>NC_053142.1:23935434-28935434 GCF_016808335.1 Panicum virgatum
TTGGCCATGGCGGCCGGTTCGGCACGCTAGAGGAGGAGGCTCAGCTGCGCATGGTGACCTATGGAGGATGGAGGCACCGCCGCAGGTCCACTCGCCGTCCACGCACTCGCCCGTGCGGGAGATCGTGCCGCCGTCGAGCGGCCCTTGCGACGGCACTCGGAGCTCACGCTCGCTACATCAATGAATTCCCTTGAGTGGCGGCCCTAGCTTTCTTTCCCGCGCGATGGCGGTCATGCGCCGGTGAGCTCAGTGCCTCCGGTACTGTCCTCGCGCGGCGACGGCCGGCTGTGGCGGCAGCAGGTCGGTCCCGCCCCCTTTTCTTGCTATGGTTAGGGTTTCTTCTTCGATTTGCATCAAATTGTTTTGATCTATTCTCTGATTCTTTCGATTTACTCGCTAGAGTAGGCTCTTGATACCATTGTTAGAATCTTTAGGACCTCTAGTAGTAGATCGAGGGGATAAACATTGACCAAGGGGAAAAACCTTTCTTGTAACCGTCGTTGCCGCTTGCCATGGCGCCGCTGTAGGGGTTGACGAAGCGGTGCAGTGGCGTCGTGGTGGCGACACCGAGCTGGAGATGGCGTGGTCGATGAGGGCCGTTGACGCAGCGGGTCACCGGAGTCGTAGAGGGTGGTGCTAGTGGTGCTGGTGGTGCTTCCCGCCACTGCAGCCTACCCTCTCTGATCGGATTTGAGTTTTTAGGTGGGGAACAGTGGCGGCCGGGAACCTCATAAGCTGAGGTGCCAGACCCCACCTCCTTTTTATAGGGCTGCACGACGGGGCCAACCAGCCTCATCTTGGGCTGGGCCCCTGATTAGGGCGCGAGGTCAAGGGATTAGTTGGCCATTGGGCCAACTAGTGGAGATCAATTCTATCAATATCTACACCTATTTCTAAAGCACGTAAGGTTTTCACTTAATTTTTTGGTTTGGTCCGTGTTACGTCATTGACAGGTGGATTTTTGTAGGCTGATGTTGGCTGATGTGCGGCCGCTTTTGTGGCTGCTGCTGTTCTGGCTGGTGTTGTTGCTGTTGCTACTGCTGTTCTGGCGGCCGCTGCTGCTGTAGATGTTGGGTGTGCTGCTACGGAGATTGGTTGAGCTGCTGCTGATGTGGCTGAATTTTGATGAGCTGCTGCTGATGGGGCAGAGTTTGGCTATCCGGCTGCTGGCTGAGCTGCTTTTGCAGACACTGAGCTATAGTAACTGCATCTGAAGCTGTACCAATTGATGTTGCTGCAGAGGTTGGATCTCTAGACCTGGGTGGTATAAGGATTCTCATCCTTGGCCACTGTATGCATTGCAAGAGAGAATCAGCTAGGGTTGTGATCTCATCCTCTACTTTGATAGGCAGTTTGATGTGCCTCGCATTGGGCCACACGTGAGTAGGTTGCACCACTGCATACCCATTTTGTACTGGTACTGTGTGGCAAGCCTGTTGATTTGGAAAGACAGTGCCCAATGTGAGCTCCATGTCACACTCACTGCCATCTAGAAGACTACACTTAGTTGGCTCTGTCAGCAGATCTATTGTGTCCGGCTGAGGTGGCTCATTTTGCTCCTTTTAATGGGCACATCCTCCTCACAACTACTGTGGTGTCCAGTTTGGGTGATACAGAGACCATTCGGTATGGACACGCATGCAACTCTCAGCAACTCCATAACTCTGGTGATTGCTTCACCAACTATCTCTTCCTTGTCCGCATCAGACCTCCTCCTCTTCTTCTTCCTGTACATTCCAGCACACTCTTCACCAAACCCTTTACCCCAGCCAAGTGAACTAGACACGCCTCACATCCGATCTCGATGCTTTGGATTCTCAAGTGCCTCTGTAAGAACATCATTCTCCCTAACCCCAGTGAAAGAACCATCGCTAGCTTGAGCTGCAATTCTTTTCACCTTATTTGCTACATCCGCCACCAGAGGGGAACTGAATGTTATGTCTCCGCTTCCACTAGTGGTCTTCCCTGACCTTGCCCGCAGATATGGCCTCAAACGACTAGGAAATTGTGTCTGTCTCCATGTCATTGTCGATATTTGTCTGTCTCCATGTCGTTGCCGATGGCATCTACACTCGCACCACTATTTTGATAGATGCTCTTGGCATCTTGGGCCATGGTGTAGAAAGTGTATCCATTGATATCATATGCTTGGTATGTTGTAATAGTGAATAATGGCCCCACTGCTAGTTTTCTTATCACATTATCGGTTATAACAGCGCTAGCTTTCTGGACATAATCTCGGTGTCAAGTGTTAAAGCCTTGCATGTGCTTCTTTTCAACCCAAGCCTCATTACAATTCGGATTACCTTCACGTAGGTGTCGCAAGTGCTCGTTGACATACGGTGTAACTACATCGGTCTGTTGTAGCACGATCAAATGCACCTTGTTGAAGGAATCTTGATCCAGAGTAATTGACTTTTTGCCCAAGGTCCCAACACCTGCAAGCCTACCTTCATACCGTGAATGAGGCACACCAATGGGGTTTTGGGGGTCCATATAACCCATGGCCCACTCCACTGCTTCGATGGTTGTTGGTACTTTGTAACATCACGAATAAAATCCGCAAGCGCACTGATACCATTGTAGCTTACACCCAAGAGTATTCTAGGGTATCGTATCCACTGGGGAATATGAGTACAATATCTACGAGTATAGGCTCATCCAAGGGCACACACACTGATGCAGAAGGGGCGGAACAGAGAGGACTTCCTAAGATTTAGAATCTATGTTTAGAGGAAGAATTACTTCACCGTATGCTTCGAGCTAAAGGTATCGACCGGCTTAAATAAGCCGATAGCTCCAATAATCAGACTCTATCCAGTTTCCGGACATGGAGGATTGCTAGGGATCTAACAGGACTGTCACCACCTGCCGGCTACCTCTACAAACCGTGGGACTACCAGACAACCGAGTGGTATAGTCTAGCCTAGACACCACGTGTACGCTATTTCGTACTAATCCTAGCCCTGGCCAAGACTTGCCCTCTCTATCTGGGTCTAAAGCTAGGATCAAACGCTACTCTAAGCATACACTCAATTCATATAAGGCAGAAATAATAACTTGCAACGAAACTCTAATTCTAAATAAGAAAGACTCGAATACTTACAACCGAATAATCATCCGTCGAGGTACAAGCGGAGAAGAGTGCCAACAAGCCCGGCACTTCCCCCGACTCCTCCTCACTCTCCTTCTAACCTTTCTACACCTCGTAGGCTGCCTAAAGCATCTAGGATGAAGGCCTCCAAGCTCCAAAGAGGAGAGGTGAGTTGTGGTGCGTGTCTCATTCCTTCACCCCACCTTGTATTTATAGGAGGGAGCCATGGCCAAGGGGAGTGTGTTCTGCAGCTGATCCTCCAAGAACCGACGTCTACATCCAATCAGGAGCTGCCACGTTGAAGGCTTAAGTCAGTGGGGGCCCACGGGCTAGTTGGCCGACCAGGGTGGTCGTCCGACCACCCAGTGGGCCCAACCGACCTCGGCCTTCTTCGGTTGGGTTGTGTTCTGAGCCCACATGTCATTGGCACTGGTCTTGGCTTCTGGTATGTCGGTTTGTTACTCTGGTGGGCCCTCTAATCCATGTTCTGACATGTATCGCATTCTGATTCCCTAGAACATCGTGTCTTGGATCATGCCACACCATTATGCTGCAAAATTAGCTAAAAATCACCGAGACACATTCTAGAACATCATCTGTGGAATTCATTAGTAAATAAGTCTATCCTAGCATTTATTCCACATTATGGTTCAGTTTTGTGTAGGAGTTGACAGTCGAAATAGGTCGTTAGTGACCGTCAACAAGATCCTACACACTTGGCCCTTTGCTCGTCCTGAGTAAAGGTCAGGACTAAGGTGCCTTGGCATCTTCCTGATAGAACATCCTATACAAAAGTTATTCCATACCTTGCTTTTGCTTGTGAACTTGAATGTGTCTACCATGATGTCTTAAATTATTGAAAAACGGAATGATCTTTTCTTCAAGTGTCATCCTGTCATGTTGCTAGACTTGGGATTTTTTGAAAAAAATTTATAGAAAAAGCATTCATGGTCTTACTCTCTTTCTAAATCTCACTCACAACTTCTTACCAAAACTTATCCCTTACTCTACCTCACTGGCCAGGATGGCATATGTGGAGTTTCATTGGTAGAGTGAAAAGGGATCTGCTTGACTCAAATCTATTGCAAGGTCAAAGATTGGATCCATAGGTTGATACTTATACTTACAAACTGATCAGGTTTGTGCACAGATAATTGCATGCTCCTTTTCATGTCTGACTTTATTGGTTGGGTCATGCTTCTTTGGCATGCCATCTTCTCTCTCTCTCTCTCTCTTTTGGGTCTTGCTTCTTTGGCATGCCATCTTTTCATCTCTCTCACTCTTTTTTTTTTGAATACTATTGTCAGACAATATTTAAGGAGCATGGGTCTCATCTGAGCATGTAACCTTTAATCAAGAGCGTAAGTAAAGTAAAACATGATGGGTCTCAAAATTTGATCAAGCTGAACACGTAGTCAAGAGGCATATGCATAGGATTTTCAAGTGGAAAGTATCATATGGCTTTGGTAGGATGGTATATATATAGAGAAGAGGCCATGAACCCAATTTTGTTTTATAAATAAAATTCCCAAACTGGTCAACATGAAAGAGATGAACAACTTTAAACCAGACATATCACGTTAGTCAACAACTAGGCATCATGGGGTCCTATAAGATATGGTTCACAAACTTAAGCGCAACATGAAAAACATTTATGCAAGCATTCATCAGGAACTCCTGTTAGCATATTCTTAAACAATTTCGGATATTTGGAATGTTGTGCTCATGTTTAGAAATACTAAAGGGATGAGACAAGTGAGGTAGTGCAAGCTCAGGAGTCGGAGCGAGAGTGCGTGATGTGTGAAGATGATAGTAGCGTGAGTGCGTGGCATCACAGGATCTCGCCCCCACACTTGTTTTTGACCTGCTCATCGATCATAGACAAAACAAAATATGAAAGATAAAGGGGCTCTGCCGGCATTAACAACGAGGAGCTAAAGTTCTCAATCCAAACTAACTAAATAGACCTGGGGCGCAACTAAACCAAACTAAACCTAAATGAAATAAACTAAATAGGCGCCCAAACTAAACTAGTGATAACTAGAGGTCTTCTTGCATCTCTCTGATTTCTCTTCCTCAACCTTTGCTGAGATGTGATGAACCTGGCGTTGGCCATATGAGCTTTTGTGAGCTCATTGGAAAATTTTCCCATCTCAGTTTTGCCTTGATAATCTTTTGCCTTGGCCGGTGGTCGCACTCCAAAGATCGTGAGTCGTGGCTGGAGTGGTGGCTCATCAGGGGATATCTTGTTGCGCCGGTAGTCGTGGCTGATTACCCGGCCCTCTTTGGTTATCCAAGAATGCACGTACTCTTCATCGGGCTTTAGCCTTGGCCTGGGTGCATTCTCATCTTGGAACAATTTGACAGTGAAGACTTCCAACTTCTTCTTCGAGGGCCTGTTCCGCGGTTTATGCTATCGACCCTCCATGGGAGGTGCTTCATCAGGCGACGGGGAGCCACCAGAGAAGCCGGGAGCCGAGTGGGCCCGTGGGGCCTTCGGCCAACCACCTTGGTCGGCCGACCTTCCCCTGGCGCCCCTCGATTCCCTCCTTCTGGGGGGTGCTTTGAGGCGTTGCTGGTGAGGCTCCGGATACAGAGAAGACTTCTTGAAGGGCTTCCGCAAAGTACTGCTCCATGGGGAAAAGAGGGTCGTCTCGGCGGGATTCCGAAGCGACGAACGGAACTATCTCCTTGTTGGCCATGGCAGATGGTTTATGGGATGCTGGTGCAAATCAATGGAGATTTTGGGAGTAGATGGAAACAAGGTGGAGAAGAGAGGGTTTAGGTTTTCTGGAAGAGAGGTACGAGAACTCCTCTTTTCTTCACGCGGACGCCGACGTGTCTCGCCGATTTGGGCTCAAGATGGGTCAAGGAGGCCGTGTACCAAAGCTGGGCCTCATTGGGGTTAGCCCATGCTCGGCCGACCATGGTGGTCGGCCGACCATGGCTGGGTCCCAGTGGGCCCCAGCTTTTGCTGGTCAGCAGGTGGGGCTACGCGTACTTCAATTATAATGGGCCCACCTGCCCTTTTGGCCTATATGGCTCTTAATTAGACATATGTGCACAATCGACTAAGTCAATGACGTCTATTTCTTCATCAAGAGCTTTGTTATGGTCTAAGAAAAGCTTGAGTCGTTGACTGTTTACCTTATTGGCGTTACCATCGTCATCTTGTATCATGATAGCTCCATGAGACGATGTGTCGATGACGAGGTACGGTCCTAGCCATTTGCTCCGTAGCTTTCCATGACCAAATAGTTTGACCCTAGAATTGAAAAGCAATACATTGTCTCCTGGGTTGAAGGTTTTGGGCTTCAACCGCTTATCGTGCCATCTCTTGGTTCTTTCTTTGTAGATCGAGGCATTGTGATAAGCTTTATCGCTCCATTCTTCCAGTTCTGAGATCTGGCGCTTCCGGTGCCCTCCGGCTTGTTTAAGATCCATGTTCCATTTTTGGATAGCCTAGTGTGCTCTGTGCTCCAGCTCGACAGGTAAGTGGCATGTTTTTCCGTAGACGAGTTGGTAGGGTGACATTCCAATGGGTGTCTTGTATGCTGTACGGTATGCCCATAGAGCATTCGGTAATTTTAGCTTCCATCCCTTCCCCATTTCATTCACAGTCTTCTGCAGAATGTTCTTGATTTGTTTGTTAGATGTTTCTGCTTGACCACTGGTCTGGGGATGATACGGAGTCGTGATGTTGTGCCTTGTCCCTAGTTCCTCAAGAAAGTTCCGGAAGGCTGAATCAATGAAGTGTGACCCTCCATCACTGATTACCATCCGTGGTGTGCCAAACATTGGAAAGATAATCTCGTGGAACATCTTACGGGCATGATTTGCATCTGCGGCTCTGCATGGCATGGCTTCGACCCATTTGGAGATGTAGTCTACAGCGACCAAGATATACCCACAACCTTGAGACTTTACGAAAGGTCCCATATAGTCGATGCCCCACACGTCGAAAAGTTCAACTTGAAGGTTATACGTTAGGGGCATCGCGTTGCGAGCTGTGATTCCTCCATTCCTCTGACAGTTTGGGCATCTTCGGATGAAGTTCTTTGTATCTTCATACATAGTTGGCCAATAGAATCCACTCTGCCAGATTTTCGCTTGAGTGCGAAATATACCATAGTGACCTCCATATGGTGCTGCATGGCATTTTTCTATGATCTTGTGCCCTTCTGCCGTAGGTACACAACATCTGAGTAACCCATCTGCACAAACTCGGTATAGATATGGTGCATTCCATAGGTGGCGTCTGCTCTCATATGCTAGCTTCTTTTTGCTCTCCCCTGGGGGTATGTACCCTAAAACCATGAAGTTTACAATATTCGCATACCAGGGGTGCGAAGCTGTCACCTTGAGAAGCATATCATCCCGTAGGAAGTCATTTATCGGCGGGTCTTGAGTTTTGGTATTGGTCATGCACGATAAATGATCCACCACTGAATTCTTTACCCCTTTCTTATCCTTAATTTCTAGATCAAATTCCTGGAGTAGGAGAATCCATCTAATCAGCCTTGGTTTAGCATCCTTCTTAGTGAGGAGGTACTTGAGTGCTGCATGGTCGGTATAGACGATGACCTTTGTCCCCACTAGATAGGATCTAAACTTGTTGATAGCAAAGACAACTACTAGGAGCTCCTTTTCTGTTGTGGCATAGTTGAGTTGAGCTCCAATGAGTGTCTTGTTTGCGTATGTGATCGTGTGATGCTTCTTATCCTTGGTCTGACCAAGTATGGCCCCCACCGCGTAGTCACTAGCATCACACATGATCACGTTTATAAACTCACACTAGCAAGCACTAGGAGGTCATAGCAATGTATACAAGAATGCTAGTGCAAGTGAGGCAATGCAAAAATGCTAAAATGTACAATGCAAGTGCAAAATGTAGCTACCAAACCTATAAAAATGAAGAGAAAAAGAATCAAGCCCTACAGAGCTAACCAAAGAAAAACTAGCAACCAAAAGGGATAACAAACCCCAAGCTCCCCTCACAAGCGAGCAAAAGTCTCATGCTCAAGTGGTTTGGTAAAGATATCTGCTGTTTGCCTCTCGGATGGTACATGGATCATGTCTATGTGGTATCTCTCATGGTTATCTCACAGGAAGTGGAACCTGATGTCTATGTGTTTGGTTCTAGAGTGGAGCACTGGGTTCTTTGCAATGCAAATGGAAGACATGTTGTCTACAAAGATGGGAACCCTACCAAAACTCAACCCATAATCCTGCAAGGTTTGTTTCATCCAAAGAATATGAGAGCAGCAGCTAGCAGCGGCAACGTATTCGGCTTCTGTGGAAGAGAGTGCTACACTAGCTTGCTTGCGAGAGGACCACGAAACCAGCGATGTACCGAGAAAGTGACAAGTGCCGGAAGTCGACTTGCGATCTAGCCGACACCCGCCAAAATCGGCATCCGACAAGCCAACCAAGACAAGAGATGAATCCGCAGAATACCAAAGACCGAACTCAGGAGTGAAATTGAGGTACCTGAAGATGCATTTCACCAATTGCTTGTGGGAGGTGCGTGGCGAAGCCTGATACCGTGCACAGAGGCCGACACCGAACTGAATGTCCGGCCGCGTCGCCGTCAGGTACAGGAGGGAGCCGATCATGCTCCTGTACTCCTTCTGGTCCACCGCCTCGCCGTCCAAGTCCGCATCAAGCGCCGTCGATGTGCTGATTGGAGTCGGCTGAGGAGACAAGTCACTCATGTCGAACTTCCGCAGCAAGTCCTTGGTGTACTTGGCTTGATGGACGAACGTGCTCTGGGAAGTTTACTTGATCTGCAGCCCGAGGAAGAACTGCAGCTCATCCATCATGCTCATCTCGAACTCCCTGGACATCTGCTCAGAAAACTTGGAAACAAGAGCGTGAGAAGAGTCACCAAAGATGAACCAACAAAAAGTCAGAGCCAGAGTGCATGAGGAATAAAGTTTTATCAACACATTCCATTTTAAAACCTTGAGCAAGCAAGAAATTTTTAAGCCTATCGTACCAAGCTCTAGGCGCCTGTTTCAAACTGTAAAGAGTTTTCTGAAGTTTATAAACTCGGTTTGGAAACTTGGGATTTTGAAAACTAGGGGGTTGTTTAACATAAACTTTCTCTTCAATAAAACCATTTAAGAAGACAGATTTCATATCCATTTGGAAAACTTTTAAACCCTTGGAAGCAGCAAAAGCAAGAAAAATTCGAATCGCTTCTAAGCGTGCTACCGGGGCAAAAGTTTCCTCATAATCTATCCCTTCCTTTTGGCAAAATCACTGGGCTACAAGTCGAGCCTTGTTCCGCACTACCAACCCATCTTCAACTTGCTTGTTCTTGAAAACCCACTTGGTTCCAATGGGGTTACAAGCAGGCAGAGGCTCAACCAAAACCCAAGCCTGATTCCTTTCAAAATTTTTGAGTTCATCATGCATGGCATTGACCCAATTGGAGTCAGAAAGTGCGTATCCAACATCTTTGGGCTCGAAAGAGGCAACAAACGCTGAATGAGCAAAGCCAGCGATATTTGTTACCTTGTACTGTGTGACTCGCTCGTTGAGGTCACCTAGCATCTGTTGAGGTGGATGACGATGCTGAATGTGTCGCGGTGCTTCCCTTATCGAAGTCGCCTCCTCCTCAACCAAAACTGGTGTCTCCTCAGATGCAGCTGGTGAAGGCTGAATCACCTACTCGATCGGCCCCCGGGAAGTAGATGTAGTCGGATCGGGGCCGTCATCATCGTCCGAGCTCGTGGCGGAGGCAGCTGGGTCCACAGCACGCGTGGTTACCTCAGCATCACCCTCCGCAGCTTCTTCCTCCTCATCTTGAAAGATGGAGGTGCCGAGCTCCTCATCTCCCGCAACGTCAAAGACAGAGGCATTGCACGGTGCAATCTCGTTGAAAGTGACTTCACAAGTCTCTCTGACAATGTTAGTATCAATAATCAACACACGGTAGGCTCTGGAATGAGAAGCATAACCGATAAAAATACCGTCAAATGATCGAGACTCAAACTTATCAAGATTTCCTTCCTTCAGCACAAAACACCGGCAACCGAAAACTCTGAGATGGTCAACACGGGGCTGGCGTCCAAATCGCAACTCATAAGAAGTCTTGTGCATGAAAGCACGCAAGAAAATACGATTGGACACATAACAAGCGGTGTTAACCGCCTTAGCCCAGTACTTTCTAGGAGTCCTATGCTCATCGAGCATCGTCCTAGCCATCTCAACCAGCGTCCGATTCTTCCGCTCTATAACCCCATTCTGCTGTGGAGTGTAGGGGGAAGAATACTGGTATTGAAGACCTTGATCACTGCAAAAGGTGTCAAAATGAGCATTTTTGAATTCTGTGCCATTGTCACTGCGAATCGATCTCATGGCATGGGATAGCTTGTTTTTCAACCTCCAGATCAAGTCTCGAACAAACTCGAAAGCTTCATCCTTGGTTCTCATGAAAAAGACCTAAGAATAGCGAGAAAAGTCATCCACGATCACAAGAACATACCACTTCCCACCAACCGACATCACCCGAGATGGACCAACTGTGTCCATATGTAGCAACTCTCCAGGGTGAGTGGTCATCACATGATTAATCGGCGGATGAGAGGTGGCAATCATCTTCCCGTGGCGACACAGGTGGCAAACAAGATCCTTTTCAAACTTCAATTTGGGCAATCCTCGGATCAGGCCAAGTGAGCTAAGTCTCGACAACAAGTCAAAGCTTAAATGTCCAAGTCTCTTATGTCACTTCTACATATCAGAAGAAGGACCAGCCAACAAGCAACAAGGAGGACCAAGAGAAGTTCCAGAGAAGTCAACCAAGAAAACCCGATCGCGAGGTAAAATCCGGCAAACCAAATCTCCTCTGGAATCTAAAACACGAGACCAACCCTCCTTGAAGCAAACTTCAAACCCCTCATCAAGAAGTTGCGAAACAGAGAGCAAATTGAACCCGAGGTTTGAAACCAAAGCAACTTCTCTCAGGGTAAAGCGATCGGAAACACGAACAGCGCCAATTCCACGTACCTTTCCTCTTCCATTGTCCCCGAACAGAATGTACTCCTTTGAGCGCATCGGGGTGAGGCTGGAGAACCACTTGTCATTCCCGGTCATATGGCGCGAACAACCGGAGTCCATAATCCACCTGTTCTCCAAGCCTCTGGCCTGCACATCAGTAGCGAGACAAAGGGTGACCAAATGTCTCAACACTGGGGTTACCAAAGTGTGAAGCAAACCAGTGTCGACCCATTTGCTCTACAGAAGGGTTAGCAAAATCAAGCAAAGCGTATCCCCCATCCCGTCTACCACGAGGCTGACGACCACCACCGTGAGGAAAGCGTTGTGTCTCATAACCTCCTCCAAAGCCTCAGTCCCATGGTCCATAGCTGTACTGAGGATGACCAGGAGCACAACCGGCAAAGCGACCACCCGCTGGAGCATGGTAATCACCACAGTCTCCCTGTCCTCCACCTACACGGCGTGCCCTAGCATCTTACCTACCACCACGCCGAGGAGGACCATGCACTCGAGCAGAGTACATGTCCGAGTTACGTCTTTCCTGCTCACGCCTCATAGCCCGCTTCCTCCTGAAGCAAAACTCCTCCAAGTGGCCGTCTCTGTGACAGTACTCGCAGTGGTACCTCACCTCTCTCTTGGGAGGTGGAGGCCCCGCCTTTGGACGGGAAGGAGCAGCCCCCTTCTTCTGGGCAACCTGGGCTGTGGCCGCAGGGAGCGTATTAAGGGGATTCCTCAGCTCATTGGGCTTTGGAACCCAAACCTGCTTTGGTGAAGGTGCTTTTTGTGGTTCTTTCAGCACACCATCAACGGGGTCAACCTGCCAGTGAACAAGGCATTGACAGCCTTGGCGTTAGCCTCGTGCTCGCTCACTTGAAGAGGAGTGACCCGAACGGCAAGGACCTCATAAGCCTGGTTCTTGGTTATATCCCAAACCTCGGCTCCCAAGCTCTGCAAGAAAGCCCGCATGCGAACCTTCCAGTAAGCATAGTCCTCGCCGGTAAACACAGGGATCTTACCAAGACTTACCATGGTCGCCAAATGGTTTTCGAACCGGTTAGAGTAATGAAAACTTTAACCAAGCTCTGATACCAATTGAGGGACCGAAAAGGTGACCAGAGGGGGTGAATGGGAGCCGATAAAAAATTATCGCAATCGGAAGCTCGACTTATGATCCCCAAATACACACCCAACCCTAACGTCCTTGGTGAAGTGCGTTGTAGCTATGGATAGGCTACACCAACACAAAACAACCTTAGGAATAAGCGAGACAAATCGCGGAAGCAAACACACAGAAGTAGCGTTAGAGAATGCACGGTATAACTCACCGGTTGATCCGACGTGTATAAGATTGAACACGTCGGTTGAACCGGTGAGAAAGAGCCGGCAGCACAGGAAAAAGACAACACTGGTTAATCCGATGAGTTCAACAAAAAACCATCGGTGCAGTTGTTCGGAGAGGCTCCAAAACGGACCAACTGAACACCAGTTAAACCGACGAAATCAAATTCAAAACACCGGTGTTGTTGTCCAGAGAGATCCCAAAACGAACTACTCGTTACACCGGTTGATCCGACGTAGATGAACTTCTATACGCCGGTGCAATGAGCAAAACAGCACGCAGGCAAAGCTGATGAAGCTTCACCAGTTGAACCGATGCACGTGGAACTAATGCACCGGTGCAACCAAGCAGAAAGGCCAAAAACCCTAACACGCGAAAAACCAACTCACCGGTTGATCCGACGCAACATATCACAAGTGTCGTTTCAAGCGGTGACAGGAAAAAGTTTGCCCGTGCCCAGAAATGATTTTTCCATCTCGCGACCTTTGGAAATCTTGATGATTGGGGGATCAAATCAAGTCCAAAGGAGCTCAAATTTTGGGGAGATGAAGATGATGACTTCAAGAACACATCCCCAAAAGATTTCAACGAAAGTCCTCACGGATTAAGAGGAATCGGAAGAAATCAGAGCAAGAGCGGGGTTTTCTCTAGAACGCAAAAACTTCGTTTCGAAAGAGCTCGTGAATCCTGGGCGTTTTGAACTAAGTAGAGAGCGATGGATTCACCACAAAGAGCTCAGAGAAAAACTACGATCTCGTGCTTCATGATCACCCAAAAGAAAACCAAAATTCGTCACAGACAAAGCACAAGACGTACGAAATTGAGATGAAGTCAAAACCCCGGAGGGCACAAGGAGTGAAGGGCCGCCTTTCCCATTCAATCTCAGTACAAAATCTAAAAAATCCATGGTTCAAATCCTACCCTAGAGAAGAGAGGGAGGAAGAATAGGAAGGGAGAGAGAAAGAGACGCACGGGAGGAAAGGGGGCAGCGCCTGGACTGGGAGAGGGAGAGGAGAGAGTGGGTGAGAGATATTTAAGCCCACTAACTCTAGTACTAAAAGACTAAACTACCCCTAGACTTAACTAGACACTAGAAAGCCCGTAGGGGTAAAACTGGAAAGAGATACAAGGACTCATACGACGGCCAAGGTTCTTTCTTTGAGTCGAAGTCTTCTCTGCGATGCCGCCGTGGGGGTGAAGATCCGGTCCGCGGTTCTGGAGGGTCCGCGAAACCCGGGTAGGTGGCCGATTTTGAGAAAACCGCCAAAACTCCACGCGCAGGAAGATTCCCGCCTCCACGCCGTGGCCTTAGACGTCGTTCCCGCCTCGGCCTTCTGACGGCCCTAGACGCCGCCCGACGCCCATCACCTCCTCGCCCTCAGCGAGGCCCTAGATGCCGTCGACGCCCGTTCCTCTGCCAGTCCCGAAACCAACACCCGTGCCTCCACGACTTGGCGTCTTCAACCGCCGTCAGACAACTTGGTTTTGTGGCGCAAACCAAGAAACCCGCCATCCACCAGTGCTTGTGCCCTCGATCCAGGAGTGGACGCCACAGCTGCCGCCCGGCCCGAGCTCCGGTCCCGGCTGCCCTTCACCGCCGTCCACCGCACGGTCTATCGGCCACACCACCTCCACGGCAGCTCTCCGTCGACACTCGACGCCGTGTACCTGCAACCAAAGACAAAGCACACGATCACACCGCACGGTTGACAATTCACTCATCACAGCCAGGAGAAGGTACTCAACATTCCTCACAGACTCACCTGTCAGATCTCTCAATCTGTTATCTATTAACAGAAGATGGATGGAATGGCACACAAGTAAAAGAAAGTTCGCGCGATGGCATACAAGTTCGAGTCAACTTTCTAATAGTATACAGGTAACTACCATCTTTTATACAAATAAAAGACTCTCAGGGAGACGGGGACGATTGGTGGGTGATTGGGGGTGCAGATGGGCTGGGCCGTGAAAACTGAGCTGCTATGTGTGACACACCAGAAAAACAAAAAAAGAGCCCAAGGAGCCCGCTCAGAACTCAGAAGGGTGATTTGGGGGGGGGGGGCTGCTGGGGTCAAACGGTGACCCAACAGACTTGGCACACTAAGTCTCTTCCCGTCTAAATTTTATATTTTGGGCATAAATTGGTCCAAAAAACTATCTCACAGTCAAATTTATTTCAGACCAAATTTTTTTGTTTCGGAATAAGTTTTTAATTGTTCCAGTAATACAAAAAATATTTCGAAATAAAAAAATTATTCATGAACAAAAAATAGTTATTATGTCTTGTGCGATGGTTTGACTGCCAGTGGCCCGAGCTACTCTTAATATTTGCCGTGATTTTGACAGCCCTGAATCCGTGATGGATGCCCTGTGAATTACTCCCTCCATCCCTAAATAATTGTTGCTTTCGTTTCCCAAGAAATAACTTTAATTAATTTTATATAAAAAATATTAATATTTATGATACATAATTGATATCAGATCTTTTAATCTAATTTTTAATAAATTTATTTGGAAATACAAATGTTGCTCGTATTTTTTATAAATCGAGTCAAACTTTTGGCACGCACGCAAAAACAACACTTAAAAGGATAGAGGGAGTACTCCCCGCTCGTTCTCTCCCCTCAAACGGTCGACCCATTTGATTTCACAAGCAGTGGCTTTGCGTCGACGAACTCACAATCCCTAGTTCCCTACCCCAAAATCCAGAACTAGGGCTCCAACATGCCAGGGTTGATGGGGGGAGGCCTGGGTGTGGGAGGGCACGCACAGGGAGACATCGGAGGTTCTAGCGGCACTGGAGTATCCGCGGGAGGTGGAGGCGGCGGCGGGGCCGGGGCCAGGGCCGGAGGCCGAAGCAAAATCAAAGGGAAGCCCTTCGCGCTTATGCGCATGATTCTTTTCGGATTTTCGGAGGCCACGCGACAATAGGTGTGTACTTCTATTACCCATTTTTTTGTCTCGAAAGAAGATCATCAAGGTGGTTGGAGTCCGCTTTATCCATTCTTCTGGATCGTATCGAGTAGATCATTTCTTTGGTTTTGGATTTGACAGAGTCACTCTAAAATTTGATTTGGTATAATATGTGGGATGGGCAGCAGGAAAATAGGTTTCGTAATAATGATGATGATGAATCTGGAAAAAATAATTCTTCGAAAGCATTATTTTTGACCGGATTCTGAAAGTAAAACTGAACTTTCTTATTACAATTTGTACTCCTTACCCAAATTTAATGCTATTATACCTTGTTAATGAATAGAAATAATGTGCACTCCAATGTTATAACGGAGTACGTAACTTTTTTCTTGTCCGGCATGCTAATTGGCGTGAACAAAAATTACAAAACGATTGAATCCCGTGCATTGGATTTTGTGTTAAACTTTGGGTTTGTTTACAGCATATAACTTCATGCCACTCTGCTGAATGAAGATCAGGTAGTACTTTGTACATCTTTTATTTCACAACTTCCCTGAAGTCTGACCTTGCACAATGGGATTAAAGAACTTCTAGTCTTTGAATTGCTGGTGCACACAGCCCACCTTGAGATCTTTCTCAACCACAGAATTGTCCCGTTGTTGAATAGTATTGCAGATGATAACTTTAGCTGTTTTGTGTTTTGTGCAGTATAACTTGAAGGTTATGGAGCTTGGCGGAACAGTACTTGCAGCAACTGACTACGAAACAGCGACACATATTGTTGTTGAGGTAAAAGTTCTGCTAGTATTTCTTTTATTAGTGTAACAGTAAAAAACATGTTTTATGTTTGACATTCTACTTGTATTGCTAGGAGGATGTTTGGGATGGCGAGAGGATCATATGGAACAGAGAAGGCAAGGTAATTGTGAGCAAGGATTGGATTGATGAAAGCTATGATCAAAGAAAAAAATGCCAGAGAACAATGATTTGGTATGTAACTATCATAAATAATGTTCTCTGTTGTTAAACATATGCATGTATGGATATTTGTGCATATGGAAACTTGCTCCAATAGGCTTTTTGATTTCTGACTTTGCAAACATATTAGTATTTAGTTCTAGTGTTTTGCCTTTCGCTGATAGCATTCACTAGCTCATCTGTTATGTCCAGTCAAATGCTCTTTTAATTTGAGCCATTTTGAGGTGCTTTATTGTTTGAATACCATCGTAGATTATATTCTTCCTAACTTGTTCCACACTGAGAAGCAGGAGGTGGCGGGGAGGGTGGAAGTGTAACGAACATGGCACCATTTATGCCATTTCGAGTGATTTTGGTGATCGTATGACAACGCAATCAATGGGACTAATGGTTTTGTTAAGTGAACATTTGTAGATCTCAGGGATGAAGTAAAAAGGCCATACAAAGCAAAACATAAAGAAAGAACTCAAAGAAACGCTGAATTGGACGAGTTCTACTGAAATCAGTAGCACCGGAAGAACCGATGCCCATAGCATCGGTACATCCGATGGTTGTCGGAAGATCCGACGCCCTGGCATTGGTGCAGGACTAAGCGCCTCTGGAGATCAAGTGAAGAAAGAAGTGAAGCACCGGTTGAACCGACGGCTTCAAGATAGGCATCGGTGCATTCAACGTACCATGTTCTAGAGACAATGTCAAGCGAGCAGGAGCGAAGTCTTCAGCACCGGTTGAACCGGTGGTGCGTCAGAGCAAGGCGTCGGAGCAATGACGTCAGCAAGGGCAACGGCTACAAGATGATCAAGAGTCACCGGTTGAACCGACACCGTAGCATCGGTTCAACCGATGGGTGCCAACTCAGCTGCAGAAGCGTCAGAGAAGCCAACGGCTAGTTTCAGCTTGTGAGTGACCGGAAGAACCGATGCAGAAGCACCAAAAGTTCCGATGCTCACGCAGAAAAATTGCTAATGGCTACAAACGGCTAGTTTGAGTTGGTGGACTATATATATGTGCTCCCCCGACCAGTTGAAGATTGCTGGAGTTGCTGGACATCCCACACACACACCCAAGAATACCTCCAAGCCATACAAGAAAGGTTGAGATCCTTGTGGCTGGTTCTAGAGTGAGCCACACTTGTATTACGGTGCGCCGGCCCCTTGGAGCAATTAGTGGCTCGCCGACAAGTCAACGACCCTCCGGTTTGGTGTGGAGCGGCGTCGACAACTTTGTGCGGGGGACGGAGACCCCTACTTCGTGGGCAATCTCCCTTAGTGAAGATCGGGATCAAGGTGACCGTGATTATGTTCATGGAAGAGACTTGATTGCCGGGAAGTGATACTCTTCGTGAGTGCTTTAACAACATGGACGTAGGGGTGCCTTTGTGGCAATCCGAACCACGGGATAAATTCTCGTGTCAAGAGTTCGCTTCCTCTCATCCCTCTCTTTAAGCTTCCGCATTTCATATTGCAACTTGTGTGCCTTTTACTTTCTTAGTGTAGTATCTTGTTAGGATTAGCTATAGGTTGCAAAACTCTTTTGGGATGAGGGTTTCACACTAAGGTGAACCGTAGTTGCACATCTAGATAGCTTGTTTTAGTTTAAGTTTTGTGCAAACTAGTTGGAGCTATAGGTTAAGGATTTAATAGTGCCTAATTCACCCCCTCCCCCTCTTAGGCTAGAGCACCCGATCGCTTTCAATTGGTATCAGAGCCGGGACTCACTTCTCTCACAAAGAAAACCAATTCCATTGGCAAATTTGTGTTTACCAGCTTATTAGATCGGTAGGTTTCACCGCCTAGTGAGTTAGCTCTTATGGGGAAAGGATGGATCCTTTTAGACCCGCTCCACGGTTCGGCGGCACGGGGTTCCAACGTTGGAAGGTTTTGATGCAAGCCCATCTCTAAGCAACGGGATTAAACGTTTGGAGAGTTATAAGTGAAGGTGTAAAAAATAATGGTCAACAAGAGAAGCAATATGATGCCACCGCTAAATGCATAATGTTGTCTTCTCTTAGTGACAATGTGTTCAATCGTGTTTATTCTTGTGAAAATGCTAAAGCGCTATGGAAGACTATCATTGAGAACCATGAGGGCACGGAGGATGTTGCCAACGAAAGATATCATGTTCTCATTGATAAGCTTAATAGCTTTAAACAACTTGATGATGAGAATGCCGAATCAATGTACTCACGCTTGAATACTCTTGTGAATGAGATTAATTACTTAGGTGTGAAGCAAATTGAAGACTTGGAACTCATTCGCAAGATCCTTCACTCACTCCGAAGGCCGGACTATGATTTGGTGACCACAATTTTATATGAGAAAGAGCTCGACACGATGACACCAAATCAAGTCCTCAACAAGGTGAGCCCATGAGCTACGCAATGACATCAAGATAAAGGCGCCATCTTCTTCACCAACACATAGCGCACTTGCATGCAAACACCTCAAGAAGTTGAAGATGTCCATCAAAGGTAGCTCAAGTCATGAGGAAGAAGAGGATGCAAGAAGCTCCTCAAATAATAAAAAAGAGACAATGAACCCCAACCTCTACAAGCAAGTAAAGAAGATGAACAAATGCTTGAAGGAAATCAATTCAATGGGGTATATGGTCTTCCTCAAAGATGGGCCTCACCATCAACTCATGAAGGTTGAGAAGAAGTTCAAGAAGAACAAGCAAAAGAAGGAGAAGAAGCCCAAGCATGAATCATATGCCGTATTTGGTGAATGGGTAAGCGGTGGTGAAGAATCAAGTGCAAGTTCAATTGATGAATCAAATAAGAAATTCACCACCCCCATGGGATCATCATCCAAAACTTGCTTCATGGCAAAAGATATGGATAGCGATGTAAGTGATGATGACTCCGACTCTCCTTCAATTGATAAACTTCTTGACTTAGTTCATGAGCACCAAAAAGTAATTAAGAAGCAATCAAAAGAAATTAAAAACCTTAATGCTCTCAATGATCTAAATACTTCTCTTGCTACAAATTTTGAAGATTTGATGTGCAAATTCAAATTGCTTAGCAAGGAGCATGAAGAACTCAAATTAAAATTTGAGAGCATTAATGATACTAATGACTCTTTGGAAATAAAGCAAACTATCCCTTGTGCAATTCCTATCTCTAGGGTAGATGCTTCAACTTCTTGCATTGATTTAATTGATGATTTTTGCTCTAACCCTTGCAATGAGAAATGCTATGAGAATGTTGTTGTAGAATCATGTGACGATCTCATTGCCAAGGAAAATGATTAGCTCAAGCAAGAAGTGGAAAGGCTCATGAAGGACTTGTATAGATTGAAGGGCAAAGGCATAGAGAGTAATGTCCAACCTTCTCAAGATAACCGTGAAGACATGATGAAGAAGTTTGAGAAGGGGTTCACCGTGACTTGCTAAAAGTACCACAAAAAGGGCCACAAGTCAAACAAGTGTCCTCAACCAAGGAAAAAGCTTCCGGATGAGAAGAACAAGAAGAAGCTCACAATCAAGAGTTCTCTCATCTACACCAAGCCCAACCGGAGGAACAAAAGCCATAGCACCTCCTATGTGATCAAAAAGAAGACCAATGGCAATGTGGTTGCTTACAAGGTTGGAAAGAAGGAAAGGAGATGGAACCACTCCATTTGGGTGCCCAAGGACATCATCACCAATATGAAAGCGCCTCAAATGGTGTGGGTTCCAAAGGAGACTTGAAGCCCAAGAATGGCATCGGGGGATTTGGAGGCTTAGCTTACAAGTTGAAGTGAAGGTTCAATCCAAAACAAACTAAGCTCACAACTTGGACATTCATTGCCCAAGTCTCCCATAAGATAATGGTAGCTAAATTTCAATTCAAGCATCATATAGCTCCATTATTTTTGCTAGGTTGTTTGCATGTTTTGCATCTCCTAGTGTTATATATGGTGGGTTGCTTGTGTCATGATTCTAACCCATGAGCAACCTACATGGTTTGATAAGTGTGTAGAAAGCTACACAAGGTTACCCTTCATGGTACATGGACTTTATGAGGTATGTGTTTCATATGTGTACCATGAACACAAGCTATAGGATAAACATCCTAATTGTGTCAAAATCAATGTGCATACATTTGCTTAGTGATTTAAACACTAAATGCACACATTTAGGGGGAGTTCATCCTTTAGGTTGTGATTTTGAGACTAACATATTTGCAAGTTTATCTTTTGTAGTCTCACGATGGAGTTAACACTCTAAGAGAATGTTATTCACGCTCAATGTGAACAAACAACTCTATAAGAGTGATTAGATAAATTATGCTTCATGCATATTGAGCCATGCTCTATTGAATTTAAATGCTCATATTTAAGTTTTTAGGCTATGTGCTCATACATTTGCTTAACCTTGGTGTACCAAGTGCTCATTCTTTAAAAACTTTCAATTGATTACAAGTCACTTTCAATTGGTACATGCAAGGTAAACAAGTCCCCCGGAGGTATGCAAGGTTCTAAACTCATTCAATTGATATTATTGTCAAACCGTTATTATTTTAGAGCTACCTCCGAGCATGATATGATCTAAACTTTTTTGTTGAATCTTTTAGTTGTACACTTGATTTTCACATTATCATGTTGTGTACACACTTATGGAAAGTTTAGCTCATGTCATGCTAGTTTCGTGATTTTGTGATCCACCATAGTAAATTTCCAATTGGTATCTTCATTGATATCATACAATTGGATCATAAGTCATGGAACTAACTCCCTAGGCTACTAATCTTCTCTTGAGCTATATTGTTTTGCAAGACCTTTTAGGTGCAAGACCTTTTAGGTGATTTGATTCCAAAGGGGGAGAAATGTGGATCAAAGCAAGACATGTTCCCAACAAAGAGGGAGAGATGTTTCCAAAAAGGAAAAACATTCCAAAGGGGGAGACATGCCAAGTGGATCAAGTCAACATATGAGAGAGGAGTAGCAAATAGGGGGAGATCATGGTTTTAGGGGGAGGCCAAGCCATCATTGGATGGTGGTAAACATCCAAGCGAGTGTAAGTGGTTCAATTTGTCAATTCTTGCAAATTTTATGCTTGCTTTGATTGTGTTGTCATCAATCACCAAAAAAGGGGAGATTGTAACGAACATGGCACCATTTATGCCATTTCGAGTGATTTTGGTGATCGTATGACAACGTAATTAATGGGACTAATGGTTTTGTTAAGTGAACATTTCTGGATTCCAGGGATGAAGTAAAAAGGCCATACAAAGCAAAACACGAAGAAAGAACTCAAAGAAACGCTGAATTGGATGAGTTCTACTAAAATCAGTAGCACCGAAAGAACCGATGCCCATAGCATCGGTGCATCCGATGGTTATCGGAAGATCCGACGCCCTGGCATTGGTGCAAGACTGAGTGCCTCTGGAGATCAAGTGAAGAAAGAAGTGAAGCACGGGTTGAACCGACGGCTTCAAGATAGGCATCGGTGCATTCAATGTACCATGTTCCAGAGACGATGTCAAGCGAGCAGGAGCGAAGTCTTCAGCACCGGTTGAACCGGTGGTGTGTCGGAGCAAGGCGTCGGAGCAATGACGTCAGCAAAGGCAACGGCTACTAGATGATCAAGAGTCACCGGTTGAACCGACACCGTAGCATCGGTTCAACCGATGGGTGCCAACTCAGCTGCAGAAGCGTCAGAGAAGCCAACGGCTAGTTTCAGCTTGTGAGTGACTGGAAGAACCGATGCAGAAGCACCGAAAGTTCTGATGCCCACGCAGAAAAGCTGCAAATGGTTAGTTTGAGTTGGTGGCCTATATATATGTGCTCCCCCGGCCATTTGAAGATTGCTGGAGTTGCTGGACATCCCACACACACCCAAGAACACCTCCAAGCCATACAAGAGCTTATTGTTCATATCCTTAGGTTTTTGCACTAGCTTTGTAAAGTGTGAGTGCAAGATTAGCTCTTGAGTGAGTGAACAAGCAAGGTTGAGATCTTTGTGGCTGGTTCTAGAGTGAACCACACTTGTATTACGGTGCGTCGGCCCTTTGGAGCAATTGGTGGCTCGCCGGCAAGTCAACGACCCTCCGGCTTGGTGTGGAGCGGCGTCGACAACTTTGTGTGGGGGACGGAGACCCCTCCTTTGTGGGCAATCTCCCTTAGTGAAGATCGGGATCAAGGTGACCGTGATTGTGTTCACGGAAGAGACTTGATTGCCGGGAAGCGATACTCTTCGTGAGTGCTTCAACAACGTGAACGTAGGGGCCCCTTTGTGGCAATCCGAACCACGGGATAAATTCTCATATCAAGAGTTCGCTTCCTCTCTTCCCTCTCTTTAAGCTTCCACATTTCATATTGCAACTTGTGTGCCTTTTAGTTTCTTAGTGTAGTATCTTGCTAAGATTGGCTATAGATTGCAAAACTCTTTTGGGATGAGAGTTTCACACTAAGGTGGACCGTAGTTGCACATCTAGATAGCTTGTTTTAGTTTAAGTTTTGTGCAAACTAGTTGGAGCCATATGTTAAGGTTTTAATAGTGCCTAATTCACCCCCTCCCCCTCTTAGGCTAGAGCACCCGATCGCTTTCAGGAAGCAAAAGTAATACCTTCCAGGGAGGTAGCAAATTGATGAGGCTTAGACGTTTTTTATCACTAATAATATATATTCGAGCGAAGGGAGCGGATGCACAAGAGAGAATGGTTTAGGTGTAGAATTTGGACGAGCATTTGCACAAAAGATTGAAGCTTAGTATTCTAGTTTTCTTCCTTTGCTTTAGAGTTTCTTTCTTGTATTTTTGTCACCCTCGTTTAAGGATTAGAGTCTAAGAACTCTTGTAACTTTTGTCTATATATATCCAGCTTGTGGATATAGAGGCTGGTTCATCCTTTATCTAAAAAAATTGCACCAAAACCACGCCAAAAGGGCCTCACAGTATTTGTGTAGTCCTCTAGACAGAATAGAGGAATTAGGGAGTGTTATTAGAGCAAGGTAGAAGTTACAATTAGCATGTTTGCAAGGTAGAATCATTAGAGAGTGTTATAATTATAAAGTTAAGACCTTGGTGTAATATTGATAACAATGTTTGATCATTAGTTTCTTATAGTGTACTGTTAATAAGAAACATTACGATCATATGTGAGTACTTCAAAATGTGATCCAATGACACCTTTCCCATCACAATATCTTCATGTTGTCAATGCAATTCTGGTCAAAAGCCTCTAATCATTGCTTTGTATACATTACCTTTGTTGGGATTCTTTGCAATGCAAACTCATGGTCTGATCTCTTTCTAATGCAAACACATTGTCTATCAGAACAGAGCTAATAGCGTAGTAAAATGTGTATATCTTATTTGAGAAGCTTATTAGTACTGTGGAACTGCAGGTGGACAGTTTGAGATTTATGAGGTTAAGAGAAATGAAAAGAATGATACTGTTGATAAATGGCCACTGGATTGGAATACAGTGGTCAGGAGATAATTTGACGATCTTTCACTACTTTGCTTCATTTCACCCTCAGCTTTAATAGAGATTAAAGCTAAGCTTATTGCAATGCATGCATGCTTTAAGGGAAACACTGATTTAGTGGATCTCACTGTGTCCCCATATCATTTACAGGTGCTGACACCAAACGCAAATGATGATGTAAGAAGAGTTGTTACCACCAGTAAGAGGTCAGGGTTCTCCACTAGGTGCTCTACAAGGCTAGTCAAAAGGAGGCTCAGCTATGAACCAGCTGCAGATGTGTGGGAACAGCAAGTAGAAGAGGAGATTCTCCATAAGCACCATCAAGTTTTCCGATGCCCTGAAGATCACTCTCTCTGGACCTCTTTACTTGATTTCTGTGTGATCATAAGATAGGCTGACTAGTGAGGTTATAATTCCCGGAACAAATAAGAAGCACACATCTGCTGTGACATCAAATGAGCTGAAGACCCTCTTCACGAGTGGCTATGGGCTTTTGAGAAACTTGCATAAAGCTGGATTAATACTGTGTGGTCGGTTTAGCTCAAGAACCTTTGTGACAACCTTTGTGACAGACAGCTACAAAAACATGAGATTGTCAGTAACTTCTGGAATTGTCAAGAAGCTGAAACCAGGTGATAGGGAGATGGATACTCAGAGATTTGTTCAGATGATCAAGGCCGAAATTTTCTCTCATTTGCCAGAATTACCCCCTGACATCAAGAAGTGGCTGGAATTAGTAGGCAGATGTTCAGAAGCACTTGATGAACTTGTATTACAAAGCATCTACTTAATGGAGGAGAATCAGGGAATAGCAGTGTTTAAGACATTGTTTAACATGTTTGAGTCCATGGAGAGCACTGATCCCCAATGTTATCTTAGTGTGAAAGCTGAACTTGCCCAATACAAGAAATGGAAAAGTATTGTGAATGGCAAGGATTCAAGATGGGAACGGGCCGGGTCGACCCATTGGGTAGTTGACCCTACCCATAAAAGCAAGGCCAATGGACCACATGGGCCGGCCTCAAGTCTGATAAGAGTCCATAGAAGCCGGAGTCTACCGACCCAATGGGCCGGATGGGTCGACCCAAAACAACTATATCATCCCACTTAATCCCTAGTTCTATTCTACCATCCCACTTGATCTAGTTCTATCTGACGCATGGGAGAGACACAAACATGGAGGCGAGCAAGCTAGCCGCGGCGGCGGCATCTCGGCGTGTCTCGCTATCATCCGGTGGCCATGAATCTTCATGCCGCGCTCCATCTCGGTTATTCTCCTGTGGGTATCCTGTATGGTGATTGAACCAGAACCATATCTTTGCATGCCCTACCTAGCTAACCCCAAGTGCAAAGGAGCAGCTGGCCACTGTGTAACATTCTGATGATCTAATCTCACTTCACCTTTGTTCGATCCTAGCTAGCTTGCTAGTGCACTAGTTCCAAAGAATTCACCACCGATTTTGTGCAGCTAATACTCAGCATCGCATGATTCAGTTCATGACATTATCGCGGCTTTAGAAATATTGTTGTTTCTAGAGTTTTCAGCTAGTACTAGATGATAATATATTAGTTTTCATAATTTTGCACTCTATCTTGCTCTTATTTACACTGATTGATTTGTTGTATGTACATATAACTCCATTTATACTATATGTTATATCTGAATGGATCAACCCATTATACCCATTGGGTATAATAGATTGTGTCATATATAGATGATAGATTGGGCCGGCCCGTGGCCTCACAAATTGGCCTTGAGGCCATACGGGCCAGGTCCAAGGCCAGGTCCGGGCCGGCCCATTCCCATCTTGAGGCCCAGGGAGCGACGCAAACACGTGCGTGCGGAGCGGGGTGGGAGGGATGCTGACGTGGCTCGCTGAGAAGGCAGGAAAATATTGTAGTGGGGGTCTCCTATTTATATATATATTTATATATATATTAGTGTTTCAGACATACTCCTATTCGTGTACTGTGTGCGATATGATCAAGGTACAAAATAGCCCGCTAATAGCTCGCTAATGTTCGCTATTAGCTTTTTAAGAGATCTCCCGCTACGATATACAATATTTATCCGCTATGTCCGCTATAGGGGTTTTTTATAGGATTTAGTGATAATAAATGTCCGCCTAAAGATGTAGCCAAAAGAAATAAAGAATCAATATAATTAGGGTGGACCATAGACAAAGCATCACGGGCACAGTTAGGCAGTCAAGAGACGTGTTAAGTCTATTTTAGAATGTTAGACCAATGATATTTCTAATTTTATATGTATTATGGACGTATGGCTATGAAAAATTTGCTGAAATTGGTTGCATTACTGATGTTATTGGCCACATTATACATTTTTTTTTTTGCAAACCGCTAAATGGATAGCTCCGCTATAGCTTTCGCTATAGCTCTCTTAGCTTTTTAGAAGGGCTTCCGCTAAACGTCTTAGCCCGCGATTTTATACCTTGGATATGATCGTACATAATTGACTTGATGACTTGGTCTCGTCAAAATGGGTTGGCCGGCGGAAAATGTTTCACCCATCCCGCTGTGAAATGGCCATGAGTTTGATATAGTAGTGATATTATACGGACCTAGTCATCAAATAATTGTCGTCAGTCCTCCCTGGTATACGTATAAAAGTCAAGAGAGCAACACTATATATAGCTAGAGACGTTCCGGTACTAACATCGACGACACACTCACACACATCATCAGTACCCGCATAGCACATGCATGCACGCGTACATCGATTGATCGAACAGCAAGCAAGCAAATAAACTTGAGAAGACAAATTTTTTTGAGGGTGAACGTATAGACTTGAGAAGAAAAATGGAGCAGCAACTAGTCTCTGATGAAGGTTTGGCCGTTCTTGTGCCCATCGTGGTGTATTGGGCATATTGTGGCCTGCATGCAACGCTTGGGCAGTCCATGTATATGGACAGATACAGGCTGCACCCAAGCAGCCATGAAGATAGCAAGAACCGTGTGTCCAAGCGACAGGTCATCAGCAACGTCCTCAAGCAGCAGCTCCTGCAGGTTGCCATGGTGACCATGGTCATGATGTTCAAGGTACGTGTGCTTAATTAGCTAGTATATATGCTTAAGATACCATTATTGCATTGCATGCATTGCCACGTATACGGGACATACAATTTATATATTATGCGGTGTCTGTGACAATGATAGTGAGCTAACTTAACTATTTTGTTGAATTTTATTTGGGATAAATATATACAGGTGAAAGGAGATCAGAGCGCCAAAGCATCATCGTCGGTGCAGACCTCGTATCTGAAGTTAGCCAGCCAAATGGCGGTGGCCATGGTGTGGTTCGACGTGTGGCAGTACGCATGCCACCGGACCATGACCAAAATTTCCGCATTGCTGCTCGCAGTGCACCCGTATGATCACAACGGAGCAAGGCATGTTCAGTCGACTCAGTTTCTTTGCCACATATTTCGCAGCAACCAACACTTATAATGCGCCGCCTACGTTTATTTTCCTGAGTTGCCAGCCCGTTATGCATTGCTTTCCAGCCAAAAACTAGAATTTTGTGAGGGATTGGCAGCTTCCGGTAGTTCTTCCAAATTGGTCTATGATCTTGGTTACTAGAGCTGGATTGTCTCCCTCCATTCTCTTCCTCGTGCAGACGACATGCAAGTCTATTTGCACTTCGCACTGTAAAACCCCCCGATTTCTCATAAAACCATGCAAGGAAATCTTCTCCCAATCTTGAAGGCAGCCGGATATTCAGAATCAGCTGAGCATCATGTACGTGGAATAGATCATACACCTTGTCCGCACGCCATTCCATCCTGGACTTATCTATTAGCTGAGCTACCCATTTGAGACGGTTAGGCCTTCTCTTTCCTGTTGGCTTGCGCGACCAGCTCCTAGGGATCCATGGATCGCGCCATAGCCGAATATTGTCCCCAGAACCAATCCTCCATATAATCCCCTTCTTGAGAAGTTCAAGCCCATGCACGATTGCCCTCCACGTCGGAGATTGATTTGTTGGGAAGGCCGTGTCAATCAGGTTGCCATTCGGAAAGTACTTTGCTCTTAGAACCCGTGCACACAAACTTTCTGGTTTCTCTACCAACCGCCACGCTTGCCGGGCAAGCAAAGCTTGGTTGAAAAGCTTCAGATCCCTGAAGCCTAGCCCCCCATCTCCCTTCATTCTTGTGCATTTTTGCCATGATAACCAGTGCGTTTTCCGGCGTCCACCTCTCTCACCCCACCAAAATCGTCTGATACATCGGGCCATTGATTCATGCAGTGATGCCGGCAACTGGAATACACTCATCACATAGACAGGGATTGCTTGTGCTACTGATTTAATCAAAACATCTTTGCCCCCCGCAGACAGGTGCCGCTCATCCCATGCGCTGCATCTTTTGGTTAGCCTGTCGACCAGTGACTGAAACTTATCAGCTTTTAGGCGTCCCTCAGGCGTTGGTAGGCCCAAGTATTTCTCCTCAAAAGTAACTCTCCCAACATTAAGCTGGGACCTGACATTGTCGACCACTGCTTGATCCTGATTAGCATTAAAAAGAATAGAACACTTGTCAGGATTAATTAATTGATCAGTAGCACTACAGTACCTATCCAGCGCCGATTTAATCCTCATAGCTTGGTCAGTTTGGGCACGGAAAAATAGCAAACTGTCATCTGCAAATAAGAGATGTGAAATCTATGGTGCTCGTCGGCATACTTGTAAACCTTGTATGTACCCCTGTTCCGATTCTTGCTGCAACACTTTAGATAAACCATCAGCAACAAACAAGAATAAATAGGGCGACAAAGGATCACCTTGACGCAAACCTCGAGTGGGTTGGATAGTGTCCATAAGGACACCATTGAAGCGAACTGTATAACGGACAGTGGTAACACATTCCATAATCCACTGAATCCATTTTTGCTGAAAGCCCAGCTTCTCCATGACTTGTTGCAAGTAAGACCAATCCACTCTGTCATACGCCTTGGCCAAATCCAACTTGTACGCACAAAAGTTACTCCTGTCCGAGCCATCTTGTTGTATAGCATGAATGCACTCAAACGCAATCAGAGCATTATCTGTAATCAAGCGCCCCGGGATGAAAGCGCTTTGATTTGCAGCAATGAGCTCATCCAACAGAGGTCGCAGCCGATTGACTAAGCATTTGGATACCACCTTATAGATAACATTGCACAAACTAATGGGGCGGTACTCCTTCAGAGTTTCTGGGAATTGTACCTTGGGGATTAAAACAATAGCTGTATCATTAACTCCTTCTGGCAGTTTGCCTTCCTCAAAAAACAACTTTACCGCATATATAATATCTTCTTTCAGACAGCCCCAATTCCTTTGGAAGAAGCGTGCTGGCAAGCCATCTGGCCCTGGAGCCTTCAAAGGACCTATCTGAAATAAAGCATCACCAATTTCCGTGTCCGAGAACGGTTTGCACAGCTCCTCATTTACATCATCAGTAATACACGGTTCAAAAAGGGACGTGACATCCAGAGGGTTCACAACCGGATCTTTGGTATAAAGCGTATGAAAATAATCATTTACAAGAGCTGCCATACCTGCTTGGTCGGTAACCCAATCTCCATCTGGGTTCTTTAGCTTTCTGATCTTGTTCTTCCTTGCACGCCAAGCTGCTCGCTGATGGAAGAATTTTGTATTGCGATCGCCTTCACGTAGCCAAGATACCCGAGATCTTTGCAACCATAGCATCTCCTCTCTATAGAGCATCTCGTTCATATTTCTGATAGCCTCCTTGATCGCCCCTTCATCTGAGCCTTGTTCCTGCAATTCAGCCAGCCGCTTACGCAGCCGCATAATTTCTTTTCTAACTGAACAAAAGTTTGTTAAGCTCCACTGTTTTAGGGACTGCAAAACATTTTTTAGCGCATGGTGAACAGCACCCAAATCACCTCTTGTCGACTCCCCCTCCCACACATGCTCAATGCGTTCTCCTAGAGAAGGATCCCGCTCCCACATGATTTCATAATAAATTTGGCGTCCTCCCTCACCTCTTGGGGCTTCCTGTTTTACAGTTAATAGGAGAGGACAATGGTCAGAACAAGGAGAGGTCAGATGGGTAATGAAAGCATCGAAAAAACGATTACTCCAATCAGTATTAGCCACCCCCTTATCCAAGCGCACTTTAACGTTGCGGGTACCAGACTTCCTATTATCATAAGTCCAAGGCAACCCCGTGAAACCTATGTCTTTTAACCCACAAAAAACTAGCGTATCTCTAAAACTTTCCATCTGTCTCTCTCCCCTTTTTGTATTAGAAAAATGCTCATATTGCCACATTGTTTCATTAAAATCCCCCACGACCACCCATGGCTCTTGTGATCGGGTTTTGAGCCTCTGCAAGATTTCCCACATGCGATGTCTATCCTCAACCCGTGGTTCCCCATAAACAAAAGTGGCCCGCCAAGGGGCAGCATTTGGCTCATCCACCACTGACACATCAATGTAACGATCATTACTCGACTTTAAATGAACTTGAATAGATTCATCCCAGAATAGAGCCACGCCTCCGCGCCTACCCTTACTATCAACTGCTAAACAACCTTTGAGGCCCAGCCTCCATCTCAAGTTTTTAACTCTACTCTCACTAACCATAGTTTCTGACAGAAAAACTAGCTTGGGGTTGTGTTGACGCACTAGCGCCTCTAAATCACGAACTGTCCGAGGGTTCCCCACCCCTCGGCAGTTCCACACTATGGCATTCATTGCTCCTGACGGGGCTCAACACGAGCTCCCGTCAGGGGGTTAGCTTGCATCTCAGGAATCATGCCAGGTGCGTTGCCCACATGTTTCCCCTCCTGCAACTCCTGCCGACCAAGATCCTCCAACTCCAAATCTAATTCATGCAGAGCTTCTGCCGCCACTTCCAGATCACCTTTCAGCGTCTTCTTCAGCCTCTTAGTCTTGCCAATGTCCGGACTCGGGCCTTTTAGCAAGGCCGATTTCTCCTGAGTCGCCCTCAACTTGGACGCTTTGCCTCTTACTGTATTTGCAGCAGTAGAATTTGCCTCATCACCTACTGTATTGGCAGGCGTGCGGCCACTAGAGTCCATAAAGGAGTCCAGGCCTGACACACGCTCCAACTGCTTAGAATCTTCCTTCTGAATTGGCGGCTCCACATTCTCCATCACCATTTGTTGCACGCTATTAGATAATGCATTACTTACTTCCTCCGGTAGTTTTGCAGCCCCACTATTAGATACATTGCCTCCTCCCAGCCGCAAAGGATCCTCACGTGCACTCTGAACCATCCGTCGTCCTCCCATGCCATTCGTAGCACTGGATGCAGCAAGTGCTTTTGTTGCCCTTTGAACATTAGTGAACAGCAGCGCCCTGTTGACCCGCGCAGGGGCAGCAGGAACAATGGTCATTTGCCCAACTCTTTTCTTCAGTGGCGATTTCCTCATCCAGTCACCAAATTTGTAGCCCTTCTGATCGTGTCCATCTTCCTCCTCCTCCGAACAATCCCTCTTTGAATGGCCCATTCTACCACAGATGAAGCAAAACCAAGGCACATTCTCGTACTTCACCTCAAATCTCATCACTCCCAGCACCTTGACAGAAGCTTCCACAAAAGGCTTCAAAGGTTCCTCCAATAGAAGAGACACCCTCGCTCGCAAGAAATCACTACCCGGTTCACCAATCTCCAGCACTCTATTACTCACCTTCTTGGCAAGAATATTTGTGAATGCTCGCGACAACAGAGTCACCGGAACATCATAGAAGCGCACCCATAGGTCAATAGAGTCAATAATCACTTCCGACTGCCTACTGACTCCATCATACGGAACCACAATTAGGGCATCTCCCTTGTGACGCCACGGGCCTCCATTGATCACAAAATTGTACTCCTCCTCAACCGAGAACTCAAGAATAAACCTATTGTTCTCCAGCTTCCTTACAGGTATGGGTTTTGCTAGACGCCAAGCAGCGCCCATCTCATCAAACATTCCCCATGATCTCTGACTAGAGAAATATAGAGCCATTGCAAACCATCGGGGCAAACTCCCATCTACCCCATCAAAAGGATCAAAGTCAAACTCCCCATCGTCTTCGAGTGCCGGCATAGGAATTTCCTCGTTAGCTTTATCCTGCACCATCTCGTCAACTGTTTTCTCTCCAACCGCTAGAGGGATCGTCTTCTCACCCTCCACTGCCCCAGGCGCAGTGCCCGGAACCTGCGACATCGCCCAAGACGCTCCTGCTTCAACTAGGGCTCCCGAACACGGCCTGTCAATCCCTGTCTGGCTTCGGGCGGGTAGAATCCTCACCGGATTCCCCTGTATCACCCCCACCAAACAAGAAAAGAGAGGGAAACGTGAGGGATGGAAGACCCTAAGCCGAAGAAGAATGACACAGCAAACTCCGAAGCTTGAAGATCGAATTTCTCCAACACCTCGCCTCGAAACCCAGGTCGTCGAGCCCAGCACGCCAAACCCTAGATGGCTTCAGGTGGGTAGAACTCTCACCGAGTTCCCCTTGATCACCCCCACCAAGCACGGGGCAGGCAGAACGTAGGCACCGGCGAAACCCTAGATCGAAAGCGCGACAGAAATCTGAGGCCTGGAGACACGTCTGCTGGTTCTACAAGTAGAATCCCGCAGCCAGACGTAGAAACCGAATCGGAATAGCGGCCAAAAACTTCCCGTAGAAGTAAATACTAACCAGTAGCGAAATCAATCTCTCCCGCGCCCTGAGCCACCGTAAATCCCAAGGACTCGTAGAGTACGTAGCAAAAACGAGATCGCCGGACCCCACACCACGTCCGCACGTCAGTGTGTGAGAACTTCCTCAGAGAGCAGATCAAAGGCGAGGAATGGCAGCGGACGATGAGCAAGAAACCCTAGATCGCCACCTCATGATCACTCACATTATCATCATTGTTGATGTCAACATTATATATATTCTACAGGTTGATCTTCTGGTTCTGGATGCATATTTTGTTCCTCCACAACAACAATTGCCCACTCATCTGGATTTCTTGATGTGCTTGTATATATTGCTCTTAAAAAATTTATGAAGAGCTCCTCTTTGTGCATGATTATTCTAAGTCCTCTAGCCTTCTCTTCTTTTTTCTCTTCTCACAATGCATGCTTTTTGGGCAACATGGGGGGTGTTTGGTTTGAGGCTTTTTTTTAAGCCTGTGTCACATCGGAATATCGAAGAGATGTCGGAGGGGGTATTAGGATACCAATAAAAAATAAATTACAGATCATGTCAGTACTCCACGAGATGAATTAATTAAGTATAATTAATTATTCATTAGCATATATTTACTGTAGCACTACATTGTCAAATCATTGATTAATTAGGCTTAATAGATTCGTCTCGCAAAAAAACCTCCGTCTAACAAATTAGTTTCGTAATTAGTCTACATTTAATACTCCATGCATGTGTCCAAAGATTCGATGTGATGGGGCTTAAAAATAAGCCCCGTCAACCAATCGGGGCCATGACATCCCTGTAAATAAGTAAATTTAGAAATTAATTAGTAAGTAATATAAGGCTAAAGAATATAGATAAAAAATAAAAAATAAAATAAAAAATAAAAAAATCTTACCTGTACCTGTAAGGGCGCGGAGGAGACGCGGTAATTCTGCTTTCTGCACCTGCACTTCTGCCGTTCCCGTTTTGCGTCCAGCCGTCCAGGTCTCTGCCGGTTGCCGCTGCAACGCTGCCGCCTGCCGCCCTGCCGGTCTGCAGTGTGCTGGCTGCTGCGGTGCTGCCTGCCTAGGGTTTAGGGCTGATCAGCTCATGCCGCGGCGCCCTGTGGTTGGGGGTATTGGGGGGTCTGTTTGGTTTGGTTTAGCACAAGTAGCATAAAAATTTTGATCAATAATTAAGGGTACTAAATAAAAGTAATTTACAAAACTAACTCCACAGCCCTGTACTACTTCGCGAGACGAACCTAATGAGGCCTTTGACCGCACGATTAGAGCATGGTTATTGTGGCATCACTGTAGCCAATCATCGATTAATTACTATCATTAGTTTCGTTGTCAAAAGTTACACCCATCCGTGAAAAAGTTTTGCAAATAAACTTCATTTAGTACTCCATACATATAAGATTCTTTTTTCAGAAATTGTGTGCTATGCTATGATAGAGAAAAACAAACAGGGCCGGGGCAATTGGGCCTCTGACTTTGTGTATCAGTCTATATTTATACGGGGTTGGGCCCCTTGGCGCCATGGGCCCTGTGCCTGGCCACAGGCCGGAAATCCTATCTATCTTCTGGAAGAAAAAAATCTACTCATCTTCCGGTGTATAAGATTCGTACAGCTTTCCTACATCGTCCGATTCAAATGATATTTTAGCTGCGAGAGGCCAGGCCACGAGTAGATGAGCGACACGTGCAACCAGTTCTACGCAGGAAATCAGCCTCGGGTGCATGGCATATCCACGTGTTGGGGAAAGACTGGAGGTGGGTGGACGTTAAAGTTTTTCTATTTTGAAATGATTTTTTCCCTAAACCATAATGTTCGTGGCAATTAATACTACAGAATGAGATCCAATATGTTATTTTTATTTTTTTATTTTAGTATTTCAACATTTTAATATACTAGTTCAACATCTTCAATATATCACTCCAACATTTGTATTATACTATTTCAGCATTTTTAAAATGTTGAATTAGTATTTTCGAATTGTTGAGTTACTTTTTTCAAGATATCAATTCAGTTTGTTAAGATTGTTGAATCCTGCACTACAATAATTAGTAGAACAAACAAAACTAAAAATGATAAAAAAAAATAAAGCACGGTGGGCTGAGCCTCCTTACGCGCTGACGAAAAAAGGCAGCGTCCCCGCACTTTGTCTGGTGCATGTGCTGTTTGCTACCGTTGTCCAATTAGGCCATACGTTGCTGGGCTTCGGTTCATGGGCTGTGCGATCGTTAAAGTTTCTATCACACGGAAGATATATAGGATCCCCCGCCACAGGCTGCCACCCCCAGGGTCGGGCCTGCAGCTATCTGAGCCGGACTCAGCGGGTCGGCAGACAGGAAAAAGGGATAGAAAAAAATTAGTGGCAGAAATTTTGGCTCTTTAGTATTAGGTATAGAAAACACATTTTGTTCTAATAAAAAAAGTAACTAATATGTTTTTTTAAGGATGGAATCGGATCCGATACGCATGGAATCGGATCCGGATAACACTTTTTACCACATTTTAACTCGGATACGGATACGGATTCGGATATTGTCGGATACAATGCAAAACGGAATTCGGATACGAATTCGGATATTTACTTGATTTTGAACATAGTTATATTCATTATAAACATATTTCGAAAGTATCACTAAGTCATTATACAATAAGGATTAAAGAATGTAACCTTTGTAGTTAAGAAAAAGATATCTCATCAAAACATATTTATCCATAAATATTTAAATAGATAATAATATAAAGATATAAAATGCAAATGAATAAATATGTTAATGGAAATATCAATAGTTATAAAGAATAAATGGAATAAAGTATATTTATAATTTATCAATAAGTGGATAAACCAAAGCAAATTAAAATCAATATGATTATCCATATCAAAATATAGTTAATTAAATTGAAATTAATTAAACTTAATCTTTATGTATCATTAGTAATATTAAACCTAGTAGCACATGTCATTTATTCATGATCACTTTTAAATAGTTCCACTAAATACATTATTATTAATACTTAAACTAATATATCACTAATCATTAGTTATATATATATATATTTAATAGTTTTTCTATGTGTACGAATGTTACGGATATTGTTGAATACGGATGTGGAATCAGATAGAAAAAAATGAGGAAAAACGAATTTGGATATATCCACTTTAGTACCACATTACAATCGGATACGGATACGGATATCCATATTAGGTGCGAATACGGATACGGATGCAAAAAATTCGGATAACCATTTCCACGTTCCCACCCTTAATGTTTTTATAACCTAAAAAACTGATGCAATGTTGTGCAGAGATTCAGCCTTCCACTCGATATAGCAGTATAGAAACTTGCTACAGGGGCATGGTCCACATGCAGAGGCAAAGCTGTACATATTTTCATTTTATTAATTAGGGGGCATGGACCAGAAACAAAATTATATAGCCATTAAAATTTGCCAAAAACAAAACTAGTTATTGTGACCAAAATTTCACAAAAAAAAAATCCATGCACGAACAAGGCAGACACCGTTCTTCCATTTGCTCTGCTGTCGGTTGGTAGACACCCAACTCGATTAAAGACCGTCATATAGTGATTGATATATTGAGAATGACTGCTTTGCAAAGTGCCTAAGCAAAAAAAAAAAAAGATACAAAGAGGTACGAAGGAGGGATTGCTTTGCGAAATGTTAACATAGTTAGAGGCTGCTTGGTAGCACTTACGTCTTGCACCTCGATGCTTGCGCAAACCATTATTGTACACTAGGGCAGTGGTGGACCAACTTACTGACCAATAACAAGTTCATACAAGCATATCAACCATTAGCATAAGCAAATTTAATACCTTCCATAATTTCAGAACTGAAGTCATTGTTCAATACATATGTGAACTTGGTCTTGAATTTCAGGAGCATATTCATATATTTGCTTCCTAAGCGCTGGTCACAGAGAATTTCATTTGGATTAAACTCAGCAACAGAATTACCCAAATTTGTTTGTAGCTCTGGATGATCAGGTAGTTCCCTTGGCTCCAAATTTACTTGTGTCTCTGTTGGCATCTCCTGTGGCTCCAAAATTGCTTCTGTGTCTGGTTGATCTGGTAGTTCCCTTGGCTCCAAATTTACTTGTGTCTCTGCACGTATCTCCTGTGGCTCCAAAATTGGTTGTGTCTCTGGTTGATCTGGTACTCTTTGTGCCTCATTGTCACTTGAATTTCTTTCAGTTCCATGACTCCCACCACCAGGTGCACATTGATTCCTTGTGTCAATCAAGAAACGCCTCATTCCTGAAAGAAACCAATAACATGGGATGGACAAATCAAATATTGGTAGCCAAGAAGATCGATCCAACAAAGTGGTCGTTCAGTGAAAAAAAAATGAAAATTAACATCAAGAAGACAAGAACAAGAATCAATTATTTAGTTACTACTTACCAAGTTGGCTGAGCTTCCGCTTTTTATCTGCCATTCTTTGATGAGTGAGTTGATCGATAGTTGGAGCTTAGAGCCTTAGACGCTGCAGATGTCGGCGGCTTCGAACCTGTGCAAGAGCTCAAGCTCGACGACGCGACGCGACGCCAACGCGTTGAGCCGCCGGCCGCCGTCCGCCGTCGACCCGCTAGGCGCCAGCAGCAGATTTTTCGATCGGAATCCGAAATGCCGGGCAAAGGCGGCGAGGGGATTTATCGATTGGAATGCGAAACGTCGCGGCTGTCGTGCTTTATCGTGGTTGCATTGGGCTGCAACTTCAATTTACCTATTGGGCTGGCAGCGGGGTATAGTCTTATTCTATTGGGCTGCAGGGCATGGAGCCCGGGCCAGTGTCCAGGCTCGCCGGGCCTTGGGCCCACCCCTGCAGGGGTTTGTAATCTTACGAGATTTTTAGCCATTTACTATTTAGCCCCCTCCCTCCCCCACCCGATCCTGTTATCACGTTTCTGGGTCTGCATCTGCCATAGAATTGAAGATACATATGTTAGACCTTATTCTTTTATAATTATGCATCTCTAATGTACATAAATGTCACCTGTGACATTCGTGTATATGTAGTGTGCGTGAGCCGAAGTTTTAAATCTCCGGCTATTGCTACTGCTAAGCTGTTTGAGGCAAATGAAGCAATTTTTGTTTATATACAATTTAACCACTATAGTCTGCTATAGTCTCGTTGCTCCACTAGTCTGCTGCGGCGGCTTCAGCGATGAGCCTGTTCATCATCTTCCACCGAGTATTGTTCATGCTCACCACGTCATGGACATACACGCTGTAGGACTCCCACCACGTCTATAGACTATCGCAGATATATGTAGAGGCAAAGTACTCGTCGGAGTAGCGGAGAAGGCACTCCTCGTACAGGAGCGCCCCGGTCCGGCCGCTCGGACACGCCGTGCTCACCATATAAGAAGGCGCCCTGTTCAGACACTTCTTGCAGTCAGCCCAGGCGGTGTCGGCGAAGCACATGATGACGCCGAGCACCGAGTCGTTCGGATCGCCGAAGGTCATGTTGAGGAACCCGGCCAGCGTTCGTGGTGGCGCCGGGCAGAAAATCTGATTCCTCAGCGGAGTGTAGAGCTCCTCAGCAGTAGCGCACCCAGCAAGGAAGCTGGCGGCGATGAGGAGAACGAGCGTGGCGGGGAGACGGCGGCGGCGCCAACCACAACAAGCCATGCATGATGGGCTCTGTCCTCCACTGTGTGACGTGGTGATGGATTATTATTGCATGAGAATGATCTCCGATCCACCATTACATACACGGCAACGTCGATCGAGGATCGGATCGATCGGAGACCAGTTCCAACTTCCAACAAAGCTGGCATGCGCAACGACAAGGAGCACGGAGGGGAATCCAAAGCCCACACAAACCCGGCCAGATTGGAAACTAATTTCCCGCTCACCACCTCTACACACAAAGCCAGATTCTCTCTGACGTAGTGGTTCTTTTGGAGAACGGAGATAACAAGAATCACTCATTTATTTTCACTATAAGTTAGGAGCTAAAATCCTCGATCTTCAGTCTCCACAACTCACTGTTCAATCACTACACAATCACCGATGCTCCCCAGTTTTCCCTTGCTCCTCATCAGAATCACTATAGTAGAAAAAGAAGAAATGAAGTTTAAAGAATTAGGAAGAAAAACTCTACCAAACTCACCCTCACTAGAGACAGATGAGCGCGCACAAGGAGCCTGAATCGAAGCCGATTCAAACTCCTGCTAGGTGTTGCGATTGGGGAAAAGAAGAGGAGAGTTGGCGCTTATGGGACCTAGCTGGCAGTGAACAAAGAAGACAGTGGGGGGAGGCGATGCAGGGGGCATCTATTTGTCGCTTTAAGCGACTTCACCCGATTACATCGCAGAAGCATCAGCGGACGGGCGCGCCCGCCCAACGCACGCGTGGGAAGTGGACGCGGAGGCTGGGGCCCAACACTTCAGAATGTTTTTGTTGCGGAAGAAGTACTGGGCCCCATTGTAGGCCCATAATTGCGAATTTGACTATTCTTTTTTATATATATTCTTTTTTGAATGTTCCACCATTATTGCGACACTTTAGAATGATTTTTGTATATTCTTTTTTGTATGTTTGAAACGTTACTAGTTGTGTGGAAACAATGGAACATTTCTAAATGTTCCGACCAAAGAATTGTCAAATTTGTTATATATGAATGGAACATTTTTAAATATTTTTGACAAATGTTTTGGAACATTGTAAATGTTCCGACCATTATTGCTGATGTAGATTTGCTTGTTGACATCCGCTGATTCTAGAAGAACCCTACATTCTATATAAGCAATAAAGTTAAGAATATAGATTAGGTAATCTGAAGTAAAAAATGAACACCAGGAAAGTTATGAACACTTCATGATGTTCTTAATGATTAAAAAGAATTCAGGTTTGTTCAGAAACATTTTGAGTGTTTGGAAACAATTAGATTAGTTTGGGAACATCTCAGAGTGTGCTGGAAAAATATTTACATGAAAAGTTTCCAATAAATATTGTTAAACACTTCATAATGTTCTGAACGATTAAAAATATTTTAGGTTTATTTGGAAACATTTCAGATTGTTCCAAAATATTTCGGACATGTTTAGAAAAAAATTCAGAATTGTACTAGAACATTAGAACATTTCAAAAATTTCTAAATAAATTTTGAAATGATTAAAAAAATTAGGTTAGTTTGGGAACATTTCAAAGTGTTCCAAAAAACATTTAGATTAGTTTTGGGAACAACTCAAAGTGTGCTGGAAAAATGTTCATGAAAAGTTCCCAAAAAATGCTATTGAACACTTCAGAATGTTTTGATTGAGGTTTGTTTGGAAAACATTTCAGTTTGTTCCAAAACATTTCAGATATGTTTGGGCAAATATTTCAGATTTCTACTGGAACATTAGAACATTTTGAAAAGTTCAAAACATTTCATAATGTTTTTGAGTGATTAAAATATTAATTAAATGAATAAAGTTTAAGAAACTATCTAACTGTTGCTAATTTAGCACAAGAAAACTATAAAGCCAACGAGATGAACACAGACATGCTAATCAACCAATCTTGTAGAATTAACATCCACGGCAAACAATCTAATGAGATTCCGTGAAAATGAGTAGAGTTCATTAAAGACATAGGACAAAAAAGTGAAACTAAAATCAGTCGGCAAACATTTGAACACAGACATAAATGAGATGGGAGAATGAACAACAGGGACAATATGATAAAGTAAGAGCCCGTTTAGTTACCAAAAATTTTCACCCAACATTTTTTGCCTCACCTTTAGACACATATATGGAGCATTAAATGTAGTTAAAAAATAAAACAAATTGCACAGTTTAGATGTACACGACAAGATGAATCTTTTGAGCCTAATTAGTGCATGATTAGCCATAAGTGCTACAGTAACTCACATGTGCTAATGATGCGGTCAAAGACCTCAAAAGATTCGTCTCGCGGTTTCCAAGCGAGTTCTAAAATTAGTTTTTTAATTAGTGCCCGAAAATCTCTCCCGACATCTGGTCAAACATTTGATGTGACCTTTGTACCAAAAATTTTCATCAACTAAACACCCCCTAACTAATCGATGATTCTTCATGCATACTTCGTACTATATTTTGAATAATCCTATCTAACCATTCACCTCGACATGAGGGGACAGAGAGAGAAAAAAAAGAAAATGAATAAACAGCTGACAGAAAAGAACTACGAGAAGGAAAAACAACTGAGATAAGAGGAAAATAAACTTTCGAAGATGCTAGGAAGGAATCAGCAAACAGCATTAAAGTGAGGCGATCAAGAAATCCGACAACGGGGAATGGAGTCGGCGGCGAAGAAACGATGGAAGATGAGTGGGCAGTCTTAATATGGGCCGGAAAAAGGTTTAGTGGGCCTAAAAAAAGAAACGGAATACAAAGGGCGCAGGCCGCGCGAGACAACAAGCTTCTGCGATGGCATGGCACTGGGTAGCGCGCGCGATAAATAGGCTTTGCCGGCAATGCATGCGTCCGTGGCTGGATTTTCTTGACGGGCTGGCACAGGTTATGGGATGGAAAAAGTCTAATAATTTACCTTGTGGTTGTGCGATTTTCCTCCTGAGTTACGAAACCAATTTTTTGAAATCACACTCCATTTTTTTAATAAAACTGTTTGTTTTTGCACTTTGGATGATTTTGATAGTGGTTTTGCTGATATGACAACACGTTAGAGAGGGTAAATCAGACTAAATTGAAAGTTTAGATATGAAAATCAAACTAGAAATGGTGTTTTTGTTAGTCCATATATAATGTATGGTGTTTTTGTTAAAATGTTAGTCGGATATTGGTTGAATATATCTGATTAAATTGTTTAATATCAAATATACAACACATAATGGTTAAATTGTATTTGTCTTTGCCATCTAAAAAATATTTGTATTTCTATTTGGAAAATGAAGAAAATATTAAAAAATGTATCCAAAGAACTATATGACCCTCGTTGGTTAGGCTTGGTCAGAAAATATATGTACCGTTTACCCCACTAGTCATCACTTCAGTTGGAGAAATAAAAAGTTTGCCCCCCCAAAAAAGTGTTGTGGCAATTTCCCTAGGAGGGTGTGTTAGATTTTTGGCTAGTTTGACAATTATTAATGAATTTGAACAAAATCTTATTCATGTAAAACAAAAGTTTATAGTTTGCCAACACATCTGTAAAATATCCATTAAACAAGATGAACAACTGGCAACATTAAAGGTTTCAACTCATCCAAGAAGGGCTAAATAACTGAGAATAGAGCAATTAGTCATCATTAGCTGAACTGTACGAGTCGGCCACCAGTAGCAAATTTATTCCCAGATTTGTAAACTAAGTAGTGCTTGCACCTTTCTCGCTTCTGTGGGCTGACCTCTGTTATGGATTTATTTTTATTTGCTCTTGAGACGCCGGTGCGTAGTGGGGTTCTAAACCTTGTCGATAAGGTAAAGAGAGGTAAAGTTAGACCTAAACTGACTTGGGATGAGTTGGTTAAGAGAGACCTTAAGGATTGGAATATCTCTAAATAGGTAGCTTTGGATAGGGGCGCTTGGAGATTAGCTATCAACGTGCCTGAACCGTGACCTTTGTGTCTTTTGGGTTTCATCTCTAGCCTACTCCAACTCGCTTGAAACAAAAGGCTATGTTGTTATGGTGGTTGTTGTAGTATTTCTGCCTTTTCTTTTCGAAGAATGTTACTAATTACTGTAAATCGTGAAATATGTTTGTTGACCAAAAGTTAGCTAGTTGGTACTGAACATGTTATATTCTTTGTACCAGCCTCAGATTAATACTTTGCATCACATAAGTCATCCGTTACCGTTTATGGTCTCTTGATTTGTATTCATATTGCTACTATCACTTGGAAGGTCAAATTGACCAACATGTCGATTTGTATTCACATTCTTGATTTTATTTCTATTTGTTCCAGTGTAATCTTGTTCATATCTTAAATGAAGAAACTTGGTCTGGGTGTCTGAAAAGCTTCTCAGGCACAATATGGAGTGCTTTGCTTTATATTTTTTAGCACTCTTATGTCTCTTCAGTAGGAAGTCTTACTTTACTGATGGCGTCATGTTCATTCGTACCATCCAAACTATCAAGGAGGAGAAGAGCTATTATAGGCGGCCTCCATGTTTTGGCCCATTTAACTGCAGCGCTACTTTTAATGTTGCTGCTGGAGTTGGGCATTGAAATTTGTATTCACAATCATTTATTGGCAACTTCAGGTATGCCATGCCATAGTGTGCTTCCTGAATTCTTATCATAGGTGATGGGTCAAAGTCCAAGTGAAAGCTGTATTACAAATTTTTTTGTACGTTATCACACTCTGTATGAATGGTATCGATCCATGGAAAGTGAGCATTTTCCAGATCGTACTGGTCTTCATGCTCGTTTGGAGCAATGGACTCTGGGACTGTACCCAGCATGTATAAAATACCTTATGTCGGCCTTTGACGTCCCTGAGGTAATAAGATTTTCTGGAAATGTTACAGTGTGTTTGTCTTGACATTCCTTGACGAATGTATCTGAAGTAAAGAATTTTTATATATTGTATGGGCAAGAATTAACTATGATCTAAAGGGCGTACCTAGTGCGAGTGCTCCCACGTTATGTGGGGTCTGGGGAAGGGCCATGGGTGTTATCTAGCAGCCTTACCCTTGCAGTGCAAGGAGGCTGGTTCGAACCCAGGCTGCCAGGGCACAAGTGAAAAGCTCACTATGATCTACTGTAAAGAATTTTTATATGTTGTATGGGCAAGAACTAGTAATCTAAGTTCACAAATTCAGAATTTAACTATTTTGAAAACGTGATGCATTACAGTACAGAAGATTAATTTGTCAAGATTTGGTGCATGTTACTGTTTTGTTTCCACAGTCCACGTTTTGTAGACTTTAGCAAGCATCTAACAGCTTTTTACATTTCCTCGGGTCATGGCGGTGACAAGAATAAATATATGCAAGAACGGAATGATGTCTCTTTCGCGGAGTGTACTGATCATGTACTACACTTCTGTGTTTATCTATTTCTGGATTTTCTCGACCCCAGTTGTTTCTCTCATATTTGGTAGCTACCTATACATCTGCATCAACCGGTTCCACATACACTTTGACGAAGCCTTCTCATCACTGCGCATCGCAAACTATAAATCTTTCACAAGGTTTCACATTAAGAAGGATGGTGATCTGGAAATATTTACTCTTGCAGTTGACAAGGTAACAGATCAGCCTGTGTTCCTTTGCTCCCATCTGCTCATGACTCAGTCACCTTATGTAACTGCACACTGGTAACAAAATGTTTCTTTGCCCCCAGTGGCGGAGGACGAAATAAAATCAAGGTATGGCGAACTCAACACACCATATCAAAGGTCCTCAAATCTGTTGTCCAATACAGCCAAATTCACTGAAGCCGATAAGAAAACAAGTGCATATAATTTTTTGGGTCAAATTGATATGTAAAAAATTGCAAATTTCCTATCCCTATTGATCCATCTTCACTTGCACACAGTGCCCTTTAGGTTTAACCTGATGTTCTCAACTCTTGATCGCTATCTCAGTACCTCACTCCTCCCTTACCTGCTAGCTAGCTAGGCTGCTTCGTAGGTTTGCTTGGAGTTGGGGGATTGAACCTGCATGCCCGGCCGTCCACGCTGGCGGCCAGCAATTGCAACGCTGTGCTTGCGTGCGGCTTGCGCTTGTCCACCGGCTGCTGCCCCTCCGTTGTCTCTGCCGCGCTTCGCAATTCGCGTCGATTCAGGAGGGCCGGTGGGGTCGTGGGAACTAGGATCAATGGGCAAAGCCGCAGAGGTTGTGCTTCTTCTTGCATCTGTGCATCACGACAGCAGCCATCATGATGCCAGGACCAGGACAGGTGAGGAGCTGAGGGTATTTGCAGCTGAATCAAGGTATGGCAGGCGCCATATCTTGTCATACCGGGTCCTCCGCCCCTGTTTGCCCCGCTGTGAATAAACAGGTCCCAAAGGGCTGCAAGTTGGATCCGAGGTGGGAATCAGAGGGAAGAGGGCCTCATCAGCTCAGCCATGACAGGAAGCATCCAAGCAAGTGGAGGTCAGCCTCATCACTGGATCCTGTGAGATCTGTAAGGGTTGCTGATCATTTCACCATCGAAAGAACAAGAACCCCAGATATGGAGCCATCTTCCTGATTCTGCAGCCCTTGCTGTCCCAAGGAGTTGCAACTGCTAGCTAGAAAAATTAGAGATTTGCTCCTTGTCAACTGATTGAAATCTGTGTTAGCTCTCAATCGACGCGCTGTTACGTCCAATCTAATACAGATGGAGGAGATCGTCTTCTGTGTATTTTAGCCTATCGGACTCGCTGTGTCTGTTGTTTCTGCCCCGTTTCACCCTATCGGGTCTGCAAAAATGTTAACAGGTCATTATCCGTCCACCATTTCCTTTTCTCTTTCTAAAAGCACCGCTCCCCATTTGACGCCTTGTTTCCATCGTTCAAGGGGAAAGCCAGATAGGAGGCAGCTACAGCATGCGGCAGGTTCTCTCGCCGCTGGATCGAGAGGAGGGGGAGGAGCAGGAGACGAGGGCGAACCTACGACCATCCCCGCCGTGTCTACGTGCCTCATCGGAGCGCGGTACCAGAGGGGAGGGGGGGGCAGCTTCCCGTGGTCTTGATGTAATCAGGCACCCCCCTCGATTAACCAGATAAGCTTGTTTTCTGTAGGTTTTTGTTTGTACTATTTTGTGTGTGCGCGAGAGGATTCTAGGATTAGTGGCTTGCATAACAGATTAGCATCTTCAATGTATCTAGGGTTTGCTCGTTGTGTGTTTTTTTCTTTGCAATTTTAGATAAAATTTTTAATCTAGTAGTGTGTGTGGGTAGGTGGGGGAGGGGTAGGGATTGACTGGAGTAGTGGTGTGATACGGATTTGTGGCATGGATGTATTCGATCTATGGTTAGATTCAAATTGGAGATTTCCAGTTTACATGGGTTCAATTTCTGCATATCAACTAGCCTCGGTCAAAAAGTTTCTGTCAAAATTGTTCTCCATTTCTTAACTAAGCAGGAAAGTGGCAATAGCTTCTTTAATTCAACTGCTCGGTTGATTTTGTGATTTTGTTTCTCTAAACGTTTAGTAGTTTGGTTCAGTGCAGCTCAACGTTGATTCATTTTTGGTAGAATAATAGAAGCAGTAGGTAGTCTTTTGATGCTTTTGACCAATAGAATACGTGACCGCTGGCTCTTATGTTTAGAGAAGTAATCTTAGCCTCCATTCTGGTGGATTAAAGTGTCATTAGTTCTTCATCACTGATTTTGTAATTAAAGAGAAGTCCAGCAGCTACCCAGTAACATTGTTTTAGCTATAGCTACTGTGCAACCATCTATGCTTATTATTGTTAGCTTTGTCTGAAGCACTCCAATTTCTTGAAATTGGATCTCATGTTGAAAATCATGCCATTGAGTGGCATGATTTTCAACATGACACCCAATTTCACGGAGTTGTGGTGGCATGAATCGAATTTTCCCTTGTCTTAACACATGTTACTTGCACTGTGGTCTTAGTTTTTGTTAGCCAGTAATTAACGAGGGCTCTCTTTTTGCTTTTTACCTCCACGATGCAATAAGTAGTATGTATAAATATTACACTGCTGCAACTTCTGTAATTTTAACATAATTATACTATAATTTTCTATCCTATTTCAATTTTTTTGAAGGAGAAGTATCTTATTTAAATTTGACTTAGACTAACCAGCAGACTACTCTGTGTTTTTAAGGGGATATTAAATACATTTTTGCGTTCTGCTGTTTTCAACTTTGGGGCAATTAGGTTCCACTTTTGCTCCGTAATCTATATGGGTACTAATTAAATCTGATTTTTTAGTTAATTGCTTTCTGATTTTGTTGCTTTGTGTGAGACTTACTGAGAAAGAGGGAGGGAGGGCAGTTTTGGCTACAACACATCAGCATGTTGCCGATGGATGTGTTGGTGAGGATGGGGTTGGGTTTCAAGCATTCCAGTGCCTCCTGTTAGGATGGTTAGCATGGTCACAATGTTTTTCGAGAATGCTTGATGAATTTTGGCCTTTTTCTGTTGTTTTCAGCTTACATGTGATTGAGGAACCTAGGGAGATGGTTAGTTGACCATACATAACATGCATCTATGTGGGTTGTAAAATGTAATATTCGAGAAAAAAATATTTTTCAGCTTCATCAATTGTTTAGCCTATGGAACTTGTTGTTGTGCAATGTGTGTAATCTGAAAAAACTACATGTAAGGTTTAAGTGGGTTCAATAATGTCATACCTTTTATTTTGTACGTATTATAATAATCTTTGTATTACGTCTTAGTTTTGTTCTTCTGGAATTTTTACAGAAAAATAGTATGGCATATAAGTATATTAATATATAAATGGAAACATAACACTCATATTAGTTAGGTGTGTAAGTCCTCTTTTGTCTTTATGATTTGCATATATAAGATTCCTCTTTTTGGCAATTCACCGGCTAGCAGTAGACTAACCAATGAATCTCTGCTGCAGGTATTAATCAGATTGTCACGTTTTGTGCTAATGGAAAACCTGCAGGATGGTTATATGAAATTTACACAGTGAATTTTGTCAATTTCAATATTCTTTCTATGTAAAGTTTTTGCATTTATTAGATTTTATGTGTCTTTTGATTATTTTTGTTAGGTAAACTTGCATATATCCTCTTTGCATATTCTTATAGACATATGCGATCAATGAAAAAGAGAAAGGTTTTGTATTATGCATATATTTAATTTAGGCATTTTATTGTTGCTTGTTAAAATAATGTGCTTAATTCTCTTGGCTTTACTATCGTGTAGAATCAAATGTAAAGCCTTTCAGCTTTTGAGGTTTAGTTTTCATGATGTGCTGCCACCAACTGTCCTAAAATTAACATGATAATCAAGTTTGTAAATTTAAGTTTAGTTAGAAAATGAAAAATAAATTATACTAGTAAACTAAATACGCCTTAACATAATATTGTAACTTTTCTTTCTACTGTAAATATGCAAGCACGCATGTGGGTGAAGTTTTTACTGTAAAAATACAAATAACATTATCATAATTTTTCTATAGCATGTCATCTTGTAGGGTTTAACCACTTGCATGCACAATCTGATGCTTTTGTAATCCATTGAAATAATCTAAAATTTCTGTGTGTGGCCTATGCCATCTTTTTGGGGGTTTGATTAGCTGAACTATCTTATACTTTGTAATTCATATAAAACTCTCGAGCGTATTTATTTTATTTGTCATTTTGATGGGTTTATGTAAGCACACGGTGGTTTGATGGTTATAAGTATTTTAATGAATCTAAGAGTAGTAACAAAGTGAGGAAAATATGGTCTATGTTGTTTGTTGTGAGCATTATCATAATTTTCTTTTTTTCTTTCTAAAATCACAAGTTGACTATTAGCGTATTTCCTCTTCTATTACAGGCTTTGCACCTAGATTCTATTTTCTTTTTGTCCACCTATGCCATTGAAACTTAACCTTATTCTGTATAAATATTACACTGCTAGGAGTTATGTAATTAATTGATCTTTCTCTATAAATTTGGTTTTTGTTCTTTTCAATAGTTAATTTCCCTTTTTCTTCCTAGGATTTTTTGGTGAGAAAAGTACTCTACTCTTGAAACGAGTGAAGATGCTAATAGGGTTGAATTATGGGGAAATAATTTATATAGAAGAAAATGACATAAATTGTGTTAAAGTCATCTCTGTTATGTTTACCTTTCCTGTGGAGCCATGCTTCTAGTGCTATATGCCATCCAATTATTCAATGCAAGTACCAAGAGACAAGTTGATGCATGGTTTCCCTTTTATGCAGGCACTGGAATGGCTGAATTATTGAAGTGATGTGGTCCCTGAGAATGAAGATAGTACCCAATGCACGAGATTCCCTTTCTGTGCAGGCATTGACACAACAAAATAGTGGAAGAGATGTCGCTAGCATCACACAACAAAGGTTCACATCTTAGACAAATATTTTTCTAAGATCATATTGCTCCCATTGTCATACTGTACCCTTTCCTTGTTATCATCCATCCCTCTAAGCTCCAATTGCTTTCGATATACAGTACCTTGGGTGCTACTGTTTATTAATTTTTCGCCTTGCAAGTGATCAATTTAGTGTGCATGTTAGTATGTTCATGTTCTCTCTACAAAGATCATTACCTAAACTGTTCCAAAATACTTGTATGCTAAAAAACCATCGCTCATTTTTTCTTTTAATACATATATATTGTGTCTTTATTAGGCAATTTTCTACAGCCTCACCTGCCAGTTGAAAAACTAACTAGTCGTGTATATGGATTTTACACTGTAAATTCTTTATTTATTTTTCAGCTGCCACTTGAGAAACAAACTAATAGTGTATATGAGATTGACACTGCTAGTGCACTCTGCAATCTCACAGTCTAGATTGGGTGTAAATTTTTGTTTATATTTTAGTTTGATCGGGTTTGGATAGAAGATAAGGAATAACAAAACTGTAAGAAAAAAATAATTAATGCGAGTCTTTTCCTTGTTGGCCCTTAACCAATGCATAATATGTTTTTTGGCGAGGGAGTTGCTTCTCCTTGAACCGCAAAATTGTAAGCCCACAGATTTGTTAGAACTTATTGTGTTTGTGTTGTTTTTTAAGCTAAAAATGGATCTTTGTTGCTATATGACTATATATGCATGTCTAGGCTTAGCTGATATGTATCTAGTATCTACCATTTTTAATAATTAAAAATGTTAAATTTAAGTATACAAGAACTATTATTGTTTTACAAACACGTCACATGTGACTGATCATCTCATTATTTTTGTGTATTTGTGCTAGCTAACTGATAAGTATGTTTCTCAATCACAGGACTATCAATTCAGGCTATGGTCAGGCTGGCAGATCTTCTCGTTACGGATTTTTTTTGTCCTTGTGTTGTATATGTTAAGATTCTGTAGCATGGTTTAACTGTCGCTTGTCTTTCTGAACTATATATAGCTGTGAGCACTTAATTGCCACTTTTTCAGGTTTGTTCATGGCATTGCAGCTACACGTCATTATTTGTGAGAACAAACTCAACTGCATTTGCCATGGCCTTCAGGTTTCTCTTGGGTCATGGTAGTATAAGCTGTCTCTGAAATATGTTTAAAAATTGGACAACTTTATCTGCCTTTAGGTGTACCTGTAATGTTTGCTGCAGAGATGTGCAAATTGTTCCATTAATGCTCAAACGTGCTTGACGGATCCTCAACAAACAGAAAAAAATGGACCCGTTAGCTTGGTCGATATGACTGTCTCGAATCTTAGTAGTGCACTACTAATGTATTAATCGATATGGACCCTTGGTCTGGGAACGTGAAAATACATTAGTAGCTACGGTGGTTGACAGATAACGAGATATCAATCGACTGATGTGGAGACACATCCGAAAAATTAACAATAACTGGCTTCATGACACACTGTTGTTTTTGTTTCTGATGATCTGATCCCACATCTAGCCACTTAGGTGGACCTGGGTTATCTGCCCTTGTCGGTGTCCCTGCTTTACTGACCGCACCTGCAGCATTGTAATCTTTATGTATATATAGAAAGAAAATTCACCTGCTTCCTACTGCTTGTATTCAATCAAAGGAATAAGAAAAAGAACTAGAGTGTTACAGAAGAATGTTTTGAGAAAGCAAATGGATGAATTGATTCTATTATGTTTTTTTTCCTTTTTGGTTTGCTGGTCAGGAACCATGTGATCATCCAGCCTGGTACATTTAGTCTGTCATGATCCTTTTTTTTATTAATATAAACGGATCGCTTGTTGAGACATCCATCAAAACAGGCCGAAGGCTAGATAAAGACCCATCAAGGTGAGATCAAATGCTGGTTCCTTACTTGGGTGCCACTCTTTGGTAGGTACACAGATTTGTTCAAAGTTGCTGTGTGAGCAGAAGCAGCCACAATGGCCGGCTTCAGTTCTGCAGAAGTCGCCTTGTCTGCAGAAACAAGCAGGTTGCTGCAATGCAAGGTCTTTTTTGTATCTTGTCCAAGGTTAAAGCTAAAGAAGCCCTGGGGAGGGGAAGAGGACCATAGGGCATCTCTGCTTTGCTCATCAAGTGAGCAAGCATCTGATGACGAGTATTGGTACTGTTATATAAACCAAGCATGGGCAAAGTCAGTGACATCCATCTCCATCTATACACTGAAGAAAACAAACATGGCGAAGCAGCAGACTGAGAGTGGAGAAGAGAGCTACGAGCTGGAGAAACTGCGACCCCAAGTGGAGGATCTGTGCAAGGAGTTCGACGCCCTGGCCGACAGTCCTCTGGCTGAGAGTGAGAGGGAGGACCTGGCTGCAATCTTCACGGTCCTCAAAGAGATCAGGGACAAGATCGCACTGCCGCCACCGCAAGACGATGGCAAGAAGGTAGACGACGACAAGCTCCTTCCCCGGGCCGGGAGCAAGAGGAAGGAGCTGAGCAACCTGCTGCCCCTCATCAGGGCTGCATTGGAGCAACGCAGCAAGCGGCCGCTTGGGCAGCAGGACGCCGCAGAGGGCTCTGCCGGTGGTGGTGCCGAGCCCGACGACAGCAAGCCGGGGTCGGCGGCCATGACCGGCTGCATCCCCTGCAAGCCCCGGGCGTCGCAGCTAAGCAAGAAGCAGCAGCAGCAGCAGGGGGAAGAAAAGGAAGGCAATAAGGATGGCGTGTCACTGAAGCTGCTGCTCCGGCTGACCCAGAACGTGCTGGAGCCGGAGCAGTACTACGAGTGGACGACCAGCTACGTGGACGAGGAGAGGATCTACGGGTGGGACAAGGATGCCGGCGAGGTGATCGACGCCCTCGTGGCCCCCGACGGCTCGGAGCGGATGTTCCGGGCGGCGGGCATCGCGGGCATCCACGGCAGCGGCAAGACGGCGCTGGCGCAGAAGGTGTTCGTTCACGACAAGGCCAAGGACTACTTCGCGCTCCGCCTGTGGGTGTGCGTCGGCCCGCCGGAGCCGGACTCGGAGGACCGCTTCAACCTCCTCTACCGGATGCTCGACAACCTCGGCCTCGACACCGCCAAGGTCGAGGACATCGTCGACAACTCCAAGGTCGTCTCAAACGCCAAGGACGCCGAGAAAAAAAAGATCATGGAGAAGCCGGAAGCCACTGCTGCACTCCGGAAGAAGGCGACGTCCGACGATGCGACGAAGGAGGGGAACGTCGTCACCGAGGCCGAAGATGCCAACAGGCAGGCAAAGGAGGAGGAGGATCGCATCTTCGAGAACCTGCTCAAGGAGAAGATCGACAACAGCCGTGCCGTCGAGAAATCCAAAATCGGTAGGTGTATCGATCTTGCAAATGATGGCAATTGACGGCAACGGAAATATGGAATAATAACGCGACGCACGCACGCATGCTCAGGGGTGCTGCTCTACATCCTCAACATGACGCTGTCCAAGACGTCGTACATGATCGTGTTCGACGACATCCGGGCATACCGCCGCGACGACGACGACGACGGTTGCTGGTACAGCAACCTGACGCTGCAGCCGCCGTTGGATTGCGAGTGGGGGGACCGCCTCGCCTACGGCCTGCCCAAGGGGGAGCACAGGGGCGCCGTGCTCGTCACCTGCCGCAAGGAGGACGACGCCAAGACCATGGCGCGCACGGGCCGCGTGGTCCGCCCGCCCAAGCTGGAAGGGGAGGATGCCTGGAAGCTCTTCAGGAGGGAGTACGACCAGCGCAAGAAGGAGGGCGGCAAGGTGGAGGAGGACCTGCTCCTCAAGCAGCTGGAGGAGATGAAGAAGGAGATCGTGGACAAGTGCCTCGGCCTGCCGGTGGCCATCATCGAGGCGGCCAAGGGCTTCGCCGTCCTGGATCCCTTGCTGGATTTGCCGGATGATACTAGTGCAACGAAAGAAGCTGCAGCAGAAGTTAAACCTGAAGCAGCAGGTGGCCACGCCCACACCGAGAGCAGTAAGGACATGCATCAGGCTGAAGAAGCAGAAGAAGGTGCTGCTGAGTCTGAATGAATGCATTGGCCGCGCGCATTGCTGTGAGATCACTCTCTATATGTGTGTGTCAGCATCTTCTTCCCGTTTGCGATGTAACTATCTACAAGCCTACAGTATAACTGTTTTGGCTGTCTGCATGCTTTTTGTGCAAATGACACGTTGTTTGCGGTTTTTTGTAAACTTATACATTTTCTCATCAATTTTACAAAAAATGAATGTGGAATGCTAGATTGCTAGTCCATGAGAAGAAGCTTAATCGGCAGAGGATCAGACCATGAGCAGTACGAAATACGAATATGTGAATGCTTCACCCGACATTTAAGTTGTTAAAATTGAAAAAAAAAATGCCACGGCCTCAACAACTACGGGTCAATTTAGCAGAGCTCCCAAAGCAGCTCCAAACTGAATTCAGGAGAAGCTCTGCCAAATAGTTATCTTTTACTGAGAAGTGATTCTCTAAAATGACCTACAGAGCTGGTAGCTGAAAAAAGTAGGTTCTTCTAATTAATTTCACACACAGAGTCATTGTATGCAAAGAGTTTATCCTAGAGAATTGTAGGGAATCAATTTCAGAGAATCACTTCTCATAGATAATTGGCTTCCATAGAGAATCTAAAGTAGGAGGAGCTCTGCCAAATTGGCCCTAACATTTCCCACGAGGAAATCCTACTGCAGTGCAACACTGGCTGCAACTAGCATCCCAAACAATTGTGACACAACCTATTACAAAATCTGAAAAGCTATTACAACATCACATATAACCTACAGATGCAACATCGGTAAAAGCTAATAAATCCCAACCAGAACACTCATACACAAATCACATGCTACGATGTAATACAAGAAACCACTGACTCCAATACCCCTAATTGCCAGTCGCATGCATCATATACAAGAGATTAAATAAATGGAGAGATGAAAAGGAATCAGATCTAAGATATGGTGTATATATAGGTGAAGAAAGCACTACTAGAAAACAGGCCAAAGATTCAGTCCAAAAGTACCAGCTGCTGTTGCAACCGGTAATGATGCGAGGCATCAGCACCGGCTGCAACAGCAACCGGTACTCTGGCCTGTGTCGAGCTCAGCACTAGGCAATGGGTACCAAGTCGTGGCATGACCCGGTTCCAATGCTACAACTTAGGCACCGGGTCATGCCACAAACCGGTACCAAATGGCTACGGCGACAAAGGCACCGGTTTGTGCCATGACCTGGTGCCGATGCACAATATTTAGCACCGGGTCAGTGGCATCAACCGGTGTCTTTGGCTCGCCCCTATAAATACCTCAGCCCCTCCCCCCTCCAAGCTGCCGTGAACTCACTGTTCATGGCAGCCGAGTGAGGGGAGGGGAGAGAAATTTTTCTAGTTTTTTTAAAAGGTTAGTATTTTTTATCCATGCTTGAGCAAATTAATTTTTTAGATGTGGTTAGCACTTGATTTAGTTTATAAATGTGATAAATATTTTTTGATGTAGTTAGCACCAGATTTAGTTTATAGTAATTGTTATACATGTGATAATTATTTTTAGATGTAGTTAGCACTTGATTTAGTTTATAGTTATTATATTAATTGTTATACATGTGATAATTATTTTTAGATGTAGTTAGCACCTAATTTAATTGATATTGTTATATAAATTATTAGCCATAAGATAATTATTTATTTAGATGCAGTTAGCATTTTAGTTAGTTTATTATTGTTTTATACATGTGCTAATTTGTAGATGTAGTTAGCAAGAGATTTAATTTATTATTTTACTATAATTAAATTCACGATTATAAGAAGTTAGTGATTTGTAGCGTACTTAATTTTAGTTAAAATTGTGTAGTATGAATGAATTATTTTGACACTCTATGGTGTATATAAATGAATTGTGAACCCAGATGAGTCAGCAATGGATGTACAATGCCGACCGGCGTTCAGCGGAGTTCATTGATGGCGTGCATGAATTCATAGAAGTGGCAGAGAAACACAAGTACGGCGGTTTTGTTCGTTGTCCATGCAAATTCTGTAAGAATGAGAAGGATTACTCATCATCAAGAACCATCTACAGTCACTTGTTCAATACTTGTTTCATGCCCAACTACTATGTTTGGACCAAGTATGGAGAAAGAGGGATTATGCTGGATAATAATGAAGAAGAAGAGGACAGAATTTCTGACTTTGCGGCCAATTACAGTGCCTTCTTTGAAGATACTGCAATGGGTGAGCCTGAAGAAGATGCTGAAGAATACGTTGTAGAAGATGAACATGGTTAGATGTTGCGAGAAGCGGAGGAAGTTTGTGAAACAGAAAAGGAATCAGGAGATCTGAAGCGTATGTTGGAGGACTATAGAATATTGTTGTACCCAGATTGCAAACAAGGCCACAAAAAGTTGGGTGCCACATTGGAATTGTTGCAATAGAAGGCATCGAATGGTTTGCCGGACAAGGAATTCGAGGAGTTGCTGAAACTTATAAAAAACCTACTCCCTGAGGGTAACACCTTGCTCAAAACAACTATGGGTAAGTCTTGGTCGACTCATACCTCTTTTATATTCCTAAATAAATAATAAGTCTAGTGGATATATATATGCTTGTGTATCTATATTTGCAGTAATCAATGGATTTTGCTCGTACTTTGCATGGAGAGCGGCAATCTTGTAGTGTTCAACTCCATGAGGTGCCCAAAGGCCGCAATCCAACACTTCCTAGACCCATTGAATAGGTAAGTACAATTTGCACAATCAATTTCTTTTCATTCTTCGATCAATTATTCAACATCTAACTTAATTTTTTTGCGAAGGGTGTGTAAACAGTTTGTAAAAAAGAACAAATGAGCCGGTCAAGTGAAGTCGGAATTGAATGTTAGAATAGATTTTCCGGTATGTTTTGCATAGGTGTACACAAATATTGAATAACTAATTTATTTCTCCTACAGTGTGCAAGACAAAACCAAGGAACTGATTGGTGTGGGTACTACGTATGCGACTACATACATGGTCTAGTTCAATGCGGAAAGGATACTACGGAGGATCTAAGAGTATGTACAAACAGTTCACAACTACGTTTTTCTAATTACACTAATGTGATGAATTAATATATCAATCTTTGCCAAAATGATAGATGTCGCAAATCTACAACATCGCTTTTGATGTCGATCGGATTAACGCCGTGTGCGAGTAGCTCACAAGATTCATTATGAGAGAGATCCTGGATCCTAGAGGCGAGTTCTACCACGACGGTCATATCAATAGAGTGTCCGCTTCGACGTCGTGAGGGGCCCATTATTTGCACTATAAACATGACTTGTATATTTGTAAATATTTCTAAACGTGATGTCGTGTTGTTTGTATATTTGTAAATATATTGTTATTGCTAACTAACTTAATTATATATTTACCTTTAAATTTTAGTTAATTTTGAATATTCCTTAAACTCGAACACGATCAATTGACGTATAGTACTGTAGAGTTCGATCGGGTACGCATAGCAATTCTCAAAGAATAAACGAAACAAATAAAAATGGATTTGGAATAAATGGGGAAAACTCTTTGGTACCGGTTAGAAATACCAACCGGTACCAAAGAGGCTGTTCGCTTGCGTTAGTGTGGTAGCCTCAAAGGCACCAATAGTCTCGGTTTCGGGGCACCGGTTGCAAAACCGGTATCTATGGACCTTCTCAACCGGGGCTGAAGGCCTGTTTTCTAGTAGTGGAGAGTATGAAGGTCTGTTTTCTAGTAGTGGAGAGTATATACGAAGGTCATCTTTGGTGACGATAACTGTGGGTCGTGTACACCTACCAAGGGTTCAAACTTTTGGGGATAAAATTCCAGGTTTGTGCTTACATAGGGGTGGGATTGAGACTCACCACTTAAGTCACAACCAAGGGCCCTAAGTTGGCATAGAGGGGTTGTCGATGAAGCTTGCTCTTGTCTTCCTCCAATGCTAGAGAATAGAGAGAGCATTTGGGGGAGCTCCAACCCATGCATGACCTTGTGGTGGTCCTTCTTTTTCCTATTTCTCTTCTTGACCTCCCCCTCCTACGTTTCCCCTCTCCTTGATATTCTTCTCTTTCTTCCTCCTTGTTCTTGGTTTGTTAGAGAGAGAGAGAGAGTCATGACTTTGACTAACTTATTGCATTGATTGGACTTGTGGAGTACTGATGCGGCATTATTAGTCTGTCTAGGGCTATTGCCGGGCTGTCCAACACTCCACAAAGATGCCAGGTTCATCTTTATAAAGGAGATAAATTGTCAAGTAAAATTTTAGACAAAAAGATGCATATAAGATCACTACTACAATAAATTTAACCAATAGGAAAAACGAAACCAAAAAAGGAAAAGGGTGACAGGTCCGAAACAAAAAAAAAGAAGCACGGGTAAAATAAAAAACGAAAAAAACAAAATTAAAAAACGGCCAAGTCCAGACACCGCATAGCAACTTGGCCGACACGTGAGAGCTTTTTGACTCCACCTCCGCTGTTCGCACCACTGCTACCGCGCGCGCATTGGTCGGACGACTCGGATCTGAGGAGGAGCCCCTGCCGTGCCGAAACCCCTGTTCATCGATGCATGTCGGCCATCACCTTTCTTCACCAGGATGGCCAGTGTTCTCTGCCACACCACCATGTCGTCGTTGCTAGAGATTCTGAGCCAGAACCCAATTGAAGTGCCCGGTATTGTCGTCCGAGGTGCCGGTACGGTCAGCACGCCAGACACATGCAGCAAGAATTTGAGGCGCCATCGGGTCCCCGGATGTCCCATGGACATAGCTCCAGCTGTGTTGGAGCAATGTGGGTAGCAATAACTGCAAGAATTGCCGTCCAATTGTGTGATGAGTTTAGCATAATATGATGCATATAAAAACGGAATTTTTATTATATATGGTCCTAGCTATCGATGAGTAGCGACAAACAATCAAATAATGAGTGTGATAAATTAAGGTGAATCCTAAACGGAGAGCCCTCTCCATTTAGGCTTAAATCGAGAGCCCTCCAAATATGGAAAAAAGAGGTAATTACAAGATGAAGAAGCCAGAAAGGGAAAGAAGAAGAAAAGTAACAAATCCAAAAAAAAAAAGTAACTCTCCACCTTCTCCGGTCATCTACTCCATCTCCGGCGGGTTGTGGGCGGGGCGGTCGGTGGCGGGGTCGCTGCCGACTGGGGTGGCGGCGGAGGCCGGCGGCCTTAGGGTTCGGGTTAGGGTTTGGGGTTCGTGTTGGGGGAGTTTCCATGGCCGGCAGCTTTAGAGGGATGGCCGTGGGCGGCGGCCGGCCCGGCGGAGGAGGCGGGTTGTGGGGTGGTGGTGGAGAACCGGTGGGCAGGGTCGGCGGCGGGGGCGAGCGGTGGAGGCGAACATGAAGGAAGCGGAGGGGATGGGTTCGAGCGGCGGTGAGCCAGACGCGGCGTATGAAGACGAAGTCGTCGATGAGATGATGTCGTCGAGGCCCAGGAAGTCGGCAACCCTGTTGAGGCCGAGACAGCACCAGGCATGGGCAGGCTTGCCCAGGGAGTGCGTGATGAGGTTCATCTGCGAGGTCTTCCCCGACCATCGCCGCGTCTCCCACCGCTTGGTGGCCTGCCTCAGCTTCGCCAGCCAGCCCAGCAGCCCCAACCGCGATGACACGCTCCTCTAGGTACACCTTGGCTCGGTTGGAGAAGAAGATCATGAGCAGCGCCACCACATCCAGTGCCAGCCCACCCAGCAGCAGCGCGTACGTGATGCCGACGTCGACGAGCAGGATCTGGTGCCTGGGCTTGTCGAGAAAGAAGAAGATGACGAGCGCGGAGGCGAGGCAGCAGGAGCAGATGCAGCGGAGGACCCACCCGACCTTTTTGTGCGCCAGGGCCTCCACGGTCTTTTTGCTGTCGAGCACCAGCCGTTTGGTCTCTTGCTTCTCCATCTCCTCGTGCGCCTGCTCGGCCTCACCGTTGGCTATGTCGATCTCGACCACCAGGCCGGCCTTCTTCTTGGAGTCGAACTCCGTCATGAGCTTGGCGTAGTTGGGCCCGGGCTCCGGCGGGTCCAGGATCTTGTTGCGGAAGCCGTCCACGCTGCTGGAGTAGAGCGAGTACGTGCGCTCCCCGTACTTGATGATGCCCACCACGAACACCAGCACGGTGGCGTGGATCAGCGGGTTGCCGTGCAGGGAGCAGAAGAAGATGACGCAGGCGGAGAAGAGCTCGAAGAGGAGGCCGATGAGGTGGCGGAGCCACAGCTCGTTGTCCTCCAGCGAGTAGGCGGTGATGGTGTCCGGCCCGCCGAGGTGGAGCAGCAGGAACGGCGTCCAGAACGCGAAGATGATGGGGCTGCTACTGCCGCCGCTGTTGGCGTTGTTGTTGCCGGCGGTGCCGCTGCCGCCGCCGCGCTTGAGGCTGAAGCTGGAGGACGAGTTGTTGCCGCCGCCGCCGATGTTGCCCATGTTGTTGAGGAGGAGGCCGAGGGCGAGGTCGGCGACCCAGTCGGCGAGGAGGTAGCAGGACCAGACGATGAAACGGGGTACCGGAGACGAGGAGCGCTTGCGCATGGGCCCTACAAAGATGAGGAACATCTGGAGGACCAAGCTCAGCTGCACGGCCGCCCGGATCTCCCAGTCGCTGTCCTGCTGCGGCACCGGAGGGTTGAAACCCATCGTCGCCGCCCGCCGCTACCAGCTGGACATGCATGCATACTCCATTCATCAACAATTGGTCAACTAATAATGCAGCCATACATTGTGTTTGTACTTATTCATTCACTTCGCTTATATCTCACACGTGAATAATAATTGTCCTTTAAATTGTACGAGTCGACTATGTAAAACTTTTATCTAAAAAAAAATCAGGCACCAGAAATATGGCAATCCCTTAATATTATTCCAGTATGCATGCATGCCTAGTATACATTTATTTTTTTTGCTATATAATACTTCTACTTCGTTGACTGAGATTCTGTCATGTCAAGAACGACTTTGTTGACTGAGATTTTGTCACGTCAAAGAATGATGCAATTTTAATACCACTGGTTGATACTTTGTCTCCTAAATAAAAACAAATTAACACTACCGGAAACTCCCAAATTACCGTGTGCTGAACCACGGTCACATGGCAAACCTACCTTTTGCCATGTGCCAGTAGAAACAGCACACAGCAAAGGTTGGGCACACATCAATAATTATCTTTGCTGTGTGTCAGGCTAAAAAAACACACGGCAAACCTGTGCATTTGCCGTGTGCTGCAAAAGAATGCACACGGCAAACATTTAGCACACGGCTAAGAGTCCATGTTTGTCGTATGCCTGCTATAATGCACACGGCAAAGAGTCCATGTTTGCCGTGTGCCTGCTATAATGCACACGGCAAAACACTGGCACACGGCAAAATTGTGCAAAAAAAAAAAAATTAACACAGCACTCCAAGTTTTTTCTTCTATGCATATACAGTGTATTGTACTCCTTGGTAAAATCTGATATATTTCTCGTTGTTTTGGCTATATTTAGTCATTTAATTTCATTAATCGAATTTTTGGGGTTGAACTGGAAGTGTTTTGAATAGTGGAGTATAATAGATAGAAAAATGATCTTCATGTTATGGAGTTTAATTTGATTATGTAAGCACGGAACAGAAGTAGATTTCGAACATCTTGCTCGCGAACCATGCTCAGAACTGTTTTAACAAATCGTTTTAAAATTCTATTAACAGCAAACCAATTCAGAAAATCATGAAATTTGTCATGGTATCATGATTTCATGCATGGAGATATGGTGGTAAAGTTTTGAGAACATTTTGCAAAAGTTTTTATGTATGCATGTTACAAATCGAAACATGTCCAGAGAAGACCTGTAGAGTTGAGAATGAATCGTTTACATTCGGACAGAACGTTAAGAACGAATTAGCGGTTGACTTTAAAACTTTTTGTGTTTGCAAAAAACAACTTAGGTTCTTTAATACCAAATTTTGGTTAATTTTCGGATAACTCGTATATTTATTATTTTTCTTTTGCAATCAAACATTTGTTTCAAACACACGAAATAATAACAATATCAAAATAGAACATGAATTGTTCAATCATTTTAGCAATGCAATGAGAAAATGTGATAAAGTGTAAAACATGAAATATAATACCAAAGCGCTTGAAGAAAAAAATTGAAAAGAAAATGTTTCAAAAATTGGAATAAAAATTTAAATTTATTTGCGGTGTGCACTGGCCAAGACACACAGCCAACCGGCCCTTTGCCGTGTGCCAGGCCAAAGGCACACGGCAAAGCCTTTGCCGTGGGCCGGATCGGGGGACACGGCAAAGGGGCCCGTGCCCGGCTGCTGTGCGCCGCCCGCACCCGCCCGCCGCCGTGCTAGGCCGCCGCTCGGTCGCTCCGGCCAGCCCACGCCGCCGCCCGCTCCGGCATGCCCTGCCCACGAAGCCGCCGGCTCCGGCCTACCCTTTGCCGTGGGCTAGATCGGGGCACACGGCAAAGGTTCACACGGCAAAAGGGGAAACACCCCACTTAGCCGTTTTGGCCACCCGTTCCGGCACGCCCCGCTCACCAGGCGCCACCCCGCTGCTAGCTGCTCTCCTCGCCACCCCTCTGCGCCCTACCCGCCGCCACCCCGTTCCGCAGCTGCCGGCGCCACCCCTTGCCACCGCCTCCCGCCGCCCCATCCCCAGTCTGCCCAGCTGCTGCTGCCCGCCGCGCCCTCCCCGCCGCTACCCCGCTCTCCCACCGCACCGTCTCCACCACCCCGGTCTCTCTCCACCGGCGCTGCTCCTTGCCACCGCCGCGCCCTCCCCACCACCCCGCTCCACCCCGGTCGCCGTGTCCACCACGCCCCGGCTTGGCCCCCACGGCTGGGCCCCTCCACCGCGCCTCCTCTCCGCTCCGTGCCAGCCCGGCCCCGGTCGACGCGTCCGCCCCGTCGGCGGCCTCAGCAGGCCGACAGCACCAGCCCCGCCTGCCCCACCCCGCGCATCGGGGACACTCCATCCTGCCTCCGCGCCGCTCCCGGCCGGCCCCGGCGTCCTGGCGCGCAACGCCCACACCACCGGGCTCGCCACGTTCGCCCCGGGCCGCGCCGGGGACCCTCCACCCCGCCTCTGCGCCACTCCCGGCCTGCCCCGGCATCCCAGCGCGCCACGCCCACGTCGCCGGCGTCCACACCTACGCCCACGCCACCAGCCCTGTGAACTTGGTAAGTGTAACTTGCTCCCTCGCCACCCTCGCCACTGACACCCACGATCGCTGCTGCCGCCCGCGTTCGCCACACCTCCACGCCGGCGCGCTCGCCGCTGCCGCCCGGGCTCGCCACACCTCCGCGCTCGCCACGCCCGCCGTCGAGCCCTAGGTTATTGACACATGTTGTTTTTCTTTTGCAGGAGAGGCTATTGCACCATCCTCAAGTCATTTAGCCGCACGACATCGTCGACACAATCCATCTGTACCGACATGCGCGTCCCCGCCTCGCCCGCCGTCGAGCCCTAGGTGAGCACGTGCAAAAGGCCCTTGCTCCTTCTATTGTTCGTAGTAGATTATATGACCTCATTGCCAATGATGATATAATTTTTTACCTAGAATTGTTCTAGGTAACATATGATGATCTTGAGCTTGTGGTTGTATTCATTGTGTCGTGTAGTTATGCTTCTCATGATTGTCATCAAACCATGTGACACATCCATGCCCAAAACAACTCTCATTTGTGTTGATATGATGGTTGGGCTGGGTGTGTCACATGGTTCCATGTCTATCATGAAATAGTGTTTTGTTGAGATGATTTCTTATGCTGCAAGTTCAAGATCAAATGAAACGAAATATATCTGAGGCAAAACACTAGTTCAATGTTTTTTTTGTTGAGTTGACAAAAAGTAACACGTCGCTGACTATAATTGGACAAATGTTATTTCTTTTTTTTGCAGTAACCGAGCACCGCCACCTAGTTCCTGTCGTTGGCCTCCGCCACCTAGTTCCCGTCGTATAGCAAGGTGAGGCATACAAGACTCCGCTTTTCGTACCGCATGTTCGTATATCACGTAACCTAGTTAGGCGTCTCCCGTTCGAAATAGATACGGATGGAAATATGCAGAGCTTTGCATATTTATGACCATATCTATTTCGGATTGTCCACATTTTTTGGACAGCCCGAGGATGCATAGATGGGGTTAGTTTCCGTGGTCTACACCCATTCGAGACAGAGTATCAGCATCATTTCCCCATTGTTCTCCGGATACACAATCTCCTTTCTGGGATGTGTATTTGGAGAACAGCGGGGAAATACTGCCGAAATTCTATCCCGGATCGGAGTAGACCATGGAAATCGACTCCAGCTATGCATCTTCGGGTGGGATTAAGACCTATCTTAACCTAGTAGAAAGTTTAGACATCGTGTAGAATATAATATTGTCTTTTATATTATATTACTCGTTGATATGATAGAGTATGGATGATTGTGCGTGGATGTACTCCGGTTGGAAACAAGGGGGGACTTGACCTTGGAATGGATTCAGAAGACCGAGGCTTTCTTGGATCGAGCATTTTCAAAGGTTAAAGGAGGCTCATGCACTTGGTGTCCCTGCACCAAATGTGGAAATATGCGTCGACAGACATGGGAAGACATGACACAACATCTTTGCAATTATGGATTTACGAGAGACTATACCCGGTGGACCTACCATGGTGAAGCCAATCGTATGAGAGACGAGGTCGTTAGGCAATGCATTGAAGATCATGATGCTGATGCCGGGGTAGGAGATATGTTAGATGATTTTCATGAAGCACACTTCGAGGGAGAACGTAGCGAGGAGGAGCCAGAGCCAACCGTGAAGGCGTACTATGACATGTTTGCTGCAGCACAAGAACCCCTTCATGGGCATACGAAGGTTTCACAACTGGATGCCATTGCGCGCCTATGACAATCCAGGTTTTAGGGGTTAAAAATAAAATTTTTGTGTTGTTTTAAATTTTTTATTATTTTGAAAAAAATACAAAGTCCTTTTTACAAAATAGTTTTGCAAAAGGCTACCCTTGCAATTTTAAAACTTAAGTTGAGTTCTTTTGCATTTTAATAGATTTGGCGGATTTCAAAATAATTTCAAATCCTTTGATCTAGTAAAAATTTGCACAATAGGAAAGTTGTAGATCTTAAAAAGTTACACAACTTTCATGTTGAACACTTTTTCATTTGAGCCCTAGATCAACGGGAAATTTTGTTTTTCAGTTAGACCCCTGGAATTTTGGAAAGTACCAAACCACCCATGATGGAATCTCTTTCTTCTTCCTTGGTCTGTTGGAAACAGAGTGCCGCCGTCGTCCGCCATTGATTCACCACCGCCACCAGTTCCTCGCCCTAGGTTGGCCGCGCCGCCTTGGACCACCACTCCATGCGTCGCCCTAAAGCTCCCGCCGCCACCACAGCTGCCCCTGCTGGCCCTTCGAGCATGTGCCACGCCGCCGCACGCGCCAGCTCGCCGGACTACCCACTGGAGCACGAGCATCGCCGCAGAATCGTGCCCCCAACCTCGGCGAAGCCTATCTACCCTTCTGCTCACTCATCCTCTCCCAGCCCGTCCTATAAATATGCCCAATCGACCCTGACCCCGATATCCATCGCCGCTCTACCGCCATTGAAGCTGAGCTCTGAGCTCACCGCGGGAACACGCCCTCCACCCTACCCCTACCCAAATTGAGCAACTCACTAGCTTCACCTCCTTCCAGTGAAACTTTTCACCCCAGCTGCCCCCTCTACCCCTCGCCGGAACACCGCCGCCATAGCAGGGTGCCGCCGCGACCCGCCTATCTCCGTGGCGCCGCCACCACAGGTCATCCCGCACCCTACCCAAGCCACCAAAAGGTGCACACGACTCCCCTCACCGTTTTCCCCAAGCCTCCTCTTCCTCTCATGGCCCTCCCTCGCCGAAATTTGGCCGGAGCCGAGCTCCCCACGCCGGCCATGGCAATAGGGACCCGATTGCAAGGTTTTAAAAACTTCTAGGGTCCTTTCTGCAAAAAGTCCAGCCCCTTTTTATGTTTTGCTTGTAAACTTTGAAAAATACTAGAAAAATGTAGAAAAATCAGAAAAATACCAATTAAATTTTGTTGTACTCCTCTTGACTAGATTTATAAATTTGGTTACTAAAGTTTACATGAAACTTTATATTGTGTGCTCTAATTTAATTGTTTGCAAATGAGTAATTTATTTATATCTTTTTAACCATAACTTTGTTATACTTAATTTTTGGGACCTAGCATCCTTTTGCCATGTATAGTCTTGCATAAAATTTGTGACCCAAATGCTTAATTTTTGCTTGTTATTTCATGCGATTTTCTTATTTCAAGCTTAAGCACTTATCTATTTTGTTAAAGCATGTTTTTTTAATTTCTTAGAGTCAACTTTTTATCATGAGATCTACTGATCATAAATAGTTTATGTTAAGTTTTGGGGGAATTTTTGCAATGTCTAGATTAAGGTTTTAATTTAACCTTGGGTTCTAGTTTTAATTCCTGATTTATATGCTGCATGAATGGACTTGATTTGCTAGATAGAGTTGTTCTGTTTAGCATAATGTTATAGGATCAGAACATGTTCTTAGTTCAGGGCTTGTTATTTGTTCTTGAACCATAACTTCGATGGACATAAACCCTATCCTGGTTGCCATGTGACCATAATCATGTTGCTTTAGTTGATTAATTTTTGTGAAATATTACTTCAACAATGTTTGTCAAGTTTAGGTTAAAATAATTGAATGCAGGGTCATGCCGTGTTTGCTTTAAGGTCTAAGTTGTTTGACTTCTTTGGAATTCCAACTCTAGTTTTGAATGAAACCACCCTATGTTGCTTGAAGTAGCTAGCTATGTTATTTTTTGTAATTCCTTGTGTTTACTTTTACTCTATAAATGATTGCCCAGTAAAGTAACAATTTTAAGCTCGGTCTTAAATGATTACTTTATTGGATAACAACTTTTAGTGAAGGAAAGCTATACTTAAGCACTTCACTAATTTCGAGTACTGCATTCCATATAGAAATAATATCTAGCTGACGGAACATATGAACTCATCCAGGAACCATATGAGGATATTTCTAAAGCCCAAGTCAATATTACGGAAGATAACGAAGACCTGAATGTGAACCCGAAGTCCAAGAGTGAACTGCATGAAGTCCAACCAACATTGCGGAATTAACTGAAGTCCCGAACTTCAATTCGGAAGAGCTAACATTTACTGACTCTATATCACTAAAGGCAAGCCCCGGTACATAATCCTATTATTTTCAATTATGCAACTTATAGTTATTATTTACTTGTGCATTTAAGTTATTGGAGTTGATTGAAAAGCTTCGATACATAATTCTAGGTACCTATTGTTTGAACACTAGAAATAGAGTTCGAATAGATGCTATGCTAATAGGACCGGTAAAAGTCGAGTGATTGCCTGTCACTCGCGAGCTTTATAGGAGTTGATTGTTTACTTTCTGTAATCACTATAAGGACCATGGATGGATTGGGATACAAGTTTCATGGTGGAAATCCGTCTGTGTTGATAAAATTTGATAAGGCAACAGTGTGTGGTAGTGTTGATTAAGCGTTTGAAAGTACTAGCCACATGCCGTAAATATGATACGCGGCAAGCCTAGTAACCAATTGGCCCGGCAAGTGGGCATACCCCCACTCTCTCTTAGGGATAGGATGGATAAAATGAATAAGATGGAAATTATGTTAAGTAGCGCTACAACTACAACTATGAGGGACGAGGTGTGGTGCCCTATAGTCGGGGAGAGTGGCACTGATCCATGAACCGGAATGAAAGGCAAACAGTTGGTTGGGAGTGACTCGTTGGTGCTCCAAGCGTTTGTGTTAGGTTTACCTTGCAAGGATTGAAATTCGGTTCGAACTGTTCCGCCGCTCACGGATATTGAGCCTGCTTAATCTCTTTGCCACATAGAGTAAGAAGTGAAATAAAGGTGATACTTAATCCTGTTGGATGCAAGTAATTCTCTATACCATGCTTGTATAGATAGATGCAAACATATAATGGTTAATAAAACTTGAATCTGAAAGCTAAAACTTGAAATTAAGGATCTACTCTTTATTGCTTTTCAGCAAAAGAAACTCCAAAGCCTTCACAAATCTTGCATGTCTAGTTAAAGGGATGTTATATACCCTTAGTCGGGTCAGTCTTGCTGAGTATTAGTATACTCAGTCTTACTTTTAACGTTGTTTTCAGGTAACTCTTGGAATACTTGGTGAGATTGACGTCATGTACGGGCTTCATCATGATGTCATATATCGTCGCAAGATATCGTTTTTTTCGCTGTTTATAAACTCTGAAGAACTTATCTACTTTCAAACTTCTGAGGTACCCTATCTGAATTCTCAAACTCAGTTTATAATAACTTTTACTTTTAAAGTTTGTAAAATTTTGGTTATTGTAATCTCTGGGCTCACCTTCGAGTGAGGTATGTTGTTTCGATCCGAAATATAGTGGTTTAATCGGGATTTTACCCGACAGACTGTCAAATTACTCCGTTTGAAGTGCATATTAGTTGTTTCTTCTTTTATGAATAGGTTTAACACACTTTAGTCAGATTAATTTTGGCAGTTCTGCCACAGTGCCTGATGGCCGTGAAGTCCCAGTTTATCCTGAGTTGAGATGCTTTTGATGTTATGTTGATAGTTATTGGCACTCTGCTTCCGGAAGGTCACATTCTTCCAAAGAGCATGCATGAGGCACAGAAACTCCTTCGTGCATGGAAGATGTCGTATGAGCAGATACATGCATGTCCAAAGGGATGCATCTTGTTTAGGAAAGAACATGTGGAAGCAAAGTACTGTTCAAAGTGTGAATCCTTTAGGTTCGTAGAGGTAGAGAGTAGTGATGGTCAGAAGAGGTAGCTCACGGTCCCTGTGAAAGTCCTACGATACCTTCCGCCCATACCGAGGATCCAACGGCTATTCATGACCGAGGAGTCCGCGAAATAGATGACATGGCACAAAATGGGAACTCGATACAATCCTGATAAGCTTGTATATCCATCCGATGCTGAATCATGGACCCACTTTGACGGGATTCATGGAGTCAAAGCAGATGAACCTCGTAATGTGCGTGTTGCCCTAGCAATAGATGGCTTCAATCCATATGGAATGTTGGCTGCACCTTACACTTGTTGGCCTGTGTTCGTTATTCCTCTCAATCTCCCTCCCGGCGTGATTTTCCAACGACAGAACATATTCTTGTCGCTGATAATTCATGGACATCCGAAAAAAATATGAGTGTCTACATGGAGCCCTTGATTGATGATTTGCTCCGTGCTTGGGAGGAAGGGGTTTGGACATACGATCGAGCTACAAAGACAAACTTTAGAATGTATGTTTGATACCATTATTCCCTGCATGACTTGTCGGCGTATGGGATTTTCTGCGGCTGGTGTGTTCACGGAAAGTTCCCTTGCCCATTATGCAAGGCAGCTCTGATGTTCATCTGGTTGCGGAAGGGTGGAAAATATTCTTCGTTCGACAAACATCATCAATTCCTCCCTCTTGACCATCTTTTCAGACGCGATAAGAAGAATTTCACGATAGGTGTCGAAGTTCTGGACCGTCCCTCTCATATTATGACAGGTGCTGGTGTTCGTGCTCAGTTAGATAGTCTTGTGGCCAATGTAGAAGGTGGTTTTGAGGGATATGGTGAGCAGCATGCCTGGGCGCAGAAGTCGGGCTTATGGAGGTTTCCCTACATGGAAGATCTCCTCCTTCCACATGACATTGATATGATGCACTATGAAAAGAATGTCGCTGAGGCATTGTTCAGAACTGTCATGGACATTGCAGAGAAGACAAAGGACAATGTTAAGGCCAAAGTGGATCAAGCAACATTATGTGAAAGACCGAAGCTAGACATGAGGCCTCCTGGGTCAGGCAAGGCATGGAAAAAGCCTAAGGCCAATTTTGTCCTGACGAGACCCCAGAGGAGGGAAGTGCTAGAATGGTTTCAAACCTTAATGTTCCTTGATGGGTATGCAGCAAATCTGAGGAGGGGAGTCAACTTGTCTACTATGCGAATCAATGGGCTCAAGAGTCATGACTACCACATATGAATAGAGAGGCTTCTTCCGGTGATGGTTTGAGGATACCTCCCTGATCAAGTCTGGCAAGTGCTGGCAAAATTGAAGCTTCCATCGCAGAGGCATACATTCTAGAGGTGTCAAACTTCACATCGAAATATTATACTGAGAATCTTCCTAGCGTGCATAATCCACCCTCAAGTTACAATGCTGGGGAAGCTGACTCGAACCTCAGCCTTTTCAAAGGGCAACTCGGAAGTGCAAGTGTTGCGACCATCAAGACCTTGAATTTTGAAGAGTGGCGCAGTATCATGCTATATGTGTTGACCAACTTATCCGAAGTGCAGCCGTACATACACTAAGTTCTCTGCATTCATTTAGTTCTCGAGTACTCCCTTTTCGGCATCCAACCTATTCGTTTCTCTTTCGAACAGGGAATTTCATGTGCAAGTCTGGCGTCGATCGAGGACACCTACCCTCTAGGAAGCTGAGACTCTTCTTAGACAGGGTGCGGGAAATGGAAGGCCTGATTTTATTTCTTGGTTCAAACAAAAGGTAATGTCTATGTCGTGGCTCTTTCGTAGTATGAAATTAAAAGTTGCTTGTTAGTGTAAATAATTTGGCCTGCTTGAACTTCCAGGCCCAAACTGATGCGGAAGTGAGTGCTGAGTTGCGTCAGGTTGCCAATGGTTGTGCCTATAGGGTCAAGTCATTTGGAGCTTATGACGTGAATGGATATCGCTTCCACACAACATGGCACGAGCAGAGTCGGCCGAACAGAAGGACCACAAATTCCGGAGTCTTTACGCCAGGAGACGTTGGGCTCGAGTACTATGGAAGAATGGAAGAAATATACGATCTCACGTTTCATGGGTCGAAACCTCTGAAACCTGTCATATTCAAATGCCATTGGTTTGATACTCATGCTGTGAGACGGACTCCGAATCTTGGGCTAGTTGAAGTTCAACAAGCGTCCGTGTACCCAGGAGACGATGTCTATATTGTGGCTCAACAAGCCACACAAGTTTATTATCTCTCATACCCGTGCCAAACTGACAATCGTCTCAAGGGTTGGGATGTTGTGTACAAGGTATGGCCACACGGTAAATTACCTGTCCCGAACAATGAAGATTACAACATAGACCCAAACACATATGTCGGTGAGTTCTTTCAAGAAGATGGGCTAGAAGGGACTTTTCAGATAGACTTAACCGAAGCGATGGGAATGGAACAAGACAATGAAAGAATTGATAACGACGATGCAAGGGATGAGGTTGACAATGTCAAGGACTTATAATTATTATAGCGATTACACTTAGGCAATGACAGTGATGATGACAGCGTTCCTCCTATGGAGATCGACGGCGATTATATCGACACACGTGATAGTGATGATGAGACATATGATCCGGCTAATCCGGATCATGATGTCTATTTCTAATACATGTAAGATTTTAATGACTAATTAATTTTTTGTACAAATATTGTTCATTTTAGTAATTGTACTTACTTTATACTAATTGTACTACTTTTTAATGACTTCTACTGATTGATTTAATCTTTTTAATTTCAGGAGATTGTACGGCGATGGCGGGGTGCGGCAGAGGTCTGATGAGGTCACTCACAGACCTGTTGGGCGGCAGATCTACCGATGCAGGTGAGTCCTCCTAGAGGACTCGACGGACAGGCAGGAGAAGTCGGAGGAGTGGAGCGGGTTCGTCGATGCGCGACGCCGCTGAGGGGTCCGGCACGGCTGCAGGGAGGAGGGCTGGGAGGAGGAGCAGGAGAGGTCCTCCTCTTGTGGTGGAGGAGGCGGAGGAGGAGGCCAGTGCTGAGGAGGAGGAGGCCAGTGCTGAGGAGGAGGAGGAGGAGGAGGAGGAGCAGGAGCAGGAGCAGGAGGAGGAGGAGGACTTGGGCGTACCTGCCGTCTGGCAGCGAGGCCCCTCGAGGCTCCCGGATCGTCCGATACCTGTACAACACCGACCGGTCCTCCGACCTGACGGGAAAAGATAAGTAAGTTTAGAAGATTTCAATACGTTTCCTTTTGATACATTCAAAATCACAATTGACACTAATATTATCTCTCAATAACTTGCGCATGAACTTTGTGATAGTTGTTCCAGGTGTTGCTCATAACCGCATGGCCAATGGCATCCTGGGACTCCTCTGCAAGCGACACTACCGAGGCGCTATGGAAATTGCTGGGGTATGCCAGCCGGCGTCTTCGTGGGAGCACTACATCGCCAAACCGGATGCACCAGATGAGGAAGGCAATTTTCGACAACAAGGCGCACCGGGTGTTGAGCGAACTATGGGTAAGTCTTCATGGCACTATATTTACGAATACATCATATTCATTGCACATTTTTGAAATAATGACTTTGTTCACATTTTTGTGCAGGATTTCTACAGATGCGAGGAGGAAATGATGCCCAGGGCGATGCAGGTGGCTAGCAAAGCATGTTACAAGCTGGTGGCGGATATGCTTTACGATATGCTTTACGAGGCGCGCATCCAGGCCGTCATCGACTACAAGGCTAAGATCGAAAAAGTGAGGATCTACAAAGGACCTGCGAGAGACATCAGACTCACCCGGGAACAGTACTTGCGGGTAAATACTCAATCTTACTTAAATCAACTATGCTCCATTTGTTCTTATTACATGTCATAACTTGATGATGTGCAGGTGCCTCCATGGTGGATTGCCAATGATTGTCCGTGCTGGGAAATGATAGTGGACCGGTGGTGATCGCAAGAATGGCTGGAGATGCACGAGGCTGCCCGGCAGCTGCGTTTGATGATGCCAGGTGCATCGCACCATCAGAGCAACCGTAACCTCAAGGCGTACGTGGCTAGATATGTATGTGAATTAATTTCTTTATTCTAACGCTCAATTCTGCATAATTTCTAATCATCTTCCTTTTTTCGCAGTCGGCGTCACATGGTGGTGTGCCTTGCACCCAAGTCCAGACATACTGTTTGGCCCACAAAGGGAAGGCGACGTCTGATGTCACCTTCAACCCGCAGGATCCGCCCGAAGCATACAGCAACGCAAGCGTCCATAGCCGCCTCAGCGGGTGCACCTCAATGGCACAAGAAGTTCATGGGCCGGAGTTTGATGCGATCAATGAGCCCATTGATGGAGAAGTCGTCATGAGGGTGGGAGGAGGAAAGAAGCATGGACGGTACTGATTTGGCGACAGCTTAGTTGACACGGCGACTACTCCCACTCTTTGACAGATTCGAGCCAGGAGTACCAGCTCAAGCCCGGCCATACGCCCACGGCCAGACACTACATAGGCTCAGATTGAGGCTATCAAGGTTATTTCTGTTTCATCCATCGTTTCTCTATTTTTACATACGTTTGCTTTGAATTCTAACCCTGGGATCAAATCCTTTAGGCCCAGATGGAAGCAGCCTTTCAAGCACGGCAGGAGGCGGTAGAGGAGAGATGGCGGGCCGAGCGGGACAACATGCAACAAAAATTGGATCAAGCTCTAATGTTTATGCAAAGCCTGGGCTCGGCGATGGGTGTTTCGCCTCCACAATTCTCTTCGGTCCCACTTGCTCGTCGGGCAGAAACTCCTCCTACCGTAAGTGACTTTGACTCCTATCGAGTTTCATTCGTCTTAGTGACTTAGCATTAATCTAGAATGACTTAAGAAATAATGCCTTATGATACATCTACAATGACTTATAACTTAGGCTAATGCTTGTAATTTCATTCTTATGTCACTCAATTCTTATGCCTAAGTTTGAATGCCCGTAACTTAATTCTTATGTAACACATGCAATATATATATTCGCTTATGTGCAGAATCAGTCGGCGGCATCCAATGATGGGCCAGTGAATCCTGACTTCTCGCCTCCGGTGCAGCAGCCTCAGCAGTTCGTGTGGCCATTGCCTCAATGGGTGGCTTGGATTCAGCAGCAGCAGCCGTCACCACCGCAGCAAAGTTGGTCGCAGACGCTTACATGGCCGCCCCCGCCGATGTGGCCGCAGCACCCGCCACCGCCGCCGCCGCTATCGGCCCCGTGAGTTGTATGGACTTCATTTCTAGGGACAAGCTTTGCACTTGAACTTGAATGGACTTTGCCGTATGAACTTGTATGGATTTGACTTGAACTTGTGGTTGTTGATGAACGATACTAGAGTTTATTTGTATCTGTGAATTTCTGGATAATATTGAATGCCTCGGATGTTTATTTGGAATGCATGCGATGATTATTATGATATATGTGAAATGTTTGTATTATTTGGGTTACCGTATACGTAATAAACAAAAAAAAAAACAGAATCAGGGACCTTTGCTGTGTGCAAAAACCATGGCACACGGCAAAGGAACCAATCTTTGCTGTGTGCGAAAGCCAAGGCACACGACAAAGATTTGAACTTTAACGTGTGCGACGTCGGCAGGGCACACGGCAAAGGCCTCCTCCACGTCACCATCTCTGGTGGCTGCTTTTTTTTTGCCATGGGCCATACTTTACACACGGCAAAGGCTTCGCTGTGTGCCCGATATATGGCACACGGCAAAGGCCGCCTTCGCCGACGCCAGAATGCCGTGTCCTTTTTGCCGTGTGCGGCACACGGCAAAGGCTTTGCTGCATATGGGCCTTTGCCGTGTGCTTTGGCACACGGCAAAGCAGCGGTTTCCCGTAGTGTAAATACATGGCAAAGAACAAACACAAAGATCAAACTGAGTGTAGCTCACTTGATTAGGTTACTTAGGCCTACTTGGAAAAAGGGAAGCAAAACCCAGGATGGAAAACTCCTACTAAGAGCTAAGTTGATAATTAAAATGATATCTTATGGATTACCCACTCAGGCAAAAGTCCGGGATAGATCCTGGAGGGTTTGGAGTTTCCTAATTAGATCTTATGGTGAAAACTATCCATTCAAGTTTAAATCCATGTATCTGTACAGATGAGCTAGAGAACTGGTGCACCATACCTGTCAGTTTCCTATTTCCTGCCGGCCGGCTGCCGGTGAATTTGGCGCCTCCAAGCCTCTCCAAAATTGATGTGTATGTGTACTAGGAAACTGAAGCATACGCATGCAATGCAGTGTGACGGCCACTCCGGCGGCCGGCCTGGCCTCTATATGCTACCTGTGTTGCTTGCCTGCTGGCCGGTGCTGCAATGTGTGGTGTATGTGCGTGTGTTGTACTGGTTTGTGATGGTCCATCGATCTCGATCTCCAACACATGGAATAAATGTCTTTCAATTTCTTTTCTCTCTCTGCAAAAGTAAAAGTAATCAGTATTAGTATATGTAGGACCACTCACATGACCAGACAAAAAGAATATCACATCGGTGTGCATCACAAGGCATGCATGCACGAGGTTATAAAAGATGGAGAAGCAAAACCACACATATGTAGTATGTCATCAGTTTCATCATAGTAAGTGTGTAGTATTAGATGGTATAGTGCAAGAAAAGCCTTGCAACAAATAAAACTGGCTAAGCAGCTAGCACACCAGCTAAGCATGCTTGCAATGATGATACATATTATTGCAATTTTTTTTGTAAATTAAATCAAGGAGTGGTGAAGTACTACTTATTGACGCAAAAATCAACACACTAAAGTCTAAGAGCATCGTTCGCCAAGCTCAGACTGCAATTTCTTTGAACCAAGCGTGCCAGTCAATTTGACCTGTAAATTGACAAGAAATCGGTAAATGTTAAATTCGAGAGCGTATCGGCTGGATTTCCGAATGTCTCTCACATGGCATATCGGCAAGCTCTGCCGATACAGAAAACGACAAAACGGTCGAAACAACCGATACAAGCGCGAAACAGTGTAAGGGGTTGCGAATGCGTATCGGCAAGTGCAACCGATACAGAAAATGACAAATCGGCTAGGACAGCCGATACACACGTGTAACAGTGTAAAAGCTACGAATGTGTGACTCAAACAAAGCTAATCGAAAAACAAGGCTTGAAACAGATCTAATCGGCTTTGTGATAATTTTGATGATATTACAATACTTAATAGCCGATTGAACGTATTCCAAGCTAGGTAGATTTGATAAAAGCTAAAACAATAGGAAAACCCCACAGAGCAGATATAGGTAAATTGTGAATAAATCTAGATGAGACAATAGCGACGCGCCAGAAGTTAAAACCTAGATAAAATTCGATAACTGTTGAATAGATCTGAATGAAGCAACAGCGATACGCCCGTAAACTAAAGCTCAGATTTACTCGGTAAACGAACACTTACCAACAAATCAAGTCACTCGAATGTGAAGCGTCCTTGATTGGCTTGAAAGAACTCGCAGAAAAGAAAATAGCGAAGTCGACGACGAGAAAGTAAATTGCAAGGAAAAGTAGTGTTTATTGATTGATCGTGTGATAAACCTTTTACAGAGACTGGGGGTACATATTTATACCTTGGACTAACTTGCCTCACAAGCAAAAAACTATGCTAAAAGAAAATACTAAGGTACATGGACTCTATCTTCCCTTTCTGTAGAATCCTCTAGATTAAGCTTCTCTCCTATTCATCCGTGCCAACGCCGATCCGAATGTGTAACCAATTCTGATTGTTCCCACGTGACGCATGCGAGGAAAACACACATGCCGTATCCTCCCCTTCTTTGTTTAATCACCTTTTGCATGCACGTGGAGGCCTTTCCTTTAATCTTGCCCCTTTCTTTATTCTGATCAGCTTCGCAAGCACGCATTGACCTTCCTTCGTAGTTAATCAATCCGGCCACCCGCCTTTAATCATCTTGCATGCAAATTAGGAGTATCTCCCTAATGCATGTGCATGTGTGCCCGCCTATGTTTGCAACCTTCCGAAAAGGACAGACGTCGTCAGAAACTTGCTGATCGCTGTCCATGTACACGCCTGATCCGTCTTGCTGCCTGTGATTTCTGTGCACATATGCCAATAGCCGATGATCTACATAATTCAGATTACATTGGATTTACTGACCAAAATCCGGTGTCAACACAAGCGCCCCTAGTTTCGGAGTACGAAGGCTTCATGCTTTGAAATTTTATAAATCTAATGTCTCAATCGGCCGATCACTCATATAACCTTCTTCCGGATTTCTTCATTTGCTACTCTTCCACAGCCGATGTCTTTCTTCAAGATTGTTACCAGAATTGAGCTGACAGATGAAGACCCTAGCAAACTGGAGACCTTGGCAAATTTTTTCTTGGTACAGCCTTTTCATAGCCGATGACCATTTTCAAGCTTCCTTATCATAATATTTAAGCCAATGTGAAGAATCAAGTCAACTCTACCTCTCCTGCAAAATAACTTGGGTCTCTTTTTGAAAGAGTTTTAAATAAAAACATAACCTTACTTCTCAAATGATTCTCTCAGATCGCTCAATATGTATGATTCCTCACCAAGACATTTGGTCGCCTCTTTTCTCCCTATTTCTAATAAGGCTTTTTTGGTGGAGCTCAGGGTAGGGGATGAAGAGGAAGCATACTTGTATTGCATATTTTGCAAAGTCAAAAACCGGATCCAATGGAGAAAACAAATCATACAATCAGATCAAGATGTGTATGTGCATGGAATTTTTCTGGTTGGAACTCGTATCCGCCTTTGCATGACTCTATCTTTTATTTCTTTCTTGGGATATGGACTATCTTTCCACCTTTCTTCTTTTTTTTCATGTTTCTGAGCATGGATATATTTTATCTCCCCCCTTTTCTTTTTGCATATCCCACATCGTTTTGCATGATGAATATGAAGAGTCATGTCAAAGGGATGGAGCATTTTTGTGTGGATGGAAGGTATGTTTTGCGGAACTTCTGGTGTAGAAGTCAGCATATGAGTAGCCGAGTAGGCGATTCTAGACAAAACCATAGCGATGCTTCTGGTAGTTAAGACCTAGAATACTCAGCAATGGAAACAATATGTGGAGTGTACGTGATCTTGATCTTAAAAGCATGAAATGAATCTCACACTGCTAGAAAATCTCTCATTAGTACCAGTCAGGAACCCCCGGTTTGTACCGGTTTTCCGACCGGTACAGCTCCTCCGGTACTAAGTGCACGCGCACTTAGTATCAGTCAGCTAGCCCGGTACTAAACTGCTGGCCACGCCAGCAGCTAGGCCGAGCAGTTTAGTACTGGTACTAAACATTTTTTTTTCTTTTTGATGCTTTATATTTGTTCTCTTTTCCTTTCAATTTCAATTAATTAGTATTAGTAGTCGTACTCACAGCGGTTTGTGTATTCGTACTCGTACTCATATCTAGAATTCGTATTTGTATATGGAGCAAAGCAAATAAAAAAAATTATATACATATACATACATGGATAAAAGAAATGTTAGAAATTATATACATACATGGATAAAAGACAATAATATTTACAAGTATGAATTCTCATAAGTTTTTTCCCACAAATTCTTCAATAATTCTAATCATCTGCATCGTCATCGGCACCGGCATCCTTCTTGCGGAGTTTGTTGAGTTTATCAGCTCGAGCCACACTTATCATTGGTTCGGAATAAAATTCACCTTTTGGATTTATCACCTCATCCAACAGGAATCCACAGAGTGCTTCTTGAATTGCCCTGATTCTTTCCAGTTCGATGAGGTTCACTTTCAGTCTCCAAATCTGTCAACAACAAATAAACACCAATAGTTTAATTTAGTACCTGCATGGAATTAGATACAAGAAATTGTTACAAATGTTATACATACTTCGAAGTTTTCTTGTGTCACCCTCTTGGTATCTCTGCAAAAAAAGTGCATGTGCTCACATACGTAGTATCCGCAGAGGTTGGTTCCTTGTTTCTGATTCAAACACTATATACATATATACATGTTATGAAATATTTATGCTGTTTGAATAAATGAAAGTAGATGTGCGATATTCGTACCGGCTTGTTATAGTTGAATTCAAGCTCAGTCGGTGTTGACGCGACTCCTAATTGTGTTTTGAGGAACCGAGACCATGCCCTTTGCATGATGTCTACGAGATTTTGATATAATTTTGGTGGCTTATTCAAGGAGTCCCACACAGTAACTCGGGACCGATCGATTTCGATCACAAATAGGATCCAGTGGAAACTGTTGATACATACATATGGATACAACAAATGTTACATATATACACTTATTGTCTAGTTGAAGTGACTCAAAAAGTGAAAGGACTCACTTGAAGTTGTACGGCAACAGAATGAATGTGCGATCGTGCTGCCCTTCCAAGGATATGACTAAATTATTCTCGGTCCTATTAGGATATTTGCGTACACACTCCTTATGTATAACATTCGGATCTATAAAGCCAACATTGTAAATCCCGCTCTTCCGGCATTCTTGCATTTTCATCCTGCACGATTACAAATAAAAGGAGGGAATGAGAAATCTAAACGACTTAGTAGAGCTAGAGTATACAATTGACAGAAAACACTTGCATAGACCATACACTGACGAGGGACTTGTCTAGGGCGTCTTGATGGAATAGAAACAAAAAATTGTCAAAATCAATCCAAATGTCATCCATTCCCCGATAGAAATGGGTATATTTAATTCGAGCAGCTAGCATTATATACCCCTCTGCACATGCTTTCAAGTATCACTGATGTAACTCACGCATTCTTGTTGGTAGGGTGTCAATCAACTCTGGCCACATCAGAGGTTCCCCCAGTACAAATGGCTTTCTTCCTGCCCCTTGGTGAACGGGGATTTTTTCCTGACCTAGGAGCTGAGCTTTTGTGAGGTTTGTTTCCTTGACAAACTCAGCAGTAGCTTCATCCTCTTTTGAAAGCACTACTAGAGGGGGTATGCTTTGTTTGGGTTATTCGCCGAGCTGGGGGACTTGGTTGTACCTTCGATTACTCTTCTTCTCCCATGATTTTGTAATCGAGCGGTCGTAGTCCGACATCAGTGGAGGCTTTGGTTGGCACATCATGGATAGATAGAATTTCTTCGCTGCCGGATCCACTGGTTCCTTTGGCGGAGGCTTCTTTGGCTTCAACTGCTTGCGCACGTCTTCTTGCACCCAAGCATCCAATTCCTCTGGAGTCATTTCGTAACCTGACTTCTCTAGCGCGGACTTCTATTTCTTCTTTCGTTCTTGGGTCTTCTTAAATCTTGGAGGTGGCGGTGGCGGCACCCAAACAGATTTCTTCTTCTTTGCGGGCCTAGGAGATGGTGGAGGCGGACTAACACTAGGCTCCCCGGAAGCGGCCGGTGACGGCGATGGACTAACGCTGGGGTCCTGTGCTGCGGGTGGTGATGGTGGATCCACACTGGGCCTCGGAGACCCTTGAGCAGCTGGCGGTGACCTCGGAGACGAGCTAGGATCCCTTCCTGCAATTTTTATGTACTGTTTTTTCCAACAGATCCAAGTGTGGAGGGCCTGTCCTAGTTCCTCTTGTCCATCGCCTCCAGGGATCTCGATGTCGAGGTCTTCCCATTCTTTCTCGACACGGTCAACCATGACTCTAGCATATCCTTCTGGAATTGTCATGCCATGGATTGTCCCGCCTTGAACAGGGACTTCAACAACCCCGTGAGCGACTACTTTCAGTTTTTTCCTTAGCGGAAATAGAAGCTCACAGGGGGTCCTCACGGCGATGTCGTCCACGGGGTAATGTTCCACCACCGTTTCCTCTCGATCTGCGGCTAGGTGTTCCGTTGAAGCGACACTGCTACGACGCTGCGAGCCGACGGGGCTAGTCTCCAGCTGAGCCGTTCATCTGGCTTCTGGTGGCTGCTGTTGGCTAGCTGTAAGTGCACCTTCGATCGAAGCAACCCGTTCTTCTAGGGCACGCACCTTCTCTGCTACTTCAGCCTTTCTTCTCTGTCGGCTTCGATACATCTCTATGTCGCCACTGAAGCCATGCTTCCATGGAACTACGCCCATGCCTCGCACACATCCTGTGTGTTCCGGTGTGCCAAGAGCGTACGTCAGCTCGTCTTTCTCTCTGTCTGACTTGAAGCTGCCTTCGGACACGGCCTTTAGTGCCACATCGAGCCTGTCGGCCGCTTCCCTTATGGCATCGCTAGTGACGAACGACCCATCTTCCATATTCAATGAGCCTCCATGAGTGTAGAAGTAATGTTTTGCTCGCAACGGCCAGTTGAAAGTCGCCGGTATGATTCCTCTGGCAACGAGATCATCTTCCATCTTCTGCCATTTCGGAATCGCCAACGCATATCCTCCTTGCCCAAGATGATGGAAGTGCTTCTTTTTTCTCGCATTCTCCTTGGCTTGGGCTGTCTTCTTCTCGCTATCCTCGGACGACTTGTACTGCACGAATACCTCTGAATAAGGATGTTGATTCTTGAAGTTTTTCTCAAAGTCCGGCGTGAGTCCCTTTTTAACATAATCTTTGTTCAAATTTTTCTTGAACGTCTGAAAAGCAATAGCTATCATCTTCATGACCCAATCCTTAAACAGCTTTTCTTTGTCCTCCGGAAAGGTGAAGTGCCGTTTGACATCTGCTCATAACATTTCTTTATATCTGTGGCTTCACTTTTCTACCATAGCTTGAAGCTAATGGGAATGTGGTCCCTGACATAACATCCACATTGATTCACCACCGTCGTCTTCACACCCTTCGGAGAGTTTGGTTCACCGTCAGGATGCAATGAAGTGATAATAGTGTGCCCCTCCATGATTTTCTTCGACCCTCGTTTCCGTTTTGGTTTCCTAGTCGATCCGGATGCCTAAAAAATATGTATTTAGTACGTATTGTACTTACATACAGAATTAATGCGTATGTTTATATATATAAGCACGAATTGTATATACCTCTACGCTATCATCTTGCACAGTTGTTTGTTCTGTCTGGTTATCATCGCCATCGCCAGTATCGTTAAGGTATTGGCTGCCATCGTCCTCGGCAGCATCCTCTTCATTGTGGTGCGTGCCCGTACCAATTATGTCCACAAGAAAGGCCTCGTCGTCATCACGGCGAAATGGTTCTATTTCGTTTCCTATGTGAATCATATATGTTTGATATGCAATTTTGTACTAATTAATAATGTATAAAAGAATTACAAGTGCACCTTCGATAAAGCCGCACAACGCATACATGGACAAAATTTCTAAAATTTACATCATATACATCTTATATACAATGTGCCCTGGAATTTTATAAAATGTGCCCTGAATTTTCTAAGATTTTCTACTAATTACACCTGTTTATAGTATAGCAAACTAAAATTTACAAAGAAAATTAGAAGTTCAATAGATAAAGCAAACTAAAATTTACAAAGAAAATTAGAAGTTCAATAGATAAAGCTGTACAAGACAAAATTTACATCACATACATTTCATAACATACACAATTCAAAAATACCAAATAAAACAATAAATGTGAAGCTCGTAAAGACATGAAGTTTTCTACATCAGCAAAAGTTCGTCAACCAACGGTCTTAGGTACACGTCAATATCATTGCCCGGTTGTTTTGGGCCTTGGATAAGCACCGGCATCATCATGTACTTCCGTTTCATGCATAGCCAAGAAGGAAGATTGAACATACAGAGGGTCACAGGCCATGTACTGTGACTGCTGCCCCACTCGCCGAATGGATTCATTCTGTCTGTACTTAAACCGAACCTTATGTTCCTTGGGTCGTTATCAAAATTTGGGAAATCTCTATCCACGTTTCTCCACTGGGACCCATCCGCAGGGTGTCTCAGCATCTGATCTTGCTTACGCTCTTCTTTGTGCCACCGCATCAATTTAGCATTGGATTTATTTATGAAAAAGCGCTTTAAATGTGGTATTACTGGGAAATACCACATCACCTTAGCGGGAACTTTTTTCTTGACGGGCTCCCCGTCGACCTCACCAGGATCATTTTGCCTGATCTTGTACCGTTTTGCATCACAGACAGGACAAGCATCCTGTTTCTCATATTCTTCGCCTCGATAGAGAATACAATCGTTAGGACATGTGTGAATTTTCTGTACCTCCAATCCAAGAGGGCAAACAACCTTCTTTGCTTCGTATGTTGTAGAGGGCAGTTCATTTCCCTCTGGAAGAATGTTCTTTACGATTCCAAGTAGCTCCTCAAATCTCTTATCGGTGACACCATTAGCTGCCTTCCATTGCAGCATTTCAAGTGTGGTACCCAACTTTTTAAGCCCCTGCTTGCAATCTGGATACAATAATTTTTTGTGATCCTCCAACATCTTCTCAAACTTCTTTGACTCCTTTAAAGTTTCACAGTCTCTTTGTGAATCCACTAGAAACTGACCTAATTCATCAGGTGGTTGGTCTTCTGCTGTATTTTCTCCAGCCTCGTCCATTTCTTCAGCATCGTCCATGGGTTCATCTTTAAAGGCTCCCGCTTCATATAGATGAGCCCAGTCTGCAATATTATGGTCATCATCTTCTTCACCATCTTGCATCACAACTCCAAGTTCACCGTGCTTGGTCCAAAGAGTATAGTTATCCATGAAACCCTTTTCATAAATGTGGGCGTGTAGAGTGCTCCTCTTAGAGTATTCCTTTTTATTTTGGCAAACACGGCACGGACAACACATAAAACCTTTCGAGGACTTGTGGGCCTCCCCCGCATCGACAAAAGACTTTAGACCATTAATCCACGCCATGGTGCACCGGTCGCCGTACATCCATTGTCGGTCCATCGATCTACATTTTTGAATTAAGTAACAACATTATTTTACTTGTATTCATATCATTTAAATTGGCACATAACATAATGAAATACAAAAGCCATTTTTGCGAATTTAACATTGAAATACAAAATTAATAGAAGTCCAAATTAACAGATACATTACACTACATGCTTAAATTATAGAACATGATAAATAGAAGTCCAAATTAATATATACATTACACTACATGCTAGCTACCTAATACAAACTACGCATCATGAGATCTTTGGACCAATGCCTCGTGAACTGCCTCGCGAAGTCTTGACACGGAACGGTCATATTCCGCCAGCCCCGACTCTTCACGTCTTGTATTATATAGAGCCATCAACTCACGATCATCATCAGTACCATGCAACTCGACATTAAATTCACGACAAAATTTACGGCTTTCTTTGCCAAGGGAGAATATATAAAAAGCTTTCTTAATCCAACGACGAATACGACCGCTAACAAGACCAACACGCTCTGCAGGGTGGAACTCAAGCTTTCTTAAAATGAAAACATAAATTGTAAACCATAATTATTTTGACACTCTTCAGTTCAATGCGAACACGTCGTTCCACGCCATAAGGGATACGCAATCAATGTTCGCGGCTTTGTTTCAGGCTCACTTTCTCTAAAACCATCGAGAAGAAAAAATGTTTGTTTCGAAACATGTCTATGTCATTAACCTTGACCCTGCGGTGATGACACTGACATTCGGGGCTAGTATTGACATCCACGACACAGTGCGGTACAATAGGGCCCGATGAAGGATTTCATTATTGGGACCAAGACCGTACTCTTTCATTGCATCCTCATATATACTGCACCGCATCGTGGATATCGATGCTAGCCCCAAATAGCAGAGTTTTCACCGAAGGATCAAGGTTAACGACATATTCATGATCCGAAACATACATTTTTTAAACTTCTCGATGGTTTCAATATGAGCCCCAATAAATACATCATTAGAGTGACAAAATAATGCAACTAAATGCATAACAAATACCAAACTAATTAACCATGCCACTTGAAAAAAATTGAAAAAAATATGAACAAATTATTAGAATTAAAATGAAAATATAAATTATAAACTATAATTATTTTGACACTCTTCAGTTCAACGCAAACACGTCGTTCCACACCATAAGGGATGCGCAATCAATGTTCGCGGCTTTGTTTCAGGCTCACTTTCTCTAAAACCATCGAGAAGAAAAAAATATTTGTTTCGAAACATGTCTATGTCGTCAACCTTGACCCTGCGGTGATAACACTGACATTCGGGGCTACTATTGACATCCATGACACAGTGCGATACAATAGGACCAGATGAAGGAGTACGGCCTTGGTCTGGATAATTTCATTCTTAACTGGCTCAAAAGGTGTGGATTTCATAATTGAGACCAAGACCATACTCCTTCATCGCGTCCTCATATATACCGCACCGTATCGTGGATATCGATGCTAGCCCTGAATAGCAGTGTTTTCACTGCAGGATCAAGGTTAACGATATATTCATGATCCGAAACATATATTTTTTAAACTTCTCGATGGTTTCCATATGAGCCCGAATAAATACATCTTTAGAGTGCCAAAATAATGCAACTAAATACATAACAAATACCAAACTAATTAACCATGGCACTTGAATAATGCAAAATCACATTAATTCTCAATCAAAAAAGCTGAATAAATCAATTGAGAGAAATCTCTAATTAATTGAAATAAATCTCTATAACTCCTAATTATTTTGACACCCTTCAGTTCCAGGAGAACACTCTTTTCAATATCCAGAAACCATCTAGAAGAAGAAGAAAAAACTTTATTTCAGAAAATGTATATGTCGGTAACCTCGACCCTGCGGTGATGACAATGCCTTTCGGGGAGACACGGTGCGGTACAAGGATGTCACCAATCGGCCAGTCGCAGCACCAACATTTCCGGTTAATAGGAACACAGCACTAGGCACAGGCAGCGTGCTCGTTGATATACTCTCAGTGCAACAACGGCCACGCTGACTGCGTCAAATGCTGTCTTCGTATCAATCGGAAGTGCTGGTGATGCGACCAACCGATTCGCGATGTCCATATAGCGCATAGTGTTTCCCCGAAAGGTAGTGTCATCACTATTGGATGGAGATTAACGACGTATACTTGTTTCGAGATAAAGATTTTTTTAGATTATAGATAGTTTCAATGTGAGCCTGAATAAATACATGACTAGAGTGTCAAAATAATCAATTCATAATAAAAAAATCTATTATAATTCTTTCATTAGTTCATTATAAAAAAATTAACTATCCACATTATGGTTATATCTACTACAATCACATATTTTGTCTACACTCATTCTAAAAATTTCTACTATCCACATGCTCATCTGAATCTAAAAATAAAAAATGTGGTACGGTCATTTGTAATATATAGAAAATGATTGAAAAATATGTCTATAAATTTTTCATATTCAACCTAGCCAATAAACCTACTCCCACATTCAAGTCATCGGTTCTATATATCTCAAATCATTGCATAAATCAAAAAAATCATACTCATCCTCACTATTTCTAAAAGTCACAAATTTCTCTAACTATAGAGCATAAAACGAAGAATAAAGACTATCAATGAAGAGAGGATGAAGTTGCAAACCTTTAGCGCACTTGAATGAGTCCAAATCACACAAAAAATGGATCAAATAATGGCGGCGCAATTCTAATATGAGAAAAGAAACCGAGCTCGAGCTAGCTCTCTGGTGAAATGGGCGCTGGCTCGGGGAGGAAGAAGCCCCAATTTATAGTGGGAGCATTAGTACCGGGTGGTGGCTACAGCCGGTACTAAAGCTCCCCATTTAGTACCGGCTGGAGCCATCAGCAGGTACTAAGTTTCCTGGCGCCAATTTAGTACCGGCTGATGGCTCCAGCCGGTACTAAATTGTCACTAGCCGTTGCAGGCGGCTGTCGGGGGATGTCGGTGGCGCACTTTAGTGCCGGCTGGAGCTACCAGCCGGTACTAATCGGCTCTCATGTGCACTGTTTTTTTGACCCGGTACTAAATTTGCACGTTAGTACCGGCCAAAACCGTGACCGGTACTAACAGCCGCGGATGAATGTGCGTTTTTCCAGTAGTGTCACAAGGGTCACAAACAATTTGACAACGCTCAATAAAGAACAAGTAGCGTATTTATAGGGTTTTCAAAGATGTCAACAAATGGGGCTGCGCAGTCCGGACTCAATATCTAGTCAACCCATCGACCGATCCTCTAGTGCTTGTCATTGATTAGATGACCTGGCTCTGAGAACACCCAAAACCTTAATAGCCGAGACAACTCTGGTGCATCCATCGGCTCCTTGTTTCAACGAATAGCTGAAGGAATAGAATGCTGGCCACTCTTGGTCGGGCAGCCATCAAGCATAGCAACTTCTATTGGTCCAGACTCCAGACCTTTGGCAGCTTTTCGCAGGCATCGTGCGTTGGTTCACAGGTAGCACCGCTCCTGATCCTGCTATCTTGCATTGCTTCTTTCTCGTTCTTACCGTCGGGCGGCCATATGATGAAGTTGGCATCCCGTCAAGACACGTTGAATTTAATTTCTCCACCAGAGCCGATGCACCGCCAAGACCACAACACCGTATCCACAGCTCTCCTCGGCATCAGCGTGTTTGTGACGTCGCCGGCGACGCCATCACCATTGTCATCATGCTTGGAGCAGGGTGCCGACTTGGTCGTCGATCAACTTGGCGATGTGAGTCACCTCATAGTCCGTGACGTCCAGCTCCATCTTATTGCCGACACACTCTGCCGCCTGCTAATTATCAGCTCCCATGCTGGCAATGGCATGATATGTTGCATAGCCGATCGAGTGACGTAAGAACTTCTAATGAGGTTCCTCATTATCTCCTCCAGCCGATAGCACTCAAACTTATCGGCTTGATGTACTGGCTTAGCCTTCAATGTTCAAGAACCACCAACCACTAACAAAAAATACGTAGGCTCACATGTACCCGCTCCAAAGACCATCTGAATGCATCGGCCGAGGAGTAGTTAGAGGCACACACTGGCCTCCAATACGGGTGCCGTCGTAGCCTAGCCGATGCGTTCCTGTATAGTGCCAATCCTGGTGCCGATGAACTGAAGGCTGGAACACGGTGTTTTGCTTGGGCGATTAAAGGTCAGAGGACCCGGCTGATCGTCTGTCAATATATGTGTGATAAATCTGACAATGAAGAAATTCCATCGGCCAATCTGTCAATTACTTGTAAACTGAATGTGTTGGCACCAGTGCATATCAGCTATGTTGGTGGAATCAGCAATTCACGAGCCGATAAGGACTAAGATCATATTGGCTGCCTGAATTCTTTTCCCTAGAAATCATCACGATTGAAGTAGTTACCAATTCAAGAGCCGATACATGATACAGATCCAATCGGCTGCCTAACAATTGATAAAATAATACTTTTCTAAATTGATTTGCCGATGCCTCCGAAATACATAGCCATCTGGTGATAACTAGCATGGGCATCAACTCCTTCCTGGCTATCTGGGCATTGGCTTCTTCCTAATTGTCCCTTGATGTGTCATGATGAAGAGATATATATAGAGCTTCTGAAAAATAGCAATATTTCACTCTACCAGTTTCTTGTGTTCCTTCATCAAGTTCCCCATCGTGACTTCTTTCTCGGACATGTCGGCTTGAATATAGCTAGCTCTCTTGAGAGCCACTTATCTAAGACAGCATCAAGTGGCCAGAAAATATTTTCTTTTCTGATCGAGTCAAAACCTGAGCAACTCTGCAATAAATACTCAATGATCAGCCCTGCTCAGCCACTTTCTGCCTGCACCATCAGTCACAGCCATCATATTAAGACCATCAGCAATTAGCCGACATTATCCACCATATCTCCAAATTGGAATCCCGAAAGCCGCTGGTGGCTCCATTAACTAGCAGCCAATTAATGAATATGCCCCGACGCTTGATAATCAAGTATTGGCTATTTGTTTGGTCGATAACCCTTCTTTCTTTTCTTTTTTTGAATAGCCGATAGATATGTAGCAGCATATAAGTTGGATCCCATGGTAATACTTCTCACGCTTGATTTTTGGGTATCGGCTCTGGCTGAGAAGAGGTACACTGAGGTCCAATGATAACGCCTGTGCTTGATATTCCTCTTTATGTGATGACTCCAAGCATATCTTCTGAAATTCTTGACATAGATTATTCAATAAGTAGACTTTGATCCTCAGACAATATATCAAAGCCACTAGAACCTGGCCACACTCTGTAAAAGCAGCAAAGGTATCATCTTTGTTTTTCAGAAAATAAGCCCACACTCTTCTAGAGTAATCATCAATAATGGTAAGTATATAACGAGCACCACCAAATGAAGGTTTACGAGAAGGACCCCATAAATCAGCATGTACATAATCAAGTGTACCTTTTGTGGTATGAACAGAGGTATTGAATTTTGCTCTCTTGTGCTTACCAAAGACACAATGCTCGCAGAACTTCTTGTCACTCAAGATGCAGCAATCCAGAAGGTTTCTCTTCATCAATTCTGCCATGCCAAGCTCACTCATATGTCCAAGACGCATATGCCAAAGGTCAGTCTTACTAGGTTCAGAATTATTAACAGCATCAGCAGCGGAAACAGAACCATGCACAGTACTATCTTTGAGAACATATAAATATGAAACATTGAGATCACCCAGCAAACATACAAGAGAACCTCTTGATACCTTTACAACTCCATCTGAACCAGTGTATTTGAGCCCTTCTTTGTCAAGTGTGCTCAATGAGATTAGATTTCTTCTCATCCCTAGTATATGTCTCACATTTTTCAGTGTGCGAATCATGCCATCATGGGTCTTGATCTGAACAGAACCGATGCGCACAATCTCACACGGGTTATCATCTCCCATACGCACAAAACTTCCATTCTGCAAAAGCTCATATGAACGGAACCAATCTCTGTTAGTGCACATATGAAATGAACATGCGGAATCAAGTATCCATTCATCATGACCAGCAACACAACCAGCAAAGATAACCAGGCAATCTGATTCAGAATTATCAGCAGCAGAAGCAACACTAGCCTTACCATCAGAATTATTTTTCCTCTTCTCCTTATTCCGCAATTTCCAACATTCTTCAATGTTGTGAGATTTCTTTTTGCAGTACTTACAGAATTTCTTCTTGGGACTTTTGGACTGGGAGCAGCCTCTACCATCATTGCTCTTGAAACGATCGTGGTTGTCGCTCGATGATCTATGCTCAGATCTACCTCTAACATGCAAAGCCTCACCCCTTAAGGACGATCCATCAACCTGCACCATGCCTTTCATCTTTTCCCTGGACTAGAGTGCCTCACAGACTTTAGCAAGGGTTAGTTCATCACGGCTTAATAATATGGTGTCACGGAAACTTGCATACGAACTGGGCAAAGAGCATAACAAAAGAAGACCTAAGTCTTCATCATCATATTCGACCTCCATCGACACTAGGTCGGCAACGATCTCTTTGAAGACAGATAGGTGACTCAGCACTGAGTCACCCTCCTGCATCTTAAGCGTGAACAGCTTCAACTTCATATGCATCTTACTGGTTAGATCCTTGGACATGCAGATCGATTCCAGTTTGAGCCAGAGTTCTGCAGCATATTTTTCCTGCAGCACTTCTTGCAAAATATCATTAGACAAATGAAGCTGAATCAGAGATAGGGCCTTACGATCTCTCCGCTTTTCCTCAGCAGTCCAATCATCCTTCTTCTTCTTCCCGAAGCCTTCTAGTGCCTCATCACGATCCTGAGATTGCGCCAGAACAGCACGCATCTTGACTTGCCATAGCGAGAACCTCGTCTTGTAATCCAGCGGCGGTAGATCATACTTCGTCGATGCCATCGCAGAACCCTAACCAAAGCTCTGATACCACTTGTTATAAACGACGGCAAAGAAACGGCGAAGAACAACAAGATCAAAACCACAGGAGACACGAGAATTTAACGTGGAAAACCCTTTCAATGCGAAAGGGAAAAATCACGGGCGTCAGCCAGCCAATCTTCACTATATCGGGTGTGTGTTTACAATGCCTAGCGGCGGCTTACAAGAGGAATAATCAGATTGATGTTCTCTAGTGAAGCCTATGGTTTAGATATATAGGAGAGTCACATGGTCTCCTCAACTTCCACTAGCAATGTGGGATTAAAAGTTTGCATCACATGGGCCTTTGGGATTTATTTGGAATAATTGAAATATTTAATGGGCCAAGTCCAAATTTCAACAATCTCCCACCAGAATTTGGATCACAATATAACATACTCCACCTTGAGACAAATTCTCTCTTGTAGCACAAATCAAACCATCACCTGAACACATCAAAGAATAAAACTTCTAGCGCCAAATAACCTCTTAGGCTAAGCTGTCAAACCAATTAAGCTTGAGTAAAGCTCAAACTTAGCAACAGGAACTGACTTTGTCATCATATCAGCAGGATTATCATGAGTACTGATCTTGCATACCTTTAATTTACCTTGTGAGATGGCATCACGAACATAATGGTACTTGACATCAATATGCTTAGTTCTCTCATGGAACATCTGATCTTTAGTGAGACAAATAGCACTCTGACTGTCACAGAACAGGTCAATGCAAGAATCAACTCCACAAAGCTCAGGAAACAAACCTTTCAGCCAAATTGACTCCTTACACGCTTCAGTAATAGTCATATATTCTGCTTCTGTGGTAGACATAGCAACAACAGGCTGCAAAGTAGCCTTCCAACTCATAGCACAACTGCCAACAGTGAACACATATCCTGTGAGTGACATGCGCCTATCCAAATCAGCAGTATAATCTGATTCCACATAACCAATAAGTCCCAGATCAGTTCTCCCAAACTTCAAACAAGAATCTACTGTTCCTCTAAGGTACCTGAAAATCCACTGAACTGTCTTCCAGTATTCTTTACCAGAATTAGACATGTATCTACTGACCAAACTCATAGCATATGATAAATCTGGGCGAGAGCAAACCATGGCATACGTCAAAGAACCAACAGCACTAGAATAAGAAACTTTTGATATGTATTCAACATCCTCATCTGAACTAGGACACTGAGCGGTTGACAATTTAAAGTGAGGTGCAATAGGAGTATTAACTGGCTTTGAATCATGCATATTGAAATGATGAAGAACCTTTTTAATGTAATTATGCTGACTAAGAAACAATAAATCAGATTTTCTATCTCTAGTAATCTCCATACCTAAAATTTTCTGTCTCTAGTAATCTCCATACCTAAAATTTTCTTAGCAGCACCAAGATCCTTCATATCAAACTCACTACTCGACAATTTTTTCAATGTAGTGATTTCTACTCTGCTCTTGGCAGCAATAAGCATGTCATCAACATATAACAGCAAGTATATAGGTGATCCATCAACAATCTTAATGTATACACAGCTATCATATTCAGATCTTTCAAAGCCATGGGACAACATAAATGAATCAAATATTTTATACCATTGACGAGGGGACTGTTTCAAACCATACAAGGACTTCTTCAATTTGCAAACAAAGTTCTCCTTGCCTGGCACTATGAATCCTTCTGGCTGATCCATGTATATTTCCTCCTCAAGCTCTACGTGTAAAAATGCAGTCTTCATATCTAACTGCTCAAGCTCAAGATCATGCATAGCAACAATACTAAAGAAAGTACGAATTGAACTATGCTTCACAACTGGAGAGAACACATCATTATAATCAACACCAGGAATATGACTGAACCCTTTTGCAACTAACCTTGCCTTAAATCTTGGAGACTCACTAGGAGATAAACCCTCCTTTCTTTTGAAGACCCATTTGCAGCGGACAGGCTTCTTTTGTTTAGGCAAGTGCACAATCTCCCATGTGTCATTCTTCTCAAGGGACTGCATCTCCTCCTGCATAGCTGAGATCCACTTGTCCTTATCAACAGAATCAATGGCTTCAGTATAAGTTGCTGGCTCACTAGCATCCTCCACCTGTTCAGCACAACTCAAAGCATAATAAGTCAAATTACACTCCTCAATTAAATGATTTGGAGGTCCACAACTCCTCTTTGACTTGCGAAGAGCAATGGGTTCATCTAGATCCTCCTCTTGCTGCAAAACAGACTGTGAAACTGGAGGTGATTGCTGAACAGTATCAGGAACATTGTCTGGAATATTATTACCAACAACTTCATTTTCCTGGTCATCCATAAGCTCCACCTGCACACTAACTTGTGGCTATAATTTTTCAACTAAAGCATAATCTGTGGTCAAGCTGTCAGTAAACATCACAGACTCATTGAAAACAACATTTCTGCTCATGAAAGTCTTTCTAGTTTCAGGATTCCACAATTTATATCCTTTGACTCCCGAACCATAACCAAGAAACAGACATTTAATAGCTCTAGGCTCTAATTTTCCATTATCAATATGAGCATAAGCAGTGCAGCCAAAAACTCTCAACTGTGAGTAATCTGCAGGTGTACCAGACCATACCTCAATAGGAGTCTTCTTGTTGAGTGGAATAGAAGGCGACCTGTTGATCAAATAGCATGCCGTGTTAGCAGCCTCTGCCCAAAAATGCTTGCTCATGCGGGCGTTGGACAGCATGTAACGAGCCTTCGAGATGATGGTTCTGTTCATGCACTCAGCCACACCATTCTGTTGCGGAGTGTATGGGATGGTGTGATGCCTAACAATGCCTTCCTTCCTGCAATAATCATCAAAAGCAACTGAACAGAATTCTCCACCATTATCAGTCCGAAGTACCTTGACTTTCTTTTTAGTTTGCCTTTCTATCATGACTTTCCACTCTGTAAAAGTAGCAAAGGTATCATCTTTGTTTTTCAGAAAATAAGGTCACACTCTTCTACAGTAATCATCAATAATGGTAAGCATATAACGAGCACCACCAAATGAAGGTTTACGAGAAGGACCCCATAAATCAGCATGTACATAATCAAGTGTACCTTTTGTGGTATGAACAGAGGTATTGAATTTTATCCTCTTGTGCTTACCAAAGACACAATGCTCACAGAACTTCTTGCCACTCAAGATGCAGCCATCTAGAAGGTTTCTCTTCATCAATTCAGCCATGCCAACCTCAGTCATATGTCCAAGACGCATATACCAAAGGTCAGTCTTACTAGGTTCAGAATTATTAACAGCAGCAGCAGCGGAAACAGAACCATGCGCAGTACTACCTCTGAGAACATATAAATTTGAAGCATTGAGATCACCCAGCAAACATACAAGAGAACCTTTTGATACCTTTTCAACTCCATCTGAACTAGTGTATTTGAGCCCTTCTTTGTCAAGTGTGCTCAATGAGATTAGATTTCTTTTCATCCCTGGTATATGTCTCACATTCTTCAGTGTGCGAATCATGCCATCATGGGTCTTGATCTGAACAGAACCGATGCCCACAATCTCACATAGGTTATCATCTCCCATACGCATAAAACTTCCATTCTGCAAAAGCTCATATGAAATGAACCAATCTCTGTTAGTGCACAAATGAAATGAACATGCGGAATCAAGTATCCATTCATCATGACCAGCAACACAACCAGCAAAGACAACCAGGCAATTTGATTCAGAATTATCAGCAGCAGAAGCAACACTAGCCTTACCATCAGAATTATTTTTCCTCTTCTCCTTATTCTGCAATTTCCAATATTCTTCAATGTTGTGAGATTTCTTTTTGCAGTACTTACAGAATTTCTTCTTGGGACCTTTGGACTGGGAGCGGCCTCTACCATCATTGCTCTTGAAATGATTGTTGTTGTAGCTTGATGATCTATGCTCAGATCTGCCTCTAACATGCAAAGCCTCGCCCCTTAAGGACGATCCGTCAACCTGCACCATGCCTTTCATCTTTTCCCTGGACTAGAGTGCCTCACAGACTTTAGCAAGGGTTAGTTCATCACGGCTTAATAATATGGTGTCACGGAAACTTGCATACGAACTGGGCAAAGAGCATAACAAAAGAAGACCTAAGTCTTCATCATCATATTCGACCTCCATCGACACTAGGTCGGCAACGATCTCTTTGAAGACAGATAGGTGACTCAGCACTGAGTCACCCTCCTGCATCTTAAGCGTGAACAGCTTCAACTTCATATGCATCTTACTGGTTAGATCCTTGGACATGCAGATCGATTTCAGTTTGAGCCAGAGTTCTGCAGCATATTTTTCCTGCAGCACTTCTTGCAAAATATCATTAGACAAATGAAGCTGAATCAGAGATAGGGCCTTACGATCTCTCCGCTTTTCCTCAGCGGTCCAATCATCCTTCTTCTTCTTCCCGAAGCCTTCCAGCGCCTCATCATGATCCTGAGATTGCACTAGAACAGCACGCATCTTGACTTGCCATAGTGAGAACCACGTCTTGTAATCCAGCGGCGGTAGATCATACTTCGTCGATGCCATCGCGGAACCCTAACCAAAGCTCTGATACCACTTGTTATAAACGACGGCAAAGAAACGGCGAAGAAAAACAAGATCAAAACCACAGGAGACACGAGAATTTAACGTGGAAAACTCTTACAGAGCCAGAACAAAGCACAAGCAAGAAGAAGAGGATCCATTATCCATTTGCTTCACACATGGAGTATATTCGCAGCAGCAGGTGGGCATGTCATTTGCAAATACAAAGTGCCAATGTACTTTCTCGAGTCATAAATAGTACTACTTTCACTTGTCGAGCGGAGCCTTTGCTGTCCAATTCCACACGGAGAAAAAAAATGCAAGCATGCATGCCTACCTACCTATACAAGGACAGTCGACGCAAAATGTAAAGTTAAACAAAACGTTATTTGTGACCGTTGAACAGCAATGAGATGAACCAGCACCTTTGCTTGCAGCCTTTGCACATCTGCACCTACATGGCTGAAATTTTTACCTTTTCTTAGATGGAAATCTGCAGAGCTTGCTTTCGACCAGTTCAGGAGGAGTACTCTTGTACAAGTGTCCCCGTGGAGAGAGAGGGGGGGAGGGAGAGTTGACCACCATCTCATCCAGACATGAGACATCCCTGCCGATTGCTTTGCCCTGACTGCGCTCGTGTAGCAAAAATTAACAATAGGCAGGAATCAATCTGACTATGGCAATCTCTGCGAGTTCATAAATTTTTAAAAACAAGGCAAACCGCATCTATCAAGCTAAAATTTGTCAATTCACAGCTGATTGCCTTTTCTTTAAGTAATTTGTGTTCATGCATCAATATGATGCATGGTTGATACGCAGCATGCATGTGAAATTAGGAGACAACAGGTACAGAAGCCAACCCGGCCGGGCTTAGAGCAGGTGAGTGACCATGCAATAGCCAAGGCCAAAGCTCATGGAGTCATGGATGTCACCGTGCGCTTGTATTCTCAGGCCATGTACAACCCGTCGGTTCGCCCCGTCTATGTGACGGTCATTTTGCAAACCCCCCTTCCCCCGCTGATGCCCAGAGACGGGCTGCCCGTCGCCTCCCCAGACGACACCTTCGTCCCGTTCTCCCAGGCTGAGGCGACGCCCGCCCGCGCGCTGTAGGATGCCGTCTTCCCCAGGCGACGGGGCAACGGATCCCGCGTGCCCGCGCTCGCCCCTCTCCCCAATTCTTCCGTAGGCTTTGCGCGCGGGAGTTTCTCCCGCCAAATCTCACAGCTCGCAGCAGCCCCGCTGGAAGCACCTCGCCGCCGCCCTGGCTGGCCGCAACCCCAAGAGAGAGAGAGAGATCCACCGCCGGGCGTGCCCACCTTCGCCGGCGGCGGGAGGGATGAGGGCTGCGTGCGAGCTGCGAGGAGATCCGACGACAGGAGAATGCCGCCTCCCGCCGGCCGGCCGGAGTTCAGGTTCCCCCATCGCCGAGCTCGGCATCGCCGCGGGGAGCCGCGGCGGGAGGGATGAGGGTTGCGTGCGAGCTGCGAGGAGCTCCGGCGCCAGGAGAAGGACGCCTCCCGTCGGCCGGCCGGAGTTCAGGTTCCCCCACCGCCTGGGGAGATCCGGCGCCGTCGCTGGAGCTGGGGAGATCGAGAGAGATCGAGAGAGAGAGAGGGTGAGACCGTGAGTGAGACGGTGAGTGAGAGGGGGAAAGAGATAAGGTTAGGATTTTTTATTTTAGTCCTTTCCTTCTTTGGTAATTACATTTTAGTTCCTGGAAGGTTAGGATTTTATTGTTTTGGTCCTTTCCTTCTTTTATAATTACATTTAGTTCCTGATATTTCCATTTTCCCACATTTTAATCTCCAACTCAGGAAGGATTTAAATCATGCCACACAAATAGTATACAAAAATACATTTGCAGTTGATCCTAGCTATATGCAAAGCATTAAACAACTTAGAGACGGTCTCTCTGTCTGTGGGTTGTATGAGCTGTCTTCATATCTCTCTGGATGATAAATTCGAGGTTCTGCAGATGACTTCTCGTCTGTGGGTTGTATGCCCTCAGAGATGGATGGAAAGTTCAATTGCTTTCATAACGGTTGACGGATCAACGGGCGTTTTGATGATGCCTAAGAGCAACTCCAACAGTTTGGGATAATTTGTTTCCCAAATCTTGGATTTTGGCAACTCTCCAACTGTTATGGCAAAAGAAAAAAATGTCCATCTCCAAAGGTAACCCATAATTCACTTGGTAAAACAAAACTTGGACCCACGTTGCAATTTTTCCCGCGATCTCCTGCCGTCCTCGCCCCAAAACGTTGCCGTCCTCGCGCCAAAACGTTTCTGCCGCGCCCGATTCTCCTGGCCGCCGTCCCTGGAAGCCGGTACACAAAGCAAGCATAGCAGTATTTTTTTTAAGCTCCATGCAGCGACCCTCGCAGGTGAAGACCGCCGCTTGGGCGTGAGGAGATCAACTCGATGGGCGTGCGGAGATCAACTCGCGGATTGGAAAAAAGATTGCAGATCAACTCGCAGGTGAAGACCGGCAAAATGAAGCGGTGTCGTCGATGCTGTGGCGCGCGCGGGAAGGGACCGGCGGCGCTCTGTAAAATCGCGATGCGGAGCGCGCCGGCGGCGCTGGAAAATCGCGACGATGCGGAGTCCTGGACCGCGCGCATATATCTGCGTGGGGGGAAGGATTTTGCGAAGTTGCCAAAGATGGGGAGGAGAGATCCAAAACTTTTGGATAGTGTTTTTTATGAATTTGCCAAAAAAATCAGAATGGGGAGGAGAGATACCAAACTATTCGAGTTGCTCTAATCGTAATTGAACTCGGAGAAGTAATTTCAGATATACGCGTTTAATTTTGTGTGGGGTCAGTACTACACGTGTGCATCCTTTTTACCGATATACACGCGTACTCCGATCGAACTGGTACTACTTTTATTTGTGTCTCCATCGGGGTCACCCTCTGAGTTTCCAGCGGAGCAATTTGCATCCACCAATTGCTGCGATCGAGCTTGTGCTCGGAGGAGGACGACCACGACGACGACGCGTCTCGCCGCCGCTGTCGAACCGATGGGCCGTACATCAGAATCCAACGACCCACGGTAAGCAGGCTGGATCATCAGCTGCCTTTTAATTTTTATGGTTTTATTTGAATATACACATGACCTATACCCAAATTTGAGTCATTCACAGTGTATTTGCCTGCCAAAAACACTCCCCAACAGCTGACCTAAACAGGTGACGCATTTTGGGTACTGGACCAAAGGCAAGGCAAAATTGCGTCACTCAGGACGAGAGACGCAAACCTCTGGTGCCGGTAGTGGTGGGCCCAGGGCGCGGCTCCTCCTTGTACGCCACCCAAACATCAAAGGGTTAGTTGGATCCATGCCACTCCAATTTCTTGAAATTGGATCTCATGTTGAAAATCATGCCATTGAGTGGCATGATTTTCAACATGACACCCAAATTCACGGAGTTGTGGTGGCATGAATCGAATTTTCCCAACATCAAATAGGTCTCGTTTTTGCGTTACCGCTGTTGGAGACCGGGTAGTTTTACGTTACATGGGCTTTTCCTGTACGCCACCCAAACATCAAATAGGTCTCGTTTTTGCCTTGTGTCTGTTGGAGACAGTCTAAGCTGCAGCCATGGAGGAGTCGGGGGGCGGCAACCGCCGCCGCCGGCCGCCCACACCCATGGAGGAGGATCCTGTGCAGCGGGGCCCGATCACCCAAGACGAATCCCGTTTCGGGGCCGGTGAGAGCGGCCTCAGCCGCCGCCGGCGGCAGCGGCGGCGGCGGCCTCGGCGATCTGGGACCCACTCCCAGTCCCAGGCATCCTCCTCCGTTGCGCCGCCGGTGGACGGCGGTGCCGCCGATCCGGACTCTCCTACCGGTCTTCGTGTTGTTTTTAGCGACGGGAGGATCCACGGTGTGTACACCAGGGAGTTCCTCAGGGAGTACCTCAGCAGCCAAAGTCGTCAGCGGCCTGAAACCCGCTCTCAGGCGCCATCCTCCTCGTCTGCACCCCGCTCCGAGTGAGTTTGTTTCTTCCAATTCCGTTGCCCTAGGCCATCTCGTCTGAATCTACCAAGAACAATGTAGAATTTCTTGTAATTTCACAACAAATCGGTGCTGCAATGGAGATTTCAAATTGAGCAGGGACGCTGGATGCAAATCACCATTTCTTGCCACACAGATATCTCCTGGACTGTAAAATTGCCTGAGCATTTAGGTTCCCTTGCCCGGTTATGATGTTGGAAAATATCCTGCTAGATTTTGTTACCAAAAAGATCACTTTTTTTTTTGTTGATGAGCAGATTGTTCCTCTTTGTAATCGGTTTCTGTTACAAGAAGTAGAGAACCATTTCACACTCTAATTCAAAAACTAGCAGATTGGCTCGAACTGCAAGAAACAGAATGTATTGTGCACTGTACTACAACAAACACATAACATAGCAAATACAACGCATATCTTTTTTTTTGAGAAGAAATACAACACATATCTATTCTCCTTATGTCCGCCCACGTGACAACCTTTCCCTAGAACCTTAAAACTTGCTAAACAGCAGCCTGGGAATTTTTAGAGGATTAAAATGCTTCATGTCTCTTTTTGAGGGATTCTAGGACTTTCTGTGTGGTGTAAGGTTCATAATTGCTGGCAAATGTTGTGCAATGAGCGTCTTTCTGTCTTAATTGTGAGGAACAGAGGAAGTGTTGGTTTCTTGAAGTGTTTGGTTGGAAAGCTTTTTGTTGTCCCCTTCAAATTAATGCTTTATCTTTGAAAAAACTGAACAGACAATAATGAGCATTCCATGGTCAATGATCAACATGGTTTGTTGTTGTTAGTAATCTTAACAAAAAGTGCCAATTCCTACATGAACAGTCATCCTGGAGCTGAAGGGGGAACCCGTGTTCGACAGAGTGTTCTCTATTCAGACCGGCCAAGGCGGTCTCGACCCAGAAGACAGACGCCGTAAGGGTCATAATTATTATTCTTTTACCTTTATTTATTTATTTATTTATTTATTATTATCTGGCTTTTGTAATTATTTTTGTAGAATCCTTTCTTCTGCCTATTCTTTTGGCTGAGCAGTTTTGTTTTGTAAAATGATTTGCTTAGGGCTGAAGAGCATCCTGGCATCGTGAGTAGCAGTGAGCTTGGCAGGCTAGTTACAGATTCACCAACATTTGAGGCGTTGTCGTTGATTGACTCACCACCGTTAACCCCTCAAACAACTGATGCTGAAGAGTCTGATAATGATGAAGCGTATGTATAATTGTTGTATTTGTTTATCTCCACTGATATTTGTTATCTAAATTTAATGATAAGAAGTTACAAAGTCTCGAAGATGACCTTTACATGTAGATGCTCTAATTAATAGTTTGAAAAAATAATAGACCAACATATGGTTAGTGCGACACCATAAAATCAAGAACTGGACCTCACATGATTTTTTCTGTAATTTATTTTGCTAATGTCTTGAGACAAATGTTTAGTCCTTTTGTTGTATTACAGATTTTATCACAAAAATGTGAACAAAGGATTATGTCTTATCTTTAAAGAAAATAGATTGGAAAATAGATGAGATTAGCACATTGCACCTAAACATCTTGTCATGTTTACAGGCCCCCTGAACATGTAAGATCTGGATTTGGATTTTGAATTCTTGGTCCACAGACTCTTCGCTGTTCAGCCCGTCCACCCCGCCCGAAGTGGTCCGGAGGTGTACGCGGGCAGGGAATGTAACTGTTCAGACTTATTTCCCCTTTTTTTAATAAAGTTTTTGCTTGTATTGTAGTAACTAGTTATTTTATTTATGTTGTCATAATGGGGTAATATATTTTGATCAGGCTTGAGAAGCATGCCGGTGATGCAAACAATAGCGAGCTTGTTCAATCGATTACTGATTTGTCAAGATCTGAGGCACTGTCATTGACTGTCTCATCTTTTTCAACATCTGAGAAGCCCACAGAAGATTCAGATGACGAGTAAGTACCATCTTTAATGCTTTGAAGTTGTATACTACTATTTTGTTATTTGTTTTTTGAAGTTTTAAATGTAGTATTACTAGCAAGAAGCCTTCAAGAACTAGAATTTAACCAAACATGCATGCGCTGCATAACATAAAAAACAATTAGGTGGCATGCGATTACTGTAGCATAAAAAGTTCAAGCAGTGTAAATCATTTGGCATTAAAATTTGTATACCAAATGGTATTACTAAGTGTCTATCTGGTTAGAACCAAGTTCAAAACATTTTCTAGTGTAATACCAGAAGGCATACAGCATTGAAGTAGTAGAGTAGTTTTACTGCTAATCAGGGTGCATAATAACACAAGGGGCTATAATAGCAAACATTATCACATTGTCAGGTCACTGTTCACTCCTCTCTATCTACTAGTGTATAATATGTAACTCTCCTGAGTATTCAAGAACAAAAATTAAAGCACCCATGTCTTCTTTTGCTTTCATGAAATTAGAAATGAATTCACTTGCTTCATTTCTTCACTTGATAGTTTCATAACTTTTTGGTCTAATTTTTTAACACTAATATTTTGCTTACTTGTAACCTTATGAGCATGTTTTTCTTCAGTACGGAAGAGGAGTTGCGCTTGCTTGAGGAATACTTTGATGCGCATCCTCCTACCAGCATCAGTCAAGCTTTTGATGAACTTGAAGCTGCAAATCATGCTGCGCTTACTTCCCTAGCTGCCGAGTGGGGTATTGAGCCACCACCGCCATTATCACCACCAAGGAGGCAATTCCTAGCTGATCAAGAACAACAAAAGATGTCTACTGCAGTTGCTCATCCTCAGCATAGTACAGTACCCAGAAAACTAAGGTAGAGGTTCCAAACAAGGTCTCCAGTTCTCTCTCATCATAACCCCCAATGCTTTCTCGTGCTTATAGTTGGTAACTTGGTATTAATTTGATTTGATCTAAGCATTTTCATTTTTATTGTTAAAGTTTTAATATAATGGTTTATTGATATATCTACAGGCTAACACCTGCAGGGGTACTAAAGCCTGTGGTTTTACTTTGTTTTGTCAGTTGGAAGTATAATGTTTGGGAGGGAAACAGGATATGTGTAGGGCTGTAAACTGTCCAAAAACCCCTTATGGTACACATTGATATATTGTACCCTATATTTTTCTCGGGAATTATTGAGATGATGCTGATAGTATCAATACATGGGTGTCATTTGCTCTACACCCATGGGTCCCCCCCCCCCAGTGCCTCTTTCTATGATGATGAAATGTATTGCAAGACTTGCCAAATGGTAGTTTTTAATGGAGTTGTATATTTGCCAACATTTGAACTTCACTGTGCAATGGGTGTACTTAGTGTTTTCAAACATCACATTGATTTTTTTCATACGTCCAGTGCAGCTTACTGATTTGTACGCTGTTACAAACATTTTTTGGTTGACAAAATATTTATTTTTGTATACATCTTATCATGATATGTCTTGTAAGGAAATGTCGATCACAAATTTGTTGTGAAATTCAGACAGGAAGCTTCAGATGAAGAAATTGTTGAGAATGCAAAGAAATGGATGCGTGACGAGGTAGCACTGGTTTTCGAAGACTACATTGGAAGAAGAGACGATCTCAAGGTACACATTGCTATAAATAATCTGATTCTTTTCCAAACTGCAAGAAGTATGTTCTGCTAACTATATATTGATTTGTTTCAGATAGTTGACTACCACCTCGACGAACTTTGCTACCAGTGTGTCAGTGTTGAGGATTACCATAACATTTTCCACCACTATAACTTTACGGTGAAGTTGAAGAAGGTTAACTCAGATGATTGGGTCAGTGCATTGTACTTTGCAGAAGTGAAGCAGATGTTTGGGAGAAAATCCTATTTCTGTTGCCGGTTGGAGCCGAATGAAAATGGTGTGTTTGCAGAAACAATTAGGAAGCAAAATGTGATTAAATTGTTATAATACATTTTACTTATGGTGTTCTAATACAATTTGTTGGTTATTGTTCTCACCAGGTCATTGCAATGCATGTCAAAATCAAGGAGTGAATGACCTGAGGCACCCAGCTACTCGTGGCTTTACTGGTGGTGGGTACGGTTTATGGTATCCAGATGAATTTTGACAAAGCTGGAAGCTGTTTAGCCAGACGGTTTCAGATGTTATCTGTTAGCTTGTTGGAATTTGTATGTTGCAATCGTCAAGGCTGTACATTTATGGTCCTATTTTTATTTTTGTTCATAACCAGTATTAGATGCCTATAGTAGGCAATCGTTTCCTTTTGGGTTAGTTATATGCATGCCATTGTAAGTGGTTAGATTGGGTGAAATACCACTACTATGTCCACCTATTTGCAACCATACTGGTATAATTCTATCTTTATTTGAGATGTCATTTTGTACTTTGCGGTGTTGGTCCCACTATTATTTACCTACAAATTTCTCCACTACTTTTCAATCTCGCTTCAACTCCATTATCCAGAGCTTTAAATCACATGCAAAATTGCAACTTCATTTCATACAAATGCTGCTTCATCTCACGTATCTGTAGCTTCATCTTACCACTGTTAGTCACCAACCTGCTCATCCATCTCACTCTCACGGTCTCACTTATCTGAACACAACTGAATTGCATCCGCTGCTTCATTTTGCATTGAAAGTTGGGGATGCTACAAACCTATATATTTATCATATTCATCTTCCAACTAAAAATATCCACAAGTCTTGTCATTTTTGCAGCATGACCCACCAAATCACCCCAATGCAATCCTCAAATAAAGCAACAAACTTGAAGCAATCCAACTAACCTTTAAGTTGTCAGGTCACTTGTAAAAGAGATCACATAGAGTGATAGGGACTCTGATCGCATGCTCTAGAAGCTTGACCACATAGAGACCACATCTCAAACAATCAATCCGAGAGCTACCTCTACGCATGACATCGGCATGCTGCTCCCCGAAGTGGTGCGTCAATCACCAAGTGCCATTGGAGAAGTTGAGAAGGTAGCGGTGGCGGTCCTAGGCGAAACAGAATAGCAGCGATTGAAGAAGAAAGAGAGAGCCAACACTTTGAGTCCCATCGTAAAAATGGAAAAGTTTAGGCAACACGAAAGTGCATAGGCTAGCACATGAGCCTGTCGACATGGGTGTAAGAAAGTGCTCTATCTCAAATAAAGAGTGAAATTGTAGCATTATGGTTGAAAAAAAATAGATGAATCAGCATATTATTCTTTGAATCTAGCCAACTATAATAACATGAACCAAATTATATCTTATTAAACATCTCATTCATTGGATGCAGAAAAATTATTTCTAAAAATTGAACCTTTTCAAAAGCAGTTTTCAAAGAAAAAAATGGTTTATCGTAAAAAATGGTTTAGAAAAGGGCCATATGCAAAAACACACACCCCCGCTGTCCGCTGCGACACTTACTAGTTCGCGTCTCCCTGCCCCCAAGCAGCCTTGCGCTGGTGGTTGCGGGACGAGAGCACGCCGGTGGTTGCTGGGCAGCTCTACCTGCAGCCTAGCAATGGAGAATCGAGAAGGTCCGAATGGTCGTCGGGGCGGAGGGTGCCACGGCGAGGCGGCCCGCGGTGGAGGTCGAGGCGGTCGCCGAGGAGGCAAGCACAACTACGAGCAAGGAAGGGGCCCGGGTCCTGCCGCAGCCGGCGACCCGCAAGGAAGGCCTCGCAACGGCGAGGAAGGCTGGGGCGGTGGCCGAGGGAGGCACAACGGCGACGAAAGCCCCCGCCTTGGGGTCACAGCTGGCGAGGGAGACGGCGATGAAGGCTGGGGCGGTGGCCGAGGGACGCATAACGGCGGCGAAAGCCCCCGCCTTGGGGTCCCAGCTGGCGAGGGAGACGGCGAGGAAGCAAATGCCAGCGGCGGTGGAAGCGCTGGAGGCAACGCCGAGCAAGCAAGACTCCGCCTTGGAGGCCCGGGCAATCAGTCCGTGCAGCAAGCGACGAGCCGCCAGCGGGATGGTGCCGCAGGGGATGATGCAGGCTTTCCCCAGCAGGATGGAGTCAGGCCGACGGCCGACGGCCGGTGGCAAGTCAGGCCGGACTGCAAGGAAGGAAATGCCAGCGCTGGAGTAGACCTGGGCGGCGCGTCGGCGGCAAGAAAGCATCCAGCCGCCTGCTCGACAGTGGAGTCTGGGGAGAAGAAACGGGCGCTGCCGCCGCCTACCTCTGCACCGTTGCTGCCATTGAGCAATTTTTTATCAGAGGCTTTGCTTTCGTGGACAATCAACGATCTGCTCAACGATGATCTCTACATTGGCAAGGTACTCCTGTCTTTGCTTTTCTTTTTGAACTAAGAGCAGGAGCACTTCTAATTTCGTTTGAGAGGACGAAGCAATTCAGAGTTACAGACTTATAGTAGATTGCGATTACATATAAATTGATATCACTCAAGCATACCGAGCTGACCGGAAAGCCTGATAGCAAGCAGTTTAGAAATGATCTTTGCGATGCTGCTAGTCAGGCTGATCAGTCTGAAATCCGACAAACTCTTAGCTATCGGTGATTTGGGTATTAGGACAATATTTGTTGAATTGAACAGATTGAAATGCTGGCCATTTGGTTGTAGAAAAATTGGAATGCAAGCATGAGATCCTCCTTGATGATCTGCCAGCGAGATTTCAAAAAACTTCCCAATTAACCCATCCGGCCCTGGTGCCTTTCTGGTTGTATATCCATGAACACCTCTCTAACTTCCTCCTCTAATAACTTGTCTTCCAGACTGTCAAGGTCGTGCCTCTGAATATGCAGATTATCCCAATTCAGAGTTACTTCTCGGCTCCTTGTATTACCTAGCAATGGTCTGGAATGTTAATGCACTGCCCTCTAGTCCTCTTGTAGATGCATCGTGCCATGTTCAGTTTCAAGACTCTGAATGAAGTTCTTTCTTCTGATTCCATTTACACCCAGGAAGGAAAACTTGAAATTTACATCCCCAGCCTTAATGTAAGAGATTGTAGATTGATGTCTTGCTTGCAGTTTTTCAATGGCAGTCATAGCGAGGAATCTGTTCTCGAGTTCCCTCTTAATTAAGATGAGTCTCTTCTGGGCTTAACTGTCTGCACTCTTGCACAACGTCAAAATCCAGATCAATTACTTCACAGCTGTCAGCAGAAACCTTGTTGTTACCAACAGCTGCTGGAGCTATGTTAAGGCCAACCTGGGCCATAGCGGCATACGAGGTTATTAACACGATGAAACGTTGAAATGATGGAGGGAAAATTTTGGCGTTTAAACGAACGTTTAAACGTCGTTTTAAACATATTTGAAAATGGCAGAAGTATGAATCGATGAAGGGAGAAAAGGCAAAAAGGAAGAAAGAGAAGGAGGAAAGGTAGAAGAGGGGAACGGCCCAGCCCACTAAGCCCCTCGCTGCCCCCCAGCCCGCTCCCACAGTCCCACCCAGGCCCCAGCCCACTCAGGCACTCACCCCTCTGACTCTCTCCCCTCCGCTCCGCCCCTCAGGTCGCCCGCGAGTCGCGCCGCCGCTGCTCGCTTGCGCCGACGCCGCCGCGGACGACGGATGCTCCTTCTCTCAGATCGAACCCACGCCGCCGCCGACTCTCCCCTCCGCCCCTCACTCAAGCTGCCGCCACTCCTCTCCGCCCGTCGCTCGCGCCGCCGACGCACCCCTCCGCCCCTCGCTCCCGCCGGCGGCGGCAGACAGGGACGAGGCGGCCGGCGGACAGGGAGGAGGCGGCCGGCGGAGGGCGGACAGGTAGGAGCTCATCTTGATCTCGATCTGGACAGTGGCGCCCCGAGCGACGGCAGGCGGACAGTGGCACCCCGGGCGAAGGCGACCTTCGCCTTCCAGCGCCGGCGGACAGGGAGGCGGCGGGCGACGGTCAGGGAAGAGGCGCCCGGCGGAGAGGGAGGATGGCAGGACGCGCCTGGCGGAGAGGGAGGCCGCGGCCGGCAAAGAGGGAGAAGGCGGCCGGCGGACAGGGAGCCAGGGAGGACGCGGCAGGGAGGCGGCTTCGATCTCGATCTGGACAGGGGTGGGTCGTGGGGGCGATTGGGGGTCCTTGTTCTATGAATGGGAAGCCCCCTAAAATGCCAACCCTTCCTCGTTTCAAAGGTTTTCACGAGAAAACGTGGAAAACGAACGTTTAAACATGTAAAACGAATGTTTTACGCGATTTCGGCAAAACGTTCAAGCGTTTCAAGACTTAGAGACGTTTTTTCGTTTAAACGACGTTTAAACGACGTTTTCACGACGTTTTAATAACCAGGGCGGCATACCCCCCTGCTCTGCAAAAAGTTCTGAAGAAACTTTAGCATCTGGCACTTGCCATAGCCGTTGTCTCAATGTTCTAGGTTGTTAGCTCATAGCGGTGCAATGCTTATACTGCTAGTATATATGCAAGATCTAATATGCCTAATGTCAATTCTTTTGTCGATTCTTCTCCAGACCTTGACATGTTTGCAGTGATTGCTTTTTCACTCTAGTTATATAAAAGCTACATAGCACGAGTGAAATTTTATTTTTTAGCTTTATATAATATTTCACTTGTGCTATGTAGCTCTTATATTAGGATGAAATTGGCCCCTGGCTTTAATCCTAGCTCCGCCACCTGTTACTGATCAAAGATTTTGCCCAAATTCATAGTCACTCTGCTGTACCATGAAGCTTTGTGTGCAATCTTAAGAATGGGTTACGTAGGGACACCTGGTGGTTCCAAGTTTTGCTCACCACGTTCTGAAAACCCTGAATTTGCAGCCAAACGGTTCAAATCTAAACCCCTTGTAGCTAGCAGTATCACCCACTAAGAGCAACAGGCAGTGATCTGACACAAGAGATGATTAAGCCTGGAGCATACAATTAGATAATATAACTTTGTTGCTGTTAGTCAGTAATTTTCTAGAGGAACTACTGAACTCCAATTATAGCCCCTACGGGATGTAAAATATAGCAGAATTTGTTCTTTTTGCATGAGAAATTAACTGAATTGTTTTCTCTTATTAGGTGAATCATATTCCTTCCAAATTTGATTCGCCCAATCACTTCGTTGATGTGTATTCTGGGATCTTAATTGAAGAAACAAGATCGGCAACATGTGCAGCAATACAAAATCTTGCAGTAAGTCAATACTGTCAGCTGCTCTCAATTGGAGAATGCAATTCTCCATCTCTTTTCTATCTCGATGTGGACCTTCCAATGACAAGATCAGATGAAATTCAGTGCCATCACATGGCCAGAGATTTTGATGTATGCCTGCTAAGTTCTAGATGTCCTAGAGATTCTAATATTGACATTATGTCCTGTTCTATAGGACTAGTAGTAGGAATAGGTAGAGATGAAGATGCATCATTCCAGAAAAGTTTTCGAGTGTTAGTTCCACATTCTGAAATGCTCCAGCTAGATAAAATAAAATTTGTTATCTTTTTGACGAACATCAAATATAACATGGAGATAGCCAACATTCTCTCTCTTCAAGACGAGGGGAATCAAATTGCCATTCAAGCGCTTCTTGAGTTATCCAATAATGTATGTATTCATTCTCATCATTTGTTTGAATTCTATTATTAGAATGTGCTTTCCAGCCACCTTAACATTGTTTGCAATATAGGTTGAAAAAAGGTGTAAGATTTGTGTAGAATCACACAACTACAAAGATGATATGCTCTCAATGAACAAGAAACAGGGAGATGATGTGATTTCAAATCTTACATCAAGTGTAAAATGCATACATGAATGCCATACTGAGGTAGTCTGGGCTCCACCACGGAGTATGAAAGGATGCATTTCTACCCTCATGAAAAATTTCTTGAATTTGAGTTCAAGAGTGCTAATTTGTCTTCCTAGTGAATCATGCCTTGTTGACTTTCTGATGGATATAGAGGATTTCTTGGTACCTTCAGATCCATCTGGTGATGTTCTTGTGCTCAACAGCATTAGAGGGTTAGAGAACTGCAGAAAATTTGAGAGTGTCTTTCTGGAAAATAGATCTCATGAGCTATATTGTTGTGTGAAGCTGTGCAAGAGCTTGCTGAGAAGCATGTCTGCCTTCCTGGACTTGAGTGGATTTTATCACTCACCACGCTGCCCAAGTTCGGATGAATGTGAACGCTGCAGCAATCAACTCTTTCCATTCTCTGTCAAATTGTTTGCTGAGAGGTTCACGGACATCATGATCCATCTTTGCGATTATTTAGTTTACTTGGTCAGCAGTGGTTCAGCAATATCTTTGCTGGATGAAGATTGTGATAGCATTTTGGAACTGCTGCAGCTAATGAAACAACTTCAAGCCCTGTTACACAATAAGGATCTGAGACAGGATAAGGTTGAAGCAGAATTCAAACTTATTCTTGCTACTGATGCAGTGGACAGTGCTGACTGCGGAGCAAAGTTGCTGAATGAAACTAGGATGAGCTGTATAAGACTCATTGCTAAATTGAATAACTCACTGCAATTGGCTCAGCCGGAAAACAGGGATGACATTGACAAGATCTGTATTCAGCACTCTAGAATCATTATCACCTCCCTTGACTGCACGTGGAAGTTGCATGGACAAGGAATAGATGCATTTGATGTTTTGATAGTCAGTGGCGCCAATCAAATCAAAGCCTCGGATATGCTACTTCCACTTGCACTTCCCATACGGCATATCATCTTTTTTGGAGACCATCTTCATGTACAGGCATTTGTCCATAGCAAGGTGTGTACACTCCTCGCATAACTGTAATGTATTGCAGTATCAAGGACAAAAAAAAGGCTATCACATGTGAAAGAATTAACTATTATATACTCAAAATGATAACATAGAGAAGCATTTGTAGTTATTTGATGGTTTACATTCTTTTAGCTAGTTATAAAGCCTATGCTTATATATTCAGTACGTAATGTCATAATTGATGGCTATATCATTATATTTTCAAGCACTTACACCTTTGTGCCTTTATTTGTTGAACTTACATATTTTTAAACACCTTTGTGCCTTTATAGCTAAGTGGACCTTTTATGGTAATTTATAGATATGTGCAGAAGCTGGATTTGGCAGAAGCATTTATGAAAGACTGCAACTGTTGGTTCCAGAAAAGCAATCACTAACACATCAATATGTGCTGCATCCGTTGATGTTAAAGATCATGAATATTTATTTTTATAACGGAAGACTTAAATGTGGTGCAAATGACATATTGTTGGAGTCCAATAAGGAGTTTAAATCCAAGTTACTTTCATTATTGCGAATGTTCCTTCTATGGAAATCTCACACAGAAGAAAAGGCTATATCACTTCTGCTGCATTGTCCATCCTCCTGCAGCAGCTAAGTAAAGGTATATTTCTGTTCTCATGTGTGATAATAGTTTCATTTCAGATTCTATGTGTTATATTTAATATAGGTAAGTTTTTGTTGAGTGTGGGTAATTTATAACTCTGTCAACCAATGTTGTTCACCAATATTTTCCACCTGTGGGATGCTTCAATTGCCCATAACCTGTCATCTCACGCATTGTGTATGTGAATCCTGCTTTTGTATGAGTTGGCTTCCTGTGGGTCGAGCAGACCAGCCAAATCTGATGGCAGCTTAAATTAGGGAGTCTTATCATGGAAGTTCTATCTCTAGCATATCCAATATGTGCTTGTCCAATATCTACACCTTGACAGCTTATAAATTAGGGAGCCTTGGGTCATGGTTTGCCTACCCCAACTTGCTTGGGACAAAAGGCTATGTTGTTGTTGTTGTTGTTGGGTCATGATTCAATAAGCAAAGTAAATAAAATGATTTACCTCCTTAGATCTCAGTCCCTTTCTTTGTGCCACACAAACCAAGCCCCTAACATAGTGATTAATGTTTCTCAACTAATCATTCAGTAACATGGAAAAAATAAGCAGCCATAATATGGATGTATTGTTTAAACATCCTCTAGTTTTTTTGACACATATGATGCATCTATTCCAATATTCATTGTTCTTATTGAACTGCCTATCCATGGTTGATAACTGTTTCATTTCATCTAATTTATTTGGCTTAATGCCCTTCTCAGCTAATTTAATTGGCTTCGATACAGATCTGATAAATTTGGACAGAAAATTCAGTGTTTGTGTGGTATGTTTGTCAAGTAAAGAAACCAACACGGTTGGGGATCAGCTGAGAAGTATGTATGAGATGAATGATAGATTTGATCTGCAAGTGAAGTTAATTAGTAACTTGGAAGGAAATTTATTCGATGTGATAATGATATCAACAATTATTGAAGATGATGCTGAGCTTAATCATGTTAGTAAAAACAGTTTGAATGTAACTTTAACAAGTGCAAGGTAAGTGTCTACAGCTGACCTTTATCATGAACTTTGGTTTTGCTATTAAGAAATTTAATCTTTTTATCAAGTCATTAGTTGACAAATATTTACCTTCCTCCAGGCATTGCTGTTTTGTGGTTGGTCGATCCAAAACTTTGGTTAAGAGTGGGGGCATCTGGAAAGACTTGGTTAAGTATGCGAGGGATCTAGGAGTCATGAGGTTGGTTAATACAAACGAACTTACTGAGGTTATCGAAAAGTTTGAAAAGGATGATTCAGATCATATTAGTGATCCTAACTGCGCATTTTCAAGAAAAATGGTAAGTTAAATGTAAATCTTAGACATTTTCTTACTTAGTCTTAACTGTGGGCTTATTTTTTTACAAGTACTAAGCTGATGAGCTTTACTTGATAATTTAGAGAAAATCTAACAATTATTTTTTCAAAGAGTAAAAGTTTGAACTCTAACTTTGTGATTTGTATGGAAGTTTGATGGAAAACCACTTCCAAGTATCTGTTTTAATCTCTGCAATGTCTTTTTACATTTACCTTTTTTTTCTAAATATTTGGATAAATGACTAAGATATATAAAATTCCTACAGCCGCAAGAATTTACTTGGGTTGAAAGACCATATAGGACTAAATATATTTTGGCTCATGTTCGGAATCAGAAAGGCCAGCCTGGTATGTTACAATATCTTAAGATGATCTTTCTGTTATTATTTATGTTACTCAATACTTGCATTGTAATTGAATATTTGCACCTTTTTTTTGATCTTTACATGCAGATACCTGCACTTTTCAGTCAAGCTGTGGAGTTGTGGAATCGTTGATGAAATTACATAACGCCAATATGTCACCTCCTCAAGAGTGCAAATGGAACCTATCAGTGGATGATTTGAAGAACAAGTATGAAACAAGTATACGCAAGAAGTTGATGTCAGAGGAAAAAACTGACAGGGGCAAAAGGCGGCTTAAAGTTACATTGGAAAGCTTCAAAAGACATGGTGTTTTAGGCAGGAACAAAACTCAGACCAAGGTGAAATTTGCTTTTACTTCTATTGATAGCAATGATACACTGAAAATATTCACCTATTACTGAGAGGAAAGACCTGACAAAGACTCTCTACCAACACCTCGAGCTGTGCACCAGGGCAGTCCCCAAGCACCAGCCATAAACCATAAAAGAGCTTCTTCTCTAGCAAGATTCAAAGCCGCGACAATCTAGGGATCTCCAATCTAAAGAGCTTCCTCTCTAGCGACACGTCTACCCCTGGTGCGCTGTTCCTAGGCGCTGCCCCTCTTCTCCCCTTCGGCCCCTGGCGCTGATGTCCCTGGACTCATCTGCCGAGTCCGCCATGTTCGACATCTTCCTACTCACGGGCACCAGAAATCTGGGCGCCACGGGCAAAGACGCCTTGTCCACCATGGGCACTGGCACTCTCCCTACTATGGGCACTAGCACCCTACCTACCACTGGCGCCAGCACCATCGCCTCTCGTCCTTCGCGGTATGTGCTGACGATGTCCTAGCGCAGGGTGGTGGCAGGGGCGGCTTCATCCTCTACCTGGCGCCGCCAGCTGTCACTCACCCTTATGCCACCATCTCAAGTCAGGTCTCACGTCCCCATGACCCTGATGATGAAGAGCTCCAGCTACAATAAGTGGGCTTCCTTCTTCAAGTTCATGTGCGGCAAGTTCGGCCTCAAGCCGCACGTATGGCACAGTGCCACCGCACCCCAGCAACCCTGATTGGGATCAAGCGGACAACTGCCCAAGCTCTTTGGCTTGCCATCGAGGGCCTCTTTCGCGTCAACAAGCAATCCCGAGCCATCTTCCTTAGCCATGACTTTCACTCCATGACGCAGGGGGATTCTTCCATCACGAAGTAATACTAGCGCATTAAGAACCTCGCCGACACCATCCGTGACAATGGCCACCCCATCCAGGAGTCTCAACTAGTCTGAACCTTCTCCGTGGCATCAATCCCTGCTACTCCAACACCGCAACGACATCGCCAGCTCCACTACCGGCTGCCCCACCTTCGCCCAAGCTCGGGTCATGTTGGCCTTGAAGGAAATTCGGCTTGAGGCAAGCGATACCAACTCCACAGCTCACGTCGCGGGGACTGGATTGACCTCTTTCTCCAGCACCAGCCTGGGCGGGTGCCGCTCAGCCATCGTCCCCTTCCAGATAGGCGGCTCCCAGCAGAAAAAGGGCCCCGTTGGCGGCGGCAAGAAGTAGTGGAAGGGCAACAAGGGCGGTGACTTCCAGCAGGCGGGTGACAACTTCCAGCATGCGGGCGGTCCTCCTCACTTGTTCGGCCCATGGTTCTGTTTTAGCCGAGGCACGGGCGCCTGCGGCAATGCCACCCAACAACATCAGTCCGTCGGTCAATACGGCTTCGACGGCGGTAGGGGCTGGCACGCTAGAGCACATGGGCTCCTTGGGCCGGTTCCCTAGGCCCATACCGCCTTTGCTTTTCTCCATGTGTCCCCTCCGGCCCAAATGTGGGATCAGGGCGGCCTAGTCACTGCCCTCAACCATATGGTGCTGCAGAACGACAGCTAGGTTGTGGACTCCGGTGCTTTTGGCCACATGGCATCTTCTGATGGTATACTCTACTTCTGTCTCCCTTTCTCCTACTCTTTCATCACCGCAGGCAATGGTCAGAATCTACCCATCTCCTGTCGTGGCAACTCCACTCTCTCCACAACCACATCTAATTAAATTTCATCTCAATGATGTTATTATTGTTCCATCCCTCCCATAACCTGATTTCTATTTGTTAGTTTACTAGGGACAATAACTAAACTATAGAATTTGACGCCTTTGGTTTCTCTGTCAAGGATCCTTCCTCCAAACACGTGATGCTTCGCTGCAATCGTGCTAGCAACCTTTACACCATCCCACCAGCCGCCATCTCAACAACCCCTCACGCCGGCCTTGCAGTCTCCTTCAACATGTGGCACCTTCATCTTTGTCATCCTGATCCTGCCACCATCGACACACTTAGGAATAATTCCTCTATTTTTTGTAATAAAGGGAGTCATACCTTATGTCACTCCTCAATTAGGCAAACATGTGCGGTTACCTTTCTCTTCTTCTACTTCCCGCAGTAACACTCCTTTTGAGCTAGTGTATTGTGATGTCTAGATGTCCCCTATTGCTAGCATATCTGGTTGTCATTACTATCTTGTCATTCGGGATGATTTCTCCCATTTTTGCTACACATTTCCTATAGGTCACAAATCCGACGTTGCTAATCACATTGTCAACTTTTGCGCCTATGCCCAGACACAGTCCAACCTATCCGTTCGGGCCATTCAAGCGGACAATGGCACCAAGTTCATCAACAAGTCCCTTGGGTCCTTCCTGGCCTCTCGGGGTGTCCACTTATGCCTCTTGTGCCCGTACACCTCTCCATCGAATGGGAAAGCTGAATGTGACCTCCGCACCCTAAACAATGTGACCTGCACCCTCCTCATCCACTCCTACATGACCGCCATCTACTGGGCTCAGACCCTCACCACTGCCACCTATTTCCTCAATAGGCGCCCATGTTCTGCTATCCAGAATGACATCCCATACCGCCTTCTACACTCTAAGCCTCTCGAGTACTCTAACATGCACATTTTCAGTTGCCTGTGCTATCCAAACACCTCCGCCACGGCCAGCCATAAACTTGCTCCTCGCTCTACCGTCTGTGTCTTCCTAGGATATCCCTCCTCCCACAAGGGTTATTGTTGTCTCGACTTGTCCACTCGCAAAGTTTTTATTTTTTGACATGTTGTCTTCGATGAGTCCTGCTTTCCCTTCTCCTCCCACCGTACTCCAGCGTCTCAACTCGATTTTCTCCTATCGACACCTTCTGTGCGTCCTGCCGCAGCCTCGGTTGCTCTGTCTATGGATGACTGGACGTTGAGCAGCCGCGGCCATCACACACTATTTTGCAGGAACTTCCCAAAGACAATGCTGCCATCTTGGCATGTGGCACCGTCGTGCATCTAGCGCCCATGGCTGCACTGCCCCTGACCAGACCAGGCGGGTCTGTGCCAAGAAACAACGCCCCTGCCTCCACTCTAGGAATGCCTGAAGGTTTTGCCTCCTCTCCAGGAGCGCCAGGTGGTTCTGCTCCCTCCCACGGTGAGCACTGACCGGTCCTACCACCCCTACGACACGACTTCCACCTCGTCTATGGTCGTCGCCAGGCACCTATCCTGCATTGGCATCCGCCTCTCCACCTGAGCCACGTCTTCCCGGTCACACGCTCAGCGAAGGGAGTCATCCAACGCGTATAGGAACCTCAGCGCCACTACCTCCTCACCAGCACCATCACCGCTTCCGACGAAATACCGCAGCGGGTGGGCTAATGCCAACTAGTGTGCGGCCACGACCAATGAGTTCCAGGTTCTTGTCGACAACCACACCTGGCACCTCATTCCTCGACTCCTGGCGCCAATGTTGTGACGGGCAAGTGGATCTTCATGCACAAGTTTCACTCCGACGGTTCTCTTGCCCGTCACAAGCCACGCTGGGTGGTCTGCGGCTTTTCCCAGCGTCACGACATTGACTACGATGAGACTTTCAGCTCGGTGGTCAAACTGGAGACCATCCAGACAGTTGTCAGCATCGCCACCTTCCATGCCTAGCCGATCCATAAGCTGGACGTGTAGAATGCCTTTCTTCACGGTGACCTCGAGGAGACCGTCTATTGTCAGCAGCTCCTAGGTTTCGTGGACCCTGCTGCTCCTGATTATGTCTGTCTGCTTCAGAAGTCCCTCTATGGACTCAAGCAGGCCCCGTGGACGTGGTACTAGCAGTTCGACTCCTTCATTCGCCAGCTCGGCTTCATCGCCTCCACCTCCGACACCTCCCTCTTTGTTTATAAAGACGGTGCACGGGTTGTGTACTTGCTTCTCTTTATCGATGACGTCGTCATCATTGCCTCATCCTTGACATTGCTTCAGCACATCATGGCTCGTCTTATCTCGAAGTTTGCCATGACGAACCTCGGCGATCTCCACCACTTCCTTGGCATCTCCATCACGCGCTCTGCCGACGATCTGTTCCTATCCCAGCGACACTATGCTCTAGATCTCCTTAGCACGCTAGCATGATTGAGTGTCAATCTACAACGACTCCTGTTGACACTCATGCCAAGCTCTCGGCGACTGACGCCGCCAAGCTCTCCTAGAGTGATGGCTAGGAGTACATGAGCCTTGCAGGGTCTTTTTGATACCTCACCCTAACTCAACCCAACCTAGCGTACGCGATTCAACAAGTGTGCCTCTTCATGAATGATCCACGCGAGCCTCACCTCACGCTGATCAAGCGCATTCTGCATTACGTGAAGGGCACACTTTCCTTCAGACTTCACATTGGCACCAGCGCTATTCAGTCCTTGACTGCTTACTCCGATGCGAATTGGACTGGCTATCTGGATTCTCAACACTCCGCCTCTGTCTTATGCATCTACCTTGGCAACAATTTGGTTTCATCGTCCTCCAAGCGACAGACTACGGTTTCCAGATCTAGCGCTGCGGCTGAGTACCGGCTGTTGCCCATGCCGTCGTTGACTGTTGCTGGATCCACCAGCTTTTTCATGAGCTTCATGTTCCTCTCGCCTCAGTTACGGTTGTCGACTGAGACAATGTGACCGCTGTCTACATTATAGCCAATCCCATCCACCATCGGTGCACGAAGCATATTGAGATTGACCTTCACTTCGTCCGCGAGAAGGTGACATTGGGACAGGTTCGAGTCCTCCATGTCCTGTCCTCTCACTAGTTCGCGGACATCATGACGAAAGGGCTTCCAATTCAATTCTTCACTGTCCAGTTTTTACGTCTGTGATCCTCCCGCTGCGATTGCGAGCGGGTATTAGGAATTGTATAGTTGATTTATAGCTTTGCTTGTATGATGTATTACTTGTATACCAAGCCATATATAAGATGTCACCCCCTTATTAGGGTGTGTGATGTTTTCCCAATCCTATTCTCTACACATCCAACCAAGGAAGTTACATTTATATATATACTAGCACGTGAGAGTATTATGCTTGATGCCACCAATCCATTGAGAAGTAGGTTGATGCTAGTTTTATAAGGAATAACTTAGAGCATTGGTCCCTTTTAGTTTTAGTTGCAGATCTATGAGAAACTCTTGAAGAAACTGTTAAATGATAGCTACTGTACAGTGCCACTGCATGAAAATTGCCAAAGGGACAATTACATGTCTGATTTAGTGAGTTGTGAAAAAAAGATTGAGCGCCTGGTGATGAATAGAGCTGGTCTTAGCTGAAACGTCTTCATCAATGTTCTCTGGTCTTGGTTAACAGGTGACATCTGATATGGTCAAGAGGTCGATTTTGGGTTGGGGCCTTGGGGGTGATGTTGTGTTTTGATCCACCCGAACAAAATTCAGCCCATAGCAGTAGCTAAGTTCAGACCTGAGATCGGTGGGTTGTTTGTCTAAATATATTGTAGCGTTGTAAAGCTGCTAACTTGTAGCATTGTGTTCATTACCCTTGATCGGTTTCCCTTGAACTAGTTTCTCTGACGCACAATATGCTATATGTGTCTTGGGGTGAACAGCAAGGCTTATCCGTGCCCATTGTTAAACCCTGTTTCGTGTGTAAATACAACATAATAAATGATGTGCTGAGAGTTGCTGCTATAAAACTAATGGCATCATTGTCTATTTGTTGCAGTCCAGGATAATCAAGATCCTTTTGTATGAGGAAGTAGAGCCCAGCGAAACGGTGCGCTTGACGAAGCTGCTCGAGGAGGGGAACATCATGGTGGGACACTTCAGATTATCCTGGAACTATTTCACCCTGAAGCCGGACGAGGTGTACGCCTTCAACGAGAAGAAGGCTTTCATTCATCCCAAATCAAATCTGGTGGCATCACACGCAGTGATGATGGTCGGCATCGGGCACCAGCAGACCGGCCCCAAGCGCTTCCTACGTCACATGGTGATGCAGAACAGCGAAGGGAAGCTGTTTGGGATCAATGGTATCGGTAGGGTCAGGAAGAATAGCGTCAGAGGCTTATACCGGTTGGAGGTCGAGATACCCAAGAAGGGGTTTCTTGACTGATACGATACTTCGCCGGTCGACAGGTTGAGTGGCTTAGGTTTGGGCTCTCTGTTTGCAGCAACACGCAGTTAGGCCAGGAGTGACTGACTTACGTTTGTGGTTTCCAGACGACATTGCACCGTGGAATGGTACAGTGGTGGTGTAAATTGTAACGGTGTTCCATTGCAAGCACAATGGACGTGCTGCGGTGAGCAGAGTTCACTGCTGCAGCCGAAATTTTGTCAGGCAAAAGACAAATTTGCGATGAATTAAGCTGTGATGGTTACTATTTTGCTGAACGGTTATTCCCTTTGTGGTGGTCATTTAAACTATTCATGTTTTACTGCATTACCATTCTACCAGTCCAGGTGGATGCCCTCCTCTTTCGCATTCATCCATTCCTTTGATTAAAAAAAATGGGCGATTTCCTTGAGCCGGATGGGACCGGGAGCCTTGCGTTTTTGTTGGACAGTGTCGTGACTCGTGAGAGCGAAACCCATGAGAGAGATCATCCATTCAGTTACAGGCGAATTTGTTCAGTGATTTTAACTTGAATCCAACTCGAACTTATTTCTAGATCGGGTCGCCGCGCTGCGAACGTTGCACTATAAATCCATCACATCATATCGAGTTACATCTTCTCTCACAGTACGCACCTCAATGCACACTTTTTCCTACTCAATTCAATCCTAATGCACTATTTATTTGTGCAAATTTGGGGTCCACAAGCAGAAGGCCTCCCCGACCACAGTACAGCTCTGGCGGCGAGCGGGAGGACCGAGCGAGGGCGGTCTTTACGAGGCGGGCCGGCGGAGTGGCGCGAGGGCCGTTGCCGGGCGGCGCATTGAATGCAACGAGATTGACCGTATCTTCCCCTTGCCTTGCTAGGATTTGCTGTGTTGCAGGGGTGGAGTGGTCGTACAGTTCGAGAGAGAGAGATGCATGGCGGTGGTGGACTGGTGGTCCATGAATCCAGGATGCATGCCACAGCAAATCCTACTAGCTAGACAGTGGAATAAAGTTCTCTCAGGAGCTAAGAGCTGATAGGTACACAAATCGGCTATACAGGAGCTAAGAGCTGATAGGTACACACATCATCCACTCAAGATAGAAGTAATTCCAATCATCTTCCAAAAGTCTTGCACTGGCCTAGCCAAATAATAAAGATTTTTTCATGAACTACCAAGTTTCAAATTCCGTTGACCACGCATCCTCTTACAGAGCTTTGAATCCATCAGCTGTAATATATGTCTCTGAATCGGCAGCAGTCAAGAATCCAATGATTCAGTAATACTCGATTTAATATTCACCGTCATGAGCTTATGGACGCTGCCACGGCTGATATCGGCTAGGGCGCCGATGCCGATCTTGATGCGTCAGCCAATGCAGAGCCGAGGTGAGAACACAACAGCCTCCTTGATCAAATATCTATGCCGGACACAACCGATCAGGCTAACCATCCATTTGCTCTAAAGAAATAGCCATCGATGCCACTTTAAAGAAACGACTATCGGCTGTTAGTTTTTTGTAGTAACGAAAACTCCATATAGCCGATATTATTCTTGTTAGCCTCCTGGTCACTTCTAGGTATAACCCGCATGTACGTACATACGTGTGTATGACCTTTTCAATCTTTTTTGCTTCCACGCTGGAAGATGCCTGTCCTCATGATCATCGGGTTTGCCAATCTGACACACATAAAGCTCCACAAATGCTGCGCATCCTTGGCGATTGGCTTCCTCACTCTTGGCGTTGAAGTGGATACGGCGGTCGATAAGCACTGAAGATTTCATCTGACAGGTCCACCAATAAGTCCGGTCATTGGTTGTACCAAGTAGGACACTCGGCTTACCATCGGCCCCATGGGCCATGTTACCTCTGGCGCGATTAGCAATGCGGTGAGCAAATGGCGTGCCGAACCAGCCTTTCCCCAGGTAGACCACGTACACATATGTGACTTGCTTAACCAGTATAGCCTGATAGCCAATGTGGTCTATCGGCTTCTTCAAAGTAATTGCCATCAATTTAAACCACTAGAGTGAATCATCAGAAACAATTATCAACCCTGTATATGGATCACCAAAACTCTTTTCATCGGTTGTAGTCCTTCAATGAGAACGTTGTGTTGAATCACAAAAATAGTCGATATATCTTTGTTTCCATGCATGCAATCTTCAGCTTTGTAATAGCCGATGGAACTATATCGACAATCCAAGGACAAGAGTCAACAAGCACACGTAACAAGCCGATTGTCAACGGGCTGAAAGAAAAACAAAGTCATCGGCTGATGGTCACTGCTACACTCGTAGCTCCGTCCACCTGGATCCCATAAACTTAAGCAGAACCCCCGATTATACTCAATGAATATGACGGCCAATACTCTTGTACAATTTGTTACATCGTCTTTTCCAGTTGAAATAGTATATTGATTTAATTTACCTCTAACGAGCCGATGAATACTCCCATATCGTCTGCATGCTTGGCAATCATCAATAAATACGAGCCTTAATTCTTTGTTCTAGCAAAACATAAAAAACAGACATCTCCAATGATCTGCATTACACTGAACCATCGGCTGAGAAGCCGATGTTGATTGCTGACGAATATTTGGTATATGTATCGATGCCTCTGGCTGGCAGCTGTCTGTTTGATGTGGTTGATAATCCATCGGTGAAGGGGCTGATGTTTGCAGCTGACATCCGGCTGGCTGCAGTATCTGAACTGATGATTGAGTTGATGAAACTAACGACTGTGATGCCCAAGAGGCAAACTGTAGGCTCTGAGCTGCACTGAAACTAACGACTGTGATGCCCAAGAGGCAAACTGTAGGCTCTGAGCTGCACTGCTAGCTATTGCATTCTTTGTCCGTGCAACAGTCTCTGCATCATGCAGATTCATGCACTCACGAGATGTCCCCAAGGATGGATCTGGTACAAATTCAGTTGGGATGGTGAACGAACTTCCTTGCACCGATGAAGTAACTAACGGCGATGTGGTAGAACATACTAGGATATTCTGAGCTAAAGACAATGGTAATGGCTGCACGCTCACTCCAATCCCAGGGGTTGTACTTGTATTCCTTGCTGCTGCAGTGGTAAAGTCTTCGGGCTTTGGGAAGTCATGCATCTAAATCGCGTCGCCTTTCTCGGTAACTCTGAATGTTCTGAGACATGCCAGCTTATACTCTTCAACAGCCTTCTCGAACGCCTCCCTTTGATGTTGCTCGAGTTCATCTTCTATATCCCTGAGATTTGCTGAAGTTCTTTCTTTGAGGGGCTCCTTAGAACTCTACCTTTGCTTACACTGGCTCTATTTTTTAAATTCATCGGCCAATATTTTTACTCTGGGATCATCAACCCCTGACTCTTTGGTCATCTCAAAGGTCAATACTTTAGATTTCAGCAGTTCACTTTGATCATCAACCTCTGCAATGTTCCGCTGATAAATTATTGGCCCCAATTGTTGCATAATCGGCTGACAACTATCTGGTTGAAGTTGTTGCACGATCGGATATTGTATAATTGGCGACTCTGCCATCGGCTGCTGCACACTTAATTGTTGTGGCTGATAAATCGTCTGACAAATTGACATCTGTGGCGGATAATAATATGATTATTGTGGAATAGCCATTGACGGTTGATAATCCATGGACTGATAAACCGATGCCTGTGGTTGGTAACTGCCAGACTGTTGTGGCTGATAACTCATCGACGAACGACCCAACACATCTGGCTGATAACCGCCCAGTTGCCGTAGATGATGACCCATCAGTGAAGGGGCCGATGTTTGTAGCTGATAATTGGCTGGCTGCTGTAACTGATAAACCATTGGATGCAGTTGCAGAACCACATGCTTTGGCTGATGAACTGTTGGTTGTGATTGTTGAATCACTGACACCGGTAATTGATGAGCTATCGTCTGTGGAGCCGATGCATAATATTGATAGCTGCCTATCTGATACAGCTGAGCCGATGTTTGATGCTGAAAAACCATCAGTTGCGATGCATGAGGATTATATTGATGGGATAAATTGCCAGCAATTGTACCTTTAACCACACTATGTACTGTGTTTGACAAGCCATCAGATAAATTAATCATCGCTTGATGCATAGCTTGATCAATCACCTCCTGGAACTTAGTTGTATCCATTAGAAAATTCATGATGATAATTCAACTATCATGTCCCACCGAACGTGCCAAAAGATATGTTGACGCAAAAATCAACACAGTAAAGCCTGAGAGCACCGTTCGCCAAGCTCAGACTGCAATTTCTTTAAACCAAGCATGCCAGTCAATTTGACCTGTAAATTGACAAGAAATCGGTAAACGTTAAATTCGAGAGCGTATCGGCTGCATTTCCGAATGTCTCTCACACGGTGTATCGGCAAGCTCTGCCGATACAGAAAACGACAAAACAGTCGAAACAATCGATACAAGCGCGAAACAGTGTAAGGGGATGCGAACGCGTATTGGCAAGTGCAACTGATACAGAAAACGACAAATCGGCTAGGACAGTCGATACACACGTGTAACAGTGTAAAAGCTATGAATATGTGACTCAAACAAAGCTACTCGAAATACAACGCTTGAAACAGATCTAATCGGCTTTGTGATAATTTTGATGATATTACAATATTTAATAGCCGATTGAATGTATTCCAAGCTGTGTAGATTTGATAAAAGCTAAAATTATAGAAAAAACCTACAGATCTAGCAGATATCGATAAATTATGAATAAATCTAGATGAGACAACAGCAATGCGCCGGAAGTCAAAACCTATATAAAATTCGATAACTGTTGAATAGATCTAAACGAAGTAACAACGATACGCCCTTAAAATAAAGCTCAGATTTACTCGGTAAATGAACACTTACCAGCAAATCAAGTCGCTCGAATGTGATGCATCCTTGATTGGCTCGAAAGAACTCACAGAAAAGAAAATAGCGAAGTCGCCGACGAGAAAGTAAATTGCAAGGAAAAGTAGGGTTTGTTGATTAGTCATGTGATAAATCTTTTACAGAGACTAGGGGTACATATTTATACCCTAGACTAACTTGCCTGACAAGCAAAAATCTATACTAAAAGAAAATACTAACATACATGGACTCTATCTTCCCTTTCCGTAGAATCCTCTAGATTAAGCTTCTCTCCTATTTATCCGTGCCAACGCCGATCCGAATGTGTAACCAATTCTGATTGTTCCCACGTATCGCATGCAAGGAAAACACACATGCCGTATCCTCCTCTTCTTTATTTAATCACCTTTTGCTTGCACGTGTAATCTTGCCCCTTTCTTTATTCTGACCAGCTTCGCATGCACGCATTAACCTTCCTTCGTAGTTAATCAATCCGGCGACCCGCCTTTAATCATCTTGCATGCAAATTAGGAGCATCTCCCTAATGCATGTGCATGTGCGCCCGCCTATGTTTGCAACCTTCCGGAAAGGACAGACGCCGTCAGAAACTTGCTGATCGCTGTCTATGTACACGCCTGATCCTTCTTGTTGCCTGTAATTTCTGCGCACATATGCCAATAACTGATGATCTACATAATTCAGATTACATTGGATTTACTGACCAAAATCCGATGTCAACACTACTACTCTTTAATTTGTTTCGAACTGTAAGTGGTTTCATTTCTTTTCTTAATCAAAATTTTCCTATATTCTAACTAAGTCCATAGATAAACATCCAACCGACCATTCATATTCGTCCGGAACTTCACAGTACCACCAAAAATATAGTTTGATTAAGAAAGAATAAGTTTTCAAGGCATTGATATTGATAAAAGCGCCCCCCCTATGGATCTCGGTGGATTAAAGTGCAGGGTAAACAAGACCTCTACATGTTTACTAGTGTAAAAATAGAGAGATAAAAAAGAAGAGCTTGCTTGGTGCAAAGTCTCCCCATTTTGTGTACTAGTCGTCTTGGGTGCGGATTACGGGATTCGTGTCCTTGAGTCCACCTATACACAAACCCTTAGGGCATGACAGCGGGGCGATTCACCCCGTCTCTATGTTTCAGTTTTTGCAGAAAACACCCTGCCGACCAAGGAGACGGGCGAGGCCGTCGTCTTGTGAGGCGACGACGACGGCTCGTGCTCCCAGGCTCAATCGCCTGAAGGAGGGAGCGTTGTACGACGTCTTCGTCTCCAAGCAACGAGGTGTGGATCAGGTTGCAGGCGCGGGAGAATCCAACCTTCCACGCCAAAATCCCTGTCACCCAATGTCGAGCGCAACGACCGCGCTAGAGCTCAACTGCCCAGGTGCGCGACGGTGGTGCTGGACCCCGAGGGCGCTGCATCAGTAGGGAAGACTAGGGGCGGGGCGATGGCATCTTCCACAGTTGGTCGCGACGGCAACGGCAAGCCCCATCCCCTTCAATCGTGCCTCGTCGTGTTCACGATGGTGGGGATACGGGCATGCGGCTGCGCCCGACGGCCCCGTGGCCACTGGCCGTGTGAGAGCGGCGATGGGTGTATGCACTGGTGGAGCTGGGGCAACGGACGGGGGCAAGAAGTGGCGGATCGAGGAGGCCGCATGAAAATCGGAGGGATATGGCGGCACTGCTCGTCTTCGTTGGTGTGGCTACTGCGTTTGAGCTCTAAGATGCGTCCTAGCAGGACCAGAAGAGGGCAGGTACGCTTCTGCATCAGTACAAGTGGTTGCGAATGACTTGGTGACAACTAATTTTCTATCAAATAGCCACACAGTGGTATACAAATACTTATTTATAATTGATTATCACTACATGCAGAGCATTAAACAGCTTAGAGACGGAACTCCATCTGTGGGTTGTATGACTTATTTTTATACTTGTCTGTACGATAGATTCGAGGCGCTCAGAGACAGACCCCTATCTGTGAGTTGTGCATGCCCTTACCTTGTTCAATTTGGTGGAGGTTGGAGGGTGATTTAAGCCTTATAGAAGATTGAAAAGAGAGCGAATGTCATTAATCCCCTACGAGAGATAAAAATCTCCTAATCCCCCTACAATTCTCTTGGGGAGAGGATTAACCGAGGAATAAGGCCTACCCGGGGTACTTAGCTAGAAACCTCACTATCGAAATATATTGGCAAGTGGAAGTGCAACTCTCATGATGGATAGAAAAATCGTAGCTGTGACTATCCATATCTTCTTCTTCTTTTTTCTTTTAAAATATGCAGGAGAGATTTGTCAATTATTATTATTATTATTATTTCGTTTCCTTTATGTGTGCATGCTAAGGCATCCTTTGAAATGCGGAAGAATTTCATGGTTCTTACATTTGTTCTATGAAAATGAATTAATTCCTATAAAATTTCTACACGATTGCTATAAAATGCAAAGGGCTCTAAATGTCTAGCCTCAAGCAGGTACGTAGTACGTAGTAGAAGTAGAAAGACGCAAGGTAGGTTGCATGATGCGCAAACAACTTGGACCTCCGATCCCATGCATACATAGTAGTATCAGTCAGTGTAATAGTACGGCAAAGTCATGCGGTGCGCTACTTGCAATGGGAGCAACGCATATGTACTCGCTTCACTTGCTGTATCCAGTAGCATGCAGCATGATGAGATAAGTCACAGTCACAGTGCAATGCAAGACAAGGCCTTTCCTCTTTTGTCCCTTTATTTTGCGTTCGTTTCTTTACTTTTCGCATGTTGTCCCAAGGAGTGTTACGCTTGGAACAATCTCTTTGTCTACAAGGTGGCTTAAAGCTTCTTCTTCTTCCATCCACCTTCTCTAACAAATCATCTTTACGTACTAATCAACCATTTCGTTCTAATGTCGGAAAACACCATCACCCATGGAAATGGGCGGTCTGTAACGTGGTCTGTGTCCCTAGAGATCATTTTCTAGAAATTATAAAGTTATTGTAAAATAGTAGCAAAAAAAATGTCATATTTTAATTTTAGTTTTAATCTCGGTGCATGCACCACGCACATACGAAGAATTCTCTGTCGTCGTCTTCTGGGACCTCCCTTGGCCGCTGGGCGATCTGGACCTTGGAGCAAGACGGGCCAAGGATGATCTGTACCATCGAGGCGCTGCGCAGGATTGGGGCTGTGTGCCCAACCCGATTTTGGGGGCGGCGAAGGAGCTCCCCGGACTGCGCTACCTGGTGCAGATCCGTCTAGTCGCATACCAGGATTGGGGCCTAGCCCCGGACCAGGGCAGCTGCGATGATGTCGAGGATGACGACGCATCCCCGGACAGCAACATCAAGTGTTACCACCCCGGCCTCAACAGGTACCCTGGTTCCCCAAGCGACGATGGGGGCCCTGTTGGTATTTGTTAACGCAAACAGAGAAATCCGCAAGCGTACGGATACCATTGTAGCTTTCACCCAGAAGTATTCCAGGGTATCGCATTTATCCTCAGGGAAGCAATGGTTTTGAGAAGTTTGATAATTAACCATCATGCATCTGCTAACTAGTATACCGACTAAACTAATGTGGGGGTAAGCGATAAAAATAGGAGTTTTGTATAATTGACACACACAGAAGAACTCATGATAAGTTAAGAGCAATAGCTAAGCTGGGAGGTCAACGGGAAAGGTCAAGTTTCCTATTTCCTTCTCCATTACTGTGGTTCTATTCTAGTTTATATCAAAGGGGATAACTAAGCAAAGGTCAAACATAGCGATCACACCTTGGCATTTTGGAGCAGTAGTTCCTTTCCGATCCACGAAAAGACTGGGAAGGAGTGATCGGGGCGAGGCTGCCAAAAGCTCTAAGAAAACACCAACCCTCACGTGGTGGAACACTAGGATTGCAAGCCCACAAACATGTTATATGCTACCACTAGATCATATAAGCATAGAAGCAATAGTGGTACCGTACAAGCATCAAATTCCATTTGATTTTCATGAATGCTCCTAGAAACCACTTGTTATGTCTATATGCACTACACAAGTTCTTAGCAAGGCTGAATGACATGTCAAGCAACTTTTACCTTGCGTAGTCGAAGGAAAGGCATGTCACATGTGGGGTGCATCAATTCATGTTGAAGAAGTCTAGGATGTTCAACTCATTTCTAAGCTTGCAAAACCTTCTCTCATCAAGTGGCTTGGTGAATATATAGGCAAGTTGATCATCGGTCCCAACACTCTCAATTGAAATATCACCCTTTTGTTGATGGTCTCTTATGAAGTGATGGCGAATGTCAATGTGCTTTGTTCTTGAATGTTGAACCGGGTTGTTTGTCATCTTGATAGCACTCTCATTGTCACATAGCAATGGCACTTGCTTGACATTGATGCCAAAGTCACTCAAAGTTGATCTCATACATAGCAATTGTGCACAACAACTACCGGCACTAATGTATTCGGCCTCGCCGGTTGAAAGAGCCACACTATTTTGCTTCTTTGATGACCATGACACAAGAGATCTTCCCAATAAATTGACATGTGCCACTAGTTCTCTTTCTATCAACCTTGTATCCCGCATAATCTTAGTCGGAGTAACCGACTAGCTCAAAGTTTGACCCCTTGGGATACCAAAGTCCAACATCTTGTGTATGCTTAAGATATCTCAATATTCTCTTTGTGGCCTTCACATGACTCTCTCTAGGAGAAACTTGAAACCTTGCACACATGCATACACTAAACATGACATCTGGCCTTGATGTGGTCACATAGAGTAGACTTCCAATCATTGACCGATACAACTTTTGATCCACCATGTTGCCACTTGTGTCACTATCAAGGTGGCCATTAGTCCCCATATGTGTACTAATGCCTTTTGCATCTTGCAATCCAAATTTCTTAATCATGATATACTTTCCTTGGTTCACAAATGTTCCACTCTTCAATTGCTTGATTTGAAGACCAAGAAAGTAACTAAGCTCTCCAATCATGGACATCTCAAACTCAATTGCCATCATCTTTCCAAAATCTTCACAATACTCTTGGTTGGTTGATCCAAAGATAATGTCATCAATATATATTTACAACACAAACAAGTCCTTGCTAATCTTCTTGGTGAAGAGAGTGGTGTCAACCTTATCCATCTTGAACTCTTTAGAGAGTAGGAAATCCCTCAACCTCTCATCCCATGCTCTAGGTGCTTGCTTCAAGCCATATAATGCCTTCCTCAACTTGTACACATGGTTGGGCTTCTTCTCATCTTCAAAACCAGGCGGTTGCTCAATATACACTAGCTCATTGATATATCCATTTAAGAAAGCACTCTTCACATCCATTTGATAGAGCTTGATGTTGTGTGCACATGCATAGGCTAATAGGATTTTTAGTCATAACTTAAAGATAGACTCACATATTTCTTTTCTTAGAATTCTTTTTACTGTTGGGAACTTAATTAATTGGGACCCCATGATTACTTAAGTTGTTGTGGAATGAGATATAGTAGAATAATGAGAACTTGATTCTTGATATTTAGTCATTGGAGAATTTTATTTTAAAAATTATTAAAAATTTAATAGCTATATCTTCTCTTATGTGGTAAAAGCAATATCCTATCCAAAGCCAAAAATGATTTACATGTTTCTAAACCAGCACATAAGCTATTTACTTTGTGTTGAGTTTTGTCAAATCTTATGACTCATGTTGAGAGATTTATCATACTCCTAAGATCAAGATCATATACACTCCACATAATTGTTCTGCTATCCACACTGGAAGTAGACAATGCTTTTTCCACCTAAAAATGTTTTACTCCTACACTGGAGAAAACAACCAAAAATATGTTAGGGTTAAATAAATGCTCTAAAGTGCTTGAATAAATGTCTTCTCTGTCTCTAAAGTTTGTATTGTAGGCAAGAGACATGGGCTATGCAAAAATATGAGAAAAATAAAGAGAGTAAAAAATGGACAAGTGTCCTGCATAAAACAATGGGTACTTAGATGCCCACCTCTCTGATTAAAAAAAAAGAGCAGATAGCCCATGGTTTCTCTACGTCTCTGCATTTGTATTCAAGTTTAAAAAAAAGAGACATAAGTATTCAAGGAGCATAGTAGAATTAGGATTAGCCACTATATATCCACACACTTGCACATCTTGATCTAAGAGTATGGTATTTTTTATCCATGAATCTAAGCTTTGACTTAGGAACATATGCAAGGTAAGTATGCTACATCCTTGAATTACCTTAAACTCCATATAAGCCTGTTAGATGTAGGATGTTTTTAAAGCAACAATCATCTATGCCTTGGTAAGGATCCAAAAATACTTCATATATTGAGTGACTTGAGAGTATCACAGAAAGAGAAGATAAGCTATATTTTTGTTTTCAAAAATCTTGCAAAAACTCCAATATTGACTAGATTGAAAGATGATAGTGATCTGTTTCAAGCTGTTCCATTTTCAACCACCCAAAGTATCATGGTAGACACTTTGAATCCCGCAGTACAGGTATGACTAAGAAAAGGTATGTGTAGATGTCTTGTCTTAAAGTTATTTCTAATTTGATGCATCCTTTTATCGAGGACGAGTAAAAGCCTAAGTGTGGGGGAGTTTGTTGATGGTAGATAATGTCCACTTTTAATTGTCAATAGAACTGAATAAATGGATGAAAATGATATAAATGATAGAAATAGGGTTCTAACTGATAGAATTCCACAAGTTTTGGTGATTATATGTTTTTTAGGGATTAAACAGGAAAACCGGCAAGGATTCCTTCAACCCGAAGCAATTTTACAGAAAAATACCAAGTCCCGCGCCAGGAAGATTCCAGAAGACACCGCACCAAAGCAGGGCCACGGCCACTGACAGGTGGGGTCGGCCAACCCCACCACCAGGCCGGCTGGCCTATGGGGCCTACCTTTCAGCCTCACATTTTTAGGTCGGTTTGCAACCGACTTAAGGATTAAATCTACGCCGCAGATTAAAGCCGGTTTGATCCGAGGGCTACGGTTGATCCAAGGGGGCTATATAAGCAAGCCTTGAGGATCCCCCTAGAACCCTAATTCAGTCTCAGAGATTATTTGCTCTACTGAGTTCCATGAGAGCAGAAACCCTAGGCCACAATTAGAATTAGAGCCTCTCATGCAATTAGAGCCTACTAATTAGAAGAGGATTAGCTATCTAATCTCTCTAGATTAGATCTAGATTAGAGCCAGATTAGAGCTTCTCCTAATTAGAGGTAGAGAGATAATAGTTGAGGGTGGAGTTTGGTGGAAGCCCGGGCCTGTTAGGACTTCTTCTTCTTCTGTACCTTCAGGATTAAGTTTCCATTGACACTGGAGCTTCATTTAAGACTTCTTCTGCATTCAACTTCTTCTTTCAAGTAAGTTTATCGTTCTTATTTACTATTCTTGTTTACGATTCTTTGGACTGCTCTAGTTTGCTTAGCTAGAGGATTAGAGTAGTAAAACTTAGTGTAAGCGCGGTGCTTAGGCTAGGTTTACTCGTAAATGCACCCTATATTCCGGATCGGTGGTAGCTCGCGAAGGTGACTCTTAAAGCTTCGTTGAATCCTTTTTGGTGTCTTTATTTAGAATGATGTCCCCTGAATATTAGATAAATAACTTGGCTTACTAGAATTAGAATTAGGATCTTTAGTAGACTTCTCTAGATCTCTATTCCCTCAGTCCTTTTTAGCGACTCAGTTAGTTAGACTAGACCTTCCCTCAAACCAATTCTCCTTTGGGTTCGATATTAAAACTGGGTTATACTTGGTGAAGTGCTACAACAGTATTTTATCTGTGCGCTTGTGGATAAACTAAGTGAATCTTTAAAAATACCAACAAGCATTTCTGGCGCCGTTGCCGGGGAGAAGGTTCATGAAGGTAGTGTCGGTCTAGCCTTTTATCTTTTCTTATTTATATCTTTCTTTTCATTCTTTCCTTTTCTATTCTCTTCTTACCTTATTCTTTCAAATAAAAAAAATAAAAATATATTCTCTTCTTATCCCATGGATTCCACTACCCATGAGCAGTAGCCTTTTGCCAACTGAATCATCTAAGCCTATCTTATCATCTGGCTATGAGCTACGCCCATGCCTTATCCAAATGATCTAGGACCAATCCTTTTCAGGCGAGTAAAATGAAAACCCTTACCTTCATCTTAGAGAGTTTGATCAGACTTGTGCTTGTCTACATATAGAAGGCATGTCCGATGAGACTATCCGATGGAAGCTTTTTCCTTTCTCTTTGAGAGGAAGAGATAGACATTGGTATGATCTCAATATAAGGAGTATGGAAGGAGATTGGAAATTGTTAAGTCTTATCTTTTGCCAAGATTTCTTTCTAATTTATAAAGTAGTTGACCTTAGAACTAAGATTTTGACCTTTAGACAAGGGGATGAAGAATCTTTAGTTGAAGCCTGGGAACGTTTTACCTATCTATTAATTTCTGGACCAGACTTAGCTTTGCAAGACCATGTTTTTCTTCAACACTTCTTTATAGGTCTTACAAAGAAAACCCTAAATAGTTCCTTAATATAGATGTTGGAGGTTCTATCTTACATAGAACTCCTGAAGATGGGAAAGCCATTCTAGATAAAATTATCCAACAACTCCCTTGTCCAGAAGCTGTAGTAGAGAGATCTTTAGAGGAGGAATCCATTATAGCTGAACCCAAGCCTTTGCAAGATATATCCCAAACCTCAGCCATTTTAGATTCTAAACCAGTGGAAGAAGAGGATGAACCCCTTCCAGATTTTATGATAGAAATGGAGGATGATTTATTTTCTGATTTTGGAAATACCTCGAATTACTATTGTATCAAAAGACTTCAGAATAGGAACTCTTCCTTTGAAGATGATCCATCTGAGAGTTCTTTCCTTAAAGGGAATACGAAAAATCTAGTGTCTGTTTTGAGTAGAAAATTGTTAGAAGAATCAGAGCTTTCCTCTGATGTGATTCGTTTAGATTCACCTTCTACTACATTCACTGCCAAATACACAAAGATTCTTTCGAAGCTCTTTATAATCCAATTGCGGGTGTTAATATCATGTCTGCATTTTTTGCTCATGATTTGCTATGGCAATTGCCATTAACCCCAACAACTAAGTTTTTTTTTGGGAAAACCCCAACAACTAAGTTATTGAAAAGCCCTTCAGGACACATACTTCCTAGTTTGGGAATATTGTATGTCCTACCGATCCAAGTTAACAGAACTATGGTGAACCTAAGTTTTTATATCTTTGACATCATAGAATTTGACTTGTTGATAGGACAGCCCATAGAAAGACTTTTAGCAGAAGGAAAATCAGGGAAATTAGATTTTTGTCTTGGGAAGAACCTTAACGATCCTTTATCTATTACTCATTCTCTAAATTCTGAGGTTGAGCCCTGTCCCAAGATAGATCCAATGGAAGAGATTAAGGTAGCATCTTTAGAACATTTGACTAAAGATGATCTTCAAGATGTTGCTCAGTTCTTCATTGATGAAGAAGAAGATACATCTTTAGAGCCTGAACCTCTAGATGAATTCTTAGAGCTACCTAAGCCTCCCATTGAGCTGAAAACCCTTCCTTCTAGACTTAGATATGCTTTTCTCAATAATGATCAGGATTCTCCGGTGATCATTAATGATAAACTTTCTCAGGATGAGACCTTCCGCTTGGTAACTGTCTTCGAAAAGCATAGATCTGCCTTTGGCTATTCACTCCAAGATCTTAAAGGAATTAATCCTGCTCTTTGCACCCATCGTATTCCTACTGACCCTAATATTACACCATCTAGATAGCCCTAGTGTAGGTTAAATAATGCGATGAGAGAGGTAGTTAAGAAAGAAGTTTTAAAGCTATTGCATGCCGGGATCATTTATCCTGTGCCGCATAGTGAGTGGGTAAGCCCTGTTCAAGTTGTGCCTAAAAAGGGAGGTATGACTATTGTTAAAAATGGTAAAAATGAATTAATTCCACAAAGAACTGTCACTGGTTGGAGAATGTGTATTGATTACCGAAAACTTAACAAGGCAACAAAGAAAGATCACTTCCCATTGCCCTTCATTGATAAAATGTTAGAGCGATTGGTGAACCACTCTTTCTTTTGTTTTCTTGATGGGTATTCTGGTTATCATCAGATTCCAATCCATCCAGATGATCAAAGCAAAACCACTTTTACATGTCCATATGGAACCTATGCTTATCGTAGGATGTCATTTGGATTGTGTAATGCACCTGCATCATTTCAAAGATGTATGATGTCTATATTTTCTGATATGATTGAAGAAATCTTGGAAGTTTTCATGGATGATTTTTCTGTTTATGAAAAAACATTTGATGATTGCTTAGAAAATTTAGATAGAGTTTTGCAAAGATGTGAAGAAAAGTACTTAATTAGTTCTTAATGGGAAAAAATGCTATTTTATGGTTAGAGAAGGAATAGTACTTGGACATTTAGTGTCTGAACGTGGAATTGAAGTAGATAAATCTAAAATTGAAGTGATGGAAAAATTACCTCCACCTGTTAATATAAAAGGAATTAGAAGTTTTCTTGGTCATGCTGGTTTTTATCGTCGGTTTATAAAAGATTTTTCTTTTATTTCTAGACCTTTGACTAGTTTGTTGGCTAAGGATGTTTCTTTTGAATTTGATAATGCATGCTTAAATTTTTTGAAACTTTAAAGAAGGCACTAATCTCAGCATCAATCATTCAACCCTCTGATTGGTCTGCACCTTTTGAGATTATGTGTGATGCTAGTGACTATGTTGTAGGAGCAGTGTTAGGGCAAACAAAAGATAAGAAACATCATGCAATTGCTTATGCTAGCAAAACATTAACAGGACCACAGCTTAATTATGCAACCACTGAAAATGAGCTTTTAGTTGTTGTTTATGCTATTGACAAATTTAGATCTTACTTAGTTGGAGCTAAAGTAATTATTTATACTGATCATGATGCTTTAAAATACTTGCTCACTAAGAAAGATGCTAAACCTAGATTGATAAGATGGATTTTATTACTCCAAGAATTTGATTTAGAAATAAAAGATAAAAGGGGAGTAGAAAATCCTGTTGCTGATCACTTGTCTAGAATGCAATTTGAGAAACCACATGAACTGCCTATTAATGATTCTATGAGAGATGATATGTTATACAGGGTGTCAAGTTCAGACCCCTGGTTCTCGAATATTGTGAATTTTATGGTTGCAAGTTATGTACCACCTGGAGAGTACAAGAAGAAGCTCATTTATGAGAGTCGTCTACACATCTGGGATGATCCATATCTTTTCAGAGTTTTTTCTGATGGACTACTCCGGATATGTGTACCTACTGAAGAAGGATTAAATATTATTGAAAGTTGCAATTCATCACCATATGGAGGACATTATGGAGTATTTCTCACTCATGCAAAGATTTGGCAGAGTGGATTCTTTTGGCCAACCATGTATGAAGACACGAAGGATTTTATCAGGGATGCAATTCATGTCAAAGACATGGCAACATCAACTCAAGAGATGCCATGCCACTTACCAACAATCTTCAGATTGAACTCTTCGATGTCTGGGGAATTGACTACATGGGACCATTTACAAAGTCAGGAAACTGTGAGTACATCTTGGTGGCAGTTGACTATGTATCCAAGTGGGTAGAAGCTATAACTTGCAAGAAAGCAAATTCAAGAATTCCAAGAAGATGTTTGAAGAAATAATCTTTCCAAGATTTGGAGTTCCAAGAATGGTGATTAGTGATGGAGGATCTCACTCGTCAGTATTTATCAAAACATGGAATCCGTCACAACATCGCTACTCCATATCATCCGCAGACAAGTGGCCAAGCAGAAACATCAAATAAGCAAATTAAAAATATTCTGCAGAAGACAGTTGATGAGATGGGAACTGCATGGGAAAACAAACTTACAGATGCTTTATGGGCTTACAGAATAGCCTATAAAACTCCAATTGGAATGTCATCTTATCAGATTGTCTATGGAAAAACCTGTCATTTGCCAGTTGAGCTGGAATTCAAAGCTCATTGGGCAATCAAGAGATGGAATATGGATTTGGAAGCAGCCGGAACAAAAAGAAAAATGCAGATTTCTGAATTAGAAGAATGGCGTGAAAAAGCATATCACAATGCCAAGATTTATAAGGAATGAACCAAATGATGGCATGATAAAAGAATTAAGAAGAAAGACTTTACTCCAGGAGATAAGGTATTACTTTTTAATTCCAGGGTGAAATTATTCGGTCATGGAAAACTTCAAAGTAAATGGGAAGGACCATTCACGGTGATAAGTTCGTCGTCACATGGAGCGATCACTCTACTAAATTATGAAGGTGCGTTATTCAATGTAAATAGCCACCATCTTAAACTTTTTCTTGAGCCTAGAAATAATTTGCCTGAAGTGGATTTGCTTGAATTTGTCATTTTACCATGATTATGCCTCTGTTATCATTTTTATCGGATCGAATCGCGATCCCGGACTTTTTAGGGATAAAATAGGTAGAATTAGCCTTTAATTAAAAGCAGAGCCCAAAGCCCACTAGGTGGGACTGGCCAGCCCATTTATCCTCCTCTGAGCCGCCGCTGCCGCCTCTCGTCTATCTATCCTTGACCTAATCCCGATCTTTTCCCTAAAATCCCGATGCATTCTATCTTTCCTTATTCCGACCCTTCTCAGGACTATAAAACCAGACCCCCAGCCTGTCTCCAGACCATAATTCTCTTCTCTGAATTCTTGAGCAGAGTTTCTATCTTCTAAATTCAAATTTGCTAGTTCTAGTTCATCATCTGAAAAGATGGAGAATAAGAACAATAATCATTCTTTGACCAAGAAGCCGATGGAGGAGATCAACAAGGAGAGGGACTGGCAGTTAGCCATTGTTCCACTAAAGCCTCTTACAACCATCCCGAAGAAGGAGATCGTTCCTGTTGGAGAGAAGGCCATTGAGCAGTCCTTCTATGCTCAACCTCTAAAGGTGAAGAGACCGGTGATTGGTGTCCCGAAGACCATCAAGATCGAGCCACATCACAACAACGAGATCCTGACGGGAGTGAAGGTGAAAAAGTTTGGAGATGTCACCTATGCCAGCTACATCTCAACCACTCCACGTGTCACTCTGGGTGGTGTGCGTGCTGCTCCAGGATAGATTAGAGTTGATCCTAGTCCTAAAGTTGGATCTAAGAGAGATGTACCTTCTTCCTCTTCTCAGCCTGCTGATGGCGCCTACCAACGTCACCACTGAGTGATAGCGATGACGCCCGCAGTCGCCAAGGGGGTGGCAGTTATTTCATGAACCACAAATAAATCCGCAAACGCACGGAATACCACTGTAGCATTTTACCCTGGAATATACTGTTGACGGCCATTATTTCACGTTCTGACCATCAACTTCTCGGAAATAAATCGAGCTTTACACTATGTTCCATTCATATTTTATTTAATACTAATAAGTTCCACAAGTTTTGGATGAGCTATGATTTCAGGTGAACATGTACCAAAATTGGGCAGAAATGGGCAAGATCCCAGGCCGACCGGCCTATCCTAGTCTGGCCGGAATGGCACCTCCACACACACTGTCACGCCTTCGATCCAGGGGCAATGTCATGCATTCAAGTGCATCTGAGCCGAAGATTGGATGTCATTTTGATCGAATGGACCGAAAGGCTTGCACAAGGATCAAAGGACCACCATTCAGTGCAAAGACATGTCCATGTCATCGATCCACCTCCATGGAAGATCACAAGCGTCCACTCACAACGTCGGTGCAACGAAGAGCCGAGGAGAGCCAGAGGGAGGCTGGCCGGCCTCCCCTAGGCCGGCCGGCCTAGCACGTGCGGGCGATGAGGCTACGCAACTGTCACCGACTGCAGGAAGCAATCAGGGACGTTCACACAAAGGCGGTGGCCAGATGGCCACAATCCTAGTCCGGCCGGCCTAGGAGAGGCCGACCAGCCCCACCTTGCAGCCACTCAGGCTCCGGCTTCGCGTGGAAGCTAAGCACAACTGCCACAACCACCTTCAAACGACGCCACGTGCTTCACCTGCTTAGAACCGACCCTAGAAGGCTATAAATAGAACCCCCCATCCATCACTTGTAACACACACCTTGGAGCTCATTTCTCTCTTCACTTTCTAGAGTAGGATTAGTAGTCTGGGAGTTAGAGTTGAGTCGAGCTTGCTTGGGATTTCGGAGTCCTCGGAAGTCTGGTATAGCTCTTGTATCCTTCTTTCGAATTTCTCAATATAAGTTATCTTCTCTACTTTTCTGAGTCAGCTTTACTTCCACTTCTTTTATCTTCTCAAGTCTGAGTGTTCAGCTCGAGTGCGTAAGTTGTATTCTTTAGTTTAGACTAAGTTATCTCTCTAATAGTCGGGAACTTATCTTACGAGTTTTCTCGCCCGGACTAGAGTATCTCAAGTTCGTGCTCTAGGTTGAGGGGGATTTCTCTCGAAGGCCTCGAGAGAAATCCTAACACCGAGTGCAGACGTGGTGTCTGAGCTTAGTGTTAGCTAGAAAGTATGTTCCACCCCATGGTACCGTTGTGGTAGGCGGCAGGTGGTGACAGCCCTGTCCGTCCCTCATAGTCCACCACATTTGGGTATTTTCATAGCAGTAGTGCCGACTGCCGTTGGACTCCCTTCTCATCCCATTCTGAGTCCTTTCCTGAGGCGGCCGAAGTAAGCTCTACCTTCCCGAAGATTAGTTAGATAGTTAGTCTGATCTAAAGAGGCTAGCTCGATAGTTCAGAAGTGTATCAGGTGTCTTATCTCACTCGTTGTCCTCCCAGCTTATACCTCTCTAAGGAGTTGAGCCTCCGTGTGTCACTCGGTCATAGACTGGCCATTTATCTCTGTATCTGGCTTACTCCCGTCTAGTTAGTCGGTTGATTAAGCTAGTACGGTTATTATTCGATTTACGATACTCTTTACCATAGTGCTTCCTTGAGGAAAAATACGATACCCTGGAATACTCCATGGTGAAGTGCTACAGTGGTGATTCTGTGCGCTTGCGGAATTAACATTCTATTGGGGCATAAGAAAAGCCAACAAGCATCGTTATGACCGAAACTCATGGTGGAGTGCAATATCAAATGAACCTGTGAGTAGCAAAAACAGCATAGTCTCCATCCATAATCCTACCCTGAGGTTCCTAGCCAAGTGGTTCACCATGGTCGTGCACCCTCGTGCAGACCTTCGCCTCTGTAGCTTGCCCGAGTTGCAGTACTTGTAGGCCATGGCAAAGCAGATCCGCTGCTCTCCAGTCAGAATCATGCTCGCTCACTGGCAAAAGATGATCTCCAGCAAAAGCCCCATCGACATGACCTCCCTGGTCACTCGCATTGCTAGTTACATCGGTGTGATGGACAATGCCGAGGTCACTTTCATGCCAGAGACCGAAGCGTTCAGGTACGAGGTCGGCATTTAGCACTTCGTGCAAGGACACATGATGCGTGAAGGACCTGAAAACTCTATTTTTATGTGTTACCCCAGGTACGATAGAGAGATCGAGCTTCCATGCTCGAGACTCTCTCTCTCTACTCGGTGAAAAGCCTAACCTTGCAGATGGAGAAGAAGGAGCCCGCGCGGTGGAGTGTTGCAGGTCCACAGATGCGAAGCAGAACCCGACTGAACCAACAAGCCGGAGCAGGACCATCACATCATGCACCCCCGACTCCCACTACTATGCAGTCCGGACCATCTACTCAGAACATGAGCTTCGAGGAGGCATATGAATATTATGCCTATGGCAACCCGAGCTCGTTCCAGGCCGGCAATAGTGGGTACGCCGGTGATCAGGGACCTTACTACCCCCCAGGTATGCATTCGTCTTATGGTCCACAGGTGGGTCCTTCGGCATCAGCACGCTTCAACTATGAGGACCCGATCATGCGGAGCATCTCCGACCTCTCGAGCCAGATCACCACCCTTGGCACACAGCAGCAGCAGATGCAAGACACCATAGCACACAACACCCAGTTGATCGAACAGAACTGGGGGTTGACTTCGGCGATGCAGTACGACATCTCCAACATCTTCATCCACCTGGGGCTGGACCATCAACCGTCTCAGCCATACTATCAGCCCCAGGAGTACCAGCAAGGAGGCAATGATGATGAGGATGAGGAGGAGGAAGAGGACGACCCCGACGAGGAGGATCAGGACTCCGATGAGGAGTACTGAGCTTCTTCGAAGCTTGGGGGGGGTCGTACCACCAGGTATGTCACCATGTCTCGATCATTTTTCAGTAAGCATGCCATAATAAATAGGCATATATATAATAATAATAATAATCTCTCTCATGTTAGAATAAATATAGAGTGGAAAAATCCATGTAAGCTCTTACTTTGGAAATGATGAATAGTTGCTCTGTTCATGCCTCATATGTGCCTCGTTTATAGCTTTTTACTCTCCTAGTACATGAGCTAGTTGGCGTATTTTAGTTCCACTGAAAAATGGATGAGTGGAGGCATGAGTTTAACTTCTGAAGTCTAAGTTGTTGCGAGATTCGAGATAGCCCAAACCGGATTTAAAACCGCGTGCTCTAGTAGGGAACCTCTCGGAATCTTTTGAAAAATTAAAATTATGGTGAAGGTTTCCCACATGGTTATAGTGACCCATCCAGAGCCTTTAATGTTATATAAACTGAAAAGAGCTATCTTGTGTTATCATGAGCTTTGCCAAATGGTGTGTCCGTCAAGGAAATGGAACTTGCCATCTGCCGATTGATTTCTTTCATACGCTCATCGTTTGCTAGCCTCAAATGTCTGGTCTGTCAACTACCCATTCCGGGATTGACGTCCACCGCCAGGCATCTTTTCCCCCCGCAGTCATACATCCAAAGTCTCCACCATATACCTAATCATCCCATATAAGGTCTTCTCATCATGAAACTCTAAAGTTATTAGAATTGAATTATGTCAGCAAAGGAGAGAGGGGATTATTCTCTAAAAAAAAGTCGAGAATGAGAGAAGAAAATCCCACTCTCCCAAAGAGTTGCAAAGGAGTTCAAATAAAAGACCAAATTCCCTTCCCAAGCATGAATCCATCTCCTTCCATCTCTTTGACATCCCACAAGATCGGAATTTGGTTAAGTTCCAATCCTTCACGGATCACCATTCGGCTCGACAATATAGGTAACCAGGGTACGCAACACTCTCCCTACCTATGAACTCCACATATCAGCCTTAGAAGTAGGGAAAAGAGGGTCAAAACTCTGACCCCATGTGAGGATCATACACCTTGAGTGATTCGAGAGTACCATGGGGAAACCTGAATGTTTTTTGAAAAATCTTGCAAAACTCCGAGCTAGGAACCTGAACGAACAGCAGAAAACATTCCGGTGAAGACCAAGGGATGAAAACAAATACGCCCCATCCTCCAAGACCTTAGGTATGAGCCAACGTACTCATAGTACATACGGGACGAGTAATATGTTGTGCACAAGGTACCTGCAGGGTGTGAACATCGATGCAACTCCTAATCCACCGAGCCTCAGTTTGAGCTTTGCTCGAGGACGAGCAAAAGTTTAAGCTTGGGGGGGGGGGTGTTGACGGCATTATTTCACGTTCTGACCGTCAACTTCTCGGAAATAAATCGAGCTTTACACTATGGTCCATTCATATTTTATTTAATACTAATAAGTTCCACAAGTTTTGGATGAGCTATGATTTCAGGTGAACATGTACCAAAATTGGGCAGAAATGGGCAAGATCCCAGCCCGACCGGCTTATCCTAGGCCGGCCGGCCTGGCACCTCCACACACACTGTCACGCCTTCGATCCAGGGGCAATGTCATGCATTCAAGTGCATCTGAGCTGAGGATTGGATGTCAGTTTGATCGAATGGACCGAAAGGCTTGCACAAGGATCAAAGGACCCACGATTCAGTGCAAAGACATGTCCATGTCATCGATCCACCTCCATGGGAGATCACAAGCGTCCACTCGCAACGTCGGTGCAATGAAGGGCCAAGGAGAGCCAGAGGGAGGCCAGCCGGCCTAGCATGTGCGGGCGTTGAGGCTACGCAACTGTCATCGACTCCAGGAAGCAATCAGGGACGTTCACACAAAGGCGGTGGCCAGATGGCCACAATCCTAGGCCGGCCGGCCTAGGAGAGGCCGGCCGGCCCCACCTTGTAGCCACTCAGGCTCTGGCTTCGCGTGGAAGCTAAGCACAACTGCCACAACTGCCTTCAACTAACGCCACGTGCTTCACCTGCTCAGAACCGACCCTGGAAGGCTATAAATAGAACCCCCATCCATCGATTGTAACACACACTTTGGAGCTCATTTCTCTCTTCACTTTCTAGAGTAGGATTAGTAGTCTGGGAGTTAGAGTCGAGTCGAGCTTGCTCGGGATTCCGGAGTCCTCGAAAGTCCGGTATAGCTCCTGTATCCTTCTTTCCAATTTATCAATATAAGTTATCTTCTCTACTTTTCTGAGTCAGCTTTACTTCCGCTTCTTTTATCTTCTCGAGTTTGAGTGTTCAGCTCGAGTGTGGAAGTTGTCTCCTTTAGTTTAGACTAAGTTATCTCTCTAATATTCATGAACTTATCTTACGGGTTTTCTCACCCGGACTAGAGTATCTCAAGTTAGTGCTCTAGGTTGAGGGGGATTTCTCTCGAAGGCCTCGAGAGAAATCCTAACACCGAGTGCAGACGTGGTGTCTAAGCTTAATGTTAGCTAGAAAGTGTGTTCCACCCCCACGGTACCATTGTGGTAGGCGGCAGGTGGTGATAGCCCTGTCCGTCCCTCGTAGTCCACCACGTTCGGGTATTTTCATAGCAGTAGTGCCGACTGCCGTTGGACTTCCTTCTCATCCCATTCTGAGTCCTTCCCTGAGGCCGCTGAAGTAAGCTCTACCTTCATGAAGATTAGTTAGATAATTAGTCTGATCTAAAGAGACTAGCTCGATAGTTCAGAAGTGTATCAGGTGTATTATCACACTCGTTGTCCTCCCAGCTGCTACCTCTCTAAGGAGTTGAGCCTCCATGTGTCACTCGGTCATAGACTGGCCATTTATCTTATCTCTGTATCTGGCTTACCCCCGTCTAGTTAGTCGGTTGATTAAGCTAGTATTGTTATCATTCGATTTACAATACTCTTTACCATAGTGCTTCCCTGAGGAAAAATACAATACCCTGGAATACTCCATGGTGAAGTGCTACAGCGGTGATTCTGTGCGCTTGCGGAATTAACATTCTATTGGGGCATAAGAAACGCCAACATATACCAGGGTGTCATTTATATTTCCGTAGGGAAGGCGGCGAATGGAAGTACATAGGCTAGTTAATGAACTGATCTAGATTGGATATTCAATTGCATAAATAGGGGTAAGATAGATAACATGGTTGGAGGTAGTGTGACACACACAAAACTACCCTCAAAGATAAATAAACAAAAGATGCTATAGACAGGGAAAAAGGCAGAAGTTAGAGCTCGAGTCATATGTGCTAGCCTAGCTATATCTATGCTATTTTATGGTTAGATTGTCAAAGATTAAACTAATACAACAGGGAGACCACTGTTGGTATTTTGTAACGTCATGAAAAAATCCGCAAGCACATGGATACCGTTGTAGCTTTCACCCAGGAGTATTCCAGGGTATCGTATCCAGGAATGTGAGTACATTATCTACGGGTTCTGGCTCATACAAGGACACACACTTGTGTAGGAGGGATAGGACAGAGAGGACTTCCTAAGATCTAGAATCTATGCTTAGAAGAAGAGATAAATTTGCCTTGTACTTCGAGCTACTGGTTTCCCCTAGCTTCAACAAGCAAGTTGCTTCGGTAATAATGCTCTATCTTATAACTGAACGTGGAGGGTTACTAGGGCTCAAACAAGGCTGTCACCACCTGCCGGCTACCTCACAATCCATGGAAATATAGAACAGCTGAGTGGTAAAGTCTAGCCTAGACACAACATCTACACTATTTCGTACTAATCCTAACCCTGATCAAGATACTTCTCTATCCGGAGTCTTAAGCTAGGATCAAATGCTACCCTAAGCATACACTCAATTCAATAAAAGGCAGAAGAAATAACTTGCGACTAAACTCTAATTCTAAATAAGAAGGTCTCAAACACTTACATCCGAATAAGCATCCGTCGAGATACAAACGAAGAAGAGTGGTGAGTGATGTCTCCATTTGAGCCCCCTGCCCACATATATATAGGGGGAACTACTAGCCATTTGCCCGAGAATCAACCCAAACCGCCATGGAGGACCAACCCACTGAGAGGCGGTGGGGTCCGTGGGCCGCCGCCACATGCTCGGCCGACCATATGGTCGGTCGACCAGTGGGTTGTGCCCGTTCGGCCTAGTTTTTTGTCAGAAGGCTGCTAGGTGGGCCTCCATGTCATGTACATGGGTAAGGGCCTGTCTTGAGTCGGTTTGGAAGCTCTGGTGGGCCCGTAGATCTTTATTGTTGACACTGGATTTTGGTAAATCCGATATAATGGAATTATGAAGCAATCAGCTGGTTGTGTCAATATGAAAGCCGATGACCAAAGGTTGTTGTCGAAGAAGCTAGCGGGAGCTTACATGCAAGTATATGAGGTTAAGGCAAGAAGCTAATAAGACTTGCATGCACATGTGTGGTTACATCACGTGGAGAGTATTCCTTAATCAAATATGGTTTGCACCTGGCCGGATTATTTTATTATTGATTATGGAGGCAAGACACATCAAAGGAAGCGTGCAAGAAGGCCAGGGGCAGCACGTACATGTCAAGGTAATTGAATAAAGAAAGCAAGCTTTCTGTTCGAGAGAGGCCGGAGAGTTCAAAGGGAAATACATGTGCATGTATCGGTAAACAAGAGGCAAAGCTCACGCATGGTGGTTTCCATAATTGATTAATACGGGTGATTAAGATAAAGGAAAGTGGGGCTACGGCTTGGGTGAATGGCCCATGCGAGGAGTCTGGTTAGTCACGCATGTGAGATTGCTTTATCATGGACGGGTCGCCGAGACAAGTCAGGAGCTTCATCGACGAGGATTCTTAGAAGGAAATTAGAGTCCATGTATCTTAATATTAGTTTGTTTAGATATTTCTTCTCTAGCAAGTTTGGTGTGCCGTAACCGGCTAAGTTAGTCCAGGCTATAAATATGTACCCCCTAGCTTCTGTAAAAGGTTATCACACGATCAATCAACAAACCCTACTTTTTAACTGCAATTTACTTTTCGGCGACTTCGCCACTTTTCTTTTCTTTTCGACGGGTTCTTTCGAGTTGATCAAGGACGCCTCACATTCTAGCGACTTGATCTACTGGTAAGTTTTCGTTTACCGAGTAAATCTGAGCTTTAGCTTCCGGGCGCATCGCTGTGGCTTCATTCAGATCTATTCAAAAGTTAACGAAATATATTTAGACTTTGACTTCCGGGCGTAACGCTATCGTCTCATCTAGATTAATTCACAATTTATCGATATTTGCTAGTTTTATAGGTTTTACCAGTTGTTTTAGCTTTTATCGATATCTATCCAGCTTGGAATACGTTTGATCGGCCGCTTATTGTGTTATCTTATTCAAAACATCATATAGCCGATTAGATCTATTCCAGGTGATTGTCTGATAGCGTTGTTTAGGTTACACATTCGTAGCTTTTACACTGCTCTCTGCGCACATCGGCTGACCTAGCCGATTGTCTATTTCAAATCGGCTGACCGAGCCGATTTTGTCGTCTTCTGTATCGGCAATCGCCCGCCGATACAGCCTGTGAGGGATATTCGGAACTCCAGCCGATACACCCTCGAATTTAACGTTTACTCTGTCTCCTTGTCAATCAACAGGTCAGATTGACTAGCACGCTTGGTCTACTTTCCGGAGGTTGGCGAACACTTGCCCTAGGATTCCAGTGTGTTAATTTTTGCATCAACACTTGTGAACGCGCCTGATTTGTCGAGAAGATTTTGTCTCGGATTGATGACGCGTCACCTTGCTTATGGGCTGCATTCTCCTCTCATTTCCAAGCATAAGCAACTTGCACAGAAATGTGCACCAACACATTGTGGAATTTGTTAGCAATAACTCATATCACTAGTGTTGACGCTCGTCTTTCATATGCTCATGCAGGAGCTGATAGCTTGCTCTGATGGTCAGGTTTGTATCTTGACGCTTGAAGCCTATTTTACCTGCATTTCTGCCTGAATTCCAAAATAGCAATATTTCTAAGAGAAAATATGGAATTGGCACTTTCTAGATAACATAAGCAGGTATGAGACTTTATTCTCATGATTTTAGGCTCAAGATGACACTTCAAATGAGTCGTTAGCGAGCATCAACAACCGCTCCTCTAGCTGATGGGAGAAGCTCGTTCACCTAGGCGGCTTTATGTACCTCCTACCCCCCAATCCGAACATGGAGGGTTACTAGGGCTCGGACAGGGCTGTCACCACCTGCCGGCTACCTCACAATCCGTGGGAAAGGGTGACATCCAGCAACACTTATCTAGTTTAGACACCACATCTATATTAGTAAGCGATACCCTAGCGTCCCGCGCAGAGCCCTCACCCTCCGGATGGACAGACATCACACGAGCGTTAACATACGAATACTGGAATAGTTGATAGAGTTCTAAGGCCAATATGTTAACCATCGCAAGCACAGGGCGATCATGCAATGCAAGCATCGAATGATAACACAACCAGATCACAAAGCATATATCTAATAACTCAGAACATACTTCAAGCAGATATCGGTAACCATAGTCTAATTCTTTTACAAACGACCGAATATTACAAGAGAGAACTAGAGATGAACCCATTCCAGAACTCTCGAGGAACTCCGGGGACTCGATGACTCCTAGACTTCTCCTAAACTCCACTAAACCTATAGGCTAAGCAAGAATAAACCTGAGGTAATGAGGTGAGGTGTAGTGTGTGTGTGTGTCTCATTCTCTACGCCTCCCTTGTATTTATAGGAGGGACCCATGGCCGTGCAGCAGCTCTACCTCGCAGAACCGACATGGAGAGCTAGTGAGGAGCTGCCACATTGAAGACTTAAGCCAGTGGGGCCCATGGGCAGGTCGTCCGACCTGGTGGTCGGTCGGCCCACCCAGGGCGCCAACCGCCCCCAACTGCTGGGGGTTGGGCTTGCCTGGGCCTTGCCTTGTCTGATCACTGAGGTATGGCCTGTCCTAAATCGGTTTGGCTTGGTTCTTGGGCTACACTTGGTCCATTTGAGCCTGATTCTGTGCTCTGATATTTTTTGTGATTTTCTGTCGGGCCAAAGTGTGCCTGCAACCTGCATATTAGCTCAAAAAAAGGTCTTGCATATTTGTAAAGGTTAAGTGTGTTTTAGGAATTTATTTGAATAAAGATGCGTGTAAGAAATGCAAACTCTCATGATTTTCTGATCAAGTTGACACCTGAAAATGGTCATTAGTGACCGTCAACAAGATCCCCAAGCTGTCCTTTGCTCGTCTCGGGCAAAGTAGGACAAATCAGGTTGTTGATCAGAAAATCACTTTGACTCTTACTTACCTGTCATGTCATAGTCTATAGCAAAGACATTCATCTATAAGCTTCAATGAGTTGGCTCTCATACCTTTGCTCTAGTACCTTACTCATCCATGGGGCCTTTAGCTATCTCCTCGTCTTGGGCTGTTGAGAGTTACAATGGTTTGCAAAGCAACACTCACTTGTTCATAGATCTGCGATCCATCTGGAGATATTTTTGAAGAAGATTTTCGAAAGCGTGGCTAAGTTCCCCAAATGATTCTCTCAAAGCACTCAACTTTTATAGTCCTCACCAAGGCAGTAACTGCCTTCGGTCTTCCCTACTATAGATACAGCTTTTGTGGAGCTCAAAGTAGGGTAAGAATAGGGCATACTTCCATTCTATATATTGTAAAGTCAAAGATTGGATCTAGGGAGAAACAAGTCATGCAATCTCGATCAAAAGGTGCAAGTGTGTGGATGAATGGATGGATGAATGAACGGTGGTATGACTTACTCCTTAAAGCATTGATTCCCTCTCTCTTTTATCATCCCTTGATTTTTTTTTTCAGATATGGTTACCCCTCTCTTTTTCTCTCTCCCTTTTTTTTTGGGTCATGCTTCATCGGCATGCCATCTTTTTTTTGGGCAACCATAATCTAACACTAAATTTTATTTCGGGGATGTTCTAAGAGAGAGTTTGCCAAAACATGGAGCATTTACTGATGGATGATGGTGAAGCTAATTCCCAGCGTAGGAATGTCGCTAGTGGACGGGGGTATGTACGTACTTATGATCAAGACAACATGAAGAGATTCTCACTAGGGTCACACAATTTGACAAAACTCAACAGGATGTCAAGCAGCATATGTATAAGGTTTTCCCATAATGTATGACATATGGCTCTGGTAGGACTTGCCTATCACTGAGGAACTTGCCTTTTTGAACTTTTCGAAAACAAAAACTCCAGATTTCAAGCTTCACTAGAACAAGGTTGCATGACTTTATTTACCATATCTATACTCACAACAACTTAGACTTGGACCAAGCATATGCAACCCACAAAACTTTCAGGTTCATGGCAAAGCGTTTACATAGCCAATAGACTTAAACTTAAGAGAACTCTTTAGTTAAGAAATAGACACATCAGGCAAGGCAGAACAAAGCAAAACTCATTCTTTCAACTTTCAAGAGAAGTTAAAACATTCTTACTGCGCATGATAAAAGGGAAATAAAGCAGTAAATATTTATTTTGTTTCGAAGTTTTTATCAAATTTATTTGAAAGCAACTAAAAGGGATACAGTTGACTTAGGGGATGTGACCTCCCCTAAGCTAGCTCTTGGTTTAGGGTCCGAAAACAGGACCTTTCTCCATACCTAATCAGATCGAGGTCGTTTCGTCCGCACCTGGAGAAGTAGTAGCGGGTGATGACGTCTTCTTCTTCTAGCGCCACACCTTCTTGGTCTTCTTTGGTGGCGTAGATGGCGCAGGAGTAGGATCCTTGGGTGTAGGGTAGACGATCTCTAGATCTTCCCATACGGTGTTGGTGATGAAATCGGGGATCTTCTAGTCATCTTCTATTGGCTCAGTTGGGCGATCGTGAATCTCCCAATCTTCCCAGACAGGCTTGGAAGGAGAGTGATGAATACCCCAATTCTCCCAACCGGGCTCAGCCCATAACCCTTGCTTCTTGCTATCTTCATGAATCAGAAACAATTCCCTTTTATTCTAAAACTTGAATTTCATGGTCTTTCCCATGATGCGTTGGCTGACTTTCCCTACTCTGACATCAATTCTGGCATTTGCATCTCTCAGGAATGGTCGCCTAAGTATGAGCGGAATTCCAAGATCTCCTTCCATATCAAGGACCACAAAGTCCGCAAGTATGAAGGTGCTCCTGACTTTTACCAAGAGATTTTCCATGACTCCCTCGGGATACCTCACGGTAGAGTCTGCCAGCTGCACACTAGTGGTAGGGGAAAGTGCCGGATAGCTGAGCTTCTCGAATGTTACCTTGGGCATGATGTTGACGCTGGCTCCAAGGTCGCATAGAGCGCGATTGAAGTTGCAATCGAAGATCGAGCAACTGATCACTGGGGTTCCTGGATCCTCCCATATCATAGCTGCTAGTTCGTCCCACGCGCTCCTTCTCGACCGCGTGAGCTTTTCTGCATAGCTAGTGAAAGGTGTTCTGCTAGGTGGGCTTTCCCACTTAGCAGTTATTTTACTGACGCTCTCTAGGGTGGATTCGGGTTGCCCCGGAATCTTCCCTAACTCAGCAGCAGGGGAAGCAGCGGCCAGCTGAGCCAATCTTGTTGAAACTCAGCTGGTTCTTGATGGCGGTGGAGAAGCCGTACATCTTAGCATGGATGGTCTCCATGGATTTGTCATTCGCGGCCAACTTCTTCTGAAAGGACTCATTGATCTTCGCTTGGCTGTAGACAAGATCTCTCAAGGTAGGTTGGTTAGGATAGAAAGAATTTGGTTTTTCATTACCTCCTTGATAATATGGGCGTGGTTGATTCCACCGCTGACCTCCTTGTGGACGAAACCCGTTGTTGTTGGCATTGAGATATAACGCTTCTTTCTAAGTTTTCGGGCAATTATCACCCGAATGTCCAACATTCCCGCAGACCTCGCATGTCATGTGAGCTTCCAAGGCTTGTAGTGTCTGCATTTGAGCCTTATCTTGGGAATAATCCTCGAATTTCTTGAGGAGGAGATCAATTTTCATTGCGAGCATATCGGTCTCCTTGACGGAGTGCATGCCTCACTGACGTGGTTGGAGACGATCATCATTCCAACCTTGGTTGGACACCATCTTCTCGATTAATGCTGTAGCTCATTCAATGGTCAGCGAGAAGAAAGCTCCACCCGCAACGGCATCCACATGATCACGAGAAGATTGAGTCAACTCATTATAGAAGTTCTGAAGAATGAGCCAATTGTTCATCCCGTGGTGCGGACACGCAAGGATGTACTCCTGAAGTCTCTCCCAAGCTTCAGGAATTGACTCATTTGATGCCTGCTGGAAGCTCGAAATTCTTCCACGAAGGGCATTGGTTTTACCCGTCAGGAAAAACTTCGTGAGGAACACCTTGGCACATTTGTCCCAAGTGTCCATAGCTGTCTTGATAGCATAGAACCACTACTTCGCTCTCCCTATAAGAGAGAATAGAAACAGACAGAGCCGGATCGCATCCTGAGATACTCCCTTGATAACAAAAGTACTGCAGAGCTCCAAGAACTGCTGGAGATGAGCCTGGCATCCTCATTGGCCTTGCCACAGAAAGGGCTAGCCTGCACCATCGTGATAAGACCCGTCTTGATCTCGAAATTCTCTGCTCCGGTGTTAACCTCAGGTCCGGTGGTGACCTGGTTAGTAGACGAAGCAGAGTAATCGCGGAGTGTCTTCAGGGCCATAGCTTGAGAAACTGATAGTGCTTGGATGACTGGTTCGGCTGCCGAGAGTGAGATCTGAGGAGGTACGACATGAGGACGAACTCTTCTCAAAAGTGACTCTGGATTAGGCGTGAAATTTTGCGGCAAGTCGAAACTGGTCATACGCTACCCTGTTTTCATATCAGCAAAAGATAGAAAACAAAGCCAGTTAGCCTGTTTAGCAAGCGAATACCAATTTTAATTTTGTTCATAACTTTTGCCTATGTAACTTCTTTCTATGCCTTCCTCGGCAACGGCGCTAAAAATGCTTGTTGGCGCCTACCAACATCACCACTGAGTGACAGCGATGACGCCCGTATATGCATGGGGGTGGCAGGTATTTCATGAACCACGAATAAATTCGCAAGCACACGGAATACTGCTGTAGCATTTTACTCGGGCGTATACTGGGGTGTCATTTATATTTCCGCAGGGAAGGCGGCGAATGGAAGTACATAGGCTAGTTAATGAACTGATCTAGATTGGATATTCAATTGCATAAACAGGGGTAAGATAGATAACATGGTAGGAGGTAGTGTGACACACACACAAACTACCCTCAAAGATAAATAAACAAAAGATGCTATAGGCAGGAAAAAAGGTAGAAGTTAGAGCTCGAGTCAGATGTGCTAGGCTAGCTATATCTATGCTATCTTATGGTTAGATTGTCAAAGATTAAACTAATACGTACAATAGGGAGACTGCTCCTCTAGCTGACTGGAGAAGCCCGTTCACCTAGGCGGCTTTATGTTCCTCCTACCCTCCAATCCGAACGTGGAGGGTTACTAGGGATCGGATAGGGCTGTCACCACCTGCCGGCAGTGGCGTAGCTAGCCCAAAATTTTAGCTGGGGCAGAACAGAGAGCAAGCTGACGTGTGACGATGGCGTGCATTGGCCTCCCCATGGCGTCGCACACCGCGCTGCGTGCGGCATTCCTCATCCTGATCACGGCCTTGAGCTCGCTCCTCGCATGCAGCAGCTCCCTAGGCTGCTTCGCTAGCTTGCGCCAGATCAGCTGGGACTCCTCTAGCACCGCTGCGTGGGAGACTCGCAGACCTTGATGTGGAGCATTCGTGAGAAGATAGGGAGGAAGACGGCGGTGGCAGAGGTGGCAACCGCGCCGAGGCCCTTGGCAGAGGTGAGGGCGAGGAGGACGCGGCGGGAGGAACAACCACCGATGGCGGCAGCAGCGATCTGTTCGGGAGGAACGACCAGGGAGGAGAGGTTCAGAGGGGGCGTTGGGCCAGAGGCTTCGGTAAGCGGTCAATGGGCCAAAAACTAAATGGGCCGACTAGCCACCAAAACAAAATCACACGTCTGCTCACCATCTTCTTCCTCCAGCAAACAGATCACCGCTGCCTGGAACACCATGGGAGGGGTTGAGGGGAGGGGTTCCGCTCCGCTCCGCTGGTAGCTGGGGCAGCTGCCACACCCTGCGGTATGGGAAGCTCCGCCCCTGCCTGCCGGCGACCTCACAATCCGTGGGAAAGGGTGACATCCAGCAACACTTATCTAGTCTAGACACCATGTCTACATTAGTAAGCAATACTCTAGCGTCCCGCCCGGAGCCCCCACCCTCCGGATGGACAAACATCACACTAGAGCAAACGTACGAATACTGGAACAGTTGGTAGAGTTCTAAGGCCAATATGTTAACCATCGCAAGTACAGGGCGATCATGCAATACAAGCATAGAATGATAACGCAACCAGATCACGAAGCATATATCCGATAACTCAGAACATACTTCAAGCAGATATCGGTAACCATAGTCTAATTCTATTACAAATGACCGAATATTACAAGAGAGAACTAGAGATGAACCCATACCAAAACTCCCAAGCAACTTTGGGGACTCGATGACTCCTAGACTTCTCCTAAACTCCACTAAACCTATAGGCTAAGCAAGAATGAACTTGAGGTAATGAGGTGAGGTGTGGTGTGTGTGTGTCTCATTCTCTACCCCTCCCTTGTATTTATAGGAGGGAGCCACGGCCGTGCAGCAGCTCTACCTCGCAGAACCAACATGGGGAGCCAGTGAGGAGCTGCCACATTGAAGACTTAAGGCGGTAGGGCCCGTGGTCTAGTCGGCCAACCAGGTGGTCGGCCGGCCCACCTAGGGCGCCAACCGCCCCCAACTGCTGGGGGTTGGGCTTGTTTGGGCCTTGCCTTGTCTGATCACCGAGGTATGGCCTGTCCTAAATCGGTTTGGCTTGGTTTTTGGGCTACACATGGTCCATTTGAGCCTAATTCTGTGCTCTGATATTTTCTGTGATTTTCTGTCGGGCCAAAGTGTGCTTGCAACCTGCATATTAGCTCAAAAATAGGTCTTGCATATTTCTAAAGGCAAAGTGTGTTTTAGGGATTTATTTGAATAAAGATGCATGTAAGAAATGCAAACTCTCATGATTTTCTGATCAAGTTGATGCCTGGAAATGGTAGTTAGTGAGCGTCAACACCTGCTTATAAGCGTCCTAGACTTACTTTGGCCATTCTAGAGTATAGAATGAACTGCATAGCTGATGTAGTTGTTGACAGTAGATAAAGTTAATATTTAGCTATCATAAACCGTCAACATTACCTTTACAATTGCTTAACTCTATTATAAAACCTAGGAGTAAGGTTTGATTATGGCAAAATATCTGAATAGTGGTATTTCATTTGTCTTACTGGATATTTGGTATTTTGACATCATAAAACTATCTCAGAAGATGAATTAGAGTGTACCATTGAGAAGAGCTCGTCGAGGCGATCGAAACGGTCATATCATTTGCTATGATTAGAGCTCCCGTTAAGAAGATATCAAATCCGGAATAATTCTAATTCTAGAAGGTTCCAGAGGAATCGAGAGCCAACAATAGAATAGGGATGAAATTGACAGAATTCCACAGTTTTGGTGAATCTGTGTCTCTGCAGGGGGTTATCAGGAAGATTAATTGACAGAATTCCACAGTTTTGGTGAATCTGTGTCTCTGCAGGGGGTTATCAGGAAGATTGTGGAGAGGATTCCTTCACCGCTAAGCAACTTCGCATAAAAATACCGAACTCCAGTGCGGGAAGGATGTAGAAGATACCAGGAGACTTCACGGCGAAGCAAGGCTGGAGAGGCCGACAGGTGGGGCTGATCAGCCCCACCACTAGGCCGGCTGGCCTGGGCCCACCTGGAAGTGGCTCCGCCTTGCCACGTCAGCTCCCAACGGACCTAAGGATTAAATCTACGCCATTACTCAAGGTCGGTTTGATCTAGTGCACTAGATTAGGGTATTATTCTTAGTGTGAGCGTGGTGCTTAGACTAGAATAGCTCATAGATGCACCTTATATTCCGGATTGGTGGTAGTTTGCAGGTGTATAGACCTGTTGATTCCTCTGTAGTCCACCTCCCATCTATAGGACTAGTAGGACGCGGTCGTCTGGTAAAGTTCATCCTCTGTGGTGTCTTTACTTAGAATGATGTCCCCAGATGAATAGTAGAAGACATAGCTTAGTGAGATAAGAGTTAGAGTATCTTTGTGATCTCCTCTACATTCTCGACATTCTAAAGTCTTGAAGCTATCTTTGATCTCTTCTACATCCTTGACATTCTTAAGCCTTACAGTTATCATTGTGATCTCTTATACATCGTTCATAAATCTTATAGTTAGCCTAGGTTATGTTAGATCGTAGTTAGTCTCACATGTTTCCCTGTGGATACGATGCTTAGAGAAATCTAAGTGAAGTGTTGTTTAGGTTTATTTATATGTGCGCTTGCAGATTCTATACTCACCATTATACTACACTTTAATAGAATCTCAGAGTAGCATGATTAGTTAAACCCATCTTTAGTGTCATGCTAGATTGACAACCTAGCTTAAGTGATATTAGAGGTGTGAAGTGTTTCTAGCGCCGAACTACTTTTTGTAGTGACTTTAGAAATACCAACAAGCATTTCTGGCGCCGTTGCTGGGAAAACGGTTGCTGAGTTGATTTTGAACCTATCTTAACCTTGTTTTATTTTATCCTTTTCTATTTTCTTTCCTTATCTATTCTTTTCTTTTCTTGTCTATATCTATTATTTTCTTTCTTCATGGAATCCACAAATTCCATTCCTCTTAATCTATTCTCTGTACCTATGAATGCAATCTCGAAGCCACCAGAATCATCAAAGCCTATCCTATGTCCTGGCTATGAGATATGCCCGTGTTTTATAGAGATGATTCGGAAGCAATCTTTCTCAGGAGAAGGCAATCCATACTTACATCTACGGGAGTTTGATCAGACTTGCTCATTCTTACACATTGTTGGCATGTCCGATGAGACCATAAGATGGAAGTTGTTTCTGTTCTCTTTAACGGGAACAGCCAAATCTTGGTACTATCTAACCGTAGATAGAGTTAAAGGAGATTGGGAAACTCTATGTTCTGAATTCTGTCAGAAATTCTTTCCCACCTTTAGAGTGATTAGCCTTAGAGCAGAGGTTCTAACTTTTAGGCCGTGTTTAGATAGAACGCAAAATTTTTTTGCGACGGAATCTTGCTAATTTGAAGTACTAAATGAAATCTATTTACAAAACTTTTTACACAGATGGGCTGTAAATCGCGAGACGAATCTAATGGTTACTGTAGCATCATTGTTGCAAATCATGGATTAAGTAGGCTCATTAGATTCGTCTCGCGATTTACAGCCCATCCATGCAAAAAGTTTTGTAAATAGACTTCATTTAGTAGTCCATGTATGTGTCAAAACATTCGATGTGATGTTTTTTTTGCGTTTACGGGGTTTACGGGTAAAGATCTAAACAGGGCCTTATGCAACTAGAGAATCTCTTGGTGCATCCTGGGATCGTATTAATGATCTCCTTACTATTGGGCCAGACCTTGCTATTCCAGACCCAATACTTCTTGAACATTTATATTGTGGTCTTAGCAAGGATTCTGCCCATATCTCGATAAAGCCTCGGGAGGATCTTTTCTTCATTTGCCTGTTAGTGAAGCTAGGCTTGTCCTTGACAAAATCAGTGGACTTGCCTCTGATCCTAGCATTCATAATACACTTCCTGAGGTAGAGAAGGAGTCATGTTCCGATCAAGAAAAGGAAGTTTTGATAGTTAAATCACAATCTTTCCAATCTCTAGATTTAGCCATCAATCCCAAACTATCAAGGCCCCAAAATTCTTCAAGGGAAGAAGGGAGTCAACCTTCTGATGATAATTTATCTGATGAAGATTTTGACTTCCTATTTTGCAAGATGCTTGTGAATAACTATATTTCAAGCCTTCCTAAGAAGTCTACTAGGGAGTGTCCTTTTCCCCATTTCATCCCTAAGGAATATTTTGAGGATGGCATGTCTAGTGCTACCATAGAAGGAGAGCCAAGCCATTTAGTGACCAATCCTATCTTCTCCCCGTTTTATGCCCACATTAGATGTTTCATCTGAAACCATCCTTGATCCTGATGATTCCTCTTTTGCCCTTCTTCCTGAACCTCATGATGACCTTAGAAATCCATTAGAACAACCCAAGCATAGGGATCATGAAGAAGACCAGGGAGAGCAACAACAATGGCTAGAACAATGGATAGAATCTTTAAAGAACTTTGTTGCAGTTGAAAAATGGATAGAAAAGGACAAAGCCTTATGGGTAGCATCTGAACTTGGCCTAGACCATGAACTGAAATCAATATCTTTAAGAAAGATTCGCCCATGTTTGGATGATGATGAAGACCTAGATTAGATCAATCCAAAGGAGATCTCGGACAATGAAATGTCCAATGAATGTCATGGCCATGGAATTATGAAAACAAGCTTTTTGCCTATAGGCATTCATGAAGAATCACCTTTGGAATTTGATCAGGAAGATAAGCTCATCAAGCATGGAAACTATATCCCATCAAATCCATGCTTGTATGAGAAATCACCTTTATCAATTGGTCTCTCTAGCATTGCCACAAATGAGATCTTCAACCCCATTATTTCACCTGCTCATAAGAATTTTGAAAGGGTGGTTGTAGATGCATATGTTTATCATACAGATCTCGTAGTGAGAATCTTGAGGGTTGGTGATTGGAGGGGAAACCACTTTACTAATTTGAAGCATAATTCAAAGGTTTCCCAAGGACGAGCTTTTTTTCCTAAAACAAGCACATTTAGGAGATGACACGGGTGATCCACCTTTTGCCTTATTGCCATTGTGAATAAGCATAGAGATATAATTGTGAGAATATTCTTTCGGGTATTTTTGTCACTAACCATTTCAGGTTTGGAGCAAAAAGAAGATGAAGGAATGAAGGCACCAGGTATGTTCAACTAATCATTACGCAACATTAATTTTCCATAAAAACATTTCTTGCTATGTTGCTTAATTATTTTGGTTGACTCTACCTTTTAGATATCTCAATTTGCTAAAACAATAATCATGCCCGTTTATCTCTATTTGAATAAATCTCTATAGTGCTTACATGCTACCTCTGTCTGCTATAGTATGCTTAAGGTTTGGAGTATGCTCTTACATCTTTTAAATTAAGCATGGTGCTTAGTTTAGGGGTGCTAATCTTACTTCAGATGGTTATTTAAATTAAGCATGGTGCTTAGGTTAAATGCCTTCCTAAATCAAATTAGACATGGTGTCTAGGTTGATCTTTGAGCTGAAAGTATGCTGTAGTAGATATTGGATATTTTGTTGGACTAACCCTGCAGGAAATTATCAAATCAATCTGGGTAAGTCATGAGATGAATTCAAATCAAAGATGAAGCAAGACACATGATTAACTCTAGCACAAGGAAGATATAGCTCATGGATAAAAGAACTTTATAGAGAGGAAGAAGATAAGTGTGATATAAGAACTACACTCAAAGGAAGTGGGCGACAAACCTCTATCATGCCACTTGAACACAAAGAACATCAAGGAGGAACTCGAGTCTACATCTCCATTGAGTAGTCTCTTTTTTTTCACAACCGTGCCTGAGTATGTATTTCATTAAGAAGAAAGCAGTTTACAGACAATTCTTGATGCGACCAAACAGAGCTTGACCAATACAAGATCACAAAGGACTAAAAATAGAGAAAAAAACTAAAGAAATACAAACAAACACCCAGCAACCACAACAAACAACCAACAACAGAAGCAAGACCGGGGGAGAACACCTCCAACCCTACAACCCTAACCAAGGCCAACCAACAACTAGACCTGCTAAAAGAAACTACACCACCAAAGATGCGAAGATCTGCAACACAAACAAGGTGGCAAAGCATCCACCCGACCAACCAACAGCGACGGCAAAGCATCCGTCCGAAGAGAACTCAAACCAACAACGATGGCGGCAAAGCATCCGCCAGAGCAGCACAGCGGCAAAGCATTCGCCAACCGACGACCAATGCGACCTAGACGATGTAGAGGAAACTAAGCAAAGGCAGGCGCAGAAGTGGATCCTCTCCAAGAAGAGTAGTCGACCACCACCGGCAAGCGCTTCCAAGACAACACCTCCAGGAAGGGAGCGACGCAATAAGCGCCATCGTCGTCTGAGCAACATAGTCTAGGTTTTCACCTGGAAAGCTCACTGAAGAGGAGGGCATAAGGGGAAAGAGTGACGCCTTCAACAAGGTAAGCAACGCCCTCGAGCGTCGCCGTCACCGGCCCGCAAACAAGCCAAGGCTTTCGCCTTCACCCCAATCCCAACCTAGCACCAATGGCTACACAGGAGAGCCCAACGCAACCAGGGCGGCCAGCGGGGACCGAAGCAGCGGCGGCGCGGCCACGGGCCCCCGGCCACCTGAGGCAGCGATGGCGTGGCCATGGGCCCCCACCCACAACATCTGGCGTGCAGAGGCGGAGAGGTGCAAAAGGACGCCTCCAAGGAGGAAGCGGCGTCCGCAGACATCGCCGTCCAAGCTTTCGCCAGAACCTCTCCCAAGCTCCGAAGGAAAGGCAGCAGTGGTGAAAAAAATGGGCGTCACCGTCGTCACCAGGCGCTGCCATGCACAACACGGATGACGCGCGTGCCCCAGCCGTGTGGTTGCTGCTGGGCAGCGTGCGCCACCACCGTGGCCACCGTCACAGCATCCGAACCGAGCGCCGCCGAGCTGCACGCCACCGCCATGGGCGGTAGCTGCCGTGGCCATTGGCGCCGTCACCGCAGAGATCGAGCCGAGTGCCGCCCCCTCCCCTCGCTACTCCACTGCTGTGGCTGCCGTGAGCGCCACTGTCGTGGCCGCCAACGCAGCTGCCCAAACAGGCGCCGCCCCGCCAAACGCCGCCGCCCTGTCCACAACCGCAGTGGGGTGCCGCGCCGCACACCGCCACGGTTGGCACCCCCGCAGCCACGGCAGGACCCGCCAGGCGCCCGCCGAGGCCGACGGCCGGCAATGCCGGAACCAGCCGGGAGCGGCCATCGAAGCGTGAGTCAGGCCCACCAGCGCATGGATCCGGCCTCCACAAGAGCGGATGTGGCCGCCGGCCACCTCCAAGGTGCAAGGAGGAAGGAAGAACGGGGAAGATGGAATGGAGAGAGAGAGAGAGAGAGATGGGGATTAGGGGGGCGACAGAGAAGACGACAGCCCCGCCGCCACCCTCCTCGCTGCTCACCAGACTTCCGGCAAGCCGCTCCGGCGGCGACGGAGGCAGAGAGTGGCGGCGGGGTTGGGTAGGCGCTGCGAGCCGCCCGTGCCGCCAGGAAGACGACGCGGGGGCGAGGGGCTGGTTGTGTTTACATATATGAGTAGTCTCTTGTCAATCAGGAATTAATCAAGAAAGGTTGACAAGAGAAGATCATGCATGCAACTGTCTGCATCCTCATCTCCTAAATCTGATGGTTGAAGCATGGGGAAGGAAGAACAATACCTCTAAGAAGATGATTCAACTGTGCTCTTCCAGCTCTCATGTTTCAGTTACTCTGCTACACCGGAATGAGACATTAAGATGAGCAAAAGGATGACTTGACAAAAGGATGAAAGAGAAAAGAGTACAAAATGGGAGGCAAGCTGTTATTGGATAAACAAGGAAAGATTCAAGTTGAAGAAAAGCTCCAACAATGAAGGTAACATCTAAAGGTAAGTAGTCATTATCTTCCTTGATTCTAGTATGCACATAACTGAAGAGTTAAACATAATTGAGTTAGAACTTTAATTGATCCAACCTTATTAACTCAATATGTTTAAGTTCTTTAATATTGCTCCTAATATCACTCTCTTAAGTTCATAGTCTTAACCTAATGAACTAAAAAGTATACATTATATTCCATTGGTTAAGCAAACTGAACCCTTATGTCAAAATGCTTCTAAATGTTATATTCATGATTAATCTTCTGATCTTACCATTCCTAATTATCTTGTTCAATGCACCTAAGGATAGAGAAGAATAAATTAGGTTCTGTTGGTGTTTTCCCACCAACAGAGCCCATGCATTTGATCTCTACCTTGTTTTTATGAGCAGGACACACTTTAAGTAAAGTGTGGGGAGTTTGTCAATTCCCCAGATTTGACAAAGTGAAAGTTCTGAACTCATGGACATTCACATTGAGCAAGATGCTGCCAGCTGCCACTATTAATGATCCACTTCAACATGCTGGACAAGCAAGGAACAAGGGAGGTACTGTCATCAGAATCGTAATCAAGCTCATTATCTCAGGAAGTGTTGAACAACATCTCTCTTTGAAGTATCCTTATCATTTGGATGGCTAACCCATGGATAGCTTTCTGCTAAACCATACACTAATCATTTCCACAAGTTGTGTTGTCCATTTGAGTTTTGCAGGATTCAAAAGAGAGAGTAAATGCAAAAGTGAAGGAGTAGACATGATAGATATCTCTGACAAGAATACTATGCTGAAAAGGTCAACATCACTCACTGCTCTGTCAGAAGAACTTCATCGCTGTTGGTCTATGACACCACATTGCAAGATTGAACGACTACGTCAACATTCAGCTTGGGGGAGAGCATCCCCATATATCCAGATAAGTATTCTGTCCCATCTCTTTATCAATTTTTATATTATATTATATTATGTTTTCTATTATAAATAAAATCAATAAAAAATGCACTAGAATTTCAGACGCGGACGTTGCTGCGTTCCTTCTGAGCTCACCAGTGTAATTTTTCTCCCTCTAGGCTTAAAATGGTGTATTTTGTATGTGATTCCATTGTTCACTTCTTCAGGTGGATATTTAAGAAATTATATTTTAAGATAATCATTGCCATCCAATGGAGTCTTCCCTACTAGCTAGTATGTTGGACCATTATAATATGTACCTAGATCATCAGGACATATGCGGGTGGAGATAAACTGTAGAGCCAAAGGGTGCTAGAAAGATAAGGCCGCACTATGTTTTTTTAATATACCTCTGGTGTCAAAGAGGAAAAGGAAAGAGTTTCCCGACTAATGAACAAAATACATTTACCACCAGCAGTGAGCCTTAGTTGATTCAACATCTCGAAGGGAAAACCATAGAGTTACCATCATGTTCAAGGAGATTTAACATGTACAGTTCTGGAACATGTGATCAAATCTCAAGTCAAATCAACTTTGAATGGAATCCAAGTCAACGACACTTAGTCATAGTCATCTTTGACAATAAATAACTTCAATTATATGGCACGTGTAGCAACAAATATAGTTGAAATGGGTTGCACACACTTATACTATATACATATCACGAGTGGAACTATATTTTGAGGTTAAGTAAAAACTAAATTCCATTGAAGAAAGATGGTAAGTGAAATGATTTTCCAACAGACAATTTGTGTTTACAGTAGCCAGAGCCATAGTAGTTAGCCACTTCGGGTGTGTTTGGTTGAGCTGTAGCTATTGAAAAAGCTGATGTGAGCTGTGGGCTGTGGAAAAGAAGCTGTGAGAAAACAGCTATGGGAAAAGCTGAAGACCTATAATGCCACTGGAGACCTATGGCACTATTTATATGCAAATTATTCATAAAAATATAATATTTTCTCTAATTTGTACTTAAGTGGCTAATTTGGAAAGGAAAATTTTCAAATGACAACATGATACTGCCATTCCATGAACTACCAATTTCAGGAACACCAGCAGAAATTCCCTAACGGAAGGGAGCAAGATGTGAAATCCTAATCTGTGCGAGTCGGCGTGCCGAGGCCCGAGGTGCGTCGGGCGCCTGGAGGCGGCGGGGCTGAAGGGGCCGGGCCGGTGGCGTCCGGCCAGTCGGCTGGACAAGCGGCGGCAGGCCAAGGGGTGGCAGCGCCAAACCGTGGCCGGAGCGCGCGTGCTGAGCGCAGAACAGGTGCGCACGAGCGTCGCACTCCGGAGGGGAGGGGAGGGGTGGGGCTAGCAGCGACCAGACGGCCGGAGGGGTGGCGGAGGGTGAAGGGGCGCCAGTGGGTCAAGTGGCGGCGGCGCCCTAACTCTAGGCGGAGCCGCGTGCCTGTCGTGATGGAGGGTCGGGGCGCGGAAGGGGAGGAATCAGGAGAAAGAAGCGAGCCGTTTTTTCATTAACAGTGGCAGGTGGGTAATTTTTACTCCCAAAAGCCAGAGAAAGCATGGGGTATAGGTGCTTTTGATTTCTACTATACCAAAAGCTGCTTTGGAATGCAAGCACTTGTAGCTTTTGGGTCCTTTGGTTGGGCTTTTGGCTTGCAAAAGCAAAAGCAGGTTGAAAAGACCAATCAAAGGCAACCTTAGCTTCAATTGAATTTGAATACCTGTGCATGTTGCTAAATTGAGCCCCATGTTCTAATGTTATTCCCTCAATTTTCAAGTTTGGACAAATATTGAGTTTATCTGCTAATTAAATTCCACGGAGAAAAGGATGTAATTGCTGGCTGGGCTTTTCATTTCGCATGCAAGTCGCAGGGCAAGAGAGCTGCTGGGCGTGTGATGGAGACCAAACTGATATCTTTGACTTAGTATCGCATCTCCTTGGTCACTGCTGGATGAACACCGGTTGGAGCATCGGGTAAGAAGCACCGGCATGAGATCCCTTGTCTAATTTAGACAATTCAATTAAGATATCTGAATTGTTATAGAAAAGTTAAGATAACTGAAAAAGAGTGAGCCAGGAAGACAGGGAAAGTAAGCTGGAAATTAAGGAGAGAGACGGAGCAAACAATCGTACTTGCGGGGGATTGATGGGAGCTCTTGCAGGGAGCAGGGGCTGACACTCGCCCGCCGCGAAGATGGACACGGATGCCGAGTTCTGGAGAGGATGCTGAGTAGACGACCCAGACGACGACACCCAGCGGCGCTCGCTGTCGTCGTTCTCGTTCGCCCGCGCCCTTTTGCATCCATCCCAAACGGCCCCCCTGCATGCACGTCCCATTTCTAGCTCCCTGCTGCGCCTAGTGATCTCCTCAAGCCTCAGCGGCCGGCGGAAGGATCAGAGAAACGTCCGCGGCGTTGATTGACGCGCCGTGCTCGAGGAGCCTCTCGAAGAGTCGCAAAAACTAGCGACGACGGAAGCTCATGAGGACGGCTAGGATTAACATTGCCTGAGATCCGACGGACGCTGTTGCTTGGTGACGTGGCCCAATAAGAGTTGAGAAAGTTCACCGATTTTAAGTCTTTAGAGATAACTAGAAAAACAAAATAAAAATTATTATGGGGATATAAATATATATTATTACTATGTGATTTTGATAGTCCTATGTGTGCTACTAAATAAATTAAAAGAGTCTGTATATAAGTTGGCTTGAATAAATAAAATAAACTAGAGGAATCTCAGAACACTCCCTTAATTGGAAATGATGAATAGTTGCTCTACTTTAATTCCTTTCTAGTACCTAGTTTTCAGTCTTGAATTCTCCTGAGTTTTGGATGAACTGTTTGATTTGAAAAATTACTTTGAACTTGAAACTTGTGGGTAGCACATATGCCTGATCTAAGTCTAGGTAATTGAGGGACAAGATATAGTTAAGTCTGAGCTGCTATTTATCATGCTTCTAGCTAAACTAAAGTTCTGGAGATTTAACTTTTAAACTTACAATTTTACATGATGAGTTTCTTTGTATGACATGAGAGTATTAAATTCCTACCAAAGCCATATATGATAGGTTAGATAAACTTATACATATATATGTTGCTTGTTATTGCATTGAGTTTTGTCAAGCTTTGTGACTCATATGAGAAACTTGTCATGCTTTTAAAATCAAGATCACATACACTCTACTCCACATATGCTACTTCTAATCCGGAAGTATGCAGAGCCAAATCCATTGATATCCACCCAAAAATGTTTTATTCCTACACTGGGAATACAAACCAAAAATATCTTTCATCATATACCCACCTCTTTATCATCTATGATTTGAATTGCTCTCAGTCATTATTTTCTCTCCAAAGTTTTATTGCAGAAAAGAAACATTGGGCTATATATATATAGAATAAAAGAGAGTAAAAAATGGACAAGTGTCCTGCATAAAACAATGGGTACTTAGATGCCTGCCTCTCTAAAAAAAAGAGAGATAGCCCATTGTTTTCTTGCAAAAGTTCAAAGTTCATGAGAGATATATATTTAAAGAGCAAAGTAGAATTAGGATCCATTATTTCACCCCTTTTCTATTCCCACCACCATTGCCACTATATTCCACTACATATTCACACCACCATATATATCCATACACATGCACATCTTGATTTGATTGTATGACTTGTTGCTCTTTAGATCCATTGTTTGACTTTACAATATATGCTTTGCAAGTACGTATGCTATTTTTCCATACCTATAAGCTCCACATATAAGCCTTTGATTAGATATAGGATGAGAGAAGGCATAACCCTATCATTGCCTTGGTAAGGATCCATAAATAATTCATATATTGAGTGACTTGTGAGTGTCATACAATGAATCTCTGAGTTTTATTTTTAAAAACATATAAAAACTCCAGGATAATAGTTAAGTGAAAAGCTTGAAACATAGTGTTTGACTTAATTGTTCTGTCTTTCAATTACTTAAGACCCAAGTAAAGGCTAATAAGCTCCATAGTTTTAGGTAATATGAGTAAGTTAGAAAGATAGATCAGTTTGTTTTAATCCTTAGGAGAATTTTTGATTGAAAGCATGTGTACTTTTGAGGAGTGAAGGTATTGTAGCAACTCCTGATCCAAGTTCTGCTGAGTCTAGGTTTGCTTAGGGATGAGCAAAAGGTAAGCTTGGGGGAACCTGTTGACGGTAGATAAAGTTAATATTTAGCTATCATAAACCGCCAACATTAACTTTATAATTTCTTAACTCTATTATAAAACCTAGGAGTAAGGTTTGATTATGGCAAAATATCTAAATAGTGGTATTTCATTTGTCTTATTGGATATTTGGTATTTTGACATCATAAAACTATCTCAAAAGATGAATTAGAGTGTACCATTGAGAAGAGCTCGTCGAGATGATCGAAATGGTCATATCATTTGCTATGATTAGAGCTCCGGTTGAGAAGATATCAAACCCGGAATAATTCTAATTCTAGAAGGTTCCAGAGGAATCTAGAGCCAACAATAGAATAGGGATGAAACTGACAAAATTCCATAGTTTTGGTGAATATGTGTCTCTGCAGGGGGTTATCAGGAAGATTGTGGAGAGGATTCCTTCACCGCTAAGCAACTTCGCATAAAAATACAGAACTCCAGTGTGGGAAGGATGTAGAAGATACTAGGAGACTTCACGGCGAAGCAAGGCCGGAGAGGCTGATAGGTGGGGCCGGCCAGCCTTACCTCTAGCCGGCCGGCTTGGGCCCACCTGGAAGTGGCTTCGCCATGCCACGTCAGCTCCCAACCGACCTAAGGATTAAATCTACGCCATTGTTCAAGGTCAGTTTGATCCGAGGGCAGCGGTGGCTCCAAGGGGACTGTAAATACAAGGGGCAGGGCTCCCACCAGAATCCCTAATTCATCATTCAAATCATTATGTAGGGTTTTAGCCCTAGAGCTCCTTCTAGTAATTAGAAGCCCTCTAATTAGAAGCCTTCTAGTTCTAGCAATAAGAAGCCCTAGGTGATTAGAGCTAGCTAATCAAGAGATGATTAGATCTCACTAGATCTAATCATTAGAATTAGAGAGTTAGAGAAGGGATGAGTTGGGAGGTGGTGCCGGCCTGTCGGTGCTTCCTCATGGCTTGAGCCTTGTCAGAAGTTAACCTACATCTGAGATTTCTCTGGTGATTTACTTCTTACCTCTCTAAGCATTATTGTTTATATTATTTATTTGGTCTATGAGTTTCTTTTGAGTGCTTTGATCTAGTGCACTAGATTAGGGTATTATTCTTAGTGTGAGCGTGGTGCTTAGACTAGAATAGCTCATAGAGGCACCCTATATTCCAGATCGGTGGTGGTTTCCAAGTGTACAGACCTATTGATTCCTCTATAGTCCACCTCCTGTCTATAGGACTAGTAGGACGCGGTCGTCTGGTAAAGTTCATCCTCTGTTGTGTCTTTACTTAGAATGATGTCCCCAGATGAATAGTAGAAGACATAGCTTAGTGAGATAAGAGTTAGAGTATCTTTGTAATCTCCTCTACATTCTCGACATTGTAAAGTCTTGAAGCTATCTTTGATCTCTTCTACATCCTTAGGATTCTTAAGCCTTGCAGTTATCAGTGTGATCTCTTCTACATCCTTCTTAAATCTTATAGTTAGTCTAGGTTAGGTTAGATCATAGTTAGTCTCACACCTTTCCTCGCGGATACGATACTTAGAGAAATCTAAGTGAAGTGCTGTTTAGGTTTATTTATCTGTGCGCTTGCGGATTCTATACTCACCATTATACTACACTTTAATAGAATCTCAGAGTAGCATGATTAGTTAAACCCATCTTTAGTGTCATGCTAGATTGACAACCTAGCTTAAGTGATATTAGAGGTGTGAAGTGTTTCTAGTGCCGAACTACTTTTTGTAGTGACGTTTAGAAATACCAACAGTTGTAAAGAAAAATAAAGCCAAAATCTCTGAACTAATTAATACTATAAAGCTAGTTGATAAGGACTTAGAAGCTAAGGATGCTAGGATTAATGGTCTCCAGAGGGAGATAGATTTGCATAGTAAAATTAAGAATTAGATTATTTTAGTGTTTTGTGTCGATTGATAAGGCACTCGTTTTAGTTATGTTTTTAAATTATTAATTATTAGGTTTGAATTCGTCTTGTGATTGTGTAATAAAAGTGCCTTATATGATATCAATGAAAGAATTTTAATTTTTGAAGTCTTTTATCTGTTTTTTCTATTTTTCTATTTTTGGATATGTGTTTTGTCTCTACATGTTGTGCATACAGAGTGAATAAGAAACAAGTGCGGGGGAGACAACACATCATAAAGAAGAAGCAAAGAAGAAGAAAATCTCTGCATTAAAGAGAGATAAGTTTACCTTACAACTTCTCTAAATTTTTACTTATGCTATTACTTGTTCTAAATTAAATCTGAAAACTATTGCTAAACAACTTAAAATTTGAGAGATGATTATTTTAGTCATAACTGAAAGATAGACTCACATATTTCTTTTCTTAGAATTCTTGTTACTGTTGGGAACTTAATTAATAGGGACTCCATGATTACTTAAGTTGTTGTGGAATGGAATATAGTACAGTACTGAGAACTTGATTCTTGATATTTAGTCATTGGAGAATTTTATTTTAAAAATTATTAAAAATTTAATAGCTATATCTTCTCTTATGTGGTAAAAGCAATATCCTATCCAAAGCCAAATATGATTTAGAAGTTTCTAAACCAGCACATAAGCTATTTACTTTGTGTTTGAGTTTTGTCAAATCTTATGACTCATGTTGAGAGATTTATCATACTCCTAAGATCAAGATCATATACACTCCACATAATTGTTCTGCTATCCACACTGGAAGTAGACAATGCCTTTTCCTCCTAAAAATGTTTTACTCCTACACTGGAGAAAACAACCAAAAATATGTTAGGAATAAATACATGCTCTAAAGTGCTTGAATAAATGTCTTCTCTATCGCTAACTTACCCCCCCCCCCCACCTCCTCTCATATATATATATAGGAGGGAGCCAGGGGTGTTCTGCCGCGAGCTGGAGCTGATGCCTACTGAAACTGATCATGTGAGCCAACAAGGAGCTGCCACGTCGAAGCTTGAGGTGGTGGGGTCCACTGGCCGGTCGGGCGACCAAGGTGGTCGACCGGCCTAGTCTAGTGGCCAACCGACCCCATCTTGCTCCGATAGGTTCTCCTTTGGGCCCACATGTTATATTTAGGTGCAAGCCCATTGTCTTAAAACGGTTTCTTACTTTGGTGGGCCATTTGATCCTTGTGATGACACATGTCACGCTGTGATTGGCTGAAACCTTGTGCCTTAGATTATGCCTCACCATCTACCTGCATTTTTAGCTCAAAATCACCTGCACACAATTTCAAACCAACATCTATGGAATTCGTTAATATTTGATCCTATGCTAGCATTTATTCCATGACATGCTTAGTTTTTGTTCAGGATTTGACGGTCAAAATGGGTCAAAATAGACCGTCAACAGAGTCCATAGGTGGAGCATGGGCTAGATTCTTGCGCCTTATGGCATCTAGCCCAGACTTGTCTATACCCGATGACGTATCATTGAACATCTTCTACTCAAGTTTAGACATGAAATCTGCCCTAGACCTCGACATCGCCACCGGAGGTTGGTTTGCACACACGACTCCAATAGAAGGAATAGAGATCTTAGATAGCCTCTTAGAAAGATTTTTCTCTCCTACCGACCATGAGAGTCTATCAACACCCGAATCCGAGCCTTTATTATTCACATCCCTTGATTCGTCTGTTAAGCCCTCTCCCGAACCACGAACACCAAAGGAAGAAGAAATTCAACCTTCGGAGTTCTCTTCCCGATTCGAGGATGATCCTTCAGGAAAGATCAGAAATACCACGAATCATCTTAGGCGAGAAAAGCCTATAGCATCGTTGTGTCCTTATGAGACCCTCAATGAAGTTTCCTATCATGCACCGACAATGGATTGGTCGAAGGAGGCAAAGCGTACCGCCGAAGCAATTCGGATTAGCTCAACTTCCACAACCATCCGTTGTTCAATGAAGGGAAATATCGTAGAAGCTCTTCATGACCCTGCTACTGAGGCTTGCATTAGGTCCAAGTATCTCATAGACACTCTTGTGGGTAACATGCCTCTAACCCTGACCGACAAGTACTATAGAAGTCCCTCGGGACTCTTCTTTGAATGTCGGGGGATCGCAAGGGACATGCCTATCACAATAGACAAAATTGAGGTGCACTTAGAATTCTACATCTATGATGTCTTCGATTTTGATCTTCTCCTAGGCTAGCCACTAGAAAAACTTCTTGCATCTCATGGGAGCCTAAATGAAAAGCTTAGGGAAACTGCTTCAACCACCGCTATCTCTAGTTTGGAAAATCCCACGGCAAAGCCTCTTCTTGAGCAAGACCCGCTCGAGGAGATAATGCATGGATCTCCATTCATGTCATCCGAGCCCGTTCCCTATGAGATCGCTAAATTGGCGACTTCTGAAGAGTATAACTCAGAAGACACCCTTCACCTTTGTGAAGACGAACGATCATCATCACTCTCGATCAAGTTTGACCATCTTCCCGTTGGCCCCAAATATGTTATTCTTGACCACGATCGAGACACAACGATGATCTCTCACAATGAATCTCTTGAGATGGAGAATCAACAGGCCATGGAATTATATGAGGTACTGACTCTGGAGTTCGAAGAAAAGGATTCCACAAATGAGCATGGTAGTTTCACTCTTGAAATACCACAGGAACTATGCTCATTCAACACCACTCCAGAGTTAGGCACGCTTAGTGCCCCGTGCACACACGAGGACTACAACCATCTTAAGGTCCTCTCCTGCAAAATATTCAGAAGGTTGGTTGTAGATGTATATATTTATCGTAAACATTGCAGATTTTGTGGGTGCACTACAACACTAACCTTGTAGCTAGCTTTAACAATTGGTGGTGAAAGGAGAACACATCATCAATGATAGCCGCAAGAGTTCTCATGGTCGAGCTTATGGCCATAAACAAAACACTGCCGGTAGATGGCCCGGATTATCATTTATTTTCTTGAATAAAAGCAAGATCATGTTATAGGATAAGGTTTTCCTTCAGGTATTTTTGGTTGCTAACCATTTTAGGTGGAGATCAAAGAGAACAATGGATAGGCAACACCTACGAACATGAGAGCTACACCAAATATGACATCTTGATACGTCTTGGCAAGGGAACGACTACGAAAAGGACCTTGAACTCCTCACACTTGAAGTTTTGTTGACCAGCAGTGCAAACTCCAAGTGTGGGGGAGGTATGTGAGTATCCCGAAGTTAGTTCCCTTCATGCCTGTTCTTATCTTGAATTGGAAATGGTGTTAGTTCTTACATCTTGCTCCATAAAAAGAAAAAAATGTGAGAGGAGTTGCCATGGTGACAATATTGAGTTCTTCATCAACGAAACACCATGGTAAGTACTCTCAGTATCCTGCTTTTGACTCTAAACAAAGCCCTTCCGGGAGGTCGCCCGAGGATCACCAGGTTCGTGCTCATGCTTCTCTCCATTTGAATAAAGCTTAATCATGCTTCATGCCTCCTTTATCTATTTTTGTGTGCTCTGGTTTGAATGTGTGTGATGCATAACACATTCATAGGCATTTTAAATTAAGCATGGTGTTAGGTTAAAGTGTCCTCTTCGATCAAACTAGACGTTATGTCAAGTTTGATTGATGTTCCTGGAGTTAATACTTGTATAAATATCGGTTGAATATGTGAACTAATCCCTGCAGGAAAATCAAATCCAAATGGGTGAGTTATTGAGCTAAAGTCAAATAGAAAGGTAAGCCAAGGTTTTGGATTAATGTGGCACAGCATGCTTGTGTTGATGCAACATCAATTCAACCTTGATTGGGTAAGTCTCACGGTGAGATTAAAATTTAGTTCCAATAGATTTTAGGGCTCCTTGGTTCTTAAAACCGGCAGAGCCATTGTTTTGCTTCCATCTTTTGTCTTTTGAATAAAGCACTAGGTACAAGAACAAGTGTGGGGGAGATCTCTTGGAGCTCGGATGCACATACACTCAAGATCACCCCTAACACGTGCACAACACCGAATGAACAAGCACGCAAAAAGCTAAGACAAACTGGTGCTAGCATTGTTCGGCAGAAACCCAGGTTTGGCCAACCAGCACTATCCCTGTTCGTCCTCCATCGCGATGGTTTGTGCACTATACCCCTCAATCTCCCTAATCCATGAGTTTAAATGAAATCTTTGTTAATCATTAAAATTAAACTCAAGGATATCCTCTGGTCGTGTGCTTCATATTATTGGCTTGCATACATTTTATTCTTTGCTAAGCCTAAACTTGTGAATTATATTTTAGGGAACCCATAATTGTTAAGTTGTTGGAAAGTGAAATATGGTTTGATGGAAGAATCCTCGCTTTATCTGTTTATATGTCTGGAAAATTTTGTATCAAAAGAGAAACCTCCATAGCTTTACAACTCCACGTGTTTGTCCTACCAAAGCCATATGTCGATCTTCATGAAAGAAATTTTACACATATGTGCCTTGTTGTTGCATTAAGCCTCATCAAATTTTGTGACCCTAGTGAGGTGTCTTTCATACTTGCTTGATCAAGATCATGTACACACCACCAGCTAAACTTCTACACTGGAAGTTAGCTATGCCATTACATCCATCCACAAAATAAAACTCCATGAAATGATCTCTCTCTCTCTAGTATCTCTCGAAAGAGGCATGGGCTATCGAAAAAAAGAAGAAGAAAGACCCATGAAGGTCCAAATGAAAAAAATGGACACATGAAGGTCCAAAGATAATAAAAATAATAATACAGCCATGTCCTCATGTTATCCAAATAAAGGAGAGAGATTCATGAAAGGAGTCTTTTATTTTGTTCATCCACCTTCCATACATGTGCACAATCTTGATCAAATGGTATGATATGTCATCTCCATGGATCTAATTTTTTATTTTGCAATATATGTGACACAAGTGCATGCTTCCTTTTCTCCTACCATGAGCTCCGCATAAGCTATCTTTAGAAGTAGGATGAAAATAAGTAATGCTTTGGTGAGGATATATACACACTGAGCGACATGAGCGATCCTATAGAGAAGTAAAGCTATGGTTGGTCTTTGCAAAAATATTTTCAAAACCCCCAGTCATAGAGCAGGAAAGTGGAGGAGACTGAAGTCAGCACCGTTCCACTCTTCAACTTCCCAAACAATTTAAAGTAGATACATCAAAATTCGTAGGTAAAGGTGAAGTTTAGAATAATCTGTATGCTGGTATCATATGATATAGAAGCCGGGTCCACCTTAGTCCTATCCTTTACTCAAGGACGATCAAGGGACTAACTGTGGGTGATCTTGTTGATGGTCTATTTTGACCCATTTTGACAGTTAAATATCATGCAAAATATAAGCATCGCAAGGAATAAATGATAACATAGGATGATTTATTGACAAATTCCACATATGCTGGTCTAAAAATATGTGTAGGTGAATTTGGGCAAAAAAATGCTGGACACTAGTAAGTATGATCCAAAGTATAAAATTCCAACCAATCACAAGCATGCACAAGGATCAAAAGGCCCACTTGGCAGCCTCACATGAGAAGGAAACACAGCCATGCGCATGAACACGTCATCAATCCAAGGCAACACCTTCTTAGACAATCAGAGCGCAACACGCAGTAGAACATGGATTAGAGGGCCCACCTGAGCTGGAAACCGACAAAGCCAAGAGCTATGTTACCTGCCACGGGCATAAGGGCCCACATGTCAACCTCTAGCCCAAAGATGAAGGCGGTTGGCTACTGGGCCAACTCGGCCGACCAGGCAGGTCAGCTGACGGCCCATGGGCCCTACCGCCTTCCAGTTTTGACGTGGCAGCTCCTCATTGGTGGAGAGTATTGGTTCAAGGAGTCATGGCAGCTGCAAGACCCCGTGCACACCCATAGCTCCCTCTTATAAATATGAGAGGGGTGAAGAATTGAACAACACAACACACCTCACACAAGCTTACCTTGGAGCAGCCCTCCTCTCTTCCTTTGGGAGCTTGGGAGCTCATCCTAGATGCTCTAGGAAGCCTAGGAGTGTAGGAAAATAGGGAGAGAGTGAGGAGTCGGAGAAGTGCCGGGTCTATCGGCACTCTTCTCCACTTGTACCTCGACAGATGCTTATCAATCATAGTAAGTGTTCGTGTTTTGTTATGTTCTTCAGAAATAGAGTTTAAGTTTAAGTTCTAGTTTTTACTATTTACTAGATTGAGTGCTCACTAGTGCATAGTGGATAATCCTAGCCTAAGACTCCTGATAGAGACTGATGTTCATCGCTAAGGTTAAGATTTGTACTAGATAGCATAGACGTGGTGTCTAGGCTAGATCTTACCGCTTAATTGTTGTATTCCCCATGGTTTGTAGAGATAGCCTGCAGGTAGTACTAACAGCCCTGTTAAAGCCCTAGTAACCCTCCACATTCGTGTATATAGTAGTAGCCTTGATTATCGGAGCATGTGGTTTTATCCATGGGAAACTGATAGCCCGAGGTAAACAATGAAGTTAGATCTTTTATTATCTTAGGTTCTGAACCATAGGAAAACCTTTCTATCCTCTTTATCCTACACGTGTGTGTGTGTGTCCTTGGATGCATACAAGGAAAGATATCAGGGCCCACATGTCAGCTTGCCAGAGAAGGATAAGGACGAGAGGCGGCCAGGTGGGGCCGGCCTCCCGTCCAGGTGCATTTCGAGGAGGAGTCAGCCCCAAGTCTTCTGATTATCTTCCATACGTGCATTTGGCGGGAACCGACCTCCACTATTATAAATAGGGCCCCCTCTCACCCCTCACACACACACACACACACTTCATTCCATTCTCTCCATGAAGGCTCTCCTCTCTCTTGCTCTCTTAGCTAGGTAGTGGAGCTAGGCTAGTTCTCTTTAGCGAGCAAGTCGTCCTCGGGTTCGTTGAGCAATCCTCGGCTCCTGGTATGGCTTTGTATCCGACTTGTCAAACTTCTATTCATAATATAGAGTTTTGCCATGGTTGCTTTACTATCTTGATAGTTTATCAATCCATGCTTAGATCGTTCATAAGTTATGCTACGGTCTTGGTTAGGCCAATCATTTATAGAGTAGTTATGTAACATGTCTTACTACACAAAACAACATGATTAACCTCCAAGACGACTTAATTATCTTCACAAATTAAGTTTTAGTTATTTCATATAGCAAATAAATCATGATTTGCTAAGAAATAAGTAACTCAGCACACAAATAGAATTTAAACTCAGCAAAATTAATTCAAACAGGAATTACAGAGAGAAATCTATCCTGTAAATTTCATGGCATTTCATGCAGCCAATTATTCAAAATAAAACATTAACTCTGACAACACCTAGATAAAGATTAAATTCTACATAACAAACTATAACACTTATGAAGCTCAACATTTCTCAGAACAGTATTCATATGATTATGAACGTCCTATAAATTTTTCAGAACTTATCTAGGCATAAAGCAGAAGTAACAATTTTGACAAAATTAAACCACATATGGCAAAACTAATTAGTACAGAAAGTTCTATAACATTTCTAGATCCTAAATTTTACATACATGAACATATGATCAAATTAGAGTTTCATAAAAATTCTTAGATTTTTCTAAGCAAAGAAACTATTTATCACAATTAAACCATACTTAACAAGCATTAAATCAAATATATAGCTAAACAGATCTAAAATTTCCCAAACTTGCGCAACAATAAGGTTTTAGTAACCAGTATGCATGGAAAACGTTTCACACTCAGAACTTTAATAATTCTACTAGAAAAAATATATTATCAAAACTAGTAGATATAGGAATCTTGAAACTTTGACCTAGTTAATGATATTAAAAAGAGTTCAAATTTTTACCAGGCACTAATAACACTGCAAGACATATTCTAGCCAAAAACCACAAGAAGTTACTGAGTAAAACTCCTAGAACAATTAAAGCCTCTTTATTCTATTCTTTTTCTTGGATTAATATGCAAACCAAAACTGAAGATGTGTATGTAACAAAACTTGTAGGTCTTGTAACAAGGATCCCAAAACATTTAGATTTGTATTTTTCTGATGTTTCTACGAATTTTTAGATATTTTCAAAATTCAGCCTAGAAACAAAAAGAAAATGATTTAAAACTTGCAGATAGGCCCCTAGAAGTTTTTGAATCCTAGCAGATAGGCCCTTGGCCGGAGTCAGAGCAGAGGAAGGAGTTTGACCTGCCGATTCCGGTGGCTCTGATCGCCGGCGGCGAGGCTGGAGGGGCTAGGAATCTTCAGGGCGTCAAGCGCTACCTGCTAGAGGGTCTGGGTCGATGAGGAGGCGGCCGGAGGAGGCTCGTCGACGGCGAGCAGTGGCGGTCGGCGTACGGGATCGGCGGCGAGGTTGCTCCGGGGGTCGAGGGTGGAAGGGGAATGGCCAGGGAGCTCCGCGAGAGCGAGGCGGAGCTATTGGCGGGGTCTGCGTGGGCGGAGGAGGTCTGGAGTGGCGGGTCGACAGTGAGCTCGAGCTCGTCGGTGTGCGGGCGGACGGCGGCGATGTTCTGGGGGTTTGGGGAGGGGATGTGGCGAACGAGTGAGGGGAATGCGTTGCGGGGACTCTCCTGGAGCTGAAGCGCACGAGAGATGGGGAAGCCGGGCTTTTCCCTGAGCTAGTCACGACGGCAGCGACGTGGCGGCCGCGGAGCTCGACTGGGCGGCGTGGCAAGGGGAGGAGTGCTCCAGCACGGAGGGGAGTGGGGCCAGGGGGTTGCGGGGGTGCCGCGTGTGGCGATGGAGCAGCAGAAGGTGGAATGCGGCCCTCCTTGGCGGTGGGCGGCGCCGCTCTGCGCCAGCGGCAAAGCAAGCAGAGAGAGAGAGAGAGGTGGAAGATGAAGGCTGGACCTCTTTGCAATTTCTGAAAAGTTTTGGGGTCCTACTATAAAAAAAATAACTCCTAAACTATGGCTCAAATGAAAAAGTGCCCAACATGAAAGTTGTTCAACTTTTCAAGATCTACAACTTTGGTGTTGTGCAAAACTTGATTTGATCAAAGGTTAAAGAGTTATTTTAAAAACATAGAAAGGATTTTGAATTTAATGGAATTTTGCCTTTTCCAAAGCAAATTCACCTCAATTTCAGACTAAAATGTAAAATTTCCTGCCATGCAATGATTACACTAAATTTTACAAAGAAATCCTCCACAAAAGCAATATTTGCCCATCCTATTCAAATTAAACTATAGGAAGGTCCTTGCATTAAATCATATTTACACAATTAGGCTTATATTTTTAAAATAAAACCATTGCTCAAGCAAATTAAGCACATGACGCATAAAATAAATGCATTTCTACTGTGCAGACATCTAGGGTGTCACATCTTTAATCTCTTCTACATCCTTGACATTCTTAAGCCTTACAGTTATCGTCGTGATCTCTTCTACATAGTTCTTAAATCTTATAGTTAGCCTTGGTTAGGTTAGATCGTAGTAAGTCTCACATGTTTCCCTGTGGATACGATACTTAGAGAAATCTAAGTGAAGTGCTGTTTAGGTTTATTTATCTGTGCGCTTGCAGATTCTATACTCACCATTATACTACACTTTAATAGAATCTCAGAGTAGCATGATTAGTTAAACCAATCTTTAGTGTCATGCTAGATTGACAACCTAGCTTAAGTGATATTAGAGGTGTGAAGTGTTTCTAGTGCCGAACTACTTTTTGTAGTGACTTTAGAAATACCAACAGTTGTAAAGAAAAATAAAGCCAAAATCTTTGAACTAATTAATACTATAAAGCTAGTAGATAAGGACTTAGAAGCTAAGGATGCTAGGATTAATGGTCTCCAGAGGGAGATAGATTTGCATAGTAAAATTAAGAATTAGATTATTTTAGTGTTTTGTGTCGATTGATAAGGCACTCGTTTTAGTTATGTTTTTAAATTATTAATTATTAGGTTTGAATTCGTCTTGTGATTGTGTAATAAAAGTGCCTTATATGATATCAATGAAAGAATTTTAATTTTTGAAGTCTTTTATCTGTTTTTTCTATTTTTCTATTTTTGGATATGTGTTTTGTCTCCACATGTTGTGCATACAGAGTGAATAAGAAACAAGTGCGGGGGAGACAACACATCATAAAGAAGAAGCAAAGAAGAAGAAAATCTCTGCATTAAAGAGAGATAAGTTTACCTTACAACTTCTCTAAATTTTTACTTATGCTATTACTTGTTCTAAATTAAATCTGAAAACTATTGCTAAACAACTTAAAATTTGAGAGATGATTATTTTAGTCATAACTGAAAGATAAACTCACATATTTCTTTTCTTAGAATTCTTGTTACTGTTGGGAACTTAATTAATAGGGACTCCATGATTACTTAAGTTGTTGTGGAATGAAATATAGTACAGTACTGAGAACTTGATTCTTGATATTTAGTCATTGGAGAATTTTATTTTAAAAATTATTAAATATTTAATAGCTATATCTTCTCTTATGTGGTAAAAGGAATATCCTATCCAAAGCCAAATATGATTTAGAAGTTTCTAAACCAGCACATAAGCTATTTACTTTGTGTTTGAGTTTTGTCAAATCTTATGACTCATGTTGAGAGATTTATCATACTCCTAAGATCAAGATCATATACACTCCACATAATTGTTCTGCTATCCACACTGGAAGTAGACAATGCTTTTTCCTCCTAAAAATGTTTTACTCCTCCACTGGAGAAAACAACCAAAAATATGTTAGGAATAAATAAATGCTCTAAAGTGCTTGAATAAATGTCTTCTCTGTCGCTAACTTACCCCCCCCCCCCACCTCCTCTCATATATATATATAGGAGGGAGCCAGGGGTGTTCTGCCACGAGCTGGAGCTGATGCCTACTGAAACTGATCATGTGAGCCAACAAGGAGCTGCCACGTCGAAGCTTGAGGTGGTGGGGTCCACTGGCCGGTCGGGCGACCAAGGTGGTCGACTGGCCTAGTCCAGTGGCCAACCGACCCCATCTTGCTCCGATAGGTTCTCCTTTGGGCCCACATGTTATATTTAGGTGCAAGCCCATTGTCTTAAGTCGGTTTCTTACTTTGGTGGGCCATTTGATCCATGTGATGACACATGTCACGCTGTGATTGGCTGAAACCTTGTGCCTTGGATTATGCCTCACCATCTACCTGCATTTTTAGCTCAAAATCACCTGCACACAATCTCAAACCAACATCTGTGGAATTCGTTAATATTTGATCCTATACTAGCATTTATTCCATGACATGCTTAGTTTTTGTTCAGGATTTGACGGTCAAAATGGGTCAAAATAGACCGTCAACAGAGTCCATAGGTGCAGCATGGGCTAGATTCTTGCGCCTTATGGCATCTAGCCCAGACTTGTCTATACCCGATGACGTATCATTGAACATCTTCTACTCAAGTTTAGACATGAAATCTGCCCTAGACCTCGACATCGCCACCGGAGGTTGGTTTGCACACACGACTCCAATAGAAGGAACAGAGATCTTAGATAGCCTCTTAGAAAGATTTTTCTCTCCTACCGACCATAGCGAACCCCGCCGGGAGGAACCCACGTCGAGCCATGAGAGTCTATCAACACCCGAATCCGAGCCTTTATTATTCACATCCCTTGATTCGTCTGTTGAGCCCTCTCCCGAACCACGAACACCAAAGGAAGAAGAAATTCAACCTTCAGAGTTCTCTTCCCGATTCGAGGATGATCCTTCAGGAAAGATCAGAAATACCACGAATCATCTTAGGCACGAAAAGCCTATAGCATCGTTGTGTCCTTATGAGACCCTCGATGAAGTTTCCTATCATGCACCGACAATGGATTGGTCGAAGGAGGCAAAGCGTACCGCCGAAGCAATTTGGATTAGCTCAACTTCCACAACCAACCGTTATTCAATGAAGGGAAATATCGTAGAAGCTCTTCATGACCCTGCTACTGAGGCTTGCATTAGGTCCAAGTATCTCATAGACACTATTGTGGGTAACATGCCTCTAACCCTGACCGACAAGTACTATAGAAGTCCCTCGAGACTCTTCTTTGAATGTCGGGGGATCGCAAGGGACGTGCCTATCACAATAGACAAAATTGAGGTGCACTTAGAATTCTACATATATGATGTCTTCGATTTTGATCTTCTCCTAGGCTAGCCACTAGAAAAACTTCTTGCATCTCATGGGAGCCTAAATGAAAAGCTTAGGGAAACTGCTTCAACCACCGCTATCTCCAGTTTGTAAAATCCCACGGCAAAGCCTCTTCTCGAGCAAGACCCACTCGAGGAGATAATGCATGGATCTCCATTCATGTCATCCGAGCCCGTTCTCTATGAGATCGCTAAATCGGCGACTTCTGAAGAGTATAACTCAGAAGACACCCTTCACCTTTGTGAAGACGAACGATCATTATCACTCTCGATCAAGTTTGACCATCTTCCCGTTGGCCCCAAATATGTTATTCTTGACCATGATCGAGACACAACGATGATCTCTCACGATGAATCTCTTGAGATGGAGAATCAACAGGCCATGGAATTATATGAGGTACTGACTCTGGAGTTCGAAGAAAAGGATTCCACAAATGAGCATGGTAGTTTCACTCTCGAAATACCACAGGAACTATGCTCATTCAACACCACTCCAGAGTCAGGCACGCTTAGTGCCCCGTGCACACACGAGGACTACAACCATCTTAAGGTCCTCTCCTGCAAAATATTCAGAAGGTTGGTTGTAGATGTATATATTTATCGTAAACATTGCAGATTTTGTGGCTGCACTACAGCACTATCCTTGTAGCTAGCTTTAACAATTGGTGGTGAAAGGAGAACACATCATCAATGATAGCCGCAAGAGTTCTCATGGTCGAGCTTATGGCCATAAACAAAGCACTGCCGGTAGATGGCCCGGGTTATCATTTATTTTCTTGAATAAAAGCAAGATCATGTTATAGGATAAGGTTTTCCTTCAGGTATTTTTGGTCGCTAACCATTTTAGGTGGAGATCAAAGAGAACAATGGATAGGCAACACCTACGAACATGAGAGCTACACCAAATATGACATCTTGATACGTCTTGGCAAGGGAACGACTATGAAAAGGACCTTGAACTCCTCACACTTGAAGTTTTGTTGACCAGCAGTGCAAACTCCAAGTGTGGGGGAGGTATGTGAGTATCCCGAAGTTAGTTCCCTTCATGCCTGTTCTTATCTTGAATTGGAAATGGTGTTAGTTCTTGCATCTTGCTCCATAAAAAGAAAAAAATGTGAGAGGAGTTGCCATGGTGACAATATTGAGTTCTTCATCAACGAAACACCATGGTAAGTACTCTTAGTATCCTGCTTTTGACTCTAAACAAAGCCCTTTCTGGAGGTCGCTCGAGGATCACCAGGTTCGTGCTCATGCTTCTCTCCATTTGAATAAAGCTTAATCATGCTTCATGCCTCCTTTATCTATTTTTGTGTGCTCTGGTTTGAATGTGTGTGATGCATAACACATTCATAGGCATTTTAAATTAAGCATGGTGTTAGGTTAAAGTGTCCTCTTCGATCAAACTAGACGTTATGTCAAGTTTGATTGATGTTCCTGGAGTTAATACTTGTATAAATATCGGTTGAATATGTGAACTAATCCCTGCAGGAAAATCAAATCCAAATGGGTGAGTTATTGAGCTGAAGTCAAATAGAAAGGTAAGCCAAGGTTTTGGATTAATGTGGCACAGCATGCTCGTGTTGATGCAACATCAATTCAACCTTGATTGGGTAAGTCTCACGGTGAGATTAAAATTTAGTTCCAATAGATTTTAGGGCTCCTTGGTTCTTAAAACCGGCAGAGCCATTGTTTTGCTTCCATCTTTTGTCTTTTGAATAAAGCACCAGGTACAAGAACAAGTGTGGGGGAGATCTCTTGGAGCTCGGATGCACATACACTCAAGATCACCCCTAACACGTGCACAACAACAAATGAACTAGCACGCAAAAGGCTAAGACAAACTGGTGCTAGCATTGGTCACCAGAAACCCAGGTTTGGCCAACCAGCACTATCCCTGTTCGTCCTCCATCACGATGGTTTGTGCACTATACCCCTCAATCTCCCTAATCCATGTGTTTAAATGAAATCTTTGTTAATCATTAAAATTAAACTCAAGGATATCCTCTGGTCGTGTGCTTCATATTATTGGCTTGCATACATTTTATTCTTTGCTAAGCCTGAACTTGTGAATTATATTTTAGGGAACCCATAATTGTTAAGTTGTTGGAAAGTGAAATATGGTTTGATGGAAGAATCCTCACTTTATCTGTTTATATGTCTGGAAAATTTTGTATCAAAAGAGAAACCTCCATAGCTTTACAACTCCACATGTTTGTCCTACCAAAGCCATATGTCGATATTCATGAAAGAAATTTTACACATATGTGCCTTGTTGTTGCATTAAGCCTCATCAAATTTTGTGACCCTAGTGAGGTGTCTTTCATACTTGCTTGATCAAGATCATGTACACACCACCAGCTAAACTTCTACACTGGAAGTTAGCTATGCCATTACATCCATCCACAAAATAAAACTCCATGAAATGATCTCTCTCTCTCTAGTATCTCTCGAAAGAGGCATGGGCTATCAAAAAAAAGAAGAAGAAAGACCCATGAAGGTCCAAATGAAAAAAAATGGACACATGAAGGTCCAAAGATAATAAAAATAATAATACAGCCATGTCCTCATGTTATCCAAATAAAGGAGAGAGATTCATGAAAGGAGTCTTTTATTTTGTTCATCCACCTTCCATACATGTGCACAATCTTGATCAAATGGTATGATATGTCATCTCCATGGATCTAATTTTTTATTTTGCAATATATGTGACACAAGTGCATGCTTCCGTTTCTCCTACCATGAGCTCCACATAAGCTATCTTTAGAAGTAGGATGAAAAGAAGTAATGCTTTGGTGAGGATATATACACACTGAGCGACATGAGCGATCCTATAGAGAAGAAAAGCTATGGTTGGTCTTTGCAAAAATATTTTCAAAACCCCCAGTCATATAGCAGGAAAGTGGAGGAGACTGAAGTCAGCACCGTTCCACTCTTCAACTTCCCAAACAATTTAAAGTAGATACATCAAAATTCATAGGTAAAGGTGAAGTTTAGAATAATTTGTATGCTGGTATCATATGATATAGAAGCCGGGTCCACCTTAGTCCTATCCTTTACTCAAGGACGATCAAGGGACTAACTGTGGGGGATCTTGTTGACGGTCTATTTTAACCCATTTTGACAGTTAAATATCATGCAAAATATAAGCATCGCAAGGAATAAATGATAACATAGGATGATTTATTGACAAATTCCACAGATGCTGGTCTGAAAATATGTGTAGGTGAATTTGGGCAAAAAAAATGCTGGACACTAGTAAGTATGATCCAAAGTATAAAATTCCAACCAATCACAAGCATGCACAAGGATCAAAAGGCCCACTTGGCAGCCTCACATGAGAAGGAAACACAGCCATGCGCATGAACACGTCATCAATCCAAGGCAACACCTTCTTAGCCAATTAGAGCGCAACACGCAGTAGAACATGGATTAGAGGGCCCACCTGAGCTGGAAACCGACAAAGCCAAGAGCTATGTTACCTGCCACGGGCATAAGGGCCCACATGTCAACCTCTAGCCCAAAGATGAAGGCGGTTGGCTACTGGGCCAACTCGGCCGACCAGGCAGGTCAGCCGACGGCCCATGGGCCCCACTGCCTTCCAGTTTTGATGTGGCAGCTCCTCATTGGTGGAGAACATTGGTTCAAGGAGTCATGGCAGCTGCAAGACCCCGTGCACACCCATAGCTCCCTCTTATAACTATGAGAGGGGGTAAAGAATTGAACAACACAACACACCTCACACAAGCTTACCTTGGAGCAGCCCTCCTCTCTTCCTTTGGGAGATTGGGAGCTCATCCTAGATGCTCTAGGAAGCCTAGGAGTGTAGGAAAATTGGGAGAGAGTGAGGAGGAGTCGGAGAAGTGCCGGGTCTATCGGCACTCTTCTCCACTTGTACCTCGACAGATGCTTATCAATCATAGTAAGTGTTCGTGTTTTGTTATGTTCTTCAGAAATAGAGTTTAAGTTCAAGTTCTAGTTTTTACTATTTACTAGATTGAGTGCTCACTAGTGCATAGTGGATAATCCTAGCCTAAGACTCCTGATAGAGACTGATGTTCATCGCTAAGGTTAAGATTTGTACTAGATAGCATAGACGTGGTGTCTAGGCTAGATCTTACCGCTTAATTGTTGTATTCCCCATGGTTTGTAGAGATAGCCTGCAGGTAGTACTAACAGCCCTGTTAAAGCCCTAGTAACTCTCCACATTCGTGTATATAGTAGTAGCCTTGATTATCGGAGCATGTGGTTTTATCCATGGGAAACTGATAGCCCGAGGTAAACAATGAAGTTAGATCTTTTATTATCTTAGGTTCTGAACCGTAGGAAAACCTTTCTATCCTCTTTATCCTACACGTGTGTGTGTCCTTGGATGAACATGAATTGTAGATAGTGTACTCACATTCCTCTGTAGATACGATAGCCCGGAATACTCCAGGGTGAAAGCTACAGTGGTATCCGTGCATTTGCGGATTTTATTCATGATGTTACAAAATACCAACAATGACACTCCACAAAAATTGTTCTTGTGGGCGAGAACGCACCACAAAATCATTCATGCGGGGTAGTGGTTGTTGACGGTGTGTAAGTGCCATTTTCACCCATCAACTATACTCAATAATAAAGGAAAACTGCATGCCTTACTCGCATATTTGTATCACTAACCTTGCTCCACAGTTGTTTTCGAGTTTTGTACATTTCAGATGAGCAGGAGCGGAATAAGACGAAAACACGCAGTACACGCCATACAACTAAGCAGAATATCGCGTCCGGCGTCACCCATTTACAAGGAGGGCCCATCTGGCAGAGCAAATGGGCGCGCCACGCATAATGCATACAAGGAAAGATATCAGGGCCCACATGTCAGCTTGCCAGAGAAGGATAAGGACGAGAGGCGGCCAGGTGGGGCCGGCCTCCCGTCCAGGTGCATTTCGAGGAGGAGTCAGTCCCAAGTCTTCTGATTACCTTCCATACGTGCATTTGGCGGGACCCGACCTTCACTATTATAAATAGGGCCCCCTCTCACCCCTCACACACACACACACACACACACTTCATTTCGTTCTCTCCAAGAAGGCTCTCCTCTCTCTTGCTCTCTTAGCTAGGTAGTGGAGCTAGGCTAGTTCTCTTTAGCGAGCAAGTCGTCCTCGGGTTCGGTGAGCAATCCTCGGCTCCTGGTATGGCTTTGTATCCGACTTGTCAAACTTCTATTCATAATATAGAGTTTTGCCATGGTTGCTTTACTATCTTGATAGTTTATCAATCCATGCTTAGATCATTCATAAGTTATGCTACGGTCTTGGTTAGGCCAGATGATTTGGGTACGGATAGAGGTTCGTTGTGCTTTCGGGCTTGCTCTAGTGTTTTACTCATCCATCCGAATGGTAGGAGACCTGGGGGCACTAGATTAGTAACTTCATACATGAGCATGGTGCTCAGGTATGCGGGATCCTTTGGATATGACCATGCTCCACGGTGTGACTGGGGTAGACGGCAGGTGGTGACAGCCCTGTCCGTCCGGCGTAACAGCGGTGTTGCGTTTAGCATACTCCCCGACATTCAGGTTCGGTGTACGAGTTCATGCAAAGAGGTAACGGGACTGGATGTACTCCGGTGCGGGACCTTCTCCCCGCTATCCCATTTTCCTGGCACTTGCAGTCCTAACCATGATCTAACATGACCCCAGCTTTGGATAGAAGCACTAGGACACCTAACCTAGCCTAAGCTCCAGCTGACTTGACGTAGGATAGAGTAGTTCTTTGTTTTATAGTTTCTCTCCTTTATTCCTTCCTCTTGGAGTGTGGATGTGTGCTGTGTCTTATTACCCTTGCTTATTCTTTATCTGTACTTACCCCTGTTAGAGTATTGCCTATTGCTTGAGGCACAATGTCATGGTTAATGTTGAGTACAATACCTTTGCCGCTGCTGTCCTTTGGGACACAAATAAATGACGATACCCTTACTCTTCGGGTGAAATGCTACAATGGTATATCCGTGCGCTCGCAGGGCGAGTCGAGCTCTCATCATTCCCCCGAACCTGCACCAACACCGACTACAATGGATTATGAGCAAGATGAACAAGAAGAATAGTTCGAGGAGCAAGATGCAGAATAGCAAGCCAAGGACATGGAGATAGATGAAGATGATGCACCATACCTCGACTTGCAAGATGACCGCGAGCGTCAATCCTACGCCATGATCAAGAATCGAAGCTTTGGTCATACCGGAGCCTTCGATCCAGACCTTCTCGAAAAAACAGGTATGGACGTTGACTTCGCTCGTGTTTGGCATGCGGTTGGATGGGATGGTTTTGTGCCCGTTGAGGAGAATGGTTCTCGTCTCCTCACCATCCAGTTTCTTTGCACTCTTCGGGAGGTGGACGATGGTGTTTCTTTCCGACTTTTTGGAGTTGAATGCTATTTTAATTGGAGAAATTTCAGTCACCTCCTTGGTTTTAGTGCGCGCTTGCCGATTTCCCTTGCAAAAGCTTGCCACGGTTTTGATCGACATGAGTTTTGGGGTTTGATTTCGGGTCAAGTTGTTCATGGCAAGTTTGCACCTCGGTGCAATGACATTCAAAATCCAACTCTTCGTTTGATGCACAAGTGGGTAGCTATCACTCTCTTTCTAAGAGATGATCCACGACCAGTGCGGAACGATGAGTTGATGATATTATACGCCATGGTCAACAAAATCCGAATCTCCCCCGCACAAGCAATGGTTAAGCAATGGCTCATAAATTTTTGGATGACGGGTCCTATTGAATGCACTTCTTTGGTTACCCGCATCGCATCAAACATGGAATCTTAGATGGGAACCCCGTTCCCTTCATTGAGGAGCCCCGTGTTATGATCGATGAGGCATACTTGGTTCAAGGCCACACGCTCAAGAAAGACCCGGATGACTCCTTGATTTTCTTTTCGCTTGGTTATGCAAATGAAATCCCGTTGCCAAATGCGGGATATCATTTGTATAACTGTCGTTCGCTAACCATCCCTCTTGTTCCACAAGAGGAGAGCCATAGGCATAGTCTTTCTGGTCTTCCTGGCAGGGTTACAAGAAGTAGGGCTAGAAGGGAGGAATTCATGCAGCAGCAACCTCAGCCTCAACCACAGCAATATGAGGCTGGAGGTTCGTCATGGCAGAGTGCCAGCTCCACCGAGTGGGCACGGCAGGCCTCAGGGCACGGGTCCACCAGTTCCAGCTCCAGCGGACCCCCGCGACGTACAGCTTCGTCCAGAGGTTTTGCCACTCTGACTCGGCAGATGGGCGAGCTGAACATGCACACCACCAACATCGACGAGTCGCTGGGCCAGCACATCGAGTCAACTCAAAACTGGCAGCGATACACATGCGAGAGGATCCGCAACCTGGAGCAGCAACAGCAGCAATCCAAGGAGGAGTGGATGGCCTACTACCGTTGGGCTGGGTTTAATCCCAACCAGCAGTAGTGAGCCTGAAGCTTAGCTTAGGGGAGGACCCCCATGAGAGGTACCTTGTATCAAACTCTACCTTTACCGCTTTCCAAAACCTTGCATGAAACCAAACAAAAATTTGCAAAATTATGAAAATCCATAAAAATTTGCATAACTAAAATCAAATAAAAATTAGCAAAACCCATAAAAACCCAAAAATATTTACTTGCTTTCCAGTATGTGTAGTAAGCATGTGTAGTTTTTCCTTCTTGGGATGATGAATAGTTGCTCTGTTAGTTCCTTTGATATGCCTAGTTACAACCTTGTGCTCTCCCTAAGTTTTGAGTTTGGTGGCTAAATTGTTCAAACCTTAAGCTTGAAACTTGTGGGTAGCGAAAAGCAGAATTCGAATCTAGGTTGTTGTGGGTTATGATATGGCTAAAAAGAGTTGCTATGATCTTCTCCTACGTGATGCTTGATATCCGGAGTATTTGTTTTCAAAAAATACAAAAATAAAATAAAGTTCCTCGGTGATATGAAATTCCGATCCAGAACCATATGAGTTACAAGTTTGAAAATCCTTTCCATATATGCAACTTGTCTTCTCATTGAGCTTTGTCAAATTGTTGTGACCCTTTGTGAGAATCACTTCATACGCCCATGATCAAGATCACGTACACGTCCACTCACATGCTATACTTCTACACCTGGAAGATAGCAAGTACATCCCCCATCTATCCACAAATAAAACTCCAAGATGTGCCATGTTTATTTCTCTCCAAAGTTATCATCATAATGTATGGGCTATACAAAAAGAAATAAAAGATGCATACCCAAAGAAGGTATGCCACATGCCGACAAGGTATGTCAAAAAAAAAGAGAAAAGATGCATACCCAAAGAAGTTATGCCACACACCTACAAGGTGTGTCAAAAAAAAAAGCGAGAGAAAAAGAAAATATAGCCCATACCAAAAACATTACAAGGGAAAGAGAATTCATACAAAGGAGTTCTCATCCATCATCCACCAAAAATATCCACACACTTGCACATCTTGATCAAGGATTATGACTTGTTTCTTCTTTGGATCCGGTCTTTGACTTAGCGAAATATGAGAAGCAAGATTGCCATCATATCCTCCATACCTACAGATCCACCAAAAAAAGCCATTAGAAGTAGGGTGGAAAAAGAAATGCGCATAAAAAAAGGCCGTGGTAAGGAATGAATCACATTTGAGCGATCCGGGAGATCACCCGAGGAACTTACAAATTTCTTTTCAAAAACTTTATAAAACCTCCGGATTGACGGTTGAACAAAGGAGTAGTAAGTGGTACTCTACAAGCCGTTTTGACCCTCAACCACCAAAGATGAGGATGATGCTATAAGCCCCACAAGAGTAAGGTAAAAGGTGTGAACAAGGCCAACTTATTCAGAATAAAGGCAAGAACACTCGGTTGTGCCTTGGGCATAAGTCAGAAATGCGACATTGTAGCAACTCCTGATCAATAACCTAAGTCTAAAACTTTGCTCAGGACGAGCAAAGGGCTAGCTTGGGGGAGTTGTTGACGGTGCTTAAGTGCCATTTTCACCCGTCAACTATACTCAATAATAAAGGAAAATTGCATGCCTTACACGCATATTTGTATCACTAACCTTGCTCCACAGTTGTTTTCGAGTTTTGTACATTTAAGATGAGCAGGAGCGGAATAAGATGAAAATACGCAGCAGACGCCATACAACTACGCAGAATATCTCGTCCGGCATCACCCACTTACAAGGAGGGCCCATCTGGCAGAGCAAACGGGCGCGCCACGCATAATGCATAAAAGGAAAGATATCAGGGACCACATGTCAGCCTGCCAGAGAAGGATAAGGACGAGAGGCGGCCAGGTGGGGCCGACCGACCCCCTGGGTCGGCCGAACCTAGCCGGCCTCCCGTCCAGGTGCATTTCAAGGGGGAGTCGGCCCCAAGTCTCCTGATTACCTTCCATATGTGCATTTGGCGGGAACCGACCTCCACTAGTATAAATAGGGCCCCCTCTCACCCCTCACACACACACACTTCATTCCATTCTCTCCAAGAAGGCTCTCCTCTCTCTTGCTCTCTTAGCTAGGTAGTGGAGCTAGGCTAGTTCTCTTTAGCGAGCAAGTCGTCCTCGGGGTCATTGAGCAATCCTCGGATCCTGGTATAGCTTTGTATCTGACTTGTCTGACTTCTATTCATAATATAGAGTTTTGCCATGGTTGCTTTACTATCTTGATAGTTTATCAATCCATGCTTAGATCGTTCATAAGTTATGCTACGGTCTTGGTTAGGCCAGATGATCCGGGTACGGATAGAGGTTCGTTGTGCTTTTGGGCTTGCTCTAGTATTTTACTCGTCCATCCGAAGGGTGGGAGACCTGGGGGCACTAGAGTAGTGACTTCATACACGAGCGTGGTGCTCGGGTATGCGGGATCCTTCGGATATGACCATGCTCCACGGTGTGACTAGGGTAGACGGCAGGTGGTGACAGCCCTGTCCGTCCGGTGTAACAGCGGCGTTGCGTTTAGCGTACTCCCCGACGTTCGGGTTCGGTGTAGGAGTTCATGCAAAGAGGTAACGGGACTGGATGTACTCCGGTGCGGGACCTTCTCCCCGCTATCCCATTTTCCTGGCACCTGCAGTCCTAACCATGATCTAACATGACCCCAGCTTTGGATAGAAGCACTAGGAGTGTGGATGTGTGTTGTGTCGCATTACCCTTGCTTATTCTTTATCTATACTTACCTCTGTTAGAGTATTGCCTATTGCTTGAGGCACAATGTCATGGTTAATGTTGAGTACAATACCTTTGTCACTGCCGTCCTTTGGGACACAAATAAATGACGATACCCTTACTCTCTAGGTGAAATGCTACAATGGTATATCCGTGCGCTTACGGATCCATCTGTAATCGTATTGATTATACCACGAGAGTGGCACCCCTTGGGTGCAGTTGCTAGGATGGGTTCGACGCCCTCATTTCTAGTGATTGCACTAAGGACTGCCAATAGGCATTTCTGGCGCTGTTGTTAAGGATTAATCATTCCTAGTGACTGCGCTAAGAAATGTCAACATGGTACCACCCCAAACATGTTCTTGCAGTGCAAACGGAAGGAAATACGAAGTGCAAATGAAATGAAAAATCAAGGAAATATTTTTTTCTTATGAACTTCTAACAAGAACAAGAGCAAATGGAGCAGAGGGAGGAAGAACACGAGGGCACTCAAGTATAGCTCAGGTTGGGGCAACAAGATAGAGCCCTGTGCACCGGCTTTTATAGAGGGGAGCCACCCCTTGTGTTCAGCTCTTGAATGCCTGCTATGTGTGCCAAAAACACTTGAATTCATGCAGAAGTAGGCCGGTGCAGGCCTAGGCATGGACCCAAATGAACTTGGACAAGTAAATCAACCACATTTATGTATGCACTAGCATCCAAGAGATCATGGCTGACATTTCTTCCAAAAATTGCCCCTTGGGTGCTTGTCCAATTCCAAAATTTGTAAAGGATGCAAATGCAAAAGGTGGGGAATCAAAAATGGCAAGGGTTTTAATGCAAAATGATGCAAATGCATATGCATAAACCCAAATGAAAATCTGAAATTCAAACATGCAATGATTGGAAGCAAATATGAGATAACTATCGATTTACCTATCATCAAGGGTTCAAAATTTAAAGTCTCTTGGACAAGACAATTTTAGTTCGTGAATTTAATCTTTAAAATTTGAAATGTAGGCCAAGCTTGACGAGATTTTTCTTTGTCGTGGTTTATTGTATCACTAGGATTATAGGAAGAATTATTACCTTGACATGATGTTTGGGGTATTCGGGGTGTTCGGGGTACTAATGACCCTGAGAAGTGAATGTAGTTCACTACTCACCTTGATTGCATCTTGATGTGGCTGTTCATTCGATCGACATAGTCCCCCCTATCATTGGTGATTAGGCAACAACAATGGAAAACCAATTTCGTGGAAAAACCTGAGCCTTTTCTTGAATCTTGATGATGCAATCATGAGGACTGATTCAATTGCCGGGAGTTGGACTTGGAAAATAATGACACCAAATCATGCTTTCCTTAAAGTCGACTCGGATTCGTCATGAAGCTTTTGGTGAATTGAAATTAGTCGAACACTACCCTACCTTCACGTAAAGATAAAACAGCGAGGTTGTCCTGCCAGAACACTGGCCACTAACCATGGAAAAATTCCAAAGCATTAATATATTCTTTAACCTATGCCTTCCCCGGCAATGGCGCCAAAATGCTTGTTGATATCTACCAACGTCACCGCTAGGTTGAGTGCTCCTAGGCGGCAACGCCCGCAGATGTCAATGTGGGTATTTCGTATGTCACTAATTAATCCACAAGCGCACAGAATACCACTGTAGCATTTTACCCGAGAGTAAACTAGGGTTGTCATTTATATTCCCACAGGGAAGGCGGCAATGTAATGGATTTATTATTTAGCAAGCACGATTTATGTTTGAGTGAGCACATACACAAGCATAGACTTTGGTTCTGGTTTCATGACATCATCGGGAGACCGCTCATGACTAGCAGATAAACTATGTCATCATGGTACTTTATGGACCTCCTACCATTCTACCCGAACGTGGAGGATTTCGATGGCACTGACAGGGCTGTCACCACCTGTAGGCTACCTCTACAAACTGTGGGATAGAGTCGCATTCAAGCGTAACCCTTAATCCAGACACCACATCTGCATTAGCAACTACCGCTCTAGCCTTGCGCAAGGACATCCATCTTTATCAAGAGCCTTAATTCTAGAGCGCCCGGTTAAGGGAGATGAAACCGATATCATGGGACTAGATACTTAGCTAAGCATGTGAGATAAACAACTCAGGCACAAGATCATGAAAGGATCACATACATTGCAAAAGCATATGAACCAACATGCTAAGATAAATAAATAAACTCTAGTACCAACTTAAGACATTACATAAAGAGAAGATACAAGACATACCAAACTCTTCATGAAGACCCTAAGATCTTGAAGAACTACTCAACACCTGAATTCTACTAGCCCCTAAACCTTTACAAATGAAGGATGAGCTACATCTTGGTGTGTTCAATTTGGGCCCCCTCCCCTCATATTTATAGAGGGGAGCCACCCCCTTTTCGGCCGAGTTCTGCATCCAATTCACCTCAAACCGACATTGTGTTGGCGCCTACCAACATCACCACTGAATGACAGTGATGATGCCCGCGGACGCCAAGGGGGTGGCAGGTATTTCATGAACCACGAATAAGTTCGTAAGCGCACGGAATACAACTGTAGCATTTTATCCGGGAGTATACCGGGGTGTCATTTATATTTTCGCAGGGAAGGCAACGAATGGAAGTGCATAGGCTAGTTTATGAACTGATCTAGATTGGATATTCAATTGCATAAACAGGGGTAAGATAGATAACATAGTAGGAGGTATTGTGACACACACAAACTACCCTCAGAGATAAATAAACAAAAGATGCTATAGGCAGGGAGAAAGGCAGAAATTAGAGCTCGAGTCAGATGTGCTAGGCTACCTATATCTATGCTATCTTATGGTTAGATTGTCGAAGATTCAACTAGTACAATAGGGAGACCGCTCCTCTAGCTGACGGGAGAAGCCTGTTCACCTAGGCGGCTTTATGTACCTCATATCCCCCAATCCGAACGTGGAGGATTACTAGGGCTCGGACAGAGCTGTCACCACCTGCCGGCTACCTCTCAATCCGTGGGAAAGGGTGACATCCAGCAACACTTATCTAATATAGACACAACGTCTACATTGGTAAGCGATACTCTAGCATCCCACGCGGAGTACCCACCCTCCGGATGGACATACATTACACTAGAGCAAATATACGAATACTGAAATAGTTGACAGAGTTCTAAGGCCAATATGTTAACCATCGCAAGCACAGGGCGATCATGCAATGCAAGCATCGAATGATAACGCAACCAGATCATGAAGCATATATCCGATAACTCAGAACATACTTCAAGCAGATATTGGTAACCATAGTCTAATTCTATTACAAATGACTGAGAATTACAAGAGAGAACTAGAGCAGAACTCAAAAGCAACTCCGGGGACTCGATGACTCCCAGACTTCTCCTAAACTCCACTAAGCCTATAGACTAAGCAAGAATGCCTTGAGGTAAGTGAGGTGAGGTGAGGTGTGGTTTGTGTGTGTGTCCCATTCTCTACCCCTCCCTTGTATTTATAGGAGGGAGCCACGGCCGTGCAGCAGCTCTACATCCAAGAACCGACGTCTAGGACCAATGAGGGGCTGCCACATCGAAGGAGTAAGACAGTGGGGCCCATGTGCTGGCCGGCCAACCAGAGTGGTCGGTCGGCCACCCTGTGGCGCTAACCGCCCCCAAACTTCTTCAGGTGGGCTTGTCTGGGCCTCCTCTTATCCAAAAATTGTGGCACGACTTGTCTTAACTAGGTTGGCTTCGGTTTTTGGGCTACACTTCGTCCATTTGAGCCTGAACTTGCGCTTTGATATTTTTTGTGATTTTATGTCGGTCCAAAGTGTACTTGTAACTTGCATATTAGCTCAAAAACACATCTTGCATATTTTTAAAGGTGAAGTGTGGTCTAGGGGTTTATTTGGATAAAGATGCGTGTAAGAAATGCAAACTCTCATAATTTTCTGATCAAGTTGACGCCTAGAAATGATTGTCAGTAGCATCAACAAGATCCCCCAAGTTATCATTTGCTCGTCCCAAGCAAAGCAGGACAAAATTAGGTTGTTGATCAGAAAATCACTTTGACCCTTACCTGCCTGTCATGTCATAGTCTATAGCAAAGATATTCATCTGTAAGCTTAAATGAGTTGGCTCTCATACTTTTGCTCTAATACCTTACTCATCCATGGGGCTTTTTAGCTATCTCCTTGTCTTGAGCTGTTGAGAGTTAGAACGACTCATAAAGCAGTACTTACTTGCTCGTAGGTCTGCAATCCATCTGGAGATAATTTTGAAATTTTTTGAAAATGTGGCCAAGTTTCCCAAAATGATTCTCTCGAAGCACTCAACTTTTATTGTCCTCACCAGGGCAGTAACTGCCTTCGGTCTTCCCTACTACGGATAAAGCTTTTGTGGAGCTCAAGGTAGGGTAAGAACAGGACATACTTGCATTCCATCTATTGTAAAATCAAAGAGTGGATCCATGGAGAAACAAATTATGCATTCTCGATCAAAAGGTGCAAGTGTGTGGATGGATAGATGGATGAATGGTGGTATGGCTTACTCATGATCGAGAGAGCATGAAGAGATTCTCACTAGGGTCACAAAATTTGACAGAACTCAACAGAATGACAAGCAGCATATGTATAAAGTTTCTCATAGTGTATGACATATGGCTCTGGTAGGACTTGCTTATCATTGAGGAACTTGCTATTTTTGAACTTTTCAAAGACAAAAAAAACTCCAAATTTCAAGCATCACTAGAACAAGGTTGCACGGCTTTATTTACCATATCTATACTCACAATAACTTAGACTTAGATCAAGCATATGCAACCCACAAAACTTTCAGATTCATGGCAAATCGTTTATATAGCCAACGGACTTAAACTTAAGAGAACTCTTTAGCAAAAAACTAGACATATCAAACAAGGCAGAACAAAGCAAAACTCATTATTTCAACTTTCACAAAAAGTTAAAACATTCTTACCGCGCATGATAAAAGAGAAATAAAGCGGTAAATATTTTTTTTGAAAGTTTTTATCAAATTTATTCAAAAAGAAACTAAAGGGATACAGTTGACTTAGGGTAGGGAACCTTCCCCAAGCTAGCTCTTGGTTTAGGGTCTGAAAAGCAGGGTCTTTCCCCATACCTGATCAGGTTGAGGTCATTTCGTCCGTACTTGGAGAAGTAGTAGCGGGCGATGACGTCTTCTTCTTCTTGCGCAACACCTTCTTGGTCTCACTACTAAATTTTGACCCTAATGCCACGCTTTTTTTTTTTGGCAACGCTACGATTTGGTTGGAATAGGGGGGGTGTTATCGCCACCGTTTGCGCTTTTGGTTGCGATAGATGGGATTTTTACTACGCAAAATTGTTTCGTGGCCTAATGTCTGAAGATCATTGGGAGAAGTGTTGTCGCAACCAGATGTACTCCGGTTGCAATAAGTGGTCCTTGTTGCTACGATATGATTTTCGTTGCAGACAATTTTATTGGTGTTGCAATACTGAGATGATACTGCAACGCTTGAGATGTTGGTTGTGATAGCACGTTTTATGTTACAACGAATATGATGGTTTGAATGTAATAGTATTTTGCGTTGCAAAAGTGGTGCACATATGGCAACGAAAAAATATCATTTACAACGCTTTAGTAGGTGGTTGCGATAGCACGGCCCTTTTACAAGGAATATGTTGTGTTGTATATAATAGGTTTGTGTTGCAAAGAGTTGTACGTATAGCAAAGACAAAATAAATCATTGCAAATGCTATGGTTGTAGAGCAACCCTTATATATTGGGAAAAACTAAAAAAGTCTAAATAATAATAAAAACACATATAATAGGTTTTTAACTAGAGCCATCAAGTCTAAAGATCACATAAATCGTCCACGGCTGCCGGGCGGCGCTGGGCCTCTAGGATGATGCAGGCGCAAGTAGAGTTCTTGAGCTCGCGATATTTATAATTTTTAATGTTTTTTTACGAAAATATTATTCTTTCGGTGAACCTGTAATAATTGGAGAGCCCCAGTCCCTCTCAACATTTGAGTGTTTCTTTGATTCCATATGCATGCTGTAATATTAGACTTCCAAAGAAGAACCAATACTGCACTTTCTGGATTGTCTGCACGCCGGGGTAGATATAGGAGAAAATATGTAAAAAAAATGAAAAAAAAACCCGCTACCGCATTATTTGAAACATAGGTCACGAAGGTGGGAGCCAAGCACCGTAACCAGCTGGCCTAAACCACGGCTCTTTCTAGTATCCTGGAACAGTTGTTCTTGTAATACTCCCTCCGTACTCATATTAGTTGTGGTTGTGGGCTCTAGCCCCGTTTTCACAAAATCTGTAGTCGCTCGCCCGCGGGGTGATGGATGGGTCCTGCTAATTTGCGGTCGACCGTAACCTCCAGATTGGTACGGTCGATTCTCGGACATACTTTTCTTTCCCTTTTTGAAAATATGTTGTTTCCTTTTTAGGAAATATTAACTCGCGGCGCGTGCCAGGCGGGTCCTTCTAGTTTACGTCGACCGTAAGGACGGCTCCTTACAGTCGATCTTCCGACAGATTTTTTTCCTTTTTTAGTAAGTTTTTGTCGTTTTGTGATAAAAAAAGGTTTAGAAAAAAAATTGAGAAAACATTTTCGGAGAGATAGAAAAAATTTCAAGGGGAATTTTAGAGAGAGAATAAAATTTCAAGAAAAATTTTAGACAGATAAAAAATTTCAAGAAAAAAAATTGAGAGAGATGGAAAAAATTCTGAAGATATAGGAAAAAGATTAACGAGAAAAAATTTGTGCAAAAATCAATTGAAAAAAATTACATAAAAAATTGAGGTAGAAATTTTTTTATTCAGATTATAAAAAATAAAGAAAAAACAAAAAAACAACCCGGCGGCGGCGCCTCCTCCCCGCCACCAGCTTGCTGCGCCGCCTCCGCTCCTCGCCGCCACCTCCGTCGCCGGCCCGCCGCGCCTCCCCACCGCGCCGCTTCCCCAGCGCTCCCGTCGGGCCGCCGCCGCTGCCTGCTCACCATAGGGGCGGAGCTCGCCGTGCCACTCGCTCCCCGGCGCTGCCGCCGCGCCGCTCGCCTAGGGGCGCAGAGCTCCCCAGCGCCGCCACCGCGTCGCTCGCCAGGGAGCGCCGCCGGCTCCAGCGCTCGCCTCGCCTGGATCGAGAAGGAGAAAGAGAAAAGGAGATAGAGGATGAAGGGAGCGGGTGAGAAGGAGGGGGGATCACGTGAGTGGGATATGCGCTGCAGGAGAGAAGATATGTTAGCACAGTGGGGCCCACCATGTGCTGTGGTGGAAAAAATCGACCGGGTGGAAGGAAACTTACGAGCAACTGTAAACTCAACATCGGGGTGATGGATGCGATTGCTCCGCTTACCAACGACTCAGCTTCAATTGGCAATAACTCTCGTCACCTCGTTTCTCGCTTCCTTGCTGCCCGCCTCCCTTCAACTCCCACAGCACGCTAGCCTCCCCTGATCTCGAAGATGGCACCGGACTCCATCGATGTCCTGCGCGCCGGACTCAATCGAGGTGCTACCCGACTCTATCGAGATGGTGCCGGACTCCATTGAGGTACTGCCGGACTCCGTCGAGTCCACATGTCCTCGCTGCAGCGTTCCACGCCGGCGGCGTCTTCGGAGAAGCCTGCTTCCAAGCTCGACGCCACGCTCGCACTTGTGCATGTTGCGGTCTTCTTCACGAAGACTACGACTTGGCAGAAAGGATTTTGCGTGATTTTGCACGACTTGGCAGCGGCTCAGCGTGAGCGGGAGAAATGCATTCCCCCACGCGCGCGCGACTGGACGAGCCGACACCCAACCCAGCGAGCGTGATGCAATCGGAACCCAACACAGCGCCATGCAAAATGCCTCTCACCCAACCCATCCAAGCATCACGCCATACAAGCAAAATATGCCATTGAAAAAAAGTGTGCCAGGGGACTCGAGCAGTGACCATCAGCCTTAAGACACATGGGACTAACACTCAAGCTGCACAAGAATTTTACAAAGGTGAGACCCTTAGCGCTATTTACCAAGCCGAGAGTGAACTCGACCATCCTGCTCGACAGCTGGTTGCCAACACCACCACCACGCACGACCCGCGCCGCTGAGCGTGAACTCGGTCAGCGTGCTGTGGTTTTCGGTGACGCCGCACTTGACTTGAGCCGCCAAGTGTGAACTCGGCTATTGTGCTTGGTAGGTGGTTATCGGCACCACCGCGCTCGACCTACGCTAGCAGCGTGAACTCGGACAGCGTGCTTTGGTTGCCGGTGGCGCCGCACTCGATTCGAGCCGCCAAGTGTGAACTCGGCTACTGTACTCGGCAGCTGGTTGTCGGCACCACTGCGCTCGACCTACGCCGCCAAACATGAACTCGGCCAGCGTACTCGGCGGCTGGTTGCCAGCACCGCCACGCTCGACCCAGCGTGCTTTGGTTGCCGGAGGCACCACACTCGACCTGAGCTGCCAAATGTGAACTCAGCCACCGCTCGGTATCGCCGCACTCAACCTGAGCTGCCGACCATGAACTCGGCCGTTGCAGGCGCCACCGTACTCTGACCGGGTAGCCTGGTGATGGGGCTTCGGTGTCAGCACCTAGCCCCACGAGCGTCCACCTATTTTGATTATAAGAAAGACCGTGCCATAGGAGAAAAATACATTCAAAAATGAAAAAACTGCTAGTCAAAAATCCTAGCCGGATTCCACTTGTCACTGGGTATACGATTCCAACGAAAATTAGTTGGCACAACGTGCATCAAAATTAGTTGGCCCACTTGTCACTGGGTATACGATTCCAACGAAGTGTATACAGCAGCCGGCCAGTTTTGCCGCAAACAATTGCCTCCAAATATTTTATTATTTGGAAACCCCGCCAATATTTTCCCTCAAGGAAACCCATCCACAATCCAAAAAATGTGCGGACCCACTACCCCTAATTAACGCTACTTCCTAACCAATCTAGGAGACTACGAGAAGCACATACACAAGTCTGTTCGTGTTGCCCGACCAGCCCTCCCTCTCCTGTGCGCGATGGCGACTTCCCCTACCGCCGCCGCCATGGATGATGGCGACTCCAGTGATAAAGGCCCCGCCGCTGTTGGTGTTCGTTCAAATGCAGTACAAGCCCACACCACCGTCGATCAGGAGTTCTTCGGACTCGGAGGATCATCGAATAGGTATGCAGCCACACCTCAACTCCATCTAGGGTTTTGAGATCATCCCCTCTTAACCCCGATGCGCCATGTGCATCCACACTGGAAGGCTGGGAAGAAACCAGTACACCAGCGGGAAGATCTGCTCACCCTTGTTGTGCCTGCTGGCCTGCTACCCCGTAGACACTCCTTTCTTTTGCATAGAGGCACACATCCATGGTCCAAAGATCAGAAACAACAATACGAGACCGAGTCATTGTGAATAAGTAAAGAGTTATTTATGGTTTTCATTTTCTATCCATATTTTCTATGTATTGCTTGATTACTTTGAATTGATATCGTAACTTATGTTCTTTGTTATTAATGTCTATTATATACATTACTATATACTGTAGCTAGTTTGAACTTGATTATGTAGCTAGTTTGAACTTTAGCCTTCAATATTAATGTCGAGAGTTCGCTTCCTCTCATCCCTCTCTTTAAACTTCCGCATTGTAACTTGTGTGCTTTTATTTTCTTAGTGTAGTATTTTGCTAAAATTGGCTATAGGTTGCAAAACTCTTTTGGGATGAGGGTTTCACACTAAGGTGAACCGTAGTTGCACATCTAGATAGTTTATTTTACTTTAAGTTTTGTGCAAACTAGTTGGAGCCATATGTTAAGGTTTTTAGAGTGCCTAATTCACCCCCTCCCCCTCTTAGGCTAGAGCACCAGATCGCTTTCAATTGGTATCAGAGCCGGGACTCACTTCTCTCACAAAGAAAGCCAATTCCATTGACAAATTTGTGTTTACCGGCTCATTAGATCGGTAGGCTTCACCGCCTATTGAGTTAGCTCTCAGAGGGAAATGATGGATCCTTTTAGACCCGCTCTACGGTTCGACGGCACGGGCTTCCAACGATGGAAGATTTTAATGCAAGCCCATCTCCAAGCGACGGGACTAAACATTTAGAGAGTTGTGAGTGAAGGGGTAAAAAATAATGGTCTTCAAGAGAAGCAACATGATGTCACCGTTAAATACATAATCTTGTCTTCTCTTTGTGATAATGTGTTCAATCGTGTTTATTCTTGTGAAAATACGAAAGAGCTATGGAAGACTATCATTGAGAACCATGAGGGTACGGAAGATGTTGCCAATGCAAGATATCATGTTCTCATTGATAAGCTTAATAGTTTTAAGCAACTTGATGATGAGAATGTCGAATCCATGTACTCACGATTGAACACTCTTGTGAATGAGATTAATTTCCTAGATTTGAAGCAAATTGAAGATTTGGAACTCATTCACAAGATCATTCACTCACTCCGAAGGCCGGACTATGATTTGGTGACCACAATTCTATATGAGAAAGATCTCAACACTTTGACACCAAATTAAATCCTCAACAAGGTGATAGCCCATGAGCTACGAAATGACATCAAGGTCAAGGTGCCATCTTCTTCACCAACGCATAGCGCACTTGCATGCAAACAACTCAAGAAGTTGAAGAAGATGGACATCAAAGGTAGCTCAAGTCATGAGGAAGAAGAGGATGCAAGAAACTCCTCAAATGATGAAAAATAGCCAATGAACCCCAACCTCTACAAGCAAGTGAAGAAGATGAATAGATGCTTGAAGGAAATCAATTCAATGGGATATATGGTCTTCCTCAAAGATGGGCCTCACCATGAACTCATGAAGGTTGAGAAGAAGTTGAAGAAGAACAAACAAAAAAAAGAGAAGAAGCCCAAGCATGAATCATATGCCATATTTGGTGAATGGGTAAGCGGTGGTGAAGAATCAAGTACAAGTTCAAGTGATGAATCAAGCAAGAAATTCACTTGTTTTCTGGCAAAAGATATGGATAGCGATGTAAGTGATGATGACTCCGACTCTCCTTCAATTGATGAACTTCTTCACTTAGTTTATGAGCACCAAAAAATTATTAAGAAACAATCAAAGGAAATCAAAAACCTTAATGCTCTCAATGATCTAAATGCTTCTCTTGCTACAAATTATGAAAATTTGTTGTGCAAATTCAAATTGCTTAGCAAAGAGCATGAAAAACTCAAATTAAAATTTGAGAGCATTAATGATACTAATGACTTTTTGAAAATGAAGCAAACTATCCCTTGTGCAATTCCAATTTCTAAGATAAATGCTTCAACTTTTTGCATTGACTTAATTGATGAATCTTGCTCTAACTGTTGCAATGAGAAATGCTATGAGAATGTTGTTGTAGAATCATGTGATGATCTCATTGCCAAGGAGAATGATGAGATCAAGTAAGAAGTGGAAAGGCTCATGAAGGATTTGTATAGATTGAAGGGCAAAGGCATAGAGAGCAATGTCCAACCTTCTCAAGATAACCGTGAAGACATGGTGAAGAAGTTTGAGAAGGAGTCCACCGTGGCTTGCTCAAACTGTCACAAAGAAGGCCACAAGTCCAACAAGTGTCCTCAACAAAGGAAGAAGCTTCCGGATGAGAAGAACAAGAAGAAGCTCACAATTAAGAGTTCTCTCATCTACATCAAGCCCAATCGGAGGAACAAAGTAATAGCACCTCCTATGTGATAAAAAAGAAAATCAATGGCATGGTGGTTGCTCACAAGGTTGGAAAGAAGAAAAAGAGTTGGAACCACTCCATTTGGGTGCCCAAGGACATCATCACCAACATGAAGGGGCCTCAAATGGTGTGGGTTCCAAAAGAGACTTGAAGCCCAAGAATGGCTACGGGGGATTTGGAGGCTTAGCTTACAAGTTGAAGTGAAGGTTCAAGCCAAAACAAGCTAAGCTCACAATTTGGACATTTGTTGCCCAAGTCCCCCATAAGATAATGGTAGTTAGATTTCAATTCAAGCATCATGTAACTCCATTGCCTTTGTTAGGATGTTTGCATGCATTGCATCTCCTAGTGTTATATATGGTAGGTTGCTTGTGTCATGATTCGAACCTATAAGCAACCTATATGGTTCGATAAGTGTGTAGAAAGCTACACAAGGTTACCCTTCATGGTACATGGATTTCATGAGGTATGTATTTTATATGTGTACCATGAATACAAGCTATAGGGTAAACTTCCCAATTGTGTCAAAATCAATGTGCATACAATTGCTTGGTGATTCAAAAACTAAATACACACTTTTAGGGGGAGTTCATCATATGATTTGTGATTTTGAGACTAACATGTTTGCAAGCTTACCTTTTGTAGTCTCACGACGGAGTCAACACTCTAAGAGAATGTTATTCACGCTCAATGTGAACAAACAACTCTATAAGAGTGATTAGATAAATTGTGCTTCATGCATATTGAGCCATGCTCTATTGAACCTAAATGCTCATATCTAAGTTTATAGGCTATGTGCTCATACATTTGCTTAACCTTGATATACTAAGTACTCATCTTTCAAAGACTTCAATTGTTGCAAGTCACTCTCAATTGGTACATACAAGGTAAACAAAGTTTCCCTAGAGGTATGCAAGGTTCTAAACTCATTCAATTGGGTTCATTATCAACTCCTTATTATTTTAGAGCTACTTCCATGCATGATATGGCCTAACCTTCCTTGTTTAAACATCAAGTTGTGCACTTGATTTTCACATTATCATGTTATGTACACACTTTGCGGGAAGTTTAGCCCATGTCATGCTAGTTTCGTGATTTTTTAATCCAACGTAGTAAAATTTTTAATTGGTATCTTCATTGATATCATACAATTGGATCATAAGTCATGGAACTAACTCCTTAGGCTACTAATCTTCTCTTGAGCTATATTGTTTTGCAAGACCTTTTAAGTGCAAGACTTTTTAGGTGATTTGATTCCAGAGGGAGAGAAATATGGATCAAAGCAAGGTATTTTCTCAAGGAGGAGAAGTATATCCCAAAGGGGGAGAAATGCCTAAGTGAATCAAGTCAACTTATGAGGAAGGAGTAGCAAGATAGGGGGAGAATCAAAGGGAAAATCATGTTTTAGGGGGAGGCCAAACCGTCATTGGATGATGGTAAGCATCCAAGCAAGTGTAAGTAGTTCAAATTGTCAATTTTTGAAAATTTTATGCTTGCTTTGATTGTGTTGTCATCAATCACCAAAAAGTGGGAGATTGTAATGAACATGGCACCATTAATGCCATTTCGAGTGATTTTGGTGATCGAATGACAACGCAATCAATGAGACTAATATTTTTGTTGAGTGAACGTTTCTAGATCACAGGGATGAAGTAAAAAGGCCATACAAAGCAAAACACGAAGAAAGAACTCAAAGAAACGCTGAATTGGACGAGTTCTGCAGAAACCAATAGCACCGGAAGAACCGATGCCCAAGCATCGGTGCATCCGATGGTTGCCGAAATAACCGACGCCCTGGTTTTGGTGCAAGGCTGAGCGCCTCTGGAGATCAAGTGAAGAAAGAGTGTAGCACCGGTTGAACCGACACTGTCAAGTCAAGCATTGGTGCAATCAATGTACTATGTTCCGGAGACAATGTCAAGCGTGATGCAGCCAGCCCTTCAGCACCGGAAGAACCGATGCCCACCGGATTATAGCGTCGGAGCAATGACATCAGCAAGAACAACGGCTATATGAAGATCAAGTGTCACCGAAAGTTCTGACACTATAGCATCGGTTAATCAGATGCTATAGCGAGACCTTCCTTTGTTGTTCGGATGTTCATCGTCATCTGACCGAAGTGTGCATCCTCAGGGACGGCATCGAGTCTATTCTGCAGATGCAACAGCTCGAGCGCCATCGAGTACATCCTGCACATGCGGCAACTTGAGCGCTAGCTGCTCGCCGAGCTAGCCCTCCTGCGGCTTGGGGCGGCCGCGCAGGTGGCCGGTGGGCGGGGCCGCATGGGCGCGGTGGCCAGCGGGCCCAACCTCCTGCGGCTTGGGGCGACGGCGCAGGTGGCCTCCTTGTCGAGCTCGTCGAGGAGGTCGACCGCGTCATCCTCGGCCTCGGGGGAGCCCTCGAGAACGGCGGCGCAATGAGGCCCGCACCTCTTTATCTGGGTGGCAGTTCTCGAGGAGCACGTCGTACTGCTGCGGCAGCCTCGGGAGGCGGCGATGGCACCGGCGAGGAGCAGCCGTGGAGCGGCGGTTTTTTTATTTTTTAAATCAGTTTGTAGGGGCGAGTGACCCTTATGTGCCCCTATAAATTAATTTTTTAGGGATGAGTGGGGACGTTATCCGTCTCTAAAAATATATTTGGAGGGATAGGTGAGGGGTCACTCGTCACTAGAAATGTATTTTTAGAAGCAGATAACGTACAGCCCCTACAAACAGCTATTTTTAGCTGCGAAAAGTAGGGGTGGATGCAGCATCCACCGCTTAGAAATGTAATTTTACCCGTCCCTACAAATAGTTTTCATAGTAGTGTACGCTTCAGCACTTCAGCAGGAGCCAGGGTCTCTCTCTGATCGGAGAGATTCAGGGGGGCATTGTAATCCTGCTGGTGGCATTGCTATTGGGCTATTGGCACATCGCCTCATCCTAGTGTCCTACAAGGAAGCACCAGGCCTGGACAATTTTTTTTGGAAACCCCAGTCCTGACAATAAGTCTGTGTTTAGATGGCGAAAAAATTTGAATTTTGATAGTGTAGCACATTTTGTTGTTATTTGATAGTTAATGTCTAATTATAGATTAACTAGCATAATTAGATTCATCTCGTATGAAACAGTTAGACTATGTAATTATTTATTTTTTTTAACTGCATTTAATGCTCCATGCATGTATCTGAAGATTCGATATGACGGGTACTATGCAAACTTTTTTAGGAACTAAACAGTCCCTAAGGTGGTCTATCTGGCTATCTCAAAGATCTTGTGATCTTTATGAGATTTTTTTTAAAGCACCCAGGACCACGGGGGGATTATTTAAGAACTCATATGGGCATCCACGTCGACCGCGCGCTGAAACGTAGGTAGGCTACCGAGAAGTCTGGGACGCGCCTGGAGGGCTCACACGCGCACACGCGCGCACACACACGCACACCCGAGCCCCACTACCCCTCTGGGAATTAAATCCCCATGCGATCTTGGATAGACGGGGTTCGAACTTGGGTGGGCAGCCTCGCCACTGTGAGCGCTACCACTGAGCCACTGGCTCGTTCGCTCTTCATGAGATCTTGGATATCTGCACTGGCCTTCACTCTAGGACAACGAGACAGCACACAGTGTATGTATAGCTACACCGCATACATTATCATAAAATACAAACTTTCCAACACACTTGAGGCTTTGAGTCAATGTTTTCCAAAAAAAATCAATTTGGCCAGCTGTGGCATGATACAAAAAGAAAAAAACAAAATATTGGGAAAACAATCACTTGTCACATCTTTTAATTTTAATAGTTCAAAGGTTGCATAATCGAAAAGGAGAAAAAATATGGTGGAGCAAAGTTATTTTTTTTAACCGAGTATGATGCGAGCAGATCTATCTTGAGCCAACTTTTTCCAAACCTAGTCTAGAAACAATCGTGTGATACGTGGAGCGCCCGCATTAAAACAACTACATGAACTAATGGTCTCCATTTTCAAGAAATAAATACAAAAATACAGATCACCCTTCGTTTTAGCACAATTTTAGAGGAACTATAAAAATTTCCAATTAAGAACTTAGAGATCAGTAAAATACCAAATGACAAGCAATCACAAATAAATGAAAACTTCAGTCTGAGGGCAGTGAGCACACACAAGGTGAGCTACGTAAAAAATGAAAAAACGAGACACCATCAATAGTGACATGAAAAGTTCACACCTCACTAATTTAAGATTAGTGACGGCTTTATATTGTGAACATCACCAATACATTGAAGACACCATCTCTATCACCAATATTGGAGACGGGTCTACTTATTACGCATCACTAATTACATGAACAAACTCAATGGTGACGGATAACTTTTAGACGCGTCACCAATAATACAACACAACAGTGACATAGTTTTTTTACCAGCGTCACCAATGTGAGCTGTTCAGATCTATCAGTAGCAAAGAATAGAGCATCTTTTATATTTTTGTATTTTTCAAAAAAAATTACAGAAATATATTTTTGGTTTTAGATTTTACAGTTCTATACCCCTACCGCCCGGCAGGGGGGCGGTAGGAACCTATATGTAAATAAAAATAAATTTCCGGCAGGGGGGCGGCAGGCTCCCGCCCCAAATATAAAACTCCGCCCCTTCCCTCTGCGCTCTCATTTTCTGTCCACGAGATCCAGAGAGGGGAGAGGGAGAGAGGAGGGGTGAGGGAGGTAATTCCACCGGCGAAGCCCTGCCGGATTTTGGATCCAAACCGCAGGTAACTAATATTTCTCAACTATTATAGACTTGTTTCTAAAATAATTATGAATTAGAATAGATTTAGTTTTTGGATAGTGAAATATAGAATAGTAAACTTAGAATGACAGTATCTTATTGTTATTGCAGCATAAGGCAATGGCTGTCTCTAATTCTGTTGGATTTTCATGGACCGAAGAAAAATCTAGTATATTTCTTGAGATCATGACACATCTTGTAATCAGTAAGAAGTTGGATCCATTAGCGGATGGTACGATAGAGATGGTGTTGTCCAAATTAGTTGAGTTTAAAGATTTGACATTGTTTCGAGGTATTACAATGCAAGATTTAAAGGAACACCTGCTAGAACGTCGGAAGATATACATGAGGGTATGTGAACTAGCGAATCATCCTTATGTTATTGGATTCTTACAAACTACTTGTAAGATATGGATGCGGGCAGAGGTGTATGAGATACATATTAAGGTAACTCTTATTCAGTTCTAATCCCGTCCGTCATTTGTAATCCATATTTACGAAATAGTAAAATTATTGTGTAATTATATGCTAGGATTACCCCGAGGACACGGAGTTGATTAAAAAATCGATATCAAATTTCCGTAAATTGGTATGTATCTTCGGTGGAGTTATGCCGCAAACTAGACGAAGGAGGTGGAAAAGATCTTCGGGTGATAGTTCTCGGCCTCCGCAAGAACAGATGACCGGAGGTTCGTCAAGTCATGCTGCACCACCTCGAGCACCTAGTTGTGTTAACTGGGATGACGATATGGATGACTTCGTGCCCCCCAAATCATAGCCTCGAACACCTGATGTTCCTCCCCCTGTACATGAACCTAGAACCAGAAAATAGAGAAAAGGAAAGTCGAGAGGTTCATCAAGTAATGCTGCACCACCTACAGCACCACCATCTGTCAACTGGGATGACGACTTAGATGATTTCATGACATGATCTGTAACATATGATGGACATCGGTTTTAGATTGTGATGTAAATTGTGACGGGACGCCTGTACCTTTAATTGCAATACTTATATGTTTGCTATGTTTGATTGCAATGATTATATTTATGATACTCATTGACCCTTCTGCAAAAATATACTCCTGGATCATTAAGTAAGGGAACGGCTGATGCGTATCGCTCCCGAAAATACCTTATACATCCATACATGATGAACTCAACAATGCCAACAAGAGGAAATCCACGAACTCGACGCATTACCATATTGTAACATTCAGTATGGTTGGTCGTCTCGATCCCATAATGTCTCCCATCTATGTCATATAGAAGTGACCACTTCTCTTTAGGCGCACCATCAATCCACTGTGAAAATGGCTTAGCATGTCCAACTAATGAATCTGTAGAACGTCTCCTGCTGGATGATGAGGCCTGGCTCTTAAGCAATTCAGCGCTCATGTCATCAATTATACCCCACAAAGCATCGAACTTCCTTTGCTGATTCTGAGTGCACAATCGCTTGAACAAATTCATCAGATCCTTATTATTGAACCGCTCATAAAAGTTAGCAGTCATATGCCTCACACACCACCTATTGACAACATCTGGCCATATAGGAGGTGAAAATTGACTACCTTCTTGGAGCTGTCTTATAGCTGCAAGTAGACCTGCATGTCTATCACTGATAAGGCAAACATTAGGCCTTCCAGCAACAACGTGAATCTTCAGACGTTCAAGAAACCATAACAGCTTTCTGTGTTCTCATTCTCAACAAAGGCAAAGGCGATGGGAACTATCTGCTTGTTGCAATCAATTCCGATTGCCATCAATATTGTTCCCTTATATTTCCCTGTCAGGAAAGTGCCGTCAATACACAAAACAGGAAGGTAGTAAATGAATGCCCTCACACATGCTCCAATGCATAAGAAAGCTCGCAGCAGAATGCTTGGCCCCCATGACAAGATCGGTACACTGTATGTATCAAAAGCACTTCCAGGATTTCTGTGCACAATTGCTTCAAGCATACGAGGTAGGTTGTTATATGATGCTTCATAAGTGCCAAACCTCATCTCAAATACTTTTTGTTTAGCCCGCCAAGCCTTTGCATAGCTGATCACATACTGGAAATTCTGTTCAATGTTCCTAATTATCAATGCAGGCTCGTAATCCATTTTGTCAAGAATCACCCCATACATCCACTACAAGAGATTTGACTATCCATGATGATCCATTATCGTCACAAAAAATATGGGTTTTCGTCATAGAAGCTTAATAGTGACATTTAGCCTGCGTCATGAGAATCGTCACAGAACGACCGTCACAAAATAGTATTGGTGACGTTCTTCACAAAATCGTCATAGAATGGAACTAGTTTGTGACGATTCACTTATCGTCATTCAAACATACTTTATGACAATTTCTATAACATCATGTAATGTATTTTATGACGATTACATTATCATCACTAAATTTATACATTCTATGACGATATTTTTTATCATCCAATATCGCCAAAGCATCACAAATCCTCGGCATACATAGCTATTCTGTGACGAAAATATCTCCACATTGTCATAAAAGGTTATCCAAATACACGTAGATGACAAATGAAAACCATTCAAAAGAATAAATATATATATTAGACAATCATCCTAGAATTCTTTTACTTATACAAGACCAGCACTTGGTCACAAGTATTCACCACCATATACAAATAAATATACACAAAAAGGACAGTGTGAACAAATGATCCTAAAGATGGTGGCCGCAATCATCGTTTGCCGTAGTTGATTCCAGTGTGCAGCTAACGCAAACATGGTTGACCACTGATGTTGACCATGTGAATGTCGACACTCTGCATGGTTTTCCCTGCTCACACAAACATGAATCAGTTGCCTGTTTAGATACGTGAAAAGACAAGAAACCACAATATAGCTGTAACATGGTTTCACAATCCACCGCTCCTTTGAAAAAAAAAAGATATCTACTCTAATTAAGGACATGAAAAGCTGTATAGAAGTCACATAAATTGATTTTCAGATGAGATAAGCTTCAACTGAAGTAAATCAATGGAAGCCAATTGGCTTGACAGAACATCTAGCTTCACGACATGTCACATTAATGATGCCTTTTAACTAATATGTGAAATTTCTTTCAGTCATCAGAGAGGAGATTAAGGAAATGCATCTATGAATTCCTAAGATTTGGGGCATCTCACGCACATATGGCATCTCAGTGAAAGAAGCAATAGAGATTTGGGGCGAATGGAGTGATTGTTACCTATAAGCTGCCGGCGGTGCTTGAATCGTGGACAAAGTCAAGGGCAGCTTGGATTGGACATGACCCGAACTCCAAATCCTGTCACAGGGAGAGAGCATATCGTGACTCATGAGCCAAGAAAGAAACTGGATCTAAATTAAAGATCGAAATTAGTTGCAATGGATTGGGGGGATTGGGAGAAGTTGAGCACCTGCTCGGCGGCGTTCCTTGCGCCCAACGTAGCCATCCGCCATGGCGTGCGAGTACTCCGGGAGCCCGGCCGTGTACCCATTCTTGCCGCTGCGTATGGCCCCAGCAAGCAGTGTGCGCACCTCGCCGTAGTCCGCTCGCATGCTGTGCTGCGCAACAGGCTGAGGCTCGCGGTGATGGAGGCCAGAGCGACGAGGCAGGCAGAGGGCATCACCCCGCTGCGTGCGCCGGCGCAGCGGCGCTAGGCATGGAACTTGGGGAATAGGCCAGGCGCTTGGTTCTTGGTGCTGGTGGTGTGTGGTGCTTGGTTCTTGGTACTGAGGAGGGAGAGCGAACAGACGAGGGAGCGACGAAGGGATAAGAAGGGAACGTGTGGACAGGAGCGCTTGGATTCCAAATTTTGAAGGCTGCGCGCGCGCAGGAGATAGCGGGGGTATTTTCAGTTCTGACGGACGAAAGGTTGGCCGCCAAAACTTTCAAAATAAAAGTTTGGCCGCCAAAATTTTAGGTGCCGAATGTAGTATGTCTGGCTTTTTTATCTGAAAATAATATGGGACTCATATTTTGCCTAAGAATTTTGCTATTAAAAAATATTTGAACTAATAATCACCTTGTATCACAAAAATATTGAACTACTAACAAATTAAATGATTCTATCAAATAGACCTAGTGAAAAATACTAATAAAAAAATTGAACTAATAATCACCTTGGTCTGTTTGGATCTATGGTTTATTTTTTAGCCCCCCTCCCCGAATAGCCAAAAGGGAGCCAAACAGGAGGGCTATTTCATTTAAAGGCTATTTTCTTGAGTTAAACTTTAGCCCTCAAAATAACTCTTGCTATTTCTCCGAACAGGGCCCTTGTATCAATGTAGCTTGCTAGTCAATATGATAACTATGAATGTACGCTCTCAGTTAACACTAAATGGGATTACCTCTTTCGTTTCATTTTTAAAACTTTTTTGGGACCTTAAAAAAGATGCATGCACCGTAACCATCCCTACCATCCTAGAGTAGCCGCTATTGCTCGTCGTTGCTCGCACACATATGAAAGAAGTGTGTCCTTTTGAAAATAGTATTATTGAGTAAAACTATTAATAGTCTTTTTTATGTAAGCAAACATATGAAATAAGGTTTTGTTATATTTTAGTGTGAAGAAGTAATGTTAGCTCTTAATCATATTGAGAGGGAAGACTAGGACTTCAAAGGTGTACTCTCCCTAGAAGGCTAAATGAAGAATAAGTTTATGATGTTTGGTATTTAGTGACGAACCTACATTTATCATGAAACAAAAACGTCACTAACTACTTGATATTTGATGACAAATTTGTCATATCGTCATTGATTGTTGCATCTTTTGTGACGAAAATTCATGTTCGTCATTAAGGTACTCGTCTACCTTAGATTAGTGACGATATTGCTTAAATCGTCACAGAATGGCAGCTATTCTATGACATTTTTGTTTTTCGTCATTTAGATTTTCGTCACGGATACTCATATTTCTTGTAGTGATCTTCTTAGCCACGAAAGTTGATGTGATATTACGATGATGTCCCACAACACCTGTCAATCTACAAGTATGTGGTGTAACAATTGAACATTCCCAGTGTGTCTTGAACTTTCCCTTGTATGCATGCACTCGCCATGTACAGTCTCTATCTGCACATCTCATCTCGTATTCTTTGCTGCTAGACTTCAGTACTCTGAATTCCTTCCTCAGAGATACAGCCCAGAGCTTCACAGCATCCTTCACATCCTCAATGGTATGATACTTTGCCCCTTGTATGACCTCATTCACTCTGTATTCAAACTCCGGACATCTAATATCTTGTACCACTGGATTACCAAAACCCTCTTCACGCCATTCACCTAGCACTGGGAAGCGCTCATCGTCCTCATCGTCCGATGAGTCCCCACATTGCTCTATTATTTGTGCATCCTGATCTTCTTTCTCCATGTCCTCCACAATTTCAGGTATCCACTCGCCTTCATCTGCTAAACCTTGTGGTTCTGGTTCTGGAGCTTGCATGTTCTCTTCTTCTTTATCCTCTTCCATCTCTTCATTGCAGTCAGATGTTGTATGTGTTGACCCTTCACCTAAATCACCGGTCTTCTAGTGAATCTGAATTACCATTGCGAGATGCCACCCACTTTCAAGAGCTGCGTGCATGTAATGTTGCCATTCTTCCGTACTACTTATATGCGTTAACTCCCAGAAATCCCCATTAGTTTCCCAGGAAGTCAAGGTATGAACCGTAAGCAAATGAGTCTTTGGATTCACATTGAACATCCTGTGAAGACATTTCCGTATGGACTCAAAACTCCTATCTAGGGGTTTATCTAGACTGCACTGTCTTCTTTCCAATGCTGATAGATTTACTCCATAGGAATCATGAGTAATTCTATAGAAGTCACCGTAATGAACTTGAAACGCCACTTTGCTCGACATATCTGGCCATGCAAAGACTTCATTTTAATTAATATAATATCTACAAATATACTATGGCTTCAATTATAACCACTAATCCGAACCCTAAGTGCTTACAATAATAAAAAATACTAATCATAAAATTAAACATACAAAAATTCTGGAATGACAAAGTTGAGAAATATTGGTTACCTGCGGTTCGGATCCAAAATCCGGCAGGGCTTCGCCGGTGTAATTACCTCCCTCACCCCTCCTCTCTCCCTCTCCCCTCTCTGGATCTCGTGGGCAGAAAATGAGGGCGCAGAGGGAAGGGGCGTAGTTTTATATTTGGGGTGGGAGCCTGCCGCCCCCCCTGCCGGGCGGCAGGCCCCCTGCCGCCCCACCACTTGGCGGCAGGGGGCCTGCCGCCCGTCAGGGGGGCAGCAGGCACCCGCCAAGGACCTCTGCGCAAAAAAATATTTTTATTTACATATAGGTCCCTACCGCCCCCCCTGCCGGGCGGGGGGTATAGAACTGTGAAATCTAAAACCAAAAATATATTTCTGTAATTTTTTTTTGAAAAATATAAAAATAAAAAAGACGCTAAGAATAGAAATTATGTGGACAATTTGGGCCTGGGCCACCACGGCCTTTCACCCTGCCCAAAACAGCCCCACGCCCCTCCTCTCTCGGCCTCCCTCAAGCGCCGCACGCCCTCTGCGCCGCCGCCGCCTCTCCCTCCTCCCTCTCAACCCTAATCCCTCCGCTCCCCATGGCGGACTTTGAGGGCGTGTTTGATATGGGCCAATTCAGTGGCTCGAGCTCCCCACATGCAGGTAGCCGATGTTTGATTTCCTTCCACTGCTCCTCGACCAGGCTCCAACGAACCAAAAAACCTTCTCTCTCTTGGCTCCCGTGTGACGCTCTTGACTTCCGTTTTTCTGGAGCCAAGCGCGTCCCGTGCTCGCGCAAGCCATGGCCCACGGGTGAGGATAGCGCTACCTCCACTCTCACCCACCGCCCCCCTTGAACACGGTACCTCGACGCCTCCTCGTCGTCGTGCCCGGCGACACCGACGAAGCCCAGGCAGGCGCGCCAGGAGGAGGAGCCAGCGCCGAGGGCTTGGCAGCAGGGCGGCGGTGGATCGGGGTTTTGCTCGACGCTCCTGTCGCAGTCCGGCGCGGCGAGGACGCGTCGTCGCTCGTGGTGGAGCAGAGCACGGCTGGTCCAAGCCGTCGCCGCGGGGTCCGCGGCGCTGGCGTCGAGGCCGGCGCCGGTCTCACCCTTGGCCGCGGCCCTCGCGGTGTTCCTCACCATGGACATCCCGAAGCTGGCCGCGTCCCCCGCCACCGCCCAGGCCAAGCGCCGCTCTCCCCTGCTCCACCGGCGTCCCCGTCCGACCTCATTCGTTCAGCGTCCGCGACCGGCTCCCACGGCAGTAGGCTCTGTCGCGGGCGACGGCGACCTCCGCGTGGGCCTGAGCGAGGCCGCCGGACTCGTCCACCGTGGGCCAGGCGCGGGCACCCGCACACCGGTCGTGCTGTCGTCGACCTCGAGCGGCGGGTGAGCGGCGGGCTCCCTGCTCCGGCGTTGAGATGCGCGAGAACGGCGGGCGAGCGCGGTGGCCAACCGACGAGCGAGAGCGTGCGCAGCGGCTGGCGGGAGCGAGACACGAGGGTCTCCACGGCGCTGAGGTGCTGCTTCGCCGGCCCAGAGGTGGTTGGCTGGTCGCCATGCATGTGTTCGACGAAATGACTCACAGGCGAGAGCAGGGAAAGGATGGGTGGTAAGGCTACATGTTGCCGGATGCAAGGTACCCATACCTCTGGTACACGCAAATCAAACACATTCGCTACATAGCCTGGCTCATTTGGTACAATTAAATCAAACAAGAGCAACTGCTGGCTTGAGCCTAGCTGTGGCTGGCGAGCCACGAGCCAGGCGCCCAGGCCTTCTAGAGCGCAGAAATCAAACACGCCCTGACTCTGCGCCGCCAACGCCGCCGCTGGAGGCGGTGGCCACCGGCGCCTCTGAGCAGGAGCGGGGCGCCGCGGGGGTGGCGAGGAGTATGCTGGATGCTCAACGATGTCGCGGAGCGAGAGCTCATTGGCAGACTCGAAGAGGCCGCGGACGAGTCAAGCATCTTGCGGCGGTACCCCGCGCGCCCGCGACGGCCTGCGCCCACGACAATGAGCTCCCCTCGATGGCTAACATGCTGCTTCGTGTCGCGGTACCCGTGATTTTACAGGGGAGAAGGGTACGGGCAGCTTCGGCAAGTGCCGGAACAAGGCGCACACGATCCGCATCCGGTGCGGCCGCCGGAGCTTCCACCTCCAGAAGAGCACCTACTCCTCCTGCGGCTACCCTGCCGCCCGCATCCGCAAGTGTAAGATCCGCCTACTCTCTTAGTCCTACGTTTCCCCTCTCTTCTAGATCTACCTTGGTTTAGTCTCTCTCTCTACGAGCTGCGTGGGTTTGACCTGATTGCTGTGTGACAGTGTCAAATCATCTGGGATGGCCAACCTTGTGATGTGGTATGTAGCCAGGATGTATTTCAAAGTTTGATAACCTGTTGGTATTGATACTTATTATTAGGGATGCCTGGTTATATGCATATTCGTTTCTGGTTCTGCTACCTGTTTACTATATGCTGAATTTAATCTCGAGGGAAACAATTAAGAAAACATTGGTCCGTGTTTCTGATTATCCGTGACCGACAGCAATGTTTTTTAAATTGATCCCTCTCGATTCAGTCATTTTGTGGCATTGCAGATTATATTTTCTTCATGCCTTTCTTCTTTGGACATGGCTCTCAATTAGTAGTAGTGGCTTCAGAAAGTTGGATGTTTGCGCTTACTGGTTAGGTTAAACTCACATCTTCTGTCAGGTGTGCCCCTTGTTCATAGTTCCCTACTATGGACGAGTTTTATTAGAAAGCTCACATCTTACTGAAACTCTTTGGTACATTGGTACGTATCCAGAGAGAATTTGGAGTTGCTCACATCTTATTGGACATGATGAGGCACTAGTCCTTCCAGTTTTTATATGCTAAAGCTGTGAAGCATTTCAATATGACAAAATAAACTGATGCCAAGCTATATCACTGTGATGGCATATCAAAGAAACTAGTGAGCAAGCACAATTGGTTAGGCAGATTTCCATTCTGTATTTGTCTTTTACCATATTAATTTCTGCTTTTCTTTTGTTGTGAAAAGCTATGAGTAAAAGGTAGACTGTTTCTTACAGTGCATTCATTCAATGCTTGCGTTGCAACTTTTTTAGTGATCAGAAGTCTCGTAGCACATTACATTGCTTATTTAATGCCACTATTTCTGCTATCTATGATGCCGATTTGGAATTGAGATCATGGCTATGTCAAGATAATTGTCTTTTCTTATGTCATATTGAAGCTTTAGAGAAACAGGTTTCACATCTGATTTCAACTGGTGTCCCCTTTTTGCATCCTGGTTGCTATAATACAATTGTTTTGCACATGTTCAGTCTGCATATGTTTTGCCACTGATCTTTGTTGATTCTTCCATGAAACAATAATGCCTGGTCGCTGCAAGCTGGGCTCTTCATGTCTGCTGTTTATGTCTCCTTGCAGATTTGAGATAAGATTTATTTCTGAATTAGTGAACTGAGCTTTCGATGAACCTGAAAGCTCATAATTTATATGAGGCCCTTCAGTAGGTTGATGTAGGTCTGATTCTAATGTTGTAACTGCACTAGAATTAACTTTTGCTTATGCCTGCTTTATTTCTCTGATAAACTGTGGTTGAGTCACTAGCCCATTGGATTGTCTGTCTTTGTGCTGGTGTTTATTATCACATTCTCAGATTTCTCTTTTTCTCTTTTTGCAGAATGTCCAAGAAGGAACTACTAGAAAGCAAACATCCAACGGCATGGGCAGAATTTGAGAAGGGACTGGTTGATGAGGTACACATTCTAGAAGCTTGACTTATTGCTCGGGCACGTGATGTGTAGTATTTGTATTGATGGTACATTTGCTAGTGGTTAGATCTGAGTCATAATGCATGAAATGTATTCATCCATGGTTCAAAACTGCATATAAACTTGAAGTCGGTACAAGCTGATGTTGAAGGCTTTTTGCTACTCCCTGAGCCACCAACGTAGGCAATTTCATCTTGTGCGTTCAGAACTTAACTAGTTTCTGGCAGTATCGTTCTTGTGTCTTGCTAAGACAATTTCTGACAAGAGATAAATAGACTGACTGGATTGTTTTCTGAAACAGTTGGTTGATGAGTCATCTTCTTAATGTACAGTCATCCTTTTGTCTTATGAACACACAAATATATTTTACTCAACTGCTATGTAAGTGATGGAAAGCTGCATTCTAAATTAATTAGAATATAAGTGATGGAACGCTGCATTCTATACCCAAACAGGTGAGAAGACCATACAATATTGTTATGAGTTCACAAGCTGTTTAGTGATGAGTTGTAGTAACTAAATTAATGTATTATCTTCCAAATTAATATATTCTTATTCATTTGTTTGCATGCACATGTGCATTGCTTCACTAAGATGTCAAAAAAGAAGTAAGGTGATCATGGCAAGAAGTCTGCCTCCTGCAAATCAAAATGGTACGTGACATGACTCTTTTTCCTAGTTGTTACTGCTTATTTTAGTGAAATGGTATGTGCTTGCTGTGTGTTACTTACTAGTTTACATGACTCTAATAAAATTGTTTTATTGTTTTGTTGGAACAGGGAGTCAGGGATCCCCTTTGCCCAAAAGCATAAAAGCATGTGAACTACCAAAGTTGTTGCTTGCTTTTTGGGGTAAGTGTCTTGGCTTTTCTTTAGTGATGCAGATTCCGAGGATGAGATTTTAGGAATTGCCGTTGTAGTTGGCACATTACTTTGCCCATGCTCTGCTGTCATTTGTAAATTATACCTTTTTTGGCATCAATGTCTATGAACATTTTCTGGTACAAGCTCTACTCAGCAAAAGACGCTGCATATTTAGCCACAATGCACTTCTAGAATCTAAAGGAGCATTGTGGGGATTTTTTTCATTTTATTTTGACTACTACCTAATCTGAGTGAATGGTGTGTTCATGTGAAGCAGATCGTCAGTTTGTGCCAAGAACTGCTAAAGATTTAGAAGTGCAGATGCAAGAATCATAGACATTGGTAGTTCTTATCTGTTATATGGTTGCAAGTAGAGCAGCAAGCTGGCTTAGGATCTTAGACATTGGTAGTGTTATCTGTTATATGGTGTTGTACTTCTTTCATGTGGATGGAAAATGCTTGTTCATGTGGATAGCAAATGCTCTGTACAGTATTGTTTTGATTAGGGATTATAGAAAAATTGTAATGCTTGTTGATTTTGTACTTCAGAATGTAAATGGGCAATGGATGCCTCCTGTCTTTTTTTTTCTACTCATCATCAGTGACGGGTGTTGGGTAAACCTGTCACCGATAATGGATAGTAGTGATGGGTAAACTTTAAAGCTGTCATCTTTTTTATCATCAGTGACGCGTGACTCTGATAGCTGTCACCTTTGCTTAGTGATGTGCGAACTCTCTAGCCGTCATGTTTATGTATCATTAGTGACGTGCGAATTCTCTAGCTGTCACCTCTATGTATCATTAGTGACGTGCGAATTCTCTAGCTGTCACCTTTATGTATCATTAGTGACGTGTATAATTTACAGCTGTCACCTTTGTAAATTGTTAGTGACGGGTTTTCACGTGTCACCGATGTGGTTCACATCAGTGACGAAAATTTAGCGACACGCAAATTCACCGCCACCAATGAGCTTCTGTAGCCGTCACTAATATACTATTCTGACGTAGGAGCCTATGTCAACCCGGGCTAATTTAGTGACTAATATACTTTATGTATTATTAGGAGCCTAATATACTGTCACTAATTTAGTGACTCTGATAGCCGTCACTAATATTCAGCCTAGGAGCCTATGTCAACTAGGGCTAAGCCCCACCTTGTCCCATCAACTTGTGATGGCTTGCATAAAGGCACGTGGGCAGCCTTCAACGGTGATGTTGGTCTCCTGTGGTGGGATGTGGTCATACGGGCGATTTGACCTGGCAAGGGTTCATTGGGAGGTGGACCCTCCTCCGTTGTGGTCGGAGAGGTTGGATGGTCGTGCCCCTCATCTTTTGCGGGCCCTACTCCCCCGACTGGTCAGCCGTCAAGTGGTGAGGGTTAGGGGTCCGTTCGCCGATCGGGTCCTAGGGAGGGGGTTACTTTGCCATTTGACGTTTGGTTGGGTGCCTCTAGTGGAGCAGATGGTCGGACAGGTCCGACAGCGGTTCAGGGGATGATGGTTATGTCCTCTTCCTTTGGTATTCTATACCCGGACGTACTCATAGGGGTAGGGTGGCATGTGTGTATTCATATGGTTTAGTATGCGTGCGTATGTGAGTGTGTATGTACATTGTTTCATAAAGCAAAATGTAATGGAGCACATCAATTCGCACGTAGCTTGTCCGCCGCCTTCTTCTTGCACAGGTGTAATGTACTCGGCTCGAAATGCGCTCACCAACAAGGAGCCAGGCAAAGGGAGAGCACGGTTTCCAGAGATGAAGTTTGCCAAGATATCCTCTACATTCCTGACCGAGGAGCATGTAAATTACATTTTGGCAAATTGGTATCAATTTTTTGCAATATTATTAGACAATCTCAACCACAGAGGTATACATGCAATAACTGAATTGGTTAATATATAGGTTCACCTTGCACCTGAAAACATGTGAAAGTAGGTTATGAGTTGGATTATTCTAAGGAATTGATTGAATAATACTCCTACCCTTATTCTTGATGTTGGTGTGATTTTTCACTTAATAGGTGTGGGCAAACTTTTAGTTTTAATTACTAACATACCAGTACGTAGTTTCAAAAATTAGTGATAAGAATCTGTTGTGTTATAGTATAATAGTTTATTGTAGCAATGATATTTATGCCAATTAATATATTATCCCATGCATACCTATCCTGTATTGCATATATTATTTATGAGAAAATTTACATTGCCATAGAAAAGCTATACATTTCCCTATAAATATAATGTGTTTCTCTCGGGTGATATTGGTTACGCGAAACGTTGATGGAAAAAAAGACATTTCTACCCCACTAAACGTACATCTTGATATCATTTGTTGCGCAAGAGACCAATTTTATGTTGATCCCATTGGTTTTCGAGGACTCGGCCAATATGCAATTGCCATTGCTTAAGCAGGAGCCAGGGTCTCTCTCTCTCTCTCTCTGATCGGAGAGATTCAGGAGGGCATTGCTATTGGCACATCGCCAGTGGCATTGCTATTGTCACATCGCCTCATCCTAGTGTCCTACACGGAAGCACCAGGCCTGTACATTTTTTTTTTTGGAAACTCCAGTCCTGACAATAAGGTGGTCTATCCGGATATATCTCAAAGATCTTCATGAGATCTTGGATATCTGCACTGGCCTTCACTCTAGGACAACGAGACAGCACACAATGTGTGTATAGCTGCACCGCATACATTATCATAAAATACAAACTTTCCAACACACTTGAGGCTTTGAGTCAACGTTTTCCAAAAAATTCAATTTGGCCGGCTGTGGCATGATACAAAAAGAAAAAAGATAAAATATTGGGAAAACAATCACTTGTCACATCACTACCGGATTTCCTCACTTCGCCGTGTGCCTTTAGCACATGGCGAAGTTTTCGCCGTGGGTGGCCGACGACGAAGCGCCGACGGCCACTGGCACGGCGAAGGTGTTCGCCGTGTGTCATATATCGGGCACACGGTGAACACATTCGTCGTGTGTTATTCATGGCACACGGCGAAATAAAGATAACAAACGGCGTCGGCCGGAGTTGACGGCGGCGGGGTCGACTTCACCGTGTGCTAAACATGTGACACACGACAAAGATTTAAAAAAATATAAAAAAAAGACGCACGCTCACGCCGCGAGTCCACGCCGCCGCACGCGCCCGCACGCCGCCCGCCGCGAGTCCACGCCGCCGCCGGCCGCTGCACGCGCCCGCACGCTCCCGACCTACATGCGCACAGCACGAATGGATGGCACATCTCATATTCTCATTTGCTGCTGCCTGCCCACCTCTTCCCTCTCCTTTTGCTACCAACGAGGAGGGCTCAGAAGGAATTGAAAGAAGAGTAGCTAGAGCTGGGAGCAGGCGGTACCTCCTTCTCCGGGGCGCACTCCTCGTTGCAGTCGGAGTCCTCCTGCGCAGGCGCCGGCGAGGAAGGAGACGGAGACAACGAGGCGCTGCAGGTGAGCAGGAACGGCCTGCTGCCGCTAACGCCGTCGATGACGTCGTTCTAATTTTATAGAATTTAAACACTATTTGCCACCACGATCGTCGTAATGTTTCATTACCAGAAACTTTGAAATTTTGTTTCAACTACTATTTAAGCTCTAACACTACATTCAATATTATGAATATCATTTTTTACAAATTTTTTCCTATTATTTCATGCCCTTTGGAATTATATTTGATTTATACGGAAAAAACATTGAAATGAAATAAATTAGTTAAATACAATTAATATGTCTATAAAAATATCATATTCAAACATAGAGTACCAAACAAAATATGGAGAGTATAGAAACAATTTGGAAGCAAAAACATGAATTTTTTTTCGGGTTCGCCGTGTGTTGGACTGAGGCACACGGCAAACACAATCTTTGCCGTGTGCCTAGGGCCAGGCACACGGCAAATAATGACGTCCGTCAAGGCCCTAGACGGCGCGTGACGGCAGAATAATGTTTGCTGTGTGCCAGACATATGGCACACGGCGAAGATTGGAGTTCGCCGTGTGCTAGGGCTTGGCACACGGCGAAGAGCGCGGTTCGCCGTGTGTTTGTTGTTTGCCGTGTGTTTTCTTGCAGACACACGGCAAATCCTTTCTTTGCCGTGTGTCCGATAAAATGCACACGGCAAAGATTCTGGCACACGGCGAATTAGCGTTTTCCGGTAGTGCATCCTTTAATTTTAATAGTCCAAGGTTGCATAATCGAAAAGGAGAAAACAAATATGGTGGAGCAAAGTTATTTTTTTTAACTGAGTATGCGAGCAGATCTATCTCGAGCCAACTTTTTCCAAACCTAGTCTAGAAACAATGTGTGGTAGGTGGAGCGCCCGCATTAAAACAACTACATGAACTAATGGTCTCCATTTTCAAAAAATAAATACAAAAATACAGATGACCCTTTGTTTTAGCACAATTTTAGAGGAACTATAAAAATTTCCGATTAAGAACTTACATAACAGTAAAATACCAAATGACAAGCAATCACAAATAAATGAAAACTTCAGTCTTGAGGGCAGTGAGTACACACAAGGTGAGCTCATAGCTCTATGAACTCCAATTTTCAGGCTGATGTAACAGTATGAATTCAACTGTCATGCATTTTTCTCTCCATCACCATCCTATCAAATTCAGCTAATAAATCTATGCGATTAAACAAATCATCTCAAATGATATGATGCAAGGGAACTGAAGTGTTCAAGCTAAAAACTTTCATAGGGTATGGCCAGTTACTGATCAACTTGTGCATCCCATGATAGGAACATACAGATGAGCCACCCAGTGGCCAGTGCATGCTAGCAACAGAGCCCAGTCATCACTCCCGTGAATTGATGATGACATGCCACATGGTGGTTTCAACGAAGTTGATGGTGCAGACATCACCCACCTTGATCCTGTTCTCCCTGCAGAATTGCGTCCAGCCCTGCCCTGAAACATGGTGGCTAGTACCCTGATACGGGGCGACACGTGCCTGCCACGTCCTTGTAGAGCTCATCGATGTCTTAAGCGTGACAGTGCAAGGTTTTGAGATCCCAATTGCTTTGCAGAAGACCGGTGGCAAATACTGCAAGTGCAATTATATTGATCAACCAATGCAAGAATGCTTAGATGCTCTTGAAGTGTATATACATGACAGATGGCATACAACAATCGATACTATGGCAAAATTGCAGCTCATATTCTTATTAACATACGGAGCGAGTTTATCCTATTCGTTCGTTGCTCATATGAATATTAGAGAAATATTATATAAAATAAATAGAGGAACGATTTTGCTTACAAGTCTGTTTTCAACTGTGGTAGAGTTTATCTCCTTCTTTATCCAAGCGGGTGGCCCAATCCCAAAGACACATCCCCTAGATGATGTCTTGTTCAAAGCAGTCATTGAAACTTTTGGTCTCTTCTCACCTTTATTACTTGACTCGTTGTTCATGGTATTATGCTTCCTACTGGAAGTGGAAGCAGATGGCGTTTCCTGCTAAGTTTGGTAATATATTAACGCCGATACTTTTTATAAGAGAAAAAAGGGACATGCGCTTCAGTATATTGAACTCACATTGCAGAGATGATTTATTGTTTCCTTACAACGAGTGCAGGCAATGACGTGCCACAATGTTGTCTCGATGACAGTGAAGGTGCAGATGTCGCCTAGCTTGATATTGTTATCCGAGCAGAACAACCTCCAACCCTGCAGGAGCCTGTAGCCCGCCATATCCTTGCGTTGAACAGCATGCACCTTCCAGGATTCGGTACTGCTCATTGAGGTCTTGAGGGTGATTATTGTGGAAGGTCCCTGCAACCCAATTGCATCACAGAAAGGTTTGGCCAAAGCCTGCAACAATTGCAATCACACTGCTTTTAGTAAGAGGTCGCCGATTCATACTGCGTGCTAGATCTGAACTCTGCGGGTTCAATAAAAAGTTCATCAAGTGTGACTACATGACAGATTCTATGCATTAAAACTGTTGATTTATTCCTATACAGATTCTATACAGATTCTATACAGATTCTACTATATAAAATCCTATACTTTTATAATACTAATTTGATTTATTCCTTCCTCTTAGCATGCACATAGAATAAAAACTGTTGACAGAAAATCTCAAATTAATGCACTCCCTGATGGAAACTCCATTGGGAATAGGATTTAGCATATTCAACAGGAAAATGGTTGTGCTTACGAGTTCCTTAAGTGTGTTGGCATTGATCTGTTTCTTTACAGATGATGGCCGTCCAATCTCATAAACAGGTTTCATCCACGATGGCTCCTCATTTAAAGGAGTCGCGATCCCTTTTGGTTTCTTTTCACCATCACTACCTGGCACTTTGATCTTGCAATGCTTTTGAATGGAAACAGATGGTGCTTCCTGCCGCTCCTGCTCTCCAATGTCTGATGATGTTGCTGCTTGATGGACAAAAAAGGACACGTAGTTGAGTACTTAAACTCGCATTCAAATTTATTGCTAACAGATTATAAAAGTACCATAACATATTAATTTATCATTTTGCTCACCTAGTTGAGCTCTGGTTTCCTTGTGATTGGACTCTCTCTGGTATCCATCATGATCAAACACTTTGACTGTAAAGACCATGTTGCCCTCATACGTCAACTGCAGAGCATCAGCTTCAGTGATGTTATAAAATAGCCGAAACTTTAACCAGCAGGCACCTGAAAAGAAGACATCATCTGACGAGTTCTTCTCAAGCTCAATGTGAGAAACTTCGCCGAGGGGCCCGAAAATAATGGCTTGACGATTGTTCAACTTCTCATTGGGTAGATGTTGTTGAACAAACTCAGAAGGTATTAGCTGCAAGAACACACAAAAAGAGTAGCTAGAGTCAGCCTATTCCAATGATATAAAATGAATTAGCAGCAATAGTCTGCAAACCAGCTTTTCCATGAAATCTCTTGAATGCACCCTGATGAACTGTGGCTTCCTGGAGGCACCTTTGCTGCTCGCGGTTGCTCCAACTGGACAAAATCAGTTACAAACAATAAGTTTGGAGTGAATGGAAAATGATTTGAATAATTATGAACTGACAGCACCAGAGCTGCGAATTACTTGAATCTTGTTGCATCTTCTTGATCCCAATCATCTACTGGATCTTGCTTTTTGTTTTACTACTTGGAGATGGAGAATCGTATTTATATTTTCAGAGTCCATGCAACTCACTGGCATATTACTTATTTCTCAATTCAAACTTCTTTTGTTGGTAAGAAACTATCCTATAATGCAAGAGCAGATCGAGAGAGTATTCGTTTACAGAGAAGAAAAAGGGGCCGGGTGAACTAGACAAGGAACCCGATAGATCGTATCCATCACAATCGCAGGTGAATTTTTCTTGTCAACGAGACATCGACGGTTCGACACCATGAGAAGAAAGTAAAGGCCCAAGATTTCGAAATCGTGGAGTGTTGACTGTTGAGTACCTGCACGCGGAGCGGGAGTGCGGAGCTGCTCCCTGATGAGGCAGCAGTTGGCATCGAACGCCTTGACGGTGAGGAGGCCATGGCCGCGGTGGCGGAGGACCAGCAGCCACCCGGCCTCGACGCCGCACGCGTCCGCGAACTCCGGCCACCCGCGCCCCAGGAACGCGCCGTCGCCGTCCCACCCGACCTCGACGCGCCAGTGCTTGGCCGTGCCGCTGGCCGGGCCGACGACGAGGGCCTCCTCAGCGCCGATCCCCTCGGCGAGCTCGTCTGGGATGCGCTGCAAAGCAATCGCGCGGCAAGATCGGATCAGTTTCTGGAGCTGCGTCGCCGGCGAAGGAAGGCGCGGCGCGACGGCGAAATTCCACGCACCAGGCTGTCGCAGGTGAAGGGCAGAAGCACCCTAGGGTGCTTGATCTGGGCGCCGTCACGGCCGGCGGACGAAGCCATGGTCGGGGTCGCCGGGGACGCGCTGGGACGAACGGCGAGGCTTTGGGTTTGGGAATGGGATTCCGCCGCCGGCTGCAGCAGCGGTGTGGAACTAGCTAGTGTGTACTCTTCAGTTACTAGGTTTGCTACTTTTGACTGGCCAAGGCCGCCAACCCTAGTACGTAACACTGGTAACAAAAGTTTGACTTTTCAAATAAGGGAGGGAAAAAAAATGAAAACCCGTGTCTTGCTTGCCGCCTCCTATTGTCGGAAACCATAAAAGAATTCCGTTGACATCGGAAGAACAGGGAGAGTATAGGGTTTTTTAGGCTGTGGGTGAGGGTGGGCTGACGGTATTTAAAACGAAAGATTAGGGAAGGAGGTTGGATTGTTTTGTAGTAATGGTTGCTCACTCACTTGTACCTTTTCATTATAGGATTCTGTTTTGTAAGAGCATCTCCAAGAGTGCACTAGTACATATAAGGTTTCTGCTGACGGCCATTTTGGCTTTGTGCTGGCGGTTACAATTCCCTTAAGGAACTCTCTGCTAGCACAAATGCTCAGTTATTCTGGCGATTCTTTGACCACCAGTATAGATATATGTCTGTCATCGGTTCTTTGACCGCCAGCACAAATGTATCTTTGGTGGCGGTTGGGTAAATCCGCCAGCACAAAAACTTGATCAAACATATACTTATCAATGATATGCATATACAAGCCCATCACACTACAAGTTTTCAAAATATTAGCAATGATTTAAAGCGCAAGCCCCACATATTCAACTAAGTAAATACACATATTACAATCTAATTGTTTCAAAAATTCAAGACGCAAATGTTCAATTCCATGCCACATCATCTACGGCATATTGTTCGCAAGCAAGAGGTACTTAGCATATTTAAACACAGCCAATCTTGTAGCCCAAGATTTCGTCAATAAAAATCAAAGCATGGATTAGTGTGCTGTCCTTTGCTTAATTCACATCAACGAGGAAGTGTTTTGCCGTAGATGGTGAACATTGGTTTCGCAGCAGGAGATCGGGTACATCGACTTTCAATATAAGCCTAGTAGAGTGGTGTACCCCCTCGGACTAATGATAACCCAACTCTCCAAATGCTTGACATAAAATATTATCTTCTAAACTTATTATCGCCATGAAGATGTTACCAAACATATCCTGCAACGGAGATGGAAGTCAAATATTATGAACTGCTCCGCACAATCAAAGGAAGTACCATAATATTAATGTTCTTAAATTAACAAGAACTCGCATACCATGTAATTTGCATTTTTTTTTATGCAAGGCTCTCATAGAGACTAACAATGTCATGTTCTTTCCATTGAAGCACTCCTGTTTCAAACCACATCAAGTATGGAATTAGATAACCATGCCTCTCAAGTTCTTAAAGGCAAGCTTCCATGGCACTTCTTTCATAAGTCAAGTAAACAGGTGATTCTTCCCCACTAGCCACTATTGGAATCATGGTACCTAGATCTTATCTTGATGTTGTCTTGAAAGAGATTGTCAATTTCTTGAATGGATGGTGTTTCGTGCTTTCCACCTAAGGAGGTGTAGCATGTAGCCGTTTAACTACCTTCGATCTGCTGCATTAGAGGTAATATAATATTAATAAGGATCCAACATTTTTAATCAGACAAAAAATGAATCTTACTATTCTTGGAGCTGATATGTTTGCTTGAGGACATCGAGTGGGTCTACTCCTGTTCACTATGCTAAAAGTGATTCCAGGAGGGGCAAGCCTTAGACAAAGGGAAATCTTGATGCCCCCTACTACGAACAAAGCCACGACGGCCACTACCACGACCAAAGCCATGACTTGCCATATGCCTATCCATGAACAATTGCACACAAATGTGATGCAGATTTCATATAAATGACAAAATATAAAAAATCTAATCACAATAACTATAAATTCTTGTAATTGCATCCCAGGGCGGTGTGAAGGCCGGGCACAAAGAGAACCAGGAGGCCTAGTGACAAGGACACGCCAATGATGCCCGAGATATGTCCCAATCTTTCACGGTACTCGTATCAAGAAACTATATGTCTGGCAAGTATAACAGGTATGACCAATCATAGAAACACACTTGAATAATAAAAATGATATCCTATTTGTTGTTCCTCAACACATCAGTACAAGATGCAGCTAGTAGCCAGTATCCTTCTACGTGATCAATTGAGATTTATTTACTCTCCAAGCAATGACAGTAGCGGCAGCAACAGAGTTGATAAATCTCACGACAATATCAATGATCCAAACAAGATGTTATGATTCGGAAAGGACAATATGACCCCGTTTGATAAATCAAAACTCAAATAGTAGCAATAATAGAGGGATTGGCTTACACAGCAGATGCAATCTAAACCCTAGATAGAAACTTCCACGCGTGCCCTAAGAACACGATTAGAAGAAGAGAATCCACACAGGGATCCGAGACACGCCCAGGCCGAGATGATCTGATCGTGGCTCTTCCAAAACCCTTGAAGGTCTGTCTTCAATTAGGAGTAGCAGGTAGTATCGCCATGTTCTCTTTGGAGCGACGCTCAATAGGGGAAGAACACACGATAAAAACTAATCCCCCTTACAAGGAGCAACGGCCCCTAATATATATGCACGCAGGCATGGACTCTACTTTGGACTGGGCCACAAGCCACAGCCTGGTTCGGCAAAAACTTGTGCACGCAGGCACATAACCTGACTCCCTAGACACGTTACTAAAAAAAAATACCAGATCAACACCAGGTACGGACCTAGGAAACTAATATGGAAATAATATAAGCAAGAATACAAGTCAATAATATAAATCGGTAGTTTTACCAAATATTTATTAAGTAGCACCACTAGGTCCTTCACGTCAAGCCCTCTTAACCTGGTGTCTCTGCATGATTGATCTCGACTTGCATGGAGCCAATCTGTTAGGAATTTCTTCTCTTGCTTGCATAGATTAATTCCTTTGAAAATTAACATGTGCGGCTGGACACTACTTACAGCAGCTAGAAATTTCTCCTCCTCGTCATGCTTAACATCAAAGCATAATTCACCAATTTTAATTAACAAAGGATTTGTTGGACTATTGCTATCCGAAATAATTGAGTCCTTCCCATTATTAACAATGACATTGGCTTTAATATTTTGAAGAGCCATGGGCTAGCTCATCATCCTCTTCCCCTTGAAACAAAGCCGTCCTCGGCTTTTTGGCATAATCTCAACTGGATTCTTCATCTTTGTAACTATTATAATTTCATCTTTCTTGTTGTGGTGTCCCATGAAATTAGAAAAAGAGCCAAACTTTATAGGAGATTTATTAGCATCACAGCATTCACCCAAAGAATTAATAATCACATAAGAATTCCCCTTGATGGCTATATCATACTCGGATGACTCATTCAATTGAGCATTGATGTCGGAAACCTTATTTGCAGCAGAAGTGCCTTTTGTCATCGCCACATTGTTTCCAAAAATATTATTAGGGATAGAACCAAATTGGATTGATGATTTAATTGGCTCCTTGTAGTGAATCACAGACTCACTAGTAGCAGCAAGAGTAGGAATATTCACATCATTCACACCCTCTTGAAGCAAAGCCGTCCTCGGCTTTCGGGTAATTGCAGCAACCTTTTTCTTTACTTTCGAAGTAGTAAATACCTCAGCCTTAATGGCAGTAGCCAGCACCGGTTTCTTCTTTTTGACAAGAGCAAAAGCAGCTGCCTTTATAGCAGTCTCGGGCATTGGTTTGAGCACATGATGAACTCCCTTGTGCACAAACAAATAATGATTAGAACGACCACCATGAATAGCATCAAGATCAAACTGCCATGGTCTACCCAACAATAAATGACAGGCACTCATTGGCGCAACATCACAGTAAACTGTATCCACATACGTTCCAACAGAAAATTTTTCTCTCACCTTATGAGTAATTTTCAGTATACCACTTTGATTCATCCACTGCATGTAACACTGTTTTAGCAGCCTCCGCGTAGACAAGGATAAAGCATGGACCACATCTGAACTAATGGCATTAGTAAAACTACCACCATCGATAATCAGCGTGCACACTTTGTCTTGAATCTGGCATTCCAATTGAAATATACAAGAGAGCTGCCCTTTCACATTAATAATAGTGCCATCACTCTGTACTTCTTGCGCCAACATAGATAACCCATTTGAGGTTCCTGCAATGGAAGGGTCACCATGAACATCATGTACATTGAACTCCTCTTTTTGAGTCGTCTTCCTGCACATCAGCAGGAATCGCTGGCTCTCTGTGTGCTTTGTTTGGAGGAAAAATTTCAGCAAGAGTACTAGTGGATTTATTCTCAAGCATGTGTTAGGAACACCAGATTTGACCTCCTTCTGGACACCTACCACTAATGAACTCTTCTCTTGGTTCACATAAGCTTCGTGTTGTTGACGATCATCAAAATATTGCTGTGGCGTGTATGATGTAACACGCACAAATTGATTCCCCAAAAAATATGAGTAGTGGCGGGCATATTGCGGATACTCATGAAGCCATTCACGATCTGTAGTCCAGGGTCTTCCAAGCACCAATGAGCAAACACTAATTTCTAGAGGAATGACATCACAAATGACAACATCACCATGTCCACTCAATGAAAACTTCACTTTCACTTGGTGTGTAATCTGAATGCCCTGGTTAATCCACCATAAAGTATATGGCCTCAAATGAGGCTTCCGTGACAGTCCCAAAACTTTCACAAGACGTTCACTTGCAGCATTGATGGTAGAAAATGGATCCACAATCGTTGCACATGTACCCATACCAACTTGACAACGAGTGTAGCACAGGGAGGGATCAAGCTCCATGGATGGATCCTCCCCACAATTTTGCAATGCAGTGCTAAGACACCTCATGGTAACAATCACTAAAAAAAACTACAGAAACAACAATTGTACCGTGATCAATCTAGCAAACTGATACCACCTGATGGGAACAGGGGGTCCCGATCTTCCGTCAAGTGGGGGTAACTATCGATTTGGCGGAGATGTCACTCAAATGATCCGGCTTCTAATCAACTCGATTCGAACTCCGCAATCGCAACACCACTTCTCCTCTGGTTATCAACCATGCGCTGCACGATAGACCTCACCACAAAGGCTAATCCTTGCCTGCGAATCGAAGAACACAAGCAAGAACAAGGAAGAATGCAACCAAATTGCAGATGTATGATTAAACTCACGAGTTGGGGTCTCACAAATCGATCTAGTGGCGAACTGTTCTTGACAGAATCACTTAAGCAAAACCCAAACCCTAATGGTGTGGCGGCTGCTATTTATAAAGACTCTAGGGTCATGCAAGACCCCCTAAAGCACACCTAATGGGTTCCCACACGATACAAGGCCCAAAGACTGAAAGACAGCGTCGCAGCATCGCCGGGATAGATTCTGTACATCAATTTTCTCGGATGACTGCCATCGACTCCGGATGAATTTGGGCCTCAAACTAGAACCATTGGAAAGGTCTTCTCATTAGCTTTCCGTGCATATCTTGAACGTCCAAATCCAAGCCCGTATACGACCTGGGCTTCCGTTTTAGTATTGACTACTCTTGGACTCCGAATCAGACTCGAAGTTGAATTGGTTTGGGCCTCCACTTTTGCTGGGGCGCCCTTGCTAGTCTCCTAAGGTGGTGGCCAAGGGAAAGGACGTTCTTGGCTATCTTTGAAGTCCTCTCCACATGTTTGGGGCATCCTCCAACTTGGGCCTGGGTCCCATGTGTGGATAACAAGCCCGCGACGACATTGTAATGACACATTTGTACCTAGAAGCAAATAATGATATGTACATGTGGAACCAAGTGAATTGTATAAGAAATCATTATGCAAATGTAAGAACGAACTCACCTTATAATCAATGTTCGTATTCGAAGGTGTCATGTCCTTATCAGTTAATGTTGGTGGGCATCTTAAACTACCGCCAGCACAAATATTGTTAAGAATCATAATAGAAAATATATTAATCACTAAAAAATAGTAAATAACTTCAAAAGTTATTGAATCCCCGGATATTTATATTGCTTGTTAAAAATGGTTGGTAGTCCATATCACTTATAAGCCGTTAGATTGAGTGTAAATCTTATATGTGGTCTTTGACTTATTAAATTAAGACATGCAAAAATTAAGTTTTTCTTGATCAAATACAAGTTTATTGTAATTTTTTGTTGGACATATATATAGAAAATTCATTTATCTAAATACTAAGTTCAAAATACAAATCACTTTTGTGTATAATAACTACAGTGTAACTAGGCAACTGCAATATGGATTTTGTAAAAATTATCACTGAAGTATGAGGCACATGTAGTTCTTTTTTTTCAATCAATTATCCCAATAAGTAATTTAAGATCAATGTGTTAAATGATGGATGCTTCCATATAACCTATACGTGTGTTCACGTAACTTTATAAAATGTTTTATATATAAATCATTACTGCATTTAAAAGTTTCATCTCATAAAATAACACAAATTTGGAAGAAATTCTATTTTGGATTTGATATTTGTGCCGGCAGGTTCTTATGAAGCCCGCCAGCACAAACAACATCATATATTGGGGCGGGGGGGTTTGTAATTTTTAAAGACCTGGCGCGAAGTTGAAACGATGTCACCATGCTGCCCATAAATTCCCCTGCCGTGCATGCCCCTCGATGCTCTGCCTCCTATTGCGCGCTCTGACCCCGACGTTCCACCGCTCGCTGCGACCTTGATGTGCCGCCCGAGGAGGAGGGGGAGGACAGGAGGAGCCACTATCACTGCTAGAGGTAGAGGAGCCCCTTCACGGCTGCGCCCGACTGACTCCACTGCCGTAGCTGTGAATCCTACACGACATCGACCACCCCTTCGCCACCACACCGCTGCCTCAACAACTTTTCCTCGATTCGGTGGGTACGTAAGTAGTCTGCCGCTTACTGTCTCCCTCCTACTGTTGGCTCGCCTTGATGAACCATCTATAGGAAACGTGATGGGAACAGAGGGTCCCGATGTTCCGTCAGGTGGGGGTAACTATCGATTTGGCGGAGATGTCACACAAATGATCCGGCTTCTAATCAACTCAATTCGAACCCCGCAATCGCAGCACCACTTCTCCTCTGGTTATCAACCATGCGCTGCACGATTGACCTCACCACGAAGGCTAATCCTTGCTTGCGAATCGAATAACACAAGCAAAAACAAGAAAGAATGCAACCCAATTGCAGATGTATGATTAAACTCACGAGTTGGGGTCTCACAAACCAATCTAGCGGCGAACTGTTCTTGACAGAATAACTTAAGCAAAACCCAAACCCTAATGGTATGGCGGCTGCTGTTTATGAAGACTATAGGGTCATGCAAGACCCCCTAGACGCACCCTTAATGGGTTCCCACACGATACAAGGAACAAAGACCGAAAGACAGTGTCGCAGCAGCACCAGGACAGATTTTTGTATGTCAACTTTCTCGTATGTCTGCCATCGACTCCGGATGAATTTGGGCCTCAAACTAGAGCCATTGGAAAGGTCTTCTCATTAGCTTTCCGTGCATATCTTGAACGTCCAAATCCAAGCCCGTATGCGACCTGGACGTCCGTTTTAGTACTGACTGCTCTTGGACTCCGAATCATACTCGAAGTTGAATCGGTTTAGGCCTCCACTTTGGCTAGGGCTCCCTTGCTAGTCTCCTAAGGTGGTGGCCAAATGGAAAGGACGTTCTTGTCCATCTTTGAAGTCCTCTCCACATGTTTGGGGCATCCTCCAACTTGGGCCTGAGTCCCATGTGTGGATAACAAGCTCGCGACCACATTGTAATGACACATTTGTACCTAGAAGCAAATAATGACATGTACATGTGGAACCAAGTGAATTGTATAAGAAATCATTATGCAAATGTAAGAATGAACTCACCTTATAATCAATGTTCGTATCTGAAGGTGTCATGCCCTCGTCATCCTCCCCTTCTTGACAGCAAACTGTCCTCGGTTTGAGCTTTGTTGGAGGACATGTTGTCGGTAGTATCCAATATTGCTCCTCTTCTTGAAATTTATCATGCTTATTTAAAAGAAAATTTGGGTTTCTCCACATGACATTATTATAGATATCGCATCTGATCATATTGTCGCATAGCAAAAGGAGAATTTAGATTTGAACAAATATAAACTCGGTGTATCATGTAGTCTCCTTTACAAGTATATTTGCCAATAAAATGATATGTATATCTAGACAATCAAGGCAATTCAGCACATTTAAATTTCTCTTCTAAACTACTACGAGTACAAAGAGTATCAAACTCAAAATAACCCAAAGTATTTAAAGAAAATAACAAATTCAGTTCATCTTTTTCAGAGGCAATGGGATGCAGTTTCTTATTTTCAGCACAAGTATTTTGATCCAAAACAAATGAATCAGTTTCCTTCAAAAGTTGTGGCATGGGAATAATCATAGCACTTTGTTTGTCACAAAGATCAATAAAACATTCATCGTCTGATGAAGAAAAATCAATGAATGGTTCTATTACTTTATTAGCATCATTGGTGGATAAATTCAGCACATCAAGAAAGCTCTTACTAGAGACAATTGCATGTTCTTTCTTAATCACCTTGTTCTCTTTTTTCGATAAATAGTGCAAAATATTAGTTCCAACAAAAGACAAAACAATATCTTCATTTTGTACAAAACCAGATTTAGATGAAAGTGTTGAAACATTTGAAATAGCCCATTCTCTCCTCAACGGTTTGCTCTTTCTTCTCTCATCCCTTTCAAGATCAGCTTCTAAAATTTCAGTAGCATTCATAAGTATAAGAGTAATTTTTCTACCATGGTATTTGAAAGAATATTTATTAGCAATTATATTGTGCACAACATTATTTATAGATATTCAAGGCTTGCCTAGCAACAATTGACATACTTGCAGTGGTACAATATCGAAATCTAAACTACCCTTATAAAAATCAATGGAGAATTAAATATCACTACAACACATATGAGCTTCTGCGACGTTTCATTTATGTCACTAAAAGTGGTATTTTCATCATCCTTTCTAATATGTGACATTTGCGTGACGAAAATTGGTTCGTCGCCTATACCATATCATAAAAGATTTTCTGCGACGAAAACATATTTTTTCATCATAAATTTTATAATGATTATTCTATGGTCACTAATTTGTGACGCTCATTTTTCGTCATAATCGATACCAAGAAACGTCACGAAATTGCGTGTTTGGATGACTGTACATGTGCCACATAAAATAGAAAACATCATAAAATTTTATCATCTTATGACGTGGCGATGATCAAAATCTGATATGGCATTCCCATTATGACAATTTGATTCGTCATAAAATATGACCCAACAAAACCCATGTAGATGGGCATAATATTTTTTTTTTCTGCTATTCAGCTAGCAAGTGTAACTTACATGAGATGTAACTTATCAATCCACACAACCATAAATCATTTGTGCTAGAAAATGTAACTTCCATGACATGTACACAAGTGATGCTGCACTCAGCCACATATATTTACTACCTTAATTACCTATGCAGTATAAGAACATAAATCACAAATAGGACCTATCCTTTGTTCTCATCTAACAGTGGAGCATCTTCCAGTTCGCTGATTATCAGGAGCAGCGGTTTATTCATCCAGTTCCAGACCTTCCTCAATTCCCTATGCATAGAAACAACTTAAACTGATCAGCAACATGTCATGGAATAGGATTCAACACTTTAGAATGTTACTAAAAGAATGCATCTAACAATCAGGCCTAGGGTTAAAGCTTTCTAATTGTTTGCTCAAATATTGATGTAACAGGCTAGAGACAATTTAATTGGAACAAACAAATGGAAAACTAACTTGCTGACTTCCCAATTGTTGAGAGTGAAAGTCTGAAGAACCGCACTCCTTGCTGCACCTGAAAGTTGATCATCAGTAGCAACATATGCGCAGTATCAGATCAACCTGGGATGCACGTATGTCTTCTAGAATAATTCTAGCTGCAGTATCAGATCGATTCAAGCCATAAGAAAAACGATTAGTAAACAAAGCTTACCCTAGTCATCTTCCACGATCCCATCCAGTCTGCATCAAATCCAAAACTTACCAAACCACACGGATGATGGAAGGGGTGAAAAAACTAGTCTGAAACATTTACTGAACTGACCTTCTGTAAATATGTTGGATCGCATGCCATCTTCTCATCAATTGAAGCCAACTTCTTGGACAGAGCTGTCAACCTAGGGGAATTTGTTACAGAATGAATCAGTCCAAATTAGGCTAACGGGTAGCCCTATTTAATTCTAGCTCAATGGCATCAACTATGTATCAAATGCATGCATCATTTGCCAACTTAACTTACTAATCATATAAATACAAATCTGCACAGGAAACAAGTGGTTTTGAACAAGGCAGCAGCTACTATTACATGCATCATAAAAAGAAGACAATAGTACAGAAACTGGCAGCTGAACTGTGCAGAGAAATACTCACCAATTGAAACACAGCTGCATTTGATTCAACGAATATCTCCAAGTCACTTTAGAGACCATTGGCATAGCTTGTACAAAGATGAACATGAATCTGCAAATGTTAATAGAAGGAGATTAACATCATAACATTTCTAGACCAACTAAAAGGACATCCAGGGAGTCAAAAGGTTGAGGTTCTATTACCAGCAATAAGAGAGAAATCTACCATATATGTTAGACTTAGAGCATGACAAGTGATAAACCAAAGAGAAATGTCAGCACTTATTATCTGTATAACTTACTTAATATCAGTTCATGATTAAAAATAAAGAAGTTACTAAATATAGTTCACCATTATCCTAAGTTAGGCCAAGAATGCCACATATCAGGTTAGTAAAAATTACACTAGAAGTAACAAAAACAAGGTTAGTAAATCGAACTGAATTGGATGCTATTCTAACAAAAATGATTTCATAGCACAGACAAAAGAATGTTTGCACTGTCTTTGCCAAAAGAATGAGTCGACGTTCATTGCTCACGAACAATGCATGCTTGCATCTCAGACTATTGTTGTAGAATGAAAAACAGTACAAACATCACATGCTTTATTAGTAATCAGAGTTTCAGTTTGATCAAAAGATTGAAGTTGGACAAATATGCTTTTAGTGCCGAAAAGACAATTATATTATTAATTTTTTAGAAATGTTCACACCACCCATATATACTTATTAAGGATTCAAGACAAGAACTAGAATCTACATCTAACTAGGAGAATTGTATATATTGGCCGGCAGGGGCATCCCTGCAGCAGAGCACATCAAGGATGGTACTAATCAATTGTACAAAACTAGTATTAACAGAAAAGCTAACAGCACATGAACAAATTTCTATTGCCATGTCTCACAGATCAAGCAAACTACTAATCAATTGTCAAACTAATACCGATTAATTACAGACCAAATCCAGAACTAACAGATCAAGTCCTAATATATCAAGAACAGACCAAGAATGCATAGATCGAGCACTAACAAATCACCGTTCCTCAGGGAGCCGGGAGGCGCCAGCCACGTTTGCCTCCGGGTCAGGCTCCGCCGCCTGCTCCTCGGGAAGAGGCACCGCAAGTCCTGGCTCTTGAGGAGTCGTCGCGGGTCCACGTGAGGAGGAGGCGTCGCCGTCGATTCGCATGGGGAGGAGGAAGGTCCGGCCTGCCGCTGCCCGCGGCAACCTGCAGGAGGCTGTGCCTTGCGGGCTGCTGCCGTCCTTAGAGTGGAGGGCGGCCGCTGCCGCCTGTAGGTCTCGGCACCTCGCCGTCGGTGTCACTGCGCGGGCGCCGTGTGGGAGGGGCTGTGGCGGCCACCTGCGCGGGCAGTGGTGAGAGGGGCGGCGGCGGCCACCTGCGCGCGCTGCGAAGGGGAGCCGGGAGGGGCGGTGGTGGCCGCCTGCGCGCGCGCCGAATGGGAACCGGGAGGGGCCGCGGCAGCCACCTGCGCGGGCGGGGGGTGGCGGGCGGGACAGCGGCGGGCGGGACAGCGGCGGGCAGGTGAGGGGGAAGAGGGGTGAGGGCGGCGGGGTGTGTTGGGGGCGACGCAGGGGGGCGTGGGTTGGTGGTGGTGGCCCGGGGGTTTATATTTTTAAACATTATAACGGAGGACCCTCATCAAAATATCACTCTTACGACACTTATAAATTTATCATTCTTATCTCGTACCTCTGACATTTTTATCATATTTGCCTATGTGGCACGCCACGGCGGCCTGACATGCTGGCGTACAGTCAGCAACGCATGCGAAATGTCATGATTGCCCCTAATCTTCTCCTTTCTTCTCCCTTCCCGACACGTGGGTCCCACAGCTTCTCTCACTGCCAGGTGGGGCCCACTGGTCAGACTCGTCTCCTATCTCCAGCGCCATTGCCAAGCTCGGCTCCGCAGGCACGGTGGCGACGGCGGGGTTCCCGCCGGCGGGACGGCAGGGCTCGCCCGCAGCCAGGGCGGCTCCTTAGTGCCGGCGCGCACGGTAGCTCCGTGCAGGCCCGCACATGGGGCGGCTGCAACTGAGGCGCAGGGGCGGCGGGCCGGCCGGTGGCATTCCGGTGGCGGCGGTGGCGAAAGGAAAGGGGAACGAGGCCGGGAAGGAAGCGGAGCACACGAGGAAGCTCACTGTGGGCTCCAATTGGCGAGGAAGTGGCCGAAAGGAGGAGATTGACACGCGGGCCGGAGCTCCGGTGAGGCTCCAATGGCGACCCGCCTCAGCGGAGGTCGTGGCCCTCGGCGGGCGCGACGGCGGCGGCCGGGAAGGAAGCGGAGCACGCGAGGAAGCTCCCGTGGGCTCCAATCGGCGGGGAAGTGGCCGAAGGGAGGACATCGACGCGTGGCCGGAGCTCCGGTGAGGCTCCAATGGCAGCCCGCCTGAGCGGAGGTCGTGGCCCTCGGCGGGCGCGGCGGCAGCGGCCGGGTAGGATGGCAGGGGGCGCCATTTGGAAGACGGCGGAGGGAGAGGTCAGGGCGACGGACGTCGTGGGAGTAGAGGAGCTGGGTGACCGAGCCGGTGCTAGAGGTAGGAGACGAGTCTGACCAGTGGGCCTCACTTGGCAGTGTGAGAAGCTGTGGGACCCACCTGTCGGAAGGGAGAAGAGAGGAGAATATCAGGGGCAATCACAATATTTCGCATGCGTTGCTGACTGTACGCCAGCGTGTCAGGCCGCCGTGGCGTGCCACATAGGCAAATATGGTAAAAATGTAAGAGGCGCGAGATAAGAATAGTAAATTTGTAGGTGTCATCATAAGAGTGCTATCTGACGAGTGTCATCCGTTATAATGGTAAAAATGTAAAAACCCCGGGTTGTTGGGATAAGGACCTAGGGTTAGCCGCTTGTTTTTTTCTAACTTTTGTCCCAATTTTAGCTCTATCAGATCGTTTAGGATATTTTTAATGGAGAACTAATTAAATGCAGTATTAGTACTGTTGGTCCTTTGCCTCTCTATGCGAGGTTCTAGGTTCAATCATAGAAAAATTTAAAGACAAAAATTAAAGTTAATGAAAGTCAGCACCTCGTTAAGGGCATGTACAAGGTCTAGACAACTGCTGTCTGTTTGTTACACACGGACAGCTAAATAGACAGCTTATACAACGGGTTGTCTGTTTAGCTGTCTGCTAGATATTTAATCCACTCTTTGACACATGAATCATGGTGATCTAGTGCATAATCTGATCTTATAGCCATTGTGTTGCATACATGAGATAATACACAATATATCAAATAATTCGAATGACTCTTAAAATAATCTCGTATATAATATATATTTATATGGATAGGAATACATGACATATATTCAGTTCGCACTTGGACAATCAGTTCCCATTTGGAATGGAAGCAGCCAGCACCATCGGGCATACATGCAGCCACGGGCATTACATTTCACACGAGCATACAGGCATACATGCAGCCACGGGCATTTCATTTCACATGAACAGCAGGAAACATTCAAAGGTTCAAAAGTTCCTCTTACAAAAAAAAAAAAAGATATTTGACAGTCCAAATTGACACAAATGCAGGTAACATTCACATGCTCAAAATGAGTTCCTCCGAGTCATCTTTCCAAGAGTTTCCATCATCAGAGCCAAGTGGTCCTATAGATAGATAACAGATAGACTGATCAATTGAGTGATTGATGCTAACATACACATAACAGCAGGTTGATGCTAACTAAATTTTTTTTGCAAACTGCTTGTGCAAACTGACAGTGACAATGGAACCAATGAACAGATAGGTCCAAAATGACTTCCTCTTACCAGAACAACAAAGCCTCAATATGAAAATATAGTTACCTGATCATGTGAAACAATCTTCTATCAGGTTTCAGAAATGACAAAATGACAACTTTCTAGTTAAGTGTAGGAAACTAACCTCAATTCTCCAATTCAACTATGCCTTGGTCTCCATTCAGGATTTTGTTTTGAATGCCAAACATTATTTCAATGAACCTGACACGCATTATGCTATGCAAGCTAACAGAGCCCATTGGGAGAAGAAATCCCTGACACACAATGAAGACAAATTCCATCTATCATGCAGGATGATGTTGTTTCGAAAATAATCCTGAACTTGACAATTTAACTTTTGTTTCTATAATAATCCTGAACCTGACAATTTAACTAGAAATATAGGACCTTCTATACATAAAACTATGTCAATGTATAAGTAGAAAAATTTGAATAGGAAGCTGTGCAGAAAATTGTAACATGGATCTATTCCACACATGACACTTGTTCCAGTTACATGCTGAAACTAACTAGAGCTACATGCTGAAACTAACATGGATGCCTTGCTGAAACTAACTAGAGCTACATGCTGAAACTTCGAGATGGTAAATTAAATCCATGTAACCACATGTGGCAGTTGTGTTGTATCTTGGTGTAGAATTAAACAGGGGAGGAAATAGAATTGGAGGGAAACATGAAGTAATTGTTATGCTCGCATGTTTTTGTATGGCCAAATTGCTATATTGATCCACTTAAAATAGTAGTAAGATTCAGTTGTGTGGATTCACAAGTTTCTAATGCAGCTGCTTTCTAATGTTTCAACTTTGGTCGTCGAAATAAACAGAGCTAGTCTCATTTGATACTTGCTCAAATTCGCTCGGACTATTGCACGCGTAATAAAGAAGAAAGGTGAAAAACACAGTTAACTAGATACTACTTCAGGCTGCGAGCAATGCCTGCGAGAGAAATAGCATAAGCAAAATGCCTGAGCAAATCCCGGTCGTTTGACCTCACAGCCGGCCGCCCCCGTACCCTTGCCCTCCGCCGGCGACGGCGAAGGCACCTTCGTCCTCCGCGACGGCGGCCGCCGGAGGCCGCGGATCGGCCACCACCGGACCCGGCTCCTTCTGCTCCTCTCGTGGCCGTTGAAGAAGTAACTTGCATCGCTGAAGGAGGTTGGCGGAGTCCTCCGTTCCGCTGCTCTGCTCGAGCTCGACTGCTCCCGCGAGTCCGCCGCCGAAGATCCCCCCTGATGGCGCTGCGAGTCTGCCGCCACAGATCACCCTGGCGCCGCGAGTGCACCGCCGCAGCCTTCCGCTTCCGAGCCGCATCCGCCTTCAACAAATCTCGGGCTGCCGCAGCCGCCGCCTGATCTGTGTGCCGAGACATGGTGGCCGTGAGGAACGAAGCTGAATGAGGGCGCGGAGGGAAGGAGAGGCATGAAGGCGCGAACCTTTGGCGGCAACTGAAATCCGCAAGCGCGCGCAGCGGATCCGCGCCGCCGTCGCCCAGCCGCATCGCTTCCTCGTCGATTGGCGTTGGAGCACGCGCGCGATCCGTCGACGAACGAGACGACGGCGAGCTCTCTCTCTCTCCTCGCCGCGGGGGGTTTTTCGAAAAAAAAAACGCTGCATGTCGACGGGGCTGTCCCTAACAATTTCTTGTACTGTATTATTAATTATTTTTTTATCAGATCTCTAAGTTAAAAAAAAATCATATTCATCTATCATATTTCATTTAGAATTAGAGTTTTCACTTAACTCACCTAGCAGTGAGTGCATGTGGCTCCCACATAATCAAATGGCGATGGGATCCAACCGTAATTGGGTTGTGCTTGCAATAGAGACGACAGAAGTATTTATATTTATTTTGAAAATAATTATGACGAAACAAGATTGTCGTAAATTTTGTCACAAATGTGGTAATGGAAATGGTTATGACAATTTCTGGTTGGTCTTAGCAACGCACACCATATTTTCGTCACTAAATTGTATTGATTCCAATAAAACGTCACAAACATAATTATTCATTGACGAATAGCTCTATCGTCACAAGAAATTCGTCACAGAAGGTCATTTATGTTGTAGTGTATGTGTTATTTTAGTTACCTTTATCCTATCATAAGAATTTACCCATTGAATGTAGTATGGATGAGGGTATGGTCTTGCCGTCAAGCCAAGCTTCTTGACCACTTATAAGCTTGCTAGGTTGTTGCAACTCTCGTTGTCGATGATGACACGACAATGACGCTCTTTCACAGCAAAGTATGTTTGGAACAAGTTGTTTAACTAGTTTTGCTCTGCTTTCTCCATTTGAGAACTGAGTATTTGATGGGCTACATTACTCATGTTGTACTGCAAAATGTTAGTAATACGAGAAAAGACAACAAAGGATGATACCTATCAATTGCTATGAAAGTAGATAGTGGTGCCTCTCAACACAGCAAAAGGAAGCGTCTTACCAAGCTCTTACAAGGTTCTTATTGCCGCAAAGCTCAAGATGTCAACCGGTGGCTGGTTCTTACCTTGAGAGAGTGGTACAATGATTGCAATGCTCAAATTCTTGCAAAAACCAGAGATATATGTGGAGCTTAGGAAGGCAACAATATATATATATATATGTATGTGGCACACAATTTAGAAACAGATAGTAATGCTGAATAAATATCGAAAGCACTTGCCTAGTTGCTGGCCTAAATTTATTTCTAGGATGAAATCAGATCAGTGCAAAGGAAGTGAACAAATAAAAGCAACACAGACAATGGCAATGGAAAAGAACGATTCAACTTGCTATGTGTACTCTTTTATCTGCTCCTGCTCTTTCTTTCTTTTTTTTTCGCATTTATTCTTTTATTTTCTTCAATATTTTTTTCAATCAGGAGCACAAGAGAATGAACCACAAAAATTTTCACAGCAATTAGATGTAATCTCTTGTCTATAGTAAAACAAGTAGATGCTCCGATAATTGGATTGGAAATTGTTTGCTCAAAAACTCAATCTTCTAGGGCGAATTTTGGAATTTTAATTTTCTTTCAAATGACTTGTCAGTCACCAATGGACGGAAATTTTTTTTAGATGTCCGTGAAAAAAAAGTTTGTCCAATTTCGAGTCCGTATGCAAAAGTTATGACAATTTTATGGAGGGATCATCGAATCAGGATTCCAAGAGGAGTTACGGTTAGGGTTTGATGGATAGGATAGCAGTGGATCTAAGGATCAATGAATTGATGGATGAAACAAATCTAAACCAGCAACCAAACTCAACCTAGGACACAAATTCAACACCACGGACTCGGAAACTAAATTATGCAAAAGGCTAAAGGTGAGGGTTCTAGGATAGGGAAAACAAAAGGTGAAGTCGAAGCGACAACTAGGGCTGATTGTGGACTATGGGACGAAGACGAAAACAAGGATGGTTGAATTGCAAACCTGACGGTATACCTGAGTCTCTGATTACCACTTGATGGGAACAGGGGGTCCCGATCTTCTGTTAGGTGGGGGTAACTATCGATTTGGCAGAGATGTCACACAAACGATAGTTATCCTCCTGACGGAAGATTGAGACCCCCTGTCCCCATCATTAACATTTTGTGCTGGCGGTTTTTTAAGAAGCCCACCAGCATAAACAGTTTGTACTGGAGGTTTAAGAAGCCACCAGCATAAATATGGATTGGTAATTAAATGATGTGACTACACCAAAACGGAATTGGCTTGGCGGCCAAAAACCGCCAAGAAAAGTATCAAAACCGCCAAGGAAACGATACTTGACGGCTGGCCGCCAAGCAAAATCTGCCAAAAATAGAGAGCCAAAGAAATCCATTTACCTTAGCTTCCAGCCGCCAAGGATTATTATCTTGGCAGTTTGGCCGCCAAGTAAAATAGACCGACATCAAATTTGCAAATATGCCAAGAAAATGTTAAAACCGCTAAGGATACAATTTTCCTTGGCGGTCATCGACAACCAAGAATTGCGACTGCGAAGAAAAATCCAAGCCGCTGTAGTAATATATCCGAACTGATAGCATGTTGCTTGCTCAGACCACTACTACAGAATATGCCTTTGTTCCAGGCCATTTGTCCCGGTTGCCTTTGGGCCCGGGATAATAGGTGGCTTTTGTTCCGGGTCCAAAGCCTAGCCGGACTAGCGGGGGAGACATGGGCCTTTTGTCCCGGTTGGAGGTACCAACCCGGACAAAAGGTCTCCCTTTTTGTCCCGGTTGGTGGCTCCACCCGGGACAAAAGGCCCAACCCTTTTTATCCCGGTTGGTAACACCAACCCGGACAAAAAAGGGTGACCCTTTTATCCCGGTTGGTGGTACCAACCCGGATAAAAAGGACCTTTTTGTCCCGGTTGATGTTACCAACCCGGATAAGACCCCTCCACGTGATAGTTCAAAAGAGAGTTATTCTTTATTGAGTCACATGTACTACTTATGTGAGTTGGTAAGGAAGCCATGTGCTAGGCAATAGGTCTTGGATTTGAATCCCACATGACGCAAAGATTTTTTAGCGTGAGGGACCTTTTGTCCCGGTTCTACCACTCGGGACAAAAGGCTCCAGGGGCTTTTGTCCCGGCGGTCGAATCTCGGTTCCAAAACCGGGATAAATAGCCCTTTGGAACCGGGACAAAGGGACCTTTTGTCCCGGTTCTACCACTCGGGACAAAAGGCTCCAGGGGCTCTTGTCCCGGCGGTCGAATCCCGGTTTCAAAACCGAGACAAATAACTCTTTGGAACCGGGACAAATGGCCCAATCTGTAGTAGTGGACCGTGCCCTAACTCCCGGCCTGTGCCGCCGCCCCCGACCGCATCCCAGCTCCCGGATCGCGCCGCCGCCCTCGACCGCATCCCAGCTCCGGACCGCACCCCACCTCCCCGACCGTGCCCAAGTTGCTGCTGGATAGCGCTGCCGCCCTCGGTCGGGCCCCAGCTCTTGAACTGCTCCCGGATCGCACCCGGCCGGCTCCTGAACCTTGCCGCCACCCCAGACCGCGCCTCAGTTCCCAGCCAGGGCCGCCGCCACGGATGCCAATGACGCAAAGCTGTCGACCTTCTCTTCCACCTCAAGTTCATCAACATCACTTGAGTTTGAAGGAAAGGTGTACCGCATGGCAACCACCACCAGCAACACATCCACGCTGAGCAGCTCCAAGTTCGTGCCTCTCCCCCTCCCTGACTGCACGAACCAGTCATGTTGCACGAAGATCATTTGTCTTACGAGCAAGGCCGGGGACATCTTTTACAATTGCCCCAACTACTACAATGTGAGTATTTAAGATTATTTTTCTAGTTTGATTATCATTTTTGCTTAGCTCATTAGGCATATTTGTCTTATCTTGCTTGTTTATCGTATTTTAGTATTCCAATTATATTTTAGTTAAATAATGTTAGATACGTGGGTAATTGGTAGGATGATCCAAGATCTTGTCCGTCCTACTAGTGGTCGAAAAATTTCTACCTGAGGTGGCTGGTAGACAATAATCCACATTTGTTGATTAATCGTGGTGGATCTAGTGTTGTCGGTCCCAGCAGTGCAGTTATTGATGTTCAAACTTCAGCAACGGCACCAGGACTGGTTTAGCCACGTCCTTTTCAGCCTGAAAGAATTGTTGAACCAGCTATACCAGTAGTCTGAGCATGAACTTTGAGGACCAAAATATGCAATTGTGTTGTGTGACATGAAGGTGGAGATGTGTCAAATGAAAATTCAAAATGGTGAAACACATCGCTACATTGCTGACTTGAAGCAGGAGGCTGATAAGAAGTAGAATGGAGCTAGAATTGGTACCGAGTTTTCTTGGGTTTAATTGTAGGTGTGTTGGCATATCTCTTTATTTCTGGATTGTTAGCTAGAATCGAGCAGCACCCGGCCGTAGGTTCTTTTCTGGGACTCCGACCGGCATGTGCTGCGCAGCTGCAGTGACGGCAAAAACCCCAGTGGGGGCATGCTTTTGCTTGGTACTGTTAGATTTGGTACCTAAACCCCCAGGCCACAATTTCATTTTCGTGGTTGTCCCATCTTTGTTAAATATTTCTGTCCTTGATCATCAAGTCTTAAAAAATTTATACAGTTTAGCAGTAATGCTTTCAGTAATGTTTATTTTACTATCGGAAGTTTAATTCCCAACGGAGACCCAAACCATTTGGGTAGATAACTAACAATCGTATTTTGTGTATCCATGTCTAACTATCCCTGTTGTAATGTGAAGTCTATCACTTTTGTCATCATGAAGACAATAAAGCTCCCTTGAAGTTGCCCAAGTGCCATATGATTGCTTTCCTTGAAGGTGTTTTTTTTTTGGTGTTTGATTCAAATGAAGCTTTACTTTGAGGCTAAGAGGGACGACCTGGGACTTATCTAGCATACCTGAATACACACCTGGCATAATCATGCATCTTGCCACTCTAGCACCATTGATCTAATCAATATTCACAGCAGCTACCTGTTTTTTTCTTTCATGAAAATATAAGCTAATTTCATGTAATTAATCAGGTAACCTTGACATGTAAATGGAAGGACATGAGCAGAGAGCACTAACACGAAATGTTCAGTAAACATTCAACAGTGCTGTTGACTAACTGACAAACTTGAATATTTCACATCAAGAGTAGCATCCCAGAGCTTTTTACTAAACTTAAAGACGGACCGATGTACCGTCATGTCATATTAAGAAGAGTACATCTCAGCATTTTTAACAAAAGTCACAGATGTACTGATGTCAGGTCCAAGCTTAACAACGGTCAACGACGACATGCCAGAGCAAGGATTCAACTATGTTGAAGGTGCAAACGTCACCTTCCTTGATCTCATTCTCCCGGCAGAACCTCTTCCAGACTGACCCGACCTGGTGGCTGGTATTCTTGTATGGGAGAACACGCACTTGCCAAGAGCTGGTGCTGCTTAGTGAGGTCTTGAATGTGATCATGGAAGCTTCCCGGAGACCAATCGCATCGCAGAACGCCGCTGGAAAACTCTGCAAGAATTCCAGCAACATTGTTCAGAAGCGTACTTCTGTAAGCAATGTCGATGATTCAAATATTTAAGTGAATGAATACTGAATTCCTGTTCATGCAAGTTGCATGCTGTTGAAGCACGTATACATATTTTCAAACATTGCACAAGAGCTGATACTATGTCGAAATAAGTACTTCATCATACAAATGTGTTTCCTCTTGTGTACCATCAGTTAAAGCATTATATGAAAATGTTTGTATCTGTTTCACCATTTAGAAAGCTTGTTCACAAAAATTATAATGCCATATCAGGCAATTTTTCATTTCTTATTCTTGCTAAACACTGAAACAAGTTTATCTAATTCCTAACTTGGAGCATATCATTAGTTTAAATATTGTACTTACAATATATGCTCTAATCATTCTGGTGCTTATCTCCTTTATCCAAGCCGGTGGCCCAACCTCATATACGCCATTCGCACATGACAATGCACTCTTCAAAGAAATGGAGCTTTTTCGCTTGTTTTGGTCTTCACTGCTTAAGCTGTCATTTCTGCTCTTACGCTTCCTACTGAAAGCAAAAGGAGTTCCATGCCATTATTGAATATCTGTTAGTGTTGATACTTGATAAGACAAAAGGAACATGTGCTTCACTGTTTAACTCAAATAAAACTCAAACAAATCTGGTTGATCTTTTCCTTACAACGGGTGATATTGACATGCCACGTCGTGCTTTCGATGACATTAAAGGTGCAGATGTCACCTTCCTTGAGATTATTCTCCAGGCAGAACCTCCTCCAACCCTGTGCAAGCAGGTACCTTCTATCCTTGCATGGACAACCATGTAGCTGCCATGATCTGCTACCATTGCTCGCGGTCTTGAGTGTGATCGTGCAACGTTCCAGCAACCCAATAGCATCACAGAAAGCATTTGGCAAAACCTGCAGTAATGGTAATCACATTGGTTTTAGTAAGCAGTTAATAGTTCACTATATATCAAAGTGCACTTTTGGGTTTGATAGAAATTACTTCAAGTGCATACACATGACAAATGTTACACAATGGTCCAATACCAGTACCGAATTCTATACTTCGTATTTTGATTTGTTCCTTCCTGTTAGCATGTGCACATTTCATTAGAAATTAGAGTATCATTTGATCACATGAAAATGTTTAATTGTGAGGAATTCGAAGCTGTCAACATAAGCCCCAGATGCCATATGACAGCAGATGTTCAGCTCATATTATTTTTTAGCATACAATTTTATCTATTTAATAGGGAAAAGGTTGTCCTTACAAGACGATGTTTGAGTGTGTTGGCATTGATCTGCTTCTCTATCCAGGATGGTGGCCCGATCTCATAGACATATGTCTTCTTGAATGATGTCTGGTCCAAAGAAGTTCTGGAGTCTTGTGGTTTCTTTTCTCCACTAACAGTTGGCAATGTTGATGCTTGATAAGACAAGAGATGGACTTTAGTATCTAACTTATTCAAATCTATTGCTAACAGGTTAAAAAAATATCATAAACGTCTTAATATTTTGCTCACTTTGTAGAACTCTGTTTTCCTTGTGCTTGGCTTCTCTCTGGTATCCATGGGTCTCAAAAACTTTAACTGTAAAAACCATGTTTCCCTCGTACCTTAACAGCAGAGAATTAGCTTCAGTAATGTCATGAACCATGAGAAACTGTGACCAACCACCTGCAAAGAACACGCCCCAATGCCCCACTTCGAGCATAATGTTATAAACTTTGCCGCCGGGGCCCAAAATGATGGCCATACGATTGTCTAGGAGCTCTTTGGGGATGTACTGTTGCACGAACTTAGCAGGTATTAGCTGCAAGAACACATAACGATAATAAGTAAGCACCACAAACTGTCGACAACAATCTGCCAACCATCTTTTCCATGAAACCTCGTGGAAGCACTCTGATGAACTTTGGCTTATGGGTGGAATCTTTGATGCTCGCGGTAGCTTCACCTGGACAAAATATGATTTACACACAAAAAAAAAGAGAAATCAGTTAGCTCATTTTTAGGGCAAATACTGGGAAAAGATCCGACTGCAACGAGAGGGTTTCTATTTTACAAGGAGAAGAAACTACCACCGAAAATTTTCAAAATGTTGCCCATAATTTCTGGGAGACATGGTTGCCAATGAGAAATTGGGAAGAAGTGTTGTTTCTAAAAAAATGGGAAGAAGTGGTCCCAGATTCCCATGGGGAATTTTGCGCACCTGCAGGTGGAGCTGGTGGGCCGCCGAGCTCCCTGACGCAGAAGGTGGCGTCGAACGCCTTGGCGGAGAGGACGCCGCGGCCGCGGTGGCGGAGGACGAGGAGCCACCCGGCACCGACGCCACAGGCCTCCGCGAACTCGTGCCACCCGCGGCCCAGGAACGTGTCGTCGCCGTCCTGCCCAACCTCGACGGGCCAGATGACCTTGCCGCCGGCTGGGCCGACGATTAGGGCCTCCTCTGCGCCGATTCCGCGGCGACCTCGTTGGGGATGCGCTGGGGAAAGGGACGGTCAGTAAAAGTTGCGCAAGCTTCCGCGCGCGCGACGGCGGCAGCGGCGGCGGCACTAACCAGAGTGTCGCAGGTGAATGGCAGCAGCACGCGTAGGTCGGTAGGTGCATGACCTTGGGCCTTGGCGGCGCCTTGGTTGCCCGGTGAAGTCATTGCCGGCCGGTGGCTTTAATTTGCTCCGCACTACTAGTGTGGCCGTCTGCTACCCAACCGGTCAAAGTTCAGTCTCCGCCACAACCCAACCGGCTTTTGGAAAAGTTGAGCTGTGAGATGTCGGAAAGTCAAAAGTCATTTAGTTGGGTAGCTGTGTCTTTTTGAGAAAACTATTAAGAGGATCATATGTCATCCACATGCCTCCCCACTTAACTCTCTCCCTCTCTCCATGACAAGCGGACCCCAGTTGTCATCTTCTTCCTCCCACCTCCCTTTCTCCCAAGGTCGTGCAGGTGGGGAGGTCTGCTCACACCGGCGGCGGCCCACCCACGCGCATTGGAGCTCGCACGTGCGAAGAAGCAGGTTGGAAGCCCAACCAAACACACTCTTAGTGTTTGCTTGGATACAGCTGCTAAAATCATGACTTCAGGTTTCTTGGGAAAAAAATATTATGACCGACTTTGATAAAAGAATCTTGGTGGCAAGGGAACTAGAAAAAAATTGTAAGTGAAAATACCTAAGATAAATATTATTGAGTTACAAGGTGCAAGATATACTCCCTCGGACCGATAAATACTATTCATTTAGAAAATTTTAAATATAGTAGTGAGAAATAACCACGATGTTACCCCTAATTAATTATAGCAGTTGTGACTGAAAACCACGCTGTTTATTTCCAAAATCCTTAGGTCATTCTCGATGGAGGTTTCATAGAAGTTTTATGAACATAAATTAGCATGCCATGTAGGATTATGACACTGGTAGAAATAGTAGCATCCATGACGTTTTTGCGTATGACGTTTTGAATTTTGTCATTGAACAGATCCCATTTATGACAAAAATTTCAGGTTCATCATAGGTCCTCGTCTACATCCCTCGAAAGTGCTCAACCGTGGCGAAAGTAAAAACATGTCACATGAAAACAGGAATTTCGTCATCGTTCATCGCCGAAACCTTCAGCCCATACGGAACAATGACGAAAGTACAACGCGCGTCACAGAACAACATTTCATATCGTCATAAAAAAATGTGCGCCAATTAACTCCTCGTCCCTACGATCGGCGCGATTTGTCATAGAACCAGACCGGCTGCCACGTTGCTGGCTGACTGGTCCAGTTTGTGTAGCTGGCAGACACGTGGAGGAGTGCAGGGCAGCAAGCCGACGTCGTTTACACGTGTAACCGGGGTCCAGCTCGATCCGGCCCAAGAAGAGAAACAAGCCCGCATTGAAAACATGTGTGGCGAACGTTCCATAAAAGGTGGGAAAAAAATCTGCTGCCGCACGGGTTCGAATATCGGCCACGGGTTCGCGCTAGACATTTGCCACTTCCCACGTGACGGTTCATTTTCCTGCATGCCTCGAATGATGTTATCTCTTTATTCTTTGTAGGAACACGATTTAGGACATGACATGCAGTCAATATAGCCTCATCCCACCATTCCTTGGAAAGTCCCGCAGTATCTAACATGGCGTTAACCAAATCAATTAGAGTGCGGTTTTTTCTTTCGGCAACCCCATTTGACTGAGGTGAATAGAGAGACATCCTCTCATGAATAATACCATGTTCCTCGTAGAATGAAGTGAAATTATTTGAGAAGTACTCACCACCATGATCCGACCTAACTCTTTTGATCTTTGTCTCAAGTTGGTTTTCTACTTCAGTTTTATAGATTTTAAAGTAGTGTAAAGTTTCATCCTTTGACTTCAACAAATAGATGTAACAATGCAATCATCGATTAAAGTCATGAAATATTTTTTACCACCTTTTGTCAACACATCATTCATTTTGCACAAATCGGAATGAACTAATTCAAGAGGTGCCAAGTCTCTCGCCTCAGCAGCCTTGTGTGGCATGCGAGTTTATTTTGATTCAACACATACATGGCATTTAGAATTTTTGACAAAGGTAAATTTTGGAATTAAACTTAAATTAGCTAGCCGCATCATACAACCAAAATTAACGTGACAAAGCCTCGAGTGCCAAACATTTGATTCACCAACATTAACAACATTGTTCACAACTTTATTACAATCATCTGACAAAGACAAGCGGAACAAGCCTCCGCTATCATAACCTTTTCCAATAAAAGTACCAAATTTAGACAAGACATATTTATTGGACTCGAAGACTAACTTATAACCATCTCTACACGGTAGAGCCGCTGAATAGATTCTTCTTGATGGTGGGGACATGCTGCACGTTCTTCAAGTGCACGGTCTTCCCCGAAGTAAACTTCAGATTTACCGTACCAACACCAAGACCACGCGCATGTGATCCCTTCCCCATCAACAAGGAGGTAGTCCCTCCGACCTGGTAAGAAGAAAACAAAGAAGCATCAGCACACACATGAATATTAGCCCTAGTAAATTGATGGGTGAAACAAATCTAAACCAGCAACGAAACTCGACTTGGAACACAAACTCAACATTATGGACTCTAAAACTAAATTATTCAAAGGCTAAAGGCGAGGGTTCTAGGATGGAGAAATTAGCACAATGGTGAAAAGGAAGGCGACAGAATTATGGTTGATTGTGAACTATGGGATGAAGATGAAACAAGGATGGTGGAAGTGCAAATTTGATGGTATACCTGAGTCTCTGATTACCACATGATTGGTTACGTGAGGGTGCCCGATCTTCCGTTAGGAGGATAACTATCGATTTGTCGGCAACACGACACAAGTGATCTAGCTTCCGATCAATAAGATCCAAGTCCGTAATCGACCACATTGTCTCTTGCTTATCAACCATGCGCTGCCCGGTTGACCTCACCACGAAGGCCAATCCTTGCTTGTGAATCGAAGAACACAAGCAAGAATAAGGAAGAACGCAACTCAATTGCAAAAATCCTTGGATTAAGCACTCAAATGTGGGGTCTCACAAACTGGTGAGGGCAAAACTGTTCTTAATAGAATAATCTAAGCAAAACCCAAAACTAACTAGGGCGACAACTACTGAATACAAAGGGTTAGGGACGACCTCAAAACCCTGATCACGTCCCTAATGGATCCAAAACAATACACGACCCAATAGCCCAAAAGACAGCGATGCAGCATTGAGACAAATTTTGGATGCCAACTTGCTTTGGCGATTCCTGATGATTCCAGAGGAATTTGGGAATGAGTGCGGTGCCATTCGAAAGGTTATCTTCTTAACTTTCCATGCATATGCAGAACGTCCAAAACGGGCCCTTATGCAATCTGGGCGTCCATTTTAGTGCATGCTGCTCTTGGACTCCGAGGCAGACTCGAGCTCGACTTGGATTGGGCCTCCAACTCGGCTTGGACGCCCTTGGTGGTCCACCACACCTCTAATTTCCTCCCCAATGTCCTCATCATCATTTTCATGGTTCCTAACAATAATTAAATCATTAGATAGTAATTTATTCTCAAATTCACAGGATAAATTCATTTGGAACGAGCTCACCTTATCAATGGTCATATCCAAAGGTGTCATGTCCTCATCAGTCATCCCAGAATGCGCGTGATACGCCTTGTGGAATCCCACTAACCCCAAGGTGAGGGTCTCCGTCCTAAAATTGAAGAGATCTCCAAAGGTGATGGGCAGGTCGATCTGTTCGATTGGTATTGCTTGTTTCCTCAGTATGATGTTGTAGAAATGCGCCCCGCTTAGCCGGATCCGCGACTGATCAAAGCCCATGGTGTCCAAGGTTTCCGAGTGCATGATGTTGAGGTTGCTGCCTCTGTCCATCAATACCTTGGTGCGGCGTTTCATGCTGATGATCGGGTTAACCACAAGCGGACGCCTACCCGACTGTGGGACGTGCTCCGAATGGTCAGACCGGTCGAAGGTAATTGTGGAGACCGACCATCGGAGGAAGGAAGGCGTGGCAGGTTCAACGGCGAAGATCTCGAATGCGTAACCTTCTACCTACACTTTGATTCGCAGGCTACCGGTCCACCAAAAATCATGAGGCAATTGTCGGCTTTGTGGAAGTTGTCCCCCTTCCCCTCAGCATCCTCCGTGGTCAGCTCAGGTTTCTTCTTCTGCTGCTGCAGCTGCTGCTCCCCCCTCTTGGCAAACCTTCTGGCACACGGCATATAATAGGTTTCCGGTAGTGCCACTTCGGGCGGGAGCAGTTCTTGTACGCGTGCTTGACGGGGTAGGCATGGTTTGGGCATGGCCCCTCAAGCTTCTTCTCAAAAAAGTTGGGATTGTCTGTGTTGGGAGCTCGCCCTCCTTTTTGTTCAGTAGCAGCGATAAGTGAGCCCCGGGCCCCTTCTTGTTCTTCTTCTTGCTGAAGAGGTCGGGTGCATCCTCCTTGGTGTGCTCCTCTCGCTTGGCCTTGCCCTTGTTGCGGTCAAAGATGGCTCTGACTGCTTCTTCACCTAAGGAGTGGCTCATGGCGATGTCGAGGAGTTCCCTGGTGGTCCTTGCGCCCAAGCTTATGGACCAGGGACTCGCAGGTGGTCCATGACAAGAACGCCCTGATGACATCAGCAACGGCGACGCTGGGTATCACGTTGCACTGCTTGGATAAGCATCGGATGTACTCAAGAAGAGTTTTGCCTTGATAAGCGGGATGGTGCTCGACTATGTTACACGGATACTGGTACGTGTATCGGATACGATACGTATCGGATACGCGGATACGCACTTTCCTAAAAAACACTGATACGAGGATACGGCTAGGATAATTAATAATTATATATAAATATCACATAGATATTCAGCAAGTGAGATTTTACTCTTGAGTAACTTCCCCTATACTCAGATGTGCAATACTTGCATGTCCATATAACATTACCTCTATAACTAGCCTTCTCTAAAAGCACAACTGATTCCACAAGGGGTTCTTCAGTTGCTGCTCATCTAGTTCTATTGCAGCAAGTTCATCATTTTATATCATCTCTTACTACCAAAACAGCATTTGGGTGGGCTGATTACTGCTTTGGGCTGTATCCCATCTGGCCCAAAAGTATCGGATACGCGTATCCAAGCAAATACGTATCCATTTTTTCAGGATACGGCTAGAAACATATCCGAGGCGTATCCGGAGCGTATCCGTATCCGATACGTATCGGATACGGATACGCCACCTCCTATGAGTATCCGCGTAACAGAGGTGCTCGAGCCATGTTCGTGTTGAGTCTGCCACAAACAATGGCAAGGTTACAAATAATGAAGTAATCACTATGCGCGCCACCGGCTCAGTAGGTGAGCCGGTAATCCTCGATCCAGAGGCTAGGGTTCCTTTCCCTAGCGTACCTCGGAACGTAGGTTGGAGGTCGATACCGCTACGGGAACGCCACATTGCGGATTCACGAATCGAACACGCAGCGCGTCAGGGCTCAGGTTTCTATCCTCCGTGCTGTCGTAGCATCCCCCGCGACAAGGGCGAGGGCATCAGCTGCCTTCTGCTTCATTTTGCTCCTGCCCACAACTATGGACGCCGAGGGTGAGGCGCGCGTCATGGTTGGTGCCAAGGCGGCCTTTGACAGGGGCCCTGGGAGGCGCACGGCCCTCATGCGGCGCTTGGTGGACACAGACGTTCTTGGCACCCGAGATCGAGCTCTCAACCTGCTACTGCACCGCGCATTGGAGAAATATGCGGAGCTTGTCACGGTCGCGACGCTCCTCCGGTGTCGCGGGCTCCAGTAGTGCCTCAAGCACCGCCACCGCTGCGGCGTTGTTTCTGGATTGCTCGAACGAAGTGCGGGAGCCCTATGCGTTCCTGCAGGATTTTCTGGTTAACCTCCTAGGCACGCCCGCTATCCCCACGGTTGCCAAGCTCGCGCTTGAGTTCGGCGCGCTCCTGCTCTAGCTAGAGCTGCGCCTTGTTGAGCTCCTTCTGTCGCTACCGCAGCTGCTCATGCGGTGGGGCATTCGCACCCCTCCCGGCCTCGTCGCTGGGGTTGCTGGGGGAGTTGCCTCCTCATCGTCATCGTCACCGACGTTCCCATCGGGAGTGTTTTCCAAGCGCGGTGGGTGGTGGGCTTCCCTCACTAGAGTCGGAGTCGAATATGTTCTTAGATTCCCCTGCAAGAAGATCATGGATGGATTCGAACAGGTCCGTGACGCCCACGATCTCGATATCCGCTGGTGATCAGCTAACATGCAATGCCATCAGGCACTGCATAGCCTATGCGGCGTTGCATAGTCCAAACGGTGCTCTTCTTGCGTACGATCGGCGTTGGCCAATTAGGGGAAAACCTACTGTTCGAATTTGAGTGAAAGAAAAATGCAATTCTTTCAATCCTACGAAGTCCATGTGACCTTCTCAAATGCACCAAATATACACCTATATATCAGAATTTCAGTGTATCTGTTTGCTTGATTCTTCCATATCTCTATCCCTAAATAGATGCGTGTTCGAATAAATTTTTAATTGAGATCTAAGGGAGTCGGTGTTTCTGTTCTCTAACCGAAAGTACAATTTTTTTTGAAAAAAAGAATAGGTAAATATCCTTATAAGATGAAATTGAAAATCAGCTTATTGCCACTGGTCGCTGGCACTCCAAAGGGTACCCAGATTTGTCCGTCATCAGGAGTGGTGTTTATATGCATAACACAAAACAAGGAGAGATGTATTGATATGCACTAGTTTCATGCAATCAAGCACTTACTGCAGAAGTTTTGAGTCAAGCACTCAGCAGGCCAAGTCAATTTGCTGACAAGCTTGGACCCTCCATAATAAGAGTAAGACCCAGTTACATGGGCGAACTTAATTGTGTACTATCTAGTACTATCTAGTCATAGAGTCATAGCTTAGCGGCGTGTGGTAACAACATGCCACAGTGTGGTTTTGATGACGTTGAAAGTGCAGACGTCCCCTACCTTCAGCCTGTTCTCCCGGCAGAACTTCATCCAGCCCGATCCAATATGATAACTACTGTTGCTGTACATGATGCAACCAACCTGCCAAGACCTGCTGTTATTGGCTGATGTTTTGAGTGTGATCGTGCAGCGTTTCTGCAATCCAATACTAGAGCAGAAGTTCGGTGGCAAAGTCTGCAAAAAATGCAATCACATTGGTTAGAAAATTGAATTCATTAAAGCAATGCCAACTATCCATGTATCACTTTGGATACATACGACTGATACATCTTAATTCTTGATTGTGTTGGCTTTTGTTCTTTAAATCCGATACTATGTGAAATGAATTAAAGAAGTAATAATTTGTGATAGGATGCACATTTATGCTATCAATAATTAAAAATATCAAATAAGCTAGGTGTAGTTTCAGATTCTCCAAAATGAGACGTAAGCTTGTTGACATAATCTCAGATGCCATGCTATATCCTAGCAGCTTATCAGTTTCATATTCGTTTTCAGAATTCAACGGCTTCAATCCTATCTTCTTTGTATCAATGGAAAAATGATTATCCTTACAAGATGCTTTGCTATTGAGTTGTAGTTCATCTCCTTCTGTACCCAAGAAGGGTGGTCCAATCTCGTAGACAGATCTTTTGTATTTTGAAGCCTTGCTTAATGAATTAGTGGAACCTTTTGGCCTCACTCGTTCTTCACTACTTGGATTAACCTTCTTGGTCTCCTGTTCCTTGTTGGATGAGCAAGGTGTCTCCTTTCGATTTTCCGTATCTGCTGATGTCAGTGCTTCATAAAATAAAAGGATAACATGTTCTTCAGTATTTAACTCATAATCAATCCATTGCAAACAGATCTCTATATATTAGAGCAACTAATATATATCTGTGCTTACAGCGCTTGATAGTGACATGCCATAGCGTAGTCTCCACGATGTGGAAAGTGCACAGGTCGCCTGTCTTGAGCCTGTTCTCTCGGCAGAAGCTTTTCCATCCATCCCCTAGCATGCAGCCGTAGGTCTTGTATGTGGCACCATGAACCTGCCATGACCTGGTGCTGTCTATTTCTGTCTTTAGCGTGATTCTGCAAGTTCCATTGAACCCAATCCCGTGGCAGAACTTTATTGGCAATGGCTGCAAGCATTGTGATGCAACAACTTATTTAATTAAGCATCAACATTTGATCATAGTGGACAAATACTAACTGCAAATTAGTTATGAGCACTTCTTCATAGAAGTTTTTCTAGGAGCAATACATATGAAAAATACTATAGAAGAGCTCAAATTTTGTCAAAGCTTTTCTCGCCTTTTTAGATAAAGGATGGTGTTCTGGCCTTTTGATTCATATGGTCACAATTTTTTACTAAAATACTATTTATTTTGATTATACCATGCATGTATATTAGTTTCCAGTTTGCAACCTCACAGACTAAAAATTTGTTCACTTCAATTGCCTATTGAAATGAATCAGATTCTAGTTTGTAAAACGAAACTAAAGTGGTGTCCACAAACGGGGGGGATGGTCAATAAATTATATCACATAAGAGGCAATGTGATAAATAGAATTAAATAATAGAAAAGAGAGAAGGCACTGAAGCAGAGCAAAAATTGAGCTTACTAGAAGGCGCTCAAGCGCATATGTGTGGATCTCTTTCCTTATCCAAGATGATGGCCCAATCTGATAGTCAGGATTCTTTGGTGGCAGTTTTGGGCTCAAATATGTCACTGAACTTTTTGGCCTCTTATTTTCTTCACTGCTTGACTTCTCATCATTGTTTTTGCGTTTCCTGGTGGGAGAAAGTGGTTCTTGTTGCATTTCAACATCTGTCAATGAGGAGAACACAAAATTCATAAGCATCTATTCATCTGTCAATAGACTCAATATAAAGAACCAATTCATTTTCTCACTTTGTAGAATTCCAGTGTCCTGGTTCTTGAAATCTTTCTGGTGTCCATTGAGCCCGAATGCTTTGACTTTGAAAACCATGTTCCCTTCATATCTCAAGAGCAAAACGTCACCTTTGGATATTCCATGAAACTCCAGAAACTGTGGCCAGCCACCTGCAAAGAACATGCCTGATGGATTGTTCTCAAGTTCAATCTGCCACAATTTGCCAAGGGGGCTCAAAATGACAGCTGTTCGACTATTCAGGTACTCCTCGGTGACATAATGCTTCACAAACCTAGCAGGGATTATCTGCAATGACATATATGTAAGTAAAAAATGGTCATGATGCATCTCAAGTCTAAATATTCAATTAGATGTCTAGTTTGAGCAAAACATAATATCCTGAAGAGTTTGCAGACCATCTTCTCCGACAAATTGGGGTAAACAATCCTGATGAACTGTGGCTTACAGGAAACCCCTTTGCTGCTTCTAGATGCCATAACTGAAGAAATGCGATATATAAATATCAATATGAACTGAATGATAACATCTGCTAATTATTAACAATAATGTAGCCATTAAACAAGATACATGATGACCAGTCCAATGGTAATTTAAGGACCATTTATAATCATTGAGTTCCACATAACATTTGTATGAATTTCACAGGAAAGTATTCTGCCTTTCACGAAGTAAGCCTGAGATATTGCTCCTCTTGTTAATGACAAGGTCCAATGCTGTTTTCAACTTTATGTGCCACCGTCTGGATTTATCCATGCAATTCTAAGCCACTGGTGAGGTAGATTTATAATTTACTTCCCAGCCATGTATATTTTCCTACAGGCTTATGCCACCCGGTTCTAGTTTAATACGAGATCAATGTTTCAATTATTCTTTCAAAAAAGATATCGAATGGGTTACATAGTTTCTGCACTCCAATCTTCTAATCGGAAAGTAATCTGATCAGGGAAAAGGTGCCTAAATTTGCATTACTATCTTGTATACAGCAAGTAAATAATCCTTACTATGCCCGAGCTGATTACCAAAAAAGATGCCTTAAATAGCGCTGTTCAAGATTCGTATGAAAAGGCATGTTCACCTGCAGCCGGAGCGGCGAACTCCTTGATGCAGAAGCTGGTGTCGAAGGCCTTGAAGGTGAGCGCGCCGCGGCCGGCGTGGCGGAGCACGACGAACCAGCCGACGCCGACGCCGTGCGCGGCCAAGAACTCCGCCCACCCGCGCCCCAGGAACGCGCCGTCGCCGTCGCGGCCGACCTCCACTCGCCACACCTTTCCGAACGGGCTGACCAAGAGGGCCGTCGGCCCCGGCGCTCCTCCGCCTCCGCCGGCGTCGAAGCACCCGGCGAGCTCGTCGGAAATGCGCTGCATAGGGAATCAGTGAGTTCAGTAGGCCGTCAGCAGTGAAGCGTCGGAGCTCGACGGAGATCGAGGGAGGCTTTGCTTAGGTTACCAGCTTGCGTAAGGACGGAGGCAACAGCGCCTTGAGCTGCTTGGCCGCGGCGCCGGCGGCGCTTGGCGACGATGCCATGGCTACGGTGGATACGGGGTGTACTGGCGTGACGGTTCGCCTTCTTAAGTATAGGGGAGTAATTAGCGTCGTGTGATTCTACAATGATAGCAAAATTATAGGGAAAAAAAGGTGGTCTACCCTTCCTTCCAGGGAGAGCGATGGAAATTGAAGGGTTGAGAAAAATTTAGAGAGAGCTATTAAAGTTGTATTTTTACATCTCATTCCCTTAGGCTACTCGCAATAAAAGTCTCCAAATATGAATAAACAATAAACGAAATGGTGTTGAAACTACCGTTCTAATGCACAATTTTGTGGTGTGCTTCCATAGTCTCCTAATAGTATTTTGTTTTATATATAACTCATCAAGAGTTGGTATCTGTTTACTATGTAATACTCACTCCTTCCACGTTTATAAGGTATATTAGAACATGACACGATCTTCTAAATAACACTTTGACCATTCACTTCTCATATATTATATCACTTATGGTTATAAACTTATAATCATGATAAATCATATTTAATTATGAATCCAACCATATAAAGTTTACATTATAAAAATAAAAAATTAATAGTTATAGAAAAATTTGAATTTTGATATGGGTGTACGCCTTATAAACGCGAAAGGAGGAAGTACACGTTAATATAATCCTCCATATGTAATATGCGTTAATACAATCCTCCAGGCGAGTTGCCCAAGATTTTGGTTGTATTGTATCTCTATTTATTTTAAAACAAGTAAGGTTTTCACCTAAATTTCGGTGACAATTATTTTTTAATTACACAGTACCATTTAAACACTCATAATGTATGCAGACTCACCCCTATGAACTCATACGCAAACTCTACATCTACGAGCATCTTCGAATATTAAGCCGACAAAACCTCGAGATTGATGAAGTCACCACATGCATCTCGTTGTTGACTGGAACGTCACCTACTACTGAAAGTGCAACACCGTTAAATCCTAAAATATTCGCTCCCACTAGCAGTCCCAAGACCTGAAGTGCTACCAAAACTTTTGTAACCACTGGACTACAGACCCTTTCGCATTATAAATGTGGTTTAGAGGTTGCGTAGTAGAGCTTTTAGGCATAGATGGTCAAACGGGCGACCCTACAAGCACCCACTGAGGCATGACACACAGTTTAAACAGGCCATACCGTGTCCACCCACAGGCGGCTAAGTTCAATGGCGGACCCCAGAAGATTTTAGGAGCTTGGGTCATTTAGTAGAGTAAGCTATAAATTATGCCTAATATTTATAGCATATAGGCTGCTAATTATGTGGGCTTAATAGAAATAAAGTAGAGGAGATCGGGCCATGGCCCAGGGTCACCGGGCCTGCCACTGGCTAAGTTGCCGGTCGCGGCACGACACCAAGGTACTTTGAGCGTGCTGCATCAGCCCATTTGGTCCGACAACCTGGTCGTTGTGCTGTCGGTTCCACCGGCGGCTACCGGTCGCGCCTTGGCACTGTCCCCGCTCACGCGGCCGCGCCTAGCCGCCGATCCCCATGGGCAGAGCAAATGGGCTGCACGGGTATGGCCTGGTATACTCTAGCCCAGCCTAACAAGAACAAGCACATGTAAAGAAAACTCCTTTCCAGTTCTCTCCGCTCTCCTTTCTCCGTGAGTGAGTGTGAGGGCTCGTACCAGCAGCCCGCGGCGGCACTCTGCGCCTTGGCCACGGCGTGCCGCGGCCTGGGGACGGGAGGTAGGCCCCAGCTCATACCCCGCGGCCCCGGCGCACCGCGGCCTTCGGCACGCCGCCTCCCCTGCAGCTTTGCTCCCACCGCCCAGGCACCACCCCACTGACATCGCCTCGGCTCCCAGCCGGCCGCAGCCACAGTGTAACACCCGATTTATAAAAGAACATAAACCGAGCAATCATATACGTGCCAGGATCAAGTCACACGTATATACAACAGAATGAACAGTATATCATAGCACATATCACGTAAAAAGATATAATAAAGCGAATACGAATGTTATTTATTACAATAATGACAAAAATGTCTGATACAGCGGAAACGAAGTACAAACTACGATAAAGCTCTCCGAAGCTGAAGCAGGGCGCCACAGGGACGTCGACCGGGAGACGAAGCACCTAGAAGTCCTCGTAGTCCTGGTAGCGCTGGACGAACTCCCTCGTGTCGGCAGGAACTGAGCAGCAGTAGCGTAGTCGAGAGGAAAAAGTAGAGAAGAGGCAAGAGTGAGTACACAACTTGTACTCAACAAGTATAACACAAACTATGAGGCTCTAGGCTGGCTGACTCAACTGCATTAGCTTTTAAGTGTTGGCAAAATTTTATTAAAGCTATTTACTATGAGTTGATGAATTACCATTGACCCAGTTACATAGTAATTAATCAGAATTAATTATGATACTACTGAGAACCAAACCAAAACCAAGCCACCAGGGTAACCCCGAGAAGCACCTCCCTCGTCGGAAAGAGATAACTTCACTAATCAAAAGGAGGATCTGGGCCGCTCATAACCGTGAGCACGGCTAGTATACCAGTTTTACACTCTGCAGAGGTTGCACATCTTTACCCACAAGTCGTGAGCTACGCCAGTTGTTCATCACACTTCCTTAGGTGAGATGGCTAGCGACTCACTACGAGGCCTTTAAAAAGAATCTCGTTGGTAAGGCGTAACCGCGAGAGTTAGGTCGGCGACGATGGGGCCCACCTCCGGGGGTACAAGCACAGGAGCGCAATCCAAGCACAGACCAAGCTGGAGGAGCAGGGACCATTGAAGCTTACTACTCTTGCCCCGCAGGTAAGTTACTCCAAATCTAATTATTACGCCAAGTCTATCCCATTCTAGCCTTGCGGTAGCGCTGTTGTCCCAGGTTGTCGCTCTATGAACCGGTCCTTATGGAGAGTGGCCAACCAGGCAGTAAGCACCGTGCTGGCCCCCTAAACCATGTTTCTAACAAAAGCCAATTTTAACGAGACGTGAGCCACTCAAGCCACACAGAGTGCCACTCTCAGAATTAAGTTCAAGTAAACCATTAATCAAATTAATTAAAAAGGACCAGAGTGTGTTATAGCGCAGCAATCTAGCACATCTAACCAAAATGCAACCCAAAGGCATATATAAAGGATATAAAGTGGCTAGGACAGTCCTTATAGGCATACAGTATTAAAATGCAGTATGAAAATGTATTTAAAGGTGATAGGTTGTTCATGTTATACTTGCCTTCCTCGTACTGCTCTGACTGCTGCTCAAACTGCTCCGAAGACGGCTGCTCCGGGTACTGGTACTGGGGCTCCTCAGATGGATCAACGTCTACTCACGAACACATGGCCAAAACAATGCACAAAATAAGTATACAAATAAACATTAACAAAAACTAAGAAACAGTACATCAATACATAAAAACAGCACACTAAACTACTCTAATACTGTTCTACGCGTAACAACGATCGCGTGGACATAAAGAACGCTAAAAACGGAGCTAAAACGCATAAACTAGGCCTAAAACAAGGTTCAGGGGCTTATTTGTAAGAAAAACTAAGTTCCAGGGGGTTTTCTGCAAAAACCGAGGGCTAAAACGTAATTAAACTAAAGATCTAGGGTCCAACGTGCAAAAACTACAACTCTGGACCGCGGGTTCGATTTCTAAGAAGGCCAGGGGCTTAAGCGTTAAAAACAGGACCTATTTGGAAATACTTTTGAACTATCACAGACTGCGGCTTGAATCCCAGGAACTTCAGGGACTCTTTAGCAAAACTGGCAGGCCGAACCGGTACGTTTAGATCTGGGCGCTTGGATCCGGATCGGGTGGCTTAGAACAGATCAGCTCGGGATCTAATCTTGGCCGTTGATTCAGGATCGGGCGGCCACGGGCGGTTGGGGTGCGGGCGGCGGCAGGTTCTCGCCGGAACAGAGTTCCGCGGCGGCGATCTCACCGGGGAAAGCCAAAAGGGCGCCCCGGCGCATGGTTTGGCCTGGGACTTAGCCCAAATGCTCGAGAACGGCATGCGTGATGCACTGGAACACTCAGAGAGGCGGTGCGGGACAGGGAGAGGGGTTCTCACCGGCGAGGGCGGCTCGGCGGCGGTGAAGTTCGCCGGCGGGTGGTGTGCTGACCTCGGGAGCGGGCTAAGGGCCTAATCAACTAGCGCAAAAGGAAACTCGGGGATCCAGGGTGCTCACCGAGGGCGCGGGGCGGACGGATTCGCGGCGCAGGGGACCGGCGGCAGGGGAGTTGAGCGGCGGCGCTCCGGTGACCAAATTGACGCAGGCGCGAACGGCGGTCGGGGCAGAGCTCGGGGAAGACCGGCTTGTGGAGGTCACCGGCGGCAAGGCGGAGCGTCTGCGGGGTTCCGCAGGGGCGGAGATGTAGCGGGGTGGCGTGGATGCGGCGGCGCACGAGCTCTGCACGGCGGAGCTAGGTGCGGCGCGGCTCGCTGGGGTTTGGGGCGGCTAGGGCGTGGAGATAGGGTGGGCGCAGGAGTCCGCAGGGCGGCTTAAAGGGCTAGCGCACGGAGATTGCGGGGTCGGTTAGGGGATGGAAACTGCGAAAATCACGGGCGGACGCCGCGGCTGTTGCGCGGGCGGCGGTTGCGGGAGGAAGGAGAAGGGCCGACAGGTGGGCCCGAGTGTTCAGCGAGAGCGGGACGCGGTGCGGCGAGCGGACTGAGCGGGGTGCGCGGCGCCGACAGGTGGGGCCGGCGGCTCAGGGTGGGTCGCGCGCGGAGCGGGCGGCTGGCAGGTGGGTCCGGGGAAAAGGAACGCGGGGCGCGCGCGACCTGTGTCCGCTGGGCGAGCGCGCTAGCTGGGCCGGAGCGTGCGAGTGGCGGCCGTGCGGGGCAGGCCGGGGGAGGGGAGCGCTGCGCGGGCTGGCCAGTGCGGGTCTGCGGGAGGCCGGTGCACCGGGCTGGGTCAGACGTGGGAGCTCCGGGTCGCGCGGGAGCGAGTGCTGGGCTTCGGCGCGTGGGGATCAGCTGGGCTGAGGCGGGAGAGCGCACCGGCTGGGCCAGGAGAGAGAAGCAACGCGCGGTGTGGGCTGCGGGGGAAGGCGAGGGAGACGGGCCGTGGGGAAGAGAGGGAGTGGCTGGGCCCGCGGGGTTGGGCCGGGGCGCTGGGATGGACCGAGGCTGGGCCCAGGTCGCGGGTTGGGCTGCTGGACCGGGCCAGGCTGGTTGGGCTGAGTGCTGGGGTGGTTTGGGCTGGGTTTGGGTTGAGTTGAAGGCTGATATCTTCTTTGGGTTTTCCTTTCTATTTTCTCTCTCTTCTATATCTAATTCAAACAAGTTTGAATTCAAATATGAATTTGAATTCAAACCACAATCAAATAAAAGTATGCACCAGCATGAATGCAACACAAAATTTAAACCTATGATAAATTTTAATTAATTAAGGAACAAAAATTAGATTAAATGCCAACTAAACACAATAAACCTTAGAAAATTTAACTAAAGCCAATTAATTTATTAATAAATACTGAAATTTAAATTAGGGTGTTACAGACCCTACCCCCTTAAAGAAATCTCGTCCCCGAGATTTAGCTGGGCTGGCTAGCAAAGAGATCTGGATACGTCTTCTTCAACTCATCTTCTCGCTCCCAAGTAGCCTCAGCTTCACTGTGATGACTCCACTGAACTCTGCACATCTTGATGCGCTTGTTCCGAGTAACCCTCTCTGATGTCTCCAGAATTTTCACCGGATGCTCAGTATAAGTCAGATCTTCCTGGACATCGACTCCATCCAGTGGTGCCTGCTCCTCGGGTACTCGCAAACACCTCTTCAGCTGAGATATATGGAAGACATCATGAACTCCTGAGAGGCTGAGAGGTAACTCCAGGCGATAAGCAACTTCGCCTTTCCGCTCTAGCACCTTGAATGGCCCCACATATCGAGGTGCTAACTTTCCCTTGACATTGAATCTGCGGATTCCTCTCATCGGAGACACCTTCAGGTACACATAATCACCGACACTGAAAGTCAGGTCCCTCCGTTTGCCATCAGCATAGCTCTTCTGTCTGCTCTGTGCAATCCTCAGATTTTCTCGCACGGCCTGAACCATCTGCTCTGCATCATCTATGATCTCAGGGCCAAAGAGCTGCTTTTCACCAATCTGATCCCAATAGAGAGGAGTTCTACACTTTCTGCCATACAATGTCTCAAAGGGAGACTTCTTCAGACTGGCCTGGTAGCTGTTGTTATATGAGAACTCAGCATATGACAGGCACTTATCCCAACTAGTACCGTACTGAATGGCACAAGCTCTCAGCATATCCTCCAACACTTGGTTGGTTCTCTCTGTCTGCCCATCTGTCTGAGGATGATAAGCCGTACTGAAACGCAGCTTCGTATCCAACGAATCATGGAGCTGCTCCCAGAACCGAGAAGTGAACTGAGACCCTCTGTCAGATATGATCTTCTTCGGCACACCATGCAAACAGACAACCCGAGAGATGTACAACTCTGCAAGTCTAGCACCGGAGTAAGTAGTGTTCACTGGAATGAAGTGAGCAACCTTCGTCAATCGATCCACTACTACCCAAATGGAGTTGTACCCTTTCTGAGTACGAGGCAATCCAACAATGAAGTCCATAGTGATTTCCTCCCATTTCCACTCTGGAATCTTCAAGGGCTGTAACAGACCTGCTGGCCTCTGATGCTCAGCCTTGACACGCTGACAGGTGTCACAAATAGCCACGTACTCTGCCACTGAACGCTTCATCCCGTACCACCAGAAATGTTCCTTCAGATCATAATACATCTTCGTGCTGCCCGGATGAATAGAGTAAGCTGTATCATGGGCCTCACTCAGAATCAACTTCCGGAGATCCTTCACATCTGGAACACAAATCCGGTTCTTGTACCACAAGGTACCCTGATCATCCTCTCTAAAATGAGGAGCCTTGCCCTTCTTGAGCAACTCACGAATCTCCTGCAGCTTCTCATCATCTTTCTGATGCTGCCTGATCTCTGACTCTAGAGTCGGTACTGCCTCGAATGCTGCACTGGAAGTATGATGCAAGAAACCCAGACTCAACTGCTCGAACTCCTCGCATAACTCTGGAGGCATCTGGAAAGCAACGGCCATGTTGACATAACTCCTTCTGCTCAAAGCATCTGCTACAACATTGGCCTTGCCCGGATGATAGTGAATCTCCAGATCATAGTCCTTGACCAATTCTAACCATCTCCTCTGCCGCATGTTCAGCTCATTCTGCGTGAAAATGTACTTGAGGCTCTTGTGATCAGTGTAGATATCACACCGCTGCCCATACAAGTAATGCCTCCAAATCTTCAGAGCATGCACAACTGCGGCTAACTCGAGATCATGAGTAGGATAGTTCAGCTCATGCCGGCGTAGCTGCCGTGAAGCATAAGCTATCACTCTGCCCTCCTGCATCAGAACACACCCAAGACCATCCTTCGAAGCATCACAATATACCGTGAACCTCTTCGTCTGGTCTGGCAGAGTCAGGACTGGCTCCGTAGTCAACCTTTTCTTCAGCTCATCAAAGGCTCTCTGACGCTCATCAGTCATACAAAAGCCACATTCTTCTCCAGCAAAGAAGTCAAAGGCTTCGCGATCTTGGAGAAATTCTCAATGAACCTCCGATAATATCCAGCTAAGCCCAAGAAAGACCTGACTTCCTTTACTGTCTGCGGTGTCTCCCACTCGAGCACATCCTTCACCTTGCTCGGATCAACAACAATGCCTCCCTGAGAGATAACATGACCGAGGAATGGAACCTCGTCAATCCAGAACTCGCACTTGCTGAACTTAGCATACAACTGATGCTCTCTCAGTCTCTGCAACACGAGTCTCAGATGCTCCTCATGCTCTTCTTCTGTCTTGGAAAAGATCAGAATATCATCAATGAAAATCACCACAAAGACATCCAGATAATCCATGAAGACCATGTTCATCAGGTGCATGAAGAAAGCCGGAGCATTAGTCAAGCCGAAGGACATGACTGTATACTCATATAGCCCGTACTTGCAGGTGAATGCCGTTTTCGGAATATCCCCAGGACGGATCCTCAGCTGAAAATAACCCGAACGAAGATCAATCTTCGAGAATATACGAGCACCTCGAAGCAAATCGAAGAGATCCTCAATACGGGGCAGTGGATGCTTGTTCTTGATAGTGACTGCATTCAGCTCACGATAATCCACACACATCCTCTTCGAGCCATCCTTCTTATCTACTAGCAACAACGGAAAGGCCCAAGGAGAGAAGCTGCGACGGATATAGCCCTTGGCTAGCAACTCATCAATAGTCTTCTTGACTTCTTCATGCTCTATAGGCACCATACGGTAGGGCCGCTTTGCAATAGGAGCCGTGCTAGGCAAGAGATCAATACAAAACTCAATGGCGCGTTCAGGCGGCATACCTGGCAGATCATCCGAAAAGACATCCGGGAATTCAGACACCACGCGAATACCGTCCGTGGTTCTAGCCTCCATCTGATGAAGAAATCCAGAAGGCTCTACTGCACTGATAACAACCTCTTGGCCACTGGAAGCTGATAGCAAGACTGTCCTCTGAGCACAATCTATCCGAACTCCCCACTTGGTCAGAGTCTCCATTCCCAGAATGACATCAATGCCCTTGGTGTCTAGCACCATCAGATCAGTACAGAACTCTACTCCCCTCAAAGAAACACTGACTCTCGGGCAGTAAGTGTGAGACCTCAACTGTCCTCCCGGTGAAGATACTAACAGGCACCTCTTTAATGTGCTAGTATGAATACCATGATGCTCGACAAAAGACTGAGTAATGAAGGAATGCGTAGCACCAGTATCAAAAAGCACTGTAGCTGGATATGAATTAACCATGAACGTACCAATAACCACGTTGGGAGCCTCGGCCGCTGACTCGGCCGTCACGTGGTTCACCCTGCCCTGTGCTGGCGCCCTGGGCTGAGCTGGGCGCCCCTGCTGTCCCGCCTGCGCCTTCCGGGGGCAAGCGTTGGCGTAGTGCCCCGGCTGGCCGCAGTGAAAGCAGGTGCGAGGAGGTCCCTGAGCCTGCTGTCCGGTAGGAGCTGCCGGACGTGGAGCCTGTGGTGCCGGTGGAGCCGGTGGAGCACGAGCCGGAGGTGCCGGTAACCTCTGGCCCTGACCTGCCTGCTGCTGCTGTCGAGGCGGGTACTGCTGTGGTGGCCTCTGCTGGTACTGCTGAGGAGGCCGGTACTGCTGCTGGTACTGCTGGGGCTGCTGGAGTCGAGGACGAGTGTTGCTGCCAGAAGCAACGGGGACAACCTTCCTCTTCTTGTCCTCCATCTCCAAGTGCTTACGCTCAGTGTTGAGCGCGCTGTCAACCAGATGGTTGAAGTCGTCGAAGCGGAGGTTGAGCAGCGCGTACTGGAGGTAGTCCTCAAGACCCTCCATGAAGTGCTCCTGCTTCTTGCGGTCATCCGCAACCTCGGCAGGGGCGTAGCGAGCCAGCTGAAGAAAGCGATCACGATACTCCGTGACCGACATAGTCCCCTGCTTCAGTGCAAGGAACTCCTTCTGCTTCATCTTCATAACGCCCGCGGGGACGTTGTGGCTGCGAAAGCGCTCCCTGAACTGGAGCCAAGTGAGAGTCTCGCGGTCATGGACTGGGTGGGACTCCCACCAGTCCAAAGCTGCCCCTCGCAGCTGTCCTGCTGCGTACAAGACGCGCTCACGATCATCGCACTGGGCGATGTCCAGCTGACGCTCCACTGCACGGAGCCAGTCGTCGGCCTGAAGAGGGTCGGACGTGTGAGAAAACGTCGGCGGGTGACCCCTCAGGAACTCAGCACGCCTGTCGCGAGGCTGCGGCGGTGGAGGAGGCGGAGGCTGAGTGTGAGCGTGCTGAAGAGCCTGAACAGTGTTGTTCAGGGTAGCCATCATCTGCATCTGGAGCTGGAAGTACTGCTCCGGAGTCAAAGGCGGCGGCATCGGGATCCCAGTACCCTGGTTGTTCTGACCCTGCTGCTGGCTAGAACCTGAACCGGTGCTCCTGGTGTTCACCATCTGATTTTGAACAAAAGATTTCACGAGTAAGGATATTGCAGGAATAAACTCAGATGGATATGATAACTCTTTGCGGAAAAAGACTCAGCCATGATAAAGTAGACAGGATAGAGTTGACTGTTTTACCCCCAACGATCTAACTCATTTTATTAATTAGTTAACTTTAACATCTGAGTGATTTTCTTTAAGCAAATTTAAACTACTAAGCTATGCAATCAGTCAAAAATCCAAATCTAGCATGTAGCATAATAACAAGCAGACAATTTTCACAACTTAGCTGAGTTTAGCAATAGACTCGACTAACACAACGCGTCGCAGAACGTGCTATCGTGTTATTATAAAAAGGTCACCTAGCTAACTCATGGTGGTCAGATGACTGATTCAGGCCAAATCTACGAGAACTATTCTTCAGAGAGAGAAATCAAGGCAAGAAGGGTAAAAGTCATAGAAGTCAAGGGGTATAATAGTAAAATAGTTTCAGCAGACAAGGATTGGTGAGAAGAAGTCCTAAAACTCGACCAGTTCTATCTAGGCTTCGTCCTACAGTCGATATGGCTCTGATACCACTCTGTAACACCCGGTTTATAAAAGAACATAAACCGAGCAATCATATACGTGCCAGGATCAAGTCACACGTATATACAACAGAATGAACAGTATATCATAGCACATATCACGTAAAAAGATATAATAAAGCGAATACGAATGTTATTTATTACAATAATGACAAAAATGTCTGATACAGCGGAAACGAAGTACAAACTATGATAAAGCTCTCCGAAGCTGAAGCAGGGCGCCACAGGGACGTCGACTGGGAGACGAAGCACCTAGAAGTCCTCGTAGTCCTGGTAGCGCTGGACGAACTCCCTCGTGTCGGCAGGAACTGAGCAGCAGTAGCGTAGTCGAGAGGAAAAAGTAGAGAAGAGGCAAGAGTGAGTACACAACTTGTACTCAACAAGTATAACACAAACTATGAGGCTCTAGGTTGGCTGACTCAACTGCATTAGCTTTTAAGTGTTGGCAAAATTTTATTAAAGCTATTTACTATGAGTTGATGAATTACCATTGACCCAGTTACATAGTAATTAATCAGAATTAATTATGATACTACTAAGAACCAAACCAAAACCAAGCCACCAGGGTAACCCCGAGAAGCACCTCCCTCGTCGGAAAGAGATAACTTCACTAATCAAAAGGAGGATCTGGGCCGCTCATAACCGTGAGCACGGCTAGTATACCAGTTTTACACTCTGCAGAGGTTGCACATCTTTACCCACAAGTCGTGAGCTACGCCAGTTGTTCATCACACTTCCTTAGGTGAGATGGCTAGCGACTCACTACGAGGCCTTTAAAAAGAATCTCGTTGGTAAGGCGTAACCGCGAGAGTTAGGTCGGCGACGATGGGGCCCACCTCCGGGGGTACAAGCACAGGAGCGCAATCCAAGCACAGACCAAGCCGGAGGAGCAGGGACCATTGAAGCTTACTACTCTTGCCCCGCAGGTAAGTTACTCCAAACCAAAAAGATCTAATTATTACGCCAAGTCTATCCCATTCTAGCCTTGTGGTAGCGCTGTTGTCCCAGGTTGTCGCTCTATGAACCGGTCCTTATGGAGAGTGGCCAACCAGGCAGTAAGCACCGTGCTGGCCCCCTAAACCATGTTTCTAACAAAAGCCAATTTTAACGAGACGTGAGCCACTCAAGCCACACAGAGTGCCACTCTCAGAATTAAGTTCAAGTAAACCATTAATCAAATTAATTAAAAAGGACCAGAGTGTGTTATAGCGCAGCAATCTAGCACATCTAACCAAAATGCAACCCAAAGGCATATATAAAGGATATAAAGTGGCTAGGACAGTCCTTATAGGCATACAGTATTAAAATGCAGTATGAAAATGTATTTAAAGGTGATAGGTTGTTCATGTTATACTTGTCTTCCTCGTACTGCTCTGACTGCTGCTCAAACTGCTCCGAAGACGGCTGCTCCGGGTACTGGTACTGGGGCTCCTCAGATGGATCAACGTCTACTCACGAACACATGGCCAAAACAATGCACAAAATAAGTATACAAACAAACATTAACAAAAACTAAGAAACAGTACATCAATACATAAAAACAGCACACTAAACTACTCTAATACTGTTCTACGTGTAACAACGATCGCGTGGACATAAAGAACGCTAAAAACGGAGCTAAAACGCATAAACTAGGCCTAAAACAAGGTTCAGGGGCTTATTTGTAAGAAAAACTAAGTTCCAGGGGGTTTTCTGCAAAAACCGAGGGCTAAAACGTAATTAAACTAAAGATCTAGGGTCCAACGTGCAAAAACTACAACTCTGGACCGCGGGTTCGATTTCTAAGAAGGCCAGGGGCTTAAGCGTTAAAAACAGGACCTATTTGGAAATACTTTTGAACTATCACAGACTGCGGCTTGAATCCCAGGAACTTCAGGGACTCTTTAGCAAAACTGGCAGGCCGAACCGGTATGTTTAGATCTGGGCGCTTGGATCCGGATCGTCGCCGGAACAGAGTTCCGCGGCGGCGATCTCACCGGGGAAAGCCAAAAGGGCGCCCCGGCGCATGGTTTGGCCTGGGACTTAGCCCAAACGCTCGAGAACGGCATGCGTGATGCACTGGAACACTCAGAGAGGCGGTGCGGGACAGGGAGAGGGGTTCTCACCGGCGAGGGCAGCTCGGCGGCGGTGAAGTTCGCCGGCGGGTGGTGTGCTGACCTCGGGAGCGGGCTAAGGGCCTAATCAACTAGCGCAAAAGGAAACTCGGGGATCCAGGGTGCTCACCGAGGGCGCGGGGCGGACGGATTCGCGGCGCAGGGGACCGGCGGCGGGGGAGTTGAGCGGCGGCGCTCCGGTGACCAAATTGATGCAGGCGCGAACGGCGGTCGGGGCAGAGCTCGGGGAAGACCGGCTTGTGGAGGTCACCGGCGGCAAGGCGGAGCGTCTGCGGGGTTCCGCAGGGGCGGAGATGTAGCGGGGTGGCGTGGATGCGGCGGCGCACGAGCTCTGCACGGCGGAGCTAGGTGCGGCGCGGCTCGCTGGGGTTTGGGGCGGCTAGGGCGTGGAGATAGGGTGGGCGCAGGAGTCCGCAGGGTGGCTTAAAGGGCTAGCGCACGGAGATTGCGGGGTCGGTTAGGGGATGGAAACTGCGAAAATCACGGGCGGACGCCGCGGCTGTTGCGCGGGCGGCGGTTGCGGGAGGAAGGAGAAGGGCCGACAGGTGGGCCCGAGTGTTCAGCGAGAGCGGGACGCGGTGCGGCGAGCGGACTGAGCGGGGTGCGCGGCGCCGACAGGTGGGGCCGGCGGCTCAGGGTGGGTCACGCGCGGAGTTGGCGGCTGGCAGGTGGGTCCGGGGAAAAGGAACGCGGGGCGCGCGCGACCTGTGTCCGCTGGGCGAGCGCGCTAGCTGGGCCGGAGCGTGCGAGTGGCGGCCGTGCGGGGCAGGCCGGGGGAGGGGAGCGCTGCGCGGGCTGGCCAGTGCGGGTCTGCGGGAGGCCGGTGCACCGGGCTGGGTCAGACGTGGGAGCTCCGGGTCGTGCGGGAGCGAGTGCTGGGCTTCGGCGCGTGGGGATCAGCTGGGCTGAGGCGGGAGAGCGCACCGGCTGGGCCAGGAGAGAGAAGCAACGCGCGGTGTGGGCTGCGGGGGAAGGCGAGGGAGACGGGCCGTGGGGAAGAGAGGGAGTGGCTGGGCCCGCGGGGTTGGGCCGGGGCGCTGGGATGGACCGAGGCTGGGCCCAGGTCGCGGGTTGGGCTGCTGGACCGGGCCAGGCTGGTTGGGCTGAGTGCTGGGGTGGTTTGGGCTGGGTTTGGGTTGAGTTGAAGGCTGATATCTTCTTTGGGTTTTCCTTTCTATTTTCTCTCTCTTCTATATCTAATTCAAACAAGTTTGAATTCAAATATGAATTTGAATTCAAACCACAATCAAATAAAAGTATGCACCAGCATGAATGCAACACAAAATTTAAACCTATGATAAATTTTAATTAATTAAGGAACAAAAATTAGATTAAATGCCAACTAAACACAATAAACCTTAGAAAATTTAACTAAAGCCAATTAATTTATTAATAAATACTGAAATTTAAGTTAGGGTGTTACAGACAGGCACCATGCCGCCTCCTACCTCCAGGCCAGCCACAGCCGGACCGCAGACCGACGGCCGGGCGGCGGCGGCCGGTCCGAGAGAGCCAGATAGTCTCATGGATGATTGCTTTGTCACATTCATTGTGTAACATCCCAAATTTTTCCGGAATGTTAAATAGTCGAAAAATATGAATTTCAAATTTTTTTTGTTGTAGTACTGTAATTTTCCACTTAAATAAGATTTCTGCCTTTCCAAAATTCCTAGTAAATTAAAAATTTAAAAGTTAATTAAGGGTAATGTTTTGATAGTGTGATAATATTTGGAATTAATTAGATTTGTTTGGTTCTACCTTGTTTACTTGGAATTTGATTCAAATTTAATTTCTTGAGTGAGAAATTGTGTGAAAATTAAATTGAGGAGTGCCACTCAATTTAATTTCAAATGCTAACACTTGAGCGGGATTTAATTTGAATTGAACCATTCAAATTAAATCCAAATCCTAACCCTATCCCGCTAACCTACCCTACCCTAAACCTAACCCAACCCGGGTCCGGACCCAAGCTCAGACCCTAGCCTAGACCGGATCCAACCAGCCCAGATGGCTTCCCTTCTGGCCTGCTTGCACCAAATCCAGCCAGCCAACCAGCCCAGCTAGCCCTTTTCCCCCACCAGCCCGCTCCACGCGGCCCGCACTGCGAAACCTAGCCGCGGCCCTTGCAGATGTGTGCCGCGTGTCCTCGCGCCAAACCCGCTCCATCGTCGCCCTCGATGTTCGTGCCCGGTCGCGCCATCCCAAACCTAGCAGCCGCGCCTATAAAACCCACCGTAGCAGCCGCTCGAACCCTAGCCACGGGTTCTTTTCCCTGTCCGCCGCCACTAGCCGCAAGAGCAAAGGAGAAGAGGAAGAGGAGTGAAGGAGCTGCACCGGGAGAAGGAGAGAGGGGGCAAGGAAGGAGGGAAGCTGAAACGCCGCCACTGAGGAGCGTCGTCACTGCCATCGGTGCCCCGATCGTCTTCTCCACTGTTCCTGCGCGGCAATGCTCTGCCTCTCCTCGCCACGGGCGCGCCCCATCACCGCACCACCCTTCTCTCGACCATAGGCAATCGGGTAACCCACCGCCCGTTCCTAGCTATCTAGCCTCACAGCCGCCGTCGCCGCTAGGCCTTTCGGCCGCCGGTGTGCTAACCCACTGTCAGACCCAGGACAGCGGGACTGCTTATAGACATAGAATATTCTAGAGTAAGTGATAGCTCATAGATGTACCTTACCTCTTTTGTAACTACCCGAATAGGCATAGAACTAGCTGCAGTACAAAGGAAACTACTCGATAGTGTTGTAGTAGGACTCCAACTGTACTCGGCTAGGACCTTCCATGTAACCCTGTCCCCCGGATATATAAGGGCGGGCAGGAACCCCCTCCAAACGATCATCAACACCTAAGGCAATACAAACCACACAAGACGTAGGGTATTACACAAACTCGCGGCCCGAACCTGTCTAAATCTTTGTGTTCCTTGTACCATCGAGTTCTAGAGCCGTCGATCCCTACCTACAAACCTTACTGCTAAGGGTATCCCTGACCAGGCTTGGCGGTAAACACCGACAGCTGGCGCGCCAGGTAGGGGATTTGGCGAGTTCACCAACGAATTCGATGGCCGGATCAAGCAACGCCAACAGCATGCCAGAAGGCACAACTTTTGTTTTCGGTTCTTGGGATTGCACGGCTGATGGAACGGTAGGCTTTTCCAGCCACCTCGTCATGCCTAACTCGCCTAAATCGAAAACCCGCTCGCAACTCGCCGGCATCCGCGAGTCCACGGATCTCGATGAGAAAAGAGTTTCACCCGAACTCGACTCGGACAACCCAGGAAACGTGACAACTCAAAACTGAACACTTGGTTTGGTCGAGTTCGACACAAATTCTGACTCCGAAAAGCCTTACTTTTCCAAAATTCTTGGAAAATACCTGGCTCGTCTGAAGACAATCAAACACCCCAAGATTAAAAGCTTAGAACTACTCGCTGGAGTAGATCAAGTTTCACGATCGATAGAGGGCTACATCAAACTTGCAGAAACCGCTCTCAGCTCATCTACGCCTCAGCAGAACCCTAAAGCACTAAACCCGCCACAGAAGAGGTCGGGCGACATGCTCTCAGGGATCGATCGGGTAAATTCAAAGCTTGCTAACTGCATTAAGGTGGCTGAAAGCACTCTGAAAAACAAAGAGCAGAAATCGGGAGGAGGAATCTGCGGGGGAGCTGGTAAGACAAACCCCCGGCTTGTTCGGATGGGACTGTCTATCTCCAGGATACCTCAGAGCCCTTCACCGAAACCTGCTCACACTAGGACTCCAAAACCAGTCGAGTCCAAGTTCGATCAGGACTTTGATCGCTTCATGAACGGTCTCGAGAAATTTGAACCATTTGACGATCTTGAAGAGTGGTCAGACAATGTCGAGCTATTCATGGACGCCATGGCTAAACCAACCGAGCATGCCGACGCTCTTTTGGAACTGGCCAAACTTAAAAAAGGAAAAGCCAAGGCCCCAGAATAATCCAGTGACTCAATCTATGATAAACCCTGGATTAAGGAACCTGAGGGGCTAACTCCTACTCAATAATGGCAACACTAGATGAACGAGAACGCCTTCCGTGTAGAGATGGGCATACCACTTCTCGCTCACCCAAAGCATACATGCTCAAAAACCGGTGGGCTAACCGACTCCGAATCCAAGTACTCCTCCGACCCAGAGGAACAACTGGACGACCTAATCCAGTATAGTAAACAAGTCGAGTCCAACTCGGCTAAGAAACCCGCGTTCGATCAGGACTCTCTTCCTAACCTGATTTCATACGCAACGCCGCAAGGACGGACAGTGCATCTCAGGAAGGCACAAGTTCCCAACGCTTCTGCCTCATAGCTAGCGGATCTGCCTTACCAGCAGAGCACTCCTCTAGACCCGTCCTTAGGCAAACAAGATCAAGAAATTCAAGACCTCTGCCGTGAAATCCTCATGGTTCGTATCGCCGAAGAACCTGAGGGTGATCCCACGGAGCGTCTCAACCTCGACGACTACAATTCTGATGATTTCAACGAGTATCTTTCCGACAACATGGAAACTACTCCTCCTACAATCACAGAAGCCCAAGTCACTATCAAGAAGGATCTACCTGCTCCTCCTCCTCCCCCAGCGGTGACTGTCACCGTCCAACAAGACAAACAACATCTAGTAGAAGATCTCTATGAACGTCGTCGCCAGCTCAACCAGAAGAGGGCGTTCAGGCGTCAGCGCCTTGCTAACAGCCTTTAGGAATAGCAAGGCGACAACTACGACTACTCCAACTGCGACCTCCGCAGTGTGATCAATGTTGGGCGCAATGCGCGCAACGTCATCATCTCAAGAAGAAAGGAATGGGAGGAAGTCGAGACATACAGCCCTTCTTCCAATTTCTGCATCCCGCCAAAGGCTTCCGCATCTTTCAAGAAGTACAAGACGGCAACCACCAGTACCCGCCCTCAGGGTAAACCACGCACCCAACATCAAGCTGAGTCATCTCAGAGCGGAAACAGGATCAACAAAGTACTGCTACGCAAGTTCTTTATCCACCCAAAGAGCTCTCACACGATCTTCCAGTGTGACTCACTCCGCAAGGCCCTTGGGGCACCTCTCCTAAAGGAGACACCTCCGATAAATCTAGTCGACCTCTGCATCGACTAGTTCTACTCTGAATTTAGTCGACCATCATATCGACTAAGTTCCTTCTTCGAATAAATTTTATCCAGTCATGTAAACCATTGCTCACGTCTAACGAGCAAGGGGTAGGTCTTAAGAGTTAGAGTCTGTCATTTTACAACTATCGTAATTTCGACAAATCCAAACAAAGTTGATTTTTCATATATCGACTACTTGGCTCTCACTCACACGACCAGTACCCCATCTCGAAAGCCTTACTCGGCTCAAGCAGCTATTGTCAGACCTGGGACAGCGGGACTGCTTATAGACATAGAATGTTCTAGAGTAAGGGATAGCTCATGGATGTACCTTACCTCTTTTGTAACTACCCGAATAGGCATAGAACTAGCTGCAGTACAAAGGAAACTACCCGATTTTATTGTAGTAGGACTCCAACTGTACTCGGCTAGGACTTTCCATATAACCCTGTCCCCCCAGATATATAAGGGTGGGCAGGGACCCCCTCCAAACGATCATCAACACCTAAGGCAATACAAACCACACAGGACGTAGGGTATTACGCAAACTTGCAGCCCGAACCTGTCTAAATCTTTGTGTTCCTTGCACCATCGAGTTATAGAGCAGTCGATCCCTACCTACAAACCCTACTGCTAAGGGTATCCCTGAGCAGGCTTGGCGGTAAACACCGACAGTTGGCGCGCCAGGTAGGGGATTAGGCGAGTTCACCAACGTATTCGATGGCCGAATCAAGCAACACCAACAGCGTGCCAGAAGTCACGACTTTCGTTTTCGGTTCTTGGGCTTGCACGACTGATGGAACGGGAGGCTTTTCCAGCCACCTCGTCATGCCTAACTCGCCTAAATCGAAAACCCGCTCCCAACTCGCCGGCATCCGCGAGTCCGCGGATCTCGACGAGAAAAGAGTTCCACCCGAACTCGACTCGGACAACCCAGGAAACGTGACAACTCAAAACCGAACTCTTGGTTTGGTCAAGTTCGACACAAATTCTGACTCCAAAAAGCCTTACTTTTCCAAAATTCTTGGAAAATACCTGGCTCATCTGAAGACAATCAAACGCCCCAAGATCAAAAGCTCAGAACTACTCACTGGAGTAGATCAAGTTTCACGATCGATTGAGGGCTGCATCAAACTTGCAGAAACCGCTCTCAGCTCATCTGCACCTCAGCAGAACCCTAAAGCACTAAACCCGCCACAGAAGAGGTCGGGCGACATGCTCTCAGGGATCGATCGGGTAAATTCAAAGCTTGCTAACTGCATTAAGGTTGCTGAAAGCACTCTGCAAAACAAAGAGCAGAAATCGGGAGGAGGAATCTGCGGGGGAGCTGGTGAGACAAACCCCCCGCTTGTTCGGATGGGACCGTCTATCTCCAGGATACCTCAGAGCCCTTCACCGAAACCTGCTCACACTCGGACTCCAAAACCAGTCGAGTCAAAGTTCAATCAGGACTTTGATCGCTTCATGAACGGCCTCGAGAACTTTGAACCATTCGACGATCTTGAAGAGTGGTCAGACAACGTTGAGCTGTTTATGGACGCTATGGCCAAACCAAACGAGCATGCCGACGCTCTTTGGGAACTGACCAAGCTTAAAAAAGAAAAAGCCAAGGCTCCAGTACAATCCAGTGACTGAGTTTATGACAAACCCTAGATAAGGAACCTGAGGGGCTAACTCCTACTCAATCATGGCAACACTGGATGAACGAGAACGCCCTCCGTGTAGAGATGGGCATACCGCTTCTCGCTCACCCAAAGCATTCATACTCAAAAATCGGTGGGCTAACCGACTCCGAATCCGAGTACTCCTCCGACCCGGAGGAACAACTCGACGACCTAATCCAGTATAGTAAACAAATCGAGTCCAACTCGGCTAAGAAACCCGCGTCCGATCAGGACCCTCTTCCTAACTTGATTTTATATGCAACGCTGCAAGGACGGACAGTGCATCTCAGAAAGGCACAAGATCCCAATGCTTCTACCACACAGCTAGCGGATCTGCCTTACCAACAGAGCACTCCTCTAGACCCGTCCTCAGGAAAACAAGATCAAGAAATTCAAGACCTCTGCCATGAAATCCTCATGGTTCGTATCGCCGAAGAACCTGAGGGCGATCCCACGGAGCGTCTCAACCTCGAAGACTACAATTCTGATGATTTCAAGGAGTACCTTTCCGACAACATGGAAACTACTCCTCCTACAATCACAGAAGCCCAAGTCACTACCAAGGAGGATCTACCTGCTCCTCCTCCTCCCCCAGCGGTGACCGTCACCATCCAACTGGACAAACAGCATCCAGCAGAAGATCTCTATGAACGTCGTCGCCATCTCAACCAGAAGAGGGCATTTAGACGTCAGCGCCTTGCTAACAGCCTTCAGGAACAGCAAGGTGACAACTACGACTACTCCAACTGCGACCTCCGCAGTGTCAACAACGTTGGGTGCGATGCGCGCAACGTCATCATCTCAAGAAGAAAGGAATGGGAGGAAGTCGAGGCATACAACCCTTCTTCCTACTTACGCATCCCGCCAAAGGCTTCCACATCTTTCAAGAAGTACAAGCCGGCAACCACCAGTACCCGCCCTCAGGGTAAACCACGCACCCAGCATCAAGATGAGTTGTCTCATAGTGGAAACAGGATCAACAAAGTACTGCTACGCAAGTGCTTTATCCACCCAAAGAGCTCTCACACGATCTTCCAGTGTGACTCACTCCGCAAGGCCCTTGGGGCACCTCTCCTAAAGGAGACACCACCGATAAATCTAGTCAACCTCTGCATCGACTAGTTCTACTCTGAATTTAGTCGACCATCATATCGACTAAGTTCCTTCTTCGAATAAATTTTATCCAGTCATGTAAACCATTGCTCACGTCTAACGAGCAAGGGGTAGGTCTTAAGAGTTAGAGTCTGTCATTTTACAACTATCGTAATTTCGACAAATCCAAACAAAGTTGATTTTTATATATCGACTACTTGGCTCTCACTCACACGACCAGTACCCCATCTCAAAAGCCTTTCTCGGCTCAAGCAGCTATCGAGAGGTTTTTATGGTTCATACTTGAGCGCTTTTTGGGCATTTACGTCTTGGGCAACCCGACGGGGTTCATACCTAATAGTTCTGTCCTAAAAGACACTCTAGTCCTCTGTAGGACACCCTATTCGCTCTGCCCGAGTAGGTGTTGGATACTCTTTCAGCAGCTTCATCTTAGGCAACCCGACGGGGTTAGTACCTAACAGACTTGCCCTAAGAGTTACTCCAGTCCTTGGTTAAAAGGACACCTTACTCGCCTTGCTCGAGTAAGTTTTGGATATCTTTCTGACATTTACGTCTTGGGCAACCCAACGGAGTTCGTACCTAACAGTTCTGTCTTAAGGATTACTCCAGTCTTTGGTTAAAAGGACACCCTACTTGCCTCGCTCGAGTAGGTTTTGAATATCTTTCTGACATTTACGTCTTGTACAACCCGACGGGGATCGTACCTAACAGTTTTGTCTTAAAGATTACTCCAGTTCCTAGTTTAAGGGACACCCTACTCGCTGGCTCGAGTAGGTTTTGGATATCCTTTCATCATTTAGGTCTTGGGCAACCCGACGGGGTTCGTACCTAACAGTTCTGTCTTAAGGATTACTCCAGTCCTTGGTTAAAGGACACCCTACTCGCTGGCTCGAGTAAGTTTTGGATACTCTTTCGGCACCTTTGTCTTGGACAACTCCACGGGGTTAGTACCTAACAGACTTGCCTAAGAGTTACTCCAGTCCTCAAGTAGGACACCTTATTCGCTCTGCTCGAGTAAGTTTCGGATGTTTCTAGAATATTCATGTCTTGGTTAACTCGACGGAGTTCAATCCTAACAGCCCTATTCTAGAAACCAATCCAGTCCATAAATATGACATACTACTCGATACGATCGAGTAGTTTGGGCCATTTTCGTAAACAGCTGCATACTATCTGGGTAACCAAACAAGGTCTATCCTAAATGGTCAACTACGAAAATCCCTCAAGGAGTACAAATAAGTTCTTGATACTCTAAAATAAGTTGACACAAGTTTCCCGCTTACTTAGTTTACTATGGGAATCCCCGTTACAGAATCTTTTTGCCTCGAGTACTTGACGGGTACTACTCGCTTGCTAGGGATACAAAAAGAACTCCTGTTCTCCCTTAGTAATCTTAGTACTTGTCAAGAGCTTCTTGTCCTCTTATCTTTCAAGAAACCCCTTATACCTCCTAGATACTCTAAATGAGATCTCCCCCCGATTTGGACAACAAAGTCCACAATAGCTACGCGCTAATAAAACATTTCCTTTGAAAAGGAAACTCATACCAAGCTATGGCTTCTCACACCTCTAAGCGCTATTCCCACTTGGTTAATCCCAAGGGATTCAATCCTAACCGGTTAGCACCATGGTTTCGGAACCATACCGATTCGATTCTATTCGAGAATGCCTCCCGAGGCACTTACGAATACAATGCATCGTATCTAATATTATAACTGAGTAGGCGCGATACTGCCTACACTCAGGACCCCCGAGTACAACTACTTGACACAATAAAGGATTACATAATCCTACCACTAAGTACTTAACATTATACAAATATCCAACATTTGTTCAAAGTGCTTCTGGCTCACATGCCAATTCAATTACAAGACAAGCTTAAGGAGACTCTGCCCTACTCAAGGCTTCTACAATCTGATCAGCCACCCCAGAGGTTTCCGACAGGTACTGAAGGAACTGATCATCAGTACAATCAGCCTTGGCTCCTCGTCCAAGAGCATCCAGACGAGTGGTTGGCCAATAAGATTTCACCAGCCCAAGTACGTGACATACGTACTGGCGGGTAATGTGGGAAACAAACCTCTCAAAGGCCCCAGGCACCCTGCGAAGCCTCCTGGCCAGCATGAGTGGTTCATCTCCATCTCTAACCGGGATATCCATGGCCTCGGCTACCTCCAGGGCGGCATCTCTGACTTCTTTCAGCTCCACGAGCTCACACTGCATCGAGTCTCGAGACTCTGACAAAGTCTTGAGTTGTTGCAACATCGATGCTGCCTCACGGTCAGAGTCCTCTTTAATCTTCTTAAGCTTCTCTATCTCATCTGCGTTTCGATATATAAGAATCTTTAAATCCAGTACCAAGCTTTCCTGAATCTCTAAAGATTTGGCACAAACTGTGTACTCGATAGAAAGAAAATCTTATAAACACTAAGCAGATCTACTAGTCGAGTGCATAATAAATGCCAAAGACTAACCTTTTTAGATCGGGAAAGCTTCTTCAGCTTCCCCTCAAGAGCAGTCTTCTCAGATGAGAGTGTTTTAACCCTCTCTTTGAGAGCATTTAGCTCTATCTCATCTGGAGACTGGACACTCATTCGTCCCAGTGCTTCCTGCAAAACAAAAAGATCATAATACTACTCGATCTACTCCAAAAGTACTTGAAGTATTCGACTACTTACTTCTAGCAGCTTGACAGCTAGCTCCACATTCTCTCTTGGCAAATTGTTTCACGATGTGACCTGGGAAGCACTCGCCACCACCTCTGTAATAGCCCTCTTGGGCACTTCTTCAATTTTTCCTACAGTATTCCCTATGACTTGGGAATCTAAAGGAAGAACATGCTACTTAAATTACAATAAGGGCAAATAAAAGGATGCTTTTCCTACAAGGCACTACAAGCTTACCTACAGGGGTCTCCGCAGGCTGTTTATTATCGCCTCCCTCAGGAAGCTTCTCGCCTTCTCCTTCTTCTAGAAGCTTGCCGCTTCCACCACCTTCCGGGGTCTCCTCGTTGGCCCTCTCAGAATGGGGTAAAGGAGAATCTAGAAGCATGGAGTCGACCATAGCCTCCGCATCACGAGCACTCATATCGGGAGTACTCGGGGGCTTCCCCAGCCCCGGCTGAGAATCCAAGTGGCTCTCTGCCCCCATGTCCTCTCCCAGGACTGCATCTCTGCAAAGACAAAGTAGTTACAAACTACTAGATTCTAAACAGATCCTACACATACAAGTTCTAAAGAACTTACGCAGGAGCTCTTATTAGGACAAACTCCTTGATGCCAAATTTGCGGGCAGGTTTTGTGATCATGGCCAGCTTACCCGCATCGACGGTCTTATTTATATCGGAACTACTCGCTGAAGGAGTAGCCCCGATCCCACTTGACGGGTCCACTGTGGTGGGGGGGGGATAGTTTGTACCACCGCAGTATCATCCCCAGATGATGAAGTACATGACATCTTAGCCACCGGACCTGGAAAAGCAAAAGCACAAATCAAAACTTGCAAATTTGACAACTATGAAGTACTCGATTGCAAATATAACTAGCTTCCTCGCCATTGACTGAGTACTCCTCAGGCGCTCGGTCTGGGCATTAACACTTGGAGTGGGGTTGTGCTCCCCATCACTCCTTTCTCCAAACGCTGTCTCATCTGCACAATCAAGTCTGGACATCAGTACTGCTTATATGAAATCTCATATGAGCATACTAAGATTTGATTAACATATCGAGGAAATTAGAAGAAGAAAAGGGCGAATAAATGCCTGGTAGTGAAGAACTACTCTTAAAGCGATCCACGTCCTCCTACAGAAAGCAAATCCTATCAGAATTACACTATGATAAAGTACTCGATTTCTACATATCGACTACTCTTATCAAGTACCTGCTTCGGCGGATTCGCAGCTGAAAATGTACCAGGAACAACTGGGATTATCTTTACATCCTTCAGAAGTTGTTTTACACGACTAAAAATTACATCATCCGAGATCTCTTCCTCCGAGAATCTTGACAGATCAGTTGTTCCCTGATACTGGAATCCGAACGATTCCCGAGCTTGTAATGGCTGGATTCTTCGCTTCATCTAGTCAAACATGACTGCCTTCCCAGTCAACATATTTTGTCTCGAAATGGCAATCTGATCGAGTAGTTCAGATATTTGACTCTCATCGACTGTTTTTTTATTCCACTCTGGCCATTGGATTGGAGATCCGGGAGTAATGGATGGAAAACTTCTCGACTGGTTCTTGAGATAGAACCACTTGGGCTTCCATTCGATTACTTTATTACTAAAGGTCATAAGGGATATATACTCTATCTCTTCTTTTCCTAAGTTGGAGACCCGCGCCCCCACTACATCTAAGACGAATCTGTTGGGCCGCGGTTTCAAGTGAAAAAGAAAGCGAAAGAGTTCAAAATGGGGCTTGATGCCCAGAAAATCTTCGCATAAATGCACGAAGATGGAAATGTGAACAAAGGAATTTGGGGTCAGATGATGCAACTGGATCCTGTAATAGCGCAGGAGTCCAGAAAAGAAAGATGAGCAAGGAAACCCCAATCCTCATTCCAAGTATGAGGATGATCCGAACCCAAGGCAGGACGCCATTGGATAACGGATCTGGGAACTAACAGACCTTGCGACACTAGAGATTCCAAATCAGATTGGGAACACTTACTGGTGTTCCACTCCTCATCGCGGGTTGGCTCCGCAGCCGCACCCTTCCCCTTGGTTGATTTCTTGGGCGCTATCCGAAAATCCACAGATCGCTTCACGCGCATAAACTGGTGGAAACCCTAAGAGGAGGACGGGGAACAACAAGGAACACGAACTTTGGATCTGGGAACTTGAGAGCGGAAAGGCAGATCTAAAGCAGTAAAAACTAGTGGCGGCCGGTGGGGTAAAACCTAAGTCACCTTTTCATTTTATAATGACAGTGGCAAACATGGTAAAAACAGCCAACAGGCCAACAATCCGTTGCAAATCACAGAAACAATGGGATTTAAAAGAGACATTCCTTTTTCTGAGATTACATTCTGGAAAAGAAAACAATCACATCCCTAGTCGACTACTCGACATCCTTTCTCTTAACTGGGATTACATTCCAAAACAAGGATAAGTACTCGACACAGTACAACTACTCGACATTACAACTCGAGTACTTTATATTACATAAATTAACAAACAACTTGGGTCTGCATGCACAGTTCTTGGCTTCCTGAGAAGCATGCTGCAGATAGATTGGCCCGAGGCCATGACAAAGTACAAACTTGTTATTCCCATTTCGGGAATAAAGATATTTGTATTCAGGGAGATAAGCTACAAGAGTATGGAGGCAGATTACAGTAATCACGTCGCAAGTCCTCTTGTAGCATCTTGCAGAGAAATTTATCCTTCTCCCTGAATACTTTGTGGCAAGATCAAGCTTCCCCGCTAGAGATGTCAGTTCTTTGGCACCTAGAAACAGGCAAACCTAAGGATGTGTCACAACAAGACTCAACCCAGCGACCCCAAAACTTCCTCATTGGAAGATGCAAGGACATGATGTCCAGCATGGATCTGACGAGGGTATTAGGGATGCAGGAGGAGGCAGCGGAGACTTCTCTTGTCACTCGCAAGTTCTCTTCTAGCATCTTTTGTTGGAAGAAACTACACAAATCTCAGGAGGGCCAGAGCAAGAACAACAAGGAAAAGTCATGGTCGCTACACTTTGGTGCTTCTAGCAAAGGCCTCTCCCCTGCCTTTTATAGCTACAAGGAGACTTGCTGAAGGAGAACCCATGAATCAACAGTGCATGTTTCACGGACGCATTCATGACAACATTCATGGATGCAGTCAAAACTACAATAATGCAGATCCTGCAAATAATTTGAAGGATAAAATCTAATGCCACGTCTTAAATCCTTAATTCCAAATCTACGCTCGGGGGCTACTCGCAGCAAAAGGGATTTTGATTTAAGGCTCGGGGGCTGTGGGATATAGGCGTCAGAGATTTATTTTTCAAATTTTTTGGAAAATAAAGAAGAAAAAGACTGAAGTGACCCTCAGCCTGATTCTGTGATTCAACCTAAGGTTCGGGGGCTACTCTATATGGAGCGTGAGTACTTCGCACACCATATATGATAAAGATTTTGGGGCTTGAGCACCTCACAGACTCGAAGCAAACGGAAGTACTTGAAGGACTACTCAACGTATTTGAAGGAAGGACCTGAAGCAACCAGAAGGATGTTCTGACTACTTGAAGTACTCGAAGACGCCCAGCCAAGTGCTCGACGCCTGCAGAACTCGGCTACGAAGAGCTCGGGGGCTTGTCAGACCCGGGACAGCGGGACTGCTTATAGACATAGAATGTTTTAGAGTAAGGGATAGCTCATGGATGTATCTTACCTCTTTTGTAACTACCCGAATAGGCATAGAACTAGCTGCAGTACAAAGGAAACTACCCGATTGTGTTGTAGTAGGACTCCAACTGTACTCAGCTAGGACTTTCCATGTAACCATGTCCCCCCAGATATATAAGGGTAGGCAGGGACCCCCTCCAAATGATCATTGTTGGCGCTCCTTAAGTACCCATTTTGTTATACAATTAGGGGAGGTTTTGGTAAATTCTTCGGGATGATTCATGTACTAACCCACCACTTGGCACCCGAACTTGACCGTTTTCGATTTTGTCTTGGATTTTGGAGCATGTTGTATTTTGGCAGGAAATTGGACATTTTCGGAGATGTTTCGATGAGACCCATGATCACGCAATAACACGAAGAAAGACGAAGGCCAAAGCCCAAGCAAAGGACCAAAGGTCATGACGACTAGAAGCCCATTCATGCACATGCACCCTCCAATGAAGCCCAAAGGACAAATCCCACAAGATGAGATCGAGATACTTCGGGGCTAAGCAAAGAAAATAGAGATTTAAGGAAAGATTCTCCGCCCTATCCTTTCCCTCGAAGAAATCTCAAAGATAACGACGTCCAACGGGGTGCAATCGTGAAAGGTATAAACTCCAGAAGACTCCAGAAGACTTGGGGAGAAACGAGGACGCGAGGTGGCGAGAAAATGGGCCAGGCCGGCCGGCCTGGGCCCATTGAGCCGGCCGGTGTGACAACCCAGGTAATTAAACTACTAAACAAGAGGAATTAACCATGTCATCATGCATAATCATCAAGATTAAACTAAATAATACATTTCTTGTATGTTTATAAATGCATGTGTATGTATGTATGTGTATATGTGTATGTGTGCAAGTATAGTGTGCCTTGGTAACTTTTTATAAATAACTCAAAACAATAGCTAGTAAAATGCATCTACACATCCCTAATTACAGGGTCTACAAAAGCCTAGTTGACATCATAATCAAAATAATAATAACTCCACATGAAATGACAAATAATTTGAATCATAGTTTTTGAAAATTTAAAATAATTTTCAAATCATTGCTCAAATGAATTTTGGCCTGAAAGGAAAGTTATAGGATTTTGAATTTTGAACAAATTTCGTGTTCAAACATTTTTGAGTTTCCATTGAAAATTTTGAGAAATTCACGAGTCAAACACGTTAACCTCTCTCTCTTTCTTTCTCTCTCTTCTCTCTCCCCTCACTCTGCTCCTCTTGCTTCGTCCATGGCAGAGCAGCTCGCTGCCGCTACTGCACCGTCGCTGCGCCACTGCCTCCTGCCACCACGCTGAGACCCCAGCCCGGCCATGAGTGCCTCTGCACCGCCGCGCACGCGCCTAGGTCCCGACGGCCGCTCGGCGACAACCACACAGCGCCGCCCGTCGTTGACCCGAGTGGAGCAGAGTGGCACGACGACTGCTCGCTCACTGCGCTCCACTCATGGCCTTCCATGATGAGCACGCAGCTCGCCCCATCTCGTCGCCGCTGTGGTGCCCCAACCCTCCTCTCTGCGCCCTGACCCGGTCATTACTGCCGCTCGGCGAGCACGCCACCGTGACGCCGCGCGCGCCGAGTTGCTCCACTACTACGCCCCCCTCCTGCCGAGCTCTCCCCCTCCCCATTTGCTCTGCCAAGAGGCGTTTCCACCCTCCCTCTCCACTCTCCTTCCCTCACAAAGCCGAGCCGAGCAGCCCCTATGCCAGAACGGTGTCGCCACCCAACATGGCCACCGCCATCACCTGAGCCACCGCGGAGCTCTCCCTTCCGGCCCTCCTCCGCCCGAGAAAGCCCCCTAGCTAGCTTCTCCATGGCTTGGTGAAGCTCCCCGACCACCCCACTGCCGCTTCCCCTCGCCGGAGCGCCGCCGCCGCGGCCTGCCGTCGCCGCCGCCCACTGCTCGCTGCGGGGAGCACACCTCTGGCCATCCCCAACGTCATTTGAGCCCACAAACGGGTAGAGCTCAGTCTCCTCTAGCTCCTCCCCCACTTCCCCCTCGCCGCCGGCGACCGGAGCCGCCGGATTTCGGCCGGGAAAGGCCGCCCCTACCCTCCCCTTCTTCTACCTCCGGCCAAGGGCTTGGTTGTGATTTGTTTTTAGATCCCAGGGGGTTTTGCGCTAAAGTCAAGGGCCTGTCTACAAATCTCGTTTGTCAGTTTTCAGTTTCTAACAGCAAACTTGTAAATTCGTTTAAAAATCGTAGAAAAATCAGAAAAATGCAAACTAAACTGTTTTGGAATCCTTGTGACTAGATCTACAACTTTTGTTACATGCACTTTTTCATTTGCTCAATAGTTTTTGCTTTATTTAAAATACAAAGAATAGGTAACTTTTATTATATCTCAAGTTAGACACTAGAAGTGTAGCTTTGTGTAGAAGTTTCATAGTCAGTTATCATGCCTAGCTATAGGTTTATTTAGGTCTTGCTTTATTCCTAGGTTAAGTAGATTTATTTCTTCAAGTTGTTATGCTATGTTTCTTCAGCTAAAAATTCTACAGTATATCTATGCCATGATATAGTTACGGTAGAAAAATTTTGGAACTTTTTAGTTAAGTGTAACTGGCTCCACAAATTAATAGCATGAGTAAATGTGCTAATTTAAGAAAAATAGTTCCTACACATTTAAAATTCTAATAATTTTTCTATGGGTTAACTTTGAGTATAGGACCATGGTGGTAAAAGATGAGGCTCTGGAACTTGTGTAACTGTCTGTAGGATTTAAACCTGATTAATGTAGTATTATTTTGTCCTATTTATCATGCTCTGTTACTTGCTCCTTTAAATCTAAAAAATTTACAGTAGACTTACCATAAGTTTATGAGCACTCAGTAAAAATTGTAGCATCTTTACTTGTAGGGTTTGTTCTGTATAAATAAATCTTAATCCTAGTAGTAGATGTTTAATGTATTTTTAATAATTAATATCCTCAATGAAAATAGCTGAAAATTTTATGGAAGCTTTGTACTTAAGTAATTGGCTCTCCATAAAAATTCCACCTTCAGAAACTATACCTATCATCTGTTTTGAATATTCCATGCTTGCACTTGAAAATAATCTTTCTAAAAATAACAAAACCCTCACTTACTTGATGAGGTTAGTCAGTTCAAGATAGACCCGATAAACGACTGCCCCAATGGGTTATAAATAAATTGTTGTACAACTTTATTTGAGCTTATTGGAGTGCAACCTTGTAGCGGAGTGCTTGATGTTTCTTTTCCTATAAAAACAACTCACGCATGTGCATCTCATATAGATTTGACTACTCTCGCCGACGGTACGTACGAGCTGGTGCCGGAGTCCGAGAGTGAGCAGCGTGAAGCTCAAGTTAATCTAACTAAAGTTGCTAAAGACTTGAACCAAAGTTCAGAAGAGCCCAAGGCTAGCTCCGCTCAGGAAGGCAAGCCCCGAAGCATGTCCTATCTATTTTAAATTTATGCAACTGCTTATATTCCTATCTACTTGTGCATTTAAGTTTGTAGGAATTGTTTGGAACCCTAGTTGCATAATCTTAAGTACCTATGTTTGAATACTAGCATGTATAGGTCGCTAGTTGGCTATGCTAATGGGTCGGTAGAAGTCGAGTGATTTCCTGTCACTCGCGAGCTCATAGGAGTTGAATGTCTACTACATGCTGCAATCATAAGGTTTACGGGCGGGGTTGTTGTACTTGTGATACCCCGTCTGTTTAGTGAAAATGGATAAGGCCGCGGTGTGTGGTAGTGGTGGTTAAGCGTTTGAACGTACCAGGAACAACTGGGATTATCTTTACATCCTTCAGAAGTTGTTTTACACGACTAAAAATTACATCATCCGAGATCTCTTCCTCCGAGAATCTTGACAGATCAGTTGTTCCCTGATACTGGAATCCGAACGATTCCCGAGCTTGTAATGGCTGGATTCTTCGCTTCATCTAGTCAAACATGACTGCCTTCCCAGTCAACATATTTTGTCTCGAAATGGCAATCTGATCGAGTAGTTCAGATATTTGACTCTCATCGACTGTTTTTTTATTCCACTCTGGCCATTGGATTGGAGATCCGGGAGTAATGGATGGAAAACTTCTCGACTGGTTCTTGAGATAGAACCACTTGGGCTTCCATTCGATTACTTTATTACTAAAGGTCATAAGGGATATATACTCTATCTCTTCTTTTCCTAAGTTGGAGACCCGCGCCCCCACTACATCTAAGACGAATCTGTTGGGCCGCGGTTTCAAGTGAAAAAGAAAGCGAAAGAGTTCAAAATGGGGCTTGATGCCCAGAAAATCTTCGCATAAATGCACGAAGATGGAAATGTGAACAAAGGAATTTGGGGTCAGATGATGCAACTGGATCCTGTAATAGCGCAGGAGTCCAGAAAAGAAAGATGAGCAAGGAAACCCCAATCCTCATTCCAAGTATGAGGATGATCCGAACCCAAGGCAGGACGCCATTGGATAACGGATCTGGGAACTAACAGACCTTGCGACACTAGAGATTCCAAATCAGATTGGGAACACTTACTGGTGTTCCACTCCTCATCACGGGTTGGCTCCGCAGCCGCACCCTTCCCCTTGGTTGATTTCTTGGGCGCTATCCAAAAATCCACAGATCGCTTCACGCGCATAAACTGGTGGAAACCCTAAGAGGAGGACGGGGAACAACAAGGAACACGAACTTTGGATCTGGGAACTTGAGAGCGGAAAGGCAGATCTAAAGCAGTAAAAACTAGTGGCGGCCGGTGGGGTAAAACCTAAGTCACCTTTTCATTTTATAATGACAGTGGCAAACATGGTAAAAACAGCCAACAGGCCAACAATCCGTTGCAAATCACAGAAACAATGGGATTTAAAAGAGACATTCCTTTTTCTGAGATTACATTCTGGAAAAGAAAACAATCACATCCCTAGTCGACTACTCGACATCCTTTCTCTTAACTGGGATTACATTCCAAAACAAGGATAAGTACTCGACACAGTACAACTACTCGACATTACAACTCGAGTACTTTATATTACATAAATTAACAAACAACTTGGGTCTGCATGCACAGTTCTTGGCTTCCTGAGAAGCATGCTGCAGATAGATTGGCCCGAGGCCATGACAAAGTACAAACTTGTTATTCCCATTTCGGGAATAAAGATATTTGTATTCAGGGAGATAAGCTACAAGAGTATGGAGGCAGATTACAGTAATCACGTCGCAAGTCCTCTTGTAGCATCTTGCAGAGAAATTTATCCTTCTCCCTGAATACTTTGTGGCAAGATCAAGCTTCCCCGCTAGAGATGTCAGTTCTTTGGCACCTAGAAACAGGCAAACCTAAGGATGTGTCACAACAAGACTCAACCCAGCGACCCCAAAACTTCCTCATTGGAAGATGCAAGGACATGATGTCCAGCATGGATCTGACGAGGGTATTAGGGATGCAGGAGGAGGCAGCGGAGACTTCTCTTGTCACTCGCAAGTTCTCTTCTAGCATCTTTTGTTGGAAGAAACTACACAAATCTCAGGAGGGCCAGAGCAAGAACAACAAGGAAAAGTCATGGTCGCTACACTTTGGTGCTTCTAGCAAAGGCCTCTCCCCTGCCTTTTATAGCTACAAGGAGACTTGCTGAAGGAGAACCCATGAATCAACAGTGCATGTTTCACGGACGCATTCATGACAACATTCATGGATGCAGTCAAAACTACAATAATGCAGATCCTGCAAATAATTTGAAGGATAAAATCTAATGCCACGTCTTAAATCCTTAATTCCAAATCTACGCTCGGGGGCTACTCGCAGCAAAAGGGATTTTGATTTAAGGCTCGGGGGCTGTGGGATATAGGCGTCAGAGATTTATTTTTCAAATTTTTTGGAAAATAAAGAAGAAAAAGACTGAAGTGACCCTCAGCCTGATTCTGTGATTCAACCTAAGGTTCGGGGGCTACTCTATATGGAGCGTGAGTACTTCGCACACCATATATGATAAAGATTTTGGGGCTTGAGCACCTCACAGACTCGAAGCAAACGGAAGTACTTGAAGGACTACTCAACGTATTTGAAGGAAGGACCTGAAGCAACCAGAAGGATGTTCTGACTACTTGAAGTACTCGAAGACGCCCAGCCAAGTGCTCGACGCCTGCAGAACTCGGCTACGAAGAGCTCGGGGGCTTGTCAGACCCGGGACAGCGGGACTGCTTATAGACATAGAATGTTTTAGAGTAAGGGATAGCTCATGGATGTATCTTACCTCTTTTGTAACTACCCGAATAGGCATAGAACTAGCTGCAGTACAAAGGAAACTACCCGATTGTGTTGTAGTAGGACTCCAACTGTACTCAGCTAGGACTTTCCATGTAACCATGTCCCCCCAGATATATAAGGGTAGGCAGGGACCCCCTCCAAATGATCATTGTTGGCGCTCCTTAAGTACCCATTTTGTTATACAATTAGGGGAGGTTTTGGTAAATTCTTCGGGATGATTCATGTACTAACCCACCACTTGGCACCCGAACTTGACCGTTTTCGATTTTGTCTTGGATTTTGGAGCATGTTGTATTTTGGCAGGAAATTGGACATTTTCGGAGATGTTTCGATGAGACCCATGATCACGCAATAACACGAAGAAAGACGAAGGCCAAAGCCCAAGCAAAGGACCAAAGGTCATGACGACTAGAAGCCCATTCATGCACATGCACCCTCCAATGAAGCCCAAAGGACAAATCCCACAAGATGAGATCGAGATACTTCGGGGCTAAGCAAAGAAAATAGAGATTTAAGGAAAGATTCTCCGCCCTATCCTTTCCCTCGAAGAAATCTCAAAGATAACGACGTCCAACGGGGTGCAATCGTGAAAGGTATAAACTCCAGAAGACTCCAGAAGACTTGGGGAGAAACGAGGACGCGAGGTGGCGAGAAAATGGGCCAGGCCGGCCGGCCTGGGCCCATTGAGCCGGCCGGTGTGACAACCCAGGTAATTAAACTACTAAACAAGAGGAATTAACCATGTCATCATGCATAATCATCAAGATTAAACTAAATAATACATTTCTTGTATGTTTATAAATGCATGTGTATGTATGTATGTGTATATGTGTATGTGTGCAAGTATAGTGTGCCTTGGTAACTTTTTATAAATAACTCAAAACAATAGCTAGTAAAATGCATCTACACATCCCTAATTACAGGGTCTACAAAAGCCTAGTTGACATCATAATCAAAATAATAATAACTCCACATGAAATGACAAATAATTTGAATCATAGTTTTTGAAAATTTAAAATAATTTTCAAATCATTGCTCAAATGAATTTTGGCCTGAAAGGAAAGTTATAGGATTTTGAATTTTGAACAAATTTCGTGTTCAAACATTTTTGAGTTTCCATTGAAAATTTTGAGAAATTCACGAGTCAAACACGTTAACCTCTCTCTCTTTCTTTCTCTCTCTTCTCTCTCCCCTCACTCTGCTCCTCTTGCTTCGTCCATGGCAGAGCAGCTCGCTGCCGCTACTGCACCGTCGCTGCGCCACTGCCTCCTGCCACCACGCTGAGACCCCAGCCCGGCCATGAGTGCCTCTGCACCGCCGCGCACGCGCCTAGGTCCCGACGGCCGCTCGGCGACAACCACACAGCGCCGCCCGTCGTTGACCCGAGTGGAGCAGAGTGGCACGACGACTGCTCGCTCACTGCGCTCCACTCATGGCCTTCCATGATGAGCACGCAGCTCGCCCCATCTCGTCGCCGCTGTGGTGCCCCAACCCTCCTCTCTGCGCCCTGACCCGGTCATTACTGCCGCTCGGCGAGCACGCCACCGTGACGCCGCGCGCGCCGAGTTGCTCCACTACTACGCCCCCCTCCTGCCGAGCTCTCCCCCTCCCCATTTGCTCTGCCAAGAGGCGTTTCCACCCTCCCTCTCCACTCTCCTTCCCTCACAAAGCCGAGCCGAGCAGCCCCTATGCCAGAACGGTGTCGCCACCCAACATGGCCACCGCCATCACCTGAGCCACCGCGGAGCTCTCCCTTCCGGCCCTCCTCCGCCCGAGAAAGCCCCCTAGCTAGCTTCTCCATGGCTTGGTGAAGCTCCCCGACCACCCCACTGCCGCTTCCCCTCGCCGGAGCGCCGCCGCCGCGGCCTGCCGTCGCCGCCGCCCACTGCTCGCTGCGGGGAGCACACCTCTGGCCATCCCCAACGTCATTTGAGCCCACAAACGGGTAGAGCTCAGTCTCCTCTAGCTCCTCCCCCACTTCCCCCTCGCCGCCGGCGACCGGAGCCGCCGGATTTCGGCCGGGAAAGGCCGCCCCTACCCTCCCCTTCTTCTACCTCCGGCCAAGGGCTTGGTTGTGATTTGTTTTTAGATCCCAGGGGGTTTTGCGCTAAAGTCAAGGGCCTGTCTACAAATCTCGTTTGTCAGTTTTCAGTTTCTAACAGCAAACTTGTAAATTCGTTTAAAAATCGTAGAAAAATCAGAAAAATGCAAACTAAACTGTTTTGGAATCCTTGTGACTAGATCTACAACTTTTGTTACATGCACTTTTTCATTTGCTCAATAGTTTTTGCTTTATTTAAAATACAAAGAATAGGTAACTTTTATTATATCTCAAGTTAGACACTAGAAGTGTAGCTTTGTGTAGAAGTTTCATAGTCAGTTATCATGCCTAGCTATAGGTTTATTTAGGTCTTGCTTTATTCCTAGGTTAAGTAGATTTATTTCTTCAAGTTGTTATGCTATGTTTCTTCAGCTAAAAATTCTACAGTATATCTATGCCATGATATAGTTACGGTAGAAAAATTTTGGAACTTTTTAGTTAAGTGTAACTGGCTCCACAAATTAATAGCATGAGTAAATGTGCTAATTTAAGAAAAATAGTTCCTACACATTTAAAATTCTAATAATTTTTCTATGGGTTAACTTTGAGTATAGGACCATGGTGGTAAAAGATGAGGCTCTGGAACTTGTGTAACTGTCTGTAGGATTTAAACCTGATTAATGTAGTATTATTTTGTCCTATTTATCATGCTCTGTTACTTGCTCCTTTAAATCTAAAAAATTTACAGTAGACTTACCATAAGTTTATGAGCACTCAGTAAAAATTGTAGCATCTTTACTTGTAGGGTTTGTTCTGTATAAATAAATCTTAATCCTAGTAGTAGATGTTTAATGTATTTTTAATAATTAATATCCTCAATGAAAATAGCTGAAAATTTTATGGAAGCTTTGTACTTAAGTAATTGGCTCTCCATAAAAATTCCACCTTCAGAAACTATACCTATCATCTGTTTTGAATATTCCATGCTTGCACTTGAAAATAATCTTTCTAAAAATAACAAAACCCTCACTTACTTGATGAGGTTAGTCAGTTCAAGATAGACCCGATAAACGACTGCCCCAATGGGTTATAAATAAATTGTTGTACAACTTTATTTGAGCTTATTGGAGTGCAACCTTGTAGCGGAGTGCTTGATGTTTCTTTTCCTATAAAAACAACTCACGCATGTGCATCTCATATAGATTTGACTACTCTCGCCGACGGTACGTACGAGCTGGTGCCGGAGTCCGAGAGTGAGCAGCGTGAAGCTCAAGTTAATCTAACTAAAGTTGCTAAAGACTTGAACCAAAGTTCAGAAGAGCCCAAGGCTAGCTCCGCTCAGGAAGGCAAGCCCCGAAGCATGTCCTATCTATTTTAAATTTATGCAACTGCTTATATTCCTATCTACTTGTGCATTTAAGTTTGTAGGAATTGTTTGGAACCCTAGTTGCATAATCTTAAGTACCTATGTTTGAATACTAGCATGTATAGGTCGCTAGTTGGCTATGCTAATGGGTCGGTAGAAGTCGAGTGATTTCCTGTCACTCGCGAGCTCATAGGAGTTGAATGTCTACTACATGCTGCAATCATAAGGTTTACGGGCGGGGTTGTTGTACTTGTGATACCCCGTCTGTTTAGTGAAAATGGATAAGGCCGCGGTGTGTGGTAGTGGTGGTTAAGCGTTTGAACGTACTAACCACATGCCGAGAATATGGTAATCGGTAAGCTTAAGTACTTGATGGAACCGACCGTGGAACATACTCCCCACTGCCTGGTCTTTGGTCACGCACGGGTGCAGGGCACCCTAGGGCGGTGGGCTTGTTCCATGCCCGGAGAAAAAGGGAAAAGTCGTGTGGGTGATTTCATTCTCCATGCGTGTGTTTAGGTCTGCCTAGCCAGGTTAACAAATTCGATTCGAATCGTCCGTTTCTCACGGATATTGAGACTGCTTAACCCTTTTGCCACATAGAGTAAGAAGTGGAACAATGATGATGAGGAATATGGTTGAATGATGAGTAATAATTGTTTTTCACCATGTATGCTATTGGATAGATGCTAATGTAGAATGGTTAATCAAACTAGAACTTGAAAGCTAAAATCTGAAAATAAGGACTTACTCTTTGTTGCTTTTCGGCAAAAACAAACCCCTCAAGCCAAAAGCCTTGCATGTCTAGTTAGAGGGCTAAGTATATCCTAGTCGGGTAAGCCTTGCTGAGTATTAGTATACTCAGCCTTGCTTGTGGCTCAACTTTGTTTTCTGGTGATACGTTTGAAGATCAGATAACTAGCTTGACTTGGCCGTGTACTTTACCTCCTGGTTGGTCGGTGGAGTGGGATATGACCCCGGCCAACGATGGCAATGCCGAGTGATGTCATGCATGGGCTTCATCATGACATCTTGTATCATCGTTTAGAACTCGCTTTATTTCCGCTGTAGTTGAACTATGAACTACTTTCAATTTGAACTTCAAGTACCTTTCTGAGATTTCGAACTTGGTTTGTAATAATTAAGTTAAGACTCTGTAATGTAATGTATTTGTGAAATGTTGTACTCTCTGGACTCACCTTCGTGTGGGTTGCATGTAAGCTTTGGGTTCGATCAATGCTCAGGTGGATTCTTCGGGACTTTACACGACAGCCCTGCCGGATCCGTTTGAAGTGCGTGTTAGCCGGGATTACCTTTAGGGTGATGGTTAGCGCACTTGAGCCGGATTAATTTGGGCGGTTCTGCCACAGCCGGCCCAGGCCTTTTTCAGGGAGTCTCGGCCTCCCCTTTGACCTAGGGTTTTCTGAGGCTATTTAAAGACCCCTCCCCTAGGCTCACGCGGAGGATCATCGGGGAGACGACACCAAGGAGAGGGGGATCAGAGAAGAAGCATCCAGAGACGATTTCTAGAGATCCATTCGAGTTAGACACAAGAGAATGGCGACATCGGAGGCCTCATCGTCCCTCGGCGCCGCTGCAAGTTGGAGGATAGCAAGGGATCCATCCCTTGCCGGAGATTTCGTCACCATGATCGACTATGCTTCGCCTAGCTTCATGGGGTAAAGTCCTCGTTTGTTCATGGGGTTGTAAGGAGATCTTGAGTTGTAATTGCCGAATCCTTTATGAGATTGATCTATCACGATTCTTGTTGATGATGCTTTGATGCTTAATAGTTCGCGACTTGGCTTTGGGTTTGCTTTGCTCTTGCATGGTTTACTTAGATTACATCAACTATCATGTTCTTGTTGATTCGTTACCGATTATCCTCGTGTAGTGACAGTATGCGGGAGGGAATGGTTTTGATATTGAAACACACCTTTGGTAGATTAGATTCGTTCTTCGTTGCTTGGCGATTACATCTCTAGTGATCCTAGACCCTATGGACAAATGCTCTTCATATCTTGTGCACACACCTATCATTGCTCACTAGTCTAGATTAGATTAGATTGGTTAGATTAGATCTATTTCACACTCAATCACTCAATATAGATCTTTTACCAACATCATTAGTGCTTAGTTAAGCATAGTAATACACTTGTTCCGTGGATTGATAAAACTTGGGGGAATACTCTAAGGGAAAAGCTACACAATCCGTGCGCTTGCGGTACGTAAATTGACGCTCTAAGGAGCGTCAACATGCTTTTCTGGCGCCGTTGCCGGGGAACAAGCAATTTTGCTACGTTTGACTTTGTATTAATTTTGTTGGTTACTAACACATAACCTTTTCCCTAGAAAATTTTTGTTTTTTTTTGATTGTCTAGATGGCCCATCTCATTCAACACGTGGAGGAAGGAGAAAAATCACTAAGGGATTATGCAAGCCCGCGATCGGAGGACTTCGACATGCAAAAATCAGATTCGGTGTTGTGAGCCACCGAGTACAAGATCAAGCCTCAAATCATCAAGATGGCAGCGGAAAACCCCTTTAGAGGAGATGAGACGGCCAACCCATATAGACATATCAAGTGGTTCACAATGCTATGCAACACGGTACAACAAGATGGAGTTCCGCTAGCTTGGTTTAGATGGAATCTCTTCCCATACTCACTTGTGGAAGAAGCGAGAAGATGGTTTGCACTTGCATCCTTCGAGGTAAAAGGAAATTGGGATGACTTGATGAAGAAATTGTTATCGCCATAAATTAACAGGATTAATTTATGGGCCGAAAGCAAGATGGGCTTAAAGCAGAAAGTGAGGAAGGCTTGTAAATCGGCTCCTGCGTGAGCGTCTGGGCCACATTGGCCGTGTATCCTTAGATTTAGTTTAAGATTAGAGATAGAGTCCAATCGGGACAAGATTAGTTTAGATTGTTTCCCAAGTCTCCGGACTATAAATATGTATCCTTTGTTATTCATGAAGGAGAGCGTCATCACGTCTCGCAAACAACAACTCTCGGCGTATCGCCACCCCTAATCCTAGGGTTTCATCCAAGTAAGCGCCATGCTACCCTGATCGCTTATTGCGATCAGGGCAGTGTAGTTCTTGCTTTTACCTTGGTATTACTCGTACTGAAGCATTTTTGATGGCGAGTAATGCTAGTTATCCCGATGTTCGTAGCATGGCTTTTAGTAGATCTATTATGCTTCGTTGCTTATCATCTACGAATATCACGTTGTCTCTGTGCTGTCGCGTTTCGATCTTATGCTAGTTCTTGTCGCATAGAATTAGTCGCGTAGAGGCAACAACCTGCTTCTTTTATGTCTAGTAGATCTAATCTGTTATGGTTTGCTCTTATCTTTAAGAGTTGGCGTAATATCTGCTAGGTTAGGCCTTGCAAACGGGTTGGATGATCCGGTGGCGTACTAGATGCTTTATCTTAGCCTTGATAGGGATTGTTCCGGGAATCGGCTCTTGCTAGTTCTTAGGCCTCTGTTTTGGGTTCTGGTTTAGTTATCTGTTACGTTCATTAGGCCCAGTCACGTGTAGGATGTTCCGATCTAGCAGTGAAGATTTTACCATCGTGGATTAGATTAACTAGATTTAATTGAAGCAGCTTTTTAGTTATTTGCTTATTTTATCATATCTGGATACAATCAGATCCAATCTGACACCGGGACTCGATCGGCTCTTTAAAGTCGATGCAAGAGTCGTCCCGGGGAGCCGACCATGGCTCGGACTTATGTTTCCACGTGTCTTTGTACGCAGGAAACTGTTCGGAGCACGTTTGCACCCTCCTGATCGGGTATAGGTCAGGTGGCACGCCCGGCTTTCACACATTCTCCGGGCGCGTGACGGAATTGCGGGCCGTCGACGAGGGAGCAGTGCCTGCCAGCACACCAGCAACCTCCCGGCTCTTCGTGTTGCCTGTCGCTGCTCGCCGGTGGGTTTCGACCGACAACAGAAATTTTGCGAGCGGTTATTTCCGTTAAGCAAAGTTCAACATTTTCGGAAGCAAGTGATCAACTTCGCGCAAGGAGAAGAAGGAGGGATAGATCAAGCATGGGATAGATTCAATGGATTGATTGAACAAGGACCGAAGCTCGGATTTTCCGGTGATGTACTCTTGCATACCTTTTATTTTTCCCTAACCCCTGAGTGCATGCAATTTGTTCAAATGTGTGCAGGAGGAGATCTCGTGGAGAAAACACTCACGAAGCCACCCAACTCCTACAAAAAATCAGCAAGGGTGCGGCCATGCGAAGAGATTGGGAAAAACGATGTTCGGCAAGCTCCGAGGAAGAATCTCAGTGCGGGTGCTTGCTGGAATTTTCAGAAAAGAGACATCGGAGGTGAGGGAAAAACAACCGAAGCATGGGAAAGTCATAGAGACAAACCACGATGAAGAAGCATCGATCCGGAGTGCAACAAAAGACGACCCGGAAAAGAAAGGAAGAATCTTGGGCACCGCCAAATCGCTAAGGGAATTCGAGAAAATGGATTGGATACCAATTGACTTCGGAAGATTGTTCGACAAAGCAAGACCGCATCCAAATCAGCGAGGAATGGCAAAGGTGATAGCGGAAGACTTTCCGCCGGATAATCACACGGGATATACATTTGGCAAGGATCATGGGAGTGAAAACGGAATCATCACCCTACGCGCACATAGCCCAAGTATATGCAATTGGAAGCGATCAAGGCAAAGGTAATCCATCACCCACACCTCGTGTTGATTGCATGATAGACGGAATAAAATGTTGCAATGTTTTATGTGACGTTGGCGCCCATGTTAGTGTGATGAGTTCCAAGGTTTATGCTATGCTTTTTAACAAAACACCAAATCTAGATGCTACAATCATTAAATTGATCATGGGAGATGGTAGATTAATCAAACCGCTAGGAGTGCTTAGAAATCTAAATGTTGCCATAGCGGGTAAAGATATTTCTACCGACTTTTTTGTGATTAATGCTAGTGATGATGAACATGAAAGCATAATCCTTAGAAAACCCTTTCTCAAATTAGTAAATGCTATTCTAGATGTTGGAAAAGGGACTGTCACTTTTGATCTAGATGGAGAGAAGCGCACTTTTGAATTTCATTCAAAACCGTCTCGTGCTTCAACTCTACCTCTTGATAACGAAGGGGTAGAGAGCATTCGTTTCATTGATTCTTTCAGGGATCCTCTCCAACGCGCTTTGGAGAATGGGGACGCTCAAGATGATCAAGATGGAGAACTAGTGGAAACAATGGAAGAGTTGAAGCCGCAACACGGGAATTTGGAGGAAGAAAAATTTGAAGACATTGGAGAATTAGATCAAGAAGAGGATGGTGCGCCCGATGTTGAGATGAAGCCGCTCCCCAAGGGATTGAAATATGAATTTTTAGGAGATGGCAAGACTTTTCCGGTGATTGTTAGCGACAAATTAAGCCCAGAAGAGACGGAGATGTTGTTGAATTAATTAAAGTAGCACAAAAAGGTGATCGGCTACTCGATTAATGACTTGAAAGGTATTAGCCCCGCTTTTTGCACACATCGTATACAACTCGAGGAGCAATACAAGCCGGTCGTAGAGCATCAAAGAAGGTTGAGCCATGCTATGTGTGATGTGATGAAGAAGGAGGTTATCAAATTGTTGAATGCCGGAATAATATACCCCGTGCCACATAGTGAATGGGTAAGCCCCGTGCACTGCGTTCCGAAGAAAGGAGGACTCACGGTTGTGAAAAATGAGAAGGAGCAATTGATACCGCAAAGAACCATCACGGGATGGAGGATGTGCATCGATTATAGAAAATTGAATAAGGCAACGAGGAAGGATCATTTTCCACTACCATTCATTGACGAGATGCTAGAAAGGTTGGCAAAGCATTCACATTTTTGTTACCTTGATGGATATTCGGGATTCTTCCAAATACCTATTCATTCGGATGATCAACATAAGACCACATTTACTTGCCCGTATGGAACTTTTGCATATCGGAGGATGCCTTTTGGATTGTGAAATACGCCCGCTGCTTTTCAAAGGTGCATGATGGCTATATTTTCAGATTTCATAGAAGAGATTATGGAGGTATTCATGGATGATTTCTCGGTGCATGGTACTAGCTTTGAAAATTGCTTGGCAAATTTGGAGAAAGTTCTTAAAAGATGTGGAGAGGTTGATCTTGTGCTCAATTGGGAGAAGTGTCATTTCATGGTGAAAGAAGAAATTGTTCTCGGTCATGTTATCTCCGAGAGAGAGAGAGATAGAGGTGGACAAAGCAAAGATAGAAACCGTGGAGAAATTGCCACCACCTACGGACATCAAATCTTTGAGGAGCTTCCTCGGTCATGCCGGATTCTATAGGAGGTTCATAAAGGATTTTTCAAAAATCACCAAGCCATTGACACAACTTCTCCAAAAAGATGTGGAATACACCTTCGATAGTGATTGTCTTGACGCCTTTCGAACACTCAAGCAATCTCTCATAAGTGCTCCTATCATGCAACCTCCGGATTGGAATCTACCTTTTGAAATCATGTGTGATGCAAGTGACTATGCCGTAGGAGCCGTTCTTGGACAAAGGAAAGAGGGGAAGGTAAATGCTATCTACTACGCAAGCAAGACTCTCAATGAAGCCCAAGTTAATTATTCAACAACGGATAAAGAATTGCTTGCCGTGGTATTCGCCTTCGAAAAACTCAAATCATACATAGTAAATTCAAAGGTGATAGTTTGTACCGACCATGCGGCAATCAAGTATCTCTTGTCCAAGAAAGATGCTAAGCCACGCTTGATTCGATGGATCCTATTGCTACAAGAATTCGATGTGGAGATAAGGGACAAGAAAGGGGCAGAGAATGTTGTGGCCGACCACCTATCAAGGATGAACCATGGAGATGATGGAAAAGAACCTATCGAGGACCAAATGAGAGATGATCACCTATATAGAATTCTCGACCAAGATAGTTGGATAAATGATATAATAAGGGCAATAAAAGGGATGCCCTTGGATCACTTGGACAAGAATGCAAGGAAAAGAGTGAGCGCGGAAAGAAGAAAATACTATTGGGATCCACCATACTTAAATGGATATGGAGAAGATGGAGTCCTAAGAAGATGCATACCGAGGGAGGAACGTGAAGAAGTTCTAAGTAAGTGTCATTCGTCAGGGTATGGAGGACATTATGGGCACTTTAGAACTCAAGCTAAGGTATGGGCTAGTGGATTCTATTGGCCCGAGATGCATGAAGACGCGAAAAGATTTCTTTCGACTTGTCCGGAATGCCAAAGGATAGGGAATATCTCGCAAAGGAATGCCATGCCGTTGAACTACAACTTGCAAATAGATCTATTTGATGTCTGGGGAATCGATTTCATGGGACCATTCGTAAACTCACATGCCATGTCAAAAGGCATCAACGGAGGAGTCCCTACACATGATTAAATCGGTTATCTTCCCTCGATATGGCGTCCCGAGAATCTTGATAAGCGATGGAGGAACACACTTCACGGGCAAAGACTTTGGTAAATGCTTGAAGAAATTGAGAATTGAACATAGAGTGTCCACGGCTTTTCACCCCCAAACAAACGGACAAGCGGAAACTTCGAACAAGCAATTGAATGATATTTTGAAGAAGACCGTGATAAAAGGAGGAAAAGATTGGTTGAAGAGACTAGATGATGCACTATGGGCATATCGTACGGCACACAAAACTCCGATTGGTATGACTCCTTATTAATTTTTTTATGGAAAAACATGCCACTTGCCGGTTGAGTTAAAACATAAGGCGTATTGGGCGATGAAGGAGATGAACTTTGATGCGGAAGCCGCTGGAATTAAAAGGAGAATCCAAATAAGCAAATTGGAGGAGTTAAGATTGAAAGCGTACAATAGTGCAACAATTTACAAAGAAAGGATGAAGAGTTGGTACGACAAGCGATTACAAAATAAGGAATTCAAAGAAGGAGACAAGGTCCTACTCTACAATTCAAGATTCAAACTCTTTGGAAAAGGAAAATTGCAAAGCAAATGGGATGGACCATACGTCGTACACTCGGTTTCACCCACGGGAGCGGTGACAATCATGGATGTGAAAGGCGACCAATATGTGGCGAACTGACAACGACTAAAGGTATTCTTGGTGCCCGACGTCGTGCCCCTTCATTACATCGACATATATACCATGGATGAGGAACCGGAATGTCAAGCCTAGAATGTCAAGCCTAATGACGATAAGCAAGGTAAGTTTGTAAATATTCTCTTTTAGATTTTATTTTCATAGTTTTATTTTTATTCTGGATGAACTTTGAGTAAAACATAGGCTCATAATTTGTTGGTGGGTACATCGGAAAAAGTTGGAGTCCAGGGGGCCGAAAAACCCCCTGGGCCGGCCGGCCCAACACCCCTAGGCCAGCCGGCCTGAGCCTCCTCGTGCGCGTCTCGGTCTCGATTTTTGGTAGGTACGAGATAAGGAAATTTTAAACCCGTGTCTTATAGATTTCGTATGCCAAAGATGCAGAGATATTGGACTTCTCGTCCAAGTCTTTTCAGGACTTAAATAGAGGCGCGGTTTAGATCTATTCTCTCATACTTTTCAATCTACACCACCACCTCGTGAGATTATTCAGGACATCAACAATGGCCGTTCCAGCAAGCGCAAGAGACATTATTGTAGCAATGGAGATCAAGGAGAGGGGCATGGCACCCGACACCCCCACGCCAAACTAGCAGATGCCTAGCCCCATCTCGGCAACTGGTGCTGCGCCCCTCCTTGTCGAAGCAAAGCGATGTGAAGCGAAGGCCCCTCCAAAGAAGTTTAACACACAAGCACGGATGAGCGTCGGAGGGAAGGGCCTTCTGCGGTGCAAGAAGAAGCTAGATCAAGCCCAAAGGGAGGTCGTCATCATCAGCGACGAATACGAGGGCGAGAAGCGACAAGACAAAGAGCCACCCGCACCTAGGCATTCCTTGCGCCTTCTCGGAGTTAAAAGGAAAAACTACATCGAGCACACCCCGGAGCCGAAGGACTATGCGGGGGACAGCGATTGGGAGAGCTACATGAGCCCCGGTTCATGGGGCGCCACTAGTCGTGACTACGATGATGATTGGCCGGGGTGGGCCGAAGAAGAGAGAAGGGAGGAAGACGACCCCTCCGGAGGTGACAGTGGCAAGGAGAAGAAGGATGACGACGAGCCCGAGGACGACGACCCCAGCTGCGGCGACCATCACTTCGGGTGCTGTTTCAAGTGCCACAATGAAATCGCGGATCTCCACGCCACCATCAATAGGTGTCGCGATCGAATCGTGGCAATGGATCGAAGGATGGACGACATCGAGCGCTTGGTCGAAGGAGATTACAACTTCTTTCTCCGCAACATAAGGAAGTTATTCGGGATGGTCGGAGATCTACAAAAGCAAGGAGAAGGAGGGCGCCCTAGATGCAATTGCCCTAGGTGCCGTTGAGAACACCGACGAGCGTCACACCCGTCTTTTATATCATTGCGACGAGGACGCCGCATAATCTAAGCATGGGGGGGAGAGGTGTGACGGCTCGTAGATTGAATTTTGTTAGTCTTTGTTTAGTCGAAAGTTCTTCGTGTGCATGTCTTTAATTTCGTTTGTGTGAGAGTCAAAGTCTAGCGTTGTGTGCTTTATTTTTCGCATGTGTGCTTAGTAAATTATTCGTCCATGTTAATAACCACACTTGAGCTTTGATCTAGCGCTTGGTTTTGATTACGCTTGCGAGTAAGGCATGATTTGGAGGACTTTAATTTCATAAAAATAATAAAACCCCTACAAACATAAGGTTGATCAAGTTCTTGACAAGTCGAGAGTAAAAATCCTATCATCCAAAAGCTATATTCGTTCCACCATAAGCATTGGATGTACGTTGAGTTGAGTTAGGATTTCTTTCTCTTGGGAGTTGTAATTTCGAGCAATGATCATATCCGTATTTTTCATCTCTGAATTGCTAGCCCCGTCAATATTCGGTAATGAGAATTCCTCATTGGAACAACTCATGAGATCTACCGGATTCCAAAACCCGAACCCGAGATTATCTTGTTTACTATTCTTCTCCTTGACCACAACCCAATTATGAGGATAGGTTCTGTTCCTGCTCATGAGTTGTATAAAACATAATTTTGGGATGAAGAAAGGAAGGAGTACTGGAAAGACGGACCGAAGCCGAGCTGGGAAAGCCCCAGGCCGGCCGGCCTACACCTCTTGAGCCAGCCGGCCTAGGCCCCTCTGGCCTCAGGTCGGGCTCCAAAAATTCAGGGAGCCACTTCGGAGAATTGCCTATCTATGTTTTATAGAAAGTGTCCTATGAAAAGGTTCGGAAAAAAGAAAGAAAATTCGGGAGAAAGAAAGAAAAGAAAAAAAATAAGAAGAAGAGAAGAAAAGAATAAATGAAGGGATTCTATGGTTAGAGAAGTGAAAAGAGATATCACCTTGTTGTTTGAACAATATCCTCAATTCCAACCATGTGCAATCCGACAACGAGGATGACGCTTGTGCCTTGAAGTCAATCTTTTTTGTATGCCTTTGCACATGTCCACTATTCTAAATCTTCTTACCCTTGAACCCCTTACATTATGGAGAAACTCTCATGATCATTGGCTCGGAAAGGTAAGCAATCATTAGAAGGTTTTCTTAACTTGACAATATATGTATATACTTTGCTAGCCTCACCTATAGCCCCACTTTATACTTGAGAGACTTTTGGGAGATGAGAGTTTGCAAATAATAATAGGATAGCCACTTATATCGAGAGACATGAAAGGACTTGTGCAAGAATTTTTGGTCTAACCTTTGTTGCAGGGTATTCTGTTTCTAAAAACTAAAAAAAAAGAAAAAAAACTCCAAGGATGGCAAGAAAAGCAAGAGTTGTCGATATTCAAGTTGCCGGTTAAAGGTAAGAGTCGTGGAGTAATATTGGATGAGTTTTTAAACACCCATGATATGATTATCCTCGCTGCTCCTCTGACCTTTGTTTGAAGAAATATTGTTAGACTTGTTTGCATAAGTAAATTTTGCAGTTTGAGAACTTTCGAGCAACCCATGGAAGGACTTGATGATTTGATTTGCTCGAGGACGAGCAAAAGCTAAGCATGGGGGGAATGTTGGCGCTCCTTAAGTACCCATTTTTTATACAATTAGGAGAGGTTTCGGTAAATTCTTCGGGATGATTCATGTACTAACCCGCCACTTGGCACTCGAACTTGACCGTTTTCGATTTTGTCCTGGATTTTGGAGCATGTTGTATTTTGGCAGGAAATTGGACATTTTCGGAGATGTTTCGACGAGACCCATGATCACGCAATAACACGAAGAAAGACGAAGGCCAAAGCCCAAGCAAAGGACCAAAGGCCATGACAACTAGAAGCCCATTCATGCACATCCACCCTCCAATGAAGCCCAAAGGACAAAGCCCACAAGATGAGATCGAGATACTTCGGGGCTAAGCAAAGCGAATAGAGATTTAAGGAAGGATTCTCCGTCCTATCCTTTCCCTTGAAGAAATCTCGAAGATAATGACGTCCAACGGGGTGCAATCATGAAAGGTATAAACTCCAAAAGACTCCAGAAGACTTGGGGAGAAACGAGGTCGTGAGGCAGCGAGAAAATGGGCCAGGCCGGCCGGCCTGGGCCCATTGAGCCAGCCGGCCTGGGCCCATTGAGCCAGCCGGCCTAGGCCTTTTTCAGGGAGTCTCGGCCTCCCCTTCGACCTAGGGTTTCCTGAGGCTATTTAAAGACCCCTCCCCCAGGCTCACGCAGAGGATCATCGGGGAGACGACGCCAAGGAGAGGCGGATCAGAGAAGAAGCATCCAGATACGATTTCTAGAGATCCATTCGAGTTAGACACAAGAGAAAGGCGACATCGGAGGCCTCATCATCCCTCGGCGCCACTGCAAGTTGGAGGACAGCAAGGGATCCATCCCTTGCCGGAGATTTCGTCACCATGATCCACTACGCTTCGCCTAGCTTCATGGGGTAAAGTCCTCATTTGTTCATGGGGTTGTAAGGAGATCTTGAGTTGTAATTGCTGAATCCTTTATGAGATTGATCTATCACAATTCATGTTGATGATACTTTGATGCTTAATAGTTCGTGACTTGGCTTTGGGTTTGCTTTGCTCTTGTATGGTTTACTTAGATTACATCAACTATCGTGTTCTTGTTGATTCGTTACCGATTATCCTCGTGTAGTGACAGTATGCGGGAGGGAAACATTTTGATATTGGAACACACCTTTGGTAGATTAGATCCGTTTTTCGTTGCTTGGCGATTACATCTCTAGTGATCCTAGACCCTATGGACAAATGCTCTTCATATCTTGTGCACACACCTATCATTGCTCACTAGTCTAGATTAGATTAGATTGGTTAGATTAGATCTATTTCACACTCAATCACTCAATATAGATCTTTTACCAACATCATTAGTGCTTAGTTAAGCATAGTAATACACTTGTTCCGTGTATTGATAGACCTTGGGGGAATACTCTAAGGGAAAAACTACACAATCCGTGCGCTTGCGGTATGTAAATTGGCGCTCTAAGGAGCATCAACAATCATCAACACCTAAGGCAATACAAACCGCATAGGACGTAGGATATTACGCAAACTTGCGGCACGAACCTGTCTAAATCTTTGAGTTCCTTGCACCATCGAGTTCTAGAGCAGTCGATCCCTACCTACAAACCCTACTGCTAAGGGTATCCCTGAACAGGCTTGGCGGTAAACACCGACAGCTATCGAGCGGTTTTTATGGTTCATACTTGAGCACTTTTTGGGCATTTACGTCTTGGGCAACCCAACGGGATTCGTACCTAACAGTTCTGACCTAAAAGACACTGTAGTCCTCTGGTAGGACACCCTATTCACCCCGCCCGAGTAGCTTTTGGATACTCTTTCGGCACCTTCATCTTGGGCAACCCGACGGGGTTAGTACCTAACAGACTTTCCCTAAGAGTTACTCCAGTCCTTGGTTAAAAGGACACCTTACTCGCCTCGCTCGAGTAAGTTTTGGATATCTTTCTAACATTTATGTCTTGGGCAACCCGACGGAGTTCGTACCTAATAGTTCTGTCTTAAGGATTGCTCCAGTCCTTGGTTAAAAGGACAACCTACTTGCCTCGCTCGAGTAGGTTTTGGATATCTTTCTGACATTTACGTCTTGGGCAACCCAACGGGGTCATACCTAACAGTTCTGTCTTAAAGATTACTCTAATTCCTAGTTAAAGGGACACCTAACTCGCTATCTCGAGTAGGTCTTGGATATCCTTTCGACATTTACGTCTTGGGCAATCCGATGGGGTTCGTACCTAATAGTTCTGTCTTAAGGATTACTCTAGTCCTTGGTTAAAGGACACCCTACTTGCTAGCCTAAGAGTTACTCCAGTCCTCAGGTAGGACACCTTACTCGCTCTGCTCGAGTAAGTTTGGGATGTTTCTAGAATATTCACGTCTTGGTTAACTCGACGGAGTTCAATCCTAACAGTCCTATTCTAGAAACCAATCCAGTCCATTAATAGGACATACTACTCGATATGATCGAGTAGTTTGGGCCATTTTCGTAAACAACTGCATACTATCTGGGTAACCAAACAAGGTCTATCCTAAATGGTCAACTACGAAAATCCCTCAAGGAGTACAAATAAGTTCTTGATACTCTAAAATAAGTTGACACAAGTTTCCCGCTTACTTAGTTTACTATGGGAATCTCCGTTACAGAATCTTTTTGCCTCGAGTACTTGACGGGTACTACTCACTTGCTTGGGATACAAAAAGAACTCTTGTTCTCCCTTAGTAATCTAAGTACTTGTTGAGAGCTTCTTGTCCTCTCATCTATCAAGAAACCCCTTATACCTCCTAGATACTCTAAATGAGATCTCCCCCCGATTTGGACAACAAAGTCCACAATAGCTACGCGCTAATAAAACATTTCCTTTGAAAAGGAAACTCATACCAAGCTACGGCTTCTCACACCTCTAAGCGCTATTCCCACTTGGTTAATCCCGAGGGATTCAATCCTAACCGGTTAGCACCATGGTTTCGGAACCATACAGATTCGATTCTATTCGAGAATGCCTCCCGAGGCACTTACGGATACAACGCATCGCATCTACTGTTATAACTGAGTAGGCACGATACTACCTACACTCAGGACCCTCAAGTACAACTACTCAACACAATAAAGGATTACATAATCCTACCTGAAAGAGCATCTAGGCCCTTAGTGGGTTTTGGAGTATTGATTGACAACACGATTAAATGACTAACTTGTTTGCATGAGATCATGAGCAGGTATTTAATTAAGTAATGGGTACTAAATGAGATGGCTCATTTGTTGCAAGCAAGTGTGTTTATCCCATTGGTAAAATGTGTATGTGACAAGCAAAACAAGAAAAGGAAAATAGAGCAAGGTATTCATGGTTGATATAAAAGCTCTAATATGCGAAGGCTTGTTTCGGTTTAAAATGGGATTTAAAGTGACAAGTAAAGATTTTGTGAATGAGATGTGATATGCTTATGCATAATCTCAAATATGGAAGATCTTGTCACATGTGATAAATGGTTATTAACTAAAAAAGCAAGCAAGGCAAAAGAGAATGAGACATGAGTTGATGCATATATGATGTCTCAAATTGGAAAGCTTGCATATAAGATTGAATTGAGAATTTGAATTGACAATGAAGATTTCATGCATGACACAAATCAATATGAGTTCAAGATGGACGGCTAAGATAAAGGTAGAGGACCGAGAGGCGTGTTTCAAGAGGCTACGCAAGCGACGGCTTGGGGGGAGCAAAGAAACCGATACGGGTCAAAGGCCGGAGATCCTAGAGTCATGGAGAGCTCTATGTTGAAGAGTGTTATTATTCAAGTAAAGAAAGTGACTTGTGAATCAAGTTGGATAACACCGACAGGGGAACGGCTAGTTTTGTGAGAAGGGGTATTTATACCCCATGACTTCACCCATTCGTGGCAGCTGATGCTAGAACATTTCAGAACGTCTTGAGAGCCTTGTGAGCACTTGGAGAGTCCTCCCCAACCTCTCTTTGTGAGGATTGCTTGATTCAAGGTGAATCATTGAGTTGGGTTGAGTGAATCCATTCTTTGAGAGCCATTTGAGCAAGAGAGAAACATCCCGAGCTTTGAGCACTTGAGGTTGCGTCGGTGAACTCGATTGAAGCATTTGTTACTCTTGGAGCATCGGCTCCTAGACGGCTAGGCGTCGCCGGCTAGCTCCCAAGGTTGTGGTGAGCAGCGGCAAGTTTGTTGCGGCTTCGATCGTGTGCCAAGAGGGCGCATGGTCATATAGTGGAGAAGAGGAGATAGCTTGACCTTGGGGTCACTACGAGCTTCCTCAACAGAGAGTAGGATTCACACGTGGGTGCACGGGGTGAATCCGAACTTCGTTCAAACAAATCATCATGTCTTCATTGCATCATCTCTATTTCGGTTTGATTTACTTACCTTGCATTTATAGTTTTGAGTTTGAATTGTGCTTCCACTCGATCTACTTGGGTGTGCTCTACTTGTGTGTAGGGACTTGTTTATATTATTAGAAATACTCTGCAAGACACATATCCCAAGTTTCTTATAGGTTCAAGCTCGAGAGATGACTTGTTCCTGCTGACTGGGCTGTCTGCCTGCATAGACCGGTCTGGTGGACCGGTCCAGGCAGTCCCAGCGGGGATTAAGCGCCAAATTTTGAAGAAACACCTATTCACCCCCCTCTAGGCTACGACATCGCGTGATCAAGATCCTTACAATTGGTATCAAAGCTTTGGTCTCCGGATTGAAGCCTCACTGCTTGGAGAATCACCATGTCGACATTTTGTGAGGTACCGTTCGAGCCCCTTGGTATGAATGGCTCAAACTACATTTCTTGGTCAGCTCATATTCCTAATATGCTAAGGAACATGGGTCCTTCTTTTGAGCAAGCCATAAAGACTAGCATTCTACCTAAAGGACTTAAAAATTTGTCAAAATTGTCAAATGAAGAAAAGGAATGCTTGTTGTGTAATCGTCGTGTAATTGACCTCTTGTTTGAAAGCATGGACAAAAATTTTGCAGATTCTATACAAGACGAGAAGAAATTTGCAAAGATACGTCTTGATGCATATAGTCTTTGGAAACTTCTAGAGGCAATATGCGAAGAAGATAGTAACGACAAAGATCAAGAAGAAGATGAAGGGTCACTAGAGGAGTATATTAGTTCAGAGAATCATACTCATCCTCTTGTGGCTTCTTTCGATGATCAAGGAAGAAAATGTGCAAAGTCTGCTGGTTCCCTATTGGAACCGGTCAGACCGGTTTGTGTGACCGGTCAGACCGGTCTGACCAGGGGACAGCGCAAAGAGAGCAAGAAGTGCTCCCGACGGCGATCAAGGCAAGCAAGAGCTTCATATGAGTCAACATCTTCAAGTGATGTTGATCACAAGTGCTTGACCACCGAAATCAAGAAAGGAGATAACCAAGGAGTTGAGCAAGCAATGAAATTCAAAGAAGAGCTTGACAAGCTCAAGATCATCTATGCCTCCTTGGTAAGAAAATCAGAGAATTTATCTACTAACTCCTTGTGTCGGATTGACTCTTTAGAGAAGAAGAATCAAGTGCTCAAGGCAAGGTTGGAGAAGCTCACTAGTGAGCATGTGGCTTTGCAAGGAACTCATACGGAGCTTGAAAAATCCTATGAGATGCTTGTGAACTCACATGTCTCACTTGAAGTGGCTCATGAGGTTATGACTACAATGGTAAAATCCTATGAACCTCCATCTCACACTTGCACATGCTCACAAACTCAAATTGATTTGACTTGCCCTAAACCATGTTGTTCTCAAGCAAGCCAATCTAGCATTGAGCAAGTGTTTGTAGAATCTTGTGATAACTTCATTGCGAAAGAAAATGAAGAACTTATTCATGAAGTAAAAAGGCTCAAAGAACAAGTGATCATGTTAAAGGGCAAGGAGCAAGTGAGACCTTCTCAAGATAACCGCGACTCCATGGTGAAGAATCTTGAGAAGGATTCAAACTTCACTAGCTCAACCTCTCAACAAGATCACAAGAGCATCAAGTGCAAGATTTCAAGAAAGAAGTCTCTAGGACACATCAAGTGTTATAGATGTCTAGAGAAAGGGCATTATGCAAGAAATTTTCAAATCAAGCCTGACGAGGAAGAGCGACTCTCAAGGAGTCAAAGAAATCTTCTAGAAAATAGAGTGTGCTTTGGGTGCAGGAAAAAGGGGCACATGATCCACTACTATTCTCAGCAGTTCAAGTCTGACCAGACCGGTCAGACCAGTCTAGGCCAGAGCTGCTGCAGGACCCGTCAAGAAGCCCACAAAGCCCGCTCTTCCACTCAAGAAGATTTGTGATGCTCAGAAGCACTAGTATCAAGTCAAAAGCACCTTCGTCAAGCTTAAGCACCGAATTTGCTACACTTGTCGAGTAAAAGGTCATATGAGCAAGGATTGCCCAAATGGTAATTTGCCTAACTCAAAAACTTGTTCAATATGACTTTGCTAAGCTTGGGAAGGACAAGATGAATACTTATGCTACTAAGGTGATCAAGTCACCCAATGCTAGCATAAGGGCGATTTGGGTTCCCAAGTCTATTGTGGCTAACGTTGCAGGGCCCAATGAGTATTGGGCACCAAAGAAAGTTTAAGAGGTTGCAGGTATATGGAGATGCATTGGAGAGCTTGGTTCCTTGAAGTTTGTTGTGTATTCATGACATTGACCAAATTTAAGGAGTAATCTTGCATATCTTCATCCAATGCCATCTTGGTAACTCATTTTTTTAATTTCAAATTGCTTCAGTCACTTAACTCTTGGTGAGTGCATGTATGTCACTTGTGTTGAGCTTGTGACATTTTAAATAAGTGATTAAGGTATTTCCTTTTGAAGTTACTCCCCATTTTGCCGTGAGATGCATTTAATGGTCTTGTGTAGAGCAACATCTTGTTATAGTGCAGATAAGCAAATCTATCTAGTAGATCACTCAAGGATACAAGACATGGATGAAACAGGGACTACTGCAGTTCTGCCTGGTGTGACCGGTCTGCCAGACCGATCTAACCTGTCTGAACCAGAAAACTGCAGCAATTGGCTGAAAGAAGAAACGAATTGTGTACAAAAGGTTCTCTCTCAGAGCATACATTTAAGAGGCATCTCATGGGGTCATGTACTACAGGCAATAAGAAATTCTAGCACAATTTAAAGTAAATATCTATTTGTGTGGTCTGTGACCAAATTGTTAAAGTAGTCACTCCTAGTCCCTTAATATGGATTAAGTGTATCTAAAAGAAATTCAAAAACTCTTATTCACTTATCTAGGGGGAGATTATCTTACAATTTGTGTCTTTGGGACTAACATTTTCCTCGAGTGAATTTGTGGTCTCTCTTAGTGTTGATTATGCTCATTATGGATCCAATATAAGTTAAAGTGAGTCTATTCATCAAATGGATCAAATATTGAGTGACAAAGCATAATCATAAATACTTGTGATACATTGAACACTATATCTCATTCTTGAGAACTAGTGTTGTTTTAAATTCTTATGCACAAGTTTAAGTGGCTAAATGGCAAAGGTATGTCTTCTACTCATTATGCTTTACCTTTGAGCATCTAGGCCACGTATTCATGCTAGTGTGTGCATTTGTGTGCATCAAGCTCAAGAAATCTTGTCACCTAGATATTTAGCTAAAACCTTGCTAATTGTGACTGAGTGTCAATCATGCGTAAAATTGTGCGAGGTTTGTGCTAAGTCGTTTAGTGTGATGGTGGCTTGACTTGTTGCATGATATGAGTGTTGTAGGATAAATATTTTTAAAAAAAATCAACTAGCATGATAGAATGTGTATCAAATTTGAAAATATTTGGATCTTGGTCTTTGTGACCGTATCAATCTACTTGTGACTATAGTTCTCATTGATTGCTTGGTGGCTAGTCACAAGTAGTGAGACTTTCTCAAGTCCATAGATCTTTATCCTAAACACTTCTCTCATCCAAGGACCGGTTATTTTTTGGAAAATCTTATCTTCTTGAGAAGTAACAAGGAGCCATCACTCGGAGAAATATTTCTCATCAAAATTCTCATTATCTAGTTCTCTTCTGTCCTTTCATTCCATGGTTAGCACATAAAGTCAGAAAAGTATGAATATGTGGAGAGTGCTTAACAATTTGATCAAGGAATTATCGTTCTAAGACTTTTTCATGGTCAACTCCCGGATTGTCTGGATGTTAGCCCGGATACTCCGGAAATTCACCCGGATAGTCTGGACGGAAATTTTCTCGCACTATGGGTGCGACCGGTCTGACCGTTCCGTCGGACCGGTCTGACCGGTCTAACCCGGTAACTATCTTTTACCCCCTCCGCGGGGTAAAACAGTCAAAACTTTACTCTTTTCACCTCTTTGACGCCGACTCCTTCCTCCTCTCACCCTTGCTCCACCCCTCCTCCACTCTCCTCTCCATCCACTCCTCGGTTGGAAATTTGAAGTTCTAGTCCTCGGATCGTCTACTTCTTCCCTTGTTTTGAGGCTAGAATGCGTGGATTGATGTGTGGTGCGGCTGGATTTGGAGTTCTCCACGAGTTCATCTCTCTCCCAAGGTATCAAACAATCTTCTCGCCCGATCTCTTAGCTCGGAACACATCTCTTCGATTCCTTTGGGTTACTAGTCCTTGCTAGGCCTAGGAACAAGTCCCTAAGAGATCAAATTAGTTCATGAAGTACATTGCTCGGAATTAAATCCTAGGGTTCGGGCACCGCCAGACCGGTCTGACCGGTCCGCCCAAGCGGTCAGACCGGTCGGTCTGGCTAGAACCCAAAACCATCAGCTTAAGCCACACTTTGCTTTGTGAAGTGCTAGATAATCTTAACATTGTTTATCAAAGTTCTCTAGCATTTTTCTTGAACAAAGATCATCAAAACTGAGCCTTTCTCCAGTTTCTGTCAGGGACCGGTCTAACCGGTCCATCCGATCGGTCTGACCGGTCTGAGGCTAACAGAACTCTATTTTTTAGTTTCAAGTGTAGCTATAATCTATTCCTAGCCAGACCTTGTGGTTTGCTTCTCATGATCTAATTTCAGCATAAATTCTTCCTATCTCAGGTTGGAAATCATGCCTAAGAGACATTGTGAGAAGAGAAGCAAGCTCAATGAGGATAGAGTTGCACGAGCAGCTGCTGGAGTGGGTTCAAGTAGTGGTGGCACCGAGGCAGCTGCAAATGTGTCCGCTTCACAGTCTCTTGCAGCAGCTCCGAGTCAGCATGAGTTGAGGCCTAGAAGGGCCAAGACAGGGGCACAGCAGATGGACATTGACGAGTCATCCGGCAATGACATAGCGGAGGATGCACCCTACTTGAGAGATCCTCGTGATGATGAGGACACTATGACAGATGCAGATGCAGGTGCAGATGATGCTGATGATGACGATAATGATGATGATAGCGATGATGAGTCAGAGGAGAGTGCAGCAGGTAGCTCAGACTTGGAGGGTCCTATAGTGACCCCAGCTATTCAGGTTCCTGTCAGGTAGGCCGGTGTGGAGTTAGTGAGTTACTATAACACCGGGATGACAGCGGCTGCACGTCTGCTGAGGCGTCAGAGTCCTTTGGATGTCCCAAAGGACACAGTTGACTACAGGTTTCACACTCGCTTCCAGTAGGACTTCTATCAGACTATCATTCTTGCCAAGGCAGGCATTGCTTCAGAGGCCCAGTGGGTAGATTGGACACACATGGCAAACTTGGGCAATGAGATTTTTGATGAGGTGGCTCAGATGTGCCAGGACAGGCACATCAAGGATATTATGGGGTTCCAGCATGATTGGAACAAGGAGGTGATAGCCTAGTTCTACGCGACTGTATATTTTGGGCATGATCCAGAGAATGGCAACGAAAGAACTATCTACTGGATGACAGAAGGACACCGCTACCAGTGTTCCTACACCTCTTTCTGTCGGTACTTGAGACTTGATGATCAAGACGTGAATCGTTCTAAGCTTCACTATGATTTACCTCTATCAGCTGATCAGGTGAGATTCATGTATCCGAGGGATAGGGTTGGCAATGCAGGCAAGGCCACGGGGCTGTTGGCGCTCCTTAAGTACACATTTTATTATACAATTAGGAGAGGTTTTGATAATTTCTTCGGGATAATTCATGTACTAACCCGCCACTTGGCACCCGAACTTGACCGTTTTCGATTTTGTCCTGGATTTTGGAGCATGTTGCATTTTGTCAGGAAATTGGACATTTTCGGAGATGTTTTGACGCATGGTTAAAACTAGGCTAAAATGAGGAATAAGAGGAAGATTCAACACGCGAAAGATGGGACCGAAAGGGGTTAGAAAAGGCCCAGGCCGGCCGGCCTGGAGTCCTTGGGCCGGCCGGCCTAGCCCTTTTCGGGGTCCAATCGATCTCGGTTTTCTTCAGCACGAAGTATGTGTCAACCCTAACCTATGTTTTACCAAAACCACCGACCATATCTGCCTATAAATACCCCGAAGCCGCCGTCAAAGAGGAGATCATCGTGGGGGAGATCCAGAGAAGAGCATCCAGAGATCCATCTGAGTTAGACACAAGAGAAAGGCGACACCGGAGGCCTCATCGTCCCTCGGCGCCGCTGCAAGTTGGAGGATAGCAAGGGATCCATCCTTTGCCGGAGATTTTGTCACCATGATCGACTACGCTTCGCTTAGCTTCATGGGGTAAAGTCCTCGTTTGTTCATGGGGTTGTAAGGAGATCTTGAGTTGTAATTGCCGAATCCTTTATGAGATTGATCTATCACGCTTCTTGTTGATGATGCTTTAATGCCTAATAGTTCGCGACTTGGCTTTGGGTTTGCTTTGCCCTTGCATGGTTTACTTAGATTGCATCAACTATCGTGTTCTTGTTGATTTGTTACCGATTATCCTCGTGTAGTGACAGTATGCGGGAGGGAAAGGTTTTGATCTTGGAACACACCTTTGGTAGATTAGATCTGTTCTTCATTGCTTGGCGATTGCATCTCTAGTGATCCTAGACCCTATGGACAAATGCTCTTCATATCTTGTGCACACATCTATCATAGCTCACTAGTCTAGATTAGATTAGATTGGTTAGATTAGATCTATTTCACACTCAAACACTCAATATAGATCTTTTACCAACATCATTAGTGCTTAGTTAAGCATAGTAATACACTTGTTCCGTGGATTGATAAACCTTGGGGGAATACTCTAATGGAAAAGCTACACGATCTGTGCGCTTGTGGTATGTAAATTGGCGCTTTAAGAAGCGTCAACAAGCTTTTCTGGCGCCGTTGCCGGGGAACAAGCGATTTTGCTACGTTTAACTTTGTATTAATTTTGTTGGTTACTAACACCTAACATTTTCCCTAGAAATTTTTTGTTTTCTTGCTTTTGTTTTGATTGTCTAGATGGGCCATCTCATTCAACACATGGAGGAAGGAGAAAAATCACTAAGGGATTATGCAAGCCCGCGATCGGAGGACTTCGACATGCGAAAATCAGATTCGGTGTTGCGAGCCACCGAGTACGAGATCAAGCCTCAAATCATCAAGATGGCGGCGGCAAACCCCTTTAGAGGAGATGAGACGGACAACCCATATAGACATATCAAGTGGTTCACAATGCTATGCAACACGGTACTACAAGACGGAGTTCCGCTAGCTTGGTTTAGATGGAATCTTTTCCCATGACTTGATGAAGAAATTTTGCGAGAGGTTCTTTCCATTAAGCAAGGTTCAACATATTCGGAAGCAAGTGATCAACTTCGCGCAAGGAGAAGAAGGGATAGATCAAGCATGAGATAGATTCAATAGATTGATTGAACAAGGACCGAAGCTCAGATTTTCCGGTGAAGTACTCTTACATACCTTTTATTTTTCCCTAACCCCCGAGTGCATGCAATTTGTTCAAATGTGTGCAGGAGGAGATCTCATGGAGAAAACACTCACGGAAGCTGCCCAACTCCTACAAAAAATCAGCAAGGGTGCGGCCATGCGAAGAGATTGGGAAAAACGATGTTCGGCAAGCTCCGAGGAAGAATCTCAAGTGCGGGTGCTTGCTGGAATTTTTAGAAAAGAGGCATCGGAAGTGAAGGAAGAACAACCGAAGCATGGGAAAGTCATAGAGACAAACCACGATGAAGAAGCATCGATCCGAAGTGCAACGAAAGGCGACCCGGAAAAGAAAGGAAAAACCATGGGCACCGCCAAATTACTAAGGGAATTCGAGCAAATGGATTGGATACCAATTGACTTCGGAAGATTGTTCGACAAAGCAAGACCGCATCCAAATCAACGAGGAATGGCGAAGGTGATAGCGGAAGACTTCCCGCCGGATAATCACATGGGATATACATTTGGCAAGGAATCGGCCGGTGATATTATTCGGAAACTTTTTGAAGAAAAAGAGGAAGAGATTGACTTAGACGAAGTGCTGGAGATCAAAAGGACCCTAGGAGTGAACTCAAAATCGTCACCCTACGCGCACATAGCCAAGTATATGCGATTGGAAGTGATCAAGGCGAAGGTAATCCATCACCCACACCTCGTGTTGATTGCATGATAGAAGGAATAGAATGTTGCAATGTTCTATGTGACGTTGGCGCCCATGTTAGTGTGATGAGTTCCAAGGTTTATGTTGAGCTTTTTAACGAAACATCAAACCTAGATGCCACAATCATTAAATTGATCATGGGAGATGGTAGATTAATCAAACCGCTAGGAGTGCTTAGAAATCTAAATGTTGCCATAGCGGGTAAAAAAATTCCTACCGACTTTTTTGTGATTAATGCTAGTGATGATGAGCATGAAGGCATAATCCTTGGAAAACCCTTTCTCAAATTAGTAAATGTTGTTCTAGATGTTGGAAAAGGGATTGTCACTTTTGATCTAGATGGAGAGAAGCGCTCATTCGAATTTCATTCAAAACCATCTTTTGCTTCACCTCTACCTCTTGATAACGAAGAGGTAGAGAGCATTTGTTCCATTGATTATTTTAGGGATCCTATCCAACGCGCTTTGGAGAATGGAGACGCTCAAGATGGAAAACTAGTGGAAACAATGGAAGAGTTGAAGCCGCAACACGGAAATTTGGAGGAAGAAAAATTTGAAGACATTGGAGAATTAGATCAAGAAGAGGATGGTGCGCCCGATGTTGAGATGAAGCCACTCCCTAAGGGATTGAAATATGAATTTTTGGGAGATGGCAAGACTTTTCCGGTGATTATTAGCGACGAATTGAGCCCGGAAGATACGAAGAAGTTGCTGAATTTATTGAAGAAGCACAAAAAAGTGATCGGCTACTCGATTAATGACTTGAAAGGTATTAGCCCTGCTTTTTGCACACATCGTATACAACTCGAGGAGCAATACAAGCCGATCGTAGAGCATCAAAGAAGGTTGAGCCATGCTATGCGTGATGTGGTGAAGAAGGAGGTTATCAAATTGTTGAACGCCGGAATAATATACCCTGTACCACATATTGAATGGGTAAGCCCCGTTCATTGTGTTCCGAAGAAAGGAGGACTCACGGTTGTGAAAAATGAGAAGGAGCAATTGATACCGCAAAGAACCATCACGGGATGGAGGATGTGCATCGATTATAGAAAATTGAATAAGGCAACAAAGAAGGATCATTTTCCACTACCATTCATTGACGAGATGCTAGAAAGGTTGGCAAAGCATTCACACTTTTGTTACCTTGATGGATACTCGGGATTCTTCCAAATACCTATTCATCCGGATGATCAACATAAGACCACGTTTACTTGCCCGTATGGAACTTTTGCATATTGGAGGATGCCTTTTGGATTGTGTAATGCGCCCGCTTCTTTTCAAAGGTGCATGATGGCTATATTTTCAGATTTCATAGAAGAGATTATGGAGGTATTCATGGATGATTTCTCGGTGCATGGTACTAGTTTTGAAAATTGCTTGGCAAATTTGGAGAAAGTTCTTAAAAGATGTGGAGAGGTTGATCTTGTGCTTAATTGGGAGAAGTGTCATTTCATGGTGAAAGAAGGAATTGTCCTCGGTCATGTTGTCTCCGAGAGAGGGATAGAGGTGGACAGAGCAAAAATAGAAACCGTGGAGAATTTGCCACCACCTACGGACATCAAATCTTTGAGGAGCTTCCTCGGTCATGCTGGATTCTATAGGAGGTTCATAAAGGATTTTTCAAAAATCACCAAGCCATTGACACAACTTCTCCAAAAAGATGTGGAATACATCTTCGATAGTGATTGCCTTCACGCATTTCGAACACTCAAGCAATCTCTCATAAGTGCTCCTATCATGCAACCTCCGGATTGGAATCTACCTTTTGAAATCATGTGTGACGCAAGTGACTACGCCGTAGGAGCCGTTCTTGGACAAAGGAAAGAGGGGAAGGTAAATGCTATCTACTACGCAAGCAAGACTCTCAATGAAGCCCAATTTAATTATGCAACAACGGAGAAAGAATTGCTTGCCGTGGTATTCGCCTTCGAAAAATTCAGATCATACATAGTAAATTCAAAGGTGATAGTTTATACCGACCATGTGGCAATCAAGTATTTCTTGTCCAAGAAAGATGCTAAACCACGTTTGATTCGATGGATCCTATTGCTACAAGAATTCGATGTGGTGATAAGGGACAAGAAAGGAGCAGAAAATGTTGTGGCCGACCACCTATCAAGGATGAACCAAGGAGATGATGGAAAAGAACCGATCGAGGATCAAATGAGAGATGATCACCTATATAAAATTCTCGACAAAGATAGTTGGATGAATGAAATAATAAGGGCAATAAAAGGGATGCCCTTGGATCACTTGGACAAGAATGCAAAGAAAAGAGTGATCGCGGAAAGAAGAAAATACTATTGGGATCCGCCATACTTATATAGATTTGGAGAAGATGGGGTCCTAAGAAGATGCATACCAAGGGAGGAACGTGAAGAAGTTCTAAGAAAGTGTCACTCGTCGGGATATGGAGGACATTATGGGCACTTTAGAACTCAAGCTAAAGTATGGGCTAGTGGATTCTATTGGCCCGAGATGCATGAAGACGCGAAAAGATTTGTTTCGACTTGTCCGGAATGCCAAAGGACGGGGAATATCTCGCAAAGGAATGCCATGCCATTGAACTACAATTTGCAAATAGATCTATTTGATGTCTGGGGAATCGATTTCATGGGACCATTCATGAACTCACATGGATTTGAGAATATTTTGGTGATGGTGGACTATGTTTCAAAGTGGGTTGAAGCTATGCCATGTCGGAAGGCATCAACAGAGGAGTCCATAAATATGATTAAATCGGTAATCTTCCCTCGATATGGCGTCCCAAGAATCTTGATAAGCGATGGAGGAACACACTTCACAGGCAAAGACTTTGGTAAATGCTTGAAGAAATTGGGAATTGAACATAGAGTCTCCACGGCTTATCACCCCCAAACAAACGGACAAGCGGAAACTTCAAACAAGCAATTAAAGGACATCTTAAAGAAGACCGTGGTAAAAGGAGGAAAAGATTGGTTGAAGAGACTAGATGATGCACTATGGGCATATCGTACGGCACACAAAACCCCGATTGGTATGACTCCTTATCATTTTGTTTATGGAAAAACATGCCACTTGCCGGTTGAGCTAGAACATAAGGCGTATTGGGCAATGAAGGAAATGAACTTTGATGCGGAAGCCGCTAGAATTAAAAGGAGAATCCAAATAAGCGAATTGGAGGAGTTAAGATTGAAAGCGTACAATAGTGCATCAATTTACAAAGAAAGGATGAAGAGGTGGTACGACAAGCGATTACAAAACAAGGAATTCAAAGAAGGAGACAAGGTCCTACTCTACAATTCAAGATTCAATCTTTTTGGCAAAGGAAAATTACAAAGCAAATGGGATGGACCATACGTCGTACACTCAGTTTCACCCACGGGAGCGGTGACAATCATGGATGCGAAAGGCGACCAATATGTGGTGAACAGACAGCGACTAAAGGTATTCTTGGAGCCCGACGTCATGCCCCTTCATTACATCAACATATACACCATGGAGGAGGAACCGGAACGTCAAGCCTAACGACGTTAAGCAAGGTAAGTTTGTAAATATTCTCTTTTAGATTTTATTTTCAAAGTTTTATTTCTATTCTGGACGAACTTTGAGTAAAACATAGGCTTCTAATTTATTGGTGTGCACCTCGGAAAAAGTTGGAGTCCAGGGGGCTGAAAAACCCGCTGGGCCGGTCGGCCCAACACCCCTAGGCCGGCCGGCCTAAGCCTTCTCGTGTGCGAATCGGTCTCGATTTTTGGTAGGTGCCAGATAAGGAAATTTCAAACCTGTGCCTTATAGATTTCGTATGCCAAAACCGAAGAGATTTTGGACTTCTCATCCAAGTCTTTTCGGGATATAAATAGAGGCGCGGGGTAGATCTATTCTCTCATACTTTTCAATCTACACCACCACCTCGTGAGAGACTTCTACAATGGCCAGTCCAGTGAGCGCAAGATCCATGATTGCAGCAATGGAGATTGAGGAGAGGGGCTTGACGCCCGACACCCCCACGCCAAAGACAACTAGCCCCATCTCGGCAACCGGTGCGCAGCCCCTCCTTGTCGAAGCAAAGCGATGTGAAGCAAGGGCCCCTTCGAAGAAATTCAATACTCAAGCAAGGATGAGCGTCGGAGGGAAGGGCCTTCAATGGTGCAATGAGAGGCTAGCTCAAGCCCAAAGGGTGGTCGTCGTCATCAGCAGCGATGAAGACGAAGGCGAGAAGCGACAAGATAAAAAGCCACCCGCGCCTAGGCATTCCTTGCGCCTCCTCGGAGTTAAAAGAAAGAACTACATCGAACACACCCCAGAGCCGAAGGACTATGCGGGGGACAGCGATTGGGAGAGCATCATGAGCCCTGGTTCATGGGGCGCCACCGGTCGTGACTACGATGATGATTGGCCGGGGTGGCCCGAAGAGGAGAGAAGGGAAGAAGACGACCCCTCCGGAGGTGATAGCGGCAAGAAGAAGAAGGACGACGATGAGCCCGAGGATAATAGCCCCAACCGCAGTGGGCATCACTCCGGGTGCTGTTTCAAGTGCCGCAATGAAATTGTGGATCTCCGTGCCACCATCGATAGGTGTCACGATCGAATCGTGGCAATGGATCGAAGGATGGACGGCATCGAGAGCTTGGCCGAAAAAGACTATAACTTCCTTGTCCGCAACATAAGGAAGCTATTCGGGATGGTCGGAGATCTACAAAAGCAAGGAGGAGGGCGCCCTAGATGCAATTGCCCAAGGTGCCGTTGAGAACACCGACGAGCATCACACCCATCTTTTATATCATTACGACGAGGACGCCGCATAATCTAAGCATGGGGGGAAGGTGCGACGACTCGTAGTTTGAATTTTGGTCTTTGTTTACTCGAAAGTTCGTCGTGTGCGTGTCTTTAATTTTGCATGTGTGAGAGTCATAGTCTAGCGTTGTGTGCTTTATTTTTCGCATGTGTGAGAGTGAGTCTTAAATTAGTGTTGAGTCATGAAAACAAAATAAAAAGAGTCTTTGTTTTTTTGGATCGTGCAATTTTATTTATGCATTTAGTTTTACATTATTTTCATTAAAAGCAATTGTTCACGAGCGTTGTCATGAAATTTAAATCTTATTTGTGGAGCTTAGTAAATTATTCGTCCATGATAATACCCACACTTGAGCTTTGATCTAGCGCTTGGTTTTGATTACGCTTGCGAGTAAGGCATGATTTGGAGGACTTTAATTTCATAAAAATAATAAAACCCCTACAAACATAAGGTTGATCAAGTTCTTGGCAAGTTGAGAGTAAAAATCCTATCATCCAAAAGCTATATTCGTTCCACCATAAGTATTGGATGTACATTGAGTTGAGTTAGGATTTCTTTCTCTTGGGAGTTTTAATTTCGAGCAATGATCATGTCTGTATTTTTCATCTCTGAATTGCTAGCCCCGTCAATATTCGGTAATGAGAATTCCTCATTGGAACAACTCATGAGATCTACCGGATTCCAAAACCCAAACCTGAGATTTTCTTGTTTATTATCGTCTTCCTTGACCACAACCCAATTATGAGGATAAGTTCTGTTTCTGCACATGATTTGTATAAAACATAATTTTGGGATGAAGAAAGGAAGGAGTATTCGAACGATGGACCGAATCCGACCTGGGAAAGCCCCAGGCCAGCCAGCCTACACCTCCTGAGCCGGCCGGCCTAGGCCTCTCTGGTCTCGGTTCGGGCTCTAAAAATTTAGGAAGACACTTTGGAGATTTTCCTATCTATGTTTTATAGAAAGTGTCCTATGAAAAGGTTCGGAAAAGAGAAGAAAAATTCGGGAGAAAGAAGGAAAAGAAAAAAAATAATAATAACGAGAAGGAAAAAAAATAAATGAAGGGATTCTATGGTTAGAGAAGTGCAAAGAGATATCACCTTGTTGTTTGAACAATATCCTCAATTCCAACCATGTGCAATCCGACAACGAGGACGATGCTTGTGCCTTGAAGTCAATCTTTTTGTATGCCTTTGCACATGTCCACCATTCTAAATCTTCTTATCCTTGAACCCCTTACATTATGGAGGAACTCTCATGATCATTGGTTCGGAAGGTAAGCACTCATTAGAAGGTTTTCTTAATTTGACAATATATGTATATACTTTGCTAAGCCTCACCTATAGCCCCACTTTATACTTGAGAGAATTTCGGGAGATGAGAGCTTGCAAATAAAAATAGGATAGCCACTTATATTGAGAGACATGAAAGGGCTTGTGCAAGAATTTTTGGTCTAACCTTTGTTGCAGGGTATTTTGTTTCTTAATTAAAAAAAGAGAGAAAAACCTCCAAGGATGGCAAGAAAAGCAAGTGTTGTCGATATTTGAGTTGCCGGCTAAAGGTAAGAGTCGTGGAGTAAAATTGGATGAGTTTTTGACCGCCCATGATATGATTATCCTTGCTGCTCCTCTGACCTTTGTTTGAAGAAATATTGTTAGGCTTGTTTGCATAAGTAAATTTTGTAGTTCAAGAACTCTTGAGCAACCCTTGGAAGGATTTGATGATTTGATTGGCTCGAGGACGAGCAAAAGCTAAGCATGGGGGCAATGTTGGCGCTCCTTAAGTACCCATTTTATTATACAATTAGGAGAGGTTTTGGTAATTTCTTCGGGATAATTCATGTACTAACCCGCCACTTGGCACCCGAACTTGACCGTTTTCGATTTTGTCCTGGATTTTGGAGCATGTTGCATTTTGACAGAAAATTGGACATTTTCGGAGATGTTTTGACGCATGGTTACAACTGGGCTAAGATGAGGAATAAGAGGAAGATTCAACACGCGAAAGATGGGACCAAAAGGGGTCAGAAAAGGCCCAGGCCGGCCGGCCTGAAGTCCTTGGGCTGGCCGGCCTAGCCCTTGTGACACCCTAGGTGTCTGCACAATCAAATTGCACTCATTGTATGCATCATGTGTTCATTTTACTTGAAAAAGGATCTTTTTGTAATTATAAAAGGTTATATGTGTAATTATGATTTTATGCAAGGTCCTTTCTGTAGTTATATTGAATTGGGTGTGCAATTATAGCTTTTGTGGAGGGTGTTTTTGCAAAATGTGGTGTAATCATTGCATGGCAGGGAACTTTTCAAATCAGCCCAAGATTGAAATGAAATTTCATTGAAAAAGTCAAGTTCCTTTAAATTCAAATTCCCTTCTATATTTTCAAATTTAGCTCTCTATCCTTTGATCAAATAAATTTTTGCACAACATAAAAGTTGTAGATCTTGAAAAACTGAACAACTTTCATGTTGGGCACTTTTTCATTTGAGCCTTATTTTAAAAGTTATCGCTGTTTTTACAGTGGGGTCCCTGGAATTTTTGGAAATAGCGCTTAGGTCCTTTCTTCCACCTCCAGCCTGCCTGCTTGCTCTGTTTCTCCCCGCCGCCGCTGTGCAGGTCGCCGGCGCAGTGGAGAGTCTGACCGGCCACGTTCTGCGTCGTGCTGGCGCCCACGCGTCGCGCTGCTCCTCCTCCACCGCCCTTGGCTGCGCGCTGGAGCCTCCCCTGCAGTGCCACGCCGCCCAGAGCCGCCGCATGGTCGCCACCTCGCCGTCGCCGTGGCCCGGCCAAGGCAGAGGCCGCCGCCCTCCCCTAGCGCGCGCACGGGCACTACTTAAACCCCAGAGTCCCATTCCACACGTCCTTTTGCTCTCTCCTCGTTCCCACGCCACAGAACGCCGCCGCCGTCACCCACAGAACCCCGGCGAGCTCACCCCGCCGCGGAGCCGCCTCACCGCCGCTCCTCCGCTCGCTCTAACCCCCTAGCAAGCACCGCCTCACCCTCGCGCAACTCCCAGGCCACTTCCCCTTGCCCGAACCCCACCGGAGCCACCCCGCCGCCGTGCTCCGAGCCCGCAAGCCGCCGCTCGCCGTCGACCCGCCATTTCCGGCCCTCCTCTCGAGCTCCAAAGCCACCCAGAGGTGCGCCTTGGTCTCCTTAACCTCCCACGCCCCTCCACTCTCGCCGCCGGCGCTCACCATCGCCGGATTTGGCCGGCCATCCTCCCTCTGTTCTTTTCCCCATGGCCGAGGACCCCTTGCTAGAATTTGAGAAACCCCAGGGGGTTTTCTGAGTAGTCAGTGACACATATGAATAGTGCTATAGGGACTTGTTTGTAATAGTTTGCTGCAAACTTTGAAATTTTATATCAATTCATAGGAAATTCGTAAAATAGCAAATCTTGATGTTTTGGAATCCTCTTGAAGAGATCTATGCATTAGAACCATAATATGTTAGGCTTTAGTTGCAAGTTTTTGCTGAAAATTTTGATTTATGTTACTAGTGCATATATATTAGTTGTTTTTATCTTTTTCTTAGTTACTGTTTGAAAGCTTGTCTTGCTCTGAAACTTTTATGGTAGTTTTTTCTTATAACACTAGTATTGCTATAAATATTTCATGATCAGTTCTATGTTGTAGATATTTATTTGATTTAATCATTGTTTAGTATACTTTATTTATGGTAAATAGTTTCTGTTCGTAATAAATCATGAAAATATTTCTGAATGTTCTTATGGAGTAGCTTAGCTTTTCCAGGAAGTTTGAGCCTCAGTTCATGAATAGAACAGGAGCTAAAAATGAATCTTGCTAATTTGTTGTTCTGTTTTGTTTATTTTCTCATAATTATTTCTTTGTAGATAAAATCATGAAAAATTCACAGTAGCTAGTTCATTTCTGTGTCGACCCCCTGTTAAACTTTGAGGTTCTTCTTTGTTCTAGTTTGACCTGTATAATTCAAGTTTGTTCTATGTGCTGTCTGAAAGATTGATTTGTTCTGATTAAATGGTTAGATTTTATGGCATGATTTTTGCAGGGTAGATTACTTTGTTCATGTTCTGTTTAGTGTAATTTTGGCAGAATTTATTATTGTTTGTACTCTGAGTAGTTGATTTATTAGCAAACCATGTTTTGGTTGTTATAGAAAACCACCCCCACTTGTTTATGGAGTAGTTCACTTCATTTGTGCTGTTGATCATGATGCCTTGTGTAGTTAGCTTTGTTATTTAACTCCTCCATAAACGATTGCCCATGTGTGTTTTTAATGTTGTTCTTGCATTACATATAGACACGACTACCTTATCGGACGGGACGTACGAGCTGATCCCGGAGTCTGACGGAGGTGATCTCGAAGCTCAAGCAAATGCCGCTGAACTAACTGAAGCCCCGAACCAAAGTTTGGAAGAGCCTAGAGCTGAAATAGTTAGCGACTACCGAGAAGGCAAGCCCCGGACATAACCTATATTTTAAATTACTATCATTTACTGTATTATTTACTTGTGCATTTACAGTTCTTAGGATTTGAATTGAAACCCTAGATGCATGATCCTAGGAACCTATGTACTGAATACTAGACTTGAGTTCGACTACTTGCTAAGCTTATAGGACCGGTAAAAGTTGAGTGATTGCCTGTCACTCGCGAGTTTTATAGGAATTGATTGTTTACCTTTCTGTTATCAATATAAGGACGACAGACGGGGTTGTGTTCGACATCATGACTTTATGTGAGACCCCGTCTGTGTTGATGAACTTGCTAAGGTCGCGGTGTGTGGTAGCGGTGGTTAAGTTTTTGAAAGTACTAGCCACATGCCGTAAATATGGTACACGGCAAGCCTAGTAGCCGATTGGACCGTGGAGTGGATATACCTCCCACTCTCTCTTAGGGATAGGTTTATTTTTATGTTGCGCAACACTATGACTTCTAGGGACAAGGGTGGACCGAACACGGGTGGACCTTGGAGCCCTGTAGTCGGGGAGAGTGGCACTATCCACAAGTCGGAAAGAAAGGTCAACGGTTGTTTGGGAACGACCCGACGGTGTTCCAGACGTGTGTGCTAGGTTTATCCTTGCAAGGTTGAATTTCGATTCAGAATCGTCCGCCTCTCACGATGATATGAGACTGCTTGATCCCTTTGCCACACAGAGTAATAAGAGCAACAATATTATTTATCAATCTTGTTGTTTGCTTAGTTTTCTACCATGTTTGGATAGTAGTTGCTTACATAGAATGGTTAATCAACTAGAACCTTGAAAGCTAAAACTTGAAAGTAAGGACCTACTCTTTATTGCTTTTCAGCAAAAAGGAAAACCAGAGCCTCACAAACCCTGCATAGTCTATCGATAGTGGGCTACTTAGACCCGTTGACGGTTAAGTCTTGCTGAGTATTAGAATACTCAGCCTTGCTGTTGAAAACCTTTTCAGGTATGAGTTTTGAGGAGCAAATCGCTAGCTTGACCTACCCTTGCTCTTTGCCTCCTGGCTGGTCCATAGAGTGGGATACGTCTTCGGCCGGCAATGACCCTGACGAGTGATACCTTGCTTGGGCTAGCTTGGTATACCTTTACGACGTGTTGTAGCCGTCGTTGTCTCTTCCGCTGGTTTAACTCTAAAGTTTTACTCTTAAGGCATGTATAACTGTTTTACAAAGTTTGGTTTTGTAATAAGTACTTGAATCATATTGTAATCTTTACCTTGCCTGTGTTGTAAAATGGTGGTTGTAACATCTCTGGACTCGCCTTCATGCGGGGTATGCTTGTTCGATCCGAGAACCGGTGGTTGTATCGGGACGTTACCCGATAGACCAAGAATTGTTCCGTTTGAAGTGCATTTGAGCTATTGCTGCCTTTATGGTAATGGCCTGCGCACTTGAGCCGGGATAATTCAGGTGGTTCTGCCACAGCCCTTTTCGGGGTCCAATCGATCTCGGTTTTCTTCAGCACGAAGTATGTGTCAACCCAAACCTATGTTTTATCAAAACCACCAACCATCGTGGGGGAGATCCAGAGAAGAGCATTGAGAGATCCATCTGAGTTAGATAGAAGAGAAAGGCGACACCGGAGGCCTCATCGTCCCTCGGCGCCGCTGCAAGTTGGAGGACAGCAAGGGATCCATCCTTTGCCGTAGATTTCGTCACCATGATCGACTACGCTTCGCTTAGCTTCATGGGGTAAAGTCCTCGTTTGTTCATGGGGTTGTAAGGAGATCCTGAGTTGTAATTGCCGAATCCTTTATGAGATTGATCTATCACGCTTCTTGTTGATGATGCTTTAATGCCTAATAGTTCGCGACTTGGCTTTGGGTTTGCTTTGCTCTTGCATGGTTTACTTAGATTGCATCAACTATCATGTTCTTGTTGATTCGTTACCGATTATCCTCATGTAGTGACAGTATGCGGGAGGGAAAGGTTTTGATCTTGGAACACACCTTTGGTAGATTATATCTGTTCTTTGTTGCTTGGCGATTGCATCTCTAGTGATCCTGAACCCTATGGACAAATGCTCTTCATATCTTGTGCACACATCTATCGTAGCTCACTAGTCTAGATTAGATTAGATTGGTTAGATTAGATCTATTTCACACTCAAACACTCAATGGAGATCTTTTACCAACATCATTAGTGCTTAGTTAAGCATAGTAATACACTTGTTCCGTGGATTGATAAACCTTGGGGGAATACTCTAAGGGAAAAGCTACACGATCCGTGCGTTTGCGGTACGTAAATTGGCGCTTTAAGAAGCGTCAACAGGGCTGTACACCGACTACTCCATCCTGAACAGGTTGTTCAGGAAGACACTCACACCCCGAGATAGGAATCCAAGTGATATTTCAGCGCATGCCAAGAACTTGATGAACAGGATGCAGCCAGATCCCAGAGGTGGTGACTTCAGTGTTGGTGACAACATATGGGAGGAGATAAAGCACATATCAGAGACTCCTCTGAAGACTTGTGGATATGCACCTATAACACCCTAATTTAAATTTTAGTATTTAATAATAAATTTATTTAGCTTTATATAATTTTCTAAGGTTTTATATGCATAGCCTTGCATTTAAATTAATTTTCTTTCATAAGTAATTAAATTTTTCCTAGGTTTAAACATGTTTGTTTATTCATGCTGGTGCATAAGTTTTATTTGGTTGAGTGCTTAGGGTTTGAATTCAAATTTTATTTGAATTCAAATTAGTTTGAGTTGGTTGGAAAGAGAAAAGGAAAGGAAAAAAAAACAGAAAACCCAACAGGACCCAAACCCAACCCAGCAATCAACCAGCTCGGCCCTTCTCTTCCTTCCTTTCCCCGCGGCCCACTTCTCCGCACCCGGCCCACACCAGTGCCGTCCCCGCCAGCCCAGCTCGCGTTCCCCGGCCCAACCCCGCTTCAGGCCGCTCCCTCATCCCATGCGCGCGGGCTCTCACTGACAAGACGGGCCCACCTGTCAGCTGCTGCAGCCGCTCGCCCCGCGTCGCCGTTCCCCGCGACCCGCTCGCTCTGCCGCTGACATGCCCGACCCACACGCCAGGTCCGTCTCGCCCACGCAGCGCAACCTCCGGCCGGGAATCTCGCCGTGATTCCTCGCCCGGGCGCGCACGCCTAGGATGGTCCGCCGCCCTATAAATAGGAACCGCCCCGTGCCTTCCCTGCACCTCTCCATTCCGCAGCCGCCACTGCAACCATAGCGCCGCCACCACCCCGCTCCGCCACGTAGAGGCTTTGCGCCATCGTGGAGTCCCTGCCTCGCCACCCCCAGGCCCTGCCAAGCACCGTAGAAGCTCCGCCTCGGGCCCAGGATCGACACCGAGCCAGCCATCCCTGACCTCGGACCCTGCACGCGCCGGAATTCTACCCGGATGCCGCCGCCGGTGAGTAGCCTGGCCCGTGAATTTGTTCGCCGCCGGTGCTGCTCTGGTCATCCTGACCCCCATTGCACCATTGCAGCACATCCACGAGTCGAGTCGTGAGGTCCAGAAGCCCGGAGACGCCTTCCTTCGACCCCGTCCTCGAGCTCCGCCCAGCGCCGCGCTGCTACTCCGGCAACCACGAGCCCTCGGTGAGCACCAGCCCGCTTCCCTAGTCCTTTTGTGCTAGAATTTGTAGGCTGTAGCCCATCCCCGCGGCCGCAACGCCGTTCATCGGCGTTCCGCCGCCGCACGACACGCAGCCCGCCCTGGCGGGTTCTCTGCAGAACACCCCAGCCCCGCGAGACCCTACTTCGGGTTCGCATTATCCCCGCACAAGCATGTGCACCCCATTGCACCACAACCCGCGCCCAGAATGGCCTACATGCTCGCACGCCGGCGAGCCTCGTCGCGCAGAGCCGCCCTCCCCGCCACGCACTCCGTCCCAAGCTCCATTTCCCCAACCTGAGTGCCCAAGTGGTTTAGCCATGTCGTGCTGAGCATCCACGGCCAAACCACACCTCAAACCGAGCTCCAGAACGCCAGAAATGGCGAACGCCGGCGAGCCCCCGCGCAGCGCCGCCGCAGAAAATGGACGCCGACGCTCAACGCCACCGCACCCCGCGCCCAGTGAAGCCGAGCCATTGGATCTGTAGCCAACGCCCATGATTAGATCTAAAGCTGATCAGATCTGAACCACCAGATCGAGATCAAACGGCTCAGATCTAAACATACTGCTTCAGCCTACCAGTTTTGCTAAAGAGTCCCTGAAGTTCCCGGAATTTAACCCGCGGTCCACTGCAGTTCAAAAATAATTGCAGAACAACCCTATTTTTAATGTTTGGGCCCCTGACCTTTTTAAAAATAGAACCCGCAGTCCTAGCCGGTCAGTTTTACGTGTTAGACCCTGGATCTAATCTTTAATTATGTTTTAGTCCCTGGTTTGGCGCAGAAGCCCCTGGAACCTTAGTTTTTCTCGCAGTTTAGTCCCTAGACCTAGTTTTAGCTCTAATTTTCACGTTCTAGATCCGTTTTAGGTGTTCTTTATGTCCACGCGATCGTTATAACGTGTAGAATAGTTTTAGCTCAGTTTTGTTTGCTATTTTTACATATTGTTGTACTATTTCTTAGCATTTGACTTTGTTTGCATGTATGTGTATGTGCTGGACCTTGTTTTGGCGTTGCGATCGTGAGTAGACGTTGATCCTTCGGAGGAGTACCAGGAGCCATCTTCCACGGGATAGTTTTAGCAGCATGAGAACTTTAAGGAAGGCAAGTATAACATGAACTGCCTATCACGTTTAAATACATTTTCATACTGCATTTTAATATTGTATGCCTATAAGGACTTTCCTAGCCACTTTATATCCTTTATATATATCCCTTGGGTTGCATTTTGGTTAGTTGTGCTAGGTGCCGCGCTATAACACACTTGGTCCTTTTTAATTAATTTGATTAATGGTATATGCAACTTAATTCTGAGAGTGGGCCTCTGTGTTCTGTGCTTGAGTAGTTCACGTCTCGTTAAAATTGTTTTTTTCTAGAAACATGGTTTAGGGGGCCAGCACGGTGCTTAGTGCTGGGTTGGCCACTCTCCATAAGGACCGGTTCATAGAGCGACTACCTGGGACAATAGCGCTACCACAAGACTGGAATGGGACGGTCTTGGCTTACTAATTAGGTCATTTTGGTTTGGGAGTAACTTACCGACGGGGCAAGAGGAAGGGTGAGCTTCAATGGTCTGTGTTATCTTGTACCCCCTCGAGGTGGGCCCCATCATTGTGGAGCCTAAATCCTTAGCGGTTACACCTTACCAACATGGTCCTTTGTAACGGCCTCGTAGTGAGTTTGCTAGTCATCTCACCTACGGAAGTGTGATGAACAACTAGCGTAGCTCACGACTTGTGGGTAAAGATGTGCAACCTCTGCAGAGTATAAAACTGGTATACTAGTCGTGCTCACGGTCATGAGCGGCCCAGATCCTCCTTTTGATTAGTGGGGTTATCTTCCTTTGATTAGGGGGGTTCCCCGGGTGGTTTGGTTTGGTTCTCAGTAGTTCATAATTAATTTTGATTAATTTCTATGTAACTGGGTTTATGGTAATTCATCCACTTGTAGTAATTAGCTTTAATAAAACTTTGCCAAGATTAAAAGCTAATGCAGTTGAGTTAGCCAACCTTAGAGCCTCATAGTTTGTGTTATACTTGTTGAGTATAAGTTGTGTACTCACTCTTACCTACTCTACTCTTTTCCTCTTGTTCTCTTTGGGTATACCCTACTGCTGCTCAGTTTCTGGCGATGCAGACGAGTTCACCCGGAGCTACCAGGAGTACGAGGACTTCTAGGCGGTCGTCTCCCAGTCGACGTCCCTGTGGCGCCCAGCTTCTGAGAGTTCCGTACTTGTTTTACGCTTCCGCATACTCCGTATCAGACATTTGTCATTTATGTAATAAATAACATTCGTATTCGCTTTATTATATCTTTTTACGTGATATGTGCTGTGATATATTATTCATTCTATTGTATATATGTGTGACTTGATCCTGGCACATATATGATTGCTCGGTTTATGTCCTTTTGTAAACCGGGTGTTACAGAGTGGTATCAGAGCTATATCGACTATAGGACGAAGGCCTAGATAGAACTGGTCGAGTTTTGGGTCTTATTCTCTCTATCCTTCTCTGCTGAAACTATTTTGCTATTATATTCCTTGAATTCTAAGATTTTTACTCACCTTGCCTTGATTTTTCTCTATAGAATAGTTTTCGTTGATTTTGACCTGAAGTAAGTCAACCGACCATCATAGGTGAAAGCTAAATGACCCTTTATAATAGCACGATAGAACGTTTTGCGACGTGTTGTGTTAGTCGAGTTGTGTGTTAAACTCGGCTAAAGTGTAAAATTTGTATGCTTGTTATTATTTAAATGTTTGATTTGGATCTTTGGTTGATTGCATAGCTTAGTAGTTAAATTTGTTTAGTGAAAATCAGCTCTTAAGTTAAAGTTTAATTACTTAATAAAATGAGTGAGACCGTTAGGGTTAAAACCATGCACTCTATCCTATCTGCTTTATCATGCCTAAGTCTTCCTTGCAGAAAGATATCATATCCGTCTGAAATTATTTCTGCAATATCTTTGCTCATACATCTTTTGTTCAAATCAGATGGTGAACACCAGGAGCACCGGTTTCGGTTCTGGCCAGCAGGGGCAGTACAACCAGGGTACCGGAATGCCGATGCCTCCATCCTTGACTCCGGAGCAGTTCTTCCAGCTCCAGATGCCGATGATGGCCACCCTGAACAACACCGTCAAGCACAGCAGCAGGTCCACGCTCAGCCGCCGCCTCCGCCTCCACCACAGCAGCCCTGCGACAGGCACGCGGAGTTTCTGAGGGGTCACCCACCGACGTTCTCCCACACATCTGACCCACTCCAGGTGAACGACTGGCTCCGTGCAGTGGAGCGCCAGTTGGACATCGCATAGTGCGATGAGCGGGAGCGTGTCCTGTACATAGCAGGGCAGCTGCGAGGGGCAGCTCTTGACTGGTGGGAGTCCCACAGGATTCAGGACCGCGAGGCTTTCACCTGGATCCAGTTCTGGGAGCGGTTCCGCAGCCACCACGTCCCAGCGGGCGTGATGAAGACGAAGAAGAAGGAGTTCCTTGCGCTTAAGCAGGTAAATCCAGATATAATCCTTCAGCATTTCCTTTTGAGCTAAGATCTCCCTTGTTCTATCTTTCTGAAACAGGAGCTAATCATTCGTCATACATCTTTCTTTTTCACTTCAGGGGACTATGACAGTCACGGAGTACCGTGATCGTTTCCTTCAGCTCGCTCGCTATGCCCCTGCCGAGGTCGCGGATGACCGCGAGAAGCAGGAGCACTTCATGGAGGGTCTTGAGGACTACATCCAGTACGTGCTGCTCAACCTCCGCTTCGACGACTTCAACCATCTGGTTGACAGCGCGCTCAACACGGAGTGCAAGCACCAGGAGATGGAGGATACGAAGAGGAAAATCACTCCAGTTGCTTCCGGCAGCAACACCTGTCCCCGCTTCCAGCCGCATCAGCAGTAGTAGCAGTACCGGCCGCCCCAGCAGTACCAGCAGCGGCCGTAGCAGTACCAGCAACGGCCGCAGTAGTACCTGCCTCGATAGCAGCTGCAGGCAGCACATGGCCAGATGTTTCCTGCACCTCCGGCTCGTGCCGCTCCACCAGCTCCGCCCGCACCTCAGGATCCATGGCAGGCAGCTCCTCCTGCCGGACAGCAGGCTCCAGCACCTCCTCGCACGTGCTATCACTGCGGCCAGCCAGGGCACTACGCCAACTCTTGCCCCTGGAAGGCGCAGGCGGGACAACAGGGGTGCCCAGCTTAGCCAAGAGTGCTAGCACAAGGTCGGGTGAACCACGTGACGGCCGAGTCAGCGGCCGAGGCTCCTAACGTGGTTATTGGTACGTTCATGGTCAACTCCCATCTAGCTACAATGCTTTTCGATACTGGTGCTACTCATTCATTCATCACCAAGTCATACGTTTAGCAGCATAGTTTCTTTACCACCGCATTAAAGAGGTGTCTGCTAGTCTCTTCACTGGGAGGGGAGTTGAGATCCCATATTGTTTGCCCCCGAGTCAGTATAGCCATAAGGGGGGCAAAGTTCAGTACTAATCTAATGGTGCTAGACACCAAGGGTATTGATGTGATTCTGGGAATGGAGACTCTTGCCAAGTGGGGAGTCAGAATTGATTGTGCTCAGCGAATAGTTCACTTGTTAGCATCTGATGGCTAGCAGATCACAGTCAGTGCTTCAGAACCCTCGGGGTTCCTTCATCAGATGGAGGCTAGACCCACGAACGGTATTCACATGGTGTCTGATTTCACAGATGTCTTTCCGGATGATCTGCCAGGTATGCCGCCTGAATGCGACATTGAGTTTTCTATTGATCTCTTGCCTGGCACAGCTCCTATTGCAAAGCGGCCCTACCGCATGGCACCTATAGAGCATGAGGAAGTCAAGAAGACCATTGATGAGTTGCTAGCCAAGGGCTATATCCATCGCAGCTTTTCTCCTTGGGCTTTTCCGTTGTTTTTAGTAGATAAGAAGGATGGTTCGAAGAGAATGTGCGTCAATTATCGGGATCTGAACGCAGTTACCATCAAGAACAAGCATCCACTGCCCCGTATTGAGGATCTTTTTGATCTGCTTCGAGGTGCTTGTGTATTCTCGAAGATTGATCTGCGTTCGGGTTATTTTCAGCTGAGGATCCATCCCGAGAATATTCCGAAGATGGCATTCACCTGCAAGTACGGGCTGTATGAGTACACGGTCATGTCTTTCGGCTTGACTAATGCCCCGGCTTTCTTCATGCACCTGATGAACAAGGTTTTCATGGACTATCTGGATTTCTTCGTGGTGATCTTTATTGATGATATTCTAATCTTTTCCAAGACAGAGGCAGAGCATGAAGTTCATCTGAAGCTCGTGTTGCAGAGATTGAGGGAGCATCAGCTGTATGCTAAGTTCAGCAAGTACGAGTTCTGGATTGATGAGGTTCCATTCCTCGGTCATATCATCTCCAAGGGAGGCATTGCAGTTGATCCGAGCAAGGTGAAGGATGTGCTCGAGTGGAAAACACCGCAGACGGTGAAGGAAGTCCGGTCATTCTTGGGCTTAGCAGGATATTATCGGAGGTTCATTGAGAATTTCTCCAAAATCGCGAAGCCCTTGAATTCTTTGCTAGAGAAGAATGTGGATTTCATATGGACTGATGAGCGTCAGATGGCCTTTGATGAGTTGAAGAAGGAGCTTACTACAGCGCCAGTCCTTACTCTGCCAGACCAGAGCGAGAGGTTCACCATGTATTGTGATGCTTCGAAGGATGGTCTCGGTTGTGTCTTGATGCAGGAAGGCAGTGTGATTGCTTATGCTTCACGGCAGTTACGTCGGCATGAGCTGAACTATCCCACTCATGATTTTGAGTTAGCCGCAATTGTGCATGTTCTGAAGATTTGGAGGCATTACTTGTTCGGGCAGCAATGTGATATCTACACTGATCACAAGAGCCTCAAGTATATTTTCACGCAGAATGAGCTGAACATGCGGCAGAGGAGATGGTTAGAGCTGGTCAAGGATTATGACCTAGAGATTCACTATCATCCGGGTAAGGCCAATGTTTTGGCAGACGTTCTGAGCAGAAGAAGCTATGTCAACATGGCCGTGGCTTTCTAGATGCCTCCAGAGTTATGCGAGGAGTTTGAACAGTTGAGTATGGGTTTCTTACATCATACTTCGAGTGCAGCATTCGAGGCAGAGCCCACTCTAGAGGTAGAGATCTGGCAGCATCAGAAGGAAGATGAGAAGTTGCAAGAGATTCGTGAGTTGCTCAAGAAAGGCAAGGCTCCTCATTTTAGAGAGGATGATCAGGGTACCTTGTGGTACAAGAACCGGATCTGTGTGCCAGATGTGAAGGATCTCAGGAAGTTGATCCTGAGCGAGGCTCATGATACAACGTATTTCATTCATCCGGGCAGTACCAAGATGTACTATGATCTTAAGGAATGATTCTGGTGGTATGGGATGAAGCGTTCCGTTGCAGAGTACGTGGCTATTTGTGACACCCGTCAGCGTGTCAAGGCTGAGCATCAGAGGCCAGCAAGTCTGTTACAGCCATTGAAGATTCCAGAGTGAAAATGGGAGGAGATCACTATGGACTTCATTGTTGGGTTGCCTCGTACTCAGAAAGGGTACAACTCTATATGGGTAGTAGTGGATCGTTTGACGAAGGTTGCTCACTTCATTCCGGTGAACACTACTTACTCCGGTGCCAGACTTGCAGAGTTGTACATCTCCCGGATTGTCTGTTTGCATGGTGTGCCCAAGAAGATCATATCTGACAGAGGATCTCAGTTCACTTCACAGTTCTGGGAGCAGCTCCATGATTCGTTGGATACGAAGCTGCGCTTCAGTATCGCCTATCATCCTCAGACAGATGGGCAGACAGAGAGAACCAACCAGGTGTTGGAAGATATGTTGCGAGCCTGTGCTATTCAGTATGGTACCAGTTGGGATAAGTGCCTGTCGTATGCTGAGTTTTCCTACAACAACAGCTACCAGGCCAGTCTGAAGAAGTCCCCCTTTGAGGCATTGTATGGCAGAAAGTGCATGACTCCTCTTTATTGGGATCAGATTGGTGAGAAGCAGCTCTTTGGCCCTGACATTATAGAATCTGAGGATTGCACAGACTAGGCAGAAGAGCTATGCAGAGGGCAAACGGAGGGACCTGACCTTCAGCGTTGATGATTATGTATATCTAAAGCTGTCCCCGATGCGAGGGATCCGCAGATTCAACATCAAGGGGAAGCTAGCACCTCGGTATGTTGGTCCATTCAAGGTGCTAGTGAGGAAAGGCGAAGTTGCTTATCGCCTGGAGTTGCCTACCAGTCTCTCTGGAGTGCATGATGTCTTCCATATCTCTCAGTTGAAGAAGTGTCTATGAGTACCTGAGAAGCAGGCACCACTGGATGGGTTAGACGTGCAGGAAGATCTGACCTATACTGAGCATCCGGTGAAGATTCTGGAGACATCAGAGAGGGTTACACGGAACAAGCGCATCAAGATGTGCAGAGTTTAGTGGAGTCATCACAGTGAAGCTGAGGCTACATGGGAGCGAGAAGATGAGCTGAGGAAGACATATCCAGATGAATCTCGGGGACGAGATTCCTATAAGGGGGTAGGGTTTGTAACACCCTTATTTAAATTTCTGTATTTAATAATAAATTTAATTAGCTTTATTTAATTTTCTAAGGTTTTATATGCTTAGCCTTGCATTTAAATTAATTTTCTTTCATAAGTAATTAAAATTTTCTTAGGTTTAAACACGTTTGTGCATTCATGCTGGTGTATAAGTTTTATTTAGTTGAGTGCTTAGGGTTTGAATTCAAATTTTATTTGAATTCAAATTAGTTTGAGTTGGTTGGAAAGAGAAAAGGAAAGAAAAAAATAGAAAACCCAACAAGACCTAAACCCAACCCAGGCAGCCCAGCAATCAACCAGCTCGGCCCTTCTCTTCCTTCCTTTCCCCGCGGCCCACTTTTCCGCACCCGGCCCGCACCAGCGCCGTCCCCGCCAGCCCTGCTCGCGTTCCCCGGACCAACCCCGCTTCAGGCCACTCCGTCATCCCACACGCGCGGGCTCTCACCGACAAGACGGGCCCACCTGTCAGCTGCTGCTGCCGCTCGCCCCGCATCGCCGTTCCCCCGCGACCCGCTCGCTCTGCCGCTGACACGCTTGGCCCACACGACAGGTCTGTCTCCCCACGCAGCGCAACCTCCGGCTGGGAATCTCACCGTGATTCCTCACCCGGGCGCGCACACCTAGAATGGTCCGCCGCCCAATAAATAGGAACCACCCCGTGCCTTCCCTGCACCTCTCCATCCCGCTGCCGCCACCGCAACCCTAGCGCCGCCACCACCCCGCTCCGCTGCGTAGAGGCTCGGCGCCATCGTGGAGTTGCCACCTTGCCACCCCCAGGCCCGGCCAAGCACCGCAGAAGCTCCGCCTCGGGCCCAGGATCGACACCGAGCCCGCCATCCCCGACCTCGGACCCTGCACGCGCCGGAATTCCACCCGGACGCCGCCGCCAGTGAGTTGCTCTGCCAGTGAATTTGCTCGCCGCCGGTGCTGCTCCAGTCATCCTGACCCCCATTGCACCATTATAGCACATCCACGAGTTGAGCCGTGAGGTCTTGAAGCCCGGAGACACCATCCTTCGGCCCCGTCCTTGAGCTCCGCCCAGCGTCGCAGCCGGTCCTCGTCGCCGACCGCCCTGCGCTGATACTCCGGCCACCACGAGCCCTCGGTGAGCACCAGCCCGCTTCCCTGGTCCTTTTGTGCTAGAACTTGTAGGCTGTAGCCCATCCTCGCGGCCGCAATGCCGTTCACCGGCGTTTCGCTGCCGCACGACACGCAGCCCGCCGTAGCGGGTTCTCTGTAGAACACCCCAGCCCCACGTGACCCTAGTTCGGGTTCGCATTAACCCCGCACTGCACGTGCATCCCTTTGCACCACAACCCATGCCCAGAACGGCCTACACGCCCACACACCAGCGAGCCTCGCCGCGCAGAGCTGCCCTCCCCGCCACGCACTCCGTCCCAAGCTCCATTTCCCCAACCTGAGTACCCAAGTGGTTTAGCCATGTCGTGCTGAGCATCCACGGCCAAACCACACCTCAAACCGAGCTTCGGAACGCTAGGAATGGCGAACGCCGGCGAGGCCCCGCGTAGTGCCGCCGCGGAAAATGGACGCCGGCGCTCAATGCCACCGCACCCCGCGCCCAGTGAAGCCGAGCCATTGGATCTGTAGCCAACGCCCACAATTAGATCTAAACCGATCAAATCTGAACCACCAGATCGAGATCCAACAGCTCAGATCTAAACATACCACTTTAGCCTACCAGTTTTGCTAAAGAGTCCCTGAAGTTCCTGGAATTTAACCCGCGGTCCACTACAGTTCAAAAATAATTGCAGAACAGCCCTGTTTTTAACGTTTAGGCCCTTGACCTTTTTAAAAATTGAACCCGCAGTCCTGGCCGGTCTGTTTTACGCGTTAGACCCTGGATCTAATCTTTAATTATGTTTTAGTCCTTGGTTTTAATGGGGACGTGGGTTCCCAATCTTCCGTCAGGTTCTGGATAACTCTCGTTGTAGGCGGAGCGAGACACACCGATCCGGCTTCAGATCCTAAGACCCGAATCCAGCAATCTTAGCACCACAACTCCTCTGGTTATCAACCGTATCACAACCCGGTTGACCTCGCCAAGAAGGCTAATCCCTGCAAGCGCAACGAAGAACACAAGCAAGAACTCGAAAGAAACGCAGCTCAAATAGAGTGACTCTGCAGATGAATGATTAATCTCACAAGTTGGGGTTTCACAAACCGATGAACGGCGACAACTGTTCTTGACAGAATGAATCTAAGCAAAACCCAAGTCTCACGATGGCGGCGGCGGCTATTAATAAGGGTTTAGGTCGCGCAAAACCCCCTGGACGCGCCCCTATTGGGCTCCAACACGATACACGGGCCATCGGCCCAAAAACAGTGACGCAGCACCGGAACAGATTCTGGACGCCAACTTCCACAGACGATTCCTGTCGACTCCGGATGAATTTGAACCTGAAACCAGAGCCATTGGAAGCGTCTTGAAATTTTATTTCCATCCATATCAAGTGCGCCCAAATCCGACTCCGTATGCAACCTGGGCGTCCGTTTTAGTGCGGCCTGTTCCTGGAGTCCGAAACTGAAACGAAGTCGAATCGGTTTGGGCCTCCATCTTGATCCGGACGTCCTTGCTGGTCCTCCACGCCTCCAAGGCCTTCTCCACACCCTTGCTGGTCCTCTCCTTTGTTCCTAAGTACAATTAAGTCATTAGGTAGCAATCTATTCTCAGATTCACAATAAACATTACTTAGGAACGAACTCACCTGTAAGTTCAATTGTCGAGCACGTGCGCGAGTAATAGGACCTTGTATATCATCTTGAGGAGTGTCGTTTGTATCCGTAGGAGTGATGTCCTCATCAGGTTTGGCGCGGAAGCCCCTGGAACCTTAGTTTTTCTCGCAGCTTAGTCCCTAGACCTAGTTTTAGCTCTAGTTTTCACGTTCTAGCTCCGTTTTAGGTGTTCTTTATGTCCACGCGATCGTTGTAACGTGTACAATAGTTCTAGCTCAGTTTTGTTTGATCTTTTTATGTATTGTAGTACTATTTCTTAGCATTTGCCTATGTTTGCATGTATGTGTATGTTCTGGACCTTGTTTTGGCGTTGCGATCGTGAGTAGATGTTGATCCTTCAGAGGAGTACCAGGAGCCATCTTCCGCGGGACAGTTTGAGTAGCAGGAGAACTTTGAGGAAGGCAAGTATAACATGAACCGCCTATCACTTTTAAATACATTTTCATACTGCATTTTAATATTGTATGCCTATAAGGACTTTCCTAGACACTTTATATTCTTTATATATATATCCCTTGGGTTGCATTTTGGTTAGTTGTGCTAGGTGCCGCACTATAACACACTTGGTCCTTTTTAATAAATTTGATTAATGGTATATGCAACTTAATTATGAGAGTGGCCCTCTGTGTTCTGTGCTTGAGTGGCTCACGTCTCGTTAAAATTGTTTTTTTTCTAGAAACATGGTTTAGGGGGCCAGCACGGTGCTTAGTGCTGGGTTGGCCACTCTCCATAAGGACCGGTTCATAGAGCGACAACCTGGGACAACAGCGCTACCACAAGACTGGAATGGGACGGTCTTGGCTTACTAATTAGGTCATTTTGGTTCGGGAGTAACTTACCGACGGGGCAAGAGGAAGGGTGAGCTTCAATGGTCCCTGCACTGCGAGGCTTGGTCTGTGTTATCTTGTACCCCCTCGAGGTGGGCCCCATCGTTGCAGGGCCTGAATCCTTAGTGGTTACACCTTACCAATGTGGTCCTTTGTAATGGCCTCATAGTGAGTTTGCTAGTCATCTCACCTCAAAGTGTGATGAACAACTAGCGTAGCTCACGACTTGTGGGTAAAGATGTGCTACCTCTGCAGAGTGTAAAACTAGTATACTAGCCGTGCTCACGGTCATGAGCAGCCCAGATCCTCCTTTTGATTAGTGGGGTTATCTTCCTTTGATTAGGGGGGTTCCCCGGGTGGTTTGGTTTGGTTCTCAGTAGTTCAAAATTAATTTTGATTAATTTCTATGTAACTGAGTTTATGGTAATTCATCCACTTGTAGTAATTAGCTTTAATAAAACTTTGCCAAGATTAAAAGCTAATGCAGTTGAGTCAGCCAACCTTAGAGCCTTATAGTTTGTGTTATAATTGTTGAGTACAAGTTGTGTACTCACTCTTGCCTACTCTACTCTTTTCCTCTTGTTCTCTTAGGGGATACCTTACTGCTGCTCAGTTCCCGACGACGCGGAGGAGTTCACCCGGAGCTACCAGGAGTACGAGGACTTCTAGGTGGTCGTCTCCCAGTCGACGTCCCTATGGCGCCCAGCTTCCGAGAGTTCCGTACTTGTTTTACGCTTCCGCATACTCTGTATCAGACATTTGTCATTTATGTAATAAATAACATTCGTACTCGCTTTATTATATCTTTTTACGTGATATGTGTTGTGATATACTGTTCATTCTGTTGTATATACGTGTGACTTGATCCTGGCACATATATGATTGTTCGGTTTATGTCCTTTTGTAAACCGGGTGTTACAGCACAATACATCATGAAAGTGATACTGAAGGTCACCAGGAGAAATTTTGGGATGGATGTGAAGCATGAGCCGCTTAGGATCAAGCATCCTAAGCATGTGAGAGTTCCTTCTGAGGGCAGATATGACGATGTTAAGGAGGAGGATCAGGAGGATCAGGGTCCACTACCTGATCAGGATGCAGATGCACAGCAGCACGCTCAGGACGTGCCTCAGCAGGAGGAGCCAGCTGGAGGCTTTGTGCCTCATGAGGGTAGAAATGCTTCCCCTCCTCGCAGGTCTTCCTCTTCCTTCAGGCGGATGTTCAGGACATTTGCAGGCATGATCAAGAACCAGAGAGGCATTCTGGTTAATCAGGAGAGGGAGAGGAAGAACAACAAGAAGTTGAGGGATAATCAGAAGTGGATGTACACTGCCATGCAGCTCCAGCCACCTCTCTCGCCTATCTCACCAGAGCCAGAGGCAGCAGAGATCCCCTCACATGACATGATGATTGAGAGCTTCTAGGGGATGGACTTTGGGCAGTATGACCATCTGGGCGAGCAGATGTTCTTTGGCCAGGAGAGTCAGCCAGGTGGATCTTCCTCAGCTCACCAGTTCCCTCACGGACCTCCACCACCCTTTGCTCCTCAGTTCTGTCCAGGTCCATAGTTCTTCACTTCAGGCCCACAGATGTTTGCATGATAGTTTGTGGGGTCTCAGTTTGCTGGACCATACTCAGGGCCCCCACCGTTCACTTACAGTTTCATGGGGCCAATTCCACCTTTCAATGCAGGACCTCAGTTTGGTACACATGTCAGTTCTTCGACAGTTCCAGGATCGTTGGCGACATTCCCTATAGCTTCTACACCACCTACACTTCACTTTGGGCTTGGAGGGACATTTTCTTCACCAGTTACAGGGTATGCAGGGACAACAGCTTCACTTTCTCCAGCTCCTGACTCAGTTGAGGCAACCATGTCCAGCTGGAGTGATTCGATATTTGCTTATCCTGGTAGTTCTGGTGGTTTCTCTTCGGGTGGACAGTGACTTCAGACGGCAACACACTCTTCTCCTCTTGTGCGCTTTTTGTTGATGGATGACAAAGGGGGAGAAGTTTGGAGGATTAAAGCTGATTTTGTGGTTGTGTGTGTGCCATCTTGAGAGTAGATGGGATATGTATCTTGAGATCATCTTGTCTCATCTAGCTGTTTATGATATATCATGTATGGATGATGGATGTATGGACATCATGATTTGGATGTATTTGGATATGTTTGGATATTCTTGTCTCATCTTGTAAAATCATTTCCATCTCTTTCGTATTAAGGATTTGTGCGGACTTGAGAACACTTGTATTGAATGCTATTGGGTGTATTTATCATGTTTTAAATACATAAGGAATGTTTATGATAGTGTGAATTTTTTGAGTGATGTGATGTCTTTTGTTTCAGCCTTGGGCTGTTCTGGTAGTCTGTGACCGGTCTGACTGGTCAGAGGGGACCAGTCTGACCGGTCCAAGCGCGTGCTGGCTGGTATGGACCGGTCTGACCGGTCCCAGGGACCGGTCTGACCGGTCTGTGGCAGCAGCACTGCTCTTGTGTTTGCTTGAGTGTGTTACATGACATATTGCATCACAGATTTATTTATGATGATCACACACACTTGTTACACCCCACGGATGCTAAAATTTAGGGAGAGTCTCATTTGTGCTCAATATGTGTAATTTGGCATGTGAGGCCAACTTGTGTTGAATTCGATTCATATGCACATATTGAGGGGGAGCTCCAACTAAATCTGAGAATTCAAGAGCTTTATTGAATATCTTTTTGTAAGCTTTAATCAGGTTGTCATCAATCACCAAAAAGGGGAGATTGAAAGAGCATCTAGGCCCTTAGTGGGTTTTGGAGTATTGATTGACAACACGATTAAAGGACTAACTTGTTTGCATGAGATCATGAGCGGGTATTTAATTAAGTAATGGGTACTAAATGAGATGGCTCATGTGTTGCAAGCAAGTGTGTTTATCCCATTGGTAAAATGTGTATGTGACAAGCAAAACAAGAAAAGGAAAATAGAGCAAGGTATTCATGGTTGATATAAAAGCTCTAATATGCGAAGGCTTGTTTCGGTTTAAAATGGGATTTAAAGTGACAAGTAAAGATTTTGTGAATGAGATGTGATATGCTTATGCATAATCTCAAATATGGAAGATCTTGTCACATGTGATAAATGGTTATTAACTAAAAAAGCAAGTAAGGCAAAAGAGAATGAGACATGAGTTGATGCATATATGATGTCTCAAATTGGAAAGCTTGCATATAAGATTGAATTGAGAATTCGAATTGACAATGAAGATTTCATGCATGACACAAATCAATATGAGTTCAAGATGGATGGCTAGGATAAAGGTAGAGGACCAAGAGGCATGTTTCAAGAGGCTACGCAAGCGACGGCTTGGGGGGAGCAAAGAAACCGATACGGGTCAAAGGTCGGAGATCCTAGAGTCATGTAGAGCTCTATGTTGGAGAGTGTTATTATTCAAGTAAAGAAAGTGACTTGTGAATCAAGTTGGATTTCACTCCTATGCAAATCAAAGATTCAAAGTCACTAGCTCAAAGCGGGTATGCTCAAAGAATGAAGATGTTGATGCCCTCAAAGTATTGAAGAAAGGATGGCATGATCAAAATGTGAAGCTCAAGTTGTGATTGTGGAAATTGTATATTTCATTTATACACTTGAGTATAGGTATGCCGTACTATCAAGAGGGATGCAACATTAGTAGGTTTAGACAATACTAAAAGTGTTCAAATAGTCCCTAGAGAGAATAGCCAAAGTGAGAGAGTGCTAACTGCAGAAAACAGTGAGGGACCGGTCTGACCGGTCCAAGGGACCGTCTGACCAGTCTGAGCAGGGCGAGCCTCCAATGGCTAGTTTTCAAAACAGACCGGTCGGACCGGTCTGACTGGTCTAACACTGACAGGGCAACAGCTAGTTTTGTGAGAAGGGTTATTTATACCCCATGACTTCACCCATTCATGGCTGCTGATGCTAGAACATTTCAGAACATCTTGAGAGCCATGTGAACACTTGGAGAGTCCTCCCCAACCTCTCTTTGTGAGGATTGCTTGATTCAAGGTGAATCTTTGAGTTGGGTTGAGTGAATCCATTCTTTGAGAGCCATTTGAGCAAGAGAGAAACATCCCGAGCTTTGAGCACTTGAGGTTGCGTTGGTCAACTCGATTGAAGCATTTGTTACTCTTGGAGCATCGGATCCTAGATGGCTAGGCGTCGCCGGCTAGCTCCCAAGGTTGTGGTGAGCAGCAGCAAGATTGTTGCGGCTTCGATCGTGTGCCAAGAGGGCGCATGGTCATATAGTGGAGAAGAGGAGATAGCTTAACCTTGGGGTCACTACGAGCTTCCTCAACGAGAGTAGGATTCACACGAGGGTGCACGGGGTGAATCCAAACTTCGGTCAAACAAATCATCGTGTCTTCATTGCATCATCTCTATTTCGGTTTGATTTACTTACCTTGCATTTATAGTTTTGAGTTTGAATTGTGCTTCCACTCGATCTACTTGGGTGTGCTCTACTTGTGTGTAGGGACTTGTTTATATTATTAGAAATACTCTGCAAGACACATATCCCAAGTTTCTTATAGGTTCAAGCTCGAGAGGGGACTTGTTCCTGCTGACTGGGCTGTCTGCCTGCATAGACCGGTCTGGCTCAATCAAACATTTGTTCAATCAGCCTTGGCTCCTCATCCAAGATCCTTACACTACCACTAAGTACTTAACATTATACAAATATCCAACATTTGTTCAAAGTACTTCTGGCTCACATGCCAATTCAATTATAAGACAAGCTTAAGGAGACTCTGCCCTACTCAAGGCTTCTACAATCTGATCAGCCACCCCGGAGGTTTCCGACAGGTAATGATGGAACTGATCATCAGTACAATCAGCCTTGGCTCCTCGTCTAAGAGCATCCAGATGAGTGGTTGGCCAATAAGATTTCACCAGCCCAAGTACGTGACGTACGTACTGGCGGGTAATGTGGGAAACAAACCTCTCGAAGGCCCCAGGCACCCTGCGAAGCCTCCTGGCCAGCATGAGTGGTTCATCTCCATCTCTAACCAGGATATCCATGGCCTCGGCTACCTCCAGGGCGGCATCTCTGACTTCTTTCAGCTCCACAAGCTCACACTGCATCGAGTCTCAAGACTCTGACAAAGTCTTGAGTTGTTGCAGCATCAATGCTGCCTCACGGTCAGAGTCCTCTTTAATCTTCTTAAGCTTCTTTATCTTATCTGCATTTCGGTACATAAGAATCTTTAAATCCAGTACCAAGCTTTCCTGAATCTCTAAAGATTTGGCACAAGCTGTGTACTCGATAGAAAGAAAATCTTATAAACACTAAGCAGATCTACTAGTCGAGTGCATAATAAATGCCAAAGACTAACCTTTTTTAGATTGGGAAAGCTTCTTCAGCTTCCCCTCAAGGGCAGTCTTCTCAGACGAGAGTGTTTTAACCCTCTCTTTGAGAGCATTTAGCTCTATCTCATCTGGAGAATGGACACTCATTCGTCCCAGTGCTTCCTGCAAAACAAAAAGATCAGAATACTACTCGATCTACTCCAAAAGTACTTGAAGTATTCGACTACTTACTTCTAGCAGCTTGACAGCTAGCTCCACATTCTCTCTTGGCAAATTGCTTCCCGATGTGACATGGGAAGCACTTGCCACCACCTCTATAACAGCCCTCTTGGGCACTTCTTCAATTTTTCCTATAGTATTCCCTATGAGTTGGGAATCTAAAGGAAGAACATGCTACTTAAATTACAATAAGGGCAAATAAAAGGATACTTTTCCTACAAGGCACTACAAGCTTACCTGCAGGGGTCTCCGCAGGCTGTTTATTATCGCCTCCCTCAGGAAGCTTCTCGCCTTCTCCTTCTTCTGGAAGCTTGCCGCTTCCACCACCTTCCGGGATCTCCTCATTGGCCCTCTCAGAATGGGTTAAAGGAGATTCCAAAAGCATGGAGTCGACCATAGCCTCCGCATCACGAGCACTCATATCGAGAGTACTCGGGGACTTCCACAGCCCTGACTGAGAATCCAAGTGGCTCTCTACCCCCATGTCATCTCCCAGGACTGCATCTCTGCAAAGACAAAGTAGTTACAAACTACTAGATTCTAAACAGATCCTACACATACAAGTTCTAAAGAACTTACGCAGGAGCTCTTATTAGGGCAAACTCCTTGATGCCAAATTTGCGGGCAGGTTTTGTGATCATGGCCAGCTTACCCGCATCGACAGTCTTATTTATATCGGAACTACTCGCTGAAGGAGTAGCCCCGATCCCACTTGACGGGTCCACTGTGGTGGAGGGGACAGTTTGTACCAGCACAGTATCATCCCCAGATGATGAAGTCTGTGGCATCTTAGCCGCCGGACTTGGAAAAGCAAAAGCACAAATCAAAACTTGCAAATTTGACAACTATGAAGTACTCGATTGCAAATATAACTAGCTACTCACCTATCGCTAGTAGTTTTGGAGGAGCTGCTACGCTTCCTCCCCACTAACCGAGTACTCCTTAGGCGCTCGGTCTAGGCATCAGCACTTGGAGTGGGGCTGTGCTCCCCATCACTCATTTCTCCAGACGCTGCCTCATCTGCACAATCAAGTCTGGACATCAGTACTGCTTATATGAAATCTCATATGAGCATACTAAGATTTGATTAACAGATCGAGGAAATTGGAAGAAGAAAAGGGCGAATAAATGCCTGGTAGTGAAGAACTACTCTTAAAGCGATCCACGTCCTCCTACAGAAAGCAAATCCTATCAGAATTACACTATGATAAAGTACTCTATTTCTACGTATCGACTACTCTTATGAAGTACCTGCTTTGGCGGATTCGTAGCAGAAAATGTACCAGGAACAACTGGGATTTTCTTTACATCCTTCAGAAGTCGTTTTACTCGACTAAAAACTAGATCATCCGAGATCTCTTCCTCCGAGAATCCGAACGGATCAGTTGTTCCCAGATACTGGAATCCGAACGATTCCCGAGCTTGCAATGGCTGGATTCTTCGCTTCATCCAGTCAAACATGACTGCCTCCCCAATCAACATATTTTGTCTTGAAATGGCAATCCGATCGAGTAGTTCAGAGATTTAACTCTCATCGACTGGTTTTTTATTCCACTCGGGCCATTGGATTGGAGGTCCGGGAGTAATGGATGGAAAACTTCTCGATTGGTTCTTGACATAGAACCACTTGGGCTTCCATACTCTATCTCTTCTTTGCCTAAGTTGGAGACCCTCGCCCCCCACTACATCTAAGATGAATCTATTGGGCTGTTGTTTCAAGTGAAAAAGAAAGCGAAAGAGTTCAAAATGGGGCTTGATGCCCAAAAAAGCTTCGCATAAATGCACGAAGATGGAAATGTGAATAAAGGAATTTGGGGTCAGATGATGCAACTGGATCCTATAATAGCGCAGGAGTACAGAAAAGAAAGATGAGCAAGGAAACCCCAATCCTCATTCCGAGTATGAGGTGAAAGCAACAATTTCTCCCGTATTTTCATACGGATGATCCGAACCCAAGGCAGGACGCCATTGGATAATGGATCTGGGAGTTAAAAGACCTTGCGACACTGGAGATTCAAAATTAGATTGGGAACACTTACTTGTGTTCCACTCTTCATCCCGGGTTGGCTCCGCAGCCGCACCCTTCCCCTTGGTTGATTTCTTGGGCGCCATCCAAAAATCCACAGATCACTTCACGCGCATAAACTGGTGGAAACCCTAAGAGGAGGATGGGGAACGACAAGGAACATGAACTTAGGATCTGGGAGCTTGAGAGCAGAAAGACAGATCTAAAGTAGTAAAAACTAGTGGCGGCTGGTGGGGTAAAACCTAAGTTACCGTTTCATTTTATAATGGCGGTTGCAACATGGTAAAAACACCCAGCATGCCAACAATCCATTGCAAATCGCGGAAATAATGGGATTTAAAAGAGACATTCCTTTTCTGAGATTACATTCTGGAAAAGAAAACACTCACCTCCCTAGTTGACTACACGACACCCTTTTCCTTAACTGGGATTACATTCCAAAATAAGGATAGGTACTCGACACAGTACAACTACTCGACATTACAATTCGAGTACTTTTTACATAACTTTACAATGACTTGGACCAGCATGCCCATCGCCTGGATCTCTTGGAGCTTCTAGTTGACGCTTGCTGCAGACTAGATCGGTCCGAGGCCATGACAAAGTACAAACTTATTATTCCCACTATGGGAACAATGATACTTGTACTCTGGGAGGAAAGTTTCAAGAGTTTGGAGGCAGATTATAGTAATCATCTCGCAATTCCTCTTGTAGCATCTTGTGGAGAAATTTCTCCATCTCCCAGAATACGTTGTGACAAAATTAAGTCTCCCACCAGAGATGCAGTTCTTGGGCACCTAGAAACAGGCCACCCCAAGAATAAAACACAATCCGGTGTCACTCATCCTCTGAAACCCTGCCTCATTGGAAGATGCAAGGACATGATGTCCAGCATGGATCCGATGAGAGCTTTAGGGATGCAGGAGGAGGCAGCAGAGACTTCTCTTGTCACTCGCAAGTTCTCTTCTAGCATCTTTTGTTAGAAGGAACTATGTAAAATTTAGGAGGGCGAGAACAAGAACACCAAGCAAATGCCATGGCTGCATTACTTCGGTGCTTCTACTAAGGGGCTCTCCCCTACCTTTTATAGCCACAAAGGGGCTTACTAAGGAGAACCCGTGAACCAACAGTGCATGTTTCACGAATGCATTCATGGCAGCATGCACAGACGTAGTCAAAGTTGCAACAATGTAGATTCTCCAAACAGTAACATCCAACGTGAGCATTGAATAAAGAGCCGTACACCCCGGGTTTTATTCCTGAGGTTATTTAGGGTGCAATCAGTGTGGCGGATCCAATTGTATCATTTTTCTGGGATTTTACCCGAAAAAGAGGTCTTTTCAGATTCCGGATCTGATGAATTCTGCAAATAATCTGAAGGATAAAATATGATGCCATGACTTAAATCCTTAATTCCAAATCTACGCTCGGGGGCTATTCGCAGCAAAAGGGATTTTGATTTAAGGCTCGGGGGCTGTTGGATATAGGCATCCGAGATTTATTTTTCAAATTTTTTGAAAAATAGACTGAAGTGACCCTCAGCCTGATTCTGCGATTCAACCTAAGGCTCGGGGGCTACTCAATATGGAGCGCGAGTACTTCGCGCACCATATATGATCAAGATTTCAGGGCTTGAGCACCTCACAGCCTTGAAGCAAATGGAACTACTTGAAGGACTACTCAACGGATTTGAAGGAAGGACCAGAAGCAACCAGAAGGATGTTCTGACTACTTGAGGTACTTGATGACGCTCAGCCAAGTACTCGACGTCTGCATGGCTCAGCTATGAAGAGCTCGGGGGCTTGTCAGACTCGGGATAGTGGGGCTGCTTATAGACATAGAATGTTCTAGAGTAAGAGATAGCTCATAGATGTACCTTACCTCTTTTGTAACTACCCTTATAGGCACAGAACTAGCTGTAGTACAAAGGAAACTACTCGATAGTGTTGTAGTAGGACTCCAACTGTACTCGGCTAGGACTTTCCATGTAACCCTGTCCCCCCGGATATATAAAGGCACGCAGGGACCCCTCCAAACGATCATCAACACCTAAGGCAATACAAACCACACAGGACATAGGGTATTACGCAAACTTGTGGCCCTTGTATCATCGAGTTCTAGAGCCATCTATCCCTACCTACAAACCTTACTGCTAAGGGTATCCCTGAGCAGGCTTGGCGGTAAACACCGACACCCACCGTCGTGGCCGCACCTGGCGCACACACGCTTGTGCACGCACGGGCACCGACCGAAAGGCCATGCCCTTGGCTCCCACGGCACCTAAAACACCCGCATGCACAGCACAGCAGCTTCGCCGCCGCGTGTCCTCACCGGCCGAGCCTCTGCTCATGCCCGCCACTGCCACGGCCTCGCCATGGCCTTGCCATGCGCGGGCCAGCGAGCATACCTGAGCCGGCCGCAAGGCCAGGTCTTTGGCCTAGGCCCTGCTCTGCCCAGCCTCGCTCGCACTGCGTCGCCACTGTGACATCGTGCGCGTGCACAGCGCACACACGGTAGCGAGCACCAACCAAAGACCGAGCCATTAGGCTTGGCTGCTCGCGTGTGCCTCACCACCGATGAGCCGAGCCTCGCCGCCGAGCCTTGCTCGTGCCGCAGGCAACATCGCCGCCACGGCGTTGCCATGGCCGTGCCAAGCACGCGCTGGCATGTGCACACGACTGCGCACCGTGCCCAAGGTGGAGTCTTTGGCTCGCCTTGGTGCTGAACCACACCGCCGCCGTAGAACCGTGGCCATGCCTTGGCCACGCCAGCGCTTCAGCGCTATCCCGGCGCCACACCCACGCCGTGGACGCAGCCACCACACTGCCTCTGTGTCACGTTTTGGCAAAGCCGAATGCGTGCGCGAGCCTAGTGCCGCCCCAAGGGCGGCGGTTGCCCCAGTTCACGCCACCCTAGAACACCATCGTGGCGTGGTGGACACTCATGCACGCTGCCGCTCGCACACTCGCACCCCTCCGTGGCTTTCCACCGCGCGTCCTCACCGGCCGAGCCTTGCTCGTGCCTGCCGCCGCCGCGCGACCTCACCGCGGCGTAACCATGCCATGGCCACGCCCTCGACACGACTGCGTCGCAGGTCGCCATCACTGCCCTAGCCGCGTGCCCCTGGCATCGCCGCCGCCACTCTGTCGTGGCCCTACTGCAGCATAGCTGCCGTGCACCAACAACCACCACACCACGCCTTCGCTCTGCAACCATCATTGATCGAAACCGGCCCGCCGCGCCATGCTCTCGGCCAAGCCCAGTGCTGCAGGCACCCGAACCCTACTTGCCACCTCGCTGCCTTTCTGCGGTGCTCCAGTCCGGCTTTGCCGCCACCGAGAGTCGTCGTCGCCGCACCGCCGGGGTCTGCCATGGGGCTCCGCCGCGCTGGTAGAGGCCTCTGCCGCTGCCATCGCCTCTCCCCCGCGCCGAACGCTTGCACGGCCGTGCAAAACCGAGCCGCACTAGATCCGAGTTCCATCACACTGGATCCCGCCGTCACTGACATCTGGAACCCGCTTGTCAGCGGGCAGAGCCGCCGCTGACCAACGGGCCCCCCTTGCCGGCCTGAGAAAGAGTGGGGAGAGGGAAAAGCCCCGCCAGCCCGAAGCCACTTTTGGCCTAGGAAGCTAGGAGCCCAAGCCGGCCTAAAAGCCGACCCATAACATGAAGCCAAACCCGGGCTGACCTTGGTCGCCCAAGCCGCCAGGGCGAGCCGGCCTGTGAGCCGCAGGCCGAGCCGACCCATTCCTGCGAGCCGTGGCTTAAGCCGTCCCAATCTTTCCAGGCCTGAGCCGGACCAAGCCGGCCTCTCTCGCGAGCCAAGCCTTTGTGGGCCTCCGGTGCACTGCAGGCCCAATAACTATTATATCTTTTCCTTTTTCTGTTTTAAACTGACCAATGGGACCCACTGACATGTGGACCCGCCGACCCGTTGACCAATCAACAATAGGGGTGGTAATGGGCCATGGCCCTAGTGGTCCCTTCACAGCCCAACAAGACCCTTAAATTATTTAGTTCAAAATGGTATAAGAGTAGAGCCCAACGTTGATTCGGTAAACGCTGACGTCAGTAGGGCCCACTTCTGACGTCAGCAGGACTGACCATCCGGTGACGTCATGATGACTTCATGCTAACGTCATCATGCCATGTGGCGTGCTCTAGTGCTGCCACATGTCACCTCCGTGTGATTTTCCTTTTCCATAGTCATTTATTAATTTCAAAAAATGGTTTAACCTTAGAAAATTCATAATAAATTAATTGGACCTCTGAAAAATATGAAACCAGTTCATAATTCTTCTAAAATCACGATCTACATGTTAGACTAGCTTTTGTTGTGTTTTGGATCTTATTTGAACCTATTTTGTGTATTCTTACACTTTGGCCCCTATATTTATACATATTTATGACCACATATATTTATACATATTTATCGACGATCCAAGCGACCAGAAGATCCAGAAGGACTTTCCCGACTCCAGGAGAACCCAGAAGGATGTACTGGATGATCAGAAGATGATAGAGACCGTGGAAGGCCGCAAGGACCTATCAGGTTCACGCCCATCTACGATTGAATACCTATTAGGCATTGCTTGTTAGATATGCTATGCTTTACTTTTCTGTTATGATGAAATGAACTTGCATAACCTATTTAATTACTATATTCTTTGAATTCCTATGATTACCTTAATTTATGATCAAATGCTTTGGCTACTAGGGTTGCTATTGTATTTGTGTGGGAATTCATGATATTGATAGTCTTGGCGTGAGTGAAGTTTGCCACCACATATAGGAGTCGGTGATTAGGATCTTTTGCGGGGGCGAGTGAATCTTTCACGATCTTCGAATTGGGGGCTGGGGGTTGTGTGTTGGGCACAATCCTGCTGAGCTGTGGTGGGTGCGGGACCATTCCTTCGGGAACAATAGCGGTATTGGACGGGCAATACCTATAATGGGTGCGACCGCGGACCATGTTGACGGGACGCTCTTTGGATGAAGATGTTCTCCTCGGCAAGATTAAGAACATGTGCTTGTGGACCTAGAAACAGAACTATGTCAAACGTGCACACCACTCATCCATTATGAGGGTGGACCCGGTCCGGGTTAGCTATGCACGGCACCAAGTCTATAGGAGGACAGAGTATCAGGGTTAGAGGGAGAGGGCTGCATATAGCCATCAATCAACATGATTCGTTTGGATTCCATTCTAGATTGCTTCAGAGCCCCGGGCGACCTCTCGTGGGAGGACGCACCCCAAACCGGGAGCAGATTGGTGCCGTAGCTATTAGTTTCCTTAGAACGGTGCTTCAGAGTTAGTCAGGTCGATCCTGGCTAGATTTGGGGCGAGTGGGTACAGGTGTATAACCCCTGCAGGGTGAAAACTACATGTATAGCCGCATACTCGGTCATGTACAACTCGAAATCTTTCTTCACACTCTAGAGTAGTGCCACATATCTTTGCTACCTCCCTCTAGTGTACTTTTTCTGCTCGCATAGCAGCTGAGGTGCGGGGAGAGGGAGTTCCCGCACCGAACCAGGGATGGGTTACTTCGTAGGGGAAGATAGGAGACCGGGAGTCCGGGATGCCGGAACGGCCTGTGTTGAAGAGGTTTGAATGACACACACACACACACACACACACACACACATATATATATATATATATATGCCCTAGGTGTAGAATAGCACTCTACACCCAAACAGCCAGACAAACCGTCCCAGCTCGACTCGTGCGCGCCACCCGCCCGCCCTCTCGGTTATGGCCCACGTGTTCAAGCCCAGACAGCCCAACACCCCTGTTGGCGCTCCTTAAGTACCCATTTTATCCCTTGTTTATCCTTGATAATGGCATGAATTCAATATCAAAATCACTAACCGTCCTAACCCCGGCCTAATTATTGGTCATTTTCACATATGCACATATATTTTGGAGGAACTTCGTTTTTTGCAGGTTTTTGGCCTATTTTGGAGCATGAAATGACGAGCCCCGTGATCGAGCGCTAACACAGAGAAAGATGAAGGCCAAAGCCCAAAGGAAGGACCAAAGCCCATGTTGATTCGAAGCACATTCATGCACATCCATCCTCCAAGAGAGCCCAAAGGACCGAGCCCACGAAGATGAGATCAAAATACTTCGGGATTAAGCAAAGCAAATGAAGATTTAAGGAAGGATTCCCTATCCTATCCTTTCCTCGAAGATATCTCCAAGATAACAACGTCCAAAGGGGTGCAATCGTGAAGGACAGAAACTCTAGAAGATGCGAGGAGTCTACACGCCAAAGATGAGACCGAGGCGAGCCCGAAAAGGGGTAGGCCGGCCGGCCTAGGCCCATGGGGCCGGCCGGCCCAGCCCTTTTCTGAGGCGGTTTGCCTTCCCCTTCGACCGGTGGCTTCCTCGGCTTATAAATAGCTCGCACCTTATTCAACTCGAGGCATCCATCCAACCAGAACTCGACGAAAACCTAGGGCCAAGACCGGAGGGAGACGACGGCCGCCGTAAGTCTTCGAAGTTGTCTAGGAGATAGCTTAGGCCATCCCTAGCCGCCATGGCCTCCCTGCGTGGTTGTGTCATGGTGGAGTTCATGAGCTAGTTGGAGTCGTCAATGGTGTATACGCGGTGGTGGCGATCCAAACGAATCTATTATGTGAGTAATGTCTTCATGTCATCCGATCTATTTAGCGATCATGTCTCTCCTCTTTCGATTTCGTTCTTGCTTTGGGTGCGCTTATTCCTAGATCTATTCTCGAGATAGATTGCATGGGGTGTTCTTGTAGCTATGGTGGCTAGGAGTTCATACCGGATCTACCCAAAGGGGGTTCGACTTGCTTCAGGGTATCCCGTTGAAAAGGGGGGCGTCGTGACAGGCCGTCTCCACAGAGTAGGTTGGGTATCGAGGGATCAGATTGGAGGTTTTGATTTAAAGAGGCTTTGGATGAGATGCATATTGATCTTACTCGTTTAGCTAGATCTACAACTAGAATGCGTGTGATAGGTTTAGTCATGCCTTCGGTCATGCTTTATCCTTACCGATGTTCATGGATGAGATCAACCTTCGTACATCACTCATATCTATCAAAGGTTCACCTTTTATATGCAATTAATGCTTCATGTTATGATAGATCCGTTAGATTAGATGGAAAACCCTAGTAAGTTCATTGTCGATCCACGGATTGATAAACCTTGGGGGAATACTCTAAGGGAAAAGCTACCACGAACCGTGCGCTTGCGGTATACAAATCGGGGGCGTTAGTGAACATCAACAAGTTTTTCTGGCGCCGTTGCCGGGGATCGGCAACTCGAACCCTATGGCGATCTATCTAATTTTTTGGGCTAACCCTAAATTTTATTATTGCATATACCCTTGTTTTCTTGTTCGTGTCCTTGAAAGCAGGTGGAAAAAGCTAGACACCAAACTTGGGCTTCGAGAAGTCCACAACCCGCTCCAACAAACTTCGACAATCGACGACAAGACGATCGAGGAGTTCTCGACATCAACATCGAAAACCCTAGATCCACTGCGACAAGATGTCAATAACATCAAGTTTCGCTCTTTAGTGGTAGGTGCTAACTTTTGTTAGTGGCCCAGCATCCGCTATCGAGTCCCCACTCCCTAAAGCAAAAGATGATAAATAAGATATGCCGCCGTGTCAATTAATTTTAAAGACTGAGTTTTTTGGGAAGAATTGTTTGTTCAAGCAATAGGTATGAAGCATGCTCGCGAAGAAAATCGTGCGATCATCATCATCTATGAAGTGTTACTGATGTGATGAGTTTTTCGTCCAAGATCAGAGAAGTACCATGAGCAAATAATAGATTATTTTGAAGCTGCATCAAGTCTTCTTTCCAACGGATCATGAACCATCAGCTTTGGAGATCGGTATGGAGAGTTATGGTAAAATCTTTCAACGCTGCGCGTTCTGAAATCCCTCTGGATAGATTGCAGCGCCGTAATAAAACGAGCATAACTTCTTTATCCGGAGTCTAATTGGGGTGAATAACCATTTGTTGGAAAGATAATTTGATGCACCTTGCAATGGAGTAGAAGTTTAGTACATGTTCTGCATTGGATGAAGGGGAATTCAATGAGGACAGAGGTAGTAGCAACCGACGAAGAAGGTGATGACGATGATGATTGGAAGGCTGTGTACACAAAAGATGATGATTTGAAGTTGACCAAAGCTGGAGGCAACAAGATTAGAAGAACCACAAAACCACCTATCTTCTCCAGTGAGATGCTCGATATACTTCTAATCGAGTGATGCTATTAAGGAAGGAAACCGTTTGGATCATCAACACGAAGCACACGAGCATCTTCCAATCCTGACACCTTGGTTAAAGCAAGAACAATGGAGAAGACACATCATTGAAGCTGTGATTGCTGGTAATCAATGGTGATGACCTTGAAGCCTAGGGACGCACGACACTACATTCCAAAGACCACATGATTGAGATCATTGACATCTTCGGATGAATTCACAAGAAGATACTGTTCTCATCAATATTCTGCTCGACCTCAGAAGAAAATTTCAGTATATTTTTGGATATTCAAAAGCTCCACGAAGTTCCGATTCCAACGAATCAAGAACCAACTCAATCGAAGTTTCCCACAAGAAGTTATGGCCAAAACATCGAAAGTCGTGCACTCTGAAATTTTCTGGACAGCACGCAGCGCTAAAGTAAAACGGTCATAACTCTCTCGTTTGGACTCCGTTTAAAGCGAGTGACCACTCGTTGGAAAGGTAATTTCATAAACTTTTCAATAGATCTATATTTTGGTATATGTTCTGTTGAGTGTACAGGAGAGATTCTATGAAGAATAGGCAGGAGCAACGCGATGAGAACAAGATAGAAAAGATGACGATGACAACAATGAAGAGGAGCTTGGGCAATGTTTTCATCAAGCGTACATGATAAAATTCAGAGGCTTGGAGCATAGGAAGAACCCCAATGACATTGGCAAATGAAGGCACAAGCGGTCGACCTTCGACAAACGAGGATGTTGCAAACAAACCACGACGGATTACAAGAGCGCAACATTCAACACATGGAGACGTGAGAAGCAAATCACGACGGACCACGAGGAGTGCATCAAGATGACATCTCGCACAAAGCACCACGACTCCAATGAGTATGATAAAGCTCCGAGGCTAAGGTATACATTGAATTCTCAAGCTTCTATTGGTTTTGTTGATAATCTTTAGAAATCTCATGCTCGAACCGATAGTCGGAATAAAAGTTTAAATTCTATGCCTTGTTCTTTTCATGATGATAGGCTAGAGTTTCTTGAGAAGGTTGATTTCATGCTTAAAGAACCTTTACCTAATAATGAGCTCCACGCTATGCAAGAAACACATGCTGCATTTAATTACACCATGTCTTGTTGATGAAAATTAATTGAGGATGTGATTATGTTGCATATGTTTACAAATAATTGCAAATCTCGATCTTGCTTTGCGCTTGGTCAAGCTCATGACCCTAAAAGAGCACATGTCGGGAGAAGCCCCGAATTTCACTAACCATGCAGGACATGAAACTCCAATGATGAGGAGGGAAACTGTGCCCAAAATTTTGAACACCATCATCAACATCTTCAAGTTTCAAGAACGGAGGTCGCTAAGCCTCATCAATTTTGTGCACAAGCCCAGAGATTTGCAATGCAAGAAAGTTGAATATTCAGGATCTCCATCAAATCCTCGGTTCAACGCATCCATGATCGATACAATTGAAAACCCACGGGAGGAGCTATGTCTCAAACATCGGAGATGCACGTGCTGAAATCAGCACGAGGCAGATTGCAGTAACGGGGAAAAAGGGCATAACTCCCTCAATTGGAATGTGTTTTGGGTAAATGAAGACTTGTTGGAAAGAAGATTTCGTGCACCTTGCATTGGATCAATTGGTTGGTGCAACTTCCAATCTGGACAGAGAGGAAAATCCATGAAAAGAAAGGTAGCGATGAAGGACAACAAAGAAGGAGGTGACCATGATGTGAGAGACGATTGTGCAAGTTTTCTATTAAGCATGATTGATCATGTCCAACATGGGAAGTGGAATAAGAGCTGCATGGAACACCTTCACCTCTTGCATGAAGGACCATGGCTTCGCATCAATGAGAAGGTATGTAAGAAAGTCGAGCTCTATGACTTTAAATGAAGCGCTTTGCGGGAGGCAACCCGATCTATTATTTGATATATATTAATATGACCGTCTACATTGCACTCTTTAATCGGAATATCAAGTAACATTGTACCATTGCTCTAACAAAAACCACAACTTCATGTTGTTCATTCTAAATGTTATTGAGGGAGCACTTTGTTATTTGATCTTGGGAAACTTGTAGACCTTTTTGTGTGCCTATTAGTGTTTTGAGTCTTTTTCTTTGTGTCTTTTTAGAGAGATTTATGAAGCATTGCACCACCCTCTGATTCTAAACTTGTGGCTAATTAACTTAGGCTAACTTTTTGTTTTGTTTTAGACCACCTCATCATGTCATATCATTTTATTCACCCACCACGTGTTGCATTGCATACCATGTTGTTCGTTTCACCCTTGTATTGCATTGCATGTTGCATTTAAAAAAAACCTTTTTCTAAAAACATTGACTAGCCTCGTTTTTGAGATCCTAAAACCCTTAGGAAAACCACTCATAGAGCAATCCTAAAACCATAGGGTATGTTTTTCATTCAAAAAAAATCTAACTTTTGTTTCTCTCTAGTTTTTTTGAAACCACCTTAGATAGAATTTCTATACCCAACACTCTCTCTTCAAAATTTTTGTTTAAGCCAAAAATACAGGAAACCCATAAACCTACTTCTAAAACTTTGTTAGCTTGATTGCTTGATCCTTTTTCGATAAATAACCTTTTCATTGACGAAAGCCTCACTTCTTATAAAGTGTCGCGAAGGCTTTTTGTCACTCTTAGCAATTGTTTTTGAATAAACTAGTTGCGGAACAACATCAAAAGGTCCTTTCAACCTTGCTAACACTTGTTTTTGCTAACTTTGCATTTGCACTTTGCATCCATTCCATTGTTCATGCACTCATTTTGCTAGCTTGGTCTCAACTTTATTGATGAAAGCTTTCATATCCATGTTAATGCTTCACGTGAGCATTTTCCTTTTTGCAATCTTGTGTAAACATGGTGTTTATACATGATTGAAGACCATCATCATTTAGTTACCAAGCTATGAGGTTGCATTTGGTTGGTTTATAAGCTTTGCAATGCGCTTTATTTTTTTTTTTTGTGCTATGAAGGCCTATTGATCTTGGGATAGACATGGTGTTTTGACCTTTGTTAAATAAGTCTTTGTGGCTATGGAGAAGTTCGGCAACCTAGTTGTAAACATGGTGTTTAGAACTAGGTGTAAACATTGTCTTTGTTTATATACCTTCCTCTCATTTGCATTTACACTAGCACACACGTACACTCACTAGTTTCGCTAAGCTAACTTTGCCACAAATTGAGATCTTAGGAATGGTAGGTTTGTTGGCATTTGTTTCTACTCCCGACCGTCACCCCGGGGGTAGTGTGTGTTTAAAATGTTTTGTAGGCATGAAGAAGCGCTCCCATGAGTTCAAGACCAAAAGAATTTCAATCAAGATCGTCAACATCGTCGAAACCCGAGAAGGACGCAGCTGTTTTCATCAATTTGAGAACATGTTCAGAGCTGTACAAGAAGCAAAAAGTTGATATTCAAAAGCTCCATCAAATTCCCATTCCAACGCATTCAAGATCAATGAATTTGAAGACCCGTACAAGGAGATATGGCAAGAACATTGGACGTTGCGCGTTCTAAAATTCGTCGGGACAGATTGCAGCGCTGGGATGAAATGGACATAACTCTCTTGTTCGGAATTAATTTTGGGCGAATGAGGACTCGTTGGAAAGGAAAATTCGTGCACTTCGCAATGGAGCAATGTTTCTATACAGGTTCTATTCTGGAAATTGAAAGAAAAATTCGTGAAGATGAGGCAGCAATGGGACAACGAGGAATTGAAGGAGGTGACGCCGATGAGAAGCAAGGATTGAGACCATGACTTAGTACAAGAAGAAGTTGAAGGAAATTGAGGCAACAAAGGTGAAGACACATTGAAGATAATATTCATACACATGAGAGAAGGACTTCAATAATTTCAAGATGGTCCATCTTCTCCTTCCACGCCTAGCATCATGCTAAGCATGGGGGAGGATTTCGTGGACAAGGAAGAAAGATCTCATGGGTCAAGATAATCACGGTTGCCACAAGATGCTCATGATTCTTCTTCCATGCTTAGCACAATGCTTAAGTATGGGGGAGGCCGTGCTACACTTCATTACGAGCATCGAGAAGGACGGTAATTCTTCCTCAACTCTCTCTTTTTCTAAATGCTTGTACATATATGCGTTCAACCATAGATGCAACCTTTGTATATATCTCTCAACCTATCACATGGCTTCTAGGAGGACAACCTAGTTTCGTTTTTGTTTTCAATAAGTGTAGGATCGCCATCACTTTGAGCTCACCACATTGATACATTTTGGCAATGCCTTATGCTTATGGGAAAATGATGAAAGTTGCTGCTTTGTTTTACCTACGCTATGTTGTATATGACTTGACCATTTGCTCTCAATTAAATGGAATTAAAATGATTAAATACCGGCTCTTTTATTTGTGGAGGTTAAATGACTAAATTCTAAACCCACATATTATATGTTGCTCTTTGATTTAAGTCTACCGATGACCTTACACCTTGTGTTGTTTAATTTGAAAACTTAATTCCTATGCTATCAACATTTGTGAATCTCTTGCAAAGTTCTACCTACCAAAGCCTATACATACATATTCTTTCATGATGAAACCTTTAGATGGCAAACTTATATTTTGATGAGTTGGATTAAGATAGATTTCTTTGGTATGAGACTAAGAAGCTGGTCATTCCGTTTTTTTTTGTGTAACCTTCTTTTTTTTGCTAGCCTATTTATTCATGCATTGTGAGTTTCTACTTCGGGAATCTTACAAACCTCGCTGGATATCCACCCTAAACCAAAAATATCTTTTTGTGATTACCTCCTTGACCACAACCCAATTTGAGTATGGATTATCATTTCGACGGAATCAAAAGAATCAAGGGCACCATATAAAGAAAAGTTTTGGGAGACAAGGCTCCCCAGAGATACTTTGATGCCTAATAGAATCGCGACTTGGCTTTGGGTTTGCTTTGCTCTTGCATGGTTTACCTAGAGTACATCAACTATCGTGTTCTTGTTGTTCGTTACCGATTATCCTCGTGTAGTGACAGTATGCGGGAGGGAAAGGTTTTGATCCTGGAACACACCTTCAAGCGGTTTTATGAAGAAGAAGGTGAATTTGAGATACTTACCCTAGCTAGTTGGTTCTCCCACTATTCATACTCGAGGACGAGCATTCGTTCAAGCATGGGGGGATGGCTGGGTAAGTATTCTATGTTATCAAAAGTTCTAAGGAGCAAAAAGAAAGAAAAAAATGAAAAATGAAAAAGGGGGAGAAAAAAAAAGAGAAGAATAAAATGCTCCTTAGTTCTTTTTGGTTTCATTAATTTTCCAAGTTACTTTGAAGAATTATTCCATACTCAAATCTTCCAACCATGTGCAATCCGATAACGAGAACTTCATTTGTGTCTCGGGATCATCCATTTGCCACTTGCACATGTCCACCTATCTAAATGTGTGTGTTTCATCTTTCTTCCTCTCCAACATTATTTTCCAATGGCCTTTTTGACTAGTCTCAGTAAATCCAATAGATCTCTCTCTTAGTTTGACAATATTTCAGATATAATGTTTTGCTAGGATTGTTTTTACCTACCAAGCTCCACATAAGCCTTCCACTTTTATATATGAGTAGAATAGGTTGAAGACAATCTAACGTAGGCTTGAGCGACTTGATGAAATGAGTATTTCCATGATCTTTTGCAAGAGAACCTCACTTATGTTTGATATGCATTCTTTTGAAAACTCTTCACGATGAAACAAGGTAAAGGTTTGAAGTTCGCTTAAGTTTGAGAGCATTGCATTTATTTATTATTGTGGCTTGTTCTTTAATTGCTAGTCTATCTTCCATAATGAAAAAGTAGCCGGTCACAACATGAACTTAAATGCTAAATACTTGAGAGAGCAATATGTCTTGTTATGTATGATTAAGTGCAGAGAGGACATTGAGGGGCAACGCTGATTTCTTTATAAGCAAAGCTCCTGGACTTACTCGAGGACGAGCAAGGTTTAAGCATGGGGGGAATGTTGGCGCTCCTTAAGTACCCATTTTATCCCTTGTTTATCCTTGATAATGGCATGAATTCAATATCAAAATCACTAACCGTCCTAACCCCGGCCTAATTATTGGTCATTTTCACATATGCACATATATTTTGGAGGAACTTCATTTTTGTAGGTTTTTGGCCTATTTTGGAGCATGAAATGACGAGCCCCGTGATCGAGCGCTAACACGGAGAAAGACGAAGGCCAAAGCCCAAAGGAAGGACCAAAGCCCATGTTGATTCGAAGCACATTCATGCACATCCATCCTCCAAGAGAGCCTAAAGGACCGAGCCCACGAAGATGAGATCAAAATACTTCGGGATTAAGCAAAGCAAATGAAGATTTAAGGAAGGATTCCCTATCCTATCCTTTCCTCGAAGATATCTCCAAGATAACAACGTCCAAAGGGGTGCAATCGTGAAGGACAGAAACTCTAGAAGATGCGAGGAGTCTACACGCCAAAGATGAGACCGAGGCGAGCCCGAAAAGGGGTAGGCCGGCCGGCCTAGGCCCATGGGGCCGGCCGGCCCAGCCCTTTTCTGAGGCGGTTTGCCTTCCCCTTCGACCGGTGGCTTCCTCGGCTTATAAATAGCTCGCACCTTATTCAACTCGAGGCATCCATCCAACCAGAACTCGACGAAAACCTAGGGCCAAGACCGGAGGGAGACGACGGCCGCTGTAAGTCTTCGAAGTTGTCTAGGAGATAGCTTAGGCCATCCCTAGCCGCCATGGCCTCCCTGCGTGGTTGTGTCATGGTGGAGTTCATGAGCTAGTTGGAGTCGTCAATGGTGTATACGCGGTGGTGGCGATCCAAACGAATCTATTATGTGAGTAATGTCTTCATGTCATCCGATCTATTTAGCGATCATGTCTCTCCTCTTTCGATTTCGTTCTTGCTTTGGGTGCGCTTATTCCTAGATCTGTTCTCGAGATAGATTGCATGGGGTGTTCTTGTAGCTATGGTGGCTAGGAGTTCATACCGGATCTACCCAAAGGGGGTTCGACTTGCTTCAGGGTATCCCGTTGAAAAGGGGGGCGTCGTGACAGGCCGTCTCCACAGAGTAGGTTGGGTATCGAGGGATCGGATTGGAGGTTTTGATTTAAAGAGGCTTTGGATGAGATGCATATTGATCTTACTCGTTTAGCTAGAACTACAACTAGAATGCGTGTGATAGGTTTAGTCATGCCTTCTGTCATGCTTTATCCTTACCTATGTTCATGGATGAGATCAACCTTCGTACATCACTCATATCTATCAAAGGTTCACCTTTTATATGCAATTAATGCTTCATATTATGATAGATCCGTTAGATTAGATGGAAAACCCTAGTAAGTTCATTGTCGATCCACGGATTGATAAACCTTGGGGGAATACTCTAAGGGAAAAACTACCACAAACCGTGCGCTTGCGGTATACAAATCGGGGGCGTTAGTGAAAGTCAACAACCCCCACCCCCACGAGCCTGATCACATCAGACCTAGGACCCTAATCAGAGCCCCCGGGGGACCTAACCCATTTCCTGTAGCCATCGATGGGAGAGGCGGCGGCGGCGGAACTCGCGGGCTGCGGGTGCGCGAGATTTCCCTCCGTACCCAGAGCACACGCCGTCCTCGAGCGGAAGGGTGCCCTCCTCGAGCGGGACATCTCGCACGGCACCAAGCAAGGGGGCGCGGTAGCTGAGTGGAGGTAGGGAAAGGGGGGAGGGGCTCGGCGGCGTGATTCGCTGGAGAGCTTGGCCGCCTCCTCGAGCTGGAGGCAGCGGCTGAGCAGAGGTAGGGAAGGGGAGCGCCCTCAACGGCGCGATTCAGGAGCAGCCTGGTGAACGGCAGAGCAGTCAACGACAAGGGAATCTCCCCCAACCTCTTTTACATGCGTGGCATTTTTCTGGTGTGCATCGCACCCACCTTTTTGATTCACAGCGCCCATGAATGATTGATTGATTGGAATCGGATGTTCTAGGATTTTGGTTTTTGCCAGATTAACTCATTTTTTTAGCCTGGTCGCAAAGTAGCAGTGACCTAGTTTTGTGTGTTTTTTTTGGTGTGATGTTGTCTCTGTTGCATATTGTTCTCTGCATTTCAGTTCACCTAGTTCTAGCCATAGCGCAACATTAATTCAAAATGTAGTTCGGCCTCACAAGCAAGTTTAGCTAAGAAACTACTGCATTGGAAGTTCAGTAATTCATGATGCCGTTAATTCCAATACTTCAGTAATTTATGCTAGCATTTAGTTTTAGTAGTTTATTCATGCATTGCAGGTGTTTAGTTTTTCAACAATTTTTTTTAGTAGCGACTGAGGAGTTAAGCAAGCAACGATGCTGACAAGTTGAGGTGAGAACTGCGGGAGTAATGTTCAACATCCAAAATCTAATGCCCATTTTTGTGGGCGATTACTGAATATTTCGATGATCTAAGCTGTACTCAGTTAGGCTAGTAGTTTTTGTTAGGATTTTAGTATTAGTATTTTTTCGGTTTTGTAGATAGCCCAGTAGTTTTTGTTTATTACTGATGCTTAATGACAAAGATCGAAATCCCAATTCTTTCGGATATGGGGGCCAGTCATCCTATCGCCCTCTTTTACGGTACGTCTCCTGCAATCCAGTAATACTTACAAATATCAGTTATCCCTCAATACCCTAGTATTACTTGTTATTTTTAGTAATTCTCTGTAACCCAGTAATCTAGTAATACTTAGAAATATCAGTAATCCCTCGATACTCTAGAATTATTTGCGTATTTTTAGTAATTCTCTATAAACCAGTAATACTATGTATCACTTCAGTTATTCTCAGTAAAGCAGTAATCTAGTAATTCAGTATCATGCCGGTCTTTGCTAAGTTTTTCTCAATGATCTTTTCAGTTTTATTATTGGCGGCAGGTTCATGTGGGTATGGCACCTCTTTCCAACTCTGTCACCTCATGCACATTACAGTGGTACTACTGAATTTCACAAGGGAGAGAGTTCCAAGTGAAGACAAAAGTGTATTTTCAATATTTTTTTAAGGTTGCACGATACAATTTAATACAATTCAATCGTGACTACTAATATGTGTAGTCACCACCGAACAATATATGTATATGTTTGGATTCAGTAATTCATAGAAAGATTTTATTTTTATATTATGCACTTTTCCATTATTTTTCTGGTGTAGCTGGTGAATCGTTATTTCTAGTAACACCCTTGTACATGCTTGGATTTAGTAATAGGGAGATCCAGTTATTCAGTATTTTTATGTGTATCCAATATTTTTTTCATATTTTTTTTATGAATCACTTTTTCACATACACATTTTTTACATCTGATCGACTCAACAAAATAAGATCTACTTATTCAGTACTTTTTTCTATACAACTCCAGTAATGCTTATGTGTATGTAGATTCATTAATCAGATCTAGTTACAGTATTCCATGCAGGCCAGTAATTGTTGCAAATTTGACGGGAGAGGAGGGATGATTTTATGTGAATTTAGTAATTTGGATGTATATATAGCCCGGCTTCATGCCGCCGTGCTGAACCTCGCCGGCCTTTCGTCGCGCCGCCGCAGCCTTGCGCTCGCCTGCGCGCCGCACCGCCCTTCGCCGGCCTGTGCGCCGCCCACAACCTTGCTGATGCTGCCCTTGCCACCGCAGCTCCCACTGGCCCGGTGCGCCGCCGATCCTGGGAGGTCTCACACTCATCAGCTATGTATATTATTTGTCTGTAGATTTGTTTTGGGAGGCTTCATGATACTGTTTATCATGAGCAATGTGTATAAATATTCATGTTCACCGCCAACTATGTATATGATTGGATTTCAGTAAACTAGAGAATCAATTATTTTGTATTACCCACTTCCAGTAATTTTTCACGTTTTTGAGGAATCATTTCCAGTACTATCTATTTACATGCTTGATTTAGTAATTCAGAGTCTCAGTTATCCAGTAATACCTATGCATATGTAGATTTAGTAATACACAGAGTAGTACCTATGTATATCATGGATTCAGTAATCTAGAGATCCAGTACATATGTATATTTTGGATTCAATAATACAGAGATCCGGTATTCAATATTTTTGAATGCATCCAGTTGATTTTCTCACATTTTCAGGATGATTTGGATTTTTCCATAAATTTGTTTGAGTTCAGTAATGCGAAGATCCAGTTATTCATATTTTGACGACTTTTGCGGTCATCCCTAATTTTGGGCTTTGCGCTCCCCCCTCGAATGAGCATTTGAATTCTTGCCCATTGGCTCAAAATTGACCTTAAGAATTACTGGAAAATACTAGACAACTGAATTATTGAAATACTAAGCTACTGAAATACTGAAAAATACAGATGATCGAGGGAGCTCAATTAACTTAACAATACTGAACTATTTAGAAACTATTGGATCAAACCACAATACTAGACTACTAAACTACATGAGATTGAACAGAGCTTAGTAACAAATACTACTGATGAGCTTGTGTAGTTTCATTTTCAATAACTCAGCATAGTTTGAATAAGCTAATTAATGAACAATCTAGAGCTAGATACTTCAAATCCTAGCAAAGCTTTTCAGCAATCCCCCGCCTCCAAACACGCGCCATCGCTGCTCCCCGCGGATTAACTGCAATACAAATACTGAAATATTGTATAATAATAGATTGAGAGAATGCATTGATTGAAAAAATATTGAACTAAAAAAATACTATTGAACTACCACTGTCTGGCAAATACATTTCTTCAGTAATTGAATAACTAGACTACTGGGCTACTGAAAAAACTAATGAACTACCACCATCAGACGACACATTACAAATTACTGGACTACTGAGCTACGTAAGATTGAGAGACCTCAATAAATGATACTACCGAAACTAAAAAGAACTACTGAACTGGTGCATTCGTAGGGATTGCTCGATTGCTGACGAATTAATTTTCTTTACTTTGCAGCCATCCCGCTTGGATTCCCTCTCCCTCTTTTATAGTCATCCCTTGACTTTTCACTCTAATTTTCATCCAGCAACCATAGTATTTCAGCAACTAGCAACAAATCATTTAGTTCAGTAGATCACGTTGTGTATTGGCACTATTTAAGCAGCGCACAAATTTCATCAATAATTCAGTAATCCATCCTTTCAGTAATTCTAAAGCATCATTTTCCAGTAGATCCTGTGAGCGTCACTTGTGAATTTGGTTCAATACAATAGTGCATCCCATATTTCGATAACCTTTAGTAGTCTATTCTTTGGGTTCTGTAATGCATAGCAGCTTTTTAGTAATCCATCCTTTTGGACATTTGGTTTAATATAGCATCCATCAGCTTCAGTAACAATTGGGTTCAGTCTAACAACAGATATTTATTCTCACAGTTCTCAGTTCCTATTATTGTTTATTACTTTGCACAATTAGTATCCTATTCTTCAGTAATCCAAATTTACTCATGGTCCGCTAAGCCAAAAGTTCAGCAAATTTTGCAGTTACTAGGATACATGGGTTTTTTTTCCTGCTTCCGTGCAAATCACTAGCAAGGAGAGGCAGTGGAGACCCTCCTAACCTAGGTACACTTAATTTCAGATCACCAATAGCCACAATAATCCGGTAAGAGCAATTGAAATTAGGTGTTGGGAAGAGAAATAACAGAGAGGGAGAGGAATTTGGCAGAACGCTGAACTCAATAGGCGTTAGAAATTAGGTGCTACGAAGCGCAATTAACGGATCCCAGCGCGTTACACCAAGCCACATGCACCGTTTGCTCGCAGCCGGAATCTCGCAGCCGCTGCGTGCTGCTGCCGGCTTGGCCCTTGCTTTGCTGACTGCACGCAGCCGCTGTCTTGTTCCGAACGCGCTGGAGCCTGCCTTGCACCGTTGGCAGCTGGCCGCAGCGCCAGCGTGCCTCGAACTAACGGATCGACATGATCACTGCTCCTCAGCCGCCCCGTGGAGGCTGTACCGCCGCCGCTCCCTCGAGGCTGCACAGCCACTGCTTCGTACTCAGGCTGTGCCCGCTGCGGCCCCCCGCATGCCGTCGCAACCTCCATCCCCGCCGCGGCTCCCCGCGCGCCGTTGCAGCCTCCGCCCCTGCTGGCCCCACCGCTTCCCGCGCGCCGTCGATCCGAGACTACTGCACTCGCCGCTCGCGCGCTCCCGCGCTCGCAGCTTGTGCTCGCGGGACATAGAAGCTGGATAGGTTGGGGGATGGGTCGGGTTGGGTGGTGGGATGTAAGGTAGCTGGGCCGGGTGTCGGGTTGGTTAGGTGTAGAATGGCATTCTACACCTAGGATGCAAAATAGCGGTGCTGTGTGTGTATATATATTATTTGGTGCTTGCATAGAAAACTCCTGCTTTGTTCTTTGGCTATACTTTTATACCGTTTGCATCCACATAAAGTTTGCATGCGGATGGTGACGTGAACATATTCCGCCCTTGGGGATAGCCTAATAGATGCAGGATTCAAGAGAAGGAGTCAATGAGGACGACGAGAGAAGGAGTTAAGGACGGCCCGAGCTACACTCCGAGCTGCCTGTGGAAGGAGTCGAGAAGATGGAGTTTGACTAGAAGACTAGCTACCGCTTCTGCTTTTCTGATCATTTTTCCTTTAGCCCAAGGGGCTTGTACTCTGAGATTTGTATTACAATTCTTTGAATTGTATATTAAATAAACCCGTGTAATGATTTAACGTGAGATATGTCTGTGATATCTGATTGAAATTAGTTCTGTATGTGATAGCTACTGATCCAGGAACTATCATCGCCTGGGTTTCGTTTGGAGGCCAGAACTGGACTAGACCATTGGGTGCACAGGTCTAGTGCATAAGCCTAGTGGAAATTTGATGGTAATAACGGATTTTTAGTTTGGGCCTAGTGCACAAGCCTTATCTGGGCTCCGCCCATGAGGTCACGAGGAAATATGTGATCCCACGTAAAATCGTTGGTGGCCATGGGATAAAAGATCTAGAATTCTACAGCCACTTCTTATTCTGCAATTCCGTCATAAACTACTTAGCCTTGAGGAATTACCTCGAAAATCTTAGATTTAGTGCGAACTTAGCCTGAACATGAATGGAGGACAGCAAAAAATCTTAATGGTGCAGTACCATAAAAAGAATTACTATCAACATGACATTACAAACTGTTCTTATAATTTGTCTTGAATATGTATATTGCAGACAACTTTTTAAATGAATATTCCAAACTACACTTCATGGTAAAAAAAATTCATTAGTGCTAATCCGATGCAACCAATAGTTTTTTTATATATAAACTATTTGAGACTTATATAGTCATTGCAGATATTTTTTAAGGGAACATATCAGGTGCAAACCAATCTCTTCGTGCAAACTAGGCAAACATCAATTTGGACCACCAGATCAACATCCAAGGGGGTACGCAGGGGGAGTGGGAGGGGGATTTGCAAAAGTGTGATTTGGGATGGGCGGTTAATTGTAAAATTATCCAATGCCCCCATGCCCCTTGGATGTTGATCCGGTAGCCCAGATTGAAGTTTGCACAGTTTGCAAGAAAAGGTTGGTATGCACCTGATATGTTCCTTTTTTTTTAACTATCCATTTGCAGTGTGTATAGTCTATATTTAAAATATGGTAACTCATAACATACATTTATTTCTTTTTTATCTTTTAAATTATGTTCAGTTGGTATTTCGATTATATACACTAAGTTTTATTTTGGTTTCTTTGAAAACATATTTCCAAAACTCCGTCTATATTGACTAAGAAACAAACTTTTTAAAATAGTATCTGCAGTTCTCACATAACCTTTAAGCTTCCTGTCTCTCTGTCTGGTCCTCCCCCCTTAGGATCTACTCTTTGCTTCGCAACGTAAAGCCTGATCATGTAACTGAGTAATATGGGGAACAAAACATCCACCAACGGTTGTATGGTGACTCTAATCTCTATCTTTACTATTTCAAAAGCAAGCAATGATTACACATTCTATCAAACAGAGTTCTAAACGGTAAAGCAAGCAATGATTCCATGGTCCGTCGATGGGAGTTCTAAACGGAACCTGAATAAATCAATCGCAATCCTAATCGGAACCCGAATAAATCAATCCGAACCCCAACCGGAACTTAGACACTCAATTCCTTGCAGGGTCACAAACAATTATTAACTGAACAAATCCGCGGTCACTCAAAAAAGTTACCCAATCTGAACCCCAAGTGAAGAGCACAGAAAATTATATTACCCATAACAGCTATTGGATCTCCTTATTCTACTAGGTTTTGAGCGTTGAATTCCACTTCATGTAGGACTCCTACTTGCATATGTACATGTACGAGGGTCTTCGAGGAGACTAAATAAATAAGAGGTGGAGGCTCTAGGGATCAAAAGTCAAAGACAAGCAATCCATGAGCCGACACAAGATCTCATTCTCATCTAAGGTTTGTAAGGGACAATTTGGAGGGCTCAAGAGAAATAGGCTAGGTAGTTCTATAGCACTAAATTCTAGTATAGGGCGAGAATCAGAAGATCCTAGAGGGTCACACTTTTGGAGTTGTGCTTAATGAATTTAAATGTTACTATAGAACCGATTTGTAGGAACGCCCCAATTTTTTTCAGAGGCGGGTCAAAATTTAACCCGCTTCTACAAAGAGAGCAGGACTACTGTAGCAAAAGACTCGCCCCTGAAAAAGCATTTTCAAGGGCAGGTCACCCCATCACCCGCTTCTGAAAATGCCCAACAAAAGTAGTAAACCGCCTTCTTCCTCCTCCTGACACCCATTGCTTTCTCGGGGGAGGTGCCGCCCGAAAATCAAAAAAAAAATTAAAAGGAGGAGAGGTCTTAAACTTGATTTCCTTTAAGTTGGGGACTGTAGGAGGTAAGTAAGTTGATGCTAATCCCATGTCTTTTCTATGCTTTTTTGATAGTTTCAATGCACAAATAGAGCTCTCTTTGCCTCTAACTAGTTCTTAGATCTCCATGGTGTGGATATACCATTTGGTGCTCCATTTGCCTCAAACTTTTGAATAAAGTTGTGCTCTATTTGCCTCAAATTTTTTTAATAAAGTTGTGCTACTTCAGTTGGAGAATAAGATTATATCGTATCATTTAGGCTCAACCTATAAGTTTTAGCCTCATTTCCAAATAAATAATTTTCTAGATCCATGGAGGAAAGAGAGGAAGAATATATTTTTACTATAATTACACAAATTTTTTCCATGATTTAGTGGTACAATAATATGTTGGGTTTTGATTTTTTTTAGTTAGTACATGTTAAATTGACTTTTCCCAATATCTACACAAATATAGAAGTACATATTTATGGCCATTTAGGGCTACATTTGTCTCAAACTTTTGTATGAAGTTATGTTATTTTAGTTGGAGAACAAGATGGCGTAATCATTTGGGCCCAATATTTATGTTTTAGCCTCGTTCCTAGGTAAACAATTTTCTAGATTCAAGTGAGGAGAGAGAAAAAGATTTGATCTAATTTATTTCTATATTTACACATATGCATGATATTTTTTCCTAAGCTTTAGTGGTACAATAATAGTTTGGGTTTTGATTCTTTTAGTTAGTACTTGTTAAATTGCCATTTTTAATATCTACTCTTATATAAAATTATGTATTTATTTATCATTAATTTAACAAATTACTAAAGTGATTATTTCAATCCATTTTAATTATTTGTTGCTATTCAGAGATGGATATGATATGGATGTACAAAGCACTAAGGACTAATGTGTGTGAATAAGAATACTTTCAGATCAAAAGATGATAGGTAAATGGCTTGGAATAATGGAGTCCCTCTTAAATGAGAAGAAAGATGGCATGATGATACTCTTAAATTTATGTTGTAAAGTGTTTGTTGCTTGAGTTCTAGGGCATGCCGTATTATCAAGGGGGCACAAAATCATTTGATAAAGGTATCTCAGTGTTTAAAATCCCATGAGAAACACATATGAGCCTATATGAACACATAGAGTGAAATTTCCTAAGACGTTTGTCGGAGATTTTTGGTCTTGAAGCCGGAGATGTTTTCCACCAAAAATTCCAGGTAGCCAGTGGAAATTTCCGATCCATGTGATGAAAATTTCTGATGGTCTACCATAGATTTCTACCAGAAGTTGAGCAATGGTCATAATTCACCCGAGACACTATAAATACCCCTTCACTCACCCTTTTGCAACTGCTGCTTTGATTTTCGCAAACCCTAAGTCAGAAACTCTCTCTTGAGCACATTCTCCTCTACTTGCTTCACTCTTGAGCATCCATTGCAAAGCTAGATCCTAGAAGTGAATTGTGTGAGAGCTTAAGTGAGAGAGTGCATGTAAGATCTGCAGCCATAGTTTGAGCACTTGAAGTCTTCATTGAATCGATTCATCGTGTTCCCTACTCTTGGAATCTTCGATTCGTAGATGGCTAGGCATCATCCATGGAGCACCCAAGCTTGTGGTGTGCCCCAGAAAGTTTGTACTTCCCCAACCTAATAGTATGTGACCTTAGCTAGACCTTGGGGGCGCTAAGGAAAGGCTACATAGCTTAAGAAGAAAGTGGTCTTCTTGGTTGCCTCAATGGACATGTAGATTTCACTTGTGGAGCTGAACTTCGGAAATTAAATCCTTGTCTCCATGTTCTTGTTTAGCTTCCATATTGCTTTGCTTTGATCTACTCGTGTGTGAAGTTTGCGATGTAGAAAACTAGATAATTTGGAGCTTTACATCATAAGTAATGTATCTAACTTTGAAAATCTTAATATTTACTTGTTAGACATAGATCTTGATTCGAACCTTGTTACCGAAAATTTTCGACAGGTATCGGAAATTTTCGATAATCCTACCATAACCACAGGAAATTTCTAGTCTAGACTTATTTGTTTCATGTTTTTTGAAGTATTTTGTAGAAATACCTATTCACCCTCCTCTAGGAGACATCAGATGTCTTTCAATTGGTATCAGAGCGAGGGTCTCTAGATTAAAGCTTAATAACCGCTTGGACAATCGATGTGTCGTCAGCTCCGGAGCAAACTCTGCCTACCCGAGTTGAGAAAGAAGAGAAGGAAGAAAGAGAAGAAGGCGCAAGCAAGAGGAAGAAGAAGGAAGTTGAGGTCAAAGTCGTATCAAATGACTCGGACTCTGAGTATGACAACAAGTCAGTGAAGGTAAATAAAAAGGAAGTACAGAGACCATCACCAAAATTTCTTTCTATATGATCTCTTAAGTGGTTTCTCTCAAAGCACATTGGTTAACCTAGGGAAGCCCCCTCATTTTAATGGGACGTGCTACTCCTCATGGCGATACAAGATGCTTGTGCATTTGATTGGGGTCAATCCAGCTCTTTGAAACATTGTGTGTGTAGGTGTCAACATTCTCGATGAAGATGAGCCTATCACTAAAGATCAATAATTTGAGATACAACGCAACATGCAAGCTGCTTCCATACTTCATAGCTCTTTGAGTCTGGAAGAGTTTGACAAAGTGGATGGAATGGACTCGGCTATGCAAATTTGGGACACACTTCAAATCAATCATGAAGGTACAAGAACGATGCGCGAAGGAAGAATCCGTGCACTAGAAGGAGAACTCATCCACTTCATCATTCATGAGAATGAAACACCATTGGAGATGTACGACTTGTTGAACAAAATTGTGAACAAGATTAGATCACTTGGTGGAGAGAAATGGAGTGACAAGGATGTAGTTGACAAAATCTTGACTGCATACATGGATAGAGATGTCAACCTGCCCACATTGATTAGAGAAAAGAGAGGTTTCATGAGGTTCACTCCTGCCGATGTTATTGGAAGGATTGAACAACATCTCATCACCTTCAAGGAAGCAGAGATCTCTCAAGAAATGTCCAAGATTCATAAGCAACTAGAGAAAGAACAATGGTTATGTCAGGGATAGATCCCCAGGTACCCGCAAGAAATCTACCCGCAAGAAAAAAGAAGTCGTACTAGGATTCCTCTATAATCCTACTAGAACTCATTGTAACTGACTAGTATCCCACCTCTTGGATTATATAAAGGAGGGTAGGGGTATTTAGATCGGCAAAACCAACTCAAGTCTAAACAAGGGCAACTCAACACTCAAGTGTTGGCACTCCTTAGCCTATACGAATTACTCTGCAAGTACACAGAGACCGATGTTGCTTTGATCAGGGAGTATACCTGGGATATCGAATCCAAGAAACGATAAGCACGACTAGGCCTAGAACTAGTTCAATTGGAACCACCAGGGGAATAGAGGTAAGTGGGTAGAGGGTCTAACGTCGGTTAGCCAACTCATTATCCAGAAGACTTGCAACTAAACTATCTTCATCTACTTCAGCAGCTAGAAGAGGAAGGACTTCAGAAAGAGGTGAGAGGGGAGTCCAACGGAAATATGCAACTACTGCTATAAAAACATCCGAACATGGTGGACTACAAAGGACGGATAGGACTGTCACCACCTACCACCTACTACTGCGGTACCGTGGGGTGGAACGCATCCGAGGTAACTAACCAAGCCTATGCACCACGCCTATAACTATCGAGTTGCATACTCCTTCCTCCCGGCAAGGCAAAGAGTGAAACGAACCGGGTTTTCTGAAAGGATAATCCGACTCCCTGTATCGTCGTGATAGTCCCTGAATCAGTAGCTATCACATACAGAACTCATTTCAATTAGATATCACAGACATAACTCATGTTAAAATATTACACTAGTTTATTTATTACATAATCCAAAGGATTGTAGTACGAATCTCATAGGACAAGCCCCTTGGGCTAAAAGAAAACAAACAGAAAGCGGAAACGATATCTAGTCTCCTGAGCAAACTCCATCTTCTCGACTCCTCTCCACAGGCAGCTCGGAGTGTAGCTCGGGCCGTCCTTAACTCCTTCTGTCGTCGAGAGGACAGGATAGGTTAACGTCACCATCCGTATGCAAGCTTTAAGTGGATGCAATAAGATTCAAAAGTAGCCAATGGATAGGCTAAGGTTTCCTATGCAAGCAGTATATATATATATATATATATATATATATATATATATATATATATATATATATATATATATATATATATATATATATATATATATGTCATCCAAATCACCTTCAGTGCGGGCAGCTCCGGCATCCCGGACTCCCGGTCTCCTATCTTCCACTACAAGTAACCCAACCCTGGTTCGATGCTGGAACTCCCTCTCCCCGCACCTCAGCTGCTATCCGAGTAGGAAAAGTGGACTAGAGGGAGGTAGAAGAATATATATGGATCTATCTACGATGTGGGGCCAGATTCAGAGTTGTACATGATCAAGTACGCAGCTATACATATAGTTTTCACCCTACAGGGGTTGTACACCTGTACCCACTCGCCCCGATGCTAGTCGGGGATCAGCCGACTAACTTTGAGGCACCAGTCTAACGAAACTAACGGCTACAGCACCAATCTGCTCTCGGTCTGGGATGCATCCTCCCGCGAGAGGTTGTCTGGGCTGTGAAGCAATCTAGAATGGGATTCCCATGAATCCTGCTGATCGAAGGCTATAGGTCAGCCCTCTCCCTCTAACACTGATACTCTATCCTCCTACAGACTTGGTGCCGCGCATAGCTTGCCCAGACTGGGTCCACCCTCATAATGGATAAGTGGCGTGCACGTTTGACATAGTTCTGTCTCTAGGGCCACAAAGTCAAGTCCTTAACCAAGCCGAGGCGAGCATCTTCATCCAAAGGGGCATCCCGTCAACACGGTCTGCAGTCGGCACCCATTATAGGTATCGCCCTCCTAACACCACTATAGTTCCCGAAGGAACGGTCCAGCACCCGCCACAATTGCTCGTCACCCATCACTGGTGCTCAGCAGGATTGTGCCCATCACACAAATCCCCAGTTCTGAATCCGAAGATCGGGGAAAGGTTCTGCTCGCCCCTACTAAAACCCTAGTCACCAACTCCTATATGTGGTGGCAAACTCCATGCAAGCCAAGACCATCAAATCATGAATTCCCATACAAGCATCTCACTCATAGTGGCCAAAGCATTCACTAATTCAAGATAATTATAGGAGAACAAGGAATATGGTAATTAAAGTGGCCATGCAAGCTCATCTCACATAACTGGAAAGTAAAGCATAGCATTCTATGCAAGCAATGCCTAATAGGTATTCAATCGTAGATGGGTGTGAACCTGATAGGTCTTCGTGGTCTTCCTCGGTCTCTGACATCCTTTGGTCGTTCGGTACGTCCTTCTGGATTTTCCAAGCATCGGGGAAGTCCTCCTGGATCCTCTGGTCGTCCAGGACATCGATCAACTCCTTCTCGAAAGAGCCTAATCGCAATTACGTATAAACGTAGGGCTAAAGTGCAAGAATGCACAAACTGCTCAAATAAGACCCAACTCACAACAAAACATATTCTAAAAGGTAGATCATGATTTTAGAAGAATTATGAAATTGGTTTCATAATTTTCGGAGGTCCAGATAATTTATTATGAAATTTCCAAGATTAAATCATTTTCTAGAATTAATAAATGGTTATCGGAAAAAGGAAAAGCACACAGTTAGCCACGTGGCAGCTTCTGGGCGTGCCACGTGTTATGCTGACGTCAGCACGGGGTCGGCCATATGCTGACGTCATCCTAGCTATTGATGATGTCAGCATTGACTTGGTCAACGTTGACCAAGTTAATGGGTCAATAGGGGTCCACGGCCAAGGGTCAGCTGGGCCCACATGTCGGTCACTCATGGTTACTGACAGGCAGGGCCCACACGTTGGGTTGAAGGAGATGGGCCACGGCCCACTCGGGTCTCTCTCCTCTCTTTCTCTGTTTGACTGACAAGGCGAGCCCGCGGGTCAACGGTGGCACTGCCCACCGACAAGCGGGGTCCAGGCATCAGCGGCTCGGCAGGATCCGATGCGGCGGCCACGATTCTGTGTGGTGGGATCTCGTGTGTTAGCTTCGATATTGATGAGAGCGTTCAGCTGATGTCCAGCCAAATCCTCTAACTCGTCCTTCATCAATGTGGCATAATCTTCAGCTGTCAACTGATCTTGAAACGTAACCCGTCTGGAACCAAGCCGAGTCTCCCAAGGAAGCACAGCTTCATGCTCATAAACCAACTGATACGGAGATACTTTGTTAGCCCCATGGAGAGACATCCTGTAGGCCCATAAAGCTTCATTAAGAGTTGTATGCCACTTCTTTGGCTGCTCTTCGATCTTCCTCTTAATCAACTTAATGATTCCTTTGTTAGAAGCTTCTGCCTGACTATTGGCTTGTGCATAATATGGAGAAGTATTCAACAATTTAATTCCCATAATTGCAGCAAACTCCCCAAACTCCTCTGAAATAAACATGCTGCCTTGATCAGTCGTGATGGTTTGCGGAGTACCAAACCAATAAACAATATGCTCCTTTACAAACTCAATCATCTCTTTGGATGTCATAGTCTTCAGAGGAATCGCTTCAACCCATTTGGTGAAATAATCCATTGCTACCAGTGTGAACTTAAGATTCTTACTGGATGGTGGATAAATTTGTCCGATTAAGTCAATCCCACATCCCCTGAATGGCCACGGCTTAATAATGGGATTCATAGCCGATGCCGGTGCTCTCTGCACATTACCAAATTTCTGACTCCCTTGACAACCTTTATAATAAGTGAAGCAATCTTCTAACATGGTTGGCCAAAAGTATCTGTTTCTCCTGATCATCCACTTCATCTTATACGCCGATTGATGTGAACCACATACACCTTCATGTATCTCTCCCATCAAGACCTTAGCTTCTTCTTTGTCAAGGCATCTGAGCAAAACTCCATCAATCGTTCGGTAATATAACTCCCCTTCAAGCAATACATATTTAGTTGCCTGAAATCTAATTTTTCGGCTCACTTTCTTGGAAGGATCTTCCAAATAGTTTACATTCTCTTTCCTCCAATCATCAGTAGGTTATTCCAATGCTATCACACCCTCCATCGGTCAATAACCAGAAGTGTGCTGTGCCAGCCGATTAGCATCACCATTATAAAGCTTGGGTACATGTTCTATGGTTACCTTCTTGAATTCTCTCAGCAATCGGCAACACGCTTCATGATAAACTCGTAGAATATCATCTTTACATTCATATATGCCGATCAACTGATTGACCACTAACATGGAATCCCCAAATATTTCTACCGCATCGGCCCCGATTTCTTGCAACAGCCGAATTCCCTTAAGCAAAGCTTGGTACTTAGCCTAATTATTGGTAGCAGTAGTCTATAATGGAAAAGATAACTCAAATGTTGCCCCCCGAGGTGACACCAAAACAACGCCAATAACGTCCATGGAACTAGATCAACAACTCCCAATTCTAGCCCACAATGTTGAACAACAAAATCGGCCATGACTTGCCCTTTAACTGCTCTAGCCAATTCATATCTCAGATCAAATTCCGACAAGGCCAAAATCCATTTTCCAATTCTTCCATTCAAAATCGGCTACGAGAGCATGTATTTAACAATGTCATCTTTGCTCACCACAACACAGTCAGCCGATAAAAGATAATGTCTAAGCTTGGTACAAGAAAAGTATAAGCAAAGACATAACCTAACAATAGGAGAATACCTGGTTTCAGCATTCAAGAGTCTTCTACTAACGAAATATATCACACATTCTTTACCCTCGAATTCTTGAATAAGGGCCGATCCGATAGCACGCTTGTTAGCCGATAAATATAACTTAAACGGCTTGTACTTTTGTGGCGGAACTAGCACAGGAGGCGATGCTAGATATTGCTTGATTTCATCCAATGCCTTTTGATGTGCTTCTCCCCATACAAATTTCTGATCGGCCTTCAACTTCAACAAAGGACTAAACGGCTGTATTTTACCGGATAGGTTAGCAATAAATCTCCGAATAAAATTAATCTTGCCGATCAATGATTGAAGTTCAACTTTTGTTTCTGGAGCCACTACATTGTTAATGGTTGTAATAGTCTTCTGACTAATTTTGATTCCTCTTTCATGAACCATAAACCCTAGGAACTAACCAGCTGACGCACCAAAGGCACACTTGTTAGGATTCATTTTCAATCCATGTCTCCTAGTACATTCTAAAGCTTTATGTAAGTGTAACGTCCCGCCTCCCGAGGCCGGGCCCGCTTACATCTGGCTGCTTTCTAGGACATAGACTGTCCTCACAGACCAACACCAGTCTTTTCTGCACACTTTGTCCTCACTCGTGCGCACCTGGGAAGAACTTCCTGGTCGGTCACCCATCCCCATATTTCTCCGGGCCAAGCACGCTTAACCTCGGAGTTCTTTGGAGACCGGCTTCCGGAAAAGAAGTTGCAACTTGTTGGTATGAGCATCATATTAATCCTATTAAGCCCTGGGCCGGGGTGTTACAGTAAGTTGGCTAAATGTTCTTGATACCCCTTAGATTTCACCACAATGTCATCAATGTAAATGTCAACAATCTTGCCGATAATCTCATGGAAAATATAGTTCATGGCTCTCTGGTATGTTGCTCCAGCGTTCTTCAACCCAAAAGTCATGACAATTCCCTCGAACAAACCGACATGTCCTGGACATCTGAATGCAGTTTTATGAACATCTTCCTCAGCCATGAATATCTGATTATATCCAGCATTTCCATCCATGAGACTGATCACCTTATGCCCTGCAACAGCATCCACCAACATATCGGCAACTGGCATTGGGTAACCATCCATCGGCGTAGCCTTATTGAGATCCCTGAAGTCAATGCATACACGTAGCTTCCCGTTCTTCTTGTATACGGGACCCACATTGGATATCCACTCAGCATATCTGCATTGCCTATTGAACTTTGCTTCTATTAACTTTGTGATCTCGGCCTCTATATCTAGTAAAATCTTAGGGTTGCACCACCTTGAACCCTGTTGATGTGGCCGATATTCATGTTTAATAGGTAACCGATGCTCAACAATAGATCGATCCAAACCCGGCATCTCATAATATTCCCAAGCAAAACAATCTTTATATTCTTTTAACAGCTTCACCCACTCTTGTTTATACTCTGGGTCTAACTTAGCACTAATAAACGTCGGCCTTGGTCTATCTCCATCTCCAATATCTACTTCCTCTAATGCATCGGCCGGCGTAAACCCGTGCCCCAACTTTCCTTCATCTTCCAGGAACTCATCCATTAGGAACAGTTAGGGAAACCAACTGCTTGGATCGGTAGAAGAATGGTAGCTATGTTAAATGGTGCAGCTCATGATCCTGATTGCTGCCCATCATCGGCCTTTGGCTTGACACGCCAAACCTCTGACCTGATCCTTCTCCTGGGAGCCTCCTATCTCTCCTCTTCCAGTGCCTCTGTCTGACGAAACCTCTGAACTCGTGTCTTCTGTGATCTGGTCAAACCTGCTTGGCACCATCGAGGCCGATCAATGTTATCATGAACAGGCTCTCTTTTTGGATCCCTACGATATGGGTATTCATCTAAAACTTGAGCATCAACAACTCGTTCAATCCGCTCATTGGCAGAAATCCTTCCTCCTACAGGATCACGCAGCATGGTCCTACCCCCTAGCCGATCATGCACCGAAACCCTGCCCCCCCAGCCGATCATGCACAGAGATGCGTCTATCGTCACTTCTTTCTTTGATGATCGGCCCTCGGGACCTCTGGTCAAAATGTGGCTTCTTGTGCGATCGGTCTTCACGGTAGAAACTGTTGCACTCTAGATAGTTATCCACTATCAGCAGAGTCAAGCCTTCTTCCCAACAGTACACAAAGAAAGGACATCTCCAGTGCCCTTCATGCCGTCGTGCAGACTCTTCTCTGTACTATCTCCTTTCTTGACCACATTGAAACTTGTTCATCAACATTTGAGACGTGACCTTTTTCTTTGGTGCCGTTGCTTCCTCTTTCTGTTGTGGCTCCTTACCCTTGGCTTCATCGGCCATTATCTGTGCTTTGGCATCAACAGCCACAGATTCCTTGGCCGATTGCGATGTGAGCATCTTTGTTTGTAGTGCATTCCATTTCTTTCCAACATCTACCATGTTTGCTGAAAATGGATGCCCATCAATCTTCATCGGCTTTTTGGGTGTCTCAAACTTGAGCCTACCCTATTCTATAGCCGATTGTATTTGCTAACGAAACACTTTGCACTCATTTCTATCATGAGATGTTGCATTGTGCCACTTGCAGTACTTGATATTCTTCAACTCTTGATCTGTCGGGATCTTATGATATAGCTTCAGCTTAATCTGTCCTTCTGACAGCAATAGGTCGAAGATCTTGTCAGCCTTGGTGATATCAAACCCATATTTTTTGGGTTCTTTGTTACCAAAAGGACATGAAATCGGCTTTTTGTTGTTCTGGACCCATTCAGCCGATCCCACCATCTGGTCATCATCTGAATCAGAACTGTGTGAGCAGTCAATGAAATTGACTTTCTTCTGGAAGTTGCTTCTCTTCTGCTCATATGATCTGGCCTCCCCTGTCATCCTGTGAGCCATTTGACTGATGTTGTAGTACTCCTGGGAAGCATACTTTTCCCTGATGTGTGGCAGGAGTCCTTGGAAGGCAACCTCTGCAAGCTGCTGATCAGATAGAACCAGACAAAAGCACCAGTTCTTAACATCCCTGAACCTCTGAATGAAGGCGGCGACCGATTCATCATTCCTTTGCCTCAAGTTGGTCAAATCGGTCAGCTTCATCTCTTCTATACCAGAGTAGAAGAGCTGGTGGAACTGTTTCTCCAGGTCGGCCCAAAATATAATAGAGTTGGCAGGCAACGTCGTGAACCATGTAAAGGCCGATCCAGAGAGAGACATAGAGAACAATCGCACCTTCAATGCGTCATTCTGAGCTGCTTCTCCGCACTGCACGATGAATCTGTTGATGTGTTCTATTGTGGAGACTTCCCCCTCTCCAAAAAACTTGGTGAAATCTAGAAGCTTGTATTTGTGGACCAACGACAATTGATCATAAGCAGCTAGATACTGAGTCCTATACATCAGATTTTGCTGCTTTGGCTTCAAACCAAACTGATCTCTCATCACCTCAGCAATCTTGGATGCCCAGTCAATCTGCTGACCATCAGCTGATGCTGCTTATGGCGCTGGTGGAGTTATCGGCAAGGTTGCCGATGCTGGCTGGACATTTGGCGTGGTCATCGGCTGAGCAGCCGATGCGGTTCGTGCAACTTGCTGAGGGGATTGATTAGACGGTGATTGGTAGAGCACCATCTCATTACCATGTCTGCTTCGAACTGTTCCTCTGACTAGGCTGTTGGTGTGCAACAGGAGGTATGTTAGGCACATTTATGTGACGTACAAAACCAGTCGCAAGATCATGGAAAACCCAGGTGACTCCAATGGCATGGGGAATTCTATTTGCCAGGTCTTCTGTAGGAGATTTGGGCTGCAATATCATCGCCAGATTCTGTTGTTGAGGCGTCGGCCATGGGGCCGACACGTTGCTTGGACTTGCTGACGAAGGCACTGATGCGGGTGTAAGACCGTCCACAATGGAAGGAGCAAATGAAGGAGCAAATACACTGTTTGACACTGTAGATGCACTGTTTGGCACTGTAGTCAGAGAGGGCGTGGGAAACAAGGAGGGAGCAAATTTGCTCTTGCTCCCTCCGCTGTGGTCAGCCTAACCGACGGCTGTGAAGCCGGTGCGGCATCTTGAGGCTGGGTCGGCTGCGGGGCCGACGCATTGACTTGTTGATTCATCGGCTTAGAAGCCGATGTACTTGGCTGCCCTGTTGGAGATGGAATCATATATTCTGGAGGCATACCAAATCCGGTGGTAGGATCCCAACCAGTTGGGTATCCTGACATGAAGCTTCCCTGTGCATATGTAGCCATTGGCGTGGAACTAGTGTACACAGGAGGAAACTGAGTTGACGGTACAGTACTAATCGGCTGTGCATCTATGACATTCCCATCTGCCTGAGCTTGAGGATCAATCTGTGATGTCCCAGTAGCCGATCTAGTAGGAGAAAAAACCATCTGACTGGCCAATTGATTGGCTGGTCCCACGAAACTAGGTGTTCCCCTATCTTGTTGTAACACTCCAATTTAAATTTCAGCATTTAATAATAAATTTAAATGGCTTTATTTAATTTTCTAAGGTTTATTATGCTTAGCCTAGCATTTAATTTAATTTTCTTTCACGAGTAATTAAAATTTTCTAGGTTGAACCTGTTGTTGCATTCATGCTGGTGCATTGTTTTATTTGTTTGAGTGCTAGGGTTGAATTCAAATTCAAGTTTGAATTCAAATAGTTTGAGTTAGTTGAATAGGAAAAGAGAAAAGAAAAAGGAAACCCAATCAAACCCAAACCCAGGTGGCAGCCCAACCGGCCCATGGCCCACCATCCTTACCCCCCCCCCCCGCCCCTCCCCACCCCCCGCGGCCCACACCTCGGCCCAGCAAGCTGCCAGCGCGCGCCCCTCCTTCCCTCCCGGCCCAGCGCCCCCTCGCTCTCACCCCACCTCCTCAGCCCGCGCGCGCGCCCCCTCTGGCTGATAGCCGGGCCCAGGCGTCAGCGCCCCGCTTCCCGCACGCCGCGCGCTCGCTGTTGACTCGTTTCCCTCACTGACAGCCTGAACCTACCGCTCAGTTCCATCGTCTCCGCCTCCGCGCCCGCGCTGCAATGGCCTCCGCGATCCCCGCCGAGGATATCGCGACACCCTTCCCTCGGCACGCCTCCCCGAGATCCCCGGCACCCTTCTTTAAATGCCCCCGCGACCCCCCTGCGTCCTCACCTTCCCTCTCCACGCCCTCGCCGCCACCGCACCCTGACCTCCGCCTCGCCATTGCTGGCACCGAACCTCTGCGCTGCCGTGGTCCCGCACGCCCAGGCCACCTCCATCACCAAGAGCCGCCGCAGAAGCTCCGCTCGAGCACCAGGAGCGACCCCGCGGCGACCATCCTGGACCACAGCACCTACACGCACCGGAATTGAGCCCGGACGCCATCTCGGGTAAAATCGTCCTTCACCGCAATTTCACGCCGCCGGCGCATTTCAGCTCTCCCTGACCCCGTGAGACCTCCACAGGAGCACCCCGAGTCAATCCGTGTAGCCTAGAAGCCTGGAGTAGCGCTACATCGACCTCCTCCACGAGCTCCACTCCACCTCCGCCGCCGGTCAATGTCGTCGACACCCCTGCACGGTCTCCCAGCGCAATTCAAACCTTGGTGAGCACCAGCCCAGCCTTCTCTCTCTGTTGCGCTAGGTTTCTAGGCCCGTAGGCCACCCTGGTGGCTGGAACGCTGCTGCCGGTGCTCCGCCGCCGGTGCTCCGCCGTGGCGGGCACCCCGTAATGCAGCACTGTCCCACGCAGGCCTTGCCCGCACTTGTTTCTGCTCTGTGCACGCATGCGCACTTGTTTGCGTCCAGACCCGTGCCCAGAACCAAGTGAACACGCGCGCGCCGTCGAGTTCACCGCCGCAGATCCGCCGCCGCTCGTGCCCGCGCCGCACTGAGCCTCGCTGACCCCTGCTGTAGCCCCAGGTGAGTTACGAATGCCGCGCTGACCATGTCCGACACAAGCACAGGTCGAAACGACCCCTGGAGGGCCGGAAACGGCGTACTCCGGCTAGCCCGACGCCGCGCCGCCGCGGACAGAGTCACCGGCGACAACGCCGCCACCATCCGTGCGCCCAATCGTCCTGACCCGCTCGATCGTAATCCAATGGCCCAGATCTATTTGACCCGCCTGCGTACCGGTCAGCGCCCGTAGATTTTGCTAAAGAGACCTCCACCTTTCCCAATATCAACCCGCAATCCATGACTGTGTAAAAATATTTACATCCAGGCCTTGTTTCATTCGCTTAGACCCCTGAGCTTTTTAGATTTTGAACCCGCCATCCAGCCCAGGTCTTTTTGCATGTCAGCCCTCGGATCTTTCCAGTTTTTATGCATAAGTCCCTGGTTTTTACAGAAAACCCCTAGAAACTTAGTTCTTCTTGTAGAAAAGCCCCTAGACTTTGTTTTAAGCCTAGTTTTCGCGTTCTAGCTCCGTTTTAGGTGTTTTTATGTCCACGTGATCGTTGTAATGCGTAGAATAGTTTTAGCTTAGTTTTGTTTGCTATTTTTATGTATTGTTGTACTGTTTCTTAGCTTTTGCCTTTGTTTGCATGTATGTGTATGTGCTGGACTTGTTTTGGCGTTGCGATCGTGAGTAGATGTTGATCCGTCGGAGGAGTACTAGGAGCCACCTTCCGCGGGACACTTTGAGTAGCAGGAGAAATTTCAGGAAGGCAAGTATAACATGAACACCACCTATCACTTTTAAATATATTTTCATACTGCATTTTAATACTGTATGCCTATAAGGATTTCCTAGCCACTTTATATCCTTTATATATATCCTTTGGGTTACATTTTGGTTAGTTGTGCTAGGTGCCGTGCTATAACACACTTGGTCCTTTTTAATTAATTTTATTAATGGTATATGCAATTTAATCCTAAGAGTGGCCCTCTGTGCGGTGTACTTGAGTGGCTCACGTCTCGTTAAAATATGTTTTGTTAGAAACATGGTTTAGGGGGCCAGCAAGGTGCTTAGTGCTGGGTTGGCCACTCTCCATAAGGACCGGTTCATAGAGCGACAACCTGGGACAACAGCGCTACCACAAGACTGGAATGGGACGGTCTTGGCTTACTAATTAGGTCATTTTGGTTCGGGAGTAACTTATCGACGGGGCAAGAGGAACGATGAGCTTCAATGGTCCCTGCGCTACGAGGCTTGGTCTGTGTTATCTTGTACCTCCTCGAGGTTGGCCCCATTGTTGCGGAGTCTGAATCCTTAGCGGTTACACCTTACCAACGTGGTCCTTTGTAACGGCCTCGTAGTGAGTTTGCTAGTCATCTCACCTACGGAAGTGTGATGAACAACTGGCGTAGCTCACGACTTGTGGGTAAAGATGTGCAACCTCTGCAGAGTGTAAAACTTGTATACTAGCCATGCTCACGGTCATGAGCGGCCCAGATCCTCCTTTTGATTAGTGGAGTTATCTTCCTTTGATTAGGGGGGTTCCCCGGGTGGTTGGTTTGGTTTGGTTCTCAGTAGTTCATAATTAATTTTGATTAATTAATATGTAACTGGGTTTATGGTAAATCATCAACTTGTAGTAATTAGCTTTAATAAAATTTTGCCAAGACTTAAAAGCTAATGCAGTTGAGTCAGCCAACCTTAGACCCTCATAGTTTGTGTTATACTTGTTGAGTACAAGTTGTGTACTCACACTTGCCTCCTCTACTTTTTCCTCTTGTTCTTTTTGGGATACCCTACTGCTGCTTAGTTCCTGCCGACGCGAGGGAGTTCACTCAGAGCTACCAGGAGTACGAGGACTTCTTGGCGGTCGTCTCCCAGTCGACGTCCCTGTGGCGCCCAGCTTCCGAGAGTTTTCGTATATGTATTTACGCTTCCGCTGTATCAGACATTTTGTCATTAATGAAACAAATACCATTCGTACTCGCTTTATTATATCTTTTTACGTGATATGTGCTGTGATATATTGTTCATTCTGTTGTATATACATGTGACTTGATCCTGGCACGTATATGATTGCTCGGTTTATGTCCTTTTGTAAACCGGGTGTTACACTTGTAGCTTCTTGATCATGGCATTGTGAACATAGTTAGCCATGACCGGAGCATGATTCACAAAAGCTTGTCCGATCGCTTGATTCATCATAGGGCGGGAGAGTAGGAAAATCATACTTTTTTATTATCTCTCCACTGCTATTGGTACTGAAGGATAAAAGGCACCGCTGCTCGTAGGCATCAGTGGCCGCCTTGAGTTCTACCTTTTGCTCTTCCTTCAGCTTATCCTTGTCAATCGAGATCTGGTTCTGCGGAGAAACCTTTCCCTTTTCTTCAGTTGGCATCTTGATGTTTCTTGTCCCACTGGGCAAGCCAAAAGATGTGTTGACACGAAACAATCACACACCAAGCCCGAGAGCCCCGTACGCCAAGCTCAGACTGCACTTGATTCAAACCAAGTCGTGCTAGTCAATTTGACCTATAAATTGATAAGGAAACAGCAAACAGTCAAATTCAAGAGTGTATCGACTGGATTTCCGAATCACTCTTACACGGCGTATCGGTAAGGCTCTGCTGATACAGAGAACGACAGCAGATCGGGTATAAAAAGTGTGTAATAAAGGCGATCGACGGGGAATCGGCAATGAGCTGCCGATACCGGTATGCAACTAGACGGCTAGATCTAGAGCCGACACGTGCCAGGTAAAAGTGTACAAATCCACGAATGTGTGGATCTGGACAAAGCTAAGCTTACAATCGATCTAATCAGCTTTACAAGGTTTATCATGATAAACAAGGAGCTTACAGCCGATTAAACAGATCGCTAAGCCGGGTAGGTTGTGAATAGATCTCAACGAGAAAACAGCGATACGCTCGAGATCAAAGCTTAGATAAATTTGGTAAATTTTGAATAAATTTGAATGAAGCCACAGTGATGCACCTGGAAGCTAAAGCTTAGATTTACTTGGTAAAATGAAGACTTACCAGCAAACCAAGTCGCTCGAATGTGAGGCATCCATGATCAGCTTGGAAGTACTCGCGGAAAGGAAAACCCATGGCGAAGTCGCCGATGAAAAAGTAAATTGCATGTAGTAAAGTTTGTCTGTTTGGATGTGTATCAATCTTTACAATAGCCGGGGGGTCATATTTGTACCCCATGCCAACACAATCTAGCCGATTACGGCAAAGCATGATTCTATCTTAAGAAACAAAAAATATTCTAAAAATAAGATTTTCAATCGTGGCATGCGACCACCTCTCCAAATCCACCGATCGTACGATGCAGAACCTTTTCTCCTTTGCAACACTGTTCCTTGACACGTGCCAAAATCTGGTGTCAACAACCTCCATGTCATTCAGCTTTTAACTTTTAGTTCTACAAATGATATTTTTGCATCTATATAAATAGGACCTACATCAATCCTTAGTCCATCACCCCCTCATATACAGATATATTAGGAGAATAATCTAGGAGGCAAGTAGTTCAACAGCATGGCAGCCAAGATGTTTGCACTGTTTGCCATTCTCGCTCTTTGTGCAAGCACCATTACGACAACCTATGTCCCAGGGTACATCCCACCAGCCATGGCATTGGGTGCCATGAACCCATGCATGCAGTATTGTGCAATGCAACAACCATTCACCATGGGTAGCTTTACCTCGCCTTCCTTGATGATGCTACAACAACCATTCGCCTCACCGTTTCAACAGTATCTGACACCCATGACGGCTCAACGCATGACGACACAAGCGTAGTGCAACTGTGGGGCCGTCTCATAGATCACGCACCAACAACAGCTGCCATGCACCTTGAACCCCATGGCTGTGGCGATGTCGCCCATTTTCTTCCAACAGCCCTTTGTTGGTGTTCCGTTCTAGATAGATGATCCTATGTTGTAACCAATAAGAAAGTTGACATGCCATCGCATGTGAATGAGTAGGAATAAGAAAAGTTTTGAACAAAGTACTTTTCACATGTCTCCTTTTGCATCTAATTTTGTGACTTTTCTTTCAAAGGAGGGTATTGGGCTTTGTGCCTTGCTCATTGTAGGCAAAGTGGTAACCTACCCATACCCATGCATCTAGACGCTCGAAACAAGGTACAAAAATACATTTTATGGCAACCATCTGAAATCGAAAGTCATGAGAAACGGCTAAACTGAAGACATCACAAATGAAAGAAGAAGAATTTTCTTGATAGTAATATATCATAATGCTATTATCGTAATATACGGGCCACATGAAAAGTACAATATTAGGTGGAAACACAAAGAGCAAAAAAAAATGAAGTTAGAGTGAATACAACAATAGATGACAAGCAGGGCGGTTTAAAAGGTATAAATATTAATTAGCTGAAAAATGCATAATTTTGCTTCAAATTGGAAATAATGCTGGTAAATAAAAGTGTTATAATTGAACGAATATAAGAAAAATATAGATAACTATACATAGATGGCGAACCCTATCTCTACTGCACACTCCAAATTGATTACATGATTTCAGGTAATGGCTTTGGGAGAACCATGTTGGAACCTTCCTAGTTAATTTTTTTCCATTTTGATGACTACATAAGGTTGCTTATTACTCTTTGAAATGACCAAGTCATTAGGCTGCATTAACCATATTGTTTTTTAATTAGGATCAAAGGCCATAGGTCATCCAACGCCTAGTCTTGAGCCATATCATCAACAGGCGGATCAACCGGTCACCTTGTAGTAGGGTTTACAACATGTTGGGATCACATAGATCAGATGCCAGGAAGTCACTGCCACCTTGTCCAAACGAATTCCCACCACTAGAATTGACAAGTCTATGATCCATGTGCCCTCCCTTACATAATCATCATTCGAAAACTCTGTTTATTTTATTTCCTCTTAAACCCAGACATTATGTGGAACCGCCATGTTGGAAATAATATGTTTGGTCTTCTATTAAATTAGTGATTCATGATCAACATTTTTACGTACTTTTCCTTGCCGTGTCATTTCTATGGCCCAACGCAATTCGAATGCTTAGCTAATAGAAAAGATGTTGTAGTCCTTCTTGCAAATACATATTCCTTCTTATTTTAGACTGCATGACCTCTGTCTTGTTCAATGAATCATTCAGCACGAGCAGAACTCTCAGAGCTATTGCATTGTCTTCTTTTGTATACTGAAGGCACACTAGTAGTAATACCGACATACTGACCGATCCAATCTGGATGGCTATAAGATATACATGCAACAGTCTCTGGTTTGCACTAGCAGCAACTACACAAGTATATATCAAAGTGTTCTTAAGCTTTCAGCCATTGACAATTTACTCTGGACTACATGTATTTGTTTTGACCTATAAACACATCAGCATTGGACTTATTCAATCGCTTTAGTTTTTAATCCATTTTAGCTACTAGAGCGCAACCAACATACCTTAGCAAAAGTGAAGTTGACCTACATCCTCAACAAAACAGTCATGCTACTGTCACCAATTCTTAATAGTAACCTCCAAAAAGGCATAACCTTTTTTAAGACCGTAGTGCAAATTATTATTGAGGTCATCAGATTTCCAAAAACAGTTAGAGAAACCACCAAATTTTACCAAACGCCAAGTCACCTCAATGTCATTCCGCTTTTAACTTTTAGTTCTACAAATGATATTTTTGCATCTATATAAATAGGACCTACATCAATCCTTAGTCCATCACCCCCTCATATACAGATCTATTAGGAGAATAATCTAGGAGGCAAGTAGTTCAACAGCATGGCAGCCAAGATGTTTGCATTGTTTGCCATTCTCGCTCTTTGTGCAAGCACCATTACAGCAACCTATGTCCCAGGGTACTTCCCACCAGCCATGGCATTGGGTGCCATGTACCCATGCATGCAGTATTGTGCAATGCAACAACCATTCACCATGGGTAGCTTTACCTCGCCTTCCTTGATGATGCTACAACAACCATTTGCCTCACCGTTTCAACAGTATCTGACACCCATGACGGCTCAACGCATGATGACCCAAGAGCAGTGCAACTATGGGGCCGTCTCACAGATCACGCACCAACAACAGCTGCCATTCACCTTGAACCCCATGGCTGTGGCGATGTCGCCCTTTTTCTTCCCACAGCCCTTTGTTGGTGTTCCGTTATAGATAGATGATCCTATGTTGTAACCAATAAGAAAGTTGACATGCCATCGCATGTGAATGAGTAGGAATAAGAAAAGTTTTGAACAAAGTACTTTTCACATGTCTCTTTTTGCATCTAATTTTGTGACTTTTCTTTCAAAGGAGGGTATTGGGCATTGTGCCTTGCTCATTGTAGGCAAAGTGGTAACCTACCCATACCCATGCATCTAGACGCTCAAAACAAGGTACAAAAATACATTTTATGGCAACCATCTGAAATCGAAAGTCATGAGAAAGGGCTAAATTGAAGACATCACAAATGAAAGAAGAAGAATTTTCTTGATAGTAATATATCATAATGCTATTATCGTAATATACGGGCCACATGAAAAGTACAATATTAGGTGGAAACACAAAGAGCAAAAAAAAAATGAAGTTAGAGTGAATACATCAATAGATGACTAGCAGGGCGGTTTAAAAGGTATAAATATTAATTAGCTGAAAAATGCATAATTTTGCTTCAAATTGGAAATAATGCTGGTAAATAAAAGTGTTATAATTGAACGAATATAAGAAAAGTATAGATAACTATACATAGCTGGCGAACCCTATCTTTACTGCACACTCCAAATTGATTACATGATTTCAGCTAATGGCTTTGGGAGAACCATTTTGGAACCTTCCTAGTTTTTTTTTTTCCATTTTGATGACTACATAAGGTTGCTTATTACTCTTTGAAATGACCAAGTCATTAGGCTGCATTAACCATATTGTTTTTTAATTAGGATCAAAGGCCATAGGTCGTCCAACGCCTAGTCTTGAGCCATATCATCAACAGGCGGATCAACCGGTCACCTTGTAGTAGGGTTTACAACATGTTGGGATCACATAGATCAGATGCCAGGAAGTCACCGCCACCTTGTCCAAATGAATTCCCACCACTAGAATTGACAAGTCTATGATCCATGTGCCCTCCCTTACATAATCATCATTCGAAAACTCTATTTATTTTATTTCCTCTTAAACCCAGTCATTATGTGGAACCGCCATGTTGGAAATAATATGTTTGGTCTTCTATTCAATTAGTGATTCATGATCAACATTTTTACGTACTTTTCCTTGCCGTGTCATTTCTATGCCCCAACGCAATTCAAATGCTTAGCTAATAGAAAAGATGTTGTAGTCCTTCTTGCAAATACATATTCCTTCCTATTTTAGACTGCATGACCTCTGTCTTTTTCAATGAATCATTCAGCACGAGCAGAGCTCTCAGAGCTATTGCATTGTCTTCTTTTGTATACTGAAGGCACACTAGTAGTAATACCGACATACTGACCGATCCAATCTGGATGGCTATAAGATATACATGCAACAGTCTCTGGTTTGCACTAGCAGCAACTACACAAGTATATATCGAAGTGTTCTTAAGCTTTCAGCCATTGACAATTTACTCCGGACTACATGTATTTGTTTTGACCTATAAACACATCCGCATTGGACTTATTCAATCGCTTTAGTTTTTAATCCATTTTAGCTACTAGAGCGCAACCAACATACCTTAGCAAAAGTGAAGTTGTCCTACATCCTCAACAAAACAGTCATGCTACTGTCACCAATTCTTAATAGTAACCTCCAAAAAGGCATAACCTTTTCTAAGACCGTAGTGCAAATTATTATTGAGGTCATCAGATTTCCAAAAAAAGTTAGAGAAACCACCAAATTTTACCAAACGCCAAGTCACCTCAATGTCATTCAGCTTTTAACTTTTAGTTCTACAAATGATATTTTTGCATCTATAAATAGGACATACATTCCTTAGTCGATCACCCCCTCATATACAGATCTATTAGGAGAATAATCTAGAAGGCAAGTAATTCAACACCATGGCAGCCAAGATGTTTGCACTGTTTGCCATTCTCGCTCTTTGTGCAAGCACCATTACGGCAACCTATGTCCCAGGGTACTTCCCACCAGCCATCGCATTGGGTGCCATGAACCCATGCATGCAGTATTGTGCAATGCAACAACCATTCACCATGGGCAGCTTTACCTGGCCTTCCTTGATGATGCTACAACAACCATTCGCCTCACCGTTTCAACAGAATTTGACACCCATGACAGCGCAACACATGACGACGCAAGTGCAGTGCAACTGTGGGGCCGTCTCACAGATCACGCACCAACAACAGCTGCCATTCACCTTGAACCCCATGGCTGTGGCAATGTCGCCCTTTTCTTCCAACAGCCCTTTGTTGGTGTTCCGTTCTATTTAGATGATGCTATGTTGTAACCAATAAGAAAGTTGACATGCCATCGCATGTGAATGAGTAGGAATATGAAAAGTTTTGAACAAAGTACTTTTCACATGTCTCCTTTTACATCTAATTTTGTGACTCTTCTTTCAAAGGAGGGTATTGGGCATTATGCCTTGTTCATTGTAGGCAAAGTGGTGTTGACACCAGATTTTGGCATGTGTCAAGAGGGTTGCAAAGGAGAAAAGAGTCTGCGTTGTATGATCGGAAGGTTTGGAGGGTGATCGTGTGCCACGGTCAAAAGGTCTTGCTGACCGAAGGAGAGGAAGTTGACCAAATATTTTGGCTTCGGTTTGGCAAAAGTTATCTTAGTTTTAGAAGTCGTTTTTTGTTCCTTAGAATAGATCATGTTTTGCCGTAATCGGCCAGGATTGTGTTAGCATGGGGTATAAATATGCACCCCCGGTCATTGTAGCAGATGGATACACATCCAATACACAAAACTTTACTACTTGAAATTTACTTTCTCGTCGGCGACTTCGCCATCTTTTTTCTTTTCTGCGAGTTCTTTCAAACTGATCAAGGACGTCTCACATTCGAGCGACTTTTTTCGCTGGTAAGTTTTCGTTTACCGAGTAAATCTGAGCTTTAGCTTCTGGGCTTATCGCTGTCGCTTCGTTCAGATCTATTCAAAAGTTATCGAATTTATCTAAGCTTTGATCTCGGGCGCATCGCTGTTTTCTCATTTAGATAGTTCACCAATAACCCGGCTTAGTGATCTGTTTAATCGGCTGTAAGCTCCTTATTTATTACGATAAATCTTGTAGAGCCGATTAGATTGGAATCATAAGCTTAACTTTGTCTAGAACCACACATTCGTGGGTTTGTACACTGTTATCTGGCACGTGTCAGCTTTTAGATCTAGCCGTCTAGTTGCTCATTGGCATCGGCAGCTTGTTGCCGATCTGTAGTAGATCGCTTTTAATACATGCTTATCTTACATGATCTTTTGTCATCTTCTGTATCGGCAGAGCCTTGCCGATACCCTGCGTAAGAGTGGTTCGGAAATCCAGCCGATACACTCTTGAATTTGACGGTTTGCTATTTCCTTGTCAATTTACAGGTCAAATTGACTGGCACGCTTGGTCGCATTCTGAGACTTGGCGAACGATGCCCTCAGATTCCAGTGTGTTGATTTTGCGTCAACACATCTTTTGGCATGCCCAGTGGGACCCAGAACATCAAGATGTTAGCGAAGACGGAAATCTCGGGAGTTAATCAGATCCCGATTGATAAAGACAAGTTGAAGGAAGAACACAAGGCAGAACTTGAAGCCCTCAAAGATGCTTTTGAGCAACAGTGCCTTTTGTCCTTCAGCGTTAACAGAAGTGGAGAGGTAATCAAAAAATTCGATTTTCCCACTTTTGTAACACATCAAGAATCACAGAAGGAGGACAGGATGATTCATCAGATGAATCAGGCGATTGGGCATGCTTTTGTGAATCATGCTACAATCATGGCCAACCACGTCCACAACGCTGTGATCAAGACGCTAAAAGATAGAGGGGTACCTGGCTTTGTGGGACCAGCTTACTATCAGGGAAGTCAAATGGTATTCTCTCCTATCGGATCATGTCCTGGTACATCACAGATCCCTCCTCAAGCTCCAGCCGATGAGGGTGTTATAGACGCACAGCCGATCAGTACTATAGCGTCATCTCAGTTCCCTCCTGTGTATACCAGTTCTACGCCGATGGCTACACGTGCATAGAGGAACTTCATGTCAGGATACCCAGTTGGTTGGAATCCTACTACTGGACTTGGTATGCCTCCGGAATACATGATTCCATCTTCATCCAAGCAGCCAAGTGCATCGGTTTCTCAGCCGATGATCCAGCAAGAAAGTGCGTCGGCTCCACAGCCGACTCAACCTCTAGACACCACACCAGCATCACAACTAGCAGTTACACCGACATCAGTGCCTGCGCCAGCAAGTCCAAGCCACGTGTCGACCCCATGGCCGACACCTCAGCAACGGTACTTGGCAATGATGTTGCAGCCCAAGTCTCCAACAGAGGTTCTAGCGAACAGGATACCACATGTTAACAGAGTCACATGGGTTTTTCAAGATCTTGCGACTGGGATGCTACGCCACATAAATGTGCCCAATGTACCTAGATTTACACATTGTCAACCTGGTCAGGGGGCAACACAGAGCAGTCCAAGCAATGAGATGGTGCTGTACCAATCACCATCCAATCAGCCTCCTCAGCAAACCACACAAGCTGCACCGGCTGCTAGGCCGATGACTTCGCCAAGTGTCCAACCCGCATCGGCAACCTTGCCGTTGACTCCACCAGCACCACAAGCGACATCAGCTGGTGGCCAACAGGTTGACTGGACATCTAAGATTGCTGAGGTGATGAGAGATCAGTTTGGTTTGAAGCCAAAACAGCGGAATCTGATGTACAGAACTCTATATCCAGTTGCTTATGATCAATTGCCATTGCCCCACAAATACAAGCTTCCAGATTTCACCAAGTTTTATGGACAGGGGGAGGTCTCCACAGTAGAGCATATCAACAGATTCATTGTGCAGTGTGGAGAGGCAGCTCAGCAGGACGTGCTAAAAGTGCGTCTGTTCTCCATGTCTTCATCTGGATCGGGCTTTACATGGTTTACTACATTGCCAGCTAATTCCATTATATACTGGGCTGATTTAGAGAAGCAGTTCCACCAATTCTTCTACTATGGAGTAGAGGAGATGAAGCTGACCGATCTGACTAATCTGAGATAGAGAAACGATGAATTGGTCGCCTCCTTCATTCAGAGGTTCAGAGATGTCAAGAACTGGTGCTTTAGTCTGGTTCTATCTGATCAGCAGCTAGCAGAGGTTGCCTTCCAAGGACTCCTGCCACACATCAAGGAGAAGTATGCTTCCCAGGAGTTCTACAGTATCAGTCAGATGGCTAACCGGATGACAGGGGAGGCAAGGCCATACGAACAGAAGAGGAGCAACTTCCAGAAAAAGGTTAACTTTGTTGACTGTCCAGATTCTTTTGATTCAGATGATGATCAGATGGTGGGATCGGCTGAGTGGGTTCAGAGCAATAAGAAGCCGATCTCATGTCCTTTTGGTAACAGGGAACCCGAAAAGTATGGGTTCGACATTACTAAGGCTGACAAGATTTTTGATCTGTTGTTATCAGAGGGTCAGATTAAGTTAAAGCTATATCACAAGATCCCGACAGATCAAGAATTGAAAAATATCAAGTACTGCAAGTGGCACAAGGCAACATCTCATGATACTAATGAGTGCAAGTTATTTCGTCAGCAGATACAACAGCTATAGAGCAGGGCAGGCTCAAGTATGAAACGCCCAAAAAGCTGATGAAGATTGATGGGCATCCTTTTCCAGCAAACATGGTAGATACTGGAAGGAAGGGTAATGCTTTACAGACCAAGATGCTCATATCCCAATCGGCTAAAGAGTCTGGTGCAGTTGATCCCAAAGCACAGATCATAGCCGATGAAGCTAAAGGAAAAGGGCTGCAGCAGGAAGAAGGATCGGCGGCACCTAAGAAGAAGGTCACGTTCCAGATGCTATTGAACAAGTTCCAGCATGACCAAGTGAGGAGATAGTACTGAGAGGAATCTGCTAGATGACGTGAAGGGCATTGGAAGTGTCCTTTCATTGTGTACTGTTGGGAAGAAGGGTTGACTCTGCTGACAGTGGATAATTGTCCAGAGTGCAACGGTTTCTATCGTGAAGACCGGTCGTTCAATAAGCCACGTTTTGATCAGAGGCCTCGAGGGCCGATCATTAGAGAGAGAAGCAATGATAGACGCATCTCTGTACATGATCGGCTAGGGGGCAGGGTTTTAGTGCATGATTGGCTGGGGGCAGTACCATGCTACGTGATCCTGCAGGAGGAAGGATTCCTGCTAATGAGCGAGTTGAACAAGTTGCTGCAGCTCAGGTCCTAATGAATACCAACACCGCAGAGATCCAGAGAGAGTGCCAGTTCATGATAATATTGACCGGCCTCGATGGTGTCCAGGAGGTTTGACCAGATCACAGAAGAGACGAGTTCAGAGATTGTGTCAAACAGAAGCCCTGGAAGGAGAAGAGAAAAGGGAGGCTCCTAGGAGGGGAGTCAGATCTGAAGTTTGGCATGTCAAGCCAACGGCCGATGGAGTGCAGTAGTCAGAGTCATCGGCTACATCTATTAATGTAACCTCTCTGCTTCTACCGATCCAAGCAGTCAGTTCTCCCAGCCGTTCCTAATGGATGAGTTCCTAGAAGATGAAGGGAAGTTGGGGCATGGGTTCACGTCGGCCGATGCATTGGAGGAAGTAGACATTGGCGATGGAGATAGACCAAGGCCGACGTTTATTAGTGCTAAGTTAGATCCTGAGTATAAACAAGAGTTGGTGAAACTGTTAAAAGAATACAAAGATTGTTTTGCTTGGGAATATTATGAGATGCCAGGTTTAGATCAGTTTATTGTGGAGCACCGTTTGCCTATCAAACTTGGATATCGGCCACATCAGCAAGGGTCAAGGAGGTGCAATCCTAAGATTTTACCAGACATAAAGGCCGAAATTACAAAGTTGATAGAAGCAAAGTTCATCAGGCAATGCAGATATGCTGAATGGATATCTAATGTGGTTCCTGTTTATAAGAAAAATGGGAAGCTGCATGTCTGCATTGACTTCAGAAATCTCAACAAAGCTACGCCGATGGACGGTTACCCAATGCTAGTTGCCGATATGTTGGTGGATGCTGCTGCAGGACATAAAGTGATCAGTTTCATAGATGGGAATGCTAGATACAATCAGATATTCATGGCTGAGGAAGATATTCATAAAACGGCATTCAGATGTCCGGGGCATGTTGGTTTGTTCGAGTGGATTGTCATGACCTTTGGTTTGAAGAACGCATGGGCGACATACCAGAGGGCTATGAACTATATCTTCCATGAAATCATCGGCAAGATTGTTGAGATTTATATTGATGATGTTGTGGTGAAATCCAAAGGGTACCAAGAGCATTTAGCTGACCTACGCAAAGCTTTAGAATGCACTAGAAGACATGGGTTAAAGATGAATCCTAACAAGTGTGCATTCGGCGTGTCGGGTGGTCAGTTCCTGGGATTTATGGTGCATGAAAGAGGGATTGAGGTTAGTCAGAAGATTATTGCAGCCATTAACAAAGTAGTGGCTCCAGAGACGAAAGTTGAACTTTAATCATTGATCGGCAAGATTAATTTTATTCGGAGATTCATTGCTAATCTGTTCGGTAAAATACAGCCGTTCAGTTCTTTGTTGAAGTTGAAGGCCGATCAGAAGTTTGTATGGGGAGAAGCACAGCAAAAGGCATTGGATGAAATCAAACAATATCTAACATCGCCTCCTGTGTTAGTTCCACCACAAAAGCACAAGCCATTTAAATTATATTTATCGGCTGATGAGCATGCTATCGGATCGGCCCTTATTCAAGAGATTGGAGGAAAGAGATCGTAGAATACTTGGAAGATCCCTCCAAGAAAGTAAGCTGAAGAATCAGATTTCAGGCAACTAAGTATGTGTTGCTTGAGAGGGAATTGTATTATCGGACGATTGATGGAGTTTTGCTCAGATGCCTTGATAAAGAAGAAGCTAAGGTTCTGATGGGAGAAATACATGAGGGTGTCTGTGGTTCGCATCAATCAGCGTATAAAATAAAATGGGTGATAAGGAGAAATGGGTACTTTTGGCCAACCATGCTGGAAGATTTTTTTCACTTATTATAAAAGGGTGCCAAGGGTGTCAGAAATTTGGAAACGTGCAAAGAGCACCAGCATTGGCTATGAATCCTATTATTAAGCCGTGGCCATTTAGAGGATGGGGAATTGATTTGATTGGGAAGATTTATCCACCATCCAGCAAGAATCACAAGTTCATACTAGTAGCGACAGATTACTTCACCAAGTGGGTTGAAGTGATTCCTCCAAAGATAGTAACATCTAAAGAGATGATTGAATTTATGAAAGAACATATTATTTATCGGTTTGGCACTCCGCAAACAATCACGACCGATCATGGCAGTATGTTTATTTCAGAAGAGTTTGGAGAATTTGCTGCAAGTATGGGAATTAAATTACTAAATTCTTCCCCGTATTATGCTCAAGCTAATGGTCAGGCAGAAGCTTCCAACAAGGGAATCATCAAGTTGATTAAGAGGAAATTTGAGGAACAGCCAAAAAGGTGGCATTCAACTCTTAATGAAGCTTTGTGGGCCTACAGAATGTCTTGCAGGCTACTAAAGTGTCCCCGTATTAGCTAGTTTATGGGCATGAAGCTATACTGCCTTGGTAAACTAGACTCGGTTCCAGTTGGGTCACGTTTCAAGATCAGTTGACAGCCGAGGATTATGCTGCGCTGATGAAGGATGAGTTGGAGGATTTGGCTGCGCATCGGCTGAACGCTCTCATCAGCATTGAAGCTAATAAATCTAGAGTGGGCCGATGGTATGATAAGAAGGTCAAGGTCAAATCTTTTGATCAAGGAGACTTGGTTTGGAAGTTAGTGCTGCCGATAGGAACTAAAGATCCCAAGTTCGGCAAATGGTCTCCAACATGGGAAGGGCCATACGAAGTTAGCAGATGTGTTCTGGGGAATGCTTATATTCTGGAGACTCTAGAGGGAGAAGAATTTTTCAGCACACTTAATGGGAAATATCTGAAGAAATATTACCCAAGTGTTTGGGCAGATGCATAGCTGATTAAGTAAAAGATCGGTTGAATTCAAAATAGCCGAAGCAGGAATTGTATTACCTTTAGCACAAAAATGGGAAAAGACTTGATCATATCCTAATGCGCTCGAGTGTTTTCGCGGCCGATATGGTATATATCGCCCTAAGGTCAAAAAATCTAACCCAGGAATGTATGGTTTGGATTTAATTTGGTTCTCTGTTCAACTGAAATTGCAAGAGGAGTAGTTGCAAGGTGGAAATTAATGCGAAACACAGTGAAGACAGAAGATGGAAGCCAGCAAGGGGAGCCAGTTCATGGATTATATTTACAAAAAGCCAGAATAGGCTGTTACATGTTACAACCTAGTCTGACTCCTCCCCGAAGAGGATGCTGATGACTCCCTCCGGGCTGACGTCACGAGCGACAGCATCAGCAGGGTGGTAGAGGTCCTCGGCAAGTTCGTCAAAGGCCTCGCACCGTGGCCCTGGCTCGGGGAAGACCGGCGCCCATTGCCGGTAGTCCGCCCCGGACATGGTGGAGACGACGGTGATGGCCCTGGCGGCGCCCTCTTGGGCTCTGTACTCAGCGACCTCGGTGACGAGAGCCGGGATGTTTTGGAGGCATGCGACGACGGTGTCCCCCCTCACGTTCACCGAGTCAATGGCGACTCGGGCGGCGTCCAGCAGAGACTGGACTTGTGCCTCTAGGTCTGAGAAAGAAGAAAAGATTATAACACGGGGTCTAAAAAAATTGCTGAGGAAGACATGGTTGGAAAACTTACTGGCGGCCCTGGTGTCGGAATTGGTGAGTTGGCCACGGAACACAACCTGATCCGTCTGCGCCCGATCGAGGTTGTTGCGGGCCTCAGTGAGCTGGCGGAGGAGGTCACGTATGTACTCCTGGGTGCCTGCATCCAGGACCCGGAAGTTGGGAGGTAGCTCCATGGCGGCGTACCTGCAAAGAGAAGCAAATGCTCAGAAATGGATCAGAGATGCAGCATTGACGGAGAAGGAGACAATGACTTACCCCAGACAGGGGCAGAGCGGCGGAGGAGCGTCGGAAGAACCCTCGCCGATGTGCTTGTTGCCGGGCATCTGGCCTGAGGAAGGAAAAGAGGCTAGGGTTTTTGGGCTGGAAGAGGAAGAAGACAAAGAAAGCTTTGGCCGATGAAGAAGAACACAGTGCCGATGGGGTGATTTATAGCCCAAGGCAGCGAAGGTGAATCGGTTGCGTTCCCCATCATAGCCTTTACTCTAGGATCTGATCGAGGGATGCAGGGGGTAAAAAGACAAACGGTGAATCGGCAGATTCCCGTTGTGTGGACGGGAAGACGGAGGGTTGAGGGCAAAGAAGATATTTTCACTCGCCACCTGCACGGGAAGCGAAGCTGCAGTGAGTGAAGAGACCGTTCGGCAGTGTAATCATGATAGAGTTTAATTTCAAAGTAAAAAGGACATTTTTACTCCGAAATTGGGGGGCATGTGTTGACACTAGATTTTGGCACGTGTCAAGGAAGAGTGTTGCAAAGGAGAAAAGGTTCTGCGTTGTATGATCGGAAGATTTGGAGGGTGATCATGTGCCACGGTCAAAAGATCTTGCTGACCAAAGGAGAGGAAGTTGACCAAATATTTTGGCTTCAGTTTGGCAAAAGTTATCTTAGTTTTAGAAGTCATTTTTTGTTCCTTAGAATAGATCATGTTTTGCCGTAATCGGCCAGGATTGTGTTAGCGTGGGGTATAAATATGCACCCCCGGTCATTGTAGCAGATGGATACACATCCAATACACAAAACTTTACTACTTGCAATTTACTTTCTCGTCGGTGACTTCGCCATCTTTTTTCTTTCCTGTGAGTTCTTTCAAGGTGATCAAGGACATCTCACATTCGAGCGACTTGATTCGCTTGTAAGTTTTTGTTTACCGAGTAAATCTGAGCTTTAGCTTCCGGGCGTATTGCTATCGCTTCGTTCAAATCTTTTAGTTCTACAAATGATATTTTTGCATCTATAAATAGGACCTACATCAATCCTTAGTCGATCACCCACTCATATACAGATCTATTAGGAGAATAATCTAGAAGGCAAGTAGTTCAACACCATGGCAGCCAAGATGTTTGCACTGTTCCGCCATTCTCGCTCTTTGTGCAAGCACCATTATGGCAACCTATGTCCCAGGGTACTTCCCACCAGCCATGGCATTGGGTGCCATGAATCCATGCATGTAGTATTGTGCAATGCAACAACCATTCACCATGGGCAGCTTTACCTCGCCTTCCTTGATGATGCTACAACAACCATTCGCCTCACCGTTTCAACAGTATCTAACACCCATGATGGCGCAACGCATGATGATGCAAGCGCAGTGCAATTGTGGGGCCGTCTCACAGATCACGCACCAACAACAGCTGCGATTCACATTGAACCCCATGGCTGTGGCGATGTCGCCCTTTTTTCCAACAGCCCTTTGTTGGTGTTCCATTCTAGATAGATGATCCTATGTTGTAACCAAAAAGAAAGTTGACATGCCATCGCATGTGAATGAGTAGGAATAAGAAAAGTTTTGAACAAAGTACTTTTCACATGTCTCCTTTTACATCTAATTTTGTGACTTTTCTTTCAAAGGAGGGTATTGGGCATTGTGCCTTGCTCATTGTAGGCAAAGTGGTAACCTACCCATACCCATGCATCTAAATGCTCAAAACAAGGTACAAAAATACATTTTTTTGGCAACCATCTGAAATCGAAAGTCATGAGAAAGGGCTAAAGTGAAGACATCACAAATGAAAGAAGAAGAATTTTCTTGATAGTAATATATCATAATGCTATTATCGTCATATACAGGCCACATGAAAAGTACAATATTAGGTGGAAACACAACGAACAAAAAAAATGAAGTTAGAGTGAATACAACAATAGATGACAAGTAGGGCTGTTAAAAAGGTATAAATGTTAATTAGCTCAAAAATACATAATTTTGCTTCAAATTGGAAATATTGCTGGTAAATAAAAGTGTTATAATTTAACGAATATGAGGAAAGTATCGATAACTATACATAGATGGTGAACCCTATCTTTACTACACACTCCAAATTGATTACATGATTTCAGCTAATGGCTTTGGGAGGACCATTTTGGAACCTTCCTAGTTAATTTGTTTTCCATTTTGATGACTACCATAAGGTTGCTTATTACTCTTTGAAATGACCAAGTCATTAGACTGTATTAACCATATTGTTTTTTAATTAGGATCAAAGGCCATAGGTCATCCAACGCCTAGTCATGAGCCATATCATCAACAGGTGGATCAACCGGTCACCTTGTAGTAGGGTTTACAACATGTTGGGTTCACATAGATCAGATGCCAGGAAGTCACCGCCACCTTGTCCAAACGAATTCCCACCACTAGTATTGACAAGTCTACGATCCATGTGCCCTCCCTTACATAATCATCATTCGAAAACTCTGTTTATTTTATTTCCTCTTAAACCCAGTCATTATGTGGAACCACCAGAAAATTATGTTTGGTCTTTTATTCAATTAGTGATTCATGATCAACATTTTTACGTACTTTTCCTTGCCGTGTTATTTCTATGCCCCGACACAATTCGAATGCTTAGCTAATAGAAAAGATGTGTCGTAGTCCTTCTTGCAGATACATATTCCTTCCTATTTAGACGGCATGACCTCTGTCTATTTCAATGAATCATTCAGCACGAGCAGAACTCTCAGAACTATTGCATTGTCTTCTTTTGTATACTGAAGCCACACTAGTAGTAATACCGACATATTGGCCGATCCAATCTGGATGGCTATAAGATATACATCCAACAGTCTCTGGCTTGCACTAGCAACAACTGCACAAGTATATATCAAAGTGTTCTTAAGCTTTCAGCCATTGACAATTTACTCGAGACTACATGTATTTGTTTTGACGTATAAACACATCAGCATTGGACTTATTCAATCGCTTTAGTTTTTAATCCATTTTAACTACTAGAGCCCAACCAACATACCTTAGTGTAACACCCGATTTATAAAAGGACATAAACCGAGCAATCATATACGTGTCAGGATCAAGTCACACGTATATACAATAGAATGAACAATATATCACAACACATATCATGTAAAAAGATATAATAAAGCGAATACGAATGTTATTTATTACATTAATGACAAAATGTCTGATACAGAGTATGCGGAAGCGTAAAACATATACGATAACTCTCGACGAAGCTGGGCACCACAGGGACGTCGACTGGGAGACGAATGCCTAAAAGTCCTCGTACTCCTAGTAGCTCCGGGTGAACTCCCTCGCGTCGGCAGGAACTAAGCAGCAATAGAGTATCCCCAAGAGGAAAAAGAGTAGAGTAGGCAAGAGTGAGTACACAACTTGTACTCAACAAGTATAACACAAACTATGAGGCTCTAAGGTTGGCTGACTTAACTGCATTAGCTTTGAATCTTGGCAAAATTTTATTAAAGCTATTTACTACAAGTTGATGAATTACCATAAACCCAGTTACATAGAAATTAATCAGAATTAATTATGATGCTACTGAGAACCAAACCAAACCAACCACCCGTGGAACCCCCCTAATCAAAGGAAGATAACCCCACTAATCAAAAGGAGGATCTGGGCCACTCATGACCATGAGCACGGCTAGTATACCAGTTTTACACTCTGCAGAGGTTGCACATCTTTACCCACAAGTCGTGAGCTACTGCTAGTTGTTCATCACACTTCCTTAGGTGAGATGGCTAGCAAACTCACTACGAGGCCTTCACAAAGAATCTCGTTGGTAAGGAGTAACCGCGAGGGTTGGATCAGCGACAACGGAGCAGGTCTAGTCGGCGTCAAGAATACCACAGACGAGGCCACTCTGTACGAGGGCCATAGAAGCTTACCACCCTTGCCCCATAGGTAAGTTACTCCAAACCAAAAAGACCTAATTATAACGCCAAGACCGTCCCATTCCAGTCTTGTGGTAGCGCTGTTGTCCCATGTTGTCGCTCTATGAACCGGTCCTTATGGAGAGTGGCCAACCAAGCACTAAGCACCGTGCTGGCCCCCTAAACCATGTTTCTAACAAAACATATTTTAACGAGACATGAGCCGCTCAAACGGGCCACTCTCAGAATTAAGTTGCATATACCATTAATCAGATTAATTAAAAAGGACCAAGTGTGTTATAGCGCGGCACCTAGCACAACTAACCAAAATGCAACCCAAGGGATGTATATAAAGGATATAAAGTGGCTAGGAAAATCATTATAGGAATACAGTATTAAAATGCAGTATGAAATTGTATTTAAAGTGATAGGTGTTGTTCATGTTATACTTGCCTTCCTCAAACTGCTCCTGCTGCTCAAAGCACTCAGAAGGTGGTGGCTGCTCCGGGTACTGGTACTGGGGCTCCTCCGGTAGCTCAACGTCTACTCACAAACACATGGCCATAAACAAGGCAACAATATAAACATACAAGCAAACAAGTGCAAACAATAAGAAACAGTACAACAATACATAAAAACAGCAAACAAAACTAAGTTAGAACTATTCTACGCATTACAACGATTGCGTGGACATAAAGAACACCTAAAACGGAGCTAGAACGCGAAAACTAGGCCTAAAACAAGATTTAGGGGCTTAACTGTAAGAAAAATAGATTTTCTGGGGGTTTTCTGCAAAAACCAGGGACCTATACATAAAAACTAGAAAGATCCGAGGGCTGATGTGCAAAAAGACCTGGGCTGGATGGCGGGTTCTATTTTAAAGAAACCCAGGGTCTAAAACATAAAAGCAGGGGCAGATTTGGAATTATTTTTCAACAGACATGGACTGCGGGTTTATTTTGAAAGACAGCAGAGGCTCTTTTGCAACAAAGACGGGCGCTGACTGTTTTCTGGTCCAGTTGACCTCGGGCTAGTTTGTTTCGGGCCGTCCGATGGAGATCGCGCGGCCCAGGAGGGACTCAGCGCGCGGGGCGGCAGCGCTGGGTCGCGCCGACGAGCACCTACGGCGGCAGGTGGCGGCGCTTGCGCCGGACTTCACCTAGTTAGGTGCTCCGGGCCTCGATTCGACCCGACTTTGGGTCTGGAACGACGCACCTACGATAACGGGTCTGGCTACGGCCTTGGCGTAGGGCCGCGGCACGGCGGAGCAGGCGGGTGATGGCAGGGCGGCGAGGTTCTACTGCGGCGAGCGATTACGCGCCAACAGAGGCAGGAAAAAGGGGAAAAAGGAGCACGCCGAGGTTTCTTACCCACGTGTGAAGCTTCAGCGGTGGTCCAGAAGGTCAGAGAAGCGGTGGAGTGCTGGTTTCACGGTGGTGCGGCGGCTCCGGTTCTGCAGGGCGGCGAAGCGCGAGGGACGGCTGCGTGAATGCTTCCCTGGGTGTTGAGCTCTGGTGGAAGGCTGCGCGACGGCCCTGCAAAGGGACAAAGCAGGTCAGGGGGTCAGAAACACGCCAGCGGCGTGGAATCACGGGGGCGGCGGCGCTCACCTGAGGCGGGTCCGGGTGGAATTCCGGCGCGTGCAGGGTCCGATGTTGGGGATGGCGGCATCGGGGAGGTTCCTAGTGCACAGGCAAAGCTTCCACGGCGGCTCGGGCTGGCTGTGGGGCGGCGGAGTAGCGCTGGTACGGCAGCACAGGGGCTCTGCACGGCGATGGCGTGGCAGAGCGTGGACGCTGGGGTGCGGAGGCGGCTGCGGGATGGATATGAGACGCAGGGCGACCGGGGTGCTTAAAAGAAGAGGGCGACCAGGGTGCTTAAAAGAAGAAGGCGATCGAGAATTTGGGCGTGCGTGGCCCAGGCTATCATGGCAGAAAACTCGGGCTTGACTCCGCATGGTCCAGCTTGGTGGCGCCACTTCTAGAAGGTGTTGGGCGGGCGCGGTATGGCAGGCGGGCCGCGGTGCCGGGTGGTCCACGGGCAAAGGCGGGGCGCAGGCGCGGGGGGGGGGGGGGTGGGGGGGGACTACGCGAGCAGAGGCACCGGCGGGGAAAATGGAAGGGAGAAAGGAAAGGGATGACAGGTGGGGTGGTGCGTCAGCGGGCGAAGGGCGAACGGGAGACGCGTGCGGCGAGAGGCTGGCGTGGGCTGACATGCGGGCCCGCCCTGTCAGTCGGGGGCGCGCGTGGGGAACGCGAGCTGGGCGGAGCGAGGGAGGAACGGGCGACGCGGGCCACGCACGGGGTGAGCTGGGCCGAGCGGTAAAAGGAGGGGAGCTGGGCCGCGGCGTTTGGGCCGAACAGGAAGAGTGAGATCGGGCCGACGGGGAAGGGAGAGGGGAAAAGCGGGCTGGGCCAGTTTCTGAGTTTGGGCTGGAGCACGGGCTGCCGGCTGGTTTGGGCTGGATTTCCTTCTCTTTCTTCTAGTTTTCTTTCTCCTTTTCCTTTCCTATTTCTATTCCTTTTCAAACTCAACTCTTTGAATTCAAACCCTATGCACTCAAACAAATAAAACAATGCACCAGCATGAATGCACACACATTTTAGCCTTAAAATAAATTTTAATTACTTTATGAAGCAAAAATAAATTATAAATGCAAGGCTAAGCAAATTAAATCCTAGAAATTTAAATAAACCAATTAAATTTATTACTAAATACTGAAATTTAAATTAGGGTGTTACACTTAGCAAAAGTGAAGTTGTCCTACATCCTCAACAAAACAGTCATACTACTCACTACTACAACATCCCCCATCACCGCCGGTTCGAAATGAGCATCACCGCCGGTTTGGGAGACATTGGATTTAAGTCGTTGGTGATAGGAGGGGTCATCACCGCCGGTTTCAAAACCGGCGGTGATAACAGGGCTCATCACCGCCGGTTGATAAACCGTTGGTGATGAGTGCACCCACCGTTGGTGATGAGTGCTCGCCACTGCCGGTTTGTGGATGGAACCGGCGGTGAAGGCCATTTTCCCATCAAAAAAATATATTCATATAATAATATTGCACCGTTTGTACAGCATATATAATATATCATTATAGCAGCAGAATTCAATCACATGAGCTCATACATCGAGATTAAACGAAAGGGTTCATACATCAAGATTAAAACAAAGAGTTCATACATCAAGCCTAGTTTTTGAGCCTCTCTCTGTAGCAAACTTAACAAGCTGCCCATTACTCTCTGGCTGGGCACTTGATATGATCCTAGATATTAACAATATGACTTATTACATGGAAATTGGATAGAACATACATGACTTCAAAATTCAGAAGAGCATGCAAAATGTCAACAAGACATGAGACAATCAGATTTGTAAAAAGATGGAAATACATGCACAACAACCTTAGCCGAAGAATAAAATGCAAGTCTGAGAGAACTGCAACTATTTTACCGCGAAGGGATCATGTTGGAGGATTTCTAGAGCCACATCATCCCTGTTAATTGTAACTGAAACACCATTAGCATGATACCGTTTATACCATAAGTAGAAGAATTCACATCATGTGCTATCTGTCAGGTTGTGAAACCAAATCAAAACAATGCCAGATTGTTAAATTAGCTGAGAAATGTGCAGATAAACTTATGGAAGAAAGGCAGATGGGGCAAGAAAATAGAAAACAAGTTTTTAGGTTATAATAGTACTCAAAATTACTGACCATAGAAAAAAAAACTTGTTTTAAAAATCAACAGGTCATGTCTTGCAAACAAGGGCTCATTAAAAAGAATGACTCTAACATACACAAAGACATCTTAAAAAAAAAGACAGCAGTACAACCCAATGAATTTCGGAAAAGATAACCAGAACAAATAGTCTTTATTATTACATTACTCCAAGGTTCTTCAAATTGGCCACCGCATAATAGAATGTAACAGTTTATTGGTCAAGCATAATAGAATGTAACAGTTTAATTAAAAATAGATTTGGCCTAACTTTACTGATAAATCAAACTAGATGAAGGAATGATGGCATGAGAAAGGAAAGTACCTGAAGCCAAGGAGATGGGATTCCGTAGTAAGTGTATTCCTGTGGAATATCTTGATTTCTTGCTAGCCTCTCCGGTATTAATTCTTACACATTCTGGAAGGCAATTCCAATATGCTTCCGCATTGTTGGATACTAATGAAACAAAAAGGGTCATGAGTCATGACAGATGTCAGCACACCTAGGTAGCACTCATCTAGAAGCTGTGCCATTCGATCAGCCCTGATATGCAGAATCCAATTAGTATATTATATTTGGTAGAGTATTATGTAGTACTTCTATATTCTATAATATTACTACCAGACATCAATATTCACAACATCAGAATTCTTCCTATAAAGCCACAGAAGGCATAGAGCAGCCTTCTTTCTGACAACAGGACGGCCGCTACTTGAAATCTGTGACAACATAAGATGTTTCATTAATAGAATCATTCACAAAACAATGAAAGGGAAACATAAGCAATAGAACATTCACTCACAAGAAGTTTCTGGACATCTGGGGCTAGTGACTCAGAAAATTCTTTCCCACCAATGTTACCTACCTGAAAAATATTTTAGTAAAAGATATAACACATAATGGACACTAAATGGTGCTAATTGTGCAGGATAGTAAAGTAAAAGCCTTAAAAGCTGTGGCAGTCTGCATGAGCTGATGAGATTGATACCCCTAAATCATTCAAAATGGTAGGTCTCCTTGACGTATAATTCTATCAGACGTCGAATAGTTTGAAACTAGGACGGCTCAAAACTACACTGCGGAACTACCCTCCCGAACTGACTAGTGACTACCAATCAGCAATTCAGCACCACGCAGCTCCTCAATTATCGTTCAGCGGGTCATTTCGAGCAAAATACCCAACGCCCAACCCCTCAATTACACAAATGCATTTGCAGCTAGCAACCTGTGGCATCAAACAAAAAAACTCTAAGAGAAAGGAGGGGAACAAGCTAGCGTGACCTTCTCATTTTTGAACCGCGTGCAGCGCCACCACTCCGTGCAGCGCCGTGCCTGGCCGGCCGCTGCTCCCCGCCGCCGCCGCGCTAGCTGCACAGCGCCGCCGCGTCCGCACCCCATGCAGCACGGGAGGAGAGTCATAGAGGGGAGGGGATCCGTGCGCCGCGCGGCACCGGAGGAGACGCGGGGAGAGGAGGGGCCCCGTGGAGGAAGAAGGAAGAGACGGGGAGGGGAGGGGAGGGGAGGGGAAGGGAAGGAAGACAGGAGACGGGAGAGGGAGGGAGATGGAATATGTGGAACGGGGAGACAGACAGGAGATGGAGAGAAACCAGATATGAAAAAAAATTGGCATCACCGCCGGGTCGTAATATGATCCGGCGGTGATGTCTAACTATCACCGCCAGTTTGTATTACGACCCAGTGGTGATGTTTGAAAATCTATCACCGCCGGTTCGTAATACGGCCCGTTGGTGATGAGTGACTATCACCATCGGGTTAATTTAGAACCGGCGGTGATATACTATCACCATCGGGTTGTTTCAAAACGGCGGTGATGAGCCGTTTGCAATGATCATATCTGTAGTAGTGACTGTCACCAATTCTTAATAGTAACCTGCAAAAAGGCATAACCTTTTCTAAGACCATAGTGCAAATTATTATTGAGGTCAACAGATTTCCAAAAACAATTAGAGAAACCACCAAATTTTACCAAATGCCAAGTCACCTCCATGTCATTCAGCTTTTAACTTTTAGTTCTACAAATGATATTTTTGCATCTATAAATAGGACCTACATCAATCCTTAGTCGATCACCCCCTCATATACAGATCTATTAGGAGAATAATCTAGAAGGCAAGTAGTTCAACACCATGGCAGCCAAGATGTGATGAGGACATCACTCCTACGGATACAAACGACACTCCTCAAGATGATATACAAGGTCCTATTACTCGCGCACGTGCTCGACAATTGAACTTACAGGTGAGTTCGTTCCTAAGTAATGTTTATTGTGAATCTGAGAATAGATTGCTACCTAATGACTTAATTGTACTTAGGAACAAAGGAGAGGACCAGCAAGGGTGTGGAGAAGGCCTTAGGAGGCGTGGAGGACCAGCAAGGACGTCCGGATCAAGATGGAGGCCCAAACCGATTCGATTTCGTTTCAGTTTCGGACTCCAGGAACAGGCCGCACTAAAACGGACGCCCAGGTCGCATACGGAGTCGGATTTGGGCGCACTTGATATGGATGGAAAGATAATTTCAAGACGCTTCCAATGGATCTGGTTTCAGGCTCAAATTCATCCGGAGTCGACGGGAATCGTCTGTGTAAGTTGGCGTCCAGAATCTGTCCCGGTGCTGCGTCACTGTTTTTTGGGCCGATGGCCCGTGTATCGTGTTGGAGCCCAATAGGGGCGCGTCCAGGAGGTCTTGCGCGACCTAAACCCCTTATTAATAGCCGCCGCCGCCATCGTGAGACTGGGGTTTTGCTTAGATTCATTCTGTCAAGAACAGTTGTCGCCGTTCATCGGTTTGTGAAACCCCAACTTGTGAGATTAATCATTCATCTGCAGAGTCACTCTATTTGAGCTGCGTTTCTTTCGAGTTCTTGCTTGTGTTCTTCGTTGCACTTGCAGGGATTAGCCTTCTTGGCGAGGTCAACCGGGTTGTGACACGGTTGATAACCAGAGGAGTTGTGGTGCTAAGATTGCTGGATTCGGGTCTTAGGATCTGAAGCCGGATCGGTGTGTCTCGCTTCGCCTACAACGAGAGTTATCCAGAACCTGACGGTAGATCGGGAACCCACGTCCCCATTATTTGGTAATCAGAGACTCAGGTTTACTGTCAGGTTTTACATCTATCTTAGTTCGAGTGTTTTTTTTTTGTTGTCTTTCGTCCCATAGTCCACGAAAAAGCCAAAACAAAAATTAGGGTTTAGTTTTCCCGTCCCATAGCTGTGTTTAGCCTTTTGCATAATTCTTTTTCAGAGTCCGTCGTGTTGAGTTTTGTGTCCTAGTTCATCGTCTTGTTGCTGGTTAGTTCGTGTTTTGGTCCAGTAGTGTTTTTCCATCCCCGCTGCCATCAGATCCACCATCGCTTACCACCCGATTTGGGTTTTGCTCTCCACAGAAACCCTAATCGGACCTCCGAACTTCAAACGGCCATAACTCTCGCATACGGATTCGGAATCAGGTGAAATTTAACTTTTCGGACAAGAGAAAAAAATTTCGCATCCGTCTGTCCTCGGGCTATGCCGGGTTGGGTGATTTCAGAATTGCAAAATTCGCATCAGAAAATTGTCTGTCGGAGCTCGGAAGTTTCTGCACGTTTTTTAAAGTTTTTGCAGAATTTCCATAGGCCACATCTTATAGCCGTTCGAGCTGAAATTTTGTGAGAAGCCTATTCTAGTGAGGCAGATTGAGAAAAAAATATCAAAAAAATATAAGAAAAAAAAGAAAAGTTGATTTCTACTAGTGCCTCCACCTCACGACGAGCTCCGTTGAGCCCGATTCAGTGCTGTTTATCGTATCCATACTTGATCTTGATCCTGCTTGTTACCATTACTGTTCTAGGACACGTATAGGCCAGCAACTAGGACAAGTGTGCTTTTGGACCATTATTCAGCATTGCTATCTGATTTTGAATTGTGTTCCACATACTTATACTTTTGAGCCTCCCATAGCTACACATATTATCTTCAGATCATTACACCCAGAGGATCTTGCAATCTTGGTACCACTTCCTCACAGGTATCACGAACCGGCCACCGGTTGTACCGTCCACTGCTCGTGTTGGTAAGAACCTTGTAAGGGCTTGGTAAGACGCTCTCTTTAGTAGTGACCTTGAGAGGCACCACCACCTGAGTAGTCAGATTATTAGGGATAACCTTCACTGTTTGTTCCTGTTTTTGTGTTTACCATGGCAGGTGATGATGGAAGTGGGGGTCATACTCCCAAGGACTTCAACGAGTGTGTTAGCCAAGAACAGCTGGATGATGCCAAGAGAGAGATGCACGAGGTCGTCACCAAGGCAGTCACCGAGGCGATCATAGGCCTCAAGCTTGGTGAAATCATATCCACGGTTACTGACAGGATCGATGCGTTGGAGACTTGTCAACAGCACAATCAAGATGAGGACATGTTGTATGATGACCAAGGTAATATAGATGAAGCGGCCACACGGGAAGCACGACTACGCCGTCGTCTTCGCCGCAACATGCAAGGTATGGGTGGTACTCTCAACCACAATCACCAGTAAGGTAATCAGAATCGTGTACCCAATGATCCTTATGCTAAGGTTAAGTTTACAATACCTTCCTTTTCGGGATATTATGATGCTGACGGGTACCTTGATTGGGAGATGACAGTAGAGCAGAAATTTAGTGCACACCTTGTACCTGAGCAACATAGAGTTAGACAAGCCACTAGTGAGTTTAAAGATTTTGCTATCGTTTGGTGGAACGGTCTAATTGTTGAGGATGCTGCACCTACTACTTGGAATGATCTTAAGTCTGCTATGCGTGATAGATTTGTTCCCCCATCGTACCATAGAGATTTGCGTAAGAAATTGATGCGCTTAGAACAGGGAGATAAAACCGTGCAGGATTATTATGGGGAACTTCAAAAGGGTTTGATGCGTTGTGCCATAGTTGAGGGAACTGAGGATGCTATATGTAGATTTTACTCGGGCTTGAGGCGTGACATTCAGGATATTGTTGATTACAAAGAATTTCACACTGTCAACCAGTTGTTTCAGTTTGCCATGCTTGCAGAGAAGGAATTGCAGGGACGTGATTTGCAGAGCAGGAGCAAGGCCACCTACACCCCACGCTCGGCGCCATCTTCAGGGCTGACCAAGCCTGCCTCTTTTCGATCGCCCCCACCTGCGAGCAACAAGCGACCAGCAGCTTCGGAAGCTGCCACAACGCCAAAACCATCTCCTGCGCGTACTTCCGACTCAGGTAAAAAGTTTTTGCAGGAGCCAGCCAAGAGTTCGTCCTCCGTGTCCTCGACGGGAGGCACCACCGTTCAGTGCCACCGCTGCCATGGATTTGGACATGTGCGGAAGGATTGCCCAAGTCAGCGGGCATACATTGCTACCGAAGACGGCTACATTAGTGCCTCCGACATTGAAGATGATGATGAAGAAGAACCAGAAGAGGCTGTGGAGGCCGGGCATGTTCTGGGTAGCGAGAACACAGCAGCCTTCAGAAGCATCATTGTGAAGCGAGTGCTCAGCAGTACAGGCACAACAACCAGAGAAGTTTCAGCGCCATAATTTGTTCTAGATTTTCTTCGTCATCAACAATCGCCGAGCGCGTGTCATCATTGATGGAGGTAGTTGCAATAATTTGGTGAGTTCAGATTTGGTCATGAAGCTTGGCTTGGCCACACGTCCACACCCCCATCCATATTATATTCAGTGGTTTAATGATGCGGGGAAAGCTAAGGTAACACAATCTTGCAGAGTTTCTTTTTCCATTGGTTCATATGCTGATTCCGTAGATTGTGATGTTGTACCTATGGAGGCGTGTTCGCTTTTGTTGGGTCGACCTTGGGAATTTGATAATGATGCTTTACACCATGGTAGAAGTAATACTTACACCTTCATGCATAAGGGAAAGAAAATTACTTTACTTCCTATGACCCCTGCTGAAATTGTACAAGCTGAAAAAGAACGAGCTGCTACTTTGCATGAAACTAAATTTGAAAATCAGCAAGTTGCTAATTCTGTTTACCCACCTAAAAATGATAAGTCTGCACCTATTTCCAAGACTGATGGGATTAAATTGAAGGGTGGAGTTTTACTTGCTAGAAAATGCGACCTTGCTGAAATCTCTGATGATGATGTTTGTTACACGTTGGTGTGCAAACAAACACTGTTTTCCCTTGATAATGATGTTAGCTCGATACCTCCTGTTGTCGCTAACCTTTTGCAAGAGTTTGAGGACATTTTTCCAGCTGACATACCTCCCGGACTGCCACCTATGAGGGGAATTGAGCATCAGATCAACTTGATTCCGGGAGCGACTTTGCCTAACCGAGCTGCTTATCGAACCAACCCCGACGAGACTAAGGAAATTCAGCGCCAAGTCCAAGAGCTTTTGGACCGCGGGTATGTACGTAAAAGCCTTAGTCCTTGTGCCGTTCCTGTGCTTTTGGTTCCTAAGAAAGATGGTACTTGGCGTATGTGTGTTGATTGTAGAGCCATAAATAACATTACCATTCGATATCGCCATCCTATTCCTAGACTTGATGATATGCTTGATGAGTTGTGTGGCGCTATAATTTTTACAAAGATTGACTTGCGTAGTGGTTACCACCAAATTAGAATGAAACTTGGAGATGAATGGAAAACAGCTTTTAAGACTAAATTTGGCTTGTATGAGTGGTTAGTAATGCCTTTTGGTTTGACTAATGCACCAAGTACTTTCATGCGATTAATGAATGAAGTTTTAAGAGCTTTTATTGGACGATTTGTGGTGGTTTACTTTGATGATATCTTGATTTACAGCAAGTCTTTGGATGAACATATGGATCACTTACGTGCTGTTTTTAATGCTTTACGTGATGCACGTTTATTTGGTAACCTTGACAAGTGCACCTTTTGCACGGATCGAGTCTCTTTTCTTGGCTATGTTGTTACTCCACAGGGAATTGAGGTGGATGAGACTAAAATTGAAGCCATAAAGAGTTGGCCGGTTCCCCAGACCGTCACACAGGTGAGGAGTTTTCTTGGTCTTGCAGGATTTTATCGCCGCTTTGTCAAAGATTTCAGCACCATTGCTGCGCCACTGCATGAGTTGACAAAGAAGGGTGTGGTGTTCCGTTGGGGAAAGGCACATGAGGAGTCCTTTTGCACTTTGAAGGACAAGCTTACACATGCTCCTTTGCTGCAACTTCCAAATTTCGGTAAGACTTTTGAGCTTGAATGCGATGCTAGTGGAGTTGGCATTGGAGGTGTCTTGATGCAAGAAGGTAAACCCATTGCTTACTTTAGCGAGAAATTGCATGGCCCTATTTTGAATTACTCTACGTATGATAAAGAATTGTATGCACTTGTACGTTCTTTAGAGACGTGGCGTCATTATTTATGGCCTAAGGAATTTGTTATTCACTCCGATCATGAATCGCTTAAGTATCTTCGTTCTCAAAATAATCTGAATCGTAGACATGCTAAGTGGGTTGAATTCATTGAATCTTTTCCTTATATTATCAAACACAAGAAAGGGAAGGATAATGTGATTGCCGATGCTTTGTCTAGACGTTATACTATGCTGTCCCAACTTGATTGTCGGATTTTTGGGCTTGAATCGATTAAAGAACAATATGCGCTAGACCCTGATTTTAATGAGGTGTTGCTGAATTGTAAAGAGGGACGTACATGGAACAAGTTTGTGATAAATGATGGATTTGTGTTTAGAGCTAACCGCATATGCATTCCAGTTGGTTCTGTTCGTCTTTTGTTGATGCAGGAAGCGCATGGTGGAGGTTTGATGGGACATTTTGGTGCGAAGAAGACAGAGGATGTTCTGGCCACACACTTCTTTTGGCCAAGGATGAGGAGAGACGTTGAGCGGTTCGTGGCTCACTGTAATACATGTCAAAAAGCTAAGTCGCGCTTGAACCCACATGGTTTGTATATGCCTCTTCCTATTCCTTCGGTTCCATGGGCGGATATTTCTATGGACTTTGTTTTGGGATTGCCTCGGACGAAGAGGGGGAGTGATAGCGTTTTTGTTGTGGTCGATCGTTTTTCCAAGATGGCACATTTTATACCTTGTCATAAAACAGATGATGCCATTCATATTGCTAACCTCTTTTTCAAAGAGATTGTTAGCTTGCACGGTATGCCTTCTACTATTGTTTCAGGATCGTGATGCAAAATTCTTGAGTCATTTTTGGCGCACGCTATGGAACAAATTGGGGACAAAGTTGCTGTTTTCTACAACATGTCATCCCCAAACTGATGGACAAACAGAGGTGGTGAATAGAACATTGTCTACGATGCTGCGAGCAATATTGAAGCAAAATTTGAAGATGTGGGAAGAGTGTTTGCCGCATGTGGAGTTTGCATATAATCGGGCGGAACACTCCACCACCAAGGTAAGTCCTTTTCAGGTAGTGTATGGTTTTAACCCTCGTGCTCCCATTGATCTTTTGCCTCTACCTACTACTGAGCGTGTACATAGTGATGCTAAAGAGCGTGCTGATTTTATTTTAAAATTACATGCTTCAACCAAAGAGAACATTGAAAAGATGACTGAGAAATATAGAATTGCTGGTAGTCGAGGTAGAAAGGAAGTTAAACTTGAACCGGGTGATTTAGTTTGGTTGCATTTGAGAAAAGAAAGATTTCCAGATTTGAGAAAGTCTAAATTGATGCCACGTGCTGCTGGACCATATAAAATTTTGGAAAAGATTAATGATAACGCATATAAACTTGAGTTGCCCCCAGAGTTTGGGGTTAGTCCCACTTTTAACATTTCAGATTCGAAGCCATATTTTGGAGAAGAAGATGAGCTTGAGTCGAGGACGACTCCAATTCAAGAGGGGGAGGATGATGAGGACATCACTCCTACGGATACAAACGACACTCCTCAAGATGATATACAAGGTCCTATTACTCGCGCACGTGCTCGACAATTGAACTTACAGGTGAGTTCGTTCCTAAGTAATGTTTATTGTGAATCTGAGAATAGATTGCTACCTAATGACTTAATTGTACTTAGGAACAAAGGAGAGGACCAGCAAGGGTGTGGAGAAGGCCTTGGAGGCGTGGAGGACCAGCAAGGACGTCCGGATCAAGATGGAGGCCCAAACCGATTCGACTTCGTTTCAGTTTCGGACTCCAGGAACAGGCCGCACTAAAACAGGACGCCCAGGTTGCATACGGAGTCGGATTTGGGCGCACTTGATATGGATGGAAAGATAATTTCAAGACTGCTTCCAATGGATCTGGTTTCAGGCTCAAATTCATCCGGAGTCGACTGGGAATCGTCTGTGTAAGTTGGCGTCCAGAATCTGTCCCGGTGCTGCGTCACTGTTTTTTGGGTCGATGGCCCGTGTATCGTGTTGGAGCCCAATAGGGGCGCGTCCAGGAGGTCTTACACAACCTAAACCCCTTATTAATAGCCGCCGCCGCCATCAGTGAGACTGGGGTTTTGCTTAGATTCATTCTGTCAAGAACAGTTGTCGCCGTTCATCGGTTTGTGAAACCCCAACTTGTGAGATTAATCATTCATCTGCAGAGTCACTCTATTTGAGCTGCGTTTCTTTCGAGTTCTTGCTTGTGTTCTTCGTTGCGCTTGCAGGGATTAGCCTTCTTGGCGAGGTCAACCGGGTTGTGACACGGTTGATAACCAGAGGAGTTGTGGTGCTAAGATTGCTGGATTCGGGTCTTAGGATCTGAAGCCGGATCGGTGTGTCTCGCTCCGCCTACAACGAGAGTTATCCAGAACCTGACGGAAGATCGGGAACCCACGTCCCCATTAAGATGTTTGCACTGTTTGCCATTCTCGCTCTTTGTGCAAGCACCATCACGGCAACCTATGTCCCAGGGTACTTCCCACCAGCCATGGCATTGGGTGCCATGAACCCATGTGTTGACACCGATTTTTGACACGTGTCAAGGAAGGTGATTTTAATGAAAGGAAGGTGGCCGATTTGAAAGAAACCAAAAGATGCACAGGGCTGGAATCGGCTGATGGAAATCTGTCCGATGGGCCAAAAGAATATTCTGTGAAGATGCTGATCCATTAGCTCTGGTGCTCGGCCAATGGAGAGTTGCCGGTGAAGTCAAGGAAGGAGAAGTAGTTTATCTTTTAGAGAGTCTTTTCTTTTTAGTCAAGTAATGTTTGCCATGATCGGCTTGGACTTGATAGCGCTAGGCTATATATATCAGTTGTAAGGGACCGAAAAAACTTGATACACATCCAATACAACAAACTTTACAATTCCTTTGCACTTTTTTGGCGACTTCGCCTTTTCTTTTCTTTTTTCGACGAGTTCTTTCAAGTTGATCAAGGACGCCTCACATTTGAGCGACTTGATTTGCTAGTGAGTTTTTGTTTTACCAAGTATATTTGAGCTTTAGCTACCGGGCACATCGCTGTGGCTTCGTTCAAAACAATTCAAAAGTTATCGAGTTTATCTAGGCTTTGACTTCTGGGCGCATCACTGTCGTCTCGTCTAGATTTATTCACCAATTATTGATATCGGCTAGATCTGTAGGTTTTCCTATGCTTTTTGGCCATTATCACATCTAAAAACATACTAGATCGGCTTTAGGTTTTGGAGTAACACTTTCGTTATCTCAAGAGCCGGTTTAGATTTGGTTTTAGCTCACATCATCTGAGTTACACATTCATAGCTTAGATATTGTTATACATATGGAATCAGCTGTTCAAAGCCGGTTTTGTCGTTTAGTGCATTGGCTGATCCTATCGATGCGCTCTTTTACTACGCGCTTGCATTTAATATCTTTTTGTCGTTCATAGTATCGACAAAGCTTGCCGTGCCCATCTGAGAGATATTCGGGATCCCAGCCGATACGCTCTCGAATTTGACTTTGTTTTCTCCATTGTCAATTTCAGGTCAAATTGACTGGCACGCTTGGTTTACTTTTCTGTGCCTGGCGAACACTTGCCCTCGGATTCTAGTGTGTTGATTTTTGCGTCAACACATCTTTTGGCATGCCCGGTGGGACCGAAAGCTTCAGCATGGTGGACATTACTGATAAATCTGCGGTCAATAAAGAAAACCATATTCATGTTCTTGAAGACCAGCTCAAAGAAGAACAAAAGAAGGAATGTGAAGAGCTGGTGGAGAGATTCAAACGTGAATGCCTCAAGTCGTACAGCGTCAACAGATCTGGTGAGGTGATCAAGAAGTTTAATCTTCCATCTTTCCAGTCATTGACAGAGGCTCAACGTGAAAGCAAGATGATAGACACAGTTGGCCAAGCTGTAGCACAAGCATTCATCAAGAGTGCAACAGTCATGGTCAACACGGTGCACAATGCAGTGGTCTAGACTTTTGCTAAAGGCACGTTTCCAGGGTGCATGGGTCCTTGCTATATACAACCAGATCAAATGCAATATGTTCCCTTGGAGGTGTCCATGGTAGCAGCCCTGTCGGCTCAAGATAGCCAGGCAGGAACAAGCAACAGTCAAACTCTACCCCAGATGACTACTGCAGCATCGGCGGGTACAGCAGATCCTATCTACTCAACCACGCCGCCGATTGCTGCAACTGTGCAAGATGGATCTGCGTCTGTATTTCCTAAAGGATGGAATCCTACTACTGGGTATGGTATGCATCTGGATTTCTTTTCTACACCACCCAAGATGCAGTTTAATGCGTCGGCTTCTCAGTCGATAGCTTCTCAGCCTGATCCATCGGCCGTTCAGCCGATGGGTGCACAGCAGGATGCATCGGCAACACAGCTGAATGCACAAGGTGCATGGAGTCCACAACAGATGTCACAAGCTAATGCATCGGCGCCACCGCCGATGACCCCACAGCAGCGTCTTGCTATTCTACTCCAACCCCAGTCTCCTTCAGAAGTGTTGTTGTCGCAATCTCCGCATCAGAAGAGAGTCAACTGGGTATTCCATAATCAAGCAACTGGACAAATACAGTGTGTCAGTGTACCATACATGGATGCTATTGGGCAACAGTCGGTAAGTCCGTCGGCTCCACAGCCGACGATGACTCAGCAAACACCCAATCGGATAGCTCAGCAAACACATCAGATGCAATCGGCTGGACAACCGATGAACCATGTAGCTCAGCAAATTGCAATGATGACCAATGCAGCGAGCACGGTTTCCCCTTAGCAAATGCCAATAGTTGAGCCGCAAGTTGATTGGAGCACAAAGATAGCTGAAGTGATGAGGGAGCAGTTTGGTTTGAGGCCAAAACAACAATCCGTTATGTACAAGACTCCCTATCCTCCGGCTTATGATCAGATTCCTCTCCCACACAAGTACAAGATGCCTGACTTCACAAAGTTCTAAGGGCAGGGAGAAGTTTCTACGATGGAACATGTTAATAGGTTCCTTCTACAGTTGGGAGAAGCAGGCAACCAGGATGCACTCAGAGTCCGTTTGTTCTCCTTGACTTTGTCTGGATCGGCCTTTGCTTGGTTCACTACTTTGCCGGAAAACTCCATATTATATTGGGCCGATCTAGAAAGACAATTTCATCAGTTCTTCTTCTCTGGGATTACTGAGTTAAAGTTGACCGATTTGACCGGCTTAAGGCAAAGAAATGATGATTCGGTTGCTGCTTTTATCCAAAGGTTCAGAGATGTCAAGAACCGATGTTACAGTTTGGTTCTGTCTGATCAGCAGTTGGCCGACGCAGCATTTAATGGGTTCTTGTTGCACATTAAAGATAAATATGCATCGCAGGAGTTTGAAAGTCTTAGCCAGATCGCGAGTCGAATGACAAGAGAGACTCAATCCTACGAGTCCAAGAAGCCTTTTCAGAAGAAGATAAATTACGTGGAGTATTCTGCTAATGATGAATCTGAAGAGGAACAAGAAATGGTCGCATTGGCTGAGTGGATACAGAACAACAAGAAGCCGGTGTCGTGTCCGTTTGGGAAGAAAGAGCCTGAGTCATATGGGATTGACATCACAAAAGCCGACAAGATCTTTGACTTGTTATTATCGGAAGGGTTGATCAAGTTGAAGCCATAGCACAAAATTCCATCGGAAGACGAGCTCAAGAATATGATGTACTGCATGTGGCACAACGCCACGTCGCATGATACAAATGAGTGCAAGGTCTTCTGATAGCAGATTCAGATGGCTTTCGAACAAGGGAGATTGAAATTTGAGGCTCCCAAAAAGATGATGAAGATCGACGGACATCCTTTCGCCACGAACATGGTTGATGTGGTCAGAGATGAAAGTTCTTCATGATCCAAGATTCTGACGTCATCATCGGCCAAAAAATCTAGAGCTATTGATCCTAAAGCGCAGATAGCGGCCGATGAGGTCAAAGGAACGGGTCCGATGAAGGATGCTGAATGTTCATCGGCACCATGTAGATGTGTAACGTCTCAAATGCTGTTGAACAAGTTTCAGCATGATCGTGAAAGGCGGCAGCGTAGAGAAGAAGAGGAACGACGCGAGCAAGATCATTGGAGGTGTCCTTTCTTTATCTACTATTGGGAAGAAGGGTTGACATTACCATCAGCATATGATTGTCCTGAATGCAATGGTCAAGGCAACCGATCATATGAAAGGTCACGTCATGAGCCCTATCGGCATGAGCGCACTCCTATGCATGATCGGCTAGGAAAAAGGGTATCGGTGCATGATCGACTGGGGTGCAGGACAATGCTACATGATCCTGTTAGGAGAAGAGTGCCTGCACATGATCTTCTAGAGCAGATGGCCGATGAAAGAGTGCAAGATGATCAGCCGATGCGAAAAGATCCAGAACGTGAGCCTGATCACACGGATCAATTTCAGTGGGGTCCAGGGGGTTTGACTAGGTCTCAGAAGCGACGTGTTCAGAGGTTACGCCAGCTGGCGATCATAGAGGAGGAGCAAGAACAGATTCTAAAAAAGAAAGGAGTCAAATCACAAGTTTGGCATGCTAAGTACAGGGCCAATAGTGATCAAAATTCTGGATCATCGGCTGCGCCAATTAATATGGTTTTCATAATGCCGAAAGAGTTTATGGCGCCAGACGACGAGGATCATGAACCAGAATTGCGGATTCCATTCTGGCCATCACTCGCTACTTCTCCTTCCAACAAATGATCCGACAGCCGCTGTGACCCCACAGGTGCGGGCCGGCATCCGGCGTAGGAGCGCGTTCTCCTTCCCTTTCCCGCTGTTCCATTTTTGTCTGGCCCAGTTTGCATGTGGTTTCAGTCACGTAGTACTGCCATTCTAGTCCTAACTGGTTAGGGTCAGTCACGTAATACTACCATTTTCATCCTAACTGGTTAGGGTCTGTCACGTCATACTGTCATACTCGGCCCAACGAGTTAGGGTGCTCTGGATTTTTAAGGGTTCTACTCCATGACCATATACTTTTTGTATAATGGGTTTTAACTATACACTAATGATGACATGCTATACTGATTAGGGTCAGTCACGTAGTACTGCCATTCTTGTCCTAACTGGTTAGGGTCAGTCACGTAATACTGCCATTCTCGTCCTAACTGGTTAGGGTCTGTCACGTCATACTGTCATACTCGGCCCAACAAGTTAGGGTGCTCTGGATTTTTAAGGGTTCTACTCCATGACCATATATTTTTTGTATAATGGGTTTTAACTATATACTAATAGTGACATGCTATACTAATTAGGGTCAGTCACGTAGTACTGCCATTCTCGTCCTAACTGGTTAGGGTCAGTTACGTAATACTAGCATTCTCGTCCTAACTGGTCATGGAGTATTCCTTTTGGGGGCTCTTCACCCTTGAGGGAATCTTATTCTGAGGCCTTATTGATCAGGGGTTCGAAGCCTGGCCCGTCAAGGGTTCGACAGGCGCCCCAGATCGCCAGAGTCAGGGACTGCATGGATGTGTCGTACAAGCTATCCTCGAACGCGGAGTTCGAGACGTCCTACGCAGTGTTCAAGGCCAGTCGAGGGTGCCTAGCAGGGGGATCCCATCGAGGGAGAGCATCGAGCCCTCAGACCCTATCGGATGGGTCCGAGCCCCGCCTAGCGAACCTTTGCGAGCGCTTTATGTGACGTGTCCACGGACCACGAGCCGACCCTTATCGAACGGGGCACAGACGTCCACTTGAACTACCCAATAACAGCTCACCGAAGCAGCCATAGCTCGCGGCCCGGGCATGGGTAGCATGGTGCACTTCACCCCTCCTCCCTGCGGAAGGGCGACGAGGGTCGTAACCAAATTCGAGGGTTCCCTGAAAGCCTTTACGTAGGCGGGGGCTCGGGGGCTCCTCGCACACTGCGGCTCAGGCCGCACCCTCGAATGGGTCGACGACCGTCGATTGTGAAGTTCCTTGTGTCTAACCAAAACTCCCACTCTTAACGCACGCCTGCTAGATGGTTAAGCTGGACACTGGGTCACTGTGCCAGCATGAAAAATGCCGAGGCTGGCTGAAAGAGTGCCGATGCCGGCTGAAAAAGACGCTGGACGGCCACCTCAGTAAAGCAACCAAGCGGGCGACGTTTATAGCCCTTGGACGAGTACAAACACTCCTCCAAGGCCTCGGGGGCTACACCCGCGGGTGCGCTGGCGCGCCCCCATAGAGGAAACTTCACACATTCGAGGACCAAAATCTCCTATAGGGGTGGCACCCACCCATACACTTACGGTCATTCTCTCTGAAGGAGAAGGGGACTGCATTGCTCTTTACAAACAAAGATTACAAAGGGCTACCGACTTAAAGCCATCGAAAAGTACAAACATATTGCCACCTGCGTGGCAATTTTCCCTGTCTTGGGGAGGAGTTAGCGACGAAGAAGTGCACCAAGCTCCTAGCTGGCGCGACGGCCAGGCTGCTAGGGATTGCGAGGAATAGCCCCCAGAGCGCACGGGTCTAGCGGGATGCCCTCTTGCAATCTTTCTTCTAGCATCTCCTCCACCGAAGACCCTTCGGGGGGTTAAGCTAGCAGACAGCACCCTCCACGCCGTCTCCCCGAGAGCAACCTTGTCGCCAGGGGGGACGATGCGAAGAACAGCCACCAAACCTGGCACCAATGCCATGGTCAGGCGGCTCCATCCCCCTTCAGGCTAGGGGACATCGCAGAAGCAGGACCCCACGGGCCCAGTGCTCTTCTGCTAGTCCCACTGAAGCTAAGGGATGGTGCGCACGCCCTCTCTGGCTTTCCCCCGCCGCTCGCAAGCATTCTTCTAGCACCGAACCCTAAAAAAGCCAGGCCACTCCATCTGGGGGCCGGTCGCGAAAGGCAAAGGAAAACATTACGAGACTTAGGCGATGCTAGAAGTAAGAGCAGGGAAGTTTGGGAAGAAAGGGAGTCCCACGACCCCTATTTATAGTTGTGTCGGGCGCCAAGCTTCAAGCCTGTCGAAGGGCGGAGGCTTGGACCGCCCGTGATGGCGCGGCCCTCCACGAACGAGAGGTACCCTCAGTCACTGTGCTGAGACACGATGCGACAAAACAGAGCTGAGCCCTTGGACGCTGAGCAGCGTAGCATCGGCGCTGGCCGACTATCCTCGAACGGCGTGCCGCGAGGCGATCAGGGGGAGCAGGGCCGCGACCCTGAGCTCAGGACAGCATGGCAAACACGCCAGCCGCAGAGCAGCAGGCGCCATCGTGGCTCTAGCCCGCTCGGCACGCTGACGCGTCTTGTCCCCGAAACAAAACAAAAAGGGGCGCGTGCCTCAAAGTACTCTCTTTGCAGGTGCACTACCCAAACCAACGAGTTGTCACATCTGCTAGGCCGGCACCCAGGTGCGCCTGGCGGAGGCACAGCAACGATCGATCACATCAAGGAGTGAAATCGCCGAAATACCCTTTGGCCGAATCCCTTGACTTGACCAAAGCCTCGGGGGCTACTGTCGGGTACCACGATTAGGGACACCCTAATCGGGGTACTAAAGATCACCCTAAAAAACGCAAACACATATTAGGCACCTGAGCCCGGGAAGGCCCACGGCCTCCTTCCCATCTGGAAGAAAGGAAAGGACTCAAAGAAGCCCAGCATGCAGCCCATTCGCACCCCCCTCGGACCCGCGGGACGATCTCCGCCTCGCTCGAGGGCTCCCATCGAGACCCTCGACTGTGCCCCGCATCTCCGCCTCGCTCGAAGGTAGCGAACCTACCCTCGAGTGGGCAAAACATCTCCACCTCGCTCGAGGGTAGCGAACCTACCCTCGAGCAGGCAACTCATCTCCGCCTCGCTCGAGGACACCCCTCGACGTAAAGGACAAACGGCCCTTCCGCTCACCGGCCCATCGTACGGAGGCATTAAATGCCAACCACTCCTCCACAGCGCCCAGGACAGATGGCGCCAGGCCGCCATTCCCCATAGTGGCTGTGACCGGAGTCCCGTCCGCCAACTCCGGTCACTGCTCTGCCATCACGGACGCTGTGGCAGCACTGTGGAACCTGCGACGCGGGACGAGACATGCTCGGCACAGCTCCCGTCACTGTTCTGCCAACTCCGGCTATCTGGACTCCACCTCACCACACGTATGGCCCCGGACCCGCCCCCTGCTCGGGAAGGGGTCTGGCGTCGCCACGCGCCCCTCAAGGAGGGACGCTCAGCACTAGCAGCCGGAGTCCCGGACCTCCCCCTCGAGGGGTCCGGGACCTCCACGTGACTCTCGGACCTCCTTAGTGCACACGCCAGCACTCCGTCCAGGGGGTCCGGGACCGCCTCATGCCTCGCTAACCGCTGGTGCATGTATGTATGCAAGACCCTGACTTGCAGGGCCCAAGGAGCGCCACCACGCCACATCTGGAGGACTGTACACCCTACAACGACAACCACGCCGCCTGCTGGGGCTGGCAAGATGCCGGCACGATCTATGCAAGATCAAGGACGATACCCAGGACGACTGCCACGCCCGACGCCATGCCCCACAGTGTACTTCCTACAGTGTTCGACCACTGCACCCCCGCGATTCGGGGGAAGACGACGACTTCCACGATTCCCTGCTCATGTACACCACCCCTCCTTGTGACTATAAAAGGAGGAGGCGGGCTTCCTTTAAGGGGGATGGTCACTTTCAACGTTCGTGATCATCGTCACACACTCAGCACCCTTGAGCACCCGATATTGGCACTCGCCTCAATCGACTTCTCCTCTAGCAGAGACTTAGGAGCTTCCCTCCCTCTCTCGCCTCGCCTGTACCCCCTACTATAGGCACCTCCGGTGCAAGATAATACAGTGCCCTCGCACACCCCCTTGCTGGACGTACGGCCCCGCGGCCGGAACCAGGATAAACCCGTGCACTACTGTGTTGCCTCTTGCATCAACATCTGGGACGAGGAAACACACAGCATTTATTAGTTGGGATCCGGACCCCCGGGTCAGGACACCAGGATCTTTTCTCCCATTAACTGTTTTAGGAATGCAAAATTTATTATTTATTCATACAAATTATAACGACTAATTTTTTTGAAAATAAATATATCTCATTTAAAGATTTACACCTAAGTTCATAAAAATTGGTCACATAACTTATACATATAGCACAAATCCACTAACGTTTTACCATCATATATATAAACAAGTTATTTACCTAAGTTATTTGCCTTATTTTTTTGCAAAGTTTTCTTATTCAAACTTTTTTACTGTAAAAACTTGCGTACCTAATTTTTTCTTTTTACAAAATAGTTATACACATAAGTTTTATAATTACTTTGTAAAAACTTGCGTACCTATTTTTCTCTATGCACTTATATATGATAATGCTTATGTCAGCCAGCACGTTGTTTCAATATCATCAGTGTTATCGTTTTATATATTAAACTTATGCGAAAAGGATGTAATAACTTATCCAGAAAGAAACATTTTGTATATAACTTTATGCTAGATATATACGCAGAACAGTGAACGATTGATATAAAAATTTGTATGCACAACTTTTTTCTTATAACCCACATTAACTTTTGCTAGTGCATCCAAGAAAAAATAGAAATTTATGTATATAACTTTTTTCGAACATATTTAGATATATAACTTATGCTAGATACGCAGAACAGCGAACGATTAACATAAAAATTTGTATACATAACTTTTTGTTATAACCCATATTTAACTTTTTGCAGTGCATCCATGAAAAAAATAAAAACTTATGTATATAACTTTTTGTTCGAACATATTTAGATATATAACTTATGCTACATACGCAGAACAATGAACGATTTATATAAAAATTTGTCAACCCAACTTTTTCCTATAACCTATATATGTAACTTTCTAATGCATCTTGGAAAAATGGAAAATAACATTTTTACTAAAATTATTATTTTTCTTATTTTTCTAAAAATAATTTTTCAGTTTGAATCTAACTTTTATTTCACTTCCCCCACCCGAAATACTACTCCCTCTTTCCCACGTTCCCGGAAAAAAAAATTATGCGACCTAAAAGATAATTGTGCTCACGGCCCAACAAGGAGAAGGACTCGCGCAGTGAAAGGAGAAGGAAAATGGCATGGGCGCTTGCGGCCAGTCCGAAAAGGGAAAGGGAATTGAGTAGATGCCCAAAATAGAATATGTTAGGTTGTCCGATCGTGTGCTAGCTTTCCTGCTGGCGCGCGCGCGCAAATTAGCATTGCCCACCAGAATTAGAGGAAACCATGGCATAGTTGAATTTGGAGCCATTGCCAGCAACATTTGAGAAGCCAGAAGATGATAAGAGTCAGCATCTTAAGGCACTGTTCCTGAAGGGATTCGTTGATGGCAAGTCTGTTATGAAGATGTTGGTTGATGGAGGTGCAGCCGTGAATATAATGCCATATGTTATGCTACGTAAGCTTAGGAAGAATCAAGATGATCTGATGAAGACTGGTATGATGCTTAAGGATTTCAAAGGAGTCGTATCTCCTGTTTTGGGGGCATTATGCGTCGATCTCACAATTGGCAGTAAGACCCTTCCCACTACTTTCTTCGTTATTAATGGCATAGGTTCATATAGTTTGTTGTTGGGTCGGGATTGGATACATGCCAATTGTTGCATTCCATCTACTATGCATCAATGTTTGATTCAGTGGGTTGATGGTATTGTTGAAATAGTATCAGCCGATTCGTCATTCAGTGTGGCATCGACTAAAGCCCATATAGTGAGTTATGATTGGATGAATTGTCTTTCTGGTCAAGCATGGGAGAAGGATTTCTTTCGGATGGCTGATTATGAAGTTATGTTGGTAAAGTCAGGAGATTCTTCAGATGAGTCTTGATCAAAAGGGGATACGGCCGATTGTAGTATCGGCCAGATTTTGTAAGTTATAGCCAATACTAGGAAGTATTGCCTTTAGTGCAAAAAATATGTAAGAGCCGATTTGCAAGTTGGATTGCATCGGTTGTAACATGGCCGACACGATATGGGTCGCCCTTAGAGCAATAAATCACAAAGACAAGTTTCTGGATTGAGATTAAGTTGCCTGCCAATTCTGAAGATTACATGAGATGTTCTTACATTAATCCTAAAGCTTCCCGGATTACTCTTATCGCACATAGGCGAATTTGATCAATGTTTGCGATCACTTGATTATTATCTGCTGACGAACTAGGAATCGGCCGCAAACTCTTGTGAAGTTGATATGCTTGACGAGCATGCTTTTGCTTATCTTCCTCGAGTTTGGCAATGGGCGGTGGGATTTGAGAGAGATCGTGATCTACAATATCTATTGCTTGATTTAATTGGCTAAGCTCCTGCAAAAGACGATCGCGTTTAGCCTCCAATACAGTCTTGTTTCTCAGAATGCTGGCTTGGGTATCATTCAGAGATTTGATTTCGCCGATAGCCGATTGTCACACCCTGAAATTTTTGAATTTCAGGATGTGATTAAAATTAAAAATAAAACAACAATTTTCTTGTAATTTTAAAAATTTATCCAACACTTATTTTCTTTACAGGGAATTTAGGGTAAAAGAAAATAGATTGGTTGTTTTTCAAATTAAATAAGGTTGTTCTTTGAAATTTTTGAATTTCAGGATGTGATTAAAATTAAAAATAAAACAACAATTTTCTTGTAATTTTAAAAATTTATCCAACACTTATTTTCTTTACAGGGAATTTAGGGTAAAAGAAAAGAGATTGGTTGTTTTTCAAATTAAATAAGGTTGTTCTTTTGTGTTGCATTCATGCCACCTTTGCATTGTTTTATTGCTTGTTGTTCAATCTAAATTTGAATTCGTATGAGTTTGAATTTAAATTGAATGTGTTTGAATCTTTTCAAAAATGGAAAAGCCTTCCTTTTTCCCCTCTCCTTTTCAGCCCAGCCGGCCCATTTTTTTTCTTTTCTCCTTTCTCTTTCTTTCCCGCACGGCCCAAAACCTCGCCACCGGCCCAGCTCCCTCGTTTTGGCCCAGTCCTACGCTCCTGCCCCCTCTCTCACCGCCAGGCGGGCCCCGCCCGTCGGATCCTTCCCCTTCCTCGTGCGCCGGCAGGACTCTGCCGACTGCCCGAGTCCGCCTCGACCCCGCATCTCCCGCACCGTCTCGGCGTGGCCCGCACACCAAGGGCATCGGCCCGGCCTATAAAAGGCGCCTCCCATGCCCCTTGACCTCCATCGACGCCGCCGCCTTTTTCCGCTCGCCAAAACCCTAGCCCGAGCCACAACCGCGCCATTGTTGAGCTTGGAGCTCGGAGTCGCCGCCGCACCGCTGTTTCGTCGCTCCCCTCACAAATTCGAGCCCGCCCGGAGTTTCGCATTGAGGTGGGGATTCTCTTCGACCCGTTCTCTCCCTCTCTCTCGCTCTGCTCCGCCCAGAGATGCTCGACGGAGCGCCGCGCCGCTGCTCCGCCGCTGCGCCCGCTCTCCGCCATGTCTGCGCCACGCGCAAGCCCCTCCGTTGCGTTCACCGCATCGCGCGCGGTGCTCCTCTACCCAAAACCCGAGCCAAACCCTGCCGGAATCACGTTTACGTGATACGCCGGCAATGCGCCGCCGCCTAGCTCGCCGCCGGCAGCCCCGCGCCGCCTGCTCCGCCCCGACCCACGGTGGCCGTCCGATCTCGATCCAACAGATTAGATTAGATCTAGTCCGGAGTCAACAGAGCTAATAACGGTCAATGTTGACGCTTCTTTACGCGCCAATTTATGTACCGCAAGCGCACGTATCGTGTAGCTTTTCGCTTAGAGTATTCCCCCATGGTTTATAAATCCATAGAACAAGTGTATTACTATGCTTAACTAAGCACTAATGATGTTGGTAAAAGTTCTATATTGAGTGTTTGAGTGTGAAATAGATCTAATCTAACCAATCTAATCTAATCTAGACTAGTGAGCAATGATAGATGTGTGCATAAGATATGAAGAGCATTTGTCCATAGGGTCTAGGATCACTAGAGATGTAATCGCCAAGCAACGAAGAACGGATCTAATCTACCAAAGGTGTGCTCCAAGATCAAAACCTTTCCCTCCCGCATACTATCACTACACGAGGATTATCGGTAACGAATAAACAAGAACACGATAGTTGATGTAATCTAAGTAAACCATGCAAGAGCAAAGCAAACCCAAAGCCAAGTCGCGAAATATTAGGCATTAAAGCATCATCAACAAGAAGCGTGATAGATCAATCTCATAAAGGATTCGGCAATTACAACTCAAGATCTCCTTACAACTCCATGAACAAACGAGGACTTTACCCCATGAAGCTAAGCGAAGCGTAGTCGATCATGGTGACGAAATCTCCGGCAAGGGATGGATCCCTTGCTGTCCTCGAACTTGCAGTGGCGCCGAGGGACGATGAGGCCTCCGGTGTCGCCTTTCTCTTGTGTCTAACTTGCGGCTTCGGGGTATTTATAGGCAGATATGGTCGGTGGTTTTGGTAAAATATAGGTTAGGGTTGACGCATACTTCGTGCTGAAGAAAACCGAGATCGATTGGGCTTCGAAAAGGGCTAGGCCGGCCGGCTTGGGCCCTTTCTGGCCCCTTTCGGTCCCATCTTTTTTGTGTGGCCTCTTGCTCTTATTCCTCATCTTAGCCCAGTTGTAACCATGCATCAAAACATCTCCGAAAATGTCCAATTTCCTATCAAAATGCAACATGCTCCAAAATCCAGGACAAAATCGAAAACGGTCAAGTTCGGGTGCCAAGTGGCGGGTTACTACATGAATTATCCCGAAGCAATTACCAAAACCTCTCCTAATTGTATAATAAAATGTGTACTTCAGGAGCGCCAACATTCCCCCCATGCTTAGCTTTTGCTCGTCCTCGAGCAAATCAAATCATCAAGTCCTTCCATGGGTTGCTCGAGAGTTCTCAAACTGCAAAATTTACTTATGCAAACAAGTCTAACAATATTTCTTCAAACAAAGGTCAGAGGAGCAGCAAGGATAATCATATCATGGGCGTTCAAAAACTCATCCCGTATTACTCCACAATTCTTACCTTTAGCCGGCAACTCGAATATCGACAACACTTGCTTTTCTTGTCATCCTTGGAGGTTTTTTTCTTTTTTTAGTTTTTAGAAGAAAAATAACCTGCAACAAAGGTTAGACCAAAAATTCTTGCACAAGTCCTTTCATGTCTCTCAATATAAGTGGCTATCCTATTTTTATTTGCAAGCTCTCATCTCCCGAAACTCACTCAAGTATAAAGTGGGGCTATAGGTGAGGCTTAGCAAAGTATATACATATATTGTCAAATTAAGAAAACCTTCTAATGGTTGCTTACCTTCCGAGCCAATGATCATGAGAGTTTCTCCATAATGTAAAGGGTTCAAGGGTAAGAAGATTTACAATGGTAGACATGTGCAAAGGCATACAAAAAGATTGACTTCAAGGCACAAGCATCGTCCTCGTTGTCGGATTGCACATGGTAGGAATTGAGGATATTGTTCAAGCAACAAGGTGATATCTCTTTGCACTTCTCTAACCATAGAATCCCTTCATTTATTGTTTTTTTTCTTCCTTCTCATTATTATTTTTTTTGTTTTCCTTCTTTCTCCCGAATTTTTCTTCTCTTTTCCGAACCTTTTCATAGGACACTTTCTATAAAATATAGATAGGAAAATCTCCAAAGTGTCTTCCTAAATTTTTAGAGCCCGAACCGAGACCAGAGAGGCCTAGGCCGGCCGGCTCAGGAGGTGTAGGCCGGCCGGCCTGGGGCTTTCCCAGGTCGGATTCGGTCCATCTTTTGAATACTCCTTCCTTTCTTCATCCCAAAATTATGTTTTATACAAATCATGCGCAGAAACAGAACTTATCCTCATAATTGGGTTGTGGTCAAGGAAGACGATAATAAACAAGAAAATCTCGGGATCGGGTTTTGGAATCCGGTACATCTCATGAGTTGTTCCAATGAGGAATTCTCATTACCGAATATTGACGGGGCTAGCAATTCAGAGATGAAAAATACGGACATGATCATTGCTCGAAATTAAAACTCCCAAGAGAAAGAAATCCTAACTCAACTCAATGTACATCCAATACTTATGGTGGAACGAATATAGCTTTTGGATGATAGGATTTTACTCTCAACTTGCCAAGAACTTGATCAACCTTATGTTTGTAGGGGTTTTATTATTTTTATGAAATTAAAGTCCTCCAAATCATGCCTTACTTGCAAGCGTAATCAAAACCAAGCGCTAGATCAAAGCTCAAGTGTGGGTATTATCATGGACGAATAATTTACTAAGCTCCACAAATAAGATTTAAATTTCATGACAACGCTCGTGAACAATTGCTTTTAAAGAAAATAAAGTAAAACTGAATGCATAAATAAAATTGCACGATCCAAAAAAAACAAAGACTCTTTTTATTTTGTTTTCATGACTCAACACTAATTTAAGACTCACTCTCACACATGCGAAAAATAAAGCACACAACGCTAGACTATGACTCTCACACATGCGAAATTAAAGACACGCACACGACAAACTTTCGAGTAAACAAAGACCAAAATTCAAACTACGAGTCGTCGCACCTTCCCCCCCATGCTTAGATTATGCGGCGTCCTCATCGCAATGATATAAAAGATGGGTGTGACACTCGTCGTTGTTCTCAATGGCACCTCGGGCAATTGCATCTAGGGCGCCCTCCTCCTTGCTTTTGTAGATCTCCGACCATCCTGAATAGCTTCCTTATGTTGCCGACAAGGAAGGTGTAGTCTCTTTCGGCCAAGCTCTCGATGTCGTCCATCCTTCGATCCATTGCCACGATTCGATCATGACACCTATCGATGGTGGCGCGAAGATCTGCAATTTCATTGCGGCACTTGAAACAGCACCCGGAGTGATGCCCGCTGCGGTTGGGGCTATCATCCTCGGGCTCATCGTCGTCCTTCTTCTTCTTGCCGCTATCACCTCCGGAGGGGTCGTCTTCTTCCCTTCTCTCCTCTTCGGGCCACCCCGGCCAATCATCATCATAGTCACAACCGGTGGCGCCCCATGAACTAGGGCTCATGATGCTCTCCCAATCGCTGTCCCCCGCATAGTCTTTCGGCTCTGGGGTGTGCTCGATGTAGTTCTTTCTTTTAACTCCGAGGAGGCGCAAGGAACGCCTAGGCGCGGGTGGCTTTTTGTCTTGTCGCTTCTCGCCTTCGTCTTCGTCACTGCTGATGACGACGACCACCCTTTGGGCTTGAGCTAGCCTGTCGTTGCACCATTGAAGGCCCTTCCCTCCGACGCTCATCCTTGCTTAAGTATTGAATTTCTTCAGAGGGGCCCTTGCTTCACATCGCTTTGCTTCGACAAGGAGGGGCTGCGCACCGGTTGCCGAGATGGGGCTAGGTGTCTTTGGCGTGGGGGTGTTGGGCGTCAAGCCCCTCTCCTCAATCTCCATTGCTGCAATCATGGCTCTTGCGCTCGCTGGACCGGCCATTGTCGAAGTCTCTCACGAGGTGGTGGTGTAGATTGAAAAGTATGAGAGAATAGATCTACCCCGCGCCTCTATTTATATCCCGAAAAGACTTGGACGAGAAGTCCAAAATCTCTTCGGTTTTGGCATACGAAATCTATAAGGCACAGGTTTGAAATTTCCTTATCTCGCACCTACCAAAAATCGAGACCGATTCGCACACGAGAAGGCTTAGGCCGGCCGGCCTAGGGGTGTTGGGCCGGCCGGCCCAGGTTGTTTTTCAGCCCACTGGACTCCAACTTTTTCCGAGGTGCACACCAATAAATTAGAAGCCTATGTTTTACTCAAAGTTCGTCCAGAATAGAAATAAAACTATGAAAATAAAATCTAAAAGAGAATATTTACAAACTTACCTTGCTTAACATCATTAGGCTTGACGTTCCGGTTCCTCATGCATGGTGTATATGTCGATGTAATGAAGGGGCACGACGTCGGGCTCCAAGAATACCTTTAGTCGCTGTCCGTTCACCACATATTGGTCGCCTTTCGCATCCATGATTGTCACCGCTCCCGTGGGTGAAACTGAGTGTACGGCGTATGGTCCATCCCATTTGCTTTGTAATTTTCCTTTGCCAAAGAGTTTGAATCTTGAATTATAGAGTAGGACCTTGTCTCCTTCTTTGAATTCCTTGTTTTGTAATCGTTTGTTGTACCATCTCTTCATCCTTTCTTTGTAAATTGATGCACTATTGTATGCTTTCAATCTTAACTCCTCCAATTCACTTATTTGGATTCTCCATTTAATTCCAGCGGCTTCTGCATCAAAGTTCATTTCCTTCATTGCCCAATACGCCTTATGTTCTAGCTCAACCGACAAGTGGCATGTTTTTCCATAAACAAATTGATAAGGAGTCATACCAATCGGGGTTTTGTGTGCCGTACGATATGCCCATAGTGCATCATCTAGTCTCTTCGACCAACCTTTTCCTCCTTTTACCACGGTCTTCTTTAAGATATCCTTCAATTGCTTGTTCGAAGTTTCCGCTTGTCCGTTTGTTTGGGGGTGATAAGCCGTGGAGACTCTATGTTCAATTCCCAATTTCTTCAAGCATTTACCAAAGTCTTTGCCCGTGAAGTGCGTTCCTCCATCGCTTATCAAGATTCTCGGTACGCCATATCGAGGGAAGATTACCGATTTAATCATGTTTATGGACTCCTCCGTTGATGCCTTCCGACATGGCATAGCTTCAACCCACTTTGAAACATAGTCCACCATCACCAAAATATGCTCAAATCCATGTGAGTTCACGAATGGTCCCATGAAATCGATTCCCCAGACATCAAATAGATCTATTTGCAAATTGTAGTTCAATGGCATGGCATTCCTTTGCGAGATATTCCCCGTCCTTTGGCATTCCGGACAAGTCGAAACAAATCTTTTCGCATCTTCATGCATCTCGGGCCAATAGAATCCACTAGCCCATACTTTAGCTTGAGTTCTAAAGTGCCCATAATGTCCTCCATATCCCGACGAGTGACACTTTCTTAGAACTTCTTCACATTCCTCCCTTGGTATGCATCTTCTTAGGACCCCATCTTCTCCATATCTATATAAGTATGGTGGATCCCAATAGTATTTTCTTCTTTTCGTGATCACTCTTCTCTTTGCATTCTTGTCCAAGTGATCTAAGGGCATCCCTTTTATTGCTCTTATTATTTCATTCATCCAACTATCTTTGTCGAGAATTCTATATAGGTGATCATCTCTCATTTGATCCTCGATAGGTTCTTTTCCATCATCTCCATGGTTCATCCTTGATAGGTGGTCGGCCACAACATTTTCTGCCCCTTTCTTGTCCCTTATCTCCACATCGAATTCTTTTAGCAATAGGATCCATCGAATCAAGCGTGGTTTAGCATCTTTCTTGGACAAGAGATACTTGATTGCCGCATGGTCGGTATAAACTATCACCTTAGAGTTTACTATGTATGATCTGAATTTTTCGAAGGCAAACACCACGGCAAGCAATTCTTTCTCCGTTAGTTGCATAATTATCTTGGGCTTCATTGAGAGTCTTGCTTGCGTAGTAGATAGCAGTTTACCTTCCCCTCTTTCCCTTGTCCAAGAACAGCTCCTACGGTGTAGTCGCTTGCATCACACATGATTTCAAAGGGTAGATTCCAATCCAGGAGGTTGCATGATAGGAGCACTTATGAGAGATTGCTTGAGTGTTCGAAATGCGTGAAGGCAATCACTATCGAAGATGTATTCCACATCTTTTTGGAGAAGTTGTGTCAATGGCTTGGTGATTTCTGAAAAATCCTTTATGAACCTCCTATAGAATACGGCATGACCGAGGAAGCAACTCAAAGATTTGATGTCCGTAGTTGGTGGCAATTTCTCCACAGTTTCTATCTTTGCTCTGTCCACCTCTATCCCTCTCTCGGAAATAACATGACCGAGAACAATTCATTCTTTCACCATGAAATGACACTTCTCCCAATTAAGCACAAGATCAACCTCTCCACTATCTTTTAAGAACTTTCTCCAAATTTGCCAAGCAATTTTCAAAGCTAGTTACCATGCACCAAGAAATCATCCATAAATACCTCCATAATCTCTTCTATGAAATCTGAAAATATAGCCATCATGCACCTTTGAAAAGAAGCGGGCGCATTGCACAACCCAAAAGGCATCCTCCGATATGCAAAAGTTCCATACGGGCAAGTAAACGTGGTCTTATGTTGATCATCCGGATGAATAGGTATTTGGAAGAATCCCGAGTATCCATCAAGGTAACAAAAGTGTGAATGCTTTGCCAACCTTTCTAGCATCTCGTCAATGAATGGTAGTGGAAAATGATCCTTCCTTGTTGCCTTATTCAATTTTCTATAATCGATGCACATCCTCCATCCCGTGATGGTTCTTTGCGGTATCAATTGCTCCTTCTCATTTTTCACAACCGTGAGTCCTCCTTTCTTCGGAACGCAATGAACGGGGCTTACCCATTCACTATGTGGTACGGGGTATATTATTCCGGTGTTCAACAATTTGATAACCTCCTTCTTCACCACATCACGCATAGCATGGCTCAACCTTCTTTGATACTCTACCACCAGCTTGTATTGCTCCTCGAGTTGTATACGATGTGTGCAAAAAGTGGGGCTAATACCTTTCAAGTCGTTAATCGAGTAGCCGATCACCTTTTTGTGCTTCTTCAATAAATTCAGCAACTTCTTCGTCTCTTCCGAGCTCAATTCGTCGCTAATAATCACCGGAAAAGTCTTGCCATCTCCCAAAAATTCATATTTCAATCCCTTAGGGAGTGGCTTCATCTCAACATCGGGCGCACCATCCTCTTCTTGATCTAATTCTCCAATGTCTTCAAATTTTTCTTCCTCCAAATTTCCGTGTTGCGGCATCAACTCTTCCATTGTTTCCACTAATTCTCCGTCTTGATCATCTTGAGTGTCTCCATTCTCCAAAGCACGTTGGAGAGGATCCCTGAAAGAATCAATGGAACAAATGCTCTCTACCTCTTCGTTATCAAGAGGTAGAGGTGAAGAAAAAGACGGTTTTGAATGAAATTCGAATGAGCGCTTCTCTCCATCTAGATCAAAAGTGACAATCCCTTTTCCAACATCTAGAACAACATTTACTAATTTGAGAAAGGGTTTTCCAAGGATTATGCCTTCATGCTCATCATCACTAGCATTAATCACAAAAAAGTCGGTAGGAATTTTTTTACCCGCTATAGCAACATTTAGATTTCTAAGCACTCCTAGCGGTTTGATTAATCTACCATCTCCCATGATCAATTTAATGATTGTAACATGTAGGTTCGATGTTTCGTTAAAAAACTCAACATAAACCTTGGAACTCATCACACTAACATGGGCGCCAACGTCACATAAAACATTGCAACATTTTGTTCCGTCTATCATGCAATCAACACGAGGTGTGGGTGATGGATTACCTTCGCCTTGGTCGCTTCCAATCGCATATACTTGGGCTATGTGTACGTAGGGTGATGATTCCGATTTCACTCCCAAGGTCCTTTTGATCTCCAGCACTTCGTCTAAGTCAATCTCTTCCTCTTTTTCTTCAAAAAGTTTCCGAATAATGTCACCAGCCGATTCATTGCCAAATGTATATCCCGTGTGATTATCCGGTGGAAAATCTTCCGCTATCACCTTCGCCATTCCTCACTGATTTGGATGCGGTCTTGCTTTGTCGAACAATCTTCCTAAGTCAATTGGTATCCAATCCATTTGCTCGAATTCCCTTAACGATTTGGCGGTGCCCATGGTTCTTTCTTTCTTTTCCGGGTCGCCTTTCAGTTGCACTCCTGGATTGATGCTTCTTCATCGTGGTTTGTCTCTATGACTTTCCCATGCTTCGGTTGTTCTTCCTTCACTTCCGATGCCTCTTTTCTAAAAATTCCAGCAAGCACCCGCACTTGAGATTCTTCCTCGGAGCATGCCGAACATCGTTTTTCCCAATCTCTTCGCATGGCCGCACCCTTGCTGATTTTTTGTAGGAGTTAGGTGGCTTCCGTGAGTGTTTTCTCCATGAGATCTCCTCCTGCACACATTTGAACAAATTGCATGCACTCGGGGGTTAGGGAAAAATAAAAGGTATGCAAGAGTACTTCACCGGAAAATCCGAGCTTCGGTCCTTGTTCAATCAATCCATTGAATCTATCCCATGCTTGATCTATCCCTTCTTCTTCTCCTTGCGCGAAGTTGATCACTTGCTTCCGAATATGTTGAACCTTGCTTAACGGAAAGAACCGCTCGCAAAATTTCTTTATCAAGTCATCCCAATTTCCTTTTACCTCGAAGGATGCAAGTGCAAACCATCTTCTCGCTTCTTCCGCAAGTGAGTATGGGAAAAGATTCCATCTAAACCAAGATAGCGGAACTCCTGTCTTGTTGTACCATGTTGCATAGCATTGTGAACCACTTGATATGTCTATATGGGTTGTCCGTCTCATCTCCTCTAAAGGGGTTTGCCGCCGCCATCTTGATGATTTGAGGCTTGATCTCGTACTCGGTGGCCTCGCAACACTGAATCTGATTTTTGCATGTCGAAGACCTCCGATCGCGGGCTTGCATAATCCCTTAGTGATTTTTCTCCTTCCTCCATGTGTTGAATGAGATGGCCCATCTAGACAATCAAAACAAAAACAAGAAAACAAAAATTTTCTAGGGAAAAGGTTAGGTGTTAGTAACAAACAAAATTAATACAAAGTTAAACGTAGCAAAATCGCTTGTTCCCCGGCAACGGCACCAGAAAAGCTTGTTGACGCTTCTTAAAGCGCCAATTTACGTACCGCAAGCGCACGAATCGTGTAGCTTTTCCCTTAGAGTATTCCCCCAAGGTTTATAAATCCATGGAACAAGTGTATTACTATGCTTAACTAAGCACTAATGATGTTGGTAAAAGATCTATATTGAGTGTTTGAGTGTGAAATAGATCTAATCTAACCAATCTAATCTAATCTAGACTAGTGAGCAATGATAGATGTGTGCACAAGATATGAAGAGCATTTGTCCATAGGGTCCAGGATCACTAGAGATGTAATCGCCAAGCAACGAAGAACGGATCTAATCTACCAAAGGTGTGCTCCAAGATCAAAACCTTTCCCTCCCGCATACTGTCACTACACGAGGATAATCGGTAACGAATCAACAAGAACACGATAGTTGATGTAATCTAAGTAAACCATGCAAGAGAAAAGAAAACCCAAAGCCAAGTCACGAACTATTAGGCATTAAAGCATCATCAACAAGAAGCGTGATAGATCAATCTCATAAAGGATTCGGCAATTACAACTCAAGATCTCCTTACAACCCCATGAACAAACGAGGACTTTACCCCATGAAGCTAAGCGAAGCGTAGTCGATCATGGTGATGAAATCTCCGGCAAGGGATGGATCCCTTGCTGTCCTCCAACTTGCAGCGGTGCCGAGGGACGATGAGGCCTCCGGTGTCGCCTTTCTCTTGTGTCTAACTCGGATGGATCTCTGGATGCTCTTCTCTGGATCTCCCCCATGATTATCTCCTCTTTGACGGCGGCTTCGGGGTATTTATAGGTAGATATGGTCGGTGGTTTTGGTAAAATATAGGTTAGGGTTGACGCATACTTCGTGCTGAAGAAAACCGAGATCGATTGGGCTTCGAAAAGGGCTAGGCCGGCCGGCCCAAGGACTCCAGGCCGGCCGGCCTGGGCCCTTTCAGGCCCCTTTCGGTCCCATCTTTTTCGTGTGGCCTCTTGCTCTTATTCCTCATCTTAGCCCAGTTGTAACCATGAGTCAAAAAATCTCCGAAAATGTCCAATTTCCTGTCAAAATGCAACATGCTCCAAAATCCAGGACAAAATCGAAAACGGTCAAATTCGGGTGCCAAGTGGCGGGTTAGTACATGAATTATCCCAAAGAAATTACCAAAACCTCTCCTAATTGTATAATAAAATAGGTACTTAAGGAGCGCCAACAGTCAACCATAGGACGTTTTGCAAAATAGCCCCTATGTTTGCTCAGAATCGACCCGCCGTCCATGCTAGTTCAAAACTAATTACAAAACAGTCCTTTATTTTATGTTTTAGACCCTGACCTTTTAGGAAATAGAACCCGCCGTCCAGGAAGTGCAGTTTTGCTTTCTAACCCTCACGAGTTAGGCTTAATTATGTTTAGGTCCCTGGTTTCTTCAAATCTAGCCCCTGGAAGTTTAAATCTATCGCAAACAAGTCCCTAGAATCCTGTTTTAGCCATAACTTCTTCGTTTTAACTCCATTTTCAGTGATTCTTGCGCTCATGTGATCCTTGTGACGTGTGCAATAGCTTTATAACCTTTTTATCCTCTGTGAGCACACTTTGTTGTGTCTTACAAATCTTTTCCATTAGTCCTTAACCCTTTAGTTAATCGCGACTAGATCCCTAAAGCATCGTTTATCCCATAGAATTGCCGTTTTAGCTCCGTTTTTCGCATTTCTTGAGCTCTCGTAACCGTAGTAGCGAGCTCTATCCTTTAGTTCACTCTTTTTAAAGACTTTCTTTTGTTTTGGTGTATTGTTCTTAGTTGTATCTTATTGTTTGCTTTGTATGTTTGCCCGATGATTGCTCCGAGTAGAAGGATCGCTGTTTGAAGATTGAAGATCAATAGTTCCAGATGGGCAAAAGCTGAAGAGCAGTAAGAGTAGCTTTTTGTTGGAGAAAGGCAAGTGACCCTAACCATCTTTCTGTCTATGCTTATTTACAAGAGTATTATGATGATTTAATTGGAACATGGAGAACCACCCAAGAAAACCGTACAACCACAATACTATATGGCTCTGGTCTTGGCTAAGTAATTAGATGAACTATATATTGTGTTGGGGTTGTTTCGCTTAGTGGTTATGAGTTTGTGTTGTGGAGCGGGTGAAGGAAGCTATGTCTTCTGAGGGACCGCACGGCAGGGACCAACACATACATATAGGGATTCTTTGTAAAGGCCTCGTAGCGTCCCTATGCAATCACACCTCGGAAAGTGTGGTATTGTGCCTGATCAGCACATATGTGTGGTTGGGTTCAAAGTTCTTCAGAACTTTTACGCGAATTGTGGTGAAAGTGTACAACCTCTGCAGAGTTAAAACTAACCGGTTAGCCGTGCTCACGGTCAAGAGCGGCTTGGACCCTCACATGATTAATAAACTTAAAGATGGATACAAATCACATTCTAGTTAATTCTTGTGGCCTTGTTGAGTACCAACCATAAGTGTACTCACCCTTGCTTATTGCTGCTCAGAAGGGGAAAGTTGTGAGAAGTATTTTGAAGATGATGCTGAGTTCTAGGCGTACGCAACCCCCAGTCGATTGCCTATGAAGTTTGGAGCCTTCGTTTCTAGGATAAGCTGTATAACTCTGATAATCTTCTATTTGTTGTAATTCTCTTTTACGTGATACTGTTACTGATTATTCACTTATGATGTCTATATATGTATGAAACTTAATCTTGGCATACATATAGCTATGCATTCGGTTTTGCCCTTAAAACCGGGTGTGACACCAATTCTGCTAAAGCTTTGAAATTATCTCTTTGCTTGATGATTTCTTCCTGCTGAAGATGATCGGCAAGTTGTTTCTGGGCCTTGTTGAATTCTGCATGGTGGCTCTCTATGAAGGCTGCCGGAGTTAGTGCATCTTCGATTGCTTCTGGGAGTTTACCTTCCAGTTCTTCCAAGATGGCGCGGATCGGCTGTGCATTCTTGATCAGTTGGCTAATGTTTTCATTCAGAAATTGGAGGGATTCTTGGAGTCTGGCCTTGATTTCATCTGACAGTGCAATGGAATCGGTCGATGTTGCTTCTTCTCTTTCTTCCTGAGAAGTAGCTCCAATTTGAAAAGAAAACAGACTATTGCCTAGAGATTCTTGTGCCTGACAGGGAGATGTGGTTAGGATGGCCGATGGAGGCAAAGGAGGATTAAATTGGCCCAAGAGAAAAATATTTCGGTGCACTTAATGGGAAGTATCTGAAGAAATATTACCCAAGCGTTTGGGTAGATGCGTAACCGATTAAATAAAAAGATCGGTTGAATTCAAGATAGCCAATGCACAGAGTGTATCGCCTTTAGCACAAAAAATAAAAAAGACTTGATCGTATCGTAATGCGTTAAAGTGTTTTCATGGGCGATATGACATGTATCGCCCTTAGATCAAAAAATCTAATCCGGAGATGCATGGTTTAGGTTTGACTTGGTTTTCTGGTTCGATTATGATCGCAAGAAAGTATTGGTATATCTGGAGTGATTGCAAGACAGAAATTAATGCAAAACACAGTAAAGATAGAAGACAAGAGCCAACGAGGGGAGCCATTCATTGATTATATTTACAAAAGCCAGAATAGGCTGTTACATGCTACAACCTAGTCTGATTCTTCCCCGAAGAGGTTGCCAATAACCCCCTCCGAGCTGACATCACGGGCTATGGCATCAGCAGGGTAGTAGAGGTCCTCAACAAGCTCCTCGAAGGCATCGCGCCGCGGCCCTAGCTCGGGGAAGACCGGCGCCCATTGTCAGTAGTCTACCCCAGACATGGTGGAGATGACGGCGATTGCTCTGGCAGCACCCTTGTGAGCCCCGTACTTGGTGACCTCAGTGATGCGGTCTGGAATGTTCTGGAGGCGCGCGGCGACGGTGTCCCCTTCACATTCACCGAGTCAATGGCGACTCGAGCGGCGTCCAGCAGAGACTGGACTTGTGCCTCCAGCTCTAAGAAAGAAGAAGGGATTAGAGTGGATGATCTGAAGATCATTAAAGAAAACATGGTTCCAAAACTTACTTGCTGCCTTGGTGTCAGCGCTAGTGAATTGGCCGCGGATGATGACCTGGTCCGTCTGTGCTCGGTCGAGGTCGCTACGGGTCTCGTTGAGTTGGTGGATGAGATCGCGGATGTACTCCTGGGTGCCTGCGTCCAGGATCCAAAAGTTTGGGGGGAGTTCCATGGCGGCGTACCTGCAGAGAAGAGCAGATGGTCAAAAGGAGATCAGAGATGCAGTATTGACAGAGAAGAAAGCAATGACTTACCCCAGACGTGGGCGGAGCGGTGGAGGAACATCAGAGGAGCCCTCACCGATGCGCTTGTTGTTGGCCATCTGTCTTGAAGAAGAAGAGGAGGCTAGGGTTTTTTGGATTGGAAGAAGAAGAAGGCAAAGAAAGCTTTGGCCGATGAAGAGAATACGATGCCGATGAGGTGATTTATAGCCCAAGGCAGGGAAGGTGAATCGGTTGCGTGCCCCAGCATAGCCTTCACTCTTGGATCAAATTGAGGGATGCGGGGATAAAAAGACGGAAGGTGAATCGGCAGATTTCTGTTGTGTGGGCGAGAAGATGAAGGGTTGAGGGCAAAGAAGAGATTTTCACTTGCTACCCGCATGGGAAGCGAAGCTGAAGTAAATGAAAAGACTGTTCGGCAGCGTGATCATGACAAAGGTTTAATTTCAAAGTAAAAAGGACATTTTTACTCCAAAATAGGGGGGCATGTGTTGACACCAATTTTTGACACGTGTCAAGGAAGGTGATTTTAATGAAGGGAAGGTGGCCGATTTGAAAGAAACCAAAAGATGCACAGGGTTGGAATCGGCCGATGGGCTAGAAGAATATTCTGTGAAGATGCTGATCCATTAGCTCTAGTGCTCGGCCGATGGAGACTTGCCGATGAAGTCAAGGAAGGAGAAGAGGATCCGGACTCTACGAGAATCTTGATGATTTGGTTGTAATATTTTAAGTAGTTTATCTTTTAGAGAGTCTTTTCCTTTTAGTCAAGTAATATTTGCCATGATCAGTTAGGACTTGATAGCGCTAGGCTATATATATCAGTTGTAAGGGACCGAAAAAACTTGATACACATCCAATACAACAAACTTTACAATTCCTTTGCACTTTTTCGGCGACTTCGCCTTTTCTTTTCTTTTTTTTTTCGACGAGTTCTTTCAAGTTGATCAAGAACGCCTCACATTTGAGCGACTTGATTTGCTAGTGAGTTTTTGTTTTACCGAGTATATTTGAGCTTTAGCTAACGGGCGCATCGCTGTGGCTTCGTTCAAATCTATTCAAAAGTTATCAAGTTTATCTAGGCTTTGACTTCCGGGCGCATCACTATCGTCTCATCTAGATTTATTCACCAATTATCGATATCGGCTAGATCTGTAGGTTTTCCTATGCTTTTTGGCCATTATCACATCTAAAAACATACTAGATCGGCTTTAGGCTTTGGAGTAGCACTTTTGTTATCTCAAGAGCCGGTTTAGATCTGTTTTTAGCTCACATCATCTGAGTTACACATTCGTAGCTTAGATCTTGTTATACATACGGAATCGGCTGTTCAAAGCCAATTTTGTTGTTTAGTGCATCGGCTGATTCTGCCGATGCACTCTTTTACTATGCGCTTGCATTTAATATCTTCTTATCATCCATAGTATCGGCAAAGCTTGCCGATACGCCCATCTGAGAGATATTCGGAATCCTAGCCGATACACTCTCGAATTTGACTTTGTTTTCTCCCTTATCAATTTCAGGTCAAATTGATTGGCACGCTTAGTTTACTTTTCCGTGCCTGGCGAATACTTGCCCTCGGATTCCAGTGTGTTGATTTTTGAGTCAACACCATGCATGCACTATTGTGCAATGCAACAACCATTCACCATGGGCAGCTTTACCTCACCTTCCTTGATGATGCTACAACAACCATTCGCCTCACCATTTCAACAGTATCTGACACCCATGACGGCGCAACGCATGACGACGCAAGCACAGTGCAACTGTGGGACCGTCTCACAGATCACGCACCAACAACAGCTGCCATTCACCTTGAACCCCATGGCTGTGGCGATGTCGCCTTTTTTCTTCCAACAGACCTTTGTTGGTGTTCTGTTCTAGATAGATGATCCTATGTTGTAACCAATAAGAAAGTTGACATGCCATCACATGTGAATGAGTAGGAATAAGAAAAGTTTTGAACAAAGTACTTTTCACATGTCTCCTTTTACATCTAATTTTGTGACTTTTCTTTCAAAGGAGGGTATTGGGCATTGTGCCTTGCTCATTGTAGGCAAAGTGGTAACCTACCCATACCCATGCATCTAGACGCTCAAAACAAGGTACAAAAATACATTTTATGGCAACCATCTGAAATCGAAAGTCAGGAGAAAGGGCTAAAGTGAAGACATCACAAATGAAAGAAGAAGAATTTTCTTGATAATAATATATCATAATTCTATTATTGTCACATACGGGCCACATGAAAAGTACAATATTAGGTGGAAACACAACGAACAAAAAAAATGAAGTTAGAGTGAATACAACAATAGATGACAAGCAGGGCGGTTAAAAAGGTATAAATGTTAATTAGCTCAAAAATACATAATTTTGCTTCAAATTGGAAATATTGCTGGTAAATAAAAGTGTTATAATTGAACGAATATGAGGAAAGTATTGATAACTATACATAGATGGCGAACCCTATCTGTACTACACACTCCAAATTGATTACATGATTTCAGCTAATGGCTTTGGGAGAACCATTTTGGAACCTTCCTAGTTAATTTTTTTTCCATTTTGATGACTACAATAAGGTTGCTTATTACTCTTTGAAATGACCAAGTCATTAGGCTACATTAACCATATTGTTTTTTAATTAGGATCAAAGGCCATAGGTCATCGAACGCCTTGTTGGAAAAATAGACAACTGTAAGTTTAAATTCCGAACTAGATTTATCATGACGAGAATTAAACCTAGCATGCATGACTCTAACAAACTAGATAGTACGTATATCATAAACATGATCTAAGAAAACATGATTATGAAACAGATCTGATCACAAAATACGTACTGTGCGGGAGCCGCCGGGAAGACGAAGGGTTCAGACGAGACAAAGACAGTCCTTTGAACGGAGCGTAGCAACCGGCGTTGCAGATGACAGTACGCCACAGCTCCTGACTTGGACGGAAGACGAGCCGTGGTGAAGAAGATGAACAGTTGCGCTTAGCGCTTCCCAAAAACCTTATTCGCCCTCTCCCGGTGTAGGATCAAAAGAGCGAGCGGTTCCGGAGACCTGCTCTCCCGTTCGCCGGTGCACGCCGGCGCTCGGGATGGAGAAGACTATGGTTGCAGCGCAGCAACGAGAGGAGGCAAAACCCTAACTCAGATTAGATCTTCTTATGAATTCCCAAACCTTGGGGACTCCACGTATAGCGATCTATGGTGCACTTTTTCCATGAGGGAGATGGTCCGTATTTAAAAGGAGAAAAACCCCCTACACACTCGTCCATTAGCAATACGGGACTAATAGATGGTGTACCTCCTCTTAGCGCTAATGGGCCTTTGAGATTTATTAGGATTATTTATATGGGCCAAGCCCATAAATCTAACAAACCCCCACCAGATCTCAAATACCCATTTATAGATTTTGCCTGTTTCTCACTACTATTTGATATACCAGTGTTTTAGTGAGGACTGTTAAGTTGAACTCTCACCTAGATCTCCAAGCTACACTTATCCACAACTTGAACAATAGAGTACGCCTTGAATTGCAAGTTTGGTGCGAACAAGTTTCACTTAAAGTCATAACCAGTACATGGCTGCCAGTAGCCTTCTCCGCGGGTGGAGCATATACGTCGTACTCCCTGGTCTCTTCATGAGTTTACTAGAGATCACCCAAATCTCACAGACTGCGACGTTAGACAGTTAGACTCATATAGGTGTGTTCTTTCAAGAATGCTCTGTAGGACAGCACCTTTGCTCATTAGAGCCAACAGAAACATATTAAGGAAAATAGACAACCTGCCTTATAGCAACTGAGAGTATTGCATCTTTTCTTAGAGAGGGTTTAACCATTACTCTCCTCAGTTCACCATCAGCTTGTTCTCCCCAAGTCCTAATTCACGGGATCTCCGATCACATAGATTGGGTTACCACTGTGGCAACTTATATGGGTCTCATACCCATCTCCCTTGATGCACTATCTATCACATTCCGTGATAATCCTTTTGTAAAGGGATCTGCCAGGTTTTTGTCTGTTTGAATATAAGTCACACATATCACTCTGGAGTTTCTCAACTTCCTGACAGACTTCAGTCATCTTTTAACATGTCTTGATGACTTTGCATTATCCTTAGCACTGTTTACTTTGACTATCACCATTTGATTGTCACAGTTCATAAGGATGGCCGGTACTGGTTTCTCAACCATAGGCAAGTCCATCAAGAGCTCACGCAGCCACTCTGCCTCAACAGTGGCTGTGTCCAAAGTAGTAAGTTCTGCTTCCATGGTTGATCGCGTCAAAATGGTCTATTTGCAAGACCTCCATGATATCGCACCACCTCCAAGGGTAAACACATACCCACTCGTGGCATATAGCTCATCAGCGTCAGATATCTAGTTTGAATCATTATATCCCTCAAGCACAGCAGGGTGCCCAGAATAGTGAATCCCATAACTCATAGTACCTGCTAGATAGCGCATAACCCTTTCAAGTGCATGCCAATGATCAGTACCCGAGTTTGACATGAACCTGCTCAATTTGCTCACAGCAAAAGATATGTCGGGTCTCGTTGCGCTAGCTAAGTACATGAGTGAACCAATAATCTGCGAATATCTCAGTTGATCTTTGGCAATTTTCCTATTCTTTCTCAACATCACACTAGGGTCATAAGGTGTTGGAGAAGGCTTGCTGTCGATATAGTCAAAATGGCTCAAGACCTTTTCCACATAATGGGATTGTGAAAGAGTAATCCCATTCTCAACCTTAATAAGCTTGATGTTAAGGATAAGCTTCTCCTAGATCCTTCATATCAAAGCTCTTTGAAAGAAAGGACTTGATCTCATTGATCACATCAATGTTTGTGCCAAAGATCAGTATGTCGTCCACATATAAGCATAATATCACTCCTCCACCCCCACCATGGCGATAGTACACACATCTATCAGCCTCATTAATAACAAAGCCCGCAGAAGTTAAAGTTCTGTCGAACTTCTCATGCCATTGCTTAGGTGCTTGTTTCAACCCATACAAAGACTTCAAAAGCTTACACACCTTATTTTTTTGACCTTTCATTACAAATCCATCAGGCTGATCCATGTAGATCTCCTCATCCAACTCTCCATTTAGGAAAACTGCCTTAACATCCATCTGATGAATGATAAGACCATATGAGGCAGCCAAGGAAATTAATGCTCGAATAGTGGTCAATCTAGCGACAGGTGAATAAGTATTAAAGAAGTGTTTGCCTTCCTTTTGTGTGTACCCTTTAGCAACAAGCCGAGCCTTGTACTTGTCAATAGTACTATCAGGCTTAAGCTTCTTCTTGAATATCCACTTACATCCTACTGGCTTGAAACCATAGGGTCGTTCAGTGTGCTCCCATGTTCCATTAGAAAGAATTGAGTTCATCTCACTTTGGACTGCTTCTTTCCAATCATCTGCATCTGAAGATGCATATGCCTCTGCAATGGATGTGGGAGTATTGTCCACAAGGTACACAGTGAAATCGTCACCAAATGATTTTACAATCCTTTGTCTCTTGCTCCTTCTAGGAGCTTCACTGTCATCCTTCTCTAGGACATGCTCATGTTCATCGGATTGTTCAGAAGACTCGATAGGTATTGCAGGTTGAGGAGTTATCTCTGTCGAAAATCTAGAATTGCTATGCATATCTTTCATAGGAAAAATATTCTCAAAAAATGTTGCATCACGAGATTCCATAATAGTATCAACATCCACATCTGGTATCTCAGATTTAACCACTAAGAATCTATAAGCAATGCTCCTCTGAGCATATCCTAGAAAGACACAATCCACTGTCTTAGGTCCCACCTTGCGCTTCTTTGGAATAGGCACATTAACTTTCGCTAAGCACCCCCACGTGCGCAGATAAGAAAGTGATGGTTTTCTCCCATTTCACATCTCATATGGAGTTTGATCTTGATTCATGTTTGGAACTTTATTCAAGACATGACACGAAGTCAATACAGCCTCCCCCACACCATGCCTTAGAAAGACCAGCTGTGTCTAACATGGAGTTAACCAAGTCAGTCACCGTGCGGTTTTTCCTCTCGGCAATCCCATTTGATTCGGGATAATAGGGAGGCATCCTCTCATGAATAATTCCATGCTCCTCACAGAATTCATCAAATATTTTGGGAAAATACTCGCCACCACGATCTGGCCTTAGACGCTTGATCTTTCTCTCTAGTTGATTCTCAACTTCAGCTTTATAGATTTTAAAGTAGTCTAACGCTTCGTCCTTAGTTCGCAACAAATAAAAATAGCAAAATCTAGTCGCATCATCAATTAACGTCATGAAGTATCTTTTCCCACCTTTTGTCAACACACCATTCATCTCACATAGATCAGAATGTATGAGTTCTAGAGGTGCCAAGTGAGGCTTCTGAGGTTGCTTTGATTGCACACAACTATGGCACTTAGAACCTTTAGGAATGGTGAATTTCGGAATTAAACACATGCTGGAAAGCCGAGACATCAAACCAAAATTAACATGACATAAACGTGAATGCCAAACACTCGCATCATCGCTAATGTTGCCACAAATATGGTTCACCGACTTATTACAAAATTCAGCAAGAGAAAAGAGGAACAAGCCTCCACAATCATAGCCTTTACCAATGAATTGTCCATGTTTCGACACGACAAATTTATTGGACTCTAACACTACCTTAAACCCATCCTTGCATAGGACTGACCCACTGACCAGATTCTTGTTGATAGTGGGCACATGCTGCACGATCTTCCCCGAAGTAAACTTCAGATCTACTGTGCCAACACCATGAACAGAAGCATGTGAGCCGTTCCCCATCAGCACGGAGAAGTCCTGGATGGTCTGGTAAGAAGAAAACATAGAGATGTCAGCACACACATGAACATTAGCACCCGTATCAAGCCACCAACTCGTGGATTGAAACACTGAAAGAACTGTAGGTAAATTACCGTACCCATCTCCAGTGTTGCTTATGGTCACCATGTTGACATCCTTAGACTCATTTGCTTTCTTAGCCCTGCGGTCTGCCCGATCTGGGCACTCCTTGGAGAAGTGTCCAAGCTTACCACATGCATAGCACTTTTCCAAAGCCTTGTTCTTCTTCTTCTTGAAGGTAGTGGTCTTGTTAGGCTTGTTGTTCCCTTTGTTCTTGCCATGTGGGAACTTTTGGACCAGGTTGGTGCTGAACTGGCCTTGATCTCCTTTCTCAGGCACATCCTTCTTCCGAGCCTTCTCCTCAACATCAAGAGTCGCTATCAGATTTTCAACTGATATCTCCTGTCTCTTGTGTTTCAGAGTTGTGGTGAAGTTCCTCCACTAGGAAGCAACTTTGCAATAATGCATCCAGCCACAAACTTATCGGGAATAGGACACTTAAGGAGATCAAGATCCTTGACAATGCACTACACCTCATGCGCCTGTTCCACCACAGAACGGTTATTCACCATCCTGTAGTCATGGAAACTCTCCATGAGGTACAGTTCATTGCCCGCATCTGTTGCATCATACTTAGCAACCAGAGCATCCCACAGCGTCTTCGCCTCTGTCTCATCAATGTACACACGGACTAATCCGTCTGACAGATTGCTAATGATACATCCGACAAAGAGATTATTGGTCTCATCGTACTTCTTCTACTCTTCAGCAGTAAGTACGCCCTCAGGCTTACCAAGTCTCATGTCCCAGATGTGCATAGCAGTAAACCAGAGGCGAACCTTGGACTTCCAGATCTTAAAGTTCACGCCAGTAAACCTTTCTGGCCTCAGTGACTCAGCGAAACCAGCCATTGTTAAATTAACAGATTGCCTATAATAAGGTTTTTGGATTGTTGGAAAAATAGACAACTGTAAGTTTAAATTCTGAACTAGATTTATCATGAAGAGAATTAAACCTAGCATGCATGACTCTAACATACTAGATAGTACGTATATCATAAACATGATCTCAGAAAATATGATTATGAAACAGATCTGATCACAAAATACGTATTGTGCGGGAGCCGCCAGGAAAACGAAAGGTGCAGATGAGACGAAGACGGTCCTTCGAACGGAGCACAGCAATCGGTGTTGCAGACGACGGTACGCCGCAGCTCCTGACTTGGACGGAGGACGAGCCGTGGCGAAGAAGATGAGCAGTCGTGCTTAGCGCTTCCCAAAAACCTTATTCGCGCTCTCCCGGTGCAGGATCACAAGAGCGAGCGGTTCCGGAGATCTGCTCTCCTGTTCGCCGGTGCACGCCAGCGCTCGGGATGGAGAAGACTACGGTGGCGGCGCAGCAACGAGAGGAGGCAAAACCCTAACTCAGATTATATCTTCTTATGAATTCCCAATCCTTGGGGACTGCACGTATAGCGATCTATGGTGCACTTTTTCCATGAGGGAGGTGGTCCGTATTTAAAGGGAGAAAAACCCCCTACACCCTCGTCCATTAGTAATACGGGACTAATAGATGGTGTACCTCCTCTTAGCGCTAATGGGCATTTGAGATTTATTAGGATTATTTATATGGGCCAAGCCCATAAATCTAACACGCCTAGTCATGAGCCATATCATCAACAGGAGGATCAACCGGTCACCTTGAAGTAGGGTTTACAACATGTTGGGATCACATAGATCAGATGCCAGGAAGTCACCGCTACCTTGTCCAAACGAATTCCCACCACTAGAATTGACAAGTCTACGATCCATGTGCCCTCCCTTACATAATCATCATTCAAAAAGTCTGTTCATTTTATTTCCTCTTAAACCCAGTCATTATGTGGAACCGCCAGAAATATTATGTTTGGTCTTCTATTCAATTAGTGATTCATGATCAACATTTTTACGTACTTTTCCTTGCCATGTTATTTCTATGCCCCGACGCAATTCGAATGCTTAGCTAATAGAAAAGATGTTGTTGTCCTTCTTGCAGATACATATTCCTTCCTATTTAGACTGCATGACCTCTGTCTATTTCAATGAATCATTCAGCATGAGCAGAACTCTCAGAGCAATTGCATTGTCTTCTTTTGAATACTGAAGCCACACTAGTAGTAATACCGACATTGGCCGATCCAATCTGGATGGCTATAAGATATACATCCAACAGTCTCTGGCTTGCACTAGCAACAACTGCACAAGTATATATCAAAGTGTTCTTAAGCTTTCAGCCATTGACAATTTACTCGAGACTACATGTATTTGTTTTGACGTATAAACACATCAGCATTGGACTTATTCAATCGCTTTAGTTTTTAATCCATTTTAGCTACTAGAGCGCAACCAACATACCTTAGCAAAAGTGAAGTTGTTCTACATCCTCAACAAAACAGTCATACTACCGTCACCAATTCTTAATAGTAATCTCCAAAAAGGCATAACCTTTTCTAAGACTGTAGTGCAAATTATTATTGAGGTCATCAAATTTCCAAAAACAGTTAGAGAAACCACCAAATTTTACCAAACGCCAAGTCACCTCCATGTCATTCAGCTTTTAACTTTTAGTTCTACAAATGATATTTTTGCATCTATAAATAGGACCTACATCAATCCTTAGTCCATCACCCCCTCATATACAAATCTATTAGGAGAATAATCTAGAAGGCAAGTAGTTCAACACCATGGCAGCCAATATGTTTGCACTGTTTGCCATTCTCGCTCTTTGTGCAAGCACCATTACGGCAACCTATGTCCCAGGGTACTTCCCACCAGCCATGGCATTGGGTGCCATGAACCCATGCATGCAGTATTGTGCAATGCAACAATCATTCACCATGGGCAGCTTTACCTCGCCTTCATTGATGATGCTACAACAACAATTCGCCTCACCGTTTCAACAGTATCTGACACCCATGACGGCACAACGCATGACGACACAAGCGCAGTGCAACTGTGGGGCCGTCTCACAGATCATGCACCAACAACAGCTGCCATTCACCTTGAACCCCATGGCTGTGGCGATGTCGCTCTTTTTCTTCCAACAGCCCTTTGTTGGTGTTCCGTTCTAGATAGATGATCCTATGTTGTAACCAATAAGAAAGTTGACATGCCATCGCATGTGAATGAGTAGGAATAAGAAAGGTTTTGAACAAAGTACTTTTCACATGTCTCCTTTTACATCTAATTTTGTGACTTTTCTTTCGAAGGAGGGTATTGGGCATTGTGCCTTGCTCATTGTAGGCAAAGTGGTAACCTACCCATACCCATGCATCTAGATGCTCAAAACAAGGTACAAAAAAACATTTTATGGCAACCATCTGAAATCGAAAGTCTTGAGAAAGGGCTAAAGTGAAGACATCACAAATGAGAGAATAAGAATTTTCTTGATAGTAATATATCATAATGCTATTATCGTCATATACGGGCCACATGAAAAGTACAATATTAGGTGGAAACACAACGAACAAAAAAAATGAAGTTATAGTGAATACAACAATAGATGACAAGCAGAGCGGTTAAAAAGGTATAAATGTTAATTAGTTCAAAAATACATAATTTTGCTTCAAATTGGAAATATTGCTGGTAAATAAAAGTGTTATAATTGAACGAATATGAGGAAAGTATCGATAACTATGCATAGATGGCGAACCCTATCTTTACTACACACTCCAAATTGATTACATGATTTCAGCTAATGGCTTTGGGAGAACCATTTTGGAACCTTCCTAGTTAATTTTTGTTCCATTTTGGTGACTACCATAAGGCTGCTTATTACTCTTTGAAATGACCAAGTTATTAGGCTGCATAACCATATTGTGTTTTAATTAGGATCAAAGGCCATAGGTCATCCAATGCCTAGTCATGAGCCTATCATCAGCAGGTAGATCAACTGTTCACCTTGTAGTAGGGTTTACAACATGTTGGGATCACATAGATCAGATGCCAGGAAGTCACCGCCACCTTGTCCAAACGAATTCCCACCACTAGAATTGACAAGTCTACGATCCATGTGCCCTCCCTTACATAATCATCATTCAAAAACTCTATTTGTTTTATTTCCTCTTAAACCCAGTCATTATGTGGAACCGCCATGTTGGAAATAATATGTTTGGTCTTCTATTCAATTAGTGATTCATGATCAACATTTTTACGTACTTTTCATTGCCGTGTTATTTCTATGACCCAACGCAATTCGAATGCTTAGCTAATGAAAAAGATGTTGTAGTCCTTCTTGCAAATACATATTCCTTCCTATTTTAGACTGCATGACCTCTGTCTTTTTCAACGAATCATTCAGCACGAGTAGAACTCTAGAGCTATTGCATTGTCTTCTTTTGTATACAGAAGCCACACTAGTAGTAATACCGACATATTTGCCGATCCAATCTGGATGGCTATAAGATATACATCCAACAGTCTCTGGCTTGCACTAGCAACAACTGCACAAGTATATATCAAAGTGTTCTTAAGCTTTCAGCCATTGACAATTTACTCCAAACTACATGTATTTGATTTGACGTATAAACACATCAGCATTGGACTTATTCAATCGCTCTAGTTTTTAATCAATTTTAGCTACTAGAGCGCAACCAACATACCTTAGCAAAATTGAAGTTGTCCTACATCCTCAACAAAACAGTCATGCTACTGTCACCAATTCTTAATAGTAACCTCCAAAAAGGCATAACCTTTTCTAAGACCATAGTTCAAATTATTATTGAGGTCAACAGATTTCCAAAAACAGTTAGAGAAACCACCAAATTTTACCAAACGCCAAGTCACCTCCATGTCATTCAGCTTTTAACTTTTAGTTCTGCAAATGATATTTTTGCATCTATAAATAGGACCTACATCAATCCTTAGTCAATCACACCCTCATATACAGATCTATTAGGAGAATAATCTAGAAGGCAAGTAGTTCAACACCATGGCAGCCAAGATGTTTGCACTGTTTGCCATTCTCGCTCTTTGTGCAAGCACCATTACGGCAACCTATGTCCCAGGGTACTTCCCACCAGCCATGGCATTGGGTGCCATGAACCCATGCATGCAGTATTGTGCAATGCAACAACCATTCACCATGGGCAGCTTTACCTCGCCTTCCTTGATGATGCTACAACAACCATTCGCCTCACCGTTTCAACAGTATCTGACACCCATGACGGCGCAACGCATGACGACGCAAGCGCAGTGCAACTGTGGGGCCGTCTCACAGATCACGCACCAACAACAGCTGCCATTCACCTTGAACCCCATGGCTGTGGCGGATGTCACCCTTTTTGTTCCAACAGCCCTTTGTTGGTGTTCCATTTTAGATAGATCATCCTATGTTGTAACCAATAAGAAAGTTGACATGCCATCGCATGTGAATGAGTAGGAATAAGAAAAGTTTTGAACAAAATACTTTTCACATGTCTCCTTTTACAGCTAATTTTGTGACTTTTCTTTCAAAAGAGGGTATTGAGCATTGTGCCTTGCTCATTGTAGGCAAAGTGGTAACCTACCCATACCCATGCATCTAGACGCTCAAGACAAGGTACAAAAAAACATTTTATGGCAACCATCTGATGTTGAAAGTCATGAGAAAGGGCTAAAGTGAAGACATCAGAAATGAAAGATGAAGATTGTTCTTGATAGTAATATCTCATAGTGCTATTATCGTAATAATATAAGGGCCACGTGAAAAGTAAAATATTTGGTGGATACTCCGTGAACAATGAAAATAAGGTTAGAGTGAATACAATAATAGATGACAAGCAGGGTAGTTTAAAAGATATAGATTCTATTTAGCTAAAAGAAACATAATTTTGCTTCAAAAGGAAAGCATTTCTAGTAAGTAAAAGTGTTATTTAATTGACTGAATATAAGGCTGCTTAGTCTTTGAAATGACCAAGTTATCATTAGGCTGCACTAACCAAATTTTTAAATTTTGGGGGCAAAGGCCACGGGTCGTCTAATATTCTAGCTTCACCCAATTTTGGTGTGGTTCAGTAGTGCCTATGGTTTTTGCTTGCCCATGTTTAGTTCCACCTTGCTAGTGAAGCCATCTTAAGGGGGTGCATTTAATTCATTTACACAAAGCGAGTATAAATGTGCATGTAGGGTGCTACTTGTATGGGGGTCTTTCCTTTGGAAGACTATTTTTGTAAGATTATTACTTGGCAACATATGCTATGCAAACCACCTTCATATGCAAACTATGGAAACTCCAATCTGGGCCATGTGATCAACATCCAAGGGGAGGGGCGCAGGGGCGTGGGAGGGGGATTTACAAAAGTGTGATTACCAAGGGCGGGTCCAGATTGTAAAATTATCCCATCCCACATGCCCCTTGGATGTTGATCCGATGGCCCAGATTGGAGTTTCAAAGTTTGCATACGAAGGTAGTTTGCATAGCATATGTTGCCTTATTACTCATGGGTCGCACATTAAACAACGTAAGATTATTTTTGTAAGTATTATTACTCCCTCTATCCCAAATACAACATGTGGTCAAATATGGCACGATCTTTGATACTAACAATTGACTCTTAATATCTCCCATAACGTAATATCATATCAACTAAATTAAAGGAATATTAAAGTACTCTTAAAAATCCAATAATATAGTTTTTAAAAGACAAACGGTTAATTATAAAAGGCTAACTTTTGGTCAAACATTTCAATGTTTGAATATCTTTAATAACGTGTACACCTTATACTTTTTTATTGGAGGGAGCATTGTCTAAATACTTTAGGTAACCAATTGGTTTTTGGTTAAGCTAGTGATTTTCTTTGAACCCAATACCCAAATCCCACTGTATTTCATTAAGAGGAAGCAATCGGCATTCCGATCGAGAAAACCCCTCGTACCTGACCACCCCAGCGAGGGGAATTCTTTTTAACCACAGCCTAAAATTTGCTCCCATAGGTAGTCGAACCTAGGACTTGAGGAGTGCTACTAGAGCCACTGAACTCATTTAGGCATTCAGCTAGAGGCTTGTTCGCTTATTAAAAGTAAGAACAATCTAATATTTTATCCATGTACCCCGTGTTGTTATCATGGAGGAAACCATATGCATCCAAAAGTAGTTAGGGAAATCTCCAAATTTGACAAAATGCCATGTCACCTCCAGCTTATCCTACTTTCAACTTTCAGTTTTGCAAATGCCAAAGACCTTATTTGATCTACACGGTGATGTATCATGTAAGCATCTATAAATAGGACAAGATTATTATTCCTCGACCCATCACCCTCACAAGAACATACAAATAACACCACCTATCTATTTTTAGGAAGCAGAAGTAAACATCATGGCAGCCAAAATGTTTGCACTGCTTGCACTTCTTGCTCTTTGTGCAAGCACCAGTACTGCTACCCATGTACCAGGGCACTTGCCACCTGTTCTGGCATTGGTTGCTATGAACCCATGCATGCAGTACTGCATGATGCAGCATACTTTTTTGATGAACTCAAGCATGCAGTACTGCATGATGCAACAGGCATTTGCCATGGTCAGCTTAGCTTCAACAGCGTCACTGATGTTGCAGCAACCTTTGGCCTTACCACTTCAGCAATGCCATTGTGGTGCCATTTCATCACAGATTATAATACAAACAACAACTACCATTCATGTTTAACCCGATGACTACTGCAATCCCGCATCTGTTCTTCCAGCAGCCCTTTGCTAGTGTTCCATTCTAGATAGATGTTCTCATGCTGTAGTCAATAATAATGTTGACATGCCATCGCATGTGAGTCAATATATAGAAATAAGAAAATTATGAAATCAACAGCTTTTCATCCATTACCTAGTATATTTAATTAATATTTTTTCGTGAGAGACTGTCCCATGAAAAATGAAATCCTAGCATTTGAAAAAATCAATAAATAAAAGAGTGCAATCCTAGGAATTGGACAATAATACTGCCTAATTACTGGTTAGATTTGATCTGCATGCCATAATTAACTTCTATGAATGATTCTAGGAGGTCCGGTTAGTTGCATGCAGTCAATAAATAACTATATGATGGTCATTTAGCACCAGCACTGATCTTCATGGTAAAATAAGGATTGCACTGTTCCTAGGATGGATGCATTAAGACCTTCATGAGTAAGTTATTAATTATAGAGAGAAATTTATATGTAGCAATAAGTAAACAAGTCTAGGTAATGATGTATCTTTTCCTTAAGGTAGTCCTAAGGCTTTAATCAGCGGTTTCTTGAAGAAATGTTTCTGGAGAGAAATTGATTCTGATTCTCCTAAGAAATAGCATCTTTTGGTTTCTTGTTTGTTGTAGAATTTGAGAAACATTTCAAGTTCTATCTCTGAACGTGAATTGTTATGTATCGTGGATGGAGTCTTTTTTTTAGCAATTACACAGTACAACTCAGACACTCATAACGCACGCACACTCATCCCTATGAACACACATAGGCAAATCCTACCCCTATGAGCATCTTCGAAGACTAAGTCGGCAAATCCCGGAATATTCGCTACCATGGGAATCAAACAATGAGACTAAATATAATGATTTTTTGAAGCTCGAAATGAAAGCACCGGAACGACACAGGCTGCGTGCACTGCACCAGGTTACACTGTCCCAGACAACAACTCTGCCCCATCTGTGTAGATGGACAACGCGGCCACGCGGCCGAACACCCAGCCCATAGCTGCCAGGGCGCCGAGGTACATCCTCAGGCCAGTCTCAGTGGGGGGTTTCATGGGGTGTTTCCAAGGTTGACACATCATCTTTACAATCTTGGTTTGCGAGATGAAACACCATCTCTCAATGCACAATTTCATAGTACAATTTCATAGGCTAGTCTGAACATTTAATTGCTACATGGTGTTGTGATCAATTGTGCCATACAACTATGTAGCTAAATCCAAATTTGTTGCCAATTGTTTTACTGCGTGTTTCTCGTCCGTTGCTACTCCATTTGCTCCATATATATATATATATATATATATATATATATATATTTGTTTTCTTTTGCATACTAGAACATGATCATACTAGAACTAAGATAGCTGCGAACAAGCAAAACCACGAGAAGCATCAAGACCATGAACATTAGGCGACCCCATTTTTGAAGTTTGTTGGCCGCAAAGACAAAGTTGGGCCGGAGCTCACCTTGGAGGCGACAATGTCGGCCACGACAGCGGCAAGGGCGCTCGGCTAGAGGGCCTCCTCAACGAGATTTAGGGCTGGCCGGTGGACGGGATTGGTGGAGGACCTCGAGAGCTTGCTGCCGGTGGGTTTAATTTGATTTTGGTGGAAGGGATTTGACGAATTTTGGAGATTGGCGAAGCTTGGTTGTTTGGTTGGCCATGGCTGTCGGGGGATTGGATCTTGGCTCCACTGTGGCGAGAAGGGGGCGAGCGCGGGAGGGAGGAGGGAGCACAAGACGAGGAGAGGGCGACCACGGGAGCGAGGAGGGAGCACGGGATTGATAGGATGTGTTGACACCAGATTTTGACACGTGTCGCGGAAGAGTGTTGGAAAGGAGAAAAGGTTCTGCGCCGTATGATTGATGGATTTGGAGGGTGATTGTGTATCACCGCTGAAAATCTTGTTGACTGGAGAAGGGGAGATTGACCAGATATTTTGGCATCGGTTTGGCAAGAGTTATCTTATTTTTAGAGTTAGTTTTATTTTTATAGAATAGAATCGTGTTTTGCCGTGATGGGCTAAGATTGTGTTAGCGTGGGGTACAAATATGAGCCCCCCGGCTATTGTAAAGATTGATACACATCCAAACAAATAAATTTTCTACTTGCAATTTACTTTCTCGTCGGTGACTTCGCCATCTTTTTTCTTTTCCGCAAGTTCTTTCAAGCTGACCAAGGACGCCTAATATTTGAGCAGCTTGGTTTGCTGGTAACTCTTCATTTTACCGAGTAAATCTGAGCTTTAGCTTCCGAGCGCATAGCTGTGGCTTCATTCAGATCTATTCAAAATTTACCGAATTTATCTAAGCTTTGATCTCGGGTGTATCGCTGTTTTCTCATTTAGATCTATTCACAAACTACCCGGCTTAGCGATCTGTTTAATCGGCTATAAGCTCCTTATTTATTACGATAAACTTTGTAAAGCTGATTAGATCGGTTGCAAGCTTAGCTTTTTCGAGATCCACACATTCGTGGGTTTGTACATTGTTACCTGGCATATGTCGGCTCTAGATCTAGCCGTCTAGTTGCATATCGGTATCGGCAGCTCATTGCCAATTCCCTGTATATCGCTTTTATTACATGCTTTTTATACCTGATCTGCTGTCGTTTTCTGTATCGGCAGAGCCTTGCCGATATGCCACATAAGAGTGATTCGGAAATCCAGCAGATACACTCTTGAATTTGACGGTTTGTTGTTTCCTTATCAATTTACAGATCAAATTGACTGGCATGCCTTGGTTTGAATCAAGTGCAGTCCTGTCTTGGCGTACGGGGCTCTCGAGCTTGGTGTGTGATCGTTTCACGTCAACACATCTTTTGGCACACCTGGTGGGACCAGAAACATCAAGATGTCAACTGAAGAAAAGGGAAAGGTTTCTCCGCAGAACCAGATCCCGATCGATAAGGATAAGCTGAAGGAAGAGCAAAAGGCAGAACTCAAGGCGGCCACTGACGCTTACGAGCAGCGATGCCTTTCATCCTACAACACCAATAGGAGTGGAGAGGTAATCAAGAAGTACGATTTTCCTACTCTTCCACCCTATGATGTGTCACAGGAGGACAGGGTGATACATCTGATGAATCAAGCAATCAGCTTTCGTGAAACATGCTCTGATCATGGCTAATTCTGTTCACAATGCTGTGCTCAAGACACTGCAAGATAGGAGGATGCTTGGTTTTGTGGGACCGAATTATCAACAGGCCAGTCAGATGGTTTTCTCCCCTACTGGATCGGCTACTGAGACATCACAGATTGACCCTCAGGCTCATACAGATGGGAATATTGTGGATGTACAGCCGATTAGTACTGTAACACCTACTCAGTTTCCTCGTGTGTACAGCAGTTCCACGCCAATGGCCACACATGCACAGGGAAGCTTTTGTGACACCTCAGGTGTCTGAACACTTAAATACAGAACACTGTACCCAATTAAAACCGAAAGAAGAATGTGGGAAATTAATTCAAAGAGGAGAGGTCAAATAAAAGTCAAACTACACAAAAGAAATTAAAAGGAGAAAGAAAAAGGGGTGAAAAACTACTCAAAATCCAATTCAAAAATGTGCACACAAATAAGTTTGGCTCATAAAGGGTACCTTAAATGACATGTGCTAATTGGAGCTTTCAGCCAAAAACCACCCAAAAGCTGCAGCAAAATCAAAGTCCTTTTATGCAAATTAGGAAATTTAAAATAGTTCAAATTGTGGGATTCAAATGAAAATTTGCATAAAACAAAAGTTGTAGATCTTGAAAAGTTATGTAGATTTGGTATTCAACACTTTTTTATTTGAGCCCCGGAAAATATAGAAAATTTTAGTTTACCGAGGGGTCCCTAAACTTTTAGAAATCACACATGAGCCCCTACCTCCATCTCCCCTTCCTCGGTTCCTCTACGGTGGACGCCGTCCATGGCCATCTGGGCCCCCGGTGGACCTCAAACCTGCCGCCTGGCCTGCTAGCTGGCTCTCCCTTTACTTGACACGCACCCCTGGCCTGCTGGCAAGGCGCCACGCCGCCCCGCCATGCAACTCGCCGCTGCTCCCTCCGCCACCTCGCCATCGAGTCGTCCCGGGCCAGACCGCCCTCCCCCAGGCGCCATTTGCTTCGCCTCGAAGCCCTCCAGCCTATAAATAGGACAAGAGACCCCGCAGTCACGCGACCCCTCTCTCCTTTCCCTTCCTCCTCCACCCGCCATTGCCGACGAGCTCGAGCTCGTGTGGGCAGGCCACCCCAGACCAACATTGTCTCACCCAACCACCCCAGCAGCCTCGCAACACTCCAGTAAAGCTCACACGTGTGCTGAATCTCACTAAAACCCATCCCCGTCGCCGTTCCCCTTCCGCACCGCCACCGGCGAGCTCGGGGCTCGCCGCGGACCGGCCAAATTCGAGGGAGTCCGAGCACGGCCGCTACCCCAGGAGCTTCCTCATGCTCTCGCGGTGCTCGTGCACGCGACGTTCCTCTATCCCGAGCCCTTCTTCGCCTACACCACCGACGACCTGAACACCACCGCCGCCATCGACGCCGATGAGCTCGTTCCCGGCCACCATTCACCTAAATGTCGACCTAGGTAGGTGGTTCTCGAACTCCTCTCTCACATGCGCCTCCACGTTGCAGCCCCGGTAAGCCCTGCTTAGCGGAACACCACCGGCAAGATGCAACGGCGCAATGTTGTAATTTCTTTTTTTCGTTTGAGGGTGAGTTTGCAAGTTTTCTAGGGTTAAGCAGTGAACTTCTAAAATGCATAACAAATCACAAAAAAATCGTAAAAATGCAAACTCAACTGATCTGCAATCTTGATAACAAGATCTACAAGTTTTGTAACAACCAAATCTGTAGAAACTCTACCAAATTTAATCTATGAAAAAGAATAAGAAAAACAACCAATGCAAGTACAGGTAGTTCTACTCAACAAATGACCATGATTTTTGGGTATGTTGTTTCTGATGGAATTTTAGGCTCACAGTAAAAAGATGGCACCTAACTAAAACTGTTATCTTGTTAGAACCATCAAGATTCTCAAATCTGTTAATGAACTCCATGATTTAATGTTGGAAAACATGTGCATGATATTGCTCTGAAATTTTTCCTACATGCATGTATAACTGAAACCGTGCTAACCCATAAAATTCAGGACTGTTAGAGTTAGATTACTATATACTATGATTAATGCTTTTTAAAACAACTTAATGCATCTTATATAGTTTTTATTCTCCACAAAATCTATATTTATTTGTGAAGTCTCATTTTGGTACTGTAAGCATGCCTGCGAAGTTTGAGCCCTAGTTACTGGATATTGCTTTAGATAAAAATCATGCTTAGTATCTCTTGATTAGATTTACCATTTTTGGTTATGAGTAAAATATACCTTTTTTGATCATGAGTTTTGGATATGTTCTTAACCAGAGTAGTGTCTTACCATGATAAAAAGTTCACCTGCAGTACTGATTTTCTTGGACTATGAATAATTATGCTAGCTCATAAAACATTAAATGCATAATTAATATATATTGTATAAATAATACTTGATAATTTTTCTGGAACATATTTAGGTCATATGTAGGCTCTCGTAAAAATTTGAGAACCATATCGTTGGTATAACTCTCTGTAAAATTAATCTTAGTTAATAGGTTGCTATATTTGTCCATTTTATAACCTCTGATACTTAAGGAAATAAAATATTCAAATTTTACAGTATGGAGTAGATGCTATATAGATGTTTTGGTAAAATTTGTAGCACCAGAACCCATGTCAAACGTTCTGTACAAAAATATGAAGTCACTAGAGTAATCTGCTTACATGAATTACTATGATTAAATGCTTTATGGTTAGGTGCTGAAATTTATAGAGTAGATTCTAAAGTATCTGATCTGTTCTACATTAAATTTTCATCACTAGCTTATGAGTAGATTTGCTGTTATGAATTTGTGAAAACATGCTATGTTTTAATGGTGGAAATAAAAACCAACCCACACACTCATTCTTGAAGAAACATAGTAATAAGTACTACTCCATAAATGACTGCCCAGTAAATAAGTTTACAAAGACCATCTCTAAGTTATTTTGTTGGACTACAACTTTATCGTGAAGGAAAGAAATCATTATTCCCGTGTAACTCATAATCTTGCATTGCATATAGAAACGGTTAATCTTGCGGACGGTGATTACGAGCGGGTTCCCGTAGATTCTCTTGCTTAGGAGGTTAATTTGAACTGTGCTAACTTAGCTCAAGACCTGGGCCAAGCCCCAGAAGTTTCTCTGCCTGACAGTGCCCAAGAAGGCAAGCTCCGGTGCATAATCCCATTATTTTCAGAGTTCTATTCATCTAACTATTCATAATGTGTTGTAATAATTTTATTTCCTGCATTTAAGTTTTCTAGGTGTTGATCGAAAACCTTAGATGCATGATCCCTAGGTACCTATGTTTGATATCCGAATCTTTTTATCGACTAATTGCCCCGCTAATTAGGAACGGTAGAAGTCGAGGGGTTTCCTGCCTCTCGCGAGCATATAGGAATTTTACTGACTTTAAATCCGTGCTAAAATATAAGGGCAACGGGCGGGGTTGTGTAGTTGTGATACCCCGCTAGTGTAGTCAAAAATTACTAAGGTTGCGGTGTGTGGCTCATTTCGTTAAGCGTTTGAAAGTACTAGCCACATACCGAGAAATATGGTAATCGGTAAGCTTAAGTACCTGATTGGACCAGTGAGTGGAACAATCTCGCACCCCCTTGGTAGAAGTAGGTTTATTTTTGTTCGGACGTACGGGTGCAGAATGGTCGGACTCTGTAGTCGGGGGGGGGGGGGGGGGTGTGCCGGATCCACAGGCTGGAAAGAAAGGGGAACAGTAGCGTGGGTGGGAGCAAAGTCGATCCCCATGCGTGTGGTCTTGGTTCCCCTGGCCAGGTTGAAATTCGATTCAGAATCGTCCGCCTCTCACGGCATGAGACTGTTTAACGTTTTCGGTCACACAGAGTAACAAGTGGAACATGATGATGATAATACTGCTGTATGATTAAATGTTTGCTCTACCATGTTTGAGTAGAGATAGTTGCAAACTTAGAATGGTTAAATCCAATTAGAATATGGCTAAGTAAAATCTAAAATTAAGGATCAACTCCTAGTGGAATTTTTGGCAAAACAAACCCACAAACCAAAAAGCCTTGCATGTCTAGTTATCGGACTAAGTTATATCCGGAGACGGGTAAGTCTTGCTGAGTATTAGTATACTCAGCCTTGCTTGTGGCACTATTTTTCAGGTACTAACTTTGAGGATATGATTGCGAGTCTTACTTGGCCATGTACTTTGCCTCCGGGCTGGTCTGTTGAGTGGGATGGCCCTTCAGCTGGTGCGGACGACCCTCCCGCTGAGTGACGTGTTTCGTATGGGCTTTATCGATATATCACTTCCTTTCGTTAGATGTTTTTATTACTTCCGCTGAGACATTGACACTTGAATAATTTGAGTAGTCTGGAACTCTTCAGTACTTTACTATTCTGAACATGGTTTTGTAATAAATTTACTTTCCGCTGCAAACTCTGAGATGTATGAAATGATCTATATTGTAATCTTTGGGCTCACCTTCGTGTGAGTGTTGTCTGTGCGATCCTAGAATAGCGTGGCTTTTATCGAGGCTTCACTCGAGGAACTACCGGTGCGTGCCGAATTGGGTCGGAGTTGCCTAGCAATGAAGATCAGTGCACCCGGGCCCAGTTAGTTTGGGTGGTTCCACCACAGCTGGCATAAGAGCTCGCAGACAGCCTACCAGAGATGGCAACCTCTGTTTTCTAAACAACAAACTAAAACTTGACTTCAAAACTACTAAAGTTTTTGAAAAGTCTAGGATCTCCAAGGACAAGTCTAGAATGTAAAGCCCTAGGGGATCTTATGGGCATAATCAGGTGGCTTATATTGTATGGCTAACTTCCAGCACATTACTTTTCAGTATTTAAATTCCGCAATTTAAATTCTCCAACTATATCATCGCCGCGGAGGTATGCTTACTCAGTCAGTTGAGGGAGTCTGACCTTCCCATCGGTGATGCGAGCTGAACGCTGAAGCTCAAGCAGTGGCCTACTTGAGATACTGCCCATATACCAACTTCGGTTGAATATATGGGGAGTAATGGTTCGAAATTGGAATTCAATTCCCCGTCTAAGACGGTACTCAGTCAATACGTTGTTTCGATGACGTATGCTTAACGTTGTCCATACGGCGGTAATTGTATGGATGCCGGTTCTATAGTGATCGGTAATGGATGGGAACACTTTCATGAGTGATGGCACGAAAGGTTCATTTTATACTGTCAATTTTCTGTAGGTACACTAACTCGAAAGTGAATCTTAGGCTATCTAGCTATATCGAGTAGTTATATAGCGAGAGACGTAATATGTATGTCACCAAAGTCAATTGCGTAAGACCAAGACTACTTGGTAATTCTTTTCCTTGGTGAGGGTGGATAGGTTCTGCATTCATACTCAAATCATCAGCAAAGAAATCCTTGGAAGAAATCGTAATAAAATTGGCTAAAACCCTATCCTAAGGATCATCTAGATGGTCTGCAAATTCAGGAAAATTGTTTCCTCGAATTTTAAACCTCTGATAACATGCTCAAATCAACTTGGGGTAGTAAGGTGAAATGAGGCTCCCTGAGTCACCAAACCCCTGTAAACATTTGAGAATTTTTGAAGCCTCCTAGCTTGGTGTTTTTGAATTTAGATCAACCCTCTGTAAATCTGTCAGTGTTGAGCAGTGTGCACAAACCTAATTTTTCGACCGACTTAAGTTGCTCAAATGAAAAATCATTCAACATGAAAGTTGTAGATAACTTAATGATGAACTTATCATAAAAATTTGAATTATCTTGGTCAACTGGTTTGGTAGTTATGGTCAAAGTACACCCTTTCTGGACACACAGTTTTCCTGGTCGACGTCACTCTGACAACCTGAGCATATCACCCCCTTGGAGTCCGAATTGATCTTAGTGATGACTAGATGAAATGTTCCTTATCATCATAGGGATCTCCTGTAAATTTTTGAGAATTTTCCGAGCTTATTATCTAGCGATTTGATCAATTTCTTTCACTGTCCAGAACCAGCTATTCTTTGTTTATCATCAGCTGATCCATCGGTCTTTTGTTGGGACAGATGGACGAGCTACTGGTTGTTGACGAGCAGGGGCACGTGCACTCCGCTTCCTTGCACTAGGACAGACTTCCTCGCCGTCTCTGGGAGCTTTTGAGTGCAGTGGGTTACCTCCGGCCACCGATCTACGATGGCAATGACTTTGTGGAGGACGGGGTTCACCGCTGCAGTGTGATGATGGTGATCCCGCAGCACCCGCTCAATGGATGGGAGCCAATCATGACTCAGATGGTCTGACACCATCTGCTAGACACTTGGGAGCTCACCTCCATGAGGGCACTGACCATGTTCTGCTCCTTGCACCCTTTGGAGGTGGTTCTGACCGCGTACGGGTTGTTCCCTGCACACGACCCGGCCGACCCACTCTAGATAGACCGGATGGCACACGTGGACGCCATCGCAAACCTCGACCCGGTCGGGGCTCTCTGGACGACAGTGTTGTTCTTAGACGGTCTACACAGACTCCACACTTTCCAGAGCTACGCGGTCGCTCAGCTGGTAGACCAGGCGCAGGCCTTGCACCTGACCGTCCAACTGAGGGATGAGCAGCTTCAGGAGGCTAGTGCCGAGCTCGAGAGCAGGGCTGCTCTTATCACCCAGCTCCACGGCCAGATCCACGAGCTTCAGGATACAGTGATGGATCGTGATGCTACGATCAACTTCCTTGTGGACTAGTTTCATGATCTCCAGCTTGACCTGGACAACGCTCAGGCTCAGCTCCACCAGCTGCAGGTTGGTCCGCCTGCACCACCCGGCCCGATGTAGGTTGATGGTGGTGAGGAGGAGCCTCAGGAGATCTAGGGTGTTTTGGAGATGGACTTTGAGGACCCAGCACCGCAGCCCGCACCGGTTGAGTTTCACACTCCCGTGGCGAGTGAGGCATCGGTCAATATGTAGACCGAGGCGCTGTTTTTCTTAGCTTTTGTAGACTCCTCTTAGTGTAGCCTACTTTTGGATCATGGCTACTAGGCTAACTCAGAGTTGAGTAACCCCCTTAGTTCTGATGTTAGAAGTAACTAAGTAGAAGTGAGAGGATGATGGATGTGATGAGCCCTTAATGCTACTCATGTGAAATATCGGTGATCTGTGAAAAGTTGAATGCAGCAGCTAGTTCGAATTTTTATCCTTATTTCCTTTCTGAATTAGCTCCTGAGTTGAATACCAAAGTTTTTCCAAATTTCATCATTGAATTGCTCACCAAATTTCAGCTCAAACATACTTATATAGCAGGAGATAATCGCAAATTACAGAAGCTCTATTTTCTGAAAAAGCAGATAACCAGAGGAGGAGTAAATGAATTTTTCGACTAACCTACTCTGGGAATCGGACTTTGCGTTGACTACCACAGTTGTAGCTCATGAAATTATCTATCTCCAGAAAAAATTTCAATTTTATATCATGTACAGAACTCCAGTTATGTGCTTTCTCGTATCACCGGTTTTTCTGCACAACATGAATTAAGCAATTCTTATCACTTCCATTATATTTTGAGTTGCATGTTCCATTTTAAATGATAAAAATGTTGAGCCTAATGCAAATTACTCACATTTCAGATGGTTGGATCAACTCGGGGCACCCCTAGTGGTTTTGGAGCCGGAGGGAATGGCGATCCACCTCCACCTCCTCCACCAATGGGTATCGCCGAAGTTCTTGCTACCCAAACTGAGATATTGCGGCAGTTGGTTCAAGCTCAGCAGCAACCGCGGGGTGGGCATCATGCTCATCAAGCGCAAGAAGCGATCTACCAAGATCTCCTTAGTACTCAGCCTCAGCTGTTCACTAAAGCGAATGAGCCTCTGGACGCGGACGCTTGGATTCGCACAGTCGAGTCCAAGTTTTCTCTATTGACTACTTGTTCGGAAGCGAACAAGACTCGCTATGCCGCACTGCAGCTTCGCGGATCAGCTCGTATGTGGTGGGATCATTACCACGAGATGCTACTGGCTGATCATGTGGTGAATTGGAATGAATTCAAAACTGCTTTTCGGGCTCATCATATTCCAGCTAGACTCCTTGATCGTAAGCTCAACGAGTTCTTGGCATTAACTCAGGGCACTCGGACTGTGTTGCAGTATGCACATGCTTTCAATCACTTGTGCCAATATGCTGGACATCACGCGGATACCGACACTAAGAAGCGTGAACGCTTTCGTCGAGGCCTTAGTACCAAGTTGCAAGAAAGGCTAAATCTTGTCCGTGCTGACTCTTTCAATGAATTGGTGAATTTGGCTATCACCCAGGAGGATCTTATTGCTGCACACCGCACTGAAAAGAAGCGCAAGGCACCTGCTGGACCCTCGAGTGCTTCCGTACCGAGGTATCGTATTGTGTAGAATGCCCCAGCTGCACCCTCTCAGAAGGCCCCTCAGCCAGGGTGATGGGTTATTCGACCTCCTCAGCAGCAGCAGCAGCAAACTCATTATGCTCCACCACAGCCGCAGCAGCCAATCGGCCCTAGGCCTAATTTTTAGCAGGCAGCTCGCCCCGACAACAACAACCGTTGCTTCAAGTGTGGGAGCCCAAATCATTTTGCCACAATGTGCCCACAAGCGGGACAAAATCCGGGGCAGGCTTCTTGCAGAAATGATCAAAATAAAGGCAAGAAGCAAACTGTTCAAGTCAGGCAGGGCCAACTTAACTTCACCAACCTTGCTGAACTTCTCGAAGGAGCACAGATTATGTCGGGTACATTCTCTATAAACCATCAACCTGCAGTTATCTTATTCGATTCTGGTGCATCCCATAGCTTTATTAGTTCAAAATTTGGAGCAAGGGTTGGGTTAGATTTTTGTTACACTAAAGGGTCATTCATGATATCTACCTCGGGTGGTAAATTCGCATCAAACCAAATCGTTAATAATGCACCACTTAAGATGGGTAGCAAAACTATTCCTACCACTTTAATCCTATTGCCACTAGAAGGGATGGATATTATTCTGGGAATGGATTGGATGAAAAGACATGGGGTACTGTTAGACATCTTTTCCCGAGCAGTTGAAATTAATTCACCCACCCATGGCCACTCGGTTTTATATCTTCCTCATTCAGAGCATGTCAATTCGTGTGCTTATGCCATGAAAGATATTCGCCTCGAAGATATTTCTGTAGTCCGTGAATATGCAGATGTTTTTCCAGATGATTTACCTGGTATGCCGCCAGACCGAGATATCGAATTTGTCATTGAACTACAGCCCGGTACCGAACCCATCTCAAAAAGGCCGTACCGAATGCCACCTAAAGAGTTGGCAGAACTGAAAATCCAATTACAAGAACTACTAGACAAAGGTTTTATCCACCCAAGTGCTTCACCTTGGGGCTGTCCACCTAAAGAGTTGGCAGAACTAAAAATCCAATTACAAGAACTACTGGACAAAGGTTTTATCCGCCCAAGTGCTTCACCTTGGGGCTGTCCTGCATTGTTCGTAAAGAAGAAAGATGACAGTCAGAGGTTGTGTGTCTATTACCGGCCTCTCAATGCGGTAACCATCAAAAATAAATATCCCCTTCCCCGCATTGATGTACTGTTTGATCAGTTATCTGGAGCAAAGATCTTCTCTAAGATTGATCTTCGTTCGGGGTATCATCAAATAAAAATCAGACCTTGTGATATACCGAAGACAGCCTTCTCAACCAGATATGGTCTTTATGAGTATTTGGTTATGTCCTTCGGCCTCACAAATGCTCCCGCTTACTTCATGTACCTTATGAACTCAGTATTTATGCCAGAACTTGATAAGTTCATTGTGGTTTTCATCGACAACATTCTAATCTATTCCAAAAATGAGGAGGAACATGAGGAACACTTGCGTATTGTTCTCCAACGCCTCCGCGATCATCAGCTATATGCAAAATTCTCTAAATGTGAATTTTGGTTGAACACAGTCAAATTTTTGGGTCACACCATATCCAGTGAAGGTATTTCAGTCGACCCCAGCAAGGTACAAGAGGTGATGGACTGTAAGCCTCCTACCTCTGTTCATCAGATTCGCAATTTCCTCGGATTGGCGGGATATTACCGCAGATTTATTCCGGACTTCTCTAGAATAGCAAAACCAATGAGGGAACTACTGAAGAAAGATGTTAAATTTAAGTGGGATGCGAACTGCGATGAAGCATTTCATACACTGAGAGCACATCTTACCACAGCACCAGTCTTGGCCCAACCAGACAACAGCAAGTCCTATGATGTTTACTGTGATGCATCGGGAACTGGTCTTGGTTGTGTTCTCATGCAAGATAATCGAGTTATTGCATATGCTTCCCGAGCTCTTCGACCACACGAACTCAATTATCCCACTCATGATCTTGAGCTAGTAGCAGTCATTCATGCTCTCAAGATTTCGAGACATTATCTTATGGGCACTCATTGCAACATCTTCACCGACCATAAGAGTCTCAAATATATTTTCACTCAAAGTGAAACTGAATATGAGGCAACGAAGATGGCTGGAATTATTCAAAGATTATGACCTGGAGGTTCACTATCATCCAGGCAAGGCCAATGTCGTCGCCGATGCGCTTAGTCGCAAGGTTCACTACAACTACCTTTCAGCAGAGACATACAACCAGTCATTGTGTGCTGAAATGCAAAGGCTAAATTTGGAAATCATTCCTCAAGGTTCACTGACTCACATTTCTGTGGAACCGACACTTCATGACCAAGTCATCATGGCACAATTTCATGATAAGAGTGTTGGAATTATCAAACAGAAAGTGCTAGAGGGTGAAAATAAATACAAGTGTTTCCGTGTAGACCATAAAAGAATTTTGTTGTTCGAGAATCGCCTAATCGTTCCTAAAAATCATGAGCTGCGGAAACAAATTTTGGATGAAGCACATCTCTCTAAGTTTTCCATTCATCCAGGTAGCACCAAAATGTACCAAGATCTCAGGCAAAATTTTTGGTGGACTCGAATGAAGAGAGAAATTGCTAAATATGTTGCAGAGTGTGACACATGTCAGAGAGTGAAAGCTAGTCATTTAAAGGTTGCTGGAACTCTCCAACCTCTGCCGATTCCATCCTGGAAATGGGAAGATATCAGCATGGATTTCATTGTGGGCTTACTCAACACCTCTCAACACCATGATTCCATTTGGGTTATTGTTGACAGGCTCACAAAGACCGCTCATTTTATTCCAGTACATACAGAATATCGAGCCAAGAGGTATGCTGAAATTTGTATCGATCGAATTGTCTGCCTACACGGTGTACCAAAAACCATTATCTCAGATCGGGGTACTCAGTTTGTGGCACAGTTTTGGGAGCAACTCCAAGAAGCTCTCAGAACTAAATTAATTCGAAGCTCAGCTTATCATCCACAAACTGACGGGCAAACCGATTGGGTGAATCAAATTCTGGAAGACATGCTTCGAGCATGTGTTATCCATTATGACAGAAATTGGGATAAATGTTTGGCGTTAGCTGAGTTTTCTTATAACAACAGCTATCAAGCCAGCCTAAAAATGGCACCATTTGAAGCATTATATGGTCGACGGTGTCGAACTCCTTTGAGTTGGTCACAGATCGGAGAACGTAAAATATTCGGACCCGAGCTAGTGGTCGAAGCTGAGGAGAAAGTGAAAATCATACAAGCAAATCTCCGAGCAGCCCAATCCCGGCAAAAGAGTTACTTTGATAAGCAAAGGAAACCTTTGAAATTTAACGTTGGTGATCACGTTTATTTACGAATTTCACCAACCCGAGGCGTACAACGCTTCGGAGTCAAGGGCAAACTAGCACCTCGCTATGTCGGGCCATTTGAAATCATTGAAGAATGTGGACCCGTGGCTTATCGACTGCGACTTCCTTCACGACTCGCATCCATCCATGATGTTTTCCACATATCTCAACTCAAGAAATGTATTCGAGTTCCTACTGAGATCATCGATCGACAGGAATTATTAGTGGAACCCGACCTCTCTTATACTGAATATCCACTCAGAATACTGGATCAAAAAGAGAGAGGCACCCGTCAAAAAGTGGTAAAAATGTATAAGATTCAGTGGTCACATCACACTGAAGAAGAGGCCACTTGGGAGACGGAAGATTATCTCAATCGACATTATCCGGGTTTTCTTAGCTTCACCTCAGGTATCTTATCTCCCTACCTCAATTCAATCATCCAATCTCGGGTCGAGATTCTCTTTAAGGGGTGTAGACTGTGACACCGCAGGTGTCTGAACACTTAAATACAGAACACTTTACCCAATTAAAACTGAAAGAAGAATGTGGGAAATTAATTCAAAGAGGAGAGGTCAAATAAAAGTCAAACTACACAAAAGAAATTAAAAGGAGAAAGAAAAAGGGGTGAAAAACTACTCAAAATCCAATTCAAAAATGTGCATAAAAATAAGTTTGGCTCATAAAGGGTAACTTAAATGACATGTGCTAATTGGAGCTTTCAGCCAAAAACCACCCAAAAGTTGCAGCAAAATCAAAGTCCTTTTATGCAAATTAGGAAATTTAAAATAGTTCAAATTGTGGGTTTCAAATGAAAATATGCATAAAACAAAAGCTGTAGATCTTGAAAAGTTATGCAGATTTGGTATTCAACACTTTTTTTATTTGAGCCCCAGAAAATATAGAAAATTTTAGTTTACCGAGGGGTCCCTAAACTTTTAGAAATCACACATGAGCCCCTACCTCCATCGCCCCTTCCTCGGTTCCTCTACGGTGGACGCCGTCCATGGCCATCTGGGCCCCCGATGGACCTCAAACCTGCCTCCTGGCCTGCTAGCTGGCTCTCCCTTCACTTGACACGCACCCCTGGCCTGCTGGCAAGGCACCACGCCGCCCCGCCATGCAACTCGCCGCTGCTCCCTCCGCCACCTCGCCGTCGAGTCGTCCCGGGCCAGACCGCCATCCCCCAGGCGCCATTTGCTTCGCCTCGAAGCCCTCCAGCCTATAAATAGGACCAGAGACCCCGCAGTCATGCGACCCCTCTCTCCTTCCCTTTCCTCCTCCACCCGCCATTGCTGGCGAGCTCGAGCTCGTGCGAGTAGGCCACCCCAGACCCACATTGCCTCACCCAACCACCGCAGCAGCCTTGCAACACTCTAGTAAAGCTCACACGCGCACTGAATCTCACCAAAACCCATCCCCGTCGTCGTTCCCCTTCTGCGCCGACGCCGGCGAGCTCGGGGCTCGCTGCGGACCGGCCAAATTCGAGGGAGTCCGAGCACGACCGCTACCCCAGGAGCTTCCTCATGCTCTCGCAGTGCTCGTGCGCGCGACATTCCTCTACCCCGAGCCCTTCTTCGCCTACACCGCCGACGACCCGAACACCACCACCGCCGTCGACGCCAACGAGCTCGTTCCTGGCCACCATTCACCTGAACGTCGACCTGGGTAGGTGGTTCTCGAACTCCTCTCTCACACGCACCTCCACGTTGCAGCCCCGGTAAGCCCTGCTTAGCGGAACACCACCGGCAAGATGCAACGGCGGAGAAGGCCGGCGAAGGACCCAGTTGTAATTTCTTTTTTTCGTTTGAGGGTGAGTTTGCACGTATTTTAGGGTTAAGCAGTGAAATTTTAAAATGCATAACAAATTACAGAAAAATCTTAAAAATGCAAACTCAACTGATCTGGAATCTTGATAATAGGATCTACAAGTTCTGTAACAACTAAATCTGCAGAAACTCAACCAAATTTAATCTATGAAAAAGAATAAGAAAAACAACCAATGCATGTACAAGAAGTTCTACTCAACAAATGACCATGATTTTCGGGTACGTTGTTTCTGATGGAATTTTAGGCTCACAGTAAAAATATGGCACCCAACTAAAACTGTTATCTTGTTAGAACCATCAAGATTCTCAAATCTGTTAATGAACTCCATGATTTAATGCTGGACAACATGTGCATGATATTGCTCTGAAATTTTTCCTACATGCATATATAACTGAAACCATGCTAACCCAAAAATTTCAGGACTGTTAGAGTTAGAATACTATATACTATGATTAATGCTTGTTTAAACAACTTAATGCATCTTATATAGTTTTTATGCTCAGAAAAATCTATATTTATTTTTGAAGTCTCATTTTGGTTCTGCAAGCAATCCTGGGAAGTTTGAGCCCTAGTTACTGAATATTGCTTTAGATAAAAATCATGCTTATTATCTCTTGATTAGATTTACCATTTTTGTTCTGAGTAAAATATAGCTTATTTGATCATGAGTTTTGGATATGTTCTGAGTAAAATTTCACCTGCAGTACTGATAGTCTTGGACTTTGAATAATTATGCTAGTTCATATAAAATTAAAGACATAATTAATTTATCTGGTAGAAATAATACTTGATAATTTTTCTAGAATATTTTTAGGTCATATGTAGGCTCTGGTAAAATTTGAGAACCATATACCTGGTATAACTCTCTGTAAAATTAAACTTAGTTAATAGCTTGCTATTTTTGTCCATTTTATAACCTCTGATGCTTAAGGAAATAAAATCTGCAAATTTTACAGTACTGAGTAGATGCTACGATAAAATTTGTAGCACCAGAACCCATGTCAAAAATTCTGTGCAAAAATGTGAAGTCACTAGAGTAATCTGCTTACATGAATTATTATGATTAAATGCTTTATGGTTAGGTGCTGAAATTTATACAGTAGATGCTAAAGTATCTGATCTGTTCTACACTAAATTTTCATCACTAGCTTATGAGTAGATTTGCTATTATGAATTTGTGAAAACATTCTATGTTTTAATGGTGGAAATAAAAACCAACCCACACACTCATTCATGAAGAAACATAGTAATAAGTACTACTCCATAAATGACTGCCCAGTAAATAAGTTTACAAAGACCATCTCTAAGTTATTTTGTTGGACTACAACTTTATCGTGAAGGAAAGAAATCATTATTCCCATGTTACTCATAATCTTGCATTGCATATAGAAACGATTAATCTTGCGGACGGTGATTACGTGCTGGTTCCCGCGGATTCTCTTGCTCAGGAGGTAAATTTGAACTATGCTAACTTAGCTCAAGACCTAGGCCAAGCCCCAGAAGTTTCTCTGCCTGACAGTGCCCAAGAAGGCAAGCTCCGGTGCATAATCCCATTATTTTCAGAGTTCTATTCATCTAACTATTCATAATGTGTTGTAATAATTTTATTTCCTGCATTTAAGTTTTCTAGGCGTTGATCGAAAATCTTAGATGCATGATCCCTAGCTACCTATGTTTGATATCCGGATCTTTTTATCGACTAGTTTCCCCGCTAATTAGGAATGGTAGAAGTCAAGGGGTTTTACTGACTTTAAATTCCTGCAGAAATATAAGGACAACAGGCGGGGTTGTGTATTGTGATACCCCGCTGGTGTAGTCAAAAATTACTAAGGTCGTGGTGTGTGGCTCATTTCATTGAGCGTTTGAAAGTACTAGCCACATACCGAGAAATATGGTAATCGATAAGCTTAAGTACCTGATTGGACCAGTGAGTGGAACGATCTCGCACCCCCTTGGTAGAAGTAGGTTTATTTTTGTCCGGACGTACGGGTGCAGAGTGGTCGAACTCAGTAGTCTGGGGGGGGGGTGGGTTGTGCCGGATCCACAGGCTAGAAAGAAAGGGGAACAGTAGCGTGGGCGGGAGCGAAGTCGATCGCTATGCGTGTGGTCTAGGTTCCCCTGGCCAGGTTGAAATTCGATTCAGAATCGTCCGCCTCTCACGGCATGAGATTGTTTAACGTTTTCGGTCGCACAGAGTAACAAGTGGAACATGATGATGATAATATTGCTATATGATTAAATGTTTGCTCTACCATGTTTGATTAGAGATAGTTGCAAACTTAGAATTGTTAAATCCAATTAGAATATGGCTAAGTAAAATCTGAAATTAAGGATCAACTCTTAGTGGCATTTTTGGCAAAACAAACTTCCAAACCAAAAAGCCTTGCATGTCTAGTTATCGGACTAAGTTATATTCGGAGACGGGTAAGTCTTGCAGAGTACTAGTATACTCAGCCTTGCTTGTGGCACTGTTTTTCATGTACTAACTTTGAGGATATGATTGCGAGTCATACTTGGCCGTGTACTTTGCCTCCGGGCTGGTCTGTTGAGTGGGATGGCCCTTCAGCTGGTGCTGACCACCCTCCAGCTGAGTGACGTGTTTCGTATGGGCTTTATCGATACGTCACTTCCTTTCGTTAGATGTTTTTATTACTTCCACTGAGACATTGACACTTGAATAATTTGAGTAGTCTGGAAATCTGTAGTACTTTACTATTCTGAATATGGTTTTGTAATAAATTTACTTTCCGCTGCAAACTCTGAGATGTATGAAATGATTTGTGTTGTAATCTCTGGGCTCACCTTCGTGTGAGTGCTGTCTGTGTGATCCTGGAATAGCGTGGCTTTTATTGAGGCTTCACTCGAGGAACTACCGGTGCGTGCCGAATTGGGTCGGAGTTGCCTAGCAACGAAGATCAGTGCACCCGGGCCCAGTTAGTTTGGGTGGTTCCGCCACAGCTTCATGCCAGGGTTCCCTGTTGGCTAGGATCCCACTACTGGATTTGGTATGCCCCCAGAATACATGATGCCATCATCGGCAGGGCAGCCAAGTACATCGGCTTCGCAGCCGATGAATCAGCAAGTTAATGCGTCGGTTCCACAACCGACCCAGTCTCAAGATGCCGCATCGGCTCCACAGCCGTTGGTTACGCCGGCATCAGCGCCTTCGCCAACAAATCCAAACAACATGTCGGCCCTATGGCTGACACCTCAACAACAAAATCTGGCGATGATGATACAACCCAAGTCTCCTACAGAGGTCCTGGCAAATAGAATTCCTCATGCCAATGGAGTCACCTGGGTGTTCCATGATCTTGCGATTGGTTTTGTGCGTCACGTGAACATGCCCAACATACCTCCTGTGGCACAGCAGTAGCCTAGTCAGAGATCAGCATAGAATAGTCATGGTAATGAGATGGTGCTCTACAAATCATAGTCTAATCAAGCCACCTAGCAAGTCGCGCAGACCGCATCGGCTGCTCAGCCGATGACTACACCCAGTGCACCGTCAACATCGGCAACTCTGCTGATAGCTCCACCAGCACTACAGCCATAATTAACTGATGGTCAGCAGATTGACTGAGCATCCAAGATTGCTGAGGCGATGAGAGATCAGTTTGGTTTGAAGCCAAAGTAGCAGAATCTGATGTACAGAATGTCATATCCAGCTGCTTATGAACAACTGCCATTGCCCCACAAGTACAAGCTTCTAGATTTCACCATGTTTTCTGGACAGGGGGAGGTCTCCACAGTGGAACACAACAACAGATTCATCAAGCAGTGTGGACAAGCAGCTCAGAATGATGCATTGAAAGTGCGGTTGTTCTCTATGTCTCTCTCTGGATCGACCTTTACATGGTTCACGACATTGCCAGCCAACTCCATTATATTCTGGGTCGATCTAGAGAAACAGTTCCACTAGTTCTTCTATTTTGGTATAGAGGAGATGAAGCTGACCGATTTGACCAACTTGAGCCAAAGGAATGATGAATCGGTCGCTGCATTCATTTAGAGGTTCAGGGATGCTAAGAATCGGTGCTTTAGTCTGGTTCTATCTGATCAGCAGCTTGTAGAAGTTGCCTTCCAAGGACTTTTGCCGCACATAAAGGAGAAGTATGCCTCCCAAGAATTCTACAGTATCAGTCAGATGGCTAATAGGATGATAGGAGAGATCAAACCATATGAGCAGAAGAGGGGCAACTTCCAGAAGAAAGTCAATTTCGTTGACTGTTCAGATACCTCTGATTCAGATGATGACCAGATGGTGGGATCGGCTGAATGGGTTCAGAATAATAAGAAGCCGATCTCATGTCCATTTGGTAACAAAGAACCCAAAAAATATGGGTTTGGTATTACTATGGCTGACAAGATCTTCGACTTGTTGCTGTCAGAGGGGCATATTAAACAGAAGCCGTATCATAGAATCCCGATAGATCGAGAGTTGAAGAATATCAAGTACTGCAAGTAGCACAATGCAACATCTCATGACAAAAATGAGTGCAAGGTGTTTTGTCAGCAGATACAATTGACTATAGAACAAGGTAGGCTCAAGTTTGAGACACCCAAAAAGCCGATGAAGATTGATAGGCATCTGTTTCCTGCTAACATGGTAGATGTTGGAAAGAAGGGAAATGCACTGCAGACAAAGGTGCTCACGTCGCAATCGGCCAAGGAATCTGGGGCTGTTGATCCCAAAGCACAGTTAACGTCCAATGAAGCCAAGGAAAAGGGGCCGCAAAAGAAAGAGGAGTCAGCGGCGCCAAAGAAGAAGGTCACGTCTCACATGTTGCTAAACAAGTTTCAACATGATAAAAAAAGGAGACAGTACACAGAAGAGTCTGCACGACGACATGAAGGGCACTGGAGATGTCCTTTCTTTGTGTACTGTTGGGAGGAAGGCTTGACTCTGCCGACAGTGGACAACTGTCCAGAGTGCAATGGTTTCTACCGTGAAGACCGATCGCACAAGAAGCCACATTTTGACCAGAGGCCTTGGGGACCGATCATCAGAGAAAGAATTGATGATAGATGCATCTATGTACATGATCAGCTGGGGAGCAGGGTTTCAGTGCATGATCGGCTGGGGGGCAAGACTATGCTGCGTGATCCTGCAGGTGGAAGGATTTCTGCCGATGAGCGGGTTGAACGGACTGCTGATGCTCAGGTTTCAGATGAATACCCACATCGCAGGGATCCAGAAAGAGAGCATGTTAATGACAACATTGATCAGCCTCGGTGGTGTCCAGCAGATTTGACCAGATCGCAGAAGAGGCGAGTTCAAAGGCTATGTCAAATAGAAGCGCTGGAGGAAGAAAGAAAGAAAGCACCTAGAAGAAGGGTCAGGTCAGAAGTCTGGTGTGTCAAGCCAAATGCCGATGATGGGTAGCAATCAGGATCATCGGCTGCACCTGTTAACATAGCTACCATGCTTTTACCGATCCAAGCAGTCAGTTTCCCAAACTATTCTTAATGGATGAGTTCCTAGAAGATGAAGGGAAGCTGGGGCATGGGTTCACATCGGCCAACGCTTTAAAAGAAGTTGATATTGGAGATGGAGATAGACCAAGACCGATGTTTATTAGTGCCAAGTTAGATCCTGAGTATAAACAGGAATTGGTAAAGCTGTTGAAAGAGTATAAAGATTGTTTTGCTTGGGAATATTATGAGAAGCCGGGATTGGATCGGTCTATTGTTGAACATCGGTTACCTATTAAACCTGGATATTGGCCACATCAACAAGGTTCAAGACGGTGCAACCCTAAGATTCTACCAGATATAAAGACCGAGATCACAAAGTTAATAGAGGCAAAGTTCATCAGTCAATGCAGATATGCTGAATGGATATCTAATGTGGTTCCTGTATACAAGAATGGAAAGTTGCGGGTCTGCATTGACTTTAGGGATCTCAACAAAGCTACGCCGATGGATGGTTACCTAATGCCAGTTGCCGATATGTTGGTGGATGCTGCTGCAGGACATAAGGTGATCAGCTTCATGGATGGGAATGCCGGATATAATCAGATATTCATGGCATAAGAAGATGTTCATAAAACTGCATTTAGATGTTCAGGGCATGTCGGTTTTATTCGAGTGGATCGTCATGATCTTTGGGTTGAAGAATGCTGGAGCAACATACCAGAGGGCTATGAACTAAACCATGAGATCATTGATGATGTTGTGGTGAAATCCAAGGGGTATCAAGAACATTTAGCCGATTTACACAAAGCTTTAGAATGTACTAGAAAACATGGATTAAAGATGAATCCTAACAAGAGTGCATTTAGTTTGTCGGCTGGTCAGTTCTTTGGGTTTATGGTTCATGAAAGAGGAATTGAAATTAGTCAGAAGACTATTAGAGCCAATAACAATGTAGTGGCTCTAGAAATAAAAGTTGAACTTCAATCATTAATCATCAAGATTAATTTTATTCGGAGATTTATTGCTAATCTATCTGGTAAAATACAGCCATTTAGTCCTTTTTTGAAGTTGAAGGCCGATCAAAAATTTGTGAGGGGAGAAGCACAGCAAAAGGCGTTGGATGAAATTAAGCAATATCTAACATCGCCTCCTGTGTTGGTTCCGGCATAAAAGCACAAGCCGTTTAAATTATATTTATCGGCTGATGAGCATGCTATCGGATTGGCCCTTATTCAAGAGTTCGAAGGAAAAGAACGTGTGATATATTTCGTCAGTAGAAGACTCTTGGATGCTGAAACCAGGTATTCTCCTGTTGAAAGGTTGTGTCTTTGCTTATATTTTTCTTGTACCAAGCTTAGGCATTATCTGTTATCGGCTGAGTGTGTTGTGGTGAGCAAAGATGACATTATTAAATATATGCTCTCGTTGCCGATTTTGAATGGGAGAACTGGAAAATGGATTCTGGCCTTGTCAGAGTTTGATTTGAGATACGAATCGGCTAAAGCAGTTAAAGGACAAGTCATGGCCGATTTTGTTGTTCAACATTGTGGGCCAGAAGTGAGAGTTGTTGATCTAGTTCTATGGACATTGTTCTTTGATGGTTCATCATGTGGAGTTGGATCTGGTATAGGCATTGTCTTGGTGTCGCCTCGGGGGGCAACATTTGAGTTGTCTTTTCCAATAGAAGCTACTGCTACCAACAATCAGACTAAGTACCAGGCTTTGCTTAAGGGAATTCAGCAGTTGCAAGAAATTGAGCCGATGCAGTAGAAATATTTGGAGATTCCATGTTGGTGGTCAATCAGTTGATTGGCATATATGAATGCAAGGATGATATTCTGCGAGTTTATCACGAAGAATGTTGCTAATTGCTGAAAGAATTTAAAAAGGTGACCATAGAACATGTACCCAAGCTTTATAATGGTGATGCCAATCGGCTGGCACAGCATGCTTCTGGTTATCGGTCGATGGAGGGTGTGATGGCTTTGGAATTACCTGCTGATGATTGGAGGAAAGAGATTGTAGATTATTTGGAAGATCCCTCCAAAAAAGTGAGCCGAAGAATCAGATTTCAAGCGGCTAAATATGTGTTGCTTGAGGGGGAGTTGTATTACCGAACGATTGATGGAGTTTTACTTAGATGCCTTGACAAAGGAGAAGCTAAGGTCTTGATGGGAGAGATACATGAAGGTGTCTGTGGTTCACATCAATCGGCGTATAAGATGAAGTGGATGATTAGGAGAAATGGATACTTTTGGCCAACCATGTTAGAAAATTGCTTCACTTATTATAAAGGTTGTCAAGGGTGTCAGAAATTTGGTAATGTACAGAGAGCACCGGCATCGGCTATGAATCCCATTATTAAGCCGTGGCCGTTCAGAGGATGGGGAATTGATTTAATTGGACAAATTTATCCACCATCTAGTAAGAATCACAAATTCATACTAGTGGCAACAGATTATTTCACCAAATGGGTCGAAGCAATCCCTCTGAAGACTGTGACATCCAAAGAGATGATTGAGTTTGTAAAGGAACATATTGTTTATCGCTTTGGTACCCTACAAACTTTTACAACCGGTCAAGGCAGTATCTTTATTTCAGAAGAGTTTGGAGAGTTTGCTGCGAGTTTGGGAATTAAATTATTAAATTCTTCTCCATATTATGTCCAAGCCAATGGTCAGGCAGAAGCTTCCAACAAAGGGATCATTAAGTTAATTAAGAGAAAGATCGAAGAATAACCAAAGAAGTAGCATACAACTCTTAATGAAGCTTTGTGGACTTACAGAATGTCTTGCCATGGGGCTACTAAAGTGTCTCCATATCAGCTAGTCTATGGGCATGATGCTGTGCTTCTTTGGGTGACTCGGCTTGGTTCCAGACGAGTTACATTTCAGGATCAGTTGACGGCTGGGGATTATGCCGCGTTAATGAAAGATGAGTTGGAAGATTTGGCTGGACATCGGCTGAACGCTCTCATAAATATTAAAGCCAATTAAGTCAGAGTGGGCCGATGGTATAATAAGAAAGTCAAAGCCAAATCTTTTGACCAAGGGGATCTAGTGTGGAAACTGGTCTTGCCGATAGGAACAACAGATCCCAAGTTCGGCAAGTGGTCCCCGACGTGGGAAGGGCCATACAAGATCAGCAAATGTGTTCCTGGAAATGCGTACATTCTGGAGATGTTAGAAGGAGAAGAGTTTTTCAGTGCACTTAATGGCAAGTATATGAAGAGGTATTACCCAAGCGTGAGGGTAGATGCATAACCGATTGTACTAAGAAATCGGTTGGTTTCAAACATAGCCGATACAGAGAAAGTATCGCCTTTAGTGCAAAAATAAGAAGGGGCTTGATCGTAACGTAGCGTGTTCAGGTACTTTCATGGCCAATATGACATATATCGCCCTTGGATCAAAAATACAATCCAAACGCATGATTCATGTTTGATTCGGATTTTCTATTCGATTTTGGATTATGGAGATGTATTGGTTCGTTCGGTATGATTGCGAAACAAAAATTAAAGGAGGAAGAAGGAAAAGAAGGCTCTGGCCGATGAAGAGACAACAGTGCCGATAGGGTAATTTATAGCCCAAAGTGAGGAAGATGGATCGGTTGCGGTGCGCCGGTACAGTTTTGCCCTTGGATTTAATTGAGGAGCGTATGGGTAAAAAAATGCAAGGTGAATCGGTAGATTACCGTTGTGCGGACGAGAAGGTGAAAGGTTAAGGATAAAGAAGAGATTTTCGTTCGCCACCCGCATGGGAAGCGAGATGGCAATAATGAGAGGACCGTTCGACAGTGTAATCATGACAAAGGATTAATTTCAATGTAAAAATGATATTTTTACTCCAAAATTGGGGGGCATGTGTTGACACTAGATTTTGACACATGTCAAGGAAGAGTATTGCAAAGGAGAAAAGGTTCTGCGCTGTACGATCGATGGATTTGGAGGGGTGGTCGTGTATCACCACAGAAAATCTTGTTGACCGGAGAAGGGGAGATTGACCAGATATTTTGTCTTCGGTTTGGCAAGAGTTGTCTTATTTTTAGAGTCAGATTTATTTTTAAAGAATAGAATCGTGTTTTGCCGTGATCCGCTAGGATTGTGTTAGCGTGGGGTATTGTTATTGCCATAAATTAACAGGGTTAATTTATGGGCCGAAAGCAAGATGGGCTTAAAGCAGAAGATTGAGGAAGGCTTGTAAATCGGCTCCTGCGTGAGCATATTGGCCACATTAGAGATAGAGTCCAATCGGGACAAGATTAGTTTAGATTGTTTCCGAAGTCTCCGGACTATAAATGTGTATCCTTTGTTATTCATGAAAGAGAGCGTCATCACGCCTCACAACAACAACAACTCTTGGCGCATTGCCACCCCTAAACCTAGGGTTTCATCCAAGTAAGTGCCATGCTGCCCTGATCGCTTCCTGCGATCAGGACAGCGTAGTTCTTGCTCTTACCTTGGTATTACTCGTACTGAAGCGTTTTTGATGGCGAGTAATACTAGTTATCTTGATGTTCGTAGCATGGCTTTTGGTAGATCTATTACGCTTCATTGCTTATCATCTACGAATATCATGTTGTTTCTGTGCTGTCACGTTTCAATCTTATGCTAGTTCTTGTCGCATAGAATTAGTCGCACAGAGGCAACACCCTGCTTCTTTTATGTTTAGTAGATCTGATCTGTTATGGTTTGCTCCTATCTTAGGAGTTGGCGTAATATCTGCTATGTTAGGCCTTGCAAACGGATTGGACGATCCGGTGGCGCAGTAGATGCTTTATCTTGACCTTGATAGGGATTGTTCCGGGAATCGGCTCTTGCTAGTTCTTAGGCCTCTGTTTTGGGTTATGGTCTAGTTATCTGTTGCGTTTATTAGGCCTAGTCACGTGTAGGATGTTCCGATCTAGCAGAGAAGCTTTTACCATCGTGGATTAGATTAGCTAGATTTAATTGAAGCAGCTTTACAATCATTCGCCTTATTCGTTGACATCTGGATGGTTACAGATCCAATCTGACACCGGGACTCGATCGGCTCTTTAAAGCCGATGCAAGAGTCGTCCCGGGGAGCCGACCACGGCTCGGACTTACATTTACACGTGTCTTTGTATGCAGGAAACTGTTCGGAGCACGTATACACCCTCCTGATCGGGTATAGGTCAGGTGGCACGCCCGGTTTTCCACAAAACTTCCGGGCGCGTGACGGAATTTGCGGGCCGTCGACGAGGGAGCAGTGCCTGCCAGCGCCCCAGCAACCTCTCGGCTCTTCGTGTTGCCCGTCGCTGCTCGCCGGTGGGTTTCGACTGACAACACATTCTGGCACGCCCGGTGGGACCGCTCTTCTCGGCAACAACGTCCACTGCAACAATGACCGGAGCTCAAGATCAAGAACCTACTCCAAAGCCCGTCACGTATGAAGAGCTATCTCCTGAACACAAGAAGAAATATGATGAGATCAAAGCTCTGCTGGAAGCCGATCTCATCGGCTCTTTCGAGAGGACCCGCAACCATGGCATCAGGTGGAAGGGGTTCTCGCCTGAAGGCACTCTCGACAATGTGGACCTGTCTGTACCATCAGAGGAGCGCACCAGGGCCCTGCGTCAGGAGATGAACTACATGGTGGCCCATGCACTTCATCGGCACTCTCAGAGCCTGATGAACGAGCTTGAGCGCATGGCACACCGCATCATCCAGGAGATAATCAAGAACTAGTACTCCCCATCAGGGCCAACCCTGGGGAGTCACACAGAGGAAGCTACGCTGCATTCCAGACCAGTGTTGCCATTCACGTTTGCGGCCCCAAGACCACAAAATTCGCCGATCTACGTCGTCCACAAGATCGGCGGTGATCCTGGAGAAGGCCAATTCCTCACCGAGCCACCCAAGGAGATCCCGCACGGCTACACGTGCGCCTACATCCCAGACAGCGTCAGTCCAGCACGCTCGGTGCAGATGGTGAACCCAGGAGCTTCTGGAGCAGACGCAGAGAAACAAGCGTGGCTGGCAAAGTACGCTACTAGGGCCGAATGCTAAGCCATCGGCCCCAGGAGTTCTCAGTGTGGAGCAAGTCAGTGCAATACTGAGAGACCAGTTCGGCATCCTGCCCAAGAGGAAAGCGATCGGCTATTCCAAGCCGTATCCAAGTGATTATGACTTGATCCCACTGCCACCCAAGTATCGGTTTCCTGAGTTCACCAAGTTCAACGAGTCAGAAGGAGCCAGCTCCATCGAGCATGTGAGCCGATACTTAACGCAGCTTGGGATGATCTCAGTATCAGATCCATTGAGGGTCCGGTTCTTTGGCCAATCCCTGACAGGTCCCAGCTTTTGGATGGTATGCATCACTGGCTCCGGATTCGATCCGGACTTGGAGGCAGCTTGAAGATCAATTCCACACCCAGTACCACTCGGAGGCTGCTGAAGCTGGAATTGCCGACCTCGCCCAGGTCAGGCAAAAGCGAGGAGAGACCGTGTCGGAGTACATACAGCGCTTCAGAGAAGTCAACAACCGATGCTACTCGTCACGCATCACAGAAAAGGAGGCAGTCGATCTGGCTATCCTGGGACTCGCTAAGCCGATCAAGGATGCGGCTTTCCAGTTGGAGTTCACATCTCTGGCTCACCTGGTGCAGAAGCTTACAGCGTACGAACATTACCATCCTGAGCTGTACTAGGACAAGTTCAAGCGCCATGTAAACATGGCCCAGGCGGATGAATCTGACGACTCTGGCGAGGAGCAAGAAGTAGCCGTGGCAGAGTGGACCTGGGGGGCAAACCCTGTCTTGTGCAAGTGGGTCAAACAGCAGGGAATTGTGAAGGGCTTCGACTTCGACGTGACCAAGGCAGAGCAGATCTTTGATTTGCTCCTCAAGGAAAAACAGCTGAAGCTCCCAGAGAACCACAAGCTACCGACGCCACAAGAGCTGCAGGGGAGGCTGTACTGCAAATGGCATCACTCGTTCACTCATGCCACGGGTGAATGCAAGGAGCTGCGTCGACAGATCCAATCGGCTATCGAACAAGGCCGATTGATCCTGGCTCAACACACCATGAAGGTTGACACGAAGCCCTTCCCACCGGTTAACGTTGTGGAGCTGTCAGACTTCGGATCCGAAGGCCAGGATCTAGCATTCCAGATCAACATGGTGGGACCTGTGCAGCCGCCATAACAAGCAGAGGAGAGAGGCCATTTCTGGCAAACGGCCGCAAGATGAACACGAGTTGGAGCAGTAACATGTGACTGAAGAGCAAGTACGTCATATCCGCAACCAGCTCCCAGCTTCTAATCGGCTCCTAGAAAAATATCAGTACCAGTACAACCTGCGCCGCTGACGCGAATCGGAAGAAGACGAGTACGAGCACCGCACGGGAAGGACGTTGGGAAGGCGCTAGGCTATACGCGACCATTGGCATTGCCCGTTCTTCAGGTATTGCTGGAACTCCGGCATGAGCCGATTGCCTACTATAGATGATTGCTTGGAGTGCAGGACTCGAGGGTGCCACCAGGATGATACATCGGTGTTCCGGCGCTTGGGACCCAGAACACGTCAAGGCAATCATGTGACGCGACCATTCAGGGGTGATTCCGAGCCAGAAGGAGAAGACAGGTGCCATCGCCCACGGTGGTGTCCTGACGGGCTGAATTGCTCGCAGAAACGCAGAGTGCAGCGTTTGTGCAACCTGGAAGAGGCAGAAGCCAAGTACCTCGACGTGCTAGGGAAGGCGCGTCCGGATCTCGCGGAGCAAATCAGGCGACCACGAAGGGAGGAGAGGCGCTCTCCAAGGAAGGAGTGGCAGCCCCAAGCAGGCAAAAGCCGATGAGAGGCCATCGGCTGACGTGAATATGGTGTTCGTGCTCCCATCGGAGTTTCGGGCACCACAACCGGAAGAATTGGCTATCGCGCAGCTGGATCTCGGCCCGCGGCCAATCATCTTCGAGAAGCCCAAGGAGAAAAGCTACAAGCACCTGAAGGGATTGTATCTTCAAGGGCCTCATCAACGGCAAGAATGTGAACAGAATGTTGGTCGACACTGGCGCTGCAGTCAACTTGATGCCGTACTCTGTGCTGCGCTGATTGGGTCATTCTTCTACTGATCTGATCAAGACCAACGTGATGCTCAATGACTTCAACGGACAACCATCAGAAGCAATGGGGGTTCTTAACGTGGAGCTGACAGTTGGCTACAAGACAATCCTGACTTCGTTCTTCATCGTCAACAGCAAGAGTACATATACGGTATTGCTTGGGAGGGATTGGATCCACGCCAACTGCTGTATCCCTTCCACAATGCATCAGTACCTCGTTCAATGGGATGGCGATGAAGTGGAAGTAGTCCCTGCAGATGATTCCAGCGAAGTTTCCCTCGCAGACATGAACGCGTGGGATGCAGAAGGACAAGAGCCGATCTCAGGGATTGCCCTGGAAGACTGTGATCGGATCGAAGCGACAAAAAACAGACTGAGGCTGGTCTTATCCACTAGCCTCACAGAGTAGGTGCATCCTGGCATGCTGATAGAGAGGTCGGTCCCGGCGACCGGCCCCAAAAAATAGGAAAATCCTGTTTGGGTTCGGAATTGTTACATCATGTACACACGATGGCCTGCTCTGGCAGTTGGCCACTCATCGACTATTTGATTTCGAATTATAATGGAAGTGTAGAAGCGGCCAGCCCACACGGTTGGCCAAATAATTTTTCTTGTCATCTCCCCGTGTTTGCCACTGATCTTGCAGACAATGAAGACTCGCCTGCATTCGCAGCTGGTTTTTCAGATGACGGCAAACTCGGATACGGGTTCACATCAGCTGATGATTTGGAAGAGATTGACATCGATCCTGGGGATAAGCCACGGCCGACATTTATCAGCAAGAAGTTGGATCCGGTCTTGCGTGAGGAGATGATTGCATTACTGAAAGAGTATCGGGATTGTTTTGCATGGGACTACATTGAAATGCCCGGTCTAGGATAGAAGCATCGTCGAGCATCGGCTCCCGCTCAAGAAGGGATTTCGGCCGTTTCAGCAACCAGCACATCAGATGAAGGCCGAAGTCCTAGAGGAAGTCAAGAAAGAAATTGAGAAGATGTTGGATGCTGGGTTCATCAGGCCGTGCCGGTATGTAGAATGGATCTCCAGTGTAGTGCCGGTGCAAAAGAAGGATGGCCGATGGCGTGTCTGCGTCGATTTTAGAGATCTCAACAGAGCAACTCCGAAGGATGAATACCCGATGCCTGTTGCAGAGACATTGATCAATGCCGCTGCTGGCCACAAAATGATGAGTTTCATGGACGGTAATGCCGGTTACAACCAGATCTTCATGGCCCCAGAAGACGTGAACAAGACCGCGTTTAGAGTGCCAGGCGCAGTTGGCTTATTCGAGTACTTGGTTATGACTTTTGGACTGAAGAATGCCGGTGCAACGTACCAACGTGCCATGAATTACATTTTTCATGATCTCATCGGCAGATTGGTAGAAATCTACATTGACAATGTTGTGGTCAAATCCAAATCGGCTGGGGGGCATCTAGAAGACCTGCGCCAAGTTTTGGAACGAACTCGAAGGTTTGGGCTCAAAATGAACCCAAAGAAGTGTGCCTTCGGTGTATCGGCCGGTCAATTTCTGGGATTCCTGGTGCATGACCGGGGAATCGAGATCGGCCTAAAGAGTCAAGAAGCTGTGAAGATGATGAAACCACCTACTACGAAGAAAGAATTGCAGAAACTCATTGGTAAAATTAACTTTGTCAGACGGTTTATCTCCAATCTATCTGGGCGTATCGAGCCGTTCATGGGTTTGGTGAAAATCAAGTCCGATGATGAGTTTCGCTGGGGGGCAGAACAACAGCAAGCTCTTGATGAAATCAAAGAATATTTGTCAAAGCCTCCAGTGTTGGTTCCTCCTCAGTATGATAGGCCATTTTATGTGTACCTATCCGTGGGTGACACTTCCATTGCTTCGGTGCTAGTCCAGAAGCATGACGGCCAGGAGAGGTTGGTTTTCTATATCAGCAGACGCATGTTAGACGCCGAGACCAGGTACCCTGAAATTGAGAAGCTTTGCCTTTGCTTATACTTTACATGTACAAAGCTTCGTCATATTTTGCTCTCGGCGGAAACAATTGTTATATGCAAATCGGATGTCATAAAGCACATGCTGTCGGCTCCTGTCCTGAAAGGCCGACTTGGAAAATGGATGTTTGCATTGTCAGAATTCGATATCCGATATCAGCCTACAAAAGCAGTCAAGGGACAGGCACTGGCGGATCTTGTTGCGGACAGGATCAGCACTGATATTGCTGCGGTATTTATTCGTGCTTGGGCTATGTTCTTTGATGGATCGGCTTGTGATGATGGGTGCGGTGTGGGAATTCTGTTGGTCTCGCCTCGTGGGGCGACATATTCCTTTTCCATCAGAATGACTGCCCTGTGCACCAATAATTTGGTGGAATATGAAGCCGTTCACAAAGGGATGGAACTACTCCTTGAAGCTGGAGCAGAAGCGGTGGAAATTTTTGGGGATTCAAAGTTGGTGATTTCTCAGCTCACTGAGGAATATAGATGTGAGAGCGAGGCTCTTTTCCCAATATGGGTGCAATGCCGTAAGTTGATGTCACAATTTAGGTACATCAATTTCCACTGGATACGCAGGACTCTGAACAGTGAAGCCAATGATTTGGCACAGATGGCTTCCGGGTACAGGGAAGCAGCCGATGGAGTCGACGTGGAGGTTCAGTTTCTTGAGCCCGGAGACTGGAGAGCCGATATCTTCAATTACTTGAAGGATTCGGCTCGGGGGGCACCCAGAAGGATAAGACTCAAGGCCATGAAGTACGTTTTGATAGGGGATGACATGTTCTACAGGACCTTGGAAGGACTATTGCTCAAGTGTCTGGGGCCTTCAGAGTCAAATCGGCTCTTGCATGAGGTTCATGAGGGAGCCTGCGGTACGCACCAATTGGCTCATAAGATGAAATGGCTGATTAGGCGATCGGGTTATTATTGGCCCACTATGCTTGAAGATTGTTTCAAATATTACAAGGGGTGTCAACCATGTCTGAGGTTTGGCAAAATTCAGATAGTGCCAGCATCAGTGATGAATCCTATCATCAAACCCTGGCCATTCAGAGGTTGGGGCATGGACATGATTGGACAGATCAACCCGTCGTCTAGCAAGGGTCACCAATGGGTCTTAGCTGCTACAGATTATTTCACAAAGTGGGTAGAGGCAGTGCCCATGAGATCAGTAGCATCGAGAGATGTGATCAGCTTTGTCAAAGAACACATCATCCACAGATTTGGGATCCCTCAGACCATTACAACCGATGGAGGATCGGTCTTTATATCAGAGGAGTTTAGAAAGTTTGCCGATGACATGGGGATTAAGCTGATCAGATCATCTCCGTATTATGCCCAAGCCAATGGACAGGCTGAAGCATCCAACCAGAGCCTTATCAAGCTCATAAATAGAAAGATCGATGAATATCCTAGGCGCTGGCATGAGGTGTTATCAGAAGCTTTGTGGGCATATCGTATTTCGTGTCATGGGTCCACTAAGACGTCGCCGTACCATCTAGTCTACGGCCAGGACGCTGTGCTACCATGGGAAATCACGGCTGGATCAAGGCGTGTTGAGTTTCAGAATGATCTATCTGCCAAACAGTATGCAGCCTTGATGGACGATAATGTGGAGAACCTGACAGAGCTAAGGCTTTGGTCGCTGGAAAAAATCAAAGAGAACAAAGCTAAAGTTGCCCGTGCATACAACAAGAAGGTCAAGCCTAAGGATTTCCGAGTTGGAGATTTGGTTTGGGAGGCGGTATTGCCATTGGGAACTAAAGACAAAAAGTTTGGTAAATGGTCTCCAACTTGGCATGGGCCATACAAGGTTGATCAGGTTTTGCCTGGGAACGCATACATGCTCGAGGAATTGGACGGTGTCAAGTTTCCTATTGCTGTCAATGGTCAGCATCTCAAGAGGTATTTCCCGAGCATGTGGGAAGGCGAGTAATGAAAGCTGATGACATCCATCTGGCTATATCACGACAGGCCAACACGTTGAGTTGGCCAGTAAAAAAAAAGAGTCATGAAAGGCCAACACGTTGAGTTGGCCAGTAAAAAAAAGAGAAAAATCATGACAGGCCAACACTTTGAGTTGGCTAGTGAAATATATGAAAAGTAAACAGCCGATGTGTGACCATCGACTTCATGTGTTTTTAAAGAACAGTTATGAGTTTCAAGTTAACAGGCAGTACTAATTCTCTCTTGAGCCTATCTACTGGTTCAGGAATTCCTCTATGGCATGGATGGCTTCAGTACGGACGGTGTCTGCTCGTGCTACAATCGCTTCGTCATCCTTGTCATCGCCTGTAACTATCTGCCGACTCAAGGTGCTGATCTCTGCAAACTCTGTTTGTATCTGCTTGGATATTTCCTGGGTTTCTTGCTTGGAGTTTGCGATGGAGGTTTCCTCGGCCTAGATGAGTTCTTTGGTGGTGCGGACCTTTTCTTCAAGTTCCGTCAGTTCTTTCTTCAGGAGGTCGAGTCGGTTCATGTTGGCAGACACGTCAACTTTGATATCTAGAATTGCTTTCTTCTGGTTGAGGGCCTTGCACTTTTGGGTAATGTCAGCTTTCAGAGAAGCTTGAGAGCAACGTGCTTCCATCCTTTGTTGTGCTTTACTGACTTCTATCCGAAAGAATGGGAGGTTGCTGGCTGACCAGAGCTTGATTTGCAATGGCTCCGGAAGTTGGGATTCTATTTGCTCGAAGATGCTCTTTATTTTGCTGGAATCGTCAACCAGAGCGGTGATTGGAGCAGACAGGAGATCCTTGATGAGTCGAAGCTGATGTGTCAAGTTAGCCGATTGCTGCAGAGATGATGTTTCTGCTCCAGGGACAATCAGACCCATTGATGCTGGGTCGAAGGAAAGCAAACCTGAAATGTCAAAGCTCTATGGACATCTCTGGAGTTAGAACAAGATGCATTTGTGAAGCTATCGGCTGGTTCAGAATTGGTTTTATAATGTCACCTGTTCTGAAGAAGAAGTGTTGGTCGGTTCGGGAGCAATCGTCCTATCAGAGCTGGTATTAGCGTCAAGTGCATCGACTGTATCAGCTTGTTCTTTGTTTGTATCCATCAGTGCATCAGGAGTTGCAGCTATCTCATGTTGATTCAGGCTTTCTACGTTGGAGGTTTCTTCAGCTGCATCCTGGAAATAGAATTATAATCAACCAAGGTACATGTGTATGATATAAGTTCTTGAATGATGGGTTACCTGGTTGGTGTTGGACTCTGATGGACTTGGAGGGGATGGTACTGGTTTTTTGATGACACGCGTTGTGATCATCTTCCTTTTCTTGGTCAAGACTCGGGGGGCAATGTTTGCAGAAGTTTGTCTTCGCTTGGAAGCCGACTGGAGTAAGTCTGGCTGAACAGTCATTATCACTTTCTTCATTGGTGGTGATCCTTTGCAGAAGAGTACATTAGGAGCAGTTGGAAGGAAGTGAAATGGCTCCCCAGTGCTGGTCATGGGTTCTGGACCATCTTGTTGCTGCTGACAGGATGAGCAGGTTCAGCCAAGAGAAAGGAATAGAGGACTCAGGAGAAATGAAGTGCATAAATTCAGTACCTCTTCCTCGAGGATTACATATTTAGGATCGATTTGCTGCAGTAGAGGACCTAGAGCTTTCCTGAATACATATGTTTTCCACATTCCCCACCAAGTGCTGAAGCCGGTTGATGAGGATGTGAAGGACAGATCAGCTGGTATTGGAATGTGGAGGTCATCAAACATGCTGTAGCATCTTGAACTGGTAAGACCGTCAGGCAGATCGGCTCTACTCTCCACCAAGTGGTGAATATGGAAGTGGGGAGGGATCTGTCCTAGACCGAATTGTCGAGCTGCTATGGTTGGTTGGTAAGATTCATAACCTGGCTTGATAATTCTATTGGAGGTGCTGATGCCAACGGGGAGGAAGCCAGGTCGAATCATCAGAGATTATAGATGCCGAGTGCTGTCGTCATCGGTAAAGTTATCTAATCTGAAGGCAGTTGGGTTTTCGAAAGATTCAGATTCAGTAAATGGGAAATATAGAGGATTATCTAGTCCTTTGTAAAAGACTCTAAACCAGTTTGCTGCATCTGCTGAATTCAATTTACTGCCAGGGAGACTGAATAAAGCTTGGCCATAACTAGTACATCTAATTGGTTTGCCGTTCTCATCGGGAAAGGAGTTCTTGGTTAGGCCTTGGAAGTTGGGAATATGGTGCTGGAAGTACAGTTGTGCCCACAACTGAATAAACCACCAAGGGCCTCCGGTTCTCAGTTTCTTATGGTTGAGCAAGTTAGATGTCATCAAATGGAGATATCTGTATGTTTCTCCAAGAAAAAGTTTTCCTAGGCCGGTGTGATTACCATGGGCCAGGTGATAGGCCAAGGGGAGATAGTTCTTAGTTGGAGCTAAAGAAGGACCACAGAAGATGAAGTGCTCTAGCCAAAAATTTAAGAAGGCTGTGTGTTCCTTCTCAGTCACTGGACCTTTTGTTTTCATGTGCTGACTCATGTAAGTACCCCAGTTTGTGCAGTTAACCTTGGAAGAAAGTTTAAAGGGGACTTCTGCCATTTTGTGAGCAGTAGGATTAGGAGAGCTAATGTCTAAGTCCAGTGATCATGGTAACATCTAGCAGAGTAGGAGTCATGGGTCCATGACCAAAGAGGAAACAATTCAGAGCATCGGACCAGAAATAGCTGATGGTTTTCAGAAGATTTTCATCTTTGTCAAGAGGTGATAGTGATAAACTAAGTGCGTCGGCTATGTTCAAATCCTTCCATAAGGGCATGTGAGCTTTCGCTACTCTGTTGTACCATGTAATCCAGCTTTCAGGTGGGTTAGGCCAGGCTCTTAAGCAGTCGGCCTAGAGGTTCAAGTCGATGTTTTGACTCACAAAAGGAATCCTATTTGCTTCACAAGAGATCAAATCTATGGGGTTTTCATGGGTTTGTGGGCCAAGGCAGAAAGATTTTGGATTAGACGGATGCGGCAAAAGGATGTCTGACACCTGAAGTTCAGAAATATGCGTATGATGTTATGTTTCATAGTTTCAGTTTCAGAAACTTGGAAAGCTGAAGAAAATTAGAGGTTTAGGCCGAATATTACCTTCAGACCGCAGATTATCGTATCATCAGTTGCAGAGCTTGTTGTTTGAGTTGCAGAATCTGCCATGGTACAGATCTGTCGACTTAGGGTTTGCTTGCTGTGTGCTTTGATTCGAATTCTGGTTGCTTGAAGAGTTCTTGCTCGGATTTGTAGAGCTTGGTTTTTGAATTGCACTCGAATTTCAGGGTTCGTCGAGTTCGGTTCAGACTGGAAGTATTATTCTTCTGCGGGTCGCTTCTAGTTTGAATTTCGTCGGCTCTTGGATATTTATGGAAGCCTGATGCGTTGCCATCGGCTTTTTGGAAGGTTAACAAAGACACAAAATTGGGGAAACTCGATTTCATTAAAAGGAAAGTTCATTACAAGGAAAGCCGATTTTACAAAGGAATCAATCCTTCGGCTTTTGATCCTACTCCTACGATACCACTACTACTGTTCGTAGGTACCTAGTACCTACGACGTTTGGGGCTTCGGGCCGGCATATCTCCGCTGCTGTCGTCGTCGCTGCCGTCGTCGTCGTCGCTGCTAAAGGCACTGCTGCCGCCTTCAGACCCGGAGTCGCTCCAGCCGTCGTCGTCGCCGCTGATCTCCTCCTCGCTGTCCTCCTTGGAGGACCCGAGGAACCGGAAAGGCTTTCCGCCCATCGGCTCGTCGTCATCGGAGGGGGAGTCAATCTCCTCTTCCGAGGAAGAGTCGACTCCGTCCGACGGGGGGTCTTCTTCCTCGTCCTTCTCTGACTCCTCTTGGAACAGGAGCCGGAGGTCTTCTCCTTCAATTTCGGGCTCGTCCTCCTCGGAGGCGACCCCGAAGTCAAACTCCTCTGCATCCTAGTGCAGAGGAGCCAGCGTTTCATACGCTGCGATTGGGTCCCACTCTGGCGTCGGCTCCCGACTCTCCGGGATGGAGTCGACGGAAGAAGCAGGAAGGGGGGAAGAAGAGGGGGAAGAGGAAGAAGAGGAAGAAGAGGAAGAAGAGGAAGAGTCTCCGAAAGAGTTGGAGTCGGAGGAAGAAGAGATGGCCATGGCTGTTGGAGGATTGGGATGATTTCTGTGCTACTGGCTTTGGGAAGGAGTTTTGGTTATGAAGAAGAGCCGATTCGGAGTGAGATTAAATAGTGAAAAGGTAGAAGATGGATCGGCAGTTTCACATTCTACGAGGAGCCAGTTGCAGAGACGTTGCGTCTTCTTTGGTAGTTGTAGTATGGTTAATGAGCATTAACGGGAAGATGAAGCCATGGATTGGTTTTGGAACTATCATTGCCAAAACCAGGGGGGCATGTGTTATCGCCATAAATTAACAGGGTTAATTTATGGGCCGAAAGCAAGATGGGCTTAAAGCAGAAGATTGAGGAAGGCTTATAAATCGGCTCCTGCGTGAGCATATGGGCCACATTGGCCGTGTATCCTTAGATTTAGTTTAAGGTTAGAGATAGAGTCCAATCGGGACAAGATTAGTTTAGATTGTTTCCCAAGTCTCCGGACTATAAATATGTATCCTTTGTTATTCATGAAAGAGAGCGTCATCACGCCTCACAACAATAACAACTCTCGGCGCATCGCCACCCCTAATCCTAGGGTTTCATCCAAGTAAGTGCCATGCTGCCCTGATCGCTTCCTGCGACCAGGACAGCGTAGTTCTTGCTCTTACCTTGGTATTACTCGTACTGAAGCGTTTTTGATGGCGAGTAATACTAGTTATCCTGATGTTCGTAGCATGGCTTTTGGTAGATCAATTACGCTTCATTACTTATCATCTACGAATATCACGTTGTTTCTGTGCTGTCACGTTTCAATCTTATGCTAGTTCTTGTCGCATAGAATTAGTCGCACAGAGGCAACACCCTACTTCTTTTATGTTTAGTAGATCTGATCTGTTATGGTTTGCTCTTATCTTAGGAGTTGGCGTAATATCTGCTAGGTTAGGCCTTGCAAACGGATTGGACGATCCGGTGGCGCAGTAGATGCTTTATCTTGACCTTGATAGGGATTGTTCTGGGAATCGGCTCTTGCTAGTTCTTAGGCCTCTGTTTTGGGTTATGGTCTAGTTATCTGTTGCGTTTATTAGGCCTAGTCACGTGTAGGATGTTCCGATCTAGCAGAGAAGCTTTTACCATCGTGGATTAGATTAGCTAGATTTAATTGAATCAGCTTTACAATCATTCGCCTTATTCGTCGACATCTGGATGGTTACAGATCCAATCTGACACCGAGACTCGATTGGCTCTTTAAAGCCGATGCAAGAGTCGTTCCGGGGAGCCGACCACGGCTCAGACTTACGTTTACACGTGTCTTTGTATGCAGGAAACTGTTCGGAGCACGTCTACACCCTCCTGATCGGGTATAGGTCAGGTGGCACGCCCGGTTTTCCACAAAACCTCCGGGCGCGTGACGGAATTTGCGGGCCGTCGACGAGGGAGCAGTGCCTGCCAGCGCCCCAGCAACCTCCCGGCTCTTCGTGTTGCCCGTCGCTGCTCGCCGGTGGGTTTCGACTGACAACAGGTATAAATATGAGCCCCCCGGCTATTGTAAAGATTGATACACATCCAAACAAACAAATTTCACTACTTTCAATTTACTTTCTCATCGGCGACTTTGCCATCTTTTTTCTGTTTCGCTAGACTAGTAATGTACTTTTCTGTTCAAAAATTTTATTGAATAAGACCAATAGTTTTGTGGCTACAAGGCTGGATGTCTGTAGTTAAGATTTAATCTAGATAGTTAGTGAAACTCTCTAGATATTAATGGACTAATAACTTTTCTGAATTAAATAAGATACAAGGATGTAATTTCCTATCACTTTACAAACTTCACTAGTCTGTTTTCTTTTCTTTCAAAGCATAATCGATAGAACCAACCATCACTTCTGTAATGTTCACTTGTTACAGTGTCAAAGCGACCCATTTAGCTTCAATTTGTCTATGTGTGATCATTATTTATAGTTTGAAGTTGCTTCTGGTTTCATTTCATCTCGCTTTAGCAGAGACATGGACATGTCTAAACATGAAACAACCAGAAAATCTAATCAGTTGAGCGTGTAAGAAGAACTGCTAGGTGCCAAGCACGAACGCTTGCATACACGTACTAATAGTGCAATGGATGTCAGCCTTTCAAGAAAATTAGAAAAATATTGTTGATATTATGCTATAAATAAAAATATGAAAACAAAGAAATATTATATATTGTTTTCTAGTGGCCCCCAACATTTTTTTATCATTCATTTTTCTATATTCATGTTCTTTTGTATTCAAATTTGTTCTTCCATTATCTCTATTCCTCATTTTGCATCTTAAAATTTTTGAATTGGGTTTCTGATAGTGTTGTTCTTTTAATGTTTCAAACTACATGATGATCAAAGATCATATCATTGATACAAATAAAAAAAATTTCTATTCCAAAAATTGTATTGCATAAAACTAATTGTTTTGTACATACAAGGTTTTTGGGTTTATACTGTAGATATATGTAGTTAAAGATGGCATCTTGATAGTTAGTAAAACACTCTAGGTATTAATGGATTAATTACTTTTTCTAATTTGAATAAGATAGAAAGATGTAATTTCTCATCACTCTACAAATTTTACCAATATGTTTCCTTTTCTTCCAAGCATAATCAATAGAAGAAACAATCGCTTCCTAATCAATAGAAGAAACAATCGCTTCTGTTATATTTACTTGTAAAGTTGGCAAAGCAAGGCATTTGGTTTCGATTTCTCTATGTGCATCCCCTGTTTGTTTACGGCTTGAGGTTACTTCTGGCTCCATTTCCATCTCACTTGTTTTGGTAGAGACATAGACGTCTCTAAACTTTAACAATCGAAAAATCCAAGTTGTTGAGTGTCGAAGAAGAAATCATAGTGCAAAGCGCAAAAGGTCACCAATGGTACGTGTCTTGCGGTGGATATCAACCTTGCAAGGTGATGAGAAAAATAGTGTTGATATTTTTCTATAATGAGCTGAGGAAAACCCATAAATACTACTTACTGCCCACAAACCACAAATGGCATGGAACTGTTTCCTTTTGTCAATTATTTCTGCATTTTTGTGTTGTTTGGTGTTCCATGTTGTTCCTCCACTATCTATTCCTCACTGGGATCTTGAAAATTGGTAATAGTGACTGATTGTGGTTTTTGTTGAATGTTTTAAACTATGTGATGAGCAATGATCATATCGTTGACACAAATTAACAAATCATCTAAACATTTTTTAATCTTGCATAATGAACCTTTATATTATAGACTATTTACATTGCTATTCCTAATTTTGTCTTGTTAAAACAATGAGTTCGTGACTGTAAGGCTAGATTCATATTATAAAGATGTGAATGCAACTAGCTAATAGTTAGCGAAACACTCTAGGTATATATTATTGGATAACTAACTTTGCTAATTTGAATGAAGATAAAAGTATATAATTGTTTCACAACTAACAAATTTCACCACTGTTTTCTTTTCTTATCGAACATATATAGGCGACAAAAGCAACCACGGCTTCCGTTATGCTTACCAATATAGTGGACAAAAGCAAACCCGCCTTTGGTTTCGATTTCTCTATGCGTGCCCCCTGTTTGCGATTGAAGTTGCTTTTGCTTCCATTTTAACTCACTTTTTTAGCAGAAACACATATACCTCTAAAATTCAACAACCAAAAAGAGTAAAAGACCAAGCAGTCGAGAATGGAAGAAGAAATCCCAGGTGCCGAACACCAAAAACCGCCCACAAGAACGTGTCGCGCCATGGATCCCCATGGCGCCTTGCAAGATAACCAGCGGGATGCCCTTACACAATCTCCACTAGCTACCACCCTGGCGTGCTTGGTACAAGTGACAGACCATCAACAGCACCATAATCATCATGCATGCTTATCTTTCTCAATGTCATCAACCAAACATGTCCATGTCATCCTTCCACCACCACCCCTCCACCCCCAGCCTATAAATACTCCTTGACCCCTGGCTCACCTTCTCCATTCTCATACCCCCCCCCACCCAGTAGCCCTCGATCAGATTGAGTTAGCTAGTGAGTTCTCTACTACCTCCAACCATGGCTGCCCATGTGGACCCGCTGGTGGTAGGGAGGGTGATCGGTGATGTGGTGGACCTGTTCGTGCCGACGGTGGCCATGTCGGTGCGCTTCGGCACCAAGGACCTCACCAACGGCTGCGAGATCAAGCCGTCCATCGCCGCCGACCCGCCTGCCGCCCAGATCGCCGGCAGGGGCGACGACCTCTTCACCCTGGTCAGTACAGTGCTGATTTCATCGCGATACTTTTCAGTCCTCATGCGTGCTCTTGTTAATTAGATGGGTTACCGAACAATTACGCAATGGTATTAACCGCCACGTGCGCGCTGTTTTTATCCGTGATCAGGTTATGACTGACCCGGATGCTCCGAGCCCCAGCGAGCCGAGCATGAGGGAGTGGCTCCACTGGTAAATTCTTGACTACTTTTTACATGCCAGATGGTGATTCCCCTGCATCCTTGTCAGCATGTGCCGGATTTCCTGTCAATTTCTACTGTGCATGCTCTTTATTTACCTGATATTACTTTTCCTCTTATACTAATTTTCCTGTTTCTTTTGTGGTGGCCCTCCTGGGACAAAGACTGGTGGTCAACATACCAGATGGAACAGACCCTTCTCAAGGTAAACAACACACTACCTACTGTTTGCATGCTTCACTAGTTACTACATATACTAAAGCTCCAAGATTTGGAGCTACCCCGTGAGACGTGGCACCACATGGGACCCATGTACTGTTCATGCGGGACCCATGTGGGACCCACGTACTCTTTAGATGGGACACACGTACTATTTAAGTGGGACCCACATATTATTCTGTTGGGACCCGCACACATTGTTTTGTGGGACCCACCGTGGGTCCCTTTATCTTTATTTGAAAATACAAAATATATTTAATTACTCCCTATATATAAATATAATTGTTAGACTTTGTATACTACAGTCGCATGCGGTAGCTCTACTACTTTTTGAACTTTGCTTTCACTTCATAAGCTCGAAAAATATAATTAAATTATTCATTCATCGCTAATTTTATCTTTTTTCTCTACCAAAACAAATAATCATTGTAAGCTAATCCATCAACTATACCTATTAGCATAAAAAAATTAGTGAACTCCTACAAAAAGCTATATGTACCTCTTCGATACAATATTGTCTTGAACATAATAGAAGATAATATTTTCCCATTATTATTTTAGGTCAATATTTTTTTATAGACGCCAATAGCGCACCAACATGACTAGTTGTGTACTAACTACTAAGCAGTTGCTTCCATAATTATCTTTAACTCGAAGTAGCATAAGGCAGTAGGGGGTAGGGGTACAGAGGAGCTGGAGGTGGCCGGGGTAGTGTACAGCTAGGAACATCCATTTTTGCGTCGATCCATCGCTCATAGCTGCAAGTCGGCAGTAGGCGCCAGCCGGCGGTCGAAACCTGTCCAGGCGCGGAGGCGCAGGGCGAGGCGGCGGCGGGGCCCCCCGGCGGCACACGTTAGCCGGCCGGGCGCTCCTCCCCGCTGCGCGCGATGGTGCCCACGACGCGTGTCGACCGCAGCGGCGCACCCCGTCATGCCCAGCGGCCTCGCCGTCGTACCAGCTTGCACAACGGGCCACCAGTTGGTGTAAGCACGCATGCATACTAGTCCACCGTGTCCACCTCACCTTTGGCTCCTCTAACTTTGGCCGGTAGCTGCTGATCCTCTTGGTTAGGCTGCCAAAACAGCTGCATCTCGTCAGGTCATCACTCACTCAAGTTCTGCTATGTGCTTCATGCATGTCTTCGGTGACTGTTTGAGTTAGGTCCTCTGTTTGGGGAGGAGCAAAAGTTAACTGCTAAACTTTAGCACATATTAGCACCCATACATATGTTAAAGTTTTTGGGTCTTGACTAAAATTTAGCGCATCCATTTAGCACTTCCGTTTGAATGAGCTAGTGCTAAAGTTTAGCACACCTATTAACACTAGATCCAAACGGAGCTAGTCTTGTTCATGTATTAGTTTTTGTTTCCACATGTCCTGTTCTAGGTTGCCTGAAATTCATGTCATCAGTGTTGCTTGGAACAAAATTTTGTTAGTTTTAGATTCTCTCTTGTGTGCCGTGGACGTGGTATCCTCACTTTTATTATTATTATCCTGAATTCATATCGAAAGATCGAGTGCGTGTTGTTGTCCTGACTGATTGCAACTTTTCGTAAAGATCCATGTTTACATGTTCGGTCGCCCCACCGGTGCACACGTGTCGCCGGCCAGGTTATCCCTTCCGCGTGTTCGGTCTTGCTGACGCGCATTGTGGATCGATCGATGGATGTGCAGGTGAGGCGGTGGTGCCGTACATGGGCCCGCGGCCGCCGGTGGGCATCCACCGCTACGTGATGGTGGTGTTCCAGCAGAAGGCCCGCATGACGGCGCCGCCGGCGCTAGCGCCGGGGGCGGAGGCGGCGCGCGTGGGCTTCACCACCCGCGCCTTCGCCGACCGCCACGACCTGGGGCTCCCGGTCGCCGCCATGTACTTCAACGCACAGAAGGAGCCCGCCAACCGCCGCCGCAACTACTGAGACCGCCTCCTCGCCGGCGGCCGACCGACGGCGATGACCCAGGAAGAGCATGATGTGCTACCCAGCCGCCGTCGTCAGCGTCCATGAAGATGACAGTTGAAGCTTCATTCTGTATATGTTCCTTGAATAATTGAGCTGAACTGCATCTGTGCTTGTGATTGAGACATGTCCCGTTAATATATACCCCCTATCAACCTCTCGTGCCTGATTATTTCCCTTCAAGTTGCTATCTTGCATACATTTATTTTTTTCTTTTCTATAACTAGTGAAGATGTACATGCCACGTTTAAGTATTTAATTTTCCTTCCACTAAAAACGATATTATTTATTTTTCTTTCAAAAATAATATACATCTTTCTTTTTGTTCTATAAAACAATGATATCAATTATTATTCTTCCAAAATAAATAATAACGTGAATTATAGGTGAATACATGTGCAAAAAAAAATAAAGTGTGTGTGAAAGGAAAGTAATACACGAGTACAAGAGGTGGGTATAGGAAATTGCTGATGCAAAAAGTATTAGCATTTTTTTGGTGTAGTCATTTTTCTTCTATCAAAAATGGGTCACCACTCCCTTTGTCAAAGCTCTGGATCTGACAAGTGGGACCTCCATGAGTGATATGGTGGACTTAATTTTGGTGGGAAAAAGTTCTAATTATTTCAACTTTTATAATATAGATAATCCTTCCCCCTCATTGCAAAGATTTCGTACTTCCTTTTTGCTGGATATTTAGCTTTGGTTGGGGGGAAATATGGAATTGCAATAATACTTTTGATGTGGGTGCTGGGATCCGGTGACAAATTGGGGAATTCCCCTACATTCTACCTATGTGTTCCTAATTTGCCACACGCTTGTCAATTTGTGGCCTCGTATATGTGTGCCTGATTGCTTACCTAAAGTCATCCAGTATGGTGTACTGATGGGTTTTACACTTTTACGATATGGCACTGAGGCTGGTAGTGGTGGCCAACACTGAGCCGTCCATTAAGGTCACGCTGGACCAGTTCAACAAGGAGGTGATCGAGGATATCATGGAGGCGCAGGGGGCCGCGGCTGCGCGGAGCAGCGCGGCGCGGGGGAGCAGCAGCGACTGGCGCAGCGTCTCGGCGCCGCGGCAACGCGGGGATTAGTTAGAGGTATTAATTAGTGATTCTTAGGTATACTTTCAACTCTTTTAGTTTAAAATTTTATACTAATTCTTTAAAATCAGATCTAAATTAGTACAAAATTTTAAACTAAAGAAGGTTGGAGATACATCTAAGGGTCACCAATTCGAACCCCTAGGATTAGTAGTGGTTGTCCGGGGGCCGTGGCGACGCGGCGCATCATGGGGCCTCGGCTGCGTGGAGCGATGACGACGAGTGAGGCAGCACGGCGATGGCAGCGCAGCACACGATGCGGCGTGCATCGCGAGCACAACTCACGCCCTCACGCCGTGCTGCCAGCGATTTTTTTGTTTTTTATTCAATTTGTAGAGCCAGATCGCGGCGTTATCCAATTCTGAAAGTCTACTGCTAGGGGCGGGTCAAGCCCTCACGCCCCTAGCCATTTCTAGAGATATGGGTCAGGATATGACCCACCCCAAGAAATAAGTTTTTAGGAGCGACCACTTTACCCATTCCTAAAAAAATATTTGTATCAGCAAAAACTAAGGTTGATCCCAAAAATAAGTTTCTACCCGCCCCTAAAAATCATCGTTTCCATAGAAGTCTAAAGACGAAATACTGCGTGAAAGCTAATAAAGAACAATCGAATTAAGACGAAATACTGCGTGAAAGCTAATAAAGAACAATCGAATATGGGCCGGGCCCAGGTTGAATTCAACTGAAGATAGAAACCATTAAATATTATGAATAAAATTATATCGTAATTAGAATGAATAAAACCTTATGTCAAGAAATATTTGTGTAGTAAAATATTGTGAGATAAAATATTATTATAAAATCAGTACAAGAGTCTTTCGGACAGTTACTAGAGTTATGTCTTGATGAAGACTACAAATACTACCCAAAACAACATAGAGAATGTCAATAGCCCCAAAATAGCATGGACTAGCACAACAATGACTCCAAAATTATTTTGCAGAGAACTGGAGCATAAGAAACATTGATTGCCATGTGTGGAATGGAATCATCTGAAACCACTTTGAGTCAGCATCATACTCTAGTTCTAGCATCAGAAACATTGGCTTTTGCTCTTAGGAAGATAAATGATTTGATTCTAATGGTTCGCTCAAGTATAAATTGAAATCAACACATTTTGTAATGTTGTACATACTGCGGTAGGTTGATCTTCTGTTATGGTGTTAGTGTTAACGTTGGATGCACCACGCTCGAAAGTACAATGATGTAGGTATATAGCAACGATACGCCGTCATTTTCAGAACCTACATATATTTGTCCAAGCAGTACCAGTGTACCACTGAGTTCTGCGGGTCTGACTTCATTCAGAGACCAAGACCAAATGTCACTCTCGTGCTATACAAAACCTTTTAATAATGCTTGTTAGCATCGCCTGCATCGGCATACATATTATTAATAGCTGAGATAAAGTCAGATGACTGAAAGGTAAGAAAAGCGCATTTGTCTGAAAAAAAGGGAAGGTATTTTTAGATAAAGGAATATGAATATCCCAGCTTCTATATCGTAACGATATATCCAACTATTATTACAAGTCACAGTTCACAAGTAAAAGGGAAACAAATTACAAGCACAACCTATTACTAAACTGTCACCCATTTCTTGCGAAGATTTCCATTGCAGTTGACTCTAAAGCCCGGCAAGCAGTTGATATAATATCCCTATCCTCCTCCTTTTGCAGTGGCATCCACATTCTGGCTAGGTATGTCGCCCTGAAAAGATCGGTAAACAAGTTTGTTTTTGAGACTTATGGAAAACAATATCATTTCTGCACAGCCAAATAGCCCAACAAAGAGCACATAAACCTGTATAAACCAATTTTTTGTGTGCCCACTGCATCCCATTTAACCAAATTCCAAACATGTGAACAATGTTACTAGATCTTTGTAGGCCAAATGTGATGTGAATTATGCGCCAAAGTAACCTAGCTACATGAAAATCAAAGAACAGATGTGCAATCGTTTCATTACTGAGTTCCCTGCCAGTGTCGTTTAGCAAAGTTATCTTTAGTTAAAATAACACCATGGTGCAGCAGCCAAATGAAAACCTTTACTTTGAGGGGAATCTTTAGTTTCCACAACGTTCAATTAATTGGTAAGATACTGTCATCCATGAGTGCTAAATACATGGAGTGCACAAGAACAAGCCATTTTATTGTAAGGTCCAAATGCCAATGTCACGCCCCTGCACGAGTTCCACATTAGCAACTTTGGATACTACCTACAGCCATTCTCTTAAGTAGAGATAATCAGCGGGGTTGTACTTAGTACTTTATGAGTATCGTGCTTGTGGTAGGCCAAGTTGTATAAGTTTGGGTATTGGAGCTTTAAACTGGTGTTCCCCGACCATTTGTCCTCCCAGAACCTCGTCTGTTCACCGTTTTGAATTTTGAATGACATCCATTGCTATATAAAACCTTTTAAGAGCATCTCTAAAAGCTCTTGTATCTATGAATAGCTAAATCTTGATATAGATATTATGTAAAACAAAATAGCTTGCGAAAAAGGGATGAAATCCAACAGTTTCTTCAAAATCCGAAACGGGATGGCTAGCGCTCAGCGTTAGGCAAAAATGCTCAGCGGCACCCTCTGGATAGAAAAGGATAGAAGACGAGGTAGATAGAGTTTCTGTTGGATAGAAGTTTTTTGTCTTTTTTTTTCTTTTTTTAGCTAGCTCACCCAAAATACAAGAGTTCTTGGAGATGCTCTAATAATGCATGTTAGCATCGCCTGCATCAGCATACACATTATTAATAGCTGAGATAAAGTCAGATGACTAAAAGGTAAGAAAAGCGCATTTTTTTCTGAAAAAAAGGGAAGGTATAGTCAGCGCTCGAATTGGATGCCCAGTTGTTCACTGATTGGGTTCTTTCATTCCTGATCATGAGTTACCCATAACTCTCATAACATCGATCGTTACATAATCTGTCCTTCCCTGAAAGAAGCAACAGAGAAAGCAAAACATCTGCATGGGTTTTCGTCTCCCACTTATTGGTGGTGCAGTTCGGTAAGAATTTGCTTTTCAGTGGAGCCGCCGAAGAATAGAAACAACTCTCGCGCGCGATTTCAAAAGGTGAACAACATGTACGTCAACCTGTTGCACAAGTGTGATTGCAGCGCCAATTATTGGCCCAACGCTGCTAGACAGGACTGAAACTGGTTAGTTGCTGGAAGCTGTTGCCTTATCCTGACACACCCGATCCTGAACACGTCCAACTATTTACCGCCTTTGGTATTATTACTGATAAGTGACCAGACTCCTGGTTCCAGTACTCTTACGGACAAGACACCATAACCTTGGTTTCCGTAACGAAGACTGTGAGGAACTGGAAAACATATTTTTCTTGTCCGTAATTTTTTATATTAGTTTGGATACACAAAGTTATCATAGAAACTTCTTTTATTTTACTGTGGTGACAAGCACGCGTGCTGTTCTTTTACATGCACGTCCGTTAGCTGAAGAATGCGTGCGCACCACCACGCGGGCAACCATTGGTGCCGGGCGACATCAGTCTCCACCCAGGAAGCACATTCTTCTCTGCTGCGCACTTTCCGACACCGGCAAATGAGGAGCTGCCACAGGTCGATAGCCCTCCCATGGAACCAAAATATTTTGCTCCAGCTAAGAGGGATTCCCGGACACGTCCCAGGATGACAGGGATCAATGGTTCGAAAAGTGAGATCATCATCCATCAAATCATCATCTCGTCGCACTGAACTGGACTCTATTGCCAGCCACAATGTTAACTAACCTCCGAGCTGAGAATCCTGAGATGAGTTCAGCAGATCATGTTGCAGGTAAGCACGCAACTATTGGTCCAGAGGTGCATGCTTGCCTGTACTTCTGGATTAATGGAGTCCCTGTAATTAAAAAGAGGTTACCAAATAAATAGTGTGTCCAATAGTAGTAATAAATAATTGCCTGCCAGCAAACAAACGCAAGATGGGCCGAGATATATAAGGCGACTTTCTGAATCAAGATCCACTGATACAAGGAACTCCCAACAGATTGCAATATCAAGTGCTCCGAAGACCCTAACACCTCAAAACATTATACAGCAGATTCACTGAATGGAACCAGTCCAACACATACATATGGACTACTGAACCACTGAAGCAGAATAAACAGTTTATTGCAGCAAACGGCCGACTCAAAGAATTTCTCCCTTATAGATGTTTATGCCGAGCTTAATTGGTAAAGAAATGCACTGGATAAAAGGAACAACAGGATGTCATGGACATTGTGATTATAAGGTATCATCCTTTCCCGCAAAACAAAGCAGAGGCCACTATCTAGACCGAAATCGTCCAGTAATTGAGAAGATCGTAACTAGTCACCACACTTCTCCAGTCTCCATGGGAATCTAGCACTGCATTAGTTGATGACTCAGGAAACAATTCAATGCACCAACTCCGAGAGGTTCTTGTTGCTTCAGAAAAGTGCAGTATCCACAATTTGTCCGTCTGAGCCACGAATTTAGCTTATAGGAGTATGTAGTTGTGTCTGGACTTCATGGGATGCGGTTTGTTGACCTCCCACAGTGAACAAGAAAAATAAAACCAAAATTCTGATGTAAAAGTATAATAGAAAATAATCTTAGAGAGTTGCCGTTATTTGATATAAATAATAAAATAAAGGAAGAAACTAAAGATGGCCAACGATTTATACTTGAAGTATTTAACCCAAGGTTTCCTATACAACAATTATTGCACTGTTCCTTCAATGTCACACCCGGTTTTGGAAAAGAACCAGATGCATCTTATATATGCGATATGATCAAGTTCACACATATTCGATAGACGTCGTAAGTAAATATGCCAAAGACAATGTTCAGAATGCAAACAAGAGAGTAAATAAATTTACTGCACTCTGATAAATAGACACGAATGCCTTTAGGCGTTCCACCGATATCCTAAACGAACTCTGCAGCAACAGCTTCCTCCACAGACAGTTGACCGATGAACTAACTGTCGGAAATTTAGGCAATTCTAGTGGCGATTTAATCCAGAAAAATATAATCAACATATTTGTGACATCAGATATATGCATGTGTGATCTAAATGTGTTTAGCATATAGATAATACTGATTATCATAAGAGAAATATATCCAGCGGCAGAGCCGGATGCACTAGTTGACATAGTATTTGTTGATGTAGTCGTCCCGCTCGATGCAGTGTAGAAAGAATGCAGTGCCGATCAACAACGAGATGTCAGGAAGAAAATGATCGTTGCCGGCACCACCAGGAAGGAGAGGACGAAGCGAGTAGTCGTGCCGCTTACGGACACTCCCCAAAAACGTGATTGCCGGCCTCCACCCGAGCAGCGTTTCGGAGGCCTACTCTTCCAGTGCTTGTGCGCGCAAGAACCGGAACGGGGACAACTTGAATTGCTACTATTCTGTGGATATTCTCAAGAGAGAACTCAATGTTGAGAGTAAACTTCCTTTTATATTGAAGAGAAGAGCCTTACGGGAGAGCAAGAGCCCTTTCATCAATTCTGTAACTCCCTCCATTAGTCACGTTTAGTTCTCTCCATTAGTCACGTTTAATTCTCATGTAACTCACGGGAGAGTAAGTGGTGCATGCATGGAAGAGACTCTTGTTATCAAGAGCAAAAACTCCTGTAACCCCCTCCATTAACTAGCATTTAACTCTGCTCATTAGAAGATGGATCGTCTTCCATCCAAAGTTAATAGCATTGAGTTTCAGCCAAGTCATGCATGTACATGGCACAAAAATATTTAATACGTGCCTAGAATTATTTGATTTAATTAGATATAATATTGACCTTGGCCCCTATTAAATCCAACACTCATGTCTTGAACTCTTCCAAGTCACTGAAGTTCTCCACTTCCACATTCTCTTACGAACAACATGTTTATGCAAGGCTGAATACCATTATGGTTGGTACTCAACAAATGGGGTAAGTATGCAGGGCCATCAAGAGAGGTTGATAGGTTTGTAGCGGTTATCATTTTTAGTTGGTCATATTTTATTAGCAAACGCCTAATTACAAGTTATAAGTTTATACCAACCTACTCAAGCATAAAGGAAAACAACATTATTCCAAAACAAAAGAACTAGAAAATAATTAACTCACTAAGTTCAAATATCATGTGAGGGTCCAAGCCACTCGTAGCTGTGAGCACAGCTGATACATCAGTTTACATTTTGCAAAGGTTGTACACTTTACTCACAATTTGTGTCTCCCAATTTGCCCAAGGTAACTAGCCTCTTAAACACTTCCGAGATTAGGGGCAAGGGAATCTCTATGAAGTTTACAGACACGCAGATAACTAATGGCCCGCTAGAGGTTTTAGTAGCGAATTAGACCATAACACTCCCTAATGGTCAGCATCTTAGTAAAGGCTACTACCAAAAGAGGACTGGGCTATACTCCAACAGCAACCCCCTCCTTTCCCTTTCGGTAAAGCCATCAGTTAAAAACATGCCTAATTATTCAGCTAAGGTCAGGCCATATGACTATTGTTGTTTTACTGTTTTCTTGGGTGGTTCCCCAAGTTCCATTTAAACAAACATGTTCTTGTAATTAACCAGATATAACAAAGAACAAAGTCATAATTAATATTTCTCAAAAGTTCATGGTATCACCATCCCAAAGTAGGAAGCTAACACTACTATAGAATTCTTTATCGCAAACATCTCATCACCGCCAGTTTAATTTGAACCGGCGGTGATAGTCTATCACCGCCAGCTCCATTTGGAACCGACGGTGATGATGCGCATCACCGCCGGTTTATATTACGACCCGACGGTGATAACCTACGAGCGTATCACCGCCGGTTCCAAATATGACCCATTGGTGATAAGCCAAGAGAACAATTAAAATCCCCCTCTCCTCTCTCTGCCTGTCCTTATCCATTCACCTGCAGCCTTCTGTAGCAGTTCATCACGGAGTCTTCCGGGATATTGTGAAAATCCTTAGGGAAACATTATGGTAAAGTATATCGTAAGTTGTAGTGACAACCTTTACTGATTATATCGACCGACTAATTCAGCAGGGGTAAGCAAGATAAATCAATGGGATAAGTGGCCAGGCAATGACCGTTTGACACAGGAGACTATACCTTAGAGAGGTAGCAGCTGGGAGGACAACGAGCGAGAAAGGAAACCTAAAACACTTCTAAACTACCAAGTGTTGACACCAGATTTTGACACGTGTCAAGGAAGAGTGTTGCAAAGGAGAAAAGGTTCTGTGTCGTACGATCGATGGATTTGGAGGGGTAGTCGTGTATCACTGTTGAAAATCTTGTTGACCTGAGAAGGAGAAATTGACTAGATATTTTGGCTTCTGTTTGGCAAGAGTTATCTTATTTTTTAATAAGTTTTATTTTATAGAATAGAATCGTGTTTTGCCGTGATCGGCTAAGATTGTGTTAGCGTGGGGTATAAATATGAGCCCCCGGCTATTGTAAAGATTGATACACATCCAACAAACACAACTTTACTACTTGCAATTTACTTTCTCGTTGGCGACTTCGCCACCCCTTTTTTCTTTTTCTTGTGAGTTCTTTCAAGCTGATCAAAGACGCCTCACATTAGAGTGATTTGGTTTGCTGGTAAGTCTTCGTTTTACTGAGTAAATCTGAGCTTTAGCTTCCGGGCGCATCGCTGTGGCTTCGTTCAGATCTATACAAAATTTACCGAATTTATCTAAGCTTTGATCTCGGACGTATCGTTGTTTTCTCGTTTAGATCTATTCACAAATTACACGGCTTAGTGATCTGTTTAATCGGCTGTAAACTCCTTATTTATCATGATAAATCTTATAAAGCTGATTAGATCAGTCGCAAGCTTAGCTTTGTCCAGATCCACACATTCATGGGTTTGTATATTGTTACCTGGCACGTGTCGGCTCAAGATCTAGTCGTCTAGTTGCTTACCGATATCCGCAGCTCTTTGCCGACTCCCTGTAGATCGCCTTTATTTCACGCTATTTATAACCGATCTGTTATCGTTTTCTGTATTGGCAGAGCCTTGCCAATATACTGTGTAAGGGTGATTCGGAAATTCAGCCGATACACTCTTGAATTTGACTGTTTGCTGTTTCCTTGTTAATTTATAGGTCAAATTGACTAGCACGCCTTAGTTTGAATCAAGTGCATACCGAGCTTGGCGTACGGGGCTCTCGGGCTTGGTGTGTGATCATTTAGCATCAACACATCTTTTGGCACGCCTGGTGGGACAAGAAACATCAAGATGTCAACTAAAGAGAAGGGAAATGTTTCTCCGCAGAACCAGATCCCCATCGACAAGGACAAGCTGAAGGAAGAGGAAAAGGCAGAACTCAAGGCGGCTACTGACCTTATGAGCAGTGGTGCCTTTTGTCTTACAGCACCAACAGGAGTGGAGAGGTAATCAAAAAATATGATTTTCCTACTCTTCCACCCTATGATGAGTCACAGAAGGAGGACAGGGTGATACATCTGATGAATCATGCGATCGGACAAGCTTTCGTGAATCATGCTCCGATCATGGCCAACTCTGTTCACAATGCTGTGCTCAAGATGCTGCAAGATAGGGGAATGCTTGGCTTTGTGGGACTGGCCTATCAACAGACCAGTCAGATGGTTTTTTCCCCTACTGGATCGGCTACTGAGATGTCGCCAGTTGACCCTCAGGGTCATGCAGATGGGAATATTGTGGATGTGCAGTCGATTAATACTACAGCACCTACTCAGTTTCCACCTGTGTACACCTGTTCCACGCCAATGGCTACACATGCACAGGGAAGCTACAAGCCAGGGTACCCGGTTGGCTGGGATCCTACTACTGGATTTGGTATGCCCCCAGAATATATGATGCATCTTCGGCAGGGCAGTCAAGTACATTGGCTTCGCAACCGATGAATCAACAAGTTAATGCGTCGGCTCCACAGCCGACCCAGCCTCAAGATGCCACACCGGCTTCACAGCCGTCGGTTACGCCTGCATCAGCGCCTTCACCAGCAAGTCCAAACAACGTGTCGGTCCCATGGTTGACACCTCAATAGCAGAATCTGGCGATGATGATACAGCCCAAGTCTCCTACAGAGGTCCTGGCAAATAGAATTCCTCATGCCAATGGAGTCACCTGAGTGTTCCATGATCTTGCGACTGGTTTTGCGCGTCACGTGAACATGCCCAACATACCTCCTGTGGCATAGCAACAACCTAGTCAGAGGTCAGCACAGAATAGTCATGGTAATGAGATGGTGCTCTACCAATCACCGTCTAATCAGGCCACTCAGCAAGCCGCACGGACCACATCGGCTGCTCAGCCGATGACTACGCCTAGTGCACCGTCAGCATCGGCAACTCTGCCGATAGCTCCACCAGCACTACAACCAGCATCAACTGATGGTCAACAGATTGACTGGGCATCCAAGATTGCTGAGGTGGTGAGAGATCAGTTTGGTTTGAAGCCAAAGCAGCAGAATCTGATGTACAGAACTCCATATCCAGCTGCTTATGATCTGCCTTTACCCCACAAGTACAAGCTTCCAGATTTTACCAAGTTTTCTAGACAGGGGGAGGTCTCCACAGTGGAACATATCAACAGATTCATCATGCAGTTTGGAGAAGCATCTCAGAATGACGCATTGAAGGTGCGATTGTTCTCTATGTCTCTCTCTGGATCGGCCTTTACATGGTTCACGGTGTTGCCAGCCAACTCCATTATATTCTAGGCCGATCTGGAGAAATAGTTCCACCAGTTCTTCTATTCTGGTATAGAGGAGATGAAGCTGACCGATTTGACCAACTTGAGGCAAAGGAATGACGAATCAGTCGCTGCCTTCATTCAGAGGTTTAGGGATGTTAAGAACCAGTGCTTTAGTCTAGTTCTATCTGATCAGCAGCTTCCAGAAGTTGCCTTCCAAGGACTTTTGCCGCACATCAAGGAGAAGTACGCTTCCCATGAGTTCTACAATATTAGTCAGATGGCTCATAGGATGACAGGAGAGATCAAACCATACGAGCAGAAGAGGGGCAACTTCCAAAAGAAAGTTAATTTCATTGACTGCTCAGATACTTCTGATTCAGATGATGATCAGATGGTGGGATCAGCTGAATGGGTTCAAAATAATAAGAAGCCAATCTCATGTCCGTTTGGTAACAAGGAACCCGAAAAATATGGGTTTGATATTATCAAAGCTGACAAGATCTTTGACCTGTTGCTGTCAGAAGGGCAGATTAAGCTGAAGCCATATCATCAGATTCTGACAGATCAGGAATTGAAGAACATCAAGTATTGCAAGTGGCACAATGCAATGTCTCATGACACAAATGAGTGCAAAGTGTTTCGTCAGCAGATACAATCGGCTATAGAACAGGGTAGGCTCAAGTTTGAGACACCCAAAAAGCCGATGAAGATTGATGGGCATCCGTTTCCTGCAAAAATGGTAGATGTTGGAAAGAAGGGAAATGCACTACAGACAAAGGTGCTCACATCGCAATCGGACAAGTAATCTGGGGCTGTTGATTCCAAAGCACAGATAACGGCCGATGAAGCCAAGGGTAAGGAGCCGCAACAAAAAGAGGAAACTGCAGCACCGAAGAAGAAGGTCACGTCTTAGATGTTGCTGAATAAGTTCCACGACGACATGAAGGGCACTGGAGATGTTCTTTCTTTGTGTTTTGTTAGGAGAAAGGCTTAACTCTGCCGACAGTGGACAACTGTCCAAAGTGCAACGGTTTCTACCATGAAGACCGATTGCGCAAGAAGCCACGTTTCGACCAGAGGCCTCGTGGGCCGATCATCAGAGATAGGAGCGATGATAGATGCGTCTCTATGCATGATCGGTTGGGGGTATGGTTTTAGTGCATGATCGGCTGGGGGGCAGGACCATGTTACGTGATCTTGCAGAAGGAAGGATTTCTGCTGAAGAGCGGGTTGAACGGACTACTGATGCCCAAGTTTCGGATGAGTATCCACATTGCAGGGATCCAGAAAGAGAGCCTATTCTTGATAATATTGATCGGCCTCGGTGGTGTCCAGCGGGTTTGACCAGATCGCAGAAGAGGCGAGTTCAAAGGCTTCGTCATATAGAGACACTGGAAGAGGAGAGAAAGGAGGCTCCTAGGAGAGGGGTCAGGTCAGAAGTTTGGCGTGTTAAGCCAAAGGCCGATGATGGGCAGCAATCAGGATCATCAGCTGCACCTGTTAACATAGCTACTATGCTTTTACCGATCCAAGCAGTCGGTTTCCCAAACCGTTCTTAATGGATGAGTTCCTAGAAGACGAAGGGAAGTTGGGGGCATGGGTTCACGTCGGCCGATGCTTTGGAGGAAGTAGACATTGGAGATGGAGATAGACCGAGGCCGACGTTTATTAGTGCCAAGTTAGACCCTGAGTATAAAAAAGAATTGGTAAAGCTATTAAAAGAGTATAAAGATTGTTTTTCTTAGGAATATTATGAAATGTCGGATTTGGATTGATCTATTGTTGAGCATCGGTTACCTATTAAACTTGGATATTGGCCACATTAACAAGGTTCAAGACAGTGCAACTCTAAGATCCTACCAGATATAAAGGCCGAGATCACGAAGTTAATAGAGGCAAAGTTCATCAGGCAATGCAGATATGCTGAATGGATGTCCAATGTGGTCCTTGTGTACAATAAGAATGGGAAGCTACATGTGTGCATTGACTTTAGGGAGCTCAACAAAGCTACGCCGATGGATGGTTACCCGATGGCATTTGCCGATATGTTTGTGGATGCTGCTGCATGGCATAAGGTGATTAGCTTCATGGATGGGAACATCGGATATAATCAAATATTCATGGCTGAGGAAGATGTTCATAAAACTGCATTCAGATGTCCGGGACATGTTGGTTTGTTCGAGTGGATTGTCACGACCTTTGGGTTGAAGAACGCTGGAGCAACATACCGGAGAGCCACGAATTATATTTTCCACGAGATCATCGGCAAGATTGTAGAAATTTATATTGATGATGTTATGGTGAAGTCTAAAGGGCATCAAGAGCATTTAGCCAACCTACGCAAAGCTTTGTAATGCACTAGAAGGCATGGGTTGAAGATGAATCCTAACAAGTGTGCATTTGGTGTGTCGGCTGGTCAGTTCCTTGGGTTTATAGTTCATGAAAGGGGAATTGAAATTAGTCAGAAAACTATTACAGCCATTAACAATGTAGTGGCTCCAGAAACAAAAGTTTAACTTCAATCATTGATCGGCAAGATCAATTTTATTCGGAGATTTATTGCTAATCTATCCGGTAAAATACAGCAGTTCAGTTCTTTGTTGAAGTTGAAGGCCGATCAGAAATTTGTATGGGGAGAAGCACAACAAAAGGCGTTGGATGAAATCAAACACTATTTGACATCGTCTCCTGTGTTGGTTCCACCTCAAAAGCACAAGCCATTTAAATTATATTTATCGGCTGATGAATGTGCTATCGGATCGGCCCTTATTCAAGAGTTCGAGGGAAAAGAACGTGTGATATATTTCATCAGTAGAAGACGCTTGGATACTGAAACCAGGTATTCTCCTGTTGAAAGGTTGTGTCTTTGCTTATACTTTTCTTGTACCAAGCTTAGACATTATCTGTTATCGGCTGAGTGTGTTGTGGTGAGCAAAGATGATGTTATTAAATACATGCTCTCATTGCCGATTTTGAATGGAAGAATTGGAAAGTGGATTCTGGCCTTATCAGAATTTGATTTGAGATATGAATCGGCTAAAGCTATTAAAGGACAAGTCATGGCCAATTTTGTTGTTCAGCATTGTGGGCCAGAATTGGGGGTTGTTGATCTAGTTCCATGGATGTTGTTCTTTGATGGATCATCTTGTGGAGTTGGATCTGGTATTGGCATTGTCTTGGTGTCGCCTCGGGGGGAAACATTTGAGTTGTCTTTTCCAATAGAAGCTACTACTACTAACAATCAAGCTGAGTACCAAGCATTGCTTAAGGGAATTCGGCTGTTACACGAAATTGGAGCCGATGCAGTAGAGATATTTGGAGATTCTATGTTGGTGGTCAATCAGTTGATTGTCATATATGAATGCAAGGATGATATTCTACGGGTTTATCATGAGAAGTGCTATCGATTGCTGAAAGAATTTAAAAAGAAGACCATAGAACATGTACTCAAGATTTATAATGGTGATGCCAATTGGCTGGCACAGCATGCTTCTAGTTACCGGTCGATGGAGGGTGTGATGGCTTTGGAATTACCTGCTGATGATTGGAGGAAAGAGATTGTAGATTATTTGGAAGATCCCTCCAAAAAAGTGAGCCGAAGAATCAGATTTCAAGAGGCTAAATATGTGTTTCTTGAGGGGGAGTTGTATTACCGAACGATTGATGGAGTTTTACTTAGATGCCTTGACAAAGGAGAAGCTAAGGTCATGATGGGAGAGATACATGAAGGTGTATGTGGTTCACATCAGTCGGCGTATAAGATGAAGTGGATGATCAGGAGAAATGGATACTTTTGGCCAACCATGTTAGAAGATTGCTTCGCTTATTATAAGGGTTGTCATGGGTGTCAGAAATTTGGTAATGTGCAGAGAGCACCGGCATCGGCTATGAATCCCATTATTAAGCCGTGGCCATTCAGAGGATGGGGAATTGATTTAATTGGACAAATTTACCCACCATCCAGCAAGAATCATAAGTTCATACTGGTAGCAACAGATTATTTCACCAAGTGGGTTGAAGCGATTCCTTTGAAGACTATGACATCCAGGGAGATGATTGAATTTGTGAAGGAACATATTGTTTATCGGTTTGGTACTCCGCAAACTATTACAACCGATCAAGGCAGTATGTTTATTTCAGAGGAGTTTGGAGAGTTTGCTGCGAGTATGGGAATTAAATTGTTAAATTCGTCTCCATATTATGCCCAAGCCAATGATCAGGCAGAAGCTTCCAATAAATGGATCATTAAGTGGATTAATAGAAAGATCAAAGAACAACTAAAGAAGTGGCATACAACTCTTAATGAAACTTTATGGGCCTACAGAATGTCTTGCCATGGGGCTACCAAAGTATCTCCGTATCAGCTAGTCTATGGGCATGAAGCTGTGCTTCCTTGGGAGACTCGACTTGGTTCTAGACGGGTTATGTTTCAGGATCAGTTAACAGCTGAAGATTATGCCATGTTAATGAAAGATGAGTTGGAAGATCTGGCTGGACATCAGCTGAATGCTCTCGTTAATATCGAAGCCAATAAAGCTAGAGTGGGCCGATGGTATGATAAGAAAGTCAAAGCCAAATCTTTTGACCAAGGGGACTTGGTGTGGAAACTAGTCTTGCCGATAGGAACTAAGGATCCCAAATTTGGCAAATGGTCCCCGACGTGGGAAGGGCCATACAAGATCAGTAGATGTGTTCCTGGAAACGCATATATTCTAGAAACAATGGAAGGAGAAGAGTTTTTCAGTGCGCTTAATGGCAAGTACCCGAAGAAATATTACCCAAGTGTGTGGGTAGATGCATAGCCAGTTGTACTAGAAAATCGGGGGCTTGATCGCCTTTAGTGCAAAAATGAGAATGAGGGGGCTTGATCGTAACATAGCGCGTTCAGGTACTTTCATGGCCGATATGGCATATATCACCCTTAGATCAAAAATACAATCCAAACGCATGATTCAAGTTTGATTCGAATTTTCTGTTCGACTTTGGCGCCCGCATGGACTCCATGACCGGCGACTTCCTTGACGCGGGCCGGGATGTTCCGGAGGCATATGGCGATGGTGCTCCCCTTTGCATTCACCGAATTGATGGCAACTCAGGAAGCATCTAGGAGAGTCTGGAGTCTGGGCTTGCACCTCTAGGTCTGAAAGAAGAAGAAATCAGAGTAAGAAATCAAAGATGATTGTAGAGGGAAGCATGGTCAGAAAATCTTACTAGCAACCCTGGTGTCTGCGCCCGGTCAAGATCACGGTGGGCCTCCTCAAGTTGGCGGAGGTGGTCGCGGATGAGCCCTTGGGTGCCCTCATCCAGGTCCTAGAAGTTGGAGGGAAGCTCGGCGTTGGTGTCCCTGCAGAGATTAAGAGGTAGTCAGATGCAGATCTGAAGTGCGGCATTGGTAGAGAAAGGGAAGCATCTTACCCGAGACGAGGACGGAGCGGCGGAGGAGCATCGGAAGAGCCCTCGCCGGCACGCTTGTTGCTGGCCATCTACTCGAAGGAAGAAAGAGAGGCTGGTGTTTTGGAGGAGCTAAAGGAAGAAGAAGGCAAGGAAGGCTCTGGCCGATTGAGAAACTACAGTGCCGATTGGGTAACTTATAGCCCAAAGAGAGGGAGATGAATCGGTTGCGGTGCGCCGGTACAGTTTTTACCCTTGGATTTAATTGAGGAGCGTATGGGTAAAAAGACGGAAGGTGAATCGGCAGATTCCTGTTGTGTGGAAGAGAAGGTGAAAGGTTAAGGGCAAAGAAGAGATTTTCGTTCGCCACCCACACGAGAAGCGAGGTGGCAGTAATGAGAGCACCATTCCGCAGCATAATCATGATAAAGATTAATTTCAAAGTAAAAGGGACATTTTTACTCCGAAATTGGGGGCATGTGTTGACACCAGTGTCGGATTGTTATTCCGACTAGTCCACCAGGGATGTACCCGGCGGTAGAGTTTCAGGATGGGAATCTCAGGACCAAGAGCTCGATGGTAACACGAAGACGCAGGGACTTAGACAGGTTCAGGCCGCGATGAGCGTAATACCCTACGTCCTGTGTTCGGGATTGTATTAGGGTTTGCAGGATGCTGCGAAAAGTGGAGAGAGTCTATGGGTCGGCCTACGTCTCCTTTATATAGACCAGGAGGCATAGGGGTACAAGGAATGATATACTCGGGTTGTTCTACAAGGAAGGAGGTCGGTTAAAATCCCTAGATATCCGGATCTCTAGTTAGAGCCTCTCGTCCTGATTCTCTGAGAATCCTTTCCGCACATGGCCAAGTCCCGCGTGCCGAGTAGTTGTAGCCAAGTCACCGAGTAGGGTAGTCTCCCAGGTTTGGGGACCCCACTCGGCAGGGAGGTACATAGATCTACCTCCGTCAAGCCCCCGAGCGCCGGAGGATTGAGTCGAACTTTGTGGTACTTAAATGAAGTCTTTCGGTGCTCATGATGATTACCCACCATGTCTTGCTGGTACAGAAAGGGATGCGCCCCTGGGCGCACCCGTTGGGTGTAGCCCCCAAGCCTCGGAAGGTTTCGGAGAAGCTTTTTGAGGGTCAAAGAAATGATCTTTAACTTGTCTGCCTAGATACCTGGATATCCAATCAATGTTTTTGCCATATTGTCACTCTGAGGTTATCCGGCCACCCTGATGCTGCCGCAATGATCGAACCTAACTTGATAATCCTGACTCCGAGGCCATAGATTAAGTCTCTGAGACTTCCCAAGTTAGCCAAACGTACAGGCCATGAAGCCTTAGCTGCATCACGGGGACGCACTAAGTCGTTGGCAGTGCCCAGCCTCCAAGCAGAGTTGCTGAGGGAGTCACGGAGACACGCCGAGTTGTCACGGCGTCCGGGCCCTGAGGCCCTGGCTGGGTCACAGAGACACGCCGGGTCATTTACGGCGTCCGGGCCATGAGGCCATGGCTGGGTCACAGAGACACGCCGAGTCGTTTGCTGCGCCCAGCCCCCGAGCAGGGTCACTGGCGGATTCACGGAGACACGCCGAGTTGTCACGGCGTCCGGGCCCTGAGGCCCTGGCTGGGTCATGGAGACACGCCGGGTCGTTTGTGACGCCCAGCCCCGGAGCAGGGTCACTGGCGGGGTCACGGAGACACACCGAGTTGTCACGGCGTCTGGGCCCTGAGGCCCTGGCTGGGTCACGGAGACACCCCGGGTCGCTACGGCGCCCGGGCCCTGAGGCCGTGGCTGGGTCACGGAGACACGTCGGGTCGTTTGCGGCGCCCAGCCCCCGAGCAGGGTCACTGGCGGGGTCACAGAGACACGCCGAGTTGTCACAGCGTCTGGGCCCTGAGGCCCTGGCTGGGTCACGGAGACACGCCGGGTCATTATAGCATCCGGGCCCTGAGGCCCTAGCTGGGTCACGGAGACACGCCGAGTCGTTTGCGGCGCCCAGCCCCCAAGCAGGGTCACTGGCGGGGTCACGGAGACACGCCGAGTTGTCACGGCGTCCGGCCCTGAGGCCCTGGCTGGGTCACGGAGACATGCCGGGTCGTTACGGCATCCGGGCCCCTGATGCCCTAGCTGGGTCACGGAGACACACCGAGTCGTTTGCGGCGCCCAGCCCCGAGCAGGGTCACTGGCGGGGTCACTGAGACACGCTGAGTTGTCACGACGTCCGGGCCCTGAGGCCCTGGCTGCGTCACGGACACACGCTGGGTCGTTACGGCGTCCAGGCCCTGAGGCCCTGGCTAGGTCACGGAGACATGCCGAGTCATTTATGGGAATATTCGAAGCATATTCGCGTCGGAGTTAAAATCTAACCGTTATTCACCGCGTGGGTATGTCACGACTGACAGAGGAGCGGGGCTATCAAAGGCAACTGTAAAAAGGGAAGTTAACGTTTATCCCTCCTTCTCCGCCGCGAGATCGCCGGCCCAACGAAATCTGGCCGTTAATTTTGGATCTGCCCATTGTAAGGCCCGTGATATTAAACGGGGGAGGCGGCGCGGAGTAGCCACCCCGTTCCCGAGCACTCTAGTGGTTTCCACCGCCTTAGCCAACTCGGCAAGTCTCCAGAGCTCTCGGCCTTCTTCTTCCTTGCGATTTCTTCTTCTCGCCTGCGTTCCACCACCATAGCCATGGCCGCCTCGCCAGCAGCATCCGGATCTTCGACTTCGGGGAGCTCCAGAGAGGCCCCGCTGCCATCATCGTTGTGGCAAAAGTGCTGGCTCCAGGAGAGCGACATCCAGGACCTCATCGAGCGCGGCCTCCTACCGGAGAAGCAGATCTCTGGGTGGCGGTGCTGCTACGGGGAGGAGTTCACGTCGGAGGACACGAACCAGGCGGTCGTGTTCAAGTCCTTCTATGAGAAGGGCTTCGCGCTGCATGCGGGGGCATTTTTCCGCGGGCTTCTCCATTTCTACGGACTCGAGGTAACTCATCTCAAGCCCAATTCGATTGCTCAAATTGTGATCTTCATCCACCTCTGCGAGGGGTACTTGGGGATCACTCCCCACTTCAATCTGTGGCGGGCTTTGTACCGACTCACAGGGCACCCATCCAATGCTCGCCGAAATGTTGTGGGCGGGGCCTCCTTCTCGCTGCGCCAGGGGAGCGTCTACCCCAACTTCGAGCTCCGCGACACCAACAAGGGGTGGGTGCAGGAATGGTTCGGGGTGGCAAACCTGGCGCCCTGCCTCCCAGCACGCTCTGGCCGCGCGCCGGAGTATAAGTTGAGTCTAAAATTCAAAATTAGTCTGAAATTAAGGTGAGTTTGCTTTGGAAAAGACAAAAGTCCATTAAATTCAAAATCCTTTCTATGTTTTCAAAATAACTCTTTAAACTTTGATCAAATCAATTTTTGCACAACACCAAAGTTGTAGATCTTGAAAAGTTGAACAACTTTCATGTTGGGCACTTTTTCAATTGAGCCCTAGTTTAGGAGTTATTTTTGTTTTATAGTTGGACCCCTGAATTTTTTAGAAATTACAAACAGGTCCAGTCTACTTCTCCCTCCTCTCTCCCTCTCTGCTTGCTCTGCCGCCGGTGCAGAGCGGCACCGCGGCCGCTCAGGTGAGCCGGGAGGCCACCACCAGCTGCTCCACCGCCACATGCGGCACCCCCGCAACCCCCTGGCCCCGCTCCACCCCACGTTGGATCCCTCCTCCCCTTGCCACGCCGCCCAGTCGAGCTCCGCGGCCGCCACCTCGATGCTCAGGAGGGCCGGGAGGCCACCTCCTGCTGCTCCACCGCCACACGCGACACCCCCGCAACTCCCTGGCACCACTCCACCCCGCGCTCGATCCCTCCTCCCCTTGCCACACTGCCCAGTCGAGCTCCGCGGCCGCCACCTCGTCGCCGCCGTGACCAGCTCAGGGAAAAGCCCGACTTCCCAATCTCTCGTGCGTCTCGGCACCAGGAGAGTCCCCGCAACGCATTCCCCTCACTCGTTAACCACATCCCCGCCCCCAAACCACCAGAACACCGCCGCCGTCTGCCCGCACGATGGCGAGCTCGAGCTCACTGTCGACTCCAGACCTCCTCCGCCCATGCAGACCCTGCCAATAGCTCCGCCTCGCTCTCGCGTAGCTCCCTGGCCATTCAACTTCCACCCTCGACCAACGGAGCAACCTCGCCGCCGATCCCGTACGCCGACCGCCGCTGCTCGCCGTCGACGAGCCTCCTCCGGTCGCCTCCTCCTCGACCCAAACCCCCTAGCATGTAGCGCTTGACGCCCTGAAGCTTCCTAGCCCCTCCACCCTCGCCGCCGGCGATCTGAGCCACCGGAATCAGCCGGTCAACACCCCCCATCTGCTCTGACTCTGGCCAAGGGCATATCTGCTAGGATTGAAAAACTTCTAGGGACCTATCTGCATTTTCTTTTTGTTTCTAGGCTGAACTTTGAAAATGCCTAGAAATTCGTAGAAAAATCAGAAAAATACAAATCCAAATGTTTTGGAATCCTTGTTATCAGACCTACAATTGTTGTTACATACACATCTTCAGTTTTGGTCTGCATGTTAATCCAAGAAAAAGAATAGAATAAATAGGCTTTAATTGTTCTAGGAGTTGTACTCAGTAACTTCATGTGGTTTTGGCTAGAATGTGTCTTGCAGTGTTACTAGTGCCTGGTAAAAATTTGAACCCTTTTTGACAACTTTAACTAGGTCAAAGTTTCAAGATTCCTAGATCTACTAGTTTTACTAATGTATTTGTGCTAGTAGAAATATTACAGTTCTGAGTGTGAAACTTTTTTCATTCATGTATGCCACTAAAACCTTACTGTTGCACAATTTTGGGAAATTTTAGATCTGTTTAACTATATCTTTGATTTAATACTTGTTAAGTAGGCTTTAATTATGGTAAATAGTTTTCTTGCTTAGAAAAATCTGAGAAAATTTTTAGAACTATAATTTGATCATATATTCATGTCTGCAAAATTTAGGATCCAGAAATGTTATAGAACTTTCTGTACTAATTAGTTTTGCCATATGTGGTTTAATTTTGACAAAATTATTACTTATGTTTTATGCCTAGACAAATTCTGAAAAATTTATAGGACGTTCATAAGCATATGAAGCCTGTTCTGAGAAAGTTTGAGCTTCATAAGTGATATAGTTTGTTCTGTAGAATTTAATCTTTTTCTAGGTGCTGTCTGAGTAAATGTTTTATTCTGAATAATTGGCTGCATGAAATGGCATAAAATTTATAGGATAGATTGCTCTCTGTACTTCCTATTTGAAGTATTTTTTTCTGTATTCAAATGATGTTTGTGTGCTGAGTTACTTATTTCTTAGCAAAGCATGATTTATTTGCTATATGAACTAACTAAAACTTACTTTGTGAAGATAATCAAGTTGTCTTGTGAGGTTAATCATGTTGTTTTGTGTCGTAAGACATATTAATTAACTGCTCTATAAACGATTGCCCATATGCTATGTTTTGATTGCTATTTGTTAGACTACAACTTTATCATGAAGTGTATGTGTTTGTAATACCGTTTCTTGCATCACATATAGATACGACTGTTCTAGCGGACGAGACGTACGAGCTGATCCCGGAATATGAAGGAGCTGATCAAGAAGCCGAGGTGAACGCTGCTATACTGACTGAAGACCCGGACCAAAGTCCGGAAGAGCCCAAGACTGATTTAGCTAGTGACTACCGCGAAGGCAAGCCCCGGACATAAACCCAGTATTTCAAATTATGCAATTTATATACTACTTACTTGTGCATTTACAGATCTTAGGATTTGAATTGAAACCCTAGATGCATGATCCTAGGAACCTATGTACTGAACACTAGATTTGAGTTCGAGTAAGTGCTATGCTTATAGGACCGGTAAGAGTCGAGTGATTGCCTGTCACTCGCGAGCTCTATAGGAGTTGCTTGTTTACTTTTTGCAATCACTATAAGGATGTCGGACGGGGTCATGTTCGATATCATGACCTTGGGTGAGACCCCGTCTGTGTTGATGAATTCTGCTAAGGTCGTAGTGTGTGGTAGCGGTGGTTAAGTGTTTGAACGTACTAGCCACATGCCGTAAATATGGTACGCGGTAAGCCTAGTAGCTGATCGGACTGGTGAGTGGATATACCTTTCACTCTCTCTTAGAGATAGGTTTTTATTATGTTTATGTTGTGCAACAGCACGGGTGCAGGGAGAAAGTTGGTGCCCTGTAGTCGGGGAGAGTGACCCTATCCACAGCTGGAATGAAAGGTCAATGGTTGTTTGGGAACGACCCGACGATGTTCCAAACGTGTGTGTTAGGTTTACCTTGCAAGGTTGGAAATCCGATTCGAATCGTCCGTCTCTCGCGGATATTGAGACTACTTGATCCCTTTGCCACACAGAGTAATAAGAGTAATATTATTATGATCAATCTTGATGTTTGACTAATGTTCTACCATGGTTGATAGAATTTGTTGCTTACATAGAATGGTTAATCAACTAGAATATTGAAAGCTAAAATATGAAATTAAGGACCTACTCTTTATTGCTTTTCAGCAAAAGGAAAACCAGAGCCTTACAGAACCCTGCATAGTCTAGCTAAGTGGACTAAGTATATCCGTTTACGGTTAAGTCTTGCTGAGTATTAGTATACTCAGCCTTGCTGTTGAATTATGTTTCAGGTATGAGTTTTGAGGATCAGACCGCTAGTCTAACTTGGCCCTGCAATTTACCCTCTGGCTGGTCCGTAGAGTGGGATCCGTCTCCGGCCGGCAATGCCCCGATGAGTGATACTTTGCTTGGGCTAGCATGGTATCCTTTTGGTGATGTGTTGTAGCCGTCGTGTTTTCTTCCCGCTGCTTAAACTCTGAACTTTAAACTTATGTTCTGTCTAATGTTTTACTGAGTTTGGACTTGTAATAATACTTTGAACTTGTTGTAATAACTGCTATGCCTGTGTTGTAAAATATATGGTTGTAATATCTCTAGACTCGCCTTCGTGCGGGGTATGCTTGTTCGATCTGAGATCCGGTGGTTGTATCGGGACGTTACCCGACAGACCAAGAATTGTTCCGTTTGAAGTGTGTTTGAGTCGGTGTTGCCTTTATGGTGATGGCCAGTGCACTTGAGCCGGGATAATTCAGGTGGTTCTACCACAGCTAGTATCAGAGCTACAAGTGTAAACCAGAGGTGTTGGAACCTTAAAAATTCATTTTCGTATAAAATTGGATCAACAAAGTATTTATAAAACTACGTTGGTTTCGTTAAGGATTGTGCTTAGAATGTAAAGCCCTAGGAAAATTTAAGGGAGTTACTAGGTGGCTATCTACTTATGGTTTATTTATATCTGACTTCCAGCACTTTACATTTCCGTCAAACCTTACTTTTGTGCACAATCAATCTTTTAAATTCTGTAACGACGCACCTACACTAAGGTAAGAAGGTAAGGATCCTAAGTCAGCTGAGGGAGTCTGACCTTCCCGTCAGTGATGCGAGCCGAACGCTGCCCTCAAGCAGTGACTTACTTGAGGTGCTACCAATATACCAACTATTAGTTGACTATATTGGGAGTAAAGTATACTCAGTCAGCTGAGGGAGACTGACCTTCTCGTCGGTGATGCGAACCGAACGCTGCACTCAAGCAGTGGCCTACTTGAGCTGCTTCCAATATACTGACCATTGGTCGATTATATTGGGAGTAAAAGTACCCCGTGAATACGTTGCCCCGGTAGCATATGAGCACTGTCCATGTAGTGTTGGACGCATGGATGCCGCTTCTATAGTGAGTGGTAATGTATAGAAACGCTTTCATGTGTGCTGGCATGAAAGGTTCAATGCATATATATCTTCTGTCAATCTTCTGCAGGTACACTAACCGTGATTCGATAAGTTAAAAATGGTTAGAATTTATTGACTAGATATTATAGGGAGAGACGTATCTATGTTATGCCACTGTACTAACCGTGTAAGCCCAACAATAGTTGGCAATTGTTTATCTTGTGAGAGCAAATAGATCATGCATGCATAATTTGATGATGTTTGATTTGATTCCTAGGATTTGAATTTGTTACATGAGCCTTTTTAAGGAATTTCTAGCGTGGATCATCATGAATATGTCTTAGTATGCTTAAACAATAAGTTGAGTTAAAATTTGACATTAGGAGCATGTTTGTTGAGACACTTAGACTTTCTTGGATGTAAAAGATGGAATTCAGTCATGCCTTCATCCTTAGCCCCATCTTGATGTCGTAATGATCTTTTCGTTCCAAAGAATCTCAAATGATGAACCAGTACCAATTGTGGTTTGTTTACTTCTGAGTTTTGTGAAATCATTTAATCTTTTGAATCAGAATCACATTTTTCCGCAGTCTTCTTAAAAGCATTTTTTGAGAAGTCTTGAGATAATCATATAACTCACATTTGAATCTTTTTGATTTAGATGGCAGACCTTCCGAGTATATTCGGGGATGATGATGGTTATGCTCATACCGATTGCCTGTACTAGGAGGGCTTTCAGAGGATTTTGTGGGATATGCTTTGTATTTTCCACTACCCAGAACCACCCCGGTACAAGGGACGACAATTTTCTGAGGATGGAGTTCAGAAGTGTAGTGCCACCATGACCATTCCTCAGCACCATACTTTGGCTTGGCCGCCTATTGAGATTGAGGTGGTTGGATATCGCCTTGTGGATGCTTTTGAGACAGCAACTCTCAAAGCCATTACCGCCTTCTGTGAGCACCATCCGAATGAAGTGGCCGCTTATCCTATTGGCTTGTTTCCGGCAGTCAATGCTGGCAGTGCAGAATGGCTCTTCAGGACCACCTACTTTGGACACTTATCTAGAAATGTGGCTGATGAGACTATCCAGGCGGTGATTTGGTATATGAATGCCCAGTACCGCTATCAGGTCCTTCAGTAGAGGCACATGGATCAGGTGATGGACTTGGCCCAGACTTTTTAGCGAGGTCTTAGCCTGAGAGACACTCAAATTTAGGGGCTTAATTAGGCTGTTGCTGGGAGAGATAACTCCATCACACAGTACGAGCTTCAGGTTCTGGAGCATGGAGCTGAAATAGTGCAGCGCAACACGGTGATTGTTTTTCTTCAGGAGTAGGTTCACGAGCTCCAAATGGAGCTCGGTGATGTTACGGACCATATTGGTATGCTCCATGAGCAGCCAATACCCCCAGTTATCCCAGCCGAGCCTGCAGCAGAAGAAGAAGACCCAGAGAAGATTGAGGGAGTTTCAGAGATAGATTCCGAGCACGCGCCTGCCGAGCCTAACCCTCAGCCGGACGACTCTTCCTCCGGCAGTGCTTCCTCTGTGGGCAACCTTGACGACTTCTAGGCATCTTAGGATTGATCTTCCTTGTTGTAGTATATGTAAATAGGGAATGAAATGTTGTAAAATAGCCCTAGGAAGGAGTACCACTTGTTGTAGCATATGTGGTAAGGAAGTGTGATGCTAGGTTTGTAATATAAAGACTACCTTGGATGTAATATAAGCAGTGACTACCAGTTTGGAAATCATGATCTTTCTGCTTGCCGATTTTTCTTATCTCTTCATCCGTGCATTTTTTAGGCTGTTTGATGAATACCAAAGTTGTTGCAAATTTTGTAACCTGGGTGTTCACCAAATTTTAGCATATTTGGATCTATGTACCTATATTTATAGTCAAAACACTACCATGATCCCTATTGAAAACCAGCATAGCACAGATTGATGAAAAGTGAATTTTTAGGTTACCTTTCCAACTGTTTTGCTTCGGGAGTGGAATACCGAAATGATAGAGTACGAAGTTATCTAACAGCTGACCAATTTTGAGCTATGTTGGTTGAGCAAATGTGTGTTATGCATATTGTGTTACACCGCATTTTGTTAAATTCTGCTGATTTTATTTTGTTGTCCAATGTAGGATCATTGCACATACCATTGATTTTGGGAGCAAGGATAATGTATCTAATGGATGTCTTCTATAATTACAGATGGTTGGTCATACCCGTGGAACGCCCGAAGGTTTTGGCCGTGAAAATGGCAGTGGATCTCAGCAGCCACCGCCACCACCGCCAAATTTGGCCGAGCTAATGGCCATGCAAACTGAATTGCTTCGTCAGCTGGTGCAAGGGCAGCAGAATCCGCCACGCCAGCAGTAGCATGGAGGACGTGATGAGCAACCAACGGGTTACCAGGAATTCTTTGGTACCCAACCTCTACTGTTCAGCCGGACTGATGAACCATTGGACGCCGATGCTTGGCTCCGTACTATTGAGTCCAAGTTTGCCTTGCTAGCAGTACCTTGTGCCAATGCGAACAAGGCTCAGTTCGCCGCCCAGCAGCTTCGTGGCACCGCTCGCATTTGGTGGGATCACTATTGTGCTATGCAGCCTGCTGGACATGTTATCTCTTGGGAGGAATTTTGGAATGCCTTTAGGACACATCATATTCCTGAGGGACTGATTGAGAGAAAATTGAATAAATTATTGGCTTTGAATCAAGGGACCCGCACTGTTCGTCAGTATGCACAGGCCTTCAATCATTTGTACCAGTACGCGGGCCATCATGCGGATACTGACGCCAAGAAGCGCGACCGTTTTCGTCGTGGCCTCGACACCAAGCTCAAGGAATGCTTGAACCTTGTTCAGCCAAATACTTATAATGAGCTGGTCAACATGGTCATTACTCAAGAAGATTATATTGCCATGCACCGTGCCGAGAAGAAGCGAATGGCACCAACAGGACCCTCGAGTGGTCAGCCACCAAGGTATCGTCTGGTGCAGAATACTCCACCAAGAGCTCCACAGAGAAATGCCCCAACGGGCAAGTTTGTTTTTAGGCCGCCTCAGCAACAGGGAGGATTCAGACCTCCAGTCTTTCAGCAGCCGCAGCAGTTTGGCCCAAGGCCAAATGCCCCACAGTTCAATCGCGAGAACGGCAACAATCGATGTTTCAATTGCGGAAGTACTTCCCATTTCGCCAAGAATTGCCCGCAACCCAAGAAGTCTTATCCAGGGCAGAACTCCAACTAGAACAACAAGGGCAAGGGCAAGAAGCAAATGGTGCAAGTCTGACAGGGGCAAGTTAATTTCACTACTCTTGCAGAGCTTCCCAAAGGAGCACCAGTCATGTCGGGTACTTTTTCTATCCACAATAAACCCACAGTCATATTATTTGATTCTGGTGCAACTCATAGTTTTATAAGTGCCAAATTTGGAGCAAGGGTAGGATTGGATTTTTGTCATACCAAGAGATCTTACATGATAGCAACCCCTGGTGGAAAGATAGCTTCCAATCAAATCATTAAACACGTGCCAATTAAGTTGGGAAGCAAATTGATAAAGACAGATTTGATCTTGTTGAACTTAGAAGGCATGGATGTTATTTTGGGCATGGATTGGATGACTAGCCATAAAGTATTGTTAGATATCTCTTCTCGAGCTATCGAGATAGATTCACCTTATCAAGGAGCCACCATACTCTATCTGCCACAACGAGAGTGCTTCAACTCTTGTGCCTATGCCATAAAAGAAATTAAAATTGAAGATATTCTTATTGTGTGTGAGTATGCGGATGTATTTCCAGATGACTTGCCTGGAATGCCCCCTGATAGAGATATCGAATTCGTTATCGAGCTTCAACCCAGTACCGCCCCTATTTCTAAGAGGTCGTACCGTATGCCTCCAAATGAGTTGGCAGAGTTGAAAATCCAACTTCGAGACCTTCTTGCCAAGGGTTTTATACGTCCGAGTACTTCACCATGGGGATGTCCAGCCCTGTTTGTGAAGAAGAAGGACAACAGTTTGAGGCTATGTGTTGACTATCGACCACTCAATGCGGTCACTATTAAAAACAAGTATCATCTTCCCCGCATTGATATCCTGTTTGATCAGTTAGCTGGAGCCAAAATTTTCTCTAAGATCGATCTTCGTTCTGGCTACCATCAAATAAAGATCAAGCCATGTGATATTCCGAAAACAGCTTTCTCGACCAGATATGGACTCTATGAATATCTGGTTTTGTCTTTTGGTCTTACCAATGCCCCGGCATACTTTATGTACCTGATGAATTCAGTCTTCATGCCGGAGCTTGATAAATTTGTCGTGGTGTTCATCGACGACATTTTGATCTACTCCAGGAATGAAGAAGATCATGCTCAGCATTTACACTTCGTTCTTCAGCGATTACGAGATCATCAACTTTACGCCAAATTCTCCAAGTGTGAATTTTGGCTGGATAGTGTGAAATTTTTGGGTCATACTATCTCCAGTGAAGATATATCGGTTGATCCAGCTAAAGAGCAAGAAGTGATGGATTGGGAACCTCCTACTTTAGTCCATCAGATTCGCAGTTTTCTCGGTTTAGCTAGATACTATCGACGATTCATTCCAGATTTCTCCAGAATAGCCAAGACTATGATGAAGTTATAAAAGAAAGGAGTGAAATTTGTTTGGGATGATAAATGTGAAGAAGCCTTTCAAACTCTTAAAGTGCGACTAACTACTGCTCCAGTGCTGGCTACACCGGACAGTACCAAACCTTTTGATATCTATTGTGATGCTTCTGGTACGGGACTTGGTTGTGTACTTATGCAAGACAACTGGGTAATCGCGTATGCATCAAGAGCTCTCCGGAATCATGAGAAGAACTATCCAACACATGATCTGGAGTTAGCAGCTGTCATACATGCTCTTAAACTCGGGAGACATCATCTTATGGGGACTCATTGTAATTTTTACACTGACCATAAGAGCCTCAAGTATATCTTCACCCAAGTTGATCTCAACATGAGGCAGAGACGCTGGATAGAGTTGATAAAGGATTATGATCTAGACGTGCACTATCATCCAGAAAAGGCTAATGTGGTTGCAGATGCACTCAGGCGCAAGTCACAATGCCATTGTCTATCTGTAGAGCCATTCAACGAAACTCTATGCCAGGAAATGATGAAACTAAACCTAGAAATGGTACCTCAAGGAAGTCTGAACCATATAGCTGTCGAGCCTACACTTCATGATAGCATCATCATGGCACAATTACATGATGAAGGTATCAAAATCATCAAGGAAAAGCTATCCCAAGGAGAAGCAAAATACAAATATTTTCGTGTGGATCATAAAGGGGTTTTGTGGTTTGAATTTCATCTTGTTGTACCCAAGAATCACCAGCTTAGAAAACAAATCCTTGATGAGGCACATTTATCAAAGTTTTCCATTCATCCCGGTAGTTCCAAGATGTACCAGGATCTTAAACAGAATTTCTGGTGGATTCGAATGAAAAGAGAGATCGCCAAATATGTTTCTGAGTGTGATGTCTGTCAAAGAGTTAAGGCTAGTCACTTGAAAGTAGCTAGTACTCTCCAACCGTTACACATTCCATCCTGGAAATGGGAGGACATCAGTATGGATTTTATCATTGGCTTACCCAACATTTCTCAGAAGCATGATTCTATTTGGGCAATTGTTGATAGACTCACCAAGACCACTCATTTTATTCCTATAAATACAACTTATTCTGCCAAGAAATATGTAGAAATCTATCTTGACCAGATTGTTCGTCTGCATGGAGTTCCAGAGATGATCATTTCTGATCGTGGGGCGCAGTTCATTGCACGTTTCTGGGAACAATTGCAAGAATCCCTTGGAACCAAATTTATTCGTAGTTCAGCCTATCATCCACAAACAGATGGGCAAACTGAATGAATAAATCAAATCCTTGAAGATACGTTGAGGGCACGCGCTATTCAATATGGCAAGAACTGGGATAAATGCTTAGCACTGGCAGAGTTCTCATATAATAATAGTTATCAATCCAGCTTACAAATGGCACCATTTGAAGCGTTATATGGTCGAAGGTGTCGAACTCCTTTGAGTTGGTCACAAGCCGGAGAACGCAAAGTTTTTGGGCCAGATCTAGTCATTGAGGCAGAAGAGAAAGTCAAAGTTATCCAAACTAATCTTAAAGTAGCCCAATCAAGACAGAAAAGTTATGCAGACAAAAGAAGAGAACCTTTACAGTTCAAGGCAGGGGATTTCGTATATCTGCGAGTATCTCCTACTAGAGGTGTTCAACGTTTTGGCATAAAAGGGAAATTGGCACCCCGATACATCAGACCATTTGAAATCATCGAAACTTGTGGTCCAATTGCTTACCGAATCCGTCTTCCTTCTCATTTGGCCGCCATTCATGATGTTTTCCATATCTCTCAACTCAAGAAGTGCATCAAAGTGCCCACTGAGATCATTAAACCATAAGATATCGAAATTGAACCCGATCTATATTATGCTGAATATCCAATTAGAGTTCTTGACACCAAAGAAAGAAGTACCAGAAGGGAGAAAGTTAAAAGGTACAAAATCCAGTGGAATCATCATACTAAGGAAGAAGCCACTTGGGAGACTGAAACTTATCTCCAAAGAAATTTTCCCGACTTTCTTAGAACCAATCCAGGTACCAAATCTTTCCGTCCTTATTCTTTCTGTAATCTCGGGGCGAGATTCCTTTTAAGGGGGAAGGCTGTGACACCCTAGGTGTCTGCGCAGTAGAACTGTATTTATTTTATGCTTCATGTGCTTAATTTGTGTGAGAAAGGGTCTTATTTTAAAAATATTAGGTTAATTGTGTAAATATGATTTGATGCAAGGTCCTTTCTATAATTTAATTTGAATAGGGTGTGCAAATGTTGCTTTTTTGGAGGGTTTGTTTGTAAAATTCATTGTAATCATTACATGGCAGGAAGTCGTACTTTTTAGTCTGAAATTAAGGTGAGTTTGCTTTGGAAAAGACAAAAGTCCATTAAATTCAAAATCATTTCTATGTTTTCAAAATAACTCTTTAACCTTTGATCAAATCAATTTTTGCACAACACCAAAGTTGTAGATCTTGAAAAGTTGAACAACTTTCATGTTGGACACTTTTTCATTTGAGCCCTAGTTTAGGAGTTATTTTTGTTTTATAGTGGGACCCCTGAACTTTTCAGAAATTGCAACCTAGGTCCAGTCTTCTTCTCCCTCCTCTCTCCCTCTCTGCTTGCTCTGCCACCGGCGCAGAGCGGCACCGCCGCCGCTCAGGAGGGCCGGGAGGCCACCTCCTGCTGCTCCACCGCCACATGCGGCAACCCCGCAACCCCGTGGCCCCACTCCACCCCACGTTGGATCCTCCTCCCCTTGCCACGCCGCCCAGTCGAGCTCCGCGGCCGCCACCTCGCCGCTGCCGTGGCCAGCTCAGGGGAAAGCCCGGCTTCCCTATCTCTCACGCGCCTCAGCACCAGGATAGTCCCCACAACGCATTCCCCTCACTCGTTCGCCACATCCCCGCCCAAACCCCAGAACACCGCCGCTGTCCGCCCGCACGCCGATGAGCTCGAGCTCACCGTTGACCCACCACTCCAGACCTCCTCCACCCACGCAGATCCCGCCAATAGCTCCGCCTCGCTCTTGGGCAGCTCCCTGGCCATTCCCCTTCCACCCTCGACCCCCAGAGCAACCTCGCCGCCGATCCCGTACGCCGACCACGGCTGCTCGCCGTCGACGAGCCTCCTCCGGTCGCCTTCTCCTCGACCTAGACCCTCTAGCAGGTAGCGCTTGACGCCTTGAAGCTTCCTAGCCCCTCCACCCTCGCCGCCGGTGATCAGAGCCGCTGGAATCGGCCGGTCAACACCCCCCTCTGCTCTGACTCCGGCCAAGGGCATATCTGCTAGGAATAAAAAACTTCTAGGGACCTATCTGCAAGTTTTAAATCCTTTTCCTTTTGTTTCTAGGCTGAACATTGAAAATGCCTAAAAATTCATAGAAAAATTAGAAAAATACAATTCCAAATGTTTTGGAATCTTTGTTAGCATACCTACAAGTTTTGTTACATACACATCTTCAATTTTGGTCTGCATGTTAATCCAAGAATATTCACCTAGTATAAACACGATTGAACACATTATCACTAAGAGAAGACAAGATTATGCATTTAGCGGTGACATCATGTTGCTTCTCTTGTTAACCATTATTTTTTAAACCTTCACTCACAACTCTCCAAACATTTAACCCCGTTGCTTGGAGATGGGCTTGCATTAAAATCTTTCATCGTTGGAAGCCCGTCCCGTCGAACCGTGCAGCGGGTCTAAAAGGATCCATCCTTTCCCCCCTAAGAGATAACTCACTAGGCGGTAAAGCCTACCAATCTAATGAGCCGGTAAACACAATTTTACAAATGGAATTAGTTTTCTTTGTGAAAGAAGTGAGTCCCTGCTTTGATACCAATTGAAAGCGATCGGGTGCTCTAGCGTAAGAGGGGAAGGGGGTGAATTAGGCACCCTAAAATCCTTAACCTATGGCTCAACTAGTTTGCACAAAACTTAGACTAAAGCAAGCTATGTAGATGTGCAACTACGGTTCACATTAGTGTGAAACCCTCATCCCAAAAGAGTTTAGCAACCTATAGCCAATCCTATCAAGATACTACTCTATGAAAATAAAAGCACAAATGTTGCAATATGAAATGTGGAAGCTTAAAGGAGGGATAAAAGAAAGAAAACTCTCGACACGAGAATTTATCCCGTGGTTCGAATTGCCACAAAGGCGCCCCTACATCCACATTGTTGAAGCACTCACAAAGAGCATCGCTTCCTGGCAATCAAGTCTCTTCCGTGAACACAATCACGGTCACCTTGATCCCGATCTTCACTAAGGGAGATTGCCCATGAAGGAGGGGTCTCCGTCCCCCGCACAAAGTTATCGACGCCGCTCCACACCAAGCCGAAGGGTCGTTGACTTGCTGGCGAGCCACCAAAACTCCAAAAATAGCCGGCGCACCAAGATACAAAGTTGGTTCACTCTAGAACCACAGCACAAGGATCTCAACCTTGCTTAATCACTCACTCAAGAGCTAATCTAGCACTTTACACTTGCAAAGCTAGTGCTAAAACCTAAGGATATGAACACTATGCTCTTCGATGGCTTGGAGGTGTTTTTTGGGTGTGTATGGGATGTCCAGCAACTCCAGCAATCTTCAAATGGCCGGGGGAACTCATATATATAGGCCTCCAAGTCGAACTAGCCATTTGTAGCCGTTAGCAGCTTTTTTGCGTGGGCATCGGAACTTTCGGTGCTTCTGCATCGGTTCTTCCGGTCACTCACAAGCTGAAACTAGCCGTTGGCTTCTCTGACGCTTCTGCAGCTGAGTTGGCACCCATCGGTTGAACCGATACAATGGTGTCGGTTCAACCGGTGACTCTTGATCATCTTGTAGTCGTTGTCCTTGCTGACGTCATTGCTCCGACGCCTTGCTCCGACGCACCACCGGTTCAACCGGTGCTGAAGACTTTGCTTTTGCTCGCTTAACATCGTCTCTGGACAATGGTACATTGATTGCACCGATGCCTATCTTGACATCGTCGGTTCAACCGGTGCTTCACTTGATTTTTTTCTTGATCTTCATTTGGCGCTCAGACTTGCACTGATGTCCGGATGTCGGATCTTCCGACAACCATCGGATGCACCGATGCTTAGGCATCGGTTAAACCGATGACTCTGTTTTCTGCAGAACTCGTCTAATTCACCGTTTTTTTAGTTATTTCTTCGTATTTTACTTTGTATGGTTCTTTTATTTCATCCCTGAGATCTAGAAATGTTCACTTGACAAAAACATTAGTCTCATTGATTGTGTTGTCATAAGATCGCCAAAATTACTCGAAATGACATAAATGTTGTCATATTTTACATAGGCGCACGCGCGACTGCTCCGGCGGCGGCGCAGGACGTAGGGCGACGCTGATGCGATGGCCGTCGTAGGTGGGGGCGGCCGCGGCGGTCCTATGGTCGGCGGTGAAGTACAAGTAGTCCTCGGCGGGGTATTTGCCGTATGGTGCGACGAGCATCCACGGAGGGTAGGCGGCGGCGGCGGCAGCTGTCGTGGGACCAGTGGTTTGGGTCCCCATTGGCGACGGTGCGTGGCTGTTCTTGATTTACTGAACCCTATATATATTCGGGTAAATGTCCGCGGTAGACGGTCCTATTCGGACAGTACCTGGAAGCCTGTATACGTCTAGGAGACAAACTCCAGGAAGTCTAGGTTAAATTTAATATTGCTATCTAATAAACTTACATTGATTCACGTTTTCGTGATTTTTTCAGTAAACTCCTGTGAATTATATACACCATGTAAAGTATTTTGTGGAGAAATTTACAATTGAGATAATTGACAGAATGAATAGAAATTTATTAACTATCAACAGATTGACAAATAATAAAAACAAGTGATGTAGGGTAACTAGGCAAAAGAAACAAAGAAAAAAAATTGGCCTTGTTTGGATTGTTCTACATTCTAGAATGCCCTAGAGAAAAGAATTTTGCATGCATAAAGTACTAAATGAAGTCTATTTATAAAATCTTTTTAAGAATCGGTGTAACTTTTCGTAACGAATCTAACAATAATAATTAATTCATGATTGTCTACAGTCACTCTGTTCGCTTCAACCAGTCAACAGTGTTTTTCTTTCACACCAAACCAGTACCAGCCACCAGCTACCAGCCAGCCAGCAGTACTTTTCTCTCATAACAAGTCAGCACCAGCCACAGCCAGCCGAACAGAATCAGTAATGCTATAGTAACCATCCTCTAATCGTGCGGTCAAAGACCTCATTAGATTCATCTCTGAAGTAGTACAGGAGTTGTGGAGTTAGTTTTGCAAACTACCTTCATTTAATACCAGTAATTAATGGTCAAAGTTTTCTAACACAATTTGTACTAGGGAACCAAATAGAGCCATTGATTACAGGGGGACTAGGCAGTTGGTTAATCTATCTAGTCCGTCAGTCCAAAAAGAAAACAAGTCATACTAAGAACTAAGAATTTTAGAACAAATTAAGAAAAAGATAAAATGATCATGTTTGCCCCTACTTATTATCCATATTTGGCACTAATTGATTTTTGCATGCACATACAATTGCTAAATTGGTAAGATGATTTATTTTTTAGAAGAAATTTCGAATCATAGAATGACTTTTTTTTGGATGGATAAAGTATATACTATAAGGAGATAGAGAATTGAAAACAATTCTCATCTAGATTGAGCCCACTGTACTTCTCACATAGGGTCCATTTGTGTCACACCTAGTTTCTTTTAAAAAACAAATAATGTATAACTATTTGTGTACCAGAATCAAGTGACAATATTAATTACATAAAAATAATCAGTAATAGTGCCCAAAAAATATACTTGAAAGCCTATCGAAGATGTACAATTTATCCTAAAAACATGGCTCCACACTTTAAAAACAATAGATCAGGAGTTGCGTATGCCTAGAACTCAGCACTATCTTCAAAAAATTTCACAACAACTTCCTCTTCTAAGCAGCATTGATTTAGCAAGGTGGGTATATTTATGGTTTGTACTCGCACCAAGTGCATAAGTAAATAAATGGTATACAAGGCTTAAACAAGGACTATGTTTGGCCGACTAAGTGCGGTTAGTATTTTAGTAAATATTAAATTGTTAGCAACCTAATTGGTATAATGTAAGTGTTTTCCTAGCCATATTTATATTTATATAATAAATGAGAATGGCAACAATAAAGTAAATACTACATAAATTAAACAATTAAATTAAAGCACATAGGTTCCAATTAAGTTGTGCTGCAAGAGTCCAGGGTCTCCATTAAAGCATCTCCAAGAACTCTTGTATCTATGAATAGCTAAAATCCTGATATAGCTATTATGTAAAACGAAATAGCTAGCGAAAAGAGATGAAATCCAACCGCTTCTCTAAAATCCAAAAAGAAATTGCTAGTGCTCAGCGCTAGGTAAAGATGCCCAGTGTCACCACTTGGATAGAAAACGAGGATAGAAGAAGAGGTAGATAGAGTTTCTGTTTCATGGGAGTTTTTTTGTCTTTCTTTTCTTTTTTTAGAAAACTCACCCAAGATACAAGAACTCTTGGAGATGCTTTTAGAGCATCTCCAACAGTTTCTCTAGAAATGAATAGCTAAAATCCAAATTTAGGTATTATGTAAAACAAAATAGCTAGCAAAAATGTGATAAAACCCAACAGCGTCTCTAAATCCAACTGCGAGAAGCAACTCTTCTTCCACCTCTACCTCTAAACGCTAGGGTCAAAAGGCCTATAACAGTGGCGTTCCCGCGCTACAAGGACCACCAGCGACCAAGAAGCATGCCACAGTGTTCAGAAATTCGAGGCACACGTGGTGATGCACTTGGCACAGGTAGATGGTGATAGGAGCTCGCTGAATAAGAGGAAGAATGCGGCTGCGACATTGGTCGGTGTGGCCACCAGCGCCTGCAACAGCAACTTTGCATTTCTCATCACACGAGCTGCGAACGTAGTGAGTTAGCGAGAGCACAATGATCCACGCGACGAGAGGGTTCCATTCTGGTAGTTCTCGTGGGCTCTGGTTCGGAGATTGGGAGGGGGCTCACCGGGGAGGTCGAGGTCCGTTGTTCTGGGCAACCATGGCGTGACGGCACGACGTCTGTTCGGTGGGGAATTCAACGGCTGGGTCAGGGGATCGAGGGAGAAGGTCATGGAGCTGCTATCCCCGCGTGGAATTGGTTTAATTTTGCTCATGGATGGTGTAATGAAGATGAGGGCAGGGCTCGGCCTCCTGGTAGCCATGGCGACCTCGCCGTGCTCTCCCTGCGCCGGCCCCTCCTTCCGCCGCCACAACTGCTCGTCGCGGGCAGCCCACATGTGACCCTGCTCTGTGTCGGCGAGCACCTTGGCTCCGCCTGGGTGCATATCTCGCCAGCGAGAACGGTGCCCAGTGCCGCCGGCTCAAGGGGGCAAGATGGCAAGGGAATAGGCGAGTGGGAGGAGCTCCGTGGCGGTGAGGTGGAAGGGCCCAAGGTGCGTGCGCGCACAAGGGGGGCCTCGTGATGGTCGATGGCGAGTCGAGTAGCTCGACATTTTGGCCGAGGGAAGAAGCCGGGATGACGAACCGGATAGCTAACCGAGTGGGATGAAGAGGTTGTTGGATCTTGTTTTTTGAGCCAATTAACTATATTTGCATATTCAATTGGTTTTACAGAGCCGGTTGGAGTTGCTCTGCCATGGACATGGCTGATATATCAGTTTTATACTCTGAAGAGATCGCATACTTTACCCATAAGTCATATTGCATGTCACGCGGTGCACATAATGGCATTCTCATCATACTGAGGTATGACTGCATCGGTATAATACGACATATTTACAAGATTCTCTAATAAATAGTAGCCTGTTAAAGTTCTAGCAACCGTGTGAATGAACCTCCCCCAAGAAACATGGCCACGTACATCCTTAGTACGAAGCAAACCTCTCATCATGCAAATCCATGGAGTAGTGATCTGTGTTTCAAATACTGTTATCATTAAACCACACATGACAAAGTACATAAGCTAAGAAATTCTACCCAACACTAAAGGTAAAACCCAGCTTCAAAGATATGGATAAGAAAAGGATAAATAAACGGGTCCCGTCATATTCATGCTTGCATTCATAGAAGTAAATAAATAAATATTTTTACGATGAAGGTATGATAAAAAAATACAAGCTTCAAAACTCTTGAACTGTGTTCCTTCTACTAGCGACAAACATCGGCACAAACATACAAGAAAACAAATAAAATTCAACTAAGAATACCAGACTAAACAAAATAAAAGCTATAAAAGAGCATACTAAAAGAAAGGGCTCGATACTAATGTCACGTGTGTGCAAAAGCCATTGAAAATGGAGCAGCGGTTCAAAAGTTACACCTATCCAAGATTTTGTATATAACAGAAAAGAAAAACTATAAGCTAGATTTATTTTAATAAAAAAACACATTTAAAAAACAAATGTACAATATTATAATCAATCAATTTAATTTTATGTGTAAATTAAAGATGAGGTAAAATGTCACATCCCAAAATTTTAATTTTGGATCGTGGATATCTTTGTATTCTGGCACACGACAAAGTGAATTTCAAATTTTTATAAATGATCTTGGATGGGAAAACGATCAAAATAAAAGTTGTGGATCTCGAAAAATTATGAAACTTTGTAGTTGATAATTTTTTAATTTGAATTCGTTTAGGACCTCAAATAAGCAATTTACATACCATTTGTTTCGGGTTTTATTTATTCGAATTTTGTGAGTGTGCTTTTTTGCCGTGGGACAAAACAGCACACGGCAAAGAACCAGAATCCTGCAGTGACTAGTGCATTTATGTTACAGCAGTTTAAACTTATTTTGATCTTATTTAAGAAGATACGGCCACTGCCATGAATGAACATCCAATCCATGCTGACAACACATATTACTGTTGACAGTTTACAAGTACTGCCGCTACGCAAATCACGGCTTCCTTAATCTAGAGCATTTCACCATCTTCAGAGTCCGAATAGGTCACAAGGTTCGCAGCTGTGACTCAATAAAAACCGTCCCAAGCCGCAAGGCTCTTCGCATTGCTTCAATCATACTGTTCTTGCCTTGTATTTCATTACTGCTTTCTGTCTGATCCCAGGACATATCTTCATCCTACAGGTGAATAATAATCACATTAGACAGCTTCAATAGGTATACAATACTTATCATTTGCGAGTGTAAAACTGTAAATATATAATCGAGCTCTACAATGTTAATTAGCTCACCGAATTGTCGACTGATTGTATCTCGGGGTCATACTGGCTTGTGTTAGGCTGTGAACTTGAGGCACCATTGCTGCACTTCTTTACACTTGAATTACGTAGTTCCTTCTCGATCTTTTTTCGGTGTTTCTGTCAGAAACATTTGTTGTGCAATTAAATAAATTGCTATTCAAAGAGGCAACCGATATCAAGTTACAGTTCATGTTTTGTGACGTGTATATAACTTTAATTAATAAGAACAATGTGCATGTACCTGAAGATGAGCAGAAACTTGAGTGCGGTCAATGGAGTTTACATTCATGATTAGATGTATCATCTTTGGAGTCGCGGCTGAAATAAAATTTACATTCATAGATAATCCACAATCGGTCTGAAATCCAGATGTTGTGAGCACGACACAAATAGAGACGACTCTACCTTCCCCAAGTAGTTCAAGAGCTTGTAAGAACTTCTGCTGGAGAAACGGAGTCCACAAGAGCTGAGTTACCTTCTGTTTATTAGCACTTTCTCTAAATTTGTTGTCACTCTTAAATACATCATCGCTTTTTCCTTCAATACCTATATAATGAATTCACATGCAACACAGTAAGTTATCCATATTACTCAACCAAAATGCTCTTTTTGTTTTTAAAAAATAACTGAATGTTTTACTATATAGAGAACATATATAATCTATGTACAAGGTATGTAGCTGTTGTTTGCATTGAGTAATTTTACTTTGAAAATTTCCGGGACATACAGAATGAACCATTTGCAGCAAGCATGCTCACATAATATACATAAAGACATACTGGATTAAACACACTTTCTTTTATATTGGTCAACTAGAGAACTAGTAAAAGCGTGCCATATATACAGTATCTCCAACCTCGGAATAAGTCTTCAATCTTCTCCCGACGGTTTCTTATGTCAAGATGTTGCCATAAGTCATTTATCGTTTCTGCACCAAGAGGCTTCTGGATCAAAAAGCGTGCACCAAGCTCGACACTTGTGTTCATTGTAGGCCAGGTAATCTCATCTGACATCACTAGTTCAGAAAACGGGAGTTGGTATTTGACAACTTTTGAAATTTTAGAATCCATCACGTAAAACATAAATAGTAATAAGAAAAATACTACATGCATGCTTATGAAAGATTAATATTTCCAAAAGAATCTGCTTACTTACTGATCACTTGAAGGTACGCAACTCCCTGGAAATATCAAGGAACTCAAAGCCATGCATCTCTTTCATGTTCACCGCCACCAATGCAAAATCAATATCTTCTGTATGATCCTTCAGAAACTTGAGTGCTTTGATGGGACTCGTAAATACCATCACTGAAACAAACAACAGAAGCATTTAGGCCATTTTTGGAATGTCTCTCAGCCGGCTTCTACTTAAAAAAAAAGAAAAAACTGATGCCGTCCAAAACGCACTACTAGAAAACAGGCAAAAGGTTCTGGCCAAAGGTACCAGCTGCTGTTGCAACCGGTACTAATGCCACGCATCAGCACCGGCTGCAAAAGCAGCTGGTACCTTTGGCCAGCGGCGATCAAAGGTAAGGTGTTTGGTACCGGGTTAAAGCATCACCCGGTACCAAAACTTCAATATAGGAACCGGTTAGTGCCACCAACCGGTACCAAAAGCACATAGAGGAATAGGTACCGGTTGGTGGAACCAACCGGTGCATAAAGGGTGGACAATGGCACCGGATTTTGCCATGGCTCGGTGCCGCCACGTGCCCACAACAAAGGCACCGGTTAGTAACATCAACCGGTGCCTATGCCTTTTGTTTGGCACCGGTTGTTGAGCACCAACCGGTGCCTTTGAGCCACGCCTATAAATACCCCAACCCCTCCCCCCTCTAAGCTGCCGTGAACTCACTGTTCATGGCAGCTGAGTGAAGGGAGGGGAGGCGATTTTTTTTCTTCAAAAAAGGTTAGTTATTTTTCTCCATAACTTAGCAATTGGTTTTTAGAAGCAGTTATCATTTAATTTATTTGATAAGTGAATAGTATCTATTTATTATAGTTATAAGCATTATCAATTATATATTTGAATTCAAATTTAATATAGTATGAATGTATTATTTGTACACTACAATGATGTATATAAATGTATTGTGGACCTAGATGAGTCGGCAATGGATGTACATGGCCGATCGGCGTTCAAAGGAGTTCATTGATGGCATGCACGAATTCATAGAAGTGGCCGAGAAACACAAGTATGACGGTTTCGTTCGTTGTCCATGCAAATTCTGTAAGAATGAGAAGGATTACTCATCATCAAGAACCATCCATAGTCACTTGTTCAATAGTGATTTCATACCGAACTACTATGTTTGGACCAAGCATGGCGAAAGAGGAATTGAACTGGATAATAATATAGAAGAAGAGGACAGGATTCCTGACTTTGCAGCCAATTATAATTCCTTTTTCAACGGCACTGCAATGGGTGAGCCTGAAGAAAATACTGAAGGATACGTTGTAGAAGATGATCTTGGTCAGATGCTGCGCGAAGCTGAGGAAGGTTGCGAAACAGAAAAGGAATCGAGAGATCTAAAGCGTATGTTGGAGGACTACAAAACATTGTTGTACCCTGATTGCAAACAAGACCAAAAGAAGTTGGGTACCACATTGGAATTATTGCAATGGAAGGCATCAAATGGTTTGTCGGACAGGGGATTCGAGGAGTTACTGAAACTTATTAAAAACTTACTCCCTGAGGGTAACACCTTGCCGGAGACAATATACGAGGCAAAAAAGTTGTTTGTCCTTTAGGATTAGAGGCACAGAAGATACATGCTTATCCTAATGACTGCATCCTATATCGAGGTAAGTATGAAAATTTGGATTCATGCCCTGTATGCAACGCATGCCGGTATAAGATCCCTCGAGATGATCCAGGCGACGTTGAGGGGATGCGTGTCAAGAAGAGGGTGCCTGCCAAGGTGATGTGGTATTTTCCTCTAATACCACGTCTGAAACATTTGTTCATGAACAAAACGAATGCTAAATTGATGCGATGGCACAAAGAAGAACGTAAGCGAGACAACAACAAGAAACTGATTGGTGCGGGTACTACGTATGCGACTACTTGCACATCATGACTCCATGCGGGAAGGCTACTGATGAAGAAACGAGAGTACGTCCAAACCGTTCACTAGTATATTTTCATAATTGTACTAACGCACAGAATGTTAATGCTTTTTTCCTAAATGATAGATGTCTCAAATGGGGGATGAATGTTACTCTACTGATCGGATCAACGCCGTGTGCGAGCAGCTCGCCGGATTCATTTTGAACGAGATCTTGGATCCTATAGGCGAGTTCTACCACGACGGTCACATCGATAGAGGACTTTCATGGACATCCTGAGGGGACTAGTAGTTGGACGGCTAACATGACTTGTACATTTGTAAATATTTTTAAACATTATGCCTTGATGTTTGTAAATTTGTAAATATATTAGTTCATGTAATTAGCTTAATTATATGCTCGCATTTCACTTTTAGTTAGTTTCAAATATTCTCTGAAAACGAACACGAACAACCAATGAACGTAGAGTAAAAGCTTAAGTGCGTTTAGCAATTATAAAAGAATAAACAGTAATAAATAGAACAAACAAAACTGGATTTGGGAAAAAAAGGGAAAAGGTCATTGGTACCGGTTGGAAATACCAACCGGTACCAAAGGGGCTCCCACCTTACGTCAGCGAGGCAGCCTCTTTGGTACCGGCTGGTATTTCCAACCGGTACCAATGGAGGCCTAAGGCACCGGTTGAAAAACCCGGTGTCTTAAGTAGAGGCCAATGGTCGCGGTTGCGGGGCACCGGTTGGGAAACCGGTGCCTTTGGCCTTTCTCAGCCGGTGCCCAAGGCCCGTTTTCTAGTAGTGACGCTCCGCTTCTCACACAACTTCTCTTTCAATGCAAAAGGAGCTTCCATGAAAAGGTCCGCTCCCCCCTAGAATTAGAGCAAGTTTTATAAATATCGCCGGTAGCTGGCTGCAAGCGCGCGGGGAGGCGCGCATGAGGCTGCGGACCCGCTGATATTGAATGCTGCCGCAGCTCCCCCAGCCAATAGAAGAAAGGCACAACACGTCAGCGTGCGTCTTCGCCGGCCGCAGCAGGCGTTTGCCGAGCAGCCCGCGCGTAATCTCTCTTCTACTCCATGTCGGATTCAGCCACCTCCACGCCATTCATAATACCTGCTCTTAGTCAACCACCGTCTACCCTCTTTTTTCTGCAGTAACTGCAGAGTGACCCTCATTGACGTGTGGGTTCAGTCCCCCTGCAGTAACTGCAGACAAGACTCACTCATCTTGACACCCACCGTGTCTTCCCTCTCGTCGTGCCACTTGCCGCATCCTCTCTCCGCCTCCTCTCCGCTTTCTAATCCACGGATGATGGCAAGGGCCCCCACACCACACGCTGCGTCATCCCCCAGGATGAGTCTTCTGCACGAGTCTTCTCTGTAGTTGCTGCAGGGGATTCTCTCATTTACGTGTGGACCCCATAGGTATGAGACCCACATGTCGGTGAGGGTAGTCCCTCTGCAGTAACTGCAGAGAAACTACTTCGTCCCCTGTCCCTCCTCCACCCGAGCTCCACCTTCCAATCCGGTGGAGGATGGGGGCGGCGTGACCAGACGCCATGCGCCGGTGAGGGTAGCCCTGATGCCTGGCGGTGGATACGGTGCTTCCTCCAAAACATGGAATTCCTCCGTTTGCCGATACCTTGACTCAACGCTCAATCTACATGAGCACGCTAGCTTCCCACATCTTGGCTATGGAGAAAAATCACCTTTTTCTCTAATTTAATCTAGGAAAAAACCGGCCTCTTCTGCCAAACAGGACTGATGGATTCTTTCTAACACAAATAGTAAGAAATAATCTTTTAAAAGATGGTCTTCTACATGCTCACACAATTGCTAAGAAAAATTTAAAAATGCAGATCCACACAACATAAAAAAGACTCCATATACATATACAATTTCTTTTGCTCCCTGTAGCTGCAAAGATTAAGTTAGAGATATTACCTTGAAAGTCGAGTTTGGCAAGCATGTAACTTGCAGTGTCGGCATCGCATGGATTTTCATCCACTACTAAGACACTAAGCTTGTCACTATGTCGCCCTTCTGTTCCTTGAGTACCCATGCATGAACGTTTCTACAGGCTTTGCTGCTGCTTATGCTTCAATTTTTCTGTGAAACGCCTGAAGGAGCACTATCTATAAAACAGAGAACCAAGTACCCAGTATTAAATTCTATATATATGTTCATTCACTGCTTATTATTATGTGCAACTGAAATGTGATCCAAGAACTGATAGTTTTAATTACTATATATATGTTTCACAACCAAATATACAAAGACCAGTAAGGTCCTTTTTTATAAAATTCTATATACTGAAAAATCATTAAATGATTGTAGTAAAGGGACATCATATAGATGTGATGATGTGGAGAGTGTAATATAGTACTCCCTCCATATAGGAAATAGATGTACAGCGACACGGTCTCCATAGCATAATTTTGACAGCTTATTTTTATAAAAATATTTGTTGAAAAGTGATATATATATATATATATATATATTATGACAGTGCTTTGTAAAACAAATCTATTCATATAACGTTTACTTTTTCAAACTCAATAACTTAAAAATTATTCATGATTTATATTCTCAATGTTTGACCCAAACCGTGTTCAAAACGACATCCTTTTTCTACACGGAGGGAGTATATATATTTATGTTAAACACGCGTACTTGTGGATATAGCAAATGCTCCACAAATTTTTTTTGGATGCGCTAAAATTTATAGGTTTTTGTTAGTGCTATCTAGATGCTATGGTATCGCCAACTATTAATAACTAAACATCCAATCCATCCACTGTGGACCTCATTGATGACAACTAGTAACTTCCCGAGGACTACACTTAAATAGAACGGCCATCTCGTGGGTTTGGGTCTGGATTTTGGCGTATGGCGGGCACTCCCACTCTCTTCTTGTCCCACCTTTCTCGCTCTCTCTTCTTCTTCCCCCATTCTCCCATGGCTGCTCAGGCTGGCCTGGCAATTGTCCACCCCTCCATCCGGACCCTGCGCATCTGCTTTAGCTAGCCGCGTACACCTCTGCGCACTCGTCTTCACCTCTCACCATGGCCTGCTGTAGTTTCGGGTGTGCGAAAAATCACTACTATGCAAAAACCATTTTTAGAGGTGGATGTCACACCCGCTCCTGCTCGGGTCCCTCTCTCTACCCCTGTAAATGCATTTATAGGGGCACGTCACCGCCTCACCCACCCTTAAAAATACATTTGTAGGGGCGGGTCACCCCATCACCCGCCCCCACAGATCGAATAAAAAACAAAAGAATGGTCGGCAAATGTTCTACTGCCCGCTGCTACCCGCTCCGCTCCTACGTCACGCCCTACTATTGCTCGTTTTGCTCCCTACAACACTGCCCTCGCGCCGTGGCCGTGCGCTGTGTCGGCGCCAAGGCATCACGCCGCAAACCCGACCAGGGACGGGATGTGAGGGGAGGCAGCGCCATGCGCCATGGCCGTCTGCCGGCCACGAAAAGGGATAGGAGGGGAGGCGGCGGCGCCGCCACGTGCCGAGGCAAGGGAAACAGGCACGCTCGCCGTCCGCGCCCCACCAGCCCTGCCGGCGCCCCGGGATGCCTCCATGCCCGTATCCCCGCCCCGCCAGTGCCGTGGCCCAAAGCAGGAGGGGAGGGGAGGCTGTGTCGTGCATCACTGCAACACGCCGTGGGAGCCCCATGTTTGTTGTCCGCACCCCGGCGCTGGCGCCGTGGGAGACGAGGGGAGGAGAGGCGGTGCCATGCACCGCTGCCAGGCACAGCAAGACGGGAGGGGAGGTGGTGGCGCGCTGCGGCTGTGCACTGCTGCCACGCGCCATGGGAGGCCTACGCGCCATAGAGGAAAGAGATTGAATAAGGAAAAGGTTCCCATGCCGCCGCCCAGTTACTGCGGGGGACTCGCCCACTGACGTGCGGGTCCATGGGTATGGGACCCACACATCATTGGAAGAGCCCCCCTGCAGTAACTGCAGAGGAACCGCTTGTGCCGCCCACCGGTAATTTTTTATCCCTCATGCTCACTGAATTTAAACTTTGTAGAGGCAGGTGATAGGGCGAACCACCCACTTTGTAGAGGCAGGTGATAGGGTGAACCTCCCACTTTGTAGAGGCTCAGCTGCTATAGTAACCACAGTCCCTTTGTAGTAATGGGTGAAATTTTAATTTGCCCCTAAAAAAATTGTGACATTGCTACACATTTTTTTAGTAGTGGTGTTTGGATCGTGAATCGGCCCTGTACCACAAGGGAGAGGCAAAGTTTGTGGTCGCATGTAGCACCGATAGGCTCCCGCCATTGGCAACACCGTCTGCGATGGTGGCCGCGCAGCGCAGCAGCATTGTCCGCATCATGCACAACTTGCTGCTGTTTATCCTTTGTTTGGTGGGGAAAATTCAGAGGGAGACGGATAGGTTGACAGATTTGGGTTGGGAAAATTGAGAGAGAGATGGATAGGTTGACTGATTTGGGCAATGATAGATATAGGTTGTTGCCGATTATATTTGAGAAGAAGCAAAAGGAAAAGGTTGAGCTGCTGGTCGTGGTTGTGCAGCTCTGCACTTCTGCTTCCTTCGACCGTGAATCAGATGGCCTCGAATATAACACCCAAGATGAATAAAGGGCAAAATACGCTTTCTACATGGGAATACATAAAGTTGATACCTAAAATTGAACTTTTTGATCTGTTGCTGGAATGGACGAATGGACACTGTGGTTACGTAGAACTCGTCGAGTACTTTGTGTTTGACTATTTATATGTCACGTTTGGAGTTTGAATCAGAAAGTTATATGTTTTCTTTAGGGCCCATGCTACAGGACCCGTGCTACAGTATTCTTTGCTACAGTAGATACCCCCCTCCAAACCCTAAATCCCATGCCTTCCTGCGCTGCCACTCCCTTTGCCGTGCACAAAAAAAAACAGAGGGGATAGGAAAAGAAGGAAAGCTAGGGCACGTCCTCGTCGATCCTCACCGTTCCTTTCCAAAAACCTGTTGGAGCTCCTCTCCTCTGCTCTCCTCAGCTACTGTGCAGCTTGTTTTCCCCCTGATTTTAGAAGTTTTTAGCTCATGGGAGTAGCAGTATTAGTCGCCGTTTGGATTAGGGTTAAGGTTTTGTCCTCGTTGCTATTCTCAGCACGTCATCAATCTGCGCAGTTCCTGTTCCTGGCAGTTTTTGGTGTTCTTAATGATCTCAAAAAAATATCAAACCTTTATATGAGTTGGAGAAGAGTTAGAGATCTTTCTATGGCCGCAGAGAACACATCAATTGGATTTAAGACGAGGGACAAACTAATGTTGGAATCTGACTATTTTTCAGTCTTGGAATTCTGGGCAGTGTCTGTTAACCAAAAGTTTAGGAAATCTTAATGATGTTTTTCAGTCCGAAGCGAGTATTGTGCCCGAGAGATCGACCTTTAACTCAGCAGTAGCACTATCTTAGGAATCCTCTCTACCCTTCTACCTATCTTAGCGTGTCCTTGGACCGATTAGAATAGAAGAGACTGCACACACGTTCCCTATGGATTCGATAACCCTTGGAATACTCTGAGGTGAAAGCTACAACGGTATCCATGCGCTTGCAGATTTATTCGTGATGCTAAAATACCCAACAATCTTTCTGGCGCCATTGTCGGAGAATGGTCGCTGTATCTTTCTTCGTACCTAGTAGTCCTCATATCTTTTCCTTTTCTTTCCTTCTACCTTCACCCTCGCTATCCATGGGGAAACTGTCCTTTAAGAGCTTCTCTATCCTACGGAATTATTCCGTATCATTTTTAATTTTCTTTCTGCTACCTCAACCCCCGCTACCACGGAGCAGCCTTCCATCCGAGACTTTTCTGCTCCTACGGGCGAGTTCCTTGAGCCACCCCTCTCTGAGCACCCAATCCTTTCATCCGGCTATGAACTTCGTCCCGACCTTATCGCTATGGTTCAGGAGCTTTCCTTCTCTAGGTTAGATAGCAAAAACCCATACCACCATCTGCGCGAGTTTGAGCTAGTGTGTTCATGCTGTGCCATCGCAGGCATGTCACGCGATACCCTTAGGTGGAAGTTCTTTCCCTTTTCTCTTGTAGAGGAGGCTAGACAATGGTACACGCGTACTGTAGCGAGTATGAACGGAAACTGGGGTGAACTTAGAGATGAGTTTTGTTTCAAGTTTTTCCCCGAGTTCCGGCTCGTTGCTCTACGAAAGGATATCATTTCAGAAGAATGAGAAGGAATCTATAGGTGCGGCTTGGGCTAGATTTTTACTTTTAGTAAAATCCGGCCCTGTCTTATCGTTATCCGATTATGTGTTGCTTGAACACTTTTACTCAGAGCTCGACATGGACTCCGCATCTTACCTTGACATGACCGCTGGAGGGTCTTTTGCCCATAAGACTCTAGCCGAAGGCATGGAAATCTTAGAAATTATCAGCGAGAACACTTCCTTCATAGCCGAGTCTACACCCTCTCAAGAACAGCGTAAGTCAAGTGACGAGGACATTCTAGCAGCTGAACCCGATCCTTCACTGTCCATACCCTTAGATTCGGCCCTAGAAACCTCTCCTGAACCACGAGTTTTGGAGAAAGAAGAAATTCAAACTCCAGAACTCCATTTCAAATTCGAGGATGATCTTTCTTGAAAATTTTAAAACACCTCGAATTATGTCCGCAAGAGGAGACCACCGGTTCCCGTTGCTTCTACATACCCCATAGAAGCTGCCTTCTGTAGGGAAAATGTTAAAAAGTCAATGACCATTATGAGCAGCAAGCGGTTGAGAGAGATGGAGCTATCATCAGAAGTACTCCGGATCAGCTCTCCTCCTTCAACCCTTCCTTGCACCATAAAAGGAACCCAGGTAGACACCCTCTACAGTCCCTCTGTCGGGGCTAACATCATCTCAAGCGAGTGCGCATTTCACCATTTGCGAAATGAGCCGTTGGTTCAAACCGACAAAACCTTCAAGACTCCCTCCGGAGAAATCCTGGAAGCATATGGGACTTTGCAGAATGTGTCTATTAGACACGAGGACGCCGAAGTAATCCTTGACTTTCATATATTCGACGTCCAAAACTTCGATCTCTTAGTCGGGCAACCCATCGAGAAATTTCTCACGAATGCTCCGACTCAAAATAAGCTCGAAGTCCATCCAGGGAAGGAGACTATTTCTGTCCAAATCGCTAAAGCCACAAACTCCATGACAGAACCATCCCTTGATTCTGAACCAATCGAAGAGGTTAAGGGAATTCTCCTTATTGACTAACCGGAATCTCTCCTTGAGAAAGATGTTGATGAATTCATCAAGGAGGAGGATGAACCCACTGAACCCATATATATATATATATATCCGAGTTTGAGACTCCCCCTAGACCACCGATTGATTTTGAGCCTCTTCCCTCTGGCCCCGAGAAAGTTGTTCTCGACCATGATCGAGATCCAACTATGATTTCCCACGATGAATCTCTTGAGATGGAGAATACATGGGCCATGGAATTTGATGAGGCACCGACTTTGGAGTCCAAAGAAAAGGATTCTTTATATGAGCATGGGAGTTTCACCCTTGAAATACCACAAGAACCAAGCTCATTTAATGCCTCCCCAGAGTCAGGCATGCTTAGTGCCTCGCGCACACACGAGAAAAGCAATCACTCCAAGGTGTTCTCCTGCAAAATCTTCAGGAGGGTGGTTGTAGACGTATTTGTTTATCGTAAACATTGCAAATTTTGTGGGTGCACCGTGGCACAAACCATGTAGATAGCTTTAACAATTGGTGGTGAAACAATGGCCCATCACCAATGATGGCTACAAGGGGTCTCATGGTCGAGCTTATGACCATAAAAATAAAGCACTGCCGGCAGATAGCTCGGATTATCATTTATTTATTTACTTATTTATTTCTCTTCAACAAAAGCAAGAGCATGTTCTAGGATGTACTTTTTCCTTCAGGTATTTTTGGTCGCTAACCTTTTCAGGGGAAGATCAAGAAGAATGACGGACAAACAACACCTACGAACATGTTGGCTACACCAACTACAACCCCTCGATATGCCTTGATGAAGGAACAACTATAGAAGGAGACTTGAACTCCATACACTTGAAGTTTTGCAAACTCCAAGTGTGGGGGAGGTATCTGAGTGACCCGAAGTAAGTTCTTTCTCAATCCATAACTTGTCTTTGAATTTGTGCTAGTCCTCGCATCCTGCTCTATAAAAAAAACGAGAGAAATTGCCATGGTGACAACATTGAGTCTTCGTCAACAAGACACCATGGTAAGTGCTCCCAATGTCCTGCTTTTGACATTAAACAAAGCCCTGCTTGGAGGTTGCCCGAGGATCGCCAGGTTCGTACTTATAGCTATCTCCCTTTGAATAAAGCTTAATCATGCTCCATGCTTCCTTCATCTACTCCTGTATACTCTGGTTTGAATGTGTAGCATGCAACACATTCATAGGTGTTTTAAATTAAGCATGGTGCTTAGGTTAAAATGTCCTTGTCAGTCAAACTAGACTTTGTGTCAAGTTTGATTGATGTTCTAGAGTTAATACTTGTATAGATATTGGTTGCATATGTGGAATAACCCCTGTAGAAATCTTCAAATCCGATTGGGTGAGTCATTGAGCTAGATTCAAATGGAAAGGTAAGATAAGATTTTGCATCAATGTTGCACAATATACTCATATTGATGCAATCTTAGTTCAGCCTTGCTTGAGTAAGTATCTTCGTGAGATTAAATTTTAGTTCAAATAAATTTTAGGAGCTCCCTGGTTCTTAAAACCAGTAGAGCCATTATTTCGTTTCCACCATCTCGTCGAATACAGCACCAAGTACAAGCACAAGTGTGAGGGAGATCTCGGAAGTTCATCAATGCCCTACACATTAGAGATCTCCCACAAAGTTATCGCACAACATCGACTGCACCAACATAACAAGGGATAAGGCAATGACACCAGAGTCAGCCGGCCACCCGGTGGTTTGGCTGGATCACCATTGCCTTGATCCCCATCTTCTTCAACAAACGATTGTATGTACATCCTCTACCTCTCAACTCTCTTGATTCATGAGTTTGAATGATTTTTTAATCTTACTCACTAAAATCAAACTCAAGAATCAATGTGTTGCACCTGCTCTACATGATTCCTATGGTTGGCTTGCATATGCTTTATTCCTTGCTTATCATCTTGATGATTGTGAATGGAACTATTTAGGAAAACATGCTCATCCAAGTAGTTGATGTTTGAGATATGGTTTGGATGATATGATCTTCGCTCCTTTTTGTTTAAGTGCTTGGAAACTTATTTGAAAATTTAGAAAACCCTTTGCAAGCTCCTCTTTGATATGCCAAAGTCCTACTAAAGCCATATGATGTTGTGTCGTGAAAACCATATACACATATGCTGCTTGTTTTTGCATTGAGCTTTGTCAAATTGTTGTGACCCTTGAGAGAAATTTTTGTCATGCTTTCATGATCAAGATTCACGTGCACACCTCATAACCCCTTACTATGCTTCTTTGAGAAGTTAACATTGTACCATCCACCCATTCCACAAAATAAATGCTCCACAGTATGTGTTGGTTTCTCTCTCTCTCTCTCCAGTTATTGTTAAAAAAATGAGGCATGGGTTATCAAAAAAAATGGACCCATGAAGGTCCATGAAAAAAAAGAGGAAAAAAGAGAAAGAGACCCATGAAGGTCTTGAAAGAGAGAGAGAGAGAAGAAGAGATAGTCATGCTCTCAAAAAGATTCAAAGAGAGAGACCACACAAAAGGAGTTTTCATTCCATCCACCATAATCCATACACATGCACATCTTGATCTGATTGTATGATTTGTTTTTCTCTTTGGATTCGGTTTTTGACTTTGCAATATATGTGATACAAGTATGCCTTTTACTTCATGCCCTACATTGAGCTCCACATATAGTCATCACTATAAGTAGGATGAAGAAAAGGCAAGTCAAATGCCTTGGTAAGGACATATACACATTGAACGATCTGAGAGAATCAAATGAGAAGCTAAGCAAGGTTTGTTTTGAAAACTTATTGAAAAACCCCAAGCTACTTGACATGAGGAGTAGAAGTGATTTGATTCGCGACCATTCCATTCCTCAACTACCCAAGACGACATTGATAGACACTTCAAAGTTCACAAGTGCAAGGTATGGTTTGGAATATCTCTTATGCTCGCTTCATACCTTTGGAACTCATGTTTCACCTTAGTCCTTTCTGCTTTACTCGAGGACGAGCAAAGGCTAAGTGAGGGGGAGTTGTTGACGGCTCTTAAGTACCAAATTTAGGCCATCAACTCCTGCATAAATACATAAAATATGAGCATCAATATAGTGGTAGGGGTTTATTACTAACCATTTCCACGAGTGTTGGTAAATATTTGTATGCGGGTGAATTAAGGGAGAAAAAACACTTCATGAATAGGAAAACATACTCCACAGATCAAGTTAAAAGGCGCAACCAATCAAAGCATGAGAATCAGGCTGAACTGGATCAAAACAAGCCCAAAGGCCCAAGCAAACTTGCTTAGGACAGGTCATGACCCATGGGATTAGGACAAGGGACATCAAGACAGCCCAAATACCAAGATTGGGGGCGGTTGGTGGCAGTGGGCCTTTGGCCGACCACCCAGATCGGCCGACCAGCCCACTCCACAACCGACTTACCTCCTTTGATGTGGCAGCTCCTCATTGGCTCACAATGTCGATTCTTGGAGGATTAGGTGCTGAAGGTCGCCGTGCTGCCTGTGGCTCCCTCCTATATATATGAGAGGAGGGGGTAAGAATCAAGACACACCACCAAGTTGAGTTTCACATCCAGCAAGTACTCTCTCAAGCCTTCTCTTGCATTAGAGTTGTGTTAGATTAGGGAGAGGGTAGAGGTACTCAGGAGGGGCACCGGTATTCGGCGCTCTTCTCCATTTTGTACCTCTATGAGAGTGAGGGAGTAGTTCGGGAGAGGTGCCGGGGTGTCGGCATTCTGCTCCCAGCTTGTACCTCTATGGATGCTGCTACATTCTTCGGTATTTAGTAAGTATTCATGGTTTCTATCTTTAGTATTTTACTTGGTATAGTAGATGCTATTAGTGCTTATAGTTGAGTGAGATCAGTTCTGTTACTCGCAGGATCGTCATTTTGTATTCATACAGAGTGCTGTAGTTTGCTACGGGATATCATACGTAGTTAGACTACAGTAGTAATCAGTAGTGTAGGCGTGGTGTCTAGGCTAAGGGTTATCCTTCGTTTGCCTTATATCCCACAGTTTAGTAGAGGTAGGCCGTAGGTGGTGATAGCCCTATTGGTCATTCGTAGCCCTCCACGTTCGGATATAGCGTAGAGCTGTTGGCCGGAGTCGACTGTCAGACCAGTTGTAAGCCGGTGCCCGAAGCGAGTATTGTGCCCGAGAGATCGACCTTTAACTCAGCAGTAGCAATATCTTAGAAATACTCTCTACCCTTCTACCTATCTTGGTGTGTACTTGGACCGATTAGAATAGAAGAGAGTGCACACACGTTCCCTGTGGATTCGATAACCCTTGGAATACTCTGAGGTGAAAGTTACAACGGCATCCGTGCGCTTGTGAATTTATTTGTGACACTAAAATACCCAACAACTCACATATTGAATATGCATTAAAAGAAACCGTAGCCAGATTGGTGTGTTAAGTACCGGTACAACAATGCATGATGACATATAGCAATGTGGTTGCATCCCGCACTTCCTTCCTTGAGATTTTTGGGTAGAAGTGAAGTCATCCATTGCATTGCACCTTTAGCATGTGCATTGAAGCATACATAATGTATTGCACAATTTGCATATGCATTGAAGCATCATTATGAAGATCTCTACCTGAAGTTACACTATCTCAGTATGATGCTTCTTTTATATAAAATTATTAATCCGATGTTTAATCAAATTGTGATTTAAATAGCTTGGTTATGCAGTTTGCTTGCTGAGGTTTTTTTCATAAACCTCGCACTTTGATTTTTCCCTCACAGGTGCTTGAGCTTGGATGTTGCATGCTTGGGATGGGAGTAGCAGCATGTGTGCACACACACATCTATATATGTTGAACAAATATTTTATAATAAATTGTTTGGATGTGGAGATTCTGATGTTGTTTCAAATTCTCTCCCGTGATTCAGTTTGTGAAATGTTTATTTCACTCCAGTGAAATTTTGTCAATCTATCTAAACGATTTATGTTGCTTCCACGTACTCTGTTATGTTCTTGTGCTGTAGTGTGGTAATTCTACATATCATTGTTGTGTTTTTTCTGGAGTGTTACATCGAAATAGAGCCTTCTCAGGTGTGCGTGCGAGAACACCCGATGCCGATGACACTTCTGTAGGTGCACCACTGAATCGTCGAGCAGCACTACGCGTGGTGGCACCAGCAGCAGGGCGTGGCAACGAGAGTCCAGATCGTGTATGATGATATGCGGGAGGAGGCTCCTAGGGAGCGAACATGATACAAGGGCTCCAAGGCCAAGGTGGAAGAAGTAGCCAAGGAGTCGCTCGTCACAAGCCATCGCAAGCAAGCGCGGCGCAGAGGAGGTCGGCGAAAGAGAGGCACCAGACTACCGGAGGGTGATGAGGGGAAAGAGAAAGGTAGTAGGAGGAGGAGGAGGAGATAGAAAGAGAGAGAGATGTGCCACATACAAATGGTCCCCACATGTCAGGTGGTCCACCTCAACATCTCTGTACAGCTCAGCCTCCACGTGTACAAAATTGCTCCGCAAAATCAGGGAAGGGTGCTAAGTTTTGCAAAGTTAAAGGGGTGGGGCATCAGATCAAACTATAAAATCTTTAATCTGGGCCACAGATCAACATCTAAGAGGTGGGGCGGAAACTTTAATCTAAGCCATCAGATCAACATCCAAGGGGTGGGGCGCATTAAGATGGGAGGGGAAATTTGCAAAAATATTATTACCCAATTCAAGGGCGGGTCCAAATTGTAAAATTACACAATCCCCTATATTTCTGGGATGTTGATCCAATGACTTAGATTGGAGTTTTCATAGTTTGCACGGAGAGGTTGGTTTGCACCTGATACGTTCCCTTATAAATATCTAGTTTTATAGTTTGATGGAGGAGGGGAGGTGAAGTAGTGTGGTAGCAATAGGTGACAGAGTTATGTAGACTTCATCCCACTGGGACATGTGCTAAGGGCTCACTAGCACTAGGGAAAAAGAAGCTTGAACGTCGACTTTGCTCAGTACAAATCACAAGTGAGGGTTGCACGGTGATCAAAATCTGAGATTGATACTTCTACTTCATCTGTCTCCCAGCTTATCTGAATTCTGAACCGAAGAAAAAGAACACAATCTGCAGTCAGCTAGCTGAAAACACTGCAAAGTGGCCTCGCTTATGTACACCCATATATGCTTATTATATATCTTGCATACTTGCCAAATTTATCAGTTAAGCCAGTGTTCACATTGTCTTTATTCTTCTTCTATACCTGTCACGTTTGCCAAATTATCTTGTTGTCTAATGAGGTTTACTCTGTTTTTATTTACTTGTACTAAAGTTGCTTGACAACATCAACGACAATACGGTACATAGCAATCTTTGATCTTCTGATGTACCTTTCAAAAAAAAGATCTTCTGATGTACCTTTCAAAAACAAAGATCTTCTGATGTGGAGTAGGAGCTTGGCCTGTGTAACACAAGTTGGTATCTGTGTAATGATGCCATTGATGTCCACATGAGATCGGTTAGCTTGGCCTATTGCACGGGGACAGATGGGCAGGGGTTGAGATTTAATTTGATGTATCGAAACCTTGGTTTCAGAAGTTGGCGTGGTTTGATTTGGTTGAAATGATACATGCAGTGTGGTTTTGCTTGGTTCACAAACCATTAGCAGCCTTACAAGTTTTATTCTTCCAGTCAGATGATATTAATTCTTAAGCTGCCAACAAGCTAGCCACTGAATGGGTAGCTGAGGTGATCTTCTCTTTGAGACAATTGGCGGTTGACTTGGTCCCGAAAACGGGGGCCACGCGTCTCTACATGACAATGCATGTACATGATTCTATCTCATCCAAATCAACGCGTACATGGGAAGTAAACGAGTTCAAAAAAAAATACATGGGAAGCAAACTGATTCTGTAAGAGCAGAATATTGACACTTGTTTGTCCTTACATCCGCGCCATGGAATTAGCTTGCCCTGCAAATCAGCCCACAGGCACGTAATGTTGGACTCCGTCCCGTTGACCCCAACATAATCAAGCTTATCACATGATCTGAACTAATACCATTTTGTACAATCTTGCTTAGATTCAACGCGTAATGACAAGTCACACCCAATCGCTTCAGTAGCAAGAAACTAAACCAGGTCGATCTCCAGCTCACTATAAATGCTTCAGCACACCATGCATGTACCCCAACACAACAGTAGTGCAACGCCAATTCAAGCGCACAGCAACAAAGTAAAGCTCTAGATCGATGATGGGTAAGACAATGGCAGCAGCTCGCCTGGCCATGGCGGCCGCCGCCTGCTGCCTGGTGCTCCTCTCGTTGTCGGTCGGCACCGCTGTGGCGGCGGGCAGGACCGGGCGGATCACGGTGTACTGGGGCCAGACGGCCAGCGAGGGTAGCCTCCGCAAGGCCTGCGAGAGCAACCTCTACTCCACCGTTATCCTCTCCTTCCTCACCCGCTTCGGCGGCGGGCGCTACAAGCTCGACCTCACCGGCCACTCCTGGAGCGCCGTGGGCCCCGACGTCAAGTACTGCCAGTCCAAGAACTCTATGCCAGGAAATGATGAAACTAAACCTAGAAATGGTACCTCAAGGAAGTCTGAACCATATAGCTGTCGAGCCTACACTTCATGATAGCATCATCATGGCACAATTACATGATGAAGGTATCAAAATCATCAAGGAAAAGCTATCCCAAGGAGAAGCAAAGTACAAATATTTCCATGTGGATCATAAAGGAGTTTTGTGGTTTGAATTTCATCTTGTTGTACCCAAGAATCACCAGCTTAGAAAACAAATCCTTGATGAGGCACATTTATCAAAGTTTTCCATTCATCCCGGTAGTTCCAAGATGTACCAGGATCTTAAACAGAATTTCTGGTGGACTCGAATGAAAAGAGAGATCACCAAATATGTTTCTGAGTGTAATATCTATCAAAGAGTTAAGGATAGTCACTTGAAAGTAGCTGGTACTATCCAACCGTTACACATTCCATCCTGGAAATGGGAGGACATTAGTATGGATTTTATCATTGGCTTACCCAACACTTCTCAGAAGCATGATTCTATTTGGGTAATTGTTGATAGACTCACCAAGACCACTCATTTTATTCCTGTAAATACAACTTATTCTGCCAAGAAGTATGCAAAAATCTATCTCGACCAGATTGTTCGTCTGCATGGAGTTCCAAAGACGATCATTTCTGATCGTGGGACGCAGTTCATTGCACATTTCTGGGAACAATTGCAAGAATCCCTTGGAACCAAATTGATTCGTAGTTCAGCCTATCATCCACAAACAGATGGGCAAACTGAACAAATAAATCAAATCCTTGAAGATATGTTGAGGGCATGTGCTATTCAATATGGCAAGAACTGGGATAAATGCCTAGCACTGGCAGAGTTCTCATATAATAACAGTTATCAATCCAGCTTACAAATGGCACCATTTGAAGCGTTATATGGTCGAAGGTGTCGAACTCCTTTGAGTTGGTCACAAGCCAAAGAACGCAAAGTTTTTGGGCCAGATCTAGTTATTGAGGCAGAAGAGAAAGTCAAAGTTATCTAGACTAATCTTAAAGTAGCCCAATCAAGACAGAAAAGTTATGCAGACAAAAGAAGAGAACCTTTACAGTTCAAGGCAGGGGATTTCGTATATCTGCGAGTATCTCCTACTAGAGGTGTTCAACGTTTTGGCATAAAAGGGAAATTGGCACCCCGATACATCGGATCATTTGAAATGATCGAAACTTGTGGTCCAGTTGCTTACCGAATCTGTCTTCCTTCTCAGTTGGCCGCCATTCATGATGTTTTCCATATCTCTCAACTCAAGAAGTGCATCAAAGTGCCCACTGAGATCATTAAACCACAAGATATCGAAATTGAACCCGATCTATCTTATGCTGAATATCTAATTAGAGTTCTTGACACTAAAGAAAGAAGTACCAAAAGGGAGAAAGTTAAAAGGTACAAAATCCAGTGGAATCATCATACTGAGGAAGAAGCTACTTGGGAGACTGAAACTTATCTCCAAAGAAATTTTCCCGACATTCTTAGAACCAATCCAGGTACCAAATCTTTCCGTCCTTATTCTTTCTGTAATCTCGGGGAGAGATTCCTTTTAAGGGGGAAGGCTGTGACACCCTAGGTGTCTGCATAGTAGAACTGCATTTATTTTATGCTTCATGTGCTTAATTTGTGTGAGCAAGGGTCTTATTTTAAAAATATTAGGTTAATTGTGTAAATATGATTTGATACAAGGTCCTTTCTATAATTTAATTTGAATAGAGTGTGCAAATGTTGCTTTTATGGAGGGTTTATTTGTAAAATTCAGTGTAATCATTACATGGCAGGAAATCGTACTTTTTAGTCTGAAATTAAGGTGAGTTGGCTTTGGAGAAGACAAAAGTCCATTAAATTCAAAATCCTTTCTGTGTTTTCAAAATAACTCTTTAACCTTTGATCAAATCAATTTTTGCACAACACCAAAGTTGTAGATCTTGAAAAGTTGAACAACTTTCATGTTGGGCACTTTTTCATTTGAGTTCTAGTTTAGGAGTTATTTTTGTTTTACAGTGGGACCCCTGAATTTTTCAGAAATTGCAACCTAGGTCCAGTCTTCTTCTCCCTCCTCCCTCCCTCTCTGCTTGCTCTGCCGCCGGCGCAGAGCGGCACCGCCACCGCTCAGGAGGGCCGGGAGGCCACCTCCTGCTGCTCCACCGCCACATGCGGCACCCCCGTAACCCCCTGGCCCCACTCCACCCCACGTTGGATCCCTCCTCCCCTTGCCACGCCGCCCAGTCGAGCTCCGCGGCCGCCACCTCGCCGCTGCCGTGGCCAGCTCAGGGAAAAGCCCGGCTTCCCCATCTCTCGTGCGCCTCAGCACCAGGAGAGTCCCCGCAATGCATTCCCCTCACTCGTTCGCCACATCCCCGCCCCAAAACCCCCAGAACACCACCGCTGTCCGCCCGCACACCGGTGAGCTCGAGCTCACCGTCGACCCACTACTCCAGACCTCCTCCACCCATGCAGATCCCGCCAATAGCTCTGCCTCGCTCTCGTGCAGCTCCCTGGCCATAACCCTTCCACCCTCGACCCCTAGAGCAACCTCGCCGCCGATCACGTACGCCGACCACTGCTGCTCGCCGTCGAGAGCCTCCTCCGGTCGCCTCCTCCTCGACCTAGACCCTCTTGCAGGTAACGCTTGATGCCCTGAAGCTTCCTAGCCCCTCCACCCTCTCCGCCGGCGATCAGAGCCGCCGGAATCGGCTGGTCAACACCCCCCTCTGCTCTGACTCCGGCCAAGGGCATATCTGCTAGGATTCAAAAACTACTAGGGACCTATCTGCAAGTTTTAAATCATTTTCCTTTTGTTTCTAGGCTGAACTTTGAAAATGCCTAGAAATTCATAGAAAAATCAGAAAAATACAATTCCAAATGTTTTGGAATCTTTGTTACCATACCTACAAGTTTTGTTACATACACATCTTCAGTTTTGGTCTGCATGTTAATCCAAGAATATTCACCTAGTATAAACACGATTGAACACATTATCACTAAGAGAAGACAAGATTATGCATTTAGCGGTGACATCATGTTGCTTCTCTTGTCGACCATTATTTTTTACACCTTCACTCACAACTCTCCAAACATTTAACCATGTTGCTTGGCGATGGGCTTGCATTAAAATCTTTCATCGTTGGAAGCCCGTGCCGTCGAATCATGGAGCGGGTCTAAAAGGATCCATCCTTTCCCCCCTAAGAGCTAACTCACTAGGCGGTAAAGCCTACCAATCTAATGAGCCAGTAAACACAATTTTGCCAATGGAATTAGTTTTCTTTGTGAAAGAAGTGAGTCCCTGCTTTGATACCAATTGAAAGCGTTTGGGTGCTCTAGCCTAACAGGGGGAGGGGGTGAATTAGGCACCCTAAAATCCTTAACCTATGGCTCAACTAGTTTGCACAAAACTTAGACTAAAGCAAGCTATCTAGATGTGCAACTATGGTTCACATTAGTGTGAAACCCTCATCCCAAAAGAGTTTAGCAACCTATAGCCAATCCTATCAAGATATTACTCTATGAAAGTAAAAGCACAAAGGTTGCAATATGAAATGCGGAAGCTTAAAGGAGAGATAAGAGAAAGAAAACTCTCGACACGAGAATTTATCCTGTGGTTCGAATTGCCACAAAGGCGCCTCTACATCCACATTGTTGAAGCACTCACAAAGATTATCGCTTTCCGGCAATCAAGTCTCTTCTGTGAACAAAATCACGGTCACCTTGATCCCGATTTTCACTAAGGGAGATTGCCCACGAAGGAGGGGTCTCCGTCCCCCGCACAAAGTTGTCGACGCCGCTCCACACCAAGCCGAAGGGTCGTTGAATTGCCGGCGAGCCACCAAAACTCCAAAAATGGCCGGCGCACTAAGATACAATGCTGGTTCACTCTAGAACCACAGTACAAGGATCTCAACCTTGCTTAATCACTCACTCAAGAGCTAATCTAGCACTTTACACTTGCAAAGCTAGTGCTAAAACCTAAGGATATGATCACTATACTCTTGGATGGCTTGGAGGTGTTTTTTGGGTGTGTATGGGATGTCCAGCAATTCCAGCAATCTTCAAATGGCCCGGGGAACTCATATATATATAGGCCTCCAAGTCGAACTAGCTGTTTGTAGCCGTTAGCAGCTTTTCTGCGTGGGCATCGGAACTTTCGGTGCTTCTGCATCGGTTCTTCCGGTCACTCACAAGCTGAAACTAGCCGTTGGCTTCTCTGACGCTTCTGCAGCTGACTTGGCACCCATCGGTTGAACCGATACAATGGTGTCGGTTCAACCGGTGACTCTTGATCATCTTGTAGCCGTTGTCCTTGCTGACGTCATTGCTCCGACGCCTTGCTTCGACGCAGCACCGGTTCAACCGGTGCTGAAGACTTCGCTTCTGCTCGCTTGACATCGTCTCTGGACAATGGTACATTGATTGCACCGATGCCTATCTTGACATCGCCGGTTCAACCGGTGCTTCACTTGATTTTTTCTTGATCTTCATTTGGCGCTCAGACTTGCACTGATGTCCGGATGTCGGATCTTCCGACAACCATTGGACTTGCACTTGCCTAAGCATCGGTTAAACCGGTGACTCTGTTTTCTGCAGAACTCGTCCAATTCAGCGTTTCTTTTGAGTTATTTCTTTGTATTTTACTTTGTATGGTTTTTTTATTTCATCCATGAGATCTAGAAATGTTCACTTGAAAAAAGCATTAGTCTCATTGATTGTGTTGTCATACGATCACCAAAATTACTCGAAATGACATAAATGATGCCATATTTTACAGAGGCACACGCGCGACTGCTCCGACGAAACTAACAATAATAATTAATTCATGATTGGCTACAGTCACTCTGTTCGCTTCAACCAGTCAACAGTGTTTTCTTTCACACCAAACCAGTACCAGCCACCAGCTACCAGCCAGCCAGCAGTACTTTTCTCTCATAACAAGTCAACACCAGCCACAGCCAGCCGAACAGATTCAGTAATGCTACAGTAACCATCCTCTAATCGTGTGGTCAAAGACCTCATTAGATTCATCTCTGAAGTAGTACAGGAGTTGTGGAGTTAGTTTTGCAAACTACTTTCATTTAATACCAGTAATTAATGGTCAAAGTTTTCTAACACAATTTGTACTGGGGAACCAAATAGAGCCATTGATTACAGGGGGACTAGGCAGTTGGTTAATCTATCAGTCCGTCAGTCCAAAAAGAAAACAATTCATACTAAGAACTAAGAATTTTAGAACAAATTAAGAAAAAGATAAAATGATCATGTTTGCCCCTATTTATTATCCATATTTGGCACTAATTGATTTTTGCATGCACATACAATTGCTAAAATTGGTAAGATGATTTATTTTTTAGAAGAAATTTCGAATCATAGAATGTCTTTTTTTTTGGGATGGATAAAGTATATACTATAAGGAGATAGAGAATTGATAACAATTCTCATCTAGATTGAGCCCACTGTACTTCTCACAGAGGGTCCATTTGTGTCACACCTAGTTTCTTTAAAAAAAACAAATAATGTATAACTATATGTGTACCAGAATCACGTGACAATATTAATTACATAAAAATAATCAGTAATAGTGCCCAAAAAATATACTTGAAAGCCTATTGAAGATGTACAATTTATCCTAAAAACATGGCTCCACACTTTAAAAGCAATAGATCAGGAGTTGCGTATGCCTAGAACTCAGCACTATCTTCAAAAAATTTCACAACAACTTCCTCTTCTAAGCAGCATTGATTTAGCAAGGTGAGTATATTTATGGTTCGTACTCGCACCAAGTGCATAAGTAAATAAATGGTATACAAGGCTTAAACAAGGACTATGTTTGGCCGACTAAGTGGGGTTAGTATTTTAGTAAATATTAAATTGTTAGCAACCTAATTAGTATAATGTAATTGTTTTCCTAGCCATATTTATATTTATATAATAAATGAGAATGGCAACAATAAAGTAAATACTACATAAATTAAACAATTAAATTAAAGCACATAGGTTCCAATTAAGTTGTGCTGCAAGAGTCCAAGGTCTCCCTTAAAGCATCTCCAAGAGCTCTTGTATCTATGAAATTCTAAAATCCTGATATAGCTATTATGTAAAACGAAATAGCTAGCGAAAAGGGATGAAATCCAACCGCTTCTCTAAAATCCAAAAAGAAATTGCTAGTGCTCAGCGCTAGGTAAAGATGCCCAGCGGCACCATTTGGATAGAAAACGAGGATAAAAGACGAGATAGATAGAGTTTCTGTTTGATGGGAGTTTTTTTTGTCTTTCTTTTCTTTTTTTAGAAAACTCACCCAAGATACAATAGCTCTTGGAGATGCTTTAGAGCATCTCCAACAGTTTCTCTAGAAATAAATAGCTAAAATCCAAATTTAGGTATTATGTAAAACGAAATAGCTAGCAAAAATGTGATAAAACCCAACAGCGTCTCTAAATCCAACTGCGAGCAGCAACTCCTCTTCCACCTCTAACTCTAAACGCTAGGGTCAAAAGGCCTATAACAGTGGCGTTCCCGCGCTACAAGGACCACCAGCGACCAAGAAGCATGCCACAGTGTTCAGAAATTCGAGGCACACGTGGTGATGCACTTGGCACAGGTAGATGGTGATCGGAGCTCGCTGAATAAGAGGAAGAATGCGGCTGCGACATTGGTCGGTGTGGCCACCAGCGCCTGCAACAACAACTTTGCGTTTCTCATCACACGAGCTGCGAACGTAGAGAGTTAGCGAGAGCACAATGATCCACGCGACGAGAGGGTTCCATTCTGGTAGTTCTCGTGGGCTCTGGTTCGGAGATTGGGAGGGGGCTCACCGGGGAGGTCGAGGTCCGTTGTTCTGGGCAACCATGGCGTGACGGCACGACGTCTGTTCGGTGAGGAATTCAACGGCTGGGTTAGGGGATCGAGGGAGAAGGTCATGGAGCTACTATCCCCGCGTGGAATTGGATTAATTTTGCTCGTGGATGGTGTAATGAAGATGAGGGCAGGGCTCGCCCTCCCGGTAGCCATGGCGACCTCGCCGTGCTCTCCCTGCGCCGGCCCCTCCTTCCGCCGCCGCAACTGCTCGTCGCGGGCAGCCCACACGTGACCCTGCTCTGTGTCGGCGAGCACCTTGGCTCCGCCTGGGTGCATATCTCGCCAGCGAGAACGGTGCCCAATGCCGCCGGCGCAAGGGGGCAAGATGGCGAGGGAATAGGCGAGTGGGAGGAGCTCAGTGACGGTGAGGTGGAAGGGCCCAAGGTGCGTGCGCGCACAAGGGGGGCCTCGTGATGGTCGATGTCGAGTCGAGTAGCTCGGCATTTTGGCCTAGGGAAGAAGCCGGGATGACGAACCGGATAGCTAACCGAGTGGGATGAAGAGGTTGTTGGATCTTGTTTTTTGAGCCAATTAACTATATTTGCATATTCAATTGGTTTTACAGAGCCGGTTGGAGTTGCTCTGCCATGAAAATGGCTGATATATCAGTTTTATACTCTGAAGAGATCGCATACTTTACCCATAAGTCATATTGCATGTCATGCGGTGCACATAAAGGCACTCTCATCATACTTTCGAGGTATGACTGCATCGGTATAATACGACATATTTACAAGATTCTCTAATAAATAGTAGCCTGTTAAAGTTCTAGCAGCCGTGTGAATGAACCTCCCCCAAGAAACATGGCCACGTACATCCTTAGTACGAAGCAAACCTCTCATCATGCAAATCCATGGAGTAGTGACCTGTGTTTCAAATACTGTTATCATTAAACCACACATGACAAAGTACATCAGCTAAGAAATTATACCCAACACTAAAGGTAAAACCCAGCTTCAAAGATATGGATAAGAAAAGGATAAATAAACGGGTCCCGTCATACTAATGCTTGCATTCATAGAAGTAAATAAATAAATATTTTTACGATGAAAGTATGATAAAAAAAATACAAGCTTCAAAACTCTTGAACTGTGTTCCTTCTACTAGCGACAAACATTGGCACAAACATACAAGAAAACAAATAAAATTCAACTAAGAACACCAGACTAAACAAAATAAAAGCTATAAAAGAGCATACTAAAAGAAAGTGCTCGAAACTAATGTCACGTGTGTGCCAAAGCCATTGAAAATGGAGCTGCGGTTCAAAAGTTACACCTATCCAAGATTTTGTATATAACAGAAAAGAAAAACTATAAGCTAGATTTGTTTTAATAAAAAAACACATTTAAAAAACAAATGTACAATATTAGAATCAATCAATTTAATTTTATGTGTAAATTAAAGATGAGGTAAAATGTCACATCCCAAAATTTTAATTTTGGATCGTGGATATCTTTGTATTCTGGCACACGACAAAGTGAATTTCAAATTTTTATAAATGATCTTGGATGGGAAAACGATCAAAATAAAAGTTGTGGATCTCGAAAAATTATGAAACTTTGTAGTTGATAATTTTTTAATTTGAATTCATTTAGAATCTCAAATAAGCAATTTACATACCATTTGTTTCGGGTTTTATTTATTCAAATTTTGTGAGTGTGCTTTTTTGCCGTGGGCCAAAACAGCACACGGCAGAGAACCAGAATCCTGCAGTGACTAGTGCATTTATGTTAGCAGTTTAAACTTATTTTGATCTTATTTAAGAAGATACGGCCACTGCCATGAATGAACATCCAATCCATGCTGACAACACATATTACTGTTGACAGTTTACAAGTACTGCCGCTACGCAAATCACGGCTTCCTTAATCTAGAGCATTTCACCATCTTCAGAGTCCGAATAGGTCACAAGGTTCGCAACTCGTCGCTGCGCAGTACCACTAGGAACCTGCATGTCAGAATCACACTTTCTCATAGCCCCTTTTGCGTTGTCTGCATTTTGGGTTTCAGATACTACATTTTTATCACCAAATGCGTGTGTCCAGTCATCTCGACCGTTACCATCTACCACCATGTCTACTTCACCTTTGTTTGCTTGTTTACCAGAAGGATCATTGGGCAGCTGTGACTCAATAAAAACCGTCCCAAGCCGCAAGGCTCTTCGCATTGCTTCAATCATACTGTTCTTGCCTTGTATTTCATTACTGCTTTCTGTCTGATCCCAGGACATATCTTCATCCTACAGGTGAATAATAATCACATTAGACAGCTTCAATAGGTATACAATACTTATCATTTGCGAGTGTAAAACTGTAAATATATAATCGAGCTCTACAATGTTAATTAGCTCACCGAATTGTCGACTGATTGTATCTCGGGGTCATACTGGCTTGTGTTAGGCTGTGAACTTGAGGCACCATTGCTGCACTTCTTTACACTTGAATTACGTAGTTCCTTCTCGATCTTTTTTCGGTGTTTCTGACAGAAACATTTGTTGTGCAATTAAATAAATTGCTATTCAAAGAGGCAACCTATATCAACAAGTTACAGTTCTTGTTTTGTGACGTGTATATAACTTTAATTAATAAGAACAATGTGCATGTACCTGAAGATGAGCAGAAACTTGAGTGCGGTCAATGGAGTTTACATTCATGATTAGATGTATCATCTTTGGAGTCGTGGCTGAAATAAAATTGACATTCATAGATAATCCACAATCGGTCTGAAATCCAGATGTTGTGAGCACGACACAAATAGAGACGACTCTACCTTCCCCAAGTAGTTCAAGAGCTTGTAAGAACTGCTGGAGAAACGGAGTCCACAAGAGCTGAGTTACCTTCTGTTTATTAGCACTTTCTCTAAATTTGTTGTCACTCTTAAATACATCATCGCTTTTTCCTTCAATATCTATATAATGAATTCACATGCAACACAGTAAGTTATCCATATTACTCAACCAAAATGCTCTTTTTGTTTTTAAAAAATAACTGAATGTTTTACTATATAGAGAACATATATAATCTATGTAGAAGGTATGTAGCTGTTGTTTGCATTGAGTAATTTTACTTTGAAAATTTCCAGGACATACAGAATGAACCATTTGCAGCAAGCATGCTCACATAATATACATAAAGACATACTGGATTAAACACACTTTCTTTTATATTGGTCAACTAGAGAACTAGTAAAAGTGTGCCATATATACAATATCTCCAACCTCGGAATAAGTCTTCAATCTTCTCCCGACGGTTTCTTATGTCAAGATGTTGCCATAAGTCATTTATCGTTTCTGCACCAAGAGGCTTCTCGATCAAAAAGCGTGCACCAAGCTCGACACTTGTCTTCATTGTAGGCCAGGTAATCTCATCTGACATCACTGGTTCAGAAAACGGGAGTTGGTATTTGACAACTTTTGAAATTTTAGAATCCATCAAGTAAAACATAAATAGTAATAAGAAAAATACTACATGCATGCTTATGAAAGATTAATATTTCCAAAAGAATCTGCTTACTTACTGATCACTTGAAGGTTTGTACGCAACTCCCTGGAAATATCGAGGAACTCAAAGCCATGCATCTCTTTCATGTTCACCGCCACCAATGCAAAATCAATATCTTCTGTATGATCCTTCAGAAACTTGAGTGCTTTGATGGGACTCGTAAATACCATCACTGAAACAAATAACAGAAGCATTTAGGCCATTTTTGGAATGTCTCTCAGCCGGCTTCTACTTAAAAAGAAAAAAGAAAAAACTGATGCTGTCCAAAACGCTCTGCTTCTCACACAACTTCTCTTTCAATGCAAAAGGAGCTTCCATGAAAAGGTCCGCTCCCCCTAGATTTAGAGCAAGTTTTATAAATATCGCCGGTAGCCGGCTGCAAGCGCACGGGGAGGCGCGCACGAGGCTGCGGACCCGCTGATATTGAATGCTGCCGCAGCTCCCCCAGCCAATAGAAGAAAGGCACAGCGCGTCAGCGCGCGTCTTCGCCGGCCGCAGCGGGCGTTTGCCGAGCCGCCTGCGCGTAATCTCTCTCCTACTCCACGTCGGATTCAGCCGCCTCCACGCCAACCATAATACCTGCTCTTAGTCAACCACCATCTACCCTCTTTTCTCTGCCGACCCTTGGCCTTGGCGGAAGTAGTTCCTCTGCAGTAACTGCAGAGTGACCCTCATTGACGTGTGGGTTCAATCCCCCTGCAGTAACTGCAGACAAGACTCACTCATCTTGACACCCACCGTGTCTTCCCTCTCGTCGTGCCACTTGCCGCATCCTCTCTCCGCCTCCTCTCCGCTTTCTAATCCACGGATGATGGCAAGGGCCCCCACACCACACGCTGCGTAATCCCCCAGGATGAGTCTTCTGCACGGGTCTTCTCTGCAGTTGCTGCAGGGGATTCTCTCATTTACGTGTGGACCCCATAGGTATGAGACCCACATGTCGGTGAGGGTAGTCCCTCTGCAGTAACTGCAGAGAAACTACTTCCTCCCCTGTCCCTCCTCCACCCGAGCTCCACCTTCCAATCCGGTGGAGGATGGGTGCGGCGTGACCAGACGCCATGCGCCGGTGAGGGTAGCCATGATGCCTGGCGGTGGATACGGTGCTTCCTCCAAAACATGGAATTCCTCCGTTTGCCGATACCTTGACTCAACGCTCAATCTACATGAGCACGCTAGCTTCCCACATCTTGGCTATGGAGAAAAATCACCTTTTTCTCTATTTTAATCTAGGAAAAAACCGGCCTCTTCTGCCAAACAGGACTGATGGATTCTTTCTAACACAAATAGTAAGAAATAATCTTTTAAAAGAGGGTCTTCTACATGCTCACACAATTGCTAAGAAAAATTTAAAAATGCAGATCCACACAACATAAAAAAGACTCCATATACATATACAATTTCTTTTGCTCCCTGTAGCTGCAAAGATTAAGTTAAAGATATTACCTTGAAAGTCGAGTTTGGCAAGCATGTAACTTGCAGTGTCGGCATCGCATGGATTTTCATCCACTACTAAGACACTAAGCTTGTCACTATGTCGCCCTTCTGTTCCTTGAGTACCCATGCATGAACGTTTCTACAGGCTTTGCTGCTGCTTATGCTTCAATTTTTCTGTGAAACGCCTGAAGGAGCACTATCTATAAACAGAGAACCAAGTACCCAGTATTAAATTCTATATATATGTTCATTCACTGCTTATTATTATGTGCAACTGAAATGTGATCCAAGAACTGATAGTTTTAATTACTGTATATATGTTTCACAACCAAATATACAAAGACCAGTAAGGTCCTTTTTTATAAAATTCTATATACTGAAAAATCATTAAATGATTGTAGTAAAGGGACATCATATAGATGTGATGATGTGGAGAGTGTAATATAGTACTCCCTCCATATAGGAAATAGATGTACAGCGACACGGTCTCCATAGCATAATTTTGATAGCTTATTTTTATAAAAATATTTGTTGAAAAGTGATATATATATATATATTATGAAAGTGCTTTTTAAAACAAATCTATTCATATAACGTTTACTTTTTCAAACTCAATAACTTAAAAATTATTCATGATTTATATTCTCAATGTTTGACCCAAACCGTGTTCAAAACGACATCTTTTTTCTATACGGAGGGAGTATATATATTTATGTTAAACACGCGTACTTGTGGATATAGCAAATGCTCCACAATTTTTTTTTGGATGCGCTAAAATTTATAGGTTTTTGTTAGTGCTATCTAGATGCTATGGTATCGCCAACTATTAATAACTAAACATCCAATCCATCCACTGTGGACCTCATTGATGACAACTAGTAACTTCCCGAGGACTACACTTAAATAGAACGGCCATCTCGTGGGTTTGGGCCTGGATTTTGGCGTATGGCGGGCACTCCCACTCTCTTCTTGTCCCACCTTTCTCGCTCTCTCTTCTTCTTCCCCCATTCTCCCATGGTTGCTCAGGCTGGCCTGGCAATTGTCTACCCCTCCGTCCGGACCCTGCGCATCTGCTTTAGCTAGCCGTGTACGCCTCTGCGCACTCGTCTTCACCTCTCACCATGGCCTGCTGTAGTTTTGGGTGTGCGAAAAATCACTACTATGCAAAAACCATTTTTACGGGTGGACGCCACACCCGCTCCTGCTCGGGTCCCTCTCTCTGCCCCTGTAAATGTATTTATAGGGGCACGTCACCGCCTCACCCACCCTTAAAAATACATTTGTAGGGGCGGGTCACCCCATCACCCGCCCCTACAGATCGAATAAAAAACAAAAGAATGGTCGGCAAATGTTCTACTGCCTGCTGCTACCCGCTCCGCTCCTACATCGCGCCCTACTGTTGCTCGTTTTGCTCCCAACACCGCCGCCCTCGCGCCGTGGCCGTGCGCTGTGTCGGCGCCACGGCATCACGCCGCAAACCCGACCAGGGACGGGATGCGAGGGGAGGCAGCGACATGCGCCATGGCCGTCTGCCGGCCACGAAAAGGGATAGGAGGTGAGGCGGCGGCGCCGCCACGTGCCGAGGCAAGCGAAACAGGCACGCTCGCCGTCCGCGCCCCACCAGCCCTGCCGGCGCCCCGGGAGGCCTCCATGCCCGTAACCCCTCCCCGCCGGCGCCGTGGCCCAAAGAAGGAGGCGAGGTGAGGCTGTGTCGTGCGTCACTGCAACACGCCGTGGGAGCCCCATGTTTGCTGTCCGCGACCCGGCGCTGGCGCCACGGGAGACGAGGGGAGGAGAGGCAGTGCCGTGCGCCGCTGCCACGCACAGCAAGACGGGAGGGGAGGTGGTGGTGCGCTGCGGCTGTGCACTGCTGCCACGCGCCATGGGAGACCTACGCGCCCGTCCACGCACCGTTGTGCGGGAGGCCAACACCCCGCCTTCCGTTCCCCGCCACGCCTGCGTCCAGCGGCACCCTACCAGTGCCGCGGGAGGCCGTCGCCCCCGCATCGTACCAGCACTGCAGGAGACTGGGTGAGAGAGAGAGAGATGAGGAAGTATAAGTCAGAGAGGAGACCTCATTAGGGAGATATAGGAGAGAGGCGAGGAGATAGAGGAAAGAGATTGAATAAGGAAAAGTTTCCCATGCCGCCACCCAGTTACTGCAGGGGACTCGCCCACTGACGTGCGGGTCCATGGGTATGGGACCCACACATCATTGGAAGAGCCCCCTGGACCCGCACGTCAGTGGGCGAGTCCCCTGCAGTAACTGCAGAGGAACTGCTTCTGCCGCCCACCGGTAAATTTTTATCCCTCATGCAAACTGAATTCAAACTTTGTAGAGGCAGGTGATAGGGCGAACCACCCACTTTGTAGAGGCAGGTGATAGGGTGAACCTCCCACTTTGTAGAGGCTCAGCTACTATAGTAACCACAGTCCCTTTGTAGTAATGGGTGAAATTTTAATTTGCCCCTAAAAAAATTGAGACATTGCTACACATTTTTTTAGTAGTGGTGTTTGGATCGTGAATCGCCCCTGCACCACAAGGGAGAGGCAAAGTTTGTGGTCGCATGTAGCACCGATAGGCTCCCGCCATTGGCAACACCGTCTGCGATGGTGGCCGCGCAGCGCAGCAGCATTGTCCGCATCATGCACAACTTGCTGCTGTTTATCCTTTGTTTGGTGGGGAAAAATTCAGAGGGAGACGGATAGGTTGACTGATTTGGGTTGGGAAAATTGAGAGAGAGATGGATAGATTGACTGATTTGGGCAATGATAGATATAGGTTGTTGCCGATTATATTTGAGAAGAAGCAAAAGGAAAAGCTTGAGCTGCTGGTCGTGGTTGTGCAGCTCTGCACTTCTGCTTCCTTCGACCGTGAATCAGATGGCCTCGAATGTAACACCCAAGATGAATAAAGGACAAAATACGCTTTCTACATGGGAATACATAAAGTTGATACCTAAAGTTGAACTTTTTGATCTGTTGCTCGAATGGACGAATGGACACTGTGGTTACGTAGAACTCATCGAGTACTTTGCGTTTGACTATTTATATGTCACGTTTGGAGTTTGAATCAGAAAGTTATATGTTTTCTTTAGGGCCCATGCTACAGGACCATGCTACAATATCCTTTGCTACAGTAGCGACCCCCTCCAAACCCTAAATCCCACGCCTTCCTGAGCCGCCACTCCCTTTGCCGTGCACAAAAAAAACAGAGGGGAGAGGAAAACAAGGAAAGCTAGGGCACGTCCTCGTCGATCCTCACCGTTCCTTTCCAAAAACCTGTTGGAGCTCCTCTCCTCTGCTCTCCTCTCCTACTGTGCAGCTTGTTTTCCCCCTGATTTTAGAAGTTTTTAGCTCATGGGAGTAGCAGTATTAGTCGCCGTTTGGACTAGGGTTAAGGTTTTGTCCTCGTTGCTATTCTCAGCACGTCATCAATCTGCGCAGTTCCTGTTCATGGCAGTTTTTGGTGTTCTTAATGATCTCAAAAAAATATCAAACCTTTATACGAGTTGGAGAAGAGTTAGAGATCTTTCCATGGCTGCAGAGAACACATCAATTGGATTTAAGATGAGGGACAAACTAATGTTGGAATCTGACTGTTTTTCAGTCTTGGAATTCTGGGCAGTGTCTGTTAACCTAAAGTTTAGGAAATCTTAATGATGTTTTTGGACTTTCTGGTAGTTCTAAGAGTTGTAGATAATTTCATAGGCTTTCCATATTGGTATAGATCATATTCATCCGGGTTTGGGAGCTTCAGTTATGACTATCTTAGTAGAACTATTCCGCAGAATCTCTCAGAATGTCAGATTAAGGTTCACCTCAATTTTACCCAATGTCAATGATTTTTCCTATACTTTTTGATAACTAGAAAGTTGTAGGCTATGAAGTTGTCTTTCTTGTGCCAAAATAATAGAATTTTTTAACATCATAATTAAATACTCCAAAAAAGAGAAGCAACAATGCTGCTGTTTTCACTAGATTAACATATATTGATGTGATGACGTTGGGTTTGGGCGTAGAATTGCTTTACTCGATGTCTTTATTTTGAAGTGTGCTTATTTTGGTTCTGAGATATATTTGTGAATAGGTGGTGCACCTTTGAACTATGCTTAGCTCACGTTCTTGATCTTCGTTGAAGGCAAGTAAACGTAGCGATGTGGTCTACTCGCTTTAACTTTATTATTTGAATTGCCTCCATTAAATTTCAGAAGCTCACACCAGCAAAAAAAGATCTGAAATTTGGCTTATGTTGAATTATATGTTTATTTACTTGTGGCATTTCTCTTGGAGCTATAAATTTTGAGGAATAGTGAAGTTCATGCATTGCAATCTCTTCGAGCTATAAATTTTGCAGGAATATGAAGTTCATGCATTGCAATCACACTTTTGCACTCTTGTTGACGGCTCTTAAGTACCGAATTTAGGCCGTCAACTCCTACATAAATACATAAAATGTGAGCATCAACATAGTGGTAGGGGTTTATTACTAACCATTTCCACGAGTGTTGGTAAGTATTTGTATGCAGGTGAATTAAGGGAGAAAACACACTTCATGAGTAGGAAAACACACTCCACAGATCAAGGCCAAAGGCGCAACCAATCAAAGCATGAGAATCAGGCTGAACTGGATCAAAACAAGTCCAAAGACACAAGCAAACTTTCTTAGGACAGGCCATGACCCATGGGATTAGGACAAGAGACATCAAGACAGCCCAAATACCAAGAGTGGGGGCGGTTGGTGGCAGTGGGCCGTCGGCCGACCACCCAGGTCGGCCGACCAGCCCACTCCACAACCGACTTACCTTCTTTGACGTGGCAGCTCCTCATTGGCTCACAATGTCAGTTCTTGGAGGATTAGGTGCTAAAGGTCGCCGTGCTGCCCGTGGTTCCCTCCTATATATATATGAGAGGAGGGGGTAAGAATCAAGACACACCACCAAGTTGAGTTTCACATCCACCAAGTGCTCTCTCAAGCCTCCTCTTGCATTAGAGTTGTGTTAGATTAGGGAGAGGGTAGAGGTACTCAGGAGGGACGCCGGTATTCGGCGCTCATCTCCATTTCGTACCTCTACGAGAGTGAGGGAGTAGTTCGGGAGAGGTGCCGTGGTGTCGGCATTCTGCTCCCAGCTTGTACCTCTATATGAGAGGAGGGGGTAAGAATCAAGACACACCACCAAGTTGAGTTTCACATCCACCAAGTGCTCTCTCAAGCCTCCTCTTGCATTAGAGTTGTGTTAGATTAGGGAGAGGGTAGAGGTACTCAGGAGGGGCGCCAGTATTCGGCACTCATCTCCATTTCGTACCTCTATGAGAGTAAGGGAGTAGTTCAGGAGAGGTGCCGTGGTGTCGGCATTCTGCTCCCAGCTTGTACCTCTACGGATGCTGCTACATTCTTCAGTATTTAGTAAGTATTCGTGGTTCCTATCTCTAGTATTGTACTTGGTATAGTAGATGCTAGTAGTGCTTGTAGTTGAGTGAGATCAGTTCTCTTACTCACGGGTTCGTCGTTCTGTATTTATATAGAGTGTTGTAGTTTGCTACGGGATATCGTACGTAGTTAGACTATAGTAGTAATCAGTAGCGTAGGCATGGTGTCTAGGCTAAGGTTTATTCTTCATTTGCCTTATATCCCATGGTTTAGTAGAGGTAGGCCGTAGGTGGTGACAGCCCTATTGGTCCTTCGTAGTCCTCCACATTCGGATATAGCGTAGGGCCAACAGAGTCGACGGGCAGACCAGTTGTAAGCTGGTGCCCGAAGCGAGTGTTGTGCCTGAGAGATCGACCTTTAACTCAGCAGTAGCACTATCTTAGGAATCCTCTCTACCCTTCTACCTATCTTGGTGTGTTCTTGGACCGATTAGAATAAAAGAGAGTGCACACACGTTCCCTGTGGATTCGATAACCCTTGGAACATTCTATGGTGAAAGCTACAACGGTATCCATGCTCTTGCAGATTTATTCGTGATGCTAAAATACCCAACAATCTTTCTGGCGCCGTTGTTGGAGAATGGTCGCTATATCTTTCTTCGTACCTAGTAGTCCTCATATCTTTTCCTTTTCTTTCCTTCTACCTTCACCCTCGCTATCCATGGGGAAGCTGTACTTTAAGAGCTTCTCTATCGTACGGAATTATTACGTATCATTTTTAATTTTCTTTCTGCTACCTCAACCCCCGCTACCACGGAGCAGCCTTCCATCCGAGACTTTTTTGCTCCTACGGGCGAGTTCCTTGAGCCACCGCTCTCTGAGCACCCAATCCTTTCATCCGGCTATGAACTTCGTCCCGACCTTATCGCTATGGTTCGGGAGCTTTCCTTCTCTAGGTTAGATAGCAAAAACCCATACCACCATCTGCGGGAGTTTGAGCTAGTGTGTTCATGCTGTGCCATCGCAGGCATGTCACGCGATACCCTTAGGTGGAAGTTATTTCCCTTTTCTCTTGTAGAGGAGGCTAGACAATGGTACACGCGTACTGTAGCGAGTATGAACGGAAGCTGGGGTGAACTTAGAGATGAGTTTTGTTTCAAGTTTTTCCCCGAGTTCCGGCTCGTTGCTCTACGAAAGGATATCATTTCAGAAGAATGAGAAGGAATCTATAGGTGCGGCTTGGGCTAGATTTTTACTTTTAGTAAAATCCGGCCCTGTCTTATCGTTATCCGATTATGTGTTACTTGAACACTTTTACTCAGGGCTCGACATGGACTCTGCATCTTACCTTGACATGACCACTGGAGGGTCTTTTGCCCATAAGACTCTAGCCGAAGGCATGGAAATCTTAGAAATTTTCAGCGAGAACACTTCCTTCGTAGCCGAGTCTACACCCTCTCAAGAACAGCGTAAGTCAAGTGATGAGGACATTCTAGCAGCTGAACTCGATCCTTCACTGTCCATACCCTTAGATTCGGCCCTAGAAACCTCTCCTGAACCACGAGTTTTGGAGAAAGAAGAAATTCAAACTCCAGAACTCCATTTCAAATTCGAGGATGATCTTTCTTAAAAATTTTAAAACACCTCGAATTATGTCCGCAAGAGGAGACCACCGGTTCCCGTTGCTTCTACATACCCCATAGAAGCTTCCTTCTGTAGGGAAAATGTTAAAAAGTCAACGACCATTATGAGCAACAAGCGGTTGAGAGAGACGGAGCTATCATCAGAAGTACTCCGGATCAGCTCTCCTCCTTCAACCCTTCCTTGCACCATAAAAGGAACCCAGGTAGACACCCTCTACAGTCCCTCTGTCGGGGCTAACATCATCTCAAGCGAGTGCGCATTTCACCATTTGCGAAATGAGCCGTTGGTTCAAACCGCCAAAACCTTCAAGACTCCCTCCGGAGAAATCCTGGAAGCATATGGGACTTTGCAGAATGTGTCTATTAGACATGAGGACGCCGAAGTAATCCTTGACTTCCATATATTCGACATCCAAGACTTCGATCTCTTAGTCGGGCAACCCATCGAGAAATTTCTCACGAATGCTCCGACTCAAAATAAGCTCGAAGTCCATCCAGGGAAGGAGACCATTTCTGTCCAAATCGCTAAAGCCACAAACTCCATGACAGAACCATCCCTTGATTCTGAACCAATCGAAGAGGTTAAGGGAATTCTCCTTATTGACTAACCGGAATCTCTCCTTGAGAAAGATGTTGAAGAATTCATCAAGGAGGAGGATGAACCCACTGAACCCATATATATATCCGAGTTGGAGACTCCCCCTAGACCTCCGATTGATTTTGAGCCTCTTCCCTCTGGCCCTGAGAAAGTTGTTCTCGACCATGATCGAGATCCAACTACGATTTCCCACGATGAATCTCTTGAGATGGAGAATACATGGGCCATGGAATTTGATGAGGCACCGACTCTGGAGTCCAAAGAAAAGGATTCTTTAGATGAGCATGGGAGTTTCACCCTTGAAATACCACAAGAACCAAGCTCATTTAATGCCTCCCCAGAGTCAGGCATGCTTAGTGCCTCAAGCACACACGAGAAAAGCAATCACTCCAAGGTGTTCTCCTGCAAAATCTTCAGGAGGGTGGTTGTAGACGTATTTGTTTATCGTAAATATTGCAAATTTTGTGGGTGCACCGTGGCACAAACCATGTAGATAGCTTTAACAATTGGTGGTGAAACAATGACCCATCACCAATGATGGCTACACGGGGTCTCATGGTCGAGCTTATGACCATAAAAACAAAGCACTGCCAGGAGATAGCCCGGATTATCATTTATTTATTTACTTATTTATTTCCCTTCAATAAAAGCAAGAGCATGTTCTAGGATGTACTTTTTCCTTCAGGTATTTTTGGTCGCTAACCTTTCTAGGGGAAGATCAAGAAGAATGACGGACAAACAACACCTACGAACATGTTGGCTACACCAACTACAACCCCTCGATATGCCTTGATGAAGGAACAACTATAGAAGGAGACTTGAACTCCATACACTTGAAGTTTTGCAAATTCCAAGTGTGGGGGAGGTATGTGAGTGCCCCGAAGTAAATTCTTTCTCAATCCATAACTTGTCTTTGAATTGGTACTAGTCCTCGCATCCTGCTCTATAAAAAAATGAGAGAAATTGCCATGGTGACAACATTGAGTCTTCATCAACAAGTCACCATGGTAAGTGCTCCCAATGTCCTGCTTTTGATATTAAACAAAGCCCTACCGGGACGTCGCCCCGAGTATTGCCAGGTTCGTATTTATAGCTATCTCCCTTTGAATAAAGCTTAATCATGCTCCATGCTTCCTTCATCTACTCCTGTATACTCTGGTTTGAATGTGTAGCATGCAACACATTCATAGGTGTTTTAAATTAAGCATGGTGCTTAGGTTAAAATGTCCTCGTCAGTCAAACTAGACTTTGTGTCAAGTTTGATTGATGTTCTAGAGTTAATACTTGTATAGATATTGGTTGCATATGTGGACTAACCCCTGCAGAAATCTTCAAATCCGATTGGGTGAGTCATTGAGATGGATTCAAATGGAAAGGTAAGATAAGGTTTTGCATTAATGTTGCACAATATACTCATGTTGATGCAACCTTAGTTCAGCCTTGCTTGAGTAAGTATCTTGGTGAGATTAAATTTTAGTTCAAATAAATTTTAGGAGCTCCCTGGTTCTTAAAACCAATAGAGCCATTATTTTGTTTCCACCATCTCGTCGAATACAGCACCAGGTACAAGCACAAGTGTGAGGGAGATCTCGGAAGTTCATCAATGCCCTACACATTAGAGATCTCCCACAAAGTTATCGCACAACATCGACTGCGCCAACATAACAAGGGATAAGGCAATGACACCAGAATCAGCTGGCCACCCGGTGGATTGGCTGGATCACCATTGCCTTGATCCCCATCTTCTTCAACAAACGATTGTATGTGCATCCTCTACCTCTCAACTCTCTTGATTCATGAGTTTGAATGATTTTTTAATCTTACTCACTAAAATCAAACTCAAGAATCAATGTGTTGCACCTACTCTACATGATTCCTATGGTTGGCTTGCATATGCTTTATTCCTTGCTTATCATCTTGATGCTTGTGAATGGAACTATTTAGGAAAACATGCTCATCCAAGCAGTTGATGTTTGAGATATGGTTTGGATGATATGATCTTCGCTCCTTTTTGTTTAAGTGCTTGGGGAACTTATTTGAAAATTTAGAAAACCCATTGCAAGCTCCTCTTTGATATGCCAAAGTCCTACCAAAGCCATATGATGTTGTATCGTGAAAACCATATACACATATGCTGCTTGTTTTTGCATTGACTTTGTCAAATTGTTGTGACCCTCGAGAGAAATTTTTGTCATGCTTTCATGATCAAGATTCACGTGCACACCTCATAACCCCTTACTATGCTTCTTTGAGAAGTTAACATTGTACCATCCACCCATTCCACAAAATAAATGCTCCGCAGTATGTGTTGGTTTCTCTCTCTCTCCAGTTATTGTTAAAAAATGAGGCATGGGTTATCAAAAAAAAATGGACCCATGAAGGTCCATGAAAAAAAGAGAAAAAAAGAGAAAGAGGCCCATGAAGGTCTTGAAAGAGAGAGAGAGAAGAAGAAGAAGAGATAGTCATGCTCTCAAAAAGATTCAAAGAGAGAGAGAGACCACACAAAAGGAGTTTACATTCCATCCACCATAATCCATACACATGCACATCATGATCTGATTGTATGATTTGTTTTTCTCTATGTATTCGGTTTTTGACTTTGCAATATATGTGATACAAGTATGCCTTTTACTTCATGCCCTACCTTGAGCTCCACATATAGCCATCACTAGAAGTAGGATGAAGAAAAGGCAAGTCAAATGCCTTGGTAAGGACATATACACATTGAGCGATCTGAGAGAATCAAACGAGAAGCTAAGCAAGGATTATTTTGAAAACTTATTGAAAAACCCCAAGCTACTTGACACGAGGAGTAGAAGTGATTGGATTCGCAACCATTCCATTCCTCAACTACCCAAGACGGCATTGATAGACACTTCAAAGTTCACAAGTGCAAGGTATGGTTTGGAATATCTCTTATGCTCACTTCATACCTTTGGAACTCATGTTTCACCTTAGTCCTTTCTGTTTTACTCGAGGACGAGCAAAGGCTAAGTGAGAGAGAGTTGTTGACGGCTCTTAAGTACTGAATTTAGGCCGTCAACTCCGGCATAAATATATAAAATATGAGCATCAACATAGTGGTAGGGGTTTATTACTAACTATTTCCACGAGTGTTGGTAAATATTTGTATGCGGGTGAATTAAGGGAGAAAACACACTTCATGAATAGGAAAACATACTCCATAGATCAAGGCAAAAGGCGCAACCAATCAAAGCATGAGAATCAGGCTGAACTGGATCAAAACAAGCCCAAAGGCCCAAGCAAACTTGCTTAGGACAGGTCATGACCCATGGGATTAGGACAAGGGACATCAAGAGAACCCAAATACCAAGATTGGGGGCGGTTGATGGCAGTGGGCCATCGGCCAACCACCCAGGTCGGCCGACCAGCCCACTCCACAACCGACTTACCTCCTTTGATGTGGCAGCTCCTCATTGGCTCACAATGTCGATTCTTGGAGGATTAGGTGCTAAAGGTCGCCGTGCTGCCCGTGGCTCCCTCCTATATATATGAGAGGAGGGGGTAAGAATCAAGACACACCACCAAGTTGAGTTTCACATCCACCAAGTACTCTCTCAAGCCTCCTCTTGCATTAGAGTTGTGTTAGATTAGGGAGAGGGTAGAGGTACTCAGGAGGGGTGCCGGTATTCGGCGCTCTTCTCCATTTTGTACATCTACGAGAGTGAGGGAGTAGTTCGGGAGAGGTGCCGGGGTGTCGGTATTCTGCTCCCAGCTTGTACCTCTATGGCTGCTGCTACATTCTTCGGTATTTAGTAAGTATTCGTGGTTTATATCTCTAGTATTTTACTTGGTATAGTAGATGCTAGTAGTGCTTATAGTTGATTGAGATCAGTTCTCTTACTCGCGGGTTCGTCATTTTGTATTCATACAGAGTGTTGTAGTTTGCTACGGGATATCATACATAGTTAGACTACAGTAGTAATCAGTAGTGTAGGCGTGGTGTCTAGGCTAAGGGTTATCCTTCATTTGCCTTATATCCCATGGTTTAGTAGAGGTAGGCCATAGGTGGTGACAGCCCTATTGGTCCTTCGTAGTCCTCCACGTTCGGATATAGCGTAGAGCTGTTGGCCGGAGTCGACTGGCAGACCAGTTGTAAGCCGGTGCTCGAAGCGAGTATTGTGCCCGAGAGATCGACCAACTTAGCAGTAGCACTATCTTAGAAATACTCTCTACCCTTCTACCTATCTTGGTGTGTCCTTGGACCGATTAGAATAGAAGAGAGTGCACACACGTTCCCTGTGGATTCAATAACCCTTGGAATACTCTGAGGTGAAAGCTACAACGGCATCCGTGCACTTGTGAATTTATTTGTGACGCTAAAATACCCAATAACTCACATATTGAATATGCATAAGAATAAACCATAGCCAGATTGGTGCGTTAAGTACTGGTACAACAATGCATGATGACATATAGCAATGTGGTTGCAGCCCTCACTTCCTTCTTTGAGATTTTTGGGTAGAAGTGAAGTCATCCATTGCATTGCACCTTTAGCATGTGCTTTGAAGCATACATAATGTATTGCACAATTTGCATATGCATTGAAGCATCATTATGAAGATCTCTACCTGAAGTTACACTATCTCAATATGATGCTTCTTTTATATAAAATTATTAATCCGATGTTTAATTAAATTGTGATTTAAATAGCTTGGTCATGCAGTTTGCTTGCTGAGGTTTTTTTCATAAACCTCGCACTTTGATTTTCCCCTCACAGGTGCTTGAGCTTGGACGTTGCAAGCTTGGGATGGGAGCAGCAGCATGTGTGCATACACATATAAATATGTTGAACAAATATTTTATAATAAATTGTTTGGATGTGGAGATTCTGATGTTGTTTCAAATTCTCTCACGTAATTCAGTTTGTGAAATGTTTATTTCACTCCAGTGAAATTTTGTCAATCTATCTAAACGATCTATGTTGCTTCCACGTACTCTGTTATTCTTGTGTTGTAGTGTGGTAATTCTACAGATGATTGTTTTGTTTTTTCTGGAGTGTTACATCGAAATAGAGCCTTCTCAGGTGTGCGTGCGAGAACAACCGATGCCGATGACACTTCTGTAGGTGCACCACTGAATCGTCGAGCAGCACTACGCGTGGTGGCACCGTGGCACCAGCAGCAGGGCGTGGCAACGAGAGTCCAGATCGTCTATGATGATATGCGGGAGGAGGCTCCTAGGGAGCGAACATGATACAAGGGCTCCAAGGCCAAGGTGGAAGAAGTAGCCAAGGAGTCGCTCGTCACAAGCCATCGCAAGCAAGCGCGGCGCAGAGCAGGTCGGCGAAAGAGAGGCACCAGACTACCGGAGGGTGATGAGGGGCAAGAGAAAGGTAGTAGTAGTAGGAGGAGGAGAGAGAAAGAGAGAGATGTGCCACATACAAATGGTCCCCACATGTCAGGTGGTCCACCTCAACATCTCTGTACAGCTCAGCCTCCACGTGTACAAAATTGCTCCGCAAAATCAGAGAAGGGTGCTAAGTTTTGCAAAGTTAAAGGGGTGGGGCATCAGATCAAACAATAAAAACTTTAATCTGGGCCATCAGATCAACATCTAAGAGGTGGGGCGGAAACTTTAATCTAAGCCATCAGATCAACATCCAAGGGGTGGGGCGCATTGAGATGGGAGGGGGAATTTGCAAAAATATGATTACCCAATCCAAGGGCGGGTCCAAATTGTAAAATTACCCAATCCCCTATATTCCTTGGATGTTGATCCAATGACTTAGATTGGAGTTTTCATAGTTTGCACGGAGAGGTTGGTTTGCACCGGATATGTTTCCTTATAAATATTCGGTTTTATAGTTTGATGGAGGAGGGGAGGTGAAGTAGTGTGGTAGCAATAGGTGACAGAGTTATGTAGACTTCATCCCACTGGGACATGTGCTAAGGGCTCACTAGCACTAGGGAAAAAGAAGCTTGAACGTCGACTTTGCTCAGTACAAATCACAAGTGAGGGTTGCACGGTGATCAAAATCTGAGATTGATACTTCTACTTCATCTGTCTCCCATCTTATCTGAATTCTGAACCGAAGAAAAAGAACACAATCTGCAGTCAGCTAGCTGAAAACACTGCAAAGTGGCCTCGCTTATGTACACCCATATATGCTTATTATATATCTTGCATACTTGCCAAATTTATCAGTTAAGCCAGTGTTCACATTGTCTTTATTCTTCTTCTATACCTGTCACGTTTGCCAAATTATCTTGTTGTCTAATGAGGTTTACTCTGTTTTTATTTACTGGTACTAAAGTTGCTTGACAACATCAACGACAATACGGTACATAGCAATCTTTGATCTTCTGATGTACCTTTCAAAAAAAAAAGATCTTCTGATGTACCTTTCAAAAACAAAGATCTTCTGATGTGGAGTAGGAGCTTGGCCTGTGTAACACAAGTTGGTATCTGTGTAATGATGCCATTGATGTCCACATGAGATCGGTTAGCTTGGCCTATTGCACGGGGACAGATGGGCAGGGGTTGAGATTTAATTTGATGGATCGAAACCTTGGTTTCAGAAGTTGGCGTGGTTTGATTTGGTTGAAATGATACATGCAGTGTGGTTTTGCTTGGGCCGTGTTTAGTTGCCTCCCGTAAAATTTTTGAAAGGACATTTTTTAATTCGTCTAGATTTAAGTCTCCATACAAGTGCCGGATTTTTTTTTTGGAATTTTGAATTTTGGAACTAAACACGGCTTTGGTTCACAAACCATTAGCAGCCTTACAAGTTTTATTCTTCCAGTCAGATGATCTTAATTCTTAAGCTGCCAACATGCTAGCCACTGAATGGGTAGCTGAGGTGATCTTCTCTTTGAGACAATTGGCGGTTGACTGGGTCCCAAAAACGGGGGCCACGCGTCTCTACATGACAATGCATGTACATGATTCTATCTCATCCAAATCAACGCGTACATGGGAAGTAAACGAGTTCAAAAAAAAACATGCGAAGCAAACTGATTTTGTAAGAGAGCAGAATATTGACAATTGTTTGTCCTTACGCCGGCCGTGGAATTAGCTTGCCCTGCAAATCAGCCCACTGGCACGTTGTCTTGGACTCCGTCCCGTTGACCCCAACATAATCAAGCTTATCACATGATCTGAACTGATACCATCGTACAATTTTTGCTTAGATTCAACGCGTAATGACAAGTCACACCCAATCGCTTCAGTAGCAAGAAACTAAACCAGGTCGATCTCCAGCTCACTATAAATGCTTCAGCACACCATGCATGTACCCCAACACAACAGTAGTGCAACACCAATTCAAGCGCACAGCAGCAAAGCAAAGCTCTAGATCGATGATGGGTAAGACGATGGCAGCAGCTCGCCTGGCCATGGCGGCCGCCGCCTGCTGCCTGGTGCTCCTCTCGTCGTCGGTCGGCACCGCTGTGGCGGCGGGCAGGACCGGGCGGATCACGGTGTACTGGGGCCAGACGGCCAGCGAGGGCAGCCTCCGCAAGGCCTGCGAGAGCAACCTCTACTCCACCGTCATCCTCTCCTTCCTCACCCGTTTCGGCGGCGGGCGCTACAAGCTCGACCTCACCGGCCACTCCTGGAGCGCCGTGGGCCCCGACGTCAAGTACTGCCAGTCCAAGAACATCCTCGTCCTCCTCGCCATCGGCGGCGGCTTCGGCGACTACTCCCTCGCCTCCAAGGCCGACGCCAAGGTCGTCGCCGACCACATCTGGGACCTCTACCTCGGCGGCCGCTCCAAGCAGGCCCGGCCGTTCGGCGACGCGGTGCTCGACGGCGTCGACTTCGACATCGAGCACGGGGGGTCCAAGCACTACGACGACCTCGCGAGGTACCTCAAGGGCTACAGCAGCAAGGGGAAGAAGAAGGTGTGGGTCACGGCGGCGCCGCAGTGCCCGTTCCCGGACCGGATGCTGGGGCAGGCGCTCCGGACGGGGCTCTTCGACCGCGTGCACGTCCAGTTCTACAACAACCCCGTCTGCAGCTACCGCGCCGGCAACGTGGCGGCGTTCACCCGCGCGTGGAGGACGTGGACCGGGAGCCTGCCGCGGAGCTCGGTGTACCTGGGCCTTCCAGCGGCGCCGCGCGCCGCCGGGAGCGGGTACGTGCCGCCGGCGACGCTGGTGGCCAAGGTGCTGCCGATCGTGCAGCGGTCGCGGAACTACGGCGGGATCATGCTGTGGAGCAGGTACTGGGACCTGCAGACCGGCTACAGCAGGGCCGTCAAGCACGCCGTCTGATGCGTGTCATTGTCATGGAAACAAATTAAAAGCTCGCCGTCGACGACCTGCTGCCAGCGGTGTGCTGCCTGCTACCGGAGTCCGATCGATCCCCTACGTTGCTAGATATATAACAAGGGCCGTGCAGACGCATGGCGCATCAATAACAAAACAGGTACACGAGTGGTGCGCCCTTGTATCGATCTTGTACGCATGGATCACACATGTATAGTATGTGTGCTTTCCAGCATTTGTATTTTAGTATGTATGTATAATATATGTCGTGTAATAAATGGGGATTATACGTGTTCATTTCTGCTTGGTATTTGGCCATATACTACTCCAGCATCCCATCACCGCCGGTTTAAAATGGCCATTAGTGCCACTTTTATTAGGGAGCTGTTGGATTAAACTCGACGGTAATGAATTATGGCACCACCGTTAGGTCTAGAACCGGCGATGATGCTCTTGTCACAAAATAAAAAGAAAAAAGAAAAAAAACAACAAGGCTGGCCTGCTGCCTTGCTTGCTGCGTTGTCACCTAGCTGGCCGCGCCACCCAGCAGCGAAGCTACATTGTAAGTAGCGGGTGCCGATGTGCCCACGAAAATAAGTAAAACTAGTGGTTATATCTAATTTTTCATCATATATGCACCCCTGCTGCTTAACTCCATGCACCAACAAGATGAGTGCACCTCCCTCAATTTTCTCTAGCTTCGTCACTGGCGCCACCACCACCCCGCAAGGCGCGTCGTCCCGCCCACGTGCAGATCCACTGGCAGCGCGGATTAACCGGCTGTGCCACCCCGCTCGCTGCGCTGCCATCTCACGTACGCTTGTTGCACCGTGGCCGCAGTTCCTTATTGCCACCGGCACGAGAGGGGAGCGGAGGCTCCATGCTGCCGCACGACAGGGCGGGGCGACAGGGGAGTGGAGGGGAAGTGGCGCGCAGGAGGAGAAGGGAGGTGAGAGGCTGGCAGCGGAGGGAAGATGATGTGGCGTGGGAAGAGAGGGTTGGTGCTGCAGGAGGACGGAGATTGGACAAAAAAAAAAGAGACGAAGAGGGATAGAAAAACATAATATGGGTTATATTTGCATTACCATCGGGTCGTATTACGAACCAGCGGTAACAGTGAGGCATACGATCTAGCGGTGATGCACAGCCAGATTTCCTCATTTCGCCGTGTGCTAGGAGCACACGGCGAAGCCCATTTAGCACATGGCGAAAACTTCGCCGTGGGTGGCCGACGGCGAAGCGCCGACGGCAGCCGTTGCCACGGCGAAGAGAGTGTTCGCCGTGTGTCAAATATCGGGCACACGGCGAACACATTCGCCGTGTATTATTCGTGGCACACGACGAAATAAAGGTCACAAACGGCGTCGGCCGGAGTTTACGGCGGCAAGGTCAACTTCGCCGTGTGCTAGCCGTGTGACACACGGTGAAGATTAGAAACTTCGCCGTGCGCCGCGGGCCCTGGGCACACGGCGAAGGGGAGAGGTTTGCCGTGAGCCTAGATTTTGACACACGGCGTAGTCCTGGTTGGGGCCCAGGTGGCAGCATACTTCGCCGTGTGCCAGGTCCCGCGGCACACGGCAAAGGATAGTCAGTTCGCCGTGTGCCATGGGCTTGGCACACGGCAAAGTGACCAGAACCAACCTGGTTTTTTTTGTTTTTTCGCGTTTAAAGTACCCACACAAACCATATATCATTGATCATATATCACAACAAGCACATGCTATATATATATATATATATATATATATATATATATATATATATATATATATATATATATATATATATATATATATATATATATATATATATATATATATATATATATATATCATGACAAACCACAAATTCACAAGTCAACGCATAAATTAAGTTCACAAGTTTACAAATCCACAAATCCTTATTGAAAATCCTCCTAGCATCATCAAGTTTACATCCATAGAGGCACAAATTAACAAGTTCATGGCTGAGGTGGGTCGTCGAACGGCGGTGGGGCGTTGAGATGATGTGGCAACATGTTTTGTATGCCTGGCGTTAATTCTGGCGTATTCGAGGCCGCCGATAGATTCTGCAAAAAATGTAAGACAGTAAATTGCAGGTGAGACAAAAACCAAGTTCTCAAGTTATAATTCATGAGAGGAGCTTAAAAATCCAACCGCTGTAGAGAGGTCGAAGCAGGTAAAGGGGCAGATGTAAAAAGAGCAACTCAATCTTGCAAGGAAAAACTTTATCCAAGAATATAACTTTAGCCTAGCTTCTTTTAGCTTGGTGTCAAGATAATGCATGAAACCATGAAACCATATCTCCGGACTTTAACTTACCAATATAAACAGTTTCATCTACAAATGTCAAAAATGTTGAAATTTGTACTACAATATATTATTAACATTGAATTTGGATTTCAGGTAACATAAACCATTTTAATCTGAGGACACTTTCAGCTGTGGATTTTGTAGCTCCTATATTGGGTGCTCCAAATAAACAATACTCCCTCTGTTGAAAATACAATTTGCTTTAGAATATTCCTATATATCGTAGGGCTGCCCTCAACCCTCAGATGACGCACTAGCAAATCTGCGCAGACCGCTTTTAGTCTAATGCTCAACAGAAGTTCAAACTTTCATTGAAATACCTGATTTCGAATTACTATGATAATGCATCTTGTAATTCGAAACTTCAGTTTCGAATTTGATTTGCAAAACTAGATCGACCAAATTACCGCAAACGAAAATGAAGATATTCACCGGAGGAGTAGTAGGAGCAGGAGCCACAGGGAATTGCATGGCTGGGATGGGATTACCCATTTGGACAGAAAGACTTCGAATGTAGTTGTACATCTGGGCCATCTCAGCCGCCTGCTTCTGCTTGTTCTCTTGTCGTAATCTCCTCTCTTCGGCCAACGCCGCCTCGTATGCCGCCTTTTGCGCTAGCATTTGGTTCTACAATATTTCATAACAATGTTACAATGCAAATCAAATATATGTACAAAATGAACGAACTATGAATAAATAAGAAATAACCTGAATTTCCTGCACTTGGAGCTGCGACGCGGACAGCCGTGGGCATATGGCCGGGCTATTGGCCGTGCTCCTCGCTCGAATCTGGGAGAGGGTGGGAGTGCTGGCCATGTCTACAAGGCCGTCGCCAACATAGTAGCGCCCATGTTTCTTGCCTCCTCCCGCCCTCATAATGACTTCTCCATCAAGGGGCTGGGTCCTCGGATCCCAGTCTGGCCCATGGACCTATCTTCCCATCTCTGTGTACGCCTGGATACGACTGTGGACGGACGGGTTGCTGTACGCTGAGGGCGGGTCGTCAAGGTTGTAGGTGACGTTGGATGTCGCCTTGCCCTTGCGGGCCAGAGCCCATCCCATGAATGGGGGGCACTCCTGGCCTTGATGTGAGGACGACTGCGAAAACGGAAAAAGTTGATTACCAATTATGCTGAATTGAACGCTAGATTAGAGAAATCAGTCTGTGTAGTGTGTACCCATCTAGCCCTGTACTCGTTGTTGTTGAGGCTGCCTTGGTGGTGCGCTGGACCTGGCATCAGCAATCGCCGCTGACGGCCAGCATCGTGCTTCTCCTGCCACTCCGGGTCGAACCATTTATCCACTATGCGCTCCCAGCACACGGTATCATTACGACACCACCACGCAGGAAACTACACGTGATCAAATGCATGACAAGTAAGAAGAGAGACATTTAACGATGTTTTTAATCTCAAAATAAATTTAAACTTACCTGTAAATATTGCTCTCAGGTCAGCTTTAACTCTCTCGCCTCAGGCTTCCCGATCTTCTACTTTAGGAAAAGTGCACAAAAGTTGATGACGCACTGGACTTGCGCCTCATAATGCATGTCCTTGACGAGTTTAACGCATCGATTGTCAGCCACAATCACCGCTCGCTCCTCGTATCCCTCATCACACCTGTAAAAATCCTGCATATAAAGACAATGGATCATGTCATCCTTGAAAAAATATTGAATGAATGTGATGTATTCACCATTTTTTGACGAAAAAAACTTACCCAGAGCTCGCCCTTTACCCGCTCCTCCTTGTTCTCAAAGGCTCTGCCGCTCCGATCCAACTGATCGTTGTTGGCGGCGATGTAGTGGTCCCACGTCTAGGCCGGCTCGTATCGTCCTTGATAGTGGACCAGGCCTGGGAAGTGCTCCCTGCACAAAAGACCTAGGATGTCATTGACCTTGCGTTTGTGAGCACCGCCACTGAGGACAGTCCAACTCCTGCAACCATTGATTAAGAGAAAATATTAGTTTGTAATGTAATTTTTGAGTTAGGAAATGAAAAAAGTAGTAATAACATGTCAAGTTACTTACATATCCCCGGACGGTCGAATCAGCAGGCGCAAGGCAACAGGTATCGGCCTATCTGGGAGTCGCGAGGGACCTCACAACCAGACAGCCGGCGTAGAGGTATCCTCGGCCGTGTCCTCCTCAGCACTAGACGACTCCCCCCCCCCTCCTCCTGCGCGTCCGCCTGCCACTCCTCCTCCCGCTCCTGCTCCTGGTCCTGGGCAGGCTCCACCTCCTCCTCCTCCTCAGACGGCGGTACAGGTGAAGGCTCCCGACGCCTCCTGCATCCACCCTTCCCTCGACCCCTCTTGGGTCCACCCTTCCCTCGACCCTTGCCTCGCCCCAAACCGGAACTCCTATCAGAGCCCTCACCAGTATCCGAGTGTGGCATAATTCTTCTGTACAGTGAGGCGACCAATCGTTGAAGTCTGCCGCCCGCATCTTTCTTCAATCACCTGCAATTAAAAATAGTAAACCAATCAGCACATATATACAAAATGATCTTATAAAGAGAAAAAAATACAACATAATTAAAAAGTAATATGAATAAATCAAATAGTATGGATCATACATGTATTAGAAATAATCATCTTCATCAGGATTAGCTAGATCATATGTCTCATCATCACTATCACGCAGGTCGAGAAGTTCAAGCCCGTGCTCTAAAGTTGGAATTTCATCCTCATTGTCATCGCCTAATTGTAATCGCTCAAGTAATTCTAGGTCCTTCGCATTACGAACCTCCTCATCAACGTCCTCGTCATCAACCATTTCATCATTGTGTACTTCCATTTCGATCACTCCGGTTAAGTCTATCTCAAAATGCCCTTCAAGCCCATCTTCTTGAAAGAATTCCCCGTCATATGTGTTTGGGTCTATGTTGTAGTCCTCATTATTTGGAATAGTTACTTTTACCGTGTGGTGATACCTTGTACACCACGTCCCAACCCGTAAGGCGATCGTCAGTTTTGCACGGATATGAGAGATAATAAACTTGCGTGGCTTGTTGAGCCACAATATAGACATCGTCTCCTGGATACACTGATGACTGGCAAATTTCGACTAGGCCGAGATGAGGAGTCCGTCGCACTTCGTTAGGATCATACCAATGACATTTGAATATGACAGGCTTAAGAGATTTGCAACCATGAAATGTGAGTTCATAGATTTCTTCAATTATGCCATAATACTCGACCCCATCAAGGGCTGTCGTGCAAATGCCAGAATTTGTGGTTCTTCGATTGGGCCGACTCTGCTCGTGGCTTTTTGTGTGAAAGCGATATCCATTGACATCATAACCGGAGTATGACAAGACCCTATAGGCACAACCATTGGCAACTTGTCTCAACTCGGGACACATAGACGCATCATTTTGGGCCTACAGGTAGAAGTATGATGGTTTGTTATACTATTCGCACGGACAAGAAACTTCAAATGTCTAACAAGTATGAGGATTTGTTATACCTTGTGCTTGAACTAAGAAATGAAATCGGGGGCTCTTTGTCCCGCACCGGACTTAAGAAGGGTGTCAACTTCGTGCGGGGTTGGAACTCTTCGGCGACACCAGAATTGTTGAGTAAATTCCCTATATAAATGAGAGGTAAAGGGGGTTGGATGCAGAATAGTTAATACTCGAGCAAATAGTTTGTTGAGAACTTACTGTATGTACGGCTCGACTTCCACTAGGTTGGTCAACACATACATCATGATAGTGCGCAACTCTTCATTGAGCAAGGTCTTAGGAGTCGCACCACTTGCACTTCCAAGTTGCCCTTTGAATAGGCTGAGGTTCGTTTCATTTTCAGCTTCATTGTAACGAGTGGGTGGATTGTGCACGCTTGGAAGGGTTTTGCCATAGTATTTTGTTGTGTAGTTGGAGACTTCATCCAGAATGTATGCTTCTGCAATGGAAGCTTCTATTTTGCATTTATTTTTGCATTTGGTTCGAAGGATCTTTTGTTGTCTCTCAATCGAGTAGCACCAACGTCCCTGAACAAGCCCCCCATCCGTGCCTCATACGGGAGGTGCAAAATCATATGCTGCATCAGATTGAAGAAGCTGGGTGGAAAGATTTTCTCCAACTTACAAAGCAACACAGGGGCCAATTTTTCCATTTGTTCAACCACAGCCCGAGACAACTCCTTAGCACATAGCTGGCGGATGAAATTGCTTAACTCCGCCAGCACTTGCCAGACATGGTTAGCGAGATAGCCTCGAACCATCACCGGAAGAAGCCGCTCAATCCATATGTGGTAGTCATGACTCTTCAGCCCATTGATTCGCATAGTAGATAAGTTGACCCCTCTCCTTAGATTCGCTGCATACCCATCGGGGAACATTAAAGTCTGGAACCATTCTAGTACTTCTTTCCTTTGGTGCTTCTTCAGGACGAATTCAGCTGCAGGCTTTTTCCATTTCTTACCATCTTTGGGTGGCGAATATTCAATTTTGGTCTATCGTATAAAGTAGCTTGATCCACTCGGGCCTTAACATTGTCCTTTGTTTTATCAAGAATGTCCATGATTGTACCCCAGAGTGCCTCAGCAATATTTTTTTTCGAGTGCATCATATCAATGTTATGAGGAAGAAGAAGATCATCCATGTAGGGAAGCCTCCACAGGCCCGACTTCTGAGTCCAGGCATGTTCTTCGCCATAACCCACAAAACCACCATCTTCTTTTACCATTAGCGACTGTAACCACTCACGGACCGCGACACCTGACATCATCTGTGGTGGAGGTTCAGAAACATGACACCTTTCATAAAGTTCTTGATGTCACGTCGGAATGGATGGTCAATAGGGAGGAATTGTCGGTGCTTGTCGAACGAAGAATACTTGCCACCCTTCGCCAACCAGATGAACCTCATAGCTACCTTGCATACTGGGCAAGGGAACTTCCCGTGCACACACCATCCGCAGAATATCGTATACGCTGGCAAGTCATGCAGGGAGTACATGTACCACACTCGCATTTTGAAGTTTGTCTTTGTAGCTCGATCATATGTCCATACACCTTCCTCCCAAGCATGGAGCAAATCATCAATAAGAGGCTCCATATACACACTCATATTATCCCCCGGATATCCAGGAATTATCAATGACAAGAATATGTTCTGCCGTTGAAAGATAACTCCAGGGGGGAGGTTGAGAGGGATAACAAACACGGGCCAACAACTGTACGGGGCAGCCGTCATTCCATAAGGATTGAATCCATCTGTAGCCAACGCAACACGTACATTTCGAGCCTCCAAAGCATTCATTATGTGACGCCTGTCAAAATGTTTCCATGCTTCACCATCGGATAGATGTATCATCTTCTCAGGTCAGTAGCGTTTGCCGTTTTTGTGCCATCTCATCTGTTGTGCTGAATCCTTGGTCATGAACAGACGTTGGATTCTCGGTATGAATGGAAGGTACCGTACGATTTTTGCGGGGATTTTGAGCTGTTTCTTTTGACCATCACCAGAATCTACCTCCAGCCACCGAGATGATTTACATTTTGTACAGTAATTTGCGTTTGCATGTTCTTTCCTAAACAACATGCATCCCTTCGGACAAGCATGTATCTTCTCATATGGCATCTTAAGACTACGAAGAAGTTTTTGTGCCTCGTACATGCTCTTTGGAAGAATGTGTCCTTCCGGAAGTAGACTACCAAAAACCATCAACATTTTGTCGAAGCCATCTCGACTAATGCCACACTCAGACTTTAGGGCTAGTACGCTTGCAATAGCATCGAACTGAGAAACATTGGTATGCTGGTGAAGTGGTTTCTGTGCCGCAGACAACATGTTGTAATACTGCTTTGCCGTAGGCTCTGGCGGTTCCTCTCTAGGTCCTTCTTCGAAGTGTGCTTCATGAAAGTCAGCTAACATGTCTGCGCAACCGGCATCGGCATCATAATCATCGATGCGTTGTCTGACTACCTCTTCTCTCGCACGATGGGCTTCACCATGGCAGATCCACCGGGTATAGTTTTCCACAAACCCATTTGTGATAATATGTTTACCCATAGTGAGTTGTGATTGATGTATCCTATTTTGACACTTGGTGCATGGACACGGCATTCTACTCTGTCCTCTATCAAATGCCTTTTCCAAAAAGTCATTGACCTTTAGAGCAAACTCAATATACTCTTGTTCGCTCTGCCAGCCCTTGTACATCCACTCACGGCCATCCATCCTTTAACATACGAGCGAGAAATTTAAAAATCAATTTCATATACACGATATCTAACAAACTCTAATAGGTGAAGATAGGTCCTAATCCCACCCGAGGATGCATAGATATGGTTGGTTTCCATGATCCACTCCTAGCCGAGACAAAATTTCGACAGCACCTCCCCGCTGCTCTCCAAATACACGTCCTGTAAAGGAGATTGTGTATCCAGAGAACAACACGGAGGTGATGCCGAAACTCTGGCATGGATCGGAGTTGAACATGAAAACTAACCATATCTACGCACCGTTGGGCTGTCCAAATGACGTGGACAATTTGAAACACATACGGTTCCATATATGCAAAGAGCTGCATATTTCGAACCATATCTCTTTCGAACGGGAGACGACTAAGTTACGTGATCTATGGGCTTATGCCGCTCACCTATGGGCTTATGCATAACACGGAAAGAGAGGTTGCTTATGCCGCTCACCTATGGGCTTGACGACGTGCGCGGCGTGGCCTCCTTTTTCTTGTCCTCCTCTCTCCTCCTCGTTCCAATCTAATTCCATCAATTACAACATAAGTATAGGTCAAATTTTCAATGTCATGACTCAAAAAAATCTGCTTATTGTGTTTGCATGCCTGCCCCCTACTGGATTCACAAACAGTTGGATCTCAAGGTAAATTAATATTTTCAAGTTTTTTATTACTTTGTTCTAATGCGCCCATTTTCTTTTCATGGCATGCTATGCTCTGACCGAGTTGAGGCTGAATTCCGTGTTTCCTTGCAACATTCAATTAATTTTACATGCCTTACCACATTAATCTGCTTTTTTAGTTTTTAAGCTCTTCTATTTAGTTTTTGCAAGGGATTAAATTATGGTAGGCTCTCTTAGAAGTAGAAGTAAGAGCAGGAACTATTATTTCGAATTGGAATTGATGACTAGGATTCACCTGGAACTTATATCAAATTTGAACATCCTAAATTTCCCTGGAGCAATCCTGCTCTGGCACAAATTAATTATTGGAGTTGTGTATAATGAAACTGCATGACAGTTTTAAAAGAAATGGAACCAGTGGCGAGCTCAGGATTTGGAAGATGGGTATTCAAAATTTTAAGTAGTACTGAATATTTTTGACACCTCAAATCACAAACTAGTAGCACATAATCGAGTACCGATAACACAAATTGTTCATAATCTGAAATGGTTTGACATATATATAATAGTGTACTAAATGATCAATATATCAAAGTAGGAATGCATGAAATAAATTGAGGATAAAATTGTAAAACAACAAATAGCATTGATAAGGATGCTTACAAATTATAAGATTATTACAATACAAGCAATCAAATTTCATAAATTGATACGCAGCATTGCAACAACCTTTTCTACAACTAGAACCATCACCTACATACCTAGCAATTCTGCAATCGATACGCATCGCCGCTCCCTGGTCGCCGGACCTAGATGCCTGCTGCCCCGCTGGCTGCTCGCCTGCCTGCGCTGCTACGGAGCTGCGCTGTGCCTAGCCGGGCGCCGCTTGCCGAGCAAGGCAGAAGGGAGGCAGGGGGCAGGCGGTCGCTCTCGCTCCTTGCGTGCCCTGCCTGCGCGGTTGCACCACTCGGCTCCTGCACGCCCTGCACCCCTGCCCTTGCCCCTGCCGGTGTGTGCAGGTGTGCGGTGTGCTGCGCCGCTGTCAGTCCTGGCCGTCACCGCCGCCACTCAGCCGCTCAGGGTCCTGCCGCCACTAGGCTTGGGATGGGAGTGGGGCGGGGCCAGGCCGATGCGCAGGGGCGGCGGCGGGGTGGGGCGTCCGGCGCGGCGATGAGCGAGTGAGCGAGAGAGTGAGAGAGACCAGAGATAAAGAGCGTGAATGAGCCAGAGAGGTAATAAGTGCACGGGAGTTCGCCGTGTGTCCGATCTATGACACACGGCAAAGATTTTTTTCCTTTTTTTTCAAATTCATCTTTGCCGTGTGCCACAATTCTTGGCACACGGCAAACATATAAATTTCACCGTGTGCCCAAACCTGGCCACACGGCAAAGACTCCACCCAGATGCTTTGGGGTGACCAAGCTGCCATGCTGGCTCAAGCGCGATGCGGCGGATGACATGGCAAGGCAGAGTCGCGCCACATGCTTTGGCGCGACTGAGTCGCGCCATGCTCCGTGGCTCGACTCACCCGATTTTAACTCGGCCCACCGACAAACCCTAGTCCAATTCCTTAGTTCCCTATCTTCTATCTTGTGTCCAGGAGGCCCGGCCGACCGCCGCCCGCGACCCACCCAGCCGCTCGCCACCTGCGGCCGCCGGAGCACTGCAGCAAGCTCCCCCGCGGCCGGCGTTGTCGCCCGCCCTGCAGCCGCCCCCCACCCGCGGCCTGTCGACCGGCCCCCGGCGCCCTGCACCCGCGCGCCCCCTGCGGACCGGCCGCCGGGGCCCTGCATGGCCCGCCCCCTAGCGCTGCCATTGCGGAGCACCAGCCGCCACCGGCCGCCGCCATTGCCACCTCCGCCAGGGCCATTCGTGCCGCCGGATCCAGATCCGCCCATGGTTCCCTCGATTACAGAGGTGAGTCTAGCCTACTATGCCTGGTTCCTCATCCAAAAATTTGAGTCTTCAAGTGCTTGATATTTCTAGAAATCACTTCAATGGAAGCCTCCCTGATGATATTGCTTCCCTACCTGGTCTCCGTGTTCTTGATATATCGACAAACAATTTCTCTGGTCCATTACCTGCTGCTGTTAGTAAGCTTGGGGCGCTTACTGATCTTGACTTGTCAATAAATCAGTTCACCGGGCCATTACCTGAGGATCTTCCAGATGACCTCCTATCCTTCAATGCGTCCTATAATGACCTTTCTGGTGTCGTGCCAGAGAACTTGAGGAAGTTTTCAGAATCTTCTTTCCATCCTGGGAACTCAAAATTAGAATATCCTGCTAGCTCATCCGGATCCCTTTGAAACATTCATGAACCCCGACCACCAATATGCAGCTACATTCATGAACCAATGTTCATAGTACAAGTCTGACGAAACAAAGGGATTGCTTATTATATATTACTTTTTGTATGTAGATGGCACACCACCCACGCTACCCTCTCCTGGAGATGCATTACGATGAGCGACACCGTGGCAAGATACAAGAAGAGTGTACGCAGGTGAATTTGTGTTCGTTTTTATTTTTGTGAAGTCATTAATTTGATTTTAGTTGATTATAAAGTTCATTGATATTTTTGTAGGTTTTGAAGCCTCTACGCCCCCGCCTTCACAAGCCTCTGCGGTGGGATGATAGGTACGCACCGTACCTAAAACGGGCTGGATTCCTCCCGTTGGCGTGGCTAGTCAAGGAGGGCCTCCCCGGTATGGACAATGCAGCTTTAACAGCTCTGGTGGACTGGTGGAGGCCTGAAACACACACATTCCACCTTCCCAGCGGTGAGATGTCAATTACACTCCAAGATGTGGCAATGCTATTTGGGCTTCGTATAGATGGTAGAACCGTAACTGGTAGCATCTGTCCAAATGGATGGAGAGAAAGAGTGGAGCTGTTGTTTGGAGTGCACCCACCCGAACCACCGGAAGACACGAAGGATAAGAGGCCTACGGGAGTGACCTCAGCTTGGTTGACGCAACATTTTGGTACACCACCTGGAGCGGATGCTAATGGCGGGACGGTTGCTAGGTTCGCTCGGGCATGGCTATGGCATTTGATCGCCGGGTTTCTATTTCCTTATTCGAGCGGGAACACAATCTCATGGATGTGGCTAGAACTAATTGGTCAAGACTAGGACAATATTGCCACTTTCAGCTGGGGGAACGCAACACTTGGGTGGTTGTACCGTCAGCTGTGTGATGCTTGTAGGCGGAGCAAAGATAGTGCAAATCTTGGTGGTTGTGCTTACCTATTGCAACTGTGGATGTGGGAGCGCCTTCCTGTTGGCCGGCCGGAGCGTTATGCTCATGGAGTAAGTATTTTATTTGTTCATTACTTTTGCATTGTTGTTGTTAGGTTTGGGTAATCTTCAAAATTCACTAATGTCATTATTGATTGTTATATCTAAGGTTACTCCATTATACGAGGGAGAGGCTGTGGCTACAGTGGGTTGGTTATGGAACAATATTGGTACCGTGCAGGGTAATCCAGGAAGGCGGTACATAGACTACAGCAATGCCCTTGATTGCCGAAATGCTGCACACGTAAGTCTATAACCACCTCGTCTACCGCAATTCGTGTAATATATCGTCCTCAATTTGTTGTAATCATATTGAACATGTTGTATTAGGTTGAATGGCAACCATACAATCGCATGGAGGTGCAAAACATGAATCTTAGTCCGCAATGCATGAGGGATAATGAATACTGGCGCTCAGTTTGCCCTCTTATTTGCTATTACATTGTTGAGTACCACCTTCCAAATCGGGTGATGCGCCAATTTGGAATACTTCAGTCTTGTCCGCCTGAGTATATTAATACTAGCCATGAGTTGCACGGGTATGGTTATTTATTTTCTGCAATCTCATTCTATGGAAAATATTTGCATGTTTTGCAATTACATTAATTCTTGCATACATTATATGTAGAACTGATCGACGGAAGCAGCGGGGTGCCAAAAACTGGGAGGAGAAGGACCTTGCATATGTGAATGCTTGGAATGGTCGAGGCAGCAACATAGTTTATGGTGGCCCTGTTCACCGTGAGGCCCAGTTCAATATATATTTGGACTAGTTGAAGCAAAACACACGGCTAAAGCTCAAGGCTACATTGGACGATACCCACATTAAGGATCTACCTTCAGACCCCGAAGATGTCTTTGCCGAATATGATGCTCACATGAGAATGGGTATGCAGCCCGAGCGAGGACCCTTTGAAGACTATATTGTAAGTTGTAGTGCACAACACCTGAAAATATTGCAATGTCCTACATCTTTATGACCTAACTTGTTAAGTAGTTTGTAGAATTTTTATGGCATAATAACTTGTGCGACCTATGCGTTTGCAGGGGCAGCAACTTAGTCGTTATGATAACGAGGCGGGACAAGCGTTGAGGGTGCCAATAGGATCTCTGGATGAGGCCGTCGTGTTGAGGGGATTCTTACAGGTAGAATATGTACAATTCCCTCTAATATGTCTAATGAATTTAGTTTTCAGTTCTCAATGATTAGTGTCTTTCGAATTCTGTGCTGAAATGCAATGTAGAGGTTTAGACGGGGTTGCCGAAAAATGGCATTCAAACTGAACTGCATAGCTGGACAAGGACAACCAGCGGCCGATGATGGTGAACCTTCTGGGTCACGCCATCGCGGTACAAGAAGCATGAGTACTTCAATGGGCACCTCATCTACAGGTGGGACATTAGCAATGTTATTTCCATTTCTACTACTTTATGCTTGTTTTTACTTACATATATGTTAAACAATTCTCTCTAATAGGAGAACGTCGCAGCCGATCCGGTGCTCTCAGTATTGGAACCCCTCGTAGGAGGGGCAAGGAGAGACCCCCTCAAGACATCGTCAGTGAGGAGTCTGAGGAGACATCAAGCTCAGATGGTGAAGATCCTGACTACGGCCACGATGAGATTGGCTTCTCACAGATTCCAAACGCTCCAGAGCCCACACAAGATACTCCATGACCAAAGAGGCGGTGTTGTCGGTCGAAACCCACCGGCGAGCAGCGACAGGCAACACGAAGAGCCGGGAGGTCGCCGAGGCGCTGGCAGGTACTGCTCCCTCGTCGACGGCCCGCAATTCCGTCACGCGCCCGGAAGTTCCGTGGAAAGCCAGGCATGCCACCTGACCTATACCCGATCAGGAGGGTGCGAACGTGCTCCAAACAATTTCCTGCGTACAAAGACATGTGTAAACATAAGTCTGAGCCGTGGTCGGCTCCCCGGGACGACTCATGCATCGGCTTTAAAGAGCCGATCGAGTCCCGGTGTCAGATTGGATCTGCATCTATCCGGTTGTTGATGAATAAAGCAAATAACTGTAAAACTGCTTCAATTAAATCTAGTCAATCCAATCCACGATGGTAAAAGCTTCACTGCTAGATCGGAACATCCTACACGTGACTGGGCCTAATGAACGTAACAGATAACTAAACCAAAACCCAAAACAGAGGCCTAAGAACTAGCGGAGCCGATTCCCGGAACAATCCCTATTAAGGCTAAGATAAAGCATCTAGTATGCCACCGGATCATCAAACCCGTTTGCAAGGCCTAATTTAACAGATATTACGCCAACTCTTAGAGATAAGAGCAAACCATAACAGATTAGATCTACTAGACATAAAAGAAGCAGGGCGTTGTCTCTGTGCAACTAATTCTATGCGACAAGAACTAGCATAAGATTGAAACGTGACTGCATAGAGACAACGTGATATTCGTAGATGATAGGCAACGAAGCACAACAAATCCACCAAAAGCCATGCTACGAACATCAGGATAACTAGCATTACTCGCCATAAAAAACGCTTCAGTACGAGTAATACCAAGGTAAAAGCAAGAACAACGCTGCCCTGTTCGCAAGAAGCGATCAGGGCAGCATGACGCTTACTTGAACGAAACCCTAGGATTAGGGGTGGCGATGCGCCGAGATTGTTGTTTGTGAGACGTGATGACGCTCTCCCTTCATGAATAACATAGGGTACATATTTATAGTCTGGAGACTTGGGAAACAATCTAAACTAATCTTGTCCCGATCGGACTCTATCTCTAATCTTAAACTAAATCTAAGATACATGGCCCATGTGGCCCAAATGCTCACGCAGGAGCCGATTTACAAGTCTTCTTAAATCTTATGCTTTAAGTCCATCTTGCTTTCGGCCCATAAATTAATCCTGTTAATTTATGGCGATAACACATGCCCCCTGGCTTTGGCAATGATAGTTCCAAAACCAATCTGTCGCTTCATCTTCCCGTTAATGCTCATTAAACACACTGCAACCACCAGGGAAGACGCGACGTCTCTGCAACTGGCTCCTCGTAGAACATAAAACTGCCGATCCGTCTTCCATCTTTTCGCTATTTAATCTCACCCCGAATCGGCTCTTCTTCCCAGCGAACTCCTTCTTCCTCCTAAAGCCAGTAGCGCAGAAAACTCCAATCCTTCACCAGCCATGGCCATCTCTTCCTCCTCCGACTCCAACTCCTTTGGAGACTCTTTCTCCTCCTCTTCTCCTTCTTCTTCCCCTCTCCCTGCTTCTTCCATCGACTCCATTCCGGAGAGTCGGGAGCCGACGCCGGAGTGGGACCCAACTGCAGCGTATGAAGCGCTGGCTCCTCTGCACTGGGATGCAGAGGAGTTCGACTTCGGGGTCGTCTCCGAGGAGGACGAGCCCATGACTGAAGGAGAAGACCTCTGGCTCCTGTTCCAGGAGGAGTCGGAGAGTGGAGAGGAAGAAGACCCCTCTTCGGACGGAGTCAACTCCTCCTCGGAAGAGGAGATTGACTCCCCCTCCGACGACGATGAGCCGATGGGCGGAAAGCCCTTTCGGTTCCTCGGGTCCTCCGAGGAGGACAGCGAGGAAGAGAAGAGCGGCGGTGATGACGGCTGGAGCGACCTCGGGTCTAAAGGCGGCAACAGCGCCTTCAGCAGCGATAATGACGACGACGACAGTGACGACGACGGCAGCGGGGATGCGCCAGCCCGAAGCCCTAAGCGCCATATGTACTAGGTACCTACGAACAGTAGTAGTAGCATCGTAGAGGTAGGATCACAAAGCCGAAGGATTAATTCCTTTGTAACAATCGGCTTTCCTTGTAATGATCTTTCTTTTTAATGAAATCAAATTCCCTTTAATTTTGTGTGTCCGTTTACTTTCCAAAAAGCCGATGGCAACGCATCAGGCTTCTATAAATATCCAAGAGCCGACGAAATTCAAACTAGAAGCAACCCGCACAAGAGTAGAATATCACTTCCACCTTGAACCGAACTCTTGAATCCGAGCATAATTCGAAAACCCAGTTCTACAAATTCGAGCAAGAACTCTCCAAGCACCCGAAATTCGAATCAGAACCCACGGCAACCAAACCCCAAGTCAACGGATCTGAACCATGGCAGATTCTGCAGCTTAGACGACAAACTCTGCAATCGATGATGCGGCAATCTGCGGCCTGAAGGTAATATTCGGCCTAATCCTTTAGTTTTCTTCAGCTCATTAAACCTCTGAAACTTTAAATCCTAAAACCTGACACCGTATGCATACTTTTGAATTTCTGAACTTCAGGTGTCAGACATCCTTTTACCGCATCCTTCAAACCCAAAAATTTTCTGTCTTGGCCCACGAACTCTCGAAAACCCCATAGATTTGATCTCTTGTGAAGCAAATAGGATCCCTTTCGTGAGTCAAAACATCGATTTAAACCTCTAGGCTGACTGCTTGAGAGCCTGGCCTAATCCCCCTGAGAGCTGGATTACATGGTATAGCAGAGTAGCAAAAACTTATATGCCCTTGTGGTAGGATTTGAACATAGCCGATGCACTTAGCTTATCACTGTCACCCCTTGACAAAGATGAAAATCTCCTGAAAACCATCGGCTATTTCTGGTCTGATGCTCTGAACTGTTTCTTCTTTGGTCATGGAACTATGACCCCTACTCTGCTGGATGTCACCATGATCACTGGCCTAGACATTAGTTCTCCTAATCCTGCTGCTCACAAAATGGCAGATGTCCCCTTCAAACTTTCTTCCAAAGTTAACTGCACAAACTGGGGCACTTACATGAATCAGCATATGAAAACAAAAGGTCCAGTGACTGAGAAGGAACACACAGCCTTCTTAAATCTTTGGCTAGAGCACTTCATCTTCTGTGGTCCTTCTTTAGCTCCAACTAAGAACTATCTTCCCTTGGCCTATCACCTGGCCCATGGTAATCACACCGGCCTAGGCAAACTCTTCCTTGGAGAAACCTACAGATATCTCCATTTGATGACATCTAACCTGCTTAACCACAAGAAACTGAGAACTGGAGGCCCTTGGTGGTTTATTCAGTTGTGGGCACAACTATACTTCCAGCACCATATTCCCAACTTCCAAGGCCTGAGCAAGAACTCTTTCTCTGATGAGAGTGGCAAACCAATTATATGTACTAGTTACGGCCAAACTTTATTTAGTCTCCCTGGCAGTAAACTGAATTTAGCAGATGCAGCAAACTGGTTTAGAATCTTCTACAAAGGCTTAGAGAATCCCCTCTATTTCCCATTTACTGAATCTGAATCCACTGAAAACCCAACTGCCTTTAGATTAGATAACTTTGCCGATGATGATAGCACTCGGCATCTATATTCTTTGATGATTCGACCTGGCTTCCTCCCTATTGGCATCAGCACCTCTAATAGAATTATCAAGCCAGGTTATGAATCTTACCAGCCAGTCATAGCAGCTCAGCAATTTGGCATAGGAAAGGTCCCTCCCCACTTCCATATTCACCACTTGGTGGAGAGCAGAGCCGATCTGCTTGATGGTCTCACTAGCTCAAGATGCTACAACATGTTCGATGACCTCTACATTCCAATACCAGCCGATCTGTCCTTCACCTCCTCATCAATCGGCTTCAGTACATGGTGGGGAATGTGGAAAACACATGTATTCAGGAAAGCTCTAGGTCTTCGACTGCAGCAAATCAATCCTGAATATGTAATCCCCGAGGAAGAGGTACTGAATTTATGCACTTTATTCCTCCTAGATCATCCATCCCTTTACCTGACTAATCCTTGCCGACCCTGTTGGTAGCAACAAGATGGTCCAGAACCTATGACCAGCAACGGGGAGCCATTCCACTTTCTTCCAACTGCTCCTGATGTACTTTTCTGCAAAGGATCACCATCAATGAAGAAAGTGATAATGACTATTCAGCCAGACTTACTTCAGTCGGCTTCCAAACGAAGACAAGCTTCTGCAATTGTTGCCCCCGAGTCTTGACCAAGAAACGGAAGATGATCACGAGGCGAGTGATCAAGAAACCAGCACCAGCTTCCCCGAGTCCATCAGAGTCCAACACCAACCAGTTAACTCATCCTTTCTGAAACTTCTTCCTTATTTCATACATATGTACTCCGGTTGACTGTAATTCTATTTCTAGGACGCAGCTGAAGACATCTCCAATGCAAAAAGCCCAGTACAACATGAGATGACTGCAACTCGTAATGTATTGATGGAGGCAAACGAGGAACAAGCCGATCCAGTCGATGTTCTTGATGTCAACACAAGCTCTAACAGGACGATTGCTCCTGAACCGCCCAACGCTTCTTCTTCAGAACAGGTAACATTACAAAACCAATTCTGAACCAGCCGATAGCTCCATAAATGCATCTTCCTCTAACTCCAGATATGTCCATAGGGCTTTGACATTTCAGGTTTACTTTCCTTTGACCCGGCATCAATGGGTCTGACTGTCCCTGGAGCAGAAACACCATCTTTGCAGCAATCGGCTAATTTGGCACATCAGCTTCAACTCATCAAGGATCTTCTATCTGCTCCAATCACTGCTCTGGTTGATGACTCCAGCAAGATAAAAGAAATTTTTGAGCAGATAGAAACCCAGCTCCCAGAATCACTTCAAGTCAAACTTTGGCCAGCCGGCCATCTTCTTTTCTTCTGAGCAGAGGTGAAGGCAGCTCAACAAAGAATAGAAGCACGTCATTCTCAAGTCTCTCTGAAAACTGACATAGCTCAAAAGTGCAAAGTCCTCAACGAAAAGAAAGCAACTCTAGATGCTAAAGCTGATATCTCCGAGAGCACAAAACGACTCAACCTCTTGGAAAAGGAACTGATGGAACTTGAAGAAAAGGTCTGCAATACCCAAAGACTAATCCAGGAGGAGAAAGCTTCGATCGCAAACTCTAAGCTGGAAGCCCAAGAAATGATTGAACAGATACGGGCAGAGTTTGCAGAGATAAGCACCTTGAGTCGGCAGATAGTATCAGGCGATGACAAGGACGACGAAGAAATAATTGCAAGAGCTGACGCTATACGTGCAGAAGCCATCCATGTCATAGAAAGATTTCTGAACTAGTAGAACTATTCAGAACATTTGATGTTGCCTGTTAAAACCTGAAACTTGTACTCATTTAAAAACACCTTAAGTCGATGGTCACACGTCGGCTGTCTCGTTTCTCATATGTATTTTACTAGCCAACTCAACGTGTTGGCCTCTCATTCATTTTTTTTTACCGGCCAACTCAATGTGTTGGCCTGTCATGATTTTTTTTTACTGGCCAACTCAACGTGTTGGCTCCCTTTTTTTATTTTTTATTTTTTACCGGCCAACTCAACGTGTTGGCCTGTCATGATTTTTTTTACCGGCCAACTCAACGTGTTGGCCTTTCTCAGTATAGCCAGATGGATTACATCGGCTCTTGTTACTCACTCTCCCACATGCTCGGGAAATACTTCTTGAGGTGTTGGCCATTGACAGCGACAGGAAACTTGACACCATCCATTTCCTCGAGCATGTATGCATTCCCAGGCAAAACCTGATCAACCTTGTGTGGCCCGTGCCAAGTTGGAGACCACTTACCATACTTTTTATCTTTAGTTCCTAATGGCAATACTGCTTCCCAAACCAAGTCTCCAACCTGAAAATTCTTTGGCTTGACCTTCTTGTTGTACGCACGAGCAACTTTAGCTTTATTTTCCTTGATCTTCTCCAATGACCAAAGTCTTAGCTCTGTCAGGTCCTCCACGTTGTCATTCATCAAGGCTGCATACTGTTTCGTTGTTAAATCATTCTGGAACTCGACACGCCTTGATCCGGCCGTGATCTCCCATGGTAACACTGCGTCTTGGCCGTAGACAAAATGGTACAGCGATGTCTTGGTGGACCCGTGACATGAAATGCGATACGCCCACAAAGCTTCTGACAACACCTCATGCCAGCGCTTAGGATATTCATCGATCTTTCTCTTTATGAGCTTGATGAGGCTCTGGTTGGATGCTTCAGCCTGTCCATTAGCTTGGGCATAATATGGAGATGATCTGATCAGCTTAATCCCCATGTCATCGGCAAACTTTCTGAACTCTTCCGGTATAAAGACCGATCCTCCATCGGTCGTAATGGTCTGAGGGATCCCAAATCTGTGAATGATGTGTTCTTTGACAAAGCTGATCACATCTTTTGATGCTACTGTCCTCATGGGCACTGCCTCTATCCACTTTGTGAAATAATCTGTAGCAGCTAAGACCCATTGGTGACCTTTGCTAGATGACGGGTTGATCTGACCAATCATGTCCATGGCCCAACCTCTGAATGGCCACAGTTTGATGATAGGATTCATTACTGATGCTGGCACTATCTGAATCTTGCCAAATCTCTGACATGCTTGGCATTCCTTGTAATATTTGAAGCAATCTTCAAGCATGGTAGGCCAGTAATATCCCGATCGCCTAATCAGCCACTTCATCTTATGAGCCGATTGGTGAGTACCGCAGGCTCCTTCATGAACCTCATGCAAGAGCCGATTTGACTCTAAAGGTCCCAGACATTTAAGCAGTAGTCCTTCCAAGGTCCTGTAGAGCATGTCTTCCCCTATCATCACATACTTCATGGCCTTGAGTCTTATCCTTCTGGGTGCCCCCCGAGCCGAATCCTTCAAGTAATTGAAGATATCGGCTCTCCAGTCTCCGGGTTCTAGAAACTGAACCTCCACATCGACTCCGTCGGCTGTCTCCTTGTACCCAGAAGCCATATGTGCCAAATCATTAGCTTCATTGTTCAGAGTCCTGCATATCCAGTGGAAATTGATGTACCTGAATTGTGACATCAACTCACGGCACTGCATCCATATCGGGAAAAGAGCCTCGCTCTCACATCTATATTCCTCCGTGAGCTTAGAAATCACCAGCTTTGAATCTCCAAAAATTTCCACCGCTTCTGCACCAGCTTCGAGGAGTAGTTCCATCCCTTTGCGAACGGCTTCATATTCCACCAAATTATTGGTGCATGGGGCAGTCATTCTGATGGAAAAGGAGTAAGTCGCCCCACGAGGCGAGACCAACAAAATTCCCACACCGCATCCATCATCACAAGCCGATCCGTCAAAGAACATAGCCCAAGCATGAATGAATAATGCAGCAATATCAGTGCTGATCCTGTCTGCAACAAGATCCGCCAGTGCTTGTCCTTTGACCACTTTCGCAGGCTGATACCAAATATCGAACTCTGACAATGCAAACATCCATTTTCCAAGCCGGCCTTTCAGGACAAGAGCCGACAGCATGTGCTTTATGACATCTGATTTGCATATGACAATTGTTTCCGCCGAGAGCAAAATATGACGAAGCTTTGTACATGTAAAGTATAAGAAAAGGCAAAACTTCTCGATTTCAGGATACCTGGTCTCGGCGTCTAACATGCGCCTGCTGAGGTAGAAAACCACCCTTTCCTGGCTGTCGTACTTCTGGACTAACACCGAAGCAATGGAAGTGTCACCCACGGACAGGTACACGTAGAACGGCCTATCTTGCTGAGGAGGAACCAATACTGGAGGCTTTGACAAATATTCTTTGATTTCATCGAAAGCTTGCTGTTGTTCTGCCCCCCAGCGAAACTCATCATCGGATTTGATCTTCACTAAACCCATAAACGGTTCGATGCACCCAGACAGATTAGAAAATAAATCGCCTGACAAAGTTACTTTCACCGATGAGCTTCTGCAACTCTTTCTTCGTAGTAGGTGGCTTCATCGTCTTTACATCTTCTTGACTCTTCAGGCCGCTCTTGATTCCCCGCTCATGCACCAGGAATCCCAGAAATTGACCGGCCGATACTCCAAAGGTACATTTCTTTGGGTTCATTTTGAGCCCAAACCTTCGAGTCCGTTCCAAAACTTGGCGCAGATCTTCTAGGTGCCCCCAGCTGATTTGGACTTGACCACAACATCATCAATATAGATCTCTACCAGTTTGCCTATGAGATCATAAAAAATATAATTCATGGCATGTTGGTACGTTGCACCGGCATTTTTCAGTCCAAAGGTCATAACCAAATACTCGAACAAGCCGACCGCGCCTGGTACTCTAAATGCGGTCTTGTTCACGTCCTCCGGGGCCATGAAGATCTGGTTGTAGCCGGCATTACCGTCCATAAAACTCATCATTTTGTGGCCGGCAGCTGCATTGATCAATGTCTCTGCAACAGGCATCGGGTATTCGTCCTTTTGCGTCGCTCTGTTGAGATCTCTAAAATCGACGCAGACATGCCATCGGCCATCCTTCTTTTGCACCGGTACCACACTAGAGATCCATTCTGCATATCGGCACGGTCTAATAAACCCAGCATCCAGCATCTTCTCCACTTCTTTCTTGACTTCTTCTAGGACTTCGGCCATCATCTGACGTGCTCGTTGCTGAAACGGCCGAAACCCTTTCTTGAGCGGGAGCCGATGCTCGACGATACTTCTGTCTAGACAGGGCATCTCGGTGTAATCCCATGCAAAACAGTCCCGGTACTCTTTCAGCAGTGCAATCATCTCCTCACGCAAGACAGGATCCAACTTCTTGCTGATAAATGTCGGCCGTGGCTTATCCCCAGGACCGATGTCAACCTCTTCCAAATCATCAGCTGACGTGAACCCGTATCCCCGCTTGCCGTCGTCTGAAAAACCAGCTACGAACGTAGGTGAGTCTTCGTTATCCACAAGATCAGCGGCAAACACAGGGAGATGACAAGAAAAATTATTCGGCCAACCGCACGGGCTGGCCGCTTCTATACTCCCATTATCATCCGACACCAAATAGTCGATGATTGGCCAACTGCCAGAGCAGGCCATCGTATGTACATGATGTAAGAATTTCGAACCCAAACAGCATTTTTCTATTTTTTGGGGCCGGTCGCTGGGACCGGCCTCTCTATTCCTATTACATCCCGTGGCATGCCAGGATGCATCTACTCTGTGAGGCCAGTGGATAAGACCAGCCTCAGTCCATTTTTTGTCGCTTCGATCCGATCACAATCTTCCAGGGCGATCCCTGAGATCGGCTCTTGCCCATCCGCATCCCAAGCGTTCATGTCTGCGAGCGAGACCTCGCTGGAGTCATCTGCATGGACCACCTCCACTTCATCGCCATCCCATTGGACTAGATACTGATGCATTGTGGAAGGGATACAATAGTTGGTGTGGATCCAATCCCTCCCAAGCAATACTGTGTATGTACTTTTGTTGTTGACGATGAAGAACGAAGTCGGGATCATCTTGCGGCCCACTGTCAACTCCATATTAAGAACCCTCATTACCTCTGATGGTTGTCCGTTGAAGTCATTGAGCATTACATTGGTTTTGATCAGGTCGGCAGAAGAGCGACCCAATCGGCGCAGCACAGAGTACGGCATCAGGTTGACTGCAACACCAGTGTCAACCAACATCCTGTTAACGGGTTTGCCATTGATGAAGCCCTTGAGATATATCCCCTTCAAATGTTTGTAGCTTTTTTCCTTTGGTTTCTCGAAGATGGTTGGCTGTGGGCCGAGATCCAGCTGCGCGTTGGGCAAATCCTCCGGTTGGGGTGCCCGAAACTCCGATGGGAGCACGAACACCATGTTCATATCAGCCGATGGCTTCTCATCGGCTTTTGTCTGCTTGGGGCGCCACTCTTTTCTTGGAGGGCACCTTTCCTCCTTTCGCGGTCGCCTGACTTGCTCCGCGAGATCCGGACGCGCCTTCCTCAGCACATCGAGGTACTTCGCTTCTGCCTCTTCCAGATTGCGCAAGCGCTGCACTCTGCGCTTCTGCGAGCGATTAAGCCCGTGAGGACACCAGCATGGGCGATGGTACCTGTCTTCTTCTTGTGGCTCGGAATCACCCCTGGATGGCCGCCTCACACGGTCATCATGACGTGTTCTGGGCCCTAAGCGCTGGAACACCGATGTTTCATCCTGCTGGCATCCTCGAGGCCTGCACTCCAAGCAATCATCTATAGTAGGCAATCGGCTCATGCCGGAATTCCAATAGTACCTGAAGAACGGGCAGTGCCAGTGGTTGCGTATAGCCTGGCGTCTCCCCAGTGTCCTTCATGCGCGGTGCTCGTACTCATCCTCTTCCGATTCGTATCGGTGGCGCAACTTGTACTGGTACAGGTACTTTTCCAGAAGCCGATTAGAAGTTGGAAGCTGGTTGCGGATATGACGCACTTGCTCTTCAGTCACATGTTGCTGTTCCAGCTTGTGTTCATCCTGCGGCCGTTTGCCAAAAGCGGCCTCTCTCCTCTGCTTGTCATGGCGGCGCATGGGTCCCACTATGTTTATCTGGAATGTCAAATTCTGGCCCTTGGGTCCGAAATCTGATAGCTCCACCACATTAGCTTGTGGGAAGGGCTTTGTGTCAACCTTCATCGTGTGTTGAGCCAGGATTAATCGGCCTTGCTCGATAGCCGATTGGATCTGATGACGCAGCTCCTTGCATTCACCCATGGCATGAGTGAACGAGTGGTGCCATTTGCAGTACAGTCTTCCTTGCAGTTCTTGGGTCGTTGGTAGCTTGTGATTCTCTGGGAGCTTCAGCTGTTTTCTTTGAGGAGCAGATCAAATATCTGCTCTGCTTTGGTCACATCGAAGTCGAAGCCCTTCACAAGCCCCTGCTACTTGACCCACTTGCACGGGACAGGATTTGCCCCCCGAGTCCACTCTGCCACGGCCACTTCTTGCTCCTCGCCAGAGTCATCAGATTCTTCCGCCTGGGCCATGTTTACATGGTGCTTGAACTTGTCCTAGTACAGCTCAGGGTGGTAAAGCTCATATGCCGTAAGCTTCTGTACCATGTGTGCCAGAGAGGTGAACTCCAACTGAAAAGCCAGATCCTTGATCGGCTTAGCGAGTCCCAGAACAGCCAAATCGACTGCCTCCTTCTCTGCGATGCGCGATGAGTAGCATCGGTTCTTGACTTCTCTGAAGCGATGTATGTATTCCGACACAGTCTCTCCTCGCTTTTGCCTGACTTGGGCGAGGTCGGCAATCCCAGCTTCAGCAGCCTTCGAGTGGTACTGGGTATGGAACTGATCTTCCAGCTGCCTCCAAGTTCGAATCGAATCCGGAGCCAATGATGCGTACCATCTAAAAGCTGGGCCTGTAAGAGATTGGACGAAGAACCGGACCCTCAACGGATCCGACACTGAGATCATCCCAAGCTTCCTTAAGTATCGGCTCATGTGCTCTATAGAGCTGGCTCCTTCTGACCCATTGAACTTGGTGAACTCAGGAAGCCGATACTTGGGAGGCAACAGAATCAAGTCGTAATCACTTGGATACAACTTGCAATAGCCGATCGCTTTCCTCTTTGGCAGGATGCCGAACTGGTCTCTCAGTATTGCACTGACCTGCTCCACACTAAGAACTCCTGGGGCCGATGGCTTAGCACTCGGCCCAGTAGCGTATTTTGCCAACCACGCTTGTTTCTCTACGTCCACTCCAGAAGCTCCTGGGTTTGCCATCTGCACCGAGCGTGTTGGATTGACACTGTCAGGGATGTAGGCGCACGTGTAGCCGTGCGGGATCTTCTTGGGCGGCTCGGTGAGGAATTGGCCTTCTCCAGGATCACCGCCGATCTTGTGGACGACGTAGATCGGCAATTTTTGTGGTCTTGGGGCCGCAAATGAGAACGGCAATTGCGGCCTAGAATGTAGTGTAGCTTCCTCTGTATGACTCCCCAGGGTTGGTCCCGATGGAGAGTATTGGTTCTTGATTATCTCCTGGATGACGCGGTGCGCCATGCGCTCGAGCTCGTTCATCAGGCTCTGAGAGTGCCGATGAAGCGTATGGGCCACCATGTAGTTCATCTCCTGGCGTAGGGCTCTGGTGCGCTCTTCTGATGGCACAGACAGATCTACGTTGTCGAGAGCGACTTCTGGTGAGAACCCCTTCCACCTAATGCAATGGTTGCGGGTCCTCTCAAAAGAGCCGATGAGATCGGCTTCCTGCAGAGCTTTGATCTCATCATACTTCTTCTTGTGTTCAGGAGGGAGCTCTTCATACGTGATGGGCTTGGGAGCGCGTTCTTGATCTTGAGCTCCAGACATTGTTGCCGCGAGAAGGGTCCCACCGGGTGTGCCAGAATGTGTTGTCGGTCGAAACCCACCGGCGAGCAGCGACAGGCAACACGAAGAGCCGGGAGGTCGCCGGGGAGCTGGCAGGCACTGCTCCCTCGTTGACGGCCCGCAATTCCGTCACGCGCCCGGAAGTTCCGTGGAAAGCCGGGCGTGCCACCTGACCTATACCCAATCAGGAGGGTGCGAACGTGCTCCAAACAGTTTCCTGCGTACAAAGACACGTGTAAACATAAGTCTGAGCTGTGGTCGGCTCCCCGGGACGACTCTTGCATCGGCTTTAAAGAGCCGATCGAGTCCAGGTGTCAGATTGGATCTGCATCTATCCGGTTGTTGATGAATAAAGCAAATAACTGTAAAACTGCTTCAATTAAATCTAGTCAATCCAATCCACGATGGTAAAAGCTTCACTGCTAGATCGGAACATCCTACACGTGACTGGGCCTAATGAACGTAACAGATAACTAAACCAAAACCCAAAACAGAGGCCTAAGAACTAGCGAGAGCCGATTCCCGGAACAATCCCTATTAAGGCTAAGATATAGCATCTAGTATGCCACCGGATCATCCAACCCGTTTGCAAGGCCTAATCTAACAGATATTACGCCAACTCTTAGAGATAAGAGCAAACCATAACAGATTAGATCTACTAGACATAAAAGAAGCAGGGCATTGTCTCTGTGTAACTAATTCTATGCGACAAGAACTAGCATAAGATTGAAACGTGACTGCACAGAGACAACGTGATATTCGTAGATGATAGGCAACGAAGCACAACAAATCCACCAAAAGCCATGCTACGAACATTAGGATAACAAGTATTACTCGCCATCAAAAACACTTCAGTACGAGTAATACCAAGGTAAAAGCAAGAACAACGTTGCCCTGATCGCAAGAAGCGATCAGGGCAGCATGGCGCTTACTTGGACGAAACCCTAAGATTAGGGGTGGCGATGCGCCGAGATTGTTGTTTGTGAAACGTGATGACGCTCTCCCTTCATGAATAACATAGGGTACATATTTATAGTCTGGAGACTTGGGAAACAATCTAAACTAATCTTATCCCGACCGGACTCTATCTCTAATCTTAAACTAAATCTAAGATACATGGCCCATGTGGCCCAAATGCTCACGCAGGAGCCGATTTACAAGTCTTCTTAAATCTTCTGCTTTAAGCCCATCTTGCTTTCGGCACATAAATTAATCCTGTTAATTTATGGCGATAACAGGCGGACAAGGGCACGGGCACGGGATCACACTGATGTCGGGAGCGCTAACATCCTAGCAACTAAGCCGGGTCGCCCTCGTCGTCCCAAGAAACCTTTCACCCCACATGCGTCCCACGACTAGCATGGTACTAGGTATTTTTGAACAAGGCTTGGTAGCCTCCACAAGCATGTTGGGTATGAGTGAAGTATGAGTAGATGTAGATGGAACTATGTAACTTAGATGGAAACATGTTGGTTAACATCGATGTACTGTTGAATCAAATGTTGCCTAAATTTAGTTTGTCACTGGACCTCTTGTATTAGTGTGGTTGATATCTTTTGCTTGTGACCTCCGATATCAACAACTTTGGTGAGGATGCTTCTATTTTGCTATTGCGGCTGGATGCTTGGGTCATCGAGGAGTCGCGCCATTTTAGTTGCAACTTCTATTGTGGAATGTTGTAAGATTATCAGCAGATTTTATTCTAGACATGTTCAGCCATTTGGTAGCGTGGTTGTGGATAGTCACTTTGGTGGTTTATTTTGAAAAAAAAGTGACAATGAATTGGAGTATGTGTTTATGTTATTTCTGTGTTAATGAATGTGAAATATTTCACTAAATATTTGTTCATCGAGGAGTCGCGCCATTTTACTTGGCGTGACCAGTTGGCACAAAATATGCCCACGGCAGATCTGGTCAGTGGTTGCGTGTGGCGTGACTCTTTACTGAGTCGCGCCGAGTAGCTTGGCGGGACTCAGTAAAGAGTCGCGCCACACACAGCCATCGACCAGTTTTGCCTTAGGCCAAAATGGCACCAACTAGTCACGCCAAGTTCCACGGCGTGACTGCGTTAAGAGTCGCGCCACGTGGGGTGGCGTGACTCAGTAAAGAGTCGCGCCACGCACACCCATCGACCAGTTTTGCCGTGGGCCAAAATGGCACCAAGTAGTCATGCCAAATTCCACGGCGTGACTGCGTTAAGAGTCGCGCCACGTGGTGTGGCGTGACTCGTTAAAGAGTCGCGCCACGCACAGACATCGACCAGTTTTGCCGTGGGCCAAAATGGCACCAACTAGTCACGCCAAATTCCGCGGCATGACTATATTAAGAGTCGCGCCAATAAACTTGGCGGGACCAGCTGAATGGTCGCGCCACGAGGCTTGGCGGGACTCAGCAAAGAGTCGAGCCACGCACACCCATCGACCACAAGGGCTAGTTTTCGCAAATTTAGATCGGTACGGGTTATTTATAAAATATTAGATTAAAAAGGATTAAAATAAAAAAAATTCAAAGTGATGGCACTCGCCACCCAGATTTGCCGAGTGTTTTGGCCAAAACACTTGGCAAAGGGCCTATTTGCCGAGTGTTTTAGCCAAAACACTCGGCAAAGATGTCTAAAATTCAATTTTATTTTTGTTTTTAGTTTCAGCTCCTGCAAATCAAACACCTCATATATCACACATATCGCTCAAATATCACATATATCACACAAATGTCTCAAATATCACATATATCACCAAACAAGTCCACATATCACACATATAGTACACAGATATCATCACAAGTCCACAAATCAAACCAAGTCCACCACCAAGCTCACAAGTATCACCAAACAAGTCCATAACAAATCACATACTCTGTAGCATGCAAACCGATACTCTAGATGTACATGCATACAGATCAGGCAACAAAAATCCATCTCACAAGACCTTTCCAGCAATTACATCGATATAAGATCCAGCAAAGCATCTTGCTGGCTACCGCGACCTTGACTTCCTCCTTCCAACTGGCTACCGTGACCACTACTTTCTCCTTCCCTTGGAGTATTGCCATAGTTGTTGATGGTGACGACGGAGTTGTCATGGTTGGTGCTGGAGAAGCAGCTGACATGGGTCGCACAGTTGCTACAGGGCAGACACCCAACTAACCAGCTAATCATCTTGGAGAACTTCTTCCGTAATGTCATAGGATTTGGTGAGAACTTTGATATTTGAATGACTCCACTAAAGCAAACGTAGACAAATTTCACATGTGGATCTGGGTTTGCTAATATTGTTGTAGATAGAATGCGATGATTAGAAATGCATGTACAGATCTGGGGTACCGGATTCGCCCGATGTGGAGGAGGTGGTGGAGGTGGCTTCCCCGCGGTCTTGGATTTAGAGGAGGCGCATGGGAGGGGGGATAGCTGAGGCTGCATACCAGAATAACTGAGTGGTCAGACAAGGATAACTGAGTCCTAAGAACAAAATAACTGAGTTGGGAGAATAACTGGCACAAATTAATTATTGGAGTTGTGTATAATGGAACTGCATGACAGTTTTAAAAGAAATGGAACTGCATGACAGTATTTAAAAAAAATGGAACTACATGTAGAAGCCGAATTTCTAAGCAATCCTATTAGGTAAAGCATCTGTACACTTGAAAAATGTGAAATTAAATACTGAAGCTTGCTGTTGTATTTCACTAGTTTGTTTCACCCCCTTTCTTCTGAATCTATGAAGTCTAAATATATAGTTTTGTTGTGGAAGCAAGTTCAGTGATTCAGTATCACCTTGCTTACTGCTTGTGGGACTATATAGTCATTTCTATCTTCTTAATTTGTTGCCGTATTTTATCCTCCTCGTATCTGTAAGGACAATTTCTAATATATCTCGATTCAGAGATTAGTCATTTTATTTGTTTTGCATTTACCCTCTAAATCTTCCATCTTGGATCTGGACTTTTGTTTGCCTAGCTATGCTGGATGGCATAGGAATGCTTAAATATACGACTTTACAGCTATATTGTGTCATGGGCTTCCTACGGTGCTTGCATGTGTCTTTGTGGCGCTTTGCATTTGTCCTTGTTATGCAATTATTCAGCAATTGAAATCATAAAACAAATTTAGTTCAGAAAACAATGGGGAGAGAGATTGATGCGTACCGCGGATGGTGACGGTGGTGCGGCAGTACGAGAGCTTGGGCCTGGCGGCGCTGGACCTCCTCGCGAGATGGCGTGGCAGGAGGGGCTGCGGATGGCGCCGGAGGTCAAGCGCAGGAGACAGCGGCGGGCGGCTCTCCAGCAGGGACGGGCGATGCGGGACCTCCTCACGCGGGCTCTAGCAGTGACGGCGGGAGGCGCGGGACCTCCAGCAAGGGCGGCTCCTGCAGGTCGACGGTGCTGCGCGCCAAGCAACAGCAGCAGGGCGGGGCCGGGCCGATGCGCAGGGGCGGCGGCGGGGCGGTGCCAAACCGGCGAGGCGGGGCCGGGGCAAGGCCGCGGTGGCGGCGCGGTGCCGGGGCGGCAGCGGGACGGCGCTGCGCGCCACGTAGCGGCGGCAGGGCGGGGCCGGCCCGGGCCGGCGCACAGGGGCGGCGGCGGGCCGGGGCGTCCGGCGGGGCGGGGGCGAGTGAGCGAGAGAGTGAGAGAGACCAGAGAGAGCGTCAGTGAGTCAGAGAGTTAATAAGTGCGCGGGAGTTTGCCGTGTGTCCGATCTAGGACACACGGCAAATATTCTTTACCGTGTGCCACAGATCTTAGCACATGACAAACATATAAATTTTGCCGTGTGCCCAAACCTGGCCACACAGCAAAATATGACGATGTCGACCGGCCGTGATCGACGGGCCACGTGGCGCTATGTTTGCCGTGTGCCTCCATGTGGCACACGGTATAGATGTAAATTCGCCGTGTGCCTAACGGAGGCACACGGCAAAATGTGACGGCGTTGACCGACCGTGATGCTCTGGCCACGTGGCCCTATCTTTGCCGTGTGCTGATCTGTGGCACACGGCAAAGAATCATTTTGCCGTGTACCGAGGTTAGGGCACACGGCGAAGCATCCTTCCGTCGTGGGCTTTATTTTGGCTGTGTGTTCTGTTTTTGGCCCACGAAGAAGGCTCTCTTCGCCATGTGCCCGATGGTTTGCGCATGGCGAACTCTTAGGCACACGGCGAATTACCAGTTTTCGGTAGTGATGGCTGTCGAATCTATCACCCCAAGTTCGTATTACGACCCGGTTTGGTTTAAACGAGCTAGTTCGCTAGTACTACTACAAAAAGCAATTTAGAGGCGGGTAAAAACGTATTTTTAGGGGCGGGTGCGATGCCCGCCTCTAGTTCTCGTACCTAAAAATCGATTTGTAGGGGCAGGTAACATGCCCGCCCCTACAAATGCATCTATAGGAACGGGTCATGGGCTCACCCGCCCGTACTCGATTTTCTAGAACATAAGAAAAAATAAAAAAACTAAAAATAGAAAAAGAAAAAGAAAAACTATCTCTGCTAACTAGGTGCGGGTAAAAACATATTTTTAGCGTTAGGTACGATATCTGCCCCTAATTCTCATAGGTAAAAATTGATTTGTAGGGGCAGGTAACGTGCCCGCTCCTACAAATGTATTTGTAGGGACGGGTCATGGGCTCACCCTCCCTACAAATCGATTTGCTAGAATATAAAAAAACAGAAAAAAACTCAATAACAACAAAGTAAAAAGGAAAAAATATCTCTGCTAACTGACCACCACCACAAGCCCTTCTCCTATTGAGGTACAATTTGTTTTGACGAGATATGCACACTTGCATAAACTGGGATTCAAACCGCCTACCTAAACCTCACACATAACTTACTTACCACCACAACACACAGTCATTGTGACTCCTTGGGGCATGATATTCTTTTATATTAACTCTACAATTGATTTGTAGGGGCAGGTGACGCCGTCACCTGTCCCTACAAATCCGTTTCTAAGGGCAGGCGATGCCACCGCCCGCCCCTAAAAGTATTTTTCTATTTCATTCAAAAATTCATTTAAATCTTTACATATAGGAAAACAAATAAAAAAGTGAAACTTCTATAGTATCATTATTATAAACTAATAAAAAAAATATAACAAGTATATTTCAGTGTATATAAATGTTAAAATTGTCGAAACCTCAAAGTATGACTTGAGTTATATGAGATAATATATAGTTATAACTATTAGAGAATTTATAATAATTTTTTGGACCATTAAATTATCTCAAATGAAAATTTATCAACTACAAAGTTTTAGATCTCGTCATTCTTTACAATTTTGATATAAAGTTTGACTTCATCTGAGATCATATGAAAAAGTAATAAATTATTTTGGCGTGCAACCATTTGCATTTTTAGGGCGGGTCATGTTATCTCTGGCACCTAAAAATGGTGGTATTTTCAGGGATGGGGATTGGGGACACTATCACCTGCCCCCTAGAAATGCATTTTTAGAAGCGGATCGGCTGCAACAGTAGTTCTGCTCTCTTTGTAGCAACGAGTTACATTTTAACCCGCCTCTAAAAGAAAACGGGATGCTGCTACAAATTGTATTTGTAGTAGTGGTGGATCAGAACTGGCAGCAAATGACCGCCATGACCATGGTGGATCAGAGGTTGCTGATTATTTGCAGGGAGTGGTTGGTTTAGTCGTGCATGCAACTCCCATTAATTGAGCAATGCTTTGTCGCATCTCGCTCATGCACAGCGTGGCAACCCAAGTAGAGTTGCTAAATATCAAAGAAAATATTTTGGTGAGCTTGACTACAGAAATTTGCATTGGATTATTATCTTTTACAGCGGTGGCCGGGTAGCTCTAGTGAAACTAGCCAGCTGCCAATGTCAACGAGCTAGTTATGCCAATGGGTTAATTACCTACGTATTCCTGTTTTCAACGTGGTAATCATTTGTTTCTGACAATGTAGAAATAGAATCGGGCTCATATCTTATACAACTTTAAGCTAAAAATATGTAAGAGTTAAGTTTGATTTTGAAGAGAACATTAGGGTTATAATCCATTACTACCTATACGCGGGAACCACACTGCCGAGTACTGTCGCATAATGTTTTGCTTATCGGTGCATGCTCTCCATTTTAATTTTTTTAGCATCTAACTGCAACGATGGACTGGTATATTATATAGTTGCTGAGACGGTGGTCCAATGAAAAGGTCTTCGGCTTTGCAGCTTTTCCTGAATGGAAGTTCGTTACAATCTGATGAGCAAATAAAGCTTTGAGAACCTCCTCTCAGATCTTTTGCAAATGCTCTCACACTCCAATCTCGTTCCGTTGCGCCAGATGCACCGAGCGCCGACCACACAAGTCCTGAAAATAGATGGGAACGCACCGAAATACAGAAACCGGAGTGATTAAAAGTTACTCCCCTTTCCCTCCCCGCCGCATTCCACGGGAAGAAGGCGACAAGCCGACAGGTGACGCGTGGGGTTCAGCCGTGAATCCGGCAATTTTGTTAAAAAGCCCTCTAGTTTCCTAACAATAGCAGATAAACCTAGCCTGCCCGGGTAGCACAACACCCACATTCATATAGTTTTCACTCAGACCCTCAAACTAATGTTTTTTTCACGAGAATAAGAAGAAATTTGACAATGCTGCCATTTTTACAAAAACACACCTCCTAGGCACTTTTCCAATAACCCCCTCCCGCACCCCCAAACCCTAACCCTCTGCCTCTCTCTCACCTCTCTCCCCCATACTTTTTACATTTTGATCCTTTTCACGAAAAAGTTTCATATTTAGATCCTTAGAAAAATGATTTGTGTTTCTGGATCTAGAGGGTCGGCGCCACCACCCATGGCGACCAGGTAACATGTCTCGGCGCCATAGGTCCTGGCGTCGAGCTGTTTGTCCCGTGGCTGAGCTAGTGCCGTGGCAGCTAGCTCGGCGCTATAGCCTACGACGCCGCTGCGGCGGCCTTGTGTTCTGCATCGACCTAATTGCCATATGCCGCGCACCGCCCTCTTCCTCCTCTGTCTTTGCCCTATCTCTTGCTCGCGCAAGCAGGCCGGCCGCCACTCGCCGGCCGCGACTCCGGCCGCCGCCTTCTCTGCCCGCACCGTCCTCCTCTCTTTCTCTCGCCAGCAGCTCGGCCGCTTCTCTCCGGCCATGCATCTGGCCGGAGCTCGCCGCCCCCGCCTTGTTCTCCCCGCGTGCAAAAGCAGGCCGGCGCTTGCCGCCCTCACCTCCACCTCCGCGCGCGCAGCGTGACCGCGCACCAGGCCCGTACTCGCCACCCCTGCCTCCTCCATGCGCGCCTCGTGGCGTCCTTCCTCTCTTGCGCTCTCTATCTTGCCACTGCCATGCCTCCGCCCCTCTCGCCGCCGCACCCTAGCGCCCACACCTGTGGTGTCGGGCCTCGGATACACCTCCCCACCATTGGAGCTCTCTCTCCCCCCTCTCTCTCTCAAATGCATGGAATATTTAGATTAGAATTCTTATCTTATATGCTTTAGATATTTTGATTTAAATATGTGGCTTGTGTATTTATTTATGCGGTGACTAATTTTTGTCCTTTTGTGATTATTGAAGATTTTGTTTTATATGCTCACGAGTTGATTAGTTTAATATGTATTGCAGGATCTTTCGGGTTGGCGAAACCAACGTGTTAGCCGCTGTACTTTATTATTGTAATATCCTACCCGGTACTCACCATATTTATCGCAAGTTTGTATTTAATAAATAGCCTCCCTTCCCGAGATATCTACCATCGTGCCTATGTGGTTTAAAATCTTGTCGTCTCCCCAGACAGTTCCACCCGAAGAGAACACTTCTCTAGGGCTATGACGTTCTCTCAACTGCCAGACACAGCTTCAAACGAGAACTACCATAAAACTTTCTCCTATAGGGTCCCTAGCACAGAGACTTAAAGCGCACAACCAGACCAGCAGATACAGAAAAATTAAAGGAGAACTACTTTATTAAACAAACAAGCATACATATGGTTTTCCCTTTCGGAAAACCCCCAAATTATTAGAACAAAGAAGGGAAAGATTACCTTACGGTAGGTATTTTACAACAGATTTGGTGGCTATCTTACAGGGATGGTACAAGGAATTTTATTGGGTTTAGGTGCTCTCGCAAGAACTTCGCTCTTGGAGGTTCTGACTTCTCCTACCGATGCCTACGTTTTGTGAAGCATGCCCTCCTTATATAGTGCTGCGAAGAGCGCTGAGGTCTTCGCTGTTTGTTATCTTCATTGTCGAGCTTATCGTTCCGTGGCATGGTGCAGACTTCATCGGTATGGCGCTGATTTCTTCTGCACGGTGTTATCTTGCTTTGCATGACCTTAACTAGAGTTGCTTGCTAAAGCATACATCTTGGAACAAGTTCTCATGCAGAATCTTCAAGACGGTGCATGCAGAGTACAGACTTTATCCATGCAATGCTTCTGCAGTGCTTGTCCTCTGTATGGCGCTTGCTTCTTTGTATGGCCAGAAGTTGCTTCGCATGCAATCTTTGCGGACACTTCAAATTTGAATTATTTATTTATTTATTTTATGCAGAAAATTTTATGGATTTTGTAGAATAGGTCTTCCACGCCTATCATTGTCTTTATTCTATCATAGTCTTTATTCTTCTTCTATACCTGGCAACGTTTGCCAAATCTATCATGTTGTCTAATGAGGTTTACTAGATATTTATTTTCTGGTACTAATGTTGCTTGTCAACATCAACAATACGGTACATAGCAATCTGTGTGATCTTCTGATGTGGAGTAGGAGCTTGGCCTGTGTAACACAAGTTGGTGGTATCTGAATGGGGTTCAGCTAGCTGAGGTGATCTACTCTTTGAGGCAATTGGCGGTTGACTTGGTCCTGAAAACGGGGGCCGCGCGTCTCTACATGACAATGCATTTAGAACTTCAAATGGACATGTACATGATTCTATCTCATCCAAATCAACGCCTACATGCGAAGCAAACTGATTTTGTAAGAGAGCAGAATATTGACAATTGTTTATCCTTACGCCGGCCGTGGAATTAGCTTGCCCTGCAAATCAGCCCACTGGCACGTTGTCTTGGACTCCGTCCCGTTGACCCCAACATAATCAAGCTTATCACATGATCTGAACTAATACCATTGTACAATCTTGCTTAGATTCAACGCGTAATGACAAGTCACACCCAATCGCTTCAGTAGCAAGAAACTAAACCAGGTCGATCTCCAGCTCACTATAAATGCTTCAACACACCATGCATGTACCCCAACACAACAGTAGTGCAACACCAATTCAAGCGCACAGCAGCAAAGCAAAGCTCTAGATCGATGATGGGTAAGACGATGGCAGCAGCTCGCCTGGCCATGGCGGCCGCCGCCTGCTGCCTGGTGCTCCTCTCGTCGTCGGTCGGCACCGCTGTGGCGGCGGGCAGGACCGGGCGGATCACGGTGTACTGGGGCCAGACGGCCAGCGAGGGCAGCCTCCACAAGGCCTGCGAGAGCAACCTCTACTCCACCGTCATCCTCTCCTTCCTCACCCGCTTCGGCGGCGGGCGCTACAAGCTCGACCTCACCGGCCACTCCTGGAGCGCCGTGGGCCCCGACGTCAAGTACTGCCAGTCCAAGAACATCCTCGTCCTCCTCGCCATCGGCGGCGGCTTCGGCGACTACTCCCTCGCCTCCAAGGCCGACGCCAAGGCCGTCGCCGACCACATCTGGGACCTCTACCTCGGCGGCCGCTCCAAGCAGGCCCGGCCGTTCGGCGACGCGGTGCTCGACGGCGTCGACTTCGACATCGAGCACGGGGGGTCCAAGCACTACGACGACCTCGCGAGGTACCTCAAGGGCTACAGCAGCAAGGGGAAGAAGAAGGTGTGGGTCACGGCGGCGCCGCAGTGCCCGTTCCCGGACCGGATGCTGGGGCAGGCGCTCCGGACGGGGCTCTTCGACCGCGTGCACGTCCAGTTCTACAACAACCCCGTCTGCAGCTACCGCGCCGGCAACGTGGCGGCGTTCACCCGCGCGTGGAGGACGTGGACCGGGAGCCTGCCGCGGAGCTCGGTGTACCTGGGCCTTCCAGCGGCTCCGCGCGCCGCCGGGAGCGGGTACGTGCCGCCGGCGACGCTGGTGGCCAAGGTGCTGCCGATCGTGCAGCGGTCGCGGAACTACGGCGGGATCATGCTGTGGAGCAGGTACTGGGACCTGCAGACCGGCTACAGCAGGGCCGTCAAGCACGCCGTCTGATGCGTGTCATTGTCATGGAAACAAATTAAAAGCTCGCCGTCGACGACCTGCCGCCAGCGGTGTGCTGCCTGCTACCGGAGTCCGATCGATCCCCTACGTTGCTAGATATATAACTAGGGCCGTGTGCAGGACGCATGGCGCAGCAATAACAAAAGAGGCACACGAGTTGTGCGCCTTTGTATCGATCTTGTATGCAGGGTTACACACATGTATAGTACTATGTGTGTGCTTCCCAGCATTTGTATTTAGTATTTATGTATGTCGTGTAATAAATGGGGATTATATGTGTTTATTTCTGCTTGTTATTTGGAGATACTATTTCCCATCACCGGCGCTTCAAAATGGCCATCACAGCCCGTTTGATTAGGGGATGTTAGATTTAACTCGACGATGATGAATTGAGGCATCACTATCGGGTCTAGAACCAGTGGTGATGCCATTGTCGTAAAATAGAAAAAGAAAAGAAAAAACAGGGCAGGCCCTGCTGGATGTCTGCCTTGCTCGCCGCGCCGTCACCTGGCTGGCCGCGCCAACACCCCCAAGGTGCGTCATCCCGCTCATGTACAGATTTGCTGGTCGCACCAGCCTCACCACACTAGCCGAGCCACCACTCGTGAGGCGCGCCCCCACCCTGCTCGCGGCACCACCATCTCACGCACGTTGGCTGGGTTGTGGCCCCGTGAGCCGAAGCCACAGTTCCTTACTCCGGCCAAGCCCCCTCCATATGGAGAAGGGAAGGGATCGGAAGGGGCTAGCGCGAGAGGTGAGGGGAGGCTTCGTGTCGCTGCACGGCAAGGTGGGGCGGCGGGGGAGGGGAGGGAAGTGGCGTGCAGGAGTAGAAGGGAGGTGAGGCTGGCAGCGGATGGAAGAGGATGTGGTGTGGGAGGGGAGGGGTGGAGCGGCAAGAGGAGAAAGATGGGAGAAAAATAAAAAGAAAGCAAGAGGAAAAGATAATATAGGGTAAGTTTGCATCACGATCTAGCAGTCGTTTAGACCTGCGGTAATAATCTGGCACCAGCGGTTTGGTTTAAACTGGTGGTAATAGGCCATTGGAAAAGCCCTGCTCCACAGTAGTGATATACTTCAAATTTATTATCTAAGGATGACATCTTAGAACATGTGTAAAGAGCTGAAGGGACTAAAATACTCTCAGCAATTTCGACCAACAACTAGACCTGTAAGTGGTCTCTTCACAGCTCCTAGACCTACGGGTGATGCGGTGCCTGTCGGACCTAGGGCAGCAGGACTGCTCACAGGCGTAGAATATTCTAGAGTAAGGGATAGCTCATGGATATACCTTACCTCTCTTGTAAACTACCCGAATAAGTGTAGAACTAGCTGCAGTACAAAAGATACTACCCGATCATGATGTAGTAGGACTCCAACTGTACTCGGCTAAGACTTTCCATGTAATCCTGTTCCCCCCGATATATAAGGGCAGACAGGGACCCCCTTCGAAACACATCTTGTAACACCCGGTTTATAAAGGGACATAAACCGAGCAATCATATACGTGCCAGGATCAAGTCACACGTATATACAACAGAATGAACAGTATATCACAGCACATATCATGTAAAAAATATAATAAAACGAGTACGAATGTTATTTATTACATTAATGACAAAATGTCTGATACAGAGTATGCGGAAGCGTAAAACATATACGAGAAACTCTCGGAAGCAGGGCACCACAGGGACGTCGACTGGGAGACGAACACCTAGAAGTCCTCGTACTCCAGGTAACTCCGGGTGAACTCCCTCGCGTCGGCAGGAACTGGGCAGCAGTAGAGTATCCCCAAAAATGGACAAGAGGAAAAAGAGTAGAGAAGGCAAGTGTGAGTACACAACTTGTACTCAACAAGTATAACACAAACTATGAGGCTCTAAGGTTGGCTGACTTAACTGCATTAGCTTTTAAGTCTTGGTAAAATTTTATTAAAACTAATTACTACAAGTGGATGAATTACCATAAACCCAGTTATATAGTAATTAATCAAAATTAATTATGAACTACTAGGAACCAAACAAAACCACCAAGGTAACCTCACTAATCAAAAGGAGGATCTGGGCCGCTCATGACCGTGAGCACGGCTAGTATACCAGTTTTACACTCTGCAGAGGTTGCACATCTTTACCCACAAGTCGTGAGCTACGCTAGTTGTTCATCACACTTCCTTAGGTGAGATGACTAGCAAACTCACTACGAGGCCGTTACAAAGGATCACGTTGGTAAGGTATAACCGCTAAGGAATCAGGCTCCGCAACGATGGGGCTCACCTCGAGGGGGTACACAGACCAAGCCTCGTAGCGCAGGGACCATTGAAGCTCACCACCCCTCCTGCCCCGTCGGTAAGTTACTCCCGAACCAAAATGACCTAATTAGTAAGCCAAAACCGTCCCATTCCAGTCTTGTGGTTGCGCGGTTGTCCCAGGTTGTCGCTCTAATGACGTACGGTCCTTATGGAGAGTAGCTAGCTCATAACACTATGCGAGCCCCCTAAACCAAGTTTCTAGAAAAACCAATTTTAAACGAGACGTGAGCCACTCAAACAGCCACTCCCAGAATTAAGTTGCATATACCATTAATCAAATTAATTAAAAAGGACCAAGTGTGTTATACCGCGACACCTAGGACAACTAACCAAAATGCAACCCAAAGGATATATATAGAGGATATAAAGTGGCTAGGAAAGTCCTTATTGGCATACAATATTAAAATGCAGTATGAAAATGTATTTAAAAGTGATAGGTGTTGTTCATGTTATACTTGCCTTCCTCAAATTATTCCTGCTACTCAAACTGATCTGGAGATGGCTGCTCCAAGTACTGGTACTGGGGCTCCTCAGATGGATCAACGTCTAGTCACGAACACATGGCCAAAAACAATACACAATATAAACTTACATGCAAACAATAGAAAAAACTAAGAAATAGTACAACAATACATAAAAACAACAAACAAAACTAAGCTAGAACTGTTCTACGCATTACAACGATCGCGTGGACATAAAGAACGCCTAAAACGGAGCTAGAACGTGAAAACTAGAGCTAAAACAAGGTCCAGGGGCTTAACTGTAAGAAAAACAGAGTTTCTGGGGTTTTCTACAAAAACCAGGGACTAAAACATAATTAATGCATAGATCTTGGGTCTAACACGTAAAACTACCAGAGCTGGACGGCGGGTTCTATATCTAAAAAGCTCAGGGGTCTAAACATAAAAAACAGGGCTTGGATTGAAATACTTTTGAGTACAACTGGACCGCGGGTTGAATCTAAGGAAAGCCGGGGTCTCTTTTGCAAAGTAGCGGGCGCTGACCATTATTTGGGTTAGTTGACTTCGGGCCGAACAGATCTGAACCGCAGATCTGGGATTGCATGGCTCTGGGCTGGGGTCGCTCGGGGGCGGCGGCGTTGAGTCACCGGAGACCCTGCTCCGCGGCAGCGCTCGACCGGAGTAAGCTGTCTGGGGGCTACACCGGCTCGTTTGGCCTGCAGTTTGGCCGTGCAGCTCGAGTGCGGCACGCATAATCCACTAGAGTGTTTAGCGCGGTGCTGCGGGGGGGGGGGCGGAGCAAGGTGCACGGCGGTGGGTGGCGGCGCATCGCTGGCATGCTATGCCAAGGCACCTAGAGTGCGCCAGGGGCCAGAAAAAACTAGAGCAACAGGGACGGGGAGGCCTGGGAATGTTTACCGACGGTGCGGGAAGGTCGGGGTCACAACGCAGACACGTCGACGGCGAGGACCGGCGGCGGCGCTGGGCGGAGCTCGAGGGCGGGGTCACTGGAGTGGGGGATCCGGCCTTTAAAACCCTTGGGGAGGTCCGTGTAGATCCTGTGAGAGATTACACGGGGTCAGGGAAACTGGGAAACCACCGGCGACGAGGGAGAACGGCGGCGCAGCGAGTTCACCTGAGATGGTGTCCGCTGGAAATTCCGGTGCTGCAGGGGCCTAGGACGGGGAAGGAGGGCTCGAGGAGTCTCCTGGGGCTCAGGCGGAGCTATTGCGGGGGTCGTGGAGGCTCGGGGTGCGGCGGAGTGGAGGGTCTGTGGTGGCGCAGAGCTTCTGCACCGGCGAGGAAGAGCTGGAGGCGTGGCTAGGGTTCGGGCGTGGCTGGCATGGAGGATGGGGAGGTCGAGGGTGCGGCTGCGGTTAAGAAGGGCGGGTTGAACCTAGACACGCGTGCCCGGTATGGAAGGCGCGGCGCGGGGATCACGGCGGTGACACTACGCGGCGTTGCACGGCCGGGGATGGCGGAGAAGAAAGGGGTGACAGGTGGGACCGGCTGGTCAGCGGTGGGGAGCGGGCAACGCGGGGTCTGCGGAAGCGGCGCTAGCTGGGCTGAGGTGGGGAGCGGGCCATGCGGGGAGGGGGCGACGCGCGGCGCGGGGCAGGCCGAAGAGAGGGGACTTTTTTCTTTTTTATATTTTAAAAAACAAAGTTTCAAAAATATATGTCTGTTTTGAAAAATTTCAAAAATACCCCACGGTCGCCCTATGGGGGGCGACAGGCCCTAGATGTAATTTTTTTTTCAAATTTGCAACGAGGTCCATGGCCGAAAAAAAATTGAAAGGGGGGCCTGTCGCCCCCCCAGGGGCGACAGGGTCACTCCCCCCTATATAAGACCTGGCCGCCATTCCCTAGTCATTTTAGCCTAAAAATTCAGGAACAAAGAGAGGGGTGAGGAGAAAGAAAGCGGCGAAGCTCTACCGAATTCCGCACTTGTGATCTACCGGTAACTTCCGTATGAATCCGTTGATATTGTATAACTATTTAATTTAATTAGCGGATTAGCTAAATTAGATTTGGTGTTTTAGAACACTCATTTAGTATTACAATTTGAGTACTATTACAGACTTGTTTTTAAATTAATTATGCATTAGAATAGAATAATGACAGTACCTTATTGATATTGCAGCATATGACAATAGAATTATGACAGTACCTATATTTTCACGCATCGATTTGGTATACGATATGAGCATTATTTAAATCATTGTTCGTCATTTGGCGCACCACACTATAGCGCCAATGTCTTCGTCAGGATCAACCTACATTTCGTGGAGCAAGTGTGTAGCCACTGTACCTGAAGGAATTGATGTGCCAATGTGCTTCTGTGGTTCGTTATGCAAGTTCATGCAATCTGAGATTTTAGGAGATGACTACGGCATGAGGTTCTTTATGTGTGAGAACTACGAATATGATCCACCTAAGCGATACGGCAAAGATCGGGCCAAGGTAGCAGCACAACATACGCTATTTTTCTTTGTGACCTAATATTGAGTTATGATTCTAACTTTTGTTGGACAAAGTCTTCTCCGCCTCTTTGTGATTTTATGCAGTGGTTCGACACCGTGCAGTCGCAGCAGGCAAAGGACTTTGTGGAACAACAAGCAAGGCGGGCTGCAGAATGTTGGCGCCGAATGAAGCACGAGGAACAGCAAGAGGAGAAACGCAAGAAAGAGCAAGAAGAGATCCGCAAGAGGATGGAGGAGGTGGATCGTAAGGCGGCGGCCGAACGTGAAGCTGACAGAGAGAGAAAGCGAGAGAGGGCACGCCGTGCGAAGGAAGCCGGGCCCGAAGCAATTAGGAAGGGCAAATATCCTCGGTGCACTCAGTAGAGTAGTACCATGTAATCCCGGCATTTTACATTCCATAAGGCACGGTAGGTTTAGATGCAACAAGAAATTGCCTTGTCGCGTGCACATGCCATTGCAATTAGTTGTTTATGTTTTCAGTTGAGAACTTGACTCTGTGTGTTGTAACTTTTACCATTAATTTGCAGTTGTAGCCGGGAATCTATGAAATCTTTGAACTTGTCCTTAATATTTTCAGAGCTTTTCATGTCACTAGAATACTAAAAAGCACACATTTAATTAATATAATGATAAGAAATAAGAACTAAGAAATGCATTACATAATGTGAACCATCAAGTTTACATCATAATACAATGATAATGGAACACACATCACACATGCAGTGGCATGGCAGAACCCGTTGCAAACTACGGTAAACAGATTCTGGACTAACCTAACATGCCTTAGGTAATTTAAAAAAAACACAACAAACACAACGATGCAGCATGTCACTAGCACTAGGTAGTCCTAGTAGCCGTACCCCCACGTAGCAAATTGCGTTGAGCCTTCTCCGCAGTATCCACCCATTGCAGGTGGTGCAGGCAGTGTTGCCGGAGGCGCAGGGCCCTTCTTCTTGTGACAAGGGCAGTTGCAGTAAGGAATAGTGCATGGTTCATCCTGTGAACCGGCAGCATTGCTGGTATCATCATCTTCGTCGTCTTTGTTTCACTCGCTCACTTCCTCATAATGGTTCACTTTGCATTCCAGATCAAAGATCTTTATCTGGAGGTACTCGATGAACTCCTGAACAGAATCAATTGGTGCAGGATCGACCCACCTAGTAAAACCACAATTTTCTGGAGCATCGGAAGACTGCAAAACAAATTTCATGTAAGGTGTCTCATTGAAGATAAATAAATGAAACAACCGAGTATTACCCATGCGTGTGGACATTTAAAGAAACGCCGACCGCCATCCATCCCGTCGGCGCACATCTGCACTAAGCAGTCCTCACCATGTCTGCATTTTGGCCATGGTTCTCTACGGTTATCGTATTGTCGAAGAGGATTTTCATTGGTAAATTCACTCTTGTGCTGTGGCGGAAACTCAAACACTAGTTCCGGAAAGGAAACAGGTCCAAGAGGCCCCTCCCATATTATGGGGGTCTCCCTTTCTTCCCCCTTTTTCTTTCCCAAAACCGTAGTAATTCTTTCCGCTAGACCCACCTCCAGACATTGGGTATACAATGAGCTTTGGTGTTTGAGTGCTGCTGAGAGTTCACAAACTTCGGAGTATTTATAGGCGCACAAAGGTCTGATACCCGGAGTGAGGAGTGTAAATGCACCTAAAAAGCCTACATGACAACACAGTGAAGAGGCTAGCTGACCTAACACTGAAAAGGCTAGATTCGATTCTCTAAATGACTACTCGATGCATCTCTGTGCATGCAGACTCACAGCACTACATTGCTGCAGCTCGGTCGATCGCGCCTAGATGCCACCTTCCCCACTACACGCCACAGACCTTCGCTGTAGAATGACAGGTCTGTCGTCCTCGCCAGAGAGACGGCTTTGAAGGTGAGCTGGTGTGGTTGCCGTGTTGTCACATCTTTTTGAAATGGTGGAAGGGCATTGCTATTGGGTTGTCGTCTTTTGTCACGTATGTCTGGGCAAAGAATGCGACATTTGGGAAACCCGTGATCCCCGTGCTGAGCAGTGGCAACCTATGATCTCATACTCGCAGCTAGATACACTATGGTTCCTATTTTGAGCTATTCGAGCGTGTCACGAAGTGTACACTGTATGTGGAAGTCGTCATCATTGTCGGCGGGATCTCGGCCGCTAACTCCTACCGCACCTAACTTGTCCTTCATTAAATCACGGAAAAAATTCGCCAGAACTTCCCTTATTTCACGAGCATTATGGAACCCACAAACATAACAAGTTCACATCAATAGTATCTATAGAAACAAATGACAAGTAAACTAGCAAAATCATAAACATCGGATACAAATAAGCGGTCCACAGCTATCTCATTACAAATAAACATCAGAGATACAAACATCAGATATATCTAACCACCCCTAGGGCGTCGGACCCTCTTAGCACTCTACTGGGCACGGACATGGCCCTCGGAGTAGGTGAGAACATCCGGAGACCTCACCTGTCGCTTAGGACGCAAAAGGGGCTGCGGTGTCTGCTGCTGAGAGATCCCAAGTGGTGCTCCTCCTAGTTGTGAATACCCCAAGACATCGGGGTCACCTTGTGCGGCAGGCTCGTCTGGAGTCAAGCTGTCGAGGTCGTCTAAGGTGAAGCCCTCGTTATCTGGTGGAAAGGAGGAAGAAGAAGGTCTGGCGCCCGCATCGGGGTAGAATCCTACGCATAAAATGCGGATGTTAGCGTACGTTCGTGTATTTCGTCATGACATGTAGAAACCGGAATACGAAACATAAACTAACCTGTGTAGGCCGGTATGTGTGGCCCCGGTACCATCCCTGGATACGGTCCGCCAACTGGTGCTGTCCCTCTAAACATTCCAGTATGGCCGAATGCAGTAGCTGGATCGTATCCTGTTTGTGATATTAGTAAATATGTAGGAACACTTAATCTAATTTTAAAGAGATATCTACGTTACCTGCACTTGGGAAGAACTGCGACGTCTGCCCGTGCACGGTCGACGGACACGGGAACGACGACGAGGCCTGGGACGACCCGTGGCTGTCTTCGTACTGCACACGGCTTCCCAAGTTGTGCACTACCTGACGCAACTGGTCACGCTGCCTCGACCATGCCTCTGTCTGCTCAAACTGGGTCATTGGGGATCCGGCACGCACCCTCGTCAGGTAAGTCGAGCAGTCCGTCTCCATCATGTTGCAAAGGCGAAACTGCATCCATTCATTAAAGGAACAGTTAGAAACACATGAATTATCTTATGAATATTAATATATATATATATGCAAATATGATTAAGTGACTAACCGCGCCAGCTAGTGCATCCACGTGGTGCCGGGCACAGCCATCCTGAGGCCTCGCCTGGTGTGGCTGCGGGTGAGTGTCAACATAAACCAGACGAGCCCGAGTCCGGGGTAAGTACCAGGTGAGGTAAGCCCTAAAGGCGTTGTCTGTGTGTGGTCCTGTTGGATGGACCAAGTGCTCGTCTGCCTGTTCCCATTGGTCTAGCCACGGCTGCATCTTGGTGAGCCAATCATCAGAGCACGGCAAGCCACTCCTTGAGAACCTACAAAATTGGACCACGAAGAATCGTTAGATTCGACACAAATGTATGAGCCAAGTTCATTCATAATTACCTGTGGTCCTGGCGACTTGGCGACTGACACGCTCCAACACGGTGGGCACCGGAAACTCCTGGCGCTGCCCAAACTATCTCCTGACTCTCCAGGGGCAATATGCCTCAACCGCGATGTCCTAAACCAGGACTGCTGTAGTAAGCCACAGGCTCGCATTCGTGGAGCAGTGCGAAGACAAGCCTGCTGGTGCACGGGTAGCCACAGCCTCTGGGCTGTAAGGCTCCCAGACAACGTCCTCGGGCGTCAGCATGTCCAGCTCCGAAACAAACTCAGGATATGCACGTCTAACCTGCGCATGCGCCCAGGACCTCTACATTCTGAATAAGTAAAATTAAAACTGCGCTAATGCATCATGTAACAATGAATAACAAAATTAGATTTGTTGCGAACGTACCTGACGCCAGATCCAGATAGTTCCCATAGTGGGCCTGTCCTCCTCGTCGCCGTACATGGCTCCGTGGTAAGGCTCGTGGCTGACCATGGGCCGACCAACGGCTAGCCTCTCGTACGACCAAAGCTGTAGCAGTAGTGGGCACCCTACCAGGATAGCGTTCCCATGTGTCTTCATGCAGCCGTCTCAGAGTCTACGGTAAGTGGCTGCAAGTACCGCCTCACACCAGCTGTAGGGCGGTACGTCCTCGTCCCCATCCGCAATCTCCCGTGCATACGGAAGGAGAATCCTATCGACCGAGTTGCCATGAGTGTTGTTGAACATGATGTAACCAAACAACCAAAGTAAGTACGCCTCCAGCGATCTGGTCACACTGTACTCGTCGGCATCCGTAGCCAACAGGGCAGGCTGCATAAACAATTAAGATTAATGGTTTCAACTGACAATGAAACATGTGAATTGTAACAATTAAATTTAAATATGCAATGAATACTCACTGTAAAGTGTAGGAACCAGGTCTTTGAAGGACCTGCAGCTCGCGGGTGCGGGTTGATCGGACCTGCTTCTTCCACGCGGTCAACCAGGGCAAAACGGGACTCCAGGTCATCCTTCCACGAGGCCGCCACCACACGCGGACCTACAGCCTCTCCGACGATAGGGAGGCCGAGGAGGTAGGCCACATCCTGCAGCGTAGGAGTCATCTCCCCACACGGGAGGTGGAACGTGTGTCTCCGGCCTCCATCTGTCGACGAGCGCCATCAGGAGGGATCGGTCGAGCTGAATAGGCCCACCCTCGACAAGACGGCTCAGAGTCAGTAGAACGGCCTCACGTAACCTGCAATATACAAAATTGTCGAAACAAAGGAATACCGAAGAATACATAAGTGATAAACAATAATATTTCATTACATACCTGTCACACCAATCGTGGTGTATAGAGATCACCTCCCCGGGTGGACGAGGACGTAACACCTCTAGGGCTCGGTGCTCAACTGCTGCAAAGTAAGACCTGTGGCTCGAGTCGATAACTGAGTCTAGCAAGGAGTCCATCTCCATACCTGCATTCAAAAATATATGAGAACACATAGGTACATATATGTTTCATACAAACTGGATGCGTAATATTTATACATTACAGATAGGTTCGATTACTATATATTACAGATAGGTTCGATACAAACTCCACGCACGATATTTATACATTACAGATATGTTCCATACAAACTGGACGCACGATTACTACATATTACAGATATGTTCGATACAATTGTGGATCATGACACCGAATGCCTTCCACGAGCAATTCTCGCCGATGGTCGTCTGAACGTAGGAGGTGCTCCATCTCTAGGATTTCCGGAAGGACTGACGTCATCAGCATCCTGAAGTACATTCTGAGGACCCTTCTTGTAGTTGTGACCCAATGCTCCACATTGGCTGCAACGCTTTTCTACCTTGCTTGCTTCGGGCTCGTCCATACCATTCCGAATACGACGTGTCTGACGGCGGCCTTTGCCTTTCTTAGTGGCTGGATCAGGAATAAACATCTTATTCTCATTATTCTGAATGAAAGGCCCCACTATTCCAATCCCGTATACCTCATGTCCCCAGGTGTATACAGCTGCTTCCTTGCTGAAGTAAGGTGAAACAAATACTCCTGGCTGCAACCCAGACTCTGCACATACCGCAATGAGATGCGAGCATGGCAAATGCAATAACTTAGGCTTCATGCAGGAGCAGAAGGCTTTGCTATCTACTGTAATCAAACTCTCCTGTACCACCCTATCTCTACGGATACCATGACCAGTTCTATCCTTACATAGAACCTCAAATCTATGCTCCATTGTACCTGTCGATATGACGCGGTGCAGTTTGGCATTTTCAATCTTCTCTTGCATATATTTTGTCACTCTTGTGCAAAACTGAATTTGGGAGTTGCTGATGTTTATGCTTGCAGCCATGTGACGCTCTCTGAAATACTTCATGCACCCATACATGATGAACTCAACAATTCCCACAAGAGGAAAGGCATGACAAGAACGCATAACCATATTGAAACACTTTGCATGGTTCGTTGTCTGAATACCATACCGTATTCCGTTGGTATCATAAAGGAATGACCATTTCTCCTTAGGTGCACCTCGAATCCAGTGTGAAAATGGCTTCTCAATTGAATCCCTAGCCTCTGCAGCCTGACTCGTGCCTGTTCCTGATGCCCTTACCTTCACTAGCTCTGCAGTCAACTGATCAAGCATCTGCCATAATGCATTGAATTTTCTCTGTTGATTTTGGGTGCACAACCTCTTAAACAGGTTCTTAAGATCCTTATTCTTGAAGTGGTCATAGAAGTTTGCACCCATATGCCTAATGCACCACCTGTTTTGGACATCGGGCCACAATGGAGGCATTGTCGCAGTTCCACGTTGCAATTTCAGTATTGATTGCAGTAGACCTGCATGCCTATCACTAATAAGGCACACATCTGGACGTGCAGCAACAACATGAACCTTCACTCGTTCAAGGAACCAATACCAATTGTCTAAGTTCTCATTCTCAACAAATGCAAATGCGAGCGGAACTATTTAGTTGTTGCAATCTACCCCGATTGCGGTGAGTATCTGACCTTTATACCTTCCAGTCAGAAATGTACCATCAATGCAGATCACCGGAAGACAACACTGAAATGCTCTAACACAAGCACCTATGCAAAAGAAGGCTCGTTGCATAATTCTTTACCCCCTAGTCACGGCTGGTACGAGGTATGTGTCATAAAAACTTCCAGGATTTCTAGCAGCAACCTGGGATAATATACGAGGTAGGTTATCATATGATGCCTCATATGTGCCGAACCGCATCTCGAACACCCTTTGTTTAGCCCGCCATGCCTTCAAATAACTAATGGTGTACTGGTATGTCTGCTCAATGTGTCGAACAATCATTTTTGGCTCATAATTTAGGTTGTCCATAATCAACCCATATATTTGCTTTGCAACAAAGTCGCATGATATATTGTGATGCGAGGGAACAACTTCAGACAGCAAACAAGTGTGCTCTGTCACAATGGAACATTTCCAGTTCGACTTCCATTTTCCCTTGAATGCATGTACTCGCCATGGACATCCATCATTCACACACTTCACCTCATATTCTTTACTGCCAGACTTTACGACTCTAAATTCTCATTTCAATGATATTGCCCATAGTCTCACAGCATCTTTTACGGCTTCAATGTTTGGATATGTTGCACCTTGCACTACCTCATTCCCTCTGTACTCCCACTCCTTATTTCGTACGTCTTCTGCGACATGACTGCCAAAACCATGCTCCTTCCACTCTTTTGGCAATGAGTACTGCTCATCATCAGATGAGCCCTCATATTCTTCCATCTCTATTGCGGTTTGGTCTTCTGCCTCCATCTCGTCCACAATGCTATGTATCCTCTCTCCCTCATCAGCAAGGCCCTGTGGTCCCATGTTTTGGTTCTCTATCTCTTCTGACTCATCTTGCTCAACATAATTGGTCTCTCTTCGAATACTCAGAGTTGCTTGATCTGCACCATGTTGGATTTCATTTTGTGTCTTCTCCCGGATTTGAACAAAAATGGCCAAAGGCCACCCACACTCTAGAGCTGCTTGCATGTACTTCTGCCAGTCAACAGTGCTGTGTATCATCATTAATTCCCATAAATCACTTTCTACCTCCCAATTAACAAGAGACTGGACGGTCATCACATGTGTCAACGGATCAACACGGAACCCACGCTGCAGCCACTTACATATGGAACCAAAACTCCTTTCCAGAGGTTATCTATGGCGCTAGATGTGCACTTAAAGGCAGAAAGGTCTACTCCATTTGGCCCATACAAAACATTGTAGTCCCCATAAAATACTTGAAACTACATCTTGCTCGACATATCTGTATATCACAGAATACTTATCGAGTTATACTCTTTACTTCACTACCTTATTCAAAAAACCATAAAAACAAAGTATGGAATTCAACTACAACGTATAAGTATTCATAACTACGTGATGACACTCAAATTCTATACTGCATATGCTAAATTCAATTCTAAATCATAATTAATTTATAAACACATCTCTAATAGTACTGCAATTGTAATAATAAATGCGTAGTACTAATTTTCTAAACTAATTTACTACTACGTAACTAAAGTATCAGTAAACTCCTACTTAAATAGTTCTACTATAGCACTAATTAAATTAAATTACTCTACAATACCAATGCAAAAATACATAAACTAAATATACTAACCTGCAGATCACAAGTGCGGAATCCGGCAGGGCTTCGCCGCTTTCCTTCTCCTCACCCTTCTCTTTTTTTCTGGATTTTTGGTGGAATTTTCGGGCTCAAATGAGGAGGGAATGGGGGTCGGCTGCTTATATAAGGGGGCATGGCCCGGTTGCCCGAGGGGGGGGGGCAACAGGCCCCCCTGTCGCGCCTGTGGGCGGGGGCACAGATCGCCCGATGGGGGGGGGCGACAGGCCCCCCCTATCACCCGTTGGGGGGTGACATGCCCCCCTTTCATTTTTTTTGGCCATGGACCTCGTTGCAAATTTGAAGAAAAAAATTACAACTAGGGCATGTCGCCCCCCCCATAGGGCGACCGGGGGGTAGTTTTGAAATTTTTCAAAACGGACATATATTTTTGAAATTTTTATTTTTTTTAAATATAAAAAAGAAAAGAACGTGAAGAGAGGAGGGCGCACGTTGGGCCGAAGCGGGAGGGAGGCAGGAGCGCGCGGTGGAGCGGGCCGAGCGCTGGGAAGAAGGTTGGGCTGGTTCGCGGGTTGGTTTGTGTTTTCCTTCTTCCCTCCTCTTCTATTTCCTTTTCTTTGTCTAACTCAAACCAAACTATCCTATTTGAATTCAAACTTGAATTTGAATTCAACCCTAACACTCAAACAAAATAAAATAATGCACCAGCATGAATGCAACAACCAATTTTAAACTTAGACAAATTTTTAATAACTTGTGGAACAAAATTAATTTAATGCAAGTCTAAGCATATAAAACCTTAGAAAATTAAGTAAAGCCAATTAAATTTATTATTAAATGCTGAAATTTAAATTAGGGTGTTACAGACCCTACCACCTTATAGGAATCTCGTCCCAGAGATTCAGCTGGGCTGGCTAGCAAAGAGATCTGGATATGTTTTCCTCAGCTCATCTTCTCGCTCCCATGTAGCCTCAGCTTCACTGTGATGACTCCACTGAACTCTGCACATCTTGATGCGCTTGCTCCGTGTAACCCTCTCTGATGTCTCCAGAATCTTCACCGGATGCTCAATATAGGTCAGATCTTCTTGCACATCTAACCCATCCAGTGGTGCCTACTCCTCAGGTACTCGCAGACACTTCTTCAACTGAGAAATATGGAAGACATCATGCACTCCAGAGAGATCAGTGGGCAACTCTAGGCGATAAGAAACTTCGCCTTTCCTCTCCAGCACCCTGAATGGACCAATGTACCTTGGCGCTAATTTCCCTTTTAGATTAAACCTGCGGATTCCCCGCATTGGTGACACCTTCAAGTACACATAATCGTTCACCTTGAAGGTCAGGTCCCTCTGTTTGCCATCTGCATAGCTCTTTTGCCTACTCTGTGCAATCCTCAGATTCTCCCGCACAGCCTGTACCATCTGCTTTGCATCTTCTATAATGTCAGGGCCAAAGAGCTGCTTCTCACCAATCTGATCCCAATAAAGAGGAGTCCTGCATTTTCTGCCATACAATGCCTCGAAGGGGGACTTCTTCAGACTGGCCTGGTAGCTGTTGTTATAGGAGAACTCAGCATACGACAGGCACTTATCCCAACTAGTACCATATTGAATAGCACAAGCTCTCGGCATATCCTCCAACACTTGGTTGGTTCTCTCTGCCTGCCCATCCGTCTGAGGATGATAGGCGGTACTGAAGCACAGCTTCGTATCCAACGAATCATGGAGCTGCTCCCAGAACCGTGAAGACAACTGAGATCCACTATCAGATATGATCTTCTTTGGCACACCATGCAAACAGACAATCCGGGAGATGTACAACTCTGCAAGTTTAGCACCGGAGTAAGTAGTGTTCACTGGAATGAAGTGAGCAACCTTTGTCTAACGATAAACTACTACCCATATAGAATTGTACCCCTGCTGAGTACGAGGTAATCCCACTATGAAATCCATCGTGATCTCCTCCCATTTCCACTCGGGAATCTTCAAGGGCTGCAACAAACCGGCTGGCCTCTGATGCTCTGCCTTCACAGGCTGACATGTGTCGCAGATGGTCACGTACTCGGCAACTGAACGCTTCATCCCGGGCCACCAGAAATGCTCCTTAAGATCATAATACATCTTAGTACTGCCCGGATGAATAGAGTAAGCCGTATCATGAGCCTCACTCAGAATCAACTTCTTGAGATCATTCCCCTCTGGCACACAAATCCGGTTCCTGTACCACAAGGTACCCTGATCATCCTTTCTAAAATGAGGAGCCTTGCCTTTCTTGAGCAACTCACAAATCTCCTGCAGCTTCTCATCTTCCTTCTGATGCTGCCGGATCTCTGCCTCTAGAGTGGGCTCTGCCTCGAATGTCGCACTCGAAGTATGATGCAAGAAACCCAGACTCAACTGCTCAAACTCCTCACATAACTCCTGAGGCATCTGGAAAGCAACGGCCATGTTGACATAGCTTCTTCTGCTCAGATCATCTGCCACGACATTGGCCTTACCCGGATGATAGTGAATCTCCAAGTCATAATCCTTGACCAATTCTAACCATCTCCTCTGCCGCATGTTTAGCTCATTCTGCGTGAATATATACTTGAGGCTCTTGTGATCAGTATAGATATCACACTACTGCCCATAAAAGTAATGCCTCCAAATCTTCAGAGCATGCACAACTGCGGTTAACTCAAGATCATGAGTGGGATAGTTTAGCTCATGCCGACGTAACTGCCGTGAAGCATAAGCAATCACTCGGCCCTCCTACATCAGAACACAACCAAGACCATCCTTCGAAGCATCACAATACACCGTGAACCTCTTGCTCTGGTCTGGCAGAGTAAGGACTGGCGCCGTAGTCAACCTCTTCTTCAGCTCATCAAAGGCCATTTGACGCTCATCAATCCATATGAATGCCACATTCTTCTCTAGCAAGGAAGTCAAGGGCTTCGCGATCTTGGAGAAATTCTCAATGAACCTCCGGTAATATCTTGCTAAGCCTAAGAATGACCGGACTTCCTTAATATCTACAAGTGGATGAATTACCATAAACCCATTTACATAGTAATTAATCAAAATTAATTATGAACTACTAGGAACCAAACCAAACCACTAAGGTAACCCCACTAATCAAAAGGAGGATCTGGGCCGCTCATGACCGTGAGCACGGCTAGTATACCAGTTTTACACTCTGCAGAGGTTGCACATCTTTACCCACAAGTCGTGAGCTACTCTAGTTGTTCATCACACTTCCTTAGGTGAGATGACTAGCAAACTCACTACGAGGCCATTACAAAGGATCACGTTGGTAAGGTGTAACCGCTAAGGAATCAAGCTCCGCAATGATGGGGCCCACCTCGAGGGGGTACACAGACCAGGCCTCGTAGCGCAGGGACCATTGAAGCTCACCACCCCTCCTGCCCCGTCGGTAAGTTACTCCCGAACCAAAATGACCTAATTAGTAAGCCAAGACCGTCCCATTCCAGTCTTGTGGTTGCGCGGTTGTCCCAGGTTGTCGCTCTAATGACGTACGGTTCTTATGGAGAGTAGCTAGCACATAACACAGTGCGAGCCCCCTAAACCAGGTTTCTAGAAAAACCAATTTTAAAAGAGACGTGAGCCACTCAAACGAGCCACTCCCAGAATTAAGTTGCATATACCATTAATCAAATTAATTAAAAAGGACCAAGTGTGTTATAGCGCGGCACCTAGCACAACTAACCAAAATACAACCCAAAGGATATATATAGAGGATATAAAGTGGCTAGGAAAGTCCTTATAGGCATACAATATTAAAATGCAGTATGAAAATGTATTTAAAAGTGATAGGTGTTGTTCATGTTATACTTGCCTTCCTCAAACTGTTCCTGCTGCTCAAACTAATCTGAAGATGGCTGCTCCGGTTACTGGTACTGGGGCTCCTTAGATGGATCAACATCTACTCACGAACACATGGCCAAAAACAATACACAACATAAACATACATGCAAACAATAGAAAAAACTAAGAAACAGTACAACAATACATAAAAACAACGAACAAAACTAAGCTAGAACTGTTCTACGCGTTACAACGATCGTGTGGATATAAAGAATGCCTAAAACGGAGCTAGAATGTGAAACTAGAGCTAAAACAAGGTCCAGAGACTTAACTGTAAGAAAAACAGAGTTTCTGGGGGTTTCCTACAAAAACCAGGGACTAAAACATAATTAACGCATAGATCTAGGGTCTAACACGTAAAACTACCAGAGCTGGACGGCGGGTTCTATATCTAAAAAGCTCAGGGGTCTAAACATAAAAAACAGGGCTTGGATTGAAATACTTTTGAGTACAACTGGACCACGGGTTGAATCTAAGGAAAGCCGGGTCTCTTTTGCAAAGTAGCGGGCGCTGACCATTATTTGGGTTAGTTGACTTCGGGCCGAACATATCTGAGCCGCAGATCTGGGATTGGATGGCTCTGGGCTGGGGTCGCTCGGGGGCGGCGGCGCTGAGTCGCCGGAGACCCTGCTCCGCGGCGGCGCTCGACCGGAGTAAGCTGTCTGGGGGCTACAGCGGCTCGTTTTGCCTGCAGTTTGACCATGCAGCTCGAGCGCAGCATGCATAATACACTGGAGTGGATAGCACGGTGCTTGGGGGAGCAAGGTGCATGGCGGTGGGTGGTGGCGCATCGCCGGCGTGCTATGCCAGTGCTACAATGCGCCGAGGGTGCGGAGGGTGCGGGGAGGTCGGGGTCGCAACGCAGACACGTCGACGGCGAGGACCGGCGGCGGTCCTGGGCGGAGCTCGAGGGCGGGGTCACTGGAGTGGGGATCCGGCCTTCAAAACCCTTGGGGAGGTCCGCGTAGGTCCCGTGAGAGATTACACGGGGTCAGGGGAACCGGGAAACCACCGGCGACGAGGGAGAACGGCGGCGCAGCGAGTTCACCTGAGATGGTGTTCGGCGGAAATTCCGGCGCTGCAGGGGCCTAGGCTGGGGAAGGAGGGCTCGAGGAGTCTCCTGGGGCTCAAGCGGAGCTATTGCGGGGGTTGTGGAGGCTCGGGGTGCGGCGGAGTGGCGGGTCCGTGGTGGCGCAGAGCTTTTGCACCGGCGAGGAAGAGCGGGAGGCGTGGCTAGGGTTCGGGCGTGGCTGGCATGGAGGATGGGGAGGCCCAGGGTGCGGGTGCGGTTAAGAAGGGCGGGTTGAACCTGGACATGCGTGCCCGGTATGGAAGGCGCGGCGCGGGGATCACGTCGGTGACACTGCGCGGCGTTGCGCGGCCGGGGATGGCGAAGAAGAAAGGGGTGACAGGTGGGACCGGCTGGTCAGCGGCGGGGAGCGAGCGACGCGGGGTCTACGGAAGCGGCGCTAGCTGGGCTGAGGTGGTGAGCGGGCCACACGGGGAGGGGGCGACGCGCAGCGCGGGGCAGGCCGAAGAGAGTAGGGCGCACGCTGGGCCGAAGCGGGAGGGAGGCAGGAGCGCGCGGTGGAACGGGCTGAGCGCTGGGAAGAAGGTTGGGCCGGTTCGCGGGTTGGTTTGAGTTTTCCTTTTTCCCTCCTCTTCTATTTCCTTTTCTTTATCTAACTCAAACCAAACTATCCTATTTGAATTCAAACTTGAATTTGAATTCAACCCTAACACTCAAACAAAATAAAATAATACACCAGCATGAATGCAACAACCAATTTTAAACTTAGACAAATTTTAAATTACTTGTGGAACAAAATTAATGTAATGAAAGTCTAAGCATATAAAACCTTAGAAAATTAAGTAAAGCCAATTAAATTTATTATTAAATGTTGAAATTTAAATTAGGGTGTTACACATCTACATCAAAGGCAATACAAACCACCACACAGGACGTAGGGTATTACGCAACTCGCGGCCCGAATCTGTCTAAATCTTTGTGTTCCTTGCACCATCGAGTTCCAGAGCCGTCGATCCCTACCTACAAACCCTACTGCTAAGGGTATCCCTGAGCAGGCTTGGCGGTAAATACCGACTGCTGGCACGCCAGGTAGGGGACTCGGCGAGTTCATCGGCTAGTTCGATGGCCACTTTCGCTTTCAGCACCACGACGCCTCCTAGAGGGGCCACCTTCATCTTTGGTTTGTGAGTCTGTGTCGCCAATAGTTCAGGAGGCTTCGATAGCCACTTAACCAACTCTCCCACACTGAAGAATCCTCGCCAAGGAGATCAAGCCGAAACTCGAAGACAACTCGAGTTCTACTCGGACTCAGATTGATCTCTAACCGAAATCTACTCGGATTGGGACTCTTCTTGCGTAACCTGTCTTTGATCTACGCAATTCATCATCTGCTTACAAACAGATGATTAAATCCATCTATGAAAGTAGCTTGGATTGCCCACTTCACGTCGAAAATCAATCAGCCACCACTAGCCGGGAGGCACCCGTTTTTGACGTTTACCCAGATCCAGTCGAGTCGTCTCAAGACAGCCTGGATTTCATCACCAATTCGCAAGCCAAGATGCAACTCAATTCTTGCCGAGGCCACACTTTCGCAGAACTACTCGACAACCTGCGAGAAGTCGCCAGCATTGACAATCTCCCGTTCCAACACGGCGCTCCCCTCGTAACCGAGAGGGAAACTGGCTCCGGTGGAACTATCCTAGCTGATTACGGATCAGACCTGGAGAGCTTCTCTCGCGAATGTTTGGTTCCGGTAATCATCCAGCACGGGGAAGCTCCAAGCCACCATGATCCAAACGAAGCCTTGGATCAGATCTCAGCAGACAATCTAACCCAAGATGCCCCAGCTGATGAAGATGAAGTTACTCGTACAGCCTGTAGGGAAAGGAATCAACGCAAAGAAGTGCGCAGGATTCGTGCGGCTAAACGTGCCAATCTTCCGCCACGCAACCTCAACAACGAATTCAACAATGCTGCGGATCCCATCTTCAGAACACCGATCGCCGCAATGACAGAAGCAACCCTGCGACTCATGACAATGCCCCAGAATCTCGAGTTGGAATGAGTCATAAATCTCACCAAAAATGTTGTTGAACAACTCGAGAAACAGAACCCCCTGTCCTCGCTTCACGGTACGCGATCAGGGGCTACCGCAACAGCAATACCTCAAGCAAGCCGTACCCCCAGAGGCCACCAGCATCAACAACAGCAGTAATAGCAGAACCAAAGAAACCAAGAGGATCAGGAAGCTACGAGTAGTCATTGCCCCAGAGGTGGCCAACCACAAGAAAATCAAGCTCCTGGCCCTCATCCAAACTGCAACAGCAACAACCGTAGGAACAACAGGGAAGAAGTAGCCGATTCCATCATGGATGCACGGGACATCATCAACGCAAGACGTAGAGCACAGCTTGCAGACAACTCCAATCGTTTCCCCGCCCTCAGCAGTGTCTTCGACAACGTCGAGTACCCAAAGGATTTCAAGCCGACAAACGTCTAGAAGTATGACGGTAAGCAAGACCCTGCTCATTGTTTACTTTTATACTCGACCGTTGTTAGTGTTGCAGGGGGAGACACCAACACCAAGGTCCTCTACTTCCCGATGGCCCTGGAGCAAGCACCCCTCACGTGGCTCGAAAGCCTGGTGTGCCAGAACATACACTAGTGGGAAGACCTCAACAAGGCCTTCATCGACAACTTCCAAGGGTCGCTACACCGAGTAGCTACTCGACACGCCCTGTCCATGTGCAAGCAGGAGCAAGGCGAGTCGATCAGATCCTACGTCAAGCGCTTCTTCGACACAAGAGCCACCATCCCCAATGTCGCCGACGACGACGTCATCGACTACTTCTAGAGCAGCATCACCGTCCAGTCACTATACCGCGACTTTGGGCGTAATCGACCCAAAACGGTGGTAGATCTACGTGACATGATGCAGCGCTGGGCAGATGAAGAGGAGCAAGAACGCAGTCGCTTCCCCCGCTGCAACAACGACAACAATGGGAAGCGCTTCAACGACCGCGGAGGCCCCAGCAACCAGCGGGATCCCGCACGCAAGCGCAAGCCTGACGATACAGTTGGCACTATGGATCGCACCCCACGTGGTAAGAAGGGCGACAAACCGCAGGATCAGTTCGACAAGATTCTCCACACCAAACGATGTCCAATCCATCCCAAGAGCAACCACACGATGTGGGAGTGCACGATTCTGTGCAAATCCTTCCAGTCGGCACCTGCAGCTGCTCCAAAGAAAGAACAAGATAAAGATGATGAAGACGACAAGAAAGACCATGATGGTTTCCAACAGCATCAAAATGTCGTCAACGTCATATTTGGAGGAGATCCTAGCTTCTCCAAGTGAGCTCAGAAGCTCCTACTCAGAGAGATCCTCTCAGTCGAGCCAGCAATTCAGAGGCCACACAAATATAGCGAGGTCCCCATTACCTTCTCCAGGGAGGACCAGTGGACCAGCTTCTCTGAACCTGGAAAATTCCCGCTAGTACTCGATCCAGTCGTTCAAGGCTCCAAGTTTACTCGAGTACTCATCAACGGCGGAAGTGGGCTCAACCTGATCTTTGCAAGCACATTGGTAAAGATGGGCCTCAACTATATGAGTCTGCTCACCCCAAGCAAGGCTCCGTTCTACGGCATCGTCCCCGGGAACTCTTCTACACCAATCGGCTCGGTTACTCTCCGCCTTAACTCAGTCACATTTGGTACAGAACAGAACTTCCGGACAGAGTACATCAAGTTTGAAGTAGCCGACTTCGAATCTTCCTATCACGCTATCTTGGGAAGACCTGCACTAGCCAAGTTCAAGGCAATACCGCACTATGTTTACCTACTCCTCAAGATGCCATGCAACACAGGAGTCCTTTCATTACGTGGAGACCTCCTTAAGTCTTTTGAGTGCGACAAGGAAGCAATAGATCATTCCTCCACTATCCGGGTTCCTAGTTCTGTCAGTGAAATACTTACCGCTGCCGAGAAACTCTCACTCAAGGACTCGATACCTTCCAAGAAGCCAAGTCATCCATCAGTTAAACCAACCAGTGATGTAGGCACCAAGACTATCTAGTTGCAAGAGGGAGACGACTCCAAAACAGCCATCATCGGAGCAGGACTGGGTGACAAATAGGAACTCGAGCTCGTCAACTTCCTTAGGGCCAACCAAGACATATTCGCATGGAAACCAGCGGATATGCAAGGGGTGCCCAAGGAGTTGATCGAGCATGCCTTAAAAGTCAACTCTAAAGCCATACTGAAGAATCAACGGTTGCGGCGGTTCTCACCGGACAAGCGTGAAGCTATTAAGAAAGAGTTGGCAAAACTACTCGCAGCAGGGTTCATCAAGGAAGTCTACCATCCTGATTGGTTGGCCAACCCTGTGCTCGTCCAGAAGAAAAACAACAACGAGTGGAGGATGTGCGTTGACTACACTGACCTAAACAAGTAATGCCCAAAGGATCCTTTTGGGCTACCACGCATTGATCAAGTAATCGACACAACAGCAGGATGCGTCCTGTTATCTTTCCTCGACTGCTACTCAGGGTATCACCAGATCGCCCTAAAAGAAGAAGACCAAATCAAGACGGCCTTCATCACCCCTTACGGGGCATACTCCTACAAGACCATGTCCTTTGGGTTGAAGAACACTAGCGCCACCTACCAGCGTGCGATATAGTTGTGCTTCTCCGATCAGCTACATCACAATGTTGAAGCCTATGTTGATGATGTCGTTGTCAAAATGAAGATCCAGGATCAATTCATTACTGACCTAGAAGAGACCTTCAACAGCCTCCGAAAATTCCGCTGGAAGCTCAACCCAACCAAGTGTGTCTTCGGTGTACCCTCTGGAAAACTACTCGGATTCATCGTCAGTAACAGAGGAATTGAGGCTAACCCAGAGAAGATCAATGCCATCATGGCCATGGACGCTCCAGCTACCATCAAGGACGTCCAGAAGCTTACAGGATGCATGGCAGTCTTAAATCGATTCTTGTCCAGGCTTGGCGAACGGGGATTACCCTTCTTCAAACTCCTAAAGTGACAAGACAAATTCGAGTAGACTACAGAAGCCGCGGAAGCACTCGAGAGTCTCAAACATCATCTCCAGTCACCGCCGATTCTAACAGCTCCACTACCTGATGAGGAATTACTCCTCTACATCGCTGTGACTACCCACGTAGTCAGTACGACGATAGTAGTCGAACGACCAGAGGAAGGCCACGCTTACGGTGTTCAGAGACCAGTCTATTTCATCAGCGAAGTACTCTTTGAATCAAAGGTTAGATACCCATAAATTTAGAAACTTCTGTATGGAATTCTAATCACCTCCAGGAAGCTCCGGCATTACTTCAACGAATACAAGATTTCAGTCATAACTGACTTCCCATTGGGGGATATACTCGACAATCGGGATGCCACTGGACGAATCTCAAAGTGGGCAATTGAACTGGGAGCCTTGGAAATCAACTTCAAGCCAAGAACAGCAATCAAGTCATAGGCACTAGTCGACTTCTTGGCTGAATGGCGGGAAAATCAAATTCCAGCACCCCAGAACATTCCAGAGCATTGGGTGATGAACTTCGACGGCTCACTCAAGATCGACGGAGGCGGTGCAAGAGTTTTGTTCATCTCCACCAAGGGAGAACAATTGAAGTATGTGTTCCAAATTCTGTTCAAAGTCTCCAACAATGAAGCTGAATACGAGGCATTGCTACACGGCCGCCGACAAGCAGTATCTCTCAGCAACAAGCGACTATTTGTTTATGGCGATTCACTACTCGTCGTTCAATAAGTTAATAAAGAATACACCACAAGGACACAATGGACGCATATGTTGCGGAAATCAGAAAGCTCGAAAATAAGTTTAGGATTGGAGATCCATCACGTCGATCGCAACAATAACGTGGGAGCCGATGTCCTCTCCAAACTTGGGTCCACTCGAGCAGCTGTTCCACCAGGAGTTTTCGTCCATGAACTTCACCACCCATCAGTCAAGGAACAAAGCCAACAAGCTACCGACACGAAGGCCCCGGCCACAGTCAGAGAAGTGCTGATGATTGAAGCAGATTGGCGGACTCAATTTATCGACTTCATCAAGGAATTCAAGCTTCCACCACATGTCGATCACAAAAGCGCTGAAGCTACCCGCATCATCAGGCGTAGCAAGGGTTTCGTTCTCGTCGGCGACAACCTATACAACCGCTCTGCTTCCGGCATCCTCATGAAATGTGTTACCTTTGAAGAAGGCAAAGACATCCTCAAGGAAATACATGAAGGAATTTGCGGCAACCACGCTGCGTCAAGGACACTAGTCGGCAAGGCTTACAGGTCATGATTCTTTTGGCCAACAGTCATTTCAGATGTTGAAGACCTTGTCAGACGATGCCCAGGCTGTCAATTCTTTGGCAAAAGGACTCACGTTCCAGCACACAACCTGATAACAATCCCTCCATTATGGTCGTTCGCCTGTTGGAGTTTGGACATGATCGGACCAATAACCATCGCTCCAGGAGGATTCAATCATGTGCTGGTAGCAGTCGACAAGTTCACCAAGTGGATCGAGTACAAGCCCATTGTCAAGATCTCATCAGATAGAGCAGTGGACTTCATCTCCGACATTATCCATCGGTTTGGTTTTCCTCACACCATTATTACAGATCTTGGCTCCAACTTCACGTCAGTCTTTTTGGGATTTCTGTGACAATTCCTGCATTGAGGTCAAATATGCTTCCGTGGCTCACCCTTGGGCAAACGGTCAAGTTGAGCGCATCAATGGCTTAGTACTCGATGGTTTGAAGAAAAGACTCTATGATGCCAACACCAAGAAAGGCGGCAAGTGGATTCAAGAACTACCTCATGTAGTCTGGGGCTGCGAACCCAGTCTAGCAAAGCAACTGGACAATCTCCTTTTTTCCTTACCTATGGGCCAGAGGCTATACTACCCGCTGATATCATGTGGAAATCTCCGAGAGTAGAAGCCTATTAAGAAGGAGAAGAAGATGAAGCTCGACAACTTGAGTTAGACTCAGTCGAAGAGGCCAGAGTCAACGCCTTAACTCAATCGGCTAGATATCTTCAAGGAGTCAGACGCTATCATGATCGTAACGTCCAGCAAAGATCCTTCAACATTGGAGATCTAGTACTTCGCCGAATTCAAGATGAGATAGGATTGCATAAGTTAAATTCCAGATGGGAAGGTCCTTTCATCGTAATTAAGGTTACAAGACCGGGTTCATACAGAATCACTGATGCAGATGGCAATGAGGTACCGAATTCCTGGTACATCGAGCACTTGCGCAAGTTTTATCCCTGATCTAAGCAACTAATGGTGTTAGTGGATTTCTTTAATAAAGTGAGGATCCTTATTGGCATATCGACTACATTAAAGGCAATCTGACAGCATCACCAGTTCAGGATAAGCTTACACAGTCTTCCTTCAGAACAACTACACAAGCCGCATCCTTTCCCTTGAAGGGCACAACCTACTCGACTAGATCGAGAAGGTGAATGGATACCTTACTAGTTGTCCATCTTGGATAACTCGACGGAGTTCATCTTAACAGGCCAACTATGAGGAACTCCAGCATTGCTGTCAAATGCAAGACTACTCGCTCGCTCGAGTATGTTATGGATACTACTACATTTTGTCCATCTTGGGCAACCCGACGGGGTTCGCCCTAATAGGTCAATCTTAGTAGTTAATCCAGTCTACAAGTTAGACACCTTACTCGCCTCGCTCGAGTAAGTTTTGGATATCTTTCTGGCATTTACGTCTTGGACAGCCCGATGGGGTTCGTACCTAACAGTTTTGCCTTAAGGATTACTCCAGTCCTTGATTAAAGGACACCTTACTTGCCTTGCTCGAGTAAGCCTTGGATATCCCTACGACATTTACATCTTGGGCAACCCGACGGGGTTCGTACCTAACAGTTTTGTCTTACGGATTACTCCAGTCCTTGGTAAGGACACACTACTCGCCTGATCGTGTTGTTTATGGGTATCCTTACAATTTTTTTCTATTTGGATAGTCCAACGAGACTCATCCTAAATGATTAACTTTAAGAATTACTTCATGCGGGTATTCTACTCGATTTGTCGACTCGTTCATACTTATCCTACGGTATCAGATTATGCTTCTGAAGACACACCAACAGGATACAAGCTATGAACAACGACAAGAGCTCACTGAAGATTATAAGAGTTGTTACAAGCAGTCTACTCTGCCATGTTCTTCAGAATTTCCTTCGCAATCACTTCTGATTCCTTACAATACTCTCTGAATTTCTCATCAGAGCAATTGGGAGCTATTCTTTTAGCTATCGAAGCCAAATTAAACTGAGGCAAGTACGACTTGACAACTCCTATCATGTGGGTTAGATAATTCTTGGAAGTAGCCGTCAAGACATCAAAAATCTTTTGGGGTGCTTCTTCCAAGCGCTTTACCAAGGATTTGCTATTTGACGACCCTCCTTCATCGACCACATCCACAAGAGCTTGAGCTGTTGCAACCAGTCGAGTATGGTCTTCTGGAGAACCTGATGGAAAGGTTTTTCAGAAATTATTATTGACCAAGCAAAATCAAGGAAAAAAGATCAAGTACTTACAAGCTTGGGTAGTCTGCACTTGTTGTTGAAGCTTGGAATTTTCTTCCTGCAGTCTTGATTTTTCTTCTTCAAGATTTTTGATCTGGAGCTTCATATTACAAATCTCCAGATGATGCTATTGATTTGCTTCATAGAGCTTATTACGAGCCGCCAGGGACTCATCCATACGTTTGGCAATCATGGCTCTCTGATCCTCCAAGACCTTTCTGTTGTCCACAGTCTTATACAGAGTATGAGACTTTAAGAAAGATCGATTGGCTACATCCTGAGACATACAAGGCGAATCTGGTCAGATATCAACAACTAGTGGCAGAAGACTCACTTTGGTGAATTTAAAGCTCCACTGCATACAATCTGCAAGTTTCTTCATGTTGTCTAGAGACAATAGCGAATCATCAAACAGTTCCTTTCCCAGCTCTTCTTGGGCTGACTGAGGCATAGACTGGAACGGTACCAGTCGAACGGAAGGACCTTTTGACCCTTCTGCTTCACTACTCCCAGATCCACCAGCTTTGGAAGCTCCTTCAGCAGCCGCAGGAGTATCAGATGTTTCAGGGCTTGGCTCGTTTGGTTTCTCAGCTGTGTCTGCACTCGGGCAACTGGCAGTCGGGTTCTCGATCAACCCAATTACAGGAGAATCGGGGGCTGATTGACTAGTTTCTTCCGAACCACTTGACACCCAGTTACGGAAGTCTTGGACTTGATCTTTTCATGCGCCGAAAGATGTTGGACCCTAGCCAAGCAAGATTCTGAATAAGAAAGTTGAGGCAAACGGGATACAATCAACAAAATGTTATATACTTACTAGCCGGCATCGAGATGAGGAACTTTCCTCTGCAACATTGATCCGGGAGCCACCTTCCGTTTCTTGCTGTCATCAGAATCAGCATTTGCGGAAATCGGAGGCATACAATACCAGGATTTATAATTCTTCTACAGAAAGAAGCCAATACTTAGTCAGAAGGTCAAAAATGGTTAACTACAAGTACTCGACATGGTATCTAAAGCACGTACCCAGGCATTCTTGGGAGGATTTTGTGCCGAGAAGAGTGTTGGAAGTGTCAAAGACTTGTCGAAGTTATCGAGTACTTTGCAGCATCTCTTTATCACTTCAGACTAAGCCAATGGTTCTGAGGACATCCTAGTGGGATCCTGCGTACCTTCATATCTAAAGCCAGGATGCTTTCGCAGCTGGAGAGGCTGCGTCCGGCGACTAATAAACGAGAAGACCACATGATCTCCAGTGACTCCTTTTTTCTTAATAATGGCAAGCGCACAAAGAATGGCTTCAACTTGCTTGCCACCAGGTCCTCTACTCGACCAGCTCTCCTGGACTTGGGGGGCACTAGCAGTCCTTTCTGGAAGTGGGGATTCAAAGTTCCCAACATGGAACCAGAATTTCTTCCATTCAGCTCCTTGATCTGCCGGATAATAAGCCAAGTACTCGCCTCGGTTCTCAGGGCGGAGTACCAATTCACATCCCCCGACGACGACGGGATTGACGGCATTAGGAATTGGAACAAGGAAGAAGAAATGTTGGAAAAGATGGAAATGGGGGAGAAGTCCAAGGAATGCCTCACAGAAATGAGTGAAAATTGAAAGATGCAAGATGGATTGGGGAGTGAGATGGTGTAACTGAACTCCCCAAAACTGAAGAAGTCTATAGAAAAATTCTGATATGGAAAGAGTGAGACCACGTTCTACAAAATCACGAAACATAACGGTCTCAAGAGTACCTTCCATAGGGTAATCTTCTCCTTCACCAGCGTGCCATTGGCTTACACCCTGTTCTTGGAGGAGACCCATATTCTACAACTCTCGGACCAGTGATTCAGACATCTTGTTTGTACGCCAACATGTGGACATATTGGCGACTGTTTCCTCCATAACTTTGGATTTGTTCTTCCTAGGAGCCATCTCAAAGTCACGAGTTTTGGCTCGGGGTTACGAAAGGGGCTTTTGGATTTTGACTAAGAAGAGATGAATGTGAATCTGAGTCTGACGACGGCCAGGAGTTCAAGGGGTAAACACCTAGGAAGTTTTTAACTGGCTTTATATGGTCTTCAAGTGTAATTTCGTGAATATTTGGGATGCCAACGGATTCTTTCCTTCTCAGAGAAGTTTTCAATTTTTGCCACGAGATTTCATTGATTCCTAAATCTAAATGGAGGGATTTAAATTCAAGACTCGGGGGCTGCGGAATATATGTATCAGAGATTTATTTTTCAATTTTTTTGAAAAATAAGAAGAAAAAGACTGAAGTGATCCTCAGCCTGATTCTACGATTCAACCTAAGGCTCGGGGGCTACTCCATATGGAGCGCGAGTACTTCGCGCACCATATATGATCAAGATTTTGGGGCATGAGCACCTCACAGCCTCGAGGCAGATGGAAATACTTGAAGGACTACTCGATGTATCTGAAGGAAGAACCAGAATCAACCAGAAAGATGTTCAGACTACTTGAAACACTTCAAGATTTAGGACTCCAACTGTACTCGGCTAAGACTTTCAATGTAATCATGTTCCCCCGGATATATAAGTGCAGACAGGGACCCCCTTCGAAACACATCTACATCAAAGGCAATACAAACCACCACACAGGATGTATGGTATTACGCAACTCGCGGCCCGAACCTGTCTAAATCTTTGTGTTCCTTGCACCATCGAGTTCCAGAGCCGTCGATCCCTACTTACAAACCCTACTACTAAGGGTATCCCTGAGCAGACTTGGCGGTAAATACCGACTGTGCCCCCCCCAAGGCGGTGCTGCGGAATTGCCGGGCCATGATTGCCTTGTATACAGAATAAAAGAAGAAGAAGAAAACAGAACACATTGCTCTGGTTCTTTTGAGCAGCATCAAAACACAATCTCCACAATTAACTTGCCTGCGTGCGTGAGTTCTAGCCAACATGCGAGATGATGTCGTGTTCACACAACGAACCAGTCCGGTAGGTCGCCATAGGCAGCGGAGCCTACTGTGGCGGCGACGGCCAACAACATCGGGAGAAATTGAGCATCTCCAGCAATAGCCTATAGGTTCCTACATTTTTAAGAAGGGGGCTAGTCTTATCTTTTTGGGACTCTATTTTTATGTTCAACCCCAGCAATAGTTCCTACATCTCAGCTTCTATTTTTATTATGTAGGTGGGACCTACGTATCAGTGTTTAACTTTTTTTTCCTTTAATGACATGTGGGACCCCTTCTCTCTCCATCCTTTCTAGTTTTGCCTCTCATCCCGATCTTGAATAGAGCGGAGCTCCCACGGGGCCGTGAGCTCTTTTTTTATGAAACGGGAGGGGAAGCACCCCTACTGGTTATATATATTAAAAAGAAAAAACAGAAGGTCCAAGCAATACAAAAGTCTTCAAGAAACAAAGAAGGAAAGGAAAAAAATAAGAAATATTACAAGAGGGCTTCTATCCATTCTGACATCATAGCTCTGTAACATTCCTTTGCTCTTAGAATAACTAAGGCAAACTCCCTGGTGAAATGCTCCCGACAATTATCTGGGTGAGGTTGGATTCCTTTAACGACCAAATCATTACGTTGCATCCAGATACACTAGCTGAAAAGGATTATAATTTCCATGAAGAAAGGGCAAGCCAGTTGTGATCTGAGCTGTTCAAATGCCTGAAAGGGGCCAAAAAAATTTCCAAAATGTAGGTGGACGGAGGCCCAGCATTCTTGAGCAAATGGACAAGTGATGAAGAGATGTTCCAAACTTTCTTCCACGTTCTAATTGCAGCAAACACAGTTATAGGAGGGCAAGATCATAATTCTTCGCTTCAGGAGCTCTCTTGTACTTAGTCTATCTTTGAGGAAAAGCCAAAAGAATACCTTGTGTTTATTTTGGCAAGAAGATAGCCACAGCCACTTAAACACCGGATGAATCCACCTATGTCATGTCAAATGGGTATATGCCTTTGATGATGAGAAGAACGGAGTTCCCCAAATATAAGTCCACATATCAGTTTCTGATGAAGCAGGTAACTCAGAAAGGCTGAGAGCAACGTCAAGAAGCTGCTGGTAGGACCCATCTGAAATAGGCAGGTGGAGTAGTGATTCAGGACCTTGTGCCTCATTAGCAGCTTTGAGGGAGATTCTAGTGTTCTTAGCAAAAGAGTATAGTTCTGGTGTATGGTGTTGGAGTACTCGGTTACACCAGAGGTCCTCCCAAAAGAGACAGCTTGCACCATCAAAAATATTGGCCATTGCCATTCCTTTAAAAGATGTAAGCAGCTTCAAGTTATCTCTCCACCAGAAGGAGCCTTTCCTCTGCCGTGAGGGTAGAGATCCAGAACTGTAGTATCTTTCCCATATTAAATGCACCCAAGGAATATCCATTCTATTGAAAAATTTGTGCAGGTTTTTCATCAACAAAGCTTCATTTTGGGTTGTTAAGTTTAGCACTCCCTGTCCCCCTTCCTCTTTTAGGAGGCAAACCATTTCCCAAGCAGCTTTTGGTGGTTTTTTGTCATTTATACTGGACCCCCTCCAGAGACAGTGTTTCCTATATTTGTCGATTTGATTAAGCACTATTCTGTGCAACTGAAAAGTACTCATAGCAAACATTGGGAGAGCTGAAAAGATTGCATTAGTGACTTCAAGTCTACCTGCTTGAGAGAGAAGCACTGAAGTACAAGCCAATCTTCTTTCACATTTTTTAACTATAGGAAGGAAATCTATGACTTTAGGTTTTGTCAATCCAAGGGGAAGTCCAAGATAGGTGAAAGGAAGGATACCCACTGCACAACCAAAAGATTGAGCTAACTCATTGGTAAGATGTTCCTCCATATTGATAGGCACAAGCAGAGATTTGGTAAAATTTACTTTCAAACTAGTAGAAGTAGAGAAGCTTTGTAGTAAATCCATTAGGTGAGATAATTGGGAGTTACATCCTTTCATTATGATTAAAGTATCATCAGCATATTGAAGTATTGGAAAATCTTGTGAATGACTTAAAGGTATTGGCATATGGAGATGACCTTCAGCTCTGGCCTGATTCAGCAAACTTTGCAAAAGATCTGCAGCTAAAACAAACAAAAGTGGAGACAGTGGGTCTCCTTGTCTAACTCCTCTCCGGCAATGGAAGGTTTTCCCTGGGACACCATTAAGGAGCACTGAAGATGTGCCTATGGAGAAGATGAGTTGCATCTAGTGCAGCCATTTGGGACCAAACCCTTTGTGTTCCCTGATCTGTAACATGGCTTGGTGTTCAACTTTGTCAAAGACTTTCTCAAAATCTAGTTTTAGAATGACTATTGGCTTCTTAGATTTATGGCAAATATATAAGTACTCAAAAGCCCAAGCCAAGCAGTCTTGAATTGTCCTGGATTTAATGAACCCATACTGATTTTTGTGGATCAGTGACTGAATGACTTTCTATAATCGATTGGCCAAGAGTTTGGTGATGAGCTTCATGGAAGTATTCAACAATGAGATCGGTCTAAAATCATTAGCTTGGCAAAGATTATAAAAGTCTTGTTTGATAATAGGCCAGCATTTTTTGATTAAGTCTGTATTGAAGCCATCTGGCCCTGGGGATTTGTATGAAGGCAAATTTTTAACAATATCATCAATCTCCTCAGTTGTAAAAGGTTCTTCCAGGATCTATGGAGGCAAGAAGGAGATTATGAAGATCAAGCTGCAATCCCTGAAATTCAGACTGTCCCAACATGTCCTTGTAGGCCTCCCAAAGAATCGAGGCTTTTATCTGATGCGAGGATTGAAGCTCTCCACTTTGATCCTCGAGGAAAGTGATTAGTTTCTTTTTGTGTCTGATAGTAGCTTGCACATGGAAGAATTTAGTACCAGCATCACCACAAGTTACCCATCTGTTGTGCCTCTCTGTTTTCAATATATTTTTTGTTGCAATAGAAGTGAAGCTAGCTTATCTGCTAGAAGTTTTCAAAAATTCCATTCAGCAAGTGATAGATCCCTAAATTCCTCTATCAGACTGAGAAAAGACAAAGTTATTTTAACATTTGCAATATTGGCTTTAAGACGGGAGAGATGCTTTTGCCAAGTTCTAAGCACTCTTCTTAAGTTTTTAAACTTGCCAGACAGGATTTTGGCTACATAAGAGTGGGGGGTCGACAGTGACCAACCATGTTGAACCACATCCATGAAATGTTCATGTTCCATGAGATAATTATCAAATCTGTAGATATTCCCTTTAGGAAGATCTGTTTTAACGGAAATAAGACATGGGACATGATCTGAAGTTTCCATTACCATGGGTGAGATAGTGGCTCCAGGATAGGATCACTGCTAGAAAATCTAACATTTGTACCGGTCAGCAACCCCCGTTTAGTACCGGGCGGCTGACCGGTACCGCTTGGTCGGTACTAAATGGCGTGCCATTTAGTACCGGTCAAAACGCCCGGTACTAAAGTGACCATTTAGTCCCGGTCCGTGTTACCGACCGGTACTAAACGATTTTGCACCCAAAAATTAAAGGAAAAAAGGGATGAGCAGCTAGGAGGCCGACGCGTAATATGCACATGCACGGTCCGTGGTAATCGAACTCACGACCTCCAGCCTCGCGCGAGCCTTCCTTGCCATCCCACCTATGCATCACTTGTGACTGGATGGGAGATGCATTCCTTTTGAAGTAACCCCTAGAGAACCATTTAGTACCGGGCCAATCCACCGGCCGGTACTAAATGTCGCATTTTAGTACCGGCCGGTACTAAATGGACACGCCATTTTAGTACCGGCCGGTAACACCGATAGGTACTAAAATGCGACATTTAGTACCGGACGGTGGCTTGGCCCGGTACTAAATTGGCTCTGAGGGCTTTCAAATTTGGACCCGGTATTAAAATGGCATCGGGGCAAGTTTAGTACCGGCCCAAAGTATGACCGGTACAAATAGCCAGGGACGAATGAGCCTTTTTCTGGTAGTGGATGTTGTCCACGAGTTTGAAGTAAAGAACCAATCCAAACGCTCTAGGAGAGGCGGTGTCTGCTTGTTTGTCCAAGTGAACTTTCTGCCCAAAAGTGGTAATTCCACTACCCCTAAAGCACTAATAGCTTCATTAAACAATAACATTTCATTTATGTCTCCACCTGGTCTATTTGTCTTCAGGACTTCTCATGAGATTAAAGACCCCAAGAATCAGCCAATCAATGTCATCGGGCATTTGAATGTTCTTTAACCAATTAACAAATTGGAGCTTGCCGGATGCAGTACAAGGCCCATATGCATTAGTTAGTACCTAATCAAAAGCATTGTGACTCGAAGAGAATTCTACCGAAATGCCAAATTCATTGCTGAAAACCAGGTGGCCGTTGAACAAGTGTGATTATCAAATAGTAATCAATCCACCCGAAGCTCCCATTGAAGGAAGGAACTCAAAGGAGTCAAATTCTGGAGGACGGAACTGCCTGATATACTGCAGATCCCAAGAATCTCTTTTGATTTCTTGTAAACAAACAATATCACAATTTGCCTCTGAAATTCTATCCCGAATGGCATTCCATTTTAAATCTGAGTTAATACCTCGTACATTCCAACAAAGAATATTCCAAGTTTTGAAAAGATGAGAAGAATCCATATAAAGCCAAGAGGATAGAAAGAGAACCATAGATTATTAATAATCTAGTGGGGAAGGTCCAGAGACTGAAAACCAAGACTACAACCTCAAAGTAGTTTAAATAAGACCTGAGTAACATAGACTAAAGCCAATTCCAGACACAGCAATAGAAAACTTGTATTAAGGTAACGACTACTTCTTTGGCATTTTAGTGTCCTTCTTGGGATCAGCAACATCTTTTTTGTCGGCATTTGACTTCTTCTTTAAGGGCTTCTTACCACCAGGGGCAGAAACATGCTTTTTCTGTGAGAGAGGCTTCATCCAACTTGCAGAAAGAGGCACCCAAATTCCTTATCACAGAAGGAGATAAAGCTGGGGGTGAGGTTGTACAACCTAGGCAATTCTTTGATGTGCAGTGAGGGTTTTTAAAACCATTCTTTTGTAAATGTACCCTTTTGCTTCTTCACTTTACTGGATTTTCAAGCACTGCTGCCTGTTTGGCCAATTCTGCCTTGTCAAGAAAGCTCTTTGACCAAGGGCCTGTTGAAGGAGAAACCTTATGCCTGATCAAATCAATAGGAGTCCCTGGTGAAGTGACTTCAGAAGTTACATTCTCTGAACTTGCTTCTAGTACTATCTTTTCTTTGCCTTTAACTGAACAAACAGGTGAAGTTTTGGCCTGCAAAAACTTTGGAGAAGACTGCTCAGGAGGATCTTCCAAAGAGGTAGAGAAATCTTGGATATGAAGTTCCTGCAGGCAAGGCAAATCTAACTTGACTGGGCAAGTGGTAGGTAAAGAGAAAGCCACTCCAGGTTTATTAGCAGACAGAAGATTCCAAGCTTGGGATGAGAGAAATTGCTTTGCCCAGTTAAAGCTAGAAGGGTTGAGTAAGAGTGCAGTAAAGAAATCAGTCCAAGGATGAGGGATAAGAACATTATGAAGTGAGGGGCCTGGAGCAAGGAACTTGGCCTAGAGTCTCACTGCCTCAGCATTGTGCTTGGGTTGATTCTGAAAACGGCCAAAGAAAACTGGGTCAGCCGCAGGTTCTATCAGTTCTACAAATCCCACCTGGATATTCTCTTGTGGCAACTCCTCATCTGAGTCATGATCCATCAATGCTTCCTCATCAATATCATCAAGATTGATTTGTTCCAGTAGGATGAAAACCTCAACATTCTAATTCAAATCTTGGACAACTGTAGGAGGATTTTCTCCCTCCATCAAAATCCCTTCGTCAAAAATCAATTCAGGTTGTTGAGGTTGAGCTAACTCTTGAGCATCTAGATTATCTGCAGCCTGGATTCATTCCTCAATACCTCCCAAATTTTCTTCCAAAGGTTCATTCAAGTCAATGCCATTTTCCTGAGGTTGTACCAAATCATTGACTTCCAAGAAAGGCTCACCAGGTTGTGGCCCAATTACAGGCTGATGTTCTGGCCACAAACCCCAACCTTCTACCTCCATTGGCTGATTAACTTGGTTATTGTCCTGAACATTATCCTCAGCATTGTTATTACCCACTTGATTACCATTTTCTGGTGGATTGGCATGAGGCCCATGACCAGGTTGACCAAAACCAAAAAACTCAAACAGGTGAGGCTGCAAGTCATCTGGTCCATTTGGAGGGTCCTCTTCATCCGGTGGCCCTCCACCCAGGAGTGTTGCCTGTAAAATTTCACACTGAGTTGTCCAAGATTTACCTTCAAAATTCTCACCCTCCGAGCACACAATAAACCATGGAATTTCTGTCAGGTCAACTACACTAGCCTTAACAATTATTCTAGAGAGATGACTCGGATCTTCTTCCCAAACTAGCAAAGTACCAAAATCTGAAACGGCTTTCTCCACATCTTTATGGTCCCAATAGTCAACATTGAAACCCAGCAGCATAAGCCAAACATCATATTGCATTGAGGTAGTTTTATTATTCCATCCTTTATTATGAGCCTTGAAAGTGATTTATAATTCCCATATGGATGCGGACTATTTTGGATCAGGAAGTCGCAATCATGAAAATAGTTGAATCTGATGTATGCTTGACCAAGCGGGCAAGGTTGGATTGTTCTGAAGCCAACTTGTCTATGATTGCAAAGGAAGTCATCTAGCAATTCTCTGATGGAAGTGAATGATACCTGTAACTCTGGAAGTGGCTCAATGATAGCAATCGCAAAATCATTGTTGCTCCTTCTGGCACCACCAAGAATCGCCTGAGTCATAGGCTTGCGTCCTTCCACATGAACTCGATTACTCCCTCGAGGGAGGAATGGCATGGGATCAACAAAATGAAATGCCATTTGAGATCTTGGGACCTCCGAAACCCCTGGATGAATGGGTTACTGTAGCAGCTTGGGGGAAGTAGAAAACTGACGAGGTGTAGTCAATGGAGAGGCCAACGGAGTAGAATGTGGTGGTGGGCTGGAGGGGCATGGGCGGTGAAGCTGCTGCACGATTGAAGGAATCGCAAAATTAGGGCCAAAACACCAAAGCGCTAGAACGCACAGCGAGCGACGGCACAACGCAATGCCGATGCTCAGACCGGTCAGACTGGTCGGGTATACCGGTCAGACCGGTTGTCGCCGGGCAGGCCGGTGGCGAAACCAACAAACATCGCCCGGGAAGGACCCGTCGGGGCAGGCGTACGCAGGGTTGTTCTAGGGTTGGCAGGCCACCTAGAACACCCTCAATCAACTTAGAGACGAAGTAGGAACAGCAGATAGTAGATGGGAAAAAGATAGGGCAAAAGAAAGGGTAAAAAGATAAAAGTGTTGTATATTTGATCGATTGGATACCCTAATCGACCGTGACCCTTTATATTTATAGGGTGGGGTGGACTTATCCCGCAAGAAATCCTATTACAAGATCTAAATCCATTAAAATCCCTAGTTGTATTCGGATTCCACTTGGACCGGTCAGACCGGTCGACCCTACCGGTCAGACCGGTCGGCTGCTGCCGGACCGATTACAGCGTCTGACCGGTCAGATCACTAGGGCGTACCGGTCAGACCGGTCTATATTGTCGAATGCCAATTTTGGTCATCAACATATGTCGTCCTGTTCTTTGGCAAAGATTGCGTGCCAAAGAACACTCTTCTGGACCATAATTGTCTAATGGCGATAAATACATCGGCCATTTTTTTGTACTAAGGGCGATAACAATTTATCGGCCGTATCTTGCTTCTTCTTCAGGCTGATGACGAAACAACTTGCTTAGGCCTCCATACCTGCTTCATGGTCGCCGACCTTGCTGGTACAACATCTGCTTGCTGTTCCATGGACTCTTTCTTGCGCATCCTTTGCAGCCACCTCTTTTGTGTGTGAGACAAACCTGAGGGACACCACCTCGGCTGTAGATATTTTGAATCTTGTTTTATGTTCTTCTCACACTCCTTGCTGCAATCAATGTCCTTTTTGACCAGATTATCGCAAATCGGTCTTTGTGAAGTAAAACTTGGATATATAGGAGGATAATGAAAATGGGTCAATTGGATCCATGCCACTACAATTTCACGATTTTTGATTTCATGTTGAAATCCATGCCATTGAGTGGCATGATTTTCAACGTGAAACCCAATTTCACGGAGTTGTGGTGGCATGAATCGAATTTTCCCATGAATATAATATGACTGCATGTGCATCCTACTATAATCCAAAGTCATATAACAAGGATACTAGAAAGACCATGGAGCAATCGGTCCATTAAATGAATTACCTTGACTTAAACTTGATTGCTCTTGAGACGATGATGCCTTTGTATCTTTGGCTTTGTCTGGCCGTCCGTTCTGCTTCTGGACGACTCATTCCTTCTCATATTTGGCCAAGAGTTCTTTAAAACTCGGTCTTTCTTTTTTCTTATTGTTTCTAGAATTTTTTCCAGAACTCCCAGAGTAACCGGTAAGCCCGGTTTCCCGACCGGTCAGACCGGTCTGAGCAGAACTGATGTCTTTCTTCTGTTCTTGCCCCCCCCCGAGCGCTGAATTCTTCAATGAATCTTCAAGGATCTTCTTTGCTGGAGCTTCCTGATGATATTTCGATGACTCAGATCTCTCTTCACCAATAATTATATTTTTTCCTTTTGCTAATTCGGCTTGATTTGCCCGAATTAACACTTTAGGATTGCTCAATTGAAGCATATGGGTATGTGCAGGGAAAGGATTCTGATCCACTTTCATTTGTGGAATAATTATTCGGCTTCATTAACAGCCGATTGAATTTGTCTTCGAAGCACATTGCAATCATTAGTCGCACGAGAAAAAATATTATGAAACTTGCAATAAGCTTGCCGCTTTAATTCTTCAAGCGGCGGTATGACATGCGACATCTTGATGTATCCATTCTTATATAATTCATCGAATATTCTCTCACATTTGGATACATCAAAAGTAAACCTTTCTTGCCGATCTTTGTGAATCGGCTTGAGAGAACCACAAATGCAAAGTTTATCATTGGAGGGCCAAACGAATTCAGCAGCGTATACATCTTTACCTTCATCGTCCGAACAATTAGAATCGCACTCAAGCACATAAACAGAACGATTAGGTTTTTCATTGGACTTTTGAGAATATCTAGCTTCTTTAGCTCGGTTTTCATTAGCCAGAGCTTTTTGCAAGACTTGACTAACATCTAGAAATTCTTGTCCCTCTAGCTTTGCTTTATAAAAATTAAGTAAACCAGCAAAAGCTAGATCAGCTAAATCTCTATTAGAAATTGTCAAACTATAGCATCGGTTTCTAGTATCTCTAAATCTTCTAATATACTCAGAAACACCTTCATGTATCTTTTTCTTAACCAATGTAAGATGTGACAATTTCAATTTAGTTTCACCACTAAAGAAATAATCATGAAATTTCTGCTCTAAATCGGCCCATGTGCGAACTGAATTGGGTGGCAATGAAATAAACCAACTAAATGCAGCACCCGATAGAGATAAAGGAAATAATCTCAATTTGTAAATATCACTAGTACTAGCTTCACCACATTGTATGATAAATTGGCTGATATACTCTAATGTAGTTATACTATCATCACCAGTGAATTTAACAAAATCAGGAATTTTAAAACCCTGCAGATATGCAACATGCTTGTACTCATCAGGGTATGGTCTCTTGTATGATCGGCATCTACCTTTTGGATGAATACCAAAAATTCGTCTAAATATTTTAATCACTTCATCTTTAATGCTGCCAGATCCAAAATCATCAGCCATAGGCCGACTTATATTAGGTGTGCCATGATGTTGAGCAAAGTTCGGCGGTGTAGAATGTCGCAACGAACTTGCTGCCCCATATGGCACATTTGCACTAGGTGATGCATTATAATTAGTTTGGTTTCACTAATTAGCTGAATTAATCACAATAGCATTACTAGTTGGAATTGCCGAACCATGCATTGTCTTATCGGTATTAGATGTAGATGCATTATTACCGACAGACTTCATACCAAGATGTATTTCAATTCGGCTAAAGCGATCATCAAACATATCATGCATATTTTGACCAATAAATTCCAACTTATTATTTGCATGAGAAGAAACAGCATCATCTATAGCATTAGCTATTTCAGAATTAAGGACGGGTTGTTCGCTGTCATCGAAGCCGGCATCCGTCGTGACCTTCTCTTGTCGGTCGATGGAGAAGTGCGAGATGTACTGCTTCATGGCTTCTTCTTCTAGCCTCTGGATCTCTTTCTCCTTCTCTTCTCTGATCTTCTTCTGGATGTCATCAAGAATCCCCTGATGCTCGGCCGGAAGTTGTTGAACATTGGGCCTTTGGATGTTGGCGGCATCAATATCACCAGGTTTAGAAATACCGGCCATGGCAGCCGATTTATTTTTTCTTTTCCCCTGCGGAGTCGCCAAAAAGTATGTTGGCGCAAAACTAGGGCCAACACACTAAAGCGCTAGAACGCGCAGCGAGCGACGGCACAACGCAGCGCCGATGCTCAGACCGGTCAGACCGGTGGGGTATACCGGTCAGACCGGTTGTCGCCGGGCAGGCCGGCGGTGAAACCAATGAACGTCGCCCGGGAAGGACCCGTCGGGGCAGGCATACGCAGGGTTGTTCTAGGGTCGGCAGGCCACCTAGAACGTTCTCAATCGATGTAGAGACGAAGGAGGAACAGCAGATAGTAGATGGGAAAAAACTAGGGCAAAAAAAAAAGTAAAAAGATAAAAGTGTTGTATATTTGATCGATTGGATACCCTAATCGGTCGTGACCTTTTATATTTATAGGGTGGGGTGGACTTATCCCGCAAAAAATCCTATTACAAGATCTAAATCTATTAAAATCCCTAGTTGTATTCGGATTCCACTTGGACCGGTCGAGCCTACCGGTCAGACCGGTCGGCTGCTGCTGGACCGACTATAGCGTCTGACCGGTCAGACCGCTAGGGCGTACCGGTCAGACCGATCTGTATTGTCTATTGACATTTTTGGTCATCAACAGGTTCATGGGCAAGCAGCGAGAAAGAAGGGAAACTCTGACACTGGGGACCAGAGGGCAGTGAGAGGTGTTCGCCAAACCAAGTATGCAAAGAAGGAAAATTTGTTGTATCCAATCCTGGGAAGGATGGCAGGTTATCAGATAGCACAAGTCCCAGAAAACGAGGCGGGAACCTGCAATGAATGGCAATATGACCCAAACAAAAGCAAGTAGAGCAACGAACTCGTGATTGACACAAGGGCCGGTTATGCTTGTTGGAAAGACAACGTGTACAATGAGGCCGGCCCATGGGCTGCTTGTTCAAATCCACTTGAGGATTGAGGTCAATCCTATTAATTGTCTTGTTTAAACCTGGATTCCCCAAATTTAGCGACAAATCAATCTCATTAAAGCCAAGATTGTCCGTGTTCTTCGCCACAGACGTAGATTTTGTCTGCTTAGTTTGAAACTGCCCAGGAGAATTCTGTTGAACTGAGCAGGCTGAAGAATTCCGAAGAACTGAATCTGTGATATTACTGAAATTCAGTCTAGCAAAAGCAGAAATCCGACCAGGCTGCACAAAATAATTAGGGGGTTGTGTTCGAGGAGAACCCACCGGCACAGCATTGCTACCCGTTAGAGGTGGGATCCGTGAAGTAGAACCCTTTGCAAAAGCTGACACTGACTTCTTTGAACGCTTAGACTGAACCTCAATCCATTGGAAATCACTCGTATGATCCACTCTAACAGTAGCTTTTGCTTGCGAAAGACCAAATTCATTCCAGAGATGAAAATGAATTTTGAAATCCGTACAGGCAAAGGATTTGAGGGCGTAGATCATAAAACCCACTTTGGAGGAGGCAACACAGAACTTAAACACCCATTGATCAATTTCTACCACAGAGAAAAGAGAAGCCAAACCGCCCAACACTGATTCAAGAATGAGTTCTACAGAAACCAAATCAAGACGGAATTTCGAACGGCTGAAAGAGGCAATAATCATCCAAAAACTGGCTGCATCATCCGGAGTTGAGGGGACCACCGAGGAGTGGAGCAAATGGTGTACCTTTTTCGCAAAAGCAGAACCATGACGAAAGTCCAGCAGAGAAAAATCCATGGCAAAAGAGCAAGCGCAGGTGAATGGAAGATGGACGCCGGGGCCGGAGTGGCCACCGGCGGTGAAGGGGCAAGGGCACGTCTTCAAATCACCTCGTGGGGGCGGTCTCGGCCCGTGAGCTCTTGGAAGTCCAGAATGGGGCGGCGCAGCTCCGTGCCAGCAATAGACCCTAAATTCTCGTATGAGCATCATTGAATCGACTGAAATGCTCTCAACTGAATCCCCTATCCAATTTGCGTTGTTCCTTTACCGTGAACCCCCTATCCACAATTTGCATTGTTCCTTTACCGTGAAACGCTTGGGCCTCTCTCTCGATCCCATGATCTCCCCATACAAATCTAGATCGAAACAGCGACGGCGGCGGTTCAATGGATGGCGAGTATGGTGGGAAGATGCATGGCTGTGCCTCCACGCGTGGAGGTGGTTATGGTTGCAGCTGGCGGATCACCCCCTCACCCACGGGAGAGGGTTTGACCTACCCCTGGAAATGAGTACGTTTTCAAAGGCGGGTACCGCATCCGCCCTTAGAAATATTTTTTCAACCGCTCTTACAAACCCTTTTCGTAGTGGTGAAGCGGACATGAACGATTATATTGTTCGACCACAAGTCTACAACATAGTACAAAGCATTACATGCTTAAACAATGACCTCAATTTATAAGGGTGATATATACAATTCTTTAGAAATCATCATGTATTCAGATATCCGGCCATAGGTCTACGAAAAGGCAGCCATTGATATTGATATGTGAAAACACGGTGCTCTTTGCTCTTCCTCATGCTCCTCTACGCATAATAAGTCTACATAACCCCCAAACTATTGAGGGCAGACTAATTTACCTTTGGATCTACAAAATCGGGTACCTAAACTATCCAAAACCTATCAAATAACCCCACAAATGGTTTTGCTACCATGGATGCTGACGTGGATGATGATGTTGTGGTGGCCCACATGTCAGCCATCTCTCTCCCCCCCTCTATCCTCTTTGCCCGTGTGAGGCCATCTCGCCGATGCCGCTGCTAGCGTCGTTTCTCTCCCTCATTGTGGACGTCGCTGCGGCGATGACATCAAATCATTCTCGACGCTCCGGCATGGGGGCACGAGGCCGTCTGAAAGTGATCGGGTGCTCTAGTCTAAGAGGGGGAGGGGTGAATTAGGCACTAATAAAAACTTAGAGCTATGGCTCCAACTAGTTTGCACAAAACTTAAACTAAAACATGCTATCTAGATGTGCAACTAGGTTGTTCTAGTGTGAAAACCACTATCCCAAAAGAGTTTAGCAACCTATAGCCTTTCCTATCAAGAAACTATTCTATGAAAGTAAAGTCACACAAATTGCTAGTATGAAATGCGGAAGCTTAAAGAGCGGGATAGGAGATAGCAAACTCTTGACGCGGGTGTTTATCCCGTAGTTCGGTTAGCCACAAAGGCACACCTACATCCACGTTGTTATAGCACTCACTAAGAGTATTACTACTCGGTCACCAAGTCTCTTCCGTGAACACAATCACGGTCACCTTGGCCCCGGGTTCTACTAAGGAGCTTCTCCACAAAGGATGGTGGTCTCCACGTCCCCCGCACAAAAATGTCGTCGCCGCTCCACACCAAGTCGGAGGGTCGATGATGTTGCCGGCGAGCTTCACGCTCCAAGGTGCCGGCGCACCAAGCTCTTGTTTTGGTTCGCTAATGAACCACAGCACAAAGGCTCGAAGCCTTGCAATCTCACTCACTAAGAGCTAATCCTTTACACAACACTCTCAAAGTGTGCTAAGGGCTAAGGATATGATCTTGATGCTTTTGTATGGCTTGGAGATGTTCTTGGGCGTATGTGGGATGTCCAGCAACTCCAGCAAGCTTCAAATGGCCGGGGTGAGGCATATATATAGGCCACCAAGTCTTGTAGCCGTTGCTCCAACGGTCAGCTGAAAAACTGCGTATCACCGGAAGAACCGATGCCTCTGGCATGGGTAGCGTCGGTTCATCCGGTCACTCTAAGCACGAAGTAGCCGTTGAACTTCTGACAGCTGACGCAGTGACCACCGGTTGAACCGATGCTTTGTACCGATGCATCACCGGTTCATCCGGTGCTTAAAAATCTTTTCCTGTGCGCTGACGTCATTACACCGATGGTATGCACCGATGCCCCGTCGGTTGAACCGGTGCTGAAGAAACTTCTCCTGGGCACTTGACATCGTCTCTGCAACATAGGACGCCCAATGCACCGATGCCCTTTCTTGGACCGTCGGTTCAACCGGTGACTATAAACTGACTTGGCTTCAATTCCCTTCTGTCATGGCGTCGGTTCTTCCGACAACCATCGGATGTACCGATGCCCCATAGGGGCGGCCCTTCGGGCCTTACTACGCCTATCTTCTATTTCTTTTTGTCATCACTTGAACCTAAAAGCCTAAGAATGGTCATCTTAACAATCATATTAGTCCAAGTGTTGTGTTGTCATTCGATCACCAAAATCACTCGAAATAGCATAAATGGTGCCATGTTCGTTACACCGTCCTAGTTGCCGGCCTGCTTCTCGTGTTCCTCGGTGTGCGCTCCACGACATGGATGGGCTGGTGCTCGACGAGGTGGTGTTGGGGCTCTCGAATCTGCACGCCAATCTGTAGAAGTTGCGGCTCCTGCTCGCTGACGACTGCGACCATGCGTGGCGCGCTGCGGTACGGCCGGACATGGAGGACGACTGCGCCGCGTGGAGCGTGCGGTCGGTTCTCGTGTGGTTCCGCAGCGGTGTCACGCTCGATGCCGAGAACGCCAGGCTCGTGTCGGCATCGCTACCTGGTCGGACAGCGCGAAGAAGGCGGCATTCCTGGAGGCCTAGCCCGCGAATGCCACCGGTCGACCTCTCCAATGTCTGGTCCAGGATCGTCGTGCCGGCGAGCCCGAGCCGCCCAATGAACAACGGTGAGCACTCCCACCTGGTCATTGCCGCCCCTGTTTGAGTCCCCTAATTGTCGGGTTTGTCATCCCATGGAGCCTGTGCGCGTGCTACCGCTCTGCGTTGGCCGCCAGCCTCGTCAGAACGCGTGCAGCATTGCTGCTGGTGCCATGGCCGTGCCCTGTAACAGCATGAGCACAAACAGCAGAGGAGAGGAGAGAAGAGAGGGTGGCTGACTTGTGGGCCATTGCCACATCATCATCCACATCAGCGGCCAGCATGGCAAAATCACTGTTCAAACCATTTGAGGAATTATTTGAACGGTTTTGGATAGTTGCGGGGTAAAATATCTAGTTTTGTAGTTCAATAGTTCAGAGGACGAAGTAGCTCTCAATAGTTTGGGGGCCATCTAGACCTATTCCTCATCTCACTATTCAGTGAAGTTTGATCCAGTGTTCAAAATTTCGGCAAAATTTCGCGAAATTGGCTGATTTCGGCCCCATCCGAAATTTAAAAATTTCGGAAATAATAATATAAATATATTTAAAAGTATTTTTAAAAATAGTCTAAAAATAAATTTCGGCCGAAATTTCGCGAAATTTCGCGAAATTCGCTGATTTTAGCCATGTCCGAAATTTTTTGTCAAACAAAATTGAAAATCCTGGTTCGATCTACTTCTCCACGAGATGCAACACAGATTGAAGAACCAACAAAAGCCAGAAGAACAGGCCGGCCGGTTTCGAGAACTAATAGTTTCGCCTAGTAATCGACACAAGGCTCTCCACGTAGGGCACAGCATGGTGCACGAGACGGAGAGGGAGCGGAGGCCTTGCTCCGTACAGGTCCGGCACCCGCTGCATGTCCACCACTTCCTCCACAGCTTTGCTGGCCGCCCTGTACTTGCAGAGGACGCGCCTGTCGACGGACAGGAGCAGCTCGTCCCCGTCGGCGGCGAGCGGGAGCACCGAGTGCACGACGGGCCGGAGCAACTCGATCCGGTGCGCCATGGATCACTCGGTGCTCGGCCCGTCGTCGTCGGCCAGCCAGATGTCGACACCCATCGCGGTGCGCGCGTGGGCGCAGCACAGCCTCCCGCCGAGCTCGGTGAGGGTGTCGCGGTCGCCGATGAGGCCCTCCGCCGCCGACTGGAAGAAGAAGCAGGGAGGGTTCGGGACCACTGCGAACGTCTCGTCGAGTCGTCGCGGAGGCAGAACCGCAGCAGCTCCGTCGGCCGCGGGTCGCCCGCGCGGCCGACGACGGCGGTCCAGTCGGCGGTGAAGCGGTTCGCGGGCGAGACCAGGGCGAGCATCAGTTCGGCGTCCACGGCGGCGCCGCCGCCGTTGCGGATCCGGCGGAACTCCATCTCCTTGGAGCGAGCCTCGCCCCAGTGGTCCTCAGGCGGGGCTCGCAGGGCACGTCGAGCACCCACGGCGGCGCCCGCGCACGGGAGAGCTCGAGGTGGCGGCGCACGAAGCGCGGGTCAGCGCCGTCGATGGCCGCGCGCCACGACCGGCAGACGGACCTGAAGCGGAGAAGCGACCTCACGGGGAGGCGCGCGAGCACCTCGGTCGCGAGTATGTCCTCTGCGATGGCTGCTGCTGCAGCAGAGGAGGCCAGCCGCCGGCGTTTCGCCAGCGGGAATGTGCGGTGTCAGGGCAGTCCTAATGCAAACTCCTCGTAGAGTTTTAAGTCTACATTGGGAGTGCCTTAATTGTCATCTTGATCGCTGTAGGAGTCCGCGCCGGCATTTTAGTTTGCTGTGCAGCTGTCGGCATGGTTATGGACCCGTAGAATTTATAATGCATTCAACTAGATGTGAGGGGCTGAGGGCATCCACTAAAAATCGGACTCGCTTTTTTTATGGACCGTGCCGGACTCACTTCCGAATTCCGATTAGGACTTTGTGATAATAAATCATCATGGACTCATGGTGTTGTTTTTTTATTCGAATAGGAGTCCGCGACTCTGCGTGGTTTGTAGAATCGGACTAAATAAACAAATTTTTGGAAAACAAACACGCTTTTTCCTCCTTTGGTCTCTAATGTTTTATATACTAGCCCACGCTTCGCTGCAGGTGACCAATCGGTATACCACAAAACCTTAAAAATCATATGTATTTTTATTTAATATGTTGGAATGTGTTAGGTTTGGCCGCGACATATGAGGGTGCTGGTGGGCGTGATGCTCTTGGTGAGGTCGCTCTCGAACGCCTGGGGCTGCAGCCAGCAGGGAGCCGTCGTAGGAGTCCGCGGCGCCAGCGCCCCTGGGGCAGGACTGTTGCGCCGGTAGCACACGCAGTTGGTCCGGGGCGTGGGCGAAGAAGCACAAGCGGCGAGGCTGCAGAGGCCCATCGCGCAGGAAGGCAAGAATGTTACGCGTGCCGCTCAGAATTCCGCGGTGAGCGGCTGCATCCACCCTGTCACTACTATACAAAATTTAATCGAGGCGGACAAAAAGCATTATCCAAGGTTTTTGCAATTGGCTCGGAGTCATCGCCACGGTTAATGTGGCATTACCCGAGACGGTTTGCTGCCCGCCTCGGTTAATTGAATAAAAAATTAAAAAAACGGCAAGCCCATCACGGGCCCGCCGAGCCCATCCGCTCTGCCGCCGCCACATCCCGCCGCAACTCAGGGCCGTCCGCCTGCGCCGCCCGGGGCCGTCTGCTCGAGGCCAGCCGCACCCGAAAGTTGAGATTGCTAGGTTTACTAAACCCCAAAGGATTTAGCGAATACCAAAGCCCGTCAGTAAGCTGAGACTGCTAGGTTTTGATGTCCTAAACCCCGAAGGGTTTAGCGAATATCAGATCCAGTCGATAAGTTGTGACTGCTAGGTCTTGATGCCCTAGACCCCAAAATGTTTTGCGAATACCAGAGCCAGTCGGTAAGTTGAGATTGCTAGGTTTTGATGCCCTAAACCCCAAAGGGTTTAGCGAATACCAGAGCCAGTCGGTAAGTTGAGACTATTAGGTTTTGATGCCTTAAACCCCAAAGGGTTTAGCGAATACCAGAGCTAGTCGGTAAGTTTGAAGATACAACCCATTATTTATCGATACAGCTCAAGAGTAATTTAAATTAGGTTTAAATTTGAAAAAGTTTGAACCACCTGATTTTTGAATGGGGGTTTGAACCCGACTCGGTTTGAACCATCCTAATTTTCCTCTGAAATAGAGAAAAATTGGGGTTTGAACCTAAGTCGGTTTGAACCATCCAACTGTTTTGATAATCACACGGGAGTCAGTCGGGATTTGAACCTAACTCGGTTTGAACCATCCTAATTTTTCTCAAAGATAGAGAAAAATCGGGGTTTGAAAACTGAGTCGGTTTGAACTTGAACCATTTGACTAAAGAGTATTCGCCAGTAGAAAAAGTACTTGACTCGATACGGGTGTTTCATAACCTAACCAAATATTATGGGGTAACGAAAAACAGCCGTTGTAAACGGTGCAGGAATTCGGGTAATGTAGAACTACTATTACTGTAAAAACTTATGGTAACTATAGTAGGGTTCCCATCTTCACTGTGCGCTTGCGCCCTCGTCAGCGGGAAGAAGAGGAGCTCCCAGAGTTTTGCGCAGAGTGATGCACTGGAAGGTCGAGTGCTTCAACTTGGGATGTAGGAAGCACCGAGTGTGTAGCCTGCCGTGAAGGCGATCTTGAGCTAATGGGGCTGTATTCTTTGGTTTTTCTTTCGGAGATGGAAGTGTAGGATGGATGTGGTGGCGTTTGTTCAAGTTCCACTCGCTGTTGTCGGGTAATCGATAGTTGGATGTTGGCTGTATGCTTCTGCTTCTTCACTTTCTTTCTTTCTGTTGATAATCATTGTGCGGGCGTCACGCCCAATGTTGATGATGTTGCGGATGTCACTGTTGGAGTAGTCGAAGGAGTTAGCAACTTGTTGGCGGCACTCTGATGCAAGGCGACGTGAGGTTCTTTATTTAAAGGACCATATGTGATGGAGTTCTGATCCAACTCTGGTTTCTTCTCCGAGTCGAATGCTGCCTCGGAGATCCAAACCCTTTTAAGAGCTCCTTCCCTCAAGGTTTGAACCGCCTAATTCTTTTCCGAATCAGAGTAGAAATTGGTGTTTGAACAAGTACGGTAGGGAGCCATATGGGAGAGTCTCTCGAGGGAGCCATCCTCCTTCCAATCTGATAGAAAGATCATTCATGAAATTCTTGTATTGTTGTAGATTCTCGAGTTCTTCTGATGAGTGACTAGAATTGGGACACAACAACATCACGTGTTCTTCTGATGCCGCGGTGGGTGCCTGTGGGAACTGAACATCAGGAGGAGCTTGGTGGATGGTGCATTCATTCGTGTGTTGGCCCCGAATCGGCACCAACAGATAGGCGACGGTGTAGACTTCCACATTCTTTCTGAGCTCATTCCTCTACTAGTCCGCACGGTGGTGCAGCCGCTCCAGCGACCCCTCGGCCACACCCTGGAGGTACTCGCAGAACTCAATGTTGTCGCGCGTCGGGTCCAGGTGGTACACGTGCGCGTACATCCACCGCAGCACCCGCTACGCCTCGACGACCTGCGCGTACGCCTCCGCGACGAAGTCTAGCTCCGTCGGCGGCACGCCCACGGCGGTAGCGAACCAGTCCAGCCTGACACCACAGCCGCGCAGCCCATCTAGGTCCTGTCGTGCCATGGCCAACGACGCCACGTGCACCGTCCAGCGCTCGTAGTAGTGCAGGAACCGCTCCAGCGACGCCCGGCCCTGCCGTCGCTGCGCCCTCTCGCCGGTGAACTCCGCCCGGTCCGCCGCGTAGTGGTTGCAGTGGTAGTTGTCGCCGGCGTGCTTGTCCCAGTCGCCGAGGCAGAGCTAGCAGAACTTGTGCAAGCGGGACGTGCCGCACGTCAAGTGGTTCTACCCCTGGTTCTTCTCAGGTCCCGGCAGCGTGCAGCCCCTGCATCTCCTGCTTCACTGCGCCATCCTTCCTCTGCTGCGACGCCTCGATGAGCCCGATCATAGGGTCCCTGATGGCGGCATACCTTTCACTCGGATCCCAGATGATGTCCTTGAGCGGCATCATCTGGTTCAGGAACTTGCACTGGTCCTCGGCCCTCATCGCTGCCATCTTGTCAAGAACCTGGCGAAGGCGTCGCATTTGTGAGACCAAAAATAGGGGACAATGGATGCATTTCTTTGTGAGACCAAAAACATGGGACAATTGATGATCACGCACAGCACAATTCACCAATCACGGTGTTGATCGAGCTCACCACTGACGCACTCGCCGCGTCCAAGGGGACGATGGGCCGCAACACTTGCACGGCCAGCCTCTCCCATGGCCGCCCGACCCGCACCCGCCTAACCTCACGCTGTTAGATTCTACGTTCATGAATTTCTGAGTAGATCAAACTCTAGGTGACTGATCGGGTATGGGGTATGAGTTCTTGGCACACAAACAAGTAGTTCAACCCTACTTCTAGTACAACAAAGAGAGAAGGAGGCGTGGAGAGGGAGGTGCAGACCATCCGCAGGAGGAGGCGCAGGAGAGCTCATCCCGGCGGGCGCCATGGCGTCGATGGAGCCGAGGATGGAGGCGAGGAAGTCCGGGTCGGCGAGTCGCGGATCCGGTGGTGGTGGTGAACGGCGTAGATCCCGGCGCCCTTCAGGCCTACACCGGCACTAACCGACGACAGGGTTGATGGAGGAGGACGTCGTGGCAGCGGCGGTGGTGCTTCCCGTCGGCCTAGCGCAACCCTAGATCGGTAGGGAACTGTGGGGTGGGTTCTGGCGGCAGTGAACTTCGGGTGCCGCACCCCGGGCCCCACCCCTCTTCTATATAGCACTGGCGATGGGGGCCCACCAGCCATAACGGGCTGGGCGCCCCGATCAGGCGTGGTCAAGGGGTCCGACTCGGCCTTTAGGCCGAGTCGCGAGATCAATCCCAACATTCTCCCCCTTGATCTCTTCTTGTTTCTTATTCTTGTTTTTCATCTAAATCATTGTTGTCGGTCAAAACCCACCGGCGAGTAGCGACAGACAACACGAAGAGTCGGGAGGTCACCGGGGCGCTGGCAGGCACTACTTCCTCGAACAACGGCCCGCAATCCAGCACATGCCGAAGATTCTGGAGAATGTAAGGCATGCCACCTGACCTATACCTGATCAGGAAGGTGCGAACGTGATTTAAACGATTTGCCTGCATGCACAAACATGTGTAAACATTAGTCCAAGCCGTGGTCGGCTCCCCGGGACGACTCTTGCATCGGCTTTCAAAGAACCGATCAAGTCCCGGTGTCAGATCTGATCTGTATATCCAGATATCAGTGGATAAAGCAAACAATTATGAAAAACTTGCTTCAATTAAATCTAGCTAATCCAACCCACGACAGTAAGAGCTTCACCGCTAGATCGAAACATCCTACGCGTAACTAGGCCTAGCGAATATAACAGATAACTAAACCATAACAAAAAAATAGAGGTCTAAGAACTAGAAAGAGCCGATTCCCGGAAGAATTCCTATCAAGGCTAGAATAAAGGATCTATTACATCACCGGAACATCCAATCCGTTTGAAAGGCCTAACCTAGCAGATATTGAGCTAATCCTTATAAAATAAGAATAAATCATAACAGATTGGATCTACTAGATAGAAAAGAAGCAAGGTGTTATCTCTACGCAACTAATCCTTCGCAATGAGAATTAGCTTAAGATCAAAGCATGAACGCATAGAGAAAACATGATATTCGTAGATGGTAAACAACAAGAGCATGATGGATTTACTAAAAATTATGCTACGAATATCGAGATAACTAGCATTACTCGCCATCAAAAACACTTCCGTACGAGTAATACCAAGGTAAAGGCAAGAACATTGCTGCCTTGATCGCAAGAAGACGATCAGGGCAGCATGGTGCTTACTTGGATGAAACCTTAGAATTAGGGGCGGCGTTGCGCCAAGGTGTTGTTGCAAAACGTGATGACGTTCCTTTTATTAAGAAAATCATAGGGTACATATTTATAGTCCGGAGACTTGGAAAACAATCTAAACCTAACACGTCCAAATCGGACTCTATCTCTAATCCAAACTAAATCTAAAGATACATGGCCTGCACGGCCCAGATACTCACACAGGAGCTGATTCTCAAGCCTTCTTTAATCCTTGCTTCAAGCCCAACTCGCTTGCGGCCCATTAATTAACCATGTTAATTTATGGCGATAAGACATGCCCCCCTGGTTTTGGCAATGATAATTCCAAAACCACTCCGTCGCTTCATCTTCCCGTTAATGCTCATTAAAACACACTGCAACCACCCAGGAAGACGCAACGTCTCTGCAACTGGCTCCTCGTAGAACATGAAACTGCCGATCCATCTTCTATTTTTTTACTATTTAATTTCATCCCAAATCGACTCCTTTCATGGCAAAATCATTTTCCTCCCAAAGCCATGTAGCGCAGAAAATCCCAACCTTCATTAGCCAGTAGCCATGGCGATTTCCTCCTCCTCCGGCTCCAACTCCATCGGCTATTCTTCTTCCCCTCCTTCTTCCCCATCTTCTTCAAACTTCTCTGCCTCCTCCCTCGACTCCATTCCTGAGAGTCGGGAACCAACGCCGGAGTACAACCCGGCGGCGGCGTACGAGGCGCTCGCTCCTCTACACTGGGATGCAGAGGAGTTCGACTTCGGGATCGCCTCCGAAGACGACGAGCCCCAAACTGAAGGCGAAGACCTCCAACTCCTGTTCCAGGAGGAGTTGGAGAGCAGCAGCGAAGAAGACTTCTCCCAGACTGGAGCCGATTCCTCCTCGGAAAAGGAGATCGGCTCCCCCTCCAGCAGCGACGACCCGATGGGAGGAAAGCCCTTCCGATTCCTCGGGTCCTCCGAGGAGGACAGCGAGGAAGAAAGCAGCGGCGGCGGCGGCCGGAGTAGCGACACCGAGACCGACGGCGGCAGCAGCGCCTTTGACGGCGCTAGCGACGACGACGACGATAGCGACAGCGGAGATGCGCCGGCTCGAAGCCACAAGCGCCGTAGGTACTAGGTACCTACGAGCAGTAGATGTAGGTAGTAATGTAGAAGTAGTATTGTAAAGCCGAAGGATTCTTCCTTTGTCAAATCGGCTTTTCTGTAAAAATCCAACTTTTAATGAAGTTTATTATCCCTTAATCTCATTTGTTTGAATCATCCCCAAAAAGCCGATGGCACCGCATCAGGCTTCATTAATATCCAAGAGCCGATAAAATTCAAACTGGCAGCAACCCACATAAGAACAGAACACCACTTCCACTTTGAACCCAACTCGAAATAGATACTCCAAATCCGAGGGCAATTCGAAAATCCCACTCTATAAGTTCGAGTAAAGACCCTCCAAGCATCCAGAATTCGAATCAGAACCCGCAGAACAACCAAACCCTAAGTCAGCAGATCTGAACCATGGCGGACTCTGCAGCTCAGACAACGAATTCTGCAACCGATGATGCGGCAATCTACGGGCTGAAGGTAATATTCAGCCTGCCCTTTTAACTTTCTTCAGCTCGTTAAGCCTCTAATAAATTATACTCTGAAATATGACACCACATGTAAATTTCTGAATCTCTGAACTTCAGGTGTCAGACACCCTTCTACCGCATCCTTCCAATCCCAAATCCTTTTGTCTTGGCCCACGAACTTATGAAAATTCCACAGATTTAATCTCATGTGAAGCAAATAGGATCCCTTTCGTAAGTCAAAACATTGATCTGAACTCCTGGGCTGACTGCCTAAGAGCCTGGCCCAATCCACCTGAAAGCATGGTATAGCAGAGTAGCAAAAGCTCATATGCCTTTGTGACAGGAGTTAGACATAGCTGATGCACTTAGTTTATCATTGTCTCCTCTCAACAAAGATGAAAACCTTTAGAAGACCATCGGCTATTTTTGGTCTAACGCTCTGAACTGCTTTCTCTTTGGTCACGGGCCCTTGACCCCTACTCTGCTAGACGTTACCATGATCACTGGCCTTGACATCGAATCTCCCAATCCTGCTGCTCACAGAATGGCAGAAGTCCCTTTCAAACTCTCATCCAAGGCAGACTGCACAAACTGGAGCACTTACATGAATCAGCACATGAAGACAAAAGGCTCAGTAACTAAAAAGGAACACACAGCCTTCTTAAATCTCTGGCTAGAACATTTCATTTTCTGTGGTGCTTCCTTAGCTCCAACTAAGAATTACCTTCCTTTGGCCTACCATCTGGCCCATGGCAACCGCACCGGCCTAGGCAAACTTTTCCTTGGAGAAACATACAGATATCTCCATTTGATGTCAACTAATTTGCTCAACCAAAAGAAACTCAAAACTGGAGGCCCTTGGTGGTTTATTCAGTTATGGGCACAACTCTATTTTCAGCATCAGATCCCAAACTTTCAAAGCCTAACCAAGAATTCCTTCCCTGATGAGAATGGCAATCCAATTAGATGCACCAGCTATGGCCAAGCTCTATTCAGTCTTCCTGGCAGTAAACTAAACTCAACAGATGCAGTAAACTGGTTTAGAATTTTCTACAAAGGCCTAGACAATCCCGTTTATTTTCCATTCACTGAATCTGAAGCCTTTGAGAACCCAACTGCCTTTAGGCTGGATAGTTTTGCCGATGACGACAGCACTCGGCATTTGTACTCTTAATGATCCGACCCGGCTTCCTCCCTGTTGGCATAAGCACTTCCAACAGAATCATCAAACCAGGTTATGAAACCTATCAACCGGTCATAGCAGCTCGGCAATTCGGCCTAGGACAAGTCTCTCCCCACTTCCATATTCACCACTTGGTGGAGCATAGAGCCGATGTACTTGACGGTCTTACCAGTTCAAGATGCTACATCATGTTTGATAATCTCCATATTCCAATACCAGCCGATCTATCTTTTACTTCCTTGTCAATCGGCTTCAACACTTGGTGGGAAATGTAGAAAACTCATGTATTCAGAAAAGCATTAGGCCCACAACTACAGCAAATTAATCCTAAATATATGGTCCCCGAAGAAGAGGTACTGAATCTATGCACTTATTCTCTCTAAATCCTCCATCCCTTTACTAGGCTAATCCTTGCTCACCTCTCTAAAAGCAACAAGATGGGTCAGAACCTATGACCATTAACGGGGAACCATTCCACTTCCTTCCAACTGCCCTGATGTTCTTTTTTGTAAGGGATCGCCATCGATGAAGAAAGTATTAATGACTGTTCAGCCGGACGTACTCCAGTCGGCTTCTAAGCGGAGATAAATTTCTGCAAATGTTGCCCCCGGGGTCCCGACTAAGAAAAGGAAGATCATCGTGAGACGAATCATCAAGAAAATAGCACAACCTACCCCGAGTCCATCAGAATCTAACTCCAACCAGATAATTTATCTTTCCTGAAACTTCTTCCTCATGCATATATATTCTGGTTGACCGTAATTCTATCTTCAGGACACAGCCGAAAACATCCCCAGTACTGAAAGCCCAGAATAACATGAATCATCTTCAACTCCTGATGCTCTGGTGGAGACGCGTGACGAACAGGCCAACATAGCTAATGCCCTTGTCGTTGCCTCAAACTCAACTGAAACGATCGCATTTGGACCGACCATTACTTCTTTTACAGAACAGATAACACTACAAAAGCCAATTCTAAACCAGCCGATAACTCCACTAATGCACTTTGCCCTTAAACTAACTCCAATATTTTCACAGGGCTTTGATATTTCAAACTTGCTCTCCTTCGACCCAGCATCAATGGGTCTGACTACCCCTGGAGTAAAAGTATCAACTCCATAGCAATCGGCTAACCTGGCAGACCAGCTTCAACTCATCAAGGGTCTGCTCTCTGCTCCAATCAGTACCCTGGTCGATGACTCCAGAGAAATACAGAAAATCCTCGACCAGATAGAATCCCAACTCCCAGAGTCACTTCGGGTCAAGCTTTGGCCAGCCGGCCATCTTCCCTTCTTTTGGGCAGAAGTGAAATCAGCGCAACAGAGAATAGAGTTACGTCATTCTCAGATCCCTCTGAAAGCCGACATTGCTCAGAAGTGCAAACTGCTAAACCAAAAGAAAGCAACTCTGGATGCTAAAGCTGACATCTCCGAGAGTAAAAGGCGGCTCAACCTCCTGGAAAAGGAACTGATGGAACTAGAAGAAAAGGTCCGCACCACCCAAAGACTGATCCAAGAAGAGAAAGCCTCGATTGCAAACTCCAAGCAAGAAGCCCAAGAAATGACCGAGCAGATACGGGCAGAGTTTGCAGAGATAAGCACCTTAATCCAACATATAGTAACAGGTGATGACAAAGATGACGAAGCGACCATCGCAAGAGCCGATGTCGTACGCGCAGAAGCCATCCATGCCATAGAAGAGTTCCTGAACTAGCAGAACAATTCAGAAAACATTTAATGTTGCCTGTTAAACCTGAAACTTGTACTCATTAAAAACATCTTAAGTCGATGGTTGCACATCGGCTGTCTTGCTTCTCATATATATTTATTTTATTTTTTTACCGGCCAACTCAACGTGTTGGCCTTTCCTTCTTTCTCTTTTTTTACTGGCCAACTCAACGTGTTGGCCTATTTCAATTTTTTTTACTGGCCAACTCAACGTATTGGCCTTTTATAATGCAGCCAGATGGATCTCATCGTCTCTTATCACTCGCCTTCCCACATGCTCGGGAAATACTTCTTGAGGTGTTGGCCATTGAACGACATAGGAAACTTGACACCATCCAATTCCTCAAGCATGTATGCATTCCCAAGCAAAACCTGATCAACCTTGTACGGTCCGTGCCAAGTTGGAGACCAGTTGCCATATTTTCTATCTTTAGTTCCCAATGGTAACACTGCCTCCCAAACTAGGTCTCCAACCTGGAATTCTTTCGGCTTGACCTTTTTGTTGTATGCACGAGAGACTTTAGCCTTATTTTCCTTAATCTTCTCAAGTGACCAAAGTCTTAGCTCTGTAAGATCCTCCACATTATCGTTCATCAAGGCTGCATACTCTTCAGCCGATAGATCATTCTGAAACTCAACACGCCTTGATCCGGCCGTGATCTCCCATGGTAATACAGCGTCTTGACCATAGACCAGATGGTATGGTGACGTCTTGATGGATCCATGACACGAAATTCGATATGCCCACAAAGCCTCTGACAACACCTCATGCCAGCGCCTAGGATATTCATCGATCTTCCTCTTGATCAGCTTGATAAGGCTCTGGTTGGATGCTTCAGCCTGTTGTAACACCCTAATTTAAATTCCAGCATTTAATAATAAATTTAATTGGCTTTATTTAATTTTCTAAGGTTTTATATGTTTATTCTTGCATTTAAATTAATTTTTGATTCACAAGTAATTAAATTTTGTCTAAGTTTAAATTTGTTGTTGCATTCATGCTGGTGCTTTGTTTTATTTGTTTGAGTGCTAGGGTTGAATTCAAATTTGAATTTGAATTCAATAGATTGAGTGGTGTGGAAATAGAAATAGAAAGGAGTGGAGTTAGAAAAACCCAAACCCAGTTTCCAGCCCAAAACCCAAATGGCAACCCAAGCCCCGCGGCCCAGCTCTCTTTTTCCCCTACCTCACCCCGCGCTTGGCCCAGCAGTGCCGATCCCCCGGCCTGCCCCGCACGCCGCTCCCGCACCCAGGCGCCAGCTGCCCAGCCCGTTCCGCTCTCTCTCCTTTCCCCGTGTTCGGCCTGCACCGCGCCACGCGTCCGTCCTGCCTCTGGCCTCCTCCCCACCGCAGCCAGCATTCCGCTCAGCCCACGCGGAGCAGCCCGCGCGCTCGCTAGCGTTCGTTGCGTCTCGCTGACAGCCCCGCCCCACACGTCAGCCGCGTTTCCAGTCGCCGCGCGCACAACTCGCTGAGGCTGACTGAGCTGCCCCACCTGTCATCGCCCTCCTTCCTCCCTTTCTTTCTCCAGCGCACAGCGTCCGCCCGAACGTCTCGCCGAGAATCTCGCCCGCGCCCTCAACGACCCGCACGCCGAGACCCCCGGCGCCCCCTTTAAACGCACACCGTGACCCCCAGCGCCCCATCTCCTATTCCCGCAGCCGCCACTGTAACCCTAGCGCCGCCCTCCTTGCTCCGCCGTGCCACGCCTCTGCGCCGCCGTGCACTCGGCGCCCCACCTCACCACGGCCACTAATAACCCCCACCGGGGCTCCGTCTGAGCACCAGGTCCGCCCCCAAGCCGCTGGCCCCGACCCTAGCCCGTGGGTTCGCCGAAATTTTCACCCAGACGAACCTCAGGTGAGCTCGGCCGCCGCCCCAATTCCTTGCCGCCATTGATCGACGGACCTCCTTAACCCTAGCTGCACCGTCCCAGGTCTTCCCGGAGTCGAACTGAGGGGATCAGAAGGCCGGAACTCCACTCCAGCGACCCGATCACGACGCTCCGCCCGTGCGCCGCCGCCCGCCATCGACGCTGACGTGCTGCACTGCCTCCCTGCTGGATTCCAAGCCTTGGTGAGCACCGCTGGAACCTCCCCGTCCTTTTGCTCTAGTTAAATTCGGCCGTAGCACACCCTAGGTGCCGGTACACCGCACGCCGGCGTTCCTGCCGCTGCACACACCATGACCCCGCCGTGGCACACCCCTGGCAGAGCACCCCGAGCCTGCGCGATCCCTAGTTCGGGTTCACGTTAACCCAGCCTACACACGCGCACCCTTTGCATCGCTGAACAGGCCCTGGAACAGCCCGAACGGCCTGCGCCGGCAAGCCTCGCCGCGCAGGGCCGCCGCCGTCACTGCTCGCGCCGCCACAGACTCTCTCATGCCCAGATCTTGGCCCAGGTGGATCACGCATCTCACGTAGAATGTCCCAGGCCCAAGAGTGGGTCGATTCGACCCCCGGACGGCCAAATCTGGCCAAGTCTGGCGCTGCCCCGCTGCGGAACACCTGTTCTGGCAAGCCGCGCCGCCGGCTGCGCGCCCAAATGACCCCGACCGCTTGATCTGGAACCGACGCGCAAGATTAGATCCGGATCCCATCAAACCAGAGCCACGCGATCGCGATCCAACGGCCGATATCTAAAGATACCGGTTCGGCCTGGATTATTTGCTAAAGAGACCCTGGGTATTCCTTGAATCAACCCGCAGTCCTTAATAGTGCAAAAGTATTTCTAGTTAGGCCCAGAACTTTGCATGTACCCCCTGAACTTCTTAGAAATCGAACCCGCCACCCAACCCTTGCCTTTTTGCGAGTTAGACCCTAGATCTACTCGTTAATTATGTTTAGGTCCTCATTTTTGCAGAAAACCCCCCAGAAACTCTGTTTTTCTTACAGTTAAACCCCTGGACTTTGTTTTTGCTCTAGTTTTCGCGTTCTAGCTCTGTTTTAGGCGTTCTTTATGTCCACGCGATCATTGTAATGCGTAGAATGGTTCTAGACCAGTTTTGCTTGCTGCAATTATGTATTGTTGTAATGCTTCTTAGTGTTAGCCTTTGTTTGCTTGTATGTTTATGTTATTGCCTTGTTTTTGGCCATGTGTTCGTCAGTAGACATTGAGCTACCGGAGGAGCCCCAGTACCAGTACCCGGAGCAGCCACCACCTTCTGAGAACTTTGAGCAGCAGGAGCAGTTTGAGGAAGGCAAGTATAACATGAACAACACCTATCACTTTAAATATATTTTCATACTGCATTTTAATACTGTACGTCTATAAGGACATTCCTAGCCACTTTATATCCTTTATATATATCCCTTGGGTTGCATTTTGGTTAGTTATGCTAGGTTGCTGTGCTATAACACACTTGGTCCTTTTTAATTAATTTGATTAATGGTATATGCAACTTAATTCTGAGAGTGGCCCGTTTGAGGGGCTCACGTCTCGTTAAAATTGGTTTTTGTTAGAAACATAGTTTAGGGGGCCAGCACGGTGCTTAGTGCTTGGTTGGCCACTCTCCATAAGGACCGGTTCATAGAGCGAGAACCTGGGACAACATCACTACCATAAGACTGGAATGGGACGGTCTTGGCTTACTAATTAGGTCTTTTTGGTTTGGAGTAACTTACCTGTGGGGCAAAGGGTGGTAAGCTTCAATGGTCCCTGCTCCTCCGGCTTGGTCTATGCTTGGTTTGTGTACCTGTGCTTGTACCCCCGTGAGGTGGGCCCCATCGTCGCCGATCCAACTCTTCGCGGTTACGCCTTACCAACGAGATTCTTTGTAACGGCCTCATAGTGTGCTTGCTAGCCATCTCACCTAAGGAAGTGTGATGAACAACTAGCGTAGCTCACGACTTGTGGGTCAAGATGTGCAACCTCTGCAGAGTGTAAAATTGGTATACTAGCCGTGCTCACGGTCATGAGCGGCCCCGATCCTCCTTTTGATTAGTGGGGTTATCTTCCTTTGGTTAGGAGGGTTTCCCCGGGTGGCTTGGTTTGGTACGGTTCTCAGTAGTATCATAATTAATTTTGATTAATTACTATGTAACTGGGTTTATGGTAATTCATCAACTTGTAGTAATTAGTTTTAATAAAATTTTGCCAAGACTTAAAAGCTAATACAGTTGAGTCAGCCATCCTTAGAGCCTCATAGTTTGTGTTATACTTGTTGAGTACAAGTTGTGTACTCACTCTTGCCTACTCTACTCTTTTTCCTCTTGGGGATACTCTACTGTTGCTCAGTTCCTGCCGACGCGAGGGAGTTCACCCGGAGCTACCAGGAGTACGAGGACTTCTAGGCGTTCGTCTCCCAGTCGACGTCCCTGTGGTGCCCAGCTTCCGAGAGACTTCGTATATGTTTTACGCTTCCGCATACTCTGTATCAGACATTTTGTCATTAATGTAATAAATAACATTCGTACTCGCTTTATTATATCTTTTACGTGATATGTGCTGTGATATACTATTCATTCTTTTGTATATACGTGTGACTTGATCCTGGCACATATATGATTGCTCGGTTTATGTTCTTTTATAAACCGGGTGTTACACTTGTCCATTAGCCTGGGCATAATATGGGGATGATCTGATCAGCTTGAACCCCGTGTCATCGGCAAACTTTCTAAATTTCTCCGATATAAAGACCGATCCTCCATCGGTCGTAATGGTTTGAGGAATCCCGAACATATGAATGATGTGTCTTTGACGAAACTGATCACATCTCTTGACGTCACCGATCTCATGGGTACCGCCTCTACCCATTTTGTGAAATAATCTGTAATAGCTAACACCCATTGGTGGCCTTTGCTAGACGGCGGGTTAATCTGGCCGATCATATCCATGGCCCAACCCCTGAACGGCCATGGCTTAATAATAAGATTCATTACTGATGCCGGCACCATCTGAATCTTGCCGAATCTCTGACATGCCTGACATCCCTTGTAATATTTGAATCAATCTTCAAGCATGGTAGGCCAGTAATACCCCGATCGCCTAATCAGCCATTGCATCTTATGAGCCGATTGATGAGTGCCGCAGGCTCCTTCATGAACCTCATGCAAGAGCCGATTCGACTATGCAGGTCCCAGACATTTAAGCAGCAATCCTTCCAAAGACCTGTAGAACATGTCGTCCCCAATCAGAACATACTTCATAGCTTTGAGTCTTATCCTTCTGGGTGCCCCCCGAGCCGAATCCTTCAAATAATTGAAGATATCGGCTCTCCAGTCTCCAGGTTCTAGAAACTGAACCTCCACATCGATCCCATCGGCCGTTCTCTTGTATCCGGAAGCCAACTGTGCCAAATCATTGGCTTCATTGTTCAAAGTTCTGCGTATCCAGTTGAAATTAATGTACCTGAATTGTGACATCAACTCGCGGCACTGCATCCATATCGGGAAAAGAGCCTCACTCTCACACCTTGTTGGCGCTCCTTAAGTATCCATTTTATCCCCTGTTTAACTTTGATAATGGCATGAATTTAATATCAGAATCACTAACCATCCTAACCTCAGCCCTATTATTGGTCATTTTCGCGTTTGCACATATATTTTGGAGGTACTTCGTTTTTGCAGGTTTTTGACCAATTTTGGAGCATGAAATGACGAGGCCCACGATCACGCGATGACACGAAGAAAGACAAAGGCCAAATCCCGAATAAAGGACCGAAGGCCATGATGATTAGAGGCCCGTTCATGCACATCCACCCTCCAATGAAGCCCAAAGGACAAAGCCCACAAGATAAGATCAAGATACTTCGGGGCTAAGCAAAGCAAAGAGATATTTAAGGAAGGATTTTTCATCCTATCCTTTTCCTCGAAGAAATCTCGAAGATAACGACGTCTAATGGGGTGCAGTCGTGAAAGGCATAAACTCTAGAAGATTCCAGGAGAATTGGGGAGAAAGAAGGACACGAGACGGCGAAGGAATGAGCCAGGCCGACCAGCCTAGGCCCATTGGGCCGGCCGGCCCAACCCTTTTTTAGGTCGGTTCGGCCTCCCCTTTTGCCTAGGGTTTCCTGAGGCTATTTAAAGACCCCTCCCCAAGGTTCACATAGAGATCAATTCGGGAGACGACGCCAAGGAGCAGAGAAGATTGAGGGACACCTCTCGGAGAGCCGAGGGTCATGCTAGTTGTCTAGGGGCTTCCCTAGCCGATGTGGGAAACTTGCAAGGAAGACCACGTCGGAGTTCTAGAGCTAGGATCATCAAGATCAAGGTAGGGCCCCGGTTGTGATCTTGTGATGTACAATCATTCATGGTGAAATTATTTGTGATTCCGAATGTTTAGCGACCATGTTCTCTCTTTCAATTTTGTTCTTTTCTTTAGGTTTGCTTCATCCTAGATCTATTATCGAGATAGATCGCTTAGCATGATCTTGTAGTCATTGTGGCTAGAGGTTCATGGCGGAACTACCAAAGGGGGTTCGACTTGCTTCAGGGTACTTTTGTCCAAAGGGGTGGCGTCGTGACAGGATGTTGCCACTAAGTAGGTGGGGTATCAAGGGATCAGATTGGAGATTTTGAGTTTAAAGATGTTTTTCATTGAGATTCACATCTATCTTACTTTACTACATCTAGCTGGAACTACAACAAATGCATGATCTAGGTGATCTAGATTGGTTATCTTTAACTTTCTCTTGCTATCTTCGGTGTTTGTCATTTTTAATAGATTAGATTCATTTTTCACCATCTCAACACAAAGGAATCTCTATGCTAGTAGGTTGTTTCTTGTCTCTTTGGTTCCGTGGATTGATAAACCTTGGGGGAATACTCTGAGGGAAAAGCTACACGAAACCGTGTGCTTGCGGTATATAAATCGGGGGTGCTAAGGAGCGTCAACACATCTATACTCTTCCGTGAGTTGAGAAATCACGAGCTTCGAATCTCCAAATATTTTCCATTGCCTCTGCACCAGCTTCCAGGAGTAATTCCATCCCTCTGCACAAGGCTTCATACTCTACCAAATTATTGGTGCATGGAGCAGTCATCCTGATGGAAAAAGAATAAGTCACCCCTCGAGGTGATACCAACAGAATTCCCACACCGCACCCATCATCGCATGCCGATCCATCAAAAAACATGGCCCAGGCATGTATAAATAGTGCAGCCACATCGGTGCTGACCCTGTCTGCCACGAGATCCACCAGTGCCTGTCCTTTGACTGCCTTCGCAGGCTGATATCGGATATCGAACTCTGACAATGCAAACATCCACTTCCCGAGCTGGCCTTTCAGAACTGGAGCCGACAGCATATACTTTATAACATCCGATTTGCAGATGACAATCGTTTCCGCCGAGAGCAAAATATGACGAAGCTTTGTGCATGTAAAGAATAAACAGAGGCAAAGCTTCTCAATATCGAGGTACCTGGTCTTGGCATCTAACATGCGCCAGCTGAGGTAGAAAACCACCCTCTCCTGGCCGTCGTGCTTCTGAACCAATACCGAAGCAATGGAAGTGTCACACACGGACAGGTACACGTAGAAAGGCCTATCTTGCTGGGGTGGAACCAACACTGGAGGCCTCGATAGATATTCTTTGATTTCATCAAAAGCCTTCTGTTACTCTGCCCCCCAGCGAAACTCAGTGTCAGACTTGACTTTCACCAAACCCATGAACGGCTCGATGCACCCAGACAGATTGGAGATAAATCATCTGACAAAGTTGATTTTGCCGATGAGCTTCTGCAAATCTTTCTTCGTAGTAGGCGGCCTCATTTTCCTTACAGCTTCTTGACTTTTCAAGCCGATCTCGATTCCCCGCTCAGTGCACCAGGAATCCTAAGAACTGACCGGCTGATACACCAAAGGCGCATTTCTTTGGGTTCATTCTGAGCCCAAACCTTCGAGTCCGCTCCAAGACCTGACGCAAGTCTTCCAGATGTCCCCCAGCCTTCGTGGACTTGACCACGACATCATCAATGTAGATCTCTACCAACTTGCTGATGAGATCATGAAAAATATAATTCATGGCACGTTGATACGTTGTACCGGCATTTTTCAATCCAAAGGTCATAACCAAGTACTCGAACAACCCGACCGCGCCTGGTACTCTGAACGCGGTCTTGTGTACATCCTCTGGGGTCATAAAAATCTGGTTGTAGCCGGCATTACCATCCATAAAACTCATCATCTTATGACCGGCCGCTGCGTTGATCAATGTTTCCACAACAGGCATCGGATACTCATCTTTTGGCGTTGCTCTGTTGAGGTCTCTGAAATCCACGCAGACTCGCCATCGGCCATCTTTCTTTTGTACAGGGACCACACTGGAGATCCACTCCGCATACCGACATGGCCTGATGAATCCTGCATCCAGCATCTTTTGCACCTCTTTCTTAACCTCCTCTAGGACTTCGGCCTTCATCTGACATGCTGGTTGCTGAAACTGCCGAAATCCCTTCTTAAGCGGGAGCCTATGCTCGACAATGTTTCTATCCAGGCCGGGCATCTTAGTATAATCCCATGCGAAACAGTCCCGGTACTCCTTCAACAGTGTTATCATCTGCTCACGCAAAATCGGGTCTAACCTTTTGCTGATAAACGTCGGTCGCGCCTTGTCCCTGGGACCGATATCAACTTCCTCCAAATCGTCAGCTGATGTAAATCTGTATCCTAACTTGCCGCCGTCAGAAAGATCGACATCGACAGCAAATACAGGGAGATAACAAGAAAAATTTTCCGGCCAACCGCACGGGCTGGCTGTTCCTATATTTCCATTATTATTCAAAACTAAATGCTCAGCAACTGACCAACTACTAGAGCAGGCCATTGTTTGTACATAATGTAACAATTTTAACTCCAAATATATATTACTCATTTTTTGGGGCCGGTCGCTGGGACCGGCCTCTCTAATCTTGCTGGATTTCGTAGCTTGCCAGGATGTGTTTACTCTGTGAGGCCATTGGATAAGACCAGCCTCAGCCCGTTTTTTGTCGCTTCAATCCGATCACAGTCTTCCAGCGCGATCCCTGAGATCGGCTCTTGCACTTCCGCGTCCCAGGCGTTCATGTCTGCAAGCAAAACCTTGCTGGAATCATCTGCACGGACCACCTCCACTTCATCGCCATCCCACTGGACCAAACACTGGTGCATCGTGGAAGGAACACAACAATTGGCGTGAATCCAATCCCTCCCAAGCAGCACTGTGTATGTACTCTTACTGTTGACGATGAACAACGAAGTTGGGACGGTCTTGCGGCCAACTGTCAACTCCACATTGAGGACACCCTGTGCCTCCGACGGCTGACCGTTGAAATCATTGAGCATCACATTGGTCTTGATAAGATCAACAGCAGAACGACCCAATCGGCGCAGCAATGAGTACGACATCAGATTGACTGTGGCGCCAGCGTCGACTAACATCCTGTTCACAGGCTTGCCATCGATGAAGCCCTTGAGATACAATCCCTTCAGGTGCTTGTAGCTTTTCTCCTTGGGCTTCTCAAAGATGATCGGCTGTGCGCCGAGATCTAGCTGCGCGATGGCCGATTCCTCCGGTTGGGGCGCCCGAAACTCCGACGGGAGCACGAACACCATATTCACATCAGCCGATGGCTTCTCATCGGCTCTTGGCTGCTTGGGGCGCCACTCCCTCCTTGGAGGATGCCTTTCCACCCTTCGCGGGTGCCTAACTTGCTCCGCGAGATCCGGACGTGCTTTCCTCAGCACGTCGAGGTACCTTGCTTCTACCTCTTCGAGGTTGCGTAGGCGCTGCACTCGGCGCTTCTGTGAGCGGCTGAGCCCGTCAGGACACCACCATGGACGATGATACTTGTCTTCCTCTTCTAGCTCAAGATCATCCCTGGATGGCCGCTCAACATGGTCGTTGTGACGTGTTTTGGGCCCCAAGCACTGGAACACCGACGTCTCGCCTGGATGGCGTCCCCGAGGCCTGCACTCCAAGCAATCATCGATAGTAGGCAATCAGCTCATGCCTGAATTCCAACAGTACCTGAAGAATGGGCAATGGTAGTGGTCGTGTATAGCCTGGCGTCTCCCTAGCGTTCTCCCAATGCGGTGCTCATACTCCTCCTCTTCCGATTCATATCGGCGGCGCAACTTGTACTGATACTGGTATTTTTCCAGAAGCCGATTAGAAGCTGGGAATTGATTGCGGATGTGACGCACTTGCTCTTCAGTAACATGTTGCTGCTCCGGCTCGTGTTCATCCTGGGGCCGTTTGCTAGAAGCGGCCTCTTTCCTCTGCTCGACATGGCGGCACATGGGTCCCGCTATGTTGATCTGGAACGCCAAGTTCTGGCCCTCAGGTCCAAGATCCGACAGCTCCACCATGTTAGCTTGTGGGAATGGTTGACTGTCCACTTTCATCGTGTGTTGGGCCAGAATTAATCGGCCTTGCTCGATAGCCGATTGGATTTGCCGACGCAGCTCCTTGCAGTCATTCGTGGCATGGGTGAACGAGTGGTACCACTTGCAGTACAACCTTCCCTGCAGCTCATGTGCCGTTGGCAGCTTGTGATTCTCTGGGAACTTCAACTACTTCTCCTTGAGCAGTAAGTCGAATATCTGCTCTGCCTTGGCCACGTCAAAGTCAAAGCCCTTCACAAGCCCCTTCTGTTTGACCCACTTGCACGGGACGGGGTTTGCCCCCCCCCCCCCCGGGTCCACTCTGCCACAGCCACTTCATGTTCCCTGTCAGAATCATCAAAATCATCTGCTTGGGCCATATTGACATGGCACTTGAATTTTTCCTGGTACAGCTCGGGGTGATAGTGTTCATACGCCGTAAGCTTCTGCACCATGTGTGCCAGAGAGGTGAATTCCAACTGAAAAGCCATATCCTTGATCGGCTTAGCAAGTCCCAGAACTGCCAAATCAACCGCTTCCTTTTCTGTTATGCGCGACGAGTAGCATCGATTCTTGACCTCTTTGAAGCGTCGTACATACTCTGACACACTTTCCCCTCGCTTCTGCCTGACTTGGGCGAGGTCGGCAATCCCGGCTTCAGTAGCCTCTGAATGATACTGGGTGTGGAACTAATCTTCAAGCTGCCTCCAAGTCCGGATCGAATCTAGGGGCAGTGATGTATACCATCCAAAAGCTGAACCCGTGAGAGACTGGGAGAAGAAACAGACCCTCAGAGGATCCGATACTGAAATCATCCCAAGCTGCGTCAGGTATCGGCTCACATGTTCAATGGAGCTGGCTCCTTCTGATCCGCTGAATTTGGTGAACTCCGGGAGCCAATACTTGGGTGGCAACGGGATCAAGTCGTAATCACTTGGATATTGCTTGCAATAGCCGATCGCCTTTCTCTTGGGCAGGATGCCGAACTGGTCCCTTAGTATTGCACTGACCTGCTCCACACTAAGAACTCCTGGGGCCGAGGGCTCAGCACTCGGCCCAGTAGCGTACTTCGCCAGCCATGCTTGTTTCTCCGCATCTGCCCCTGCGGCCCCTGTACTCACCAGCTGCCCCATGCGTGTTGGGTTGATAATGTCAGGTATGTACATGCACGTGTAGCTGTGCGGGATCTCTTTGAGCGGCTCGCTTAGGAACTGTCCCTCCCCAAGGTCACCGCCGATCTTGTAGATGACGTAGATCGGCGAACTCTGTGGTCCTACTGCCGCAAGCGAGTACAATACTGGCGGCCTAGATTGCAATGCAGCTTCCCCCCTGTGGCTCCCTAGGACTGGTCCCGATGGGGAGTACTGGTTCTTGATCACCTCCTGGACAACGCGATGTGCCACGCGCTCGAGCTCGTTCACCAGGCTTTCTGAGTGCCGATGAAGCATGTGAGCCACCATATAATTCATCTCTTGGCATAGGGCCCTGGTGCGCTCCTCTGACGGCACGAACAGATCAACATTGTCGAGAGCGCCCTCTGGTGAGAACCCCTTCCACCTGACGCCGTGGCTGCGGGTCCTCTCGAAAGAGCCGATGAGATCGGCTTCGAACTGAGCTTTGACCTCATCATATTTTTGCTTGTGTTCTGGAGTCAGCTCTTCATACGTGACAGGTTTGGTGACCGGCGGAACGGGAGCTTGGTCTTGAGGTCCAGTCATCTCTGCGGCGGGCGTTGTTGTTGATGAAGGTCCCACCGGGCGTGCCAGAATGTGATGTCGGTCAAAACCCACCGGCAAGTAGCGACAGGCAACACGAAGAGCCGGGAGGTCGCCGGGGCGCTGGCATGCACTGCTTCCTCGGACAACGGCCCGCAATCCGGCACACGCCGAAGATTCCGGAGTGTGTAAGGCGTGCCACCTGACCTATACCTGATCAGGAAGGTGCGAACGTACTTTAAACGATTTGCCTGCATGCACAAACATGTGTAAACATTAGTCCGAGCCGTGGTCGGCTCTCCGGGACGACTCTTGCATCGGCTTTCAAAGAACCGATCAAGTCCCGGTGTTAGATCTGATCTGTATATCCAGATATCAGTGGATAAAGCAAACAATTATGAAAAACTTGCTTCAATTAAATCTAGCTAATCCAACCCACGACAGTAAGAGCTTCACCGCTAGATCGGAACATCCTACACGTAATGTAACACCCTAGTTTAAATTTCAGCATTTTATAATAAATTTAATTGGCTTTAATTAAATTTCTAAGGTTCATTGTGTTTAGTATGGCATTTAATTCAATTTTATTCCTCAAGTAATTAAAATTTTATCATAGGTTTAATTTTGTTGTTGCATTCATGCTGGTGCATTGTTTTAATTGTTTGAGTGTTAGCATTGAATTCAAATTCAAATTTGAATTCAACTAGTTTTGGTTGAGTTTGAATAGGGTTTAGGAAGGGAGAAAAATAGAGGAAAACCCAAAAAACCAAACTCAAACCCAAAACTGCAGCCCAGTCGCAGTCGGCCCAGTTTGCTCGACCCGCCAGGCGACCACCCCGGCCTGCCCCACGATCCGCTCAGCCCACGAAGCAAAAGCCCCGCACGGGCCTGCTCCCACTAGAGCACACCCCCACTTCACCGCGCGCGCGCGCGCCACCGGCCTAGCCCGCTCCCCAGTTGGCCCGAGTCACAGTGCGTTCGCCTCAACGCACTCGCGCGCACCCTCTTGCTTACGTCTTGCCCCACACTCCAGAACCTTCCCCTTCCTCTGCCGCTAACCTCGCCGGAATCCCTCTGCTCTCTGGGCCTCCGCCGCTCCATGCCTCTCCCCCTGCTGCTGGCCCCGCTACACCCTGCGAACCAGCCTCCCGATAACCGCGCCAACTTAGCCGCGCCCTTCTTCTAGAAGCCAACCCGGGAATCGGATCTGCTCTATCCCGCGTCCGCCGCGAAATCTTCGCGCCGCAATTCCTGCGGCTCGCACGCCGAGGATCCCCCCCATCGCCTTCTTAACGCGCCCTGCACCTCCCCAAATCGTATCCCCACCTCAATTTCCCCTAGAATCTAGCGCAACGCCGTCCCACTGTTGGAGCTCTGCCCTGCCGCCCACAGTGAGTTCCTCGTCGATGCTCCCAGCCGTCAACCCTATACCGGCCATACTGACCCGTTTGGTCGCCTCGTAGGATGACCCCGCGTCGCTGCCACCGGAGCAGACGCTCAAGGAGCCATCCACGCGGCCTCTCCCCGTGCGCCATCGACTTGCCGAGCTTGGACCCGCCGAGCCACCGCCGGAGCACGACGTTGACCTTCTGCGCCATTCGCCTTCTTCGATCCGAGCCCCGGTGAGCACTAGCCCGACCTTCTCTCGCTTTTGCGCTAGATAGTTTAGCCCGTGGTGCACCTAGGTGCCTGGACCCCGCACGCCGGCGTCTCGCCGCAGCAGCTCCGCCGTAGCGGATGCCTGCATCCCTGCACCCCGCACGACCCCTACACAAGCATACCGTGCCTTGCGCAAGTCACCCGACCCTGCTACACACGCGTCCGGGCCACAGAACGGCCTGCACACCGCACAACGACGAGTTAGCACCGCCCCGCACCACCGCGAGCCTCACCCGTGCCCCAATCCGTAGACCTAAGCGCCCAGGTGATTTAGCCATGCCGCGCTCATGCTGCACGGCCAAACCGCAGCCCGAACCAACCCCGGGAGCATCAGATTTGTTTCTCCGGCGAGCTTCGCGTCGCGCTGCCGCCGACAGAGCCACCAGCGAGCAAGCGCCGCCGCCACCACGCGCAGAATGGCTTCCAGCCGTTAGATTCAGAGTAAACGCGTAGGATTAGAAGGCCGTACCCCTTCGTTGTGGGCCCCCCGATCTCGATCCAATGGATCAGATCCACCCGTACCGCTTCACCCTTGAATCTTTGCTAAAGAGACCCCGGAGTTCTCTGAATTTAACCCGCGGTCCATCTGTATAGAAAACTAATTACAGTTTGGCCCAAAATCTTGCACAGACCCCCCTGACCTTTTTAGAAATATTACCCGCTGTCCTGAGCCGCTGGTTTTCAAGGATAGCCCCTGAAACTAAGATTTATTTACGTTTAGGCCCTCGGTTTTGCAGAAAACCACCTGGAACTTAGTTTTTCTCGCAGATAAGCCCCTAGAACTTGTTTTTGGCCTAGATTTTGCGTTTTAGCTCCGTTTTAGGCATTCTTTATGTCCACGCGATCGTTGTAACGCATAGAATAGCTTTAGATTAGTTTAGTGTGTTATTTTTATGTATTGATGTACTGTTTCTTAGCTTTTGTTAGTGTTTGCTTGTATGCTTATTGTTGTGCCTTGTTTTGGCCATGTGTTCGTGAGTAGACGTTGAGCTACCAGAGGAGCCCCAGTACCAGTACCCGGAGCAGCCATCTTCTGACCAGTTTGAGCAGCAGCAGGAATAGTACGAGGAAGGCAAGTATAACATGAACAACACCTATCACTTTAAATACATTTTCATACTGCATTTTCATACTGTATGCCTATAAGGACATTCCTAGCCACTTTATATCCTTTATATATATCCTTTGGGTTGCATTTTGGTTAGTTGTGCTAGGTGCCGCGCTATAACACACTTGGTCCTTTTTAATTAATTTGATTAATGGTATATGCAACTTAATTCTGAGAGTGGCCCTCTGTGTGGCTTGAGTGGCTCACTTCTCATTAAAATTGGTTTTTGTTAGAAACATGGTTTAGGGGGCCAGCACGGTGCTTACTGCTAGGTTGGCCACTCTCCATAAGGACCGGTTCATAGAGCGACAACCTGGGACAACAGCGCTACCACAAGACTGGAATGGGACGGTCTTGGCTTACTAATTAGGCCATTTTGGTTCGGGAGTAACTTACCGACGGGGCAAGAGGGGAGTCAAGCTTCAATGGTGCCTAGGCTACGGGGCTTGGTCTGTGTACCCCTCGAGGTGGGTACCATCGTTGCATTGCCTGAATCCTTAGCGGTTACACCTTACCAACGTGCCCTTTGTAACGGCCTCGTAGTGAGTCGCTAGTCATCTCACCTAAGGAAGTGTGATGAACAACTAGCGTAGCTCACGACTTGTGGGTAAAGATGTGCAACCTCTGCAGAGTGTAAAACTGGTATACTAGCCGTGCTCACAGTCATGAGTGGCCCAGATCCTCCTTTTGATTAGTGGGGTTAACTCCTTCCGACGGGGGTGTGCCTCTCGGGGTTACCTTGGTGGTTTCGGTTTGGTTCTCAGTAGTAACATGATTAATTTTGATTAATTACTATGTAACTGGGTTTATGATAATTCATCAACTTGTAGTAAATAGCTTTAATAAAATTTTGCCAAGACTTAAAAGCTAATGCAGTCAATCAGCCAACCTTAGAGCCTCATAGTTTGTGTTATACTTGTTGAGTACAAGTTGTGTACTCACCCTTGCCTCTTCTCTACTTTTTCCTCTTGGATACGCTACTGCTGCTCAGTTCCTGCCGACGCGAGGGAGTTCGCTCAGCGCTACCAGGACTACGAGGACTTCTAGGCAGTTCGTCTCCCAGTCGACGTCCCTGTGGCGCCCTGCTCAGCTTCCGGCGAGAGTTATCGTTTATGTATTCTACGCTTCCGTTGTATCAGACATTTTTGTCATTAATGTAATAAATAACATTCGTATTCGCTTTATTAGATATTTTTACGTGATATGTGCTATGATATACTGTTCATTCTATTGTATATACGTGTGACTTGATCCTGGCATGTATATGATTGCTCGGTTTATGTCCTTTTATAAACCGGGTGTTACAGAGTGGTATCAGAGCCATATCGACTGTAGGACGAAAGCCTAGATAGAACTGGTGGAGTTTTAAGTCTTCTTCTCTCTCAGCCTTGTCTGCTGAAGCTATTTTGCTATTATACCCCTTGAATTCCAAGTGTCTCACTCGTCTTGCTTTGTTTTCTCTCCATAAAATAGTTTCCCGTAGATTCTGACCTGGAGTAAGTCGTCTGACCATCATAGGTGTAAGCTAGATGACCCCTTTATAATAATACGATAGTACGTTCCATGACGCGTTGTGGTTAGTAGAGTCGGATGTTAAACTCGGCTAAGTTGTGAAAATTGTCTGTTTGTTATTATGCTACATGTTTGATTTGGATTTTTGAATGATTGCATAGCTTAGTAGTTTAAATTTGTTTAATGAAAATCAGTTTTAAGTTAAAGTTAACTAATTAATAAAAGAGTTAGATCGTTGGGGGTAAAACCGTCCACTCTATCCTGTCTAATTTATCATGTCTAAGCCTTTCTTGCAGAAAAATATCGTATCCATCTGAATTTATTCCTGCAATATCTTTGCTCATACATCTTTTGTTCAAATCAGATGGTGAACACCAGGAGCACCAGTTCCGGTTCTGGTCAGCAGCAGGGTCAGAACAACCAGGGTATCGGGATGTCGATGCCTCCACCCTTGACTCCGGAGCAGTTCTTTCAGCTCCAAATGCAGATGATGGCCACCCTGAACAACACTGTTCAGGCACTGCAGCAGATCCACGCTCAGCCGCCGCCTCCTCCACCGCCTCAGACTCGCGACAGGCGTGCTGAGTTCCTGAGGGATCACCCGCCGACGTTCTCTCACACATCTGACCCACTTCAGGCAGACGACTGGCTCCGTGCAGTGGAGCGCCAGCTGGACATCGCCCAGTGCGATGATCGGGAGCGAGTCCTGTACGCAGCAGGATAGCTGCGAGGGGTAGCTTTGGACTGGTGGGAGTCCCACCCAGTTCAGGATCGCGAGGCTCTTACCTGGCTCCAGTTCCGGGAGCGGTTCCGCAGTCACAACGTCACCCCGGGCGTTATGAAGATGAAGCAGAAGGAGTTCCTTGCACTGAAGCAGGTAATCTCAGATATAATCATTCAGTGTTTCCTTTTGAGCTAATACCCCCGTGTTCTATCCTTCCGAGTCATGAATTAATCCTTCGCTATATATATCTGTCTTTTTCACTTCAGGGGACTACGACGGTCACGGAGTATCGTGATCGTTTTCTGCAGCTTGCTCGCTACGCCCCTGCCGATGTTGCGGATGACCGCAAGAAGCAGGAGCACTTCATGGAGGGTCTTGAGGACTACCTCTAGTACGCGCTGCTCAACCTCCGCTTCGACGACTTCAACCATCTGGTTGACAGCGTGCTCAACACGGAGCGCAAGTACCTGGAGATGGAGGACAAGAAGAGGAAGATCGTTCCCGTTGCTTCCGGCAGCAACACTCGTCCTCGCCTCCAGCCTCCTCAGCAGTACCAGCAATAGCAGTACCAGCCTCCCCAGCAGTACCAGCAGAGGCCGCAGCAGTACCCGCCTCGACAGCAGCAGCAGGCAGGTCAGGGCCAGAGGTTACCGGCACCTCCGGCTCGTGTTCCACTAGCTCCGCCAGCACCTCAGGCTCCACGGCAGGCAGCTCCTCCTGCTGGACAGCAGGCTCCAGCACCTCCTCGCGTGTGCTATCACTGCGGCCAGCCGGGGCACTACGCCAACACTGGCCCCCGGAAGGCGCAGGCGGGATAGCAGGGGCACCCAGCTCAGCCCAGGGCGCCAGCACAGGGCAGAGTGAACCACGTGACGGCCGAGTCAGCGGCTGAGGCTCCTAACGTGGTTATTGGTACGTTCATGGTCAACTCCCATCCAGCTACAGTGCTTTTCGATACTGGTGCTACTCATTCATTCATCACCAAGTCATATGTTGAGGAGCATAGTTTCTTTACCACTGCATTAAGGAAGTGTCTGCTAGTCTCTTCACCAGGAGGGGAGTTGAGATCCCATATTGTTTGCCCCCGAGTCAGTGTAGCGATAAGGGGGGCAACGTTCAGTGCTGATCTGAGGGTGCTAGACATCAAGGGTATTGATGTGATTCTGGGAATGGATACTCTTGCCAAGTGGGGAGTCAGAATTGATTGTGCCCATCGGGGCAGTTCACTTGACAGCATCTGATGGCCAAGAGGTGACAGTCAGTGCTTCAGAGCCCTCGGGATTTCTTCATCAGATGGAGGCTAGACCCACGGATGGTATTCGCGTGGTGTCTGAATTCCCGGATGTCTTTCCGGATGATTTGCTAGGTATGCCGCCTGAACGCGACTTCGAATTTTCTATTGATCTCTTGCCTGGCACAGCTCCTATTGCAAAGCGGCCCTACTGCATGGCACCTATAGAGCATGAGGAAGTTAGGAAGACTATTGATGAGTTGCTAGCCAAGGGCTATATCCAGTCACAGCTTCTCTCCTTGGGCTTTTCCATTGTTGCTAGTAGATAAGAAGGATGGCTCGAAGAGGATGTGTGTTCGATTATCGGGAGCTGAATGCAGTTACCATCAAGAACAAGCATCCACTGCCCCGTATTGAGGATCTCTTTGATTTGCTTCGAGGTGCTCATATATTCTCGAAGATTGATCTTCGCTCGGGTTATTTTCAGCTGAGGATCCGTCCTGGGGATATTCTGAAGACGGCATTCACCTGCAAGTATGGGCTATATGAGTACACGGTCATGTCCTTCGGCTTGACTAATGCCCCGGCTTTCTTCATGCATCTGATGAACATGGTTTTCATGGACTATCTGGATGTCTTCGTGGTGATCTTCATTGATGATATTCTGATCTTCTCCAAGACAGAAGAAGAGCATGAGGAGCATCTGAGACTTGTATTGCAGAGACTGAGGGAGCATCAGTTGTATGCCAAGTTTAGCAAGTGTGAATTCTATATTGACGAGGTTCCATTCCTCGGTCATGTTATCTCTCAGGGAGGCATTGCTGTTGATCCGAGCAAGGTAAAGGATGTGCTCGAGTGGGAGACACCGCAGACAGTAAAGGAAGTCAGGTCATTCTTGGGCTTAGCAGTATATTATCGGAGGTTCATTGAGAATTTCTCCAAGATCGCGAACCTTTGACTTCCTTGCTGGAGAAGAATGTGGCATTCATATGGACTGATGAGCGTCAGAAGGCCTTTGATGAGCTGAAGAAGAGGTTGACTACGGCGCCAGTCCTTACTCTGCCAGACCAGAGCAAGAGGTTCACGGTGTATTGTGATGCTTCGAAGGATGGTCTTGGGTGTGTCCTGATGCAGGAGGGCAGAGTGATTGCTTATGCTTCACGGCAGTTACGTCGGCATGAGCTAAATTATCCCACTCATGATCTTAAGTTAGCCGCAGTTGTGCATGCTCTGAAGATTTGGAGGCATTACTTGTATGGGCAGCAGTGTGATATCTACACTGATCACAATAGCCTCAAGTACATTTTCACGCAGAATGAGCTGAACATGCGGCAGAGAAGATGGCTAGAGTTGGTCAAGGACTATGACCTGGAGATTCACTATCATCCGGGCAAGGCCAATGTTGTAGCAGATGCTCTGAGCAGAAGAAGCTATGTCAACATGGCCGTGGCTTTCTAGATGCCTCCAAAGTTATGCGAGGAGTTCGAGCAGTTGAGTCTGGGCTTCTTGCATCATACCTCCAGTGCAGCATTTGAGGCAGTACCGACTCGTCAGAGATCAGGCAGCATCAGAAAGAAGATGAGAAGCTGCAGGAGATCCGTGAGTTGCACAAGAAGGGCAAGGCCCCACACTTCAGAGAGGATGATCAGGGTACCTTGTGGTATAAGAACCGGATCTGTGTGCCAGATGTGAATGATCTCCGGAAGTTGATTCTGAGTGAGGCCCATGATACAGCTTACTCTATTCATCCAGGCAGCACGAAGATGTATTATGATCTGAAGGAACGTTTCTGGTGGTATGGGATGAAGCGTTCAGTGGTAGAGTACGTGGCTATTTGTGACACCTGTCAGCGTGTCAAGGCTGAGCATCAGAGGCCAGCAGGTCTGTTACAGCCTTTGAAGATTCCAGAGTGGAAATGGGAGGAAATCACTATGGACTTCATTGTTGGATTGCCTCGTACTCAGAAAGGGTACAACTCTATATGGGTAGTAGTGGATCGATTGACGAAGGTTGCTCACTTCATTCCAGTGAACACTACTTACTCCGGTGCTAGACTTGCAGAGTTGTACATCTCTCGGATTGTCTGCTTGCATGGTGTGCCCAAGAAGATTATATCAGATAGAGGGTCTCAGTTCACTTCTCGGTTCTGGGAGCAGCTCCATGATTCGTTGGATACGAAGCTGCGTTTCAGTACGGCTTATCACCCTCAGACAGATGGGCAGACAGAGAGAACCAACCAAGTGTTGGAGGATATGCTGAGAGCTTGTGCCATTCAGTATGGTACTAGTTGGGATAAGTGCCTGTCTTATGCTGAGTTTTCATATAACAACAGCTATCAGGCCAGTCTGAAGAAGTCCCCCTTTGAGGCATTGTATGGCAGAAAGTGCAAGACTCCTCTCTATTGGGATCAGATTGGTGAGAAGCAGCTCTTTGGCCCTGAGATCATAGATGATGCAGAGTAGATGGTTCAGGCTGTGCGAGAAAATCTGAGGATTGCACAGAGCAGGCAAAAGAGCTATGCAGATGGCAAACGGAGAGGCCTGACTTTTAGTGTTGGTGATCATGTATACCTGAAGGTGTCTCCGATGAGAGGAATCCGCAGGTTTAATGTCAAGGGGAAGATAGCACCTCGGTATGTTGGTCCATTCAAGGTGTTAGAGAGGAAAGGCGAAGTTGCTTATCGCCTGGAGTTGCCCACCAGCCTCTCAGGAGTTCACGATGTCTTCCATATATCTCAGTGAAGAGGTGTCTGCGAGTACCCGAGGAGCAGGCACCACTGGATGGGTTAGAAGTTGAGGAAGATCTGACTTATACTGAGCATCCGGTGAAGATTCTGGAGACATCAGAAAGGGTTACTCGGAACAAGCGCATCAAGATGTGCAGAGTTCAGTGGAGTCATCACAGTGAAGCTGAGGCTACATGGGAGCGATAAGATGAGCTGAGGAAGACATATCCAGATCTCTTTGCTAGCCAGCCCTAGCTAAATCTCGGGGACGAGATTTCTTTAAGGGGGTAGGGTCTGTAACACCCTAGTTTAAATTTCAGTATTTTATAATAAATTTAATTGGCTTTACTTAAATTTCTAAGGTTTATTGTGTTTAGTATGGCAATTAATTCAATTTTATTCCTCAAGTAATTAATATTTTATCATAGGTTTAATTTTGTTGTTGCATTCATGCAGGTGCATTGTTTTAATTGTTTGAGTGTTAGCATTGAATTCAAATTCAAATTTGAATTCAACTAGTTTTGGTTGAGTTTGAATAGGGTTTCGGAAGGGAGAGAAATAGATGAAAACCCAAAAAAACCAAACTCAAACCCAAAACCGCAGCCCAGTCGCAGTCGGCCCAGTTCGCTCAACCCACCAGGCGACCACCCCGGCCTGCCCCGCGATCCGCTCAGCCCACGAAGCAAAAGCCCCGCACAGGCCTGCTCCCACTAGAGCACGCCCCCGCTTCACCGCGCGCGCGCCACCGGCCCAGCCCGCTCCCCAGTTGGCCCGAGTCACGGTGCGTTCGCCTCAACGCGCTCGCGCGCACCCTCTCGCTGACGTCTTGGCCCCACACTCCAGAACCTTCGCCTTCCTCTGCCGCTAACCTCGTCGGACTCCCTCTGCTCTCTGGGCCTCTGCCGCTCCATGCCTCTCCCCCTGCTGCTGGCCCCGCTACACCCTGCGCACCAGCCTCCCGATAACCGCGCCAACTTAGCCGCGCCCTTCTTCTAGAAGCCAACCCGGGAATCGGATCTGCTCTATCCCGCGTCCGCTTCGAAATCTTTGCACCGCAATTCCCGCGGCTCGCACGCCGAGGATCCCCCCCATCGCCTTCTTAACGCGCCCTGCACCTCCCCAAACCGTATCCCCACCTCAATTTCCCCTAGAATCTAGCGCAATGCCGTCCCACCGTTGGAGCTCTGCCCTGCCGCCCACGGTGAGTTCCTCGTCGATGCTCCCAGCCGTCAACCCTATACCGGCCATACTGACCCATTTGGTCGTCTCGTAGGACGACCCCGCGTAGCTGCCACCGGAGCAGACGCTCAAGGAGCCATCCACGCGGCCTCTCCCCGTGCGCCATCGACTTGCCGAGCTTGGACCCGCCGCGCCACCGCCGGAGCACGACGTTGACCTTCTGCGCCGTTCGCCTTCTTCGATCCGAGCCCCGGTGAGCACTAACCCGACCTTCTCTCGCTTTTGCGCTAGATAATTTAGCCCGTGGTGCACCTAGGTGCCTGGACCCCGCACGCCGGCGTCTCGCCGCAGCAGCTCCGCCGTAGCGGATGCCTGCATCCCTGCACCCCGCACGACCCCTGCACAAGCATACCGTGCCTTGCGCAAGTCACCCGACCCTGCTACACGTGCGTCCGGGCCACAGAACGGCCTGCACACCGCACAATGACGAGTTAGCACTGCCCCGCACCACCGCGAGCCTCACCCGTGCCCCAATCCGTAGACCTAAGCGCCCAGGTGATTTAGCCATGCCGCGCTCATGCTGCACGGCCAAACTACAGCCCGAACCAACCCTGGGAGCGTCGGATTTGTTTCTCCGGCGAGCTTCGCGTCGCGCCGCCGCGGACAGAGCCACCGGCGGGCGAGCGCCGCCGCCCCCACGCGCGGAATGGCTTCCAGCCGTTAGATTCAGAGTAAACGCGTAGGATTAGAAGGCCGTACCCCTTCGTTGTGAGCCCCCCGATCTCGATCCAATGGAGCAGATCCACCCGTACCGCTTCACCCTTGAATCTTTGCTAAAGAGACCTCGGAGTTCTCTGAATTTAACCCGCGGTCCATCTAAACAGAAAACTAATTACAGTTTGGCCCAAAATCTTGCACAGACCCCCCTGACCTTTTTAGAAATATTACCCGCTGTCCTGAGCCGTCGGTTTTGCAGGATAGCCCCTAAAACTAAGGTTTATTTACATTTAGGCCCTCGGTTTTGCAGAAAACCCCCTGGAACTTAGTTTTTCTCGCAGATAAGCCCCTAGAACTTGTTTTTGGCCTAGATTTTGCGTTTTAGCTCCGTTTTAGGCATTCTTTATGTCCACGCGATCGTTGTAACGCATAGAATAGCTTTAGATTAGTTTAGTGTGCTGTTTTATGTATTGATGTACTGTTTCTTAGCTTTTGTTAGTGTTTGCTTGTATGCTTATTATTGTGCCTTGTTTTGGCCATGTGTTCGTGAGTAGACGTTGAGCTACCGGAGGAGCCCCAGTACCAGTACCCGGAGCAGCCGTCTTCTGACCAGTTTGAGCAGCAGCAGGAATAGTACGAGGAAGGTAAGTATAATATGAACAACACCTATCACTTTAAATACATTTTCATACTGCATTTTCATACTGTATGCCTATAAGGACATTCCTAGCCACTTTATATCCTTTATATATATCCTTTGGGTTGCATTTTGGTTAGTTGTGCTAGGTGCCGCGCTATAACACATTTGGTCCTTTTTAATTAATTTGATTAATGGTATATGCAACTTAATTCTGAGAGTGGCCCTCTGTGTGGCTTGAGTGGCTCACTTCTCATTAAAATTGGTTTTTGTTAGAAACATGGTTTAGGGGGCCAGCACGGTGCTTACTGCTGGGTTGGCCACTCTCCATAAGGACCGGTTCATAGAGCGACAACCTGGGACAACAGCGCTACCACAAGACTGGAATGGGACGGTCTTGGCTTACTAATTAGGCCATTTTGGTTCGGGAGTAACTTACCGACGGGGCAAGAGGGGAGTCAAGCTTCAATGGTGCCTAGGCTACGGGGCTTGGTCTGTGTACCCCTCGAGGTGGGTACCATCGTTGCATTGCCTGAATCCTTAGCGGTTACACCTTACCAACGTGCCCTTTGTAACGGCCTCGTAATGAGTCGCTAGTCATCTCACCTAAGGAAGTGTGATGAACAACTAGCGTAGCTCACGACTTGTGGGTAAAGATGTGCAACCTCTGCAGAGTGTAAAACTGTTATACTAGCCGTGCTCACAGTCATGAGCGGCCCAGATCCTCCTTTTGATTAGTGGGGTTAACTCCTTCCGACGGGGGTGTGCCTCTCGGGGTTACCTTGGTGGTTTCGGTTTGGTTCTCAGTAGTAACATGATTAATTTTGATTAATTACTATGTAACTGGGTTTATGATAATTCATCAACTTGTAGTAAATAGCTTTAATAAAATTTTGCCAAGACTTAAAAGCTAATGCAGTCAGTCAGCCAACCTTAGAGCCTCATAGTTTGTGTTATACTTGTTGAGTACAAGTTGTGTACTCACCCTTGCCTCTTCTCTACTTTTTCCTCTTGGATACGCTACTGCTGCTCAGTTCCTGCCGAAAAGAGGGAGTTCGCTCAGCGCTACCAGGACTACGAGGACTTCTAGGCATTTGTCTCCCAGTCGACGTCCCTGTGGCGCCCTGCTCAGCTTCCGGCGAGAGTTATCGTTTATGTATTCTACGCTTCCGTTGTATCAGACATTTTTGTCATTAATGTAATAAATAACATTCGTATTCGCTTTATTATATCTTTTTACGTGATATGTGCTATGATATACTGTTCATTCTGTTGTATATACATGTGACTTGATCCTGGCACGTATATGATTGCTCGATTTATGTCCTTTTATAAACCGGGTGTTACACATAACTAGGCCTAGCGAATATAACAGATAACTAAACCATAACAAAAAACAGAGGCCTAAGAACTAGCAAGAGCCTAATTCCCGAAACAATCCCTATCAAGGCTAGAATAAAGCATCTATTACATCACCGGAATATCCAATCCGTTTGCAAGGCCTAACCTAGCAGATATTGAGCTAATCCTTATAAAATAAGAATAAACCATTACAGATTGGATCTACTAGATAGAAAAGAAGTAAGGTGTTATCTCTACGCAACTAATCCTTCGCAACGAGAATTATCTTAAGATCAAAGCATGAACGCATAGAGAAAACATGATATTCGTAGATGGTGAACAACAAGAGCATGATGGATTTACTAAAAATCATGCTATGAACATCGAGATAACTAGCATTACTCGCCATCAAAAATGCTTCAGTACGAGTAATACCAAGGTAAAGGCAAGAACAATGCTGCCCTGATCGCAAGAAGATGATCAGGGCAGCATGGCGCTTACTTGGATGAAACCCTAGAATTAGGGGCGGCGTTGCGCCAAGGTGTTGTTGCAAAAAGTGATGACGTTCCTTCTCTTACGAATATCATAGGGTACATATTTATAGTCCAGAGAATTGGGAAACAATCTAAACCTAACGCATCCAAATCGGACTCTATCTCTAATCCAAACTAAATCTAAAGATACATGGCCTGCACGGCCCAGATACTCACACAGGAGCCGATTCTCAAGCCTTCTTTAATCCTTGCTTCAAGCCCAACTCGCTTGCGGCCCATTAATTAACTCTGTTAATTTATGGCGATAACAATCATCCCATCACAGATCAGTGTATAGGGCGTGCCTCGTTATGACAATTGTTACTGTCAGATTAACAGCCACAATTACCTTTCCGGTCTGAAACAAAATTCTTTTCTTTGGGCCACTCTTCGTCCAGGAATAATAGGCTTTCCCTTAAACCCATGCCGGCTAAGTGTTCTCTGAACACATTGGGTGGTAGGCCTTTTATAAGCGGATCCGCTGAAATCTTGTCTGTTCTGATATGTTCTAAACAAATTATTTCATCCTGGACTTGCTCCTTAACAACATAAAACTTTATATCGATGTGTTTGGCAGCACCACTCGACTTGTTGTTATGAGCGTAAAATATTGCTGGTTCATTATCGCAGTATAACTTCAGTGGTTTTTCTATACTGTCGACCACTCTTAAACCGGGTACAAATTTCTTAAGCCATGTAACCTGCCTGGAGGCCTTGTAACGTGCTATAAATTCTGCATGTCGTGGAAGCTGCTGTTACTGACTGTTTAGAGCTCTTCCACGATATTGCTCCTTTTGCAAGAGTAAAGATGTATCCAGACATGGATTTTCTGTCATCTACATCTCCTGCAAAGTCTGAATCTGAATATCCTTCTATTTCTATAGATTCTGGTTTTCTGTACGTTAGCATGAGGCCAGTAGTGCCCCTCACATAGCATACTCTTCTTTACCATCTTCCAGTGCTCTGTGCCTGGATTACTTTGGTATCTGCCAAGTACCCCGGTAAAAAAACTTAAGTCAGGGCGAGTGCATACTTGTGCATACTGTAAGCTTCCGACAGCTGAAGCATAAGGCACTGCCTTCATTTGCTCGAGCTCATACTGATTCTTGGGACACTGATGTTTCCGGAAACTATCGCCCGTGACTATTGGAGCACGTGTGGGCTTGCTCGCATGCATACCGTATTTCTTTAATACTTTTTCTAGGTATGCTTTCTGTGACAATCCTAATACCCCTTTTCTTCTATCTCGGTGAATTTCAATTCCTAAAACGAATGAAGCTTCACCAAGATCCTTCATATCAAAATTCGAGGACAAAAAATTCTTTGTCTCCAATAGTAGATTAACATCACTGCTAGCCAGCAGGATGTCATCCACATACAGGATAAGAAAGATAAATCTCCCATTCTTAAATTTTGCATAGATGCAATTGTCCTATTTATTTTCTTTAAATCCAAACTTTCTTATTGTTTCATCAAATTTCAAGTACCACTGCCTTGAGGCTTGCTTCAAGCCATAAATTGATTTCTTTAGGTGGCACCCTAAATTTTCTTGGCCTTCCACAACAAAACCTTTCGGTTGTGCCATATAGACGTCTTCATATAGATTCCATTCAGGAATGCCGTCTTCACATCCATCTGATACAATTCTAGGTCATAATGAGCCACTATGGCCATTATTATTCTGAAAGAGTCTTTACATGAGACCGGAGAAAAGGTCTCATTATAATCTATTCCTTCTCTCTGTGTGAAGCCTTTTGCCACGAGTCGCGCCTTATATCTTTCTATATTCCCTTTGGAGTCACACTTCGTTTTGTAGACCCACTTGCAGCCGACTGTTTTGGCTCCTTTGGGAATTTCTTTTAAGTCCCAAACTTTATTGGTACTCATTGATTTCATTTCATCTTCCATGGCTGCAAACCACTTGGATGATTTCATTTCAATTTGTATTTTTTTCGCTATTATAGACTTCGTAATCATCAAAAATAGCAGATTTTCTAATTCTTTGTGGCCTTTGTGGGGCCAGTGCAACTGGTATTTCTGGTACAGGAGGCTGCTGTTGCTCCCCCTCATCCACAACAATGGGTTCTGGTTGAGCATGAGGAATGAAATCCTCATTCTCATTCGCTGCCACGTTAGGAGAACTAATAACAGACGTTGGCACTGTAGTGTTCTATAGTGCTGGTGCCACAGCCACAGGTAAGCAGAAATAAGGTTCTTGAGTCATCGAAGTAGAGACGAATACCCGCTTTTCCTCAAGATCGATTTTTCTGGCTACAATGCTCCCCCTGATCATCTGATCTCTTAGAAAAGCAGCGTGTCTTGTTTCTACGAATTTCGTATGTCTGTCAGGGCAGTAAAAACAATACCCTTTCGATTTTTCTGGATAGCCAATAAAATGGCAACTGACTGTCTTGGGATCTAGTTTCCCAATGTTTGGATTAAACACTTTGGCCTCAGCCGGACAGCCTCACACTTGAAAATGATTGAGCGAGAGTTCTCTTCCTGTCCACAGTTCATACGGTGTCTTCGGCACCGATTTACTTGGCACGCGATTAAGTATGTAGATAGCGGTTTTTAACGCCTCCATCCACAAGTTAATCGGTAGCGTGGAGTAGCTCATCATGCTTCTTACCATATCCATAAGGGTACGGTTTTTTCTTTCTGCCACTCCGTTCTGCTGAGGCTCGCCCGGTGTGGAATACTGGGCAACTATGTCATTTTTCTCTAGGAATCTTGCAAAAGGTCCAGGAACTTGGCCATACGGGGTATGCCGACCGTAGTATTCTCCCCCACGATCGGATCTAACAATCTTGATCTTTAAATCATGTTGATTTTCTACTTCTGCTTTAAATATCTTAAATTTATCCAACGCTTCTGATCATTCGTTGATTGGATAAATATAGCCACAACGGAATAATCATATGTAAATGTTATGAATGAATCATAGTCATCTACAGTAGTGACAGGGAATGGTCCACAAATATCCATGTGGATTATTTCTAAAATTCCCTCACTTTGTTTGGCGCCTTTCTTTATGTTCTTGACGTATTTTCCTTTAATGCAATCGATACATTGTTCTAAATTTGAAAATTCTAACGGTGAAAGAATTGATGCTTTTACTAAGCGCTCTATTCTCCCCCTCGAAATATGGCCTAATCGACAGTGCCATAATTTCGATGAGATTGCATCAATTCTTTTACGTTTCTTAGTGCCATTCCCGCATGAGGAGGAATTCTCATTCTTAGAACTTACAACATTAACATTCTTAGATAATGAAAGTAATTACAACTTGTCTTGTCGGAAGGCAAGACCAACACATTCTTTATTAAAGTGTATCTCACACTTGCCATCTCCAAAATGACAAGTAATCAAATCATCATCCAACTTAAACACACTAATTAAATTTCTTTGTAGCGAAGGTACATAAAGAACATCTTTCAAATGAAGTACAAAGCCATTATGTAATTCTAAATGAAAATATGCTATGGCTTCAACTTTAGCTTCTTCTCCATTCGCCACTTTAATTCTTCTTCCTCCTCTTGGCCGGGTCTGGCTCATACTTGTCCCCTGTAATGAATTAGCAACATGAACAGTTGCTCCAGAATCAATCCACCAAGTGGATTTATCATAATTCAAAAACAAGGATTCATCTACAAAAGTAATGGTGTCCTCACCGTTCTTTAATAGCTCCATCAGAAATTCTGGGCATTGCCTCTTGTAGTGCCCTCTTTTCTTGCATTTGAGGCACTGGTCTTTATCAACTGGGAAGTCTGACCATTCTTTTTCGCGTGGAGGTGGTTTGGAAGGACCACTTTCATGCTGATTCTTGCTTGGCGGGAAGGGCCTCTTGTAGTTCTGGTAATTCTTTTGGAGGTTCTTTTTCTTTTGGTGCTGGACTTGAAAGACAAGTTCACCACCACCATTGGCATTTTCCAGCCTTGCTTCTTTCTGAGCACACATGGCAATCAGCTTCTCAATGTCCCAGTTTTCTGGAAAAGTGTTGTAATTGACGTGAAAAGTCGCAAACTCCTTTGGAAGGGACTTGAAAACAAGCTGGACAAGAAACAATTCTGGTAAGGGCATATCCATTGTCGCTAGTTTATTGGCCATGTGGCTCATCTCTAGGATATGATCTCTGATTCCACCACCAGTGTATTTTTTTTTGTAATTAGCTGCTCTGCAAGAATAGCAGCATAAGCTTTGACAGAGCTAGTGAACTGACTCTTTATTTTCTGGAGGTATTATGTAGCGGTGGGGCAAGCAGTGATTTCATTCTGATGGATTCTGAGATAGAACCTTTAATGATCAATAAGCACTTGCGGTTTGAATCCGCCCACGGTGCCATCTCCTTGTCATACAAGGTTTTTACTTCATCATATTTCTTCTGACGAGCAGTGAATGTCGCGTCAGCTTCATTCTGAGCCCTCACGGGCTTTTCTGATTCTTGTGGCCGAGGCGTACTGATGGCCAAATCTATGTTGGCCATCGCCAGAGCGATTTCTAGCTTCTGGTACCACTTCCCATAGTTTCTGCCATCTAATTCTGGGATGCCATTCAAAAGGTTCATAGTATTTGAACCTGAAATTCAGATTCAAAAATTTGTGAGGACAACAATAATATGCATGTATAAATTTAACTTTGGTCCAAATTAAAATATGCGATATTCTGTACATTAAATCTAAATCACCGTTGGGCAGAAAAAGATATAATGTATACAAAATTCTGAACAAAATCATAATATTATAATATCAACTTTGGTCAGAAATTACAATATCATAATATATTGAAAATTTTGAAAAATAAATTATATATGCCTCTATATCAATTATCTCGTTGGTTCAAATTAACATAGAGACAAAATAAATTCTTTGCAGCAGAAATATGTAAAAATTCTAAATTTCAGAAGCATGATTCTATAAAATTCTGTTCTAAAAATAATACATGTTGGCGCATTTATTTGTAGAGATTCAAATTCTAAATAAATTCATATTCTAAAATGCTTCTGAAATAAAAAAAGGAAAAATCTAATTTGTTACTGTTCATTTGGCCCGTGGCCAGTTCTGGCTCTCCACGGCCTACGCGTGCGCAGCGGTGCGCCCCCGCGCCCAGGCCGCAACCTAGGCCTGGGCCGGGACAGCGGCCCGCGCGTCGCCCCCTCTTGGGCCTCATCTGGCCCGTGCGCCGCCGGCCGTCCCTGGTCGTCGATCTGCTCGGCGCGAGATCGGACCGTTGGCCGCGATCTTCGCACGGACAAAACCAGAGCCGGCGGTTCACCCCTTCAAACCCTAGATCATTCTGATCCTCTCCCCCTTATCTTCACTAGTGCAGCGGAGGCCGCCTTTGGCCGGGCGGAGGAGAGAGCGAGCGGCGGCACCGCCGCCGGACCCCTCGCCGGCGTGCGCGCTCACCCGAGTGGGAGCGCACCGCCGTCGAGCGGCGTGACGGCGGTGCCCGAGTCCGCGCACCAGTTCTATCTCGCGGCCATGACCCGCGTGCGGGCGAGTGGTGGCCGCGGCTCTGACCCGCACGCCGATGAGCGGCGGCGGCCCGGTCGGGAGGTAGGTGTCCCCCCTCCCGGTTTTCTGTTCTTGGTCTAGGGTTAGGGTTTCTCAGGATTTCTAGGATTCGATTCTTGATCAATTCGAGATCGATTTCCTCTCCTTCTGTGTTCTGGGTGCGTGTACTCCAAAAGACCCGATCTACACACTAGATCGGGCATCTGATACCATTGTTAGATTCTACGTTCATGAATTTCTGAGTAGATCGAACTCTAGGTGACAGATCGGGTATGGGGTACGAGTTCTAGGCATATAAACAAGTAGTTCGACCCTACTTCTAGTGCAACAGAGAGAGAAGGAGGCGTGGAGAGGGAGGTGCAGACCATCTGCAGGAGGGGGCGCAGGGGAGCTCGTCCCGGCGGGCGCCATGGCGTCGATGGAGCCGAGGATGGAGGCGAGGAAGTCCGGGTCGGCGAGTCGCGGATACGGTGGTGGTGGTGGTGGACGGCGTAGATCCCGGCGTCCTTCAAGCCTCCACCGGCACTGACCGACGACGGGGTTGACGGAGGACGTCGTGGCGGCGGTGGTGGTGCTTCCCATCGGCCTAGCGCAACCCTAGATCGGTAGGGAACTGTAGGGTGGGTTCTAGCGGCGGTGAACTTCTGGTGCCGTGCCCCGGGCCCACCCCTCTTCTATATAGCGCTGGCAATGGGGGCCCACCAGCCATAACGGGCTAGGCGCCCCGATCAGGCGCGGTCAAGGGGTCCGACTCGGCCTTTGGGCCGAGTCGCGAGATCAATTCCAACACACGCAGGTAGGTCCCGTCCTCCAGCCTCACCATATCCTGCACACCCATGCCGACGCTGGCACACCTCTTGGTAGTGGTAGTCGTGGCCGCAGCAGCGGCCCCGTTCCTGCAGCACTCGGCGGCGGCCCAGCCGGTGCCCTCCTCCCCGGCCATGGCGCCTGGCGGCGCGGGCCTCTCCTCCTGCCCCCCCCCCCCCCCCGGCCACTCGCACAGCCTCCTGATCTCCTTCTCCAATAGCTGCATCCTCTTCCAGTCCCTCTGCGTGTCGCTGCTGCGCGGCAGCGCGTCCTCTGCCCCTCTCGGCGCCGGCTGCGGCGGGGCGCGGCGGCGGATGGAGAGGCAGGACATGAGGCCGGAGCATTCGTTGGTGGACACGGCCGGCGCCGGGGCCAACAGCTTCTTGCGGGACATGGTGGACGCTCGGTGCACTTTCGAAGTTGCAGGGGCTCCGCTACGGGCCTTTTGCCTTTTCTTATAGGTGCAGCAGTGGCTGATGGAGTGGCCCATTGGGGTTAGTTGCGAATTGCGATTCGTGAGGCGGCAGTTCGAATTCGAAACTTGAACTCGGAGGCCGTCGAACTTTTTGTGGGCGGCTTGCAGAGAGCTCGACGCGGCGGCGCCGGCCGTGGTGTACGGCGATGGGGCAACTGCATTTTGAAAAAAATAAGAGTAGGCCTTGCAGAATTATTTTATCGCACCTCAGTATAGTCGCTACCAAAAATCGCTAGAATGCCGTGTGCCTAGGTCTTTGCCGTGTGCTTTTTGTCGAGCACACGGCAAAGAGCCACTTTGCCGTGTGTCTCCACGAAAACGCACGACAAAAAAATACATACGGCAAAATCCATGCTTTGCCGTGTGCTGACACACGGCAAATACTTTACCGTGTATTTTTTTTTGGCACACGACAAAATCAATAGTTTGCCGTGTGTTATTTTCGGCACACGGCAAAGTTATTTTTTTTTCTCTTCTCACCTTGAAACTTTTTCTATCCATCATATACAATATGTAGTACCCCAAGTTAAAATTGGTTACATTTTTAAATTTATTCTATATATAACTAATTAATTGCATTTCAAGCAATTTTTTGAATCAAGTCATATTTGAACTGCAAGTGATTCAAATAATAGAATAAAATTAGTGAAAAATGATACTCATGTTATTTAGCCCAACTTGAGGTCTTACACGTGAAATGAAAAGAAATTTTCAACATCTTGTCTAGGAAACACGGCCACGAACGTGTGTTGGAATGATTTTAAAATTCTAAAAAAAGCAAATGAAGTCTGAAAATTATGAGATTTGGCAATATCTCATGATATCATATGTGGAGGCTATGGTAAAAATTCGAGTGGATTCTAAAATTTTGTCACGTACAATGCTTACAAATGGAAACATCTATGAGGAAGAATCAGAGAGTTGAGAAGGATGCGGTTAGATTTTGAATGAAAGTGATCATCAAATTTGGATTTGACTTCAAAAAAAATTTCTATAGCCAATAGATAATATAAATTATTTCATGTAAAATTTTAGTGATTTTTTGGAACTTTTTGATAATTTTAATGTATCAATTTCAATTACAGAATTTTTATTGATATAAAAAATTTTGACGTGTGTCGTGTGCCTTAGATCTGGCACACAACAAAGTAAAATTTAAATTTCGTAAACGATGTCGGATGGAAAAACTACCAAAATGAAAGTTGTAGATCTCAAAAAATTATGAAACTTTGTAGTTGATAAGTTTTTTTATTTGAATTCATTTAGGGCCTCAAATAAGCAAAATACACTCGGTTCAGTATAATATGTGGGGAAAAAACTGTAATATAGACACAAGTGAGAGTCGTACAATAATATTATATTATGTTTCGTTAGATTTTAGTTCTTATTAAAATTTTAAATTTGGCGGCTTGAAAAATTGGATTCAGGACTAGGAGCAGTCACACGGGTGTGTTTGGTTTGCTTTTGAACCACAGCTTACAGCCCATAACAACTTTTTCAAAAAACACAGCTCAACCAAACACACCCAAGCTAGCGTAGAGCACTGACCTGACCGGTCCACATGTCAGTGTAAGCCAGGCACAGAAACTAGCGGTGCCACTTTTTCGGGCTTTCACAGGTATCGACCCCCGGTCCCGGAGATCTCGACATCTTTTGATTTGAGGTCGCCTCCCCCTTCCACTCCGCCGCACCACCACCGCTCCCACGCTAGTGCTCCGGCAATGCAGCAGGGCGACTCCCCGTGTCGAGTGGCTCAGCGCGGGGTGCAGCAGCAGCTGAACCTTGAGGGGATGCGCGCGCGGTGGGGTTGTACAAGGCCATCTCCCGCATCCTCGAGGACTTTGACGTCATCCCCCACACGAACCCCACCACCTCCCCAAAGTGGTAACTCACCCCCCCCCCCCCCCCCCCCCTCTCGGCTTCCGATTGATGTCCGATAGGGATTCTAGGGTTTAGTTACGGTATATCTGCTAGTGTTGTGTCGCTGCGCAATTGCTGACTGGTATGGTTTGGCTTCCTGTGGTATGGTGAATTGCAGGCAGGACGTCCTCGGGCAGTTCTCGATGGTGAGCATGGAGCTCTTCAACATTGTGGAGGACATTAAGAATGTGTCCAAGGTGTTTGTAGTGTACCCCAGGAACGTCAATGCCGAGAATGCTCCAAGTATGCCGTTCTGAAATATCCTTCAATTTGCCCCCTTTATGATATGCATATTTGTGTTTATCTTTGTGTCTAATTTAGTTAGCGCATAGTGGGATTAGTTTTGCTAGAAATCATAACTAGTATGTAGTTTTCTCTAATATATAGGATAGTTTTCCTTCTGTCAGCTATGTTCTAGTTCAATCTCAGGGTTTACTGATTCAGTTGTGCAATGGAGCTTCTTCCTGTTCAGGGATAGCAGTTTCAAGAAACACCTTTTAGTAAATCGAAGCATGTAATTTTGGGAAGAAATATTATCTAAGGTCATTCTCAATGGGAGTTTCATGACATTAAATACCATCAATTTTGTAGACATGGCAAGAAGAGAGAATGATAGATTTTTATGAGATGTGAGGAGAGTTTCATCACCATGAAACACATCTAGCACAGTTACCTAGTTCTCAGTCTAGGTAACTGTGCCCATGAAACTCCCACTAAGGCTGGCCTAATATAAACCCTCTCGGTTTGCATCTTAACTTAAAGGAAAAAGTCCGGTTTACACCCTCCAACTATCGCAAAAATCCGATTTTCAACCTTCAAGTACAAAACCAGACAACATAGGCCATCCAACTGTCAGAACCGGGCAAATTTGGCCCCTGGGATGGTTTTGAAGGTGGTTTTTCATTTTGTGAGAATTAAAAATATAACCTATCTATTGTCATATGACTTGTGAGCTATTGAGATCTAATTTTTTTATGTTCATAATATTTGGTTGCTTGCAGTTATGCCTATTATTTTTAATAACTAAGATTGAAATGGGGCAATAATAGATAGATTACATTTATAGAAAAATTTTGGTACTAGTTTCATATTTTTCTGATCTAAAGTGAATTAGTTTTGATTTTTTTTAAATCTAATTACGTTTATTTAATTTTTTTAGAAAATACAAAACCACCCCAAGGGCCAAATTTGCCTGGTTTTGATAGTTGGATGGCCTATGTTGTTCGGTTTCGTAGTTGAAGGTTGAAAATCAGACTTTTGCGATAGTTTGGGGGTGAAAATTGAACTTTTCCCTAACTTAAATGTTGATTTTAATGAGTTCTGTTCAGTAACCAACTGTATTGAGTTTAAGCGAATCCATCAAACAAATATTGTCTTATTTGACTGAGGCTGTGTTTAGTTCCGTTTTCCAAAAATTTTGGAAACGGAATCTTGGCATTTAGAAGTACTAAATAAAATCTATTTATAAAACTTTTTACATGGATGGGTTCTAAATCGCGAGGCGAATCTAATGAGCCTAATTAATCCATCATTAGATATTATTTATTGTAGCACGATGTTGTCCAATCATGGCCTAATTAGGCTTAAAAGATTCGTCTCGAAATTACACCCGGGAGTTATGGAATGGGTTTTGTCAGTTATCCACACTTAAGACTTCTAATTAGTGGTCAAACGTTCGAAATTACTACAGCGCTGAAAATTTTTTGGAATTTTAAGGGGAACTAAACACGGCCAGAATACCAGGTAGCCTTTGGCTGTTCATGGTTCAGCATTTCCCAACTCTATGATTCATCTATGTTTCAATGTATTTGGAGGAAAAAAAATCGATTCTTTGTTGTTGTAGTAGGGATTAATGAGGTCTAGAATTATGGCCAGCTGAGCTAATGTCGTTATATTTTGGTATGATGTTTCTTTGTTTATTTCTCACAAGTTGTGTCACTCATGAAGAGTCGATCTAAGAAGATGTTGGAAAATGGTTGGTTGCTTTAACTGGTCTGGTCATGATGCCTTGCAATTTAGTGTTCGCAATTTGTATAATGTGAGTACAAGTGGTGCAACATAATTCTTCAACTTTGATGACAGCATTACAGGTAGTACTGCAATTGCAGTACTACCTGTAACGCTGTCATCAAAACTGTTGCCTGAGATGGAAGTTGAGGAAACTACAAAAAGAGAGCAATTATTGTCTGGAATAGCAAATCTACCTGTTCCTACACAGATTGAAAAGATAAAGGTGAGCAATTCAGTATGAAGAATGAAAAACTATAGCAAGTGGTACCTGATTGATTTATGGAAAAAATCTAAATTACTACCCTCAACTATAACCAAAGTCCGGATAACCCCCTAAACTATAACTTGGTCCAATTGACCCCCTAAACTATGTCATTTAGTTCATTCTACCCCGTAATACAATTCGTTCTTTTTGTTTCTCCATACACAAGTTGAATTTTAACCTCAAATTTTACAAGGTGGTAGTGGACATCACGATGCATATTTTAGAAAAAATTTAGAATTTTTCAACTTTATTTTTCATATAATTTTGAACTCCAATGTTTAATTTTTGTTAAATATTCTAACATATCACAATAATGATAAAAAATTACGATATATTTTTCTAACATGTGTTATGATGTGTACTATCATCTTGTAAAATTTCAACTTAAAACTTCACCTATGTATGGAGAAATGAAACGATAAATTATGTTATGAGGTAATTTGAACCAAAAAGCATAATTTGAGGGGTAAAATAAACCAAACGATAGTTTAGAGGGTTATCTAGACTTTGGCTATAGTTGAGGGTAGTAATTTAGATTTTTTTTCCTTGATTTATTGGCTATCTAGAAAGTAGAATGGACTTGTTATTATTCCATTCAGGTTAGAATAGACATGATTGGGAGTGCATGCGAAACTGCTGAGAAAGTAATTGCTGACTGCCGTAAGAGCTATGGGCTAGGAAGTCGTCAGGGGACAAATCTTGTTCCTACATTGGACAAAGCACAAGCTGCAAAGATACAGGAGCAGGAAGGCTTACTTAGAGCAGCAGTAAATTATGGTGAGGTGAAAGACATATATATCTATGCTTATAAAGTTTAGTTGCGGACTCGGCCAAATTTGATTTGGGTTGTTCCACGTGCCGCACGCACTTGCGTCTCTGCTGGTTTGAAATAAAAAATACACATGATCTTTAAGGTTTTGTGGTATACCGATTGGTCGCCTGCGGCGAAGCGTGGGCATCGATGCCTAGTACTGTTATAAAACATTAGCAGAGAGCAAAGGAGGAAAAAGCATGTTTGTTTTCTAAAAAATTATTTCTGTAGTCCGATTCTACAAACTACGCAGAGTCGCAGACTCCTATTCGGATATAAAAAAAACAACACCATGATGATCTACTATCACAAACTCCTAATCGGAATTCGGAAGTGAGTCCGGCACGGTCCATAAAAAGAGCAGTCCGATTTGCAGCGGATGCCCTCACTTCTAGTTGAATGCATTATAAATTCTACGGGTCCATAACAACCACGTCGACAGCTGCACAACAAAAACTAATATACCGGCGCGGACTCCTACAGTGATCGAGATCGAGATGACAGTGACACCGCACACGCCGCCGGCGAAACGCCGGCGGTTGGCCTCCTCTGCTGCAGCAGCCATCCCAGAGGACATACTCGTGACCGAGGTGCTCGCGCGAATCCCCGTGAGGTCCCTCCTCCGCTTCAGGTCCGTCTGCCGGTCGTGGCGCGCGGCGATCGATGGCGCCGACCCGCGCTTCGTGCGCCGCCACATCGAGCTCTCCCGAGGGTGGGCGCCGCCGTGCGTGCTCGACGTGCCCTGCGAGCCCCGCCTGGAGGACCACTGGGGCGAGGCCCGCTCCAAGGAGATGGAGTTCCGCCGGATCCGCCACGGCGGCGACGCCGCCGTGGACGCCGAGCTGATGCTCGCCCTGGTCTCGCCCGCGAACCGCTTCACCGCCGTGACGGACCCCGTGCACTGCGACGGCCTGGTCCTCGTCCCCACCGCCTCCGGGGAGCTCTTCGTCTGCAACCCGGCCACCAGGGAGGTCCTCGCGCTGCCGCCGGGCAGCCCCAGCGTGATGAGAGGGCGCGCGGTGGCGTTTGGCTTCGACCCGTCTAGCAACACGTACAAGGCGGCCAGGGTCTTCTACCGCCGGCTCGAGGTCGTCGAGGGCGAAGGGGTCATGGAGTGCGACGTCGGGCACGAGGTGTTCACGCTCGGCGCCGCCGCCTCATCATGGGAGCCGACCGACGACCCGCCGTACTACGTCGTCGCCCAGATCAGGCCGATCTGCACGCGGGGCGCCTTCTACTGGACCGCCGTCGTCGGCCGCGCGGGCGACCCGCGGCCGACGGAGCTGCTGCGGTTCTGCCTCCGCGACGAGACGTTCGCGGTGGTCCCGAACCCTCCCTGCTTCTTCTTCCAGTTGGCGGCGGAGGGCCTCATCGGCGACCGCGACACCCTCACGGAGCTCGGCGGGAGGCTGTGCTGCGCCCACGCGCGCACCGCGACGGGCGTCGACATCTGGCTGGCCGACGACGACGGGCCGAGCACCGAGTGGTCCATGGCGCACCGGATCGAGCTGCTCCGGCCCGTCGTGCACTCGGTGCTCCCGCTCGCCGCCGACGGGGACGAGCTGCTCCTGTCCGTCGACAGGCGCGTGCTCTACAAGTACAGCGCGGCCAGCAAAGCTGTGCGGGAAGTGGTGGACATGCAGCGGGTGCCGGACCTGTACTACGGAGCAAGGCCTCCGCTCCCTCTCCGTCTCGTGCACCATGCTGTGCCCTACGTGGAGAGCCTAGTGTCGATTACTAGACGAAACTATTAGGCTGACCACAGCGGAGGGAGCAAGAGCAAATTTGCTCCCTCCTTTGTTTCCCACGCCTTCTCTGTCTACAGTGTCAAACAGTGCATCTACAGTATCAAACAGTGTATTTAGTTCTCGAAATCGGCCGGCCTGTTCTTCTGGCTTTTGTTGGTTCTTGAATCTGTGTTGCATCCACTATGGGATTCAGCTGCTTTGCCGTGCACCATGCTGTGCCATACGGTTTCCGGTAGTGATCGCGTGGAGAAGTAGATCGAACTTCATTGAACAGGGCAGATAAGGAATAAGTCTAGATGACCCCCAAACAATCGAGAGCTACTTCGTCTCTTGAACGGTTGAACTATAAAATCAGATATTTTATCCCGTAACTATTCAAAACTGATCAAATAATCCCTCAAACGGAGGGCAAGGAGCTACCCCGCCCCGCCCACGCTATCCTCAATGCCGAACGGCCCCGGAGACCTCGTAGAGGATTTTTTTTATAGATTAAAGTTAAAAACCGGCCTTCTATATCCACATGGTGGATATATACAGCCCAGAATTACAAGAGCACTTAGGCTCAATCTCAAAATGAGGGTTACAAATACAAGAAAGGAACTCTAAAACGAAAGAAGAAAGCTAGAAGACTATGCTTTAATCTTCTTCTTCGTTCACGCTTCAGTCTTGCAACAACTCTTTAGCAACACTAATACAACACCTCGTCTGCTTAGAAACTTGATGTCTGAATTGTCTGTTGCTTGCTCGCCTGGACAATAAATTTAAGTGCACATAACCTCCAAGGCGATGCCTCCAAGGAGAACACGACGTTGACGCCGTCGTCGCGCAACCGGCAACCGACAAGCCGGAATTAGGTTTTCACCCAGAGGATTATTGACCTTTGCAGAGAGCATCATAACAGCGCCTCAAGGGAGGAAAACGACGCCCGAACAACGCCGCCGATGTTGACCTGACACAAAAATAGGTAGAGCTTTCGCCCGAAGTTCCTGCAAAGACAAAATCATTGCCAAGGCGGACAAGCAAGCCATCGGACGACCACTGCAATCCCCCCACGCCGAACTAAGTCGGGTGGATTAGGCCACTGGCCTCTCCCATAGTCACCACGGACAGGGTACCAGGGAGGCACTGGCGGTCGTCGTCTCTGAAGTTGAGGAAAGAAGCTCGGCGGCGCTGCTACGTAGCGATCCCCGCAACGCGCTCGCAAGACGCCGCGGCTGTGACGACCAGGCCCTGCACCGGCGCCGTCCGGACCCGCTGGCAACCAAGCCGATGACGAGGGGCAGCTACCTCCACCGCTGGACATGCTCATGCTGCCCCGAGCATGCCTTGCCACGCACGGCGAGCGCCGCCATGGTCGCCGCGCTCCACGCAACACCGAAGGGCGTGACCAGATCCGCGTGATTTGGCCTCGCCGCCGCCATCCTAGCAAGCCGTGCAGGCTTCCAAAGGCTGGCTCCGGCGGCGGTGCAGCGCCGACAAGGGGAGGAAGGGGGGCGGCGGCTAGGGTTTAGCCGCTGCCCGAGTTGCCCGCGCGGGGAGCGACGCTGGGGCCTGGTTTCCTCGTAGAGGATGAGGAATACCAGCGGGACGATCGAGAGCTTGGATACCACTGTCGGCATTGACGGCGGTGCCATCAGGGAGTCCCCTGCACTCCTCGCCCATTGGAGTGGCGCTGGCTGCTGGTGCCGCCGCCATGCTCTACGTTGGAGTAGAGAAGAAGCTTCAGTAATTGGGCATGCTTTGCTGAATTGGAAGAAGGGGAGCCAAGTGCTTGCTAGCACTGCACGAATATTGGAGAGCTACACCGTTCTCGTGCTTGGATTTAGGGACGGACGAGCAGTGCAAGGAGCAGAGATTTGGAGCCGGTGGATTTGCTTGCTTCTTGCGTGGGGAGGAATTGATCTGTAGCTGTGCTTCCGTCGGTGAAGAGAGCGGTTTTGCGGCGCGGGCTATGCAGTTTTGCGGTGCGGGCTGAGCCAGCAGGTTCGCGGCAAAGCCCGCCCGCTTGCATCTCTAGTTACAAGTGAGTGTAGAAAATTTTTCCTATATATGTGTGTGTCAAATTTGAATTGGCCCATTGACTCGAAATGCTAGCATGGCAAGAGGAGGTAGCCACGTAGACATGTCATGGTTAAAGCAAAATTTTAAGTATATATACCTCCATTATTTTACATTTTTACTTAGTTTATAACCTTTTGAATTGACTAGAAAGGAAGATGTGCGCTTCTTCTAATCTGGGAAATTATTATTTAAAAATGATAATAACAAATAGTATAAGAGATTCAGGGTGTGTATTTTGTGAGATTAGAAGGAGTGACTTGCCGTTATTCCAATGAAATACACATGAACACTACTTGACAGCATTCCCCTTTGGTAATGACAAAATGCATAACGGCTCCAAGAAAGAATTCGACGACTCTATATAAAAGCATCAAAGCCCCTGATACTTTACACCATCAGCACCCTTGCAAACACAAGAAATTTGATATGGCTCCCCGGAGAAAGAAGAAAGAGTCGGCAGGAAGAAAAGCTTGCCTCGACCTGAGGACAGGGTTAACTGAACCGTCGGTAACCGGTCCGGTTTGACCGGTTACCGGTCAAACCAGTCCGGCCCGGTTCCGGTTTGGTCCGGTATGGAATCGGTCCAAATTCAAAATTTAAATTTGAATTCAAAAAAATGAAAAATTCCTAAAAAAAATCCTAAAAATACTTCAAGTTGCGACGAATCTAATAGTGTCAAATTTTCTCAAAAATTCGTTCGTTTAATATACTTTTCGGCATTTAAAGTTAAAACAAAAAAGAAAAGGAAAAAAATGAGACGGCCCATTAAGTCCCACTTGGTAAACCGGTCAAACCGGCCGGTAAACCGGTCTAACCGGCCGGTATACCGGTTGCACATGCGATTTTAAATTTGGATTTGAATGCAAACCGGTCAAACCGGCCGGTAAATCGGTCAAACCGACCGGTAAACCGATCGAACCGGTCGGTATACCGGTACGAACCGGTTGAACTGGAAAGTTTGAATTTAAATTTGAATTTGTCTGATTCCAACCGGTAACCGGCCAAATCGGACCGGTATAACGGAACCGGAGGCCGGCGGTTACCTGTTAGCGTCGGATTTTAAAACCCTGCCTGAGGATGGCTCGGCTACTCGCTTCCCACCCGCTTTCCACAGCAGCGCAATACCGTGCGCGGCCCGTGTTCATCGGGTCGGCTGCACCTACGCCATGGCGCTCGCAGCCGCCAGCCTCTCAGGCGCAGCATCCGGCGCCGACCACTCCTCCTGCCACGCCGACCGATTCCGCGCGCCCCGAGGCTGCTCCATCGACTTCTGCCTCGGCGCGGCTCTCGGCGGCCACTACCGGCACCAAGAACGGCTCCCCGCGGCGCGCTCCGCCTTCGGCCACCGGCGCCGCAGGCAAGGGTGGCTCGCGGCGGCTTCCGGCGCCAACTACCTCCAAGAATGGCTCGCGTTGGGACGCGCGGGCCGCTACGGACACCGGCGCCCCTGCCCAGGGAGGGTCGAGCTCGCAGCGGTGCCTTGCGGCCAACCGCACCAAGAACTGCTCGCCGCGGCCCGCCAGGGCTCCTCCGAGCACCGATGCAACCTCCAAGGTTGGCTCGCCTGCGGTCAGTCCCGCCAATAACGGCTCGCGACGGCGTGCAAGAACCGCTCCCACTACAAGCACTGCCTCGGCCAAGACGCGGCGCCCGGCGGCCGCTCCGCCGCACCCAGCAGGAGCGGCGCGCTCCCTCCCGGACGCTTCTTCCACGACGTTCCCTGCCATTGGCAACTCTGTGGCCCCGCCGCTCCGTTCTCCGGCGGCGGAAGACACGCGAAACTTTCTTGCTGCCTTGCGATGGGAGATTCTCCCCCCCTGGCGTTCGCTCGGAGACCGTGCCGCCGGGCTGGGAGCCTCCACCCCCTGGCACTCGATGGGTGATCTGATCCCGACGGTACGGTAAGCCCGGAGCTGAAGATTCTTGAAGACTGAAGGATTTTGATCCAAGAAGTAGATGGTAAAGAATGAAGAGATCTTTGGTTCTTGTATTTGTTATGCGTTCTCTTCGATTGTTCTTTGGGTTTGGTTGTCGCTTGAAATGCTGAATCACGGGAATGCAAAGATTTTGGTTCCTGAATATATTTTTTTTCCTGTCCTTGCGGAGTTTGGAAATTGGCGTATTGAATTGTGATCTTCTTAAGAACATAAAAATTCATGATTAGTATTCATATAAATGGAAAGATTATTCGTGTTTGTCATCTTTGGTAACGAGCAGGCCCAATTGACTCAAAGAAAAAATGCATCTGAATCATAGGATTGGGAGTAGGGACAAAGTACTTGCTAGTAGTGCAGTGTAGTAAAATTCTTTTATAGCAAGTGTGGACTGATCATTCAGAGTGTTCTTTAGAAAAAAAAAAGTTTCGAATTCCCATGTCTGGACTTGCCATCGTATGATCTTTTAGCGTTACCTCTGCTAATCATGTGTAACTGGAAACATGTTACCTGACATGAACCATGAGTTAATATTCTTGCAGTTTGAGATGAAATACTTATTGTTACACGATTTTTTTTAAAAAAAATTGTAAGCTGCTGCTGTTTGAATTGTCATGTACCGGTTAAATTTACTTTCTCATGAGCAGTGGAAATTGACAAATTGTTCTGTTCTGTTGCTATCAATGTCAAAGTTATTGTCGCTACGGTTTAGTCATGGTGCAATTGTTTCTACTGTTTATCTTGTTTGGGTCCAGCTTTGAATTTCTCCCTTCTCATTTGTGGAATCAATGAACGGCCACTATAAAAAGAATGTATTTCTAAAGCAATCATATTTCTTAAACTACTGTGTGTCCTTAATTCTGCAGTAGCTGCTTAATCCATATACAACACAAAAGCATGTTATACAGATCATTTCTCTTGATACAGAACCAACGCCTATTCAGGTAAATCTTGACTTCAGGAGATGCCGTACGCAGAACCACTTGAATTCCAATGTCTGAAAACCTGAGTACATCATATCTTCAAGTGCAAAAGTAAAATCTGCAAAACATGGTTCAAAGTTTTTTTGTAAAATAACCAAACTCAAACTTCAGTTATGGAATTGTATTGTTCTGTCATGAGTGTAGAGATTTCGAGATGTGATCCAGAGTTGGTGGTGAGGAATCCAATCTTCAGGATTATCTTCTCTAGCTATTGAAGTGTACTTGCATCTTTCATTCAGACTACTGCTACGGAAATCAGCATAGCAGCCCCTGGACTTCATATTTGCTACTTCTGATGATCTGATTATTCAAATCATGAATCTTGAAGTTTGGTTTCCATTTCGGTAATAACTATCGCAAAGCTTGCTCAGTTATATTGTTTTCATTACCCATGGAATCTGTAGAACTAGTGTTCTGTTTCTTTTATTACCCATGATCTGTGATACCTGCTTAATCCAAACAACTGAAAAACTTGTTATAAATTTTTTTTTCGGAAACAGAACCAATTCCTAGGTAAATGTTGATTTCAGGTGATGCCATACACAGAACCACTTGAATTTTTCATGTTCTAAAACCTGAATACATCATATACTCGTCCAATCGTAAACCAACCGTCAAATTCAGACTTCTTCAGTTATGGAAATACATTAATTAGACATTCCGAGATGTGATCCTGTTCCTGACTTGTTTGCGAAGAATTCCAATCTCTAGGTTAATTATCTTCTCTGGCAGCGGCAGCGGCTATTAAATTGTAATGCAGGCAGACAAAGCAACAGAAATCAGCATACTAGACATATTTGGTAGTTTTGATCTGAATGTTCAAAATCTGAAGCTCGAAGCATTGTTTCCATATCCATAATCACTATCGCTAAGCTTGTTCATTTGTGTTCCACTACGAATGTGATGTTCTAGAGCTCGTGTTCAGTCCTTTTGTTATCCATGATTTCTTTTTCAGTGTCTGTCATCAGGTCTGCTCCAAATGAAGAAATTGAAAAAAAAAGGAGATGGGCGAAAACTCATCAGATATTGAATCGGAATGGATAGGCAGAACAGAGTGGAATATGACAAGAATGACATAGTGGAATATGACAAGAATGACATAGTGGAATATGACAAGAATGACATAGTGGAATATTACTTTTTCATCTTTGACCGTAAAAACATATAAAGATTGACAACATAAAAATAATATTAATTTATTCGTAATGAAACCAACTATTGTCAAATGTAATTTTCTATTTAAAAATAATTATTTTTAAAGATATTATTAATTAAATATAAAAATATTTAACTTTGGAAAATTAAAAAAATGTTATATTTTGGGACGGAAGTAGTAAATTAATTTAATCACTACTTATACTTTAAGATTCGTGCAGTTTTTCCGAAGGGACCGGAGCGAAACTGGCCTTCCACGGATAAGCCTTCTCAGGGAGAGCGACCCAGCAAGTCCCATGCAATACATGTGACGGTGGAAATATGAACTTAATCTGAAATAGTTCGAACAATTTGCTAATGTCACCAACGACGCCAATTTCTATTTATCGCGCGCGAATTGGCATGGACGCATCCCATGAACGCTTTGCAGCAGGCTCGCAGCTCACAACCTCGCATGCATGTCTCGATTACCGTGCAAGGTACGTACCCAAATAGAAAATGTTTCATTTCACAAATTGATTATTCAAATTTAATCTTTATTGCATCATTGTGTTTTTATTACGATGCGATCTTCAAAACTAGATTACATTTGATTATATTTAAACAATATTTTTTTGGTAATAACTGTTGTTCGGCCGGCCGTATTTTAATCCGTCTCTACGCACACCAGCACATGTGGCTGGGGCCGCGGGCTACTCACCACATGGTGGAGCCTACTTTATTTCCCCTTCATCTTTTTTCTTCTTCAGTTCATCTTGCATCCATTTCTTCTCCCACCAGCGAGCTCTAGCTTTCCAAATTCATGGCGACTCACATTCAGATGACTGTTGACGAGATCTCCTCCTCCTCCCCCTCGCTCGCTCTCTCTCTCTCTCTCTCTCTCTCTCTCTCTCTCTCTCTAATTAAGGCAGAGCCGCAGGTTAGGGTTTGGTTAGTGTGTAGAGCTTCCTTGTTTAGCGCAGATTGCTGCTGGGATAGATCTAGTGCCTCTTCGTAAGCGCAATGTTGGTTTTCCTCCACCTTCTCGCCGGCAAGTCCGGAAGGGTCGTCCAGGCCGAGGAGGACTTTACCGGGCCTGATGTTGTGGTGGACCACCTAGGCATGGTGGCGTCCCGTGAGCGCCTCGGCGAGCTACGCCACGCCGGCATGACATGGGCCGCGGCGGGCTGCGGGACGGGCGCACCGCACGAAGGCGGACCAGTCCAGCAAATGGTGTGCATCCAGGCCTCGTCGTGTACACCTGTACGACGCCCGAGTTCGCGCCGCCTCTCCTCTCCTCGAGGTTCAGCTTCGCTCTCCTGTCCTATTCCCTCAACGATTCTTCCTCATTACTCTCAGATCCGGCAATTTTGCGCCCTGGGAACTGCAGATTGGAGGTGGAGAGGCGAGTTGCGCGTCCTCTGGTTAGATGCCTCATGCCGCTGGTTGAATCGATGGATGTCGAGACCGGCATCGTCGACGTCCTCCACCTGACGGTAAGGGACGTCTCTCATTGAAGCAAATCCTCTCTTCTTCATGCTACAATTTGCTGGTTGCTGGTGCTGGTTGGGGTGGGTCTGAATCGTGGTGGAATCCACCACGTGTCTCGGTTGCTATGGGATGCCTTGGGGGTGAGATGTTTAGGGATTCAATATGAGATTCTATGCATGAGCAAATGTGACAAATTAGAAGTAATATTCTCATTTAGGAACAATATTATTCTTACTTTATTCTTTGTTAGCAAAGTACTATTCTCTATTAGGCAACGTTCTATTTTTAGATAGGCAAATTAGTGTTATTAGGAAACAAATATGGTTCTGAATTGTTCAAAAGAATAAATTTCATTAGGCAATAATGTGGTTCTCAAATATGCAAAACAGTTTACTTCATTAGCCAATGTTTAGATTAGAATTTTTATAATTCATTTTCATTGGCTGCCTAAAGTACTAGTGAGATTGTGGAAGAAAAGAGCGCAGCCAAGCAACAAAAAACGTGAAAAAGCAAATTTAGTAGAATAGAAAAGTTATTCTAGATAAATGTACCATTGGCACATATTAATTTCCTAATCAAGGGCGGCCATGCGGCCGGCTGTAACGTTAGCTGGGTCTATAATGTTTTATAACAATAATAGCCACTAATGTCCGCGCTTCACTGAGGGTGATCAATTGGTATACCACAAAACCTTAAAGATCATGTGTACTCTCTCGGTCCCATAAAATGTGCAATCCTGAGTTTGAAAAAAAAATCTCACAAAGATTGCAATTCTAGAGATTGGATCTCAATTACCTGCCTAATTAAGTGATCAGATTTGAATTGCATGCCAAAACTAACCATATGTGGCAAACAACTGAGGGCATGAAAGTATTTTCACGCCACCATTAATCTGTCTGAAAAACATAGAATTGCACTCTTCATGGGACAGAGGGGGTATTTTTTTATTTAAAACTATGTTGGAATGTGTTAGGTTTCGCTAACCCATATAATACACCGAATCAATTGTCATAACGGTTGTCCATTAAGGATGAAGTAGGTGTGAGACTGTTACATTATAGGCGGAATGAGTTTAGACTGTATGGGGCCGGGGCACATATCCTTTACACGAGAGTTTACACAAAGTGAAGTAATTTTCACTTCCCTTAGTGTAAAGGAGCTAACTAAAATGGGAATATATCATGTGCAAACCAATCTTTTTGTGCAAACCGTGCAAACTTCAATCTGGACCACCGGATTAACATCCAAGAGCCAAGGGGCATGCCTGAGAACAAGTCACACATGATCTTGCTTTACGATTGGGTTCCCATGTTTTCAAATCGTCTAGTCGAACCTAGTCGCCATGGGACCGATCAGACGACTAGTCGCGATTAGTCGTCGATCAGGCCGATTAGTCGAGCTTAGTCGGTCCTAGTCGTCTGCCTAGTCGTCCTATGTGTCCCAGGACCGATAATGATATATGTACTACATATTACTTAATAAAAAGCAAGAATGAAGGCAACAATAATGGTCGATTTTTCACTTATTTGTGAGAGATGATTTGTGAACTGTCCAAAACTCTGTATTCCTGTCCCATAGTCCATATTCCTGTCTCTCAGCCTCTATATACCAAAAACCTAATGGGCCACCTTGCCAGCCCATCACTGGCCGAGGCCCATAACTCAAACAGCCCACAAAACAATCTCAAGTCTGATCGTTTTTCAACCTGATCGTGCGACTAATCGCGACTAGTCGACGACTAGTCGGACGACTAGAAAACTAGTCGCCCAGACCTACTCGGTGTCCCTTATCGGGGTCACCGGACCGATAAGCCTGACTAATCGCGATTAGTCGGACGACTAGATAACATGGGTTCAGGTACGGATTCCTTTTGTTTTCTCTCCATTGCTTACATAGTTGTATGCTAAGAAATATATGAGTCAGTGTGTAACTTCCCTACTTCACTAATTGATTATCTCACAGGATACACTAGTATTTGTTGTCACTGTCTGCTTTTAGGAAACCAAAAACACTAAGGGGGAAAGTTGTAAAAATTGCTTTCCTATGCCTGGTGCCTATAAAATGAATGAATGAACGATACTCTATTCATGAGCCAAGTCTCAAGACTTTTGATCGTAACAAATTATAGAGCTGTGATGATTCCTAGTTAACTTATAATAACTACCAATACATTGAAATTCTTATAATAACTACCAGTACTTTTGTTGCTTATTCTGAAAAAATTTCTTTTAGTTTGATCCACTCAACAATCTGGTAATTAATCCATGGGCTTAGCTACCAAGTCCTCTCTCAATCCATATTCCAAAATCCAAACCCACTGAAGATTTATGTTCTTTGTCCACTTTTCAATTTCTTATGACACTGGTTTCTGCATTTGTGCATACTTTTATAGTTTTATTGTGTTAAAAGGGCACCTCATGTATTTTCATTTTCAGATGATATTGGTATCGCTCATGCAATATCTCAAGCTAAGTCCACCACAGACACTTTGGCTTAAGTTTGTAGGAACCTACGGAGTAGTTATATTGAGCAATATATGGTATGCCTGCACCTTTATCTTTTTATAAAAAAAAGTTCAATACTTGTTAGTGACAAATGTGTTCTCTTTGAAACCAACACAACCTTTTATTTGCAGGTAATGGTGAAGATGGCCTTGTTCAGCTCGCTGAGTGTCCAAGAAAGTGCATATACTATGTTATGCCTTCTTTCTTTATATGTAGGCAGTTCATTTTCAACTCACTAGTTTCATCATTCATGTGTTTCCTTGTATTGTATTGTTCCTGATCCTTTCTGTTTTCTAAGTGCATATACCATCTGCTGCCGGCTTCTTTCTTTATATGATCTGTAGATGTTTTTTTTTTGAAGCATGGCTGCATGGTCATTGGTAATGGATGTAACTGTGTATGGATATAATAAAGGAATAGAAGAAATTTTGATTTTTTTTAATTCCACATAGGTAACGGGCATTATCATAATGCCCATTCCCATTACCTATAACTGTTGTTGGTAACGGGCATATTGATACCCGCTGCCGATGTTTTGTTATCGGTAATGGGTGTAATTGATGTCCGTTACCGATATTTTGTTATTGGTAATGAGCATTGATTTAATGCCCGTTACAAATGACTGTTATTGGTTATCGACGATGGGTCATTAGTAACGCAAAAAGGGTAACAAGCGTTATGCACGTTACCAATAGCAATCTATGCCTGTTACCAATTAGGCTTTTTCATGTAGTGGCCAGACATGTATGGGCGACCATTGCCACAGTGAACCGGCAACATGAATCATGTCGTTTTGCTGTTGCAATGTGAACGAAAGGAGAAATATGATGTGAGCTTAATAATGTAGGCGAGTTCAAGTTAGATTCATAGTGGGCCGTATAGTTGGCCAAATGGGCCGCCAGACCTGAACAGGCCCTAACTCGGCTCGACCCAAGCACAATACGGTCCGGTCCTATCTAGCCTGATCAGTTAGTCAGGTCGTGCTAGGTTGCCTGGTGTGCTGACTCAGCAGCCTAGGCACGACCCTAAGCCCCCATAATAGGGTCGAGTTGGGCTGCTCAGCACGTCAAAGCCTTCGTGCCCGTGTCGGCTTGAGGTTGCCGCGGGGTGTGGCGGGCGGCAACACGCGATGTGATGAAGACGGGGCGCGCGCCATGTAGGAAGGTCGGCGCCTAGTGGAGGTCACACCAACAACGCGAGGGGAGGCGGCTGGCTGCCGTGGCAATGGCGTGAGCCATGAGGGGAGGCCGACGGCCACACGGCGGTCAAGACGCAAGAGGCCGGCGGCTGCCTTGGCGATAGCGCGAGAAGGCCAGCGGCTACGCGGTGTCAGCGTTGTAGGGAGAGAGAAGAAAGAGGGAGGAGGCTGGTGGCTGGCTGGCTGGATAGGGAGAAATGTTGGTGAAAATTAGGGTTGGAAGAGAATATATATACAGAGAAGGATAGATTGTGGGCGGTTAGTGGGCCTCTATCGAGTCTGGCTCTTGGTCGTGCCATGCCCAAGCTAGCACTACGAGCCGGGATGGCAGACCAGGCATGGCCTGCACGGTCGTGCCGGGCTGACCCGAGCACTATTGCAATCATGCTAGACCGCGCCTAGGCCGTGCTTTTCCAAGCCGGGTTTCGAGCCGTCCATTTGGCCAACTATAGTGGGATGTGAGAAGGGTTGAAAAGAAAAAAACAGGTATAGCTAGACCTAGCTGAAACGAGAGAAGGGACTTGGGTGTGAATCAAAAGTAGAAAATTAAGAATGAGAAAAATAAGTTGGTAAGTTATACTAGATACTAGAGAACAAAAGGATTTTAGCCCATGGTTAGATAATTTTAGATTTTGAGATATTTTTGGAGAAATTTCTTGGTTAGTTTTATTTATTCAAATTTAAAGATAATTCAAATTTGAACATGGTGCGTTGAGCCAAAGTTTAATTTGAATTTTGTCCTCCTTGATCATTGGTACCCTGAAAAACTACCAAGTTCTAAATTTCAAAACCCACCTGCTTCAACTAAGTTCTGAATTGCTGCTTCAATTTGTATAATAATACAATAGCTCTAGAAATTATATCCTCATTAAACCCCTCTTTCATCCCTGGTTGTCTTTTCTCCCAAGATTGGTAGGGAAAGAAATTTGTGGAGCTCTGAAGAGGACAGAGAAACATCCAACATGACTTCTTTAGCTGAACCAAAAATTGTAGGTAATAGGGAGTCTTTGCGAGTATAATTCTCTGCCGTCTTACTATTTGAGAATTCCCTATTGTTTGAAGTAGACAGATCAACCACACTTGCTTTTCGTCGCCTGTGTACCTGATGCTTTATTTGTGCACCATCCTTTGCTAAAGGCGAATTTTGTCCTCCTTGATCATTGGTAACCCTATAAAACTACCAAGTTCTGAATTTCAAACTGTACTTGTAGGTTCTGAACCTCATCTGCTAAGATATATAGCAACATCACTTCTGTTTTCTTCTTCCTGTATTTGTATTTTAGAAACACTAGTGCTCTTGCTTTGGCTTTCTTCCCTTATGTACGATTGCTCCTTTGTTGGCTCTCATGAAACTGACCTGCTAAAAGGTGCAGAGCCGGAGTGCAGATTTTTCCCCATTGGCTGTGGGTTAGTGGCCTGCACCGTCCATCTTCTGTGTTCAAATTTTTTGAAAGGCGGTGCCCTCAAGTAAGCACCAAAATGAATTCCAGATTCATCACTTTGATCCTTACTGCACAAACTTTCAGCATGTCCTATTCTTCCATAATAAAAGCAAAAGTGAGGAACACACCCATATTTTAGATCATATCTAGTCACTTGTGCTCTATCTTTTGGTTTGATAGCAAGTTTCGTGAGTAAAGGTTTCTGCATAGGCCATTCAACTCTAATTCTGAAGAATTCTCCATTAGTCCTACCATTCGCTTCCACATCCACCTCTAGCACCTTGAGGCCTAGACGCTCTCCAAGTGCTTGACTCATTTTTTTCTGTCATCATAATTGGGGGGGTAGATCATGAATTTGCACCCAAAGTGGAATATTTTCTAGTTTAATTTCCGAGGGTCACATCTTGACATCATAGGGGGCAATAACGAGTGCATCCCCTTTGTGCAACCAAGGACCATTGCACATTGCAAAATTGAAATCCCCTTCGTAGTTGAATTCAATCAGGAACAAACTTCTCTTGAGAACTTTATATTCCATCTTTTGCCTTAATCCCCATACCTTAGCCATGTCCTCAAATAAACCACGAACATTGAGTCGCTTATTAGAATAAAAATGCGCAATAGCAATCCATGGTGACTTTACCTCTTTCTCAGCTTCATTGAAATCAATCTTAATCACATCTTCATCTTTCTCAGATTCAGTCTCTTCATCCCGAGGACCCTCAATTTGGTCTTCAACATCTTCCGTTGCGACAACAACCATCTTGTTCCCTTGCTTCATATCTTGTGAGTCGTAGCAAGACTAGATGCTCTGAATCCGCCCGGAGGGTCTACCAGAGCAGTGCACCTACCAGATCAATAGAATCTACTTCGATTTACTCCTCAAGCTAGGATCTGGATCTATAGAGAAGGAATCCTGACGTGAGGGAAAAATCGCCTCTCTCTTCTGTTCACTCGAACACTCGAGAAGGCCCCTCATCACCACTGTTACAAATAGATTTTAAGCAAGCACATGCATCAGAAGTGTTGAATTTCATGCATGGTTAGGGGGAAAAAAGCTTTAACCCCTAAAGGAGAAAGCTAAAGGATGCTTGAGTGATTGGTGGGCTCACAAACTTGAATTTGGCCTTGTTTGGTTTGTCCCCAGAAGAGACTAGAAGACATTTTGACCATCTATTAGGGCTGTCAAATAAAAACAGTTTACAAAACCAACTCCAGGACCCCTACGCTAGGAACCTTGACGAATCTAATAAGCCCTTTGACAACATGATTTAAAAATGGTTACTATAGCATTACTGTAACCAATCATCGATTAATTACTATCATTAAATTTGTTGCAAAAAATTATACCTATTTCTGATTTTTTTTTTACAAATAGACTTTATTTATTTAGTACACTTAATGCGGAGTTTGGAGGAGGAGGCCTCGCTAAAACGTTTTGATTTCACATTTGTTGAGGTTTTCGTTTCCACGCTTACACTTAGGGGTGGTAAAGGGCCCAACATTTTGAACTAGAAAATCTAAGGATCGGGCCCTAAAAGGGCCGGGCATATGTATTTTTGAACTAAAAATTTTAAGGGCTTTATTGGACTGTGAAGAGGCTATTAGGGCCATGGACCATTACCACCCTACTTACACTCTGCTACGTCGACCTTGGGTTTGGGCCGAAGTCCCAGCTCCCAATCTGCAGGCCCCCCCCCCCCCAACTTTCCCCATTCGAGTTCGGAGGAGCGGCGAACCGAACAAGAAGAAAACGGGACGGAGCACGAACGACCCCCGTTGAAGACGGCGCCGCCCCCAAACCCGCTTCTCCCCGCACTTCCTGCTCCTTCCCCCGCAAGCTCCCGCCTCCTACCCCCAAATTCCCCATCGCCCCCCCCCCCATGCCGCCCGCCGCGCTCTAGTCGCCGCCCGCCCCCTCCCCCTACCCGACCCGCCGCCGCCATGTCGGTCGCCGCCGTATCCGCCTCGTCGGCGTCCGCGGAGGGCTTCCTCGCGCTGGCCGACGAGGCCGATCGCCGCCGCGACTTCTCGGCCGCGGCCTCCTGCCTCGAGTCCGCGCTCCGCCCGCCCCACGCCGTCGCGCTCCTCCCGCTCGCCGAGGCCCGCGCGCGGCTCCGCCTCGCCGCGCTCCTCCTCGCGCCCCGGGGCTCCTCCCCAGCCCCGCGCGCCGGCGCCCCCGCCGCCGCCAAGGCGCACCTCGAGCGCGCGCTCCTCATCCTCTCGCCGCTGCCCTCCGCGCCGCCGCGGCTCAAGCTGCTCGCCCACTCCCACCTCGCCGGCGCCTACGCCGTCCTCGGGGCCGTCCCGTCGCAGAAGCACGTGCTCCACCGCGCCCTGGGCCTCCTCGCCTCCGCCTCCGCCTCCGGCCTCCTCCAGCGCGGGCCCGCGCTGCTGTGGACCTGCAATTTCCAGGCGCAGCTCGCGTCCGCGCTCACCGTCGACGGGGACGCCGCGTCGGCGCTCTCCGCCCTCTCCGCTGGGGGAACCGCCGCCGCCGAGCTCGGGAGCCCCCAGCTGGAGCTCTTCTTCGCCGCCTCCACGCTCCACGTGCACCTCCTCTGCTGGGAAGACAGCGCCGCGGTGGAGAACTCCGTCACTCGCGCCACACAGCTCTGGGATGCGCTCCCGGCCCAGCAGGTAGTTGCAGATTTGGGTTCCTGATAATGCCGTAGACAGCAATAACAAGAGATGATCTAATGTTTGTGTGTGCTTGTTGCTGATTTGGATGCAGAAGGAGCACTGGGTTGGGCTCTTCTTCTACATTGAGCTGCTGCGGACCTTCTACCTGCTGAGAGTCTGCGACTACAAGGCTGCCTCACAGCGTGTAGATCGGCTGGACACAGCTGCGAAGAGCGAGTTGCAGAGAGGCCAACACATTAAGGAGCTTGCCAATGAGCTCAGAGCAGTGGAGAGGACGCTGGGGCAGCCTGGTTTGAAGGAGCGGGAGAGGTCAGCGCTGTCACACAAGCAGAGGCAGCTCAAGGCTCAGTTGCGGGCGTTGTGCGGCTATGATTCATTGGCTGATGTGCTGGATTATGGGGATAAGTTGCTTTTGGCACCACCGCCAATGCATGGGGAGTGGCTCCCGCGGACTGCTGTGTTTGTGCTCGTAGATCTCATGGTCGTCATGGTGAGTCGTCCAAAAGGAATATTTAAGGAGTGTGGGAAGAGAATAAATTCAGGACTCCAGCTCATTCTTGGTATGCGCTGCTGATTTCAGTACTCATTAACGAACTTTTAGCCGCTTCTTTAGATGTGAGAAAATTGACTATGACGGTTACTAGATTGTTGACATATTTACTGAAGCGTGTGCACCTTGAGAGGTACTCTTTTTAGGGAGGTGCCACCTAATCTATCCTTTCATTTAGAAGAGGGTTACATAGCTATTTTCTTGTAGGATTTATTTCACCAGGCACATGCATATCTTAACTAATGGTGAATTATTAGATACCACTATAGTTATAACACTTACTTTTTGTGAGTGCGCTTGGCAGGTTATAGATTTCCCCATTACCAATTCTTGCTTTGCCCTCGCAAACCAGTTAAAACTTTCCCCACTTCTGCATTTTTTGTTTGCATGTATTAATTTTTGATGCTGGAGGTGCAAATTCTGAGAGTGGAGAGGACAGTGTTGTTCACGGCGTGAATCTTTTTATTCAAATAATTCTTTGATTATTCTAGAATTACCACAGAGTTATTGTGACTGTTTTACAATTCTGTCGTGAATACTGTTAATCTCACATATAATGTTCCAAATGAGTTCTCTTTTTAGCCCGCTGTTGTCTATTTGAGTGTGGTTAGGTTCCCTACACAAATATAATACAAAGACCTAAGAAAATATCAGGTCCAAATGGTTGAACTAAATGGGTATGTACTGAGTTGAAGTATTGATTTTTTTATGGATCTTCTAAAACTTAGAATTTAGACAGAATTTTTCTGGTGCATGTAAATCTGAAAAATCCTAATCTTGCCTTCTCCTATTTTGTACTTTATTTATGTGTGTTCACATATTGTTTTCCACAGATGAACTTGTGAAGCTTGGCATTGTGGATGGTGTGACAGGTAATTACTTTTGACTAACACATTTACCCTTTTTAGCGTTACAGCCTTATTTCCATGTTTTAGAGATCACTACCCATGATTTTCACCCTGTCAATAATAGAATAATATTGTACTATTACTTATTTACTTATACTCTTGCTAACCGTTGAACCAAACTTATGCCATAAACTTAGTAATTATTTACCCAGTTCGAGCCATTGTAAATGTATGCAGAGTTTGTAACCACGCTGCATTTGTTGCCCCATAATGTTGAAGGTCCACACTTGTCGGTACCCCGGGACCAGGGTACCCCCTCCTACTGCGTCTGGGCAAGGACTCACGTAGTTATCCTAAACTACGCACTGAAGAGCAGAGCAACCGGACCCCTACGGTCCGGAGTCCACCTCGCCGGGCCAACGGCCCCGGACCTGCTCTCTGCTCGGGGGAGGGTCCGGTGACGCCACGTGTCCTAGAGAAGGCAGCGCCCGACGCAGATAGCCGGGGGTCCCCGGAACCCCCATGCCATCCGGACCCCCGGCGCGCGGGGAACCAGCATTTCACCCAGGAGGGGTCCGGAGCCGCCACGTGTCCGCGGGCGTGGGCACGAGTCTTCCGCCGGAAGACTCGCCCACCCACCGCATTCAATGCGGAAGGCTGAGGCGTGCTCTGCCGCTGCAGAGCACGGGGCAGCCTTTGCCAGACTCCACTATTGGTCGCATATTACCAAGGTGCACAGTGCAGCCGCAGGCGCCGCGTACACGTGCACGTTAGTCTGCTGCATTAAATGGATACGACAACACGTCTCTTTCCATCATGCCGCCTACGCCGCAAGCTACGCGGCATGAACAGCATGCGTGGCGCAGCCTACCCGGCTAGCTGCAAGCGCCGCACCAACGTGAAAGGGCAAGATCATGCCGGTCAGAGGATCTGCGCCGGTCAGTGCATCTATGCGGACGAGGCAGCGAAATCCCGAAATAGGATCTTCCCCAGGCGTAGCCCCATAATAGTGCTAGGTGTTATGTTATTTAAATACATCCACATTGGGCCCACCTGTCGGGGTCCCAACGGCTATGTACGTGCCTCCCTTTGACTATGAAAGGGGGAGCACACACTAGTCTCAGGACAAGTGGACTCAGACTCTCTCCCTCACACTCTCAGCTCACCAGCTAGAACCACTCTCGAGCAATCTCTTGTGAGGACAGGCAATACAACACACAGTGGATATAGGGTATTACGCTCCGGCGGCCCGAACCACTCTAAACCTTATATGTTCATCGTGTTCTTGCCAGATCGGACTAATCCTAACTCCTTCCCGAGTTCATTCTCCCTCAGGGCTTAGGCAGGTGCATTCTGCCACCCGGCTGGGTTTACCACCCGACAACACTCATCATTAGTTTCATTTTATTATTGTTTTTGTCCTAACAATATTCAGTTATATACTTTTTTTTTTGGCAACTCACAATTGGTTGCATTTTTAGGTGCTGATGAGTATGATTGCTAGTACTTATGTTGACCCTTTCTCATTCATATGGTCATCCTTTCATTTTCTTCATTCTTTCTTTCTTTTACCTTCTCTAGACAGTGGAGGTATAGAGCCCCAATGGCCCACGTAACCATATGTGTAAGATTGTGTATAATGCGTGGGGTATATTGCTTGAGCCTCTTGGGCTGATTATATAGGAGTACATGGCTTGGAGGGCAAGTAGCCTCTCATAGAGATAAGGTTATCCCAAGATTACAATCAATCCTAAACTAACCATATCAGGAGTTGCCTAATGTACTTTAACATCCCCGTGTAGTCATAACGGGAGCGCGCAGACGATGAGACTAGAGAACATGTAACATTGTGTATAATGCGTGGTATATATTGCTGAAGCCCCTTGGGCTGATTATATAGGAGTATATGGCTTGGAGGGCAAGTAGCCTCTCCTAGAGATAAGGAAGGTTATCTCGGGATTTCAATCTATCCTAAACTAACAATATCCGGAGTTGCCTAATATACTCTTAACAATATGGTTGATCTCTGTTCCAGCCAATCACCTCAAACTCCAATACCCCGATACGCCGGTGCATGGGCGTATCCCGTATCGGATACGTATCCGATACGGATACGCCATCGATACGTCACCGATACGTATCGGAGGAGTATCGGAAAAAATAAATAAGAAAAAAATCGGATACGTTATCTGATACGTATTGCCCCGCCGTTGCCACCACGTCCTCGCGCCGCCGCGGCCCCGCTCCGCCGCCGGATCCGCCCGCGCCGGGGCTGGATCCAGCCTCCCCGAGCGCCGGCCGAGCTTGAGGGAGAGGGAGAGGAGCCGCCGCCGCCGTCTCTCGAGGGAGAGGGAGAGGAGCCGCGTGCCGCCGGATCCGCCCGAGCTCGAGGGAGAGGAGAGGGAGGAGCCTCCGCCGTCGCTCCAGGGAGAGGGAGAGGAGCCGCGCCGCCGCCGGATCCGGAGAGGACTGGCCCCGCGCGGCGGCCGGAGCAGGAGGGGAGGGGCGGGGCGGGGGCGGGAGGGGAAGGAGGGCCGGAGCAGGAGGGGAGGGGAGGGGCGGGGGCGGGAGTGGGAGGAGAGGCGAGGGCCGACGAGGGAGGAGCAGTGGCGGGGGAGGCGGTGGGGGTGCGGGAGGAGGGGAGCCGGCGGTGGAGAAGGCGGAGAGAGAGAGAGAGAGGTGAGTCGTGCCCGCGAAGGAAGCCAGCGGAAGAGGACGGGGATGGAAGGGAAGGAAGCGGACGACGGCGGGGCTGACGTGGAAAGGAGTTGGAGTTGCGAGCGGGTTTGTCCTGCTCCGGCGGAGATCTGTCTAGAAGTGGGTTTGTCCTGCTTGGTGGTCTCTTGGACTGGGTTTTTTTAGTTTCTTCTCCTTTCTTTTTCTTTTCTTTTTTATTTTCCTTTTCCTACCATTAATATGTATTAATATTTATTTTATAAAAAATTACTAAAACGTATCCGCGTATCGGGTTTTTTGAGAAAATGACGTATCCCCGTATCCGTATCGGCCTGATACCGATACACGTATCCGTATCCGTGCTGCATTGACCTCAAACATAAATAGAAAACGAACAACTTTTAGATGAAAGGGTGGATTATGTCCTAATGGATGTTTTTCTTTCTGCACTTTGTACTGCTAGGCACTTTAGTTAATGTATTATTGCACTTATTCCACATATGTGAGTCTTTTTTATACCCTATAAAAGAAATAAATATTACCAACTTGGGTCTAACTTGTGTTCTGGTTCTCCTGTTCCTTTCATCTTGTTTGATTTGTCTTCACTTGACTCGTGTAGTCACTAATCTATTTTCATTTTACAACTGGCATACTATGCAGAAGTAAATTTGGAACCCTCAACAATATGGACAGCTGGGCTGTACTTGACGCTTTTACTTCAGTTTCTGGAAAACAAAGTTGCCGTGGAACTGACAAGATCAGAATTTGTTGAAGCCCAGGAGGTAAACACAAAAGTAGATCATGTTTAGCTAGCATGTTATGCTTCTGTTTTATATGTTTAACTATTGGATTTTTATTGCTTATTGTTAAATGCACTAGTACTATGCCTTTTGAAAATGCTTGTCCATTTATTATGCACATCTTAGTACTACCAATTAGTTTATGGCGGACACATGATACGGTTGCCTAATTTATATTATATGCAGATTATGGATTTGATGTAATCAGATTTTGTCATTCTTAGCTATAGCTTACTCATTTTGTTTTAACCACCTTTCTGTAGGCTTTGGCACAGATGAAAAACTGGTTTGCTCGTTTCCCAACAATCCTTCAAGGATGTGAAAGCACCATTGAAATGTTAAGGGGACAATATGCACATTCTGTTGGTTGCTTTGATGAGGCTGCTTTCCATTTCCTTGAAGCAATGAAGGTATTTTCGGCTATCTTCTATATATCCTTTCCATGATAGCCAAAGCATAAACATGCGGATGAAAACTGTAGAGTCTTGCTATAACATGTCAAGTCTGTTGATGTTAGTTTGCTGTTGATGATCTCAGCTGACAGAGAGCAAATCAATGCAATCGATGTGCCAAGTCTATGCAGCAGTGTCATACATATGTAAAGGTGACGCAGAATCGTCTTCACAGGTATGTTAGAACTTGATAGAATATTACACTTTTCTACCTGTCTTCTGTTGTTTCAAGCTAGCTGACTATACTGAATATTGCTTTGCTGTTTTATTCCTTAGGCACTAGAATTAGTTGGTCCTGCTTATAGAACAATGGACTCTTTTGTTGGCGTCCGAGAGAAGACCTGTATAATTTTTGTTTATGGACTTCTACTTATGAGGCAGCATAATCCACAAGAAGCACGGTAAGTGTAATGACTCAGTATCTAGTGAACAAAAGAACACTATCAATGGTTTTGCATGTTGTGTGACAGGATTAGGGCGCACATACATGATATGTTAGCTGTGGTCTGCATTATTTGTCCTACTATTGTCTTATCACAGCAATTTTATTTTGCCTTCTGAGCACATTGTTAGCATGATTGTAAATGCATTCCTATATATATTTTGTCGATGTTTAATGCTTATACCGTTATACTTGATGCAGGAATCGCCTTGCAAGTGGTTTGAGAATAGCACACCAACAGTTGGGTAACATCCAATTGGTTTCTCAGTACCTAACAATGCTGGGCACATTGGCGCTTCAGCTACATGATGCAGGACAAGCTAGAGAGATCCTGAAGTCATCATTGACCTTAGCTAAGACGCTATTTGATATTCCAACGCAAATTTGGATCTTGTCAGTATTTACAGGTATGCCATATATGTTATGTTATGCAGATATTCCAACACAACTTCTATAAGACATGATCTTTGTTTCCTTTCATAGGCTTGGTAATTAATATTGTCCTATGCATATTCCGAAAATTGAGGTTGATGTAAACTGTTGTCTGATTGAACAACCTTGTTATTAAGTTGCGTCATATGCATGCTTTTAAACTAGAGGTTGATGAAAACTGATTTCTGATTTCAGAGTTATATCGAGAATTGGAAGAGAGGGGGCATGAAATGGAGAACTATGAGTATGAAAGGAAGAAAGAAGATGATCTTCAGAGAAGGCTTTCTGAAGCTTATTCTCATGTTTTTCACCAGGAGCTGGTATGTTAGTCTAGTCGAGATGTGAAGTTAAGATAGTTATGTGCTTGCGTCAACTCACAAAATGGCAAAGTTTTCGAGCCCTCTAAATGCAACCATAACCAGGGAAATGCCATCTGTAGATTTTATCATGCATTTATAGCCAGTGCTTATCATATTTGCACTTCGCATATGCATCATTGCATAACTGGAGCTCCCTTTCAGGTCGAGAAATCAAGAATCCAGATTCAGCCGCTACATGACATGTCAAGGATGCAATCGGAGATGGCTGGCCCCACAGCCAATGGTGACCTTGACATTCCTGAATCTGTAGGGCTCTCCGCTCCTCAGCCTTCCCTCAAAAGGCTTGTGGAGCAAGGTTCAGCAAGGCGCAGCACAAGGCGGCTACAGTAGCGAAGTAGCTTGACCTGGCACCACCGGGGCCGTCGGACTTCAGAACGGGGCGCCGAAATAGTATAGTACTAGTCCTTGTCGGATAGGTGTGGCTGATGACATGTAAATTATGTGGTTTTAGGTTATAATTTTTTGATTTATTGTGTTAATTATTTGCATCTTCTATAAACATTATGGATTTAGACTGTAATCTGAAAGAAGTTCTGTTGCAGCGTATAAAAGTTAACATCGGAGTTTTAAGGCCTCGTTTGTTTTTTTTTTCAGTTTAAATCATAAGTCCCGTCATGTTTAAATAAAAATTAGGAGTATGTATATAGACTTATAACAAATCTAATTTTATAAGTGTTTAAACAAAAATTAGGAGTACGGAATATATAGACTTATAACAAATCTAATTTCATAAGTGGTGACTTAATTACGAGATGAGTCTACTAAGATTAATTAGTTCATAATTTGATTACTAATTGTTACAGTAACTATTTGCTAATTATGTATTAATTATACTTAATAGATTCATCTAGAGTTCTAATTACAATTTATGCAATTAGTTTTATATTAAGTTGTCATCCGAATATTTGAATTGACATTCAAATATTTGATGTGATGCTACTTAAAAAACCAAATGAGCCCTAAGTGAAATAGTTTTCGAGAAGCCAACGCTGACTTCTGGTTCTTGATGTCTCCTCCCTCCATCCCTAAATAACTGTCGTTCTCGCTTCCCGAGAAATGATTTTGATTACTTTTATATAAAATAATAGTAATATTTATGATATATAATTGATATCAATAGATAATCTTTAAATCTAGTTTTTTTAACAAATTTATTTAGAGATATAAATGTTGTATACATTTTCTATAAATTTAGTCAAACTTGTGGCACAAAAACCCAAAGCAACGTTTAATAAGGGACAGAGGGAGTATGTATGATGTATTGCATTGAGCCTTTAGAACGAATATATAGGAGTACATGGCTTGGAGGGCAAGTAGCATCTCTTAGAGATAAAGGAAGGTTATCTCGGGATTACAATCAATCCTAAACTAATCATATCTAAAGTTGCCTAATCTATACCTATATCTATATATATTAGTAAAGCGAGTAAGGTTTCCATCTTAATTTTTTATTTGGTCTGCCTATGTTATTGACAGGTGGGATTAGTCCATCCCGTATGCGAGTCGGACCAAGTCCCTCCGCCCACTACTTGATCACATAGATCCCTACAAACACCAATACATATCCGATACTTATACCAACATTGTCTGTAGCAATACACAGGCATAATTGCCTAGTATACTCTAACATGCATCCTACGAGGGCACTGTCCCCGGCAGAGATTGATCACCCTAGGGCAGCGGGAGCAAAGGCCTAGGGTTTGTAACCTAGTCTTGTGATACCATGTAAGATTGTGTATGATGCGTGTGATGTATTGCATTGACCCTTTAGGGTGAATATATAGGAGTATATGGTTTGGAGGGCAAGTAGTCTCTTCTAGAGATAAAAAAGATTATTCGGGATTACAATCAATAATAAACTAACTATATTCGGAGTTGCATAATATATTCTAACAATGCCCATACAGATCTCTCGATCTCCCTAACGCCTGAAGGTGGGATGTTCTAGGAGCTGCATGGTAAGAACATCTCCAATAGTTTTCAATTTTTTCTCCCCTAAAAAATAGTTCCCTATTTTTACTCCTAGCAATGTGAAGTTTGTGGCCCCACAAGTAATTTCATAGGAAATGCCAAGGAGGAGGAGCGATCGGGAGTGGAGAAGCGGTGCACATTTTTACGCATATAGAAACTATTGGAGATGCTCTAAGGGAGCTAGAAATGGAGTGTTGGAATTGTGAATATTCGAACCACAACGCAATGGAGCTAGAAAGATTGGTCAAGTACTTCTTAAACCTAATCCTGATTTCAGCTTGTCTTTGGATGTGGTGTCATTGGGATCTGTCTTCTTAAGACTGGGCCTCTTTCCACCAAGAAGTGCCACCGTTTTCTTGTGAAGTGCCTCATCTGTCAACTTCCCTGAACCAATCTCGCAGAAAGTAGAACTTAATTAGTTTCTGATGACTATTAGAGAGATGTTTGGGGGAGCAGCAACACAACCAAGGCAACTCTTGTCGGAGCAAGAGGCTTTTCTAAAGCCCTGTTTTTTGTTGGGCATAAGTAGGCTCCTGGAATCTGTTTCATCTTTCTTGAGTTAGCCAGACTGCTCATCCTTTTTGTTATATTATTGATTTTTCCTTGTAACTCCTTGTTGGTTTCTACTTTTTAATATGCACACGTAAAGTGTACATGCCGCATGCACATATAAATATATTAAACACTTCTTTTTAGATTCATAAAAAACGCATAATAGTACTATTTTTTATCCAAATGACATAAATAACATAACAAAGTCATATAATTTATCTGAATATATTATGAAAATAAAATTTTAATTAAGTAGCCTAATTAAGGACCCTTCAACCCATTGAAACCACCAAGCACATATTTAAACCTATTGAACCTATTTTTAAATGTTTTGTTTTTCATTTTCCATCAGACCACTTAAAATTAAGATGCCGTAACAAAACAGATGACCAGAAAACTATAGCCATATATGATTAAAAGTTAAAAGATTTGCAATGATACATTTAAGAATTACAGCTCCGGCAGCGTGCCACAAGGGTATCTTAGACCAGTTTCACTGGGAATTTCATAAACACAATTATCTAGACTGAGGACTAGGTAACTGTGCCAGATGAGTTTCATGGTTATGAAACTCTCCTTACATCCCATAAAACTTTAGCCTTCTCTCCTTGCCATGTCAGGAAAAATGATGATATTTAATGACATGAAACTCTCAATGAAACTCCTATTGAGACGGTGGGAGTGTCATCGACACAGTTACCTAGACTGAAATTTTAAAAACTGTGCCAGTAGAGTGTCATGGTGATGACATTCCTCTCACATTTCATGACATTTCTCTCCTCTCTTTATATTATTAGTAAATATTAGCAAATTTAATGTCCATAACACTCTTATGACACTCCCATTGAGATTGACATTAGCTGCCAATGCGGGAAGCACGCTGTGAGCGTTGATCGACAAGCGGATGTGGCGGTGACGACGCTGCGATGGTTGGGATGGAAGTGGGAGAGGAGCTCGGGCGTCGGGAAGAGGATTAAGTGACTTCAACAAGTCATGTTGCTACATGCTACTTACCTGCCTGCATCCACCGTACAAACCTCATCCAGCGGTTGGCTGTAATTTAAGCTTCGTCCTTCCTACCAGTACCAAGCAACTCAGGGAGCTCGCTCGGTACTCGCCGCGCTCATCTGCGCCGCCGCAGACTCACTTCCCCCGCATGGAGCATTGGAGCCACGCCTTGATGCACTGGAGAAAAGGACTGCACGACCAGGATGTCGACGTCATGCCGCTGAGGTGAGGGAGGTGTGGGAGGCCTGTTGCTGCCAGGCGCAGCGGAGGTGGGCCATCATGCCGCAGCAGAGAAGTCGGAGGTCGTCGCTGCCGCCTCGTTCAGGATCCGTAGGCCCGGCCGCGGCAGCCACGAAAACCTGCATTCATGTTCCTATGGCCAAATGAGTACTGCGCGCGTACGTGCCCCTATTGTTAGGAATTGGACTGAATTAACTTAAATTGCTTGAAGGGATTGGCAGAATTGGTCATGAGGAGGCTATATAATGGATCAATTTTTTCTTTCTCGAATACGCGCGCAGTGTATCATTGTATTAAGACGAAAAAGAAATTGGGTAGTGTTCGGTTACAACCCAAATGGAACAGACTTCATATGAACACAAGCCGGCAAGCTAGCTGAACACAACACCAAAGATAAACTCCTACATGAACTACTCATCACATCTCGCACAACCTAAACGACGAGCTTTAAGTGTAGCCCTTAGTCAATGATCCATCCACAAAGGGAGAGCTCTCGCTCTTATTCTTCAACATCGGAAACAAGTCCTGCAATGCGTCCACGTGGTGCGCCGGAGGTTCGCGAAAGAAATTCCACCGGTTGCTTCGCCGAAGCCGCCAAGGGTAGAGACGCGCCAACCTCACCAAGTCGGCGCATCAGGAGCACCGCCCCTCGCTTAGCCGGCTTGACGGCCGAGAGAGGGTCCAAGGCTTGGCGATGGCTTCGCCTGAGGCCAGATGCCTCAGACGAAGGCAAGTGAGGAGGCGCGTCGACGAGGACAGGATCAACTCGACGGCGATGAGACGGTTTGTCCACAAGAGGCGGCATAATATTCTTCGCAACATTGCTGATGAAGTCCTCCAAGGCCGCGGAATTATCGTCCTCCGATGCTCCAACCGTGCCGGTTGCCTCCTCAGACCTCAGTAGTAGCCGGCAACACAATCTTGGCCGATGGTGGCACCTCCACAGGCAGCACCACTACAGCTGGCACCTCGGCCGATGGTGGCACCTCCCCAAGCGGCACCTCCACAGGCGCCACGGGTGTGGCAGCCCCAGAGTGCCCCAGCAGACCACCAGAGAGCGATGGACTCTCCTGGGAAACACTCGCCGCCGAAGCCCGATCACGAAGCTCCTGAGATCGGAAAGTGGCCACGAACAGCTCGGGGAAGGCAGGCCCGAGGGTGAAGTCGTCCTCCTCGACGCAAAGCACAGCCATGATCGCTGACTTGGCCACATCCAAAGCAACTACGGCCAAGGCATCGGTGGCGGAGAGCGTGAGGTCGAGGCCACCGTCAGCAGCAGTAGTCGTCTGCAATGACCTATCGTCCAAGACCGGAGGGCGATCATGACCATGCTCAAATCCAACAGGAGCAACACGACTGTCCAGCTGAGGTTGGCCCAACCGAAGTGGCGGGCGACAAGGCCGCAAGCAATCCTTGGCACAGTACCGAAGGGCATGGCAGTGCAGGCACTGCAATGGCTAACGACATGAAGCAATCCGATGCTTGAAGGAATGGCAGTTCAAACATCGTCCATCAAGCACCTTGGGGAAGCATCGCCGTGGCGGCACATCCGGCCGAGGAGGCCATTCCCGATGGTCCCGAGGATGCGCGCGCCGCCTCTCAACTCGTTGCCAGCCATCAGGGTCGATGCGAGGAGGGCGATGCGCAGTCTGACCCCGAGCACGGCATGGGGCAGCTCGACTAGCCTTGTGGGGCTGGTCGTGCCGCAGGAGACCGACGACCAGCTTTGTAGTTCCGCGCCGGCGGCTACTGCGCCGGGAACGCTTGTCCGTCTAGGGTGGCGGAGAGGGTAGCCGGCCCCACTGATGAGGACGCTTGCGGTGCCCACCCTCGCCATGTGGAGGCAACACCACTATGGAGCGAAGAGTGGGCATTGGAGCCGGCGCATCGACCTGCGTCGTCGCCGGTGTTGAGGCAGGAGTGGTCGCCCTCGGTTGCCGCAGCAGGATGTCGTGGTAGGACAGGGAGCCATCGTCGTCGGAGAGGGGTGGGGTGTCGTCTCTCCATCGGAGCCACTTCCCCCGACCATCGGAGTGGCCGCTATGGAAAAACGGAGCCGCGTCCGGGGAGCGAGCACAGCACCTGGGGGAGGGGAGAGGAGTGCCCGTCGGCGATGAGGAGGAGGTTGCCAAGTCTGGGATGGCCGTCAGCGTGGGGGAGCCATCGAGGGTGTGGTTGGGGGAGAAGACACCCGGCACTAGAGCAGTTGAGGATGCCGGTGGCAGCGGCGAATCAAAGCAGAGGTGCTCCGGCGGGCTGCAGGAGGAAGGTGGGGGTCGGGGTCGAGAGGCCGAGCCATGTCGTCGTCGTTGAGCACGCTGGGCATAGCGGATGGCGGTAGCGCGCAGGGGAGGGCGGAGGATGGGCGTATGGCGGCTCGGAGTCAAGGGCGGACCTAGGCAGCCGGAGAGGGGCGGAATAGGAGCCGCCGAGACCGGAGTGGCCGCCGGCTGGGGCAGTGGCCGCTAGGACCGGAGTGGTCACCGGTGGTGGCGGCGGCGGGTGGTGGTGTGGGCGGCTAGGTCATCCTCACCGATCTCCCTACACACACCACTAGGGAGGCGGGATGGATGGGAGAGGGTGACCCGAGGGGAGCGCGGATCTGTGGCTTCCGCGGAGGCGGCCGGACCAAGGAGATCCGGCCGCAGCGGCGCTCAGGCGACGAGAGTCGCCTCCGGCCCGCCGAGACACAGTTTTTTTCTGTGCTCAAAACATCCCTGTGGTATGCTATCAGAACCTAATCGATCAATTTATGTTGTATATGGACTCCGAGCTCGAATTTTAGAGAATGGAGCAAGCATGTAGCGGTCGCACAAGATGGACTTTACCGCCTGCCGCGGCGAACCATACCCTGACTGCCCCTGGCTTCTCACCGGCTCACCGATGTTGCGGCAAACCACAACCATGGCTGGCTACTCGTGTGTCCCGCGTGATCCTCATGGCCACCCTCCCAGCAAGCCTTGGCCCGCTCGTGACATCGGTCCTCATAGACTCCACGTACGTGCGGTGTGACATCGGGGTCAATCCGGCAAGCGCAAGCTGCTCCTGCTCGTCGCTCACGTCGAGGGTCTCCAGGACCATGAAAGCGGGGGCAGTTCGCCGGGGAGGATGCGCAGGTCACGTCGCGCTGCTCGTCGGACGAGTGGAGGTAGAACAAGAACAAGCTGAGGCTGGTAGATGGGCTCAACTATCATTTTTCCTTTATTTTGGTTCAAGAGGTAGGTAGGACCGTGTTGGGCGACAAAAATAATTTCTTTTTGGCAAAAATGATCTCTAACTCGCGATTTCTATGGATCTACACCCCTCCCACCTCCCTCCACCCTGACACGTGGGTCCAACGTGAGGGGTGAGACCGGTGAGAAAAATTTTTAATTATATTTTTATCTTTATAGTATATATATAGATATATCAAATCGAGGGAACTCTCCTATTTTTTTTTCTTAAAATGTATGCTTGAGCTGTAAAGGAGTATCTAATCTCCGTAGACCTAAATTGGGCCACGTCGCCTCGTTTTTTTGCAGCCATTGGATTTTGATCGGGCTATTCAAAAAAGGGCACGTATCTTTGTAGACCATTCGTCGCGTGGCCGAGCTCCTCTCCGCCCGCTCCAGCCTGGCGCGTCCTCGTCCTGGAGCCCTGCCCCTGGCCGGTGCCGCCCGTTCTTCCCGACGCCTGCATCGGCCGCCGCCCCTCACCTCCACCTGCATGCGCTGCACCCTGCTCCCGCCCGGCTTGCCCTGCTGACATCAGGCTGACCGTTATTGCAAACGGGAACTGCAATTACGGGCAGCGTTACCTGATACTGGGTCGCCTGCAATGACGGGAACAAAATAGTGACTACTCTGCCGGTTATTGCAGGGCCCGATTGCAGTAGTGACTTGCACAGGCACGGTTCTTCAGTTGATGTGCTGAAAGGCACCGTGGCGTTCTTGAACAGATGCATCTGGGCGGCACGGGCCGTTCAGGGACGAGCTCAATATGATGACCGGCTGCGTGACGGCGAGCCGGACGGCAGAGAGCTGCGGTGGCGATACAGCTATGATCTCGGCGGCCGGCGACGAACTGCACATCGGCGAGCTCGATGGTATCGAGCCACGGCGGTGATACGGCAACGATCCCGGCGGGCCGGCGACGTGGCGGGCTGCTCGCCGCGAGGATCGACCATCTCTTTCATGGCGACCACGAGATGCCCATGACGTGCAGAACTCCTCCATGCATGCGTGCTGAAAGAGAACATGCAAAGACACAGGAACAAAACGAACAAGATGGAACGATCTTAACCAGGGTTACTGGCGAGAAGAACACAAGCCATGGGGTCGACGCCGAGGTGCTCGACGGCGGCGACGTCAGATGTGTGGCACCGTGGAGCCGAGGCCGGAACTCGGCCGCAGGCCGCGGACTCGTTCGTCGGTGGGCACGCATGATGGAGATGGGTGGCCGCTCAGCAGGTGTTGTCGCTGATCACGAGCTCCGGCCGGCGACGCGAACTGGTGTGGTGCAGGGTGAGTGGATGGCGATGAGGTGTGTGTGCGTGATGGATGTGGATCGTGGATGTGTGTGTTGGCCTCGTGAGAGACTGAGAGGTCTATTTTACAGGCCAGACGCAGAGGCCAGGAGGGGAGCGTCAAGCCGTGCACCGCCTCTAATCTGTTGCCGAGTAAGCCGGCGCCCGAGCCATGCGCTCGGATCAGTTCTCGCCGCGCGGCCACTGATTCAAAATTTTAATTTCAATCTTATCCTTTGTCTGGCGCACGTGCGCCTGCCGAAGGCTTCCAGAAGGCCTGCTCGATCGTGCCCACAAAAACATATGCTTGCATGGGCCACGCATGGGTCGCTTAAAAGCCCAAAAACACTAGACTAATTTGTCCTAATTGTTTACTAATCAGCCCAAAACTCAAAGCTTGAGTGCTTGACACTTGACAGGCCCAGTCCACTGGCCGGCGGCCACACTTTGCTAATCACTAATCACGGGTTGCATATGTGGAGGCACTAGTGTGTTGATCTGAGGGGGTGTTTTGGAATAGGGACTTAAAAAAAGTCCCAGGGACTTTTTAGTATTTAGAAGTATTAAATAAATGTTAATTACAAAACTAACTGCAGAACCCTGGGGCTAAACTGCGAGACGAACCTAATGAGGTATCTTAATTCATGGTTAGCGAATGATTACTGTAGCATCACTGTAGCAAATTATGAATTAATTAGGCTCATTAGATTCGTCTCGCGAAAAAACACTCAGCTGTCAAAAAACATTTATAAACAGATTTTATTTAATACTATAAAATAGTAAGATTTCTTTTGATGTGATAGGGACTTCTGAAAAAAGTTGGGATCCAAACAGGGCCTGATTTGCTCGTGCAACTTTTGAAAAGAACAAGAGGACGCATCCATGCAGCGTATGCATCCTTCCTTGCATGTTAATATTGCTTGCTTCTTTCAAACTACACGCACAAGCTCATTTAATTTTATTTGCTCATGTTGAATCGCATGCATGTACAAAATACCCCCCAAGTAGAGTTTGAGGGCGCAGCCCACTCAAACTCGACTTGGTGGAATATTCTCAGTGACTCGGTGCATTACTTATGTCTTGCGACTTTGGCCCATAAGTAGATGAAATCTTTACTGTTTGTCATTTTAGCTTCCGTGAACATTTTGTATTGTCACGTCGAGACTTGAGTTTCGAGCTTATCCAATTGATGTGAGTTCCCAATCGTAACAGTGAACAGTAGGGAAAACACACCCCAACAATCGGCATGTATATCTTGCGGTCTTGCCTAAGGGGAAAACGTCAGTCATTATGGGCATGTGCATGCACGCGCTGCAACAACCACCAACCAGCCGCGCTCGCCATAAAATCAGCATGTGCTTCTCTCGGGGTTGTTGACTGGCAGAAAATGTTTGTTATGATTATGATTCTGTCGGCCTCTAGCTCCATAAATAGCTGCTACGCGGCGAACAATTTCTCCACCCAACGCCAACTAGCTTGCGTTTCATTCCTGCTTGCGGCCGCCGGAAAGCCTCGCGTCGAGATCCTTTTGGCTTCTAGGTAGCAGGTAACAAGCATTCGGTTGCAGCTTTATGTACTTAGCAAATTCACTTTATTCCTTGTACGTGATGCAATCTGTGCCAATCTTGTTACAGTTTCTATGGCACCCGGGAAGTCTGGATCTTCATCGCCATGATGGCAAGGATGCCCAGGCGGAACACCATGACACCAAGGACGTTTCCGAGCACCACGACAGGAAACACATCGCCTGTCAAGATGACGAATGTTGACGCAAATCTCGGTCAACACACGAACGCACTAGATCGTGCGGCGCGAGAAAGAGCTCGATGCAGCTCTCTCTGCGTGGAGCGGTCAGACCGGTCTAATGGACCGGTCAGACCGGTCGCCGGTGAGAATCGGCGACGGCCGACGAACGCGAATCCGGGAGGGAACCGTCAGGGTAAGCGCACGTAGGGTTGTTCTAGGATCGGCAGGCCACCTAGAACGCCTTCAAACGTCGCGGAGACGAAGAAAGAACAACAGAGGGGGTTGGAAAAGCTAGGGTTTGGAGAAGAGGATAAAAAGTAGAATTTGTATTGATTTTGTTCGATTGTGTTTTCTAATCGGCCGTGACCCTTTATATTTATAGGGTGGGGTGGACTTATCCCGTAAGAAATTCTGTTTACAGATCTAAATCTATAAAAATCTCTAGTTGTACTCGGACTCTACCTGGACCGGTCAGACCGGTCGGACCTACCGGTCAGACCGGTCGGCCCCTGCCGGACAGGCCACAGTGCCTTGACCGGTCAGACCGCTCGATCATACCGGTCAGACCGGTTGGTGCCAATTTTGGCTGTCAACATATGCCCCCCTGTTTTTTGGTAAAGCTTGCTTACCAAAAAACATTCTTCTGAGCCAAAATTGTCTAAGGGCGATGATTAACACTACATCGGCTATGTTTTGCTCAAGTCAATGTTGAAACAACTTGTTTGGGCCGCCACACCTTCTTCATTGTCGCTGACGTCTTTGGCACGGTCTCCACTTGTTGTCCCATTGCCTCCTTCTTGCGCATACGTTGCAGCCTTCGCTTCTGAGTGTGAGACAAACCTGAGGGACACCACCTCGGCTGTAAATACTTTGAATTTTGCTCCTTGCTCTTACCATTCTCTTTGCTGCAATCAACATCTTGCTTGACCGGATTATTGCTAGCAACAATCAGTCTTTGTAATAATCCATGATTTGGATACATAGGAGGATATTGAATATAATATGATTGCATATGCATCCTACTATAATCCATAGGTGTATAAAAGTAAAGATACCAACAATACCATGGAGCAATCGGTCCACTAGATGAAGTATAATTACTTTGACTCGATTGCTCTAGATGTCTTGACGATGATCCCTTATCCTTGACTTCGCTTGGTGGCCCCTTCTGTGTCTGAGTACTCCCTTCCTTCTCGTATTTGGCCAAGAGTTCTTTAAAACTCGGTGTTGTCTTAATTTTGGAGGAGTTCCCAGATTTACTGGGCGCACCGGTCAGACCGGTCCCATAACCGGTCAGACTGGTCGAACTGGTCAGACCGCCGCTGTGGCCGGTCAGACCGGTCGACTTGTTGTTGGCCTTCTTCTTGTCTTGCCCCCCGAGTGTTTTTTCACCTTGAGGGATCTCCTGTGTCAGCTTCTTTTCAGGTCTTTCATCACCAATAACTACATTCTTCCCCTTGGTTGATTCGGCTTGACTCGGCCGAACTAGCACTTTAGAATTTTTCAATTCCAACACATTCACTGGGAAAGGATTCTGATCAACCTGCATATTAGGAGTAACCAATCGTCCTTCATTAATGGCCGATTGAATTTGTCTACGTAACACATTGCAATCATTAGTAGCATGTGAAAAAGTATTATGAAACTTGCAATATGCTCGCCGCTTCAACTCTTCAGGCGGCGGTAGAGTATGTGACATCTTAACATATCCAATCCTATATAACTCATCAAATATTCTCTCGCACTTGGATACATCAAAAGTAAATTGTTCATCTTGCCGATTTTTCTGAATCGGCTTAAGAGCAGAACAAGTAAATGGTTTAGCTTGAGATGGCCAAGCAAACTCAGCAGCATAGACATCATTAGATTCATCATCCGAACAATTTGAATTGCATTCTAAAGTATGCACACTAGAACGATGATGTCTTTGAGACTCCTGAGGCTCTTTGCTTCGGCTTTCTATAGCCAAAGCTCTTTGATGCACCTGAGTAACGGTAAAGAAATCATAGCCCTCTAATCTTTCTTTAATATGAGAGCGCAAGCCATTAAAAGCCAAATCAGCTAAATCCTTTTCTGCAATATTCACACTAAAGCATCGGTTTTTTGTATCGCGGAATCGTCTTATATAATCATTGACAGATTCATCACGCGATTGTCTAACCGATGTTAAGTGAGACAATTTAAGCTCATCATGCCCACAGAAAAAGTGCTCATGGAACTTCTGCTCTAATTGTTCCCATGAACCAATAGAATTAGGTGCCAAAGATGAAAATCATGAGAAAGCGGTTCCAGTTAGAGATAAAGAAAATAAACGCACTTTCAACTCGTTTATTGAACCAGCTTCTCCTAATTGGGCAAGATACTGACTAATATGCTCAAATGTACTCCTAGTATCTTCCCCACTGAATTTAACAAATTCAGGCAACCTAAAACCAGCAGGGTATGCAACAGAATCAAACGAAGTAGGATAAGGCTTTTGGTATGTGCGGGTTTTGCTTCTAACATCCACTCCAAAACTTTCTCTAAGCAGATTAGCCAAATCATTCTTATAATCAGTAAGCATTTTATCAAAATTACTTGAAGAATTTGGCTGTGTGGATGTAGATACCTCTCGCTGGTTGGGGGGAACCGGTCTGACCGGGCTGATATACCGGTCTGACCGGTCTTTGCCGGTTTTGCCAACGCTGCACATATCGGTCAAACATCTCGTCGGAGATAGGACCGGGGTGTGGCACTGAATTTCTGGAGATTTTTGGTGGTGTGTATTGAACAATCTCGTTCGTTCGGCTAATATTGGCCGAACCAGGAATACTCATAATAGGATCAGTGTATGTGGGTGTAACAGTTTGACCACTGAAATAATTTATTGGCATCCCATATTGAGGTTGACTCGTAGGAGATGCTGCCGATGGTTGAAGAACATAAAATTCAGAAGTAGAAACAGATGGAGGTTCATCGGCTGATTCTGGTTTCTTACAAGCCGATTCCCTTTCCTTAGAGCTAAGCCAATTAACCCAATAAACATCACGCTCAGCTAACAATTTCTGAATTTGTTCCATAGTAACACCAGAAGGTGGAGCAGTTGCAGCAGATGTTACCTCAGTAGATGCATTCGAGGAGGTAGAAGTGAAGTTGATCTCTTTGATCTTGGTGACCTTGCCGCCTCGACCGACCTTGATGCTCGCAAGCGCCGCTTGTAGATCTTCTTCATCACGCTTCTTCTTGCTCTCCTCCAGCAGCAAACGAACGTCCTCCGAAAGATGCTCATATGAAGGGATGATGTTCTCCTTGTCGATTTCTGTGTTGGAGCCCATATTCTTTGGAGTAGATTAGATCGGTTCTATTAACCAAGATCTTTCTTCCCCAGCGGAGTCGCCAAAAAGTATGTTGACGCAAATCTCGGTCAACACACGAACGCACTAGATCGTGCGGCGCGAGAAAGAGCTTGATGCAGCTCTCTCTGCGTGGAGCGGTCAGACCGGTCGCCGGTGAGAATCGGCGACGGCCGACGAACGCGAACCCGGGAGGGACCCCGTCAGGGTAAGCGCACGTAGGGTTGTTCTAGGATCGGCAGGCCACCTAGAACGCCTTCAAACGTCGCGGAGACGAAGGAAGAACAGCAGAGGGGGTTGGAAAAGCTAGGGTTTGGAGAAGAGGATAAAAAATAGAATTTGTATTGATTTTGTTCGATTGTGTTTTCTAATCGGCCGTGACCCTTTATATTTATAGGGTGGGGTGGACTTATCCCGCAAGAAATCCTGTTTACAGATCTAAATCTATAAAAATCTCTAGTTGTACTCAGACTCTACCTGGACCGGTCAGACCGGTCGGCCCCTGCCGGACAGGCCACAGTGCCTTGACCGGTCAGACCGCTCGATCATACCGGTCAGCCCGATTGGTGCCAATTTTGGTTGTCAACAACGACTATGAGGATAACCGAAGCCGCGAGCCTGGCCGCTCAGATTGGATCGGAGCTCTAGGTCTCGCACAAGTGTGGCTGGGCAATCCGCTCTGGTCGCTCGCGACGTGCATTAGGCCAAGCGCGCCAAACACTATGAAGGTATGTGCAAGGGAGAGATTAAACATGTTGGTTCATCTAACGGCGCTTCGCGTCCTTCTCGGAATTCACTGCCTAACGCCTTGCGGCTGCCCGGCCAACCTCCATGTTCTTGCCGTGATTTGGGACATGAGGTAACCTTTACACTGTCTCCGAGCCCTCCGAGAATCACGGGCAATGCTAGTCGCAGTCCGCCGACTGTGGCGGCACCCGATGCACAATGTGACACGATGCCGACTGCACCGGCAGAACATTTGGACTTAGACCTTGGAGACACGAGCAGTGACACGGATGATGATGTGAGTATTGCCGATCTTTTTATATATACATACATTTTTTTCCTATTTTCTTAATCGAATGCTCGATCTCTATGCAGTTCTCCATTGGATTGAATCAACTTAACCTCCCAGCTATTCCAACAGGCGTGGATTCATTGGGTGGCCCAGATGCAAGTGCAAGCTAGGAACCGGTGGTGCAGCCTGAAGGTAGTTGATTTTTTTTTAGTTTCCTTCATAAGATGTTTTGCCTTACCCAATCTAAACTCTGGTGACAATGATGCAGCTGACGATGATGATCAGCTACCCCTCTCGGAGCAGGTCAAGAAACTGAAGGGGAAGGATGTAGTTCACCCAACTGAGCAGACCGAGACGCCAGAAGATCCGACCTAGCTTCCGGAGAAGGTTGGAGCAGGATGGCTTGCTCTCATAGAGAGGGAGGCCTACGTCTTTGAGCTGGTCTCGGATGGTCCTCGTTTCGTCACCAACTCAGTCCACTCTGTGGACGGCGAGCCCGCGAGGAGGAGCGATCTGCCTATATAATCCATGCTGATCTTGCTCGTCTCTTCCGTTTGCTGAAGAAGACCCCACTCGGCGGTGCCAAGGTAGTGTAGATGGTCAAACTCCTCATGGGCCAATGGGCCAGCATGTACGAATCTCCACGCACTGCTGCTGATCTGGAGTTGCTGATTACGCACTTGGGGATGCTAGCCCAGCGCTTAGAGCATGGGTCTACCTTCGAGGAGGTGACCCATAACAAGGATGAGGAAAATATGCGTTCCCATTTGCAGCGTATCGAGGCTGCATGTTCCGAGCTGGCAGCAGAGTTCACCCTGGTTCAGAGTGATCGGGAAGTGCTGGTGAACCATAAGTGGAAGACTACTTCCCTCCAGGAGAGATATGCTTCAACGGCTGCTAAGCATGAGCAGAAGATGATGAAGGACGCACGGGAGCGAGCAGAGGAGCTCCAGTATGTGGTGGACATTGCCTCAAAGCAAGAATCTTGAAGTCTTCGACCAGGATCTCCAGCAAGCTCGGCAGGGAGGAAGATTAGAGTATAGTGGGTAGTAATCAGGAATAAACATTGGCCATGCTGCATCTGGCCATAGAGAGTTTCTTCGAGTCGTGTGAGATCTATCGTGTTTTGGAGTCAGCTCGGCAGGGAGGAAGATTAGAGTATAGTGGGTAGTCATCAGGAATAAACATTGGCCATGCTGCATCTGGCCATAGAGAGTTTCTTCGAGTCGTGTGAGATCTATCGTGTTTTGGAGTCTTTTTCTTTGTGTCGTGTCAGGTCGGGGCGCCACTCGTGCACCCTCGTCATTTGCTTGAACAATATTTGCATTTCCCTTTAATATTAGAATGAAGTTTGTAGGTCGTATATCCGAGCTTTTAATTTTTGTATGCGTGCATGCGTGTTGCTCTGTTTTGGTTAATACACGTACAACATTCATCTACATCTTGTTTCCACAGCATATCTGTGTTGTATGTGCGTGTATGAAAGACGCCATCGTCTGCCGTACCAACGGCGGCCGGCGGCGATGTGTACCGAGATCGCCGGCAATCACCGCGGGCCATTAATGGGCACCTGGGAATAGCTGATCCTCACACTTACTCAGAGTTGTATGATGAGGTCGCCGCCTAAACTGGCAGAGTCGTACACCAGGGCCGGCACCGCTCAGCACACGCGGGGCCGATCGATGTACATAAAGATTGTTGGCTGCCATTTGCTTGTCATCACTCCATTGTTGTTTGGAGTGGATCTAGCTTAGAGCTCTCTGAGAACATCACTAGCGCTACGGCACCGCTCAGCACACGCGGCCGATCGATGTACATGAAGATTGTTGGCTGCCATTTGCTTGTCATCACTCCATTGTTGTTTGGAGTGGATCTAGCTTAGAGCTCTCTGAGAACATCACTAGCGCTACGGCACCGCTCAGCACACGCGGCCGATCGATGTACATGAAGATTGTTGGCTGCCATTTGCTTGTCATCACTCCATTGTTGTTTGGAGTGGATCTAGCTTAGAGCTCTCTGAGAACATCACTAGCGCTACGGCACCGCTCAGCACACGCGGCCGATCGATGTACATGAAGATTATTGGCTGCCATTTGCTTGTCATCACTCCATTATTGTTTGGAGTGGATCTAGCTTAGAGCTCTCTGAGAACATCACTAGCGCTACAGTGCCATGCCCGCCTGCCTCATTTTCCTTTTACGTTGGAAGATATTAGCATGTCCATGCATACAACTAGCTTGCATGCTCCCAGCCACTCGTCATCGGGCGTCTAACTTCAACCCAAATTAAAACTAGCTAGTCAAACCCAACTAGCTAGTCAAACCCCAGCCGTAAGTCTGGATGATATGAATAGCGCGCCGGCCGCCCAGGAGAGAGAAGAAAGAAGAAAGAAAAAAACATTAATTCCCGTCAGAATGATGCTAATGTCCATTGAGAACCATAATATCGTGGGGATTCATGCTGGGGCCGCCTAAATTTCTACGGCATTAGCCAGCACAAATCTTTAGTTGCCCTGTCTCGTGTGGCGAAAGTGCCGTACCGCTCAACGGAAAAGACTTTTCTTTTTCCATCCAGTGGTGTATGCTTAAATGACGCAGCGCTAGTACGACTGGACGAAGGGTTTCACAGCTTGACGCTAGCCGCACTGCTCCCAAAGATGAGAAGCGAAAAACCTTGCAACACATTGAGTTCAGTGTGCTTCCGCTGCCCTACCGAATGGCGATGGGACTCTTCCTTGAGACTTCCATGTATTGAGTAGCACCACAGCTTCTTGCTGTTTAAGACTTGGGTATAGTCGAAATTGGGGTAACTGGAATGGCTAAGGAATTTATTGGCCATGAAATTTGCCGAGGGTGGTAAACAGCTACCTCCTCCTTCCAATTGATCCGCTTGAGTTAGTAATATTTGCAATACTTGTCAGGATATGTGAATGGCTACATGTAATTTTTTATCCCAAGTGCAATATTTAAAGTAAATGTAATATTTCAAGTGTATAGAAATTATATATAGTCTTTGCTTAGCTAGATATAAATACGAATGCTAGATACAAATAAGAATAATCAAACTGCTACGAATACGAATATGAATTAACTAAAACTTAAAAATAAAAGAAAATAAAGATAATATAAGCCAAAAAATAGAAGAAAAAATTTAGTACCGGTTCGAGACACAAACTGGCAGGTATTAAACTTCCACCCCAAACGTGGCGATCAGTTTAGTACCGGTTGGTGTTCATTCAGTACTAAATGCAGGTGATCGGGCTGTACCATATAGATATCTGATACTAATATTTAATAATCGAGGATTTCCACCCAGTACTAATTAATACCCAGTTCTCTAGAAGTGACTGTCTACAAACCGTAGCCATCTCAACCGAGGACGCTTTCGCTAAGCAAATTAATATACCGCCGCCTAACATGGTGATATATACCACCATAGATAGAAATAAAATAGTATATTTTTCTTACTGTTGCTCACCAAAAGTAGTGGCTGGCGGGAAGGTCAACACATCGTGTTTGAGATTGAACGACTTACGGCGAGGCGAGTGTTGGCGATGAAACCGTCGGCTGGCGTGCCTTGCGGGATCGCTGCTGCTTGCTTGTTGGCGTCGGTGGCTACTGCTTGCTGGCGACGGGGAGGTGCAGCTGGTTGGCGTTCCCCTGGTTGCTTGCCGGCGCCAAGGTGCAACTTGCGGCGGCGTCGTCTGGACGTACAGGTCTCCTCGTCGACGACGAGGTGGCTTTCAAGTACACCGTTCGTCTGCCGCGTGCGTGCGTCTTGGGTATTGGCTGCTTTATATAGGCAGCGGAGGGCAGATAGTTTGAACCCTCGGCCAAGCAAAAGATTTAAACAGAACAATACTTTATCTTTTGCCTACGTGAACTACCTTATCTCTAATAATTACCGGGCCGGCTTGGATACGATCAAAACAAACTAACCAACTCGATCTATCGAGATCGATCTCTCTCTCTCTCTCCAAGCTAACAACCGACGTACGGCTCAAGTTAAACACCTGGACGCGCTAACTTATTAGCTTTTTCTCCAACAACGTGAATTGCTTATCTCAAACAACAAACTTGGATACGGTTCCGGACCAAAAACCAATATATGGATGCGTACCATGTATCTCAAGATAACTCGCATCGACGCTTACGGGTGGGCCGGCTTCCGGAGAAACCCAAACTGAATTATTAACTCCATGATATGTACATGTGCATGACCAGGGCTCATGAAACATGAACTCACACACATATACTGCCAATTGGCGTGTAACTTTTCTTTCTATTTCCTTTCTTCTCCTTCCAGAAGCCATATCTTTGGATTAAAATATTCAAAAAATGAACTGAAATCTTGGTGCTCTCCCGATGTAAGAATTCAGTCTACATCTTGTGGAAACATGCATGGTGAAGTGAGGCCCGCGCATCATAGGCTCAACCAACCTGCCTCAAAATAACTCATCACATATCCATCACGTATATATATTTTGCGACGTCTTACTATATTTTTGGGCAAAATAATCATCAAACACCAGAAGTATTCTTTGCAGGACAAGCTTGTAGCGGCATCTCATTTCTTGACACAGGTGGGTGGCCAAGGATTTTTTTGCCCGGGCACATGGGTGGCGGTCTAGTCTTAGGATTGACAGTCATTAGTGTGGAAGGATCTATTTTAAACTCTTTTAGGTTGTGTGCCGTTTAGGCAGAGGTCGGAAAAATTTCAAGACAATGTATCACCTTGATGTATTGTGCTTGAAATTAATAAAATTTCCCTTTTCAAAAAAAAAATCAAACACCAAAAAAGGCCTATGACAAGGTGACCCACTCTCACCTTTGTTGTTCAATCTGGTGTCAGACAATTTAGCAATCCTCATAGCGAGAACTAAAGAAAACGAGCATTTTAAGGGTCTACCACCACATTTGGTTGACAGGGGTCTTTCAATGCTCCAATACACCAGTGACACGATCCTTTTATGGAAAATAACTTGGAAGACTCGAAGAATCTCAAGCTAGTACCATGTGCTTTCAAATACATAAAGGTATACAAAATTCTGTAGTGTCCAGTCTGCCATTATTTATGATGCCCTTCTTCCGAATACATAAAGGTATATTAAAAAAGCTTGACCAGATCAAGTTTTTTTTTTTGGCAGGGAGATGGGCACAAAAAGAAATATAGATTATTAGGCAAGTGGATCATCCTTTGTAAACCCGAAAGTGTAGGTGGTATGGAATTCTTCACCCTGAAACGCAGAATATCTGCTTGTGCTAAAGTAATAAGACTTCAGCACAAGTTGAAATAAGGAAAGTAGGCATTTCAAGTTCTGGACAGGTCTAATGGGAGTAAAAGAAGATTTATATCTAGGAGAAACCCTTCATGCTAAGTTACCCCACTTTATAAAACATCGTTAGGAGAAAGAATGTTACAGTAGATAAAGTACTATGCACAAGGCCCATTAGCTTAACATTTCTTTCAGGCAGGCCATAGTGGGGAACAATCTGAATTGGCTTGAGCTGGTAATATAAGGAAAGTTTTATTTGTTCAGCTTAATGATAGAAGCAGGGATGAAAGTCCCATATTTTTTGGGTCATTGGGTCGACCCAAAATTTGATAAAATGAACTAGAGTGGCATGCTACGTAATTAATTTGGGAGAGAAAATAAACTAACATGAGAAACCCAAAAACATCAATGGGTACCCACTTGCATCCCTAGATAGAAGGGATGTTTTTACTCTGCTTTTGAACAAACGAATTTTTCGGCTAGCTCTAATAAGGGGGACAGTTTCAAATGTTCATGGGGTGGTGTGGAAGCTAAAGCTTCCTTTAAAAATTAAAGTGTTCCACTTTCCTATGGTATCTAAGAAGAGGAGACATTTTAACTGAAGATAATTTGGTCAAAATAAATTGGAAGGGTGCTGCTTCTGTAGTCCAGAGGAGTCTATTCAGCACCTTTATCTGAATGTCAAGTGGCTAAACTCATGTGGAGTACTCTTTATTTTGCTTTTGGCATTTATCCTACCCTCCTTGTGTTGCAGCACAACTGACTCAATTGTAGTTTGAATTTGAATGGCAGCAATTGGAGAACACTGGTCAAGTGCAGTTTGAACTTGAATGCAATATGTACTCAAACTATATCCAATTTTACATAAATACAAACCTACATCTAACTTAGCCCGAAACCACTTTAACCCAGCCCAGCTAACCTAATTTAATATTATGGTGTACTTAGTGAAACTAATTTAATATTGTGGGTGCTGATGTTTTTTTATAAGTTTGATTGAAGTGAGATAATGTCTACTTAAGACAAAACTAAAGTAAACAATACTAGAACAAATAGTATTTTTGTGTTGTTTATTGCTACCAATATGAAATTTATGTGGTTCAAGATTTCGAGGATAATGCAAAGAGATGGCATGTAATTGTTAAAACAGTCAGCTAAAAAAATGTTCTGTTCTGCTATTCCTTATCGAAGAACTGAACTAGATGGAAGATGAGTCAGTTGTGCTGCAGATATTCTATCACTAGCATATTCGTATCATGCCAATCATTGTTCCAACATACCTGGGTTAGTCCTTGACCAGGTGACCACATGAGTTTACCATCTGGGATTGAGAAACTGATGCTGCGTGTACTGTTTTCTAGAGACAAGCTCATACTGTTCTTACAAACAATTTCTCAGTTTATAAAAAAGCTGCACACAAATCATACAGCATGCATGTCTCTTTATTCCTGCTCCGACCCTCTGAACACGCAGAGGATTTGCGCATCTTCTATTCCTGCTCCGGAGCCTCATTCAGGTCAATGTTCCACAGCCTGCTCCCACCTCCACCATCAGCCCACGCCGGAGTCGGAGTGGCCGCCACCGCCACCGCCACCGCCGGTGCTGGGCCGTCGTTCCTCCTCTCAGAGTGCTGCCTCACCTCCCGTCCTGCTGCCTGATGCCCAGACTGCCACGACGGCACGTCCTGTGCCATGGAGATCTCAACGGAGACCAGTCGTTCCCTTGGTCGAGACAGATCCTTGTCATCGTCATCGTCGTCTTCAACTTTCCGCTTCCCATTCTGGCTTCCGGCAGCCACGCCCGAGGAACCTTTCAGCCTTGGCAGCACCTTCTTCTCCCGGTGGTGGCCGGCGACATGCCCACCGAGGGCCTGGTTCGTGTCGAACTCCGCCCCGCAGTGCTTGCAGTGGTACGGACGTTTCTCCTTGGGAATCGGCGCGAGCTTCGCCTTCTTCCTGCGCGCCTCGCTCACCACTTCTTTGGGCATGTTTCTGTTTCTTCTCTTCTTGGGGATTTTCACAGAGAAATCGCCATGTTCGTGACGGTTCCCCAGCTGATTGCCGGCTTCGGCACCGGCATTGCTCTTGAGTTCAGCTGCGGCGGCATTGCCGGTGGCCGATCCTCCGGCTCCACCTTGAGCTCCAGTAGCACCAAGCTTCTCAAACGAAGGCGGTGGCAGCGGTTGTCTTCCCTGGCTATTGCCTCTATATCTCAGTGCAAGTATCGCGTACGCGCAAAGTATCTCTAGCGGGGTTAGCCGGGGATAGCGCCCGCTACGCCGAGCGGGTGGTCGGTCGGTACCTGGCAGCGACGAGGAAGAAGACGACGTGGCGGCGCCGGTGGCCGTGTCCGGCGGTAGCTTCATTAGCTTGCTCACGGGCGGAGTGGCGCCTTTGTACCCTCTGTTCGGGTGGCTCCGGAGGTGACCGAACATCGACTTGTCGTTCTTGAAGAACTTCCCGCACTCGGAACATTCGACGACGCCGCCGCCGCCGGAGCTATGCTTGTCTCCGCCACTGCCGCCGTCATCTGGAGGCCGCAGCGACCCCTCTTCTTCCTCATCACCCACTCGGACGCCTCCGTCGATGCTCGCATACTCTTCGTCGTCGAAGATTGAATCAGCGCTGTGGCTGTCGAGCTCGCCGCGGCCATGGCTGGACATGAACCGCGCCCTTCGGATTGGATCTTGACAGCACAACGGGTCGCCTCCGATCCGGACTCCGGTCAGGTGGCTTCCCGAGATCAGGGGCAGCAGCGCGATGCAAACTTGTAGCAGGAGCACCGAGCACAGCAATAAGCCGCCTTTACTCATCAAAATCGGAGCGCAGAGGGGGCGATGGCGAGTGAGCGAGAGGTTGAGGACGGCGACGACGACACGGGCGGTGGGATCTCCGGCGGGAGCAGCGGAGTGGAGGCGGAGCGGCGTCCGCTTTCCACGGTGGTTTTCACCTGCAGCTATGGAAAGACCAGGCCGAGGATCTTGGGGGCCATGGAAACAGGCTCGTCAGTTTTGATCTGATTCGATCTGATGAATTCTCTCCTTTTTCACGCTGGCGCTGCTCGAGCCGGAGGAGGGAGCGTTGCAACTTGGAAGCTCAAGGGCCTGGCTCGTTCTCAATGGAAGACTGCGAGTCCGAGATCGTGGCTCGTGCGGGGAAAAAAAGAGAAAAAAAATCTGAAGTGGAGCAGCTGTGCGCAACAGTCCTGCATGGAGAGGAGGATGCCAAGAGCCCCGCGAAACCATGCGAGCGGGACGCGCGCGTGATCGCAAATCCAAAACAACGAGCGCTATAGCGCTTCCCGGCGCGCGACACTGCAGCCGGCGCGACGCGGCTGTCCTGCCCACCGACGTGACAGCCCAGGTAATGTTTTGTTTTCTTTTTTGCTTTTCTAATATTTTTTCCTCTGTGTTCCATGGCAGCAGCCATCATTCTTGCTCTTTTTTTCAGGTTTTTTCCTTTACTTTCTACTATGTGTTTCTCTAAAGAAATTCTCTTGACAAAGATTTTAGAAATATTTTACTAAAAAATTATATTGAACATTATTGTGCTTACAAGTTGTATAATGAATTTGTACGTAAAAGGTTGTTTGAGAAATCTTCTTGATTACATTTTCATAGAAGTTGTGTTGAAAACTTATCTTGACAAGTTATATTTTTACAAGTTATATGATGAACTTATGCATCAAAGTTGTCCAAGAAGTTTCATAGAAGTTATGTTCAAAATTATCATTTAGTAAGGAGGATAAAAAAGTTCTGCGTAAAATTTGTATGTGTTATGTTAAAAAATTGTCCTATAAGTTGGTTGGAAAAATTTATACATAAAAGTTATAAATATCGTAAAAGTTGTGCTGCAAAATTATCATCTAATAGTTGTGTTGAAAAAAGTTATACATACGTATATTGTAAGCAACTTTGTAAATGTAGAAAATCATGGAGAGAAAAACTTTCTCTAAAATGAAAATCACCTGCTGTCTGAGATCGAGCGCTGGTAGTCCTCCTGGCGCGCGCACGCTAATTAGCTGAGCTTGCGCGTGATCCATGTTACGACTCAAAAATGCCATTCAGCAACACCAGACAGTCACCTACCGAATAGGCATAAGCCAGCTCTTAGCAGATGTCTATTCATTGTGTATATCTCTACTCTTGTCATCGCTGCTCTGTTTGACGATTTCATTGAATCATATACATGAGTCATATACGAGTCGTACGAGAGGACTAAGAATTAGCTGCATAAACGTCATGTTACGGCATATGCAGCCCCGGAACTAAAGTCTTCCTTGATCCCGGACCCAACGACGGCCGGGACTAAGAACTGCCAAGCCCGCGTGACAGCCGGCGCGGCCAAGAAGATTCTAGAAGCATCGGGAACTCTCGAAACCTTTTGCCGTGGGCGGCGATCGGCGAGTTAGCGAATTGCCTTGTAACAAAACGAGAGAAACCTACGGCCGGGATGGATATACACGTGCCTGCACCAGCCTTCTTAGCTTCTTACGTGTATCATCATAAGGGCTAGTCCTTTGGCCAGGGTGCTTAAATGGGACTCTCTCGTTTTAGTCTCCCAATAGAAAAAACATCTCCAACCGGGCCTCTATACGAGCCCCCATTTTGGGGAGGCCACTAAATTTTGGTCCAGAGTCCCTAGAACTGGAGGCCCTCTAAATTTAGTCACCCTGCTGGAGTTTAAAGCCCCTAAATTTTTATAGGCTGGCTCCTAAAAGCAATATAGGGGCTCAAATTTAGTCTCTCCGTTGGAGTTGTTCTTATCTCTGCTTGCGGATATGTATGGCCCCGTATTGAACGGCAAATGCAACAGACTTGCGGATTTTCTCTTAACAAAACAAAGGCGGCGGCAGATGGGAAGACGATCGACCCGGGGCGGCACGTCACACCTGATCCCTGCCTACATATACGCGACACAGAGCAGACGCAGGGGAGAGCCGAGGAGGTCACGCCACACACCTGCACTTCTTCGTACGAGTCGATCTGCAGCACGCGGACGGCAACCTTCATCCTCATCGATCGTCTTCAAGCTCGCTAAGGAGCTGGAGGAAGTCGACGATCATCATCAGGTTGATCTTGTGCCCTCTCTCATCTTCCGTATATCGTGCGGTGCAAACCGGAACTGCTGCACCGGGCCCCCAAAATTATGGGGCCTCCAAATCTACTGCTTGCTTATATAATTTCAATCCAAACATCCAGGTGCACAGGAATCAACTAACTTGGGTGAACGGAGGGACCATGAGTTCTAAGCTTCAAACTGCATGCCAGCGTCGCCGTCCACTACGGTAAGTCGCTAGTTTGCCGTGTGCCTAGGTCTTTGCCGTGTGTTTTTTGTCGGGTACACGGCAAAGAGATACTTTGTCGTGTGGCACGACGAAAACACACGGTAAAAAAAAGCACACGGCAAAATTCATGTTTTGCCATGTGCTGACACACGGCAAAGACTTTACCGTGTGCATTTTTTTTGCACACGGCAAACTCAATAGTTTGCCGTGTGTTATTTTTGGCACACGGCAAAGTCATAATTTTTTTTCACTTCTCACCTTGAAACTTTTTCTACCCTCTACATACAACATTTAGTACTCCATGTTAAAATTTCGTATATTTTTAAATTATTTTACTATATTTAACTAATTTATTGCATTTCAAGTAATTTTTTAATCAAGTCAAATTTGAACCGCAATTGACTCAAATAATAGAATAAAAGTAGCGAAAAAATTATATTCATATTATTTAGTCCAATTTGAGGCCTTACACATGAAATAAAAAGAAATTTTTAACATCTTTTCCAGAAAAAGCGCCCACGAATTTGTGCCCAAATGATTTTAAAATTCTAAAAATAGCAAATGAAGTCTGAAAATCATGAGATTTGTCTTGATGTGATGGTATCACACGTGGATGCTGTGATAAAAAGTTGAGAAGATTACGCACACTTTATCATGATGATGTTTAAAAATTGAAACATCTCATAAGAAGTATATGTGTGATTATATATGAGAGAGTTAGTGAATGTATTATTTGAATACAAACTTTTTCATATGATCTCATATGTAAAAAAGGTTTATACCAAAGTCGTACAGCTCGATGAAATCTAAAACTTTGTAGTTGTCAACTTTTATATTTGAGAATGTTTAATATTTTAAAATATTATTATAAGTTATCTAATTTGAAATCATAAATTTTAAAATATTCAAATGACCTCAGACGTAAATAAGTTATATATTAAAGTTATAAAACTCAACAAAATATAAATCTTTGTAATTAAAAACTTTTTTATTTGAGATTGTTTAGTACTTCAAAAGTACATTATAAGTAATCTGGTTTCAAATTTGAAAATTTTAAAAATTTCAAATGGTTTCGGATGTAATTAAGTTCTATACCAAAGTTGTAGAGCTCGTTGAGATCTGAAACTTTGTAGTTGAACACTTTTTTATTTGAGCTCATTTGCCTATCCAAAAATACAGTATAAGATCATAAAAAAACACAACTCGCCACGTCAGCAATCCAGTTCTTTGAAACGAAGGCTTCCTATTGGCTAAAACACATTCCCACGGATCCATCCCCACTAGCGGCCTTCTTCTTCCCTCGCGCGCCTCTCTCCTTCTTCCCTGCAGCGGCGGCCGGTGCGCCCCCGGCATGCGCGCGCGGGCGGCCTCGGCGGCGGCGGCGCATCTTCGCGCGGCGGCCGCGGCGGCCTTTGGTGGCGGCGGAGTGGCCTCGCGCGGCGGCCCAGGTAGCCTCGGGCGGCGGCGGCGTGGCCTCCCGCGGCAGCCCCGGCGGCGTCGAGCGGCGGCGGCCGGCGGGGGCACGGCCCCGGGCGACGGCCCGGCCACGGGCGGCGGCGGCACGGTCCCGGGCAGCGGCGGCGGGCAGGGCCGGCAGCAGCGTGGCCCCGGGCGGCGGCGCGGCCTCGAGCGACGGCCCGGCCACGGGCGGCGGCGGCCGGCGGGGCCAACGGGGCGCGGCCCCAGGCGGCGGCCCGGCCACGGTGGTGGTGGTGACGGCAGCCGGCAGCGTGGTGGTGGTGGTGACAGCGGCCGGTGGCGTGGTGGTGGTGGCCGGCATGGTGGCGGCAGCGGCTGTCACTGTTTGTTTTTCTTTTCTAAAAAATACTTTGCCGTGTGCCACGTCTACAGGCACACGGCAAAGGCGGCCGCCACGTCACTTCCCAGGTTTTCTTCTTTTTTTGCCGTGGGTCAGCTTTGGCACACGGCAAACGACGCCTTTGCCGACGTCTAAATGCCGTGTGCTCTTTGCCGTGTGCGGCACACGGCAAAGCCTTTGCCGTGTGCATATAGGGCTTTGCCGTGTGCTTTGGCACACGGCAAAGCAGCAGTCTCCCGTAGTGGTCTCCGCGTGTCCCCGAGTACTAATTCTTTGCCCATTCCCTAATGCACTCAATCTCTCATCTAACACTGGGCTTCGGTTCAATTAACCCTGTTTTATCATATTTCATATTAATGTTTGATCATAAGATTTTTTTCACTATTTTTTTGTTTGGAAGACTCAACCTATTACTCCTTTAGCATCATTCTTCTTAATTATTACAAACATATAAAGATATTAAATAATAAAATCTAAATACATTTTAGTTGCAAATGGACTTGTAGCGGCTACAAGAGTCTTAATAGTATCTCAAGTTCTAGGTTTCACTCCCCGTGGGAGCGAATAATCTAGGATTTAGCCATATTATGCTTTTAGTGGTAGACAATGTTTCCGACGATAGCCTGCACTTCTTCGGACGAGTCAATCTGCACCACGCGGACGGCAACCTTCATCCTCATCGTCTTCAAGCTCGCTAAGGAGCCGAAAGTCGACGATCATCAGGTTGATCTTCTGCCCTCTCTCATCTTCCGTATATCGTGCGGTGCAACCGGGGCTGCTGCACCGGGCCCCCAAATAAATTATTCCAAATCTACTACTTGCCTATATAATTTCAATCCAAACATACAGGGGCACAGAAATCAAGTAACACTACTGGAAAACAGGCTATGTGAACCTGTTGGAAAAGACCATAGGCACCGGTTTTCCCGCAAACAGAGACCAATGGCCTCGCCTTAAGACACCGATTTTTTCAACTGGTGCCTTAGGCTTTCATTGGTACCGGTTGGAAAGACCAACCGGTACCAAAGAGGTGGCAGCCCCTTTGATACCGGTTGGGGTGGCAGCCCCTTTGGTACCGGTTGGTCTTTCCAACCGGTACCAATGATCTTTTTCTTTTTTTTCCCAAATCCAGTTTTGTTTGTTATATTTATTACTGTTTATTCTTTTATAATTGCTAAACGCACTCGAGCTCTACAGTACTATACGTTCATTGGTCGTTCATTTTCGTTTTCAGAGAATATTTGGAACTAACTAAAAGTGAAATGCGAGCATATAATTAAGCTAATTAGATGAACTAATATATTTACAAATATACAAACATCAAGACATCACGTTTAGAAATATTTATAAATGTACAAGTCATGTTTGTAGTCCAACTACTGGTCCCCTCAGGAGCTCAATGGAAGTCCTCTATGGATGTGATCGTCGTGGTAGAACTCGCCTCTAGGATCCAAGATCTCGTTCAAAATGAATCCGGCGAGTTGCTCACACACGGCGTTGATCCGATCAGTAGAGTAACATTCATCCCCCATTTGAGTCATCTATCATTTAGGAAAAAAGGATTAACATCATGTGCGTTAGTACAATTATGAAAATGTACTAGTGAACGGTTTGGATGTACTCTCATGTCCTCATCAGTAGTCTTCCCGCATGGAGTCATGATGTGCAAGTAGTCGCATACGTAGTACCCGCACCAATCAGTTCTTTGTTGTTGTCTCGCACACTTAAGGAGAAACAAATAAATTACTCAATTTCGAATAATTTGGGATTATATATTTAACTAGACAAATCTTTATGAATCAACATACCGTATAATTCATGTTAACGTTCAGTTCGGGCCTCCATTGACCATATCCTTTGTTATTTTTCACAAATTTTTTCCAAACCCTACGCTCAAAGTTAAGTTTGATATTCAGGAATTGTTATTAACAAAAAAAATTATTTGATTGTGCAAACTGAACTTACCTGTTCAAGGGGTCTATGATATGTTGGATTGCGGACTTTGGATTTCTCATTGAGTCAAAGACTATAAGATTGCCGGTCTCTACGGAAAGTATGAGTAAAATCCAATGATAACTGCAGATATAGATAGGATATATACATACATGCATTAGACGACTTAGTATTTATTTAGTAATATAACAGAGGATTAAGTCGACCAAGGCTTACCCAAAGTTGTATGGTATGAATATATAAGATTTGTAATTTTGCCTAGTCAACGAATCGTACATATTTTGGTACATTTCCTTGTAATTTTCGTTGAGCACTTTCTGATTGACTAGCAAAGGAGACATGAAGCCGATTTGATGGTGCCATCCATGTTTTCGGCTTCTTTGGGTCTCCTGTCTAAACGATACAATAGAAATTTTATAATGCACACATATAATTATGTTCTTGTTAACAAAAAGTATTAATGTAGAGGTAAGTGATACTTACAAAACTCAAATGGTGATGATTGAGGCGTCGAGGGCTTGTCGATGGTAAATATGATATAAATTTTTGAAGTACACCCAGAAGTCGTCCTCCCCGCGGAAGAAATCATGGTCAAGATACCTGACTCCAAACATTTTCCCTTCGTCATTCGACATTCGCAGGTACCATCTATGCAAATTGAACATCTGCATGCCTAGACTTTTCTCCTCTTCTTCAGTGACAAAAGGTTTTCCATGCTGGAATGGAGTAAGAACGGGAGCGACAGGTATTTCCGCCTCCACTTGCCCCGTTGCCTCCTCTATCGTTAATCTAGTTTCAGAAAGAAATATCACGGCCTGTAGGTCCGCCTGGAGTTGTACGTCCGTCGGGTGTAGGAGTGGCAACCCTGCTCGAGTTCTTTTTGTTGTGTGCAAGCTGAGGAATGGTCTTGCCACATTTTTTTTCTTCACATTTCTCACCTTGTGTGCCTTTGTCAGAGTACGTTCGTAGTCCGAGGGTAAGCTTTTCGGTGGTGGTGGGTTGTCTAGGCTCGCGAGAAGCTTTTTCCCTAATTCTAGAGGTACCTTTTCCATCGACGGGGGGACTTTAGGCTTCAACTGTTCTTTTATATATCGAGCAGTGTCCTCTTCCAACTCCTCAGCGGTCTTCTCGTAGGTCAATTTTGTTTTGACCGTTTTCTGCTTCTTCTTTGAGGGTCCAGCCACTGGGAGGGATGCTGTCTTTTTCTTTCCTTTTTCTGGTGCAGGAGGAGTTGGAGTACTCGTGGCCCTTTGCGCCGGCGGACACGGTGGTGAAGGAGCTGGTTGTGGGGACGGCAGTGAGGGAGACAGAAGATCAGTCTGCACGGGAGCCGTTGTGCTTGTAGTAAGTTTGATGTCGGCCTTGCGCCATAGAACAACCCCGTGCAGTGCGTCTCCCAATGTCTTCTCTCCATCCCCTCCAACGAAGTCGAGCTCAAGATCCTCATTGTTCCCAACTATCTGCTCGACTGTGACGGAGGTGTAGCCAGGGGGTATCGGCCTTCCATGAATTGTAGTATAAGGATTCAGGGGCAGGGCTGACCCGTATGCGACATGACACGCATCCCCTCAACGTTGCCTGGATCATCTCGAGGGATCTTATACCGGCATGCGATGCATACAGGGCATGAATCCAAATTTTCATACTCACCTCGATATAGGATGCAGTCATTAGGACAAGCATGTATCTTCTGTGCCTCTAATCCTAAAGGACAAACAACTTTTTTGCCTCGTATGTTGTCTCCGGCAAGGTGTTACCCTCATGGAGTAAGTTTTTTATAAGTTTCAGCAACTCCTCGAATCCCTTGTCAGACAAACCATTTGATGCCTTCCATTGCAACAATTCCAATGTGGTACCCAACTTTTTTTGGCCTTATTTGCAATTTGGGTACAACAATGTTCTGTAGTCCTCCAACATACGCTTCGGATCTCTCGATTCTTTTTCTTTTTGGCAAACTTCCTCAGCTTCGCGCAGCATCTGATCAAGGTCATCTTCTACAATGTATCCTTCAGTATCTTCTTCAGTATCTAACCAAGATCTTTGATTCCCCATCCATCCATCGGCGCTAAAGGTTTGGGTCTTGTTTTTCTCTTCTTCCTTGGCTTGTATAGCTCATTTCATGCTTTAGAAATAGAAAAATGTGTAGCTAGCTCATTTCTTGGACATTTAGATTGCATATGTAGGTGTGTTTTTCTTTTAAATTTAGATGAGTATGTGGATAATAGAAATTTTTAGAATGAGTGTAGACACTTCATGTGATGTACTTGTATATATGACCATATTGTGGATAGTTGATTTTTGTATTCATGAATGAATGAATGAAATGAGTATATTAGAATTTTTTGTATTATGAATGGATTATTTTGACACTCTAGTGATGTATTTATTCAGGTTCACATTGAACCATCTAGAAGCTAAAAAAAATCTTTATTTCAAAACAAATAGACGTCGTTAATCTCCATCCAACGGTGATGGCACTACCTTTCAGGGATACACGATGCACTATAAGGACGTCGCGAATCGGCTGGTCGCATCACCAGCACTTCCAATTGATACGAAGACAGCATTTGACGCAGTCAGCATGGCTATTGTTGTACTGAGAGCATATCAATGAGCACGTTGCCTGTGCCAAGTGTTGTGTTCCTATTAATCGTAAATGTTGGTGCTGCGACTGGCCGATTGGTGACATCTTTGTACCGCACCATGTCCCCCCGAAAGGCAGTGTCATCACCGCAGGGTCGAGGTTACTGACATATACATTTTTAGAAATAAAGGTTTTTTTTTTCTTCTAGAGGGTTTCTGGATATTGAAAAGAGTGTTCTCCTGGAAGCTGGAACTGAAGGGTGTCAAAGTAATTAGAAGTTATTGAGATTTCTTTCAATTAATGATACATTTCGTCTTTTTTATATAATTTCATTGTTATTTGCAAGAGTTATTAGTCTGATCATTGTAATTGTAATAGTAAATAATATTTGCATTGTAATGGTAAGAATTTATAATTTTGTGAAAAATAAAGGTATTTTCTAGTAAAATATGGCTTCAGCAGCTGGAGAAAGTGACGCCGGTGGGTGTGATCGTTGTCCTTCTGGAGAGAAAAGCACAACTCGAGTAGGTCGTCGGTCCAAGAAACGTAGTGCTTTTCATAGGGCAGCGCTCTGTTATTTGGAAAAAGAATATAGAGAATGCGTGGCAAGGGGCGAGAAAAACCTATGTGTTGTTGTCCGAATTTTTAAGTTTCATGTTGAGTACTCCTTTGTTAAGTTCTGTAATGGATTAGGTACTTCTTTTAATTAATCAAGATGTATGATGGATATTGCAGATCTTTTAATTATTCATGTTATGTTACATTTAGTTTAATTTTCGTTTGATATATTTTATTTATTCGATACGTGTAAAGAATTCAAATCGAATTCATTAAAATGTAGATGGACCGGCAATGGATGTATAATGCTGACCGACATTCGAATGAATTCATTGAAGGCCTGCACTATTTTTTGTCTGTGGCTGAGGCAAACAAGCAAAATGGTTTTATGTGCTGCCCGTGTGTTCATTGCAACAATAACAAGGATTACTTATCTTCAAGAATCTGACACAGCCAAATTTTCGCAAATGGTTTCATGGAGAACTATGTTTGTTGGACGAAGCATGGAGAACAGGGGGTTACCATGGAAGACAATGAAGAAGAAGATTTTGACGACCACTTTCCCGGGAATGCTGGAATCAGTGCATTCGATGATGATATTCCCATGGAAGAGCCCGAAGTAGATGTAGCAGAAAATGATCCCAGCGACGATCTGGGGCAGGCATTGCAAAATGTGCAGGCAGACTGTGAGAGTGAAACAGAGAGGTTGAAGTTCCAGAAGTTGTTAGAGGATCACCGTAAGTCGTTGTACCTAGATTATCAAAATGGATTGAAGAAACTTGGCACCACCTTGGAGTTGCTGCAATGGAAGGCGACAAATGGTGTATCCGACAAAAGGCCGATGTGGTCGTCAAATGGACGTATAAGATCGGCAAATATCTTGTACCCCCCAAAGTAGTGTCCGTGCTTCCAACGCAAATGTATAAGCTGCACCAGCACTACATGCGTGCGATGGCCGATTGCATCTTCATGCAGGGCGCAAAGATTAAAGATGGCGATTTCTTACGGGGGAGGCCGTTATATGGATAAACTGGGAAGAAATTTACCAACTATTCCATCAGGAGGACCTCGACATCTCTATGGTCGGCTTGTGGGTTCTGTAAGTATTTTACTCTCCTTACATATTGTTTTGCATGATCTCAACATACTGATCCCTTGATTTATTCGGTATCATGTAGAATGGAGATACAAACTTGCAGGAGAAAGGGATACTCTCACCTCGGCTTCATCGACCCAATTACTTGTAATTGGAGGATTCTACGCGACACTTTCAATTAGCTATTCCAAAACTTGTTCAAGTACATAAGTGTTCATCACAACAAGCAAATGATATTGTTTCCTTACAACTTTGCGTGAGTAATTCCTTCAGTCTAAATCTTTCTATTCTGTAATCGAATTGTTTAAATCTTAACTACCAAAAACTGACTCCGTATAATATTGCAGTGAACACTGGGTCCTAGTTGTCATAATTCCCGAGAAGAGCCTACTCGTGGTTATGGACTCATTAAGGAGAAATCCAGAACAATACGAAAATCTTCTTAACATGATGAAAAAGTAATTCTACCACTACTCCATTGATGACCGATAATTTGAATCACTTTGTTACTTGACTATAATTGTTCTAATTATGCACAGGATTTGGAAACAATTCGCTAAAAATCATCCAGGCAAATTTGACAAGGAATTGAAGATCAAGACAGATTTTGCGGTGCGCACTTGGATGATTCGTTGTACGATTCATTAGTTTTATTATATATTCATGTAAATACATGTTAATTTCTTCTCTCTTAAAGTGTATGAGGCAGAAACAAGGCACTGATTTATGCATATACTGTGTATGCGAGAACATCCATGGTCTGGTAGGTCCTCCAAGGGCCTGGACAGATTGGGAAGAGGAAGTAGGTAAAAAACTTGTTAATATTTGAACTCGTATTTTAATTAGTCGAAATTAATTATTCCCTTTTTCCAAATGTCGAGGAGATGCGCGATAAACTCATACCGAAGGAAAAGATTATGGCGATTCAAGAACAATTATCCGGATTTATTGTTGAGCAAGTCCTCGATTCAAAAGGCGAATTCTAATATGATGGGCTATCTAATATTGACAATCGCAGCAAATATGATAATATACGTGTATATATATAATTAAGAACGAATATACCTATGTAAATATATATGTGTGTGTATTATATTTCTATTTATGAGTATGTATGTATTATATATTTAAGCCCTCCAATAATATATATGTGTATATATATGTTTATATATGGAAACTATCTAGGACAAATATTATATAAGTAACTATATATATATGTATATATTAGTGGAGATCTTACACACTAAATTCCAATACATAAGTTTAATTGAAATGTAAAAATATAATCAAAATAGAAAAACAATTGAGAAAAGAGAAAAAAAATGGACCTTTTGTCTCGGTTGGTAACACTAAACGGGACAAAAGGATGGTTTTTGTCCTGGTTGCCAGACTCGGGACAAAAGAACTGGTGTTCCTGGTTGGGAAACCGAGACAACAGAAGTTTTCCAACCGAGACAAATCATAGCAGTGAAAGCACCTGGGCATCGTATGCATGCATGTGGCCTATCTCTGTTGGCTCGGTGCTCGCCTGCTTGCTTGTTGAAATTGCTCTGCTCGCTGTGGGCCATCTGGACCATGCGCCGCTCTTGCGTCGTCAGACTCTAGCTGAACCGAAGAGCTGAAGTGATCGCTGATGTGAACCGGTGCCGAGTCTGATCATCAATAAGAGCCGACTTGAATCCGGACTTGTCCTCGAAAAGTCGAATTTCGCTGAGGTCATCGGTGAGGTCGCTGAGCATTCTCATGAAGTCAGAGTAGTCAGAGTATGCCATTGCCAACGCAGGCTGGGGGAAGTTGAAGTAGTCGCGGCCGCAGGATGGGATTGATGGTGAAACCGAGGTGTTGGTACGCATGTGCGTGCAGTAGCTGTATGCATCCGTCCAAGCACAGCAGCCATGATGCTATATGCTCTGTCTTAGCATGTGTGCTTTTGATCAATTTGTCTCCACGTGATGAAGTTTGCTTTGATCCTTGAGCCAGATTGCTTGCGTCACTACTTGCAGTGGGCAGTCGATTCATCGGAAGCGTGACGAGGATGGTGCTGATGAGACAGGTTCCATCCCGAGTCCTCTGCTGATAATGGGAGTGGAAATCGGGCGTAGCCTATACTCCGTTCACTGATCTCCCGGCTTGAAAAATTTTAATCTGATTGAGATCGTTGACAGGGCGGCCAAACTTTAACGCAGATGACTTCAGCTTCGAGGTGCCGATAAGATGCCGAATTAGCTTATCCATGATTGTTTGTTGATGTAGCGGTGGCGTGTCCTTGCGGAGATGAAGTAGTCGGCGGCGGGTGAGTGATCCATGCATGACTGCAATCCGGGCCGATCCAAATGTCAGGACAGATGCTCGTGGCTGGGCCTGCCAAATGTCAGGAAAATCCCATTCTCGGTAGGCTTCATAATCTTGTAGCAGCTGGGCACATCTTGTTTGTGTACGCCACTGTAGCTTCTTGTTAGTATGTGTGCACGCATGCCAAGCAACACATGTGTTTGCATGTGAGCGTATGCACAGGGCGTCTTGTTGTAAATCGTCGTGGCCGGTTGGGCGGCTGTTTGAGTGGTCGACGAGGCCGAGTCATCGTGCCGTGCGGGGCACGGGTCTGCCGAGTTCGTTGGGGACGCGAACTGTAGACGTGCCGGGCGCTGGGCTTCCGAGGTCGTCGGGGACGCGAGCCGTAGTTGTGCCGGGCGCCGGGCTGCCAAGGTTGTCGGGGACGGCAGCGCAGTCTTGGCCCTTGATAGAGCCGTGGCTGAGTCGTCGAGGTGATTGCAGGTACGTTTAGAGTCTTACTCTGAGTGGGTTATATGGAAAATTCTAGCCGAGTACGTTTAGAGTACTATTCCGAGTGGGTCGGACAGTTTCCTTGTACTTAACTAATTCTACTGTTGTACGAGTAGTTATAGTAGAGGTAAGGCGTACCCATGCAGTACTTCTTACTGTAGAATATTCCACGCCCGTGAGCAGTCCTGCTGCCCTAGGTCTGACAGGTGCCTAAGGTCTCCTTTGGTACCAGGTCAAGGTTCCACCCGGTACCAAAATATTCATACAAAATATCCTTTGTTTGAGATTCAAATCCGTGACTTTTTGCCTCACGCGTTGCTCCTTTACCATCTCACCTACGCAGCGGTTGTGATTGAGAAGAAAATATTTTTCTCTTGAAGTAACTCATGGATGAGCCTAAGGTACCAGTTGGCGTTACCAACCGGTACATAAGGCTCATCCATAAATACCGGTTGGTGGTACCACCCTGTACTAATGTAAAAGTTACCACTCGGTACCTATGGAGAGCCTTAGATACCGATTGGTGTTGTCCATAGGTTCCATCCACAAAAGTATCAGTATGAAGATGAACCGGCATCTAATTCATCTTCATATCGGTACTTTTGGGGTGGACCTTTGGCGTATTTTATAGTAGTGCTCGCTCGCACGACGGAGAACCCGCCAACGCCCCTCCGGTGCACCCAATCCGTGGCTGCGCGTGCAGGCGGCGCACCCTCCCAGCCTCGGTAGCTCTAGTTCAGTTGGCGCCACCCCATCGCTGGCCGGCACCCACACCGTCGACCCCATCAATTTTTCTAGGAATCTAACTAGTTTCTTATACAAATCGATATTCCTAAGGAAACCACAACGACTTTTCGCAAAAAAAAAGGAAACCACAACGACTGCACGCACTTTATACTCAAACTGTTCAATCTCTTCACCTCACCATTCTCTCTCATTCCCCACTCGTCATTCTCCTCATCTCTCATCGCCTCACTAGACACACGGCGGCGGCCAGGCGCGCGGCAGACGAGCAGGGCAGGCGGCCAGAAGCAGCGGTGCCGCCGTGGGACAGAACAGCGACGGTGCGACTGGGCAGCAGAGGGGCGAAGTGGCAGCACCGCGGCTCGATAGCGCGCAGGCCGACACGCGGCCGGGCTGCAGCGGCGTGTGGCAGGGTGGAGCAACGACGCACAGCAGGGCGGCGCAGCAGCATATGGCGGCCGGGCCGGAGGGGTGGGGTGGAGCAGTGGCACCCGGCAGCTGGAGCCGCGGCGCCAGCAGGGCGGGGTGGAGCAGCGGGGCGCGGCAGCCAGAGACGGCTCCGCCAGTGCTGGGCAGCTGCGGCGCGCGGAGCGGAGCGACGCCAGCCGGGCAGTAGCGGCGCTCGGGGCTGACAATTTTTAACTTTTTCTAGAATGATTTCTAGAGTTTTTCATTAGAATTCTCATCTCCTGTCCAATTTTTCCCTAGAAGTCTTTTCTTACCAATTTTTATAGGGAAATGCTTTCCCTAAGATTTTTTCGACCATTTCCCTAGATTTTGCCCCTAGGGAACACTTTAATTCCAGTAGTGCATTTTTTAGATCACACAACACTCATAACACACGCACACCCACCTCTATAAATGCAGGTACGTAAACCCTACCCTATGAGCATTTTTTAAGACTGAGCCGGTAAATTCTCGAGACCGACAAAGTCAACTCTAAAGCCTCGCTGTTGACGAAAATTACAGTAGTGCATTTTGACGGAGTCCATTCCCAGGTATGTGGCTAACTTGTCACTCATCAGGCCAAACATGTGTTCTTATATGACATTGTTGTTTCAACATAAATTTGTAGGTTTGCAGCAAAGAGTATTATTAGTACAAGCATTAATCCGTATTCGAGTTTTATGTCTATGAGTTGCAACAAGAGAAAAAAAATCATGTGCTTTTATTAGTCCAATAAACATGACCCGAAACACATGTTGTGGTGACTTATGAGTTATGACCCATATCAATAATTTATAAAGGTTTCACATATATACGCAAACCATACTCATTAACATTACTAAACAATGCGATATGACACCTATAATTGTATTGCACTATCTATTTGACTCGAAGAATTTTGATTGAATACGGATCAGTATAATTCGACACTAATTATTTATAACAATGAGCTTCAAATTTATGCACAAACCAGAGTGAATATGAATGAATAGAGAGTTCGATGGAAGACTTAAAACATAATAATACTTGGCTACTAGGCCCAATGAAGATCGCATAGGCTATAACATCATCGAAAAATGATCGATTATGTAGTTATGCGTTGACATGGAAAATCACTGGGCACGGGATTCATATAGTTAGCTCACCAGGTCATATTGTGAGAATGCGGGACCTAAAGAACAGAAGATTGATTAAAGGAAAAATGGACGGGCCTCTATGCAATTTCACACCAAATCACATGGTCTACCCGGACTATTCATTTTGACATCAACACGAGATGAATCATGGGTTGGTGAGAGAATAATGAGTAGGTGGCAACGGCTAGATGGATCTAATGTGGAGGAGATGGAGGGTGGAGATAAGCTATGCTACCACAATTACATGTGGGGCTGCATTTTCCACCCTCCATCGGTCCATCCATCATTATCTCTTCCCCTCTCGCTCGTTAATATTTTAATGAACCTACGTACCTACCCACTGCTAGAAAAACACTCATTAGTACCGGGCGGGAACCCCCGGTTAGTACCGGTTTTCCGCCCGGTACAGCTCCTCCGGTACTAAGTGCGTGTGCACTTAGTACCGGTCAGACCGCCCGGTACTAAACAGCCTGTTTAGTACCGGTTGGTAACACCAACCGGTACTAAACCGCTGGCCATGCCAGCAGCTAGGCTGAGCAGTTTAGTACCGGTTGGTATAACCAACCGGTACTAAAAGAATTTTTTTTCTTTTTGATCCTTTATATTTGTTCTCTTTTTCTTTCAATTTCAATTAATTAGTATTAGTAGTCGTACTCGTAGCGGTTTGTGTATTTGTACTCGTACTCGTATCTAGAATTCATATTTGTATACAGAGCAAAGCAAATAAAAGAAATTATATACATACATGGATAAAAGAAATGTTAAATAAAAGAAATTATATACATACATGGATAAAAGAAATGTTAGAAATTATATGCATACATGGATAAAAGACAATAATATTTACAAGTATGAATTCTCATAAGTTTTTTTCCGACAAATTCTTCAATAATTCTAATCATCTGCATCGTCATCGGCACCGGCATCCTTCTTACGGTGTTTGTTGAGTTGATCAGCTCGAGCCACACTTATCCTTGGATCGGAATGAAATTCACCTTTTGGATTTATCACCTCATCCAACAGGAATCCACAGAGTGCTTCTTGAATTGCCCTGATTCTTTCCGGTTCGATGAGGTTCTCTTTCATATTCCAAATCTGTCAACAATAAATAAACACCAATAGTTTAATTTAGTACCTGCATAGAATTGGATACAAGAAATTGTTACTAATGTTATACGTACTTCAAAGTTTTCTTGCGTCACCCTCTTGGTATCTCTGCAAAAAAAGTGCATGTGCTCACATACATAGTATCCGTAGAGGTTGGTTCCTTGGTTCTATCTCAAACACTATATACATATATACATGGTATAAAATATTCATGTTGTTTGAATAAATGAAAGTAGATGTGCGATATTCGTACTGGCTTGTTATGGTTGAATTCAAGTTCAGTCGGTGTTGACGTGACTCCTAATTGTGTTTTGAGGAACCGAGACCATGCCCTTTGCATGATGTCTACGAGATTTTGATATAATTCTGGTGGCTTCTTCAAGGAGTCCCACACAGTAACTCGGGACCAATCGATTTCGATCACAAGTAGGATCCAGTGGAAACTGTTGATACATACATATGGATACAAAAAATGTTAGATATATACACTTATTGGCTAGTTGAAGTGACTCAAAAAGTGAAAGGACTCACTTGAAGTTGTACGGAAACAGAATGAATGTGCGATCGTGCTTCCCTTCCAAGGACATGACTAGATTATTCTCGGTCCGATTAGGATATTGGCGTACACTCTCCTCATGTATAACATTCGGATTGATGAAGCCAACGTTGTAAATCCCGCTCTTCCGGCATTCTTGCATTTTCATCCTGCACGATTACAAATAAAAGGAGGGAATGAGAAATCTAAACGACTTAGTAGAGCTAGAGTATACAATTGATAGGAAATACTTACATAGACCATACACTGACGAGGGACTTGTCTAGGGCGTCTTGATGGAATAGAAACCAAAAATGGTCAAAATCGATCCAAATGTCATCCATTCCCCGATAGAAATGGGTATGTTTAATTCGAGCAGCTAGCATTATATACCCCTCTGCACATGCTTTCAAGTACCACTGATGGAACTCATGCATTCTTGTTGGTAGGGTGTCAATCAACTCTGGCCACATCAGAGGTTCCCCTAGGACAAATGGCTTTCTTTCTGCCCCTTGGTGAACCGGGATTTTTTCATGACCTAGGAGCAGAGCTTTTGTGAGGTTCATTTCCTTGACAAACTCAGCAGTAGCTTCATCCTCTTTTATAAGCACTACTAGAGGGGGTACCCTTTGTTTGGGTTGTTCGCCGAGCTGGGGGACTTGGTTGTACCTCCGATTACTCTTCTTCACCCATGATTTTGTAATTGAGCGGTCGTAGTCCAACATCAGTTGAGGCTTTGGTTGGCACATCATGGATAGATAGAATTTCTTCCCTGCCGGATCCACTGGTTCCTTTGGCGGAGGCTTCTTTGGCTTCAATTGCTTGCGCACGTCTTCTTGCACCCAAACAGTCAATTCCTTTGGAGTCATTTCGTAACCTGACTTCTCTGGCACGGGCTTCTCTTTCTTCTTTCGTTCTTGGGTCTTCTTCAGCCTTGGAGGTGGCAGTGGCGGCACCCAAGCAGATTTCTTCTTCTTTGCGGGGGGAGGAGATGGCGGAGGCGGACTAACACTGGCTCCCCGGAAGCGGCCGGTGACAGCGATGGACTAACGCTGGGGTCCTGGGCTGCGGGCGGTGACGGTGGATCCACACTGGGCCTCGGAGACCCTTGAGCAGCTGGTGACCTCGGAGACGGGCTAGGATCCCTTCCTGCAATTCTTATGTACTATTTTTTCCAACAGATCCAAGTGTGGAGGGCCTGTTCTAGTTCTTCTTCTCCATCGCCTCCAGGGATCTCGAGGTCGAGGTCTTCCCATCCTTTCTCGACACGGTCAACCATGACTCTAGCATATCCTTCTAGAATCGTCATACCATGGATTGTCCCGCCTTGAACAGGGACTTCAGCAACCCCGTGAGCGACTACTTTCAGTTTTTTCCTTAGCGGAAATAGAAGCTCACAGGGGTCCTCACTGTGATGTCATCCACGGGGTAGTGTTCCGCAACCGTTTCCTCTCGATCTGCGGTTGGGTGTTCCGTTGAAGCGACGCTGCTACGACACTGCGAGCCGATGGGGCTAGTCTCCAACTGAGCCGTTGATCTAGCTTCTGGTGGCAGCTGCTGGCTAGTTGCAATTGCACCTTCGATCGAAGCAACCCATTCTTCTAGGGCACGCACCTTCTCTGCTACTTCAGCCTTTCTTCTCTGCCGGCTTTGATACGTCTCTATATCGCCACTAAAGCCATGCTTCCATGTAACTACACCCATGCCTCGCACACGTCCTGTGTGTTCCGGTGAGCCAAGAGCGTACGTCAGCTCGTCTTTCTCTTTGTCCGACTTGAAGCTGCCTTCGGACATGGCCTTTAGTGCCACTTCGAGCCTGTCGGCCGCTTCCCTTATGGCATCTCTAGTGACGAACGACCCATCTTCCATATTCAATGAGCCTCCATGAGCGTAGAAGTAATGTTTTGCTCACAACCGCTAGTTGAAAGTCGCCGGTATGATTCCTCTTGCAACGAGATCATCTTCCATCTTCTGCCATTTCAGAATCGCCGACGCATATCCTCCTTGCCCAAGATGATGGAACTGCTTCTTTTTGCTCGCATTCTCTTTGGCTTGGGCTGTCTTCTTCTTGCTATCCTCGGATGACTTGTACTGCACGAATGCCTCCCAATAAGAACGTTGATTCTTGAAGTTTATCTCAAAGTCCGGCATGAGTCCCTTTTGAACATAATCTTTGTTCAAATTTTTCTTGAATGTCTGAAAAGCAATTGCCATTTTTTTCATGACCCAATCCTTGAAAGTTGTTCTTTGTCCTCCAGAAAGCTGAAGTGCCGTTTCACATCTGCCCATAACATTTCTTTCTCAGTCTCGGGGACGATGTCAGCATCCATATCTGTAGCTTTATTTTTCTTCCATAGCTTGAAGCTAATGGGAATGTGGTCCCTGACATAACATCCACATTGATTCACCACAGTCGTCTTCACACTCTTCGGAGACTTTGGTTCGCCGTCAGGGTGGAGTGAATTGATAATAGTGTGCCCCTCCATAATTTTCTTCGACCCTCATTTCCGTTTTGGTTTCCTAGTCGATCCGGATGCCTAGAAAAATATGTATTTAGTACGCATTGTACTTACATAAAGAATTAATGCATATGTTTAGATACATAAGCATGAATTGTATATACCTCTGCACTATCATCTTGCACAGACCCATCTTTTGGCTGGTTATCATCGCCATCGCCAGTATCGTTAAGGTATTGGATGCCATCGTCCTCAGCAGCTTCCTCTTCGTAGTGGTGAGCGCCCGCACCAATCATGTCCGCAAGAAAGGCCTCGTCGTCATCACGGCGAAAGGGTTCCATTTCGTTTCCTATGTGAATCAACATATGTATGATATGCAATTTTGTACTAATTAGCAATGTATAAAAAAATGACAAGTGCAGCTTCGATAAAGCCGTACAACGCATACATGGACAAAATTTCTAAAATTTACATCTTATATACAATGTGCCCTAACATTTCTAAGATTTTCTACTATTTTTGTACTATTTTCACCAATTTCAAAGATTTTCTACTATTTTCTACTATTTTCACCTGTTTATAGTTTAGCAAACTATAATTAGACATAATTCCTAACATTAGGCCACTATTTACTTCATTTGTACAAATATCTACAATTTAGACATATTTTCTACAAGTTTTCTACTATTTTCTACTATTTTTCTACTATTTTCATCAATTTCTAGAAGTGTTCACAAATATCATCAATTTCTATAAAATATTGATACTGATACAAAAATATAATATGTGCAATTTGCCATGTGAGTTTTTACAATTTTCTACTATTTCCTACTATTTAATGGAAAATAACTACATGAAAAATATTGTGACCGTTCGTACTATTTTCTATAAATTTTTACTAATGTTCACAAATGTTCGATGCAATTCATCATTTTCTACAAATGCTCACAAATTTGTACAAAAGTTCACAAATTTCGTCGATTTTAACAAATGTTCACGAAGTTCAGAAATATCTATAGACATTTCATCGATTTGAATAAATTTCTAACAATTTCATCAATTTTTTGCATATTTCTAATAATTAAATGGCTTTGGTGACGTCAGCACGGACTCGTGCTAACGTCAGCCCTAGTTCTCACGTCGGCGGCAGTAGAGGCGGCGGCGTTTGAGGCGGCGGCGCCCGAGATTCCAGAGCCCGGACGACGGCGCGGAGGAGGGCGGCGCGGAGGAGGGCGGCGCGTTCGAGGTGGCGTACATCGGCGCGCGCGGATCGTGCGGAGGTCGGCGCTGAGGTAGTGCTGCGGACGGCCCGGGGCAGCACAGGAGCCGGAGGTGGAGGGGGCCGGGAGCCGCGGCGGTGAACGGCGGCGTGCGCGCGCGAGGAGGCGCCGGCGGCGTGGAGATCGGGGGCGCCCGCTGCCGAGGAGGAGAGGGCCCGACATCGCGGAGGCGGAGGCAGAGGCAGAGGCGCGACGGGGCGTTGGCGCGGAGACGGAGATGCGGCGTGGCGGAGACGGAGTGGGGACCGGCGACAGCAGCGGCGGCGAATCGATCTCGGCGGAGGTGAATTGAAGTTGAGGGGGAACGGCCGGCGCTGCTGTTATATATATAGGGGTGCCACTTTAGTACAGGGCCAAGGCATCGCCCGGTACTAAACTGGTGCCAGCGCAGGTTAGTACTGGGCGTAACCACGGCCCCGGTACTAAATGGCCACATTTAGTACCGGGTAAGGGCCACGCCCGGTACTAACCTGCCCTATCTGGCGGGAAAATTTTCACGTAGCTCTTTAGTACCGGGCTAAGATTCAGCTCGGTACTAAACAGCTAATTAAATAGTTCTTCTATTTTCTTTGTGAGTGTTTTACATGATGTTTATTCATAATAAATTAATTATAAATACAAATATATGATGTTTTCACCATGCAAAATTATATTTCTATATTTTAGGTCACTATGTTGGATATATTTAATGTGTATGCACTTAATTTATCATATTGAGTCCAAATTTTTTTATATCTGTTTCAATTGTGTTTTCTGTGCAAACTATTATATAAATGCATAAAAAATTTCAATCTCAGTTATTTCATACATGTTAATTAAACAGTTAATTAAATAGATTTTCTATTTTCTTTGTGGGTGTTTTATCATATATGTGCATGCACTTAATTAAATTGATTTTCTGTTTTAATTGTGTTTATCACATTGAGTATGCACTTAATTAATTTATCATATTGAGTCCAAATATTTTTTTATATGTGTTTCAGTTGTGTTTTGTGTGCAAACTATTATATAAATGCATAAAAATTTAAATATAAGTTATTTCATACACCATATAGCCCTTGTTTAGTTGTAGGGTGTAAAGTTTTTGAAAGAGAATTTTTCTACATTTAAAGTACTAAACATAGACTAATTACAAAATTAATTACAAAACTCGTCTGTAAATCGCGAGACGAATCTAATGAGCCTAAGTAGTCCGTCATTAGAGGTTGTTTACTGTAGCATTACTATAGCAATTTAGCATCTAATTACGGCATAATTAGGTTCATTAGATTCGTCTCGCGATTTACAGGCTAACTGTGCAATGTGTTTTTTATTTCGTCTAGATTTAAGTCTCCGTGCAGGTGCCGGAAATTTTTTTTGGAACTTTGAATTATGCAACTAAACAAGGCGATATTACATCAATCACTTGGTTACAATAACATAAAAGTATAACATAATGATTACACAACAATGTTTAATGGAACGTTGATAACCTTTCTTTTTATGAATGTCCCTTGATCATGATCACGGCGCAAGTAAGGAGCATCCTCTTTGGATAACAAGATGCTGGGGTCAACATCGACCGAGAATGGAGGACGGTCATCAAACTGATCAAAGTCTTCTGACTTGTCCGAAATGTCTTCAACTCCAATAATTTTTCTTTTTCCTGGAAGAACTATGTGGCGTTTTGGCTCGTCGTCGGACTTGTCTTGATTTTTCTTAGGTTTGCTTGCCATATTCTTCACATAGAACACATGCGTCACATCCTTGGCGATGACGAATGGTTCGTCTTTATATCTAATTTTTTTGAAGTCCACTATTGTCATCCCATACCGGTCTGTCATTACGCCGCCTCCAACTCGATTCACCCATTGGTACCAAAACATAGGAATCTTCAAAGGCCCATAGTCTAGCTCTCATATTTCCTCTATGACACCAAAATAGCTGTCCTTATTTCCATCATAGCTTATTTCATCAATACGCACACCACTATTTTGGTTCGTTCTCTTTTCATCATGGGCTCTTGTGTAAAATATATATCCATTGATCTCATACCCTTGGTATTGGATGATTGTGGCCAATGGTCCTCTCGCAAGCCATTGTAGTTGTACATCAATCTATCACCCATGAGTTTCCTTCTAAGCCAAACCGCAAAGCTATCTATGTGATGACATATAATCTAGGCCTCAGACTTCCCTATGTTTTTAGACCGGACAATATTCATGTGCTCATCCATATATGGGGCCACGAGGGATGAATTCTGTAGAATGGTGAAATTTGGTTTGCGGATTTCACTTTCAGGGATGTGTATATTAGATTTCTTACCTAGTGTGCCCTTTCCTTTCAGTCGGCCATCATAGCGTGACATGGGAACCCCAATCGGATTAAGTTCGTCAATGAAATCAACACAAAACTCAATGACCTCCTCTGTTTCATAGCCCTTGGCGATACATCTTTCTGGCCGAGAATGATTCCGAACATACTTTTTTAAGACTGCCATGTATCTCTCGAAAGGGAACATATTGTGTAGGAATACAGGGCCTAAAATATTTATCTCTTTCACAATATGAACAAGGAGATATTTCATAATATTAAAGAATGAAGGTGGAAAGACCATCTCAAAACTGACAAGACATTGGACCTCATCATTCTGTAGCCTTGTGAGCTTATTTGGATCGATTGCCTTCTGCGAAATTTCATTAAGAAAGGCACATAGCTTCACTACTGCTAATCTTACATTTTCTGGTAGAATACCCCTCAGCGCGACTGGAAGCAATTGGGTCATCAGAACGTGGCAATCATGAGACTTTAAGTTTGTGAAATTTTTCTCTTTCATATTAATTCTTCCCTGCATATTCGAGGAGTAACCGGACGGTACCTTCATACTGTTCAAGCAATTAAACATGCTTTCCTTCTCCTCTTTGCTGAGAGTGTAGCTAGCAGGACGTAAGTAATGCTATCCATTTTCTGTCATCTGAGGGCGTAGGTCTTCTCGTTGTTTTGTTTCTTTCAATTCACGTCTTGCTTCCAGTGTATCTTTTGACTGCCCATACGTACCAAGGAATCCTAGCAGGTTCACGCAAAGATTCTTCGTCAAGTGCATCACATCGATTGCGTTGCGAACCTCCAGGACTTCCCAATATGGGATCTCCCATAGTATTGACTTCTTCCTCCACATTGGGGCATGGCCGTTTTCATCATTCGGAACTTGTTGGCTTCCACGGCCCTTTCCAAACACGACATGGACATCCTTCACCATCGAGAAAACATGCTTCCCATTTCGGAACATAGGCTTAGCACGAGTTTCTGGTTCTCCTTTGAAATGTTTTCCTTTTTCTTCTTAAGGGGTGGTTGAGGGGAAGGAATCAACGATGACCCATGTACACGACCTTCTTACAATTATTTAGATACAAGCTGTCGGTTTTTTCTAGACAATGAGTGCGTGCCTGGTATCCCTTATTCGACTGTCCGGATAGATTGCTAAGTGCAGGCCAATCGTTGATGGTAACGAAAAGCAAAGCTCGCAAGTCAAAATTCTCCTATTTGTACTCGTCCCAAACACGTACACCTTCCTCCTTCCACAGCAGCAAAAGTTCATCAATCAACGATCTTAGGTACACGTCAATATCATTGCCCGGATGTTTTGGGCATTGGATAAGCACAGGCATCATCATGTACTTCTGCTTCATGCATAGCCAAGAAGGAAGGTTGAACATATAGAGGGTCACAGGCCATGTACTGTGACTGCTGCCCCACTCGCCAAATGGATTCATTCCTTCTGTACTTAAACCGAACCTTATGTTCCTTGGGTCGTTATCAAAATCTGGGAAATATCTTTTCACGTTTCTCCACTGAGACCCATCCACAGGGTGTCTCAGCATCTGATCTTGCTTACGCTCTTCTTTGTGCCACCGCATCAATTTAGCATTGGATTTATTTCTGAAAAAAGCGCTTCAAACGTGGTATTACTGGGAAATACCACATCACCTTAGCGGGAACTTTTTTCTTGACGGGCTCCCCATCGACCTCACCAGGATCATTTTGCCTGATCTTGTACCGTTTTTCATCACAGATAGGACAAGCATCCAGTTTCTCATATTCTTCGCCTTGATAGAGAATATAATTGTTAGGACATGCGTGAATTTTCTGTACCTCCAATCCAAGAGGGCAAACAACCTTCTTTGCTTCGTATGTTGTAGAGGGCAGTTCATTCCCCTCTGGAAGCATGTTCTTTACCATTCCAAGTAGCTCCTCAAATCCCTTATTGGTGACACCATTAGCTGCCTTCCACTGCAGCATTTCAAGTGTGGTATCCAACTTTTTAAGCCCCTGCTTGCAATCTGGATACAATAATTTTTTGTGATCCTCCAACATCTTCTCAAACTTCTTTGACTCCTTTAAAGTTTCACAGCCTCTTTGTGAATTCACTAGAACCTGACCTAATTCATCAGGTGGTTGGTCTTCTGCTGCATTTTCTCCGGCCTCGTCCATTTCTTCAGCATCGTCCATGGGTTCATCTTCAAAGTCTCCCGCTTCATATAGATGAGCCCAGTCTGCAATATTATGATCATCATCTTCTTCACCATCTTGCATCACAACTTTAGGTTCACCGTGCTTGGTCCAAAGAGTATAGTTATCCATGAAACCCTTTTCATAAATGTGGGCGTGTAGAGTGCTTCTCTTAGAGTATTCCTTTTTATTTTGGCAAAGGCGGCATGGACAACACATGAAACCTTTCGATGACTTTTGGGCCTCTGCCGCATCGAGAAAATACTTTAGACCATTAATCCACGCCATGGTGCACCGGTCGTCGTACATCCATTGTTGGTCTATCGATCTACAATTTTGTATTAAGTAACAACATTATTTTACTTGTATTCATATCATTTGGCACATAACATAATGAAATACAATCGCCATTTTCGTGAATTTAACATTGAAATACAAAAGGTCCAAATATCCATCACATAACATGCTTAAATTAATCAACATGATAAATAAAAGTCCAAATTAACAAATATAGATTACACTACATGCTAGCTACCTAATACAAACTACTCATCATGAGATCTTTTAACCTATGCCTCGTGAACTGCCTCGCGAAGTCTTGACACTGAACGGTCATATTCCGCCAGCCCCGACTCTTCACGTCTTGCATTATATCGAGCCATCAACTCACGATCATCATCAGTACCAAGCTACTCGACGTTAAATTCACGATAAAATTTATAGCTTTCTTTGCCAAGGGAGAATATATGAAAAGCTTTCTTCAGCAAACGACGAATATGACCACTAACAAGACCAACACGCTCTATAGGGTAGAACTCAAGCGAATGACCGGTGCGCTCCAATTAATTGTGTACCGCCGCCCGAGCCGCAGCACGACGCTCAAAGGCATCATGTTGCAAAGGCATTTCTAAGAAGTAATATTAATAATAGGTCAATTATATATCTCATTAAGAAACAAAACTAATTTCAGTACACTAATCGAATAAATATAAAAAATGAACAAATTATTAGAATTAAAATGAAAACATAAATTATAAACCATCATTAGAGTGCCAAAATAATGCAACTAAATGCATAACAAATACCAAACTAATTAACCATGCCAATTGAAAAAAATTGAAAAAAAATCTCTATAAATTATCCACATTGAAACTATCCAATACACCTTCTCCAAATTCAAGTAATGGGTTCTATGCATCTCAAATCCATCCATAAATCATAGAAAACGTGCTCATTCCATATATTTCTAAAAATCACAAATATCTCAAACTACAGAGCATGAAACAAATAATAAATACCATCAAACAAGAGATGAAGAAGTTTCAAACCTTTAGTGCACTTGGATAAGTAAAATCTCCACAAAACTTGAGAAAATGGGACAGCACCTCCTCTCTAACTCGCAATAGGAAGAAAGCTCGAGCTCGGTCAAATGGTTGGCTCGGGCTCGGGGAGGAAGAAGACGAGGTGATTTATAGTGGGCGGATTAGTACCGGGTGGTGGCTCCAGCCGGTACTAGAAGTCGCAATTTAGTACCGGCTGGATTTAGTACCGGCTGGTGGCTCCAGCCGGTACTAAGTGGCCACCTAGCCGTTGCGCCTGGCTGTCGGTGGCGCACTTTAGTGCCGGCTGGTGCCTCCAGCCGGTACTAAATGGCTCCAAATGGTACTGTAGCTTTGGCCCGGTACTAAATATGCACGTTAGTACTGGGCCAATGTGCGCCCGGTACTAACCTCCGCAGACGAATGAGCAGTTTTCTGACAGTGACCCGTTCTGGTTGCCATTGAATTCGTATTCCAAATCTCCAAGCAGGACTTAGGCCCTCCACAATTTATCTCTTGAGTGATGCAAGAGAGTATTTGGGCTTTCATTCTCAACACTGTAACCAGTGATGCCCAAACCAAGAAAACTGGGAGCGGTGAATCTACAAGCACTCATGCCCATGGAATAAACAAACAAAAAAACTAAAGTTTTGCCATCTCTTGCTCTTCATGATGCTTCATTGTTTTATTTATTCTAATATTACATGGGACACCCCACAAGCAATGCTTGCCACTTCAACCGAACCAGAGTGGTGCCTATTTCGTAGAGTGGTGCCCTTTTAATTTCTGGCAACGCTCGCACGCCGTGGGAGGCCTTAGTTAGCACGCCTTGTACTGTTTGAATTCGCTTTTCTAATTTTCACATGGGATTACGTGCAGCCCTTTTTCACACGCGTTCACACATCATTTAGGTTGATCGATTGTATCGGATTGACTACCCTAGGGTATCCTGTTATGGGCTGGGCCTATTTTATTGTTTACGTTTATAGATCCCACCCGTATGTTTAGGATTTATGGTCCAAGATTTAGAGTTTAGGGTCAGGGGTTTAGAGGTTAGGGGTTTAGGGTTTAGGGTTAGAGGTTTATCGTTTAGGGTTAGAGGTTTATCGTTTAGGGTTTAGTATTAGTGTTTAGGATTAAGGTTCATTATTAAGGGTTTAGGTTTTACGTTTAGGAGCGGGGGTTTAGCGTTTAGAGTTTAGAGTTTAATGTTTAGTGTTTAGGGTTATGGTTCATTATTGAGGGTTTAGGGTTTATGAGTTTGGGGTTAGGGTTTAGTGTTTATTGTTTAGGACTATGGTTCATTATTGAGGGTTTATGTTTCAGAGTTTATGGTTTAGATTTTTGGATTATGCATGATTTTGGGTTTGGGGTTTAGGGTTATTGTTTAGAGTTTTTGATTTGGGGTTATGGTACACTATTTATTGTAGTTTTTGTTGCCACAAGATCTCCGATTTTTTATGCGACGCAGGGCTGTTCCAACAGTCCTGTGTCAATTGCATCACCGGTAGTCTTCATCATCTTGCTTTTAGCTGCATTAGAAACCAAAGAACATATTCTCCCCACTGGAATAGCTTCAGCTGCCTCAGAATTGCTGACAACAGTTCTTGTAATCTCTTTATAGAGATCGTGCTTGGATGTCTTCCCTTTCCCCCTCCATCTCCTCCTTATCCTCCTCCGGGTCCTTTCCACTATGCCCTCATCCACGTGCATGGCCAATAGGGTACTATTCGTGTGCGTGACATGTGTTTTTTTCCCACCTCCACCACATCAGGGTGTTGTTTCTCCACCATGTTCCTCCATCTTCATCACTCCCACCACCATCACCTCCAAGTATTAGAGATTTTTATTTTTCATCATCCCTCTTCTTGTCCATCCTCTTCTCCCCGTGCACCATTGCATCCTTCCTCCATGTTGGGTCGTTGCTTCCAGTACAACTAGAGACAGTGTTGTCGCTCAGTGCGTCAAAGATGCCCCTTTGTTGCATATTTTTAATGACTGCAATGTGAATCTGCAAGAGCATGGATACTGTTGTAGCTTTCTCTTCAGAGAAGAGAATTCCAAGGGTATCAAATTTGAGGGAACGTGTAACATCCCGTAAATTTTACGGAATGTTATGATCTTCAAAAATATGAAATTTCAAAAACTTTTTGCGTGGAAGTGTTAGTAGCTAGGAACACTTAAGGGACAATGCTATTCTTTCCCAAATTCTTAGAATTTAAACTATAACTCTAACACAAGGACCTAAATGTTAGTATGCCACATTTGGATTTGGAGTTTATTTGCCTCTACTTGTTTCAAATTCGTTTTGAATGAATTTTGATTGAATTGGGTGGTTTTTAATTTGAATCAGCCATTCAAATTAAAAACAAAAGCTAACCTAAGCCTACTAACTAAACCGGGCCGAGACCCACCAAACCCAGTCGGCCCGAACAACCTTTCCACCCCGTCCAGCCCAAAACCAGTTGCTGCGGTTCGGTCACGTGTGTGGGCGCGCGCGGACGCCAGCAGGCCGCCCAGCAACGCCCAGCTAAACCCCCGCGCCGGCCTGTAACCCTTTCCCCTCACCCGTTCGCCGCCGTGAGCCACTGACAGGCGGGCCCCGCCTGTCAGCTTCACCTTTCACCTCCCGCAGCAGCACCTCGCCTCTGCTTTCACCGTGGCACTCCGTGACAACGCGCGGAGCGCGTCTCCTGCCGGCCACCTGCCCTGCTGACGCCCGCGAACGCCCCCGCGGTCGGCCACGATTCCCGCCGCGCGCGCGCGACCCGCCCGCGCCCGACCCACCCGCGCCCGGGAAAACCCTAGCCACGGAGTCCTTGATGCCGCCACGTACCCCCGCTCGGCGACCATCTCATCGCCGCCGTCCTTTTTCGGCGTCCGGGCCCCAAAACACTAGCACCTCGCCTATTAAACCCCCATGGCCCTGACGCCTAAACCATAGCCACCTAGGGGTTTCCCCCTTCGCCGCCGCTGCCGCCACCAAGAGAGAGGAAAACAAAGGAGGCAAGAGGGAGAGGAGGGAAGAAGTGAGGAGGAGGTGACGCCGTCACCACCGGAGCTTCCCCACGCCGGCGAGCCGAACCTCGACATCGCCATAGCCGCGCTGCACGGCACTGCCTCGGCCCGCCTGCACCGAATCGCCACCGCTCCGAGCCCTTCTTCCACGAGCCCGCCAGGTGAGCGCCGCCCACCCTTTGCCCAATCCTTGCTCTGGTGTGTCTCGGCCTCCGTTGAGCCGCCGATAGCGAGCCCTAGGAACCCCGTTCTCCTTGTTTGTGCGCTTGCAGGAGCATGTTGAGCCGCGCCGCCGTAACCCGCAAACCGCCGCTCCCCTGTCCTAGAGCCACTGTGCCTAGCGCGCGGCCACACTGCGGCTCGGGTGAACTCGATGCCCGCGCGCGTGCGCGCAGCCACAGCCAGGCCGCCAAGGCGACGCCTTTGCTCGCCTTGGTAGGACCCTCGCTGATCCGCACCACGGCGAGCCTTGGTGCCACCGCGGGTGCCGTTCGTCGCCGCCCTTTTCGCCGCGGAGTTCCGACGTGGCCTTGCCACGCTGGAGCTGCTCGCGTGCGCGTTCTTGGCATAAGGCCGGGCCTTCGCCGGCCTGGTGGCCGAGAACGGGCAGCCACTGCTGCCTCACCGGACTGACATGGCCGCGCCGCTGCCTCGCCGGCGTGCGTGCGCTCAAGACAGGTCCAGACCGCCCTTGGCCCCTCCTGACCTGCGTGCGTTCACGCCCGAGCCAAGGCAGAGCTTTGCTCACCCGTGCATCGAACCGTAGCCGTGTGGCGCCGCTGCCATCGCACCGCCACCGCACTGTCGCCGCGCCCATGCCGCGACATCGCGTTCGCGGTGTGGCGAGTTTGACCACCTGCATAGACACACACGCACGCACACAGGGACCTGCGACGCACCGGATCTGAGAGGAGCCACACGGGATCCCGGAGACGCCGACAAGTGGGACCAAGGTGTCAGCCGCAGTGGGAAGAGAAGAAAAAAAAGAAAAGGAAGAGAAGGAAAAACGGGTCGGGACCGGCCCAGCAAGCCCAAGAACGAGAAGGGCCCAGGAGGACTTTCGGCCCAACGACGCGCGTTTTCTTTTTCTTTTTCTTTTTCACAGCACTGACACGCGGGTCCCACCTGTCGGTGAGACCCGTCGGCTGACAAATGGGCCCCCAGCGACCATTGACCGTTGACCATTGACCGGGTCAGCGTTGACCTGGTCAACGCTGACGTCAGCCTGGGCCATGTTGGCGTCAGCACAGCCCCCCCCGGATGATGCCATGCTGATGTCAACATGCCACGTGGCACGCCCAGAGGCTGCCACATGTCACTGATTTTCTTTTATGTTTTCTGATAATCTTTATTTAATTCCAGAAATGCTTTTAGGCTTAGAAATTTGATAATAAATCAACCGTAGCTCCAAAAATTATGAAACTAGTTTCATGATTCTTCTAAAATCATGACCTACGCGTTAGAGTAGGAGTTGTTGCGATTTGGATCTTCTTTTGAGGAGTTTTGTGCATCTTTGCACTTGGACCCTTACACTTTTCCGTAATTACGAATAGGACCTGACGCCGAGGAGCAGACCGGAGGCTACGACTACCCCGACTTCCAAGAGCACTACGAGGAGGCCCCAGGTTCACGCCCATCCATGTTTTGAATACCTATTAGGCATTGCTTGCTAGACACGCTACGCCCCCAAATTGAGTGTTGAGATGAGCTTGCATAACCATTTACTACTGTATTCCTTGTTTCCCATGTTTATCATTTGTTGATGTATGCCATTGCTACTATGTGTGTGAGATTGGGGTATGGGAATATATATACGGTATAGTACTTGCATGCTGGAAGATGCCTCCACATATATAGGAGTTGGGGATAGGTTACAGTGGGGCGAGCAGACCATTTCTCCGACCTTAGGTTCGGGAGCTGGGGGTTGTGTGTTGGGCACGACCCTGTGAGCACCTGTGATGGGTGATGAGCACCTATGGCGGGTGCAAGGCTGTTCCCGTGGGAACATGAGTTGAGGAGTTGAGGTGGCGATACCTGTAATGGGTGCCGATCGCGAACCATGTTTACGGAACGCAAACTGTGGATGAAGACGCTCGCCTTTGCGGGATTAAGGACTTGACTTTGTGGCCCTAGTGATAGAACTATGTCAAACGTGCACACCATTTATCCTTTATGATGGGGGACCCAGCCCGAGCTAGCTATGCGCGGCACCATTACTGTAGGAGGATAGTGTTTCAGTGTCAGGGGGAGAGGGCAGGACCCTATCGCCCCCGATCACAGGATCCATGGAGATTCCATTCTAGATAGCTTCACAGCCCCGAGCGACCTACTGCGGGAGGACACGCCCCAGACCGGGAGTAGGATGGTGCCGTAGCCGTTAGTTTCATTGACTGGTGCCTCGGAGATAGTCGGAGTTGCTTGCCGGCTGGACTCGGGGCGAGTGGGTACGGGTGTACAACCCCTGCAGGGTGAAAACTATACGTATAGCCACGTACTCGGTCATGTACAACTCTCGACCTGGCCCCATGAATGTAGTTAGATCCACATATACTTTTGTACCTCCCTCTAGTCCACTTTCCTGCTCGGACAGTAGCTGAGGTGCGGGGAGAGGGAGTTCCCGCACCAAACTTGGGTAGTTGATGTAGCGGAAGTTAGTTGACCGGGAGTCCGGGTGCCGGAGCTGCCCGCGTCTGAAGGAGATTGGATGAATTGTTATAAATGCTTGCATAGAAACCATAGCCTTTTCCTTGGCATTGTTTTTACCTTAATGCATCCACATATTGCTTCATGCGGATGGTGACGTAGACCTATCCCATCCTTGGGGATAGATTGGATAGATGCAGGGTATGACTCGGAGTACGATAACAACGACGACGGGTGGTATGATTGAAGGCGTGCTACACTCAAGGATGCCTGTGGAGAAGAAGATTCCCGGAGGAGGACCAGCATGAAGTCTTAGTTACCGTTACGCTTTCTGTTTGCACCTCTTTTAGCCCATCGGGCTTGTACTCGGAGATTATTACTATTATCCCGAATGCTGTAATAAGTTAAACCCATGAATGTTCTATAATCGTTGGTATGACTGTGATTTCTGCCTGAAATGAGTTCTGTACGTGATAGCGACTGATCCAGGGACTATCACGATGATACAGGGAGTCGGGTTGCCCTTTCGGGAGCCCGGTTGGTTTCAATTGGTATCAGAGCTATACTTGACTGTAGCACGAGCCCTAGAATGGTCATTAGCTTAGGAATGATCTAAAACTACTATGTCTACTCCTATATGCCCCTTTGAACTATAAATAACTACCTTTTTACTCTTACCACCTCCTTCATCTAACCATCTCACCTTTTGCTAACACTTTTTTCTACGTTCACGCGCAGATGGGCGAGGTCGAGGAGATCGAGCAGCTGTTGAGGCAGTGTCTCCGCCACGACGAGGAGGCTTACCAGCTGCACCATGCCGAGGCTTTCGGGTGGTTCGAGCGAGTCCTCAGGAAGGCCGACATCTCCAAGGACCGCGTCAAGTTTGCCATACAGAAGGTGACCAAGGGAGACTTTGAGAGCTACGACGCCGACTTGGTCGTGATGCCTGATCCGACTACCCCCGGCTCTACCGGCTTGTCGGTTAAGGCAGTTTTGACCACAGCCACCACCTACGCCCAGCTCGCTGCCTACCGGAGGGTGAAGAAGGTGCTTACTCAGTACTGGGAGACCAAGTTCCGAGACAACAGCTACCATCTTCTTCCCAGAGTAGTGCTACCAGGAGAGGACCCTGACGTCACCCGTCTGGAGACGTTCTCAGCACCCGTCCAGGAGGGGAGTAGAGGTGGTGCGTTGGTACACACCATAGGTTTGTACTTGCTCAGTACAGACCGTTTGCTGGAGGACGTTGTTGAGGAGAACCGCCAGCTGGACTCTATATCACGAGGCCACGCGAGGCTGATACCACAGTTGGAGCGAGAGAATAGGAACATGGCTTTTGCTCAGACCCACTTGGTGTCGATGCTCCGCCAGGTCCGCGAGTTCGAGTTACATACATACAAGGCTGAGGAGAAGCTGCGACGGTCAGAGGTAGAGCGCCGCAAGATAGCCAAGAAGATGGAGGACCTTTACTGGATCATCACCGATTAGAAGATCCTGGAGACTACCGTCAGCGACAAGGTCACTGAGCTGGAGATCCATCAAAGGGAGAACCAAGACAACCTCACCCAGCTACTCCTCACTGTCGTGTACTATCGCGACAAGGCTGACCATCTAGAGCAAACTTGGAGACTGACTGATGTAGTGAGGGTGTGCGAGCTACAGGAGTTGTAGGACCAGCTTTCAGAGGAGAGTAGGACCAAGGTCCGCAAGGAGAACTTCGAGCCTATCCCTACGGACCTACACCTGCACCGTTGCCCCTACGAGAGCCCGCCGCCAGCGATCGAGACCCCCGAGGTTCTACAGAGTCTGAAGACTGTCAGGGAGATCTTTCCCCTCAACTGCCTAGAGGAGATCAAGAGGGTGCTCCCGTTCCGTAAGCACCCCCGTTCCGTAAGCGCCCCCGTTCAGGATAGGGTGTGTGAGTAGTAGAGCTAGAATAAGGTAGTTGTAGAGCAGCAGCTGCCGATGTCCCATTCCAGCGTGAGAGTCATGCGTAGTGTAGTGCCGAGGACCAAAATGCTGGCAGTGTTGTCATGATGTGTCATGTAATCGTTAAGAGTCACCCCTTTTGAGTTTTTACGATGTATCTCTCTAGAGCGTGAGTTGGGTGTGCTATCCAAGGGTTAGGGTTTAGCCTCGAACAAGCACTAGTGTCTCTTGTACCTCATGAATGATTGACTAAGTGTTTGGATCTTATGTTGGTGCTTTATGTTATTGTTTCGTTCTTCACATTGACTGTATATTATTAAGTTTTATATGACTCTTCTTTTTGAGTGATGTTCGATAAACCTTTTTACCTTCATTTCTGAAAGATGTCGATCCGTCGGTCCAACCGGATCATGGCCCGCTTCGAGGAAGCTGCTCGTGAGGAAGCCGCTGTCGCCGCACGTGGCCGTGGACGTGGCCAAGGACGTGGCCGCGGACGCGGACATGCTCCCACGCCAACACTGCCTGCAGGGCGTGGCAGGGGCGCAGCCCCGGCTGCCCAAGCCCCTCAACAGCACCAAGGGCAGGCAGAGGAAGAAGATGACGAGGACAAGGAGGTCGATGAAGAGATCGGGGTGGAACAACCACCGCAGCACCAACAGGCTCCGCCACTGCCACCACCACTGTCTAACCTCGTTGAGGTCATGGCAGCTCAGACTCAGTGGATGCAGCGCCTGACCCAACTTGCCGAGCAGGGGGTTCAGCTCAGGGGACCACACCCCGCCCCCCAGGAGGAAGGCCTGCACCGGATGATCGAGAGATTCATCCGTCTGAAGGCGCCGACGTTCAGCTACTCGGAGGACCCGATGGATGCCGACGACTGGCTCAGGGTCATCGAGACGAAGCTCGACCTCACCGACTGCAATGACGAGGAGTGCATCGCCATTGCCGCGCACCAGCTTGAGAGACCCGCTAAGTCCTGGTGGGACAGCTACTGCAACTCCCACGCAGACCCCACTCACATCACCTGGGAGGAGTTCGCTAAGGCATTCCGCAACCAGCACGTGCCAAAGCAAGTGATGATTCAAAAGGCCCAGGATTTCCGCACAATGGTCCAGGGTACCATGAAGGTGGAAGAGTAAGAGCACCACTTCATGAAGATTATGCGATACACCCCCGACGACACCAACACCGATGAGAAGAAACAGTTCTGGTTCCAGCATGGCCTGCACCACAGGATTCGCCAGCTGGTGGCCAGATGCGAGTTCCCCACGCTCCGCCACCTGGTGAACCGTTGTATCACCACAGAGAAGGAGAGGCTTACCTGGGAGGATCGCTAGGGCAACAAGAAGAGAAGGGCTGGCTAGCCAATGCGTGACCGCCCTTTCCAGAAGAACAGGAGTGCACCACCACCGCCGACCAGGAGCAACTACCGCTCCGGCTCCGTCCCACCAAACCGAAGTTTTGGAGGAGGGGGCAACCAGAACAACTACAACAGGGGCCCAGCTCAAGGTGGAGGAGGCTAAAACCATTTCCAGCAGGGGCAGCGAGCTAACACCGGTACCACTCCGGTTGTTTGCTTCACCTGCCACAAGCTTATCCACAAGTCCTACGACTGCCCCGACAAGAGGACCCAGATGCCTGCACGCGGCCCAGCACCAGTTGGCCGTCCTGTGCAGACGCCTCGCACCGCCGACCGTGGTCACCTGAACCACATGACTGAGGAGGAAGCCCGTGAAGCGCCAGAGCTGGTGACACATATGTACATAGTCAATGGTGCAAAAGCTTTGGTGTTGTTCGACTCTGGAGCGACTAGCTCCTATGTCTCTACCAAGTATGCTACACGAAACTCCCTCGCCATGACCATTAGAAACCGACCCATTGTAACCAGTTCCCCACTAGGAGATCTTAGGCGTACCCTTGAGTGCAAAGGTGTGAGGATCATGATTCAAGGAATGCCTTTCATGGCTGACCTGACTGTACTGAAACGAACCCTGTATCGTCGTGATAGTCCCTGGATCAGTCGCTATCACATAGAGAACTCATTTCAGGAAGAAATCACAGTCATACCAGTGATTACAGAACATTCATGGGTTTAACTTATTACAGCATTTGGGATAATAGTAATAATCTCCGAGTACAAGCCCGTTGGGCTAAAAGAGGTGCAAACAGAAAGCGTAACGGTAACTAAGACTTCATGCTGGTCCTCCTCCGGGAATCTTCTTCTCCACAGGCATCCTTGAGTGTAGCACGCCTTCAATCATACCACCCGTTGTCGTTGTTATCATACTCCGAGTTATACCCTGCATCTATCCAATCTATCCCCAAGGATGGGATAGGTCCACGTCACCATCCGCATGAAGCAATATGTGGATGCATTAAGGTAAAAACAATGCCAAGGAAAAGGCTATGGTTTCCTATGCAAGCATTTATAACAAGTCATCCATTCTCCTTCAGACGCGGGCAGCTCCGGCACCCGGACTCCCGGTCAACTAACTCCGCTACATCAACTACCCAAGTTTGGTGCGGGAACTCCCTCTCCCCGCACCTCAGCTGCTGTCCGAGCAAGAAAGTGGACTAGAGGGAGGTAGAAAAGTATATGTGGATCTAACTACATTCGTGAGTATTCCCTCAAGGTTTATCAATCCACGGAACCAAAGATACAAGAAACAATCTACTAGCATAGAGATTCCTTTGTGTTGAGATGGTGAAAAATGAATCTAATCTACTAAAAACGACAAACACCGAAGTTTGCAAGAGAAAGTTAGAGATAACCAATCTAGATCACCTAGATCATGCATATGTTGTAGTAACAGCTAGATGTAGTGAAGTAAGATAGATGTGAATCTCAATGAAAAGCATCTTTAAACTCAAAATCTCCAATCCGATCCCTCGATACCCCCACCTACTCAGTGGCAACGCCCTGTCACGACGTCCCCCTTTGGACGAAAGTACCCTGAAGCAAGTCGAACCCCCTTTCGTAGTTCCACAATGAATCTCTAGCCACCATGACTACAAGATCATGCTAAACGATCTATCTCGATAATAGATCTAGGATGAAGCAAACCCAAAGAAAAGAATGAAATCGAAAGAGAGAACATGGTCGCTAAACATTCAGAATCACAAATAACTTCACCATGAATGATTATACATCACAAGATCACAACCGGGGCCCTACCTTGATATTGACGATCCTAGCTCCAGAACTCCGACATGGTCTTCCTTGCATGGTTCCCACGTCGGCTAGGGAAGCCCCTAGACAACTAGCACGACCCTCAGCTCTCCGAGAGGTGTCCCTCTATCTTCTCTGCTCCTTGGCGTCATCTCCCCAATTGATCTCTGCGTGAACCTTGGGGAGGGGTCTTTAAATAGCCTCAGGAAACCCTAGGTCAAAGGGGAGGCCGAACTGCCTCAAAAAAAGGGGCTGGGCCAGCCGGCCCAATGGACCCAGGCCGGCCGGCCTGGCCCATTTCTTTGCCGCCTCGTGTCCTCCTTTCTCCCCAAGTCTCTTGGAGTCTTCTAGAGTTTATGCCTTTCACGATTGCACCCCATTAGACGTTGTTATCTTCGAGATTTCTTCGAGGAAAAGGATAGGATGAAAAATCCTTCCTTAAATCTCTCTTTGCTTTGCTTAGCCCCGAAGTATCTTGATCTTATCTTGTGGGATTTGTCCTTTGGGCTTCATTGGAGGGTGGATGTGCCCGAACGGGCCTCTAATCATCATGGCCTTCGGTCCTTTGTTCGGGCTTTGGCCTTCGTCTTTCTTCGTGTCATCGCGTGATCGTGGGCCTCATCGTTTCATGCTCCAAAATTGGTCAAAAACCTGCAAAAATGAAGTACCTCCAAAATATATGTGCAAACGCGAAAACGACCAATAATTGGGCTAAGGTGTGGATGGTTAGTAATTTTGATATTAAATTCATGCCATTATCAAAGTTAAATAGGGGATAAAATGGATACTTAAGGAGCGCCAACACTCATCTCAACACTCAATTTGGGGGCGTAGCGTGTCTAGCAAGCAATGCCTAATAGGTATTCAAAACATGGATGGGCGTGAACCTGGGGCCTCCTCGTAGTGCTCTTGGAAGTCGTAGCCTCCGGTCTGCTCCTCGGCGTCAGGTCCTATTCGTAATTACGGAAAAGTGTAAGGGTCCAAGTGCAAAGATGCACAAAACTCATCAAAAGAAGATCCAAATCATATCAACTCCTACTCTAACGCGTAGGTCATGATTTTAGAAGAATTATGAAACTGGTTTCATAATTTTCGGAGCTACGGTTGATTTATTATCAATTTTCTAAGCCTAAAAGCATTTCTGGAATTAAATAAAGATTATCGGAAAATATAAAAGAAAAATCAGTGCCACGTGGCAGCCTCTGGGCGTGCCACGTGGCATGTTAACGTCAGCATGACGTCATCCGGGGGGGCTGTGCTGACGTCAGCATGGCCCATGCTGACGTCAGCGTTGACCAGGTCAACGCTGACCCGGTCAACGGTCGCTGGGGGCCCACTTGTTAGCCGGTGGGTCTCACCGAAAGAAAACGCGCGTCGTTGGGCCGAAAGTCCTCCTGGGCCCTTCTCGTTCTTGGGCTTGCTGGGCCGGTCCCGGCCCGTTTTTCCTTCTCTTCCTTTTCTTTTTTTTCTTCTCTTCCCGCTGCGGCTGACACCTTGGTCCCACTTGTCGGCGTCTCCGGGATCCAGTGTGGCTCCTCTCAAATCCGGTGCGTCGCAGGTCCCTGTGTGCGTGCGTGTTTGTCTGTGCGGGTGGTCAAACTCGCCACGCTGCGAACGCGACATCGCGGCGTGGGCGCGGCGACAGCGCGGCGGTGATGCGATGGCAGTGGCGCCACGCGGCTGCGGTTCGATGCATGGGTGAGCAAAGCTCTGCCTTGGCTTGGGCGTGAACGCACGCAGATCAGGAGGGGCCAAGGGCGGTCTGGGCCGGTCTCGAGCGCAAGCACGCCGGCGAGGCAGCGGCGCGGCCATAGCAGTCCGGTGAGGCAGCGGCGGCTGCCAGTTCTCGGCCACCAGGCAGGCGAAGGCCTGGCCTTGGGCCAAGAACGCGCACGTGAGCAGCTCCAGCGTGGCAAGGCCACGGCGAAACTCTGCGGTGAAAAGGGCGGCGATGAACGGCACCCGCGGCGGCACCAAGGCTCGCCGTGGTGCGGATCAGCGAGGGTCCAACCAAGGCGAGCAAAGGCGTCGCCTTGGCGGCCTGGCTGTGGCTGCGCGCACGCGCGCGGGCATCGAGTTCACCCGAGCTGCAGCATGGTCGCGCCCTAGGCACAGCGGTGCTAGGACAGGGGAGCGGCGGTTTGCGGGTTACGGCGGCGCGGCTCAACGGGCTCCTGCAAGCGCACAAACAAGGAGAACAGGTTCCTAGGGCTCGCTACCGGCGGCTCAACGGCGGCCGAGGCACACCGGAGCAAGGATTTGGGCAAAGGGCGGACGACGCTCACCTGGCGGGCTCATGGAAGAAGGGCTCGGAGCGGTGGCGATTCGGTGCAGGCGGGCCGAGGCAGTGCCGTGCAGCACAGCTACGGCGATGTCGAGGTACGGGTCGCCGGCGTGGAGAAGCTCCGGAGGCAACGGCGTCACCTCCTCCTCCCTTCTTCCCTCCTCTCCCCCTTGCCTCCTCTATTTTCCTCCCTCTTGGCGGTGGCGGCGGCGAAGGGGGAAACCCCTGGGTGGCTAGAGTTTAGGCGTCGGGGCCGTGGGGGGTTTTATAGGTGAGGGTGCTAGGGTTTTGGGGCCCGGACGCCGAAAATGGACGGCGGCGATGTGATGGTCGCCGAGACTTTTGTCGAAAGGGGTGGCATCGTGACAGGGCGTTGCCACTAAGTAGGTGGGGTATCGAGGGATCGGATTGGAGATTTTGAGTTTAAAGATGCTTTTCATTGAGATTCACATCTATCTTACTTCACTGCATCTAGCTGGAACTACAACATATGCATGATCTAGGAGATCTAGATTGGTTATCTCTAACTTTCTCTCGCTACCTTCGGTGTTTGTCGTTTTTAATAGATTAGATTTGTTTTTCACCATTTCAACACAAAGGAATCTCTATGCTAGTAGATTATTTCTTGTATCTTTGGTTCTGTGGATTGATAAACCTTGGGGGAATACTCTAAGGGAAAAGCGACATGAACCGTGCGCTTGCGGTATACAAATCGGGGGCGCTAAGGAGCGTCAACAAGCTTTTCTGGCGCCGTTGCCGGGGAACCATCGATTTAAGATCAAATCTTACTTGCATTCATAAATATTTCTTTTTCTTGATTTTTCTTTTTGACCTTTTTAGATCTCTTATTTTTTTGTGCTAACTAAAAAAACGGATCTATTCCATTAAAATCAATCTAATCTAGAGTTTGCTTTATTTTTCTTTAGTTTTCTTTTATGTTTTAGATCTTGTATATTCATCTTTTAGATCTGGTATATATTTTTCTTTTTCACTAACCCCTAACAGGAGATGGACGGGAGCCTCTCCAACAAACCCGAAAATTTTGTGGATGATCCAGAAAAAATTTTCAGGCAAAGGAGACGAGAAGCACGATCAAGAAAGCCGAAACTAGTAGATCCAAAAGTCGAAGCCGACAGTTCATCGTCTTCACCTCAAGCAACTCCACCAACAAGTCCAAAGGAGGCGCCACTTCACCAAGGGATGGCACTATTGGAGCAGGAGCATACGATCGGAGAGCTATGCACTCCGGACGTTCAGGACTTGCCTATCCAAAATCTCGACAACATCGGAGTTCCGTTCGAGATCAAGACGTCAATCTTAAGGATGGTGCAAAGCTCGCCCTTCACTGGAAAAGAAGACGCTAATCTACATTTTCAAGCGTTCCTCCAACTATTCTGCACCTTCGACATGCAAGGGATGACTCAAGATCAAATAAGAGCGAGGCTCTTTCCGTTCTCTCTACTTGGGAGAGCGCTGCAATGGTTTCATTCTCTTCCACCGCGCACGGTGCAAAATTGGGAGTCCTTGATGAAAGAGTTCATGATGGAGTTCTACTCGCCGGGCAAGACCCAGATTCTGCGCAACAAGATTGCAACATTCGCGTAAGCCCAGATGGAGACTATTGCAGAAGCCTATGAGCGCTTCAATGACTACATCCGCGCCGTACCTCATCACAAGTTCTCAAGGGAGGATGTGGTCTAGAAGTTCTATCAAGGCCTCACTATTGCATCAAGGGGGATCATTGACGCATCGGCCGGAGGTTCTATCATTGAGCTCACGCCTACTCAAGTTTTCAAGCTATTCAAGAAGGTGGCAGACAATGATGCATGGGCATCATCGCCCTCCTACAACCACTCCAAGCTGTGGGCGCCGCGAAAAGTGTATTGCAAGTGGAACGTGAAGAAGTGCTAGAAGGGAAGATCGACTCGCTCATGGGAAGGTTGGAGAAGATGGAAGTGGAAAAGAGAGAAGCCCAAGCTATTGATTTGAAGGCGGCCGAAGCAAGGTCTACATGCGAAGAATGTGGAGAGTACGGCCATGTCCAAAAGAATTGCCCGGAGGAAGCCAAGATGCTCGACTACATGAAGAAGGGAGAATGGATTCCGCCACCCAACTTCCGCTACGGGCAAGGGCAATATCAACAAGGACACCGTCACCAAGTTCAAGGCTATGGACAAGATCTTGGAGAACATTGATGGCAAGGTGACGGAGGTCGGGAGCTCTAACCTTCAAGTACTCAACATGATGAAGATGCTAGAAACACAAGTAGCCCAGCTCGCCGGACGCCTATCTAGCAATGAAGGAAAATTGCTCGGGCAACCTCAAAGTTCGGAAACGGCAAAGGCAATTCAAACTCGCTCGGGAAAGGAGACCAAAGAACCCGAACATGCAGCGGGAGCAAGGAAGCCTAAGCCAAGAGCTGAAGTGGAGACCATCATCAAGGAGAAGGCACCTACTCCTATGCCATAGATAGTCACCGAAGAGCCAGAGTTTGAGCTAGATGACATAGACACAAAGATTCTACCGCCAAGGCCACGATACCGCAAAGGTAAACATGAAGATGAGCAGTTCAACAAGTTTGTTGATATGGTACGCAGGTTGAGCATCAATATGCCGCTCTTGGACACTCTACAAGTTCCGACGTATTCTCGCTACTTCAAAGACATCATGGGAAACCAGCGCGAGCTACCGCCAAGCACTGTCAAGCTAACCGAGGAATGTAGCGCGGCAATCGCTAATGAAGCTCCTGAAAAGAAGAGGGACCCCGGATGTCCTACAATTCCGTGTTCCATTGGATCTCTTTTGTTCGAAAGAGCATTTTGTGATCTCGGTGCAAGTGTGAGCATCATACCAAAGAACGTGTTCGAGAAGCTACGCTTACCGGAGCCGGAGCCCACCGCCATGTGCTTAGAGTTAGCGGACAATTCCGTTCGCTATCCTTTGGGAATCGCCGAAGACGTGCCCGTGAAGATTGGAGAACACTTAGTCCCCATTGACTTTGCGATTCTCGATATGGGAGAAGGGAGCAAGGCGCCTCTCATACTTGGGAGGCCTTTCCTCAAGACCGCAAGGGCGAACATCGACGTTGGAAAGGGGGAGATAAAGTTCGACATCAATGGCACCACAAGCGAATTCAAGTTTCGTCCACGCCTCGAGGTATGCAACATGATCAATGTCAAATATGTTCCGCCTCACCGCCGTGTCACAGAGGAGAAGCCAAAGAAAGAAGAGGAGCCAAACAAGAAGGAAGCGAAGAAGGAGATAGAAGTCGTCGCGTCCATTGCGACAAAGAAGATCGTTGCACCCGTCAAGAAGAAAGCTAAAAGCCCGCCTATGAAGACCAAAAAGACAACTAACCAAGAAGACAAACCCGTACCACGGATTGTGCGGAAGTGGGTACCCAAGACTGCAACGCCATCACCGAGCATTGGTCTGAAGTGAAGAAGAAGAAAGTCTAGCTATAGACTATAAACGAAGCACTTTGCGGGAGGCAACTCGTTCGTCGAGTAAAGAATAAACCTGCCGGGAGTTCAACCCATTCATCGAGTCAAGAATAAGGTGCCGGGAGGACAACTCACGAAAGGTTTTGGTAAGTGAGTCAAGAATTTTGCTACGCAAGGACATGATATACTTTTGAACAATTGGTCATTCGGTCGAACAATTCGATTTGGATTTTATTCGCTCGGTCATTTCGATGTTGTTTTTATTTTAAACCAATGACATGAGCCATCCTATGATTTATTTGCCTCTTCTTGAGAAAGCCACATCCAAAATTCCATAACCATTTTTGGCGACCGTCCTGTTCATGACGGCCGGACCAAGTTGTGATAAAACACACAAGTAGAGCCGCGCTATGTTTATATTATTTAAATTCCTGATGCGTAGGTTCGCGCAAACATAGAGAGAATTTTCAGTTTCATCACCATAGGATTAGAATTTTTCTAACTTTATTTATTCCTTTTTTCAAAAATCTCTCTCTAATTTTGGCAAAAATTAGAACCTAAACCCAAGACCCATGGTTGAATTCGAGATTCTTCGCTATCAATTCATGAAAGTGAACGGTTCCGGTGCAACCAAAATTAATGTAGTCAGGAAATATTTTTCGACTTACAAATGTAAAGATGTTTCAATTCCCCTCTGATTATTCATTTAAACTCATTGCATGCTTTGAGTCAATTCTGAAATTTCGAAGTTAGAGGAGGATTAAACATCTAAGCATGATTTGGAAAGGGTTTATGTGCTTGATTAACATCCATTGATCAAAGTGAGTTCACAGGAAGGAATTGTGCTCTCTACCTACCACCACATGCAAATAATCCAAAGGAGGGAGCAGCCATGCATGGGAAGGACATGTGATTTTCAGCAAAGATGGCACCATGTGATGAATGATTAAGCATAGGACAAGGTGAATGACACAAAGTGAAGAAATAATGTTGCAAGTGGACATCAAAGGCAAAGAAGGAGTGGTTCACAGGATTTGGACGGTGCAAAGCATGAAAGATGTACTGGACAAAAGCAAATAATTGCACCAACAAGCCACCAGAGAAAGATGAAGTGAAGGAGGGCCAAGAAAGCCCTAGGCCGGCCGGCCCCAAGGCCCTAAGCCGGCCGGCCCCAAGGCCCTAGGCCGGCCGGCCTGGCCCCTTTTTAAGAGCTCTGGTGCTCCCCTTTGACAGGTACGCTCCTCACTCAATTCATTGCTTATGTTCTTCAAGTTCTTCACCCAAAAACATCAGTTAGAGCCCTGAAAAATTCGTCCACCAAAATCTACTCCAAAAATCTCCGAAAATTCGCCACAAATCCTAGTTTGCTCCACTCTTCGATATATTGTTCTCCCGCCAGCAAGAAACCCCCGGTGTGTTTGTTTTTGTGTGTGTGCAGCAAGGAGTCACCATGAGTAGCATCATGAGGTTCGTCACCGCGAGGAGAAGGACGCGTTCATCAACATCCGAAGCATCGGCAAGTTCTTCACGGAGGCACTCGGTCTCCGAGTCTCCGCGGAGCATGGAGGAAGACAACCCCGTACCGAAGAGCGACATGTTGCTCCTTGGTGGGATGAAAGACCCGAGAAGCTCCTCCATGAGATTCACCGAAGGGATGCCACCTCCTCCACGGCGTTCGACAAGGTCATCCGCACCACCGCCATACAAGCCCAAGAATTCAGAATATGGGTTTATTATCTTGTCGAAGGAAGAAGAAGAAGAAAGGCTCAAGTTTATAAAGGGAAGACTACGAGCAAATTATGATTTTGATGATGAAGCATTGGAGAAGTTGGGATTCCATCATGACATCTATGAGCTCTTAGAGAACATCGGTTGGAAGTTATTTTCCGACGGTGTCACGGTAGACATGCAATAAGAAGTGGCTCTGGAGATGTTCATGACACTAGAAAAAACAACGGAAGTGGTGGATGATGAAGAAGTGCCATGTCTGAAATTTCGGCTCAAGAATGAAGAGAAAGCCATCACCTATGGAGAAATAGGGAGTTTGCTCGGATTCAAAAGTAATGCATATGAAATGGTGCAAGTTGAAGATAGAGAGCTTGATGAATTTTGGACAAAGGTAGCAAAAGATGTCAACCGCCAAAGGAAGAATATAAGTAATGTGACCCTCCAAATATTTCACTTTTGGTTGAGCAAAAGAATTCTCGGGAGGATGAGAGAATCAAAGGTCACCGACCAAGAATTAAATTGGATGTATGCTGCATTGGTGAAGAAGCAAGTGATTGATCCCACCTACATCATGGTTGAAAGGTGGATTTGTGAACCATCATCCGGTACGAGAGAAGTTGGTTCGGGGTGTTATCTCACAATGATAGCCCGAGCCATGAATCCGAGGTTACGAGTGATCCAAAAATATTATGTCCCAGGAAGAGATATTGGGATTGAATATTTGAGGCAAGGCCATTATATCGGAGGGGATGAAAAGAAGGGATTCACTATTTCTGATATGGATATTTCTCTCCCCGATCAAAGGCTGAAATTATTTGCAAGAGGGAGGACTGATTGGCGAGTTGAAAATATTGGAAAAAAGGTGAAGAAATCAAAAAGAGGAAGGTTAATTGAAGGAACATCAGCATCGGCACAACAAGAAGACTTGGAAGTAAACCTTCCACCGCCAAGTTTGGCTTATTGGAGAAATGAATTTCATGGTGCATCAAGTGGACAAGGATACCTGCAAGGATGGACGAGTCAATGGGAAGGAAACGAAGATCAAGCATGGGGGCATGCTGCGGCGGCGCCCCCACCATTTAGCAACTACGGTTACCCACCCTCATCATACCAAGGAGAGATGCCCGATCCATCATTTGGAGCACAATATTTTGACCTCCCTCAACCGGAACAAGGAATGAGAATCATGGGTGCCTATGCAAGAAGAAACATGGAAGACATAGACGCCATTCGGAGGCACACAACCCAACTAGAAGATGGAACCGCATGAATTGCATATTAAATGGGACTTCTAGGTCTGGCGCCACCGGAACAATTTAATGGAGGAGCATTTCAGCAGTATTATGACCAGGGATACAACGCAAGAGGCAATCAAGGAGAGTGATCGATGACAAGACCATGAATAAAATGCTCGCACGTGTGGTTTGGATTTTTCTATTTCTTTTCATTTATTTTCAGTATGTGTGCAAGCTTGTGTGTGCGTAGCAATTTTCTGTTTTATTTATTTCAGCATGTGTGCAATTTGCTTTCTTTTACTTTCATCACCATGATAAATAAATGCATCACCCACGCTTTAAAGCTATGGTTAGCAATGATGATAGAATGTTTGTGCCATGTTAAAATATGATGATCGTTGCCGCTTTGTCTAGTTTTTTGTGCTTGGTTTATGCATGATTAAAATAATGCTCTCTCTAACATGATCTGAAAATTAATTAAATGCCGGCTAATTCAATTGTGGAGGTTATGATAAATTAAGACCCATATCTTTTATTCTTGCTCTCTTACTTAAGCTTGTCAAGGAAAATTTATTTTGGATTTAATTTTGAGCTAACCTTGTCAATGATACCTTTTGTAATTGCTCTACCCTTCTACAAGCCTAAATGATATATCATAACAAACCATAGAGCAAGAATTATTTTCAGGTGAATTAATTCAGGAATTATCTTCTTTGGTACGAGACTAAGAAGCTGACCATTCCCTATTTTTGCGTACCTCTCTTTTTCTAGCCACTCTATCCATGCATTGTGAGTTTCTATACCGGGAACATTGCAAACTTTGCTGGATATCTACCCTTAACCAAAAATATCTTTTTGTGAAACACCTCCTTGACCACAACCTATATATTGAGTATATATTTATTTCGACGGCAAAACAGTGGAATCAAGAGCAAAATTCAGTAAAACATAAGCTTGGGAAGTATCAAAGAGTTCGCAGAAGAAAAATCCGAAGAAGTGGAGGCCTACAGGCAGTAGGCCGGCCGGCCCAACACCCCTAGGCCGGCCAGCCGGCCTGCCCCTTTTCCTCCTTTGTTGGCTTCAATCTTTCACGAGGAGATGCTCCCTTGAATTCCAAAGTTGAGTCCAGAGAATTGATAAAGGTTTTGTGCACTCACTCCATCAAGTTATCATCACTTCATTGCTTGAGGACAAGCAAACGTTCAAGGATGGGGGGGAGGTGGAGTAAGTGCATTGTGTTGACAATGGTTCTGAGGAGCAAGAAGAAAGAAAAAAAGGGAGAGAAAAAAGAAAAAAATGATGAATGGTGATGAAAAGCTCCTCAGTTCCTTTAGCTTCATTAAACTCCAGGTACTTTGAAGATTATTCTATTCTCAATTATTCCAACCATGTGCAATCCGATAACAAGGACTTCAGCTGTGCCTTGGGATCAACCGTTGCCATTTGCACATGTCCACCATCCAAAGTGTGTGTTCCATTCTCTCCCTCTCCATAAAGAAATTATTTTCCAATGGTCTTTTTGACGAGTCTCGGTAAATCCATAAGAAGTATTTCTTGTTTTGATAATATCTTGATTATAATATCTTTTGTTAGGACTAACCTTTCCAGAGCTCCAGATAAAGCCTCACACATACATATGAGAGAAAGAAAGGAGCAAGTTCTAGTAAGTTTGAGAGACAAGATGAGCTGAGAGTTTCCATGAGCAATTTGCAATGAGGTTTAAATTATTGATCTTGGTTTAGCATTACTTATGGAACTTACTTTCTTAATTCTGAGACTTGTTTAATTTTGAGAGTATGTGCTTAATAATTGTGGGGAAGCATTTAACTTGTATCTACCTTCCACATTGAAAAAGCTGGTTACAACTTGAACTATTAACTGCAAAATATTTTGGGAGCATTGTGTTTTCTCGTGTATGATCGAGTGCAGGGATTGGACACTGAAAGGCAACGCTGATTTTTATCAAAGACTTACTCGAGGACGAGCAAGGTTTAAACATGGGGGGAATGTTGGCGCTCCTTAAGTATCCATTTTATCCCTTGTTTAACTTTGATAATGGCATGAATTTAATATCAGAATCGCTAACCATCCTAACCTCGGCCCAATTATTGGTCGTTTTCGCGTTTGCACATATATTTTGGAGGTACTTTGTTTTTGCAGGTTTTTGACCAATTTTGGAGCATGAAATGACGAGGCCCACGATCACGTGATGACATGAAGAAAGACAAAGGCCAAAGCCCGAACAAAGGATCGAAGGCCATGATGATTAGAGGCCCGTTCATGCACATCCACCCTCCAATGAAGCCCAAAGGACAAAGCCCACAAGATAAGATCAAGATACTTCGGGGCTAAGCAAAGCAAAGAGATATTTAAGGAAGGATTTTCCATCCTATCCTTTTCCTCGAAGAAATCTCGAAGATAACAACGTCTAATGGGGTGCAATCGTGGAAGGCATAAACTCTAGGAGATTTCAGGAGACTTGGGGAGAAAGAAGGACACGAGACGGCGAAGGAATGAGCCAGGCCGGCTGGCCTAGGCCCATTGGGCCAGCCGGCCCAGCCCTTTTTTAGGTTGGTTCGGCCTCCCCTTCGACCTAGGGTTCCCTGAGGCTATTTAAAGACCCCTCCCCAAGGTTCACGCAGAGATCAATTTGGGAGTCGACGCCAAGGAGCAGAGAAGATAGAGGGACACCTCTCGGAGAGCTGAGGGTCGTGCTAGTTGTCTAGGGTTTGCCCTAGCCGACGTGGGAACCTTGCAAGGAAGACCACGTCGGAGTTCTGGAGCTAGGATCATCAAGATCAAGGTAGGGCCCCGGTTGTGATCTTGTGATGTACAATCATTCATGGTGAAGTTATGTGTGATTCCGAATGTTTAGCGACCATGTTCTCTCTTTCGATTTCGTTCTTTTCTTTGGGTTTGCTTCATCCTAGATCTATTATCGAGATAGATCGCTTAGCATGATCTTGTAGTCATGGTGGCTAGAGGTTCATGGCGGAACTACCAAAGGGGGTTCGACTTGCTTCAGGGTACTTTTGTCGAAAGGGGTGGCGTCGTGACAGGGCGTTGCCACTAAGTAGGTGGGGTATCGAGGGATTGGATTGGAGATTTTGAGTTTAAAGATGCTTTTTATTGAGATTCACATCTATCTTACTTCACTACATCTAGCTAGAACTACAACATATGCATGATCTAGGTGATCTAGATTGGTTATCTCTAACTTTCTCTCGCTACCTTCGGTGTTTGTCGTTTTTAATAGATTAGATTCATTTTTCACCATCTCAACACAAAGGAATCTCTATGCTAGTAGATTGTTTCTTGTATCTTTGGTTCCGTGGATTGATAAACCTTGGGGGAATACTCTAAGGGAAAAGCTACACGAACCGTGCGCTTGCGGTATACAAATCGGGGGCGCTAAGGAGCGTCTACAGGCAGTAAAGAGGAGAGGAGGGAAAAGAAGTAGAGTTAGCTACTTTTCTTGTGTGTCAGCCACTAGTCGATTTGTCTGTGCTGATAAATTGATGCCCCTAACCTTGACACCGACTTCTGAGAAGAGGTACCAAATAGTGGTGAAGCTAGAGCAAATTGAATGGGGGTGCACTTGCTTTGCGGGTGCATAGAGTTGAGCTGCGGGGGTGCATGTATCGTTAAAAATTAGACATAACCACTAGTTTTGCTTATTTTTGTATATGCATCAGCACCAGCTATATTATATATAGCTTCGGCCCCCTAGTACCAAAGTAGTGTGATACCACTTCTTCTACGGACCCTATACCCACACAACACCAAGAAGGCATTCACCTATACCAGTACGGGAGACCAACTCTATATGGGGACTTAACTCTTTATTCACTGAACTTAGTACAACATAAGACTCTTATACTATTTATATGGCTACTATACCATGACATTACTACACTACATGACAACCTTGACATCTCCTACTTGAGATCTCTTATGCTATGATATATCAAGGGGGAAGAGTGAACCTCTGGCTCATATGGTTTTTCCATGTGTTCATCTTCTACACATTTCCTACAAAATATCTAACTCTAGAATTTTCCTCAAGTTTATCTAACCATACAAATATCTAGTTTCTAGAGTATTCCACATTTCACCATGAAGCATGGCAAACATGGTTCATGGATACTCTGTAACACCCACATTTTCAAATTAGGAACATAAATAAATTTAAATAGATTTGTTATAGGTTTGATAAGGTTTAATTGATTTATCTTGAATTTAGAGCATTTATTGTGAATATTAATAAATTACTTAGCCATAAAATAAATATAAGGAAATAGGCCTTCAGCATACATGTTGCCTTTGCATTGCTTTATTGCTTGTTGTTCAATTTGAATTTGAATTTACATTGAATTTGTTTAATTCTTTTTCAAAAATGCAAAACCTTTCTCAATCTTTCTTGCTTCACGCCCAGCCCAATCTCCCCTCCATTTATCCTCTGATGGTGCTTTGTTTAAAGTCAAAAGTAGGACCCTGAGAGTACTTACCATGGCATTTTCTTGATGAAGAACCCAATATTATCACCATGAAAGCTCCTCTCAAAAAAAAATTCTCTTTTTTTTTATGGAGCAAGATGCAAGAGCTAACACCATATACAAATCAAGATATGCATTAGCAAAAGAAGAGCTTACTTGGGGTACTCACGTACCTTGCATTGCTGGGCAGCAAAATTTCAAGTGTGTGTTCAAAGTCTCCTTCTGTAGTCGTTCCCTCACTAAGACATATCGCGGTGTTGTATCTGGTGTAGTTCATGTTCATTGGTGTTGTCTGTCCATCATTCTTTCAATCTCCATCTGGAATGGTTAGCAACCAAAAGATACCCGAAGAAAAACTACATCCTAGAACATGCTCTTGCTTTTAATGAAGGAAAATAAATAAATGATAATCCGAATTATCTCTCGGCGATGCTTTGTTTCTGGTCATAAGCTCGAGAACTCTTGCGGCCATCATTGGTGATTGGTCATTGTATCATCACCAATTGTTGGAGCTAGCTATAAGGTTAGTGCCGCAGTACACCCACAAAATCTACAATATTTATGATAAACATATACATCTACAACCAGTCTTCTGAAGATTTTGAAGAAGAGGACCTTAAGTTGGTTGTAGTCCTCGTGTGTGCACGGGCACTAAGCGTTCTTGACTCTGGAGTGGTATTGAATGAGCATGGTTTACGTGGTATTTCAAAAGTGAAATTCCCATGCTCCGTTGTGGAATCCTTTTCATCGGACTCCAGGGTCGGCGCCTCACAAAATTTCATAGCCCATGGGTTCTCCATCTCAAGAGATTCATCGTGGAGGATTGACATTGCTTCTCGATCATAGTCGAGAGCAACGTATTCTGGGCTAGTGGGAAGAGGCTCAAACTCAATCGAGGGGATGATGAACGTTCATTTGCACAAAAGTGAAAGCTATCTTCCGAGTCATACTCCTCAAAATATTCTGCAACTTCCAAGACAAGGGGCTCGTATGATATTAACGGAGATATATGCATCATCTCCTCAAGTGGGTTTTGCTTGGGAAGAGGCTTTGCCAGAAGATTTTCTAAGCAAGGAGTAGCAGTCGCAGAGTCAGTTTCCCTAAGCTTTTCATCTAGGCTCCCATAAGATACCAGAAGATTTTCTAGCGAGTAGCCTAGGAGAAGATCGAAATCGAGGATATCGAAGATATGAATGTCTAGGTGTACCTCGATTTTGTCTAAGGTTAGTGGCACGACACTTGCGAATCCCCCCCCCCACACACACACACATTTAAAGATGTGTTCAAAGGGACAACTTTTGAGTAGCTTGTCGGATGGTCTTAGCGTAACATCACCCACAAGAGTATATGGTAAGTGCCATGGCATAATGTTAACCTCCATGATGGGGTTAACATGAGCTTCTATAGTAATTCCTCCTATAGAGCAAGGAATGATCATAGAGGGTATACTTGTCCAAACATCTTCAGAAAAGCATCCCGCTCTATCCATCCATTCATCCTTTATGACCTCAAGAAATGGTTCATTGAGAGGATCAGGAGGAGAAAGAGGTACCATAGGATTAAGGGAAGGTTCTGTCAGAAGATTTTGTAATTGATCGATATGGGCAGAAGAAGGTTCCTCCCCTGATTAGGCGTTGCGGAAATTTGAGGTGTTCTTGTTGTTTCCAAATGGATTATCCTCGAATCGAGACCAGGACTTTAGGGGTTGAATTTCTTCTTCCTCCGATGTTCCTGGATCAGGCATGAGTTCTATGGCTGAATCTAAGGATGTAGATAGTGAAGGTTTAGAACCATGTTTGCCATGCTTCATGGGGAAATGTGGAATACTCTAGAAACTAGATATTTGTATGGTTAGATAAACTTGAAGAACACCACACAAACAACTCGCGCTCTTCTTGGATGGGTTCATTATGTTTGGTACGGAATGAAGAGTTTTCTAAGAGAAAATATATCTCTTCCTTCTGATGGTGTTGTCTATGCAAACAAACCTTCGGCCGCGATGTCAAGGTCTAGGACAGACTTTATATCTAAACCCGAGCAAAAGATGTCCAATGATACAACATCGGGTATAGATAAGTCTGGGCTAGATTCCAAAAGGTGTAAGAATCTAGCCTAAGCTGCGCCTATAGACTCCTTCGATCGCTCAAAGTCGAAGATATCGATCGGTAGGAAGTTTATGCGTTTAGTGAGAGAGAACGAGTGACAAAAGTCAGCTCGAATCTCTTCTCAATCACCTCTCATGCTTCCTACCATGCGGGTGTTCTTCATGAAAGTCATCTAACATGTCTCCTCCCTACGTCCTTCGTCGAAGTGTGATTCATGAAAGTTTACTCGAACTAGCCCTCACCAAATTGAGCAACATATTGGCTAATGTGTTCCCAAGTGGATCTATTATTATCACCGCTGAATTTAACAAAATCAGGAACACACCAACCTGTGGGATAAGGAACCAAATCAAAAGCATCAAAATATAATCATTGATACAAACGGTTCTTAGTAGGACTTAAACCTAGTTGCCTGTTGACATTTCATAGCGTCATGAATAAAATCTGCAAGCGCACAGATATCATCATAGGCTTTCACCCAAGAGTATTCCAGGCTATCGTATCCACAAGAGAACGTGAGTATACTATCTAAGGCTCTAACTCGTAAAGAACACCACACTACTGAAGAGGTAAGGGGTTGAGAGGATTTCCTAAGGCTCAGAAGAACTTAGGATAAGACAAGATCATAGAGTCGTCATTTACTTCAGGCTATTGGTTTCCCCTGGCTAAAAGCCAGACACTCTGATAACTGCGCACTGTTATATACCCGAACATGGAGGATTACTGGACTCTAATAGGGCTGTCACCACCTGCAGGCTACCTATACAAACCGTGGAGTATAAAATAACCAAACGGTAAAAGCTAGCCTAGACACCACATCTACGCTATCTCGTACTAACTCTAGAGGCGTACAGGATTATCCTTCTCTATCTGGAGTACTACTTTAGAGTCATCCACTAACCTTGAGTGGACGCTCGATCCCGTAAATGATAGAAACTAGTACTTGAAATTAAACTCTATTTCTAAGGAACGTAAGGAAATCACGAATACTTACTATGATTGATAAGCATCCGTCGAGGTAAAGGCAAAGAGTGCCGACAAACTCGGCACTTCTCCAACTCTCCCACACTCTCGTAGAGGTACTATTTGGAGAGGAGTGCCGTAGACCGGCACCCCTCCTGAGTACCTCTACCCCTAACTTTTGCAAGGTAACTCTACACCTCAAGTAAAAACTTAAGAGGAGAGTGGATGTGGGATGGTGTCCTATTCTTACCCCCCCCCCCCTCCTCTACTATTTATATGAGGGAGCCACTGGTCTTGATGCCGAGCTTCTGCAGCCGAGCCTCCTCAAACTGACTTAAGCATCCAATGAGTGATCAACACTTGGAAGCTAGAGGTGAGTGGCCTACTTGATGGTCAGCCGACCAAAATGGGGATCCTACCAACTCTTGTCCTCTCGGTGTGACTGGTTTGTGGGTTCTTAAGTCGGTTATGGCCGGCTCGGGCTGTCTTAAGGCGGTTTACACCCTTCGGTGGGCCCATAGATCCTCGTGCTCACGTCTAATTGGTCGAGAAGGTGTTGTCCTGGATCGATGACATGGCAAGCGTATGTGATACGTCTCCTTCTCATGTGAGACTTTCAAGTGGGCTCTTTTGGCCCTTAGGTTTGCCTATGAGTGGTTGGGCATTTGTACCTCAGATCATACTTGATAGTTTTATGCATTTTGGGCCCAAATCCACCTGCACACATACTCAGACCAACATCTGTGGAATTTATCAATAATTCATCATATGCTAACATTGTTAGCTTTCGATGCTCAACTTTTTACGTGATAGTTGACGGTCAAAATGGGTCAGAATAGACCGTCCACATTGTCCAAGCTTAGTTTTAGTAAGGTAGCCAGATCCGCTTTCATCTTAGCGAGATCGGCCTCATAACTACCACTAGTTGATGTTTGGGCATTAGTAGCTGGATGATGTGTTGCTGGATCAGTAGTACTCATCGTCTGTGAAGTGTAATCGGGATTACTTTTGATCAAATCATCCCAAACATCTTGTGGCTTAGCTGGTGGAAAAAGTGGTTGGTCGCATGACTTGGTGGTATACGGCAGCACAAAAGCCTCCAACTCATCTTTCTGGCCAGGAGCAGTCGAACTTAGAATTGGCGCGACTGGTGGTGTCGTCGCCGAGGCTAGCACCATGGCACCAGTCTGACCAGACTGTAGGATCGGTCTGACCGCTCCAGTCGCCGAGGCACCAGTCTGACCGGCTGATGCAGCCGGTTGGACCGGTTCGACCCTGGGTGGCTGAACTGTGCCTAGCGGTGGTGTCTGTTCAGCGAAATAATTTGACGATATACTATATTCTACTTCAGTTGTAGATGCAGTTGCTACTGAAGGATTAGGGGTAAGGTTACTGGTGGAATAAGTATGATCTACATCTTTACCCTTATCTGGCTTATTAACCCGCTCATTGAGATCAATAAGCATATCATGCGTAAATTGATGCGAGCTATCAAGTTTCTTCCCAAATTCCGCCATAAAGAAATTAAAAATAGATTTGGGAAGAGTGCTCACATTGCTTATAGATTTGGGTAGAGGAAGTTTCCTCTTGGTGTTTGGCTTCCTCTTCTTGTTGTTTGAGCTATGACTCAAACGCTTGACGGTCCTCCTCAGGTATGTCATTGTACTTGAAAGCATCTCCCTTTTCACCAGCCATAACAGCCGATGGAGATTTGTTCTTCCCTAGTAGAGTCACCAAAAAGTATGTTGACGCTAATCTGGTCAACACACAAGCGTTAGAATGCGCGGATCGCAACGATCAAGTCACCAGTGGAATCTCACGGCAACCGGTCAGACCGGTCACGTCAATCGGTCAGGCCGGTTGGATGAAGACACAAGAAGAACAACAAAGAGGTTGGAAAAATTAGAGTTTGAAAAAGAAAGTAAAAGTAGATGTATTGATTTGTTTATGGTTAAAAAAAACCTCAATCGTCAGTGGTCTTTATATTTATAGGCCGGGCAGATTGTACCTCTTTCAAACCGGGTTATAAAATTACAGATCTTACTCGACTCAGACTAAACAGTCTGACCCGTCGGCCCGACCGGTTAAACCGGTCGGCCTCGGTGTTTGCCAATTTTGGTTTCCAATAGAATCTACGGTTCAAATTTCTCTTAAATCCATGAAGTATTGCATGAGTATTTTTTAATTCAAGTTTCGGGCTTTTGCGTTTGCTCTCCTTTTCTTGTCTCTGTTCATTTGTTCCAGACATTCTTGATTCGATCGAGCGGAGGCAGACGAGAGTTCGCAGCAGGGAACAAGCGGCTCCGGCCCGGTGTTGCGCCAGCAGACGCCGAGACGCGTGCAGCGGCCACGAGCGCGCGTCGGCGCCAGGCGAACGGCGGCGGCGGGGCAGCGCGCAGCACCGGCGGCAGCGTGCGCTTGCACGCGTGCGCAGCAGGTGCCTGTGCTGTGAGAGGAGCCTCTCAGGCAGGCAGGGGCTCCTATACATCTTGTGGAAGGTAGATAAACTATTCATCTTTAAATATCATTTGGCCCAATTATCTACTGCAAATATATTTAACATTTTGATAGTGTTAACTCAATATTTTCTTAAATAGATTCAACATTTTACGATCAAAATGTTGAAAATTGTACAAACGAATGTTGAAATTGGAAGTATAAAATGTTGAAAGTACTAAATCGAAATGTTGAAGGCGCTTCTTCTCCGGCGAGCTCGGCACGAGGCGGCGGCGGTGCGCGCCCGCGCGGAGGAGCGGCGGCGTGCGTGGGGCGGCGGCGGCCGGCGAGCGTGCCGCGCACCCGCGCAGAGCAGCGGCGAAGCATCGGCGGCGGGCGGCGGCGCGCTCCCACGCGGAGCAGCAGCGGAGCATCAGCGGCGGGCGGCGGTGCGCTCCCGCGTGGAGCAGGCGCCCCCGTGGAGCAGCGATGGCGGGGCAGCGTGCGGTGGCGGGGTAGGGGAGGGCCGACGCGTGGGGCAGGAGAGGGCCGGCGGCGCTGTGCGAGTACGGCGGCGCAAGTCGGCGTGGGTGGCGGCGGGGACAGGGGAGGGAGCGCGGGTGAGAGAGGGGGTGAGGGTTTGGGTTTGGGCATGTTGATCCAATGGTTATGGATGGTTGCATGAATCACAAACACTGGAAGGTGAGTAAGAAAAAATCTACCGAAAGATATATAGGATTCACGAAGGCAGCGGTCCACTGGCTCCTAGCCCAGCGCGGCCCAGTGAGCGGCCCAAGGTGGGCACATCACCAGGTGGGCCTAGTGCACCAGCAGGCCAGGTTCAGCAGCAAGCCAGCCTCTGCATGCAGAGCACGCAGCAGGCCAACATGGTGTCAACGATAGAGCACAGTGAGCCCTTTCTTTTCTCTCACATTTGTTTAATTACTTGCTCACTTTTTTAAACTAGTGATTAGTACTTGCTCGTACTAATGCCTCGTAAAAAATGCATTCTTAGTTGTCCTGTATTAATTAGCTTTATTTGTTAGTCTTTGCATGGTTAGTTTAAGAGGTCTCTTTGGCAGTGATTAGTTCTAATCTTTTTGGGAGACTTTTGATCGGTTTCTGGGATGAGCTTTGTTTCCACTTGTTTCAAGCTTTGCTAATCATTGTGAATTCATTGCATGCTTAATGAAGTAAACTCTTTTGCGAGTCTGATTGGAAAAGCTTTTCCAACGCTTTGGTAATTTCGTGCTTTCGGTTTTCTTTTGCGCCTTACTCGAGTAAATTGCTTTTCACTTGCTTCCGATTTGCATCGATCTTTTCGTAACCGTTTCTAGGACGAGCTCGTCACGAGTTGGCTTGCATCATCTTAGTAGTTAGAAAAGAGGCATGTCGGATTGAATTTGGTACAAATGTCTTATTCTCATCAAGGAGATTTTTTTAAAAGGCTCCCATATTCAACCCCCCCCCCCCCCCCCCCCTCCCGGTCCTTCAGGAAATTGCGAAACAAAAGGTACAGGGATGACACAATCACCATGATTGGAAGTTACCTGATACAATCTGCCTGTAAAATTTTTGTTGTTCAGGATTTGAATACCAATCCAATCACAAGGATTTGAATACCAATCCAATCACAAGGACTCAATTTTTACATATATGTCAACAATTCACTGCTGGAACAGATGACAACCGTGGAAAAAAATTACAAACACGCCTTCACGTACCTGCAGGATGTAGCAATAATATTCCCATGCACTCACATGTATCCGTGATCCCGAACCTCCTGCATTTAATAAACCTCACAATATCAAATTACATATTATTGTACACAAGTAATAAACCTTAGCAAAAAAACACTTGTAGGTACTTGGTTCATCGTCAACAGGGTTGCACTCATCTCCGTGCCCCTAATCATTTTCATCTGGTTGAGAGATCCAGATTACAAATGTATATGCTTGAATAAAAAAATATAATGACGTGAATACCTTGTCCTTCAACTCCGCACCCATGTATCATAATCATATCATTATGCTTACTGTTTCTTTTATCATGACTGGTTAATGATTTTGCGTCGAGGACTGTATAAAAAATAATTTATATAAGCACCGACTCTTACATAAAGAATGAATTTTCCCTGCCGTATTCATGTAAGTAATGCAAGTAAATATATGTACCTGTTTTTGTCCGCTTGGTGTACTTTATTTTCTTCCATGGAAAACAGACAACCAGGTTCTCTTCGAGTAGTATTTGTTTATCTTCCCATCCAATTTCACCATCAAGGTAAAAAACAGGATACGCCAGAGGATCATAACAGACATGGTATATATGCTCTTTGTATAGTGTGCATGATCTGAATTTGCATAAACCATTATATTCCTTGTAAACCTTCGTTGTTCATCAGTACCTTCCTCCCATATGGCGGCAACCTGCTCCATCACGGGGGCATTGAATCTTCTTTGATCAACCGATATACTTGTATTTAGTTCTATCTTATAGTTATCTAAATTCTGCAACTTCGAATTGAGCTGATCAAGCTTATGGTAAATTTGGCCATGAACTTCGAATGTATAAACACCAGGACCTGCAGTTTTTATTAATTGACACGTGAGCACAATACTGACATATATAAAGCACATAAAAGCAGTGCAAGTGAGTTTATTACCAGCTGCAGTGGCAAGCTAACGGTCAACAGTTGCGCCAAAGCTTGTGAAAGAGAAATGCACATTGAAATAACATTATTGAAGGGTGAAGTGGATAAAGAAATTGGCCTGTAGAAGTAGAACTAGAAACCTTGAAACATTGGTCACGAATGAACCAACCAAAAGATCCTTCGATTAACTAGCAAAATAGAAAAAATGGCTAAACAAACATCAAGAAATCATAACATAGAATATGCTGAATCAGACGCATTCAATAGCACTACTAGAAAATAAGCCTTAGGTCCACCCCAAAAGTACCGGTATGGAGATGAACCGGTACCTATGTTAGCATAGGTACCGGTTCATCTCCATACCGGTACTTTTGGGGTGGATGGAATTTATGAATGAGCCTTAGGTACCGGTTGGTATTATCAACCGGTACCTAAGGCTCTCCATAGGTACCGGGTGGTAACTTTTATATTAGTACTGGGTGGTACCACCAACCGGTACCTATAGATGAGCCTTAGGTAGGGCTGGAAAAATAGCTCGTGCCTCATAGCTCGGCTCGGGCTCGGAACGGCTCGGCTCGTCTCGGAGCAGCTCGCGAGCCTCAAACGAGCCGAGCCGAGCCAGATTTTTTGGCTCGCAAAAATAGCGAGCCGAGCCGAGCCGAGCCGGCTCGTTCAGGCTCGCGAGCTCGACCCAATACAGTTTAAGAATAATTTCACGATGATTGATGAATTAATTCTTCATCATTAGTGGTATAAATTAATATTTATACACAACATATCAATTTGTATGTACATAAGAAATATATGCCACATAATTATTATTATCATTCAAAAAAAAGTAAATTAATTTATTTTGAGTTTAGTTCACATTGTTTAGTGTGGCTCGCGAGCCGGCTCGCGAGCCTCCACCGAGCCGAGCCGAGCCTGATTTTCTGGCTCGCAAAAATAGCGAACCGAGCCGAGCTCGGCTCGTTCACTTACCGAGCCGAACCGAGCCGAGCCGAGCTTAGCTCGGCTCGGCTCGTTTCCAGCCCTAGCCTTAGGTACCGGTTGGTGTTACCAACCGGTACCTTAGGCTCATCCATTGGTTACTTTAAAAGGAAAATATCTCCTATTCGATCAGAACAATTGTGTAGCTGAGATGATAAAGGAGCTACGTGTGAGGCTAGAGGTCGCGAGTTTAAGTCCCAAAGAGAATATTTTGCGTGAATTTTGAAGGCTTAGGCACCGGTTGTTTTACCCGGTACCAAAGGCTCAGCCTTTGGTACCACTTTGGGGGTACGGGTTCAAAAAACCGGTACCAAAGGCATTCTCCGACCGGTGCCAAAGGTAGTTTTTCTAGTAGTGTAGGGTGCAAACTGCAAACTGCAAAGTACATATGAAGAGAAGAAAAAAATTAACTCCAACTGATCTAAGAGGATAGCTTGCTTTGCTCAGCTCAGGAACCACAACTATGAAATGGATTTGTAGGAGCGGGTAAAAACTCATTTTCAAGGGCAAGTACCGGACCCATCCCTGCTCCTGCTTTTTGCAACTAAAAATATTGTTTTGCAGTTGCGGGCCACACTCTTACCCACCCCTGGAAATGCATTTGTAGGATGGGTCAGCCTCAGCCCCCACCCTCCCCTACAAATCAATGTCAGAGCAACATCAGCTGAATGTCGGAACTTTCTGTCACTCTTCTTGCGCTTATCTGAATTGCACAATCGCATTAGTTCAGCATCCTTTGGGTTCTAAAAGAATCACCTCAGGCGATTGGAAACTAAGAGAGATACCACATAACCATGGTGGAAATTCGGCTCTGTTTGTCAAAAATGCCTTAGGTAGTGTCCTTTGCCTCAACAGAGGCAACACTTCTTCGCAACCTTCCCCTTCCTTTTATTTAAATTGGTTGGACCTTGATTGTCGCCATCATAGTAACCAGCATTGCTTTTGCACCGACATGCAGAACATACAGGGCATTTGTTTAAGTCTTTGAAATATTCACAAAATATAAAATACAATGATTTTGACATGCATGAATTCTTTTCACACCCAACGTGAACGGACTAACAAGCTTCTTTGCTCGGTATGTGTCGGCTGACACTTTGTTTAGCTTTGGAAGCAACCAAACCAAGACACGCAACAGATCGTTGAAACTATTGTCTGACAAACTATGCTTAGCCTTCAGAGTCACCAACTCCAGTATGAAACGAAGCACAGTCCAGTGTTTTGGACATCCCTCTGGCACAACCAACCAATACATTTCCTCGGCTGATTTTTTCCCGTCTCGAAGTTTGCTAACCCCTCGGCACTACCAACCAATATGTCCGCTTTGATGTGGCTCAACAACTGGCTCAGAAAAATCACCGTTGTCAAATTTATCGCCACTACTATCACCATGGATGGGCGCGTCATAGAAACCATCACCATGGAATCCACCAAGCCCATCATCGTCACTGCCACCATCATCAAAATCATCATAAGCATCAAACATTCTATCAAACTGCGCGTCTTCTATGATTTCATCCAATGGAATATTTATTGGAGGGGAGCATTCGTCTCGCTATGATACTTCCAGATCGTGTAGTTCTTAACAAAATCACTCACCAACACATACGATTTGGTTGTAGTTGGATTGCTAAATACTCTCAAATTCCTGCGGGCTTTGCATGGGCAATGTGTCATTTGTGTCTTCTCATTTCTTGCGTGGTTCTCTGCATCTTAAACAAATTTATTAAGATCTCCATAGAATTAGGCTTTGGTTCTTCATGCATTGTACATCTATATCCTATCCATTCCTGAACAACAACAAATAATTTAAATAAATTAAAATAATCATGCGTTTATGTAAATGTAGAAAGAAAGAAATCAAAACCTTTTCTCCAACGAAAACCATAAATGGCCAAAAATATATACTTCATATATGCGTAGATTTTGAAAAAAAAAAGTCAACTTAATACGTACTAAATAAACAAATCAAACCCAATCTATTATTATACCACTGAATCTTTGAAAAAAACTTTATCACCCATGAGTGTAAAGACAGCAAAAATAAATCAATTTTTTTCTCAAAAAAATGGAGCCCTAAATGGATATAAATATATATTTCTATATATGCGTAGATATTGAAAAAAGTTAGTTCCACACGTATAAAATAAAAAAACAAAACCCAACCTATTATTGTACCACTAAATCTTGGGAAAAAATCTATCACGCATGTGTGTAAAGATAGAAAGAAAAAAGCTTCTTCTCTCTACTCCATAGATCTAGAAAATTATTTACTTAGGAATGATGCTAAAACTTATATAGATCTAGTCCAAATGATTACACAATCTTGTTCTCCTACTAAAATAGCCCAACTTCATCCAAAAGCTCGAGGCAAATGGTGCCTCAAATGGCAAATACACACCATGGAGATCTAGATCTAGCTACAGACAAAGAGAGCTCTATTTGAGTCTTAAAACAAACAACAGAGGTTAGAAATGACATTGGATTAGCATCAACTTACCCCAACTCGAAGGATATCAAGTTTAAAAACTTCCCTCTATTTTAATTTTTTTTCTAGATTTGCATGGAACTCCTCCCCGAGCAAACAATGGCTTGTCGCGAGCACGAAGAAGGGAGTATGTAGCTTTTGGCCGCCATTTTTTGAAAATTCATTTATAGTGGCGGGTCGCCCTCACCTGCCCCTACAAATGGGGTCAACCGTCCCTCAAAAGGTATTTGCAGGGACAGTTCACCCCTCACCAGTCTCTAAAAAAGGCGTCCATTTGGAGGGGTCAGTGAAGGGGTGACCCGCCTTTACAAATTGATTTCCAGGGGCAGTTCATTTTCTACAGCCTACGGTAAACCCGCTAACATTGTAGGAACGGGTGATATATTGGTCCGCCACAAAAAAAAATATTTTTTCTAGTAGTGAACACAAGGATGAACTAGAGGGGGAAGGAAATCAGGGGTGGTGGAGGGGGAAGGGGAGGGCAGTTCTCGCCGGTGTCGGAGGTGACATCGGCAAGGTGGAGGGCGACGGGCGACGGCAAGCCAGAGAACGGTGCGGTCGGGCTACACGTGGGGCGCGGGGCGAGGCACGCGCAGGGTGGGGCGGCGGCGACCGCGGCCCGCGCCGCCTGGCCATTCCCCTGCTCGCAAGGTGTTCGCGGGGAAAGAAGCAACGGCGGCGTTCCGGCTAGAGGTAGGAGACGAAGCTGATAGGTGCGGCCCACCTGGCAGCGAGAGAAGCTGCGAGAGAAGTTGTGCAGGGGCACTCAAGTCATTTCATATCGCTCTACTGACTGGGCGCCACCGTGTCATGCCGACCTGGCTTGCTATGTAGGCAAAAGTGGTACAAATGAAAGTGCTGCGAAACAAAGATGGTAAATTTGTAAGCGTCTTTATAAAAATGCTAATCCAGCGAGTGGTTTTCATTATAATGATAAAGACGTAAAAAACCCCTGACCGGGCCAGCGGCGTGGCTCGCGACGCGGCGAGCGGGACGGCGGCGCGTCTCGTGGGTGGGGAGCGGCAACAGATCTGCGCGCGAGCAAGACGGCGGCACGGCTGCGTGGCCCTCGTCGCCCCTGATCCTCGCCGCGCACGTTGGCCCCTGCTCCGGATTGCCAGACGCGGTGCCTGGCCCTCGTTGCCCACCCTCGTCCCCGGCGCTGAGCCGCCGCTCTGTCCTGGCCGCCGTCCGCGCCGTCCTAGCCGTGCCGCCGCTCCGACCGTGGCGGATCCGCGCCGGCCCGGACGCCAATCCGCGTCCCCGGCTCCGCGCCGTTCGCGCCGTCCCGGAGGATCCGCGACGCCCGGCCGCCGGTCCACGCCCAGCCGCCGCTCCGTCAACGACTCCGCGCCGTCCTCGCCCCCCGGCTGCCGCGAGGATGCGTCTCGGGGTGCTCGTCGTCACGCCGGCGACGTTCCGCAACCCCTACAACTTCGAGGACGTCCGGGCCTTCCTGGACTGCGGCGCGGCATCCGAGCGGCGCCTGCACGCTCGGCCCCCGCGCCCCGTCTCCCGCGCCCGCCGACGTGCGCCGTGCCTCTCCGCCGCACTCCAAAAGTGGTCCTCCCCCGCCGCCGCCACCAACGCCGAGGCAGCTGGCACCTTCCCGCACTGCTGAATCCTGTCCCGCCCCCACGAAAATAGCTGCGAAATTCCGGTGATTAGTATTTTCGTTTGCTGCTTTCCATGTTTTTCCGAACAAATTGATTTCCATGTTTTCTCCCACACACGTTCCAGGCAAGGCCGGCGAGGATTGTTGATCCTCCACGATCTGCAATTTGGCCGCCGGCAAGGCACGTCGTCTGAACGGCAATTTTATTAGGTGGCTCCATCCTCTCTTGCTTTACTGTTTTTGTTTGTCATCAGACAAATAGATGCAGTTTGCATTGATCATGTGCTTTATTATTTGCCTTGCATCAAGTAAACCCTGAGTTTTTCTCTCCTATCAAGGTCAGCCTGCCCAAGAGTGTGACCAAGGCCAGCAGCCGCCACCGCTGATGCAGCTTATGAGAGAGTGGCGTTAGCGGTGCCCGGCGCCTTAGCTCTGGCTCCACCTTTACCCGTCCATGCAAACGAGGCAGTGTCTCAATCTACAAGGGACCATCTAGCGGCTTCCACTTTCTATCATCTCTTTTGCCTTTTCTATTCGATTTGAATTGGCAAGTAGCTTTTGGTGTACCTTCCGGTGCGTGGTTATGAAACAGCCATTATCTTGATATCGTGTCTAGCTATGTTGTTATTATATTTTGACTAGCTGTTTATTTGATCAAATAATGAACCCTAATGTCCAATTTACAATCTTCCATTCTTGCTGTATTGATTCAGTTAGTTCCAGAATGCCTGCAGCCTGCTGATGCAGTCATTTATGTTTTTTTTTAAAAAAAATTTGCCTAACCTGAATAGCACTGCAGCAATCTACAACTGACCATTGCCATGACATATTATGACACACACATCACTGGCCTACAAGTGTATCTTGTATATGATTTCGGCTGAAGTTCAATTCTTGCTCATTATCTGTTCAGGTATCTTCTCCATTGATGTGTTCCACTGTTTTGGACCTCCAAGACTGGTAACGACAATAATGAATCTTGTCCACCAAACCTCACCATAGAGGATTCTAGGCTAGCAGTTGATTTTGAGGTGTTACCATCTGATCTGAGGCTCGTGTAAATTGTTTGTGTACTGATGGATCGGCCGAGTCCACTTAGTGATGTGTCAAACATTGTTAGTTGACGGGGTTATAAGATGTTAAGACAAGAATCAGAAGGATATGATGATCATGGTAGTAACTCTGGTCCCTATCTCCACAGTTTTTTTGTAGTTGTTGAATATGCAAAATATTATGCACATCACATGTCTATGTTCCTTGTATCACAGGTGTCCAAGCCATTGAAAATATTGATCATGCAGAACATTTGCAGCAAAAGAGAAAGGAGAAATATGCCAGTTTGACTGAGAAGGAGAAGGAAAGAAATGTGCAAAGGCAAAGGAAAATTATCATTGGAGAAGGTTGGGGCAACACATTGAACATAACTCACAATGTGTCTGGTATATATAATGTTATCTTCAAACTTGTTTTTAAATGCTTGGCGAAGATAACTAATATTTAACATCAATGCTCATTTGGTTCGACGTTATTTATTGATGTAACCAACATCGCTCAGACAAGTTTATTGATGGGGCTGGCTATGTAGCACCGATACGGATAGGCGTATCAGTATCGGCCCGATACGGATACGTGGATACGTCAAATTTCTGCAAAACTTAAAGGCACAAAGGTGTATCGGAGTATCGGATACGGATACGCGGATACGTATCGGATACGTGATATGGGGTCATGTTGAAGTATCGGGGTTACAGAGGGGGCTGGTGTTCGGAAGTACTAATATAGGAAATACAATAGCATGCCCAATCTTCAACGTTAGTTTGTTATGGGTATCATTCTTGTTTCATCGGAACAAATATAATTCCAAAAGTTAAACATATAAATGTAATATCATATCTGAGTCTCTGAGTCTAAAGTGCAGAGGCAGGCAGCCCATTGGAATTGATTCCATTATCTTAATGACGATAGTGGTGAGGATTGGCTCCAGAGGAACAAGTCTTATACAAGACCAAGAAGAGATGTGAGAGAACCGGGTCCCATCACTAATCGATGAAACTCCCTAGCTGTGTGTAGGTTTTTGATGCTGGATTTTTTTTTTAATTTTCAGTCTCAGTGTGGGTCAGCTTATTTCAATTACATATATCTGTCATCATTTCCCATGCTCTTCTCAAGCATTATAGTCCAATAATGGTTCTTCCTGATATCTTCTTGTTTGGTAATTTTATGAAACATATATAATAGTTTTACTAGACTGATATATAAGGCACGTCATAATTTTTTTGCTTTGGCTGTTTTGTTAAGTGTGCACGTTCTAATGACGGTAATTGACTGGTGGAGAGGAAAACAAAGAGGTGGAGAGTCTACTCAGGGATTTAGGGATGGAAAGCACAGGGAGAAAGGAGTGAGGGAGGGTCTGGTGCTCTCTGCTATAGCACTATGCAGATCTTCATAAGAGCTATTCATTTATTTTTCGAGTCTTGGCATTTTTTTTGGTGATATTGCAAAATACCAGTGAAATATTTGTATAGGCAGTTATCACTGTTTTAGTAACTGAAATTTGTTCTCCTGTAGATACATATATGTAAATATACACCAGCAATTAATTGTCAATTTCATAACTTATTTTATGATCAAGATGTTTAATTTTATCCATATATTCTATTTGTTTCTATGAAGGTTGACTTTCCATGCTCCGTGTATATCTTTGCTATATAATCCGTTTACACCTTTGCTACAAAAATAAAATTATCATTTATTTATAAAAATTTTGTTTCCAAAGTTTTCTTAGAATTTTTGCCGCACGTGCACTCTACTATGATTATAAAATAAGGATTGTCCTACTATATCAAAATTTTAGTTATTATTTCATAATCAAGATATAGCACGCGCGTGTCGCGCGGGCATCCATACTAGTCTACGTATAGCATCTTTACTTTCCCAATCCCAACTGTTTTACAAGCTTTATGGCCAAATAATGCCAATAAGGCAATAACATCTACACCAGTGACCTAGTCACAGAAACACATATGTATATGTGGATTGGGTGCATGTGTGGAAGATGGTGCCATCTAACACAATTGTTGTGTTGTTACTGATGATATAGTGATGATCGAAGATAAAGGTATTTCATTAGTTTTTTTATGAAGTTCAGAGGCAGTTGCTGCTGGGGTAGGCACGAGACAGGAAGGAGCCAGCGAGAGCCAGTTTTTTTGGGCTCCATATTTGCTATAGAAAAATGGCTCCCAGCTCCACCTGCGAAGCCATTTTTATCTGGTGTTTGGTAGGGCTCCACAACTACTAGAAAATGAGCCAAAGGTCCAGGCCAAGCCAAAAGTACTAGCTGTTATTGCAATCGATACTGATGTCGCATCAGTACTGGCTGCAATAGCAGCCAGTACTAATGAACAAAGCTCAGGGTGGAAAATTGGTACCGGATCATAGCATGTCTATGTGCAAATGTTCCAACATAGGCATTGGGTCGTGCCACGAATAAGTACCAAATGCTCTCGGCGGCATAGGCACCGGGTCGTAGCATGACCCGGTGCTAATGATGCCTACGTTAGCACTGAGCAGGAGCATGACCCGGTGCTAATGGTGCCTACATTAGCACCGAGTCCTGCGACGACCTGATGCCAGTAGTTGCACGGACCATAACCACCGGTTGGTGCCATGACCTGGTGCTAATGAACGAGAATTAGCATTGGGTCATAGCACCACCTGGTGCCTTTGACCCATGCTTATAAATACCCCCTCCCCCCTCCCTCCCGTTCATGAACTCACTGTTCATGGCACCTGAGTGAGGGGACAGGAGGAGAGGGGGTTTTTTGTATTTTTTTGTCAAAAAGGTTAGCAATTTTCTACATGACTTAGCAATTAATTTTTTAGATGTAGTTAGCATCTGATTTAATTTATACATATGATAACTATTTTTAGATATAATTTGCACCATATTTAGTTTGTACTTTTTATATTAATTATTATACATATGATAATTATTTTTAAATGTAATTAACATATGATAATCATTTCTTTAGATGCATATTAAATATTATGCATATGATAATCATTTCTTTAGATGCAGTTAGCAATTGGGTTAGTTTACTATTGTTTTAACATGTGATAATTTTTTAGATGTATTTAGCAAGTGATTTAATTTATTGTTTTTATAGTAATTGTTACACATGTGAGGTAGTGTATTTAATTTTAGTTCTAATTTTTTTATGATGAATTATTTTGACACTCTAATGAGATGTATAAAGGAATTATGATCCCAGACAGTTCAAGGATAAGGAGCTAATTGTGAATGTGACTACTTATCCTGGAATTGTCAAGGTTCTCTGAAAGTATAAACAATTTGAAGAGTGTCAAAAAGTTAATTTTAGATATAGTGAGCAAGTGATTTAATTTATTATTTGTACAATAATTGTTACACACGTGAGATTGCGTATTCAATTTTAGTTTCAATTTTATATTATGAATGAATTATTTTGATACTCTAATGATGTATATAAAAGGATTGAGAACCCTGATTGCTCAAGGGTAAGGGACTAATTGTGAATGTGACAACTCATTCTGCATTAATCCCTTATCCTGTAATAGTCAAGGTTCTCTAAAAGTCTAAGAAAACTGAAGAGTGTCAAAATAATTCTATTGACATATTTATTTTTATGTGTTTAATTATTAACATGTTTATTGATAAATAAACTATTTTTAACTAGCTATCTTTATTATATTGTTATACTTTAGTTTGAACATGTATAATAATTTTGTAATCTAAAACTACCAATAAAAAAATAGTTAAACATTATCTTATATGTCAAGTAAATATCCGAATTAGAATCCGAATACGAGTATCCTTTTTCCATTCATATACGAAAATATCCGAATTTGTATTTGTATTCAATTTAAAATATGATACAAGATGCTATCCGATCCATTATTCCATTTCCATCCGCACGCCAGCTCGGACAGCGCTCGAGCAGAGCTAGCCGCGCTGGCCGAGAGCACAACAGGCAGGTGCGGCAGCAGGCCGGCGCCTCCCACGGCCAGCCACGCTGGGGCAGCTGCTTGGCCCGAGTGCAGGTTCAGGTGGGCGTGGGCCCAAGCTCGCTGCTGCACTGAAGACGGCCTGCAGCAGCAGCCCGTGGCCAGAAGCAGGAGCAGGTGTGCACATTTCAGGGGAGTATCTGGCCCTTTTGCTTATTTAATTTATGCACGGTATCTCAAAAAATCATTAATTCATGCACTCCTATTTAAACTAGATGATTAGCTTTTGGTGTTGTTAATAAAGTTGAAGTAATTTTGCTCACTGAAGTATAGGGATGAAAACGGATCGGATACGGACGGATATCACTGATATCGTATTTGTTTTCATATTTTTGTTCAAATACGGAGTCGGATACGGATAGTGTTAGTTTTTGTCGGATAAGATTGTAATGGATATCGACATTATAAAAATATAACTTTTGAACATTCGGATATGGATCGGTTACGGATATTGGATACTTGGAATCGGATACGAACGGATAAAAACTCTTCCAGACCGGATCGAATTCGAATACGGTCGGTAAATATCCGTACCATTTACATCCCTACTGAAGTACTTGTTCTTGCTAATCTTAGCAATTGACTTGAGTAAATTAGCTTTAGAACTTGTTCAGTTGCACATCGATTCATTCCGGGGCGAGAATAATATAAATAATAAGGACATAACAAGAGATCGGGATTTATTCCAAATCATTTATTTTGTTGATCTATTATGAGTTTATTTTGTTGCAAGTAGTTTCCAACTTGGAATAAATCCCAATCTCTTGTTATATCTATTATTATTATTATTATTATTATTACTATTATTATTATTATTATTATTTTGAATCGTATCTCTTATTAGAACTCTTTTGTGGTGATTAGTTCTAGTCTTTTTAGTGAAACTCTTAAGTTTTATGTTAAGCTTTGCTTCTGCTTATTTTGAGCAGTGCTAATCATTATTAAATCATCGCATGTTTGGTTAAGTGAAATTTTTCTTTTTTTGCGAAAGGTTAAGTGAAGTTTTTGTGGTAGCTGTGGCTCAACTTGTTTGTTTCTCGGTTGCTTCCACTTTGTGTCGTTTTTCAACATTTTGATGAATCCTTACTGCTGCGCTTTGGTTAATTATTGTTTTCACTTTGCGTCGAGCTTTTACCGTGCTTTTTAGCTAACTACTGCATGGTTTGTACAATTGCTTTTGGATCTGACAGTGAGAAAAATATGTAAATCTATATCGCTTAAAGAAAGGGTGGCCATCCAGCGTTCAGCGCATGTTTCCTGGGCACGTGGTTCCCGCGTCGTGCTGGCGCCCATCGGTAAGTTGCGTCCATCCTAAGCGCTGCCGCTGCTGAAGCCTAACGTGTCGTCCTTGCCTATCAAACAAATCGCCTTTGCCTGGTTCGACTTGCTTCTTGTGCCATCGTCTCCGCGCCGTCGCTGGCCTTCGTCGAGCCGAACTGCTGTTCAAACCCACAATCAGACCCCCCCTGCCCACCGTGAGGAAAGCAGACCGTCGCCACCCACCGAATCGCCAAGGGCAAGACGGTAACAACGAGCGAAGGTAAAAAGATGCTGGAGTGCAGCGTGATTGGAGTCACGCTCACATGGATGCGAGCATGCGCTTCTTCCTCCCCCTATTGAGCTGCACACCCCATCCCCAAATCACATTTTTCCTGCGGTGCGCAGGTTTGTGCCGACCGCAATAGAGGTCGCCTCTTCCTTCCCCTCGCCTTTCACCTCTCTACTCTAAGAAAGCATCCCGTAGCTGGTCTTCGTTGAGCTCAAGCCTCACGCCATTGCCTTCTCCGTATTCTGCCATGTCGCATATGTTGACATCAAATCCATTTTTTTCCCTGCAGCGTCGGCGTCGGCATCTTCAAGGGAAGCTAGATGACGGTTGGGATGCTCTCTCTCTCTCTCTCTCTCTCTCTCTGTCTCTCTCTCTCTTCCGGGCTGAGACATCTCTCTCTCTCTTAATACAAAATTAGTTCGGTTGATTTCCTATAAAGGCACATGGATCTTGCCCTTTTGCCTTAGATGATTCTTTGCCTTAGATGTAGTAACATACCAAACAAGCTGCCTAAGGTCCTTAGTGATTACTGTCTAATATACTATGAGTTTCTGTATGAACCTTGCTCCATTGCATCTGAGAACTTTAGTAGTGACCTGATAAGGTCTGTGCTGATTAATATCTGACATGCATTCTACATGCGCCTCTCTATTGAACAAATCTGAGAACATGAATGAACCTCTCTTTACAATGCATCAGACAACATGCTGAGTATTGGTGTCTATTTTGATTACAATCTGTAGCTTGCCAGTTGAGTGGTAAAGCATTGAGCTATTGCTTGGGTTTCCCATTGTGTCTTGGTGAGAAATAATTTGCTTATTATACCTCTTTTTCACCTCTTTTTCCAAGTATTGTTTGAGCCTTTGTTCTCATGGTATTATCGCTATAATCAGTAGCTAATATTCATAGCTATCCGCGGAGTGTGGCTGCACTAGCCACTTTTATCAAATTCACTGACAGTAATTTTAAATTGCGACTTTGTTTGCTATCTTTTATCCATTTCTTCCGCTCCTAATTTAGTGGTACTTTTTTATTTTATTTGCAGGATCAGATCTTCCATTACAAATTATTTCAACTACAGACTGCGGAGTACTTTTGAACATTTGATTTCCCTTCTGGCATTACATCTAATTGCAATTACAAATAGGTGCCTATATTTCTGCATAACAAATAGAAGTACAAAGTGCATAGCTGTATTTCTGAAGATATCAGTAAACTAGCAGAGAAAACTTTATTTCCAAATTGAAAGTATACATGATTAGGCTTACCAGTTTATTCATAGAGCAACGTGCAACATGTTGGTGCATTTTTTACCCTAACTTGAAATACATGACCCATGTTCTGAGATATCCATGGTTTCGTGACTTTTGATTAGTGGATCAAATTGGCAACTGTGTCATAACATGTGATTGATGGGTTTTTTTCTAGATTGGTTTCTACTGCAATCAATTCTATGCTGTTAATAATCATAGAACTGTATTGTCATTTACATGCTTGGTTGATAAGTTGTGGTACTCAACCTACCAAATAAAAATATTCTTAGAGTAGCAGTAATAGGGAGACATGGCATTCATAAGTTCTCCGAATAACATAGGTTTGCGGTTATATGGCATCACATATGCTGTAAAAGAATGAAATATAGATGTGATAGGACTGGACTCCAAAATTATGAGTATGGTCTATTGCAGTCAGGTTTCTGCCTCATTTCTCTTACAAGTTCCAAGGCATTTATTTGGCTTAGATCGATTGATATGGGCAATTGGGCATCCAGACATGAACATTGTTGACAGATTCGAACTTGAGTAAGGACAAAGTTAAAAGGTGAGCTCTCGCACAGATGTATTTATAAATAGATTGATGTGTTGTATTTTATGACTAGCACCTACGTACTCATAGCAGCTATTATAGATGTATTTGATATATGAGTTTTTTCCCTGCATGCTATTTACAGTTAAAAGTAGCCATCATACAAACAGAGGTGTCCATCAAAATTGTCATATTACTCCCATAATTCCATCGGAAGTCTCCAAGTATCCTTAGTCGGGGACCGCAATTGTCACAATTTTTTATCTCTTTTTCTGTGTGTATGTAAAGTACAGTACATCATCATTTGGGTCTTTTCCTATATAAGTACAAAATCATTATAACAAATATGTGGGATCCTTTGCTGTACATTGTTAGTCTCACAACCAAAAAGGTTGAGGCATAATTTCTGGCAGCATCTAACAAACTGCATGATTAGAATGAAGGAACTGGCACTACTACAGAATAGGCCTTTGTTCCAGGCCATTTGTCCCGGCAGCCTTTGGGCCCGGGACAATAGGTGGCTTTTGTCCCGGGTCCAACGGCTAGCCGGGCCAACGGGGGGGGGGGGGGGACAGGGGCCTTTTGTCCCGGTTGGAGGCACCAACCGGGACAAAAGGGTGGCCTTTTATCCCGGTTGGTGGCTCCAACCGGGCAGCCTTTTATCCCGGTTGGTGTCTCCAACCGGGACAAAAGACCTTGGCCCCCTTATCCCCTTCCCTCTCCCCCTGCCCGAGCCATTCAGCTCACTTGTTTCTTGCTGTTCTTGGCTCGGGAGAGAGGAGTTCTTGCTCATTTCCTCACCATATTTGTGAAGATCTTTGATTCCCCGTCCATCCATCGGCGCTAAAGGTTTGAGGCTTGTTTTTCTCTTCTTCCTTGGCTTGTATAGCTCATTTCATGCTTTAGAAATAGAGAAAATGTGTAGCTAGCTCATTTCTTGGACATTTAGCTAGATTGCATATGTAGGTGTGATTTTCTTTTAGATTTAGATGAGTATGTGGATAGTAGAAATTTTTAGAATTAGTGTAGACACTTCATGTGATGTACTTGTATATATGATCATATTGTGGATAGTTGATTTTTGTATTCATGAATGAATTAATGAAATGAGTATAGTAGAATTTTTTGTATTATGAATGGATTATTTTGACACTCTAGTGATGTATTTATTCAGGCTCACATTGAAACCATCTAGAAGCTAAAAAAATCTTTATTTCGAAACAAGTATATGCCGTTAATCTCCATCCAACGGTGATGTCACTACCTTTCGGGGATACACGATGCGCTATAAGGATGTCGCGAATCGGTTGGTCGCATCACCAGCACTTCCGATTGATAAGAAGACAGCATTTGATGCAGTCAGCATGGCCGTTGTTGTACTGAGAGCATATCAACGAGCACGCTGCCTGTGCCAAGTGTTGTGCCTATTAATCGTAAATGTTGGTGCTGCGACTGGCCGATTGGTGACATCCTTGTACCGCACCGTGTCCCCCCGAAAGGCAGTGTCATCACCGCAGGGTTGAGATTACTGGCATATACATTTTCAAAAATAAAGTTTTATTTTTCTTCTAGAGGGTTTCTGGATATTGAAAAGAGTGTACTCCAGGAACTGAAGGGTGTCAAAGTAATTAGAAGTTATAGAGATTTCTTTCAATTATTTAGAGATTTCTTGAGGATTAATGATACATTTCGTCTTTTTTATATGATTTCATTGTTATTTGCAAGAGTTATTAATCTGATCATTGTAATTGTAATAGTAAATAATTTTTGCATTGTTATGGTAAGAATTTATAATTTTGTGAAAAATAAAGGTATTTTTCAGTAAAATATGGATTCAGCAGCTGGAGGGAGTGGCGCCGGTGGGGGTGATCATTGTCCTTCTGGAGAGGAGGGCACAACTCGAGTAGGTCGTCGGTCTAAAAAACCTAGTGCTTTTCATAGGGCAGCGCTCCGTTGTTTGGAAAAAGAATATAGAGAATGCATGGCAAGGGGCGAGGAACCTCCGTTTGATCTTGAGGATTTATTGCGGCGTTACGGTTCGTCACCACCAAACTCGGAGGTTTCAGCTCCGCCATCTTCTTCTGCGCCAGCAAGAAATCCGTTAGAGCATTCTGCGTTCCAACACAAGGACGGTTGAAAACCTATGTGTTGTTGTTCGAATTTTTAAGTTTCATGAATAGTACTCCTTTGTTAAGTTCTGTAATGGATTAAGTACTCCTTTTAATTAATCAAGATGTATGATGGATATTGCATATCTTTTAATAATTCATGTTATGTTACATTTAGTTTAATTTAGGTTTGATATATTTTATTTATTCGATACGTGTAAATAATTCAAATCGATTTATTTAAAATGCAGATGGACCGGCAATGGATGTACAATGCTGACCGACGTTCGAAAGAATTCATTGATGGCCTGCATTATTTTTTGTCTGTGGCTGAGGCAAACAAGCAGAATGGTTTTATGTGCTACCCGTGTGTTCATTGCAACAATAACAAGGATTACTCATCTTCAAGAATCCTACACAGCCACATTTTCGCAAATGGTTTCATGGAGACGTATATTTGTTGGACGAAGAACGGAGAACAGGGGTTTACCATGGAAAACAATGAAGAAGAAGATTTTGACGACCACTTTCCCGGGAATGCTGGAATCGGTGCATTCAATGACAATATTCCCATGGAAGAGCCCGAAGTAGATGTAGCAGAAAATGATCCCAGCGACGATCTGGGGCAGGCATTGCACAATGTGTAGGCAGACTGTGAGAGTGAAACGGAGAGGTTGAAGTTCCAGAAGTTGTTAGAGGACCACCGTAAGTTGTTGTACCCAGATTGTCAAAATGGATTGAAGAAACTTGGCACCGCCTTGGAGTTGTTGCAATGGAAGGCGACAAATGGTGTATCCGACAAGAGATTTGGTGAATTACTCAAACTTGTTAAAAAATGTGTGGTTCCGTGCCTTGGGAATCCAGAGCATCCGGGCCGCACCAGAGGCAAAGGCGTGGTTCCATGGAAGTATGGGTTCAGGGATTACATTGAATCATATAGAAGCCGGCAAAGAAGAAAGAATGATGTGCGGGAGCACTTGCGAAGGCTAGAGGAACGGCTCATGTCACACAATCAAAGACTGGAGGAAGAGGCTCAACACCAAGTGGCTATAGCAATGAGCCAGCAACAGCAAGCGCAAACGGTGCCTCCAGAGCCTAATGTCGCAGCCGATCATCTGTTTCAGCGGAAAAGCAGCTGCGCTTTCACAGACGTCGCCGTCGCCGAGCCAACGGGGATCCAGGCCGCAGTTGAAGCGACGGCCCCACAGCGATTTCCAGTGGATGAGATCACCCAGCGGACACCTTGTGACCTACAGACTGCCGTTAAGAACTTAATGTTCACTGTTGCGTACAGTACCGCCATGCCAACCCAACCAGGCGACGTGTACCACGGGCAGCAAATTCCGCCAGGATACACAAGAGTTGGCGTGGAGCAGGTGTGCCAGGGTTGGGAGACGCTCGAGCTTGATATTCCTGGAGGCGATGGGGAGAGGACACTAGTAGAAGTCATTCATGGCTACATCCTATGGGATAAGCGCTACATTGTCCTAAAGTCGGATGATCAAACACCAAGACCAGCATCTCAGCATGCCTCTCCAAGGCCGGCATCTTCGCAAAACTACCCAAGGGCAGCACTGTCTCGGCAAGGTTCACCGGCACATTCTCCATCACCATCATCTCATGCGCCGATGAACACTCAAGCGTCACCGTCGCCTCCATGGTCACCCCCTCCGCCGCCGGCAAAGAAGCAGAAACGGCCGCCGGCAAAGAAGGTAGCTGCACCGGCTAAGGAGCCTCCAAAGAAGAAGGAAAAGGAGAAGAAAACTAAGGAGGCTCCTATTAAACCCTGGGACACGAGCCTTGAAGAATGCGATCGGATAACTCAAGAAAGAGTTAAAGAGCACTTCAAGCCGAAGCCGGAGCCGGAGCCCGAGAAAGTGATAAATCCGATAGATTTGAAATTTTTTAAGGGAATGTGCGAAGCAAATAAGAGAAAATTCATTCCGAAAGACCCCCCTTCAGACTACGAACGCACAATTATCAAAACTACTGAGAAAAAGAAGAGACAATCAAAGTCGTCGTCGTCCGACGTTCCACAGCTCGGAGCCCAAAAGAAACAATCAATAGAGCCTCTCGTAGTGGGACAGACGACGCAAGAACAAGACTTTGTTACATTTTTGAAAGAATCAAACCTGACGGCGGCTCAGATTGCAGGGGGGAAGATATTCCAAAGGCCGATGTGGTCGTCAAATGGACGTATGAGATCGGCAAATCTCTTGTACCCCCCGAAGCAGTGTCCGTGCTTCCAACGCAAATGTATAAGCTGAACCAGCACTACATGCGTGCGATGGCCGATTGCATCTTCATGCAGGGCGCAAAGATTAAAGATGACAATTTCTTAGGGGGGGAGGCCATTATATGGATAAACTGAGAAGAAATTTACCAACTATTCCATCAGGAGGCCATCAACATCTCTATGGTCGGTTTGTGGGTTCTGTAAGTATTTTACTCTCCTTACGTATTGTTTTGTATGATCTCAACATACTGATCTCTTGATTTATTCGGTATCATGTAGAATGGAGATACAAACTTGCAGGAGAAAGGGATACTCTCACCTCGGCTTCATCGACCCAATTACTTGTAATTGGAGGATTCTACGCGACACTGCCGATGAGCTATACCAAAACTTGTTCAAGTACATAAGCGTTCATCACAACAAGCAAATGATATTGTTTCCTTACAACTTTGCGTGAGTGATTCCTTCCGTCTAACTATTTCTATTCTGTAATCGAATTGTTTAAACCTTAACTACCAAGAACTGGCTCCATATAATCTTGCAGTGAACACTGGGTCCTAATTGTCATAATTCCCGAGAAGAGCCTACTCGTGGTTATGGACTCATTGAGGAGACCTCCAGAACAATACGAAAATCTTCTTAACATGATGAAAAAATAATTCTACCACTACTCCGTCGATGACCGATAATTTGAATCACTTTGTTACTTGACTATAATTGTTCTAATCATGCACAGGATTTGGAAACAATTCGCTAAAAATCATCCAGGCAAATTTGACAAGGAATTGAAGATCAAGACAGATTTTGCGGTACGCACTTGGATGATTCGTTGCACGATTCATTAGTTTTATTATATATTTATGTAAATATCTGATAATTTCTTCTCTCTTAAAGTGTATGAGGCAGAAACAAGGCACTAATTTATGCGCATACTATGTATGCGAGAACATCCATGGTCTGGTAGGTCCTCCAAAGGGCTGGACAGATTGGGGGAGGAAGTAAGTAAAAAACTTGTTAATATTTGAACTCGTATTTTAATTAGTCGAAATTAATTATCCCCTTTTTCCATAGGTCGAGGAGATGCGCGATAAACTCATACCGGAGGAAAAGATTATGGCGATTCAAGAACAATTGTCCGGATTTATTGTTGAGCAAGTCCTCAATTCAAAAGGCGAATTCTACTATGATGGACTACCTAATATTGACAATCGCAGCAAATATGATAATATACGCGTATATATGTAATTAAGAACGAATATACCTATGTAAATATATATGTGTGTATGTATTAAATTTCTATTTATGAGTATGTATGTATTATATATAAGCACTCCAATAATATATATGTGTGTATATATATATATTTATATAATATTGGTCCTAGAAATTTTCATATGTAAAGGAATTCACATGTATAGATATGTGTATATATATAAGTGAATTAATTTATATATGAAAACTATCTAGGACAAATATTATATAAGTAACTATATATATATGTATATGTATATATTAGTGGAGATCATACACACTGAATTCTAATACATAAGTTTAATTAAAATGCAAAAGTATAATTGAAATAGAAAAAGAATTGAGAAAAGGAAAACAGAAAAAAAAGGACCTTTTGTCCTGGTTGGTAACACCAACCGGGACAAAAGGGTGCACCAGCCACGTGGGCGCTGGCAGCACCTTTTGTCCCGGTTGGTGTTACCAACCGGGACAAAATGTCCTCTTTTGTCCCGGTTGCCAGACCCGGGACAAAATATCCTCTTTTGTCCCGGTTGCCAGACCCGGGACAAAAGGACACCCCCTTTTGTCCCGGACTGGTGTTCCAGGGTTTCCCAACTGGGACAAATCAATATTTTTTAAGTAGTGTGGGTATTGAAAAGATCAATGAATTAGATGCGTACAATGTCACACCATATTAGACGCTTTATTCTCCTGGCGCGGCATAGGGCGCCTTTCTTCCTAGTATTTAGTGATGTGGAATATTTCTTCGAGCCAGGAATGCACGGACCCCAAAGATTAAAAAAAGATGCATCGGCTCTAGAGGTAAAAAGATATGGTATCTGAAGAATAATCTGATGTGTTTGTTGTCCACATGAGATTATATAAACTAAATTATTATATAGTTTATTTAAAGCAACTCCAAGCAGACACTTTATAAAGCCCTCTGCCCCAAATTTAAAAGGTGAAGTCCACAAAACTAACTCTAACAGACTCTCTACTTGAGCCCCTAAAATAAAGAAGCCTCCAAATCCCTCTCCACTCCCAGACCTGGGGTCTCTAGGGAGCCCTCCATCTGTGGGCTCATCTAACTGTCTCTCTTTCTCCCTCCCATTGCCAGCGCCCCTCCTACCCCCCCCCCCCCCCCCCCCCCGCTCCGCGCTTGCCTGGGCATATGCCGGCAGGCGCCTTCGCCTCCGTGCACGCTGGCCGCGCCGCTGCCTCCACGCGAGCCTGCGCACACGCGAACTACCATCACCACATCGCGCGCCGCCACCTCCTTGTGTGCTAGCAAGAGGGGAAGAAGAAAGGAGAGGGAAGAAGAAAACAAAAGGAAAGAAGATAGACCCCACGTGTCAGAATAAAATAGAGGCTGATTACAGAGGCTTTTGCTGGAGTTGAAGTAAAAAATCAAGTCCTTAAAAAATAGAAAGACTCTATCTTAACATGTAGAGGGTATAGTTTGGAAATTTTTCTGGAGTTGCTCTTATGGGACAGACAAACATGCTCTTGGTATTGGCTTTCCTCCGCGATTAATCTTATAGGACAGACAAACATCGATTAATTTTTTTATGAAAAACTCCCGTGATAAATTTTGGACCCTTCATTCTCTTTGGTCCCAGTGAACCACTACACGCCAACGTAGATTTGACATACTGAAAGTTCAGTGCAACGTTCCTCACGTGCCAGCTCGGACTCTAGCTAGTACTACTAGCTCTCTAGACTAGTACTACTCCGCAGCAAGAAGCCTGCAGCCACACGAGCACAGAAACTATCAGCAGCTCCCCGCCAACCGCAACCGGCTTCATGCCAAGACCCGTCGCCGTCCCCCGGTGCTCCCGACGCCATCAAAACGAGGCGCCCACAGCTCTCGGCCCCCGCTCGCCCCGGACACGCAGAGGAGACGCGTCGTGCTCCTCCTGCCTCTCTCGCGCGCGCGGTGAGCTAGTAGCGAGCGAGTGGTTTGATCGAGCAGCGAGCGAGCTTCAGGACGCGCGCGATGGCCTTGCAGGTCGCCGGCGGCGTGGCCTGCCGTTGCCCTCCTGCGCTCCCCGGCGGCGGCGAGCGGCGGGCGCGCGGCCGCACGCCCCGCGCGGTGGCGTCCGGCGCGGCGGCGGCGGTCGAGGAGGGCGAGGGCAAGGTGCGGCTGGGCGGGTCCGGCGTCGCCGTCACTAAGCTCGGCATCGGCGCCTGGTCCTGGGGCGACACCACCTACTGGAACGACTCCGAGTGGGACGGTACGTGCTGTGCTTGCGGCTCTGCTGCTGTTCCTCGCCGGAGCAGAAAGCATGTGTGAGATTATCCCCGCTCATGCAGTCATGCTACTCGTGCACATCAGCTGCATGTTGTATTGCCTGCAAGAAAACAGTATGTGTTGTGTTGTGCGTGTCTTGCACGGGTGGCATCACTACAAGCAAAACGAAATTGGCGGGTTTTCCTAGTGATCTCTGTAAAGTACTATATATTGCTGGTGCTGCTACTTCCATCGTCAGCTTTAGTTTAGCATGCCAATGACAATGATGGATTCTACTCTGTAGCAGATGTAAAAGGTAATTGGCTGCTTTTAATTAATTTGACAGATAGGAGACTGAAGGAGGCACAGGAGGCGTTCGATGCGAGCATCGACAACGGGATGTCCTTCTTCGACACAGCAGAAGTGTACGGTACAGCGGTGAGAAACAGAAACCTAGCTCACTCATGCTTCCCAGATTCAGTTCTGATGGCACATCTATTTAACTGAAAATCCTTCTGTCCTTCAGCTGATGGGAGCAGTCAACTCTGAGAGTTTACTAGGAGGGTAAGTAAACCATTGTCCATTGTTTCTCGCTTCAAAATTCTGCAAAAGGGTATTATTTGCAACAGTAGTAGTCATCACGTGATGTATGTCTTTTGTCTTGCCATCAGATTCATCAAGGAAAGGCAACAGAAGGAGCAGATTGAGGTCGCTGTCGCAACAAAATTCGCTGCCCTTCCATGGAGATTTGGCCGAGGAAGCGTTCTTTCTGCACTCAAGAAATCGCTAGACCGTCTTGGCCTGTCCTCAGTGGAGCTCTACCAACTTCACTGGTCAGCTCCTCTGCTTTCTCTGATACATTTACTTGTCTGTAAATTACCTGCATTTTTAACTGAGGTATTCTCATTATTGCCTTTTCAGGCCAGGGATATGGGGGAATGAAGGTAGATATCAAACGCAACATACCCTTGGCAAAATCAAATCCGATTGCCTACTGTGCTTTCCAATATCGGTAAACTTTATTTTTCTGACATGACTGAGCATGAACCATTTCAGCGTACCTTGATGGCCTGGCGGATGCTTATGAGCAAGGCCTTGTAAAAGCCGTTGGAGTCTCAAACTACAATGGTTTGTCTTTTGCCCCTGGCTTGTTCACCATTAGCTGCTTCTTTTTTCAGAAAAGCTCATTGGAAATTGGAATACCAATGTTTATCATGATCTCTTATATATATAATATATATATAGAGAAGCGCCTTCGGGATGCACATGCACGCCTGAAGAAGAGGGGTGTTCCACTTGCTGCAAACCAGGTGAATTACAGCCTGATATACAGAACTCCGGAGTTGAATGGTGTGAAAGCAGCTTGTGATGAGCTCGGCATCACCTTGATTGCCTATTCCCCAATAGCCCAAGGTAGGAACCCGTCCCTTAATTTTCTCTGACCAATGATCTGACCGAATTAAACAATGGATAGGCCCAATCTAATTCTTTGTTTCCTAGTCTCATTTCCTGAGCTAACTTATATATAGATATACAGGTGTTCTGACAGGGAAATACACTCCAGAAAATCCCCCTACTGGCCCACGAGCAAATACATACACTCCTGAATTCCTCACCAAGGTCAGATTTCTGTAAATTAGAGCTAGCTAGTTACATTGACACAGCTTCAATCTCTGCAATTCAACTTAAGATGCTTCATGTCTTATATGTGCACAGCTCCAACCACTTATGAGCAGGATCAAAGAGATTGGAGCAAGCTACGGCAAGAGTCCAACCCAGGTGCTTCACCTACAAAAGCTTAGAACATCTCAGAATCGAAGTCACTGAGATCATAATGAGTTGTATGAACACGGTTGACCTTCCCTCTGCTACTCTGTTTCAGGTGTCTCTGAACTGGCTGACCTGCCAGGGGAACGTGGTGCCGATCCCCGGGGCCAAGAATGCTAGCCAGGCCAAGGAGTTCGCCGGCGCTCTCGGGTGGAGCCTGACTGGCGACGAGGTCGAAGAGCTTCGAACTCTGGCGCGCGAGATCAAAGGCATCAAGATGCCCATCGAAGAGTCATAAATTTTCTGCATTTCATCCTCCAATGGTATATCGCTGATAGGAGATTAACGTTTTTAAGAGAGAAAAAAATGCTATGATGCAGAAATGAACAGAAGTTGCATACAACATGTGTAAGTAGCAAATGGTAATTGATGCCCCCACATCCACATCGGTGAATCATTGATCACCTGTATTATATCCCTGTCAGAACACCTGTATATCTATGTAAGTAGCAATCGGTCTCACGCCTGGGCCATTGATGACACACTCTCCCCCCACGTCGCTCTCTCGCCCCCCCCCCCCCCCCCCACCCCCCACCCACCGCGAGCCACCTCCGGTGTGTGCCGCCACTGGCGACCGTCCAGGCGGCGGCGGCCCGCGGCTGATCAGTAGCAGCACACGCAGGTGCTGGCGTGCCGCTACCGCGTCAGCAGGTGAATCTCTGGTGCGATGAGGCCTCAGCGACTGGGGTGGACTTCACCACCACCTCGGGCCCATGCCACATCGCCTAACGGATGCCCCACGTCATGCCCTGGCTTTCCTTGTGGCGCGGGCGCCCCGCCACCGCTACTTGCTATTGTCTCGCCGCTTGCCATCGCAGGCGGGCCATTGTCTCGCTCGCGCTGCCTCCAGTCGGGCACACCTCCTCCTCGTGGGGGCAAGGCTGGCTACTCCCCGGGCGAAGTTAGAGCTGAATCGAGGGGGTGCCATATCCATGGTTCTGCTGCTAGCTCTCTAATTTATAAGGTGAAAATTTGATGATTAGCATTGGGTTTTCATTTCGGCGTGGGTGCCCGGGCACCCGACGGAGCCAACGTAGCTCCCCCCACTGGCGTCTGGGTGGTTGGCCTCTGCCCCTCCCTGGTAGCCTTCTACGGCAGGTGTCGTCCGGCGGGCTCTCCTGCATTGTGAGCATCGGATCTAGGGAGGGAATGGGGTGGAGGTGAAATCCTACCTAGGGTCTCCTTGCGGAGCAATGATAGCGATACTTTCGGGTGTCGTTTATTTTTTTGAAGGCATTATTCTTTCCCCCTTTTCCCTCCACTCCGGCCATGTTATCTAGTCGTCCGACTAATCGCGATTAGTCGGGCTTATCGGTCCATGGACCTCGATAGGGGCACCGATTAGGTTGGAGCGACTAGTTTTCTAGTCGTCTGACTAGTCGTCGCCTAATCGCGATTAGTTGCGCCGATCAACTAGAAAAACGATCAGAGATAGAATTTTCCTAGGCTGTTTTGCGTTGTGGGCTTGGGCCGGTGGTGGGCTGGAGAGGTGGCCCATTAGGTTTTAGGTATATAGAGGTATATCAGCTGCCCAGCCGTCCACCATCAGTCCAGCCGCTTGACGCCCGCCGCCCTGCCCAGATCGCGCTGCTGCCGGCGGCTCCGGCTCTGCTCTGCCTCCGACCTGCCCAAATCGCTCTGCTGCCTGCGGCTCCGGCTCTGCTCCGCCTCCGCCCCGCCTCTGCCTCTGCTCCGCCTCCGCCTCCAGCTCCGCCAGGCCTTGGGGGGCCGGCATTCCTCTGCTCCGCCTCCGGCTCTTCCAAGGCTGCCACCACTAGCAGCACATGAAGATGAGCTCCTCTTCCTCCGACGGTAAGTGTTCTCCCCTCCCCTGCTCTAATCTGTGCTCTATTGTCTACTCATGCTTCTACTCCAGGGGCAGACCCAGCTGAGCCCATGCCTCTTGAATTCGCCACTACTCTGCTCTGTGTTCTCCCCTCCCCTGCTTTGCTGTCTACTCATGCTCAAGCTCTGCTTCCCCTCTTGCTCTAGCTTCTTTCTCTCCTCTGCTAAGTGTTATGGCATAGGGATACAGAGTTTTGGACAGTTCACAAATTATATATCACAAGTAAGTGAAAAATTGACCATCATTGTTGTCTCCATGCTTTCTTTATATTAAGTATTATATAGCATATATATATATATATATCATATCGGTCCTGGTATACATAGGACGACTATGCAGACGACTAGGACCAACTAAGCTCGACTAATCGGCCTGATCGACGACTAATCGGCCTGATCGACGACTAATCGCGACTAGTCGTCTGATCGGTCCCATGGCGACTAGGTCCGACTAGACGATTTGAAAACATGGCACTCCGGTGAGTTTTACGGGTGAAAGCCTTGACCACGTTGGTCGATCAGATGACGAAAGCGCCAGTGGCGTCACTCCCTCCCTTGAGGCGTCGTTTTGAAAGCTCTGCTGCTGGTGGTAATCAACTCTCCTTGGAGTTCTCCAGCTTCTGTGCAGGTTGCGTAGGTCGTCTTCCCAGATGCTTTGCCACCCCTTTCTTCATTGGCCGATATTTTTAATTCCTCTGTCTTCGCTTCAGACGGATACTTTGCCACCCTAGTTGGTTGGTCGGGTGGATTCGTTGCCACCCTTGTTGTGTTGTTGACCTTTGTATTGTTTGATATTGTAGTTTCTTTTAGCAAGTTTAGTTATGTGTTCATGTCTAGGTTTTAGGGTTCATCATGCGTCTCCCTTCTCCTATTGTTTTTGTTTTTCCTTTTATTATTGGGTTGTCTGTCATTTGATTGGTGGTGCTCTATATCCACCTTAATAACCTCTATCTACTAAGATTTGTAATGATCGTATTGCTTTTCTCTTAATGAAATACGTGCTCAGGCAGACACATTTGCGAAAAAATATCACATCTACACCATCATCCTTCCACTTCAACCTCTTTTTCAACCTATCCACCATGCCACTAAATGTTGATCAGTAATATCAATTCTTCCATGTTCTCAAAATCAACAATGCTTATCTCATTTCACTTCACATCACTACTATGGTATAGAATTACAAATTTATCCATCTATCAAAAACAACAAAATCAATCGATCCACCATACTACATCATATTTATCGCCATCATAAAGTTGCCTAAATCTAACTAGATTCTATGATTGATTCAACTAAAATACCTAAAATAGTGATACCCATCTTCTCTACATCAAGGTCAAACAATGTAGTGTTAAGTTCATCTCATTATTTTTTTACATGGTCAGTGCATGCCAAAAGCATAAATAGTGCCCTCCTATGCATTGCTCATTTCAAGGTCAAACATTCCAAAATTACCGAATTCATAACATCTACCACCATCAAAACAAGCTTCTACAGCAGTTAATTCATCCATATACAAATTTATTTTCAAATTTAAAACCCCCACGGTTCTAATTAAGGTTAAACAAAATGTAGCAAAAATCAATGCATTACACATGTGATAAAATTGAGGGAGGGAAGGGAGTTCACTAACTCCGATCTTAGCAGGTCACAGAGTTGTCGTAGTTAGCGGTGCCAGAATAGTTAGTATCGTGCTGTTAAAAAATAGAACGATCCCATGAATTATGAATTTATGATCTTAGTAGTATGACACCGTCCGGTTTGGATTGAATTTTGGAACGTCACGGTGCCAAATAATCTGACTCCATATTATTCATTAACGACGCTAATTGTGATAGAGTCATGTGTTTTTTTTTCTCAAAATTTTGATCTAAATGCAAGAAACTTTCGGAAAAAAAGTCTAAATTGCAAAAAAAAAACCACTAAAACCTCTCTGCTACTTCGATCTCTCCAAATCTCCGAACCCCCCCCCCCTTTCGCCCTCCCATGGAATCCAACGGCGACACTTCGCCGCCGCCTCCTCCGGCCCCGGCGCCGCCACGTGCCTGCGGCGCGGGCCATCGGGCGTCGCACTCGCTGCCGACCTCGGCGGGCGGCCGCGTCTGCCTCTCCTGCGCCGCAGCGCTCCTCTCCTCCGCGGGCGCCGCCTCCACGCCGTCCCACCACGTCGCGCACGCGCTCGCCAGCCTCTCCCTGGCGCTCGCGGACCCAGCCTTCCTCGCGCCGCTCCGCGCCGCGCACCCGCGCCTCCTCGCGGCGCCGCTCGCCGAGGCCCTCGCTGGCGCCGCCGCCCGCCGCGACGCGGCGCTCGCCTCGCAGGCGTCCGATCTCGCGGCCGACCTCGCCGCAGCAGTGGGCGACCCCGCCGCCTCAGAGCTCGTCGCCCGCCTTGCCCGCGTCCTCTCCTCCGGTTCTCTCGTCAAGCACCTCCACACGGTACGTGTGCGGTTCCTAGCCACTCACATTTTCCTCCTAGGCTATCTGTCTCCGAAAATTCAATCGTTGGAAATGGTTTTTCGCTGGAAAACATTGCGAGATAGTGGATTCTGGAAGTCTCGTTCTACCTGAGTAGTTTCGTTGCAAATAATGTCGTGAATTGCACGATAATTATTGTGTTGCTGAAACCGCTACATGATTTAGTTGCTGCTTATTATGTCAGTAGGTGGTTTATTAGCGCTATTGGCCTATTGCACTAGATACGGAAGTTGAACTTGACACTGACGTCACATAGTCTAAGCACTCTGCATTCTCTTATTTTTTTTATTACTCCTATCAGGCTAGTTTCGTTTCCCATAATTGGCTAATTGCTTGCATTCTCTGTAATCAATTGATATGAATTGAGCTAATGAACTGAGAGGAGCATCATTTGATATCTTCTCAGTTTTGTTTTGGTTGTACCAAACTTAAATCTAGGATAAGGTCTTATTTGGTTATGCTACTAGATAGATTAGCACTAGTTAATGAGATGCTTGAGCTCCACGGCACCACCATTTGAAGTAAGCATAGTAACTGGTGGTAGGGAAAAGCTTAACCAAGTGCAGCATTATTTTAATTGATTAGTGTCACTACAGGAGATGTATTCAAATGTTGTCACAGAAGTACATCTGCAGTTAGGTTTCAGGATATGGTTGGAGGATGATCAGCTTCCTTGCCCTGTTATGGTAACTGTGGTGGACTACTGCATTTTGTTCAAAGTGGGATGCAGTCCTTTTATCTCATCGTTTGACTGACATAAACTGGATCTCTTAAATATGTGAGGCATCTTGGTACTTCTCTTCTGATTTTTTTTTCTGAAGCAGAAGCAACAATATGGTTGAAATTGATTTACCTAATGTATGAATCTTTCTTTTATGTCACTGCAGCTACATTGTTTGGGCATTTTGCTAAACACCACCAAAGATGCTGCAGCACATATAGGACATAAACTTTCGCTTTTCTTAAATCTTGTTAATGATCTCCGACTACCAAGGTGAAAACAACTGAATTTTGATGCTTATTTCTTACCTTCCACGCACCTTATCTGGAAACATCCTTAACTTCTTCAATACAGTGATGAAATTCGTGGAGAGATACTCTTCGTGCTATACAAACTCTCTATATCAAATGCCACCCCATGGGACAATATATGTGATAATGGAGATGTGGACCTGTTAGCAATTGGAAGAAACTTGCTTCAACTCTCTCTTGAAGTCCTACTCAAAACTCAAAACGATACTGTTCGCCTGAACTGTATTGGTTAGTATATTTCTTCTTTTTGTTTAATAGAAATAATAGTGCTTTGAGAATATTCTATCCAGTTAGAGATATCTGATGTTTTAACTTTCATATGCTCCAACAGATAATTCTGACAATTAGTTTCTATCACAATTTATACATAAGTTTACAGAATTTCTTTGTTACTAATTAATCTACACATTTTTTTTTAACATTAAATATGTAAGCCACAATTAGGCACTGATAAGAAAAGTTGGATGACCATCTACATATAGTTTGAGAAACTTGAGAATGTTTTGAACATACCACCTGCATAGTTGATGAATGCACCATTTCTGATGGTATGCAAGATATGGTAAAGTTCCAATAGTTTAATAGTTGGAGGAAAGAATTCACAATTTTCTACTTAGTACTTTCAAGTCATTTGCACTAATGAAATTTGCATTTTCCTTTAAACAACTTGTCAATGTTGGAAATTTTTGCAGTGCTTTTTCTTCACTTGTTACTGATGTTCCTTTTTTTTGTGCTTCTGCAGCATTGCTCCTTACTTTAGCAAAAAAGGGGCCCTTTGACCTTGTGTTGCTCAGCAATCAGAGTTCAATCAACTGCGTAGAACCAGAGCACATGCAGAATGATTATATGTCCCTAAATGCTTCTCTTGTTCTATTCGCTGAGGCTGTCAAAGGATCTCTGCTATCTACTAACCTAGAAGTTCAGACAGGGACATTGGATTTGATCTTTCATTTCCTGTCATCTGATGGAAATATTTGTGCTCTACTTGAAATTTTGATCGATGAAAACGTTGCTGATTACATATTTGAGGTTCTCAGGTTATCAGGTACAAGCACAGTCATGAACTGCTTTCTGAAAACTTATATGCATTGTGAATATTGAAGGCTTACCAAGTTGAACTCCTGTTTTACATTCGTCAGGAAATAATGATCTTCTTGTCATCTCCTCTATTCAAGTGCTATTACTTTTAGCCAGATCAGAGGAGAAATTCAAAGAAAAGCTTGCCATTGGATTTTCCACTCTGCTTCCTGTTCTTCACTATGTTGCAGAGATACCATTTCACCCAGTCCAATCTCATGTTTTACAACTTGTTTGGATTTGCATGGTCAATTGTTCTGGTATCCTCTCACTGCCCCAAGAAGAACAGATAGCCTGTACTTTAACTGCAATCTTGAGAAGAAATGGCAATGGCGAACTTGGCATGAGTTCTGAAACCTTTATTCTGGTTTGCTCAATATTAGTAGAGATTCTGAAGTCACCCCATGCTCATGATATCGAGAAATTACCATCGTTTATTGAAGAATCATCAAGATATGCGATATCTTCAACACTATCACATGAGTATGATTCTAGGATCCCCATTCCTCATTCCCTTTTTCTTCTGAAAGAAGCACTTCTGTTCTGCCTTGAAGGGAGCAAATATAATGTTTCTAGCAAGAAGGATCTTGAGAATAGCATCATTGGAACTTGTGGAACAATTTTACTGCATTGGCTTGAAAGTGCTGTGGTTGATGGTAATGATGAAGAAACACTGGCAGGGATCCTTCAGATTTTCCAACTTATTTTGTCAAGGGCAACTGACAAAAAGCCATTACAGTTTGCTGAGTTGCTAGCTTCATCTTCATGGTTTAGCCTGTCATTTGGATTCATGGGCTTATTTCCTACTGCTCATGTAAAATCTGTGGTATATTTGGTCACTAGTTCAATTGTTGATAGAGTTTTGGGCTGTAATTATGGGGAAACTATTAGAGATGCACACATTTATCTGCCATCAGACCCCACAGAACTGATGTATTTGTTTGGGCAATGTAGTACAGAAGACTTCAACTTAGCATCATGCCAATGTGCTGTACTGTCTATACTGTATGCCTGTTCATTCTACAATGAAAGGTACTCATCTTCCGCAGCTTTTGATTCGCCATTTATAACTTACAAGAAAGAATGTTAATGTGGTGATTGTTTCAACTATTCAGGCTGGCTGCTGACAACCAAATTCTGGCTTCTGTTGAGCAATACATCCTCCTCAATAGTGGAAGCTTCCCATATGAAATTAATTTTTCTGTTATGTTTACGCTTCTGGTCCACCTTTATGCCTATGTCAGGGGCATTTCCTATAGCCGCAGCATTCCACATAGTCCAGAAGCCGAGAGTACTCTATTCCACGTAATGACACAAAAGGATTGGGATTTGCTTGCTATCCGAGTCCATCCAATAGCAATAAAATGGCTCTTCCAGAAGCAAGAACTCATGGAACCACTCGCCTTCCAGATGCTAAACTTTTGTAAAACTTTCTGTGAAGATGAAACTATCATGCTCTCAAACAGCAGTCAGTTGGTGGACATACAAATGGTTGCAGAGCTGGTACTTTCTGGAGAAACCATCATCTCATTTTTGCTTGTGTCCTTGCTAAACCAGATAGTAAAGGAGGGTACTGAAGATGAGGTCTTTTCGGTGGTCCGTGTTATAGCCAAAATCATCACCATCTCTCCTTGTACATCTGATCAGTTTATATCATGTGGCATTGTCAATTCATTCCATGGCATATATTGCTTACCGTACTGTTCAAGGATCCAAACAGTTTGTTCCCATTTGATCTTTAACATCTTATGTTCAGCAAGTGCATTAACATTTGCTCAGGAAAATGAATGGCTTCCTCTTACTGTGAAGGTACTCTTGTTCTGTTGATATGAGTTGAACCATGCAAGTCATAACTCATAGCGTAGTTTTAATCAATTTAAATAATATTATTTGTTGGTTATTAAAAGTTTCATGGGATGACTATTGGGGTAAACTTGTGGATATAGGGAATCATCCTTAAACCCTAATTGTTTGTATAGGTCAATGCAACCTTCAAAAAGAATCCGTTGTTAGCTAGTATTTCAATTTGCATCATTTCTGGTTATATTTATAGTTTGTTTAATTCAGAAACCGCTTTTATTTACAGCTATTGGAATTTATCAATTCTGGTATTGATTATACATCTAGCAACCAAGAACACAAGATATTGATAGGGGTATTATGCTTTGTTTTGCATCATTCAGCAAACAAAGTTCTTGTTGAGCCTGCAAAAGCCATAATCTTGAACAGTTCGTTGGTTTCTTTAACGGATGTTATAGTACAGAAAGCATGTTCAAAAGGCCCATCTTTATTTCAACACAATCAGGATACAGCCTTTGGAGAACTCCTAAGTCTTGTACTTCTATTGGTGTTTTTCTCTCTAAAAAGGTATGAACTATGAAGTGATTACTTCCATGCTTAGTTTTATTTGCTTCAGCATGCAGTAATTGTGGTCTCTATTTTCAGTTTGCATACAATTCTAGAGGCAAGTATTGACTGGCAGGACTTCTTTCAGCATTCTGAAGACATCCAATCTTTTTCTGTCCTCGGTATTCCATGCCATGATTTATGCCGTCTCATGCACTTCGGTCCACCTTCTATTAAACTTATTGCTTCACAATGTCTGTTGGAGTTGCTAATGAGAATTTCAGATCAAAGAACATGTACTAATGCTGAATTAAGATGCTCTGTGAGGTATCTGAAGTCTATTATTGCAGTAACTGAGGGTTTGGTCTTCAGTGAAGACAGTAAAGTTGCTGGAAATTGCGGTGCCTGTCTCTCTGTAATTTTAGGTTGGGAGAAATTTGGAAGCCAAGAGAAGGTGGCGACCAGAGAATCCAAATGGTTTCGATTAATAATGGAGGAATTTGCTGTTGCCTTGACTGCTCCTGGTTTGACGTCCAAATCTTTCACCAATCAGCAGAAGTTTGCAGCGAATCTAGCTGTTTCGTTGCTCAGGCTGAGCCAAGTACCAGATTGGCTAACATCGCTGTTTGATAGCCATCTGATATATGGTATTGTGGCTAATCTTTCTGCTAGGAATGTTACTGCAGAAATTGTCAATCTCTTCAGTGAGCTCATGGCTAGGAAATATCTGAGCCAAGAGCACATTGTTGCTCTACATAACTTGTTCCAGGTTTGTGCAATGCTCTTTGTAATCTTAAAATGTAGAGCATGGCATGGTATAGCTGTACAAGTAGGCTTACAGGATCATATCCTTTTGTTGGTTTGCACCTTTTGGATTCTTCTGTCCCCGTGAATATGATTTTGGTCCAAGTATAGTTTCTACCATGCTCACTTCTGTTCATAACATGATGCAGGTGTGCAGAAGGCAGGTCTATGAGGGAAGCTCCAAGGCGCAAATGTTTGGGCAAAGTGTTAAAAAGAAGATTGCGAGGAGCTCCGATGACATGCTCGCATTACTCTTTGGCCTGATGCTGAACCAGAACACAGACTCTGGTGCAGTTCAATCGGAGCAGCAGACGCTCCTGCGTGCGATTGATCTGTTCTTCCAGGAGTCAAGCGGGAGAGAGCAGCGTTAACATAAACGCCAACCAGCTTGTACAGATGTTGAGAAAAGCTGATTCTTCTTCCTCCACGTTTTCTGAACCAAGTAGATGATATTCCAAATGGGACAGCCGGACATCAATCCCTCTGTTCCTGAGAGGCTCCTCGATTTTCCTGCACTAGAGGAGAAGCTTAGTAAGTTGTATATATACTGAAGTTTTGGCGCAGGAGAGGAATGTACATGTGATGTGAATCGATAGGATTGCAATCATCCTTCTGGCCTGAAATAGTAACAGCTATTAACTCGAATCTGTAGCCGTATTCTTCGTTATACGCATGCGAGGACTGTATTGCCACGGCCGCTGAAGTATTAACTGATGAAGATTCTTGTTATCGGCCTTTTTTAATTTGAAGTTACTGCTGAAATTCTGGCTTTTGATCCCCTCACCATGTAAGCCTCCAGGGTGGCATTTCTTGGCTCAAACTGATTCAACAAATCGTGGTTATATTATAGAAAATAGAAAATGGGGAGACTCGGAAACAGTACTAAGGCTTGTTTAGTTGTGTTTGTAAAGTTTTTGAAATGAAATCTTTTCACATTTGAAGTGTTAAATATAGACTAATCACAAAACTAATTATAGAACTCATCTATAAACTACGAGACAAATTTATTAAGACTAATCAATCTATTATTAGCACATGGTTAATGTAGCAATTTAGTGTCTAATCATAGTCTAATTAGGCTCGTTAGATTCGTTTCGTAATTTACAAACAAACTATGCAATTAGTTTTTTATTTCATCTAGATTTAATACTCATATATTTAAGATTCTTATTTGATATGCTAGTTTTAGAATTTTGAATTTTACTAAACAAGGTCTATGTTGATATCGGAGAAAACTTGCAAGGCCCACCCGTTAGGGTCCGCGAAGCAGAGCAAGTTGCGAAGACCGGGGCACACCTGGCCGCTGCGCGGCCGCAGCGTAGGCCGCCGCTACGCTGCCACTCTCCTCTTCCTCTCCAAAAGCCCTGAACCCTGTTTCAAAAAAAAAACCCCTAACCCTTCGCCATTTCATCGAGAAGAAAAACCGCCCCGTGTTCGTCTCCTCCCCCTCCGGCCCTCCCCTCCCCTCCCCCGATTCCAAACGGGAAAAAATCCGGTCGAAAATGCAGCCCCCGCAGACCCCCATTCCGCCGTGGGGGTCGAAGTCTCGCCGGGAGCTGCAGCCGTCGCTGCTCAGCCCTTCCTACTCCCGGAAGCCGTTCCAAGCCGCCGCCGCCGCCGCCTCCGAGCACCCCTGCGTACGTACGCGTAGCTTGTTTCCCCCTTCTTTCTTTAACTCCCTCCCCCCTTTTCTCCTTCGTTTCTGAGATGCGCGTGTCCTGACACGACGGAGTGCTGCGCGCTCGCGCCGGCCTGCATTTCTGCTGTGTAGGTCACGCTGTTCGAGTGGTGGCTGGAGAGAGTGGAAGGGGATGACCAGAAGATCGCCGTCGCTGGGAAATTTGAAAGGTGAGCAATTTCTTAGGAGGGGGGGGGGGTGCAGATCCACCTTGTGGCTGATGGTATGTATTTCATTGGAGATCCGGCCTCGATTGGGTGAGGATTGGTGCCAAAGAGTTTCCGTCTTATTTTTCTGGGAGTTTGATCTTTGTTAGAATGGAAATTGCAAAGTTCGATACCTAGATTGAGTTGACATGTACTTCTGAAGAATATGGCAGTTTAATTTCTGTAATTCGTCTCTACAAAGGGTTGGCCTAATGCTGGGCTCAAACTGATTCCACAAATCGAATATGCTATTTGTCCTCCGTGCATTTCATCCTTGCAGACTTGAGGGCTATTAATGCCTTTACTGAAGCACCGTTAAAACTTTTGAAGATCATGCTGCTTGTTTATTTAATTTAAGCATGCTTAAGGTTTTCAAAAGTTAGCTGCTTTTCTTCTTCAGAGCGTGAGGCTTTGATTCTTTCATTCGCTTTCGCTACAAAAACAGTTATCTGTTGCTCACTTCTGACAGGAATGAGACAGTCCAGCAATTCGATGCTGCAACCATTTCAAAGCGCCACGAGGCTTGCGTTCTTGAAACTGAAGATGGAATTATACTTCGCATCTATGGCTCGCTCAGCCTTTCCAAGATGCGTGCCAACGGATATTCGAGTGAGGTATGCACATCCTATTTTGTGTTTCTTGTTTCGTGTACCAGTTAGGTGTCCATTTGAGCTGACATCTGAGGTGACTGCTGTATCAGCGACCATGTTCCATCATCTGCTTTCTCCATCTATCATGTGATGCTATTTCCGTATTCCTATGGGAAGCTGACTGAAAGTTATTCTAGATTTGAGTAATTTTATTCTGGTTGATGAATGATGACTTTTGCCGCATTTGTTTCCGAAAAGATCGTTTGGCATGCACTACTCTTATGAATACCTTGGTCCTGGCTGCAAACCGTGCATGCAGGTCTGTGAAAAGTTCATAATCGGATTTCCCTACTGGTGGGAAAATTGGAACCAGCTTTATCCCAAGATGGCACAAACAAGATCGGATACAAAACAATTTTACTTGCAGCAATTTCAGCGGGGGCAAAAATTTGATTCATGTGGAACATCTTTCCTCAGCGAACTTCGTAATAGTGTTAAAAAATCCTCACACAATGCTGCTGCCTTCCAAAACTCTTCGCATTTGCCAAATGGGGCACCGAGATTTGAGGAATGCAATGATAGTGCTATAAATGAAAATGCTGCTGTCTCAAATGATTCCGGAGAAAGACATGAAGCTGCACGTAATGAGGCACCAAGATTTGAGGAATGCAATGATAGTGCTATAAATGAAAATGCTGCTGTCTCAAATGATTCCGGAGAAAGACATGAAGCTGCACGTAATGAGGCGTATAATGTGGAAACAGACTTGATTGCATGCAGAGCTTTAAGAGAAAGAGATGATGGTGACATAGATACTAATGCATCCTTAGTGCATATAGTGGAGTGTGCTAATGATGCTAGCAATGAAGAGGCTGATAATGCTACACCCACAAGTACATGTAAGACCAGATTGTTTAGATGCTGCTCATATTTTCTCCTCCCCCTGCAATATTTCATTTCACTGATTTTTCTTATACAATGTTTGCTTCTCCTTGTTTTAGGCCATCAGCGAAAAGCTCATCATATTGCATTGCATAAGAAGGCAGAAGTAAATGAAAATGTGCCAACTTTTGTTTGTTTAGACGTGCAAAACTCCTCCAATCTTCCTAATGGAACACCAAGATTTCAGGAATACACAGATCCAGTGGTTCAATTGAAGGCTCAAGGTTGTTGTGAAAAAACTCTGCACATAGCATTGAGTAAGAAGGCAGCAGGAGATGAAGAAATGCTAACTTCAGTTTGTTTAGATGTGCAAAACTCTTCTGATCTGTCAAATGGGACACCAAAATTTGAGAAAAACACGTGCATTGGTGATATTCCAACAAATGTAGATGCTGCTGCTTCGAATGGTAACAGTGAAAGATGTACAGCTGTATCCGAGGAGGTGAATAGCATTGAAACAGGCTTGACTGTGGGCAGCACTATAACAGAAAGTGGTCATGATGACATTGCTACTAATGGTTTTTCAGCTCCTACAGTGGAATGTGCTAATGATGCAGTCAATGAAGGGGTAGACAATACTTCACTCTTAGGTATGTATAAATATTTAGCAGCAGGTAATTTCTCCTACAAATTCATTGATGTTTATAATAGTCCTTTTCCATAATTTAGGTTGTACAAAAACTCCAGTGGCTTCTTCGAAGAGTCAAGGCTGCCAGGAAAAACATCAACACATACCTTCAAATGACAAGGTAGTATCCGATCAAGATATGCCAACTTCAGTTTATTTAGATGTGTAGTCTCTGGAGAAAGAGGGTTTTACCTTTAAAATACCCTAAAAAAGTGTCAATGAACCAATCATTGTTTGGACTCCATTTCTCTAATGTAGTTTGGACAATCTGGTACATGCAAGTGCCCTGTTTGGCAAGGCTTTGCTGTTTCACAGATTAAGCAGAACCTGTGCAAAATCAGTGTCTCAGTAAGCAGACTCCATGAATGAACTAACTTGAATCTGCTTTTCACTAGCTTCTCCATAAACAATCACAAGCTGTGCCAAAGAGGGCCAAAGTAGTGTTACGTTGGATTTTTGTTTGATGAAATTAAATCATAGACATAACTTTAACGATTATAACAGTGATACTGACCCAATAATAGATCTTTTAAAAACATTATCATGTATAGTCAACATTCAGGGTAAAGGATCGTCGTTTTTGAGTCGCTTCAACATTTATCTCATTAAAAGCTTATTACAACATGTCTTCAGTGCTGTATGTCCCTTATGTTTATTGATAAAACATTTGCTCATCACACTATCTTTGTAGCATACTGCATTACTAGGACCATAGTGCTAAGCAGATTCCAGTTGATATCTTTATACAAGGCAATGCCTCATAGACATTTATGAGTATGTCATCTTTATGTAGCAACATGTTTCCACATTAATATCAAAGTGTTAACATCATGAAAGAATGGTGCAAACCTCACATATAAGATGTGTAAAGCCACTAATCATGGTCTTATATAATCTCGAATGTGATAGCTAAGAAGCATCTTGCAGTATTTTATAGTTTCATGACTTGTTATACTATTTGTGTTACTCATGGGGACAGGTTCATATTTAGCATATTTCAGCTTATCCTATTTGTTTTACTAACTATTTATATGCATGTATAACGAAGTTGATTGATCTGCATCTTGGAAAGCAGCATTCAGGCCCACCAAAGAAGCAAAGGTCTGCACTTGAGAAGTTGCAGGGTGCTACAAGATCTCCATTCGCCCGCCCAGTTCCATATGTAAGTCCAATCGTTCACTTTTTTTAGTTGTGAGAACTTCAGAAATTTAATGATCACAAGCCCTAGCCTTTTGCAGTTGCGACTTGCTGATGGCGTATATATCTATAACACCCATGTTTGATTTGTGGAATTAGACTGGATGAATTGTTTTGAGGCTCCAATCTGATTTTCATGTGGAAACATAAATAGTTTTCAGTGCAATCATTTTGTTTGGTTATCCAGGGAATCATGTAAAATTGAAATTGGACCAAATCAATTCCAGCTGCTGTTTGATTGCCTGGTCCGAGAAATCCAATCCCATGAAGAATAGGTTGCTGTTTCACTGCCAGGTTGCTGTGTCATGCATCCTCTAGAACGGCAGTGGCATGCAGAAGGGTGGAGGCAGATGGTCTCCCTGCCACACTCCAGCATAACTCCTGGTCAGTGTTGGCTCACTTGTCAACAATGGCCTGGCCTCGCTCCACTAGCTCCACATGGGCTTCCTGCCAGATTTGTTTGCCTAGCTCCTCACCATATCCAATTCTGGAAACCAAACGGAGGCAATTCTTTTGCTTGAGATTGGTCTGTCACAAAAATGTCCTTATGTGTCAAGTACATATTTTTACGATATCTATTTGAAGTTAAAAGCTTTTGTTGTGACCTTGTGTTGGGAACATTTATCTTTACTTGGTAGCATGAAATTGATATTTATATGTGTATTTATTGCAATGTTTCTGAATCACTTTAGGCCCATGAGTCTCCGCTTACTCGTGGTAGGGCCACATCATTGTCAATTTCAACACCTGAAGCTCTCAAACTGAGAAAAACCAGATCGGGTATGTCTTTGGTTGTATTGATCTGCAAGTTCATATCATATATTCAATTATTCATTGTATAAAGAAATTGAAATTCAATTTCAGGTCGTCTAGTTGTACCCACTTTGGATATAGGATGCCAAAGGATTGTCCATGACTGGGTTAGTATTTTGTTTGATGTTCCGTGGCATTGTCCAAGATTTGCAACTTTAACAGATACTATGATTAATAGAAAACATGTGATACCTTAAGCTAGAGCAAATTAACACATCCACTAACCTCTGCGATCGCAAATGTGTGCAATACTATGATTTGCTAAATGCCATTCAATTTTGCAAATTTCTGTTTATTACCACAGTATTAAACTTTCAACTAGGATTTGTAGAAGAGATCGTTCAATTCAGTACATGATGCAGGCACTTACATGACTATAAAGTATGAAATATTACGATTCATTTCTGTACAGCCCCAGTAAGTTGAGACGGAAGAAGTAATGTGCAATGAGTGAACTAAAAGCATAAACCAAGCGTTAGAGTTGTTTAGTTGCCCAATAATATAATTTCAAAGTTTAGTAAGACATGGGTGTGTCTTTTAAATGTTTCTTGTCGGCAACAGATATGTTTGCTATTGTGAAGTCATTTTTTATTTGCAATGTGAGACAATCTCAAGAAAGTTCAGGAAGTTGGTGAATTCGTGGCCTAAGCCTAGCAGCACCCAACCAGTTTTCTGATTTTGTGAAATTTATTTGTTTTTTTCCTCCCGATCCCTTTTATGTGCTTAGTGTCTCATCAAGTGCCTTTTCTTGTAGGACGGCACGATTGCTGGTGTCATTGGTCTGGATTCACCATCGCCCAAAGGTCTGTTCCAAATCTCCCATTGTTTCATTCTAGGGTCCTCAAGTGCGTTTCCTTGTTCTGTGACAACAGTTGATCCATTAACGTGTGTCCTTGGCTGGTTGCAGGGAGCAAGCTGAAAGCATATGCAAGGAGGAAAAGAGAGGCCGAGCCGAGCAAGCGGAAGAAGAGAAGGGCTCACTGAGCAATTCTCCCAGATGCGATTCGTAGGATTTAGGACTTAAGGCTTCAGGTGCAGGAGTTGGTTGGCTTTCGGTAGATCTGTGCGAAAGCCTGTCTCGCCGCTGATCCTAGGCGTTGGCACGGATTGGTGTATGAAGGCTTTTTTTAAGCATGGGACGGTGTAACCAGTGACAGTGCCACCTTTTGCTGCAATTCTTGACCTGAGACAGCATCTAGTATTACTCCCTTGGCTGCTTGGCAACCTTAATTGCCTGCCTGACTACTAGTGAGTGGTGATCTGGACATGCTTTGGTTGCAGAATGGGATTCTGTTGCATGCTCCGAATTCTTTACCAGATCCATGCTTTTTCCCCTTGCTCTTGTTTCCGTTTCCCTGTCCCTTGTTTAGGCAGTTTTTTAACCAAAAACCTAGATGGAACGATTTCTTCAAAAAAAAAAAATCTAAATGGACTGGGCCGATTCGCATGTGCCTTGAACGTACACCAAATTTTCAGGGCATTTTGAACGTTCAGGCCAGGTCACACGCGCTACTACGACTGCGAGTAGACTTGTCACAGAAAGGTCCACCGGTTTGGAGGAACCTCCCTCGCAGTTCGTCGCCCCACCAAATATGCTGATGCCGTTATAAAATTCATATTCCTCCTTTGCCATTGGGCACTAATGAAAACGAAAATATGAGTTAGTGGTTCACAGGGTGCAAGAAGTTTTTCCGTGGCAAGGAAGGCATATGAACTTCTTCTAATGACACCAGCGGAATAGAGTCTTCCAGATTTTGTGGGGTCCCGGCCGATCGAACCTATAGAGATTGGCTGGTAGGTTGCCGGACCGGTGGTGTGTCGGTCGTCGAGTGGCAGAGCCAAGGGGTGGTGGGGGTGCTCCAGCCCCCCTAATCGCATGGAGCCCCACTCACCCCACCCAAACAATTTTCAACCATGATGATGAAGAGGAAGAAGAAAAGGAGGAAGAAGGAAAAGAGAGAAGAGAGGAAAAAGAATAGAAAAATGAGTCCCCCCTAAATTTAGCTTCTAGATTCGCCACTATGGGCGGCAAGGTGGGGCGGTGGAGAATGGGGTGGGAGGTTGGTTGGTGGCGGGGAGGTTGGTCAGAGTTGAAGGAGTTTCGGCAGCGCCGGAGCATTATTTTGGCCAAAAACATAAAATAAGTTGTATACATAGTATATACATGCATATGTATTCAAAAAATAAAAAGAAAATGTAATATGAAGTCTGTAACAAATGTAGCCCAAAGCATATGTCCTTCTGCTCAATTCCCTCCCTATCTAACAGCCCATAAGGCCCAGTAGCCCAATAGAACTCCTGCAGCGCTCACGGATGAAGGACGTCTAAAGTCGTGATTGTTTGTCTTAATTAGTTTGTTCATACATGCATGCAATATATGCCTAATTGGCTTCCTATCGATGCATAACGATTGCTGATTTCGATATGTGTGAATGTTTTGTGAAATTGTGACAAGATGGTAGTGATGTATGTAGTGATCACAATGTTTCTGAAACTTGAGTCAATTCTTCTTCAATTTAAGAATGAGGATATTATCACTCATTTCTAAAGCGTTGAGGATAGGAATGTTAATTGATAAATTGCAGACTTTCTTATCATTTTACTGTTGTGTCCTCCATTTAGTGCCTATACATTGAACATTCAAAGCTAGGATCAATTATGAATTGGGTTATGAGGGTATGCAATTATGTGTTAGTAATCTTTAATTAAGGCTATAAAAGATTTACGTTCAAATTTTGAATACCCATTCTCAAAATCCTGGGCCCGCCACCGAGAACGAGGGCTGTGGTGGTTAGTGTCGGGAGCAGTGGAGGCAGAGGAGCGACGCCGGCCGATATATAGCAAGTGCGATTGGAAATAGATTTTTCCCCTTTTTTTCTTTCTCGGTGGCCCTCTTTCGTTTCCATCGTACGGGGAACTAATCTAAAAGGAAAAATTGACACAGCCCAGCACGATTCTCGCCGGGCCAACCAGTCCTCGGCCCAAGGGAAACCCACCCGCGGCCGCTCGCCTCGCCGGTTTTCCTCCTCCAGGCTGCCGCGGCGACCACCCCCGCCCGCCTCCCTTGTGCGCCGCTCCCTTCCTTCCCTTGGCATTTACTCCTCTCGCTCCTCGCGCTCGCAGGGAGAGTCCGCGCCGGGAAGACCCGCCTCTGGAGGACGAGGAGCCGGCCACCCTTTGCTTGCGAGCTTTGCTAGCTGACCCGCGTGGTCGGTGCTGGTACTAGGTGAGAGGATTTCGACCCTCTTCAGGACACGTTTGTTTTAGCGTACTGCTTTGGATTCAAGAATGACTCTGCCTGCCCACAACCACCGAGGACGCCTTTTTTTTCCCTAATCTTTTTTTTGGATTGGGGGTTGGACGCTGTGGGGGCTTTTTTCCTGCTTGCTTTTGCAGTGCTGCATGGTTTGGATCTAGGTGAAATAAGAACATGGGCGCTTTCGGCTGGAATTGGGATGCCCGTACCAATTACTAGGGAAATAGTATTAAAATTAGATGTCGGACTTGTGAAGGCATTTGAAGTATTCTGACTTGACTTCCATTGATGCACAATATGGAGGGTTACATTGAGTCTCCAAACTTGCACCCCTTTCTCACTTTCATCTGCAGGCGTTGAAGCCTTGTTATTTGGTCATTAAACTTTCGTACCTAACTGCTGTGCTGTAATGTAAGTAGAACCTGTTCGTCAAAGGAGCATCCAAATGTGCATCTATCCAACCTTTTATGTGTAATGTAAGTAGAACCTCCACTTACACTAACAGGGGTCATGATGCATAGACCCATCACCCAGTTCACATATCCAACCTTTTCTATTGTAAGATTTATTGTCGTAAAATTGGTAAAATTTTGGCTGTAAAATAGATGATGCAATATGATTTGTATCCTTCACCTTTCAAGTTGTATATATTCGGTAGCTAGATGGAACATAAATGTACAAGAGGTGCATCGAATACTGTTTGGAGCCTCGCAGAGTCAAATCAGATGGGTTTGGCTGAGCTCATACTGTCGGCTCCGGAGTGAGTGTGCGTGATTCTTCTCGGTATGTCCCCCTCATCCTACACAGAGGACCCTCCTTTTATAGTTTTTTTTTGGGGGGGGGGGGGCTCTTTTATAGAGTAAATATCGTGTTGCCAAAGAAAAGAGGTCGGTTGGTTCTGTCACTCGGGGCTTCCTGTTCTTCTAGTCGGGTCGTCTTTCCTGTCAGTCAGAGTGGGTAGACAGCTTCAGTGAGTCACTTCATGAGGAGCTCCTGTCCTTGTTCGTCGCGTCCCGACGGTAGGGACAGATTTTGTGCTGACGAGCATGGTATGGTAATCTGCGGAGGGCCTTGCTCTGTCACCGCGCCGTATGACGGGGTGCCGATAGCACGGTGATGACGACGTCGTGTGATAGGGTGTGAGTTGACGGCGCCTTTCGTCGCCCATCCTTGAGGACCGGCAGGTGGAACAACGTCCACTATTAGGGTGTCAGCACGCACTGTAACCCGTGTGGGTGGAGTGGTCGGCTGGTACGGTGGTTTTGACCCAGGCGCTCGTCCTCATCCACCGCTCCTTCCCCCATGTGGGTTTGTTAGAGCGTGGCGTGTGGTCGAAGCCTATCCCCTCACCGGTCGGGGTTGTGTCACGTGAAGGATGGTGTCTGGGCAGAGTGCCCAGTCGGTGGGCTGGGCGGTTTACTCTCCCGACTGACTGGTCGGTCGACTTACGTGGGCCCAGGCATGGCCCCGTCCCATGAGTGCGGAGCTTCTATTCCGGGCGCCATTTGGCTAAGCTGTATTAGTTGCAGAAGTGGGCCCGCTTGGGGACCCCGGGTCCCTGCACCCGACACATACCATTTATCACTGATAGGAATACTACTTGTGACATGGTATTTTGCCATTGGCATTTGTCATGGTTGTTTTTTGACATGCCTTTAAATAATGCCCTGCAGTAACTCGATTTACAAGTTGTCATGGACAATGACATTTTTTTTCCTGTTTTCCCTTAATGCCTATAGTGGTTGGCTCTTGAAATTTATATACCAAAGTAGATTCTAACAACTTCTGTGTATTTTGGTTTTTTTCTGTTCATATATGAATGACTTGACCTTTGCTATGTATGATGCATGCAGGTTCATAACTACTTCTTGTTAGGTTTTCCTAGCCTGGACCCTGGAATGATGGCTCTAGTTTCTATATGACAAAACAAGTTTTTAGATAGTCTTAAACAATCTCCTTGTTACCAGTGGTCCTAATGAGTTCTCAATTCCAGTGTCATTCAAGAAGTTTCTGTTAGGCAACCTTACCAAATTGTTTAGATCTGCTTTCATGGGAAACATTGTTAACACTGTTAAGAGGTTCTCAAGCAATGATGCTACTGCTATTCCGGTCCAGAGGTGTTCCAACTTGTCAATTGGGACATCAAGATTAGACAAATGCACTTGCATTGGTAATGGTATTTCAATGACAGTGGAAACTGCATTAGCTTCAAAGGGAGGCAGTATTAATGGTTGCAAGGATTTCTGGGAGGTTGCTAATGAGGAAATGCACATGACTCCAGGCAGCACTTCAATAAAAGGATGTCTTGGTGATATTGATTTGCTTACTCCACCCATGGTTCATACAAGACCATCTGGGAGTGATGAGGGCAATAATGAGAGAGAAACTCCAAATGGAACTGCTCACAATGATGCAAGAGAACTTGGGTGTGTTGATCATTCTGAAAATTCTGGTTTGATTTACAGCCAGAGTGCTGGTCATATGTTTCACAACTTGGAAGGTGGAAGTACTGGAACTCCCAGAAGCTTAATGCTTGATATTTCTAAAGAGTCTTTGAGTAAAGTATCTCTTGAAGGCAACTCTTTTAGAAACCCTAAGCTAGCAGATGCTGTGGAAAGTAGTCCGGCCGCAGATGCACGTAAGGGCAAAGACTTACTTTACAGGGTTTCTCCTGCGGATGGTTTGTTTGATAGCACTGTTTGTGAAGAATTAGCTGATGGGGCTCTTGATTCATGTTATAAATGCAATGCTGAGGTTTCATTAGATGGGCAAAGTCATGAACAAAGCAAACAGCACAAATCAGTGAATTATGATGTGGTACCAATTGAAGTAATAGCACCTTGTGCTAATTTAGACGTCAGTAACCCTAAGTCTTCATTGAAGGGACGAGCAAAACGGAAAAGAATTGCTAAAGTGTCAAGTCAGATGTTGGTACCAAAGGAAAATACTGGAATTTTAGTTCCTTCGGATCAGATTTGTGTGGAAACTGTGAGTTTTTTACTCTGCACCTAAAAGGTTCAATTTTCCAATTTCAAATATTTCTTCCATTCAATCTTCTTAACTAATATGCACCTGCCATTTTTAGTATTTTATTGTATTTTTCAAGAAATGTGCTAATTATACACTGAAGCTGAGCTATTGACCATGAAAAACAGCCTACAAGTGAATTGGTGGAGAGAAGTTCTGGAGATGAAATTTTGCAGGGTACTCCTAGATCAAGAATGACTAAAACTCCACTTTCATATGTGAGTAAAGGACCTATATATTATCCTTTTGGCATTGCAATTAACATTGATTCCTTCTTATACATTTGTAAATTGTTTATTTGTTGTTCATGGCCGGGACTTAACTGTTGTTGTTCAATAGTGAGCTCCTTTTGTGTTTGCTTAAAACTGGCATGCCTATCAACCTATGTGCTCTTCCAAAACAAAACTGGGCAGGAATTTTAAGGTGGATTTGAATATATTAAGTATTGATGCTAAAGCTGTTATGTTTCAGTTTCTCACATTTGTTTTCATAGAACTACACATGATTTGGTATTATTTTAAGGTAAATTTGATTGTTAGAAACAGGCATTACAACAGGTTTGGTGTATTTCTGTTTTGATCAAATCATAAAGATTTGATCTACATGCTCTTTTGGAATAATTTTGTCTCTAACAATGTGGATATTTTATTTTTTTGAAGCAATTTGATTGTATATTATGATTTTAGTATATTTTGTCTAGCTTGCATCCAAAATGTACTCATTTAAATTTCCCTCAAATTTAAGGTGCACCACTCTCCACTTACTCGCAGGAAGTCAAAGGCATTGTCTGTTGCCACTTCTCAATGTGTCAAAATGAAACGATCTAAGGTGCATCGGTCTCCACTTACTCGCAGTAAGTCGAAGTCATTGTCTATTGCCACTCCTGAATCTGTCAAAATTAAACAATCCAGATCAGGTGAGTTGTTTGGTTTTAAGATTTCTGCTTCTGCAAAGTGCAAAACATTTTTTCTGTTTTGACCCAAGCAATAATTTCATTTCAGGTCGGCTGATAGTTCCACGACTGGATCCAGGATCCCAAAACATTACCTATGGCCCGGTTAGTGATAGCATAATTGTTCGTCTAAATTTCCATTACTATCATAGAACAATGATGCCCAGGATTAGCACATAAGTGTTATGCAGTTGTTAAAATTAGTCTAGTTTTATTTTGGCAGTATGATTTATTAAAGTTGTTCCTCCTGCTGGTATATTCATTGAATGCATTATCACAGGATGGTTGTATTTGTGGGATAACCAACTTGGAAGCATCATTTCCTCAGGGTTAGTGCAGATATCCCATATTCACATGTCTATAAAACATTCTTGTTGTGACTATTTAACCAAAGCTCCTGTAATCGTGCAAGCACATCGTTATTTGATGCCATTTATATTCTTCCAGCAGGGATCAGTTCAGAGCCTCCTTCTAAGAGGAGAATGTCTCAGCGTTTGTCACCAGATCTCTATAGACTGCTCACATTTTAGTGATGTTTTGATGAAATGTTGCTGCTAGCATGTTGTAGCTTGCCGGTCTCTTGTAACTATGGAACCACCCCTGAGGTGGATTGCGTGTTTGTCATGTTGACCGGCTTCTCTCTAGTCTCACTGCTCGTTGTATCTATAACCTGCTGTAAGGCTTAGGTGCCCATTGACATGAATATTTGTAGGGTTCTAGTATGCATTATCAGTTTTTTTACTGTTTCTGAAGAAACCGGACCTTCTAGTGCCTTACAATGGGAAGGTGGTATTTTGATCAACGTGCAAAGGTGGAAAATCGTGCTGTTCTGTTTTGGATATTGTTTGGTTCGAATTTCAGTGCGAAAAAATTATGACGTTTATGGGTATTTTAAAACTATGAGATGTTTGAATTTCATCAGTTCACATGTCGACTACGAGAGGGCAAAAGTAGTAGAGAAAATTTCCTATATGGCATCGGATAAAAATCTAGTTTCATGTGTAACACTAAATTTTTTTGCCTCTCTTATTTGACATCGAGATTTATTTTTCATTTCTTTCTTGATATTTTTCTTGGCATTTATGTTCCTTATTTGACATCGGGATATATTATTCATTCCTTTCTTGACACTGCAGTTAGTTTGGCTAGTATATCCCACCCAAAAGATATTTTTGCCCCTCCTTTTTATCTAGTGATATATGATGAGTTTCATGCGGTTACATCTAAGGGCGTATTTGGTTCGGAGCCATAGCTCACCACGCCACAGAGCGTGGCGGGCATTTTAGGCGCCACAGCCAGTCATAGCTCTTGTAGTTGACTGTAGCATGGCGGCACTGTAGCATGGCGTGGGCCTGGGTGGCGCGGCGAGCTGTGGCTCCCAACCAAACACACCTTAAGTACACAAGTTCTTGTTATATAAGGTGAAATGTATAGAATATGCAACAATTAAATTAAATAATTTGTTGTGAATTATCCAAAGGACAATATAAAGCCGCACATTGTGACAATTTTCTGAAAAGATTCACAACAAATTATTTTAACAACTTATTAGATAATTATTCAAGGAAAAAACACAGGTTTTCCATACAATAGGAGTATTTTTGGTCCAAATACTGAATATCTGACAAATTGAGATTGAATTTGAGGGAAGTTCCTAATGGATATAAGTGAAGTGTCAAGAAAGGAGCATGAGTTAAATCTCGATGTCAAATAAGGAAGACAAAATTTTATAGTGTTATATGAGGAATTGTATTTTTATATAGTGCCATGTACTGTAGGAATTTCCTCTAAGTAGTAAGTCTTGTGTTTAAGTTTATTTTGTTCACGGTCCACACTATTTTGAACTAGTGCTATACGTTTGGCATTTCCTTTTTAAACTTTATACAATAAGAAATTAAGAAATTTGTTGATTGTGTATGCGAAGACAATAAGAAATGGCAAAGAAATAAGAAATGGCTGTGTAGAAATAAGAAATGGCTGCTCTTTGGGCTTGTAGCCTTCTCCACTGTAAAATCCACTATAAAGCGGAGAACTCCGCTTAGCTCCGCACGGACCCGCCCCATTACCAGCTGGGACAGAGGCGTTTTGGCCTCATGGGGATGCCGGGGCGGGGGCGCAAATGTTCCCCGTCATGCTTGCGGGTGCAAAGTGAAGGCGTCGCAAAAGCACCGCACTCTGCCCCTGTAGGCGGGCACATGTATTGTTCTTCTTCTTTCTCGCGACACGGGTGGGGGGTGACAGACTGGCGAGGGGTGAGAAGTGGGGGGGGGGGAGTGGCCGGCAGCGGGGTCGCCACCGCACCAGCCGGGTTAGTGGTCAAGACGGCTGTTAGGGTTATGGTTTCTGGGTTTCCGAGGGTTGGGGGCAATTCGACGAGCGGCGGGAGCCGTCCGAGACGGAGACGGAGGCGGCAGTGGTGGGTGTAAGACCCACCCAATTTGATACAATTTTAAGCAAACCACCTGCCATCATTCTTAATATGAGAGCTAGCACATGTTCTCCTAAGAGTGTGCCACGTGCTAATCCACATCTAGAGACTTCGACAACCAACACGTCATTCACTTAAAACGATATCAAATCCGGTAGTCCCGGTATGTGCTCCACAATATGCCCAAGATCAAGCACAATACCGTTTACAAAAGATACATCACCAAAGAACCATAAAGAGCAATTTTAAACATAAAAGAGTACAACAATTAGTTATTACAAATTTATCATAGGAGGGATCAAATTTCAAGCCTTGGGCTCACGAAAGACATAAAGGATATATGAAACTAAAGCATAGTGTTTCAACATTAGACCTGGGCATCCTCCGGGCCGGGTCGGGTTCGGGTCGGGCCAAAAAAAGCCTGGTGTTTTTTCTAGCGGCCCGTGCCCGACCCGACCCGGTGGCCGGGCCGTAAAATTGAGCCCGCACCCGACCCGACAGCCAGTCGGGTCGGTTCGGGTCGTGTCGGGCCGGGCCTATGTAAAATGTCGGGTTCCTTCGGGTTTTTCGGGTTTCGGGTCAAAATTTTTAGCCCGTGCCCGGCCCGTCAGTCATACCGGGTCAAAAATTTTGACCCGAGCCCGCCCATCAAACTCTTCGGGTCGGGTCGGGCTATTTTCGGGCGGGTTGGGTCGGGTCCGTCGGGTCGGGCAGCCCATGCCCAGGTCTATTCAACATGCTCTCACATACGTAGCGGATAAATCGATAAAACCGTAACAAGCAATGGCGTCTTGCTCAAGGGCACATTACGGCCACATCAACCGAACACAACTTCCAGCTCACCTGCAACTTAATTTAAAAAGCAAAATGAGTACAAAAGGTACTCGCAAGTATTACGCAAATTAAATAAACAAGGATTATGCAAGAGGCTCAAGATAAGGCTTTAAGGTTAAGTTGCTATTGCGCAAGCATGAGCTCTCTACACTAACATCTAGCTCTTTAGCAAAATTATTTATTCTTGCCCAACCCAAAACTCAGTTTTAATTGATTATGAGTAAACCAAGTAATTGACCATAGAAGTACCATGAAACATAAATCACCATAACCGAAACTTCTACGAAGAGTTCATAGGAAGTGAGATTGCTCATAACCTAGAGCGCGGCAATTCGAATTGATTTAAACCTTGCAAGGGTGTACTTCTTTACCCACACGACGCAAGAACCATGCGGCTCACCCAACCGATCACATTGGATGAGGGGGTACTCGTGACAACCGTTTCCAACATGGCTCAACCGTTGAGGGTACGCCTAGCTTGCGCGGAGAGTCACCTAGGTCCACTGGGGACACCCCTAAGCCTCTCTACATAGCCCCTTGGCCACGCATCTAGGACCGGGCCTCAATGACGAAGTCAAATGAGGTAATTGGCTCATCCATTCCATTATTTTGGCTATGTGGTAGCACGATAAGTTGCTCAAAACCAATGTCATCCACGGACGGTCCTTAATCGATTTGAGTGGACTATGCCTCCGAGATTCCTTTCTCTAAGCCCTAACATTCCGCCCAAACCCCGAAACCAACTTTCCAACATAACCAACCTTTCCAACATATCCTAAACCGAACATGTGCAATCAAGGGTAACCAAGTGGGTGTAATGTGATCCTAATCCCAGAATTTCCCGTCACATTATATACCGACTCTCAGCATGGCTAAGCATCTAAGAAAATCAAGTAATAATTAACTAACAAGTGACAAGGACAAGGGTAAATAATCAAGGGAAGGTAAATGCATACAAGTAGGTAAAAGAATGCAATACATAGCATACTATGCAATACCCAAGTGAGATAACTAATTTGCATCAAATTAAATAGGTGCAAGGGATTATGCTTAGCTGCTTGTCTTGGGTTTCTTCGGGTTCAACCACGAACTCAACACCGGGCTCGATTCCGGCGACATCGGTGGGCTCAACGGACTCGCTCTCCGACGGCTCGGTCACTAAAATGCATGAATGAGATGCATGCATTAGAATGATGCAATGGTTGGTTCATGAATGATATGGCATGAAGAATGAATGACACTACATGTGATGATGCACAAACGTAAACACATACGATGAAAACGAGCACTATTGCATAAGTGAACAAGAAAGCTAGAGCAAGAATTAACAAACAAAATCTAAACAGCAAGCATAAATTATAAATTAAATTGAGCAGGCAGAGAACATTAAAAGAAACCCATGAAACTTTGATTTGCAGCAAAAACATTTTCTGGAATTAACCATAAATATGTCAATTTTCAGTCACTCTAAATAAGATAAATCGAAAAAGGCATGCAAAATGAACTAAAAAAAATCTAGGAAAATTACCACTGAAACTAGGCATGAATACAAAGCTAACAAAACTGGTTTCACCACTTTATCACTTTCCAGCAAAAAGTTCTACACTAAACTATTTTCGGACAGAGCATAGGAAATCACACTAAAACCTTAACCAACAGCAAGGAAACATTAAAACAAGTTATACTAGTGGAAAGAGAATTTCACAAGGAATATAACAAAATTTATTTTGACATTTTTAGAGAAGTACACAAATTACTAAGCATTTAACTCACTTTTGTAACATTAAACCATAAAGAAATCTACAGAAAGGCAACATGCTAAAAAGTAATTTTTCTGAGTATATCTACTTAAGAGGAATTCAACAAAACAAGTTTCGCATTTTTAGAAGCTATACACGAATTTACACACATTTTACAAACTTTTAGATCTAATAACTACACACAAACGGGACAAAACTGCTAGATGCACCCGGATCTGGCCAGCCCAGAAGCTGACAGGCGGGCCCCAAGGGGCTAGCGGACCCAGGCCCGAGTCAAGGCAAGGCCGGGCCTTGACCAAGGCGTGGGCGCACCCACAGCGTGCGGCCGGCGCGACGCGCATGCGACGGCGGTCGGCGGCGCGGTGAGGGACGGGCAGGGAAGGGCCGGCGGGGCTTGGAGAGCGCGCGCACGGGGTGGTCCAGGCGAGGGTGAAGCTCGCCCCGATGACGAGGAGGCGAAACGGTGCGGCAGCGATGGTGCTCCATGCGAGGAACGGCAAAACGGGCGGAGCTCCGCCGAGGGTCCTGCGAGAGGAGGGGAAAGGAAGGGGTCAGGGTCGGAATCGGTCAAGGATGGCGAGAGGATGCCATGGGTGCGACTAATTGGAGCGGGGCTCACCGAGGACAATGAATTGCGGGGAGGAAGTAACTTGGGGCGGCAGCAATGGAGGCGGAGGAAGGGGATTTTCGGGTTAGGGTTTTGGGGGAGGCCGTTCGGGGTTAAAAAGAGGGCGACGGCGATGGGCAAGGGCTGTTTTGCGCATGCCCCCTTGCCATGGTGGCCAATGGGCGGTCGCCACAGTGGATGCGCCATCCATGGCGACCAACCAGCACACGAGGGGCAGCGGGGAAGAAGGCGGGCGCCGCTGACAGGTGGGGCTGCGGAGAGGGAAAAAGGGCAAATGCCGGTTCAAGTTTGAAAATCAAAATCAAGATCTTCTCGAGCTCAAAAATTTACGAAACTTTTTATGGGGAATGATAAAATCACCAAGAATACAATGCAAGAAGAATCACTCGAAAAACTTTTTTAGTTTGGTTGCAGAAAAAAGAACAAATGACTATTTTTGAAATTTACAAGAATTTTGTAGCTCGGCTAAAAGGTTATAAAATCCTAAAAAAATATTTTTAATTCGAAATTTTAAATCTAGTATTTAAATATAAATTTTTGAGGCATAGTTACATAACAAAAATTGAACTTTCTTCACAAGCATACATTCATACAAGGCACAAAAATTAATCAAATCTATGCAAACATTAGCACATGATGCTTCATTATTCTTTGATGTTGCTCATAATGTTGTTAACTAAATATTAATCATGTTTAAAATTTTGGGTCATGACAATCTTCCCTCCTTAAGAAAATCTCATCCCGAGATTTTGGTTGATAGAAAGTAGGGATAAAAAGCTCCAAGTATATTGAGACCATATTCATCTAGACAAGATAAACATACAAGGGATGATGCATAAAGGATGGGTGGATTGGTGTGGTTGGATGTTTCAAAAGTTTCTTTGGTGGTGATTGCGTACATATAAGGAGGTAGAGTTTTATTTTTCACAAAGAGGGCTTGATGTGGTGTGGAGAGCTATCGAAATATTTTCATGATTGTGGTTGTGTGCACATATAAGGAAGTAGGATTGGATTCACATAAAGAGAGCATGTAGGGTGGAGAGCTATCTAAATTTTTATGAGGTTGATTGTGTACACATATGAGAGAATAGAAAGATGAACTTCATTGAGAAAGTGGGTTAGTCTTGGAACAAAAGTGTGAGAAAATTGTCACAAGTATATTTCAACAAGTATTATATGCATGAGTGTATGCATGCAAGATATGAGTGCAACATGATGTCTCCTCACTTCGTTTCACACAACAACATAGGTTCAACACATCACACAAAGAGCACGTCCTAACACTCACCCACGACCCAAAACAGCCGCATTGCCCAAAAGCGCTACAACCCTCCTACTAGCACTTGGAACAATGGGTGGCTCCCATCCTCTCATCTCCCTTAGATGGCTTAAGGCATAAAAGGTACCTTGGATCCTCTCATCAAAAGATAGGTGAAAGGGCGAGTTAAGAGTTATTGCTTCAACGATCCACCTCTTGAATGGTCATCTTCAGAAAGAGCACGTCCTAACGTCCTAACACTCACTCACGACCCAAAACAACTGCATTGCCCAAAAGCGCTACAACTCTCCTATTAGCACTTGGAACAATGGGTGGCTCCCATCCTCTCATCTCCCTTAGATGGCTTAAGGCATAAAAGGTACCTTGGATCCTCTCATCGAAAGATAGGTGAAAGGGCGAGTTAAGAGTTATTGCTTCAACGATCCACCTATTGAATGGTCATCTTCGGCGATATCCCACTTGCTTGAAAGTCGTAGGCCTTTGATCTAACCACCATTCTTGCCTCAAGTTGAAGAGCCGTCACGTAGTCCACCATACCATCCACCAGAATAGACTTCATCATGGTTTTAAATAGCGGGCTATGACAAATAGCGGCGTATTTTTTCCGAGGCTATGAGGCTATAGCGGAAGCTATAGCGGGCTATGACAAATAGCAGTTCGCTACAAAATCATGAAAAATACAAGTAATAGATGCACAAAACATAGTAATTAGTGAATTTCATAAACATAAATATGTTTCTAGAGCTATGGGAACATTACTTAAGTTGACAATGCAATAAAAATCATGCAATCAAATATGTATTTGTCAGAAAGACCAAAATAGTAGCACTGAGCTAAGAGTAAGGCTATAGCGGAGCTAAAGCTATGCTATTTAGCGCAGCTATAGCCCAATTTAGCGTTCATAGTTGCCATAGCGGCACAAATACAAATAGCGTAGCGGGAAACCTCTAAAAAAGCTATAGCGGGGCTATAGCGAGGCTATAGCCCGCTATTTAAAACCATGGACTTCATACTTGAACCTCCATGTGTAGTGTGCCCTTTTAAGTATCTAGTTGAAAAGTGTGGGGAAACCAACCATGTCCGAAGCACGACTCACTATGGTCAAGGTGAAACTAGGGGCCATATACTCATAAGGAGAAAAGAGAGATTAAGCACATTTTTATTTAAACAAGTGAAGCAATAGAGAGAAGATAGCTCTAGGATAAAGGAAGAAGGATAGAAATTGACCTTAAGTTCAAGTTTTAACAAGAAATAAATCTTAGTGCAAGTAATCAAATTTTATTTTACTCTCACCTCACTAAACAAATTTTAAGTTCACTTCATGGAAACCTGGGCTCTGATACCCTTGTAAGATCCGCCCAATTTGACACTGTTTTAAGCAAACCGCCGGCCATCATTCTTAAGATAAGAGCTAGCACATGTTCGCCTAAGAGTGTGCCACGTGCTAACCCACATCTAGAGACTTCGACAACCAACATGTCATTCACTTAAAACGATATCAAATCCGGTAGTCCCGGTATGTGCTCCACAATATGTCCAAGATGAAGCACAATACCGTTTACAAAAGATACATCACCAAAGAACCATAAAGAGCAATTTTAAACATAAAGGAGTACAACAATTAATTATTACAAATTTATCATAGGAGGGTTCAAATTACAAGCCTTGGGCTCACGAAAGACATGAAGGATATATGAAACTAAAGCTTAGTGTTTCAACATGCTCTCGCATACGTAGCGGATAAATCGATAAAACCATAACAAGCAATGGTGTCTTGCTCAAGGGCACCATTACGGCCACATCAATCGAACACAACTTCCGGCTCACCTGCAACTTAGTTTAAAAAGAAAAATGAGTACAAAAGGTACTCGCAAGTCTTACGCAAATTAAATAAACAAGGATTATGCAAGAGGCTCAAGATTAGGCTTCAAGGTCAAGTTGTTATTGCCAAGCATGAGCTCTCTACACTAACATATAGCTCTCTAGCAAAATTATTTATTCTTGCCCAACCCAGAACTCTAGTTTTAATTGATTATGAGTAAACCAAGTAATTGACCATAGAAGTACCATGAAACAAAAATCACCATAACCAAAACTTCTACGAAGAGTTCATGGGATAGTGAGCTTGCTCATAACCGAGAGCGCGGCAATTCAAATTGATTTAAACCTTGCAAGGGTGTACTTCTTTACCACACAACGCAAGAACCATGCGGCTCGCCCAACTGATCAAATTGGATGAGGGGGTACTCGCGACAACCATTCCCAACATGGCTCAACCGTTGAGGGTACGCCTAGCTTGCGCGGAGAGTCACCTAGGTCCACTGGGGACACCCCTAAGCCTCTCTATATAGCCCCTTTGCCACGCATCTAGGACCGGGCCTCAATGATGAAGTCAAAGGAGGTAATTGGCTCATCCATTCCATTATTTTGGCTATGTGGTAGCACGATAAGTTGCTCAAAACCAATGTCATCCACGGACGGTCCTTAATCGATTTGAGTGAACTATGCCTCTGAGACTCCTTTCTCTAAGCCCTAACATTCCGCCCAAACCCCGAAACCAACTTTCCAACATAACCAACCTTTCCAACATATCCTAAACCGAACATGTGCGATCAAGGGTAACCAAGTGGGTGTAATGTGATCCTAATCCAAGAATTTCCCGTCACATTATATACCGACTCTCAGCATGGCTAAGCATCTAAGAAAATTAAGTAATAATTAACTAACAAGTGACAAGGACAAGGGTAAATAATCAAGGGAAGGTAAATGCATACAAGTAGGTAAAAGAATGCAATACATAGCATACTATGCAATACCCAAGTGAGATAACTAAATTGCATCAAATTAAATAGGTGCAAGGGATTATGCTTAGCTGCTTGCCTTGGGTTTCTTCGGGTTCAACCACGAACTCAACACCGGGCTCGATTCCGGCGACATCGGTGGGCTCAACGGACTCGCTCTCCGACGGCTCGGTCACTAAAATGCATGAATGAGATGCATGCATTAGAATGATGCAATGGTTGGTTCATGAATGGTATGGTATGAAGAATGAATGACACTACATGTGATGATGCACAAACATAAACACATACGATGAAAAACGAGCACTATTGCATAAGTGAACAAGAAAGCTAGAGCAAGAATTAACAAACAAAATCTAAACAGCAAGCATAAATTATAAATTAAATTGAGCAGGCAGGGAACATTAAAAGGAACCCATGAAACTTGGATTTGCAGCAAAAACATTTTTCTGGAATTAACCATAAATATGTCAATTTTCAGTCACTCTAAATAAGATAAATCGAAAAAGACATGCAAAATTAACTAAAAAATCTAGGAAAATTACCACAGAAACTAGGCATGAATACAAAGCTAACAAAACTGGTTTCACCACTTTATCACGTTGCAAAAAGTTCTACACTAAACTATTTTCAGACAGAGCATAAGAAATCACACTACAACCTTAACCAACAGCAAGGAAACATTAAAACAAGTTGTACTAGTGGAAAGAGCATTTCACAAGAAATATAACAAAATTTAGTTTGGCATTTTTAGAGCGGTACACAAATTACTAAGCATTTAACTCACTTTTGCAACATTAAACCATAAATAAATCTTTTTCTGAGTATATATACTTAAGAGGAATCCAACAAAACAAGTTTCGCATTTTTAGAAGCTGTACACGAATTTACACACATTTTACAAACTTTTAGATCTAATAACTACACACAAACGGGACAAAACTGCTAGATGCACCCGGATCTGGCCAGCCCAGAGGCCGATATGCGAGCCCCAAGGGGCCAGCGGACCCAGGCTCGAGTCAAGGCAAGGCCGAGCCTTGACCAAGGCGTGGGCGTGCCCACGGCGTGCGGCCGGCGCGACGCGCGCGCGACGGCGGTCAGCGGCACGGCGAGGGACGGGGGGGGAGGGTCGGCGGGGCTGGGAGAGCGCACGCACGGGGTGGTCCAGGCGAGGGTGAAGCTCGCCTCGAGGATGAGGAGGCGAAACAGCGTGGCAGCGACGGTGCTCAATGCAAGGAACGGCGAAACGGGCGGAGCTCCGCCGGGATTCCTGCGAGAGGAGGGGAAAGGAAGGGGTGAGGGCCGGAATCGGTCAAGGATGGTGAGAGGATGCCATGGGTGTGACTAATTGGAGTGGGGCTCAGCGAGGACAACGAATTGTAGCGAGGAAGAAACTTGGGGCGGCAACAATGGAGGCGGAGGAAGGGGATTTGCGGGTTAGGATTTTGGGGGAGGCTGGTCGGGGTTAAAAAGAGGGCGACGGCGATGAGCAAGGGCAGTTTTTCGCATGCCCCCTTGCCATGGTGGCCAACGGGCGGTCGCAACAGTGGAGGCGCCATCGATGGCGACCAACCAACGCGCGAGGGTCAGCGGGGAAGAAGGGGGGCCACCGCTGACAGGTGGGGCTGCGGAGAGGGAAAAATGGCCAATGCCGGTTCAAGTTTGAAAATCAAAATCAAGATCTTCTCGAGCTCAAAAATTTACGAAACTTTTTTTGGGGAATGATAAAATCACGAAGAACACAATGCAAGAAGAATCACTCGAAAAGCTTTTTTATTTTGGTTGCAGAAAAAAGAACAAAATGACTGTTTTTGAAATTTACAAGAATTTTGTAGCTCGGCTAAAAGATTATAAAATCCTGAAAAAAAAATTTAATTCAACATTTGAAATCTAGTATTTAAATATAAATTTTTGAGGTATAGTTGCATAACAAAAATTGAACTTTCTTCACAAGCATACATTCATACAAGGCACAAAAAATAATCAAATCTATGCAAACATATGCACATGATGCTTCATTATGCTTTGATGTTGCTCATGATGTTGTTAACTAAATGTTAATCATGTTTAAAATTTTGGGTCATGACAGTGGGGGCGAGCCCATCGTGGGCCACTATGGGCCTTCCACGAAGTCTCGCTTCCTAGTCACGCGCGTTGCTCCTAATGGGACCCGGTGGGTGCGGGTTTGGTTGATGTCCGATCGTCGGACGCCCTTACCCAACACAATAATTTTGCAGTGGAAATTTTTTGCACGTAATTTTGTTACGATAGGTATGACTTGATGTTGCAGTGGAAAAAAAAATACTCCAACCTCAGTGACAGATGTTGTAGTGGACTTCTTACATGATTTTTTTTTGTTATGGTACTCATACGATGATGTTCAAGTAAGAATTTAAGTTATTGATGTTGCAGTAGTTGATGTAAGATTATTCTGTAGGTTGATAGGTGATGTTGTGGTGGTCATTTTCAATACTTTTAAGGTGTGAGATGATGTTGCAACAATTATTTCTAGATATTTAAATAGTTGATTTGACATGTTACATCTTTTTAAATATAATAGACTAATTCTACTTGTTCCATAATTCTTTTAGAAAAATATTGTGTCCAACTCCAATGTTTCAATTTAGTTCAAAAATATCGCAAATATAATCTTGAAATGTTGTAAAAGGCCAGTGTCGATATTACAAAACTCTATTTCTACACATGGTCGTTTTTATTGGATGTTGCATGAAATATAGTGTCATGTTGCGGCGAGAATTTTCTATCATAGAATCAGATGACAAACTCAATTATATATATTATAATGTTGCATGTACTAATAATGTTGAATATTGCAGTAGTTATATTTTAGGGTTAATTGGATCCATGTCATTACAATTTCATAAGTTCACCGATCTGCCATTACAATTTACCTATTTGGAGATATGCCATTACAATTTGTTGTTTGCTTGAGATGTGCCATTTTGTACGTATTTGATGCTCTAGGGTCCACTCGCAGGCCTCTGTATTTTTGTATGGTCCAAAATGCCCCTGCTGTCTCTATTCTCTTCACTTGCTGACATGTGGGCCCCAGATCATCCTCTTCCTCCTTCCTTTCTTCTCCAACCGGCCAGTCCTCACGACACTGCCGCGACCGCGTGCCTCATCGGCGCCCCTGCACGTGGCCGAGCGCCTGGCTGCGCCATTCCTTCCTCCCTTCCCCTTCCCCTCACGTGCAGGCGAGCTCGAGCCCCTGCGCCCAAGCTTGCCCACTGGCCACCATTGCCGACGCCGAGCCCTGTGCACGCCGACGACCACGCTTTGACTTCCCTCCACCCCATCAACTCCATAGCTAGCTCGCACCCGACCTCCTAAAGCTCGACCACCCAACCACCGTCGCTTCCCCTCGTCGCCGCACAGCACCGCCGTCGAGCCTCGGCAACCGCCGGCGACCCCCTTCCTGGCCAGCACGCACTGCCTCCACCGAAGCCACTCAAAGGTAGCGGTCGCCACCTTGGTGCTCCCCAACCTGACCTCGCCGCCGGCCAACCCTTCCCCTCGCTATATTTCATCTCGTATCACTGACATGGGATCGATTTGGTTCCAGTGATGGTGGGAGACTACCACTACAAGCAGTGCGGCGGCGACGGGAAGCGCCGGCTTCAGCGCATGGATCTACGGGGAGGCTAGCTTCGGTGAGGATGGAGTGATGGGGACGGCGGGTGCGGCGATGGGGAGCCGTATGCATCGTGCGGGAGGGTTCCCCCGCTCACTTCATTGCGCGCTCGCTGGCAGCCATGGACGCCCACCGCGACGAGGAGGCCGTGGCCACGCCTTTCATTGCCGCCGTGGCCCACGCTGCCGGCGCCGGACAAGCACTTTGCGCTCGTGAGGACTGGCCGGTTGGAGAAGAAAGAAAGGAGGAAGAAGATGATCTGGGGCCCATATGTCAGCAAGTGGAGAGTAGAGAGACAACAGGGGCATTTTGAACCATACAAAATTACAGAGGTCTGCGAGTGGACCCAAGAGCATTAAATAGGTACAAAATGACACATCTCAAGCAAACAACAAATTGTAATGGCATATCTCTAAATAAGTGAATTGTAATGGCAGATCGATGAATTTGAAAAATTATAATGGCATGAATCCAATTAACTCTGTATTTTATAATGTTGCAATTTCACGCCGGTAGCTCCGATCAAAATAACAAGAGATGATAGCGAGCCCATAGGACCACGACGGTCCATGCAGCGTGAGGATAGTAACGGCTCATTCTTCAGTCTCTCCCTCTCCTCTCTCCCCCTCCGCCGCCACTGCATCTGCCTGCCCTCGGGCGCTCGCCTGGTTGCCCCGGCCGCGGGCTGCCCGTCACCCGACTCCTCCGACACCGGCGCGCCGCCCGCCGCCGTCCTCCCCACCTTGCCCCGCGCCGCCGCTGTCCCCGCTCGCGGAAATGGCGTCCGAACCCCCACCAGGCTCCACCGGCGAAGCGCACCGGACCCCGCCGGCGCCCTCCGCTCCGGCCGCCCGCCGCGTCTCCCACGTGCAGCAATGCGTAAGCATCCTCCACCCCCTCCATCGCTCAGTACCCTAAAGCGTAAACCCCCCTGCCATTTCTCCGATGCGCGCTCGCTGCGCGATCCGGCGGGCTCACGCGTTTCCTTTAACCTTAGGTCGTGTTCGTTGACTGGTGGCTGGAGTGGGTGGATCGCGAGCAGGGCAAGGTCCGCGTCGTCGGGACCCCCCACGCCCCGCAGATGACGTATGTCCCTCCTCCCGCTGCTCCATTTCTCGATTACGTTTGCCCAGTTGCAGATTTGCCCCCCCCCCCCCCCCCCCCTGTTTGAAAAATGTGAACGTTTTCTTGTCCCCGGGAACTCGGTAGTTCGGAAAGTATTGATAATTCTCTTTCGCGATTTGAGAATTTCACTGGTTATGGGGAAGAAAAGAGAGACTTTTGGTTGTCAGTCCACCATTGATCTCAAGGTGCTGTTGTGTACTCTGCAAACAGGAAAGGAGCATCATCCTCAAAGGCGAACATGAAAGTAGCAGGCAGAGTATTCAAATCTGCCGCTATTGCAAGGCACCACGATGACTGCGACATCGAGACTGAGGACGGTCGCCTCATACGGATTGCCCGTGTCTTGAACAAATCCCGAACACAGGACAATGGATTTTCTGAGGAGGTATCTGCTTTCTTTCTAGCCCCCCATGAATGATTAGTCTACCAGCCAGAGTTTTGGAACGTGATCTGCTATTAAATCGATGGGTTCCCCTTTTCACTAATTCACTGTATTCTTTTTTTCTTGCATCCTTTCCATAGTTTCACTTGATCCATTTTGCTTATCCTTCCTAATTCAATTTCTTGGAGTGCCTTAAGAGATAGACCAGAAAATTTATCATATATATCAATGACTCTATGCAGGTGTGCGAATGGTTCTGTTTTGGCTTTCCTCTTCAATGGCGTGAGATTCTTAATCCAAACATGGAGCAGCAGCATGAACAATCGCAATCAGAATCTACTGCAAATGCACCAAAGCATTCAGTTGAATGTTACATGGAGAAGTTATCAAGGAAAACCACCTGCATCACCAATTCAATGAGATATGCTTTCAGAGAGAATGATTTCTACTCATCCATAGGGTGTACCTGCAATACAGATGGACCCGCTATCCAAACAGATGGTAATGCAGGCAACATGGCTGCATCTTGGGGATTAAATGGCGGCACAAGAAACATGCCTGAAAAACCATTGACACCACCTAGAGAAACATGTTGTAGTGGTCAAGAAAGTGAACAACATGAAAGAACGCAGGTAGATGCAAGTGAACAGGGGATAGTTAGTCACTCGGTCAGCTCTGTTTCAGTAAATCTAAGTACAGGTTCCATCTGCCCCAGCTCAAAAGTAGATGAGAGCATATTCGTGCCATCCAAAAATGTGCAAGTTGACAAGGAAGGTTACAGAAGCAGATCAGATTGTTGTCAGGCTGAGGATGCTGCAGATATACCTGAGAATACGCAGAGCTGTGAGCAGGAGATGGTTACACTTCCCATTGACTCTGCAATAGTTAATGAAAATCTGAACTCTACATCATCTGACTTAGGAGAACCAGGAACTCTGAAATGTGGCAAGGCTTCAGTGAATCTAGGGACTGCAGATGCATTAGAACTAACAACTGAAGGTGTGACTCCACAGTTTGGAGCTGTTAGAGGTTCAGAAGACAGTATAGTCAGGAGATTACGGAGTGGCAAAGTCTATGGAACGCCAAGTGGTGGGCCAGTGAAGAGGCGCTACAAGAAGAAAAGTATCCAGCATGAAGCATCCAGTGAAATGATGGCACCTAAGGAAGGGGGCACATCTACAGATCTGACTTCTCACGAAAATGTAAGCTGATTTTTGTACATTGAAGAAATCAGTTAAATGACAGCTAATCTAATTAAAATTATTTAATATAACATTACCCCTGTGACACCCTTGATACTTGATTTGGTTTGTGATTCACCTTTTTTCTGATGATACCAGTTTTAGCATTCTACTTTTGTTATCTATTGTTATGCGCATATCGGTATCTACGTTGTAGGTTTACACAGAGATGCATAATTTCCTGTTGCCACACTTTAGTCCCATGAATGGTAATTGGTAAAGATGAGTAGGGTTATGTGCTGATGCTGAGGAGAAATGTATTATTGCAATAAGTTTTGGTAGTCCGTTTAAGGAGAAGATTTGGGAAGCCATATTTATTTCTAAGTTTTATGGTAAGTTGGATTACCAAACATTATAGAAAGGGGACATTAAGTATTCACATGAATAAATAGTTGTCGAGTTATCTGGTAACATCGTCATTTTTTAGATAAAAAAGAACACTAGGGTCTTCCTTCTGTTGTCTTGTCTAATCTGGCTTCCTGTAAAACTTTGGTGTAAAAGAAACTTTGTTAAATATGCACGTTATATATGCTTAGCCGAAACTTATTAGAAGTGCCTGCTTACCCAGCCACCATGCGCAATACACAAAGGGAAGCATGAACGCCCAATTTGTCATCAATATGGACATTGGTATACATGCAAAGCTGGAGATCGAGAAGATTTTGCAGCAATGCTTGCTGACAGGTTATGACTTAAATACTTCAATCTCCAGAATGTTCATTTATGTTCGGATTTTGTCTAACTATGATGCTTCTTTCAGGGGTCCACGTAAGAAGAAGGTAGCACCAGCAGCAACTGAAACAAGCATTGGGCCAGTAACTAATCCAGGAATGGTTTTCCCACAGTTGTCTTCTACAGGCACTACATCAACAACTGTTAATAAGAGGAAGAAAAAGAGCACATCTAGTACCACAAGCTCTCGACCATCTGCTGTATCAGTTAGGTATGTATGGCTAATTCTGACTCCAACTATTATGGCTAATTCTGACTCCAAGTTTTTTCCCCCACTAGAAGATCCAGAATAGGTTCCAACCAACTAGAGCTTGTGCCTATGACCATTTCGAAGCCAACTGAAGAACTGAGTGCACCAGCTGAGAAGAAGCAACGACAAAAGAAGAGTGCAAGTTCACAAGCCATTGGTAGTCTAGCTATGAGTACTAGGAGCATACTTGCAGCTTCTCCTTCAATTCCTGCAATGGGAACCAGAAGCAAGAGAAAGCTTGCAGTTACTTGATGTTGGAGCGTGCCATATTTTGTGGACTCCATTTTGTAAGCAATATGGTCTCGGTGAACTATTTGCGACATCACTGGCTACTTGTGTTCGTTTAGGTGAACTTGATGTTTGAGTGCTCTTAATGTTTAGGTAGTGAACTTGATATTTAGGTGAACTTGTGATTTAGGTGAACTTGGTGCTATGTTTGTGAACCATATTTGGTCCTTGGGTTGCAAGTGAAACATATTTGGTACTTCTGGCAAATATTCTTCCGTCAATTAGGCAAATAGTTCAGTCATTACATCACTTCACTTTTTACATATGGCATACAGAACAAGAAAGATGCAGACATAAAGAAGCTTCTCAATCCATTAAAGTTGCTCAAGCTTCTCTTCCTTGAACAGCACCTCTGACTTCTCCTTCCTCTATCACAGCTTCATCTCCCACTGGAACAACTGGGAGAACTTGATTAGCTTGATGAAGATTTTGAGGAAGCACACGCACAGGAGCAGCTCTTCCCTGTTGTGAGTTTTCTCCAATCAAATCCTCCTACTGGAAGTACTGGCAGCTGCCAACCTAGACAAGTCCAGACATCAGCAACTACTCTAGATGAAAACCAAAAAAAAAATCAACAAAACACAAAACAAGTATGGGCACTTGTAGAAACCACGCCCTTCATTTCCTTCCGTGCCGGCCATGAACCAGTTTACCACAGCGTGGCAGTTCGGGCAGAACACCCTCCTCGTACCGTTGCTGCTCAAAGCTTGGGACATGGTGGCCGGCTTCTCAGCTGTGGAAGATAAGAGGGTAGAGAGAAAGAAATGGAGTAGGAATGATGGATGGAAAGGAGGAGAGGGGCACTGGTTGTATAGCCAGTTCTGGCGCCAGTTTTCCCGCCAGCCCCAAATGCAAAGGAATAAGAAAAGAGTAAATTGGTTGCTTGGTCTTAAAAAAAGTTGGGCTTCGTTCCTTGACTCCTTTGCAACTAAACTTATCTATTGGCCCCAGATTGAAATTTGTTTGGTTTCTTTGCCCTTCTGTTAGGTCTGTGAGGAGCTGTCGCTACCCCTCCGACCTATCGCATGAGAAAAAGACTATACTACCCCTGGCCGAGCAACCCCCGAGCGGTCGAATCCCCCTGTTGGGGACGCTGCCTTAGGCTAGATGGACCAAGGATGGGCCCGCGCGATGTTGGAAGCCGAAGACCAGGCGGGGCTGACCAACGAAGATCGCCAGAGTATCTTTGGAGAAGGCCCGAACACATAAGCAAAGAGCGCGCTCGTCGAAGACGGCGACCCGCCCGAGCAAGAGCTGAAGCTACACCAAAGGCCCTGACAACGAAGATCGCGGGATGGTTTGGCGTGGAAGGAGGGCGCTGAGCTGTACCGCACTCGATGATAGGAGGGGATTTTACCGAATGCCCCTAGAATATTTCGGGAATATTTCTGTTGTAAGGGTATCGTGTTGTAATTGAGCAGGGGTAAGAGTGCGTATGCCTATAAATACCTGTGTAACTGCCTTGGACATGGAATAGAGAATTTATTGCTTCCTGGGTTTCTTGGATGAAGGAGCCCAGTCCCGTCGTTGAGTCATCGTGCTTTGTGAAACTGTTGTTGCGTTAGTTCGTTTTGGAGACGCTCTCCACAAACAGATTTTGGCGCCCACATGTCGGTTTGTTATACCACACTGCATGGCAGCAAAGAAGAAGGGAGCCGGCAGCACGTTGTCGGACATCTCGACGTCTCCGGAGGACGCTGTCGTAACGCAAGGCAACGGAAACACGACCAGCACAGATGTATCCATCGACCACGTCGCGGAGGGGGAGTTCGAAGTCAACCTCCACGACTTGGGGATCCTTCCCGAAGACATGGAAGCCTACCGACACTACTACAGAACATGCCTTTGTTCCAGGCCATTTGTCCCGGCTGTCTTTGGACCCGGGACAATAGGTGGCTTTTGTCCCGGGTCCAACGACTAGCCGGGCCAGCGGGGAGATAGAGGTCTTTTATCCCGGTTGTAGGCACCAACCGGGATAAAAAAGGAGCTTTTTGTCTCGGATGGTGGCTCCAACCGAGACAAAAGACCCCGTGGCCTTTTTGTCCCGGGTGGAGCCACCACCCGGGACAAAAGGGAGCCTTTTATCCCGGGTGGAGCCAGCACCCGGGACAAAAAGCGACCGACGTCTCCCCCCTGCCGATATTTTCTAAGGCGCTGGCTCCTCTCTCCTCTCATTTCTCTCCCTCTCTCCTCTCTCTGCCTTATCTTCTTCCTCCCGCGCGCCCCCTTCCTCAGCTGCCTCTCTCCTCCCTCCCTCCGGCCCTCAGCTCCCTCCCCGGTGCGGGCGGGGCCGGCGAGCCGCAGCTAGGGCGCGGCCAGGCCCCGGCGGCGGGCACAAGCTCGGCCCGGCGGGGGCGCGCGGTTGCCCGGCGCGTCCAGGCTAGCCCAGCGGGGGCGGCTTGGGTCTGCGCGTCGGCCAGCGACGGCGAGCAGCGCCCGGTGGCGGCGGCGCGAGGCCGCGGCGGAGCCGCGCCCGCTGGCCCGGGGCGGCGCGGGGCCGCGGCGGAGGAGCGCCCGCTGGCCCGGGGCGGCGCGGGGCCGCGGCGGAGGAGCGCCGGGCGGCGGCGGCGCGGGGCCGCGGCGGAGGAGCGCCGGGCGGCGGCGGCGCGAGGCCGCGGCGGAGCAGCGCCCGCTGGCCCGTGGCGGCGCGGGGCCGCGGCGGAGCAGCGCCCGGCGGCGCCGGCGCGTGGCCGTGGCGGAGCAGCGCCCGGCGGCGGCGGCACGAGGCCGCGGCGGAGCAGCGGCCGTGGCGCTGGGACGGGACGGCGGCGCGGGATCCGGCGAGCAGTGCCCGGTGGCCATGGCGCGGGGCCGCGGCGAGTGGAGGCGGCGCTGGCCGGCTACGGGGTTCCTCTTTGTTTTTTTTTTCAATGATTCTGGGATTGAAATTGAAATTATGTGAATGATTTGGTATGGATTATACGCATGATTTGTATGTGGATTTCGATTGCGATTGGGTTCGTGAATGATTTTGTCACTGAGAATAAAAGATTTGGAAAAGTGGGAGCCTGCATGTGGGCGAACCGCAGGCGAGGTCGGGCCTGCGAGATTTTTTTTATTTTGCAAAAATATCATTTGTCCCGGGTCGTGAGCTGCCGGGACAAATGGACAAAGGGCATTTATCCCGGATGCTCAATTCCGGTTGAAAAACCGGGATAAAAGGCTATTGGCAACCGGGACTAAAGCCCTATTCTGTACTAGTGCGAAGGATCAAAGCACTGAAGCTCAAGAGAAGGCGCGGCAGCAGGCCGCACAGCACGCAGGGCCCTCAGCCACACAGGTCGTCACAAGGGCCAAGGGAAAGGAGCGTGTGCTCACCGAAGCCAAAGTAGAAGAGCAGTGTAAGAGGCTCAATGAGGAAAAACTCCGATACCAGCTCATGCATCGTCAACTCCAAGACAAAGCAAAGAATGCTCAAGCAAATGCATAAAGCGTACAAAGAGAAACCCGAAGCAATGGGCCTGCAACAGCAAATAGCCCCTCGAGCTAGACTCCATGTAATAACGCTTGAAGACCAACAACAGGGCTACGAAGACAACAACGGCTATCACTAGGGCTACCAACGCTTAAGGGGCCGCAGGGACAGCTTTCCATCTCCGCTGTCCCAGGAGCTCGATGAAGTGCAGTGGCCTCGGCGGTCCTCCCGCAGTTCTATGGCGACACCGACCTGAAGGAGTTCCTACTGAAATAAGAGTCAACAACTGAATCAACAGGAGGCGGCTGCGTGGTCATGGCGAAGGCATTGGTCGTGGCCCTCAAAGGACCAGCAGAACACTGGTACTCCAATCTGTCGGAAGGCCACATTCATTCCTGGAGCTAGCTTCAGTCAGCACTACTCGACAGCTTCTGAGCCATCAAGCCCGACGACTTAACGTCTTCCAACTTCACGACCTCAAACGAGGCGATCTAAGCCTGCAAGACTACCTCCAATGCATCGTCAGGCTCCAAGCGAGAGCGCCGGAGGTGCCTGAACAAAGCGTCATTGACGCAGCCGTGAGAGGCCTCAAGTTGGGCCCCTGTTGTGAGAAACTTATGCGCCACAAAACGAAGACGGTTAGCAAACTTTTCAAAGTTATGCAAGAATATTGCAAGTCAGACTGGGGAAATAGAAAAAAATCGAAGAGATGAATGAGCAGAAGAAAGCGAAGAACCAAAGTCACCCACTGAAACCGTGGCATGCTGATCAGCCAAAGGGTCAAAAACCTGTCAATGTAGTCTCCGAAGAACGTGAGAACAGAGACCACAGACCTAACGATAGGGGGGAAGAAGAGAGAACAATGGCCGCGGCGGACGCAGAGAGGACCGCAACAGAAAGCTGAAGGTCCCTTATTGCTACATTCATGGTAAAGACAAGGGTCATTGGATCAATGAGTGCCCCATCACCATTCAGGCGGAGAAAGAAATTAACTGAAACGACACGCAACCATCGAAGCTTGTAAATTACACCTCGCAAACCCAGCAACAGAGGTCCCCCGTGAGAACCGCCTTCGGCGCCGACACCTCACTGGACATCGTCATATTCAAGTTTCAACTACAACCCATTACCATATGGCCCACCCTACCCAGCACTACTTGCTCTTTCGGTGCCACAAGCCGCAGCCCCCGCACGATATCACACCTGGTCGTGAAGCTCCACCCCGCAGTCTTCGTAGACAACAAACTACTTGCCTCCACCACCAAAGTTGGAGCCTGGGCAGATACCAGAGTCAATAAATGACTCCCCGAGTGAGAGACAGTCCGGAGCTATGGTGAACATCATCAATGCTATTTCCGGAGGATCCAATGAGTCAGTTCACGAGACGAAATGACAACACAAAGAGTACCTGCAAAGCATATCACACATTTGTGAAGGGAAACATTTTCGCAACCCCTGGTCCCACGTCCCAATATCGTTCACTGAAGCGGACCTTGACGGAGGCACATCTAGGTACCTCCCTAGGGTCTCTGAGTCCAGGTGCCTACCCTGCTCGACTACCTTGCTAAGATTACCCGACGGACAGGCACTCGGCTGGACGATGGAAGGGTCCCAGCAGATTTGGATGGAGGCTCTACATAGATGCCCAGATATCTAAGGATCTTAACCGACCTATTTTCTTGTAAACAACCCGAGTAGATCTTTTCTCTTATAACCCACGGCTCCTAGGCTATATAAAGGGGTCGTGAGGGGATCCATAGGAGGGACATCTCAAACCCATCCACGCTATTCACTTCGTTATCCATAAACCCTATACAGCAACCAACAAGACGTAGGGTATTACACTTCCCTAGCGGCCCGAACTTGTCTAACCCTCGCTTCATCACGTAACCATCAATCTCTTCACTCCGAAATCCTTCACCTGAAATCTACCGCCGGGCACCCCCTAGTGGACTTGCCAGATAAGCAATCTGACAGTTGGTACGCCAAGTAGGGGGATTCACATGAGTCCTTGCTGCGAGTTTGATGGCATCCAGAGGTGGCGTCCTCTTCCCCGCCAATGTCGCCGTCCAGATGGAAGCCTCTATCAGTTTCTTCTTCACCTTCGGGAGCGTCCCGGAGATGACGGTTCCCTGAAACCCACTCACTATCCCCTCGACTGTAACACCCCTGGTGTTAATCTTGTACATTAGCCGATAAGCATCGCTTAATCATGATCATTAGTTTAAGCTTTGTCATTAGTGGTAATTGTGCATGCATAATTATATTTTGAATTCATGTCATCACATGCATTCAAGTTTAATTATGTTTGCGTAATTTCTGCTAATTACAAACCAGCAGTCAAAATCTAGTCCAATCTCTGTCTAAACCCCTCTTTGCGCTGAGTCTAAAATCAGCTTTGATCTTCTTTTGACCCAATTTTATCTCTCAAATCGTTGATCAAAACAACTTTTATCCAATACCAATGTTGTAGATCTTTTCTTCCTCTACAATTTTTATTTGGCCAAATTTCAAGTTGCTGTGCGAAAATTTTAGTTTTGGGCGCTCCAAAATTGAATCTGTTTTGCCCCAAAACACGGAGGTTCCGGGTTTGGAAACCGGAAGTTTCGGTTTTGCTCTGTTTCAGCTACTCCGGCGCCCATACCGGCGACTGTGCCACCGGCGACGCCACGCGTCGCCGCACCGGTGAAGCCCTCACCGCTTAAGGGGCGCAGCCACGTCACGAGCGAAACCCCATTTCGCTTCTCCTTCTTCTCCCTTCTCGTGCCCGCACGAAGCCGGTAGGCGGAGTAGAGCCGCCGCTCGCTGCAGCTCGCCGCCGCTCGTCGCGCCGGCCGTCCCGCCGCCGTTCTTCGAGCCCAAGCCCTCCCCGAGCCGCTCCACCTCACCCCGCACCTCCACCGCCCCATCCCGAGCTCGGCCGAGCCCTATCCCGGCCGAATCGGCCCCTCCTCCATCGACCCGCCATTGCCGTCCCCGTCGAAGCTCCGCCCCTCACACCGACTACCCCTCTCCGGCCGTCCTCCGCCCGATTCGAGCCCGTGGTGAGCTTTCCCGCGAGCCACTCATCCTCCCCGACCATTTTCCCCTTCGATCCGGACGTCGTCGGCGTCGGAACGTCGCCGCTCCGCCGTGGCCGCCGAGCTGTGCTGCCGGCGCACGCCGCAGGCTGCTCCTGCGCAGGCCCGGCCGCCACCGCCGCAAGCCCCGGGGTCGCAGGGCTCCCCTGGCCGCGGGCCAGCCCCGCCCGCCGCCGGCCGGCCACGCTGCCGGCGGGGAACGCAGAGCACCGCCGCCCCTGCCCTTGCGCGCCACGCGCCGGCCATGGACTTGGCCTGGCTGTCCCCTGTTTTTGCCCCAAAACCAGAACTTCTGGTTTTGGAACCCGGAGGTTCCGGTTTCCAGTTAAATTCCAGTTTTAATTTTGTGTACTGATCTTGTAAAATGCGTGGTAAATAGCAAAAAAATATGAAAAATGCAAACTAAATTTTGTTAGGTTTCTAAAATCAAGACCTTCAAAGGAAAAATACTCATGCTTGTGAAATATCACTTTTGCCCCTGCTAAAATTTTGGTTTGTGCTTAAACTAGTTTAATTTGTATCTATTTTTCTGTTGGTCTAAAAATCATGAAATTTTGTGGTAGACTACTCCTTGCATGTGTAGTTCACTGAAAATTTTTCATGAGCATAGCCTATGTGCATGTTTGTAGATTTAGTATTGCTTGATTTTCATTCTAGGGCAAAAATAAATGTTTTCAGCCATCAATAAATGTTGGTAAATTTTTGTTGCATGTTCTTTCGATATCTTGTCTTGCTGGTAATTTTTGGGTGGCTTGTTTGGCTGAAAGCTATGTTTTTGTAGTTATTTTGTTCCTAGTTGCCGCGTTCTTTTTAGTGGCTGCTAAATAAAGTATTTTCTGTGGTGTATCTTTTTAATAATGGTTTAGTTTTAGTTTAATCTTGTGTTCTAACTTTCGAATCAAAATAGGTTGAACTTGAAAATAATTTGATTCTATTTGCTTGCCAATAAATAAAATCTCTAGTTGGTTTTGCTTACCCAGTTTTATCTTCTTTTAATCACTTTGCATTGCATCATGAACACTTGTATTATTTCATTGCACTGTTTTAACTTTTGCATGGCATCCTTTTTCATATGTGTAAACACCGCGAACGAAGCCGTCTATGAGCTAGTTGCTGAGCCGATCCAGGAGCCGCAAGCAGAAGAGCAGCAGGAGGAAACCGTTGAGCACGCTTCAGAAGAAGTTGCTAACCCCGCTGACCTGCAAGGCAAGCCCCGGAGCATAACCCCTACTTTAAAACTTATGCAATGTATTATTTAAGTACTTGTGCATTAAGTTCTAGGAGTAACTTGGAACCTTAAATGCATTATCTTTAGGAGACCCTGGTCTTTTACTAGCATGATAGGTCGATAGCACTGCCATGCTTAAGTAAGATACGGTAGAAGACGGGTGATTTCCTGTCACCCGCGAGATATAGGTTTGGTACTTCAATATGAAAGTAAGAAATAATGCTATGAGAATGGAAATGGAGACCGGGTGGAGGGAAAGTTGGACATAACCATGGAATAAAGGAAAGTTGAGTCTCCACTTGTGCCGATTGAGGACCGTACCGTTGCTGGCCGTGCTGACCAAGATTGAACAGTACTAACCACATGCTTGAAGTAGGAGGTAGTCGAAACCGGTAAGCTAATTACCTAAATTGCGTCGGAATCTGATTCTCGACCCGTGGTGCTGGGCAAGGGTTGACGGATGGTGAAGTCGTCCACGGGTTCACCGGGTGTTCGCACGTGCGGGGCTCATCATCCGGGTGTTTGCGGGCTTGACTCAGGCTTCGGGGTAATCATGGGAACAATTGCTCGGTGTGACTCACCGGGGCCGCACTTGACGTGTGAGTTAGGTCCACCTTGCAAAGTTAAATCGGACCGATTCGCCGTGACTCGCGGTTATGAGAACCTTGGTCACTTCGTCGCATCGTAGTAAAGAAGTGGAATGAGACTGGAGTGGAAATGTTGAGTTGTATGTTACTAAAGATTAATATGATCAACCATGTATGCTCTAGAGAAATAGGCGAACGTAGTTTATAGCTGTCAACTCAATTGGAGCTAAAATATTGAAAGTAAGGATCCAGTATTAGTAGCTTTTCCACAAAACAACTCCAGAGCCAAAAAAGTCTTGCATGTCTAGATAATGGGCTAAGTATACCCATAGACGGGTAAGTCTTGCTGAGTATTAGAGTACTCAGGGTTTGGTTGTACCCCCTTCTGAGTAGGCTGTGTTTCGAAAGACTTCGAGGAGATCTGCGTGTCTTGGGTTGGTCAGCCTCTTCCTCCGGGTTGGACTGTCGAGTGGGTTCCGTCTTCTCCATGAAGTACGGGCAGATTGGCCTCACATCAGTGGGCAAGATGTGAAGCTCGTCTTTTGTCGTCGATGGCAGTTATCGTATTGTATTTTAGGTCTCTGTTTTACTTCCGTTGTGTTGAACTCTGAGATTTGGATTGTAAACCCTGGATTGTAAAACTTTGTTGTAAATTATTTCTGAAGCTTGTTTTAAACTCTTTTTGTAAATTAACTTGAACTTTGCTTTTGCTTGTAATCACCTGTGCTCGTCTTTTGTCGAGAGTTCCTGTGTAATCGATCCTAGGTACAGCAGGTAGTCTGGGTGTACTGGTTGAGTGCAGAAGCTGTGGTTTAAGCTTAAGTTGTTAATTATTGCACTTGATTAGTATTATTTAGACTGTTCTGTGACAGCTGGTATCAGAGGTAATTGCACTGGGGGTGATTACTTGAGTGCGTAACTGCAAAATTTTTGGGTTTTTCGAAAAGTTGACGCTAGATGCGCTAAGGAATAGGATAGATAGTTTGTATGCCCTAATTATGTGATATAAGTTAGGAGGCATCTAAGTATCTATTTCATTCCAGCACTTCCAGCATTTACTTCTCGTTAAACCTTACTTTTGTGCACAACTCTTGTTCTGTAATGACGCACCTACGCTGAGGTAAGCAAGGTGAGTATTCTGATAGTCCTTAGAATAGCCCATGTGTTTCATACGTGCGCGGGTCCCGTATGTTGAGCATACGAGGAGGTGATAAGGCTCAATTCAAACGAGCATGTCGCTATCTGCCGCCTGATATGGAGTGCGGATTTCCCACCGTGTGATTGTAATCACGGCCATCTCGTAAGGCAATGTTACGAGATGAAGACTCGTTATGCAGTTGGTCATAACCGTGTACCTTGGGATAGTGTACCCTTTGGTGTCCCGTAAGGCGATTTGTACGGGAAGTGAATACGTTGCCTCGGTAACATATGCCGCGCTGCCCATTCAGCGTCAAACGTTTGGGTGCCATCTCTATAGTGGATGGCAATGTATGTGTGAATATGTGGGAAACTGCATATGCGTTACCCGTGTGGCGTAGGACACATGGGGGCCGTTCGTCAGTGCTGGCACGAAGGGTCCAGAAGTGGTTATATCTGTCTTTTGTGTTCTGCTGCAGGTAAACTAACTCTGTTAAGCATGTTATGAAATCCTTGATCGTAGGAACGACTAGTATATATAGGGAGAGTATGTAATTGTGCCACTAGTCGCCCTCGTATACCATAATTGGTAATTGTTTGGGTGAGGAACGATAGAACGTGCATGCATCTGGCATATTTGAGTTTGGTTTGATCACCTTGTTGTTTATTGTTGCGCTTCAGTAAAAATTATTTATGTTTTGTACAAAAATTTATTCTGCGGGTACATGAAAATTTTGGAACTCCAATGACGAGCTGTGCATCGGATGTCTGCGAATCTGAATCTGTTTGAGCAATGTTCAGTACCACCTCCGCTATAGCTAATCTGGGCCGAACTTGTGCAAACCAACTTACCAATCTGCGGTTCAAGTTGAGTAGATACGGTTTCAACCGAAGCAAGTCATTTTATTTTTTTTCCCTTGGTGAACCATATCGCGAGGGAAATGATTCATGCCGTGTGTTCATATTATATATGCACATTCTTTATTTGCATGAATTAGTCTTGATAGCGGAATGGCTAACCAAGGGGTGGTTATTTTTGCAGATGGGTGATAACCATGCTGCCAACCATGACAATGAGAATCACAGAGCACTGCCCCAACCACCTCCTTCCTTGGCTCAGGCTATTGCGGCCCTTATCGCTGACCGCAATGAGCAGACTAAATTGATAAGGCAATTGGTGCAAAACAATGCCGGCAGTGGTCTACAAGCACCACCAGCAGAAACTGACTATGTCGGTTTTCTGGCCACGCAACCACATGTGTTCCACAATGCAGATGATCCCCTTGAGGCAGATGCTTGGATTCGCACCATCGAGGACAAGTTCAGCATCCTCAATTGCACAGAAGTGAACAAGGCTACCTTTGCATCGCAGCAACTGAGAGGCCCAGCAAAGATATGGTGGGTTAATCATAAAGCATTGCTCCCTCCCAATACACAACTCACTTGGAATGAGTTTGTGGCAGCATTCAAGGCCCATCATATTCCTACTAGTCTGATGAGAAGGAAGATGGCAGAGTTCCTAGCATTGAAGCAAGGAAACAATACTGTTCTGCAGTATGCTCAAACCTTTAATCAGTTGTCTCAGTATGGTGGTTTCCATGTGGATAGTGATGAAAAGAGGCAGGATTGCTTCCGGAGGGGATTGAACACAAAGCTGCAAGACAAACTGGCCCTAACTACTTGTGCCAACTTTATAGAACTGGTTAATAAGGCCATTATTCAAGAAGATGCTACCTTAACTCACAAGGCCGACAAAAAGAGGAAGGCACCTATTGGATCTTCCAACAGTGCACCCCAGAGGTACAAGGTAGTACAGACAAGAAATCAGCAAGCTCCACGATGCCCTATGCAGCCAGGCCATTGGGTCGCAAGACCACCACAGCAGCAACCGTGGGTACCACGTCTCCCAGCGCCACAACAAGGGCATAGGCCTCCAATGCAGAAAGTTACACGCACTAGTAACTATCCCTGTTTCAACTGTGGACTTCCTGGGCATTTGGCTCGTGATTGTCGTCTTCCACGCAAGCAGTTTAACTATAAGCCTCTCGCACCAGTTCCAACTGCCAGTACACAGGATCACAAGAAGAAAGCTGCACCTATCAAAACTGGTCGTGTGAACTACACTACACTGGAGGATGTTACTGACGGTACTCAAGTGATGATGGGTATGTTTTCCGTTAACCAGCGCCCTGTTGTTGTGTTATTTGATTCCGGAGCATCTCATACATTTATCAGTGAAGCCTGCGTAGCACAGCTCAACTTACGAGTAACACACCTGAAAAGACCCTATATTATTCATGCACCAGGTGCAAAGTTGCACGCCAGTAATGTGTTCAGGGTGTATCCCTTGACCTAGGTGGGAAAGTTTTCCAAACCGATCTCATTATTCTTCCAAATCAAGGAATTGAAGTTATTCTTGGAATGAATTGGATGGAAGAACATCGTGTTATCCTTGATACTTCATCTTGCATCATTCGAATCAATTCTTCCACATATGGTCCTTTGGATATTCATCTTTCTAAGCATGATATCCCCATCAATGCAATCTATCACCTTAAAGGGAAAAGCTTAGCGAAAATTCCGGTGGTCAGTGAGTATCCTGATGTGTTTCCAAAAGAATTACCAGGTATGCCTCCCGATCGAAATGTGGAGTTCGTGATTGAACTACAGCCTGGTACAGCACCTATATCTCGACGACCATATAGAATGACTCCTAGTGAGTTGGCTGAATTGAAAATCCAGTTGCAAGAATTACTAGATAAGGGTTTCATCCGACCAAGTACTTCACCGTGGGGTTGTCCAGCCTTGTTCCTGAAAAAGAAAGATCATGGGTTAAGATTGTGTGTAGACTATCGACCCTTGAATGTGGTCACCATTAAAAACAAGTATCCTCTCCCTCGCATTGATCTCCTTTTTGATCAATTAGCCGGTGCCAAGTTCTTCTCGAAAATAGATCTTCGATCTAGTTATCATCAAATCAAAATCCGGCCATCAGATATACCAAAAATAGCATTTTCCACTCGTTATGGTCTTTATGAGTACTTGGTTATGTCCTTTGGGTTAACCAATGCTCCAGCTTATTTCATGTACCTCATGAATTCAGTATTCATGCCAGAGTTGGATAAATTTGTTGTGGTATTCATTGATGATATCCTAATCTACTCCAAGACGGAGGAAGAACATGCTCAGCATCTTCATATAGTACTTCAGCGTCTCAGGGAACATCAGCTATATGCTAAACTCAGCAAGTATGAATTTTGGCTAAAGGAAGTTCCATTTCTAGGTCATGTTATCACGACTGAGGGTATCTCTGTTGATCCCAGTAAAGTACAGGATGTACTGAACTGGAAGGCTCCAAACTCAGTGGCTGAATCCGAAGTTTCTTAGGTTTAGCGGGTTATTATCGTCGATTCATACCAGAATTCTCTCTGATTGCTAAACCTATGACTGAACTTCTCAAGAAAGGTACCAAATTTCATTGGAGTGACCAATGTGAGCAAGCTTTCCGGAAGTTAATAACTCTACTTACTTCAGCACCAATCCTAGCCCAACTAGATACAACAAAACCATTCGATGTCAATTGTGATGCTTCAGGCACCGGAATTGGTTGTGTTCTGATGCAAGAGAATCGAGTGATAGCTTATGCTTCTCGATCACTCAAGTGTCACGAAGAGAACTATCCTACACATGATCTTGAACTAGCAGCCGTAGTCCATGCCTTAAAGATTTGGCGACATTATCTTATGGGTACAAGGTGTAACATCTATACAGATCATAAGAGTCTCAAGTATCTCTTCACTCAAGCTGATCTGAATATGCGTCAAAGACGATGGCTCGAGTTGATTAAGGATTATGAACTCGAAGTACACTACCACCCAGGAAAAGCAAATGTGGTTGCAAATGCATTAAGTCGCAAGGATCACTGTCGTTGCCTCTCTGCTACACCCTTAAGTGAGTCTCTTTGCTTTGAAATGGAAAAATTGAACTTGAGCATTGTACCACATGGCACATTGGCCCATCTAAAACTCACTCCTACTCTTCGTGATCTAATCATTGAAGCACAAAAGAAAGATAAACGAGTAAAATAAATTCAGAGATGATTATCAGAAGGAGATCCGCAAGTAAGTTGTTTCCACCAAGATAATCAGAATGTGTTATGGTTTAATAATCGAATAGTGGTACCTAAGGATTTTGAGCTCCGAAAGCAAATTCTTGATGAAGCTCATACTTCCCGACTATCCATCCATCCTGGTAGCAACAAGATGTACCAAGACCTGAAATAACGATTTTGGTGGACTAGGATGAAAAGAGAGATTGCCAAGTATGTGTCTAAATGTGACATCTGTAGAAGGGTTAAAGCTAGTCATCTCAGACCGGTGGGAACTCTTCAGCCCTTGAGTATTCCTAAATGGAAATGGGAAGATATCAGTATGGATTTCATTGTCGGTTTACCTCGAACTCAAAAGGGTTATGATTCTATCTGGGTTATTGTAGACCGCCTTACCAAATCTGCACATTTCCTTCCAGTTAAGACAAAATACTTGATCAAACAGTATGCTGAGTTGTATATGGATCACATCCTATGTTTACATGATGTGCCAAAGAATATCATATCAGATCGAGGGACCCAGTTTGTTGCTCGCTTTTGGGAACAATTGCATACTTGCTTAGGAACTCGATTGATCCGCAGCTCAGCCTATCACCCTCAAACAGATGGCCAAACGGAGAGAATTAATCAGATTTTAGAAGATATGCTCCGCGCATGTGTCTTAGCCTATCTACAGAAATGGGATCAATGTTTACCATTAACGGAATTTTCTTATAATAATAGCTGTCAAGAAAGCATCAAAATGGCAACATTTGAAGCATTATACGGTCGTCGATGCCGTACACCTCTGAATTGGTCTGACCCGGGGGAAAGAACTATCTTTGGACCCGATATGGTTCAAGAAGCTGAAGAACAAGTCCGCCTTATCCAAGAAAATTTGAAAATTGCGCAGTCTCGGCAGAAGAGCTACGCTGACAGAAGGAGAAATCCACTCGTCTTTGAAGTCGGTGACCATGTCTACTTAAGAGTATCGCCTTGAAAATGTGTGCAAAGATTCGGAGCAAGAGGAAAGTTAGCTCCCCGCTATATTGATCCATATCCAATTGTGGAAATATGCGGTCCTTTGGCTTACCGGTTGAATCTTCCAGCAAAATTTTCGGCAATTCATAAAATTTTCCATGTATCACAACTGAAGAAATGTTTGAGAATTCCAACTGAAGCTATTGATAGTGACTCAATTCAGTTAGAGTCTGATCTCACTTATCCTGAACATCCTATCAAGATTATTGATCGCAAGGATCGAGTTACTCGTCGCACAACCAACCGATTCTACAAAGTTCAATGGAGTAATCACTCCGAAGATGAAGCTACTTGGGAGCAAGAGGAATTTCTAAGATCCAAGTATCCGGACTTTTTAAACCCTCATCAAGGTACTTCTCACTTGAACCATCTCACCTTATACGTTCCCTCGTGCCTGAATCTCGGGACGAGATTCCTTTAAGGGGGAAAGGCTGTAACACCCCTGGTGTTAATCTTGTACAATAGCCACTAAGCATTGCTTAATCATGATCATTAGTTTAAGCTTTGTAATTAGTGGTAATTGTGCATGCATAATTATATTTTGAATTCATGTCATCACATGCATTCAAGTTTAATTATGTTTGTGCAATTTCTGCTAATTACAAACTAGCAGTCAAAATCCAGTCTAATCTCTGTCTGAACACCTCTTTGCGCTGAGTCTAAAATCAGCTTTGATCTTCTTTTAACCCAATTTTATCTCTCAAATCGTTGATCAAAACAACTTTTATCCAATACCAATGTTGTAGATCTTTTCTTCCTCTACAACTTTTATTTTACCAAATTTCAAGTTGCTGTGCGAAAATTTTAGTTTTGGGCGCTCTAAAATTGAATATGTTTTGCCCCAAAACCCGGAGGTTCCGGGTTTGGAAACCGGAAGTTCCGGTTTTGCTCTGTTTCATCTACTCCGGCGCCATACCGGCGACTACGCCGCCGGCGACGCCACGCGTCGCCGCACCGGTGAAGCCCTCACCGCTTAAGCGGCGCAGCCACGTCACGAGCGAAACCCTGTTTCGCTTCTCTTTCTTCTCCCTTCCTGTGCCTGCGCGAAGCCGGTAGGCGGAGCAGAGCCGCCGCTCGCTGTAGCTCGCCGCCGCTTGTCGCGCCGGCCGTCCCGCCGCCGTTCTTCGAACCCGAGCCCTCCCCGAGATGCTCCACCTCACCCCGCACCTCCACCGCCCCATCCCGAGCTCGGCCGAGACCTATCCCGGCCGAATCGGCCCCTCCTCCGTCGACCCGCCATTGCCGTCCCCGTCGAAGCTCCGCCCCTCACGCCGACGACCCCTCTCCGGCCGTCCTCCGCCCGATTCGAGCCCGTGGTGAGCTTTCCCGCGAGCCCCTCATCCTCCCTGACCCTTTTCCTCTTCGATCCGGACGCCGTCGGCATCGGAACGCCGCCGCGCCACCGTGGCCGCTGAGCTGTGCCGCTGGCGCACGCCGCGGGCTGCTCCTGCGCAGGCCCGGCCGCCAACGCCGCAAGCCCCGCGGCCGCAGGGCTCCCCTGGCCGCGGGCCAGCACCGCCCGCCGCCGGCCAGCTACGCCCTTGCGCGCCAAGCGCCGGCCATGGTCTTGGCCTGGCTGTCCCCTGTTTTTGCCCCAAAACCGGAACTTCTGGTTTTGGAACCCGGAGGTTCTGGTTTCCAGTTAAATTCCAGTTTCAGTTTTGTGTACTGATCTCGTAAAATGCGTGGTAAATAGCAAAAAAATGTGAAAAATGCAAACTAAATTTTGTTAGGTTTCTAAAATCAAGACCTTCATAGAAAAAATACTCATGCTTGTGAAATATCAATTTTGCCCCTACTAAAATTTTGGTTTGTGCTTAAGCTAGTTTAATTTGTATCTATTTTTCTGTTGGTCTAAAAATCATGAAATTTTTGTGGTAGACTACTCCTTGCATGTGTAGTTCACTGAAAAAATTTCATGAGGATAGCCTATGTGCATGTTTTGTAGATTTACTATTGCTTGATTTTCATTCTAGGGCTAAAATAAATGTTTTCAGCCATCAATAAATGTTGGTAAATTTTTGTTGCATGTTCTTTCTATATCTTGTCTTGCTGGTAATTTTTGTAGTTATTTTGTTCCTAGTTGCGGCGTTCTTTTTAGTGGCTGCAAAATAAAGTATTTTCTGCGGTGTATCTTTTTAATAATGGTTTGGTTTTAGTTTAATCTTGTGTTCTTTCTTTCGAATCAAAATAGGCTGCACTTGAAAATAATTTGATTCTATTTGCTTGCCAATAAATAAAATCTCTAGTTGGTTTTGCTTACCCAGTTTTATCTTATTTTAATCACTTTGCATTGCATCATGAACACTTGTATTATTTCATTGCACCGTTTTAACTTTTGCATGGCATCCTTTTTCATATGTATAGACACCGCGAACGAAGCCGTCTACGAGCTAGTTGCTGAGCCTGTCCAGGAGCCGCAAGCAGAAGAGCAGCAGGAGGAAACCGTTGAGCACGCTTCAGAAGAAGTTGCTAACCCCACTGACCTGCAAGGCAAGCCCTGGAGCATAACCCCTACTTTAAAACTTATGCAATGTATTATTTAAGTACTTGTGCATTAAGTTCTAGGAGTTACTTGGAACCTTAAATGCATTATCTTTAGGAGACCCCGGTCTTTTACTAGCATGATAGGTCGATAGCACTGCCATGCTTAAGTAAGATACGGTAGAAGATGGGTGATTTCCTGTCACCTGCGAGATATAGGTTTGGTACTTCAGTATGAAAGTAAGAAATAATGTTATGAGAATGGAAATGGAGACCGGGCGGAGGGAAAGTTGGACATAACCATGGAATAAATAAAAGTTGAGTCTCCGCCTGTGTCGATTGAGGACCGTACCGTTGCTGGCCGTGCTGACCAAGATTGAACAGTACTAACCACATGTCGGAAGTTGGAGGTAGTCGAAACTGGTAAGCTAATTACCTAAATTGCGTCGGAATCTGATTCTCGACCCGTGGTGCTGGGCAAGGGTTGACGGATGGTGAAGTCGTCCACGGGTTCACCGGGTGTTCGCACGTGCGGGGCTCATCATTCGGGTGTTTGCGGGCTTGACTCAGGCTTCGGGGTAATCATGGGAACAGTTGCTCGGTGTGACTCGCAGGGGTCGCACATGGCGTGTGAGTTAGGTCCACCTTGCAAGGTTAAATCGGATCGATTCGCCGTGACTTGCGGTTATGAGAACCTTGGTCACTTCATCGCATCGTAGTAAAGAAGTGGAATGAGACTGGAGTGGAAATGTTGAGTTGCATGTTACTAAAGATTAATATGATCAACCATGTATACTCTAGAGAAATAGACGAACGTAGTTTATAGCTATCAACTCAATTGGAGCTAAAATATTGAAAGTAAGATTCTAGTCAGGGTTTGGTTGTACCCCCTTCTGAGCAGGCTGTATTCCGGAAGACTTCGAGGAGATCTGTGTGTCTTGGGTTGGTCAGCCTCTTCCTCCGGGTTGGACTGTCGAGTGGGTTCCGTCTTCTCCATGAAGTACGGGCAGATTGGCCTCACATCAGTGGGCAAGATGTGAAGCTCGTCTTTTGTCGTCGATGGAAGTTATCGTATTGTATTTTGGGTCTCTGTTTTACTTCCGCTGTGTTGAACTCTAAGATTTGGATTGTAAACTCTGGATTGTAAAACTTTGTTGTAAATTATTTCTGAAGCTTGTGTTAAACTCTGTTTGTAAATTAACTTGAACTCTACGTTTGCTTGTAATCACATATGCTCGTCTTTTGTCGAGAGTTCCCGTGTAATTGATCCTAGTTACAGTAGGCAGTCTGGGTGTACTGGTTGAGTGCAGAAGCTGTGGTTTAAGCTTAAATTGTTAATTATTGCACTTGATCAGTATTATTTGGACTGTTCTGTGACATCGACCACCGAGATCAGCTCTTCATCCAGGGTCAGTTCCGATATGACCGCCCCGAGCTCCATCACCCGTTGAGTTTTCGAACTCGAGATCGCAGACGCGGCTTCCAGCCGCCCGAGGGCGACCCGTCACGCCGCCGTATCTCCCGATGATCTATTCTCTCAAATCGATCGTGTCTGCTGCTCCATCGCCGAGTGCATCCAACTAGGCGAAAATGCCCTGCGTCATCCAGATGACCCGGGCCGCATGTCATTCGGTCTCCGCAATGACTCGGCGGCCTACTCGGATTTGCTCCAGGTGCCCCGTAGGAGTCATCCTTTCCCAAATCTAGTCTGATCCAACTAGGATCAGCTCAGATCTGACTCTGTCCTAGGGCCGAATCCTGAGTTCCAGACGGCGTTGTTCACTCTCCCACCCAACCGCATCAGCTCGACTGATTGGCACCAGATCTCCATCGTTTCCTCCGACTCTGAGTCCTTCGAAGGAGAAGAAGAGGATCACCACAACCTGCGCCACAACTGCAACGCCAACCGCGCCACTTGGCGCGACAATGAGGCGGCCCTTTAGCAAGGAGAGGACCTTGAGAACGCCGACCAGCGCAACCCCAGGGTTGGACCTCTGCGCTCACCAGCGAGGCTGAGGAACCTCGAAAATGAGTTCTTGTTAGAGTACAACGGCCATGATGTCTTCACCACCCCATCCGCCAACATGGCCGATGTGTTCTAGGTATTTGAGACACTCCCTAACACCCCTGAACTCCAAAAAGCACATGCTCGCCTTCATCTTGCAGCAGCTCAGACTCAACGTCTGAGAAAGGAGAACTCGGGTTACGGAGCGCAGTCGAGTACCCACCATTCAGCTCACTCTCATCCCCATGACGAGGAGGTCGATCAGCCCGACCTCCGTGCTCGTCTCGACCGACAAGATCTGCGCCCCTATGTCAACAACCACCACCACAAGCACGACAGAGTGGAGAAGGAGCGTTGTCGGTGCCATACGATGAGGAGTACAACGCCCATGGTGCCAACCGCAACCGTAACCGTCGAGGAAACTACGGCCCACCTCGACATCGACGACAACCTCGACAATGACCTCGATGGCTTCTTTGCCTTCTCCATCAGGTTGTGTGTCATCCAATGGCATGCAACCTTCAAACTGGTTGGCATCGAGAAGTTCGATGGTGAGTTCGACCCCAAGACATGGCTGCGCACCTACTCCGTCACCGTACGCGCAGCCAACGGCAATTATGGCATCATGGCAGCCTACTTCCCCATGATGAGTCCGCTGGCGCTGAATTGGCTGAGGCAGTCCCTGCTAGCTCCATCAACAGCTGGCAGGATCTCTGCACCGCCTTTGTCTAGTACTTCTAGGCATCTTGTTCGGGTCCCAAAACCAAATGGGACCTTCGTGCAGTACTTCCAAGCATCGAACTATGGAGGAAAATGTTCAAGTCCAACCCCAAGACCGTCTCCGACATGACAGCCGTCGTCAACAAGCACATCGACATGGAGGATGCCAAGCGCGCCCATCACTGCCACAAGGACCGACACGAACCCGCTGATCGTCCCCCGCCACATAGGTCGGCGAGAGATAGAGATTGGTGGGGGGCGGAGAGGGTGGCATGGTTGGAGAGAGAGAGAGAGAGAGAGAGAGAGAGAGGTGGTGCCTACATTCGGGAGCCGCGAATTCTGCCATCGTATAGGTGGGGCCACCAAGCTCCCCTGCGGCCGCGCGGGTGAGGGCCATGAGCTCCGCCACAGCAAGGGCGTGGGAGAGAGGATTAGCGTGAGAGAGTGAGAGAAAGGACCAAATAGATGATGATAAAGACAATGCAGGGGAAACTTTATAAATGTTTGCCCGTGTGGCAACACGTAGCATGCCATGTCAACATTGGAAGCTCGTGTGGTGTGTTTGGGACCTCGGATGGACTAGTGAACACGGTTTAGGGGCCCAAATGGACAATTTGGGAGTTTAGGGACCTATGTAAAATTGCAGAATAAGTTCAGGGATCTGGAGTGCAATTTACTCGATAACAAATCTACAACTATCAGCAAGTTATATATACAGCTATATACATCTTTCATGGCTTGATGTCTTCCTTGAGTATGATGTATGAACAAAACTGAATTTTGTTCATGAAAGAATTAGATCTGTATGCTATCTTGTAAACATATCAACGTACAAGGATATCATCAACTTTGTCATCTTGCCTCCGTACTTCTACTTCAGTCTCGCTGGAAACTGATGTGGTAGGCAATGGGACAGAAACATTAACTTTTTTGAAAACCAAATATATTAGAGCTGCTATATATGCCGCCATGAAAGGGAAGACAAGGGTGCTGATTATTGCGCTCAATATCCTTGGGAGTTCACTATGCACAAGCCAACTGATAAAGCTTGTGCTAAAGGAATAAATATTAATCCCCATAATTACCGTGGAGAGGATCCATGTGACTCGGACAATCTAAAAGTGAAGATAGAAACTAATGTAAGTATAATATGTAACAAAAAGATATAAAGATCAATGTAAAGATGTTTATTAATAGGGTTAGAGTTCATCTATGCAATCTTCAAGCAGGAAATAATTCACAATTCGTGAATGCATCAAAAAAATTATCTTGCTTTTCTCTAAATATCAATGTAAAACTTTCCACTTATTAATGTTCCTATCTCTAGTGAAACAACATTGATGTTATTAAGAATCTCATGGAGAAATCAGATAGTAATCCATTGCATTAGATAGCTTACACCAGTTGTGTTCTTGTATGGCCCAATCATTGCACAACAGCTACTGAATTTGAGGAGAGGAACCAGGGCAAATGGCAACACAAAAGCTAGTATGATCTGCAAGATATGAAGAAAACCTATCAGAATTCTTTACTACTAATACTTATTCTGTATGATGACAAGGTGGTTGTCAAAGAAGTTACTGCGGATATATTGATAAGTTGTCGAACATGAGGGACACCGCTGATGCTACAAATTATCAAACTAGGTATGATGGTGAAACATGGTCCAATGATATAACTGATGCATTTTCTCATCCCAGAGAAACCCTGTACCACATCAAGATTGCAAAAGCTTTTAATAAAGATTGAGAGCAAAGTTCAACAAAACAACAGACACAGCTAATAAAACGTTCTTTGAGACATCATCCTTTTTTTTTCTTTTTTTTTGTGGGGGTGGGGGGGGGGGTTGCAAATTAAAGCCCGTCATGTAGCACATGTAAGATGGGTATACGAAGGAGAGATTTTTTTCCCCTTCTCTGTTAATGCAATGATACGCAGCTCTCTTGCGTATTTGACAAAAAAAAAATACATGTAGTATTCCAATTCGACTCCTTGCTGGAAATGCATTTTCAGAATCACGCTTATATAGACATTGTTTTATAGCTACCTAGAAACATATTATACAAACGCACCCCCTCCCCAGCAACGCACACTTGTAGCAGTGAAACCTAAATAGCCTTGACAACTGTTTCAATTTTGACTAAAACGCATGCTAGATTTTTAGTACAAAAATTACATTTTATGGATTGGAAACAGAACTAAATTATGAATAAATTTTTATTAAATTTAAATATGTTGATTCTATTGGCTATTAGTTTAAGTAAAATAATTATCTTAATAAAGTTGATTGTATAAGACAATGTGCATGCCATGCATGTGCTATAGCCTAACTTCAATGGTGACATAGTGTTGTGCACAACCCAACAAGGTTTCAACCTAACCCCATAGCTGTAGTAGCAGTTTTATTTATCAGTTCTCTTCCACACATATATTATGAAATACAAAGTGGAGAAATATGACGTATCTTGTATCTTGATATGCGCAAAAAAATTTGACATCATTTATAGCATTTCTTTGTAAATTACCTGCATAATGTATTGTCCAGAGTAGCTGGTAGCCACTGCACAACTTTGACCTGATGCTAACAATGCCAATCCATATATTTTCGAACTTGATTTTCCAAGCACATTCTGCACATAAGCATTTCATCATGTGTGAAAAGAATAAAAAGGAATGAGGAATCAGATGGGATTATATATTTTTCTTTATGCTAAAATTGAGTATTATGTTCCTCATAAGTTTAGGTCAACATGTTGAATTTGTTCGGGGGATAGAAGGACCATAGATGACTAATAAGGGAGAAAATAATAATAATAAAGAATACGGAACTTTCTTCATTTCGGTCTTTGGCTGGGGCCATTAGGTTGTAATGAAAAGTTCTAACAATAAGCTCTAAGATAAACCTAGTTGTTTGAGCTTGACTGCTATACACCCTTCATTCTTAAAGGAAAAAAGTCTAAATTACCCCTCTCAACTATAGCCCCTAAACTATAACTTGGTTCAGTTTACCCCCTAAACTATGCCATTTAGTTCATTTCACCCCATAATACAATTTGTCTTTTTTATTTCTTTATACACAAGTTAAATTTTAATTTAAAATTTTGTAGGATAGTAGTGGATATCACAATGAATATTTTAAAAAAATGTTAGAATTTTTTCATTGTTATTTTTCATATAATTTTGAACTCCAATGATTAATTTATTATCAATTACCCTAACCAATCAAAATAATGATAAAAAATCATGTTGTATTTTTTCTAACATGTTTATGACGTGTACTATCATCTTGTAAAATTTCAACTTAAAGCTCCACCTATGCATGGAGAAATAAGAAAGACAAATTGTATTAGGGGTTGATTTGAACCAAAAGGCATAGTTTGAGGAGTAAAATTGACCAAATGATAGTTTAGGGGGTTATCCAGACTTTGGCTATAGTTGAGGGGAGTAATTTGGACTTTTCCCTTCTTAAATATATGATGTATAGGATAAGATAATTAGTTCAAAATTCAACTAAGCTATCCTATCATAAGCGTCATATATTTGAGAACAGGGTAGTATTATTTGTTGGATGTATATGTGACCTTTTGTGTTTTTCCCATTATTTAAGGGGGGTTGTGCATAATTAATTACATGTACATGCATATATTTGGATCTTGCCCCCACATAATGAATACAAGTGCTATTCATAACATTATTAATATAACACATACCAACACTAAGTAATTAATATTCTTCTATATGGTTATAGTTTACAACGATGCTGCACAGTGTTGTGGTCGGTACTAACCTTGAGTAATACAGATGTGGAATTCAATGTAAGACCACTACATGTGCTAATGATGTCGTCAACCGATTGATTATTAGCACATATAGTCCCCGTAATTGACACAATGGCTACATTTACAAGTAGCACAAGGAACAAAGCAAATGCATTCTCAATCAAGAAGAATGTAGATGTTTCCTGGACAAAACAAGGGTCAAATTGTAGCCGTATATCAATGTACAAAAAAACACAAATTTGTCCTGAATAAAACAATGGTCCAAGTTGTATATCATTTTTTTACAAAAGAGACACAATAAGTGATATTTAATTGTAAACACAACCGTGTGATTTGAACTATACAAAATTTAATGTGCCATGTAAAACCTTTATATAACTAAATATTGCATGATTTTCCTGTTTATGATTCTTGCTACAAAGACACAACTTCAGAATCGCGCATGAATTTGTTGTGAACGTATAGCAGGACATTAGATTCAAAGTTATGTTGCAGTGCTATAATTGTTGAAAGTGAATTATCATGAATATTAATCACTTACTTTGACTTCGTTAGGAGAAGATGGTAGTTTTCTTGATAGCACCAATGAAGAATGTAAGAAGAGATTGTGTCTAGCATTATATCAAATATTAGTGATATGCATATTTAATATTTCATGAAAAAAGCTTAGTTCAAAATTATATATACTCACGGTACAATAAGAGAACAAAATACTGCAATTGCATCTGATGTAGCATAAGCCCCCCGCAATCTTGGTATGAATAGGTGCTGAATTACCTCACCCATAGGAGGATTGGCATTGCTCAAATCAACAAACAAGCAAGAGGCCATGGTGAAAATAAAAATAATACCTATCATCTCCATTTTCCTAACCTTCAAGAATAAAAAGATGGTCCATATATCAGTAATGCTATAAAAATAGAACTATATTTTCTTTTGTGTCATATATGTTCCTATTTTCTAGGAAATAATAAAATAATAGAATGATTATATTAAATATAACAAGGATAAAAAACAAACAAATAGAAATAAGGAGCAAAACAACACAACAAGCTTAGCTAAAACTCTAGCCAGTCTGAAATACCATATATATTACAATTTAGGCATGAAATTTTTTGTACATTGTTCTTTTCCCATATCTCATATCTACATCATTTGATCCCTTAATAGAAAAATAATATTTTTTTACTATTTTATTCTCTAGAAATGAAATGGGAGATTAATAAACAAATATTTGTATTATCTTCTAAATAGATCCTATGGGCTATTTCAATGAAAATATACATGATCCATTTTACACTGTTATTTCAATGGTGGCAGAGTACATTAACTACTTGTATATTTTGTGGTGAGGATGAGAATCTTACCCCATAACACTGTAAAGTCAGAATCAGGAGAGTGCTTGCTCCACATATTAGAACACCACCCCAAAAAGGGATGTGGAGCAATTTGTTGTATGCCAAAGCAGTTCCTAACACTATACAAAGAACAAAACGATGTTGCAATTAGTGGGCACATTATAGCAAAAAATACATTTTCTGTTACAATATTATTTGAAAATAAAAAAATTGTTACAAATGATCTTGCTTGTACTCAAATGACATAGTTACATGCTACCTCTATCACCCTGTTAGTAGCCCATGGTAACACTCCAACCCATTTGTAGCCTATTAATATTGGCATTGTTGGCCCATGTGATCCAAATGTGGTTCTGATGTGGTGGTTTAGTATCACCTTATAATGTGGATGACAACTAGTTTATAATATACTGCCCCCTAATTAACCCCTTTGCATGAAAATATGACAAAAGTGTAAGGGATGTGTTATGTATATGCGGGCATGTTCTTTGTGAGGAGATAGGATATAAGCAGATTTTAGAGCTAGGGTCGTTACTTGTTGGCTTCGAGGTTTTTAACCAATGCTACACTTCAATTATTGTCTATGATTGCTATAATGTTTCACAATGTTCTTCTCTTTATAAAATGTTTAAGGTGTGCACAATCACCTTGTAATGTTTGTGTCTCTTGAAATACATGACCTGAAAGTACCCAAGTTAATTCTATATAGACACTTGTGATGTGTACCTGCATATATATGCACCCCAGACACCAAAAATTCACACTTGAGCACCATCATTACAATATAAATATGGAAATGCATGTTTGAGGATTCATTTCATCAGTTTATCTACCTTAAAAATTCGAACCAGTATTTTTAGAACTGACCCTCGCTCAACTACTTATACAAAGTGTAGAATACTTAGACTTCACCCTGTTCTATCATAATAGATAGAAATTAATGCCCCAAAAGTGAAGACCACTTTCCACATTAACTTTAGGAATAAATATTTTTAAGAGGTCAAAACATCTAATTGCCTTCTAGAAAGAAACTAATTTCTCTTAAATATTTCTCATACATTCAAAGAAACCAACATCAGGAGACACTAAATGAACAAGAACAAACTCAATACCTCCTGGTACAGTGGCAGCAATCACACCAACCTCGATGAGCAACCAGAGTCCATACTTCACATGCTTTGGGTATTCATGCATACACAACTCAGCAAGATGCATTCCTATTGTTTGTTACAATGAAACCAAGATGTCATTTGCTTACCAATAAAAAGGTTGTGCATGTTAGAGTTCATGAGAAGAAGGTTATTTCTTTTAGGAAAAAGTATAAATTACTCCCTTCAAGTATGTCCATACTCCACATAACCCCTTAAACTATTTTTTTGGTTTAATTTATCCCCACAACTATATCAGTTGGTCCCACTTACCCTTAACAAAGATTTGTCTTTTCTTTTGTTTCTCCGTACATAAGTGGAGTTTTAAGTTCAAAATTTGCAAGGTGAGAGTAGACATCATAACATATGTCAAAAAAATAGATAATAAATTTTTCATAGTTATTTTGATGGGCTAGGATATCTTGTAAGGATATCTTTCAACTTAAATAATGATGCCCGCCATTACCCTACAAAATTTTAGCTTAAACTCCACTTGTGCATCAAGAAACAAAAAGACAAATCTTATTAATTAGTCGGTGGTCTAATTTACATAATTGTGGGGGTAAATTTTTTTTAAAAAAAAAAGATAGTTTGGGAAGTTATCCTGACTTTGACCATACTTGACTTTGAGAGAGTAATTTGGAATTTGTCCTTTCTTTATCTATGTTGAAATGATCAAAATACTTTGATTCACATAAAAGTAGGAACTAACTAATACGGAGCTTTCACGAACCATTTGGTTTAGTAGTACAGGGGGTGTGGATCACTTTCATGGTCTATATCCATGAAACCGGGTATGTAGCCTGAATGGAGCATTGGAGGGCACACTATTTTAAAAGGGAGACGTGAAAGAATAATTTCAACCAAAGAACAAATACTTGCTTTATAAAAAACAAAAGAACAAAGGTGAGGCAATATGGTTTTGGATTCACAAGAATTAGGAACAATCAACGGAGAGATTTCTTGAACGTTCGGTATACATCATCTCTACAACCATGAACCTAGGAGATGCATTTTCATTTGCAACAATGAAGCAATAATGTTCAATAAAGAACCATTCCTCATAAAGTTGAATTTGTAATAGGCTTTAAGATCATTTAGTTTAGGACTTAGTTGATTCAACAAGTAGAATTTGTGGTGAAAAGATATTCTCAATTCTCATTTAAAATAATTTAGGTTGGGGCGGCTCGCCCCATCATCCGCCCTGAAAATGCATTTTCAAGGAGCGGCTCAAAAGCTACAATAACAATTTTGTATTTGTGCAAGCTACAGGGTTGCATTTTTGGCCGCCCCTACAAAAAAAGGGGGGGCTCTCACAAACCATTTTTTTAGTAGCAGCATTACATTTGCAAAACCAAGTTGATAGTAAGAATAGTTTCACCTGTAATGATGCCCAGCTTTGCAGCCAATGATTGTATGATCAATACGAAAATGAAGCCAAAGAAGAGAACCCATAACAGCTGAAAAATTACATGTTTAATTAGTTCTCATTCTTGTAGATTGAGATGGTATAAACTATTCTATATGAAAAATAAAATTGGCAAGCTGTAGAACAGTTGGGAGCCTACCTCGTATTTATGACTTGATCCAGCCTGCAAATCAGTCTGCACTGTTCCAATCATACAACAATACCATGCATAATAAATACCAAAAAACAGAAGGAATAAGCCTATTACTTTTAGATGTACTAGCTTATTAGTTGACATTCCTTTTAGATCGCGAGGACCTTTGCCTAGCTTTTGTAGGAAACGTAGAAGGAATACATGTTGGGTATGCAAAGACGTTCTAGCTTATTAATTAGTTCACATTCTTATATGATTTACGAGGTATGGTCAAATTAAAAAAATGAAAATTAATAACAAAAAATTATTCTTATATATATGTATGTATATATACATATATATATATCACCTAGCAAAATTTAGTGCATTTCAGGAAATGTAACAGAAACTCATTTCATCCTAGTGTCACGTGTATGCTCACATTTCCAATATACAAGACATATTACCGTTGGTAGGGTCAAGGTAAGCCAAGGATATAAGAAAACCAGGTCCAGCATGCGCTACAAATCTCTTCCATGTTGGCCTCTGCATGCGGGAATAAAAAAAAACATATTTAGTAGGGATAAGAAAAAGGCAGCAGATGTCTCCATAACACGATTGCAGTACTACTATATGTTGGAACCAGGGTTAACCATTTCGTTTTCCGGTGAAATCCCGGTGATTGGCGGAAACGGAATTCCGTTCCGAAATTTCGGTGAATTTCGGCGAATTTCGGATGAATTTTTTTGAATTTTGAATTTTCAAAACGAAATTTTTCGAAAATACCGAAATATTTTTTCCCGGTACCGAGCGGAAACGAAAAATTTCGCCGAAATTCGGCGAAATTTCGCCGAAATTTCAAACCCTGGTTGGAACTAAAAGGTTCCCAAACTACCACCCAAACAGCCCCGGGCCCACATGTCATAAAATAGCCGGTCCAATTTTGGCCATGCCGCCAATTGGACTACCAAGCATGAATTCTGTCCCAGCTCATTCAGAACTCTCCCGTATGATGACTACGCAAAAGTCAGTCTTATCATTCTTAATTATTAGTGTGAGAAATAAGTGTGCAGTAAGCCAGTAACCACTCAGTAAGAATTCCCCGGAACTGGTCAACTTTCTATTCTATACTAGCCTGCCAAAGAAATGATTCATCACGTATGCTAAGTCCTAACTACACTGGAACAATGCTCGATATGATCCAGGTCGAAGCTAGCAGCGACGACGACAGACATGGCTGATTCCAGAGCCTGAAACTAATCAAGAAGCCTACTGCTTTGCCACTGTAAAACGAGAGACGAGCAAGGAAGGGTGACAGAGCAAGAGAGCAAACCTGCGGGAGGAGGCCGCCTTGTTCCGCATCATCATCGTGTCGCTGCCCCGACGACGAGGCCCCGGCGGCGCCACCCGCCGCGGCGGCCTCCATCTCTATCTCGATCTCGCCACCTCCTCCGGGGGCGGCGGCGACGACGGCCGCGACCCTCCCGCTCCCCCTCGTCCCGCGCTGCTGCTCCTCCCTCTCCACCACCTTCCTCCCGGCCTCCTCCATCGCCGCCGCTGCGGCGGCGTCGGGAGGCGGCGGCGGCGACGGCGAGCCCGAGTGGTGCGCGGCGACGACGACCATGGGAACGCGAGGCAGCCTGCGACTTTTTGTGCGTCTGCAACTGGGAGCTAGCGCCTGCGCAGGTCAACTCTCCGTTCCCTTTATTTGCATCCGAGAGCTAAGACATATACATATATAATATATATAACATATATATAATAAAATCCGTTATATATATTAATTAAACCATCACGTCGATCCGGTCGCTGCGACGCAAGCATCGAGATAGGGAGGGAAGCAGGTCGTCGTCGCCGTGCAGGTGGTGGCGTCCGAAGCTCACCTAACCCGGCCGGCCCGGGCTCTTGTACTTTAATTAATGGGTTTTTAGACCGTAGGACACCGCGAAAATGTGATTTTTCTTCTCGCACATTCTTAAAGTTAAATTTGTCTCTCACACACTACAAAATCAGTGTTTGGTCTGCAGCACACCGAGCCGACTAAAAAATTCATTTTTAATCTAGTTAAGTGGGAGAGATTTATTAAATGACATTTATGCCTTTCTTCCTTTCTTCCCTTGCCCGCTCTGTGTGTGTTTGTGCTCCGCTCCAATGGCACCCTCGACGTCTGGGGTGACGGCGAAGGCGTCGCCGTCCGCAGCGTCAAGAGCGTCGCCCCGGACGCGTAGAAGGCGGAGCTCCTGGACGGCCCGGCTCCAGCGCCCACTCCCGGTGGACTGTCATCCAAGCTTTGGGCCCTCTGGCGCAAGCGGCCGCGGCGCCGCTCTCGGCGCTGCTCCACGGGGACAAGCCTACCAGGCTCGACTGGAGCACCACCGGCGCCGCCAGCACGCTTAGGGGGCTCCAGTTCCTCAACCAGACCGCTGTCACCTTAGCTCTCACTCTGAATGCCTTCGCAAACAAGCTGTCCAAGATCCTCGAGTGCGTCTACAGTTCACCGCTGCCCATCGCTGTGCAGCACGCCCTCATCCGTGCTTTGCCCCCAACGAATCAAAGTAATAAATTAGTAGTACCTAAGTTGGAGGCCATCAATCTTGCTCCATCGATTTGATGCCTCTCCAAATCAAGGTGTACCACACCGTTGCCGATGTCGAGCACAACGGCAGGCCGCACGAGAACACCCGCGCAGATGACAAGGACGCCGACCACCGCCCCATGCTCGCCACTGGGGTGAGCTCCCTCTCCACGAGCGCTCCTGTCTCCTCACCTCTCGCACCACAACGTCCTTGCGCGGGGAGCGATAGCAGCCGACGGGAGGGTGCAGACGCGGGGGAGTGGTGGCGGTCGGCGCGAGGCAGAGGCGGCAGCGGCCTGCCGCCTGCCGGAGGGGAAGGAAGAAGATGACAAGCGGGTCTGATGGTAAAATAGTCTTTTACACATTCGTTCAGCTAAAAATAATTATTATACTTGGCGTGGTGTGTTGGAGACAAAATTACAATTTCACAATGTGTTGAAGACAAAATCAGCTTTTACGGTGTGCTCTACACAAAACCACTTTTTCAGAATGTGGCACTACAAATTTCCCTTAATTAATCCGGCCACCGATCATAAGCTCTAGTTTAATTAATGGCCACACGGCTCTACGTGTACGGCATGGGGTGGGTTAGCTTGAGCTGCGGTGGTGGTGGCGCCGTACGGATGGCCGGATCCGGCCGGCGCCGGATGGTCAGCTGGTGGTGGTGGCCAGGCTGCACGCCGTCACGGCGACCGGCTGGCAAGCAGCAGCGCCGATCCAAATCCGATGTGCCTGCCTCAGCTAGCTTCGACGTCCCCATCTCGAGGACAGTTGAGTTGGCAGCAGCGTGGGTTCTTCCGGAACTACTGCCGCTGCCGTACCATGGAAAAGCGACGGCGTGGTGGTGTACGGATCGGAGGAGAGCAGGTGCTGGATCTTTCTTGTGAGCCACAAGCGCGAGCTACCAGCAGGCAAGATGGGACTCGAACAAAAGATAAAAAAATTTACCGTGTGTTTGGTTGAAGGGTAGGGTCCAACCCACATGGGTTGAACCCCGTTTTCGGATGTTTGGATGGAGGTTGGAGAGGGTTGGGTTCGACCCGAAGGGGAATATTCGGCTGAGGTCCGGGTTGTACTCGTCCGCCAAAATCCAGCGGACGAGTCCAACCCCCGTTTCCTCCGTCTGGGTTCCGTCTTCACTCGCGGACGACTGGGCGACGGGCGGACGACTGTGCGAGGACGGGGCGACGGCCACGGCGACGGCGAAGGCGACGGGCGGACCATCCATTCCACCTCCGGCGTCCCTCCTCACGCTCCCCCCATGGCGTCCCTCCTCCCGCTCCCAGCGCTCGCGCTCTCCAACCCTAGCACCTCTGGGCGCTGCGGCGGCGCGGGTGGGCGGCGGCGGGGGCCGTGGCCTCGCCCAACTCCGTGCTCAGCGAGCACGCCTTCAAGCGGCTCCAGCTCGGGAGCGACGACGAGGATGACGAGGAGGGCGCCTACGGAAGCGACGCCGACGAGGGGCTGGAGGGGTTCCAGGATGACGAGCTCGTCGCCACGCTCGAGAAGCGGCGGAGGGCGAACGAGGCGGGGCCGGCGGCGGTGGCGGCGGGCGGAGGAGGCCGGGCCGGCCACCCGGCGCCCTCCCGGAGCGAGCCAAGGCCAAGGCCGGGCCGGCCACGGAGGCGGCCGCAGGGCAAGGCGGAGGGGCCCGCATCGGGGGCGGCGAGGGCGGAGCTGCGTCGGGGGCGTGCGGGCCCGCGTCGTGGGCGGCGGGCGGAGCTTGGTCGGGGGGCGCGCGGGCCCGCGTCGGGGGCGGCGAGGGGGGAGCCGCGTCGGGGGCGCGCCGGCCCGCGTCGGGGGCGGCGGGCGGAGCCGCGTTGGGGGCGCGCGTCAACGGCTGTGGGGGGGCGGCGGGGGCGACGAGTCCGGCAGCGGGGGCGGTGGCGGGGTGGCGGGAGCGGGGCGGCGGGGGGCGGTCCGGCAGTAGGAAGAAGAAAGGAGAGGGAGAGAGAAGACTGACATGTGGGGCCCACTAATGGAGTGAGTCTTGCCATCCAACCCGTATTCCCAATTCCCTCAACCAAACACGTGATGGGTTGACTCCATCCCTAAAATCAGAGCTACAACCAAACAATGAATGGGTTGGCTCCGTTCTCAAAATGAGGGTTGGATCCAACCCAACCCACTCATCCCGCAACTAAACACACGGTTAGAGCACGCTGCACGCGATCGGTGGGCCGGAATGTAGGCAAACCACACATGAGGACGAGGCCAAGGTCAGAATTTGGGAAAGCAGCTATATATGGCTTGTATTACGCGCATGCTTAGTGTACCAATCAATTGAATAATCTTTCATCTTTTTTTTTTGCGGAAGGAAAGGTACTACATTAAATTGGAGCACAGTACACCCCCCAACTTACAAACTGGACCCAAAAAAAACGAAAATTACAATTGAGACCCTAGGAGCCCTGTTCATCATCTTCATCGCCTCCGTTTCCCCCGACCAAACAGCAGAAGCAACACGGAAGCGCAGCTCTCCAAATCCTCCGCCGTGAGACTCCAACAAATGGTAAAGCCGCATAAACCACCACCCCGGAGCTCCAACCAAGATGGATTTATAACTTTGAAAGAGAATCGGCGATCCCACCATCGGAGGAAGAAGAGAAGGAACCTCCAGCAGAACCGGATCCGGCCGGCCAGAGGAGCAGCTAGCGCCACCACTTCCGTGAAGAAGAGAGAGCGCAGCAGGAAATCCGCGACCGGTGCGACAAACACCAGCCCGGAAGAAGCATCTCCTGGGGGAGCACCAATGATCTATCCCCAACGCAAGAAGAAGGACCACAAACCTCACAATACGAAGCACGGAGAGCAGCTCGCCGGAAACGCCTCGGAGGACCAAAATCTTCACTCGGCCACCGGAGACACGACCGTCGGAATCGAAGCCGAGGAAACCAAAGCACCACGCAGCTACCTCGCCGCAGCCGACGCCGAATCCCCCGCCATCGCCAACAAAGAGGAGCTGGATGCACCTTATTAGCAGAAACAGAGACGCCGCCCCTGCCGGAAACCTAAGCTCCATCGCCGACTACGGCGATGAGCAACCCTAGTCTACTAGACTGCACAACCTAGTAGCTAACTACGCCGGACATCGATCCGCACCATCCCCCGTCCGCTCCGGTGCCCAAAGGGCCGATGGAGGGAGGGGGCCGGTCGGAGTTGACGCCGGAAACAGTTTCACCTTTTCGCCCTGCTTTACTGTAGAAGGGGAAAAGAGAAGAGAAGAGTCGCAACAATGTGCCGGATCACTGCGAATAATCTTTCATCTATGTGCTCTCCAGTTTGAGGTCCTCCATGGATCGGAGGAGATGCAGCACTCCGCCATGGTCGTGCACGAAGCGGAAGAAACTTAAGATAATGACGTTTATCTGACGACGAACGACCAAGACAGCCGGCGGCAAATGATATTTATGTGCGAGTTAAATCAATTTTGGAAGACCTTTGTAACTTCATATGGCCGAGCAGCTGTAAAGAAAGAGTGGAAATGCCATCTAAAATACACATCTTTGCATGGCGTCTTGCTCTCAGTCGCCAAAGGAACGGCTGCTCTAGCTACATGTTGGATTTTTTTTTTTGAGAATTACATGTTGGAGTCATTGCCCGAACATGGGCGGTGTTTGGTTAGATTCTGAAATTTTTTTCACCTAGGGAATCTTCAATGCATGGGGCACTAAATGAAGGCTCTTTGCAAAACCTTTTCACATATGAGTGCAATTTAGTGCAACGAATCTAATGAGCCTAATTAATTCATGATTTACAACAGTAATGCTACAATAACCTTCCTCTAATCATCTTCTAATCATGCGGTCAAAGATCTAATTAGCTACAGTACTATAAGTACTATAGTTGTGGAGATTGTTTTGTAATAAGACTTTATTTAATACCTCTAATTAAGTGGCAAAAAGTTTTCATGAAATTTTTTTCAGGGCATCCAAACACAGCCCATGAAGGGGAATTTTAGAGCCCAGTGTCTACAGATTTGTTTGTTCAGCACTTCATCATTACATATTGGAAAAAATCCTTTTTACCTCTCTGAATATTGGGCTAAGTCTGCTTTTTCTCCCTGAACTTTGAAACCGGCCGACCAGTCTCCTCGGACTCCCAAAACCGGTCGCACCACCTCCTTGAGCGGGTTTGAGGGCGGTTTTACTATTTTTCTTTTATGTTTATTTTAACCGAATCTTTAAAAATTATAGTAAATCACAAAAAAAGTATAAAATAGAAAATTTAATTTTATTGGACTATATAGGCAGTGAACATATTATATGGTATACTTTAGTACAATTTTTTTGCTATATCTTTAGATATATACTTTTCTGTAATTAATTTATAGCTACTGTTTTTATCATGCAATCATTGTGAAATTTTTATGGTGGGCTAATCATTATATGATTGAGCTATAGTAAAAAATTTATGATTATTGGATCATGTATGACTGAGTTATAAATTTATCTATAGATTTGTCTAGATTTTTCTATAGATTTTTCTAGTTTATATAAATAAATCTATAGATAAGTCATACATTATCTAATAATCATAAAATTTTTACTACAGCTCAATCATATAACGATTAGTCCGCCATAAAAATTTCACCATAATTGGATGACGAAAACTATAGCTATAAATTAATTATAGAAAAATATATATCTAAAGATATAGCAAAAAAGTTGTACTAAAGTATACCATATAATATATTCACTGCATATATCTACTCATTTGAAGTCCAACAAAATTGAACTTTCTATTTTATGATTTTTTGTGATTTATTATAATTTTTCAAAGATTGAGTTAAAAGAAACATAAAATAAAAAGTGTAAAACCGCCCTTAAACCCGTTCAAGGAGGTCGTGCGACCGGTTTTGGGAGTCCGAGGAGGCTGGTCGACCGGTTTCAAAGTTCAGCGAGAAAAAACAAACTCGGCCCAAAGTTCACAAAAGCAAAAAGGATTTTTTTCTTTAGGCCAATCTCAGTGGGAGTGTCATACGAGTGTCATGGAAATTAAATTTGCTAACATGTACCGATCAGTATGAGGAGAGAAAAGAGAGGAGTGTCATGATATGTGAGATGAGTGTCATCACCATGACACTCCACGGCACGATTCTTAAGATTCTAGTTTAGTTAACTGACGATGACACTCCCACTGAGAGTGGGCTTACGAATCTAAACTCAGTCTGCCGGACGGCCGAAAGGTTTTTTCAAAAGCAATGTGGATGCCACGGAGCCCATCACACTAGCAGTCGCATCTCGCATCCCAGAAGGCCCAACATACGACGCACGCACACAAGGCCAGTGGCCCAACACACCAACAGCCTCATCCAGCCTGTTCGGATGCTTTAAACTGGCTGGGCTGGCTGGCTGGGCTGGATGCTGCACCAGCTGCTGTGCCGTCCGTCCTCACCGCCTCCGTTCGTACCCTGATGCCGTTTGGCTGTAGAGCCCATATGAAACTCCTAGGTCTACATGTCAGTGGTCGTTCACAGACTGAGCGCATCAGTGAGAGAGCAATTAATCCACCAGCCCAGCCCGGCCGGTCCCGCCAGCCGAACAGACGTGCGTGCATGAAGCCAGCAGCATAGCCGCACATGGCGGCTTCGTGTAAATATAGATTTAAACAAAAAATAGCAAATAATTATTCAAATTAAATTTCGGTTTCACCATTATAATCATAATATCTTCGAAACTTGATCGCTCTTAGCTATATAGGTGAATTTTATTTCTGGACTAGTTGTATTTCATTCTAATATATTCCGTTCCGGAACAATTGTTTTTAGAACATTTTATTTGTTCTCAAAATAATTTCTGTTTTTTATTATAATATTTGTATGTTTATTGACAGAAATTTTATGGAACATTGTTTACATAACATTTTTAAATTTTTGAAGTTCGAATAATTGGTCCCCTCTTACAAGGAACCGTTCAAATCTCACCATTAAATTGTTACAACTAGAAAATTATTCAAATATATTGAACTATGGTCTTATTTTGAATATCTTACTTGAATAAGCATAATAATAAAATTATTATTTAATTTAAATGCTCAGTTGGTAAACTAAATATTTTAAAAAAAGTTGCATGGGCAGACCACATATGCGGATATGCTACTTGTACAGGGTTGGCATCTGATATTACCTGCCAAAATGCTTTCATCATGTTTATCGTTTTTAAGCTACCATTTTGATAGTTTGTTATCATCATCGATGTGATTTAGATCGGATAGTCGCTAATTATCTAGTTAGAAGAATTTCAACTACACATCCATTTGGAACCACTTTAGCTCACACTCACAGCACCGGCCGGATGTGTTCAGTGCCGGCATAACATTGTATTGCCTCTCAATCTTGGTGCGAATGATCGGTTCTCCCACAATCTACTCGTCCATTGGAAATACAATTTCAATCCAAAACAATTTCCACAGATCAGCACTGTTTTTGAAAAAAGATTTTGTCACCGATGGAGAAGCCCTCTTCGGCTCTTGGCTGATTCCCGAGCATCAGCAATGGCGTCCACCATAGTAAGAACCCATTTGCACAGCCGTGGCTCCTTTATAAACAGCTCTGACTCTGGATTCTCTGGTACAGTGACTCTTTTGATGGAGCTAAAACTAATTTAAGAAACATTTGGCAAAATAGCTTCTTCAATTCTGACTTTGCCTCCTGAGGTGAAAGCCGTTCATGAAGCCTGTGGAACTATAATTTGTGGCTTCGCCTCCACACTGGAAGCAGTTCCGGGCTTTATGGTCGGCTTCATACATGGAGCCGTTCTAAAATAACCTCATTGGCAAGGTTTTAGGCGAAGCCATTTTTGAAGCCCTACTAAAGAGGCCCTAAATCCGGCTAAGGAGCTCATATGCATCGAGTCCGCCAAAGATTGCCGTCTCCCTGCACTCATGATAGACCTTAGTCGACGAATAAATTTCACCGTCAAAATCGCCGACGTCGTCAATGCCATAGTTTGACAATGGTACATTCGCAATCTGCTGAACATTTTATCAATCACCTACCAAAAATCGCGGGTTCCATTTGCACACTTCACGCAACAAATTAGCGCTGTACGAATTTGGAACCATAAGGTAAAGTGGTATTCAGAACCAGAAAGTTCAGATTTAAGCCACTCCCTACTTGGCCTGGTAGCAATCTGCTTTTAACCCTTTTGGAACTACTCTGACGGTCAAGACGAAAACTACACTTTTTCTATGAGTTGTTGAACAGTTCGCCAGGGCTCTGAACACTAGTGTATGATAATCGCACCAACTATTACACTCAACCAACAGGGGAACAAAAACACTTGGGGAGCAAAAGAACACGGTCAAAATTCCTAATTTCTTAACCTCATCGAAAACCTGCTTTACCAAGGCACTATTTGCCCGCAGAAAGACATCTCAGCTCACATACAACTGGACTCATAGAGACATTTACTCAGCAGGTGGAAGTGCTTTGGTAATGTCTCTCTCAGACACAGCACCATAGAAACATATCCTCGTGTTCCCTTCTCGGACCTTTGGATCTAGGTAGCCCTTGTATAAGTCCCAGAACTCATTGCTGCATAGTAATCAACGCAAATAGATTAGGATGTGACATTCTGCAAATTTCTGGGGACTAAATTCCGCTGACAAAATTATTACCTGACTTGTGGTAGCGTAAACAAGTTAAAGGATTTAGCATCTTTCTGCATGTCAGTGACCACTAGTTTCAAGCGTGACAATGACAAAGCTTCTATGTCAATTAGCTTCTTGATCCTGCACAGAGAACAAACTATAAGGGGCAATAGATGGCGGAAATAGTATGAGAAGCATGTCATAATTGTTGCTACTGGAAATATATCAAGTTACACTGCACATATGTCAGAACAGAATTACATCAACAATGTGCACCCAAACAATTTAGAATCTAGTTACTCTCTAAAACTTAAAAGTTAAACCACACCATATCCCTTTGACATAGACAAAAGTTATAATAACTGGCAGCAGTCCAGATGGTTTGAGTGGGGGGTGTGTGTGTGTGGGGGGGGGGGGCACAGATAACTTATCAAACTTGAACAGAAATACTTAGTGCCCATGTGTTTCAGTTTCTCTGTAACAAAATGGTGATAATGCCACCAAGATTGAAGCAGTAGATAATCAGCACAAAGTTTAGTCATTTGCTTAGTATAGAATGGAAGGTATGCAAATGAAAATAAAATTTATATGGCATGAACCTAAAAGGCTTTCTTCTCAATGCAATTATAGTAAGCAGTAGGCTTCTTTGGAAGAATCTCTAACAAATCAATGAAAACTGAAAACATGGTCATCAAGTTCAAAGTAACTGAAGTACTGAACAGCAACCGTCTACAAACATAACAGGGTAAAGGAACGCGCAAACTGGAATGGCAATCTCGAAAAAGAAAAAAAAAACTCGGCCTGCGAGGAGCAACCCTTACATAGGGAACCATAGACTGTGTGAGTCAGACTGGCTCTTGACCGTGTGCTTTGGCGTGGGACAGATGAGGGGATTTTTTTAACCCCAGCCTGAAATTCACTCCCACGGGGAATCGTACCCAGGACCTGAAGAGGTGCTACTAGAGACCTCTAAACAAATCAGCTAGAGGCCTGTTCGTAACTCGAATGGCAATCTAATGGCAACTAGTGGCAGAGAAAGCAAAACCGGTAATTCCATTTTTTTTGGTGGATAATACACCAAACTCTAATCCATAATTTATAAGCATTTTGAAGGGTTTGATAATGCAACAAGGTTCTATTCCAGATCCAACAATAGTTGTGGCCCCACCGCCCTAGACAAACCAAGCAATAGGTCAATTCTAGCTTATTGAAGAGCTGTCATCACTAGGATATTGCATAGGCAAGCCAGAGATAAGACATGCTGCCAGCCTGCCAACCAGAACCAAATGTCATGTCAGAGTGTCTTATGCAGTGCTACTGTGCAGAGGTGTGCAGTCAGAAGGATAGGTACAGCTGGATGAGAGAATTTACATCAGGCTTGATGAGTGCCAGATGATGGTAGATGTTTCAAAGGGCTATCTTAAAAATAGAAAAGGTGAAACCACGCAACAGGTCTTGACATCAAACATTGCAGAGCTATTTTAAGAAAAAGAAAGCAAATATTAACATGAATGCAGCCAAATAAAGTAGGTTGCCTTTGTTGTGACTAGATAAACAAACATCAATTACTAGTTTACTACCATTTCAAACTTTGGAGCTACGACACAAAATTGGCCTTGGTTAAACAAGCTAAAGAAGCTCAATTGATATGGATCAAATACAATGACAAAAAGCCAGATAGATAAAAACCGAAAAAGTCAAGATTGCTTGCCTGCTTGGTGTACCACAGGCAATATTTACTCGAGCATTAAGCATTGCCACCTGCATGCCAAATTTAGAAATGAGAAAGTAAAGATAGATCAGTAGGAAGTAAAACAATACAATTACTGGTGATGTAAGCAAACAGTCTGATATTATCATTTACATTTACATCTGCATTTCTTTTTTAAAAGCAGCAAGCTTTGTTATTCCAAGAACTCTCACATAGACAAAGCACACTTGCACTGTTACAAGGGAAATGTCAAATCTTAAGAAATCCACTGTAATGAAAGAAAGTTGTTTGATAAATGACTTACGACTGGATTTTGTTTTGTGCTTCACACTTTAACAGAGTGATGTCTGAAGATAGTCAGTACTCAGTCAACAAACAGGGCAGTTTTTGTTAAAACAATTTTTTTAATCAAGACAGAGTTCTGATGTTTGGTTGAAGCTCTTTATAATGGCCAAAGCACTTAAAGCAACCAATCTAATAATCTACACAAAAAGGACATTTTTATCTGCACTGCAAGATAGCTAAAGTGGTAAAATTAACAATTCTGGAATCAAATTGCTTATACAGAATATTCACAGCAACTTTGGACAATGCACGAATAGAATTAACATGAAGTGCAGATATAGTAAACGACATGAAGTTTCCAATTTCCATTGCTGAGTCATACCTGCTCCTCCACTTTCAAGTGTTTAGCAAAGAGCTTTACCGGGCGGCATTCTTTGGTGAACATTTTCAAACCCCTACAAACCAAAAGCTGATGTTGATTCTCTAGAAAGAATTACCAACAAAAAAAAACAATGCAGCGCACATTTCTGTTCTAATACAAGGAACAACTGGTACCTCAAAAGCTCTGAGGATCGCAGAGCAGCCGAGCTGATAACCAGGAGCGCAGGGCTGCCCACGCCGATCTCGCCCTCCACAACCTGCCCCTCGCAGAGCTCCTCCTTCCACGACGCGCCGAATGCCCCCTTCACATGGTCACCAAAGTTCTCCACGTCCTGGGCGCGTCCCTCTGCGAGCGGGACCATGCACCCTTCTGCAGAGGACCAGAACAGAACAGGCCTTCAGGTTCCGTTCCTCAAATTGGCACATCGAATTGGATTGTGTTGAATTTGAATTCAGCATGAGGATGAACAAACCTGAGTAGGAGTCGAGCTCGAGGGGCGACAGCCGCATCTTGACGGCGCGCTCGAAGCTGCGGAGGAGAAACTCGAGCTGCCGCGGCGGCGGCATCGCGGCCGACAAAAGGACCCCTCCCCCATCTCCGGCGGCAACCTGGTCCGGCTCGTCTGGTTTCTTGGCGGGCGGGCCGGTTGGCCGCGGCTTCTTCTCCTTATGCGTCGTGTGCTTATGATTCTCCTTCTTCTTCTTCTTCCCGGACGTCGATTTGGGACCCGAGGGTTTCTTCGCGAGGGGTTTGGATGGCCCGTGCGGCTTCTTGCGCTTGCGGCCGGCGGCGGCCGCGGCGGTCGGCTCCGTCGCCGGCGCCATTTTGGGGGTTTGGGTTTGGTAGGTTAGGGTTTTACCCCGTGCTGGTGCGGGCCGGATTGTCTGAAGGCCAGGCTTTGTAATTAAGGGAATTAGAAGGCATGGGGGGAAGGCCCAGCTCAAAGTTGCGAGGTATTTTAGCCCAATAATAATTAAGCTAAAACTTCCTTTTTGGATAAGTCTATTTGAAAGAATGAAAGAAAACAAAAAAGAATCATATAGCCACTGAAAAAGGTATTAAGTTTGTGCAACAATTAGCAACTATAGGGACTTCGTCAATATCAACATCCGCATGTTTTAGTCTTTTTTTGATGTGTGCATTATTTATATAAGCATATGTACTCTAGGTTCAGCGACTAGATATGAATTCGTAGGAGTGAATGTATATGCCAGCAGAAAGACTCAATGATATATGACCACTTCACTTCACTTCAGAGGGATCTTGGATGAGGACACTCCTGCAATAATATGAAAGAAATTCTCTAAGGCTGCGCATTGGGCCGAGCCAAGTTGTGTTTTTTTTTTGAACGCAAATTAGCCAAGTTGTTTTTTAGGTTTCTTATTTCAGTTATAGTCCAATAGCAACGTGTAAAGTGGCAGCATCGATCTTAAGATTTTTACTTAGTTATCCAGTTTTGTGGATGTTTTCATATGTGTGGGTCTGAGGGAAAATGTACATGGGCTGGCGGCTTGGCCAGCTGGGCTGTTCCATTCTGTGGAAAGTTTAGGACGCCTGATGGTAAATAAATAAATAGGAGACCCTTTGATGGAGGGGCTGCTTCCTCTCTCCTCCCTCTCTTCTCTCTCTGCCGTGGCCTTCTTTCTTGGCGAGCGACGGCTGGGCGAGCAACGTCGCCCTTCGCCGGCGACGAGCACCCACCAGGCAGGCCTCTTCCCTTTCCGTGGTGTGAAATCGGGCAACGCAGACCCTAATGTAAGTCACCTGTACTCGGATCTGACCCTATTACGTGCGTACATGTGCATTCGACCCGCAAACTTCGTTTTTTTTTTTGCAAGAAATCATCAGGTGTACATATGTGCACCCATTTCCTATATATGCTGGATCCGCCCCTTGTTTGATTTTCTGGATCGAATTCTGTCTCCAGGGTTTAATTGCGGTTTTACCTCAGTGGCCCAGTGGTAGCTCAAAGCTGCAGTTTTATTCCCCTGCTCAATTGCTGGGTTTGGTGGCTTGATTTGGGTTTATCTTGCTGAATTTGGATGGATCTACTTCCATTTGAGTTGGAGGATTGCATGACTGCGACCGGAATTTCCCATTGGAGTTGCATTTTCAAATCTGCGAGATCGGATCAATCTTCTTGTGCTTAATTTATTGCTTGGACATGGATTTTCTTCAATAAAGTATGCCTCGTACATTTTGAATTTCGCATCTTCTTTGCTCATTTTGAAGTTAAAGCTGGAACCTGCAACTAGATTAGGTGCAATCAATTGCATGTACTAGGATCCTGTATCTTGAATATTTCATTGTGGCAGAGTACTCAAGTTCAGTTCACTAAAGTTGGAGAACCCATTATGGAACTAAAATTCATCCCCAGTGAAACTCTAACTTGGCATGCAAATTTAATGCTCTGGCACAATTAAAGTCTTTGCTGCATCAATAAGATCTTGAAACTGCTTGATCTGTGAAATTAAATTATTTCAGTTTTCTTGTCCAATGTGAATATCTTGGGTTTAACCGTAAATTCATTTTTTAATTTGTGAGTAAGATCCTTGCATTTAATAGATCGAAGCTATGATCTTGTAGCTTCAGGATTAGAATTGCATTGAAAAAAAGGTAATATCAATTGGGGAAAATAAACTTGCAGCATGGCACTATAGATTCACTATTATAATCAACTCGGATTGTTACTGTTGTCTGAAATCTCCATCACACACTTTCAACGCAAGTTTACTGAAGATCTGTACCTGCAAAAAGTTAAGACTTCAAATTCTTGAGGGGGCTCCGGATAACATTTGATTCAGGATCCAAGATTATTGTGAAGATAATACTTAATTGTGCAATTTTGCAGAAACATATTTGAACGATCAAATCAAGATATGACATTATTTCACAAATATTTAATTATGCAAGGAAGGGGATTATCCAAGTTGCTTTTGCACATATTCCTTAGAGACATCACTTTCAAAATTGCCAATCCAGCAACTAACTAGCAATTCTCTTAGCTGGTGATGGGCCCTGATAAGTGTCTCTGTTGATTGATTGCCATCATGGTTGTTGTTTGGGAGTCAGCAATTCTCTCCGGTCTGTTTGTGATCCCGTCAGGATGAGAGATTTAGTCAGATCCGTATCGTGTTGCATGGAGGCATCACATCATCTTGGTCGTTTTCAGGATACATTGCCTGACCCTTGCAAATTGCTTTGCAGACAAGTTCCTTGAACTTTATAGGAAAGAGATTTTGCTGGCATTTATTTTATAGAATCCTTACAATTCAAAAGTTTGAAATGATCTGAGTGGGTGGAAAGAGATGGATTCCAATCACCTGCACAAAGAAAAATGTAGAACGTGTTAGCAATGCAATCTCATCGATTCCAGCTGGCACAGTTTTAATCAGGATATGCACTGTTTTAGCAAAGCCAACCAATCCACCAGATTTTAGACGCTTGATTCTTGCATTCTGCAATAAATTGTGAACTCTGTGCTAATTTGGAAATTTCTTTGTCATTGGATCTATGATGCTATTTATTGTTTACAGTTGCAAGTCAATCATATCCTCTTTTTATGTGTTGAGTTGGTTGTGTACTGATTGAATTTGATTTGGTTCCACAGCTTTCACCAGGAGGAGATAGGCCAAAGAGGCAACATGATGATGGGGACTCAACTATGTTCTTCCAGAGTTCTATCACTTCAGCGAGATGAAAATGGCAATGAGGAACTCTCGGTGCTTCCCCGGCATACCAAGGTTATTGTCACTGGGAACAACCGAACAAAGTCTGTCTTGGTTGGCCTACAAGGCGTTGTCAAGAAGGTTGTTGGCCTTGGAGGCTGGCATTGGTTGGTGAGTCTTCCTTCCAAATTTATGTGGGCATTTCACTGAAACTTTGCTTAGTTTCTTGTTTGTCGATATAGTAAGTTAGTAACGGGTGCCTAATAAGTGACAAGAATAACAGACCTCTGTTTTCAGAAAGTAGATCGTCTACTCAAATAATTTTTACAGTTTCAAGTGTTTGTTCTTTCGTTTAGAAATACCATCATGGTCATGGCATGAGTCTTCCTTCCCATTATTAATCCTTCCACTAAAACTTTGCTTAGTTGCTGATTTGTCATTATTGTGAATTTGTAATGGGTGCCTAACAAGTGAAAAGAACCACATTGACCTTGCTTTTCTGAAAGTTGATAGTCTAGTTAAGCAATTTCATACAGGTTAAGTGTTTTCTTTGTTTTAGAAATACCATCATGTGAACTAACCAAGTCTCAATGGTTTATGCTTGCTTTTTAAAAAGCCAGATATACCACAAAGTTTTCTGATTTTTATGAGCTTAGAACTAGCGGACAAGATATGTGCAGCTTTTGTGGAACACGTCATTGGAGTGTGGTATTTTGTTCCAATTCCTGATATATTCTTGCCAAATCAGGTTCTAAACAATGGTGTAGAGGTGAAGTTGCAGAGGAATGCTTTGAGTGTCTTGGAAGCTCCAACAGGCAACGAACATGACGATGATATCAATGGCAACAATTCATTCTGCAGCAACTCCGACATGGGCGAGAAAGACATGGATAGTAAGACCACACAACAGCAATTGCATTTTTGCCAGTTGCTTCAAACTGCGTATAGTTCAATGAGCTTGATTTTCTTTTGCTCTTTTTGTGCAAGTAGCAAGCATAGAATACCACAAGCCAACAAAGGCAAAAGTTCGGCATACAAAGCCATGGTCGTCCTGCGCAAAGTCGAGCAACCGAGCAAATTTTCATTTGACTTCGAAGCCGAGAGCGGTTGTCGTGGTGCTGCAAACCACGGCCGGGTGGCGGAAGGCACCCGCCCTAGCCCAGAGGGTGTGTACTCAGGGGGTAGCTAGTCTTAGATCGATCTCCCTTCAGAACACGATGAACACAGCAGGATTTAGAGTGGTTCGGGCCGCCGGAGCGTAATACCCTACATCCACTGTGTGTTGTATTGCCTTCCCACAAGCGTGAGGAGGTGCGAGAGCTTGAGTCTGTATTGTGGAGATGATGTGTGAACCCCCTGTGTTCTAGCGGGCGTGCTCTCCCTTTTATATGTCCAAGGGGAGCACGTACACTGAGCGGGGCCCCGACATGTGGACCCGGCGATGTATTATAAACTACACTTTGGCCTTCAATGGCTCAGATCCGGAGATCTTGTCGTCGGCTTCTGTGCGTAGCTTCTGACCAGGGATGGTCTTGAGTTGTCCTGTCAGAGTAGAGTCTAGCCTTTGCAGTCGCGCGTCGAGGTCACGATGAAGCGCCGAACTACTGACTCAGTCCACTGTAGCAGCGTGCACTGTTGCTTCAGTCAGTAGCTGGTCATCATGACTCGTCGCTCATGCGCGCAGCGCTGAGTCTTTAATGCTTGTCTCGGTATCTGGCGATCCACAGTGTGGACTGACAAAAGCTGCCCCGTGCCCAGAGGCAGCAGATCCCGCCTCAACCACTCGCACTTAATGCGGGTGGGTGAGGGAGCTTCCAGCGGAAGGCTGGCGCCCGCGCCCGCGTCTGCGTGACACGTGGCGGCTCCGGACCCCACCCGAGCAGCTTGCTGAGCCGAGAGCTCACGGGGGTCCGGGTAGGCACGTGGAGGTCCCGGACCTGCCTGCGGGAGTCCGGATGGCACGTGGAGGTCCCGGACCCGCCTGCGGGGGTCCGGGTCCGCGGCCACAGGTGCTGAGCATTTCCACCTCTGGGACACGTGGTGACACCGGACCCGTCCCCAAACGGGAAGCGGGTCCGGGACCGTTGGTCCGGTGAGATGGAGTCGGAACCCAGGAGTCCGGCTGCTCAGCTCCTTAGGGCGTAGTTACGGATAACTACGCGAGTCTTGGCACAGTAGGAGTGGGTACCCCAGTTGTAGGGTACCGACAGTGGCCCCCGGGCCCGCCTCGGGAGAGGCAACGAACCCGCAGGTGGGGCCACTACTGTGAGCAACTTGGCTGCTTCTGGCACCCAGCGGTGCGCCCCGCAAGGGTCTTGCCCTGCATCGTCCATCCCTTGGGTCACCTGCTGCATCATCACGTTTGGACCTGCACATGACTCAAGGTAGATGCTTAGTAGCGTGCCCACGGGTCCCAAATCCTGTTGGCTGTAATCCTTTGAGATGGATAGCTAGGTTCAGTGAACGAAGCTCAAGGGGCCGGCCTTTAGGTTAAGAGAAAGTCCGGACCTCCAGGTTCCCAGTCCTAGGTACTACGGCACTCATTCACAGGAGGTGGTGCGTGCAGGCTTAGGGTACAGAACCAGGCTAAGCGGCTACACGGCTCCGGACCTCCCCGGAGAATGAGTGCGCTTCCCTGAACCTGCAGGTTCCCAGGGGTCCGAACCCCTCTCTTCCATGAGGGGTCTCGAGCTAAGTCACTAACTAGCCAACTCAATTCGGACCACAATCACCGCACAAGAGTAAGAAGCCACGTGGGGGTTAGCGCAAACAGAATGCGTAGATCGAAATTGGAATGTAACATCCTTAGAGGCGAACTGAGAATAAACTTTTCCTTTATAACTAGATGTACATGAGATGTGCGATGTAAGCCAGAACACGGGTTTATGAGGCCGGAGCTGTCCGGACCTCCGGGCCCCCAGTCTTAGGTACTACGGTACTCACCCTAGGGAGGTAGAGCATGCAGGCTTAGGGTACGGAACCAGGCTAAGCGGCTACACGGCTCCGGACCTCCCCGGAGGGTGAATACGCTTCCCTGAACCTGGTTCGCAGAGGTCCGGACCCCTCCACGGGGGAGGCTCACCGGACTGGACCACACGGAAGTACTACATAGTTACAAAGGAAAAGATTTTATTCCCTGCTGGGCCTCTAAGAGTAGGACTTACAGAGATGTAGAGTCGGGGGTACGACCGGAGTCGGCTTTCCGCCGGAGAGAGCCACTAGAGCCGGCTTTCCGCCGGAGCGGGCTCGGTGCGACCGGAGTCGGCTTTCCGCCGGAGCGGCTTGGTGCGACCGGAGTCGGCTTTCCGCCGGAGCGGGCTTGGTGCGACCGGAGTCGGCAGTCCGCCGGAGCGGGCTTGGTGCGACCGGAGTCGGCTTTCCGCCGGAGCGGGCTTCCTCTCATGAGTGAGGTATGCTGTGAGCTGGGATTTGTCGCTCCGCCGCTCGCAGCTTGTGAGGGAGCCCTTGACGGGTGCCCTGACTCTTGCCGGCGGGCGGCGCGCGCCGCCGCCAACGGTGGCTGCTCCACAGGCACAGTTGCCCCTGGAGCAGGAACGCGAGAGGCATGTGGCGTGGAGGACGCCACCCCCTCCGTCATCTCCACGTCGTCCACGCGAACCATGGGGACGAAGAAGATGATGAAATGCGACCAGCTAGCGCCCCTACCTGGCGCGCCAAATGTCGTGGTGCTGCAAACCACGGCCGGGTGGCGGAAGGCACCCGCCCTAGCCCAGAGGGTGTGTACTCAGGGGGTAGCTAGTCTTAGATCGATCTCCCTTCAGAACACGATGAACACAGCAGGATTTAGAGTGGTTCGGGCCGCCGGAGCGTAATACCCTACATCCACTGTGTGTTGTATTGCCTTCCCACAAGCGTGAGGAGGTGCGAGAGCTTGAGTCTGTATTGTGGAGATGATGTGTGAACCCCCTGTGTTCTAGCGGGCGTGCTCTCCCTTTTATATGTCCAAGGGGAGCACGTACACTGAGCGGGGCCCCGACATGTGGACCCGGCGATGTATTATAAACTACACTTTGGCCTTCAATGGCTCAGATCCGGAGATCTTGTCGTCGGCTTCTGTGCGTAGCTTCTGACCAGGGATGGTCTTGAGTTGTCCTGTCAGAGTAGAGTCTAGCCTTTGCAGTCGCGCGTCGAGGTCACGATGAAGCGCCGAACTACTGACTCAGTCCACTGTAGCAGCGTGCACTGTTGCTTCAGTCAGTAGCTGGTCATCATGACTCGTCGCTCATGCGCGCAGCGCTGAGTCTTTAATGCTTGTCTCGGTATCTGGCGATCCACAGTGTGGACTGACAAAAGCTGCCCCGTGCCCAGAGGCAGCAGATCCCGCCTCAACCACTCGCACTTAATGCGGGTGGGTGAGGGAGCTTCCAGCGGAAGGCTGGCGCCCGCGCCCGCGTCTGCGTGACACGTGGCGGCTCCGGACCCCACCCGAGCAGCTTGCTGAGCCGAGAGCTCACGGGGGTCCGGGTAGGCACGTGGAGGTCCCGGACCTGCCTGCGGGAGTCCGGATGGCACGTGGAGGTCCCGGACCCGCCTGCGGGGGTCCGGGTCCGCGGCCACAGGTGCTGAGCATTTCCACCTCTGGGACACGTGGTGACACCGGACCCGTCCCCAAACGGGAAGCGGGTCCGGGACCGTTGGTCCGGTGAGATGGAGTCGGAACCCAGGAGTCCGGCTGCTCAGCTCCTTAGGGCGTAGTTACGGATAACTACGCGAGTCTTGGCACAGTAGGAGTGGGTACCCCAGTTGTAGGGTACCGACAGCGGTAATCACTATCATGGTTTGAAAACACTAGTAGATTAGTACAATTTGATTTTCATTTGACTTCGAAACCAAGAGCAGTAATCACTATCATGTTTTGAAAACACTAGTAGATTAGTACAATTTGATAGATAAGGTAGTGCCGTCCAGTTCCAGATCTATTGTAACCTGGGATCACGTGGCATGGCCCATGGTTTGGTAGAATTTGTTGTTTCGTTAGGCAGTTTTGTGGACTCACCCATTTTGTCATGCATGACTGCTTTGTTATTGCCCAGGCCAAATTTGTGCCAGTGACATATCATTATGAACCATCTGCTAATGCCCTAATTTACAAATGTGTTTTCTATCACATCAGCACTGAACCAAGTGTATTGTAACTTTATTTGTCTGCAGAAAGTAAATCTGACAAAGCTCGGAACACCCACACTGTGGAGATACTGGAAGCACTTCAACCTTGTGAGTAGCCTGGCCGATCCATTCGCCCTGAGCCAACTAGCCTTGTTTTAGACTTTTGCATGCTGTAATTTCCACCTCATGCTAAAATCCTTTGCAGGTAAGCATGAACCCCAATCCATCAAAGGAGGAGCTCTTCCATGGGGTACAACAGCACTTCCAGTCACAGGTAGCTGCAAAAATTACTGCAACCAACTAATGCTTGCCACCATATAGCATAGAACCTATCTAGAATTCCCTTGTGACGACAATGAAAATAGACCATCTAATCTTTGCCTGTGTATCCTCCTCCAAATGCTAAATATCAGCAACAATTGGACGAGTTGCAAGTCATCCTGGACTTCATTCACACAACAAAGCGGTTGAAGAGCCTGTACAACAGCTCCTAGCCTTGTCAGCTTGTCATCAGCTGCACAGATCCATGCTTCTCATCTCTTCCTTGGTGGTACAGATCTCAAGAACTTTAGAATGTGCATGTGCTTGGTCAGTGGTCGCTAAAAAAAGGTCATAGGATAGCCTGAACATAAAGAATTAGAAGTGAACTTAATCTGGAGTACTTTTCTTTTTCTTACTTGTAATGATGATGGGTTATGTAAAACCCTTATTGGTGGCATAGTTTCAGACTGGCAGATCTCAGTATTGGAGACATGATACTAGTGGAAATTCGGAAATGTGCTCTTTTGCCTCAAAAAGTGGCAGGAGCAATGAGGAGCCTGCTCTAGATTTCCGTGCATTTATAAAACCAGTCCACCGTCGACCACACTTAAATGCAATGAATTGAATCCTGCTGCCTAGTGAGCTGGAGTAACACGGTAGGCTTGTTTGGTTTGTACTAAAATTAAAAAATTAAGGCCACATGGAAACTTTATTGAATTTTAGTAAAAATTCAAGAACAAGGCGGACGAAATTTGGCCAAGTTTGACTCTGAATTTGAGCTAAAGTCTTTGCAAATTTTTGGCATATTAGAAGCCAAAGCGTGGTTCAAATCAAATTGGATGAAGCTGTGGAATGAAATTTTGGTAGTCCAATTGTAAACATACTCCCTTTATTCCAAAAAGAATGCAACTCTCACTTCCAAAAAGTCAAATAATATTCAGTTTGATAAAATTTGTATAAAATAGTATTAATATTTATGTTACAAAATAATTATCATTAGATTAATCATATAATATATTTTCATACTAAATCTATTTAAAAATATTAATATTCTTAATTTTTTATATAAATTTGATTAAATTTGAAATTGCTTAATCTCAAAAAGCGAGAGTTGCATTGTTTTAAGAACCAGAGAGTATTAAACAAGCCATCTCAAGTGGCCGTGTTTGGATGAGGGGTGAAAATGTTTTGATGAGAGAGAAACGATGCTTTGACTACTAATTAGGGGTATTAAATAAAGTCTAATTACAAAATTATCTCCACAACTAGGGTACTGTAGCAGTTGCTCTAGCTAATGAGGCCTTTGACCGTACGATTGGAGGATGATTGAGCGCGGTTACTGTAGCATCACTGTAGCCAATCATGATGGAACTTGGCTCATTAGATTCGTCTCGAAAAGTTACACTCATTCCTAAAAAGATTTTGCAAATAGACTTCATTTAGTACTGCATGCAGGCATTTGTCTTTTAGTGTAAAAGTTTCCGTGGATTCATCCAAACACGGCTAAAGACAAACGCATCATGTACTGTAAAGTTGTTGGCAGTGAATGACAGCTCTTCGCATTGACCCCCGTGACGGTGAGGGAGGGGTGGGGACGGGCGGGGTTACCCTATCGACAGGGAACTCCAACAAGGATGACGGTGGACCAGGTGCACTGGACCTAGTCAGCCTGCTGCTTCCTATCATTGCTGCCAGTCAATCTGCGGTTCACCGTGAGCCCGGAGCACGGAGGCAGAAAGCAGGGAACAAAAAGATGCGCGTGATGACTGATGAGGTGCGGGCGCATGCGTGTGGCGTGTGGGACCCGTAGTTGTGCAGGAGCCAAGCGGCCGGGTAGGACCCGTAGTAGCGGGAAAATAGGAGAGGTGAGATGATGTGGGTCCGCTGTCTCCACATTAAAAGAGGTTTCTACTGAAAATAAAGAAACGCCACTACGTACCAACTGCATTTGTCTTCGTTCGTCTGTTTTTCTAATTCTATATAGTAAATTTTCAGAAATTTTGAACTTTTTTCTTTCCATGTGTCTTTTTTTTAAAAAAAACTTGAGAACTCCTGAGGATTTCCAGAGGTGGCTAAACAGTAAATTAGTCATCATGTTATGACGATCACAATCGATCATTGACATGGTGGGAAGTTCGTTTCATCTATCCTGCTTCCGGTACACTCGTTTCTTGGTGGATGAACAAGGTTGTAGGCAGCACGCCGAAAGTGACTAGCTGCACGCAAGAAACCAGCACGTGTGAACAAGACACAAGCCTCGTACTATGGATCTTGGTCAATCTTCTGGGAAAATTAGTGGATTACAAGTGTTTTGTTCATACAATTCTAATGCACGCGTGTTAGCAGTCAGCACCAATATTTCCTGTGGAATAATGATGATACCAGTACGGTTCGTGCAATGTCAATTATTTTACCGTACCGAGACATGCAAGTGGCCACCATAGTGTCCATCCGCATCAATAATCAGATATGGATACCCGCATTCCCAACTCTTAAGCTTTTCATTTGAGAAAATTAAGAATTATTTATCTTCGCAGCCAGTGCTTAAAGCGCCTAGGAGAGAGGTTCCATTCAGGCTTTATGTGGCTGTGGAAGATAGAGTTATTGGTATTGTTTTGATTCAAAAAACCGAAAGAAAGGAGTACATTATTACATATACAAGTCGATGACTTATTGATGCGGAAACAATGTATACATTTATTGAAAAGTAGTGCATTATTTGTTATCTAGTACTTGCATAGTCACTTGTCAAACCAATGTTATTAAGCATGTGTTAAAAAACCGATTTTGAGTGGAAGAATCGATAAATGGGCTTATGCGCTTGTGGAATATGATTTGGCTTATGAATCGTTAAAATATGTAAAAGACCAAATTGTAGCGGATTTTATTGTTGAACATCGGATTAGTTATAATCATGATTTAGAAGTCGGTTATATTACTTGCACACCATGGAAGATATACTTTGATGGATCGATTTGTGATGATGGGAGAGGAGTTGGTATTGAAAATATTCTTATTTCTCCGAGTGGTGCTGTTTTTGAGTTCTCAAACCGATTAGAAGAATTTTGCACAAACAATCAAGTTGAATATGAAGCACTTCTATTCGGCTTAGAATTTTTGCAATCTATGGACATGAAGCATGTTGAAGCCTTTGGTGATTCGTTTCTGGTGGTGCATCAAGTATCCAAGGTATGCCAATGCTAATGGATCTTTAAATGCATATTTTGATAAATGCCTTGATACTATCTCTTGCTTTGATGAATTTGTGATTCGACATATTCTAAGAAAAGAGAATGAAAAGACTAACGCTCTGGCTCAGCAAGCATCTGTTTATAATGTTGTAAAGAAATATTTCAATATTAAAAAGTCGATGCGAATTAAAACCGAGTCACTAGTTCTGCGACGGGTCTAACCACACAGACCAGTATGACCGGTCAGGGGATCGGTTTGATCGTCGAGGGTGGTGAAAAATGTGGTTCGGCTGATAAATCTAATCAAAAGATTGAGGCCGAGGTGCAAGATTGGAGGGTGCCTATCATAACATATTATACTTTTAATTATGCTTTGATTGACGATAAACTTTATCGTCGGACCGCCGATGATCTACTTCTCGAATGCTTGGGTGCTGATCAGACCCGTATTGCTTTAGGGAAACGAGCACCGAAAAACAAAATTTTCTACCCATACTCAGGAACTACTGTTGTTATAGATCACGGGATTACCACTAGACGCGCGGATGTGTGTAACACCCCTGTGTTAATCGTGGTGCTAATCACGTGCTTAACTCAATAATCATGGGTTTAAGTTTATCATTAGCACTAATCAAGTTGCATAGTAAACATCAACTTAGCTGAGTTCAATCCCGTTTTTCGCCATGATCCGAGTCTCAAATCAAGTTTCGCCCAAAATCAAAGTTGTAGACCTTCTCTTCCTCTACAACTTCTACTTTGGCCAAATTTCAAATTGCCATATGAAATTTTGAGTTTTAGTCGGTCAAAATTGGGTAAAATCGCTCAAACTTGCTCCCTATTCTACCTGCTCCACTGTTCGCCGTACCTTGCCCATGCCGACGACCCGCACAGCACCGGCGACCTCCACGTGTCGGCCATCGGCGAACCTCGCCCTCCGCGCGGGCGCTCCCTTATCCGTCCCATCGCTCAATCATTGCCCCCCTCCCCTTCTCCTTCCTCGAGCTCGCGCCGAACAGAGAGCCGAGCGGAGCTGCCGTCGGCACCGCGCCGGCCACCCCTCGCCACCGTGCCTAGATTCCTCGCGCCCCAAGCCGCCACACCTCGCCCTTCACCTCCTCCGCCCCTCCACGAACCCGTCCGAGCCGTCCCCCGGCCAAATCGGACCCTGCGACGACCGGACGCCATTACTGCTTCGCCGAAGCTCCGCCTCCGCCGTCGATCCCCACCTCCGGGCCCTCCTCCTCGCCCTCCAACTTGCAAAACGGACTCGTGGTGAGCCCCTCAACCCGTCCGGCCTGTCTCCCCATCGAATCCCGCACCTCTGACGCCGGAACACGGCTGCACCACCATGGCCGGGCCGCCGGCCTTCGCGTGCTCGTCGCGAGCCGCGTGTGCGCCGGGCTGCCGAGCGCTCCAGCTCCGCCCGAGTGTGCAGGCCACGGGCCTGCCCTGCCCCTCCACCGGCCAGCCTCGCCTCCGGCGATACCGCACCACCACTGCGCCGTCCATGGCCATGCCCATGGCCATGGCGTGCGTGGGATGGGGCTGGGTTGGGCCTCTCACTGACCCGTGGAGCCCAGCTGTCAGCCCCTGTTTAGGTTTTTTTTCCAAAATCTTTTATTTCGGCTGAGATTTTTGTAAATGCATAACAAATTACAGAAAATGCTAAAAATATAAACTAAATTTTGTTAGCTTAGTTAGATCCAAAGCTTGAGGGAAAATTATCCATGCTTGTGTTATATTAGTTTTGCATGTGCTATATTTTATTTTGTGATCAAGCCTATTTAATTTGTTTCTGCAGTTGTAGTTGTCCAAAAATTATGAAATTTTTGTAGTAGCCTACTCTTTGCACGTGTATTTCACTGGAAAAGTTTCATGTCCAGAGTCTGTGCATTTGTGTAGATCTTGTTGTGTTCAATTTGTCTTGTTGGGGCTAAAAGAATTACTTTTCTAATCAATAAATGTTGGTAAATTGTTTTTGCACTCCTTATCAGTAACTAATCGTGCTAGATAATTTGTGCTATCAGATCCTTGCTGCATGTCAAGTTTTTGCTTTTGTTTGGTTCCTAGATATAGTTTTCCTTTTTTTTTTGTATGTGTGGGCTAAGAGGTGCTTTTCTGCATGTTTAGATTTCAGCATCTCAAGTCTGGTTCCTGTGTTAACCTGGTTAACTTGTTTTGGACCAAAGTATGGTTTATTTTATCCTCCTTGCTTATGTTGCTTGTTAGTCAAATAAAGTGTGCAATTTACTCCTTTTGCTATATGTTTATGCCTAGTCTTCCTAATCGAGTTTAGTAACTTTTATTTGAAGGAACCACTTTAGGCTAAATGATTCTAAAACCTGAACCCTCACGTCAGCACCCATCCATTTCAGTTATAGCCTTGTTGTTGTGGTCACTTAGTAAATGCTGGCCAGTCATGCCTCTTCTTTTTGTAATGCATCTTGAGCACCATGCATCATTCTCTTGCACCGTAGTTCCTCTAACTCTTGCATGGCATCTTTTTCGTACATGTAGCCGCCGCGAATGAGGTAGTCTACGAGCTGGTTGCTGAGCCGGACCAGGAGCCACAAGCAGGAGGGCAGCAGAGCGAAGAAGCAGTTGAGCAAGCTCTAGAAGAAGCCGCTAACCTCGCTGACCTGCAAGGCAAGCCCCGGAGCATAACCCCTAATTTGAGTATTCAATGGTTTATTTATGTATTTGTGCATTAAGTTTTCTAGGAGTTGAATGAAACCATAGATGCATGATCACTAGGGTTCCTCAGTCACTCTACTAGTGTGCAGGTCGTTAGTACTGCAATGCTTAACTAGGATTCGGTAGAAGTCGAGTGATTCCTGTCATTCGCGAGTTATAGGTTGTTGTTACTTATGGCAATGTGGCTTGAGAATGAATCAATGAGGAAAGAGAAATGAAGACCGGACGGAGATGAGTTTGATTATGGATATGAAATGAATGGAAAGTAAATCTCCGCCTGTGTCGGTTGAGGACCGTACCGTTGTTGGCACATTGATCGAGGCTTGAACAGTACTAACCACATGCCGGGAGTAGGAGGTAGTCGAAACCAGTAAGCTAATTACCTGAATTGTAACGATACTTTGAATCGCGACCTGCTACTCTGGGAGTGGGATGATGGCGGGTGTTGGAGTGTATGTCGCCTCCGGGTTCTCTGGGAGTTCGCCGTGAGGAGCCCTTCACCCGGGTTTTGGCAGGCGTGATTTAGACGTCGGGGCGAGGATGGGAACAGTTGACATGTGTGGCCCAACGAGGTTTTCACACGTTGTGTGAGTTAGGTCCACCTTGCAAGGTTAAATCGGATCGATTCACCGTCTCTCTCGGTTAAGAGAACCTTGATCTCTCTGTCACATCGTAGTAAATGATGGAAATGAGAACGGAATAAAGACGTTTGATTGTGTTTTACTAGAGGATTAATCTGATCTATCCTGTGTGCTCTAGATGTTTCAGAAAACCTAGTTGGTATTCCAATACTAAACTTGAGCTAAAATATGGAAAGTAAGGATTCACTACTAGAAGCTTTTCAGCAAAACAAACTCCAGAGCCAAAAGCCTGCATGTCTAGGAGTCGGCTAAGTATATACCATAGTCGGGTAAGCCTTGTTGAGTATTAGTATACTCAGGGTTGTTATTGTAACCCATCTGAGCAGGTTGTGTTCCCGCTGACTTCGAGGAGGTCTGTGCGTCCTGGATTGGACAACCACTTCCTCCTGGGTGGACAGTCGAGTGGGTCCTGTCTTTCCCGTGAAGCTCGGGCAGGTTGGCATCACATCGGTGGGTAGGATGTAGAGCTAACCTTGTATCGTCGTTTGTAGTTACTGTATTGTATTTCGAACTCTGTTTTAATTTTCGCTGCGTTTGAACTCTGTAGTGTAGTTTGTATTCAAAACCTTTATGTAAAATCAGTGTTGTAAATTAATTTATATGCTTGTATCACCTGTGCTCGTCTTCGTGCGAGACTTCTAGTGCAAATTGTGATCCTGGAGTACAGTAGTTTAATCGGGAATTTCCGACAGACTGTCGAATTACACCATTTTAAGTGCATGGTAACTTGCTTATTTATTAAGATGATAGTTAGCGCACTTAAGCCGGTTTAATTTGGACGGTTCTGCTACAGTGCGGAACTTCTGTAGCGCGTCGGTGTAGTGCAGATGGAAGCCGGCAGTGCAGTTAAGAGAACCTCCTCACGTGCGGCTCGTACTTGTGCAACAGATGCGGCACCTCCAAGGTATCCACACGTATGGAAAGAAGCGCCGCGCTCCGGACTACTAGATTCGCGAGAGCGACCTAGGGCTTCGGCGCGCAGGAGGGGCGGCAAGCAAAAGGCGGCGGCGGCCAAGGAGAGGGGCTAGGGTTAGACCCCTTAGGCGCCCCTTGCTTTTATAGCCCCTAGGGGCGCCCCTTAGGTGGGCTCCACTTGGGCCCCACCTTAGGCGCCTCTTTTGGGCCTGACGAGGCCCATTAGTGCACCAAAGTCCAGTCTAACTTGGATCTCATCCTTATCAAGCTTCTTTCCCTTAAGTGTGTGACCCTATAGGCTCACATGCGAATAGACATGGCCCGAATACTCTTACACAACCCAATAGTAGACAATGGACTCTAGCAAGACATGTCAACTCCTATACGCACGCAAAGATCATATCAGACGATCTGTCACAATGTCATATACATGTTGTTCATTTTGCCTCACGATATTTGGTCTTACTCTAAGCTGACCTCTCTTTCTCGATGTCGTGATTCAGATCCTTAGTTAACTCTTAACCTTCGCATGGCCATGCACTTCTTGATCTGAATCACTCGAGGGGCTCAGAGATATCTCTCTCAGGTAGAGAGGGGTAAATTCCATCTCGACTGTCCATGTCTCACAGCATGCTTCTTGGCAAACCTGAAAACCACCTTTATAACTACCTAGTTACGGAGTAGTGTTTGATGGCTCCTAAGTAAGTCAATTCACATCTTGAGTATATGCGACAATCTCAGGTCTAAGGACACAACGTACATATTGTATAATGAGAAATCACTATCTCTTGTGTTGGGTCAGTTCGGACTCATGTCCTACATGAGTTCACACTATCAGTTTGACATCTCCATGTCCATAACCTGTGAAACATAGTCATTAACTAATACATGTGCTAGTCTAATATTCATGCGTGTCCATGCATGAACTCCGACTAGGAACATCTTTGGAATATCCAGACAAGTAAAGAGTTTCACAAAAAATTCACATAATCGTTAATCAATACAAGTCACATTTCATGGATATTCAATGAACACTTTATTAATCATGAATACAAGAAAATATGATAATCTCTATGATTGCCTCTAGGGCATATTTCCTACAGTTGCTATGGGTGAAGTTCATGCGACATCTTTGGTACATATCAATCGGCTCCTAAAATGAAGTGGTTGCTTAGGAGGGCCGATTTTTATTGGCCAAGTATGATTGCAAATTGTTTTAGATATTATAAAGAGTGTGAAGAATGTTAGCAGTTTGGTGATATTCAGTTGGTATTACATCCTATCATTAAGCCCTGGCCGTTCAGAGGATGGGGTTTAGATTTTATTAGTCAAAGTAATCCCTCCTTCAATCTTACATCGTTTCGCGTTAGTTGCTATGGATTATTTTACTAAATGGACTGAAACAGTTCCTTTGAAAAATATGACATATAGAGAGGAAATTGAGTTTATTATAGAGCATATTATTCATAAATTCGGCATCATTCAAACATTGACAACGGATCAAGGTTCATCATTTATATCAAAGGAGGTACGTGAGTTTGGTCAAGAGGTCGTTTTACCCGTTGAGATGAATCTAGACGCTTATAGATTGGCTAAATAAAATGACTTTTTTGCTATTGACTACCATGATCTGATAATGGATAACATTGATGAGGTGAGCGACAAGCGATTGCAAACTTTGAAAGGAAATTGAGAAAGACAAACTTCGGGTGGCTAGAACTTACAACAAGAAGGTAAGGGCCAAATCTTTTTAGGTTAGTGAGCTGGTTTGAAAGACAATTCTACCTCTTAGGACAAAGAGCAACAAGTTTGGTAAGTGGTCTCAAAGTTGGGAAGGACCGTACAAGATTATCAAAGTTATCTTCGGAAATTTATACATGGTGGAGACGCTGCAAGAAGAACGTCTACGAAAGGCATTGAATGGAAGGTACTTGAAGAAGTACTATCCCAGCGTGTGGCAAGACACGTGAAAATGAAGATGGCCAATATTCGGATATCACCCTTAGCATTATTTTTAGGCTAGTGCTTGATCTTGTAATTTTGTATTTTTAAAGCATGTTTTGATACTTGCTTTTTGGCTTACAAAGCTCACCAAAAAGGCAGAGGGGCAAACACCGAGGCCGACTGGTTTGGGCCTGTTAGTCCAAGTCTGGTCAGGGTTTTTAATTTATAGTCCTTTTGTAACCCGTTTTGGAAGGGGTACAACGTGGGCCTATAAATATAAAGGCTGCGCCCAATTAAAGATTTTTTTAACCACAATCAAATTAATAAAATTCTCTTTACCTTTTTTTTCTAAAACCCTATCTTTTTCAACCCCTTTGCTATTCTTCTTGCGTCTCTACGGCGTTTGAGGGCATATTGTGTGGCTTGCCGACCTCAAGACAATTCTAGATCTTCGAGCTCTGACGGGGTCTCTCCCGAATTTGAGGTTTTAGGTCTTCGTGAGTTCTTTGCGTCCATATGGTCTGATTGGTTGGCATGATCGGTCTGACCAGTCGTCGTCTAAAGCTTGCTGGTGTTGATCGTCTGTGATCCGCGCGTTTCTAGCGCTCGTGTGTTGACTAGATCAACGACAACAAGGAGTAAGCATCAAACCTTGGTCCATGCCTCCTCGTTGAACTTGTCCTCACCATTCCTGCATGGCACGACGACGACGGCCTGGACCGGAGTTGCTCGAGCGTCCTCCCAGCCTAAGGATGGCAATGGTTCGATTTTGGGTCGGATATCAGCGGGTTTCGGGTTTTGCGGGTTCAGATTCGGTGATGATTTCTCACCCACGGTTTTCGAGTTCGGGGCCCCGGAACTTATCGGGTTCGCTTTCGAATTTGGTTTTTCACCCGTAGATACCCAATGGATAACCGTTTGGAGTAAAATCTCATATTTTATAGTATACTTAGTAATAATTTTGTTTACTTAGACTATTAAATTTATTCTATATTGACTTAAGAAATTATTTACTATGTATTGCATCTTTTTTATACATGTAAATGTAATATATATCATATATACATTTATAAAAAAGTACTTATTGCTCTTACTATGTTGCATACAAAAGCGGGTTTCGGGTATCCACGGGTTTCGGTTTTGCAGATGGATTTTGACCTGAATCAGTGCTCGGGTCGGGTTCGAGTTTTAAGTTCGGTTTTGGGTGCCTAGACAGTCCACCCAACTCGAACCTGACCCGTTGCCATCCCTATCCTAGCCGTCTCCGCCAGGTGGCGGAGGTCCTCCCCGGCAAACACGCACCTTCCCGCAAGGAGGCAGTCCCAGGCGGCGCCCACGCTGTGACCAAACAGCGGCCAATGGACGGGCATGGCGGAGGGAGCGCCTTCATCCCCGCCCCGAGGAATAGGAGGAGAGGCCCCGCTGTAAGGATCGATGGACCAAGAGGGGGGGGGTGAATTGGGCCTTTTTCAAAATTCTAAAGCAATTAAAACAACCTTAATCTATGCAATGCTAGTAAAGCTCAATTCACCAACCGGCTAACTAAGCAAGCTACACAAGCTACTAAAGAAAAGAAACTAAGCAAGGTAGAGCTAAGTTATTATCTCTAAGGTCAAGCACATGAAAAGTTGTATGAAAGTAAATGCTTGAAAAGAAAGAGTGGGCAAGAGACAACCGGATTTTTTTCCCGTGGTGTCGATGTGTTGGCACACACCCCTAATCCACGTTGTGACACTCACTAAGAGTCTTGTCACCTCCCATGTCACCGAGACTTGGGCGCTCACTAAGAGTCTCCGTTCACCATCCCGGCGTGGTGGAGCTCAAGCCACGTACAAACTTCTTCGGGCTCCCACAATCCTTGGTAAGATCCGAAAGAAACACCTTCAATCACCAAGATCGTCTAGGTGTTGCCAATCACCAAGAGTAATAAGCTCCTAAGCCTTCACTTGACCTACACTCAGTTGGCCCTAGCTCAAGCACACTTGCTACACTTGCAAAGGATGTATTCTTCAAGGTTGAAGCACAAACAAAGCACTAGATCTTCTCTCTTTTGCTCAAAGCTCTTTCTCTTTTTCTCAAGGGTGGCCTCGGGTTTTCAAGGTGTCAAAAGGCAACTGAAATGAGCCAGGGGGTACCCTTATATAGAGTGGAGGAGGTCACATAGCCGTTGGAAGTTTTCTGCAGAAAAACCGTGACCACCGGAAGAACCGACGGGATAGAAAGTAGAGGCATCGGTTCAACCGGTCTCTTTGTGTCCAATTAGTAGCCGTTGGAGTTCTGACACAGTATCCACGCTTGCATCATTGCACCGGTGCATGCTCCGTAGGGGCATCGGTTCAACCGGTGCTGAAGAGGTTCACTGATCAACTCAAACAAGCGTTCTGGAACAAAGTACATCCAATGCACCGGTGCTTTGATTCTGAAGCGTCGGTTCAACCGGTGCTGAAGAGAAGTTGAAGTCCACCAAAACATGCTCTCTGGAACAAAGTACATCTAATGCACCGGTGCTTATCTTTTGACCATCGGTTCAACCGGTGCTATAGAGTTATTTGACTTGATTCCTGCCTGCATCCAGAGAAGATAGACCGACAGGGCATCAGTCCTTCCGCCAAGCATCGGATGCTCCGACGCTAGGGCACCGGTTCAACCGGTGCTGCTGTTTTTCTTTATTTTCAGCTGAATTGACTTGGATTTGAATGTAACTTCGATTGTTTCTTCTTCCAAGTGTTGTGTTAACTTCTATTGACTATCTTGAGCTGATTTTGAGCGAATGTGCAAGATTTCTAAGGCCAACTCAAATTTGATCAAGCTACTAACTCATGAACCCCTCTTAATATTACGATCAAGAACTAGAAACTATAAAACCTAGCTAAAACAAGTGTCCTTCATCTCCTTGTGACACTTGAGACTAGAAAGGTCCTTACGCTTTCAAATTGAGTCCTTGGTTCGCAAGATTGTTTTGAATTGAGGGGTCTCCTTTCATATTTCATATGAGACTAATCCAGTCATTGAGTTTTCCTTCAAAACACACATTAGTCGCATACGGTTGTCATGAATCACCGAAACTTACCAATAGCATCTATCGGCCTAGATGCGCTACACCCGCCGGAGGTGGAGGAGGAGGATGTGGCGAGCGCGGCGGAGGCAGCTCTCATCAGGCACCAACACGGGAAAGCGGCGCTGGGCGGAGCGCGCGGCGGCGGCTAGCACCTGCACGCGGGCGACACGGGTGAGCGAGGCCCTGGCGGCGGCCGGCATGGGCGAGTGGGTGTCCGCCGGTCCTGTGGGAGATGGCTGCGGTGGCAGCCATCTGGCGATATGTAGGAAGAGGAGTTGGCGAGCGACAGGAATTTGGAGGGCCGGCCCTAGCCATTTCCGCGCGTGCTCCCGTTTTTCTCCATAAGAAAAAAGGACAGAGTGGAGGGAAAAGAAAAAAAAAGAAGGATCACTAGTGCAAACGGAGGATTCAAACCGCGGGCGCGCGAGGGTCTATCGCGAGCGAGGGAGGTGTGGAGCGTTGAGGCCGATGGTCCAAACAATTTTGACCATCGATCTGGGTCCATCACAAGATAAATCTTAGTTGTAGATTTTGATGAAGTTATTTTGCTGGGACAGTGTGTTGGGTACAATCTAGTTTTGCTGTCTCAGCAGGGGCGTTTTTCTTGGTGTACTTAGCATAATCTAATAGGTGCTTTAGGGAGTAGAACTGTAGAAGAATAGATTTTTTTTAGGGGTGATGAGTAGAAGAATAGATAGATAGTAGATAGATAAATGTGCGACACAAGCCGCCGTTAGGCTGCTGCCTGCTGGAGTGATTGGTGGCGCTTTTTTCATTTTTATATTAAAAAAAACAAAATTTCAAAAATGTATGCTAAATAGGGAAATTTTCAAAAATAGGTGCCCGTCGCCTCCCAGGGTGAAAAACTTTATGTAACAAAAAATAAGTGCATTAAACTGGTATTTAAAATAGAGCAAGATACATTGATCAAATGAAAAACTTTATGTAACAAAAGTTGTAGATCTTATTTCATAGAATTCAGAACAGTTGAGTTTGTATTTTTCCGATTTTTCTATGATTTTATATCGATTTTACAAGTTCACTGTTTAATGCGCCCTGGGCGCCAGGACCTAAATGTAAATTTTTTTTACATTTAGGTTCTGTCGCCAAATGGATGGGCGACGTGCACCCATTTTTTAAAATTTCGCATATATTTTTGAAATTTGTTTTTTTTAATATAAAAATGAAAAAATCACGTGATTGGTGGGTGAGCTTAATCGACGGTTCGACCTGACCGCCATGCCCATGAGGCCCACGACCACGATGCGACCGCGCCGATCACAGCCTTTGTAAGCCCAAGCCCAAAACCGAGCCGAGCAGCCATCGTTTCGCCCCCTTCCACCTCCCGCTCCGCTCGTCTTTCTCCCCTCCCCTCCCCTCCTCTCATCCCACCGCCGCCGCCGCCGCCGCCTGCGCCGCACCACCCACCCCATCCCGCCCGCCGTAACTCCCATCCAAGAGGAGCCCCTCCCACCGAAACCGCAGTGCGCTCGCGCGCGACCCCTCCCTCTAATCTCCGCCGCCGCCGCCGCCGCCTCGACGGAACCCTAGAACCCAGGCGGGGGTCGGTTCGCCTCGCCGGACGGCCCGGCTCCGCCGGGCGGCGACCGCGGCGGAAGCCGGAGACCACCACTCTGCCCTCTACGGAGGAGAAAACCGGGGGAGGAGGCTGAGGGAAGGAGGGGGCCAAGATGAGGATCATGATAAAGGGCGGCGTGTGGAAGAACACGGAGGACGAGATCCTCAAGGCGGCCGTCATGAAGTACGGCAAGAACCAGTGGGCGCGCATCTCGTCGCTGCTCGTCCGCAAGTCCGCCAAGCAGTGCAAGGCGCGCTGGTACGAGTGGCTTGACCCGTCCATCAAGAAGGTACGAAGCAGCAACTCTCAGCTCCGCCACCCCGCAGCAGTCCCCTCTCTGCTGCCTGCATCTCTAGCGAACCCAACGATTTGTGCTCGTACGGGTGTTTGTAGGTTTAGCTGGCACTTGGCAGGCATTACTTTTAGGACAGATGAACACAGTTCATGATTGGCTGATGTTACTGTAAAGCATGGTTGCATTTGGTATCGCAGATGAGCATAAGCTCATGGTACATAATTTTTTGAAAATGCATTGACTCCTGCAAATGATCGAGAGGTTTACAAAATTTCCCAAATGCGATGGTGTTACCTCTTGAATTGTTACATTGATGCAGAAAATGTCAACACCTGTCTCCAAAAATTACTCTTGAGAACCTATAGACCGCATTATAACACAACCGAATAGTAGGCGAGCAAATTTTTTGTTGGGTATGTACCTAAACACCAACTTCAACTGAATGGTATATGTATTATTTTGGAATCATGAACTCATTGCAATGTAGACACAGGAACTCCTATTGGGAACCAGCGAATTTTTCTTATCGAGTTCTTGCTGTATTCAGTATAATTTGGCTAAAACTGAAATAAACAGAGCCTAAAATCACTTCGGTGCATGCCGTTTACTACTACAATCAATTACTACAGTTATCTTAATTTCCTCCAATCATCCATGCTATATATGTGTCTTTGTTTACTTATTTGCTTTATCATGCCACAGTGACAAAGATTCTTCCATTTTCATCAACTCTTTTTACTCCTTTTTGTTGACTACAGACTGAATGGACAAGGGAAGAGGATGAGAAGCTACTCCATCTTGCTAAACTCATGCCTACGCAATGGAGGACAATTGCACCTATTGTTGGTCGGACACCATCTCAATGCCTAGAGCGTTATGAGAAGCTTCTTGATGCTGCTTGTGCAAAAGATGAGAATTATGAACCTAATGATGACCCGAGGAAGTTGCGACCTGGTGAGATTGATCCAAATCCCGAGTCAAAACCTGCTCGTCCTGATCCTGTCGATATGGATGAAGACGAAAAGGAGATGCTTTCTGAGGCAAGGGCTCGATTAGCTAACACCAGGGGTAAAAAGGCTAAACGAAAAGCAAGAGAGAAGCAACTTGAAGAGGCTAGGCGGCTTGCTTCACTGCAAAAAAGGAGAGAGCTGAAGGCGGCTGGCATTGATACACGGCAGAGGAAGAGAAAGAGGAAGGGTATTGATTACAATGCTGAGATCCCTTTCGAAAAGAGACCGCCTCCAGGCTTTTATGATACGGTTGGTGAGGACAAGCCACCTGAGCATGTGCAGTTTCCAACTACTATTCAGGATCTTGAAGGGAAGCGGAGAGTGGATATAGAGGCACAATTGAGAAAGCAAGACATTGCCAGGAACAAGATTCTGCAGCGGCAAGATGCCCCAGCTGCAATAATGCAAGCCAATAAACTCAATGACCCTGAAGCAGTCACAAGAAGGTCCAAACTAATGCTTCCACCACCACAAATTTCTGATCATGAGTTAGAGGAGATAGCAAAGATGGGTAGTGCTGGTGATCCTGCTCTAGCTGATGAGCTTGGCGAAGGAAGCACCGCCACGAGAGCCTTGCTATCCAGCTATTCCCAGACACCAAGGCTTGGTATGACACCATTGCGAACTCCCCAGAGAACCCCGGCTGGTAAGGGTGATGCTATTATGATGGAGGCAGAAAATCTTGCACGTTTGAGGGAGTCACAAACACCTCTTTTAGGAGGGGATAACCCAGATCTTCATCCATCAGATTTCTCTGGTGTTACACCACGTAAGAAGGAAATACAGACTCCAAACCCCATGGCGACACCCTTGGCATTGGCAAGCCCCGGTCCTGGTGTGACCCCACGGGTTGGCATGACGCCTTCCAGAGATGGGAATTCCTTTGGTATAACTCCAAAAGCTACACCCTTTCGTGATGAGCTCCGCATAAATGAAGAGGTGGAATTGCAGGACAGTGCTAAGCTTGAGCTTCGTAGACAAGCTGAGCTAAGAAAGAGTCTGCGATCTGGTTTTGCTTCTATTCCACAGCCTAAGAATGAGTACCAGATAGTTATGCCACCTATCACTGAAGATGAAAAGGAAGAAGCTGAAGAGAGAATTGAAGAGGATATGTCGGACAGGCTAGCGAGAGAGAGGGCTGAGGAACAAGCAAGGCAGGAGGCATTGCTTAGAAAGAGATCCAAAGTGTTGCAGAGAAGTCTACCTAGGCCACCTGCTGCCTCAGTAGAGATTCTCCGGCAGTCTCTAATTAGAGGTGGTGAGAGCAGAAGCAGAAGTACCTTTGTGCCTCCAACATCACTTGAGCAGGCTGATGATCTAATAAATGAGGAACTCCTTAGGCTCCTTGAGCATGATAATGCTAAATACCCCCTTGATGAAAAAACTCAAAAAGAGAAAAAGAAAGGGAACAAGAGGCAGGCAAATGCAGCTGCGGTTCCTGAAATTGAGGATTTTGATGAGGGTGAATTAAAAGAGGTACATTTTCTTTTCTTACTATTGAATTTAATGCAATGATGATCTTATTGCCATTTTCCCCTGATTCTACTTTGTTTTTTTAATTCAGTAGACCTGATTTATAAATTTGTTCGCTGTACCTTGCTGATTATCTTGATGAGATATGATATAATAGGGCACCAATTTTAGTCCCGAGACTGTCAAAATTCTCTATATTTAGTACTGATTTGGTGATTAGTGGATATTTTTTCTTGACATGGGGTGGCACGAAAAGGACATGAATTTTTGTACTGATAGCGGTGCAAATTTTTATGTAGTATAAATATTATGGTGTGTGTGGTTCTATGCACAGAAGAATGTGTTTTTAAATAATTAACATTTTGATCTTTATCAAAAGTATTGGGTGCAACACAATCATAGAGGTGATGAAAAGGGAATAGCCGAACTCGAGTTATGTACTGTGTTTGACGTGGCTTGGTCCAGATTAATATTTAAGGATGGCCTTACTTTTGGGATCTTTTTTCTGAGAAGATACTTTTGGGATAATTTTTTGAACCATAGGGATAGTTCAAACAAAATGGGTCACCGGTCACCCTGTGAAGTTTCTTAATGCCTTCATTAGACTTCTATTAGTATTTTATCAATATGCAGATTTGTATAGCTGGCAGATACAAACAAAGCTGCAGTTGATCTCCCTTGGTTCCTATAGATGATCCAGTACTGTTTGAGGACATAGAGAAGATAGAAATGTTCCCAATGATCTAAGGCCATCTGATATGCATGATCTTCAATCAGAATGTAGGTGAAGAGAAAATTCTTGTACCTTGAGAAATTGTGTCTAATGGAGGAAGAAGCACTTAATAGCTGGAAATGAATTATGTAAATTGTAAACTATAGAGATTTGCCAGAGCGGCAATTTGAAGAGCGCAGTTCAGATCTAAAACTCAAATGTTTCTATCATGATCTGGAAGAGAACAAAATGTGTCGTTTGGTATTATTATGATATGTACTTTACCTTCACATACCACATATAGCACTTAGTTACTTCTTAAATTGATTTCCTTCTAGTTTGTATATTTTTCTTTTTAATTGATTACTATCCTGTAAATAGTATGTCATGTAATGACGAGGAAGGGGTTCATTTGGCTATGTTCCTTTTGTTTGCAGGCTAGTTCTTTGGTTCAAGAGGAGATTCAGTATCTTCGTGTGGCCATGGGGCATGAAAACGAATCTTTTGAGGATTTTGTGAAAGCTCATGATGCGTGCCAAGAGGACCTTATGTATTTTCCTACAAACAACAGCTATGGTCTTGCCAGTATCGCTGGAAACGCTGATAAGATATCCGCTTTGCAAAATGAGTTTGAAATTGTGAAGAAGAGAATGGATGAGGAAGCTAAGAAGGCTTCTCGTCTGGAGCAGAAGATCAAACTTCTGACACAAGGGTACCAGGTAAGCTGATATCATATGCATCATCTGCATTGGAGTGTGTCTATACTTGACTGCAAACCTTCTTTTAGTCATTGTGTATTACACCTGTGCTACATTATGTGCAGAGTGGGCATATCTTTACTGATTCCTTACTTCTGACATAACAGTTTTCATGCTCCAAAGTTGGGTGTTCCGCTTTTCACATGATACTGGCAACTTCTACTGAAATATAAAATTATACCGGATGTAAATTGCATTGTATTTCTCTATTACCATGTCTTAATGCTGATCCTTTGACTCCCTCTTTTTTTTTTTGAATCTTTAGGTACGGGCTGGGAAACTGTGGTTGCAGGTCCAAGACACATCCAAACAGATGGATACTGCTGCAACAGAACTTGAATGCTTCCAAGAGCTCCAGAAACAGGAACAGTTGGCAGCTTCCTACCGTGTCAGAAACTTGACTGCAGAAGTGAATAAACAGAAAGCTTTAGAAAGAACACTCCAAAGCCGCTATGGTGATTTGATGTCTGTTTACCATAGAATCCAAGAACAGCTTGAGGAACACAAGATTCAAATTAGGAAACAGGAGGCAATAGAAGCAGAAAATCGTGCTGGAGAGGAGGCTGCAGCACAGAATCGTGCTGCCGAAGAAGAAAATGAAAGTGTTGAAATGGGGAAAGAACATATGAACAGTATTACTGATGAGGAGCCTGCCCCTGCAGGAAGCAAGCAAATCAATGAGGATCAGATGGATGTGGACAACACTAACGTAGATGGAGAATTTGTTGGTCCTATTCCCCCAGCACCAGATACTCAAGGGGATGTCGTTGAGGCTTCTGTTCAAGAGAACTCTTCTAATGCTCCGAGTACTAATGGCGTCACCACAAATGGTGAAGCATGCGATATGGTTGATGCATCCAATGTAGAAAGTCAGGATAATACCAGTGGCAGTTTGCTCGTGGATGCTGGCAATCAGGAAGATGGCAAGAATAGCATTCCACTGGTTGGTGCCAGCGAAAGAAATACTGCTTTATCCTCGGATGATGCTGTCACAAATGAGCAGAATGACATGGTTCCTGAGTGAATATGGTTTGTTGCACTTTTTCTGAAGCTGAAGTCAGTACCGGACAAGGTAAAGAAAGCGATCTATATCAACGGAAATGAAGTCTCAAATGCAAATCATTTGGTTGGTAATGCGCTGCTAAAAATATGCTTGAGACAACACCAAGTTGGTAATTGTGAAGCCAACTAAACTCCCATAGATGCAGAACTGCCTAGTTTTTTCTCCCAAGCATTTTACGCCCATTTTTGCTGGGGGACTCTACAGATATCAGATCCTGTAATGTTGATCCAGTCATTTTCTTTGGATGCTTAATACATTTGTGAACCCACATCGTTGAGCCATGTACTGAACATCTTACATTTTTTGCTGGTGGAGACTAGTCGGGTTTTGGAAAAATGTTTGGAACTGTGGAACCCACCCAATATGGTGGTGGGGTTTGCAGCCTTTTGGATCGCATAGCTTTGTCTCACATGTTAATTTCCATTCCCACTCACTGTCTATATCTCCTATTGAATGTCTCCTATTGCGATGTAGTTGATCCCATCTCTTCTGGCATCACCTATTTTTCTTGCTGTGGGATTCGTTTTCCGCTGTTGCTGCTCTGCCGTTTGTAATATGGAGCAAAGTGGCTGCCATGTGTGCAATTGCTACTTCAGCGATAAATCTAATACATTGTAGCACAGGATGGGATCCGTTCTCACTCAGGGCCCTTTGGAAGGACGCCGGCTCCTTGCTCAGAGGGTGGAGCTGGAGCAGGCGGAAGTTTTTGTGGATCCGCTACTCCACCATCCGGCTCTCACATGTTTTGGTGGAGTCGCTCAACATCTATTGTTCCCCGGATTGGTAGGGCTCCAGCAGAAGTTGCTGAAGAACTGGAGCCGGAGCTCTCCCTGTAAAGTGTGAGCATTACAGCGTGATCTGGCAAATTTGCTGCTGCTTTAGTAGTAATTTTAGAAGTACTAGAATCAATAACGAACTTCCAACACGTTGCAATGCCGAACAATAATTTTTTTTCCTGCCTCGTGATGCTTGGTAAACGTGCCGTGCCGTAGGACGTTTGAGCGCTATTCTCCTTTTCTTTCTTTTCTTTGTTTATTTACAGTTTGGATTGGAGGACAAGGCCCCGCATGCCATGATGCTGCTTCAACCCCCCATCACCATCAGATCAGAACGCATGCTACTCCTTTTACGTTTCCCTATTTGCAATGCGTGGTTTTAGCAAACAGGAGACACCACAGCCTGGTCAAAAAGAAAAAGGGAAAAGAGAAACATTAGAGTCCTTTTTTCCAACAGATTAGCAGGTGCTCTGCTTTTCATTATTAGAAGAGATTAGGGTGCCTTTTGGGTCGCGGAAATTTCGCATGAATCATTATGGATCCCATATGATCGCGGAAAGACATTCCGCATTACAAGGAGGCTAGATGTGTCATGGTTGGACATCTCCATGGTTAGAAGCATTGACAGTTTTAGTTAATGGTGCCCTGTCAAGCATGCCTGCTATTGTACTACTAATAAAGACCTGAATCAGTGGCGTGACAGTTCCTGCGGCATTTGGTAAATAATAATCCACCGCGTCATGCCTGGAAACCGCAAGGGTTCTGAAGTACAGTTTGGCGCTAGCTTCAGCTTTTCCTGATAAGTGCCCTGAATCTGCATCCTGTTGGTTGTCTGAATTTAGAGCAGTTTTCTGGTATACTCCCAAGCATCTTTTTGGAACGTAGATAGAAATTTAAATTAGCATCTCAAATTGTCTGAAAACTACCTGACGCATGCACCAAGATAAATTGGAAAAAAGTTTAAATAACCCCCCAGACTATGATACGTTGGATACATAGGACTCTGAGGTATGAAACCATATACCAGACACATTAAACTTTTGCAAATGGTACAAACAACCCCCCAAGGCGGTATTGGAGCCCGGTTTTGCCCGCGTGGCTGTCCACCCTGGCTTCCCCCGCCACCGTGTCTCTTGTCCCCGCCTGTCAGACCACCATGGACAAAAGGGGAAGCCCAGCGCGGACCAAAGGGGCGGACCAGTCCCGGACGACTCCGCCTCCTCTGTCTGTTTCTCGGTCTCCTCGTCTTCTCCGAGGCGTCTCCGTCGTCTCCGGCAAGGCGCACGGCGGGTTCATGATCAGGAGGTCCGTTCGCTAAGCGGTCTGGCGCAGGAGCAAGAGGTTAGTCCCCGCTTTGCCGTTCACCCATTTTTGCCCCAAGGTTTGGTCGTGATTGGACTAGGTATGGGAATGAGGGTTTCTATGGGAGGGGAATTTTGGAAGTAAATGGCAATGAAGTAGTGTAGTTTTATGTATTCGGCTTGTTTGTAGTAGACATAGTTTGGATTTTAGGCGTTAGGGTTGTGGGTTTAGGTTATTTCGGTGGAAAGTTGGGGTTTTTTTGGGGGGTATTAGGTTCCTGCAGGTTGGGGTAAAAGTATACAAATGCGTAAGATTTTGATGTATGATTGCTGCACATGTTTTGATATTGCAGGATGGATAATCTTGCTGTTCGGTTTCACTTTGGTGGGTCATTTCTCAATACCGGTGGGCAGTTGCAATATGTTGGAGGGAGAACAGGGATGTCCGAAGTTGAGTTGGACAAGATATCTTATCCAGAGATCAAGGGTCATCTTGCTGATCATGTGACCCACTCGAGCTGCTACAGGTTGCATTGGTTGAAGCCTGGTTGCCAATTGTCAGATGGCCTTTTATTACTTACTGATGATGCATCATGCCAATGGATGGCTGATAACATGACTGATGGAGGTGCTGCAGACATATATGTCGAGGAAGTCTATGGTATGCAGTGTGTTGAGCAGAGTCCTGAGAAAAAGGATAAGGATTGGAGGAGTTTTATGCAGTTCTATAGATCCCCACCTAAGATTTCACAAGACTACAATGAGGCTGAATGCTATATGAGTGGTAGAAGCGAATATGAGCAGAGCTATGTTGATGGTTCTGCTGATGATGAGGTAGATGATGCTGATGGCAATGCTCATGAAGACAGCAGTGACAATGACACATCAGATGAAGAGTACAAGCAGCCACCAGAAGATGACAGTTCTGCTGATGATGAAGAAGGCCAACAGTTCAAGAAATTTGCAAAAGAGATTAAGCGCAATATAAAGGCTAAGAAGCTTGGAGTCCATGGGAGCCAGCTTGGAGAAATCAGGCTTGAAGATGTTGTGGCCGAAGTGCCAAACTTAGATGATCCTGGTAGCCCATGCTACGACTCTAGTGATGCCTATTCCTATGAAGAAGACAGTGATGGAGAGACACAAAGGTGGAAGAGCATAGAGAACCGATATGACAGTAAGGCTGCAGTTCCTATCTTCACACTTGGAATGGCCTTTAGGAGCAGTAGGCAATTCAAGAAGGCAGTGGTGAAATATGGCATAGCAACTCACAAGCACATCAAGTTTGTAAAGGATGAGAAGAAAAAGGTGAGGGCTATGTGTACTTGGAAAGGTTGCAAGTGGCTGATATATGGTTCCATCACCAGCAGGTCTGAGTGGTTCAAAGTTGTTACCTTTGTTGATGAACATACTTGCCCACCAAGGAGAGACAACAAGTTGGTCACATCAAACGTGATTGCAAAACATTATTACAGTGAAATCAAAGATAATCCCACCTGGAAGGTTGGCCTTATCAAGAAAGCAGTGCTTAAAGACCTGCTTGCAGATGTGTCCATTGCCAAGTGCAAGAGAGCAAAATCATTAGTTCTAAAGGCTGCTCTAGATTCCATGAAGGGTGAGTACACTAGGGTTTATGACTATCAGGCCGAGCTTCTTAGGAGCAATCCTGGCTCAACAGTTGTGGTCTGTTTAGACCCTGAAATTGAGGACAGGCATGTCTTTGAAAGGTTCTATATTTGCTTTGATGCTCTGAAAAAAGGATTCAAAGCTGGATGTAGAAGGGTAATAGGATTGGATGGGTGTTGGTTCAAAGGTGCCAACAATGGGCAGTTGCTCTGTGCAATAGGTAGAGATGGTAATAATCAAATGTACCCTGTTGCTTGGGCTGCTGTGGCAACTGAAACATATGAATCCTGGTACTGGTTTCTAGGGCTGCTACAGAAAGATCTCGACATCTGCAATGGAGGGGAAGATTGGGTGGTAATATCTGACCAACAAAAGGTAAGGAGTACCCTCTCTATGAATGGTTTCTATCCTCAATTGTAGCAATTCCTTAATTGTATACATCTGATAATTGTGATGCTTCATATACAGGGCTTGCTAAAGGCAGTGAGTGAACTGGTTCCTAATGCTGAACACAGGATGTGTGCAAGGCATATATATGCAAATTGGAGGAAGATACATACAGATAAGGAGTTGCAAAAGAAATGGTGGGGTTGTGCTAAGGCACCTAATAGAATACTTTTCAATTACAATAGGGCCCGCCTAGCTCAAGATACACCACAAGGAGCTCAGGATATGATGAAGACTAGCCCTGAGCACTGGAGCAGAGCATTCTTCAGGTTGGGATCCAATTGTGACTCCGTGGACAATAATCTGTGTGAGAGCTTCAACAACTGCATCATGGATGCAAGATTCTTTCCTGTTATTTCCATGAATGAAGCAATTAGGAAGAAGTTAATGGTGAGGATTCAAGAGAACAGAGCAAGGGCAGAGAAGTGGACAGGGACAATTTGCCCTAACATTTTCAAGAAGCTGAAGGTCAACATCATAAGGTCAGGCAAATGTGATGTGCTGTGGAATGGAGATGATGGCTTTGAGGTGCAGATGAAAGAGAGTCATAGGTTCATTGTCAGCTTGGAGCAAAGGACTTGCTCATGTAGGTACTGGCAGCTTTCAGGACTGCCCTGCTGCCATGCCATCAGCTGCATCTACAAAGCTTCCAAAGTGCTGGATGAATTTATAGCTCCATGTTTTTCTGTGTCAGAGTACAATAAAACCTATGCTCATGTCCTCCAGCCAGTTGAGGGCCCAGCCAATTGGCCAATTTCTGATATGCCAAGGCCAGAACCTCCAGGTTTTGTCAAGATGCCAGGTAGGCCCAAAACTGAGAGAAGGAGGGAGCCTGGTGAGGCACCAAAGGGGACAAAGCTTAGCAGGGTTGGCACAAAGATGACTTGCAGGCTGTGTGGAAAATCAACTCACAATGCAAGAAGGTGTCCAAAGAACCCAGAAGCAGGCAAAAAAAAGAATGCACATATAAAGAGGGATGCAAAGAAGACGAAGAAAGATGGGCAGCCATCAACTTCGGCAAATCGACAATCTACATCCAGGGGTAAAAAGAGGAAACTTAGTGAGGTATGTGAGGCCCTCAGTGTCCTATGGCATTTTTGTTTCTATAAAAATTTACACCTCTCCATTTGTAGGACCTGGCTCAAGGCCCTGCTCAAGTTCCTGTCCATGCTCCCGCACAAGGTACCTGGGGCAGCCAGACAAGTTCCATTACCCAGCCAGCAAGCCAAGGAGGGACATCTCTAAGGCGTTCAAGAATTGCCCATCTGTTGTTTGGGGACAACATCTAGTAATAGGCAGTAGGGAAGACAATAGTAATAGATCAGCTAGTTCAGTTAGTCTTTTGGATGAACAATGTATTATATTCAGTGTCCATGTAGGACCTGGCACTAGAAGTGCATGATGCACTTGTGCAGCCTTTTGGATGAACATGTCTTTTGCTTGGTCTTTTGTGAAAACTTCATGTAACACCTGACTTCACCAGTCCTTGAAGGGTAGCACAAACATAGATATGGATATAAGTGCAACTAACTGCACTTTAATTTGCACAAATTCATATGCTCTTGTTCCAGTTGTTCAATTATGCATTCCTATTGTGAACTGGTTTGAGATGCACAAAATGCACATTTTTATTGTGAACTGCTCTGAGATTCATTGAGGTCAACATAAAATAGCTCATTCATTCATTCATGCCTTACACACAAAATGCATCAATCCTGGACAGCACCTGACATCAAGCCATCACAACACCTAACATCACACCTAGCATCACACCAACCACAAATACACACACAAAGGGACAGACTGATCTAGACCTATCCCCTGCACACATCTTCATAGCCATTGCTTGTAGCAATTCATCCTTCTCTGCCAACTTCTTTTTCATTCCTTCTCGTTCTTCCTGCAGACTTTGGTTCATCTTCTTTTGATCTTCAAGCTCCCTGCTTACAGTCACATCAACACTCTGAAGCTCATCAACCTCATCTCTCTCTGCCTTCATCCTCCACACAGCATTCCGAAGATCTATCAACAAGGTCTTCATGAATTCAGAATGCTCACCATCAAACCACGAGAAGAACTTGCAGTCCATAGCTGACTGTAAAGGAACAAAGCACATCAAGAAGGAATTGTTCCTGAACCATTCCAAACAAAATCAACAACAAAGAGAGTCATCCTTACCCGTGCCCTGCTGCATCGGTAGTACCTGCGCCCCGGGTTGTCGTCGCTCCACGAAACCCTCCTCGGTGCCTTCAGCCCGCACCGGCAAATCACCGCAGGCGCATAGTCCAGAGGACCTTCGCGGGCAGGCACCGGCGGCCCCTTCGATGATGGTCGCGCCCCTGTAGAAGAGACCCAGGAGGAGATCGATTCGGCCATCAGGTCGCCTCGCCGGCCCTAGGAGCCTTCCTCCCTCACCGGACCGCAACCTGCTCGCCTCCTTTTTCCCCGCCGCCGCACTTCTCTTCGCGCCAAAATAAGCCGGCTGCCCGCCTCCTCTTCCGCCCTATTTCAGCAGCGAGAGCACCCTGGTGGTCTGACAGGCGGGGACAAGAGACACGGTGGCGGGGGAAGCCAGGGTGGACAGCCACGCGGGCAAAACCGGGCTCCAATACCGCCTTGGGGGGTTGTTTGTACCATTTGCAAAAGTTTAATGTGTCTGGTATATGGTTTCATACCTCAGAGTCCTATGTATCCAACGTATCATAGTCTGGGGGGTTATTTAAACTTTTTTCAAGATAAATTTGTTGCCGAAAGAATTTTATATTAGAAAAGAAGCAACTGCTATTTAAGCAAAATTTTGAGCATAAGCTACGGCTTACGTTCAAAATGACCAAGAGCCGACAGTTCCAACAAAGACAAAAATCTTTACAACTAGCTCTGCATCTTCAAAATGCCTGTACACTAAAACAGGAAAATAGCTACTATACTTATGTATTATGATATCTATACGCCAAATGAAGATCCTCTTTCTTCCTTTAATGGCACTTTGTTGTCGCATCCTAGCAGGAACTATGCCTGTTGTGCATGTTCCTCTTCATCTTCTCAAGGATCCCCACAGCCTTCCTCCTCGCCCTTGAGGTTCCACTCTGAGCGAGCAAAGCCAGTGAGCCGTTTACCTTCTCATCAGCCTCGACCTCCTTCAGCTTCGTCCGGTTGAACATGCAGATCGCGAAGAGAACCACCACCGCGTTCTCTTTGCTGCGGCTGCACTCACTCTCCCTTATTGCACGGAGCATGCAAGCAGTGCCGTCAAACTCGGTGATCATCTCCACCACCTCATGGTTGCTCGATAGCAAAGCCAGTATAGCCAGGGACCCATCGACAAGTAACTGATCGTCGATGGCTCTCATTGCCACATCCACAATCCCATTTTTTGTAGCTCTTGACTTGTTCTCGTGGAGCAGACAAAGATTGAAAATTGCTGATGCTGCGTCTTTCTTTGCTATGATATTGCCATTCTCGAGAAGATCAACCAAAGGCCCCATGGCCCCAAGCTCCCCAATTTTCTCCTTGTTGGAGTCGAGTGCTGACAGAGTGAAAATGGCAGCTGCAGAGTTGCCACGGCTCCCCATATCTCCCGATTTTAATGCCCATATAAGGAAAGGGATTGCTTCTGGATCATGTCCAATAACCTTCTTGTTACTGTCATGAAGTGAAAAGTTGAGAATTATAGTCACCATGTCCTCCAGAACTTGTAGATCGTTTTGCAATCCTGGGGTGGATCGAGCAAAGATCATTCGTGAGATGGAATCCGGTCTCTCTCCTAAAACAGCTCTGAAATCGCTGTTCTGCTTTGTAATCAGTCGAAGATCCTTGATTGCTTGCCTCATTTCAGTACTTTTTGCTGAGGAAGTGATTTTTTTGAATATTTCATCAAATGTTTTTTGGTCACTGTTGGTAACATTGTTTTCCTCTTGGTTCTCAACTGTTGGCGGATTAAATTTATTCTCTGTACACCACTGTAATATCATGCTTCGAACAAGGTGATTAGGAATTAGAGTTGTCTCCAGAAGAGCTTGCTGAGTCTGTGGGCACAATTGTTTTCCTGCACTGAACCACTCCTCAATGGATCGACGGTCATAGGTCTGCATGGACAGAAAAATAATATTATTAATGCCCAGGCTATCAATAATTCAGCTTTGTTAATTTTCAGTTGCTTGGAAATTTCTTATCTCTTGATCATATAAAACTACAACCACATAGAAATTGATACTACGTGAGTTGTTGGATGCTGATGCAATGATTTAGCTGAAAAGTCGCAAAGTTTCAATCACTTAAAGCTAGACATTACTATAGTACAAGCATGAAATCCAACATGTTGAATTGTCAGAGATGAATGTGATGTGAACAATAGAATGCTGTCATGCAAAACACAAAGAAAAACCCTGAACTACATACAAGCATCACATAGTATAGCATCAACCTATGGATCTATGACATTTTGTTACAGATTTTGAATATCACTTGCATATCTGTATCTGGTCAAGCATCTTCAAACCTTTAACTTTTATTATTACAAATAATTATATGGAAAGATACATAGACGCACGTGATCTTCATAGTAAGTACTCCTGTAGCTAAAATTTCATAAAAATATACCGACAAAACTGTGATAACATAAATGGTCGGTACATGCAAAAGTTAAAGAAGTACGGTCCTCTTGGACCTAGTGGGCTAAGTAGTAACAGTGGGAAGCATGTTTTGTCACGTTAATTTAAGACATTGAAAAATTGTGATCTTTACTTGCTGGTGAAGTATAGAAACCATACTACACAGTCAATGGAGAAATTAAACAGTGCAACCAGTACCAATTACAACCAGTACCAGCTACCAAACAAGTAACACAAGGAACACAAAGACTCTGTTCAGCAACCATTCAATTCTCATGTTTCACAGGGAAGAAACCCAACTAATTCTAGAATTTGCTAAACGCAGATTTACAGATATATTGAATGCAATTAACATGAATCTATAACTTATACTACACGTGAGGAAACTAATTTAAAAATGTACTTTCAATCACAAAAAATGGAAACCATCCCGAATCCATGTAGATCTGCAATCTAAGCCTCTATGAAATACTAGCTGATAGTACCCATTTGTTATAAGGACGGAGATGGACTTATGTAAATATACAAGTAACCAACACCAAAATGTACCAAATTTGACATTTGCAGTTGCTAGATTTGGATATCCCAAACTCCGTACAACGGAAAGATATTTGTTTACCCAAAGCAAAGCAGAGCCACGGCTGATCACGTATTAAGTCTTAGCCTTAAACAGACAATTTACCGTAACCACAGAGTTCTGCACAGGACAAACCAAACGCAAATCCCCAGAAGCGAGAAGTGCCGTCATTTTGCTCTAATTGTGATGGATTCCTATGAACCAAAATGCTATAGAAGAACAGCAAGTGACCCTAATTCTGCCCAAGAATTGATTTAAACGACCGAATCACTAGCAAAAATCAACTAGAGAAGCAACTCGATAAAAAAGAGGAAGACAACCAACCAAGAAAACAATGGTGGGAAGTATATGATTTTCCACGGCAATGGCGCACCAGAGTTCACCAAGAACACAATCGAAAGCAGTAAAGAAGCGCCGCTGGCTCCTCACCTGCCCAGACGCGACGATGACGGGGTCCGTCATGATCCTGGACGAGATCGGGCACAGGAACTGCGGCGGCACAGGGACGGCCTCCTTCTCCTCTCCCCCCTCCGCAGCGGGCCGCCTCCCCTCCCCGCCGCCCTTCCTCCCGCCGGACCCGAGCTCCGCCTCCCTCAGCGCCTCGAGCGCCGCGGCGGCCTCGTCGTACACGTCCGCTGCGGCCCCGCCCGCGGCCACGGCCGCCAGGGACCGCCGCAGCTGCCTCCGCAGCGCCGCCGCGTCCTCGTCCGCGGGCGCCGGCTTCGCCATTGTCTGCGCCGCGCTGCGAGGGGGAGGGACCCGGAGCTTTTATTTCCCCCCCTCTATTATTCAATAAATTAATTAATGCTCAGCGGTTTGGGTGGGGTTTGCGGCCACCGCGGCGCGCCTCGTAAGCCTTCCTCAATCAGTGCTGTAAATTCCGGTGGCGTACAGGGCAGTAAATAAATTGAGTAGGAAAATATTTTTTACTGCTGAAAACTTACATTGTGTTACTTTCCATGTTTTTTTTTCTCCTTGAGATGGAATTCAGATAGGAAGCAGATCTTGAGGAGTCTTTTGAGTTCCTGCCTTGGTAGGTGTGAGGATGTGAGGCATGTGCCTGTGTGAATGCTGGAAAGAATTTCAAAAGGCATGTGTGGGTTCAGTACAAGTATAAATATATTTGATATAATTGTTAATATCTTTATTATTGGTAGAGATATGATTTTTTTTTTCGTTTAGATCTGCTTGGCCATAATTTATAAATACAAGAAAATCAATATACAAGGAGGATAGAGTAAGAAATTATTTGTCAGTAGGGATGACGAAATAAGGAGACGGCAGAGTAAAATATAAATATCCTGGAAAATAGATCTGGTAAAAAATAGTAACTTTTTCGATTGCTTGTAGTGAAATATTCTTAGTATCAACCATAAATGGATGCTTGCACATTGATATTCTCCACTTGAAAAACATGTTATTAATATTTCCAAATAGTAGTTCCATAATATTATAACTTTTTACAATATGAATTAGCGGTTAAAGCAACATATTTGACACCCTATGGATATATCAAACAATCTTTTCTAGTGATGAGAAAGGGAACTTAACTAGCAATTATAATAAAGTGACGGAATAGTAATACACATCAGTGATAGAAGTTTGGTGAGTACGACTGCATTAAATAGCATATTAGTAAAAATCCATTAAAGATCTAAAGTGACCTTTAAGATGGACTATACTCCCTCCGTACCTGTATTATTTGTCGTCCTGGGCGTGTATGCAGTTTTCACAAAGATTGTCGCTATGGGCGCAAGATAGAAAACATGGACGCAATTACCCCTGGAACGCTTCGGCTGCCTGTCTGCTCGCCCAGCATTAAACTCGCGAGCGGCTTCGTTTCCCGCGCCCACACCCTATCAGCAAGCGCCATGCAAGCGGGCCCCAGCACAGTGCCTTGGAAAATGCCTGCGGCCATAAAAAAAAAGAGCGCGCCTGCGGGAATTCGAACAGCTGACCCTCAGCCTCGGGACGCGGCAGACAAGCCACTGAGCTAACTCAGGGTTGTTGTAAAGTTCACACCCGCAGCGTATTTAATAAGGGAAAATGAGGAAAAATACATTAATTACTCCTTGGCAAGCACAATCCTGTCCTAAACGACAAGTAATTCGAGTATGGAGGGAGTACAGTCTATACTAAAAATTGAAAAATGAAAAAACATAATCAAGGAGAATAATGTCCAAAAAACAATGTATTTATTTTCAAAAATATTGGAAATTAACTCCTTAAACAAAGGAAAAAAACAGGGAAAAAATGTTGTCTGGCTCATGAAACAATAACACATTCAAAAAAAACATGAAATATTCAAAAACACAAAACATGAAATAAATGGAATAAACAGTTTACTTCCGGCCACTTCCTAGGTTGCAGTTCTCATTAGAGTGTGGTCTCACAACACTATTTCCCATATCTCAGCTGCCTAGGTTGGCTTTTCGATCAAGCTCTTCTTTTTAGAGCATCTCCAAGAGCTCTTGTATCTTTGGTGAGTTTTTTTTAGAAAAAGGAAGACAAAAATCTCCATCCAACATAAACACTATCTACTTCGTCTTCTATCCTCGTTTTCTATCCAGGGGGTGCCGCTGGACATCTTTGCCTAGCGCTGAGCGCTAGCCATTCCTTTTTGAATTTTGGAAAAGCTGTTGGATTTCATCCTTTTTTTCCTAGCTATTTCGTTTTACATAATAGCTATATCAAGATTTTAGCTATTCATAGATACAAGAGCTCTTGGAGATGCTCTTAGACTCCAAACTACCATGAAAGACCGACCAACCACGAACCCACGGCCAAGTCAAGCCTTCACAATAAGCTAAAGGTTAGGACAGTCTCAGTGGAAGTTTTATAGCACTGTTACCTAGACTGCCACGTCAGCTTTTCTGTGAGATGAAACTGTCACTCTCAGTGCATAGTTTCCTTGCGCAGGATGTAGCCATTAATATGTGAATTGTGTTGTGATCAAATGTACCATGAGAGCTCTATAACATTTTTTTGCAATTGTTTGTAAATAAACATTGGTGTATCAAAACAAATATTTGGATTAACTTCAATATCCACACGATCTTAAATGGGCACATATATAAAAAAGATTACATATAGTAAATTTCAATTTGTGGATATATTTCGACGGGCACTTGTGCTTGTTCCAAATGTGCTCCACCAAGTCCTTCTAAAGTAGTATATTAGCCGAACGATCTCGAATATCATCATCTATTTATAGTACCCTTTCAAATGGAACATACTCTTCGGGGGAGAATTCTGGTTCTTGCACCGTCACTGTACTAGGAGCCTCATTTAGATCAAGATTCTCTTCAATGTCCTCTTCTTTTTTTTCATCTTCAACAATCATATTGTGAAGGATGATACAAGCTAGCACCACTCTGGTCAGTAAGGGACGATTATGCTAGAATGACTATGACTAAAACTATAGGTGCATAGTGATTTGGTTTCCTAGCGATGAAAATAAATGTTGTATGGCAGATCAGCTAGAGTACTTAAGAAGACATATGATTTATAGCCATTCATCAAAGAATTCAGAGAAGATATACCATGGATTTGTGTACTGGTTTCCATGTGGGGAAGCATTTTGGCCACTGCTACCTCCATATCCAGGCCACCGTGCACCTGATGGAGGTGGGGAAGGTGCCATCGGAGGAGCTGCAGACACCGGGGGAGATGCAGACACTGGAGGAGCTCCATATCCGGGCCACCATGGACCGGATGTCGGTGGGGGATGCGCCGCCAAAGAAGCCGCAGCCGCCGGAGGAGCTGGAACCGCCGGAGCAGCTGAGGTCTCCGAAGGACAAGTGTCGCCGCCGCCGCCCGTCGTCGTGCCGGCGTCGCGGCCCTTCACCAAGCCGCCACTACGGCCCTTCTCGGTGCCGCCACCGCGGCCCTTCACGGGGCCGCCGTCGCCGCATTTTGCCGGGCCACCGTCGGGCGGGAGACCTTCCCCCCGGCGGGACATCTCATCCATGGCACCAGCAGCAAGGAAGCAGTGGGAGGAAGGGCAGGGGCGGCGGCGGAAGCATGGGAGGGAGATAGATTTGTGGGGAGGCGGATTTGTGGGAAGGCCGATTGGATTTGGCGGGAGCAGTCCGGGAGGATTTGGCGCGCGAAGAAAGACTGCGGGAAGTGAGAGCGCGGGAGGAACACCAGATCCGCCATGAAACACTGGGAGCTCTCGGTCCGCATTTCACCTACGTTTCAATGAGTTGGAAACGCCACCGGAGTCGTTTCATGGGGGAAGAAACACTTCCCTCGTCTCTCCTATTAATTTGCTTGCCATGTCAGCTTTTTGCTGAGGTGTCCATCTAATTAATGCTATGAAATCCCCACTGAGACTGGCCTTAGAGACTTTCTAAATTTCTATTTTTTATCAACAAAATTTTGAAATTTATGGATAGTGTTGGACCGGGGCACTCAGCCCAATAGCAAAGTCTATTTCTTTGGAAATTATGAGCTGATAACGAACTAGGAAAAACATATTTTCGGGTGTTTTAGAGTGTGTTTGATTGAGCTGTGGCTTTTGAAAAAGTAGCTGTTGGCTGTAGAAAAGCTGCTGTGAGCCGTGGGCTGTGAGAAAGACAAGCCGTTTGGTTGGGTAGATGTGGCTTTTTGAGAAAACTGTTAATGTGGCCCATGTGTCATCCACATCCATCCCCACTTAACTCTTTCCCTCTCCCAATGACAAGCGGGCCCCACTTGCCATCTTTCTCTTCCTCATGCTATTCTCTCGCTAGGTCGGGCGCGGTGGAGGATCTGTTCTTAGTGGCGGCGGTGGCCCGCCCGCGCGGGGTGGCCCGTGCCGGCGGTGGAGCTCACACACGTACAGCCGACACCCGCCCCGGCGGCGGAGCTCGCATGGGCACAACCTAGGCCAGCCAGGAGGCGGAGCTCGCATGCGCACAGCGGCGGCCCGCCCGCGGCGGAGCTCGCACGCGCGTTGCGGAGCCCTGCGCCGGCGGCGGCCCGCCCGCGGCTGAGCACGCATGCGCCGATGGGGAGGCCTCGGCGTGGCTCGGCGAAGGGGCCGGCGCCGGAGGAGAACGCGGTGGAGGACCTCAACTCCGCTCACAGCGGAGGAGGATGTGGCGGAGGAGCCGACGCTGGAGGACCTCGGCGGCGGTGGTGGACCATTTGCAGCGGAGGTGGATGTGGCGGGGAGGCCATGACGCCATGGAGTTGGATGCGGGCATGCGGCCTAGGAGCTGGCGGCAGTGAAGCTCAGAGCGAAGGAGCTTGCGATGGAGAAAAAACAAAAGAACGAAGCGGTACCTACATAACGGATGGCAGTGGGTAATTTTTGCGAAGTTGCCGATCCCACAGCTAGGGAAAGCACCTCCTTCGCTACTGTGAGAAATGAAACTAGACAGAAGCTGCTTTTCTTGAAAGCACTTGAGCTACAACATCCTCTTTGGTTGGCTTTTTTGCTTTCTTGAAAAACCACAGCCTAAAAAAAGCTGAACCAAACAAACCCTTACTTGTGGTCACTTTTTTATAACTTTTGATCTCCTCTTATGTTCAGTTATTTACTCTATTTAATTTTATTCTCTCTTTCCTTTTGGGCTGTCACAACTACCAAGTTGCCCATTATGAATTTTTTAGATTTGTAATCCACGCTGTCCACAATTTATCCCCCAACCCATTCTTTTTCGGCTGGGCCGCCATTCTGCTATCAAGCCCATACTTGGAGCTCATGTTTTTATGATGATTTAATAATATAGTTTCTCATTCAAGAAATTGCAGTAGAAAAAAGCACCTTAGAAAGTGAACACACGCATTGCTGATGATACGTGACAATACCGGATGAAGAATATAGCCGAGTGTCGCTCACCAGTTGAAAACAAGCCAGGTACCGGGTTTTCTTCAAACTAAACTAGTACTTTTAGGGTAGATGGAAGCATAAGAAAATTCTTTAGCACCCGGCACCAAAGGCATGACATAGATACCGGGTGGTGTTATTACTCGGTACTAATCCTTTGGTACCGGGTGATTTTACATCCTGTACCTAAAAATGCTCCACGGATTACTTCAAAAGAAAAATATCTCCCTCTCAATCATAATTGTTGTGTAGGTGAGATAGTAAGAGATCTACACATGAGGCAAGAGGTTGCGAATTCGAATCCTGACCACCACACACATGCGTATTTCGTGTGAAAATCACGTATTCCTCTTCCTGGGTTTAATATATTCTTTTTACCAAAAATGTATTGGTACCGGGTGGAACCTTGATCCGGTACCAAAGAGAGCCTTAGGTACCGGTTGTTTCACCCGGTATCTAAGGCCGAGACTTTTAGTCTCGGTTTTGTAGTACCAAATCGACTTTAGAAACTACTTCAAACCGCACTCGGGAAAAAGAATGAAAGGAAATGACAGAAGTAGACAATACAATTAAGTAGAAAAGAAAGACGAATCGGTCCCTCCTACGACAAGAATCAGTATATCCCTTAGACTCAATCACCTTATATGCCTAACTAAATAGCATTATCTTACTTTATCAACCGGTACCTAAGGTAACAGGTGCTAATGGGCTCTTTAATTTCTAGTAGTGACTGCAGTGTGTCCGAATTGCTTTGCATGCAAGACAGCACACAACTTCATCAGGAACCCAGAGAGTCATCAGTTTAGCGCAATTCTTAATTGTAAGTGAGATCTATGGATTTGACTTAGAGTGTATCCTATAAATTTTCGGTGAGATAGTAAGTGGTATGTGATATCACAACATTTGTGATCTAGGAAGAGGTAGGCCAAGCGGAAGTGGTTCTGTCATTGTCACTGACACGTGGGGCCGGGTCCATATGTTAGTGACCCAACTGCACCATGAGCACTGCAGAGGATCCTGTTCTAGGCCAATGCAAGCCACATGTGCATTGAATGACATCTCACTCAATTTTATTTCAAGGGAATCTAGCATTTTAGTGAAGGGCGTAAGATATACTCTTATTCGTTAGAGATATGATAAATCTAGAAGCACATGTGCATATCATTTATATTATATTATATTGTCCTGCACACATCACAACATCTGAGATATCTACAAGCTAGAAAGGGGCAGGCCAAGCCACATGCATTGAATGCCATCCTACTCAAATTTATTTCAATGGATTCTATATTTTAGTGAAGGGCGCAAGATATACTCTTATTATTTAGGGATATGATGATGAATCTATAAGCACATAGATATCTCATTTATATTGTCCTGAAAACATGATAACATTTGAGGTACGCGATGTCCAAACATCATATCTACAAGCTAGAAAGGTGCAGGCCAACCCAAATGCATTTAATGACATCCCACCTAATTTTTTATTTGAAGGTAGTTTATATTTTAGTTAAAGGTGCAATATATACTCTTAATAGTTAGGGATATGATAAATCTAGAAGCACATACATATCATTTATACTTGAACCACAGTTCAAAGATATGGGTTTTGCACAAAATACCTTGGTCGTTTTAGTTGGTTCTCTTTTCATCCCTGGGACCTCTTTTTTCTATTAGCCCCCTGATTTAAAATGAATATTATTTTAAGATTCCTAGCAATTAAAATTTTTAACTTCAATGAATATCCATTGACATTGTAAGATAAGTGCTACTAGATCCATCCTTGAAAGTACAATAGCTTTCTTGAGAATACCATGTTTTCATAGAAATTGTTGGCCAAAGTTTTGGTGCGATCATATTGACGTTCCACACGACATGTATTTTGGAAGCAAGAGTTTCACCTTATATGAATTGCGAAAATATTTAACTCACCTTCCCCCTAGCCAGTGACGGCGCCTTCTCTAACTCGCTAGTGGTGTCCGTGCCACCTACTCGTTACACTACCTATATCCATCATCTCGCCGGTTGGGTGGACGGCTTTGAGTCGGCGAATTGCTAGAGAGCAGCAATACAAATTTGATGAATGACTGGGGGGGGGGGGGTTAAGGGCTTTGAGTCGGCGACAAAGGATGGGAAAAGACGGGCTAGGCGAGTGAATACATGGCATACATATGTTTCCGGGGTGTTCTCTCAACCAAAATTGAAATATTTCTTTTATTATTTTTCCGACACAATTTATAGTGACTTAACTTCTATAAAATGCACTCAACCAAAATACATATGTTTCCGGGGTGTTCTCTTAACTTCTATTTGCTCTTGTAAAACCAAATCCTATAAAATGCAAAAGCAATATTTTTTACCAGACTATTGAACCATTATTAACTTCTATATCCTTTTTATCATGCACTTTTGGTTTTTTCGTTCTTTCATAAAATCACAATTCATTAGAAGTACCTAAATTATAATACTCTTTTGTGAATTCTAACACAGTGAACAGACATTATTTGACTAGTAGTTCTAAAGGTAACATAGGCGAGATATTTTGCAGGCCTAGGTGTGAACGTTAGACATTCCATGTTCGCCCTAGAACGCGTTGTGTAAGCCCTTGCAGGTGAATGCAAAATTCTAGAGGGACAAATATGTCTATATGTTTGCATTATTATTCAATGCACCCACGTGAAACCCGATGGCGCAGTCCATACTGGTTAGATCATCATGTCTGCAAGTATATCTCTAGGCTATAGTTGGTTAGATACATGGAGATTTTGTCCTTTTTGCACTTATTATTGTGACATCCATAGTTGTCCTCAGAGAGAGAGAGAGAGCAAACCTTGCTGCATTATAAATAGCTAGGTACTGTGCTTATAACCCTTAACAAACACCAAAACTAGTTCAATCATAACACTGAAAGCACTCATGGATGAAAGACCAAAGTTATGCCCTGCTAATGGGCTGAGTGTCATTGTTGTTGATGAAGATAAGCAGCATGCGAACTCTACAAGGTCTATGCTTTGTACACTTAACTATCATGGTAAGTTCCTTCCATTCCGATGTGCAAAATTAAAGTAGAACCCATGGAAGAAAGCCATGCACAGCAGATGTCATTAGACAATTTTTTGTGGGTTATATTTGTGAAACACTCATTTCCACTATGAATGATTTGGCGTGCAGCAATTTTTTTCTTGTGAAATTCCTAATAAACAGAAGTTTCATTCCCAGAGTTTTGTGAACAGATGTTTTATTCCACATGTCGTAACCTCCCCCCCCCCTCTTTTACAGCAACAGCATATACAAGTCCCATAGAAGCACTTGAGTTTCTTGAGGGTCATGCACAAGAGGTTGATTTGGCTTTGGTAGCAGTGAACATGGAAGAGTTGCATGGTTTTCAGTTCCTTGACATAGTTAGGGACGCCCACAAAAATGTTCAAGTGATTAGTAAGTGTCAATTTCTTTCCTAACTTTGAATCAATTCTTTCCAATGTGTGCATTTCCTTTTATTTCTTTGATTTCTCAATTTGTCTCTTTTTTTGATAAATTACTAAAGTATGTCCTAAATTTGAAACAGTGATGTCAAATGAGACCACAATGGATACAATGAAGAGATGCATTAAGCTTGGCGCACGTTTTCTGGTGAACAAGCCTATTGATGCCCACACCATAAATAACTTCTGGCAACATCTTGACTTAAAAGATTATTCAAGGATGGATTATATCAAGAACTTATTACAAGGTTGAAACCAACACTGTTACTAATAATTTTTCTTTTCATAGTTGATAGAAAATATAATATAATGCACTCTCATATGGATCATAAGCATACATGCCCTGCAATGTTTATCAGGTTATAGTAATCATTATCTGTCATCCATGATGAAATCATGAGCATTTGTTTGACCAATAGTGACTTGTACGGCTAAAATACTATTAAAATATAGTGGTTCCAAAATACAATTGATGTGCTATATTTGGCATGCATGTATAGGTAATGGAGAAGCACATGATTTAAGTTATCAGAAGGAGAATACTAAAATGAAGAAAGGTTACATCTGTTGGAATGAATATCTGCACAGGATGTTCCTAGGTGCTCTTGAAATACTTGGAGAAGGTTAATGGATTTCTTACTTGCAACACTTGAATTAGAAATTTCAGTAGAACTTCAGAATTCCAAACTACACAATCCTTTTTGTTTCAGGTGCTGCTTCTCCTAGAAACATAGAGATTCTCATGAATGTGGAAGGTCTTAATTGCAAACATATTGCTTCTCATCTGCAGGTATAAATACATCCATATATATAAAGGAATCAAATCTCCTATATTCTTGAAATAAAACAAATACATGCATGCTAATTGCAACCTCAAAAATAGTTCCATTGACGTACCTATTTGTGCTGGTATTTCTAGTAAATATTTCCTCTTTATGTGACCAATAAGCTAATTGTAAATTGATCTTTCCTCCAGAAATACCGAAAACGGATGGAAGCAGGGGAACAAAACAGTGCATCGGATGCAAGGAAGTTTAGAAATAGAGCCTCAACATCCAAATCTTCAAAGAGTCATCAGGAAGACCCTAACACATCCCTTAATAGTCTGGACATCCAACATGAAGAAATGATAGCTGTGAGCCTTATGATGCAGAACAACATAGATATTATTATGGACAAGATGATGATATTATTATGGACAAGATGAAAAAATTTTGTAAATGTTTGGAAGCTGTCTAAGTATTCCTTTTGATTGGCATGCAGGATGAAGACATGCCCCATGCTCAGACTGGGAGCTTCTTTGACAACAATGCTCATGCTGCAATGCGAAGATCCATTCAATTTGGTACTATGTATGATGAGTCCGAATATTTCTATTATTCTTCTGGTGACGAAGCAACTGAAGATGGAGTAGATATGATGGAAGATGGCGCAAGTGCTTCTAGTTTTACTGCACAAGTTAGCACTGCTGAAACTTTCTCTATAGATGGCACTAAGGACATCTTGAACAATAATAATAGTTCCGAGAAGCAAGCTCGCCATGGTGAAAAGGTGGGCAAAGCTATGATGCTTGTGGACTATTCAGACTCTGCGGACGCTGAGATATAGGAGTATGCTTGGTTATAAGAGGAGCAAGACAATAGAGATGGCAGTAGTTCCAAGAGAGATGAAGTACCTATAATCATGCTTAAACTACCAGTGCAACTATCCAGTAAATGGTGTGCATGTGTAGTAGTGTTTGTGTCATCGTGTTTATGAGAAATAAGATATCATATATGATATATATGCCTAAAAGTTATAATAATAGGAGATTTTCAAAAGTGATGTTTTCTACTGGAATTGTGAAATCTTTGAACAATAAGATAGCGACAAATTGTGTATCCTGATGAAGTTTAAAGTTCAATCCGCTACAAACCCTATTTAGTACGTAAGATCAAATAACTTCATCTGTGGTTGGGCGGTGCTAGTCTAAATACACGCTGTTGTAAAAAAAAACAGCTAGACTATACACACTGTAGATGATCTCTTTTCTGGCATAACAGATGCGTATCTTCTCATAACGAAATCTGAGCCAAGCTCAAGCATTCTATTGGGCCACATCGCTTTAAATTCTTAGGCGTCATATCTTCCATCTACGATCAAAAACAGCACAGGCACCATCTCATCCTCTCGAAGCTTCGGGTTCCGTCGCGCATTGCGTCCCGGCCAGCTGGCAGAACGAGCTTAGAGCTCTTTCCTTCTTGCCGTCCGTCCCTTCCCGTAGTATCCCCTTGTCCTTCATGGCAGACGGCATGAGAGCTTCCTTCCTCGCTGCTCCTCTCCCTCCATATCATCTTAATCGATGGAGAAACTGCAGGCCATCAGGTGGATTCAGTTTGAGGTGCAAGAAGATGGATTTGGACTGTGGAGGTCGAGGCAAAGAAAGAGTGGAGAAGTCACTCTGTGGCAAAGCTGGTTCGCCATCAGTTGGTGCTCTCGCGTGCAATCAAGCTAGCAAGCTCGGAAAGCTTGCATGCGGCTGCACTGGTTGAGTCGATGTCGACATGGGAGATGCACAACATGTGCTCGATTATTTGCCTATGAGAGCTGATGTTGCTGATTCTCCTCCCCCATGTCCCTTGCAGTGCGTTGTGTTTTTATCTATTGATTATATTCTACTACAAGTTGCAGTATGTTATGTAAGCAAGCTTGAATGCTTGATTGCTATATCAAAATCCAGCTCGGGCGCCACTTGATACAAGCAAAGCTGCAGGGTGTTCTGCGTTGCCTTCCTTAAGATCATGGCCAAGAACATCACTGATGATCCCCCGTTATTTCATTTGTTCAAGGTAGATTTCTCAGAAAAGCAGCAATTCTCTACTTAACATCATAGGTAATTCCTTACTCTTTTATTCTATAGCTTTTGATAAGTGAGTCAACTATTGTTGTATGTGCATATTATATTCATATGACTGATTTCACACGCCATGCTGAGGAGTCACGTACTCAGGAAATCAATAGGTTATCTAAATGTTAAATTAGATTATGTGTGGAAACATAAAAAAATGTAAAAGAAAATGATGTAATTTTAGGCGTTATAACTTATAATGGCTCTTACTCATAATATTCGGTTATGTGGCATGGGGTCAACAATATATGGCTCATCCCTCTCAGCCACATCATTCTCTCCCTCTTGAAGCAAAGCTGTCCTCGACTTTGCTGTTATGCGAAAAGCCTTTTTCTCACTACTACAAAATTCCATTAACCGAGGCGCTTTAAAATTGCCTCGGAGACGGGCATGTTAAAAAACCGCCTTGGTTAATACCTTCGATTAACCGAGGCGATCATTTTTTATTAACAGAGGTGGTTGCAGAAAACCGCCTCGCAAAATCGATTAATCGAGGCGGGCACTAGTTTCAACACATGATGAACTCCCTTGTGCTCAAATGAATAATGGTTAGAATGACCACCATGTGTTGCATCAACATCAAACTACCATGATCTTCCAAACAACAAATGACATGCATTCGTAGAAACAGCATCGCAGTCCACAGTGTCCATATAATTACCCATGGAAAATTTGACCCTAACCTTGTGAGTAACTTTCTGTGTACTACTTTCATTCATCCATTGCATATAACATGGTGTTGGAAGCCTCCGTGTAGACAAAGATAAAGCATGCACAATATCTAAACTAATAGCATTAGTGAAACTATCACCATCAATAATTTGCTTGCATACCTTATCCTAAATTTTGCATTCCCATTGAAATATATTGGAACGCGGCCCTTTCACATCAACAGTAATATCATCACTACGTACTTCATGCGCCAACATTGATAACCCATTCGAAACAGCTTCGGTGTCATTAATTTCTAGTTGAAACGCACTCCGTCACTGCCCCAGTTTCTCAACAGTAATATTAGCACTCTCATCCTTTTGGACCAGCAAGTTTAAACCCTCTTTCGGACCTTCTTCATTCACTTCATCAGTGATAGATTTGTCTTTGCCTTGCTGTTTCGACAAAGAAGAATTTTCAAAAACAACTATCTCATCCCTTTTCTCTTGCCGGATCAGCACTTTTTGCTTATGCAATCTCATCTTATCACTAACAATTCATTGTTTACTGCAAGTGTCAAAAGAAGGCACCACACCACGTCTTTGTCGTTGTATTGAAGAAAAACCACCACTCCCACTTATAGTCTCCTTCAGCAGAACATTCATACTAGTAGAATCCCTTTCATGTATGTAAAAAGAATTATTAACAAACTTAGGCTTCTTCTTGTCATGCTTGAGTGTAGTATCTCCTTGCTTAAGAACTTTCAAGCAAACATATCCAATTATAAATTCACTCCAAGATGAAAGTGAACTCTTCTTACTGCCAAAATAATTTTATAATATGTTTCAAATTTTGAATCACCATATTTCTAGGGTCAGAATAATAAAGACAAGATTTTAACTAGTGTGTCAATTGTCCAACCTATAAGATGGTTGTGTTGATACCGTTTTTTGGCACGTGTCAATCTATTGGGCAAGTCTGATGGAGGATGGGCCGGCGCTAGATCGAAGGAAAAGAAAGAACATATTGCACCTTTGGGCTAAGAGGAGGCGTCGGAGCCGATGGAGCTATGGAAGGAGCTGGCGAATGAAGATGGCAAGTTATCTCTTAGATTTTGTTCTATTTAAATTAGGCAAGTGTGTTTCGTGTGTTGCAAGTTGTAATCTCGCTGTATCGGCAAGGGAGATTAGGGTTAGGCTATAAATAGCTGACCTCCGTCATTTGTAGACTTTGATCAATCATATCCAAACAAAGCCTTTACATTCAAAGCAATCTACTTTTCCGCACGGCGACTTCGCCTTAGATGCAGTAGTTTTTCTCTTTACGAGTTCTTCTCAACAGGTATGTTCCATCGCTTATTGAAAAGTTCCAAGTAGAGTTGTGTAGATGGATTCAAGTTGACGGCGCATCGCTTCTTCCTCCATCTATGGCGCTCAAAGTTATCGAGCATGCTAGATCCGCCTGGCAGGGTTTAGCTGTTCACCAGTTATCGAGCATATGTTAGATCCGTCCGACGGGGTCTAACTGTTCACCAATAATCGAGCTCTTCAGATCAAGTTCTACGGTGTCTGGTTTGCTCACCAGTTATCGGTAAAAGTTGGCGATCTGTTAGATTAATTTGATCCGTTAGTCTAACTTGTTGTTGCTTTTACCACCAAGATATCGATGTATGCTTAGATCTTGCTAAATTATTTTCAATTTAGATTGTTTTAAGTTTATATCATAGTTATCCAGCTTAGATCTATTCGCCATCGGCTCTAATTGTGTCAGATTTGACCGTAGCCGATTGGAATTGGATCTAGGTGTTGCATGCAGGTTACGTCGCTATGAGCGTGGCCTGTCTTCCCCCAAATTGGCTGCACGATGGCTGATCCGCGTGTGCCCATCGTTATAACCCTCCCTAGAATTTAACCTCCACCTTCCTTGTCAATTGCAGGTCAAATTGATTGGCACACCTAGCGCACTGTACGCGCGTCGATTGGGTTCGGTACGTCAGAGCAAAGCAGATCTCCCCGGCCCTAGCGTACGTAGAGCGTGAGAGTCCCCCTATGGTGGGATTTTCGAGTCAACAGATTGGGATGAGAATATGTTGTTAGAAGTGTACATCGTGTCCATAGACTTGACTTTGTACCCTATAAAGTTTTGAGCCGTATCTGAAACTCAATTGTTTTATTTATTGAGTAAATTAATGTATTGAATTGAACATACCACCACACTAATCACTTTACATGTTTTACCATGCCAAATATATTAACTCTAATGGAATGTTGGTTCTTCTAACAATTGAATGCACACAATTTGGACTTTCGTATTTAAATCCAATATGTGATGGGGTCCTATAAAGGAAAATAATTTAAACAGTTAGAATCCTCACATATATATTGACTAAAGCTATAAATGCTTACACATATTTTCCACATGTTAGTTGCATAGAAGCAATTAATAAAACATATATTATTCCATCCATAAATATAAGGGGCTATTACGTTTTTACCCCTATTTTCATTAAGAATTGTGATTTTACCCTTATTTTTCCAACCTTTGTGATTTTACCCCTTTTTTATGAAAACGAAGAGAGAGTTTACCCCCTATTCCATGAACAGGACTTAACGGTGTGAAATGAGCTGGTAGAAGACGAGTTTACCCTTTATGATTTTGCCCCTATTTTTGTAAACACTATGTAATTTTACCCCCAACTTAGCATTAAACATATCGGGGATATTTTGCTACAGTTACAGAAGGCCAGCATTTGTGTTTTAGAATTGCCTCTACAATTTTTCCATAGGAGAGAGTATTTCTTACATTTGTACCAATTTTACATACATCGTATGATAGGTCGGACTGGCGGGATGTACAAAAAAAACAGTCTTGCCTTTGCCTCACATTCTTCGCAACATTCTCTCCTTATGGCAGCCGGATCCCATTTGTCATCCTTAACCTCCCGTTCCCATCTGCTTTGCGTGCGCAGGAGGCCACCCTGCTGGTCATCACCGTGGCATAGCAGTTCCGCGGTGTTTCTCTCCTTTCCACTCTTTCTTTCGCTCCCGCATCCCCTATTATTGGCGCCAATTTAAGGCCAACACACGAACGCACTCGAATGTGCGGCGAACAGCGGCACACCTTGCAGCGCCGCGGCACCAACTGGTCAGGCCGGTATGGTGGACCGGTTAGACTGGTTTCACCGGGGAGCCCGAAGAAGATCCAACGAGCTCACCCGGAAGGGACTCCGTCAGGGCAAACACACCTTAGGTTGTCCTAGGCTCGGTAGGCCAGTTAGGGTGTCCTCAAACATCATAGAGACAAGAGAAGAACATCACATAGAGGTTGGAAAAGATTAGGGTAAGAAAAAAAGATAAAATGATGTGTTTTTAATCGATTGGATGCCTCAATCGGCCACGACCCTTTATATTTATAAGGTGGGGAGGTCTTGCCCCGCAAGATATCCTTTTACAGATCTAAATCTATAAAAATTCCTAATTGTACTCGGACTCTAGCTAGACCAGTCAGATCGATCGAGCCTACCGGTCAGACCGATCGGCTCTTACCGGACCGGTATAGGAAACAGACCGGTCAGACCGCCTGCACGTACCGGTCAGACCGGTCACTGATAATTTTGGTTGTCAACATATGCCCCATGTTTCTTGGTAGTGCTTGCGTGCCAAAAAAACAATCTTCTGGACCAAAATTGTCTAAGGGCGATGATTAATAATACATCGGCTATTTTTTGTGCTAAGGGCGATAAAAATTATTGGCCATGACATGCTTTACTTCAAGTTGATGATGAAACAACTTGCTTCGGTCTCCATCTTTTCTTTGTGGTTGGTAATTTTATTGGCACGACCTCCACTTACTGCGCCATTGATTTTTTCTTGCGCAAACATTGTAACTTCCTTTTTCAGTGTGAGATAAGCCTGGAGAACACCACTTTAGCTGTAAATACTTCAAATCTTGCTTCACATTCTTCTCACCCTCCTTGCTGCAATCAATATTCTTTTTGACCAGATTATTGCTAATCGGTTTTTGTGAGGTACAACTCAGATATATAGAAGGATATTGAATATAATATAATTCATATGCATTCTATTATAATTCAAAAGTGTATAATAACCAGGCCAACACTATGGAGCAACCGGCCTTCAATATGACATAACATCACTATTACCTTAACATGATTGAGAATCCGATTGCTCACCAGATAGATGTTGACTTTGCATCCTTGACTTTGTTTGTCCATCCCTTCTGCTCCTGGGAGGCTCTCTCTTTCTCATATTTGGCCAAGACCTCCTCGAAGCTCGGCCTTGTTTTATTTTTGGCCTTGGAAGAACTTCCAAACCTGCTGGAAGCACCGATCGGACCGGTCTGAGTACCGGTCAGACCGGTCGGCGTACTGGTCAGACCGGTCTGAGAACCGGTTAGACCAGTTGGCTTCTCGCCGGTCTTTTCTTTTTTGTATTGCCCACGAGCTGAACTTGATCGTTGTTCAGCTATATTGTTTGAAATATACTCATCACTGGGACAATTTGGTCAACAGAACTAGCTGATATTTCTTCAATGGTCGGCTTTTCTTTATCTTGTATCAAATCTGAATTTTTATTCAATCATCCATCTTTTTTGACACAGTACACTTGCTTGATCACCTTGTGTTTCTTTTTCTATATAGACCGATCTTTTTTATCAAAACGGTCATTATTGGTAGGTGATGGCTTACTAATTGCCGGCTCCCTGTAGGTAATATAATTTTGGCACAAATATATACAAAGAGGCCGCATATATGAATTATGAAACCATGATGGACAATAATAAGGCATACTAAAATAAACACTCCATGGCATATTCATAGGTGATCTATATGATGAAAACGGCATCGATGTAGGAAAATTATTCCACTTCCGATTTCGATGATGGACTTGATGTTTTGGAGTTTTGTTGAAATTTCTAGCCTGACTAGCATGTTTCATATCCTTTTGTTGTGAAAATTTTGCCGGAAGCTTCTTATTTGGCTTCGGCATTATCCTTTTCATGCTTATGACAGCTTTTGGATTCAAAAATTTTTCAAACACCAATATCAGGTTTCTTAGGTTTAACCATCTTTGGCTTTGATTTATTTTACGAAACTCTAGAAGAAGCGGTTAGACTGGTTGGAGAACCGGTCAGACCGGTTGCTGTACAACTGGCACCTTTGCCTTTGTTTTGTTACCTCCGGAGCGTAGAAGTACTAGACTTAGTTTTTGTGCTCTTGCTAGGGGAATTTGGTTCGACAATTTCGGCTTGAGACGGCCAAATTGTATCTTGACCAGCAACATCACAAGTTGGCAAATCATTGCAAGGATTATTAGTTGGCTTTTTAATAGTCGATTTTTGAATAACAAAACTTGCAACTGAACTATCTTCTTTATCAATTAAATACTTGACAAAATGAGATATAACATAAGATAAAGTACCTGGGGATTGCATCTCCCATCAATACATCGATGGTAGATGGTGGTTGCAACTCCTTTATCTTAACGACTCCTTGCTTTGTTGTATGAAAGCAAGAGAAAAGTAGACCAATGACTACTCTGTCGTATTCTCACCCATAATCCTTGCTAGAGTTTGACAAATCGGCCATGATAGCCTGATTCTCATTCCCCAACAGAGTCGTCAAAATTATATTGGTGTCGATTTAGAGCCAACACACGAACACACTCAAACGTGCGGTGAATAGCGGCGCACCTTGCAGTGCTGCGGCATCAACCGGTTAGCCCGGTGTGGTGGACCGGTCAGACTAGTTTCGTCGGGGAGCCCGACGAAGATCCAACGAATGCTCGTCTGGGAGGGACCCCGTCAGAGAAAGCGTACCTTGGGTTGCCCTAGGCTCAGCAGGCCAGCTAGGGAGTCCTCAAATGTCGTAGAGATGAGAGAAGAACAACATATTGAGGTTGGAAAAGATTAGGGTAAGGAAAAAAGGTAAAAAGATAAAATGATGTGTTTTTGATCGATTGGATGCCTCAATCGACCGTGGCCCTTTATAATTTATAAGATGGGAAGGTCTTCCCTGCAAGATATCCTTTTACATATCTAAATCTATAAAAATCCCTAATTATACTCGGACTCCAGCTAGACCGGTCAGACCAGTCGAGCCTTACCGGATCGGGCTATATGAAACAAACTGGTCAGATCGCCTGCACATACCAGTGAGACCCAGTGGCGAATCCAGCGTGGGGGCTCCAGCCCCCTACCCCCATGCACTCCATTCGAACCCCCACAAGCCCCCTCAGCATTTTTTAGCCATGAGTGAAGAGAAGGAAGGAAAGAAGGAAGAAGAAGAAGAAAATGAGAGGAAGAAGGAGGAGAAGGAAAAAAATGAGCACCCTCTACCCACAAATGCTAGATCCGCCCCTGGTCAGGCCGCTCACTGCCAATTTTAGTCGTCAACACCTGGCTCCTTGCTCTCCTCTCTCTCCCATCAAAGCCAAACAGAAGACCAGCGCAGGTGCAGGGGCTAGCTGGATTTAGGCAGTGAGCCGGCCAGGCTCTGCTCAGCTGTGGTGCTTCTCGATGGAGCAGGGCCCTACGTGGGGACATGGTTGTGCAGCTCCTACAGCTCGAGCGGCCGGAGCAGGGCCTAGGAAAGTGGAGCAGCCGGTCGACCCTAGTAGGGACGTGCGCCCACCGCTGGCAGTCGGCTTAGAGCTGAGTCACGCACCCGCATTTCTCCCTGGCACGGTTGCGTGCCGTGGCACCTCTCCCAAATCCACCGCCGCCCTGGAATCGCCTCTGCCGCCGCTTGCAGTATCGTGAGGGAGAGGAGGGTCGCGCGAGAGGGGTCTGCGGGGGGTATAGTCTCCACGGATAAGGGGTATTGGTGTCTTTCCACCCTATTACAAAGGGTTTTTCTTTTTCTTTTAAATCATTTATTTCAGATATGTCTAACAGAGTTAAAAGGAGGGGCAAACGGAGTCTTTGTTTTCATAAAACAGGGATAAAATCACAAAGTTGTGGAAAGTAGGGACCGATCGGTTCTTTCTAGGATCAAGAACCGAGAAATTTTGGTTTTAGTTGGTTTGGTTCGGTTCCGGTTCTAACCGAACTAACTGAAGCAATATCAAAATAGTCATAGAACACATGTTGAGAAGAAGGGGGAAAATTTTCTGGATCTCGTCGGGGCTTGTCTGCAGTGCCGGTGACTGCAGTTGCACATCTAGCCTGGCGCTCCCCCTGCCGCCGAGCGCCACCGACAAGCCTGCAGAGGAGAGCCTCGCCGCGACGCTGCTGCAGACTTGCCTGCAGGGGATCGCCGCGTGCTTGGCTTGCCGAGGACTGCCGTCGCCCTGCCTACGTGCCGCGCGCCGCCCTGCCTCCGTGCCACAGCGCGAGCGTCCGCACGCAGGATGCCGGGAGTTGGGCACAACCGCGGAGGGTGGAGAGGGGCGGCCTGGACTGGCCGGCCGGCGGTGGGGGTCGGGGACGGCGATGGGGGCCGGGGACATCGGGAGCTGGCGAGCTAGCTGGCGGTGAGGGGGAGGAGGGGCGCCGCGCGGGGTGGAGATGGGCAGCCGGGCGGGCGGGTGGCAGGGTGGGAGCAATGCCCAGGGAGGGGGCGGCGCCGCGGCGGGGTGGAGAGCCAGGGAAGGGGCAGGCGGCAGGAGTGGGGAGGCAGGGAGAGGTGGGGGACTAGAGAGTGAGGTGGGGATGTGGGCTAGCTAGGGTTAGAACGGCTGGATGGGCCGCCGGTTTGGGCCATTTGGTCTTCGTGGTGTAACTTTGCATATGGGCTCAGTTCCTCGGTTAACCGAGTTCAGGAACCGAACCGAACCGAAAATTTCGGTTCCTGAGAACTAGGAACCGAATAGAGAACCGAAATTCTCGATTCCGGTTCTTTCGGTTCCGGTTCTCGGTTAGTTTGGTTCAATCCTCGGTTCTCGATTAAATTTTCCCAGCCCGAGGTAAAATCAAAATTAGCTTTCAGAGTAGGGGTAAGAAACAAATTCCCCTAAATATAAGGACCTCCGGACTTTAAAATTTATCCACAAATGTAAGGACTTCTAGCATAATTGACTAGAATAGGCAGGATTTAATTACATCATTTATACCAGTGTTCACCTTGATGGTTCTTCTAACAATTGGATTAACATAATTTGGACTATTCTATCAAATTCCAATACGTGATGGGGTCCTATATAGGAAAATAATTAAAATAGTTAGGACTCACACATATATAGGGACTAAAACTATAAGTGCTTGCACATATTGGCCACATGTTAGTTGCACATAAGAAATTAATAAAACATATACCCTTTCATCTATAAATGTAAGGACTTCCAAGCTTCAAAATTTATGCACAAATGTAAGGACTTCTGGCATAATCCACGAGAATAGGAAAAAAATATTATATTATTTATATAATTGCTTAGCTAGATAGTTGGTTCTTCTCACAATTCGATGCACATAATTTGGACTTTTGTGTTAATTCCAATTTGTGAAGAGGTCCTATATATGAAAATAATTAAAATAGTTAGGACCAACACATATATAGTGACTAAACTTTAACTGTTTGCACATATTGGCGACATGTTAGTTGCATATAAGCAATTAAGAAAACATATACTCTTCCGTCCATAAATATAAATGCAAGGACTTCTGGGCTTCAAAATTTGTCCACAAATGTCCGTCCATTAATGTAAGCACTTCTGTGTCCACAAATATCCGTCCATAAATGTAAGGACTTCCGGGCTTCAAAATTTGTCCAAAAATTGTGTCACTCTGATCTAGGTCCTTGATTGAGGGGTACTTGCGTCTTTTCCCTCCCTGCCTAAGTAGTCATAAATGCTAGAAGTACTTAATAATGGATGGAGAGAGTAGAAACGAACATATATGGGGCCTTTTTTTTCTCTATTTATAGGTAATAGCTTCTTCAGGTGTTTCCAAAAAAAAAAGATTGGAGCATAAAACGCTGTGTAGCTTGTATCAAATGGGTACTCAAAGAATAGGACGACCTAGTGATAAGCTTAGTGTCATAGTTGTGGATGAAAATCTATGCCATGCCAACACTGCAAGACGCGTGCTTGTTAAACTTGACTTTCAAGGTAAATATCTAAACAAATCTATGCAGCCACATGGAGCAAAAACGGTGTGCATACAAACTCTTATCCATGTTTTATAGATCTATGTTTCTAAAAGTTGTCAGCTTCGAGAAACTTCTATTTTGAAAGATTATTTCTCACCATTCAGTGCAAAGAAAACCCCTAAATGTTTCTCCCATCTGTTTCAGTGATGGTTTATACAAGTCCCGTTGAAGCACTCAGGTTTCTTAAGGACCACATAAAAGATATTGATTTTGCATTGGCGGCGGTGAACATGAAAGAGATGCATGGTTTTCAGTTCCTCGACATTTCCAGGAAGTCCCATAAAAACCTTCAAGTGATCAGTAAGTAGGCAGTTTACGAATTATGAATCTTGCATAAGCATGTATAGATGCAGGTTTTTGTTTATTTCTATTTATTATTTACATGGCGGAGTAAATTTTCTAAAATTTTCAAGATACTTTCATTTTCTGAACCAGTGATGTCAGTTGATTTGACGTGGCCAACAATGAAGAGAAGTGTCGAGCTTGGTGCACGTTTTTTGGTCAAGAAGCCTCTCGATGCAAATACGATAAATAACATATGGCAACATCTTGACCTAAAATTCTATTGGTGGGAGAAGATTGAATACTTATTCCAAGGTTGGAGCTAACGTGGCACATACTGACTCTTTTCTCTGATGTGACCAACAAAAAGGAAGAGATTATGTCCTTTATACAACAAAAACATGATAAGGAAAAGAGAAAAGCGTTTATTAACTCCAATAATATTAATATTAATTACGATGTTGCATGTGAATACATATAGGTATTGAAGCAAAAACCGATGATGTATTTGAGAGTGAAAACAAACTTAGAGAAGGTAAAAAGAAGGTAGCTCATCTCATGTGGACCCCATTTCTGCAGAAGAAATTTTTATATGCTCTTGAACTACTTGGGGAAGGTACAATTATCTCTATTTGTATGGTGCCTCACAACTTCTCCATTTCAGATAGATAGTGGATTATATATGCATGTCAATTTTATTTCAGCCGCGACTCCAGGGAAGATACAGCTGATCATGAATGTAAACTCCATTGGTCGCAAACAAATTTCAGCTCATCTTCAGGTACATGCATACTATTCTTAATAATATACGCACACCACATAACATGAGCTATAATGAGTTCATATAGGTTGTCTCTTTGAATAGCAATTTTATTAATTGTACGGCAAATGTTTCTGTCAGAAACACCGAAAGAAGGCCGAGAAAGAATTACGTAACACAGATGCAAAGAAGTGTAGCAATGACCCTGAGATCCATCCAACAAATATATCTGTGAGCTAATTAATTATGCAGAGCTCGATCATATATTTATACTCAAAAAAATAAATGTTGTATGCCTGGGTAGCTGTATAATATGATCATTGTTTTGCCTGTAGGATGAAGAAATGTCCTGGGATGAGACAGCAGGAAACACCCAAGAAACACAAGGCAAGACAGTGTATGAAGCAATGCGAAGAGCCTTGCAGCTTGGGACTGTTTTCGATGAATCGCAGCTACCCAATGATCCTTTTGGCAGACAAGCAAGCAAAGGTGAAGTAGATATGACGGGAGATGGCTATGGTCGAGGTGATTGGACATGTGCATTTGGTGATAACAGTGTAGTATCTGAAACACAAAATGCTGATGACGCAAAAGAGGTCATGGGTAGTAATTGTGATTCAGACAAGCAGGTTCCTAATGGTGATGCGCAGGCACAAGTTGTGAAGCTTGTGACCTATTCAGACTCTGAAGATGGTGAAGCGTTTTAAACTAAGGCAGCAGTGGTTTGTATAGGGGAAGTACTTATAAACTGTCAACAGTCGTATGGTGTTCAGCATGGACTGAATTTCCCATGCATGACAGCGGTATAAACTGTCAACAGTCGTATGGTGTTCAGCATGGGCTGAATTTCCCATGCATGACAGCGGCAGTATCCTCTCATAGTCTTATAATAAGATTCCAAGTTTTGAGTGCTGCAATAGAAATGCTGTAGTTCTTCTGATCCAAACCGTGGTATCCTCCGCCACTAATGGCAAACTCACTAGAGCTACTCATTCATTCGTAAATGGTAACAAAATGCACTTCACAAGAGCAAATCCATAGAGTACATTCCAGCTTTAGGGACTCCATGGTAGGAGTCATGGATTTGAGCGAACTCCTTATTTGCCATAAGAATTTGGTGCTATTTACCATTCTAAAATTTTCTTATCTGGAATCACAGTTAACAACTTTGGTCTGACTTCCTTCCATACCACTCCAGTGCAAATGCATGACTTTGTATGCCCATAATCTCGATTGCAATGTATTCAGTATTCCCACAGGCGGCAGGGATATTCAATTACAAAGTCCAGGCCAACAAGTGCGGTATTTGCGAAATGGTAAGAGCATCCAATTGTATACAACATCCAAGCAAGGGCAGAACTCACGGTAAGTTTGAAAACAACCACCCTGTTCATCTTCGTATGCCTCGCCCAATAACTTAAACAGAGCACGAAAACACTGAATCTTCTTCCTGGTTCCTTATTACAAGTGAGGATCTCAACCACCAACATATGAACAAATGCACAAAACAAGTGCATGAATCTCAAGGTTGAATGGACAGTAGCAATAGATGCAGACAGTTCAAAGCTGGCACGATGCTTGGTTTCAACAAAGTCACGGTAATTCTTCAATACAGTACTATATATCTCTCTATGGTACAACAGTGACTTGGGAGAGCACATTCAGCACAACAAAATGTAGACCCACTCAGAAACGCTTCTGCAGAATAGTAAAGAGAAGCTGACCAAGAAAGAAGTATTAGTTGCTACCTAAGAGTTTGTGAACTAGCCCCATTGCTCAGATTGATTTCCTACAAGAAAAATGATGGAAAATTAGTATGTTTTGGGTGTCAACAAACTATTCAACTGTTGCCAAATGAGATGACAGATTGAAATTAACATGAATCAGTTACTACAAACAGAAAAGCTGTTGTAATGAGAGCACATTAGGTGCTACTCCCTCGGTTCCAAATTGTACATCGTTTTGGCAAATCAAGATACATAGCTTTATCTATGCACCTAGATATACGATATATCTGAATACATAGCAAAAATTATGTATCAAGATTAGCCAAACCGACCTATAATTTGGAACAGAGAGAGTAGGGAAGTAACAGTCAATCTGAAAAACTAACTATGGCACTAGACAGAAAAGCTGTTGTAATGAGAGAACATTAGGCACTGTGTCAGAAAAGATCTATGGCTGGAATGTGAAAAATTAACTACAGAACTTTTTTTTATAGTAACTACAGAACATTGGAACTGCAGAGTGCTGAGGTAGCATATCTGCACATATAGCCATGGATCGAAACTTAATTGCCAGTTTTCTTTTATGCCAAAAAAAAGGCACCTAGAGTGTTATAACCAGCAGGCACTACGTGCGGCGCGCGGCACATCGTGGCTAGGTGGGCTGCGCGAAGGGAGGCTAGAGGCCCAGTTATCTTTTATTTTTCAGAATCATTAGCAAGAGAGTTATAAATACTTTGTAAAGACTCTTTGAAGAATTAAGCAGAAACACAATTGTTTCTGGCTTCCTGAAGGGAGCCGGGAGTTCCAAACCCTAGCCGCCACCCTTCCTCCTCTCCCTCGCGCGCCACCACGGCACCTCGCCGTGGTTCCTCGCGGTTCAAGCCTCGTCCTCCAATCTCCCACAACTACAACCTCCGATCGATTAGGAACAATTCCCCGGTTCCTATCATAGAGTGTTTCAAAAGAGCATGGATTATTTCTTTTCTTTTCTTTCATCTTTTTCCTGATTTCAAATAAAGTGATGGGTAAATAAATCAATACACACAAAACAAGATGTGGCTTTCTGACTGCTTCCTCCAATTCTCCAAAAATACAAATACAAGGATAGCAAAATAACAATGTTTATGTTCACTTGTAACTAACTCTCAAACTTTATATAAAAACTCATATCTTCAGTTTAAAAACTCACTTTTGCTATTGTGAATTTGCGACATAGTCAATGAAACTCAGTTCCATGTCAGTTAAATTCAAGTTTAAAGAAGACACTGTCGGATCAATAGTCATACAATTCAAATCTAAAGAAGTCATACAGATGACTAGCCACAAACTTGCACCATGATCGAGGAAGCGACCGGTGTAAAAAAATACTCAGGAATGTAATAGGTTTGCAAGTTTTGATAAAATAAACCAATTTTATTATTTTCCACTAAAATATTTCATTTTTTATTGAAATGTAGGGACTTTAGATAATTCAGATTAAAAAAATTCTTACAGGAATTCAGGTTTTCCATTATTCACAATGTCACCACCAGTGTTATATAATCTTGAAAGCAGTGGCTACCTACATCATAGAGGATAATGAACCCTACGCTCAAGGCTTTAATAGTACCCCTAAAAAAAAACTTAGTTGCACCGTGAAAGATCACCATTTCCACGCACCCATGAGGCAGACTCATGTAAAAAAATCAGGCACATAAGTGGATCAATGGCATGCTAACTCGCATCAGAAGCCACAGACACAAGAATTAGAATGAACAAAGTATGTTCAAGCAATTATGCATCAGTAGTCTTAACCGGATGAGGATAAACTTGCATACATAACCAAAAAAAAACAGAGGTTCAGAAAAAAAAAAACTCTGAATTCCAGAGAAGCAAAAGCAAACACCAAAAGAACTGGGTAAAAGTCTAGAATAAATTAAAGTGCTTCCAAAACATTAGCAGTGATATAATTAAAATAACCAGTAACACCGGATAAACTTGAATGAATTTCACAAGAAAGTACAATAAGAACCTTGATTAGTGTAAATGAATTTGTAAAACAAGACAAAACTTCAACAGCTAATAGAACCTGAGAAAGGTAACAACTGCAACAGATATTAACCCAGAAAGTAAGGAAGTTATAAAGCTGCATGAGGATACATAAAAGGATACAGCTGAAGGCTAATAACCCAGAGGCCTGTATTATTTAGCTACTGCAAGATCATGTCAAATAGCAGTGTAAAAAATAAGTGGCAAACACTCAAAAAATACAACATAATATAACAAGCATACCTGATATAGAAAGCAAAAATAATCTCTATTATCATTCAGAGATGGTGATCACGCTTTCTTTCATGATGTCTGCGATGATGTACTTCATCATGGTATATCTCACGCTTTCCTTCAGTAGCATCAGAAAGCATGCTTGTCCGAGGGTCTCCATCAGAATATGTGCTTTGGGGATCATATCTGTCACTGAACTGGTCATGAGTTACAGATAAAGATTTATGCCGCTTCTGACTAGCTCTACTTCTACCACTGCACCCTTCTTCAGACATGTGAGCATATTTTGTGACAGAAGATCTGTGTGATCGTGCCGACCATGCTGTACAATCACTAGACTCAGAATTGTGGTCTGAGACACCCTTCTTATACTTATTCCCACAATTTATATTATCATTGGAGCTTCTTTGTCGTCGATGGTTCTCCTGCCGGTAAGGATAACTTTGATCCATTTCACTTTCTGATCCTACACTCCATCTATTTTCATTCACAGATATATATTTGGAACGGTTCCCATGAGTTTCATATCTTGAGGTCTTGTGCGAATCTCTTGTGTCACGGCTCCTTGATGAAAATCTTCCCGAAGAATCAGCACGTGGTGACTTGTCACAACTAGGTGACCGAGAACCCAATGCTGTCTTATCATTAGAAGATCTGCTAGAAAAATCATCAATTCCTTGATATGTACCACCATGAGAGTTGCTCTTAAGCACATTTTCTGCAATGTCAGCAGGAGCTTCCACAAGACAACCAATACCTCCTGCCTGTTTGATTTCCTCCATATGCTCATCAATTATGTCTCTTAGTACCTTCATAAAAGAAAGGAAACCATCAGATTCATATCATGATCAAGGCAAATATCTTTCAGATATCAACTGAATAAGAGGTGATACAATATACAGAAGCTTTTTCACTTGTTCCATCAGCAGTAAAGATGAGGTCAAATTGATACACTATAAGTAATTTAGAGAAAACAACTTTAATTGGATCACTATGTAAACAGAGAAATGAGACTTGACCAGATGCAGACAAGAAATTACTTCGGGCTTCTTACTTGGACTGAAAGGTTGTCCTGTTTCCTATGCTAGATCTAATATTTCTCAAGAAGCTCAAGGCTAGGCAAAGAAAACAAGATGGAAATCATTTGCAATCTGCAGGATAACATTAGAACAGCTGATGAGCTGAAACTAATTACAAATTTGGCATGCACCTCTGTAGGGTTTCGATTCGCTTTCTTGCCACGGTAAGACGCTCTTCTTCGTTTGTAATCTCGTTCTTCAGCTAAAAGCTCCTCCCTTGTCTTGGCTCTAGCAGATTCCTTTTCCGAAAAGAGAAAAAAAAAGAATCACCATATATTAAAATGAACAGCACGCTGTATCGGTATCAAAGTACAGCAAAATATATCTCCACTCAGTATGTGTATATATATATATATATTTTTGAAAACTATATGTGTATACATTTTGACAATTAACTTTGAGATGATCTATTATTTCAGCAAGTGTTCCTCTATTAATCAGTTAAAGGAAAACGAATATGTCAAATAAAAATAATGCCTACAGAACAATTAAGCTTCACAGAACCTACTCCTACTGCATGAAGCATCTTCTTTTGAAATTGAACTGTCATGACTAAAAATGAATTAACAATAAGTACTATCTCATTAATACTACCTCCATTTCAATATATATCCTGCTCAAATTCCTAAGAAGCCCATTCTTGCTTTTATTAGCTAGATATGATACTGGTCTATCTAATGGGTGCAAGTTTGATACAATTTCACATATGGCATTATGCCTCCTAATAATGTGGATTGTACATATATTGTGAAGCTAGCAGAGGGGGTCCTTGTATCCATAACTGGCTACTACATAAAACAGGAAACTGTAGAGACATTTTTGTGGTATCTAGATTCAGGCATCTATTTTCAAAAAGATTGCTTGCATGTCTATACCTGGTTCTCTACTCTCCGTGACAGGATCCCATCATATTCTAGAACAGCTCTGTAGTTTGGTCTGTTTGATCGCTCCAAGTCCCCTCGTTCCAGTGCTTGTGAATATTCAAGTAATCTATAAGAGAATTACATGCATTTATCAAGGCAGGAAAAAGAAAAAGTTCTACCAAACCAAGCAAAAGTAATCACAATTTGAAAGAAAAAGAAGTCTATGAATTGCTATCATCACCAGAGCTTAATAGATTTGTTCGCATAGGGATATGGTGTGCAGCATGCAAGCTATATAGTATCTGGTCACTTGGTGAGTATATGCATTAAAGTTGTTTAATCATAAATTGCTGACTATATTCCTAGCTTTGATGTGAATATGCACACAGAAAAAAAAAATGTAGTGTACTCCCTTCCTCCTTGGAGAAGAATAAGATATTAACAAGTGTGCTACACAGTAAGACAGTTAAGGTAATGCTCATCTTCTCTCAATCATTAATGCCATACAAATTGAACAAACATAATCACAGGAGAGTATGTAGTTAAAAGCTGATTTGTTATGTCGGTACATTCAGTTTGTTAAACAGACTACAAAAGGAACTAGTGATATTTGAATTTATAATCCGAAATTGCCTTGTTGTTGAACTTTGATGTTTATTGATAAATTTTCGCGTTCATAAACAGGCATCCTCACAGCCTTGGTGTTGAACTAAGTATGCTCTCATAAGCTTTCATTTGCAACATCATCGTAAATTTTAATGACAAAATGCAATGCCGAAAAAGTAGAACAAGAGACTTTAAAAAAGCATACAACTGATATTTCGACGAGCGTTGAGCTTCCAGTACTTTCCTCTTCTCCAAGGAGAACCTCTCATGCAATGCCATGATGGCAGCAGCAACCTGGGAAAGAAAAACATGGCCTGCCACAACATCTCCAGCATTACTTCCTTTTTCACCAGCTCCTCCACCAGCTCCAACCTCGCCCTCTCCTCCACCAGCTGCACCATTTCTTACACCAACAGCCAAGCAATACGCCATCTGCAGGACTGCCTCCTTCACCGCTGCAAGAGCAAAAAGTCTCCCATTGCTTTCTCCATACAGAACCCCGAGCTGTGCACCTAACCACGAGACGCCCTCGACCAGCCTTGGGCACTCGAACCTCCTGGCCCAGGGATCAAAACCTACACTCTCGTTGTCATCCCTACTGTGCATCGCCTCCAGCGAGCACCCAGCCTCCGCCGCCGTCACCTTCAAGCAGAGCCACAATAGCACCCAGATATGGTCCGCCTCCGCCACGCCGACCTTGACCCCGTACCTCGGTGAGCTCCCAAGCACCCACCGCCGCAGCTCGGCCTCCCACCGCGGCGTCACGCCCAAGCGGAACGCGGCCGCCACCCGGGTAGCAGCGCAGGAGCACGACCCAGGGGGGTGGTGGCAGGAGTCCAGCTCCCGGCGCAGGAGGGTGAGCTCCGACGGCAGGATGCGGGGCGGCGGGGAGGGGCTCCGGCCGGCACCGTAAGAGGAGAAATCTGCGCACTCGGCGGCGATGGAGGCGGGGAGGGTGGAGACCGCGGGGATCGGGGTGGGGGTGGTGCGGACGACGGCGGGGCAGTCGGAGTAGGGGGCTGGGGCGGCCGGGAGCGGTAGGGTGATGGCGGTGGTGGGCGGCGGGAGTGGAGGTTTGGCGGTGGTGGTGGGCTCAGGTGAGGGGATGCTGGTGTGGGGGCTGGCTGGGTGGGGCTGGAGAGGGGAGGGGAGGGCGGCGAGGGCGGAGGAAGCGGCGGAGAGGAGGGAGCGGAGGCGGGCGAGGGCGGAGGTAAGGTCGGGAGGTGGGGGTGGCGGCGGAGGCGCAGGAGGGAAAGGCGGTGCCTCCATTGGAGCGGGGCGGATCCACGCCGGCGGAGGGGAGAGGTGCGGCGGCCGTCGCTGGTCCGGCGGCGGAGACGAAACAGGAGGTGCGGTGCGGTGAGAATATGTTTTTTTTTTCTTAGGGAGAAAAATATGTTTTTTTGGTCGTTCGATGCGCGTCAGATAGGAAATTGACGGTGCGGATAGATCTATTCACTTTCTGAGGATCGAGGTATCCAACTCGCCCAAACTATTCATAAATCATAACCATCTATAAAGAAATCGCATCTGAATAAATCGTGCTTCTCAAAGGTAGTATTCTTTTTTCTGACGTGAAAATTTACATTAACGCTGACACACTAATAACTCGATGAACAATATGTAGTTTCAATCAAACAAACAAAAAAGGAATAAATTGCTATCTACTTAGGTGCCCTAAAAGAGGACTAGTTTAGTTAAGCTTTTTTTTAGTAAGACACCGTAAAAGTATCTTATATCTGATTCATATAAAAAAACAATTGATAGTACAATAGAAAGACAACTTGACAAAAGACGACTTAAAGAAAATAAAATTACACCGAAGAGATCACTGGTCGTCTTCTTCATCCGATTGTTCGTCGTCCACCGGAGCTTGAAAAATACACTGAAAAAGCAGTAGGGGAAAGGGACACTTGCAAATGACATCGCCACACAAGGCTTTGAAGACCGCAAAAACCACTCGCTGCTTGCAATGAGATCTAGCAACCGCTGAAAGAACATCGGCTGGGAGAACACCCCAAGCAACACAGGCTTGCAATCCTTCACCGCCAAAACAGAGGGTTGAAGAAACCGAGTCTTGTCGCCAAACAGATAGAAAGAAGAGGTCGAAATCGCCACAACAAAGGACAGCCAACTGCATCTCCTGACTGACACACCAACTGCAAAGATCTGGAGAGAACCTTCAGATCTGGCAGAACTAACTCTCACTTGGCCATCGTCGGCGCCAGAACGGACGTCGTCGAAGTAAGGAAAAGCCGGAGAGACCTTATTCCAAAGCGTCATCGCCGCCACCACCTCATCGATGTCGCTGAAGAACCAAACCCTAAAAAAACTAAACAGATGTAAAAAAAAAGATGAGTCCCCACTCCTCCACCTACCGGCGGCGAGGCCACCGGAGGGGCGAGGATGGGGACCGAGGGGGCAGCGTGGGAGGGCCTGGCGGCGGCGGGGGAAGCGGCTGCGGCTGCGGCGGCTGCAGTTTTACTTTGTAGTCTTGTTAAGCCTTGGCATGACTAGAGAGTTCTCCAGTAGTGTATTATTTAGTCTACCCTAGATCGGTGGTTATTGTGAAAGAGAGAAAGCTGGATCTATAAATGTGCAGGCCTAAGTGTTTTTTTTTCTGCCATGTAGACAACTTTACCCATATCAACATGGCGTACAAGCTTATGTATGTCGATAGTCATATCACTAAAAACACTCTACAAACTGTATAGCATTTGTTTATACGGTTTTGAATAGTTTGACATGTTCAAAACTAGGTTTATAGCTCGGGGGGGGGGGGGGGGGGTGAGTAGATGAATCTCTATAATTCATATGTCAATGTAGGCTTATTTCTTCTTAAGAGATCTAGCATATGTAAGCTTAGCAATAGTCCTAACTATTGGGTTTGGTGATAGCAAGCTAAGTTGGATGTACCAGAAATTTCAGATTCTTAGAAATTGGAGGACAGCTACATAAGGTTAGCGTTGTAATCAAAAGACATGGAAGATCAAAGAAGCCATTAGCTTTTCAGTCTTGATTTTTTTATTTTAACAATAATAATCGGTAGATCTTGTTAAACGTTCATTAGTCGAAAAGAGCAAATCAAGGCTAGTTGGTTTGATGGAGATAGACGAAGCCAAATCTGGCATTTGTTGGGTTAGTGGAAATGATGATTGAGAGAACAAAATGGAGAGTTAGAACGAGCGACTTTAGCAACGACACTGACATACAACAATTGCAAAAGCGTTGAATTCTATTCTACAGTTTTAACACATCATCATTTCATCGATGGGTGGATGCAAACAAAGATCATTGTAAGGCTTTATGCATGTCTTGCTGTTATCAATTTTGCCAGACGTTCGCAAGCAACGAATGAAAACCAAACAGGAAATACACCATTCAACGAGCCATCTCAGAGATAAACCAAAACTGCTGAACACAAACTGTCAATAAACTGTGAATTTAAATATCAAGAGAATACCACAGAAGGTGAAAATTCTCAGTTCCTTGAAGCTAGAGTTGATTCACTTGGCTGTTCATCAGGTCTGCAACACGACATAACATACTTGAGAACTAACAAAACCCAGAGTAAAGGATAAGATAGGCCACGCTTCCAGACAATATAATGTTTCTAAGCTGCGGCACCCTTGCCCTTCTTCCTCTGGAGCTTCTTCATGTAGAACTCGAGCTCTTTACCCTCAAGGATGTAACTGTAATACAAAGGGAAATGCAACTGTAAGCAGCTGATTACTGGTGGCACGAGGCTTTGTTTCAAAACTAGCTAAGCCCAATAAATGATTTAAATGACTGGATGCCAACCAAATCAGTATTGACTACAGAATCATGAGCTAAGAAGAAACCGAAACATAATTTTAATATTCTTTACCCGTCAGCTCGGCCACACTGCCCAGGGCGAGAAGCAATGCATGCCAACAACCTTCCGCTGCCAAATTGCTCCTCAATGTGCGGGTCAAGTGTGCGTCCCTGCTGGCGCTTCTCAAGCTTCCTCTGGACATGGTTACTCTTTTTTGTTTCCTCAGCTGTGGCCTCACCCTCTTGACCCTTTACATATAAAAATCAAATAGAATAATAAATATTACATAAAGGAACCATAAGATCTACAATATAAAATGGTACTTTGGTTAACTGCAAAAGTGTTAACACAAATACCAAAACAATTGCAGATATCAATTTCAAAATTTACCGTGAACAAATTGACACAGTTATTTTGTTTTCTACAAAATTTGTAAGGAAAGATCATAATTAGATCATCCAATGAATCCTAAAACAAGCTACAGATGCATAAACACTAATCAATACAAATGGTTCACAAAATGCAATCTACAACTATAAATGCAAGTAGTAAACAGTAAACACATGCATGTGCAGAGCCAGATCTCTCACCAAATAAGAATAAACAATACATTATTTCACAACCAACACTGAACTTGGGTTGGGAAGAATGGTACCTCAGCAGCATCCTTCTTAGCAGCCGGGGCCTTCTTCTTCCTACCAATGTCCACTCCATAGTGAGTAAGGTACCACTGCTTGAATGGGGCAGCATCAACTTGCACAATGGCGCTCTTCACAAGGGTCTGGGTCCGAACAAGCTCATTGTTTGACGCGTTGTAGACAACATCCAGGATACGGGTCTTGCGAGTAACAGCCTCACTACCCCATGAGTAGTTACCAGTATCCAGGCGTAGAGCCCTCCACTTCACATTACCTCCACGGACACGGACCCTCCTCACTGTCTTGTTGCTGGACAGCTTGGTGTTAGCAGGCTGGCGCCCGAGTTCATACCTACAGATGAGAAACAGAATTAACCTCTGAGCAAAACCACAATACCTAGGGCACAATCAAGTCAGCACAATACATAAATAGACCAAGGTTTACTTCCATACTAGCTGATACATACAATTCCCATTATCAGAGCCTCAGTAACTCTGTTTTACAAGAAAATTCATATAATTGTACCGCATGCATTACAAGCAGCACATGAAGGTTCGAACTTCAAGTCAACTCAAATGATGCATTGCCATAACAGCTATCCTTCTATCAATTCAGTAAGTTAACCCCATTTGGCATCTCAAAAGAAGACATATAAATTGAAAAGAGACAGAAACGTTATTACTTGACAAGAGCAGGACAACGTCGTTCATTAGAAGCATCATGACTTAGCTATTGTTGATTTAGCGACCACATAATTCAGAGGTGCGGGTAATCTAAAACATTGAAATGTCATTGTAGATCACCTAATCTCGTCGAGAGCAGACAATACAGCTCGGATCAATCGCAGATTCACAGATCGAAATCAAAATCTATCTATCCGTATAGTACTGACCTAATCTTATTCTTACACTCGCCAAATCTACAAATATGCAAGCCGAAATGAGTCCAAACGCAAGCGAACGGGGGAGGGAATCGGCAATTACTTTCGCTTCTTCCTCCAGGCCTTCTGCTTCCCACCGGTGGCCCGGCGCTTGTGCATCGAGTCACGCGAGATTCCTGCACAGACACATCCAAAGCAACCGCCGCCGCCGCAGCCATCAGCATCTCACCAACCAGAACAGGAACACCGGTCGCGGGACATGACCAAGCAGAAGAAGCGGAGGGCGGCGGCGGAGCTCTCACCCATGGTGGCGGTGGGTGCCCTTGCCCGGCTTGCTGCTGCTGCTACGCGGCCTCCTTCTGGTCCGCCCGCGCCGCCGCTCTTCTGGTTGGTTCTCGCAGGGAAGAGCCGAAGAGGAGAGCGAAACCTTGGAGGGTTCGCTTATATAGGGGCGGCGGCCGCGGGTTAGGGTTTGTTCACAGGTGGGATGGGCTGATCCGACGGTGGAGATCATCAGGCCGATCCGCTGTCCATTCTTTCAAGGTTGCGGCCCAGTAGGCCTGTGTAGTATTAGAGGCCCAAATGAGTAGTTTTCTTCTCTTATTGTTTGTATTGATGGAGGGGGTGGAAAATGCAGCCCAGTTTGGCCCGCCTCACTAGAGGCACAAGTCCAGCGTATTTTAATTTAGCGCTGCTAGCGTCTAATAATGGATGAAAAAAAGACATTTCATTTAGTCATCACCACATCAAAGAATAATATTTGTAACATAGAAAATAGATGTCTACAACATGAATAATCACCGTTTGCAACATCAAAAATTAAGAAAAAAAAGTTATTAATTATGCGTGCCGCAACATTTGTTTCATTTTTTTAGATAATGGGAAAGAGAGTACGCAGCCCTGACCTCAAAAGAGGCTACAACCGATTATTATAATTTTTTCAAAAGATCCGTACGCGAGAATACTAATAAGACTAACAGCCAACCCGAAAGTTTTGATGAAGACGTTTATTAAGAGCAAATCCTATTGCTAAACCTCCATGCAATATTTGTTTCATGTTGCATGGAACATTTGAATCTCTCATTTAAGATTCAACGTCCAGATAAAACACTTAATCTATCCTCGCCTAGTCAGTTTCTAGCCCAAGATCGACAAAATTAAACATCTACATTTAGTCAATCATATGGCCTAATTATTTATGCTTCGTCTCGAACGCCAGATACATATGCTCGATGTGAGTGCAGACAAGTATATTGTCTACGTCGTAGAGGAAATTATATTACTTCTATACCATCAAAATTTATACTAATCACTTACATACCATTGAAAATTCAACATTCCCTTCGCTACCATTATATTATTTTTAGGCTAGGTTTATCTGATGTTTGGATACTAGTTGGAAGTATTAAATATAGACTAATGTCAAAATAAATTTTATAACCCCGAGGCTTATTCCGGAGATGAATCTATGAAGCTAATTAGTTCATGATTAACCCGATTAATTCAGTTTAATAGATTCGTCTCCTGAATAAGTTCTAGACATAATTAGCATTCGTGTGACAGGGCTTATTTTAAACCTTTTGAAACCAAGCAGGTTCTTAGTTTCCCTCCATTCTCTGCCATTTAGTGGATTCTGTTACTCTCCATTACCGTTAGAGCTGGATGGCATTTCATTTTTATGAAAAATGAACGAAGTGCCCCCAACGCCCTGTTGCCTAGGTGCGTTGAAATTGCACGATGCGGCGACTGCATGAATGCCGTAAAGCAAGTGTTATAAGCCTACATCAGCGGACAAATAGGCCGGACACGAAACGCTGGCGAAAAGCGGGCGCAATGCTCTATTTTGGCAGTTGGCCACAGCTCGCCCACTCTCATCTTTCCATGTTTCAGCTGTGTTGTGCGGAGCATTAAAAATTTGTGAGGCCCGCCACCACCAACTCGGCAGCTCGCGCGAGCTGCCGCGCTGAGATGCCTGCGAGCCGACGTCTCTATTAGCCCTGCTCGTAGGGATGCAAAGGCTTGTGCGCTACCACGCCCTGCGCTCAAGGGCCCTCGGACGTCGTTCCAGATCCAACAACTCAAAGCTCGCAAATGAGGGGGGCAGGTGGCCGCACCTTCGCCGGCACGACCTGACACGCCGGCGACGATAGACTGAGAGGGGGAGAAATCCAGCCGAGCTACGGCTTAATTAGTGCCATTACTATATCATCTATAGTGCTGAACAGAGAGATTAATGCCATCACTTCAACATTTCTGATATAGAAAAAAAACAATGGCCTGATTATTAATTAGTTGTTCTGCATCATTATTTTGCCACAAGGCATCCAGAGACCAGAGTAAAAATGGAGAGGTCTTTACCGTAAAAAGATGTCAGTAAACAAGTAGTAGAACAGAAGTAGCGACTGCGTTGCCACATGATAGAACCATTCATAGTAATAACACGACTAACAACCGCTTTAATTTTTGCTGATCCTAATATTAGTTTTAACAGTAACACACCTAATTCAGTCAACCACTTCCTCGTGGATCGGTCTGTGCCTCGTGGATCGGTCAACCACTTCCTCCGGGTTGGTCGGTCGAGTGGGTCCCGTCTTCTCCGTGAAGTTCGGGCAGGTGAGCCTCACATCAGTGGGCAAGATGTGAAGCTCGTACTTTGTCGTCGATGCTATCTATCGTATTGTATTTTGGGATCAGGTTTTAAACTCTAAATTACTTTCCGCTGCGTTTGAACTCTGAGATTTGAATGGTAAAACTAGTTTGTAAGCTCTTATTGTAAATTAATTTGGTACTTCTGTTATAACCTCTAGTTGTAAAGGATTTTGAACACTTTTGTTGCCGGTAATCATCTGTGCTCGTCTTTTGGCGAGAGTTCCTGTGTAATCGATCCTGATTACAATAGGCATTCCGAGTGTACTGGTTGAGTGCAGTAATTCTGGATTAAGTTTAAGTGTTAATTATTGCACTTGATTGGTATTATTTGGACTGTTCTGTGACAGCTGGCATCAGAGCTAATTGCACTGGGGGTGATTACTAGCGTACTTAACTACGTTAAGCAAACTTTGTTTTGGAAAATTTCGGGTTTTCGAAAAGTTGATGCTAGATGCGCTAAGGAATAGGTTATATAGTTCGTATGCCCTAATTATGTTCTATAAGTTGGGTGGCATCTAAGTATCTATTTTTATTCCAGCATTTACTTCTCGTTAAACCTTACTTTCATGCACAACTACTATTCTGTATGCAGCGCTGCCCATTCAGCGTCGAACGTTTGGGTGCCGTCTCTATAGTGGACGGTAATGTATAGGTGAATATGTGGGCAACTGCATATGCGTTACCCGTGTGGCGTAGGACACATGGGGGCCGTTCGTGTGTGCTGGCACGAAGGGTCCAGAAATGAATATATTATATCTCTATATATCTTGAAATGGATTGTCTGCAGGAATACTAACCACGTTACTTGCGTTATGAAATCCTTGATCGTAGAGACGACTAGTATATATACAGGGAGAGTACGTAATTGTGCCGCCAAATCCTTTCGTATACCATAATGGTACTTGTTTGGGTGAGGAACGAATAGCACGAGCATGCATTCTGGCATCTTTAAAAATTAATTGTATATCGGGATGGTTTAGTGATTTACCTTATCCGTATTTATGAATGTTCCTTATTAAGGTTTATCGCTCTTTTATCTATAACTATGGCTCATGTTAGCGTTACCTGTCACTACAGATGGCTGACTTCACGCACATGGTGGTGGACGCTGAGGGCTGGGCACACTCCAATGCCCTCCACACCGGCCATTTTCCTCGTCTGCTATGGGAGATGCTGATGGCTTTTGGTTATACCGAGCCCCCACAGTATACAGGACGTGAGTCAAGCCTGTTGGGTACAATGCACTGTCACATGATAGTCAAGATTCCACCTTGCCCATCTCGTTTGGATTGGGATTCCTGGCAGCTTACAGTGTTTGGCAGAAAGCTAGCAAACTCATGGGAGATTGCGGCTAGAAAGGCCATTGAGGAGTTCACAGAGAAGCACCCGGCCGAGATAGTGGATACTCCCTATAGTGTCATCCCTCTAAAGGATGAGACCACTCAGGCTTGGACAGAGCGGGTGAACTGCAATCTGAACTACATGATGCCAGACTACAATGCCAGGACAGCTCTCTTGTTCCGTTACTCCACAGCTTTGGCTCACATGTACGAGCAACTTCGTGAGGAGAATGTGGAGTGTCGAAGCCAGGCCCGTGAAGCTCATATTTGTCAGCAGAACATGAATGACACAACGGACAGAATTAGAGCTTTAAAGGCCAAGTCTCATGCGAGGAAGCTGAGGATCCAGGAGCTGACTACGGAGTTGGCAAACAGGACGCAGATGGTTGAGCACCTGGAGGGGCAGTTGCAGGAGGCACATGAGCTGGTCAATGATGTGCAGGCTCAGGTGTAGGCTCTTGCAGACATGGCAGCGGTTGAGGCTGAGGAGGACTCCGAGGAAGAAGATGAGGAGCCTGAGGAGATCCAGGGAGAGTCCGGAGTGGAGTCTGGACCTGGGACACTGTGAGGACGTAGTCAGAGGGCAAAATTTCTCCCCTCGTGATAGCCTAACTTTTGCGTAGTTTGCTAGGATGGTTAGTGTGACGCCTTAGGCTAACCTTGGGTAGAGAAATTCTTTTGGGACTCAGTGACTTGAGTCATGTATGATAGACCTTTGCCACTGTTAGTGTGGTGTGTTGTGGTTCCACCGGGATGGTGATGATGTAGGCAAACAGTTTCTGGCATGGCTGCTGTTGAAAATAAATAAGTTGATTGTGATCTTTTTTCTAAAAGCTGTTATCTCAAAGGTTGATGCATGATTACGATCTGTTGATGGTATGTGGGTGTCATTGTGAGTGATGTAAATTTTGATTATGAGCCATATGTTGGGGGTATGCAGCTCGAAATTTAATTTGTGCAAAGTTATTACCATTATTTTAAAGATATTGTGGTGCACAAATTTAAATGGATAATAGGATTATAGTGAGAGTAGGATAATTTTTGTTGGAGTGGTTATATTAGCTATGCACATCCTTATTTTGCACGAACTAGTCCTAATAGCGGAATAGCTAACCGAGGGATGGTGCTTTTATAGATGGGCGATAACAACGCTGCTAACCATGGAATCGGGGGTCAAGGAGCACAGCCACCGCAACCTCCCTTCTTGGCTCAGGCTGTTGCGGCCCTTATAGCTGACCGCAATGAGCAGACCGAATTACGGAGACAACTGGTGGAGAGTCAGGCTGGTAGAGGCCGACAAGCACCCCCTACAGGGACTGATTACGTCGGTTTTCTTGCCACTCAACCACCCTTGTTCCATAAGGCAAATGATCCACTGGAGGCAGATGCGTGGATTCACACCATCGAAGACAAATTTAGCATTCTGGATTGCTCAGAGGTGAATAAGACTGCATTCGCAGCACAACAATTGAGGGGCCCGGCAAAAATATGGTGGGATAACCAAAAAGCTCTGCTCCCTGCCAATGCCCATCCCACCTGGGGTGAATTTGTGGCAGCATTTAGAGCCCATCATATTCCCACTAGTTTGATGAGAAGGAAAATGACAGAGTTCCTAGCATTAAAGCAAGGAAACAATATTGTTTTGCAGTATGCGCAGACCTTCAATCAGCTATCCCAGTATGGTGGCTTCCATGTGGATCGTGATGAAAAAAGGCGGGATTGCTTCAGGAGGGGATTGAATACAAAGCTGCAGGACAAACTAGCTCTAACCACATGTGCTAACTTTACCGAGCTAGTTAATAAGGCCATTACTCAAGAAGATGCCACAGTAGCTCATAAGGCCGACAAAAAGAGGAAGGCACCAGTTGGATCTTCCAACAGTGCACCACAGAGATATAGGCTGGTGCAGACAAAGACTCAACAAATTCCAAGTCGCCCTATGCAGCCAGGTCGTTGGGTTGCTAGGCCACCACAGCAGCAGACAGTTGTACCCCATCTCCATGCGCCACAACAATGGCAGAGACCTCCAGCTTCACAATTTGTACGGCCCAGCAACTATCCTTGTTATAACTGCGGGCTTCCTGGGCATTTCGCACGTGATTGTCCCATGCCACGCAGGCAATTTCAACTTCTAGTACCCAAGACAATAAGAAGAAGACTGTACCTGCAAAGATCGGTCGCGTGAACTACACTGCACTAGAGGAGGTTACTGAGGGTACTCAAGTAATGACGGGTATGTTTTCCATCAACCAATGCCCTGTTGTTGTGTTATTTGATTCTGGTGCATCGCATACATTTATCAGTGAGGCATGCGTAGCACGGCTTAATCTGCCAGTAACACACATGGATAGACCTTATACTATTCATGCACTGGGTGCACAGTTAAGGGCCAATCGACTTGTTCGGGGTGTATCCCTTGACCTAGGTGGAAAATTTTTCCGAACCTCTTCCATTGTTCTTCCAAATCAAGGGATAGATGTCATATTGGGAATGGATTGGATGGAAAAACATGGTGCTATCCTTGATATTTCTTCTCGTATTATCCGAATCTATTCTTCTGCATATGGTTCTTTGGATATCCCTCTTCCTAAACATGATCTATCCGTCAAGGCAATCTATCATCTAAAAGGGAAGGTTGTAGCAGAGATTTCTGTAGTTTGTGAGTATCCTGATATGTTTCTAGAGGAATTACCTGGTATGCCTCCAGACCGGGATATTGAGTTTGTTATTGAATTACAACCTGGTACCGCACCAATATCTCGACGACCCTACATAATGACTACTAGTGAATTGCCTGAATTAAAAATCCAGTTGCAAGAGCTGCAAGATAAAGGTTTTATTCAACCAAGTACCTCACCTTGGGGTTCTCCGGCTTTGTTTGTAAAGAAGAAGGATCATGGGTTGAGATTATGTGTGGACTATCGACCCTTGAATGCGGTCACAATCAAGAATAAGTATCCTCTCCCTCGTATCGATCTTCTTTTTGATCAATTAGCTGGTGCTAAGGTATTCTCAAAGATAGACCTTCGATCTGGTTATCATCAAATCAAAATCAGGCCATCTGATATACCAAAGACTGCATTTTCCACTCGTTATGGTCTATATGAATATTTGGTTATGTCCTTTGGCTTAACCAATGCTCCGGCTTATTTCATGTACCTCATGAATTCGGTATTCATGCCAGAGCTGGATAAATTTGTGGTGGTATTCATTGATGATATCCTAATTTATTCTAAGACAGAAGAAGAACATGCTCAGCACCTCCATATAGTACTTCAGCGTCTCAGAGAACATCAGTTATATGCCAAATTCAGCAAATGTGAATTTTGGCTAAAAGAGGTTCCATTTCTAGGCCATGTCATCACGCCTGAGGGTATTTCCGTTGATCCCAGTAAAGTACAAGATGTGCTGGATTGGAAAGCTCCACTTCAGTGCCTGAAATTCGGAGTTTCCTGGGTTTAGCGGGATATTATCGTCGGTTCATACCAAAATTTTCCCGAATTGCTAAACCTATGACCGAACTTCTCAAGAAAGGTACCAAATTCCACTGGAGTGACCGATGTGAGGAAGCCTTCCAGAAGTTGAGAACTCTACTTACTTCAGCACCAATCTTAGCTCAACCTGATACTACAAAGCCATTCGATGTCTATTGTGATGCTTCTGGCACCGGGATTGGTTATGTTTTGTTGCAAGAAAATCGAGTGATTGCTTATGCTTCTCGATCACTCAAGCGTCATGAAGAGAACTATCCCACACATGATCTTGAATTAGCAGCTGTAGTCCATGCTCTGAAGATCTGGCGTCATTATCTTATCGGAACACTCTGCAATATCTACACAGATCACAAGAGCCTTAAGTATCTCTTTACTCAAGCTGATCTGAATATGCGCCAATGAAGATGGCTTGAATTGATTAAAGATTATGAGCTAGAAGTGCATTATCATCCAGGGAAGGCAAATGTAGTTGCGGATGCGTTAAGTCGCAATGCTCACTGTCATTGTCTTTCTGCTATACCTTTGAGTGAGTCTCTTTGCTTTGAAATGGAGAAGCTAAATTTGAGTATTGTACCCTCTGGTACTTTGGTCCATATAGAACTCACTCCTACTCTTCGTGATCTGATTATTGAAGCACAAAAGAAAGATAAAGGGATAAAAGAAATTGAGAGAAGAATAAAAGCAGCAGATCCGAGAGTACAATGTTTCCATCAGGATGGCGAGGGTGTAATATGGTTTGAGGACCGCATAGTGGTGCCTAAGGATTTGGAGCTCAGAAAGCAAATTTTAGATGAAGCTCATCTCTCACGGCTATCGATACATCCTGGCAGTAATAAGATGTACCAGGACCTAAAACAGCGGTTTTGGTGGACGAGAATGAAAAGAGAGATTGCTAAGTATGTATCTGAATGCGACATATGTTGACGAGTTAAAGCTAGTCATCTTAAGTCAGCTGGAACCCTGCAGCCCTTGAGTATTCCTGAATGGAAATGGGAAGATATTAGTATGGATTTCATAGTTGGATTACCTCGGACACAAAAGGGTTATGATTCTATCTGGGTTGTGGTTGATAGATTGACCAAGTCAGCACATTTCATTCTAGTTAATACTTGCTATCCTACGAAGAGATATGCTCAGTTATACATTGAGCGCATCTTATGTTTGCATGGTATACCCAAGACCATTATCTCAGATCGTGGAAGTCAATTTATTGCTCGTTTTTGGGAGCAGTTACATACTTGCTTAGGAACTCATCTAATTCGTAGCTCTGCTTGTCACCCTCAAACTGATGGTCAAACCGAGAGAATAAATCAGATATTGGAAGATATGCTTCATGCATGTGTCTTATTGTACAAGCAGAAATGGGATGAATGCCTGCCATTGGCTGAGTTCTCTTATAATAATAGTTATCAAGAAAGCATAAAAATGGCACCTTTCGAAGCTTTATACGGTCGTCGATGCCGTACTCCTCTGAATTGGTCCGAAGTTGGAGAGAGGACTATTTTTGGACCTGACATAGTTAAGGAAGCCGAAGAACAAGTTCAACTTATTCAAGAGAATTTGAAGGTTGCACAGTCCCGTTACAAGAGTTATGCGGATAAGCGGTGTGACCCACTTGTTTTTGAAATCGGTGACCACATCTATTTGAGGGTATCGCCTTGGAAAGGTATTCAGCGATTTGGAGTAAAAGGCAAGCTAGCTCCCCGCTACATTGGTCCATACCCAATCGCAGAAAGATGTGGTCCAGTAGCTTACCGATTGGATCTTCCTGCAAAATTTTCGGCGATTCATAATATTTTCCATGTGTCACAACTGAAGAAATGTCTGAGAATTCCAACTGAAGCCATTGACTGTGACAACATTCAGTTAGAATCTAACCTCACTTATTCTGAACGTCCTATCAAGATACTTGATCGCAAGGATTGGATTACTCGTCGTACTACCATCAAATTCTATAAGGTTCAGTGGAGTCATCACTCTGGGAATGAAGCGACATGGGAAAAAGAAGAGTTTCTAAAGTCCAAGTATCCGGAATTCTTAAACTCATATCAAGGTACTTCACACTTGAGCTTTCCGCCTTAATTCCGTTATCCTGAATCTCGGGACGAGATTCTTTTTAGGAGAGGAGGCTGTAACACCCCGGTGTTAATTTTTAGTGCTAATCTAGTGCTGAATCTGCTAATCATGAACTTGAGTGGTTATTAACAGGTTTCAGCTTCTTTAGTGAGTTTTGTTATTAGTAACTTGGCTCAAGATTTTCTCTCTAATTTAAGCCTCGAATCAATTTTCGCCTAAAACCAAAATTGTAGAACTACTCTTCCTCTACAACTTCTATTTTGGCCAAAGTTCAAGTTCCAAAAGAAAAATTTGAGTTTGGGCAGTGCAAACTTTGAATCTGAAATTTTGAGCTGGGACTGGTCAGACCGGTTTGGGGCACCGGTCAGACCGGTGAACCCCTGTTTCGCCCAGTTCACCGCCGATCTCGGCGTTGGCGCCTCCACGCGTCGCCGTGCCGGGGAAGCTCCTCACCGCTTAAGCGACGCCGCCACATCACCATCCAAATGCCGTTTCGTCTCCCCTTCTCCCTTTTTGTGCCCGCGCGAAGCAAGCAGGTGGAGCAGAGCTGCTCATCGCGCCGGCCGTCTCGCCGCCGTTCTTCGGGCCCAAGCCATCCCGAAGCCCATCCACCTCACCCCGCACCTCCACAGCCCCACCACGTGCCCGATTTTGCTCTCTATTGGACGGAATCAAAGCCGCCGATGTCAACCACCCAAACCCTACCGCGGGAGCTCCGCCCCTCTCGCCGCCGACCCATCTTCGCCCTTCCCCGACTCGAATCAAGGTCGCGGTGAGCTTTGTCATGCCTTACTCCACCTCCCCAGCCACTTCCCTTTTCGATTTGGGTGCTGCCACCGCCGGGAAGACGGCTCGCCATCGTGCGCCGCCACTTGCCGCCACCCGCTCGTCGCCCCGCGCCCTGGGCCGAGTTCCTACGCCACTTCCGCACGCACGGAGGCCGCCTAACCCTGCTGGACCTATTCCCGTCCTCCCTTGCCGCCGTTCTGAACCTCGCCGGCGGGAATGCCGCCGCCAGCAGGCCGCGCGCGCGTGCTCTATTCTGGGGCGAGCGCCGCTCGCGAGAGCGGTCTGACCGCTACGCCCAACCGGTTGGACCGGTCTTGACCGGTGTAGTGGACCGGTCCAACCGGTTCACTATTCAATCTTGTGTGCTGAAACTTCCAAAATTCGTAGAAATTGGTAGAAAAATCCTAAAATGGCAAAACCAATTTCTGTAGCTTTCTACTTTCATGATCTATCTGGTAGAACCATGAAATGGGTAGATTCATCACTGTTGCTAGATGGGTTCGCTTGATCTTGTTAGTAGTAGCAAAAATTTTAAATACGTCCTTTCGACCTTGGAGCTAAGCTTGTTCTGGTCAAGTGTTTTCACTAGTATTTCCTTTTATGGAGACACTTCAGGCTAAAAGACATTTGAACCAAGAATCCATCTCAGCACTGAACCATCCCTTTGAACCATAGTTATGACTGTTGCTATCCATTTTATCCATGCATTCTTGTATGTTTACTGCTTTGCATTGCATAGCATCTCTTTATAAATCTCATGCATAGCATCATTCTTATCTATAGATGTTGAACCCGAAGTAGCGTACGAGCTGGTAGCCGAGCCAGTCCAGGAGCTACCAGCAGGAGAGCAGCAGCCAGGAGAAGCCGTTGAGCTAGCGCCAGAAGAACTCACTAACCCTACAGACCTGCAAGGCAAGCCCCGGAGCATATCCTTTATTTTAAGTACTCCATGTTTTACTTAAAGTATTGTGCATTTACGTTCAAGGAATTGATTGGAACCATAGATGCATAATCTTGGATACCCAGTGTCTTACTAGTTCAGTTTATCGTTATCATTGCTATGCTAAGTAAACCCGGTAGAAGACGGGTGATTTCCCGTCACCCGCGAGAGATAGGTTGCTGGTTTCAGTAAGAGAAGTCAGAAGTAATGCTGTAAGAATGAAATTGGAGACCGGGTGGAGGCAAGTTGGGCATGCTTATGGAATGAAGGAAATATGAGCCTCCGCCTGTGTCGATTGAGGACCGTGCCATTGTTGGCCCTTTGACTGAGGATTGAACAGTACTAACCACATGCCGGAAGTAGGAGGTAGTCGAAACCGGTAAACTAATTACCTAATTGCAACGGAATCTGACTCTCCATCCGCTACACTGGCGTGGTGCGAGGGCGGGTGATGTAGTCGTCCACGGGTTCACCGGGTGTTTGCACGTGCGGGACTCATCATCCGAGTGTTTGCGGCCGCGCGTCAGATTTTGAGGTAATTATGGGAACAGTTGCTTGGTGTGACTCTCCGGGGTTGCACTAGGTGTGTGAGTTAGGTCTACCTTGCAAGGTTAAATCGGATCGATTCGCCGTTACTCACGGATATGAGAGCCTTAGTCAATGAGTCGCATCGTAGTAAAGATCGGAAAGACAGAAAGATGGAAGTTGGACTTATGGCTATGATTCCTTGATAAGATGATATGTTCAACCATGTTTGCTTTAGAAATTCTGGCGAACCTAGTCGTAGCTGCCAACTCAACTTGTGCTAAAAGAATGAAAGTATGGACCCAATAATAGCGGCTTTTCAGCAAAAGAACTACAAAGCCAAAAAGCCCTGCATTTTAGGAGTCGGCTAAGTATATACCAATAGTCGGGTAAGTCTTACTGAGTATTAGAATACTCAGTCTTGTTGTTGTAATATATTTTAGCAGGATGCGTTCCGGAGGACTTCGAGGAGGTCTGTGCCTCGTGGATCGGTCAACCACTTCCTCCGGGTTGGTCGGTCGAGTGGGTCCTGTCTTCTCCGTGAAGTTCGGGCAGGTGAGCCTTACATCAGTGGGCAAGATGTGAAGCTCGTACTTTGTCGTCGATGCTATCTATCATATTGTATTTTGGGATCAGGTTTTGAACTCTAAATTACTTTCCGCTGCATTTGAACTCTGAGATTTGAATTGTAAAACTGGTTTGTAAGCTCTTATTGTAAATTAATTTGGTACTTCTGTTATAACCTCTGGTTGTAAAGGATTTTGAACACTTTTGTTGCCGGTAATCATCTGTGCTTGTCTTTTGGCGAGAGTTCCTGTGTAATCGATCCTGGTTACAACAGGCATTCCGAGTGTACTGGTTGAGTGTAGTAATTCTGGATTAAGTTTAAGTGTTAATTATTGCACTTGATTGGTATTATTTGGACTGTTCTGTGACAGCGACCGGCTCCCCCACCCTTATATAAGGGTTGGCTGGTCCCCCCACCCCTCATTTGCATCACTAAAATTCCAGAAATCAAGAAAAGAGAGGGAGGGAGGAACAGAGTTGAAGCCATGCCGGATTTTCGAGCCGGCGATTGCAGGTAATCAAAATTATTCTACGCGGAGCGTTTTCAACATGCCCGGGCGCGTCGCCTGGCGACCGGTCAGACTACACAAGCTGCGCCAATTTGACTTAGCTTGTTGGTGGAAGTGGAACCTTCTGCCGCCGCGTGCGTGGCTGGATACGTATATGAGCACGGGCGCGCGCGGTTCCAAGGACCGGGACATGAGAGCGGCACGCCAGCGCTTGCGGCCATGGCAGATCCGTTCTTCTACTTGGGCCAAGACAGCGCCGACGAGAAATACCTAATGAGCCTCGGCCTGGTCCTCCCGCCGGAGCCGCCCGCGGGCAGCGCGTTCGAGGCGTACCAGCGGCGGCCGACATTGCTGGAGTCGCGCCTGATGATGATGGGCCGCGAGTGCAGGCGGCACAATAACTCCGGCGGCGGAGAGAACGTGCACCGGAGGATGTTCGGTTACTACCTGCGACGCATTGCTCGTCGTGACGACGCCGCGGCCGGAGCTGCGCACTCGGCGCCCGCGGACAACGAGGCTGCCGTTGTGCCGCTGCCGCCGCACAGCAGCTCGCGGTTCCGGCACATCATGCGCGAGCGGCTGCGGCGGGAGCGCCTCAGCCAGGGCTTCGCCGACCTCCACGCGCTCCTGCCCCCCAGCGCGTCGTCCAAAGTGAGTCACAAGCATGGTTTTTATTACCGACCGGACCGGCCAAACCGGCCGGGTCCGGTACCGGTATACCGGTCCGGTTTGGCCGGAAACTGGTCGGTACCGGTATACCGGCCGGTTAGACCGGTTTACCGGCCGGTTTGACTGGTAACCGGTCAAATTCAAATTTTTTTCTTTTTTGGTTTAAATTCAAATGCCCGCAAAGTATACTAAATAAATGTTTGTATAACATATTTTAGTCTAAATGAACCCTTTAACCCTCTTTTGCACTATTTTTACATTGTATTTGTATATTTTTGTATGCACGCTTTTTTTTGTTTAACTTCAAATCCTCGCAAACTATACTAAATGAATGCATTTTTTTTGAAAATTTGACACTATTAGATTTGTTGCACCTTGAAGTATTTTTAGGAATTTTTTTTGGAATTTTTTCATTTTTTTGAATTTAAATTTAAATTTTAAATTTGGGCCGGTTTGGTACCTGTGCGCACGTAGGGTGGCAAGAACGACATCGTCGGCACGGCGGTGGGCTACATCAGGGAGCTCGAGGGGCGGAGGGGGTGGCTCCGCGCGAGGAACCAGGAGCTGCTGGAGCGGGCTGCCAGCAGCCGCGCGCGCTCTGGTGGAGCCGGAGCAGCGAGGAACGCCGCCGGCGGGGACATGGTGGTGAAGGTGCGAGACGAGAGCGAGGATTTTTCTGCACAATTGCTGACAGCATGTGAGGCAGGTTATCATATGATGTCTCATATGTGCCGAACCTCATCTCAAACATCTTTTGTTTTGCCCGCCAAGCCTTTGCATAGCTGATTTTGTATTGAAAACGGTCGTCTATGCCCCTAATTATCAATTTTGGCTCATAATCAATTTTGTCGAGAATCACCCCATACATCTTCTTGGCCAAGAAAATGGATGTGATGTTACGGTGATTTTGCGCAACAGCAGTTAATCTACATCTATATGGTGTAACAATTGAACACTCACAGTGTGTCTTGTACTTGCCCTTGTAGGCATGTACTCGCCATGTACAATCGCCATTGATACACTTCACCTCATATTCTTTGCTGCTAGACTTCACAACTCTGAATTCATTCCTCAACGATATCGCCCAAAGCTTCACAACATCCTTCACAGCTTCAATGCTAGGATACTTTACCCCCTGCACAACCTCATTCTGTCTGTATTCGTACTCATTACTCCTAATATCCTGTATCACTGGATTTCCAAAATCCTTGTCTCGCCACTCACCTAGCAACGGGTAGTCCTCATCGTCTGATGAGTCCACACATTCTTCCATTATTCGAGCCTCCTAGTCTTCATTCTCTACAACTTCTACTATTCCAGGTATCTGCTCCCACTCATCAGCTAAACCTTGCGGCTCAGGTTGAATGACATGCACATTCTGATCTTCTTTTTCTCCTACCTGATCAGCTATACCTTGCGGCTCAGGTTCTATGACATGCATGTTCGAATCTTCATTTTTTTGTTCCACTGCTTGGTTCATATGAGATGATGCACTTGTTGACCCTTCACAGAAATTAGCTGCCTTCTGGTTAATCTGAATTAGCATTGCAAGAGGCCACCCGCGGTCAAGAGCTGCATGCATGTAAGTCTGTCATTCTTCGGTATTTGTTATAAGCATCAACTCTCAGAAATCTCCTTCAGTTGCCCAATTCGTCACAGTCTGAACGGTTAGGAAATAGGTCTTTCGATTCACATTGAATATCTCGTGAAGGCATTTGCGTATGGAACCAAAACTCCTCTCTAAGGGTTTATCTATTCCGCATTCTCTGCGTTCAAAAGCTGATATATTTACTCCATACGCATCATGAGAAATATAGTAGTCACCATAATGAACTTGAAAACGAAGCTTGCTCGACATATCTTGCCACATAATAATGATATTAATCTGATTGCTAATCTACTGTGTCAACAAAAATAATTACAACATAATCTATTTGTAAAGCGTAGAAGAATTTTGGCTACCTGCAGTCGCCGGCTCAAAAATCCGGCAGGGCTTCGTCTCTCTCCCTCCCTCCCTCCCTCTCTTTTTTGGTTTCTGGAATTTTAATGATGCAAATGAGGGGTGGGAGGACCCGCCAACCCTTATATAAGGGTGTGGGAGCCGGTCGCCCTGCTGCCGGGTAGCCGGGGCCCGCTGCCCCGCTGTTGGGCGGCCTCCAGGGGCTTTTCTGCAAAAATTTTCGCGAAATTTTTACAGAAAAGCCCCTGGCGCCCCGCAGCGGGGCGACCAGGTCTCCGCCGCCCGGCAGCGGGACGGACGGAGTATATTCCTGTAAATTTCGAAACCGAAAATATATTTTTATAAAAAAACGAAAATATAAAATATAAAAATAAAAAAACCGCGGCGCTGCATGCCTGCGACGTTTGTTTCGCTTGGACGTTGGGCCCAACTTCGTTTCCTTCCGTTTATGCAGCCTCATATTTTACTGCTGGGTACTGCTACTGCATGCATACCCTTGGGGCCCCATGATTTTGGGGGCCCGGCCCCCCCCCCCACCCCGGGCCGGGCCTAGTTCAAAGTACCACAAAATTGCTTGCATGTTCCATAGTGCAGTCATGATCAGTTGACTCCTTTAGAGTTGCATCATCCAAAATTCTAACGGTAAGTTGACACATTCATGGCAGTCCCATCATGTGATTGTACTCCAGTCTAAAGACAAAAATAGAATATTGTACTTTCTTTCAGATGCTTTTCACTTGCAGCGACCCATTTACTACCAGCACTCTTCTTTCCATTAGTAACCTGGCACTATAAACGCAGAAAGGAACTGAGCAAAAAAAGGAACTTAACCAGAAAGAACGGAACGAAAATTGATCAGCGCCAGTAATGCTCACCACTGAATCCGAACTTCCATTAGCTTGAGATGCCATTTCAGCCTGCATTCTTTTCCTCACGACATTCTTCTTTCCTCTATCTGGGTATTTTGGACATGTCCATGGATTGTGTTTTTCACTTCTGCAAAGCCTGCATTTCATTTTAATACCAACCTTTGATAACTTGGTTCCTTTCCTAGAATCAGATGTATCTCTTCTTCTCTCCTTTTTTGGCCTTCCTAGCATCCTCACAGGTCTTGAATGATATGATATTGGCCAACTTGACATACCCTCCATTGGCAACATGCAGTGCTCGTATATGTTGTTGTAAGTCTGAATGGTGTACCAATTTGCAATATATTCTTCTAGATTCTTGGAAATAAGATGAAGTGCAGAAGTTACACGGCAACAAGGGATGCCAGCAAGCCGCCATAACCTGCAAGAGCATGTCATCTTTTGTACATCTACCTTATATACCTCTTCTGTCCATGCTTTACCTCAAACCAACCCATCCTTTCCATTCCATGTTGACAAGCACTTACCAGAGTATTCAATATATTTATTACCCAAAAAAAAGAGTATTCAATATATTTGTGTATTTTTTTTCACTATGTCAGGGCAGATCCTTCCGGTCCATTTTTCGGATTTCAATCTGTTCTCCTGTATTCTGACCAAGGTCTTGCACCTTACTCCTTCAAGCATAGTAATTATTGGATGAGCCCTAATAGGAATAATCCAATTGTTGAAAGTCTCACACATGCTGTCCACACTATCACAATTGCTGCCTATCCTAAACCAGGCTCTACTCCAATGGATTGGTTCTGTGTCCATCATGGCTATAGCACCTTCAGGTGTCTTTTGAGCTAGAAGAGCCTTACAATAGTTCAACATCTCCATATTGGAAGCCTTGGCAAAACTCCAGAATGGCTTTTGAAACTTCTGATCTCTATACTTTTTCCTCCAATCTGCATAAATATGGCTTTTGCACACCCTATGCTCAACATGTGGCAACAACTCACTAACTGTATTTAGGAGACCCTTTTGTTGATCAGATATCAGCACCCAGCCTTCTCCATTTTGCAGCAATGTTCAAATCCTTTTGCAGTAGACTAATGCACCAATACCAAGATTCAGAGGTTTACTTCTCTACCACAACCCATGCAATAGGATACATCTGTGTTAGGATCCCTACCCAGTGCTCAAAGTAGCTCTCCATTGCAAGCCCCTTTAAAGAAGCACCCATCAAGTCCTAGCACTTGTCTGCATCCAGCTAAGAACCCCCTGTTATGGCTGTTGTTGGGCTGCAGATCGTGAGAGAGGGCGAGAGGGCGATTGCTAGGGTTTCGGGCGCCGAGGGAGGCCGGCCGCCGGGCTTTGCCCACGGCCGGCAAGAGAGAAGGGATTTCCTTCTAATCTCTTGCTTGATTAGATTGATACATCTCCTCTCCTTATAAAGAGAGGTTTACTTGACCCCTAAGCAAGCGACTAATCAACCATAATGGGCTAAGGCCCAATAGGCCCTTGACTCTTCTAACACTACACCCCACCTGGACATGCAGCTCGTCCTCGAGCTGCAACCTAACAATGACTCCACTAGACGTAAACCAAACACCTAAGAACCAGCCTTTTACATCTCGGCTTATTTTAAATAAACCGCGACTCTTTATTTTTGAGTCCTGAAGATACGGCGAACACCATCCACGTGCTGGATCTGCACGTATGTCACCGCCTAGATCCCATGGAGACCATCGGAACGAGAGGGGTGCACGAGTACGGCTACCTGGAATTAATCGGGACTGCGACCAGCGGAGACGTCCTCGCGGAGGCCAGTAGCGAAAAGCGGTGGCGCTAGGCAGTGCGTCCCCGCCGATGACAAAGAGGAAACCGCCTCCCCTACCATCGCTGCCGCAAAGTTGGAGGTCGCCGACCGTGGAAACAACACCCTGCTCGTGCATGAAGATAGCAGCAAACCGGCGTGATTGCTGGTGGCCGTCCGACGGGACGTGGACTCGCCACCCTTTGCCGAGGTCGACCGCCGTCAAGGCCGCCTCGGGCATCTGCCGGCGCATCTCCTACAGCCGACGCCTAGGTGATTAAATTAGGCTTCACTCCTTCCTTTAAGCACCATGGTGGTCACCATACAACAAGACAAAAACTTCCCAACAATACATTCTTGTCCCCTCAACACAAAAAGGAACAAAAAGGAAAGGATCATTGGCTGACTAATTTTATGCTGATAGTATCCCTTGTGAAAAACAAAACTCAAGAGTATACACTGGGGATTAAATACATATATAATGTGTCAAATGTGGGAGACTCCCATAAGAAACTGATACTTTTCAGGGAACAATTTTATGTGTTCCTGCCATGCATCTTTTCTTAAGAAGAGAGAAATAAGCATCTCAATAGTTGAAGCTTCAAGTGAGAAATTTTTCTCATCAATTTTAGCAAGATAATTTGCAGCCCTGATTATTTCACCTTTTCCCACTAATGCCCTGGCCACAGTATTTAGCAGTCTAGAGTCTGGGGCACAACCACTCTTCTCCATTGCAGAAAAGATATCATCTGCCTCTGCCAGCAACCCTTCATTTATAAAATTTGTCATCATTAATGTGTATGTCAAAACACAAGGTACCAGCCCATAGGCTTGTATGGAAGCAAACAAATGCTTAGCTTCTTCTATTCTCCTAGCTTTAAACATTCCAGAAATCACAGTATTCAAAGTTACGATATCCATCTTCACGTTCATTGAACATAATTTCTTGAACAGAGTGACTGCTTCATCAAAGCAGTTATTTTCAAACAGTCCATTAAGAACAGTGCTATATGTTTCAATATCCACTGGTATTCCACTTTCAATCATTTCATGGAACTTTTGCTTTGCAGCAATGGTTCTCCCAGCCCGAAATAACCCATTTATAACTATGTTGTATGTAATAGTTGAGGGCTTGACACTCTTAAGCAACATTTCTCTGAAAATATTCAGTCCATTATCAATTTGTCCACTTTTACAATAGCCATTAATAAGTGTACCATAAGTTACAGCATTAGGTTCGAGTCCAGCTGACACCATAGAATCTAGTACTCTCAATGCATTCTTCATCTCGCCAATCAAGCAATATCCGTCCATCAGCGAACAATACATAATGATATCAGGGGACAACCCAATACGTCTAATGAAGTCAAATACAAGTTGTGCTTTCATAACTTTTCCTTCTTTGCAAAGGTTATCTATTACTGAACTAAAGAACACGATATCAAGATGCATACCTTTACTGATCATCTCAGAAACTAATTCCTTGACTTTCACCAAATCACCATGAGTACAGAAGCCCTGAATCAAGCAGCAGTAAACAGCCTCATTAGGTGGCACTCCGTGATCAATCATCTGAGTGAATACATGCATAGCATCTTCCAACCGCCCTAATCTGGAATGTGCAGCAATTAGAGTCGAGTAGCTGACTAGATCTGGCTTCACTCCCCGCTGCACCATCTCATGGAACAGATCACATGCTTTATCTACTTCACCCAAAGTGGAATATCCATGGATTATGCTAGTGTATATAACACTGTCCGGATGAACCCCTTTATCAACCATCTGTCGGAAGAACATCTCTGCCTTGTCCATTGCTCTGGCCTTGCATAGTGCATGAATAATACAGCTGTACGTCACAATACAAGGTGAAATCCCCTGCTGCACCATGTCGTGGAACAGAGCACATGCTTTAGCCAGTTCACCCTCCTTAAAGAGAGCATCGATGACCGTAGTATACGATGCCACATCGGGCGTGCAGACACCTCCTTCTTTGGCCATGAACTGAAGCAGCTCAACCGCTTGCTGGATTTTCTTCTCACTGCAAAAACCTTTCAGAAGAACACTGTACGAGATAACATTGGGCACACACCCAAGCTCAGGCATCCTGCAGAGCAGCATGTCGAGAGCCTCGTCCAATCGCTTTGAATCACAGAGACCCTTGAGGAGGATGGTGAATGCGATGGCATCGACTCCCAGGCCCGTCTGGAGCAGGCGAGCGAAGAAGGCAAGCGCTAAGTCCAGGCGGCGCATGCGGAGGCAGCAGTCCATCAGGATGCCATAGGTGTGGGCCGTTGGCGGCAGCACCCGCGGGGCGGCTGAATCCCTCGACACGCGGTTGAAGAGGGCGACGGCGAGGGCGGGGCCGTCGCCGCAGCCGGCGGACGGCGGCGCGCGGGCGAGCGCAGCGAGGAAGCCGTAGAGCGCGCGCTCCGGGACGCGCGCGGACTGGCGCAGCAATTCGTCGAACAGGTGGTGGGCGTCCGCCTCGCGGAGCGTCCCGGCGCGCGCGCGCTCAGTGGCGGCGGACAGGGCGTCGAGGAGAGAACGCGGAGGCCGCGAAGACGCCGAGGCGGCTGTGGCGGCGAACAAGGAGGAGATGCGGGCCCCGGACGACATTGCTGCGTCGGGTATGGCGCCTCGTGTGCGCCCGCGCGACGGTGCCGCGCTCTAGCGGAGTCCAGCGGCCGCGAGCGCCGCCGTATTCGGTGAGTGCGGCTGGCCGGAGACGGCGCCGCCGCACTGAGTACATATGGAGGAAGAGGTCAAGAGGTTGCGCCGCCACACTGGCCTTTTGGTTCCCAGAGTGTTTCTAGTGCACACGAGCCGAAAAAATAATCTCGCATAGAGTGTTAAATAAAATCTATTTGTAAATTTTTTTTAAAGATGAGTAAAATTTTTTGTGACGAATCTAATGACGGTAATTAATCGATGATTGGCTACAGTGATGCTACAGTAATTATCCTCCAATCATGCGTCAAAGGTCTCATTGAATTCTTCAGAGTTCCTAGCACAGGAGTTCTGGAATTAATTTTATAAATTAATTTTATTTAACATCATAATTAGCGATCAAAGTTTCGTAGTACTTCCTAGTACAGATTCCTAGTACAGAGAAGGCCACTGGCAGGAGCCGATGGTTCGAAGCGAATTGGCTTTTTTATTATTTTTGTTCACCCGAGCTATGTTTGGTTGGGATATAACAAAGTGAAAGAAAAAGACACCCGTAGCCAAACCCGTTCACTTGTTTGGGGTAATTTCTCAAGCTCCTCTTTCCTCAAGGTAACAAGAATTTCGAGCACAGCATCCTTGTTTTTCTTTGGTCTATTTTTATCAGGACCTTTCTCAGCTGATTTAGAACGGTGACTCGTACCACTCCGTGCAGAGTTCTCAAACCTGTCATCTTAGTTTGTACTAGGATTTTGGCTATTTTTTGGAACACGAGTAGAGTCACCATATGTTGAATCAGTAGCATTGGCGTTCATCCCATCCTCGTTCCAAGATCAAAGTCAAATTCTGTAGCTTTTCTGCTTGTATCAGGTGATCCCATACCAAAATCTGTACCACTTTCAGGGATACTATCTTCTTGTGAGGATGGGTTTCTGTTGCCCTTCTCTGACAGACTGCCCATCTGTTGTCCTTCTTCATCGCTTCCCTTCTGCTACCTTACCTGATAATATGCAAGGTAATAAAGATTTATAAAACAGCATTGAACAAGTAATTAGCTTAGTGGTTCACAGGATTTGTAAACATACCATCATAAATATCATATAAACCATCGCAGTATGGAAACGGCCTATAATTCCCCACTTCTGTTGTTCTTCAGACAACTCTTCCACTTCTCATCAATGGCTATTGCCATTTTTATTTCAGGGTTCCAACCAAATCCACTCTTGGACATAATTGATTTCACAATATTATGATCTTTCTTCGGTCTTTGCTCCCTGTCCTTGATCTCCGGCTCGGTGAACCTGCAGGGGCGGAGCCAGCAGCCGCAGTCATCGATGTCAGCTCTACTGAGTGCTGGTGTCAGCTCTTTAGGTGAACAGTGATTTGATATTGATTTTTCCAGAAGTCGACATCGACGACTACACCTAGCTCCGCCCCTGTGAACCTGGACTGGACACAGGGTATTTGTTGTTCAAGCGTGTGGCCATGCTATTCCAACCTTCTTTATTAGTCCATCCATTCTGACAACAGTATCTTGCTGAGAGATGATACTCCTCCATCATGAAAACAAGAAATTTGGTTTGTGCATCACTCATTCACTCCAGTGTGCTCCTGGCTTTCCTTTTTCCCCTGCAGTCCGTATGTCAATTACAAATGATCACTTCATAAATCCAAGAGCAGGTACAACCATATGTGCCTTTGTATATATGAGTATAGGCCCTACATGAACACACATGACTAACAGATCACTAGTTTCATATGCTTGCGAATGAAGGAAAAAAGAACTCTGTAAGCCAAAATAACTACGCCTGTGACATAACAAAATAACTGATAATCGAGAGGCGTTAAGGCCTGATGCAAAAGGACAAAACTAGCATGTCATTTTATTCTTATTTTGAGGTGCGAGATCTATATCTTCAGAGTAGCAACTTTTTGATTAACAAATATATGTATTCAAGAAATCTCACTTGCCATTGGCAGCTCTCCTTGATTATCTTAGTGATTAGTATGCAGAGGAGATTCCAGTTTACTGAATACAGGGGAAATGACTGAATAATCTCTGCTTTGAATGATGTGCACCCTGTCCAAGCATGTTTATCTATGTTACAATACTAATTTATTTGCAAAAATTTCATTAGTCATCAGATTTGTGCAATTGTCTGTCTGGATGGACTGGTGTAATTTTTTTTCCTCATAAGTTCAATTTACGCATTTAATTTTGGAATCTGTATATCAAAACCAACTATTTTAAAAGGACTAATTCATCATAGCTGTTTCACAGACTCAGCATGTTGAGAGCATGTCAGCTACAATCATGTACACTGAAAAATGGTGTGGTCTGTTTCGTTGCCATTCAGAGTTTCAGACAGAACTGTTGAACTATTTGGACAAATGATGTTTGATACACTCTAATTTTGATGAACAAAAGAAGAAATGATATATACTACCAATAATATTTCGCTAAAATCTCAGTGAGAAAATAATAGTAACTGGGACCATAATTAAACAATCAGAATTATTATTATTATTATTATTATTATTATTGTTATTATTATTATTATTATTATTATTATTATTATTATTATTATTATTGCTTGTTGATCAAATAATAGATAAATGGCTTCCTTTTTACAAGGCACTCCAATAAACAATAGGTCACAACATACTCACAAAAAAACGGGGTCAAAGACACCATTTCTCAAACATCGGCCCTGGTGAATGTGGCGTAATTTTTAGTCCCACCTTATAAAAATCTCCCACAAAGAGCATATATACAACATGCCTCAACCCAATGACCCAGAAACTGTTGGAATTTGGGAATTTGGGCTTGGCCCAATGAACATTTCAGCTAATTTCAAATAAATCTCAAAGGCTCATGTGAGCATGAGGAAGTGTAGGAGTGGTGCAAACCTTTAGTTCCATCTTACTTGTGGAAGTTGAGGATGGCTAACTTAAATAGTGAGGCTATCCTTGCCTCTCCAAGCTATGTGTGTGGATGAGAAAGGAAGCTCCACACGCGCTCGCTCACTCGCTGGACATGGCCGGGGTTGGGTTGGGCTTTCTGTTGATGGTGCTTAAGTGTCATTTTCACCCGTCAACTATACTCAATAATAAAGAAAAACTACATGCCTTACTCACATATTTGTATCACTAATCTTGCTCCACAGTTGTTTTCGAGTTTTGTACATTTCAGATGAGCAGGAGCAGAATAAGATGAAAACACGCAGCAGCATCATACAACTACGCAGAATATCGCATCCGGCATCACATCCTTACAAAGAGAGCCCACATGTCAGAGGAAACGGGGCCTCCACGCAAGATGCACCAGAGGATAAGGATAAGGATCAAAGAATATACCATCCAGCAGAAGATTAGGCCGAGAGGCTGCCAGGTGGGGTCGGCTGACCCCCTGGGTCGGCCGAACCTGGCCTGGTTCCCATTCAGGTGCACTTCGAGGAGGAGTGGTTGCCAAGGCACCTGATCACCTTCCATATGTGTGTTGGCGGGAAACCGACCTCTAGAGCTATAAATAGGGCCTCTTCCCCCGCCCCCCTCAACACACACAATTAATTCCATTCTCTCCAAGAAGGCTCTCCTCTCTCTTGCTCTCTTAGCTAGGTAGTGGAGCTAGGCTAGTTCTTCTTTAGCGAGCAAGTCGTCCTCGGAGTCGTTGAGCAATCCTCGGCTCCCGGTATGGCTTTGTATCCGATTTGTCAGACTTCTATTCATAATATAGAGATATGTCATGGTTGCTTTACTATCTTGATAGTTTATCAATCCATGCTTAGTTCGTTCATGAGTTATGCTAAGGTCTTTGTTAGGCCAGATGATCCGGGTACGGAGAGAGGTTCGTTGTGCTTTCGGGCTTGCTCCAGTGTTTTACTCGTCCATCCGAAGGGTGGGAGACCTGGGGGCACTAGAGTAGTGACTTCATACACGGGCGTGGTGCTCGGGTATGCGGGATCCTTCGGATATGACCGTGCTCCACAATGTGACTGGGGTGACGGCAGGTGGTGACAGCCCTGTCTGTCCGGCATAACAGCGGTGTTGCGTTTAGCGTACTCCCCGATGTTCGGGTTTGGTGTAGGAGTTCATGCAAAGAGGTAACGAGACTGGATGTACTCCGGTGCGGGACCTTCTCCCCGCTATCCCATTTTTCTGGCACCTGCAGTCCTAACCATGTCCTAACATAACCCCAGCTTTGGATAGAAGCACTAGGACATCTAACCTAGCCTAATCTCTAGCTGACTTAATGTAGAGTAGAGTAGTTCCTTTGTTTTGCCATTTCTCTCTTTTGTTCTCTCCTCTTGGAGTTTGGATGTGTGCTGTGTCGCATTACCCTTGCTTATTATTTATCTGGACTTACCCCTGTTAGAGTTTTGCCTATTGCTTGAGGCACAATGTCATGGTTAATGTTAAGTACAATACCTTTGCCTCTGCCGTCCTTTGGGACACAAATAAATGACGATACCCTTACTCTCCGGGTGAAATGCTACAACGGTATATCCGTGCGCTTGCGGATCCATCTGTAATCGTATTGATTATACCACGAGAGTGGCACCCCTTGGGTGCAGTTGCTAGGATGGGTTTGGCGCCCTCATTTCTAGTGATTTCACTAAGGACTGCTAACAGGCAATTCTGAGGTTGTTACCAAGGTCATCGCAAACCTGGTATCGACTTAAGAAATGCCAACAAGCATTTCTGGCGCCGTTGCCGGGGACGGCATGTGAACAAAGATATTGTACTGATATTAATCTAGGCCTTGTACTCAGAATATAGTCTTTACTCTTTCAGGCTAATGTCACTTTGTCTTCTTTTATTTTTTATTTGAAAGAAGACAGGGGTAGTGTATGACTGGTTTCTCCCTGTCGGAAAACTACACAGACAACCCAGAGAGGCTCGTGAGAAGGGCACGACCTCACGTCGTTCCTCCTCTCGCTATCCTCCCGGCACAAGAACCCATTCAGGAAGCACCACTTGTTCTTGAGGCTATGGCTGAAAAGACTCTCCGCGAGTTCTCCGTCCCTTCCACCGACAATGTGGCCACTGGCCCCAACATCAACGTCGGGGACATGAACTTCGAGCTAAAATCAAGCCTCATTAACATGGTGCAGGCTAGCCCATTCTGTGGCAAGCCGAACGAGGACGCAAATGCTCATTTGCAGGACTTTCTGGAGCTCTGCGACACCGTTGTCATACGGGGTGTCGCCGCCGACGTTGTCAAGCTTCGTCTGTTTCCCGTTTTCCTCCTGGGGAAGGCGAAACAGTGGTTTTACAAGGAAAAATACATCGATACCTGGGCCAAATGCTCCAAGGCGTTCCTCACAAAATTCTTCCCGCTGGGCAAAACAAATGCCCTGCGCGGGAAAATATCAAGTTTCCAGCAGACGGGGATAGAATCCATCCCAGAAGCTTGGGAAAGGCTTCAGGAATACATCCTGGCCTGTCCTCACCACGGCATGGACGAGTGGCTCGTCCTGCAAAGCTTCTACAACGGGCTCACAACGACATCTCGAGCCAATATTGATGCCGCTGCTGGAGGAGCCTTCCTCGACCTGACTATCGCCAAAGCAAAAGAATTGGTCGAGAAGATGGTCTCCAACTAGGGTTGGAGCGATGAACGACTCCAACCCCGCATAAAGGGCATGCATACCGTCAAAGAGACGGATATAATTGCCACAAAGCTGGACCTCCTCATCAAGAAGATGGAGGAAGGGAGCAAACAACAAATCCATGCTCCCATATACGCCATGGGTTCGCTCTTCACGTGCGAAGTCTGTGGCAATAACGGACATTCGGGGAATGACTGCCCCGAAACTAGTGAAGACTGCGCCTACCTCAACAACAATAACAACAACGGGTACCGTCCACCACAAGGAGGCCAGGGGTGGAACCAGCCATGTCCACCTTTTCAGGGAGGTAATAACTACAATCCTTCTTATAATTCGAATTTCAATTCGAACCAACCTCCCTTGAGAGAACTTGTTCTTGGCCAAGCTAAATTAATAAAAATATAAATAAAAAGTTTGGCCAATGACAAATCCCTGGAAAGTTTAAATGTAAAGCTTGAAACTTTATCTTCAACTCTTAAAAATCAGTTAAGTTTCAATAAAATGATCAAAACCCAGCTTGCGCAAATTGCTGCCGCTTTACCTGCTGTTGAGAGCAGAAAGATCCTGGGGCAACCCGAGACTCCCATAGAAAATGTCAGCATGGTGTTCACCAGACGGGGTAGCTCGTCCCGGAGGCCACCACGCAATAACAATGCAGGCAGGTACAATCCCCCAAGAAACGACGTTTTGGATGGCATGGTGGCAGCGGTGCAAGAGGATCCAGGGGTCCCCATGATTAGCTGCTCGATCTACATCAAACACTTCGAGCGATGCCTGTGCGATCTGGGGGCAAGCGTAAACATAATGCTCAAGGTAATATATGAAGCACTTGAATATCCTGCTCTTTCCCCATCAACCATGCTCGTACAGCTTGCAGATTCGACCATTCGGTATCCCAAAGGGATAGCCGAACACGTCTTCGTACGAGTACGAGACTCCTTCGTCCTTGCCGACTTCGTGGTAATGGATATGGAGGGCGACCTCGGTGTCAACCTCATACTTGGGCAACCTTTCCTAAGGTCCGCCAAGGAAAGGATCGATGTCGGAAAGGGAGAAATCCACTTCTGTGTCAGAAAGGAGGATATGTTTTTCAGGTTCAAGAAAAGAGAAGAGCAGCGCTTCATGATTCAACAAGACAGCGAAGGGCAAGCACTCTGGGGTGCACCAGAACCCCAACCAGAACACCGACCCTCCACACCTAAAAGAAAGAATAAAGAAAAGAAGGTGTGGCGGAAGGTCAAGAGTTCGGCCTTGTCCAGTTCTCCAGGACGAGCCGACGAATGGTAAGAATGATGGAGAAAAGTCATGCACATCGGACTATAAACGATGCGCCCTTACCAAAGGTAAATTGGTATTTATCTCATATTTGCTTTCTCCACCTTTACAAATTTTCTTTGCACCTCATTTGTTTTTCCCCACTGCATGTTTTAAATTTTCAAAATTGTTTTCTGCATGCTAGAATTTTTCTAGCACTTTTTCCTTTTCACAAAAATACCAAAAATATTTTCTGAGTTTTAAATCCTTAAGGAAAAATAATTTGGACATCTTTTCGAGCAAATTTTTGGCCGTGCACCAAATTTTCAAAGTTTTGACCGTTGAGGAAGCACCTGGCCAAAGGGGGGCACCAGGGGGCCCACCCTGGGGCCGGCCGACCCCACAGGTCGGCCGACCCAGGGCCAATGGCTCTGGGCCCCACCTTCTCCAATGGCTACCTGACCGTTGTGCCTGGCTCCTCCTCGGGTGCACTCGTCTAGAATCCTTAAATAGAGGCCGAGAGAGGGGTGAGGAGCTCTCATGCTCACTCTCCTCACTCTCACTCCCTCTCACACATTCTTGCTCGGGTTTCCATTGGATTTTGACTCAAGTTTGATTGCAAGAACACACACTCTCTCATTTCTTTGCTGCAAGATTGTTCACACACTTTGCGGAACAACATTCGGGGTAAGAGTTTCATTTCCATTTCACTAACATAACCCGAATTGAGTTATTCTCGTTCGTTCTTGTTCGTTCTTGTTGCAAGTATGAGAAGTGCAGGACGTAAGATTTCCGGAGCTCTCAAGAGGATGATAGGGTCAGGCTCGTCCCGTTCATGGGGTGAGTCAAGCTCTCGTCATTCTTCCGAACCTACACCAACACCGACCACGATGGATTATGAACAAGACGAACAAGAAGAACAGTTTGAGGAGCAACCTGCAGAGCCGCAAGCCGAGGACATGGAGATAGATGAAGATGATGCACCGTACCTCTGTTGACACTCACTAATGATCATTTCCAGGTGTCAACTTGATCAGAAAATCATGAGAGTTTGCATTTCTTACACGCATCCTTGTCCAATAAAGTCCCTAAACCACGCTTTACCTTTTAGAATATGCAAGTTGTGTTTTCAAGCTAATATGCAGGTTACAAGCACACTTTGGCCTGACATAAAATCACAGAAATTATGAGAGCACCGATTCAGGCTCAGATGGACCAAAAGTGATACAAGAACCCAATTCAGACAAGCCAAGACAGGCCAAGACCACCATGGACCAGACAAGGAGGCCCAAGATAGCCTGCTGGACGAAGCTGGGGTCGGTTGGCCCACCTGGCAGGTCGACCGACCTACAGGTTGGCCGACCTGGCCCATGGGCCCCACCGCCTCAACTTCGCCACTGGTTGCTGAAGTCAGTTGCAGCAGTCTCACCCCATGGCTCCCTGCTATAAATACAAAGGGGGGTAGAGATTAGGACACACACACACACACCACACACCACACATCTCTCATCTCCTCTCTTGCATTCCTTGCATAGTCTTTAGGTTTAGTGGACTTTAGGAGAAGTCTAGGAGTCATCGAGTCGTCGGAGTTGCTCGAGAGTTCTGGTATGGGTTCATCTCTAGCTCTCTCTTGTAATATTTGGTCATTTGTAAAAGAATTAGACTATGGTTACCGATATCTGCTTGAAGTATATTCTAAGTTGTCGGGTATATGCTTCTTGTAATGGTTGCGTTATTATTCAATGCTTGCATTGCATGATCGCCCTGTGCTGGAGATGGTTAGTCTTTTGTTCTTAGAACTCTATCAACTACTCCAGTATTTGTATGATTGCTCTAGTGTGATGTCTGTCCATATGGAGGGTGGGGGCTCCGCGTGGGACACTAGAGTATCCCTTACTAGTGTAGACATGATGTCTAGATTAGCTAAGAGTTGCTGGATGTCAACTATACCCAGGGTTTGTAGAGGTAGCCGGCAGGTGGTGACAGCCCTGTCCGAGCCCGAGTAATCCTCCACGTTCGGTATGGGGGTAGGAGGTACATAAAGTCGCCGGGGTATACGGGCTCCTCCCGTTGCTTCGATAGCGATCTCCCTGTTGTGTAGTGTGACATCTCGAAAATCTACCGAAATAAATTACTCACTAAAAAGAATTTTCAAAATCTTTTTCGTCGTTGAGCTTAATCGTTCCAAAATCTTTTCCGCCCGAACTCCCAATCTCCCGAAATCATGTCCCAACAATCCGCTTTCCGACACCAGTACCAATCCCTGTCCCGTCTCTCTTTTTCTCGTTCTGCGTGCACGTCGTCGACCGGCCGAGCGTCGCAGCGCGCGCGTGGCTGACCGCCGCCGCGAATCGCGCCGGTAGCTCTCTCTTTCTCTCTCTCTCTCTCTCTCTTTTCTTTTCTTTTTTTCTTTTTTCTTTTTCTCTTTTCTTTTTCTCCTCCTTCCCTTTCTTCCTTCTCCCTCCTCCTTCTTTCTACCCCTCGCGCTGCCCCGACCAGAGCTCAGCGCGAGCCCCTCGAGCTCGACGCCGGCGCCCCTCTTCCCACCAGGGCACCACCACCGCCGGCCATCACCCCACCTCCCACTTGCACCACCACCGCCGCTACGCGCCACTGGCCCCTCCCCCTGCTCGCCTCGGTGCCCGCGCAGCACAGCGCCGCCGGCCATGCGAGCTCGGAGCATGCCGAGCCTGAGCTCCCAGGCCGCCGTACCCCCTTGCGCCACCCACCCCACTTGCCCGCCCACCCTCTGCGCCGCCCGTCCTCGCCACCACTACGCACCACCGCCCAAACGTTGCCTCTGCACCACCGCCGGTCCCGCTGCCATTAATCGCCATCATTCGAAGCTCACCGGCCGCCACCGCGACCCCTCCCCTAAGCCTCGCCTCGGCCTATAAATAGATCCCCTCCGCGCACTCCCCAGCCGCCGCAACCCCCTCCACCGCCACACGTCCCTTCCTCTGCTCCCCAAGCGCCACCGCCACAGGCCCTCTGCGCCGGCCGCCACCCGTTCCTGTGGACGCGCCTCCACGCGCGACCACAGCCCGAGGTGAGGCCGGGATCGAGTTCCCCGCGGCCCCCTCCTCCTTTTGCCCTTCTCCGTGACCGCCACCACGCCCCAGGCCGCCGGCGACCAGGGCGCCGCCGCCCTCCCAAGCCCCTCCTCTGTTCCTGCCGATGGGAGGAGGAAGAAGAGGGCGGTTTTGCACAAAACCCCCTCCCTTCTTCTGTTTTTATTTAAGAGCCCCTCCTCTCTCTATAACCCTTTCCAAGAAAAGCCCTCCTACTTTTTCCTTTTAGAGAATTAGCCCCCCTATATAGAAAATAATTATAACTAGACCCTACCTATTTTCTAAAATAGCCCTCATAAATTCTAGAATTCTAATCAAGCCCTTCTCTCTCAAAAATATTTACAAAGAAGCCCCTCTCTTATTTCTTTTAATGAATAAGTCCCTCCACTACATAAAAATATGTATGAGTAGACCCTTGCCCTTCCCAAGGGTGACCCAGACATTTCCAGATATTATAATCAAGCCCTGCCGTACCAAAATAATTACAAATAGGCCGCCGGATCCTTATTTAAGCCCCTAAACCCCTCTTCGGCCTATCATTTCATGCGCCAAAAATCCTCCGTTTGCCCCGAAACTTTACCACACCATTTCTAACATAATTCCGTCCATGCCATTAAGAAATCTCCCAAAAATATTCTTTCTACCATTGTTTCTTAAGTTATTCCTGATTCGAGCTCAATGATAAAATGTTTATTTCTTTTTATTTATTGTGTGTTTGTTTGTGTGCGCCGTAGATCACAGAGTGACCGAGGAAGAACCCGTTGACGAGCAGTACTGCGAGCAGGAGTCCGAGGACCAGTACCACGACCCCGAACCCGAAGGACAGTACCTCGATCAGGACTTCCCGGAAGGCTTTGTGAACGGCAAGTCCAATTCCATCCTTTGACCTGCATATCTACCCCAGTTTTTCAAACACAACCTATCGGCCTGTTTTACATAATTGCATATGATTTACTGCTGAAACCCTTTGGATAGCCACCCCTTGATTCATATGATTATTCCATCATGACCTGGATTAATCTCTAAATATGATTTGTTTTATTTAGATATTAATCACTGCTAGATATGCTTAGGACTTGGTTACTCTACTATACTTCAAAAATGATTACAATGAGTTTTTCAAAAGGAAAATGTGTGAGTGTGTACAAAGGGAGAGATGAGATATTTGAGAAATTAAAGAAAAGAATGTTAAGATGGGATGGATGGATGGCATTCCCTGTGTGGATTGTCATATGTTGGAGGCTCGTACCGATGTGGTTGAGCAAGAAGGTTGGGAGATATCCATCTTGTCACAATTAAGGACCGAGTTGATGTGTCATCTTGCCTAACTCAACTATCGTGCAAACCACTCGACCGTTGTGTGTGGCAACGGCTTAGCATAAACCCCACTAGTTAGTCTGATAGCCATCAGGAGAGCTGAGAGCAACGGGTGATCAAGGAGAAGGGATAAGGTCATGGTGACTTATGCCCCGGTTAAACCTCAGTGATAGGTCAATGGCCCCTTGGTGGAGTCTGTGTTGGCTAGTCAGGTCTAGCTAAGGTGGGTAATGGCTTTGTTGTGATCTGCACCGACACTAAGGTGATCGTGCTATGGTACCCCACTTGTGGGTAAAGTTGTACACCTCTGCAGAGTTAAAACCTATTCGAATAGTCGTGCCCACGGTACTGGGCGAATTACGGTTTGGTCACATAACTAGCTTCTGGGATGAATGGTTTCATGGTGTGATGTTTTGGAAGGTGTCCGGCAGATGTGCCGTGAGCTACTGCGGATGAGGAGTCCGGTAGCATTTAAAATTTGGATCCTTTGTATAGGATCAACCCCACTGATTACTCGGTTACTAAAGAATTGCTTTGGGAAAAACTCTTTTCAAAAACAAACCCTTGCATGTGTAAAATCTAGCTTTACTACAAATAAACATCAGCCTTATTCTTGGTTTATCCTGTGCATATCTATGTTACCCCCTCCGTGGATGGGGTTGGACTTGTTGAGTACTTTTATGCTCACCCGATATATATTTGTGGTTTTCTTCAGAGGAAGATCCGAACTCCATTGTTGAAGACGTCAAGTAGAGGTTGCGTCCGCACCCAACTTTGCCTGTGGTGTTGGCCCTCTGCAAGATGCTTCTGCTGGCATGATACTCTGAGCCCGAGCTGGATCCCATGTGGGTCGTGCGTTGGTGTATCACCGTAGCCTTTTTACTTCTTATTATCGTTTGTATCGAGTGTCTGCCTCCTCGGAGGTTTGTACGGTGATGTACCATTTGATGTAATAAATGTGTATCAGCCTCCTGGGACTGATATTTGTATCACATTTAAGTCACCTCTTATGAGGGAACGCTTCATGTAGTTTAATCTATGACGAGCTAACCAATGAGAAAGTGTAGATATAGCTAGCCTAGCACAGCTGACTCGAGCTCTGACTTTTACCTTGCTCCCGGCCTAAAGCATCTTTTATCTTTCTTTTATCTTTTATTTATCCAAGAGGGTAGTTTGTGTGTGTGTCACACTACCTCCTACCATGTTATTATCTTACCCCTGTTTATGCATGAGAATATCCAATCTAGATAGAGTTCACCAACTAATCTATATATCTTCTCACTCACTGCCTTTCCTGCAGAAATATAAATGACACCCCGGTATACTCCCAGGTAAAATGCTACAGCGGCATTCCGTGCGCTTGCAGATTTATTCGTGGTTCATGAAATACTGCCACCCCAAATTGGCGTCTGCGGGTGTCATCGCTAGTGATGTTGGTAGGCGCCAACAACCTCAACTTGCCTGACGACCGCGAGCGTCAAGCCTACACCATGATAAAAAATCGAAGCTTTGGTCATACCAGAGCCTTCGATCCGGACCTTCTCAAAAAAACAGGTATGGACATTGACTTCCCTCGTGTTTGGCATGCGGTTGGATGGGATGGTTTTGTGCCCGTTGAGGAGAATGGTTCTCGTCTCCTCACCATCCAGTTTCTTTGCACTCTTCGGGAGGTGGACGATGGTGTTTCTTTCCGACTTTTTAGAGTTGAATGCTATTTTAATTGGAGAAATTTTAGCCACCTCCTTGGTTTTAGCGCTTGTTTGCCAGTTTCCCTTGCAAGAGCTTGCTGTGGTTTTGATCGACATGAGTTTTGGGGCTTGATTTCGGGTCAAGTTGTTCATGGCAAGTTTGCACCTCGGTGCAATGACATTCAAAATCCGACTCTTCGTCTGATGCACAAGTGGGTGGCTATCACTCTCTTCCCAAGAGATGATCCACGACCAGTGCGGAATGATGAGCTAATGATATTATACGCCATGGTCAACAAGATCCGAATCTCCCCCGCACATGCAATGGTTAAGCAATGGCTCACAAATTTTCGGATGACGGGTCCTATTGAATGCACTTCTTTGGTTACCCGCATCGCATCAAACATGGGAATCTTAGACGGGAACCCCGTTCCCTTCATTGAGGAGCCCCGTGTTATGATCGATGAGGCGTATTTGGTTCAAGGCCACATGCTCAAGAAAGGCCCGGATGACTCCTTGATTTTCTTTTCGCTTCGTTATGCGAATGAAATCCCGTTGCCAAACGCGGGGTATCATTTATATAACTGCCGTTCTCTAACCATCCCTCTTGTTCCACAAGAGGAGAGCCGCCGGCATAGTGTTTCTGTTCTTCCTGGCAGGGTTACAAGAAGCAGGGCTAGATGGGAGGAATTCATGCAGCAGCAACCTCAGCCCCAACCACAGCAATATGAGGCCGGAGGTTCATCATGGCAGAGTGCCAGCTCCACCGAGTGGGAGCGGTAGGCCTCAGGGCACCGGTCCACCAGTTCCAGCTCCAGTGGACCCCCGCGATGTACAACTTCGTCCAGAGGCTTCGCCACTCTGACTCGGCAGATGAGCGAGCTGAACGTGCGCACCACCAACATCGACGATTCGCTGGGCCAGCACATCGAGTCAACTCAAAACTGGTAGCGATACACAGGCGAGAGGATCCGCAACCTGGAGCAGCAACAGCAGCAAACCCAGGAGGAGTGGAGGGCCTACTACCGTTGGGCTGGGTTTAACCCCAACCAACAGCAGTGAGCCTGAAGCTAGCTTGGGGGAGGACCCCCATGAGAGCTACCTTGTATCAGACTCTATCTTTACTGCTTTCAAAACCTTGCATGAAACCAAACAAAAAATTTGCAAAATTCTAAAAATCCATAAAAAATTGCATAACTAAAATCAAATAAAAATTGGCAAAACCCATAAAAATCAAAAAATATTTACTTGCTTTCCAGTATGTGTAGTAAGCATGTGTAGTTTTTTCTTGTTGAGATGATGAATAGTTGCTCTGTTAGTTCCTTTCATATGCCTAGTTACAACCTTGTGCTCTTCCTAAGTTTTGAGTTTGGTGGCTAGTTGTTCAAACTTTAAACTCGAAACTTGTGGGTAGCGAAAAGCAGAATTCGAATCTAGGTTGTTGTGGGTTATGATATGGCTGTAAAGAGTTGCTATGATTTTCTCCTACGTGATGCTTGATATCCGGAGCTGTTCTTTTCAAAAATACAAAAAATAAAATAAAGTTCCTCGGTGATATGCAATTCCCATCCAGAGCCATATGAGTTACAAGTTTGAAAAGCCTCTCCACATATGCAACTTGTCTTCTCATTGAGCTTTGTCAAATTGTTGTGACCCTTTGAGAGAATCACTTCATACGCCCATAATCAAGATCACGTACACATCCACTCACATGCTATACTTCTACACTTGGAAGATAGCAAGAACATCCATCCACCTACAAATAAAACTCCATGTTGTAGCATGTCTAACTCTCTCCAAAGTTATCATCATAATGAATGGGCTATACAAAAAAAATAAAAGATGCATACCCAAAGAAGGTATGCCACATGCCCACAAGGCATGTCAAAAAAAAAGAGAGAAGAGAAAAGATGCATACCCAAAGAAGGTATGCCACACACCCACAAGGTGTGTAAAAAAAATATATAGCCCATACCAAATATATTACATGGGAGAGAGAGTTTATATAAAGGAGTTCCATCCATCATCCACCAAAAAAACCACACACTTGCACATCTTGATCAAGGCTTATGACTTGTTTCTCCTTTGGATCCAGTCTTTGACTTAGCGAAATATGAGAAGCAAGTTCGCCATCATATCCTCCATATCTACAGATCCACCAAAAAGAGCCATTAGAAGTAGGATGGAAAAGAAAGGAACATAAAAAGACCTTGGTGAGGAATGAAGCACTTTTGAGCGATCCGAGAGATCACCCGAGGAACTTACAAATTTCTTTTCAAAAACTTTATAAAACCTCCGGATTGACGGTTGAACAAAGGAGTGGTAAGTGGTACTCTACAAGCCGTTCTGACCCTCAACCGCCAAAGATGAGGATGATGCTATAAGCCCCACAGGAGTAAGGTAAAAGGTGCGAACAAGGCCAACTTATTTAGAATGAAGGTAAGAACACTCGGTTGTGCCTTGGGCATAAGTCAGGAATGCGATATTGTAGCAACTCCTGATCAACAACCTAAGTCTAAAATTTTGCTCGGGACGAGCAAAAGGCTAGGTTGGGGGAGTTGTTGACGGTGCTTAAGTGTCATTTTCACCCATCAACTATACTCAATAATAAAGGAAAACTATATGCCTTACTCACATATTTGTATCACTAACCTTGCTCCACAGTTATTTTCGCGTTTTGTACATTTCAGATGAGCAGGAGCGGAATAAGATGAAAACACGCAACAGACGCCATACAACTACACAGAATATCACATCCGGCGTTACACTCTTACAAAGAGGGCCAACATGTCAGAGGAAACGGGGCCTCCACGCAAGATGCACCAGAGGATAAGGACAAACATCAAAGAATATACCATCCAGCAGAAGATCAGGCCGAGAGGCTGCCAGGTGGGGTCGGCCGACCCCCTGGGTCGGCTGAACCTGGCCTGGTTCCCGTCCAGGTGTACTTTGAGGAGGAGTGGCTGCCAAGGCACCTGATCACCTTCCATATGTGCGTTGGCGGGAAACCGACCTCTAGACCTATAAATAGGGCCTCTTCCCCCGCCCCCCCTCAACACACACAATTAATTCCATTCTCTAAAAGAAGGATCTCCTCTCTCTTGCTCTCTTAGCTAGGTAGTGGAGCTAGGCTAGTTCTTCTTTAGCGAGCAAGTCGTCCTAGGAGTCGTTGAGCAATCCTCGGCTCCCGGTAAGGCTTTGTATCCGATTTGTTAGAGTTCTATTCATAATATAGAGATATGTCATGGTTGCTTTACTATCTTGATAGTTTATCAATCCATGCTTAGATCGTTCATGAGTTATGCTAAGGTCTTGGTTAGGCCAGATGATCCGGGTACGGATAGAGGTTCGTCGTGCTTTCGGGATTGCTCTAGTGTTTTACTCGTCCATCCGAAGGGTGAGAGACCTGGGGGCACTAGAGTAGTGACTTCATACACGGGGCGTGGTGCTCGGGTATGCGGGATCCTTCGGATATGACCGTGCTCCACGGTGTGACTGGGGTAGACGGCAGGTGGTGACAGCCCTGTCCGTCCGGCGTAACAGCGGTGTTGCATTTAGCGTACTCCCCGACGTTCGGGTTCGGTGTAGGAGTTCATGCAAAGAGGTAACGGGACTAGATGTACTCCGGTGCGGGACTGTTGGCGCGCCAGGTAGGGGGACTGCATGACATTTTTCTCTCTTTTTCCCATTTGATCTCCAGGGATGGCGGGCAGATCCAACCCATACCCCATGGGTGTTTCGGATCTGCTCCCGGCGGGACACACGATCCGGTTCGGGACTCTCGAGTTTAGAGCAACCAGCAACGGTTACCTCATGCAGCTCCTCTCGCCCGGACGCAACCCCGTCATTCCGACTTCACCAGCCAGGCGCAACAGGCGCTCGGGCCAACGTTCGCGACAAGCGCGCGCAGAGCAACGTCACACGACACGCCACTGCTCCCCCACGCGGGTCGAGGCTGGCATGTCGCAACTCAGCATCACGGCCAACGGGGCCACCGCTTCGTCATCACGTGCTTCGGCGTCATCTGCGCCGGCACCGTCACCTGCTGCAGCACTAGTGCCTCCCAGGGGGGGCTCGACCTCGGCGTCGCCCTTCCCCTTCGGGATGCGTAACGCTGCCGCCCATGCCTCGTCAACCAGCGCTAACTTCATCGAGCATGAGGATCTACCGGGTCATCATCTTCTGTCGATCCGCAGCCTCATCGCGTCGTCTCCCGACGAATCCTACCCCGAGACGGCGAGCTCGATCGTCGACGACATCGACTTCTTCATGAACAACTTCACGGCTGAGGAAGCCGAGGACTACTCCGGGGTTCACGACCCCGACGCTCTTCGCTCATTCCAGCTGGCGACGGCTTACTGCCTCACCTGCTCCAAAGACTCCAACGAGGGGGATTTCGATCCTTCCTGGGAGTGCTTCATGGCGGACCTTGCAGACGAGCAAAACGACAACACCCCGAGCAACGACGGGGATGGCGGGGTGGACGCGCAGGCAAACCGACCGGTGGTCCCGTCTGCAGCCCCTTCCTCGTCAAGCTCGGCGGCGCGACAGGCTCAGCTGGCGCAGCTCAATGAGCTTCAAGCCAAGCTCGACGAGCAGCGTCAACAAACCCAGGAGCTGCGCACCGCACTCGAGCAGCAGCGTACCGTGCGTGGTGCACATGCCCAGGCGGCGGGACGTGTCGCCCAAGAACGCATCCTCGCCGACGATAATGTCGACAAACCTTCGAAACTGAAGACGACCGGTGAAAAGCTTGTTGCTGCGGCCTATCTACTCCAAGCTATGCCCGAGCCATTGACGCCTTCGGGCCGCAATCTGCGCCGCGAGGCACAGGAGCTCATCGAGCAAGCTGCCGTGCAGCAGGCCGAGAGTTCTGCGTCTCGTATGCGCTCGAAAGCCCCGGAGCAGCCTGATGGGACTGTGCACCAGGACCGCGATGTTTCTGTGCACACACCACTAGCAGGGAAGGGCAAGGCAGCCGTAGCGCCCGGTGCGAAGGCACCCTCGGTGCACGAGTGCATCAGGAGAGTTCCCGTAAGGGAGCGCATTCGTGACACTCGCGGACACGCTGGCGACGGCGATACCCGCAACGTCATCGACGGCAGAAGATACACCCCTCGACGGGGTGGACACTTCGACCCCGAGCACGACAGGGGTGAGTCCCCGGAGCCTCCGGGCACCCGGGTGTTCAGCCGGGAGATCCGAACTGCATCTTTTCCCCCGCGCTTTCGACAACCCAACACCCTCGTCAAGTACTCGGGCGAGACTGATCCTGCAGTCTGGCTCAACGACTACCGCCTAGCGTGTCAACTAGGCGGCGCGACGGAGGACGCGGTCATCATCCGCAACCTTCCTCTTCATCTTGCTGACACCACACGAACGTGGCTCGAGCACCTGCCTGCGGATCAGATCCACAACTGGGCCGACTTGGTCCATATCTTTGTGGGCAATTTCCAGGGCACGTACGTGCGCCCTGGGAACTCCTGGGACCTCAAAGGGTATCGCCAGAAGCCCCGCGAGTCCCTGTGTGATTACGTGTGACGCTTCTCCAAGCAGTGCACCGAGCTCCCCAGCGTCACCCACGTCGAGGTCATCAACGCTTTCCTCGAGGGTACGACGTGCAGGAACCTGGTGCATGAGCTCGCGAGAAGCCGACCCATCAACACCAATGAGTTGTTCGACGCTGCCACCAACTACGCCACCGGCGAGGAGGCTGTTGGTGCCATCTTCGACGACAAATCAAGCAAGCGCAAGGACGATGCGCCCGCGGAGGGCAGCAACATCAAGCCCAATGCCCCCGCCAAGAAACAGAAGCGCGGGAGGAAGGGAAAGAAGCCGGTCCCACCAGGCTAGCACGGGTCGGGGCGGGCAGAAGACTCTGAGGAGGCCTTCGCTGCTGCCCCAGACCGCAAAGGACCTCGAGGCCCCCCTCGAGGCGGTGGTGGCCAGTTCGACGACATGCTTAAGAAGCCGTGCCCTTACCACAAGGGCCCGGTCAACCATACCCTCGAGCAGTGCGAAATGCTCAAGAAGTATTACAACTGCATCGCGCATCGCGACGAAGACAAGAAGAAGGATGCGGGCGACAAAGGTGGAGATGACGAGTTCCCCCCAGTGGAGAACGCCTTCTTCATATTTGGAGGAGCAACAACGAACATGACTTCTCGGCAGCGCAAGCGCGAGCGCCGGGAAGTTTTCTCTGTCACCAAGGCCACGCCATCCTACCACGATTGGTCAAAGGATACCATTTCCTTTGGCCGCGAGGACCACCCCGATTACGTCCCACATCCGGGACGCTACCCGCTCGTTGTCGACCCCATCATCGGAACCACCCGCTTCTCCAAGGTGCTCATGGACGGAGGCAGCAGCCTCAACATCATGTACGCCCCCACCTTGGAGCTTATGGGGATCGGACTGGACAAGCTCCGCCCCAGCAAGCCGCCATTCCATGGCGTTGCGCCGGGGAAGCGAGTCCAACCCCTCGGCCAGATCGATCTGCCCGTCTGCTTTGGCCCGGCAGCCAACTTCTGCAAGGAGGTACTCACTTTTGAGGTGGTGGGGTTTCGAGGATCCTACCATGCCATCCTTGGTCATCCTTGCTACGCCAAGTTCATGGCCGTCCCCAACTACACCTACCTCAAGCTCAAGATACCGGGTCCAAAGGGCGACATCACCATCGGCTCTTCGTTCGAGCACGCCTACGAGTGCGACGTCGAGTGCGTTGAGCGCGTGGAAGCTCAAGCGGAGGACGAGGCCCTCGCAGCCACCCTTGACAAAATGGCAAGCGAGGCCTTGGACTCCACGCACTGACACGCCGGGAGCTTCAAACCCGCCGAGGGTATCAAGAAGGTGCCCCTCGATCCGAGCCACTCCGACGACAAGGCGTTGCAGATCAGCGCCACCCTCGACGACAAATAGGAAGTGGTGCTCGTCGATTTTCTCCACGCCAACGCAGACATCTTTGCGTGGAGCCCCTCGGACATGCCTGGCATACCGAGGGAGGTCGCCGAGCACTCCCTTGATGTCCGACCCAACTCCAAGCCGATGAAGCAGCGCCTACGACGCTTCGACGAGCTCAAGCGCATCGCTCACTCACGCCCCCATTCTCACGCCACCCACAGATGGCGAGCCCCTCTATCTGTATGTAGCTGCGACGACCCAAGTGGTCAGCGCGGTGATCGTGGTCGAAAGACAAGAGGAGGGCCATGCTCTACCCGTCCAACGGCCGGTGTACTACATCAGCGAGGTGTTGTCTGAAACCAAGACACGCTATCCGCAGATTCAGAAGCTGCTTTACGCAGTGGTTCTGGCTCGTCGCAAGCTACGCCACTACTTCGAGGCCCACCCCGTCACCGTGGTCTCGTCTTTCCCCTTTGGAGAGATAGCCCGCAACCGGGAAGCCGAGGGTAGAATTGCCAAGTGGTCTGTGGAACTGATGGGAGAGACTCTCACCTATGCCCCCCACAAAGCGATCAAGTCCCAAATCATGGCCGACTTCGTGGCTGAATGGACGGACATTCAGCTACCTTCGCCACAAATCCAGGGCGAATGCTGGTATATGCACTTCGACGGATCGGTGATGAAAATCGGCGCCGGTGCCGGCCTCCTCTTCATTTCACCCCTCGGAGAACACATGCGGTACATGAAACGCTTGCATTTCCCTGCTTCGAACAACATGGTGGAGTACGAGGCCCTCCTCAGTGGCCTCCGCATCGCCATCGAGCTCGGCGTCAAACGCCTCGACGTATGCGGGGACCCTCAACTCATCGTCGATCAAGTCATAAAGGAGTCTAGCTGTCATGACCCGAAGATGGAGGCGTACTGCAATGCAGTGCGCCGCCTCGAAGACAAATTCGACGGTCTAGAGCTGAATCATGTCCCGCGCAAGTACAACGAGGACGCCGACGAACTGGCCAAGATCGCTTCGGGGCGAACCACTGTCGCCCCGAACATCTTCGCTCGCGACATCACCAAGCCCTCCGCCGAATTCAAGGATCCGGCAGAGCCAGGCCTCCCATCCACCGGGTCCCCCGGCGGTAACCCCCCGGCAGACGGGGTCGAGCCCATGGACATTGACTTCGAGACCGCCTCCGCGGATGAGGCCGAAGCAATGGAAGTCGACGAGGCCCCCACTTCGCATGATTGGCGCGTCCAGTATCTCGACTGGATGATTCGAGGGATCCTACCCTCGAACCGCGCCCAGGCGCGGCGCCTCGCTAGGCGGGCCAAGTCCTTCATCCTAATCAACGACGTGCTATACAAGCGCAGCCTCTCGGGCGTTATGCAGCGATGCATCCCCGTCCCTAAGGGCAAGGAGCTGATCCGCGATATCCATGCCGGCATCTGCGGCCATCACGCCGCGCCGCGCACCCTCGTGGGTAACGTGTTTCGGCAAGGATTTTACTGGCCCACCGCGGTCGCCGACGCCACCGACGTTGTGCGGACCTGCGAGGGTTGCCAGTTCTATGCTCGAAAAACACACCTCCCGGCCCATACTCTGCAGACCATCCCCATCACGTGGACGTTCACCGTGTGGGGACTAGACCTCGTCGGTCCGCTGAAGAAGGCGCCAGGGGGCTTCACCCACTTGCTGGTGGCGGTCGACAAATTCTCCAAGTGGATCGAGGCTCGACCCATCGGCAAGATCAAATCCGAGCAATCAGTTCTGTTCTTCACCGACATCGTCTTCTGGTTCGGGGTCCCGAACTCGATCATCACCAACAACAGCACCCAGTTCACAGGCAAGAAGTTCTTGGTGTTCTGCGACAGTTTCCACATATGTGTGGACTGGTCGGCTGTGGCACACCCACAGATGAACGGGTAGGTGGAGCGTGCCAATGGCATGATCCTCCAAGGACTAAAGCCGAGAATCTTCAACAAGCTGAACAAGTTTGGCCGGAGATGGCTCACGGAGCTACCCTCGGTCATTTGGAGCCTGAGGACAACCCCAAGCAGAGCCACGGGCTTTTCCCCGTTCTTCCTCGTCTATGGCGCCGAGGCCATGCTCTCCACTGACTTGGAGTACGGGTCGCCAAGGCTCAAGGCATACCAAGAGCAACAAGACCAGCGAGCTCGCGAGGACTCGCTGGACCAAGTGGACGAGGCTCGAGACGTGGCACTCCTTCACTCTGCGCGCTACCAGCAGTCCTTACGAAGGTATCAAGCGCAGAGGGTCCGGCGCCGAGACCTCAACGAAGGGGACTTGGTGCTGAGGCTTCGACAGGACAGCAGGGGCCGCCACAAGCTCTCACCTCCATGGGAAGGACCGTACATAATTGCCAAGGTGCTCAAACCCGGCACGTACAAGCTGGCGAACGACAAAGGCGAAGTCCTCACCAACGCTTGGAACATACAATAGCTACGTCGCTTCTATCCTTAGAATTTTGAGCTTTTCGTACATTGCTTGTGCCCGCATTTTCAATTTCCCGAAATAATAAAGAAGTACGCCTTCCTTGTTTATTTTTTAGGAACTTTCCGGACCCTCAAGGGCTCGGATGCGCATAAACACTGAGGTACGCTCGGCTTTACCCTCGGCAAAGCCGAGCCTTCCTCGGGGGCTACTACGGGGGGAACCCCCGAACGTCCCCAAAAAGTCGCCTATGTTTTTCGAAATATTTCCGTCTCGACCCTAAGCTTCTCGTATCCTTGGAAAAAACGGACGCAAGGCGTAAGTAACTACGGTACGGGGCCGGCCGAGTCGAGGGGCCGCCTACGCGTCCGGGATACGGCACCCCCCTCACCACCCCACGCCTACGTTACTTATGAACGCGAAATTCCTCGCAGACGTTCATCTAAGTCGCATACAAGAACACGGAAATAAAGTAAAGAAACATAGGCTCGAACCCACAAGGCCTCGATGGGCCACACAGTCAATTCAAATTACGAAAATAAATCTCTTATATTCATAAGGTGCGATTACAAAGTGCGACTATGATATAAACACTAATCTATTTACATGGGCTTCGAGGCCCAGTTTTCCTACAGGCTACCATCCCCCCTTGCGGGCCCTCAGGGGCGTCGAATTCAGCGATGGGAGGGATGTCTGCTTCGAGCTTCTCGGCGAGGACGGTGGCGAACTCCTCCGCGGCTGCGTCGGCTTCGTCCATGATGGCCGACGCGGCGTCCGCATCAGCATCATCGGGAACGACGTACCCCGACGACACCCTCTGGAGATCCATGAGGTAATGCATCGAGGCCACGGCAAGAGCCCGCAGGACACCGAGACGGAAGGTGCTCTTGGCGTGTTCGGCATTCCGGCCGCCTAGCGTGCGCAGGCGGCTGATCACCGAACTGCCCGAGACGGCACCCTCCCCCTCGAGCTCTTGACAAATGCCCACGGCGGTCTACTCCAGCTCAGCAAACTCCATCTGTGCCGCTGTGAACGCGGTGTGGACCACTTCCTTCGCCGCGGTCTCGTCCGCCACCTTCTGCCTCAGCTCTGAGGAAAGGAAATCAACGTCAGCTACGAAAAGAAACAAATCGACGAAAAATCGAAGGTACTCACCCGTGATGTTCTTCTGCGCCTCCTCCCTCTGGGCCCGGGCGGCCTCTTCGAGCGAGGACAAGGAGGCTTCCTTCTCCCTAAGGGCGGCCCCCATGTTCTCGAGGGCCACCTCCTTCCCCTCGAGGGCCTCGCCCTTTTCCCAGAGGGTCCCGGTGAGCGCAACCACGGCCACCTCTTTGTGGAGGAGCTCGGCCTTCTGCTGCTCGAGCGTTGTGCTGAGGCGCTGCAGCTCAGCGCTCTGCACCACAGCCTCGTGAGCTCTCTCCTCGAGCGCCGTTCGAAGGCGTTGCAGTTCGGCAGCTTGTGCCTCGGCCTCTCGGGCCTTCTGCTCCGCTGCCGCCTTCTAGGCATCCCGCTCATCGGCAACCCGCGCCAATTCCTCCTCCAGCGCCTGCTGACGCGCCCCCAGATCCGCCATTTTTGTATTGGCGTCAATGTTCCTGAGCACCAGCTCGGCGTTGTGCTGCCCGAGCTGGCTCATCTGGGAGTACAGCCGGGTCATCTTGGCGCTCTTTTCGCGCGAGATTTCCCTCAGCTGCTGCAAAGGGGAGGACGTGGGTGAAGATGCGTAAAAAGTTAAACTGAATCCGAGCAATTTTCGGGGGGAAGTATTTACCTGGCTGACCTGGTAATCCGCATTCTAGTGGAGCTGGAAGGCGCGGTCGAGGGCTTGCAAGATCTCGCGACCCACGCCCATCTGCTTGTTCCAGGCTTCCTCCTCCTCTTGCTCCTTGCGGAGGAACTCCGAGGGGACCCCGGACGGGACGATCGCCCCGAGATGGCCCCCCTCGGACGTCCCCGCCTCGAGCATGCCTGCGCCGGCCGACGCGAACTCGAGTCCCCGTACTCCTCGCTACTGTCTGGCAGCTCCACCACCGCCGTCATGCCCTCTTGCGCCGTTGGCACGGGCACTACCGCGACAATACCCTCGTCCCGGGCCTCGTTGGGCTCCGAGACGGGGGCTCCCTCCACCATTGGCGCCCCTTGCGCCGTCTCTTCCTCTGCGACGCCCTCGCCCTCGGCCCTCGGGGGCTCGGGGACGAGGGTGTCCTCCTCTGCTTGGCCGGCGGGGCGCTCCTGCGCCCCCCCGCCAGTTTCACCTTCCGTATCCGGTCGGGCGGTGCTGGCCGCGTCACCCCGACCGGCCTCAACTTCAGTGCCTGCCAGGATGGCGCCGTCCATGCTGCCTTGGCTGGCCTCCTCGGCGTCGGCAGCCTGAGCGGCCGCTTCGGCACCGCTCTGGCGGGGGTCGCTCTCCTCCTGTGCCCGAGCTTGCTGCGCCGCCTGGGCCCCTCGAGCCATGGCCTCCCGTAGCTTCGTGGCCGCCGCCTCGAGGTCCACGGCAGGCAGGGGCTGCGGCACCACATCCTTATGGATGGCCCCGGGGCTGAAAATCGAGGAACTCAAGTTGAGGACAACAAGATCGAGAAATCAACCAAATAAGCAACAAAAACGAAATCCGAAGTACTTACCCGGATCGAGCACTCATGTTCCGCTTCCTCGTGGTGCTTCTTCGAGCCCGAGGCACCGTCCCGCCCCTCGAACACTACCCCGAGGGCCTCCCCCTAGTGTTAGCCTGGTGACTCGAGGCTGGCAGTGCGGAGGACTCCGCGCCCGCCGCAGCCTCGTCGCCATGGATCGGCGCCTGGGGCGCGGGCGTCTCCTCACCGGCTACCAGAGGCGACGACTCCCACTCAGCCCCCTCGAGGGATGGGTGCGCCGAGGACTCTGCCATGGCCCTTGTCTCCCCCGCCACCACAGGCTCCCCCTTGTTGTCGTCCCATAGGTAGAACGGCGGGGGGCTCGCGCCCGCAGCTTCCCCGTCGCCCCTCGGAGCGTGGTCCTCGGCGTCCGAGGCCACCTCCTCGTCCTCCTCCGAGGACTCGGGCATGGCGGGCCGCGGTTTCCCCTCTGCGCGAGCGAGCTTGCACGCTTTGTCGTGCTTCGCCTTCCTTTTCCTCTTCCTCTCAACCTTTCCCTCCGCTGCGTCCTTCCGACTTTTCATCTTCTCCGCGTGGAGGCGATTGATCAGGCGTTGTTCCGGGACCGGGGGCCTCGAGATGCCGCTCCTCAACCCCTGCAAAGCACGCCCGAGATGGAGTCAGGAAAAAGAGGGCTACACAACACATGCCGGATTTGAAGTCAAAACTTACCAGAGAAATGTACCCCGGCTCGGGGCGCATCTTGATCCTCCAGAGATCCTTGGGGTTTTGAGGGAACTCCGCCACCGCGTACTTCGCCCTCCGGGTGGCGGTGGTGTGGGAAAGCAGCTTGCTCGACGTCCTCGAGCCCTCCACCTGGCTCCTGGGGGTGAGCTCGGAAATCGGCAGGGCCCTTTCCACGAGAGGGATAACCCTCTGCTGGTGGAAGTTCGCAATGACGGCCGCTGCCGTCAGCCCTTTCTTCGCCAGATGCACCAGCGCATCGGTGAGGCCCTCGAGCTTGGCTTGTTGCGATGGGGGCGACACCCCCCAGTCCCACTTCGGCGGTCGCTCCCGGAGAACTCTGTTAGTAAACGCCGGGAGCGCGCCCCTGAAGTTCCGAAGGTAGAACCACCCTCGACTACACCCGGCGTTGTTCGTCGTCATCTTGCTCGAGATGTAAAAATTCCTCCGGTTCGGGTGGACGTGAAGCGTCAGGCCACTGGCGCGCGCGAACCGCCTCGGTTGGCCCCGCGCGTTCTCGACGAAGAGTTTGCCGTGGAATAGATGGATCCAGATGTCCTAGTGGACTTCGATGCCGAGGTACCCCTCGCAGACGGCGACTAAGACCGCCGCCTGCGAGATGGAGTTGGGGCTGAAGTTGTGCAGCTCCACTCCATAGTACTCGCACAAAGCCCTCATGAACCTGCTGACGGGAACGCCGAAGCCTCGCTCGTGGAGGCGCACGAACCTCACGACGTAGCCTTGCGGGGGCTTTGGCTCGGTCCCGTCCGGATGCGGGGAAATCCACGCCGGCGCCACCGAGTCGGGGTTCCGCGGCAGCAGCCGGTCGGCGACCAGCTGCTCCAGAACCACCATGGTGGCGGAGGACTTCCCCCACGGCAAAGGCTCCTGGATGTCCGACATGTCTTCGATTCGAGGGGGAATGTGGGATCAAAGGCTCTGGGATGGCTAAGGTGCTCTTTCTCCCTTTCTCTCTCTCTCTCTTCTCTCTTTCCTCTTCCTCCTTCCGCTCTTGGCTGCGGGCTCAAGATGCAGGGGAGGCGGAGAAGGCGAAGCAGGATGAAGGCAAATGACCAGGTGAGCCCAAACACCCCCTTTCTCTTCATTTTTATTCATCATGACGGGCGCAGCCTCAACCACGGCCCAAATCTACCACATTGAATGTGGTAGATTTCGCTATCGCTGATGGCTGGGCCCCACAACCGCGGAGTCTCTCACGCGCACACGCAGCAATAACTGCGGCACGGTAACCGGCGGGCGCGGCGCGACTCTTGCGCTATCCCATCCGTCAGCCGCCGCCCACGCCGCTTCGTCTGCCCGAGGCTATCGCCTGAAAAGGCACGCCCACACCGCACCACACAAATCGGGCCACGTCGCCCACTACCAGCGGAAGACCCGCGCGCATGACTCGCGACTCTGCATCGTTTTCGAATCGAGACGGAATATTCCTTCAGGGGTCCCTTTACCCTCGAAGGAATCGCATTTCTAGGCCTTACTGATCAGGGGTTCGATGCCTGGCCTTTCAGAGGTTCGACAGGCACCCCAGATCACCAGAGTCAGGAACTGCAGGGATGGGCTGTACAATCCACCCTCGAACACGGAGTTCGAGACATCCCACGTAGTGTTCAAGGCCAGCCGAGGGTGCCTAGAAGGGGGATCCCATCAAGGGAGAGCATCGAGCCCTCGGACCCTATCGAATGGGTCCGAGCCCCGCCTAGCGAACCTTCGCAAGCGCTTTATGTGACGTGTCTATGGACCACGAGCCAACCCCTATCGAACAGGGCATGGACGTCTGCTTGAACAACCCGCTAATAGCTCACTGAAGCAGCCATTGCTCGCGGCCCGGGCATGGGTAGCATGGTGCGCTTCACCCCTCCTCCCTGCGGAAGGGCGACGAGGGTCATAATCGAAGTCTAGGGTTCCCCTGAACGCCTTCACACGGGCCTGGGCTCGGGGGCTCCTCGCACACCACGGTTCAAACGCACCCTCGAATAAGTCGACAACCGTCAATTGTGAAGCTCCACGTGTCTAACCAAACCCTCCGCTGTTGACGTGTGCTCTCCTGATGGTTAAGCTAAACGCCGGGCCGCTGTACCAGCACTGAGAGTGCCGAGGCCGGTTGAAAGAGTGCCGATGCTGGCTGAAAAAGATGCTGGCCAGCTGCCCCAGTAAAGCTACCCAGTGGGACAACGTTTATATCCCTTGGACGAGCAAAAAACTCTCCTCCAAGGCCTCGGGGGCTACACCTGCGGGTGCGCTGATGCACCCCCGCGAAGGAGACTTCACACATATTCGAGGGTCATAACTCTCTGTTCTCCCCTATACCTTCGATCATCCTCCCCATAGAGGAGAAAGGGGACTTTATTGCTTAAAGCAAATAAAGATTACAAAGGGTTACCGGCGCGAAGCCATCGAAAGATACAAACACATTGCCACCTACGTGGCAATTTTCCCCGTCTTGGGGAGGAACGAGTAATGAAGAAAGGCACCGAGCCCCTAGCTGACGCAACGGCCAGGCTGCTAGGGATGCGAGAAGCAGCCCCTGGACCCTACGGGCCCAGCGGAATGCTCTCCTCGCAAGCCTTCTTCTAGCGTCTCCTCCACCGAAGACTACGCGGGGGGGGGGGGGGGGGGGTCTAGCTGGCGGACAGCGCCCTCCGCACCGTCTCCCCGAGAGCAACCTTGCTGCTGGGGGGGACGATGCGAAGAACAACCGCCAGACCTGGCGCCGGCGCCACAGTCAGGCGTCTCCATCCCCCTTCAGGCTAGGGGACATCGCAGGAGCAGGACCCCGCGGGCCCAATGCTCTTCTGCGGATCCCACTTAAGCTGAGGGATGGTACGCACGCCCACTCCGGTCTTCCCCCACCTGTCGCAAGCATTCTTCTGGCGCCAAGGCCTAAAAAAGCCAGGCCACCCCATCTAGGGGCCGGCCACGAAAGGCAAAGGAAAACATTAAGACTTGGATAATGCTAGAAGACAGAACTGGGAGGTTGGAGAGGAAAGGGAACTCCACGACCCCTATTTATAGCTTCGCCGGGCACAAAGCTTCAAGCTTGTCGAAGAGCGGAGGCTTGTATCGCCCGTGACGACACGGCACTCCACAACCAAAGGCTGTCCTCGGTCACCGCGCTGAGACATGACCAAACGAAATAAAGCGGAGCTGAGCCCCTGGACGCTAGGCAGCACAGTGTCAGCTCAGGCCAACCGCCCTCGAATGGCGCGCTGCAAGGCAACCAGGGAAGGCAGGGCCAAGGCCCTGAGTGCGGGACAGCGCGACGAAAGCGCCAGCTGCCGAGCAGCAGGCGCCACCGTCGCCCTGGCCCCCCTCAGCGCGCAGACACGTCTTGTCCTTCAAACAAACAAACAAAAAGGCGCGCACCTCAAAATACTCCCCCCGCGGGCGTACTACCCGACCGGCATGTTGTCACATCCGCCGGGCTGGCGCTCAGGCGTGTCTGGCAGGTGCGCGGCATTGACTGATCACGTCAAAGGGGAAATCGCCGAATCACCCTTTGGCCGAATCCATTGACTCGACCAAAGCCTCGGGGGCTACTGTCGGGTACCACGATTAGGGACACCCTAACCGGGGTACTAAGATCGCTTTAAAAACAGAAAACACCTGTTAAGGCAACTGGGCCCACAAAGGCCCACGGCCTGCTTCCCATCCGGGAGAAAGGAAAGGACTCAAAGAAGCCCAGTGTGCGGCCCATTCGCACCCCCCTCGAACCCGCGAAACGATCTCCGCCTCGCTCGAGGGTCCCTCTCGGGCCCGCTGGACAATCTCCGCCTCGCTCGAGGGTAGCGGATCTGCCCTCGAGCGGGTGACCAACCTCCGCCTCGCTCGAGGGCTCCCCTCGTGACCCTCGACCGTGCAACACATCTCCGCCTCACTCGAGGGTAGCAAACATACCCTCGAGGGGGTGACTCATCTCCGCCTCGCTCGAGGCCATCTCTCGGCATAAGGGACAAACATCTCCGCCGCCCAACCGCTCACCGTACGAAGGCATTGAAGGCCAGCCACTCCGCCATGGCACCAAGGACAGGTGGCATCAGGCCGCCATTCCCACAGTGGATGTGACCGGGGTCCCATCCACTGACTCCAGTCACCGCTCCGCCATCCCGGATACTGTAGCAGCACTGTGGGACCTGCGACGCGGGACAAGACAGGCTCGACACTGTTCCCGTTACTTTTCTGCCTACACCAACCATCCGGATCCGCCTCCCACTGGGGAAGGGGTCCGGCGACGCCATGTGTCCTTCCGAAAGGAGCGCTCAGCACGAGCAGACGGAGTCCGGGACCTCCTAGAGTGCACGCCTGTACTCCGACCAGGGGGTCCGGGGCCGCCGCGCGTCCCGCTACCACTGGTGCGTGCAGAACCTTAGTCCGCAGGGCCCACCGAACGCCGCCGTGCTGTATATAGAAGACCATACACCGGCGACGACCACGCCACCTGCAGGAGCTGGCAGGACGACCGGCGCGATCTTCACAGGACCAAGGATGATATCCAGGATGACTGCGACGCGCGCCGCCTTCCCACAGTGTACTTCCTACAGTGTTCGACCACAGTACCCCCGCGATTCAGGGGAAGACAATGACTTCCACGCCCCTACTCATGTGCCCCGCCCCTCCTTGTAACTATAAAAGGAGGAGGCGGGCTTCCTTTGGCCCGGGTCGGGCGGCTGGCTCTGGTTTCTCTCTCTCTAAGGATGCTCAGATGCTCCCTGATGTGATCCATCATCACTTACGCTCCGGCATCCCTATTCGCCGCCTTCCTCCCTCTCTCGCCTCGCTTGTATCCCCTACTACAAGCACTCCGGGTGCAAGATAATACAGTGCCCTCGCACACCCCCTTTGCTGGACGTACGGCCCCGCGGCCGGAACCAGGATAAACCGTGTGTTACTGTGTTGTCTCTTGCATCATCATCTGTGACGAGGAAACACGCAGCATTTACTAGTTGGGATCCGGGCCCCCGGATCGGGACACCGACAGGGACCTTCTCCCCGCTATCCCATTTTCCTGGCACCTGCAGTCCTAACCATGTCCTAACATAAGCCCAGCTTTGGATTGAAGCACTAGGACACCTAACCTAGCCTAAGCTCCAGCTGACTTAACGTAGAGTAGAGTAGTTCCTTTGTTTTGTCGTTTCTCTCTTTTATTCCTTCCTCTTGGAGTTTGGATGTGTGTTGTGTAGCATTACCCTTGCTTATTATTTACTTGGACTTACCCCTGTTAGAGTTTTGCCTATTGCTTGAGGCACAATGTCATGGTTAATGTTAAGTACAATACTGATGCCACTACCGTCCTTTGGGACACAAATAAATGACGATACCCTTACTCTTCGGGTGAAATACTACAACGGTATATTCGTGCGCTTGCGGATCCATCTGTAATCGTATTGATTATACCATGAGAGTGGCACCCCTTGGGTGCAGTTGCTAGGATGGGTTCGGCGCCGTCATTTCTAGTGATTGCACTAAGGACCGCCAATAGGCAATTCTGAGGTTGTTACCAAGGTCATCGCAAACCTGGTATCGACTTAAGAAATGCGAACACTTTTGCCGAAATTCGGCTCCTCGCCTTGCAGGGGCGGTGCTTCCTTTTGCTATTTTATTTTTTGGTTGCTTGGCTATTAAGGTTGCAAGATATATGGATGGTCTAGTCGTTTCTAATCTGTGAGATATATGGAAGGTCTAGTCGGTTTCTAATCTGATTACGGATCCAATCACGATGCAAGGTCGTGGACTCTCCTATATATACAACCTATCGTCCACACCAAAATCAATCTAATCTGAGTTAGGGTTTTGCCTCCTCTTGCTGTTGTGCCGCCATCATAGTTTTCTTCATCCCTAGCGCCGATGTGCACCGGTGAATGGGAGAGCAGGTCTCCGAAACCTTTCGCCTTTGAGATCCTCCACCGGGAGAGGGCGACTATGGTTTTTGGGAAGCGCCCGGTGCGACTGCTCAACGATTTTTGTCACGGCTCGTCCATTGTCCGAGTCTTGTGCTGCGGCATATCATCGCCTGCGATGTCGTCGTCTGCTGCACTGAAAGTGATCGGGTGCTCTAGCCTAAGAGGAGGGGGTGAATTAGGCACTAATAAAAACTTAGACCTATGGCTCCAACTAGTTTGCACAAAAACTCAAACTAAAACATGCTATTTAGATGTGCAACTAGTTTGTTCTAGTGTAAAACCCCTATCCCAAAAGAGTTTAGCAACCTATAGCATTTCCTATCAAGAAACTACTCTATGAAAGTAAAGGCATACAAATTGCTAGTATGAAATGCGGAAGCTTAAGGAGCGGGATAGGAGATAGCAAACTCTTGACGCGGGTGTTTATCCCGTGGTTCGGTTAGCCACAAAGGCACACCTACATCCACGTTGTTGTAGCACTCACTAAGAGTATTGCTACTCGGCTACCAAGTCTCTTCCGTGAACACAATCACGGTTACCTTGGCCCTAGGTTCCACTAAGGAGCTTCTCCACAAAGGATGGGGGTCTCCACGTCCCCCGCACAAAGATGTCGTCGCCGCTCCACACCAAGTCAGAGGGTCGATGACGTTTGCCGGCGAGCTTCACGCTCCACGGTGCCGGCGCACCAAGCTCTTGTTTTGGTTCGCTAATGAACCACATCACAAAGGCTCGAAGCCTTGCAAACTCACTCACTAAGAGCTAATCCTTTACACAACACTCTCAAAGTGTGCTAAGGGATAAGGATATGATCTTGATGCTCTTGTATGGCTTGGAGATGTTCTTGGGTGTGTGTAGGATGTCTAGCAACTCCAGTAAGCTTCAAATGGCCGGAGTGAGGCGTATATAAAGGCCACCAAGTCTTGTAGCCGTTGCTCCAACGGTCAGCAGAAAATCTGCGTATCATCGGATGAACCGATGCCTCTGCCTGAGGTAGCGTCGGTTCATCCGGTCACTCTCAGACCAAAAGAACCGTTGAACTCCTGACAGCTGACACAATGACCACCGGTTGAACCGATGCTTAGCCGTCGGTTAAACCGGTCACTCACAGCACTCAACTCTTCTGCTGATGTCATTACACTGATGGTATGCACCGATGCTTCACCGGTTCAACCGGTGCTGAAGACTTGGCTTTTGCGCGACTTGCATCGTCTCTGGAACACAGTACGCCCAATGCACCGATGCCCCCTTTTGACCCATCGGTTCATCCGGTGCCTATAAGCTGACTTGGCTTCGATTCCCTTCTGCCATGGCGTCGGTTCTTCCGACAACCATCGGATGCACCGATGCTCATGCGTCGGTTCTTCCGGTGCTACCGACAACCTGTAGGGGCGGCTCTTCGGGCCTTGCTACGCCTATCTTCTCTTTCTCTTTGTCATCACTTGAACCTAAAAGCCTGAGAATGGTCATCTTAACAATCATATTAGTCCAAGTGTTGTGTTGTCATTCGATCACCAAAATCACTCGAAATGGCATAAATGGTGCCATGTTCGTTTCATGCACTCCGTTCGTAGGAGTGCCTTCGTCCCGTCAACGCCGTTTGTCATCCTGAAGGCAAAAGCTCAGTACATACGCTGCTGTTTAATTCTGTGTTTAATCATGTTTTCTGATATCATAATATGGTTATGTCTAGCTGCTAGTATGATAGAATTGTTCATGCTGGATCTTGTCATGTTCATAATTCATTTATTTCAGAATTTAATTATGCAGTTGCCTAATTATTCAATAGAAACTTGTGTAACTATAGTCACAACAAACAGACCTGATGTGCTCACAACAGAAACAGCATGTCGCCCATAAATACTTGGTGTTTCTACCCTCGTTTTTAGCTCCAATGGTGATTTTACTCCCATTTTTTTAACTTTGCATTTTTACCCTCACTTTTTCAAAACGAAGGGAGAGTCTACCCCTCGTCTGTTAAGTGCACCTAACGGTGTTAACTTCTATACAAAAGGACAAGTCAACCCCTATTGCTTCCCTCTCTCTACCTTCACTAACATGTGGGCCCAAGGGGTCTGCGCGGCCCAAGCCGGGTCAAGGCAGGCCGGCGCCTTGACCCAGGGCGAGGACGTGCCAACGGCACGGCCCCGCGCGCGTGCGACGCACGACGCAGCGACGATGGCGCGGTGAACGGCAGCGGGGCTAGGCGAGGTCGAAGCAGGGCGGGTGGCGTGCGCAAGACATGTTCCAGGGCGAGGCGAAGCTCCACACAGTGGCGGACGGCGAGGAACGGCGGCGGACGGCGCGCGCGGCGAAGGCAGGTGGCACCGGCGGGAGGGGCTTGCCGGGGCTCCTGCACATCAAGGGAGTAGGCCTGTTAAGGGGCAGAATCAGCCGAGGGGAGGGAGGAGAAGCTCCCCACATGAGGAATCGAGCCACAGCTCACTGTAGGAGACGAATCGCGGTGGCGACGGAGCTCCAGGTGGCGGCGGCAATGGAGATGGGAAGAAGTGGAGGCTAGGGTTTGGGCAAGGGGCCGTGTCATTTAAAGGACGAGGAGGGGAGGTGAGTGGGCGGACGGGGCCTCGGCGCCATGCCACGCTGGCCAACCGGCAGCAGCCGAGGGGGCGCCGCCGCCCCAGCTGCCCAACGGGCGCGCGAGGAAGGGAAAGGGTGACTGACATGTGGGCCCAAGTCATCAGATTCTCCTTCAACCTTCAGCCGCCATCTTCCTTTCTTCCATGGTGGCTGTCCTGGGGGTGAGGATGATGGGGGAGGTGGGGAGGGCGATGAGAGAGGGGCTGCTGCGCGGGAGCACCACCACCAGCCGCCGGGAGCACCACCGCCGGTCCCGAGGAGGGGCACTTTTGTCCTTTCGACCTCCTGTCTTTTCTTTTTCTTTTTTTTTGCCATTTATTTTAACCAGTACCAACGGTGTTACATAATAGGGGTAGACGGAGGGTTCGTTTGAAAAAAAAATGAGGGTAAAAATGCAAAGTTTAAAAAATGAGGGCAAAATCACCATTGGCCTTCAAAGTAAGGGTAGAATCACCAAATTCCCAATACATTATATGTAACAAATTTTGAACTAACAAAATGAAATAATATTCAGCCATAGCCCATGCATTATGTCGTACAGATGGAACCGGCGGAACCAGTGTTTCTCAGTATGAAATTAGAGATTGGAGAGATTCCCTCCGCGTCACCTCCGCATCGGGCGACCAGGGGGGCCCTAACCCTAGCCACCCCCTCCCCTCCACTCCCTCTGTCGCATCACTGCTCGAGGGGCCTCCTGAAGCCCGTGAGGTGTCGAGGACGGGGGTGGCGCGGCCATTTTCCCTGGCTCGGGGGCGTCAGGGCAGGCGCGGCCGTCCGGCCCTCTGAGGGTGCCCATCGGTAGCGGCGGAGTTTGGGGGCCACAGATCCCATGCCCACGTGGCGGGGGCACGCGATTGTGTGTTGGGGCACGGTGCTGGGGTTCGGTGGTGGCGGGTGCTGGCGGGGCAGCAGTGGTGGCGGCGGCGGCCGGCGCGGACGACGCTAGCAGTGGTGGCGGCCATCACAGCGGCTTCGGCGGTGCCTGACGCCGGCATGGGACGAAGACGGCAGTCGGCGTGGGGGCCGGAAGCGCACAGGCGCTTCCCTGTTTAGGGACGGCGGTGGCGGCCTACGAGGTGCAGGGCGTGGCGGCTTGATGCTGCGGGAGGCTCTGCATGGGGGGCACTGGCGTGGCTGGCTGCTCTACTGGGCCATGGTGGCTGGGAGGTGGAGCCGGCGAACATCTGCGTGCGGGCAGTTGGGACGGAGGTGAGATGGCCGGTGTTCCCTGTCTCTTCTCCTCGATGATTTTGTGGATTCGGCATTGCTTCGTGGTAGGGTCAGGTGGCTTGCGCTGGGGTGCTACCAACATAGGTGCACTCTCATGGTACCGTGGTGGCATTTCAAGATGTGTCGAGTCATCTCTCCGGCAGAGGCGTTGCGGAGGTGGCAGGGAGCATGTTGTTGCTGCTTGTCCGTGTGTGTGCGACAGGCATGGTGTTGATCCGGGGGGGGAAGCCCTCACCGGTGCTCTTGCCGGTGGTAGTGGTGGCGGCACCCTTGGGGCGTCATTCTTCCCATGGGGCACCACTACGGGGCACCCTGTCCTGAAGCATGGGGTCTCGGAGTGAAAACCTGGTCTAGTTATGGACCAGCGATGGTGGTGCCATCGGCATTGCGTCCTCCCTGGAGGCGCCGCTTTTGGAGACCCGTCATGGCTTGTGGCAGTGTTGCTGGTGGTCTGGATGGCCCGTGTGCAGTGGCTGAGGAGGTGCACAGGGTCAGTATGCTCACGGCGTGATGCAGAGGGCCCTTGGGTGCTGCATGCCACGGGCTGGCCCGCATGGTGCAGTGGTGTCCTCGGCGATGGCATGGCGTAGGCATTGCTCTCAAAGCGGTTTTGGATGTTCGGGTGCTTGGCAGAGCAGTGTCCAGTGTGGCCGGCGGAGGTCCCCGTACACTTTAAGGTGGTTGCTTGGAGGAGTGTGAGGCGGTGGGAGAGGCGAGGCCCCCACGCAGAGTGGCCAGGATCCGTGTTTTCCAATGGTGCTGCGTTGGCAGTGTTCTGCTGAAGCAAGGCTAGAATATGGGGATCGACGATCATGTGTGTGCAGCTTGTGGATGATGGCCCCGTGGTGGAGTTCTGGTAGCCGCTAGGGTTTGCAGCAGGCTGCGGCTTTTGGCGTGGCACAGTGTTGGCGAGGATGGCGCAGTTTTCGTCGGCTTACTTTCAGCTCCTCCCCCAGGTGGTGGTGGTGTAGCATTGTGTATGTGTATTTGTTTGTGTGGTAGTGGTGTACGCTTTAGCCCGTGATGTACGACTATATTTTCTTCTCCTGCTATCCTTTGAAAAGAAAAAAGTTTGAAATTAGAACCTTTGGCGAGGTAAGGAAAACATAAGCAAGTCGAATGCAAATAAACACTAGCTACGGTTTCAACTTTCAACAAACATCACTCAAAGTGATCGAGTAGTGAATCCAAGCATTATTCAACCAACAATTGACCTTGAAAAAAAAACATGATCCAAACTTATTATTCAGTTTGTATCTGCTACATAACCATATAGCTTGTAGCATCGCTACGCGTACAGGGTGTGAAAGGCAAACGTAAAACAAGCAAGCAACGACGCATGTAGATACGCCTCCTAGCTAGCGCGGTGGAGCTCCTACTTGGGGGAAGGCGTGAAGGAGACGAGCTCCCTGGACTTGAGCCACGCCTTGACGACCACCACGGCGTCGAACGGCCTGTCGCCGCGGTCGTCCCGCGCGATGACCTTGAGGTAGTACGCCACGCCGGAGACGACCTGCTCCTGCGCCGCGGCCACTGCTCCGAAGGAGAGGAGGACGGTGACGGGGCCGCTGCTGGTCGCCACGCCGCCGCTGCGGCGGAGGCGGCGGTTGTGCTCGGCCACCGCGAACCGGCCCAGGGACTGCACCTCCTTGTTGGCGCCCACGTCCGTGATGTCCCTCCGCCCGCCCACCGCGGCAGCCAGAGCGTCCGCTGCCGTGTCTGCCACTGAGGAGGGAGAGCAGCAGGGTGCTGGCCGTGGTCACCATTCTTGCCATTGCTTGTGGTGGTACGGCGAAGGTGAAGGTGATGGGGGTGGGTTTGGTTAACGTGTATATATATATACTGTTGGTCCACAAGGCGCCGGATTTTTTTTAATTGGAGAAAAGAATGGGATGCCCCATATATCGATCGGCATCCCAGGCAATGATAAGGTTGCCCATTTGCGTAACCAATGACGCCAAAAGAGTGGGTGTGCGGAAATTGTGGCGGAAAATCAGTCCCCGGCCCAGTGGTAGGAGAATGCATCTTATATTGTTGCTTTGTAAAAGAGTAACAGTAATAAATTACAAGAGTGTAATTTGATGTTAGATCACAAATTTGAACATGCACCAAAGCTCCTTGAACTTAAGGAGTCAAAGAAATTCAAGTTTAATTACAGGCCTGTTTGGATCCATATAGGTAGCTATAATTTTAGCTAGGGTGCACTGCTAGAAAATTGACCTTTAGTACCGATTGGGAACCCCTGGTTTGTACCGGTTTCCTAACCGGTACCGCCCGATCAGTACTAAATGCTGGCGCATTTAGTACCGACCGGGCTAACCGGTACTAAAAGGCGCAGTTTAGTACCGGTTGGTAACACCAACCGTACTAAACTGCCTGCTACGTCGCAGCTCTTGGCGCAGTAGGATTGTACCGGTTGGTACTAAGTGTTTTTTTGTTTTTTTGTACCTTTTAATTATGTTTCTCTTCTTTTTATTTTATTTTTAGTTAATTAATATTCATATTCATAGCCATTTGTGTAATTGTATTTGTATCTAGCATTCATATATATTTGTTCGTGCAAAGCAAAAAGCAATTATATATACATATTATATTTATATACTAGTTGTCATTGTCACCCCTGCGCTTGTTTCTTTCAAGTTGAGCCATGCCTATCCTTTGATCCGAATGAAATTCAGTGATTCTTGAATTGCCCTGATTTTTTCCATTTCCATGAGATCCTCCTTCATACACCAAATCTGTCAAGTGCAAACACTAAAATTTTCAATTAGTACTTGCATGGTAAATGTAAGAAATTATTATTAATGTAACACTACACCGAATTGTTGTTGTGTCATCCTCTTAGTGGAGGAGCAAAAACTTTGTATGTGCTCACATACATAGTAACCACATAGGTTGGTTCCTTGCTTTTGTCTCAAACACTATATATAGATGTGTTATGAAATATTCATGACGTTTGATGAAATCACAGTAGATGCACGATATGTATCTGTATCGAAAAGTCAGTTTTGATATAAAGATCAGAAGGCATTATCGCGACTCCTACGTGTTTATGGAAAAACCGAGCCCATGCTTTTTGAAGGATGTCTATGAGATATTGATACTTTTCTTTTGGCTTCCGCAAGGAGTCGAACACCACAACTCGGGACCAATCAATCTCGATAGAGAGCAAGATCCAGTGGAAGCTATTGAAATTGAAGTGATGAAAAGAAGCTAAAGGACTCACTCAAATTTGTACGGTAAATTGAAGTGATATAAAAAGTTAAAGGACTCACTCGTAGTTGTACGACAATATAATATTCTTGGTGCGATCCATGGCCGTGAATATAATATTCTCGGTGCAATTTGGCCATTTGAGTACGGAGTCCTCATTTACGACATTTGGATCAATGAAGCCGATGTTGTAGATCCCCTTTTTCGGCATTCTACCACCTTCATCCTACACGATTAAAAATAGAAGGATGGAATGAGAAAGCACAAATTTAGTAGAGCTAGAGTATAAAAATAAGAGAGAAAACAACTACATGCAAAATGCACTGAAGAGGGACTTGTTTAGAGCATCTTGATGGTATAGATCCCACAGATTTACAAGTTCGATCCATACGTCGTCCATCCCCCAATGGAAATGACTATCTTTAATGCGAGCAGCGAACATAGTATTTTTCTCTGCAGAATATTTTTCAACTCTGGCAACATAAGAGGTTCCCCCAGTACGAATGGTTTTCTGCCTGACCCTTCGTGAACTGGGCCTTTTTCTTTCCCTTGCAGCTGAGCTTTTGAGAGCCCGGTTTCAAGCACAAACTCTGTAATTGCTTCATCCTCTTTCAAAAGGACCTTGAGAGTGGGTACTGTTTGTTCGGGTTGTTCTCCGAGCTGGAGGACTTGGTTGTACCGACGATTACTCTTTTTCTCCCATGATTTAGTAATCGAGCTGTCGTAGTCCGATAGTGGTTGTTTCTTCTTTGATTGGCACATCATTGCAAGAAAGAACTTATTGGCTGTTGGATCCAGTGGTATCTTGGGCTCAGGCTTCTTTGGCTTGAAGTGATCATGAACCTCCTTGTCAACATGCGCTTGCAATTCTTCAGAAATCATGTCACATCCTAACTTCTCTGGCTCAGGCTTCCCCTTTTTCTTCCGTTCCATTCTCTTTGGCCTAGGAGGTGGCGGTGGCGGGACCCGAGCAAATGATGATGATTTCTTCTGCTTCTTTGCCGAAGGTGAAGGTGGAGGTGGAGGTGGTGTAGGCGATGGACTAGGGTCTCGGGCACCGGCCGACGATGGTGGCTCCACGCTGGGGTCTCGGGCAGTGGCCGGTGACGGCGGTTCCACACTAGGATCTCGGGCAGGGGCCGATGACGGCGGTTCTGCACTGGGGTCTTGGGGAGCGAGCGGTGACCTACCCGATAATGCAGACTCTGTGGTCCCTCGCTCAAATTTTATTTATTGCTTGTTCCATAAGATCCAAGTATGGAGGGCATGTCCTAGTTCCTCTTCTCCCTCGCCTCCAGAGATCTCCAGGTCGAGATCTTCCCATCCTCTCTCGACTCAGTCAACCATGACCGTAGCATATCCTTCGGGAATCTGCACGCCATGAATTGTCCCGCCTTGGATGGGTACTTCAGCAATACCGTGTGCAACCAATTTAATCTTTTTTCTCTGCTGATAAAGAAGCTCGCAGGGGGTCCTCACGGTGATGTCATCCACGGGGTGATGATATGGCTCATCCGCAACCACTTCGGTTGGACCTCCGACTGGCATCTAAGTGGAAGCGACTGTTGACGGCCCTTAAGTCCTAAAATCTGCTGTCAACTCCTGCAGCTTTTCATAATATTTCGTCACCAAACTTAGTTGTAGGGTTTATATCTAATCAAGCTCCACGAGTTTTGGTGAATCATGGTCTGCAATCACCCACAGTTTAAATGCAAAGGAAAACACAAGTGAATGCAGAAGAAATGCATAGATGATCCAATCCTGCGTTACACATACAAAAAGGGGCCACAAACCATAGGAAACGGGTGTGCCAAGCAAGACGCACCCAAGGGATAAGGTTAGGGCCCACCTGCCAGCCAGCCAGAGAAAGGAGGGCCTGGGGGAGTGCCATCTGGGGCCTGCCGACCCCTAGGGTCGCCCGAACCTAGACGAGCACCCGTCCAGGTGCGTCTTGGGGAGGACTAGCGCCTACTCAACCTTGATTCCTTTCATATATGCATTCGGCGGGAACCGACCTCCTCAAGCTATAAAAGGGGACCTCCCTCACCCCTCATTTCACAAACCACACAAGAGAAGATGTAGTGCTCCAATGCAAAGGCGAGGCCCTGCCTAGGCTAATGCTTAGAGTAGGAGGAGGGTGAGGAGTAGTTCGGAGGGGCGCCGGCCTGTCGGCGCTCTTCTCCAACTTGTACCTCTACGGATACTGGCTTCCTTCAGTATGAGTAAGTTAGTATTTGTGATTCCTATCTTGCATAGTACTTTTATTTGAGTGAGATCAGTTCTCTTACTCGCATGTTCATCACTCTGTATTTATACAGAGTGCCGTAGGTTGCTACGGGAATTCAGACGTAGTCAGCCTACGGTAGTAATCAGTAGCATAGATGTGGTGTCTATGCTAAGGGTTACCTTCGTTTGCCTTATATCCCACGGTCTGTAGAGGTAGGCCGCATGTGGTGACAGCCATGTTGGTCCTTAGTAGTCCTCCACATTTAGATATAGTGTAGAGCCGTTGGCCAGAGTCTCCTGACCATTTCAGGGGTAAGCCAGTGCCCCAAGCGAGTATTCTTACCCGAGAGATCGATCTTTAACTCATCCTTAGTGCTACTGCAGGAATCCTCTCCAGTCTTGCCACTTATCCTGGTGTGTCCTTGGACCGACTGAGTTATGAGTTAGTGCATAAACGTTCCCCGTGGATACGATACCCTTGAATACTCACAGGTGAAAGCTATGACGGCATCCGTGCGTTTGCGGATTAATTCGCATCGTTAAAATACCCAACAAGCTTTCTGGCGCCGTTGCCGGGGAACGGTTGATGTATCTTTCTTCTTGCCTAGTCGTCCTCGTATCTTATCCCTTCAAAAATAAATCTTTTCTTTTTCTTCTTATCTCTATCTTCACCCCCTTGTATCATGGAGCAGCCCTCTATCCTAAGCTTTTCTGCTCCTAAGGGTGAGCTCATTGAGCCACCAAAATCCGAACACCCAATTCTTGCATCTAGCTATGAGCTCAGCCCCGAACTAATCGCCTTGGTTTAGAAATCTTCCTTCTCTGGGTCAGATAGTGAAAACCCATACCATCATCTGCGGGAGTTTGAGAAAGTGTGTTCATGTCGTGCCATCGCAGGCATGTCACACGATACCCTCAAGTGGAAGTTGTTTCCATTCTTTCTTGTTGAGAAGGCTAAACAATGGTACACATATACCGTAGGCAGCATGAACAGAAGCTGGGATGAACTTAGAGACAAGTTTTGTCTCTCGTTCTTCCCCCAGTCCCGTATCGTCGCACTACGAAGGGATATCCTCTACTTTCAGCAGAATGAGAAGGAATCCATAGGTGCGGCTTGGACCAGATTTTCACTTCTTCTAATGTCTGGCCCTAACCTGTCGATACCCGATCATGTGTTGCTTCAACATTTTTACATCGGACTCGATACGGAATCCGCCTTTTACCTTGACGTTACCTCTGGAGGATCCTTTACCCACAAGACTCCATGCGAAGGAAGGAAAATCCTAGATCGTATCACCGAGAACTCTTCCTTCGTTGCCAACTCCGAACCCTCCAAAAAAGAGTGTACATCAAGCCATGAGGATATTCTAGCAGCCGAATCTGATCCTTTACCTCCCACAACTCTAGATTCAACTATAGAACCCTTTTCTGAACCACAGGCTCCGGAGGAAGAAATTCAACCTTCGGAGTTTCCTTTCGAGTTCGAGGATGATCTTTTTGAAGACTTCAGAAACACCTCAAACTATCCCTGCACGAGGAAGTCGCCGGTTCCCATCCCTTCTACGAATCCTATAGAAGCCACATTCCTTAGGGAAAATGTTAAGAAGTTAACATCCATTATGGCTAGTGAATGGTCAAGAGAGGTGGAACTCTCACCGAAAGTTCTCCAGATCAACTCCCCTCCATCAACCATTCCTTGCACCATAAGGGGAACCCCGGTAGATGTTCTCTATTGTCCCACTGTCGGAGCCAACATCATCTCCAGCGAATGCGCATTCCAACTCTTGGGAGATGAGCCATTTGTTCAAACCGACAAAACCTTCTAGACTTCCTCTAGAGAAATCCTAGAAGGAATTGGGATTTTGCAGAATCTGACTGTTAAGCACAAGAACGTCGATGTGATCCTTGATTTTCATGTTTTCGATATCCAAGACTTCGATCTCATGATCGGGCACCCCATTGAGAAATTGCTCATGGATGCTCCGACTCAAGGTAAGCTCGATGTCCGTCTAGGGAAGGAAACCTTTTCTGTCCAAATCTCTAGAGCCACAAACTCTATGGCCGAACCTTCCCTTGAGTCTGAACCAATCATGGAGGTTACGGGATTTCTCCCTTTTGACTCACCAGAATCCCTCCTTGAAAAAGATGCTGAAAAGTTCATTGAGGAGGAGGATGAACACACTGAACCCATAGACATATCCGAGTTTGAGACTTACCATTGACCTCCAATTGAGTTGAAACCTTTACCCACAGGCCTCTGTGACGCCTTCCTCCACGGTGATACAGAGTCCCTAGTAATCATTAGTGATAAACTTTCAGAAGAAGAATCTGCAAGACTAATCACCGTCCTAGAGAAACATCGAGCCGTTCTGGGATACTCCCTCCATGATCTGAAGGGAATCAACCCAACTCTTTGTACCCATCGCATCCCCTTGGATCCAGATATCACACCTTCTAGGGAACCTCAAAGGAGGTTGAACAATGCGATGAGCGAAGTCGTTAAGAAGGAGGTCTTGAAACTCCTACACACCGGGGTTATCTACCCCGTGCCGTATAGTGAGTGGGTTAGTCCCGTTCAGGTAGTGCCTAAGAAGGGAGGGTTGACAGTTGTCCCTAATGAGAAGAATGAGTTGATCGCTCAACATCTTCCTACTGGATGGAGAATGTGCATAGATTACAGGAAACTCAACAAGGCTACAAAGAAGGATCATTTCCCGCTGCCCTTCATTGATGAAATGCTAGAGCGGCTTGCAAATCATTCCTTCTTCTGTTTCCTTGACGGGTATTCCGGTTATCATCAAATCCTCATCAATCCTGATGACCAAAGTAAGACCACATTCACATGCCCTTATGGAACGTACGCCTATCGTAGGATGTCGTTCAGGTTGTGTAATGCACCCACTTCGTTCCAAAGGTGCATGACTGTCGCGGGGTTTCTAGGGTACCCACAGCCGGGTGGCGGAACGCACCCGCCTATTCCCGGAGAGGGAGTGCTGGGGAAGGTACAAGGCGGTTAGGCTGATCTAACTCTGAAATAGGCTCACAAGAACACACGATCTAGAGTGGTTCTGGCCGCCGGAGCGTAATACCCTACGTCCACTGGGAGTGGTATTGATCTTGGTTGTGTATGAAGCTATCCTCTGCTGGGTCTTGGCTTCCCCCCAGCCTGAGTTTTCCTTCTAGCGGGCTCCCCCTTTTATAGACCAAGGGGGCGGATACATAGGACGTTGGGGCCCCGATAGGTGGGCCCAACGTGACTGCGCAGCATACTGCGCAGAGTATTTAAATGGCTACAGTGGTTACGAATCTTTCCTCTGATACACTCCCACGCCCTGCTAGCGCTATGACGAAAGGTGGTCTTCTCTTGTCCCGTCAACAAGGTGTCCGTTGGGGGAGTGTAGCTTGCGGCGTAGCTTGTGGAGGCTATTATGTAGGCGTCATAATGGGTGAAGATGAGCCGTCGTATCCATCTGTTATGGCAGACTGGCAGGCGCGGCGTGGGCGGCGCCAGCAGCTCCACTATCTTGGTAATACGCGATCAATAGTGTCCCCTGGTCAAAGTATCGCCTCGGCTTCTGCTACATCAATGCGGACGTTCCCCTGTCGTAATGAATGCAGTGGTGGGTGAGGCTTAGTATGGAGACCAAGCGGCCTTGTACATGTGTCCGTGCTTGTAGACACGTGTCGGCTCCGGACCACCCCGAGGCAGGGCGTCGACTTCTTCCCTTAGCGAGGGGTCCGGTTACCATACTGGGGGTCCGGGACCCCATGAGGGGTCCGGGACTTCCGTGGGGGTCCGGACCCCTCGGGAGGTCCGGAGCCCCGGTTGTTCGGGCTGCCCGCCTCTTCCGGGACATGCGTCATTCCCGGATCTTTCCCAGTCGTGAGGCAGGTCCAGAACCGTTGCCGAGAGATCTGGACTCCGGACCACAGGGGTCCGGCTGTTTGGTCGTAGTCAAGGATAACTACAAGGCCCTTGCCTAGATACAGCAAGAAGGGGTACCCCAGTCCTGGGGTACCGATAGTGGCCCCCGGGCCCACCTCGGGAGAGGTACGAACCCGCAGGTGGGGCCACTACCGTGATGTGTTTCTACGCAACTTGATTACGTTGGTGTGCTCATACAAGGAGCGGGTGCTCCGGACCCCTGAGGCCGGTACACCGGTTGCCAGGTTCAGGCTCTAGAGTGCTCTCCACAGGGCGACGAAGGTGTAGGCTTAGGGTGCGGAACCAAGCTAAGCGGCTACACAGACCTCGGATCGCTCAGGGAGCAAGCACCACTTCCCGGACCTGGCTCTAGGCGACCGTGGCGAGCGGTCTCCGCCGGAGCGGGCCACCGGAGTGGACTTGAGGCGACCGTGGCGAGCGGTCTCCGCCGGAGCGGGCCACCGGAGTGGACTTGAGGCGTTGCTGACGATCCGATGAAATATACCACCGGATCTGAGAGTAAGGTGCGAGAAACCAAGCCTTATACTAGAAGGGAGCTCGGGACCTCTAAAGACAGCATTTCTCGGATACTAGAGTACTTGTAATAGGGTAGTGAAGTAAGTAAATCTTAGGGTACATTACCAGGCTAAGCTACGCGGAGCTTCTCTACCCCAGGATATGAGTAATACTTCTCCGGACCAGGTCCTTAGGGGTCCGAGCTGCCTTCCAGCTTGAAGGGGTGTCCCCACCTGGGCACAAGCCAGCAACTTATCTTGGATTGTTAGCAATAATAGGAAGATTCCGTTTCAGAGGAAAGAAAAGCTAAACCAAGGCGAATAAATGTAATCAAGGTGGAGCCTGGATAAAACTGAGAAAGAAAACCTCCTTTATTATTGTGGTTGTCACGGTATACATCAGAGGTCGGGTTTACGAGGTCGGACCTCTACCGCTCCAGACCGTTTCTCGCCTGTTTGTGTGATAGGGCCAGAGGTCGGGTTTACAAGGTCGGACCTTGACCACTCTGGACTCACACATAGGCGCCACGCTATTACAAAAAAGGAATTTTCTTTTCCTTAGGAGCAACCTACGGCTACATGCTATACAGCGTGTTCTTCTCCGGTTGGAAGTGGCACGGCCACTCCTAAATTCTTCATAGTCGTCGGAGGCGAAGGCGTTCTAGATGTGCCTGAACTGCATCATCCAGCATCACCTCGGGAGCCCGGGGGGCCACTCCTTGCCTAAGAGCTATCATATGCTTAGGTAGCATGAGACAAATTCTTTGGCTTTGAATGGGAGAGGCCCCCTGCCGCCGCCGTCGTCTTCCGATGGAAGCCAGACGCCCTTGCGCAGCAAAAGGACCGGTGCGAAGCGCGGAGAGGTGCGGTCGTTCGCCGGCTTGTCCTTGGTGCTAGCGCCAGGGGCCCCCGCGCCTGGCGGCGGGGCCCTATCTGCAGCAGCACCAAGCTCCTCGGGCGGTGCTGGCGACGACAGGACGACACGGCCAACTTCCTCCGGGATGGCCGTCGGCTCCAGGCTCCATGTTGAGAGAAAGCCTTGAGCCGATGTCATGCCGCCGGAGAGGAAGCATGGCCGTTGCTTGAGAGAAAACCTTGAGCTGACGTAGGGGCAGCAGCGCCCAGTGGTGCCTCCGCTGTGCGTTGCCGTGCCGGCTCTGGGGCGTCGCAGTGGCGACGCACAACAAACGCCGCTGCCGTGCGCCGCCGCACCGTGGGCATTGGCGCCCCAGTGCCATGGCGTGTGGCGTGGGTGACGCCCTGCCTTCCTTCATCTTCTTGTTCGCCGTTGCAGAGGATGAACACAGCCCTAAGAGCCTGAAGATCCAGCCAGCGCCTGCACATCCCCACGGTCGGCGCCAAATGTCACGGGGTTTCTAGGGTACCCACAGCCGGGTGGCGGAACGCACCCGCCTATTCCCGGAGAGGGAGTGCTCGGGAAGGTACAAGGCGGTTAGGCTGATCTAACTTTGAGATAGGCTCACAAGAACACACGATCTAGAGTGGTTCGGGCCGCCGGAGCGTAATACCGTACGTCCACTGGGAGTGGTATTGATCTTGGTTGTGTATGAAGCTATCCTCTGCTGGGTCTTGGCTTCCCCCCAGCCTGAGTTTTCCTTCTAGCGGGCGCCCCCTTTTATAGACCAAGGGGGCGGATACATAGGACGTTGGGGCCCCGACAGGTGGGCCCAACGTGACTGCGCAGCATACTGCGCAGAGTATTTAAATGGCTACAGTGGTTACGAATCTTTCCTCTGATACACTCCCACGCCCTGCTAGCGCTATGACGAAAGGTGGTCTTCTCTTGTCCCGTCAGCAAGGTGTCCGTTGGGGGAGCGTAGCTTGCGGCGTAGCCTGTGGAGGATATTAGGTAGGCGTCATAATGGGTGAAGCCGAGCCGTCGTATCCATCTGTTATGGCAGACTGGCAGGCGCGGCGTGGGCGGCGCCAGCAGCTCCACTATCTTGGTAATACGCAATCAATAGTGTCCCCTGGTCAAAGTATCGCCTCGGCTTCTGCTACATCAATGCGGACGTTCCCCTGTCGTAATGAATGCAGTGGTGGGTGAGGCTTAGTATGGAGACCAAGCGGCCTTGTACATGTGTCCGTGCTTGTAGACACGTGTCGGCTCCGGACCACCCCAAGGCAGGGCGTCGACTTCTTCCCTTAGCGAGGGGTCCGGTTACCATACTGGGGGTCCGGGACCCCATGAGGGGTCCGGGACTTCCGCGGGGGTCCGGACCCCTCGGGAGGTCCGGAGCCCCGGCTGTTCGGGCTGCCCGCCTCTTCCGGGACATGCGTCGTTCCCGGATCTTTCCCAGTCGTGAGGCAGGTCCGGAACCATTGCTGAGAGATCTGGACTCCGGACCACAGGGGTCCGGCTGTTTGGTCGTAGTCAAGGATAACTACAAGGCCCTTGCCTAGATACAGCAAGAAGGGGTACCCCAGTCCTGGGGTACCGACAATGACGTCTATTTTCACGGACATGATTGAACAGATCATGGAAGTTTTCATGGACGACTTCTCTGTCTATGGAAAAACCTTTGAACATTGCCTTGAGAATTTAGATAAGGTCTTACAACGATGCGCGGAGAAAGACTTGGTGCTTAATTGGGAAAAGTGCCATTTCATGGTCCGCGAGGGCATTGTCTTAGGGCACCATATTTCTGAATGTGGGATAGAGGTGGACCGAGCTAAGATTGAAGTTATAGAAAAGCTTCCACCTCATGTCATTGTCAAGGGAGTCCGTAGCTTCCTAGGCCATGTTGGGTTCTACCGCCGTTTCATCAAAGACTTCTCACATCGCTAGACCCCTCACGAGCCTCTTAGCTAAGGATGCACCCTTTGACTTCACCGAGGAGTGCCTCGCTGCCTTTCACACTCTCAAAAAGGCACTCATTTCAGCGACAATCATCCAGCCTCCAGATTGGACGCTGCCCTTTAAGATCATGTGTGACGCTAGTGACTATGCCGTAGGGGCCGTCCTCGGCCAGACTAAGGATAGGAAGCATCACACGATCGCTTATGCTAGCAAGACTTTGACAGGAGCTCAACTAAAATATGCTACCACTGAAAAAGAGCTCCTTGCCATTGTCTTTGCTATCGACAAGTTTAGATCTTACTTAGTAGGAGCAAAGATTGTTGTTTATACTGATCATGCTGCCTTAAAATATTTGCTCACTAAGAAAGATGCTAAACCTCTCTTAATACGTTGGATCCTTCTACTCCAAGAATTTGACATTGAAATAAAGGATAAAAAGGGAGTTGAAAATTCTGTTGCAGATCTTTTGTCGCGTATGCACTTCACTAACATGCAGGAACTACCGATAAATGACTTCCTCCGAGATGACATGCTCATGAAGGTAACGGACTCCACACCCTGGTATGCGAATATTGTGAATTTTATGGTTGCAGGGTATGTACCACCAGGAGAAAACAAGAAGAAGCTGATCTACGAAAGTAGACGTCACTTGTGGGATGATCCGTACCTCTACAGAGTTTGTGCTGATGGCTTGTTGAGAAGATGTGTACCCACAGCCGAAGGAATAAGAATCATTGAGTGTTGATGGCTGCTAAGTACAAAATTTAGGCCGTCAACTCCTGCATAAATGCATAAAATGTAAACATCAACCTAGTGGTAGGGGTTTAATACTGACCATTTCCACGAGTGTTGGTAAATATTTGTATGTAGGTGAATTAATGGAGAAAACGCACTTCATGAGCAGGGAAACACACTCCACAGATCAAGGCAAAATGCGCAACTACATACAAGGATCAAATGGCCCACTAGATAGCCTCACATGAGAAGGAATGCAGCCCACAAGTAAGGTGACACGTCATCAATCCGTGGCAACATCCTCTCAACAAATTAGACGCGTTCACGAGGATCCATGGGCCCACCAGAGCATCCAAACCACCTTAAGAGGGGCCCACACACCAGGGTATGACATGGGGGCCCACCTAGTAGCCTCCATACCAAGTTTGAGACGGTTCGGCCACCTTTTCCGGTCGGCCGACCAACCATGTCGGCCGACCAAAGGTCGGTGCCTCTGGTCCTCTCTGTTCCATGTGTCAACTCCTCATTTGATGCCAAGGTCGGTTCCAGGAGGAAGGGGCCCAATCTCGGGACTGAAGAGGCCATGGCACCCCCCTATATATATGAGAGGAGGGGGTAAGAATCACAACATCCACCAAGTGCAACTCCAAGCCTTCTCTTTGGTTTAGAGCTTCCTAGCTTAGGGAGAGGGAAGAGGTACTCAGGAGGGGCGCCAGTCTTCGGCGCTCTTCTCCATTTTGTACCTCTACGAGAGTGAGAGAATAATTCGGGAGAAGTGCCGGGGTGTCGGCATTCTACTCCCAGCTTGTACCTCTACGGATGCTGGTACATTCTTTGGGTTTAGTAAGTATTCGTGGTTCCTATCCCTAGTTTTATACTTGGAATAGTATATGCTAGTAGTGCTTGTAGTTGAGTGAGATCAGTTCTCTTACTCGCGGGTTTGTCGCTCTGTATTCATACAGAGTGTTGTAGTTTACTACGGGAGCTCATACGTAGTTAGACTGCAGTAGTAATCAATAGCATAGACATGGTGTCTAGGCTAGGGGTTATCCTTCGTTTGCCTTATATCCCATGGTTTGTTAGAGGTAGGCCGTAGGTGGTGACAACCCTATTGGTCCTTCGTAATCCTCCACGTTCGGATATAGCGTAGAGCTGTTGGTCGGAGTCGACTGGCAGACTAGTTGTAAGCCGGTGCCCGAAGCGAGTATTGTGCCCGAGTGATCGACCTTTAACTCAGTAGTAACACTATCTTAGGAATCCTCTCTACCCTTCTACCTATCTTGGTGTGTCCTTGGACCGACTAGAATAGAAGAAAGTGCACACACGTTCTCTGTGGATTCGATAACCCTTGAAATACTCTAAGTTGAAAGCTACAATGGTATCCGTGCGCTTGCGGATTTATTCATGACGATAAAATACCCAACATTGAGAAGTGTCATGCGGCACCTTATGGGGAACACTATGGTGTATACCGTACTCAGGCCAAGATCTGGCAAAGTGGAATCTTTTGGCCAACCATGTACGAGGAAACCAAAGACTTCATTCGAAGATACCGAAAATGCCAGCAACATGGAGGAATAACTGCATGAGATGCAATGCCCCTACAAAACAACCTCCAGATAGAACTATTTGACGTATGGGGCATTGACTTCATGGGGGCATTCCTAAAGTCCTATGACAGCGAATACATTCTGGTGGCAGTTGATTATGTGTCCAAGTGGGTAGAAGCAATGCCATGTCGTGCTGCCGACTCCAAGCATGCTCGACGGATGTTCCATGAGATCATATTTCCTCGTTTTGGGACACCAAGGATGGTGATAAGTGACGGTGGGTCTCACTTCATTGATAAGACCTTCCGAAACTTCCTCAAAGAGCTTGGAGCAGAGCACAACATTGCAACTCCATATCACCCCCAAACCAATGGACAAGTAGAAACATCAAATAAATAAATCAAGAACATTCTGCAAAAGACCGTACAAGATATGGGGAAATCATGAAAGACAAAGCTACCTGATGCACTGTGGGCATATCGAACTACCTACAAAACACCATTGGGCATGTCACCCTATCAACTAGTATATGGGAAGACATGCCACCTACCTGTCGAGCTAGAACACAGGGCGCACTGGGCAATCCAAAAATTCAACATGGATTTTAAGAAAGCCGGAATGCACAGAAAGCAACAGCTATAAGAGCTGGAAGAATAGAGGAACAAAGCCTACCATAGTGCCAAGATCTATAAAGAGAAAACCAAGAAGTGTTACGATAAAAGAATCAAGCAAAAGAAGTTCAAGCCAGGAGATAAGGTATTACTCTTTAATTTCAAGGTTAAGTTATTCGGACATAGAAAACTTCGGAGCAAATGGGAAGGATCGTACACCGTCATCAACACCGCATCACACGGAGCAATCACTCTCCAAGATGACGAAGGTAAGACCTTCAAGGTAAATGGTCATAGTTTAAAAATCTTCCTAGAACCTGATAATAAAGAGTATGATGTGATCAACTTCATCGAAGAAACCTAGCCTTAAAATCAACTGTCAAAATAAAATAGGCTAAACAACCCTTATCTTCCTAGGCTCCCTTTTGTTTTGCTTTGTTCCCTAATAAATTACAGGCAGAAGAATAAGTGGTGGGGGGTCTCCTGACCCCCAGATCGTCTACACGAAGCGAAGGTATGCAACCCCAAGCTTCAGTCTCCTTGGGTCTGAGTTTGAATGAGTTTTAAAACTGATCTTTTGAATCAAGCTCAAATAAAATGAATCAACATGCTCCACCTGCTCTGCATACTCTCTATGGTTGGCTTGCATAAGTTATATTCCATAATTATTATCTTGATGCTTGTGAACAAATATCTTTAGGACAACATGCTCGTCTAAGTAGTTGATGTGTGCGATATGGTTTGACGACATGATCTTCGCTCTTAATGTTTAAGTACTTGGAGAAATTTATTTGAAAAAAAAATTGCAAAGCTCCTCTTTGATTTGCCAAAGTCCTACCAAAGGCCATATGATGAGTTTTCTTGAAAAGCCTTTCCACATATGCAATTTGTTTTCTCATTGAACTTTGTCAAATTATTGCGACCCATAGTGAGATTCATTACATACTCCTGTGATCAAGATCGCGTACACATCCACTCACATGCTATACTTCCACACTGAAAGATAGCAAGTACATCCATCCATACACTCACAAAATAAAACTCCATGCCATAACATGACTCTCTTTCTCTATGTTACCATCAAGGATACGGGCTATGCAAAAAGAAATAAAAGATGCATACTCAAAGAAGGTATGCCATATGCCCACAAGGCATGTAAAAAAAATGGGCATGTAAAAAAAGATACATACCCGAAGAAGGTATGCCACATGCCAACAAGGCATGTCAAAAAAAAGAAGAAGAAGAAAAAGATAGCCCATATCCATGAAAAAAAGAAAAAAGGGAGAAAGAGGGATCATGCCAAGGAGTTCATCCACATCCACCAAAAAAAAGAAAGAAAATAATATTTACACACACTTGCACATCTTGATCAAGGTTTATGACTTGTTTCTCCTTTGGATCCGGTTTTTGACTTAGCAAAATATGAGAAGCAAGCTTGCCTTCATATCCTCCATACCTACAACTCCACAAAAAGAAGCCATTAGGAGTAAGGAGGAAAAGAAAGGCACATAAAAGGCCTTAGTGAGATATGAAACATCTTGAGCGATCTGAGAGTATCAAATGAGGAGCTAAGCAAGGTTTGCTTTGAAAACTGTTTAAAAAAATCCCAAGCTACTTGACATAAGGAGTTGAGGTGACTTGATTGAAGACTATTCCATTCCTCAACTACCCAAGATGACATGATAGACACAACAAAGTTCACAAGTACAAGGTATGGTTTGGAATATCTCTTATGCTCACTTCATACCTTTGGAAGTTATGTTTCACCTTAGTCCTTTCTCCTTCACTCGAGGACGAGCAAAGGCTAAGTGTGGGGGTGTTGTTGACGGCCCTTAAGTCCTAAAATCTACCGTCAACTCCAGCAGCTTTTCATAACATTTCGTCACCAAACTTAGTTGTAGGGCTTATATCTAATCAAGTTCCACGAGTTTTGGTGAATCATGGTCTGCAGGCACCCACAGTTTAAATGCAAGAGAAAACACAAGTGAACACCGAAGAAATGCACAGATGATCCAGTCCTGTGTTACACTTACAAAAAGGGCCCACAAACCATAGAAAATGGGCGTGCCAAGCAAGATGCACCCAAGGGATAAGGTTAGGGCCCACCTGCCAGCCAGCCAGTAGAAGGAGGGCCTGGGGGAGTGCCATCTGGGGCCGGCCGACCCCTAGGGTTGCCCGAACCTAGACGGGCACCCGTCCAGGTACGTCTTGGGGAGGAGTAGCGCCTACTCAATCTTGATTCCTTCCATATATGCATTCGGCGGGAACCGTCCTCCTCAAACTATAAAAGGGGACCTCCCTATCCCCTCATTTCACACACCACACAAGAGAAGATGTAGTACTCCAATGCAAAGGCGAGGCCCTGCCTAGGCTAATGCTTAGAGTAGGGGGAGGGTGAGGAGTAGTTCGGAGGGGCGCTGGCCTATCGGTGCTCTTCTCCAACTTGTACCTCTATGGATACTGGCTTCCTTCAGTATGAGTAAGTTAGTATTTGTGATTCCTGTCTTGCATAGTATTTTTGTTTGAGTGAGATCAGTTCTCTTACTCGCGGGTTCATCACTCTGTATTTATATAGAGTGTCGTAGGTTGCTACGGGAATTCAAATGTAGTCAGGCTACGGTAGTAATCAGTAGCGTAGACGTGGTGTCTAGGCTAAGGGTTACCTTTGTTTGCCTTATATCCCACGGTCTGTAGAGGTAGGCCGCAGGTGGTGACAGCCCTGTTGGTCCTTAGTAGTCCTCCACGTTCGGATATAACGTAGAGCCGTAGGCCAGAGTCTCCTGACCATTTCAGGGGTAAGCCGGTGCCCGAAGCGAGTATTCTTACCCGAGAGATCGACCTTTAACTCATCCTTAGTGCTACCGCAGGAATCCTCTCTAGTCTTGCCACTTATCCTAGTGTGTCCTTGGACCGAGTTAGGAGTTAGTGCACACATGTTCCCCGTGGATACGATACCCTTGAATACTCACGGGTGAAAACTATGACGGTATCCGTGCGCTTGCGGATTAATTCGCATTGTTAAAATACCCAACAGCGACGCTGCTACGGTGTTGGTAGCCAGGACTACTATCCAAGTGAGCAGCTGATCTGGCATCTTGTTGTTGATTGCTAGCGGCCAATGCACCTTCCAATGCTGCTACCCATTCTTCTAGGGCACGCATCTTGTCTTCGTTTTTAGCCTTATTTTTGGCTCAGCTTCGATAAGTGTCCAAGTCAGCACTGAAGTCATGCTTCCATGGAACTACACCCATGCCTCGGACACGTCCAGTGTGTTCGAGTGTCCCGAGAGCGTACGTCAGCTCGTCTTTCTCTCTATCAGGCTTGAAGCTACCTTCTGACATGGCCTTGAGTACCCGGTAGAGCTTGTTGGCCGCTTCTCTTATGGCGTAGCTAGTGACAAACGAGCCATCTTCCATGTTCAATGTGCCTCCATGAGCATAAAAGAAATACTTTGCTCCCATCGGCCAGTTGATGGTTGCCGGTATGATTCATCTTGCAATGAGGTCTTCTTCCATCTTCTGTCACTTCGGAATAGCCGCCTTGTAACCTCCTTGGCCAAGATGATGGAAATGTTTTTTCTTGCTCGCATTCTCTCTGGCTTGTGCTGTTCGATGTTCGCTGTCCTCGGACGATTTGTATTGCGCCAGTCGCCGTACATCCATTGTCGGTCCATCGATCTACAATTTTGTATTAAGTAACAATATTATTTTACTTGTATTCATATCATTTGGTAAATTGGACACTAAAAAATTTACATAATGAAACATGTATCATGTTGCAAAGCCATTTCTGCTAATTAAACACTAAAATACAAAAGGTCCGAATATCCATCACACAACATGCTTAAATTACACAACATGATAAAATAGAAGTCCAAATTAATATATAGATTAAACTACATGCTAGCTAGCTAATATAAACTAATCATCATGAGAACTTTTGACCAATGCCTCGTGGACTGCCTCACAAAGTATCGACACAGAACGGTCATATTCCGCCATTCCATATGCTTCACGTCTTGCCAAGTGAGAATATAAATATTGCAAAGGCATTTCTAAGAAGTAAATATTAATTACATCTCATTATGTCTCGTCATGAAGTAAATACTAATTACCACTATTACACTTAACACAATAAATGTAAAAATCATGAATAAATTACTCAAATACAACTAAATCATCACTAATTTGTATCTAAATTACTCACATCTCAACAAAAAAAATTGAAATAGTTATTTGCCTCAGATATGTTGCCTTCCATTTGACCTTGAGTTTGTAGTATAAGGAGCATCGCAAGTAGTAAACAAAAATGGGTTCAAATGGCAAGGAACTGTGGGACACACCCAGCCCAACCATCAAGTCATCACAACCGAGATTTGCTTGGGCATGGATGTGTCCCACGGTTTCATGACAACCATGAGAAGCATACTTAAACGACACAAACACCACACTCCTAGTACCATATAGCTCAAGATCATCATATAATATCATCACATGCATTGATATCATCTCCAAAATATGAAAAAAAAAATTAAACTTCTCAAATGTTTTCATATATGAGCCCGAATAAATGCATCATTAGAGTGTCAAAATAATCGATGTAAAAGTCTCATTAAGAAGTAAACATTAATTACTAATGTCAGTTGAATCACTAAACTAAATTAATTAAACAATAAAACTAATGTCATTATAGATGTAAAAGTACTGAATAAAACTAATTTAAAAAACAAAAAAATTATCTAAATAAAAGCAAACTAACTAACAAACTAACCAGGACATTTGAAAATAATTGAAAAAATCATTAGAAATTAGGCATATTCAAACTATCAAGCTCATTCTCACTCTTTCTAAAAATTATAAATTTCTCTAAATATGGAGCATTAAACGAAGAATAAAGACCATCAAATAAGAGTGGATGAAGTTATAAACCTTGACGCACTTGGATGAGTAAAATCCTCACAAATCTTGAGAAAATGGGGCAACGCCTCCTCTATGTCGTCATGGAGAAGAAGAAGCTCGAGCTCGGTTTGTCTGCTGGCTCGGGCTCGGAGAGCAAGAGAGTGGCTGATTTATAGTAGGAGTATTATTACTGCCTAGTGGCTCCACCAACCGGTACTAATAGGCTCCCAGGGGCACTGTAGCTTGTGCCCGGTACTAAATTGAGCCGTTAGTACCGGTCGAAAGTACGGCCGGTACTAATGTGCGTGGACAAATGTGCCGTTTTCTGGCAGTGGTGAATCCAAATTCTTACTAGCTAAATAGCCAATTAGCCAGTACAGTCCAACTAATTTCAGCTAGCCAACTACTGAATTAGGTTAATGATCTACTAGCAAGTAGCATCAATTAATTAGAGCGCCTTTGTTTTACACCTCACTGGTCTACGAGAATGAGAAGGTGTGTCTTCTTATTCAAAACCGACGATGAGGATAAGCTTAGGGTCCTACTGCTAGAGGTTACTTGCAAGCCACCCGGCCTAAGCTAGCTAGCTAGTAGAACAAGGCCAAAAACAGTCGTCGTACCACACCATCCCTAATAAAATGGCCAAATCTAGGAGGCAAAGGCGTGTGCCCAGCCCCTGTTTTGAAGGATACAATGCATGCATGGAGATTCACTGATTCAGTGGTGCCCTTCCCTGGAACCATGTGTCACGGGCGATCCAAAAAGTTCATTATTCCATCTTATCGTCTCTGCAAGACCAAGCAAGTTGCAAGCCATCTCTTCCAGCAGATCCTCTCTGATTGAATCGTGAGGAGGCTGTGTGGGACCGTATACGTTGCATCGATGCAGGAAAACATACACGAAGCTAGGATGTATATATGTCGACGAATGCTCCTTTCCTAGGGTCAGATGCCAACAATATATCGTTTGGGAATGGGGACCCTAACTGCAGCAGGCATCAGCTCTTCCGGGCTCATCACCTTCCTTACACCTCTGGCGAGCTGCCACCTCTTGCGAGCTAGCTGTTACGTGTGGAGGAGCTAGAGCTCTGCAGCATGTCAAGCAGGTCCAAGAGACGCCTCTCGCTGTTCAGGTTTTCAAATCTCTTTTCAACGAACTGATAACTTTTGCCCGATCTTCTTTGCTTTTGATTATCTTTGAACTTGCTCAAGCTTTCCTTGTTGCTCCACCAGATCGAAACTCCACCACCGAATTGAAGGCAGGCCCGAGTCCTCTTCAAGTGTCTCCTTTCGATCCTTAGCTTCATATACTCTCGTATCCTGCTGCAAACGAACATACAACTGAAAGTGCTGTAGTCAATCCCCTTCGAACGAAGGTTGCCCCAGCTGTGTTTCCTTGCTTTCCACTCTCAAATTCTTTGCACATTCAATCCCTTAAACTTAATTCAAACGACGTCATTCTTGAACTATTGGTGATCTCAACACAAGGTGTGAATTCACTTGTAAGCTTGGTGAGCTGGCACCTTGCATTATTGGAGATTTAGTGGCTCGACAGCAAGCGCTCATCGACTCTATATCTTAGTGTGGAGCGATGATGACCATGTACAACGTATACGAGGAGAACTCTTTCTTCATGGAAAATCTGCATAGGCAGACGAGATAGCATCATGGTTACCTGAAGATAAGTTTCGCTGATACTTACCTTTATTTATGATAAGTCTCTCATTTAACTTGGTGACAAGCCGAAGACTTTGACCAGGATGGATTTTGTAATCAAGAGAGTATCATTAGTGCAGCTCTAAAGTGGACTATATTGGTGATATTTGCTATTCATACCACGATGTAAATGGTCGTGCCAAGTTTACCGTCTTACTCAGCTTATGTTTCTGCATTTTGTACATGCAACTTGATAAGATTGGCCCTATGTCGCAAAATTCTTTTCCATATATATAGTAGGAGATACATTAGATAATAAACATTTGCTAAATATCTAGATGGTAGTGGACTCAAGAAAAAATTCTTTTGGAATTGACTACTCGCTCCGTCCCAAAAACAAGTTATCATAGGAATTCTAGAACAAATTAATAAGAAAGTAAAATGGCCATGTTTGCCCCTATTTATCACCCATATTTGACACTAATTGATTCTTACTTGCACATGCACTTTCTAAACAGGATAAGATGACTTATTTTTTGGTACAAATTTTGAATCCTAGAATAACTTGTTTTTTTAGGATAGAGGAAAGTATTATTCAGGGCATATCAATATCATCATATGATTTTGTTACGACTTTATTGCTTGGAACGAAATGAAGATCCTTCATCCCAAACTCTGAAGGGTAATGCATGCTATTCTAAGAATTAAGAAACATAGCTGGCTTCTAGCAAAAATGCAAAATAGCCATTTTAGTCTCTCAACTTTATTGCAAGGTCAAATTCATCCTTGTACTTTCAAATTGCCCATATATAGTCCCTCAACTTTCATTTTAGGGTCATACTATCCTTATGCTGATATATACTCCATAATAACATGAGATAAATGCAAAAAGCCCTTTTTACTCTTGGCTTATTCTTCCCCTCCTAAATTTCTACTCTTCATGCGCCCGCAATACAATGCGATGCATGGATAAATAAAATTCTATGTTTCAAATTTAACACTTTTGATGTTCATCTCTTAAATGCATTGATGCCCGTGCCACTACACTGGTTTGCATAGCTAAATATTTTTTAGTAATAATAAACTGTTGAGGAATTTAGAAGGGGAAGTAGACAAGGGTAAAGAAGACTTTTTGCATAAATCTCATAATATTGTGGAGTATAATATAGCACAAGGATGAGTTTGACCTAAAAACAAAAGTTGAGGGACCATATTGACCTATCTGAAAGTTAAGGGATGAACTTGACCCTCAGCTCAAAGTTGAGGGACCAACGTCTATTTTGCCTAGCAAAAATCCAACAGCTCTTAGATATGTGAACTAGAGACATTCGGAATAGAATCTGAAAGCTTTCCATATGGCTGCAGCAGTAGATAAAGAGATATTTCTCTATGACTCTTGAGAGATTCATTTGGAAAATTCCAGATTACTCCCCTTAAGTATAATCAAAGTCTGAATAATCCCCTAGATTATTTCTTAGTTCAATTTACCCCCTAAACTATGCCATTTGTCCAATTTACCTCTTAATAAGATTTATCTTTTTGTATTATCCCTGCACAATCAAAGTCTTAAGTTAAAATTTTGTAGGATGGTAGAGAACATCATAACACATTTTATAAAAATATTTCAAGAATTTTTTGTCATTATTTTGATAGGGTATGATATTTAATAGTAAATTAACATTTATGATACAAAATTATGGAAAACATAATGAAAAAATTCATAATATATTTTTTAGCGATGCTCACTACAATCTTGCAAAATCTTAAATTAAGATTACGCTTTTATGTGGAAAAATAAAAAAGATAAATTGTATTAGGAGGTAAATTGGACCAAATGGCATAGTTTACGATCAAATGGACCAAAAGATAGTTTAAGGGGGTCATTCGGACTTTGACCATACTTGAGGGGAATAATTTGAACTTTTTCCTTTGAGATTTATATACAATGGCACGAGGTGAAAAATAGTAGTGCCAATCAATTAGTAGTACCCTTTCTCCCTATATACACTAGCAAAAGAGACATACTATTATTTTAATGTTTGAGCAATGGACCTGCATGTCTATTGAATGGCACTGCCAATACTACTATCTATGCACCGCGCCTATCACTCACATAAAAGTATATCTTGTTGACATGACCAAAGTCCAGATAATTCTCTTAACTATTTCTTGGTTTACTTTAGTCCCTAAACTATAATGGCACATTCAATATCTCTAAATGGCACAGCAAAGAAACTATAATAATGACAACAAGGAGATATTGAATGGCTTCATCTCAACTACAAAAGCCACGGAGTTTACTTCCATCCCAACTTCTCTTAGAAGGTCTTGTTATGCATTTTGCTCAAAGACTGATTAAGCACAGGAGGTATACTAAGAGAAAAACTATGAAGCTTGAATCCTATAACTATATTATTTACACCTGCCAGTTGGAAGAAACACTGGAACATCTCTTTCTAAGCTGCATCTTTAATTTGCCCAAACTTGTTGGGCTTCTGTGAACCTTTATCTCCAACCGCAGGTAGACCTTTTTAGGGCTATTGAAGGATTCAAGACACAGCTACAGGTTCCTTTTTTTCATGGAATTGAAATCATCATCTTAAAGGGATGGGCAATATGAACATCAAGAAATGACTTAATTTTCAGAGGAGTTTAACCAACCCCTTGTGAAACTTAAAAGAATATATTCAAGAGAGAATTGGGTTAGATATCCACAGAGTGAAGAAAAAATACTCTTTTAAATAAGGGAAAATTTGTGAAGAAAAAATCCAACTTCGTGAAATTGTAGTGGCATGGATCCAACTGACCCTTTAAATAAAGGGTAAACCGGCCTCTATATCCACAATCTAGATATAATTAGCCAAGAGTTACAAGAGTTCTTAGGCTCTAATGCTCAAATGAGAGTTTCGAATATACAAGAAAAAACTCAAACAAAGGAAGAAAACTTGAAGACTATGGTCCAATTCTCTTCTTCGTTCATGTTTCATCTTTGCAAAGTCTTATCGCAGCACCAAACCATCATATCAATCGTCTTTTTAGAAACTTGATGTTCAAATTGTTCGATGCCGCTGAGATGATAAAGCTAGATCGAATGATCTCCAAGGTGATGCTCAAAGAAGAAAATGACAATTGACATCGAAGATGTCATCGCCGCCTCATTCGACAAATAGGGGTGGGAGAATGTCGAACGCCTCCAAGAAGAGAAACGATGCTTGTGAGTGTCGCCGTTGTCGTGGCCGGCTTACCAGCCTAGCTTTCGCTTGTATCTCCAAAACTCCACGCAAGGCCCCCACACCAAGCACTGTCACTGAGCAATATAACCCCATGTCGTACGAGGTCGCTTCTCGAACCGCTCCCAGCTTGCTCCCCAACCAAGCAGGGAGCCCTGACTTCGATCTACGCGCAAATGCTTTCAAGCCAAGTGGAGCACTAGATCTGGGCATCGTAGTGCCAGATCCGGCCACTGCCGACATGCAGTGCTGGGACACCACGCTGGCCGATGGCAGCGGCGACTTGCCCGTGGTGCCTTGACCTTGCCGGCATGGTGTGGGGAGATGGGGTAGTGGCAAATCGGGACGGGCACGAGGTGGATATGACCACCACCGGCCGCCGGTGTCGGAGCCTCCCGGCCATGATTGGCAGTTAGGGAAGGGACATAAACAATGAAAGAAGAGATAAAATCGTGAGAGGAGGCCCCGCTACCATCGTCCTTAGCGTGGGCTGACTTCCCGTTATGAGAAGTTTTTTAATGCAATATGAGGGGCCGGTAGTCCCCTACTGATTATATATTATATATTATCTATACTATAAATATTTTTTACCAAAATTAATAAGCATGTACCCCTCGTGGCGGACCCACCTGTCAGGTCTCCAATCTTGAGGGTCCATAGTGGACCTATATAAATTGAAAGATGCAAAATAATTCCACCAAAACTGAAAAGTTTTTGTCACCAGGCGCCGACTTACCCACCCACCTATACCCACAGTTACTTATTTCCTTGTTTAGTGCAGCCCATTAATTCCATTCAATCAATCACGCAGCCATGACACGCCCGCCGGTGCCCACCAATCACGCGCCCGCCACGACTCCGCCTCCTCCGTCTCAATCGACACCTTCCCTCCTCCCTTCTTCCTCGCCCAAGCGACGCCGCCGCAGCCCGCGAAGCCCTCGCCATCGCCCAGTGCGCGCCGCGCACCCCAATAAGCGGCGTCTTCACGGAGGAGGCCGGCACCAGCGGCGGCCGCAACGCGCGGTGCGGGCACGAGCGTGCACCCCGAGCGCCGAGCCCGGCATATCCTGTTCTTGATTGTCTTGTTTGGGTTGGAATCGGTGGCTGGGGAGCAGTTCTCGAGTCGCCGGCGATGGCGTCGAAGTGGATCCTGAAGGAGCTTCTGCAGCGCAGGTGAGGCGTTTCTCCTACAGCGATTCCAACCCATCCTGCAGCGCAGGTGAGGAGTTTCTCCTTCTCCACCATCCATTGATTGGAAACGGGTCACGGCGTCACGTTTGTGTGGTCGATTGATTCGTTGTGTGACTGAACAGAGGGCTACGCCGCTCCTATTTTAGAGTTGGTTTAGTTTCATGTGGCTGAAGTTTCTATGTCCGTTAGACTCATGGTTTGATTAGATGCAGGTCAGTCGTCTCCCCTGCTGGGTCAGCCGAGAAGAAGATCATGCTTTTATCAGAACATAAGTGTTGCGTTTCTTTATTTTGTCATTGTTAAGTCAACAAGATTACAACAAATATGACTGTACGCTTGTCACCTACTCCTTTGACAAAAAAAAAGAACTCAGTGTACAAATTCACGCTTCCATGGAAGAACTGAACTTTTCCTGTGCCGTTTTTACTCTTTAGAGAATCTAGGGTGCCACGTGCTTTAACAGACTGCAATTATGATTTATTGAGATCATATATATTGCTTTTATTTAATCAGATTCAACAATCATTTTACATCACAGGTCCCGTAGCAGAGGATATTTTCCATTGGCAGGCAACAATCATGGGCCCTTCAGATAGTCCCTATGGAGGTGGCGTGTTTCTTGTTTCGATCCACTTTCTCCGGATTATCCATTCAAACCACCAAAGGCAAGTCTATATAAGTTTGAACAAGCACATATTTTATTCAAGATGTAAACGATGCTATCATGTTACTATCCTGTGAGAAGTAATCTATCTATCTATACTAAAAGGATCCAAAGAAATTGAAATTCCCTTCCACCGAAAAACTTACCCCAAACAGAATGGAAAACATATTGGAAATTATCCAAACAAAACATAAGAATGCTCTCCTGCTTCTTCTGTTGCTTAACTTCTTTCATTGGATGATTGTAGGTGTGTCTTTGTGGTGGCTGAGTATGAAACTCCCCAGAATACTTTGAATCAAGTAAGTCCCGTCGATGAGAACCATTCCTGTGGGGCATTACTTATGTTTATACTAATATTAATTACTATTAGCCTGCAACAACTGCCCACAAAGGCATGAGTTTTCTGCTGGGGCCAGTAGTGCAATTTCATGCAGTTAACATTTGCTTCTGATTGCAGTAATGATGTTATAAATTACTTCTTAGTCTATTCCTCAGCATACCTAGGGAGCTGTGGCACATGCATGCGTTTTTCGCCAGTATTTGTAAATCTAGATGAACTGGAAGTTTATGCTATGAGGAAACGCAGGACTGTTTGGTTAATCAATGCATGTCCTTCTGAAGCCAGCTGAGCTAAATGTGGTTAAAAACTCAAAACAAACATCAATAATTGACTTTACAATTTCTAGCTTAGTGGCAATTGGCACAAGTTACCGCAATACTTCTAGATCGATAGTGTACTTGATATTCACTGCGTCCGGCAGGCTGGAGCTGGAGGCTGGAGCTGGAGTGCTGTGAGAGAAAAATATTGTTACCTGGCTGGTGGCTGGAGGCTGGAGCTGGAGGAATGTGAGAGGGGAATACTGTAGCGCTGGAGCCTACACCAACAGCCGAACGCAGTGATTAGCTTGATCATTTGCATAATTAATGATGTTCCCCAAACTTTCTGTGATACAATCTATGATGTTCATTCCTACCCTATTGAATCATTTTATTGCCTGCCTGCTGATATTCTATTATAGTTTAGATTTTTCCTCCTATACAGTACTATAACTGATTGTATTTGGTATTTTGGTTTATGGCTTTATGCAACAGGCCTTTGGGATGGAATTATACCTGCAAAAGAGCATACCAAGTTTTTATCCATACCACAAAAAGGTACAGATTTATTGACCAGGCAAGCACATTACTTAGATTGAATGCCGATTTAATGTAATTATGAAATTTTATCACTGTGACTGGGTGATGCATTTTGGTATGATTAGAGAGGGAGGGCCAGTGCCAGCAGAACGTGCCATCATCACCATTCTCTTTTTTTTTTGAGGGGATCTCTCTCTCCATCATTTGATGTTTGTCGATCTGATCTACCCATTCTCTATTTTATTTTTATTTTTTTGGTGCGGCGGCAATGGACGAATCCAGTGAAGGATATGCAGATGGAGATGGGTTGGATGTTTCCTAGACTCATCTGAATGAGCATCGCATGATGAGATTTTTGTGACCATCAGCAAAGATGAGTGAGCAGTTGCTGGTTCGAGAGGGGCTTGACGACCGCACCCTGCATCAGGAAGGATTGTCACCCTCTGCCTCCTACACGTGAAGGGAGCCCCTGAAGATGACCTCAATCTCCATGTAGCTGTGTCCTCCCTGAGGTATTCCTGCCCTCATTTTTGGATGTCATGGTGCCATGATTTCAACAATCTTTCTGCTACAGACTTGCAATTTAGATGCTCAGTATATCAATTCTAACATTATATTTAGCGGAAACCATCATTCTGCTTGATTAAATCACGTTAGAATACAGTTTATGTGTGAAAATTACTTTTGGCATTTGAACTATATGAATCGTTGTATGATGAGTACCTGATTCTATAAGCTTGCAATCATGGTTTAAAGCACCTCGTGAAATCTACCTTTAAATTGATAGTATCCTGAGATCTTCTTTTATGCTGCAAGATAATTATGATCATAAAATTAATTGGTGCCGTCCGAGCTGAGAACAAGGATCGACAGTTCTAATGTTTTAATCAAATCCTGGCAGAACTTAGCGGAGTGTGATGATTTTTTTGGTGGTGAGTTTTGCTTGGCAGAGTTGTAGGGATACCTTTTGTCCCCTTTTGCAGTTCATCCCGTTTGTTTATTACAAAATTTTGATCTTGTTTTCTTTGGTTCAAGGGAGGAAGAGGGCAGGCAGTGCGAGAGGCAGGGAGAGAAAAGGCATGTGAGCTAATTTTCCTTATATCATACAAGGATGCTAGAGTAAACTCAAATACTTCCATTTGTGATTAATTTGGGTATTCAATTCCTTGCAGAGTGAATTGGACGTTGCTTTGCCCGAACCGCTCCCTCGACCAGTCCAACCAGTTGTCTGAAATATGAGATCATTGTAGTTTGAGATAATGTTGCCGTCAACACTTTACTAATAACTTATTTTCTGGTTGATAGAAGGCAAATCCTTCTTTGACATTCTTTGAATTTAGTGATGAAAATGGACAAAAAAAAAATCAACTGAGGAGAGCAGAAAATATTACAAAGAAATTATCTAAAAGCAGTTGACATGCTTGATAAGTATTTATCGTCGCATATGACCTTGCAAAATGTAAGGTGATCTCCGAACTCATAATCACATACCATACAAATTCTGATTTCTAGACCTACCTGAATTCGAAGTTTCGGTCAGATTAGTTTTACTTTTTCTCCTGGCAATTTGGCCCTTCTACTTTTAAAAGAGTAACACTTGGCATGATAGTTTTTTTCTAAATGTTGTTTTTTTCATGTTTGCTTCATATGCATTACCATTAAAGGCTAAATATACATGACTATGGGATAACCTTTCTTGATTTCAATATAGAATAAAGTAGGAGGGATGATCTTGAATCTCTTGGTTATGTGCTGATGTATTTTTTTAAGAGGATTACTAATAGAACGTTAAAAATGACACTTGTTAGATTCTTTAGCATTCTCGTACTTGTAAAATAATGTTGCAGGCCTATTTGTACATTCACGCATTGCACATTTTTCTCCTATTTTGATTGCTCTAAAATCTGTCCTTTTCATTTCCTTTTCCTTTCAGTGATACCATCCAGATCGATGATGAACTATAACATGCTGTGCCCTTGTTGTTCGGCGAAGCAAAACAGATGGCAGGCTGGGCAATGTCAATGGCACGAAGCTCAAATGGCCCCTGACACTCAATTTAGTCACACATGAAGCTGCCATATCAGTTTTTTTGTGTGTTGAGCTCGCATTCTGGTACTTCAAAAAAGGACCTGTAATTCGTTCCACACGATGCTATTCTTCATCTCGATTGCTCTATATTGAGAACAATGGAATTAGATGCTTATTCTGTAAAGATTTTATTGTTATTGCCTGTCTGTTAACACGTGCGGCACGCACGTGCACTAGTAAGATATAAGAGGGAAAAACTAGGTACATAGTTTAAAAGAAGAAACAAGAAAGAAAGTAGTGAAAATCAATCAAATTATTATACAAAGTTCGGCGGGCATTCTTCAATTCTGGGTAAGTTCCTTTTCAGTGAAGGAAAGGCTTCTTTGGATACCACAAAAAGAATTTGGTCCTTAAAGGTAATTTCGCATTCCAAATTTCGTTGCACAATTGGAATACCACTGCTGGCAGGAACTTACACAATTTAAGCCTCCATCTAGTATCTCGTGGTTCTTCTCATTCAACTAATTAAATATTGGCAATACAACTTTGTTACGGTTTCATGTTTACTACTTGCAGCTGAGATTCAGAGTGACCTCGTACTGTAGTTTCCATCTAGAAATTGAATTACCGTCGTTAGTCAGCCGCAAGATTCTCTTAATGAAATACGTGCACAGACACGTCCGCTAAAAAAGAAAAGTCAGCTGCAAAGAAATACAATAGCACCCGGCCACCAAGCGACACCACCACTTGCACGCCTCTTCAGCCAAAGCCCATGAGCTTGGGAGCCAAGCGCAGCAGCGGCTCCAGCGTGTCCGGCGCGAACTTGCGCGCGAACACATAGCACACGCCGCTGGCCCCGTCATGGTAATCGCTGCAGTTCCGGCCGCCGCCGCCGGCTCCCCCTCCCCTGATCTCCCCGATGAGCGCCTCCGTCACGTCCCGCGCGCCGTGGGTGCGCGGGTGGGAGCCGCCGCGCCTCCAGTCGGCGTACGTGAGCGTCCGGTTGGCGTTGCGCCGCCACCCCAGCACGCTGAGCAGCGTCGGCAGGTAGTGCTCCTCCGCGAAGCAGAACCGCCGGCGCGCGCAGAACTCGACGAACGCCGGGAAGTAGGCGCCGTCGGCGACGAGCTCGAGCGCCAGGCCCCGGCCCATCTCGAACCACTGGGCGCCCTTGCGACACTGCGCCAGCGTGATGTTGCCCCGGCGGCCGAAGAAGGGGTCGTAGCGCACCACGCTGTCGCGGCGGACGAAGCTGTCCACGAAGTTGGTGCCGCCGGCGCCGGTGAGCACGGCGTGCACGGTGGTGAAGTTGTAGAGCGGGATGCACGACTCCGACACCAGCGCGAACCGCTCGTTGCCGTGGTCCAGCAGCGCGCTCGCCACCAGCCGCCGCTCCGCCGCCACCAGGCTCACGTCGCCGCAGGACGTTTTCTGGCTGGAGATCATGCGGCCGTAGAACACCGAGTCCTCGGGCGGCGAGCCGGTGTAGGAGGGATCGGCGTGCACGTAGATGGAGTAGAGGCCCTCGTGCCCCGCGAAGAACTTCTCCCACAGCGGCCGCAGCGGCAGCTCGCCCCTCGCCAGGAACAGGAAGGCGACCTTTGGGACGCGGTGCTGGTACGGCGTGCGCCGCACCTTGGGCGCCATGGACGCCCACCAGTGCAGCTCCTCGTCGGTCATGTTCCACCTCATGAGATCGCTCGGCTCAACCAGGCCCATCGGCCCCACCATTTGCCGGTTTGCTGCTGTCGGCGACGGTGGAGGCGGCTGCAGGGGCGGTGGCGGTGGTACTGGAGGCGGCGGCGACGGTGGCGGCGCCGTAGCAGTGGCCGGCAGCGGTGGCACGAAAGGGAGGTAGAAGTTTGGGAACCTGGCGTTGGAGGTCATGCCCAGAACGAACCCCAAGGAGAAGACGAGGAGGATAGGCACCACGCCGACCAGCTTCCGGCCTACGTGAGGCACCCGGATGGGCACACTCGTGTCGTTCATGGCTAGGCCGCCCTCAAGGCCGCGACACACAACGAGTGGCCGATCGAGACAGAAGCTAGCATTGTTTCAGCAGCCGTGCATGTGTCTGTCTATAAGACCGCCCGGCCTGCAAGTCAACTGCTCCGTCGAGGTGACGATGAAGGGACGCACCCCAGCCCGCAGCTCCGTCCACTTTGCTTCCTCTGCAAAATTTCGCATGTGTGGCTTGTGGTTGCAAAAGCTTTGTGGCGTTGACTCAGTAAGCTGATCGCCCGTGCGACTGGAGTGTATGAAATCTACTTCCTCCATTCCAAAATATAAGTCGTTTTGACTTTTTAGATTTATAGTATTTGCTATGTATCTAGATATAACATATGTCTAGGTACATAGCAAAATATATAAATTTAGAAAAGTCAAAACGACATATATTTTAGAACGGATGGAGTAATTATTTGTACTGTTACATGAGGGTGCAAATTGGTAGCCCTTAGCTGTATATCTCCGACTCTTTTTTTAGTTCAAAATATTGTACTACTTCTTCAAAACAGTATTTTTGAAGAAAACTGCAAAAGGATAGAAAACAACTGCATGCCAATTTGTCATGCCGTCGATGATATTGGGGCCAAATATACAACAAAGTGTCCATGTTTTGAAGTGGCTTAATATCTTTTCTTTTTTTCAATAAATCACATTATTGATCAACAAGTTCTAGTCAAGAACCATGTCAATGTCTATATACAAATCAAATGGGCATGAAAAGTGAGCGAGTGGCCCTTAGAAAAGCTTCAGGCGAACAAAACTAATTAAACAGACAAGCAGTAATAATCTAGTTTTAAAATCATCTATGTTTATGGGTGTATTGTTTTATAGTTAGATCGAGACGAATTCGAACTACATGTCAGGTCAATGGTAGCAGATGCCAACGATAGGGATATAGGGTTAGATCTTGGATCGGGAAAGGAACTTAGGAGTGACACGACTGAGAGGTAAACGATCGAGGATGCGTCACTTGTAATGCATGTTCTCAGCTTTAGTGTTCTTCGGGGTTGAATATTGGGAAAATTCCTTGCATGGCCCTAAAGGAAATAGCACTTCCTTATGTGGCCCTGAAAAATAAAACTTCCTTATATAGCCTCCACTCTATTTTTCTACCCCTTCCATGGCCTCCCGTCACCTGCCGTTAGAAAATTCCGTGACGGAGTCTTGCCGCCGGCCGTCCGGTCCCTCCTCTGCTACACTGCCAATGCCACCAATCCACCGAGAACGCTCCACGTCCCCGTGGTCCACAGAGACGCGGTGTTCCGGCGCCACGCCGGGCAGCCGCCTCCGCCGATGCCGACCACTACGCCGCGCCATAGCCCGCTACACCGACGTCGTCCGCTACGTCGCGCCGCTACCTCCGCCGCCCGCTACGCCGCGCCGCTGCCTCCGCCGCCCGCTACGCCGCGCCGCTGCCTCCGCCGCCTGCTACGCCGCGCGGTTGACGCACCAACTCTTTTGCGACGGCGCCCTGCTTCTCCCCTGGTTAGCACGAGTAGAGACATGGAGCGCTCGCCGGATCCCGCACCTCCCCATGGCAGGGAGGTCCTCCCTGTGGCCGGCGCTGAGCAGGGGCCCGCGCGCGAGATTTGGCGGCGGCGCCCTGCTTGTCCCCTGGTGAGCGCGAGCGGAGGATGATTGGAGCGCCCGCCGGATCCTGCTCCTCCCCGCGGCTGGCGCAGGGTCGGGGCTCGCGCGCGAGATCCATGGTGCTGGATCCACCTCGGGTGCGGCTGCGCTTGCCATCCATGCTCGTCGCCGCGGCCGCGCTTGCCATCCATGCTCGTCGCCGCGGCCGCGCTTGCCATCCATGCCAGCGCCGTGCTCGTGGGCGACGACGACGGCCCCGCTTGTGTTCCCGGAGGACGCCGCCACGGGGAGGCGCCGGCGGCGCGCAGTGTGCGCAGCGGCAAGGCTTCGAGGTCCAGAAGGGGCACGCGCAGCAAGGGAGAGCGGCGCATCTACGCGCACGTGGCGGGGGAGGCGGTCGCGGCCGCGGCCGCGGCGACGAGCATGGCGAGGAGCAGGCATCCATGGCGCGTGCGACGGGGCGGGCGGGCGGGTGCAGGGCGTCGTTGCCTTCACCGGCGGCGGTGGCGACGCCTCCAACGGCACAGGTCAACGGGGGCACGGGGCGGCGGACAGCGCCGGGGCCTGCATCGCGGGGGTGGGGGATGTGGAGCTGACGGCCGGCGGGGGCTCCGTGTGATATTAACGGATTTTGCAACGGAAGGTGACGGGAAGGCCACAGAAGGAATAGAAAATAAAGTGAAGGCCATATAAGGAAGTTTTATTTTTTAAGGCCATACATGGAAGTGTTATTTTTTCTAGGGCCATGCAAGGAATTTTCTCTTGAATATTCGCTATATAAGAGGACAAATGTATATAGCAAAAGCCGGAAGCTGCATACCCGGCTATGTGTTGCGTTCCTTAGAGGAAGCAACTGGAGATCGGATAACTAGGAGGGGAATTTGGGGATTAGGAAAAGAACTCCGGAAGGAAGGAAGAAGAAGAACAGGGGAGGAATGAAGACAGAGTTCTATTCATTTCCTATCCCCTCTCCGAGTTCAGGCTAAAGATTTATACTCTTTGAGCAAAATTTAGGCGCTGTTTGATTTCCAGCCTCAGTCAGCCACGCCACAGTGTGGCGTCGGTGGCGTCGCCACGGCCGAGGCGACGAGAAAGCTCGCCACACCTGCCGCAACTCGCCACACTCGCCACCAGCTAAAGGACAAGTGAACGAAAGCAAAACGACAAGCAAATAAATGTGTGGCACCCAAACTTTACTATACAACCAAACACCAGCCGGACAGGTGTGGCTGCCTCACTTTACTCAGGGCGAGTTGCGGCGGCAACCAAACAGCCAGTAAATTCCCTGTATGACATTGGAAAATGTAACTCATCACTTCTATGCCATTGAAAATTACCTTATCCCTTCTATGCCATCATTTATAATTTTCCATCCCTTCCATGCCATTGCCGTTAATTTCTCTAATAGATCCGTTAAAAGATACAGGGGAAAAGACAATAATACCCCTCCGTTTCCTCACCGCAATTTTTTTCCCCGAGCGCCCCGCCCCTCGACGCAGTTCACCCGGCCGCCATCCCGCCACGCCTCGACGCGCTCCGCCCGCCGCCTTCCGCCGCACACGCACGCGGGCCGCCTTCCGCTCGCCGCTCGTGCACGCCCACGGCTGTGCCCGAGCGTGCTCGCCGCCTCGATTCACTGCGCATGAGGCCGCCGCCGGCCGCAGGGGAGGTAGCGGCCATCGAGCTCCGCCGCCGCGCGGATCTGCGGCCATGGCGAGGCGCACGCAGGCTCAAGGAGCTCGGCGGAGCTCGCCGCCGCCGGGGTCCCCCGCGGCGAGGGAGGAGGACAAGGAGGGGCGGCGCCGCGCGAGGAGGCAGCGGAGCTCGCTCAGCGGGGAGGGAGGAGGGGCGCGCTGACCCGGCCCGCAGCTCGCCTGCCCGCGCGGCGGCGCGAGCTCGCCCAACGGCGAGGGAGGAGGGGCGCGCTCGCCCGGCCCGCCGCTCGCCCTCCCGCGCAGCGGCGTGGAGCTCGCCCAGCGGCGAGGGAGGAGGGCCGCACTCGCCCGCCCGGCAGCAAGGGAGGAGGGGCGCGCCGCCGGGAGGGAGTCGCCGGCGAGGGTAGGTGAGGGAGGGAGGGACCCCGCGCGGAGGGCGCGGCCCGCGGCAGAGGACGCGGCGTGGCCCGCGGCAGAGGACGCAGCGCGTGACGGCGCCGGAGCAGGGGTGCGGCGGAGGGTGCGGCCGGTGGCGGAGGACGCGGCGCACGTGGTGGCCCGCTTGACGGCAGCCACGGCAGGGGCCCAACGGAGGGCGCGACGCGTGCGGCGGCTCGCGCTACAGCGGCCGCGGCGGAGGGGCAGCACGGGCCTCCGCCGCGCGCGCCGGGCCCTCCGGCGCCATCGTGGATCTGATGGGTTCAAGGTTGAAGATGAATCTGACGTGTGGGTCCCACACGTCAGTGGTAGTAGAGAGAGGGCAAGGAATAGGAGCCAGGGGTATTATTGTCCTTTTGTCTTTCAGTTTAACTACTCCGTTAGTATTTTTGACACCAATGGCATAGAGGGAATGGAAAATTAAAAACAATGGTATTGAAGGGATGAGGTAATTTTCAATGGCATAGAAAGGATGTGTTACATTTTCCAATGGCATACAGAGAATTTACTCCCCCTTATACTCCTTCCTAGCCAGCACAATATGAAAAACTTACCTGCGGGGTGAGACCGCCCCCACGGCATTATTTGAGAGGTAGAATGACCTTCTCACAGTAGGCAAAAAAACCTCCGAACTCCTGCCCCACCCGTACACGGGGGTCCGTCGCCTTATGAGTTAGGCCGGGCTCCACAGTGCTTGACCTGCGGGGGTGAGACCACCCCCACGGCATTGTTTGAGAGGTAGAATGACATTCTCACAATAGGTCAAGAAAACCTCCGAACCCCTGCCCCACCCGTACACGGGGGTCCGTCGCCTTATGAGTTAGGCCGGGTTCCACAGTGCTTTGGACGTGGAACAAGCGAGGTAGTTTTTTCTGTGCGAGCCGGGGATCGAACCCCCCATGTGATGGTTTTCGCTTCCCTACTCCCACCAGCCGAGCTCTCGTTCGCTAGCCAACACAATATGATGATGGGAAACTGTGGTGTCGCCCGGCCCACTGCGGCCCATCCTAATGAAGCGCAGCCCGCAGCAGCGCAGTTTTTTTCTTGATGGAGACAGCCGTGCACCAATCTCTGGCTGCCAGGTGCCATTGCCCAATGAATAAATGCAGCACATGGCACGGAAAAGATATATACACGCTACAAATTGTTATTCCATTGCCCGAAGGATTCGCCAGTAGATCTGAAAAGCAAATAAGCCCAAATAATATATTATATCAGCCCACTAGTATTTCTAGGTTCTTTTGACAAGAGTAAACCTGTGGTGCCGTATTGCTGCAAGCATGCATGTGCAAGCTCCGCATGCGGCATATACATATGTCTAAGCTAGCAAAAGCATCTCAACACATGCACGAACGTATTTTTCTTTTTCTTTGTTTCTTTCCTCTTATGTGTTTGTTTCCTTTTTTATTTATGTCGCATCCTATCACAATTTTTTGTTTTATTTATATCTTTTCCTTTCATTTATTTGTTTCCTTCGTGTTTATTTTTATCTTTCTATTATTATTTCTCACATTTTTTCTTTTAACAATCTTAGATTTTTCTCAATTTATAATACTCCTATCATTTACTTAATTTACATGAGGGATTATTCGTCTTAGCTTGTAATGGAGAAAAATAGAAGCAATTAAATTTGCATGTGCATATATGCCTGCATGCAGCCTGATCACGGGAGTAGTTTTTTGTTCTCTTTTCTTTTCTTATTTTTTTATCTCTTTCATTTTTTCATCTTCTTGTTCTATTTTATCTTCTATACAAACAGTATATTCAGGTTGAAGAATCATAGTATAAAACCTTTTGTTCCCATTATTTAAGACTGGGTCATACTATACTAATTTATTTCTATTTTAAATTCATAAATTGGTGTGAAAATATTTATTTTCTTTATTATATACTAACTTGTTTAGCACATGTTTATATGACTATAAATATATTTTTTTATGATATAGATGCATTTATCTTCATATAAAAATATTTATCCGCATATAACTAATTTGTTCGCAGCACCAAATTATTTTTTGTAGATTAAATTGTTCCGTACTGTTGACTCATTTGTTCGCGATATTCAATTTCATTATTTATCATTACAATCAAATGTTCGCGATGTGTAATATTTTGCTCGTTGTGTATTATTATTTGTTCATTACGTTTAACTTTTTGTTCGTATAAAATAATTATTTGTTCGTGTTGTTAAAATATTTATTTCCAACAGCTGAAATTTATTTTTGAGTATTAAAAAATACTTATTTTAAAATATCATGCAAACATAGGCAAGTGTAGTTTTGTTTTGAAGATCTTGTCATAAGAAAGATAATAGTGCAATCTAATTTTAATTTGGATGCTCAATTTAATATTTGTAGTTTTTTTTAGTTTTGAATATGCATGCATGTGTATGATGTCATCATCTCCGTTCTCTTTTGCATGTAAAGAATCTTTTATCTTTAGATAGAAGCGGCATGGTCAATCATAAATAGGCTTAATTACAGCCTAGAATACCAACAACGGGCAGGCTTTGAGTGATGGTTTAGGAAAGCATCGCCTCAAGCGATATATAATCGCACCCCACGCGGCAGCCATCCATATGCACAACATATGTGTATATATATATAAGTGGTAGGAGCGCTTTCATTTTTCCTTAATCAATCCATTATTTTTGTTAGAGTCTATATGATCCAATATAGTTAAATGCTAAATTAATATAGTTAACATTACGAAAACCTAGACTCAACATTTCTTCAAATCAAGGACAACATTTGGAACAAACCTGTTCAACTTTTCGGATGAAAAACGTTGAGGTAACATATCCAAAATATCAAATAAGATCATCCGAAGTGTTGAATTTTGAAAAATAATAAAACATATTCATGTTGGATCTCATTATGCTGAATTAATTGTCAGCAACACAATGGTATAAACAAATTCAAAAGTAAATTTACGGTTTGGGAGAAAAATACATTTTAAGCACTACAACAAGAAAACATTAACCGTAACCTTTAAAAGACTCTCGAAAGTGGGCACGATTTTAAACCGTCTCGGTCAATGTCTGCAATTAATCGAGACGGTTATTTTTTTTATTAACCAATATGGTTACAGAAAGGCAACTGTTATTTCGCGGGCTTGAGGGAAAGCAACCAGCGATTTCCGACAGCCGTACTTTTCCTTTTCAGTTAACAATGAGTCAATGACATTTCCTTTCTGTCTTGTTGATTTTTTTTCACACCTCACCTGTACAGTTCTGCTTGCATACACCTACGGCTCTGCTAATTGGGGCGCACATTCAGAGGGTTACGAGCATGTGGTATTTCTTTTCTAGAAAGTTTAATTTCTTTCTCCATGATTTTCTATTTTAGAAAGTTATGACTTACATACATGTATAACTTGTTCAGATTATATTTTTCAGCATAACTCTTAGATGATAATTTCCCGGTACATCTTTTATGATACGCATAACTTTTACCCATAACTTTTTCTAATTAATTTTTTATAGAAGAATTTTTAACACAACTTTCACGACATGTACAACTTTTACTCATAAATTTTTTCAGCCTGCTTACTAAAGGATAATTTTGAACGTAACTTCCATGTAAATGTTATTAGGAGCGACTGCTGCGACTGCGCCGCCGGCCGTGAGTTGTGGCCTGCTCACCATCGTCCCCGAGCTACAGCGTTTGCCGCCGACCCTCTCGAGCTCAGGTCTTCATGTTCTTCCCCCAAGCTTGAGGAAGAGTGCGTTCTCCAAGCTCAGATGTCCGGTGCTCCCAACCACCTCTCGTGGCCAAATCTACCATAGGGAGTGGCTGGCCAGAGCTCGGGAGAGATTCGAGTGCAGGGTGGGAGAGAGAGAGAGCGGGCAGCTGAAGCTTGGGAGAGAGATTCGAGTGTGGAGAGGGAGAGAGTACGGTGACAGAGAAGATTATGAGAGAGGAGTGGGCGAGAGGAATCTATCTACCTATCTATACTATAAAGATCCTAAACAATTGAAAGTCATCTTCACTCTAAATATTCCCCCATATCCCTCACAGCCGGGTCCGCTTGTCAGGCAGGTGATTGCAAAAGTTTTGTGATGTTGATGAAAACCACCATTTCTAAAATGGTTCTGTCTTTTTAGCGCTACTTTTTTCACCAAACTTTTTCTTACCCGCCCACCTATACCCAAAATGCTTTCCTTCTTTAGCTCCGAGCCCCTCCAACTAGATTGTTTGTTTCCGAGGCCGCAGCACCAAGCCCATGAATGAGGGATTCGGTGGCCTTCGTCGCCAGCGGCTCTGGCGAGATCGGCGTCACCCCGAGGCGGCCTGAAAGATGGCGATCGTGGGTGTCAAGAAGATGAAGATGATTAAGGTCAAGCAAAGCTACATCAACTCGCTCCTGGCTTTCTGCGCGGCGTGTCCCCCTCGGTCCCTTTTCACTGACTTCACCAGCACCGACGTGGTGTCCTGTGAGAGGCTGTGCAGCAGTTGTGAGAAGGCCGCTGTGCTCTCCTGAAGATCTAGCAGGAAAACATGATGAGATCCTCAAGCAGCTTACTGGTGAGCCTACTTGGAGGTCGACATCAGGGATAAGAACTGGACCTGTATCTGGGTCTCCGTGAGCTCTCTGTAATTCAGGAGGGAAGAGATTTTTTTTTCCTTTGCCAAGGTTGTTTGTAGGTGTATGTATCAAGTATCATGATGATTGTTAGAGAGCTGTGGTCGCTCTTACTTCTTAGTGAAAAATTTGTCAGTTTTGTTTCTTACCCTCTTAATGTTACCAAGCTGCAGTCCTGCAGTGCTGATGGAAACATTCATTCTTTCCATGCCTTTTGCCTGATGTGCATTCTTGATTGGATCTACTTTTTTTTAGAGCTACACAATTATTGATCACAATATAATATCACACAGCAATGCTTTCATATATATGTATATATGTCAGAGAGTTCATCTCTCCATATGTACTATCTTATATGAATCTCTCCATATGCTCATTTTGTTCTGCACCTCTAAATTTGTACTGAGTTCGAACCCATCTCACAAATACAGTCAGTCTATATAGTTAGGACGAGTTGCAGGGAATATACTCCCTTCAATTTGAATATTAATTTAAATAATATATAATTTAATATATTTTTGAATTAAAGGCTAATTATGTTTTTTAAATCACGTGCGCATTAGCGGTGGTGTCCTCGTGCGTTGGCACCAACTCATAGGTACCATCAGCAAGATTGGCAGCTTCTATATGAATGCAAAACGAATTTTATTACAACATGGTACAATTTACATGTCTTTCCTTCACTAAAGAGTTGTAATCCAACATAACATGCTTGGTTGTGATGAACGTAGTTAACTTCATTTACTAGACAATCGCTTATAGAGTAGTTTTCGAGTTTACTTTGTTTCATAAAATGAACTGGGTGACGATTTTTATTTCAAGTTAATATACATGAGGTTGTCTGATTATTTAACTTCATAAGCTAGGAACAATTTCTGAAGCTACAAAACTTACACCAAGTACTACATCTTGTTAGCAACTTGCAGTAAAAATTTCAGACAAAAACAGTAAAGCATGTATACATAAAAACTGTTCAAAACAAAATATGTTTAAATGAAGATGCAATTATACAGAACAAAATACAATAGTTTAGAAGCTCAACATTTTGAGCAATATACACATGATTCTAAACATACCGTAAATTTTCCAGAATTTTTCTAGGCCTAAAAGAGAAGAAATAAATTCGACAAATTTAAATCACATATATCGAGACTAAAATGTACAGATAGTTCTAGAGGGTTTATGGGTCTCATATTTTTAGCAAAGACTACTCTAAGCATGAACATGCTACAGTAAAACTTTCAGCATTTAAAACTATTTACAACTTCAGTATTGAATTTACTCATTTAAATACAAGCATAAATACTACAGGTAGTTTCTGTTAAGTAAATATGCTCAACCTATTTGTACAGTATCAACATACATCTAGAATGGTTGTGAGTATAGATAAAAACACACTATAGCTACCATAAGAAAATACACAAACAAATTCTAGTGATAGCACAAGTAATTAATATCTCCTGTTCTACTCAAGATCTAGTTTCCAAACTTTGCATGCAAGGTTATATACTCAAGAACAGGTACTAGTGTAAGTTTCACATTTTTTCCAGCTACTACAACTATTTGTCTCACTATAGTGTCATTTATAAGGATTAAATCATAACTCAAGCTACACAGATCTGAAAATAACCAAACTTGGACAGTGGTGTTCATATAGTATTCTAAACACAGAGAAAGAGTTTCATGCACAGATCTATAGTAGAACATCGAGAAATAAAAAACAAAGTATTATACTAGATCTAGCCAAGACTAGGGTTTCATCTTGTTGCACACCTTTTCTGGAGCTCAAAATTCTACAGCAAGCTAGACATAGCACAAAGTATCTACCATCTAAAAATCACCTAAATTTACTGAGTAGAACTCCTAAAACATTTATAGCCTATTTAAACTAATCTTTTTCCTAGATTAAAATGCAGACAGATTCTGAAGATGTGCATGTAACAAAACTTGTAGATCTTGTTTCAAGGATTCCAAAACATTTAGGGTTGCATTTTTATGATTTTTCTAAAAATTTCTATGCATTTTCAAAATTCTCTGATTTGGATTCTATAGTGTTCATGTCATTTTTACAGTCTAGCCCCTGGAGTTTTGGTTTCATCTCCGGGTAGGCCCCTAGCCGGACAGAGGAGGGAACGGCGGCGCCGTTTCCGGTGAGGAGAGTGGCCGGCGGTGGGGACCCTGCAGGGGAAAAAAGCGAGGAGACTGAGGCGCACCTTTGGGTGGCCTTGGCTCGACGGAAGATGGCCGGAGGAGGCCGGTCCACGGCGAGCAGGGACCGGTGGCGAGTTTGCTCGCCGGCGGCAGCGTTCCGGCGCGGTCTGGAGGGTGCGGCTGGGTCCAATAGTTTCACCGAGACGAGGGAAAGCTAGATGTCCACCATGGAAAATAATTTTGCTCCACGTCCACCATCGAACTGCTCGATGTCCAGGGCCTCGGCGGCGTCGCTGTGCTCCACGTCGTAGGGACAAGTACTCTGCCATCGATCTGCTCGACGTCCAGGCCCCAGGGCCTCGTCGGCCTCGTCCACAGCCTGTAGCCAGCACGATCTGCTAATCAAGTCTGCATTTGCTTCCCTTCCTGCCATAGCGGCGCCCCCAACCTGACGCTAATCTCCATGTCTTAGCCTCGGCCATCGGCGGCGCCGGCGCGGTTCCTGACCGGCTCGGCACCACGGCGGCACACAGCGGTCGGCGCCTGGGTGTCTACCCGGCTCGTCCGCCGGTGCGATAGTGTGTTTGCGGCAGCGGCACTGCACATCCGTGGCTTCGCGGACTGGTCGAAGACGTGCTGCTAGCAAGTTAAAAAAGCAGTAACCAAGAAGCCAGCAAGCCAACTACCCAAATCCAGATTCGTAGAAGGTATATCTTTTTTCCTAAGCTCTCGTGGTTACAGCTCCAGATGCATTTGTACTTTATGATTCAGTTATGATGATATATGTAAGAGTGCATTGATCATTTTCTGAATGTGACCTTCAAAAAAAATGTTGTTTGAATGTGGCATTTGTTTATATATATATATATATATATATATATATATATATATATATATATATAATTTACTTGTACTTATTATTTTACTTTCATTTCAACACAGGTGAAGAAAATATTGATCCTACTGAACAAGCTCGTCAGAAGAGGCGTCAGAAATACGCCAGTTTACCCGAGGAGGAAAAGGAGAGGAGGTGTGCAATGGCGAGAGAGAATTATAAACGTCAAAAAGGTAAAACATATATAAAATTAAGACTCTGACATTGAGAATTATAGTCATGTAAAATTAGATAAATAATTTATGAAAATGGATGCAGAGCGTGAACGTTGCTTGGCCCCAACGCCTACTTCCGTTGTCATAACAACCGAAGCAACACTTGCTCAAAATTATAATCATCTTGGACATAGTTTGCCATGTGGTAATACTATTTTTAAGGCCTGAATATCTGTAGTAGTTTATTCTTCTATATTACTCAGAGTATATATATATATATATATATATATATATATATATATATATATATATATATATATATATATATATATATATATCTTTTTGAGTGATACTAGCTTCTGTTCAGGATGAAAATATGATGTCCAGTATCAATTTTAGTGATACTAATGATATTGGTATTGCCTCCGAGGATGGTGACGCGTGGCTCCATAGAAATAATAATTTCATGAGAAGAAGTACATATGACCCTGGTTTGTAGTAATACGTCTTTCATGATCCATTAGTGTAGTTATCTTAATTGCTATATCTTAATAGTGTTGGTTTCACAATCATGATTGACTAATCATCGGAATGGCAATCAACAGATGAACCAACTGATTGCCCAATTCTCACCATTAATAATCGAAGCTTGGTATTTTTGATATTTGAAATAATATATTTTTTATTTTTAACCACTATACTAAAATCTCATTGCTTAATTTCACCATATAATTAGGTTTTTACAATTTTTTGTAATATTATTTTTTAAACACGTGCGTGCCGCACGTGCACGCTACTAGTAAAATTAGAAAGAAATAAAGAATTGGTTCAGTAATGCACGGGTCTCATGTGTCATATGATAATAAGAGTACGAAGTAGGGACAATTGCTGGAGTTGTGGATTAAATTTAGAGCCCCCTGAAAGTCGGAAGAGTTCTTACTCAAGAAAGTAGAGCTGAAAGTAGGAGGTATTGCTGGAGATGCTTTAATAAAAACAAAAGAGTCCTTTTGTGTAGCTTTTAACACGGTTAGCTCATCAAACCAGTGGAAGAGCTAACAACCAAAATGATATTTTAAAGCAAATAAGCAAGTTCAATCGAAAAAGACCAAAAACTAAGATGAACTTTTATTAGGACGAAGAAACTAATTTACGCTAGTTTCTATATATCATTTGCGCACCGCTCCGCGCACAGCCAAGGTGGCCACGATAGCAAAAAAGTTTTACACCGTCCGATGATGAACATGCGGCTCACGTTTACCGCACCCGCCTGGTCTTGTACCGGTAAATATCTCGCTTCCGAAGTTTTCTTCTACCTCCCCGACGCCACTCCAGTCTCCCTCTAGATCCAGTCTCGACGCCCGCGGCGGTGGCGAGGGCAACGGCCACGGCGGCTGCAACGTTTCGAGGGAGGCCAACGCCCGCGGTGGCGCTCATCTCCCTCCCCTCCGTCACCGCGTCGTCCACCTCCTCCGCTCGCCGCCAGGCTCCACGCAGCCGCCATCAAGGCCACCAAACGGATGCTGTGGAGGCGGCAGCAGGGTGGCAGTTTGCGGAGCATGCAACCATATCGATGCGTTGGCGCAGATGACCCGATGCATTCAGATCCATTGCCGTTCCCCGCCGTCCGAGCCATGGGCGAGCCTCGCCGCCACACCGCCTTCCTCGCACTCTCCACCGCCCTGCCCGTCGCTTGCCTCCCTCACCGCCGGCGGGCCGATGAGACCGAGCCCCGCCGCACCACCGACTCCCTCGCCCCCCCCCCCGCTTACCTCCCTCGCCGCCGCCAGCCCGACGCAGCTGAGCCGTGACCACGCGTTGTGGTTGCCGTTGTCCTCGATGGAGCAGCAGTAGTAGACGGGGCTCCGCCCCTCGCGCTCGCTCGACGTTGCCCCCGGCGCGGACCTCCGCATCAGTGGGAGCACGGAGGGGGAGGTCGATGACCTCTGTCACAGCTTGGGGCTCTCGGGGCCCTCAACCCCATTCATCACGACCTCTTCCAGGTACACATATGTAGCGCCCTCTTTACTTCTAATGTTGTTGAATCCTGTCAGATGCGTTGCATCTCTTTCTCCTCTACAGGTCAATTACAAATCTTAGATCTCCTAGTGCTAATTACAATTAGAAATCTGGATTGGCTAATTTCTCTTCGCTATGATCATTCAGAGATGCATTTACCTCTAAGATTATTGAGCTCTGCATCATACTAATCTATCAATTGATCAGGTAATAACATAAATTCGTACATTTCCCCCCATAAGTGCACAGAACAGGACACATTCAAAGGGGATACTAATGGTATTTCGTTTTTGATTAAATGAACTCCCAGTTTTGTTTAAGGCATTTGGATTCAGAGTTACTTTCCATATGAAAATGAAAAGGGTTAAAACAGAGTGCATTGGATATTTAAACAACAATAATTTCGAGGACATTTCTTCCTCTGGGAGGGAAAAACTGAAACTATTGCATCAAATACAAGATAAGGTTTGACTAATACTCTGAACTAATACTTTTTTACATTAATTGTTTAGTGGTATGGTGAAAAGGAAATATTATGGTTCAAATAAGCACTTCCATAGGTTTCGATGGACCTTTCTGTGTTGTTGCATTTTCAGTAAAATATATGATTTAAAAACAGAAGTATTAGCATTGCACCTACATGTTCAATCGGAAGAATTATTTTGTAGATACGATTTTCAGCTGATTTGGTTATATTTATTCTATCTATACAACAATGATTTTGAGGACATTTCTTCCTAAACTGTTGCATCAAATACAAAAGAAAGTTTACTAATGCTCTGAACTAATACTTTTTTACATTAATTGTTTACTGGAATGGTGAAAATGAAATATTATGGTTCAAATAAGCACTTTCATAGGTTTCGATAGACCTTTCTGTGTTGTTGCATTTTCAGTAAAATATATGATTTAGAAACAAAAGTATTAGCATTCCAACTACATGTTCAATTGGAAGAATTCTTTTGTACATACGATGTTCTTTGGTTATATTTATTCTATCTAATTAGCACGTAAATGTATGCCTTTTATTGTAATTGCCTCCCGCATTTATCATCATCTGTGTACATTTACAGGTTTCTACTGCACCTCCGTGCGCACCAACAAAATCATTTATCACTTTGAGAGCAGCGAATCAGATTACCTCTGAGTTCAACGCAGTGAAAGTTGATATTCATGCATAATTATTGTTGTTCGATTTTGTCTATTCCTTTGGTTTTATTGCCAACCTACTATTTTATTCCTATTATCTGAATTGAAGATTAATGGTCCTATTTACGAGAACAGACTTTTGCTGCATAATGCATTTGCTAAAATGGTGATTAGTGAAAGCTTCAGTTCTTTGCTTCAGGTACGTTTTATGCTTGATCTAATGACCTGTTTGTGAACTTGCAAGAACCTGGTTATCCTTAAATTTTTGGCATTCAATATTAGTGTTCATTCTCAGTTAAAGTGGATTTAGAAATAGGCACACGACATAATATAGCATATGATGGCCTTCTCTAGGCTTGGTGCCAATTTAGGGCGGCTAAACTGCGTCAGTTGTAGTTTTTGGCCAGATCTCTTGTGATCCTCTGGTTTAGAAATCCTTTTTGCACCAGTGCTCAACTGAATCATATTGAAGATTAGTTCTCAAAGCCTTTTGCAGTGACATGCTCTCTATAAGGATTTTGGTTAGTTTTATCTACTGCAGTAAGAGATTCATGAACTTTTTAGGTTTTCTTTATGCTTGAATTTTCGATGCCAAGTTTAATTATTTGGGATAAAAAAAAGGTTGGTTCAGTTTCATGAAGCCATCTCTTAGGTAAGTTACTGTACCCGAAGTAGCATAGGAACTTCAATTCACTAACCATGTCACTCTAGAATAACACACATGGTAAGGACATAAATTTTGCAAGGTTCCGTACCTTGCAAAATTTATGTCCTTGCCATGTGTACAGTAACTTGCCTTGTCCTTACCTACCATGCTTCAATCTCTTACAACTACCTGCTTCCTCCAAATCCAGAAACCAAAAATATGGATGCTCCAAATGCCTCATATACTGATAAACACTCAAATTTAAAAATAGTAACTATGTTTCATCCAAAGAATTCCAGTGACTTATATGTCGATAATACCCAGCTAAAGATTTCGCAAAATATGCTTCCATGTACAATGGCAACTTTTTTTTTCTATTGATAGTACATATGAATCAGCAGCAACCTTTATCCAACCTAAATTGACCAATGCAAACTAATTGATAATGCCAAATAAAATTGGAAGGAATTGTACGCGCGCTGCTCTAGCACAATGACATCCTCACAGTTCTCACTGTGCTAAATAGAATTCGGACTGTTATTTTATTATTTTTGTTTGAGAAATTTCCATATAAAATGTGTTCATGTTTGTGTCTTCAATTTACTTAAATCCTTGATGACCATTATAGTTTGTTGTCTGCAGAGTAAAATTAGTGAGCATATTTACGCGAGCTCATAGACTAATCACCTTGCCACTGATGTTTCAGGGAAAAAATGGTTCCAGCTAAAAGCTCTGCATTTTGGTAAGCTTCTCTTCCTTCTTGCTTTTATTTATCCATGATATCTGCTAACAATGTTAGCTGCTCTTGATTACTATTCAGTTCTGAGAAATTTTCATATTAATATGTGCTATTGTGTATAAGTTCAGTTTAGTATACCATCTAATCTGAATATACAATGCCTGGTTTTGTCTAGAAAAACAAGACCAAAGCAAAACCAAAGCAAAACCATGCCAATGCTTAGAGCACTAAGCTAAATTGACATCAAGTTATCACTAATTCAAGTTAAATTGCAATGAATGCAGATCAGGAGTAGGACAACCATTCCAAAGACTTTACATTCAGCACTGCCTGTGCCGGAAGATATAATAGGCAGTACTAAGATATAGCTGTACATTGCACATGAGAAATAATTATACTATTATATATGTCTACTAATATATAGACATACCACGCTAATGCTATATTTATATATATTAATGCCATCCTACCTTAATCTAATGATGGCTAGGCGCGCCAAGGCGCGAGCAAAATACTTGTTGTTATTATGGGCACTCTCCTCCCCGCTAAAATAGGCACAAACCTCACAGAGCTCAGCGTCCCCTAACTGACCCCGTTACCGGAACAGCTTCCGGCCGGCGGCGCCGACGAAGGCCGCCACCGCCATCCACTCCTCCAGCAGCACCTCCTCCCCTCCGTCCCTGTTGATAGGCGGGAAGAACAGCCAGAACGCAGTGCCCGCCACGAACGCCACCACGAGCAGAGTCGCCACCGGCCGCGGCGGCGCCGGCGGCCACCCCCTCGCCGCGCACCACCCCTCGGCCACAAAGCACGCGCCGTGGATAAGGAAGAACGCCGCCATCTCCCCCGTGGGCGGGCGCAGGGTGAGGTAGCACACCAGGACCTCGTGCATCAGCCCGGACACGAGGAACGCGGGCAGGACGCCGGCCGCCCTCCCGACGGACGCAGCACCGCGGGCACCATGAGGTTCCACCGCCGCCCCAGAAGTCCCGCAGCGACGACGCCAGGTACGGCCGGTCGAACTGGGGCTCCGCCTCCATGCCCAGCGCGCCGGCGGCGGCCGCGATGCAGGGGAGGAGGAGGTCAAAGAAGCAGTACATGTGCACGCCGTACAGCGCCAGGCACGCGTAGAGGGGCAGCCTGTGACGGAACCGCCAAATTAAAACTCTAATTAAGCGTAATGGCCGTTATTTGAACACATCGGGCGCATTAGCTTAACGGTTTAATTTGGCGATCCTTTCTCAACATACGGCCCGATCGAAACAACACCGGTAGTCCCACGCGAAGGCGGCGCGCAGATGGTACAAGCACGACACATTACTTGAAAAAACAAGAATGAACACGACACGAAATATTGAGTTTTACAAGCCGAGTTCAAATATATAGATACAAATAATTTACAAATCTTACCATAGATAAGACTGAAGTTCGAAAAGAAAAGATCCTACAACTAGCCTAGCTTACACCAGTTCTGAATTTTCATGACCGGTCAGACCGGTTCATCCAACCGGTCAGACCGGTCACCACTCCACTGAACCACCACCGGTCAGACCGGTCTGCGCAAAACAGAAGGGCTGAACACTCTGCCCTCAAGTGTACAACCCGACTCACTCCTAACCTAATGGTCTCGCTCCTCGACCTGCCACCCCTCTGCATCCCGGCGGATGAATTTGACACAACAGGGGCAGAAGTCGACGTCCGGGTGTCCTGTAATAATAAATGTATGGCAACAAACCCTGAGTATTCTAATACTCAGCAAGGCTTACCCGACCAGTGGGTATAACATAGCCCACATACCTAGACATGCACGGCATTTGGCTAATGGTTATTTTTGCAGAAAGAGCGACTAAAGTAATTCCTTACTTTCATTATTTTAGCTTCAGGTTCTATTTAAAATTAACTCTCATCTAATATTTGCATAGACCCACTATAGCAGTCATGGTGATGCAAGCAAAATAATTCAATGAGCTCAATATTTTATATAAACATACCTAACTCACATTCTACATTTTTGCTACGATGCGGCAAAGAGATCAAGGCCCTCATGACCGCGAGACACGGCGAATCGATCCGATTTAACCTTGCAAGATGGACCTAACCAACACGGCACGCAAAAGCCCCGTCGGACCCCACGCACCAACCCTTCCCCTCCCCGCCTCGAACTACAGAACCGCCCCACCTACTTATAGTCAGTCGAGCTCAACGTGAGACCACCAAAAGTAAATACATGCATCCCAATTCTCCGCGACTACTTGACTCGCCCTAAGGGGTGGTGATGAAGTTCTGTACTTTCGAAGCGAGGCAGTACTAGGCTTACCGGTTTCGACTACCTCCTACTCCCGGCATGCGGTTAGTACAGTTCAATCCCCGATCAGCACTGCCACAACAACCGGTCCTTAATCGACTCAGACGGGGCTAAGGCACCCAGGAACCCTGTCCTGCTGCCATACCTACACATCATCCCCGCCCGGTCTCACATCTCCATATCCATTTCAATCCATTTCACAAATACTGAAGTATAAAGATAATAATGTATCTCGCGAGTAACCGGCAATTACTCGGCTTCTAAAGTTTCCTATGTCTCGCGGGTGACACGAAGTCACCCGACTTCTACCGGACTCATTTAGCCTGGCACCGATATCGACCTAGACATACTAGTAAAAACTCAAGGAAACCTAGGGATCATGCAGCTAGGGTTCCAATCAATTCCTAATACGTAATGCACAAGTAATAGATAAAACATATACATAGTGAATCATATTTAAAATAGTAGGACATGCACCGGGGCTTGCCTTGCGTCTGCTGCACCACACTGGGGTTAGCCAGGCCTTGGGCCGACTCCCCACGAACCTCCTCCTGCGGGGCTTGCCCCTGCGGCTCCGGTGGCTCCGCAACCACCTCGTATACGACCTCCCCTGCCGCGGCTACTACACGTATGTATATGCACATGTCATGAGAGAATGCATGCATGATTTACAAAAATATAAGAGTAATCATTAACCATTTAATTTCTAACTAATTGTACCAACAACTCTGATTAAACCCCTCTCAGCCTCTGCAACACCGGTCAGACCGGTATACTCAGCCGGTCAGACCGGTCCGGCCTAGGTGCACCCTGAGACCGAAATCCGGAGTACCCGGACATATACTCGGAGTATCCGGATCACCAAGTCCGGAGAATCCGGAACCATACCCGGAATACCTAAACCCCCACGAACTCGGAGTATCCGGACAAATGGCCGGACTGTCCGGGCCCCTACCGGTCAGACCGGTACACCCGTCCGATCAGACCAGTCCTACCCAGACCAAACCTAGAATCCACAACGCGGCGAAAATCGTGCACAAATTCTAAAACCCTTCTAGGCACTAGTTCATGGGTTCATATGGATGCTTTTGACCAAAGGATATCACCTATCACTTTCTAGAAAAGGAGATCGACTCATACCAAGCAAAATACCTTGAGAGAGGCTTTTCCTCGAGGAGAGCTTGAATCCGCAGCACCCTAGGGAAGGACTCGAGGAGATGAAGCTTCCCCACTCCGATTTGATCCGTTCTAGACCTTGGAATCAAATGGAGGGGAGGTTTTGGGCTCTAGGGTTTGGGGCGAGAGAGGGCACGGGAGAGGGTGAGGAGGAGCTGGGCGTCGGGGTGAACACTGAGGAAGTTGGTGAGAGGGAGAGAGTGAGGTTTAAATGCTGTGGGACCCAAACATTGAAATTTCGGTTAGACCGGTCAGACCGGTTGCTCCTACCGGTCAGACCGGTCGGACCCAGACTGACAGGAAAACTTTTCTATCTCACGGTTTGTGGATTAACTCGAAACTAATAACCTTGGTTAAGTGTAATTAGGATTAATTAACACTTGGGCGTTACACAGCCGGTCCTTGAACCGGTAGGCGCGGAGGAGCGCCGCCATGACGGCGACCTTCGCCGCGCACGAAACGAGGAACGCGGGTGCGCGCCGCCGCTGCTTCGCCGACGGGGCGGGTGCCGATGCCGCTGCCGCCGCCGCCGCTATTGGTCACCAGCTTGACGGGGAGCGCCGCGGTGAAGAGGAACGGGAGCACGGGGAGGGCTTGGTCGAGCGGCCCGAGGCCGGCCGCGAGGAGCGCGACCTTGAAGACGCCGAGACACGCGAGGAAGAAGGCGGCCACGCCCTGGGTGGGGGCGGAGGAGAAGGCTAAGGGCGCCGCAGCAAGGAGCGCGGCCGCCGGGAGCAGCGCGGCCAGACGGGGGAAGCCCGGGCGGACGCGCGAGGACACGGCGCGCGCGTACAGCGCGGCTGCCGACACGGTCAGGACACCATGGGGATGCTGTCCCGCAGGAGCTCCACGGCTGCGGCTAGCCCGGCCGCCACCGCGCCGTGGCAGCAGCTGTAGAATTCAACGACGGGACAACATGCCAACAATAGCGGCGTATTCCCTGGCTTATATTTTGAGAGGTCGCGAGTGTCGTGTTGTATATTTTCCTAATCCAGTGAAGTCAGCCACATTATTTTGTGGATCCGCATTTGTTCTGTACAACATCGGCACGCCCAATAATAAGTCCATGAGTCAGAACTAAATTGCACTTCAGAAATCCATATGGTTTTGAAATTATGAAATATGGCTTTCAATTTTCTAATTTTATAGGAGATCTATCATGTATATAATAGGGGCCATAAACTTCAAGAGTAAATTGCATCCAGGATACAACTTGACAGCTAGGTGTAAATTGGTCGTACAACAACCCCTTAATTTAGTGCAACAACTTGACAAATTGGTGCATCTATGGTCCAAATGTATTCACCTTAGCAAAATACGTCTTGGCATGTTAAGCTCTAGGGTTAACGACTGGTTTGTGGCATATGCATTTCTTGTGAGGTTCGTGGTGGCCAGTTTAACGCTACAAATACGTGTTTTAGTTGAGTACATGACTCAGAGTAGCCCTTCACTTTAGAAATTTATAATGTTCAATTTATTATTCAATTTCTATCATATCAAAATAATTATAGAAAAATTATACCCTATATATTAAAACACATGTAATGATGTCTGCTATCAGCTTGCAAAATTTCAACTTAAAACTGTAGGACTATAAGTTCAACCAAGCGTTAAATCATCATTTGGAGAGTCATCTACATAAAATCATTTTTTATACATGTTCATTCTCCAACAGCTTTTCTATATCATGCTTACACTCTAGAGAGCCATTTTTGCTATCTATCTTTGGCTAGCGAAAAATTCAGAATAGATTATGACTATATTTAGATAACCACTTATAGAAGCTCTTGGAGGGTATTTTTTTAATCAAAATCTCTATTTCTAACAATTAGAATGGAAATAGAGAGGCTGTTGGAGTTGCTAGACCGAGCTAAATTTGCATGGTCTTTCTTTGTGCAACATTGTGGCTTACCCCCTCTGGTGAACACCATCCCTATACCCTCCCCCTTGACTGGTCACCGCCTATCATGATCATATACATTGTGCCAACATACCAATTTGTCAAGTTGTTGCACCAAATTGAGTAGTTTACAAGGTGTTAGACCAATTTGCACTCACTTGCCAAGTTATCGCACTAAATTAAGCAGTTTACAAGTTGTTAGACTAATCTGTACCTTCTTACTAAGTTGTGTGGTGGGTACATTTCACTCTGGCAACACAGCCTCTGGACAACCCACCAGCGGGAGCCCACGAGGGCAAGAAGGTACACCAAATTACTATTGTTTTTCTATTTTTCCTAAATACTAATCTGTCATGATATTCCCAGTTGTCCACTAAACAATTATGAATACTTGATCCAACAATTTAATTCTATTCAACATTGCGGTATGGCTACTCATTGGATTTTAGAAAATCTCATGCAACGCATATGTAATTTTATTAGTTCTTATATTCATTCTGGCGGTGTTGACCACAGACATGGCTCAGCCTAATCCACAATGGCTTAGGTACCTTTAAACAGACATGCATTAGAATAAATTCAATTCATTAGGAAGATTAAACACAAGTGTATTGACAATGCTGCGAGAATCTAATGAATGGGCACCTAAATGAGAGGTGTAATATCTGGGATATTGGTGTTTCTTACCTCTTCTTTGAAGTGTAATTATAATTTTGCCCTTATTTTCTAACTTCCTTTGTAATTTTACTATTCACTATTCACAAGTCATTGTGATTTTATCCGAGTCAACGGTCAAAACAAAGGTAAATATGCAAAACTAAGCATAAAATTGCAATAACTTGTGAAAATAAAGGGTAAAATAACAAAGTTAAAATAATAAGGGCAAAATAATAGTTGCACCACAACGCAAGGGTAAGAACAAAAAAAATCTACGGTAAAGTGAGCTCTGATGGTTAACCACCAAAAAGGAAAAATAAAAACTGATAAAATGTTGCGCATAGAAAATTAAGGCAGGATTTTTAACTTAATGTGGATCAAAATAGTAAGAAACTACTCTCCCTGTTTCAAATTATACATCGTTTGACTTTTTTTAATCCAAAATTTGACCACTCATTTTATTCAAAAATTTATGCAAAATATCACTTCGTTTGTTGTGGGTTGCTTTATCAATACAAGATTTTCAAAAATAACTTAAATTTGACAATGCTTGCACATATTTTTTTTGAATAAGACGAGCGGTCAAATTTTGGGTCAAAAAAGTCAATTGAACTACAATTTAAACGAAAGTAGTATGTATGGGCAAGTCAAACGTGATGTTTCGGTTAAAAAAATGCCAAACCTGATCAATCCCCTCGCTCACTCTCTGTTTTTTTTTAAAAAAAACCTCGCTCACTCTCGAATGGAAAACGCACAGACACAATAAAAAAAAGACAGCGCACCTGACGTCAGTAAGCCCATGTCGGCCCCACACACGGCGCTCGCTCATTCGCCCAGCCGGCCCCGTTGACTGGTCTGGCCACTCCGCCCCGCCCCACCCCACCTTGCAGGCAGACACCGGGCCCGAGGCCAGATCCCATCGGCCGAGCGGACCCATCCATCCTTCCCCACCCCGGGCTCCCTCTCCGCCCGAGCCGTTCGAAAAATTTCAAATCCACTCCCCCTCTCCTCCCCCAACGTCTCTCTCTCTCTCTCTCTCTCTCTCTCTCTCTCTCTCCGGCCACGGCCACCGCAGCCATGCGGTCCCTCTCCCTCTTCTCGCGGCAAGCGCGCCACCCCACCACCCCGCCGCCGCCCTCCTTCTCCGGCGGCGGGGGCGGGGGCGGGGGCGGGGGCGGAGGCGAGACCACGCCGCGGCGCCGCCTCCCCAAGGAGAACGTCGACCCTTCCTCCTACTCCTCCCCGGCGCACCACCACGGCCCGGACCCGTTCCGCTCCCCGTCCTCCGCCCTCAAGCCGCTCTCCGCCCGCAACCGCCCCCCGCGCCCGCCGTCCTCGAACCCGCTCAAGAGGAAGCTCGACGTCTCCTCCGCGGCGGCCCCGCCGCACGACGCCGCGCCCGCGCCGGATTCCGGCGTCCAGGTACGGCTAGGGTTTCGTGGGTGGCTCCAGGGATCCGGTGTTGGGGGGCGCGTCAGATCTGGCTTGACGGGTGCTGGCTCTGCCGGTTTCGCTGTTGTTTGGGTCGCAGGTGGTGGTGAGGATACGGCCGCCGTGCCGGGTCGACGAGGAGGAGGCGGGAGAGGATGGGCGGGGCCCGGAGGCCTGCGTGCGCAAGACGGCGGTCAACTCGGTCGCGATCCAGGGGCAGGACTTCACGTTCGATGCCGTCGCTGACGCGGTCTCCACGCAGGTGAGGCTGGGGTGAAATTTTTGGGGGTAATTTCTCCTAGCTTGGGGATTCGGTGGACACTGTAGGGATCAGCTCAATTTTCGGGTTATTTCAATGAGGAACGTAGATGTATAAATGGTTGTGGTGACTGGTAAATGATTTGATATCCGCTGCTGCTTATGTCTGAGAGTACGTTTTGAGAGAGATGGCACTGGTATGGTGTTACCAGTACATTTCCGAGACAATGTTTACATTTGTGGATCAGTAACCAGGAAGTTTTTCTGCATTGGTGATCATAGCATGACCGTGGTATGATTTGGCAGAGGCCAGGGTTGAGTTCTCTTTGCTTTTCACACACGTAGCTAATATTCGTTATCACTGCAGTGAATTCTTTAATCGTGCAGCAATTTTGCTTAGGAGCTAGATTCGTTCTGAGTATGCAACATCGACAGAATTGTGTACACTTACTGGATTTTGTTCTTGAGAGGACAAAACTGCTGTTTGATTCCTTATTAAGTTAATTAAATTTCTCTTTATCTTTGGTCGTTTCACTATATAGTTCTTCTAATTTGTTGTTTAATTGTACAATCACTGTTTGGTGTTGTGATGGTTTAAGTCCATATGTGTTTAATATGGATATTCTTTTATAGGAGGATATATTTAACCTTGTTGGGCTGCCACTTGTTGAGAATTGCTTATCGGGTTTCAACAGCTCAATATTTGCCTACGGACAGGTGATTTTATCTTCAGTTGAACATCTAAATCAAATTATGTCTGGGATCTGGAAATAAATTGACTGATGCACCCTCATTCTTATTTTGTCACTTTAAAAGACTGGCAGCGGAAAAACCTACACTATGTGGGGGCCTCTGTCTGCGCTTTCAGAAGATTCAGTGAGCAGTGAGAGGGGGCTGACCCCCCGTGTATTTGAGCAGTTATTCTCCCGCATTAAAGAAGTAATGTGATTTTTTTTCTTCTTTTTTCCTTTCAAGAATTTCTCTGAGTTGAAGCTGAAACTTGCTGTCCTATTGCAGGAACAAGTTAAACATGCAGATAAAGAGCTAACTTACAATTGTGTCTGCTCCTTTCTTGAGGCAATTTCTGTTCTTAGTCCCTAGAACATATTGTATCCATTCTTGTGTTTTGCTCAGAAAACGTGATCCAGTTTTTTTATTAAATGCACAGATCTACAATGAACAGATAACTGATTTGCTAGATCCCACGCAGAAGAATCTTCAGGTGAAAAAAACGAATGGCTAAGTATAGTAGCATAACACAAAATCCTTTACTCATTTTGCTAATATGACCTATTCCTTTGCAGATTAGAGAGGATGTCAGAACTGCCTGTGTTTATGTTGAATCATTGACAAAGCAATATGTTTTCACTATGAAGGACGTAACTCAGTTGTTGGTGAAGGTGTGTACCTCAATATTGACATATATTCCATCCCCATTATTTGTTGTGATGGCATTGAACCTAATTTCTGTGATGTCTTGTTTAGTACATAACACTCTCGGTGGTACATAATAATTATCCCTTGACAAGTAGAAATACTGAGCACGATCATTCTGTACTATTTTAAAAGGGAGAAAATTTACCTGAGTTCCATCTGTCATTGAACATAGCTGTACTGCCATGGAAGATTTTAATGGCACCTCTAAGACCACTTGATGTATACAAACTGTATGTCTGCATCACACTTAGTTCTGCAAAATTTGATCACAACACAGATTGCTGCTTCATTAAAAAATGATATATTTCTGTAAGCTCTACAGATCTGCAAATACAGACTATTTTTTTAATTTGTGTTGAACATATTTGTTACAATTGACGCAGGGCCTGGCAAATCGAAGGACAGGGGCAACAAGTGCAAATGCCGATAGCTCGCGCTCGCATTGTGTTTTCACGTGTGTCATTAAGTCCGAATCTAAGGTATCTATAAAATTTTGGCTCAGTAAAACTTTATATTTATTAATCATGCCAGTCCCTATCTTGAACTTATGTGAGCACTTGTTAATTGGCAAAAATATAATTGTACTGTTTTCATTTATTTTACCTTTAGTAAGTGTTCTTGAGCTTTTGATAATGATGCTCTATCTTTTCGACTTTCTTCAAGCTGATTGTTCTTTTGAGTTCTGGTCATTGCTTTACACGAGATTTATTCTAGTTCTTTCCATTCTTACAAAAGCACAGGACAACTAGATTTGCTTGTGTGGACTGTGAATGTATTTTTATGTTTGATTTTGTATACCAACCAGAGGCTCTCTTGCAGATTTAATTTATTGAATCACATTCTGTTGTTTCATATATGGAATGCTATGATGTTCTTTAAAATGTGTTCTGAAACATATGATAATGAAATTACTATGCTGAATCCTTGCAATCTCTTTTGGCTCCTATGCATAGGAGAATTACCATGACTTCTTGAAGCACAATATATTTTTATTGTATTTTCATTTTTTTTTTGTTCCTGCTGTTTGACCATGCAATATGCAGCTTTAAAAACTTGTAGATGTCCATGTACTGATAGAAACAAGGTTTATGTTAAGGAAATCCATGTTTGATTTGCTTATATGAATACATTGAAAATGTTTCTGTTGTTTGAGTCACTAGTTGCTGTCTAAGATCTTTGTTGGATTCATTTTAGATGTGTCTATTATTTATTTACTTTTGCTTGCTATTGTTCTATAGAATCCAGAGGATGGCTCAAGCAGCACAAGATCAAGCAGGATAAACTTGGTAGATCTTGCTGGATCAGAGCGGCAAAAACTAACGCACGCAGCTGGTGATCGACTAAAAGAATCTGGAAATATAAATCGTTCACTTTCACAGCTCGGGTAAGGTTCTTTTGCAAGGTTTTTTTGCTGAATTCTCAAGACATTGGCTAATAGCTGAACTCGGATAAATGCATATGGTTTTACTGCACAGCATGATGGTCAGAGACTGCATAGAAACTTCTCGAGTTATTTAATGACTGCATCAGTTGGCAAATATGAGTGGCTGTTTTGCCTAGCATCAGTTCTGTTCTGCATATAATTATTGCCAAATTTGATATTAGAGGAACAGTCTCTTGATTCCGATGTTTTCATGGTGGGTGTCACGGTTTGAGATTTTTTTTGTAAAAGAAATTGTTTGTTTCTAGTTGTGTTTTCTGCGATTCTATAGTTGTCCTCACTGTTGTTTATGGGATAAAACCAGTATTGTTGCTACCCAACATGTATAGCTCTGATTGCTAACCTCTTGATGATCTGTTATTTTTTTGTAATATATTAGTTTTATTTTTATTTGTTATATACTATTCTTTCTATCTATATTTCATACTTTTTAGTTCTTGGCACAGAAATTAAGATCTGTACCAGTCTACCAGATAATCAATTTAACTTTAAGCAGCATATAGAAAGTTTTGGCACAACAAAAATCAAAATATGAGGTTAAAATCAAGAGCAGGCTACTTTTGAGAACACAAATTATATTTATAGTTTTTTTTCAACACGATATTATATTTATTGTTGGTTTAGGAAAACAAAGTAATGGTTTTGGAGGAAAAAAAAAGGTGACTCGGGGACTAACACCTCTATCATTGTTTTTTACCCTGTTCACATACAGCAATTGGATATAGTTGTGATTCTCAAGGTTCTGATACAACTATGTTTTTGGTCACTGCAGAAACTTGATTAATATACTAGCAGAAATATCACAATCTGGAAAACAAAGGCACCATGTTCCATATCGTGACTCCAAGCTCACATTTCTATTACAAGAATCCCTAGGAGGTAATGCAAAACTTGCAATGATTTGCGCTGTTTCACCATCCCAAAGGTACTTTCTGAGCCGACCAGCAATTTGTTTAATTCTTCTGGCCAGCTACTGTTGGTTACTTGGTTCCTCACTCGATGTTCTTTGTTCTTATTTAGCTGTAAGAGTGAAACTTTAAGTACACTCAGATTTGCTCAACGTGCAAAAGCTATAAAAAACAATGCTGTAGTTAATGAAGAAAAAGTTGAGGATGTAAATGCGCTGCGTGAGCAAATCAGGCGGCTGAAGGTATGATTGTGTATCATCTGACAACCAAGTTTCTCTACAATGTTTTGCTATGTTGATTCAAGTTTTATCAATAGTATCTTATTTTCTATATCCTACACTGTAGGACGAACTTCACCGTATGAAGTCTAATGGAGGCTTAGAAGGAAACAATGGCAGCTTTGCTTCTGGATGGAATGCAAGGCGCAGTTTGCATCTGCTGAAAATGAGCTTGGGTCGTCCTACAACATTCCAAGCTATCAAAGAAGATAGTGATGAGGAAATGGAAATTGATGAGAATGATGTTGAGAAGCCCTACAATCATGATAATACGGCAGTATCTCCTATTAAAGGTAATGGGTCTAAAAGTCTACAAGCTTCGATGGATATATGTGCTGGCACTTCACATGTTGAAGCTCTTGATGGGGATAAGAATTTGATATCAACAAAAAGGTCCTGCTGTGATGCTAATAAATTTAGCGGTGGCACTGATGTTGGAGATGGAAAGTGCAAGTTAAACCTTGCTGCCAGTATACAGAGGGGACTTCAAGTCATTGAAAGTCACCAAAACAATAGTGCATGGAGGAGAGCATCGGTTGGGTTAAATGCTAGAATCATGGATATTCAGCCTTGCAAGGTTGATGTTGCAATTCAGACAGATCCTGAAGAATCTGAAGCCAGAGATAACCCTCTAGCTCTGATTCCTAGTTGTCTACTTGAAGCTTCTGCAAATGAGAGTAGGGATCCCAGTGCTTCTAGGGACCTACAATTAGTACCAGCTGATGGAGCAGTACCAGCTGATGACCAAAAGCAGCAACACTTTCTGAAAGTAAGTTCAAGAAAAAGAAGTTTGATTCAGTTAAGTTTGGCGTAAAGCACTCATGCATATCTCATGTCCATATAGGCTGTGGAAAAGGTTTTGGCTGGAGCTATCAGGAGAGAGATGGCGCGCGATGAACAGTGTGCTAAGCAAGCTGCAGAAATTCAACAGCTCAATCGTCTGGTCGGTATTCTTCTCTAGACATAAAACAAGAAAACTATATGTTCCTCTGTGTTAATCATTCTGGTTTTGCAGGTGCAACAATATAAGCATGAACGTGAATGTAATGCTGTAATTGCTCAAACACTGGAAGGAAAAATTGCTAGGCTTGAGAGTCTCATGGATGGAACTTTACCAACCGAAGAATTCATGAATGAAGAGTATTTATCACTTTTGAATGAGCATAAGGTAGCATGAATTTTCCATTCCCACTGTACTTATGTTACTATATTTCTTGTTGAAGCCTGCATTTACTTATTAGCTATTATGTTATACTAACGAATGCAGATCCTCCAAAAGAAATATGAAAACCATCCGGATGTTTTGCGTGCTGAAATAGAGGTAAAGAGACTCCAGGAGCAATTGGACATGTTCAGAAACTCTGGGGATGAGAAAGATGTTCTACAGGAGGAGATACAGGATCTGAAAAATCAGTTGCATTATATGCTTTCATCATCATCATCAATTCGTAAACTCTGGCCTCCACTGCCATTTTCTGGGCCTGGCACAAAAGACAAGGATGGAGATACTGATGTTGGGGACGCTCCAGATTGGACTGAAGCTGAGAGTAAATGGATTACACTCACAGAAGAGCTTAGGGTTGAACTTGAAGCAACTAAGTCCCTTGTTGGAAAGTTGCAGTCAGAATTGGAATCTGAAAAGAAATGCTCAGAGGAACTGAAGGAGGCAGTACAAACAGCAATTCAGGGAGCTGCGAGACACCTGGAACAGTATGCTGATCTCCAAGAGAACCATTTCCGTTTGCTTGCGCTGCATAGGAGGATGCGTGAAGGTGTTGAGGATGTGAAGGCGAGAGCAGAAAAAGCTGGTATCAAAGGTTCCGAATTGCGGTTCATCAACGCCCTTGCAGCTGAAATATCAGTTCTAAAAGCACAAAATGAAGGCCTTCAGGGCCAGCTAAGGGATACTGCCGAAGCTGTTCAAGCAGCTGGTGAATTACTTGTACGATTGAAGGACGCAGAGGAAGCTGAAGCACTAGCCAAGGTATGGCTTTCTGACATTTGCTGAGACTTTACATTTGACAGATAAAAGAGTAGGTAGGATGCTCGGAACGTGGTAATACAACAGAACTTCTGACTTTAGGGTGAAAATATGTAATTGTCTATGCTCACAGTATTTTGTCAGCCTAGTAACTTAATCATGGATTCTTCAGTTTGAGTAAAAAGTAATACATGATTTGCCTTTGTTTGTCGCAGAAGCGGGCATTGGTGGCAGAGCAGGAGACGGAGAAAGCTTATCAAGAGATTGACAACTTGAAAAAGAACTACGATCAGGAAATCCTGGCTCTAAACCAGCGTCTCACAGAGTCTTCTCAGTCTCAGTGCAAGGATGTCGCTGTACAGCCAGAAGAGCCCTTTCAGGCTCCTAGGTATGACACTGCTGGTAGCCCGAGGGGCCAGCAATGGAAGGAGGAATTCAACACCTTGCAACAAGGCGGATCATTTGAGGTCTCCAAGAGCACGGACCTGAACTCGTGGTTCTCCGGATACGACAAGTGTAACATCTGACAACGCGTGGTTTAATTTCATTCGGTCCTATTTTGTACCATTGAAGTGGCGGTAGTGTAATTTTGTACACCTGGTAAGCAGAGAAGGGAAAGGATGGCGGTGCCTCCACACCGTCTTGTGAGGTGCACGCGGATTATTTCAGATCCTCGACAACGTTGTATCCTGTCTTGTAAATCTAGATGGACATTTTTTTTACATTAAAAGCGGCGACACCGATGTTCTATTGATGTATCCTTGCAAATAAATCTCAAGTTGTTGGGTCAGGACAAGGTATTGGTTGGTCGTGGTTAGGTGTCTCGCCAGGATGTCATGCACGATGCAGCTACTATTCTCTGGCACCAATAGCAGGTCAGAAACTCTTAACTGTAAAACCCAGGTGCTTAGAGCACATGCTAATTAAGTTTAAAAATTTCAAACCGGGTGAACAATGTTGAGCGGTCTTTATGCGTGCTCGATGTGCGGCGAGCATCGGCTCGCTGCCGTGCCGTGCTGCATCACTCCGCTGCTCGCCCATGCCGTCCTCGTCTCTATCCCGAGCCGCCCACTGCTCTCTCCCACACGCGCCCCTCTTCTTCCTCCCTTCGCTCTTCTTCTTCCTCCTCTACTCAGAGGTCGAACAGAGCCATGGAGGGCCTCCTAGCCTCTGGCCGATTCGACGTCTCCACGACCTCCCAGTCCAAACCCTCGCACCCAAGCCTCCCCCACCACCTCCTCCAGCTTCCCAAAACCCCAGCCGAACTCCTCGGCCCAATCGAACAGGAATCGAATCTCCAGACCACCATGAACAGTAGTTCCGCCCCTCACCGTCGAAGTCCTACCTCTGTTCCTTCTCCATCCAACCTAGGTATAGAAATCGACTCCCATCAACTCACCGATGCTCGTGCTCTCCTCGTTCTTACACGTTCCCGTTGTTTCCGTGCTCGTTCCCGAGCCATGCCGCCGCCGGCATGCTGCTGCTCGCCGCAAGCCACGCGCACGCGCCTCCACTCCGCCCGGCCCTGCTGAACCCTCCCATGGCCGCCCTGTCGTCGACCACTCACCGGAGCGCCGCCGCACGCCGCCACCACCGCCGCCGAGGTGCTGCTCCCGTCGCCGGCCCTTCTCCGGCCACCCCGGCATCAACCGAGATCACCCACAAGTAGCTCTCGTGTCCCTCATGCTCCCCCACCCCTCCCTCGCCGCCGGCAAGCCACCCCATTGCCGGAATCGAGCTCCCTGAGCCTCCTCTATTCCAAAAATCACGTGGAGGACCCCAGGCAACAATAGAAAGAAATGCAAGGGCCTTTTTGCGAACTCTGTGACTCAAATGAATAGTGCTGCGAAGGGTTCTTTTGCAATAAATCGGCTGAAACTTTGGAAAATCATAGTAAATCATAAAAAAATCAGAAAAATGCAAACTAAAATTTGTTGGATTTCTTGTTCTACGATATACAACTTTTCTTACAGGTTGATCTTTAGTTTATAAATAGTTTTTGCTCTAGTTTAAATATTATTTTAAGTGGCTGTAAATTTTAAAAATACACAGTAATTTGTAGAAAAAGGATAAAATGGTGAAACCAGTTTTGTTAGTTTTGTATTCATGCCTATTATCTATGATAATTTGTTTGGTTAAGTTTGCATGTCTTTTCTGATTTATCTTGTTTAGAGTAGCTAAAAATTAATATATTTATGATTAATTATAGAAAAATGTTTTTACTGCAAATCCAATTTTTATGAGTTCCTTGTAATGTCCTCTGCATGCTCAATTTAATTTGTGAGTTATGCTTGCTGTAGTAATTCTTTTCTTAATTCTCGCTCTAGTTCGTTGCTCGCATGTTCATTAGTATTACGTTTGTGCATCATCGCATGTGTTACGTTCATGTGCCTTTGCATAGTATTTCATCCATGTTTCATTCATAGCATGTTATTTTCATGTCACCGCATCATACTAATACATGCATCTCATACATGCATTATAGTGACCAAATCGTCGGAGGTCGAACCCATTGAGCCTGCCGAGTCCATCGAGCCTGAATCTGGAGTCCCGTTCGTGGTCGAGTCAGAAGTTAACCAAGCCAAGCAGCTAACCATAATCCCTTGTGCCTATTTAATTTGATTAGTTTAGTTATCTCACTTGGGTATTGTGGGGTTATATATTAGGATATGTACGTACTGCATATTTATACCTACTTTGATGCATTGTCCTTCCTTGAAGTGTTTAACCATGTCCTTGCCACATATTAGTTAGTTAATAACTTAAATTGACCATATGCTTAGTTCTACTTAGAATACTCATATTACTTACTAGAAAGAATAGTTTGGAGTATTACACTTACCGGTTACCCTTGATCGCACTGGTTCGGCTTGGTGGTAAATGTATGGTAGTATCGAGGTTTGAGCGGAATGGTAGGGCCTAGAGAATGAAGTCACACGGGCATAGTTCGCTTGGACCGATTAAGGACCGTCCGTGGATGACGTTGGTTTTGAGCAACTTTTCGTGCTACCACATATCCAAATAATGGTATGGATGAGCCAATTACCTTCTTTGACTTGATCATTGATGTGCAGTCCTAGATACGTGGCCAAGGGCTATGCAGGGAGGCTTAGGGGTGTCCCCGGTGGACCTATGTGTAGGAAAGTTTAGAGGTGTCCCCGGTGGACCTAAGTTACTCCACGCGTAAGCTAGGTGTGAAGTTCAATGATCGAGCCTTGTTGGGAACGGTTGACGTGAGTACCCCCTTGCCCGACGTGATCGGTTGGGTAAGCCGCATGGTCCTCGCGTCGTGTGGGTAAAGTAGTACACCTTTGCAAGGTTTTAATCAATTCGAATTGCCGCGCTCTCGGTTATGAGCAAACTCATTATCCCATGAACTCTTCGTAGAAATCCGGTTGTGATGGAAATGGTTCTTGTTACCTTTATGATCATTCATATATTATGCTCTTAATCAACTAAAACTTTTGGGGTTTGGGCAAGAATAATTAATCTTGCTAGGTGATAGTTTAGAGAGCTCTTACTATGCAATAATTACTTAACCCTAAAGCTTTCATTTGAGCCTTTGCATAATCCTTGCTTATTTAATCGCGTAAGTCTTGCGAGTACCTTTTGTACTCAGGTTGCTTTCTAAACCTAGTTGGTGTTCGGCCACTTCTACCCCGCTGATCCAAATGCGGGGAAGGAGTAGGTCGTTGTGGCTGTGATGGTGTCCTTGAGCAAGATACCGTCATCTTAAATATGTTTTTATCGTAACCGAACTCCGTGAGAGTATGTAAATACAATAAACTTTAAGTTTCGATTTAATATGTCTTTCGTGAGCCCAAGGCTTGTAAAGAAAGTTTGAACCCACCTATATCGAACTTGTAATATTAAATATGTAAAACTGCTCTTTGTGGATCATCGGCAATGTACGTGCTTGTATAACGGTACGTGTGCTTAATCCTAGTCATGTGGCAAACATGTACCGGGACTACTGGATTTGCGGTCGTTTTAGGTGAATTATGTTGATTAAGTGCCTCTAAGATATGGATTAACATGTGGCATGTCGAGAGACGGACATGTGTTAACTCTCATCTTAATAGATTAATCAATAATTTTCACTTAAACCGAGTGCAAATTGGGCGGTTCTCACATTAACCCCCTTCCCGTTTTCTGGTGTGGTGGTGGAACTGTTTCCTGGTCCTGGCAGCATGTGATGAACCAGCCTGATGAATCTTCACGCCGGCTGGAGTGCTCATTTTCTAAAGCTTCGTGGCTGACCGGCCACTCTTTTTGACGAATTTATGCTCTGTTCCTGGTAAACTCTTTCTACTGCTCACCTTTTTTTTTTTTTGAGAAGAAGCAGAACTGCAAGTTGGTTTCCTAGTCGGCAAAAGCTCCTGTCACTTTTCTTGGTCGGATATGGTTGGCATTTGGCAAAGCACAGGGGGCCCGGATGCATGGAGAACTTCTAAAGGAACCGCTTGTTCCCCAAAAGCCAAGCAGATCAACCATCAACAGGCTCGTACCTCGTCTGCTGCACGAGCCGTCTCGTCACTTGGACACCTCAAAACCTGAGCTGTGATGTGACTCTGAGCGACGAGACGACGACGGCGAGTGGGGGGGCGCCAAATAATCGGGTGCCGATGCGATGACGCCGGAGTCGTGGCCGCCCCGCTCCGGGCCCTGCCCACGTAATCACCTCTGCAAAGCTTGTTGCTCAGTCGTCTCACTCAGGACACTCGTGATGTGACTCTGAGCGACGAGACGACGACGGCGAGTGGGGGGCGCCAAATAATCGGGTGCCGATGCGATGACGCCGGAGTCGTGGCCGCCCCGCTCCGGGCCCTGCCCACGTAATCACCTCTGCAAAGCTTGTTGCTCAGTCGTCTCACTCAGGACACTCGGGGACCCGGACCGGGCCGTGGGTGTATGTATGGTACTGGGGTCTGGGGCCGCGCGAACAGGGCCTTCCGTCCCCGTCGTCGTCTCGTGTGGTGTGGGCAGTTATGGCCCGCGGGCCTCCCAGCCTCACCGGCGGCCTGCTGCACGGTTCTTCTTGGAACATACAAAAGGTTGGTTGACTCACCTTTAACAAAAAAGTTGATGTCTGATAACAAGAAAAGAAAAACACAAAAGTTGATGCTCAAAAAAGAAAAAACCTTTGATACAAAAGTTTGAATCCGAGGACTAATTTTAAACATCATATATATATTCATGTTACACTAATTTTTTTTACGAGGGAAACATTTAGTCTAGCTGCAATTTGGAATTTGCTTAGTTCGGCTGGCCGGTACCAGCCAGAGTTCAACTTTTCGGTTGAATTTCGCCGAAATTTCGGTGTTTTTTTCGTTTTCGCTAGTTACCGGGAAGTGAAATTCCGGTATTTTTCGTTTTCAAATTTAAAAATTTAAAAATATTTATAAAAAATTCGAAAAAAATATGATAAAAAACTAGGTGTTCTTCTGAGCAAATAGGACTAGAACACATTCAAATCTAAGATCATTTGCTAGGCTAAAATTGCATTTTAGTTGAAAAACAAGGTTATTTGTAGTCTAATGAGGTAGAATTTATAGCTTTTTAGTATCCGACGCAGCTTGGCATTTCTCCAGACCCCTCCTCGCTCTATACAAATTATATTTTAGGAATTCTCTATATAAATTGAATAAAAAAAATTCAAACACTGTCACATGAATTGATAACCAATTCAAATCATGTTTGTTCTGGATTTAAAACAACTTTCAATTGGATCAACTAATGTCCCTGAAATTTAATAGGCATATCCGCAATAACAAGAATAATAAAAGTCTAGTTGAGACCTAAGAGAGAAAATGGAAGTTGTCACATGAAATGACAAGACTTTTAATTGGTAGTTTTTGAAATAATTAAATAACTTTTAAACCATTGCTCAAATGAAAAAGTTCCTGAAACAAAAGTTGTAGATCTCGAAAAACTGAATAAAGTTGGTATTCAAAAGTTTTTCATTTGACCTCCGAAACAGTACGAAAATCACAACGGACATCATTTTCCGGTCGAAATCACCGAATTCGACCGAAATTTCGGTCGTTTTTTGAATTTGAATTCTCTTTCCGTTCGGAATTAGCGAAATTCGGCGAAATTTCGGCCGAAATTTCGTTTCCGGGAGTTGGCGGGATTCGGTAGAAAAACAAAAAGGTGAACTCTGGTACCAGCCATGTCGGAATCTGCCAGCCAGCCCGCACCAGCCAGCCAACCGAACAGGGTGATGCGCACAGGCCGGAGGGCGACCGATCATGCGCTGATGGCAGGGGCGAGCCTGGCCAGCCGTCGCCGGGCAGCCGGGCCCCGATGGGCGGCCGCGCGGGCGGGCTGTCACGAACAGTGGCGGGCAGCGCGGTGGGGCGGCGATCGATCCAGATCGAGGAGGAAGACGACACGCCGCGGCCGTTCATGAAAATAATGAAGCCGCTGTGTGTGGAGTGTGCTAGTACTCGTAGCTCGCACTGCGTCTGCAGCCTATCCTACAGCCTATTATAAGTACGTAGTACGTCGGAGTAGCCGTCATGTGTGTACGTGTGTCTGCCATGTATCGATCCGCTATGCGTACGTCTAGCATCTGTTCTAGGGTACGTGCTGATGATCGTCGATGGACCAGCCACAGGGTCGATCGTACGTACGCTGGGGGAGCAGAGTACGTGCTCGTGTGAATGATTCCGGTGATGACGACGAGATCGCGAGAACCGACGACGAGGCGGCTGCGGCGTCGAACCTTGGTGGAGTGTGAAAAAAATAGAGAAACTACATTATTTAGTCTATTTTATTTGACCACAGCTCCCTCCATGGTAATTCCTCCATTTCAAAATACAGACCGTTTTGATTTTTCTAAATTTATAGGATTTGTTGCGTGCACTCCTAAATATAATGCATGTATAGATGCACAGTATAATCTATAAATTTGGAAAAGTCAAAATGACATATTTTTGAACAGACGGAGTAATTAAGAAGAAGAATTGTGATCTCTATATCTTCCTTGCAGCCACTCTCACCCTCGCTAATGGGACCAATAATCACCACCGGGCAGCTATCTTTTTATCGCAAACATTGGCCCGATTACCCTCAGCACATCATCATCCGTGTGTGGGGCAGCGTTGATCAAACAGCTTCTAAGAATGTCCTAGGGGTTAATTAGATTGCTGTCTTTGGTTATATCAATTGTTGTTTTGAATAATTTAAAGACAAAATATGCCTATATTTTTCTAATTAACAGGGAAAATTAGACAACTTTGAATAGCAGAATAGGGCCCTGTTTGGATGATTTGGGGTAAATTTACCTCAAGATAAATGTTTTGCTCCTATCATTTACCCCTAATAGTTTTACCCCATAAAGGTGTTTGGATTAGGGGTAAATGTGGTTCGGGATAACATTAATGTTCAATAGGTAGCTAGACTTGGTAGGATAGCCATGAGAGAGCCAGGAAATAATTTTCCTACTTTTGGTGGGATCTAGACAAGTTTTACCTCTATTTGACACCCAAAGAGGGGTAAAGAAAATTTGAGGGGTAAAGCATTTATCTCAACTCCTTTTACCCTCATGTTTGGATGTTGAAGGTAAAAAGTACCTTCTTTTACCCCATTTACCCTCCATCCAAACAGGCCCTAGGTGAAGTTAAAGTAAGCTTATACCAACTGATTAATAAATGTATAGTTAAAGTAAGCTTATACCACATAATTAATAACTTTGGTTATATACCTGCCCCATATTATATATATGCTACATCGGAGCCTTTTCTTCTCCCAGATTCCATGTTTACTTTTCCATGCTGATGGATCAATGGTTCCTTGACATCCATATATTATACTGAAAGATGCATGTTTTTTTAAGGAGAATTTTCTCCTTTTTTAAAAAAAATCGTGCGGCCGATGAGATCTGCACAGTTGCAACGCTTTGGTGTCATCTGCCAAACTGTCTGCTACTGGTAGACAACCTTTCACTCACTAGTGCATGATGCGCGCTATCGCGCGTGTTCCTAGAGTCTTTGTATCTCGTGTTGTTTTTTTTTCCTTTCTGCAATTGTTGGCATCCAAAGGCACAATTGGTTGTATGAAAACCACCATAGTATGTCTGAGATTTATTAATGTGTCAAACCTTCAAGTATTTGTTGAATGGCCCAATAATCCCCTCACTTGGTACATACAATAGATGCAATTCATGTGTGTTAAAGTATTGGGCAAGTTTTTTATTTAATTTAGTCGACCATAACTTATTTGTTAATTGGCCATCGATCTGAATAATGAAATTTGTAAATTTAGTAGATTGTGATTGTAGAGGAAAAGAATTTACTGGCTTTATTATAAAAAAATATAATAGTACTTGCAGTTATATTACAATGAAAGATATGATATCGTGCCAAAGAGTTCTAGCAGTTGATTACATAGGAACTTACCAGGAAGTTAGGATCCCTGTGAGATTTGGTGTTGGAGCAACATTATTGGTACCATTAGTAAAATAGTTAGTAGGCGTGTATTTTGGAAGAAATAAATAGTAATAAATAGAATAGTTCCAGACCATAGTACATGTTGCGATGGTAATAAAGATTCTCCTTTCTAAGTGCCGAAGGCCACTAATCAACTTTGGTGACGCTGCTGATTGAAGCTAAATTATCCTGGAATATAAATATTTTATCTAGGGGCAAGGCTTCTTGACTTTACATAAATCGTTTGATAGAAGCTGAATGATCTTGGAATATCAAGATTTTGTAGAAGAGCAAGGCTTCTTTGTTTTACACAGAATCGTTTGACAAAGTACTGGTAAAAAGATTACCAGAAGAGGATATGGTCGGAGTAAACAAGGAGAGGAGAACCTGGAAAAAGCACGAGTCCAATTTGTGGGACACGTGCAAGGTCATCATAAGCCAAGAACAAGAAGTCTTCTATGATAGGCCATTTATATGATCAGCCTGACAAGAGGAAGCATGTACTTGTCAACGTTTTCATACTTGGAATACGAATACCTGCAAGTGAGCAGTGAACCGTGTTGTTAGTGATCATACGAAGGATATTTTTTTATGTTTTCACACTATTTTCATACCTATTTTCAAACTCTTTTGTACCTAGTTTCACGCGATCAGCCGAGTAAGCAGATTTTTTTTGTCTGCTACCAATTGCGTCTTCACACATCACCACGTCACACACCACTGATCTAGCTATAGTCAATCATTCAACCTTGTACTGCTGAAATAGAGTATGCAAATGCAGAGAACTGGAAAGCAACTAATTAAAGAAAATGTATATTCGATCTTTGCGCAGGCAATACAACAAGCAAGTGGTGTGCATTAGAACTGAAGTAGAAAGAGGGGATGGACACTTGAGCTACATGTTAGGCTTGCATAGTTGCATGTCCTACCGATGATTTCTGAAAAGATCAGGCAAGATATGAACTTATCCATTCTTTGATCTCTCTAGAATTAGTAACACAAGTAGTATCTCTCAGTCCATGAAAACCAAGGGCTAAGAAAATAAATTTAGGTAAAGATTTAAAATCAGAGCAGATAAAATCAATTCTGTGGGGTTAGTCTAATAAAGGCCGACATAAATAATGATGTTTCATAAACTGAAGGAGCTTATCACCTACGCCCCTTTTCCCTTATCTGATGCTATAACTATGCATTTGGAAAAAAAAAACATTATGAAATACCTTTGTTGAAAATGAATCCCTTCTTGTGGTGAGTTTTGCATTGTTCTGTTGAACTAATTGTCTAAAAGATACGTGAAGGTGCAAATATCAATCTACATATGTGTGTATCCCAATCAGTCATACATAAGATTAACTCTGAAAAGGAAACTATGTTATTAAAAGGGTACATTTTTTTAAAAAATAAAACCATAATAAAATAATCTTCAAAGCTTGCAAGCTACTACTGTGTATAGCAAACGCTGTAAGCAATATCGTAGCAAGCCATTTATGTGTGAGTAATATTTTGAGCTAATCATAGAGATAGGAAGGGTCTTTTTGATGGTTCTAACTTGGTATACGTAGAAACAAAAGATCCATCACAGCTCCAACTGATTATCTATTTTAGTGGTCCTGACGGGAGAAAAAAATTGTAAATTTGAACCAGAATCCTAATAAGTAAGGCTCAAACTTAAACCGTGTCGATTCAATGTTGTTGATAAAGTGTATCAGTAAAGGTGCTACCAGTTGCATAATAATAAGAGAACTGGCACTCTAACCTGCATGGATCCAGTTGATAAAGTGGGTCACTAAAGTATCTAACGATGCTTTACTAACTACTCTAATTGTGCTAATTCAAATTCCACTCCATAAAGAATGGAATTATCTTCAACAATTTTATTAACTAAGAAAAGGTATGGCAAGTGGCAGTACATAACAGCAGCCTTTAACAAGGTCAGCCAAGAATTTCATCTGAACATCAACATATATACTGATTATTTCCCCTGATGAAATTTTTTGTTGGCTGGTGCTGAGTTTATAGCCTGCAAAGAATCAAACAAAGAATTAGGAATCTCTAAATTTATAGAAGGCATGTGCAGCTTTATTTTAACCTTTTTCCAGTTTACAATACGAAGTATGATTCAATTGAAATATATACGAGGAACATAGCTATTTGCATGGTATTTGACTCAGTCAATATAAAAGAAAATATCAAAGTTTGGAAGTGAAGGTCATACTAAAATTCATGCAAATTAATAGTAGTAGACGTTGGGTTGTTTCTGTTCATTGGCTGGATGTAATACAACGAAATGCTTGGAAAATGAGAGTATTAGCAGCATTATATGTAGATATAATATCTGTCCATTAGATTAGAAAAGGGGGAAAATTACTTGGATAAGTTTGCTGTGCGGATTAGTGGAAATACTGGTTTGGAGTTGCATGAATAAATTCCTCGACGTAGCATTTGTAGTACTTGAATTGCTACGCATTAGTTACCAGGTAGAGAAAAGTGGATATGCACTGGAATTAAATCAAAACTACAACGCTATAAGATGACCACAGATTCTAAAACGGCTGCATAAGAGGAATTATAACCTCGCTGGATGGTAGACACAGGCCGGAGGGAGAAGCACCTCGTCCAGGAAGGCCATGGCGGCGCGATGGTTGGGGACGGCAGTGGCTATGGCGATGAACTTGATGCGCTTCATCTCTCGCTCGCAGCTCACGCGCCCCACGAGTGTCGTGTACGAGGAGGGGGCCGCGGATGACGAGGATGGGGACGCCATGGCCCGGGCAGCCGCGGGGAAGGGGGTGGCGCTGGCGCAGGAGAAACTACGTCGGACCGCGGCAGCGGCGGCGTCAGGCTGGGTTGGGGGCGCTGGGTCCCACAAACAGGGTTTTCGATTTCGTTTTGCAAAAAAATTCGCCCAGGTCCGAAATGACCGAAATTCGCAAAATTCGGACGAAATTTCGTTTCTGCCGGTCAAACAGGCACGTTCAAATCTGACCAAATTTTGGCCGAAATCACCGAATTTTTTTGAAAATTCCAGGCGAAATTTCGTTTGTGCAGAATTAAAAACCTATTTACTAGCACCACCACGCAGATAATATATCGTCGATCTACTAGCAGCCTAGCAAGCTAGCTAACAGCCAAGAACCAAGATGATTATTGACAAGATAAAGTCATGGAATTAAGCCAAAAGGAGCCATGAGACAAAAGCTAGCCGTCGTGAAAAGCCAAATGGAGCGATGTCCCACTGCGATGCATGCAATCCATGCGTGCATCGCACGAGCGCGCTGGCCGAGCCATCAGCCCTGCCGACGGCCGCGGCGCGTGGCGGCGGGCGGCGCGGCCACCACGTCCAGGAACGCCCGGTACTGGATCTCCTCGAGCAGGCCCTGCGGCATCACGCCCGCCTCGTCGGCGTCGTCGCCCGCGCAAGGGGAAGCCACGCCAAGCGCCTCGGGCCGATCCTCCTCCGCCGTCGGCGTCGCCCAGCTCCATGCGCGGCACCAGGTCCGGGTAGAAGCCGTGCAGCGCGTCTTGTAGCAGCCCCGCGTCCGGCGGCCCGTTCCGCAGAGGTAGACCAGCGAGCCGAGCTGCGCGATGGAGTCGGGGAGGCGGCCCTCGAACGCGTTGGAGGCCGCGCTCGTCGCTCGAGAGGCGCGGTCGGCGCCGCCGCCGCCGAAGTGAATCGGGAGGGGAAAAAAAATACGCTGCTGTATCGAGATATAGGGGAACTAGGGTTACCAATAGAATGGGCTTGTGCTGCTGTACCAATAGGAACCGGATCTAATTCAAACAGGCCGAAATATATAAAAACGAATGGGCCAATTTCGTCATGGGCCGAGAAGGCCAAAATTCGCGAAATTTCGCCGAAATTTTGAACACTGCCCACAAACCCATCTCCATGGGACACCGAACGCGCCGACCTGCCGCACCACCTCGCCTGCACGTGGGTCCCCGTGCACCGCCGCCTCTCACCCCCGCCGTCCGCTCCGCCACGCCGCCGGTGGGGGACCCGATTGGCGGCGTCCCAGTGGCGGATTTGGACTGCTCTGTCGCTGCCTCCCCCTCCTGCTCTATCCCGGTCGTCATCCGCCGAGGTCCGCGCCCCTCCCCCTCCTGCTCCATCTCAGTCGTTGCCGGCCTCCGCCTTGGTGGATCCCGGTGTACAGGCGGGGGATTCGACTGGTGGCGGATCTGGCCGACAGCATGGAGGAGGAGGAGGCACGCGGGCGGCGAATCCGGCTGTTATACGCGCACCACTGCCATGTTGCTGGCCGTAGGCCTTGGTGGAAAACTTGACTGCGTGACTGAAGCGTCCCCTCATAAGAGAGAATATAAATGTGATACAAACATCAGTCCCAGGAGGCTGATGACACATTTATTACATCAGATGGTTCATTACCGTACAACTCTACGCGGTAGTGAGCAGAGAAGCACCACTATTGCGAGGATTACAATCCACACACATGAAGCGTCCCCTCATACGAGAGAACTTAAAAGTGATACAAAGCACCAGTCCCAGGAGGCTGATGCCACATTTATTACATCAGATGGTTCAAAACCGTACAAACCTTGGAGGGCACTCGATTCTTCCTGAGGATGGTTTTGCCCGTCAGCATGTACTCCTGCATCAGCGGCTGCAGGGTCCCTGACTCGGGAGGCCCTTGTGATGCTCCGGGAAACCATCTGCAGAACGAGTGGATTGGGACTAAAATTAGGTGATGTTTAAGTTGGTTAAGTCGTATTTTTGAAAAGGCAGTATCTATTTACTGCCGGCAAGCACACAATCAACAAGCAATCATCACAAACAACAAGCACAAGCAACTTTATTACAGCAAGGGTGGTACAACAAGGGTAAGGCCAAACGCGTACTACACGACCGGGTACACAACTACAAAAGGAAAGGGGCACAGATCTTCTTCGGACCTCACGGCTTCATCCCTTGACGGTCGCTAGCACTTTAAGCTGACTCATCGGCTTGAGTGGGTTCCTCCCTCGGAAAGGAACTCACGACCTCCGGGGAAATGAGTGGTCCCGGTTCGCCATCCTTTAGACCTCCGTTTTCCCGGGGTTGCGTTGTGGCTTCTCTTGCGGCGGCGGTCGTAGACCTTCCAGGATTCTCGGGTGGGGCTAGTGGGTTTCCAACGAGTGGTCCCCATCCTACGATGGGCGTTCCGAGCAGAACATGGTCTTCTCCTATTGCCGGGACTGGGGTTCCACTACTAGCCCATTCTTGCATACGCCGGTCTCGGGCTTGCCTGAGGCTCTCCTGAGCAACTGCTTCACTACTGACCGCTGCTGCGGCTCTTGCCTCGGCTTGGACTGCTCGGATCTGCTGCAGTCTTAGTGCGAGCTCTGCTTGCTCGGCTCGATGGGTCTGTTCCCTCAGCAAGTTGGCTTGCTCGTCAAAGAGCTGATCCAAGGAGGCTAGGTAGGTAGCTACTTGGTACAGGAGGACTTCTTCATGGCGGCGCCGTTCTAGGCTTCTCATTCGAGCTTCCCAAACTGGAGTCCTGATGGCTGGTGGGAAGAACCTCATTGGTGTGGGGGTGAGGTGTCCTTCGAAAATCCGGCACAGGTAACGAAGTGCTTTCCTGACGGCTAGGGGATAGGTGTCCTGGTGCCTAAACCCTGTAGCAGTCACTCGCCATGACTGGATGTCGGGGTAGCGGTCACTTCTGGCGACGACTAGGATCACCTGGCAGCGGAGAGTGCCATGATGCTCGTACTCTCTGCTGTAGTATCTTGGGCGTTCCGTGACTCCAAGGCTTTCTAGGGTGTTGATCAAGAGGCTGGGGAAACCAGGTGCAGCTTGGCAATCGCCCTGGGTCCATCCTTCCTCAGCCATCTGAAAACAAAGATAGGGTGAAAACTTGCACAAATATTTGAGGTACACAAAAGGGGTGGATGACATTTATTACAACATGGTGGGGTACAACTTCATGGGTACACGATTATTAGGGCAGAAGTTCTAGCTTGGGTGCTACTCCTATCATGGGGATTTTTCTTCGATCCTAAGGGAGCGCTTCTTCGGTGGGAGATACTGATCCATCATATCATCCTCGGTCTGAGTTCCTTTGTCCCAGTGGGTTTCTTCGGGTTCTTCTTCTTCAGTTTGAGTTCCAACATCCCAATGGGTTTCCATGGGCTCTTCCTCTTCGGTCTGAATGCCTACATCCCATTGAGCCTCTTCGGGTTCTTCTTCTTCGTCTTCCTCTATCCATCCACCTATTCCCCAGCGGGCCTTGTACCTCCGCATCCGAGCTTGGAGAGCGGCTAGCGAGTCCTCGGCGCGTGTGGCCCTTGCCCGCTGTTCTTCCAGTTCTTCTTCTTTTTCATCCATTTGGACTTGGAGGGCGGCTAGGGAATACTCGGCATGTACGGTCCTCGACCGTTGTTCATCCAGCTCCTGCGTTGCCTTTTCTGCTCTATGGACTTGCTGCTTCAGTTGTGCTGCTTGCTCGCGGTAGAGCTCATCCAGGCCGGTGAGATAGATGGATAGGTGAGAGACCGTGTCTTCTAGGTCTTCTTCTTCTCTTCCAAGTCCTCTCATCCTAGCAATCCATGTGCGTCCTCTTCCTTCAGTCGGCGGGAAAAATCCCATAGGAGTCCGCTGGAGGTGATGCCTGTAGATCACACGCAGACGCCGCAGGGCTTTGCGGGCGGCTTTCCGATAGGTATCCGGGAAGCGGAATCCAGTGGTGGAGATGAACCAAGGGTCCACATCAGGGTAGCGGGTGCTCCTTGCTATGAAAATCATCAGGTCACACCGAAGAGTGCCCTTGGAGTCGTACTCCCGGTAAAGAAACTCTGGCGGATCCACAACTCCAATGCGTTCCAGGCTGAGTATTAACAACTTAGGAAGGCCGGGCTCTGCGAAACAGATTCCGCCGATCCATCCATCGTCAGCCATCTGGAACAGGGCAAGAACCAAAGGTAAGTATTTGTGTGAGGAAAGGGTTGAGGATAGAAAAGTCCTAAAGTGAAGGGTCCTGAAAACGGGTTTCGCTCCTAGGATCACGTCCTACGGCCAACCTACGGCTCTGATACCACCTGAAGCGTCCCCTCATACGAGAGAACTTAAAAGTGATACAAAGCACCAGTCCCAGGAGGTTGATGCCACATTTATTACATCAGATGGTTCAAAACCGTACAAACCTTGGAGGGCACTCGATACAGATGCTAATAATAATTAACCAGGCTACGACATAACACCAGACCGCGAACCACATAGGGTCTACTACGGGCTCAGAGTACTGCGACAGCGGAGGCATCTCGACAGGGCCGGTTCCACAGGCAAGGTTGGGTGTAGAACGGTAACCCTACTCGGCGTCGTCTGGTACGAAGTCCGGGTCTTCTTCTGTAAAAAGTAAGAGTGGGGTGAGTACAAACGTACTCAGCAAGTCCAATCACACCCACGGAGGGGGTTATAACAGAATAATATGCATAGGTAAATCAAGGATAAGGTTTCGGTTTAATTTGCAGAAAAACGACATTTTATGCAGGGGTTTATTTTAAAGAAAACCTTTATGAACAACAAGTTTCAGGAGTAACACGGGGTTTCAAATTTTAAACTGCTACCGGACTCCCCGTCCGTCGTAGCACACGGCACAACTGCCGGACACAATTCCAAAACAACTCACACCAGCCCGTCCCAAAGAAACACTAGTTATGTGACCACACCATAACTCGCCCAATACCGTGGGCACGGCTATTCGAATAGATTCTTAACTCTGCAGAGGTGTGCAACTTTACCCACAAGTAGGATGCCACAACTCGAACACCGTCGTGTCGGTGTAGATCCCAACATAGCCATTACCCACCATAGCTAAGCCTGACTAGCCATCACGGGATGCACCAAGGGGTAATTGACCGTTCACTTAGGTATAACCGGGCATAAGTCACTCGAGGCTTATCCCTTTTCCTTAGTTACCCGTTGCTCTCAGCTCTCCTGATGGCTTTCACACCAACTAGTGGGATTTATGCTACGCTGTTGCCCATACAACGGTCGAGTGGTTTGCACGAAAGTGGAGTTAGGTGAGATGACACACCAACTCGGTCCTTAGACACGACAAGATGGTTATCTCCCTTCTTTGCCCTGCCACACAGGCATAAGCACACCAATCGGCAAATCACACAGAAATGCCGTCCATCTCGCCCATACTCATCTTTTGGAAATCCACATTTTATCCCTTCCCACACGCACACATTTTCCTTATCAAATAAACCATATTATGAGTAAAGTCCTAAGCAAAAGCAGACATTAATCTAGGTGGTCAAGGAATGGTCATCACAAATCAAAGGGTGGCTATCCAACCGTGTTTTTCATGCAAGCAAAACATATGCAATTTTATAAAACAGGCCATTGGGTTGTGTTCATAAAAACTAGGACAGAAACATGCATCAAAGGATGGGATTGAACTTGCCGTCTTCAAAGCCTTCGGGGAAGTCTTGTCCTTCGGGCTCGGGGTCGTGGAATTGGTCCTCGTTCTCCTGCTCACAGCACGGCTCATTGACGGGTTCTCCTTCGTTCACTCCGTGGTCTACAGCGCACACAAACAAGCACACAATCAAAACAAAGATTTGTCGTCGAGCTCGAAACGGGAACACAAGAAATATAGAGCATAGAGTATTATTTTTGAATGGTTTCTGAATAGTAGGGCCAAAACTGAGTTAAGAGAGGCGGGGTAAAATTTTAAGTTAAGCCGGGGTCGTTAGGCACATAAAATGATAGGTCAGGGAAGCGTTTAGGCCCTAAACAGGGGTCCAGGGACCTAATTGTAATTAAGATTAAGTAGGCAGGGGCTCTGTTTATAATTTAGAAATTATTTGGGTCATTCTAAAAGAGTCAGGGGTTTATTTGTAATTAAGTTTATATGGAAGGGGGCTTATTTTGGAATTAGGTAAAAGGGCAGGGTTTACTTTGCAAATTGGTTAAAGGGGGGGGGGAAACTCTTAACCAAATAAGAGGGAAAGGAGGGGGCTTGGGGCAATTTTGCCCCTTCTTCCTCCTCCCCTCGACGCAGAACAGGGGAGGGGTAGGGAGCGCCGGCGGCGGCCGATTCGGCCGCCCTGGGCCTTGACGGCGGCCCGGGGTAGAGGGGAAAGGAGGTGGGGGCCCTGCGGGGTCGATCCCCGGCCTCACCTTGTGCCGGGGTGGGGCGTGGCGGTCCGGCCACGGAGGCCAGCAGCGGCGGGGGTGAGTGAGCGGCGGCGGCGGTGCAGGGTTGCGGAGAGGGGGCGTGGGGTGGCAACGCGGTTCGAGGTGGCGGTGTGGTGCTCGGGGGCTCGGCGGCCTCTTTTATAGGCGGCCAAGGCGGTGGCGGGGGCTGGGCGGCGTTAATGGCGTGGGGGCGGCGAGGCGACGCGACGGCACGGCGCGGGAGCACTGGTGGGGCGTCAATGGCGTGAGAAAACCGAGCGGCGAGGCGACGTGACGGCACGGGCAGGCGGCGACCGCCGCAGGCGGCGCTGTGCCACGGTCGACGCTGCTGTGCAGCGTCAACGGCGGTCGGCCGTGGCGTGACGCGCGCGGGCCAGGGTGAAGCACGGGGCGCAGGCGAGCGGGGCTGGGCAGGGTGGTGCTGCGCGCGACGGGCTGCGCACGGGCCGGACGGCGGGGCGCTGCGCGCGCAGGTGCGGCCAGGCGGCCGTGGCGCGGCGGCGCGGCGCTCAGGCTGAGGCGCCGAGCAGCTGCTGCGGCCGAGCGCGTGTACGCGCGCGAGGGGGGGGGAGGCAGCAGCAGCGCATGCGGGGGGAGGAGGACCGGGCCGGCCAGGCGCGCTGCGTGACCGGAATGGGGTCCAAGGGCGGCTCGTCCGGGGAGACGTGCTCGATTGGGCACGGTCGGGCGGAGCAGAGGGCGAGGGGAAGGGCGCGGGCCAGGCGCGCGCGGCAGAGAAGAAAGGAAGGAGAGAGAGGGAGAGGGAAGGAGAGAGAAAGAAAAGAAAAGAGAAAGAAAATGGGAAAAAGAAAAAGAAAAAGAAAAGAAGGGGAGAGAGAAGGGAAAAAGGGAAGAGGGAGGGAGGGATCCGCGCCGGGATCACGGCGCTGATCGCGGAGCCGGTCGGCCACGCTCGGCGTCCGGGCGCGCGAGAGCGCGACGCGCAGGTCGAGGGGAAACAGGGTGCTGGATACGGGTGTCGGGTCTTTGGGGAATCGGGAGATCCGGCGGAACAGGGAGGATTCCGGACAACTGGGGTTAGGGTTTCAAGGAGGGATCTCGAGCTCAACGACGAAGCAAAGTTTTAGCGCACGATTTATTTTAGGTAATTTTCGGGATGTTACAAACCTACCCCACTTAAAATGATTCTCGTCCTCGAGATTCGACTGGTTCCTAAACAGGTGGGGAAATTCCTTCTTCAGAGCATCTTCGCGCTCCCATGTAGCTTCTTTTACTCCGTGTCTGCTCCACTGAACTCTGCAAATTCGTACTTCGGAGTTTCTGGTTCTCCTGGCGACGGTGTCTAGAATCTTGACCGGTATTTCCTGGTACCGCAGGTCTGGCTGTAAATCTATTGTTTCTACTGGCACGTGCTCTGCCTCGGGTACCCTCAAACACCTTCTCAACTGCGAGACATGGAATACTGGGTGTATATCCGACATTTCTTCTGGTAGTTCCAAACGGTATGCTACTGCTCCAATTTTCTTCAGAACTCGGTATGGTCCAATATACCGAGGGGCCAATTTTCCTTGTACCTGAAATCTTCGGGTCCCTCGAATGGGTGATACCTTGAGATACGCGAAATCTCCTGGGTTGAAACTTATTTCCCGTCTTTTCTTGTCCGCATAGCTCTTTTGTCGGGACTGGGCTGCTTTTAGCTTTTCTCGAATCTCGGCGACTCTTTCCTCTGCTTCCTTTATGAGTGCGGGGCCGACTAGGGCACGTTCTCCTACTTCTGACCATATCAGAGGGGTTCTGCATTTTCTTCCGTAGAGAGCTTCAAACGGTGACATGCCCAAGCTTGCTTGGTACCCGTTGTTGTATGAGAACTCGGCATACGGTAAGCTTTGTTCCCAATCTTTGCCATAAGTGAGAACACACGCTCTCAGCATATCTTGCATAATCTGATTCACCCTTTCCGTCTGACCATCCGTCTGCGGATGATAAGCGGAACTAAAGTCTAGCTTGGTGCCCATGGCTTTATGCAAACTCTTCCAAAATCTTGAGGTGAACTGGGTCCCTCTATCTGAAACGATTCAGCTGGGCACACCATGCAATTTCACTATATTCTCTATATAGAGCTTAGCTAACTTCTCCCCGCCATAGTTGGTCCGTACGGGTATGAAGTGAGCTGATTTAGTAAGGCGATCCACTATTACCCATATGGAGTCATGTCCTTTCCGGGTTCTGGGCAAACCCACTACAAAATCCATTCCTACTTCATCCCATTTCCAAACTGGAATGGGTAGGGGTTGCAACAGTCCTGCCGGCTTCTGGTGTTCAGCTTTGATTCTCTGGCAAGTATCGCAATGGGCGACGAATCGTGCAATATCTGCCTTCATCCCATTCCACCAATATTTCTGTCTTAAGTCCATGTACATTTTGGTGGATCCTGGGTGAATGGAGTAGGCTGAGTTGTGGGCTTCATCCATGATTATCTGCCTGAAATCTCCTTTCTGGGGCACACAAATTCTGTCTTTATACCACAACGTTCCCTTATTATCAACTCGAAAGTCTGGGGCCTTATTCTCTCCGGTTTGCCTCCGGATTTCCATCAGTCCCTTGTCCGATTTTTGGGCTTTCCTGATTCTTTCTTCTAGAGTGGATTGAACGTTCAGCACTTGGCTGGAACCTCGAGGGACAATGTGCACATTTAATCGTGCCATTTCCTCTCGTAAATGGTCATTCTTGGGCCCGTAGGATTTCCGACTTAGGGCATCAGCTACTACATTGGCTTTACCTGGGTGATAATGAATTTCCAAATTATAATCTTTGACTAATTCCAGCCATCTTCTCTGCCTCAAGTTCAAGTCCGGCTGGGTGAAGATATACTTCAAACTTTTATGGTCCGTGAAGATTTCACACTTATTTCCAATCAAATAATGCCTCCAGATCTTAAGTGCGTGCACTACGGCTGCAAGTTCTAGGTCATGGGTCGGGTAATTTTGCTCATGAGTCCTGAGCTGACGGGAAGCATATGCAACGACTTTCCCATCTTGCATCAGTACACAACCCAATCCTTGTCGGGACGCATCACAATAGATGACAAAATCCCGATGAATATCCGGCAGGGTTAGCACTGGGGCTGTCGTCAATCTTTGCTTCAACTCCTGGAAGCTCCTTTCGCACGACTCCGTCCAGGTGAACTTCTTTTCTTTCTTGAGCAGCTCGGTCATGGGCCGGGCTATTTTAGAAAACCCTTCAATGAATCTCCGATAATACCCAGCTAATCCAAGAAAACTCCTGATCTCACTCACGTTGGTCGGCGGTTGCCAGTTGGAGACTGCTTCGACCTTCTCGGGGTCCACTGCTACTCCTTCTGCGGTCAGAATATGACCAAGGAAGGCTACTTTCTCCAGCCAGAACTCGCACTTGCTGAATTTGGCGTATAACCTATGCATTCTCAGCTTCTCTAGAACTACCCTCAGGTGTTGCTCGTGCTCCTGAATACTCTTTGAGTAAATAAGGATGTCGTCAATGAAGACTACGACAAACTTATCTAGCTCGTCCATAAACACTTTGTTCATGAGGTTCATGAAATAGGCCGGTGCATTTGTCAGTCCGAAAGACATCACTGTGAACTCAAACTGTCCGTATCGGGTGACAAAGGCTGTCTTCGGGATGTCGCTTTCCCTAATCTTGAGCTGAAAATATCCGGACCTTAGGTCAATCTTGGAAAAGTACTTGGCTCCTTTTAACTGATCAAAGAGATCATCGATCCTGGGAAGGGGGTACTTATTTTTGATAGTGACTTCGTTTAGTGCCCGGTAGTCTACACACAACCTCATACTTCCGTCCTTCTTCTTGACAAATAGGACCGGGGCTCCCCAAGGAGACGAACTTGGCCTGATGAAGCCAATTCGTTGTAGTTCCTCTAATTGTTTCTTTAACTCTGCCAACTCAGAGGCTGCCATCCTATAAGGTCTCTTGGCTATAGGGGCAGTCCCAGGGACAAGGTCAATGACAAATTCTATGTCCCTATCTGGTGGCATACCGGGAAGTTCTTCGGGAAAGACATCGGGGTACTCATTCACTACTGGGACTTCTTCCAAGGACTTGGCTTCCATGCTAAACACCATCGGGTTTGCTCCACTTTCCCGGGTATGACAGGTCACTCGGACTCCCTCTGGGTTTGTCAGATGTACTACCTTGTCCGTACAACCTATGAGGCCATTATGTTTGCTTAGCCAGTCCATTCCAAGGATCACATCTATCCCTTCTGACTTAAGTACTACTAGGTCTGCTAAAAACTCTACCCCACTTAAATTGATCCTTACCCGTAGACAACCCAGTTGACACCTGATGTCTCCTCCGGGCGTCCAGGTTAATAGGGGTGTTTTTAGTAGTACTGTAGGTATTTTATGTTTCTCCACAAAACTCGAAGATATGAATGAGTGTGATGCTCCAGAATCAAACAGTACTGTTGCAAGAGTTGAGCTGACTAGGTACTCACCGAGTACTACGCCCTGGGCTCCTTGAGCTTCCTGTGCGTCGATGTGGTTGACACGGGCTCGTCCAAAAGACTGCTGGGATTGCCTCTGCTGGTTGTTGTTGTTGCTGCTGTTGCCACGGAGGGGCACTCGGTTGGCACCGGTCAGAACTGGCTTGGGTCCGTTCACTGTGTTGGAGAAAGCCGAAGTAGCAGGCTTGTTCTTGGCATAGGGGCAGTCGGCGATGAAGTGACCCGTCTCACGGCAGTTGAAGCAGGCTCTCACGTTGCTGTTGTTGTTGGTGACCTGGCTCGCATTATTCTGTGAGGCCCTCATGGTGTTCTGGCTTCTGGGCTGTGTGTTAGGGGCCCGTGGTCCTGTCACTTGAGACTGAGTTTTGTACTGCATTGGGGCTTGGGACCTTGGTGCGTTGTAGCTGAGACTTCTGGTCTTCTGAAAACAATCCTGCTGGCGAGACTTACTCTCCAGAAACTTGCGTTTGTTCTCTTTCCTTTCATCAATCTTAGCCTTCTCGGTGAGGATTGCCTTGTTCATCAAGGTGTTGAAATCAGGATAGATCTGAGGGGTGAGCAGGGTCCTGAGTTCTGGGTTTAGTCCCTTCTTGAACATGTCCTGCTTCTTCTCGTCGTCGTTCACTTCATCTGGCGCATATCGAGACAGCTCCATAAACTGGTGAGTATATTCTTCCACCGACATACTCCCCTGCTGAAGTGCGCGGAACTCATCTGCCTTGCGCTTCATGGTGGCCGAGGGGATGTGATAACGGCGGAACTCCCTCACGAATTCATTCCAGGTGATGGTGGAGGCATCTCTGGCAGCAGCGCAGTAATTCTCCCACCAGGCTAAGGCAGTCCCGGTGAGTTGATGTGCAGCCAGAAGAACTTTATCTCGATCCTGGCACCCAAATGGCTCGAGCTTCCTCTGGATCACGCGGAGCCAGTCATCTGCATCCAAGGGGTTGCTGGATCCGGCAAAAGTGGGTGGTTTGGCCCTCAGAAAAGCTGTCAGCTTGTCATTAAAGGTCTGCTCTCGTGGCTGCCTGTTCACTAGAGCATTGGCCAGTGTCTCCAGTATGAGAGTCTGGTTATGGATTACTTGTGCCAGGTCCACGAAAGGTGGTGGTGGTGGTGGTGGCAGCTGTGCACCATGATTTTCTCCTCTGCCCTGACTCACTTCTTGTTCTTCCTGAGGATGGTTTTGCCCGTCAGCATGTACTCCTGCATCAGCGGCTGCAGGGTCCCTGACTCGGGAGGCCCTTGTGATGCTCCGGGAAACCATCTGCAGAACGAGTGGATTGGGACTAAAATTAGGTGATGTTTAAGTTGGTTAAGTCGTATTTTTGAAAAGGCAGTATCTATTTACTGCCGGCAAGCACACAATCAACAAGCAATCATCACAAACAACAAGCACAAGCAACTTTATTACAGCAAGGGTGGTACAACAAGGGTAAGGCCAAACGCGTACTACACGACCGGGTACACAACTACAAAAGGAAAGGGGCACAGATCTTCTTCGGACCTCACGGCTTCATCCCTTGACGGTCGCTAGCACTTTAAGCTGACTCATCGGCTTGAGTGGGTTCCTCCCTCGGAAAGGAACTCACGACCTCCGGGGAAATGAGTGGTCCCGGTTCGCCATCCTTTAGACCTCCGTTTTCCCGGGGTTGCATTGTGGCTTCTCTTGCGGCGGCGGTCGTAGACCTTCCAGGATTCTCGGGTGGGGCTAGTGGGTTTCCAACGAGTGGTCCCCATCCTACGATGGGCGTTCCGAGCAGAACATGGTCTTCTCCTATTGCCGGGACTGGGGTTCCACTACTAGCCCATTCTTGCATACGCCGGTCTCGGGCTTGCCTGAGGCTCTCCTGAGCAACTGCTTCACTACTGACCGCTGCTGCGGCTCTTGCCTCGGCTTGGACTGCTCGGATCTGCTGCAGTCTTAGTGCGAGCTCTGCTTGCTCGGCTCGATGGGTCTGTTCCCTCAGCAAGTTGGCTTGCTCGTCAAAGAGCTGATCCAAGGAGGCTAGGTAGGTAGCTACTTGGTACAGGAGGACTTCTTCATGGCGGCGCCGTTCTAGGCTTCTCATTCGAGCTTCCCAAACTGGAGTCCTGATGGCTGGTGGGAAGAACCTCATTGGTGTGGGGGTGAGGTGTCCTTCGAAAATCCGGCACAGGTAACGAAGTGCTTTCCTGACGGCTAGGGGATAGGTGTCCTGGTGCCTAAACCCTGTAGCAGTCACTCGCCATGACTGGATGTCGGGGTAGCGGTCACTTCTGGCGACGACTAGGATCACCTGGCAGCGGAGAGTGCCATGATGCTCGTACTCTCTGCTGTAGTATCTTGGGCGTTCCGTGACTCCAAGGCTTTCTAGGGTGTTGATCAAGAGGCTGGGGAAACCAGGTGCAGCTTGGCAATCGCCCTGGGTCCATCCTTCCTCAGCCATCTGAAAACAAAGATAGGGTGAAAACTTGCACAAATATTTGAGGTACACAAAAGGGGTGGATGACATTTATTACAACATGGTGGGGTACAACTTCATGGGTACACGATTATTAGGGCAGAAGTTCTAGCTTGGGTGCTACTCCTATCATGGGGATTTTTCTTCGATCCTAAGGGAGCGCTTCTTCGGTGGGAGATACTAATCCATCATATCATCCTCGGTCTGAGTTCCTTTGTCCCAGTGGGTTTCTTCGGGTTCTTCTTCTTCAGTTTGAGTTCCAACATCCCAATGGGTTTCCATGGGCTCTTCCTCTTCGGTCTGAATGCCTACATCCCATTGAGCCTCTTCGGGTTCTTCTTCTTCGTCTTCCTCTATCCATCCACCTATTCCCCAGCGGGCCTTGTACCTCCGCATCCGAGCTTGGAGAGCGGCTAGCGAGTCCTCGGCGCGTGTGGCCCTTGCCCGCTGTTCTTCCAGTTCTTCTTCTTTTTCATCCATTTGGACTTGGAGGGCGGCTAGGGAATACTCGGCATGTACGGTCCTCGACCGTTGTTCATCCAGCTCCTGCGTTGCCTTTTCTGCTCTATGGACTTGCTGCTTCAGTTGTGCTGCTTGCTCGCGGTAGAGCTCATCCAGGCCGGTGAGATAGATGGATAGGTGAGAGACCGTGTCTTCTAGGTCTTCTTCTTCTCTTCCAAGTCCTCTCATCCTAGCAATCCATGTGCGTCCTCTTCCTTCAGTCGGCGGGAAAAATCCCATAGGAGTCCGCTGGAGGTGATGCCTGTAGATCACACGCAGACGCCGCAGGGCTTTGCGGGCGGCTTTCCGATAGGTATCCGGGAAGCGGAATCCAGTGGTGGAGATGAACCAAGGGTCCACATCAGGGTAGCGGGTGCTCCTTGCTATGAAAATCATCAGGTCACACCGAAGAGTGCCCTTGGAGTCGTACTCCCGGTAAAGAAACTCTGGCGGATCCACAACTCCAATGCGTTCCAGGCTGAGTATTAACAACTTAGGAAGGCCGGGCTCTGCGAAACAGATTCCGCCGATCCATCCATCGTCAGCCATCTGGAACAGGGCAAGAACCAAAGGTAAGTATTTGTGTGAGGAAAGGGTTGAGGATAGAAAAGTCCTAAAGTGAAGGGTCCTGAAAACGGGTTTCGCTCCTAGGATCACGTCCTACGGCCAACCTACGGCTCTGATACCACCTGAAGCGTCCCCTCATACGAGAGAACTTAAAAGTGATACAAAGCACCAGTCCCAGGAGGTTGATGCCACATTTATTACATCAGATGGTTCAAAACCGTACAAACCTTGGAGGGCACTCGATACAGATGCTAATAATAATTAACCAGGCTACGACATAACACCAGACCGCGAACCACATAGGGTCTACTACGGGCTCAGAGTACTGCGACAGCGGAGGCATCTCGACAGGGCCGGTTCCACAGGCAAGGTTGGGTGTAGAACGGTAACCCTACTCGGCGTCGTCTGGTACGAAGTCCGGGTCTTCTTCTGTAAAAAGTAAGAGTGGGGTGAGTACAAACGTACTCAGCAAGTCCAATCACACCCACGGAGGGGGTTATAACAGAATAATATGCATAGGTAAATCAAGGATAAGGTTTCGGTTTAATTTGCAGAAAAACGACATTTTATGCAGGGGTTTATTTTAAAGAAAACCTTTATGAACAACAAGTTTCAGGAGTAACACGGGGTTTCAAATTTTAAACTGCTACCGGACTCCCCGTCCGTCGTAGCACACGGCACAACTGCCGGACACAATTCCAAAACAACTCACACCAGCCCGTCCCAAAGAAACACTAGTTATGTGACCACACCATAACTCGCCCAATACCGTGGGCACGGCTATTCGAATAGATTCTTAACTCTGCAGAGGTGTGCAACTTTACCCACAAGTAGGATGCCACAACTCGAACACCGTCGTGTCGGTGTAGATCCCAACATAGCCATTACCCACCATAGCTAAGCCTGACTAGCCATCACGGGATGCACCAAGGGGTAATTGACCGTTCACTTAGGTATAACCGGGCATAAGTCACTCGAGGCTTATCCCTTTTCCTTAGTTACCCGTTGCTCTCAGCTCTCCTGATGGCTTGCACACCAACTAGTGGGATTTATGCTACGCTGTTGCCCATACAACGGTCGAGTGGTTTGCACGAAAGTGGAGTTAGGTGAGATGACACACCAACTCGGTCCTTAGACACGACAAGATGGTTATCTCCCTTCTTTGCCCTGCCACACAGGCATAAGCACACCAATCGGCAAATCACACAGAAATGCCGTCCATCTCGCCCATACTCATCTTTTGGAAATCCACATTTTATCCCTTCCCACACGCACACATTTTCCTTATCAAATAAACCATATTATGAGTAAAGTCCTAAGCAAAAGCAGACATTAATCTAGGTGGTCAAGGAATGGTCATCACAAATCAAAGGGTGGCTATCCAACCGTGTTTTTCATGCAAGCAAAACATATGCAATTTTATAAAACAGGCCATTGGGTTGTGTTCATAAAAACTAGGACAGAAACATGCATCAAAGGATGGGATTGAACTTGCCGTCTTCAAAGCCTTCGGGGAAGTCTTGTCCTTCGGGCTCGGGGTCGTGGAATTGGTCCTCGTTCTCCTGCTCACAGCACGGCTCGTTGACGGGTTCTCCTTCGTTCACTCCGTGGTCTACAGCGCACACAAACAAGCACACAATCAAAACAAAGATTTGTCGTCGAGCTCGAAACGGGAACACAAGAAATATAGAGCATAGAGTATTATTTTTGAATGGTTTCTGAATAGTAGGGCCAAAATTGAGTTAAGAGAGGCGGGGTAAAATTTTAAGTTAAGCCGGGGTCGTTAGGCACATAAAATGATAGGTCAGGGAAGCGTTTAGGCCCTAAACAGGGGTCCAGGGACCTAATTGTAATTAAGATTAAGTAGGCAGGGGCTCTGTTTATAATTTAGAAATTATTTGGGTCATTCTAAAAGAGTCAGGGGTTTATTTGTAATTAAGTTTATATGGAAGGGGGCTTATTTTGGAATTAGGTAAAAGGGCAGGGTTTACTTTGCAAATTGGTTAAAGGGGGGGAAACTCTTAACCAAATAAGAGGGAAAGGAGGGGGCTTGGGGCAATTTTGCCCCTTCTTCCTCCTCCCCTCGACGCAGAACAGGGGAGGGGTAGGGAGCGCCGGCGGCGGCCGATTCGGCCGCCCTGGGCCTTGACGGCGGCCCGGGGTAGAGGGGAAAGGAGGTGGGGGCCCTGCGGGGTCGATCCCCGGCCTCACCTTGTGCCGGGGTGGGGCGTGGCGGTCCGGCCACGGAGGCCAGCAGCGGCGGGGGTGAGTGAGCGGCGGCGGCGGTGCAGGGTTGCGGAGAGGGGGCGTGGGGTGGCAGCGTGGTTCGAGGTGGCGGTGTGGTGCTCGGGGGCTCGGCGGCCTCTTTTATAGGCGGCCAAGGCGGTGGCGGGGGCTGGGCGGCGTTAATGGCGTGGGGGCGGCGAGGCGATGCGACGGCACGGCGCGGGAGCACTGGTGGGGCATCAATGGCGTGCGAAAACCGAGGGCGAAGCGACGTGACGGCACGGGCAGGCGGCGACCGCCGCAGGCGGCGCTGTGCCACGGTCGACGCTGCTGTGCAGCGTCAACGGCGGTCGGCCGTGGCGTGACGCGCGCGGGCCAGGGTGAAGCACGGGGCGCAGGCGAGCGGGGCTGGGCAGGGTGGTGCTGCGCGCGACGGGCTGCGCACGGGCCGGACGGCGGGGCGCTGCGCGCGCAGGTGCGGCCAGGCGGCCGTGGCGCGGCGGCGCGGCGCTCAGGCTGAGGCGCCGAGCAGCTGCTGCGGCCGAGCGCGTGTGCGCGCGCGAGGGGGGGGGAGGCAGCAGCAGCGCGCGCGCGGGGAGGAGGACCGGGCCGGCCAGGCGCACTGCGTGACCGGAATGGGTCCAAGGGCGGCTCGTCCGGGGAGACGTGCTCGATTGGGCACGGTCGGGCGGAGCAGAGGGCGAGGGGAAGGGCGCGGGCCAGGCGCGCGCGGCAGAGAAGAAAGGAAGGAGAGAGAGGGAGAGGGAAGGAGAGAGAAAGAAAAGAAAAGAGAAAGAAAATGGGAAAAAGAAAAAGAAAAAGAAAAGAAGGGGAGAGATAAGGGAAAAAGGGAAGAGGGAGGGAGGGATCCGCGCCGGGATCACGGCGCTGATCGCGGAGCCGGTCGGCCATGCTCGGCGTCCGGGCGCGCGAGAGCGCGACGCGCAGGTCGAGGGGAAATAGGGTGCTGGATACGGGTGTCGGGTCTTTGGGGAATCGGGAGATCCGGCGGAACAGGGAGGATTCCGGACAACTGGGGTTAGGGTTTCAAGGAGGGATCTCGAGCTCAACGACGAAGCAAAGTTTTAGCGCACGATTTATTTTAGGTAATTTTCGGGATGTTACAACACACATAACGATATTAAAAACAAAGAGAAAATCATCAGAGTCTGGCGCCATGCGGTATCTCCTGTGGGTGACCCTAATCCACAGGCAAGGCTGGGTGCAGGACGGTACCCCTACTCAACGTCGTCGGGTACAAAGTCTGGATCTTCTTCTGTAAAAAAAATAAAAAAAATAATAAAATAAATAATGGGGTGAGTACAAACATACTCAGCAAGTCCAACCACACCCACGGAGGGGTATAAGCAGAATATAATGCACAGGATAAATCAAGGTCAAGGCTAGGGTTTGATTTACGGAAAGCAATATTTAATGCAGGGGTTCATTTGAAAGAAAACATTTCTAAAACTAGTTTTCTTATACTGAGTAACACAACGGTTGATCTACACGGGATCCAAGTTTTAGACTGCTACCGGACTCCTCATCCGCCGTAGCACACGGCACAACTGCCGAACACATTTCCAAAACAACTCACGCCAACCCATCCCAAAGTAAACACTAGTTGTGAGACCACACCGTAACTCGCCCAGTTCCGTGGGCACGGACTATTCGAATATGTTTCAACTCTGCAGAGGTGTGCAACTTTACCCACCAGCGGGGTACCGCAACTCGATCACCTTAGTGTCGGTGCAGATCCCAACAAAGCCATTACCCACCTTAGCTAGACCTGACTAGCCATCACGGGATGCACCAAGGGGTCATCGACCTTTCACCTAGGTTTAACCGGGCATAAGTCACTCGGGGCTTATCCCTTTTCCTTAGTCACTCGTTGCTCTCAGCTCTCCTGATGGCTATCAGAATAACTATTTGGATTTATGCTAAGCCGTTGTCCATACAACGGTCGAGTGGTTTGCACGAAAGTGGAGTTAGGTGAGATGTAACACCAACTCGATCCTTTGTTGCGACAAGATGGATATCTCCCTTCCTTGCCCTGCCACACTGGCACGGGCACACCAAATGGCAAATCACACTGAAATGTCATCCATCCCGTCTAGACTCATCTTTCGAAAAACCACTTTTATCCCTTCCCACACACACACATTTTCGTTGTAAAGCGAGTTGAAATGTGTATAAGTTTCTAAGCGTTCTAGCAGCGATTAACATCCAAACAAAATCAGACATTAATCTAGGTGGTCAAGGAATGGTTATCACAAATCAAGGGGTGGCTATCCAACCGTGTTTTCATGCAAGCAAATCATATGCAATTTTGTAAAACAGGCCAATAGGTTGTGTTTATAAAAACTAGGACAGAAGCATGCATCAAAGGGCGGGATTGAACTTGCCGTCTACAAAGCCTTCTGGGATGTCCTGCCCTTCGGGCTCGGGGTCGCGGAATGAGTCCTCATTCACCTGCTCACAGTACTGCTTGTTGACGGGCTCTCCTTCATTCACTCTGTGGTCTACAACGCACACAAACAAGCACACAATCAATACACAGAAGATAAAGATCTATCGTTGAGCTCGAATCGGGAACACATAAGATATAGAGTTCGGAGTAATATTTTTAGGTGGTTTCCTAATGACATGGCTAAAAATATATTAGAAGTGGCGTGGTCGAATTTGGAGGCAATTAGAGGATTTTTGGCGCATGAAATGATAGGTTAAGGAGGTGTTTAAGGGCTAAACCGGGGTTCAAGAAGAGATGAAAATAGGATGAATGGATAGTATATGATTTTATAGGAATTAAGAAAGAAGAATCACTTGAATGGAAGCTTGGATGGGTGAGATATTACATGTATAAGATTGGGTGTTTAAATAATTCCGAAAATAGAAAACAATATTGATTATGTGTGACGTGCTTTAACAGGTGCTGCATGGCCTGTTTGTGCGTGGCTTGAATGTTGTCTTTGGGCTGCACGGCCCAACAGAGCGACGTGTGAGACTTTGGATTGGTGGGTTCTATGTTCCTACATGTGTTCACTAAATTGGCAGAGACGAGAGAGTAGACGGACAGAGCAGCTTCCTGCTCGTCCGCTCCGTCCGCCATGGCTGACAGCTCAAATTCGAGCCGGCGGCAGCTCCGGCCACCATTCTTGGATCCGAGTGCACGGGGAGAGAAAGGAGGGTGAAGGGATTCTACTTTGGTGGCTATAGGCACGGGAGGTGGAGGTTGGCTCCGGCGGCCGCGGCAGCCATAGCCGCGACAACTCGGAGCTCGTGGGGAGCTCACTGGTGGCAGGCAGAAGAAGGGGTGCTGGTTGGGAAAGGTAGAGGAGGGTACGAGGATGCTCACCGTCGAAGCAATCGAGCTGTGATGGCCTCGCGGAGGAGATCGACGATAGTGCTCTGCTTTTGGGGAAGAAACAGAGGAGCTAGGAATTAGAGCAGCGAGGAAGACGAGCGGCGGGCTGCGCAGCTTGGTGAGCTCGGTGGTGGCGTGGAGCTGTACGAGGGCCTATTTATAGGCGCTGAAAGGCGGTGGAGGGAAGGGGGCAGCGGTGACTGGTCGGCCGGCGGGCTTGCAGCTCGCCTTCAATGGCGTGGGGGCGGGTTTGGATGTCGTGGAGCGGCACGGAGCGGCGGCACGAGCGGCGAGGCGGGATGTGATGTGTCGGGCAGGCGGCGACCCGGCGCAGGTGGTGCTGTGCGGCCGTCAACGCGGGCAGTGGGCGGGTGGCTTGGCCGTGTGGAGCACGCGTGCTCGTGGCACGGCGAGGCGGGTGGCGTGCTGGTGCCGTGGCGTGTGCGGGCGCGCGGGTCGTGGCGCGGCCGCGTGTGCGTGGGCGCGCGGAGGCGGTCTGGAGCGGGCGTGCTCACGCGCGCGGGCGGTGTGGGGCTGGCGCGCAGGCCTGCGGCCGTGGTGCGGCGTGGCCGTCGCGGCTCGGCACGCCGAACGCCGTGTGCGCGGGCGGTGCGGCCAGACCGGGGCGGCGCGCGTGCACGCGGTCGAGCGGGTGCTGCGTGCCAGGGTGGGGAGCATGGCCGTGCGCGGGGAAGGTGAGGGTGAGCCAGGCCGGGCATGGAGCGCGGGCAGGCTCGGCATGGCACGGCTGTGCGCGCGGGCGGGTCGTGTCGCGGCGCGCGGCTCGCGCGCGAGCAGGGGGACCGCGGCGGTGTGTGCGCGCACGGGCAGGAGGCGGCCGGGAAACACGCGGCGCGCGTCGCGTGCGACCGAGCGACGGGGCGGCGAGCGGCTCGCAGCGCGCGGGATGGCGAGGTCGGCCGAGGCGTGCGCGCGTACGGCCCGAGGGGGTGGAGAAAGGCGTGCTCGGGTGGAGCAGGAGGCGAGGGGGCCGGGCCAAGCGCGCGCGGCAGAGGAGAATGGAAGGAAAAAGAGAGGGAGAGAAAAGAGAGAGAAAAGAGAAAAAGAAATGGGAGAAAGAAAAAGGAAAAAGGAAAAAAAAGAAAATGGAGGAAAAAGAGATGAAAAAGGGAAAGAAAAGGGAAGAGGGAGAGCGGGTGAGCACCGGCGGCAACTGCGGGGTGCGCGGGCCATGGCGTGCGCTGCCGGGGCGTTGGCCGTGCGCGGCCGGGTGCGCGGGCCCGGGAGGCAAAGGCGCGTGCGGCCGGCGCTAATCGCGGTCGGCGGTCGTGCGTGGGCGACAGGCCGCCGAGCGGCGCGGGACGGGACGTCGGTGAGGAAAAAGAGAAAGAGCGAAGTTCGATCGGTGAAGAAGATGGACACGTCGAAAGAAATCAGGTGTTGTAAATCGGGTGTTCGGGACGGGGAAAAGATTCCGGGAATTATGGTTCTAGGTTTTAGGAGGATTTTGAGCTCAACGATGGAAAATTTTGGAAATAAATATTTTATCGCGTGTGATTTATTTGGTGAATTTTTCGGGTCGTTACAGTGAGGCACCAGTTCCCTGTAGCCGCCGAAGTTACTCGATGCGCCAGTGAGCCTTGCAGTTTCAGATCAATGGTGGGACAGCCTCTCTCGGATCAGCGGCGGCTCAAGCGGCCGGAGCAGCGCCGCCCCCATACTACGCACGCGGTACTGCACGGCCGGCCGGCCGACGGGCCTCGCGATCCTAAGGGACACAGGAGGAGAGGAGGTGGTGGTGGAGGAGGAGGAGGAGGAGGTGGTGGTGGAGACGGCGGGGAGTAGGACGAGGAGGTGGTGATGACGGTGGCGCAGATCCGCAGCGGGGAGGAGGAGCGGCGGTGGGCGAGTGGGACTACGAGTGCGTCGGCGAGGTATGCAGTCCGCAGCACCGTGGCACGTCCGCGGCGGCCGCCGCCTCACCCCGCACATTGCCCGCCGCGTGGGGTGGAGATGATGGCGGCTGGGTCCGAGCAGAGACGAGGTTGTCTTCGCGAGGTGAGAAGAAAGCTCCCGAAGTAGAGATATTTACTGCTACAGTTGCAGCACGAGTGGGATGAATACGTGCGCTTGATTTACCATAGGACGGTGAAAGTTATTTTTACCTCCGTGGCCAGCCTCTTTGTGCGTCGTGGGAACGAACTTTCATCTATAAAAATTTTGATGGAAAACATACACCATCTTTAAAATCGTGTCAGTTCAATTTTTTTAGTTTTTTCTTAAAACAAAGAAGATATCCGAGTACCATAGAGAAACTACATTTTTCAAGTCTTTTTGTTGACTGATCATTGATCAACGATCGGTAGGTAAGATCCAGACCAATGGAAATTGGCATGTAGCATGGAACCCATCATAATTCAGAGTCTGAACAGCTACATGTAGGTGTATTCTTCTACATATATGAGGAAATTAAACCGTGTTCAAGCATGCATGTTCTTGAATTCTTTAATCTAAACCGAACCAACCAACCTTATTACGAGTAGATAATCCTGGTGTCGGTTTGACCGGCCTGCCTTGCACCGCCTTTGCCTGCCAGCGCATTGCCTCCATTTTCGTATCCCTGCACCCCTTCGTTGTTCGTTCTCGCCTGGCCTGCTATTGACTGAAGAACTTTGAGACCCTTCGCTCTACCAACTAGTGACCATACTTTTTTTTAATCTCTCTCACACACACGTTCAGGGTCTCGCTCACCGGCGTAGTGGCCGGTATGGTTTTGTAGCGCGTCAGTGAATAGTGACACTTTGACTGTTTATTACGGTGTCAAACAAAGTCAGTTTACAAAACCAACTCCAGAACCCCGCGCTAGTGACCCTGAAAAATTTAATGAGGCATTTGACCACGCGATTAGAGGATGGTTACTGTAGCATCACTGTAGCAAATCATCGATTAATTACCGTCATTAGATTCGTCATGAAAAGTTACACCCATTCCTAAAATTTTTTTTGCAAATAGACTTCGTTCAGTCCTTCATGCGAGAAAGATTTTTTTCTAACGGTAGGATTCTAGCGCGCATCCAAGCGGGGCCAGTGTCTGCATAAATAAGGGTGCTAAAGGACCAGCAGCCACAGCAGCGGTATCTATCTCCGTTGTCACATCACACGAGCTATGACTTGTGCCAGCGGGGAGAAGGAAAAAGGGCGGATCAGAAGACAACAAAAGTTGCAACAACCAAGGTTCCTAAAGGCTCACAATGCGGCACATGATGGTAGGACGAGCAAGTACCAGTACTTTCCATGTCAGCAGGGGTTGGGCCCACAGGCCAGCTGGGTTCCGAGGAAAGGCCCTGGGTATCTAGATTCCACACACAATGGCAAGCCCACACTCAAAACTAAAGCTAGCTCCCCTGTTTGTGATTAAGAGATGGGCAACAACTAACAGGCCAGCAATGCAAAGAAACCTTCCCTGCTCCCCCCCATGTTCAATCATTGCCGGTGTGAAATGGGGAGAGAGGTATCATGCGTGCACGATTAACATAACATTAGGAGGACTTCGGTGCCAACAACCAATTGCCGGTAAAAGTACGACGGCAACAGCCTCAAAATCTTCTGCCTTCCTTTTTTTTTTTTTGCAAAACAGAGGTGGAATTTCATTTCATTAAGCCATGTTTAGGTCACAATCTCTACACATTAGGTGCTCAAGCCAGCAGCAGCGAGGCAGCCAGCAGCAAGCCCAGCTGCCGAACGGCAGGAGCAGCCAGCAGCAGCCGCGAGCAGCCCAATGACTAGCAGCTGAACACGGTGAATATGTGCAAACCCTATTTTGGTTTCTACTACATTTGTACAAAATCCACCGTACCTCTCGGTGCACCTTAGCGATACAGTAACTTCCTGGACAAGGAAGGCGAGACGATTCTGTTAAGACGTAGCTTACCTTCTTCTAACTTTGGATGAGTGACATGTGGGTCCGGTGCCACGCACACGTCAGCCACTGAGGCATGAGACTTGTCCGAGAATGCCAGCCGCAGGCCACACGGTGTTGAATCACTTGTGTTTTGTGTTTAGATGCCAAAAATTTTTGGCAAAAAACATCACATCACATATTTGAACACTTACTAAATGAAGTCTATTTAGACTCTGTTTAGTTCTCAAAAAAATTTCTACAGTACCCATCACATCGAATGTTCGGACATATATGGAGCATTGAGGGCGGGTTTGGCACAGCTTCGCCGGTAGCGGCTTCGGCTTTGTGCTACAGTAGATGGCAAGAAGCCATCACGCAAGCCGAGGTTCAAAATGAACTGGAAAAGGGACGAAGCAACCGAAGCTTGAAAACATGGCTTCATTGGCTTCAGCTACAGTGACCGAAGCCGAAGCAATCGAAGCTGGGCCAAATGCACCCTAAATGCAGTTGAAAAAAATAACTAATTACACAGTCTAACTGATTAGCACGAGATGAATCGTTTAAATCTAATTAGACAATGATTGGACATTGTTTGTCAAGCAACAACGAAATATGCTACAGTACCAAAATCCAAACCTTTTCGCGAACTAAACACAGCCTTACAAAACTTTTTACATGGATGGATTGTAAATCGCGAGACGAATCTAATGAGCCTACTTAATCCATGATTTGCAACAGTGATGTTACATTAACCATTTATTAATTATAGATTAATTAAGCTCGTTAGATTCGTCTCGCGATGTGCAACTCATCTATGTAAAAAAATTTGTAAATAGACTTCATTTAATACTCTAAAATAGCAAGATTCCCTTTAAAAAATTTTACACCTAAACATCTAAACACGGCAGGCCCTGACTTTGGATAGCAAAGGGGAACAAAAAAAATTCTGCCACCACAGAAAACAAGAAAGCTTTGCATATGCATTGCTAGAGATCCAAACACTCTACCACATCTATTTACTTGTCCAGTAAGATGAGGCAAGGTTTGCCTGGGTGGTCTAAATATAAAGATACTCTTAATAAGATATTTTTTCTAAAAAAAAACTACTCTTACTAAGAATTGCGTTTCAGGTCCGTGGCATCACTATGCTCTGGTGAGCACACTTCCAATTCCTAGCTACGGTCGAGGAGGCGTCGAGCCACGCACTCTGCCTGCCGGAGCGCTGAAAAGAGAGGACTTTCCTGCTCCTCTGCCTCGCCAATAAAAAATGGACCCTCCCGGCTCGGTGGGTCCCGCTCGCGTTGCCAGCGTCTGAGCTGATGGCAATGATTGTTTCGTTCCCGATCGGGACGCCGCCGCTGGTGATGCTGCTGCTGTCGTCGCGTATGTACAGACGGCGGCGGCGGCGGCGCCGGCCGGGGGAGGAGGAGGAGACCGGATTTTTAGGAGAGGGAAAGGCAGCACTGAGCAGCCGTGCATTTACTACGGCTGCTCGAGCTTCACGTGGCTCGCTACCGCCGCCGCCGCTGCTCCTGCCGTCCTGCACGCACCCCCACCGAGCAGCGGCCATCGACCGACAGAGCCCGGCCGTCGTCAGCCACTGTGCGGCGGACGCTGAGCAGCACGTGGGCGAGAGGAAGGCACACTGTTTCCGAATCTTGCGAGTAAATGGCAGCCACCGCCGGCCGGCCCCGGCCGATTGGGTTTCACTTGCCGTCGAGGAAACTGTCGCACGCCGGCGGCGACGCGTGCAGGCCGTGGCCGTAGTCGTGGCATGCGGCGGCGGCGGCGGCGGCGCTGTGGAGGTCGTCGCCCTGGTGCGCCGCCCAGCAGGCCGGGCGGAAGGCGCCGGCTCCGGCGCACGAGTCCACCAGCTGCGCCGACGGGTCGGCGGCGGCGGCGGCGTAGGAGGAGGGGAACGCGGCGGGGGGCGGCGCCAGCATTGCCGCGGTCGCCTGGTAGCGCGCCTCCGCGTCCAGCTCGGGGTTCATCGTCGCCAGCTTCATCGCCAGGAACTGGCGATCCAAGGCATTCAAAATGCACGCGATCGAGCTCAGAATTTTTTTTTTAAAAAAATAAATTACCACGAGGAAACGAAGTAAAAAATTCAGCTGATTTTGCTATTACTACTATATAGAGGTAGTAATTAATAAGGTGATTACCTCGACCTGGCGCTGCAGCGACTGGACGTAGTTGATGATCTCGTCCAGCATCAGCGCCTTCCCCGTGATCTGTCCGCCCGCCCGCCGCACATTATACAATTAATTACTAACCAAGTAATTAACTCATCCAAGGTTTACATTAATTAAATCATCATTAGTTAACCCTTCGACGATAACTATAACAAATCAATTTTACAAAGGTAAGAAATGGAAAAAAAATTCCTAGTTTGACTTTGACCAGCAGCGGTGGCCTGGCGGGCTTGAGCTCACCGCAAGCCAAGCAATAATTGGGCACTAATCCCGCGCCACCACCGGACCCACCCACACCGTGTCCCTCCATTTCATTAATGGCTTTCTGATTAATTAATTAATTACTCAATAAGTATGCTATTACTACCTAGCTAACCAGCGGATTGATTACTAGTATTAATTAGTTCCGGGTTGCTGGACCACGCACAAACCACGGTCAAAGTTTTACTGCGGCCGCCGCAAAACTTTTCATCACTACTCGCACAACAGCCCAAAACTACTGTGCCCAGTGATTAATTAACGAACTGAGTGCCTCAAATCCGGCACAAATTACTCCAAAATCTGAAAAAAGCGTAGTACTACTAGCACTGACATAGTAGATATAATTGCCTTCTCTTTGTGATAACATTGTTTAATTAGCTACTAGTTTCCATGCATGCGATGACAAATGGAGGTTTACATAATGCCCGAGTTTATTAAGAGCATCAGTAATGATGAATCAAATGGAATGCGCGTTCGGACATGACAGAGTACCTTGTTGCTGCCTGGCACGAGGGACTGCAGCATCTTCATCCTCTCGCTGATCCTCTCCCGCCGCACCTACCAACAATGGACGGAGAGAGGCGCAATCAGCAGCTGCGACGAGACGACGACGATGTCGTGATCGATGTGCCGGCCGGCCGCACTTACCCTCTCCGCCAGGCTGTGGCTGTCCGTCGCCTGCCCCCGCCGCGCCCGCACGTGGATGTAGTCCTTGGCCGGCTCCTTCTCCGCCGCGGCGTCGGCGTCAGCGCCAGCTTTGCCTTCGGCGCCGCAGCCGCCGACGACCTTGGCCGAAGAGGCGACCTTGCCCTTCCCGGCCGAGGTCTTGCGCTTCTTGGCCGGCGGCGCGGGGGGGTCCCGCGTTCCGGCGCTGCCGCTGCCCACCGGCGGCCCCGTCTCGGGCCGGCTCGCCTCCGCCTCGTCGGGGCTCCCGGATGCCGGCGTCGCAGCCCCGGCGCCGAGCGACTTGCTGCTGGCGACCCGGGACAGCCTGCCGCCGGCGCCGGGCGCCTTAAGGGCCGCGGCGCCGGCGGGGTAGCCACAGCAGCCCCGGAATGCCGGCGACGGCGCGGCGGCGCCGCGGGGCGGGGAGCTGAGCGGCGTGCTGTAGCAGGAGTTGCTGGCGCTGGCGGCCGCGCCGCCGCCGCAGATGCTGCCGAGGCGCCCGATGAGGTCGCCGATGGCCACGTCGTCACCGCCGCCGCCGCCGTTGTGCGCCGGGGACGAGACGAGGGAGCTCAGCGCGGAATCGAAGTGCGCGGCGCCGGAGGAGTCCGGCAGCTGCAGGTCGGCCCACGCCAACCCGAACGCCTGCATCGCGGCGGCGTCGAGCTCGAGCAGCCCCGCCCCGGCGGGCGGCGCGTAGGAGTAGGAGGCGCCGAAGAAGGGCGCGGCGCCGAGGCCGGACGGGAAGTCGCCGGGGCCGGGGAAGAAGTGCTCGTCGGCCATTGCCACGCGCGGGCGCTCGTCACGGCGGTGGCGCGGGCGGCAGGAGGTGGAGGTGGTGGTGGTGAGAGGATGGGTGCAAGGCAAGCTGAGGAGGGAGGGGACGAGGTAGTTGACCGTTATATAAGAAAAGAGGCAGGGGAGGGAAGTAACCGTATTGGGTGGGTGGGGCCCACTTAGCCGTGTACGTAGAGGGACCTCTCTCGGTAATAAACAGGAAAAAGACAGCGCCGCTAGTTGCTGTTGCAGTCTCTCTTCTTTTTGAACCAACCAGTGAAATTAAAGCGGATGTGCCAACGAGCCGGTGGCTCAGTGGTAGCGCTCGCGGCTGCGAGCCTGCCCGCCAGCGTTCGATTCCGTGATCGCAACGCTGGTGTCGCACCAGGTGACGAGGCCTGTGTGTCGGTGTGCATGTGTGTGGAGGTGTGCGTGTGTTTCAGTATGGCGCGTTCCGAGATTATTCGGGTAGCCTCGTCTATATTGAGTCCGGTTAATATGGGCGCTCAAAATCTTACATGACTACCCAGTGCTCCTGGGTGCTTTCAAAAAAAAAAATTAAAGCGGATGTCCGTAGAATTTCTTTAGTTCTATGGCCACCGGCCCGACACCTCAGAGCAAGGCTAATGGTCTCCGCCCGCTACTGACTGCAAGAGTGCCAGATGAGCATATATGGTGACTAATATTTTAAATAGCGGTCTGTAGGAATTAGCGGCAGGGTTCTCAAAATGCTATTAGCGTCGCTATAGCCCGCTATAATGCGCAATTTTGTACTGCAGTGAGTGATCATAGCGGTAGCTCTGCGAAAATCGCTATAGTGCTGCTATAGCCCGCAATTTAAAACACTGATGGTGACAAACCCCACTAGCATTTATTGCACAGCAGTGAGAGCAGCAGGTCTTTGCGCTTCGCGGGCCACCGACTCCATTCTCTCCCCTGCTTTTCTCTCTCTTCCACACAGAATCTCGCCAGCTCTTCACCCACTCATAATATTTGCTCTCAAATGTTCATCATCCAGATGAAGCTGGACGGCTAATGGCCTAGACTTGTTCTACTTGACATTGCCATTGCACCAGATGAGACAAGGAGCCCGTAAATACTTCTAGTTCATTGACATTGGGGGCTTAAAAGTCAAATAATCCTTATAAGAACAATGCCCTGATAAATAATTTTCCGGACGTGTATCTTATGATGGCACATTTTGTCATGTCCACCTAGCCTTAGCCTCAACATTTCACTCTGGTCCAAATTTGCAAGTCAAAATTTTATTTTCAATATCCTAAATAAATTGCAATTCTGACTTGGGGGTGGGGGTCTACACTACTACACTATCTTTAATCGAGACGGTCAAAACAGGTTAACCGAGACGGTTATTGCAACCACCTCGGACGTAAGGCCTTGGTTAATCGTGGCCTTTACCGAGGCGGGGACCGCCTCGGTTAATATGTATTAACAGAGGTGGTTTCTCTAATATAACCGTCTCGTTTAATAGATATTAACCGAAGCGGTCCTTCTTTACGCGCCCACCTAGGATAAGATTTTACAAAATAAAAAAAAGTTTAATTCATTTCAAATTTAAATCTGAAAATAAATTTGAAAGCACAAACAAATATAAAAACACGTGTATGGAGGATAAACACATATATATTAGATCCATGATATCACACATTGAGTTAATATATTAATTAATTACATTCATGCATGTATCACACATTGAGTTCACAAAATTATCGCATCAAATCAACTACTCGAAGAGGTCCGGCAACTTGTAGTCATTCATGTCGAGGTCAGTTCTCCAATTGCGTAGCTTCACATACTTCTTCTCTGTGGCTAGCTCGCCTTCGTCATTGAATAATTTTCCATGAACATAACAACATTCGTCAGTGACAACCTTACAGATGTCGGATATTTGAGTGATGACTGAATTGTCCATCCTTGTCCTTTTCCATCATCGTACAGATCTTTTGAGCTGCCGTTAGCTTCAGTTGTAAGCTTCGTAGACCCTAAAGTACGTGCAAGCATAGTATCCACACAAGACATTGTCTTCAGGCGCACTACATGCATGTAACATATAGTCATTAGGACACATATAGATAGCATGCATAATGTATAGTAGCACATACGATTCTCCATACGTGTCGGGAAGTCTCGCCTCACGCGCAATTTTGTGCCATTTTTTTCTTAGACTCGGACCTCCGATCATAGCAATCTGGGTCTTCCACGTATTTCTTGTAAGCGTTGTATGCCAACCATTAGTGTCAACAACAGATTTGATACATATTTCGAGTGCATAAATGAATGTCCTCTTTCATTCACCGACGAGGTCATCGTCGACGAGTTTCGCTCAGATGCACCGGTGACGCTCGTATCTCCTTCGCCGTAAAACTTCTAGACGGTGTAGTTCTTGACAAAACCATATCAGATCAAGTGAGATTGCACCACACTATCTTCTTGGTCCAGTTTGTTATGGCACCTATTGCATGGACAGATGGTGTGCTCCCGATCCAGGACAGATGGTGTGCTCCCGATCCAGACTCTCACGATGCTATTTTGCAGCGGCAATAATCTTTCGCACATATTGTAGAAATGTCAGATCGTTGCTAGCACTCAGTATCTTGTACATCCACTCTGCCATGTCCATAGACAAGACCTTGCACAAAGCGAGAAACTAGAGTCAGATAAACAGACATAGAATCGGATCCGATTTTCTCTCTCCCCATTTAGATCTAGATCTAGATCTGGACCAAAATCAACCAAAAAGAGAGCACAAAGCGAGAAACTAGAGTCAGATAAGCAGATCTAAAACTGAATCTAATTTTCTCTCTCCTCCATTTAGATCTAGATCTAGATCTGAACCGAAAGCACTAAAATCAACCAAAAAGAGAGGAGGAGAGTAAGAAATCAACCTCTTGCGGTGCCACCTCCACCAAAACCTCTCCCCCTCTAAAATGGCCAATTTTGATGTTTTGAGCTCAAAATACACAAAAATGAAGTGGGAGCCGCGGGGAAGTTGGGTGGGCGGCTGTGCTGCTATATAGAGAACTTAACCGAGGCAGTCAACTTAACGAAACCACCTCGGTTAAGGACCTATTAACCGAGGTGGTTGCGTTAAGGTGTACCGTCTCGATTAAGATTTTACCGAGGCAGTCAAGTTACACCAATCGCCTCGATTAATGTTTTATTAACCGAGACAGTTTCCTTAGAGCGCCCGCCTCGGTTAATACATTAACCGAGGCGGATGCCAGCCCAGCAGCCCAGCCACCTTTATCAGAGGTGGGCTGCCAGCCTGCCCGCCTCCGGCTGCTTTTCCAAGCTCCTCGCAAAATCCCATTTTGTAGTAGTGCTAGACTCTAGAGAATGCATAGGTTTTTGAATTATCATGTTTTTTATGAATTGAGGGTGCATATCCATCCATCCATCCTTCTCCTGCAAGGTTGCCTTATGCGGTATCTTGGACGCGTTTCTGCATCACGACTTGATTGCGTCAAAAAACGAGAGACAAAATTGTGGTTCCAAGCAACTAGGTTCGTCACATTTCCTTACCGGAGGACAAGAACATAATACCAAACTGTGATCCCGCTACTCCCTCCATTTCAAATTATAAATTGTTTTAATTTTTTTGACCCCAAGTTTGACCACTCATTTTATTCAAAAAGTTTATATAAAATATTATTTTTTGTTGTGGTTTGATTTATCAATACAAGTTCTTCAAAAATAACTAAAATTTGACTATATTTGTATAATTTTTTTGAATAAAACGAGTGGCTAAACTTAAAATTAAAAAAAATCAAACGATAAGAGGAAGTACTAAATCCAAGCGATTGGGTTGGCGCCGAAGGTAGCTGAGACAAGGAGGGTCCGTCGAGGTCGAGGAAGGTCGATCGGAGACTGTGCATGCATGAGCATGGCATGGCTGCCACCGGTAGCAGTAGCACCACCCATTCCGTGCTGGACCGGTGCGCGCGCGGGGGGGCACTGTTAGGCGTCAAGCCAGCAGCACAGTGGCTGTTAGTAAAGTGCTTTGGCAGCTGGCGGGTGGGAGCAGGCGGCCGAGAGCCGACGCCGGCCGGCCGGGCAGCTGTTAGGCGTCAAGCCAGCAGCACAGTGGGGGGGGGCACTGTTAGGCGTCAAGCCAGCAGCTCACGACCGAGCGCACGGCCGAACTCCGGCTCCGCCTTTATTGCGGCGGCCGCCGCCTTCTGCGCGCGGTCCAGGCTTTTTTCGTCCCCCCTCACCTCCTCGGCTGCCGAGACAACGCGACGACGACACGGGCACTGCCACAAAATCTCTCATGACATGTGTGTACACAGCAGACGCTATTTTTTTTAAGTAACCGAGACATACCATTTAGTACCAGGTGATGACCATTTAGTACCGGGTGATGTTATAGTCCGGTACCAAATAGCTGGGGCCCTGAGTGCTATTTAATACCGGACCAGAACACCAACCGGTACTAAATTGTCACATTTAGTATCAGGTGGTGTTATGGCCTGGTATGAAATGGCTCTGGAGGGCTGCTATAAGACCGGTACTAAATTAGCATTAGTATCGGGTTTAAAACAACCGTACTAATTTAAGGTAGACGAATGACTATTTTTCGAGTAGTGGGAGCGCGCGCCGCGCCTGCGTCGTGCCGCTGGCGCTGCGTGCCCACGGAAAAGCTAGCAGGCCGCAGCGAGCGATCGGCAGAGGCGTGCTCGATCGACGTCGGCGCGCGCGCGCTCACCTGTGGATGGGCGGCGTGGCGTGGCATGCATGGATCGGAGCAGCATGCGTGGGGCCATGCCCATGCGTGGCATGGCGCGGCTGACGCCGATCGATCGGAAGCAGCCTGGCCGTGGTGTGTTGCGCGAGATCAACGGGGGATGCATGCATGGACGTCGTCTTGCGAGGTGCGAGAGCTTGTGGACCGTCGAGGTGCTGAGAATCTGAGATGCCGTGTTCTCCTGCACCTGCTGATGGATGACGGACGGGGGATCAACAAGTTCCAGAAACTGAAACTCAGATAAATGAATCGGCACTCGGAAGAGAACAGAGATTTTATTTTTCAGATTTCGAGCATCTCGGTATAAATTTTGCTTGGGTCTTGTTTCCAAGCCGGGGATCACTGTTGCTTGAGTAGTGGCGTAGTGTTCTTCCTCGTCTTCCGGATACTCGTGGAGTTTGTAGCTAGTGTCTTTTAGGATTTTCTATTGTTAAAGTAGCATAGCTGTCTTTTGACAATAAAAAATATGAAGAGTAATAATCCGCGTCTATCTATCTATCTATCTATCTATCTATCTATCTCCCGCTTAAAAAAATTCCGTCTACCCCTCACAGCAGGGACTGCTTATCAGGTCATAAGATGCAAACACTACTGGAGAATAGGCTTTTTGTCCCGGTCGTCAACACCCTTTAGTCCCGGTTTTTCAACCGGGATTGACCATCCGGGACAAATGCATATACCTCTTTTGTCCCGGCAGCTATTGACTCGGGATCAATGCCATTTTCACGAAAAAAAATTAGGTTGCTAGCTCCCACGTTCGTCAGCTAGCTTCTTCAAATTCAAAAAATTAACCAAATTTGCAATCTCAAAATCAATATCTAATTCATAACACATCATACAAGTAACATGCTTATCTCATGACCATCACACAAGTAACAAAATACAAGATCTGAAATTTATTGATTCAATTCACAGAGACATTCACAAATGGGAAAAAAAAATCAAAAGCAAATCAGCTCATGGCAGCGGGAGTCACCGCACCCCTGCTCATGGCCGCGAGCGGCAGCAACGCCTCGCCAGGGCACACCCGCGCCCGTCCCTGCCAGGCCGCCAGCTTGGCCTGGGCTCGCCGCACGCGCCAGCCTGGCGGTGGGTCGCCGGCCCCCGCCTACGCCGAGCTGTGCGCGGGGGCATATCTTGCCGGCCCCAGCCATGTAGCCTGCGCCTGGCCGCGCGTGGCGTCGGTGGCTCGCTGGTCCACCCGTCCCCGCCGGCGCCGGACCACAGCTCGCCGCCCCGCGCCCGAAGCTCGCCGGACCCGCTGGGAGCGGAGGCTCACCGGACTCCGCCTGCGCCGGAGAGGGAGGAAGGTGAGGAAGGGATCTGAGGGAAGGTGAGGAAGGGATCAGAGGGAAGCTAAGGAAGCTTTGCTGGAGGAAAAATGTCGAAGAAGAGAAAGTGATAAGGATGAGAGAGAGGGTGGGGAGCTGTAGTAAAATAAGATGAAAGGTGTCCCCGTGAACCATTTTGTCCCGGGTGGAGTGTCGAACCGGGACTAAATGATACCTTTAGTCCCGACTGGTAACTCCACCCGGGACTAAAGGTCCGCGCGGCTTTTTTCCCGGTTGGAGCCACCAACCGGGACAAAAGAGGGGCCTTTGTTCCCGGTTGGTGTCTCCAACCGGGACAAAAGGCATATGTCCCCCCCGCTGGCCCGGCTAGCCGTTGGACCCGGGACAAAAGCCACCTATTATCCCGGGCCCAAAGGCTGTCGGGACAAATGGCCTGGAACAAAAGTCTGTTTTGTAGTAGTGAAAAGTTTTAAGGTGTTGATAAAAATAGTCAATTCTAAAATATTTCTGCTTTTTTAGGGCTTCTTTTTTCATAGTGAAAATTTTCTACCTGCCCCAGTACCCACTGATCCAATCCCGCCCGCCCATCACTCAGCACTTCCCTTTTTCTTCCCATGACTCCTAAAATTCATCCGTACTATAACCTGTCTCTGTGTTACGCCTCCTAGCTCCATTCGCAATCCGTCTCTCCGCCTCTCCTCTCCATTGGTAGCGGTGGAAGCCCACGGGCCTAGGAAGAAGCGCATGTGGTTGCGGCGGTGGCGGACAGTCTCGGCCATCTCCTCTACATTTACACCACTACCATCGCCCGCTTCTCCCTCAACGTCAAGTTGGTCTGTGCCTCTATGGTGGTGGTGATGTCTGCCTCCCCGACCCCTATGTGCTCTTCCTTTCGCCGTTTGCGCGGGCCAACACGAGCATCAAGGTCGACCTTCGCACTCGCCGCGAGTCGAACCTTGCAGGTATACCGTGGTGGCGGGGACTCCGTGCATGTGCTAGAACAGCTCCATTCCTTGGAGGTCCAAACCCTAGCACGGGACAACCACTGCTCTTGTACCTTGCTCTTCCTTAACTCATGTTCTTGTTGTTGTTTCTGTGTTTCCAATTGGCCATCTTGTTGCTCAGTTGTGTATTCAAGTTAAGGTTCTAACTATTCCCCTATAGCTTCCGCTATAGCCTTCTATACTATTTGAGGCAAGGTACTGTTGGAAAAATAGACAACTGTAAGTTTAAATTCCGAACTAGATTTATCATGACGAGAATTAAACCTAGCATGCATGACTCTAACATACTAGACAGTACGTATATCATAAACATGATATCAGAAAACATGATTATGAAACAAATCTGATCACAAAATGTATACTGTGCGGGAGCCGCCGGGAAGACGAAAGGCGCAGATGAGGCAAAAATGGTCCTTCGAACGGAGCGTAGCAACCGGCGTTGTAGACGATGGTACGCCGCAGCTCTGGACTTGGACGGAGGACGAGCCGTGGCGAAGAAGATGAGCAGTCGCGCTTAGCGCTTCCCAAAAACCTTATTCGCCCTCTCCCGGTGCAGGATCACAAGAGCGAGCGGTTCCGGAGACCTGCTCTCCCGTTCGCCGGTGCACGCCGGCGCTCGGGATGGAGAAGACTACGGTGGCGGCGCAGCAACGAGAGAAGGCAAAACCCTAACTCAGATTAGATTTTCTTATGAATTCCCAAACCTTGGGGACTCCACGTATAACGATCTATGGTGCACTTTTTCCATGAGGGAGGTGATCCGTATTTAAAAGGAGAAAACCCCCTTACACCCTCGTCCATTAGCAATGCGAGACTAATAGATGGTGTACCTCCTCTTAGCACTAATGGACCTTTGAGATTTATTAGGATTATTTATATGGGCCAAGCCCATAAATCTAACAGGTAAAACTAAACTTAAGTAAAATTTTGCCGCTATAACTCATTGAGCACGCTATATATTAGATGTTTTTAGAGTCTAGCCACTAAGCCCCTTGGCCCGCTATTTAGAAGCATGATTCAATTTCAGTTGTTCAAGCCAAATGGCAGACAACACCCTAGGTTATTTGAGCATGATCTTCCCAGGTTATTTGAGCTTGATCTTGTCTTCCTTGAGCCTAAATGCATGTTGGGAAGTGCTTGTAGTTGTTCGAAGGAACTAGTTAGAATATCAAGAACAGGCTAAATCGAACTTGGTTGATTGCTAAAAGGTTGTTGTTTAATAGAACCAGATTTCACAAGTATACATTTTCTTTTTGGTACAGTGTTGTGTGCCACTTGACTTACAGTTTGATTTCGACTCATGTTGCAAGTTGCAACATTCATCCTATGAATCATAAACTGATGGCATATCTGATTCTATCATGCAGTGTGTTGAGAGAAGATATAGTGCAAAGTATGGACATGGTGGGATTTAGAGGTACTTACTACTTAGGTCGGTACCTGGCCTCTGGGCTGTTAATGAGGAAGTTGATCAAATTCCTTCCCCTCCTATCAGTCCATCCATCCAATATAAGCGTGCATCCATAATGCTTCCACGCTCTCCCTCATGGTATTTGTCAACTTAACAACATCTTGAAGTAATGGCTCCCGAAGTACGTAGATGGGAGAGAAGGGGGCTTGTACCGGGAACCAAACTGCATGATTGCTTCAACTGCAATCTGAAACTGCCTTGCTGCTACTTCTGCATTGAATGGTACACCACACTCATAAAATAATAAGGGCCATTGCATATCAACATAGTGCTTCTCTTCCTTGGTCTTCATCTTGGCTGAAATTGTGGGTTTAGAAATCCCTTTACGCCTCTCATCAACTACTTCTTCCAGTGTTTTCCGAAGCATCACAAGAACTGATTGCTGCTTTAGCTTAGTCTTGCTCTTGCTTGCTGGAGCCTTGAATAAATAGTCTGCACACCTTTGTTTGACTGCAGTCCCTGAACTTGGCTGCATCTTGGAACCTTGAGATGTAGGAGCACTTGATTTCACTTGAACAGATTCAGCTGGGTCGGCTTCCACCACGACCACATCATCTTCCTGCTCATCATCTTCTAGGAACAATGGGCTTCTCCTCCTGTTTCCCTCCAAATAATCTCTCATCTCTTTTCTAATAGCAGTAGTGGTCTTTGCAGAATCTCCATAGCCACCTGCCAGATGCTGCTTCAACCTTTTTATCGCTCTACAAAGGGTGCATGTCACTTGATCTTAGTTTTCAAGGTTTGCCCAATAACCATACTTCCAACCTGGATCATTAGACCTAGCCTACCTTGCTTGATCAATCTTTGGATCATAGTTTTCATTGTTAATAGAAGGTGGACTAACCATTCCTTCCTGTTGGCTTGTATTGCATGCAAAGAAAAATGAGCACGTGAGGAGGTGAAGGAAGAGCAAAGAAGAGGAGAGAAGATATACCTGATGTGAAGGGAAGGTCATTGGCAGAGAAGTGGAGCAGAGGAAGCAGCCACGAATCCTTGGGGGTAGTGCTTCGGAGGAGTCATGGAAGCGCAGATTTGCAGGCGGAGGAAGCAGAGGGGTAGATCCATGTGAGGAGGTTGAGCAGAGAAAGAAGCCACGTTTTGCAGGTAGAGGCTTCAATAGGTGGACGGGCTGAGCGCAGATCAGAGCCGTGGGGCGCATCAGGAGGTGAGTCGTGGAAGTGGGAGTGGCTGGATGGAGAGGCCGCGCCGTTGGATTCCAGCTCCGGCCGCTAGATTCCGTCATCCCACCGCGGCCCTCCTCTATCCTCTCTTCCCCCCTTTCTTCTCCTCCCTCCTCTCTCAATTGGCGTTGCTGGGGCGTGCTCGCGCAGGGTATGCGCTTGCAATTTCCCGTCCATGCGCAGCTTCCTGTCCCTTCCCGCACACACATCATCTTTTCCCCTACGTGCACAAGGTGCCGACACATTTTTTTCGTGCGCATCGCCTTCTGCTCGTCTGGCATCCATTCGACGCCTGGTGATGCTTCCTGCGCGAGGCGACGCCATAGGCAGGAAGGGAGTGGCGGGCCGGATGCCCCGATTGGGAACTCACCTGGACTCCAAGGCGCGCCATAAAAACCATGGATGATACTAAATAAATAAATGGCTGTTGAAAGGAATTCGCTTGTGCCAAGCATCAGTAGGATACTGTTTTCTACTTCGGACCAACAATTCGATCTTAAACCGATCTTAGTATATTGGTTTGCTATTTTGTATTCCTCTCTTGAAATTTTATGAGAAAAGAAAAGGAAAGAAAAAAAATTTGGTTCACAGTGGTATCAAAACAATTGATAATGTCCACGAAGAACTATCTAAATTTTTGTTCCCCTCTTAAAATTCTTAAACATAGATGAGCTGTTATTTTATTTGTCCATGGAAAACTATCTAAGTTACATTCATATTTGAATGTTAGGATGACGATGCGGCTTAAAGTTGAAGGTGATGATATATAGAGGGGATGCCGATGATGAGAGGATAGTTTATTGGAATGCCTAGAGAAGCATCTGAGGAAGGAGAAGAGTATTAGAAAGCATGGTCTTGGAGAATTATGAAGGAAATATAAATTTCTCCATGCTATTTTTTAGAGAAACTACATTGGAGAAACTATATTAAAATTTCCATATTGTTTGCTAGACAGATAATTGTGGTTTTTCCGTGCACAACAAGCCAGTTGGATGGGAGTTATGTTGATTGTATTTTCTTCTTATTTTTTATAGAGCGTTATTGCGTTGTCTTGTGGGCAATAATATTTTTTTTGGGCCTATCAATTGGGGGTTACCAAATAAACCATGGTTGAGTGCGGTTCATTCCGCGAGTCAATTAATTATAGGTTCTTTTTAGAAAATTATTCTTAATTATGATGTGTACATCTCCTATAAATACAAAAGTGTTCCTTCTTAAATACTCCATCCTAGCCAAATTATAGGTCGAGCACTCATCTTATTCAAAAATTTATGCAAAATATCACTTCTTTTATTGTGTCTTACTTTATCAATATAAGTTCTTCAAAAATAACTTAACTTTAATAATATTTGTATAAATTTTTTGAATAAGACAAGTGATCAAATTTGGGGTTAAAAAATCAAACAACCTATAATTTGGAACGGAGAGAGTATTTTGTATATATAAATTCTCATTTATTGATTTTCTTTAAAGATGTCCGTGCCACCCTTGAATTCTACTAGTTTTTTTTAAGAAAGAAGTTCTTCTATATTACTCCGTGTCATGAGCTAGCAGAACAATAGCGCACAAAGTAAACATGGAGCCTTGGAGGTGAGTTTAAACTTTGACGGGAATGTAGAGGTTTGCAAAGATAAACAAAATTCCGTCAAACAGGTTTACAAATTACTAGTTTATATTACAACCCTACGTACGTGTACCAATTGGCCGGGGTGGTGCAGGCAGCTAACTGGCCGGGAACAACAGCAGCCCGATAGACGGATCCCATTGAATTCCTCGCTCTCCTCAGCTGCAGTAGGGTCGGGACAGGCCCCTTTGGCTGATCATGATGGCGTCCGCCTGGACCAGCCGCCAGGCCAGGGCGCGGCGGTGCGGCGCCTCTCCCGGCGGGATGGGCGCGCATGGCATCGTGCCTTCTCGACCGGAGGTAGAAATCGATGGCGCCGCCGCCGGGTCGAGACGACTGACGAGCGGCGCAGATGCCGGCACCGGCACCGGCACCGGCCGCACGCGGCTGGATCCATGCAGTGGCGGATCCAGCAAAAATACGTAGGAGGGGCTGAAGTATAAGAGAGTCCAAGTTTATAGTATCCTATGTAAGATCAACATTGAAGTTTTACATCACAAGAACAAGCAAATTTTGCAATTTAAATCGGTGCATACATATGTAGTTACGTACCCAAAAAGTAGATGGCATCGGAGGCTTATTGCGACGCAAATCAATCTTCATGAGAAGTAATCTACACACACTGAAACAATATAACAAATTAGAGACAAGCCTAAATTTTATATGAAAGAATTTAATTTAAATTATCAAACAAGAATAGAATGAAGCATACCACCATATTCTTTTTAGGCAGTAACATACGACGATCTTTCATCTCTTCAAATCTCTTCATGATTATTTCATTACTAATGTTTCTAAATAGTTCCTTCTCAGTGTAGCATATCATCAAGTCATTAAGCCATTCATCTCCCATTTTGTTACGCAGATCTGTCTTTATAATAGACATAGCTAAAAAGATCCGCTCAACTAAAACCGTTGCCACTAGAAGTATCAATGTTAGCTCAATAAGACGATAAACCAATGGATATGATTTGTGCATCCCATGCTTCACCATAATTTCAGAAACTTGTGAAAGCTCTGTACATCCAAGAAAATCTTGATTTCTTCTGGCACATCCAATAAAACCTCTAAGTTGGCTTGGCAATACCGTAATTTCAGCAATATCAAAATCTTCGGCGTAAATTTCAGCAAATTTCACAAGCTTATCCACATCAAAATTGGAGAAGGAGTTTCTTGGGTTAAGACATGCCATGCATACTAATAACTCCGAACTAACTTCACTAAACCGATGATTCATCTCCGACATAATGGCATCGATGGCAGCTAGGAAAATCTCAACATGGTAGAAATGCATGTTTGTTACCTTTTGCCTTCGACGTGTAGATGTCCCTCTAGCATTTATTTCCTTATGCATATCTAGCACTTCAATCTCATTTTTATCACAAAATTGTTTTGCTCTTCTGAGTAATGGCTCCCATCCATTATCTCTCATGTCCTGCAAGCTATCTTTCACACCCATAATCAAATGCATTGCTTCAACAATGTCTTGATCCTTCCTTTGCAAAGCACGTGACAAACCATCCGTGATTCTCAACAATTCTATCATCAAATGCATGATAAATACAAAGTCAAAGCTCTCTATTTTACCAATCAAACCAAAGGCTCCACCATTACTTGTTGGTTTAATAGAATATTTCTTTACTATCTCAAAGACATCTATGATAGCCTCCCACATCACCAAACTGAGAGCATATGCCCTCCTTAACTGGTCTCTAATTTCAGGGGGATGTTCATCAATTGGTTTGCGGTCTCCTGGATCACCAATGATATCTGAGTGCCAAAACTCCACCCTAGTTTTTTTCAATTGACCGATGTTATCATTGCTGGTTGGAGTTGGAGTCCCACTGCTTGAACTCGAATAATATGTGTGCAGCATTCTTTTTGACATTTTGATTTTGCGTTCTTCACAGACAAGCCAAAGATCTGCCATTTATCCATTAAATACAAGATCAAATCATGGACATTGGCCAATTGGATGATTGGACCAGACATTCAGACAATCAGACCATAAATATGCAAAAAAAAACTCACCAACTCGCCCGCTGCGCCGCACCCGCGCTCGGCCGCCGCACCCGCCGAGTGCTCGAGCACGCCAGTGCCGGCCGGCATCCACCAAGCCGGCCGCTGCCGCTGCCGCGTTGTGGTCCTGCGGCCCTGCCCCGTGCGGCCGTCCCACGCGCCCGAGCAGCCGCCGCTCGCCAAGGCCCCGACCTCGAGCCGGCGAGCTGCCCCGCCCCCAAATCCCCGAGCAGGCGAGCAGCAGGCGGCAGCCGCGCTCGCCGTTCGCATGAGCCGGGAGGAGAGGGCGAGATGCGATCAGGGTTTAACTTACCGACCGGTCCGGCCAAACCGGCGGAGTCCGTGTGGCAGCCCCGCCTAAATTAATCCGGCTTAGGTGCGCTAACCATCACCGAAACAGTAACTAGGGTTAACACGCACTTAAAACGGAGTAATCCGGCAGTGCTGTCGGGTAAACTCCCGATTAAACCACTTGAAATAGGATCGACAAAGCAGTTCAGAGCGTGCAATATTCCACAAATTTTACAGCACAGAGTATGAAATTGAATTATTATTACAAACCAAGTTTGAATTTATAAAAAGACAACAGAGTTCAAGTGCAGCAGAAAAAAATACACGATAGTCTAGCGACGATAGAAGACGTCATGATGAAGCCCGTACATGACATCAATCACACACTCAGATGTACCACCTAAAAAACAAAGCCACAAGCAAGGCTGAGTATACTAATACTCAGCAAGGCTTACCCGACTAAGGGTATACTTAGCCCTTTATCTAGACATGCAAGGCTTTTGGCTTGAGGGGTTTGTTTTGCCGAAAAACAGTAAAGAGTAGATCCTTAATTTCAGGTTTTAGCTTCCAAATTCTAGTTTAATTAACCATTTTAGGTGAGCATCTATCCAATAGCATACATGGTGGGAAACAATTATCTTTCATCATCCAACCAACCATATTCATCATCATCATCATCTTTCACTTTTTACTCTATGTGGCAAAAGGGTTAAGCAGTCCCAAACCGTGGGAAGCGGACGATTCGAATCGAATTTGTTAACCTGGCCAGGCAGACCTAACACACGCATGGGGATCGACATCTCGCTTCGCCCACGCGACTTTTCCCTTCAATTCCCGCTGCACGTAACAGGCCCACCACCCTCGACTACAAGAATCCACGCCACGGTACGGCGCCGGGTCGTGAGCCTTCTTGCACCCGCATGTTGTCGCATGAGAACAACGTTCAAAGACGGTGGGGAGTATGTTCCGGCCTCGGTGCAATCCAGTACTTAAGCTTACCGATTACCATATTTCTCGGTATGTGGTTAGTACGTTCAAAAGCTTAACCACCACTACCACACACTGCGGCCTTATCCATTTTCACTAAACAGACGGGGTATCACAAGTACCACAACCCCACCCGTGAGCCTTATAGTTGCAGTATGTAGTAGACATTCAATTCCTATACTTCTCGCGAGTGACAGGAAATCACTCGACTTCTACCGAACCATTAGCCTAGCCATCTAGCGACCTACACATACTAGTGTTCAAGCATAGGTACCTAGGATTATGCAGCTAAGGTTCCAAGCAACTCCTGTAAACTTAAATGCACAAGTAGATAGAAACAATAATAAGTTGCATAAATTTAAAATAGATAGGACGTGCTCCGGGGCTTGCCTGGAATTAACACTAGGTCAGTGTTAGTTAGGGAACAATTGCTCGGCGAGCATCTTCCTTCAGTCGTGCACATCGGGATCCATCCGTCCATCTTCTAGACGTGTCCACCATTCACCATCTTTTGGCTCGGCTCCAACGTCACATCCTTCACGTGGTTCATCTATCGTACTTAAATAAAATATAACAATGCATATGTATGAATGCACAGTTTCGAGTTGCTCAACAATGTAGATGTTATTATTTTTCCTTCACGATAAAATTGTAGTCCAACATGATGTGAGTTTGGATGTGAAACATCTTAATTAACATCTCCTGGGCAGTCATTTATAGAGTAGAAATTTTATCTATACTAACTCATAAAAAAGCTGGGTGTGCTGCTTTTCTTTTATATTAATACAGAAAAAGAATTTCTACCCAAAAATAATTCTCCGGCTAGGGAATGTAAGTCCTGGTAATGAAATTTGACCAGTAGGTTAGATTCCTTAAGATGAGTTTGTGGTAAAGGTTTCATAGATTATTGAGCTATACAGCAAGCATAGGAATTTAGATTCCTTTCCTAGGCATTCATCTAACTACAAACCTACAAAGTAAACTACTTAGTTTCAGTGGCTAAAATTTTACAGGAATGATCATGTTCTGAAAACCAAGCTCTAGTAAAAATATGAGATTTTTCTAATGAAGGAAACTAGGGTTTTTGATTTACAAAGTTTATTCTTGAATAAATCAAAAGGACTAGTTATACATCACTAAAAGTTCCCAAAATTTTTCTATAGCATCTAGAAACTAAAGTAATGTTGCTGTAAAAATTTCAGCTGAGGAAAACTAAAATAGAACCCTGTGGATTTAATTCTATTTAACATAGGCATAAACCAAGATCTAATGAAACATATAGCTAGATTTGTCAAAATGTGCTCAAATTTTTACAGTAAGCTACTCATCTAGGTTATAGCATACTTTCCAAAAATAAACTAAATATCATGGATAGAACTTGAGATACATACAAATGTGGATAAAATGATATTTAATATAAAGATAAAACTATTGGTCAAATGCAAAAGTGGATGTAACAAAAGTTGTAGATCTAGGTTCAAGGATTTCAGAACAGTTGAGTTTGTATTTGTCCGATTTTTCTAATATTTTCTACGAATTTTCAAATTTGATGTTTGAAGTTCATGTACATTTTGCAAACTAGCCCCTGGAATTTTTGTTTCTTTTAACCATAGGTCCCTGGTCGGACCAGGAACAGAGGAGCGGCGGCCGGCCCTGTTTCGCTGAGGAGAGGCACCGAAGGTGGGGGCTAGGTTGGGGAAAATGGAGAGGAGCTCGGGCCGCACCTGTAGATGGTCTCGGTGAGGGCTGGGGTGGCCGGATTGGGGGTTCCCCGCGGAGCAGTTGCTCCGGCGGCGGCGGTGAGCAGTGGAGGCGGCGCTCCGGTGGCTTGGGGCGGCGGTGGAGGGGTCGGTGAGCTTCAGGGGGAGGTCGTGGAGCGATTCCCGGGCTCAGTTTGGGCGAAGGGAGACCGGAGATGGGAGCTCCGCGGGAGCAGGGCGGCGGCAACCATGGCGGCGGCGCTCATGGAGGCCGGCGGCGCCTTTGGCGCAGGGGAGGGGCTGGGGCTCAGCTCTGGGGTGCCGTGGTAGGTGAGAGAGGGGACTGCGAGCTCGGTTGGATCCGAGAAGGAGCGGAGGTGAGGGCACGGCGTGCAGGGGCTAGGCGGCGGCCATGGTGGACGGCTGCGCTCGCGGGCACGGGGAAGCCCGAGCTCTGGGTCTAGTGCGATGCGTGGAAGAGGCGAACTCGGTTTTGGCATCGTGAACCGATGAGGACAGCTTGAGCGGCGGCGAGGTGGCTCGATGAGCGACGCGTGGACACGGACGTCGAGAAGCTGCGGCGGCGCGAGCAGAGAAGGAGATGGAGATGAGGGCAGTTTCTTAAATAAATCGAAGTTCAAAACTCCAGTTTGTAAACTCAATGTTTCTCCCTCTACATAGCCTCAAATGAAAAACTTTTGAATACCAAACTTGCTCAAAATTTCGAGATCTACACTTTCATTTTAGGCACTTTTTCATTTGAGACTTCGTTTGAAAGATAAAATTTGAAACTTGAGTGCATTTGAAAAGGCCCTATATGCTTCGAAATTCAAATTTTTATCCCATTTTTGTGTGGTAACTCGAAAAACTTTGAACACTAAAAGTGTTCGTCTTTTGAAAACCTACAACTTTGGTTTTGGGCAAAAGTTCATTTGAACAACGGTTTAAAATTTGTTTTTAACACCTGTTTGTTACAATTGTAAGATAATTTAAACATTTAAAAAAACTGTGATTTGGAGAACTCGTCATTTCATGTGCCAAAATTTCATTTTCTCATTTTGACTTCATCTTGGCTTGATTTGTCATGACTTTAGTGATATGCCAATGCAATTTCATATGCAAACTTGCATCATTTTAGAAATTATTTAAGTTTTCTCTCCTGTTTTCAAATGCACACAGACACACATACACATAAATATTCATGCATAGACATGCATTAATTCAAGGTTTCCTATTTAATGATGCATGATTTGGTGCTAGTTACCCTAAATTGGCTATTTAAAAACCTGGGCCGTCACAGTCCGGTTCCGGTATACCGGTCCGGTTTGGCCGGAAACCAGTCGGAACCGGTCAAATTCAAATTTGAATTCAAAAGCTGCCGTGCAATCGGTTCGGACCGGCTTACCGGTCGGTTTGACTGGTAACCGGCCAAATTTAATTTTTTTTCTTTTTTTATTTAAATTAAAATGCCCGCAAAGTATACTAAATAAATGTTTGTATAACATATTTTAGCCTAAATGAACCCTCCAACCCCTTTTGTACTACTTTTACATTGTATTTGTATACTTTTATATGCATGTTTTTTTTAACTTAAATTCCCGCAAACTATACTAAATGAACGAATTTTTGAGAAAATTTGACACCATTAGATTCGTCGCACCTTGAAATTTTTTTAGGAATTTTTTTTGGAAATTTTCTATTTTTTTGAATTCAAATTTGAATTTTAAATTTGAGCCGGTTTGGTACCGGCCCAAACCGGAACCGAATCGGACTGGTTTGACCGGTCAAACCGGACCGGTTCCCACCGGTTTGGTGAACCCTGCTCGCCGCCCACGCGCGGAGGCCGACCCACGAACGACCGGCACTGCTGTCCGGGAGCCCAGCCGGGCCGAGCCCACCGCGCCACCAATAATCGCCGGCGATCTTCTCCGAGGCCGCGCGCCCCCTCGCACTGCCAAGCGGCGCGCCCCCGATCGCCGCCCGTCGATATCCGTAGCAGAGACGAGCGCGCGGCTAGCCCCCTACCTTTTTCGGCGCGGCCGTCCCGGTGCCGTGCCGCGCTTGCGCTCCCTCGGGCTCCCACCCGTGGCGTGCCGGGGGGTGACGAGGTGCGCCGCACCGCGCGCGTGAAGGTGTCGCAGGATGGCGGCGGCGGCGGCGGCGCATAAACTAGCTTATCCTTAAACCAGCCGAGATCGATCTCTGTATCCAGTAAGATTTGCTGGTGCCATATCTATCGTCTATCGACCACCCTTCCAAGTTCTTCCTCCCGATTTGCTCGTGGGGCCCCGGCCGGCGTGCGTGCCACGGTTGATTCCGGGCCGGAATTGAAGTCTCGTCTCCTCTCTCACTCATCAGACTTTATGGGCTACTAGCCTACTACTCTTCCCGTACTGTCTGTTAATTACTCTATCTTTGTATTGCAACCAAATTGCAGGTTATTTTGGCTTTATCTGACTACATAGATTTTGCTACATCCTATCTAGATACATAATAAAATGTAAAATCTATATATCTAGACAAGGCAAAACACAATTTATAATTTGGAACGGAGGGAATATAGATGAAATTAAATTAACTTATCTAATTTTTGCTAATACATTTATAGAAAAAGTATTAATATCTGCTTATATTAGTTAGTTTGTTGAATCCGCTATAAAAACATGTCAAAGAAATTTTCATTGAATCCGCTAAATATTAATATCTACTTAGATTTGTTAGTATTGATATCAATATATTTTTCTCAATATATATCTAGTTGAAGCCAAAGAAATTTGACTTATGGCAAAACCAAAAAGAACTATAATATAATTTGGAAAGGGAGTACACCTAATAAGTGTATAAATAAACAAACAAGTGTGCGCTCCGAGGGCTGGTTTCCATCGGCCACATCCTGCTCGAAGCCGCTCTCGAAGCTCTCGGCCAGACGCATCCGAGGGAGAGCTTGTCAGAGTACGCCTACAACTACGACGTCAAGACCATGCACCGCGAGTTTCATTGGCAGATGACTGGCCTTGAAGATGGCATTCGGTAACACTACCAATAACCAAGCATGCAAGGTCAGTGTACGTGCAACTCCTATACGTAAATCTGTTAGTTCCAAAGAGATTTCTTTTTTTTTTGAAAGACGAGATTTCAATTTCGTACCTTTTTTTTTTGCTATGTTGTGCTTGACTTTTTTTTAGATTATAAATGTTGTGCTTCACTTTTTTTTAGATTATAAATGTTGTGCTTGATGATATCGCAATTGGTGTTGCCAACGATCCTTGAAGGTGTGAAAGCCACGGAATCCTTGGTGAGGCTCATGGTGGCTCGGCGACAAAGAGCGATAGGGAAGGTGAGCAAAGTGGCATCATAGTTTTTGCGTGTGTATACAGTAATAAGGTTCTGTTTAGATTGGCTAAAGCTAAAAATTAATTAGTTAGGTGCCCTGAATAAAGTCGTGAAGGGTTAATAGTCAATTTTTTATCCTTTTCAGGTAGCCATAATTAATTAGCCCCTCTCGATTAACTAATGGGCTAAGCAAGGGGTGTGGCTAAAAATTAGCTCCTATTTTAGCTATGGATTGGCTAGTGCTTATTTTCAGCTAACTAATAAATTAGGCATGGTATGAAACAGGCCCTAAATAATCATATTTTTCAACAAATCTTGATCAATATAATACTACATGCTCTCCATTGTGTTTTATCTAATTTATTTTATATCTTTTAGTCATAATTTATCGAAAAGATTCGCTCAAATCCCGCAACAACACGGGGAATCACCTAGTTGTCTACTACACACAGTCACTTGTGCGGTTGTGCCTAGTGTCCAACAGAAAAAAGAAAAAAAAACATGCCAAGATAGGTAATAAGTTGTAAGACCCATGCGAGATGGCCCAAGATTGGAGGCGTATTTAGACAATTGTAGGCCAAATTGGATGACTACAGGCCCAATGGATTCCAAGAGCTGCTTGTTTTGTCAGGCCCATGCGACCCCCATTCGGCCCAATACTGACTTCTCTCCTCTCCTCTTTTCCAAACCTTTTCGTCATTTCCAATGCTACCCTCTCATCTTGTCACTCCTTTTGGCTCCTGTACACTTGTCGGAAGTGGTCAACCTAGTAGTATCCTGTACCCCGTCCTACAGTACTCTCTCCTGAGCGTACCACACCTAGCGAGACGCCGAGACCTCTCGGGACCACGCGAGCATCTCAAACCTTTTGGGCCGACCGACTGCCTTTCCAAAGTTCACCGAATCCTCATCTCGACTTGCCGCCAGGGTTTAACTTATCGACCGGTGCGGCTAAACCGGCGGAGTCCGGTTCCGGTATATCAGTCCGGTTTGGCCGAAAACCGGTCGGAACCGGTCAAATTCAAATTTGAATTCAAAAGCCGCCGTGCAATCGGTTCGGACCGGCTTACCGGTCGGTTTGACCGGTAACCGGCCAAATTCAAATTTTTTCTTTTTTGATTTAAATTCAAATGCCCGCAAAATATACTAAATAAATGTTTGTATAACACATTTTAGCCTAAATGAACCCTCCAACCCTCTTTTATACTACTTTTACATTGTATTTGTATATTTTTATATGCATGTTTTTTTTGTTTAACTTCAAATCCCCGCAAACTATACTAAATGAACGAATTTTTGAGAAAATTTGACACCATTAGATTCGTCGCACCTTGAAGTATTTTTAGATTTTTTTTTGGGAATTTTACATTTTTTTGAATTCAAATTCAAATTTTGAATTTGGGCCGGTTTGTTACCGGCCCAAACCGGAACCGGGCCGGACCGGTTTGACCTGTAACCGGTCAAACCGGACTGGTTCCCACCGGTTTGGTGAACCCTGCATGCGATGCGGAGAGATTGAGAGAGAGAACAACCGAGAGGAAAAAAAGGGGGCCCGGCTCGGCTATTGGGTGTTGCTGGGCTTTAAACTTGGGCCTTGGTGGGGGGACAATTTTGGGCCAAATGGCCAGCCAAACAGCCCAGTTGCGCCAGCAGCCCGGAGGATTGTGCATCTTCAACCTCCAGCCCCTCCTATCCTCTCTCCCATGGCAGAAAATTTTAGGGGGGGGGGGGGCTCCAAGTGTTCTTCGGCAGTAGGGGGGCTCTAGCCCGGCCGCCCCACCTGTAGATCCGCCACCGGATCTATGGCCTCCCCAATTTTAATCTGTTCACACCACGGTCTTTCCTTTCCTCTTCTTGGTCTGGGCCCGTGGCAGGCGCCGTCTGTCCACTCGACGCAAGGCGCACGGGACCCAGGGACTACGTGCCGTGCTCGAGTCTTGGATTGGAACTAGCTGAGGGTGAGGGCCGTTTCAATTTAATTATTCGACACGTTTAATTTCTGTCTCTGATGCACGGCCATTGCATTTACATATTTATATATATGTATATATATTGTGGGTTCCTACTACCGGTAGAGATTATAATATGTAACACACGCCGCCGCACTCAAGCTAAGTACGGTTGTGCAAGTGAATACACAAAGTAACTAGGTGATACCTCGCGTGTTGCTTCGGGAAAATTTTTTAAACAGAATTTTAAGTTGAAAGTTGAAAATAGAAATACTAACCTTTTGCTAATGACATTATATATGAAAACATGTTCATTTTTGTTGAGAACGGCTCTTAAATGATTGATCCTCCATGTAGAAATTTTGTTACATGGTACTCGCAAAGACTAATAAGTTGTATACATGGATGTTATTAGTCACAGAAAATCGATGTAAGAAATAAATAGATGGCCTTAATGGATGGTGACGTGGCGTCTGATGTAGTGGATTCCTATATAACGTGAATAGCTTGCATGTTGAGAGAAATAGAGTTAATGACTCTTTGTGGAGTGCACCTATATATCCAACAACTAAGGGCTAACAATCAGGATTAAAGGTTTCCAAGATTCGTAGTCTTAGTTGGAAAACCGGAACTGCAGCGTATATGTCTATTATACATGCTCCAAGCCGTTTTCACACGACGCATGCATCTGATATGGTCAAGATCTACCAACCACGTACATCAAAGAGGTGGGGGCTAAATTAAAAAAAAAAGCAACAACGAGAGAAAAAATGTCAAATTCTTCTCAGCGTCCTGAGCTCCGGGGACGCTTCTTTGCTTCTTATAGGGTCCGGGGGCCCCCGTTGCATTCCCATGATATGAATCCATGATTGAGGAACCACGTAGCCCCGGCCCATGTGGTAAGTACGCTGCTGCACAGACAAATCAACCTCCAGCTAGCTACGCAGGACAAAAATGCGTATACCAGAAATCAACTTCACGCAACGCTCTTTCAAGTAGTAAAAAAAAGAATAAGAAATCACGTTCTTCATAAATGTGTGCATGTTTTATACTTTTATGCACAACTTTTCAGTACAATGTATCTATAAAAAGCAATAAGTTATAAGGTTATAAAAAGTAGTATATTTTAAGACAAAGATACACGCGGCTGTTATATTTTCAAACTAGATATTTTAAAACTTAGTGATAGTCAAGTTTTAAAATTTCACTGCGTCTTCCGTTCCAACCTCTTTTTTTTTTCTTTTTTTTTTGCGGGTGGTCTTGAAGTCAACTAGACAAATTACACATAATTCGTAAACCTCCCCAATGTTTCCCTTTATTGGAAACCTATTCCCATTTGAAATCTATTCCATTTGTGTCATTTTTTATGAAACATTTGTGGGAAAAAAAAGTTATCCAATTTTTTTGGGCAAATACTTCCCATAAACATTTGATAGATGGCAATCAAGACATCTGACTATTCAGCTTTCATATAAATATGTTCATAAATAGATAAATCCACAAGTTAAATATAAAATACTTTTGATGACAGGCATTGTAGCACTCATTTTAGTTTATTTAACTAATTTATTAAATAGATATTGTTGATTAAAGTAACGGAGGTAGTAACTGCAGCATGTACCAAACTAACTGAGATTAGAGCATCTCCAAGAGTGCCCAAAAAACACTCCCAATAGTTAGTTTTGGGTACAAAACTGAAAAATAGCTCTCCAACAGTGGCCCAAACGTCTGCCCAATTTTTTGGCTCGCCCAAAACCAGCGATCTCAGGCGCTATATTTGCAGCTGCACTACTCCACACCCAATCCTGAAATTGGTCGCCAACGCATTTTCTACCTTTTCTCTCCCCGGCCCGCTCATGCATTTTTATACACTAGTAAGTATGCCCGTGCTAACGCTACGGATAAATTTAAGACATACAAAGTCATTATATTATTTCAGACCAAACCATGGCTACACAACCACATTCAGAAATTACTTCATAACATACATCATGCACACAACAAAACATTTTTAGCTCCTCATTTCGCTCCGCAATTGTCCCGGATCCCTTCCGACAAACCACGACCACCACCCAATCCCCACCTCTGATCATCCCCCGGCAGTGCCATGCGCTTTCCGCCGCAGTGGAGGATGTTTCTTGTGTTGAAGAGGAACAACAGCATCATGAGGCTCTGATCACCGTCGCCGCCACAGCCCGCCCGATGGGCAACGTCTGCGTCGGAAACCCCTTCTCCAAGAACCGCTTCTTCGGCCACTTCTCGCTCTAGCCCGCATGCTCCCGCTCCAACGGGACACCCTCCAACCCCACCAACCACCTCCCGCTCCGTCCCCGTCGTCCATGTCCAGCCCAGCAAGTGCGATGCCAAACCATCGTCGTCGCCACTTCGGCCACCATCGCCATCTCTGAGCCAGGACGGCGCCGGTCACCGCCGCACGCAACAAAATTAAATGTGCAGTTTTCACCTGAGGTCAAGACAAAAGCTTTTTAGCCAAATGGTTCAACTACCCAGAACCTCAAAGTGGATTAACATTATATACTGAAATTTGTTATAGTGGACATCAACATCTCATTGGGAAAAACAAGTATACAGCGCCATCAATGAAACAACACTTGATTCTTCATGATGAGAAAATCCAGAGGCACAACCAAACAATTTTAGGCAATGACAAACTATTATTTCCATTAGCACAAGTAATTAGAGGAAGCGTAAGAGGGCCTAGAATATATTACGGGTTATGTATGGAGCAGGAGTCATAACCTGACAAGATACAAAATCACTCCGTCAAATATGTAGGTATACAGTTGCAGAATCTGAACTGCAATAATCATAGATAGAAGTGGCAATGAACTTTTTTTAGGGAACCACTGCATATCACAAGCTCTGAACTTATGTTCGATGTCAAGTGGTCATATATGAAACCAATTATACACAAGTACTACATCCCATCCCAACTGTAGTTCTTGACTATAACGTTGTTAACTCAGAGTCAAATTAATTCATTGCCAGCAACCATGAGGTCAAAATAATCTCACGAAAGCAGAGAAGCTACAGCTTGCATAACAGATTAAGAAATCTAATACTTGCATATTTGTACCGAGCCATTGTCCCATATCCATAAAGATCAAAGCATTTAGTTGATATCCCTGGGACGGAACAACCTGAATGGAAAAATAACACATAAATAGTTGAGATTGGGATTAGGGTTTGAGAACATCCTAGTGAGGACTGACATGGTGATGTGGTTGCTGCTGAGCAAATGAAGCAGTGCAGTGGCTAATTAGGGTGCTACAAATGCTTCTTTTAACACTAATCATTTGTAAACAGGCAAGCTGCAGCATTTAGACTGCAGGTCAGGGACTTCATTGTTGTACCACGAGTCACAAGCATTCATCATGGGAAGGTCTGGTAACACAACAATTTTACAAGGAATTCACACAAGGCAGTCAGCATTCTAAATACATCAATTGGTTGCCAATGCATATTATTACCAAACGTTGCGATCTCTTTCAGTGATTCCTCTTACAGAAACCACTAAAGAGCAGATTCAATACTGATAAACTATATCTTCAATTTAAAATTAAGAGAAAAATTCAGTATATGAATCTGCTCCATGATGGCAGTGGCACTAATCAATGTAGTCGCCTATCCTATCGCACAAACATGTAGTGCTTAATACTGTTCCATCATGGCATTGGACTCACATACGGATCCACGGCAATTTAGTACTGGAATATAGAAGGGGACAAAAAATCACCATGGATTACCACTTCTGTCTTCACATCCGAGCCACCATCTTGCAGCTTGCTGTTGCTGGGATAGCGATGGAGCAAGTGCCAGAGCACGTGGCAACGCAGGAGATGAATCACAGATCCGCTAGGGTGTGCCGCTGCCGTCGACCTGTTTTCCTGTGCCACGACATACTGTGCTTGCCTCCTCCGCCGTCTCCATCGGCGAGGATCAGAACCGGAAGGAAGGGCGGGGAAAGATGATCTGGTAGGTTAAAAGAGGGCGATTTGGAGGTGGGAGTGTTGGATTTGGCCTAGGTGCTGGAATCACCCACCGCTAGATTTGGCGCGGTATGTCCTACCTCCCCGCCGCCTTCGCGGATGGCGCCACAACGGCAACGGCAGCGGCAGCGGCAGCGTCCCCGTCCCTGCCGCCACTGGCGGAGCCTGTTGGAGGCCAACCTGCGCCCCGGCCTCCCTTCCTCCCAAAAAATTTACGAAGCTTTGATTTATTTTGGTAGTCCGCTTATTACAAATAATTCATGTATCCAAGTTCATTTATGGATCTTGCAGGACTATGCAGAGAGCACCACGTGCAATCATATCTATTGCTTTTCTTGTATTTTGCATCGTTTGACTGTGATTGCTGGATAATGCGTCGCGACGCTCTCTTTTTATTGTATTCGCTAGCTGTTGCTACCTCAGCGACTGCGGAGCTTGCTGGGCACTGTCGCCTGGATATAGGAAGAAGAGCATAGGGCTCCTAAGGGGCTACAGCTAGTCCCTTTGTCGATTCTTTTCTAAAACTTAACTTTGCAAGTTCATAGATTCATAGTTTTTGGTGATAACTTGATTTTTATGCTAATTGCTACCCTCAAAAGCTTAGGTAGCTAGGGTTATATTATTTGATGCCTCACGCATACTTATCTAATATCATCGCCAAGCTTTCTCTCCATTGCGTTCTAGGGTGTCATAACATGTGTCACTTAAAGCTTGCCTGCGGTGCGGCTCTTTGAGTTTGAGCCTTCACAAATTAGCCCCACCTTAATTTTATCTCACCCTCCGCTGCTGCCTGCCGCCCGCTCCATCAACCGCCGCCGCTTCTCCCACCTCCTGGTTGTGTTGGGCTCAGGGTTCCCCTTACCGGTGGGAACCGGTCCGATTTGACCGGTTATCGGTCAAACCGGTCCGGTCCGGTTCCGATTTGACCGGTTATCGGTCAAACCGGTCTGGTCCGGTTCCGATTTGGGTCGGTATTAAACCGGCCCAAATTCAAAATTCAAATTTGAATTCAAAAAAATAAAAAAAATTCTAAAAATTCCTAAAAATACTTCAAGGTGCGGCGAATTTAATGGTGTCAATTTTTCTCAAAAATTCGTTCGTTTAACATACTTTTCGGGCATTTAAAGTTAAAACAAAAAAGAAAAGAAAAAAATGAGATGGCCCATTAAGGCCCACTTGATAAACCAGTCGGTAAACCGGTCAAACCGGCCGGTATACCGGTCCAAACCGGTTACACATGCGATTTTAAATTTGGATTTGAATTCAAACCGGCCGGTAAACCGGTCAAACCGGCCGGTAAACCGGTCTAACCGGTCGGTATACCGGTACGAACCGGTTGAACTGAGTTTTTTGAATTCAAATTTGAATTTGACCGGTTTCTACCGGTAACCGGTCAAACCGGTCCAGTTTGCTGGAACCGGAGTGCTCCGGTTTGGGGTGTCCGATTGGGAAAAAAACGCTGGTTGGGCTACCGGCGCCGCCTTTCATTCATCCTGCGTTGCCGCGCCCGTCCATCCCTCCGTCCAGACCACGGGGTCCCTGCCATCGACGGCAGCGGCTCATGCCCCTGTCCACGGCGGCGGCTCCCCTCGCCCAGAACAGGTCTCATTTGAATCGAAGTTATTCCCCTCCGTCCAGGGCAGTGTCTCACCTACGTCGTCGCAAGTTGCTCGGTTCCATCCCTCGACGAGTTCTCCAGGTGTGTGCAGCCGCCCGGTGATTATTTGACCGGAGATCAAGGAGATCAAGAACTAGCGGTGCAAAATATGGAGTGGGCGGCGTGGTGCATGGCCAAGGCGGGGAGGTGGGCGTCCAGTAAAAAGATGCTGCGTAACCAGGATGAAGTGTGGAGGCAGCGTTTATGCCGCTATTTAATTTTTTTGGGAAAACATTATCTAGAACTGTTGGAGAAGGTGTTGTTTTTTGCTCCCAATATTTGTTGGCAAAGTTCCAAAACCTGTTTTTTTAGGTTCTATTTATTGGGCACTTTTGGAGATGCTCTTATATTTATCTTTGATGAAGAATTTCGGTATGAATAATCTTGTTGCTTTGTTTGTATTGCAGTTTTATTCTTATCCGAATTATGTGAGTGGTTGCCTTGGAGGCTTGGAGCCCACAAAGAGAATATGAGCCACAGCGGATCGATGATGTGAACATCTGGATCTCTATTCCAAAACGCCACTTTAAAAAAATCCAACAAAGGTCCTCAAATGCAAGAGGGAAGAATATTTTTGAAGAGTAAATTGCATCCATCATAACAACTTGATATGTGGGTGCAGATTGGTATGATAACTTGTAAACTACTTAACTTAGTACAATAATATGACACATTGGTACATCTAGCTTAGCAAAGTACGTCTTGGCCCGAAGTCTAGGGTAAATGACTTGTTTGTGGCATGTGCATTGCACTTGGGGTTTGCGATGACCTGTTCAACGCTACAAATACATGTCATGCGAGTACATAAGTAGCTATTTACTCAAGCAATTTATAATACTCAATTTATTATTTGATTTTCTATGATATCAAAATAATTATGAAGCAATTGTATCCAATATTTTTAAACACATGTAATGATGTCCGTTACCAACCTACAAAATTTTAACATTAAGCTCTACAACTATGAGCTTAACCAAGTGCTATATATATACCTTCGCATCTCTGTGTCCGTACTGGATTTTTTTTCTATTTTTAACCTTTTTTAAATAATATTTTATTTTTAATCCGTATTAGTTTTTTTTCATGCCATAGCCCGTTTGGTCATGCCACTTGCCCCGACGCGACAGCTAGCCTTTGTCGTGCCACTGCGCTGCCTCGCCGGGCCAGCGTGGCGAGCCTGTCGCGCCATGCGGATTGGCACGACAAAACTAATGATCTGGGCCCGCGCCAGCCCTTTCTCCCCCACCCTCCCTTTCTTTCCCTGCTCCACTCCCGACCAGACCGCCGCCAAGGGCATCGCCGTCGGCCGCCACTGCCCAGATCCCCCCAAATCCGGCGTTTTTTTTTGGGGGGGGGGGGGGGAGTGGGGGGAAACGTTCCCCACCCTTCCCCGAAGGTATTCGCCCTCTTTTCTCCTCCTTTAACCATGTACATTAGTAGATATTAGTGATTCTTGGTGATTAGAGTTTGGTTCTTGATTTGAGAAATAGTATCGTAGTTGATAGTGTTCTCATGATTAGAGGTTTAGATGATACGTAGATGGTACTCTGCTTGTGATTTGGACGTGAGGTAGTACGTGCATGCATCGATTAGTATGTTTTCTAGGATTGAGTAGTGGGGATGTTAATATGGGTTTTATTTTCATGGATAATAGGCACCGTGAAAAATTCTTTGTGTAGTTGATTTCTTTGTATAAGTGATGAAGGTACAAAAATTTGTTTTTGTTGTAGATGGACGAATTAGTTCGGGTTTTTCATGGTGGTACGGTTACGAAAAATGGAGACTTTGAGAATATGATAGAGGATGTCGAACTGTTTGATAGTCCTCCATTGTTAAAGGATTTGGTAGACCGGGTGGTTTCAAAACATTCTTGTGGAATTGATGAAATATCTTTGAGAGGCAGATTTGATTGTGGTAAAGCTAGAGCACATTATGTTTTGTTGACATTATGTAGTGGACTTATGCTTGTGAACGACTTGTGCTTGTAGTGGACTTATGGTTGTGATGGACTTGTGCTTGTAGTGGACTTGTGCTTGTAGTGGACTTATGGTTGTGATGGACTTGTGCTTGTAGTCGACTTGTGCTTGTGAGTTGCTACTAGTGCCACCAATGAAGTACTTGTGCTTGTAATGGACTAAATGCTCTGTGAAACTTTGACCGTTTTAGTTCGCTTGATTTAGTTCGGAAGTGTTCAGGGAACTGGAACTTGTGTCCAGAGAACTGGAAGACTGCTGCTTCTGTTCTGCTCTCTTCGCACCAGCTTGGGTGGTGCGACAGGCTTGGCCAGTCGCGCCACACTGCTAGAATTGCAGACTTTTCTGGGCGTCGAGGCACGCTGGCGCAGCAGCGCACAATTGTCGCGCCATTTCAGCTGGCGTGACAGGGATGAACAGTGGCGTCATTCATAGTGGCGCGACAGTACTAAACAGCCGCGCCAACAAAGCACGAATTGATCCCTTTCTGGGCGTCGAGGAATGCTGGCGCGGCTGTCCAGTCTTGTCGCGCCAGCGTTGGTGGCGCGACAAGGCTGCACAGTCGCGCCAAACACACAGAAATGTAGCCCACTCTGGGCTTTGAGGCATGCTGGCGCGGCGGTTCGGTTCCGTCGCGCCACCCAGGTTGGCGTGACAAGCCTTTCCTCAATCATATGATATAGTTCTATAATTTTCTCAGTATGCTTTTTTTATTATTTTGAAATAGAAAATACATGTAAAATGTATATATATATATGTGCTGAATTGATAATTGCACTGATAGGCTACTCTGGTTTGTTTATTCTGCTTTGATAAGCTATCAAATTGATAATTGCAGTATCATATATATGTATGGGGCTGAAATGCTTTTATGGCTGTGTCTTTCGTGGTCAATTGAAGCTGGTAGAGACGTTTCAGTGACCGGACTCTACGATACCTAGAATTTTCAGTGAATTCACGTTTCGAGCAGTAGACGTTTTAGTAACTAGACTTTTCAGTGACTGGACTCTACGATACCTAGACTTTTCAGTGACTTCACGTTTCAGTCAATAGACTTTTTCAGTAAATAGGCTTTTCAGTGACTGGACTCTATGGTGCCTAGACTTTTCAGTGAATTCATGTTTCAGTCAGTAGACATTTCAGTAACTAGGCTTTTCAGTGACTGGACTCTACGATGTCTAGACTTTTTAGTGACTTCACGCTTCAGTCGATAGACTTTTCAGTAAATAGGGTGTACGAGATAGCCATTTCAGTGACCAATCTGTTCACGCGCGTCACCCTTTTCACAGACCTTGATGTTGGAATCGAAATGATTCCACCAGACCCGGGGCGCACCATGTCCTTGGTGTACTATATATAGGGACTCCAGGCAGTGTAGCGAGCCATCGAGTGTGTGTAATCTCAGATGAACCATGTCGTGGGTGCAAGGACCCATCGATCCGCCTCCTCCGCACCAAAACTTAGAAGTAAGAACCAGAGCATTCTACGGTGCGCACAATGCCCTTCTACTACAATTCTGGCCGCCATGCCACCATGGAGACAATGCTGTTGTACAGGTCTACGAGCATTTTGGTGATGCCGGAAGAAGGTTCTTCCGTTGCCCTTATTACGAGGTTTTCATATATTTCACCTGTCATTATCAGTTCGTGTACGCAAATTTATGATGACATGTTAACATCTAACTCATTTTAATTGAATGTAGACTAGTGATTGTGGTTTTACTTATTGGATTGATGGCCCTATGAAAGTTCATGTGCAAGAATACATACATCACCTGCACGTACCGAACCAGCAAAAGGACATAGAGATCAATATGAAGCATGATCAAATAAACCAACTTTTACATGAGAATCAAGAACATGCCCATCGCCTCAACAACATTGAGGCGGAGAAGTCGACGATGGCCGAGCGCATCACCCAACTGGAAGAAGAGCTGCGCCAGGAGCGTGCCAATAACTTGACGCGACGCTTCATGCCACCGACAGTTTCGGGACGGCGGAACTATTATGGTTAGAGGAGATGCATCTCTATTTGCCAATGCAACAATCTTGTAGGTGTCATGTATCGTTCTAGTTCTCTATTTGGCACCAAGCACATCTACTATTCTATATTCGCTGTTGGAACATCATGTATCGTTCTAGTAATCTCTCTCAATGTTGAAGGTGTCATGTACTTTTCGACGCAATCCTAAATTATGTACCCATCGACCATTGCCATTTTTTGTACCTTTCTAAGTTGTAATCCTCAATTATGATATCTGTATCCATCTACCATGCAATATTAAATCCAAAAGTTGTAGTTCACACATCCAAGATGACCCTGCATTGCATCACAAACGAAACAAAATAAAATCCCAATTTAACAACCATACAAAGTATATTACACAAACAACATAGTACATTACACAAACGAGATACTTAACTAAAGTCTCTAACACATAAGTCTTGTACGCGAAATTACAATCTGAAACTCATACAAAGTCCATTAAACAAATAACATAGAACGAATACAATACATCCTAATCCGAGTCGCAGTCTGCCAGCAACTCGTCCTCACCCCAATCATCATCTTCATTGCCCACCCAATTAGGGATGTCAACTGCTTTTCCTTTCCTGTCAGACTGGTGATCCACGGTAGGTTAGTCTCCTACAAGTGCCTTCATTGCCTCCATTTGAGTAGCTCTAACACCCAAAACCTCCGTGCTCGCGGATGGCACATCCTTCTCAACGTTGGGCACCTTGTGTGGTAGATCGGCAACTAGGGCCTGCATTGCCTCCATCTGAGCCTCCTGAGCTAACTCCTCCATCTTTTCCATTTCTTCCAACCTCTTGTTAGCCTCCAATTTCTGAAAATATTCTTCCCATGAACCCTTTGGGTATTTAGCTTCAGGATCAACAATAGAACCTTTCTTTGCTCTTTCCTCCCTTAACCTCTACCTCTCCATCTCCTCTTCCTTCTTCTTCTTCTTCTCAAAATTTGCCAAAAGCTCCCTGTCAGTGAGGGGCCGTGGGTACTTGCTTCGGTTCCTTCTCTAATAAACAATGCAATCCTCAAGAGTGGCCTTTTTGGCTGTCTTCTTTCCGTACTCACGCCGTAGGTCCTGGAGTACAAGCCCTGACAGAAAAGACTCAAGGGGCAATGTAACGTGGTACTCCTTCCTTATCTTTATTTTTCTACTTAAAGTGTCTCTAGATTTCTAAGGCTCTTTTGTTCTGCCCAATTGCAACATTAGGTCATACCGGCCTTCAAACGACTCCCAATCACACGTCCTTCCCTCTTGAAAAATAATTGAGAGGCAAACATTCAGAAATGTTAATATATAAACAACTAGCACAATCACAGAATCATACGGAGTTTCAAATTTGTGTTTAATATACGAACCCAGTACTCTCCGTAGATATTGCCACAATAATATCCGTAGCCAAGCTCAGAAGGAACTACGCCTTTTGTGGCCAGAATATCACACTTGCATCGATGACTAGGAGTAGTTGTACATGGCCATGGCTTCTTGCCGCTCTCAAAATCTCGCACTTCCTCTACTGTGGGGCCAATGCGATCTAGGACCATAAATATACTCATTGAAGTCATATGCCGGCCATCCATCCTGCATGACACTTAACATTAGCCACATAATTAAAGCAAAATTAAAGAATCAATGCTACGTTACATGGCACTTACTCTAGTCTTTAGCGAGCATCTAAAAAAGGGAGTGAACTTTGGAGGGACGCCAATATTAGGCCTTTGAAGTTTGGCACGAACATCGCAATGACACTTGGGAGGATTGTTCACATGATATATAGCAGCTTCTTGCTTCTCTTCCTCTGTCATAGGTGCTAGATTTGGTGGGGGAGGCACCCATCGTCTAAACTCATTGTACGGCCACGACTCCAAGGGATAATAAGGGAACAACCAGATTCTAGGGTCGAACTTATCCGGACCATCGATCCACTGGAAGAAAAAGCAGTGACAAGGATTGAATAGATCATTCCACTTGCATACGTAGAATGCTCTACTGGTGGTCTTGGGGTGCCTCGATTGCTTCACTACTGCCAGCTGATTGCCCGGTTCACAATGACAGAATGGAACTGGAAGGGCAGGAGGGACTGGGGCATCCTCATCATACTCGGATGGGTACTGTCCACCACCAAGCAGCTAATACCGGGCATCGCTCATTGCCATGTGTACTGCAGCTACATAAATTCCATTGCTATGTGAAATAAACAAAATACTTAAGGAAACAAAGCATATACAAATTATTGACAATATACCAGCGTTCAAAATATAATGTGTACATTCGTAAAACTATGGAATAAAATTGCATGTAACTCATATTAACCTTTCCATTACTCAATCCTACAAATTATATTAATCGAGTCATGCAAGTAATTCTTCACGACAAAATCGCGAGCAGAGTACCATCTTCGTATCACCTAAACCTCCAATCGTAGTTACACTAACAACAACACCAGCATTTCTCATATCAAGAACCAAACCCTAATCACCAAGAATCACTAATATCTACAAATGTGCATGGTTAAAGGAAGAGAAAATGGGAGCAATACCTTCGGAGAAGGGTGGAGAGGGTTTTCCCCCACTTTCTCCCCTCAAAACACCGGATTTGGGGGGGATCTGGGGGGGGGGGGGGCGGCGGCGGAGACTGGATGGAGCTCTGGTAGGGGAGGAGGAGGGAAAGAAAGGGAGGGGGGGGGGGGGGGGGAAGGGGCTGCCGCAGGCCCAGGGCATTGGCCTTGTCGCGCCCCCACTTTTTTTTTGCTTATATCTCTCTTCTCAAAGAAAGGGGAGTTCCACGAACACATAAATTTGCTTCCGGTGAAGTACCAGCCTGTTCAGGTATCCAGTGACAGCTGATACAGTATATTGGAACTTATATTGTCATTAGTAAACTTCAGGCAAAGTGAAAGCTGATACTCTCTTTGAAGACAAGGAATGACACTGTGTTCAATGGTGTTTCTCCCAGAGTTGATCGGGCTATCCTCCTTGCACAAGAGGAGACCGACCTCTGGATGCTTGTGGGTAGGGATGTAAATGGTATGGATATTTTTCGACCGTATTCGAATTCGATCCGGTCTGGAAAGATTTTTATCCGTCCGTATTCGATTCCGAGTATCCAATATCCGTAACCGACCCGTATCAGAATGCTCAAAAGTTATATTTTTATGATGTCGATATCCACTACAATCTTATCCGACAAAAACTAACACTATCCGTATCCGACTCCGTATTCGAATATAAATATGAAAACAAATACGATATCAATGATATACGTCTGTATCCGATCCGTTTTCATCCCTACTTGTGGGCACTAAAGGGATTAATGCCTTGGTCACTACAGGCCCTACTGGCTGATAGTTTGTAGGGCTAATGGTGGTCCTTTTACTATAATATCTCGGGCACGTATATAGAAACCTTGTACCAGCTATTTTGGTCTTTTCTTCAATCTTATGCATATTCGAGAAAAACAAAGATAGCTGATACTCTGATTGCACATACCCCACATGCCTTTATGATTAATGAATTTACCTGTTGACAAGGTAGATTAATTGTCCACCCTGTTGTTGTTACTATTGTTAGAGTGATGCATGATGAAAACTAAAACTGCAAGAATGAGAATTATCTGACTTTTTTCATTCTTTGCATGAAGAAAGCTTGACTAAGGAGTGCACTACAAGTTACAACAAGAGCATTTTTAGGGCAACAATTTGATTTGGAAGGTATGGATTTCTAATCAAATATAGAACATTTTTTTGCATAACTTTGGGATGTATGATGCATTGTCATTGGTTAATTTTGTTGTTACCCCGTGTAGTGCTAACCTGTTTTAATTGGTTAGCAATCCATTTGATGGTTATTGGCGACACTTTAGCACTACACAGGTTAGCAACGAAGTTAACCAATGAAAACAGTGTGGCCTTAAATTCCCACAACAGACTCTTGAGTTTTGTTTTTTTTTGTAAATAATATTATTCATAAACACCAATAGGTTTATGGTCAATTTTTGCTCATTAGAATTAATTTTTTTTTCTTACTGTGGGATATTACCTATATCGGATGATGCGCCAGGACCTTTGGATATATATGGTGTTAACTAAAACTTTAAACAGTTATTTGGCTTCATGTGGACATATCCTAGACATGTACCGTTCTTGATCATCTGCTTGGTATGTAGGGTTTCAATACTATTTGCAAATTTATATCGAGGCAGCAATTTTTTTTAGATAAGGAATCTTTATTAAATCTGAAGAGCATTACATTGAGTTGATACAAAGTCTTGGAAAATACTTGCAACCTCTGCATAGCAGGATGCACATAGCTAAAATATAGGGAAAAATATAATTCAAACACTCTAACTATATATAATCAATCAGTAGATTAGAGCACCATTCATGTGCCTGGGTAAAAAAAAAGAAAACTCCTTGGCCACCTGCAACAATCGTAGCGATGCTGTAGCAACCAAGTCCGGTACGGTGAAGCTAACGTGTAGTTGAATAAGTAACCTGCAATGTAGAATCATTGTTTTTTTCCAAAGATTATATCATTTTTTACAACCATGTAGCCACAGCTCCTAACATCACTAACGTTCTACCTCCCTCTTAGTACCCCTTAGCTGGTTACCAAACATATTTGACACACTATGAGGCTGAGAAAGGCTAGATGTGACGTAAATAATGGACAACACAACACGAGCAAAGCGACATTCGAAGAAAAGGTGTTTAACTGTTTCATCTCGCTCCCGCTGCGCCAGCAGCACTCCCGTGCCGCGTCGCCTCCGCCGCCGGTCGAACCGCCACCACCGCCGGGTGCTACCCCCACCTCCCACCCCTCGCCGGCGGCCGCTTCACCTCCTTGCAATTGCTTTGGAAGAACAGTGTACTCCCTCCGTATTGTAAAGGAAGTCGTTTCGGACATCGAGACGCTCTCTAAAGACAACTTTTACCATTAACTTTTTACTATAAAAATTTATAAAATAAAGTCAACGTATACTTTTATGAAACTGCATTTCAAGATGAACCTACTTATATTCCTTTTATATTTTCAAACTCAATCCAAAAAATTTATTTATAGTCAAAGTTTAAATGTTTGACTTAAGACAAACTCAAAACGACTTCCTTTACAACACAGAGGAATTACTCCCTCCATCCGAAAAATCAAGTCATTTTATGATTTAAAATTTATCAAAAAAAGTCATTTTACGTATCTTATTTAAAAAGTATATGTGCATGCAAGAATCAATTAGTGTCAAATATGAGTAATAAATAGAGGTGAACATGTTTACTTTATCTTCTTTTAATTTATCCTAAAATTTCTAGGATAATTTGTTTTCAGACGGAAGGATCGAAGCATACGCCGTGACTCAAAACGAATCCCCGGATGTGAAACTGGCCTAACTTCATAAAGTCATTATACCCGCAGTGCAAGTAAGAAAAAAAAATTCTAGCACGTATACTTTGACCTGCAATTGATGTCAACTTCCGTATCTGGTCAATGTCTAACGATTTGTACTAGACTTTAAAAAGGAAAACAAGGCTTGCTGCTGATTTGCTGAAACAAAACTCCTGTATGGTCAAGACCATCAATGAATCTTCCAATAACTAACGGATGAGGATTCTGAATATTAAAATAAAATTTCATGTTAATCCCGTCAACAAGTATATATTTGCACTATATTTCGCCTGTTTTTAAGGCATCGACCATGGTGTCAACTCCTGGGGCCTTTCCTCCTAATTAATCGCAAGACATCAGCGACAAGTAGCTAGCTTAGTGCTCTCTTAAACAGCAATTTCTCCTACTTTTATCATCTATAATCTTTTTGGATCAACCATGTCACTGTCATACAAAAGACACGCACAGAAAAAAAGGTACTGAAAACACACCTTTATTTGAAACTTTTTCAACACGAACAACCAGAAGCAGTCAATGGAATTATGGAAACACATAAAACCTCTAGTTTCAAATAAACATGAATGTAAAAGAAATAAAGACAGCTTTATACGGTATCATTATCAGTTCACTGGAGAATTCATACATTTGTTCCAACTTCACGGCAGTGTCAGCACATGTCTTGACAAACCTCACCAGCTATAATTTCAGTCTAACATGGCGCGCGCCAAATTCTACTCTGGTACTATTCCATTCGCTCGCAAATACCACAGAAACCTCCCCCAGTCCAAAGCGTGGCCGACCAAGCTGCGCTGAAGAGACTGAAAATCGCCAAAAAAACAGGACAATTCAAGTCTTGCATGGACGATCAAAACGGACGACTTCTTGTTGGAGTAATTAAGACCGTTATTACATTTCTCTGAAGAGAATTCAGTACCTGAAGCTATCTAGCTGGACTACAAATTTTTCAAACCACAAGGCTCGGTTAAGTTGCTTGCATGAATGCCAAGCTAACCTCAAGTCTCGCCTTCGCCCCCCATCTATAAAAGGAGATCACTTCCTCAAATAAAATATCAAGAAGCCAAGCTAACCTCTCAATTGCTTGTTAGGTGCAGTGGATCTATGGCGGCGGTTGCAGCAAAGGTGGCCATGTTGCTTCTGATCCTGACCACCCTCGCCGTCATCACCTTGGCAGCAAGGCCGATGGAGGGGAGCGACGGCTGGCCAGAGGCTGCAGTGGTGAGGATGGTGACACAGATGCTTGGCTCGGGGTCTAACCGCAAGAGCCACTGCTGCTAAGTATGTAGAATTGTTAATTGGAAGCTCTGGATAGGATAATACCTCGCCAGGGAAGATATAGCTGGAAGAATTCTTGTTTGTAGTAGTATCTTCTTGAGTGTTAATATGTTCATCATGAATTAAGAAAGATAGCACTGGGGTTAAATTAGTCGACACCCACGTTGATCTGATTGTTTTCTTCACGTTGATCTCATGTCATTTCTAGTTCTGAAATTCCTACTTCACGCGCGGCCAACAAACTCTTTTCAAGCGCCCTCGCCATGGCCCATGGCCAATGCAACCTCTCCAATTGGCACCAACATATTATACATTTTTATGTACTATGTTTTACGTTGAAGTTCAATATTATAAGAGATGGCTGTTATACATTTTCCAAACCGAGATTTACTTTATTTTTGAGGAAAAAAATCCCAATCTACTTCAGTCCAAAGTTTCCGTTGCCCCTCCTCTATAGTTTTGTGTGGCTAGTAGTTCAATCTATTTAAGATTATTCCGAGGCGGCACCTGGCCTAGCATATGTGAGTTATTGGCTATTTTTTATTCACGAAATCAGTTTTCCCAACACACAGAATTGCTACCTTCATTTTTGCTGATGGATCCTTGTGGCGCACTGCCCTCCCCATGCGTTGTTGGGCGTTTCATTTTTGTTGCGGCTGCCCATCGCATCACCACAACAAGCATCCACGAGAGTTCATGTACTGCCACCCTATACACACCACGATTTTCATACCCATCCTTAACCCCTACGTACGGCCCAGATGTCCTAGCCTAGCCCTTCTCACCACCGGATACATGTCCAAGAAAGGTCCTTAGAATTTGGCTTACAGAATCTAAGAGCTGGGCCTTAGAAGGACTAGACTCTAATCATATATATAAAATTTTGAGCTAAAAAATTTAAGAACCATATTGGCTTGTGAAGACCATTAGGAACATGGCTCATTACCACCCGTGTAACCCTATCACATACCACTCACCAATGTTATCATAAATGATAAACGGTAAATAGTCGGTCACCCTTTGTTTAGCGTCTAAATGGTGTTTAAACGGAGTTATCATCAAAATATACATGTTTATGGCTTCAAAAATAAGTATTCTAACAAATATATGTATTTATACATGCAAAAGGGAACATATTAGGTGCAAACTAACCTCTCCGTGCAAACTATGGAAACTTCAATCTGGACCATCAGATCATCATCCAAGGGGAGGGATGCAGAGAGGTGGGAGGGGAGATTTGCAAAAGTGTGATTACCCAATCCAAGGGCGGGTATAGATTGTAAAATTACTCAATCCCTCATACCCCTTGGATGTTGATCCAATGACTCCGATTGAAGTTTTCATAGTTTGCACCTGATATGTTGCCAAGATCAAGTGCATATATATTTATAGAAACTCAAGTATACATATTTATTCATATAAACAATTATGTACAAGTATGTATGCATGCAAGGATGCAAGTCAATTTGCCTTTGTTTGCCTAAACAGTGTGTTAAACAACCGTTTAGCCCATCTAATAACATTTAATTCCATTCTATTTACCTCATTTAGTCCGTTTAATCCTATTTTCTGACCGTTTAAACGATCACCGTTCATAGCCTAAACAACATAGTTTACCTTGTTTACCGTTTAGATGGCAGTTTAGACCGTTTAGGCGAACTACTGCCGCAAAGCTAACCTTCCTCGTTGATCATCTCTATATACAACCACCCAAGGATGATGATCGCAACCACTACTACAAATTGGGTCATTGCAAACATCCCATCACCGATGGTTCCCTTTCAAACCGGTGGTGGGACAACGGGCATCATCGCTGGGTCGTACGGTTGTAATAAGGCCCGACGGTGATACCCATCACTATATAGATATTACCTTCTCATTACTTATCTCCTCTCATTGCCCCTCATCTTCCTCCCATCACAGCTGACACCTCCCCACTGCCTCCCTACTCCATCGCCCCTCCCTTCTCTCCCCAGCAGCACGAGCTCAAGGCTAGCACCACTACCTTGTCTCCCCAGCACCGGAGCTCGAGGCCTAGAAGGAGGCCAGTGCTTAGTGCATGAGCTCAACCTCAGGCCGAGGCTGCCGCCCAACGTCAGAGATCCACACGCGGTTGCCCTTCCACTGCATCTGGATGCTCAGGTGGGTCATCACCAGCGTCCTCACCCTCATGGCTGCACCGCGGACCTCATCGTCGACCGTGGCCATAGTGATAGGAAGCACAAGTTTCTTCCCTCTTCTCCCTGCCTCGCCTCTCCCCACCTCCTCTCCTCCTCTCCCCACATCCTCCTCTCCCTGCCGCTATCGCAAGCGGAGCCGGATGGGCGGTGCAGCGTGAGTTGTGTGTGCAGCCAGCGCGGCGTGGAGTGGTGCAGAGTCACGCTAGAACAGTGGAGATGCACAGGTGAGGCGGGAAGGCGGTGTGGGGTGTTGGATTGATCTCCTTCCTAATAGGCCCAACGGCCTATTAGGCCCTTAATCCGCGCCTTGATCGGGGGTGCCCAACCCTTAATGGTTGGTGGGCCCCCGCTGTACAGCGCCAAAATAAAAAGGGGTGAGGGGCCGGGGCACTGGTAACGAGGTTCACCGCACCGCCTAGACCCTCACCCACAGAAACCCTAAGCCGATCTACTAGGGGGCGCTGGAGCAGCGGGAAGTTCCACCATCGCCGCCGCCAGCTGCGTCCCGCCGTCGCTGCCATCGTCCCCGACGCCGTCGCGCCGGCATCGACCTCACTGCATCACTCGCCGCCGCCTTTGAGCGGATCTCCATCAACGAACCCGAGATGGCCAGCTCAAGCTCTTCTGCAGGCACTGAAGGTCCTATCTCTCTCTCTCTCTGCGTGTATGTTCTTGTGTAGATCTAGAGACTCTTGTACTTGACAAAAAGAAAAGAAGGTTGAAACCTCACTGATCCGTGCACTAGTGCGATCCTAAAGCTAACAATGGTATCAGTCGCCTTGCTAGCGCATAGATCTAGTAGGGGAAAGCATGATTCAAAAACGAATCGAAAGAAACCAAGAACAGAAACGGAAAATCGGTCATGGATCGAAAAAGTGGCAAACCCTAACCCTAGCCAAAGAACATAGATGGCGAGCCTTACCTAGGCTCTAGTCGCCAGCACATCAAGGGCACCCGCGACGCCGGTACACCAGCGCACGGGATGGACCCGCTCCGCCGCTCGTCGGCGAGCGGCACAGAGCCGGACTCCGCGCGTGCGGGTACTCCGGAAAGGGCTCCACCGCCAACCCGCTCGACGGCGGCGCGCTCCCGCACGGGAGAGCACACGTGCCGGCGAAGGGGGTGACGGCGGCGCCGGTCGTTCCCTCCTCCACCCAGAGAGCCACCGCCGTTCGTGTGGAGTGAGAAGGGGGAGGGAGAAATGCCGCTAGGGTTCAGGGGGGAGCCGGCGTCGTCCGTTTTGCTCGCGCGAGGCATGCGGGGGGCCGTTGGATTCAGATCCGACGGTCAGGGGCGATGCGGCGGCGAACGGGCTGAAAATGGCCCAAGAGGGGCACCGCATTGGGCAGATTTGGCGGCCTGGCCGTCGGCTGCCGGGCTGAAGGCCTGAGCGCCGTGCGCGCCGAGTGGACCGGGCTGAATTCTCGCCGGGCCGCTTGAACAATGTAAGATTTAATTGGTTTTTTCTATTTTTCAGAAGCTTTTTCAATAGTATTTTGTATGACCCGAGCGCCGTGCACGGCGAGCGGGCGGAGGCGAGTGGCGGTGGCCCTGCAGGGGAGGGTAAGGGGCCGGATGAGGGCCAAAATTGGTCACGGGGAGGGAGATGAAGCTCCCCACGCAAGGAATTGAGGCGGCGCTCACCGGCGACGGCGAATCGGCGACGGGGAGGGAGCTCGGGGCGGCGGTAATGGAGGAGGGGGCTAGGGTTTGGGGCGGGGAGCGAGGCCAGCCTCGGTAGAGGATGGAGCGAGCGAGCGGATAAGGGTGTGAGGGAGGACGAGTGTGGCACGGCTGCCAAAGATGGCCGGCACATGGCACGAGGTTGACCGGCGGCGGCGACGCGTGCGTGCGGCGCGCCGTGAGCAGAACAGAGAGAGGAGAGGGAGAGGCTGACAGGTGGGGCCCGGTGGGGATTTTTTTTCTGGGCTGTGACAACTCTCCCCCCCTTAAGAAAATCTCGTCCCGAGATTTAGGTAGACAAGAGGGGAAAGATAAAACTCGGACTAGGTTGAGGCCATATTCACCTAGACAAGATAAACCTCTAAGAGATGATGCACGAAGGCAGGGATGAGGTGGTGTGAGACATTCCTAGGGTTTTCTTGATGGTGACTGTGTACACATATATAACATTTAGAACTATGAACTTCATCAAGAAAGTGGGGTGGGGTAGGGAGAAAACTTACTCATCGAAAAAGAATTCTGAGTATTCTTGACGTAACCGATCCTCACGCTCCCACGTGGCTTCATCTTCGGAATGATTGCTCCATTGGACCTTTATAAACTTCACCATGTTACGCTTCACCTTTCTTTCATCTCGATCAAGAATGGCTATTGGGTGTTCCTCATAGGTAAGGCCTGGTTGAAGATCAAGTGACTCAAGGTCGACGGCGTCAGCTGGAACACGATGGCACTGCTTCAATTGAGAGATATGAAAGACATTGTGCACTGCGGAGAGTGATTGAGGAAGTTCCAATTGATAGGCCACTGCTCCAACTTTCTTGATAATCCGAAAAGGTCCGACATAACGTGGCGCTAACTTTCCTCTGACTTGAAAACGGCGAGTGCCCTTAAATGGAGAAACCTTGAGCTAGACATAATCACCAATCTTGAGATGTAGTTCTCGGCGACGACGATCAGCATAACTCTTTTGACGAGATTGAGCAATGCGAAGATTCTCACAGATAATTCTGACTTGATCCTCAGCATCTTTTACCAAATCCGGACCAAAGAAAGGTCTTTCTCCAGATTCGGACCAGTTGATCGGAGTTCTACACCGTCTTCCATAGAGAGCTTCAAATGGAAACATTTTGATACTTGCTTGATAACTATTATTGTAAGAAAACTCTGCGAATGGCAAGCAAGTAACCCATTTCTTCTCATATATAAGAGCAGAAGATCGTAACATATCTTCTAGGATTTGATTGACCCTCTCGGCTTGACCGTCGGTCTGAGGATGATAAGCAGTACTATAGGTGAGTTCAGTTCCCATGGCTTCATGAAGACTTCTCCAAAAGTGAGCGACAAATTGAGGACCACGATCAGAGACAATTTTCTTAGGGACACCATGCAGACATACAATGCGAGTGAGATATAACTCCGCATATTGCTTGACATGATACGTAGTCTTTACTGGAAGGAAATTAGCTGATTTTGTCAAACGATCCACGATTACCCATATTTAATCATATCGTTGAGAAGACTTGGGTAATCTAGTGATGAAATCCATTCCAATTTTTTCCCACTTCCATGATGGAATAGGTAAGGGCTGAAGAGTACCAGCTGGTTTGAGATGCTCGGCTTTAACCCTTTGGCAAACATCGCACTCGGCGACATATCGAGCGATTTCTCGCTTCATGCGGGTCCACTAAAACCTTTGCTTAAGATCTTGATACATTTTGGTACTGCCCGGATGAATGGAGAATTGAGAACTATGGGCTTCATCAAGGATAATTCGTCTGAGGTTATGATCCTTAGGCGCCACAATCCACTTCCCAAAGAATAGAACTCCTTCATTATCCGTAGAGAAACACCGAGCTTTGCCCTCCTTCATTAATTCCCGAATTCGAGCCATACCCTTATTCTTCTTTTGGATTTCCTTAATTTGATCATAAAGATCAGATCTGACTATAAGAGTAGTAAGATAGCCTTCTTTGACCATAAAAATTCCAAGTTTCCGAAGATCATCACAGAGAGTATGCACAGGAGGAGCTACAGTCAAGCAGTTGCATTGAGCCTTTCGGCTTAGTGCATCGGCGACGACATTTGCCTTACCGGGATGATAGTGCACCTCAATGTCATAATCCTTGATTAATTCAAGCCATCGACGTTGCCTCATATTGAGATCAGATTGAGTGACAATATACTTGAGGCTCTTGTGGTCAGTACAGATATTGCAATGTTTACCAAGCAGATAATGATGCCATATCTTTAGAGCATGGACAACAACCGCAAGCTCTAAATCATGGGTAGGATAATTTTCTTCGTGTCTCTTGAGTTGACGAGAAGCATAGGCCACTACTCGGTCTTCTTGCATAAGAACACAGCCAAGACCGATGCGAGAAGCATCGCAATAAACATCGAAACTCTTGGAAATATCTGGCTGAGCAAGAACTGGAGCAGTAGTGAGATGATCCTTAAGGGTTTGAAAGGCTTCTTCACAGGCTGGGGACCACTCAAACTTGACCCCATTTTTCAGTAACTCGGTCATAGGCTTCGCAATTTTAGAAAAGTTCTCTATGAACCGGCGGTAATATCCCGCAAGTCCGAGAAAACTCCGGATCTCATGGACATTCTGAGGTTGCTTCCAATCCAGAACATCTTGCACCTTACTAGGATCTATAGCAATACCATCCTTGGAGAGGACATGACCAAGAAAAGATACTTCTTCAAGCCAAAACTCACATTTGCTAAATTTGGCATAAAGACGATGCTCCCTAAGTTTTTGGAGGACGATATGAATATGACGAGCATGATCTTCTTTGGCCTTGGAATAAATGAGAATATCATCAATGAAGATGATCACAAAGACATCGAGTTCCTCCATGAAGATGCTATTCATCAGATACATGAAATAAGCCGGTGCTTTGGTGAGGCCGAAGGACATGACAGTGAATTCATAAAGACCATATCTAGTAGAGAAAGCCGTTTTCGGAATGTCTTCAGTTCGAATCTTGATTTGATGATAACCCAACCTTAAATCAATCTTAGAGAAATAACGAGCTCCGGAGAGTTGATCAAACAAGATATCAATCCGTGGAAGAGGATATTTGTTCTTGATAGTGACTTCATTCAACGGACGATAATCAACACACATCCGTAAACTATCATCTTTCTTTTTCACAAAGAGAGCCGGGCATCCCCATGGAGAGGAGCTCGGACGAATGAAACCCTTGTCCAACAGAATCTTGAGTTGTTTCTTCAATTCCTTCAACTCATTGGGAGGCATTCGGTACGGCTGTTTAGAGATAGGAGCAGTCCCGGGCATGAGCTCTATCACGAACTCTACCTCACGATCAGGAGGCATACCCGGTAATTCTTCTGGAAAGACATCCGGATACTCACAAACCACGGGAATATCTTCCAACACCGTGGCTTTGGTACCCGCCAAGGCATATAAACAAGATTCCACCTTGGCAAGAGACAGTAAAACTCTACTCCCAAAGGGTGCAAAAGATCAATGGTGCGGGGCCCACATTTGATAACTCCGTCATGCTTACCCAACCAATTCATCCCAAGAATCACATCTAACTCCAGCTTGTCTAGAATGAGAAAATTGGCTCGAAAAGTAACTCCCTCAATGAGAATTGGAACCTCACTAGCAAAGTGTCTGGCAATGATTTGCCCACCCGGTGATTCTATATGGTATGGCACTTGTAGGTTTTGCATCTCAAGCTTACTATGCAGCATAAATTTCTTGCTGATGAATGAAAGAGTTGCCCCAGAATCGAAAAGAACACTTGCAGGGTGAGAGTTGATTAGGAGCGTACCCATGAGTACTTCAGCATCCTCCGGAACTTCTTCAGCGGTGGTGTAGTTGAGACGACCACGCTTAGGAGCTTGTTGTGGCTTAACTTCTTGACGCTGTGCTTGAGGTAGAGGGTTATTGGGCCTGGGTGCATTGAAGGCACCACCACGCCTCGGAGAGGGGCAGTCCCTGGAGATGTGGCCTAGGCCACCACAATTGAAGCACGGACCCTTTGCGGTAACGTTTGGATTGCTCCAATAGGCATTGATCGGCCTAGGAGCTTGTCCTTGAGGAGGTTGAGGGTGACGCACAATCCACATAGGACGGGGAGGTTGAGCACTTGGCGCCCGAGGTGGAAAAGGAGAAGGCCCCAGACGTGGACGTGAAGAGCTACCGCCTGCCGAGGTAGGAGCGGGACGCTTGTTCTTTGCCTCAAGATTTTTCATCTTGTGCTCAGCTCTGATAGCGATATTCACCAAGTCATTGAAGTCTTCAAACTTGGTAGTGGAGAGCTTGTCTTGCAACTCTGCAGAGAGCCCATCGTACAGGCGTTCTTGCTTCTTGGCATCGGTGGCCACTTCTTCAGGTGCATATTGGGAGAGGGTATTGAAGGCATTGACATAGGCCATCACATCACGACTTCCTTGAGTGAGATTCAGAAATTCCTTCTTCTTGATGTCCATGATACCCTTGGGAATATGGAAGGAGCGAAAAGCTGTGCGGAACTCCTCCCATGTGAAGCGGTGGTTGGCAGGGTGAGATGCCTTGAAGTTCCGCCACCAAGCCCCAAGGGCATCATGAAGTTGGTGAGCAGCAAAAAGAACCTTCTCATATGGCTCACACTCAATAAGACCTAGTTTCTCTTCAATGACATTGAGCCAGAAATCCGCATCAAGGGGATCCTTAGAGCCACGAAAGATGGGCGGGTTGGTGCGGAAGAAATCCCCAAACCTGTTCACTTGAGGCTCAGCTCTTGGACCATTATTGCCGGCATTGCCCAACTGATTGACTAAGTGCGCCATGAGTTCAGTTTGTCGGGCCAGGACGTCCGCGAGGGTTGGATGAACGGGAGGATTAGGAAGGGGATCCTCGTTGTGGCGATTGTTGTTGCTACCCGAACCATTGGCACCATCCCTTTCGGTTCCCGAACGCAACACCATCCTGTTAATAAACAAAACGGTTAGCGGTCAGGAATGAAAGATAGAGGATGCACAAAGGAAGGGTGGAAAGACAATGCGCAGTTAAAACCTGACCCACGATCAACACAAGAGTAGTAACTCTAAAAGATAGAGTAGATTTGGTCCACTAAAATGAACTAGAACCAACTAGGCAAGATCTTGACAGCAGCACACTAAATTGATCAAGTACAAATTTAGAAACCACAGGAAAAAGTATGCATGCATGCAAGGTATGAATGCAACATGTCGTCTCCTCACATCGTGAGCACGCCTTAACGTTCTAGCACTCACGACCCGAAACAACCACATTGTCCAGCAGCGCTACAACCCTCCTAATAGCGCTCAGGACAATTGGTGATTCCCACCTTCTCAACTCCGGTAATAGGCTCAAAAGGTTTCCAGCAGGTGAAAGGGGGTTTTCCTACGCTCCTGCTACTCATGCAGACAAGAGGGGTTAAGCACATCTTAATTAAACAAGTGAAGCAATAAGAAGAAATTAGTTCTAAGACCAAGGAAGAAAGTTAGCATTTTACCTTAAGTTCAAATTTTTAACCAAAGTAAATCTCAATGCAAGTAATTAAATTTTATTTTACTCTCAACCCACTAAGCAAATTTTAGATACACTTCATGGAACCTTAGCTCTGATACCCGTTGTGAGAACCGCCCAATTTGATACTATTTTAAATGAACCGCCGGTCATTATCATCCAGATGAGAGTTAACACGTGCTTGCCAGAGAGCGTGCCACGTGTTATCCCACATCTAAAGACACGAATAACCGACACATCATTCATCCAAAATAATATCAAATCTGGTAGTCCCGGTATGTGGTCCAACATACACCCAGAATCAGCATATGCACATACCGTTTACAATTGAATACATCGCCAATAATCCATAAAGAGCAGTTTTATCAAAAACAGGGTTCGAAACTTATTATTACAAGTTCAATATAGGTGGGTTTCAAGCTTCACTTACAAGCCTTGGGCTCACGAAAGTCATATTAAATAGAAACATAAAGTTTATTGAATTTACATGTTCTCTCGCAGTTCAGCTACGATAAAACATATTTAAGATGATGATGCCTTGCTCAAGGACATCACCACAGCCGCAACGGCCTACTCCTCCCCCGCATTAGGATCAGCGGGGTAGTAGTGGCCGAACACCACTTCCGGCTCACCTGCAACTAGGTTTAGAAAGCACCCTGAGTACAAAGGTACTCCGCAAGACTTACGCGATTAAATAAGCAAGGATCATGCATTGGCTCAAGTAAAAGCTTTAAGGTTAAGTAATTATTGCATAAGCATTAGCTCTCTACACTATCACCTATCAGAATTATTTGATCTTACCCACCCCAAACACTTTTAGTTGATTAAGAGAGTAATAAGAATAATCCATAGATCATTGACAAGACATGATTCCAAAACCAACAATACCGAAACTCTCTAAGAGGAATTCGGCGAACCAAGAGCTTGCTCATATCCGAGAGCGCGGCAATTCGAATTGATTATAACCATGCAAGGGTGTACTACTTTACCCACACGACGCGAGGACCATGCGACTCACCCAACCGATCACGCCGGGCAAGGGGGTACTCACGCCAACCGTTCCCAACAAGGCTCGATCATTGAACCTCACACCTAGATTACGAGTAGAGACTTAGTTCCACCAGGGACATCTCTAAACTTTCCTACACATGGGTCCACCTAGGGACACACTAAGCCTCTCTACATAGCCCGTAGCCACGTATCTAGGACTGCACATCAATGATCAAGTCAAAGAAGGTAATTGGCTCATCCGTTCCATTATATTGGATATGTGGTAGCACGGAAAGGTGCTCAAGGCCGATGGCATCCACTCGGTCCTTAATCAATCCAAGCGGACTATGCCCATGTGACTTCATTCTCTAGGCCCTACCATCCCGCTCGAATCTCGGTACTACCAAACTCTACTTGCCCCAGTTGCTCAAGTGTGATCAAGGATAATCAGGTAAGTGTGATACTCCAAACCATTCCTTTCTCGCAAGCAATTTATTATTCTGAGCAGGGCTAAGCTTCTAGTCAAGTTTAAGTGAGTAACTGACTAATGTGTGGCAAGGACATGGTTGAACATTTCAAGGAAGGATAATGCATCAAAGTAGGTACAAGCATGCAATACACACATAATATATATAACCCAACATTACCCGGTGAGATAGTTAAACTAAATCAGATTAAATAGGTGCAAGGAATATGCTTAGCTGCTTGCCTGGGTTAACTTCCGGCTCGACCACGAATGGGATCCCGGGTTCAGGCTCGACGGACTCGGTGGGCTCTTCGGGTTCGACCTCCGACGGTTCGGTCACTATAATGCATGAATGCGATGTAAGAATTAAGAAATGAACTAAACAACAAGAATAAATCATGAAATAATTTGAGCATGTAGAGAACCAAACAAGGAACTCATGAAAATTGGTTTTGCAGCAAAGGTATTTTCCTATAATTAACCATAAATATGCGAGTTTTCAGCCACTCTAAACAAGGTAAATCAGAAAAGAAATGCAAACTAAACTAAACAAATCCAAGAAAATTATCATATAAGCTAGGCAGGAACACAAAGCTAATAAAACTAGTTTTACTATTTTCTCACTTTCCAGCAAAAAGTTCTATATTAAACCATTTTCAGACAAAGCATAAGAAAACAAGCTAAAACTTTGATAAACAGCAATGAATCTTGTGAACAAGTTGCACCACTAAAAACTACACCCCACAACGAGTCTAACAAAATTTGGTTTGGCATTTTTCGAGTAGTATACAAATACCTAAGCATTAAACTCACTTTTGCAAGATAAAACTATAGATACATCTACAGCAAAGTGACATGCAAAACAACATTTTTCTTGGGTAGATATCATCTAGAGGAATCCAACAAAATAAGTTTCATAATTTTTGGAGCTATACACGAATTTCAACAAATTTTGCAAGTTTGCAGATATATAAAACCTAAAGAAACCCTAGCAAAAACGCTAGGTACACCCGGATCCGGCCACACCCATCAGCTAGAGGCCGACAGGTGGGCCCCACGGGTAGGCGCCCCACCCAGCCCGGGTCAAGGCAGGCCGGGCCTTGACCGCGGCGTGGGCGCGGCCACGACGCCGCGCGCGTCGCGCGGTGCGCGCGGACACCGCGTGCGCGGCGGCGCCGACGGACGGCGGCATGAGGCGGTGCGGAGAGGCGGCGCCGGAGTGGGGAAAGGAAGGCGCGCATGGGGTGGAGGGAACGGCGGCGAGCCCTACCGACGGCGGCACAGGCAAGGAGCGGCGACGAGGCGGCGTCCCGGCGGCGCTGGGCGGCGGCGGGCGGAGGCGAGCGGCGGCGGCCCTGCAGGGGAGGGGAAGGGGCCGGATGAGGGCCAAAACTCGTGTCACGGGGAGGGAGATGAAGCTCCCCACGTAAGGAATCGAGGCGGTGCTCACCGGCGACGGGGAGGGAGCTCGGGGCGGCGGTAATGGAGGAGGGGGCTAGGGTTTGGGGCGGGGAGCGAGGCCGGCCTCGGTAGAGGATGGGGCGAGCGAGCAGATAAGGGCGTGAGGGAGGATTGCCGGCACGTGGCAAAGATTGCCGGCACGTGGCAAAGATTGCCGGCACGTGGCACGAGGTTGACCGGCGGCGGCGACGCGTGTGTGCGGCGCGCCTTGAGCAGAATAGAGAGAAGAGAGGGAGAGGCTGACAGGTGGGGCCCGGCGGGGATTTTTATTTTCTTTTTTTTTCTGGGCTGTGACAGCTATGGCGCTGCACAGAAAATCCTCAGCCTGACACCAGCTGGCCTCGACCCATTTTGCTTTCCACCAGTGCCTTATCCAATCCCCAGCGCCACCTCCCATTCCATCGCACCTAAGGATTCCCCTTCTTCTTGCTCAGGCTGAGCCGAGTAGCACCTCCGTCACTGACCAAAATCCGTCGGCCACGCCCCATCCCCTTCTGATTCCTCGCGTCCCAAGCCTCCTCACCACCCCCTCCACCTTTCCTGCCACTCACCCGATCGACTCTGGCAGTTCCCTAGCTGGATTCGACCCTGCACCGGTCGGCCACCATTGGAGCTCCGCCCGAAGCTTCGGCCGCTCGTCGACGACTCTCCTCCGGCCCTCCACCTCGCCCTCCGACCTGCAAAACGCATTCGCGGTGAGCCCCCTCACCTCCCCGGCCCTTTACCCACCTGTCTCCCCCACCGTGCCGCCGCGCTGGCCAGACTGCCGCCGCCGCCACTCGTCGCGGGCCGCAATCGCGTAGCCTACGCCGCGCCGCCGAGCACCCCGGCTCCGACTGGATGCGCAACCCCCCCCCCCCGCCCCCCGGCCGCCGGTGGGAGCCACTGGCTAACCGCTGGCCATGGCGACGAGCTGGCCATGGCATGGCCTTGACCGGCCGGGCCTCCTCTGACCCGTAGGGCTCGACTGTCAGGGGCTGTTAGGGTTAGGTGTTTTTTGAAAATGGTTTAATTCGGCTGAAACTTATAAATTGCATAGAAAATCAAGAGAAAATTCTAAAATCAAAACTAGTTTTGTTAGCTTGGCTAGATCTAAATCTACATAGGAAAAATGTTCATGCATGTGTAGTGTCCTTTTTACCCCTGCTAGAATTTAATATGTGCTTAAGCTTGTTTAATTAGTTTCTGCAGATCTCTTAGTCCAAAAATTATGAAATTTATGCTATAGCTTGTCTTTTGCATGTGAAGTTCACAGTAAACATTTCATGTCCAGAAGCTATGTCTATGTTTGCAAATCTTTTATTGTTCAGTTTCTGTTGCCAAGGATAAAATAAATAGTTTCTATTGTTAATAATTGTTGGTCAATTCATGCTTTATCAGTAGCTTATCATGCCGGTTTGTTTGTGTTACCAGTTTATTGCTGCATGTTAAGTTTTTACATTTATTTATTGCAACAGTCTTTATCGTGGTAGCCGATCATATAAGAAACCACGTTTTGACGATGGGCCTCGTAGGCCGATCATAAGGGAAAGATGCGAGGAAAGATGCGAATACGGAAAGCGTGTCCCTATACACGATCGGCTAGGAGGCAGAGTTCCTGTGCATGATCGACTGGGGGGCAAGGCTATGCTACGTGACCCGTCAGGGGGTTGGATTCCTGCACACGATCGGCTGGAGCAAATGGCGGATGATATGGTGCCCGATGATCAGCCGTTGCGTAGGGATCCTGAGAGAGAACCAGTTCATCACCGCGTTGATCAGCCTCGTTGGTGCCCTGCGGGTTTAACTAAGTCACAAAAGAGGCGCGTGCAGAGGTTGCGTCAATTGGAAATACTGGAAGAAGAGCCAGAGCAAACTCTCAGCAAGAAGAGGGTCAAGTCCCAAGTTTTGTGCGTCAAGCCAAAAGCCGATGATCGGCAAGACCCTGGATCATTGGCTGCACCTGTCAACATGGTCTTCATGCTGCCAAGGGAATTCATGGCACCATCCGATAGTGATGAAGAACCAGAGTTAGAGGAAGCAATGGCTCAATTAGCCTTAGAGCCTGTACCGGCTACATTCGAGAAGCCAGAGGATGAAATGCGTCAGCATCTTAAAGCTTTATTTTTGAAGGGTTTTGTCGATGGCAGGCCAATCACAAAGATGCTGGTGGATGGAGGTGCCGCAGTGAACATAATGCCATATGTTATGTTGCGCAAGCTTGGAAAAGGTATAGCATCGGCTGAAACTCACACATGGAGTTATGAAAGGGTGGCCTATTTCTCTGGTCAAGCATGGGAGACAGATTTTTTGAAAGTGGCCAATTATAAATTAAAACCAATCCAAGCAGTCGGTTCTCCAGATGATTCCTGATGGATGAGTTCCTTGAAGATGAAGGCAACTTGGGCACGGGTTCACGTCGGCCGATATGTTAGAAGAAATTGATATTGGAGATGGCGATAGGCCAAGGCCGACGTTTATTAGTGCTAAGTTGGATTCTGAGTATAAACATGAGTTGATAAAATTTTTAAAAGAATATAAAGATTGTTTTGCTTGGGAGTATTATGAGATTCCTGATTTAGATTGATCTATTGTTGAGCATCGGTTAACTATAAAACCGGGGTATCGGCCATTTCAGTAGGGTGCAAGGCGTTGTAATCCTAAAGTTTTACCAGATATAAAGGCCGAGATCACACAGTTAATTGAAGCTAAATTCATCAGGTAGTGTAGATATGCTGAGTGGATATCTAATGTGGCTCCTGTGTACAAGAAAAATGGAAAATTATGGGTCTGCATTGATTTCAGGGATCTTAATAAAGCCTTGCCGATGAATGGTTATCCGATGCCAGTAGCCAATATGTTGGTAGATACTGCTGCAGGGCACAAAGTGATTAATTTTATGGATGATAATGCTGGGTATAATCAGATATTTATGGCAGAAGAAGATATCCATAAGACTACATTCAGATGTCCTGGACATGTCGGTTTGTTTGAATGGATTGTGATGACTTTTGGGTTGAAAAATGCTGGTGCTACGTATCAAAGAGCTATAAATTATATTTTCCATGAACTCATCAGCAAAATTGTGGAAATTTACATTGATGATGTCGTGGTGAAATCAAGAGGGCATCAGGAACATCTAGCTGATTTGCGCAGAACTTTAGAGTGCACAAGGAAGCATGGGTTAAAGATGAATCCAGACAAGTGTGCTTTTGGTGTATCGGTTGGTCAGTTTTTGGGATTCATGGTTCATGAGCGTGGGATTGAAATCAGCCAGAAAACTATTGCAGCAATTAATAATGTTGTTGCACCAGAGACTAAAGTTGAACTTCAATAGTTGATCGGCAAGATTAATTTCATCCGGAGATTTATTTCTAATTTGTCTGGAAGAATTCAGCCGTTCAGTTTGTTATTGAAGTTGAAGGCCGATTAGAAATTTGTGTGGGGAGAGGAGCAGCAGAAGGCGCTAGAGGAAATTAAGCATTGTCTGGTGTCACCTCCGGTGCTGGTTCCGCCTCAGAAGCACAAGCCGGTTAAATTATATTTATTGGCTGATGAACGTGCTATCGGATCGGCCCTTATTCAGAAATTCGAAGGAAAAGAACGAGTGATATACTATGTGAGCAGAAGGCTCTTAGATGCTGAAACCAGGTATTCTCCTGTCGAAAGGCTGTGTCTTTGCTTGTATTTTTCTTGCACCAAGTTTAGACATTATTTATTATCGGCTGAGTGTGTTGTGGTGAGTAAAGATGTTGTGATTAAGTACATGTTATCCTTGCCGATATTGAATGGGAGAATCGGTAAATGGATTTTGGCTTTGTCTGAGTTTGACTTAAGGTACGAATCGACTAAAGCAGTTAAAGGGCAGGTGATGGCCAATTTTGTTGCTCAGCATTGTGGGCCAGATTTGGGTGTTGTGGATCTTGCTCCATGGACTTTGTTCTTTGATGGTTCTTCATGTGGAGTCGGATCTGGTATCGGCATAGTGTTAGTTTCGCCTCGGGGGGCAACTTTCGAGTCTTCGTTTCCAATTGAGGCTTCTGCTACTAACAATCAAGCTGAGTATATGGCTATTCTTAAGGGGATCCAATTGCTCAGGGAGATTAAAGCCGATACAGTGGAAATATTTGGGGATTCTATGCTGGTAATTAATTAGTTGATTAGAGAATATGAATGCAAGGATGATATTCTACGAGTTTATCATGAAGAATGTCTCCAATTGTTGAAAGAGTTCAGAAAGGTAACTATCGAGCATGTTCCCAAGTTTTATAATGGTAATGCGATGTACTAGCTTTGGAGCCAGTAGCTGATGATTGGAGGAAAGAGATTGCCGATTATTTGAAAGATCCGACTAAGAAGGTGGATCGGAAGGTTCGGTTTCAAGCAACCAAATATGTATTGCTTGAGGGAGAATTATATTATCAGACGATTGATGGGATATAGCTCAAATATCTTGATAAAGGGGAATCTAGAGTTCTGATGGGGGAAATACATGAAGGTGTTTGTGGGTCCCATCAATCGGCTTTCAAGATAAAATGGGTAATTAGGAGGAATGTGTATTTTTGGCCGACGATGCTGGAAGATTGTTTTGCATATTACAAAGGTTGCCAAGAGTGTCAGAAATTTGGTAATGTGCAGAGGGCTCCGGCGTCGGCTATAAATCCCATAATTAAACCATGGCCATTCAGAGGATGGGGAATTGATTTGATCGGCCAGATATATCCTCCATCTAGTAAGAATCATAAGTTTGTGTTGATGGCAACATATTATTTCACAAAATGGATTGAAGCAATTCCCTTAAAGAATGTGACGTCCAGAGATATGGTAGAGTTTGTTAAGGAACATATTGTCTATCGGTTTGGTATTCATCAAACTATTACGACCGATCAGGGAACTATGTTCACGTCTGGAGGATTTGAAGAATTTGCCGCCAGTATGGGGATTAAATTGTTGAATTCCTCTCCGTATTATGCTCAGGCTAATGGTCAAGCAAAGGCATCGAACAAAGGGATTATTAAATTGATCAAAAGAAAAATTAATGAACAGCCAAGGCGCATATCAAATGGCTTGTCACGGTGCTACTAAGGTATCTCCTTATCAGTTGGTATATGGGCATGAAGCTGTTCTTCCTTGGGAATTGAAAACAGGCTCTAGGCATGTGACATTTCAAGATCAGCTAACAACCGATGAGTATTCAACATTAATGAAAGATGGGTTGGAAGATTTAGCTAGTCATCGGTTGAATGCTCTTATAAATGTTGAGGCAAATAAAGCTAGAGTGGCTAGATGGTACGATAAGAAGGTCAAGGTGAAGGCTTTTGCCCAGGGATATTTGGTATGGAAATTAATTCTGCCGATAGGGTCTAAAGATTCAAAATTCGGCAAATGGTCACCGACTTGGGAGGGGCCGTACAAGATAAATCGGTGTGTTCCTGGTAATGCATATATTTTGGAAACACTCAAAGGAGAGGAATTTTCTAGAGCCCTTAATGGAAAATATCTGAAAAGATACTACCCTAGTATATGGGTAGATGTGTAGCCAATGGGCAATTGCATCGGTTGAGTTGTAAGTTGTAGGGTGCAAAAGGTATCGCCTTTAGTGCAAAAATATATGAAAGCAGAAAAAGGTTGGAAGACCGATTGTGATTTGGATACATCGGTTGATACATGGCCGATGCGATATGCATCGACCTTAGTGCAAAAAGAAAAAACTCAAATAAGGAGGCGACAAGTATTCTGAGGGGTTAGATGCTTGCATGATGGGTATATACAGCAAAATATTGTTCACATCGCGGTTTGCATCATAGAAGGGCTAAAGTGTTCACATCGCAGTTCAAGTGTATATCTGAGGCCTATTACAGTGGTCCAAGGGAATTTTGGATCACATTCATCGCACGCAGGCGAATCTCATTGGCTTCTTGGATCTCCCTGTTGTCATCATCGGCTGAACCAAGAATCGGTTGGAGGCTCTTATGAAGCTGATAGGCTTTGTGGGCTTGCTCCTGCTTCTCTTCCTTGAGCTTCTCGATTGCCGATGGGATCTGAGACAAGTTATTGTCTATAGTGGCAATTTCTTGGTTGACTCGGTTGAGTTCTTGAAGGAGCAGATCGCGCTTGGCTGTCAGCTCACCTTTGGTTTTCTCCAGATCGGCCTGAGACTGGTTTGGTGAGTTGATTTTATCACGGATCGAGTCTACGAGGCCTTTGACATCATCTCTTTTCTTGATGGCTTCTTCCTGTTGGAGGCGATCGGCAAGACGCTTCTTAGCTCTGAGGACTTGGCACCTGATGGCTCTCGATGAAAGCAGCAGGGATCAGTGCTTCTTCGATCGGCTCCGAAAGTTGGCCTCTCAAGGTTTTCAGGATGGCACGGATCGGTTCAGCGTCCTGAACCAGTTGGCCGATGTCTTGATTTAAGAAGGAGAGTATCTCCTGTAGTTTGGCTCTGACATCTTCTGGTATTACAACTGATTTAGCCGATGACGCTTCTTGTTCTTGTGAGGCGACTCCGATTTGAAAGGAAAACATGCTGTTATCTGGAGTATCTTGCGCCTGAGGAAAAAAATAGAAAAGTTAGTCGATGGGAATTTTGGGGTATTATGAAATCGGCTGAGAAAAGTTCTTGCCTGCTTCAAGTTTATCTCATCAAAATTTGATCTGGGAGGAGGAGATGGCATCGTCATCGGCCGGAGAGAATTGGTCCCAATATCAGGAACATCATGAAGTAGAGCAATTGTCTGGCTGGAAGTTCCAACTAGTGCTTGCTTGGGAGCAGCATCCTGAAAATAATTATTGGAATTGAATAATGATTCGAAAAAATGGGGGATCTGGATTCTACCTGAGAAGTCGAGACAGTCAATCTTGCCCTTTTGGGTGCTGGAGACAATCTCTTTATCTAAGGTGATTGGCAGATTTTGTTAACTTGAAGATAACATGAAAGAAGGAAAATGTTATTGGAGTGAGATTACCTGAGCTGAAGGAGAGGATAGTGGCAATTTGTCATGGATTTCTTCTTCTCCTGTTCCTGTAGCCTAACCACCAGCAGTATCATGGATGTCCTCGGCGTATTCTCCAGCTGACAATGCAAATCGGGCATGAGAGAGTTGGAAATACTGGCTGGGGAACTGAAGATAAGTTAGTTACCTGCCGGTGGAGAATCTGGGACTTCTACAATTGGCAGATCGGCAACTTGTGCCGATGATGTTATTGCCGATGGTTGGGTAGGCTGACTTGAGGAACCTTGCGCAAGTACCTTGTGTGTTGTTGTCTTGGTGCTGGTGGCTCTGTGTTTTCTCCCAGCCAAGATGTTTTCCAGGGTTGGGGCGCCATAGCCGATGTGGGGATTCTCCGATGGAGGGGCATAGACGATCGGTTGATTGCTTTTGTTGACTGTTGGAGGAGATGTGCTGGGAACCTGTCAAGTAATTTTCAGGATTAATCAAAAGGAAAATAAATGGTTAACTATTAGAGGGTTAAGAGATATGTACCTCATTCTCGGGTTCTTGGTAATCAGCATCAAAGTTCTTGCAGTAGGTGCTTGCCGATGTGCAGAACAAATGTTCTTGCCATTCTGACCACCAACGTATGAAAGGAATGGTGGTGAAGGGGATGATTTGCCAGTCGCCTAGTTCGACTGCACCTGCATCTGGCTCCAAGTTCTTCAGTCGATTGAAAGCTATATTGCCCTTGATAGCATCTCTTGCTTGAACTTTATCGGCAAAGAAGAGATGGATCGGCACTTGGCCAAATCCTAGTTGCCGTGCTACTGCCGAAGGATAATAAAATTCAAAGCAATGCTGACCCCGTCCCGAAGTGAAGTTAGCAGGCAGAATTCTTGGAGTAATGGCTTCTCTTAGACTGTTGATTTCATATTCATCATCTCTCCGGTCATCAAGTTGGAACATCACTAGGCTTTCAAAGTTATGATTGTCATCGAAATAAGCGAATCAAATGATGGATTCTTCAGAAAAACCATTATAGAAGCACTTGAAAAAGTCGGTCACGCCAAAGACTTGAGAGGGTCGTTGACTATCATTGCTGCTGCTTCGCCGAAAGAAGTGCATTGGCGGGTCTGGAGTTCTGCTCCTTCTGCAAAGTTCTCCGATGGGAAGGACATCTACCTCAGGTTCATGCCCATAGTTTTGTGCATGTACGTGTTCAGCCACAACTAGATGAACCACCAGGGTCCTCCTAGGTTGCCAATCGGTTGATCGGCTCTGAGCTTGACCGATACCTGGTGGAGCAAATAGTACATCGATCCAAGGAGGTGCTTGCCGAGTGGAATCATATTGCCTTCTGCTAATGTTTCTGCCATTTTCAAGGTGTTGGATGTTGGACCGACGGTTTTGTCGCAGAAGATATACTTCTCAGGACACATGTTCAGGAAGGCAATATGCTCTCTATGATCTACAGCACCAGACTTAGAGTATCTTTCTATGTAGCCCTTCCAGCCTTTGATATTTCTGGTTTCGAATCTGGAAGATGCTTTGGCTAGGAGATCATAGGATCGGTCGGGAGCAGAAATATTAAGGCTAGTCAACATCAGGACATCTAGTAGCGTTGGTGTCATCTGTCCATGACCAAACAAGAAGGCGTTCAGAGCATCCGACCAAAAGTAAGAAGCCGATATAAGCATCGGCTCGTTCCTAATCATCTCCGATAAGGATAGGGTTATACATTGTCCTATGTCATAATTATCCCAGCTGGTCTGGTGCAGAGCTGCCATACGACGAAACCAGTTTCTCCATCCTGAAGTGGGGCTTGGCCAAGATCTAAAAGCCTGAGACCAATCTAGATTCATATTGGAGATTTTGAAGGGGATTCTGTGGGCTTCCAAATTGATTAGATCGGTTGGGTCTGGGTTACCCATGGGGCCTAAGCAAATCATGCTTGTTTGGTCCGCTATCGGGATGATGAAACTGTTCCTAAGATTCTAGAAAGAAAGAAAGCAATGGTGTGATGAGTTTTGGGATCGGGAATGGTAATAGTGATAGAAGAAATGGGGCGTTGTACCTGTGGGATTTCGGAGAAGGAAGCCATCATCGAGGGAGGGTGATGAGCTCTTGTCACTAGAAAGAAGTTCGCTTGAAATCTTGGAAGCGGCGGAATAGATCTGTTCTTGAGGAAAGAGAAGGAGAGAAGCGCTGAAGGAGGTGTGCCAGTGGAGAAGAAGATGGCATAGTGGGACAAGATATTTATAGTGTTTGCCCAGAAGGGTATAGTGGAGATTTGATGCACCGCACGCACGGTGTACGAGGGATGGTTTGAACACTGTTTGAGGCGTTGGTTCAGAAAGGCAGTCATGACTGGAGCAAAAAAGATATATTACTCCGAAACTGGAGGGCATGTGTTGATGCTATTTTTTGACACATGTCAAGATAAACGCTGGAATGGAGAAGGCTACCGATTTGGAAGGGAACAACGTATCTAATACGGGAATCGGCGGGTGATATCGTTGCTGATGGGGATTCTATTAGCCGGCGAGATAGCCAGATTTGTTCAGATTCCGGTGGAGTTCTGGTTCGGTTCGGTTGGTTCTTATTTAGGAATTCTTTTTCTTTTGCGTCACGTTTTGTATCTGTCGTAATCGACTAGGACTTGGTTAGTTTAGGGGTATAAATATCAGATGTATGAGACCTCGAAAAGGTTGGTACACACCAAATCAAACAAACATTTACAATTTCCTTACAATTTACTTTCACGGCGGCGACTTCACTATTTTCTTTTCTGCGAGTTCTTTCGAGTTGATCAAGGACGTCTCACATTCGAGCGACTTGATTCGCTGGTAAGTGTTCGTTTACCGAGTAAATCTAGGCTTTACCTAACGGGCGCATCGCTGTTGCTTCGTTTAGATTTGTTCAAAAGTTATCGAATTTTATCTAGGTTTTGATCTCTGAAGCATCGTTGTGGTCTCATCTAGATTTATTCACAAGTTATCGATATTTGCTAGATCTATAGGTTTTTCCCATCGTTTTAGCTTTTATCAAATCTATCCAACTTGGAGCATATTCAAATCGGCTATAAATCTTGTTATATTATCAAATTTATTGCAAAAGCCGATTAGATCTGTTTCAAGTGTTGTTTTCGAGTAGCTTTGTTTAGGTTACACATTCGTAGTTTTTGCATGGCTCGACATGCGCATCAGCTGATTTAGCCGATTCGTCGCTTTCTGCATCGGCTGTGTTCTGCCGATAAGGATTTGCTGATACACGCTCATAACCTTATCAATCATTTTGCGTTTACATCGGTTGACTTCACTGATTTGTCATTTTCTATATCGGCAGTGCCTGCCGATACGCTGTGTGGGAGATATTTGGAAATCCAGCCGATACACTCTCGAATTTAATGTTTACTGTTTCCTTGTCAATTTACAGGTCAAATTGACTGGCACGCTTGGTTTGCAGTCTAAGCTTGGCGAACGGTGCTTTCAGGCTTCAGTGTGTTGATTTTTGCGTCAACAGTTTTATATTTTTCAATTTAAAATAAATTAATTTTTATTTTTATAGATCCAATCAAAATTTTTTAATTTTGTAAATAATACAAAACTATTGTCAAATTTGTCCAATTTGACAGTTTGATGGACCCGGTATCTGGTTTTACTGTGAAGGTTGAAAATCGGACTATTGTGCTAGTTTGAGGGTGGAAATAAACTTTTCCCTAATAAAAGACAATAACTATTGTTGCTTCAAAGCAACTACTTCAATTGGGGACATCAATTTTTATAATTCTAAAAACTTGATGCGCCAACAAGGGCAGGATTTTGAAACATGTGACCTTTTGACTATGGATAAGTTGACAAAAGTTGACCGAACCAGCGGAAGGTTTTTACATGACACCATCGGGATGGGCAAAAATGTTTTGCATGTACTCGTGATCTTCAGCGTGTGCAAGTGTTATTCACACTTCAGTGTGAATGAATGAGTGGCTTGAAAATGCGTAACACACATCGTCATCATCCCAGTCAGCGCTTGTTAAATGGGATGAGCTCTGTCCGGCCAATCATTGTCCCTCTAATTCTGTACTCGATGAACACTCAGCCACACTGCAAGATATCCAGAAATTAGCCGCTACCTCTGCTTGCGCCAGTATACATTTTGTTTTTGCTTTTACTTATGTTGCAAAGGATTTCATTTCATATAATCTATTTCATCACTGTACCTTTCCGTGCCTGCAGAGAATTAAAGTTTAGGTCCATATCTGCTGATGGCACCTATTTTACTGAAAATACAAAGTGCGAAGATGCAATGTTGGACACAAAATGGATCCAATAGCTCCAAGCAGGGCCTGCCTAAACAGCTCACAAGAATAAATCAGTAAATAACCATATATTCGTATAGAGAAACAAGTATAAAAATAGAAGACTAGACATCACCTCAAAAATCTAAAACAGTTCTAGGCGTCTATTATTGCCTGAATCTCGGGAAGGGCTCAGGGAAGTGGCGCTGTCAGCCCAAATCCTGAATTGGCTGAATTCAGTATCCACAGTGATTAACATCTATGTATGAGTAACTCTATGCATATATATAAGCTTCTTTGTCTGCCACAATATATACATTTTTAAGTATCCACAAATTCAGTATCCACAGTTTAAAGTATTCTCTCATGAAATACAATTCAGCATTAAAATGGCACTAGTGCACCCAAAAACTTTGACACAATCCATAGTTCCATGAAGTGAGAGGAAAACAAAAGATATTCTTCTGAAGAGAAATCCCAAAGAAAAGAAAAAACAGAGCAAAATCTTCCATTCAGATTCAAGGTTTGTTTGTGTCTCGGCCCATCTCAACATATATCTCACTAGGCTTCAGCCTCGGGCTTGGGCCAGGAGAAACAAAAAGGACACGATGAGGCGAAGGCGGCGGCGCCCCATCGGCGGCAAGGATGGAGCTGCGTCGAGGGAGGCGAGGTCGCGCAAAATGTTAATTATTCACCTGAGTGTTAGTTTTCCTCTTGTTATGTAATGTTGGAGCATTTTTTTTTGATGAAAAATGGCCGGACATCTGCTTAAGTGCTTAGAGGAAATGAAATAGTACAGGTCAGGGGAGACGATCTTCTGCAAGAAGGTATGGGAGAATTTTCCAACGGGGCGAAGGATGCCAACTTTGTCGCAGAAGGATTTGTCGATGCTTTACTTAGTCGGTGCAATTCTGTGCAAGAACATAACAACAGTACATCACTCTAGCCTTGCTGATAAAGTTGTCCTTGTTCCAGTTTTTTAGTTGTTGAGGCAATTTGTCGATTGTACAAGCAAAGCAATACTACTAGCTACCACTCTTCTTTTTCTTTGCCTCTTGTGCTTTATAAAGGCATGCGATTGTGCTTTGTCACGGCTGTCACTCCATCCTGAGATGCCCTTTGTCCTTTAAACATGCAGGTTACTTTGAACATGGTACGATCCATTGCTTTGGATTCTCAAATTTAGCCTTTAGCTTTGCGAGAGAAGCATACTTTGCATGTTGTCATAACCAGAGAATATTGCCCCTCTGTTCTTGACTTGCTGTCTATATAAGAGAGCACAGCAGTGCACAATTGCTGGCCCCTCTCTCAGCTATTCGTTTTGCTGATTTGCAGCCACCTGGCAGTTCTTGTTCTCTCATTTCCATGCTAAATCTCTTTCTTTTAGGTTCCCAGCGAAGTGATTGATATAAAAAATTCCATCCATCCTCCACAAACTGCCCATCACCAAAAAAAAAAGCATCTGATTGTTTTCCCACTAGTCTTGTTCTTTCATACCTAGAATTACACCTTTTAATCAGCACCTCTAGTAAAAAAAATCATAAATTTTATTTTTTGCTGCTTCCTTTTTATTTTAATCTGAACTTTTATGTTGTTTTATCACTTTTCTTTTACCTAATGTTGTTTTGCGCCCTTTCTTTCCATAGTGATCAATTGGAAAAAGTAAAAAAAAATTGTTGTGCTTCTTCATGATTATTTATGCCTTTCTTGGTTATTGAATCTTACAAAATGTAATTGCTTTCTTCCTTCATTGAAGCAATTAATTGCATCTTCTAGCGACAAATCGATGTACCAAAAAGAATTATATGATTCCACCCCCTTCAAACTGAAACCCAGCAAAGTCAACTAGATCATATCTTGTCATCCACACAACATCAACAAAATTTTGCTGCAGGTACTACTATCATTCTTTCTTGTTTAATGATTTACTAGCACTCTAAAAATCTGAGCACTGAATGAAGTGTTTGCTTTTGGAGCAGAATTGGAGAGACAACATATATTGGCAACCTTCAACTTAAATGTTGCTTTCTTGGTGAATGACACACAAAGTTAGTACTGGAAATTTCACTGTAAACAACACCCCAAAGGCTAAACCAGAGGTAAACAAACACTAACTATAGTAATTAATATTAAATTCAACTAAATTTGTACAGTAAAGTTTCAAATGACTTTGCCGTATGTCTGTAAAGCTAGCATATTTATTCATCTTTGAGGTAAGTTTTATTAAGATTAGATCAAGTCAACTTGATCTAGGAGCATGAATGCCTTGAACATTTTGTCAATCGATGAATTGGTTGGAGTTGGACATTGCCACATTATGTCAATCTGGGAGCTTGTCCCCATCAAGCCTCAAGATGGACACACAATGTTTGTGGTCATGACTAATTTGGAAACCAGGAGCCTCTTTGCTTCTATAGGTGGTAGTGACAGTATAGGTGTTGAAAAAATATTTTGCAGTATGCTTGACTCCTATCTGTTTTGTGCGCCCCAGTGAAAATTTTCTAGAACCCTGCTCATAATGGATGTTTTTGTTTCTGCTAATGTGATCACAAGTTAATAAACACATTTGGTTTGTCACATGGAAACCATATATGTGAAAGCAATATATTTAGTCATAACTTTGATGTAAAAAACTAGATGTGATTTTTTTATATAGGTAGGTTCAAAACATAGAGCTAACCTGTATGTTATTTTCATGCTCAAATTGAAATAAGTTAGTTCCTTATATGAATATTCCAATTCAGTGCCTTGATTTATGTTTTCAAGTTCTACCTACTACCCAAATTAACTTCCTAGGAATTAGATTGACCTGTGCCTAAAAAGATAAATAAAAAAATGAACTTCAACGAATTAGCACACATACTCCAAAAACCATAATAAAACTTGCAAATGATGCAATTTCTAAATGTTCAATTATTTATCCTTGTTTCGTGCAAAACAGCTCCGTTCAAATTACTTGTACCACTAGCAGGTTCCCTGTAAACTGAGAATTTGGGTCCAGTACTGAACATAAGTCATGTCGGCATCATCTTCGTCTGACATGTCATCGACGGAATGGTGTCATGACCTACAAGATATCATCTTTGACATGCCATTGACGGAATGGCATCATTACCTGCAAGATATCAATTTCTGGTATGTCACCTTCAAAATCTGATCTATAGAAGTTTACTGTTTTAGTTTAATTTGTAGAGACTAACTCAAACTACTGGATCGTCACATACCCCTTCCCCCCAACCCACCCTTGAAACAAACCCGACCTCCTCATCTGTTTAACAAATCCACAAGTCATAACTCAGGACTGTTTGTGACAGTATACTATCATGCAATAAATTAAGAACTATACTGAGATAGCACCATACCACAGTTGTGAACCATCTGTGGTAGAGTTTTAACAATTTGTGATGACCTCAAGTATCACTGGAGCTTACACAAAAGGTTTTACAATAAAATGTACCAACTGCATGTGATAGCCCGGTTGGCGGTCCTTTTGGAAGGGTATTGCCGTGCTAGTTCTAGTATATATAGTACTGTACTATTATATCCTAAAAGTATGCTTCTAACTAACTAACTCTATCCAAGTACATAGAGAACAAAAGGAATTTACTCATACCTTGCCACATTAGCCACGTCGAAGATGAATTAGGAAATCTAGTTTGACCAAGTTAGGTAGGTATTTGGTTATAGGCACAACTATGGCAATACTCTTTGTCTGCCAGTTTAGTCCTGTGCATCAATGACTCGGAAATTTTTGACAAGGTTTCCTTAGACTAGCCAAAATGTGACAAACAATTTTGTGAACTAACCGTAGGCAAGTTTGGTTGGAAATTACTTTCAACCTTAATCAGTATACCAACCAAACAAGCTTTAAGTTAATCCTGAAGACATGATAGCAAAAATGTTCTTTATCTTTGGAACAACTTGCAGTAACAAAGATCTGTGATCTCTTTCAACATAGATGACATCAACAAGCATAATAGGAAATGCTTAAATTCTTATATTAATTTTGCTAGTCATGTCTGTAATAAGGCTGCGGATATGTGCACGAATGATAACATGAGAAGCAATCAGTGGCTCACTAAGGCACGGTGGCCACTACAAGATTGCTTGAACTCCTTGATTCCAAAGATAAAAACAAGCAATAAATATATGTACTTATATTCAGCCCCTTGAGAATTAATATGTATAAATAACCAACTTAGGCAATTTTGGAGGAGGTTCTCACCATGTCATATTCCATAGAAGACAAGGAACTGACCTTTATATCAATCTCTTTATTTTTAAAAATTCCTCTTCCCCTATCTTCCTCCATTTTTTTTCTTTTGTCCCCTTCGAGCCAAGAAGAAATTAGCATACATGAAAGCTAAAACAAGGAGCTTTGTTGGGTCATTTGGAATGAGGGGGCCATTTTTTATGGATCAGGTCACTTATTCAGGCTTCTCCTTTTCAACAGGAGCTATGCCCTGATCCTTGTTCCCCGTTTCTGTGGTTGGCTTCTATGTTCGGACCTCAGCCACCTTGGAGTTCACCAAGTCCATTGGTGTCTCAGCTATCCTAGTGTTGGCTTCAAGCTATGTGGTCATCTGCTGCTTGGCTAGAGGATGGGAAAGGGCAGGTGGCATGTTATTGTTGCCTTGGATCATGCCTAGGGTTTTGAGGTCACTATCGGAGGGTAAACTTCGATAGCAGGAGGCTTTGGGAACCCTCTTTGAGATTCGGCTGAGGAAGCTTTCGGAGCATGCCATAGAGAGAATGTGAATTGAACAAGGGAATTTAGATAGGTTCGGACTGCCCTTGGGCATAATACCCTGCACCCTACGTGTGGGAGTTTGATTTAGTTTGCCTTAGAGGGCTGGAAGATCAAAAGTGCTCGAGGTGCTTTTTCCTTTGTTCTAACTCTTCTATTTTTTCTCCTCTCCCTCCCTTCCCTCTCCTAGTCTTGGACCTCCCATTATATAGCTGGAAGCCCCGTACAACCGAGTGGATAGTGGGTTAGGTGCTACAGCTACCGTACTATGGAGCTTTGAGTGCACACGTCTGAGCTAACTGAACCCCAATCTTCTCCTATTAGGCCCTGCATACTTAGGCCCACACGACGTGCCAGTCCCCACTTTCCTGCAGGTGCTATGGTTGCCTAGGGGCCACCACGTTTCCCTGGTCCACCATTTCTGCGGTGGGCGGACTCTATGGGGGACTACGACCGCCTCGGCCCTTCTACCGGTCCCACCTAACAGTGGAGGGGGTCCAGCCCCCGATGGCTGTATAAAGGTAGGGGTGGGCATGCTAGGTTCTACAGCTAGCGTGGCAGCCCACACTACCACAGTCCGACTTTATGGACCGTGTCTAAATGATCACAGCTCCTCAGAGAGAGGCACATGATATGATAGGGGTGTGGGTCACACCAGACACATTTAATGCTCCCCAGGCATCATGCTTGCCTGCCCCTTGGCCCTCTTTCACTCTCAAGCGATGGAGGAGGGCTCTGGATATTTTTGGCTTGGAAGCTTGTCCTCGGTAGGATTCGCTCTGGCTGGTGGGCCCATGAGAGGTAGTCAACACCGAGCACCATCATATTGTGCATGAGTGGCTTTCCTTGGGGGCTTGAGGTTTTGTGACACCCCGGCCCAGGGCTTAATAGGATTAATAGGATACTCATACCAACAAGTTGCAACTTCTTTTCCAGAAGCCGGCCTCCAAAGAACTCCGAGGTTAAGCGTGCTTGGCCCGGAGAAATTTGGGGATGGGTGACCGACTAGGAAGTTCTTCCCGGGTGCGCACGAGTAAGGACAAAGTGTGCAGAAAAGACTGGTGTTGGTCTGTGAGGACAGTCTATGTCCTAGAAAGCTGCCAGATGTAAGCGAGCCCGGCCTCGGGGAGGCGGGACGTTACAGAATGGTATCAGAGCCGACTCTCGCGGTTTCACGGGCACGTACGGGCGTAAGTGCGGAGGCATGAGCATGGGCGCGTGGGGGCGCCGATGCCACCGGCATGTGCACGGGCGCGTGGCGGGTTAGTGCGCGGGCATCTGGGATGCACTGTTGGCACTGGACTCACGGACGTGGCACAGGGACCGTTGGCACTGGACGCACGGACGTGGCACATGAGCTGCTGGCACTGGACGTACGAGACGTGGTCAAGAGAGGACATTCCTGGCTTGGGATTGACCGACAAGGATGTCAGTCTCTTAAGGGGGTGAGCATGTGACACCCCGGCCCAGGGCTTAACAGGATTAATAGGATACTCATACCAACAAGTTGCAACTTCTTTTCCGGAAGTCGGTCTCCAAAGAACTCCGAGGTTAAGCGTGCTTGGCCCGAAGAAATTTGGGGAAGGGTGACCGACCGGGAAGTTCTTCCCGGGTGCGCACGAGTGAGGACAAAGTGTGTAGAAAAGACTGATGTTGGTCTGTGAGGACAGTCTATGTCCTAGAAAGCAGCCAGATGTAAGCGGGCCCGGCCTTGGGGAGGCGGGACGTTACAGGTTTGCTCATCGCCCACGCCTAGGAGACTGTACCTCTGCATGCCTGCTAGTGCTAATGTGGCACCGAAGCTATGGAGATCCGCATATCAGTTGGGAAACTCCATTCCCCTATCACATTTGGCTACCCTCGGGTACCATAGGACCCATGGTGTCGAACGAAGTCTTGATCTGGATGTTTCCACATTTCACTTCCTAGAAACAAAGATCCAAGTTTCTCAGGTGAGGTTGGACATTGACCTCTACACCTGGTTATGGTAGGATCGTGGATAGAGTCGGTGCCTGGCAGAGGTGAGACAGGTGACTATTCATAGATTCACCTATTTCTTCTGTCAACTCCTAACTTGCCATGCAAGTCCTTTAAGAGTTCTCATCGGGCTTCTTATTTGAACCCAACTAGTCAATTGAGACTCTTGTGATGGGATCTAGCAATTCTACTATGGAGGGTTTACCCTAGGTGACGAAATGCCCACAACCAACAAGGGTGAGATCTGAATCTTCTATCCTAACCAGCTTAATCTTGGAGTATCCCTAGTACTTGAACACCAGACTCCCAAAGTAGATAGTCGGCAATGGTATGTGGAGGGTTAGGGTGTAGATGGTGGAGTCTAGCGTCATGATGACCATGGCAGCAGACTTGGCAAAGCGGTGGTTGACTTATACGGATGCCACCAGCGATTGGCAAAATTTATATTAACACACAGAATTCTCCTGCCTGACGTGCCTATATCAATGTTTTTGGTCTGTAGATATTTGGTTCAATGAGAATCCCACATTGGATGAGGATCAATCATAAAATAATAGAGCACAAGGATTTATACTAGTTCAGCCCCCAAGATCGGGTAGCAGCCCTTCATCACGTTGGATTTGTATTATTACCTCGATTGGAACAACATGGGTGTAAAGTTATAAATATTTGTAAGATAAGGTTTCAATGATTACAACTGGGTATTTCTATCTATTTATATTCCAGTATTATCGCCTTACAAGCAAGAGTGACATCTATCCTAGACTTCATTCTCTACAATCAGGGAATCTCCTTCCTTCATGGAACGTGTCCTACAAGGCACCTGTCTTGTTCATGTTCCATCTTTAGTTACCTTTGTAGTATGGCATCGTTAAGTTCCAACCACGTGTCTATCAAGACACCTCTTGATCTTGAACTGGCTCAGGTCAAAAACCTCCTTGAATATCGATTCCATTAGAGAGTCTCTTCACAACTTCGGCAACAAGAGCCAAAGACCTCTTAGAAAAACAACCTTCTTAAAGGACTATGTGGTTTCACCTTCTTAGAGCCATCCAGGATGCGGCAATATAATCTGCATCAATAACGGACTAATGACGCTTGCTCTATCAAGAAATGAACCACCGAACAATTTGAGCAAGAGATGAATACTAGGAGCTTAGGTTTGCAATACAAATAGCCAAAAGAATCTTTTACTATGGATGAAGTAGTATTTATAGGTTAGGACATCACAACTAGCCTCTACTTGTAAAACTCCCCCAAAACCTTGTAACATAAGGTCGGTTACACTGGCCATCATGGCTGCATAGTTACACTTACACCATGATCAAGAGCGATAGTCACTAACTTAGCTTTTCAATGCCCTAAATTTTGAATTCTAGGGGGTTTCATCTACACCACGGCAAGGCCCGATCACATTAGCCAGCACCCAAGCTAGGCAAAAATGTCAAGGCTGATTACAATAGCCATATTTTCTTTTTCTCAATGCTGAAACTAGTAAAGTCTGCACACAATATTAAAATAAACACCTCTTTCACTCTCATAGCCTAGATTATCATATTAATTAGAAGCAAATGCTACATCATGAATGTTATGATAATCCAATAACCAAGATTAAATCATCAAATACAATAAATATCATCCATGCCAAAACAATTAATAATGAACAAAACTCAGAATCCAAAAATAAGGAAAATTAGTAGTTTGGTTTGATTTGAATTCGGAAGCAAATAGGTACATAAACAATCCATGTTAAATACAATTAATAAATAGATAAATATGGAATAAAAGCAATGAAAACATATTATTTTGATTTTAATTTGGACTGACCCATACCTAAATAATAAAGAGCTAGTGTAAAATACACCTAATTAACTAGCAAAATTTGGATAAAAATAATAAAAAAATACTTTCCGAGTGTATTACAAAGCAAAATAACTAAATAATGAGGCAGTGTAAAATTTAGTTCATAATGATTCAAATATATATATTATCTTTACGGTTGGCTAAACAAGGGCCTCCATGTTAAGTTTCAATGGTAGAAATTTCCACTTTCACTGAAGAAAGATCTGTATACCATCTTTTTTAGGATGTAAAATTAAGTGTTTGATTATACAAAAACATGGAAAAAGAAGTGGACTACAAACCTCTATAGAATACTGGGAGCGTTCCAATAGAAGCATGGGATTCTCGATTAGCTTTGTTGCCAAAGGTGAAAATAAAACTAGATGAATGGACAGATGTGAGAGGAGAAATCAATCCCTCAATAAGCGAGGGAAATGCGACTATGTGGGTCCCAAAGCACCATCCTCCTCCCCGCTACTTTGCTGCCGCTCTCACCCTCCTTTCGTGGCAGCCTCTGATCGATCCTAGAGTCTGACCTACACCGACGAGATTAACAGCACTGCCAGCGAGAGGGACGCACCGGAGAGAGATCAGAGGCAGCCAAACCGCAAGTAGCTGGTGCACTCTGCCTACGCCATCCTGGAGGTCGTCAAAGCTAGCAGTGGCAGCGACGACAGCGGGAACACGACGATCGAGTTCCATGAGTAGTCTATATATTTCCTCCGCGTACAGCAGCAGCAGTGCTCCACACCAGCGAGAGGAGTCTGAAGTGCCGAACATGCGATGCCTTTGTCATTTTAGTATACGGCTTCGCGGTTGGGATTGCACCCGTGGATATGATCTTTTTTTTGTGTGTGTACATGTGTGGGTTTGCATTTGATACGTGGTGCACAGCCAACTTGAAAAAAAGAATTTCGGTTGCATCCTGGTAAAGAGGACACCACATCATGCATCGCGTACATGAACAGTACTTGAAATGTTTGAAACTCGTATTTTCATAAGTACTTTAGATTAGCATGTGCCTGGAATCCATTTTCTTTTAAAGAATTCTTCTCTTTCCCATACCTAGTGTTAACGATAACATTTTCACTCCCAACGAAAGGGCCTCTAGATAGCCGATGGCTAGAGGTTAGGCTGTCTGCACGGGTATGGGATCCCGTCCGCTATCCCTCCCTCCAGGATGGGATAGTGGAAAAATCCGCTGCTCCAGCGTCCGCTACGCGGGACGCTACCGTAGCAGACCGGCTCATGCCAAATCCAGCGGAGGGAGCGAACGTGGTGCAAGGCAGGGACGGGCGGCCGCCCGCACGCACGGAGCTCCGCCGCCGGGGACAGGGGCGGGCGCAGCGAGCTCCACCGGGGAGGCGAGCCGCTGGATCTCCGCTGTGGCCGGCCGGCCCCGCTGCCCCGCGCCGCAGCTGCCCTGTGCCGACCCGCCGCCGCAGCCGCCACATGTTGGCCCGCCTGCGCGCGTGCCCGCCAGGGTAGGGACAGTGTGGCCGCCTGCGCACACGGAGTTCCACCGTCAGGGGGCAGGGGTGGACGCAGCGAGCTCCACCGGGGAGGCGAGCCACCGGGGAGGAGGGGCGCAGAGAAAGGGGCCGAAGGGGGAGTCGGGGAGAGGGAGTGGACGGGGTGGAGAAGGGAGGAGATAGGAGAAAAAAAAGAAAAAGAAAAGGTGAGGAGAGAGGTGATGGTAGTTGGAGATGGTTGAATAAAATATAGGGTAGTTGGTATAGAGTATGAGATATAGAAGATGACGGGTGCGGGAGAAATTAGTATAGAGGAGAGAATCTCGATGACCATGATAGAATATTTCTTTTAGAGGATGAAAATAGAGTATGACGAGTACGGACAGCTTTAGAGCTATACCTGATCACGGGTCGGCTGATCCGACGAACCTGACCCAATCCGCCCGAAAAAAACCCAACCCAACCCGACCCACTCAATATGTGGGTTGGACTCCGGCCAAAATTGTCGACCCGCAACAAAAATCGTGCCGGGCACGGACCGATTTTTTGACCCAAAACTCGAAAAGCCTGACCCGACCTGAAAAGTATACATAAAAAATATGTTTAACCCAACCGATCCGAACCCAACTCGACCACATGTTGAGTCAGGCTTGGGCCAAAAGAATCCGGCCCGGTGGGGGTTCGGGCTGAAGAAAAAAAATTCCAGGTTTTCTTTGACCCGACCCAACCCGACCCGACCCGGCCCGTGACCAGGTCTAGTTAGAGCACCTGAGTAGCATTCAGCAGGCCATGGTTCGACTTCCTATAGGAGTAAATTAAATAGGCCTGGAATAAAAAATTATAAAAAATAAGTTGGGGCCTCCCCTGCTGACTTCGAACAAAAACATTTTCACACCCAAATTCTTTATTGCTACCATTATCAAATGGGTTTTGCTATAGTACCCCGAAATGACTGTGGACCGTCCATTTAGATAGGTTTAGATGATTATTATCGCATATTACCTCCTAGAAGGTAATAGGAAAAAAATATTTATATAAATTTTATTTTCAAAATAAAAAATAGGCAAAAATAGATCTACACAACGTGACATGGTAATATGATTAGTTGTACACATAACATGCATATAAATGGTAACTTGATTAGCGTTTGATAACCAAACCATGCTAAACTTTGTTTTCGAAAAAAAACATGCTAATGTTTATCTGATCTTATGTGATGCACCGTAATGTCACAGTATGACACGGCAACACATGTGTGTTAATGTAACGATTTTTTTAGCATGTGTGTTGTGACGCTCTCATGTAAACTTTGGTCCGTCACGATTTGCCTAATAATCCTCTCCGTCTTGAAAACGGAAAGCTTGTGCAAATCATGCAATAAATAATATTGATCGGCATATTGATCAGTACATATACATTGATCAAAGCAACGAAAAAAAAAGCAAGCAAGGAACAGCTAAAAAGAAGGGAAATATCTAGCCTATTTTGTTGCCTTAGGTAGAGCCCAGACGGTCTGCATGCGGTGCAAAAGTTCAAAGAACATGGACGTGCATAGCGTATCCTGTATCATATATGGTAAATCTGCAAGAGGAAATCACAAACTCAGTCCATCACTTCTTGACTGACACATCTACTGATCTATGTAGATGTAGCTGAGAAAAAAGAAACAAAAAAATTATACTGTGATCAACGAGGAGAGAAAAAAAAGAAGCTAACGGAAAGATAGGACTGTTAGCGTGATTTAGCTAGGGAGACATGCCAGTTTTTTCCCTTTCAATTATATTTTCTCCTATACAAAATCAAGGGCTAAGATTTATTTTAGCTATTACCTCCTAAGGGGTAAGAGAAGGCAATATGGAGTACCGTAGCATGGCCCTTATTATCAAATACATTTGTTGATAAAAAAATGCAGAACAAGGTGATTTTATATGTCCATCCCGGAGGTCGTCAAAGCCTGGCAGCGACAGCGGCAACATGACAATCGAGGCCCATGAGTAGTCTATATATTTCCTCTACGTATAGCAGTGGTAGTGTCTACACCAGCGAGAGTCTGAAGTTACGAACATGCGATGCCTTCGTCATGTTAGGATGAGTTGGGATTGCACCCATGGATACGATTTTTTTTTGGGTGGCTGCGCTGCATTTGATATACGTGTGACAGCCAACTTGAAAAAAGAAAATTTCGGTTGTATCGTCCTGGCCGGTAAAGAGACCACCAAATCATCACGTACACAAACAGTACTTGAAATGTTTGAAATAAACTCATATTTTCATAAGTAGTTTAGATTATCCTGTGCCTGGAATCCATTTTTTTGTAAAAAAAATCCTTCTCTTTCCCATGCCCAGTGTTAATGCCAACGTTTTCACTCCCAAATTCTTTATTGTTGCCATTATCAAATACATTTGTTGATAAAAAAATGCATAACAAATTGATTTTATATGTCCATGAATATGGACGTAATAGTATCGGCACTAACCTTAATGCATCTTTACTGTCATCAGAAAGTGTGTCAAACACCGTGAGTACAAAAACTTCCTTCTAATTGATAAGAAATGAACTCTAGGACTCAACGTGAGAATGAAAATAAAAGAAAAGAGCACAAAAGAGAAGACGATTAACTAACTGCTAAACCTTGAGTGCAAGTTGTTTGATCAAGCACTTAACGAACCCCTTTTTATTTGTGCGGCCAGGCTGAATGGATATCTCAACAGCCCTGCGTATCATAACTTGGAAGAAAAACTTGTCCAGTATTACGTGCAGTGGAATGTTGGAGTCGGTCCCGCAGCATGTTTCACTCGAGCTATATCGAGCATCACTCGGGATGTACATATCAGGAAGCATGGTCCCTTCGACCATGTAATAGAGGTGGACATGAAGCATGCAGCAGCAGTGCTGGGAAATCGGTTCAATATTAATGACATGCTGCATATCAAAGTGGCAGAGCAGCTCGGGCTACTCGAACATAAATACGACATGGTAGACATGGGAGAAGAAGCAGGATGACCGTGTCTCACCCCTGGAGCTAAAATCCATAGCTCTTCAAATAATGCAAAATCTGCTGACCAAGAAGTACCTGCTGGTGGTTCACAATCTCGACAGGCCAATAAAGCCCATCGTGCTTGAAGATACGACAGAGGGCTTATGGCTTCCTGCCCCTTGGTGGAAACATTCTTTCTGGATCGTATCCACCACCTCCCAAGATGTCTATGACAGGAGCAACAAGCCAGATGAGCCTCGCGTCATCGAATCCTTTGCTGGGGATGATATATTGATTCTCACACTGCATTCCCTGGAACAAGCGGCCAAGTACATCTCTGTTGCGGTTGGCCATGGAGAGGAGAAGTATTGGCATCATGTGGCAGTCCAGTGCTTTCACTACGCCACCATGCTGCTGCTTATTCCCTGCAGTTCCAATGTTGACCCGCCAAAGTGTGATGCCCAGGCTGATGTTAGCTCAGATGTGTTGATCCGCCAGTGGGCTGCTCAAGGCATCCTTCCTGTCATGAAGCCAAGTGTCCAAGAAAAAATGGGGGAGGACACTGACGGCTACCACTGTCAGTACTATGGTGATGATATATATCAACTTGGAAATGTCATCCTCGAGGCTTTTCGGGAGTATTCGTTGCTGCTAGCTGCCTTTTTCTCCTGCAACGAAAGATGATGAAGCCACAATATCTGCTGCACACTTCCTAGCATATCATAGCCTTGTTGTAGAGCCCCTCACATCCGATGAACTCTGTGAGGGAAATCACTCTCAGTTGGAGCACATGCAGTGGATCTCACATGTGGGCGACCAAGGATGGCATGTAAGCAGAGATTGGTTGAGCCAGGGGTCCAGCGGCCCGACCACACTTATTATAAGGCATTGCTCGCAACACTCGAGGTTGTTCATGAAGCTTGAATCTGATGATTTCTTGGCCAAGCTCCCTTGTCTTCGTGTTCTTGATATTTCCTACACTCCGATAGAGTCGCTTCCTCCTTCAATCTGTTGTCTCCAAAAACTCCAATTGCTTTCCCTTAGAGGCTGCTATAACCTCAGAAGTCCATTCAGCTTCCCAGATACTGAAATTACTCTCTGTGCAAACAACAGCAACAAAAAGCTCAACTTGCTCTATCTCGATCTCTCCTATTCAAATATAAGCACATTCCAGTGCGACTTCTTCCATAGCATTCCTACTCTAAAAGAGCTTCTGCTTGTCAAATGCTCCAACCTTGAGGAGCTGCCACTTCTCGGCTCTTGCATTGTCTACTCTAACAAAACTCGAGATAATAGACAACAAGAAATTCATTTCATTCTCGAGATTAACAGAGATGGCATTTGATGGGCATGGCACCCTTCATTCATTCTCATTGGTTGGTACACCACATATAAAGCGATTGTCATTGCACGGATGTAGTAAGCTAGAATCCGTGGACATTAAGGAAGTTGATGCTTTGGAGGAGCTCGATCTATCTGCTACGGCTATCAAGGAGCTACCAGACAACATCCCTAATCTGCCCCAGCTTAGGCGATTGCTTCTCAGGGGCGTTCCTTCCCTGAGACGATTCCCTTGGCATAAGCTGGATAGATTCCCAGATGTGTTTTGCTTGGATCAATGCTCATCAACTGGAACTGTTAATCATGATTGCAGTACTCCACAAGTTGCTCAGGTGTGCATAAGTGATTCCAGATTGTTTTATAGCTTCAATGATGCCACCAAGGATTTAGTAAGGGGTGGAAGAATTTTGAAATCTTTCCATGTTCAAATTACATCATGCAAGGCCATAACTAGGAAGATACAGGATGAAGAGGACATGGTGAAAACCAACTAGGTTCATGCGTCATTGGCAGCCTATGCTGATGTAAACCATCGCTATCTGACAGATGGAGTCTCGATGGTGTCAATGGATGACGTGCCTCCCTTTCGGGAGACTGAGCGTCACGTGGAGATCTCAGCAGTGGAGCGGTCTCCCCATGGTCTGAAGTATCTTCTAGAAGTCACTAAATCAATTAGCATGTCAGACGATACTCACTTCTCCTGCCTCAATGATCTGAGTCGTTTGAAAATGCTGGAGGAATGCAAGCTCCAGCGATGTCATCGGGTGGTGCATGTCTTTAATGATCTGTTTTGGCTAGGGCGGAGTCTGGAGAATGCACATGTCTCTCATCTCAAAAGTCTGACACATTTCTACAAAGAATCGTATTTTGATGTTGGTTTCCATGCACTGAAGCACCTCCGGCTGGAGCATTGCCCGAGGTTGGAAGGCGTCATGCCACGTGGATCTGCGCTGCCAAGTCTCGTCACGCTCGACATCCTCTTCTGCTACAATCTCAAGGCAATTTTCTACTACAATAATCTGCGTTCTCCTAGTTTCGAGCTCCCATGTCTTCGGAGGATCCACCTCCAGGAGCTGCCCCTGCTGGAGCATCTTCGCGACGACGACGCCGTCCTGGCCGCGCCCGCGTGGGAGGAGCTCCACGTCCGCGGGTGCTGGAGCTTGCGCCGCCTCCCGCGCCTCGACCGACGACCAGGCAAGAAGGCCGTGACGGTGAGCGGGGAGCGGGCCTGGTGGACCAAGCTCCGCTGGGACGACCGGGATGACTCGCACCGCGGCAGCTACGAGCCCAGGCTTCCCCCGGCATCCGCCTCCATCCGCGAGCGCGTCATCATCAAGACCTACCTCAGGTGAAGGAACTGAGCCATGCCCAAGCCGCAAGCTCACCCAGTTACACAAGGTACGCGATGTGATTTTCAGTCAGCATTAGCTTGTCGTATCATGTACTAGCATTATCCACCAAATCAGCTTCCAACGTTATTGATTAGATTTGTCCACAGACCACAGCATCCTCTCCGTCCCACTCACTGCATCCACGCCACCGCCAATTGCATGTGCCCGTCCAGAGTTCCAAATAAGATGTTTGGTTTGTCTGCTGGCTGCTTCATCGGCCGGCCGGCCTCCGACCTAGCAGGCCGGCGCATCCAAGCAGTGTGACAGTAGCTCAACCAGATTGCAGTGTTTGATGCTTCAATAACGTGTGTTTTGTAGTGTTGTGTGCTTGCTGCGATCAGTTCGTGCAGTGCCTTCGATTTGCTTGCCCGTGTGAAACTTGGTGTGTCTGTTTTAATTTGTTCGTGCCCATTCATAATCAGCATGGCCACCTCGGCGTGCTAAATTATTATATTACTATTTGTGTGCGTTTGCTGCAGTACGTGTTGTTGAACTTGCTGTTATTATTTGATTATATATGGATTGAATTGGTATGTAACTGATGAGTCTGCTTTGTGTGAAATCAATAAAGTTTGTTTAATTTAATTTGCTGCGTGTTGCTTCATCTAGTATTGGATGTTTGCTTCGTGGGCTCATCGGCGCGGCTGCTAATATAATCTCCTAGCTATCAAGTAATAAATTATGCTTAAATAGCGGCGGCACACTGTGGATCGAGGTTTTTTTTTTCGAAAATGAAAATGGTGTCTCGAGTTAATTTCCATGTATGTAGGAATTCCTAATTCGAGGTGGGTAGACTCTGAGTCTGGACACTGGGAAATGTTTCGGATTGGATAGCTCTTCTTCGCAACCAATTCAATCAGGATACTCCAGATGTCACTTGGTAACTTATTAGTTTAGGAAGAATCACAAGATGGAAGTAAAGCACTGGCAGGCTGCAGATTTGTTTGAAACCTTTGATGCTTTGCTAGTCTCAGTGAGGAGTGTCATCGCACGGTTACCAAAACTGTGAACTAGGTGACACTCCTCCCACTTCTCATGAAACTCTACATCCTCTCTCTTCATGATGAGGCTGCCATATTAGCAAATTTAATATCAATGACACTCCTATGACACTCCCATCGAGACTGTTTGAAACCTTTGTTGCTTTGCTCTTTACATCTTTCTTTTGTTTCTTTATAAAGAGAAAAAGAGAGAACACTGCCGGATGTTCAAACAATCACTATGCCTTTACTCTTTAGTTTGAAGTACTAATAACCGTCTGACAGCTCCCATTATTCGAGTGTATTCCATCTATTTCTATTTACATGCCGTATTAGGATTGTCGTCCTAAGTCAATAGCTTTGACCAAATTTATAAAAAATTAATATTTACAATGCCAAATTTATTTCGTTGAGTCCACCATGAAATATATATTTATAGTACATATGTTGGGTAGTATAGTTGTTGCTATAGTTTTCTATAGACTCAATCAAAATTAGTCAAGTTTAACTTATGACAAACGTAATATGATATGTAAATAAAAATGAAGGGAGTACTACAATGCTCTTCATAAACCAACAATCGAGGCTTCCAATGAACACCAAGCAAAGCTTAATTTGTACTATCAGTGAGCGCGTGCTTCCTGCATTTATTGTTGCTACTGCTAATAAACAATCATTATATTATTACGAAATTCAAGAGCGTTACGTCCCATAAGCCCAGTTAATTTCATTCCTCCTGTGGACTCATAGATGGAGGCCCAATTCAGTACGATTATACCCTTCTAGTTGCATGGTGTCGGCCTGGCCTGCCTTCTGGGCCGTTCTGATTTATCGCTTTAGAGAAGTTGCACATGATGTCATGACTAATGTTATTCTTACTCTTAAAAAAAATTATCAATGGCTTCTCTGTGATTTAGACCGGTCTCCTCGTTATTTTCTTTCTTCCTTTTCTCACTGCCAGATGGATATTTTCTACATAACATGTTTGTGTGCTGAAAATTAATAAAGGAACAAACAATTACACAATTAGTCGAGTATCTATTCTATAGAGTAAACATCAATCAGTGCCAGGTCCTAATTGACTGATTCCTGACCAGCAGATTAGTTCGCTAAAATGGATGCCCTTATCTACTCTCCTTGTCTCCTCGCTGTGTTCTGTTGTGCCAAAAATTAACTCCAATAACATAAGAGAGTTGTTACAGTGCTTGAGAGGAACCAGAGGTTCCTCCCCTCCAAAAAAATCTGAGCCATTGATCTTTAGAATCCCTCTTTTCCTCTAATGAGGGGTACTTTAGTAATCATATTAGCACCAAATAGATCAGCTTGTCTCTTTGTTTTCCCCAGACGCCGCTGGCACACCGTGCACCCCGCTCTGCTGCACCTCCCGGCCGGCCGCGATCCCCGACGGCGGTGCCGCGCCGCCGTAGGGCTGCGGAGTTGAGACCCTCGCTGCGCTCTCCTTGTTTTTCCCTGAACGCCGGCGCCGAGCACCCCGCCCAGCCCCGCACCCCTCTCTGCTACGCCTCCCAGCCTGCCGCGATCCGCGACGGCAGCGCCGTGGTGCACGTGCAGCCACACTACGCCCAGCGGGAGAGTTGCAGAGGAGAGACCCTCGCCGCTAATCTCTCGTCTGCATCCGCGACGGCTTGCTGCACGGCTCAAAGCAGAGGCTCGTGATCCAGGTTCTCGTGGGCTAGGGTTCAGCGGCGAGGATTCTTCTACCTAGGAGCTCTGCAGCGCGAAGCAGTCACTGGGTGGCGTGGAACCCCAGCGCGGAGGCATGGAACCACATACGTTGCATCGGCAAGGCTTAGAAGATCACCAAGGTGAGTCCTGCAACCATTGATATGATAAGATGTCTTCAATGTCTTGTGCTATATTAGTAGGAGTGTCCTGGCACGCACATGAATTTTTATGGTAATGTTGAATTAACATGAACTAGATCTGTAAAATCAATTTGTGGTGTTCCTGTTGCTATTCAAAATAGATATGCACATCTGCACAAATGTGAACACATATGCTAATTTGTTTATATTGAAATCTGATGAGAAAATATGGATAAATTATGATCTGCTTTGTGGAGATATGCCCAGATGTTTGTAGGGGCATAAATACAGTAATATAGATACTGCAACAGCCAAAAGAGGTGCTGGAGGAAGCTGTCCACAAGAAAAACAAGTGCATACAGACCAGCAGTCCAAAGAGCCTTACATGACCAACCAGCAGGTAACGAATTTATGCTAATCTATTATATTCATGCTCCATTAATCAATGTATATATATAATATTCACTATAACCTAACTGACCTATACTAGGTGGAGATGATACTTCAAGCCATCACGAAAAATCGTGTGGCAGCGGAGCGAAGAGTCATGGAAATGGAACAGAAAGTTTGTTAAAAAATTCTAACCCTTGAAGAAGAATTGGCAGATATCAGAATGGAACGGACTCTCCCATCTAAGTTATGTTCCATTGAAAATGATATATCCAATATTAGAAGTGAATTGAAGGTGTCTATTTTAACAGACTTTTCATTTCCACTATATTGCTCAAAGTTTATGTACTAAATAAATCTTTGTGCAGGATATTAATTCTGCATTGCTCAGCAACAAAACTAATGCATCCTAGGATGAAAGAAACATACCCCATGCCGAAGATGGAGGAATGGCAGCCAAGCACCCTATTAACTCCTTTCAACAATTGAAGGTCCATACAGAGACGCCTGAATCTACATCTGTACCACGAAACATTGAAACTGATATATCCAATATTAGAAGGGAATTGAAGGTGACTGACTTTTCATTTTCACTATATTGCTCAGAGTTTATGTACTAAATAAAACTTTGTGCAGGATATTAATTCTGCATTGCTCAGCAACAAAATTCATGCACCCCAGGATGAAAGGAACATATCCCATGCTGAAGATGGAGGAATGGCAGCCAAGCACCCTATTAATTCCTTTCAACAATCGAAGGTCCATACAGAGATGCCTGAATCTACACCTGTAGCACAAAGCATTGAAAATTTGCAGCCAAGCATGAAAGACTGTGGCTCCACAGGAGATAGGTCAATGTTAGCAAGCAAAACACTTCTGCGCAAGACCGGTGGTCGTGACATATATGCTCATCACTCACTCCAATATTTATACACCAATGACAAGCACATAAATGAGTCAATCGAATATTTTGGTAAGCAAGTAAAGAAAGTTTGTTTTGTGAAACAATGGATAAATTTGTTATCTTTGACCGACGATATCATACCATTGGTTATATTTGCAGATTTCAAGTATGATTACGTCCTGACAGAGGAAGATAAAGAGGCACTGCATTTTATCACGCACAGTTATCAATATGCCGTAGTTGTTGACATTGCAGTTATTCTTCTAACAGTAAAGTTCTTAGAACCACATGTCAAGGATGGATGGTTACTGGACGCGGTAAGCTACTTTGGTTGCCCATCAGTATATAATATTTCACATTAAGGCTGCTATATGACATTCTACTCCTTATGCAGGTCATTGATGCATATGCATACATTGCTAATATCGAAGATTCCTTTACATCAGTCATTACAACTACCCAAAGCCAAGATTTATCAGGGGACCGCGGAGATTTTGACCCTAAACAGGAAAGGGCATGGATTGCTAGAATTGGCCATCATTGTGCAACATGCCGAATGGTTTGTATCTTTCCATCTTAATTTGTAACTTATTCCTTCTTGCATAGGTCGGTGAATTTGTTTCAACTCAACCTCAATGTCAATTACAGGTTTTTGTCCCATTTAATTTGTGGGGATGCCATTGGTGCTTATTGGTGGTTAATAACACCAAAAAAGAGATCCAGATTCTGAACTCCTTAGCTGGTGTACCACACTTCCGCGATGAGAAGAAGGAAATAACTATGGTAACAAGCTGATGTCAGTACAATAACCTATTTGTATCACCTCCAGCAACATTATTACTCACCCAATTATATTAATTACTGAATGTGCAAAAGGTGAAGAACCTACAAGCATGTATTGAGGCAGCGGTTGAAGCTGGTTTCGTAACACCTACAGAATCTATCGACCTTAATGCATGGGAAAGAGTGCCATACACTAACATACCCCAACAAAATGATAGGTACGCCTGATGATACAGACAATACAATCTATCACACACCTCATGCATGATACATCAATTTTGATATGCAGCAAGTCTTGTGGTGTCTATGTTATCAAATATATGTTGGAATGGAACAGAATTCAAATGTGTAACAATTTCACACAGGTGCATGCATTGCTATAGTTTATACCCATTTCTAACTTCATTAGTACAAATACAACCTTTTTAACAAATGACATGCCTTTTACTGTAGGATCAAATGGACCTACCTACCTAAGATTTCTTTCATTAGAATTATATTTCACGCAAACATGTTTCATGGCTTTTGTTTCAATTCTCTTCAGAAAGAACTTTATTTGGCTGCAAATCCAAAAGTTAGTGCATCAGATGGTGAAGTCTGCATAATCGGCACAAGAACTGGTAACATAAACAAGAAGATCGGGAAAAAGTCTGATTATAAGACCAACAACCCAAATGATCAAGCAAAACTGTCAAAAGGCCAAAAGAAACGGGGTCGACCAAGGAAAGATGGGCACAATACCAAGGCTACCACAACAAATGGAACCAACAAAAGTGAGATGTCAACTGTTGCACGTGATCCTGGTGCCAATAGAAGAATCTCCATTCCAAGCCAGTACAAGAAGAGCCCTTACAATAAACCATAGAGTGTCATCACTTTCAGTTCTACCAGCATCCTTTACTATGGAGTTCAGGCTTGTGCTTCCATTGGCTACGAGCATCATGTGCTTTAGTTTAAATTTGTACAGAGATGAAGTCATATTATTGATTACATTGTTACTTTTAGTGGGACTATAATTTTTCATCCTTCAATAGCTCTTTTTTTTCCAACATGAATGCGTAATATCTTTTCATCTTTTCTAAAAAAATGAGTTATTACCATCTTAGCACATTGTTATCGAGACTGGTGGAGAAGCACCAAAGGTGCATTTCAAGTGTAAGAGGTACTGCAATCAGTCATATTAATCTAGCGATTTTTCAAACCTTATAGCTTTGGCACTGTTTTTGCTAGCCCAATTTTCAGGTTACCACTTTTGTGGCTGGGCTCATCTGAGTAGCAGTTGAAAGTGTCTGCCAAACCACGCAAATTGATTTGTAGAGCATAGAACACTTGTAACTACAAATAAGGCACCATGACCAGTGTATCTAGAGTGTTTGTTAGTGGTTTTTTGCAGCAAAACATATGGATACAAGTGTAACCAGACTTCTACGAGAAGATCTTTAATTTTACTAATTTTGACAAGTCTTATTTTAGTGTGCTGTCGTGGAGAAAATTCATAGTAACATAGTCTTGCTGAATGAGCTCCTCCATTAGTGATACTACATTCTGCTTATAACTGGCACCGCTCCTAATTTTCAAACCGAATGTATACATGTTTTATTTTACTAATTATTACTATGGGCTCATAACATGACCTGCCAGTTATATATAGTATCAATCACTACTGTTTGCCTACATGAGCCGAAAACAACCTCTACTTTATATTTCTGCTACATAGTCACAATCGAAACTAATACAATTGTGAACACGTTTGTGGAGGATGCATCCATAGCACAAAGGAAAGCCAATGTGTTAATCATTTTCTATTCTTCCCTCTCTAGTTCTGACATGTTGGTTAAGGTAAAATGGTAGCATAAAAAAAATTTAGCACTGCACATTATGCCACTTGAGATGCATCGCCATTAGCTTCAATTAATACCTCAAAAATCTGTGAGACTAGATGGGCTGAAACGAACCAAGACACAATAAATTGCAAGAGAATGCAGACTCATGCTTCAGATCGGAGTTCAGATTACGAACCAAGAGCTCAGAGTATGGATCGGATGAATTAATTAATATCAAGAGCAGAGCGGCTTGCCAGAGGTGTCGTAGCCTCACCGGTGTCCGTGGCGCCAACTTGAGGGATGGGAGAACAGATCGCTTCTTGCCGGGAGGGGTCTGCTATGTCGGCGGCGGCGGCGCGAGCTCGCCCAACGTTGTGCCCCTGTGACCTATGCCAGCCCCGCGCCTTCCAGTCATCAGTCCACGCCTTGACGCTGCGCCGTTTACCCAGGCCCCGTCCCTTCCGTTCATGCCGCCATCGCCGGACTTGACATGCAGTGACGGGGGGTGGCTTTTGGCAGCGGCGGCGGCGACAGCGATGAAGATGACGTCCATGCTGCACCGGGTAGACTGCCCTGCTTCTCGCCTGTGCCGCGCCGCCATCCCCGGACTGGGGTCATGCGCCGGCAAGGGCCTGGCCGCTGCCGCCGGCGGCAACAGCGACAGCGGAAGCGACGCGACGCGACGGGACTTCGATCGATTGTTGAAAGGATAAAGGAACAGAGGAATATTGAAAGTACTAAAATACCATTTATACCATTTAGATGATTTCTATAAGTGATTTCTGGCCCACAAAATAATAGTTCCTAGCCCACATATTTAGTTCTTGGTTCCTCTTATTTTTAAACCATTAGATCTAAACCCATCAACGGCTCATAAAAACTCCAAGCAATGTAAAATTTCTCATAACATAATAGGATAGTCAGGATTGAATTGATCAACTGATTAGCAAAAGAAGGGTCTGACATGGGTGATGGAAACATGGTGATCACCTGATCGGTGATGCAAAGAGGTAAAGACAAATAACACTCACGGAGTCACGATCTCACAGCCTGAGGGAGGCGCCTTGAATCGTTGAATTCACGTCTCGGCGTGATGGCGTCCGCGCGTCGGCCGTCTGTCGCGAGCTCGCGATGTATGCGCGGCGGCGGCGGCGGCGGCGCGACGCACCCTCTCCGCGGGCCCCGAAAACAGATGAAAAGATGCACCCAATGAGTCGCTGGAGTGCTGGACAGAATTTAGAAAACCACAATGCACCTGCTATCCGGATGACGTATAGCAATACCTGTCTACGGTACCCTGTATACGTTAGCTCCGTGGAGCCCCTAGGAATCGGGGGCCCTGGGCGGCTGCCCCTCTCGGCCCCCTCAGGGCCGGGCCGGGCTTGAACGAAAACGGTGTACTACTGTGTAGCATTTAACCGGTGTTTAAACGGGCTAAACGATTGTTTAGGCGAACAGTACTGAGAACCAACCCGGGGCTAGGAGTGCCCGTCCCGGGGGCAAGGGACCAGCGGTGTTGCCCGCTGCTCGGGAAGCTCATCGGCCTCGACGCCGCCCCGCCATCAGGAACAACACATAATAACACCGAAATTTCCAATATTTCATTTCTATCCCTAGGGTCTCATAAAATTAGACATCGACCAAATTTTTTCTATTTATCCCGTGCGACAATCCCGCACTTATAATATTTATTCTTATTTTTATTTATGAACAAGTGATGTTTAATAGCTTAGAAATAGTTTCAGGTCAAATTCTATAATTTTTTTCGGAATAATTTGAATTTTTTTTGAATTTGGTCTGATATTTTTGATATATCTTGTTTATCCTATTTATCAATAACCTCTGATAAATTTTTATTTCCGATAATGAAAACCTTGCGTGCCCCTCGGCCTGGCACTACTACAGAATATGCCTTTGTTCCAAGTCATTTGTCCCGACTGTCTTTGGACCCGGGATAATAGGTGGCTTTTGTCCCGGGTCCAACGGCTAGCCGGGCCAGCGGGGGGACAGGGGCCTTTTGTCCCGGTTGGAGACACCAACTGAGACAAAAAATGGGCATTTTGTCCCGGGTGGAGCTAGCAACCGGGACAAAAGGGAGCCTTTTTGTTCCGGGTGGAGCCAGCACCCGGGTCAAAAAAGCGACCGACGTCTCCCTCCCGATATTTTCCAAGTTGCTGGCTCCTCTCATCTCATTTCTCTCCCTCTCCTCTCCCTCTGCCTTATCTTCTTCCTCCCGCAGTCCCACCCCCCTTCCTCAGCTTCCTTCTCTCCTCCCTCCCTCCGGCCCTCAGCTTCCTCCCCGGTGTGGGCGGGGCCGGCGAGCCGCAGCCAGGGCGTGGCCAAGGCCCGGGCACCGGCCAGGGTGGCTAGGGCCCGTTGGAGCGCCTCCAACCCAGTGGCGTCGGCGGCGCGGGTCCGCGCCGTGGCCAGGCCCCGGCGGCGGCAACAACTCGGCCCGGCGGGGGCTGCTCGGCTCGGTGGGGGCGGTCGCCAGCGCGGGTCCGCGCCGCGGCCAGGCCCCGGCGGCAGGCACAAGCTCGGCCCGGCAGGCGCGGTTGCCGGCGCGTCCAGGCCCCGGCGGGGTCGGCTTGGGTCCACGCCCCGGCCAGGCCCTCACGGTGGCAGCAGCTCTGCTCGGTCACGCCGGCGGGGATGGCGCCGCCAGATCCAGGCTGGCGGCGCTGCTGTTCTTGTTTTTTTTGTCAAATATGTATATGTGAACGGATTAATTTGTGAAAAAATCGTTTGTAGTTGTGATAATTGATTTTGTGAATGATTGATTTATGATTGTAATTGATTTTGAATTTGGTGAAGCTGGCTCCCGTACGCGGGCGCTAGCGACCTAATTTTTTTTGTTCGCAAAAATTAGCATTTGTCCCGGTTCGATAGCTTCCGGGACAAAAGAGATGCACGTATTTATCCCGGACGGCCAATCCTGGTTAAGGAACCGGGATAAAAAGCAGTTGTAGATCGGGACAAAAGCCCTGTTCTGTAGTAGTGTGGGCCTCCTCCTCAGCCACTGCGGCAACACCACCATCCCCGCCGGCGTCTCTTTTCCACCCGCCGCTGCTTAATCGCGGCACGACGCGGTGTGCTCCAACCCACATTTATTTTCGAATAATGCTCCAGCCCACATCGTTGATAGATCTCTCTATGTCCAGCCCGTGCAAGTATGTCATGCGGCAACCGCAAGTCCTAAGTGTGCGCATAATAACACGTGGCGCACGTAGTCTTGTAGTACGCGAACTGTTGTTTTGTCACGCACATAAATATGCTTTTGCTATAAACTTTATAAGTGAAATAAAAAGACATGCGTGTATGGTTGTGTTAATTTTGAACCTTTGGTCATCTGTGATATGTGATGCTACTCTTGCTCTTGACATGCATGTTTGATCAAATGCTATTACTTGCAACAACCCACCTCTAGAACCAACTATCCAGCGGATCGTCGCCTTGGTTCTTCAGGGCATTATAGCACCCGACTAAATAATAGGGCCCATGCACCAAGACCGTCGCACCCGACCAACCAACACCCAGCCCCCCCCCCCCCCCCCCCCCCCCCCCCCCCCCGCGCAGCCGGCCTTGGGTTGGGTCCGAGCTGATGGCGTGGCCGGGAACCAGCAGGAATTGAAAATGGTAGCAAAAACTAACCTATACATTTGAAATCAGTGGCTTGTAATGTCGAACCCAAGCAGCATCAAGAAAACCAAGCCTGGTCTGTAATGATATTTGCAATTAGAATTTTTACGGGATATTGAGATTCAAAACAAAGATATATATACAAGCAGTTTTGCCTACATTACCTGTAGCACTGTGAGAGAAGGGCCAACAAACAAGCAGTGCTAACCCTGAAAAAGAGCAATGTGACGAGTTGTGAAGTTAATTCAGGCTGCAGAATGTATTCACCATGCATATCCAGAGCGCAAAGATTTATTCAAGGGGAATATACCTATCTGTAACCATGTCCAACACAGCTCCAAATGTCGATGCTGATTCATGGAATGAAACAAACTGATCAGATGATTTCAAAACACACCAGATATCTTATATACTGACCAATATTTCACTTCAGAATATATAACCTTTTTAAAATTCTTAAAATGTGCAAATTAATCAATATAGTGTTACCTTGATTGAACTTCCGTGCAAACCAACCATCAACGCCATCGAGGACAAAGCTGATATTTTTGCAAGGATGTTAGAACCATATACATGAACCTACATAAACGGTCTGCATACTATAACGAACCAAAGTAGTCTGCAGAAGTTTACGACACACCTAAAGAAGTACAGGATAGCAAAGAGGGTCCTGTTTGAATCAACAATACAGATAAAACGTGTAACACAAATACTGGAACCATAACGACGGGACTGGCTACTCTTGTGAAAACACATACAAGATTATCCGGTTAGCTTGAAATAATAAAGCAAATAAGTAAACGGAAAACCATCCAGAGACTTACCAATGATGTTAGGGATGTAAAGATAGACCGACGGCATCTTCTCTGCGGCCGACTTTGGCATGGGCAATCAGAAGAGCTTGGAGACAATCTGTTGGTCACTAGAATTGACGGCCGCAGAGCATTTCTTGGGATTCCTGTGAGACAACAGCAGCATTTCACATAAGGACGGAGCGGTTGCAGAGCAGACCGGAAGCCGAAGTTGTCGCCCCCGCCGGTCCGGGCCCAACCCCATAACCGAACTTCATCGCAGACATCGCGGCTCCGGCGGAGGCGGATGAGGAGCCGGCGGCAGCAGCAGGCGTGAGGGAGGAGCGGATTAGAGGCGAGGGAGGAAGAAGGCATTGGGGAGGGAGACGGGCACGGGCGATGAGAATGGGAGAAATAGAGGACCTTTTTTTTGGTGTCTCCATGTCAATTGACTGATATTTTGATATTTGTCAATCGATGATATCAATAGTTCGTCCATCATCCATTCACCCAAGGGCTCAGCTGCTAACTCATTCGAGTCGCACGCCTCTTCTCCTCTCTCGAACTCTCTCGCTCAGCTACAGTTGAGAGAGGCGAATCAGGGCGATTCGGTCTCCGCGCGGCGGCTATGATACGCAGATACTTCGCAAAACTCACGTACCGGTATCGGATACCTGTACTCCACGGATACTCCCGGATACGTATCCTGTAAGTATCGGACTATTTAGGTATTTTCAAATAATAAAAATAAATCGGATACTCGTGGGATACCGGTGGATACCTGTCCGATACCTTCAAACCCTAACAACACCACTCAATCGCTTCCTATAAAGGTCCTCTGTTCAGCTGTGCTACCCTCTCATCCCCATTCGCGCAGCCGCAGGCCCGCAGTAGCCTCGCACGGCTCGCGCAGCCCGCATGGCCGCTAGAGAGGGAGAGGATGAGCCGCGGCCTCCGGAGAGGGAGAGGAGGAGCCGCGGCCGCTGGAACTGGCCGCTACACAGAGAAAGAGAGAGAGAGAGTGCCGGAGGTTGGGGAAGAAGACGATCGACATCCATTCGTGGAACAGACGAACAGGTAAGATAAGGTTGGTTCTTTTTTCCTTTGCCCCTTCCCTTTTCTAATAATTATAGAACATATGAATATATGAGTTTATGACGCATTATAGTCCCTGGAACTTCTATTTTCTCACATTCTAGATCCTAAAACTTTTATTTATTTTTATTTTTATATATATTGGCGTATCCCCGTATCCTTGTTTTTGGAAAAATGGCGTATCGGAGTATCCCCGTATCGTATACCGGTATCCGTATTCGCGTATCCGGGCAACATAGGCCGGCGGAGCCGGCGGTCTTCCTCGCCTCCGATGTCCCTTGGGGCTTCGCGAGGCGGTGGAGACCGCTGCTCTCCCGCCGGTCGGAGGGAGTACTAGTAGATCTAGGGTTTGTTTCCCGGCGGCGTGGTCGAGGCGGCGGCGGCGACGCCATAGTGGAATAAGGTCCTCTCCGATTCGTCCTCGCCCCGTTGGTGTTATGCTCCGACGCCGACGGCGAGCCAGTGGAGGTGGGGTTTCCATCGGTGAACCCCTGTACAGGAGTCTTGTGCCGACGGTTCGTCGCGAGGTGAGCTCGTTCGGCTTTTGTTGGTGGAGAGGCAGCTTTGGGTTGTGGGATTGGCAGGGAAGTGGAGATGCTGGTTCGGTTGTGCCGCGGCGGCGTCAGTCGGCGTCGGCGAGCCGGCATCCAGGGTCACCGGGGCTTGGGGCGCGTCCTCGGCCGATGGATCTTCAACGTCTGCTCCATCTCGCCCATGGGGGCAGGTGTCTACTGCGGCTCTTCTCAAAGCTTGCTGGCGATGGAGCCCTGGCGACCTGTGGTGGGTGGAGATCGTCTTCCGGCGATGGCCGGTGGCGATGGCTTCTGGAGGATTCGGCCTGCAGTTGGTCCAAGGGCTTGCTTGCATTTTCTTTGTTTTCTAGGGGCCTTCGTGCTATTAGGTCAGTACAGCTGTCCTCTGTATCCTGTGTTGACGTATCTGTATTTGTACGTGTCCATGTACGGTATCCTTAACTAGAAATACAGGTATGTTTGCTCAAAAAAAAGGGCTCAGCTACTATTACTGGGCCCGCAGTTCATAATAGCGCACCCATTAAACATATAGGCACATCCATATCGGGTGCGCCTTTGGTTTGCAGACCCGTTAGCATTCTAGGCCTATTTTGTCTGCTTTGGAGGCCTGTTAAAGAGTGCTGCTGCTGCTGTTACCGGTCCAGGGCCTATTCTTTTCTTTTGGACAGCTAGAATAGAAACAAAAATCACAACAAAAACAATAAAATCAAAATTTTACATGTGCATTTTTTGACCTATAATAAAATTACATATACAATTTATCCTAGCTGTATAACTAGGACCTCTATTGAAGGTAACAGGACCTAATTGTAAAACTGAGCAACATGCCCAACACACACACAAACTGTGTGTTTGTAGCTGCTAATTTTTTTTTTCTTGGAGCATTTCCATATACAACCATTGTAAACATAAAATTTATAACACATGAAAATTTTATATATAGAAGTATAATATACTCGTAGCATTTTATTTCAAGAAAAAATATACTCGTAGCATAAAATGGAATGCTAAAAGGTTACACCTCCAAAAGATCACAAATTGTATCCAACCAAACATACATCGAACACCCCAATTGGCCAAACTCCAAAGCAAAAGCAGACAGCCATCACCATCACAAGTGGAAGAAAAGTTGGAAAAGTCAATGAACATACCTCTTTCTTGCTGAAAAAAATACTAACTGTAACTTGAAATTTTTATAAACTACAACAACTTATAGAGTAAAAAACTCTGGTCAAGACAAAAAAGAGTTGAATATCAGTATATTTGAACAGAGCACCTAGCAGCCAAAGTATATGCACACCTGCTAGTCCAAATCCACCAAAGACATCAAGTTAGAAATTAGGTGTTGTTTGTGATTCAATCATTACTAATGCCATATGTACAATAATAAAAACTGGCAGATACTTGAGTTTTAAAAAATCCAAGAGATATGTACAATACAGCGGATAAGTTATGAGTTCAGACACTTCCTCATTAGATCAAATTTGATAGACTAAAAAACCTCCACCAAATGTAAATCTATGCACAGCATTATGTTTATTATAAAAGATAAACATAAGTAAAAAGTAAATATAAAAATTTACATATGAACAATATTTAAATTAACAATTTTCTCCAGCTGTAAATTTAGTATAATGACCATTTAAGTTTTTCATAATACAAAAAAGGAACTAGCTGATTGCTACCAAACAGAAAAGGTGATAAAACAGAAAGGGGCTTAGCTATTATAATCCTTCTACGCTCTTGTCCCCATTGGTCCTACAAATTGGCTCCTTAGCTAGCTGTCACAATTGAACTGTACAAGGATGAGATAATTTCATGGTTATCTCAAGTACATTATTACATTATTTTGTATCATGTAGATAATTAAAGGGGCAACAACATATGTCACATTTCAAGTATGATCAGTTCATGAGCCCATTTGACACACCGCAGCAACACTATAAGTTGCAGTGCAACTATACCACAATTAAATGACTAATTCACAATATATACAAAATCACATACATTTTTCTAATTTACATTAACCCATCGAATAAAACTTAAAAATTGCATGTTAGCAAAAGTAAAGTTACAAATTTTATGATGGATGTAAAACAATGGTACCATATGACTTAACACTTGTCCGACTTGATTAGATTATCACAGTGAAAAAAATACACTGTAAATAATGATGGAAGTGTTGTAATTGAAACATATAGAATTTCTCCAATAATATATTACTATAAATTATCTTAGCTACAAAACTCTTTAAAAAATGATATGCCATCTCATACCTATACATTGCATAGTAAAACTTATGTTTTTAAACAAACTTGTAATATGTGCAGAGGAACATTATCGCAGTTGAAAATTTATTAATTGCATAAAAAATACACTTAGATATCTGTCTAAAACTTTTTTGTTAGAAAAAATTAACCAAAAGAATAACACAACACTGTATTAAATTAATACAACTTTGACAAAAGCAATTCTAGGACCAAATATAGAGAGTATACCTTGTTAAATGGCACCGATGGTAGAAAAAGCATGTTAGAAAAAATAGATTTTATATGAAATAAATGTAAACATTTTAGGTGATGACTGTTAGTTTAAATTCTCGTCGAGGATATCAAAATAACATTCATATATTCCCATTCCAGGTGCACTAACAATTTATGCATCCCCATAAATACTTAAATCACCAATGAAATGATAAGGATCAGTTGCGGGCTTAATTTCCAATTGATTAAGAAATTAAAGAAACACTAATTAACAAGAAAAAGAGAGGAGAAGATCCAGAACATGGGGGAAACAGGGAAAGAAATGGAAGTCACTCAACTTCAGTTCGCTGCAGAGAAACACTGCCGACACCTGCGACTGTGTGTTGGGATCTCGCTGCCCCTTGAAGGCCCTGCGTCGTTGCGGCACAAGCTGCGCAGCGCTGGCTCCTCCTCCATCTCTCTTGCTCACACTAGTACACCCAAAGGGAAGAAATGGGAATGGATGTGGCCATGTGGGGACGGAGGACCCAAGGAAGCGGAAGGGCCACAGGGGGTGTGAGGAAGTGCAACAGGGGGTGCCGGGGTGGTGCAGCGTGAGTCAACAGCAGGATCCGGTAAACGGGCGCTCGTGAACTCACGGGAGCGGACCCGACTACATGGATTACACACAAATCAATCTCTAACGTCCGTTGCCGATCCAACACTCCTATGCGTCGATTGACAAAAAAGCTAAATCTCAATCAGTTGATAAGGAGCAAATCTGTTTTTTTCTTCTGTTTATTAATTTTAATTTCTCCTTTCTATTTTCTTACCATATCATGTGGGGCCCACCACACCGTGTAAGGGCATCTGATTCTACACAACTGGACAACCACCAAGCATGTTTGAACTCCCGTATGCTGTAGCTTGATGTCCCTTGATAATCCATCAATATTAATTAATAAATTGTTCGATGTGTTACCTTTATTAATTTAGCTAGAAAATACCTAATTACTCATTCAAAGCACAATTTGGACTACTGTTTTTTTTGCTAAGACATATTTATAAAACATAATAAAGTATGTATTTATGTAGCTACATTTGAAGATAAATTTGCTGGTACCATTTATAAATATCCAAATCAACAAATATAAAGAAATTTATAACCAACGTTTGAAATTGTTAGCTTACAATGCTAAAAGGTCACTTATTTGTGATGGGAGGTAGAAAAAAAGCTAGAATTTGAATAGAACAGGCCTTTATGACTTAAATCTATTTATTGCATAAGCATATTCCACATTGCAATATAAAGTAAACAAAAATATGTCTGCAGCTTGTGGGAAATGCATGGTCCATGATATCTTAAATTATTTGTTGTAGTTTTAATATTAAGTAGTTTTTTTTCAAAAAAACAACAACATTGACAACTGAATCCTACTGCTACGTATACTTGTTATTACCTTGAATTCTTAAATTTCATGGCAACTATAGGCACATTCCGTGTTTATCATGTATGGTATGAATAAGGTCACCGGATTTAAGATGACATTATAATCCCAATTCCCAAAATACAGTTTTTCAGATGAGCATCCAAATACAGTCAATCGATTCAAGAATCAGATCCAAAGGCCTAAGGCCTCGCTTTACACAAAGCAAATATCTAAAGCCGAACCCATGTCTTTCTTTACAGCATATATAGAGAAAAGAGGGGATGACTGCAAACCATATATATACAACTTGGCAAGACAGCTTAAGCTAACAAAAGGATTAACCCACACTAATTCTTCCCCTGAGGCGGATTATTAATTTGTGTAGAGCAGTAGTAGAGCAATAGAGCTAACGAGGGGGGCACTAGGCAGCTGTAGCGACTGGGCAGATTGAGTGAACTCATAAGTCAATGGGTAAAAACAACATAAAGATCGAGTACAATAACTCATTTTGTCCTAGAGTTCGGACGCCCCACTTAGCCAAAATATAATTGAGCAACGTTTCAAAAATCATAAAATCAAATTAATATGCAGAGACTGAACTTGCAAAATTTTGACATAAATTCAATTCATCTTTGATGTTGAGATTTAAAAAACACATGTTTTACTGGTAGCACACGTGATGAAAATTGCCATATTGATTTCTTTCAATTTTGTTCTTGACATATAGGACGGATGTGAATCTAAATTATTGCAGACATACTTATTAACTTTATGTGTACTATATATACTTTTTGATGAACTTCTGAAACATGGCAACACGATAAATTCACTAACGGGGATGCTCGCACTAGGTTGACAATAGATCTGCATTACATAAAGAATATGCCAAACGTAAGTGAATCATATTGGCCTTATGCTTTCTTCCATCCTTTTAGATAAATATATATGATAATACAATTTTTATTGTGGTGTTCTTGAACATACCCTTTCTAAATTTTTTTGAACGGTATCCTTTCTAAATTTGAAATTTTCAATTTGGGATGACGGCCCATCACAAACGACTCATCTTCTCTATATACGAATCTTGGATCAAACCGCGGGCGCCCGATAGGGTCACGTCGCCCGCTAACTCGATAACTGTCGGATCCAGCAAAGACACGGTAGGGACCGTCTGATCAGGGTCATAGCTGGTGGCTCACCCGTTGAGCTGTCAAGGGTCGTGAATCCTCGCGAACCCGCTCGCAAGGTAACTCCTGTACCTCCCTCCTCTCGGCGCGAGCGTCGCCGCCGCGTTTCCAGCCATCCCGGCGCGGGTGACGGCCCCAGCGTCCCCGGCGCAGGCAGAGTGCGGGCGTGGCAAACCAAGCCGCTCCGGTCCTGGCCATCCTGGCACGGGCGGGTGCCCAAGCAGCCCCTGCGACTCCGGCGCGGCCGGCTGTGCGGGCGTGGGCTCAACGTCCACCACGCTTTCTCCAACTGTGCTAGAGCATTCTGCTACCTTGCTGTCGGCCTAACCCCGACTCGCTCGCCATCCGTCGACCTCCAGCCAGCGTGAAGCCCGTGGATGGTGAGCATCAAATGCGCTTACCTCTCCCTCGTTTATCTGTACATGACTATGAGCCAGGCATCGATGATCCTCCTCCCATCCCAGGCCGTTGACTCCCCAACTCAATCACGCTAATGTGTGCTGCATCAGTATCCCAAATGCTTGAGCCAACAGGTACGAACAGTGTGCTTCAAGTCTTCAACCCTCCATCTCCATAGATAATCTGTTCCTCTTTCGATTTGTTGCAAGTAAATTGCAGATATCCTTTTTTCCTTTGAATTTCAGTATCCAACACTACCGCACATGTCAGGCTCGGCAATGTGGTGCTATGGCTGGCCACAACCACAATGCGGCATGACATTATTACTGACTAACCAATGAATTGAAATTCCTGTCTTAGTTCAAAAACAAAACAGGCAATGAAAATTGCAAATACACCATGCTGCCAAGTTAAGCATACTTAGGATGCAACAAACAACAATAAAAATTAGATAATATTGAAGGGAAGCAAGCTTGGCATACATATAAACTAGATATATATGTGTAAATTTAGCTAGAGCCTGCATTCAGTTTTCCATAGGACTCAACTAGATCAAATACTAGATCAAATACTATTTCAGTAATTTGTTCCTTTAAATTTTGTCAGACTATTCATATATCATCTTTGGTATCCCTTGGTCATTGTAACGAACGCGGCCCCATTACACCATCTTGTTGTGATTTTGGTGATCAAATGATAATGCAATCAATGGGACTAACAAGTTTGTAAGATCACATTTGTAAGATTTCTAGGTCCCATGGATGAAGTCCAAACCATATTCGAGATGTCCAATGCGCCGTAGCGATGTGTCCAATGCACTGTCAAGATGTCCAATCCACCGTTAAGATGCCAAAACATAGTGAAAACGCAGAGTTAGAATATATTTGAGGCGTCCAAATGACCGCAGCGACAAATTGAACAAGTGGCAGCAGAATTGGTTGCACCGGTTAAACCGACTCAGCATTGGTTAAACCAATGACCCAGCGCCGGTTAATCCGAGCGCTTAGTATCGGGACAATTCTATGTGTGTCTGGAAGCTAAGTGAAGAAATCCCAGTAGCACCGGTTAAACCGATGGTACCAAAACAAGGCATCGGTGCATTCATCGGAGCATCTTCTAGAGAGCATGTCGCGAAGCAAGGAGCCAAGTTTTCAGTACCGGTTGAACCGATGTCGCATCGAAACAAGGCATCGGTGCAATGACGTCAGCGCTGCAGAAGCTGAGATAGAGTTCAAGTAGCATCGGTTAAACCGACACACCCAGGCATCGGTTTAACCGATGGCAGCCACGTCAGCAGCAGGCGCATGTCAAGGCTCAACGACTATCTGTGGTTTTAGAGTGACCGGTTAAACCGATGGTCTAAGCATCGATTTAACCGATGCTTTACGTAGAATCTGGATAACGGCTACTTCGACTTGGTGGCCTATTTATATGCCTTCCCCTGGCCATTTCAAGGTTTCTGGAGTTCAAGGAGATCCTATACATATTGAAGAACACCTCCAAGCCACCCAAGAGCTTAGTGATCAAATCTTTAGTCCTTAGCACACTTTGTGAGTGTAAGTGCTAGGTTTAGCTCGTGATAGAGTGCAAGAGCAAGGTGTTGTGGCCTTGTGCTTTGGTTCTAGAGTGAACCAACCTTGTATCTCGGTGAGCCGGACATCTTTGGAGTCTTGGGGACTCACCAGCATGTCAACGACCCTCCGGCTTGGTGTGGAGCGGCGTCGATAACTTTGTGCAGGGGACGCGGAGACCCCATTCTTCGTGGAGAAGCTCCTTAGTGGAAAATGGGGCTAAGGTGACCGTGGTGACTTGGCAAACCTTGGTGGCAAGTCAAGAAGAGTCCCGGAAGAGACTTGGTGGCCGAGAAATGATACTCTTGATTGAGTGCTTCAACAACGTGGAGTAGGGGTGGCTTAGTGCCTAACCGAACCACAGGATAAATCCTCATGTCGAGAGTTTGCTTCCTCTCATCCCCTATTTACGCTTCCGCATTTATTGCAACTTGTGTGCCTTTACTTTCATAGTGTAGTATCTTGCTAGGTTGGCTATAGGTTGCAAATCTCTTTTGGGATGAGGGTTTCACACAAGAAGAACCATAGTTGCACATTTAGATAGCATGTTTTAGCTTATATTTTGTGCAAACTAGTTGGAGTCATAGGTTAAGGTTTTAAGTTGCCTAATTCACCCCTCCCTCTCTTAGGCTACGAGCGCCCAATTCCTTTCAATTGGTATCAAACCTGGGACTCACATCTTTCACAAAGAACGTCAATTCCATTGGCAATTTGTGCATACTGGCTCATTAGATCGGTTAGGTTTCACCGCCTAGTGAGTTAGCTCGTCGGAGAAGGGATGAATCCCTTTAGGAATGCTCCATGGTTCGATGGCACGGGCTTCCAATGATGGAAGGTTTTAATGCAAGTCCATCTCTAAGCAACGGGTCTAAATGTTTGGAGAGTAGTTAGTGAAGGGATGAAAAATGATGGTCAACAATAGAAGCAATATGATGTAACCGCAAAAAGCATAATCTTGTCTTCTCTTGGTGATAATGTGTTCAATCGTGTGTTTGCTTGTGAAAATGTTAAGGAGCTATGGAAGACTATGAAAGAGAACCATGAGGGCACGGAGAATGTTGCCAATGAAAGATATCATGTTCTCATTGATAAGCTTAATAGCTTCAAGCAACTTGGTCATGAAAATGCCGAAGCTATGTATTCACGATTGAATATTCTTGTGAATGAGATCAGTTCTTTAGGTGTGAAGCAAATTGAAGATATGGAACTCATTCGCAAGATCCTTCACTTACTACAGAGGCCAAACTATGATTTGGTGACAACAATTCTATATGAGAAAGAGCTCAACACCTTGAAGCCAAATCAAGTCCTCAACAAGTTGATCGCCCATGAGCTTCGCAATGACATCATGCTAAGAGCACCACCTTCTTCACCAACACATAGTGCCCTTGCAAGCAAGCAAGCCAAAATGTTGAAGAAGATGACAATCAAAGGAAGCTCAAGTGAAGAGGAAGAAGGGGATGCAAGACAATGCTCATCAAGTGATGGAAAAGAAGAGATGAGCCCCATGCTTCTCAAGCAAGCCAAAATCATGAACAAATGCTTGAAGAAGATCAACATGATGGGGTGTAAGGTCTTCCTCAAAGATGGGCCTCACCACCAACTCATGAAGGTTGAGAGGATCAAGCGCAAGATGCAAAGGAAGGAGAAGAAGCCCTCATCATCCATGGCGAATGGGTAAGCGGTGGTGAAGAATCAAACTCAAGCTTAAGTGATGAGTCAACCAAAAGATTCACCACCTGCATCAACATGGGCATGCCATCATCATCCAACATATGCCTTATGGCCAAAGGTAATGAAAGCGATGTAAGTGATGATGATTCCGACTCTCCCTCCTATGATGAGCTTCTTGACTTGGTTCATGAGCACCAAAAAGTCATTGAGAAACAATCTAAGGAAATCAAAAACCTTAATGCTCTTAATGGTCTTAATGCTACCCTTGCTACAAATTATGAAGATTTGTTGTTTAAATTCAAATTGCTTAGCATGAAGCATGAAGAGCTTAAATTAAAAATTGAGAGCATTAAAAATGAAACTAATGACTTTTTGAAAATGAAGCAATCTATCCCTTGTACAATTCCAATTTCTAAGGTAGACGTTTCAACTTCTTGCATTGATTTAATTGATATATCTTGCTCTAACCCTTGCAATGAGAAATACTTTGAGGATGAGATTGTAGAGCCATGTGATGATCTCATTGCCAAGGAGAATGATGGGATCAAGCAAAAAGTGGAAAGGTTTATGAAGGATCTGGCAAGATTGAAGGGCAAGAGCATTGTCCAACCTTCTCAAGATAACCGTGAAAACATGGTGAAGAAGCTTGAGAAGGGGTCCACCGTGACATGCTTCAAGTGCCATCAAGAAGGCCACAAGTCCAACAAGTTTCCTCAACTAAAGAAGAAGCTTTCGGATGAGAAGAACAAGAAAAAACTCTCCATCAAGAGTTCTCTCATCTACACCAAGCCCAACCGGAGAAACAAAAACAATAGCACCTCCTATGTGATCAAGAAGAGGACCAATGGCAAGGTGGTCACTCACAAGGTTGGGAAGAAGGAAAGGAGTTGTAACCGCTCTATTTAGATGCCCAAGGAAGTCATCACCAACATGAAGGGGCCTCAAATGGTGTGGGTTCCAAAGGATACTTGAAGCCCAAGACCGGCTTCGGGGGATTTGGAGGCTTGGCTTACAAGAAGATGAGGTGATTCAAACTTAAGAAGCCCAACATGAACATTTGTTGCCCAAGTCCCTCACAAGGTAATGGTAGCTAGATTTCAATTCAAGCATCATGTAGCTCCATTACTTGTGCTAGGATATTTGCATTCATTGTATTTCCTAGTGTTTACATAAGGTGGGTTGTTTGTGTTATGCTCTAACTCATGAGCAATCTACATGGTTTGGTAAGTGTGTAGAAAGCTACATGTGGTTATCCTTCATGGTACATGAATTTCATGATGTATGTATTTCATTTGTGTACCATGAACATAAGCTATAGGGTAAACTTTTCAATGTTGTCAAAAACATTGTGCATATATTTGATTGGTGATTCAAACACTAAATGCACATATTTAGGGGGAGTTTATCCTATGGTTTGTGATTTTGGAGACTAACATGTTTGCAAGTTTATCTTTTGTAGACTCTCAATGGAGTAAAACACTCTAAGAGAGTGTTGTTCACCCTTAATGTGAATTAACAACTCTATATGAGTGATTAGATAAATTAGTGTGCTTTCATGCATATTGAGCCATGCTCTATTGAACTTAAATTTTCATATCTAAGTTCATAGGCTATGTGCTCATACATTTGCCCACCTGGGTGTACCAAGTACTCTTCATGCAAGATCTTTCAAGTGGCTTCACTCAAGTCATTTTCAAAATTGGTACAATCAAAGTGATTAACCAACCTCCGGAGGTATGCAAGATTTTAACTCTTTCATTGGTATCATTGTCAATCCTTTGATCTTTTAGAGCTACCTCCATGCATGATATGGTCTAAGCTTTTTTATTTAAAATGTTGAGTTGTGCACTTGATTTTTACATTATCATTTCGTGCACATACTTTGTGAAAAGCTTAGCTCATGTCATGCTAGTTTCATAGTTTTGTGATACACCTTAGTAATTTTTCAATTGATATCTTCATTGATATCATACAATTAAATCATGATTTATAGAACTAACTCCCTAGGCTACTAACTTTTCCTTTTGAGCTATATTGTTTTGCAAGGACTTTTTAGGTGACTTGATTCCAAAGGGGGAGAAATGTGGATCAAAGCAAGTGATCTTGACAAAGGGGGAGAAATGTCAAATCAAGTGATCACAATATGGGGAGATGTAAAGGGGGAATCCTGGATTTAGGGGGAGGCAAACCCGACATTGGATGGTGGTAAGCACCCAAGTAAGTGTAAGTGGTTCAATTTGTCAATTTTTGCAAATTTATGCTTGCTTTGATTGTGTTGTCATCAATCACCAAAAATGGGGAGATTGTAACGAACGTGGCGCCATTAGACCATCTTGTTGTGATTTTGGTGATCGAATGACAACGCAATCAATGGGACTAACAAGTTTGTAAGATCACATTTGTAGTATTTCTAGGTCCCATGGATGAAGTCCAAACCATATTCGAGATGTCCAATGTGCCATAGCGGTGTGTCCAATGCACCGTCAAGATGTCCAATCCACCGTTGAGATGTCAAAACATAGTGAAAAAGCACCGTTGAGACGCCAATCCACCATTGAGATGTCAACATGTCCAATCTACCGTTGAGGCGTCCAAATGACCGCAGCGACAAATTAGACAAGTGACAGCAGAATTGGTTGCACCAGTTAAACCGACTTAGCATCGGTAAAACCGATGACCCCGCGCCGGTTAATCCGAGCGCTTAGTATCGGGCAATTCTGCGTGCGTCTGGAAGCTAAGGGAAGAAATCTCAGTAGCACCGGTTAAACCGATGGTACCAAAACAAGGCATCGGTGCATTCATCGAGGCATCTTCTAGAGAGCATGTCGCGAAGCAAGGAGCCAAGTTTTCAGCACCGGTTGAACCGATGGCGCATCAGAACAAGGCATCGATGCAATGACGTCAGCGCTGCAGAAGCTGAGATAGAGTTCAAGTAGCATCGGTTAAACCGACACCCAGGCATCGGTTTAATCAATGGCAGCCACGTCAGCAGCAGGCGCATGTCAGGGCTCAACGGCTATCTGCGGTTTTAGAGTTACCGGTTAAACCGACGGTCTAAGCATCGGTTAAACCGACGGTCTAAGCATCGGTTTAACCGACGCTTTACACAGAATCTGGATAACGACTACTTCGACTTGGTGGCCTATTTATATGCCTTCCCCCGGCAATTTCAAGGTTGCTGGAGTTCAAGGAGATCCTATACATATTGAAGAACACCTCCAAGCCACCCAAGAGCTTAGTGATCAAATCTTTAATCCTTAGCACACTTTGTGAGTGTAAGTGCTAGGTTTAGCTCATGATAGAGTGCAAGAGCAAGGTGCTGTGGCCTTGTGCTTTGGTTCTAGAGTGAACCAACCTTGTATCTCGGTGAGCTGGCCATCCTTAGAGTCTTGGTGACTCACCGACACATCAACGACCCTCCGGTTTGGTGTGGAGCGACGTCGACAACTTTGTGCGGGGGACGTGGAGACCCCCATCGTTCGTGGCGAAGCTCCTTAGTGGAAAATGGGACTAAGGTGACCGTGGTGACTTGGCGAGCCTTGGTGGCAAGTTAAGAAGAGTCCCGGAAGAGACTTGCTGGCCGAGAAGCGTTACTCTTGATTGAGTGCTTCAACAACGTGGAGTAGGGGTGGCTTAGTGCCTAACCGAACCATGGGTTAAATCCTCGTGTCGAGAGTTTGCTTCCTCTCATCCCCTATTTACATTTCCGCATTTATTGCAACTTGTTTGCCTTTACTTTCATAGTGTAGTATCTTGCTAGGTTTGGCTATAGGTTGCAAACCTCTTTTGGGATGATGATTTCACACTAGAAGAACCATAATTGCATATTTAGATAGCATGTTTTAGCTTACGTTTTGTGCAAACTAGTTAGAGTCATAGGTTAAGGTTTTAAGTTGTCTAATTCACCCCCTCCCCCTCTTAGGCTACGAACGCCCGATTCCTTTCAGTCATGCTCATCATATATATTTTATTTAAAGAGCTATCTGAAATAATCATATCAAGTACTAGAATTGCAACATAACTATCAGATTGCGGTTTGCCATAGATGTGAAACGACAATTACCAAGGCAATTACTAACCAAACAATTCTGAATCCAAGAGTGGCAGCGACCATATGGCAATATCTTTTGTTTGCATGATGTATACATGGTAAAAACAAATTGATAATCTGCTGATGTTACCACACATTTCAGTTTTCAGTATCTTGGGCCTCATGTAACTGATGCAGACATTCTTTGTCAGTTCATTACCAGGTACTACTTGTTGATTTGCACATTGTATGAATGTTGCCTGATCTGCTAGATACTAGATGATTTACTTAATACTAATCCTAGAAGGATGCCATTATAGCATATACTATATGTGCTGGTGGAAGATCATTTCAGATGTTTACTCAGTTGTTTGGTCTGAATCCGTGAAATTGTATTATTCAGATCCAACAACTTTCCATGTCCAAAGTTGAAATCTGGAGTGGAAGTGGAAAGGTGTCACAAGAAGAGCAAGCCTTAAGAGGACAAATCAGCTCTTCCAGAACGGAGGCACGATGTACTTAGCAATGAAATTGTCCTTGAAATTGTTCTTTGTTTGATGAGAAGACTCAGGATGACCGACAAATTCTCTAATTACTGACTATGTAGTGATTCATATATACATACAAAGCAAGTAGGATGCGGCTCAGGTGTAACAACTGACAAATTTGTCACTCTTGCTTATTCCTGCAATGGGTGATCACCAAGCGGTATGGAGCGGGCAGTTCAGATGCAGCTGTTGTATTCAGTTTCTAAAACAAAATTTCCCTGCTTTTGAATGTTCAGACCTAAATCTCCTATGCTATGGTAGTACAATAAAATTTCTTATTGTACTGATGATTTAAGTTATACAAATCACTGTCACACCTAGAATTACAGCAGTAAGAAGAATACCGGTTGTAGCACTAACAATGCAGTCCGAAGAATACTCAAGGTCAAGAGACCAATGCACGTTTCCAAGCCTTTGCCGGCTCACATTATGAGCATCATTGATATTTTTAAATCTTGGACTGGCCCTCAACGGAGGGCGCGGCAAAGCCGCGCCAGTCTTTCTAGTTTTCTGCTGGTGGCCTGATGTGTTTATTGCAGACGGCTTCAGTTAGCATGGTGCCTATGAAATGGTCATGACGTGGGCTGGCAAGCCCATCTGAGATGGGCCTTCCGATATATTCCCTTGTAGCAGTGTCGTACATCAAATTTCTAGAATTAACAATTTCAAAAGGGTGTAAATTCTAGCATTTTTGAGAAATTCTGCATGACAAACAAATAATCCACATCTTTTTGAAATTATGGATTCAAAGTTTTTGGTTACAAAAAACTCCAAGGAGCGCTTCTTAATATTTTTATCGTGTCAGAATTATATATATAGCAAAATCAGTACCTTGGATTGGTAATGTAAAAGTAGGGCACTAAGCTCACTCATAAATCCAATGTCCCCGTTCATGCATGTGACACAAAAATAATTTTAACCCAACTTCAGTACCTCCGTATTGTTTGAATGAGAGAAAGAAGTCAATGAGATGCTACAGCTAAATAACAGTATTATTGCCTTTAGCTGATATAATCGTACCACAGGATGACAGGAATCATCTTGACAGCTGTGGTAGGGCTATGTCTACGACAAAGGGGAATGGACCCATGCTCCCATCCCTCTCCATAGTGATGCTCTACAATGTCGTTTCTTTTAGTTCTTCAATTACCCTTGGTCGCTAATAATAATTTCTGAAGAATTTAGAACAAACAATTAAATCTACCTTAGGTTTAAAAGCATTGAAATACTAGAAGCATTTCCATTCCTTCTCCTACTTTATCTTCTTTCCTAGCAGCATATTCAGATCATGCGCGCATGCATCTCTAGTTATCTACTGATTAGTTAACATCTCTAGTTATCTACTGATTAGTTAAGGACGAATTGAATCAAGTTTTCGTTGATCGAGCTGGCTAGCGAGCTCACCTTTATTTTAGGTTGCTTGTTTCAGAAATTGGCATTATGTAAGAAAGTAACAAAAAAGATACTTTTATCAAAGACGCGGAATCAATACACGTCTGTAATTTATTATTAGAGACGCGGGTCAACTACACGCGTCTTTGATGTGTTGGTTTCCAATGGCTTTACATGTCTGATGTGAAAAATTAGAGACGCGTGTAGTGAAAACGCGTCTGTGATTTTTTTGGATGTCATCAGAAACGAAACACGTCTGTGATGAAGTAGTGTATATCGAAATGTTCTCCCATCCCCCTTCCCTTTCAACTACACATGGGTCCCACCAGTCATTGCTCCTCCTCCCCCGCGAACCCCCCGTGTCCGCCGTGTCTTCAGCTCCGGAGGTCGGGAGGCGAATAGGCGACCGCTAGGGTTTCATTCCCCGGGGACGCGCCGCACCCTCGACCCCCACGCGCGGCCCTCTGACCTCCGCCTCTCCTCATCCTCGCTCCTCCGCTCCGGGGTAAGAGACTCCCCTCCCTGCTCCTGGCCCCTCATGCCCTAATCGCGCGCCGGCCCCGGCTCGCCGTCGCCCCCATCCGGATCTCCGCCCCGCCACCGAGGTGAGAACACGTGCGCCCGTCCGTCCACGGTTTGGCTCGTTGGTTGCTTGCTATGCTCGTTCTGTTCCGATTCGATTCGATTCGATCCGCGGGGGTAGGTAGGTAGCAGCCTCTCGAGGCTTCGGATCCTATGTTCCCCTTATCGGATTTATCGGTTTGAGCCGGCGGTGCCGCAGCTAGGGGCGGTGGTCTGCGCGTCCTGATCGGCGGATCTGGGCGCGGTGCTGCCTGGAGTTAATTTCGTAGGTGGTGGTTGTGATGTCGACATAAGTTAGGGTTTGAATCGTACGGTATTGCTCCTCGTGCAAAATCTGCAGCTCCCTGTGGTTGGAGCAGACGAGTGATTGTGTTGGATTTCCTAATTTGTCCATCCAGCTGTGAAGGAATTCTGCATCTGTACAAATGTTTAAGTTTTTCTAATGTTCCGTTGCAATTGCTGAACCAATACTGCAACATTTTGTTCTGGGAAGGTAGGAACTCGTGTGATTTTGTTGGCTATATGTTCCGTCAACTGACCACAGAACTGTTTATGCAAGAGAATAGGTTTTGGAATTATAGTAGTCTTGCAGATGTACTGATCTGTTTATGCTACACTAGATTGATGTTGGTATTTGTTCTTTTGTGTGCCCTTCCCTGTTTACCATCTTCTTGATTCAGCATTACTTGATTCTGGCATTCTACCTTTCAGTTGCTAGCCTACAATTTTGTGTTCTGGCATTCTACCATTCAGTTGTTTGCCTACAATTTTGTGATGAGTTATCTTTTCGTACAGGTTCGATTGTCGTGACATGATGCGGTACCTATGACATGAACATTGCGGACTGGCCCAAGTGTGGTGGAGCTAAGGGTAGGTTGAGATTTGAAATTAAGTTAAAGCATGGGGCTAATGCTGGTAGTGCTTTGAAGCTGATCCAGCCGATCAAGGATAAGTTTTCAGGTGTCGCATATGCAGATCTATTTCAGCTAGCTAGCGCCACAGCCATTCAGGTCCTTTAAATCGCTCCTGCGTACTGATTAAGTGATGATCATCCATAAAGTGCTGCTTGTTAATAATGATGGTGGTTTTGATTTATTTCATTCCAGGACGCAGGTGGCCCCAAAATTCCCATGATCTATGGAAGGGTTGACGTTACGGCCCCTGGACAATGCCCGCCAGAGGGAAGGCTTCCTGGTCAGGGCATCAAATGCGACTGCTCCTACAATGCATCCACCGTCTGCCACATCACCAAGCTGTAGGCATCGAGAGAAATGTTTTTTATATATCCATTTTTACTGATGCATGGGTCCTCGCTGCTCAGGTCAGGCATGTCTCCCTCCCTCTCTCTCTCTCTGATTTCCTGAAATTGAGGTCCTGATCTAGGTTTTAGGCCATGGAAGCTGCTGCTGGGGTCACCGTCAATCGATGGCACCAATTGCTTTTTCAAGATCAAGTGTTCCAAACTTGATCCCCCCATCCTCTTTACTACTACAGCCCTATTGTTGCTGCTTATTATTGGGGTTCAGATAGTGATACGTGTCTGAATATAAGCTGGATGAACTGGATCCACTTGTTATTTGTTCACTGGTCTTTGAACTTTACCTAATCAAGCTGTGCTTATTCTCTGAATACTGGGTTAGGATTTTGTGTATTCCAAATGAACTGCTGACTGACCAAAGCGAGTTCTCCATTTGAAACAAATTTCTTATTTCTGATAATAGTTATGTGTGAGTAATTGGCTGAAGGACAGATAACATGCTCTATGATTAGCAATTAATTAATATTTAATTTGTACAGGAATTGCTCTGATTGAGAACTTGCATATGGTTTGATACTCAGTTGCAAAAACAAGGAGTGCACGAAACACACTTTAAAAGGCAATTTAGCACACTGTAAAAGGATCTATGTGATTGTAAGATTGATCTATCAATCATTTATACCTTTTTCTGGTCTGACTATTGGATCATATCCTGCTTGGGTCTACATCCACCGGTGCCTCATCAGTACGATCGATAGATTCATTGTAACTGCAGCCTTTGCTTGTCTGAATTTTGTGCAGGTAAACAGCACAAGAGCAGCCTGTGCTATCGTTTTATGTCTTTGTTCTGCATAGCAGCCTATTCACCTACTCGTTGCATGGCAGGTAATCTGAATGCATCAGCTAATATTTAAATCACTCTCTTCTCTATCTTGCCTTAATATCTTGCAAGATATGTATAACCATGGATCCTTCAATGTTTTCATATTGCATTCTCTAATTATCTTCTTACCTTTTGGATTCTTTACAGATCAGGATCAGTTAAGAACTTGCATGGGAGATGCTGAATATCACTCTATCTTTCAAAGGTATATTTCTTGCAAAATTATTTTAATGCTGCAACACTTTGGGTGGAACAAATAGTTCTTTATGGTTCCTTTTTGAGTACCAGACCTTGTTTTACTTGTTACCCTTGTCTGCAAATTTTAGTTGCAATGCATCCTGCCATTATACTTTGTTTATATCTGTCCATTAAAAATGCAAATTTGGTGTCACTTCAACTAAAGTATAAACAAAGTATCATGGCATTTGAATTGTCATTTCAACTAAAGTAACTGGTGTCATTTCTTTGGTTTCAGAGAATAGCATTAGCTTATCTGTTGGCTGCCCTCCAGAAATTTGGATGTAGATTATGGATTTGAATTGTTGTTTTGTTCCTAATCTGGTTCTCATTATAGTATCTGAGCCACCGCAGATCATCCACTATGTATGCTATGCACCTCTATACTTAACAACTCCCTGCTATTTTGGTGAAATTGAGAAGAATGTACATTTATGTCTTCAATTAACAATATGCTGTTTTGTTGTAGCCAAGGAGCAGTTTGCTGAAGCTGAGAGGAAAGAAAGTAGCTAGGAGGTATTTGTATTGCCATTTATTCTAGAGCAACCATCACATTTTGATTGGTTAGGTGGATACTCTATGTAATTGCTTACAATTTAATAGACTGTAATCAAAATTTTTGTGTACCGTGAACCATTTATTTTATGTATTTTGATCATGAGAAGTCTTACATAAGGTCAATTTTCAGACCATTTTATTGTTTCTTAACATCATTGTGCAAAGTCTTTTAATGGTTGAAATGTACCATTTGTGAAATATGGGATTTAGAAATGTAAATCGTGGATCTAGATTTTTTTTTGTTTTTGCAAATTGTTATCAGAGACTTGTTTTAACTAGCTGCGTCTCTGATGTGGTTCATTAGAGACGTGTTTTAACTAGCCACGTCTCTGATGAACCACATCAGAGACGTGTTTTAACAAGAAGAGTCTCTGATGTTGGTCATCAGAGGCGTGCCATCCGTGTCTCACATCACAGACGCGGTATTGTTATCACAGACGCAAATTTACAGACGCGAGATTTTTGTGTCTGTGATGAGGTTTAAGAAAATTCTGTAATAAGGTGTTTTTACATAGTGTGGTTAGCTGAGCTAAGTTAAAGATGATCCAGAGTGAGTAAATTCTTTATTCGCTTCATTTGCAAACATGGTTAGATTTCGACGGTAGTCAATTGTAGGCACCATCGACGAACACGATGTGCTACTTGCGCACACGAAGCACGGGATGCCAAGTTGGCCCTCGCGCTGCTCAGGTCGATGATACTGATCCAGGTCCAGGCATGCTGCCTATAGTTTGGGCGACCTGTCAGCCGGTCGGCGTCGATCCCAGCACGAGTCTCTGCTTGGCTGGAGGGCCTGGAGCAGTTGGTGGCCTGCTCCCATCGACACTAGATCCAGCCAAAAACGAGAAGAAAAACGATCGCGTACGTATCGATCCGTCCAGAAACATACTAACAATGACCGGAATGATGCTAATGCTAGCTAGCTAACGACATCAACGTTTGATTAGCAAGTGTTTCAAGCTGACAGAGCGCGTGCGCTTCGACAATTAATCCTTGCTTGCTTTGTGTGGCGGGCAGTGTAAGGAAAATGGTCCCATTAGGATATAGTTTTGTGATTTTGGTGATTGAGTAACAACACAATCAATGGAACTAATGAGTTTGTTAAGTGAACAATTATAGATCCCAGGGATGAAGCAAAAAGTCCAAGCAAAGCAAAACACAAAGAAAGAACTCAAAGAAAAGTTGAAATGGACGAGTTCTGCATTTTCTGTAGGCACCGGATGATCCGGCGCCTAGGCACCGGAGTATCCGGTTGGCACCGGATAAACCGACGCAGTGGCATCGGTGCAATTTGCTGCACTGATGCATGGCCACATGGAGAAAGCCCAGAGGCACTGGATGAACCGATGCGTAGGCGTCGGAGCAATTAGATGCACCGATGCATGGCCACGTGGAGGAAGCCCAGTGGGACCGGATGAACTGACGGTGCCGAAATGAAGCGTCGGAGCATTGGCCGGAGCAATGATCAGAGAGCATGTCAAGCAAGTCGAAGCGAAGTCTTCACCACCGGATGATCCGATGAGGCACCGGAGCAATGCGTCGGTAGTTTGATCTCTATTCAATTTTGCACCAACGTGTATATTGTTTAGAGCTAAAAGTTCACATTATTGCTTCTGAAAATAGAAATTTTCTACATGTTTCCGCTGCAAAGTCATTACAGTTGCTCTTTACTTTAATTCGAACCAACGAGACAATTAAATTTAAGAGCATGTTTAAAGAGTTTTCTTGAGAAGTGAATTATGATATTGTTATTTTCTGACCAACGTTGTTAATAGCAGTATTATAATTTTTGGTACAGTTTTTGTGCATTTATTTCTATTTCTGCCTAACGGTGATATAGATTTAATTGCATAAACAGTTGTATGTTCTATTTTGACCAACGTTGGAATTATTACATGCAATTGTTGTTATTATGTTCGCACTATTTTTTGAAATTTTTAGCGGGGATGAACTTGATGGGATTCATCAATCACATCCCAACTCTAAAAGGAGACAACTATGGCGAATGGATCAAGAAAGTTGATCTTGCTTTCGTCTGTGGAGAGGTGGATGAGATAATCACCACTCCAAAGCCCACTGAGCCACCGGCTCCAGTGAGAGAGGAATCTGACACTGATGCTGAGTGGCAGAAAAAGGAAAGGGACTATGCTCCTTTAAAGATGGCTTATGATCTCCAAAAGATAAAGTGGAATAATGCCAATAAGAAATGTGTGGCAGTGATAAATAACACAATTGATCCTAACATTTTGGGTTTAATTGGAGAGTGTGATTCAGCTGCAGAGTACCTTGAAAAGATAAAGAACCAGTTTACTGGTTCTTTAAAGACATATGCCACACAGATCATAGAGCAGTTGGTCACAAAGAGGTACTATGGCAATACCGGTACTATAAGAGATCATATCATGGGGATGTGTGCCTTGAACTCCAAGCTCAAACCAATGAACTTGGATCTCAAGGAAGAGTTTATGGTGCACCTGGTGTTCGCCTCTCTGCCAAAAGAGTTTGCAACGTTCATTGTAAACTATAACTCACTGCCAGAGAAGTGGAATATGGAAAAGGCAATTGCCATGTGTGCGCAAGAGGAAGATAGACTCAAGAAACAGAATGATGGGTCTATCAATTTTGTGCATAATAACAAGAAAAGGCCTTTCCATGCTGCTTCTTCCTCTAAAGCCAAAGACAAAGCCCCTATGCCACAGAAGCATCAGTAACAGCATCCTCTAGCTCAAGATGAGTGCTTCCACTGCTAGGACAAGGGGCATCGTAAAGCAGATTGTCCCGCCTACTTAAAGATGATAATGGCAAAGAATGCTGAGAATGTAATTTTATTTGTTAATGAATCCCTGTATATACAGTTTTCTAAATCTACTAGGTGGATTGATTCTGGTGCAACTGTGCATGTTGCAAATTCTTTACAGGGATTCCGTTCGACAAGGACTACGCAAAGAAGCGAAAGACACATTAAAGTCGCGAACGGAGTACAAGCAGATGTGGAAGCTGTTGGCGATGTCTCCCTCGAGCTAGTTAATGGTTTCATGCTTATATTAAAAGATGTTTTATTTGTCCCTTCACTTTAAAGAAACTTGATCAGTGTATCACGCTTAGACACAGATGGTTTTGGTTGTCATTTTACAAATGGCAAATGTGAACTATAGTTTGATAATAATTGTATTGGTGATGCTTTCCTTTACAATGATCTTTATTTACTATCTATGCGTGATAAAGTGCATTTTGTATGTGATTTGAATGTGAATGAATCTTTGTCAGAGAAAGGAACAAAGAAAAGAAAGAGAACTTAAGATATTTCATCGAAATTATGGCACTGTCGTTTAGACCATATTTCGAGGGGGAGAATTGAAAGATTAGTGAAGAGTGAAATTCTTCCTCAGCTAGAGTTTTCTAATCTTGAGCAATGCGTTGAATGCATTAAAGGAAAATTTGTAAAGCAAATTAAAAAGGGTGCCAAACGAAGTGCAGAAACATTAGAAATAATCCACACTGATATATGTGGCCCGTTTCCTGTGAAAAGTGTGGATGGCTATGATTTGTTCATAACATTCATAGACGATTACTCCCGCTATGGTTACATTTATCCAATTAAAGAAAGACTGAGGCATTGGATAAATTTAAAATATTCAAAGCTGAGGTTGAAAATCAGCTTGACAAAAGAATTAAAATAGTAAGGTCAGACCGTGGAGGGGAGTACTACGGTCGACATACCCCTTATGGACAAGTTTCTGGACCTTTTGCGAGATTTTTACAGGAAAATGGTATAGTTGCCCAATATTCAACACCGGGCGAGTCTCAGCAAAATGGAGTAGCTGAAAGGCGCAACCGTACACTGATGGATATGGTGCGCAGTATGATGAGTTATTCCACACTGCCATTGAGTCTGTGGATGGAGGCGTTAAAAACCGCCTTCTATATTCTCAACAGAGTGCCAAGTAAATTGGTGCCCAAAACGCAGTATGAGCTATGGACAGGAAGAGAACCCTCACTGACTCACTTTCGGGTCTGGGGGAGCCCAGCTGAGGCTAAAGTGTTTAATCCAAGTATTGGAAAATTGGATCCCAAAACTGTAAGCTGCCATTTTATCGGTTATCTTGAAAAGTCGAAAGGTTTTCATTTCTACTGTCCAGACAGACATACAAAGTTCGTAGAAACGAGACATGCTGTCTTTCTAGAAAATGAAATGATCAGGGGGAGCATGGTACCTAGAGAAATTGACCTTGAGGAGAAGCGGGTGTATGTGCCTACTCCTATGATTCAAGAGCCATTTTCTCACTACCTGTTGATGTTGCACCAAATGTTCTTGAAATAGTGACGCTAGTACCTTCTTCAGTTGTTGCTGCGCCAACTATTCCAGATACTACGGTGACAACACCTGTCGCAACTCCACTCATACCAATAATGAGCGAAGGTTTGGAACCTGTCATCCAGGAACCGCCTGAACCCGCGGTTGGACATGAGGAGGAGGAGCTACAGCCCCCTATGGAAAATGTGCCAGAAATTGAGGCACAAAATGTACCACAAGCAGTGACCCTTAGAAGGTCACAAAGAGAAAGAAGGTCGGCTATTTCTAGCGACTATGAAGTTTATAATACAGAAGAAGTCTATATGGAGGGTGATCCCACTTCATATGAAGAAGCCATGAGAAGTGTTCACTCATCTAAATGGCTGAAAGCTATGAAGGATGAGATGAAATCAATGAGTTCCAATGATGTTTGGGACTTAGAGGAAATTCCTAAAGGAGCCAAAACAGTAGGATGTAAATGGGTTTACAAAATAAAACATGACTCCAAAGGGAATGTAGAAAGGTTCAAAGCACGACTCGTGGCAAAAGGCTTTACGCAAAGAGAAGGGATAGACTATAACGAAACCTTTTCTCCGGTTTCGTGTAAAAATTCCTTCAGGATTATAATGGCATTGGTGGCACATTATGACTTAGAGTTACATCAGATGGATGTAAAGACGGCATTCCTTAACGGGGATCTGTATGAAAATGTTTACATGGCACAACCGAAAGGTTTTGTCGTGAAAGGAAAAGAACATATGGGATGTCGCTTAAAGAAATCCATTTACGGATTAAAGCAAGCCTCTAGGCAGTGGTATTTAAAGTTTGATGAAACCATAAGGAAATTTGGGTTTAAAGAAAATGAGGAGGACAATTGCATTTATGCAAAGTTCAGAAGTGGAAAATTTATTTTCCTAATCCTGTATGTGGATGACATTCTACTTGCTAGTAGCGATGTTGGTCTGCTATTGGAGACAAAAAAATTCTTTTCCTCAAACTTTGATATGAAAGATCTCGGTGAAGCTTAATTTGTTTTGGGAATTGAAATTCACCGAGATAGAACAAAGGGGGTATTAGGACTATCACAAAAGGCATACTTAGAAAAGGTTCTAAAGAAGTATAGTATGCATAAGTGCAAGCCTTCACCTGCTCCAATAGTCAAGGGCGATAGATTTGGGAAATTTCAATGTCCCAGGAACCAGTATGAGATCGATCAAATGAAGGCGGTTCCATATGCTTCAGCTGTCGGAAGCTTACAGTATGCTCAAGTTTGTGCACGCCCTGACTTAGCATTTGTTACCGGGATACTTGGCAGATATCAAAGTAATCCAGGACAGGCACACTGGATCATGGTAAAGAAAGCTTTACGTTATGTGCAAGGCACAAAAGGCCTCATGCTAACATACAGAAAATCCGATTCCCTAGAGATAGAAGGGTACTCAGATGCGGATTTTGCGGGGGACATCGATGACCGAAAGTCCACGTCTGGTTATGTGTTCACACTCGCAGGGGGAGCTATATCGTGGAAAAGCTCCAAACAAAGCGTCACTGCATCATCGACGATGTACGCTGAATTTGTGGCATGTTATGAGGCCTCGGGGCAGGTTGAATGGTTAAAGAAATTTATACCCGGTTTGAGAGTGGTAGACAGCATTCAAAGACCACTCAGAATGTACTGCGACAATGAACCAGCAGTGTTTTATGCTCACAACAATAAGTCAAGTGGTGCTGCCAAACACATTGACATAAAGTTTTATGTTGTGAAGGAGAAAATCCAGAATCACTCTATTACACTCGAGCATATAAGCACAAAGAAAATGCTTGCGGATCCGCTCACTAAAGGCTTACCACCCAATGTGTTCATGGAACACATAGCCGGCATGGGTTTAAGGGAAAGCCTGTGATTTTTGGAGAATAAAAGGGCCCAAAAGATAAAGAATTTGTTTCAAAACAGTGATGTGTGTGGTAGCTGTTGAGTCTATTGATCTTGGACTGTGACGATAAAGCATGCTCTATTCACTAATCTGTGATGGAACAATTAAAGGAAAAAAAAATTCAAGTTAAAGTATAAAGTTAAAGTAAAAAGTGAGATCAAGGGGGAGAATGTTGGATTGATCTCCTTCCTAATAGGCCCAACGGCCTATTAGGCCCTTAATCCGCACCCTGATCGGGGGTGCCCAACCCTTAATGGTTGGTGGGCCCCCGCTGTACAGCGCCAAAATAAAAAGGGGTGAGGAGCCAAGGCACTGGTAACGAGGTTCACCGCGCTGCCTAGACCCTCACCCACAAAAACCCTAAGCCGATCTACTAGGGGGTGCTGGAGCAGCGGGAAGTTCCACAATCGCCGCCGCCAGCTCCGTCCCGCCGTCGCTGCCATCGTCCCCGACGCCGTCGCGCCGGCATCGACCTCGCTGCATCACTCGTCGCCGCCTTTGAGCGGATCTCCATCAACGAACCCGAGATGGCCAGCTCAAGCTCTTCTGCAGGCACTGAAGGTCCTATCTCTCTCTCTCTCTCTCTCTCTCTCTCTGCGTGTGTGTTCTTGTGTAGATCTAGAGACTCTTGTACTTGACAAAAAGAAAAGAAGGTTGAAACCTCACTGATCCGTGCACTAGTGCGATCCTAAAGCTAACATGGGGTAGGAGGAGCCGCAGTGCTGCGGCTCGCAACGGGCAGCGTGGGTCAGAGACGGGCGGCAACGAGCAATGTGAGCATAATGGGCATCACTGCCGGTCGATTCTAGAACTAGTGATGATGGATCCTTCCATCATTGTTATGATAAATCCAACCCTCCCCCCAAACCGGCGGTGATGGAGACATTGGAATAGTGAACCTGAACTCAAAGTTGGGAGCGAGGATGAGTTTGCGGAGTGTGTCAATGGTGTTAGCAGGGCTTGGCATTCATTCTAACTGAACCAGACCGAAGAATTCCTCAGTTTTTCAAAAAATTCGGTTGTCAAAAATCATGAACCAATTAGTTCCTAGAAAAACTCAAGACCAGGTGATTAGGTTTTGGCTTAGTCTTCAATTATAACCAAACTAACTGAACAATTGCAACCATGTACATATCGATCTCCCAACACTCCTTCTCCACAACAGGGTTTCCAAATTCGAGAAACTTCGACATAGTGTCTAATCACGTCCTCGGCCAATTAGTGGAACAGATGCCTCTAGATACGCTGTCATAGCCGACCTTCGAAGCCACGACCACCACCTCCTCGATCACCATGCGCTCAACAATATTAGGCCAAGTAGAGGGGGTTTGTGGTGTGGTTGAATGACTGTCCCCTATCCCTCACCTCTCGTACTTATAGAGTACGCTAATGAGTTTCCAAGTCCATTAGTACTCTAATCTCTTATGGATTAATATTCGATGGGCTTTTAATCCAAATTGTCATGATTGGCTCTTGGGTATATCACCAACACTTATAGTGCTGCAACAGTCAGATTGGAGGGAAGGGTGGGGAAAGTACTGGCGGAGCATAGTTATAGCCAGGGGGCCATGGACCTCTTGTCATGCAAAATTTCCATTAGTTATTTCTTTCATAGCTTAATTAACAAATGCTGCCCCCGCCCCCATTCTTTGGTGAGGCTCTGCCACTAGAACAATGGGAGGGGACATCGCCTACTGATTGGAGAGATGGTAGAGAGAGAGAGATGCTTGTCCGCTTCTTCTCCGCCTTAATGTGGGACCGGAAGGATGCGGCTAGGACTGCAAGTAGGAGAGAGGGAGGTGAGACAGGCTAAATGTGTAGGGGAAATTGGGAGAGAAGTGAGGTAAGTTGTGAGTGAACGGGTACATTAGGGTTAGATATAGGAGGGTCGCTTGGGCAGACATAGAGTAAAGAGCGCACGAGGGCATCTCCATTATAATTTGCTATATTCGGTTACCGGGCAATGAAACCATGATTATTTATTCGGTGTTGGAGGCCAAAATTGGCAATAACCGAGGCCGACCGGTCTGACCGGTCTGGGCCTGTAATCCGAGTAGGGTTAGGGTTTTGTGTTAAGAGTTCTATTGTAACCCGATTTGGAAGGGGTACGTCCTCCCCGGCCTATAATATAAAGGCTGCGGCCTATTGAGGGTTTCTAACCACAATCGAACCAAAATTATTCTCTTTACTCAATCTTTCAAACCCTAATCTTTTCCAAACCCCTTTGCTGTTCTTTGCTCGTCTCTACGGCATTTAAGGGCGTCTTGAGTGGCCTGCCGACTTCAAGGCAACACTAAATCTTCAAGCTCCGACGGGGTCCCTCCCGAGCTTGAGATTTTAGGTTTTCGCGTGATTTCTGCTCCAACCGGTCTGACCGGTTGAGCCAGGCTGTCTGACCGGTCCTGCGTGAAGTCTCGCTGGTGAAGATCGTTGCGATCCGCGCGTGCTAGCGCACTATTGTGTTGACCAGAAAAGTGTCAACATATTTTTTGGCGACTCCGCTGGGGAAGAAGAAGCAATCTTCATGGGTTCCAATGGCCAGTGAGAAAGGAGATGGTTCTAAGGTAGATCTGATGGATGCCATCAACATCAGTTATGAAGATCTATATGAAGAACAATGTCAGAAGTTCGAAGCCGATTTGAAGTGGCAGAATGAGGAGATCAGGGCGAAGATGCTTGCATGCTACAGGAAAACTCGGCAAGGTGTGATCGAGATGGAAAAGTTCGTCATGTCGAGGGTCCAATCTACTACACCGCCTGCTCCTTCTACTACAACGTCGACTTCTCCTCCCATCGATGTAAGTACTTCTAAAGACCCTCTTGTTCACTTCTTGAGGGAATTTGTGGACAAATTCGAGAAGTCGCAAACTCTCACGCAGAATCTCATATTTGAGATGCATGAGAAGATAGAAAAGGGCAAATCCGTAGATACATCTTATCCCACTAAGGATATTGCTCAGAGTTCGGTAGCACCTGCTTCTAATGTTAATATATAGTATGGTATGCTACCGAATTATTTCGCTGGGCAGTCATCACCGCCAGGCACCGTTCGGCCAACCGTGGCCGAACCGGTCGCATCAACCAGTCAGACTGCTGCCTCGGCGGCAGGTGCAGTCAGACCGGTGCCATGGTGCTGGCCTCGGCGTCTACTCCCGCACTCGCGCCAATTCCAAGTTTAGCTGCCGCTGGCCGAACTAATGAATTGGAGGGCTTTGTTCCACCATATACCACCAAATCATATGGCGAGCCACCTTTTCCACCTGCTATGCCACAAGATGTTTGGGACAATTTGACTAAAAATAGTCCTCACAATGCTATACGGACGATGAGTGATACTGCTCCAGCAGTGAATCATCTAAGTTCTGGTGCTCAAACATCAAATGCTGAAAGTTATAAGGCCGATCTAATTAAAATAAATGAAGATCTGAGCCAACTTTTTAGAAGCGAGCTGGGTCAACTAGGGTTAGCTCCTAGTAAAAGCCGCTTATACCAGTGACCGTATCCCGACACTTTCAACTTAGTCCCTTACCCTTCGGGGTGGAGGGTTCCTGATTTCATTAAGTTTAGTGGAGATGACAATCGGTCAATTGGGAACATATTAGTCAATATGTGGCTCAGCTTGGGGAGGCTTGTTCCAGTAATTCTTTGTGAGTTCGGTTGTTTTCGTTATCTTTGACTGGAACGGCTTTTTCTTGGTTTGCTTCTTTACCCCCGAATTCGGTCCAATTTTGGAACGAATTAGAATAGAAATTTCATGATCACTTTTATAATAGGGATAATGAAGCAAAGATAACAGATTTGACATCGGTTAGGCAAGGCCGAGATGAATCAGTCTCGGACTACTTTAAACGATTTAAAGATATTAAAAACTGATTTTCAATTTGACTATTCCTGAAAAGGATTTAGCTGAGATTGCACTTGGTGGTTTGCGTTCGTATCTTAGAGAAAGGCTCGAAGGTGGTGTGTATTATTCTATTAATGGTTTGCAACTTCGAGCTATGAGCCAAGAGACTATGTTTGAAAATTCTAAAGATGCATATAAGCCTCATCGCTCAAATACCCATGTTGTTGAGTATGATTCTGATTCGTCGAGCGATGAGGATAAAGAGGTTTATATTGCTGAATTTGTTTGGCCATCGGCAGCCAGACCTTCTTCATGTGCATCACTTAAGCCGGTTCAAAAGAATCGGAAAGAAGAGATGAAATTTACGTTTGATGTTTCTAAATGCGATCGTATATTTGATGAATTATTGAGTTCAGGACATATCAAGATTACTCATGTTATACCGCCGCTTGAAGAGTTAAAGCGGCGAGAATATTGTAAATTTCATAACTCTCATTCTCATGTGACTAACGATTGTAATGTATTCCGTCGCCGGGTTCAATCGGCCATTAATGAAGGACGATTGATCTTTCCTGAGATGAAAGTTGACAAGACACTATTTTCTGTTCACACTAACATACATACCATTGATCTGAGCAATGCAAAGGTGCTGCTTCGGCCAGAACAAGCCGAAGGAGCCGAAGGCAAGAATGTGGTGTTTGGTGAAATAATGCCAAAGAATGTCAATGGCAAGATTCTGGCCAGGGAGGTGGTTCTGGAAAAGGCTCCTGATAACAAGGAGCTAATCGAAATTATTGTCAAAACTCAAGTGCCCAGGGGGCAAGAAAGTTCTCCGGCTGCTGCAAGTCGGCCTACTGTCCAGACCGACTGGTCAGCCCCAGGGCCAACTGAGGACTTTCAAGCCCAAGCACCCGGAAGAGGGTACTTGGAGGCAGAATGTGCCAAAGATTCAGGGGAAGATGGTTGCTCAGAAACCCATCTTTGGCTAGCTTCTGAACAAGTACACCAAGGCCGTTCAATAGGATCGGCCACTTAAAAAGAGAACTTGGTCACCCCCGCATCGAGGTGGTTCTCCAATGAGGGAAGGACCCAACAAACGTAGACGTGATATTGTCACCGTGTTCCCACCCCAAAGGGCATATGCTACCATGCCATGGATGCCTCCGGCATCAAATGCTACAAATCCAGTGTGGGAACACGAAGAAGTCTGGATGCAGTGCTTCCCAATGCCATATCCTCCACATTACCAGCGGGAAGGCTCCAGGATGCCGGTACATGACCGATTGGGCCCATGCCAATCTGGTCAGCAGCAGTATGCTGCATCGGTCAGACTGGTCTAGCCCGACTGGTCAGACCGGTCTAGCCCGACTGGTCAGACCGTTCTCAATAGAGGCCGGTCCAACCCCATCCTCTGAAGCAAGAATATCGCATCAAGAAGAAGGAGGGTGAGGTTCAGCCCATGCAAGTTGACTCTGGAAAGACCACTGCCGACGAGGTTGTGAAAGTCGCCAATGTGAATGTGGTCATCAAGGATGTTGGAAAGAAGACGATGGTGTTTGGCAAATCGGATCAAATTAATTCCCAGAAGCGTGTGTTAGCCAATGATTATGAGGCTAGAAGTAGTGGATTGGCGAACAAGTTCCATCAACCTAGGTGGTGCCCGCCGGGTTTAAGCCACTCACAAAAGAGGAGGTTGCAGCGCTTGAGGCACCAAGAGCAGAAGGAGCAAGAGGCTGAAAAGCTCAGGGATGAGCACTTCAATAAGTATCGGCCAATGGTTCCTCAAGAAAAAGAGTGGCGAGCCAAGCCCGTAGTGCAGTCAGCAGGACCGGTCGAACCGCCCCAGGTGACCGGTCAGACCGGTGCGGAGGACCGGTCTGACCGCCAGGTGCAACCGGTCATACCGGTCGAGCCTGTTGTCGAGCAGATGGCCGATGTTAATACTTTGGTTTCGCATGATGAAGTTCCAGTTGTTCCTGCAGCTATGGGTGATGAGGAACTGATGGATTATGAGGCTTCTCCAGCGCACAGCAATATGGAGATAAATGTTGTGCGTTTCTCCGAAGAGTACTACGCCGTTTCGGAGGAGGAGGAAGCGACTCTTCTAGATTTCGGGCCATGTGAGGCCGTATTCCAGAAGCCAAAGGAATTGGACAATCACTTGAAAGCCCTTTATATGAGGGGGCACATTAATGGAAGGCCGATTTCTCACATGCTTGTTGATGGAGTGGCAATTGTGAATTTGATGCCCTATTCATTATACAAGAAACTTGGAGAGACGGATGAAGAGCTGATCAAGACGAACATGACGATCAGCGATGTGGGTGGAGGTGATCCTATTGGCACTAAAGGGTTGGCTTCCATGGAGTTGACCGTGGGGAGCAAGACACTAGCAATAGCTTTCTTCGTCTCCGAGGTGCAAGGTAATTTCAGTTTGATACTTGGACATGATTGGATTCATGCCAATCAATGTGTGCCCTCTACCTTGCATCAAGTGCTTATCCAATGGATCGGCGATGAAATTGAGGTGGTCCATGGCGACACTTCATCTTTCATTGCAACCGCCGATTCCAATACTCTTGGTGTGCATGATAACTTCAAGTGCTTATTGGGATTGGATCTGTCTGATTTCGAGTTAATCAGTTGCACCAAAGACGGGTTCGTGCCTGCTACTCTAAAGCCGATGGAGAATATGCTACATTATTGCAAATAAAATGAGTGCAGCAGGCAGCTCAGGTGATACCGGTCAGACCGGATGTCCAGACCAGTCATCAGATCGGCTCACAGAGCCGACCGGTCAGACCGGTTAGTCTAATCGGTCTGACGCAGATTGGTTGAAGGAGAGGATAGAGCACTATCGGTCGCGGATGAACGATATGTGCGAGGCCATTGAAGACACTGAAGACATGGACAAATTAGGCCAAGGGTTTACATCGGCTGATCCTTTAGAAAAGGTAGATATTGGAGATGGTAGTGTTCCTAGGCCGACTTTTGTAAATGCGAATTTATCGGCTAAATATAAAGCCGACTTAATAAAATTATTGAAAGAGTACGTGGATTACTTTGCATGGAGTTATTCTGAAATACCTGGTTTGAGTCGTGATTTGGTTGAGCATTGGCTGCCAATTAAAGCCAGTTTTAGACCTTATAAACAACCTGCTAGGTAATTTAATCCTGCTATGAATGACCGAATTAAAGAAGAAATTAATCGCTTGTTAGAAGCTGGATTTATTCGGTCTTCTCGATATGCGGAGTGGATCTCTAATATTGTGCTCGTTGAAAAAAAAAAGATTCGGGCAAGATTAGAGTGTGCATTGATTTCAGAAATCTTAATAAAGCTACTCCTAAAGATGAATATCCTATGCCTATTGCCGATATGTTGATTAATGAAGCTTCCGGACATTGTGTTATTAGTTTTCTTGATGGTAACGCCGGTTACAATCAAATATTTATGGCCGAAGAAGATATGTCTAAAATGGCCTTTAGATGTCCGGGATTTATCGGTTTATTTGAGTGGATTGTCATGATTTTTGGTTTGAAAAATGCCGGTGCTACTTATCAAAGAGCTATGAATTTGATCTTCCATGATTTACTTGGTGTTATATTGGAAGTCTATATTGATGATATTGTAATTAAATCGGCCGGTTTGGGTAATCATTTGACTGATTTAAGATTGGCTCTTGAGAGGATGCGTCGGTATGGTTTGAAGATGAGTCCACTCAAATGTGCTTTTGGAGTATCGGCCGGGAAGTTCTTGGGCTTTATTATTCATGAGAAAGGCATAGAGATTGATCCAAAGCGAGTTGAAGCCATGAAGCGTGTTGAGGCTCCAACTTGTAAGAAAGATTTGCAGAAATTTTTGGGCAGGGTGCACTATTAGAGAAGATTTATATTTAACTTGTCTGTGAAGATTGATTCTTTTACTCCTATTTTTCGGTTGAAAGATGAAGCCGAATTTACTTGGGGGGCAGAACAACAAGAATCATTTGAGAAGATCAAGAATTATTTGATTTTGCCGCCGGTGCTTAAGGCGCCTAGGAGAGGGGTTTCTTTCAGACATTATGTTGTTGTAGAAGATAAAATTATTGGTGCTGTTTTGACTCAAAAACCGAAGGAAAGAAGTATATCATCACCTATTTAAGCCGACAGCTCATTGATGCGGAAACAAGATATATATTTATTGAAAAGTTGTGCTTATCTTTATACTATGTTTGTACCAAGTTGAGGCATTATTTGCTATCTAGTACATGAATAGTGACTTGTTAGGCCGATGTTATTAAGCATATGTTACAAAAGCCGATTTTGAGTGGGAGAATCGGCAAATGGGCTTATGCACTTGTGGAGTATGATTTGGCCTATGAGTCTTTGAAATCCGTAAAAGGCCAAATTATCGCGGACTTTATTGTTGAACATCGGATTAATGATGAGCATGATTTGGAAGTCGGTTATATTACTTGCACACCATGGAGATTATCCTTTGATGGATCAGTTTGTGATGATGGGAGAGGAGTTGGCATTGGTAATGTTCTCATCGCTCCAAGTAGTGCTGTTTTTGAGTTATCAAACCGATTGGAAGAATTTTGCACAAACAATCAAGTTGAATATGAAGCACTTCTATTTGGCTTGGAATTTTTACAATCCATGGACGTGAAACATGTTGAAGCCTTTGGTGATTCACTTCTAGTGGTGCAGCAAGTATCCAAGGTATGACAATATTACAATGGAGTTTTAAATGCATATCTTGATAAATGCCTTGATATTATCTCTTGCTTTGATGAATTTGTAATTTGACATATTCCAAGAAAAGATAATTAAAAGGCTAATGCTCTGGCTCAACAAGCATCAGGCTATAATGTGACGAAGGAATACTTCAACATTAGAAAGCCGATGCAGATTAAAGCCGAGTCACTGGTTCTGGACGAACCGGTCCGACCGGTCGCTGAGACCGGTCTGACCGGTCCAGAGACAGTCTGACCGCTGAGGGCGGTGTGAGCATCAGTTCGGCTGAGATTTCTACCCAAAAGGTTGAGGCTAAAGTGCGAGATTGGAGGGTGCCTATCATATCATATTTAAAGGATCCTGTTTGTGGTGCAGAGAGAAATATTCGGCGTTTGGCATTTAAATATATTTTGTTGACGATGAGCTTTATCGTCGAACCGCCGATGATGTTTTTCTCAAGTATTTGTGCACTGATCAGGCTCGTGTTGCTATGGGAGAAGTGCATGAAGGCATCTATGGTACACATCAATCGGCTCCTAAAATCAAATGGTTGCTTAGGAGAGCCGGTTTTTATTGGCCGAGTATGATTTCAGATTACTTTAGATATTATAAAGGATATGAAGAATGTCAGCGGTTTGGTGATATTCAGTTGGTGCCCGCTGCGTTATTGCATCCTATCATTAAGCCTTGGCCATTCAGAGGATGAGGTTTGGATTTCATTGGTCAAATTAACCCTCCTTCAAAGGGGCATCACTTCGTGTTGGTGGCGACGAATTATTTTACCAAGTGGACCGAAGTAGTACCTTTGAAGAATATGACACATAGAGAGGTAATTGAGTTCATTACGGAGCATATGATTCATAGATTCGGCATTCCTCAAATTTTGACGATGGATCAAGGTTCATCATTTATTTCGAAGGAGGTACGAGAATTTGCCGAATCTTACAAAATTAAGATACTCAATTCATCTCCATATTATACTCAGGCCAATGGTCAGGCCGAGTCTAGTAATAAGATCTTGATAAAGCTCATCAAGAAGAAGATAGAAGAAAATCCTAGGATGTGGCATGAGGTTCTATCCGAAGCATTATGGGCACATCGCATATCTAGACATCGTGCTACTAAAGTTACTTCTTTTGAGCTTGTCTATGGTCAAAAGGCCGTTTTACCCGTTGAGGTAAATCTGGACGCTTATAGATTAGCTAAATAAAATGACATTTACGCTGTTGATTATCATGACTTGATGATGGATAATATTGATGAAGTAAGCGACAAGCGATTGCAAGCTTTGAAGGAAATTAAGAAGGACAAGCTTCAGGTTGCTAGAGCTTGCAACAAGAAGGTAAGGCCTAAATCTTTTCAAGTTGGTGAGCTAGTTTGGAAGATAATTCTGCCTCTTGGAGCAATGAGCAATAAGTTTGACAAGTGGTCGCTGGCTTGGAAAGGTCCATATAAGATTGTCAAAGTTATCTTCAGAAATTCTTATATGGTGGAGACGCTACAAGGAGAACGTCTACTCAGGGCGCTGAATGAAAAATACTTGAAGAAATATTATCCAAGTGTTTGGCAAGACGTTTGAAGATGAAGACGGCCGGTATTTGAATATCGCCCTTAGCATTATTTTTAGGCTAGTGTTGGATTTGTAATTCTGTATTCTTAGAGGATGTTTAGGAACTTGCTTTTTGGCTTGTATAGCTCACCAAAAAGGCAGGGAGCATATGTTGGAGGTCAAAATTGGCAATAACCGAGGCTGACCGGTCTGGACCTGTAATCCGAGTAGGGTTAGGATTTTGTGTTAAGAGTCCTATTGTAACCCAATTTGGAAGGAGTACGTCTTCCCCGGCCTATAAATATAAAGGTTGCGGCCGATTGAGGGTTTCTAACCACAATCGAACCAAAATTATTTTCTTTACTCAATCTTTCAAATCCTAATCTTTTCCAACCCCTTTGCTGTTCTTTGCTCGTCTCTACGGCGTTCAAGAGTGTCTTGAGTGGCTTGTAGACCTCAAGGCAACCCTAGATCTTCAAGCTCCGACGGGGTTCCTCCCGAGCTTGAAGTTTTAGGTTTTCGCGTGATTTCTGCTCCAACCGGTCTGACTAGTTGAGCTAGGCGGTCTGACCGGTCCTGCGTGAAGTCTCGCTGGTGAAGATCGTTGGGATCCACGCGTGCTAGCGCACCAGTGTGTTGACCAGAAAAGCAAACCCAATACCAAACTTCTCAACGAAAAATTTGGCTACGTCAATTTGGTTTTCGTCCCGTTATTTCATTTCCGCTCTCCAGTCTCAGTTTAATTATGCACGCTACTACATGGGACTATGGTTTAGTTGGAGGCGGAGGCGGTGTTTGTGTCTATGACTATTTAAAACGATTGTAGGAGAAAAAACTTTCAGAAAATCAGCAATCTGATTATCTGAAGTCCATAACTTTCGGATCCCAAAAGCACAGCATAACTCAGCCCAGTAAGGCTAGCCCGAGACTGGGCCGGATTTGTTATCATCGTGTCATTCTTCTTCTTAGTGCGTGGCAAAATGGCCTATTGGTCGACTGCGATGAAGTCAAAAACAGAGCCTACTAACAGTCCACTAATGGTATGCCACGCAAGGAACTCTTACGTTTAGACTGCAAGTGCTAATCCCGGTTGCCACCAGGAATGCAGCCGTTGACTCTGCAATCAAGGCCATGCTGATGCATGCAAGATCAGGATTCAGGGACTCTTGTCCATGTTAGAACAATAAACAAACCCCAGCTTACGAACCATAGCTTCCTCCATATCAGACCCGGCGTCTCAACTGGCTGTCGTAAGCCTGTAACTTGTGGATTATACTAACTAGACCATTTCTCGAGCATAAGACTAGGATAGAGGACACGACTATGTCGATGGTGACGGTACTTTATTTCGACTTATTCCAACTCCCAAATTATTCGGTGGTAATCCGAATTGACATGAAAGCCACGAAAGATTAAACAAGTCCAATGTACTTGTCTGAACTGCCATGCATCATGGTAGTACTCGTACAAGCTGATCAGGAAAACGAGGGTTACATTGGCATGAGAGGATCAAATGAAAAAAATAAACCCAACCCCTATATTCATTTTAGATAAAGGACCAACAGACCTTTATATCTACAACTATATATACATATGTATGTATGTGTATATATACATGTGTGTAGCAGATTATTATAAGAGTTCTTAGACTGTAAACCTCAAATGAGAATTTCAAAAATACAAGAAAATAAATCTAAAACAAGGAAGAAAACTAGAAAATTAAGTTTCAATCTTCTTCTTCGTTCACATTTCATCCTTGCAAGGTCTGCAAAGTCTTATTGCAGTACCAAACCATCATCATATCAATCATCTTCTTAGAAACTTGTTGTGCAAATAGTCTAATGTTACTAAGGTGATAAAGCCAAACCAAAGGATCTCCAAGGCGGCGGTCTAGAAAGAAAACGACATCGAACTAGCCATCACCGCATCATCCGGTACGTCAGGAATGGGGTTTTCACCCGAAGATCCGCCAACATTTGTACGAAGCATCGGGTGGAACACTACTACAAAAATGTTGATTTGTCCCGGTTGGGAAACCCCTGTTGTCCCGGTTTCCCAACCGGGAACTCCAGTCCGGAACAAAAGGAAGGGGTGCCCTTTTGTCCCGGGTCTGGCAACCGGGACAAAAGAGGACCTTTTGTCCCGGTTGGTAACACCAACCAGGACAAAAGGTGCTGCCAGCGCCCACGTGGCCGGCGCACCCTTTTGTCCCGGTTGGTGTTACCAACCGGGACAAAAGGTCCCTTTTTTTTCTGTTTTCCTTTTCTCAATTCTTTTTCTATTTCAATTATACTTTTGCATTTCAATTAAACTTATGTATTGGAATTCAGTGTATGATCTCCACTAATATATACATATATATATACACACACATATATATATATATGTATATATATATATATGTACATATATATATATACATATATATATAATTACTTATATAATATTTGCCCTAGATAGTTTTCATATATAAATTAATTCACTTATATATATGTATACACATATCTATACATGTGAATTCCTTTACATATGAAAATGTCTAGGACCAATATTATATATATACACACACATATATATTATTAAGGATGGATCTAGACATTCGAATTCTTAGAACAAATTTAATATTTTAAAATAGATATGCTTAAAATTTTATGCTAATCTTTTTTTATATTATCAAGCATATTATTACACATAAGAATAAAATTTTGTATAAATTTTTTATGTATTATTTGCTCCCTATAATTAAAAAGGTGAAAAAAGATTCGAATCCGTATCCGAATTTTTATATCTATTATTTGAGAATATATATGATAAATTTGAGGTTTAGTTTTTATGAATCTTTAAAGGTCAATGTTAAATACAAGGCTATGAATTTACATAGTAAATTCTATATCTTATTTGTCCATAATCAAAGAAAAATGACCAAAAATCTGACATTCGAATAAACATTCGAATCCATCCTTATATATTATTTGGAGTGCTTATATATATAATACATACATACTCATAAATAGAAATTTAATACATACACACACATATATATTTACATAGGTATATTCATTCTTAATTATATATATACGCGTATATTATCATATTTGCCGTGATTGTCAATATTAGATAGTCCATCATAGTAGAATTCGCCTTTTGGATCGAGGACTTGCTCAACAATAAATCCGGACAATTGTTCTTGAATCGCCATAATCTTTTCCTCCGGTATGAGTTTATCGCGCATCTCCTCGACCTATGGAAAAATGGGATAATTAATTTCGACTAATTAAAATATGAGTTCAAATATTAACAAGTTTTTTACTTACTTCCTCCTCCCAATATGTCCAGCCCTTTGGAGGACCTACTAGACCATGGATGTTCTCGCATACATAGTATGCGCATAATACAGTGCCTTGTTTCTGCCTCATACACTTTAAGAGAGAAGAAATTATCAGGTATTTACATGAATATATAATAAAACTAATGAATCGTGCAACGAATCATCCAAGTGCGTACCGCAAAATTTGTCTTGTTCTTCAATTCCTTGTCAAATTTGCCTGGATGATTTTTAGCGAATTCTTTCCAAATCCTGTGCATGATTAGAACAATTATAGTCAAGTAACAAAGTGATTCAAATTATCGATCATCAACGGAGTAGTGGTAGAATTACTTTTTCATCATGTTAAGAAGATTTTCGTATTGTTCTGGAGGTCTCCTCAATGAGTCCATAACCACGAGTAGGCTCTTCTCGGGAATTATGACAATTAGGACCCAGTGTTCACTGTAAGATTATACGGAGGCAGTTCTTGGTAGTTAAGGTTTAAACAATTCGATTACAGAGTAGAAAGAGTTAGACGGAAGGAATCACTCATGCAAAGTTGTAAGGAAACAATATCATTTGCTTGTTGTGATGAACGCTTATGTACTTGAACAAGTTTTGGTATAGCTCATCGGCAGTGTCGCGTAGAATCCTCCAATTACAAGTAATTGGCTCAATGAAGCCGAGGTGAGAGTATCCCTTTCTCATGCAAGTTTGTATCTCCATTCTACATGATACCGAATAAATCAAGAGATCAGTATGTTGAGATCATGCAAAACAATACGTAAGGAGAGTAAAATACTTACAGAACCTACAAGCCGACCATAGATATGTCGAGGGCCTCCTGATGGAATAGTTGGTAAATTTCTTCCCAGTTTATCGATATAATGGCCTCCCCCCTTATGAAATCGCCATCTTTAATCTTTGCGCTCTGCATGAAGATGCAATCGGCCATCGCACACATGTAGTGCTGGTGTAGCTTATACATTTGCGTTGGAAGCACGGACACTACTTCGGGGGGTACAAGAGATTTGCCGATTTCATACGTCCATTTGACGACCACATCGGCCTTTGGAATATCTTCTCCCCCTGCAATCTGAGCCACTGTCAGGTTTGATTCTTTCAAAAATGTAACAAAGTCTTGTTCTTGCGTCGTCTGTCCCACTACGAGAGGCTCTATTGATTGTTTCTTTTGGGCTCCGAGCTGTGGAACGTCGGACGACGACGACTTTGTTTGTCTCTTCTTTTTCTCAGTATTTTTGATAATTGTGCGTTTGTAGTCTGAAGGGGGGTCTCTCGGAATGAATTTTCTCTTATTTGCTTCGCACATTCCCTTAAAAAATTTCAAATCTATCGGATTTATCACTTTCTCGGGCTCCGGCTTCAGCTTCGGCTTGAAGTGTTCTTTAAGTCTTTCTTGAGTTATCCGATTGCATTCTTCAAAGCTCATGTCCCAGGGTTTAATTGGAGCCTCCTTGGTTTTCTTATCCTTTTCCTTCTTCTTTGGAGGCTCCTTAGCCGGTGCAGCTACCTTCTTTGCCGGCGGCCGTTTCTGCTTCTTTGCCGGCGGCGGAGGGGGTGACCATGGAGGCGACGGTGACGCTTGAGTGTTCATCGGTGCATGAGATGATGGTGATGGAGAATGTGCCGGTGAACCTTGCCGAGACAGTGCTGTCCTTGGGGAGTTTTGCGGAGATGCCAGCCTTGGAGAGGCATGCTGAGATGCTGGTCTTGGTGTTTGATCATCCGACTTTAGGACAATGTAGCACTTATCCCATAGGATGTAGCCATGAATGGCTTCTGCTAGTGTCCTCTCCCCATCGCCTCTAGGAATATCAAGCTCGAGCGTCTCCCAACCCTGGCATACCTGCTCCACGCCAACTCTTGTGTATCCTGGTGGAATTTGCTGTCCGTGGTACACGTCGCCTGGTTGGGTTGGCATGGCGGTACCGTACGCAACAGTGAACATTAAGTTCTTAACGGCAGTCTGCAGGTCACAAGGTGTTCGCTGGGTGATCTCATCCACTGGAAATCACTGCGGGGCCATCGCTTCAACTGCGGCCTGGATCCCCGTTGGCTCGGCGACGGCGACGTCTGTGGAAGCGCAACTGCTTTTCCGCTGAGACAGATGATCGGCTGCGACATTAGGCTCTGGAGGCACCGTTTGCGCTTGCTGTTGCTGGCTCATTGCTATGGCCACTTGGCGTTGAATCTCTTCCTCCAGTCTTTGATCGTGTGGCATGAGCCGTTCCTCTAGCCTTCGCAAGTGCTCCCGCTCATCATTCTTTCTTCTTTGCCGGCTTCTATATGATTCAATGTAATCCCTGAACCCATACTTCCACGGAACCACGCCTTTGCCTCTGGTGCAGCCCGGAGGCTCTGGATTCCCAAGGGCGTAAGTCAGCTCATCCCTCTCTCTATCCGGCTGGAATGTTCCCTCGGCCGCTGCTTGTATGGCCTCCTATAGTCTCTGGGCTGCTCGCTGGATGTTTGGCCCATAGATGCAGTCACCAATCAATGGGTCCAAGCTTCCCCCGTGACCATAAAACCAGGTCCTTGACCTTTCAGGCTAGTTCATGGTCGCAGGTTGGATGCCTCTGTCAAGCAGATCCTGCTCCATCTTCTCCCATTTGGGTATTGCAAGCTTGTAGCCTCCTTGGCCTAGAGTGTGATGGTACACTTTCTTCGAGGTGTTGTCTTTGGCCTTCTACACCTTCTGAAGCCCAAGCTCTGAAGACTTGTATTCCACAAATGCAACCCAGTGACCCCTGAGCTTTTCGAGCTCGCCGGTAAATACGGGTGTGGTCCCGGTCTTGATATATTTCTTCGTCAAAATTTTCTTGAATGATTGCAGCTATTCGGCCATCTTACTCATTGTCCAGCGCTTGCATATCTCTTCGGATTCAGCTGGAATCGTGAAGTTTTTCTTAAGCTCCCGCCAGCACTATTCTTTTTCTCTTTTTCTGCTGCAACGATGATCCAGACGGCTATAAAAAAACATTCATAGTATTCATATAGATTCAGATGAAAATATGATTTTCACTACAAATAAGTATAGTTGTGATATGTAAATTAGCACTTTGTTCACCAGCAGCGTCATCCTGAATAGATGGTGGCTCAATTCCATCACCGGACATATTCAAATATATGTCGGTATTGCCGCCATCATCAGCTTGTTCAGGGACATCTCCTTGACCTTCGTCAATCATATTCAATAGGAACTGTTTGTCTTCTGCGTCTGTGTGTCGCGGGTCCATCGTAACTAAAATATGAATACAAATAAAACCCTTAAAAAATTCTCTAAAAATGTACATATTTGCGAGGATTGGATCAAAATTCGTTTACATGGACAAGGTCAAGAAGGGGACTACGTTTGGATCGGACTACGTTTACATGGACATTTAGATGGCAAATACTCTAACCATTTCCAAGCGGTAACGAGAAGGGTACTACGTTCGGTAACGGTTTGAGTATTGAACGAGTGAGCGACCGAGTGAGTGTGTGTGTGTATGTGAGTGAGTGAGTGAGCGAGCGTCGGTGAGAAGGAGAGAGCGTCGGTGAATATAAAGAAGTAATATAAATGACACCTTTCAATTAAGAATAAAGAATACATGTAATTAAAGTCTTTGAATGACATAATTAAATAATAAATACATGATAAATTAAAGTCTATGAATGACATATGTAAATAATGAATACAAGATAATTAAAGTCTTTGAATGACATAATTAAATAATAAATACATTATACACTCTCTAATTCTCTAATACATTATACACTCTCTATTTAAATAATTAAAAGCATTTCCTTCTCTATTTCTCTCTAAATTCTCCATAATTCTCACTATATCTAATAACTAAATTCTAGATAATATCAAATAATGGAAACCTTATACCTTAATTAAATTCAACAAAAATATCTCTATAATTAAATTGTAGTTAATATTTACTAATAGAAACAAATAATATATATAATTCTATAGTAAAAGAAAAAAAAAGAAATGGCCGGCGGCCGGCCCATACCACGTCGGGGACAAGGACGACGGCGCGGCGTCGGCGTCGAGGCATGCCGGCGGGTGGAGTAGCGGCGAGGCGGTGGCGCGGCGATGTCGAGGCGTAGCCGGCGGCGCGCAGAGGCGGGGGCAGCGGCGTCGAGGCACACGACGGCCGGCGCGACGGAGGCGGGGCCGGAGCGGTCCAGGGGAGGCACGCACAGGGTGGAGGACACGGCGGCGAACCTCACCGCGACTCCAAAGGGGCGGAACGGCGGCGTGGAGGGGGCCCGACTGCACTCGGGCGGTGGATCGAGCTCGGGCGCACGGCACTCGTGGGGGACGTCGACGGCGCTCGGGGACGGCGGAGCTCGGCACCGAAGGTGCGATGGGGCGGCGGAGCTCGGCGGCGCTCGGGGACAACGGCGGCGGCGAGCAGGAGGCGCGGTGGGAGCAGGGGACGACGGCGGCGCGACGCAGATCAAGAAAACCACTAATTGTTGGGGAGGGGGAGGAAGAAGGGAGATATAGGGGTGGGGCCTTTTGTCCCGGGTGGAGCCACGACCCAGGACAAAAGGTATTTTTGGGCGGGCCGGGAAAATTCCCAGCCCACGGCCCACCTTTAGTCCCGGGTGGATCTACCACCCGGGACAAAAGGGGCCCGTTTTCCCTCATTCTCGCCAAATCTTATGTTTGTTTTTGTTTCTTTTTACTTCTGTTTTAAAATAGGCTTTCATTTGTTAATTCAGTTAATAAATTTTGATTCCAAAAATTATGGAACAAAATTTCTTATCTCTATATAAACTTGATACACGCAACAAAAATAATTAATTTTCATTCAAGTGATTGGGTCAACGAAATATCTAATTTTTTTGAAATCATATTTGTTATTTTGACCATGCAAAAATATATTAGGTGAACAATTTTTTTTAAACTGTTGCTTTTCGACAGAAAGTGGATTCTATCACGATATTAACATTTAAAAAGTGAATTTTACATAAAATTAAGTAATTTCATGATATTAATGAGTAGTGTGTGAGTTTGAGAGATAGTGTGTGTTAGTGAGAGAGTATAGTGTGTTAATGTGAATGTAATTTCATAAAATAAATAAAATTAGTTTAGTAATCCATTATTGAATGAAAATTATAATTGAGTTTGGTAATTAAGTGAAAAATATAAAAAATGATATATATAACACAAAGTATAATTGTACAGTACATATATAATAAAAGTATTTGAATTGCGATTACGTTTTTATACAATAATATAAAATGATTCAAGTGCATGAATGATTAGCGGTAACAGACTTTTTCTTCACAAATGTCCCTTGATTATGATCACGGCGCAAGTATGGAGCATCATCATTGGCTAGCAGGATGCATGGATCAGCATTTACTTCGAAAGGTGGAATGGCAACAAAATTATTATATTCTTCTGACAAGTCTGTCTTGTCCTCCACTCCAACAATGTTTCTCTTTCCTGATAGAACTATGTGTCGCTTAGGCTCATCGTTTTGCTTGTTTATCCCCTTCTTTGGCTTGCTGGACATGTCCTTAATGTAGAAAACCTGAGCGACAAGTTGTATCTTTTGCACTTCCAATCCTAAAGGGCAAACAAGTTGTTTGGCTTCATACGTTGTGGCAGGCAATTCGTTGTCCTTAGGAAGCATTTTTTTGACAAGTTTGAGTAATTCACTAAATCCCTTGTCGGATACACCATTTGTCGCCTTCCATTGTAGCAACTCCAAGGTGGTGCCAAGTTTCTTCAATTCATTTTGACAATTTGGGTACAACAACTTACGGTGGTCCTCTAACAACTTCTAGAACTTCAACCTCTCCGTTTCACTCTCACAGTCTGCCTGCACATTGTGCAATACCTGCCCCAGATCGTCGCTGGGATCATTTTCTGCTACATCTACTTCGGCCTCTTCCATGAGAATATCGTCATCGAATGCACCGATTCCAGCATTCCAGAAAAGTGGTCGTCAAAATCTTCTTCTTCATTGTCTTCCATGGTAACCCCCTGTTCTCCGTGCTTCGTCCAACAAGCATACTTCTCCATGAAACCATTTGCGAAAATGTGGCTGTGTTGGATTCTTGAAGATGAGTAATCCTTGTTATTGTTGCAATGAACACACGGGCAGCACATAAAACCATTCTGCTTGTTTGCCTCAGCCACAGATAAAAAATAATGCAGGCCATCAATGAATTCTTTTGAACATCGGTCAGCATTGTACATCCATTGCCGGTCCATCTGTATTTTAAATAAATCGATTTGAATTCTTTACACATATCGAATAAATAAAATATATCAAACCTAAATTAAACTAAATGTAACATAACATGAATAATTAAAAGATATGCAATATCCATCATACATCTTGATTAATTAAAAGGAGTACTTAATCCATTACAGAACTTAACAAAGGAGTACTATACATGAAACTTAAAAATTCGGACAACAATACATAGGTTTTCAACCGTCCTTGCGTTGGAACGCAGAATGCTCTAATGGATTTCTTGCTGGCGCAAAAGAAGTTGGCGGAGCTGAACCTCCGAGTTTGGTGGTGACGAACCGTAACACCGCAATAAATCCTCAAGATTAAACAGAGGTTCCTCGCCCTTGCTATGCATTCTCTATATTCTTTTTCCAAATAACGGAGCGCTGCCCTATGAAAAGCACTAGATTTTTTGGACCGACGACCTACTCGAGTTGTGCCCTTCTCTCCAGAAGAACAACGATCACCCCCACCGGCGCCACTCCCTCCAACTGTTGAAGCCATATTTTACTGAAAAATACCTTTATTTTCCACAAAATTATAAATTCTTACCATTACAATGCAAAAATTATTTACTATTATAATTACAATGATCAGATTAATAACTCTTGCAAATAACAATGAGATCATATAAAAAAGACGAAATGTATCATTAATTCTCAAGAAATCTCTAATTAATTGAAAGAAATCTCTATAACTTCTAATTACTTTGACACCCTTCATTTCTAGGAGTACACTTTTTTCAATATCCAGAAACCCTCTAGAAGAAAAATAAACCTTTATTTCTGAAAATGTATATGTCAGTAACCTCAACCCTGCGGTGATGACACTGCCTTTCGGGGGGACACGGTGCGGTACAAGGATGTCACCAATCGGCGAGTCGTAGCACCAACATTTACGATTAATAGGCACAGCACTTGGCACAGGCAGCGTGCTCGTTGATATGCTCTCAGTACAACAACGGCCATGATGACTGCGTCAAATGTTGTCTTCTTATCAATCGGAAGTGCTGGTGATGCGACCAACCGATTCACGACGTCCTTATAGCGCATCGTGTATCCCCGAAAGGTAGTGCCATCACCATTGGATGGAGATTAACGACGTATACTTGTTTCGAAATAAAGATTTTTTTAGCTTCTAGATGGTTTCAATGTGAGCCTGAATAAATACATCACTAGAGTGTCAAAATAATCCATTCATAATACAAAAAATTCTAATATACTCATTTCATTAATTCATTCATGAATACAAAAATCAGCTATCCACAATATGGTCATATATACAAGTACATCACATGAAGTGTCTGCACTCATTCTAAAAATTTCTACTATCCACAAACTCATCTAAATCTAAAAGAAAATCACACCTACATATGCAATCTAGCTAAATGTCTAAGAAATGAGCTAGCTACACATTTTCTCTATTTCTAAAGCATGAAATGTGCAATACAAGCCAAGGAAGAAGAGAAAAATAAGCCCCAAACCTTTAGCGCCGATAGATGGACGGGGAATCAAAGATCTTCACAAATGTGGTGAAGAAATGAGCAAGAACTCCTCTCTCCCGAGCCAAGAACAGCAAGAAACAAGTGAGCTGAATGGCTCGGGCGGGGGAGAGGGAAGGAGATAAGGGGGCCAAGGCCTTGAAACAAGTGAGCTGAATGGCTCGGGCGGGGGAGAGAGAAGGGGATAAGGGGGCCAAGGCATTTTGTCCCGGTTGGAGACACCAATCGGAACAAAAGGGGGGGCCTTTTGTCCCGGTTGGTGCCTCCAACCGGGACAAAAGCCCCTGTCCCCCGCTGGCCCGGCTAGCCGTTGGACCCGGGACAAAAGCCACCTATTGTCTCGGGCCCAAAAACTGCCGGGACAAATGATCTAGAACAAAGGCCTATTCTGTAGTAGTAGAAGAATGTCATGACAGTACCTCCAACTAGTGAAACGGCTCTTGAGAGCATTGCCATCGTTGGGGCCGGCTTGCCGGCCTAGCTTTCGCCTGAATCTTCACAACTCTTAGACGACTAATGTGGATGGTGACTCGCTGCACACAAGAAACGCAGCATTTTGCGACGAGTGTGGTAACTGTAGTTCAGATCAGTGCAGGGCGCAGGCAGCAGATAAACACAAGGCAGCCATCTCTGCGACGACGTCAGCCTCTCTCCACTAGCTCATGACATGTTTCTGTTCTCTGATGAAGGTCAAGTCAAGGATGTATATATCCAGCTGTGAGCTCTTTCATACGAAGAATAGGATATTCCTCCCTTTGGCCGCCGCAGCATGACTCATGAAGAGCTCCAACTGAAACGTCAAAGATCAACGCAGACATGTCAAGGTTCAGAGTTCAGATCCATGTTCTAATGCTGATGCAAGATCAGGAACTCTTCTTCCTGCAATGGCTGATGGACAGCAGCGCGGCCGGCTGCTGCCACTTTTGACGAAGCAGTCAATAGCATAACAAATTTCGTCTGTACATACAAGTTACAACGATATATGAAGAGAAGCCCTTTTATACAAATCTATGTTCATATTTGTTTTAATTTAAGCCTGGTGGTGGAAATCTCCTTTGTTATTCAAGCTACACATATAATTCATGGACAACGAGCAAGTGGGTACACAAATACCAAAAAATGTTCAGGTTTCAACTCACAATCACATGAATCAACATGAATATACTGGAGACGAAATCAACATGAATATCACGAGCCCAGCTCTCTTTTTTTAACGTGAAAACTACCAAATCAAAGGTAATTATTGACAATGAGATATTTATACATGCATAGATCTTTGGAAAAAAATAATTATACATGCATATCATTCTAAGACCGTTCCACCTACAGTTTTGTATCGATTAAGTTATCCCGCATAGATGAATTTACAATTTTTTTTCCTAGTCAAAACTGCTGCTGTGGTGGCACGTGAACAGCTTGGAGCTACAAATAGAAAAGATCAGTGCTGCAACCAGATCGATTTAGTATTCCACGAGGCTGCTAAGCTTGTTTATGCCAATTGAATTTGCATTGTTTATTACACTGCCTGGCTGCTGTCCTCGATCTGTACGACTGTACCCGCCTTCTGTTGACCGCAAAAGTCGTGTGTGTGCAATAAATATATTTTTTTGAACAGGACAACTCAAGCACTTAGCACACGTACACAAATCCTACCCGCATAAGCATTTATATAACGGGTGTAATATATATGTTGTTGGATAATCTGGAATACATAGTTCTGGACCAATGTAGGTACCTTCCTTTCGTTTGTTTCATAGGGTTCCGGCATTGAAAACGAAGCTTTGCAAAAAAAGGTCAAATCACTGATAAATACAGTGACTAAGAAAAAAATGTCATTATATTGGCCCAACAAGGAGTGGTAGATTTTACTTCTAACAAAAAATTGGTGTCTTGTATTATCCAAAAAAAAGTTGGAGTCATAGGCTTCCTTTTGGTGGACTAAGGGTGTGTTTGGTTGAGCTGTGTCTTTTGTAAAAGTAGCTGTGGGCTGTGGCTGTGAAAAAAACTGCTGTGAGATATGAGCTGTAACAAAGCCGAAAGTCGTTTGGTTGGGCAGCTGTTACTTTTGATAAGATTGCTAAACGAACCCCACATGTCATCCATAACCCTCCCCATTCCTCTCTCCCCTCTCACTGACGAGCGGGCCCTGCTCATCAGCCCCCTTCTTCTCCCTCTCACGGATCGACGCGGCAGGCAGGGGCTCGCCGGCCTGGGCCGGCGGCTGGGGGCTCCCATGGCGGAGCTCGCCCCCCACGGCGGAGCTCGCGGAGGCGCCCGCGCAGGAGGCGGAGCTCGCCCCCACGGCGGCGCCCGCCTCCCACGACGGCTCGCGGCGGCGCCTGCGCACGAGCTCCTCCCGCGTGTCCATGGTTCCTCGCCTCGGTGGCGTCCATGGCTCCCGAGCACGAGCTCCCACGGCTCCTCTCTCCTCCGCCCGCGCGTCCATGGCTCCCAAGCACGAGCTCCAGCGGCTCCCCTCTCTTCCCGCGCGTCCATGGCTCCCGCGGTTCCCCCTGTCCTTCTCCCGCTAGTTTTGGGCTCCGGCGGCGGCGCCGACCAAGGCTCCTGCGCGGCCTGGGCTCCTGCTGCGCCGCTGAGGAAGCCCCATCACCCACCATTTGATTTGCGCCGCCGCCGGGAGGAGAGGAGCGGGGCCGGCGTGGGCTCTAGAGCGGCGGAGAGGGGCACCGGATGGGAGGAGAGGAGCGGGGCCAGATGGGAGGAGAGGAGTTGGTCGCTGGAGAGGGGCGGCCGACCAGGAGCCGCGTCACCGCCGACCAAGAGGAGCACCCGCTCGCCTGATGCAGAGGGCAATCGGGAGAAAAGAACGAAGCGGTACCTACATAACGAGTGGCAGTGGGTAATTTCTATGAAAACGTCGATCTCACAGCCGGGTAAAGTAGCTCGTGGCCTGCTGTGAAAACTGAACTAGCGAAAAGCAGCTTTGGAGAAAAGCTGGAACGGACGTCCGAACCATTTGGTTTGCTTTTCGACTTTTGCCGAAAGCCACAGCCGCTGGAAGCTGAACCAAACGGACCCTAAGCTGACTTGTAGCTAACTTTTATGCTTCTTCAAAAAAAAAAACCCTATCTTGTATGCTTTTGACTCCATGATGGTTTATGTGCTATTGATAAATGCATTATAGCCAAGAAAAGACTAACCTGGCACATGTATTGCACATGGCAAAACACATCGGGCAGAGAAGGTAAACAGCATCCATATAGATCAATAGTAACTTATTAATAATTTATTCATGGCTTTACTACAAATATATATGGTCGGTAGTAATAAATACTCGCTTCTTCCCAAACTATTAGTTGTTTTGTTTTTTCTAGATTTATAAGCTCTGCTATGCGACATGTTTTTCTAAAATTTAGAAAAGCTAAAATACAAAATTCTTGGAACAAAAAAGAACACACAAGTGTCCTACTCCCACACACAAAATCAACGAAATGTAGCACCAAACTTGCATTGGGGTTTTGAACCCTTCCCGTTTCCACGTCTGCGCAACGTGTGGTCCTCTTCTGCTCATACTATATTTTTTTTTCTGCTGAGTCACTCATGTGAGAATTTCAGTACACCTCTTAGGATTGACACGAGGCTTATCGAACGATCGAGCCTCTCCATTTCATGTGTATAAATTTTAAAGATGCTGCATTCATCATCACTGCCCGCAAAGTCCTGAGATCGAAAGAAATCTCGACACCAGCACGACATGACGGTGATCGCAGACCTCCCCAGCAGCGCGCCGCCGTCCTCCGACGTCGAGACCGCGGCCGCCGCCGACGCCGGCGCGGCCTTCGTGCTCGAGTCCAAGGGGACGTGGTGGCACGCGGGGTTCCACATGACGACGGCGACCGTGGGCCCCGCGCTGCTGACGCTGCCGTACGCGCTCCGGGGCCTCGGGTGGCGGCTCGGCGTCGCGGCGCTCACGGCGCTCGCCGCCGTCACCTTCTACTGCTACCTCCTCGTGTCCAGGGTGCTCGACCGCTGCGAGGCCGCCGGCCGCCGCCACATCCGCTTCCGCGAGCTCGCCGCCGACGTCCTCGGATCCCAGTGGGCGTCCTACCTGGTCCTGGTCGTGCAAACCGCCATCAACGCCGGGGTTACCATTGGGAGCATCCTGCTCGCCGCCGACTGCCTGCAGGTAGTATGTGCTTTCCTGAATCCTGATTTCTTATTCAGCCTTCCAAACCAAGTCATACATTCAGCTGAATGAATCCTGATTAAATCTTCAGATAATATACCTGCACGCCGCGCCACATGGGCACCTGAAGCTCTACCATTTCGTCATCGTCGTCGCCGTGGTGGTGGCGCTCCTGTCACAGATGCCGTCGCTGCACTCGCTGCGGTACATCAACTTGGGCTCGCTCGTCGTCAGCGTCGGCTACACCACGCTTGTGTCGGCTGCTTGCATTTGTGCAGGTACATGTTGTCAGATTCTGATGATGGTTCCTGATTCATCTTCGTATTTGCAAGTCTGCGTTTTTTGTTGTAGCGGTGATGCCGTTCTGATGCACAGGTTCGTCGAGTAAGGCTCCAACGAAAGATTACTCTTTGAGCCCATCCAATTCCGCGAGGACCTTCAACGCGTTCCTCTCCATCTCCATCCTCGCCTCCGTTTTCGGCAACAGCATTCTGCCTGAAATCCAGGTTCAGCCTCCAATTCTTTTTTCTTACAATCTTCAGAACTTTCGGGCTTGCCTGCTTAATTACCTACCGCCGCAGGCCACGCTGGCGCCGCCGGCGTCGGGGAAGATGGCCAAGGCGCTGGTGCTGTGCTACTCCGTGCTGTCGCTCACGTTCTACTTCCCGGCCATCACCGGCTACTGGGCGTTCGGCAACCAGGTGCGCTCCAACGTGCTCAAGAGCCTCATGCCAGACACGGGCCCCTGGCTCGCCCCGGAGTGGCTGCTCATCCTCGCCGCCGTCCTCGTCCTCCTCCAGCTCATCGCCATCGCCCTGGTGAGCACAAACACACAAAGCCTCCATAGCCAATGGCGATTCGCCAAGCAAGATTCGACAACTCTGAACAAGGGACGGCGGGACGCCCCCATGCGCATCGGCAGGTGTACTCGCAGGTGGCGTACGAGATCATCGAGACCAAGTCGGCGGACGTGGCGCGCGGGCGGTTCTCGAGGCGGAACCTGGCGCCACGGGTGGCGCTGCGGACGGCGTACGTCGCCGGGTGCGCGCTCGCGGCGGCGATGCTGCCCTTCTTCGGCGAGATCATCGCCGTGGTGGGCGCCGTCGGGTACATCCCGCTCGACGTCGTGATCCCCGTCGTCATGTACAACATGGCCCCGCGCGGCGGCGGCGGGCGCCGGTCGCAGGCGGCCTACGCGGCCAACGTCGCCATCATGGTGGTCTTCGTCGGCCTCGGGGTGATAGGCGCCGTGGCGTCGGTGCGGAAGCTCGCCATCAACGCCGACCGGTTCAAGCTCTTCAGCAATGGGATCTCTTAGCAGGCCATGTATTTGTATATGGCCCTAGACCCCGGCCCATCTGTGGATCGTGTGGAATTTCGGCCTCTCTCAGAAATAGGAGCACAATTAGCTGATTAGCTTAATTTATTTGTGAAGTGAGGAGATTTCTACTTTTAATTATGTGCCAATTAATAAATATGAGAGTTTGAATTTATAATTTTGTTGGGTAGCGAAGCTTTAGTTTGGGTTGCCCGTAGGTTCCGTATGGTACATGTTGTAATAATGCATAGTATATATTTTGGGTACTCTATTATCGTGACGCTACTATTAAGTAGGATCATATATTTACTGTCGAAATGGACATTTTTTTTGTTCTTCCGTTGTGGTAGTCCACATACTTTTACTGCAGTCCATTTATTTCTTCTCCTGAGTTGTCCGTTGTTAGCGTGTCCGCATGTGCCGTATTCTAAATCCATTCTCTAAAAAGAATATTTTATTGTGGTCATCGAGATTATCTCCTCTGTATTCAATTTTCCTGCATCTGTCGTCCTCTCTATCACATCGTCTATACCAACTTCCAGTCATGGGCATGGGGTTCACACGCCAAGTTTTTTTTCTACCCGGCGCCCTCTCACCTCCTACTCTCTTTGTCTCTCTCCCGGCCTCCCTCCCTCCCATCGCCGCCTCCATCGCCCGCACCGTCGCAGCTCCAGCCGGCCGCGGCTCCCTCTTTCTCCCTCCCTCCCTCCCTCCCTTTCCTGCTCTCCTCCCCCGGTGGATGCAGCGACGGCCTCCGCTCCGCAGCACCTCACCTCCACGGTGGACTCCCCGAGCGGCGCCTCCCTTCCATGGCCCTTGTCCCTCCCTGGTGGCTTCCCGCGTCGGCCTCGCACGGCGGCGGCTGATCCAGGGTGGCGGCACGCCTCCTAGGCAGAGGGGAACGGGTCTCGCAGCGGAGCGGGGGCCCTACACATGCCTCTTCCTCTCGGCGGTCATGGGCGGCGAGGCCCTTCCTGCTCCCTGTCCTCCAACTACCATCACATTTCATCAAATACATTTCTTTTTCTCTTTTTTTTCTCTTCGTCACCTTTTTATTTTCATTTCCTTTTTCTCTTTTCTTCTCTATTTTTTCTTATTCTTTTTTCTCTTCCTCCGTTTTTCTTCTCTCTCTTTTCCTTTTTCCCTCCGGCCACGGCCCCCATTTCTCTCGAGCTTTCCCCTCCCTCTCCTTCTTTCTTCTCCATGGCACCTCCCTAATCCTCCCTCCCTCTCCTGTTCCTCCGCCGCCTCCACGCCGTGCCGCCCCCGGCAGGTCATCCATGCCGCACCGCCTCGGGTGCTCCGCCGCCGCCGCCTTGGCTTCGGCTTTCCTCGAGCAAATTGGGGCTGAACGGTGGCGGATCGGGCTGCACGGCGGCAGACCGGGGTCGGATGGCGGCGAACAGGCTTCGAGCTCCGGCGGCGCGGCACGGGTCCTCCCTCCTCCTCCTCCTCCTTCTCCCTCCTCCTCCTTGGCCGGTGCGCCTCGAGCTTGGCGGCCTCCCTCCGCGACGCTGCACGGGCGCGGTCGCGGCGGCGTGCTGCAGCGTCAAGCTCCGCCCTTCCACGCGTGGCGGCGCCGGGCCTCACCGGCGGCGTGAATCTGCAGCTGGGTCGGGCCTTCCACTCTTTCCCTCCCTCCCCCATTTCCCTGCGGACGGAGCCACGAACGTACTTGCATTGTGTACGAAAATGTACCCGCCGGGTGTCCACAGTTACGCTTCAGGTAACACATGGTGTGATGACCAATTGCATAGGGTCAGCTAGGAGTACATATGAAAGGTAGAGTACTCCGTATGACTTGTTTGTGCAGTTAGAGTACTCTGCACGAAATAATTTTAAATAGAACAACACCAGTAATTTAATAGTGCCAGTCCAGACACATTTCGGACAAAACTTTTTTGGTCAAATAGTACAATGTACGGTATGACTTGTAAGATAGTACTCGGTTAGATTGAGTGCCTTTATTTTGTTCATTCATTGAAAAGGTTACGTGGTAGACTAACTGATGAGTGACGAATGTGTCATATCTCGCAATGCAAGAAGCGGCCACTGACCTGGTCAGGTTTCCAGCCTGTGAGTAAGAACAAGCTAAGCTAGGTGTTCATCCCTTAAAGAGACTAGCTTTAGGTCAAACACACAAGAGAATTCGTGTATCTTTTCCAACAATCCGATGTGGATGGAGTGATGACCAGCATTTTGTTCGCTGCAACTAGCCAACAATATTTTTCTCTCTCACAAAACCAGCACCAGCTACCAACCACTAGCCAGCCAGCAGTACTTTTCTCTTACAACAAACCAGCACTAACCACTACAGCACAGCAAACAGAGGCGAGATGTTTTGACAATAAAGTTTGTCTCATTGGGCCGGTCCTCTTATCTGTCTTGCTTGTCAATCACGAATCTGTGACTGGAAACTTGTCCGGCGAAGGGAGCAGGAACCCCGTCGAGGAGACCAGTCCATCAGTCGTCAGTAGCTGGTCACATTTTCGTGACCGTGTCTGAGCATGTTTTTCATTAAGAAAAAAATATTTATAGACACAAACTTGTTGCGGCCAAACAAAACTTGGCCAACACAAGAACACAAAGGACTAAGGATAAAGAAACACCGAAGAAAAATTACAGACGAACACACAAAACGGCCGTAGCCACTAACACAATAGGCGGACATCAGAAGAAGCACGGAGGGGGAGGACACTCCAAACAAGCCACCCAGATAGAGGCCACCCGAAGAGTAGGACCCGCACAAAATACTGTTGCCAAAGATGCCAAGGGAGAGCAAGCACGAAGCATGAGACGGTAGCGAAGCATCGACCGAATAGCACGACCACAGCGGCAAAGCATCCGCCAGAGTAGAGTCACAGCGGCAAAGCATCCGCCAAACTCGAAGTAACCACATGTGGCAAAGCATCCTCGAAACAATACGATCACAGCGGCAAAGCATCCGCCCCGGCCAACGAACCACCATCTGCAAGCAACCGCCGCGGCCTAGGCCTCCAAGACGACAGTGTGTAAAATGAAGCAAGGCAGGTACACAAGATGAACCACTGACTAGGCGACCAGCCACTGGGGCACGATGGGGGAAGGAGCGAACGAATGATGCCTCCAAGGAGGGAAACAGCGCCCGCAGGCGTCGCCATCATCGGCCTGCAGACAGGCAAAAGCTTTCACCTCAGCTCCACCCCAGAGCACCCACCACCAGCGACGATGACCCACCACAAGCAACGCCGAGAGGACGGAAACGACCACGTCAGTGAGGCAGAAGGACGACGACTCCCAAGACAACACAACAACGCCTCCAGGGAGGGGAACGACGCCCACAAGCGCCGTCGTTATTGGCCCAGCACAGTGCTGGACAGAGCTTTCGCCCAAAGATCTTGGAAACGAGGCAATGGCCGCATGCCACGAGCGGCAGCGCCAACAAACGGCGCGCGCAATCGGAACTGGCGCCCACGACCCACGGCGACCATGGGCAGTGGCCCCCTGGCCAGCGGCCAAGGGAAGATGAGGTCGCCCATGCACCCAACCCACGGTAGCGGGCGGTGCCCCCCGGCCAACACGGCCACTAGTGGCGGGCAGCGAGCCCAGGGCCCGGAGGCCACTAGTGGCGGGCAGCGAGCCCAGGGCCCGGAGGCCACAGCGTCACGGCGGGAAGGACCGACAGAAGAGGGGCACCCAACACGGCCACTAGTGGCGGGCAGCGAGCCCAGGGCCCGGAGGCCACAGCGTCACGGCGGGAAGGACCGACGGAAGAGGCCAAAAAGGCACGCGTGACGCGGCCACAGCCACTGCTGGCGCCGATGTAAAGGGCGAGACCACCGAGACACTGGCCACGGGCGGCCATCCCATGGCGAACTCCGACGAGGAGCGACGACAGCCTGGGACCCAGGGGGCCAAGCGTGCGTGGCTACATGCGGTCGTGCTCCGCGGCGGCGGCGGCCCGCAGGAGCACGCCGGGACCCAACACCACCCACCGAGGGAGGGGGGCCACGAGCAGATGCGGTCTTGGAGGTCGTAGATCCGGCGACTCGGGGGGGGGGGGGGGGGTCCGGCCGCCGGTGGCGAGGGGCGGGGTGCACATCATATGGACTGTACCATGTTACGTGCAGCTCGATCGCCACGACGAACGGCCCTACGATGTAAGTTTTCTGATTGTGGTTACAAATTAACGTGTCATTTTGTATTGATGGCAAAAAAGGGGCCCGCGATTTTACAGGGGACTTGGTTAGTTATTACGACCTAACTTTTTTTTGAGGAAATCACCACCTTTATTGATCGTTCAGATGAACTGAGGTACAAACACCTTCAGGAGGTGATAACAACCACACTTGTCTTCCTAACTCACAATTAACACAACTTCTAGCTAAACAATGAGCATCTACATTAGACACTCGACCTTCATGAACAAAATCAAAGGACTCAAAAGCAGCTGAGCTGGCCTTGATCTCTTGGACGTCCTTGCCATCACCCTTGAAACTTCTCACAACACTCACGTTGTCGCTCGCAAGCCGGACCTTTCTGAACATCAGATCACTCGCTACTCGCTAGAGCCAGACCCTCTCTGCAAGCAATCGCCTCCATCGTTTCTGGGTCCGTGATACCATGGACAACCAGCACTGAAGCCCCCTGAAAGGTTCCTGCACCATCCCGTGCTATTGCCGCAGCTGCTGATCTACCCAAATTCTTAGAAATTGCTGCGTCCACGTTGATCTTCCTCATGTTCGCTGGCGGAGGGATCCACCTAGGTACTGCTAGTTGGACCCCTCTTGATGTCTCTTGTTCAGATTTGATGAGCTCAAGATCAGCTATGTACCTGTTGATGAAGCAATGTGTAGACAACGGACTTTGGTAAGAATTCTCATGGATTGCCTTCCTTCGCACATACCAAACAGCCCACAAAGTGACGGCGACTCTGATCTGGTCGCTCCTCGGCAAGGTTTTCATCACTTCTGCCCACCATGCACTTGCCTCTGTCTCCTGATTCCTGAATGCATAGCAAAAATTCAGTCACCTCTTCCCGTTCTAGCGCCCAGACGCACCTTGCCAAGTTACACTCGAGCAATGAGTGTTTCCAGGAACCCACCGCTCCACATATACTGCACAAGCTACTAGTAGCCATATGTCGATGGCAGAGAACATCCCCGGACGGTAGCGTGTGTCTGGCCAGACGCCATAAGAATACACGAATTTTTGAGGGAACCTCAAGCTGCCAGATTGACAGCCATTCCCTCTCCTCAGCTCTGATATCTGATCTACTAGCCATATTTTCCAGGTATGCTGTCGCATGGTGCTTATAGGTCACCAACATCCTGTATGCCGATCTGACAGAGAAAACTCCTTTCTTGTCATAATGCCATGCCCAAAAGTCCTCTTGCCTGTGAGTACTCAGCGGGATGTTAAGAATCACCTCCATATCTGCGGGTGTGAAATTTTTTGCCAATTCCTATCTGTTCCACGAGGCCATCGTGGTGTCGATCAGCTCACTGACCAGAATAGGAGCTGGCGTGGGCGACACGCGAACCGGCCTAAGAGATCCCTCTCTGGGGAGCCAATTCATGTTCCAAATATCTGTAGTTTCACCTGTCCCTATTCGGCGGATCTGACCTTGCTTGAGCACATCTGTTCCATCTAATATTGCTCGCCAAATGTGGGATGGTCTTGACCCTAGCTGTGCTGATAGAATATCCCCTGCCGGATAGTAAACTGATTTCAAAATGCGAGCAACCCCCATCCTGCAGTAGTCTCCATGCTTGTTTTGCAAGTAGAGCTAAGTTAAAAAGCTCTATATCCCTGAAGCCAAGCCCACCGAGGAACTTCGGTTTTACCATGTCATCCCATGCAACCCAACAAGTTTTCCTTTTGCCTTCCTTGCTGCCCCACCAGAAATTCCGGATCAAGCTATTGATATGATGGCATAAACCTCTTGGTAATCTGAAACAAGACATTGAGTATGTTGGAATAGCCTAAGCGACTGACTTAATCAACACTTCTTTCCCTCATGCCGATAGGCATTGCTCCATCCAACCCTGTACTCTTTTCCATACACGGTCCTTGAGGTACTTGAAAGCACCATTCGCTGAGCTTCCAACATCTGATGGCATGCCCAAATATTTCTCGCTCAGTGTTTCATTGTGAACATCCAGGATCGCCTTTATTTCATCCCGTAACACCTGTCGGCACCCCTTTGCAAAGTGAATTGATGACTTCTCTAGATTAATTTGTTGCCCTCATGCAAGACAGTAAAGTTGTAAAACATCATTGATCTCCATGACATTCTCCCTGTTCGCTTTGAAAAGCAGCAGGCTGTCATCCGCGAAGAGTAGATGGCCAACCATCGGAGCCGACGGTGCCACCTTAATTCCTTTGAGAACTGATGAATGAATTCTAGAATTTAAAAGGCATGAAAGACCCTCTGCTGCCAAAACAAAGAGATAGGGTGAAATAGGATCACCTTGACGTATACCTCTCGAAGGGTTGAAACTTTCAAGACATTCACCATTAAATAACACCAAAAAAGATACGGTTGTAACCAGCCGCATGATCATATCAACCCATCTCTGATGGAAGCCCAGTTTTAGCATGATCGCACGTAAATAGCTCCACTCCACCCTGTCATAACCTTTCTTCATATCCAGCTTCAGTGCACAAAAACATTGGTCTAGAGGACGCTTCAGCTTCATGAAGTGCAGGCACTCATAAGATGCAATAATATTGTCCGTAATTAGCCGCCCTGGTACAAAGGCTGACTGCTCCTCCGAGATAATGTCCGGCAACAGCTTTTTTAATCTGTTGGCGAGAACTTTGATGCAATCTTGTATAACACGTTACATAAACTGATTGGACGAAACTGTCCGAGCTCCTCCGCATTTGCAATCTTCGGGATTAGAACAATGAACGTGTTATTGATACTTGCCGGATCATCTTCTCCTCTTAAAACCCTCAGCACCACTGAGGTCACCTCATCGCCGCACACCTTGCAGTGCCTCTGGAAAAAGTGCGCTGGATATCCATCTGGGCCCGGAGCTTTTGTTGGGAACATCTGGAAGAGGGTGTCCTTGACTTCCGACTGCCTGAACTCTGCTAGCAACTGATTGTTCATATCGGCGCTTACTTTGACCGGCACCGAACTAAAGACACTCTCCATATTTGCCATGCCTTCAGATGTATAGAGAGTCTGGTAGAAACTAGTGGTCAGATTCGCCATCGCCGGAGCATCCTCCGTCAGATGCCCATCTAACTTTCTCAGCTTTGTTATCAAATTTTCCTTCTTCTCCTGGTAGCACGTAAGTGAAAGAAAAGGGTGTTCTTATCACCAGATCGTAGCCACTCCACCCTTGCCCTTTGTTTCCACATAATTTCTTCTCTATGGTACAACTCCACCAGCTTCTCCACAATCTTAAGTTCTGCATGCGAGGGACCCAAGCGCCCAGGCTCGTTTCTCCGTCTCTCAAGCTCCTTTTCTAAATTCAGTATCTCTCGCTGGACGTTACCAAAAGTGCTACCCTCCCAATTAGATAAGGAGGTCGAGAGCCTTTGCATCTTCCCTATGAAATCAGGCAGCGTCATTGCACTTCCTCCGCTCTGCCATGTCTGTGAAAACATATCTGAAAACTCTTGGTGAGTTTCCCACATTACCTCATACCTGAAGCGCGCTTCTTCCTCCGCTGTTTTGGTCTTATTTGACGCCATTGAAGAAGGATCGGAATATGGTCTGAGGCTGCCGCCAACAGATGTCACACAGATGCAGCAGGGAATCTGGTGCTCCAGTCCGGCGTCGCCAAAGCACGGTCTAGGCGTACTTGACAGTATGATCCTCCAGCCACCTTCTTTTCGAATGCCCAGCTGCGCCCCGTGTAACCGAGATCATGAAGACCACACACATATATCCACCATCTCACTGGAAACCTGCTATTTGAGCAGAACTTCTATCCTGCACTCCAATGTACATGGTCCGATTGATATAAAACTTCGTTAAAATCGCCAACACACACCCATGGTAAATGCGACGACGACTTGATGAATTTTAGCATATCCCATGTTTTGTGTCTTTCACTGGTCTGCACCTCCCCCGTACACACATGTTAGTCTCCAAGGGTCATTGCTCCCCTCTGTGATAATAGCATCAATATGGTACTGTGAGTACGGTAAAAGATTCAACTTTGTTTCATTGTTCCAAAAGATTCCTAAGCCACTGCTGCGGCCACTACTGCTTACAGCAAAGGAATTATCAAAACCTAAGCTGCTCTTCAAACCTTCCACCCGTGACTTGTGTACCTGGGTTTCGAGAACACATAGAACCGATGGGGCAAATTTCTTCGCCAACTCGCGAAGCTCCTTAACTGTCGCGGCATTGCCAAGTCCGCGACAGTTCCAACTGAGACAACTCATTGTGGTCGGCGGCACTCCTCTAGGGAGCCCGCCTCATCTTCTTGCTCTTGTTTTCCTTTAACTTCCCTTTTGGACCTCTTCTGTTCCCGTGGAAAAAATATACTTTGGCAGTGGCAGAGGTACCATACTAGGTGCCTGCTTCTTTGGGAGATTCTCCCTATCTTCCTTCGCTAGAAAAACTCCTTTGCGCTTGGCATCCGTGAGATGCAGATTCCGCAGGCGATCTTCAAGATCTGCCCCATCCTTCTTTGCCTTTGTGTTTGTTGATTCTGCCATCCTCCTGGCCCTAGGTCGATTCTTGGTCGCATGCCTGATTGTGCTCTGCCATGGCCAGGTAACCGGGCAATGGCGATCCCTTAGTCAGCCCGAACAGAGAACAACCAAGGCAGATCGCAACAAGGACCCCGGCTAGTCCCAGGACCTCCGTCGGCATTGATCGCCGCCAGAGTCGCCAAAGCCCTAGTTGCCTAGGTCATCCCTTTGAAATCAGATTATATTACGACCTAACTGAACCAAGCAAATTTAACGAAATCAGATTACGGCGGGTGGTAATGGGCCAGGGCCCTAGTGGCCTCTTCATAGTCCAACATGGCTCTTAAATTTTTTAACTCAAAATTGTATAAAATTAGAGCCCGGCCCTTAGTTTTTCTAGACCAAAATTTAGGGCCCTTTACCACCCCTAGGCGTGATCGCATAAATTGCCCTACCAAACACTCCCTTAATGTTGATTTTGGAGGGTGCGGAACGAATGACCCTTCATTGAATGAATTCAAGGGCGGGCTCAAGGCCCGGCGAGCCTGGGCACCAGCCTGGCTCCTCGCGCTCCAGCCCAGTAGAGCCGCTGCTAGCTCAACTAAAAATACTTCAGTGATCCAGCCTAGCAGGTAAACCAGGTGGAGTTTCACAACCCATCTGTTGTCGGTCAAAACCCACCGGCGAGTAGTGACAGGCAACACGAGGAGCCGGGAGGCTGTCGGGGCGCTGGCTGGCACCGGTCCCTCGGTCAACGGCTCAGATCCTGGCACACGCCGTCGCTTCCGGAGATGCAGGGCGTGCCACCTAATCTATACCCGATCAGGAGGGTGCGAACGTGCCTTTGACGATTTGCCTACAAACACAGACACGTGTAAACATTAGTCCGAGCCGTGGTCGGCTCCCCGGGACGACTCTTGCATCGGCTTTAAAGAGCCCATCGAACTCCGGTGTCAGATTGGATCTGCATATCCAGATGGTAATGGATAAAGCAAATAACTGCAAGAACTGTTTCAATTAAATCTAGCTAATTTAATCCACGACGGTAAAAGCTTCACTGCTAGATCGGAACATCCTACACGTAGTTAGGCCTAACGAGCGTAAAAGATAACCAAACCTTGACCAGAAAAGAGGCCTAAGAACAAGCGAAAGCCGATTCCCATATCAATCCCTATTAAGATCAAGGCAAAAGCATCTAATACGTCGCCGGATCGTCCAACCCGTTTGCAAGGCCTAAACTAGCAGATATTACGCCAATTCTTAAGTATAAGAACTAACAATAACAGATTAGATCTACTAGATAAAAAAGGAGCAGAGTGTCACCTCTACGCGACTAATTCCATGCAACGAGAATTAGTATAAGATTAAAACATGATCGCGCAGAGATGACATGATGTTCGTAGATGATAAGCAACAAAAGCACGATGAATCTACTAAAAATCATACTACGAAAATCAGGATAACTAGCACTACTCGCCATCAAAAACACTTCAGTACAAGTAATACCAAGGTAAAAGCAAGAACAACGCTGCCCTGATCGCAAGAAGCGATCAGGGCAGCATGGCGCTTACTTGGACGAAACCCTAGAATTAGGAGTGGCGGTGCGCCGAGAGTTGTTGTTTGCAAAATGTGATGACGTTCTCCCTTGACAAATGTCATAGAGTACATATTTATAGTCCGGAGAGTTGGACAACAATCTAAACTAACGTGTCCATATCGGACTCTATCTCTAACTCAAACTGAACTAAATCTAAAGATACATGACCCACATGGCCCAAACGCTCACGCAGGAGCCGATTCGTAAGTCTCCTTTAATTTCTTCATTAAGCCCAACTCATTTGCGGCCCATTAATTAACTTGTTAATTTATGGCGATAACACCATCCCACCTCGTCAAAAAAGCTGCTAAGCACGACAGTCACGACTTTTCACATCTCTAAACCTCTAAAGCTGGACCAAGCTCAAGCCAGCCATTGGGCCACGTCGCTTGTTTTCTAGCTGCCGTTGGATCCATGGAAAGTTATAATCGGACGGTTGAAGCAGGAGCAAAAAGTAAATTTCTCTAGGTATTTGTATTGTTGCTTCCAGATACTCCCCTGCGACTTCTGCATATACTCCCGTCACTTCTAGATACCCCGGCATCAGAAGTACAGCTCGCACTTGCACGTGTTCCCTCCCCCCCCCCCCCCCCACCCCATCAAAGCTAGCTAGAACACATCTATTCTTGCACCGTGCTCACAACATTCCAGAACAAATCATCAGGAATGGCAACAGAAAACATCCTAGATTAATCAGGTACGCATCTAAACTTTCAGCCTAGATTGAGAGACCAGTTCAATAAAAAAAGTTCAATTCAAATACATCAATTGTCCAGCTTCTCTTCCTTCTCTTGCTGCATCAATGACTGCATTGTCCTTGAAGACATGAAAATAAAACTGTTTATGTTATACATAATTGCTTCATACTTAAGATCGCACAACTCACGGATAGAGATTCTGAATTAAAACTCAGTTTCTAATGCCTACATAGTCACTAATATCTAAATTGAACTTCTGTAGTCATACTGCTTTCTCTCTATAGGATACTCCTATGTCAATATATCCTATAGAGAGCTCATCAATTGTGAGAAGCACTATTGTCTAACGAAGAAGCTCATCAATTAATTATTGGTTATTAATAGTACATACCTACTTCACAAATATTGGGGATCAATCGTTGCTATTTCCAGAAAAAGTCATCTCACGGAAGCGCCGCCAGGCATGGGAATGGATGGAAGTCAAGGCCTAGACGAACCTTGGAGCCAGTACTGCTGGGTGCCACAGCAGCAGAGGGGACAGGAGAAAGGAGGCGGAGGCACAGGGCAGGCAATATTAGTCTTTGCCTGAAAAATTTGCACGGATACAATAATTCTTATTATCAACACGTTAACTACTAAAATAACGTGATCTAAAAAAAATCGTATACAACACAATAACTAAAACACTGGGCTGCTCCAACATTGGCGCGGCGAAGCCGCGCCGCGGTTTCTAGTTCCAATTGAAGCTCGGGTATTTGCTATTAGTCGGTAAGTTGGCCCAGGCTCTAGAAAAATTCTGGATCCGCTGTTGAATGAATTGAAAAAGGACCCGATTCTTTTACACACATCAATTAAACCTCTCAATTAAAATGCAAAGTTAACTTACCTTTATTTCTTACTAAGAGAACATAAATGAACTATAATTCGGAGTTGTACAGTTTGCACTCGACAAGCTAACTTGTGCTTTCGAGTATTATACTATCTTCATTGTGAAACCAAATTTTTATATAATTTCCAAACAATTGAACGAAATAATTGCACATTTCTAAGGCAAGCATGCACTATTATATATACATGATCTATGGTGATTACAACTTCGTTCGTTCCAAGGCTTCAAACTAGCTACTTAAATCTATCTTGCACTAGCAGATTCGAATGAAGTGCAAGAAGCTTCAATTAAATCAGAGGCTTCTAATTAAGCTCAATGATTAGTTACTTGCAGCAGTGGGAGGGCGGGCCGGGCCCAGATTTGGCGGCACGGAATATCTCCAACACCACGCCGAGCCCGTCGTCCAGCCAGCCGTCGGACGACCCCTCCCCCTTCGCCAAAGGCCTCGCCGCCGCGGCAAGCACGCTCAGGATTTGCACCAGGAGCAACACCAGCAGCGCCGCCTTCGCCGACATCTCTTTACGTGTGAGTTAGCTGCTGCCAAACTTTCCAAAGCCTGAGGTCCAGTTCTAGCTAGCTAGCTTCTTCTGTGTGTTTTGCATGGTGGTCGCGCTTATATAGGTCTTGTTTGGTTTGTTCTAAAAATCATTAGAACACGCAAACCGAGAAAAAAATCTTGTATGCATGGAGTACTAAATGAAGTCTATTTGTAAAACCTCTTCAGGAATGGGTGTAATTTTTTGCGACGAATCTAATGACAGTGATTAATTGATGATTGGCTATAGTAATACTACAGTAACCATTATCTAATTATTTAGTCAAAGGCCTCATTAGATTCGTCAAATTTTTAGCACAGAGATTCTGGAGTTGGTTTTATAAACGATTTTTGTTTGACACCCCTAATAAACGGCCAAACCTCGTTCTAGGATTTCTAGAACACAAACCAAATAGGGCCGAGGCAGTGGGTGGTCGCCGGTCAGATGTAGTACGTGCGGCTCTGAATAATTTAAACGTGAGGATGTGAGAAATTAAAGCGAGGAAATCGTGCGAGACCGGCTCATGTTCGTTCTTGACATTTCGGTTTACACCGCTGCAAAGTGCGAACAGGGATTCTCTATTTGCAGGAGCTAAAGTTGAGTACTAAATTTTAGTATATATTAGCACTCATGTGTAGACTAAATTTTTTGAGTCTTAGATAAAATTTAGCCCACCCCAATAACACTTCTGTTTCGATGAGCTAGTGCTTAAGTCCGACATGGTAGGGTCGGACTTCACTGGAAGCGAAAATCTGGCCCAGGCTACGCCTAAAGTTTCCTTCTTATTCTGCTGAAAGAAGACGATAGAGAAACTCGTCTTCAAGGAGTCCCAGCTGCCCTTATCGGTATATGTATGAGATGTGTACCATTGCTCCGCCTTCCCTTTAAGAGAGAAGGGAAACAACTTCCACTGGAGGACATCTTGTTTCATGCTTGAGGAGGCAAAGCGTGAACAAAGCTGTTCGAACTCTCGCAGATGGTGGTCTGGATTCTTGCTACTTAACCTAAAGAAGGAAAGCTCCCGAACCATAGCGATAAGGTCGGGACAAGGTTCATAGCCGGATGTGGAAGAGGATGGTGGCTCATTGAACTCGCCCCTTGGGGTAGAGAGGTTGTGAAAGGATGGCTTCTTCATGGGTAGCGAGGGTAAAGATAGCAAAAATAAAATTAAAAATGATATGGAACAAATTCCGTAGGATACAGAAGCTTTTCAAGGATAGCTTCTCTTTGGATAACGGGGGTCAAGGTAGAAGAAAAGAAAAGCAAAGGATACGAGGACGACTAGGTTCGAAGAAAGATACAGCAACCGTTCCCCGGCAACGGCGCCAGAAAGTTTGTTGGCTATTTTAGCGTCACGAATAAATCCGCAAGCGCACAGATACCGTTGTAGCTTTCACCTCAGAGTATTCCAAGGGTTATCGAATCCACAGGGAATGTGTATGTACTCTTCTCTATTCTAGTCAGTCCAAGGACACACCAAGATAGGTAGAAGGGTAGAGAGGATTCCTAAGATAGTGCTACTGCTGAGTTAAAGGTCGATCTCTCGGGCACAATACTCTCTTCGGGCACCGGCTTACAACTGGTCTGCCAGTCGAATCCGGCAAACAGCTCTACGCTATATCCGAACGTGGAGGATTACGGAGGACCAATAGGACTGTCACCACCTACGGCCTACCTCTAACAAACCGTGGGATATAAGGCAAACAAAGGATAACCCCTAGCCTAGACACCACATCTACGCTATTGATTACTACTATAGTCTAACTACGTATCTCGAGTCTTAGCAAACTACAGCACTCTGTACGAATACAGAGCGACGAACCCGCGAGTAAGAGAACTGATCTCACTCAACTACAAGCACCACTAACATCTACTATACCAAGTAAAATACTCGAGATAGGAACCACAAATACTTACTAAATATCGAAGAATGTAGCGGCATCCGTAGAGATACAAGCTGGGAGCAGAGAGCCGACACCCCGGCACTTCTCCCAAACTACTCCCTCACTCTCGTAGAGGTTCAACAATGCAGAAGAGTGCCGAAGACCGGCATCCCTCCTAAGTACTTGTACCCTCGCCCTACTCTAAGACAACTCTAAACCAAGAGAAGGATTGAGAGAGCACTTGGATGGATGTGGAACTCCAACTTGGTGGTGTGTCCCTATTCTCACCCCCTCCCCTTGTATTTATAGGAGGGAGCCATGGTCCTTTCGGCCGAGGATTGCAGCTCTACCCCTTGGAACCGACCTTGGAAGCCAGTGAGGAGCTGCCACGCGTCAAAGATGAGGCGGTGGGGCCCATGAGCTAGGTCGGCCGACCTGGTAGGTCGGTCGGCCTGCCCGAGGCTCCAACCGCCCCCAAACTTGACATTTGGGCTGTCCTGGTGTCCCTTGTCCTAAATCCATGGGGCATGACTTGTCCTTCGCTGGTTTGCTTAGGTATTTGGGCTTGTTTCGATCCATTTCAGCCTGAATCTCATGCTCTGATTGGTTGCGCCTTTTGCCTTAAACTAAGAAGTGTGTTTCCCTGCTCATGAAGTGTGTTTTCAGCCTTATTTCTCCTGCATACAAATATTTACCAACACTTGTGGAAATGGTGAGTAATAAACCCCTACAACTATGTTAATATTTACATTTTATGTATTTATGCAGGAGTTGACGGTCTAGATTCGGTACTTAAGAGCCGTCAACAGCTGTTGAAAGGCTACCGTAGCTTCCTCGCTCCACTCGAACTTGTCCGACTTCCTGAGAAGTTTGAAGAAGGGCAGACTCATGTCGCCGAGTCGGCTGATGAACCGGCTCAAGGCCGCCAGGCACCCTGTAAGCTTCATCAGATCCTTCTTGCACCTGGGTGGCTCCATGAATCTGATAGCGTTGATTTTTGTTGGGTTGGCTTCGATGCCCCGGCTGCTTACGATGAAGCCGAGTAGCTTTCCGGCCGGGACGCCGAACACGCACTTGGTGGGGTTCAGCTTCCATTTGAATCTCCTGAGATTTTCAAATGTTTCCTAGAGGTCGGCAATGAACTGATCATTGGACCTGGTTTTGATGACGACGTCATCTACGTAGGCCTCGGCATTGCGCCCGATCTGCCCTGGAGGCATTTCTGGATGGCCTTATGGTAGGTAGCACCTGCGTTCTTGAGGCCGAACGTCATGGTGTTGTAGCAGTACACCCCAAAGAGCGTGATGAAGGATGTCTTCTATTGATCCAACTTCTTCAGGGCAGTCTAGTGGTATCCTGAGTAGCAGTCAAGAAAAGAGAGGAGCGCGCATCCGGCTGTTGAGTCAACAACCTGGTCGATGCGCGGGAGAGGGAAGGGGTCCTTAGGGCAGTGTTTTTTGAGATCTATATAATCGACACACATTCTCAATTCGCCATTTTTTTTACAAGGACTGGGTTTGCCAGCCATTCTGGATGTGTGACTTCTCAGATAAAACCAGTGGCTAGGTGCCGGGTTACTTCTACCCTAATAGCCTCCTTCCAATCTTGAGCGAAGCGACGCAGCCGTTGCTTAATGGGCCGTGCCTTCTCATTGAGATCCAAGGAGTGCTCAGCCTCCTCCCACGGTATGCCTGGCATGTTGAATGGCTTCCATACGAAGATGTCCCAATTGGCGTGGAGGAAGGAGGTGAGCACGAGTTCCTATGCGGAGTCGAGGTCGGCCCCGATCAAGGCGGTCTTGTCGAGGTGGTTGTCACTGAGGACGATCGCCTTCGTCTGGCTGTCAGGGTGCAGCTGGGACCCTGATGTCGAGTCGTTGGAGGGAATCTAGATCTGGTCGTTCCGAAGGGCCTTTGCCGCCTGGGCGATCTAGGCCTGGTTGCTGCTTCTCTCCAAGGTTTCTGCAGTGTTGATGTTCTCCATCTCGCAGGAGTGAGATGTCTGGATGTCGCTGTGGATGGAGAGGACTCCGTTGGGAGCCAGCATCTTCAAGAGAAGATACGTGTGGTTCAGGATCGCCATGAACTTGGCGAGAGCTGGTCTCCCCAGTATGGCATGGTAGGAAGTCTCGAACAGCGCCACCTCGAAGATGATGGACTCTGTGTGGTAGCTGTCCCGAGTGCCGAAGGTGACTGGGAGGGTGACCTTGCCGACCGGAGTCGAACCAGCACTGGGGATGATGCCGTAGAAGGCCTGGTCCGAAGGGACCAGCTTGGTCATGTCGAACGCCATGTCCTCTAGGGTCTTGGCGAAGATGATGTTGAGGACGCTGCCCCCATCAATAAGCACCTTGGCCAGACGAATCTGGAGGATCACCGGGTTCACCACAAGGGGATAAGCACCCGGCCTAGATAGGTGTACCCAGTCATCGCGTCGGTCGAAGGTGATGGGGATCTCGGACCAACGAAGGGGCTCAACCGGGTGCCTGAACACCGAGTTGACGTCGCGGTTGTGCAGCTTGATGCTGTGCTTGCAGGATGCCGCACTGGAGCCTCCAAAGATGATGTTGACCACCCGTTCTTCCACCTGAAAGGTACTAGGTGATCTGTTGCCTTGCTGATTGTCCTCGTCTCGCCTGGGCGAGCGGATTCTGTGGCCGTGGCCGCGGGAGCTCCTGGAGCTACCCGGCCTTTCGCGGTCGTCCAGCCTTGGACGCTTGGGCTCGTTCGGGGCGACGCTGTTGGAGAGGGCACAGCACTCACGCGCCGATCGGTGATGGCGATGGTGTTGTCGGGGCCGCGTTTGCGCTCGCGAGCCTTGGACGACTCGGCGCGGTCGCGGTTCTTGCCGTGTCGTGGAGGACGATCGCCAGCTGGACGGGCTGAGTCGTCGTCCCTTTGGCGAGGGCGATCGTGGGGGTCACGGCGGTCCTTGTGGCGGCGATGTGCATGCTCGGCGTCCTCCATGTCGGCGTGCTTGTTGACGACAGCCATCATGTCGGAGACGGTCTTGGGATTGTTTTCAAACATCTTCCTCCGTAGTTCGATGCTATGGAGGCCTTGGTGGAAGTGGTAGATCACATCCCTGCCATCAACTTCTGTACTTGTATTACGGTTAGCAAAGTACCTTTTGATGTAGTCACGTAGGGACTCGGAGGGGCGCTGCATGATGCTGCCTAGATCCCATATGGTTTTAGGGCCCGGGCAGGTTGCCTGGTAGTATTGGACGAAGGCGGTGCAGAGGTCCCGCCAGCAGTTGATCGAGCTGGAAGGAAGGGATTCGAGCCAGTTCTGTACCTAACGGCTCATCATCATTGGGAAGTAGGCCGCCATGATGTCGTTGTTGCCGTTCGCAGCTCGAATGGCGATGGCGTAGGTACGCAGGCACGTGTTGGGGTCGGATTCACCGTCGAACTTCTCGATGTCGACCGGCTTGAAGGTCGCGGGCCACTGGATGGCTCGCAACCTATCGGAGAAAGCGGAGAAGCTGTCGAGGTCATCCGCCAGGTCGTAGTCATTGTCGCGGGGTCGAAGATCGATGTTGTTGCGGTTGGCGCCAGGTGCGCCATGCTCCTCGTTGTAGCGGCGACGTCGTTCCCGCTCGACATTGTCCCGTTCGCGATAATGGTTTTCGATGCGGGGTGGAAGATCACGGCGGCCGAGGCGATCACAGAGATTTGGCTGGTTGACCTCCTCGTCGCGGCAATAGGGGCGCCAGCCGTCGGAGTTGCTACGGTTGGGCGGGAGGGTGAAGACAGCGACCTGATATCCAGTGTCAGGATATGAGGGCGGGTCAGATTGGATCTGCTCCGAGTCAGACTGATCCAGCTCGGTGATGCGCATATTGCCCATGCGTACACAGACCTGATCCGAGTAGACCGCAGAGTTGTTGTGGAGTCCATATGACATGACAGCCGAGCCACCTGGACGACCCAGCACGCTGTAACACCCTAATTTTCTCTCACAAGTAATTAAAATTTGTCTAAGTTTAAAAATGTTTGTCGCATTCATGCTGGTGCATTATTTTATTTGGTTGAGTGTTAGGGTTGAATTCAAATTTGAATTTGAATTCAAATAGGTTGAGTGGTGTTTGAAATAGGAAATAGAAATAGAAAAGGAGAAAGAAACTAGAAAACCCAAACCCAGCATCCATCCCAAAACCCGAAGCGGCCCAGCCCGCCACCTCCTTTTCTTCCCTTCCCCACGGGCCCAGCGACTCCCCGGCCCACCTTCCTTCCCTCGGGCCCAGCCCGACCCCTCCTCCTTTCCCTCCCGCGCTCAGCCCAAGCAACTCTCCCCGTTCGGCCCGTACGCCACGCTCTGCCCAGCGCGCTCAGCCCGCGAGCGCGTCGCCCCCCCCGCCACTGACAGCTCGACCCCACCGGTCAGCTTCGTCCCTCTCCTCCGCCCGCGATCCTCGCCGAGCTCTCTGCTCCACTCACCCCACTACCCTATGGACCCCCAACTCCGCCCAATGCCCTCCTTCTAGAAGCTCCACCCAGGGCGGATCACGCTGAGCCGTTCCGCGATCCGTTTCTTCCGCGCGCAGATCACGGCCGTGACCGCCGCGCCCGTGCGGGGCGCACCTCCCCAGGATCCCCGCCCGGCCTTTAATTGGCCCCCGCGGAAACCCCTGCGCCCTCATCCTCCCATCCCGCAGCCCCCAAACCCTAGCCGCCACGCTCGCACAGCTCCGCCGTGCGCTGCCATGGAACCGCCGCCCAGCTGCACCCCGAGCCATCACGACCCGCGCAATTGCTTCGCCGTAGCTCAGTGAAGCACGCCAAGCCCCCTTCACCGGCCCTACGCCTCTGCGTCATCGGAATCGTGTCGAGCCACCAAACTCCGGTAAGAACTGACCTCGGTCAATTCATCATGCCGACGTTCCTCCGGCCAGACTAACCCCCTATTCACCTTCTTAGCTCGACACCGAGTCCGTTCGTGGGATCCAGGAGCCCAGAAGCACCCCGCGTCGACCTCGTCCCCGTGCACCGCCTGTACGCCGCCGCAGAACCTCAACGCCGACGACCCTGCGCCATGCCTCCATCCAAACTAGTGCTCGGTGAGCTACACCACGACCCTCCCTACCTTTTGCGCTAGTTTTAGCGGCCCGTGAGCCCTTTCCGAGGCCGGAACGGCGCTCGCCGTCTTTCCGCTGCCGCGCAGGCGTAGCTCTGCCGTGGCGGGCACGCTGCAGCACGCTACCACCCCGCCCGAGCCTGGTTTCATCTTGTGATTGCCTTGCACTCAACCACGGGCACGTTTGCGCACAGTTCCAGCACCAGCACAGTCGCGCGCCTGCACGCCGGCGTGTTTCCGGCGCCCAGAGCCGCCGCCGCCATAGCATCCGCATCCATGAACCTTCCCGAGCCCCGCCGGTGCTACATGTGGATCACGCGCTCCGCGCTGGTAATCCCTGACCCAAGCCCGAGTCGAAACGACCCCCGGAGCACCGATTTCAGTGAGCTCCGGCGAGCCCCGCGCCGCGCCGCCGCGGAGTAGGTTCGGGTCGTCCGATCCGCGATCAACGCGCATGATTAGAAGCGCGTACACCTTTGATCCGAGCCACAAGATCTGGATCTGACGGCCGAGATCCACCCATACCAGTTCGCCCTGGTGTTTATTCTAAAGAGTCCCTGTCTTTCATCGAAATCAACCAGCGGTCCAGAAGCTTTCAAAAATAATTCCAAACCGCCCCTATTTTTTATGTTTAGGCCCCTGAGCTTTCTAGATATAGAACCCGCCGTCCACCTCTGGCTTTTTCATGTGTTAGCCCCTGGATCTTTTTGGTTTTTGCACAAAGGTCCCTGGTTTCTTGCGCAGAAGCCCCTAGAACTTAGTTTTTCTTACAATTAAGCCCCTAGAGCTTATTTTAGGCCTAGTTTTCGCGTTCTAGCTCCGTTTTAGGCGTTCTTTATATCCACGTGATCGTTGTAACGCGTAGAACAGTTCTAGCTTAGTTTTGTTCATTGTTTTATGTATTGTTGTACTGTTTCTTAGTATATGCCATTATTTGCATGTATGTTTATGTTGTGTATTGTTTTTGGCCATGTGATCGTGAGTAGACGTTGATCCATCTGAGGACCCCAGTACCAGTACCCGGAGCAGCCATCTTCAGATCAGTTTGAGCAGCAGTAGGAGTAGTTTGAGGAAGGCAAGTATAACATGAACAACACCTATCACCTTTAAATACAATTTCATACTGCATTTTAATACTGTATGACTATAAGGACTTTCCTAACCACTTTATATCCTTTATATATATCCTTTGGGTTGCATTTTTGGTTAGTTGTGCTAGGTGCCGTGCTATAACACACTTGGTTCTTTTTAATTAAATTGATTAATGGTATATGCAACTTAATTCTGGGAGTGGCCCGTTTGAGTGGCTGACGTCTCGTTATAAAATGTTTTTGTTAGAAACATGGTTTAGGGGCCCAGCACGGTGCTTAGTGTTTGGTTGGCCACTCTCCATAAGGACCGGTTCATAGAGCGACAACCTGGGACAACAGTGCTACCACAAGACTGGAATGGGACGGTCTTGACTTACTAATTCGGTCTTTTTGGTTTGGAGTAACTTACCTGCGGGGCAAAGGGTGGTAAGCTTCAATGGTCCCTGCTCCTCCGGCTTGGTCTGTACACCTGTGCTTGTACCCCCGTGAGGTGGGCCCATCGTCGCCGATCCAACTCTTCGCGGTTATGCCTTACCAACGAGATTCTTTGTAACGGCCTCGTAGTGTGCTTGCTAGCCATCTCACCTAAGGAAGTGTGGTGAACAACTAGCGTAGCTCACGACTTGTGGGTAAAGATGTGCAACCTCTGCAGAGTGTAAAACTGGTATACTAGCAGTGCTCACGGTCATGAGCGGCCCAGATCCTCCTTTTGATTAGTGGGGTTATCTTCCTTTGGTTAGGAGGGTTTCCCCGGGTGGCTTGGTTTGGTTTGGTTCTCAGTAGTATCATAATTAATTCTGATTAATTACTATGTAATTGGGTTATGGTAATTCATCAACTTGTAGTAAATAGCTTTAATAAAATTTTGCTAAGACTTAAAAGCTAATGCAGTTGAGTCAGCCAACCTTAGAGCCTCATAGTTTGTGTTATACTTGTTGAGTACAAGTTGTGTACTCATACTTGCCTTATCTACTCTTTTTCCTCTTGTCCTTTTTGGGGATACTCTACTGCTGCTCAGTTCCTGCCGACGCGAGGGAGTTCACCCGGTGCTACCAGGAGTACGAGGACTTCTAGGCGTTCGTCTCCCAGTCGACGTCCCTGTGGCGCCCTGCTTCCGAGAGTTTCTCGTATATGTTTTTACGCTTCCGTTGTATCAGACATTTTGTCATTAATGTAATAAATAATATTCGTACTCCCTTTATTATATCTTTTTACGTGATATGTGCTGTGATATACTGTTCATTCTATTGTATATACGTGTGACTTGATCCTGGCACGTATATGACTGCTCGGTTTATGTCCTTTTATAAACCGGGTGTTACAGAGTGGTATCAAAGCTATATCGACTGTAGGACAAAAGCCTAGATAGAACTGGTCGAGTTTTAGGACTTCTTCTCTCTCAGTCTTGTCTACCGAAACTATTTTGCTATTATATCCCTTGAACTCTAAGAATTTTACTCATCTTGCCTTGATTTCTCTCTATAAAATAGTTTCCGTAGATTCTGGCCTAAAGTAAGTCGTCTGATCATCATAGGTATAAGCTAAATGACCCCTTTATAATAGCACGATAGAACGTTCTGCGACACATTGTGTTAGTCGAGTCGTGTGTTAAACTAGGCTAAGTTGTGAAATTCGTATGCTTGTTATTATGCTATATGTTTGATTTGGATTTTTGGATGATTGCATAGTTTAGTAGTTAAATTTTGTTTAATGAAAATCAAATTTAAGTTAAAGTTAATTAGTTAATAAAGTGAGTTAGAACGTTGGGGTTAAAGCCATGCACTCTATCCTGTCTATTTTATCATGCCTAAGTCTTCCTTGCAGATAGATATCATATCCGTCTGAAATTATTTCTGCAATATCTTTGCTCATACATCTTTTGTTCAAATCAGATGGTGAACACCAGGAGCACCGGTTCCGGTTCTGGCCAGCAGCAGGGGCAGAACAACCAGGGTACCGGGATGCCGATGCCACCACCATTGACTCCGGAGCAGTTCTTCCAGCTCCAGATGCAGATGATGGCCACCTTGAACAACACTGTTCAGGAACTGTAGCAGGTCCACGCTCAGCCGCCGCCTCCGCCTCCACCACAGCAGCCCCGCGACAGGCAAGCGGTGTTTCTGAGGGGTCACCCGCCGACGTTCTCCCACACGTTTGACCCACTTCAGACAGACGACTGGCTCCGTGCAGTGGAGCGATAGCTGGACATCGCCCAGTGAGATGATCGGGAGCGTGTCTTGTACGCAGCAGGATAGCTGCGAGGGGCAGCTTTGGACTGGTGGGAGTCCTACCGAGTTCAGGACCGCGAGGCTTTCACCTGGATCCAGTTCCGGGAGCGGTTCCGCAGCCACAACGTCCTCGCGGGCGTTATGAAGACGAAGAAGAAGGAGTTCCTTGCGCTTAAGCAGGTAGACTCAGATATAATCTTTCAGCATTTCCTTTTGAGCTAGTATCCCCCTTGTTCTATTTTTTCTGAAGCATGAGCAAATCATTCGTCATACATCTGTCCTTTTCACTTCAGGGAACTATGACGGTCACGGAGTATCGTGATCGCTTCATTCAGCTCGCTCGCTACGCCCCTGCCGAGGTTGCTGATGATCGCGACAAGCAGTAGCACTTCATGGAGGGACTGGAGGACTACATCCAGTACGCGCTGCTCAACCTCCGCTTCGACGACTTCAACCATCTGGTTGACAGCGCGCTCAACACGGAGCGCAAGCACCATGAGATGGAGGACAAGAAGAGGAAGATCACTCCCGTTGCTTCCGGCAGCAACACCCGTCCTCACCTCCAGCCGCCCCAGCAGTACCAGCAGCAGCAGCAGTACCGGCCGCCTCAGCAGTACCAGCAGCGGCCACAGCAGTACCCCGCCTCGACAGCAGCAGGAGCATGCAGGTCAGGGCCCGAGGTTGCCGGCACCTCCGGCTCGTGCTGCTCCACCAGCTCCGCCAGCACCTCAGGCTCCACGGTAGGCAGCTCCTCCTGCCGGACAACAGGCTCAAGGACCCCTTCGCACCTGCTATCACTGCGGCCAACCAGGGCACTACGCCAACACTTGCCCCTGGAAGGCGCAGGCGGGACAGCAGGGGCGCCCAGCTAAGCCCAGGGCGCCACTTCAGGGGAGAGTGAACCACGTTACGGCCGAGTCAGCGGCCGAGGCTCCCAATGTGGTTATTGGTACGTTCATGGTCAACTCATATCCAGCTACTGTGCTTTTCGATACTGGTGCTACGCATTCCTTCATTACACAGTCTTTTGTCGAGCAACATGGTATTCGTACTAGCACATTAAAGAGGTGCCTGTTAGTATCTTCACCAGGAGGACAATTGAGGTCTCATACCTTCTGCCCCAGAGTTAGTGTATCCTTAAGGGGGGTAGAATTCAGTACAGATCTGATGGTGCTAGACACCAAGGGCATCAATGTCATTCTGGGGATGGAGACTCTTGCTAAGTGGGGAGTCTAGATAGATTGTGCTAAGAGGACAGTCTTGTTATCGGCTTCCAGTGGTCAGGAGGTTACTATCAGTGCAGTGGAACCTTCTGGATTTCTTCATCAGATGGAGGCTAGACCCACGGATGGTATTCGCGTGGTGTCTGAATTCCCGGATGTCTTTCCGGATGATTTGCCAGGTATGCCGCCTGAACGCGACATCGAGTTTTCTATTGATCTCTTGCCTGGCACATATAGAGCATGAGGAACTCAAGAAGACTATTGATGAGTTGCTAGCCAAGGGCTATATCCGTCGCAGCTTTTCTCCTTGGGCTTTTCCGTTGTTGCTAGTGGATAAGAAGGATGGCTCGAAGAGAATGTGTGTCGATTATCGGGAGCTGAACGCAGTTACCATTAAGAACAAGCATCCACTGCCCCGTATCGAGGATCTGTTTGATCTGCTTCGAGGTGCTCGTGTATTCTCGAAGATTGATCTGCGTTCGGGCTACTTTCAGCTGAGGATCCGTCCTGAGGATATTTTGAAGACGGCATTCACCTGCAGGTACGGGCTGTATGAGTACACAGTCATGTCTTTCGGCTTGACTAATGCCCCGTCTTTCTTCATGCACCTGATGGTTTTCATGGATTATCTGGATGTCTTCGTGGTGATCTTCATTGATGATATTCTGATCTTTTCCAAGACAGAGGCAGAGCATGAAGTTCATCTGAAGCTAGTGCTGCAGAGATTGAGGGAGCATCAGCTGTATGCCAAGTTCAGCAAGTGCGAGTTCTGGATTGACGAGGTTCCGTTCCTTGGTCATATCATCTCCAAGGGAGGCATTGCAGTTGATCCGAGCAAGGTGAAGGATGTGCTCGAGTGGGAGACACCGCAGACGGTGAAGGAAGTCCGGTCATTCTTGGGCTTAGCAGGATATTATCGAAGGTTTTTATTGAGAATTTCTCCAAGATCGTGAAGCCTTTGACTTCTTTGCTAGAGAAGAATGCGGCATTCATATGGACTGATGAGCGTCAGATGGCATTTGATGAGCTGAAAAAGAGGTTGACTACGGCGCCAGTCCTTACTCTGCCAGACCAGAACAAGAGGTTCACGGTGTATTGTGATGCTTCGAAGGATGGTCTTGGTTGTGTTCTGATGCAGGAGGGCAGAGTGATTGCTTATGCTTCACGACAGTTACGTCGGCATGAGCTGAACTATCCCACCCATGATCTTGAGTTAGCCGCAGTTGTGCATGCTCTGAAGATTTGGAGGCATTACTTGTATGGGTAGCAGTGTGATATCTACACTGATCACAAGAGCATCAAGTATATTTTCATGCAGAATGAGCTGAACATGCGGCAGAGGAGATGGTTAGAGCTGGTCAAGGACTATGACCTGGAGATTCACTATCATCCGGGTAAGGCCAATGTTGTGGCAGATGCTCTGAGCAGAAGAAGCTATGTCAACATGGCCGTTGCTTTCCAGATGCCTCCAGAGTTATGTGAGGAGTTTGAGCAGTTGAGTCTGGGTTTCTTGCATCATACTTCGAGTGCGACATTCGAGGCAGTGCCCACTCTAGAGGCAGAGATCCGGCAACATCAGAAGGAAGATGAGAAGCTGCAGGAGATCCGTGAGTTTCTCAAGATAGGCAAGGCTCCTCATTTCAGAGAGGATGATCAGGGTACCTTGTGGTACAAGAACCTGATCTGTGTGCCAGACGTGAAGGATCTCAGAAAGTTGATTTTGAGTGAGGCTCATGATACAGCTTACTCTATTCATCCGGGGAGTACCAAGATGTACTATGATCTTAAGGAACACTTCTGGTGGTATGGGATGAAGCGTTCAGTGGCAGAGTACGTGGCTATTTGTGACACCTGTCAGCGTGTCAAGGCTGAGCATCAGAGGTCGGCAGGTCTGCTACAGCCATTGAAAATTCCAGAGTGGAAATGGGAGGATATCACTATGGACTTCATTGTTGGATTGCCTTGTACTCAGAAAGGGTACAACTCTATATGGGTAGTAGTGGATCGTCTGACGAAGGTTGCTCACTTCATCTAGTGAACACTACTTACTCTGGTGCCAGACTTGCAGAGTTGTACATCTCCCAGATTGTCTGTTTGCATGGTGTGCCCAAGAAGATCATATCTGATAGAGGATCACAGTTCACTTCACGGTTCTGGGAGCAGCTCCATGATTCGCTGGATACGAAGCTGTGCTTCAGTACCGCCTATCATCCTCAGATAGATGGGCAGACAGAGAGAACCAACCAAGTGTTGGAGGATATGCTGAGAGCTTGTGCTATTCAGTATGGTATTAGTTGGGATAAGTGCCTGTCGTATGCTGAGTTCTCATATAACAATAGCTACTAGGCCAGTCTGAAGAAGTCCCCCTTTGAGGCATTGTATGGCAGAAAGTGCAGGACTCCTCTTTATTGGGATCAGATTGGTGAGAAGCAGCTCTTTGGCCTTGACATTATAGAAGATGCAGAGCAGATGATACAGGCTGTGCGGGAGAATCTGAGGATTGCACAGAGTAGGCAAAAGAGCTATGCAGATGGCAAACGGAGAGACCTAACCTTTAGCGTTGATGATTATGTATATCTGAAGGTGTCCCCGATGAGAGGAATCCGCAGGTTTAATGTGAAGGGGAAGTTAGCACCTCGGTATATTGGTCCATTTAAGGTGCTAGAGAGGAAAGGCGAAGTCGCTTATCGCCTGGAGTTGCCTACCAACCTCTCTGGAGTTCATGATGTCTTCCATATTTCTCAGCTGAAGAAGTGTCTACGAGTACCTGATGAGCAGGCACCACTGGATGGGTTAGATGTGCAGGAAGATCTGACCTATATTGAGCATCCGGTGAAGATTTTGGAGACATCAGAGAGAGTTACACGGAACAAATGCATCAAGATGTGCAGAGTTCAGTGGAGTCATCATAGTGAAGCTGAGGCTACATGGGAGCGAGGAGATGAGCTGAGGAAGACATATCCAGATATCTTTGCTAGCCAATCCAGCTGAATCTCGGTGACGAGATTCCTATAAGGGGTAGGTCTGTAACACCCTAATTTAAATTTTAGTATTTAATAAATTTAATTGGCTTTGTTTAATTTTCTAAGGTTTATTATGTTTAGTCTTGCATTTAATCTAATTTTCTCTCACAAGTACTTAAAATTTGTCAAAGTTTAAAAATGTTTGTTGCATTCATGCTGGTGCATTATTTTATTTGGTTGAGTATTAGGGTTGAATTCAAATTTGAATTTGAATTCAAATAGGTTGAGTGGTGTTTGAAATAGGAAATAGAAATAGAAAAGGAGAAAGAAACTAGAAAACCCAAACCCAGCATTTAGCCCAAAACCCGAAGCGGCCCAGCCCGCCACCTCCTTTTCTTCCCTTTCCCATTGGCCCAGTGACTCCCCGGCCCACCTTCCTTCCCCCGGGCCCAGCCCGACCCCTCCTTCTTTCCCTCCCGCGCTCAGCCCAAGAAACTCTCCCCGTTCGGCCCGCACGCCACGCTCTGCCTAGCGCGCTCAGCCCGCGAGCGCGTCGCCCCCCCCCACGCCACTGACAGCTTGACCCCACCGGTCAGCTTCGTCCCTCTCCTCCCAGGGACCCCCAACTCCTGTAGACCCACCGTCCAACTACGCCCAATGCCCTCCTTCTAGAACCTCCACGCAGGGCGGATCACGCTGAGCCGTTCCGCGATCCATTTCTTCTGTGCGCAGATCACGGCCATGACCGCCACGCCCATGCGGGGCGCACCTCCCTAGGATCCCCGCCCGGCCTTTAATTGGCCCCCGCGGAAACCCCTGCGCCCTCATCCTCCCATCCCGCAGCCCCCAAACCCTAGCCGCCACGCCCGCACAGCTCCGCCGTATAGAGCGCCGTGCGCCGCCATGGAACCGCCGCCCAGCTGCACCTCGAGCCATCACGACCCGCCGCAGCTCAGTGAAGCACGCCAAGCCCCCTTCACCGGCCCTACGCCTCTGCATCATCGGAATCGCGCCGAGCCCCAAAACTCCGGTAAGAACAGACCTCGGTCAATTCATCACTGCCGGCGTTCCTCCGGCCAGACTAACCCCCTATTCACCTACTTAGCTCGACACCGAGTCCGTTCGTGGGATCCAGGAGCCCAGAAGCACCCCGCGTCGACCTTGTCCCCGTGCACCGCCCGTACGCCGCCGCAGAACCTCAACGCCGACGACCCTGCGCCACGCCTCCATCCAAACCAGTGCCCGGTGAGCTACACCATGACCCTCCCTACCTTTTGCGCTAGTTTTAGCGGCCCGTGGACCCTTTCCGAGGCCGGAACAGGGCTCGCCGTTGTTCCGCCGCCGCGCAGGCGTAGCTCCGCCGTGGTGGGCACGCTGCAGCACGCTACCACCCCGCCCGAGCCTGGTTTCATCTTGTGTTTGCCTTGCACTCAACCACGGGCACGTTTGCGCACAGTTCCGGCACCAGCACAGCCGCGCGCCTGCACGCCGGCGTGTTCCCGGCGCCCAGAGCCGCCGCCGCCACAGCATCTGCATCCATGAGTGTGGCAGAACCACCCAAAACTACTGGGCCCGGGTGCACTGATCTTTGTTGCTAAGCAACTCTGACCCAAATTGGCACTCACCGGTAGTTCCTCGAGTGAAGCCTCGATTAAAGCCACGCTATTCCAGGATCAGCAGACAACACTCACACGAAGGTGAGCCCAGAGATTACAACACAGAACACTTCATACAACTCAGAGTGATTGCAGTGGAAAAGAAATTTATTACAAACCATGTTCAGAATAGTAAAGTACTACAGAGTTCCATCTACTCAAATTATTCAAGTTTCATTGTTCAGCGGAAGCATTAAAAGATAACTAGCGAAACACGTGACGCATCGATAAAAGCCCGTACAAAAGCGTCACTCAGCAGGAGGGCGATCAGCACCAGCTGAAGGGCCATCCCACTCAACAGACCAACCCGGAGGCAAGGTACACGGCCAAGTAAGACTCGCAAACAGATCTTCGAAGTTAGTACCTGAAAAACAGTGCCACAAGCAAGGCTGAGTATACTAATACTCAGCAAGACTGACCCGTCTCCGGATATATCATAGTCCGATAACTAGACATGCAAGACTTTTTGGTTGGTGGGTTTTGTTTTGCCAAAAACGCCGCTAAGTGTTGATCCTTTCTTTCAGGTTTTACTTAGCCATATTCTAGTTGGATTAACCATTCTAAATTTGCAACTAACTCTACACAAACATGGTAGAACAACCATTTAGTCATCCAGCAGTATTATCATCATCATGTTTCACTTGTTACTCTGTGTGACCGAAAACATTAAGCAATCTCATGCCGTGAGAGGCGGACGATTCCGAATCGAATTTCAACCTGGCCAGGGGAACCTAGACCACACGTATGGGAACCAAATCACCCACACAACATTTCCCCTTTCTTTCCAGTCCGTGGATCCAGGGCACCCTCCCCGACTACAGAGCCCGACGTCTCTGCACCCGTACGTCGCGACAAAAATAAACCTACTCCTACCAAGAGGGTGCAAAGGTTGTTCCACTCGCCGGTCCAATCAGGTACTTAAGCTTACCGATTATCATATTTCTCGGCATGTGGCTAGTACTTTCAAAAGCTTAACGAAATGAGCCACACACCGCGACCTTAGCCATTTTTGACTACACCAGCGGGGTATCACAACTACACAACCCCGCCCGTTGTCCTTATATTTCAGTAGGAAATAAAGTCAGTACAAAACCTATTTGCTCGCGAGAGGCAGGAAACCTCTCGACTTTTACCGTACCTAGTTAGCGGGGCAACTAATCGATAAAAAGATCCGGGATCAAACATAGGTACCTAGGGATCATGCATCTAAGATTTTCGATCAACGCCTAGAAAACTTAAATGCAGAAAGAAACTACTACAACACATTATAAATAGATAAAAGAATAATAACTCGGAAAATAAGGCATAATGCACCGGGGCTTGCCTTCTCGGGCACTGTCAGGCAGAAAAGCCTCTGGGGCTTGGCCCAGGTCTTGAGACAAGTTAGCACAATTCAAATTGACCTCCTGATCCACACGAGAGTCTGCGGGCACCAGTTCGTAGTCACCGTCCGCGAGATTAACCATTTCTATATGCAATGCAAGATTATGAGTTATTCATGAATAACAATTTCTTTTCTTCACGATAAAGTTGTAGTTCAACAAAAGTTAACTTAGTGATGATTTCAACATTTCATTTCATGGGCAGTCGTTTATAGAGTAGTAAACATGACTATGTTTCTTCATGAATGGGTGGGGTTTTGGTTTTCCTTTTTAATTTAACACATAACATGCTCTCATTATTTCATAACAACAAAACTACTAATAAGCTAGTGATGAACAACTAAGTAACACAGATCCAAACTTAAGCATGTATGGTATAAATTTCAGATTCTAACCATAGAGCAACACCACAACTACTCATGTAAGTAGATTACTCTAGTTACTTCACCTTTTTGTACAGATCGTTTAACATGGGTTCTGGTGCTACAAATTTTATGGGAGCATCTACAAAGTATCTACTCAGTACTGAAATTTTCCAGATTTTATTCCCTTATACAGTAGAGGTGACAAAAAGAACAAAAACAGAAAGCCATTAACCAAGATATATTCTACAGAGAGTTATACTAGAAATATGGTTCTCAACTTTTTACCAGAGCCTATTCATAAGCTAAACATACTCTAGAAAAATTATCAAGCTTTATATCCACCAGATAAATTAGTTATGCAATTAATTTAACACGAGTTAGCATAAATTTCTCACAGATCAAATGAACAGTAAAGCATGTGAACTTTTTATTACAGACAGATCATACTCTACACAAGAACATGTCAAAAGATCAAGATCAGATATGGTGTATTTTACTCAGAACAAAAATGGTAAAACTAACCATAGGATGCTAAGCATGATTATTCACCAAAGAAAAACTCAGTAACTGCAGCTCAAAATTTATAGGCAGGATCACAGAGCCAAAAACAGACATCAGAAATAAACATAGATTTTTCTGAGCATACAAACTATATATGAAGAATTAAGTTGATTAAACAAGCATAAAACATGGTATATAGCAAAAGAACTCTAATAAATCCGAATTGTTTTTATTAACAAGGTTTTAGTTACACATGTACGCATTAAAAATTTCAGAGCAAGTTCATGTGCATAATTTCCAGTATTAAATCGAGATAGCTAGCAACAGATTAGAGAATCTTGATTGTTCCAACATGATTACTATTTGTTCTGGGTGTCATATTTTTACAGTGATCTTAATATTCCATTAGTGATAACATATCCAAAAATCAAGGTCATTTGTTGAGTAGAACTTCCTGAACATGCATAGGTTGATTTTCTTATTCTTTTCCTAGATTAAATTTGGTTAAGTTTCTGCAGATGTGACTGTTACAAAATTTGTAGATCTTGTTACAAGGATTCCAGATCATTTGAGTTTATATTTTTACGATTTTTCTGTGATTTATTCTGCATTTTAGAAGTTCACTGGTATACACTAGAATTCTTGCAAACACACCCTTGAACGAAAAAAAGAAATTACAACCGGGCCCTTCGCCGGCCTTCTCCGCCGCTGCAGCTCACCCGGTGGTGTTCTGCTAGGCAGGGCTTACCGGGGCTGCAACAGGGAGGTGCGTGGTAGAGTAGGGATCGAGGAACACGTACCCTGGTCGGCGTTCGAGTGTTTGGTGCACGGACTCGAGCTCGTCGGCGTCAATGGCGGAGCGGTTGTTCGGTTTGCCGGCGTTGTAGGTGAAGGAGGGCACAGGGTAGGGGAACAGGGCGTGCCCGCGCACCGCATGAGCTTGAGGATGCGCCTGGGGTAGCTGTAGTGCTCAGTCTCCCTCGAAGCTGGCTGGTCCGCAGTGAGCTCGAGCTCGCCGGCGGCGGCGCAAAAGGGGAACGACGTCGGGAGAGGGAATGGGTTCGATTCCGCGCGCGTGGAGCTCAACTGGAAGGTGGAGAAGCTGCTGCGGTGGTTGGATGGGACAATGTAGTGCTGTGGTGGCCGGTCCGCGTGAGCTAGATCTCGCCGGCCATGGCAGAACGGCGGGATGAGGAAGAAGGAGGAGAAGGCGCGCGACGGTGGAGCTCTGGGGGTCTTTATAGGCCAGAGAGCTCCTGGGCGAGGTGAGTAGCGTCTGGGAGCGGTCGATTTGGCCCTGGGCGAGTCGACGGCGGACTGGCGGGGCGAGCGGGCGGCGCTGCGCATGGCGGGGGTGGCGTGGCGGCTCGGGAGCGCGTTTGGGACGCGTGTGCGCGCGGGGAAGTGCCAAAGGGCGGGCCAGGTGGCGCTAGAGGGCTCCCCGGATGCATTTGGCCGCGGGCGCGCCGTGGACGAGGTCCACCGGCGGCGTACGGCAGGCGGCGGCGAAACAGAGCAAGCCGGGAGGAGAGAGATGGAGATAAGGGCATATCTGCAATTTCTGAAATTCCAGGGACCTCTCGGTAATCTAAAAATATCTCCTACTTAGAGGGCTCAAATGAAAAAGTGTTGAATAGCAATTTTGCATAACTTTTTAAGATCTACAACTTTCGTGTTATGCAAATTTTCATTTGAAACTCACATTTTGAACTATTCATAAATTTGAAATCTTGCACAAAAGGGCTTTGGTTTTATTCTGTTTTTGACTGAAATTCAATTGAGCACATGTCATTTGAAGTACCTCCCATGAGCCAACAAAAATTTTGTGCACATTTTTGAATTGAAATTTGAGTAGTTTTTCACTCCTTTTTCTTTCTCCTTTAATTTCTTTTGTATACTTTGACTTTCATTTGCCCCTTTCTTTTCAAAATTAATTTCCCCCATTTTCCTTTTAAGGTTAAATAAGGTACAGTGATATGTATTTAAGTGTACTGACACTTGAGGTGTCACAATGAGCCTTCCCGAGCCCCCCCCCCCCCCGATGCTACATGTGGATCACGCGCTCCACGCTGGGAATCCCTGACCCAAGCCCAAGTCGAAATGACCCCCGGAGCACCGATTTCGGTGAGCTCCGGCAAGCCCCGCGCCGCGCCGCCGCGAACAGAGCCGCCGGCGGGCGAGCGCCGCCGCTCCCGCGCGCGGAGTAGGTCCGGGTCATCCGATCCGCGATCAACGCGCATGATTAGAAGCGCGTACCCCTTTGATCCGAGCCACAAGATCTAGATCTGACGGCCGAGATCCACCCATACCGGTTCGGCCTGGTGTTTTTCTAAAGAGTCCCTGTCTTTCATCGAAATCAACCCGCGGTCCAGAAGCTTTCAAAAATAATTCCAAACTGCCCCTATTTTTTATGTTTAGGCCCCTGAGCTTTTTAGATATAGAACCTGCCGTCCACCTCTGGCTTTTTCACGCATTAGCCCCTGGATTGTTTCGGTTTTTGCACAAAGGTCCCTGGTTTCTTGCGCAGAAGCCCCTAGAACTTAGTTTTTCTTACAGTTAAGCCCCTAGAACTTATTTTAGGCCTAGTTTTCGCGTTCTAGCTCCGTTTTAGGCGTTCTTTATATCCACGCGATCGTTGTAACACGTAGAACAGTTCTAGCTTAGTTTTGTTCATTGTTTTTATGTATTGTTGTACTGTTTCTTAGTATATGCCATTGTTTGCATGTATGTTTATGTTGTGTATTGTTTTTGGCCATGTGATCGTGAGTAGACGTTGATCCATCTGAGGAGCCCCAGTACCAGTACCCGGAGCAGCCATCTTCAGATCAGTTTGAGCAGCAGCAGGAGCAGTTTGAGGAAGGCAAGTATAACATGGACAACACCTATCACCTTTAAATACAATTTCATACTGCATTTTAATACTGTATGACTATAAAGACTTTCCTAACCACTTTATATCCTTTATATATATCCTTTGGGTTGCATTTTTGGTTAGCTGTGCTAGGTGCCGTGCTATAACACACTTGGTCCTTTTTAATTAAATTGATTAATGGTATATGCAACTTAATTCTGGGAGTGGCCCGTTGGAGTGGCTCACGTCTTGTTATAAAATGGTTTTGTTAGAAACATGGTTTAGGGGGCCAGCACGGTGCGTAGTGCTTGGTTGGCCACTCTCCATAAGGACCGGTTCATAGAGCGACAACCTGGGACAACAGTGCTACCACAAGACTGGAATGGGACGGTCTTGACTTACTAATTCGGTCTTTTTGGTTTGGAGTAACTTACCTGCGGGGCAAAGGGTGGTAAGCTTCAATGGTCCCTGCTCCTCCGGCTTGGTCTGTACACCTGTGCTTGTACCCCCGTGAGGTGGGCCCCATCGTGGCCGATCCAACTCTTCACGGTTACGCCTTACCAACTAGATTCTTTGTAACGGCCTCGTAGTGTGCTTGCTAGCCATCTCACCTAAGGAAGTGTGATGAACAACTAGCGTAGCTCACGACTTGTGGGTAAAGATGTGCAATCTCTGCAGAGTGTAAAACTAGTACACTAGCCGTGCTCACGGTCATGAGCGGCCCAAATCCTCCTTTTGATTAGTGGGGTTATCTTCCTTTGGTTAGGAGGGTTTCCCCGGGTGGCTTGGTTTGGTTTGGTTCTCAGTAGTATCATAATTAATTCTGATTAATTACTATGTAATTGGGTTATGGTAATTCATCAACTTGTAGTAAATAGCTTTAATAAAATTTTGCTAAGCCTTAAAAGCTAATGCAGTTGAGTCATCCAACCTTAGAGCCTCATAGTTTGTGTTATACTTGTTGAGTACAAGTTGTGTACTCACACTTGCCTTCTCTACTCTTTTTCCTCTGGTCCTTTTTGGGGATACTCTACTGCTGCTCAGTTCCTGCCGACGCGAGGGAGTTCACCCGGAGCTACAAGGAGTACGAGGACTTCTAGGCGTTCGTCTCCCAGTCGACGTCCCTGTGGTGCCCTGCTTCTGAGAGTTTCTTGTATATGTTTTTACGCTTCCGTTGTATCAGACATTTTGTCATTAATATAATAAATAACATTCGTACTCGCTTTATTATATCTTTTTACGTGATATGTGCTGTGATATACTGTTCATTCTGTTGTATATACATGTGACTTGATCCTAGTACGTATATGACTGCTCGGTTTATGTCCTTTTATAAACCGGGTGTTACACACGCTCTCGCCAAGTTGAATGCACTCGGCAAGGGATCTGGTAACGCAATATATTCCGGAGATTAGATCGGTATTGGAGATGACCGGACGACGCGTTGCCCTAGGGCGAATGATCGGAGGATCGTTGATGTCAAGTTCGGAAACCCAACGAATGATGGAACTCTACACCATCAGATTGGATCTGATGCTTGTAGAGTTGCCACTCTCGGTGATCGAGGGGCTGGTGGGTGGGTTCTGGGGAACCATAGTTTCCGGGAAACTACCGAAGGTGAAGGCGAATCCGGCGGCGGCCTCCATCTGGATGCTGATGTTGGCGGAGAAGAAGACACCGGATCTTGATGCCATCGAGCTCGCTGCAAGGACTCCTGAGAAATCCCTCCTACCTGGCGCGCCAACTGTCGGATTGCTTATCCGGCAAGTCCACCAGGGGTATGACCGGCGGTAGATTTGTAGGTGAAGGTGGGATTCCGGAGCCAAGAACTAGATGGTTGCGAGATGATGCTAGTGTTTAGACAGGTTCGGGCCGCTCGGGAGCGTAATACCCTACGTCCTGTGTTATGTGTATTGTATGGGCTTGATGATGGAAGATGCAGATGAATAACGATGCGTTCTATGGGTCCCCTCACGGCGCCTTTATAGGCCAGGTGCCGTGGGTTACAAGTAAGGAAGGATATCTACTCAGGTTGTTACATGGAATCAGGTCGGTTGAGATCTCTAGATATCCGGAATACATATCCGTGCCTTGATCCTGATCCTCGGAGGAACCTTCCAACGTCCAGCTGAGTGCCTGTCCGCCGGGTAGTCTTGTAGAGTGGTCCTAGCCGAGTAGGTACCCAGTTGGGAAATAACTACTTGGCTGGGAGGTACCTGGATGTACCTCCATCAGTGATCTATCCTGAAGATGAGATCGTCGTTGGAGATGACGGGGCGATGGGTCACCCTGCGGCGAACGATCGGAGGATCGTTGATGTCGACTACAGAAACTCGACGAGCGATGGAGCTTTGGGCTATCAAATCGGATCTGACGGTCAAAGAGTTGCCGCTCTCAGTGCTCGAGGGGCTGGTGGGTGGTTCCTGGGAACCATAGTTTCCGAAAAACTACCGAAGGTGAAGGAGAATCCGGCGGCGGCCTGCATCTGGATGCTGCCGCTGGCGGAGATGAAGACGCTTGATTTTGATGCCATCAAAACTCGTTGTAAGGACTCCTGAGAAATCTCCCCTACCTGGCGCGCCAACTGTCGGATTGCTGATCCGGCAAGTCCACCAGGGGTATGCCTAGCGGTAGATTTGTAGTGAAGAGGGAATTCCGGAGCCAAGAGTCGGATGGTTACGTGATGACACAAGGATTAGACAGGTTTGGGACGCTCGGAAGCGTAATACCCTACGTCCTGTGTTTTGTGTATTGGATGAGCTAGACGATGATGAGTTGAAGCGTTTTCTATGAATCCCCTCACGGCCCCTTTATAGTCCAGGTGCCGTGGGTTACAAATAAGGGAGGATATCTACTCGGGTTGTTACATGGAATCAGGTCGGTTGAGATCCCTAGATATTCGGAATCCGTATCCGCGCATTGATCCTGATCCTCGGAGGAACCTTCCGACATCCAGCCGAGTGCCTGTCCGCCAGGTAGTCGTGCAGAGTAGTCTGGCAGAGTAGGTACCCAGTCAAGGGGGTAACTACTCAGCTGGGAGGTACCCTGGTCTACCTCCGTCATTGACCCATCCCTAGAAATGGATTTTTAGGGAGGGGTGACGCCATTACTCGCCCTAAAAATGATGCCATTTTTACCAAATATTTGTAGTCACCCACCCCTAAAAATGGGGCGCTTTTTTCAGGGGCGGATGATGGCGTCACCCGCCCCTAATACTGGTACAAAACGGGCCTTTAGTCCCGAGCCACAACTCCAATTAATCCCGATTTTCGAACCGGGATCGGGAGTCTGGGACTAAAGGTCCCAGGCCTTTAGTCCCGGGTCCAATAACCGGGACTAAAGGGCATGTGCAAAGCAAAAATATTCTACGCGACTCAAGATTTGAACACGAGATGTCTCACCTCACGCGTAGCTTCCTTACCACCCCACCTACACAGCACACATAACTTTGAATAAGGTATCTTCCTTTTAAACTAACCAGTGAAGGACCATTTAGTCCCGGTTGGAGCCACCAACTGGGACTAAAGGCACTTTTGGTCCAGATTGGAACCACCAATCAGGACTAAATGGTCATCCTTTAGTCCCAGTTGGTGTTACCACTCAGACTAAATGTCCAGGACATTTGGTCCCAGTTGGAGTCACCATCTGGGACTGAAGGGTGACTTTTAGTCCCGGTTGGTGGCTTCAACAGGGACTAAAGCTTCCCGCCGCCCCCTAGCCATTGGACCTGCCCGAAACTAAAGCCTTCATTGGTCCCAAGTCTAATGGTGGCCGGGACTAATATGGAGGACAAAGACCCTTTAAAAAATTGAAAAGCAGTGGCGCAGGCGCACACTTCCTTGTATTTGGAACGACAGCAGCAGCAGCACATGCATTCTCTCTTCCTTATCTCTTCAGTCTTCTCCCCCATCTCTTCCTCTCCCACATGCCGCGGTGCACGGAGCTACCGGCGCATGCGGAACGAGGCAAGCGCGTGGGTGGGCGGATCCGGTGGTTGGAGGTGGTAGTGAGCTCGCAGGCGGGCGGATCCGGTACATAAACCAGGTCGCGCTCGATGCGGAGTTGCACTGGCACCTTCTGCGGCAACCTGCTGGTCGGAGCCATGGCGCACTCCTAGAGGCTACTCGTGTAGGGCCTCACATCACTCATGTTTTTCTGTGCCCATGCCGATGAGTACGACCTGCTGCCACCCAGCCCGCTGGGTGCTGGTGCTTATGGCGCACAACAAGCCTGCGTCCCATCCTCAGTAGGTGCGGGCTATTCGATTTAAATTTTGATTTCCTAGTGTGCGCTGCAAAGTTTGAAAGAATTTCTCCCCATCCTTGTCCCTACTAGGTACACATCTCTGTCATCGGGGCGAAGAACATGCGCATCTCGAGGCTCACCGATGACCAGAGCGCACCGTCCGTGCTCGAAGACGGCAGATCCACGAGATCAAGACGCTGCCCGTGGTGGAGTTCACGCCGTTCGCCGCATACAACGCACGGTGGGCCGGTGGCGGATGCCACTCGAGGAGAGCGGCTCGCAGGGAGCAACGGCAGCTCTGCGCAGGGGAGCAGTGGTGGCTGCTAGCTGGCAGTGATTTTTTTTTGTTTTTTTTATTTGTAGGGGCGGGTTGCGGTGTGATTCATCCCTGAAAACCAATTTGTAGGGACGGGTCATCCCGTCACCTGTCCTTGGAAATCTATTTTCAAGAGCGGGTGAGGGGGTCCCTGTTGACGATCAAAATTGGCACGGCTGTGCAGACCGGTCTGACCGGTATGCAGAGACTGGTCAGACCAGTAAAGGTGACTGTTGACGGCTATAAAGTACCGAATTTAGGCCATCAAGTACTGCATAAATACATAAAATGTGAGCATCAACCTAGTGGCAGGGGTTTATTACTGACCATTTCTACGAGTGTTGGTAAATATTTGTATGCAGGTGAATTAACAGAGAAAACACACTTCATGAGCAGGGAAACACACTCCACAGATCAAGGTAAAATGCGCAACTATGTACAAGGATCAAATGGCCCACTAGATAGCCTCATATGAGAAGGAATGCAGCCCACAAGCAAGGTGACATGTCATCAATCCGTGGCAACACCCTCTCAACAAATCAAACGCGTTCACGAGGATCCACGGGCCCACTAGAGCATCCAAACCGCCTTAAGAGGGGCCCACACCCCTGGGTATGACATGGGGGCCCACCTAGTAGCCTCCAGACCAAGTTTGAGGTGGTTTAGCCACCTTTTCCGGTCGGCCGACCAACCAGGTCGCCCGATCTAAGGTCGGTTCACCTCGGCCTCATCTTCCACGTGAAGATCCCTCATTTGATGCCAAAGGCGGCGCAAGGAGGCACCGGCTCAATCCTGCAGCCGAGGAGGCCATGGCACCCCTCTATAAATAGTAGAGGGGGGGCTCCAAATGAAGACATCCATCCAAGTGCTCTCTCAAGCCTTCTCTTGGTTTAGAAGTGTCTTAGAGTAGGGAGAGGGTAGAGGTATGTAGGAGGGGCGCCGGTCTTCGGCACTCTTCTCCATTTTGTACCTCTATGAGAGTGAGAGAGTAGTTCGGGAGAAATGCCGGGGTGTCGGCACTCTGCGCCAGCTTGTACCTCTACGGATGTTGCTACATTCTTCGGGTTTAGTAAGTATTCGTGGTTCCTATCTCTAGTATTTTACTTGGTATAGTAGATGATAGTAGTGCTTGTAGTTGAGTGAGATCAGTTCTCTTACTCGCTGGTTCATCGCTTTGTATTCATACAGAGTGCTGTAGTTTACTATGGGATATCATACGTAGTTAGACTACAGTAGTAATCAGCCCATACAGAGTGTCTAGGCTAAGGGTCATCCTTCGTTTGCCTTATATCCCATGGTTTAGTAGAGGTAGGCTGTAGGTGATGATAGCCCTATTGGTCCTTTGTAATCCTCCACGTTCGGATATAGCGTGGAGCTGTTGGCCGGAGTCGACTGGCAGACCAGTTGTAAGCCGGTGCCCGAAGCGAGTATTGTGCCCGAGAGATTGACCTTTCACTCAGCAGTTGCATTATCTTAGGAATCCTCTCTACCCTTCTACCTATCTTGGTGTGTCCTTGGACTGAGTAGAATAGGAGTTAGTTCACACATGTTCCCTGTGGATTCAATAACCCTTGGAATACTCTGAGGTGAAACCTACAATGCTATCCGTGCGCTTACAGATTTATTCGTGATGCTAAAATACCCAATAGTGACTTTGTCAAAATGCAAATTTGACTTCACCATTGTGTAGCTCTCGTTGAGATGATCAAAATGCATATATGGAACGTCCGATTTGGATTTCGGATGAGAGAGTTATGACTTCGGGAAGATTTGACCCAGACCCAGACCGGTCAGACCGGTTGGCTAGGGCGGTCAGACCTGTCTAGACAGCCCAGTCCAAGTTAGGAGTTGTATTTTGACACGAAATTAATTAGGGTTTCAACTCCTAATGGAATAAGACCATCCCTCCCTATAAATATAAAGGGTCACGGGCGATTGAGGGGATCCAACCCAATCGAATCTATCAAATCGTTCTACTTTTATCGTTTTTACCTTTCTTCCTCATTACCCTACTTTTCCAACCTCGACATGCTGTTCTTCCTTCGCCTCCATGGCGTTTGAAGATGCCCTAGCTGGCCTGCCGAGACTAGGGCAACCCTACATGTGCTTGCCCTGACGGAGTCTGTCGGTACCTCAGGACTGGGGTACCCCCTCTTGCTATGTCAAGACTCGTGTAGTTATCCGTAACTGCGCCCTAAGGAGCTGAGCAGCCGGATCTCTGGGGTCCGGCTCCATCTCACCGGACCAACAGCCCCGGACCCGCTTCCCGCTCGGGACAGGTCCGCTGTCACCACGTGTCCTGGAGAAGAAAGCGCTCAGGGCCAAAACGACCGGGGGCCCCGGACCCCCCACGGGGTCCCGGACCCCCATATACTATCCGGACCCCTCTCCGGGAGGGAACAGACACCCCGCCTGGGGGGTCCGAAGCCGCCACGTGTCCGTAGGCGCAGGTACGCGTGTGGCCACCAAGCTCCCTCAGAAAGACTTGCCCACCTACCGCATTCAATGCGGGAGGCGTTAAGTGCTCTGCCACAGCAGAGCCCGAGGAGACTTTTGCTAGGCTATGCTGTTAGTCGCGTGTTACCAAGGTGCACTGTACAGCCGCTAGCACCACTCACGCCACGCGTGTTAGCCTGCTACGCCAGTTAGACACGACAACTCGGCGACGGAGTATCATAACGCCTATGCGGTAGACCCAACAGTCTACGCCGCAACCTACATTGCCTCAACGGGCGCCTCGCCGATGGGAAAGGAGAAGACCTCCCTTGGTCAGGAAGTCTACAAGACGATGAAGCGTATCCGGCAAAAGATGCTCCATCACTGTAGCACAATTAGTATCTATTTAGTATAGTATACATCCTTGTTGGGCCCACCTATCGGGGTCCAACGCCTATGTACGCGCCCTCCTTGCTCTATAAAAGGGGAGCGCCCGTTAGAGAAGCTCTCAAGTCGAAAGAGAGACTTGGGGGAAGAGGATAGACTCATTCATTCCTAGTGCAATACACCACACAGTGATGTAGGGTATTACGCTCCGGCGGCCCGAACCACTCTAAATCCGTGTTTTCTTGTGTTCTTACCCCGAAGCTAGATCGGCCTAATAGCTTAGCACTTCCCCGAGTACTCCCCCATGGGGAATAGGTGGGTGTGTTCCGCCACCCGGCTCTGGGTACCCCCAAAAGCCCATGACATTTGGCGCTGTCCGTGGGGAAGATGCAGGCGTTGGCTAGATCTCCAAACTTCTAAGGCTGAGCTCATCCTCTGCAACGGCGGCGAGAAGATGAAGAGAGGCATGGCGGCACCTACGCCGCATGTCACTGCGCTGAGGCACCAGCGCCCTCGGTGCGGCGGCGCACGGCAGCGGCGCCTGCTGTGCGTCGCCACTGCGACACCTCAGGGCCGGCACGGCTCAAGGTTTTCTCTCAAGCAACCGCCAGGGTTCCCCGACGGCGGCGTGATATCGGCTCAAGGCTTTCTCTCAACACGAAGCCTGGAGCCAACCACTGTCGCCCGGGTGAAGTTGCCCGTCGACTCCTCCCTCCCCAGGACCGAGTCTCTCTCGGTCCTGCTGCAGACAGGACTCCGCCACCAGGCGCGGGGGCCCAACGCCAGCACCAAGGTCGAGACGGCGAATGACCGCCCTTCTACACGCTCCGTGCTCATCCAAACGAGCACCCAGCTCGTGATGAGCGGTCATCGGGCCGGCTTCCGACGGCAGACGGCGACAGTTGGCAACGGCAGGGCCACTCCCATTCAAAGCCAAAGAATTTGTTCCCATGCTATCTGAGCGTAGGACAATTCTTGTGCTGGGAGGAGCCCTGCAAGCTACAGAGGTGATGCTGGATGATGCTATACAAGCACATCTAGGGCGCCATCGCCCCAACGACTCAGAAGAGCCCCCAAGATAGCAGCTCCACTACGGCCAGCAACGTGCATGCCTTGCAGGCGACGGCTGTAGGATATCACTAGATAGGATTGGGTGTGTTTCTCCTTTGTAATGATTTGGCACCTACGTGTGATCCAGAGCGGTAAAGGTCCGTCCTTGTAAACCCGACCTCTAGCTTCATCACACAAATAGGCGACACCGGCAAGTGGTCCAGAGCGGTAGAGGTCCGCCCTCGTAATCCCGACCTCTGATGTTCACCGTGAATCAAGCAATGAAGGAGATTCGCTTTCTCAGTCCTATCTTTACATTAACCTGATAGCACTTTGTCTGTTCAGCTTGTATGTTTTCTCCCTTCAGTACAGAATCTTTTCTTTTGTTGCTAACAATCCAAATTAAGCTGCTAGCTTGTGGTCAGGTGAGGACAGCCCTTCTAGCTGGAAGGCAGTTCGGACCCCTAGGGACCTGCTCAGGAGAAGTGGTGCTCGTATCCTGGGGTAGAGAAGCTCCGCGTAGCTTAGGCTGGTAATGTACCTTAAGCCTACGTACTTCGCAGTCCTATTACGAGTTCCCTAGTATCCGAGGCTGCTGTTCCTAGAGGTCCCGGGCTCTTTTCTAGTATAAGGCCTGGTTTCCTGCGCCTTGCTGCAAGGTCCGGTGGCATAATTCATGGATCGTCAGCAACAATCCAAGTCCACTCCGGTGGCCCGCTCCGGCAGAGACCGCTCGCCACGGTCGCTCCAAGTCCACCCCGGTGGCCCGCTCCGGCGGCGACCGCTCGCCACGGTCGCTCCGAGTCCACTCCGGTGGCCTGCTCCGGCGGCGACCGCTCGCCACGGTCGCTCCAAGTCCACTCCGGTGGCCTGCTCCGGCGGAGACCGCTCGCCACGGTCGCTCCAAGTCCACCCCGGTGGCCCGCTCCGGCGGAGACTGCTCGCCACGGTCGCTCCAAGTCCACTCCGGTGGCCCGCTCCGGTGGAGACCGCTCCCCACGGTCGCTCCAAGTCCACCCCGGTGGCCCGCTCCGGTGGAGACCGCTCGCCACGGTCGCTCCAAGTCCACCCCGGTGGCCCGCTCCGGCGGAGACCGCTCGCCACGGTCGCTCCAAGTCCACCCCGGTGGCCCGCTCCGGCGGAGACCGCTCGCCACGGTCGCTCCAAGTCCACCCCGGTGGCCCGCTCCGGCAGAGACCGCTCGCCACGGCCGCTCCAAGTCCACTCTGGTGGCCCCCTCCGGCGGAGACCGCTCGCCACGGTCGCTCCAAGTCCACCCCAGTGGCCTGCTCCGGCGGAGACCGCTCGCCACGGTCGCTCCAAGTCCACCCCGGTGGCCCGCTCCGGCGGAGACCACTCGCCACGGTCACTCCAAGTCCACTTCGGTGGCCCGCTCCGGCGGAGACCGCTCGCCACGGTCGTCCAAGTCCACTCCGGTGGCCCGCTCCGGCGGAGACCGCTCGCCACGGTCGCTCCAAGTCCACTCCGGTGGCCCGCTCCGGCGGAGATCGCTCGCCACAGTCGCCTAAAGCCGGGTCCGGGGAAGTAGTGCTTGCTCCTTGGGCAGTTCGAGGTCCGCTTAGCTCGGTTCCGTACCCTAAGCCTGCACCTTCGCCGCCCAATGGAGAGCACTCTAGTACCTGAACCTTGCGACAAGTGCTACGGTATTGAAGGGGTCCGGAGCACCCGCTCTCGACATGGGCACGCCAACGCAATCAGCATTGCGTCATGATAATGGCCCCACCTGCGGGTTTGTACCTCTCCCGAGGTGGGCCCGGGGGCCACTGTCGGTACCTCAGAACTGGGGTACCCCCTCTTGCTATGTCAAGACTCGTGTAGTTATCCGTAACTGTGCCCTAAGGAGCTGAGCAGCCAGATCTCTGGGGTCCGGCTCCATCTCACCGGACCAACAACCCCGGACCCGCTTCCCGCTCGGGACAGGTCCGGTGTCACCACGTGTCCTGGTGAAGAAAGCACTCAGGGCCAAAATGGCCGGGGGCCCCGGACCCCCCACGGGGTCCCGGACCCCCATATACTATCCGGACCCCTCTCCGGGAGGGAACAGACACCCCGCCTGGGGGTCCGAAGCCGCCACGTGTCCATAGGCGCAGGTACGCGTGTGGCCACCAAGCTCCCTCAGAAAGACTTGCCCACCTACCGCATTCAATGCGGGAGACGTTAAGTGCACTCTGCCACAGCAGAGCCCGAGGAGACTTTTGCCAGGCTGTGCTGTTAGTCGCGTGTTACCAAGGTGCACAGTACAGCCGCTGGCACCACTCACGCCACACGCGTTAGCCTGCTATGCCAGTTAGACACGACAACTCGGCGATGGAGTATCATAACGCCTATGCGGTAGACCCAACAATCTACGCCGCAACCTATACTGCCTCAACGGGCGCCTCACCGATGGGACAGGAGAAGACCTCCCTCGGTCAGGAAGTCTACAAGACGATGAAGTGTATCTAGCAAAAGATGCTCCATCACTGTATTACCATTAGTGTCTATTTATTATAGTATACATCCTTGTTGGGCCCACCTGTCGGGGTCCAACGCCTATGTACACGCCCTCCTTGCTCTATAAAAGGGGAGCGCTCGTTAGAGAAGCTCTCAAGTCGAAAGAGAGACTTGGGGGCAGAGGATAGACTCATTCATTCCTAGTGCTATACACAACACAGTGGATGTAGGGTATTACGCTCCGGCGTCCCGAACCACTCTAAATCCGTGTGTTTTTGTGTTCTTGCCCCGAAGCTAGATCGGCCTAATAGCTTAGCACTTCCCCGAGTACTCCCCCTTGGGGAATAGGCGGGTGCGTTCCGCCACCCGGCTGTGGGTACCCCCAAAAGCCCACGATAGGGTCCCTCCCGGGTGAGCGTTCGTCGAATCGTTGCCGTTCTGCACGGCGACCGGTCTGACCAGTTCCTCTGACCGGTCTAACCGCTCCACGCAGGAGGCGCTGCAAGGACCCCCTCCTCATGCCGAGCGATCTAGCGCGTTCATGTGTTGACCAGAAAAGGCGTCAACACAAATTGACGACTCCGCTGGGGAAGAAAAATTTGGTTATCATGGCCGATTTGTCAAACCCTAGCAATATGGCGGCACGTGATAAGCTACTTGAGGAGTATAAGCGAGAATACGATAGAGCAGTCAAAAGGTTATTCTTGTCCCGCTGTCATACAACAGAACAAGGAGTCAAGGTGATACAGGAGTGGCAAATACCATCCACCATTGACATATTGATGGAAATGCGATCCTCAGGTACTTTATCTAATATTGTATCTGGTATTATTAAAGATTTGATTGATCAAGAAAATAGTTCAATTCAAGCTCTTGTTGTTCAAAAGTCGATTATTGAAAAGACGACTAATAATCCTTGCAAAGATTTGCCTATTTGTGATGTTGTTAGTCAAGATACAGTTCGGCCGTCTCAACTCGAAATTGTCGAACCAAATTCCCCTTGTAAGTACACAGAAACTAATTCTAGTACTTCTACGCTCGGGGGGCAACAAAATAAAGGCAAAGGCGCCGGTTGTATTGCGACCGGTCTGACCGGTTCTCCAACCGGTCTGACCGGTTCTCCAACCGGTCCAACCGCTTCTTCCAGGGTTTTGTAAAATAGATCAAAACCTAGAATGGTTAAGCCCAGGAAACCGAGATTGGTGTTTGGAAAACTATTGAATCCAAAAGCTGTCATAAGCATTAAAAGGAAAAGCCGAAGTCAATTAAGAAGCTTCCAGCTAAATCCTCAAAACAAAAGGATATGAAACATGCTAGTCGAGTTAAAAATTCCAAGCAACCAAAATCTGTTCCGAAGCAGAAATTCCATGATCAGAATCGGCAATGGAATAATTTTCCTACATCGATGCCATTTTCATCATATGGATCCTCTATGAATATGCCATGGGGTACTTATTTCAGTTTTCCTTATTCTTGGGCACCATGATTTCATAATTCATATATGTTATCTCTTCCTACATATTTGTACCCAAATTATATTACTTATAGGGAGCCAGTAATTAGTGAGCCATCACCTACAAAACGTGGCCGTTTTGATCCTAAAAATCGGTCTGTGCAGAAAAGGAAACACAAGGTGATCAAGCAAGTCTATCGTGTCAAAAAAGATGGACGATTGAATAAAAGTTCAGATTTGACACAAGATAAAGAAAAGCTGACCTTTGAAGAAACATCGGCTAGTTCTATTGATAAAATTGTCCCTGATATTGAACATGTTTCAAATGATATGGCCGAAGAACAATCAAGTTCGGCTTGGGGGCAAGACAAGAAAGGAAAGACCAGCGACAAGCCAACCAGTCTGACCGGTACTCAGACCCGTCTGACTGGTGCGTCCAGTGAATCTGAGAGTTCCTCCAAAAGCAAGATGAGGCCGAGTTTTAAGGAACTCTTGGCCAAATATGAGAAGCAAGGAGCTACTCAGAAGAAGAAGAAATAGATGGGACGGCCAAGCAAAGCTAAGGATGAGAAAACATCATCAAGATCTTGCGAGCAATTGGATCCTCATTCATCTCAAGGTAACTGTGCTGCTATGTCATACTCAGGACCAGTTGTTCCATGGTTTTGGCCATATCCTTCTTATTGTACACCTTTGGATTATAGTAGGATGTATATACAGTCATATTATAGTCAATATCCTTCTATGTATCCAAGTTGTATCTCCCATAGACTGATTAGCAATAATCTGGTTGAAAAGGATCTTAATTGCAGCAAGGAGGGTGAGAAGGACGTGAATGAAAATTCAAAGTACTTACAGCCGAGGTTGTGTCCCTCAGGCTTATCTCACACCCAAAAAAGGATGCTGCGACGTTTGCGCAAGCAAGAATCAATGGAGCAACAAGTGGAGGTCGAGCCAACAAAACCAGTAACCATGAAGAAAGTTTGGAGACCGAAGCAAATTGTTTCATCATCAACTTGAAGTAAAAGCAAGACATGGCCGGTGATTTTTTATTGCCCTTAGTACAAAAAATGGCTGATGTATTATTGATCATCACCCTTAGACAATTTTGGTCTAGAGGAGGGTTCTTTGGCATGCAAGCTTTGCCAAAGAACATGGGGCATATCTTGACGACCAAAATTGGCACGTTTGTGCAGACCGGTCTGACCGGTATGCATAGACCAGTCAGACCGGTCAAGGTGACTTTGTCAAAATGCAAATTTGACTTCACCATTGCGTAGCTCTCATCAAGATGATCAAAATGCATATATGTAACGTCCGATTTGGACTTCGGATGAGAGAGTTATGACTTCGGAAAGATTTGACCCAGACCTGGACCGGTCAGACCAGTCCAGACAGCCCAGTCCGATTTAGGAGTTGTATTTTGACATAAAATTAATTAGAGTTTCAACTCCTAATGGGATAAGACCATCCCTCCCTATAAATATAAAGGGTCACGGCCGATTGAGGGGATCCAACCCAATCGAATCTATCAAATCAATCTACTTTTATCATTTTTACTTTTCTTCCTCGTTACCCTACTTTTCCAACCTCGACATGCTGTTCTTCCTTCGCCTCCATGGCGTTTGAAGACGTCCTAGCTGGCCTGCCAAGCCTAGGGCAACCTAACGTGCGCTTGCCCTGACGGGGTCCCTCCCGGATGAGCGTTCGTCGGATCGTCGCCGTTCTGCACGGCGACCGGTTTGACCGGTTCCTCCGACCGGTCTGACCACTCCACACAGGAGGTGTTGCAAGGAGCCCCTCCTCGCGCCGCGCGATCTAGCGCGTTCGTGTATTGACTAGAAAAGACATCAACAGCCCCGCCCCTAAAAATGGGTTTTCAGGGGCGACCCTACAAACTGCATTTTCAGCAGCAAAAAGTAGGGGCAGGTACCGCACCCGCCCCTACAAATGAGTTTTTACCTGCCCATATAAACCTTTTTCGTAGTAGTGACATTCATGTCTTTTCGATTATGTTCTTTCGATTATGTTCTAGCAACCTCCGGCCTGTGTACAGATGGGACCCACCACCATTGACTGGCTCCTCCTTTGGGAACGAGATCCTCTGCCTGCTGAGGTGCTCGCAGCCACAGACACCAGCCCCATGTGTAAGTGACAGTGTCCCTATGCAGTTACTGCAGAGGATCCGGTTCCCCTTCTTTGCTCTGTCCTCAATCACCGTGTTCGGCAGGCTGGAGCTGGAGACTGGAGCTGGAGTGGTGTGAGAGAGAAATACTGTAGGGCTGGAGGGCTAGAGACCAGCCGAACACGGTGAATATCGACGGGACTGCCCTGACGTTGCTCCCGGTCGCTAACGCATGGGCCCAGGCCCACACGTCAACAACCCAACGTTATGGGAGGTAACATCAGAAGATCCGCTTCCCTAATCCATCGGAATGCAATTCTAGATTTGGACTAAGTCAAACTCTCCTAGGTTTAACTAAGCTTATAGAAAATATTATTAACTTTTATAGTACCAATTGTATATGATATGAAAATATATTCCATGATAAACCTAATTCTGATTATTTGGTATCATAAATATTATTAATTATTATATATATTTGGTTAAAGTTGAGATATATTGACTTCTCGGAATGCGAGAATTATATTCCTTTTAGGACGGAGGGATTAATTATTTATAGATTCGTTATAAGTCAAATTATCTTATATATCCATGTGAGACCTATAGCACCAGATTAGTGTAATCAAACCAATGATGAAATATATTTCCATGTATGGCGTATCCATTTAATTTGGTGTTGTAGATATGAATATTTTCCTATAAACTTAATCAAATCTAAAAGAGCCCACCGCTGAGAGATGTCACCGTTCTGTAAGCAATAAAGTACCTGTTGACGCCAAAATTTTGCAAGGGTAATTTTGGAAAGAAAATAGGAGCCGACCAGGAGTCCTGGGGAAGGCCGATGGCCTGTTCGGTCCAAGCTGATAGAAGACTTGATCAAAGTTGATGCAAGAATGGTCAATGCACGGTCAAGGGCTCAGTCAAGGACGGTTCAAATGCAAGGTGAATCGGATTGGAAGACGACATCAGCGGAAGTTTTGTTGGAGTCCGATTCCTTTTGGAAGGCTTTTATGAATATAGTAGATTTAGTTGTTTTCTTTTGGAATAAGTTTGTTACGTCGTGATAAATTAGGAGTTTTAGTATTCATGTTATAAATAGTAGACCTCAGGGTTTATAGAAGATAATTCAATGAATCAATACATTTTTTCTCGGCTTCACGCTGAAACCCTAGGAGTAGGAGTAGAGTAGTTTTCGGCAACTTCTTTCGTAAATAGGGCTGCTTCGCTTTGATCTCCGGTTTGCTTGTAAGCATCATCTTATCATATTGTCTAAACTTTAATTACAGGAGTATCGCTGTAATTTCATTTAGTTAGTCTACCATGTTATCCAATCTCTTTTAACTCGAACAAAGTTGCCATTGCTTCAATCTCTTGTTTGTTTAACTGAATTCACAAGTTATTGATCTCTGTTATTTGCTCGTAAGGCTGCATGTTCCGACCTCTTATGTGTATTTAATAGATTTCACAATTTATCTCACGATAATCACAGATCTGTTGGCTTGACTTGCTCTCTGGAAAATGCCTAGGCCAATGCACGGACGCTTCTTTTTGACATGTCGGTTCAACTGGTGCAACTAAAATTTCATGTCTTTTCACTTTGCTTCACCAGCATTGCCTAGTCCATTGCACCGACGCTCTATATTTTCATTGTTTCGGTTCAACTGATGCCCTCTTTCATGCTGAACTCATCCAATTCGACATTTGTTTGAGTTGTTTCTTCACTTCTTATTTTGCTAGGGCTTTGTACTTCATCCTTGGGACCTAATATCATTCACTTGACAAACTTGTTAGTCCCATGATCATGTTGTCACACAATCACCAAAAAATCACGAAACTATAGCTTAATGAGACCATGTTCCTTAAATCTCTCCATTTTTGGTGAATTAGGAATCTATAGGAACTATATATTATAAGGAAAAAAAGGATAAAAAACATCTATAGGAACCATGACTTCAAGAGTTTCTATTACTGAGTAAAGAATCACGAGTACACGCATCTTTCATACTATCATACACTTCAAGAGTTGTCTATTACAGAGTAAAACTCGGTATCTTCATATTATGCTACATAATGTATGCATTGTCTTTTTACATATCGGGCTTTGGCAGCTCTCGATGCTCATCTGGTTCCCATGCTCGGGGGCTGGGCATGACAAAGCACTTGGCGTGCTTTCAACGGCTCGTCTAGTTCCCATGCTCGGGGGCTGGGCATAACAAGATACTCGACGCGACTTCGGCAGCTCGTCTAGCCCCCATGCTTGGGGCTGGGCACAGGAAACAAGTTGGCATATCTCGTGCGATTCGTTGGGTTCCCATGCTCGTAGGCTCGGCACGCGAAGAGGCTTTCACTAGATGAGACCTATTTCGGAATAGTAAATTCGGATGATTTCCTGGCAAGTTATTTGTATAGTCATTTTTTCAGGGATTTCACCCCAAAAAAAGTGGCATTCGAATTTCTGACCAAATTATCCAGTTAAAACACTCATTAGTCTGAGTATGCGACGTTATTTTGGATCCTTTTTTCCAAATTTTGGAATTTGGATTCAAGGCTCGGGGGGCTCCCGGGTATGTGTCATCAGAGATTTGTTTTTCAAATATTTGAAAAACAAAGGATGAAATTCAAGATTCAAAATGGACCCTCAGCCTGAATTCTTCGATTCAACCTATGGCTCGGGGGCTACTCCATATGGAGGGCAATTGTTCATCACACCCAATATATGAAGATCATATCTGAAGATTTCAAGACTACTCGAGTAAGAGCACCGCGCAGCCTCGGTGCAGCCAAATAAGTACTTGGAAAGCAAGAGATAGGCGAAGTTTAGAGAACTCGGCGACAGTTTCAGAAGTACTCGGAAGACTGCACTACTCGGCTACGAAGAGCTCTGGGGCTTGTCAGATCCGGGGCCACGAGATACCTGACATGGAGCGGATTAGTACCAGATATGGGATGGGGCATGTCTCATACCCCACATGTCATGTAACTAGTCGTACAGACTTAGAACTAGTTGGTATAGAGGGAAACCACCCGAGGAGTACTCGGGAAGGACTTTTAGGTTCATACCGATCTATGGTTTCATGTAACCCTATCCCCCTGGCTATATAAGGGCGGATAGGGACCCATCCAAGGGAGAACCTAGCATAGACGCATCTCATACAACCCTCAGGCGATACAAACCACCCAACAGGACATTTGTCAGACCCAGGGCCACGGGGTACCCGACGTGGCACGGTTTAGTACCAGATATGGTATGGGGCATGTCTCATACCCATTCATCATGTAACTAGTCGGATAGACCCAGAACTAGCCGGTATAGAAGGAAGCCACCCGAGTAGTACTCGATACAGACTCTTAGGCTCGTACCGATCTAGGGTTTCATGTAACCTTGCTCCCCCAGCATATATAAGGGCGGGCAAGGACCCCTCCATAGCATACGCACCATAGGCTCATTGTGTATGCACCCATCTACACCCAAGACAATACAAACCACCCAACAGGATGTAGGGTATTATGCAACTCGCGGCCCAAACCTGTCTAAACCCTTGTGTTGCTTGCACCATCATGTTTTTGATCTCGGTATCTTCCCACGATCGTCCCTCTACCTAAGGGTATCCCTAGATAGACGTGACGGTAAAACACTGACAGCTAGCGCCCACCGTTTGGCCGATCTCCGACGATCTTTCGACGAACTCGATGGCTTCCTTCAACTCCGGTAATGTCACGGAGAAGGGCACAATCCTCTCCTTTGGATCTTGGATCTACGTCTCGGACGGATCGGGTGGTTTTACTAGCCACCTCGTCAATCCAGAGAACGTAGAATCTAGCCTCGTTGACAAGGCTCTCACCCCAAACAACTCGGCAACTCAGTTGCCAACATAGAAAACACTCCTAAGGACTACCAGGAGGAAGAAAATTTTGATTTAATCAAAAGATACTGGACCGATCCTGAGGTAACGTCTCACCCTCGAGTACACAATTCAGATCTACTCGACTGAATTGATTGCGTTACTAAGAAACTTACCAAGTGTATTAACCTTGCACAAACTACTCTGGACGAACATGGCATTCCATACGTCAAAAACTTTCCAGCAACAAGATTGCATTACCCTCAATCAGATGACATCTTTGCCTATCTAGATCGAGTGGATAATTCTTTGCTAGATTGCATCAAGCTAGCTGAGGATACTCTCAACACCAAGGAGTACAATACCCTTCAGGCAAGATTCAACTAGGATTTCGATGAGTTCATGAATGTGCTCGAGCACCCCGACTCACTCGATCCCAATCACATTGAGATCACCCCAGAATTCCTTAACCCAGTCAATGACCGGGACTTCATTGACTACCTGAATAATTTTGATCACCCGGGCACATTTGATGATCTTGACGACTGGTCAAGCGACATAGATCTATTCATGCAAGGGTTGTGCAACCCACACAAAATTGATCAACTTTGGCAACAATCAAAGGCCAAAAAATTATGGGACAATTTCCAACCTAGTCCCAGGGACCACCAGGCATCGTAGCGAAACACCCCGCAACCTGTCCAACAAGGGAACTCCATCCTAGAGAATGGTCAAGCCTCCTTTGACAACAATGAACTCTCCCAAGGATGGGACGACATGGCCCTCCGCGGCGAGATGGGACTCCCCCTTCCCCCCGAGCCAACATACCATCCACTGGGATTGCAGAATTCAGCCACCATCTTTTGGGAGGCCAGAAAATCTAGGACCCTAACCGATCTTCAAAAAGATCTAGATTTCCTAATCCTACTCAGAAAACAAGAGGCCATTGATTCTCGGGAGGCCCAAACTAACCCCAACTCGAGGCATGGATTCCAACTCCCTCACAACCCCACCCTAATTATAAAATCTACCCCCCAGGGGAGGATGGTGCATTGGAGCAATCCGCACAACCAAACCCTACCAAAGTCGGGCATCCAGGCCCTTGAAGAACTACCCTTCCACGAAGGCCCTCCCCTGCCATCTCCATGCAAAGAAGAAGAAGACACCAAAGACTTCTCGCGAGAAGTCCTAATGGTGCGCCTCAGGGAAATCGATGACGACGACTCGATGGAGTGAGTCAATCTGGACGACTACGACTCCGACGACTTTAGGGAATACCTCTCCGATGATGACATACAAAAAGCTACAACTACTACGGCGGAGGTAACTACCAACTTCAACCATGAGTCCTCTTATCCTCCTCCAAGCGTCACGGTCACCATCAAGATGGAGGAAGAGGACAATGACTTCGAGAAGGAGCAGCACAAAATCTGCAACCAGAAGCACGCCGAACGCCGTCAACGCGTACTCGATCGCATCCAGGAAGACACTGGAGAGTCCCACGACTACTCAAACAATGACCTGCACAACATCATCAACATCGGGCATGATGCCCACACCGTCATCATCTCCAAGAGGCAGGAACGCGAGGAAGCGGAGGCATACAGCCCCTCCTCCAACTACCGCATCCACGACGACTACTCGAGACCGGCTCGCAAGTAGCCAAACATCAGAGCCCATGACTCAGAAGCTGGTCCTACCAGAGCAGCTCCTCCACTCCACTAGAGTAAATGAGCGGACCTTGTTGGTATTTCTTAACGTTCACAGAATAATCCGCAAGCATACGGAGATACCGTTGTAGCACTTCACCCGTGAGTATTCAGGGTATCGTATTTCCACGGGGAACGGAGGTACTAACCTTCTAACTGGTTCGTCCAAGGACAAACAAGAGGTAGGTAGGCAAGGATAGAGAGGATTCCTATGGCTTAGAGTTCTAGTAAAGATAGGTTCTACCTCTACTTGCTTACTTCGGGCACTGGCTTACTCCTGGTCTGCCAAGAGTATCCAGCTATTAGCTCTACATCCAACCCTCACGTGGGGGGCTACAAGGGAAAGACAGGGCTGTCACCACCTGCTGCCTACCCCGACAGACCGTGGAGAAGATATGCAAACAACGGTAACCTCTAGCCTAGACACCACGTCTACGCTACCGATTACTACTCAAGCCCCGACTCTGTCCACGACTCGAGCCCTCAGACTAGAGCACCCGTCATGAGGACAGACGATGATCCCGCAAGCAAATAAAGAATAAAACTAACTTTACTAACAGACTAACTACCATAGAAGATCACAAATACTTACTTAAGAAAGAAGCATCCGTCAAGGTACAAGTTGGAGAAGAGCGCCGATAGGCCAGCGCCCCTCCGAACTACCCCTCACTCTCTCCCCATTTCTAAGCACTACGGCTTCGCCTTGGAGTGGAGCTCTTTGCTTCTCTTGTGGTGTGTTGAATGGGGGTTTCTCCTCCTCCTTATATAGCCCTCTAAGGGTGGGTCTTCGCATCAGCTTTCGGGGTGGTACCATCTAGCATCGGCGTAGGGGATGCGCAAGGGAACTATAGAAGAAACTTGGGCCTGATTGAGCCCAGTAAGGGGTCGGGTGACCCAGGGGTTCGGCCGACCCCATTCTGAGGCTGCCAGGCCCCATCTTCGGCCTGTGGACTCCCTGTGGGATCCCTGTGTTGGCTTGTGGGTGTTCCCCGAAAGTTAAGTGGGTTAAGCTTGTCATTTGGCCCTTGGATCCTTGTGTCTGCTTCTGGTTTTGTCGGAAGTGTGTTTTATCTTGGCTTGAGCTGATTTGCTTCTGGATGTGGGCCCTCTAATTCTCATGCTCGTGTAGCATGCTCTGAAATGTACTTTTGGCTTCATTTGAGCATGACTTCCCTCCGTATGCAGACACGATCTCCTGAAAACGATGATTTATCAAACCTTGTGGAAATGATTAGTATTAAACTCCTATCTCTAGTTTGGTGTTTGTTTTGGGCATTGTTCTTTGCCAGAATTAACGGTCAGATATGACACTTAAGGACCGTCAACAACACCCCCACACTTAGTCCTTTGCTTGTCCTCGAGTAAAGGTTGAAGGACTAAGGTGGATGCAACTCCTTTTTGTGAAACCTACATACAAGTTATTCCAAGCTTCTTCCAAATTCTGTGAACTTTTGAGTAGCTACCATGCTTTCTTGGGTAATTGAAGAATGGAACGATGCAGAATTCAGGTTCCTAGCTCTTCCTGCTTGGAAACTTGCTCCTCAAATTATTCTCTCGAATCACTCTTTTTGTTTTGGTCCTCACTAAGGCAAAGTTGTTGCCCTCTTTTCTCTTATCATCTAATCAGGCTTATGTGGAGCTCAGGGTAAGAGTAAAGAGGCATGTTTGCTTTGCTTATATTGTTAGGTCAAAAACAAGATTCATGCAGAAACGAGTCATACAATCTGATCAAGATGTGCAAGTGTGTGCAAATTTTTTTTTGGTGAAGGGTGGATGAACTCCTTTGCATGATCCCTCTCTCTTATTTATTTTCTATGGATGTGGACTATCTTTCTCTTTTCTTTTCTTTTCTATTCTTCTTTTTTTTTACATGCCTTCCAGGCATGTGGCATACCTTCTTTGGGTATGCATCTTTATCTTTTCTTTTATTTTTCTTCTTTTTTTTGACATGCCTTTTGAGCATGTGGCATACCTTCTTTGGATATGTATCTTTTATTTCTTTTTTTTGCATAGCCCACATCCTTTATGGTCACTTTAGAGAGAAAGAGTCATGGTATGTCATGGAGTTTTATTATGTGGGTGGATGATAATGTTTTCTATCTTCCAATGTAGAAGAATAGCATGAGTAGACGTGTATGTGATCCTGATTATGAGAGTATGACAAGTCTCTAAGAAGGGTCATAGAATTTGACAGAACTCAAAGAAAAGTCAAACTGCATATGAAGGTTTGAGCAGGAAAATCTAACTTTGGCTTTGGTAGGAATTTTCATAATTTTGAGGAGGCAAGCTATTGATGACTTTTTTTAATGAAAAGAAATCCCAAGTACTTTGCAAGGAAGAGCATGGTTCCATTCATCCAATCATATCGTATTAGTCAATTACTTAGAAAGCATGGGGTCCATATGAAGATATTTGTTCACAAGAACTAGAAAGAAAGCAAGGAATAAAGAGTATGCAAGTTTATTGATGGAAGCGCATGGAGTGCACAATTGGCTTGGCAAGATTCATTGAGTTTAGTTATAGTGATAAACATGCAAAATGCTTAAACTCAAGAATCAGGGAGTTAGAGGGTAGTGTTGCACAAACCATCGTTTGTAGAGGTAGAAGAGGGAACTGTCCCGGTCTTCAGCATGCTGGACCGTCGATGTTGTTCAACATGTTGGGAGAGAGATCTCGAACGAGTTTGCACTTGGTCATTTTGAGAGATCTCCCCCACACTTATTCTTGTACCTGCTTTTATTCAAAAGAAAAACAATGGTGGAAACAAACAAGGACTCTACCAGTTTTGAACACCGGGGAGTCTAAACTTGATTGAATCAAAAAGCGAGTAGTGTTTTATTTTATTATTATATTTTTTTGTTTTCTTATATATATATATTTTTTTTGAAGAGAGAGATTCACCTTTTTTGACACAAAGAGGTTTTCTTTGTATTCATTGTTCACCAAATTTTTAGCAAAACTCAAACAAGGCTGAGATAAAACTGCACGAACAAAACATAGGGGCATTTGGTAGAGTGCACAAAGTGCACTTATGAAATGTGACTTATGTCTCCTTTGCATGTTGTGCAGATTTTATTATTTGAAGCTCAAAACGGACCTTGCCTTATCTCCAGCATGAACTTGATGACTAACCCAACAAATTTGAAATGTTTCCTGCAGGCTTTAGTCCACAAAAGATATGCATCCAAAGTTTACAGTAGTATTACTCCAAAGTTCATTAACCAAAATTCAACACCATGCTAAATTTGATTAAAGAAGGCTGTTTAACCTAAGCACCATGCTTAATTTAAAAAGCCTATGGATGTACTGTACAAATACATCCAAACCAGAGCATATGAATGTAAACAAAGGAAGCAAGAATTTTGCATGATCAAGCTCTATGGAGATAAGTACGAGTAAGGGATTGGTGAATCTTACCTTTCCTTATCCGAGCATACTTACCGTCAGCAAATAGGATGGATGTCTGGGAATTGCTGCGGCGATGGCATGTTGAGTGGAGCAGCAAAGGCCTGGAAAGGAAGTGAAGCATTTTCTTGATTGTGCACCCGTGAGCTGCTTGAGTGTGTGGAGCCAGGACCGAGTGGAGTTTTCTGTGAAGGTTGCCGGCTCTCTCCCACTCTTTCCTTCTTCCTTTCTCTCTTTATTTTTCTCTCTCTTTATTTTATTTTTTTCTTTTCTCCTTTTTTTTATATCTCTCTCCCTTTTTTTGTCACCGCTCTTTTTTTTCAAGCAAGCCAAGGCTAACACCTTCTTGAAACAAGGATACTCTTTTGGATGGCTGGAACTTGTAGCGTGACGCAATGCGATTTCCCCCACACTTGGACTTTTGTGTGAAAGTCAAGTGTGTAATGTCGGGGTCTCCTTTTGAGTGTGTTCCCACTCCAAAGAGCATCAAAGTGTTCAGCTGATGCAGTCCTTATGTTCTCGGGCATCGTATGTCCCCTGTTCTTCTTAATCGTCACCTGAAATGGTTAGGACCAAGAATACCCGAAGGTTCATACTATGCTTAAAAACATATTCTTGCTTTTATTGTTTAGGAGAAAGATTTTTTTAAAGATTATCCGGGCTATCTCCCGGTAGTGCTTTGTTTATGGTCGCAAGCTTGACCATGGGGGTTCATCCTACAGCTATCAATGGTGACGTAGTTCCCAGCTTCACCACCATTTATTGATTTATCGTCGTTCAAGCTGCAAGGTTAGTGTACGAATACAACTACGAGCCCTGCAAAGATGTTATGATAAGCAAAACCAACTACAACCATCGTAAAGGGTGTCTATGATTGGAAACCCTACGAAGATCGTAAGACTCGTAGCAACTTGGTGCAAAGGACAAAAGATCTCGGAGATGTCAAGGACGAGCATGACTTTTGTGAAGAAACTTCATGCTCATGGAGTGAGTAGCTTGATCTCCGGATAGATAAACTCGGGAATGTTCATGGCCCCATAGTGAAAGAGGATATGTAACTCTGTGGGCCAAATGAACAATTTTGAGTTCGGGTCATGAGGGAAATGAATTTCTTTCAACTCATCCCCCTCTTAGGTGGAAAGCCTCACATTTCATCAAACATGAACGTGGTCGCAAAGCAATCCATCCTAAGCTTCCAATAGAAGTTCATGAAGCGTGAACATAAATTCTATTGGGCATCAATCAAAATCAAGGTATAAGATGTGAACTTTGATTCACTTAATTTGATTGGCATCAATCGATAATCGAGGATATGAATGTGAATTTATTTCACTCGATTCGATCGGTAAGGCATGAGGGTGAATCTTGTAGCCGGATTACGAACTAAGTCCAGAGAGTATGGCTCTAAAGACTCACCCCGAAGGGGCGGAAGGTGTGTACGAGGATAACCTTCAAAGGGTAGCGGGGGTAGAGGTAGAGATAAGAAAAGCAAAAAAAGATACAATGATGGAATGGGTAGCAGGGGTTGAGATAGAGCTAAAGAAAAAGAAAACAGATTTTTTTGTTTTGAAAGTATACGAGGATGAACTAGATTCGAAGGCAATACGGCAACCGTTCCCCGGCAACGGCGCCAGAAATGCTTGTTGGTATTTCTTAACATTCATAGAATAATCCGCAAGCGTACAGAGATACCATTGTAGCACTTCACCCGTGAGTATTCAGGGTATCGTATTTCCACGGGGAACGGAGGTACTAACCTTCTAACTGGTTTGTCCAAGGACAAACAAGAGGTAGGTAGGCAAGGATAGAGAGAATTCCTATGGCTTAGAGTTCTAGTAAAGATAGGTTCTACCTCTACTTGCTTACTTCGGGCACTAGCTTACTCCTGGTCTGCCAAGAGTATCCGGCTATTAGCTCTACACCCAACCCTCACGTGGGGGACTACAAGGGACGGACAGGGCTGTCACCACCTGCTGCCTACCCCAACAGACCATGGAGAAGGTATGCAAACAACGGTAACCTCTAGCCTAGACACCACGTCTACGCTACCGATTACTACTCTAGCCCCGACTCCGTCCACGACTCGAGCCATCAGACTAGAGCACCCGTCACGAGGACAGACGATGATCCCGCAAGCAAATAAAGAATAAAACTAACTTTACTAAAAGACTAACTACCATAGAAGATCACGAATACTTACTTAAGAAAGAAGCATCCGTCGAGGTACAAGTTGGAGAAGAGCACCGACAAGCTGACGCCCCTCCGAACTACCCCTCACTCTCTCCCCATTTCTAAGCACTTCGACTTTGCCTTGGAGTGGAGCTCTTTGCTTCTCTTGTGGTGTGTTGAATGGGGGCTCTCCTCCTCCTTATATAGCCCTCTAAGGGTGGGTCTTCGCATCAGCTTTCGGGGTGGTACCATCCGGCATCGGCGTAGGGGATGCGCAATGGAACTACAGGAGAAACTTAGGCCTGATTGAGCCCAGTAAGAGGTCGGGCGACCCCAGGGGTTCGGCCGACCCCTTTCTGAGGCTGCCAGGCCCCATCTTCGGACTGTGGACTCCCTGTGGGCTCCTTGTGTTGGCTTGTGAGTGTTCCCCGAAAGTTAAGTGGGTTAAGCTTGTCATTTGGCCCTTGGATCCTTGTGTCTGCTTCTGGTTTTGTTGGAAGTGTGTTTTCTCTTGGGCTTGAGCTGATTTGCTTCTGGATGTGGGCCCTCTAATTCTCATGCTCGTGTAGCATGCTCTGAAATGTACTTTTGGCTTCATTTGAGCATGGTTTCCCTCCGTATGCAGACACGGTCTCCTGAAAACAATGATTCACCAAAACTTGTGGAAATGATTAGTATTAAACTAGTATATCTAGTTTGGTGTTTGTTTTGGGCATTGTTCTTTGCCAGAGTTGACGGTCAGATATGACACTTAAGGACCGTCAACAGACCTCGTTCAGCATCGCTTTGAGCAAGCTCTCCACAAGCGTTGTCCATGGCATCCAAGCGGCAAGCACTCGGCCTTTGAATGCCGCAACCTACGCAAAGCTCTTGGAGCTCCCCAGCTCCCCCCTAATCCTCCTCACAAGCATGAGGACCCACGTCAAAACTAGATGAGCCAGGAGGATCACACAACTCTAAAAGAGCATTATCTTATGCTTTATTCTTACATACAAAGGTAGTCGGCACATTTGTGCACAAGAGGTTAGGTAATAGGTTAAAGAGTTTCGGAATCAGGTGTCTTCTACCAAGACCAAGTCTTGTATAATATATATGCCATTATCCAAGCTTGTCTCTACAAACTCTTATACCTACTTGGGAACTATCCCTCCATCCCGGTAACATCTCTGTGGCCTTGCTCCGGCAAGTACACTGGCAGTTTCTGTTACCTTCGAGCCCTTGAACTCGGCGGGAAGCATCTTCGACTACTCTCTATCAGGCTAGTACTCGGGCAGCTTTGCTCTCCCCTTGGGATGGTGTTCCCACCCTGGTAACATCACCATGGTCTTGCTCCGGCAGGTACACGGGCAGTTTCTGTTGCCGTCGAGCCCTTGAACTCGGCGGGAAGCATCTCCGACTACTCCCTATCAGGATACTACTCAGATAGCTTTGCTCTCCTCTTGGGACGGTGTTCTCATCCCGGTAATATCTCCGTGGTCTTGCTCCGACAGGTACACGAGCAGTTCCTGTTACCTTCGAGCCCTTGAACTCGGCGGGAAGCATCTCTAACTACTCCCTATCAGGCTAGTACTCGGGCAGATTTGCTCTCCCCTTGTGACAGTATTCCCACCCCGGTAACATCTCCGTGGTCTTGCTCTAGCAGGTACACGGGCAGTTTCTGTTACCTTCGAGCCCTTGCACTTAGCAGGAAGCATCTCCGACTACTCCCTATCAGGCTAGTACTCGGGCAGCTTTGCTCTCCCCTTGGGACGGTGTTTCCACCCCGGTAACATCTCCATCGTCTTGCTCCGGCAGGTACACAGACAGTTTCTCTTACCTTCGAGCTCTTGAACTCGGCGGGAAGCATCTCTGACTACTCCCTATCAAGCTAGTACTCGGGCAGCTTTGCTCTCCCCTTGGCACGGTTTTCCCACCCCGGTAACATCTCTGTGGTCTTGCTTCGGCAGGTACACGGGCAGTTTCTGTTACCTTCGAGCCCTTGAACTCGGCGGGAAGCATCTCCGACTACTCCCTATCAGGATAGTACTCGGGCAGCTTTGCTCTCCCCTTGGGATGGTGTTTCCACCCCAGTAACATCTCTGTGGTCTTGCTCCGATTGGTACACGGGCAGTTTCTATAACCTTCGATCCCTTGAACTTGGCAGGAAGCATCTCCAACTACTCCCTATCAGGCTTGTACTCGGGCAGCTTTGTTGTCCCCTTGGGACGGTGTTCCCACACTGGTAACATCTCCGAGGTCTTGCTCTGGCAGGTACATGGATAGTTTCTGTTACTTTCAAGCCTTTGAACTCGGCGAGAAGCCCTCTTGACTACTCCCTATCTTGGATACAGCCAATTCTTGATTGCTCGCTACAAAGTCCAACCCACCGGTAAATCTTACCTATGCCCACAACATACTCTTTCAAGACATGCTATATGCACATGTTCATTCAGGATCTTGGACTCGTATGAGTACACGAGAACTCTGGATTAAACCTCTTAAAGATATTATACATCATGACCAAGTGTACAAAGTATTACACAGCAAGTCATTACATCAAACATACATCTACTTCTTCTAAGCTTGCCTTTTTGGCGCATCCTTCAACCATCCAGGGACTAGCCTCAAGCATTCTAGAATGGATCTCAAGTCTACAACACCAGGATGAGGGGGTTGCACCATGTCAATGACAACTCGAGCTGCTTCTTCTAGGTCAAAGATTTCTTTGTCCTTCCTCTTCTTATCACGATTGAGCTTCTAGATGGTTACCATGTTCTCCGCAAGCTTCTTGTCAGCTCCATTCAGTTGCTGCTCAACGACCTTCTTATATTCTTCGAGATCTGCATATGCTTGTCGCAATTCTGCGCAATCTCGAAGAGCTTGATCTCTTTCCCTTGATGAGCAATATCAACAGATATTAACCAATAGTCCAAATACTACTCAAACGTACTTGTTGTAAGTTACTTACTCTGGCTTTGAGCTAGCTCTTCCTGGTTTAGACCAGAGGAACTTCCAGCATCGGCGCCACCACCACCAGCTTGAGCAGCAGCCAGCTGCCTCCCAAGCTCATCAATGATAGCATGTTTTTCAACAAGTTCCTGCTTTAGCACAGGAATCTGCTGGAGTCCTTTAGACTTCACATCCAAGATGGAAGACTTTAATCTGGTTTGCAGGACTACTTTCTGCACATTCAGACAAAGAAGATACTTAAACTTATAGTCACAAAAATATCAAGGTGACTACATCTAACACAGTTCAAGGTATTACCTTATGATGCATGTAAACTCGACGCAGTGAGTTCATCACATCGTTGCACAAGTCGGCCCCTAGAAGGTCGTCCTCGATCAGTCCGACTGGGATCTCATCGACTTGTTCGGGGAAAGAAGTCCCGGGTGCTGCAGCACTTGACGGATCTGAACTCAGGGGATGCACATCTACAAGAATGGAAGGTTCGGCAGATTGAGCGGGCTCTCTACTATTTTGTCCCTCCGCATTTGCTGCCTCGGTCGCGGCAGGAGGTGTGGAAGCGTCCCGTACTGCCTCAACTCGAGTACTCCTCGTCTGCTCGGCGGCTGAAGCTTTTGCAGGAGAGCCAACAGGCTTCAGAACTGGCAGATTCAGCTCGGCAGTAGATTTATTCAAAGCAAATAGCTAAGTACCATATTTTTTCCAAGAAAGTATCCAAAACTACTCCCATTAAAAAGAACTTACGTTTTTGCTCTCTTCACAATGAGCTTTGATGGTACTCACAGAACTTTATGCACTGGACCAGTACCAGTCGTGGGGGCTGCTGAGCTTGTAGTATGTGTGGAGGTACTACTAGTACCCATGGATCCACTCGCACAACGGCCTACTTCTTCTAATCTTCTATCAACAGGCCTTGGATCTACTGATGGATTATCTCCCTCAGAATCAGATGACGATATTGGATCTTCTTCAATTATTGATTCATCAATATTGAAGACCACAGGTGTATGGAAGATTTTCTAGTTCTTTGCCTCAACAGAACTGGGGATAGGAGGATCGCTTTTGAAAACCTCCACATCCGCCTGCACAAGACATCCTGCTTATGTCAAAATCTCTCAAGAAAAGGGTACAAGCTACAAAAAGCAGTCGCAAAAGTCGAATCATACCTGAGAAGGTGGATTACTCGCATGAAAGACAGTGAGCACATATGGCTGAGTTGATCAAGAAATATACTTCTAATTACCCTCAACCCTTGTGTCCGCTCCATTGACTCTACAGAGAATCGGGAACTATCTTCAGTTCCTTCATACTGAAAACCAAAATTCCTGCGCTTCTGCAAAGGTTAAACCCTACGCATAACCCAATTGAACTGGACAGATGTTGCAGTTACTCTTATCTCACGCAAACAGAATGTGAAACCCAATAATTCTTCTACTTGATCCTCACTGCCAGGACCATTCTTCAGAATCCACTCGTGAAAATACACAGGAGGCTCAGCAGAGAACTTGGGCAGAGAGGGATATGGACTTCCAATGTAAAACCAATCCTTTTTCCATTCCAGACTCACATGGATTGCAGGCCATTCCAAGTACTTATTCACCATACCTGGGCGTAGCGGCAAATTTGCACATCCTATGCGACCTATTTCTTGAGTAGAGGGCAGAGGAGTCAAGGTGTATAAACTCCGAAATAGCTCAAAATGTGGCTTGATGCCCAGAAAAGCTTCACAAAAGTGCACAAAGATAGTAATGTGAAGAACCGTTTCGGGGGTAAGATGATGGATTTGAATCCCATAGTAATACAAAAGACCCTGGAGGAAATCACTAGCCGGAAGTGCCAGGCGGTGTTTCACAAAAGAAGTGAACAAAATAGTTTATGAATCTCTGGCAATTGGAACAACTTCTCCCAGGGCACTCCGCCAGTGGATCACACTCTTGGGTTGAAGTAAGTATTTTTCTACTAACTCCTGAAGATCTGCTTCAGAACACTTACTTTGAACCCATGACGGTTCCTTGTCTGCTTGCTCCTCCCCTTCGCGTTTCCGCTTCTCTCCACGGCTTGAATCTGTAGGCTTCTCCATCCCGAAATCCTTGCGCTTCTTGATGCCCAGGGGCTAGGGTTGTGGGGAAACTTGCAGTGGGACCGCTTGGAAACTAAGGAGCCAAGAGGGCAAAAAGGCAAAGCAATGGCGGTGGCAAAGGTAAAAATTTGCAAAGTCATCAGATTAGGTTTTATGTAACACCCCAGGTGTTACTTGTCTCTAATTAGGGTTAATCTTGTGTTTATCATAATCATTAGCACTAATTATGCAGGAATAAAATCACTAACTAAAATTGTTAGCATTTTTTTAAATACATGAAATGATGAGTTCCAATTTGTTTAAAATTTGGTCAAACTTAATTTTCGTTTCATATGTAGGGTCTTTTTACATTTTCAAGCAATTGGAAGTTAGTTAATTTTTGTTTTTCAAATTTCAAAGTATAGAGGTCTAAAGTTTGGTTTGGTTTAAAAATTTCCTTTGAATTGGTAAAAGTGAACAAAAGCTTGAAATATTTATTTTGGTTTTGAAATGATTTTCAAATTCCAAATGGAATTGCAAATTCACAAACATTTGAACAAATTTTATCCAAATTTGGAGTTGACACCTGGGCTCCACATGTCATCCTCCTCACCATTCCTCTCTCGAAGCTTCGGGACGCTCCCGTGTCCAAGTCGTGCACGGCGCCGTCTGTCCCTCACTCGCTTCCTCGTCTCTATCTTTCTCGTGTTCGTGAGCTCTAAGCCGTGGTCGCTGCGGCCATGAGCTGAGCCCACCGCTACCGTCCAGACCATGCCGGCCTCCCCTGCTCGCGCTAATGCTGTCGCCACGTGCTCGCCGCACCCCTGCCGCGCGCACACCGTGGGCCGCCTCGCTCGCCTCGCGCGTCGGATCAGCCCGCCCCGCTGGCCGTTGCGTAACCCCGCCCCGACGCCCCTAGCCCAGCCTCCGCAAGAGCAGCTGCACCGCCGCCAGGGTTTACCTTCCCGACCGGTCCGGCCAAACCGGAGGCGTCTGGTTCCGGTATACCGGTCCGGTTTGGCCGGTTACCGGTCGGAACCGGTCAAATTCAAATTTGAATTCAAACTTCGCCGTTCAACCGGTTTGTACCGGTATACCGGTCGGTCAGACCGGTATACCGGCCGGTTTGGCTGGTAACCAGCCGATTTGACTGGTAACCGGTCAAATTCAAATTTTTTTTGGTTTAAATTCAAATGCCCGCAAAGTATACTAAATAAATGTTTGTATAATATATTTTAGTCTAAATGAACCCTCCAACCCTCTTTTGTACTACTTTTACATTGTATTTGTATACTTTTGTATCCACGCTTTTTTTTGTTTAACTTCAAATCTCCGCAAACTATACTAAATGAACGAATTTTTGAAAAAATTTGACACCATTAGATTTGTCGCACCTTGAAGTATTTTTAGGAATTTTTTATTTTTTTGAATTTAAATTTAAATTTTAAATTTGGGCCGATTTGGTACCAGCCCAAACCGGAACCGGGCCGGACCGGTTTGACCGGTTAGGTGAACCCTGGCCGCCACACGCCATGGCCGGCGCCGCCGCCCACAGCTCGCCATGGAGGACCCCCTTCCGCCCTTCCTCGACTCCAACCAACACCGGGAACGGTTTCCCGTCGCCATTGTGAAGCTTCTCGGCCCGCTCGCCACCGCTCCGAGCCGCCGGAGCGCCGCCGCCTCCGTTCGCCACCACCGGTGAGCCACCGCTCACGCCGGCGAGCCTCCTTCCGGCCTCCCCAACCCCATCCGAGCACATCCCTAGGTAGCTCCCCCTCTCCTCTTGCGATTCCACCCCGGGGACCTCGCCACCGGCGACCGAAGCCGCCGGAATCCGGCCGGCCGCCGCCTCCTCTTTTCCTGGCTCCGGCCAGGGGCGTTTCTGCAAATCCCCAAATCTTCACAGGGGTCTAACTGCAAAAGTTCATTTCCTTTTTAGTATAAAAAACAGTGAACTTTGGAAAATCATAGTAAATCATAGAAAAATAAAAAAAATGCAAACTAAAATTTGTTGGATTCCTTGTTCTAAGATCTATAACTTTTCTTACAGGTTGATCTTCAGTTTATAAATATTTTTTGCTCTAATTTAAATGTTAGTTTAAGTGGTTGCAAGCTTTGAAAATGCATAGTAAATAGTAGAAAAATGGAAAAAATGTAAAACTAGTTGGGTTAGCTTTGTTTTACCATGTAGAACTTAGGTAAAATATTTAACCTGCTGGTTGTTTAATATTTCTGTGATGTATTGGTTTAATCATTGTTAATGCTTGTTTTACTTTGTTTATTTAATATCTGCAGTTATGTATGTTCAAAAATTATGAAATTTATGAAGTAGCTTACTCCTTGCATTCCTAGTTCACTGTAAAAATTTCAGATCCAAAAGCTATGTGCATGTTGGTAAATCTATTTTTATTCAGCTTGTATTGCTAAGACTAAAATAAATACTTTATGTTATCAACAAATGTTGGCAAATTGTTTTTACACTTCCTATCAGTATCTTAGCATGCTATTTAATTTGTACTATCAAATTCTTGCTGCATGTCAAGTTTTTACATTTATATGGTTCCTAGATATAATTTTTCTTTTGTTATTGCTAAGAAATGTCTTTCTGCATAGATAATTGGGGCAACTTGTTTTGTTCATGTGCTAACCTTGTGAAATCATTTAGAACTAGTATGTTGGTGGTTTTTATAAAACTTGCTTATGTTGGCTTGTTAGCTAAATAAAGTCTTTAGTTGCTCTCTCGTGCTTTGCCTACCATACTTGATGTTCCTTGCTATCTTTCTATGGAAGATTTGAGTAGTATCTAATTAAACATCTTTTGGTGCTTAAATCTGTGTGGTGTGACGTGGTTTATCTTGTATGCCTTTTAAATGCATCGTGTGTTGTTTTCTTTACGTTCATGCATTTGCATCGTTGCATATCATATAGGTACGCTAGATGCACGACGCGTGGAACTAAAGGATAAAGTCGGAGCCGAACCCGAAGATGATGTTTGGTTGACATATCCAGAAGATGGATGGATGGATCCCGATGTGCATGACCGAAGGCAGATGCTCGCCAAGCGAGTATCATCTAACTAACACTGACTTTGTGTCAAACCCAGGCAAGCCCCGGAGCATAACCCTTAATTTTAGTATTCAATATTATTATTTAAGTATTGTGCATTTACGTTGTTAGGAGTTGTATGGAACCCTAGTATGCATGTTTCTCCCTAGGTACCTATGAGTTTTTATAGTATGCAGGTGTCGTTAGAAATGCTTTGCTAAGTAGGAACTCGGTAAAAGTCGAGTGATTTTCTGTCACTCGTGAGATATAGGTCTTGTTACTTATGGAAATGTTGCTAGAGAATGAATTAATGAGGAAAGAAAATGGAGACCGGGCGGAGGAAAGTTGGACGTGATTATGGGTTAAAGGAAAGTTGAGTCTCCGCCGGTGTTGATTGAGGACCGTTCCGTTGTTGGCCCTTTGACTGAGGATTGAACAGTACTAACCACATGCCGGAAGTAGGAGGTAGTCGAAACCGGTAAGCTAATTACCTAAATTGCATCAGAATCTGAGTCTCGACCTGCGGTGCTGGGTAGGGATGACGGATGGTGAAGTTGTCCACGGGTTCACTGGGTGTTCGCATGTGCGGGGCTCATCATCCGGGTGTTTGCGGGCTTGATTCAGACTTCGGGGTAATTATGGGAATAGTTGCGTGGTGTGACTTGACGGGGTCGCACTGGGCGTGTGAGTTAGGTCCACCTTGCAAGGTTAAATCGGATCGATTCGTTTGACTCACGGATATGAGAGCCTTGGTCAATGCGTCGCATCGTAGTAAGGATTGAAAGGACAGAAAAAAATGAAAGGTGGATGTATGGTTATGTTTGTAAAAAGATAATATGATCATCCATGTGTGTATTAGCTGTTCAGGCAAATCTAGTGTTATTTATCAAACTAATTGGAGCTAAAATATTGAAAGTAAGGCTCCAGTACTAGTGGCTTTTCAACAAAAAAACTCCAGAGCCAAAAGCCTTGCATATTTAGGAGTCGGCTAAGTATATACCATAGTCGGGTAAGACTTGCTGAGTATTAGTATACTCAGGGTTTGTTGTTACCCTGTTTTCAGGTAGCTGCTGCTGGTTGAAGCTAACCAGGATTCACATCGGTGGGCTTGATGTGACGTTCTCATGACTTCGTAGATAACATTGTTTTCAAACTAAGCTTTTATCTAAATTCTGTTGCATATTAACTCTGACAATTACTTTAAACTTGTTTTGCGAAGTTCTGTTTTGTAATTTAAATTTGAGAAACTTATGTATGCTTGTAATCATCTGCGCTCGCCTTCGGGTGAGACTTCCAGTGTTTTCGATCCTTAACCCAACAGGCTGCCGGATTATACCGTTTTAAGTGCGTGTTTACTTGATTAACGCTTAAGAAGATAGTTAGCGCACTTAAAACGGTTTAATTTAGGCGGTTCTGTGACATTTTATAACCTAACCAGTGGCAATTCGGTAAATACAATGATAGCCCAAGCGGTACTGTTCATCACAGTATGGAGTATGATTGTTCATCGCACCCCATACATGAAGATTTTCATCCGAGGGCATCAAGACTACTCGAGCAGGAGCACCACGCAGCCTCAGTGCAGTTCAAGAGGTACTCGGAAGGCACGTTCTACGCAAAGTTCAGGAATTACTCGACGACGGCTTCAGAAGTACTCGGAGACCTGCGACTACTTGGCTACGAAGAGCTCGAGGGCTTGTCAGACCTTGGGCTACGGGATACCTGATGTGTCACGGTTCAATACTAGATATGCGATGGGGATGTCTCATACCCATTCGTCATGTAACTAGTCGGATAGACTTAGAACTAGTCGGTATAGAAGGAATCCACCCGAGTAGTACTCAGTGCAGACTCTTAGGCTCGTACCAATCTAGGGTTTCATGTAACCTTGCTCCCCTGACATATATAAGGGCGGGCAAGGACCCCTCCATAGCATACGCACCATAGGTCCATCGTCTATGCACCCATCTACACCCAAGGCAATACAAACCATCCAACAGGACGTATGGTATTACGCAACTCGCGGCCAAAACCTGTCTAAACCCTTGTGTTGCTTGCACCACCGTGTTCTTGATCTCGGCGTCTTCCCACTGTCGTCACTCTACCTAAGGGTATCCTTAGGAAGACGTGACGGTAAAACAGCAACAGCTGGCGCCCACCGTGGGGCCGATCTCCGAAGAAGGTACAACTTCATCTTCAGATCATGGATTTGTGTAGCCAATGGCCAGGGAGGTTTTCACAGCCACCTAGCCGATGCTACAGAACCAAAGATCGATCAACTCGGAGTTCCTGATAGCGCCACGGAACTTGCTGATAATCTCAGCAAAATTCTATTTTCTGATCTACTCGAGGAACTATCCTCCAATGATCAGGAAAATATCCAATCTAAAATCTTTTTTGATCTAGAAAAAAGATTTAGATGACTCGCCCAGTGCAGATGCCACCAATTTTTGGGAGGCACCAAACATAGATGAACTCCCGAAAACCGAGCCAATATCCATCATTGGCCAACACCTGGATTTCACAGTCGCATCTACGCCTCAGGGTCATTTCATGTACTGTAGGGCATGGAGCCCCAGAACTACTCGGGCATGATGCACGACTTGTGGCTTACATTCCAAATCTCCCATATCAAGAGCGAAACAATCTCTCCCCGATTCAAGAGGAGGGAATAGGCTCCACAGCGCTGGTCACAGACTGCTCTGACGAGTCCTATGACGATCGCTACGTCTGCATGGCGCAGATTGGTAATGGTCAAAGAGACAACGAATTACTAGAAGATATATATCTCAGCAGACGACCTCACGGCCAATGCTGGCAATGAGGATGAGCCTCAACGCGAGGCAAGAAGAGAAAGAAATCGCGAACGCGAACAACGGAGGGAAAATGCACGGCAACGCCAGCAGCAGTGTACTAAACGCAACCTCCAGACTATATTCGATAGAGCCGCTGAGCAAAGTTTTCATACCCCGGTGGCTAACATCATGCATGCTGCAATGCTCCTAGATCATATCAAGGATCGTGCTGTAGCCCAAAGCATACATCTACTCCAACATGCCGTACTACAGTTAAACAAAAAAGACAAGATGCCTTCTCTCTCGAGAAGTCAAGGTCACGCGGGCTCTAGTCATACAGCAGGAGGGAGACACAGAAGACGGGAAGGATGGGCCCAGAACAACCAAGATCTGCAGGTCATCCAGGGCAATCAAAATCCTCCAGCAGTCGCACCAGCTCAATCGGCAACCGGCGGTGGAAGAGGGAATCGTCCTCCCCAAAAACCTCCCCCACCTCGAGGTAACTACCAACGACTACAAGATGCCCCTTTTGCTGACCTCCGCAACTATGCAGATGTAGGGTACGATGCCAGGCAAATCATTAATGCTCGGCAGGAGGCACGGGCTCTCCAGGAAGGATACAGAGCTCCAAGCGACACCGATCATTTTTCAGCATTTAGGCGGGAGTTCAGCCTCTACGTCTACCCCGAAGGCTTCAAACCAATCGGTTTCAACAAGTACGATGGCAAGACACCTCCACACCAAGGGCTTCGAATCTACTCTCAAGCCATCGACATGGCGGGTGGTAATGATACTGCAAAAGTCGCATATTTTCCACTGGCTTTGGAGTCTGCACCACTCCAATTGCTGGATTCCCTTCCGGAAGGCATCATCGACTCCTGGGCAACCCTTGGCCGACTCTTTATCGTCATGACCTGTTGTTGGTATTTTGCAACGTCACGAATAAAATACTCAAACGCACGGATACTGCTGTAGCTTTCACCCATGAGTATTCCAGGGTATCGTATCCACTTAGAAACATGAGTACGCTATCTACGGGTCCAGGCTACCTCTACAAACCGTGGGACTATCAGACAACTGAGTGGTATAGTCCAGCCTAGACACCATATCTACGCCTTTCCCTACTAACCTTAGCCCTGGCCAAGACTACCCTTTTCTATCCAGGGTCTTAAGCTAAGATCAAATGCTACTCGCTAGCATACACATCAAATAATATAAGGCAGAGATGATAACTTGCGATCTAAACTCTAATTCCAAATAAACAAACAAAGAAAGTCTTGAACACTTACAACCGAATAAGCATCCGTCGAGGTACAAGCGGAGAGGAGTGCCGACAGACCCGGCACTTCTCCCGACTCCTCCTCACTCTCCTCCTCTTCTTCTACATCTCTTAGTCTACCTAAGCATCTAGGATGAAGGCCCCAAGCTTCAAGGGAGAAGGGTGAGTTGAGAGGGTGAGATTTGTGTGTGTTCCTCTACCCCCCTTTGTATTTATAGGAGGGAGCCACGGGGTGAGCTGCAGCCGAGCCTCATCAAACTGCCATCAGCAGCCAATGGGAGACCTCCATGTGGAACCTGAAGGCGGTGGGGCCCACGGGTAGGTCGGTTGGCCTGCTTGGTCGGCCGGCCTCATAGTGCCCCCCCGACCTTGCATTTTGGCCTGTGGGTCGCTTCTTGGGCCCACTTGTCAATGGCATGGGGTTTGTCTTTTATCATGTCGGTTTCTAGCTCTGGTGGGCCCTATACTCCATATTCTGACACGTTTCGTGTCCTGATTTGCCGGAACGTCGTGTCTTGGATTAAACCACACCATTATGCTGCAAAATTAGCTCAAAATCACCTACACACATTCTAGAACATATCTGTGGAATTTGTTAGTAAATAAATCTATCCTAGCATTTATTCCACATTTTAGTTCCTTTTTGTGCAGGAGTTGACGGTCAAAATTGGTCGTTAGTGACCGTCAACAAGATCCCCCACACTTGGCCCTTTGCTCGTCCCGAGTAAAGGTCAGGACTGAGGTGAAGCGGTAGCTTCCTGATAGAATATCCTGCACAAAAGTTATTCCATACCTTGCTCTTGCTTGTGAACTTGAATGTGTCTACCATGATATCTCGAGTTGTTAAAGAACGGAATGATCTCGGCTTCAAGTGTTATCCTGTCATGTTGCCATACTTGGGGATTTTTGTAAGAATTTTTCTCGAAAAATTGTTCATGGTCTTACTCTCTTCCATGGGTCTCTCAGAGTCGCTCATAGCATCTTACCAGCATTTATCCTTATTTTACCTCACCGGCTCTGATGGTATATGTGGAGTTTCGATGGATGAGGTAGAATGTCATCTACTTGGCTCAAATCTATTGCAAGATCAAAGATTGGATCCATAGGTTTATACTCATATTTACGACTGATCAGGTTAGTGTACAGATAAATACATGCTTCTTTTCATGTCTGATTTTATTTGCTAGGTCATGCTTCTTTGGCATGCCATCTTTTCATCTCTCTCTCTTTCTCTTTTTTTTGAATACTATTGTTAGACAGTATTCAAGGAGCACGAGATTTATCTGAACATAAAACCTTAGATCAAGTGCATAAATAGAGTAGAACCATGATGGGTCACAAAATTTGATCAAGCTCAACATGTAGCCAAGAGACATAGAACGGAATTTTTTTTCTCAAGTGGATAGTATCATATGGCTCTGGTAGGATGGTTGATAAAGAGATAAGACCGAGAACTTAGTTTTTGTTTTTATAAATAAATTCCCAGATTGGTAAGCATGAAAGAGACGAACAACTTTAAACCAGACATATCACGTTAGTCAATAACTAAGCATCATGGGGTCCTATAAGATATGGTTCACAAACTTAAGCTCAGCATGAAAAATATTTATGCAAGGCATCTATCAAGAGCTCTTATTTAGCAAATTTCTTAAACAGGTTCAAGAATTTGAGAAAATATGTTCATGTTTAGAAACGCTAAAGGAAGGAAACAAGTGAGGTAGTGCAAACTCATGAGTCGGAGCGGGAGGTGCACGTGACGTGTGAATGTGACTGTGGATGTGTAGCGTCATGGGATCTCCCCCCACACTTGTTTTGGACCTACTCTTCGATCATAGACAAAACAAACCAAATATGAAAGATAATGGGGCTCTGCCGGCATTAACACCGGGGAGCCAAAGTTCACAATCCTGAAATAAAACTAGGGCGCAATTAAACTAACCTAAACCTAAATGACCTGACTAAGACTAGTGCCCAACTAAACCTATGATAATGAGAGGGGACTTATCTAAGATCCCTACTCAAAGTCTTGGATCCCTAGTGCCTCTACTAGACGATCCATCCTCTCATCAAGAAACTTGAAGTAAAGGTCGAGGTCCTCTTGCATCTCTCTGACCTCCTCCCTCAACCTCTGCTGAGATGTGTCCAATGTGACATTGGCCATATGAGCTTTTGTAAGCTCATTGGAAAGTTTCCTTATCTCAGACTTGGTTTGATAATCTTCTGCTATGGCAGGTGGTCTCACTCCAAAGATTGTGAGGCGTGGTTGGAGTGGCAGCTCATCAAGAGATATCTTGTTGTGCCAGTAGTCGTGGCTGATTATCCGGCCCTCCTTTGTTACCCATGAATGCACATACTCCTCATCAGGCTTAAGCCTCGGCCCAGGTGCATTCTCGCTTTGGAACAATTTGACTGCGAAGACCTCCAATTTCTTCTTTGAGGGCCTGTTCCGTGGTTTGCTTCACTGTACCTCAGCAGGAAGTACTCCACTAGGTGATGGAGAACCACCAGAGAAACCGGGAGCCGAACGGGCTCGTGGGGAAGTCGGCCGACCAGGGTGATCAGCCGACCTACCCCTGGCGCCCCTCAGGTCTTTCCTTCTGGGGGTACTTCGAGGCGTTGTTAGCGAGGTCCCGGTCACCGAGAAGGCTTCTTCTTGGTGAGCCTCCGTGAAGTATTGCTCCATAGGGCTAAGTGGATCGCCCTGGCGGGATTTTGGCGCAACGTAAGGGACTATCTCCTTGTCGGCCATGGGTTGTTGGTGATGGGATGCTGGTCCACAGAAATGGAGGTTTCGGGGAATAGATGGAAACAAGGTGTGGAGTTTAGGGTTTCTGAAGAGAAGAAGAAGGGTGTGGGACTCATTTTCTCGTCGCGAAACACCGTCGCCCCTCCACGGAATTGGACTCTAGGTGGGTCAAGGAGGCCGTGCCCCGAAGCTGGGCCTCACTGGAGCTGGCCCAGATTCGGCCGACCTTTAGGTCGGCCGACCCAGGATGGGCCCTAGTGGGCCCCGGTTTGCACGAGTCAACAGGTGGGGTCGTATGTTTTAGAAGTAGGATGGGCCCACCTGCCCTTTTGGCCTATATGGCTCTTTTTAGATATAAGTACAGGATCGACTAAGTCAATCACGTCTATCTCCTCATCAAGAGCTTTATTATGGTCTAGGAAAAGCTTGAGTCGTTGACCGTTTACCTTATAGGCGTTACCATCGTCATCTTGTATCGTGATGGCTCCATGCGGTGATGTGTCGATGACGTGATATGGTCCTTGCCATTGCTTCGCAGTTTCCCATGACCAAATAACTTGACCCTGGAATTAAAGAGCAATACCTTGTCTCTAGGATTGAAGTTCTTGGGCTTCAATCGCTTATCATGCCATCTCTTGGTTCTTTCTTTATAGATCGAGGCACTATGATAAGTTTTATCTCTCCATTCCTCCAGTTCCGAGATCTGGTGCTTTCGGTACTCTCCGGCTATTTTAAGATCCATGTTTCACTTTCGGATAGCCCAGTGCGCTCTGTGCTCTAGTTCTATAGGTAAGTGGCAAGTTTTCCCGTAGACAAGCTGATAGGGTGACATTCCAATGGGTGTCTTGTATGCTATATGGTATGCCCAAAGTGCATCCGGTAATTTCAGCTTCCATCCCCTCCCCATCTCATTCATGGTCTTCTGCAGAATATTCTTGATTTGCTTGTTAGATGTTTCTACTTGACCACTGGTCTGAGGGTGATATGGAGTCATGATGTTGTGCCTTGTCCCTAGTTCCTTGAGAAAATTCCGAAAGGCCGAGTCAATGAAGTGTGACCCTCCGTCACTGATTACCATCCGTGGTGTGCCAAACTTTGGAAAGATAATCTCATGGAACATCATACGGGCATGCTTTGCATCTGCAGCTCTGCATGGCAAGGCTTCGACCCATTTGGAGACGTAATCTATGGCGACCAGAATATACTCGCATCGTTGGGATCTTACGAAAGGTCCCATGTAATCAATGCCCTAGACGTCAAAAAGTTTGACTTGAAGATTGTAGTTCAGGGGCATTGAGTCGCGAGCTGTGATCCCTCCATGCCTCTGGCAGTTTCGACATCTGCGGATGAAGTTCTTTGTATCTTCATACATAGATGGCCAATAGTAACCGCTCTGCCAGATTTTCGCTTGAGTGCGAAATACACAATAGTGACCTCCATATGGTGCTGCATGGAATTTCTCTATGATCTTTTGTCCTTCTGCCGTAGGTACACATCGTCTAAGTAACCCATCTGCACAGACTTGGTATAGATATGGTGCATCCCATAGGTGGCGTCTGCTCTCTTGTACTAACTTCTTTTTGCTTTCCCCTAGGGATATATACCCCGAAACCATGAAGTTCACGATATTTGCATACCAGGGGTGCGAAGCTGTTACTTTGAGAAGCATGTCATCCCGTAGGAAGTCATTTATCGGTGGGTCTTGGGTATTTGTATTGGTCATGCGAGATAAATGATCCGCTACTGAATTCTCTACTCCTTTCTTATCTTTAATTTCCAAATCAAACTCTTGGAGTAGAAGAATCCATCTGATCAACCTTGGTTTAGCATCCTTCTTAGTGAAGAGGTACTTGAGTGTGGCATGGTCTGTATAGACGATGACCTTGGTACCCACTAAATAGGATCTAAACTTGTCGATAGCAAAGACAACTGCTAGGAGCTCTTTTTCTGTTGTAGCATAATTGAGCTGAGTTCCAGTGAGTGTCTTGCTTGCGTACGCGATCGCGTGATGCTTCTTATCCTTGGTTTGACCAAGTATGGCCCCCACCGCGTAATCACTAGCATCACACATGATCTCGAACGGGAGCTTCCAATCTGGGGTTGAATGATTGGAGCTGAGATGAGTGTCTTTTTGAGAGTGTCAAAGGCTTTATGGCACTCATCTGTGAATTGGAAAGGAACATCCTTGGCTAGGAGACTTGTGAGGGGTCTAGTGATCTGGGAGAAGTTCGCGATGAACCTTCGATAGAATCCGGCATGGCAAATGAAGCTTCTGATTCCTTTCACTTTGATGGGAGGCGAAAGCTGTTCAATGACTTCAATCTTATCCTTATCCACCTCTATCCCTCTTTCAGACACTAAGTGTCCTAAAACGATGCCTTCACGGACCATGAACTGACATTTCTCCCAGTTGAGGATAAGGTCCTCTTCTTGGCATCTCCGCAAGACTCTGTCCAAATTCTCTAGATAATGATCGATGGTCGTTCCGTAGACTGAGAAGTCGTCCATGAAAACTTCCATAATTTCTTCGATCATGTCGGAGAAAATGGACATCATGCACCTTTGGAACGACGCGAGTGTGTTACATAGCCCAAATGACATTCGTCGGTAAGCATATGTTCCATAGGGGCATGTGAATGTAGTCTTGCTCTGATCTTCGGGGTGGATGGGTATTTGATGGTAACCAGAATAACCATCAAGGAAACAGAAGTAGGAGTGCTTTGCCAATCGCTCTAACATCTCATCGATGAAAGGTAGTGGGAAGTGATCCTTCTTAGTGGCCTTGTTGAGATCTCTGTAATCTATACACATCCTCCATCCCGTGACGGTTCGTTGGGGAATTAGTTCATTCTTGCTATTTTCCACCACTGTCATGCCTCCTTTCTTGGGCACGACTTGGACTGGGCTTACCCACTCACTATGCGGAACAAGATAGATAATTCCGGCATCTAAGAGTTTGAGAACCTCTTTCTTTACCACCTCCCTCATAGCATTGTTCAACCTTCTTTGGGGTTCCCTAGAAGGTGCTATTACGGGATCCAATGGGATTCAGTGGGTGCCGAGGGCAGGACTGATGCCCTTGAGGTCCTATAGGGTATAGCCTAAGACCGATCGATGCTTCTCTAAAACAGCGATGAGCTTATTCATCTCCTCTTCTGAGAGTTTTTCGCTGATGATCACGGGAGACTCTACATCGCTATTCAGAAAGGCATATCTAAGCCCGGAAGGTAAGGGCTTTAGCTCAATCGGAGGTCTTGATGGCTTCTCAGTCGCGAGCAGTTCAGAAGTTTCACCGGATTCTTCTTCTGCATTGCTGACTTCTTCCGGCATTTCCTTGATATGCTCCTTGAGGTCCGAGTCAAAAGACTCGAAGGTGGAAGTGGCCAATATTTCCTCGATTCGCTCTGGAATAGGGAGGTCTTCCACTGAGCATGTTAATGCTCGATCCACGGGGATGTGGAACGTGTCCTTCCCTAACTTGTTGTTTAAACATCCGTCTTTAGGAACATCCGTAAAGAGAGCTTTAAGGGGATGTCCTATCAAGAAATTGGAGTTGAGATCTTCGAAGATATGGAAGTTCAGACGGATTTTAACATCATTGTGCCAAAATGGCACATTGGTGATTATCCCATGGCTGCTCGTAAGAAAACCTGAAGGTTTCTTGAGTTGTCTGTCTGTCGGAGTAAGATTGTAATTGCCTAGAAAAGCTAAGGCAAACACATCTGACATGAGATTAGCTCCGACAGTGGGACTATAGAGACCGTCCACATTTTGATCTTGGAGACGGCAACGGAATGATGAGGTGGGAGAGTTTAGATAAATTGGAGATAAGGACGATTCTCCTTCTTGCAGCCATTCATTGCTGATCAATGTTGTCAACTCTTGAATCATCTCTTGAAGAAAATTCTCTTCTAAGGGATCCGTAGGAGTGACAGGACTTGGTGGTCGCTTCTGGCAGAAGTATCTTGAGGTGTTGCCGAAATCTTCAAAGCAATCTAGCTCGATACTTCGGAGAAACTCCAGAGGTAGAGGGTCTTCCTCCTCCGATGTTTCGGATTTATGTTCAAGGGCGGTCTCATAGATCGAATCTATTGATTGGCTTTCAGAGGGTTCCGATTCGATTTCTGAAGGCTCTGCTTGACGCATCTCGGGCTCTGTGGGGACTGGCTCGTGGATACAAACGAAAGAGGTTCTGTCCAAAATTTTGTCGAGGACTTCCCTACTCTTGGTTGGGGTAAGATGAGCGAAAGATCCTCCAGAGGTAAGATCGAGATGGTGTGCAGACTCCTTGTCAAGACCAGCATAAAAATGCTGGAGCAATAAATGCTCGGGTAATGACAATTCTGGGCCAGATTTGACCAATAAGGTAAATCTGGCCCAAGCTACACCGATTGATTCCTTATCACTCTGACGAAAAGTTAAAATTTCCGTTCGTAAGACACATATTCATGAAAGCGGGAAGAATGCAGAAAAAAATATGTCCCGAAGTTCAATCCAACTTCCATTCACACAGCCTACGACACGAATATACCATTGCTTCGCTTCTCCCGAAAGGGAAAAATAAAACAACTTCCATTTAAGAGTTTCGTGTGTCATGCATGAAATTTTCTTGCATGAACACACTTGCTCGAACTCGCCCAGATGATGGTAGGGATTTTCACAATCCCTTCCTGAAAAGGAATTTCCCTGAACAAAGGCTATGTAGCCTGAGTCGAGTTCATAGCTAGTAGAAAGAATTGGGTCAGCAGAGGGTGCTGGCTCATAGAACACGCTCTTGAGTGAAGAGAGCTGTAAAAGGGATAGCTGCTCCATGGGTAGTGGGGGTTGAGGTAGAATCAAGGAAAACAAAAAAAGAAGATACGAGGACGACTGAGTCCGTAGATAATGTAGCTACCGTTCCCCAGCAACGGCGCCATAAAGCTTGTTAGTATTTTGCAACGTCACGAATAAAATCCGCAAGCGCACGGATACCACTGTAGCTTTCACCCAAGAGTATTCCAGGGTATCGTATCCACTGAGAAACGTGAGTACGCTATCTACGGGTTCAGGCTCATCCAAGTACACACACGCCGGTGTGGAGAAGACAGAAGAGAGGACTTTCTATATCTAGAATCTATGCCTAGAAGAAGAGATCACGTCGCCGTTATACTTCGAGCTAAAGGTATCGACCGACTTATACAAGCTGGTAGCTCCAATATGTGCTCTATCCAATATCCGAACATAGAGGATTACTAGGGCTCGAACAGGGCTGTCACCACCTGCCGGCTACTTCTACAAACGGTGGCACTATTAGACAACTGAGTGGTATAGTCCAGCCTAGACACCACGTCTACGCCTTTCCCTACTAACCTTAGCCCTTGCCAAGACTACCCTTTTCTATCCGGGGTCTTAAGCTTAGATCAAATGGTACTCGTTAGCATACACATCAACAAATATAAGGCAGAGATGACAACTTGCGATCTAAACTCTAATTCCAAATAAACAAACAAAGAAAGTCTCGAACACTTACAACTGAATAAGCATCTGTCGAGGTACAAGCGGAGAGGAGTGCCGACAGACCCGGCACTTCTCCCGACTCCTCCTCACTCTCCTCCTCTTCTTCTATACCTCCTAGTCTACCTAAGCATCTAGGATGAAGGTGTAACGTCCCGCCTCCCCGAGGCCGGGCCTGCTTACATCTGGCTGCTTTCTAGGACATAGACTGTCCTCACAGACCAACACCAGTCTTTTCTGCACACTTTGTCCCTCACTCGTGCGCACTCGGGAAGAACTTCCCGGTCGGTCACCCATCCCCAAATTGCTCTAGGCCAAGCATGCTTAACTTCGGAGTTCTTTGGAGATCGGCTTCCGGAAAAGAAGTTGCAACTTGTTGGTATGAGTATCCAATTAATCCTATTAAGCCTTAGGCCAGGATATCACATTCTCTTCGCACCATCCTTCTTCTCAACAAGCAAGACAGGAGAAACCCAAGGCATGATAAGGTAGAGGGAAACAGAGTGCATGGTTCAACCCCAACGATCTAACTCAGTTTTATTAATTGATTAAACTTTAACTTAGGAACTGATTTTTTTTATTAAACAAATTTAACTACTAAGCTATGACATCAACCAAAGATCCAAATCAAACATTTGCATAATAACAAGCATACAAATTTTTATACTTTAGTTGAGGTTAGCACACGACTCGACCAACACAATGCGTCGCAAAACGGTCTATCGTGCTGAGGTCAGGGAATCCTAGACTGAAAAGGATCGGTGAGATACTTCAGGGCCAATGCTATGGAAACTAATTCTACAGAGAAAAATCAAAGGAAGACGAGTAAGACATTTAGAATTCAAGGAATATAATAGCAAAATAATTTCAGCAACCAAGGATAGAGAGAAGAAGACCTAAAACTCGACCAGTTCTATCTAGGCCTTCGTCCTACAGTCAAAATAGCTCTGATACCACTCTGTAACACCCAGTTTACAAAAGGACATAAACCGAGCAATCATATACGTGCCAGGATCAAGTCACACGTATATACAACAGAATGAACAGTATATCACAGCACATATCACGTAAAGAGATATAATAAAACGAGTACGAATGTTATTTATTCCATTAATGACAAAATGTCTGATACAAATATGCGGAAGTGTAAAATAGGTACGGAACTCTCGGAAGCTGGGCGTCATAGGGACGTCGACTGGGAGACGACCGCCTAGAAGTCCTCGTACTCCTGGTAGCTCTGGGTGAACTCCTCCGCGTCGCCGGGAACTGAACAGCAGTAGGGTATCCCCAAGGAGAACAAGAGGAAAAGAGTAGAGTAGGCAAGAGTGAGTACACAACTTGTACTCAACAAGTATAACACAAACTATGAGGCTCTAAGGTTAGCTGACTCAACTGCATTAGCTTTTAATCTTAGCAAAATTTTATTAAAGCTAATTACTACAAGTGGATGAATTACCATAAACCCAGTTACATAGAAATTAATCAAAATTAATTATGAACTACTGAGAACCAAACCAAACCAAACCACCTGGGGAACCCCCCTAATCAAAGGACAATAACCCCACTAATCAAAAGGAGGATCTGGGCCGCTCATAACCGTGAGCACAGCTAGTATACCAGTTTTACACTATGCAGAGGTTGCACATCTTTACCCACAAGTCGTGAGCTATGCTAGTTGTTCATCACACTTCCGTAGGTGAGATGACTAGCAAACTCACTACGAGGCCGTTACAAAGAATCTCGTTGGTAAGGAGTAACCGCGAGGGTTGGATCGGCGACTATGGAGCAGGTCTAGTGGGCTTCAAGACACAAAGCACAGACGAGGCCACTCAGTACGAGGGCCATAGAAGCTTACCACCCTTGCCCCGCAAGTAAGTTACTCCAAACCAAAAAGACCTAATTAGTAAGCCAAAACCGTCTCATTCCAGTCTTGTGGTAGCGCTGTTGTCCCAGGTTGTCGCTCTATGAACCGGTCCTTATAGAGAGTGGCCAACCAAGCACTAAGTACCGTGCTGGCCCCCTAAACCAAGTTTCTAACGAAACATACTTTTAAGGACGCACAAAGCACTCAAGTACACGGCACAGAGGGTCGGCTCCAGAATTAAGTTGCATAAGATTATTAACAAATTAATTAAAAAGGACCATTATGTGTGAGAGCACAGCAAACTAGCACAACTAACCAAAATGCAACCCATGGTAAATATATATAAAGGATAAATGTGGCTAGGAAATCCTTATAGGCATACAATATTAAAATGCAGTATGAAAATGTATTTAAAAGTGATAGGTGGTGTTCATGTTATACTTGCCTTCCTCAAACTGCTCCTGCTGCTCAAAGGTCTCTACAGAAGGTGGCTCTTGGTACTCCTCCGAAGGATCAACATCTACTCACGATCGCAACGCCAAAACAAAGTCCAGCACATACACATACATGCAAACAAAGGCAATTTTGGTTTGGAGATTTCGGCCATCAATGACCCAAGACCATCGCGGAACTACGCTATATGATGTCCACATGGGCTGACAATGAAGGCAAGAAAACGACCATTTCCCAAAATGTATCGACGACAGCAATGGCAACAAATAGTCCAATGACAATCGCGGCAAAGGCCCGAGAGACCAGCTAGATCATGGCAAAAAGCGGAGGCCAGACGATCAAGTCACGGCGCTCGACCGCCCCCAGCGCGGTAAAAAACCATCCACACAAGAGCAATTCCAAAAGCTTTTGCTTAATAGGTGTCCATTCCACCCTGATGGAAAACACACAGCCAAGGAATGCTGCAACCTCCAAAAAGCTGTCAGCAACTTCCTCCCAGCCGACAAAGGCAAGAAGAAAAAGGACGATGAGGAAGACGAAGACAAAGAGGTGCGCGGAAGACCACGGGTTATCAAGAACTGAGTAGAATAGTGAATGTTATCTTCAGAGGAGGAGGATGCCTCTCAAAGCGAGTTCAAAAACTAAAGCTTAGAGAAATCCTGGCTGCAGAACCGACCTCCCTGAAATACCTAAAACTAAGTGAGGTCCCGATCTCCTTTTCTAGAGAAGTTCAATGGACCAGCTTCTTGTTGGCATTTCTTAAGTCGATACCAGGTTTGCGATGACCTTGGTAAGAACCTTAGAATTGCCTGTTGGCGGTCCTTAGTGCAATCACTAGAAATGAGGGTGCCGAACCCATCCTAGCAACTGCACCCAAGGGGTGCCACTCTCGTGGTATAATCAATACGATTACAGATGGATCCGCAAGTGCACGGATATACCATTGTAGCATTTCACCTGGAGAGTAAGGGTATCGTCATTTATTTGTGTCCCAAAGGACGGCGGCGGCAAAGGTATTGTACTTAACATTAACCATGACATTGTGCCTCAAGCAATAGGCAAAACTCTAATAGGGGTAAGTCCAGGTAAAGAATAAGCAAGGGTAATGCGACACAACACACAACCACACTCCAAGAGGAAGGAATAAAAGAGAGAAACAACAAAACAAAGAGCTACTCTATCCTACGTTAAGTTAGCTGGAGCTTAGGCTAGGTTAGATGTCCTAGTGCTTCTATTCAAAGCTGGGGTTATGTTAGGACATGGTTAGGACTGCAGGTTCCAGGAAAATGGGATAGCGGGGAGAAGGTCCCGCACTGGAGTACATCCAGTCCCGTTACCTCTTTGCATGAACTCATACACCAAACCTGAACGTCGGGGATTATGCTAAACGCAACACAGCTGTTACGCTGGACGGACAGGGTTGTCACCACCTGCCGTCTACCCTAGTCACTCCATGAAGAACGGTCATATCCGATGGATCCCGCATACCCGAGCACCACGCTCGTGTATGAAGTCACTACTCTAGTGTCCCCAGGTCTCCCACCCTTTGGATGGACGAGTAAAATACTAGAGCAAGCCCGAAAGCACAAAGAACCTCTATCCGTACCCGGATCATCTGGCCTAACCAATACCTTTGCATAACTCATGAACAAACTAAGCATGGATTGATAAACTATCAAGATAGTAAAGTAACCATGGCATATCTCTATATTATGAATAGAAATATGACAAATCCCGGACGTCTTGCCTGAAGACTTCCCAGAAGAAGGAAGAGGAGTTGATGAAGACATATCATAATCTCTTTGCTAGTCAGCCCAGAATCTCGGGACGAGATTCCTGTAAGGGGGTAGGATTTGTAACACCCTAATTCAAATTTCAGTATTTAATAATAAATTTAATTGGCTTTATTTGATTTTCTAGGATTTAACTTGTTTAGTTTGCATTTAATCCCATTTTGTTCCTCAAGCAATTAAAATTTTATCATAGTTTAAACTTTGTTGTTGCATTCATACTGGTGCATTGTTTTTGTTGTTTGAGTGCTAGTAGTTTTGTGTTGGTTTGGAATAGAAAAGCCTTAGAAGTTTTCCAAGACCCAAAGCAAACCAGCCCGGCCTACCCTTTCCTCTTTTTTGGCCCAGTCCGCAACCCCATTTCCATTTCTCCCGAGCCGGCCCAGAACCCAGTTCACAGCCCAGCAAACAAACCAGTCCAGCCAGCACCCTCTCCCTCACTCACACCTGCGCGGCCCACTCCTCTCCCCTTCCCCGTTGCCCAGCCCGCGCAACAGCCCAGACCGCACGACCACGCTAGGCCCGCAACACTCCCGCGGCCCAGCTCGCGCGTTGCTCACCCCCGCACGCGCACACCGGCCCAACTCGCCTCTCGCCTCAGCCCGCGCGGAGCACTCGCCCGCACCGCCCTCGTCTCACCCGCTGCCACACCGGGCCCACGCGTCAGACCTCCCGTCTACCTCGCGCAACAGCCGGCCAGGTCCCCGCCGCGATCTCCGCGCCGCGTCAGCCTCCAGGACCGGCACGCCGAGGCCGGCCTTTCCCTTTTAAATGCACCCGGGTCCTCTCCCGCAGCTCACCTTTCCCCTGCAGCCTCCCCCGAAAACCCTAGCCGCCGCTGCTCTCCTTGCTCTGCAGCGCAGAGACCCGCGCCGCCGTGGCCACACTGCTCTGCCGCACCCTAAGCCCTGCAGACCCCCGCTACGGTTTCGCCTTGGCACCAGGAAGCGCCCCGAAGCCATCACCTCCGACCCCGACCCGTGTGCGCGCCGGATTTCTGCCGAAACCGCCGGAGTAGGTAACTGGTCTTTGAGCAATTGCTCGCTGGCATTGGGTCTCCGACCTCTCTGACTTCCGTAGAACCTCTGCAGGAGCCCCGTGAGACCACCCGTGGGGATCAGACGCACGGAAGGTGGCCCTAGCCCCGGACCGCGCGAGCTCCGCCACGACCCGCCGCTCGGACCCCGCCAACGACCACTCTGCGCGACATCCCCGACCCAATCCAAACCCCGGTGAGCACCCGCGCCCCTCCAGTTTCTTTTGCGCTAGCTTCTGAGGCACGTAGGCCTTTCCCGAGCCCAGAACGCCGTTCGGCATAGCGCCGCCGTGCGCAGGGCCGCCGCCGCCCTTGCCCTCCCCACTCCGGACCTCCCCGAACCCCGATAACCCCATAGGTGGATTACGCGTTCAACGCTGACCCTCCACGGCCAAACCCCGGCCCAAACGGAGCTCTGTAGCCCCAGAAACCCCTTCTCCGGCGAGCTCGCCGCCGCGGAGCTCTGCTCCGGTGGTGTTCCGCCGCCGCCCTGAGTGCCCTTGCCCAGATCCGTCCGATCCGAGATGGACGCCCGTGATTAGAACCCAAACCGATCAGATCTGGACCACCAAATCGAGATCCAATGGCCTGGATCCAAACGTATCCCTTCGCGATGCTACTTTTGCTAAAGAGCCCCCAAACTCTTTGCTAATCAACCCGCGGCCCAGTTTTATTCAAAAATAATTCCAGTTTGACCCTATTTTTAGCACTTAGCCCCCCTGAGTTCTTTAGAAATAGAACCTGCCGTCCTTCCAGGGCTTTTTCACGCGTTAGACCCCAGAACTAACCTTTAATTATGTTTAGGCCCTCGGTTTTAGCAGAAAAGTCCCTGGAACCCTGTTTTTAGCCTAGATTTTGCGTTTTAGCTCCGTTTTAGGCGTTCTTTATGTCCACACGATCGTTGTAACGCGTAGAATAGTTTAAGACTAGTTTAGCATGCTGTTTTTATGTATTGATGTACTGTTTCTTAGTTTTTGATAGTGTTTGCTTGTATGCTTATTGTTGTGCGTTGTTTTGGCCATGTGTACGTGAGTAGACGTTGAGCTACCGGAGGAGCCCCAGTACCAGTACCCGGAGCAGCATCCGTCTTCAAATCAGTTTGAGCAGCAGTAGGAGCAGTACGAGGAAGGCAAGTATAACATGAACAACCTATCACTTTTAAATCCAATTTCATACTGCATTTTAATACTGTATGCCTATAAGGATTTCCCAGCTACTTTATATCCTTTATATATATCCCTTGGGTTGCATTTTGGATAGTTGTGCTAGGTGCCACGCTATAACACATAATTCCATACACTTAGGAAAAAGAGGCAACCGGATATAGACTTCCGTTTCCCCTCCTTAAATTCCGCAATTCCTTTAATGAACCTGTCCACTACAAGTTTGCACCAGTTGTATCTTTGGATATTTTTAGTGATTGCAATAGAGTGGAAATCCCGAACACACAACTTTGTACTCGATGTCGGGAACAAAAGGGTGCTGATGGCAAACACAAGCCAAAACTTCAATCATTTGTCATCTACTGAGTTCTTTCCCTTGCCAGACAACCATTTTTCAGTTTCTGTGAATGTTGGTGCCTTTTGATCATTTTCGTGGCCAAAAACTTTGTAGAACTCAATGAATGATTCAGCACCACTCTTCTTTTCATAATCAATCAAGTTCAGCCCCATGGGTAACCCAAGCACTCGGTGTATAGCATGATCGTCCACCTTTATTGTCCCCCTAGATGGAATCGCTAGCTCGGACTTATTGATGTCAAAGTTGTGGATTAGCCAAAGACACAACTTCTCGGGTATAGAGTTACACTTGATTTCAAGGAGGCCGCCAAAACCAACGCTTGCAATGAGTGCTTTCTGTTTTCCCTTAAGGGTTTGAATGATCTTGTTGAGTTTGTTTGCTGATCCTTTTTTCCTAAGATACTAAAAGAAAAGGTGCATGAAATTAGTTGCCACACAGACATAGATAAGTTTCCACATATTTCATATGTAAACTTAGATAAGTTGCCAAAAAGAAATAGATAAATTTCCACACAGACATAGATATGGATAAGTTGTCACACAGACGTAGATAAGTTGCCACATATTTCATATGTAACTGCTAAGTAGACAAACTATAGGTTGCCCATAAAAGATAATCAACACAAAAGTACATTTATGCAGCATTAGCTAGGTGGGAAAAGTCTTAGAGGGGGAGGATACCTTCTCTGGATGCTTTTTTGCTTGATGACCTTCCGCCATTGGATCATTTTCTACACCGCCTGCGCTATCCATTGCCTTCCTCCCTTTGCCATTTGCAATTTCAGCCTCCACACCCTGGTTCCCTTTGAGCCCTCACGGATATCAATTCTAGGTGATGACCTAGTAGTTTTTTTTGGAGATGTAGTAGGATCAGTGGTTTCTGAGTTTGCGCTTGTGTGCCATACTGAAAAAATTAAAGAAAATGCCAACTAATCACTTGCTTCGCGTGGTGGAAAAAAATTAGAGACAAAAGGTACTAACTCCATCTTTCAAACTCCCAAAACTATTTTAACTGCTATAAAACCGAACTAAACCACACCAATAGAGGGTGCTAAACCCATAGTACATCGAAGCTGTTGATCACTAAAAAAAGGCAAAAAATGCCGCTGGGGGTCGCCACTACACGCACACACCGCTGCATCCGGCAACAGCTCTATCGCCATGATATGAATTCGCTTGATGCAGCAGCTGCATGAGCCCAACCCCCCCCCCCCTGCTTGTTCTCTCACCCTCACCAACTACTCTCAGATGAACACATGCGTTCACAGATTCCATGCAGTAGGGCGGGGAGGGGGGGGAGGCGGGTCACCTTGATTTGTCGCCAGGGCCGGACGATGGTGCCCTGTGACGGGCGCCGGAAGTAGCAGTCGTCGCAGCCTGGGACCTAGTTCGCGCGCGCAGCTCACAACACATCCGGGGCATCCTTGTCACATCCTGCGTCCGCGGAGGTAGCGGACGCCGTCGGCTTGGGACCCGTCGCGCTGTCGCCCCCCTCCCTCGACGAATCCCCGCCAACCAGCAGCCCAGCTGGTCACAGCTGGTGATTTCGCGGCCCGCAACTTCCCCCAGGGCCTCCTCTCCGGTGCCGCTAGAGGACGCTCCTGCCATGCCTCGTAGCCGCTCCACTGTGTAGCCGCGGGTCCACTGCTCCTCCACCGCGCAGCCCCAACTCCGCCGCTCCTCCACGCGCAGGTCCGCCGCTCCTCCATGCGCAGGTCCGCCATGCAGCCCCTCCACCCCCACTCCTCCGCCACGGGTGTGCCGCTCCGCCACTCCTCACGAAATGGATTTCGAAATGGAAACCGCTAGATAGGAGGGGTCGAGGGGATAACGGGCCGGAGGGGAGGGAGCGGGGGGGGGGGGGGGGGGACCAGGCGCGTGGTCTGTGTGACAGAACTGCCAAGTTAAACCGGCTTAATTAAGTGTAATGGTCATCATTTAAACACATCAGGCATATTAACTTAATTAAGTGTAACTTGCCAGTCTGTTTCAACCCACGGCCCGATTGAAACATCACCAGTAGTCTCGCATGACGGCGAGCGCAGACAGTACTAGCATGATATGATTTTACAAAATAGATAACAACATAAATATTTACGAATGCAACTTTTAATTTAGAAATTACGTAAGAAATAACAGCAATGGAAGAGAATCTAACCTGAAAAATGTTTTCAAATAGATCAATTTAAAATAAAATAAAGCGAAGTCTACGAAAACATGAGGGCGTCACATCGAGCCCACCGAGGTTTATCCTGGTTAGCTTCTATACCTAAAACAGGGTAAACAACAAACCCTGAGCAACTAATACTCAGCAAGACTTACCCGACTACGGATATACTTAGCCACTATCTAGACATGCAAGGCTTTCTGGCTGGTGGTTTATTTTGCAAAAAAATGAATAAAAATATATTCTTATTTTTAATATTTAGCTCAAGATTTCTTTTAGCCTAACCCTTAGCTAATATTTGCATAACAACTAGAGCAAATATGGTGGAGCATTAAATACAATTCAAAGTAATCAACATCATATATCTCAATATCTGTGGCAGAACCACCTGAATTATCCCGGCTCAAGTGCGCTGGCCATCACCATAAAGGCAACACCGACTCAAACGCACTTCAAACGGAACAATTCTTGGTCTGTCGAGTAACGTCCCGATACAACCACCGGATCTCAGATCGAACAAGCATACCCCGCACGAAGGCAAGTCCAGAGATATTACAACCATATATTTTACAACACAGGCACCGTAGTTATTACAATAAGTTCAAAGTATTATTACAGGTCCAAACTCAGTAAAACGTTATACAAAACATAAGTTTAAAGTTCAGAGTTAAGCAGCGGAAAGAAAACACGACGGCTACAACACGTCGCAAAAGTATACCAAGCTAGCCCAAGCAAGGTATCACTCGTCGGGGTCATTACCGGCCGGAGACGGATCCCACTCTACGGACCAGCCAGGGGGCAAAGAGCAGGGCCAAGTCAGACTAGCGGTTTGGTCCTCAAAACTCATACCTGAAACAGGATTCAACAGCAAGGCTGAGTATACTAATACTCAGCAAGACTTAACCATCAACGGATATACTTAGTCCACTTAGCTAGACTATGTAGGGTTCTGTAAGGCTCTGGTTTTTCTTTTGCTGAAAAGCAATAAAGAGTAGGTCCTTAATTTCACATTTTAGCTTTCAATATTCTAGTTGAGTAATCCATTCTATGTAAGCAACTAATTCTAATCAACCATGGTAGAACTTTAGTCAAACATCAAGATTGATCATAATAACATTACTCTTATTACTCTGTGTGGCAAAGGGATCAAGTAGTCTCAATATCCGCGAGAGACGGACGATTCGAATTGGATTTCCAACCTTGCAAGGTAAACCTAACACACACGTTTGGAACACCGTAGGGTTGTTTCCAAACAACCGTTGACCTTTCATTCCGGCCTGTGGATAGGGTCACTCTCCCCGACTACAGGGCACCAACTTCCTCCCTGCACCCGTGGTGTTGCGCAACATAAATAAAAACCTATCTGTAAGAGAGAGTGAAAAGTATATCCACTCACCGGTCCGATCAGCTACTGTAGGACTAAGAAATGCGACCAGAGGGGGGGTGAATGGGAGCCGATGAAAAATTATCGCGATTGAAAATTCGGCTTAAGATCCCAAGTGAGCACCCAACCCTAGAGTCCTAGGTGAAGTGCAGAGCAGCTACGGAAGAGCTACCCTAACACAAAGCAACCCTAGGAACAAATGTGATCAAGCGCGGAAGCAAAACGCGAAGAAGCAGCACAAGACCAGCACGGTATACTAACACCGGTTGAACCGACGTATACAGCTTGAATACGTCGGTCTATCCGGTGATACAGAGCCGGCAGCAGCAGACAGCAAGCACCGGTTGATCCGACGCAATGTTTCGAACAGCGTCGGTTTAACTGACGCCCTGCACCGGATGATCCGACAAAATCAATGACAAACACTAGTGCAGTTGTCTAGAGACTCTGCAAAAAGACGAAGCGAACACCGGTTAAACCCATGAAATCAATGCACCATCGTCGGTGTAGTTGTCCAGAGGAGCAACAAAACGCCAAGTGCAGAGCACCGGTTCAACCGACGCTAAGGAAAGTCAATACGCCGGTTAAATGAGCCAAAACAGCACACACACAAGGAACACTAGTGCATTCAACAGAAACGCCAAAAACCCTAGCAACCGAACCTTGTAGGCACCGGTTGATCCGACGATCTTGAACCCAAGCATCAGTTCAACCGGTGCTGTTCTGAAACAGAGTCCAGAGGATTTTCTAGCCCGTGACCTTTGGAAATCTCGACGATCGAAGGCCCAAATCAGGTCGAAAGCTCACCAAAATTTGCAGGCACGATCACAAAGACCTTGTGAACCTACCTACCAAAGGAATCGACGATTCACTCCATGGTTCAAGAGGAATCGATGAAAAAAACCGAGCAAGAACGGGGTTTTCTAAAAATTGTGTTCTTGAAGACTCACAACCTAAATGAGTTTTAGCACTTGGTTAGGACGATTCATGTCGCACAAAAGAGCATCAAGTACCACAGCAACAAGTAGAAGAAACCCCAAAGCGAAGAACTCAAGAAATCGGGCGTTTCACACAAGGATCTCCAAAAGAACACGAACCTGAATTCGATTGCAAAGCCCCGAGGGCACAAGGAGGGAAGGGCCTCCTTTCCCACAAAATCTCCTTACAAATTCTTCAAAAATCCATGGCCTAGAACATCTTCTAGAGAAGAGAGGGAAGAACTTGATAGGGAGAGAAGAGAGGGCGCCCTGGCTGTTGCCTCTGTCTTCTGTTGTGTCACCAGCCAGAGAGCCAGGGAGAGAGGAGGGGCGCTGGCCTTTTTGTTGTGCTAGAGGCAACGCCACCCACTCCCATTCCTTTCCCTCCAAGTCTTCCTCTAAAGACTAGATTACCCCTAAGTGCTAGAAATAAACTACAAGGCCCTTAGGGGCAAAACCGGAAACGATACATTGAAGACCATCCGACGGCTGCGATGACTTGGAGAAGTTTGCTTCGACCCGACGCAATCGTCCCGATGTTGCCACGCGTCCTTCTGGAATCTTCACGGGGGTAGTTTTGTGAAAACTGCCGAAACCGAGTTCGGGGGCGGTTTTGGAGGAACCACGAAACCTTCCCGCGCGATGTTTCCGGCACACCCGCCAAGCCCGATGTCGCCACGTGTTCGACCTCCCGCCGGACCCTCTCCGACTTGGCCGATGTCGACGCATCCCAGCTGTTGGTTTTTCCCGAGCTACCAACAAACTCCACGCCGTCCCGCCTTGGCGCCAGGAGTGGATCGCAACGCGGCCCAGCAGTGGCCCAAGCATCTGGGCCGCCCTTCTCCACTGCACGGTCATCCGGTCGGGCCTCCAACGCCACCGCACGGTCTCCCGCCTCTGCATGGTCGTCGAGCTCCCTGCCACCGCAACACCGCCGCATGGTGCATTGGCACGCGCTTCGCTCTTGTCCAAACCATCTCGCTGCCACCGCGCCATCCGTGTACCTGCACACCACAGACCAAGAACTGGCGCAATCTCCATAGTGTCGCGACTACACACAGTTAGTCCACTCCACGTGTTGACAATCACTCATCACACCAAGGAGCAGGCCTCCACTGCCTCTCAATCTCCCCCTTGATGAGTGCATTGTCAACACCACACCCCACATGGGCACTGGTGAACAAAAAGGATAACCAAAAAAGAAATAGAAAACAGCTAGAGCTAACTCAAGTGATCAAAAGCGAAGGAAAGCCAGAAAAGATCACTTGAAGCTAGCAAGGCCAAGAGAGGCAGCCCCCAAGACAAGGGCAACGGCTCGACACACTGACTCCAAAACATGCTTGACCCCTCAAGAAAGAGGCAAGGCTCAACACAGCCAAGCATGTGCAAAGCTGGTCCCTCCAGAAAGAGGCAAGGCTCAACACAGCTAAGCATGTGCAAAGCTGGTCCCTCCAGAATGAAGCAAAGCTCAACACAGCCAAGCATGTGCAAAGCTGGTCCCTCCAGAAAGAGGCAAGGCTCAACACAACCAGCAAAGAGCATGAAAAGCTCAAAACTCCCCCTGAAATGCTGCTCCCCCTCACTATGCAACTCTCCCCCGATGTGTGCACACTCAAAGACTGGAACGTGCACAATCTCTCCAAATTCTCCCCCTTGTTGACAAAGCACACGTCAAGGAAACTCCCCCTGCCTAGATGCTCCCCTGGAAATATGCCATGAAGTGCAATGCATGCGTGCCTAACAAGCTTCCAGGTACATAACAAGAGCATTTGCAAGGGTCTAAACAGCACAGCATATGAGGGTGCATATACAAAGACAATGCATGGGGAGCTCATAAGAATATGTCAATACAGATCGTGAGCAGGCATTTATCATTTGTAAAAGAAAAAGCATCACCATAAAGGACCTAGCATACTAGAAGGCAAACAAGTATGCTAGTGCTAGAAAGAACATACCGGTGAGCTAACCAAAGCATATCACAGCAACTGTCGCTCAAGCAACGAAAAACTTGTCAAGATTAAAGTTTGATACCACATGAAAACCCTTAATTTCTCAACAAGAAGAAGTGGTGCCAGAGGTTGAAAACTTGCAAGTGCTTAACTTAGAGAATGTGCCAAGCCTAGGTCAGGGACCATCAGAAGCTTAAGACAACACTCCCAGTCATCCACAGCCTTGTCCAAGTTCTCCAGAGGAGCAGTCTCGGCACAAGATCAGTGGTGCAAGTAATCCCACTTGGATCTTTTCAATCAGAGCAAAGCATGATATACCAAATGTTGGATTTTTGAAATTGATTACCAATTAAAACACACCAACAGGAAGCAAAAGAGGGCATCTTGTTGCATATGATAGCAAAGGACCTAGCCACTAAGCATGAAACAAGATAGCATAAGCATACAAGCCCACACATGCTAGTAGCAGATCCTGAAGGTGACCATGGTTTATGATTTTCAAAGAATAAAATAGCTAAGCTCAGAGCCAATATACAACATATTCAATGGAGCTAGCTACACATGGTCAAAGCATATATACAACTCATAGCATAGCACAAGGCACAAGCAAATACAGATATCATACAAGAGAAGCTGGTGCAAGTGTAATGCATATGAGCAAATGCTATGCAAAATGGTATGTACACAAAAAAATGCAAGAAAAAGCAAAGAAGAAAGAAAAACAAATCCTAAACTACGGAAATAACTACCCAACTCAAAATGGGTAGCACACGCCAAGCTCTCCCCGCAAGCGAGCATAGGTGGCTTGTTCTAGGGGCTTGGTCAGGATGTCGGCTACTTGATTATCAGTGGAAACATGGGTCAACTCGACATCACCCTTCTCATAATGATCTCTCAGGAAGTGGAACCTCACGTCTATATGCTTGGAACGAGAGTGTAGGACAGGGTTCTTGGCTAAGCTTATGGCTGATGTGCTGTCAATGAAAATGGGAACTCTGCCATAGGTTAGGCCATAATCACTGAGAGTGTGTCTCATCCAAAGGATCTGGGAGCAGCAACTAGCAGCAGCTATGTATTTGGCTTCTGTTGTGGAAAGAGCTACACTAGTTTGCTTGCGGGCAGACCGAGACACAAGAGAAGTTCCAAGAAACTGGCAGGTGCCTGAAGTCGACTTGCGATCAATCCGACACCCACCATGATCAGCATCAGAGAAGTCAACCAACGCAAGAGAAGAGGAAGAAGAGTACCAAATGCCAAACTCTGGAGTGTATCGAAGGTACCTGAAAATCCTCTTCACAGCGTTCCTATGAGAAGTGTGCGGAGAAGCCTGAAACCTCACACAGAGACAGACCGCAAACTGGATGTCGGGTCTGGTGGCCGTCAGGTACAGGAGCGAGCCGATCATGCTCCTGTATTCCTTCTGGTCCACAGCTACACCTTCAGTATCCTCATCCAGCGCCGTAGAAGTGCCCATAGGAGTCGGCATGGGACTAAGGTCCCCGAAGTTGAACTTCTTGAGCATGTGCTTGGTGTACTTTGCCTGGTGGGCGAAGGTGCCCTCCCGGGTTTGCTTGATGTGCAACCCGAGGAAGAACTGAAGCTCACCCGTCATAGACATCTCAAACTCCCTGCTCATGTCATCAGAAAAGCTAGAAACAAGAGAGTGAGAGGAGCCACCAAAGATAATATCATCCACGTAAATCTAGACCAACAAAAAATCAGCACCACGCCTGAGGAGAAAAAAAGTCTTATCTACCGATCCCATGACAAATCCCTGTTTAAGCAAAAATGCTCTCAACCTCGCATACCAGGCTCTAGGGGCTTGCTTCAGACCATACAAAGCCTTCTAAAGCTTGAAGACTCGGTCTAGAAACTTGGGACTCTCAAAGCCAGGAGGTTGCTTCACATAGACCTCCTCCTCTATAAACCCGTTCAAGAAGGCACTCTTCACATCCATCTAATACAGCTTGAACCCCTTCGAAGCTGCAAAGGCTAAAAAGATTCGGATGGCCTCTAAACGAGCTACAGGTGCAAAGGTCTCCTCATAATCTATCCCCTCCTGCTGGCTGTAACCCTGAGCTACTAACCTAGCCTTGTTCCTCACAACCATCCCATCCTCACCCTGTTTGTTCTTGAAGACCCATTTGGTACCTATAGGGTGACAATCTAGTGGAGGCTCTACAAGAACCCAGACTTGGTTTCGCTCAAAGTTTTCTAGCTCCTCATGCATGGTATTGACCCAGTTAGAATCAGATAAAGCATGTCCAATATCTTTGGGCTCAAAGGTGGCTACAAACGCAGAGTGAGCACAAAAAGTGATAGAGGTAACCTTCGACCTCGTCTGAACTCCTCGGTGAAGGTCCCTGAGTATCCTCTCTGGAGGATGATCCCGCAGGGCTCAGTGGTGTACTCGCTGAGGTGAAGTCACCTCGCCACCGCCCTCAGCATGGGTCCTGGAGGAAGAACCTTGAGCTGGACGTGGATCGGCCGTAGTCGAAGCTGTGGGGAGCAGGCCGCCATCGTCGTCATAACTCGAATCTCCAGGAAGTGAGCCTGCAGCCTACGCAGGGACACCACCATCACCCTCAAAGGCCTCAGGCTCATCCTCATCCTCGAAGATCTCCTAGCCAAACGCATCATCACCTGCACACTCCAAAGAAGCAGACAAAGAAGGTGTGGACTCGTCGAAGGTTACATTACAAGTTTCGACGATCCAGTTAGTCTCAAGAATAAGAACACGATAGCCTCTAGATTGAAGAGCATAGCCAAGAAGAATGCCATCAGAGCTCCTAGACTCGAACTTATCAAGATTTCCCTCCTTCAAAACAAAGCATCTGCAACCAAAAGCACGCAGGTGGGACACCTTGGGCTATCGATCAAACCGCAACTCATACGAAGTCTTTTTCATGAGAGCGCGAAGAAAGATGCGGTTGGCAACATAGCATGCGGTGTTGATCGCCTCGGCCCAAAAACGCCTAGGAGACCTATGCTCATCGAGCATCGTCCTAGCCATCTCAACTAGGGTCCAATTTTTACGTTCAACCATGCCATTCTGTGGAGGAACATAAGGAGAGGAGTACTGGTGATCAAGACCAAAGCCACGACAGAAGTCATCAAAACGAGCGTTCTTAAATTCAGAGCCATTATCACTGCGGATAGCCCTCATGGCATGTAGAAGCTCATTCTGTAACCTCAAGGCATGGTCTCGAAAGTACTGAAAAGCCTCATCCTTAGCCTCCAAGAAGAAAACCCAAGAGTACCGAGAGAAGTCGTCAACGATCACAAGAATGTACCACTTCCCACCGATAGAGTGCACACGAGCAGGACCAACGGTGTCCATGTGAAGAAGCTCGCCTGGGTGCGATGTCATCACCTGATTCACAGGTGGGTGCAGAAGGGAAACCATCTTCCCGTGACGACATGGGTGACAGACAAGGTCCTTATCCAACTTGAGCTTGGGCAATCCTCGGATCAAATCAAGTGAGCTGAGTCTAACTAGTAGATCAAAACTCAAGTGACCAAGTCTCCTATGCCACTTCCAGAGCTCAGAGGACTGACCAGTCACCAGACGGTGAGAGGTGCTAGAAGAAGATCCAGAAAAGTCAATGCGAAACACACGACCAAAAGGAACAATGCCACAAACAAATTCCCCTCTAGAATCAAGAACACGCGAGCAACCTCTCTTGAAACTTACCTCATACCCATCATCAAGAAGTTGCGAAACAGAAAGCAGATTAAAACCAAGTTTATCAACAAGTGCAACCTCGCTCAGGGTGAAGTCGTCAGAAATCCGAATAGCGCCAACTCCACGGACCTTTCCTCTGTTGTTATCCCTGAAAGTGATGTATTCCTTGTCCTTCGTCGGGGTGAGGCTGGAGAACCATCTGTGACTCCCGGTCATGTGGCGCGAACAACCGGAGTCCATGAGCCATATGTTCTCCAGGCCTCGAGTGTCCTGCTCAGTAAGAAGAGAAAGAGCGGGCAAATGGCCCGACACTAGGGTTAGCACAAAAGGAAGCAAACCAGTGTCGTGCCATCTGCTCGAAAGCAGGGTAAGTATCCTCAAATGAAAACTGTGGCTGGCGACCACCACACGGAGGAAAACGTGGTGCACCTCCGCCACCAAAGCCTCGGCCATGCTGACCACCACTGAAAGCACGGTGTGGAATGGGGCCGGTGAAACCACCACCAGGAGCGCGGTATCCACCACCGCCTCCCCCTCCTCCACCTACACGACGTGGCCTGGCATCCCGCCCCTGCCCACGTCGAGCTGGAGCGTGTCCACCTGTAGGCTGGTGGAACACCTCCGGAGCGCGCCTCTCAGACTGCCTGTGCTCAAACCTCTACCTCCGGAAGCAAAACTCTGCCAAGTGACCCTCCCTTTCGCACCACTCACACTGGTAAGGCTCTCTCTTGTGTGTAGGTTGTGGTGTAGGTGCTGGGGCTCTCTGAGATACTCTGGGGGGCTGAGTCCTCACCTTGGGCTTAGGAATTGGCTTACCACTAGGAGGGAGTGTATCCAGTCGGTTCTTGAGATGGTTAGGCTTGGGAACCCACACTGGATTCTTAGGTGGAGCTTTGGGTGGCTCAGTGAGGATTCCATCCTTAACTGGTGCTGCCTTAGGAACTGGTGGAGCTGTGGAGGAAGAAAGTGCACTCACACTTGACTCAAGCATCTCACCAATCTTATCATAGGGTTGGACAAAGTCAGCAGGTGTAAAAGCAAAACCAACCCCAACACCATCAGGACGCTTAAACTGCTGAACCATCATGCCCAACTGAGGCTCGCGGGCGGACACCCAACTGAGAATCTCCCGAAGGTGGGAGTTCTCCTCCTCCATCCGGGTCTTGTCCTCCCGTGCCTCCTCAAGCTCAGAGATCAAGCTTGGGCATACAGTATAATCAGCAGAGCAAGAGCTAGCGACTGCAGATTTCTCTAACTTCCTCAAAGCAGCATTCTTCTCCTTAAGCTCTTCTCTAAGCGCTGGGCACTCCTTACAAGCACCCAAGAGGGTAGGCCGGGACTTGAGCTCGTCCAAGGCCTTCTTGCCCTCCTCGAGCTTGAGCAAGTTCTCATCATACTTGCTCCTGAGCTCGGACAGGTCAGACATCAAACCGATGCACTGACTACACTCATCCTCCTCAACACAATCCTCCACAATAGGTGCAGACTGAGCAATTTCTAGAGCTAGCTTAGCTTCCTTCAGCTCCTGTCTCAAAGCTCTAAACTTGCTCTTTGTATCCTTAATGATCAAGTCCTGATTATCTAGAGCAGTGTAAAGATCTTCCAACTCCTCCGGAGTGGGGTGCTCAGGATGTACCTCAGAGCTTGGCTCTGGCTGAGGTGCAGGCTTTGCAGTTGTGGAAGGAGTTCCGTCGGCGTCGGAGTCGATGGCCATGGTGCAGAAACCGGCCGCCTTCCCAGCATGGAGGCAAAGGCCAGTGAAGCCCTCCGTGGCCTTCTTCTTGGTGCTCCGCTTCTTGTCGCCACGGTGGTGAGAGTCGGAGTCACTGGAGCTGGATGAAGACGATGACGTCGAGCTCTAGCTGGTGGAGGAGTGATCCTCTCTCTGGGCGACAAACGCCTGCTTGCTCTTGTACTTGCCGACGTTCTTCTTCTTCCGCTCGTGGTGCCGCTTGGAGCGTCCGCCATTCTTCTTGTGGGAGTGCCCACTCTTGTGCTTGTGGCAGTGCTCGCGGTACTCCTCGTGCCTGGAGCGCTCGTCCTCATCCCTGGAACTCTTCTTCTTGGGGCACTCGGTGGCGAAGTGGCCGGTCTTGCCACAGTTGAAGCAAGTCTTCGCTCGTGCTTGTCTATTGTTGAAGGCGCGCTGGAACTTGTGGATGATCAGTGCAAGCTCCTCGTTTCCCAGCACCTCCAACTGCTCATCTGTCACAGACACAAGAGAAGACAAGCAGAAACTTCCAAGAGGAGGATTAGAGTTAGCTCCAGAGTTGCCTACGAGGGCTATCGACTTGGAGGCAGAGGCATCAGCTGATTGCCTTCCATCTTAGCTCGAGAGAGCTTCTCCACCTCCAAAGCCTTGAGCTTGCTGAAAAGCTCATCCACGGTGAGGGTCTCATAGCCAGCAGACTCTATGATAGTCTAGACCATCACCTCCCAGACCTTGCGATCAAGAGCATAGAGAAGCTTCATAGCCTTCTCATGATCGGAGTAGGTCTGGGTGCCCTGTGGCTGGTTTGCACGCACCTTGTTCACAATCGACTGGAAACGACTGCACATGGTGTCGATGCTCTCACCCGGCAACTGCGTAAAGTTCTCATATTCCCACTGGTGAGTCTCGAACAGCCTAGACTTGACATGGTTGGTTCCCTCATGGAAATTAGCCAACCTTGCCCAAATCTCCCGGGCTGTGAGAAGATCGCTGACACGATCGAACTCAGGACGAGCGAGACAGGCTATAAGAGCGTTGTACGCCTTGCTATTGACCTCATGTCTCCTGACCTGAAACTCGGTCGCACGAACCGCAAGATTCACATAGTCGGGGTCCTCGCAAATCTCCCAGACTTTGGAACCTAGACTCAAAAGATAGGCACGCATGCGCACCTTCCAATAGTCATAATCGGTCCCATCGCAGATCGAGGGTTTGCCGGGAGAACCCACGGTCGCACAATGGTTTCGAACCGAGAAAGGCTAGAGAGAAACCGTCCCGGCTCTGATACCAATTGTAGGACCGAGAAATGCGACCAGAGGGGGGGAGAATGGGAGTCGATGAAAAATTATCGCGATCGAAAATTCGGCTTAAGATCCCAAGTGAGCACCCAACCCTAGAGTCCTAGGTGAAGTGCAGAGCAGCTACGGAAGAGCTATCCTAACACAAAGCAACCCTAGGAACAAGTGTGATCAAGCGCGGAAGCAAAACGCGAAGAAGCAGCACAAGACCAGCACGGTATACTAACACCGGTTGAACTGACGTATACAGCTTGAATACGTCAGTCTATCCGGTGATACAGAGCCGGCAGCAGCAGACAGCAAGCACCGGTTGATCCGATGCAATGTTTCGAACTGCATCGGTTTAACCGACGCCCTGCACCAGATGATCCGACAAAATCAATGACAAACACCGGTGCAGTTGTCCAGAGACTCTGCGAAAAGATGAAGCGAACACCGATTAAACCGATGAAATCAATGCACCATCGTCGGTGTAGTTGTCCAGAGGAGCAACAAAACGCCGAGTGCAGAGCACCGGTTCAACCGACGCTAAGGAAAGTCAATACACCGGTTAAACGAGCCAAAACAGCACACACACAAGCAACACCGGTGCATTCAACAGAAACGCCAAAAACCCTAGCAACCGAACCTTGTAGGCACCGGTTGATACGATGACCTTGAACCCAAGCGTCGGTTCAACCGGTGTTGTTCAGAAACAGAGTCCAGAGGATTTTCTAGCCCCCGACCTTTGGAAATCTCAACGATCGAAGGCCCAAATCAGGTCGAAAGCTCACCAAAATTTGCAGGCACGATCACAAAGACCTTGTGAACCTACCTACCAAAGGAATCGACGATTCACTCCATGGTTTGAGAGGAATCGACGAAAAAAACCGAGCAACAACGGGGTTTTCGGGGTTTTCTAAAAAACTGTGTTCTTGAAGACTCACGACCTAAATGAGTTTTAGCACTTGGTTAGGACAATTCAGGTCGTACAAAAGAGCATCAAGTACCACAGCAACAAGTAGAAGAACCCCCAAAGCAAAGAACTCAAGAAATCGGGCGTTTCACACAAGGATCTCCAAAAGAACACGAACCTGAATTCGATTTCAAAGCCCCGAGGGCACAAGGAGGGAAGGGCCTCCTTTCCCACAAAATCTCCTTACAAATTCTTTAAAAATCCATGGCCTAGAACATCTTCTAGAGAAGAGAGGGAAGAACTTGAGAGGGAGAGAAGAGAGGGCGCCCTGGCTGTTGCCTCTGTCTTCTATTGTGTCACCAACCAGAGAGCCAGGGAGAGAGGAGGGGCGCTGGCCTTTTTGTTGTGCTGGAGGCAATGCCACCCACTCCCATTCCTTTCCCTCCAAGTCTTCCTCTAAAGACTAGATTACCCCTAAGTGCTAGAAATAAACTACAAGGCCCTTAGGGGCATAACCGGAAACGATACATTGATGACCATCCGACGGCTGCGACGACTTGGAGAAGTTTGCTTCGACCCGACGCAATTGTCCCGATGTCGCCACGCGTCCTTCTGGAATCTTCACGGGGTAGTTTTGGGAAAACTGCCGAAACCGAGTTCGAGGGCGGTTTTGGAGGTACCGTGAAACCTTCTCGCGTGATGTTTCCGGCACACCCGCCAAGCCCAATGTCGCCACGTGTTCGACCTCCCGCCGGACCCTCTCCGACTTGGCCGACGTCGACGCATCCCAGCCGTTGATTTTTCCCGAGCAACCAACAAACTCCATGCCATCCCGCCTTGGCACCAGGAGTGGATCGCAACACGGCCCAGCAGTGGCCCAAGCATCTGGGCCGCCATTCTCCACCGCACGGTCGTCCGGTCGGGCCTCCAACGCCACCGCAAGGTCTCCCGCCTCTGCATGGTCGTCGAGCTCCCTGCCACCGCAACGCCACCGCATGGTGCATCGGCACGCGCCTCGCTCTTGTCCAAACCATTCACTGCCACCGCGCCATCCGTGTACCTGCACACCACCGACCAGGAACTGGCGCAATCTCCACAGAGTCGTGACTACACACAGTTTATCCACTCCACGTGTTGACAATCACTCATCACACCAAGGAGCAGGCCTCCACTGCCTCTCAGCTACTAGGCTTACCGCGTACCATATTTACGGCATGTGGCTAGTACATTCAAACTCTTAACCACCACTACCACACACCGCGACCTTAGCAGAATTCATCAACACAGACGGGGTCTCACCCAAGGTCATGATATCGAACATGACCCCGTCTGACGTCCTTATAGTGATTGCAGAAAGTAAACAAGCAACTCCTATTAAGCTCGCGAGTGACAGGCAATCACTCGACTTTTACCGGTCCTATAAGCATAGCAATTACTCGAACTCAAATCTAGTGTTCAGTACATAGGTTCCTAGGATCATGCATCTAGGGTTTCAATTCAAATCCTAAGAACTGTAAATGCACAAGTAAATGGTATATATAGTGCATAATTTTAAATACTGGGTTTATCTCCGGGGCTTGCCTTCGCGGTAGTCACTGGCTAACTCAGCCTTGGGCTCTTCCGGACTTTGGTCTGGGTCTTCAGTCAGTGTAGTGGCGTTCAGCTGGGCTTCTTGATCACCTCCTTCGGACTCCGGGATTAGCTCGTATGTCCCGTCCGCTGAAACAGTTGTATCTATATGTGATGCAAGAAACGGTATTACAATTACACACACTTCATGATAAAGTTGCAGTCTAACAACTAGCAAACATAACTTAACATATGGGCAGTAGTTTATAGAGCAGTTATGTAACATGTCTTACTACACAAAACAACATGATTAACCTCACAAGACAACTAGATTATCTTCACAAAGTAAGTTTTAGTTAGTTCATATAGCAAATAAATCATGGTTTGCTAAGAAATAAGTCACACAGCACACAAACAGCATTTAAACTCAGAAAAATTACTTCAAACAGGAAGTACAGAGAGTAATCTATCCTGTAAATGTAATACCATTTCATGCAGTCAATTATTCAGAATAAAACATTTACTCTGACAACACCTAGAACTTACCACGACGAATTTATCAAGTTCCAGCATGAAGACTGAATTCATCAGGTACATAAAGTATGCCGGGGCATTGGTAAGACCAAAGACATAACCAGATACTCATAGAGTCCATATCTGGTGGAGAAAGCTGTTTTCAGAATGTCATATTGCTTGATCTTTATTTGATGGTAACCAGAACAAAGATCGATCTTAGAGAAAATCTTGGCTCCAGCTAGCTGATTAAACAGGATATCAATGCAGGGAAGAGGATACTTGTTTTTAATAGTAACCGTATTGAGTGGTCGATAGTCAACACATAGCCTCAAACTGTTGTCCTTCTTTTTCACAAACAAGGCTGGACATCCCCATGGTGAAGCACTCGGACGTATAAAACCCTTGTCAAGAAGGTCTTGAAGTTGGATTTTCAATTCTGCCAACTCATTTGGAGGCATAGGGTACGGTCTCTTAGAAATAGGGGCGGTACCGGGTTCAAGCTCGATAACGAATTCGATATCTCTATCAGGGGGCATTCCAGGCAAGTCATCTGGAAATACATCCGTATACTCACACACAACAGGAATATCTTCAATTTTAATTTCTTTTATGGCATAGGCACAAGAGTTGAAGTACTCTCATTGTGGCAGATAGAGTATGGTGGCTCCTTGATAAGGTGAATCTATCTCAATAGATCGGGAAGAGATATCTAACAGTACTTTATGGATAGTCATCCAATCCATGCCCAAAATAACATCCATACTTTCTAAGTTCAACAAGATCAAATCTGTCTTTATCAATTTGCTACCCAACTTAATTGGCACGTGTCTAATGATTTGATTGGAAGCTATCTTCCCACCAGGGGTTGCTATCATATAAGATCTCTTGGTATGACAAAAATCCAATCCTACCCTTGCTCCAATTTTGGCACTTATAAAACTATGAGTTACACCAGAATCAAATAATATGATTGCGGGTTTATTGTGGACAGAAAAAGTACCTGGCATGACTGGTGCTCCTTCGGGAAGCTCTGCAAGAGTAGTAAAATTAACTCGCCCCTGTCTGACTTGCACCATTTGCTTCTCGCCCTTGCCCTTGTTGTTCTGGTTGGAGTTCTGCCCTGGGTAAGACTTTTTAGGTTGCGGGCAATTCTTGGCGAAATGGGAAGTACTGCTGCAATTGAAACATCGATTGTCGCCGTTCCCGCGATTGAACTGTGGGGTATTTGGCCTTGGGCCAAATTGTTGCTACTGCTAAAGGATTGGAGGTCTGAATCCTCCCTATTGCTGAGGCGGCCTAAAAACAAACCTGCCTGTTGGGGCATTTCTCTAATGAGCTCTTGGTGGAGTATTCTGCACCAGACAATACCTCGGTGGCTGAGCACTCGAGGGTCCTGTTGGTGCCTTTTGCTTCTTCTCGATACGGTGCACGGCGATACAATCTTCTTGAGTAATGGCCATGTTGACCAGCTCATTATAAGTATCTAGCTGAACAAGGTTCAGGCGTTCCTTGAGCTTGGTGTTGAGGCCACGACGAAAACGGCCACGCTTCTTGTCGTCAGTATCCGCATGATGGCCCGCGTACTGGCACAAATGATTGAAGGCCTGTGCATAATGAAGAACAGTGCGGGTCCCTTGATTCAAAGCCAAGAATTCATTCAACTTCCACTCAAATCAGTCCCTCAGGAATATGATGTGTCCTAAAGGCATTCCAGAATTCCTCCGAAGAGATAACATGTCCAGCAGGCTGCATAGCACAATAGTGGTCCCACCAAATGCGAGCGGTGCCACGAAGCTGCTGGGCGGCGAAATGAGCTTTGTTCGCATCAGCACAAGGTACTGCTAGCAAGGCGAACTTGGACTCAATAGTACGGAGCCAAGCATCGGCGTCTAATGGTTCATCAGTCCGGCTGAACAGCGGAGGTTGGGTACCAAAGAATTCCTGGTAACCCGCTGGTTGCTCATCACGTCCTCCACGCTGCTGTTGGTGTGGCGGATTCTGCTGCCCTTGCACCAGCTAACAAAGCAATTCAGTTTGCATGGCCATTAGCTCGGCTAGATTCGGCGGTGGTGGCGGTGGCTGCTGAGATCCACTGCCAGTTTCAAGGCCGAAGCCTTCGGGCGTTCCACGGGTATGACCAACCATCTGTAATTATGGAAGACATCCATTAGATACATTATCCTTTCTCCCAAAGTCAATGGTATGTGCAATGATCATACATTGGATAACAAAACAAAATCAGCAGAATTTAACAAAATGTGGTGTAACACAATATGCATAACACTCATTTGCCCAACCAACATAGCTCAAAATTGGTCAGCTGTTAGATAACTTCGTACTCTATCATTTCGGTATTCTACTCCAGAAGCAAAACAGTAAGGAAGGTAACCTAAAAAATCACTTTTCATTGTTCTGTGCTATGCTGTTTTCCAGCAGGGATCATGGTAGTGTTTTGACTATAGATATAGCTACACAGATCCAAATAGGCTAAAATTTGGTGAACACCCAGGTTACAAAATTTGCAACAACTTTGGTATTCATCAAACAGCCAAAAAATGCACAGATGAAGAGATAAGAAAAATTGGCAAGCAGAAAGGTCGTGATTTCCAAACTGGTAGTCACTGCTTATATTACATCCAAGGTAGTCTTTATATTACAAACCTAGCATCACACTTCCTTACCACATATGCTACAACAAGTGGTACTCCTTCCTAGGGCTATTTTACAACATTTCATTCCCTATTTACATATACTACAACAAGGAAGATCACATGCTATCTAGGACAATCCTAAGATGCCTAGAAGTCATCGAGGTTGCCCACAGAGGAAGCACTGCCGGAGGAAGAGTCGTCCGGCTGAGGGTTAGGCTCGGCAAGCGCGTGCTCAGAATCTATCTCTGAGACTCCCTCAATCTCCTCTGGGTCTTCTTCTTCTGCTACAGGCTGGGCTAGGACAACTGGGGGTATTGGCTGCTCAAGGAGCATACCAATATGGTCCATAGCATCACCCAGCTCCATTTGGAGCTCGTGAACCTGCTCCTGAAGAAAAAGCAATCACCGTGTTGCGCTGCACTATTTCCGCACCATGCTCCAGAACCTGAAGCTCGTACTGTGCAATGGCGTTATCTCTCCCAGCAACAGCCTCGTTAAGCCCCTGAATCTGAGTGTCTCTCAGGCTAATACCTCGCTGAAAAGTCTGGGCCAAGTCCATCACCTAATCCATGTGCCTCTGCTGATGGACCTGATAGCGGTACTGTGCATTCATATAGCTAATCACCGCCTGGATAGTCTCATCAGCCACATCTCCAGATAAGTGACCAAAGTGGGTGGTCCTGAAGAGCCACTCTGCGCTGCTAGTATTGACTACCGGAAACAAGCCAATAGGATAAGCGGCCACTTCATTCGGATGGTGCTCACAGAAGGTGGTAATAGCTTTGAGGGCTGTTGTCTCAAAAGCGTCCACAAGGCGATATCCAACCACCTCTATCTCAATAGGTGGCCAAGCCAAAGTAGGGTGCTGAGGAATAGTCATGGTGGCACTGCACTTCTGAACTCCATCCTCAGAAAACTGTCGTCCCTTGTACCGGGGTGGTTCTGGGTAGTGGAAAATACGAAGAGTATCCCACAAAATCCTAGGAAAGCCCTCCCAGTACAGGCAATCAGTATGAGCATATCCATCATCATCCCAGAAGATACTCGGAAGGTCCGCCATCTGAATCAAAAAGATTCAAATGTGAGTTATATGATTATCTCAAGACTTCTCAAATAAAGCTTTTAAGAAGACTGCGGAAAAATGTGATTCTGATTCAAAAGATTATATGGTTTCACAAGACATAGGAAGTAAACGAACCACAATTGGTACTGGTTCATCATTTGAGATTCTATGGAATGAAAAGATCATTATGACATCAAGATGGGGCTAAGGATGAAAGCATGACTCTAATCCATCTTTTACATCCAAGAAAGTCTAAGTGTTTCAACAAACATGCTCCTAATATCAAGTTTCAACTCAACTTACTGTTTAACCATACTAAGACATATACATGATGATCCATGCTAGAAATTCCTTAAAAAGGCTCATGTAACAAATTCAAATCCTAGGAATTAAATCAAACATCATCAAATTATGCATGCACATTCTATTCGTCCTCACAAGATAAACAATTGCCAACTATTGTTGGGCTTACGCGGTTAATATGGTGGCATAACATAGATACGTCTCTCCTTATAATATCAAGTCGATAAATTCTAACCGTTCTTAACTTATCGAATTGCGGTTAGTGTACCTGCAGAAGATTGACAGAACATATATATGTATTGAACCTTTCATGCCAGCACTCATGAAAGCGTTCCAATACATTACCGCTCACTATAGAAGCGGCATCCATGCGTCCAACACTGCAAGGACAGTGCTCATACGCTATCGAGGCAACGTATTCACGGGGTACTTTTACTCCCAATATAATCAACCGATGGTCAGTATATTGGCAGTAGCTCAAGTAGGCCACTGCTTGAGCGCAGCGTTCGGTTCGCATCGCCGACGGAAAGGTCAGACTCCCTCAGCTGACTGAGTATACTTTACTCCCAATATAGCCAACTAATAGTCGGTATATTGGCAGTATCTCAAGTAAGCCACTGTAGCAATTTAGTGTCTAATTACAGCCTAATTAGGATCATTCGATTTACAGGCAGCAGTCGCAATGCGTTTTTTATTTCGTCTAGATTTAAGTCTCCATACAGGTGCCAGAAAAAAATTTGGAATTTTGAATTTTGGAACTAAACACGGCGAAGGTTTGACAGAAATGTAAAGTGCTGGAAGTTAGATATAAATAAACCATAAGTAGATAGCCACCTAGTAACTCCCTTAAATTCCCCTAGGGCTTTACATTCTATGCACAATCCTTAACAAAACCAACGTAGTTTTATAAATACTTTGTTGGTCCAATTTTTATACCGAAATCAATTTTTAAGGTTCTAACACCTCTGGTGTACACTTGTAGCTCTGATACCAGCTGTGCCAGAACCACCTGAATTATCCCGGCTCAAGTGCGCTGGCCATCACCATAAAGGCAACACCGACTCAAACACACTTCAAACGGAATAATTCTTGGTCTGTCGGGTAACGTCCCGATACAACCACCGGATCTCGGATCGAACAAGCATACCCCGCACGAAGGCGAGTCCAGAGATATTACAACCATATATTTTAAAACACAGGCACCGTAGTTATTACAATAAGTTCAAAGTATTATTACAGGTCCAAACTCAGTAAAATGTTATACAAAACATAAGTTTAAAGTTCAGAGTTAAGCAGCGGAAAGAAAACACGACAGCTAAAACACGTCACAAAAGTATACCAAGCTAGCCCAAGCAAGGTATCACTCGTCAGGGTCATTACCGGCCGGAGACGGATCCCACTCTACGGACCAGCCAGGGGGCAAAGATTAGGGCCAAGTCAGACTAGCGGTCTGGTCCTCAAAACTCATACCTAAAACAGGATTCAACAGCAAGGCTGAGTATAGTAATACTCAGCAAGAGTTAACCGTCAACGGATATACTTAGTCCACTTAGCTAGACTATGCAGGGTTCTGTAAGGCTCTGGTTTTTCTTTTGCTGAAAAGCAATAAAGAGTAGGTCCTTAATTTCACATTTTAGCTTTCAATATTCTAGTTGAGTAATCCATTCTATGTAAGCAACTAATTCTAATCAACCATGGTAGAACTTTAGTCAAACATCAAGATTGATCATAATAACATTACTCTTAGTACTCTGTGTGGCAAAGGGATCAAGTAGTCTCAATATCCGCGAGAGACGGACGATTCGAATCGGATTTCCAACCTTGCATGGTAAATGTAACACACACGTTTGAACACCGTCGGGTTGTTCCCAAACAACCGTTGACCTTTCATTCCGGCCTGTGGATAGGGTCACTCTCCCCGACTACAGGGCACCAACTTCCTCCCTGCACCCGTGGTGTTGCGCAACATAAATAAAAACCTATCTCTATGAGAGAGTGAAAAGTATATCCACTCACTGGTCCAATCAGCTACTAGGATTACCGCGTACCATATTTACGGCATGTGGCTAGTACGTTCAAACACTTAACCACCGCTACCATACACCGCGACCTTAGCAGAATTCATCTACACAGACGGGGTCTCACCCAAGGTCATGATATCGAATATGACCCCGTCCGACGTCCTCATAGTGATTGCAGAAAGTAAACAAGCAACTCCTATTAAGCTCGCGAGTGACAGGCAATCACTCGACTTTTACCGGTCCTATAAGAATAGCAATTACTCGAACTCAAATATAGTGTTCAGTACATAGGTTCCTAGGATCATGCATCTAGGGTTTCAATTCAAACCATAAGAACTGTAAATGCACAAGTAAGTGGTATATATAGTGCATAATTTGAAATACTGGGTTTATGTTCGGGGCTTGCCTTCGCGGTAGTCACTAGCTAACTCAGCCTTGGGCTCTTCCGGATTTTGGTTCGGGTCTTCAGTCAGTGTAGTGGCGTTCAGCTGGGCTTCTTGATCACCTCCTTCGGACTCCGGGATCAGCTCGTACGTCACGTTCACTAAAATAATTGTATCTATATGTGATGCAAGAAACGGTATTACAATTACACACACTTCATGATAAAGTTGCAGTCTAACAACTAGCAAACATAACTTAACATATGGGCAGTCGTTTATAGAGCAGTTATGTAACATGTCTTACTACACAAAACAACATGATTAACCTCACAAGACAACTTGATTATCTTCACAAAGTAAGTTTTAGTTAGTTCATATAGCAAATAAATCATGGTTTGCTAAGAAATAAGTAACTCAGCACACAAATAGCATTTAAACTCAGAAAAATTACTTCAAATAGGAAGTTTAGAGAGTAATCTATCTTGTAAATGTCATACCATTTCATGTAGTCAATTATTCAGAATAAAACATTTACTCTGACAACACCTAGAACAAGATTAAATTCTACAGAACCAACTATAAGACTTATGAACCTCAAAATTTCTCAGAACATGCTTCATATGCTTATGAACGATCCATAACTTTTTCAGAATTTATCTAGTCATAAAACAGAAGTAATAATTTTGACAATAATTAAACCACATATGGTAAAACTAATTAGCACAGAAAGTTCTATAATGTTTCTGGATCCTAAATTTTACAAACATGAACATATGACTAAAATAGAGTTTCACAAATATTCTCAGATTTTTCTAAATAAGGAAACTATTTATTATAATTAAAGCCTACTTAACAAGCATTAAACCAAAGATATAGCTAAACAAAGCTAAAATTTCTCAAACTTGTACAACAGCAAGACTTTAGTGACATTCATTCTTGGAAAAAGTTTCACACTCAGAGCTTTGATATTTCTACCAGCATAAATACATTAGCAAAACTAGTAGATCTTGGAATCTTGAAACTTTTTCCTAGTTAAGGATGTCAAAAAGAGTTTAAATTTTTACCAAGTACTAGAAACACTGCAAAACACATTCTAACCAAAAATCACATAAAGTTACCGAGTACAACTCCTAGAACAATTAAAGCCTATTTAACCTATTATTTTTTTTGGATTAACATGTAGACCAAAACTGAAGATGTGTATGTAACAAAACTTGTTGTTCTTTTAACAAGGATTCCAAAACATTTGGATTTGTATTTTTCTGATTTTTCAACGTATTTCTTGGCATTTTCAAAGTTCAGCCTAGAAACAAAAGGAAAAGGATTTAAAAATTGCAGATAGGCCCCTAGAAGTTTTTGAATCCTAGCAGATAGGCCCTTGGCCGGAGTCAGAGCAGAGGGGGGTGTTGACCGGCCGATTCCGGCGGCTCTGATCGCCGACGGCGAGGGTGGAGAGGCTAGGAAGCTTCAGGGCGTCAAGCGCTACCTGCTAGAGGGTCTGGGTTGAGGAAGAGGCGGCCGGAGGAGGCTCGTCGACGGCGAGCAGCGGCGATCGGTGTACGGGATCGGCGGCGAGGTTGCTCCGGGGGTCGAGGGTGGAAGGAGAATGGCCAGGGAGCTGCACGAGAGCGAGGCGGAGCTATTGGCAGGGTTTGTGTGGGCGGAGGAGGTCTGGAGTGGCGGGTCGATGGTGAGCTCGAGCTCGCCGGTGTGCGGGCAAACGGCGGCGGTGTTCTGGGGTTTGGGGCGGGGATGTGGCGAACGAGTGAGGGGAATGTGTTGCGGGGCTGCCACTGGTGCTGAAGCGCGCGAGAGATGGGGAGCCGGGGCTCTTCCCTGAGCTGGCCACGGCGACAGCGAGGTGGCGGCCGCGGAGCTCGACTGGGGTGGCGTGGCGAGGGGAGGAGGGATCCAGCGCGGGGTGGAGTGGGGCCAGGAGGTTGCGGGGGTGCCGCGTGTGGCGGTGGAGCTGCAGGAGGTGGCCTGCGGCCCTCCTCGGCAGCGGTCAGCGCCGCTCTGCGCCGGCGGCAGAGGAAGCAGAGAGGGAGAGAGGTGGAAGATGAAGGCTGGACCTTTTTGCAATTTCTAAAAAGTTCTGGGGTCCTACTGTAAAACAAAAATAACTCCTAAACTAGGGCTCGAATGAAAAAGTACCCAACATGAAAGTTGTTCAACTTTTCAAGATCTACAACTTTGGTATTGTGCAAAAATTTGTTTGGTCAAAGGTTAAAGAGTTATTTTGAAAACATAGAAAGGATTTTGAATTTAATGGACTTTTGTCTTTTCCAAAGCAAATTCATCTTAATTTCAGACTAAAAAGTAAGATTTCCTGCCATGTAATGATTAGACTGAATTTTATAAAGAAACCCTCCACAAAAGCAATATTTGCCCATCCTATTCAAAATAAATTATAGGAAGGTCCTTGCATTAAATCATATTTACACAATTAGCCTTATATTTTTAAAATAAGACCCTTGCTCAAGCAAATTAAGCACATGACGCATAAAATAAATGCATTTCTACTGTGCAGACACCTAGGGTGTCACAATATCATTCATATTCCATCTCATTACTACGATGCAGTGCTGTGATCAAGGTGCTCATATCCGAGAGCGACTGACGGCGAATTGATCCGATTTAACCTTGCAAGGTGGACCTAACCAACACGGCACGTAATTGTCCCGTCGGACTATACGAACCAACCATTCCCCTCCCCGCCTCAAACTACAGGACAGCCCCACCATTATATGGTCAGCCGAGCCCTACGAGAGACCACTACAAGTAAAACATGCATCCCCAATTCTCCGCGGCCACTCGACTACCCCAGGAGGTGAGATGGTATTCTGTACTTTTGAAGCGAGGCAGTACTAGGCTTACCAGTTTCGACTACCTCCTACTCCCGATATGCGGTTAGTACAATTCAAACTCAATCAAGGGCCAGACAACGGTACAGTCCTCAATCGACACAGACGGGACTAGACATCAGGAACCCTGTCCTGTTGCCATATCCTATATCTCATCAACATCCCCCGTCCGGTCTCAATTTTTCTATTCATCCCATCTTGATTCCACTAGCTTTTATATCCAACATAAAAGGACATCCTATATCTCACGAGCAACCGGAAATTACTCGACTTCTACCGAGTCCTATTTAAAAATGACAGTGCTATCGACCTACACATACTAGTACAAGATTCAATGGAACCCTAGGGATCATGCAACTAAGGTTTCAAACAATCCTTGAAACGTAATGCACAAGTATTAGATATATAGTGTTTCATAATTTAAATTAATAGGTTATGCACCGGGACTTGTCTGGAGATAACACTATATTATTGTTAATACTATCAGGGCCTTAGACCCTTCCGACCTTGGGCCGGGACTTCACGGTTTCCTTTCCAATCTTGCTTCGTCGATCCTAGGCGATCCATTCGTAGACGACATTCTTGCTACGAGTTCTACATGTATGCACATGAAATACCAGTCAATGCTTACGCATATTTTCAAACACGCATAGGGTATAATCAAATGAAAGCTCAAACAAAGACTAAGAACTTGCATAAGCAACAAACTCATTAGTTGTTACATTATCATGAGAGCATACATATATGTAGTTTAAAGGCTCAACCATTTCTAACATAAGTTAAGCAACAGTTAACCCAAATATCTAGTAATACAATTATCACATGGATTACACATGAGCATCTAATAGCTGAACTTTCATCATCCATTTTACATAATCAAACATATATATTAATTATTAGTGATGTTACAAGCATCTTGTTTGGAGCTAAGATTTTTATGGTGGTTAGGTGTTATCAAAATATGACTACTGTATAAAAGTTACATGCTCTAGTTTTATAAATTAATTATTACAACCAGAACAAGTTTTAATTGCAATAAAAAATGTGGGGCAGGTTAAATCTAAGGGTTCACATTTTCTGTAAAAGCATGGCCTTATTAAGGTTTCATAGGTCATAACAACACCATACAAAGATAGTGGAACCATATTTCCTATTTTTACACACTTTTGTTATCTATAAACTATTTATTAAGCACTAAAAACTTAAATCAATAATTCATGCACATATGCACCAATAAACCTGAAACTGCTACCACAGCACATGCATCACATTACTAACCTACCATAAAAATTTCATAGCAAACGGAGCAATATAACTACAAATATGAATTTATACCTAACAAGTATAGATAAAAATCTAGAGCAATATTTTTATACTAACACATATCATATTATGTACCCACTGCATAGATCTACTAACAAGGATTCCAAAACATCTTAAATTTCCTTTTTATAATTTGTCTATAATTTACTGTATATTTTCAAATTTTAGAGCCACTTAAACTAATATTTAAACTAGAGCAAAAAATATTTAGAAACTAAAGATCAACCTGTAAGTAAAGTTGTAGATCTTAAAACAAGGAATCCAACAAATTTTAGTTGGCATTTTTCTGACTTTTCTATGATTTACTATGATTTTTAAAAGTTTCAGCAGATTTATTGCAAAAGAACCCTTTGCAACACTATTCATATGAGTAATGATTTATGCAGTTAGGCCCCTCGAAAAGTCTCAATTCTCGCATGAGGTCCCTGGTCGCGGTTTTGAAGCAGAGAAGCATGGTGAACGTCAATTCCGGCGATGGGGTGGCTTGCCGGCGGCGAGGGAGGGGTGGGGGAGCATGCGGGACACGAGAGCTACCTGTGGGTGGTCTCGATTGATGCCGGGGTGGCCGGAGGAGGGCCAGCAACGGGAGCAGTACCCAGGTGGCGGTGACGGCGGCATTCCGGCGAGCTCCGACGAGGGAGGGTGATGAGGGCCGGGTCGAGGAGCTTCAGGAGGCTGAGAGCAACCCGTTCCAAGGGTCTGCTAGGGTGGAGGAGGTGCGGAGGTAGGCGCTTGGCGTGCAGGGCTAGGCGGCGGCCATGGCGGGCGGCAGCGCCGCACTGGCGCAAGCAAGCTCGGCCGGCGCACAGGCGCAGGCAGCGCGCCACGGCGTGGGCGCGGGCGGGTGGCGGATGGCGTACGCGGTGCGTGCGGCAAGGGTGCGACGAGCGCGCGGCGACGGCATTGTTTGGGAGGCCGCGGTGAGCTCGGCTCGTGGTTATGGCGACCATGGCTCAGGGCTCGCGCAAGAGGGAGAGGGGGAGGCGTGGGCGACTTGAGCACGGGAGCTAGCCGGTTCCGGAGGGGAAATCTATATATTGCGTGCGCGGGTGGGAGCCGAGCTATTGCAGAAGGAGCGCGCAGCTGCCGGCGAGTTAGGGGAGAAGGGAGGGAAGGTGGTGGAGCCGCCGCCGGCGAGCTAGGGGAGGGGTGGGGGTGGCCGGTGAGGTGTGGTTGGTGGGGGGAGCGGCCGCCAGCCGGGGTGGTGGAGGGCGGCGGCGGACATAGATTCTGGGAATGCCGGGAGGCTGGGACGGCTCCATGGCCACCGGCTCTAGAGGAGGGGGCCGGGGGTGCCGTCGGTGGTAGTGAGCTGGGCAGTAGAGGGCGAGGCGGCACGGGGCCCGACGCCCGGTGGGCGGTGTCCGGCGGTGGGGGCGAGAAGGGCGTCGGCGCAGCGGTGGGTGATGGGCAGGCGGCGAGAGCCGCCGGCCGGGGTGGAGGATGAGGGGGCGGGGCGGAGGACGCGGGCCGGACAGCAAGAGAAGATGAACAGAATCGCCTTCTGCGATACAATTCGAGAAAATCGCGCGCGTTAAGAATAGACGCCCCCGTTCGGGAGGCTTCGGGAGCGAGGACAGGCACGGGAGAAGGAAAAGGAGATGATAGCTGGGGCCCACAACCGTAAAATATCTGGGGTATTACATCCTGCTGGGTGGTCGTGCTCGGTCGGGGGATAGATTTTTTCTTTTTGAAAGCTCGCTAAATCGGGTTTTGGCTCAATCCTTCTCTGTCCTTCCCGCATGCCCATGTCTTTCCTGCTCCTCAATCATCCCCTAGGCCAGGCCCAGGCTGGCCCAACTGAGCCCTTTTTCCCATATCTCTTCCCGTATTTGCAGCTCAACATGCCCACGTCAGCCAGTTCCTTCTCGATCATTTTCTTGTGTTAGCTTATGAAGAAATTTCATTGCAATTTTTACATACCAAGCTAATATAGCCTTGGCTTCATTCGTTTTATGTAAAAATTGTAATTATCATTTTAGGCAATAATATAATTTTAGAATCTAAATATATATCTACTTCAAAATTGAACACATGTGTGGTAAAGGTTTATTAAATTACAGAAGAGAAGAAGTTATATGATTATACATGGATACATATGATCATATGCGAATTTGAAATGAAAAAAGAAATATTTTTATAATTTGAAATATAGTTTTATAATCACCTAATTGATTCTTATTTTTGACAATACCCAACTTTTCTTGAGAAAAATCTAAATTTTGTTAGTAACCAAACTACATTCTAATAAGACCCCAAAAAATTTTGATCAATATAATTTTTTTGAACAGTTGGAATGACATTCCAAACAAAGATAAAATATTTTAGGCAAGAAAAAGAAGTGTTGTAAGAATAAAATTAAATTGCTTTAAGCATCAAGGAATAAATAAAAGAAAAATAGAAATAAAAATTAATGATATGAATTGTAGAAAGGGAAGGTCATATAACAAAGAGAAAATATATCTATATGAAGGGAAAAACAAAGGAAAAGAAAAATAAAAAGGGAAAAAAGGTAGGGAAAGAAAAAAGAAACAGGAAACTTGGATTATACATGGACCACGACCTCAGCAATTAATGGGCAGGGCCGTGCATCTCACCTGCTCGCCTGGCCATATGAAAAGTGTACTTATATTTCTTTTAGATAGATTAATTGTTGGTAAATGACCATGCTACCCTTATTAATTGCCCTAATACCTTTAATATAGGCGAGGAGCTAGGCTATTCAATTTCTATAGAGTTGGTTACAACATAACGTAATCAAAAGTTGTTGTTAGGATTGTACCTTTTTAGGATTTATTTAATCTTAGATTTGAACTCTTCGTGAGACAAGGTGAGTATATAATAGAACTACCCATTTTTTCTGAAAAAGGAAATGTAGTACTCCGATGCGTTTCGAGCAACTCTGGCATGTGCACAATTAGATCATGTCTCAATTATTAGAACTATTTCAGAAATTTGTCGTCCGAGTTTAACTTTAAATTTTATTTTTTATTGCGAGAAAAAGTTGTTTTACAGTAACAAAGAGCAGTGCTGCGACAAACAATGTACTACCCTAGTTTTGTATTACTCTCTTGCCCAAAAAGAATGCAATTATCGCATTCCAACAAGTCAATATATCTCACCTTTGACCACATATATACACAAAAATTAATACTATTTATGAAACTAAATCATTATAATTAGATTTATCATGAAATATTTTTATATTATATATAGTTATAGTTGTAAAAGTTAATAATATTTTATATAAGCTTAGTCAAATTTAAGAAAGTTTGACTCGGTATAAACCTAGAATTGCATTCTTTCTGGGACTAAGGAGTAGTAATGACTGCATTCCATGTTTTTCTTGCAGGATTGGTCGTCATTGTCGTAGTACGTCTGTTACAACATAGCAGACGGTGCTCATCCTCAGAGGAATTGGATACGATTCGTTGTCTTCCGTCTTTTGGCTTTGCAGCAGCAACAATGTTGCAGCACGTGGCAACAGGGACGGGAAACAACAGCAATTGCGCCCCGTGACCCTGCATGTAAACAGGCTGATCTAGCCCGTGTGGATCATGGTACCTGATTGTGTTACACTTTGTGTTCTGAACACGCGGCAACCACATGGTTTGTTGGACATGAGATTGAACAATAGAACATCGATGACGGGATGGGGCACTGAGTGAATCATTGCTTGCTGCGGTTCATTCATGCATGCATGTGAGCCGTGTCACGACGGTACAGAACTAAGGTCATTCATGCTCCCGTCAGGAATCATACGTACCATAGTCGAGCATTACTCCAAGTCAGGAATCACATGCTCTGGTCACTGGTCCAAAAGATTCTTCGCTCCCCGGATCATGCTAACAAAATGCTGCACGCGCTGACTCTGTGCGCGCTCACCGGATCGAGCCAGAATGTTTCCGTCCAATGGTATACATTGCCCTGGCGTTCTTTGCGGCAGAGTCCCCTACACCCAATGGCGCGTGTTGACTCCCGTACATGGTTCACAAAACCGGACGGGAACCGACGCGGTTTCCGCGGTTCCCGTTTCTCGTTCCGATTCAAAAACGAAAACCCAGTCGGAAAACGCCGGAAACCGCACGGAAACGCCGGAAACCGTCCGGTTTCCCGTTCCCGGACTTCACCGGGAAATAACTTCCCGACGGGAAGTTAAACCCTGCTCCCGTATGCGAGAACCGTGCTCCGGCCTATCAAAGAAAAAAATCTACACTACTGCAAGGGTTTGCACCGCTATAAAAGTTAAATATATTAATTGGAAAAGGGTTCTACTATGGTCGTTGGTGCCAAATTTCTTCACGAAGCCCACCAAAGTCGTGATCAGCCATGGCCTAGACCCCATCTTTGTGTCTTCACAAGCCCTCAATAGACTCCCCTCCTATTGCGGCCCATGGGCCATAGCCTCTGGCCATATCTCCAAGGGGCGCCCCCTGTATATCCCGGATACCAACAACGCCATATCCTCCATCTTTGGTAGCTCAGTTTTAGGGTTTGGGGCTTTTATTTGGTGATCTAATGGCTCGAGTGGGAAGTAGATAGGATCGGCAGTGGTGGTGTTCGTTGCAAGAGCCAGGCGTTGGTGGACATGCAATGGGCGGGGGCGTCAATTGTGATGTCGATGGCAGCGAGATGCGGTGGGGGAGGGTAAGGAGGGAGCCACAGGTGGGGTTTGGTCTCGCCAGAGTTCCGCTGCAACACGTGGGGACTAGGAATGGGGGAATGCCTTGTGGCTCATTGAACTTCTTTGGCCAGCTGCTCATCTCTTCTCCGATGACTCCAACTCTGGTAAGCTTGGTTTCACTTTGGGATATAGGGAAATGATTTGTGGCCTCCGGCTGCTGAGAGATTGTCAAGTGAGCAGGTTATCTTGTCACTAGTACAGAAACATCAATTTGTCCCCGTTGGGAAATCCATTTTATCCCGATTTCCCAACCGAGACCGCAGATTTGAGACTAAAGATCGTGACATTTAGTCCCGGTTGTAGCAATCGGGACCAGAAGATATCTTTAGTCCCGGTTATGGGCTACAACCGGGACCAATCACTGCTAAATAAAAAATTAAAAAAAAGCTTCATGCCCTGGGGGCTCGAGAAGCCGCCACGCCCTGCCACAGGCCCACGCATCCGCCCCCGCGCTGCTGCAAGCCGCCGCTACGCGCTGCTTGCTGCAGCCGCGTTCCGCCGCAGGTAGGTGCCGCCGCCGCGGCAAGCGCGAGTCTCCGCCGCGCATTGCTGCAAGCCCGTGCCTTCGCCGCTGGCTGCGCGCCGCAGGCCACCACCGCGGGCCTGAGACTCCACCGCGTGCTGCAGGCCCGCCTTCGCCGCTGGCCGCACGCTGCCGCGGGTTGGTGCCACCGCCGCGCGCTGCCGCAGGCCAGCGCCACGGTCCTGAGCCGCCGCCGCTGCACGGCTTGCCACAGGCCCGCGCCTCCACCACATGCTGCAGGTGCTGCTCGCCGGGCCTGCAGCTTCGGCCGGCCACATCGCCCCTGGCTGGGCCTCTCACTCCAGCACCGGACCTCTTCCAACGGCTTCGCTGCTCCTTTTCAGGCACAATGCTCCAGGCGCTAGAGGAAGAAAAGAGAGGAAGAGGAAGAGGAGAGGGAAGAGGATAAGGAAGAGAGGAGAGGACGGGAGATATCTAGACGAGACAGAGAGATAAAGTAGATGCATGGGAGGCGTGCGTGGAAATTGAAAAAAAGGGCATATGTCTCGGTGCATGGTTCAATCTGGGACAAAAGTGTACTTTTTGTCTCGATTGGAGGCATCCATCGGGATAAATAATTTTTTTCCTGGTGATGCTCCAACCGGAACTAAAACCAGTACATTTAGTTCCGATTGGAGCCACCTATACCCACCGGGATTGGCTCCAACTGGGACTAAAGGCAGTGCATTAGTCCCGGATGGAGCTAACAACCGGGATAAAAGCCCCCTGCACCCCACGCCGTCCAGCTAGCTGTTGGACCCGGGACTAAAGTCTTCATTGGTCCCGGGCCCAACGGCGGCCGGGACTTATGTGCTAGACCAAAGACTCTTTCTGTATTAGTGAGTGAGGAGTATTATAGCATTGAGGCGGACTTTAGAAGGGGATGGGACTATTGTCTAAGTGATTATTAGCATCGAGGCGAGTGGCGGCTTCAGTAGATGGAGGCGGAGGAGGACAAAGAGCCAGTGTGGTTTTTATGGAAGAGAGAAGCTCAGAAATAGAGTGGCGGTAGCCAGTCTAGGCTGGCAAGCCAGCCAGTACTTAGCAGAATGGATGGAAAGACAGTTCCTGTAATACATATATGGTTGGTGAAAACTCTTAGATGTTGATCCAACCATTTAAGATTTGACATGTTCGACCAAAATATCACTATATAGCATAGAAGCCTTTAGCTCAGTGGTAGGTCCACTTGGTGGAGTGCTAGCCACCATGGAAGTGACAGGGAATCTTTCCTGACAGGAACCGAGACCGACAGGGAGTCTTCCCTAGGCTGTGTTTAGATGCGAAAAGTGAAGCTAAAAAGCAATGTAGCACTTTTCGTTTGTATATGGTAAATATTGTCCTACCATGGGCTAACTAGGCTCAAAAGATTCATCTCGCAACGTACATCCAAACCGTGCAATAAATTATTTTGTTTACCCACATTTAGTGTTCCATGCATACGTCATTTGCTATATTTAATATTTCGATGTGACGGAAAGTTTGGAAATTTTGGTGGAACTAAACACAGCCCTATGGAAATGAGACAGACCGATGGGGAAGGGCATCCGTGACAGTGTCAACCATCGGGAATAAGTCCGTGATGGTTTTCCGTTAGGGAAGGTCCATCTTCCCTGACACAGTTGGTCCCTGTCGGCAACCGTCAGGGTTGGCCTTCCCTGTCGGTGTGGGGTAATTTCCGGTTCCGTCCGTCACGGAAAACCCATCTGGGGTAGTGCCAGCAATCCAGCACTCATGCTTGCATTGGGTGGCGTCGCACACGGGGTGTTTCACCCCCAAAAATAATTTCGGTGCACGCTCTGGTGTCACAAAAGGACCATGACTCAAGATGGCAATGGGTACCCAAAACCCGAGTACCCGACGGGTTTTACCCGATAAGAAGACGGGTATGGAATGAGTTTTCTACCCGTGGGTATATTATTGGGCAAAATCTTGTACCCGTTGGGTATGGCGGGTACGGGTGCGAATGTATACTACCCATACCCGCCTACCCGCGGGTAAGAAATACCCGCACAAAAAAATAAGTCATCTTAAGTGTCTAACTCATTTTAGCCCATATGCCCATGAATTTCACCCAAATCCAATTAATCCCTCCTAGTATATATATTGTTGAACTCTCCTTCAAATCCTACTCCACACTCACTCCAATTTTAGTTTGAAATGAATTATTTTTCATATGAATATGTGATATTTATATGTAATTCTCAGGTATGCTTTTCGGGTATGGGTTACCCGTCGGGTATAAATTACCCGCCGGGTACGGGTATGGAAGCATTTTCCTACCCGTGTACGGGTACGGGTAACCCGACAGGTAAAACTTAGTTCTAGCGGGTACGGGTATGGGTGGCCAATACCCGATGGGTATGTACCCGTTGCCATCTCTAACCATGACACTCCCGACTACCCGTCTCACCTATAGAGCTATCGAAGGTTCTGGTGATCTCCATAAGGACACGGTGGTGCTGCCTGAGTGTAGTTGTAGGCCTGGGCATGTGCATGTGGTGTGAGTGAGGTGTGCATGTGTGTGTTGTATGTTGTAATATCATGTATATATTGGACGATTCTTTATTTGTGCACACCTACAGATCAATGCGGACAGTTTCAATACAATGTGATGGTAAGTTCCATCGAGAAATTAGAGTTTCCAGCTTGCTCAAATGGGGATTACCAACAACGGCTGCCAGATTAGAATTAAGCAGTCGCTGATCCGGATGCATCATGCTTCCTTGTCACATGGGACGCCCGATCGAGAAGGCCAGGCAGCAGGTACAGAACGCGCATACGTGACAGTAAATGGTGAGTGAAAGTGTGAAACAAAAGTCGGGAGGTTGAAGAAGATTGAAGATAGACCACTGTACGTCCTTCTTCGTCTACATTACAAACGATAGGATAGCACGAACCATTTATTGAATTTAAAACTAAATAGGAGCATACCCGTGCGTTGCTACGGGCGTCAAATATTTTTAGCACAATAAAACATCATTCATTACCATGCAAACAAAGGAGAGAGCTAACATCACCAACAATAACCATTGTCATGGTTTTTGCCATATAATAAAGCATTTTTTTGCCAAGAATTAGAATTACAACAACAGGTATGTAGCAGTAGGAAGGAGGATATGTCAGGTAGCAGTATTAAGTATGAACCTTCAATGGTTGCTAGCATACCCATCTGTTTCTGGAGCCAACCAGGTACTCCGACAGCGCACAGAGTCGCAGGGGCACTGAGGACAGCGGTAGCAGTATGAAGTATGAGAAACCCATTTCCTCGCCAATGCTCAACTGCGCCCAAAGCCAATGTTTTCATTGTAGTTGTCGGTGATTGCATTGCCTACATGGAGACTTGCTGTTCTTGGAACTGCAAAATGAGGTTCATCATTTTAGAGGAAACTGGAGTAGTGACCACAACAATGCCTTGAAGAAAAAGGGACGTTGTCATGAAGGAAAGCCAATACCAGTCCAGCAACTGGGACAAACTTGGGATTAGGCCCGACCCTGACAAACTCTCCATTCAACCACTCCTGTAGATGACCAAAAAGGAACAGTATGACAACAAAGAAGAGAAGGGTAATCTAATTCCTGAATCTTTACCTAGGCGGATTCTAGGCGGTGACCCACTGCCTAGCGCCTAGGCGGGATTAATCGCGCCTAGGCGGTCCTAGGCGTTTTTCTAGGCATTTTGTATATATACTAATATTGCATATATTATCTTCTAAAGATAAAAATAAACAGCTAAATAGTGAGCCTAAATAGATAGAAATGCTGGCCTAGATAGATAGAAAGGCCCAAGAAGCAAGGGCCCAGCCCATCTCCCCACTCCAACCTTATCCATCCATCTCTGGTTCCAGCCGCAAGACTCACGCCCGTCCTCATCCCGTCCTCATCGTGCCTCACCCGCACTCACCCTGGAGCAGTAGCGCAAGGTAGAGAGAGCTAAGTAGCCGGCGGACGGCACTCACCTCCATCCCGGAGACGGGGGATTTCGCGGTGGCGGCGGCGGCGTGGTATCCGAGGCGGGTGGGCGAGCAGCCGCACGAGCAGGGGAGGCTCCCTCTCCGGCGCAGGGGAGCAGCCGCACGAGCAGGGGAGCAGCCGCACGAGCAGGGCAGCGCTGCCTTCTCCCTTCTCCTCTGCGTGCCCTCCGTCGCCCGCGCTCGTTGCGGTCCACGCGCGTCCGTAGCTCCTCCGCTGGACGCCGCTCCACCACTATTGCGCCCTTCAACACCACCTAGTCCGCCTAGATGCCAGCCTAGCCCCAAATCGACGCGGTGCCCCTCCGATTAGCGCCTAATCGCGCCTAATCGGCGCCTAATCGCCGCCTAGCGGAACTTGGAGTACAGAAACAATGAAACTCTTGGTAAGAACCAGGATGAAAGTGTTCTGACAAAAGAAATTAAATCATCACCATAAAGCAACTCCATTTAGAGAAAAAACCATCCTCCTCAGCCTAGCCTTGCAATTATTTAGTTTCACAGCTAGCAATATTCAAGGGTTTATCGGTAGACTATTATTTTCTAAGCCCTTTCAAATTATATGGACCTGAAATATGAATCATTTTCAGATTTTCAGTGAATTGATTAGAACCAAAATCTAATTGGGCTCAATATATACAACAATGTGGTTTTAGTTATCTGTATTAATAAAAGTGTTAAAGAAAATGGACACGTGTTAACTGAACTGACTTTTCAAAATCAACAAGCACTGGCAGAAAGTAAAGCCAACAAGAGCAGTATGATGCTAATATAAGAGTAGAAGAATCCAAGTGCTTGGTAATGTAAAGAAACACAAAGCACCAAAAGGAGATATTTCAAAGAGAAAAATAAGAACTACAGCAGATCTTGGCAGCATGATGACCAGGACACGCTAGAGCAAAGACACTGAATCAAAGTAAATCAATGCTCAGGCTATATTGCATACATATTTTCTTCTGGCTAGGCAAGGTCCTTCATGGTGTAGACCTTAGATAAACAAGCACTTGACAAGTCATGTACATGCAACATCAAATTTTGACACCACAATTCAATTGTAATGATGAGGGGAATTTCGAACTGTGTGAGAGAACCAACCTTTTCCAAGTGTTTGGCACTTGAAGCTCACCACGTACATGGGGAAGACCCTCGTGTTCATGTCTTTGCTCCAGACAATGCAGATTCTCCATCTTGTCGACGGCGGTGTCATAGGAGTCGCTGCTGGGGCGGGACTGCAAGGACCCTGCCTAGACAACCTCTGGTAGGCCCATCAGCACGCGGCGCGGCACAAAATGATGTGTGCCTCGCCGCTCCCGTCTATCTTGGCCAATAATGCACTGATCAAACACAAACTGACCCTTAATTGATACCATAGTCACAAAGTTCCTGGGTCGACCGGGTCGAGGAACAGGGTCGAGGGTCGAGAGTCGTCACTTTATAAAATTGTGGTACGAAGGGGGTATACCTCTATGGAACGATAAATTATTATGTGGAACGCGACTCTGATTCATCCGGGTCGATATCTTCGGGTCGATGCGTCTTTAAAAAGATAAAAACTATATATATATCTTCGGGTCAATTTGATACACTCAAGTCCTTGGAGAAAGCACACTTAATATAATGTTTTCCAATTGAAGATTGCTGTTCTTAAGTCCTACTCCCTCCTTCCAGCTTTGTAGGGCAGATGAGCTCCTGCTCCAAAGACCAAGGAAGAGCTGAGTGCATGCGCCGGCATTTAAACCTTGCCGTGGGCTTTATGCCATGTTGCCTGAGTTTTGCATGAAGGCATGCAGCGACCCTTCATTCCCGCCCCCATTTAACCAACAAATCAATTCAACCACGCTAAATATCCTCCACGCATTGGTTACCGAGGCGATGCTTTCTAGGTGACGGGGGCTGCTCCAAGGAGGCGCCCTTTATAGCTGCTACAAAGCTGGAAGGAGGGAGTAAGACAAAATCAAGGTTGTCAAAAGATTATTAACTGAACAACTACATATAAGATGCAAATCTGAGCTTCCATATCAGTAGCTCAATAATAAAAATTATAACTTTAGTATCTATAAACATCTTAAAAAAAGCTCAACATTCTTGGCCAACTCTCTTAACCTCGAAGGAAAAATTTATTTTTCCTCAAATTTTTCCTTAAGAAAATGTATCAACACTGCAGTGTCAGTTCACGGCTTAATCGAATCAATGAACTAAACAAAGGTTGTTTGGCAGCTAGAGCATACATTGCATTCTACATGTACGCTTTTGTGTTCTGCTCTACATAAATGTAATTGTGTCTAGCTAAAACTTGCAAATTCGAATCTAACAGTTATTGTTAGTATAAGTCGTGCCTCCATATTTTCAGTGTTGAACAAATTTGGGGAGTAAACAAGCATTAGATTAGGATCAATTATTTCACAATGAACAAAATTGACCCAAAATTTATCCATTCCTATACCAGTAAAATGTATCGCAGCACATAAATAACACAGGCTAAGGGTAAGGAAGCTAGCCAAGCCAATTAGGATTCGTATAGGTAGCTGGAACGTAGGGTCCCTAACGGGTAAGTTGCGAGAGCTAGTTGATGTAGCAATTAGGAGGCGTGTAAATATTCTATGCGTTCAGGAGACTAAATGGAAGGGCCAGAAGGCGAAGGAGGTTGAGGATACTGGCTTCAAGCTTTGGTACACGGGAGCAACTCCGGGTAGGAATGGTGTAGGCATCTTGATTGATAGGAGCCTTAAGGATGGAGTCGTAGAGGTTAGAAGGCAAGGCGACCGGATTATCCTAATCCGGTTGGTAGTTGGAGATTCGGTTTTGAATGTGATCAGTGCCTATGCCCCTCAGGTAGGCCTTAGTGAGAGCACCAAGATGCAGTTCTGGGAAGATCTAGATAGCATGGTTAGTATTGTGCCTACCAGCAAGAAACTCTTCATAGGAGGAGATCTCAACGGCCATGTGGGTGCGACTAATGTAGGGTTCGAGCGAGTGCACGGGGGTTTTGGGTATGGTAGCAGGAGTCAAGAGGGGGAGGATGTGTTGAACTTCGCGTTAGCCTACGACTTGTTGATAGCGAATACCGTGTTTAAGAAGAGGGAATCCCATCTTGTGACGTTTCGTAGTGGACAACACTCGAGCCAGATCGACTTTATCCTTGCTAGGAGGGAGGAAAGACGTGATTGCTTAGATTGTAAGGTGATACCTGGGGAGTGTGTTGTCCCTCAACACAAGCTTGTGGTGGCGGACTTTTGTCTTCGGGTACGTGTCCACCGGGACAAACGTGCCAAGATTGCGAGAACAAAGTGGTGGAAGCTTAGAGGGGAAGCGGCACAAGCGTTTAAGGAAAGGATGCTAGGTGAGGGGCCTTGGGAAGAAGGAGAAGACGCAGATGACATGTGGCTAAAGATGGCAACATGTGTTCGGAAGGTGGCCTCAAAGGTATTTGGCGTGAGTAGGGGAGGCAAACAGGAGGGGAAAGACACCTGGTGGTGGAATGACGAGGTGCAAAGGGCTATTAAGGAGAAGAAAGAGTGTTTCAAGCGTCTCCACCTTGACAAGAGTGCAGCCAACATCGAGGGCTATAAATTAGCGAAGAGGGTTGCAAAGCGAGCTGTGAATGTAGCAAAGGGTAAGGCGTATGATGACCTGTATCAGCGGCTAGGCACGAAAGAAGGGGAGAAGGACATTTATAGGATGGCTAGGATCCGCGAGCGGAAGACAAGGGACATCAACCAAATCAAATGCATTAAGGATAGGACAGATCGACTGCTAGTGAAGGATGAGGAGATCATGGATAGATGGAGAGAGTACTTCAACAAGTTGTTTAATGGGGAGAGTGAGGGCCCTACCCTTGAGTTAGATGACTCTTTTGACGACACCAACAGACGTTTTGTGAGGAGAATTCAGGAGGTAGAGATCGAGGAGGCTTTGAAGAGGATGAAGGGAGGTAAATCGATGGGCCCTGATGGTATCCCCATGGAGGTGTGGAGATGCCTAGGAGATAGAGCAATAGTATGGTTAACTAAGCTTTTTAATCTCATTTTTCGGTCAAACAAGATGCCGGAAGAATGGAGGAGAAGTATATTAGTACCTATCTTCAAAAACAATGGTGATGTTCAAAGTTGTACTAACTACCGTGGGATTAAGCTGATGAGCCATATGATGAAGCTTTGGGAGAGGGTTATCGAGCATCGCCTAAGAAGAGTGACAAGTGTGACCCAAAACCAATTTGGGTTCATGCCTGGAAGGTCAACCATGGAGGCGATTTTCTTAATACGACAATTGATGGAGAGATATAGGGAACAGAAGAAGGACTTGCACATGGTCTTCATTGACCTTGAGAAGGCATATGACAAAGTACCGAGAAATATCATGTAGTGGGCCTTGGAGAAGCACAAAGTCCCAACTAAGTACATTACCCTCATTAAGGATATGTACAAGGATGCGACGACGTTTGTCCGGACATGTGATGGCAACACCACTGACTTTCCTATTAACATAGGCCTACACCAGGGGTCAGCATTGAGCCCTTATTTATTTGCTTTAGTGATGGATGAGGTCACAAGGGATATACAAGGTGAGATCCCTTGGTGTATGCTCTTTGCTGATGATGTGGTGCTAGTTGACGAGAGTAGGGCAGGGGTTAATAGGAAGTTAGAGCTGTGGAGACGCACGTTAGAGTCGAAAGGGTTCAGACTTAGTAGGACCAAGACCGAGTACATGATGTGCGATTTCAGCGCGACTAGGCATGATGGGGGAGACGTTAGTCTAGATGGACAAGTGGTGGTCCAGAAGGATACTTTTCGGTATTTAGGATCGGTGTTACAAAAGGATGGCGACATTGATGAAGATGTTAGGCATAGAATTTCAGCTGGCTGGTTGAAATGGCGGCAAGCTTCTAGCATCCTTTGTGACAAGAGGGTGCCACAAAAGCTAAAAGGCAAATTCTATAGGACAGCAATTCGTCCGGCGATGCTATACGGTGCTGAATGTTGGCCTACAAAAAGGCGACATGTCCAGCAACTGAGTGTAGCAGAGATGCGGATGTTGCGGTGGTTTTGCGGGCACACAAGGAGGGATAGAGTCCGGAACGAAGTTATTCGGGATAGGGTCGGAGTGGCACCAATTGAGGAGAAACTTACCCAGCATCGGCTGAGATGGTTTGGACATGTCCAACGAAGGCCTCCTGAGGCGCCGGTGCGTAATGGGGTTCTTGAGCGGGTCAACAATGTAAAGAGGGGTAGAGGTAGACCTAAACTGACGTGGGATGAGTCGGTTAAGAGAGACCTTAAGGATTGGAATATCTCTAAAGAGATAGCTTTGGATAGGAGCGCTTGGAGACTAGCTATCAATGTGCCTGAACCTTGAACTTATTTCTTTCGGGTTTCATCTCTAGCCTACCCCAACTTGCTTGGGAAAAAAAGGCTATGTTGTTGTTGTAACAGTGAGGATAACTGGAGTCTTCTAAACATCGTAATGTTCTAAGAATCAGAGCGATCAATTAGGTGATGTGCCTTTGAATCAAAATAGAATTAATATATAGTTATCGAGATTTTATTTACCACAACCTGTGTATGTATGCCTATTGAAAACATTTGTTTTCTGCTCGAAGCAATGAACCAAGCAATCTTCATCTAAATGGAACATAAATTCATTATGAACGAAAATGGAGATTTATTAGTCAGAAAAAACATTCACAGTAGTACACTGCTTTAAACAAAAATAAGTAGCACATCTGGATTAGCAATAAAGCAAAACATTCAATGGTGTTTTGTTTAGAATCATACTGTGCTTCCCCTGCTCATCTCCCTCTGGCCCTGAAACAATTAACATAGGTCTTAATCCTCTGCCAAACGGAGTTTGCCAGAACAATGCTCTAATTCACGTTGTATTTGTCAAACCTGGCGAGGGGTGACGATCTTTTTGAGATTGACCAGTTGTCAGTTGATCACGTTCTGGTGGTGCAGCTTCTTGAGGATTTTAATCTCCTGGATGACCGTGATAGGGAACTGACCCTGAATTCAAAACAAATGAGATCCGTGAACCAGTACGTATTTCAAAATGCAAGCAAGGGAATACTCACACCCTCTCGCTTGTTGTCCATGCGAATCTTCTTGACTGCCACATTTCCTTCCTCTCGGTCTCCTTCGCCATGAATACTTGCCTGGCACCAGTCACAACAAAAAGCGAATCAGTGGGGGCGCCTAGCTGGGCTGATGCGCAGGCAGCGTGCTCGCGTGATTGGGGAAATCGGGGGAGTTTCAAGAGATGCGTACCGGTAGGTGCCCTCCCCGATCTGCTCGAGCTTCTCGAAGCAGTCGACGCTGCGGCATCGGGCGCGACGGGAACGCCGATTTCCACCGGGGTGTCGTCCTGACGCGGGCGCAGATCCGTGCAGAGGGGACGGTTCCGGCAGCGAGGAAGGCGCGCGGCAGGCGAGTATGCATGATCCGGCGGTGGGGAACAGTGAGGTCGGCCCATGACGGCTGCGTTGAGGCGCCGGACGGGCGGTGGGGCACGGCGACGTCGACCCCTTTCGCGAAGAGGAAGTCCTCTCGGATGGATGTGTCAGACGAGGGGCGCGCGCCGCGAACCCGCAGATCCAGGAGCCCCTTCCCCTGGATAGAGATTGACTGCGGCAGGGACGGCGCTTCGAGGAGGAGTAGTAGTGCGGCGTCGGGGGAGGCAGCGGCGCGATGGGAAAGGAGGGGTGCGGCGACGGGGAGGCAGGGGCGCATGGGCGGAGGAGTGAGGCGGCGGCGGCGGGAGGAGGAGGAGGAGCGGCGTCTGGGGAGGCAGCAGCGCGACGGGAAAGGTGTGGCGCGGCGCTTCGGGGTGGAGCGAGAGGGAGGGCGGCGGATCGGAGCGAGGGGCCGCGCATCGAACGGAGGGGGCGTGTGGATCGGAGCGAGGGGTGCGGGTGAGACGAAGGTGGGAGGGCGACGTATGACGGGGAGAGGGGCGACGTACGAAGGGGGAATGACGAACGAAAAAAAAGTGACGCTTAGCTTCTTTTTAGTAGTACGATAACACAACGAAGTAATTAGCTACACAGACTCGTCCGCACGTATGACCAAATCTTCGAAATCTCCCTCTAAAAAAAAAAGAAGAACAATCTTCGGACTCTGGCAATGAAATGCTACAAGCACACGACACGACATGTTCACTTTATTCTTGCGGCCGGACACCAATATGGCCACTGCACGGGACGATGGATGGCCCAGTACGGTGAGATCGAGGGTAGATCAATCGATCTAGCTCTGGATCGTCGGGGCAGAGTTGATCTTGATCTCCCCTTCCGTGCGCGGCACGATGATGACGTCGACAGTGCTGTCGTCGGCGGCCTTGATGTCCTTCAGCACGTCGTCGATGGAGAGCGTGATGCCCCCCTTGAGCTTCCCGCCGGCCGCGTTGGAGCTCGGCACGACGGCAAAGCTGCCGGCGAACTCGAAGTTCTGCGGGCCCACCTCCAGGGCCGAACCCTTGGGCACGTTGATGGCCACGTCGAACTTGTTCTCGCCCCTGGGGTCGTACTCGATGCCCTGGAATACGAGCACCCGCTGCTGCCCCGCCTTCTTGGCCGGCACGGCCACCGCCGGCACCTCCACGACCTGGTCCTTCTTCAGCGTCACCGGGAACAGCGGCGCCCCGGCCGTCTTGGTCGACGCCGACCTCGACCGGACAGCGCCACCCTTGGCGTGGGGGACCAGCGAGGTGAGCTGGCAGTCCTTCCACGGCAGGTCCTTGTCGGACTCGGCATCGTAGGTGTAGCCGAGGTTCTGCGTGTCGATGACGTCGCGGAACTTGATGCGGACGGGGCGGGGGTTCTCGACGTCGTCGTAGAAGACGAAGCTGGCGTCGAGCCACTCGGGGTCCTTGAAGCCCTCGCCGCCGAGCTTGGTGGCCCAGATGTGCCAGAGGCGGTCCACGTTGGCGTGGTGCGAGTAGAAGAGCGGGTCGCGCCCCGACGAGCCGAGGAAGCCCATGTCGTTGGTGCAGTAGGTGGTGTTGTCCTGGCCGACGACGCCGCCGGTGCAGCTGTCGGTTCTCTTCCGGCCGACCCAGACGTGCAGGGCGGTGTGCGCCATCCGCTCCAGCGAGCCCTGGCTGTTGGCGTCCCGCGTCATCTCGCTGCACAGCTTCTCGCCTAGGAATGCCCTGGCGCAACGGCCGCCCCGGATTTGCTGCACGCAGCTCACATTGCATTTCAGACACAAATGTTTTGTGTGTGTGTGTGTGTGTGTGTGTGTCGTACTAAAGTAACTTCAGTACCTGCTGGTGTAAGGTGCAGAGGTTCTTGTAGATGGCATCCTGGTATGCCTTGTCATGTGGCCCGTTGAAAGAGACGGGCACGGACTTGTCCTTGAGGTCGAGGTGCACCACCTTGTCGAGGTTGTCGGGGTTGCGGTTGCGGTCGTAGAGCGGGCTGGCGAAGGAGTCCTTGAAGAGCGCCGGCACGACCATGCCGGCCGGCGTGTCCCAGTTCCAGAACGGCAGCGCGAAGGTGTCGTCGCCGATGAGCTGCCCGAGCGCCTTCTCGTAGAAGTAGATGTACATGCGGTGCCACGGCGCGAAGATCCACGAGAAGTGCACGTCGAAGGGTGCGTCCTTGTTCTCCGGGTCGTACCGGTAGTGGTGGTCGCAGTAGGCCTCGTGGATCGCCGCCTGCGCCACGAAGCTCAGCGGGTTCGACGCCGGCAGCGCCTTCATCTTCCCCACCGCCTCCTTGTACTTCTCCTGGTACTCCCGGCTGAGGAGGTGCACCGGCCGGCGGACGCGCTTCACCCCCGACTCCCGCGTGAAGTCGACGACGGGCACCTTCCGCGTCGGTGGGCACGGGATGGTCCGGTCCATGCACTCGACGAGCGTGTCGTTGACCTGATCACCCTTGGCGCACTGTTCCTTGAGCTCCGCGCCGTTGGCGACGGAGGCGAGGCTCTGGTACCCGACGAGGCCGGCGGCGACGCCGCCCAGGCCAGTGAGGATCTCCCGCCGGGGGAGCCAGAGGAGGCCGCCGTCGTCGCCGCCCCCGGTGGCCCTGCACGACACCCCGCGGGCGCGGAAGCTGGCGGCGGAGCTCTTCTTGGACGGGCATGCAGGGGACTTGGCGGCCGCCGCCGGGACGAGGGGGCTGGAGGTGGCGCAGGCGGTCGCCATGCACCCGTTCATGCCGGCACGTGAAAGAGGTGTTGTTATTGGATGTTGCTGACTGCGTTGGGATCGATATGGATGCCCAGTACATATAGTAGATAGATGGCATGAGCCAATTATTGGCTGCTCCATTTGAAATGGATGATGTTGTTTTCAGGCTCGTGAAACATTTGTAAGAATTTGAAAATGATAGATTTCTGTATGCACTCGTTCTGCCATAAAAGCCCCAGCTCCGATCCAAAAATTAATTTGGGCATATTTTATGTTGGAACAAATATCTTGAATACTGTGAAATACCAAATTAAATATTAGGAGAAACTGAAGGGGCAACAAAATGAGTAAGAAAATGAGGCAATAAAAATAATTATAGGCCTGAAAGCATAATATTTTATCATACCATACTTTATTTGTGAGATGACACTGCATTTTAAGAGTACATAGACCTACATGACACATGAAGCCAAGTTTAGTGGGTCATATCTACATTTTCAAACTATATGGACCCAAATGACACCCAAAGTTAAGTTTAGGGAGTCAAATCTGTAATTTGAGAGTATATGGACCTAAGTCGGACAAGTTTAAGGGATAGCCATGTATTTTATTCTTTCCATAAATATGATAAAAGAAACCGGTTGCACATCCGAGACAGTCAACCATTACATCTTGAGATCAATGAAATCATCAGTGGCTCTGATTTTTTTTCTACTATCCTGATTTCTGTCCGCAACCATTGTGTACACACTCTCCTTTCGTATGTTTTTTTTTATTTCTAGGAAGCATTTTTTTATTTTATTCGACATCTTTGTGTGTAACTATAGGGACGTTGCATGATGATCCGGTGCCAGAGATATATGTGTGGTCACAAGTATGTTTCTACAATTATTGTAGCAATGTGTCCTATTGCATGCTTCCACGTCATAGGCACTGGCAAATGCCATGTGATTTGTCCACACAGATATTTTCGTCCGAGTGCATCGACCTCTCTCGTTGTCCACACGTGGCAGCTTCTGTCGGTAAGGAGCTAGAACATATTGACTTTTATCTGTGCTAATATGCATTGCCACGTTCTGCAGCTCATCCAGCTTGCCAGCTATGTTTTTCCTCCCTCTTTGTGGTTAAATTGGTCGCTATTGATGTTCCTTTTAGGGCGCCCGATATGGGCTGTGTTTAGATGGAGCGAAAAGAGATAAAAAAATGTCAAATCGGACACTGTAGCATACTATAGTATTTTTCGTTTGTTTGTGGTAATTATTGTCCTACCATGATCTAACTAGGCTCAAAAGATTCGTCTCGTCGTATACATCAAAACTATGCAATTAGTTTTTTTATTTACCTACATTTAATGCTCCATGCATGTGTCATTTGCTATATTTAATGTTTCGATGTGATGTCGATGTGATAGAAAGTTTGGAATTGAGGGGAGTTTTTTTGGGAACTAAACACAGCCATGGGACTCATGATGATAAAGGGGAAAAAGGTATGGCAAACGTCCTATCGTCTGACTGATACCTGCTCTTCAATTTGCAAAATTGAGACTCCTGATAGGGAGCGCTATCGCGCGCGTCCTGTTCTAGTATCAATTTCTATATATGAAAGGAGCTGGATTCGGTGCACTCCCAGCCCATCCACGATAGCAAAAAAAATTTACTGTGTTCGATCTCATTTTTACGGTGTCGATGCTTCGTCCATGTGCTGCGTCTTGGTCTCTCTTTTTACACGGCAGCGTCCTTCTTTCACACAGCGATTTCAAACTTCCTTGCGTCCTTCCTTTCTTTTGATCCTGACGATGCCTATTTTTTTTGGATCCCCGTCGTCCTCCTTGCATGCGTGCGCCAGCCGCCCTGCCTCCCTCCGTCCGACCGCCGCCCGCGCATCGCTCCCTCCACCCCAGCCGCACCTCTCTGCCCGGCTGCGCGCTCACCACTTCGGCGGCTGTAGCCTGGTCACCCCTAGCGGCCTGATCTGCGGCGATCCGATGCATAAATTTTCTATGCAACGAAGTGCCCCAACCAGCGCCGGTGCGCACGGGCCTCTCCGAGCCCGCCTGGAGCCGCGCCTAGATCCGGTCAAGGGTCCACTTAACCCCTCGTTCTACCCAACTGCCGCCGGTTGCCCGCCGAGCTCGCCGGCGCTGTCCTACCTCCTCTCCTCTGCGTTCTCGATATGGAAGATGAGATGGCGGCCAAGATGGTGCGGGAGACCACGGAGGACGGCATGGTGGCAGGGGTGGAGGCTGAGGTGGCCGCCGGGGCCGGCGAGCAGGCAAAGATCTCGTGCCGTCATCCCTGGACGGTTCTCCAAGATTAGGCCGATGTGGCCCGGTGCGTCCCTTTACCCCTGCTCGTTGCTTTGCCCTTGTTGCTTGTTCTGTGCTGTGCTGCTTCTATGCTCTGCTGAGTCTGTTTGAGTTCGCCCTGCAGCTAGCAGATGTACAGTGTGCTTACAAACCAGATTATCCTTTTGGCAAGGAGAGTACCGCCTCTGGCGCGGGAGCGCCAGGCGCGCCGATGGGCAACGTGCTAGGCATGGGCGAGCTGATGCGCAAGAAGCGCGGCCGTCCGTGCAGGTACGTGCCCATGGCAACCTGACCCTAGCGCTGACCTCATCTCCTCCGCCTCCACCGGCGGCACCGTGGCCCCGGCCAGCAGCAGCACCAGCACGACGGGTTCTCCATCAGCAGCCCCCCGTCCGACCCCAGCGCCAAGCGTCACGACAGCTCCAGCAAGACGAAGCAGCTTGAAGCATTGGTACATGTTCTTCTCCCATGTTCAGCTTCCTATAACGCCTTCACCCCTCATACCCTCACCGAGTCACCGATAAAGCATGATTCAGGTAACCAGTTTCATGATGCAGTGGGGAAGGACGAGCAGTACCTGGTTTTGGTGCTCTCCCCTCATCTTCCTCACCATGCAAGGCAAGATTCACTTCTGAAATTTAGTTTCTTATTTCTTTTGGGTGAACATAAATTCGATCCAGTGGATAGTGGTCGGATTTGGGTAAGTAAGCAACTCAGTTTGGTGTTTGAAATTCCTTTATCTTTGCAGAAGGCAGACGCAAAAAAAGCAACCCAGCCTATTCCAAAGAAATAGTCTGATTCTTGCACCATATCAATGCTCGAAAGGATTTGTTGTGCTAATTTGGAGCGGAACCATGCCCCATCTACAATTTAGTGCTTTGTACTTTGTCATTGTGCGCTAGGTTTAGACTCTATTTTTTTTCCAACTCAGTTGAAATCCTTAGCTGTCCACACATCTTACAAGAATCAGTATATATATTGATGCTTAAGGCCTGTCATGATAATTAGTAGAAATTCTTCTCATATGTACTCATACATATTGCTAGATTGGCGCCTGCACTTCTTAGGTGAACCTTTATACTGCTAGATTGTTTACTGCAACCCCCGACCGTATTTATTTGAGCTAACGAGGAATCGTACAGTTCAACTCGAGCTGAAAGCTCAATTCGTTGTCAAGTGTGCCGCAGAATGGCGCCGGCGCCTGCGCCTGCACCTCCAGCAGCGCTGCTTGCCTCCTCTGCTCCAGTGGGGCGGTGAGGCTCTGTTCTTTTCCCTGAAACTTTTTGGGAAACAAGCTGAATGGTAACTTACATCCTACTATCTTCTGCTTAATTTTTACCTGATCCTTTGGTACTATGAACTATTCAGTTGAGCTCTAAGGGATTAGATTAATCATGAATTTAAAGAAGCACTGCAAGTATATACCTTGATCAGATCTACGCATCATGAAAGCTTGTTTACCTAGCTTTTCTGGTATATATGTCACAATTTCCTAGCTGATTTAGTCATGGTTTCATATCACACTTGGTGCATATCATACTAACTCACAGATGTTTGCCTTTTTTTTCTGCATTAGGTTTGTCATAGCAGACAGTGGCCATCTCACGCTCACACTCTCCAAAATTAGCATTTGCTCCGCTAAGTTCTTCACTATGCCGGGGGAACAGCTCATCACTGACAATAAACTCCAGGTAGAATGCATTCTTTTCTCCATTGATATGGTCAATCTCCTGTATAATATGCTAACGTGTCCTCTTATGTGCAACTCATCATTGTACAGTTTTTTGCTTAGTATATCATTTTTGTTGCTGGTTGATTACTGGTCCATCTCATCACTGTACAGTTTTTTGCTTAGTGACTATTTCAGAAATGTTGACCTTTGCTTCTTATGTGGAACGTGATTAGGTCGAGCATTTTTTTTTTTTGCAATGGAGACATGAAGTGCAGTTCGTGTATGGGTTTTTGATTCAAACACTAAGACGAAGCTGTAAAAGACTTCATACATATGCCCATGACTAGCATATTTACTCTGCAAGTAAGTAGATACTTCCCATATTTGCAGAACGTTGTTCATGTGCATTACATAAATAAATAGCAATATTGTCATGCTTAACATGTTGCCTGATTATATGAATCAAAATTTTCCCCTACTGATGAGTATATCAAAATATTGGAAAAATGTTGCATGTGAAGAATTTTTTTTCCTTTTGATACTGTCCCTTGGGAAATGCTCCATTGTCAGTTTTTTCTTTTGATGCTGCCCGTTGGGAAATTGATTTGATTGAATTTGATTTACTATTTAGTAAGGTATAAGCCCAAATTGACCTACCTCTTCTTTTCGCAGTTGGAGATAAAAAAGGGAATCAACTACTTTCTTTAGCCTTTTCAGCGAAACCGCAATTGCAGCTTTTAAGTTTGGTAAGCTCAACTGCATCCATTCTACCATTTTTATATTCGATTTGCTTATTTAACTAGATGAAAACCAGTTATACAAGGACCGGTACCATATGTATGCACTTGCCAAAGGAAGAAGACTATTTGGCCAATAGTTCTTCCTGAAGCGTGCAACTTTGCAAAATAAATTTTCCTTGTGTCCATACTTAGATTGGACTTTGACAAGACATGAGCAAGGGCAGTCTTCTTCATTTTTGTATTTCGATCAATGAGCAAGGATGGTTTTTTCTATATATCAAAGGTTGTTATGAAATGCAAGAAGTGTGTAGAAGCTGACGTCTTCATGATCTGATGAAAAAATGAAACCATTTTACCATTAGCAAAAGTAAAATGGCTTTCCAAACATTTTGAAAGTAGTATCTCTTTAGGTACACTAATTTGGATTTTGATATTTCAGAAGCGTATGCCAAGCACCAGAGGCTCAATGCATATTAGAATACTAACCACTTTCCTATTACAAACCACTAGCAATATTCCTTGTGAATGCTATTGCGATGACCTGCTCCAATATTGAGCCTACTCAGAAGCTTTTGGTTTCGATTCACAGAAAGCTATACACAGCAAGAGCATCCAGTAATAGCTAGATCCCAACAACAACCTCTATCATGAAATGAAACATATATACACCACATCTTCTTGTTATTGACCACAACACTAACTGTTTTTCGATATTAACTTTTTCAGGATATTTATGTCTATATCAAGAAGAAACCAACACACCCTTTTCGAATCATCCAAAGCAGCTTCAACTACAGCTCGTCTTAGATTATGTATACAGGTAGTTTATACCTTTTACTAGAGCATCAAATGTTTTGTTGCAAAATAAATGTAACCTACTATTTATTATAATTTTCTATAAATAGTATAGAATATCAATATTGTAGTTCCATTCTCTAGGTTGTACCTTATTGCAATTAATAGCACAAATGCTTCACCAATTATCTTAACCAAATCAGTGATGCAAGCAGGAACTCTACTTACATATCTTTATCAAAGTCTTATATTTAGTTAATACATCGTTCCCATCCTTCTAATGATAATTGAGGTGTAGAAATTGCAGTACTTGTGTCGCTTCTGTTTCGTTTAATAATGTCTTCCCTATATAGGTATGGTCTACTGAACTTATCTGATGCTGAATATGATAACCACACCTCATCAACAGCACAAAAACGGTGTGAAGATGTCGGCATTTTCCAAGCTATCAAATTCTGCTATCTGACATGGTCAACTCCACCTACACACTAGCTGTTTAGCTCATCAACCCTCTTTGTCCCCAGCAGTTCCTGAGCTGCTTAAAATGAAGATTATTTAAATTGTAATAAAACCGCTACTCTTGCCAGATGCTTCCGCTGGCCCAAATACTTTTCCAGTGTGCATGCGTATTCTAGAAATTATAAGACCATTGGATGAAAAAGAATCTGCCCAGCAATATATATCAAATAGTTCTATAGGAAAAAAAAATCCACACGGATACAAAGTCTGCAAGATGAGCGCACATCTCACTTTCTCTTTTGCTTACGAAAGAACTTTTACTATTCACTATCAACTAAATCCTATTGTGCTACACAAAATAAAACCACATTTATACAGGCCAAACAGGAACGCGCGCGGTGGCGCGCGTCATTTACTAGTCTAGTATGGCCTTCACTTCATGTCTTCATTACCATTTCACGTGTGGTAAATAATATTTTTATATTGCAGGAGAGAAGAAGTTATATATATATGAGTACACATGGATACATGCTGTGATCATACGCAAATATGAAATAAAATGGTAATGCTTTTATGCTTTAAAATATTTTTTCTTAATTAATTAATAGTTTCGTACTTTTAATAATACCCAATTTATTGAAAAAAATCTGAAATTTGGTGGCGGACCAAACTACAATATAATAAAATCCCAGAAAGAGTTGTGATAAAATATAAAAATCCTTTAGAGCAATAGGGATGATGTTCCAGATAAATTGTTGTAAGCACCAAGGAATAAAAAAAGCAACAATAACAGAAATACATATTAATGACACGAATTATAGTAAAGGGAAGACTACATCCAAAGAAGAAAACATCTGTGGGAGGATTATAGAATAGAAAAAAGTAAAGGAAAACAAAACGAGAAAGAAAAAGTAGAACAATAGTAGTTGAATAAAAAAGAGAAGAAAGTTTGGGAAAGAGAGAATCAGGAAGCTCCCATGCTAAATGGACCGTGACCTCAACAATTAAAGGGCCCGCCTACATGCCTATATGATAGTGCAATTTTTTTTAAGAAAAAAGTTTATTTTGCCTTAACTAACATGAAAGTATTGTTTCCCCTTCTCCTCCTTTCTCGAAAGCTACAGCCACTTTCTTTCCCTTTCTCCTCCTTTCTCGAAAGCTACAGTAGAGACAGGCGGAAGGAGCGGCGAATCCGTTTCCGGGGCCGATTCCGGTGGCTCCCCTCTTCTCCGGCGTCACCTCCGGCGCCGGCGAAGCAGGGGAGCGGGGAATCGGCCGCCAGTTGTGCATACTTCCTAGGTAGTAGTAGATCTAGGGTAGTTTAGGTTTGGTCCGTGGCGACGTGGTCGCATGTGATCTTTTGCTCCTCGGTGGCGGCAGCGGTCCGGCTAGCGACGAGGAGGTCTCTCCTCCGTTGTTGCGGCGTGGATGCTGGTGCTGCTGTCTGCAGGGTGGTGCTGTATCCCGGTGTCCGTTGCAAGGTGTGGGCGGCGGCGCTTCGGTGGATTTTGGTCCTCCGGCTCTTCCTCAACCTCGTCGTCCTCCGCTCCGAGGCCGGCGATGAGCTTGTGGGGTTCGTCCTTGTCAGATTTGGAGTCCGTGCTAGTGCTTCAGATCTTGTCGAGGCTTGTACAGGAGTGTGCCGTCGGCCAGTGGTGGCGGCGGCCCAGGTTCTTCATTCTTCGCCTTTGCTTGAGTTGATGCTTGCCTTCTTCGTTTTGTGACTGCTATGGTTTGAAGTGGATGGGTGTGCGGAGGCGTGGGGCAGATCGGGAGGTCCGACGGCTACTGTTCTTTCAACGGAGATCCTTTGCAGCTTTCCATTTTCTTGTCCGATCTTCGATCTGGGGGACAGTGGATAGAGGTTGGCTGCTTCGATGTGCAGAGCTGCAAGTGGTAGGGCGGCGTCCCCTCGGTGCGACGTTGACGAAGAACAGTAGTGCCAGCAGTAGGGACTTGCTTGTATTTGTTTTATCTTTTGGAGTCCTTTCTGCAAAAGAAGGGTGTATTGCCCCGTCCTTATCCTTTTAATATACGTGGCATCCTTCTCGCAAAAAAGAAAGAAAGTATTGTTTGCTCCCTCCACTATAGAAGTAAAACTAGATACCAAACCTCCCATAACTCACTAAGGGCCTGTTTAATCATTTGATCTAAACTTTAGCTCTCTCTTTTGGTGTCAATTAGAAAGACAAGACTAATTTACGAGTAGAATCCATTGATACTAATTAGCACATGATTATCCCATGTAATGCTACAGTAAATATAGGATGTCAACGGCCAGCGCGGCCAATGCAGTTGCTGCCGCACGGCTCGCGTGGTCGTGCTCCAGCTCGGCGTGGTCCCACGCGGCCAAGCGCCTTGAGACCCCAATTCATGTCTGCTTAGCTAAGTTCAACCTCGAGCTGGCTGTTAGGCACTAGGAATGGGTCGTCCTCCCCCTCCCCCGCGTCGTCCTCCCTGGGCGACATGGGGGCGACGCCGCGCCGCAGCCCCCCGTCCCCGCCCCAGCCGCCTCTGGTGGCCGCTGCCGCCGCCGGTGACCGGCCGGGCGGCAGTGGCCACCCGCGGCGGAGCCAAAGCTGGCTTCGCCCGCCTCCTCCCTCCCTCCCTTCTCCCTCTCTCCCCCAGCTTTCATCTGCCCCCGCCCCACCCCTCGCCGCTGGCGGCCTCTGGGTCCGGATCCGGCGTCCCCTTTGCTGGATCTTCGCCCCCCCATGGCCGGATCTGCTCATGGCCTCCCTCCCTCGGTGGGTGTTGTGGTCCCTCGACGGCGCTGTGGGCTCGCTGGCGGGGAGGGCTCGCCGGCATGCGGCGCGTGCTACAGCTGCTCTGGCTGCCCTTCCCCGTCATTTGTGTTAGCGGTGCCGGTGGGCGTGGGGCTGCTCGTCACCGACCGCCCGTAACATCCCAAAAATTCACCAAAATAAATTATTCGCTAAAAATAATTTTCAAAATCTTTTTTGTCGCTGAACTTGAATCATTTCAAAATTCTTTTTCCGTCCGAGCTCCCAATTTCCCGAAAACCCTTCTCGGCGATTTTTGACGTCCCGATACCCGTATTCAATTGCCGTCCCATCTCTTTCTTTTTCTTGTTCCGCGTATGGCGCTGCGTGCCGCCCGGCCGCCGCGCGTGCTCGACTGGCCCCGCGGTCGCCGCTGCGAATTTCGTTGGTGCCCTCTCTCTCTCTTTCTCTCTCTCTTTTTCCCTCTCTCTTTCTCTTTTTTTTTGTTTTCCCCTTTTCTTTTTTCCCTCCCTTCTCATTCTTCCTTCTTCTCTATCCTTCTCTGCTTTCCCACGAGTAGAGCCAGCGCGCCGGCCATTGCCCCCACCGGCGGCCCCCTTCTGCCTACCCCATCCCATCCTGCTGCGCTATCGTGCCCCGTTGCTCGCCTCGTCGCGCGCGCCCCGCCGTGGCAGTAGCGAGAGCTCTCGCGCTCGCCCGAGGAGCAGAGCCGGCCACGCACGGCGCCACCTCCATTGGCCGCCGCCCCCTCCCACTTGCGCCACCTCTGTCTGCCCATCGCCTCGCCGTCGCCTCCACGCCACAGCATCGTTACGCGATGCCAGCAAGTGGCCGCGCCGGCCCCACGCCATTAACGCCGCGCGACCGAGCTCGCAGTCCGCCGGCCACTGCGACCTCCCCTTCCCCTCGCCTCGCCCGGCCTATAAATAGGCCCGCTGCACCGCCCACCACCTCCACAAGCTCACCCACCCCCGCTCGCCCCCTCCCTCGGCTTTCAGCACCGCCGCCACGGCCACCACCGCCTGCCTCCGCCGGTCACCGTGGGCACGCTGCCTCGCTCCGCCCAACCCGAGGTGAGGAGGGGGATAGATTCCCCTCAACCCCCTCGTGCTTTTCCCCCCTCCCCGTTCGCCGATGCGCCCCGAGGCCACCACCAGAACCACCATCGGGCACCTCCGCCTGCCGCCGTGGCGCCACCTCCACAGGCCGCCTCCGCCCAAATTAAGGGGGGGAATCAATTCCCCGTGGCCCCCTTTCTGTTTCCCCTAACCCTGGCTGCCACCATGCCCTGGCTCGCCGGCGCCAGCCACCGCCCCCTCCCCCTCCTCTGTTTCACGGGAGAGAGGAGGAAGAAGGGCAATTTCGCCCTTAGGCCCCTGCCCTTTTTCCTTTTTCTTTAAGAGCCCACCCTCTCTCTATAGCCCTTTTGCAAAAGATACCCCTCCTTTCTTTCTTTTTAGAGAACTAGCCCCTCCACCATCCGGCAAGAGAAAGAGCCCTGCCACCCGAGGAGCACCGCCACCTACAGAAACCTCCCGTGAGACCCCTAATCCAGAAGTTGCTGAAGAAGAAGAGCCACTGCCACTAACACAGCCAGGACCTTGAGTGGATGTGCGTTCTCTCCTATTACCTATAGGCGGAGAACCCACCCAAGCAAACGACCCCGCCTAAGTGTCAGTTGACCATCAAGGGATGAAGTCGTGTGGTCCGAAGTTAGATTTGTACCCCCCTCTCTTTTGAAGAGTATGTACCCGGTCGTGTAGTGCGTGTTTTGGCCTTGCCCAAGTGTTGGACCCCCTCCCCATGTCCGAAATAAAATCATTTGTGCTTGTTGTTTGTTAGTATGTGTGCTTGTCGGCAGAAGGTGGATTCTGCTTCTTCGAAAATGCGAAGTAGAAAACTTAAACATCATTTTAAATCCAAATCAAAGTCTCATAAAGGTCCACTCAATCTACGGATGCTGCCCACACATGCCACCCGGACCTCCCGAAGCCGAGCCCAGACAAACCCGAGTGTGGGAAAGCAGCCCAAAATGCAAGGACAAGCCTTTACTCAGCGAGACCTGGAAGTTAACCAAGATGAGGGTAGAGGAGAAAGTCAAGTGAGGACACAACAGCCACCACCCCAACCCTTCATCGATCTGGCACAAGTGATAAATAACCAGACCCTGTGTTGGAAGCTTTGGCCAATGCCATCAACCGCCCAAGGCCCCACGATCAAGGCGTGAATGAAAAGCTGACTGATTTTCTATGAACCAAGCCACCCACTTTTGGCTGTTCTGCTAACCCCTTGGACGCAGATGATTGGCTGCGTGTCATCCAAAGGAAACTTGAGCCATTTGGTTGTGAAAACTGAGATAAGGTTCTCTTAGCAGCTCACCGGTACAGCCCTTGCTTGGTGGAGAAGCACAATATGCCCATGGTACTACTAAAGTTACCCCTATTAACCTAAACACCCGGGCCCAACATACATTGTCGACTAGGTTGTACCCAGGTAAGGCTCAATTTAAGTGTGGTAGAATTCTTAGCGGACCTAGTAGTACTGAAGTCTATGGGGATAGACGTAATCCTTGGAATGGATTGGTTAAGCCAGCATGATGGTCACATAGAACGTGCTGAAAAGGTAGTACACCTGACCAACTCAGATGGAGTGCAAGTAACCTGCCATACATGGAGAAGTGGACCAAACCCGATGATTTTCAGCATGGAAGCTAAGACCCTGGAGGAAGTCCCAGCAGTGGATGAATACCTTGATGTTTTTCGAGAAGAACTTCCTGGAATGCCACCTGACAAAGATATGGAATTTATTATTGACCTTATCCCCGGAACCTCTCCTATCGCCAAGAGACCCTATAGGATGGCAGCCTCAAAATTAGCAGAGTTGAAGAAACAGTTAGGGGAGCTGCAACAAAGTGGTTTCATCAGACCTAGTTCATCCCCGTGGGGAGCCCCAGTCCTGTTTGTCAAGAAGAAAGACGGAAGTATGCGAATGTGTGTGGATTATTGTGCACTAAGTGAGGTCACCATCAAGAATAAGTATCTTCTCCCCAGGATTGATGATCTCTTTGATCAACTAAAAGGGGCCAAATATTTCTCTAAGATCGATCAAAGGTCAGGATATCACCAGCTCAAAATTAAGGAAAGTGACATCCCGAAGACAGCCTTTGTCACCCGTTATGGGCAGTTTGAGTTTACTGTGATGTCTTTTGGACTCACCAATGCACCTGCTTATTTCATGAACCTCATGAACAAGGTGTTTATGGACGAGTTAGATAAGTTTGTCGTAGTCTTTATTGACGACAAATTTATTTACTCCAAAAATGTCCAAGAGCACGAACAACATCTACGAGTGGTTTTGGAGAAGTTGAGAGCGCACAAACTCTATGCTAAATTCAGCAAATGTGAATTTTGGCTAGAGAAAGTGCCTTTCCTTGGTCATAATTTGACCGCAGAAGGAGTAGCAGTTGACCCCGAGAAAGTTGATGCAGTTTCCAACTGGCAATAGCCGACCAATGTTAGTGAAATTAGAAGTTTTCTTGGATTAACTGGGTATTACCGGAGATTTATTGAAGGGTTTTCTAAGATAGCTAGACCCATGACAGAGCTACTCAGAAAGGATAAGAAATTCACTTGGACAGAGTCATGTGAAAGAAGTTTCCAAGAATTGAAGAAAAGATTGACAACCACCCCAGTATTAACCCTACCGGATATTCATCGGGACTTTGTCATCTATTGTGATGCATCCCAGCAAGGATTAGGGTGTGTCCTTATGTAGGATGGGAAAGAAGTTGCATATGCTTCCCGTCAGCTCAAGCCTCATGAACAAAATTATCCAACCCATGATTTGGAGTTTGCAGCCGTAGTGCATGCCCTCAAGATCTGATGACATTACTTGATCGAAAATAAGTGTGAGATTTATACCGACCATAAGAGTCTGAAGTATATCTTCACCCAACCAGATTTGAACTTAAGGCAAAGAAGGTGGTTGGAATTGGTTAAGAATTATAATCTGGAAATCCTTTACCATCCCAGTAAAGCTAATGTGGTAGTAGATGCCTTAAGCAGAAAGTCTCATAAGCAGCTCAGGCCCAAGAATGCCCATCTATAAGAAGAAATGGCACGATTAAATGTGCACATTGTTCCTCAAGGATCCTACCGAAAGTTAAGTATTAAGCCTACCTTGGAAGAAGAAATTAGAAAGGCCCAAAGTTCGGACCAGGATTTAATGAAAATCCGTGAGAACACCGGAGAAAATAAGGCCGCAAACTTTAGGGTGGATGATAAAGGAACCTTATGGTATGAGGATAGGATTTGCGTGCCCAAGAAAGGAAATTTTTGACACATTATAATGGACGAAGCCCATAACTCTGCATACTCTATACATCCTAGAGCCACCAAAATGTATAGGGATTTGAGGCAGAAAAATTGTTGGAATGGAATGAAGGCAGACATCTCCCAGTTTGTCGCCCATTGTGATATTTGCCAAAGGGTCAAAGCCGAGTATCAGAAGCTGGCCAGATTATTGCAACCACTATCCATCCCAGTTTGGAAATGGGATGAGATTGGCATGGATTTTGTGGTTGGTTTGCCTAAAACCCAAAAGAGAAATGACTCTATATGGGTGATAGTGGATCGACTCACCAAGGTCGCTCACTACTTGCCCGTACGGACCAACTATGGTGGAGAAAAGTTGGCCCGCCTCTATATAGACCACATAGTGAAAGTACATGGTGTGCCTAGCAGAATTGTTTCAGATAGAGGAACCTAATTTACCTCTAAGTTTTGGAGAAGCTTGCATAAAGCTATGGGTACAAAGCTGGATTTTAGTTCGGCTTATCACCCCCAGACCGATGGTCAGACAGATAGAGTAAATCAAATTATCGAGGATATGTTAAGAGCTTGCATCCTTACCTATGGCAAGGACTGGGAACAAAGTTTACCCTATGCAGAGTTCTCATATAATAACAGTTATCAAGCAAGCTTAGGCATGTCACCTTTTGAGGCCCCTTTATGGCAGAAAATATAGAACCCCTTTGATGTGGTCGGAAGCAGGAGAGCGTACACTAACCGGACCAGCTCTCATAAAAGATGCAGAAGACCGTGTGGGTGAAATTAGAGAAAAGCTAAAAGTAGCTCAATCCCGGCAGAAGAGCTATCCATACAAGCAAAGAAGAGAGTTATGCTTTGAAGTCGGAGATTATGTATACCTTAAGGTCTCTCCGATTCGGGGGACCCGAAGGTTTCAAGTTCAAGGAAAGTTAGCTCCTCGGTATATTGGACCTTACCAAGTAGTGAAAAAGATTGGAACGGTTGCCTACCGTATTGAACTACCCGAGCAAAAGTCGGATATACACCCAGTATTTCATGTCTCCCAGCTAAGAAAGTGCTTGCGAGTACCTGAACAGGAAATAGTACCAGTGAAAACAATTAATCTGCAAAAGGATCTTTGATATCGGGAAGTTCCTGTCAAAATCTTAGACACCAATACCAAAAGAACAAGGAACTCTGAGGTACGGATTTGCAAAGTCTAATGGAGTAGGCATGGAATAGAAGAAACTACTTGGAAACGTGAATATGCGTTAAAGAAGGAATTTTCCCATCTGTTCGGAACTCAGCCGAATCTCGAGGACGAGATTCATTTTAAGTGGGGTAGGTTTGCAACATCCCAATAATTCACCAAAATAAATTACTCGCTAAAAATAATTTTCAAAATCTTTTTCATCACTGAACTCGAAACATTTCAAAATTCTTTTTCCGCCCGAGCTCCGAATTTCCCGAAAATCCTTTCCGGCCATTTTTGCCGTCCCGACACCCGAATTCAATCGTCATCCCATCTCTTTCTTTTTCTCGTTCCGCGTGTTGCACTGTGTGCTGCCCGACCACAGCGCATGCTCGACTGGTCTCGTGGTCGCCGCCGTGAATCTCGTCGGCGCCCTCTCTCTCTTTTTTTTCTTTTTCCCCTTTTCTTTTTTCCCTCCCCTCTCCTTCTTCCTTCTTCTCTCTCCTTCTCTCCTTTCCCACACGCTGCACGAGCAGAACCCGCGAACCGGCCATCGCCCACACCGGCGGCCCCGCCTCTGCCTACCCCATCCCATCCCGCTGCGCTGCCGTGCCCCCTTGCCCGCCTCATCTCGCGAGTGCCCTGCCGTGGCAGCAGCGAGAGCTCTTGCGCTTGCCTGAGGAGCAGAGCCGGCCACACGCGGCGCCACCTCCATTTGTCGCCGCCCCCTCCCACTTGCGCCACCTCTGCCCGCCCGTCGCCTCCACGCCCCATGCCATTAAGGCCGCGTGGCCGAGCTCGCCGTCCGCCGGCCACCACGACCCCCCTTCCCCTCTCCTCGCCCGGCCTATAAATAGGCCCGTTGCACTGCCCACCACCTTCACAAGCTCACCCGCCTCCGCTCGCCCCGTCCCTCGCTTTACAGCACCGCCGCCACGGCCGCCACCGCCTGCCTCCGCCGGCCGCCATGGGCACGCCGCCTCACTCCGCCCCAGCCCAAGGTGAGGAGGGGGATAGATTCCCTTCGACCCCGTCATGCTTTTCCCCCCTCCCCATTCGCCGATGCGCCCCGAGGCCACCGGAATTGGCGCCACCAGAACCACCACCGGCCGCCTCCCCTGCCGCCGTGGCGCCACCTCCACAGGCCGCCTCTGCCCAAATTAAGGGGGGAATCGATTCCCCCCGACCCCCTCTCCGTTTCCACCCAAACCCTAGCTGTTGCCGTGCCCTGGCTTGCCAGCGCCAGGCGCCGCCCCCTCCCCTCCTCTGTTTCACGGGAGAGAGGAGGAAGAAGGGCAATTTTGCCCTTAGGCCCTTGCCCTTTTTTCCTTTTCCTTTAAGAGCCCACCCTCTCTCTCCAGCCCTTTTGCAAAAGATGCGCCTCCTTTCATTGTTTTTAGAGAACTAGCCCCTCCAACATATAAACATAATTTCAAATAGGTCCCTACCCCTAGTAGCCCGGACATCTCCAGAAATTCTAATCAAGCCCTTTCACTCTCAAAAATAATTATAGATAGACCCCAAGGTCCTTATTTAGCCCCTAAACACCTCGTTAACCTATCATTTCATGTGCCAAAAATCCTCCAAGTGCCCCGAAATTCAACCACGCCATTTCTAATATAGTTTTGGCCGTGTCATTAGAAAATCTCCCGAAAATATTCTTCCTACCTCCACATTTTAATTTCTTCTGATTCGAGCTCAACGTTAAAATCCTTTATTTCTTTTTCTTTATTGTGTGCTCATTTGTGTGCGCCGTAGATGCTGGTGTCATCGAAGGAGAACCCGTGGAGGAGTGCGCCGACCCGTACCGTGAGCTTTTCCCCCCTCCCCATTACCACGAGTAGCGAGAGCTCTCGCGCTTGCCTGAGGAGCAGGTCCTGCTCGTGGTGCGGAGACCCGTACCGCGAGCAGGACCTCCCGGACGGCTTTGAAGACGGCAGGTCCAATTTCATCCTTTGATTGTATATTGAACCCAGTTTTTCAAACACAACCTATAGGCCTATTTATAAAATTGCATATAGTTTTATCGCTGAACCATGATTGGATAGCCACCCCTTTGATTGCTATGATTATTTCTTGATAACCTAGTTTGTCTCTAAATATGATATGCTTTATTTAGATGATAAACACTGCTAGAATGCTTAGGACTTTATTACTCATTTACTACACTTCAAAAATGGTTACAACGTGTTTTCTTAAAGGAAAAATGTGTGAGTATTGGAAAAGGGAAAAAGTGGGATTTTTGGGAAATAAAAGAAAAGAATGATCAGATGAGCTGGATGGATGGCATTTCTGTGTGAATTGTCATATGGAGGCTCGTAACTTCGTGGTTGGGCAAGGTTGGGAGATGTCCATCTTGTCACAATTAAGGACCGAGTTGATGTGTCATCTTGCCTAACTCAACTATCGTGCAAACCACTCGACCGTTGTATGGGCAACGGCTTGGCATAAACCCCACTAGTTAGTTTGATAACCATCAGGAGAGCTGAGAGCAACGGGTGATCAAGGAGACGGGATAAGATCGTGGTGACTTATGCCCCAGTTAAACCTCAGTGATAGGTTAACTGCCCCTTGGTGGATCCCGTGTTGGCTAGTCAGGTCTAGCGAAGGTGGGCAATGTCTTTGTTGGGATCTGCACCGACACTAAGATGATCGTGCTATGGTACCCCACTTGTGGGTAAAGTTGTACACCTCTGCAGAGTTAAAAACCTATTCAAATAGCCATGCCCATGCTACTGGGCGAGTTACGGTTTGGTCACATAACTAGATTCTGGGATGGATGGTTTGGTGGTGTGAGTTGTTTTGGAAGGTGTCCGGCAGTTGTGCCGTGAGCTACGGTGGATGAGGAGTCCGATAGCCTTAAAATTTGGATCCTTTGTGTAGGATCAACCCCACTCATTTTTCGGTTACTAAACAATTGCTTTGAGAAAACCTTTTCTAAAATAAATCCTTGCATGTGTAAAACTTGGCTTTATTGCAAATTAACCTCAGCCTATTCCATGTTATATCCTGTGCATAATCTGTGTTATCCCCCTCCGTGAATGGGGTTAGACTTGTTGAGTACTTTTGTACTCTCCCGATATATATATATATATATATATATATATATATATATATATATATATATATATATATATATATATATATATATATATATATATATATATATATATTTGTGGTTGCTTCAGAGGAAGATCCGGACTTTGTTGTTGAAGACGTCGAGTAAAGGTTGCGTCCGCACCCAACTCTGCCTGTGGTGTTGGCCCTCTGCAAGATGCTTCTGCTAGTGCGATACTTTGAGCCCGAGCTGTGTAACATCCCGTAAATTTTACGGAATGTTAAATTCTCCAAAAATTTGAGTTTTCAAAAACTTTTTGTGTGGTTGTGAAAATAGCTAGAATAATGTAAGGATGGCTTCTCTTTCTCTCAAAATCCTTAGAATTTAAAACTCAATTAAATATAAGGACTATAATGATAGTGTGATTCGTTTGGAGTTTTGGAGATTTTTGAATCTACTTGTTTATTTGAACTCAAGATTGGATTTAAATTTCATTTTGTTGAATTGTGTGGGAATTTATTTGAATTTGGCCATTCAAATAAATTCCAAAGACTAACTAACTCCTTAACCTCAGCTTGGGCCTAAACCCATCATCCCCTCTAACCCACCTAACCCTTTCCTGGCCTATTAACCTCCTCGGCCCAAACCACGCTCGCCTCCGGCCTAACCCACGTGAGCGCCCAACTCCCACGAGCGCGGCCCAAACCGCGCATGCCGGCCCAACGCAACCCCCCACCCCCCTTCTCTCCTTTGTGCCGCTGCCGCTCAGCAATCATCAGTGTCGCGACCTTCTACCTCGAGCCTTTTGGTAGGTGTCGCCGCCCATCCACGCCGCCCACTTGCTGTCCGGTGTGAGCCTTTCACCGCCGATGAGCCTTCCCCCTAGATAGCTTAGAAACCCTATCCCGTGTGTCTTGTCTGTAGGAGCCGCGCCGCCGTAGTACCACAGACCCGCCGTCGCCCAGTACTGTCGCCATCATTAACCGCCACCGTGACCTTGGCTTCCCAAGCGCCAGCGCGTGCACGGCCAAGCCGTGGCTTGCCGAGCCAAAGGCCCTGCCCATGGCAAGGCCGAGCCGAACTCGCTGCTCCACCCTGGCTGCACTCACGCACGCACCGGTCAGGCCCTTGGCCTGTTCGCGCAGCATGCCGCCCTCGTTCTACGGCCACGCCACTACGGACACGCACGCTGTTGATGGCCATTATGTTACGTTTTGGCCGTCAACTTCTCAGAAATAAATCAAGCTTTACACTGTGTTCAATTTATATTTTATTTATTTCTAACAAGTTCCACAAGTTTTGGATGAGTTTTAATTTCAGGAGAACAAATACCAAAAATGGACGAATTTGGGCAAAAACCCAGGCCGACTGGCCTCTCCTAGGCCGGCCGGCCGGGCACCCCTACACAAGTTGCCACGTCTTCGATCTAGGGGCAATGTGACATGAGTACAACGCCTCTGAGTTGTGGATTGGATGTTAGTTTGATCAAATGGACCGAAAGGCATTAGCATGGATCAAATGACCCACAAGTCAGCTCAAACCCAAGTGCAAATCAGTGATCCACCTCCCTGGACACATCACAAGCATGGAATGCAATGTCGGTGCAATGGAGGGTCGAGATGTGCCAGAGAGAGGCCGGTCGGCCTCCCTCAGGCCGGTCGGCCTAGCACGTGCACGCGTCAAAGCCAAGCAACCTACACCAACACCAAGAGGAGATCAGGAGCGTCCAGGAGAACACGGTGGCCAGATGGCCACATCCCTAGGCCGGCCGGCCTAGGGGAGGCCAGCCGGCCCCACTTGGAAGCCACTAAGGCTCATCCTTCGCGTGGAAGACAAGCACAACCGCCATACCTGCTTACCACTGACGCCAACTGCTTTACCGACCCAGATCGACCCTGGAAGGCCATAAATAGAACCCCCATCCATCACTTGTAACACACACCATTGCAACTCATTCTCTCTTCACTTTCTAGAGTAGGTTAGTAGTTTGGGAGTTAGAGTCGAGTCGAGCTTGCTCGGGATTCCGGAGTCATCGGAAGTCTGGTATAGCTCTTGTATCCTTCTTTTGACTTTATAAATATAAGTTATCTTCTCTATTTTTTCGAGTCAGCTTTACTTTCCGCGTTCTTTTATCTTCTCAAGTCTGAGAGTTCATCTTGAGCGCGGAAGTTTTACCTTTAGTTTAGGCTATGTTATCTTTCTCATTTTCGGGATCTTACCTTATGGGTTTTCTCACCCAGACTAGAGTAACTCAAGTTAGTTCTCTAGGTTAAGGGGGATTTCTCTCGAAGGCCTCGAGAGAAATCCTAACGCTGAGTGCAGACGTGGTGTCTGAGCTTAGTGTTAGCTAGAAAGTGTGTTCCACCCCACGGAACTGTTGTGGTAGGCGACAGGTGGTGACAGCCCTGTCCGTCCCTTGTAGTCCACCACGTTCAGGTGTTTTCATAGCAGTAGTGTAGGTTGCCGTTAGACTCCCCTCTCATCCCTTTCTGAAGTCCTTCCTCTTCCAGCTGCCGAAGTAAGCTCTGAGTTCCCGAGTATTTGTTAGGTGTTTTCGTCTAATCTAGAGAGACTAGCTCGACAGTTCAGAAGTGTATCAGGTGTCTTATCTCGCTCGTTGTCCTCCCAGCTACTACCTCTCTAAGGACTTGAGCCTCCGTGTGTCACTTGGTCATTGACTGGACATTTATCCTATCTAGCTATCTGACTTACCCCCATCGAGTTAGTCGGTTGATTAAGCTAGTACGGTTATCATTCGATTTACGATACTCTTTACCATAGTGCTTCCCTGAGGAAAATTACGATACCCTGGAATACTCCAATGTGAAGTGCTACAGTGGTGATTCTGTGCGCTTGCGGAATATATATTCTATTGGGCATAAGAAACGCCAACAAGCATTTCTGGCGCCGTTGCCGGGGAAGCAATTGGCTAAAGATATCGAAAATAGTTTGATATACCTCACTAGTTTGTCACCACTAATCTTAGTGGGCTTATCATTGCTCTCTCTATCTTTTTTATTGATGCAGAGTAGTGCATGACCGGTTTCGACCTACCAAGAAACTTCAATCCAAATCCAGAAAGAATTGGGAGAATTGTGAGACGCCGCGTCGTCCCACCTCAGAAAAGACTTACTTGGCCTCCAGGTTCTCCATCCACATCAGCTTCATCACCCATGGCTCAGAAGACTCTTCGTCAGTACTCAGCCCCATCCAGCAGCCACATTCCTACTGGACTGCACCAAGAACAAGCCAGCAATGATGGCTTTGAGCTGAAAATTGGACTGGTAAATATGGTTCAGGCAAGTCCGTTCTGCGGTAAGGCATCTGAGGATGCCAATGCTCATCTCCAGAATTTTCTAGAAGTGAGCAATACCATCAACCCCAAGGGAACTACATTGGATATCGTCTGCCTTCGGCTATTCCCGTTCTCACTGCTCAGGAAAGCCAAGACGTGGTTCTACTCCAACAAGTCTGGTTTGTCAGTCACCTACTCCGGGTATTGACATCCACCTACGCCAGACATAATTCCCCCCGACAATCACAAACCCAAAATATCCACAGTGTGCCCACTCATCCCAAGAGGTCTTACCATTTCAAAACTCCAAAGAAATTCAATGTTACATAAGCAAAGGAGTATGGAGTTATCTTTTCTAAAAAATGATGATGAAAGAAAGAAAAGAAGTTCCAGACTTCATTCCCAAAAGAGTTGCAAAATATGAAGTTCAAATAAAAAGACCAAATTCCATCCAAGTGTGAGTCCATTTCCTTCCTCTCCCCCGGACATTTTATCCTCCATAAGATCGGAATTTGGCTAAGTACAAACCCTCTGCGGATCACTTTTCGGCTCGGCAATACGAGTAACCAAGGTATGCAAAAACTCTTCCTACCTATAAGCTCCACATATCAGCCTTAGAGTAGGAAGAAGATGGTCAAAAACTCCAACCATAAGTGAGGATCATACACCTTGAGTGACTCAAGAGTACCATTGGGGAACCTGCACCTCTTTTGAAAAACTTGCAAAACTCCGAGCTAGGAACCTAAACAGGCAACAGAAAACATTTCGGTGAAGGTTGTTCAGTCCTTCAACCGCTCAAGACTGAGGGATGAAAAATGAATACGCCCCATCATCCAAAACCTTAGGTATGAGCCAACTTATTCATAGTACATACGGGAAGAGTAATATGTTGTGCACAAGGTACCTGCAGGGTGTGACCATTGACACAACGCCTGATCCACTGAGCCTCAGTTTAAGCTTTGCTCGAGGACGAGCAAAAGTTTAAGCTTGGGGGGTGTTAACGGCCATTATTTTACATTTTGGCCGTCAAGTTCTCAGAAATAAATCGAGCTTTACACTATATTCCATTCATATTTTATTTATTTCTAACAAGTTCCACAAGTTTTGGATGAATATTGATTTCAGGAGAACAAATACCAAAAATGGACGAATTTGGGCAAAAACCCAAGCCGACCGGCCTCTCCTAGGCCGGCCGGCCTGGCACCCCTACACAAGTTGCCATGTCTTCGATCCAGGGGCAATGTGACATGAGTACAACGCCTCTGAGTTGTGGATCAAATGGACTGAATGGCATTGGCATGGATCAAAGGACCAACAAGTCAGCTCAAACCCAAGTGCAAATCAGTGATCCACCTCCCTGGACCAATCACAAGCGTGGAATGCAACGTCGGCGCAACGGAGGGCCGAGATGTGCCTGAGAGAGGCCGGCCGGCCTCCCTCAGGCCGGTTGGCCTAGCACGTGCACGCGTCAAAGCCAAGCAACCCACACCGACACTAGGAGGAGATTAGGAGCGTCCAGGAGAAGGTGGTGGCCAGATGGCCACATCCCTAGGCCGGCCAGCCTTGGGAAGGCCGGCCGGCCCCACATGGAAGCCACTCAGGCTCACCCTTCACATGGAAGCCAAGCACAACCGCCATATCTGCTTACCACTGACGCCAACTGCTTTACCGACCCAGAACCGACCCTGGAAGGCTATATATAAAATCCCCTTCCATCACTTGTAACACACACCATTGGAGCTCATTCTCTCTTCACTTTCTAGAGTAGGTTAGTAGTTTGGGAGTTAGAGTTGAGTCAGCTTGCTCGGGATTTCAGAGTCATCGGAAGTCTGGTATAACTCTTGTATCCTTCTTTTGACTTTATAAATATAAGTTATCTTTTCTACTTTTCCGAGTCAGCTTTACTTTTCGCATTCTTTTATTTTCTCAAGTCTGAGAGTTCAGCTTGAGCGTGGAAGTTTTACCTTTAGTTTAGGCTAAGTTATCTTTCTTGTTTTCTAGATCTTACGGGTTTTTTCGTCCGGACTAGAGTAACTTAAGTTAGTTCTCTAGGTTGAGGGGGATTTCTCTCGAAAGCCTCGAGAGAAATCCTAACACCGAGTGCAGACGTGGTGTCTGAGCTTAGTGTTAGCTAGAAAGTGTGTTCCACCCCATGGAACCATTGTGGTAGACGGCAGGTGGTGACAACCCTGTCCATCCCTTGTAGTCCACCACATTCGGGTGTTTTCATAGCAGTAGTGCAGGTTGCTGTTGGACTCTCCTCTCATCCCTTTCTGAAGTCCTTCCTCTTCCAGCCGTCGAAGTAAGCTCTGAGTTCCTGAGGATTAGTTAGGTGTTTTTGTCTAATCTAGAAAGGCTAGCTCGATAGTTCAGAAGTGTATCAGGTGTCTTATCTCACTCGTTGTCCTCCCAGCTACTACCTCTCTAAGGAGTTGAGCCTCCGTGTGTCACTCGGTCATTGACTGGCCATTTATCCTATCTACTTATCTGGCTTACCCCCGTTGAGTTAGTCAGTTGACTGAGCTAGTACGGTTATCATTCGATTTATGATACTCTTTACCATAGTGCTTCCCTGAGGAAAATTACGATACCTCGGAATACTCCAAGGTGAAGTGCTACGGTAGCGCATTAGCTTTTTCTTTTTTCTTTTTAACCCGGCGCTAACGAGTGGGCCCCAATCATCAGTGACTCCGTGCCGCTGACATGTGGGCCCAGATGACCCTGCTGACACGTGGACCCGTCGATCATTGACTTGGTCAATATTGACCAAGTCAACGCTAACGTCATGATGACGTCAGCAGATGCTGACCCCGTGCTAACATCATGCTGACGTCAGCATGACACGTGGCACGCCCAGAGGCTGTCACATGTCGCGTGGTGTGTTTTTCTTTTTTCGTAAATCATTAATTAATTCCAAAAAATGATTTAATCTTCAAAAATTCATAATAAATCAATCGAAGCTCCGAAAATTATGAAACCAGTTTCATAATTCTTCTAAAATCATGCTCTACACATTAGAGTAGGATTTGTTGTGAGTTGGATCTTATTTGAGCACTTTTGTGCATTTTTGCACTTTAGTCCTTATCTTTATATGTATTTACGACTAGGTCCTACTGCTGAAGAGACGACCGACAACTAGGACTACCAGACGACTCAGGACTACTACAAGGAGCCCTCAGGTTCACGCCCATCTATGATTTGAATTCCTAGTAGACATTGCATGCTAGTTACACTACTGCTTTACTTTTCTGTTATAAAAGATGTACCTGCATGGCCTACTTTATTACCGTATTCCTTGAATGCCTATATTATACCATGTCTGAATAGTAAAGATATATTGCTATGCATGTGTTGAGTGGGATATTTGTGATTGATAGTCTTGGCGTGAGTGAAGATTCCACATATGGAGTTGGTGGCTAGGGACATTTTCTTTAGCAGGGGTGAGCTTTTGTTTTGTTGTGGGTGTGTATTTGGGCACTCCCTACGGGGCACTGTGGCGGGTGCGAGATGGTGTCGGTGGACACGGGTGGCTACATGAGGAGTGTGGAGAGGTGATACCTGTAATGGGTGCATTTTGCGGACCATTGGGAAGGGTATGCGTGGGAGATGCTCGCCCCGGCAATATAGTTGAGTTAGTGGACCTGGTGACGGAACTATGTCAAACGTGCACACCACTTATCCATTGTGAGGGTGGACCCGGTCCGAGCTAGCTATGCGTGACACCAGACCTGTTAGTAGGATAAGGGTATCACTATGCGGCGGAGGTTCAGTGCTGGGGTGGTACTAGCCTTGTAGAACCCCAAATGGCAAGGGAGGGCCTCACAACTGCAAGGATCACCGGGGTGTCCGACCCTAGAGGGGGAGGGGGTGAATAGGGTCGCTAATCGCTTTTTAACCTAGGGCTCAATCTAATTGCATAAGATAAACCTAACACGTCCTACACATGCTAGTTATGACTAAGGTTTATCTATGCTACCCTATACTTACCCCAAAAGACTTGCAACCTATAGCCAATCCTAATCAAACTAACTAGTAAAGTAAAGGTAAGCAAGAAAGAGTAAATGCGGAAACGTAATGCGGTAAGTAAAGCGGTGAGGGAGAGGATATGCAAACTCCCGTGAAGACACCAAGACACACGATTTAACGTGGTTCGGTTAGGACACCAAAGTCCCTCCCTACGTCCACGGCCACTTGCTCACAAAGAACAAGTGTGATGCCGAGTCTCTTCGCTTGATCACCGTCTTGCCACGCCTCCAAGGCTCCCGACAAGCAAAGGCTAAGTGACTCCAAGTCACAAAGACGAGGTCACCGCCACCGTCTATCTCGAAGCGTCACCACGGCACCGTCTTCACTATCTTGGAGCTTTAACACCAAGTAGGGGCCTCCTTCCCCGCACAAAGTGTCGTTGCCACTCCACACCAAGTCGGAGGGTCACACGACGAGTACACAAGGTGCTTGCCGCAACAAGGCTTTCTCTCAAGCTAGTTCTCTCAAGAACTAAGCCTAAACAAGCACTAAGCACTCTCACAAGTGTGCTTAAGCCTATATGATGTACAATGAAGCTCTATGGTGGTTGGAGATGATCTTTAGCTCTTGTATACTTCCTTGAACTCCAGCACTTTCAAATGACCCGGCCTTGGTGGTATATATAGGCAGCACAAGCAAATATAGCCGTTGGAGAAAAGCTGCCAGAAATGTGCTTAACGCCGGTTAATCTGACGTACCCCAAAAGCCATCATCGGTTCAACCGGTGTATGTAAACTGCCACTTGAAAAACTAGCCGTTAGCAATTAACCGATGTATCGCCGGTTTAACCGATGTAATCAACCGGTGTATGTAATATTAGCGTCGGTTTAACCGGTGAGTGTAACTTCTTCACGTTCCTCCAAAAACCACCTCTCTGGACAACTGAACCGATGCAATTGACAGATGCATCGTCGGTTCAACCGGTGTATGTAATTTCATCGGTCTTCATCTGCCAATGCACCGACGTATACATTTTCTTCAACGTCGGTTAATCCGGTGTAAAACCCTAGCCCGCAGACCTTCTCTGTGATTGCACCGGTGAGTTCATTTTGCCCTACGTCGGTTTAACCGGTGATAGCAAAATGCCTCAATTCTTGTCCCTTGGACCGAAGAGCTTTCAGGGCGCTGCCCTGAGACCCACGAGGGGCGGCCCTTCGGGTCTAGCTATGCCTATCTTCTCTTTGTCATCACTTGAACCTAAAAGCCTGGGAATATTTATCTTAACAATCATATTAGTCCAAGTATTGTGTGTGTCATCAATCGCCAAAATATTATATTGAAATATGGCATGAGAGGCCATTTTCGCTACAATCTCCCCCTTTTTGGTGATTGATGACAACACAATCAAAGCAAGCAAGATGAATTGCAAGGATATGAAATTGATACCAATTTGAAAAGTTAGAAACTACTTAGCTTGCTTGGATGACATTTCAATACTCATTTTAAAAGCCCTTGATACCAATTGTAGAAACAATTGTAGAACAATGACTTGTGTGAGGTTTGAACCATATGAGCAATGAAAGTTTTTGTACCTTAGTCCATGGGATCATCAAATTGCACTTCTCCCCCATATTGACTAAGTACCTCCCCCTATCACCATGCATCCTTTTGCATTGCATTTTCCATTCCTCCCCCTTGCTAATGGCATCACTTGCTTGCTTTTAGGGTACATTTCTCCCTCTTTGTCATCAAACACCTAAAAGCTTCATAACCACTAGCAACAAGGATCATTAGTAGCAAAAGAGATTCACTAGTGATAGAGTGTTATACCAACTAGATTAGGCATATCTCCCATTGTTTGAACAAGCTCCCCCTTTTTCAAAGCTTGTGGCACCTCCTATCTTGACATCCATTGTAATACCAATTGTGACTTGTAGGGGTAGTGTTCAAAAGAAATTGAATTCATGGAGATAGCTCTAGGTGACTAGCCATGCCTCCCTATATCATTTATCTCTTTAACCTTTGGGAGTTATGGCTTGGTCTTCTTCCCTTGTCATCACTTGAACCTAAAAGCCTGGGAATATTTATCTTAACAATCATATTAGTCCAAGTATTGTGTGTGTCATCAATCGCCAAAATATTATATTAAAATATGGCATGAGAGGCCATTTTCGCTACAACAACCCCGGCCAACCTCTTGCGGGAGGATGCGTCCCAAACCGAGGGAACAGGATGGTGTCGTAGCTGTTAGTTTCATTAGGCCGGTGCCTCGAGGTCAGTCGGAGTTGCTGCCAACTGGCGTCGGGGCGGGTGGGTACAGGTGTACAACCCCTGCATGGTGAAACTATATGTATAGCCGCGTACTCGGTCATGTACAACTCTTGATCCGGCTTCACTTTCATAGAGTTGTGTTACTTGATTTCTACCTCCCTCTAGTCTACTTTCCTGTTTGGATAGCAGTTGAGGTGCGGGAGAGGGAGTTCTTGCACTGACTGGGGGTATCACTTTATTGTAGGGAAGTTAGCTGGCCGGGAGTCCAGGATGCCAGAATAGCCCGCGTCGAGGTGTTTTGGTTGATATACTCACTTGCAGCATGCATAGAAAACCTCAACATATCTATTAGCTACTTTTATACCTTTTCGCATCCACTTAAAGATTGCATACGGATGGTGACATGAACCTATCCCGTTCTTGGAGATAGTTTGGCAAGATGCAGGATCCGATCAGGAGTTCGACGCCAACAACGATGGATGGTACGACTGAAGCTAAGAAGCCCGTGCTACGCTCGAGTTCTGCCTGTGGAGTTGAAGTCCAAGTTGAAGGATGGCCCGAAGGCTAGCTACCGCTACCGCTTTTTGTTTGCTATGATTCATCTCAATGGGCTTGTAATAAAAGATTCGTACTGCAAATCATCTGGATTTTGTAATAATTAAATCCATGTTTGAATCTCTTTAAGTAAGTATGAACTGATTTACTGCCTAAAATGAGTTTTGTATGTGATAGCTACCGATCTAGGAACTGTCACGACGATATAGGGATTCGGGTTCTCCTTATGGAAATCTGGGTCGTTTCAGTTGGTATCAGAGCATACTTGACCGTAGCACAAGCCGTAGGACTGGCCGATAGATCTATGACATTCCAAACGACTCTTTCTGCTTATTATACCTCCTTAAACTATTTGATTACTACCTTTGACTCATTTTTCTCTCACTCCTTGACTCATTCTCGTACCTACACTGAAGTAATCTCCTATGAAGGCTCATCGGATCAGATGGAAGTGATCTCGTTTGACTCCTGAGGAACCCTAGACTTCATGAAGTAGAGACTACCCGTTCAGAGTACATTCCAACCGACGTATACATTTTCAACCGGTGTATGTAATTTCATCGGTCTTCATCTGCCAATGCACCGACGTATACATTTTCTTCAACGTCGGTTAATCCGGTGTAAAACCCTAGCCCGCAGACCTTCTCTGTGATTGCACCGGTGAGTTCATTTTGCCCTACGTCGGTTTAACCGGTGATAGCAAAATGCCTCAATTCTTGTCCCTTGGACCGAAGAGCTTTCAGGGCGCTGCCCTGAGACCCACGAGGGGCGGCCCTTCGGGTCTAGCTATGCCTATCTTCTCTTTGTCATCACTTGAACCTAAAAGCCTGGGAATATTTATCTTAACAATCATATTAGTCCAAGTATTGTGTGTGTCATCAATCGCCAAAATATTATATTGAAATATGGCATGAGAGGCCATTTTCGCTACAATCTCCCCCTTTTTGGTGATTGATGACAACACAATCAAAGCAAGCAAGATGAATTGCAAGGATATGAAATTGATACCAATTTGAAAAGTTAGAAACTACTTAGCTTGCTTGGATGACATTTCAATACTCATTTTAAAAGCCCTTGATACCAATTGTAGAAACAATTGTAGAACAATGACTTGTGTGAGGTTTGAACCATATGAGCAATGAAAGTTTTTGTACCTTAGTCCATGGGATCATCAAATTGCACTTCTCCCCCATATTGACTAAGTACCTCCCCCTATCACCATGCATCCTTTTGCATTGCATTTTCCATTCCTCCCCCTTGCTAATGGCATCACTTGCTTGCTTTTAGGGTACATTTCTCCCCCTTTGTCATCAAACACCTAAAAGCTTCATAACCACTAGCAACAAGGATCATTAGTAGCAAAAGAGATTCACTAGTGATAGAGTGTTATACCAACTAGATTAGGCATATCTCCCATTGTTTGAACAAGCTCCCCCTTTTTCAAAGCTTGTGGCACCTCCTATCTTGACATCCATTGTAATACCAATTGTGACTTGTAGGGGTAGTGTTCAAAAGAAATTGAATTCATGGAGATAGCTCTAGGTGACTAGCCATGCCTCCCTATATCATTTATCTCTTTAACCTTTGGGAGTTATGGCTTGGTCTTCTTCCCTTGTCATCACTTGAACCTAAAAGCCTGGGAATATTTATCTTAACAATCATATTAGTCCAAGTATTGTGTGTGTCATCAATCGCCAAAATATTATATTAAAATATGGCATGAGAGGCCATTTTCGCTACAACAACCCCGGCCAACCTCTTGCGGGAGGATGCGTCCCAAACCGAGGGAACAGGATGGTGTCGTAGCTGTTAGTTTCATTAGGCCGGTGCCTCGAGGTCAGTCGGAGTTGCTGCCAACTGGCGTCGGGGCGGGTGGGTACAGGTGTACAACCCCTGCATGGTGAAACTATATGTATAGCCGCGTACTCGGTCATGTACAACTCTTGATCCGGCTTCACTTTCATAGAGTTGTGTTACTTGATTTCTACCTCCCTCTAGTCTACTTTCCTGTTTGGATAGCAGTTGAGGTGCGGGAGAGGGAGTTCTTGCACTGACTGGGGGTATCACTTTATTGTAGGGAAGTTAGCTGGCCGGGAGTCCAGGATGCCAGAATAGCCCGCGTCGAGGTGTTTTGGTTGATATACTCACTTGCAGCATGCATAGAAAACCTCAACATATCTATTAGCTACTTTTATACCTTTTCGCATCCACTTAAAGATTGCATACGGATGGTGACATGAACCTATCCCGTTCTTGGAGATAGTTTGGCAAGATGCAGGATCCGATCAGGAGTTCGACGCCAACAACGATGGATGGTACGACTGAAGCTAAGAAGCCCGTGCTACGCTCGAGTTCTGCCTGTGGAGTTGAAGTCCAAGTTGAAGGATGGCCCGAAGGCTAGCTACCGCTACCGCTTTTTGTTTGCTATGATTCATCTCAATGGGCTTGTAATAAAAGATTCGTACTGCAAATCATCTGGATTTTGTAATAATTAAATCCATGTTTGAATCTCTTTAAGTAAGTATGAACTGATTTACTGCCTAAAATGAGTTTTGTATGTGATAGCTACCGATCTAGGAACTGTCACGACGATATAGGGATTCGGGTTCTCCTTATGGAAATCTGGGTCGTTTCAGTTGGTATCAGAGCATACTTGACCGTAGCACAAGCCGTAGGACTGGCCGATAGATCTATGACATTCCAAACGACTCTTTCTGCTTATTATACCTCCTTAAACTATTTGATTACTACCTTTGACTCATTTTTCTCTCACTCCTTGACTCATTCTCGTACCTACACTGAAGTAATCTCCTATGAAGGCTCATCGGATCAGATGGAAGTGATCTCGTTTGACTCCTGAGGAACCCTAGACTTCATGAAGTAGAGACTACCCGTTCAGAGTACATTCCAACCGACGTATACATTTTCAACCGGTGTATGTAATTTCATCGGTCTTCATCTGCCAATGCACCGACGTATACATTTTCTTCAACGTCGGTTAATCCGGTGTAAAACCCTAGCCCGCAGACCTTCTCTGTGATTGCACCGGTGAGTTCATTTTGCCCTACGTCGGTTTAACCGGTGATAGCAAAATGCCTCAATTCTTGTCCCTTGGACCGAAGAGCTTTCAGGGCGCTGCCCTGAGACCCACGAGGGGCGGCCCTTCGGGTCTAGCTATGCCTATCTTCTCTTTGTCATCACTTGAACCTAAAAGCCTGGGAATATTTATCTTAACAATCATATTAGTCCAAGTATTGTGTGTGTCATCAATCGCCAAAATATTATATTGAAATATGGCATGAGAGGCCATTTTCGCTACAATCTCCCCCTTTTTGGTGATTGATGACAACACAATCAAAGCAAGCAAGATGAATTGCAAGGATATGAAATTGATACCAATTTGAAAAGTTAGAAACTACTTAGCTTGCTTGGATGACATTTCAATACTCATTTTAAAAGCCCTTGATACCAATTGTAGAAACAATTGTAGAACAATGACTTGTGTGAGGTTTGAACCATATGAGCAATGAAAGTTTTTGTACCTTAGTCCATGGGATCATCAAATTGCACTTCTCCCCCATATTGACTAAGTACCTCCCCCTATCACCATGCATCCTTTTGCATTGCATTTTCCATTCCTCCCCCTTGCTAATGGCATCACTTGCTTGCTTTTAGGGTACATTTCTCCCCCTTTGTCATCAAACACCTAAAAGCTTCATAACCACTAGCAACAAGGATCATTAGTAGCAAAAGAGATTCACTAGTGATAGAGTGTTATACCAACTAGATTAGGCATATCTCCCATTGTTTGAACAAGCTCCCCCTTTTTCAAAGCTTGTGGCACCTCCTATCTTGACATCCATTGTAATACCAATTGTGACTTGTAGGGGTAGTGTTCAAAAGAAATTGAATTCATGGAGATAGCTCTAGGTGACTAGCCATGCCTCCCTATATCATTTATCTCTTTAACCTTTGGGAGTTATGGCTTGGTCTTCTTCCCTTGTCATCACTTGAACCTAAAAGCCTGGGAATATTTATCTTAACAATCATATTAGTCCAAGTATTGTGTGTGTCATCAATCGCCAAAATATTATATTAAAATATGGCATGAGAGGCCATTTTCGCTACAACAACCCCGGCCAACCTCTTGCGGGAGGATGCGTCCCAAACCGAGGGAACAGGATGGTGTCGTAGCTGTTAGTTTCATTAGGCCGGTGCCTCGAGGTCAGTCGGAGTTGCTGCCAACTGGCGTCGGGGCGGGTGGGTACAGGTGTACAACCCCTGCATGGTGAAACTATATGTATAGCCGCGTACTCGGTCATGTACAACTCTTGATCCGGCTTCACTTTCATAGAGTTGTGTTACTTGATTTCTACCTCCCTCTAGTCTACTTTCCTGTTTGGATAGCAGTTGAGGTGCGGGAGAGGGAGTTCTTGCACTGACTGGGGGTATCACTTTATTGTAGGGAAGTTAGCTGGCCGGGAGTCCAGGATGCCAGAATAGCCCGCGTCGAGGTGTTTTGGTTGATATACTCACTTGCAGCATGCATAGAAAACCTCAACATATCTATTAGCTACTTTTATACCTTTTCGCATCCACTTAAAGATTGCATACGGATGGTGACATGAACCTATCCCGTTCTTGGAGATAGTTTGGCAAGATGCAGGATCCGATCAGGAGTTCGACGCCAACAACGATGGATGGTACGACTGAAGCTAAGAAGCCCGTGCTACGCTCGAGTTCTGCCTGTGGAGTTGAAGTCCAAGTTGAAGGATGGCCCGAAGGCTAGCTACCGCTACCGCTTTTTGTTTGCTATGATTCATCTCAATGGGCTTGTAATAAAAGATTCGTACTGCAAATCATCTGGATTTTGTAATAATTAAATCCATGTTTGAATCTCTTTAAGTAAGTATGAACTGATTTACTGCCTAAAATGAGTTTTGTATGTGATAGCTACCGATCTAGGAACTGTCACGACGATATAGGGATTCGGGTTCTCCTTATGGAAATCTGGGTCGTTTCAGTTGGTATCAGAGCATACTTGACCGTAGCACAAGCCGTAGGACTGGCCGATAGATCTATGACATTCCAAACGACTCTTTCTGCTTATTATACCTCCTTAAACTATTTGATTACTACCTTTGACTCATTTTTCTCTCACTCCTTGACTCATTCTCGTACCTACACTGAAGTAATCTCCTATGAAGGCTCATCGGATCAGATGGAAGTGATCTCGTTTGACTCCTGAGGAACCCTAGACTTCATGAAGTAGAGACTACCCGTTCAGAGTACATTCCAACCGACGTATACATTTTCAACCGGTGTATGTAATTTCATCGGTCTTCATCTGCCAATGCACCGACGTATACATTTTCTTCAACGTCGGTTAATCCGGTGTAAAACCCTAGCCCGCAGACCTTCTCTGTGATTGCACCGGTGAGTTCATTTTGCCCTACGTCGGTTTAACCGGTGATAGCAAAATGCCTCAATTCTTGTCCCTTGGACCGAAGAGCTTTCAGGGCGCTGCCCTGAGACCCACGAGGGGCGGCCCTTCGGGTCTAGCTATGCCTATCTTCTCTTTGTCATCACTTGAACCTAAAAGCCTGGGAATATTTATCTTAACAATCATATTAGTCCAAGTATTGTGTGTGTCATCAATCGCCAAAATATTATATTGAAATATGGCATGAGAGGCCATTTTCGCTACAATCTCCCCCTTTTTGGTGATTGATGACAACACAATCAAAGCAAGCAAGATGAATTGCAAGGATATGAAATTGATACCAATTTGAAAAGTTAGAAACTACTTAGCTTGCTTGGATGACATTTCAATACTCATTTTAAAAGCCCTTGATACCAATTGTAGAAACAATTGTAGAACAATGACTTGTGTGAGGTTTGAACCATATGAGCAATGAAAGTTTTTGTACCTTAGTCCATGGGATCATCAAATTGCACTTCTCCCCCATATTGACTAAGTACCTCCCCCTATCACCATGCATCCTTTTGCATTGCATTTTCCATTCCTCCCCCTTGCTAATGGCATCACTTGCTTGCTTTTAGGGTACATTTCTCCCCCTTTGTCATCAAACACCTAAAAGCTTCATAACCACTAGCAACAAGGATCATTAGTAGCAAAAGAGATTCACTAGTGATAGAGTGTTATACCAACTAGATTAGGCATATCTCCCATTGTTTGAACAAGCTCCCCCTTTTTCAAAGCTTGTGGCACCTCCTATCTTGACATCCATTGTAATACCAATTGTGACTTGTAGGGGTAGTGTTCAAAAGAAATTGAATTCATGGAGATAGCTCTAGGTGACTAGCCATGCCTCCCTATATCATTTATCTCTTTAACCTTTGGGAGTTATGGCTTGGTCTTCTTCCCTTGTCATCACTTGAACCTAAAAGCCTGGGAATATTTATCTTAACAATCATATTAGTCCAAGTATTGTGTGTGTCATCAATCGCCAAAATATTATATTAAAATATGGCATGAGAGGCCATTTTCGCTACAACAACCCCGGCCAACCTCTTGCGGGAGGATGCGTCCCAAACCGAGGGAACAGGATGGTGTCGTAGCTGTTAGTTTCATTAGGCCGGTGCCTCGAGGTCAGTCGGAGTTGCTGCCAACTGGCGTCGGGGCGGGTGGGTACAGGTGTACAACCCCTGCATGGTGAAACTATATGTATAGCCGCGTACTCGGTCATGTACAACTCTTGATCCGGCTTCACTTTCATAGAGTTGTGTTACTTGATTTCTACCTCCCTCTAGTCTACTTTCCTGTTTGGATAGCAGTTGAGGTGCGGGAGAGGGAGTTCTTGCACTGACTGGGGGTATCACTTTATTGTAGGGAAGTTAGCTGGCCGGGAGTCCAGGATGCCAGAATAGCCCGCGTCGAGGTGTTTTGGTTGATATACTCACTTGCAGCATGCATAGAAAACCTCAACATATCTATTAGCTACTTTTATACCTTTTCGCATCCACTTAAAGATTGCATACGGATGGTGACATGAACCTATCCCGTTCTTGGAGATAGTTTGGCAAGATGCAGGATCCGATCAGGAGTTCGACGCCAACAACGATGGATGGTACGACTGAAGCTAAGAAGCCCGTGCTACGCTCGAGTTCTGCCTGTGGAGTTGAAGTCCAAGTTGAAGGATGGCCCGAAGGCTAGCTACCGCTACCGCTTTTTGTTTGCTATGATTCATCTCAATGGGCTTGTAATAAAAGATTCGTACTGCAAATCATCTGGATTTTGTAATAATTAAATCCATGTTTGAATCTCTTTAAGTAAGTATGAACTGATTTACTGCCTAAAATGAGTTTTGTATGTGATAGCTACCGATCTAGGAACTGTCACGACGATATAGGGATTCGGGTTCTCCTTATGGAAATCTGGGTCGTTTCAGTTGGTATCAGAGCATACTTGACCGTAGCACAAGCCGTAGGACTGGCCGATAGATCTATGACATTCCAAACGACTCTTTCTGCTTATTATACCTCCTTAAACTATTTGATTACTACCTTTGACTCATTTTTCTCTCACTCCTTGACTCATTCTCGTACCTACACTGAAGTAATCTCCTATGAAGGCTCATCGGATCAGATGGAAGTGATCTCGTTTGACTCCTGAGGAACCCTAGACTTCATGAAGTAGAGACTACCCGTTCAGAGTAGTTACGAAGTAATTAGATAGAAGTGTGTGCTTGTTAGCCTATGGAATGTTTGAATGATTGAGTGCTTGAATCTTAAATTGCATCTTACTTGCCTTGTTATGGTTCTTATCCTTGAGTGTAGTGTAGAGTTTTGTGCTCTTCCGTGGAGAGTGTCGAGTTAGTCCTTCGTCTATCCTTCTTAGAAGATGTCAAGCCGAAGGTCCAACCGTCTGCTTGCCCGCTTTGAAGAAGCCGCTCGAGAGGAAGCTGTTGCCGCAGCATGTGGACGTGGACGCAACCGCCCAGTCGATCGTGGACGCGGACGTGCCCCGGCACATGCTCCACCTGCGGGGCGTGGCAGAGGCACAGCGCTGGTTGCCCACGCCCCTCGACACCCTGTGGGGCAGGTGGAAGAAGGAGAGGACAAGGACAACAACGAAGAGGAGATCGAAGTCGAAGCTGCACCCGCACCACAGCCAAGAGGCAGAGGCAGAAACAACCGTCAGCAAGCACCACCTCCGCCACCGCCGCCTAACTTCGCTGAGGTTATGGCTGCTCAGACCCAGTGGATGCAACATCTGACCCAGCTCGCTGAGCAGGGAGTCCACCTTGGGGGACAGCACCCCAGATCCCAGGAAGAGGGTTTGCACCACAAGATAGAAAGGTTCATCCACCTGAAGTCCCTTACGTTCAGCTACTCAGATGACCCCATGGATATCGATGACTAGTTGAAGATAATCGAGACCAAGCTTGATCTGACTAATTGCAATGATGAGGAATGTGTGGCACTTGCTATGCTCCAGCTGGGGGGTCCTGCTATGTCATGGTGGGACAGCTATTGTGACTCGCATGCTGACCCTGCGCGCATCTCATGGGATGAGTTTGCTAAGGCATTCCGTGACCAGCACGTGCCCAAGCAAGTTCTCATTCAGAAGGCCCAAGACTTCCATACCATGACCCAGGGTACAATGAGAGTGGAAGAGTATGAACGCCATTTCATGAAGATGATGAGGTACGCCCCAGATGATACTAACACCGAAGAGAAGAAGCAGTTCTAGTTTCACTGCGGCTTGCACCACGGAATACGCTAGACGGTGGCCGGATGTGAGTTTCCCACACTCCGCCACATGGTGAACCATTGTATTGCCCTTGAGAGAGAAGGACTTGGATGGGAAGATCACCAGCGTACCAAGACGAAGTTTGAGAATCAGTCTCGCGACTGGAACACATCACACTTTCCGCCCAGGAACAGTTTCCGTTCTGGCTTCAAACAGCCGAACGCAAACTTTGGAGAGGGAAACCACCAGTACTCAAGCAGCAGGAGCAATGGAGGATAGACTCATGGGGAAGCAAGCTACCCTCGCCAGCAGCCTATGCAGAGGCCCAACACCCCATTCGCGTCATTCGTCTGCTTCGCCAGCAACAGGCCAGGACACAAGGCATCTGACTTCCCCGAGAAGAAGAAGAATCATACGCCCTGTCCAGCCTCAGGTTCCGCAAGCAAGACAGCTCAACAGACCCCACGTACCACCGATCGTTGTCAACTCACCCACCTGATAGGAAGGGAAGCCAGAAATGCACCATACGCCATGACCGGTCAGTATCTCGTCGAAGACTCCGAGCTTTAATACTGTTTGACTCCAAAAAGTTTTTGTTCTTACCGTTTGACTCCAAAAAGTTTTTGTTCTTCGGAACCTGTAAACCCTTAATCTTGGGGACGCGATTCTTTTAAGGGGGGAGTCTGTAACATCCCATAAATTTTATAGAATGTTAAATTCTCGAAAAATGTGAGTTTTTAAAAACTTTTTGTGTGGTTGTTAAAATAGCTATAATAATGTAAGGATGGCTTCTCTTTCTCTCAAAATCCTTAGAATTTAAAACTCAATTAAATATATGCACTATAATGATAGTGTGATTCATTTGGAGTTTTGGATATTTTTGAATCTACTTGTTTATTTGTACTGAAGATTGGATTTAAATTTCATTTTGTTGAATTGTGTGGGAATTTATTTGAATTTGGCCGTTCAAATAAATTCCAAAGACTAACTAACTCCTAAATCTCAGCTTGGGCTTAAACCCATCAACCCCTCTAACCCACCTAACCCTTTCCCAGCCTGCTAACCTCCTCGGCCCAAACCACGCTCGCGTCCGGCCCAACCCACGCGCCACCTCCACCCGAGCGGCCCAACTCCCGTGAGCGCGGCCCAAACCGTGCACGCCGGCCCAACACAACCCCCTCACCCCCATCTCTCCTTTGTGTCATAGTTGTTCGGCCCCACCTGCCAGCGCCGCGCCACCCCTGTTCTTCTCCCTCACGCGGGCGTCACCTGCTCTGCTTCATCTCCACCCACCCGCGTACTCACGCCCCGCGCACCACTCTGCCCTCTCGTCGCGACAAGGTGAGGAAATGGCCTCGCCCCAGCACCGCGATGCCCGCCGCGAACCACGCTAGTCTGTCTTCTCTCACACGCACCAAAGCCCTAGCCCAAGCCTTGGATGGATGCCACGTCGCCCCCGCATGCGCGCCAATCCCGTCCGGTAATCCCCGGTGTCCGTGCCACCGTGGAGTGCACGCGGAAGCCCCCAGTGCTCCTATAAAACCCCCCACAGGCCACTGCGAAACCCTAGCCTCGGGGAATTTATTCCCCTTCCAGCCGCAGCCAATCGAAGGAAGAGGGAGGAGCAGAGCAAGGAAGGGGAGAAGCTGAGAAAGGAGAAGAGGAGGAGGAGCTACGCGAGGAGGAGGACCGCCGCCGCCGGAGCACCGACGACCCGGCGCCACAATCGACTCCCTCGGCATAGCGGTTGTGCCTGCACCACGTCACCTCGCCCCTACTCCGACTCGCCACCATGTCGCGACCTTCTACCTCGTGCTTTTCGGTAGGTGTCGCCACCCATCCTTGCCTCCCTCTTGCTGTTTTCCCCTAGACAGCTTAGAACCCCTACCCTGTGTGCCTTGTCTGCAGGAACCGCGCCGCCATAGTACCACAGACCCGCCGTCGCCCAGTCCTGTTGCCATCGTTAACCGCCGCTGTGACCTTGGCTTCCCAAGCGCCAGCACATGCAAGGTCAAGCCGTGGCCGGCCGAGCCAAAGGCCATGCCCATGGAAATGCCGAGCCGAGCTCGCCGCTCCACCCTGGCCGCACATGCGCACACGCACACGCCGGCCATGAGCACCAAACGCACGCGTCGGTCAGGCTCTTGGCCTGTTCGCACAGCATGCCGCCCTCGTTCTGCGGCCATGCCACAGTGGACACGCATGCACACGCTGTTGCTAGCACTGCCATCAAACCTTGACCTCCTGCGTGCCCTGCTGGCGCCGCCGTCACGCCGCCGGGCCAAGCTTGAACCTGCCCGCCTTGCCTTGACCCCGCCGTGACCGCCCCCTCCGCACATCGGCCTCGGCCATACCGAGCGCCCGTGTGCGAATGCGGGACCTGAACCATCGCCGTCTCACCACCGTTCCACCATACTGACGTGAGCCCCGGAGCCGCGAGCACCAGAACCAGACTAGGTCTAGCACCGTGTCTCTTTTGGCCGCCGCCACAACCTCGTCCCGGCTCTGCTCCACCGCCGAGCACCTTGGCACCTGCACGACCACACAAGCCAAGCCGGCCTATGGAGCCGCTCCCATAAGCCAGCCCGGTTAACCCGAGCCGAGCCGAGCCGAGCCGTAGTTGGGCCAAGAGAAGCCAGCCCAAACCTCCTTGGCATATTGTGCTTCATGAAACTTTGTGGGCATACAGGATGGCTTGTCATGGTGCTACGAAGGTGTCTCCATATCATTTGGTATATGGGCATGAAGCTATTCATCCATGGGAGTTAAAGCTTGATTCACGACATGTCACGTTTCAAGATCAGTTAACGTCCGATGAATATTCTGCTCTGATGAAAGATGAGTTGGAAGATTTGGCTGGCCATCAGCTAAAGGCTCTTATAAATGTTGAGACGAATAAAGCCAGAGTTGGCCGATGGTATGATAAGAAGGTAAAAGCTAAGACTTTTGAGCAAGGAGAATTAGTTTGGAAATTGATTCTGCCGATCGGAACAAAAAGTTCAAAATTCGGCAAATGATCTCCGACGTGGGAAGGACCATTTAGAGTAAGTAGATGCGTTCCTGGCAATGCTTATATTTTGGAGACACTCGAAGGGGAAGAGTATTCTAGGGCTCTTAATGGAAAGTATTTGAAGAAATATTACTCTAGCATTTGGTTGGATGCATAGCCGACTAATTGAATTGTCGGTTGAATTGTTATGGCCGATATGACATGTATCGCCCTTAGCGCAAAAAATCTACAAAATCCAGACTGTTCAAATTCATGTTAGAGTTGATTTTTGCACTGTTGATTGAAAGAATCGAAGATCAGCAAGAAAGAGAAATTCTGCATTAATAATGTTGTTTACAAAAGGGACGATCAGATGATCTGGCCAATACAGCAAAAGCTATTCCTAGGGAGATGCTACTCCTAGAAATCTAATCATTGGCAAAGACATTGCTGATGACCGCCTCTATACTAACATCTTCGGTGATGGTGGCGGCTGCCATCTCCATGTCGTCGATGAGCTCCTGGAAAATCCACCAATCCTCGCCTCCCAATGGGAGTTGGACCGGTTCGACCTGTAGGTGATCATGGCCGGTCTCGAACTGGGACGTGGCGAGGGCTATGGCGGTGCCACAGCGAACCCCGTGTCCGGCGATCTCCCGGACGTGGTTGGGGATGTCCTGCAGGCAGGTGGCGACGGTGTCGCCGCGCGCGTTTACCGACTCGGTGGCGGTGGCTGCTGCGGCGTGGAGGGTCTGGATTTGCGACTCCAGGACTGATGGAATGAAGAAGTTAGAAGAAGAATTTGAAAAGAGAGGAACAATGCGAAAAATAAAATGAGCTACAGGTGACCCTGGAGTCGGCGGCGGTGAGTTGGGCCCGGACGACGGCCCGGTCGGCTTGTGCCGCCTCCAGTTCGGCGGCAAGGTGCTGGGACTTGATGGTCTCCTGGGAATAGTTCTGCCGAGCTTCGTCTTTCTCGCGAAGAAGCTGGCAGATGAACTCCACGGTGCTCTCGGGGACACCAGGGAAAGGGGGCCCATCGAACCGGAGGAGCCCGAGGAAGAGGAAGCTTCATCGCTGTGCAAAGATTGAAGATCAGAACTAAACGACAATATAGTGATCGGAGGTAAAAGGAGGTAACTTACGCCAGGCGGCGGTGGATCGCTGGAGGGGCATTCGAAGGACCCTCATCAGGACGCTTGGTGCTCGCCATTGCTACTGGAAAACCTAGGGTTTTTGGGAACTACCGGAAGGAGAAAGCAAGAGGTGCTGTAGCTAATGGAGATTTGTTGCCAATGCTGGGTAAAAGGGTGATACTTATGGATGAAGCCAAAGGGCTGGATCGGGTGAAAAGACGGAAGGTGAATCGACGCATTGGATTTGTGTGGGTGGAAGGCAAAAGGTCAGGGGCAAATAAGAGTTTTACCTAGCTGTAATAAGTGTGCCGTGAGCACTGTTGGCGCCTACCAACGTCACCTAGCGATGACGCCCGCAGAAGCCAATTTGGGACGGCAGTATTTCATGAACCACGAATAGATCCGCAAGCGCACGGAATACCGCTGTAGCATTTTTTCCGGGAGTATACCGGGGTGTCATTTATATTTCCGCAGAGAAGGCGATGAGTGAGAGAATATATAGATCAGTTGGTGAGCTCTATCTAGATTTGATATTCTCATGCATAAACAGGGGTAAGATAATAACATGGTAGGAGGTAGTGTGACACACACACAAACTACTCTCTTGGATAAAAGAATAAAGGTTACTTTAGGCCAGGAGCAAGGTAAAAGTCAGAGCTCGAGTCAGCTGTGCTAGGCTAGCTATATCTACACTTTCTCATTAGTTAGCTCGTCAGAGATTAAACAACACAACAGAGAGATTGCTATCAATGTAACGGGAGGAGCCCGTACACCCCGGTGACTTTATGTACCTCCTACCCCCCATACCGAACGTGGAGGATTACTAAAAGGCACGGACAGGGCTGTCACCACCTGCCGGCTACCTCTACAAACCGTGGGTATAGTTGACATCCAGCCACTCTTAGCTAATCTAGACACCATGTCTACACTAGTAAGGGATACTCTAGTGTCCCGCGCGGAGTCCCCACCCTCCGGATGGACAGACATCACACTATAGCAATCATACGAATACTGGAGCAGTTGATAGAGTTCTAAGATTAAAAGACTAACCATCTCCAGCACAGGGTGATCATGCAATGCAAGCATTGAATAATAACGCAACCATGACAAGAAGCATATACTCAATAACTCAGAATATACTTCAAGCAGATATCAGTAACCATAGTCTAATTCTATTACAAATGACCGAATATTATAAGAGGGAGCTAGAGATGAACCCATACCAGACTCTCGAGCAACTCTAGTGACTCGATGACTCCTAGACTTCTCCTAAACTCCACTACGCCTAAAGACTATGCAAGGAATGCAAGAGAGGAAGAGGTGTGTGTGTGTGTGTGTGTGTGTGTGTGTGTGTGTGTGTGTGTGTGTGTGTGTGTGTTCCATTCTCTACCCCCCTTCTATTTATAGCTGGGAGCCACCAGCCGCAGCACCCCAAACCAACGTTGTGAGCCAACAAGGAAGTGCCACATGCCTTGGTTGAGGCGGTGGGGCCCACGGGCTTGGCCGGCCGATCAGGTAGGTCGGACGGCCTGCCCGGGCCGCCAACCGCCCCCAACTTCCTGGAGTGGGCTTGTCTTGGTCTCCCCTTGTCCTAAAGTTGAGGCACGGCCTGCCCTAGCTGGGTTTGCTTCCGTTCTTGGGCTTCACTTCGTCCATTTGAGCTTGAATCGGTACTCTGATATTTTCTTTGATTTTGTGTCGAGCCAAAGTGTGCTTGTAACCTGCATATTAGCTTGAAAACACAACTTGCATATTCTAAAAGGTAAAGTGTGATTTAGGAACTTTATTGGATAAGGATGCGTGTAAGAAATGCAAACTCTCATGATTTTCTAATCAAGTTGACTCCTGGAAATGGTCGTTAGTGAGCGTCAACGTGCACGGAGTACGAAGAGTTGCTCTGAATGCTAATTGGAGTGTTGGTACAGAAGAGCAATCATGAGCTAAAATAGTTTTGGAATAAAACAAATTGTTCCGAAACTGGGGGGCATGTGTTGACACCGTTTTTTGACACGTGTCAAGAAAGGTGATTTCAGTGAAGGGAAGGTGGCCGATTTGGAAGAAACCAAAAGATGCACAGTGTTGGAATCGGCCGATGGAGTTTGTCCAATGGGCCAGAAGAATATACTTTGAAGATGCTGATTTATCCGCTCTGGTGCTCGGCCGATGGAGAGTTGCCGATAAAGTCAAGGGTGGAGAAGAGAATCCGGACTCTACGGAAATCTTGGCGATTCGGTGGTAGTATTTAAAGTAGTTTATCTTTAGTTAATCTTTTCTCTGTAGTCAAGTAATGTTTGCCGTGATCGGCTAGGACTTGATAGCGCTAGGCTATAAATATCAGTTGTAAGGGACCGGAAAAACTGGATACACATCCAATACAACAAACTTTACAATTACTTTGCACTTTTTCGGCGACTTCGCCTTTTCTTTCCTTTTTCGACGAGTTCTTTCAAGTTGATCAAGTACGCCTCACATTTGAGCGACTTGGTTTGCTGGTGAGTTTTCATTTTACCGAGTATATTTGAGCTTTAGCTACCGGGCGCATCGCTGTGGCTTCGTTCAAATCTATTCAAAAGTTATCGAGTTTATCTAGGCTTTCACTTCCGGGCGCATCGTTGTCGTCTCGTCCAGATTTATTCACAATTCATTGATATCGGCTAGATTTGTAGGTTTTCCTATGCTTTTTGGCCATTATCAGATCTATCCACTAAAAACATACTAGATCGGCTTTAGGTTTTGCAGAAACACATTTGTTTATCTCAAGAGCCGGTTTAGATTTATTTTTAGTTTACATCATCTAAGTTGTACATTCACAGCTTAGATCTTGTTATACACGTGAAATCGGCTGCCATAAGCCGGTTTTGTCGCTTATTGCATCGGCTGATCCTACCGACGCGCTCTTTTGCTACGCGCTTGCATTTAAAATCTTTTGTCGCCTTCTGTATCGGCAAAGCTTGCCGATACGCCTATCTGAGAGATATTCGGAATCCCAGCCGATACGCTCTTGAATTTGACTTTATTTTCTTCCTTGTCAATTTCAGGTCAAATTGACTGGCACGCTTGTGTGACTTTCCGTGCTTGGCGAACACTTGCCCTCGGATTTTAGTGTGTTGATTTTTGCGTCAACACTAGGGCTCCGGACCGGCGACGTTGGCGCCTAGTGTGTCATGTCCCTCTTTGGGCGTCATTATGGGACACCTCCATGCCTCCTCTACTGGCCTCCCGCCGCCGCCTGGCACTATGATGGTTCGCCTCCACTCCTCCGCCGCCGCCTACAGGTCCGTCTCGGGCCGTCGCCACCCTTATGGGCGGGCTTTTGGTGTACCCTTTCATGGAGGATGGATCCCTGGTGAAAACCATGTCCGGTGTCTCGGACTGACGATGATGGCGCCTGGTGCATCATGTCCCTCTTGATGGCATGGTCTTGGGATTTCTCCATGCCTCCATGGCGGCCTGGTTCCCTTGTGACTTGCCGGCGGTGGTCGTCTTCATGTATGTTGCCTACTTGTGCTCCCTTGACATATCATCACCTTGGTTTGCTGGAGCTGCAACTACTTCAGCGGCCGCCCCTGCTTCACTCGTTTTGGCAGATGCTTTGCCACCCCTGCTTCACTCGTTCTGGCGGATACTTTGCCGCCATTGCTACTTGTCGTATTGCTGATCCAGCAAGTCCACCAGGGGTATGCCCGGCGGTTGATTTGTAGGTGGAGAGGGGATTCCGGAGCCAAGAGTTGGATGGTTACGTGATGACGCAAGGGTTAGACAGGTTCAGGCCGCTCGGAAGCGTAATACCCTACGTCCTGTGTTTTGTGTATTGGATGTACTAGACGATGGTGAGTTGAAGCGTTTTCTATAGATCCTCTCACCGCCCCTTTATAGTCCATGTGCCGTGGGTTACAAGTAAGGGAGGATATCTACTCGGGTTGTTACATGGAATCAGGTCAGTTGAGATCCCTAGATATCCAGAATCCGTATCCGCGCCTTGATCCTGATCCTCGGAGGAACCTTCTGACGTCCAGCCGAGTGCCTATCCGCCGGGTAGTCATGCGGAGTAGTCTGGCTGAGTAGGTACCCAGTCAAGGAGGTAACTACTCAGCTGGGAGGTACCCTAGTCCACCTCCCTCAAGCCCCCGAGTACTGAAGGGCTGAGTTGAATCTTGATGGATAACTTGTTTGTGAAGTTCTTTGGTACTCAAATGATGAATCTTGTACCTCTTTAAACTTCAACAGGATGCGCCCCTGGGCGCACCCGTTGGGTACAGCCCTCGAGCCTCGGAAGGTTTCGAAGAAGTTTTTCGAGGGTCAACAAGGAAGTCCCGCCTACCGGAGCCACCGAGATACCGGAGCATCCTGACTCCCGCGTTGTTTCATGAAATCCCGAGTCATTAATCGAACCAGAATTTTCTTGAGCTTAATCGAAGCCATGGCCTCCAGCTCCCGAGCAGGGCAACTGGCGGAATCGTGAAGATATGCTGAGTAGTCTGTGGCTCCCAGCCCCCGGGCAAGGTGGCTGGCGTAGTCACGGAGACACGCCAAGTTGTCCACGGTGCCCAGCCCTCGAGCAGGATGGCTGGCGGAGTCACGGAGACACGCCGAGTGGTCTGTGGTGCCCAGCCCCTGAGCAGGGTAGTCGACGGAGTAAGGAAGACAAGACGAGTGGTCTCTGGCGCCCAGTCCCCGAGCAGGGTAGCTGGCGGAGTCACGGAGACACGCCGAGTTGTCTGTGGTGCCCAGCCCCCGAGCAGGGTAGCTGGCGGAGTCAGGGAGACACACCGAGTGGTCTGTGGCTCCCAGCCCCCAAGCAGGGTAGTTGGCGGAGTCAGGGAGACACGCCGAGTTGTTTGCGGCGCCCAGCCCCCGAGCAGGGTAGCCGGCAGAGTCACGGAGACGCGCCGAGTTATCTGTGGCACCCAGCCCCCGAGCAGGGTAGCTGGCAGAGTCACGGAGACACGTCGAGTTGTCTGCGGTGCCCAGCTCCCGAGAAGGGTAGCTGGCGGAGTCACGGAGACCCGCCGAGTTGTCTGCGGCGCCCGGCTCCGGAGCAGGGTAGCTGGCGGAGTCACGGAGGCACGCCGAGTTGTCTGCGGCGCCCAGCTCCCGATCAGGGTAGCTAGCGGAGTCACAGAGACACGCCGAGTAGTGAATTTTCCTTTACGTATTTTGTATTTTAACCGTTGAGCCAAGCGATAACGGGCAGAAAGTTATTGTTCGGGGCCCGCTCCTTGCTGAGTATGACTCAGGCTGTTTCCAGAAAGTCGGGGTTGCCATTGCACACGTGCCCGATCCCCTTTATAAATGAAAAGAGCCTAACTCGTGAAGGATTACTCGCACCCGAGCTTTCCAGAACTCGCCCTCTTGCCTTCTTGCTGTTCGTCGTCTTTCGCCTTAGTCGTCCTCCTCCTCGACCTTGTTGTAGATCCGATTTTCTCGCGACCACCCGGAATGGCCAGCATCTCCCCGAGATCTTCCTCCTCTGTGTCGGGAAGCGCCGTCGATGCGCCGCCGCCTTCTGAGGCGTGGGTGCCGAGTACCCTGCGAGAGGAGGACATGCAAGATCTGGTGGAGTGCGGCCTCCTCCCCGAGAAGGAGATCTCGGGTTGGAAGTGTTGCTATGGGGAGGAGCTCCCGACGGAGGACCGCGCGGAGACAGTGGTCTTCCGATCCTTCTATGAGAAGGGCTTCGCCTTGCCCGAGGGGGCCTTCTTTCGCGGGCTTCTTTTCTTCTACGGGCTTGAGGTAACGCATCTCAAGCCAAACTCAATCGCACAGATCGCGATTTTTATCCATCTATGCAAGGCGTACCTGGGCATCGCGCCCCACTTCAACCTGTGGCGGGCGCTGTACCACCTCAAGCGGCACCCGTCCAACAACCGCCGCAACGTGGTGGGAGGGGCCGCCTTCTCTTTGCGCCAGGGCCGGTCGTACCCGGATCTGAACCTCCGTGATAGCAACAAGGGGTGGGACAAGGAGTGGTTCGTGGTATCAAACCCCGCTCCTTGCATCCCAACCCGGACCGAGCGCGCACCGAAGTACCGCGCGTGCTGGGAGGAACTGTCGTCCGAGGAGGAGATGGTCCAGGTGACTGCCCTCCTCAACGAAATTGCCAACCTGTCGGCCCTGGGGCTGATGGGTGCCGCGGTGGCCCTGTCCATTAGCAAGCAGCTCACGCAGCCGATCCAGGACATGGTTTACCCCAGCTTCGAGTACTGGGGTCATCAGGACCCAACCCGGGGGTAGAACCGCAAGGTTCCCTGGGAGGAAGCTACGGACCAGGTCGCCCGCTTGATGCAAGGGGCGATCCGCGACAAAGGGTACCGAAAGGCACACTGCCTAAAGTGGCCGACCAGAGCCATAAGTATTCTGAACTTTTTTTAGTAGTTCTTCTCTGGTTCTAAGTTGTTCTGTTTCATTTCCGAGCTGTTTTTGCTATGCTTTCCATGTGTAACGCACCCGTTGGGTTGTAATCAACTCAGAATCTTTGCAGGCCAAGGTGGTGAAATACTAGTCCCCTGCTCCCCTTCCAGAGGGGGATGCTGGGAAGAACGCCGTCACCCCGACCAACCTGAAGGAACCGATTCATCTGTCGGGGACGAGTCGGATGTTGAAGTGACAGGGTCCACTGCTCCTCCTCACCCGCCAGCGTCGGTGCGGCTCAGGAGGAGGCAGGCTGTGAGGAAGATCTTGGCCTCGAAGGCCGGCATGAGGGGAGCCCTCCCGAAGGGCACCCACGTAGCGGCCTCGAGGTCGGGATGTGAAGAGGTGGGGGCAGAGGACGCCACCCACGTGGAGGAGGGTAAAGCAGCCCTGGGGCTGACGCACATGGGGAGCATCGGATCTCCCCTGCCCATAGCTGATCGCCGCCTCCAGCTGCGCTGTTGAAGCTGACATCCAACGTGCGCCGTAGCGGAGGGTAAGTAGATTTTGAACCATCAACCGTGTGCTCTGTTCTGAATTGCATTCTGAGACTGCTAATTTCTGAATTTTCCAGGAAGATGCTGATCAGCGGCGCGAAGAGGAAGGCAGGGGAGTCCGCTGATGAGACCCCCAGGGTCGAGGCGGCTATTCCTCCAGCATCGACGGAGAGCCCGCCAAGGACCCGCGCCCACCTAGAGGAGGCGCGGGAGGAGGGGAAGGCGGCCACGGAGGCCGGAAGGACCGCGGCCGAGGAGGCCGAGAAGGCGACATCGGCGAGGGTGGTGCAGGCACCACCCGCGTCGCCACCGAATCCGCCACCGGAGAGCCCGAGTAGGGAGCTATTCCCAGCTGACCGGGACCAGGAGCTGCCTAAAGCCCACCCCGCAGAATAGCAGGAGGCAGGGCGCAACGAGGCGGCCAGGATGGTGGAGGAGCTTCTAGCCGCCGCACGCTCGTCGGCGGAATAGGCCGAGGTGAGTGCTTTTCCTGTTTTCGTTGTCAGTCCTTGGCCGGCCTGAGCCAGCGGGCCACCGAGAAGCTACAGGAGGCGCCAACCGCTAACGGCCGACTCGGGCAGCTTGAGTCCCGGGTGGCAGAGCTGGAGGTGCAGAATCTCCTACATGAGAAGCAAAGGGCGGAGACCAAGAATGCGCTCGTAGAGGAGAAGCACGGTAAGGAACGCGCCACGTTCTACGCTGACTCCTTCGTGTTCGTGCTAATAGGTACTCTTTTAGGGCAGGAGAAAGAGGTGCGCACCCTGAAGCGCGAGCTGGAGGCCTGTACCAAGGCCAATGCCAAGCTGCAGGAGGGCCAACGAGCCGCCGAGGCGCGAGAATGAGCCACCGAGGGCAAACTCCGGCTTGAGCGACAGGGTCGCGAAGGTATGGTTCGGGAACCACCCTGTTTGTTGTTTGCTGAACTCGCGTCAGAGTTGATTTTTGTTTCATGCACAGGCGCGGAGGCTCGGCTGGGCGAGGCGCAGGCTGCCATGAAGCAGTTCACCAAGAAGGTGAACGCCATCCTTACCGCCTTCGAGCCGGATGGCGCGGCTTCGGCGGAGGATCTGGGGGCGCGTCTAGAGGATGCGCGGGGGCGGTTGGAGGGCTTCGTCAGGAGGGTCGCTGAAGATGTCATCCAGATCACCCTGGAACTCGTGAAGTCCCACTTCTCGGAGGCCAACTTGGAGCCGGTGGGTGATAGAATGGCGCCGGACACCTCCGAGCTCGCCTGGACGCACTACCTCTCTAGCACCAGGCCCATCGCGGAGCGGGTGGCTGCCGACCTTAATTTGTAGCTGCAAGGACTAAGAGAAAAAGTGGTCAGCGGATGACCCAAAAACAATATTTATTTTGTATGTAAATAAATTTATATGTTTGAAGTTTGTTATGCCGTAGTCCTAGTAGCTGCTGAGTTGGCCGAGTAGTTAGGAAAGACAACCCTACGATGTGCCTTTACTTGCCGGGTTGAGAGCTGGTCATCAAGCGCGCAGTGAGTAAGAGGTGATGCAGGGTAGTTCCATGACTCGCAGGGTTGTGCTCGCAACTGCTGGCTACATTGGGGTTGTCTACGCTGGGTAGACTTGGGTGAGTCGGTCTGGCCGAGCCCAGCCCCCAAGTGTGGCGAATGAGTCGGACTGGCCGAAACGTAGACCCCGAGTGTGCGGAACAAGTCGGAGGGAAGCGAAAAAAGTAGTTTTGAAAAGAAAAAGAACTGAAAACTTGAACTTTTATTAATGAGCAGTGAGTCGGGTACATATCTCTATTTAATGTTCTTCTACGGATAGAAGCGACGAAGGCGTTCGATGTTCCATGGATTGCCCACTTCGGTCCCGTCTTCGTGTTGGAGCCTGTAGGTTCCTGGGACAACTACACTGCTCACGATGAAGGGACCTTCCCAGGGGGAGGTGAGCCTGCCTCTGGGGGACTAGACCCGGCAGAGTACTAGGTCGCCGACGTTGAAGTCGCAGTGCTGAATATTCTTGTCATGGTAATGACAAAGTTGCTGCTCGTACTGGGCATGTTGGAGGGCTGCCGTGAGGCGATGCTCCTAAGCCGAGTCGAGGTCGGTTCGCCGAGTGGTTTCGACCTTGCCTTGGCCGGAGTTTTGGGTGTGCGGAGCACTAAAGGCAATATCCTGAGGATAGCCTCAGAACCGTAGACCATGAAGAAGGGGGAGTAGCCGGTAGCCCGACTTCTCTGCGTGCGCAGCCCCCACACTACTCTGGGTAGTTCCTGGATCCACTTGGAGCCGTATTTTTTGATCGGGTCGAATATTCTAGCCTTGAGCCCCTGGAGGATCAAGCCATTAGCATGTTCCACCTGACCATTGCATCTTGGGTAAGCCATGGAGGCACAGTACACATCGATATAATGATCCTGACAAAAGTACCAGAACTCGAATCCGGTAAAGGAAGACCCTAAGTCGGTTATGATCCGGTTGGGTACTCCGAACCTGTGTGTAATCTCCTCGATGAACTCGGCTGCTTTGGCAGCTAACGTGGTTGTGACGGGTTTGACTTCAATCCACTTGGTAAATTTGTCGATGGCGACAAATATGTGGGTGAAACCGCCTTGCGCCGCCTTGAGCGGTCCTACCGAGTCGAGTCCCCAAAAGGCGAATGGCCAGGATGGAGGAATGGTCTGCAGGGCCTGAGCCAGGATGTGTTGTTGCTTGGAGAAGAATTGGCATCCGGGACACCGCCTTACAATGTCTCGGGTGTCGGCTAGAGCCGTCGACCAATAGAAGCCCGACCTGAATGCTTTGCCAAACAGGGTTGATGCTCCTACATGATTCCCACAGATTCCAGAGTTGATCTCGCTGAGGAGTCGAACTCCATCTTGCTGGGAGATGCACTTGGAAAAAGTTCCTGAAGAAGCCGAGTGCCTAAACAACTCGGTTCCGATGATGACGTAGTTTGTGGCTCGGCGAGCGAGTCGCTTGTGCTCCTTGTTCTTTGGATAGGACTTATTGTTGGTGATGAAATCAAGAATTGGAGCTCGCCAATCGGAGTCGGCGACGAGTACTTCCTGACCTAGTGCTGGAACTAGATTCGGCTTTGTTGGAGATTCCTCCTTGATCTTGACTGTAGGAGAGTTGAGGGCTTGGACAAAGACTCCTGCAGGGACGAGGGCCCGCTTGCAGCCCAGCTTGGAGAGTACATCGGCTGCCACATTGTAGTCCCGGAGGACGTGGTGAAATTCGAGGCCGTAGAAGTGGGACTCGAGCTTGCGTATCTCCTTGCAGTAAGCGTCCATTTTGTCCTGGGAGCACTCCCAATCTTTGTTGACTTGCTGTATGACGACTTTGGAGTCGCCATAGGCGAGTAGACGCTTGATGCCAAGGGAGGCCGCGATCTTGAGACCGTGAATGAGGGCTTCGTACTCGGCTGCGTTGTTAGTTGCCTTGAAGAGTAGCTGCAAGACGTACTTTAACTACTCACCTCTCGGAGAGATGAAGAGGATTCCAGCACCGGCACCGGCGATATTGAGGGCGCCGTCAAAGTACGTGACCCAGTGCTCGGGTCGTTCGTCAGGTGGAGGATCCTGGATCTCCGTCCATTCGGCGATGAAGTCGGCCAGGGCTTGAGATTTGATGGTGGAGCGAGGTGTAAACTCGATGGAAAGAGCTCCGAGCTCCACTGACCATTTGACGACTCGGCCGTTGGCGCCTTGTAGATGTGGCCTGGCTTGTCTCGTTCGACGACCAGGATGGTGCTAACCACATGGGTTGTAGCCGCGATGTAGATGAGAAGGGTCTCCCCATCTTCTGGAGCTGTGAGAACGGGTGGAGTTGTGAGGAAGTCTTTGAGTTGCTGGAAGGCGACGGCTGCTTCCTCATTCCACTCGAACTTGTTGATCTTCCTGAGAAGTTTGAAGAAGGGTAAGCCTTTGTCGCCGAGCTGACTGATGAACCAGCTCAAGGCGGCCATGCACCCTGTGAGTTTCATCAAGTCCTTCTTGCACCATGGTGGCTTCATGAACCTAATGGCGTTGATCTTGGCCGGGTTGGCCTCGATGCCCCGGCTGCTGACGATGAAGCCGAGTAGTTTTCCTGACAGGACGCCGAACACACACTTAGTGGGGTTGAGTTTCCATTTGAATTTCCTAAGATTTTCAAATGTTTCGGCGAGGTCGGCAATGAACTGATCATTAGACCTGGTTTTGATGATGACATCATCGATGTAGGCCTCGGCGTTGCGCCCAATCTACCCCTGGTGGAATTTCTGGATGGCCTTCTAGTATGTAGCACCTGCATTCTTGAGGCCGGACGTCATGGTGTTGTAGCAGTAGCTCCAAAGGGCATGATGAAGGAGGTCTTCTCTTGATCCGACTTCTTTAGGGAGATCTGATGGTAACCTGAGTAGCAGTCAAGAAAAGAAAGAAGCGCACACCCGGCTGTTGAGTCAACAACCTAGTCGATGCGCGGTAGAGGGAAGTGATCTTTAGGGCAGTGTTTGTTGAGATCTGTATAGTCGACACACATTCTCCATTCACCATTTTTCTTTTTTACAAGAACTGGGTTTGCCAGCCATTCTGGATGTGTGACTTCTCGAATAAAACCAGTGGCTAGGAGCTGGATTACTTCAACCCTAATAGCCTCTTTCCGATCTTGAGCGAAGCGACGCAGCCCTTGCTTAACGGGCCGTGCCTTCTCGTTGAGATCTAAGGAGTGCTCAGCCTCCTCCCTCGGAACGCCTGGCATGTCAGAGGGCGTCCATGCATGCAAAGATGTTCCAATTGGCGCGGAGGAAGGAGGTGAGCGCGAGTACATATTCAGGACCGAGCTCGGTCCCGATCAAGGCAGTCTTGTCGGGCTGTTTGTCCCGGAGTACGATGGCCTTCGTCTGGCTGTCCGGGTGCAGCTGGGACCTGGACGCCAAGTCGTTGATGGGGATCTGTACCTATTCTTTTGGGAGGTCCTTTGCCGCCTGAGCGACTAGGGCCTGGTTATTGGTTTCCTCAATGGCTTCGACGATGTTGATGTTCTCTATCTTGCAGGAGTGAGACGTCTAGATATCTCCACGGATGGAGAGGACTCCATTTGGCGCCGGCACCTTCAGGAGAAGATACGTGTGGTTCGGAATTGCCATAAACTTGGCGAGAGCTAGTCTCCCAAGTATGGCGTGGTAGGAGGTCTCAAATGACGCCACCTTGAAAATGATGGACTCGGTTCTGTAGTTGTCCCGAGTGTCGAAGGTGACGGGGAGGGTGACTGTGCCAACCTGAATCGACCCGGCGCCCGGGATGATGCCGTAGAAACCCTGGTCAGAGGGAACCAGCTTGGTCATGTCGAAGCCCATGTCCTCCAGGGTCTTGGCAAAGATGATGTTCAAGGCGCTTCCACCATCAATGAGCACCCTGGCCAGACGGATCTGGCTGATCACCGGGTTTACCACGAGAGGGTAAGCGCCCGGCCTGGGAAGATGCACCTAGTGGTCACGTCGGCCAAATGTGATGGGGATCTCTGACCGGAGGAGGGGTTCAACCGGGTGCCTAAACACCGAGTTGACATCACGGTTGTGTAGCTTGATCTTGCGCCGACAGGATGGTGCACTGGAGCCCCCGAAGATGAAGTTGACCACCCGGCGCTCCTCCTGGAAGTTGCCCGGGGATCTACAGCCTTGTTCGTCTTCCTCGTCTTGCCTGAGCGAGCAGTTTCTGCGGCCGCGGCCATGGGAGCCTCTGGAGCTACCCGGCCTATCATGGTCGTCTAGCCTGGGGCGCTTGGGCTCTTCTGGGGCGACGCTGTTGGAAAGAGTGCGGCATTCATGCGCCGTGTGGTTGGAGTCCTTGTGCCTTGGGCACTTGGTGTCAAGAAGCCTGTCGAGCTCCTCCTAGTTGAGGGAGCTGCACTGCTGGGGTTGATCGGCGATGGCGATAGTGTTGTCGGGGCCATGCTTGCGTTCGCGGGCCTTGGAGGAGTTGGCGTGGTCGCTGTTCTTGCCGTGCTGGGGTGGTCGATCGCCACTCGGGCGCACCGAATCATCGTCCCTCTGACGAGGGCGATCGACCGGGTCGCGGCGATCCTTGTGGCGACGGTGGGCGCGCTCGGCATCCTCCATGTTGTCGTGCTTATTGACAATGACCATCATGTCGGAGACGGTCTTGGGGTCGCTCTCGAACATTTTCCTCCATAGTTCAATGCTATGGAGACCTTGGTGAAAGTGGTGGATAACATCCCTGTCATCAACCTTCGTAATTGTATTACGGTTAGCGAAGTACCTTTTAATGTAGTCGCGCAGGGACTCAGTAGGCTGCTGGGTGATGCTGGCCAGATCCCATCTGGTCTTGGGACCCGGACACGCCGCTTGGAAGTACTGGACGAAGGCGATGCATAGATCCTGCCAGCTGTTGATCGAGCCGGTGGGGAGAGCTTCCAACCAGTTAAGAGCCTAGAGACTCATCATGACCAGGAAGTACGCCGCCATGATGTCGTTGTTGCCGTTGGCAGCTCGAACGGCGATGGAGTAGGTGCGCGGCCATGTCTTGGGATCGGACTCGCCGTCGAACTTCTCTATGCCGACTGGCTTGAAGGTCGCGGGCCACTGGATGGCGCGCAACCTATTGGAGAAGGCAGAGAAGCCGTCGAGGTCATCAGCCGGGTCATAGTTGTTCTCGCGGGGCCGATGATCGTGGTTGTTACGGTTAGTGCCTAGTACACCATATTCCTCATCGTAGCGGCGACGACATTCCTGCTCGGCCGCGTCCCGCTTGCGGTGCCGGTTGTTGATGCGGGGTCATAGATCACGAAAGTCGAGGCGGGTGCGGAGATTTGGCTGGTCAACCTCCTCGTCCCGGTGATGAGGATGTGCTGAGCGGTTGGAACTCGACTGTGCTCGTTAATCAGAGTACAGCTTCCTCAAGCCCTGAGTCTGGGCTGCTGCAATGTGTAGACGGGCACGGGCTTTTGCAATTTCAGGTGTTTGAGGAAGATTCTCGAATACCTGGAACACGGCGGCCATATTGGCAGATGGGGTGGCGAAGACTTCATGGCCGTCGTAGTCCAGGACGAACTCGTTCTCGAGATTCCTGGGCCTAGGTGGAGATCCATGTGGTGGTGCAACCCGGGAGTTGCGACGTTCGTGGGCGTCGAGGTCGTCTTCAGCCCGAAGGATGGCCTCATCATTGGACCGGTGCTCGGCGCGGAGAGTGTTGCGGCAAAGGCGATCTGTTCGATGTTGATCGTCCTCGCCATCGTAGGTGTTGACACTGTTTTTTGACGCGTATCAAGAAAGGTGATTTTGGTAAAGGGAAGGTGGCCAATTTGAAAGAAACCAAAGGATATACAGGATTGGAATCGGCTGATGGTGTGAAGCCGGTAGACCAGAAGAATATTCCATAAAGATACTAATCCATGTGTTTGGGCAATCGGCCGATGAAGAGTTGCCGATGAGGTCAGGGAAGGAGAAGAGGACCCGGACTCTACAAAAATCTTGACGATTTGGTTGTAATATTTTAGTATAGTTTAAATTAGGAAGTTTTTATTTTTTAGTCAAGTAACGTTTGCCGTAATCGGCTAGGACTCGGTAGCACTAGGCTATATATATATCAATTGTAAGGGACCGGAAAAACTTGGTACACATTCAATACAACAAACACTTTACAATTCCTTTGCGCTTTTTTCGGCGACTTCGCCTTTTCTTTTCTCTTTTCAACGAGTTCTTTCAAGTTGATCAAGTACGCCTCACATTCGAGCGACTTGGTTTGCTGGTGAGTTTTCATTCTACTGAGTATATTTGAGCTTTAGCTACCGGGCGCATCGCTGTGGCTTCATTCAGATCTATTCAAAAGTTATCGAGTTTATCTAGGCTTTGATCTCGGGTGCAACGCTGTTTTCTCGTCTAGATTTATTCACAATTTATCGATATCGGCTACATCTGTAGGTTTTCCTATGCTTTTTGGCCATTATCACATCTATTCGCGAGAAGCATATTAGATCGGCTTTAGGTTTTAGATTAACATCTTGTTATCTTAAAAGCCGGTTAGATCTGTTTCGAGCATCACATTATCTGAGTTACACATTCGTAGCTTAGATTTTGTTATATACGCACAATCGGCTATCTTAAACTGATTCTGTCATTTTTCCGCATCGGCCAATCCAGCAGAGCCTGTTTATTACACGCACGCATTTAATACTCTTTTGTCATTTTACACGCACGCCTGCCAATCCAGCAGAACCGGTTATATACGCGTCTGTTTATTACACGCATGCATTTAATACTCTTTTGTCGTTACCTGTATCGGCAGAGCCTGCCGATACGCCTGTGTGAGATATTCGGAATTCCAGCCAATACGCTCTCGAATTTGACTTTGTTTTATCCCTTATCAATTACAGGTCAAATTGACCGGCACACTTGGTTGACTTTCTGGAGCTTGGCGAACACTTGCTCTCGGATTCCAGTGTGTTGATTTTTGCGTCAACACATCTTTTGGCACGCCCGGTGAGACCGGAAGTTTCAACATGGTGGAGGTTACTGAAAAATCTGAAGTTAATGAAGAAAACTACGTTCCTGTTCCTGAAGACAAACTCAAAGAAGATCAAAAGAAGGAATATGAGGAGAGGGTGGAGAATTTTAAACGTGAACGTCTCAAGTCATACAGCGTCACCAGATCTGGTGATGTAATCAAAAAGTTTAATCTTCCATCCTTCCAGCCATTGACAGAAGCGTAGTGTGAGAATAAGATGATAGATGCAATTGGTCAAGCTGTGGCGCAGGCATTCATCAAGAGTGCAATGGTCATGGGCAACACGGTGCATAACGCCATAGTCAAGACTTTTACAGAAGGCACGTTTCCAGGTAGCATGGGGCCTTGTTATATACATTCGAATCAGATGCAATATACACCATTGGAAGTGTCTATGGCAGCGGCTTTGTCGGCTCAAAATAGCCAGGCAGGAACAAGTAATAGTCAAACACCACCATAGGTTACTACTGCAGCATCTGCGGCTACAACAGATCCTATCTACTCAACTACTCCGCCTATTACCACATCTGTGCAAGATGGGTCTGCGTCTGTATTTCCGAGGGGATGGAATCCTGCTACTGGGTATGGCATGCATCCAGATTTCTTCTCTACGCCACCCAAGATGCAGTTTAATGCATCGGCTACTCAGCCGATGACTGCTCGGAATGATCAATCGGCCACCCAGCCAATGGGATCCCAGCAGAATGCATCGGCAGCACAGCCGAATGCATAGGGCATATGGAGTCTGCAGATGGTTGCACAATCCAATGCATCGTTGCCACCGCTGATGACCCCGCAGCAGCGTCTCTCAATTATGCTCCAACCCCAGTCTCCTACAGAAATTCTACTTTCACAATCCCCTCACCAGAAAGGAGTCAACTGGGTTTTCCATGATCAGGCGAGTAGACAATTGCGATATGTCAACGTGCCATACATGGATACTACTGGTCAACAATCGGCTAATCCATCAGCTCCACAGCCAACGATGACTCAGCAGACACCCAATCGGGTAGCTCAACAGGCACATTAGATGCAATCGGCTGAACAGCCGATGAATCATATGTCTCAGCAGCTTGCAATGATGACAAATATAGCGAGCATGGCTTCTCCTCAGCAGATGCCAGTAGTTGATCAGCAAGTTGGTTGGAACGCAAAGATAGCTGAAGTGATGAGGGAGCAGTTTGGCTTAAGACCGATGCAACAATCTGTTATGTACAAGACTCCTTATCCTCCGACTTACAATCAGATTCCTCTCCAACACAAGTACAAGATGCCAGACTTCACAAAGTTTTCAGGGCAGGGAGAAGTTTCTACAATAGAACATGTCAATAGGTTCCTTCTATAGTTGGGAGAAGCGGGCAACCAAGATGCACTCAGAGTTCAGTTGTTCTCCTTGTCTTTATCTGGATCGGCCTTTACTTGGTTCACCACCCTACCAGCAAACTCCATATTATATTGGGCCGATTTGGAAAGACAATTCCATCAGTTCTTCTAATCTGGGATTGCTGAAATGAAGTTGACCGATTTGACTGGCTTAAGGCAGAGAAACGACGAATCGGTTGCTGCTTTCATTCAAAGGTTCAGAGATGTCAAGAACCGGTGCTACAGTCTGGTTTTGTCTGATCAACAGCTGGCAGAAGTAGCATTTAATGGACTCCTGCCACACATTAAAGACAAGTATGCATTGCAAGAGTTTGAGAGCATTAGCCAGATTGCAGCCAGGATGTCAGGAGAGACTCGATCCTATGAGTCTAAGATGCCTTTTCAGAAGAAGATAAACTATGTGGGATATTCTGCTAATGATGATTCAGAAGAGGAGCAAAAGACGGTCGCATCGGCTGAATGGATACAAAACAGCAAGAAGCCGGTGACGTGTCCATTCGGAAAGAAAGAGCCTGAGGCTTACGGGTTTGACATCACCAAAGCCAACAAAATTTTCGACTTGTTATTGTCAAAAGGGTTGATCAAGATGAAGCCATACCACAAGATCCTGTCAGAGGACGAGCTCAAGAACATAAAGTATTGCAAGTGGCATAATGCCACATCGCATGATACAAATGAATGCAAAGTCTTCAGGCAGCAAATTCAAATGGCTTTCGAGCAAGGGAACCTGAAATTCGGAACTCCGAAGAAGACTATGAAGATCGACCAGCATCCATTTGCTACGAATATGGTGGATGTAGCCAAAAATAAAGGTTCTTCTCAAGCCAAGGTTCTGACATCATCATCGGCCAAGAAATCTGGAGCTGTTGATCCCAAAGCGCAGATAACGACCGATGAGGTCAAAGGAAAGAGTCCACAGGATGACGCAGAACGTTCATCGGCGCCGTGTAGATGTGTCACATCTCAAATGCTGTTGAATAAGTTTCAGCGTGATCGTGAATGGCAGCAACGCAAAGAGGAGGAGGCATGCCGTGAGAAAGATCATTGGAGGTGTCCTTTCTTTGTCTACTGCTGGGAGGAAGGGTTGACATTGCCTTCGGCGTATGATTGTCCCGAATGCAATGATCAAGGCAGCCGATCATATAAGAGGCCACGTCATGTTGATGAATCCTATTGACGTGAACGCACCCCTGTGCATGATCAGCTAGGAAAAATGATATCGGTGCATGAACGATTGGGGGGCAGGACCATGCTACGTGATCCTGCTGGAAGAAGAGTGCCCGCACATGATCGGCTGGAACAAATGGCTGATGACAGAGTGCATGATGATCAGCCGATGCGGAGGGATCCAGAGCGTGAACCTGATCTAATAGGTCAACCTCAGTGGTGTCCAGGAGGTTTGACCAGATCTCAGAAGTGACGTGTTCAGAGGCTTCGCCAGCTGGAGATCATAGAGGAAGAACAAGAGCAGACTCTAAACAAAAAGGGAGTCAAGTCACAAGTTTGGCGTGCTAAGTTGAAGGCCGATGATGATCAAGATTCTGAGTCATCGGCTGCGCCAATTAACATGGTTTTTATAATGCCAAAGGAGTTGATGGCGCCATGTGATGAAGACCACGAACCAGAGTTAGAGGAAACTATGGCTCAGTTAAATTTGGAGCCGTTACCAGCGACATTCGAAAAACCAGAAGATGAAAAGAGGCATCATTTCAAAGCATTGTTTTCGAAAGGGTTCGTTGATGGAAAACCAGTCACGAAGATGCTTGTTGATGGAGATGCAGCTGTGAATATAATGCCCTATGTCATGCTACGCAAGCTTGGGAAAAGCTAGGACGATTTAACAAAGACCGATATGATGCTGAAAGACTTTGAAGGAGTCGTGTCTCCTGCTTTGGGGGCATTATGCGTTGATCTGACAATTGGCAGTAAGACCCTTCTCACTACTTTCTTTGTTATTAATGGCAAAGTGTTGACGCAAAAATCAACACACTGGAATCCGAGGGCAAGTGTTCGCCAAGCTCCGGAAAGTGTAACACCCGGTTTATAAAAGGACATAAACCGAGCAATCATATACGTGCCAGGATCAAGTCACACGTATATACAACAGAATGAACAGTATATCATAGCACACCCCGGCCTACAGTTAGTACAAGAGAAGTTGAGAATCTCTCAGACGAAACAGAAGAGTTATGCTCTAGTTCCTAGTTCCCTGATTTATGTAACCCCCTATCTGGAGTTATCAGCAGTAATGCCTGTGCAATGTTGTCTAAGTAGGATAGAACCTTAAATAATGGAGCTTTTCTCTCTTCCTTGATGTGACACCCCGGCCTACAGTTAGTACAAGAGAAGTTGAGAATGTCTCAGACGAAACAGAAGAGTTATGCTCTAGTTCCTAGTTCCCTGATTTATGTAACCCCCTATCTGGAGTTATCAGCAGTAATGCCTGTGCAATGTTGTCTAAGTAGGATAGAACCTTAAATAATGGAGCTTTTCTCTCTTCCTTGACCTTACCAATCTGTATTTCCTTTTATCTCAGCTCAGTTGTCGGCAGAACAAAAAGACCTTGGAGACAGTGCAATGGGTGATAGTGTTCATGCAACAGTTTCCGTGAAGCAGCCGACAACGGTACAAGATCAGTCTTTGCAAACAACAAACCACCTGAAGAATGGTGAGAAAGCTTGTCCGTGTTGCCACTTCTATGGCGTTCCTTGTCGTCAAGTTCGTGCGACTGAAGATGAAGCCACAACTAGGAGGAACCAGAGGTTGTTCTCCGGTACAAAGAGAAAGAGGTCTCATCAAGAGCAGCTGGCAGAGGATTTCCTTTTCCTCGACGGTCCATCGGTCGATGAGCTACAGACTATCCAGAAGAGAAAGGATCCTGAATGCTCTAGAGATACACAGGTCAAGAACCAAGCACTCTATGATTATGTTGATGGGTTGACTATCACTATGAAGGTGATTCAGCCACGCAGTCACCAGGAGTCCAAAGAGCAAGCAGCAGAAATAATGCAAGATGTGAGGTTAAGTTCACAGGGAGGTCAACCAAGTAGCGCCATTCACCGCCGCCGCCTGTGCTACCAATGCAGGCAAGAAGGTCATTATGCCAAAAGTTGTCCTCAGAATCAGCTGTCACCAGTAGTACCAGTCCAGGACCTTTCACCAATCCCGTGTACCAGTGGTGACGAGACCGACCTCATTTCCGGGAACTGCTCCAAGCAAGATGCCTAGAATGATCAGGATCAGCAGCAAGCGATACCAGTGTGCAGTGATCGTACAAAGCGTGAGCAATTCAAGAAGGGACCAAAAGAGTATCTCCAGGGTAGAGTACACCATGTGTCAGCAGAAACCATTCGGGATGATAGTCCAGTCATTCTTGGTATGCTTCTAGCTAACTCATATCAAGCTATGGTGCTTTTCGATACTGGTGCTACGCATTCCTTTATTTCACGGTCTTTTGTCGAGCATCATAGTATTCGTACTAACACATTAAAGAAGTGCATGTTAGCATCTTCACCTGGGGGACAATTGAGGTCTCATATCTCATGCCCCAGAGTCAGTGTTTCCATAGGGAGAGTAAAGTTCAGTGCAAATCTGATGGTGATAGACACCAAGGGTATTGATGTGATTCTGGGAATGGATACTCTTGCCAAGTGGGGAGTCAGAATTGATTGTGCTCAGCGGTCAGTTCACTTGTTAGCATCTAATGGCCAAGAGGTGACAGTCAGTGCTACAGAGCCTTCTGGTTTTCTTCATCAGATGGAGGCTAGACCCACGGATGGTATTCGCGTGGTGTCTGAATTCCCGGATGTCTTTCCGGAAGACTTGCTAGAAGAATGAAGAGGAGTTGATGAAGACATATCCTAATCTCTTTGCTAGCCAGCCCAGAATCTCGGGACGAGATTCCTGTAAGGGGGTAGGATTTGTAACACCCTAATTTAATTTTCCTAATTAATAATAAATTTAATTGGCTTTAATTAAATTTCTAAGGTTTTTTGTGTTTAGTTTGGCAATTAATCTAATTTTGTTCCATAAGTAATTAAAATTTATCTTAGGGTTAAAATGTTTGTTGCATTCATGCTGGAGCATCTCTTTTAATTGTTTGAGTGTTAGAGTTGAATTCAAATTTGAATTTGAATTCGAATAGTATTAGTTTGGTTTGATTTAGGAAAAAGAATAGAGAAAGGAAACCCAAACCCTTTAGCAATCCAGCCCAACCCAGAAAACAGCCCAGCCTTACCTCTTTTGTTTCCGCATCGGCCCAGCCCAGCTTCTTTTTTTCTTCTTCCCCGCGGGCCAGCAGCCCGGCCCGCTCACCTTTCTCCTTTTTCCAGCCACACCGGCCCAGCTTGGCCCAAGCGCCGCGGCTTCCCCCCTCTCCGCGTGCCCCTCCTCCTTTCTGGCCCGTGTCACCGTCGCCCGCTCGCCTGGCCCACCTGTCACCCCGAGCCAGCCCGCGTTCCGCGCCGTGCCATTTTCTCCGGCTAACGGGGAGGTCCCACAGGTCAGCACCACTCGGCGCCCGCTCGCACGCTGCCCCTCCCACCTCCGCTCGCTGACCCCACCTGCCAGCGCCCACGCCCGCTCCCCGCGTTCGGCCCGCGCGCTCGCTGCTCAGGCCCACCTGCCAGCCCGACCCGCACGCCAGCGCCCGCGTCACTCCTTTCCCCCTGACCAACCGGCCCCACTTGTCGGACCCATCGTCCCCGCCGAGATCCCGCCCCGCAACGGCCTCCGCAATCCCCGCCGGAGATCCCCTGCCCAACCGAGGCCGCGATCCCCGGACCCCTCCTATATTTGGCCCCTGCGACCCTCTCTCCCCCATCCTCGCCCCGCAGCCGCCACCAAACCCTGCCGCAGCCGCCCGCCTTGCCTCTGCTCGGAGCAGAACACCCCGCCGTGCCGTACCTCGGCGCCGCCGTGGTTGCGCCACGAAGCTCCACCCCGCCCTTAGCAAACCACTCCAGCAGCTCCTCCATGAGTCTAGTATCACCCTAGAGCCTTTCTCCTCAACCGCAACCCGACCAATCGCCGGGAATTTCTCTCGGACCCCGCCGCCGGAGGTGAGTCGGATTCGAGAAATTTCTTGACGCTGGCGACTCCTGTGCTTCACTGAACCCTGGAACACCTTCACAGGGCCCGCACGGATCTCTCTGGGGCATCAGCAGGCCGGCGCACTCCTCCAGCACTCTTCTCCGCGAACTCCGCCACGACCCGCCGCTCGACGTCATCGCCGTCCGCCCTGCACGGCCGCACCAGCCCGTTCCGACCCTTGGTAAGCATCCCCAATACCCCTCTGTCGTCTTGGCGTTAGTTTGGATGGGCCGTAGCCCCTGGAACCCCCGGGGCCCCTCATGCCAGCGAGCGCCGCCACGTAGAACCGCCACCAGTGCCGCACACGCTGCACCGGCCATCCCCGAGCCCAGCAGAAGCCCTGGGTGGATTACGCGTATCGCGAAGTCCACCCCATACCCAAATCCGGGTCGAATTGGCCCTTGGGGCGATGGATTGGCCAACCCCGGCGATCCTCCGCCGCGGGAGATGGACTCCGGCGAGTCCTGCCGCCGCCCCACGCGCCCAAACTCCCAGGGCCCTCCGATCCGAACCCAGCGGTCACGATTAGATCGTGGCCCGATCCGATCTGATCCATCAGATCGTGATCCAATGGCCCTTATCTGAAGATACCGGTTCGGCCTGGTGCTTTTGCATAAGAGTCCCTCGGTTTCTCAGTAATCAACCCGCAGTCCATGTCTGTTGAAAAATAATTCCAAACCGGCCCTGTTTTATTCACTTAGCCCCCTGAGCTCTTTAGAAATATAACCCGCCATCCAGAGCCATCGGTTTTGCAGGTTAGCCCCTGAAACTAAGATTTATTTATGTTTAGGCCCTCGGTTTTTGCAGAAAACCCCCTGGAACTTAGTTTTTCTCGCAGATAAGCCCCTAGAACTTGTTTTTGGCCTAGATTTTGTGTTTTAGCTCCGTTTTAGGCGTTCTTTGTATCCACGCGATCGTTGTAACACGTAGAATAGTTTTATACTAGTTTAGTGTGCTGTTTCTATGTATTGATGTACTGTTTCTTAGCTTTTGTTAGTGTTTGCTTGTATGCTTATTGTTGTGCATTGTTTTGGCCATGTGTTCGTGAGTAGACGCTGATCCATCTGAGGAGCCCCAGTACCAGTACCCGGAGCAGCCATCTTCTGACCAGTTTGAGTAGCAGTAGGAGCAGTACGAGGAAGGCAAGTATAATATGAACAACCTATCACTTTTAAATACTTTTTCATACTGCATTTTAATATTGTATGCCTATAAGGACATTCCTAGCCACTTCATATCCTTTATATATATCCTTTGGGTTGCATTCTGGTTAGTTGTGCTAGGTGCCGCGCTATAACACACTTGGTCCTTTTTGATTAATTTGATTAATGGTATATGCAACTTAATTCTGAGAGTGGCCCTCTGTGTGGCTTGAGTGGCTCACGTCTCGTTAAAATTGGTTTTCGTTAGAAACATGGTTTAGGGGGCCAGCATGGTGCTTACTGCCTGGTTGGCCACTCTCCATAAGGACCGGTTCATAGAGCGATAACCTGGGACAACAGCGCTACCACAAGACTGGAATGGGACTGTCTTGGCGTAATAATTAGGCCTTTTTGGTTTGGAGTAACTTACCTGCGGGGCAGGGGCAATAAGCTTCTATGGCCCTCGTACTGAGTGGCCTCGTCTGTGCTTGGTCTGCATACCTGTGTCTTGACGCCCACTAGACCTGCTCCATAGTCAACGATCCACCCTCGCGGTTACTTCTTACCAATGAGATTCTTTGTAAAGGCCTCGTAGTGAGTTTGCTAGTCATCTCACCTAAGGAAGTGTGATGAACAACTAGCGTAGCTCACGACTTGTGGGTAAAGATGTGCAGCCTCTGCAGAGTGTAAAGCTGGTATACTAGCCGTGCTCACGGTTATGAGCGGCCCAGATCCTCCTTTTGATTAGTGGGGTTATCTCCTTCCGACGAGGGAGGTGCCTCTCGGGGTTACCTTGGTGGTTTCAGTTTGGTTCTCAGTAGTAACCTGATTAATCTTGATTAATTACTATGTAACTGGGTTTTATGGTAATTCATCAACTTGTAGTAAATAGCTTTAATAAAATTTTGCCAAGACTTAAAAGCTAATGCAGTCAGTCAGCCAACCTAGAGCCTCGTAGTTTGTGTTATACTTGTTGAGTACAAGTTGTGTACTCACTCTTGCCTCTTCTATACATTTTCCTCTTGGGATACTCTACTGCTGCTCAGTTCCTGCCGAGACGAGGGAGTTCGTTCAGCGCTACCAGGACTATGAGGACTTCTAGGCGTTCGTCTCCCAGTCGACGTCCCTGTGGCGCCCTGCTCAGCTTCGGAGAGATTTTATCGTATTTTGTACTTCGCTTCCGCTGTATCAGACATTTTGTCATTAATGTAATAAATAACATTCGTATTCGCTTTATTATATCTTTTTACGTGATATGAGCTGTGATATACTGTTCATTCTATTGTATATATGTGTGACTTGATCCTGGCACGTATATGATTGCTCGGTTTATGTCCTTTTATAAACCGGGTGTTACAGAAAGTCAACCAAGCATGCCAGTCAATTTAACCTGAAATTGACAAGGGAGAAAATAAAGTCAAATTTGAGAGCGTATCGGCTGGGATTCCGAATATCTTTCACACGAGCGTATCGGCAAGCTTTGACGAAACAGTAGACGACAAAAAAATATTAAATGCGAGCGTGTAATAAACGAGTGCGTCGGCTGGATCAGCCGATGCACTAAACGACGAAATCAGCTTAGGGTAGCCGGTTACGCGTATATGACAAGATCTAAGCTACGAATGTGTAACTCAGACGATGTAAACTAAAAACAAATCTAAACCGGCTCTTGAAATAACAAAAGTGTTACTGCAAAACCTAAAGCCGATCTAGTATATTTTTAGCATATAGATCTGATAATGGCCAAAAAGCATAGGAAAACCTACAAATCTAGCTGATATCGATAATTGGTGAATAAATCTAGACGAGACGACAGCGATACGCCCGAAAGTCAAAGCCTAGATAAACTCGATAACTTTTGAATAGATTTGAACAAAGCCACAGCGATGCGTCTGGTAGCTAAAGCTCAAATATACTCGGTAAAACGAAAACTCACCAGAAAATCAAGTCGCTCGAATGTGAGGCGTCCTTGATCAACTTGAAAGAACTCATCGAAAAAGAAAAGAAAAGGCGAAGTCGCCAAAAAAAATGCAAAGGAATTGTAAATTGTTGTTGATTGGATGTGCATAAAGTTTTTCCGGTCCCTTACAACTGATATTTATAGCCTAGCGCTATCAAGTCCTAGCCGATTATGGCAAACATTACTTGACTATAAAGAAAAGACCTACCAAAGATAAACTACTTTAAATATTACAACTGATTCGTCAAGACTTTCATAGAGTCTGGGTCCTCTTCTCCTTCCTTGACTTCGTCGGCAACTATCCATCGGCCGAGCACCAGAACGGACAAATCAGCATCTTCACGACATATTCCTCTAGTCCATCGGATGGACTCCCATCAGCCGATTCCAACCTTGTGCATCTTTTGGTTTCTTCCAAATCGGTCACTTTTTCTTCAAAAATCACCTTTCCTTGACACGTGTCAAAAAATGGTGTCGACACATGCCCCCCAGTTTCGGAGTAATAGATCTATTGCTCCGAAATTAATATTAGCCATCATCGCCAATGTTCAAATAGATCCTCATTTCCCAAACAGCACATCGAATTCCCATCCTGCCCTTGGGCAAAGGTTATAAATATCTCTGTCCTCCTCTCCGCTGGCATATTTCCTATAGCATCCCTGCCTTCTCTCTTGCTTAAGAACACACATGTTCCGCCGCCATCGCAGTCAAAACACCCTCTTAGGGTTCCAAGGATTCAAGTTCAAGAACCACTCTTCCAGCAATGACGTCCATCTTCGAGATCCCAGAGGTGCGTTTCCCCTCTCACTCTGCATCTCTGTTCCCCATTCTCCTTCCGATTTCTTCAGTCGTATCCCTTATATCCGCCTTTATTTTCATAATCTTAGGGGTAATGTAATCATTCTGCTAGAAAATCAATCCAGTATGATTTGCCTAGGCCCCATGGGAAATCTAGATCTGACAAGCATGATCAATCTAGAAACCAACAGGATCCCCCTGAAGTTCTCCGATATGAATCTGGATTGGTCTCGGGCCTTTAGATCTTGGCCGAGCGTTACCCCTGGATGGATAAATTGGTTCCGTAGGATAGCCAATGATCAGAGAACTAATTGGGAACAATATGATATCGGCCAATGTTTGAACTTATCCCTGTCGGAGATTATTAGGAATGAGCTGATGCTTATATCGGCTTCTTACTTTTGGTCTGATGACATCAATGCATTCATGTTCAACCATGGGCCAATGACACCAACTCTGATGGATGTGGTGATGCTTACTAGCCTGTAACACCCGGTTTATAAAAGGACATAAACCGAGCAATCATATACGTTCTAGGATCAAGTCACACGTATATACAATAGAATGAACAATATATCACAGCACATATCACGTAAAAAGATATAATAAAACGAGTACGAATGTTATTTATTACATGAATGACATATATGTCTGATACAGCGGAAGCGTAAAATACATATACGAAGTCTCTCGGAAGCTGGGCACCACAGGGACGTCGACTGGGAGACGAACGCCTAGAAGTCCTCGTACTCCTGGTAGCTCCGGGTGAACTCCCTCGCGTCGGTAGGAACTGAGCAGCAGTAGAGTATCCCAAAAAGAACAAGGAAAAAGAGTAGAGTAGGCAAGAGTGAGTACACAACTTGTACTCAACAAGTATGACACAAACTATGAGGCTCTAAGGTTGGCTGACTCAACTGCATTAGCTTTTAATCTTGGCAACATTTTATTAAAGCTATTTACTACAAGTTGATGAAATTACCATAACCCAGTTGCATAGTAATTAATCAAAATTAATTATGATACTACTGAGAACCAAACCAAACCACCCGGGGAACCCCCCTAATCAAAGGAAGATAACCCCACTAATCAAAAGGAGGATCTGGGCCGCAAGGACCATGAGCTCATAACCGTGAGCACGGTTAGTATACCAGTTTTACACTCTGCAGAGGTTGCACATCTTTACCCACAAGTCGTGAGCTATGCTAGTTGTTCATCACACTTCCTTAGGTGAGATGACTAGCAAACTCACTACGAGGCCGTTACAAAGGACCACGTTGGTAAGGGGTAACCGCTAAGGATTCAGGCAATGCAACGATGGGGCCCACCTCTAGGGGGTACAAGATAACACAGACCAAGCCTCGTAGCGCAAGGACCATTGAAGCTCGACCCCCCTCTTGCCCCGTCGGTAAGTTACTCCCGAACCAAAATGACCTAATTAGTAAGCCAAGACCGTCCCATTCCTGTCTTGTGGTAGCGATGTTGTCCCAGGTTGTCGCTCTATGAACCGGTCCTTATGGAGAGTGGCCAACCCAACACTAAGCACCGTGCTGGCCCCCTAAACCATGTTTCTAGAAAAACCAATTTTTAACGAGACGTGATCCACTCAAACGGTCACTCCCAGAATTAAGTTGCATATACCATTAATCAAATTAATTGAAAAGGACCAAGTGTGTTATAGCGCAGCAACCTAGCACAACTAACCAAAATGCAACCCAAGGGATATATATAAAGGATATAAAGTGGCTAGGAAAGTCCTTATAGGCATACAGTATTAAAATGCAGAATGAAAATGTATTTAAAGGTGATAGGTGTTGTTCATGTTATACTTGCCTTCCTCGAACTGCTCCTGCTGCTCAAACTGCTCAGAAGATGGATTCTCCGGGTACTGGTACTGAGTCTCCTCCGGTAGCTCAATGTCTACTCACGAACACACGGCCAAAAATAAGGCAACAATATAAACATACAAGCAAACAAGTGCAAATACTAATAAACAGTATAACAATACATAAAAACAGCAAACAAAACTAAGCTAGAACTATTCTACGCATTACAACGATCGTGTGGACATAAAGAACACCTAAAACGGAGCTAGAACGTGAAAACTACGCTTAAAACAATGTCCAGGGGCTTTTCTGCAAGAAAAACTAGGTTTCTGGTGTTTTTCTGCAAAAACCAGGGACCTAAAACGTAAAAATGAAAAAGAATCGAGGGTTAACATGCAAAAACGCACGGGCTGGACTGAGGGCGCTATTTCTAGAAAGCTCGGGGGCTAAAATGCTAAAAACTGGGCCTAACCGTAATTTCTTTTGAACTAAGAAGGACGGCGGGTTGATTCAAGAAAAACTTAGAGGCTCTTTAGAAAGAAAGCCAGGCCGAACCGGTAACTTTGGATGTAGGCCATTGGATCTAGATCTAGCGGTTTGGATCAAGGGCGTATGCTGATCTAATCTAGGCCACTGTTTCTAGATCGGGTGGCCAGGAGGGCTTGGACGCGCGGGCGGCGGCGGAACTTGCCGAAGCAGAGCTCCCGTGGCGGAGCAGCGCCAGAGTACGCCATTTCCGGCCCTCCGGGGCTCGGTTTGGGCCGGGGTTTAGCCGTGGATCATGAGCTCGGCACGGGTAAACCTCTGGTGTCCTTAGCGAAGCATGGGGAAGCCTGGGGCGGCGGTTCGATGGCGATGGCGGGTTTGCGCGGCGGGGCATCGCCGGCGTGCAATGTTCCAAGAGTTCCAGGGGCTACGGCCCGTCCAAACTAGCGCAAAAGAGACAGGAGGGTTGGGGCGTAGCTCACCGAGATCGGAACTGGACGGGGAAGCGGTGCAGATTCGTCGACGGTGAGGTCCCGCGGCGGCGCTCGGAGCTGCTCGCGTGGTCCGGGGGCTAGGGTCGTCCTCCGAGCTTCGGATCTCCATGGGAAGGTGCGTTGACGTGCTGCGAAGGTGTTACGGGTCAGGGCGATCTGAACCTCACCGGCGGCGAGTAATCGCGCAGGCGGCGCAACTTACCGGCGGCGGGTTCGGGTCGAAATCCGGCGCGTGCAGGCCGGAGGTCGAGGGCAGTGGGCTCGGGGTCGATCCTGGGCTCGATACGGAGCTGCTGCGTGGCTCTAGCAGGGCTAGAGGGCGGCGGTGCAGCGTGGCCGTGCTGGAGCGGGGTGCTCTGCACGGCAGAGCACGGCGGGGTGGCGCAAGGGTGCAAAGGCGGCGGCGGCGTGGGAGATGGGGTTCCTGGGGGTAAGGTGTGGAGGTTTAAAGGGCAGGGCTGAGATCTGAGCGTGCGGGATGGGCAGGGGAATCACGGCGGGGATCACGGCCATGATTCGGGAGGCCGTTGATTGCGGGCGCGAGGAGGACGGGGAAGGATATGACCGGCGGGCCCGGTTCGTCAGTGGAGCGCGCGGTGCGCTGGGCTGATGCGGCATGGGAGCGGCGCGCGGGGCAGCGCTGCTGGGCTGCAGAGCGGGCCCAAGGGAAGGAGGGGGTCGCGGCTGAGCGGCGTGCTGGGCTGCTGGGCCGCGGGGAAAAGAGGGAGAGAGGGGTGCGGGTTGGGCCGGACTGGTTTGGGCTGGTTTGGTTTCCTCTTCTTTTTCTTTCTCTTTTCTTTTCTTTTTCTGGTTTTCAAACTTCACTCAAACTATTGAATTCAAACATGAATTTGAATTCAACCCTAGCACTCAAACCAATAAAACAATGCACCAGCATGAATGCAACAACAAAATTTTAAACTTAGATAAATTTTAATTACTTGTGGAACGAAAATTAGATTAAATGCAAGACTACGCATAGTAAACCTTAGCAAATTAAATAAAGCCAATTAAATTTATTATTAAATATGGAAATTTAAACTAGGGTGTTACAAATCCTACCCCCTTACAGGAATCTCGTCCCGAGATTCTAGGCTGGCTAGCAAAGAGAACCAAGGATGGGATTGAGTTCTACTCACTCCTGAGTCGGAATCTCATACCCACATGTCTTGAGTTGGCAGTATGTTGAATCTCATGCTCAATTTGCTCTCCTGACAAGGTCTGGACCTTTACCATTTTTTTGGTAGGCTGCATCACAAGTTTGTATCGAACTGACCAATTTTGACCAAGAATGATGTCGATTCCTGTTGACTCCATTACAATAAGGTCCTCAGGGAAGGTTGCCTCGCCTATCCTCATGCTGACTCGAGGACATATGTAACTGGAGATCTGTTCTTTTTTTGATGATTTGACGACCATTCTCTTCCTCATGGGAAGCTTCAATACCTCATGCTTAGCAGCAAACTGCGTGCTGATGAATGTGTAGCACAAGGATCTATCAACACTTAGTCTGGAAATGAGTTGACTAGAAGCATACCAAGAATGACTGGACTATCATCCCGAATGGTTGCTGCTGACACATGGTGAACTCTACCCTGGAGGTACTCTTTTGGTCCCTTCTTGGATTGCTCATGCTTTGTACGATCACTGCACACTGGCATCACCTGCTGCTGATCCTGGTCATTCTAGTCATCTTGCTTGGAGCAGTTACCAGAAATAAGATGGGTCTCGTCACCACTGGTACGCGGGGTTGGTGAAAGGTCCTGGACTGGTGCTACCGGTGACAGGTGATTCTGTGGACAACTTTTGGCATAATGACCTTTTTGTTTGCATGGGTAGCACATGCGGCGGGGGTGAATGGCGCTACTTGGTTGACCTCCCTGTAAACTTAACATCCCATCTTGCATTATTTCTGCTGCTTGCTTTTTGGACTCCTTGCGACCGCGTGGCTGAATCACATTCATAGTGATAGTCAACCCATCAACATAATCATAGAGTGCTTGGTTCTTGACCTGTGTATCTCTAGAGCACTCAGGATCCTTTCTCTTCTGGATGGTCTGTAGCTCATCGACCGATGGGGAGTCAAGGAAAAGGGAATCCTCTGCTAGTTGCTCTTGATGAGACATCTTTCTCTTTGTACTGGAGAACAACCTCTGGTTCCTCCTAGTTGTGGCTTCATCTTCAGTCGCACGAACTTGACGACAAGGAACGCCATAGAATTGGCAACACGGGCAAGCTTTCTCACCATTCTTCGGGTGGTATGTTGTTTGCGAAGACTGATCTGGTACCGTTATCGGCTGCTCCACGGAAACTGTTGCATGAACACCATCACCCATTGCACTGTCTCCAAGGCCTTTTTGTTCTACCGACATCTGAGCTGGGATAAAAGGAAGCATAGATTGGTAAGGTCAAAGAAGAGAGAAAACCCCACTATGTAAGGTTCTATCTTATTTAGACAACACTGCTCAGGCATCACTGCTGCTAACTCTAGATGGGTGTTGCATAAATCCGAAAAAGGGAGCTATAGCATAACTCTTCTGCCTTGTACGAAAGATTCTCAAATTCTCCTGTACTATCTGTAGGCCAGGGTGTCATATCCCTACCACCTTACCGGAACCGACGTCCTCGTCGGTGAATCCTGGAATATCACATCCTCTTCGTGCTATCCTTCTTCTCAACAAGCAAGACAGGAGAAACCCAAGGCATGATAAGGTAGAGAGGATAGAGTGGATGATTTTACCCCCAACGATCTAACTCATTTTATTAATTAATCAACTTTAACTTAAAACTGATTTTCATTTGAACAAGTTCAACAGCTAAACTATGCAATCAACCAAAAATCCAAATCAAACATGTTGCACAATAACAGACATACAAATTTACACTTTAGTCGAGTTTAACACACAACTCGACTAACACAACGTGTCACAGAACGTTCTATCGTGCTATTATAAAGGGGTCATTTAGCTAACACTTATGATGGTCAGTCGACTTACTTCAGGCCAGAATCTGCGAAAACTATTCTATAGAGAAAAATCAAGGCAAGACGAGTAAAAATCTTAGAATTCAAGGGATATAATAGCAAAATAGTTTCAGCAGACAAGGATAGAGAAAAGAAGACCTAAAACTCGACAAGTTCTATCTAGGCTTTCGTCCTAGAGTCGATATAGCTCTGATACCACTCTGTAACACCCGGTTTATAAAAGGACATAAACCGAGCAATCATATACGTGCTAGGATCAAGTCACACGTATATACAACAGAATGAACAATATATCACAGCACATATCACGTAAAAAGATATAATAAAACGAGTACGAATGTTATTTATTACATGAATGACATATATGTCTGATACAGCGGAAGCGTAAAATACATATACGAAGTCTCTCGGAAGCTGGGCACCACAGGGACGTCGACTAGGAGACGAACGGCTAGAAGTCCTCGTACTCCTGGTAGCTCCGGGTGAACTCCCTCGCGTCGGTAGGAACTGAGCAGCAGTAGAGTATCCCCAAAAAGAACAAGGGATAAAGAGTAGAGTAGGCAAGAGTGAGTACACAACTTGTACTCAACAAGTATAACACAAACTATGAGGCTCTAAGGTTAGCTGACTCAACTGCATTAGCTTTTAATCTTGGCAACATTTTATTAAAGCTATTTACTACAAGTTGATGAAATTACCATAACCCCGTTGCATAGTAATTAATCAAAATTAATTATGATACTACTGAGAACCAAACCAAACCACCCGGGGAACCCCCCTAATCAAAGGAAGATAACCCCACTAATCAAAAGGAGGATCTGGGCCGCTCATAACCGTGAGCGCGACTAGTATACCAGTTTTATACTCTGCAGAGGTTGCACATCTTTACCCACAAGTCGTGAGCTATGCTAGTTGTTCACCACACTTCCTTAGGTGAGATGACTAGCAAACTCACTACGAGGCCGTTACAAAGGACCACGTTGGTAAGGGGTAACCGCTAAGGATTCAGGCAATGCAACGATGGGGCCCACCTCGAGGGGGTACAAGATAACACAGACCAAGCCTCGTAGCGCAGGGACCATTGAAGCTCGACCCCCCTCTTGCCCCGTCGGTAAGTTACTCCCGAACCAAAATGACATAATTAGTAAGCCAAGACCGTCCCATTCCAGTCTTGTGATAGCGCTGTTGTCCCAGGTTGTCGCTCTATGAACCGGTCCTTATAGAGAGTGGCCAACCCAGCACTAAGCACTGTGCTGGCCCCCTAAACCATGTTTCTAGAAAAACCAATTTTTAACGAGACGTGAGCCACTCAAACGGCCACTCCTAGAATTAAGTTGCATATACCATTAATCAAATTAATTGAAAAGGACCAAGTGTGTTATAGCGCAGCAACCTAGCACAATTAACCAAAATGCAACCCAACGGATATATATAAAGGATATAAAGTGGCTAGGAAAGTCCTTATAGGCATACAGTATTAAAATGCAGAATGAAAATGTATTTAAAGGTGATAGGTGTTGTTCATGTTATACTTGCCTTCCTCGAACTACTCCTGCTGCTCAAACTGCTCAGAAGATGGATGCTCCGGGTACTGGTACTGAGCCTCCTCCGGTAGCTCAACGTCTACTAACGAACACACGGCCAAAAACAAGGCAACAATATAAACGTACAAGCAAACAAGTGCAAATACTAAGAAACAATACAACAATACATAAAACCAGCAAACAAAACTAAGCTAGAACTATTCTACGCATTACAACAATCGCGTGAACATAAAGAACGCCTAAAACGGAGCTAGAACGTGAAAACTACGGTTAAAACAAGGTCTAGGGGCTTTTCTGCAAGAAAAACTAGGTTTCTGGGGTTTTTCTGCAAAAACCAGGGACCTAAAATGTAAAAACTAAAAAGAACCGAGGGTTAACATGCAAAAACGCACGGGCTGGACTGAGGGCGCTATTTCTAGAAAGCTCGAGGGCTAAAATGCTAAAAACTGGGCCTAACCGTAATTTCTTTTGAACTAAGAAGGACGGCGGGTTGATTCAAGAAAAACTTAGGGGCTCTTTAGAAAGAAAGCCAGGCCGAACCGGTAACTTTGGATGTAGGCCGTTGGATCTAGATCTAGCGGTTTGGATCAAGGGTGTATGCTGATCTAATCTAGGCCGCTGTTTCCAGATCGGGCGGCCACGAGGGCATGGACGCGCGGGCGGCGGCGGAACTCGCCGGAGCAGAGCTCTCGCGGCGGAGCAGCGCTGGAGTACGCCGTTTCTGGCCCTCTAGGGCTCGGTTTGGGCCGGGGTTTAGCCGTGGAGCACGAGCGCGGCACGGGTAAACCTCTGGTGTCCTTAGCGAGGCATGGGAAGCCTGGGGCGGCAGGTTCGATGGCGATGGCGGGTTTGCGCGGCGGGGCATCGCCGGCGTGCGATGTTCCAGGGGTTCCAGGGGCTATGGCCCGTCCAAACTAGTGCAAAAGAGACAGGAGGGTTGGGGCGTAGCTCACCGAGCTCGGAACTGGACGGGGAAGTGGCGCAGATTCATCGACGGTGAGGTCCCGCGGCGACGCTCGGAGCTGCTTGCGTGGTCCGGGGGCTAGGGTTGTCCTCCAGGCTTCGGATCTCCACGGGAAGGTGTGTTGACGTGCTGCGAAGGTGTTACGGGTCAGGGCGATCTGAACCTCACTGACGGCGAGTAATCGTGCAGGCGGCGCAACTTACCGGCGGCGGGTTCGGGTCGAACTCCGGCGCTTGCAGGCCGGAGGTCGAGGGCAGCGGGCTCGGGGTCGATCCTGGGCCCGATGCGGAGCTACTGCACGGCTCTGGCAGGGCTAGAGGGCGGCGGTGCAGCGTGGCCGCGGCAGAGCGGGGTGCTCTGCACGGCGGAGCACGGCGGGGTGGCGCTAGGGTGCAAAGGCGGCGGCGGTGTGGGGGATGGGGTTCCTGGGGGTGCGGTGTGGAGGTTTAAAGGGCAGGGCCGAGATCTGAGCGTGCGGGATGGGCAGGGGAATCACGGCGGGGTGCGCCGGGCTGACGCGGCGTGGGAGCGGCGCGCGGGGCAGCGCTGCTGGGCTGTGGTGCAGGCCCAAGGGAAGGAGGGGTTCGTGGCTGAGCGGCGTGCTGGGCTGCTGGGCCGCGGGGAAAAGAGGGAGAGAGGGGTGCGGGTTGGGCTGGACTGGTTTAGGCTGGTTTGGTTTCCTCTCCTTTTTCTTTCTCTTTTCTTTTCTTTTTCTGGTTTTCAAACTTCACTCAAACTATTGAATTCAAACATGAATTTGAATTCAATCCTAGCACTCAAACCAATAAAACAATGCACCAGCATGAATGCAATAACAAAATTTTAAACTTAGACAAATTTTAATTACTTGTGGAACGAAAATTAGATTAAATGCAAGACTACGCATAGTAAACCTTAGAAAATTAAATAAAGCCAATTAAATTTATTATTAAATACGGAAATTTAAATTAGGGTGTTACATGGCCTAAACATCCATGCCTCTGATAGACCTTTCCGCCTTCTAGAAGAATCCTCTTTTAAGATTGAAACAATAGAGTATCGGCGGATGGAAAGGGTACATCGGCAAGAATATGAATACTAGATCAGTATCCGTCAGAGAACACACTGCTTTTCTCAACATGTGACTTGAAAAATTCATCTTCTGTGGCAAAGCAGTAGGCCCAACAAGCAACAATCTCAAGCTAGCAGAAACCCTGGCCACTGGCAATTCTGTTCCTCTGGGCAAGCATCTCTTGGGGTCAGTTTATCATTTGCTCCACCAAGTATCGTCTAGACTTAGAAAGAATCAGCCGATCACCAACTTGGGAGGTCCTTGGTGGTTCATTCAGTTGTGGCTGCATATGTATATGCATAAAACTATGGTGATTGAGCTATCAGAGATGGAATTCCCGTCAGAAAACTTCTCTGAAGAAGAAGAAACAGTAACTCGCCGATGCACATCATTTGGTGAAGCAGCCATCATGATTGCCAATGACCCCAAGACCCTTGGCATTACTGATTTCTACAAATGCTTCTATAATGGCTTTCCAGAAACTTCCACTATCTGGTTTGCATATCAAGCTGAGACGGTCATTTATGAAAATCCCTTCAAATTTCAGCTTGATTCTTGGAAAACTGATGATAAAGCCACCAAGATCATGAAAGAAATTATCTCCCCAAGAATTCTGTCGATCAACTTCACAGCTAGCAAAGACGTTCCTAGTTATGAATTCTACAATCCATCAGCAGCAGCCAGACAATTGGGATTCGGCCAAGTGCCCCCTTCTCCCTTCTTTGTCGGCAAAGTCCAATTCAGGGGAGTTCTCAGCAATGCCCTCACTTATGATCGGCTGAAAGACTTGGAGCCCGATATAGACATGGCAGTTCTGGCCAATTGGTAGATTACACCTTTTGTCACCACTCCCTTCTTTCAGTGGTGGTCTGAGCGGCAAGAACACATATTCTGTAGGGCTGCCAAATTCTACTGCATCGCTTTGAATGAAGATTATCAAGCAGCCGATGATGAGGTACGAAATCAGATTTATCTTCCATACTGTATTATAATGCTCTCCATTCATTTCTAACAGTCATCTGATTAGGGTGATGGCACTGACCCTCCAACAATCAGCAGAAGTGGTCAACCGATCAACTATGCCCTGCCGGCCGATAAGCCCAATATCGGCCACGATGCTCCAACTCTGACAGATGTGGCCACCGGGAGAAAACGTAAGGTATCTTACACTAAAGTAACAACTCGAAAGAAATAGAAATCTCCAGGCCAATCCTCTGCAGCAGCACCTCAAACAGATGCCTTGGTCAACCTTCCTTCTTCTTCTTTAGAAGGTAAAAGTCTTGAATCCTGGTGATTTTACTTCATCTAAATATTAATCATGCCTTTGTTTTATGATTAATATGCCCCTGAACACCAATCTGGAGGAGAAGAAGATTCTCGGTGCACACCTCCTCTTCCATCACCCACCATTCGGGTATGATTATGCTTACTCAGCAAGCTTTTAAACTTTCCATGATTCTAAATTTTTCATCGTTTCCTTTTGATTTCATCAAGCACGGTATTCACCTTCGGCCCCTAGGAAACCCAGGACAGATTCCCCGTTGATATAGGTATGATTTCAGAGCTTGCTCGTAAATACATTCTACATATTCTAACAATCATCCTTCAGCTTCCCAACCATGCGCTATCTGAATTATCTGGCCAGCCAAATGCTGCAATCCCAGGTTCTTCATTACAACTCTTCGTCCCTGGTGGCTCCAACTTAGAGGAAATACGCTTGAAACAAGTATGCACTTTTCCTCTGGCCGATTTCACCATTTCCTTCGTCTCTATCGGCCATCCTAACTCCATCTCCCTTTCAGGCACAAGAATCTCCAGACAATAGTCTGTTTTCTTTTCAAATCGGAGCCACCTTTCAGGAAGAAGGAGAAGAAACAACATCGGCCGATTCAGTGGTGCTGTTGGATGAAATCAAGGCCAAACTCCAGGAATCCCTCCAGTTTCTGAATCAAGACATCGGCCAATTAATCAATAATGCTCAGCCGATCCACACTATTTTGGAGGAACCAGAGGGTAAACTCCCAGAGGCAATCAAAGATGTATTAACTCCTGCGGCCTTCATCGAGAGCCATCGCATGTCATTTCTCAAGGCTCAGAAACAACTTGCCGATCGTCTTCAGCAGGAAGAAATCATCAAGCAAAGGGCCAACTACGAAGCTTTAGCAGAATCGGCCGCCAGCGAAGTCAAGTCCCTGAATGCCACCCAGGCTAGCATCTTGAGAAACAAAGCTAAATTGGAAGCTGAACATGATCGTCTTCTGCAAGAACTTAATCGGGTAAACCAAGCAATAGACATCGCAGATCACGATCTTTCCCAAATTCCACCGGCCATCGCCAAACTCGAGGAAGATAAACAGAAGCATGCTCGCCAGGCATATCAACTTCACAAGAGTTTGCGGCCGATTCCTGGTTCATTGGCAGATAACAATCAAGTGATTGAAAACATTGATCAAATTTGCCTGCGCGCGATAAAAGTAATCCGGGAAGCTCTAGGATTACTGTAAAAACATTTCATGCAATGTAATTTTCAGAGTCGGCAAACCATTTGATCTTATCCAGAAATTTGTCTTTATGAATTATTGCTCTAAGGGCGACTCGTATCGTGTCGGCCATGTTACAACCGATGCATCCAACTTGCAAATTGGCTTTTACATATTTTTTGCACTAAAGGCAATACTTCCTAGTATTGGCTATAACTTACAAAATCCGGCCGATACTACAATCGGCCAGATCCTTCATTGATCAAGACTCATCCGAAGAATCTCCTGACTTTGCCGATGTGACATCATAATCAGCCATCCGAAAGAAATCTTTTTCCCATGCTTGACCAGAAAGATAATTCATCCGATCATAACTCACTATATGAGCTTCAGGCGATGCCACACTAAGTGACGAATCGGCCGATACTATTTCAACAGTATCATCAACCCATTGAATCAAACATTGATTCATAGTAGATGGAATGCAACAATTGGCATGTATCCAATCCTGACCCAACAGTAAACTATATGAACCTTTGCCATTAATAACGAAGAAAGTAGTAGGAAGGGTCTTACTGCCAATTGTGAGATCCACGCATAATGCTCCCAGAGCAGGAGATACAACTCCTTCGAAGTCTTTGAGCATCATATCAGTTTTCGTCAAATCATCCTGATTCTTCCCAAGCTTGCGTAGCATAACATAAGGCATTATGTTCACAGCCGCACCTCCATCAACCAACATCTTTGTAACCGGCTTGCCATCAACAAATTCTTTTAAGAATAGTGCTTTAAGATGTTGTCTCTTCTCATCTTCTGGCTTTTCAAATGTTGCTGGCAATGGTTCCAAACTCAACTGAGCCATAGCTTCCTCTAACTCTGGTTCATGACTTTCATCACATGGTACCATAAATTCCTTTGGCATTATGAAAATCATGCTAATTGGCACAACCGAAGATTCAGAATCTTGATCCTCATCGGCTCTCGGCTTAGCACGCCAAACTTGTGATTTGACTCCCTTCTTGCTCAGAGTCCGTTCTTTCTCTTCTTCTATAATCTCCAGCTGGCGTAGCCTTTGAACACATCGCTTCTGAGACTTGGTCAAACCTCCTGGACACCACTGAGATTGACCTGTACAATCAGGCTCGCGCTCTGGATCTCTCCGTATCGGCTGATCGTCTTGCACTCTGTCTTCGGCCATCTGTTCTAGCCGATTGTGTGTGGGCACTCTTCTTCCAGCAGGATCACGTAGCATGGTCCTGCCCCCCACTCGATCATGCAAAGATACCTTTTTTCCTAGCCGATCATGCACAGGAGTGCGCTCACGTCGATAGGGTTCCTCAATATGACGTGGCTTTTTGTATGATCGGATGCCTTGACCATTGCATTCGGGACAATCATATGCCTATGGCAATGTCAACCCTTCTTCCCAGCAGTAAACAAAGAAAGGACACCTCCAATGATCTTTCTCATGGCGTTCCTCCTCTTCTCTACGCTGCTGCCTTTCACGATCACGATGAATCTTATTCAATAGCATTTGAGACGTGACACATCTACGTGGCGCCGATGAACGTTCAGCTTTATCCAGTGGACCTTTTCCTTTGACCTCATCAGCCGCTATCTGTGCTTTGGGATCAACAGCCCTAGATTTCTTGCCCGATGATGACGTCAAAACCTTGGCTTGAGAAGAACCTTGGTTTCTGGCTACATCAACCATGTTCGTAGCGAAAGGATGTCCATCGATCTTCATTGTCTTTTTGGGAGTCTCAAATTTCAACTTCCCTTGCTCGAAGGCCATCTGAATTTGCTGTCGGAAGACCTTGCATTCATTTGTATCATGCGACATGGCATTGTGCCACTTGCAATACTTCATATGTTTGAGCTCTTCTTCCGACGGGATCTTGTGATATGGCTTCAGCTTGATCAACCCTTTCGACAATAGCAAGTCGAAAATCTTGTCGGCTTTGGTAATATCAAAACCATATGATTCAGGCTCTTTCTTCCCAAACGGACACGTCACCGGCTTCTTGCTGTTCTGTATCCACTCAGCCGATGCAACCATTTCTTGCTCCTCTTCAGAATCGTCATTAGTAGAATATTCCACATAATTTATCTTCTTCTAAAAAGGCTTCTTGGACTCGTAGGATCGAGTCTCCCTTTTCATCCAACTCGCGATCTGGCTAATGCTTTCAAACTCTTGCGATGCATATTTATCTTTAATGTGCGGCAAGAGCCCATTAAATGCTGCATCGGCCAACTGCTGATCGGACAGAACCAAACTGTAGCATCGGTTCTTGAGATCTCTGAACCTTTGGATGAAAGCAACAACCGATTCATCGTTTCTCTGTCTCAAGCCGGTCAAATTAGTCAACTTTAACTCAGTAACTCCAGAGAAGAAGAACTGATGAAACTGTCTCTCTAGATCGGCCCAATATAATATGGAGTTTGCTGGCAAAGTGGTGAACTAAGCAAAGGCCGATCCAGACAAAGACAAGGAGAACAAACGGACTCTGAGTACATCATGGTTGCCCGCTTCTCCCAACTATAGAAGGAACCTGTTAACATGTTCCATCATAGAAACTTCTCCCTGCCCTGAGAACTTTGTGAAGTCAGGCATCTTGTACTTGTGTGGCAGAGGAATCTGATTGTAAGCCGGAGGATAGGGAGTTTTGTACATAACAAACTGTTGCTTTGGCCGTAGGCCAAACTGCTCCCTCATCACTTCAGCTATTTTCGAACTCCAATCAACTTGCTGATCAACTACTGGCATCTACTGAGGAGAAGCCATGTTTGCTGTGCTGGCCATCATCGCAAGCTGTTGTGGTGTAGGCATCATCGGTTGACCAGCCGATTGCATCTGTTGTACTTGTTGGATCATCCGATTGGGTGTCTGCTGAGTCATTGTTGGCTATGGAACTGATGGACTAGCCGACTGTTGATCAATAGATTCCATGTACGGTATACTGACACACCGTATCTGTCCAGTTGCCTGATTGTGGAAAACCCAGTTGACTCCCTTCTGATGAGAAGATTGTGAAATCAATACTTCTGAAGGAGACTGGGGTTGAAGCAGGATAGCAAGACACTGCTATGGGGTCATCGGCGGTGGTGCCGATGCATCCTGCTGAGTATCCATCGGCTGGGTGGCCGATGGATCAGGCTGAGAGGTTATCGGTTGAGAAGCCGATGCATTAAACTGTCCTTTGACTGGTGTAGTAAAGAAATCTGGATGCATGCCATACCCAGTCATTGGATCCCATCCTTTGGGGAATCCAGATGCGGATCCACCCTAAATAGCTGTAGGGATAGGCGAAGTGGTCGTGTAGACAAGAGCTGTTGTAGCCGCAGATGCTGTAGCAGTAATTTGTGGTGGCACCTGACTGTTACTCGTTCCTGCCTAGCTATTTTGAGCCGACAGAGCTGCTGCCATTGACACTTCCAAGGGGACATATTGCATCTGATCTGGTTGTATGTAGCAAGGTCCCATGCACCCTGGAAACGTACCTTCAGCAAAAGTTTTGACCACTGCATTGTGTACTGTGTTTCCCATGACTGTTGCACTCTTGATGAACGCCTGCGCCACAGCTTGGCCAACCGCATCTATCATCTTGTTTTCATGTTGAACCTCTGTCAAGGGCTGGAAGGATGGAAGATCAAACTTCTTGATCACCTCGCCAGATCTGGAAACATTGTATGACTTGAGGCATTCACGCTTAAACTTCTCCACCAACTCTTCATATTCCTTCTTTTGTTCTTCTTTGAGCTTGTCTTCAGGAACAAGAATATGGTTCTCTTCACTGACCACAGATTTATCAGTAATGTCCACCATGTTGAAGCTTTCGGTCCCACCAGGCATGCCAAAAGATGTGTTGACGCAAAAATCAACACACTGGAATCCGAGGGCAAGTGTTCGCCAAGCTCCGAAAAGTCAACCAAGCGTGCCAGTCAATTTGACCTGAAATTGATAAGGGAGAAAATAAAGTCAAATTCGAGAGCGTATCGGCTGGGATTCCGAATATCTCACACACGAGCGTATCGGCAAGCTTTGCCGATACAGTAGACGACAGAAAGATATTAAATGCGAGCGTATAATAAACGAGTGCGTCGGCAGGATCAGCCGATGCACTAAACGACGAAATCAGCTTAGGGTAGCCGATTACGCGTATATGACATGATCTAAGCTATGAATGTGTAACTCAGATGATGTAAACTAAAAACAAATCTAAACCGGCTCTTGAAATAATAAAAGTATTACTGCAAAACCTAAAGCCGATCTAGTATGTTTTTAGCGGATAGATCTGATAATGGCCAAAAAGCATAGGAAAACCTACAAATCTAGCCGATATCGATAATTGGTGAATAAATCTAGATGAGACGACAGCAATACGCCCGGAAGTCAAAGCCTAGATAAACTCGATAACTTTTGAATAGATTTGAACGAAGCCACAGCGATGCGCCCGGTAGCTAAAGCTCAAATATACTCGGTAAAATGAAAACTCACCAGCAAATCAAGTCGCTCGAATGTGAGGCATTCTTGATCAACTTGAAAGAACTCGTCGAAAAAGAAAATAAAAAGCGAAGTTGCCAAAAAAAATGCAAAGGAATTGTAAATTGTTGTTGATTGGATGTGTATCAAGTTTTTTCGGTCCCTTACAACTGATATTTATAGCCTAGAGCTATCAAGTCCTAGCCGATTACGGCAAATATTACTTGACTATAAAGAAAAGACCTACCAAAGATAAACTACTTTAAATATTACAACCGATTCGTCAAGACTTTCATAGAGTCCAAGTCCTCTTCTCCTTCCTTGACTTCGTCGGCAACTATCCATCGACCGAGCACCAGAACGGACAAATCAGCATCTTCACGACATATTCCTCTGGTCCATCAGATGGACTCCCATCGGCCGATTCCAACCCTGTGCATCTTTTGGTTTCTTCCAAATCGGCCACTTTTTCTTCAAAAATCACCTTTTCTTGACACGTGTCAAAAAATGGTGTCAACACAAAGGTTCCTACAGTTTACTATTGCATTGGGATTGGATTCATGCCAATTGTTGTATTCCATCCACTATGCATCAATGTTTGATTCAATGGGTTGATGATGCTGTTGAGATAGTGTCAGCTGATTCGTCATTCAGTGTGGCATCGGCTGAAGCCCATATAGTGAGTTATGATCGGATGAACTATCTTTCTAGTCAAGCGTGGGAGAAGAATTTTTTTCGGATGGTTGATTATAAAGTCGCATCGGTAAAGGCTGAAGATTATTCAGACGAATCTTGATCAGGGAAAATATGGCCGATTATGACATCGGCCGGATTTTTTGAGTTATAGCCAATACTTGGAAGTATTGCCTTTAGTGCAAAAATATGTAAAAGCCGATTTGCAAGTTGGATGCATCGGTTGTAACATGGCCGACACAATATGAGTCGCCCTTAGAGCAATAAATCATAAACAAACAAGTTTTCGGGATTAGATCCGATTGTTTGCAAATTCTGGAGATTATAATACATGGAATGTTTTTACAGTAATCCTAGAGCTTCCCGGATTACTTTTATCGTACACAGGCAAATCTGGTCAACGTTTTCGACTACTTGATTATCGTCTACTGATGAGCCAGGAATTGGCCAAAGACTCTTGTGAAGTTGATATGCTTGGCGAGCATGTTTCTGCTTATCTTCTTCGAGTCTGGCGATGGTCGGTGGAATCTGGGAAACGTCATGATCTGCAGTGCCTATTGCTTGATTTACTCGATTGAACTCTTGCAGAAGACGATCACGTTCAGCTTCCAATACAGCCTTGTTTCTCAGAATGCTGGCTTGGGTATCATTTAGAGAATTGATTTCACCAATGGCCAATTCTGCTAAAGCTTTGGAGCTGTCCCTTTGTTTGATGATTTCCTCCTGCTGAAGTCGATCGGCGAGTTATTTTTGGGCCTTGAAAAATTGCACACGATGACTCTCGATGAAGGCTGCAGGAGTTAGTGCATCTTCAATTGTTTCTGGGAGCTTGCCCTCCAGTTCTTCTAGGATGACACGGATCGGCTGGGTATTCTTGATTAATTGGCCGATGTCTTGATTCAGAAACTGGAGAGATTCCAGAAGTTTGGCCTTGATTTTGTCAGATAACGTGGCCGATCCAGCTAATGTTGCTTCTTCTCCTTCTTCCTAGGAGATGGCTCCGATTTGAAAAGAAAACAGACTGTTGTCTGGGGATTCTTGTGCCTGAAAGGAGGATAAAATTGAAATGGCCGATGGGGACAAAAGAATGATGGGATCGGCCAAAAGAGAAAATATTTACTTGCTTCAGGCGTATTTCATCAAAGTTGGAGCCGGCAAGGATGAAGGGTTGTGATGAAGAACTCGGAATTGCTATATATGGCTGGCCAAATGATTCAGATAATGCATGGGCGGCAAGCTAAAAGAATGGTTGTTAGAAATATGCAGAATAGGTGTATAGACCAGTTCTGAAGTCATACCTGGATCAAAGGAAAATCTGCTCTGGGTTTCTTGGGAGCCGAAGGTGAATGCTGCACCTGAAGAAAATAGATAAAATGATGACAGAATTCAAGATCATGAAAGAGTTTTGGTTATCCAATTACCTGAGTGGTTGATGGCGTGTGAGGAGGCGAACTCTGAGAATCTTCTTCTTCTCCTCCAGATTGGTGTTCAGTGGTATCTTGGTTACGAAACAAGGATATGATCAGTGTTCAGATGAAGAGAAATCACAAAGGGATTCAAGATGTTACCTTCTGAAGGTGGAGAAGGAGGATTTGCTAGAGATGTTGCCATTGCTGAAGATTGGCCTGGGGATTTCTTCTTCTTACGACTTGTTACCTTGGTGATAGGTAATTTGCATTTTGTCCCCGCAGCCACATCTGTCAGAGTTGGAGCGTCATGGCCGATATTGGGTTTATCGGCTGGCAGAGCGTAGTTGATCGGCTGGCCGCTTCTGCTGATGGTTGGAGGATCGGTGCCATCGTCCTATTCAGATAATTGTTACAGATAAATGAGGGGTATTATGATGCGACATAAGGAATGAGTTTGATCTTATACCTCATTATCAGCTGCCTGATAGTTTTCATTCAGAGCGATGCAGTAGAGATTGGCAGCTTTGCAGAAGATATGTTCTTGCCATTCAGACCACCATTGAGTAAAGTAGGTGGTGACAAAGGGCATAATTTGCCAATCGGCTAGGAGTGCCATGTCAACTTCAGGTTCCAAATTCTTCAGCCGATCATAAGAAAGGGCGCTGTTAAGAGCTCCTCTGAATTGAACTTTGCCGGCGAAGAAATGAAGGGGTGGCACTTGGCCGAATCCCAATTGTCTGGCTGCCACTGATGGGTTATAGAATTCATAACTAGGAATATCTTTGCCAGCTGTGAAGTTGATCGGTAGAATTCTTGGAGAGATTATTTCCTTCATAATCTTTGTGGCATCTTCATCTGTTTTCTAGGAGTCGAGCTGGAATTTGAAAGGGTTTTCATAAATGACTTTCTCATCTTGATATGCAAACCATATAATGGAGGTTTCTGGAAAGCCGTTGTAGAAACATCTGAAGAAGTCAGTTATGCCAAGGATCTTGGGATCATTGGCGATCATGATGGTTGCTTCGCCGAATGATGTACATCGGCAAGTGATTGTTTCTTCTTCTTCAGAGAAATTCTCTGATGGGAATTCCATTTCTGACAACTCGACCACCATGATTTTGTGCATGTACATATGCAGCCACAATTGGATGAACCACCAAGGGCCTCCCAAGTTGGTGATCGGTTGGTTCTTTCTGAGTCTAATTGATACTTGGTGAAGCAGATGGTAGACTGATCCCAAAAGATGTTTGCCGAGGGGGACAGAGTTTCCATTGGCTAAGATATCTGCCAACCTGAGATTGTTGCTTGTTGGACCGACAGTTTTGCCATAGAAAATGAATTTCTCATGCCACATGTTGAGAAATGCTGTATGCTCTCTGACGAATACTGATCCAGTCTTTATGTTTTTGCCGATATATCCTTTCTATCCGCCAATGTTCTTTGTTTCAATCTTGAAAGAGGCTTTTTCTAACAGATGGAAAGATCTATCAGGGGAATGAATATTGAGGCCAGTGAGCATCATGACATCCATCAGGGTAGGTGTTATTGGCCCATGATTAAACATGAATGCATTAATGGTGTCGGACCAAAAGTAAGAAACCGATATAAGCATCGGCTCATTCCTAATCATCTCCGATAAAAATAAGTTCAAGCATTGACTGATGTCGTACTGTTCCCAGTTGGTTCTCTGAGCATTGGCTATCCTACAGAACCAATTCCTCCATCCAGGAGTAATGCTCGGCCAACATCTGAAAGCCTGAGACCAATCTAGGTTCATGTTGGAAGATTTAAGGGGGATCCTGCTGGTCTCCAAATTGATTATACTAGTTGGATCTAGATTTCCCATGGGACCTAGGCAGATCATGCTAGGTTGGTTCTCTAGCGGAATAATCACATTACCCCTAAGATTCTGGAAATAAAGGTGGAAGTGAGAGATGTGACTGAAGAAATCGGAAGGGGGGTAGAAAGCAAAGGTGCGGATTGAAAAGGGAAATGTACCTCTGGGATCTCGGAGATGGACGTCATTACCAGAGCGGTGATTCTTGAGCTTGAATCTTCGAAACCCTAGAGGGTTTTGTGGCTGCGACGGCGGCGGCAGAACTGGTTTGTTCTTGGGAGAAAAGATGGAACAGGGGAATGCTACAGGAAAGATGCCAACGGAAGGAGAGACGGAGATATTTATAACCTTTGCTCGAGGGTAGAATGGGAATTCGATGCGCCGTTTGTTTGGAAGACAAAGATTTGTTTGAACGTTGGTAATCATGATTAGCATTAATTTCGGAGCAATAGGTTCATGTTGACACCATTTTTTGAAGCGTGTCAAGGAAGGTGATTTTGGTAAAGGGAAGGTGGCCGATTTGAAAGAAACCAAAGGATATACAGGATTGGAATCGGCCGATGGACCAGAAGAATATTCCATAAAGATACTGATCCATGTGTTTGGGCAATCGGCTGATGAAGAGTTGCCGATGAAGTTAGGGAAGGAGAAGAGGACCCGGACTCTACGAAAATCTTGACGATTCGGTTATAATATTTTAGTATAGTTTAAATCAGGAAGTTTTTACTTTTTAGTCAAGTAATGTTTGCCGTAATCGGCTAGGACTCGGTAGCACTAGGCTATATATATCAGTTGTAAGGGACCGGAAAAACTTGATACACATCCAATACAACAAACATTTTACAATTCCTTTGCACTTTTTTCGGCGACTTCACCTTTTCTTTTCTCTTTTCAACGAGTTCTTTCTAGTTGATCAAGGACGCCTCACATTCGAGCGACTTGGTTTGCCGGTGAGTTTTCGTTCTACCGAGTATATTTGAGCTTTAGCTACCGGGCGCATCGCTGTGGCTTCGTTCAGATCTATTCAAAAGTTATCGAGTTTATCTAGCTTTGATCTCGAGCGCATCGCTATTTTCTCGTCTAGATTTATTCACAATTTATCGATATCAGCTAGATCTGTAGGTTTTTCTATGCTTTTTGGTCATTATCACATCTATTCGCTAGAAGCATATTAGATCGGCTTTAGGTTTTAGATTAACATCTTGTTATCTTAAAAGCCGGTTTAGATCTGTTTCGAGCATCACATTATCTGAGTTACACATTCGTAGCTTAGATTTTGTTATATACGCACAATCGGCTATCTTAAGCGGATTCTGTCGTTTTCCGCATCGGCCAATCCAGCCGACACGTCTGTTTATTACACGCACGCATTTAATACTCTTTTGTCGTTACCTGTATCGGTAGAGCCTACCGATACGCCTATGTGAGAGATATTCGGAATTCCAGCCGATACGCTCTCGAATTTGACTTTGTTTTATCCCTTGTCAATTACAGGTCAAATTGACTGGCACGCTTGGTTGACTTTTCAGAGCTTGGCGAACACTTGCCCTCGGATTCCAGTGTGTTGATTTTTGTGTCAACAGTAGGACTCGGAGATCTGGCGCCGGCCATCGGGCGTGTTGCGGTTGGGCGGGAGGGTGAAAACAGCGACCTGGTACTCAGCCTCGGACGGTGAGGTTGGGTCAGATTGGATCTGATCCGAGACGGAGTGATCCAACTCGGTGATGTGCAGATTCCCTATCTGTACCCGGACCTGATCCGAGTACACTTCCGAGTTGTTGCAGAGACCGCAGAGTGCCAAGGTCGAGTCGTCTGGACGACCCAGCACATTCTCGCCGAGTTGGATGCACTCGGCGATGGATCTGGTAACGCGATCTATCCCGGAGATAAGATCGTCGTTGCAGACAACAGGGCGACGTGTCGCCCTGGGGCGAACGATCGGAGGATCGTTGATGTCAAGTTCGGAAACTCGACGAACGATGGAACTTTGGGCCATCAGATCGGATCTGACGCTTGTAGAATTGCCGCTCTCAGTGCTCGAGGGGCTGGTTGGTGGGTTTCTGGGAACCGTAGTTTTCGGGAAACTACCGAAGGTGAAGGAGAATCCGGCGGCGGCCTGCATCTGAATGTTGACGCTGCCGGAGAAGAAGATGCCGGATCTTGATGCCATCAAACTCGCTGCAAGGACTCCTGAGAAATCTCCCCTACCTGGCGCGCCAACTGTCGGATTGCTGATCCGGCAAGTCCACCAGTGGTATGCCCGGCGGTAGATTTGTAGGTGGAGAGGGGATTCCGGAGCCAAGAGTTGGATGGTTACGTGATGACGCAAGGGTTAGACAGGTTCGGGCCGCTCGGAAGCGTAATACCCTACGTCCTGTGTTTTGTGTATTTGATGAACTAGACGATGGTGAGTTGAAGCGCTTTCTATGGATCCCCTCACGGCCCCTTTATAGTCCAAGTGTCGTGGGTTACAAGTAAGGGAGGATATATTACATGGAATCAGGTCGGTTGAGATCCCTAGATATCCGGAATCCGTATCCGCGCCTTGATCCTGATCCTCGGAGGAACCTTCCGACGTCCAGCCGAGTGCCTGTCGGCCAGGTAGTCGTGCAGAGTAGTCTGGCAGAGTAGGTACCCAGTCAAGGAGGTAACTACTCGGCTGGGAGGTACCCTGGTCCACCTCTGTCACTACTCCTACTCTGGCGGATGCTTTGCCGCTATGGTTGTGCTGCTTGTTGGTCATCTCCGGCGGATGCTTCGCCGCCGTGGTGCTACTACTTCTGGTGAATACTTGGGCACCCTCATGTTGTGTCGTGATCTCAGCGGCCTCAGTGATGTTGTTCTTCGTGTAGGTTCACATGTTTTAGGTCATTTGGTTGGCTTGGCGGGTTGAGCGGGGTTCCTTCTCTTCTGTCGTCGTTCTGTTAGCTTGTTGGCCATTGGTTTTGTTGGTCTTTTTTTAATTTTTTCTTTTTTTTAGTCCCTTGTGTGCTTGTGTAGGTCAACTTCTGTTTGGCCTGCATCAAGTTATGTCTGTAAAGTGCTTTCTTCTTAATGAAATACATGCTTAGGCACGTTCGCGAAAAAAAAAACTTAAACTCTCCTCTAGCTAGCTATCGCCTGCCTAAGCGACTTCCCGTGCCTTTCACACGGCACGGCCCAGCGGGATGTCAACGGAACGAGTAACGGACAGCTAGGAGTTGTCTCACATTGTACTAGTGCCTAGCGCGCGCTCGCGCTCGGACATGTAAAGCTTGTATCACTCCTTGTAACACAAATTGTATCAAATTTCGAATCATCGTACCAATGGCATTATATGAGAAAGCGACATCATAATTATGGAATTTGATTGCAAAGAAGAGTGCCATAAGTGTCAAATAGTTAGTTAAGTGGTAGGCTTTAGCATAGTTAACAGTATGTTGGTAATAGGATGTCCTTATGCTGAAACAGGTCTGAAATCCTAAGAACATTAATTGTTCAGCATACGCAAACATTAACATAAGGTTTCTCCCAGAAGTAGATCGTCCAAGAGCTAATACGACACAAATAATTTACATTTGGGAATCTAACATTGATAGGAACTACTGGCTTCAACAGCATACTGTTGGCAGAGGACATCCCCTACGTCTTCAGAAGATGATCATTTGCCTCGGCCTGTAAAAAGGTTTACAAAATTGACAGTTAGAACAGTGGCCGGTTTAGGAAAACAAGGGCGCAGGAGATGGTATAAACATTTACTTTTGCTGAGATTACTTTCTGCATAATATATATCTGTGGCACCAGAAAGCTTTACTATTTTAATTTGACATTATCAAAGTCAGTTTCATGGCTATGATCGGCTATCAGGTAGTTTTTGGTTCAAGGGAAGTCACGACCAGCAGCTAAGCAATAAAGATGACCAGCAGCTAAGCAATAAAGAATAACAATTAATCTGGCAACACTTGTAAGCAAAGCTGGAATAAAATTGGTTCCTTACCACCCATCAAATAAGCAAGTGCTTTTATCAAAATACCTGACTGAAATACAAGCAACTTTCCACCAGTGGACTTCATAGCTAGAAAACTTGGCTGCACACAACATGATGGCCAGAATAAACTGGTATAATGAAACAGACAAAAATAACAAAATAATGACGACGATAAAATTTTACAAGCAGGTTATACTTTAATCACAATCATATAGCTTACTTTGTGAGTAAATGCGTACTAAACTGGTGAAGTAGATGAAATGCTAGTGCAGCCGTTAAACGCTGTATGGTCTGAAAACAAATAGTGGTACAACAAGGAGAGACACAAAAGGTCACATTCTAAAGATTACAGTATCTTCATAATAGCACCAAATGACGAATCACCAACCCTGTTGTTCTCAGATCAGGCGCACGTACCTTTTGGATGGGCTACCAACGAGATCATCATTGTTAGTAGGATCAGCTGAGCTTTCAGAAATGTCCAAAATACTTGTATTATTCAGTGGTAGATCTCTGGTTGCATGATGGAGGAGATGCTCAAAGCATTGTAAATGGAAGGTAAAATAGCATTGTTCACGAACCTGGAGCAGTATGGGGCCGTTTAGTTCCCAAAGAGCCCCAAAAATTTTCGGACTGCCACACGTTTCCTGTGGAACCCAAAAAAATTTGGTCCTCAGTGCTCCAGGCGTTTAGATGGCGAAAATTTTTGGCCTGCGCAGCAGCAGCATTAAATGCGGGCGAGTGCGGCGAATGAGCCCGGGGCCCTTACTGGGGGTCCTAATAGGTGCGGCACTGTAGCATGCGGGCGGCGAAAATTTTTGCGGTGGTGACGTTGGGCCGTTTAGTTCGCGAACTCCGGAACGGGCTGAAAGCCGAAAATTTTTGGGGCAGGCCGAAAATTTCCAGGAACTAAACGGCCCCTATATACCACTGGCGGTGGAGGTTGAATGGTTGATAGTTTCTTGCTTCAGTGGCTTGTGTTCACACCAACTTGATGGGAAAAGAAGGCAGGGTAGTCAAACTTGGAGGCTGCCGGGTACAGCTGCAGTGTTGTAGGTGCAGGAGGGGTAGGGCACCGTCAAGTCTTTCAAATACAGTAAAATGGCAGCCTTTTTTCCTTGCTTTGATTCTGCATTCACATGCTACTGGGGTTAAGAACAAGGAAGTAAAATGGTATAATTGAGTTTTAGGCAACATTCCAAGTTTTTTTTTTTTAAGATTTCATCATATGTATAGTAAACATGTACTACTTGATCAAGTAGTCCGATACAGAAATTAGGAAAACTTCATCATACCTTAGTGGGTATGAAAAGAGAGGGGAAATAATATATGAATCAAATAAGTAATTGAAGGAAAGGGAAGAAGCTATGTTATTTTTAAGAAAAATATGTGGCAGCAAACAATGGCTGCCCAGTAGCCATCCCTAGTCTACAATCCCTGTCTATTAAAAAAACATCTATCTGTGCAATAAATATATATAAACATGCATACATATATACTTTGTATCAGTTTTTGTATTATACTTTACATTTTGTTTTCGATTTGTGAGTGTGGTACTTGTTCCATAATTGCACATCGATACAATTGATCTAGAACTTAAACATCAGGAAGCTAAAGATTGGAGGCAGCTACTAATGTATCTGGACATTATACAACATACGGTTCGATATAATAGAGTTAGCACGACTGAAGAAAAAGGCAACTAAGAAATTAATTAGATACATTGTTTGGCTGGTGGTGACCATGCTTAGTGTCAGCATCGCTAATACAGGAAATGCTTGGTAGATAATATTAGAAGACGTGATTACCATGGGTATTAATGGTAGCATGAGATGGAACCAATGCAAATGGCAACAACTTGATAGCCGACCGCACCAATGTCTACAGGTGGCGTGCCACTTCTCTGCGCAAAAGTAGTATAAGGATTAAATTTGTTAGCACAATAAGTAACCTAAAAGAGAAGCGTAAGAAAATGGCATAATCATTTGGTTTTAGCAGGATTACCTTGGCAGCAAAGTTTCATTTGTGCTATTAAGAGGCTTGCAAATTTGTTATCCACCGGTATTACCTCTTATAGTCGATTATGGGCTGTTTGAATTATGAATGTAAATAGAAGGCAAAGGTGTATATTGTTTGTATCTAATTCTAGCATTTGTCACAGAACAAAACTATTTAATAAAACAAATGGAATAGCGGATGCAAAAGACATTTCAAACTTATCCCAGATTATGAACTAATCATGGAATGGGTAATGTTTTGGTACATAAAAATGCAGTAGGTAAAGGCATTATAGTACATTAAGTACATATCAAGTAGCGTGCAAGATTAATTGTAAAGGTAAGTTTCAGCTTTGTGTGGTAGCATAACATGTAGATGAGCTGGTTGATCCTGAAGAAAGCTTCGACACACTTCCTACATGTAGTATATAGTGGCTATTGTGTGAACACAGAGGAAAAAAAAAGTACTTGCTCATTGACTGAAATGTGGACATGAATACTGACTATTGTGTGAACACGGAGAAAAAAATTATTCTTGCTCATTGACTGAAATGTGTGAACTTGAGAAAAATTCATTTTTTGGGCCGATGTCTTGTCAAGGTCCGATCTAAGTATGAACGCAACAAAAATTCAGTGTGTACATTTGGTACCAGTCCTCGTATGACTGGTTTTCATAATTCAATATTAAAATGTAGAATAAGTGCAAATGTGCAATTGAACTTACCAAACCTAGGAAGCTGCAATTCTGGTTTCTCTGTACAGGCTAAAGTAGCAGTAGAACTCTTTTTTTTCCTCTCTCTAGCTGCATATGAAAAGAAAAAGAAAGAAAAGGTAGATGAATTTTGGGCTCATACCTTGTGAAACAGCGAAATTGAGTGAAATCAAATCAATTTAGTACAGTACTTGAGAAAATCTATAACAAAGTAGAATAGTGAATCGGTTAAAAAGTATATGAGTTGATTGGAATGTTAACCAGTTCAGCAACTTCTGCAGGCTGCAGAAAGATTTTGAACAAATGAATATAAAGGCAACATATGCAGGAATGATTGGATCTAGAAGTTGCTGGAACAGATAAACACTCACTAACCTGGCAAACCATCGCAAGGAGTTTGTTAGCTTCTCCACAAGCAGATGCCATATGGTCCATTACCCCACAAGGAACTCCGACAACACGATTCTCAACCTGCATAATTGTTCACCAACGAACAGCTCATGAAGTTGCTGAAGTTATTACGGTTCTAAAATCGTTCCAGTATCTGCATTTAAAAGTCTGAGCAGTTAATACCTTGCTAAAAAGCAACTAAGTGAACACATGAGCTGGCTAAAATGGAAATCGAGAGCCTTGCCTCGGGGATTCCACTTGGGATTCTCAGCAGCGACAAGGTTGCCGTAGAGCTGCTTCCTTGAGGACTTGGGCGACGCCGACAACAGCTTCTTTCTCCATGAAGGTCCTGGTGCAGGACGACGCCGCGCCCTCCAGGAGGCGCCGCATCACACGGCGCGCCTTGGCCTCCGTGGATGCCCGCCCGGCGCCGCGGCCATCCTGCTCCTCCAAGATCTCCGCCAGGCTCCACCCGGCATACTCCATGACGAGGAACGCGCTCCCAGCGGTAAAGGAGGTAGAGGTAGAGTGGGGGACTGGGGGTGGGAGGAGAAGAGGCGGACGCGAACGCGGGCGAGGCCCGCCCGCCCGGCCGCGCGGCCGCGAGAGGGAGGAGGACGAGGAGGAGGAGGAGGAGGAGGAGAGGGGGCCGTCGCCGCCGGCGGGGTTCCCCGCCCGCTGCGCCACCGGGAGCCATAGCCAAGCTCCGCCCGCCGCGGCACCGGGAGCCGTGGCCGAGATCCGCCTGAAGCCGAGTTCCGCCCGCCGCGCCGCCGGAAGACGCGGCCGACCTCCACCTCGCCGCATGGACGGCGGCGGCGGCGCGGAACGCGAGGGGGGGGGCCGCGCCGCGCCGCTGGGAGACGCGGCCGAGGTCCGCGGGCTGCGGCGGCGGGAGCTACGGCGAAGCTCCGCGGCGCCGGGAGATGCGACTGATCCTCGCCGCGGCGGTGCGACACCCGGGCGGGGGGGGGGGGGGGGGGGGGTGGGGGCCGACGGTACCGCGACAAAATTGGGATTTCAAAAGTGGTGCGTTTGCCATCCCGCAAATGGGATTAGCTAGGCTGCCATTACCAAATATTCTCAGACATGCTGGAATGCTATTTGAGAAGATTTGAACTCAAATTTGAGGGTTTTTGGACCGGACTATTTTTTCTTTCCCGTTTTGCCCCTGGCCAACCAAACCTCCATGTTCCTGTCTCTCCCGTCGCCATCTCCTTCTCTAGGAAAAAAAAAAGCTCCCGATGCCGAGATCTGCCCGACGCCCTCCCTCCACGCCGGCCCCGACATCCTCCCCCGACGCTGGCCCTGACGTCCTCCCCCGGCGCCGCCCCCGACGCGGCTACCCAGGCGCTGGCCCCGACGTCCTCCCCCGGCGCCGCCCTCGACGCGGCTCCCCCGACAGCTAGACGCGCCGCCCCCGACGCCCTCCTCCATCCGTGCCTAAGAGCTGCTGGGCGCCGGGCCGGCTGCAGGGTGCCGCGCCGGGGCGGCGCGACGTGGGCGGGCAGGACGGCGTGGAGAGGCGGCGCGCGCGACATGGACGGGGTGGGGCAGGGCGGCGCGGAGAGACGGCGCGTCGCCCAGCCGTCGGGGAGCCGGGCACAGCTGCCTGTGGCGGCTAGGGTTGGAGAGGTTCTGGGAGGAGATGGCGACGGGCATTTGTGGATAAAGCTCCTATGGCCAGGGGCAAAACGGGAAAGAAATTATGGTCAGGTCCAAAAAACAATTAAATTTGAGTTCAAATCTTCTCAAATGGCATTCTAGCGTGTTGACACCGTTTGATAATGTCAGTCCAGCGAATCCCATTTGCGAGATGGCAAAATTCCAATTTTCTCCGATAGCACGGGGTGGAGGGGGGAAGAGTTTTTTTTTCAAGGTCGCGAGGTGTGGGGCAAGGGAACGGGCAGCGCAGCAGGAGAGAGAAGTTCGAGATTTTTTTCCACGCGGTTCCGACGAACTGAGACTTGATACCTGTATTACGTGGAGTGCGGGTTAGATTTCAACGAAATATAGGAGGTTAAATGTAAAAAGTCGCCGACAACGGCCCATCTCTAGCCGATGGATCCCGATCGGACGACCAAAATCAATTGAAGCGACGTAGACACCGTGGCCATCGCCGAAACTCAGCTCCTTTCATATATAGAAATTATGTGGAGTGCGGGTTAGATTTCAACGAAATATAGGGGGTTAAATGTAAAAAGTCGCCGGCAACGGCCCATCTCTAGCCGATGGATCGCGATCGGACGGCCGAAATCAATTGGAGCAACGTGGACGCCGTGGCCATCGCCAAAACTCAGCTCCTTTCATATATAGAAATTCTTTCTTCCTTGGGCCCATACGTCATCCTCACTCGTCTAACCTTTAATAGTGATTTAAGTGACGGAATGACTTGAATGGCACATAGGGGATATGGGAATTAGAATGATGGCATTGAAGGAAGCGTTGTATTTTCAATGGCACATAAGAGAGTGGTGTGTGTATATATTTCAATGGTATAGTTGGAATTTTCTCTATGACATAAACGGTGGCCGTGATACACATGTAGCTTGGCAGGTACATCGATATTGGTCAGGTCGCGATCGAGTCTTTAGTTGTGTACAGAGTACAGACAACACGGACTGAGAGAATCGTCGCATGAAGCCGACGTCAGACCCGGCAAGATTCACGAGGGTCTGGTAAAAGACAAACGAACTCGTGAGGTACGCGGGCATGCGTCAACGTACACGTACATCCCTGCCTTTTTGTTCGTATGCAATGGCGAGATGTATGGCGTGGGTACAAACTGTACAAGGGAGCGAGGCTGCCCCGTTTGTTTTGCTCTCTCTGCTTTTTATTTCGTCGTCTACTACTAATTAATGTTCTCAGGCTCTTCTGGGAGGAAAATATGTGCAAGAAGGGGTTTTTTTTTCTTAAGGAACATCTGCAAGAAGTTTTGCGTGAACCAAACCAGATAGCGACCTTTACACACTACTAAAAAATAATTTGTAGGAGCACCCTGTTTTTATTCTAAGAGCGGGTCAAAAAGTAACCCGCTTCTATAAAGAGAGCGAGGCTGCTGTAGCAGTTGACCCGTTCCTAAAAATAAATTTTTAGAAGCGATTGACGCCACCCGCCCCTAAATATAACGCCGCCCCTGAAAATGGGATGCCATATTCAGGATCACACAAAAACCGAGCAAATAGAATCACACAAAAACCCACCAAAATGCCCTGAGATCTGGCCAGATCCGCCCCCCAAATCACCGCAGCCAAATCTACCCGCCTCTCACCTTGTTACCGAAGCACCCTTCCTCTCCCTCCTCGGTGCGCGAGGCGAGCGAGCACGAGATCCCGCGCACCAAGAGGGTGGTGCTTCACCTCCAGCCAAGGAAAGTTCTAGTGGTGCTATTGAGCGGGCGAGGGGGGTGGGGTGGGGGAGGCTGGGTGCCGGCCGCCGGACGTGGGTGCGGGAAATGGAGCCAGGGTGCTCGGCCGCTGCGGTGGTCGAGGGGTGATTTGGGCACGTATCACCAGCTAATGGTTTTGAAACCAACCCAAAACCACACTAGACTATTTTATTATTAACACACTTTAGAAACCAACCAACTCCATCCACTTGCTATTCCACCCAAACCAACCCAAGCTACTTGCTCTTTTAAAAAACTATTGTCGGTCAAAACCCACCGGCGAGTAGCAACAGGCAACACGAAGAGCCGGGAGGTCACCGGGGCGCTGGCAGGCACTGCTTCCGCGGACAACGGCCCGCAATCCGGCACACGCCGAAGATTCCGGAGATTGTAAGGCGTGCCACCTGACCTATACCCGATCAGGAAGGTGCGAACGTGCTTGCAACAATTTGCCTGCATACACAAACACGTGAAAACGTAAGTTCGAGCCGTAGTCGGCTCCCCGGGACGACTCTTGCATCGGCTTTAAGGAACCGATCGAGTCCCGGTGTCAGATTAGATCTGCATCTATCCGGATATTGATGAATAAAGCAAATAACTATAAAAAAACTACTTCAATTAAATCTAGCTGATCTAATCCACGACGGTAAAAGTCTCACTGCTAGATTGGAACACCCTACACGTAATTGGGCCTAATGAGTGTAATAAATAACTAAACCTTAACCAGAATAGAGGCATAAGAACAAGCTAAAGCCGATTCCCGGATCAATTCCCTGTTAAGACTAAGGCAAAGCATCTAATATGTCACCGGATCATCCAACCCGTTTGCAAGGCCTAACCTAGCAGATATTACGCCAATTCTTAAGTATAAGAACAAACTGTAACAGATTAGATCTACTAGATGGAAAAGAAGTAGGGTGTTGTCTCCGTGCAACTAATTCTATGCAACAAGAATTAGCATAAGATTAAAATGTGGTTGCACAGAAACAATATGATATTCGTAGATGATAAGCAACAAAAGCATAATGAATCTACTAAAAGCCATGCTACGAACATCAAGATAACTAGTACTACTCGCCATAAAAAACGCTTCAGTACGAGTAATACTAAGGTAAAAGCAAGAACAACACTGCCCTGATCGCAAGAAGCGATCAGGGCAGCATGGCGCTTACTTGGACGAAACCCTAGAATTAGGGGTGGCGGTGCGCTGAGAGTTGTTGTTTGCAAAACGTGATGACGTTCTCCTCTTACGAATATCATAGGGTACATATTTATAGTCCGGAGATTTGGGAAACAATCTAAACTAATGTGTCCATATCAGACTCTATCTCTAACTCAATCTGAACTAAATCTAATGATACACGGCCCATAAGGCCCAAATGCTCACGCATGAACCGATTCGTAAGCCTTCTTCAATCTCTTCATTAAGCCCAACTCACTCGCGGCCCATAAATTAACCCTGGCGATAACACATGCCCCCTGATTTTGGCAATGATAATTCCAAAACCACTCTGTCGCTTCATCTTCCCGTTAATGCTCCTTAAAATACACTGCAACTACCAAGGAAGACGCAACGTCTCTGCAATTGGCTCCTCGTAGAACGTGAAACTGCCGATCCATCTCCCATTTTTTACTATTTAAACTCATCCCGAATCGGCTCTCTTCACGGCAAACTCATCTTCCTCCCAAAGCCAAGTAGCACAGAAAACCCCCACCTTCAGCAGCCATGGCGATTTCTTCCTCCTCCGGCTCCAACTCCATCGGCCATTCTTTCTCCCCTCCTTCTTCTCCTTCCTCTTCAGACCTGTCTGCCTCCTCCCTCGACTCCATTCCAGAGAGTCGAGAACCGACGCCGGAATACAATCCGACGGCGGCACACGAGGCGCTTGCTCCTCTGCATTGGGATGCAGAGGAGTTCGAGTTCGGGATCGTCTCTGAAGACGATGAGCCCGAGACCGAAGGAGAAGACCTCCGGATCCTGTTCCAGGAGGAGCCGGAGAGTACCAGTGACAACGGCTTCTCCTGGGATGGAGCCGATTCCTCCTCGGAAGAGGCGATCGGCTCCCCCTCCAGCGATGACGAGCCGATGGGCGGAAAGCCCTTCCGGTTCCTCGGGTCCTCCGAGGAGGACAGCGAGGAAGAGAGCGGCGGTGGTAGCGGCTGGAGCGACGACGCCGAGACCGACGGCGGCAGTAGCGCCTTCGACGGCGCCAGCGACGACGACGACGACAGCGACGATGGAGATGCGCCGGCTCGAAGCCCCAAGCGCCGTAGGTACTAGGTACCTACGAGTAGTAGGTGTAGGTAGTAGAGTAGAAGTAAGACTGTAAAGCCGAAGGATTCGTCCTTTGTCAAATCGGCTTCCTGCTTGTAAAAATCCAACCTTTAATGAAATTCCTCTTCATCTTGTTTGTTTGGATCTCACCCAAAAAGCCGATGGCATCGCATCAGGCTTTACTAACATCCAAGAGCCGACGGAATTCGAAATTAGAAGCAATCCGCATAAGAACAGAACACCACTTCCACTCTGAATCTGACTCGTAATAGACACTCCAAGTTCGAACGTAATTCGAGAACCCCGCTCCATAAATTCGAGCAAAACTCGCAAAATCATCCATAATTCGAATCAGAACCCGCAAAACAACCAAACCCTAAGTCAGCAGATCTGAACCATGGCGGATTCTGCAGCTCAGACAACGAATTCTGCAACCAATGATGCGGCAATCTACGGCCTGAAGGTAATATTCAGCCTACCCTTTTGACTTTTTTCAGCTTGTTGAGCCTCTAACAAATTAAACTCTGAAATATGACACCACATGTAAATTTCTGAATCTCTGAACTTCAGGTGCCAGACATCCTTCTGCCGCATCCTTCCAATCCCAAATCCTTTTGTTTTGGCCCACGAATTTATGAAAATCCCACAGATTTAATCTCTTGTGAAGCAAATAGGATCCCTTTCGTAAGTCAAAACATTGATTTGAACCTCTGGGCCGACTGCTTAAGAGCCTGGCCTAACCCTCCTGAGAGCTGGACTACATGGTATAGCAGAGTAACAAAAACTTATATGCTCTTGTGGCAGTAATTGAACATAGCCGATGCACTTAGCTTATCATTATCACCCCTTGACAAAGATGAGAACCTTCTGAAAACCATCGGCTATTTTTGGTCTGACGCTCTGAACTGTTTCCTCTTTGGCCACGGTACCATGACCCCTACTCTGCTAGATGTCACCATGATCACTGGCCTAGACATTGGATCCCCCAATCCTACTGCCCACAAAATGGCAGAAGTCCCCTTTAAACTTTCATCCAAGGCAAACTGCACAAACTGGGACACTTACACATAAAACAAAAGGTCCAGTGACTGAAAAGGAACACACAGTCTTTTAAAATCTTTGGTTAGAACATTTCATCTTCTGTGGTCCTTCCTTAGCTCCAACTAAGAATTACCTTCCTTTGGCCTACCACCTGGCCCATGGCAACCGCACCGGCCTAGGCAAACTTTTCCTTGGAGAAACATACAGATGTCTCCACCTGATGACAACCAACATGCTTAACCAAAAGAAACTCAAAACTGGAGGCCCTTGGTGGTTTATTCAGTTATGGGCACAACTTGATCCTGAATATGTAATCTCCGAGGAAGAGGTACTGAATCTGTGCACTTATCCTTTCTGAGTCCTCTATCCCTTTACTTGACTAATCCTGCTCACCCTGCTTACAGCAACAAGATGATCCAGAACCCGTGACCAGTAACGAGGAACCATTCCACTTTCTTCCAACTGCTCCTGATGTCCTCTTTTGCAAGGGATCACCATCAATGAAGAAAGTAATAATGGCTGCTCAGCCAGACTTACTCCAGTCGGCTTCTAAATGAAGACAAACCTCTGCAAGTGTTGCCCCCCGAGTCCCAACTAAGAAAAGAAAAATGATCACGAGGCGAGTCATCAAGAAATCAGCACAAGCTTCCCCGAGTCCATCAGAGTCTAACACCAACCAGGTGACTCATCTTTCTAAAACCTCTTCTTTATTGTGTATATATGTATTCTGGTTGACTGTAATCCTATTTCCAGGACGCAGCTAAGGACATCCTTAATACTAGCAGCCCAGTACAACACGAAGTCATCGTTCATGAAGCTGACACTGGAGCAACTGAAACTTCCAATGCTCTGACGGATGTGCATGACGAACAGGCTGATATAATCGAAGCCCCTGTTGTCACCTCCAAACTAACTGGATCGGCCGCACTTGAACCGATCATCACTTCTTGTTCAGAACAGGTAACGTTATGAGCCGATTCAAATCAGCTGATCACTCCATTAATGCACTTCGCTCCCAACTAATCTTCATCATATCGGTAGGGCTTCAATATTTCAGACCTGCTCTCCTTTGACCCAGCATCAATGGGTCTGAATGCACCGGATGCAGAAATGCAATCACCACAGTAGCCGATTACAATTACAAATCAGCTTCAGAATATCAAGCGTCTGCTCTCTGCTCCCATTACTGCTGTAGTTGGTGATTCCAGCGAAATAAAGAACATCTTCGAGCAAATAGAATCCCAACTCCCAGAGCCGCTGCAAATCAAGCTTTGGCCAGCCAGCAATCTTCCATTCTTCCGGGTAGAAGTGAATAGAGCACAACAAAGAATAGAAGCACGTCGTTCTCAAGTCTCTCTGAAAGCTGACATTGCTCAAAAGTGCAAGGCCCTCAACCAGAAGAAGGCAACTCTAGATATCAAAGCTGACGTGTCTGCCAACATGAACCGACTCGGTCTCCTGAAGAAAGAATTGGCAGAACTCGAAGAAAAGGTCCGCACCACCAAGAAACTCATTCAGGCCGAGGAAGCTTCTATTGCAAACTCCAAACAAGAAACCCAAGAAATAGCCGAGCAGATACAAGCAGAGTTTGTAGAGATAAGCACCTTGAGTCGGCAGATAGTAACAGGCGATGACAAGGATGACGAAGCAATCATCGCACGAGCAGACGCCGTCCGCACAGAAGCCATCCATGCCATAAAAGAATTCCTGAACTAATAGATAGGCTCAAGAAACATTTAGTATTGCATATTAACCTGAAACTTGTAACTGTTTAAAACATCTTAAGTCGATGGTCACACATCGGCTATCTCGCTTCTCATATATTATCTCTTTTCTTCTTCTTTTTTTACTGGCCAACTCAACGTGTTGGCCTTTTCTCTTTTTTTTTACTGGCCAACTCAACTTGTTGGCCTTTTTTTTTACTGGCTACTGGCCAACTCAACGTGTTGGCCTTTTTTTTTACTGGCCAACTCAACGTGTCGGCCTCTCATGGCCAACTCAATGTGTTGGCCTCTCATGATTCAGCCAGATGGATTTCATCTGCTTTTGTCATTCGCCCTTCCACATGCTCGGGAAATATTTCTTGAGGTGTTGGCCATTGACAGCCATAGGAAACTTGACACCATCCAACTCCTCAAGCATGTAGGCATTTCCAGGCAAAACCTGATCAACCTTGTACGGTCCGTGCCAAGTTGGAGACCACTTGCCATATTTTCTATCTTTGGTTCCCAATGGTAACACTGCCTCCCAAACTAGGTCTCCAACCTGGAATTCTTTCGGCCTGACCTTTTTGTTGTATGCACGAGCAACTTTAGCCTTGTTTTCCTTAATTTTCTCAAGTGACCAAAGTCTCAGCTCTGTAAGATCTTCCACGTTGTCACTCATCAAGGCCGCATATTCTTCAGTCGTCAGATCATTCTGGAACTCAACACGTCTTGATCCAGCCGTGATCTCCCATGGTAACACAGCGTCTTGACCGTAGACTAAATGGTACGGCGACGTCTTGATGGATCTATGACATGAAATACGATATGCCCACAAAGGTTCTGACAACACCTCATGCCAGCGCCTAGGATATTCATCGATCTTTCTTTTGATCAACTTGATAAGGCTCTGGTTGGATGCTTCAGCCTGTCCATTAGCCTGGGCATAATATGGAGATGATCTGATCAGCTTAATCCCCATGTCATCAGCGAATTTCCTAAATTCCTCTGATATAAAGTTTGATCCTCCATCAGTCGTAATGGTTTGAGGAATCCCGAACCTATGAATAATGTGCTCTTTGACGAAACTGATCACATCTCTAGATGCCACCGACCTCATGGGTACCGCCTCTACCCATTTTGTGAAATAATCTGTAACAGCTAACACCCATTGGTGGCCCTTGCTAGACGGTGGGTTAATCTGGCCGATCATATCCATGGCCCAACCCCTGAACGGCCATGGCTTAATAATAGGATTCATTACTGATGCCGGTACCATCTGAATCTTACCGAATTTCTGACATGCTTGACATCCCTTGTAATATTTGAAGCAGTCTTCAAGCATGGTAGGCTAGTACTATCCCGATCGCCTAATCAGTCATTTCATCTTGTGAGCCGATTGATGAGTACCACAGGCTCCTTCATGAATCTCATGCAAGAGCCGATTCGACTCTGCAGGTCCCAGACATTTAAGCAGCAGTCCTTCCAAAGTCCTGTAGAACATGTCGTCCCCAATCAGAACATACTTCATAGCTTTGAGTCTTATCCTTCTGGGTGCCCCCCGAGCCGAATCCTTCAAATAATTAAAGATATCGGCTCTGCAGTCTCCAGGTTCTAGAAACTGAACTTCCACATCGACCCCATCGGCTGTTTCCTTGTAACCGGAAGCCATCTGTGCCAAATCATTGGCTTCATTGTTCAGAGTTCTGCGTATCCAGTGCAAATTAATGTACCTGAATTGTGACATCAACTCACGGCATTTCATCCATATTGGGAAAAGAGCCTCGCTCTCACATTTATATTCTTCTGTGAGCTGTGAAATCACCAATTTCGAATCCCCAAATATTTCCACTGCCTCTACACCAGCTTCCAGGAGTAATTCCATCCCTCTGCGCACAACTTCATATTCTACTAAATTATTGGTGCATGGAGCAGTCATCCTGATGGAAAAAGAATAAGTCACCCCTCGAGGTGACACCAACAGAATTCCCACGCCGCATCCATCGTCGCATGCCGATCCGTCAAAAAACATGGCCCAGGCACGTATAAACAGTGCAGCTATATCGGTGCTGACCCTGTCTGCCACGAGATCCGCCAGTGCCTGTCCTTTGACTGCCTTCACAGGCTGATATCGGATATCGAACTCTGACAATGCAAACATCCACTTTCTGAGCCGGCCTTTCAGAACTGGAGCCGACAGCATATACTTTATGACATCCGATTTGCAGATGACAATCATTTCCGCCAAGAGCAAAATATGATGAAGCTTTGTGCATGTAAAGAATAAACAGAGGCAAAGCTTCTCGATCTCAAGGTACCTGGTCTCGGTGTCTAACATGCGCCTGCTGAGGTAGAAAACCACCCTCTCCTGGCCGTCGTGCTTCTGAATCAATACCGAAGCAATGGAAGTGTCACCCACGGACAGGTACACGTAGAAAGGCCTATCTTGCTGGGGTGGAACCAACACTGGAGGCCTCGATAGATATTCCTTGATTTCATCGAAAGCCATATGTTGCTCTGCCCCCCAGCGAAACTCAGCATCAGACTTGATTTTCACCAAACCCATGAATGGTTCGATGCGCCCAGACAGATTGGAGATAAATCGTCTGACAAAGTTGATTTTGCCCATGAGCTTCTACAAATCTTTCTTCATAGTAGGCGGTCTCATTGTCCTTACAGCTTCTTGACTTTTCAAGCCAATCTCGATTCCCCGCTCGTGCACCAAGAATCCTAAGAACTGACCGGCCGATACACCAAAGGCGCACTTCTTTGGGTTCATTCTAAGCCCAAACCTTCGAGTCCGCTCCAAGACTTGACGCAAATTTTCCAGATGTCCCCCAGCCGACGTGGACTTGACCACGACATCATCAATGTAGATCTCTACCAACTTGCCGATGAGATCATGAAAAATATAATTCATGGCACGTTGATACGTTGCACCGGCATTTTTCAATCCAAAGGTCATAACCAAGTACTCAAACAACCCGACCGCGCCTGGTACTCTGAACGCAGTTTTGTGTACATCCTCTGGGGCAATAAAAATATTGTTGTAGCCGGCATTACCATCCATAAAACTCATCATCTTATCACCAGCCGCTGCATTGATCAATGTTTCCGCAACAGGCATCGGATACTCATCTTTTGGCGTTGCTCTGTTGATGTCTCTGAAATCCACGCAGACTCACCATTGGCCATCTTTCTTTTGGACAGGGACCACGCTGGAAATCCACTCCGCATAATGACATGGCCTGATGAATCCTGCATCCAGCATCTTTTGCACCTCTTTCTTAACCTCCTCTAGGACTTCGGCCTTCATCTGCCGTGCTGGTTGCTGAAACGGCCGAAATCCTTTCTTAAGCGGGAGCCGATGCTCGACGATATTTCTATCCAGACCGGGCATCTCAGTATAATCCCATGCAAAACAGTCCCGGTACTCCTTCAACAGTGCTATCATTTGCCTTCGATCGCGGCTTATCCCTGGGACCGATAACGACTTCCTCCAAATCGTTAGCAAACGTAAACCCGTACCCTAACTTGCCGCCGTCTGAAAGATCGACATCGACAGCAAACACAGGGAGATAACAAGAAAAATTTTCCGGCCAACCACACGGGCTGGCCGTTCCCACATTTCCGTTATTATTCAAAATTGAATGCTCAGCAAAGGCCATTGTTTGTACATAATGTAACAATTGTAACCCCAAGTATATATTACTCATTTTTTGGGAGCCGGTCGCTGGGACCGGCCTCTCTAACCTTGCTGGATTCCGTAGCTTGCCAGGATGTGTCTACTCTGCGAGGCCAGTGGATAAGACTTGCCTCAACCCGTTTTTTGTCGCTTCAATCCGATCACAGTCTTCCAGCGCGATCCCTGAGATCGGCTCTTGCCATTCCGCATCCCAGGCGTTCATGTCCGCAAGCGAAACCTCGCTGGATTCTTCTGCACAAACCACCTCCACTTCATCGCCATCCCACTGGACCAAAAACCGGTGCATCGTGGAAGGAACGCAACAATTTGCGTGAATCCAGTCCCTCCCAAGTAGTACTGTGTATGTACTCTTACTGTTGACGATGAAGAACGATGTTGGAACGGTCTTGCGGCCAACTGTCAACTCCACATTGAGGACACCCTGTGCCTCCGACGGCTGACCTTTGAAATCATTGAGCATCACGTTGGTCTTGATAAGATCAGCAGTGGAATGACCCAACCGGCGCAACACTGAGTATGGTATCAGGTTGACTGCGGCGCCAGTGTCGACCAACATTCTGTTCACAGGTTTGCCATCGATGAGGCCCTTGAGATACAATCCCTTCAAGTGCTTGTAGCTTTTCCCCTTGGAATTCTCGAAGATGATCGGCTGTGGGCCGAGATCCAGCTGCGCAATGGCTAATTCCTCCGGTTGGGGCGCCCGAAACTCTGATGGGAGCACGAACACCATGTTCACATCAGCTGATGGCTTGTCATCGGCTCTTGGCTGCTTGGGGCACCACTCCCTCCTTGGAGGGCGCCTTTCCACCCTTTGCGGGCGCCTGACTTGCTCTGTGAGATCTGGACGTGCTTTCCTCAGCACGTCAAGGTACTTTGCTTCCGCCTCTTCGAGATTTCGTAGGCGCTGCACTCTGCGCTTCTGTGATCGGCTGAGCCTGTCAGGACACCATCGTGGACGATGATACTTGTCTTCCTCTTCTAGCTCAAAATCGTCTCTGGACGGCCGCTCAACATGGTCGTTGTGACATGTTTTGGGCCCCAAGCGCTGGAACACCGACGTCTCATGTTCCTGAGGCCTGCACTCCAAGCAATCATCTATAGTAGGCAATCGGCTCATGCCGGAATTCCAACAGTACCTGAAGAACAGGCAATGCCAGTGGTCGTGTATAGCCTGGCATCTCCCTAGCGTCCTCCCTGTGCGGTGCTCATACTCCTCCTCTTCCGATTCATATCGGCGGCACAACTTGTACTGATACTGGTATTTTTCCAGAAGCCGATTAGAAGCTGGGAGCTGATTACGGATGTGACGCACTTGCTCTTCAGTCACATGTTGCTGCTCCAGCTCGTGTTTATCCTGGGGCCATTTGCCAGAAATGGCCTCTTTCCTCTGCTCGACACGACGGCGCATGGGTCCCGCCATGTTGATCTGGAATGCCAAGTTCTGGCCCTTAGGTCCGAAATCTGACAGCTCCACCACGTTAGCTTGTGGGAACGGTTGACTGTCCACTTTCATCATGTGTTGGGCCAGAATTAATCGGTCCTGGTCGATAGGCGATTGAATCTGCCAACGTAGCTCCTTGCAGTCATTTGTGGCATGGGTGAACGAGTGGTGCCACTTGCAGTACAGCCTCCCCTACAGCTCTTGTGTCGTTGGTAGCTTGTGATTCTCTGGGAGCTTCAACTGCTTTTCCTTGAGCAGTAGATCAAAAATCTGCTCTGCCTTGGCCACATCAAAGTCAAAGCCCTTCACAAGCCCCTTCTGTTTGACCCATTTGCACAGGACGGGGTTTGCCCCCTGGGTCCACTCTGCTACAGCCACTTCCTGTTCCTCGCCAGAATCATCGGAATCACCTGCTTGGGCCATATTGACATGGCGCTTGAATTTTTCCTGGTACAGCTCGGGGTGGTAGTGTTCATACGCTGTAAGCTTCTGCACCATGTGTGCCAGCGAGAAAAATTCCAACTGAAAAGCCAGATCCTTGATCGGCTTAGCGAGTCCCAAAACTGCCAGATCAACCGCTTCTTTTTCTGTTATGCGCGACGTGTAGCATCGGTTCTTGACCTCTCGGAAGCACTGTACGTACTCTGAGACGCTTTCACCTCTCTTCTGCCTGACTTGGGCGAGGTCAGCAATCCCGGGTTCAGCAGCCTCTGAATGATACTGGGTGTGAAACTGATCTTCCAGTTGCCTCCAAGTCCGGATCGAATCTGGAGGCAGTGATGTGTACCATCCAAAAGCTGAGCCTATGAGAGACTGGGAGAAGAAACGGACCCTCAGGGGATCCGATACTGAGATCATCCCAAGCTGCATCAGGTATCGGCTCACATGTTCAATGGAGCTGGCTCCTTCTGATCCGCTGAATTTGGTGAACTCCGGAAGCCGATACTAGGGTGGCAACGGGATCAAATCGTAGTCACTTGGATACGGCTTGGAATAGCCGATCTCCTTTCTCTTGGGCAGGATGCCAAACTGGTCCCTTAGTATTGCACTAACCTGCTCCACACTAAGAACTCCTGGGGCTGAGGGCTCAGCACTCGGCCCGGTAGCGTACTTTGCCAGCCATGCCTGTTTCTCTGCGTTTGCCCCTGAGGCTCCTGTACCCACCAGCTGCCCCGTGCGTGTTGGGTTGATATTGTCAGGTATATACACGCACGTGTAGCCGTGAGGGATCTCTTTGGGCGGCTCGTTCAAGAACTGTCCCTCCCCAGGGTCAGCGCCGATCTTGTAGACGACGTAGATCGGCGAACTCTGCTGTCCTGCCGCCGCGAGCGAGTACGATACTGGCGGCCTAGATTGCAATGCAGCTTCCCCCCTATGACTCCCCAGGACTGGTCCCGATGGGGAGTACTGGTTCTTGATCACCTCCTGGACAACACGATGTGCCACGCGCTCGAGCTCATTCACCAGGCTCTCTGAGTGCCGATGAAGCGTATGAGCCACCATATAGTTCATCTCCTGGCGTAGAGCCCTGGTGCGCTCCTCTGATGGCACAGACAGATCAACGTTGTCGAGAGCGCCCTCTGGTGAGAACCCCTTCCACCTGATGCCGTGGTTGCGGGTCCTCTCGAAAGAGCCGATAAGATCGGCTTCAAACTGAGCTTTGACCTCATCATATTTTTGCTTGTGTTCTGGAGTCAGCTCTCCGTACGTGACAGGTTTGGTGACCGGCGGAACAGGAGCTTGGTCTTGAGGTCCAGTCATCTCTGCATCGGGCGTTATTGTTGATGAAGGTCCCACCAGGCGTGCCAGAATGTGTTGTCGGTCAAAACCCACCGGCGAGTAGCAACAGGCAACACGAAGAGCCGGGAGGTCGCCGGGGCGCTGGCAGGCACTGCTTCCGCGGACAACGGCCCGCAATCCGGCACACGCCGAAGATTCCGGAGAATGTAAGGTGTGCCACCTGACCTATACCCGATCAGGAAGGTGTGAACGTGCTTGCAACGATTTGCCTGCATACACAAACACGTGGAAATGCAAGTCCGAGCCGTAGTCGGCTCCCCGGGACGACTCTTGCATCGGCTTTAAGGAACCGATCGAGTCCCGGTGTCAGATTGGATCTGCATCTATCCGGATATTGATGAATAAAGCAAATAACTATAAAAAACTACTTCAATAAAATCTAGCTGATCTAATCCACGACGGTAAAAGCCTCACTGCTAGATCGGAACATCCTACACTTAATTGGGCCTAATGAGTGTAATAAATAACTAAACCTTAACCAGAATATATGCCTAAGAACAAGTTAAAGCCGATTCCCGGATCAATAACCTGTTAAGACTAAGGCAAAGCATCTTATACGTCACCGGATCATCCAACCCGTTTGCAAGGCCTAACCTAGCAGATATTACGCCAATTCTTAAGTATAAGAACAAACCGTAACAGATTAGATCTACTAGATGGAAAAGAAGCAGGGTGTTGTCTCCGTGCAACTAATTCTATGTAACAAGAATTAGCATAAGATTAAAATGTGGCTACATAGAAACAACATGATATTCGTAAATGATAAGCAACAAAAGCATAATGAATCTACTAAAAGTCATGCTACAAACATCAAGATAACTAGTACTACTCGCCATAAAAAACGCTTTAGTACGAGTAATACCAAGGTAAAAGTAAGAACAACACTGCCCTGATCGCAAGAAGCGATCAGGGCAGCATGGCGCTTACTTGGACGAAACCCTAGAATTAGGGGTGGCGGTGCGCCGAGAGTTGTTGTTTGCAAAACGTGATGACGTTCTCCTCTTACGAATATCATAGGGTACATATTTATAGTCCGGAGACTTGGGAAACAATCTAAACTAATGTGTCCATATCGGACTCTAGCTCTAACTCAATCTGAACTAAATCTAATGATACACAGCCCATAAGGCCCAAATGCTCACGCAGGAGCCGATTCATAAGCCTTCTTCAATCTCTTCATTAAGCCCAACTCACTCTCGGCTGTTAATTTATGGTGATAACAAAAAACCCAAACTACTTGCTCTTTCTCCTAAAGCAAACCAAACCAATAGTTTCAACCCAAATCTACAAACCGGTAAAAGACCGCATAGACCATACACATAGTATCCCTCCCAGTTTAGGTATCCTACAGCAAAAAGTAACATTTATTCAACCATCAAATATTTACACCTAATATAATAATCAACAAGTTCAAAAAAGGTGCAGTAAATGATCCGTTCATCTTACATGGCACTTGATTTGACTGTGGGAAGAAAAGAAAAAACAGTAATGGAAGGAAAAATATATCCAAGATATAAACATATATATTGGCCAGATTCTTTTCCACATTATCTAGGATTCGTCTTACTGTAGTATATGCACTTGTGTACAGGAAAAGGTGCCTTATAACTCTAACATGACCATATGCAAACTCTAATGGGAAAAAGGTGCCTTATAACTCTAACAGCAAAAAGGTGCTGCTTAGACTTTCTTTGCCAAGTCAGGATGGCAGGGGCTCTCTTTTCCCCTCTTTTCCCCTCGACACAGTAAAGAGAGGTGGAAGGGCGACCCCAAGGCTGCTGTCGTTGTCGGCGACGATTCTGGTGATCCTCTTCCTCTCCGGCGGCCGATCCGGCGTCGAAGAGGGGGATGGATCATCGAATCATCGCGCAGGTGTACATAGGTTAGTAGGTAACTTCCTAGACCTAGGTTTTGTAACTCGTCGGCCATCGGCAGGGGTGCTAGGGTTAGCTCATCAGCTGTCGTCGGGGGAGCTTCTTCTGCTGGAGGTGATGGTTCGCTTCGTCGACAAATAAAGGTCTTCGTTGGAGGAGTTGCCAGTGACTAGATCTCTTGCGTGCCTGGCACAGATCTCTAGCGAATCGAAGATTTTGTTCCTCTCCTCTTCTCTGGCGGTGTGGCTGCTGCTGGCGTCCCCGGAAATGGCGGATTTAGGTTAGGTTTGGTCCTTCTTCTTGTGAAGGGGTGGGATCTGCTTTGCTCTCCTGTTAGCTTTCCTTTCCGAGTCAGTGACGCTGTCGCCAGTGGCGGATTTTCTTTCCGATCACCGGATCTATTTCTGGTGACGGCGGATCGATGGCTTGGCCAAGATTTCTTCGATGACGGCCGATGCACCACAACGCTGTCTCATGCGGCTTCAAATTGCTGAAGGTCCTTGTTGATTTCTTGGCTGGTGTCGGATATCAATATTAGGGATACCCAAAGCCATAGGATCAATGGCTGAGCAACTCGATTAGGCCAAAAAGGCAAACATGCCGAGAGTTCGATTTCTCGGTGGCGTGGCTTGAGCCAGGCCCAACTTTCGCAGCCCAAGCTGGGCACCAGGAATGTCACCATCAACCAAACCCCACCCAAAGCCCACGTGCCCCGGAAGGCGCCCGCCAAGCACCGTCTTGGTGCGGACCAAGACGCACGCCGCACCATCGATGCCCGCAGGCGTGGGAGGGAGTGGGATGAAGGCGAGGGCAGCCGCGCGCCGCACTCGCGACACGGCGGACGCTCTGACAGCACAGAGGACCGAAGCCCGAGCCCCGATGTTCCAAGGCTGACGGTGTTCGGTTCGTGAATCGACGCGTTCCCGTAGCGGAGCTGACCGCCGACCAACATTGCGAGGTACGTCGGGGAGATGAACCCCAGCCTCTGGCTCGAAGACTATCTGCTCGCCTGCCGAGCTGGCAGCACATATAGTAATTACTTCATTATCCGCAATTTACCACTGTTCCTGGCCGACTCGGCGAGAATGTGGCTCGAGCATCTCCCCGCTGATCGGATCCAGAACTAGTTGTACCTCAAGGAGGTATTTGTTGGGAACTTTTAGGGCACATATGAGCACCTGAGATATACGTGGGACCTCAAGAACTATAGGCAGAAGCCAGGAGAGTCTCTCCGTGAGTACATCCGATGCTTCTCAAAGCAGTGCAACACATTGGCTAGCGTTGCCGACGCTGACGCCGTCGGGGCATTCTTGTTCAGGACCACCTGCGAGTCCCTGGTCTACAAGCTCAGATGGAACAGCCCGAGGACCACCAAGGAACTCTTTGATATCGCCACGAGTCATGCCACGGGCATGGAAGCAGTCGGAGCCATCTTCGACCGCAACAAGGGCAAGGCCAAATGGGAGAAGCGCGCTGGCGTGGGCGCGTCCGACCAGCTCGGCAAGAAGAAGAACAGGAAGGGGCCTAGGAGCACGCTTGTCACCGCAACCAAGCGCAAGGGCGGACGAGCTCCCAACGCCGACACCCCCAAGTTTTTCGAGAAGAAGTTTTGAGGGTCCGTGCCCGAACCATGCCTACCCCATCAAGCACGCTTACAAGGATTGTTCCTCATGAAGCGGTTCATGTCGAATGGACCCAAGCGGAGGGAGCCGAGGAACAATAAGCCGGAACCAGCTGCAGGAGATGCCGAGGGAAAGGAGGATGGCTTCCCCGAACCAGACGGATGCATTTGAGCACCGGGGGGAGATGTCGGGCGTTCATCGACCGCGCTCAGCGGATGTGGGCGCCACACTGACGTCGGACCCGAAGGATGTATCAAGACCGACCTCCAACATAAAAGACCCGTTAGCACCCTGCCGACCCGTGACAGCTATGTAACTTTGTTGTCGTCTTTCCTTTCCTAGTTAAGTTACTTTCAGATTGTAATCACTCATACCTTTAATTGGTAAAATCTTTTCCAAATCATCTCTTTTTTCAACCTAAAAGTCGCAAGTGACTCCCAACCCCGGCCACATCGTGGGTCGAGCCCCACTCAGGGGCTATTAGGAGTACACGCACCTGTGGAAAAAATGGTTTTTTGCGCCCAACCCCCTCTCGCGTGCTAAGAATGACTGATGGCGGCTACGAAAGAACGCGCCCTGAGTAAAACTGGTCAGACCGCAAAGGACCTACGCCCCTGCGGCTACGGCACCTTTGCTCACCAGCGTGATCAGGGACTTCTCACTCGTTGCCTAAAATCTACTTCCTCACAACGGAAGGGGTCGGCTCGCACCAAATCGCTACCAAAAATGAAAATAGTTTGCCATCGCGGCCGCAAACCGAACCCTTATTTACAAAGTTCCAAGTTCACCGGGCACCACGGCCCCCAAAATCCATCACCGAACCGAGGAACTAATCTATCTTGGGGAGGAACTCCTCCTCCACCTCTATCGCTAGGTTCCGGGCAAGAGAGGCGACATCTTCCTCGATGCGGTTGTAACGAACATGGCACCATTTATGCCATTTCGAGTGATTTTGGTGATCGAATGACAATGCAATCAATGGGATTAATGGTTTTGTTAAGTGAACATTTCTAGATCCTAGGGATGAAGTAAAAAATTCATACAAAGCAAAACACGAAGAAAAAACTCAAAGAAATGCTGAATTGGACGAGTTCTACTGAAATAAGTAGCACCGGAAGAAACGATGCCTATAGCATCGGTGCATCCGATGGTTGTCGGAAGATCCGACGCCCTGACTTTGGCACAAGTTTGTGCGCCTCTGGAGATCAAGTGAAGAAAGAAGTGAAGCACCGGATGAACCGACGGTGTCAAGAGAGGCATAGGTGCATTCAATGTACTATGTTCCAGAGACGATGTCAAGCGCACAGGAGCCACGCCTTCAGCACCGGATGAACCGATGCCCCATCGGAGCAAGTGTCGGTGTATTGATGTCAGCAAGGAGCAATGGCTATCTGCGGATCAAGTGTCACCGGAAGAACCGACGACTAAGCATCGGTTCAACCGATGGTCCCTGAAGGTGATGCGGCCGTGTCAGAGAAGCGAATGGCTAGTTCAGAGCGCAGAGTGACCGGAAGAACTGATGCACTATGCACCGGATGTTCCGATGCCTACGCAAAAAGCTGCTAACGGCTACAAACGACTAGTTCCACTTGGAGGCCTATATATATGAGATCCCCCGGCCATTTGAAGTTTGCTGGAGTCCCAAGACATCTCATACACATCCAAGAACACCTCCAAGCCATCCAAGAGCATAAAGATCAAATCCTTAGTCCTTAGCACAAGCTTTGTGAGTGTTAGTGCTAGATTAGCTCTTGAGTGAGTGTATAAGCAAGGTTTAGATCCTTGTGGCTGGTTCTAGAGTGAACCAAAAAGTGCATCTCGGTGCGCCGGCCTCCTTGGAGCTTTGGTGGCTCGCCGGCAAGTCTACGACCTTCCGACTTGGTGTGGAGCGGCGTCGACGACATTGTGCGGGGGACGGAGACCCTCCTTCGTGGGCAATCTCTCTTAGTGAAGATCGGGATCACGGTGACCGTGATTGTGTTCACGGAAGAGACTTGATTGCCAGGAAGCGATACTCTTCGTGAGTGCTTCAACAACGTGGACGTAGGGGCGCCTTGGTGGCAATCCGAACCACGGGATAAATCCTCATGTTGAGAGTTCGCTTCCTCTCATCCCTCTCTTTAAGCTTCCGCATTTCATATTGCAACTTGTGTGCCTTTATCTTCTTAGTGTAGTATCTTGCTAGGATTGGCTATAGGTTGCAAAACTCTTTCGGGATGAGGGTTGCACACTAAGGTGAACCGTAGTTGCACATCTAGATAGCATATTTTAGTTTAAGGTTTGTGCAAACTAGTTGGAGCCATAGGTTAAGGTTTTAATAGTGCCTAATTCACCCCTCCCCCTCTTAGGCTAGAGCACCCGATTACTTTCAATTGGTATCAGAGCCAGGTTCTCACTTCTCTCACAAAAAAAGCCAATTCCATTGGTAAATTTATGTTTACCGGCTCATTAGATCCGTAGACTTTACCGCCAAGTGAGTTAGCTCATAGGGGGAAATGATGGATCCTTTTAGACCCGTTCCATGGTTCGATGGCACGGGCTTCCAACGATGGAAGGTTTTGATGCAAGCCCATCTCCAATCGATGGGGCTAAACGTTTGGAGAGTTGTAAGTGAAGGTGTAAAATAATGGTCAACAAGAGGTGCAAAATGATGTCGCCGCAAAATGCATAATCTTGTCTTCTCTTAGTGACAATGTGTTCAATCGTGTTTATTCTTGTGAAAATGCAAAAAAGCTATGGAAGACTATCATTAAGAACCATGAGGGCACGGAGGATGTTGCCAATGAAAGATATCATGTTCTCATTGATAAGCTTAATAGTTTTAAGCAACTTGATGATGAGAATGCCGAATCAATGTACTCACGTTTGAACACTCTTGTGAATGAGATCAATTCCTTAGGTGTAAAGCAAATTGAAGACTTGGAACTCATTCACAAGATCCTTCACTCACTCCGAAGGCCGGGCTATGATTTGGTGACAACAATTCTATATGAAAAAGATATCAACACAATGACACCAAATCAAGTCCTCAATAAGGTGATCGCCCATGAGCTACGCAATGACATCAAGGCAAAAGCACCCTCTTCTTCACCAACGCATAGCGCTCTTGCATGCAAACAACTCAAGAAGTTGAAGAAGATGGCCATCAAAGGTAGCACAAGTGATGAGGAAGAAGATGATGCAAGAAGCTCCTCAAGTGATGATAAAGAGCCAATGCACCCCAACCTCTACAAGCAAGTAAAGAAGATGAACAAATGCTTGAAGAAAATCAACTCAATGGGGTATATGGTCTTCCTCAAAGATGGGCCTCACCATCAACTCATGAAGGTTGAGAAGAAGTTCAAGAAGAACAAGCAAAAAAAGGAGAAAAAGCTCAAGCATGAATCATTTGCCATATTTGGTGAATGGGTAAGCGGTGGTGAAGAATCAAGTGCAAGTTCAAGTGATGAATCAAAAAAGAAATTCACCACTCGCATGGGATCATCATCCAACACTTGCTTTATGGCCAAAGGTATGGATAGTGATGTAAGTGATGATGACTCCGACTCTCCTTCAATTGATGAACTTCTTGATCTTGTTAATGAGCACCAAAAGGTCATTAAGAAGCAATCAAAAGAAATTAAAAACCTTAATGCTCTCAATGATCTAAATGCTTCTCTTGCTACAAATTTTGAAGATTTGATGTGCAAATTCAAATTGCTTCGAAAGGAGCATGAAGAGCTCAAATTAAAATTTGAGAGCATTAATGATACTAACGACTCTTGGGAATTGAAGCAAACTATCCCTTGTGCAATTTCTATCTCTAGGGTAGACGCTTCAACTTCTTGCATTGACTTAATTGATGAATTTTGCTGTAACTCTTACAATGAGAAATGATATAAGAATGTTGTTGTAGAATCATGTGATAATCTCATTGCCAAAGAGAATGATGAGCTCAAGCAAGAAGTGGAAAGGCTCATGAAAGACTTGTATAGATTGAAGGGAAAAGGCATAGAGAGCAATGTCCAACCTTCTCAAGATAACCGTGAAGACATGGTGAAGAAGCTTGAGAAGGGGTCCACCGTGACTTGCTCAAAGTGCCACAAAGAAGGTCACAAGTCCAACAAGTGTCCTCAACCAAGGAAGAAGCTTCCGGATGAGAAGAACAAGAAGAAACTCACAATCAAAAGTTCTCTCATCTACACCAAGCCCAACCGAAGGAACAAAAGCAATAACACCTCCTATATGATAAAAAAGAAAACCAATGGCAAGGTGGTTGCTCACAATGTTGGGAAGAAGGAAAGAAGTTGGAACCACTCCATTTGGGTGCCCAAGGACATCATCACCAATATGAAGGGGCCTCAAATGGTGTGGGTTTCAAAGGAGACTTGAAGCCCAAGAATGGCTTCGGGGGATTTGGAGACTTAGCTTACAAGTTGAAGTGAAGACTCAAGTCAAAACAAACAAAGCTCACAACTTGGACATTTGTTGCCCAAGTCCCCACAAGGTAATGGTAGCCAGATTTCAATTCAAGCATCATGTAGCTTCATTGCTTTTGCTAGGATGGTTGCAAGTTTTGCATCTTCTAGTGTTATATATGGTAGGTTGCTTCTGTCATGACTCTAACCCATGAGCAATCTACATGGTTTGATAAGTGTGTGGAAAACTACACAAGGTTATCCTTCATGGTACATGGATCTCATGAGGTATGTATTTCATATGTGTACCATGAACAAAAGCTATAGGGTAAACTTCCCAATTGTGCCAAAATCAATGTGCATACATATGCTTGGTGATTCAAATACTAAATGTACACATTTAGGGGGAGTTCATCATATGGTTTCTGATTTTGAGACTAACATGTTTGGTAGTTTATCTTTTGTAGTCTCATGATGGAGTTAACACTCTAAGAGAATGTTATTCACGATCAATGTGAACAAACAACTTTATAAGAGTGATTAGATAAATTGTGCTTTCATGCATATTGAGCCATGCTCTATTGAACTTAAATGCTCATATCTAAGTTCATAGTCTATGTGCTCATACATTTGCTACATTTTGGTGCACCAAGTGCTCATCTTCTAAATACTTCAATTGGTTGCAAGTCACTTTCAATTGGTACATGCAAGGTACACTAAGTAATCCCCCGGAGCTTTCTAGTTATAACATCTAGTTGTGCACTTGTTTTTCACATTATCATTTTGTGCACATACTTATAGAAAGCTTAGCTCATGTCATCCTAGTTTCGTGATTTTGTGATCCACCATAGTGAAATTTTCAATTGGTATCTTCATTGATATCATAAAATTGGATCATGAGTCATGGAACTAACTCCCTAGGCTACTAACCTTCTCTTGAGATATATTGTTTTGCAAGACTTTTTTAGGAGCAAGACCTTTTAGGTGATTTGATTCCAAAGGGAGAGAAATGTGGATCAAAGCAAGGTATTTTCTCAAGGAGGAGAAGCATATCCCAAAGGGGGAGAAACGGCTAAGTAAATCAATTCAACTTATGAGGAAGGAGTAGCAAGGTAGGGGAGGATCAAAGGGGGAATCATGGTTTTAGGGGGGGCTAAACCGTCATTAGATGGTGGTAATCATCCAAGCGAGTGTAAGTGGTTAAATTTGTCAATTCTTGCAAATTTTATGCTTGTTTTGATTGTGTTGTCATCAATCACCAAAAAGGGGGAGATTGTAACGAACATGGCATCATTTATGTCATTTCGATTGATTTTGGTGATCGAATGACAACGCAATCAATGGGATTAATGGTTTTATTAAGTGAACATTTCTAGATCCCAGGGATGAAGTAAAAAGATCATACAAAACAAAACACGAAGAAAGAACTCAAAGAAACGCTGAATTGGACGAGTTCTACTGAAATCAGTACCACCGGAAGAACCGATGCCTATAGCATCGGTGCATCCGATGGTTGTCGAAAGATCCGACGCCCTGGCTTTGGCACATGTTTGTGCGCCTCTGGAGATCAAGTGATGAAAGAAGTGAAGCACCGGATGAACCGATGGTGTCAAGAGAGGCATCGGTGCATTCAATGTTACTATGTTCCAGAGACGATGTCAAGCGTAAAGGAGCCACGCCTTCAGCACCGGATGAACCGATGCCTCATCGGAGCAAGCGTCAGTGTAATGACGTCAGCAAGGAGCAACAGCTATCTGCGGATCAAGTGTCACCGGAAGAACCGACGACTAAGCATCGGTTCAACCGATGGTCCCTGAAGGCGATGCGGCCGTGTCAGAGAAGCCAACGGCTAGTTCAGAGCGCAGAGTGACCGGAAGAACCGATGCATTATGCACCAGATGTTCCGATGCCTACGCAGAAAGCTGCTAACAGCTACAAATGGCTAGTTCGACTTGGAGGCCTATATATATGAGCTCCCCCGGCCATTTGAAGTTTGCTGGACTCCCAAGACATCTCATACAAATCCAAGAACACCTCCATGCCATCTAAGAGCATAAAGATCAAATCCTTAGTCCTTAGCACAAGTTTTGTGAGTGTTAGTGCTAGATTAGCTCTTGAGTGAGTGTATGAGCAAGGTTTAGATCCTTGTGGCTGGTTCTAGAGTGAACCAAAAAGTGTATCTCGGTGCGCCAGCTTCTTTGGTACTTTGGTGGCTCGCCGGCAAGTTTACGACCCTCCGACTTGGTTTGGAGCGGCGTCGACGACATTGTGCGGGGGACAGAGACCCCTTCTTCGTGGGCAATCTCTCTTAGTGAAGATCGGGATCAAGGTGACCGTGATTGTGTTCACGGAAGAGACTTGATTGCCGGGAAGCTATACTCTTCGTGAGTGCTTCAACAACGTGGACGTAGGGGCGCCTTGGTGGCAATCCGAACCACGGGATAAATCCTCGTGTCGAGAGTTCGCTTCCTCTCATCCCTCTCTTTAAGTTTCCGCATTTCATATTGCAACTTGTGTGCCTTTATCTTCTTAGTGTAGTATCTTGATAGGATTGGTTATAGATTGCAAAATTCTTTTGGGATGAGAGTTACACACTCAGGTGAACCGTAGTTGCACATCTAGATAACTTATTTTAGTTTAAGGTTTGTGCAAACTAGTTGGAGCCCTAGGTTAAAATTTTAATAGTGTCTAATTCACCCTTTCTCTTTTAAGCTAGAGCACCCGATTACTTTCAGCAGTCCAGCTCCTCATCAGTGTAGCTGCGACAAAAGCCCTCACTGATTGTCTTCAGATTGATGTTCGCGCAATGCGAACATGCGATCGCAAACGACCATTGCACTCCGATGTGCAGCGGGCTCCGGATCATCTCCCGCACTCGAGTCATCACGCCGAGAACTCAGGTTGCCACCGAGCTCGTCTCCTGCACCGGCGCCACCCCGAGGTCACGGGGAACGGTCCCAACGGCAACTCAAAGAGCGCCGTGTTCATCGTACTCCATGGCGAACCGGGCCTTCTCTTCCGCGAGCTCCCGCTCAAGGATCCGAGACTTCACGACCTCCTGGTCATGCTAGGAGCATGGTCAGAAGAACATGGAAGGGAAAGAGGAAACAGCGGTAGGAGGCGGGTCTTACTCTCGATCTGCTGGTGAAGAATCCTGGTGTCATCATGGGCCGAGACAACCTCCGCCTGATGAGTCGCCACCACGATAGCAAGGTCGGCAGACATCTCCTTGGCCTTAAGCCGGAGCTGCTGCTCGGCGGCAAGCTCCTCTGCCTTTTCGCCGAGCTCCCAACGTGCTTGATCAGCCTCCTCCGCCTTGTCGTCGCACCCCTAGCGTACCTGATCGAGCTTCTTGCAGAGATCCTCCATGGACTCGGTCAGCCAATCCCGCTCCCCGCGCAGATGCTCGATGGACAAGGCATCCAATGAGCCTGCGCCTGGGTCTCGGTCAACTCCCAGTGCACGGCAGCAAGCTGCTCGGACAGCTCCTCCAGTCGCCGCGCCCCCTCAGCGTGGCGGTCCCCCCATCAGTCCCACATGAACCGTAGCGCGGCTAGCACTTCCGACAGCGCCTGATACCCTACGTCCTCCTCCTCGCCGTCAGAGCCAGGAGGCAACACCGAGGCCCCGAGGGCCAGCCTGCACCAGCTCCAAGACCTCTAAAGTCATAGCCCCGAGGCGGCCACCGGCCGCGGGGCGTCCGCGGGAAGCACTACCGCGCGTTGCGCCGAAGGCGTCCCTACCATCGCTCTTGATGCTGCACCATCAGGAGAACGATCCGTGTCAGCCCCGTTGGATCCGCGTGGCGGGGTCACGTCGACCGAGCGCAATGTGGTCAAATCCGCCGCGTCGTCTGCTCCCGTGCGCTCCGGCGTCTGCGGCATCGTGTCCGCCTCCACCCTAGCGGCAGCAGTGGTGACATCGGCACCATCGGGGGACGGAACCTCAATTACGATCACGCCGTCCGCCCCCTGCGCCACCGGCGCACGGGGTGCCGGCGGCGGAGATGCTGGGTGCGCCGCACTTCCATTGGGCTGGACACACGCGTGTCCCCCCCCCCCCCCCCCCCCCCCCGCTACGCTTCGACAGCCGCTGCCAGACGCGGCGATGCGGCACCCTCCATTGCTCGTGGTGTTGGGTCTGTGGACACCACGGCGTCCCCGGCACCACTCCCCGCTGCTGCCGACGCAGCGCCGGGCGTGGCCTGCTGCGCCTGGGCGAGCACCAAGCTTTTCTGTGCCGCTAGCATCAGGGGAGTCCCGCGTTCCACCATCCTGCAAGCAAAAGGCAAGTGAGATGCCGGTCAGAACCTATTGATGGGGAGGAAAAGGGAGGCCACGCCCTAACGCGTCGACACTGAGTCATCGCGCTCCGGCTTCACGCAGTCCTCTGCGCCCTGGGGCGGGGGGTGGAGCAAATGGCCCCGTGGCTCCCGACGTCCTGACGGCCGTCGCTCCCTCCAGCCCAAGGACGGTGGCGGGGTCGTCATCCTCACCCGCCAGGTCTGTCCAGAAGGCTTCCTCCTCCTCGTCGTCATCGTCATCAACGTCATCATCATTATCGTTGTCGTCGTCGTCGCCCCCCTCGTCGCCCGAGCCTTGGCGGCGGCCTCGGTGATCGAGCATCGCGAGCCTCGCCAACCTCTTTGCTGTCTTCATCCTTCTTCTTTTTCACGGCCTCGGCGGCGGCACGGTTAGCAACATGCCTAGCCGCGTCCTCGGGAAGCGGCGTGCGGGAAAGGCGAAAAATCCCAAACTTCGCCCGTGTTTGGTTGCGTAATTCCAAATTCTAAATTTTTTTTCCGGCACCTGCATAGATTTAAATCTAGACGAAATAAAAAACGCATTGCGACTGCTATCTGTAAATGCCGAGACGAATCTAACGAACCTAATTAGACTGTAATTAGATGCTAAATTGCTACAGTAATACTACAGTAAATAACCTCTAATGACAGATTAATTAGTCTCATTAGATTCGTCTCGCGATTTACAGACCAGTTCTGTAATTATTTTTGTGATTAGTCAATATTTAGTACTTCGAAAGATGCTTTTTCAAAATTTTTACGGACTGCAACCAAACGGGGCCTTCGCCTACAACAATCAACGATCACGCTGAGACGCGAAATCAAGGAAAGGCGAGGTGTTGCGAGCTGGCATGAAGACTGTACCATGTTGGGGTGGCCCCCGTCAGGCCGCATTGGCTGGTGCCCCAAGATCGGGAACACCGCCCACTGCATTCTCGTCGCCTCCCGGAGACGCTGCTGGATTTTGAAATCTGCCAACTCCTCCGTGGAGAGCACCGTGCTGTCAAGTGACGCGTCCGGCCCCATCCAGTACATCGGCAGACTCCGCGCCATCAGCGGGGCCAGCCTGCGCTTATGGAACGTGCAGATGATGCCACCGCCGGAGACGCCCAGCCCTTCCAGGTGGCAGACGGCATCGTGCAGGTCGGTGAGCCTCTTCTTCTCCTAGTCGTTGGAGTCATGCCACCAAGTGTCCGGCCGCTCCTCGATGAAGTGACCGGTGAATAGGGGAAGAGGGCCGTCGGCGTCATTCCTGACATAAAACCATCGCGAATGGCAGCCTTTGTTGGAGGATGTGTTTAGTTCCCAAAAATTTTCACGAAGGCACATTACATCGAATTTTACGATATATATATATATGTATGGAGTATTAAATATAGTTAAAAAATATAACTAATTACACAGTTTGGTTGTAAATGACGAGACGAATCTTTTGAGACTAATTACTCCATGATTGAACAATAGTTGCCAAATAAAATCGAAACATGCTACAACAACTTTTTCGCGAACTTTACACACCCGGACTTTGCAATGTTCATGACGGGGTAGCCGATCTCGTGATTCGTCCGGAGATGGATGCTGGCGCTGCCCATTGGGGCGATGACCCGGTCCCTCTTGATCAGAATGACAGACAGGAAGTAGCGCCAAAGCTCGAAGTGGGGCTCGATCCCCAAGCAACCCTCGCACAGCGTGATGAAGATCGCGACGTGCTAGATCTCGTGCGGGTTCAGGTGCTGCAGCTCGATCTGGTAGTAGTACAACAGCCCGCGGAAGAAGCGTTGCGCGGGCATCGCGAACCTACGCTCATGGAAGTGGGCAAAGGAGATGACGTAGCCGTCAGGCAGCGTCGGCGCATCCTCAAGTTGAGGCACCTGCCACTCGTTCAACGCCATCCTGCCCCACAGGAGGCCACGCTTGACGAGGCCCTCCAGCCGCAGGTGGTCGATGTTGGAGCAACTCTACGGCACCATCGCCATGAGGGCGGCGGCTCTTGGAGTGGTGCGTGGCGGCGTAGGCACGGAGAAGGCCGGCGGGTACAAAGGCGGCGGCGGTGAAATTAGATGGGGAGATGAAGGGACAGATCTGCAGGATGGCAACCGAAAGGAATATCCCCCACCCCCACCCCCACCCCCCGATTTTATGCGTCGTGGGGCAAAGGGGGCAAGGCGGGCTGACATGTCGGCCCCACAGCAATGAATACGTGACGCGGCCCCCATTGCGCAGTCTTTTCAGGAACCATGTTCACTAGAAAACCTGGGGCGCGGTGTTGCCGCGCCAGCTTAGGTTGCCTAGTGGATAATTTGGCACCGAGCCATAGCTCGGGTGGCGCGCACTCCAGGTGTGGAGGCCGCCGATCCTGCGTTTGAGCATCGCTCAACACGGGATTTTCCCATTGGCTGCTGAGGGTAAAATTTTGCTAACTGGAAACCTGAATTAGATGCAGGCTTATGAACTATCTAAAATTTCTTACAATAGATACATGAAGGGAATGAACTTGCATTAAAAAAAGGATCATTGTTAGTAGCATTGGTATATAGAAAAATTGTATTTGTGTGGTTGAATGAAGAGCATTTTTCTAGAAAACAATTCATGTTACTTGAGGATAAAATAAAAGATAATAGCATTAAGATCTTGTGTTGAAGTACCTTATAAGACTAATTGTAATCAAGATCTAGCGTTGTAATGTATTGCCATTGGACAACAGTTTATTCATATGTAAATAGCAGATGCAAACTTTTCCACATTAATGACAAGCAATGTGTGTTAGTTAAATGCATGTTTTCAGTCATTTCAAGTCCCACAATCTTATGGAGCTGCATAGCAAGTATATCATTCATATCTTGAGCAAAGAGAGAATTTGTTATGATACCTACCAAATTAACAAAATAGCCACGGTTATTAGTCATTAATAAAGGAAGATGTTTAATTATCAGAGAATTGGTCTCAAATGCAAATCATCGAGCACATGGTGTGCATCCCCTTTGTAAGAGATGTTTGCCTCCTCTGTTATGTCCTCCTCCTCCTCCCTGCTTCAACTACGCAGAAGAGGTAGCAGCAAGACAAATAGCACGCAGACCATTAACACCCAGGTCTTCCTCTGCTGCAGATCAACTACAAAACAGCAGGAGCAGCTCCTCCCTCGCCCTCTCAAATCTCCACCGAGCTAGCACAGTAGGAGCCCATGCCTAATTTCTCTCTGTCCCCCAAGTGAAGCAGCAAACCAGCACCAGATCCACGCCACCAGCAGTAAGTAACAAAGCAATAGCTGCCACTGTCCCAATCCCAAACCGAGCACCAATGGTGGCCGGCACCATGGCGGCGTGGCCATAGTTCCATTTGTCCAACCAATCGAAGGGAGGAAAGGCCCGGAGGGGTACCTCATCATGAGGCTCGTCCATGGCGGCAGCTTGTCTTCATCAACGGGGAGCCGGAGCTGTTGACGAAGCCTCCGCCTTAGGGGTTGGGGAGGTTCCTGGTGCGAAGGCGCAGGTCACGGGTGAAGGAATCGGTCCACGGACGCGAGCCGCGGCCGCCGCCAGCGCAAGACCACGGCCCAGGCCAGGCTAGGCGGAGGCGCGCCGCAGGCGGCTCGGCGTGGCTGCCCGGTGGGCGGCTCAATGCGACGGTTCCTCCGCGGCGCCGCCTCCTCTTCCGTTCTCCTCCTCCGCGGCCCGGCAGGCAGCTCGGTGTGGCGCGGCGGTTCAGTGCGGCTGCCCGGCAAGCAGGTCGACACGGCCGCTCCTCCTCCGCCCGCTACTGGTGTGCCATCGCCGGGAGAAGGTCGGCTGCCATGAGGACAGCCGCGGGGACGCTGCGCGGGGAGGGAACGCAGCCGCGGAGACGCCGCAGGGGGGAAGGGAGGACCGCCGTTGGGATGCCGCCGGAAGGGCCGCGCGGGGAGGGTGGAGGTGCGCCGCCGCTGGGACGTTGCACGGGGAGGGAGCCCCGCCGCCGGGACGCCGCAGGGAGGGTGGAGGTGCGGCACCGCTGGGAGAAGGCCAGCCCACAGCGGGGAGGGTTCCCGTGGCCGCTGGATGGCCCGATCGGACGGCCGATCATTTTTTGGGCGACGTGGTCCGCTCTGGTGCTAGAGAATGGCCGGAGCGCGGACGCGCTTTCGTGTTTAGAGATGTGCCATCCCCAACCTCCTCCACGGGAGAGGCGAGCTAGAAGGACGAATTCCCGGGGGCATTTTTGAAAAGGCAAGGAAGAAGAGGACGCGCACGCCGTGCCACGAGTTTGAGGTCGGCAAACACAGACCCGCCTGGGATTCCCGCAGATGGCGAACGGCGCAACTCTCCGGTTCAACGTCAAGACGAACAGGCAAGAGGAACCGGGCGAGCAAGAGGAACCGGGCGAAGTCATACATTAATTACGAATGGGAAATGATTACATGGCAGCCGGGTTTCGGGCGTGTACAAGAACAAACTACTTAAGCGCTGCCCGCACAGGCAACGCTGGAAGGTGAGGCAGAGTGTCTTCCTGGTGAAGGAGGACCAGCACGGGCAACCGTGTCGTGGTTGCTCCTCTAACCGCCGGTTTGATAGCACCGCTCCCCAGGGGCACGGCCGTACGGATCTGGAGAAGAAGGACGCGGCATCATAGGATGATGGTCGTGTGCATCGGGGAAGGCTGTGGTGACGGGTGCAGTGGCGGTATCCCCCGCGGATCCTGTACGAAGCCGAACCGGGCGCCGGGGCCCTCGCAGGCATCGTAAAGCTGACCGCGGCCGGCGGCGGCGCAGACCCCATAGGCAACCGCTGCCTCATACCGCCCAAGCGCCGTGACACACTCAGAAGAATCACCATACCACAACGACGTCCAAAGGCGGAGCGTCGGGTACAGAACCGGCTGCAGCGCCACTGTCGTCCTGGACAACCAGAAGCTCCCTCCCCATCTCTCCCCGCTTGTGGTCGATCCTCTAACAGTAACCAGCAAAGAACCGAGGGTCGGTCCGAGCTGGGCGAACTGATGGATTCGGATCGGATACAAATGAATTCGAATCCGGATATCACCTTTTACCAAATTTTAATTCGAATACGAATACGAATCCGAATCTTCTCGAATACGAATACAAAACGGATGGTTCGAATTCGCATTCGCATTCGGATGTTTACTCAGAATCAACTCGAAATTATTTTCCTAAAATTTAATCTAGATGAATAAGATATTAGTGTCAACTTCATAGATAGCCAACTCGAATAAAAACAAAGTACTACATAGATCAAAGTAAACTAAAATATGGGTTCTTCATACAGTACCATACCAAATCAAAGTGAAATCCATCCTTAACAACAATGGTACGACCATTAATGTTAAATTAGATAACAAAGTACATGACATTCAACTCAAGTGAACTAAAACTAAAGTGTTTTTTGGTAGCAGTCATCAGTAGGAGCTGGCAGCAGACAACAGTAGTAGTACTCAGTAGCACAACTAGCACAAAAAGGTCAAGCACCTCTGATCGCCTACAAAAAATTGTTAATTTGTTAATAACACATGTACAGATTTGACACAATTATCTAATAAAAAATCTAAAGGGAATAGTGAATACCTAATGAGAGAGCAATCCTAAACATCTTCCAGTTCCACAATGTTGTCACCGTCGATATTGTGGTCAGCAGCATTAGAAGTATCTACAACATGAATGATGATATGTATAAACAAATAAATCTGAGCATCTGAAACTAACATCATGTAGTCAAGTTAAATAGTTTATGTACCTCCATCTTGGTCGACATCATCATGAATACTAAAACCAGATAAATCATCAATGATTGAAGATACATCACTTGGATCTGAAAGAATAGACAACAATTACATGGGAAAAATCAGCAACAACTAATCTACCAACTGGACATACAAGCAAACAGTACTGAGAAGTATAGAAATGAACTTAATCTTTTTCTCTTTGGCTCCTCATTCAAGTCTGCATAGAACTGAGATGTTCTAGCATTTCTAGCAGTTCTAACTTGAGTTTGTTGCACATTGCTAGTTGTAGAAGAACTGGACATAGAGGCACAAGATTCATAAAGATTTTTCAAAATTCTTTCAAATTCATACATATCATCATATCCATATTCATCTGACATCTCAGTATAATAAAATTCAACCACCTTCATCTTGTACCTTGGATCTAAGAAGCATGCAACAGCTAGAGCAGTATTGCTCATCTCCCAATACTTGTCAAATTTCTCCTTCATGGACTTTGCCATGGAAACAATGAAATTGTTGCTGTTTTTGAGCCACTCAGTGATCTTGAGGTTAATCTCACAAAATTCAGAAAAGAACAAGTTTGCTGTTGGATAATAAGATCCTGACAAAAACTTCAGTGAAATGCTTCCAAATAGGTGAAGTTTTCTTCTTTGCACGCTTGACTTTGGTGGGTGGAGTTCCTCCTCCTGCAGCTCAGATTCAGTCACAACATTAGCTGCACCACTTGCTTCTATATTAACCTCTATGTCCCTCTCACTTGCATTCGCATTAGCAATGCCATTTAGTTCTCCATTTACAGATGTCGCTGACCTCTGCAACGAAGAAATTTGATATTGAAAATTCTTGTAAAAGTTGATAGATTCAATCCATTTACATATTTCAGTTGATAGATTAATTTTTTGAGAAAGGTTGCCTCAAAAATGAAATACCTGGTTATTTCTTGACGACCTTGTGTTTCTTGAAACCATGGTTACTGATATGCTTCACCTGTCCCTTTGATTCCAATTCTCTAAAACACGAGGTTAAGTATTAGAGAGGCTTGTTACATTGGATCTGATATTATAGCTATCTTTTTTTTTTCAAATTTAAAGCATACATTAGTCAATTTTGCAACAATTTAACAAGCTACTCTATCTATATTTTGGCAAACCACAAAGATCAACTAGGCAAACAGTAGTTCAACAACATAAAAGCATGAAGCATGACACAGCTGCTCAAGAACACAGAAGCATAACAAGCATCATATCAGAAGAGGTAAAAATATAGAAAAATAATTTTACATCAACACATTTTCACATGAATGGCCATATATGCTCTGTCGTTCATCATACAGGGCACCAAGTTCAAGATCCAAACATAGAAACATAAAAAAATGTCACCTTGAAATCAGAGGAGGGGTTGCCGTAGGTGCACAAATTTGGAGGGGAAGTAAGAGCGCAGACCTTCACTGGCGAGGCAATGGAGCAGCAGACTAGACCACCGTGGGAGATGAGCAGCTGCCGTGGGAGGACGAGGAGGAGCAGCAGCCGTGGGAGGACCAGAGGACGAGCAGCCATCGGGGCGTCGCTGCCGCCGGGCCGTCACGCCGCCGCCGCCGGGCCCGAGCAGGTAGGGTTAGGGTGCACGGTGGGGAATTTTTGACTTTGGATGAGGAGAAAATTGGAGCTGTACATGGATGGATAAGGTTATAAGGTTCGCGGGTAAAGGATTTTTGCGCGTGCGCAGGCAGAGGAATCATGGCGCGAAGCGATGGCGCGAGCGGGAGGAAAACGCGCGAAGTCCGCGAGCGGCGGGTGCGCGAGCGCGCGGCTGAAATTGTTCGCGGATAGCGGATACATCAGGTTTCAGATCCGGATTCGACAGAAATTCGGATATCTGGATTGGGATCCGAATTTAATAATCGAATTCGGATGCTTTCCATTTGCCATCCACATTCAATTCGAATACGAATTCGAATATCTATATTTACATTTTTAGCGAATAAGAATACAGATAATTCGAATTCCTAGACATCCGAATCCATCCTTACCTGAAATTACCGAACGCCATGGCTAGTAGGGTGCAAAACGGCTTGGTGCGGAACCAAAAGCCAGGCGCCCCTATCCAAAAGCCAGGCGCCCTTATTTATAGCCGCGTGGGCCAGCAACGTGGCGAGACCAGGGTGAGCCCGGGATGGCATCATGGCACTCGAGCGTCAATGAGCTCATGGAGACCAGGGTGAGCTGGGCGTGTCTATCGGGATGGCGTGGGGCAGTGTGAGACAAGACGCAGCGAACGAGCACCGGACGGGTCAAGGTCACGCCGCGTAAGAGCAACCACAGTGCTCGCCGGCGGTCCACAGTATTAAAATATTTACTACAATCTAGGTGAAATATTGTAGAAGTGATTTATATAACAGTTCATTGCAAAAAATGAATCATACATAAAACTAAAAAAAATAGAAAAGTATATTGTACTGCCATATGCCGCCGATGGAGCCCATTGCCCATTTACGCGCGTGTTCGTTTTCTCCTCACTTCTCTCTTCTTAGCTTGCCGAAAGATGTCGGACCAGTTGGTTACGGCAGTCCGGCAGCACCCCGCAGGTTGTGGGTTTGATTCCTGGTCGGGACGAATTTCCGTCTGTGGGTAAAAAAACCCTCGTCTGCCTCATGTCCAAAGCACTGTGGAGTCCGGTCTAACTCACAAGACGACGGCCCCCGTGTACGGGTGGGGCAGGGTTCGAGGGTTTTCTTGGCCTGCTGTGAGAAGGTCATTCTATCTCTCAAACAATACTGTAGGGGCGGTCTTACCACCGCAGGTCAAAGTTTTTTTTTCTCTTCTTAGGTTACTTAGTGCTACCGCTCGCAAAATCAATCGCCATCAGCCAATATCTGGCAAATGGATTTAGAAAAATCGAATGCCAATGACGTGGTCTTCACTCTAGTGCTCCTATTTTTGTTGGTGACAGCGCGGCATAACTTGAGCTAGTTGTTGCAGCTCGCCCCAAGAAGCGGTCCTCTTCTTCCAAGTACACCTCATTTGTGACAGCTATCTTGCTCGTCCCAGCTCGCTGGCCAATGCGTGACGGGCGTCTCCAGCTGGTGCGGGCAGAGCCTCGCTCCTAGCCTGCGGCGCTCGGCGGCCAGAGCCCGCCCGTCCGGCTTTAGGCGCTTGGCGCGGGCGAGCGCATCGCTCGGCGGCCGGCGCCAGGCCGCTCGGATTACGGCTCTCAGCGCGGCGGCGAGTGGCACGGCGGATAGCGCGCGCGGTAGTGCCCGGCCTGCGGTGCTCGGCGCGGGCCCGACTTGCTGAATCGTAGCTCCGAGCGGCTCGGTGCGGCCGGAGGGGCGGTAGGCACCGCATGACGAGACGGGCGGGGTCGGCAAGCTCACCGCGGGCGGCAGCCACGACGCTGAGGGCAGCCTCCCTCGGCGGGCTCGGCGCAGCCCGCGAATGGCAGATGCGGAGCGGTAGGAGGACTCGGTGCAGCAAGCGAGCTTGGCGTGGTGGGCGGACTCGGTCGGCTCGGCGCAGCCGGCGGTTGGCAGACGCACGGCGGGGGCGAGCTCGGCGCATCCAACGAATGACAGGCATGGCGCCGCAGGCGGACTTGTCGGGCTCGGTGTGGCCGGCGGGCGTGAGGCACATCGCAGCGGGCTCGCCGTAGCCGACGGGCAGACTCGGCGCGCTCGGAACGATGGGCGGGCGGCAACCATGGGATGCGGGTTGAGCTCCGTGCCTCCGTGCGGTGGGTAGACTCGACAGGCTGGGCGTTGGCCTGTAGGCCGTAGGTAAGATGCGGCAGGTAACCTCGGCGTAGCGGGCGGGCCCAGTGGGCTCTCAGCGCGACCGGCGCGCGGAGCCGCGGACTCGGCAGATGAGCATGGCGCAGCGGGCGGCCCGGTGCGACGGACCAACTGGGGGCTCGGGGTGGTTGACTGTCTGTCTGACATACGGGGTCCACTTGTCAGAACGTACCAAAGTTAATGCATACCGCAGAAACGGTCCGCTTTTTATAAGTAGGTATACATAGATTACTCTCTCTTTCATCTCCTTCTCTCTCACTCTAGATTCCATCGTGATATATCCATATACATTGTGACAATAACAATAGCTATACACTACTTACACAAAAACTGTCTATATGAACTATTTAGTCCATATACATTGTGATCGCTCTAAAGCCCGCCCACATCAAGGTGGACGCGACGTTTGCTGACATAGAAACCCCGCCGCGCCACCCTATGCCAGCGGAATCGCCATCGAGTATGTCTGACTACAACAAGACTCGATGGGTGTACGCGTCCAGCGTGAGGTCGGGCACAAGGCCAATAGAAGGAAGCCTGCCGGCCTTTCAGGCACACCTCTGACCCGCTCAGGAATTAGGCGTCAGCAGGGCAGGCACGTAGACGACGCGCGACAAGACCGGGCGGCGAACGCCCGGATTCAAAGCAACGAGCTTGGCGACGTCCCCAAATTAACTCTGAGCGAATCTCTGACTCGTCCAGAGGCCCCGTGTGTACCCACCGGAATCAGACTAGAAGTAAAATCGCTATTAACCGCTTCCGACCAGGGACGGATGACCAAACAGAATGAGATAACCCTCTACGCAAATCGCCCATTTGCCCAGAGACTCGGAGGCTACACCCATTAGGTGCGCTCGTGCGCACTCCGTCCGTGGATATGCAGGTCAAAGAGCGATCGGTAAAGCAGACGGACTCCTTGCACGATTCGACTAGGATCCCGGCAAGAGCTCGAGTGCTACTATCGGTATCAATATTACGGATATCCAAAGCTATGGGATCAACGGCTGAGCAACTCGGTTAGGCCAAGAGGCAAACATGCCAGATTACCTCACCTGACCCTTGCGTCAGGGGTTCCGCCTCGCCCGACCATTGCGGGAGTGTTCCACCTCGCCCGACCTCCGTGGGAGGGTGTTGACGGCCATTATTTCACGTTCTGACCGTCAACTTCTCAAAAATAAATCGAGCTTTACACTATGTTCCATTCGTATTTTATTTAATTCTAATAAGTTCCACAAGTTTTGGATGAGTTCTGATTTCAGGTAATTACATGACAAAAAGGGACGAAAATGGGCAAGATCCCAGGCCGACCGGCCTCATCTAGGCCGGCCGGCCTAGCACCTCCACGTACACTGCCACGTCTTCGATATAGGAGAAATGTAACAAGTCCAAAGTTTAATTTTTCTTGCATACACTTTACTTCATCTCTGCATAAGTATATTTGTTTTCGAACCAAAACATGTTTGATTTCCAAAAATCTACATTCAAAAGAACTTCACAAAAAATTTCAAAAAAATTTGGCCACATGTCAGGCCGGCCGGCCCCACCTAGGCCGGCCGGCCCCACTTTGTTTTGTCTGGCCAGGCGCAGCAGGGATAGAGGAGCATTGCTTGCACATGGAGCAAGGGACAAAGCACAGCGCACTGAACGTTCAGGTGCAGGCTGACCGGCCCCATGGAGGCCGCCCGGCTCTCCTCCTCCGCTCGCATCACGTCACCACCGAAAGGAGCATTACCATCTACAAGTCTATGAAGTAGAGCACCGGCGTGGCTCGTTTTGCGTCGAGGAGGAGCCGACCGGCCTACCCTAGGCCGGCCGGCCTGGCCCCTGCGCTGCTCTATAAAACTCAATGATGGCGACGCTCCTCAGTGCACCAGTAGCTCAGGTTTGCGTGTTCCAACCCGTGCTCGTCCATCTCCTCCCCCTTTCCTAAGTTCCTTTGCTTAATTAAGTTCTTTGAGCTAATCAAGTAAAGAACTCAAGTGCTAGCTCAACCAAAAACAAATAAATTCAGTAGTGTTTAGTGAAGTTCATAAATTTGAAAAACACCAAAAAATATTTCCTTTTGAATAAAGTCATGGAACGCTGAACGACGAACGTTTGTGGTGGTTTAACGCCCCGCAAGAACGACTAACCTTCCTCTTAATTGTCATATCCTTCGGGTATTGTGCGCTAATATTTTGCAGGAACCATGTTCGAGAAGGCCAAAGAAAAGATCAAGAGGACGTTCTCGAAGAGCTCGAGGAGTTCACAGAGTTCATCTTCCTCATGGGATACTATGTCGGTCGACTCCGGTCGCCATACAAATGTGTCCCGGGAGGAAGAAGAACCTCCAGAAGTCCCGAAGCCCCGTCTCCGCATAAGGATTCTGATGATGGTCGAGCAGATCGCCGTCAAGAACGACTACGAATGGGAGGCCCTGGAGCTACTGAAGAAGCAGAATTTCGGCCATGCCAAGAGGTTCGAATCTCGCTTCCTCATGAAAACAGGACTCAAGCAAGACATGAACAACGCCCTCACCGCCGTCGGATGGGAGAACTTCGCTGACATCGTTGAGCCAGGTTCACAACTCTTAACCATGGAGTTTCTGATTTCTCTTGCCGTTGAAGAAACCGGTGCTGAAACTAAAGTTTACTTCCGTCTCTTCAATGAACAATTTGAAATGAAACTAAAAGACTCTAGCGTCGCGTTGGGTTTTAATAAAAGATGCATCCTTGACCCCAACGAGATTGCTAAGAAACATCGTTATGACCGAAATTCATGGTGGAGTGCAATATCAAATGAACCTGTGAATAACAAAAATAGCATAGTCTCCATCCATAATCCTACCCTGAGGTTCCTAGCCAAGTGGCTCGCCATGGTCATGCACCCTCGTGCTGACCTTCGCCTCTGCAGCTTGCCAGAGTTGCAGTACCTGTACGCCATGGCAAAGCAAATCTGCTGCTCTCCAATCAGAACCATCCTCACTCACTGGCAGTAGATGATCTCCGGCAAAAGTCCCATCGATATGACCTCCCTGGTCACTCGCATTGCGAGGTACATCGGTGTGATGAACAATGCCGAAGTCACTTTCATGCCAGAGACCGAGGCATTCAGGTACGAGGTCAGCCTTGAGCACTTCGTGCAGGGACACATGATGCGCGAAGGGCCCGAAAACTCTATCTTTATGTGTTACCCCGGGTACGATAGTGAGATCGAGCTTCCATGCCCGAGACTTTCTCTCTACGCGGTGAAAATCCTAACCTTGCAGATGGAGAAGAAGGAGCCCGCACGACGGAGTGTTGCAGGTCCACAGACGAGAAGCAGAACCCGGCTGGACCAACAAGCCGGAGCAGGACCATCACGTCAAGCACCCCCGACCCCCACTACTGCACAGCCCGGACCGTCCAATCAGAACATGAGCTTCGAGGAAGCATATGGATACTATGCCCATGGCGACCCGAGCTCGTTCCATGCCGGCAGCAGTGGGTATGCCAGTGATCAGGGACCCTACTAACCCCCAGGTATGCATTCGTCTTATGGTCCACAGGTGGGTCCTTCGGTATCAGCACGCTTCAACTATGAGGACCCGATTATGCGGAGCATCTCCGACCTCTCGAGCCAGATCACTACACTTGGCACACTGCAGCAGCAGATGCAGGACACCATAACACACAACACTGAGCTGACGCAGCAGAGCTGGGGGCTGACTTCGGCCATGCATTATGACATCTCCAACATGTTCATCCACATGGGGTTGGACCATCAACCATCCCAGCCATACTATCAGCACCAGCAGTACCAGCAGCCCGAACAAGAGGACAATGACGATGAGAACGAGGAGGAGGAAGAGGAGGACCCCGACGAGGAGGATCAGGACTCCGATGAGGAGGACTGAGCTTCTTCGAAGCTTGGGGGGTAGTACTGCCAGGTAAGTCACCACATCCCAACTGTTTTTTAGTAGCCATGCCATAATAAATGTGCATATATAAAAAAATATAATAATAATAATAACAATCTCATATGAGTGGAAATTCGTGTAAGCTCTTGCTTTGGAAATGATGAATAGTTGTTCTATTCAAGCCTCGTATGTGCCTCGTTTACAACTTTTTACTCTCCTAGTACTTGAGCTAGTTGGCACATTTTAGTTCCACTAAAAAATGGTTGAGTGGAGGCACGAGTTTAATTTTCGAAGTCTAAGTTGTTGCGGGATTCGAGATAGCACAAACCGAATTTAAAACTGCTTGCTCTAGTAGGGAACCTCTCGTAATCTTTTGAAAATTAAAATTATGGTGAAGGTTTTCTACATGGTTAGAATGACCCATCCAGAGCCTTTCATGTTAAATAAACCAAAATAAGCTATCTTGTGTTATCATGAGCCTTGCCGAGCGGTGTGTCCGTCATGGAAATGGAACTTGCCATCTGCCGGTCGATTTTCTTCATATACCCATCGTTTACTAACCTCAAATGTCTGGTCTATCAACCACCCATTCCGGGATTGACATCCATCGCCAGACATCCTTCCCCCGCAGTCATACACCAAAGTCTCTACCATATACCTAATCATCCCATACAAGGCCTTCTCATCATGAAACTCCAAAGTTATTAGAATCATTTCAGCAAAAGAAAGAGGAGATTATTCTCTTAAAAAAAGAGTTAAAAATGAGTGAAGAAAATCTCACTCTCCCAAGAGTTGCAAACAAGGAGTTCAAATAAAAGACCAAATTCCCTTTCCAAGCATACGTCCATCTCCCTCCATCTCTTTGACATCCCATAAGATCAGAATTTGGTTAAGTTCCAATCCTTCATGGATCACCATTCGGCTAGGCAATATAGGTAACCGAGGTATGCAGCACTCTCCCTACCTGTAAACTCCACATATCAGCCTTAGAAGTAGGGAAAAGAGGGTCAAAACTCCGACCCCATGTGAGGATCATACACCTTGAGTGACTCGAGAGTACCATTGGGAAACCTGAACTTCTTTTGAAAAATCTTGCAAAACTCCGAGCTAGGAACCTGAATGAGCAGCAAAAAACATTCTGGTGAAGGTTGTTCAGTCCTTCAACCGCTCAAGACCAAGGGATGAAAACGAATATGCCCCATCCTCCAGAATCTTAGGTATGAGCCAACTTACTCAGAATACATACGGGACGAGTAATATGCTGTGCACAAGGTACCTGCAGGGTGTGAACATTGATGCAACTCCTGATCCACCGAGCCTCAGTTTGAGCTTTGCTCGAGGTCGAGCAAAGGTTTAAGCTTGAGGGGGTGCTGACGGCCATTATTTCACATTCTAACCGTCAGCTTCTCGAAAATAAATCGAGCTTTACACTATGTTCCATTCATATTTTATTTAATTCTAATAAGTTCCACAAGTTTTGGATGAGTTCTGATTTCAGAAGATTACATGACAAAAAGGAACGAAAATGGGCAACATCCCAGGCCGACCAGCCTCACCTAGGCCGGCCGGCCTGGCATCTCCACGTACATTGCCATGTCTTCGATCTACGAGAAATGTAACAAGTCCAAGTACATTTGAGCAGAGGATTGGACGTCGGTTTGATCGTATGGACCGAAAGGAATGCACAAGGATCAAAGGACCCACAATTCAGCGCAAAGCCATGTCCAAGTCAGCAATCCACCTCCCTGGAAGATCACAAGCGTCCACTGGCAACGTCGATGCAACGGAGGGCCGAGGAGATCCAGAGGGAGGCCAGCCGGCCTCCCCTAGGCCGGCCGGCCTAGCCTTGGCTGCGTTTCAGCTACGCAAGCTACACTGACTCCAGGAAGCAATTAGGGATGTCCACGCAAAGGCGGTGGCCAGATGGCCACACCCCTAGGCCGGCCGGCCTAGGGGAGGTCGGCGGGCCCCACCTTGCAGCCACGCAAGCCCCAGCTTCGTGTGGAAGCTAAGTACAACTGGCACAACCGCCTCCAACCGACGCCATGTGTTTCACCTGCTCAGAACCGACCCTGGAAGGCTATAAATAGATCACTCATTCCTCACTTGTAACACACACCTTGGAGCTCATCCTCTCTTCACTTTCTAGAGTAGGATTAGTAGTTTGGGAGTTAGAGTCGAGTCGAGCTTGCTCGGGATTCCGGAGTCCTCAGAAGTCTGGTATAGCTCTTGTATCCTTCTTTTGAATTTATCAATATAAGTTATCTTCTCTACTTTTCTGAGTCAGCTTTACTTTCCGCTTTCTTTTATCCTCTCGAGTCTGAGTGTTCGGCTCAAGCGCGGAAGTTGTATTCTTTAGTTTAGACTAAGTTATCTCTCTGATAGTCGGGAATTTATCTTACGGGTTTTCTCGCCAGAACTAGAGTATCTCAAGTTAGTGCTCTAGGTTGAGGGGGATTTCTCTCGAAGGCCTTGAGAGAAATCCTAACACCGAGTGCAGATGTGGTGTCTGAGCTTAGTGTTAGCTAGAAAGTGTGTTCCACCCCATGGTACCATTGTGGTAGGCAGCAGGTGGTGACAGCCCTGTCCGTCCCTCGTAGTCCACCACGTTCGGGTGCTTTCATAGTAGTAGTGCCGACTGCCGTTGGACTCCCTTTTCATCCCATTCTGAGTCCTTCCCTGAGCCGCTGAAGTAAGCTCTACCTTCCCGAAGATTAGTTAGATAGTTAGTCTGATCTAGAGAGGCTAGCTTGATAGTTCAGAAGTGTATCAGGTGTCTTATCTCGCTCGTTGTCCTCCCAGCTGCTACCTCTCTAAGGAGTTGAGTCTCCGTGTGTCACTCGGTCATAGACTGGCCATTTATCTTATCTCTGTATCTGGCTTTCCCCTGTCTAGTTAGTCGGTTGATTAAGCTAGTACGGTTATTATTTGATTTACGATACTCTTTACCATAGTGCTTCCTTGAGGAAAAATACGATACCCTGGAATACTCCATGGTGAAGTGCTACAGCGGTGATTCTGTGCGCTTGTGGAATTAACATTCTATTGGGGCATAAGAAACGCCAACAGAGGGTTCCGCCTCGCCCGACCTCAGACCAAAGGGCGTGGGTGAGGACGACCACCCAGCGCCGGGCGTGCACCCGACCTCCGGGGAGGGCCCACAATGACCCGCGCCGCGCGGTGACTGATAGCGGCGTGGGTGGACAGGCGATAGGACGTGCACTGACGCAACTATAGTGGAGAGTGCCCCTATCACTACCAACAGTAGGATAGGCCATAGGGCAGGGGCACGCCATGCCCCTGCGGGAGGCCTCCACACATTCCCTGCTCTGCAGACCGCGCGACGGGACGGACACGGTCGCAGAGGAGGAGGGCGGCGACAACAAGCTCGGCGGGGCCCATGATGATTGGAAGACGCAACATCAGCGGGGGAGCGGGCCCCCCGTATCCAGCGGCGCCGAGGGGGATATCCCCCGACGCGGGACACAAAGCCCTCTCTCTCTCTCAAGATATATATATATATGTGTGTGTGTGTGTGTGTGTGTATGTGTATATGTGTATATATATATGTTGTACACCGTCCTTTCCCTTGATGTATAAAAGGATAGTAACCGGCCCCATGGTGGGGGACTCTTCTCTTATGACTTCCATTCTCCCCTCTCTCGAAAGCACACAGACACACACGCACAGACAGGTAGAGCGCTCCGTCCTGGGCAGCGGCTAAGGACTGGAAGCAAGAACAGCCATGCACACAACACTAGAGAATTGGGACCCCGTTCCTCCCTCGACCGTTTGTACACCCTTACTGCAAACCACTACGTGAGAACCTCAAATTTGTAACAGGCACGGATGACCCTTTGGTAACGGGCATAGCACCCGTTACCATTATCGGGTTACTAATGACCCATCATCGGTAACGGGCATTTGCCCGTTACCAATAACAGTCATTTGTAACGGGCATTAAGTCAATGCCCGTTACCTATAACCAAATATCAGTAACATGCATCAATTACACCCGTTACCAATAACGGGATATCAGTAACGGGCATCATTACATCCGTTACCGATAACAGAATATCGGTAACGGGCATCAATACGTCCGTTACCAATAACAGTTATAGGTAATGCCCGTTACCTGTGTGGAATTAAAAAACAAAAAAAAGAAACCAAAATTTCTTCTATTCCTTTATTACATCCATACATAGTTACATCCAATTACATCCATAGTACATCCAATTACATCCATACACAGATATATGTAATGTAAATTTATGAAATGGCACGAACAAGAACACAGCTTCTCAAGCTCCTTGGCTCTAGCTTCCACCTTCTCACATCTTTCTGCAAGCCACAGCTAGCCAATGATATATAGTCAACACATGAAAATAACACAAATTCACTTTAGCAATAAGCAGTTTGATACACATGCATTTTGTCTCTCTTCTCCTCCACCTCTGCTCACCTCAGTGACAAGTCTGCACTCGCCACCACAAAGCTGCATGACAAAAATTTTAGAAACTAGTAAAAGAAAGGCAAATAAAAAAGTATAATCATAATAGTTCCTACAGCACCCAAAGACCAAAATGACTAATATGTATTGACCAGCTTCCTCAGAGTTGATGGCGAAGTTTTTCTTGAATAAGTTGATGAAAATGTTTTAAAATCAGACCAATTAAATACAGGTGTTACATTCAGAGAAATTTCTTGTAGCTTCGAGGTTAAGCTATAGTCATCATGAGTAACAACCAGCTTGCAGTCAGGATGGTCGATAAGACAGCATAAATGTCATTAGTAATTCTAAGAAAATTATCTTGAGAAAATCTTAGATGTGAACTCAGGATAAATATTGGCCAACAGTTAATTCCTAAGGAATTGCAACTGAAAACTGCACCCTAACTACCTAAAATTCGTTGGCAAGCCCATAGACAGGCTTGCCAACGAAGTTGGTATGTTAGTGTTGGAGTGTTGGAAACCATCACGCCAAATAGCACATGAAGGACAACCAGAGAGTTGGTATGTTTGAGTGTTGGATCTTATTTAGGTGTAATCCAAGTTACTTTCAAAGCAAAGAATGCTCAACCAGTATACGGCGTGAGAACCGACCATACCTATAGTGAAATTATAATCAAAGGCACTGACTATAACTATAGCAAGTCCTAACTCGTAACAGCAAGTATATGCCCAGCACAGAAAAAATTCTTTTCCTAGCATGATTTTACTTGTAAAAATCGCCACGTGTTGTTGGCAAAAAAAGAAGAGAAAAGACATTCTTCAAAGTATTTTCAACATGTTGCTACCAGCTGAATGCGTAAAAGTGAAAAGTGAGGGCAGAGCAGAGATGGATGGCGAGAACAAACGATGGATCTGGTTGAGGAAGAAGACAACCCGGGAGCGCGACACAGTGGTGGGCCTTGGCACGGCGGTGTAGAAGGCCGTGACGAGCTAGAAGGCGGCGCAGAGGCCGTTGGCGTAGATGAGGTACTTGAAGCCGCCGAGGTCGGAGTAGGCGACGGTGCTGTACTCGTTGGTCTGCTGGTCCTTGAGTATCACGGCCATGGCGGCAACGCAAAGCCCCAGCGGTGCCACGCGCAGCAGCGTCTCCACGGGCCGCACCCGCGCCGCCGCTCCGACCGCCTTCTCCTCCGCCATCTTAGACATCTATGCCCGACCATCTCTCTCTCACTCTCTCGGCCAAGGGCCTGGCGGCGGCGTCCGAGTCCGGCCGGCCCGAGATCCGGCAGTGGCTTGCTGCCCCAGGCCGGCAGTCCCCAGATCCGCCGGCAGACTGCCCGTGCGTGTGACACCCTAGGTGTCTACACAGTAGAACTGCATTTATTTTATGCATCATGTGCTTAATTTGTTTGAGCAATGGGTCTTATTTTAAAAATATAAGGTTAATTGTGTAAATATGATTTGATGCAAGGACCTTCCTATAATTAAATTTGAATAATATGGGTGAATATTACTTTTGTGGAGGGTTTCTTTGTAAAATTCAGTGTAATCATTACATGGCAGGAAATTTTACTTTTCAGTCTGAAATTAAGATGAATTTGCTTTGGAAAAGATGAAAGTCCATTAAATTCAAAATCCTTTCTATGTTTTCAAAATAACTCTTTAACTTTTAATCAAATCAATTTTTGCACAACACCAAAGTTGTAGATATTGAAAAGTTGAACAACTTTCATGTTGGGTACTTTTTCATTTGAGCCCAAGTTTAGGAGTTATTTTTGTTTTACAGTAGGACCCCTAAACTTTTCTGAAATTGCAAACAAGTCCAGCTGTCATCTTCCTCCTCTCTCCCTCTCTACTTCCTCTGCCGCCGGCGCAGAGCGGCGCCGCCCGCTGCCGAGAGAGGACCGCAGGCCACCTCCTACTACCCACCGCCACACGCGGCACCCCTGCAACCCCCTGGCCCCACTCGCACCCGTGCTGGAGCCCTCCTCCCCTCGCCACGCTGCCCCGGTCGAGCTCCGCGGCCGCCAACTCGCCGCCGCCGTGGCAAGCTCGGGGAAAAGCCCCAGCTCCCCTTCTCTCTCGCGCGCCTCAGCACCAGGAGAACCCCCGCGTTCCAATCCCCTCCCTCTCTCGCCAGTTCCCCGCCCCAAACCCCCCGAACGCCGCCACCGCCCACCCGAACGCCGCCACTGCCCACCCGAACGCCGACGAGCTCGAGCTCACCGTCGCCCTGCTCCTCCACGGCCGCTCCGCCCGCGCAGACACCACCCCTAGCCCCACCTCGCTCTCGCACAGCTCCCAGACCAGGCCATCCCATCCCTTCGCCGTCGGAAAGCCGCCGCCGCGAAGCAGCGCCGCCGTCGGCCATCCTCCTCCGCAGAGCCGACTCCTCCGGCCATCTCCCGTCGAGCCAAGCACACCTACAGGTGCGGCTCAGCCCCCTCTTGCTTTTCCCCACCCTAGCCCTCGCCGCCGGCGACCCATTTCACCGGAATCGGCGGTCAAACCCCTCCCTCTGCTCTGACTCTGGCCAAGGGCCTATCTGTTAGGATTCAAAAATTTCCAGGGGTTAAACTGAGAAATGTACATGAACTCTAGAATTCAAATCTGTGAATTTTGAAAATGCCTAGAAATTTGTAGAAAAATCATAAAAATACAAATCCAAATGTTTTGGAATCCTTGTTACAAGACCTACAAGTTTTGTTAAATACACATCTTCAGTTTTGGTCTGCATGTTAATCAAAGAAAAAGAATAAAATAAATAGGTTTTAAATTTTCTAGGAGATCTACTCTGTAACTTCATGTTGTTTTTGGCTAGAATGTGTCTTACAGTGCTACTAGTATCTGGTAAAAATTTGAACCCTTTTTGACATCATTAACTAGGTCAAAATTTCAAGATTCCTAGATCTACTAGTTTTGCTAATGTATTTATGCTGGTAGAAATATTAAATTTTTGAGTGTGAAACATTTTCCTTGCATACATGTCACTAAAACCTTGTTGTTGTACAAGTTTGAGAAATTTTAGATCTGTTTAGCTATATATTTGATTTAATGCTTGTTAAATAGGCTTTAATTGTGATAAATAGTTTCCTTACTTATAAAAATCTGAGAATATTTTTGGAATTATATTTTGGTCATATGTTCGTGTATGTAAAATTTAGGATCCAGAAACTTCATAGAACTTTCTGTACTAATTAGTATTTCCGTATGTGGTTTAATTTTGTCAAAATTATTACTTCTGTTTAATGCCTAGATAAATTCGGAAAAATTTATAGGACGTTCATAAGAATATGAAGCCTGTTATGAGAAATTTTGAGCTTCATAAGTATTGTAGTTTGTTCTGTAAAATTTAATCTTGTTCTAGGTGCTGTCTGAATAAATGTTTTATTCTGAATAATTGGCTGCATGAAATGTTATGAAATTTACAGGATAGATTGTTCTCTATACTTCTTGTTTGAAGTAATTTTTCTGAATTTAAATGCTGGTTGTATACTGGGTTACTTAATTCTTAGCAAACCATGATTTACATGCTATATGTACTAACTAAAACTTACTTTGTGAAGATAATCAAGTTGTCTTGTGAGGTTAATCATGTTGTTTTGTGTAGTAAGACATGTTAAATAACTACTCTATAAATGATTGCCTATATGTTAGTTATGTTTACTAATTGTTAGACTACAACTTTATCGCGAAGTGTGTCTGTTGTAATACTGTTTCATGCATCACATATAGATACGACTGTTTTAGCGGACGGGGCATACGAGCTGATTCCGGAGTCCGAAGGAGGTGATCAGGAAGCCCAGGTGAACGCCGCTACACTGACTGAAGACCCGGACCAAAGTTCGGAAGAGCCCAAGGCTGATTTAGCTAGTGACTACCGCGAAGGCAAGCCCCGGACATAAACCCAGTATTTCAAATTATGCACTTTATATACTACTTACTTGTGCATTTACAGTTCTTAGGATTTGAATTGAAACCCTAGATGCATGATCCTAGGAATCTATGTACTGAACACTAGATTTGAGTTCGAGTAATTGCTATGCTTATAGGACCGGTAAAAGTCAAGTGATTGCGTGTCACTTGCGAGCTTAATAGGAGTTGCTTGTTTACTTTCTGCAATCACTATAAGGACGTCGGACGGGGTCATGTTCGATATCATGACCTTGGGTGAGACCCCACCTGTGTTGATAAATTCTGCTAAGGTCGCGGTGTGTGGTAGCGGTGGTTAAGTGTTTGAACGTACTAGCCACATGCCGTAAATATGGTACGTGGTAAGCCTAGTAGCTGATCGGACCGGTGAGTGGATATACCTTTCACTCTCTCTTAGAGATAGGTTTTTATTTATGTTGCGCAACACCACGGGTGCAGGGAGAAAGTTGGTGCCCTATAGTCGGGGAGAGTGACCCTATCCACAAGCCGGAATGAAAGGTCAACGGTTGTTTGTGAACGACCCGACGGTGTTCCAAACGTGTGAGTTAGGTTTACCTTGCAAGGTTGGAAATCCGATTCGAATCATCCGTCTCTCGCGGATATTGAGACTACTTGATCCCTTTACCACACAGAGTAATAAGAGTAATATTATTATGATCAATCTTGATGTTTGACTAATGTTCTACCATGGTTGATTAGAATTAGTTGCTCACATAGAATGGTTAATCAACTAGAATATTGAAAGCTAAAATGTGAAATTAAGGACCTACTCTTTATTGCTTTTCAGCAAAAGGAAAACCAGAGCCTTACAAAACCCTGCATAGTCTAGCTAAGTGGACTAAGTATATCTGTTGACGGTTAAGTCTTGCTGAGTATTAGTATACTCAGCCTTGCCGTTGAATCCTGTTTCAGGTATGAGTTTTGAGGACCAGACCGCTAGTCTCACTTGGCCCTGCTCTTTACCCTCTGGCTGGTCCGTAGAGTGGGATCTGTCTCCGGCCGGCAATGACCCCGACGAGTGATACCTTACTTGGGCTAGCGTGGTGCCTTTTTGCGCCGTGTTGTAGCCGTCGTGTTTTCTTTCCGCTGCTTAAACTCTGAACTTTAAACTTATATCTTGTATAACGTTTTACTGAGTTTGGACCTATAATAATACCTTGAACTTATTGTAATAACTACTATGCCTATGTTGTAAGATATATGGTTGTAGTATCTCTGGACTCGCCTTCGTGCGGGGTATGCTTGTTCGATCCGAGATCCGGTGGTTGTATCGGAACGTTACCCGACAGACCAAGAATTATTCCGTTTGAAGTGCGTTTGAGTCGGTGTTGCCTTTATGGTGATGGCCAGCGCATTTGAGACGGGATAATTCAGGTGGTTTTGCCACAGTGCGTCCCCAGATCCGGCGGGGAGGCGGGCCGGGGGAGGGAGGTGGTGGTCGAAGGGGGGGCAGGAGGATGCCGGCGGAGACCGCCTCGCCGCGGAAGGGAGGGGGATGCCGGCGGAAGCAGAGGGGAGGGGGGCGAGGGTCGCGATGAAGGAGGAGAGGGAGAGGAAGGCGGAGGGGAATGGGGGGTGGGGGGGGGGGGCAGCGGCGGCGGATGCAGACACTCGGACTAAACTGGAATGAAGTAAAATTTTGGGTCCGGACTAGCATCTAGGTAACGAGCTTTTTACATGGTCCGTTACCACTATTATTAGTAACAGACATTGTTAATGCCTGTTACCAGCTGTGAGCTCTCATTGGTAACGGGCTTTTAATGTGGCCCGTTACCACTATTACAGTGGTCAGGTCGGGTATGGTCTGCTGGGTTTATTTGTAACGCGCGTTTATCAAGGTCCGTTACTGTTGACAAATCTTGTAACGGGTTTTGTGAGCCCGTTACCCATCCCGTGTTATCTATTTTGAGTTTTCACGTAGTGAACTGATACAAGATACACGAGCAGCAGCGAACTGGACGTAGAAACTTTGAGCCCGAACAAGTATAAACCCTAATGTCTTCTTGCATACCATCCACACCTAAACGCGCAATCCACGAGAATCACTAGTGCGGTGGTAAAAAAACACCGACAACTGGTTTCTTCTCCTAGTCCAAGCGGCTCACCTCCGAATCCAGCGGGTTCGTGGGTTCCGTCGAAGCGGGGAGGTGAAAGAGGATGCAAGGACTTCTTCCTCAAATTCAAGACTCCGTAGGGTCCTTTGTGAAAATCCTCAGCCCTGAGAAAGGGTCTTGTGCTGTGTGTTATAATTTCATCTTTCTTCAGGGTTCTTGTTGTAAAAGACACGGGCTAATCTAAAGTCGTGGGTCTCCAGCCCCTTCGCAAAAAAGAAATATGCGAACATTGAAATGGTAGCTCAAGATTGGTGAAAGATACTCTAGGCAGCACCAATTACCTATTTAGCAAACTAATTACCTCAAGTGCCAATAAGAACAGGCACTAGCGAGAATGGAATGTTAGTATGTCTGGACATCATAGATTCATTCGTTGTCAACAGATGACACCGCATGCTAAGCTTATTAAACAGAATATCATGGTATGCCCTTGTCTTCTGAAGGATCAGATCAATCACGATGATCTACAAAAGGACCAATAAGCAAATTTCAAGGCTTCAGTCAATCATGCTACGAGATGTGCAGCTGACATATTCCAACTAAAGATCGCAAGGCATTGTTCATTGACCACCGTACCATGAATTCACAATCGATGCAGGGATCAGCAAGACCCTTGCAGTTATCCTAGGCACAAAAAAGATCGTAGCATTCAGAGCTGACGGCTCACACAGCAAAAAGGATTAAGCTCATGGTGCAAACACTTGAGAGTATAGCTGGCCAGATGGGCCTGGCCCGATGGGCCGGCACTGGCACGGGCCGAAAAAGCACGAACCGAGAACGGTCCGGCCCGGACCTGTTCGTGCTCGTGCTTGTGCCGTGCCAGGCCCAGTGCCGTGCCTGGGCCGCGATCGCGGCACGCGGCCCGAGCACGGGCACGGCCCGTTCAAGGCAGCGGCACGGGACGGCACGACAATGGGCGGTCGGCGGTGTCTCGCCGCCTCCCCAATCCCCATCCCTAACTCTAAATCATTTCCTCTCTTTCCAATTCTCCATCGACCAGGACCAGCAGGCAGCAGCCTGTCGACCCCCTTCACGCGCCGCCGCCGCTGCTACCGCCCGCCCGCCTGCCTTGCCTCCATGCGCAGCTGCTGCGCCCCCGCGTCCGCCGGCCGCCGCCGCCTCAGGTTGTCGTCGCCCCCGCCCCCTGGCCTGCGCAGATCTACTCCGGCCGCCGCCGCCACCCTCGGCCCCCGCCGGCGCAGGTCGTCCCTACCTCCCCGGCCGGCGCCGCCGCCATCCGACATCCCCTCCTCCAGTCCTCCCCTTGCTCTGCTCTGCGCCGGGGCGCCGGCCACCTCCGCCGTGCTGCCGTGCCCCGGCACGGCAGCACGGCGCCCTTGCCGGGTCGTGCCTGGGCCGGAATTCCGGCACGGTGGCACTACGCGGCACGGCACGGCGGCGCCGCCGTGCCCCGGCGTGCCGGGTCTCGCTGTGCTGGGCCGTGCCGTGCCCGTTTGGCCACCTATACTTGAGAGATGACCAGATGGGGGTGGAGAGCTAGGACTGTGTGGCTTACGCAATTCATCAAGCGGATGTTGGCCGGGATACTGCATGAAGAGCATCTTCATGCGCCAAGCGCAGACAGCGCAGCTCGGACCTTCCCCTTCCGCAAACGCATCGCCCATTGCTAGGATTCCGATCCATCTGTAGAAGCTCCTGCAGGACCCAACTCGCCCCGCAGCGCGGCATCTCGCTCGAACAGACCCGTGATGAACCCCCCCCCCCCCCCCCCCCCCGTGTTCTGCACTCGGCTGCTTGCATTTGTGCAGGTACGTGTTGTCAGGTGATGATGGTTCCTGATTGATCTTCATATTTGCAAGTCGATCTGCATTTTTTGTTGTAGCGGTGATGCCGTTCTGATGCACAGGTTTGTCGAGTAAGGCTCCACCGAAAGATTACTCGATCGTTGAGCCCATCCAATCCCGCGAGGACCTTCAACGCGTTCCTCTCCATCTCCATCCCATAGTCACAAAGTTCTTGGGTCGACCGGATCGAAGAACGGGGTCGATGGTCGAAGGTCGTCACTTTATAAAATTGTGGTACGAAGAGGGTATACATCTATGGAACGATAAATTATTATGTGAAACGCGACCCTGATTCATCGGGGTCGATATCTTCGGGTCGATAAAGACAAAAACTATATATGTGCTACTAATGAAGAAACTAATCTGCACAAGCATATAAAAAACATATAAAAGAGTACATTTAGACCATGCTACACGTACTCAGCTCATTGTCTAACAAAAACCACACCAATCCACTGTTCTTAACCTCCTTATCCCAATTAAATCTGCTAGTAATGGGGCTGCGACCCCTTTCAAACCAGGACACGATCCAATTTTGAATGGGACACTGACCCTCTTCGACCCCGACCCTCGAATCGGAGCGGTGTTCCCGAGTCGAGGGACGAGGCATCGACCCCGAATCCTATGACTATGCTCCATCCTCTCCTCCATTTTCGGCAACAGCATTCTGCCTGAAATCCAGGTTGACAAATTCAGCCTCCAACTTTTTTCCTTACGATCTTCAGAACTTTCGGACTTGCCTGCTTACCTACCGTGATTCAGAAATAAACCTGACTGCCTCTGAGCACGTACGCAGGCCACGCTGGCGGTGCCGGCGTCGGGGAAGATGGCGAAGGCACTGGTGCTGTGCTACTCCGTGCTGTCGCTCATGTTCTACTTCCTGGCCATCATTGGCTACTGGGCGTTCGGCAACCAGGTACGCTTCAACGTGCTCAAGAGCCTCATGCCGGACACGGGCCCCTGGCTCGCCCCGTCGTGGCTGCTCATCCTCACCGCCGTCCTCATCCTCCTCCAGCTCATCGCCATCGCCCTGGTGAGCACACAACCTCCATGGCCAATGGCTTGTGGTGATTCGCCATGATTCAACGCGACTCTGAACATGGGACGCCATGTGCATTGGCTGGTTGTTGACACCCAAAATTGGCACGACTAAGGTTTTCTGGGCAATCTGGACAGACCGGTCAGACCTCTCACATGAACCGGTCAGACCGGTCTAGACAAGTTTGTCAAATTGCAAATTGGACTGTACCACTACGTAGATCTCGTCGAGACGATCGAAATGCATATATAGAACGTCCAATTTGGAGTCCGGATGAGGGAGTTATGCCTCCCGGAAGACCTGCACCCTGGTCTGACCGGTCAGACCGGTCCAGGGCGGTCAGACCGGTCCAGAGACCGGTCAGACCGGTCCGAAACACCCAGTCCGAGTTAGGAGTTGTATTTTGACACGGGATTTGATAGGGTTCCGACTCCTAACGGGTACAGACCTCCCCACCCTATATATATGAAGGGCCACGGCCGATTCAGGTTAATCCCAATCGATTCACACAATTACCTTTACCTTTTATCCTCCAAACCTTAACTTTTCCAACCCTATCTGCTGTTCTTCGCTCGTCTCCACGGCGTTCGATGGCATTCTGAGTGGCCTGCCGACCTCAGAGCAACCCTAGATCCACGAGCTCCGACGGGGTCCCTCCCGAGCTCGAGGTTTTAGGTTTTCGCGGTGTTCTCTGTAGAACCGGTCTGACCGGTCGCCATAACCGGTTTGACCGGTCTGTGCGCAGGGAGCTCGTTGGTGAAGATCGTGTCGACGATCAACGCGCGTTCTAGCGCATTCAAGTGTGTTGGCGCAAATTAGTGTCAACACACTTTTTGGCGACTCCACTGGGGACAGATTAATCTGGTTTTTAAACCGATCTAATCTAGTTCTCAAAGAAGATGGGCGTCATCACCGACCTCGACGAAGGCAACATCTCCACATCTATCGAGGAACTCAGCGAGGAGGAGCGCCAAGAGTACTTGGTGGTCAGGAGCACTTCAAAGCACAATTTTTGAAGGGATTCAAGAAAAATCAGCAAGGCCAGGTCACGAGGGTTCAAGACTTCGTGATGCCCTCTTTTATGCTCAAAAATAAGCAAGTCGAGGTAATAAGCAATGTAAGCACTTCATCTTCCGACTTATTTAGCCAATTATGGATAAGAAGATTGCTGATATATATAAGCCCATAAATGATTTAAAAGATCAAATAGATATCATGAAAAAGGGCAAATCCATAGATGGTAATTGTGCTTTCCAAACTGCTAATTCATCGGTTATGCTAGCATCTGTTCAAGAACCACTATATGGCATGCCGACGAGCTATTTTGCAGGGCAAACATCACCATTGCAGTTGGTACAGCCGAATGCGGCTGGACCGGTCAGACCGGTCCAACAGACCGGTCAGACCGGTGCGATGGTGGTCAGCCCAGTAACATCTACACCGAACACGTCTACTCTTTGCTCGGCAATCCTTAGCCGAACCAATGAGATGACAAATTGTGTGCAGCCTTCTCCTTCACAAGAACCTGGTTCTCCACATGAACCGATTTTTGTTAATGTACATGAAAATTCTGCGGGGCATGCACCGATAAGTTCGGTTCAGACGATGCTACAAGATAATCCTATAGAACATCGTCTTACTTCTGTAGCACAAGCATCCATGAGTGGTAGATGCAAAGCCGATCCCGCTAGGTTAAAAGAGGATCCGGCTACTGCGATGAAAACTAAATTCGGTGTGGATATAGGTAATTCTACATTATACCAAAAGCCATATCCTTCTGAATTTGATTTAGTTTCTTTTCCTGCTGGTTGGTGTGTTCCTGATTTTGTGAAATTTAGTGGTGATGATAATAAAGCACCTTGGGAGCACATTGACCAATATATCTTACAACTTGGAAAAGCTGGTTTTCATGAGGCTTTGCGCATTCGCTTATTTTCATTATCTTTGACTGGAACCGCTTTTTCTTGGTTTTCTTCATTGGCCCCGAATTCTATTCAGTCTTGGAATCAGTTGGAACGTAAGTTTCATAATCGTTTTTATAATGGGCACAATGAAGCTAAACTGTCGGATTTGGCATCGGTTAGTCAAGGCCAAGATGAGCCTGCTTCGGATTACTTCCGAAGGTTTAAAGATATCAAAAACCGATGTTTAAATTTAACAGTTTCTGAAAAGGAATGGGCTGATTTGGCTTTTGATGGTTTGCGTTCTTATTTGAAAAAAGAACTCGAAGGCTTTGAGTACTACACTATTAATTATTTGCACATGAAAGTTTTGGGTTTAGAATTTAGACTACAGAACACAAAAGATGCCCATAATACTCATCGGTCCATACATGTTGATTGTAAATTTGATTCGGACGATGAAAAAAAGGAATTTGCTCAATTCATATGGCCATCAGAAGCTAAGCCGTGTTCTTGTTCATCGCTTAAGCCGATTCCGAAGAATCGGCAAGAACAAGTTCGTTTCACATTTGATGTTTCGAAGTGTGATCGCATATTTGATGAATTGCTTAGAAGCGGAAACATCAAGTTGTCACATGTCATACCGCCACTTGAGGAGGTAAAGCAGCATGCATATTGCAAGTGGCATAATACTTTTTCTCATGCAACTAATGATTGCAATATCTTTCGTCAAAAAATCCAATCGGCCGTTAATGAAGGACGATTGGTAATGCATGAGGTAAAAGATGACAAGGCGTCATTCCCTGTCCATACGATTGATTTGGATAATGTCAAGGTACTCATTCGGCCGGAACAAGCCGAAGGAGCAAAAGAAAAAAAAATTATCATTGATGAGCCAAGGCCGAAAAATATCAATGACAAGATTCAGGCTAGGGAAGTGACGATGGAGAAGACTCCTAATGGAAAGGAGTCACTGAAGATCACTGTCAAAGTTTCAAGACCCGGAGGGCAAGATAATTCCTCACAAGACACAAGTCGGCCTGCTGCCCAGGCACGACCGGTCAGACCGGTCGCCTCAACCGGTCAGACCGGTCAGACAAAAGGCCGGCCCAGAACTTTCAAGCCTAAGCGGCCGGAAGGAGGTACTCAGAAGATTAATGAGTCAAAGGTGCAGGGGAGTTTTACAAAGCAGAAGCTCACCTTCGCTCAGTTACTGCACAAATACACAAAGGCCGTTCCAAAAGATCGGCCACTAAAAAAAGAACCAAGTTCACCTTCACGTCAAGGCAAGCGTTCTTCTCCTAGGGGAGAATCCAACAAGCGTAGGGGTGATAGCACTACATTATTCCCTCCTCAGAAGATGTGTACTACCACGCCATGGGCGTCACTGGCATCGGGTTTTTCTTGTCCTACATGGGGGCATGAAGGAATTTGGATGTATTGTTATCCGATGCTATACTTACCATCTCACCACAGGGAGGAGGATCACAGATGGCCTGTGTTCGGCAAGGTTGCACGACCAGTGCATGACCGATTGAGATCCAACGAATCAGGTCAGAGGCGACAGCCTGCATCGGTCAGACCGGTCGCCGCTGACCGGTCTCATCCGAGGCCGGGCAAAGCTCATTCTCCGAGACAGGTTTGCCGTGTCAAGGAGAAGAAAGAAGAGGTACAACCCACTATTGATCCAGAGAAAGCTAAAGCCGATGATGTTGTGCAAATCGGCAATATCAAAGTGGTTGTCAATAATGCGGGTACAAGGCCGATGGTTTTTGGTAAATCGGTCAATCCTTCTATCCAAAGGCCGATCATGGCAAATGATCATGAGGCTAGCAGCAGTAACTCGACATCAAAGTACTTTCAACCAAGATGGTGTCCTTCGGGGTTGACTCGTACTCAAAGAAGGATGCTGCAGCGTCTACGTGCTCAGGAGAAGAAGGAGCAGGAGTTCAAGAGGCTGAGGGACAAACAATTCAACCACTACAGACCAATGGTCCCTCAGGGCAAGGTATGGAGGGTTAAAGTAGTTGACCAGCCAGCACGATCGGTCGAATCGCCTCAGGCGACCGGTCAGACCGGTTACGGCGACCGGTCTGACCGCCCAGAGCAACCGGTCAGACCGGTTGAGGTTTCAGCAGAACAGAAAGCCGAATTGGCAATGCCCATTTCGGTTCCTTGCGATGGAGAAACACTGCTAGCATTCTCGGTACAAGGCAATGAGGAGCTAGTGGATCATGAGGCTACACCAAAAGAACAGCAATATGGAGCTCGACGACATTTAAGTGCTCGGGGGGCAAAATATTGGCAAATAATAATTTACCTCATGAAGTTTCTATGCAACAGATCAGTTTGCAAGGGGCTCTCAAGACTTTGATCGAGTATTTGAGGTCCTGAGCTGGTTGAAAATTGCAACATCAGCGAATAAAAGCCGAATTAGAAGTTTTTCAATTCGAGCTAGAAAATTGGCAAACTATTTGTAATAAGCATATTGATGCTCTTACTTCTATTCTTCGGTTAAAGAATGAAACCAAATTTACTTGGAGGGCAGAACAGCAAGAGGCTTTTGAAAAGGTCAAGGTTTATTTGTCTTCAACACCTGTGCTCAAGGCGCCTAGGAGAGGGGTTCCTTTCAGGCTTTATGTGGCTGTTGAAGATAATGTCATTGGGACTGTTTTGACTCAAGAACTGAAGACAAGGAGTATGTCATCACTTATATAAGCCAATGACTTATTGATGCGGAGACAAGGTATACTCTTACTGAGAAGTTATGTTTGTCTCTCTATTATGCTTGTACCAAATTGAAGCATTATCTACTATCTAGTACTTGCATAGTAGTATGTCAAACCGATGTGCTCAAGCGCATGTTACAAAAGCCGATTTTAAGTGCTAGAATCGGCGAGTGAGCTTATGCTTTAGTTGAATATGATTTGGCTTGTGAATTCTTGGAATCTATGAGAGGCCAAATCATAACGGATTTCGTTGTTGAGCATCGGATTAATGATAAGCATGTTTTGGAAATTAGCTATGTTACTTGCACACCACGGAATTATATTTTGATAGATCGGTTTGTGATGATGATCAAAGAATTGGTGCTGTCTTGATTTCTCCAAGTGATGGTATTCTGAGTTCTCAAACCGATCAAAGGAGGATTGCATAAATAGTCAAGTTGAGTATGAAGCCCTCTTATTTGGCTTGGAATTTTTGCAATTTACGGGTGTGAAACGTGTTGAAGCCTTTGGTGATTCACTTCTGATGGTGCAGCAAGTATTTGAGGTATGCTAATGATATAATGGATATTTAAATGCATATCTTGGCATATACCTCAATATTATTTCTTCCTTCAATGAATTTGTTATAAGATATATACCAAGGGAAGAGAATGGGCAGGCTATTGCTATGGCTAAGCAAGCATTTGGCTAATAAATTATGAAAAAATATTTTCATATTCGAAAGCCAATGCAAGCAAAACCCAAGTTGCAGGATCTGGACGAACCGGTCCGACCGGTCGATGCAACCGGTCTGACCGCCTAGACCGGTCTGACCGGTCATGAGACCGGTCTGACCGTCCAGACTGCTGGAGACACCAATTCGGCTATGAAAGGTGATTCATCACTAAAGCGGAATATCAGAACTGGAGGGTTCCTGTAATATCCTATCTAAAGATCTTGGTCGCGGTGCAGAAAAGGATATTTGGCGGATAACACTTAAAAATGTTTTAGTCAACGATAAGCTCTATCGTTGAATAGCCGAATATTTATTTCTTAAATGTTTAAGCTCAGATCAGGCAAAATTTGCCATGAGGAACGTTCATGAAGATGTTTGTGGTACACATCAATCGGCTCCTTGGATGAAGTGGTTGTTTGATAGAGCCGGTTTGTATTAGTATACCATGAACTTTGATTGTTTCAAGAAGTATAAAAGGGTGTGAAGAGTATCAGCGGTTTGGTGATTTACTATTGGTGCCCGCTGTGATGATATGTCATATTATCAAATCATGGTCGTTCCGAGGTTGAGGATTGGATTTCATTGTTCGAATTAATCCTCCATCTTCGAAGAGGCATTGCTTCGTGTTAGTTGCTACAAATTATTTTACTAAATGGACCGAAGCAGTTCCTTTGAAGGACATGATTCACAGCCGAGATTGTATATATTGAGGCTTGTCTCACTTATACAAGATGACATGGCCGATATATGATATCGTCCTTCAAAGCAAGACATGATTGGTGTGTAGGTGCTTCTCATTGTTCAAGTGCATTTTTGGGCTTGGAGATATGTTTCTTAGTACGTAAGCTTTACTAAGAAACAGGGGGGCATATGTTGACAACCAAAATTGGCACGACTAAGATTTTCTAGGCAATCTGGACAGACCGGTCAGACCTCTCACATGAACCGGTCAGACCGGTCTAGACAAGTTTGTCAAATTGCAAATTGGACTGTACCACTGCGTAGATCTCGTCGAGATGATCGAAATGCATATATAGAACGTCCAATTTGGAGTCCGGATGAGGGAGTTATGCCTCCCGGAAGACCTGCAGACCGGTCTGACCGGTCAGACCGGTCCAGAGACCGGTCAGACCGGTCCGGAACACCCAGTCCGAGTTAGGAGTTGTATTTTGACACGGGATTTGATAGTGTTCCGACTCCTAACGGGTACAGACCTCCCCACCCTATATATATGAAGGGCCACGGCCGATTGAGGTTAATCCCAATCGATTCACACAATTACCTTTACCTTTTATCCTCCAAACCATAACTTTTCCAACCCTATCTGCTGTTCTTCGCTCGTCTCCACGGCGTTCGATGGCGTTCTGAGTGGCCTGCCGACCTCAGAGCAACCCTAGATCCACGAGCTCCGACGGGGTCCCTCCCGAGCTCGAGGTTTTAGGTTTTCGCGGAGTTCTCTATAGAACCGGTCTGACCGGTCGCCATAACCGGTCTGACCGGTCTGTGCGCAGGGAGCTCGTTGGTGAAGATCGTGTCGACGATCAACGCGCGTTCTAGCGCATTCAAGTGTGTTGGCGCAAATTAGTGTCAACACAGGTGTACTCGCGGTGGCGTACGAGATCATCGAGGCCAGGTCGGCGGACGCGGCGCGCGGGCGGTTCTCGCGGCGGAACCTCGCGCCGCGGGTGGCGCTGCGGACGGCGTACGTTGCCGGGTGCGCGCTCGTGGCGGCGATGCTGCCCTTCTTCGGCGAGATCATCGCCGTGGTGGGCGCCGTCGGGTACATCCCGCTCGACGTCGTGATCCCCGTCGTCATGTACAACATGGCCCCGCGCGGCGGCGGCGGCGGCGGGCGCCGGTCGCAGGCAGCCTACGCGGCCAACGTCGCCATCATGGTGGTCTTCGTCGGCCTCGGGGTGATCGGCGCCGTGGCGTCGGTGCGGAAGCTCGCCATCAACGCCGGCCAGTTCAAGCTCTTCAGCAATGGGCTCTCTTAGACCATCTATTATGTATGGGCCTAAACCCCGGCCCATCAGTTGAATCGTATGGAATTTCGGCCTGTCTAACAAATAGGACACCATCCATACCGAGTTTTCCCTTTCGAGATTTTTTTTTCGAAAAAATTTGTGGCTGGTGCTCGGGCGCTATTATGTGTTGCTGCATGTGATGGTTCGGGCTGTTTGTTTTCACTTAGCTTATAATCTAAGTGTTTCCGAGAGAAGCGAAATTTTTTCCGCTTCTCGATTCTCGCTTCTCGTAGTTCAAAACACTGAAGCGGATTACCACAGAAGCAAAAATAAGTGAGACATTTGGTGGAATTCTCGCTTATTTCCATTAATAAGCCGATTATAATCGAAAACAAATATGGACGATAAACCATCACCTGAAGCAGATAATTTTATTGGACCGGCCCATTTAATTGTTTGAGTATTGCGGTGCCATCTAAATAAGAGAGAGATTATTTGCATGCATGCAAAAAAAAACAACAAAAATGATATCACCCACATGCAAGAAAATTCAAAACTAAAAAAATATAAATATTAAACCGAGCATTCAAATTAAATTTAAATTGTACTATTATCTTTTTTATAATAACATCTTGAAATAACACCGCACTTACCTATGTTTGGATGATTTTTTAATAACATTTTATATATTAATAAATAACTAAATTTAGATCCTGGAAATAAATAAGTTAACAACATGAATAAATGATTATTTTTGTGAAAAAAATTAAACATAACAAACAAATAATAATGTACAACAAACAAAACATGAACATTTGATTGTATAGGATAAATAAAGAAAACCATATCACGAACAAATAAGTCAACATTATGGAACAATTTTATCTACAAAACGAATAAATAATTTGATGTTACGGAAAAATTAGTTAGACACATATTACATAAAGATAAATACATTTACACTGTAAAAAGAATTATTTTTAGAAGCATCATGAGCTAACACAAAGTAGCATATAAAAAATAAATCATTTCATACACCAATTTATGAATCTACAAGACAAATAATTAGTATAAATTGAGTATGACTGGCTTTTAAATGTAAACAAATAGTTTTATGCTACAATTTATCATTCTTCATAGTCTGTATAAAGAAATAGAGCATAGCTCAGCTGGTAAGGTTCCTTGTGGTAGAACCTACCCACCAGGGTTCGAGTCCTAGACTCGGCACTGGTGCTCGCATTTTCTTGGATTTATTCCAGGATTTAACTGGCGCTATTCTTTCAGTGGTAGGCGACGTGCCCGTCGATAGCGAGGCTCCAGTGGTGACTTCGTCAATTTCGAGGATCAAGCCGGTCAATCTCTCAAAGGTGCTCATAGGGGTAGGGTTGCGTGCATATATTCATAGGGGTGAGTGTGCGTGTGTTTGTGAGCGTCTGCATCTGTACTGTGTTTCGCAAAAAAAAAGAATAGAAAAATTAAAAATAGAAGAGAGGAAGATAAATTTATAACTAACCGTCTGTATATGATCTAAGAAGTTAAAGTATAACTGCTAGGAAAGAAAAGAAATAGAAAAAAAAGCTATCGTAACACAGGGAAGGAAAGAATGTACATAGGGAAGGAGAGAATGTCAAAAAGAGAAGAAGATAAAAAGAAGGAAACAAGGGACGGGAAGGTAAAAGAATAGAAGAGAGGAACATAAATTTATAACTAACCATCTGTATATGATCTAAGAAGTTAAAGTATAACTGCTAGGAAAGAAAAGAAATAGAAAAAAAAGCTATCGTAACACAGGGAAGGAAAGAATGTACATAGGGAAGGAGAGAATGTCAAAAAGAGAAGAAGATAAAAAGAAGGAAACAAGGGACGGGAAGGTAAAAGAAGAGAAGCTACCTTACGGGAAAGAAGAAATAAAAATACAAAAATATGAATGCATGTGTGTCAGTATAGCTATAGCTTAGCTAGTAGCTAGATACGTAGTCTGTCATATTCTACGACTGACAGCAATAGTTAAAATTTGTTCACTTACACTTTCACATGTGACACGCGCCTCCCCACGCAGCTACCTTAGATAGCCTCACATGCATAGATAAGGTCTTTAATTGCTGCACTGATTTGTTGGGCTAATTTATTTGTACGGCCCATTTGAGATTGTCTTCAGGTGATGAAACAATGGGCTATCGCGCGAGCGATATATAGCCGTGGCGCAGGGGCTCTGCCTATTCATCAATAGTAGAAGAGAGAAAAGTTACAAATACAAGCAGCAGCAAGCTGCCGGACTGAAAACTATATAGAAACTCCTGTCTACTGACTAGCTACCCCTAAAGAAAACAGGGAAAAAGACTCAAGTGACCCCCACTGTTGTATGGGCTGCTCTGTAGTTGGCAATGTCGTTGTTAATTAAACTCACTAGCTGATCTTGCGACATCGCCCTGTTATCAAAGACGCGGCGACAACATTCCTTCCAAATGTTCCACGCCATATAAATAATGATCTGTAGATGTCGTGCTGGATATGGTTGAGACTGGTGCGACACTTCATCCCACCAAATCACTCACGGACGTGTGACTCGATATGCCTTGTAATAGTATTTGGCATTTAAATTCCTAGGCGATCCTACTACAAACACCTTGTGAGAAGGTGCAGCTGCCTATCAGGTGGCAGCTAGTTTCATCCTGGGTATGACAGAGTTTGCAGATTTCGTCCGCTTGGCCGCCTCTCTAGATAATGCAGCAGTAGCCATGTAAAGAATCGACACTTGGGCTCCACTTTAGCCTTCCAAACCTTCATCGACTTGTTATCTGTACTAGCCACTGATGCCCGCACTTCGCTGCGGGTGACCAATTGGTATACCACGAAACCCTAAAGGTCATGTGTATTTTTTTTATCTAAAGCTATGTTGGAATGTGGTAGGTTTGGCTAAGACGAACTCCCTCCATATAGAAAATAGATGACGTTTAGGACAGCGACATGGTCTCCAAAACATAACTTTGACTGCTTATTTTTATAAAAATACTTGTTGAAAAGTGATATATTTATATTTTTATAAAAGTGTTTTTTAAGACAAATCTATTCCTATGATTTTCACTTTTCTAAACTCAATAACATAAAAGTTATTCATGATTTATATTCCCAATGTTTGACTCAAATCTTATCCAAAACGACATCTAAATCCTATATGGAGGGAGTACAATACACGGAAGCATCAATAGTCATATCGGTTGTCCATTAAGGATGAAGTAGGTGTGAGGCTGTTACATTATAGGCGGAAAGTGCTTATACTGTATGGGGGCACATATCCTTTACACGAGGGTTTACACAAAGTGAAGTAATTTCCACTTCCCTTAGTGTAAAGGAGCTAGCTAAACTAATTCTAGAATTCTAAATTCGGACAGTAGCATCATTCCCTTAGAGCTTTGAGTATCTAGCTAGATCATTCATCTGAGGATGAAGGGTCTTCTAATGGGATGAGAGGAAGACCAGCTTTGCTATTTGCTGGTGGCTGATTTTGCGGGAGGACATCTTCTTCCTTGGTAGGCTCTAGGTCCGAAGCCTCCTCAGAGACCTATGTAGGCGGAGGTGCTGATGGGGTCTTAACAAACTTATTTTTGTCATTATCCATGGCTACAATTGGCATTCCATCTAGCACATCACACTCTTTGTCACCCAATGCGAGAGCCCTTCTTTTCACCCGAGTGACTAGGTAGGCATTTTTTAACTCTTGTGCATGGCGGTCCTTGGCTTGCTTTAAGGCTTAAATTGCTGTGATTTCACGACTTTCAAATATGGTCACTTGGGCCTTAGCCTCAGCAAGCTGCACATAAAGTTTCCTGATCTGCTTCTCAGCTTCTTCTGCCCTGTGGTTGCACTCCCTAAGCAGGGCCGGTCCTGAAAATTCAGGGGCCCAGGGCGAACTAAAAATTTGGGGCCCTTATGATAATATTAGTAATAATGATGTTACCGATAAGTATTTAATGTATATAGATTTTCATATCGAATAATTTCTTCAATCATAGATAATCACTCTAAGAACAGATTCATTATTAATGACTAATGTAAGTGGCTTCTCTGTTATTCTATAATCTCATTTCCTCGTCATTTTCTTTCTCATGTTGTGTGCTGAAAATTAAAGAAAAACAATTACACAATTTTCTCTCCTTCCTATGTTCTGTTTTTCCAAAAAATAAATAACCAGGATAGTCAGGATTTAATGATCAGTTGATCAGCAAAGGAAGGTTGAGAGACAGGTGACGGAAAGATATTGATAGTCACGCTCACGCTGATCGCCTGATCGGTGATCAAAAGAGGCAAAGACGAAGAACTCGAGTCACAGTATTACAGTCTGGCGGAGGGACCTTGGTGACAAGATGGCATCCAGACATCTGACGTCCGTGAGTTGCTACCTGCCGTGAAGACATGAGGTCTCGATGTATGCGCGAGCAGTGCGCCGACGGCGGCCCCGAGCAGTCGAGCACCGAAAGCAGAAGGAGAGATGCGTCCCCAACGAGCAGTCGTGGAGTGCTGGACGGGATTTGGGCCCTAAGGAATCGGGGGCACTGGGTGGCCGCCCCTCCCCCGCCCCAGCCCTAAGCTTGGTTGCTTGTTTATCATATTGCTCATCTAAGGTGAGCAAGTACCTTGCCATGAACACTACATTTGGGTAATCTTCTCGTAATTCACAACCTTCTAGGGTCTTCATCCGAGTCATCCACACTGGACGGGTCCTTAGCAGAGGCAGAAAATATCGCTTAGGTGTATGACAGATTGGCTTCTCATATATCTGGCATAGGTACCTCAAAGCCTTATGGGCAACAGCTTGGTAGGTGTCCTCAAACCGAAACCCTGTGGTGGTCATTGACCATGGCTTTATGTCAAGGAAGTCTTTACTTGCTCCGATATAGATAGTCACTTCACATCTCTCTGTGCCGTACTCCTCATACTCTCTTCCCATGTATTCCTAGTGGTCCAAAATACCAAGCCTTGCTATGGTGCTGTATAGGAGCCTGGGGAAACCTTCTTTGTTCAAGCAATGGCTGGCGATCCATCCTTCTCCTTCCATCTACCACAAAAAGGAGGAGGTAACCATTTCTGGACATGAGAGGAAGGTATGAATTTCTAGGTGGTGCTCACAAGCTACTTACCTTGCTAAGGGCGCTGAGGGAGAGGGAGACCGTCTTCTTCACCAGATCGGAGTTCTCTAAGAATATGAGATGGATGAAGAAAGTGAAGGGTCATGGATCAATGGGAAGGTAGTGGATCTATGGGAGCTTCACCGTGGAAAAATGAGTTCTTTGTTGTCACATTTTATATGTAAGAGGAGGGAGCAGCTAGCAGCTCAATGGCCCATCTTCAATGGCACCACTGTGGGCTCATATGCCGGCCGGGCAAAGGGGCAACAGAGCTAGGAGTGTTGTGTATTGGGTTGGGGTTATTGAGGTCACATGGAGCCTGTGGTGGTTGAATGCAAATACGATGTGCCCCGTGTTTCATGGGCACGCATGTGCCTGTGTGCAACATGCACAGGTCGAAAGCGAATGAGGCAACAAGAGTGAGGTGGAAATGGAATTGGTTGAGGAAGCTGGGCTACCTTAGGTCGACATGCTCTCATGCGGACATCCTCTCAAGCCAACTGTTAGTGTGACGCATGCATAAAGGGGTAGCAGCATGCGTAGAAGGGTAGCAGAGCTAGGCGTGTCATGTAGTGGTGTAGGACTGTTGAGTTGACAGGGTGCCAATGGTGGTCAAATCCAAGCCCGGCATGCCCCATGTTTCATGGGCATGCCTGTGCCTATGTGCAACATGCGTAGAAATGAGGCAAGAAGAGGGACGTGGAACCAAGACTGGTTGGAGGGAATTAGGCTCACCTAAATAGATATTCCCTCATCTTGGCTACCATTGTGCCGCATGCTATGAACGGCACATGCTGGTTGCCACTATGGCACAGACTGTGAAAGACAGTAGGCATGGGTAAAGGAGTAGCATAGGTAGGTGCATCGTGTAGCGGCGTGGAGGTGTCGAGGTGATAGGGTACCAGTGGTGGTGGGATGTAAGGGTGGTGTGCCCCGTGTTTCATGGGCATGCATGTGTCTGTGTGTATGTGGTGGAATGGGAAGGAGGCAAGAAGAGGGAGTTGGAACCAGAATTGGCTAGAGCAAGTCGGTATGGTAGTAGTAAAGAGGTGCTCAATAATTTTTCCAGAAATGATGTTTGCTTTACTGTGTTTTAGGGTCTAGCAAATCTCCATAGCTATATCTATGAACAGCATACCCTCATGTCGTACTGCGAAGGACAGTAGGCATGGGTAAAGGAGTAGCATAGGTAGGTGTGTCGTGTAGCGGCGTGGAGGTGTCGAGGTGAGAGGGTACCAGTAATGGTTGGATGCAAGCCTGGTGTGCCCCGTGTTTCATGGGCACGCGTGTGTCTATGTGTATGTGGTGGAATGGGAAGGAGGCAAGAAAAGGGAGTTGGAACAGAATCGGCTAGAGCAAGTTGGATGCAGTAAAGAGGGGCTAAATCAATTTTTCAGAAACCATGCGTGCTCTACTAGTTTTCGGTGTTTTAGGGTCCAGCAAATCTAGACAGCTATATCTATGAACTCTATTCTTGACTCCCATGTGTTTTGATCCCCACCTCCTATGTAGTAAAAATGTAAAAGACTGCATTTCCTCAATAATTGAACACCGTTCTAGCAAATTGCTCTATACACCATTAGTAATTTAAAGTTCAAGGGGCTATTTTTGGTCCTTTTTAAAAATTTTGTATAGGCAAAGTACTATCGGTGACCATGGCTAACTATGGTAATCCGATCGTAAGCTCACGTCACTTGATGCCTACACAATTTTTATTTGGTCCAAGACCTATGTTAAAAAGGTTGGCTATAAATGAAAATTTATCTAGTTCATGGGTTGAAAGTGCAAAAAAACTATTTTGAGTTAAATATGAGATAAACAAAGCACGCAGGCAGTGCCTATATTTATTATGCTTATCTATTTGGTTAGGCAACCGTGCATGAAGTATATATGCCTACGATGGCAGTGCATGCAATAAAATCGGTAGGTCTAGTGACCTGTGACCGTATACCGTAAGTCCCACATTTCTATTCTTGCTATAACATCTACCGGTAGACTTAAGGTTCATGGGTCTTAAAACACCTTTCCCTTACTCATCGCACCCACCGGTCTTTGTATAACATGGGCTAGTGAACCCACAGCTCACTGTGCTTGAAGCACTTTCTCCTTCCTCTTCCTGCTCCATCCTGAGATCTATTTCACCATATATTGCATCTTCGATATCGATGTTGTCGATTAAGCCAGTGGTGATCATGGGTGCTACTGGTACAGGTAAAACCAAGCTATCAATTGATGTATCCAAGGTGATCAGCGGTGAAGTGGTAACTGCCGACAAGATTCAAATCTGTTCTGGGCTTGACATTACCACCAATAAGGTATGCCTAAATGATCAACATGGTATTCCTCATCACCTCATCGGGGCCATTTCGGCAATTACCGATGATGTTTCTATACCTCTTTTCTGATCTTCTGCGACCACAATTACAAAGTCTATTGTTTGGCATGGTCACATACCAGTTCTGGTAGGTGGATCGAACTCACTAATCCATGGATTCCTTGTTGATAAGATTGGTGCCTCCCTCATTGACCCTTTTGCAGTAGAGAGTTACCGACCAACTTTAAGGTTCCAAAGCTGCCTTCTATGGATCCAGTGTGATGAGGTAGTCCTCAAGAAATATCTTAGCCGCTGTGTTCATGATATATATGGTTGATGCTGGCTTGTTCAAGGAACTCAAAGAATATTTTGATTCTGTATCAATTCATGAGTCTGTTGGGTATAGTAGTTTGGCTAGGGCAATCGGTGTGCCTGAACTAAGAGAGTATTTTGCGGTGTGCCTGAACTAAGAGAGTATTTTGCGGGACGCAAGAGTCTCTGTGATTCTATAAAAGAGGTGAAATCTAATACACAAGCCCTCGCAGAAGTGCAGATCGCAAAGATTAGACATATTGTTGATATTTGGGGCCGGCCTATCTATTCTCTTGACGCCACTAAAACCATACACTCGCATATCACTGGATCAAACCATACTACCACGACCATAGCTTGGGAACGCGATGTGCGTGGCCCTACACTTACTATTATAAATTAGTTCTTGGGTAGGTGATGCCTATGCGGATGTTCATGTGGTTGCCAAAAAGCACTAATACAAGAATTATGTTCGCTATTAGTGGCTGAGTGTGTTGTACTATGATTGACTGAAGTCTGGATGGCTATTTCAGTATCTCTGCTTAGATTTGCACAAGCAATTGCCTTGAAAACCTTGTGCCGATGTTTTTTTTATGTATTGATGCTAGTGACTAATATATGTTATGAGATGCCGCACATCATGCCTTTTTATTATTCACTGCAAATTGAGCCTCATTTCAACTCGAGTGGCACATTCATACGGCAGAAGTTGCCATCTTTGTCTATACATTTCTGTTCAGTTTTGATAGTGGTGAGGACCTCTAGACTTGCTAATATACACAGGTGAGTTTTCCCTATTGTATAAATGGTGGGTGACCCGAATTTTGCCAAATTTTTTATTTGACTTTAATTTGGTAAATCGTGCCAGTGCTATCTATGCCAACAAATGCAGACAGGGTAAGGCATGTCAGTGCCATGTATGCCATTTCTGAATATATCTTACTCCCTCCGTCCATGAAAGAAGGCAATTCTAGCATGCTGTGCTCAGAACAATACATTGATAAAATAACGCATGCACTATATAGGAAAAGGCCTATAGTCACGGGCGTCATCTCTCTATGGTGACGGGCATCGCGCCTGTCACTCCTACATCGTCACTGATTAGCCCGTCACCTATGTGACAGACAAATGACGGATATAAAATGAAGCCCGTCACTTTTCTTGGTGACCAGGCCCCCCGTGTGAGGTCTTCGACCGTCACCTTTGTCTACTCCAGGTGACGGGCTTGTAACAAAACCCGTCACTAATCATTGTTTAGAAGGTGACGGGCTTTAGTTTAGCACCGTCACCTTTCTCGGTGACCAGGACCCCCGTATGGGGTCTACGACCGTCACCATTGTCCAACACATGTGATGGTTAGCTCACGACGTCTGTCACCTACGATTCTAGATAAGTGACGGGTTGTGCTTTACTGCGCCATCACCTGATGAGTATACAGCAGGGACGGGTTTGGTTGTTGCCCGTCACCTTAGAACCTGACCCCTGCAAGCTAAAATTTGTTTCCTAGCTGCATCCTAGAGCACAGCTAGGATTTGGCAGCCTTCTTGTTGATCCAGCAAACACACAGAATAGAACTCAATTGATATCTCACAAAGCTTACATAAAAAACAACCACCAACTGTACATGACAAACTATATATTGTATCTCTGCACTACAAATTAACAGTACACATATACAATAATCACATGAATCGAGAGTAGGTCCATGAAAGAATTAACAGTACACATATACAATTATCAGTTCATCAGCTGTGACAGTGGAAGTCACCTTTGTCGCTTATGACATCTAGATATATATATATATATATATATATATATATATATATATATATATATATATATATTGATGCAATAGGCGGTCAGAGATATATTTGACAAAGGCTTACTTTTGCTCCTTTAAGGGTTTTGAAACTTGTAGCAAGGCGGATCATGTGGTATGCAACATAGAACCCGCATACATTTCCAGGTCCTTGCTGCATGCACTGCTCAAGATGATATATATTGTTAGCACAAATATATTATTTAGTGAAATCATGAAAACTTAGTATGCAGGAGGTCAGAGATATACCGGAAAATCGGTCACGTGCGTCAACTTGGTTTTTGGAAGACAGTGCTCGGCTCGAAAGGTGGAGAAAGCACTGCATTAGGCGTTATGGATGTCGTTAGCTGCAAATTAAATAGGTGATAGGCTCCAAATAAGAAGATTGCAAATGTGGTAACTCAGAGATATACCTATCAATAACCACCTTGATGCTGGTGAAGTCTCGTTGTCCCAGAGTGATGCCATCGTCGCCGAGTGGTCTTAAGGAGTCTATGTACCACACTATTTCCCACTTCGGACAGATGACGACTAGGAAATAGTGGGAGCCTGTGTGGTGCACGGCAAGCACACAACATGGTGAAGAGCCCAAGACCTTTGTGATGGCAGACTCTATGTGCTGCGGATTCTTATTGATCACTCCGGCAGAGAAATCCTGGGGGTCAATGAATTCAACACCAAGCTCACGGTTCTTTGATTCTCTGGCCAATTGCCTACATACAAATATATTAGTTTTCAGAAAGCTGACATAGGGTTTAGCACTACGAAGTAATTAAAAATGACAGTGAATAATCTTTTGTGCTATATATACTCACAGTGTCAAGCAACGGATGAGGGAGATGTTCAAGGCATTGAGGTTGAAGATGTCGTACAGATCAGACCAAGAAACAGAGAAATAACCAGGCCCACTGTGCAAGTCCTCAGCCTTGTAATGACCCACGATTGACGAATCATCACCGTTGGCATGGGTCATGTAGTGCTTGTGGAGTCCCTTGGTATTCACCCCTGAAGTGGCCAGATCCAGCTCTGACAACATTGGATTGCCCATCACAAACTTGGAGTGAGTAGAAGTCCATACATTCTTTGCAGCTGGTTCCTTGGGCGCCGCCTTACCCTTAGATTCTGTTGCTTTCTGTGCTGGTGGCTTGGGTTCTGCCTTACCCCTTCCCTTTTTCTTTGGGGGTGGCTGGTCTCTTTTTCTTTGGTGTGGTCTTTGGTGCGGGGGGAGGGTCGTCGCATGCCGCAGCATCCTTCTTCACAATTTTAGGATTAGGTGTTGGGGTGCGTGGCCGCTTGGGGCACCACTAGTTGACGACCGACCAATGGGGGGAATGAGAATACCACTTTTCTTCCATTGGATCCGCATGGTACAGGCATCTCCCAAAGTATAAATGTCGGCTTCTGGCAGCGGGATGGGCAGAGCGACATCCTTGGCGTTTTCGTGGACAAAATCAATCTTGACCACGACATATCTATCCTGCACTGGCACCGTGTGGCATTCCTTGTCCCCAGGTTGCACAATCCCCTATGCTAGCTCAATCAACAAAGTTGAGTAACTTCCAGTTATAATGTTGCAAGGGGTTGGAACATTATTGAGCCTTTCAATTGTGTCCGGCTCATCAAATATAGGACCAATGCTGGGGGAGGGGGGTCTTGGGATCAGCATGCTGCGCTGACCGGGGGAGGGGGGTTAGGCAAGGCGGCTGCTGCTGCTACTGGATCTTGCTGTTCCACCTCCTTGGAGGCACAGCTGCTCTTGCCATGGGCCGCAGCTAATAATGCTGATTCAACATCAATCCCTGCTGCTGCCCTGAGTGTAGCAAAGATGTCATCCTTCATCTCCTATTTCAGGAGGTCGGGATCCACAGCAGAAGACCGTTTCTTTTTCTTCCACAAGCCTTCATGTTCTTTGCCGAAGGCTTCCTTCCAACCCCTTGAACTGGAGACTCCACGCACGCGACCGGTGTGCTCTGGCATATCAATGGCAGTGGAGAGGATGTCATGTTCTCTTACACCACTCTCATGATCCTTCAGCTCGATCACCCGGTTGGCCAGCCTCTTGGTACCGTCGCTACGCTAGGTGATTTCCCCGGTGGATGGTGTTGGACCAGCCCTGGCCCTTAAATATGGCTCTGATCGCCCAGGATACTGTTTCCAAGGGTTCTCTGACCCTGCCTCCTCCATTGCATTGTCCTCTTTGCTCCACCTCCCCTTCTCTTTCCCAGCATATCCCTCTGGGCTGAGGCGGTGGTTGTCCGTGATCCTAGCACAAAGGTTCTTGAAGTGCTCACTCTTCTCTTTGAACTGCTCCGAGATGGCAGCCTCCACGAACATCTCCCAATCTTGGCGATCCAAGTCTTGTGCAGCTCGAAGGGCTCTTTACCTTCATTGAGATAATTTCATACTAGATTGGACTTGAAGCTCCTGTGGAGCTTGGTGATTGACTTGCATGCCGCCCCTCTGACACGATTCAGCTCTGCTCGGATGTGCCCTCAGGAAACTGCAAGTATTGCTTCATGATATCGAACAAGCCCTGCCGCGCGAGCTCATCCAAATCCTCAAAGTGGACATTAATTCCAACCCTTTGCCGTGCGATTAATCCACAGATCAGTCGCTAGCGTTTCATTCCATCATCATTTGTTGGGAACCCGTCACTGTTGAAGCCTGCGACTTTGATGATGTCACTAGGCCACTTGGTTTGTGCTCTTGGCTTCCTGCGCTGGGAGGTGCTACATGCACCTGTTTGTGCAAACACTTCGGGTTGAACATTCAGCACTTGGTCAACTTGTGCATTTGAATCAGAGGATCCAGTTTCCGACATGGCTGCTTCCACTGATCCTGCAAAAATAGGCAGCAAAATAAACCATGATGATCCAATTAAATAGGCAGCAAATGTACCACATCATCATTTGCAGAAAGATTCAATAAAACCAAAATGATCCAATAATACATAAAAAATGATCTTAGACATAAAAGATCAGCAGCTCTTGCATGTCAACTATCAAAAATATAACATACAAAGGCATCAGAAATGGGAGAGATATGTTTCGATTAACTAACTATCCATGAAGACCTCAGCCTCAAAAGGCAGAAGCACATGCCACAGTACTCTAGCAAGTGTACATGCTATATGCTTCATGCCTTTCGAGGTCGACTTGTTCATGGCAACAACTCAATCTCTCAATTTTATTTGTCAGAGGTGGCAATGACTGATTCACTCTCCAGAATCCTTGAAGAGCTTAGTCTCAAATGGCAGAAACAGATGTCACACACTAGCGAGTGTTCATACCATCTGCTTCATGCCTTTTGAGGCTGACCTGTTCATGGAAAGTACTCAATCTCTCAATATAATTTGGGAAAGGTGGCAATGAGTGATTCACTCTCAAAAATCCATGAAGAGCTCAGCCTCAAAGGGTAGAAACAGATGTCACACACCAGCGAGTGTTCATGGAATCTGCTTCATGCCCTACGAGGCTGACCTGTTCATGGCAAGTACTCAATCTCTCAATATAATTTGGGAAATGTGGCAATGAGTGATTCACTCTCAAAAATCCATGAAGAGCTCAGCCTCGAAGGACAGAAATAGATGTCACACACCAGCGAGTGTTCATAGCATCTGATTCATGCCCTTCGAGGCTGACCTGTTCATGGCAAGTAAAAATCTCTCAATCTCTCAATTTTGTATGGCAATAAGATATTCACTATTTCCATATCATCATTTGCCTCTAATTGCAAAAATAGACAGCAAATCTAAGCAATTCAGACTGATGTTTCGGACAGCAAAAATAGATAGCAAATCCAAGCAATGCAGACTGATGTTTCGGATATCAAAAATAGAAAGCAAATCCAAGCAAATATATGACAGCAAGAACAATTTTGCCTGAAGACGACGACGGGCGCGACGGCGTGACCGGCTCTGGATCTTGCCCGCTGGCGGCGGCTGGGCTCTAGATCTTGTCTGCGCGACGGCGTGCCCAGCTCTGGATCTTGACTGCTGGCGGTGGCTAGCCTATGGCTCTTGCCTAGGCGAGGCCGAGGGCGGGCGTCGGGGGCCGCAACGAGGAGGCGCGACGGCGAAGAGGGCGGCGTGATCGGAGGAGGCGAGGAGGTGGGCCTGCGCGGCGGCGAAGAGGGCGGCGCTACCGGAGGAGGCGAGGAGGCGGGCACAACCTAGAGTTTGAAATGGGAGTCGTAAAGATCTATGGCTAAGGGGGATGGCATTAAGTACAGTTGGAACCTGACCCAGGTAACGGGCAAGGAATGTGGCCCGTCACCTTTCTATTAGCTTTACAATGCAGCGCCTGAAGATTGTTTCCAGTGTGGCCCGTCACCTATGTCTTAGGTGACGGGCAAGGAATGTAGCCTGTCACCTTTCACGCATGGGTGATGGGCCACACAGACGTCGCCCGTCACCTATGGCTTATAGGTGACGGGTAATGCACTTGCACTTGAACTTACAGAAAGCAATTCAGAGTAATGTACATTGCAGTTGCACTTACACTTCCAGAAAGTAAATTCAGTCATATTACATCAAAATTCAGACAGCCATTAATGTACATTGCAGTTTAATTATTTGGGACATCAAATTCAGACTGCTTTACACATTGCAGTTGCACTTACATTACATCAAAATTCAGAATTTGACCATGTTACGCTAGGTTTCTTTACGTCCACGTCCACTTCCACGCCCACGTCCACAGCCTGAATTTGACCTCACACGGATTTTTTCGTTGTGGTCGGTCCGTAGATACGGGGTATTGTCATTGGCATTTAGGCGGGGGAGCTCACAAGTTGCAAAAGGAGGGATTTCATCAAATAGATTAAACTCCTCCTCATCCACCATATTATGCACTCCAATGATCCTTCTCTTGCCAGGAAGGATAATATGCCGCGTCGTCCTAACTGTATCAGGCACATAAAACACTTGCAGCACATCTTTTGCCAAAACAAAGGGTTCTGTTTTGTACCCAACATTCCGAAGATCAACGCTGACAAACCCATTCTTGTCACGTGTCACTTCCTGTGACCCTTGAACCCATCGACATTTGAATAGGGCAACCTTGAATTCCAGGTAGTTGAGCTCCCATATCTCTATTTGACCATAGTATGGGGCCTTTTGCATGTTGTTATCATAAGCATAAATGCGGACCCGACTGTTCTGGTATATGCTCTTCTTGTCCTGCTGTACTGTGTAAAATGTGTATCCATTGATATCATAGGCCTGATATGTCATCACAGTGAATATGGGGCCTGCAGCTAGTTTCTTAATGTCATCATTCGGTACATTGCTTGCTGCCACATGGTCTTTGAACCAATTGTTGAACTCTTTCATGTGCTTTTTAGCAACCCAACCTTCACCTCTCCCAGGATTTTGCTGCACGATAAGTTGTTTGTGCTTGAGTACATATGGCTCCACCAGCTCCATGTGTTCTAGGACAAGAAAATGGGCTTGATCGTACATTTTCCGTTCCGGATTCATAGACTTCTTGCCCAGAGTCCCAACCCTATCCAACCTCCCTTCGTGTCTTGATTGAGGCACTCCAATTGGGTTATCTGGATCCAAGTAAGTCATCGACCACTCAACAGCCTCCTCGGTCCCGTATCGGCTGATGATGTTTCCCTCCGGATATTTCCGATTATTTACGAATGACTTCAAGATACCCATGTATCTCTCAAAAGGAAACATCTGGTGGAGGTAAGAGGGGCCAAGGTAGTGTATCTCTTGTACAAGATGAACTGTGAGGTGAACCATAATATCAAAAAATGTCGGAGGGAAGAAGGCCTCCACCAGACAAAATGTCTCATGTAACCGTCTGTCTAGAGCTGTCAGCAACTTATCATTAATGACCTTTTTCTCTATGGCATTGAAGAAGAAGCAGAGGCTCATGACTGTCTCATGAACCTTCACAGGGAGCACATTTCTGATTGCTACAGGCAGTACTGATGTCATAAGCACGTGACAGTCATAAGACTTCATCATGGCGAAATTCAACTTCAGTTCTTTCATGCTGACTAGCCTGGCAAAGTTGGAACTGTATCCTGAGGGAAATTTTACACTATGCAAGAATTGGCATAATTCTTTCTTCTCCATTCTGGACATTGTGGTGGCGGCTACAAGAAGGACTTTTCCATTTTCCGCTTCTTCGACATAAAGCTCAGGACGAATGCTCATCTCTTCAAGATTAGCTCTGGCATTCTCATGGTCTTTTTCTTTACCCTTTGTGTTCATGATTGTGCCGACAAGGCTCTCACAAATGTTTTTCTTTAAATGCATGGTATCAATTGAATGTCGGACTGCTAAGATGTGCCAATACTCTAACTCCCATAGAATGGATTTCTTATTCCAGATCCTTTCATCATGACCATCATCATCACCTTCATCATCAACACCACATTTCCGTTTGCCGAGAACTGTTCTGACATCCTTAACCTACTTGTACACATCACTCCCTGACAAATGTGGTGGAGGATCTCTTGTCTCCCTTGTACCATCAAACTGTTTATCCATGCTTCGGTATGGGTGATTCTTCGGAAGCCATCATCTGTGGCCCATATATGCAAATTTGCTCGAGTTCTTCAGCCTCAAGGAACATGTCTCTAACAAGCAGTGGGAGCAACCTTGACCCTTCCTTTTGCTCTGCCCGGACAAATTACGATGAGCCGGATTGTCACTGATGGTGGTCATCAGCATAGCATGCAAAGTGAAGTGTTTATTGACGACAGCATCCCTAACTTCCACACCATCCCAAAGGAGCTGAAGATCTTTGACGAGGGGCTGGAGGAACACATCAATTCTATCACCGGGTTGTTTCGGTCTGGAGAACAATGTTGACAGCATGATATACTTGCATTTATTGCAAAGCCATGGGGGAGACTCATGATTGACAATAGAACAGGCCACGTGCTATGTGATGTACTCATGTTTCCATATGGATTCATTCCATCTGTGCTCAGAGCAAACCTGATATTCCTAGGATCATCATCGAACCAGCCATAGGTGTTATCAAAATGTCACCATTGACCACAATCTACAGGGTGACGTAGCATTCCGTCTTTATTACGGCCCTCCTCATGCCAACGCAACAACTTCGCCTCCTTCTTGTTTGCAAACATCCGCTACAGTTTGGAAACCAGAGGAAAGTACCATGCAATTTTTCTAGGAGTCCCCTTCTTCTTCCTCTCATCCATGTTGTCCTCTCCATCATCACCACCATCCTTTCGATGCTTGTACCTCGATATTCCACATTCAGAGCAATTGTCCAAATTTTCATTCTCTCCACGAAACAAGACACAATTATTCCAGCATTCATGAATTTTATTCAATTTTCAATCCCACGGGACACACAATCTGCTTGGCCTCGTACACAGTATCCGGTAGCAAGTTCCCTTCTAGCAGCATATCCTTCAGGAGAAGAAGCAATGCTTTGAAACTCTTGTCTGTCCAACCATGAGTAACCTTTAGTTGCAGAAGCTTCAGATCCCCGGTTACCCTTGAGTACTTCTCACAATGGGGATAAAGAGGTTTTTTGGAATTTTCAACAAATTGCTTATATTTACGCAACTCAGCTTCAGTCATCTCATCTTCTCCCCTGACATCATGGATCATCTCCTCAACATTGTCGACCAAGGCATCAAACTGGTCGTCACCAAACTCCAGAATGCACTCCTCATTGATGTCATCCCTGCACCCTTCTTGATCACAGTTGCCTTGCCCATATTGATCATCATCCCTTCACCCTGCTTCTTGGGCATCGGTGACCCATTCCCCCCTTTCCATAGGCCCTTCCTCTCCATGCTTATTCGAACAAGTGTAATTTGGTACAAATCCACAAACGATCAAATGTGCATAAACCAGTTCACAATCAGAGTATTTCTTATCATTTCCGCAATCGAAGCACGGACAGTACATTATTGTTTCAGACCTCGCTTCCATGTCAGCCCTGGCAATCTATATGAAAGACTTCAACCCCCTCAAGTACTGCGGACAACAATGGCTAGAAAGGCTGATCCAACTTCTATTCTTCATCTACTCGCAAAACACAAGATTTTGTAACTGTTAATTGAACATCGAGGAAGAGGAGATCGAGGAGGATGGAATGGGCAGATCAAGAGGGATAATTTGGAGCACTAACCTTGCACGACCCCCAAATCGCCCAAATGCGTCGTCGCCAAAAATCGCCGCCTCCCGCCACCTCTGCGCCGCAACGAGCGGCGACTGGCTGCCCGAGCGGCGGCTGATCGAGGGCAAATACTAGGTTAAGATCAACAGGTGACGGCCAACGTTTACAGGTGACGGACGTTTTTTTAGTCCGTCACTTATAATAAAGAGCTCACGTCACCTTGAAATGGTTACAGGTGACGGGCAATGTTTTCAGGTGACGGGCGACATTGAGGTCCGTCACTTATGATAAAGCGCTAACGTCACCTTAAAATCATTACAGGTGATGGGCTCCACATACCGCCCGTCACCTATCTTCTCTCTTGGGAATCGCAACCGCTGCCCATTGCCAACATCACCTGCAAATGGTTATAGGTGACGGGCTCCACATACATCCCGTCACCTATCTGTTTCTTTCGAGAATCGCAACAGCCGCCGGTTGCCCTCTCCGCAGCCGCGCGCCCGTTCGAATTCCGTCGACCCTTTCGCATTCTGCCGGCCCTATAAATACTGCCTCCCGGCCTCTTCTTCTTCTCCACTCGCCACGGATGTTGCTCTCGCGCACCTCAGATCACACAACTGCTTTCGCGCACACAGCCACCGCGGCACGCTAAGATGTCGGGTGGCTCTCCCTCCCGCCGATCCCGCCGCCGCCACCGCTACGTTCAAGCGGCGGACTCGTCGTCCTCGTCGTCCTCGTCGCCGTCTTCCGCCCCCTCCTCCCCTCGTCGCCCTCGCCTTCGTCCTCCATCACCTCCGGCGCCGGCCCCTGCGCCGGCCCCTGCTCCGGCCCCGGCGCCGGCCTCTGCGCCGGTGGAGGACGTCTTCAACCCAAACCCCTTCGACCCAGGCGACGCCTGGGCAACCAGCATCCTGAGGGACTCGTTCAACTCGTTGAACGAGACCCTGCACAGCCTTGGGAGATGTCCGGTGAACGCGCCAATCGTGCCGAGCGTCGCCGGATACGTCTACGCCATCTTCATGGTGGCGGAAGCTATGAGGGGGCTGCCATAAACTATGTATATCGTAGTTTGTATGTAGCTCCCTTTATATATATATATATATATATATATATATATATATATATATATATATATATATATATATATATATATTATGAACTTCTGTCTGCTTGTTATCTCGCAACAATCTCGCAATTTCCAAGGTTTTCTTATCTCGCGCTATTCTCAGCATTGTTACCTCTCAATTTTCATTGTTCTGTTAGAACTGCGGCGACGTGCGTGTCCAACAAAAAATGGCTAAGTTCGTGGCCACTGGTAAGATGACGCATACACATAAGTGACGAACTATACGTGTAATGCGTCACCTTTCAAGTAGCATAGGTTAAGTGCATCACAAGACGTGGTGACGGGCTAAGTAAACATTGTCACCTTCGTGGCTTCAATCATGGCCCGTCACCATTGGATGTAATCTAGGTGACGGTCAAAGAATGTGGATCGTCACCTTCGCAGCTTTAGTCATGGCCCGTCACCATTGAAAGGAATCTAGGTGATGGTCAAAGAATGTGGACCGTCACCTCCAGTATAGGTGACAGTCGTTGTTAAGACCCGTCACCTATCCTGTCTCAAAGGTGACGGGCCACGTTTCTGCCAAGGCCTCGCGAGGCCCAAACTGGTCCGAGGGTGACACGCGGAGATAAAGCCCGTCATCTCTACTTGTGGGGTAACGAGTAACAACGGCAGGTCATTTTTATGCACGTCACTATAGGTCGTTTCTTACGTAGTGATGTGTCGCTAGTATATCCTCTGAACTGATGGTTCAAACACCAAAGCGAATGATTTCAAGCTGCACACTACAATAAAATACTGCACTAAATAATGGCTAAATTAATGCTTCTCCAAAGCATATGTCACTCCACACAACAATATTTTAAAGGAAAGATAAACTCAAACACCAAATCACCACATCACTACGGGAAGCTACTGAAAATATCCACGAACAAGAGAATGCAAAATTCAAACTCCCGTCAGTTTCCCTCCCTTGTTTGGCCTATAAAAGTGTGGTGGACATAGCTTGCACACCAATGTCTTCTTCCATTTAGCACCCATGGCTTTAGATCTTAACCAAGCACCTATGATGAAGTGATCCATTCATTAGTTGGTCCCATGCTACCAAGTTAATAAGTATGCTAGAGTTGCATTCTTTTGTGGACAACTTTCAAATCCTAAAATTGCATTCTTTTGTGGACGAAGGGAGTAGGTGCATACAGAAATAAAAGTTTGATTCCATAAACCCTAGGTTCCTGGTAGGCATAGGTTGAGCACTAGGAGAATAATATAGTACGTGGGTACATTTGATTCAAAGGTTAACTAATTAACTAAGTCTATATAGAGCAGACGCCTAATGTTTAGCTGGGTATTCATACGAGGCAACGGTAGCTTAAGTTCTTATGTGCACGGATCAGGTATTTCAATTAGAGAGGGAGAGCTATTTTTTTGTAGAATGTGCTTGCACTAAATTCCTTACCTACAGGAACTTTCTTGGTAAAATAACACAAGACAGAGTTGCAATAGGTACACAGGGAACAACAGATTATCTAGTCAGATTTTATAAGTATAAAAAGATCAAATGCCTATGGGTTTCATAGCAACCATGTATAGAGAGATCCGACGAATGATAACCAAAATATAATGATGGACATTTACAACAAAGAATAGTGCAAAGTATTCCATCATATGAAGCCATGCAATCTGCTAATATCAGCTATGCTGCTACTAATTATACTAGGACCAGCAATATTGGTTTAAGTGTTACCAATAATAATAATAATAATAATAATAATAATAATAATAATAATAATAATAATAATAATAATAATAATAATAATAATAATAATATCAGCAGAAGTAGCAGGAGGAGTAATAATTATAGCGATTGGACGAATAATAGTAACAGAAGCAGCAATAACAGCAGCAATAATAGTACAAGCATTTAGAGCAATATAGTGGACAACCTTACATGCTCCCAACATAGATAGAGAGCTGATGTTCTACACACTGCTAAGTACCTAGTACATAGGTCATTGTACGGCTATTAAAACCCCTAACAAGTGCCTACATTTATCTCTAAGCATTTAAAGCTTTGCCGTAGGGACATTAGCACATAGGCGAGATTGTGCTACATGGCATGAGATAGATGGGAGCAGCATAATCAAAGGATATTATTATGATAGCACTTGGCTTCAAAGGCACCCCATTTGTTATCCTTGGGTGATTAATAAACCCCTGCAAGATATATAGCACATAGGAATATTTAATTATTGCACCATTGTGAGGACAAAGCAAGTAACCAAACGTGACATACCAAACATGCCTACCATTTAGTCAGTAATTGGACATCCATTGGCGGTGTTTTCCTGCACAATATTGAATAATTCGCAGGCAAGCAGCTCGTGAAGTGTCTTTGGTGGCTTCAATCCTGTGTATAATATGACAGGTTCCATAGGTTTGCTTGCAGGTTGTGGTGGTGAAGCACAAGGCACTAAGGGAAGGATACCACCGTATCTAATACAAATAGAGCTCAAACGCTTCAAAGTTCCATGTGGGCACTGAATAATCTGTTTTTCTCTATACGCAAAGTTTCATGTCTGATCTGAAGAACCATGGACAAGCTCATATAGTGGTGCAACTGCCTATATGTTTCCACGAATGGAGCATGATTCACATCATTAATGGTAACATTCATCTTTGTTACGAAATGAGCAATTGCCATTTCAGAAACATTTTCTTGAGCTTCATAATCTGTCATGCAAGGGATTCCTTAGAGACCTTCAACCTCTACCACGCCTTCTCCGCCTTTTGGGGGCTTGGGGGGGGGGGGACTCAACCGTGAGCCAGGCTACCTTTTTACTCTTATCTAACCTATACACCCCTTCAGTACGAATGATCGCCCCCATCTGACTAGTGATTTGTTTGAGGATGCCTTTGCGTGAGATGTTAACTACAACCTGATCCTAATTAAAAAAAGAAAACGTAAATACAGTTTAAGTATGCATGCGTAGGTAGACTAATAAATTGAAGTAATTCCCGTTCAGGCACATATTCATATATAGGCTAACTAACCAGCAGCATGCGCACCATGGCGTATATATAGAACAGATGGTGCTGTTGTTGACTAACAGAAATACCTGCACCACGGAGCCATCATCGTGTGAACTCTTGGACGCCGGTTCCTCCATGATGGGTTGATGGCCTTTCCTTTGTCCATATTACTGGTACGACAAGTTGGCATATAACGTAAATCAATGGAAGCATATTTTCTTTTGCAAATAGAATGTACAGGGGAACGTTCTCTCAGATTTGGGCTGTTACTATCGTTTAGTTGCAAAAATAAACTTGATAATTTTCATTCCTAATTTGGTGCAGCACTTTTCACATGGGCATTCAAAGCTTTTAGTGGGAAAAAAGTGTAACAAAGCAAGAAAGCTAAGGGACGAGTGCTAGAAAGTGCATAGAATATTTGAGTGGGGATGCAGCCGCACCTATGCTGGGATACACCACGGTGGCTATGTGAGTATGTGCACCAATAACAATTAATGACGAGATCCTTGAGACCTCGAATTACCTTGTGCTACTCTATGTCCGGCTTGGAAGGAGACCGTGTTTGAGGTGCATGTTCAGAACTTTCTTCTATAAATAGGCAGGCACATGCATGCATGGATACAGCTATAAGGTAGACAACAAGGAAAGAAATCCTAAAAAATATTGGTGGGGAGAACTGCAAGTTGTGAGATGGTGGGGCAGTCCAAATTAAATATTGATGGTGCCAACTGCAAATTGTTATGTCACTTCGCACTGGCACACAGCAAGGACAAATGGCAGGTGCTGATGCCAATTTTAATGAGAGTGTTATAGGAGTGCGACGAGCACTAAATATTATGCCACATCAGTAAATTTGCTAACATGGTTGAGTAACCTATGCGGAGAGAGGAGGCCAAGTTATTTTTTATTTATAGCATGGCAAAAGAGATAATAAGCCTAATAATATGTATATATAATTTGTTTAAAAATGATGGTACTACAAACTAAAAGAGCGGTAAAATAAAATTAATTTAAAGTTTAAATTGAAGATCTAACACGCTAAATAAAAATGAAATAACTTGCTGTAAACCCTCCTGAAGGCATCAGACCGCTGGATTTGCACCGATTTCTCCTTCTAGACCTCAGATTTCTGCTGAGGGCGCTCAATTACTTGTTGTACATCCAAAACCAAAACTGCCCTGAGAGAGTGAGAGGCCTTCCAGTAGCACGCCATGGCGCTCCTTATATACTCCCTCCATCTTGGAAAAATGCAACTCTCACTTCTGAAGAGTGAAACAACTTCATGCTTGGCTGGAATTCATACAAAATAGTATTACCATTTATGCTAGAAAATAAGGGTCATTAGATTAATTATGTTACATATTTTATATTAAATTTATTTGGAGATTCAAATGTTAGTAGTTAGTCAAACCTAGAATACGGTGCAAGAGCGTCAGCTATTTCCTGCCACTTTGGATTGCAGGTAAAAGTAATAAACAGGACTAGGGGTCCATAAAATCGACAGATCGCCATTGCATCCTGATAGTTTTGTACCATGTACCTTTGACTCACAGTAAAGCTAGCAGGCAAAATAACCTTTTTCCCAACAGTTGACCTTAAGGAATTCTAATTTACAGGCAACAGTTGGGAGGACTCCGTACGGACAATTTTTTGACCATCTTTTTTCCCCTTTTATAATATTTTTTTGTCCTGATAAAAAACTTTTAGAGAAATTTTTTGGGAAAAAAATTTGGAGAAAAAAAGAAAAAAACATTAATAAGAAAATATTTGGAAGAGAAAGTTTTGAGAAAAATTGAAAACATTTTGAAAAAAAAACATTTGCATCCAAAACCAAAGTAAAAGTTTGGGAAAAAAGTTTTGTAAAAACTTTTACATCCAAAAATCGAAAAAAAGGGGTGGGGAGGGAACGCGGCTACCCCTAGAGCTTGCCGCCGCTGGAGGCGAGCTCCAGGGGGAGCACCCTGCCGCCGCCGCCGGCGAGCGCCCTCGCCGCCGCCTCCCCCATCTTCCGCGAGCGCCTGGAGGGAAGGATCGTGCCGCCGGCGGCGGCGGCGAGCACCCGGGGTGTGAGCCGCCGCGCGCACTCGCCCTTGAGGGGCGAAGCTCGCGTTCCCCTGCTAGAAGAAAGAGAGAGAGAGGCTTCCCTGCTAGATCCATACAAAAAAAAAAGAAAGAGAGAGGCAGAGGAAAGGGAATGAGAGAGAGGCTGGCCGCGGGAGGATATAATCACGTGGGCCTCGAGCCGACCACATTGGCGGTCGATCGCCCATGAGTTCCCCTGCTACCGGTCGACTGTAGAAACAATATTGGGCTTGTGACCCCATCGTCACTTCCTGAATACTCCGAAGTGCATTGATGCAATCACTTGCCACTCGGACCTTCTGGATTAAGAGATCATTTGCAAGGGCCAATCCTTTTCTGCAGGCAAGAACTTTCAGTGTCTTCGGATCAGAAATTCAAGAGAAAACCATCGTTAAAGCTCCTAGGAAACGGCCTGCAACATCTCGAGCAACAGCTGCAACATATTGAAGCCGAGTCTAAATTCTTGGAAGTGGCGGCACCTACATTGATCTTTTCCAAACATGGCCGAGGGGGGGATCCAACGCGGTTCCCATTCCCAAGTCTGCTCCCTTCTATGCTGCTTAGGCTTCACTAGATCCAACTCCTCGACGAACCGATTCATGAAACAATGAGTCAACAACGGACTTTGGAACGTGTTGTCATGAATGTCCTTCCTTCTCGCGTACCAGATGACCCATAGTGTCACGGCCAACCAGACTAGATCCTATAGAGGCCATGACAAACATGCAGCTGCTAGCCATACATGCGCATCCCGAGTATGCAATATCTTCCTTCTCAAGAGCCCAAACACATCAGGCCATAGTATACTCCAGAAGTGAGCGCTTCCATGAGTCGCTCGAGCCGCACAAGGTGAAAATGTTGCTCGGGGACATCTTCCTGTGATGCAAACGTCACATGAAGGTAGCGTTTGCCGAGCCACCCTCCAGAGAAATATCTTGATTTTGGACATCAACTGTACATATCATAATGATGTCCATTCTTTCTCTTGTGTCTTGAAGTCAGACTTGACTGGTCGATCATCCAGCCACAATGACATTTTGTCCCTACTGTGAACTAGCATATAATAAGCCGATCGAACTGAGAAAAAAAATCTTTCTTCTCTAATGCCATGTCCATAGGAGCAGAACTAGAAATGTCCTCCAACCCTGGGCTAAATCAGTAGACAAGTGCTAGGTTGATTAAAATTTTGTATAAATAATATTGCTTTTAGCTTAATTACTATAGAAATTTAAAGGATTGAACTGGGCTAGGCCCGTGCTGCAGCACGCCCAACACGGGGCCTGGCTCCGCCCCTGCATGCCCAGAAATCATCTTGTCGTCTAGTGCTCAATGGTATATTGCAAATCACCTCAATATCCATCAGAGTGAAGAACTGACTGAGTTTTTGTGATTCCTAGCAGGTCATAGTTGTAGTTGGGTCACTTGCATAACGTGGTGGATTTGGTGCTAAACTCGCCATCAGACAAAGAAGGCCATCCTTGGTAACTATTTGATGACAAAATATCTATATTTTCACTAGTGCCGGTCCGTTGAATAATACCCTGTGGTAACACATGTTTACCTTCCAGTATCAGAACTTAGGTTTGAATGGGCTGAACTTTTCCAGTCTACTGTTCTCTCACTTCCAGATTTAAAGTGTGAGTTGAAAGACACAATCCTTGGGCTAATAGAGGGAGCATGGAGCAGTTTGGTGATCAATGAGAAGTTACTTTGAGATGCAGTTAAAGTTCTCAATGGATGTTCCTTTTACGAGAACATAGTTGAGAGGCCTTACCTAAGCTCGTTGTCGCATCATTATAGCTGTTTATCAACTTGCCTTATTCAGATCCTTGATATTGGATAATATCTTGAGGAGTTTGAGAGTTGTGTGATAAAGAGATCCAACTTGCAACCAAGTATATGAGGATGAAGGTTCAAATAAAATCATCACCAGGATTTTTTTTGAATGGTCACCGAGGGGAGAGTATCCCCACCTGAATTGTATTCAAAAGATGTGGCAGACCACCGATCAAAGGCCTCATTTTTAGGGAAAATGAGACAAACCCACATTGCTCGGTTAATTTGGGAAAACCGGGCTAAAACCTCAACAACCACCTAGCTAAACTAGGTCTAAACCAACTCCAGAGCCCAAGCACATGGGAAAATTTGTGGCATAACCTAGAATAGAAAAAACACGCACACCCTAGCATAAGGATGGAAATGTGGCACAACCACAGATAGCAACAAAGCTATTGCCGGCCTTAGAAACCAGGATTGAAGGTTCAAATGAAATCATCACCAGGATTTTAAAAGTAATGGTGGGTCATCATATGACACGGTTAGTTGATGTCATAGATTCCCACCTATGCCACTTGATTTCAGTTGGAAGCTACAACGAACATCGGCTATGCCTCACTTTCTACAGCATTGAGAAATTATACGAGGAGGTCCCTCACTGCTCTTGTTGGTGATATGCAGAAGCAGCCTGTTGATTATATTAAGGATATTCTGAATAAGAGTTGAGAGAGATAAATAGGAAAGGATCATCAGGTGTTCACTTGGTAGGGATATGAAACTAATAAGCAAGTCATGTTTTATATCCTAGTAAAGTCAGACGGAAAAATTTCCGACTCCCACAATATGTATCTTGGTATATGGAAATCTTTATTCACTATAACTTAATACAACACAAGGCTCTTGCACTGTATATGTGGCTACCCTACCATAACACATCTAAACTACATGCTACCATACCACCTCCTACTTGATACTTTTTATGTCATGTTATGTCAAGAGAGGAGGAAGCACCTCTATTTATAGGTGCTCATGAGTGTTGTGCTGTTGCCATGCATGTAGCAACTTTCACACTCATCTTTACGTAAAATATGTATATTTAGAATTTTTCTCATTCTTATCTAACTATGCATAATATCTAATTCTAGAGAATTCTTATCTTGCCATAAAACATGACAACTCCTTTCTCTTGCTGTTTCTAAATTATTCTAGAACCTTCTCAAATATGCATTATTTTTTTATGGGAACAGGAGCAGCACGCCCCTACTGGATATATATTAAAATAAACAAAGAGGTTTCAAAATTACAAGAAAAGAAAACTAAAAAAATAGAAAGTGAAGGCAACAAGATAATCCTAAGAATCACATCACATTTGCAAGGCTAGTCACAACTCCATAGAAAGCATATGAGGTCTTCAAATTCACATAAAGATTATGATCATATATTCATACCCCCCCCCCCCAAAACACACACACACACACAGAGGTACTAAGTATAGCAAATAACATTAAGTACTGAATATGTAGAGGTTCAAGCTCTTGTTCTTCATGTACTCATAGACTAGGATTCGCTCGTTCCCATCCTGGCAGTAAGAAAGGAGCTGAAGAAGGTTGCCATGCCTGAGCTTTGACATCACTCCCACTTCTCTCGTGAAAGCATTATCGCCTTCATTAGTAAGAGAAGACTGTATGAGTCTCTTTACAGCAACTTTTCTACCATCAGGTAAATGCCCCTGGTGATTGTGCAACCTTAATGTCATGTTGCCGACTTTTTTGAACAGTAAAGTACAATACTTCGGTCCAAGATAAATGTTGCGACAGAATACGATTGATTAAGCACTGAAAACCATAATTAGTAGTACGAACCTCGTATACGATTCCAAATCCACCACGACCAATGATGTTGCTTTCAGAGAAATCTCCCGTAGCCTTCTTCAAACTAGACAGTTCAGAAGAAGGCACGGTCGGGGCAGGGGTAGTATGCTGAATAAAACCATCAGGGGTAGTTGGACCTGCAGGCAGAATAATGGCTTTGTTTGGTTTTGCTCTAGAAACTCAAGAAAGGATACTGTTTACAACTTTGACCACTAATTAAAAATATTAAATAAAGGCAGTTGGCAAAATTTTAGAGATTAGCATTGGAACTTGTCCTCCTTTTCTAATCTTAGATTCTGAATCAACATGGAGTACCTGTGTTTGAAGGTCTCCGGCGCCGGCACCTCCTAATCACAACCAGGACCAAGAAAGCAACAAGAAGAATCCCGACGAGGGAACCTACGGCACCAATGAAGGGGCCAGTAGGAAACGCGCGAGACCGTGACGGCGGCGGTGGCGGGGGCAGGGCCAGCGGCGGCGGTGGCGGGAGCTCAGACTCCGCCAGCCTCAGGTAGAGATCCTGCCCTCTGTCGACGTACCGCATGTCGAGCAGATGATCAGTCCACATGATGCAACCCCTGCCATCACCGCCGGCGCTGATGTCCGCAGCGGCGTAGGCCAGGCACGAGCAGTTGGCGAGGCACCTCGCCCTGCACTCCTCCACCGTGATGCCCGTATCCACCGACACGTTGGGCGTGTCCGGAAGCTTCACTCCTGACACCGGGCCCACCTCAATTCAAGGGTATTCAACTGAATACCCATTATTTTTAGCAAAAACATTTTGTATATATACTGTATTTCATGTATATAAATAAAAAAAATGAAAATTTCACCAATAACATGTCTGTCTTGTCTGTGCCTCCTCTCATTCAGGCCCATAAACGATAGTAAGTCCACCTCCTCTCCCTTCCCCGTCGGCTGACCCGAAGCCCACATAGCCCACACAGGCACCTAACTTGATTGGTGCCGTGGTGCGTGTTGCCTGCCGCTGCCGCTTCCTCTCTCCTGACTTCCCGAGTTGCAGCCGGCCAGCGGCCAGCGTGCCCACTCGCCAAGAACAGGCGGCGGATCCCTGTCAGCGGCCCCTACCGCGGACGAGGGATGGGCGGACGGCGGCGAACCGCAGCCAGGCCACCGTGGCTCCGACTCTCCGCTCGATGGGCGGCGGCACTAGACCACGAGCGCCACCTGCCTGCGGGCGGCGGCACTAGACCACCAGAGCCACCTGCCTGCAGCCCTGCACAGTGCTCAGCGCCACGCCCATGCGCCAGGACCACGCACGGCCCAATGCCCAGGGTCGCGTGGGCGGCCGGCGGCAGCACTGCAGGTCGGCAACAAGACATGGGTTATGGATACTACAAACTTGAGAAATTGTCTTGTTTTGTGAATAATAATTGCAATTGGTGAATACTTGTGAGCTTTTGATGAATTGATAGCTATGTAGTGAGGAAAACGTTTGTGATAAATTTATAGTGAATTTGTGCCAAATTTTTAAAGGAGAGTGCCAGTGCCATCACTATTTGATAAGTTTTTTTTCGAAAAAGCTGTTGTGTACCATGAAAGAGTAGCAGTGAATTATGTGCTATAAATCTATATATACTCCCTTTAGGCTGTCATGGAGCTTTAGGCTGTCATGGAAGGAGTACACTTTAGGCTGTAAAAAAAATAGCCTTTGAAAATTTTGAATACCCACACTTGTAATCCTGGGCCCGCCCAGCACGAACCCGTCCGTCGTGACCCCGCCGGCCGCACAGTTCAGCGCCACGTTCCGCTGGCATCTGCCGGCGATCCTCGACGGAGACGTCAGGCCGAACCCCCTGATGCATCCGCAGAACGCCGCCGCCGCCGCGCTGACGTTGCACAGGTTGAAGGCCCCGCACTTGCCGTAGGCGTCGCAGACGTCCCTGGGCCCCAGGTAGGTGGTTTGCCATGCCCGGCTGCTCGCGTCCCACACCAGGCGCCTCACCTCGCCGGTGTCCGTCAGCACGACGTAGGTGGCGGCGGCGCCGGGCTTGACGTTATGCCCGTAGGTCCCCTCCCGCGGGCTGATCACCATCTGGTACTCCAACAGGCCCTGCTGGTAGGCCAGCACCTCCGGGATGCCGCCGAAGCGCACGCCGTCCCAGGGGCCCGAGCGGAACGTCTTGACGCTGCCTTGCCACACGATGTTGTCGGGCCGCCCGCTGGTGTCGAGCACGCGGCGGAAGGCCCCCGGCGACGGGTCGGCGGCGGAGCGCCACGACGTGAGGTACCACTCGTCCCCGCTCGAGAAGTCCTTGCCCACCTTCATGCCGGACAGCATCACGTTGGAGGGGTGGGCGAAAGAGTGCCACAGGGCAGTGGTGCTGCCGGGGTTGCGCACGACTAGGTTGCCGATGCCGAGCAGCGTCGCCTCCACGGGAGATGTGCTGCTGGAGTTTGACGACCATGCGATCCGGCCGGAGCCGTCTAGGAGGAGAAGGCTCCCGGTGTCGCTGACCATAAGCACGCCGGAGTTGTCGTTGATGGGGCTCTCGCGGTTGGCCACCCAGCTGACGGCGTCACGGTGAACCAGATGCCGAGGTACCTCTTGGTTGACACCCCGGGGGAGAAGAAACCCATGGTGAATGCGCCGTTGGCCGAGACGATCGTCTCGTTGTCAGTGATGTTGCGGCCCTTGCTGAACGTGTCGGCAACGCCGCAGGCCCTGGGAGGAACTAGGATGAACGAGATGACGACAAGGCCGAGAAGGTGGCTGCAGGTTGTTGTCTCCATGGCTTAGTATGGCTCTTGCTAATAAGCGCCGAGCTAGACGTGGATGAGGAAGAAAGCTTAGAGCCGCAGGCATAATGCTTGGCAGCTGAAAGTTTTGTATGAAGACACTATTGTATTTAACTAATTATGGTGCTTATCTTACACAATTTTTTTTAAAAAAGAAACAAAGTACTTCAAGTTTTGAGTGAAGGGTAAGTGCCGAAGCCAGGTCGAACACATGACCTTTTATATGTTTTTCGTGGTTTGTAGCGTCTTGCATACTGGAATACCAACTCCGGCAGTCAATTGACCTTCATGCCGGACAGCATCACGTTGGAATGTTTTTCTTGGTTTGTAGCGCCTTGCATACTGCAAGATTTGAGACATTAAAATTCCAACTGGAATACCCGTAAAAAAAAATTCCAACTGGAATTGCAAGTCAATTGACTACTTGCAGCAGTTCTTTGAACGTATCCTGTTTGTTCTACGTTAGATATTTCTATTCTTTGGGCCCGGTCAGATGACATTCTAACAAGAATCCAACAGCGATTGACGTTTCACGACAGACATATGAGGTCGGTTTGTTTGGTTTTTATCAAGAACAGAGAGACAGAGTCAACTAACCTTATCATTGGTGGTATGTCAATAAACTAATTTTATTACAAACCGGTTTTCAATTTAAAATTTGACAGAAAATGTGACTTTTGGCACGTTAAGCGGCGGACTATGCCACAATATAATGCTTGAAAACATCACGATCAGATGAAGTTACAGGGGTATCATCAATCAACTACGCCTTAGTGAATGCGATCGGGTGCTCTAACCTAAAAAGGGGAGGGGGTGAATTAGGTTCTATTAAAATCTTAACCTATGGCTCCAACTAATTTGCACAAAATTTAAACTGAAACAAACTATCTAGATATACAACTACGGTTCTCCTTAGTGTGAAACCCTCATCCCAAAAGAGTTTTACAATCTATAGCCAATCCTAGTAAAATTCTACACTAAGAAAGTGAAGACATACAAGTTGCAATATGAAATACGGAAGCTTAAAGAGAAGGATGAGAGGAAGCAAACTCTTGACGCTAGAATTTATCCCGTGGTTTAGATTGCCACAAAGGCGCCCCTACATCCACGTTGTTGAAGCACTCACAAAGAGTATCGCTTTCCGGCAATCAAGTCTCTTCTGTGAACACAATCACGGTCAACTTGATCCCGATCTTCACTAAGGGAGATTGCCCACGAAGGAGGGGTCTCCGTCCCCCGCACAAAGTTGTCGACGCCGCTCCACACCAAGCCGGAGGGTCGTTGATGTGCCGGCGAGCCACCAATGCTCCAAGGAGGCCGGCGCACCGAAATACAAGTTTGGTTCACTTTAGAACCACAGCACAAGGATCTAAACCTTGCTTGATCACTCACTCAAGAGCTAACTTAGCACTAACACTCACAAAGCATGTGCTAAGGACTAAAGATTTGATCTCTATGCTCTTGGATGGCTTGGAGTTGTTCTTGGATGTGTGTGTGATGTCTTGGGACTACAGCAATCTTCAAATAGCCGGGGGAGCACATATATATAGGCCTCCAAGTCGAACTAGCCATTTGTAGCCGTTAGCAGCTTTCTGCGTAGGCATCGGAACTTCCGGTGCAGGGGTATCGGTTCTTCCGGTCACTCACAGCAACTGAAGTAGCCATTGGCTTCCTGACACAGTTGCAGCGACTCCAGGGACCATCGGTTAAACCGATGCATAAGGCATCGGTTAAGCCGGTCACACACAGCACCAGAACTAGCCGTTGGACCTCCCACTTCTGCTGACGTCATTGCACCGACGCTATGCTCCGATGCACCATCGGTTAAATCGGTGCCGAAGACTTGGCTCCTGGACACTTGACATCGTCTCTGGAACATAGTACGTTGAATGCACCGATGCTTGACTTGACACCGTCGGTTTAACTGATGCTTCACTTCTTTCTTCACTTGATCTTCAGAGGCGCTCAGTCTTGCACCAATGCCAAGGCGTCGGATCTTCCGACAACCATCGGATGCACCGATGCTATAGGTATCGGTTCTTCCGGTGCTACTGATTTTAGTAGAACTCGTTCAATTCAGCATTTCTTTGAGTTCTTTCTTCGTGTTTCATCCCTGGGATCTAGAAACGTTTACTTAATAAAACTATTAGTCCCATTGATTGCATTGTTATACGATCACCAAAATCACTCGAAATAATATAAATGGTGCCATGTTGTTACAATCTCTTCCTTTTTGGTGATTGATGACAACACAATCAAACCAATCATAAAATTTGCAAAAATTAACAAATTTAACCGCTTACACTCGGTTGGATGTTTACCACCATCTAATGATGGTTTGGCTTCCCCCTAAAACCATGATTCCCTCTTTGTTCCTCCCCATTTTTGCTACTCCTCTATCATATGTTGACTTGATCCACTTGGCATTTCTTCCTCTTTGGAATATACTTTTCCTTCTTGGGAACATCTCTCCCCTTTTATGGGGAACATGCCTTGCTTTGATCCACATCTCTCCCCCTTTGGAATCAAATCACCTAAAAGATCTTGTACCTAAAAAGGTCTTGCAAAACAATATAGCTCAAGAGAAGATTAATAGTCTAGGGAGTTTGTTTCATGACTCATGATCCAAAGGTATGATATCAATGAAGATACCAATTGAAAATTTACTATGGTGGATCACAAAATCACAAAACTAATATGACAGGAGCTAAGTTTTCCACAAGTGTGTACACAAAATGATAATGTGAAAATTAAGTGCACAACTAGATGTTTCATCAAAAAGGCTTAGAACATATCATGTTTGGAGGTAACTTTATAAAAACAAAGATTTGACAAAGATACCAATTGAATGAAATTAGAACCTTGCATAACTCCGGGGGTCCTTTGTTTACCTTGCATGTACCAATTAAGAGTGACTTGTCACAATTGAAGCCTTTAGAAGATGAGCACTTGGTACACCAAAATTAAGCAAATGTATGAGCACATAGCCTATGAACTTAGATATGAGCATTTAAGTTCAATAGAGCATGGCTCAAAATGCATGAAGCACAAATTATCTAATCACTCTTATAGAGTTGTTTGTTCATATTGAGCATGAATAACATTTTCTTAGAGTGTTAACTCCTTCGTGAGACTACAAAAGATAAACTAGCAAACATATTAGTCTCAAAATCACAAACCATAGGATGAACTCCCCCTAAATGTATGCATTTAGTGTTTGAATCACCAAGCATATGTATACACATCGTTTTGACAATAATGGGAAGTTTACCCTATAGCTTGTGCTCATAGTACACATATGAAATACATTTCTCATGAGGTCCATGTACCACGAAGAGTAAACTTGTGTAGCTTTCTACACACTTACCAAACTATGTAGGTTGCTCATGGGTTAGAATCATAACACAGGCAACCCACCATATATAACACTAGAAGATGCAAAACATGCAAATATCCTAACAAGAGCAATGGAGTTACATGATGCTTAAATTAAAATCTAGCTACTATTATCTTATGGGGGACTTGGGCAACAAATATCCAAGTTGTGAGTTTAGCTTGTTTTGGCTTGAATCTTCACTTCAACTTTTAAGCTAAGCCTCCAAATCCCCCGAAGCTGTTTTTTGGATTTAAGTCTTCTTTTGAACCCACACCATTTGAGGCCCCTTCAAGTTCGTGATGATGTCCTTGGGCTCCCAAATGGAGTGGTTCCAACTCCTTTCCTTCTTCCCAACCTTGTGAGCAACCATCTTGTCATTGGTCTTTTTTTTATCACATAGGAGGTGATATTGCTTTTGTTCCTCCGGTTGGCCTTGGGGTAGATGAGAGAACTCTTGATTGTGAGCTTCTTCTTGTTCTTCTCATCCGGAAGCTTCTTCCTTGGTTGAGGGCACTTGTTGGACTTGTGGCCTTCTTTGTGGCACTTGGAGCAAGTCACGGTGGACCCCGTCTCAAGCTTCTTCACCATGTCTTCACGATTATTTTGAGAAGGTTGGACATTGCTCTCTATGCCTTTGTCCTTTAATCTATACAAGTTCTTCATGAGCCTTTTTACTTCTTGCTTGAGTTCATCATTCTCCTTAGCAATGATATCGTCACATGATTCTACAATAACATTCTCATTGCATTTCTCATTGCAAGGGTTAGAGCAAGATTCATCAATTAAATCAATGCAAGAAGTTGAAGCATCTACCCTAGAGATAGGAATAGCACACGAGATAGTTTGCTTCATTTCCAAAGAGTCGTTAGTATCATTAATGCTCTCAAGTTTTAATTTGAGCCCTTCATGCTCCTTGCTAAGCAATTTCAATTTGCACAAGAAATTTTCATAATTTGTAGCAAGAGAAGCATTTAGATCATTGAGAGCATTAAGGTTTTTAATTTCCTTTGATTGTTTCCTAATGACTTTTTGGTGTTCATGAATTAAGTCAAGATGTTCATCAATTGAAGGAGAGTCGGAGTCATCATCACTTACATTGCTATCCATACCTTTGGCCATAAAGCAAGTGTTGGATGATGATCCCATGCGGGTGGTGAATTTCTTGTTTGATTCATCACTTGAATTTGCACTTGATTCTTCACCACCGCTTACCCATTCACCAAATATGGCATATGATTCATGCTTTAGCTTCTTCTCCTTCTTTTGCTTGTTCTTCTTGAACTTCTTCTCAACCTTCATATGTTGATGGTGAGGCCTATTTTTGAGGAAGACCATATACCCCATTGAGTTGAAGTTCTTCATGCATTTGTTCATCTTCTTTACTTGCTTGTAGAGATTGGAGTTCATTGGATCTTTATTATCACTTGAGGAGCTTCTTGCATCCTCTTCTTCCCCATCACTTGAGCTACCTTTGATGGTCATTTTCTTCAATTTCTTGAGTTGCTTGCATGCAAGTGCGCTATGTGTTGGTAAAGAAGATGGCGCCTTTATCTTGATGTCATTGCGTAACTCATAGGCGATCATCTTGTTGAGGATTTGATTTTGTGTCAATGTGTTGAGCTCTTTCTCATAAAGACTTGTGGTCACCAAATCATAGTCCCGCATTCGGAGTGAGTGAAGGATCTTGCGAATGAGTTCCAAATCTTCAATTTGCTTCACACCTAAAGAATTAATCTCATTCACAAGAGTATTCAATCGTGAGTACATGGATTCGGCATTCTCATCATTAAGTTGTTTAAAGCTATTAAGCTTATCAATAAGAACATGATATCTTTTATTGCCAACATCCTCTGTGCCCTCATAGTTCTCAATGATAGTCTTCCATATCTCTTCAGCATTTTCACAAGAATAAACACGATTGAACACATTATCACTAAGAGAAGATAAGATTATGCATTTACCGGTGACATCATGTTGCTTCTCATGTTGAACATTATATTTTACATCTTCACTCACAACTCTCTAAACATTCAACCCCGTTGCTTGGAGATGGACTTGCATTAAAATCTTCCATCGTTGGAAGCCCGTGTCGTCGAACCGTGGAGCAGGTCTAAAAGGATCCATCCTTTCCCCCTAAGAGCTAACTCACTAGGCGGTGAAGCCTACTGATCTAATGAGCCGGTAAACACAAATTTGCCAATGAAATTGGCTTTCTTTGTGAGAGAAGTGAGAACCTGGCTCTGATACCAATTGAAAGCGATCGAGTGCTCTAGCCTAAGAGGGGGAGAGGGTGAATTAGGCTCTATTTGTGCTAAGGACTAAGGATTTGATATCTATGCTCTTGGATGGCTTGGAGGTGTTTTTGGATGTGTGTGTGATGCCTTGGGACTCCAGCAATCTTCAAATGGCCGGGGGAGCACATATATATAGGCCTCCAAGTCGAACTAGCCGTTTGTAGCCGTTAGCAGTTTTCTGCGTAGGCATCGGAACTTCCGGTGCAGGCGCATCGGTTCTTCCGGTCACTCACAGCAACTGAAGTAGCTGTTGGCTTCCTGACACAGTTGCAGCGACTCCAGGGACCATCGGTTAAACTGATGCATAGGGCGTCGGTTAAACCGGTCACACACAGCGCCAGAACTAGCCGTTGGACCTCCCACTTCTGCTGACATCATTGCACCGACGCTATGCTTCGATGCACCATCGGTTAAACCGGTGCTGAAGACTTGGCTCCTGGGCACTTGACATCGTCTCTGGAATATAGTACGTTGAATGCACCGATGCTTGACTTGACACCGTCGGTTCAACCGGTGCTTCACTTCTTTCTTCACTTGATCTTCAGATGCGCTCAGTCTTGCACCAATGCCAAGGCGTCGGTTCTTCCGGTGCTACTGATTTTAGTAGAACTCGTCCAATTCAACGTTTTTTTGAGTTTTTTCTTCGTGTTTTGTTTTGTTTGGCCTTTTTTACTTCATCTCTGGGATCTAGAAATGTTTACTTAACAAAACCATTAGTCCCATTGATTGCGTTGTCATACGATCACCAAAATAACTCGAAATAATATAAATAGTACCATATTCGTTACACTTAGCTTGGCAAGCAAAAACTGGTTGCGTCGTAAAACAAAGAATCTAAAACGAAGGCAATACATCACAGAAAAAAAAACATATGAACTGACAAGCTTATAACTACTCGTGCTTCCTGAAAAGTGAGTTGTAGCTTGTTTCATTCCTTTGTTTAGGTGTAGCAGTTTAGTTTCCTCGAATATTATGGCACAATGGTTAACTTTTTTATAGTGGTAAATATGTGACTTAATTGATGACTTGCTACTACATAGATGATAGAACAACAGTACACCTAGATGCAGCACTGCTTACAAAAAAAACAGTGCAGTGTGGCGCGCCATTTATCAAGATTTATCTAGGCTTATAAATAAATCTATAGCTTAGTCATACATGATTCAATAATCATAAAACTTTTACTACAGCTCAATTATATAATGATTAACCCCACCATAAAAGTTTCACCATAATTGGACGACGGAAACTGTAGCTATAAATTAATTATAGAAAAATATATATCTAAAGCTACAATAGAAAAATTATACTAAAGTATACCATATAATATGATCACCGCGTAGATCTACTCATGTGGAGTCCAACAAAATTGAATTTTCCATTTTATGATTTACTATAATTTTTTAAAAATTCAGTCAAAATAAACAGAAAAAGAAAAAGAAAAAAACTGCTGCAACCTCATCCTCAAACCGCTCAGAGAGGTCATGTGAACAGTTTTACGAGTTTGAAGAGTCTAGACGGACGATTTCATTATTCAGGAAGAAAAAGCCGATTCTGCCCAAAGTTGAAGAACGCAAAAAAAAATCCTTAAAAAATAGGCTCGGAAAATTCGTACCCAATATACAGAGTATAGAGATGAGAGGAGAGTCCACTGGGGTTCCTATCTATCTTGTGGAAGATAGATAAAACATCTATTTTTAAAGCCCACTTTGGCTCATTTATCTGCTGCAAATATATTCAACATTTTAATAGAATTAACTCAATATTTTGTTAAACATATTCAACATTTAATTTTCAAAATGTTGAAACTGTAAAGATAAAATGTTGAAATTGAAAACACGAAATGTTGTAAATGCTAAAATAAAAATATTTGAGGTTTCTTCTCCGACGAGCTTCTTCGACGGCGGCGTGCGCGGGCACAGCGCGCGACACAGCAGCGGCTGCAGCAGCGCGCAGTGCCGGCAGCAGCAGCCCAGCGGGCAGCGCAGCAACAGCACAGCAGCGGTGGCAGCCGCGCAGCACAGCAGCGCAGCAGCGCGGCAGCGGGCAGCACAGCAGCGCCAACAGCATAGCAGCAGCACAGAAACGCGGTGGCATAGTAGCGCGGCAGCAGCGGCACGCGGCGGGCAGGCGCGCGGCGGCGGACGACGGGTGAATGCGGTGCTTGCGACCGGCGGCGGGGCGGCGGCACATCCCGAGAAAGGGAGTAGGAGGAAGGAGAAAGCTAGGGTTGAGGAGATCTAACGGTTGAGGTGATTTGCACGAATCTCAAATATTGAAAGGTGGGGAAGGAAAAATCTTCCGAATCCGAAAGATATATAGAATTTGCGGAGTCCACTCGGCTAGGATGGACCTACTTGCACTTAGGCTTCGCACGGCCCATTCTGTAGTTCTATCTCAGCCTTCACGGGCTGTAGCGCCCTTTTGAGTTTTGAGACAGAATCGGCCCAACTCTTGCCAACTGAAAGAGAGTTCGTGGCTGAAAATGTCCCTACTCCTATATGAGTTCGTCCCGGACTGGCCGTCGTCATCACTCACCTTGGGTCAATGCCCGCTGCTCCCCGCCGTGTTGCCGTGATCCATGCAAGTGTGTCCAAGTGGAGTTCTCTTTCTGCTAGGAGCTCTTATTCTCCCATGCACCGGTTCCTCATGGCTTCCTGGTCGACAGCGCACGCGTCATTTTCCAACCGTCGCGTACTTGTGAATCACTCAAATTTTCGACGAAACGTTGGAGCAAGGGTACTGATGAAGTGACGATCTGCTCGGCGAGGTCAAGTAATTTTTAATGGAAGGGCTTTCTGGTTCACGCTGTCTTTGTAGAGTAATGATGAGACTGCGACGACAGGAATAGATAGATGTCTCGAAGAGAGCTAGACAAAGTCAGCATTATTCCTTCCAAGTTTCCAAGCACCGGCAAGAAGATATTACAAGATTCGTGTGAATGTGTGATTTTTTTTCGAAAACGGTACGGTGTGATCTAATGTTATTCCAACCTATGTTTCCTTCTCGGGAACATATTAGGTGCAAACCAACCTCTCCGTGCAAACTATGTAAACTTCAATCTGGACCATCGGATCAACATACAAGGGAAGGGGCGTAGGGAGGTGGGAGGGGGATTTGCAAAAGTGTGATTACCCAATCTAAGGGCAGGTCCAGATTGTAAAATTATTCAATTCCCCATGCCTCTTGAATGTTGATCTGATAATTCAGACTGAAGTTTCTATAATTTGCACAGAAAGATTGATTTGCACCTAATATGTTGCCTTCCTTCTCTGATATAAAATGTGGTAATCAAGTCTGATCCTCGTCTTGCCTACTCACGTCACGAGGGTCGAGGGCGATCCCGATCGCGGCCCACAGGCTGAGCTATCGCATCGCAGGCATCATAGTAAGTTCAGAGTTCAGACTGATGGTTTTGATTTGGAATTGGAACAAGACACCCTCTGTCACGATTGGCTGGACCGCTCTGGACACGGGCACTGAAGATGCAGCTAATTAACCCAGTCGATCTGGTTTTCATTTCCCTGGGGGCAGGGCGCTAGTTGCCGTTGAACTCTGCATCTTTACTTGGCTGGGGCCTGTGGATGCCCTATGCTTGACAAAGCAAGAAAGGGCTAATGGATGTGACCTCACTTGACATAGCAGTTGGCAGTCACGTATCGCCCATGAGCAGCCTAGCTTCTTTGCCCATCTTACAACTTATCCATCCAGGACCAAGTAAGTTACTCGTAAGATGGTCACCGCGTGTGCACGATCAGGATGCCATTTTCTTCCGCACAACCAATGGAAAGTAGTGAAGCAGCAATGTTTGTGAGCTTTTAGACTGCTGATATATAAAGCTCTGTCCAGTGAGAGTGAGACCGGGAGCCTTCTTGTGCAAGGGCGAGCATCTGGCAACTGGCCTCATCCATTATGGAGGCACCAACAACCAGCAGATTTCCCAACCAGCATCTCGCCATGATTTTCCCCGTGCTCTTGATGTTTCTCAGAGCCTCGGCCGCTGCCGTCGCATCTGACACGCTCAACACCGGCGGCAACATCACCGACGGCGAGACGCTGGTCTCGGCCGCCGGCTCCTTCACCCTGGGCTTCTTCTCCCCGACCGACGTGCCAGCCAAGAGATACCTCGGCATCTGGTTCACCGCGTCCCCGGACGATGTCTGCTGGGTGGACAACCACGACGCCCCGCTCAGCAACACCACCTCCGGCGTGCTGGAGATCGCCGCCACGGGGATCCTTCGCCTTCTCGACGGCGGCTCTGGCCAGACCGCGTGGTCTTCGAACACAACGAGATCTGCTCTTGCCGTGGCGCGGCTGCTCGACACCGGCAACCTGGCCGTGCGCGAGCAGAGCGGCGACGGCGCCGGCGCCGTGCTGTGGCAGTCGTTCGATCACCCGTCCAACACCTTGCTCGCCGGCATGAGGCTCGGCGTGGACCCGCGGACTGGCACCGAGTGGTCGCTCACGTCGTGGCGCGCGCCCAACGACCCGGCGCCGGGCGACTGCCGCCGGGTGATGGACACCAGGGGCCTCCTGGACTGCGTCTCGTGGCAGGGCAGCGTCAAGAAGTACCGGACGGCGCCCTGGAACGGCCTCTGGTTCAGCGGCGTCCCGGAGATGGCGTCCTACTCGGAGCTCTTCTCCAACGAGGTGGTCGTCCACCCCCGACGAGGTCGCCTACGTCTTCAACGCCACGGCCGGCGCGCCCTTCTCCCGGCTCGTGCTGAACGAGGTCGGCGTGCTGCAGCGGCTGGCATGGGACCCGGTCAGCCGTGTCTGGAACACCTTCGCGCATGCGCCGAGGGACGTCTGCGATGACTACGCCATGTGCGGCGCCTTCGGGCTGTGCAACGTGAACACGGCATCCACGCTCTTCTGCAGCTGCATCGCGGGGTTCGGCTGTAACAAACAGCACTATTTATGTCATTTCGAGTGATTTTGGTGATCGTATAACAACGCAATTAATGAGACTAATAGTTTTGTTGAGTAAACATTTCTAGATCCCATGGATGAAATAAAAAGATCATACAAAGCAAAATACGAAGAAAAAACTCAAAGAAACGCTGAATTGGACGAGTTCTACTGAAATCAGTAGCACCGGAAGAACCGATGCCTACAGCATCGGTGCATCCGATGGTTGTCGGAAGTTCCGACGCCCTGGCATCGGTGCAAGTCTGAGCACCAAATGGAGATCAAGCGAAGACCAAGTCAATATAGCCAGGTCACCGGTTGAACCGACGGCGTCAAGATAGGTATCGGTGCATTTAACGTACTTTGTTCCAGAGACGATGTAGAATGCGCAGGAGCCACGTCTTCAGCACCGGTTGAACCGGCGGTGCATCGGAGCAACCCATCGGTGCAATGACGTCAGTAGAATAAGGAGGTCCAACAGCTAGTCCAGAGGCTGTGAGTGACCGGTTTAACCGACGCCTAATCATCGGTTAAACCGAGGGTCCTGCAGCGTGTCAGAAAGTCCAACGGCTAGTCCTGTTGTTTGTGAGTGACCGGTTGAACCGACGCTACCCAATGCAGATGCATCGGTTCAACCGGTGATTTGCTGTTTTCTGCTGACCGTTGGAGCAACGGCTACAGGATTTGGTGGCCTATATATACACCTCACCCTGGCCATTTTGAGTTTGCTGAAGACCCAAGACATCACACACACCCAAAAACATCTACAAGCCATCCAAGAGCATAGAGATCAAATGCTTAGTCCTTAGCACAAACTTTGCGAGTGTTAGTGCTAGGTTAGCTCTTGAGTGAGTAATCAAGCAAGGTTTAGATCCTGTGCTGTGGTTCTAGAGTGAACCAAATTTGTATCTCGGTGCGCCGGCATCCTTGGAGTCTTGGTGGCTCGCCGGCAAGTCAACGACCCTCCGGCTTGGTGTAGAGCGACGTCGACAACTTTGTGCGGGGGACGGAGACCCCTCCTTCGTGGTCAATCTCCCGTAGTGAAGATCGGGATCAAGGTGACCGTGATTGTGTTCACGGAAGAGACTTGATTGCCGGGAAGCAATACTCTTAGTGAGTGCTTCAACAACGTGGACGTAGGAGCGTCTTTATGGTAATCCGAACCACGGGATAAATTCTCGTGTCGAGAGTTTGCTTCCTCTCATCCCTCCTGTTTAAAGTTCCGCATTTCATATTGCAACTTGTGTGCCTTTTTCTTAGTTTAGTATCTTGATATGATTGCCTATAGGTTGCAAAACTTTTTTTGGATGAGATTTTAACACTAGAAGAACCATAGTTGCACATCTAGATAGTTTGATTTAGTTTAAGTTTTGTGTAAACTAGTTGGAGTCATAGGTTAAAATTTTAAGAGTGTCTAATTCACTCCAGTTTGATTTAGTTTAAGTTTTGTGTAAACTAGTTGGAGTCATAAGTTAAAATTTTAAGAGTGTCTAATTCACTCCTTCTTCCTCTTAGGCTAGACCACCCGATCGCTTTCATCGGCCCCGTGAACCCTTTGCAGTGGTCCATGCGGGAGTCCGGCGGCGGGTGCCGGAGGAACGTGCCGCTGGAGTGCGGCAACTTATGACTACGGACGGGTTCATGGTGGTGCGGGGGGTGAAGCTGCCGGACACCGACAACACGACGGTGGACAGGAGCGCGACGCTGGACCAGTGCAGAGCGAGGTGCTTCGCCAACTGCTCGTGCGTGGCCTACGCCGCTGCCGACATCCGGGGAGGAGGCGCTGGCAGTGGCTGCGTCATGTGGACGAATTACATTGTTGACGTCCGGTACGTAGACAAGGGGCAGGATCTATACGTGAGGTTGGCAAAATCTGAATTTGGTAAGCATAAGTTACAGACTGTGAAAATTGAATTATGAGCGAATTAATTTTCTTGATTTCAAGGCTACCATTGATGTTTTCCTGTGCAACGCATTGCTTCAGCTAAAGAGAAGAGGATGGATGTGGCAAGAATCGTGCTTCCCATTCTGGCGTCTGTGCTTGCACTTACGGCCGCATGCCTGTACCTTGTTTTGATATGCAGGCTTAGAGGTAAAGCTACTTCACTATTCAGAATGATCAGATTGCAATGTTCCGGATCGATGTACTACCTACTACCAACAGACGATACTGAATGATGTTTCTGTTAGGCCAACGTCGAAACAACAATATTATTCAGAAGAAAGAGATTCTAGGTGATGAAAACCTGGAGCTTTCTTTCCTCTTAATAAAAAATGCGCTCAGGCGAAAGAAAACCTAAAGCTTCCATTTGTAAGCTTTGAGGATATTGTTACTACAACAGATAATTTTTCTGAAGCCAATATGCTTGGACAAGGCGGCTTTGGAAAGGTTTATAAGGTGTTGAATAATTAGGCAATTGTCTGATTAAATTCTGAAATAAATAAATCATGAATATGTCTAGAACTAGTATGAACAACCCCATCATACTAGTAGCAAGACGCAGAAGAATCATGATCTCAGAAAACATGATTAAACACTGAATTAAATAGCAGTGTACGTACTGAGCTTTTGCCTTCGGGAAGACGAACGGCGCTGACAGGATGACGGTGGTCGTACGAACAGAGTGCAGCAGACGTCGCAGGCGACGATACGCCGCAACACCAGACTTGGATGGAGGACGAGCCGTGGCGAAGATCGTGGAGCAGTCGCGCCAGGCGCTTCCCAAAAATCTTATTCGCCCTCTCCCGGTGCAGGATCCCAAGAGCGAAAGGTTCCGGAGATCTGCTCTCCCGTTCGCCGGTGCACGCTGGCGCTCGGGATGGAGAAGATTACAGCAGCGGCGCAGTAGCGAGAGAAGGCAAAACCCTAACTCCGAATAGATTTTCTTATGAATTCCCAAACCTAGGGGACTCCACGTATAGCAATCTATGGTGCACTTTTTCATGAGGAAGGTGGTCCGTATTTATTGGGAGGAAAATCTCCTACACCCTCGTCCATTAGCAATACGGGACTAATAGATGGTGTACCTCCTCTTAGCGCTAATGGGCCTTTGAGATTTATTAGAATTATTTATATGGGCCAAGCCCATAAATCTAACATAAGATAATAAAAAATATTTTCCATAATGCTAGTATGAAATATGTGGCACTGCCTTCTTTTTTTTTTCTTTGAAAGGCTCTCCCTGCGCGGTCTTCTTTGGAGACCAGATGCAGGGCGGGGGTTCCGCCGGCTCAGCTCCTCCCTTGGAGCTTTCACCACTGGGCAATTCACTGCCTTTTCAGTTTACGAATGATTGAACCATGCAGGGTATGCTGGACGAGAACAAAGAAGTTGCAATCAAAAGGCTTGGTCAGGGTTCTGGACAAGGCGAGGAATTCACAAATGAAGTTGTTCTGATCGCTAAGTTGCAGTATAGAAATCTCGTCAGACTTCTTGGTTGCTGTATTCATGGAGATGAGAAGTTGTTGATTTACGAATATTTACCAAACAAAAGCTTGGATTCCTTCATTTTTTGTATGTTTCAGTCTCTCTCTCCTTTTAATTTAAAAAATGGAGAGTAGCCATTGTTACTGCTGCAGTTTCGTGTTTACTTATAAGATAACTGCAGATTCTGCAAGTAAAAAAGTGCTTGATTGGCCAACAAGGTTCAAGATAATCAAAGGAATATCAAGGGGACTTCTTTACCTCCACCAGGATTCTAGATTGACGATAATTCACAGAGATCTCAAGCCAAGCAACATACTGTTGGATGCAGATATGAGCCCTAAGATATCAGATTTCGGTATGGCAAGAATCTTTGGACGAAACCAGCATGAAGCAAACACTAATCGAGTTGTTGGGACATAGTGAGTAGTCCACACACCTCACTGTTAAAATTTAGTCTTTATTTACCTGCACATAATTCAATTTTTTTATATCACTTAGTACTAACATTTTTCTAAACAGTGGTGACATGTCTCCTGAGTATGCAATGGATGGTGCCTTTTCTGTCAAGTCTGATACATACAGCTTTGGTATCATACTTTTGGAGATTATAAGCTGTTTGAAGATTAGTTTAACTCACATTACGGACTTCCCAAATCTATTAGCTTATGTAAGTACGGTAGCATGCTTGAAATTTTCACGATGCGACAAGTTTTACTGATATCTTATGAAATTGATTTAACGGGTACAGGCTTGGTGCTTATGGAAAGAAGGAAAGGCCATGAATCTGGTGGACTCATCCCTTCTTGGGAGTTGTTCACCAAATGAAGCTTTGAGGTGCATCCACATATATAGGACTCTTGTGTGTGCAAGACAATCCAAATAGTAGGCCGCTCATGTCGTCGGTGGTGTTCATGCTAGAGAATGAAACTATAGCACTTTCGGTCCCAAAACAGCCTGTTTACTTCTCAGAGGTATTCTGAAGCCCAAGAAACAGGAGGAAACACTAGTAGCTCTATGAATAATATGGACCTGACAGTGTTAGAGGGACGCTAGATGGTTGTATGTGTAAATAATTTCCTTTTTAGCAGATTTGCTGCATCCCTTATTCGGTGCAACTATATGTATTAAGAATACGTCTGAATAAAAACAGGTATTGTTACACCCTAAAATATTTAATTTTAGGATGTGATTATCTTTTAGAATGTTCTCACCCATCTTTAGTATTTACGAGAATTTTTTCAGATTTTTCTGGCGATTATTCTCATATTTCCTGAGAGCTAAATCCATTTATTGGAAAGCTCTAAAATCTTTTCACGAGTCCCAAGTATTTTACTTGGACTTATCGTGCCCCAAACTGTGTTCTGGGATTTTCCCGAGAATCTTTGAATCTTCGAAATATATTTTTAGGGTTTAAAATATTTATCTAGATTTCTTTTAAGCCTAGAAATATATTCAAAAAAATAATAAAGTCCTTTTTCTTTTCTTCTTGGGATGGATTCAACTCGTTTCGGTCCAATCCAACCTAAGCCATAAATTTGTTCCATCGACGAAAAGTAAATCAAAAGCTTCTCGTTGTTGTACCGAAACGTATGTTCGCCTTTTTGCCTTTTCTTTCCAAAGTTTAGTAGTTCGTTGAAGCTAGCTGATTCACAATCACCGTCGATCGTTTTCCTTCACCAAGTTAGAGTTATCCAGAAGTTTTCCTATGAGATGATGAAACTTCAAAGCACGTTTCCCTTCTCTATCTTTTCCTCATTCTAATACTCTTAATTTCACATCATAGTCGAACTGTTCCGCTATATCACCATCCACCCTTTTTACTTTGTCATATTCAATGCCCTAAAATGTTCGTTCAGGTTCCCTGTTCTCTAATCTTTCTCCAGAATCAAATTATGCTCAAAACAGAGACTTATCTCGTTTTGATGTTTTTCGGTGATACTGTGTTATCATCAACTCCGATGACCAACACCGTGGATCTAAAACCTGGCACCCGACTCGATCTACCTCGGCTACGATACTTTTTCTCTCCGCGACTCTATTTCTATCCATCGTCCCGATTTAATCTCTACTTTTTTTTTGTAATGTGTGTGCCATGACTAGCTGACCGAGTTCGGTACGACCCCGCGTGCCTGACCTTGCCCACAAACCACCTACAGGCCAAACTAGTTGGTCGTCCGTGCCGTTTTGGTTTCATGTGACAATGGATGGCTCACGTTGTTGTTCTCGGCATGTCAATCCCGTCAATCTGCTTCGTGAAGTTTCATTGTGCTCGATCAGTCTCCCTTTCTTTCTTCGGTTCATGCTCTCGTACGACTCGTTCGGCTTCGCTAGCCTCTTTTTCCTCTACTCTTTCTTTTGCGTCAGCTCGATCGCTATGTTGTTCGACCTAAGACTGAACCCACTTCGGCCCCACCCCCGAACGAACTCGTTTCATTGTAGTTTGACCCGAGCCGCACCTGCAAGCTGCCCTGACCCTCGATCGAGCCCTGCCAGGGCACGGCATGGTGCCGCAGCTGCTTTGGTGTGCGTGCCAAACCAGGCCATCGTGTGCCCCTATAAAAGCCGGCCATCCCAGGCCCGTGTGCCCTACCTGACTCGCGGGCCTCTCCTTGTTCCCTGTGCGCCGCCGCTAGACGCACCAACGCCAGCGCCGCCGCTCGCCTGGCCGCGAGGCCGAGACTCCCCACGACCTCCCATGCGCCTGCACGCCGCCCCATCCCATGCGCCGATGCACTCCCTCTTGCTCCTCTCCTGCACAGCCACGGACGTTTCCTCCCCTGCACGCGACTCCCCGTGCCTCCTCCCTGCCGCGCGTGCCAAAGGGGCGAGTGCCCAGCCCTGCATGCCGTGGTCGCTCCCCCTGCGCATGTCACCTGATGCCCAGCGTTGCCAGGTCTGCAAGCCCCTGTGCGCCGCTGCCAGGAACTCGTGGAGCAGTGCACCGCCACCAAGCACGAACAGAGCCGCCGCCTCTCCTTTCGGTTTCGGTTCCAAAAGCCTCGATCCATCTCCGCCATGGGTAAACGGTAAAATGGATTCCCCTCGATCTCCTCTCTCTATTCCCCATCATCCCGCGCTCTCCCGTGATGGATTCCCCTCGATCTCCTCTCTCTATTCCCCATCATCCCGCGCTCTCCCGTGCCCTGGAATGGTGGGAATTTGTGATACAGTGCCCGCTAGTTCTCCATCAGGGCTGTTTCGATCTTTTGCAATTTGGTCTCTATAAAGTTCTGTATTTTTTGTAGATTCGTTTGAGTCTACAAAAATTTGCAGAAAACTCTCTAGTAGATTAGATCTTTTCAGCCTAGCCCTAGTCCTATCTTTTGCAGATCTAACCCTGACTTTTGATTTATTTGCGAGCTCAGTTTTCTGAGTCTTGTAAAAATCTGCAGCTAGCCCTTGACATCTTTAGTTAATCACAACTAGGTCCTTGCAGCCTAGTTTATCCCATAGTTTCCACATTTATGAGCCGTTTCGATCCATTTTTGTTGCGTTAGATTTGTTTTAGTGTAAGCTATCGTGTTGAAGCATTGTTGTATCATAGTTCTTGTTTTAAAATTAAATATATATTTAATTTGATTAATATTCTATCACCTACTTTTCCTAATTAAAAGCTAATTAGATGTTTACTCCGGTTTTCATAATTTATGTTAACTTGATTAATATCAACCCATATGTGTTTGTAATTTAATTTGCTAGTTTAACATGAATCATATAAAGTTGTGTGTTTAGATGCTCTCACAAGTTTCTTTCAAATTAATTGTTTAATTAGTGTAATTTCTACATAGACAATTAGGTATAAAGTCTGACTAAGTTCAACTTGGCCTTTGCAAATAAAAATATAATATGAGTTAATTATAATTCAGGATTTTTTTTAAATATCCTTCATATCTAGAAATAAAATAAATGAAGCTTATAGTTTTTTTGTTTTCTTTTATAATTCAAATCTTTTAATAGTTGTTTCTTTTCAACCCTAGCTTCGTTTTCCGCGTTTCTTGCACTCTCGTAACCGTAGCAGCGAACCCTATCGTTTAGTACGCTCATTTAAAGCTTTTCTTTTGTTTGGTTTGCTGTTCTTAGTTGTGTTTGTTGTTTGCTTTGTATGGATGCTCGTTCATTGCTTCAAGTAGAAGAATCGTTGTTCGAAGATTGAAGAATCAAGAATTTCAAGTGAGCAAAAGCTGAAAAGCAGTGAGAGTACCTTTTCATTGGTGAAATGCAAGTGACCCTAACCATCCTTCCATCTATGCTTATTTATAAGAATATTTTGTTTAATTGGAACATGGAGAACCACCCAAGAAAACAGTACAACCACAATACTATATGGTTCTGGTCTTGGCTAATTAATTAGAAACTCTAGCTTATGACAATCTTACCGAAAGGGCAAGAGGGGATGCATCGTCAGGGTATAGCTCGGTCCTCTTGAGGCTTTGATTTTGTTTATGGTCCTTGGCTAAGGTATCGCCTCATTAGGGAGGGTTATGACCGCTTTGGCTTGAAACCTTAGCGGATTGTCATGAGTTAGGGAATCTTTGTAAAGGCCTCGTAGTGAATCCCTAGTCACTCACTAAAGGAAGTGTTTAAGAGGCTAGCTACCTCAGGCGACATGGGAAATACGAATTCTGGTAAAAGTGTACAACCTCTGTAGAGTGTAAAACTGATATATCAGCCGTGCTCACGGTCAAGAGCGGCTTGGACTCTCATATGATTAATTTAACTTAAAGATGGATTATATTTTGGTTATTTTTTGTGGCCTTGCTGAATAACAACCATAAGTGTACTCACCCTTGCTTACTGCTGCTCAGAAAGAAAAGGTGTATGAAGTCTATTGAAGATGTTGTTGAGTTCTAGGCGTACGCAACCCCCAGTCGGCTGCCTGTGAAGTTTGAAGCCTTCGTTTCCAGGATAAGCAGTATAACTCTGATAGTCTTTTAATTGATTTAATTCTCTTTCTCGTGATACTGTTACTGATTATTCACTTATATTGTCTCTATATGTATGAAACTTGATCCTGGCATACATATAGTTATACATTTGGTTTGTCCTTAAAACCGGGTGTGACAGGTATTAGAATACATCACGTTCTCAAATATTGTGCAGTATTTGGCAATTATAATCTGAATCCAAGATGTTTTTTAGATGAAGGCAGAGCTTTTATTTATCATTCTTAGCAGTGTTTGTATCAAAAAAAAATACAAGAGGGGAGCGGGGACTACAAGCTACAAGCTACATTTGCTAACATATGGACTTCCCTGTTTCAGTCTCTAGTCTCTGCCTTGGTGAACAAACAAACTGTGCACAATCAAAACATTTTGTTCTCTCTTGGATATCTTGAAGAGTCATCACCCAAGAGTAAGAGCACCTGGGAATCTCTGAAATTATTGATAACATCTGACTAGCCTGAAGCCACTTTCAGATTGCAAAAAATCCCCCAATCTTCAGCAAGCGTAGGAGCCACTGAGCAGGCCATTGCTTCAGAGTTTCAGCATCTGGCATCAGCCATGAAATTGGACAGTTGGATGGCCTTCCCGCCGTCGACACAGTGGGATTGCCTGCCGGTCACGTTTGGACGCATGCATCCCCCGTCTGCTAGCGCCGCGCGCCGGTGAGCACGCCGCACGGCAACAGCGGGGCAGCACCGACCTCGACTCGGGGCACCAATCCAGCTTCTGAGAAGGTGGCACGATGCGGGGCGCTCGAGCCTCCGGCGATGGCGTGCGCAAGCCGCAAGCTAGGCGGTGGAGGCCAGAAGGCGTGGTTGCCAATGGCGAGCCCGGCGAGGCGAGGTCGCCACGGAGGCGAGAGACAGAGCTCCTGCCTCCTGGACGGGATCAGAGGCCTCAGGGGTGGACGGTAAATGAAATACCGTCACGAATGATCCAGTGGCCAGTGCCCATCTCCTAGGTGCTTGTTCTCGAGCTCGGACAGGCTGACGCGGATATATGCTGCCGTGCGCGATCGACTCCCCCCACGGCCATGGTCTTCTTGCACTGCCGGAGTGACGGGTGGCATGCCGGCGTGGTTGCCGTCGTCTGGCAATGCTGGCCAGTCCTGCGGCGACGAGACCACAAGAGGCGGGCCGACCCCAAGGGTGGTCGGTGAATCAAATACCGTCCCGGGTGGACGGTAAATGAAACACCGTCCACCCTGGGTGCTGTAGTAACCGTTGGATCGGACTTGACCGGCTGAGATTTACGAGCATAATCACAAAAGAAAAAGGGGCCCTGTTCATCTTCCTCGCGCGTCGAGGTCCGTCGCGCGCCGCCCTCATGCCGGCCGCGTCGGAGTTGGAGCACGCCGCCGGGCCCTCCCCAGGTTGATGTCACAGCGCACGCGCCTGGGACGCGAGATGCTTCTGCCCCCGCGTCCGGCGCATTCGCGCGCCTGGTCGGTCGCATCAGCCATGAAATTGGACAGTTGGATGGCCTTCCCGCGTCAACACAGTGGGATTGCCTCGAGCAGTGCATTATGGGCTTCAAGTCCTCAATGCCCTCTGCTGCTACCGCGCGCCGGTGAGCACGCGCTCGGAGACGCCCACACGGGCACCAATCCAACGTCTCCAAGAAAGGTGAGAACTGGAGGTGCGGCGCGCCCACGCGTGATGGCAGGCAAACGAGATAGCAAGACGCTGGGAGCCCGAGCCTCCGGCCATGGCGGCGCGGCGCTTCCGCTGAAGGTGTCGCACTCCACTATGCCGGCCTGGCAAGAAGGGGCGCAGCGGAGACGAGAAGTCCACGGGCCAGCGCGCTGGTGAACACGCTCGTCCGAGAGCGCGTGTAGAAGCTAGGCGGTGGAGGCCACGAAGCCGTGGTTCGTTGCCACCGATGAGCCTGGCGAGGTCGCCGCGGAGGGGAGCGCCAGAGCTCCTGGACGTCAGGGCCTCAGGGGTGGCCCGTCCACCCCTGTGTGTATCTTCGGCATCGGATGTGTATTGAGTGGTTGAGATTTACGACGATAAATCGTAAAAAGGACTATCCCTTCCTCCACCCGCCTCCCTCGTCAAAGCCAGGGTTCTGGGATTTGGTCCGAATTGATCGAATCTCATCGAAATTCACCTATTTCGAAAGGGTCCAAACCGAATTTAGTGCTTCAAAATTCGAATATTCTCAAGAATCTAATATCCCCAAGGGGGACGGTGAATCAAATACCGTCTCGGGGTGGACGGTAAATGAAATACCGTCCGCCCGGGATGCTATAATAACCGTTGGATGCAACTTGACCGGCTGAGATTTACGAGCATAATCGCAAAAGAAAAGGGCCTCTGTTCATCTTCCTCGCGCGTCGAGGTCCGTCGCGCGCCGCCCTCATGCCGGCCGCGTCGGAGCGGAGCAAGCCGCGACGACCTCGGCGGGTTCGTCCCGTACCATGCTGCGCCGCCTCAGAGAACGCTGCGGCGATCTCGGCGGGTCCGTTCCGTGCCGCCGGGTCCTCCGCATCGATGTCGCAGCGCACGCGCTTGCAACGCGAGCTGCTTCTGCCGGCTGCCGCGCGTCTCCGGCAGCCTGCAGCGGCGCGTCCAGCGCCTCCGCGGGCCCGGCCGGCCGCAGGACATCGTCAATCGCGAGCCCCTGCTGGCTTCAGGCTTTCAACTGAAACAGTCTGGACGTCTGTTCGCAAACTCTGACGCATTAGCACGCAAGGTAGCATCTGAGCAGTCAACGATGACATGGTTGTTCTGAATGTCCTGTATGTCTTTGAGATTAGATGTTGCTCACGTCTGCTGCAGACCTGTAAGCGTATTGTCAAGTAAGTCGGTGTATGACCTGACCAGCACATGTATATTCATGTGATTGCATTTACAAATCCTCTGTCAGGATTCATATGGAGCTTTTTATTCAGTCGTCTTTGCACTATAACTTTTCAAGTCACTTGATTTCTTTTTCTTGGTGCAGATATAAAGGGAAAACTGAACTGAAAGGCTGAAATGACCAGGGAAGTTCTTTCTCACGAGGAGCAGGCTGTAATCCCGATCACCGATGCTGTAATCACGAGGAAAGATACTGGCAAGTATGGCGATTGGCTAAGGGAGTAATATGGACCTGGGCTAGTTTCGTACAATTCATGAAAGTGGTGGTTTTTTCATGTCCTGGTATATATACTGGTACAATGATTCAAGTTAAATCTCCCGAATTTGTGATATAGACGGTATCTTCACAAGTCCGATACATATAGTTTCGGTGTCCTACTCCTGGAGATTCTAAGTGGATTGACGATCAGCTCACCAGTCACCACATCAGCTTGTAGTTGAGTGGACTATCCAAATCTCTTAGCTTGCGTAACTGTGCTATATCAATCATCAAATGCTTAGAATTTGAACATCAACTGGTCCTACCTACTAAGACTGAAACTTATTTTTTTGGAAAGGCAGAATCCCGACGTTAATTAATAAGAAAAGGCAGCAATACAGGCGCCAGAGGCAACAAAGTTTTACCTGATTCGATAATAAATCGTATCAGGCTGGGGCATCGGAATAGCCCCACAACAAAGAAAGAAAAACCCATACAGAGATTGAAAGACTGAAACTTGTTCTCATGTTTCAGGCATCGTTACATATTGAAAGATGGAAACGCCAAGGAGATTTTGTACATAGCGGTTTCTGACTATTCACTACATGATGTCACGCGGTGCGTCAATGTCGGACTCTTGTGTGCTCAGGACAGCCAGATTGCCAGAACAATACAGCACGGGGCCGCTCATGCCATCGGTCATTTGGTCATGATCATGTTGGACAATGAGGTCATTCTGCGCCCAATGCCAGAGCAACCTACATACTTTAATTTGCACAAAGGAAAATACATTTATACATTTATTAATGGCGCGAGCATGACAATACTATATGTGTTTAGATCATTTTTCTTTATGCAATCTCAGTTGTTACAATTTCCAAAGATGCTTGGAACAGGGTTTGCTTTAGTTACATTTGGAATTTAGCCTACATTTATATTAAAACTGGACGTCGAAGGTGATGACTGATGAGCCACCAGGGTTTCATTTTCGCCTTCTCAGTTCTCACGACCAAATGGTGAGCAGCAGTTTTTCTTTGCACGTGCAGCACAGTTGCAGACATGGAGTGGTGCCACGTGCCCACGTCCACGTAGCAAATGTATGCTTGCATTGCTTTGTCAAGATCCTTCCTCCTTGGCTCCTTAATGTCCTAATCGATGAGGTCAGAATGTGGACTAATCTTGGTATTTGGTCTATTCTGAATCCACACCTCCCTTCATGCCACGTAGCTTCCGTTTCTTGTAATGTTATGCTACTTCTGTTCTCTGAAATCGAATCCGGGCAAGGTCAAGGTATTCTCAAATATTTTAATCCATTACACGGCAACATCTAATTTTCATCCAATTTGTCTGTTCTTCAAATGTGCATTCACTCCTCGTTTGGCTTGGACCATGTACCGTACTATATATCTTGATGCTACTTTCTTCGCTCGTGACTCGTCAGAGATGAAAGGAGAAGGCACAATGGGTACGATCTGCCTCACCGTTTTCATCCTCCTGCTCGTGATTTGTTTCTGCCAATTGTAACGCCCCGGATATTCCGGATAGGAGCCGGATGTTCCAGACCCTGACCATGAACGGCTGTTTCACCTACCCGTCGCCGGTTGCCGCCACGTGCCGGCCGTCGAGTCCTTCCCCGGTCATTCCCGTACGTCGCATTTAAGCCGAGCACTCCCCCCCTTCACCCACCCCGTGCGCACTCTCTCTCTCGCTCTCATCTCTTTCTTCTTTCTCTGCTCGAACGGAGCCAAGCAGAGCTCGTTCCGCCACCACCATCGATCTCCTTCCTCCGAGCACCCCGCCTCGATTCTTCGCGCGAGCACCTTCCCCAACCCCTCCTCCATCTTCCCCAACCCCCGGCCGAGCTTCTCCCCGGCCAAATCGACGGGGAACGACCCTCCTCTGGCCGGTCACCATTGGAGCCGCTCGAAGCTTAGGGCCGCCATCGATCTGCTCCCTCCGGCCGTTTCTCCTCGCCCCGAACCCCAAGAATCGATTCCCGGTGAGCCCTCAACCTTCCCCACCCTTTTTCCCATAGTTTCCTCGCCGGAGCACTGCCACACGCCGCCCGCGCGCCCAGGTCCGGATCATCTGGCCTATGGCCGGATCATCCGGCACCTTCCAGAGGCAAAAAGTACTGTTGGGCCGGATCATGCGGCCTTACTTCGGATCATCCGATCAGCACAGACCTTTAGTGCTTGTAAAATACATAGAAAATTGTAGAAAAATGGGGAAAATGCAAAATCAGTTTTGTTAACTTCGTATTTTTATGCTCTATGGGATAGAGCCATGGATGGTATTATTTGACAACTTTTTCCATATAATTTTGTTTATGCTAAGTAAAGGCATTTATAGCTTGATAAATGCATAAATAGAGAGTTAGAATCATGCATGCATTTCTCATATCATATACATACGTGTAGCTGCCGCAGCGGAGGAGGTTGTCTACGAGGTGGTTGCGGAGCCACAAGAGCCGCCAGAGCAAGCCCAGCAGGAGGAAAGGCGCGAGACCGGCCCAAGGCCAAGTTCACCCCAGTACTGAGCAGCAACCAGAAGGCAAGCCCCGATGCACAACCTAATAATTTAAATTGTGACACCTATATATGTATCTATTACTTGTGCATTACGTTTAGGAATTGTTTGAAACCCTAGTTGCATAATCCTTATGTTCCCTTGGGTTTATACTAGTATGTGCAGGTCGATAGCTTTGCCATTGCTAATAGGACTCGGTAGAAGACGAGTAATTTTCTGTTACTCGCGAGATATAGGAAGTATTTATATTTCAGTACATAATTATTAAGTTCGAAACGGAAGAAAAGGGAAATGGAAGGCCGGACGGGGAAGGTGTAGCCCCGTCTGTGTCGATTAAGGACCGTTCCGTTGTTAGCTGTGCTAATCGGGGATTGAATTGTACTAACCGCATGCCGGGAGTAGGAGGTAGTCGAAACCCGTAAGACTAGTACTGTCTTGCTTCGAAAGTACAGAACTTCTACCCACCCCTTAGGGCTAGTCGAGTAGTCGTGGAGAACTGGGGTGCATATATTTACTTTTGGTGGTCTCTCGTTGAGCTCGGCTGACTATATGCAGGTAGGGCGGTTCTATAGTTCGAGGCGGGGAGGGGAATAGTTGGTGCGTGTGGTCCGACGGGGCTTACGCGTGCCGTGTTGGTTATGTCCACCTTGCAAGGTTAAATCGTATCGATTGGCCGTGTCTCGCGGTTATGAGAGTCTTGATCTCTTGGTCACATCGTAGAAAGGAAATGGTTTAAAATGAGATGAGATGCAATGAGGACTGATGTTATTTAATTAATGGTTTGCTCACCCTGATTGTTGTAGATTTGCAAATCATAGATGATTAGTAAATCTATTGATATAAATTGGAGCTAAAACTTGGAAAATAAGGACTCACTTCTAGTGCTTTTCTGCAAAACCAACCACAGCCAAAAAGCCTTGCATGTCTAGATATGTGGGCTAAGTAAACTCACTGGTCGGGTAAGTCTTGCTGAGTATTAGTTGCTCAGGGTTTGTTGCCACCAAATTTTGTTACAGGACATTAGGATGTTGACTTATATCCCTACTGCGCCAAGTTCATCCGCCGGGATACAGAGGGATGGGAGGTCGTTGGACTAGGAGGACGTGGGGTTGCGCATGCGTGGGGCTGGTTTGGGCACCTTGTCTGTTTTGCTGGACCGGTCTGACCGGTCACAGACCGGTCTGACTGGTGGTCGCGCAGAGGTTGCATACAGGTCGGTCTGACCGGTTAGAAGAACCGGTTTGACCGGTTGGGCAAAGGCAGAACACTAGTGTAGTTGTAGGTCCTTTTTCCCTTTTTAACTTGGTTATCCTTATTGTAAAGTTTGTAAATTATTAAATTTATGTAAAATTATGTAAGCTACTGTGTATTTGAACTCGGTTTGTAAAAACTCTTGTATCTCGGTTTATCGCCTTCTTATAATTTCAATATAATTTCAAATATTTGTCGTGCTTGTAGCATCTGTGCCCGCCTTCGCGTGGGACTACCAGTGTTGTTTCGATCGGGCCGTGGGTTGAGAAATGACCGTCAAATTAAACCATTAAGCTAATGCGGCCGATGTTTTCAAATGACAGCCATCTATTATATTAATAAGAGAAGGTTAAAAGAAGTCGAAAGAAGCCACCACGTTCGCCGAGAGAGTCTAGAAATTCTCATGTTAATATAAAAAAGAGAAGATTTGCACCGTTGGATTTTATGAAGATCTAACGGTCAAGACCAACTCAAGAGTCCATATCAAATACAATTAGAAAATAGCTATTTTCGGATTTAAAAAAAATTGGAACATGACCAAAGAGTTCATGCCGAATACGATAACATGGACATGGATTCCATATTTCCCTTCCCTAATCACACACGTACAGCACCCCCATGCATCCTGTCATCTACGTCGCTCATATTATTAAATAGATTTAAGCTCAATTTTAGATAATGAGACACCCGGTCTAGATAGATGCAAGCTAATAAATCCAAGAATTAGCAACATAATTATTGATGAAAAAAAGTTCAATCCAATAAAGAACAAGATCTCGATAGGGTTGGACGGTTGGCTAGGCCGCAATCCGCAGATGAGAAAAATCAATTTGGACAAAAAGTAATTAAATTAAGTCATGAGAACTTCGTTTAGGCAGGAAACAACTCGATCCCGCGGATGATGAGCTCGATTTGAGTGCTGCAGCTTCCATCCTAAGGCTATGTTTAGATTCCAAAAAAAATTAGGACATGCAGTAATTTCGAATGTTTGATCACTAATTAGAAGTATTAAATGTGAATAACTAATAAAACTCATTCCATAACCCCGAGTGTAATTGTGAGATGAATCTTTTAAGTCTAATTGGACTATGATTAGATAATATTGTGCTACAGTAAACAATCTCTAATGACAGATTAATTAGGCTTAATAGATTTGTCACGCGATTTTCCGTCCATCTGTGTAATTAATTTTATAATTAGATCATGTTTAGTTCTTCTACTTTCGGTTGAAAATTGCTATAGTGAATTTTGTCTAAATTTTTTCAGCATCTAAACACAACCTAATTTGTTTTATTTGCTATGCGTACAGAAACTGATCAGCCTGACTAGCAATTCGACAAGAATAAGAGGCAGGACTTGCATATGCCAAGACTGGGGGCTATAGAATTGTGGTTCAAATATTCGCCCTACATATATCGATCTGCACCATATTAAATTGTTTCAACTTAGACATTCAGCGGGTTTGTCCTTTGATGCTGTGGAGTGCGCAAAACTATATGTTGAGCTATTCAAATAGCAAGAAGCTAGCAGCGCGCATTAAGAATAGCAAGGCACCAATGTGGTTGAGCCCGTATCCATAATAAGACGAAAGCACGATACCTCCATGCGCCACGCTGAACCATACACACGTGTGATATTCTTGATGCGTAGGCAAAGCGTTAATTTCCATTAACATGAAGAAAAAATTAACCTTTCTAAGTATAATAATTAATTATTTATCTATTATCGAATGTAATAGTATTAAAGGAGACAGAACGTGGTCTAAACTAACTAGAAGAGTTCATGTTGAATTCAATGAAGTTGCAATATTTTAAATTACCCAAAGTCCGTATTACCAAAACAGAGCCCATAGCAAATACAAAGTTCGCATAAGAATCCATATTTCCATTAGTGTCTTGACTTATACCGTGTTTTAAAATATTACATATTCCATAATCTATACATAATTTGTGTGGGGAAAGGATAAAGAAGGAGCAAAGTAGATCGGATAAAAAACTAGAAAAAGAGAGAAGAGAAAAGAAAGGTAGAGAAAATGACAAAAGTGAGGGGAAAAAAGAAGAAAATATAATTTTTTGGCTTATTCTATTATTATATTACTACTATGTTACTTCATATAAAATTATATTATTATAAAATCATATTATAAATTATAGGAGAATAATAAAATTTATCTGTAAGGAATCATAAGCTAGGAGCACTTTGCATATTTAACATCTTCCATGTATTCATGAAAAATAGAAGTAGTTTTACCAAATATTTTCCAAGCTCCATCTCCATTAGAGAAGTTGCTCCATCAACGGAGCTACAACCGGAGTCGTTTCAGCCATAGCCGAAGTCCTGCCAAACTAGCCCTAAGTTGATAGCCTACAACAAAATAATTCAATCTATGGTGTTGTTTCTCCTCTTGGCTTAGGAAAAAATAGCAAGAGACACAATCTAAACTCAGCAAGTGAGTCGAACTAAACAGGAAACTACTCCGTTAGGTGCATCGGACGTGAAATACACTAATTGATTTCAATTATGTGGAGAAAAAAGCAGAAGATGGAGAAATCAATCGAAATAGCTCAAGAAAATGGAAGTCAAAAGAAAAGAGTTAGAAACAACAGCGAAGACATGTCTGGAACTATACATCGCCGAGATGACAAAAGTATGAAGTTGACCAATTATGCAATCAGTCAGATGGGCTAAAAATAAATAAAAAAATCTACATAAATGAGGAAAATACCAATAGGTTTCACTGAATAAAAATTAATATATAGATATATAATAATATAGCATGTATATAAGTTTTGTATGGACAAGTGAAAATGAATAAAAAATAATATATTTTGACCGAAGCCAGCAAAGTGGCCCAACCTTTTTCTAAATATTTTATCCATGATTATTTTTAATTTGCTTCCACAATAAGTTAGACCTAAGTCTACTAGAAGCTACTTAGGTATTCTAACAACTAGGTTTGAGATCTTTTCGCTAAAGAATAATAAAATATTGCAAGGTACAAATCGAGATCAAAATCTATTCAACATGACCCAATATTAAATACGATTCTCAAATTGATATTTTGCATATTAAAGTATTAAAATATGCAAACATGGTATAGAAATAAATGATTGATATAAACTTCTATACATAGAAAGGTACATGTAATATTAAACGAGGGCGAAAGATAGGTAAATAAAATAGCAAATACATATTTTTTGTTAAGGTAAAAATACAAAAAATAATTCAATAAAAAACTAGCTACCCGCGACTATAAATTCGAAATTAGAAGAATATAAGGAAATTAGGAATTACCCAAAGAGTTCATGTTGGATACAATTATTAAATATATAAATTCATAATTATAAAAATAATAAAATTAGAATTATTAGCATTACCACTTGATATAAAAGAGTTACTATTAGCTAAATCGCTAAATTTAAAATTAAATATATAAGAAAATTAGCAGTTCAGCAAAGGGTCCTTATCGAATATAACTAATAAATATATAAGTGCAAGAATTAAAATATAGAAAACAATTAGTAATTAGTTTGTATAATGATTAAGAATCACTAAATAAATAGTTTAGGTCAAATGCAAATAATAAATCCTAAATTTGAATTATAAACGGGACTACAAGTTCTCAAACATTTCATGTTCAATTAATTAATAAATAGCTAAATTTAGAATTTCAATTAATAAACTTAGTAGTTAATTTGTATATGAATTTTAAACAAAGTGTTAAAAGAAGCAATCACATTCGCCAAGATGATTTAAAAATTACCGTATTAACTAAAAAAGAAAAAAATTTATGAGTTAGCCACGAAGAACCTTAGCCGAATAGTAGCATATTCTACATAATTGGAAGATAGAAAAGTTGCTAATAAAAAGTGATTTTGATATGGAGAATGATGAGCGGATGAGAGTCTCTAAACATGAAAAACACAGATAACTAGCCTAACAAAATTAGAAGCATAGCGATGACTGCATGGTGGTGGATCCATATCATAGCCACGACATAATATTAGCCCTATCACCAAGTTGATGATTGCTCTAACATGGATTGCATTGTCTCTATTAACAAAGCATGACGATCATCACTAGCAACACCAAGAAAAACTGAGATGGTGATGTTTTGCTACGTAATATTGTCATTTGATGATGACCGAGAGCTAAAAATATTTATAAGAGAAGAAGGCACGATAGATGATACAACCATTATGGAGCGATGATGCGAGATGTAGAACAAAGCAACTTGAAAATTGATGTTTGAGATGCACGCCCGTTGATAGAAAGCCAAATGTAGTGTTTAAAAGTAATAGCGTGCACCATCAGTGATGCATCTTCGGTTACCATAGTATAGCGGGCAAAGGTTCTTGGAATCATTATGGAGATAACTATACCTAAGATAATACGAGAGCATGCATTACGAGGCTATATCAATAGGTGATTGGAGAATAATGAAAAGAAAGTATATTATACTTTTATTGGTATCTAGATTAAACCACTTACCTAAATCTTCTTCTACAAATTTTGGAGTAATTTATTTATCATGCACCATAACTAGAACATTCAAGAAAAATCGTACATCACAAGTATTTTTTAAAAGTAATATTGATGTCAAAATAAAATATATAAATATTTAGTTACTTCAGTAAATACCCAAAAGATGTATTTCTATATAAAGCATTCATTTTTTCTAAATTATAATCCAAAAACACACCACAAAATATAATAAAAAAATAAAGATGTACCTATGTGTCTGGACCATGATCATTAGAACAAGATAATCACAAGATACAACTAAACAAAACTATTTGTATTCAACTTTTCTAATGTAAGAAAATCTAAAAGTTTAGAAAAAAAAACTAGATACCCGCGCAAATTGCGCGGGGCACCTTGCTAGTTACACTTAATTTAGAGTTTTAATTTGGCGGTTCCGTCACACCAATCAGATGACCAGCTGACAAGCTCAAGGCCACTCTCTCCCGGGGACCTGCTCATCTCCAAGAATGGCGTATTCGCTCTCGGCTTCTTCTCCCCGGTCCGCTCCAACGAGAGCCTGTATGTTGGGATTTGGTTCCACGGCATCCCCGAGCACAACCGCACCATAGTGAGGGTCGCCAACCGCGACAACCCAACCGCCACCTCTTCAGCCCCGACGCTTGCCATCAGCAACAGCTCTGACCTAATGCTGTACGATTCCAAAGGCCAAACTATCTGAAAAACAAAGAACATCATCGCTGCCAACAACAGCGGCGCTTTCCTGGTGCTGCTCGACACGGGGAACCTGGTACTCCAACTGCCTAACACAACGGTCATATGGCAGAGCTTCGATTACCCAACTGACACCATCCTCCCAGGAATGGAGTTCTTGTTGATCCACAGGGCTCGTGCGGCGGCTCGCCTGATTTCTTGGAGGAGCCCTGATGACCCATCCACCGGAGACTTCTCGTTCGGCCTCGACCCCGTCTCGAACCTCCAGTTGATCATTTGGAACGGGACAAAGATATACTGCCGCATCAGCGTGTGGAACGGTGTACTGGGCGGCATGTACCCAAGCAGCCCCAGCTCCATGGTGTACCAGACCATCGTCAACAAAGGGGATGAGTTCTACCTTGAAATTGTGGTCTCCGGCGGCTCACCATACTCGCGGATCATGCTCGATCACACAGGCACCATGAAGCTCCTGACCTGGGAGAGCAATTCATCAGCATGGACGGTGATCTCTGCGCGCCCTGAAGGCAGCTACGGCCTTTATGACTCGTGTGGCCCGAACAGCTACTGCGACTTCACTGGGGCTGCCCTGGCATGCCACTGCCTCGAGGGCTTTGAGTCCGTAGGTCTCAACTCTTCCAGAGGATGCCGGAGAACAGAACCGCTGCAGTGCAGCAAGGGAAGTCACTTCGTGGCCCTGCCCGGGATGAGAGTTCCTGACAAGTTCGTGCTCCTCCGGAACAGAACCTTTGAGCAGTGCACGGCCGAATGCAGCCGGAATTGCTCGTGCACTGCCTATGCTTACGCCAACTTGAGCAGTGCCGTGGTAGACCAGTCAAGGTGCTTGGTTTGGACCGGGAAGCTTGTCGATACATGGAAAAGCAGCAACTATGGCGAGGAGCTATACCTCAGGCTTGCCAACCCTCCTGGTATGCACTGTTCTTGTACCTCTTCGCTTTGTTGATCCAAGGATAGTTTCTCCAATATTGACAGATATATACATCTAGCAGTGAAGCAAAAGAAAATAATGAGTACCATCCACTCAAAAAAGATTTTCACTAATCTGATTTAAAGAACACAACATTTAAGTCTCATAAAAGTTAATCATGTTAGGTATTTTTCCTATGTCGACTGGCCCTGTTTCCTTCATGTATCACCAGAATGAAATGGCTGAAAATATGAAATACCATCCTATATGTATTAACACAGAGATGCTATTCTTAAAAATAAATGCACAACATGATCGGGGGTCACGTTTCCAGAAATCATAGCTATTGATTTTTAACAATGCAGCTTATGGTACAATTTTGTAGTCAATAAAACAAAACAGAAAGATCACAATCATTCATTTGAAAAAGAATACAACCAAACAATGACAGAAGTCAAGCAAGGATTTTTCAAAATGTTGCAGTAGTGCCTCCGAAATTAAAAACAAGCATTAAAAGATATAGTATTTCTAGTTTTCTTGGTATCATTAATAATAGGCAGGCCACTTTTTGTTTGTAAAAGTCAATTAATAATGCAGTATATTCTGACAAGTTTCACTGTGGCAGTTAAAACGAAGACCAATCTAGTAAAGATTGTACTCCCGGTTATAGCATGCCTGCTGCTCCCCATATGCATAGCCCTTGTCTGCATATACAAATTCAAAGGTACAATAATAAGTGCCTTGTTTAGTTGTTTTCAACACGTGATATTATTCTGTACAAATTTTAAGGAAAAGGTATCAATCCTGATCAGCAGGTAAATGGCGAAAAGAGGAAATTCAGAAGAAACTGATGCTAGGATACTTGGGCAACTCCAATGAACTTGGAGACAAAAATGTAGAATTTTCATTTCTTAGCTTCGATGACATTGTTGCTGCAACCGACAATTTCTCTGACTGCCATATGCTTGGAAGAGGAGGCTTTGGCAAAGTTTACAAGGTAATGGCAAATTTAGCAGTGATAGTTACATGACAATATGCGTTAAAAAGAATAGCTAAAGTAGAAGAACAATTGAGTTTTTTATCATTTTCCAATTCAGAAGGATGCAATCATGTAGGGAATGTTGAAAGGTGGCAAAGAAGTTGCTGTCAAAAGGCTTAGTCAAGGTTCCGGGCAAGGTATTGATGAATTCAGAAACGAAGTAGTTCTACTTGTCAAACTACAGCACAGAAACCTAGTTAGACTACTTGGTTGCTGTATTCATGAAGAAGAGAAGTTACAGATCTACGAATACTTGCCCAACAAAAGCCTGGATGCCTTCCTTTTTGGTATGCACTGACTCTGGATTACATAGTGCAATTCATACATTCACCGAAAGTATACTCATGATGACTAACGATAGCCTTTGTTTAAAACTGATCTTGTTGGAAGACAATTCAAGAAAACATGTGCTCGATTGGCCAATACGGTTCAAAATAGTTAAAGGAGTAGCAAGAGGCCTTCTATATCTCCACCAAGATTCAAGATTAACAATAATTCATAGAGATCTTAAAGCAAGTAACATCCTGTTGGACACAGAAATGAGTCCCAAAATATCTGATTTCGGTATGGCAAGAATCTTTGGTGGAAACCAGCAACTAGCAAACACTACCCGTGTTGTTGGGACATATAAAGTAATTCATGTTCTGTTCAATGCTCAATAATGCAACTATTATACTCAAGTCTAATTCAAATTGTTCTTCCTTTAATGTTGAAATACTGTTTAAGCAGTGGTTACATGTCTCCTGAATATGTGACGAGTGGTGCATTTTCTGTCAAATCGGACACATATAGCTTTGGTGTTCTTCTTTTGGAGATTGTAAGTGGCTTGAAGATCATCTCAACTCAATTCATATCGGAATTCCCAAACCTTATAGCTTATGTGAGTAGTTCAGAACACTCAAATATATGTTTAATAGCATAAACAGAACTATATTAATTTGATTGAGACAAGATCTACATTTTTCCAGACATGGACATTATGGGAAGATGGAAATGCAATGGAATTGGTGGATTCATCAGTTGCTGAAAATTGTCCGGCCCATGAAGTTTTGCGGTGTATTCATGTAGGACTTTTGTGTGTCCAAGACAATCCAAATGCAAGGCCACTCATGTCATCAGTTGTGTTTATGTTAGAGAATGAAACAACATTGCTTCCAGCACCAAAGGAGCCTGTGTATTTTGCACCAAGGAATAATGGAACAGAAGAAACAAGGAGAAACATGGAAGGTTCTCTGAATGCATCAATTATCACAACACTAGAGGGACGCTAGATGTTTAACACCAACCTTTATTTACTATGTAAATGCTCAAGTCTTATGAACTGTGTAGGGTTATGTGAATTTCAGCATAGGTGATTGTGACATATGTGAACTTACAGTCTTAAAAAAGGATATCTGTGAGCTTACTGTACTGAACATACTGAACTGAAGTTTACAGCATGGAAAAGTTGCAAATAATGCATAGGGAATTGAGAATTATTGGCCAAGTGTCATAACAAAGAATGCAATCAAATTTCACTCTTCAGTTGCAGAAATGCCAAAAGATGAAGGCTGTCTAATCTTTTCCGTGCAGTACGGCAGTACCTCATATGGATTAGATTCTAAATTCTTGAACTGTTATCTATTCTTAGGTAAAAAACCATCAAAGTTCAGATAAAGAAACAGTAGCAAGTTCAGAGTTGTTTCCAATATTGTGTCACTTTCGATCACTAATGTGTGCTTTTTTATTCAAGATATCCCAAAAACGATGATGTATGCATAATATGAGCAAGCAGTAAGTACACTATGTCGTGTAGAAGGTAACCAGCAAATACTTTGCCTGGCCAGGTTTACCAGACATTCAGATGTTTATCTCCAAGGTTAGCTGCAAGTTAAATTCAGCAAATCGCCACTGACAGGTAAAGCTCACACATTCAGTGGTTATGCCGAGATTTTGTGTTTTGGAGAGGCATTGCAAAAAAAACCTTAAGATCACCAATTCCTGTGAATGCGTAGCACGCGTTTTTACCCTCTAAACTTAACTAAGCAGGAAAGGCAATAACATCCAAGTCCTAAATATTCATCAAGCCCACAGCACCAGAAGCAAGCAAACAGGTTAGAGCATATATAGCCCCCGAATAATAGTGGACCAGTAGTCTCTAGTGTAGACTGCAGTACCTGGACTCAAAACGGCGACCTTGCGACGCGGGTGGGTGTCGAACTGCCGCGGCGCGAGGCGTCAAGGGTCCGTGTAGCTGTACCTGTACAACGATAGGATGAAGGGCGGAGTGGTTGTGGCTCCTCCGCCTCAGCTCTCAGCCTCCGCCACTTCGCCGCTTTGACCCCCGAGCGCTGTCTCCCCCAACGGCGCCTCGTTGCACCAGGCAGCGGCGAACGCCGGCTGCCCGGCTCCTCTACGGGTGGCGGCGCGGCGGGGGCTCGCATCTTGTGCAACGTGGATAATCTATTCATTTTTAAAGTTCTTTTTGACCTAATTAGCTACTGTAACTGTTCAACATTTCTTTTAAATACGTTCAATATTTTTTTAAACACGTTCAACATTTGACGTTCGAAATGTTGAAACTCTATAAATAAAATGTTGAAATTCTAGATGTCAAATGTTGAAATGGTAAATTTAAAATGTTGAACCCTTATTTTCCGGCGACCAAACGCCGGCGCTAGGCACGGCGGCGCGTGTGGCCAAGTCAGGGCGCGGCGGTGTCCCGACGGTGATGCGGAGCGGCGCCCATGGCGCGGATGCGGCCGGGGGCGGCGTCGCGCGGGGCCACGGCGCGGCCGCTGCAGCAGCACGCGACGGCGGCCGAGGGCTGCAGCGGAGGCGGCCGGGGGCGGCAGTGGCGGTGTCGCGCAGGGGCCATGGTGCGGCTGCGGCCGGGGGCAGCGTCGCGCGGGGGCCATGGCGCGGCCGTGGCCGGGGGCGGCGGCCGGCGGCAGCCACGGCACGGCCGCGACAGCAGCGCGCGGCAGCGGCCGGAGGCGCCGGGGGCGGCGGTGGTGGTGGCCGGGGGGGCGGCCATGGCGCAGCGGCGCGGCCTAGTAGGGGCGCCGGCGGCAGGCACAGTGAAGGATGGAGTAGGAAGTGTTAGGTTTGAGTGTGTAGATCCAATGGTTGGTAATAGTTGCACGAATCTCAAACACTGGAAGTTATGTTGAGAAAAAACTTCCGGAAGATGCATAGGTTTCTGGCGGCGCCCGCTCAGATGGGCCTAGGAGTAGAGACCTTTTCTCTGTCCCGAGCGGCCCATCTCATGACTGTTGTGGCCCAGTCAGGAATTGATTTTTGCACATGTTAGTACAGTCCAACTGGAAGGAAACTGAACGTGCAGCTTGCTGCTTTGACACTAAGGTCAGTCTCAATAGGAGTTTTATGGACACAGATATATAGACTGCGAACTAGGTAACTATGCCAGATGAGTTTTATGGTGATGAAACTCTCCTCACATCTCATGAAACTCCATCATTCTCTCTCCCTGCCACGTCAGCAAAATTAATGATATTTAATGTCATGAAATTCTCTATAAAACCCCCATTAAGACTGGCCTAATAGGCTTACAGCCCAACAGATTCATGCTCCAGCCCAACAGACAGCATGTAATCATTAACCAATATTTATGTGCAATATATTTTTTATCAGATATAATCAACCAATCTTCCTGAAGCAATATATGTTACTAATACAACATTTACCCTTTGTGTCATCACTCTGTTCTGCTGGCTGCGAATAGTTTGTTGTAAGAGAAAATTACTGCTGGCTGGTTGGTGGCCGGTGCTGGTTTTGTGTGAGAGAAAAATACTGTTGGCTGGCTGGCAGCCAGCAGAACAGAGTGAATTATGTTTGAATAAATAAATTGTAGCAAGTTCACACGGTAAAGAAAGAAGTCCCGAATGCAGGACAAATTTCATGAGATTACTCTTATGTGATGTCATTCATATTGCCAGCAAAAGATACCCTTAATTTTGTTTAAATGAAATACAGTTCCATGCAATAAGGAGATACACATACACTCATAACAATGTGAATACGGCCCCTTCAACACAAAAGTACAAATGTGTCAAAACAAAGTGATTCACACATGGCAATGTTTGGTTTCTATTGTAAAAATTTCGCGAAAAGGAAATCTTGTATACATGGATTACTAAATATAGTCTATTTGCAAAAAAATTTAGGGATGGGTGTAATTTTTCGCGACGAATCTAATAACGGTAATTAATTCATGATTTGATACAGTGATGCTACAGTAACTATCCTCTAATTGTGCGGTCAAAGGCCTCATTAGATTGGTCTCTCGAGTTTACCAGGAGTTCTGCAGGTGGTTTTGTAATTAGACTTTATTTAATACTACTAATTAGTGGTCAAAGGTGCAAAAAAATTTCGCGAAATCTTTTTCAGCCCAAAAACCAAACATCGCCGTACATACTGACATATAAATGTACTCCTATAACCTAACCATCTACCGCCGATGTTTTCTCCTGTTCCTTGGGCTTCTGGATACCGTTGCGAGAAGTGGTGTGAACTCATTCTCCGCTTGGCTCCTGGTACAATCTAAGATTTTAACAGCGGATAATTTGATGCAAGACAGTGGCCATGCAATCCAGTTTGCTCCCTATGCAACCAGGAACAGGAGACGGCAGCTCATTTAGTACTGCACTGCAACTTTGCTCAACTAGTGTGGGAAAAAATGGAGGTTTGGACGCAGCAACTAGTTCGTCGACCGGAAAATGGGTTGGAAATTGTCTATTGGTGGCAAAAGGAGCTCCTGCAATTGCCAAAGAAGACAAGGAACTTAAAAGCTGGGATGATGATTTATTGTGCCTGGAACCTATGGAAGGAAAGGAATAGAAGAGTATTTGAGCAACAACACAAGACTCCGGCTGAGGTGGTGCAAGAAATAAAGCTAGATGTCAGTGTAAAAAACTTGGCCTGTGCAGGGCCAGAGTTATCTTAGTTTCTTATGTACCGTCTAGTTTTATCGAGTTCGAGAGACTTTGTTTTTTATGTAATATCAGGTTTGTAAGACTTTGAACTTGCTTCCTCTTCCTTAAATGACAGAGCAGCCTGCTAACTTAAAAAAAAAACAAATTCTCCAATATGAACACAACCGATGACATGAATGGCCTACTATTTGGATTGTCCTGCACCCACAACAGTCAGGATGCACCGTAAAGCTTCAGTGGGTGAACAAGTCTTGAGAAGGGATGAGTCCAGCAGTTTAAAAGCTCTATAGAACTTTGACGCACAGTGAAGTCGCTACAGTATTCAAGCGAACGATAATTGCAAATCAATGTAGCTCTCTTAACAAAATACTGTTCCCCTGTGACGTTGGAGAGCCAACGTCACAAGGATCAGGTTCCCGCCCTCGCCTCACTCAAACGGGGAGAGTAACGTCCTAATGATGATACAGAAATGTAATCATGCATAGATCTCGAGAACCCGTTGAAAGAAATTAACAAGGAAACTTCAAACTAATCGAGATTCTTCGTCGAGGTCAGTGTCAAATAAAAGAAGGTAGTGTTGGACCTCAATGGCTAAGATCTCGCATCGAAATTTACCGCTTCATCAAATCACCGTGCTGTTTGGAAACTGAACGAATATAAGTATAATGCATAGCATGTACGGCAAGTCGGCCACTAGCTAGCGGTATATAAATACTACTCCAAGTTCATTCCACCAAGTAATACGCTAGCTGCTTCCATAGCACGGCCGGCCACATTTCATTCCACCAAGTTCGCTATGGATAGGACTAGACTAGTAGTTGTTGGCTTCGCTATCTTGTTGTTGAGCACTTGCTCCATTGCCAATGCAGAGCCATCAGCGGCCACTGCCGAGGGACGCGGCAGCGGAGGAGGAGGAGGGGGTGGTGGATTTGTGAGTGGCTCTGGCGGGGGCTCGGGGAGTGGCACTGGGACAGCCGAGAATGGGAACGATGGACCAGCTGCCCATGCCGTTGCTGGAGGAGGCGGCCGAGGCAGTGGCGGCGGGCTGAATGGTGGGTATGGTTATGGCCAAGGCGGCGGCAGCAGCTCGGGCTCTTATACCCCGGCCTCTTATCAGAAGGTTGCGCCTAATTATCGTGGACATCTCGGTGCTGGTGGTAGCGGCGCAGGCGGTGGTAGCGGGCAAGCCGGAGGTAATATTGGATCCAGCGGTTATGGGACTGGTAGTGGCAGTGGTTCGGGGTCTAGCTCTGGTATTACCTATCAATTCATTGGCACAAGTGCTGAGGCTAATAGCACGGGTAGTGGCCATGGAAATGGTCAGAATGGTGGGAGCGGCAGTGGTGGAGGCAATGGATCTGGATATGGGGATTCGCCCCACCCATGAGATTTCCTAGTCAATTTAGTTGAAGACAGCCCTCTTTATAATCCTTTTTATGCTGCTATAAGATGCGTTTTCTTGTTCGCACCACTCACATTTGGAAGAAATAATAAAGGGCTACATTTCTGTACTGAGTTTATTATTCTTCCTTACCCTTGCAATAGATTTAAGCTAACGTGTATAGTGTATAATTAGTTCGTCTTGTTTGTTACTAGTAGCTACACATGCGGAAGAAACCTAGAATGGCACAGTGCCATGACACTAAACCCGGCTCAGTAGGCTCAGCTGCCGTGTTTGGTTATGTTTTAGTGGTCTCTTCATTTCATTAATTGTCAAGGGTGTTTCTGTGACAATATATCTATTACAGTATCCGAGAATTACAAAGAAAAATAAGAGCCAAACACATGCAAAAACTCCCAAGCAACCTTAGGGACCCGAAGATGAGCTACTTCAGCCTAAACTCCACTGGTCTATGGACTAAGCAAGAGAGAAATGAGAGAATGAGCAACTTATTATGTGTCTTCATTATTGAGCCCCCACCCCCTCTCATTAAAAAATGCGTAGCTCAATTTTGTACTGGCTATCCCATATCCTTCGGGTTGCTAATGGTCGCCATGTAGACGTGGTGATCCGATGTGTGCTCGTCGGAGCTGTAGTCGACCAGCACTATGTTTCCCTCTGCATCCTCACGGATGGGCGAAAGGGACCTGCCTTCCTGATAAGGCCATTCCTCGAAGTAGGCCACAAGGCGGGCCTCGTTGCCAAGTAGTTTGGAGGGCTCCATATCCTTCCAATACACGAACCGGTCTTGTGGAGTCGAAGTGATCATCAGACCCCGATGACCGCCCATGAAGGGCTCGGTGCTGTTATCAGGATCCGGGTAGTTGCTGTAGATTGGAGCCTCCAAGCATGCAGCGGCTTCCCCCGTCTTTTCCGCTCCGAGTTGAAGCAAGTCATCTAAGTCCTTTTCCAATGCGGAAAAGGACTCAGACTGTAGCACCTCCTAGTAGACGGTGGCACTGTTGCATAGTCCGAACGGAAGGTAGAGTCCGGACCCGTCACGAGTAGAAGTCGGGATGAACCCGGACTCGCTCTCGTGGTTTCCGATTAGATCAGAAATTTTGATTTCACCGAGATCATCGGCGAGTTTGTCGATGTCACGACTGGATGTTGGTACCGATGCCTTCGGCCTCCCCGTGTCAACGAGGTGGCTGTTGAAATCACCTGCGCCCTTAGTAATGCAGACCCAGGAGCCGAAGATGAAAATTGTGCCCTCCTCGAGCACGATGGTGGAGTTGAGCGCTGTCGTCGAATTCTCTAGTGGATCATCGATGAGCACATCTACCTAGCATGCCAGCTGTTGGTGTTTTACCACTAAGCCTACCGAGGGATACCCCGAGGTGGTTGATTTGTAGGTGGGAGTGTCGTCGAGCTCAGAAACTCGAAGGTGCAAGCAACACAAGATTTAGACATGTTTGAACCATAAGTTGTGTAATACCCTACGTCCTGTTCAGTGGTTTGTATGGCTTGAGGTTGTGGATGCTTTGGAGGAAGTCTCTAACCGCCCTTATATAGCCCGATACTAACTTAGGAATCCTACCCGGACACAATCGGGGTAGTTTCCTTCTGTTCTGATTAGTCCTACTTGTATACAAGTACGTTGCAACAGTTAGGGTATGGGATATACCCCATCCCTTATTCCGTACAGATCTGTGCTGGCGGCTGCTGGCGGCCAATCCAACGACGTGAGCCTCCGATCCGCCGCTATTCTTCAGGCCGTGTAATTGTTTGTTCTTCAGGCCGCAATTGTTAATTTGTACTAATTGTTTACAAGTTTACAACTTTGAAAGATAGGAAGGCATATCAATTTTGTTTTCGGTGAGTGTCGATACGAATGGACAATGTCTGAAAACTCGATCCTGCTGCTCTCTGTCCCCCTGGTTTTGAATGGGCAGCCGTGCAAACTTGAATTCCCACAAGAAATCAACCTGCACTCCAATGGTTTCATTCAAACTCCGTGCTAGCCATTGCTAGCCATTAATCTTCACACACAGAAAAGATATAGGGAATAGAAATAATATGATTAGGGCTCGTGGTTTCACACCGGTAAACATGATAAACAATGACAAATGTTAAGTAGTGACGTTTATCATGCATGTTTATGGAATTTATTTTGAATATTAATTTAATTAATACTAAATTCAATACAACTTTCAAATTAAAATCTAGTTAGGTTTTTTAAAATCAAATATGTGTTGCATGTGCGTCTATGCTAGTTTCTAAAAACATTATAAATAATACTACATAATGTATGAGACATCCACAAGCATAACCTAAACCATCTACCGTCCCTCCAACCCTGTTGAGAGACTCATGTTATTCACGGAGCTGCTTGTGTTTTCTCCTGTCGTTCCTTGGGTCCCCGCGTATGAGAAATACACAGGCTGTTTGGGGACTGAAAGTGGTGTAGTTTCGTTCTCCAGCATAGTCACCACCGATGACATGAGCGGCCTGTAATTTGGATTGTCTTGCACACACAGAAGTCCTATCTGGATACACCGTAAAGCTTCGGTTCGGGAACAGCTCTTAGCCAGGGATGAGCCCACCAGATCCATCGATTTGCCATCTGTCCATAAGCTCCATGCCTGAACCGATGGAATCAAATGTGTCACAGGAAATTCAGTAATTTGCTTTTGTTTGAAATGTGAAAAGTTTAAGCATACCACCGTACTTACATATGCAAGTATGTTAGGGAAGCCCTTGTAGTGAGTTAAAGTGATCTTCAATCCACTTATAATTTCCAAGACTATAACACCGAAGCTGTATGTATCTGACTTGACAGAAAAGGCGCCATCCATTGCATATTCAGGAGACATATAGCCACTGCTCAAAAGAAGTTCAAACAATCTGAATTAGTATAGGAAAATTAAATTTCATTTTAAACATCGAGGCATGATTACTCACTATGTCCCAACAACTCGATTGGTATTTGCTTCTGAAAGTGATCGGGTGCTCTAGCCTAAGAGGTGGAGGAGGTGAATTAGGCACTCTTAAAACCTTAATCTATGACTCCAACTAGTTTTCACAAAACTTAATCTAAAACAAACTATCTAGATGTACAACTACGGTTCATCTTAGTGTGAAACCCTCATCCCAAAAGAGTTTAGCATCCTATGGTCAATCCTATCAAGATACTACTCTATGAAAGTAAAGGCACAAAGAATCAATATGAAATGCGGAAGCTTAAAGGAGGGATGAGAGGAAGCAAACTCTCGACACGAAGATTTATCCCGCGGTTCGGATTGCCACAAAGGCGCCCCTACATCCACGTTGTTGAAGCACTCACGAAGAGTATCGCTTCCCGGCAATCAAGTCTCTTCCGTGAATACAATCACGCTCATCTTGATCCCGATATCCACTAAGGGAGATTGTCCACGAAGAAGGGGTCTCCGTCCCCCGCACAATGTTGTCGACGCCGCTCCACACCAAGCCGGAGGGTCGTAGACTTGCCGACGAGCCACCAAAACTCCAAGGATGGCCGGCACACCAAGATACAAGGTTAGTTCACTCTAGAACCACAGCACATGGATCTAAACCTTGCTTGATTACTCACTCATGAGCTAATCTAGCACTAACACTCACAAAGTTTGTGCTAAGGACTAAAGATTTGATCTCTATGCTCTTGGATGGCTTGGAGCTGTTCTTGGATGTGTGTGTGATGTCTTGGAACTCCAGCAAACTCAAAATAGCCGGGGTGAGGCGTATCTATAGGCCACCAACTCAAGAGAGCCGTTACTAGCCGTTGGCCAGTTTTTTGCGTAGGCATCGAAACTTCTGGTGCATAGGGCATCGGTTCTTCCTGTCACTCTGTGCACTGAAGTAGCCGTTGGCTTCTCTGACACAGCAGCAGCAACTTCAGGGACCATCGGATGAACCGATGCTATGGCGTCGGAACTTCCATTGACACTTGATATTCATGTAGCCATTACCCTTGCTGACGTCATTGCTCCGACGCTATACTCCGGTGGGCGTCAGTTCTTCCGGTGCTGAAGGCTTGGCTGCTTCACGCTTGACATCGTCTCTGGAACATAGTATATTGATTGCACCGATGCTTGACTTGACACCATCGGTTCAACCGGTGCTACACTCTTTCTTCACTTGATCTACAGAGACGCTCAGTCTTGCACCAAAGCCAGGGCGTCGGTTCTTCCGACAACCATCGGATGCACTGATGCTTAGGCATCGGTTCTTCCGGTGCTACTGATTACAGTATAACTCGTCCAATTCAGCGTTTCTTTGAGTTCTTTCTTCGTGTATTGCTTTGTATGGCCTTTTTACTTCATCCCTGGGATCTAGAAATGTTCACTCAATAACACCATTAGTCCCATTGATTGCGTTGTCATTCGATCACCAAAACCACTCGAAATGGCATAAATGGTGTCATGTTCGTTACAGCTTCTTGTCGATTTCCACCGAAGATTCTTGCCATACCGAAATCTGATATCTTATGGCTCATATCGGCATCCAGCAAAATGTTGCTCGGTTTGAGATCTCGGTGAATTATAGTCAACCTTGAATCTTGGTGGAGATAAAGAAGTCCTCTAGATATTCCTTTGATTATCTTGAAACGTGTTGGCCAATCAAGGAGATATTTATTTGCAGCATCTGAAATAATGGTGATTCATATATAAGCAATTCCAGAGGTATCTATATGTCAGACAGATGATTCTTTTTTGGGAAAAAAATGTAAGGTCAAACATACCAAAAATAAAGAAATCCAAGCTTTTGTTTGGTAAGAATTCGTAAATCAGCAACTTCTCATCTCCATGGGTGCAGCAACCAAGAAGTCTAACGAGGTTTCTGTGCTGCAATTTTGCAATCAGAACAACTTCATTTCTGAATTCCTCTGCACCCTGTCTGGAACCCTGACCAAGCCTTTTGATTGCAACCTCTATGTTCTGTCCCAGCGTACCCTGCATGATTTCACCATTCTTTAAACTGAAGAAGCAGTGCTATAGCTCATAATTCAGATATCTCTATTGTCTAAAAGGTTTGTTTTTTTTTCTAACCTTATAAACCTTGCCGAAGCCACCTTGCCCGAGCATATTGTCCTCAGAAAAATTGTTTGTTGCAACTGCAATATCTCCAAAGCTGACAAATGGAAGTTCTATATTTTCATCACCAAGCTCACTTGGCGCATTCGAGTATCCAAGAATCGCCTTCTTCAAAATATCCGTGCTCTGACGACGTTTGCCTGACAGGAAAGCAATACCATTTGCTATTAAAGCTTGTACTAGTACAGAAACATTGTTCCTAAATCATTCTTTGCAGTGAAGTGGCTCTGATTCTACCTCTAAGCTTGCAGATCCAAATAAGGTACATGCCAGCGGCCGTGAGGACTAGCACAGACGCCATAACTGGAAGCACAATTTTTGCCACATTCGTCCCCTTCCTGGTAGCTGCAGACATGTATTAAAGGAAATCTGAATCATAGCAGATAAAGACGATGAGTGTTGCCTCAGAATCTGAATCTATTACTGGTGCAGCTTCTGCTTACCTGATTCAACATTTGCCAGCCGCACGTTGAGATCCTGCCCATTTTCCACATACCGGAGATCAACGATGCCATCCTTCCACATGACGCAGCCACTGCCGCCACCGTCACCTCGGATGTCGGCGGGGGCATAGGCCACGCACGAGCAGTTGGCGAGGCACCTCGCCCTGCACTGCTCCAGCGTCGCGCTCGTGTCCACCGTCGCGTTGTCCGTGTCGGGGAGCTTGACGCTGCGCACAACCGCGAACCGGTCCGTCGTCGCCGTCCCGTTGCCGGCGCTGCACTCCAGCTGCACGTCCCTCCGGCACCCGCCGGAGGATTCCGATTCCCTTCTGGGTGGGGTGGTAATGGGCATAGTCCTAGTGGTCTCTTCATAGTCCAACAAAGCCTTTAAATTTTTTAACTCAAAATTATATATGAGTAGAGCCTGGTCTTTTTAGGGTCCGGCCTTTAGATTTTTTAATTCAAAATGTTAGGCTTTTACCACCCCTACCCGGCCACCGTGACTGGTTCACGAGGCTGAACCCCTCGACGCAGCTGCACAACGTCGCCGACGCGGCGTCGACGTTGCACAAGCCGAACGCACCGCACGACGCGTACTCGTCGCAGGCATCGCGCGGCAGCCACGGGAAGGGCCTCCACACCCGGCTTGCCGTCATCCACACCAGCACCCTCACCACGCCGACCTCATCCAGCACGACGCGGGTGATGGGCGCGCTGGCGGTGGCGTTGAGGGCGTAGGTGACCTCGTCGGGGCCGTTCACCATCCGGACGGAGAACAGCCTGAAGTCCGACGCCATGTCCGGGACGCCGCTGAGCCAGCGGCCGTTCCACGGCCCCGCGCGGTACCTCTTGGCGTCGCCATGCCAGGTGACGATGTCCGGCAGGCCGTTGGTGTCCATGACCCGGCGGTAGTCCCCCGTCGCCGGGTCGTCCCGCGCGCGCCACGACGTGAGGGACCACTCTGCGCGGGTCTTCAGGCTCTTGCCGAACTTCATGCCGGCGAGCAAGGTGTTGGACGGGTGATCGAACGACTGCCAGAGGACGACGCGGCGGCCGCTGCTCTTCTCGCTCACGACCAGGTTGCCGGAGTCGAGCAGCTGCGCCGCCGTAGAGGCGGCGGAGGCGCCGGTAGTCGTGTTCGACGACCAGGCGGTCTGGCCTCGAGGGCCGTCGAGGAGGAGAAGGCTCCCGCCGGTGCCGAACACCAGCACGCCTGAGGTGTTGTTGAGTGGGGTGTTGCGGTTGGCCACCCAGCAGACGGCGTCCACACCAGACGCGGTGAACCAGATCCCGAGGCACCTCTTGGTTGGCACCCCGGCCGGTGAGAAGAAGCCCAGGGTGAATGAGCCACCGGCCGAGACCAGCGTCTCGCCATCGGTGATGTTGCCGCCTTTGCTGAGCGTGTCCGACGCAATGCCGCCCGCACCGGAGGCTCTATGGAAAAGGAGTAGGATGGGGAAAATCAGCAAGGGGAGGTTGAGAAACTTGATTGGTGCCGCCATAAGCGACGATTTGTCCTTGAGCAAGAAGCATCTCATCGATCAGGATCTCATCTGAGGCCGCGATATATATACATGGAAACATTGGTGCTCGCTAGTGGTCACATGTTTACCATTAACACATAGGCCTGTTTACAGTGCTGGTGCTGGAGGCTGCTACTGGAGTGGTGTGAGAGAAAAACACTGCTAGCTGGCTAGTGGCTGGAGACTGTTGCTGGAGTGGTGTGAGAGAAAAACACTGTTGGCTAGTGCTGGAGCAGAACAGCAGAACAGGGTCATAGTAGTATTAAAACAGCCACATCTACATTCTACAATGCATGCCAAATTTATATATCTTGTAATGGTTATTGAGTTGTGATCCAAATTCAGTCATTAGGGTTACTCCTTTATAAATACCTCTTGTAAGACCGTCCACAGTGGAGGGAGCAAATGGAGGAGCAAATACACTGTTTGACACTGTAGATGCACTATTTGGCACTGTAGACAGAGAGGGCGTGGGAAACGAGGAGGGAGCAAATTTGCTCTTGCTCCCTCCGCTGTGGTCAGCCTAAGCCGTTCGGCATTCCGTAACCGCACTCGATATAGTGAAGATTTGCTGGCTGGCGCCCGTGGTTTTTTCCCTTTCGTCTTGGGAGGGTTTTTCATGTTAAATCTTCATGTCCTCTGTGATTGATCTACTGTTTTGCGTCATTTATTTGCCGTCATTTGTGTAACAGGTCATGTTCTCTCGTGGGTCCAGTGGGCGAGGAGCAAGTGTCTACGGCTGATTGACTGAGTTCAATGCTGAATTGCTGATATGACTACTTTTCCATCCCCTACTGTCGAAATCAAACGGACGGCAGCTTCACGGTCGACATCAACCAGTACCACAATAACCGGGGCTGACTCTGCCGACGTCCTTGCTGTCATTCGTCATTGGCGAGCTTGTACTATCCCTGCATTCATGTTGTTACGGCCACGTGACGATATCAATTCTTAGCACCAAATACCGGTATGATCTATACTCAAATCACTGGCGAGGACCTAGACCTACTTATATCTTTCCGGTCTCGAAATAATCAACCGGTCCTTTTCTAAGTTAAAAGATGGTCAATCACTGGCGAGGACCTAGACCTACTTATATCTTTCCGGTCTCGAAATAATCAACCGGTCCTTTTCTAAGTTAAAAGATGGTCAATCTAGCTATTTCATAGCCGGAATCAATCAAATCTTCAAAACTGAGTTGCTAAAGGGCATTGGAGAAGGAGATGTCCGAGCGACTGCGGCTGTTGTATGGCAGCAGGGGAGGAGGATAGACGAGACAGAAATTAAGCGGTGAGTGGATGCCTGCCTAGCTCATTGCCTGGACCGAGAAAACGAGCAACAGACGAGCGAGGTGACGGAGATGATAAGGTTGAGCGCAGCGCTCCGCGACTTCGCCGGGCCTTTTCCTCCACGCCACGCATCACTGCTGGGCCCACCAGCGCGGCAAGCGAGAGTTGTCGCGTGGTCGACACGGCCCATGGCCGTGCATGGCTATACATGCAATCAATAAAGTTCGTTTCCTGATTAATCTCAAGTGCTAAGCAATTTTCATCAGGTTGTTCGATCCATTTTTCCTGAGATAAGTTGATATTCCCTAGGTGTAGAATATTATTGTACGCGTACCATAATAATCATTAAAATACTAAACTAAATTTACCAAATTATTGAATATTGTTCAGTAATAGTTTGACGATTACTGAATGACTAAAAATTTGTTGAGAAATTCTGCTCATTTTAGTTATTGGCGTGGAGCAAACTGGTACATCTAAGATATAGAATAGCACATGAGTATTCGTTCGGTTCTTAACAAACTAGGAACCGAAATAATAAATAGGATTGATATTGGATTGCTTCGTACTTTTCGGAGGAGCAACGGAAAGGATTAAGTAAAATATGTAGAGATGCAAAAAGTTACGAGACCAAATATAAGGTCGTCAAGGAAAGCGCTGGCTGCCTCTGCATATTTTATTCTAAAATAGGTGAATTGTAGTGATAGATTTCAGAACTTTGAAAATTATAATTATATAAAAATTATAATGATATAAATCCAATTAACCTTTTATCCTACCCGTTGGCGTTGTCACTGGCCCGCCATCGTCATCCATTGATGACTTTTTTAAAAAATAATATTATTTTAATAGTTAATCGCAAAAATAAATAGCGAAAAAAATTGTAAAAATATGCACCTGTCGGCTAGCCAAGAGCCGAGAAGTGACCTATCGGCCTCTGGGCTGCCGACTTATGTGGCAGGCCACCGTGGCACCCCCCGGCCTGGCCCGTTTGACCGCTGCTGCGGGAGCTGTCGGCGCCGACTGGGCCTGTCGGCCCTGTAACAGCCGACAACACCTTTTTGGCCGACAGGCCAGTCGGTCCGACAATGCAGTCGGCGATAAAGGCCAGTCGGCCCTTGAGGAGCCGACTCGTCCCGCCAAACGGCCAGTCAGTGGTAAAAGGCCAGTTGGCCATTGAGGAGCCGACTAGGCTCCCTGTCGGCGGTAAAGGCCAGTCGGCCGTTGAGGAGCCGACTAGTCCCCTTGCACGCCTATAATAATATGTTAACATGGAATTTTTTTAAATAACATTATTTTAATAGTTAATTGCATAATTAAATAGCGAAAATAAAAAATTGCAAAGGCTATTAGCGCTAGGGCCGGTGCAGGGCTATCAGTGCTAGGCCGGTGCAGGGCTATCATCGCAAGGCATGACCAGTCACTCACAGGGTCAAATCAGCCAGGACTAAGCAGGCAGGTATTTTCTTCCACGAACCTTAATTAAAAAAATTGGAACAATTCTTCCATGGACCGTGAATAAAAAATTTGGAACAATTCCAACTACACATGTGCCTATATATACACGCAACGCTTGAGATGCAACTTCAAAACCACAACTCAACTGAAGTAGATATGTCTGAAGGGTCTTCTAATGCAAAGGGTTTCGGCCGCGAGAGCGGAAAGGGGGGCAGGAAGGGTCCTCCTATAGTGTGGGACGGACCTACTGTTGGTCCGGAGTTCTTTGGTGAAGCTGTGTATGAGTTCTCAGTTGAGTGCAAGTATGATTTCAGCAAAGATAGCCCACTGAGGGGATACTATAATCGCAGAGAAGAGTGGCCAAAATATTCGTATGGTGAGGACTGCGTAGTGCAGATGATTACTGACGAAACGGATAAAGGTCGTCGCTTCATTAGATGCCCACGAGCATGGGTACTTGCTATCACTCTTCGTTTCCACAACACTTTTCTCATGTTTTCTAAAATTAACACGGGTTTATTTGTTTTAGTCTTTCGAGGCTTCGAAAGGCTGCAAGTTCGCTAGATGAGTCGATCCTCCTCCTATTCATCCGCATGCGGAGTACATCTACTACCTGCAGAATCGTATCTTCGATCTAGAAAGGGAAGTGAGCGCCGGTTACGTGGAAGATAATATCAACAATAATGATACTAATTTACAGGAGGTACTCTGCACTGATCCCTATTGCAAGTGCCCATATCACAGAATAAGGGTATGCTTGAGGCCACAAGTCCTGATCGGCCGCAAAGAAACTATGCTCGCTACCTGAAGCTACATGTACAGCCGCGAGGAAAAGTAATATGCATTAGACACAGAATCGGATGAATTGGATTTAAATGTAACACAAAACAATTAAGCGTACCAGCTGATCCGGTGAGCGTATGGGTGCCTGAAAACTCACCTGTCGAAGGACCAGCAGCTGTCGAAGGCGCAGGAGCGTGTGTGGTGCGCGCGGTGCTCGGCCTGTGCTGTGGAACGGCCGCGTCCGCCATGCCCCTGCATGAAGCACGACGTACTCCCGGAATGCAACGTTGTGCGAGTCATCGTAGGCCACTCGCTAACTCCATCCTCGCGACACGAGGCGGGTTTGCCTCAAGACGTCCTGCGTACACAATCAACTCCTCGCTCACGTCGCTACAAATATCCGTCTGGAACATCAAGTGTACAATTATCTATTAACACACATATATAATAAAACACTTAACAACTGGGTTGAAAAATAAAAGTTTTGGAGCACTCACGAGAGCGTGGAAAGCAGCTACTGGCTCTGTGGCAAACGTGTCCGTAATCTCTGTGTGGTGGGGCTCGGGGTCCTCCGGGATGGGGAAGCACCGCCACCATGTGGCGCCGTGGTACCATGTCAGGTACGCGGCGTAGGTGGACGCATCGTACGGTGCAACGGCCTGGTGCATTTTATCCAAAGCTGCATCCCACTGATCAGCCCACGTCTCCATCTTCGTCGCCCAAATACCCTCGTACGCGACACCTTGGACTTTTCTCGTCAGCCTGCACAAAATCATCGTGTCACAATATTGCAATATGCTTTGATACATAACAACCAACTTTTACAAAGACTTACATATGCGAAGTTTTGTCGATGTTCTCGCGTGGCAGCGGAAACTCCTGTCGGAAACCTAGTTGCTGCATCACTCGATGCACGCAGTAGGGCTCCACAAAAATATCAAAAACCAAAGCTTCTTCGTGAACCAGTACTGCTGGTCCTAGTAGCACAAAAAGCTCAAACCTCGTGGAGCACGTGCCGCCGTCAAGGCTGCAGTGTAAGGGTTCCACCAAACCCTGTCCGCAGTCAACTAGTCAAAGGACACGACAAAAGCTGTATACGTCAAACGTCCGGTACTTGTGGCCCACCTAGGCTGCAGATATTTTAGTACTCAGAATTAAATATCACGTAGGGTCATTGTATGAAACGAAAAAATGCTATAAATTGTACGTACGTTTCTTTTTGTCCAGATCGTCCCCATGGTCGGCCTATCAATGATGTCGAAGGCACCGTCGGCGTCTACGTGGTACATCAAATCTTCGTACGGCTCGTAGGTACTAAGCTGCGGCCGTCCAATGTCGAACCTCTCGAACGACCACAGCATAAGCAACAACAGACAACCTGCCAACGTACCGGTGGAGGTGCGCCTTGTGCACGCGTCGCACAAGGCTCTCTCCGTTGCGCTAAGCAGCACGGATCCCCAACTAAACTGAGGAACTCTGTCCTTAGGAGCGTCGGTAATCTGCTGAGCATACCAAATCAAGTGCTTGTCGACGCTGTCATAGTGGGAACTAGTAAACATCACCTACCCGAAGAGCCACAACAGGTACGCCTCCAGGTGTCTGCTGACCCTCCAATCCTCGGCGTCGTCAGTCAGGTGCTCTAGACGGAACTGAAGGAGCCAAGCCGTCATTGGCCCGTGCTTGTCAGTGAACTCCATCTGAGCAGGATGGCCCTCGGCTGGCTGGATAACCCCAGCAAACCTGTCCAAGATCTCCTGCCTCCAGTGCGCTCCAACAGCCCTGGCGGCCACTGCTCGGTCAGCGTGTGGTGAACCAAGCAGAAAAGAAACATCCTGCAGTGTCACAGCCATCTCACCAACCGGCAAGTGGAACGTGTGAGTCTCCGGTCTCCACCGATCCGCCAAGGCCGACAGCACTGCACGATCGACCGGGAACCGAAGACTGCCCTCCCTTGTGGGCTCAACCAAATGGCACAACGGTAGCAACCCGGATGCACTCAACCTGCAACGAAAATGTATTAATTACAGAGTTGAAAGTATAAAAATAAAAATGATGGCTCACTTTGAAGACAATGCTATACCTAGGGAGCCAACGTGCATCTAGGCTCCAGCACTTGTCGTGCGTCCGTAACCTTAGAGCCGGAGGAAGCTGTCCGTCAACCAAGTGTGAATGGTGCTTCGCGTCAATCACCGGATCGATCAGCTCAAGGTTCGCCATACCTACAACGATAACACATGTCTGTTATTGAATGTAATGCAACAATGACATTATGTAAAACTGTAAACGATGAGTTATACAACATCAACGATGACATATAAAATAGCAACATTGAAATATAGACTAGCAACAACGAAACATTCGTACAACACATAAAGTCTAGACCATAAATAACACATGTGGTACAAATGAACCACAAATACAGTTCAACCATAAACTACGCTTAGGGTACAAACCAACAACACATACAGTTCAACCATAAATAACACATAGGGTGCAAACGTACAACACATAGTCTAGATTGTGACACATCTACGGCCTGCTTACTACGTCTTCTTAGTGGTGCGTTGTGGAACATGCCTTTCCGCCGCCCCCCAGCAACCCTATGGGTTGGGTACTTCTCGCAATCCTTGCGACCGTGGCCAGTTTCACCGCATGCCAAGCAAACTTTTTCACCACCTCTTGCCTCCGAAGCATCCATATCATTTCTAATACGACGACTCTTCCGACGGCCACGTTGAGTGATCTTGGTGTCCGGATCCAGTATCCAATCTGGGCCATTCACCAGAGGCCTAGTAAAGTCAGCTAGCGCTCTCCAACCACGAAGTTCGCCACTCCAAGTTGCCAGCACTGCCTCCTTGAGATAATACGGCGAGACGTATGTCCCCTCAATTCCTGCCTTCCCCCGAGCTGCGTACACATGTGAACAAGGCAAGTGTAGCAGTTTTGGTTTGTTGCATGAGCACACACATTGATTTGTTTCCAGCCATAGCTGACATTCCATTGTTACTATAGTATTGCCGATCCCCACACCACCCTTGTCTCGCACCGTCTCCTCAAAAACAAAATCCTGGTTGCCTATGAACTCGACTCGATGAAGCGTCCCCTTGGCACTTATTTTGTCTAATATCTCAGTCATTTTGGAGAAGTACACCATTTGAGGATTTCGCACTGCGATCGAAGCTTCCTGAAAGCGTTCACGAAGATATGCCACTATACCCCGAAGAATGCACTCGACAATTGCCACCAGAGGAAGGGAGCGGCATGCCTTTAGCACCCAGTTGTAGACCTCAGCAAGATTTGTTGTCATAATTCCGTGCCTTGAACCATGGGCATCTGCAATCAAAGCCCATTTCTCTAGGGGCTCATTTTTAATCCACTCGGAGAAGCATTTGACTGATCTTCCCCCCTTCTTCCTTCTTGTGACGCGTGCAGGCTCACCCTCAATTGGTTCTAACTCCCGCGGTTCCTCTTCACGTGCCACAACAGGTTTCTTACAAACATCCTCCATATGGCTGGTTGTCAGCTTATCGAGAAGGGCCCACAATTCATCGAACTTGCAATGCTGATTCTATTTACACATTTTCTTGAAGAGATCCTCGAGACGCTTGCTTCTAAACTACGAGTAAAAGTTTGCACCCATATGCTGCAAGTACCACCGACTATGCAAGTCGGGCCAAGCAACGTCAACATTGCGGCCTTTCTGCAATTTCTTCACAGCTGACAGTATGCCCTTATGGCGATCATGGCGGACACACACGTTTGGCCGCTCACAAACCACCGCCCGCTTGATCAGTGAAAGGAACCACAACCAACTTTCAGCATTTCCAGATTCGACAAAAGCAAAGGCAATCGGTACAACCTGGTCATTTGCGTCCACCCCAATGCAAGTGAGCATCTGACCTTTATACATTCCTGTAAGAAATGTACCGTCGACACAAAGAACCGGTCTGCACTATTTGAAAGCTTCAATCATGCAACCAAAGGACCAGAACGCATGCCTAAGAACTCTATCACCATTAGTATTCTGATAGTCATCTATATCGATTATAGTTCCAGGGTTTCTACTCTTTAGTAGTGCCAGGAGATGGGGGAGGTGGTGGTACGAATCCTTGTACGACCCGAACCTCCACTCAAGGGCCTTTTGCTTTGCTCGCCATGCCATGTCATATGATATTTCATAGGAGTACCTATTTGATATTGCAAGCATAATCTGGAACGGTGATATGGAAGTCTTCTTCACAATTTCTCCATACAGCTGAGTAGCCACAAATTCTGCTGTCATGTTTCTATGCTTCACATCAGTTTCTGAAAGCTTGCACGAGTGGCCAATAACAATCGAGGCCACAAAGTTGCTCTCAGCCTTCGACAGATACCCGTGAATGTGCCAGGGACAACTCGGGGCGAGACACTTGACATCATAAGTGGTCGGATTGGAAACGACCACCTTGAATGGTTTCTTCTCTAAGAAAGACCACTTCTTAACAGCATGCTACAAGTGCTTCTTATCATGAAATAATTGACCACTTGTGATCTCTATTTGGTTATACACCCAATTACTGTCATGACCATCATTAACCCTAAGCTCATCCATGGCAAAGTTGCCCCAATCCTTAGGGACGTTATCTTCATTTTCAAATACACGACCATCTCTGCCTTCAACAAAGATTCTGTACTCATCGTCATTGAAGCGTCCCCTCATAAGAGAAGACTTAAATGTGATACCAACATTAGTCCCAGGAGGCTGATGACACATTTATTACATCAGATGCTTCATCACCGTACAACTCTATGCGGTAATGGGCAGTGAAGCGCCACTATTGCGAGGATTACAACTAAAACCCACACGACTACATTAACTACAAAGAGGGGGTCATCAGATTCTTGCGCCATGCGGAACTTCCTGTGGGTGACCCTAACCACAGGCAAGGCTGGGTACAGGACGATACCCCTACTCAGTGTCGTCAGGAACGAAGTCTGGATCTTCCTCTGTAAAAAAAATAATGGGGTGAGTACAAACGTACTCAGCAAGTCCAACCACACCCACGGAGGGGGTATAAACAGAATATAATGCACAGGGTAAATCAAGGATAAGGCTAGGGTTTAATTTGCGGAAAGCAATATTTTATGCAGGGGTTCATTTGAAAGAAAGGATTTTTAAAGCAAGTTTTTCTTGCACCGAGTAACATGTAGTGTTGACCCACACAGGATCCAAGTTTTAAACTGCTACCGGACTCCTCATCCGCCGTAACACACGGCACAACTGCTGGACACTTTTCCCAAAACAACTCACGCCAACCCATCCCAACAGAAACACTAGTTATGTGACCACACCGTAACTCGCCCCGTACCGTGGGCACGGCTATTCGAATAGATTTTTAACTCTGTAGAGGTGTGCAACTTTACCCACAAGCGGGGTATCACAGCTCGAACACCGTAGTGTCGGTGTAGATCCCAACAAAGCCATACTTTAGCTAGACCTGACTAGCCATCACGGGATCCACCAAAGGGTCATTGACCTATCACAGAGGTTTTAACCGGGGCATAAGTCACACAGAGCTAATCCCTTCTGCTTGATCACCCGTTGCTCTCAGCTCTCCTGATGGCTATCAGACTAACTAGTGGGGATTATGCTAAGCCGTTGCCCATTCAACGGTCAAGTGGTTTGCACAATAGTGGAGTTAGGTGAGATGACACACCAACTCGGTCCTTAATTGTGACAAGATGGATATCTCCCTTCCTTGCTCTGCCACACAGGCACGAGCACACCCATCGGCAAATCACACAGAAATGCCATCCATCCCATCTAAATTCATCTTTTGAAATTCCACTTTTCTCCCTTCCCACGCACACACACATTTTCTTTATAAAACAAGTTGTATTGCGTATGCGGTCCTAAGCGTTCGAGCAGTGATTAACGTCCAAACAACACATTCAGACATTAATCTAGGTGGTCAAGGAATGGTAATAACAAATCAAGGGGTGGCTATCCAACCGTGTTTTCAGCAGGCAAAACATATGTAATTTTCTAAAACAGGCCAATAGGTTGTGTTTATAAAAACTAGGACAAAAGCATGCATCAAAGGATGGGATTGAACTTGACGTCTTCAAAGCCTTCCGGGAAGTCCTGATCGAGGTGCTGTCCTTCGGGCTCGGGGTCGCAGAACTGGTCCTCGTTCACTTGCTCGTAGTACTACTCGTCGACGGGCTCTCCTTCATTCACACCGTGATCTACGACGTATACAAACAAGCACACAATCAAGAAAAAGAACTAAAACCTTTATCGTTGAGCTCGATTCAGAAACAAATAAGGTATGGAGATAGAATTAATATTTTTGGACGATTTCCTAATGGCATGGGCAGAACTATGCTAGAAATGGCATGGTAAAGTTTCGGATCGATCGGAGGTTGTTTGGCACATAAAATGATAGGTTATATAAAGGTTTATGGGCTAAATCAGAGTCCAGGGGCCTATTTGTAATTATTTTTGGGAGTGACAGGACTTAAATAGAATTTCTAAAAATATCCGGAACACTCTGGAAAGGGGTAGGGGTCTATCTATAATTAGTTCTATATAGTGGAAGGGTCTTTCTTTAAATAGGGAGAACATGGGGGTTTCTTTTGCAAAAGACAAAAAGGGTGGAAGGGCTTTTAAATAAAAGAGAGAAAGGCCAGGGGCCTTTGGGCAAAACTGCCCTGTCTTCTCCTTCCTCCCGACCGAAACAGGGGAGGGGGAAATAGGGGCGCCGGCGGCGTCGATCCCGGCGCTCCGGGCCATGGCGGCGGCTGGGGTGGGGGGGAAGAGGGAGGGGGCTATGGGGACTCGATTCCCGGTCCTACCTCGGGCTGGGACGGCGTGAGGAGGTGGGGCGACGAGGGCCGGCGGCGGTGGGCGGAGGTGGCTGCGGCGGCGGCGCTGCAAGGCCAGGAAGGGGGCGCGCGGGGGCTGGGCGGTGTGGTGTGGTTCGGGAGCGTTGCAGGGCCACTTTTATAGGGCGAGCAAGGCGGTGGAGCGGGCGGGCCAGGTGGTGGCTACCGGCGAGTGGCGCGACGAGCCTTAATGGCGTTCGGCCGCATTCGCGCATCACGGAGAGGCGTGCGGGCGGCGAGGCCGGCAGAGGGGTGACGGGACGTGAGCGGTAGCAGTGGCGAGCACAGGGATGTGGCAGCGGCGGCGTGGGGCTCGGCGTGCAGGGCAGCACTGTTGCTAGGCGACAGCGGCGCGGCGAGCGCACGTGGGAGCAGTGCGTGGGCTGGCCCGGGAGCAAGGGCGAGCGGGACCGGGGGCGGCCGGCATCGAGCCGCAAGCGGCGAGCGGCACGGTGGGCGGCGCGCGTCGTGTGGCGCACGCGCGGGTGCGCGTGGGGTGGCTGGGTGCGGGCGTGCGCGCGCATGTGGGCGAAGAACCGGGTCGGCGCATGGGCGGCCGCGGCGTGGCACGGGAGTCGCGGCTCGGTGCGCCGAGCACCGCGCGCGTGCACGTGTGGGCCGGGGCGGGGCGCATGCACCGGGGCGAGGTCGGGGAGCCGGAGCCGGGCGTGCGCGGCTGAGCGGCACTCGGGAGCGCGCGGAAGGAGAGGGAGGAGGGAGAGAGAAGGAAGGGAGGAGGAGGAAAAAGAAAAGGAAAGGAAAAGGGAAAAGGAAAAAGAAAAGAAAGGGAGAGAGAAAGAGAGAGAGATGCGCCGGCGCCGATCGCGGCGAGCGGTCGCGCGTGGCCGACAGGCAGCCGAGCGGTACGGGATGAGATGGCGGCGAGGAAAAAGAGGGAGGGTTCGGGCGGCGGAAAAAGGAAAGATGGAACGACGATTGAAAACGGATGTCAGGACAGCGGAAAATTCTAGGATGGGACTAGGGTTTAGGGTTAATTGAGCTCAATGATGAAATAATTTTAAAAATAATTTAGCGAGTGATTTATTTAGTAAATTTTCCTGGATGTTACAAACCTAACCCACTTAAAATGAATCTCGTCCTCGAGATTCGGCTGGCTCATAAACAGATGGGGGAATTCTTTATTCAGAGCATCTTCACGTGCCCATGTCGCTTCTTCTACTCCATGTCTGCTCCACTGGACTCTGCAAATCCGTACTTCGGAGTTTCTTGTCCTCCTGGTGACAGTGTCTAGAATATTGATCGGTATCTCCTGATACCGCAGGTCTGGCTGCAGATCTATCGTTTCTACTAGCACGTGTTCTGCCTCGGGTACCCTCAAACATCTTCTTAATTATGAGACGTGAAACACTGGGTGTATATCCGACATTTCTTCGGGTAGCTCTAGACGGTACGCTACTACTCCAACTTTCCTTGTACCTAAAACCTTCGAGTTCCCCGAATGGGTGAAACCTTGAGATAAACGAAATCTCCTGGGTTGAAGCTTATTTCTCGTCTTTTCTTATCTGCGTAGCTTTTCTGTCGAGATTGGGCGGCCTTCAGCTTTTCTCTGATCTCAGCCACTCTCTCTTCTGCTTCCTTTATGAGTGCGGGTCCAACTAGAGCACGTTCTCCAACTTCTGACCACATCAGGGGGGTTCTGCATTTTCTCCCGTAGAGTGCTTCGAACGGTGACATGCCCAAGCTTGCTTGGTAGCTGTTGTTGTATGAAAACTCGGCGTAGGGTAAAATTTTCTCCCAATCCTTGCCATAGGTAAGGACACATGCTCTCAACGTATCCTCCATGATCTGATCCACCCTTTCTGTCTGGCCATCCGTTTGCAGGTGATAAGCGGAGTTGAAATCCAGTGCCTATGGCTTTATGCAAACTTTTCCAAAACCTAGAGGTGAATTGGGTCCCTCTATCTGAAACAATTCTGCTAGGCACACCATGCAATTTTACTATGTTTTCCACATAAAGCTTTGCCAGATTTCCTCCACCGTAATTTGTCCGTATGGGTATGAAATGAGCCAATTTAGTGAGTCGGTCCACTATTACCCATATGGAGTCGTGTCCTTTCTGTATTTTGGGCAAACCCACTACAAAGTCCATTCCTATCTCATCCCATTTCCAAACCGGGATGGGTAGGGGTTGCAACAATCCTGCTGGCTTCTGATGTTCGGCCTTGATCCTTTGACATGTATCGCAATGGGCGACAAACCGTGCAATATCCATCTTCATTCCTTTCCACCAATATTTTTGTTTTAAGTCCATATACATCTTGGTGGATCCTGGGTGGATAGAGTAGGCCGAGTTATGGGCTTCATCCATGATTATTTGTCGGAAGTCTCCTTTCTGGGGCACACAAATTCTATCTTTATACCATAAGGTTCCTTTATCATCCACTCTAAAATCCGGTGCCTTATTTTCTCCAGTATGTTTGCGGATCTTCATTAAATCCTTATCCGAACCTTGGGCCTTTCTGATTCTGTCCTCTAGTGTGGATTGGACGTTCAGCATGTGGCTGGAGCCTCGAGGGACAATGTGCACATTCAATCGTGCCATTTCCTCTCGCAGATGATCATCCTTGGGTCCATAGGATTTCCGGCTTAAGGCATCGGCTACCACGTTAGCCTTGCCAGGGTGGTAATGGATTTCCACATTATAATCCTTAACTAATTCCAACCACCTCCTTTGCCTTAAGTTCAAATCCGGCTACATGAAGATATATTTCAAACTCTTATGGTCGGTGTAAATCACACACTTATTTCCAATCAAATAATGTCTCCAAATCTTAATTGCATGCACTACGGTTGCAAATTCCAAATCATGGGTTGGATGATTCTGCTCATGAGGCCTGAGTTGGCGGGAAGCGTATGCCACAACTTTCCCGTCTTACATCAGTACACAATCCAATCCTTGTCGGGATGCATCACAATAGATAACAAAATCCCGATGAATGTCTGGTAGGGTCAGTACTGGGGCGGTCGTCAACCTATTCTTCAATTCTTGAAAACTTCTCTCACATGACTCTGTCCAGGTGAATTTCTTATCCTTCTTGAGCAGCTCCGTCATAGGCCGTGCTATCTTGGAAAATCCTTCAATGAATCTCCGATAATACCCAGCTAATCCAAGAAAACTTCTGATTTTACTAACATTGGTCGGTTGCTGCCAGTTGGAAATTGCTTCAACCTTCTTGGGGTCCACTGCTACTCCTTCTGCGGTTAGAATATGTCCAAAAAAAGTCACTTTCTCCAGCCAAAATTCACATTTGCTGAATTTGGCATATAGCCTATGTACTCTCAATTTTTCCAAAACTACTCTCAGATGTTGCTCGTGCTCCTGAACACTATTCAAGTAAATAAGTATGTCGTCGATGAAGACTACGACAAACTTATCTAACTCGTCCATAAACACCTTGTTCATAAGGTTCATGAAATACACAGGTGCATTAGTTAGTCCAAAAGACATCACGGTGAACTCAAACTGCCCGTATCGGGTGACAAAGGCTGTTTTTGGGATGTCGCTTTCTCTAATCTTAAGCTGAAAATATCCTGACCTTAGATCAATCTTGGAGAAGTACTTGCCTCCTTTTAATTGATTGAAAATGTCATCAATCTTGGGGAGGGGGTACTTATTCTTGATGGTAACTTCGTTCAGTGCCCGGTAATCTACACACAACCTCATACTCCCATCCTTCTTCTTGACAAATAGAACTGCCCCCCCCCCCCCCAGGCGACGAACTTGGTCTGATGAAGCCAATTCATTGTAATTCTTCCAGTTGCTTCTTTAATTCTACCAATTCGGAGGCGGGCATCCTATAGGGTCTCTTGGCTATAGGGGCAGTTCCAGGGACAAGGTCGATAACAAACTCTATATCCCTATCTGGTGGCATCCCAGGAAGTTCTTCCGGGAAAACATCTGGGTACTCATTTACTACTGGGACTTCCTCCAAGGACTTGGCTTCCATGCTAAACACCATTGGGTCTGACCCACTTTCTCGGGTATGGCAGGTCACTCGTACTCCTTCTGGGTTTGTTAGGTGTACCACTTTGTCAGTACAACCTATGAGACCATTGTGTCAGCTTAACCAGTCCATCCCAAGGATCACGTCTATTCCCTTAGACTTAAGTACTACTAGGTCTGCTAGAAACTCTACCCCACTTAAATTGATCCTTACTCGTAGACAACCTAGTTGACACTTGATGTCACCTCCAGGCGTCCGGGTTAATAGGGGTATTTTTAGTAGTACTGTAGGTATATTGTGCTTTTCCACAAAACTCGAGGATATGAACGAGTGTGATGCTCCAGAATCAAATAATACCGTTGCAAGAGCTGAGCTGACTAGGTACTCACCGAGCACTATGCCCTGAGCTCCTTGAGCCTCCTGCGCATCGATGTGGTTGATGCGGGCTCGTCCAAATGACTGCAGGGGCTGCCTCATCTGCTGACTGTTGTTGTTGATGTTGCTGTTGTTGCGGATGGGCACTCGGTTGGCACCTGACAGAATTGGCCTTGGTCCATTCACTGTATTGGAGAAGGCTGATGTAGCAGGCTTGTTCTTGGCATATGGGCAGTTAGCAATGAAATGCCCTATCTCTCGACAGTTGAAACAGACCCTAGCATTGCTGTTGTTGGTGACTTGACTGGCATTGCTCTGCGGGGCCTTCATGGCATTCTGGCTCCTGAACTGTGTGTTAGGGGCCTGTGGGCCTGTCACCTGAGATTGAGTCATATACTGCATTGGGGCCTGGGACCTTGGTGCAGTGTAGCTAAAGCTTCTTGGTTTCTAGAAGCGATCCTGCTGGCGGTACTTGCTTTCTAGAAATTTGCACTTGTTATCCTTCCTTTCTTCAATCTTGGCCCTTTCTGCAAGAATCGCCTTGTTCATCAGAGTATTGAAGTCATGGTAGATCTTAGGGGTAAGCAAGGTCCGGAGTTCTGGGTTCAATCCCTTCCTGAACATATCCTGCTTCTTTTCATCATTGTTCACTTCTTCTGGTCCATATCGGGCCAACTCCATGAACTGATGGGTGTACTCTTCCACCGACATGCTTCCTTGCTGAAGTACGCGGAACTCATCTGCCTTGCGCTTCATGGTGGCCGAGGGAATATGATATCGGCGGAACTCCTTCACAAACTCTTTCCATGTGATGGTGGAGACATCTTCGGCAGCGGCACAGTAATTTTCCCACCAGGCTAAGGCAGTCCCGGTGAGTTGGTGTGCTGCCAGAAGAACTTTATCCCGATCTTGGCATTCAAACGGCTCGAGCTTCCTCTGGATCACACGAAGCCAGTCGTCTTCATCCAAGGGGTTGCTGGATCCGGCAAAAGTGGGCGGCTTGGTCCTCAGAAAAGCTGTCAGCTTGTCGTTCATGGTTTGCTCTTGTGGTCGCTTGTTAACGAGGGCATTGGCCAGTGTTTCAAGTATGAGGGTCTGGTTGTGTATTATCTGTGCCAGGTCTCCGAGGGGTGGTGGTGGTAGCAGTGGCCCTTCCACTTGGTTTTCTCCTCTGTCCTGGATCACTTCCTGTTCTTCCTGAGGAGGGTTCTGCCAATTAGGCTGTGCTCCTGCATCAGCGGCTGCAGGGTTCCGGATGCGGGAGGCCCTCGTAACGCTTCGGGAAGCCATCTATAGATTGGGTAGAGTTTTTGTGAGATTGGGATTAAGTGATGTTTAAGTTGTTTAATTCGCATTTTTGAAAAGGCAGAATCTACCTTTTGCCGATAAGCACACAACTAACAAGCACACAAACATAGCAAACAACAAGCACACAAACATAGCAAACAACAAGCACACACAACTTTATTACCGCAAGGGTGGGTACAACACGGGGCAAGACTAAAACACGTACTACACATCCGGGTACAGGTTCACACTTAAGGTTACAACTTAAACCAATGGGCTGGAAGGGTTCAACACCAGGGTGGTGTCGGGTATTCTACTCGCGAGGCGAGCCTTCTTCCGGGGCGGAGTGTGCGAGTAGTTCTTGCTCCCCGTTCTCCATGTTTCCATTTTCCAAGGGTTGTGTAGCAGCACCTCCTTCATCGGTGGTAGTAGACCTTTCTAGGTTCTCGAGTGGGGCTTGTGGGGTTATCACGAGTGGTCCCCATCCTATGACGAGTGTCCCGAGTAGAACATGGTCTTCCTCAATTGCCGGGACTGGGGTTCCACTTCTGGTCCAGTCTTGCATACGCCGGTCTCGGGCTTGCCTGAGGCTCTCCTGAGTAAATGCTTCACTGCTGACCGCGGCTGCGGCTCTTGCCTCGGCTTGGGCTGCTCGTATCTATTGCAGTCTCACCGCGAGCTCTGCTTGCTCGGCTCGATGGGTCTGCTCCCTCAGAATGTTGGCTTGCTCGTCAAAGAGCTGATCCAAGGAGGCTAGGTAAGCAGCCACTTGGTACAGGGGGTCTTCTTCATGGCGGCGCCGTTCCAGACTCCTCATGCATGCTTCCCAAACGGGGGTCCTGATGGCTGGCGGAAAGAACCTCGTTGGTGTGGGGGCGAGGTGTCTTTCAAAAATCTGGCATAGGTAACGGAGCGCCTTTCTGACGGCCAAGGGATAGGTGTCTTGGTGCCTAAACCCTATAGCGGTTACTCGCCACGGCAGAATGTCGGGGTAGCGGTCACTTCTGGCGATGACCAGAATCACCCTGCAGCAGAGGGTACCATGGTGCTCGTACTCTCTGTTGTAGTACCTTGGGCATTCCGTAACGCCAAGGCTTTCCAGGGCATTGATCAAGAGGCTAGGGAAGCCAGGTGCAGCTTGGCAATTGCCATGGGTCCATCCTTCCTCAGCCATCTGTAAACAAAGGTTGGGTGAACAATTTTTGCACAAGTATTTGGGTACAAGGAGACAGATGGTACTTATTATTATAACATGGAGAGGTACAGTTTCCACGGATACACGATTATTAGGATAGGGTTCTAGCTTGGAGTGCTACTCCTATCAGGGGGATTCTTTTTCGATCCGGATAGGGCGCTTCTTTAGTGGAAGACACTGGTCCGTCGCATCTTCTTCGGTCTGAGTGCCTCTATCCCAATGGGTTTCTTCGGGTTCTTCCTCTTTGGTCTGAGTGTCTCTATCCCAATGGGTTTCTTCGGGTTCTTCCTCTTCAGTCTGAGTCCCTCTATCCCAATGGGTTTCTTCGGGTTCTTCCTCTTCGGTCTGAGTGCCTCTATCCCAATGGGTTTCTTCGGGTTCTTCCTCTTCAGTCTGAGTGCCTCTATCCCAATGGGTTTCTTCGGGTTCTTCCTCTATCCACCCACCTATTCCTCTGCGAGCTTCGTATTATTGTATTTGGGCTTGGAGAGTGGCTAGGGAATATTCGGCGCGTGCGGCTCTTGTCCATTGTTCCTCCAGTTCTTGGCCCGCCTTTTCTGCCCTGTGGATTTGTTGCTTCAATTGTGCCGCTTGCTCGCGGTAAAGTTCATCTAGGCCGATGAGGTAGATGGATAGGTGGGAGACCATATCTTCCAGGTCTTCTTCTTCTCTTCCGAGTCCTTTCATCCGGGCAATCCATGAGCGTCCTCTTCCTTCGGTGGGCGGGAAAAATCCCATAGAGGTTCGCTGAAGGTGGTGCTTGTAGATCACACGTAGACATCGCAGGGCTTTTCGAGCGGCTTTTCGGTAGGTGTTAGCGAAACGAAAGCCAGTGGTGGAGATGAACCAAGGGTCCACGTCAGGGTAGCGGGTGCTCTTTCCCACGAAGAAAATCATGTCGCACTGAAGAGTGCCCCTGGAGTCGTGCTCCCGGTAGACGTACTCTGGTGGGTCCACCACTCCGACGCATTCCAGGCTGAGTATCAATAACATAGGAAGGCCGGGCTCTGCGTGGCAGATTCCGCCACTCCATCCATTGTAAGCCATCTGGAACAGGGCAAGAACCAATGGTGAGTGTTTGTGTGAAAGAAGGATTAAGGAAGGAAAGGTCCTAGTGTGAAAGGGGCTGAAAAGGGTTTCGCTCCTAGGATCACGTCCTACGGCCAACCTACGGCTCTGATACCACCTGAAGCGTCCCCTCATAGGAGAGACTTAAATGTGATACCAACATCAGTCCCAGGAGGCTGATGACACATTTATTATATCAGATGGTTCATCACTGTATAACTCTACGTGGTAATGGGCAGTGAAATGCCACTATCGCGAGGATTACAACTAAAACCCACACGACTACATTAACTACGAAGAGGGGGTCATCAGAGTCTTGCGCCATGCGGAACTTTCTGCGGGTGACCCTAACCACAGGCAAGGCTGGGTGCAGGACGGTACCCCTACTCAGCGTCGTCAGGAACGAAGTCTGGATCTTCCTCTGTAAAAATAAAGAATGGGGTGAGTACAAACGTACTCAGCAAGTCCAACCACACCCACGGAGGGAGTATAAACAGAATATAATGCACAGGGTAAATCAAGGATAAGGCTAGGGTTTAATTTGCGGAAAGCAATATTTTATGCAAGGGTTCATTTCAAAGAAATGATTTTCAAAGCAAGTTTTTCTAGCACCGAGTAACACGTAGTGTTGACCCACACAGGATCCAAGTTTTAAGCTGCTACCGGACTCCTCATCCGCCGTAGCACACGGCACAACTGCCGGACACTATTCCCAAAACAACTCACGCCAACCCATCCCAACAGAAACACTAGTTATGTGACCACACCGTAACTCGTCCAGTACCGTGGGCACGGCTATTCGAATAGATTTTTAACTCTGCAGAGGTGTGCAACTTTACCCACAAGCGGGGTACCACAGCTCGAACACCGTAGTGTCGGTGTAGATCCCAACAAAGCCATTACCCACCTTAGCTAAACTTGACTAGCCATCACGGGATCCACCAAGGGGTCATTGACCTATCACAGAGGTTTTAACCGGGGCATAAGTCACACAGAGCTAATCCCTTCTGCTTGATCACCCGTTGCTCTCAGCTCTCCTGATGGCTATCAGACTAACTAGTGGGGATTATGCTAAACCGTTGCCCATTCAACGGTCGAGTGGTTTGCACGATAGTGGAGTTAGGTGAGATGACACACCAACTCGGTCCTTAATTGTGACAAGATAGATATCTCCCTTCCTTGCTCTGCCACACAGGCACGAGCACACCCATCGGCAAATCACACAGAAATGCCATCCATCCCGTCTAAATTCATCTTTCGAAATTCCACTTTTCTCCCTTCCCACACACACACACATTTTCTTTATAAAACAAGTTGTATTGCGTATGCGGTCCTAAGCGTTCGAGCAGTGATCAACGTCCAAACAACACATTCAGACATTAATCTAGGTGGTCAAGGAATGGTTATAACAAATCAAGGGGTGGCTATCCAACCGTGTTTTCAGCAGACAAAACATATGCAATTTTCTAAAACAGGCCAATAGGTTGTGTTTATAAAAACTAGGACAAAAGCATGAATCAAAGGATGGGATTGAACTTGTCGTCTTCAAAGCCTTCCGGGAAGTCCTGATCGAGGTGCTGTCCTTCGGGCTCGGGGTCGCAGAACTGGTCCTCGTTCGCTTGCTCGCAGTACTGCTCATTGACAGGCTCTCCTTCGTTCACACCGTGATCTACGACGTATACAAACAAGCACACAATCAAGAAAAAGAACTAAAAGCTTTATTGTTGAGCTCGATTCGGAAACAAATAAGGTATGGAGATAGAATTAATATTTTTGGGCGATTTCCTAATGGCATGGCCAGAACTATGCTAGAAATGGCATGGTAAAGTTTCAGATCGATCGGAGGTTGTTTGGCACATAAAATGATAGGTTATATAAAGGTTTAGGGGCTAAATCAGAGTCCAGGGGCCTATTTGTAATTATTTCTGGGAGTGACAGGACTTAAATAGAATTGCTAAAAATATCCGGAACACTCTGGAAAGGGGTAGGGGTCTATCTATAATTAGTTCTATATAGTGGAAGGGTCGTTCTTTAAATAGGGAGAACATGGGGGTTTCTTTTGCAAAAGACAAAAAGGGTGGAAGGGCTTTTAAATAAAAGAGAGAAAGGCCAGGGGCCTTTGGGCAAAACTGCCCTGTCTTCTCCTTCCTTCCGACCGAAACAGAGGACGGGGAAACAGGGGCGTCGGCGGCGTCGATCCCAGCGCTCCTGGCCATGGCGGTGGCTGGGGTGAGGGGGAAAAGAGGGAGGGGCTACGGGGACTCGATTCTCGGTCCTACCTCGGGCTGGGACGGCGCGAGTAGCTGGGGCGACGAGGGCCGGCGGCGGTGGGCGGAGGTGGCCGCGGCGGCGGCGTTGCAAGGCCAGGAAGGGGGCGCGCCGGGGCTGGGCGGTGTGGTGTGGTTCGGGAGCGGTGCAAGGCCCCTTTTATAGGGCGAGCAAGGCGGTGGAGCAGGCGGGGCAGGTGGTGGCGGCCGGCGAGCGGCGCGGCGAGCCTTAATGGCGTTCTGCCGCGTTCGCGCGTCGCGGAGCGGCATGCGGGCGGCGAGGCTGGCGCAGGGGTGACGGGACGTGAGCGACAGCAGTGGCGAGCACAGGGTGGTGGCAGCGGCGGCGTGGGACTCGGCGTACAGGGCGGCGCTGTTGCTAGGCGACGGCGGCGCGGCGAGCGCACGTGGGACCAGTGCGTGGCGGGCCCGGGAGCAGGGGCGAGCGGGACTGGGGACGGCCGGCGTCGAGCCGCAAGCGGCGAGCGGCACGGCGGGCGGCGGGCGTCGTGTGGCGCACGCGCGCGTGCGCGCGTGGTGCGCATGGGGTGGCCGGGTGCGGGCGCGCGCGCGTGTGGTCGAGGAACCGGGTCGGCGCGTGGGCGGCCGCGGCGTGGCACGGGCGTCGCGGCTCGGTGCGCCGAGCGCCACGCGCGTGCACGTGTGTGCCGGGGCGGGGCGCGTGCACCGGAGCGAGTTCGGGGAGCCAGAGCCGGGCGTGCGTGGCCGAGCGGCGCTCGGGAGCGCGCGGAATGAGAGGGGGGAGGGAGAGAGAAGGAAGGGCGGAGGAGGAAAAAGAAAAGGAAAGAAAAAGGGAAAAGGAAAAAGAAAAGAAAGGGAGAGAGAGAGAGATAAAGAAAGAGAGAGAGAGAGAGATGTGCCGGTGCCGATTGCGGCGAGTGGTCGCGCGTGGCCGACAGGCAGCCGAGTGGCGGGGGATGAGACAGCGGCGAGGAAAAAGTGGGAGGGTACGGGCGGCGGAAAAAGGAAAGATGGAACGACGATTGAAAACGGATGTCAGGACAGCGGAAAATTCTGGGAGGGGATTAGGGTTTAGGGTTAATTGAGCTCAACGATGGTATAATTTTGAAAATAATTTAGCGAGTGATTTATTTAGTAAATTTTCCAGGATGTCACAGTCATCTAGGTCCATTTGATCAACTATCCCCTCATCTAATTGCCCCTGATCAGCAGTCGTGTGACCTCCGAATTCCCAATCACCACCTTCAGTTTCATGCTCAGCTTGTTCGTGAACTTCAGGCGGCGACTGCTGCTCCTCTGCAACAGAATTTTCAGGAGGCCACTCGGTTTCAGCGACCATCTCAGTTGCAGGAACGCCATGATTACTCTCCCCTTGAGTTTCATTAGCTAGTTCTTGCTGAACGAGCACAACAAGAGGGAATTTCATTTTGTTCGTAGCCATATGGACAAAAGCACGCCAACATTTCGAGTTGCTCATCTCACAAAGTTCCCACCGCCAACCGTGTTCACGTAGTCTTGGAACCACACCACTAACTTTGATCGTCCAGTGGCTTGGGTCCACTTGCAGAAAATTATGCATCCAACCTAAGACATCCGCATGACGCATTTGCAATGGATTAAGTACTGTTGTATCTACATACCGAAACTGACTCAAATCTACCCCGGAGTCGCAATAATTAATGAATCCGTTGCCCTGATGAACTCTGATATTTACTTGCTGAGAACCCATTCCTGATAATAGACCACATAATCTGACATTAGACGACACTTCCAGATACTTTTTATTTATTTCAACTAATATCATGTTCTAAAATTGAAATCCATATATCACTAAATTCATTCTATTCGAATCGATATTAAATTTTCTAAACGAAGTCACTGCATACTCAGAATTAAACAAATAAGGGATTTATAATTTTTACAAACTAAACTACTCATATAGTCTACTCGTCGTCTTTAATAATCAGTCTAACTGCAGTTAACAAAGATTTGTTAAAAAAAACTCACCGCAAAACGATGCAACCGCAAGCACGACTTGGCACGGTCGGAATCGAGGGAGAAAGGCCTGGGCCGCACGTGCCGCGCGACGCTCCCGGGCTCGCACAGCTCCCCCGCAGCACCGCGTGCCGCCCAAGCGCAGCGCCCAGCGGCACGGGCGTCGGGGAGGCCCGAAGCGTGGGCGTCGGCCCCGCCCGCCTGCTGTGCCGCGGCGAACGGCCGCCGCCCGGGCGGAGGGGCGGCGCGGCGTCGGGCGGGGGCCGGGCGGATTAACGCGGCGAATGGGCTGGGCGGTGAAACCACAAGGTAAATGGGCCGATAGGCCGACCTGTCGGCCCGACAAGGCTAGTCAGCTTCCCAAGAGCCGACTAGTCCCATGCTCGCCGACAGCCCATGTAAGCGCTTCGTTGCGTCTGCTATGCCGACGTGGCACAGATCAGTCGGCTACTCAATAGCCGATATCAGTATATCGGTTACTGGACTGCCGACAGGTCTTCTATCGGCTGTTGGTTAGCCAACAGGTTGCTATTTCTGTAAAAAAAAATTCGCTATTTATTTCTACGATTAATTATTAAAATAATATTATTTTTTAAAAAATTCTCCATTGATGGCTGATGGAGACGATGAACGCGTCGTCGTCGTCCTTAGCTCTGACGCCGTCCAACTGCTCTGCGTTGCTTCGGACCGGGTCCTCCCGCTGACTGGTCCGTCACTCCCCAAATTCACTGTCCCACACCCTTCAATGCGTTGTCCGATCAGCTCCTCACCCCGTTGTCATCCTCCCTGTGTGTCTTGACTCTTGACTCTTGAGCTCCGATTGCCCATCCAACTATATACCCAACGACCAGATTTTTTTTTTTTTTGAGCGAGGCCGGCTCGACCTAGATTTTCTTTTTTTTAGGGAGGGCCGGCTCGACCTAGATGATGGACTGACTCGCGGTCCGCCCCAGCGTCGGCCCCGGGCCCTCCGCCTCATTTCTTTTTCCTATAGCAGCGGCGGGCACACCAGCCCAACCAAGCTGGGCTCGGTCTCTTCTGTGCGCGGCCCAACTTCCCCAACTCGATCACTACCAGGCCTAATTTATTTTTTTGAACTAACCAGGCCTAAAAACTTTTGCGACCCCCCACCACACACACGTTTGGGGCTTCCAAAATTACTGTATGGATGCGTTCGCCATGGCAGATGTCAACTGCACGACAATATTCAGAACAAGCTCACCCGGCAAGGAAGATCTACCCGAATGCAGAGCAAATTTTACAAGAAAGCTGCATGTTTCTTGCGCTTGCATTGGGCCTGCCCGGACTCTGACAAGAGCGAGAGGGACATCCAACCATACCGTACGGTCGCGTGGATCGATCACCAACCATGACCGTGTCCACGTACTCCAACTGAGCTCATTGGGGGGTCACTCCAAGTCTCCAAGCATCCAAAGAAACTGTCAACAATTTTTCCCATTAACAAGCAATAGATGCGTCCCTCCTAGTTTTGCACATTCTTGCGCTGATAAGCGAAAAGCTGATGGGTTTGGCTTCCCTTTCCACATTGCTCCTCCTCCTCCACTCCTTGGTCCCCTTATGCACATCCAGTGACCGGCTAGCACCCGCAAGGCCACTGATCTTCCCCGACAGAATCGTCTCCAGCAATGGCGCACTACTACATAAACAATTTTTAGCAGCGGTAGGTTTTTTTTCCCAGGGGCGGATCTAAAAGTACTCTGCTCCTATAAAGGAGCACGGGTACTGTCGCATATAATTTGTCTCTGAAAATATATTTCTAGGAACGGGTGGTCGCAGCACCCGTCTCTGAAGATAGAGTTTTTAGGGGCGGTTCATGCCATCAGCCGTCTCTGAAAATGAGTCTCATTTTTAAGGGCGGCTGATAAGGCCACCCGCCCCTAAGAGCAAGAGTGATGTGGAAAAGTGAGAAATTAGAAGAGAGAAGGCGGTGGGCGCCTCACGATGCACCGCCTGGGGCGGGCGAAAACACAGTGCGCGCGCAGCTATTGGCTGAGCAGTGGGTGCGCACTAAATAGCTGCGGGCCCCGCCATGCATGGTCGCCGGCAGCGGGGGACGAGCTGCCGAAACCATTAAACCTGCTCTAAAGAAATCAAAAACAGTGGCGCGGGATTCAAATCCTGAAGGGCACGGCTCTACTTAGGCCTTTTTGGATGAACCGTAAAATTTTTTCAATGAAATCTTACTAATTTGAAGTACTAAATGAAATCTATTTACAAAACTTTTTGTATAGATGAGTTGTAAATCGCGAGACGAATCTAATGATGCTAATTAATACATGATTAATTAATAATTAGCTGATGGTTATTGTAGCATCACTATTGCAAATCGTAGATTAAGTAGGCTCATTAGATTCGTCTCGCGATTTACAGTCCATTCATGTAAAAAGTTTTATAAATAGACTTCATTTAGTACTCCATATATATGTCTAAATATTCGATGTGATGTTTTTTTTGTGTTTACGGGGTTTACGGGGTCTGATCTGTCTTATCTCTCCACCGAAAGCTGCAGCAGCACATGCTACTCCTGCACGCCACCACTTCCACTGCTACACGCCACCACACTCTCTCTCCCTTGTCCAAGTCTTCTCCCCCAACTCTTCCACTCCTGCACGCCTCCACTCTTCCAGGCTCATCTCTTCCCTGCAGCGCCATCTCTCCTCCCTTGCTGCGCGGTCTGCGGCGGCGCGCAGGTCCGTGGCTGCGGGAGGAGCTCGGTGCCACGGCGGCAGGCGTGGATCTGCAGTGGCACACGACGTCGGGCTCGGGTCCATGGCGGTGCGAGGACCACCGGGTCATGGCGGTGCGAGGAGCTCGGGGCCGCGGCGGATCCGGACCTCAGCAGCGTGAGGAGCTCGGGGCCGCGGCGGAGGACGTGCGTCGACGGTGGCGCACGACGGCGCGGGTCCGCGGCGGCGGGAGCAGTCCGGGTTTCGCGCGGCCGGGTGCTAGTCCGTGGCGACGCGAGGAGCTCGGGGCCATGGGGCGCGAGGAGCTCGGGGCCGCGGTGGCTTTGGACGGCAGCAACGCGAGGAGCTCGGGGCCGCGGCGGCGGGGCGAGTCTGCTGCAGCGCAGGGCGACGGGCTCTCGTTCGCGGCGGCGTGAGGATCTTGGGGCTGCGGCGGCACACGGCAGCTAGCTCGGGTCGGCGGCGGCGGGCGCAGGTCAGCAGCGGACGCTGGCCGGCGGCGGCGCGAGGAGCTCTGGTCCGCGGCGGCGGCAGTGGGCGCGAGCTGGCCGGGTCCGCGACGCACGCCGACGGCGCGAGACGTGCCAGGTCCCAGGTGGTAGGTGCACGGTGGCGCCACGAGCAAGCCGGCGCCAGCTGCAGCAATTTTTTTCATTTTTTTGTGCGATCTTTAGGGGCGGGCGGCCCCGTGACCCGCCCCTACAAATAAATGAGTTTCTAGAGCGGGTGGCGCCCTCACCTGCCCCTGCCCGCCCTTAAAAATTATTTTACAGGGGCGGTTGATACTTTGATCCGCTCCTGAAAACTCATTTATAGGGATAAAATTGATTTGTAGCAGCGACAGACAGGGGTGGGTATCGCGCTCGCCCATACAAATACTATTTTACCCGCCCCTAAAAATGTTTTCAGCAGTAGTGGCGTCTTCGCTATGGGCTTCTTCTCTCCGACCAAGAACTCATCAACCTCGCGCTTCTACATCGGCATATGATACAACGTTCCCGAGAGAACGGTGGTGTGGGTCGCCAACCGTGACGACCCCATCACCACTACCCCTTCACCCTCCACGACTCTCGCGGTGACAACCCTGTCCGGCCTCATCTTGTCGGACACCACCAGCGGCCGCATCTACTGGAGCACGAGGAATGTTGCAGCAGCGGCGCCGTGCTGCTCAACGAGGGGAACCTGGTCCTCCGGTCCCCATCCCCGAATGGCACCGTCCTGTGGCAGAGCTTCGAGCCCCCGACCAACACCATCCTCCTCGGGATGCCGTTCCAGGTGAACTACCGGGCACGCCTCGCTGGGCGGCTAGTCTCGTGGAAGGGCCCCGAGGACCCGGCCACCGGCGATTTCTCCCTGAGCGGGGACTTCAGCTCGGGCCTCCAGTACTTCATCTGGCGCGGGCCCAACCTGACCTGGCACAGTTCGCTGTGGAATGGCGGGACGATGTCGCCGTACAAGCCGATCGGCGACTCCAGCGCGCCCGTGATCTTGACGACGATCATGGCCGACGGGGACGAGATCACCCTCACGTACACCCTCTCCGACGGGTCCTCGGGCCTGCGCGCCAGGATGTCCTATACAGGCTAGTAGGAGTTCACTCTGCTGAACGGCGACGCGTCGGCGTGGACGCTCTTGAACACGTACCCCAGCCACGGATGCAGCCGATACGATTCCTGCGGCTCCTACGGCTAATGCGACGGCATGGAGATGGAGGCCATCCGCCGGACATGCAGGTGCCCGGAGGGGTTCGAGCCCAAGGCCAAGGGAAGCAGCAGCAGCCCCTGGGCAGGGTGCACGAGGAAGGAGCCGCTCAGATACAACGCCGCGGCTCCGGACGGCGACCAGTTTGCGACCTTGACGGGCGTGAAGACGCCTGCGACGCTCGTGTTCGTCAGGAACCGGACCCTGGGCGGCTGCGAGGCGGAGTGCCGCGGCAACTGCTCGTGCGTGCACGGCCTACGCTTACGCCAACTTGACCGCTGCCCTAAGCGGGGGCGACTCGTCCAGGTGCCTGCTCTGGTTCGGGGAACTGGTTGACCTGGGGAGGTTCGTGGACATTGTTGGCGTGAATCTTTACAGCAACCCCAGTGGGGCTTCTAAATTTGGGTGAGCAAATACCCATTTAGAAGCTCACTTCTAAATTTTACTCACCCAAATATGAGTCTCCACTCCAGTAGGCTGAGTAAATTGAGCTTCCATTTTCTTTACTGACAATTAGGTCCCACCTGTCATTCCCTCCGCACGCCACCCACCATTCCCACTCGCCCGTGCCCTCCCCACGCTGCCGGCGCCCGCTCGTCGTCCGGTCGCAGTCTGCCACTTCCGCGCCGTCTGCCGCTCGTGGCGCGCGGTCCTCTCCGGCCGGAGCTTCCTCGCCGCCCACGCGGCCCGCTCAGGGCCCACTCCTCACCGCCGGCCCGTATCGCAGCTGCCCGCGCTCGTGGCACGTCGACCTCGTGGACCTCGCCGGCACCATCGCGAGGCGGAGGGCGGCGCCTCTCTGTTCTTTCCGTGTCTCCTTCTCTGTTCCCGTGGCTCTGTCGTGAGAAGAAGACACCGTGCTCTCTTCTTCTTTTCCCATGGCTCCTTCTCTGTTCTTCTTTGGTGCCGTTCTTTGTTCCTTGCGCAGGGCGACGCCCTGAGGGTGGCCAAGGCGTGCGCGGCCACGCAGAGGCCAGCGGCGGCCAGTGGCGCGCGGCCCTCGGCGCAGACCAGAAGCATGCGGCCTTGGCTTGCAGCCCCGGCGCGAGCTAGCGGCCATGCCACGCGCGGCCAGGGCGGCCAGCAGCGGCGCACGGCCCCGTATGCGGTGTGGCGAGGGCGGCAGCACCTTCCCCCTCCTCAGCGTTGAATCCAGCGGCGGCTTCGAGTCCGGCGGTGGCGCAGGGTGGGCGACGTGGACGACGACGGCCATGGGCACGGGGTCCTCGGCGGTCGGCGCACGCTACCAGGGGGCATGCGGCGCGCGACCACGCGGCCTCGGCGCACGGCCAGCCCAGGCACGGCGGTCAGGCGACGACGGCGGCCATGCGCGCGGGTCCTCGGCGATCGGCGCACGCGACCACGGGGACGCGCTCTGCCAGCTCCGTGCGGCGACAGGCAGGCCGGCGCCACCGGGGCAGCCGCCGGCTTCGCGCCGGGCTGGCGGCAGGGCCTCCTCATCCTTGCCCACCGCTTCCTCTGGCTTCTGGGTTTGGATTTGGCTCCGAGGAGGAGGCGGATCGGAGGCGGGTGGGTGGCAGCGGGACGGAGCGCAGCCGTCGGCGGCGGGATTGGAACGGGCGCTACGCTAGGTGGAGAACACAGAGAAGAAGGAAATGAGAAAAAAAAAGTGAGGCCCACAGTTGGCAGCCAAATAGAGGGCCACCAAATTGGGGGGTGGGGGAGAAATTTAGAAGCCCTACCAAAATAGAAGCCCATTTGGAAGGCCTGCTGGAGATCAAATTTTTGCATCCACCATGCAAATATGAATATGGTAGCCCATTTAGTTACCCTGCTGGAGTTGCTCCTATGTCCGGCTCGCCGATTCATCATCGCCAGGTACCCTACTCACGCGCCGTTCCTTTCTTGCCTACTACTCATCACATGTTTACAAACTTTAACAGAAAAAGTGGATACAGCTTAACATCAGTTATATTTACTAACTGACATTACTACATAAAAGATTTAGAGTTGGTAAAATCGTATTTTTAGAGGCGGGTGCGATACTCGTCTCTATTTCTCGCAGCTAAAATTGCTATTTTCAGAGGCAAGTAACGCACCCACCTCGAAAAATAATTTATAGAGGCAGGTCATGGCGTAACGCCCCTCTAAAAATCGATTTCTAGGGATAGGTCACGCCATAATTCGCGCCCTACAAATCTATGTCTGAAAATAAAAAATTAAAAAAAATCAAAAATAGCAAAATAAAAAAGAAAAAAATTCCAGCCGATCAATCACCACCACTAGTTCAGTAGTGTTGAGCTACAATTTTTTTATCGAAACATGCACGCTTGCATCATCTAAAATTCAAACCGCCTACCTTAAGCCTCGCGCGTACTTTTTTTTACCACCACACTACACAGTCACTTGTGACTCTATGGATATACTATTCTTTTATATTAACTCTAAAATTGATTTGTTGAGGCGAGTGACGCCATCACTGCCTCTACAAATCCGTTTCTAGGGGCGGATAACACCACCACCCGCCCCAAAAAAATATTTTTTCTATTTTATCCTAAAACTCATTTAAATTTTTACATATAGCAAAACAAAAAAGTAAAACTTCTACACTATATTTATTGTGAACTATATAGAAATAAAAATATATACCAAATATATTTCAATGTATATAAAGTAATTGTGAAAACCTCAAAGTATAACTTAAGCTATATGAGATACTATATATTTATAATAATTTTTTGGACCATTAAATGACCTTAAATGAAAAAAATTATCACCTATGAAGTTTTAGATCTCATCATTCTCTACAATTTTGATATAAAATTGAACTTCATCCAAGATCATTTTTTTTGCGTGGGACTATTTGTAGAGGCCGGTCATGCCATCACCCTCTAAAAATATATTTTTAGGGATGGAGCAATCAGGTTAAATGGCTGTCCTCGGGAAAAAAATAGAGGGATGAACTCTACTTTTCTTCCAGCGCGTGTTTAGTTCCAAAAATCAAAATTCCAAAAAAAAAATTTCGGCACCTGTATACCTGTATGGAGACTTAAATCTAGACGAAATAAAAAACGCATTGCGACTGTTGCCTGTAAATCGCGAGACGAATCTAATGAACGTAATTAGGGCATAATCAAACGCTAAATCGCTACAGTAATGCTACAGTAAACACCCTCTAATGACGGATTAATTAGGCTCATTACATTCGTCTCGTGATTTACAGACGAGTTCTGTAATTTATTTTGTGATTAATCTATGTTTAGTACTTCAAACATAGAAAAATATATTTTCAAAAACTTTACGAAGCGCAACTAAACACGGCCCAGGTTTCTCTCTTGTCCTTTTGCACAAAAGATCATGCTCTGTTGCCATGTAATCTTTCAGGAACAGTGCGAGGTTAACCTGACATTTCAGATGAAGTCGCATGGCTGGTCATTGCAGCCTGCGGATGCCATTTCAACGTGAAACGTGCGCGGACGGATCCAGCATCCATGCCGGGTGCCACCGCTCCAGTTGCTGAGAGATGTGAGTGTAAACAGTACCATCGAATTGGGTGTTTATTTCTTTTTAAGGTAAAATCAAGACTCAAGTGACCACCATTTTTAGGAGCGGGTGATCACCCAGTCCTGAAAATCATTTTTTAGGGATGGGTGACATCAGAGAGTATCTTACTATTTATGAGTATTAAATACAATTTAATTATAAAACTAATTGCAGAACCCTGGAGCTAAACTGCGAGACGAATTTAATGAGCTATATTAATTCATAATTAGCAGATAGTTATTATAGCATCACTATTGCAAATTATAAATTAATTAGGCTTATTAGATTCGTCTCGCAAATTAACACCTATCTGTGCAAAAAGTTTTATAAATAGATTTTATTTAATACTTTTAAATAGCAAGATTCTTTTTTATAAACGGTATGTTTTTCAATCAGGCTAGTAACTTGAATATTTTTTTCCCATAGTGTTCTCCTTCTAGATAATGGAATACTTTTTGGTAATTGGCATGAGGTCTATTTTGTTTTGTTTACCATCTTACACTATGGACTACAAGAACTAAACTCCCAAAGTTCAGAGTTGCTTTCAGCACTTGCTCCGCTGTATCTGTTTAACCTGGCCTATCAAGGGACCACCGGATGGAAGAATTTCACCAAATTTGCTGCGATTGGAATAGAGAGCCAGAGTCCAAGTAGTACCTGGTGCCGTGACGGCGACCGTCGCGAGCCTGGCCCTGGCGTCAGATGGGAGACTAGGCGCGTCAGGCCGTACAACAATGACATGAGGAATGGCCGCGTCTCTTCCTTCCTTTCCTTCCCTAAGGTGGCGGCGCGGTGCGGTCGCGACTCCTCCGCCTTGTGCCTCGACATTGCGCTACTTCTCCGTTGCCGCTGCCGGCGAGCGCCGAGCAAACCGATGGCCCCCCGTGCCTCACCTTCTCCACTTATTTGGGCCTACAAACTCCAAACGCTCCCGAGACCAAAACTAAAGTCCACCATCCCGTGAGTGTTTGTGGTCCACTGATGTTGTACAGCCCAACTGCACAAGAAAACTGAATTTTTTCATCAGAGTTTTTAGAAGTTGTTTGGTTCCAGAGGTTAAACTTTAGTTCATGTCACATCAAAGAGAATATTAACATTTACAAATATTAAATGAAGTTTAATTACAAAACTAATTGCAGAACCTTAGGGCTAAACTGCGAGACGAATCTAATGAGATATATTAATCTATAATTAGAGGATGGTACTTTACTATTACTGTATCAAATTATGGATTAATTAGACTCATTAGATTCGTCTCGCAAATTAGCGCCCATCTGTCAAAAAATATTTATAAATATATTTTATTTAATACTGTTAAATAGTAAAATTCTTTTTAATATGACGGGCTAAATTTTAGCCCCCACAAACAAACAGGATTTTACGTGGTATTCTGCAGTCCGGTATTCTGCAATTCCTAGTGATAAAAAGAAAGAAAGAAACTCCCGATTCCAGTGTAGTAGAACAGTCGGAGGTGCTCTCAGGCCTGGCCCCTGGGTGCTCTAGCTCCTACAGTGAAGGTTTCCCTCTCACTTCGCCATCTCCTGGATCTCAATGCTCCCATCTTGTTAACTCCGTGTAGCAGTTTTTCTTGTCACGTCGGCACTGATGTGTGTGAGTGCCTTAACGCTATTCGCACTCGTCGTGCTCTAAATTCATCATTTAAAAAAATATTCCGTCTTGCTCATCGATATTCTCTTTTCTATATCTAGTTCTCCCTCACAAGTCATACTCTATATCCCATCCTCTATACCAACTACCCCATATTTTATTCAACCATCTCCAACTATGATCTTATTTTTTTTCTCTCTCTTTTCTTCTCCCTTTTTTTTTCTTTTTCTCTCCTCTGTCTCCGCCCCTCCCCTGCTCTCTCTCTCCCTCCCTCCCCAGTCCCCACTCTCTCTCTCAGTCGCCGGCGGAGGCGCATGCGCGGCGCCTCCGCGCAGAGGCACAGCGCAGGTGGAGGTGCGGGGCCGCCGGCGGATGCCCGCGAGGTGGCTGCTCCCTTTGCTGTCGCGCGCGCCGGCCTCCTCCTTCTCTGGTGTCCTTTCTCTCTCTCTCCCTCTCTCATCTCCCTGCGCGGGCCCTGCCATCGGGCCCTCCGTGGCCGCCGGGGCATCGCCTCGCTCACAGCTAGCTCCGGCGGCCCATCCGGCGGCCTCGAGCTCGGGCCATGGCGGCAGCGGCCGGATCTGCATAGGGCCAGGGCGGTGGAGCAGGGGCTCGCGCACGCCGGCCGCGGCAGTGCAAGCGCTCGCGTTCGCCGACCGCGGTGGAGCAGGCCCATGGTGTGCGGCCTCCCTCCCATCCTGGCCTACTCCCTCCTTCCCCATCTCTCCGCGGCGCCTCCCTCCCGCTCGTGCGGGGCCATGGCGTGGCGGCCGAACCGCGGTGCATGGTGAGGCGGAGCGCCTCGTTGTGGCGTGCGTGCGTGTAAGGCCCTCCCCGCGTGGCAGCATGCAGCGTGCAGGGCTCTCCTTGCTGCTCCACCACCTCCGTCCCTTCCTCCTCCCTCCTCCCCGGTTGTGACATGCAGGGCCAAGCGGCGGCAATGGTGGGCAGCGGCTCTACTCATGGCCTCCGTATCGAGCTCGGGCCGGCGAGAGGCGTCGAGAGGCGGGCCCCACGCGGCGGTAGCGTAGCTCCGCTACCCGTGAGATTTGGCGGAGCGGAAGCCATGCTGGAAGATATCACACGCTTTAGAGTACCCCGCTGCAGGGGATTTTTACGCCATCTGCTACTGGAGGAACCTTTACCGCACGCCGGTGGGGATAGCCTCATGGGTTCGAGCCTCGACTCGACAGGATGCCGGAGAAAGGAGGCGTTGAAATGTGGTGGAGGAAAATCAATTCATGACCCTGCCAGGCTGGGGATGAAGGTTCCGGACAAGTTTCTTGCCTGCACATTATCCCGTTTACATCCTCTTATTAAACTTTAGTTTCCATTACATCAAACAAGAATATTACTATTTAGAAGTAAGTAAATAAAATCTATTTATAATTTTTGACAGATGAGTGCTAATTCGTGGGATGAATTTAATGAACCTAATTAATCCATAATTTGCTACAATAATTCTACAGTAACCATCTGCTAATCATGAATTAATATATCTCATTAAATTTGTATCATGTCTAGAGTTCTACAATTAGTTTTATGATTAGATTTTATTTAATATTTCTAAATGGCATAAATGGAGATGTCTAGTGACTTATTTTAAGTCCGTGTCACATCATATCTTTGATGTTAATTAGGAGGACTAAACATGAGCTAGCTATAAAATTATTTGCATAAATGGAGACTTATTCAAGACATAAATCTATTAAACCTAATTAATTCATCACCAGCACATGTTTATTGTAGAACAACATTGTTAAATCATGAACTAATTAGACTTAATAGATTTATATCGTAAATTATTCTTCATTAATGTAATTGGTTTTATAATTAGTTTATATTTAACACTCCTAATTACTAGTATCCAAACATGCAATGTGAGGAGAACTTAAAATAAATTCTTTGAACCAATCCAGGATCCAAACACCGAAATTCACTCTCGCCCTCTCTTCCCAAATTCCACCCACGAGGCCGGGATTGAATTATTGCAGACTTTCCTATCCTGTATTTCCCCACGTCTTAATTCTATGAGAGCCACGTTTCGATTTGACGCCTTGAGACGGACGGAAGATCCCAAGTAGTATGCCTCTATTTCTTGCGGTCCAACAGCTCCCTGGCTACATGCTACTAATTTCTTCACCCTTCAGAGCCAAACAAAGCAGAACTGAAGAACGCAATGGACAAGGCCAACCTTCATGTTTTCTTCCTCCTATTCTTGATCTTGAGCTGTTTCTGCGAGTCCAACGACCAGCTAACACAGGCAAACTCACTCTCCCCCGGCGACATGCTCATCTCTGAGGGGCGAGCCTTTGCTCTTGGCTTTTTCTCCCCAACCAACTCCAGCAAGAGCTTGTACCTTGGAATCTGGTACCACAACATCCCCGGCACTGTCGTGTGGGTCGCCAATCGCGACAGCCCAATCTCCAAACTTTCATCCGTGAAGCTCACCATCACCAATAGTTCAGAGATGGTGTTGTTCGACTTATCGGAAGGACGCACTATTTGGAAGACGGTGAACACCACTTCTGAAGGTGCTGACGGAGCTATCGTGGTTCTGCTCGACTCAGGTTACTTTGTGCTCCGGTTGCCCAACGGCACGGTCGTGTGGCAAAGCATCGATCATCCCACCGACACCATACTTCCAAACACGAGGGTCTTGCTGAGCTACAAGGCCCAGGTGGTTGGACGCCTCGTTGCCTGGAAGGGCCCTGATGATCCATCTAACGGGGACTTCTCCTTAAGTATGGATCCCAGCTCGAACCTTCAACTCTTCATCTGGAACGGGAGTTTGCCGTACAAACGCTCCCTTGTCGTCAATGAAGTTTCAGTATCCGGCGGCACATACCAGAGCAACACCACCTCTGTCATGTCTCAGTATGTCTACTACACGGGGGATGAGTTGTACTACGCCTACACAGTCTCTGATGGGTCACCCTACACACGCATCTTGCTTGACTACAGAGGCAACCTGAGCCTCCTGAGCTGGAACAACACCTCATTGTCGTGGACACTTGCTTTTGACACCCCCAGTTCCTGTTTCCTCTACGCCTCTTGTGGCCCGTTCGGTTACTGCGACGCGGCAGCTGTCCCGACGACATGCCGGTGCCCTGATGGGTTCGAGCTCGTCGACAGTCTCAACTTATCCAGAGGATGCCAGAGAAAGGAAGCACTAAGATGCGGAAAGGAGAACAATTTCGTGACCATGCCCAACATGAAGGTCCCTGACAAATTCTTGCGCATTATGAATACAAGTTTCGACCAGTGTGCAGAAGAGTGCTCCAGAAACTGCTCGTGTATGGCATACGCCTACGCCAACTTGAGCAGTGCTGGGGGCACAATGGGCGACACATCGCGGTGTTTGGTTTGGACTGGGGATCTCATCGACATGGAGCAGGCCAGCTTCTATACTGAGAACTTGTACATCCGGCTTGCCGAATCTCCTGGTACGCGCGTTCCGTACATCTCATCCAGTGATCCTTCTTTCACCAGAAGTTGCATTAGTGTTTAGTACTTCGATGTGACAATGTGCTGCCATCGCTGCTCTAAGGCATGTTTGTCAGATACTAGTAAGATGGAGATTGCTATAAAATAATTTATGATTTAGTTGAAATTTGTGCAAGGCCTGAATGGGTTTAAAACCGACTTGCATCAAATAAACCATGGCAGCAACCATTTTATCTACTCCGTGCTAGTTTCAACGCAATCAAAGTAGAAAAAAACAGGTATAACAAATGCCAAACCCTATTTTTATTTTTGCAACAGTTATTGTGCATGAGCATACGTAACGCAACCTGACTAAACTTACCATGATATCAAAAGCCTATCAGTTAACGTCTTGCATGTTCTTCAGTGTTCACAACAGCAGGTCAGTCTATTTTGATTTAAAGCATTCGCAGATCGCTCATGGAACCCTGTGCATGTAAACTCACACAATTGCAAACAATGCTTGCTGCTTGCTGCAGTAAGTTCTGACGACATACTTTTCCACTTATATACAGTTCAAAAGAACGGAGAATTCCTGAAGATCTTACTGCCAATTATAGCATGTCTGCTGCTACTAGCATTCGCAGCCCTTGTATGGAAATGTAAGAGAAGAGGTCCAAAGAAAATAGCTATGGTTTTAAAAATGCAACACTAATCCATAAGTGTTTGGGAGAAAGAATTCATTGATGTTTCTACTAGCAGGCAAACAACAAAAGAAGAAAGTCCAAAAGAAAATGATGCTAGAGTACTTGAGATCAACTGATGAAGCAGGGAACAAGAATATAGAGTTCCCATTTGTTAGCTTCAACGACATTGTTGCAGCAACAAACAATTTCTCTGACACCAACATTCTTGGCAAGGGAGGTTTTGGTAAAGTCTACAAGGTACTAGCAAAAAGTTTCACTTGATTGTTATATTGATAGAAAATTATATGGTTTGTAACTGTCTTTTGATGAATGAGGGGTCATGCAGGGAATGTTGGATGGTACCACGGAAGTAGCTATTAACAGACTAAGCAAGGGTTCTGGACAAGGCACGGAGGAATTCAGAAATGAAGTAGTCTTGATTGCAAAACTGCAGCACAAGAACCTAGTTAAGCTTCTAGGTTGCTGTATTCATGAAGATGAGAAGATGCTAGTTTGAGGGACCGAAACTGGCGACCAGAGGGGGGTGAATGAGAGCCGATCAAAATTTCTCTCGAAATCGATCCGTCGGCTTATATCCCGAAAATCACCACAAGCCCTCGAACCTAGGAAATGAGAGAATAGCTATGGACTAGTTATCTCTGAGCAACAACGCCCTAGGGAACTACGCGGAAGCAAACCGAGTCGAAACGCAGAACTGGACTGCAGAGACCGGTCAGACCGGTAGCACAGACCGGTCGGGCTGGGAATTCAAATTCCAGACCGGTCTGACCGGTCCCCCTGGACCGGTCAGACCGGTCGGGTCTGCAGCAGCCCGCTGTACAGACTCGATCGACGGCGGAGTTTTTTTCTTCGACTCGAAGTCTTTGCTGCGATGCCGCCACGTCGACGAAGTACCGGTCCGTGGTTTTGGAGGGTCCGCGAAACCCGGGTAGGTGGCCGGTTTTGAGAAAACCGCCAAAACTTCACGCGCGGGAAGATTCCCGCCTCCACGCCGTGGCCCTAGATGCCATTCCCGCCTCGGCCTTCTGACGGCCCTAGACGCCGCCCGACGCCCGTCACCTCCTCGCCCGCAGCGAGGCCCTAGACGCCGTCGACGCCCGTCGCCTCTGTCAGTCCCGAGACCAGGGGGTTGCTTCACATAAACCTCTTCTTCAATAAAACCATTCAAGAAGATAGATTTAACATCCATTTGGAAAACTTTAAAATCCTTGGAAGCAGCAAATGCAAGAAAAATCTGAATAGCTTCCAAACGAGCAACAGGGGCAAAAGTCTCCTCAAAATCAATACCTTCTTTTTGGCAAAATCCCTAGGCAACAAGACGAGCCTTATTTCGAACAACCAAATCATCCTCACCCTACTTGTTTTTTAAAACCCACTTCGTTCCGATGGGATTACAAGCAGGTGGAGGCTCGACTAAAACCCAAACTTGGTTTCTTTCAAAATTTTCAAGTTCCTCATGCATGGCATTGACCCAATTAGAATCAGAAAGAGCGTGTCCAATATCTTTGGGCTCAAAAGAGGCAACAAACGCTGAATGAGCAAATCCAGCGATACTTGTTACCTTGGACCTGGTGACTCGCTCGTTGAGATCACCTAGCATCTGTTGAGGTGGATGGCGGCGTTGAATGTGTCGCGGTGCTTCCCTTGTCGAAGTCGCCTCCTCAACCAAAGCTGGTGTCTCCTCAGGTGCATCTGGTAAAGCCTGAGTCACCTGCTCGACCAGCCCCCGGGAAGTAGACGTAGTCGGGTCGGGGCCGTCGTCGTCGTCTGAGCTCGTGGCGGAAGGAACTGGGTCCACAGCACGCGTGGTACCTCAGGGTTGCCCTCCGCAGCTTCTTCCTCCTTATCTTCAAAGATGGAGGTGCCGAGCTCATCATCTCCTGCAACTTCAAAGACAGAAGAATTGCACGGTGCAGTCTCGTCGAAAGTGACTTCACAAGTCTCTCTGACGATGTTAGTATCAATAATCAGCACACGGTACGCTCTAGAGTGAGAAGCATAACTGAGAAAAATGCCGTCAGACGAGCGAGATTCAAACTTATCAAGATTTCCATCTTTCAGCACAAAGCATCGGCAACCGAAAACTCTGAGATGGTCAACACGGGGCTGGCGTCCAAATCGCAACTCATAAGAAGTCCTGTGCATGAAAGCACACAAGAAAATGCGGTTGGACACATAACAAGCGGTGTTCACCGCCTCAGCCCAGTATTTGCGAGGAGTCCTATGCTCATCGAGCATCGTCCTCGCCATCTCAACCAGCGTCCGATTCTTTCGCTCTACAACTCCATTCTGCTGTGGAGTGTAGGGAGAAGAATATTGGTGTTCAAGTCCTTGATCACTGCAAAAGGCGGCAAAACGAGCGTTTTTGAATTCTGTGCCATTATCACTGCGAATCGCTCACATGGCCTGGGGTAGCTCGTTTTTCAACCTCAAGATCAAGTCTCGAACAAACTCAAAAGCCTCATCCTTGGTTCTCATGAAAAAGACTCAAGAATAGCGAGAAAAGTCGTCCACAATCACAAAGATCGTGCCACTTCCCACCAACAGACATCACCCGAGAAGGACCTACTGTGTCCATGTGTAGCAATTCTCCAGGGTGAGCGGTCATCACCTGATTAACAGGTGGATGAGAAGCGGCAATCATCTTCCCGTGGTGACACGGATGGCAAACAAGGTCCTTTTCAAACTTCAATTTGGGCAATCCTCGGATTAGGCCAAGTGAGCTAAGTCTCGACAACAAATCGAAGCTCAAATATCCTAGTCTCCTATGCCACTTCCGCAGATCAGAAAAAGGACCAGCCAACAAGCAACGAGAAGGGCCAAGAGGAGTTCCAGAGAAGTCAACCAATAAAACCCGATCGCGAGGTGTAATCCTGCAAACCAAATCTCCTCTGGAATCCAAAACACGTGAACAACCCTCCTTGAAGCGAACCTCAAACCCCTCATCAAGAAGTTGCGAAACAGAGAGCAAATTGAACCCAAGGTTCGAAACCAAAGCAACCTCTCTCAGGGTAAAGTGATCAGAAACTCGAACAGCGCCAAGTCCACGTACCTTTCCTCTTCCATTGTCCCCGAACACAATATACTCCTTTGAGCGCATCGGGGTGAGGCTGGAGAACCATTTGTCATTTCCGGTCATGTGGCGCGAACAACCAGAGTCCATGATCCACCTGTTCTCCAAGCCTCTGACCTGCACATCAGTAGTGAGACAAAGGGTGAGCAAATGTCTCAACACTGGGGTTAGCAAAGTGAGAAGCAAACCAGTGTCGAGCCATTTGCTCTACAGAAGGGTTAGCAAAGCCAGGCAAAGCGTATCCCCTGTTCCGTCTACCGCGTGACTGACGAACACCACCACGAGGAAAGCGTGGAGCCTCAAAACTTCCTCCAAAGCCTCGGTCCCGTGGTCCATAGCCGTACTGAAAACAACCAGGAGCACGGCCGGCAAAGCGACCACCCACTGGAGCACGGTAACCACCACCGTCTCCCTGACCTCCACCTACACGACGCGCCCTAGCATCTCGCCTACCACCACACCAAGAAGGTCCATGCACCCAAGCAGAGTACATGTCCGCGTTTCATCTCTCCTGCTCTCGCCTCACAGCCCGCTTCCTCCTGAAGCAAAACTCCTCTAGGTGACCTTCCCTGTCACAGAACTTGCAGTGGTACCTCACCTCACGCTTGGGAGGTGGAGGCCTAGCCTGCGGACGGGGAGGAGCAGCCCCCTTCTTCTGGGCAACCTAGGCTGCGGCAGCAGTGAGCGTGTCGAGGGGATTCCTCAGCTCATTGGGCTTTGGAACCCAAACCTCTGCTTCTGCGGAGGTGCTTTCGGTGGTTCTTTAAGCACACCATCCGTGGGGTCAACAAGTGAAGGCTGCGTGCTCGTGCTAGCAGTGTTTCTAGCAGTCTTGCCAATCTTACCATACAACCTGTCAAAGTCTGACTTCGTGTATGTGTAACCGACCCCAAACCCATCACCACGCTTGAACTGCTTAATCATCATGCCCAACTGCGGCTCACTGCTAAAAACCCAACTCAGAATCACCCTAAGATAGGTATTTTCATTCTCTAAGTTGGCTTTCTCTACCGCAAGACTATCCAGATCAGCAATCAAACTAGGGCAAACAGAGCAGTCAATAGGTGGGCTAGACTCTACGACCTTAGTCTTCCCAAAAGACTTGATCAAAGCGTTCTTCTCATCTAGCTCCGACCTAAGCGTGGGACAAAGCTTACAAGCACCAAGCAAAACTAGCCTAGACTTCATCTCCTCTAGCTCGCACACAACAATAGCAAATTTGGACTGCAACGAAGCTAGATCGGACTTAAAGATAGGACACTCATCGCATTCAAGCACATCGCTAACAATTGGAGCGTCCTTAACCAGTTCTAGTTCATGCTTGGCCTTAGCGAGCTCATGAGACACGTCTGAAAGCGAAGTCTTAGCAACATCTAGGTTCGCGACGTTCTCATCATGCTTGGCACGGAGAGCAACATGATCGTTCATGTGAGATATGCAGCCAGCGCACTCATCCTCACTAGATTTTTCCCTAGCACAAACCAGCTCAGCCCTAAGCTTTCTACGCTCTCTAGCTGCTTCCTTAAGCAGCCTCTTCTGGTTGTCGAGAGCAGCGTACAACTCCCTAACCTCTGTATCTAGCAGGTCGATCGTGAAGTTTACCTCTGAATCACTCTCGGATCCAGGAGAAGAGTCGGCGTGCGTCGGTGTAGCATGTCCACCCGAAGACGCACGAGCACCGTCGGCTTCGCCCGCCATGGTGCAGAAGCCCTTGCGCTGACCGGCCGCCAAGCAAAGGCCGATGAAGCCGGTGGCTTCCTTGTCACGCTTCTTCTTGTCGTCGTCGTCGGAGGTCGGTGAAGAAGAGCGGTTGGTGTCGGAGCTCTTGTCGAGGTCGCTGAGCTGCGCCAGAAAGGCCTTCTCCCGCTTCTTGGCCTTGTACTGGAAGCGCTTCTTGAACGACTCTTTGTCGAAGCGTCCTCCCCGGTCACGACTGCGGTGCTTGTGGCGTCGGCGCTCCTTGTGGCGCCGGCGCCCCTTGTTGGAGCCTCCCTCATCGCGGTCACGGTGGCGGTAGTAGTTGAAGTGGTTGTTCTGGCCACCGCTGGACTTCTTGGGGCAATCGGTGATGAAGTGGTTCAGGTCGCCGCAGTTGTAGCACCCGGGGTTCTTCTTCCTCTGCCTGTTGTGGTAGACGCGCTGGAACTTGCTGATGAGGAGGCACAAGTCGTCGTCGCCCAGCGTCTCTAGCTGCTCATCTGTAACAGAAGGCAAAGAGGCAAGAGAAAAGCCAAGAGCAGAGTTAGCGTTAGAGCTCGATCCACCTGGGCCAGTCACAAGAGCGACGCTCTTGGAAGGAGGGGCACCATTGAGCTTGGCTCGTGTCTGGTTATCCACCTCTGTGGCCTTGAGCTTGCTGAAAAGCTCGTTCACGGTCAGAGTCTCATAACCAGCAGACTCAATGATCGTTTTCACCTTGAGATCCCACACAGAGCGATCAAGTGCGTAGAGCAGCTTGAGAGCCTTTTTGTGCTCTGTGTACTCAAGGGCATCAGCAGGTCTGTTCGCATTGACTTTGTTCACAATCGACTGAAAACGACCGAACATCAAGTCAATGCTCTCACCCGGCTCCTGTGTGAAGTTCTCGTATTCACGCCGGTGAGTCTCGAACAGCCTGGCCTTCACCTGAGGTGTGCCCTCGTGGTAGTTCTCAAGGCACGTCCAAATCTTGTGGGCTTCCTGAAAACCCTGAACGCTTGAGAACTCCGCACGAGAAATGCCAGCGAACAAGGCATTGACAGCCTTGGCGTTAGCCTCGTGGTCAGTCACTTGAAGAGGAGTGACCCGAGCGGCAAGCACCACGTAAGCCTGGTTCTTGGTAATATCCCAGACCTTGGCTCCTATGCTCTGTAAGAAGGCTCTCATGCGAATCTTCTAGTAGGCATAGTCCTCGCCGGAAAACACCGGGATCTTCCCAAGACTCGTCATGGTCGCTAAGTGGTTTTCGAACCGGTTAAGGCACTGAAAACCTCAACCAAGCTCTGATACCAATTGAGGGACCGAAACTGGCGACCAGAGGGGGGTGAATGGGAGCCAATCAAAATTTCTCTCGAAATCAATCTGTCGGCCTATATCCCGAAAATCATCACAAGCTCTCGAACCTAGGAAATGAGAGAATAGCTATGGCCTAGCTATCTCTGAGCAACAACGCCCTAGGGAACTACGCGGAAGCAAACCGAGTCGAAACGCAGAACTGGACTGCAGAGACCGGTCAGACCGATAGCATAGACCGGTCAGACCGGTCGGGCTGGGAATTCAAATTCCAGACCGGTCAGACCGGTTACTCAGACCGGTCAGACCGGTCGCTCCCAGACAGCCCGCCAACAAAGCTCCAAATGTCAAATCTCGAGTAAACGATGTCCAAATTCGATGAAACTTGGAGGATAGCTTCGCATCTACCCCATGATCATATCCCCAAGAGATCTTTCCCAAAAGATTAACAGATCGTGAGAAATCGAGGGAAGATCAAAGAGGATTGGAGTTTTCTCGAAAACTCAAAAATCCCAATTCGTGAGAACTCGTGATTCCTGTGGGTTTGGCACCAGGCTAGATAGATTAGAATCGTCACAACGAGTCCATCAAACCACGAATCGAAGAACTTGACTCCTCCAAACACGAAACACCTCAAAGGAGAAGAAATCAAGTCCAAAACGCAAAGGGAAGGAGAGAGGACGAGAACTCAGCACACAAAGGTGAATCTCAACAACATTTCATTCATAAATTTCAGAGGAATTCACCTATACAAAGCTAGAGCCATCCGCTCATCATCCACCCTCTAGATTTGAGAGATTAGCTATACCTAACCCTCTTTTGCGTTGGAGTACTTGGCCCTAACCTAGAGCAGGGGCAGGGAGAAGGAAAAACGAAGAGAAAACAAAAGGCTCAAGAGACTCAACCAGCCACGGGTTGGTGGGGGTTTTTATACCCAGCTGTTGCGGCCAGACCGGTTAGACCGGTCCAGGGGACCGGTCAGACCGGTCGGGTCTGCAGCAGCCCGCTGTACAGACTCGATCGACGGCGGAGTTTCTTTCTTCGACTCGAAGTCTTTGCTGCGATGCCGCCACGTCGACGAAATACCGGTCCGCAGTTTTGGAGGGTCCGCGAAACCCGGGTAGGTGGCCGGTTTTGAGAAAACCGCCAAAACTTCACTCGCGGGAAGATTCCCGCCTCCACGCCGTGGCCCTAGACGCCGTTCCCGCCTCGGCCTTCTGACGGCCCTAGACGCCGCCCGACGCCCGTCACCTCCTCGCCCGCAGCGAGGCCCTAGACGTCGTCGACGCCCGTCGCCTCCGTCAGTCCCGAGACCGACGCCCGTGCCTCCACGACTTGGCGTCTTCAACCGCCGTCCGCCTGCTTGGTTTTGTGGCGCAAACCAAGAAACCCGCCTTCCGTCGCCGCTTGCGCCCTCGATCCAGGAGTGGACGCCACAGCTGCCGCCCGGCCTGAGCTCCTCCACGGCAACTTTCCGTCGACACTTGACGCCCGTGTACCTGCAATCCAAAGATCAAACGCACGATCACACTGCACGGTTGACAATTCACTCATCACAGGCAGGATAGAGTACTCACATTCCTCATGGTTTACGAGTACTTGCCCAACAAAAGCTTGGATTACTTCCTCTTTGGTACATTCAGTTTCTAATTTGTCATAATGTTTACAAAACTCAACAAATAAATGTGCATATGTGGTTTGTTCCATGTTATTCTTATCAGACTCTGCAAGAAAATCAATGGTTCTGTGGCCGACAAGGTTCAAGATAATCCAGGGAGTAGCAAGAGGAATTATGTACCTCCATCAGGACTCAAGATTAACTATAATTCATAGAGATCTGAAAGCAAGCAACATCTTGTTAGATAAGGAGATGGGCCCAAAGATATCAGATTTTGGCATGGCTAGGATATTCTGTGGTGACCAGCTCCAAGCAAATACTAACCGAGTTGTAGGAACATAGTCCATATTCTTGTTTAGGGGAAATAATCCATATTGATGTTTCTACTGGCAGGCAAACAACAGAAGAACAAAGTCCAAACGAAAATGATGCTAGAGTACTTCAGATCTACCGATGAAGCGGGTAACAAGAATATAGAGTTCCCATTTGTTAGCTTCCATGACATTGTTGCAGCAACAGACAATTTCTCTGACACCAACATTCTTGGCAAGGGAGGTTTTGGTAAAGTCTACAAGGTACTAGCAAAAAGTTTCACTTGATTGTTATACTGATAGAAAATTATATGGTCCATAAATGTGTTTTTGATGAATGAGGGATCATGCAGGGAATGTTGGATGGCACCACGGAAGTAGCTATTAAGAGACTAAGCAAGGGTTCTGGACAAGGCACGGAGGAATTCAGAAATGAAGTAGCTTTGATTGCAAAACTGCAGCAGAAGAACCTAGTTAAGCTTCTAGGTTGCTGTATTCATGAAGATGAGAAGATGTTGGATTACGAGTACTTGCCCAACAAAAGCTTGGATTACTTCCTCTTTGGTACATTCAATTTCTATTTTTCATAATGTTTACAAAACTCAACAAATAAATATGCATATGTGCCTTGTTCCATATTATTCTTATCAGACTCTGCAAGAAAATCAATGGTTCAGTGGCTGACAAGGTTCAAGATAATCCAGGGAGTAGCAAGAGGAATTATGTACCTCCATCAGGACTCAAGATTAACTATAATCCATAGAGATCCCAAAGCAAGCAACATTTTGTTAGATAAAGAGATGAGCCCTAAGATATCAGACTTTGGTATGGCCAGGATATTCTGTGGTGATCAGCACGAATCAACTACTAACAGGGTTGTTGGGACCTAGTAAGTAACTCGTGCACTATCAAATTATTCAGAGAGAATTTACAATCTTGCACTTATTCAAATTATGAGATCTCATGTACTGATGACTCGTTTTTACAGTGGCTCCCTGAATACGCAATGGAAGGTGCATTTTCTGTCAAGTCTGGCACCTACAGCTTTGGTGTTCTACTGTTGGAGATTGTGAGTGGATTAAAGATCAGCTCACCACAACTTATCATGGACTTCCCTAATCTTATAGTCTATGTAAGTTTCGGGTGATGCTCCCAATCCAGCACCACAACCTATTCACTGAACATATATTAGCTCATTGAAAAGAAAATTCTGTGTTCGCTTGTTCAGGCTTGGAACTTATGGAAAGATGGCGAAACAGAAGATTTAGTGGACCCATCTGTTAAGGAGAACTGCCCCTTCGATGAAGTTTCACGATGCATCCACATAGGGCTTTTGTGCGCTCAAGACAGTCTGAACTGTAGGCCGCTCATGTCAACGGTTGTGCTGATGCTAGAGAGTAAAAGCACAACACTCCCAACACCACTGCAGCCTGTGTATTTTGGGCGAAGGGATGCCGAACCTGGAAGAGGCAGCGACAACAGGGTACCGTCCATGAATGACATGAGCCTCACGGTGGTCGAAGGCCGTTAGATGTTAAATGACTACTTTTTATATGCTCGAGTCTTATGATTTTTCAAGTGTAACCTTAACTGTACATTTTTTCCGAAAGATTCAGAATAGATTTCTGGCATTAATTAATAAGAAGAAGCAGGAGCAATTACAGGTGCCAGAGGCACCAAGATTTACCTGGGCCGACATAAAATCGTCTCAGGCTGCGGGAATAGCCCCATAACACAAAAGGAGGGAAAAACACTGATTACAGGCTAGGGGTTCTGTCAACTAGATGGCCAAGTGTTTGGCACCCGCCGAAACCCAAAGTCTGGAGGTATCTTTGATTTCCTCAATGATCCTGCTTGGCGTCTTCACTTCATCATTGAAAATTCTTCTGTTTCGTTCACACCAAGATCATTAGCCATCTCTGTCCCACTTTCGCCACGTCGGACCGCGGTTCTACAGATGTCAAGGCTCACTGGGGGCAGGAGGTAGCGGCTGGCGCGTGAATTTGACGGACATGGCGGCAGTGCTACCGGATGTCGCCGCCAGTACCGCGAGCCTGCCGGAGGTGTGGATCTAAATATTTTCATATATACTCATACTTTTTTATATAGATCCCTTGTTTGGATCACGATTAATAATCACAGTCCAATTATTTGAAAAAAAAAGACTTTCATTTTACAAACAGCCCCATATCTTGATCGAGATCCGGATATTTCGTAGAAACGTCTCTAATTTATTGTTTCCCACTACTACAAATCTTTACCGAGGCGGGCAAAAACCATTAACCGAGGCGGTTTTTGCAACCGCCTCGGGTCCAAGGCCACAGTTAATCACGACATTAACCGAGGCAGTTCCTATGCCCATCTCAGTAAATGGTATAAAAACTAAAAAAAAAGAAAAGTTCGGCGCCGGCCGCCACCGCAGTCTTTCCGGACGCAATCACGAAGCCCAATGCCATCCATCCCCAGCTGAAAAGCAGTTACCTCTAGCGCCATCCGGCTGAAGCTTGTGTGCCTCCCTCTCGTGTCCCCTTCGGTGTCTCCAGACACGTGTCCAAGTTGTATTGGATCCCCTCCCAAGACAGCGCCAGCTTGTGTGTCTCCCTCGCGTGTCCCCTTCGGTGTCTCCAGACACGTGTCCAAGTTGTATTGGATCCCCTCCCAAGACAGCGCCCCCTCACGTATTCTCTCCATCCGCGCCATGCGGTGCCATCCGTCTGGTCCGTCTCCCTCCGTTTTCGCGTCTCAACCTCTCCTCTCACAGCCTTGAGCCACCCGTCTCCCTCCGCTTTCCCCTCTTCCTCTCAGCTCGAAGCTTGTCCGCTCTCCTCTCAAATCTCATATGCTAAACTCGATTCCTTTCAAATCTCATATGCTAAACTCGATTTGGGCAGGAACGACCTCAAGCTCATAGCAGTGAGTTGATTATATTTACTGGAACCTAGATTCAAGCTCCGATTTTGGTTTTGATTGCTACGATTTTGATTTTGGATTGGGGATCTGGATTTGACTTTGCAGATTTCGATTTGTGCTATGAGAATGTCTACTCTACCTTTCCTCTTCAGGTCCATCGAACTGACATCACACCATGGTGGATTCAAGATATTTGGCAGCAGCTCGTAGATGCTGTTCAGCATGAAGGTGACGTTGCTTTCATGACCTCTCTAGCATTATTTTGCAAGTTTATTTTTCTAGTGTTAGTCCCTATTTTTTCATGATACAGTAATAAAGATGCAATCTTCCGCATTCAGTCTGATGCTATCAAATCAAATATACCAGTTAGCTAAAAAAAACAAGTAGAGTTTAGCACATGACTCATCGGTTCTCCTAATGGGATAGGACCTTCACTTAAAATTGGCAAACACATTATAGGGATTTGGATTGAATGACTGAGTGACATTTCCTTGTGTATCTTGACCATGGTTAGGGGTCCCAAAGAATGAACTGAAAGGTGGAGGCACAAAAGCATTTCCATGTGGATGGTAGCCCAGATAGTAACCTGCCATCTGAATTTGATTTTGGTACGTGCTAGTCCCTAAATGCCCCTGCACCAAAGAAAAAGGAATATGAATATCAGTAATGAAAATATGACTAGTCTTGATAGTATTAAATTAAATATAACTGAAATCTCGTACCAGGTCAGTGTAGTGTGGCTGCCCATATGTTACATTATCTACTTCCACTATAGGACCACAATCCTTTGGGTCATTCTTGCCTTTCTTTTTCCATTGTGTGTTTGCCTCTTTTGCAGAACCAGAAACCATTGGGTCTTTTTTGGTCTTCTTTTTCTGCCGTGTTGCCTTCTCAAAACCACCAATAGGTCTCGCAGATCCATGAATTTCCTTCTCCTTAACCTTCAGGCCTTTTGGTTTTACAGTTTGTTCTTCTTCTTCTGTACCTACAAAATATATAATAATTAGTTTGGTGTCATATGTATGGTGTTCACACAATTATTACTAATTTTTGCGCATTATTCACAGCCATTAAGTATGTTTCATCAGATTCTGTAGCTCGATTAGCTAAATGAATGTACATTCTGCATAACTCCTGTCTGCGTTTTGATAACTTTGTTTTGGGATCTTCATGTGTCTCAGAATTGCTCTTTATATGAACTACTTTTGCATCAACTGTCCATCTATTTAGTATGTAATGTTCAGGAATTTTTTTGATATTGTTGATATCAAGTATTTTCAATGCATGACAGCATAAGATTTCAACAAATTCATACTTTTTGCAGCTACACTTTACTTCAACTTCCAATGCAGAAAACTTCACGACATTTTCATTCCTCCTACCATAAACCTTTATTTTGTACTCCTTTTCAGCATTACTTTCACCACAATAGAACAGATCACAATTCAGTGTTTGCATCACTTGCTCTTGGAATACCTTAAATATGGCTGGAGTATAAATTCTTGCTGCATGCCTTAGTATTCTCAACTCAGATTTCAACTTAGGTGTACTTTGTGTTGCCTTGAAATCACATTTTATCTCCTCATTTCTTTTATCTGCCACCAACCTTTCAAAGTGCTCGAAAAAAGTAAGTATGTCATATTTGACACTAATGTACCCCTTCAACTCATTGTTCATGCTTTCACTTCTTTGAGTGCTAACCATATCAGCAGAAAAGGTATTTCTTCCATACGCTAAGGCCCATTTCTCCCTTTTATCAAATAATCTTTGCAGCCATTCATTGTTTTGTATCTTATACTTGTCTAGCAAATTGTTCCATGTATTTATAAATTCCTCCTCCTCCTCTTGATCATAAATACAGTTTTGAAAATCTTTATTGAACTTCTTATAGTCCTCCACAACTCCAGCAAGATGCTTGCAAGCATTCTGGTTCATATGCCAAACACAAATTCTGTGATGAGTCTCTGGTAGTACTATCTTGATTGGTTTTGCCATGGCTGCATCTTCATCGGTTAAAATGGTTTTTGGCATTTCCCTGACATAGCAGTTAAAAATGTGTTGAAAAGCCAAACAAAACTCTTTGCAGTTTCATCATACAAAAGTGCAGCACCAAAAATTGTTGTCTTCTTGTGATTATTCACTCCAACTAGCAAACCAAATGGACGTCCATCATTTAATTTTCTGTATGTTGTGTCAAAGCAAACAACATCACCAAAAAGTTCATAGTCTGCAACCATTTTAGAATCTGTCCAAAAAATATTTGTTATCAAGTCATCCTCATCAACCTGAATGGAATAGAAAAACTTTCCATCCTCTGATGTTTTTCTCTCTAGATATTCCAATACTCCTCTTGTGTCCCCGTAGTTTGTATGTAGTGACCTCTTTGAATACAATTTATTCTTCATATCTTCACGAGTAAATCCAAGATTCTCAACTCCACCTGCTTCTTTTGCCATGAGATCAAAGGTAGCTTTATTTGAAATGCCGACTGCTTTAGCATTTTCTACACTCGCGAGTTGTGCTTCTGTTATTTTTCTTTGAGATCTTAAATGATAAACTTGACTGCTAGTAGCAAGAATATGATTATGTTCAGGCTCAAACTCATAGATGCAGTACAATCCATCTGTGAGACTTATCTTCATGCGAGCTTGACACATACATCGTGTCTCTGGTCTACTATAGCTGGAAGATTCTTCTCTTATTTAGGACGCCAAACACCTATTGATAAATAAATAAATAATTGATCAAATTGATGTTATATCCCTAATGATGAAGAAAGGGCACAATAACAAAGTGATTTAATACCTTCACGAGAACAACAGAAGGTTCTATTCTTTATGATGGTGCTGTTTTTCACATTATGTGAACTGCTCCTTCGAATACTAAAACCCTTGTCTCGAGCATAGGCATTGTAAAATTGGTATGCCTCTTCTTCAGTGCAGAATTTCATACTAACCTTAGGTATCCTGTCTTCCGTAGAATTTTCTACCTGTCTTCCGTAGAATTTTCTACCTGAGTAGGTTCGGTTTGGAGCATAGGCATTTCAAATATATTTGTATAGACAAAACAAGTATAGACAGATTATGAATGGTAATCCATTATGACTTGCACTTTCTAACTTAGTTCTTATTGTGCCAGATGAGGGAATGTTTATCTAGAGAAGTTTTCTGAGGATGTGACAGCACCAAGAGGTCGTATCAAGATTTGGGTACCTGTGGAGAATCGGACTCCATGTAGTTAGGCTCGTCAGCCATTGGGGGGATCGCCTGAGATGCCCCCATGTAGTCGGCACTGATCTCGTCAGGCATGGAGAGAATTGGCTGAGATGTAATTTTTGTGTAGATTGAGATACAATTGGCTGAGATGCAATTGTTATGTAGATTGAGAGAAACGAGAAGAATACTAATCTAGTTACCCTTCCGTATTAGATGCTAATCTGATGGAACCACCTATCGAAATTGGCGCCATTTTCCTGTGTCTAATGCCTTTTGCCGCCTCCATTTCATTCAGCTGGCGGGAAATTAATGTGGGGCCACGTGATTATTTGGGGAGACGGACCAGACGACGGCTCCGTTCCGTTTCTCGCATGCGGTGCGGACGGAGATAACAAAAGAGGGCCCACATTTTCTAAGAGAGCCACGGATGTCGTTGATGCATGTGGAGACACAGATCAAGACACGCAAAGGGGACACACAAGCTCCAGTCAGCGCCATCCCTTCGCTCTACTCTGTCTCCAGCCGCCATCTCCGCATTGAGGCATGGTGACTGGTCAGTGCGCAGCAAGCACGGGCTTGTCTCCTCTCCAGGGGTGGATCTAGGGGGGTGGGCCTAGGCCCCCCTTAAGATTTAGCCCAATCACTATTATCCTTAAGTTTTATCTAATCTGTCCTTATTTAGTATTTATAGAAAATTAGCTACTAATTATTTTCTTATGTACAACAGTTGATAATTGAATTGATGAGATGAAAAATGAGAAATTATATTTTTTGTGAGATTAAATTAACTTATTCACTATTATTTTTAAAAAAACCTTCTATTGAAGCACCCTAAACTAGAAATCCTACATCGGCCACTGCTCCTCCATGTCAGTGTCCGTAAAATAAGCTCGGCATGGAGGAGGAGGAGGACCGTGCGAATTCGATGCGCACGTGCACTACTGCTCTGGAGTCTGGACCAATCGACCTCGAGCTCTACGAGATGCCAAGGGGGCAGACACTTCCAGACTTGCGAGCATTACTGCTGCAACGCAAACACAACAGACAAGATGCATACTTTCACGTCTTCCCTTCCGATGCTACGAACAAAATTAAAGGTCAAAAGCGCTTGACGGATCTTAGCCTAAACCGCAATACATCGGTTCTTCTTCAGCAAGGATCACCAAGCGTAAACTCCGCAGTGACGCAGTCCGCCGTTTCTAAAGGGACGTAAGCCCATAAACAAGGAGGCAGCCTCCTCGCACCCTCTTTCTCTAAGTCTTTTACCAGTATATGTCTTTATGAAAGTTGCTGCTGACATCTATACTCCTAAAAGATTTGTCGCACCTATGTGCCCTCGTGTTTTTTTCTTCTTTTAGCCGTGTACTCTTTTGGACGGAATGGAGACTAACGGTGGCTAATGGAGGTGGAAAAAAATAGTTGTACCCTTTTTATCTTCTTCCTTCCCCAGCTCTCTCCTCGCGCCCCCGATGGCTAGCTGCCGCGCCGCCGCTTCCTACTACCCGTCGCCCTCCTCCTCAACCTGCGCCGCGGCCGGCACGGTAAGGGCGCCCAGTCTGTGTCCCGCCTCCTGCTACCCCTCGCCTCGCCGCTCGGGCGCAAGGGAGGGAGGCTGGCCGACGGTGGGCTTGACTGGCGGCCGGGTGGGGCAGCGGCCAGCGCGGCAGGGGCGGGGCCGGCGTGCCCGACGGCGTGGCGCAAGCCCGTGCAGGGGCACCATGCGACGACCGGCCGGGCGATGACGGCAGGTAGACTGGCGACGGCGCGGCCGTGTTCCCAGTGATCTGGGTAAGAATGCACAAAACCAAAGGGAGCATCACGAGGAGGATGACGAGGCGAACCCATTTTTGTGGTTAGCTCATGTAGAGGAGGTCGGGAGGTAGATGCTCACCGTGCAGGTACACCACCTAGAACGACGAGGCCTTCGCAAGCGCCGCCTCCAAGGCGGCCTCCTGCCCGGACCCCGCCTACCCTGGGCGCGCCCCTGGCCGTGTCCCCGGTAGCTCCCTGGCCGCGCCTCGGCCGGCCTCACCACGACCGCCCCCACACGCGGCGGCCGGGATCTGGATGGAAGAATTTCACAAGATTTGTTGCGATGGGAATAGAGAGCCAGAGTGGAAGTAGTACTTGGTGTCGTGACGTCGATCATCGCGATCCTGGCCCTTGTGTCGAATCACAGTCTCGCGGATGGGAGACTAGGAGCGTCAGGCTGTACAACTATGGCTGGGCAATTCGGGTAACCCAAAAAATTCGGGTCGGGTTTTTCATGTTTTTGAAATTTCGGGTTTTGAGAATTGATACCAAAAATTTGCTCAAAATAATAAAAAAACCCGACATTTCGGATACCTGGAAATTCGGGTTCGGGTAACCCCGAACTACCCGATTTCAAGCGGCAGCGCTGCAGCAGGAGCGCCGGCTTGGACAGGGCGCCCCGTGGCAGGGAGCGGGGGCAAGGGCGTCAGTGGCACCGCAGGGGTGGGGCCCGTCGGGGGCGAGGAGGCGCCGCGGCGCGGAGACCGGCGGCCAGTGAAGGCGGGGGCATCGGGAAGCGGCGGCGCGGAGACTGGCGGCCGGTGGGGGCGGGGGTGCCGACTACACTGGAGGTCGGTGGGGGCGGGAGCGGGGGCGATCGAGTGGCAGCTAGGGGGCGCGGGGGAGGGGGCAGGGTACTCAGGTAGCGTTACTGGCGTGGCCGTGTGGGGGTGTGGGGAAGGCAGGTGTCTAGGGTTAGGGTTAAGGGGCTTGGTGGGCTGTGCTGCAATGAATAAATATACTTTGGCTGGGCTGTTTCGGATTGTTCGGGTACCATGGTTCGATACCCGAATTACCCGTAATAATTTTGGGTACCATGGGTTGGAATCCGAATTAGGGTTCGGGTTTTTTGAATTCGGGCTCAGGTTTTTCGGGCACGGATTTTGGATTTTGGGTATTCTGCCCACCGCCCCCACCCATATGTACAACGACAGGAGGAATGTCTGCGTCTCTTCCTTCCTTTCCTTCCCCAAGGTGGCAGCGCGGGTCGCGACTCCTCCGCCTTGTGCCTCGACGACCGCTACTTCTCCGTTGCCACCGCCCGTTGTCGGCGATGAGCAAAGCAATGCCCACCCCCCCTCGCCTTCTCCGCTTAATTATTGGGCCTAAAAACACCAAACGGTCCCGAGACCAAAACCGAAGTACACCGCATCCTTTGAGTGTTTGTGGCCCACCGATGTTGTACAGCCCAACTGCCTAAGAAAACTGAACTTTTTCATCAGAGCTTGGGCTTTTACATGGTGTTCTCCAGTCCTGTGTTTAGTAATTCCTGGAGATCAAAAAAGAAAGAAAGAAACTCCCGATTCCAGTGAGGCCCAGGGTTCTCTAGCTCCCACAGTGAAAAGTTTTCCTCTCGCTTCCATCTCTATCTCAACGCTCCCATATTGTAAGGTCTTGTTTGCTTTTTTTTAGTTTAAATCATAAGTCCCGTCACATCGCATATTTCATAAGTTATGATTTAATTACGAGACGAATCTATTAAACCTAATTAGTCCACGATTTAACCAATAATTGCTATAGTAACCATATGCTAATCATGTATTAATTATATGTAATTCATCTTGAGCTTAATTGCAACTTATACAATTAGTTTTATATTAAGTTGTCATCCAAACATTCGAATTGGGATTCAAACATTCGATGTGACAGCAATTTAAAAAGAGTAAACGGGGCCATAACTCGCTGTGGCAGTTTTTCTTGTCACGTCGGCACTGACGGAGACTTCCACTGTATGTCAGTGCCTTGATGGATGGGTTTGAGCCTCTCGACTCGACAGGAAGCCGGAGAAAGGAGGTGTTGAAATGTGGTGAGGAAAATCAGTTCGTGACCCTGCGGGATGGAGTTCTTGCCCGCACGTTAAAAACAGAAGCTTGGACCAGTGCGCAGCCGAGTGCAGTAGAAACTACTCCCTCGTTAAATTTTAGTCTCCATCACATCATACGAGAATATTGTTATTTAGAAATAGTAATTAAAGTTTATTTATAATTTTTTATAGTTGAGTGCTAATTCGCAAGACGAATTTAATGAACCTAATTAATTCATGATTTGCTACAACGATTCTACAATAACCATATGCTAATCATGGATTAATATTGCTCATTAAATTCTTATCATGAATTAGCCCAAGGTTCTACAATTATTTTTTCATTTAGGCTTTATTTAACATTTCTAAATAGCTACAGTGATATTTGGATTCAGTGACTTATTTTACAGTTAGATGTTTGGATCCAGTGAGTCATTTTAAGTTTGTGTCACATCGAATGTTTGATGCTAATTTGTGGACTAAATATGAGGTAATTATAAGATTAAATTAAATGCATAAATAGAGATTTATTTACGATACGAATCTATTAAGCCTAGTTAATCCATCATCAGCATATATTTACTTAGCACAACATTGTCAAATCATGAACTAATTAAGCTTAATAGAGCCTATATTTAATACTTCTAATTAATGTCTAAATATTTGATGTGATGAGAACTTGAAATAAATCCTTGGAACCAATCCAGGCCGGATCCAAACACCGAAGTTTCATTCTCGCCCTCTCTTCCCATATTCCACGCACGAGGCCGGGATTGAATTATTGCAGGATTGAATCATCGAAGACTTTTCTATCCTGTATATCCCCACGTCTTGATTCTATGAGAGCCACGTTTCGATTTGACGCCTTGAGACAGACAGAAGATCCCAAGTATGCCTCTATTTCTTGCGGTCCAACTGCATCATGGCTACATGCTACTTTCTTCACCCTTCAGAGCCAAACAAACCAGAACTGAAGAACCTAATGGGCAACGCCAACCTCCATGTTTTCTCCCTCCTATTCTTGATCTTGAGTTCTTTCTGCGAGTCCAACGACCAAATAACACAGGAAAACTCACTCTCCCCCGGCAACATGGTCATCTCTGATGGGGGAGTCTTTGCTCTTGGCTTTTTCTCCCCAACCAACTCCAGCAAGAGCTTGTACCTTGGAATCTGGTACCACAACATCCCCGAGCGCACCGTCGTGTGGATCGCCAATCGCGACAGCCCAATCTCCAACCATCCATCCGTGAAGCTCACCATCACCGCTGGAGATGGTGTTATTCGACTCTGAAGGATACGCTGTTTGGAAGACGGTGAACACCACCACCGCTGGAGGTGATGACGGATCTGTCGCCGTTCTGCTCGACTCAGGTAACTTTGTTCTCCAGTTGGTCAACGGCACGGTCGTGTGGCAAAGCATCGATCATCCCACCGACACCATACTTCCAAACACGAGGTTCTTGCTGTGCTACAAGGCATAGGTGGCTGGACGCCTCGTCGCCTGGAAGGGCCCTGATGATCCATCGAGCGGGGACTTCTCCTTAACTATCGATCCAAGCTCTGACCTTCAATTCTTCGTCTGGAACGGGAGTTTGCCGTATACACGCTCCCATGTTGCCAACGAAGTTTCAGTATACGGCGGCACATACCCAAGCAACACCACGTCTATCCTATCCGAGTATTTCTACTACAGCGGGGATGAGTCGTACTACACCTACACAGTCTCTGATGGGCCACCCTACACACGCTTGTTGCTTGAATACAGAGGCAACCTGAGCCTCCTGAGCTGGAACAACACCACGTTGACGTGGACAGTTGCTTCTGAAACCCCCAGTTACTGTGACCTCTACGCCTCTTGTGGCCCGTTCGGTTACTGCGACACAGCAGCTGTGCCGACGACATGCCGGTGCCCTGATGGGTTCGAGCTCGTCGACAGTCTCAACTTATCGAGAGGATGCCGGAGAAAGGAAGCGCTAAGATGCGGAAAGGACAACAATTTCATGACCATGCCTAACATGAAGGCCCCTGACAAATTCTTGCACATTAGGAATACAAGCTTCGACCAGTGTGCGGCCGAGTGCAGTAAAAACTGCTCGTGTATGGCATACGCGTACGCTAACCTTAAAAATGCTGGCACAATGGGCGACACATCGAGGTGTTTGGTTTGGACTGGGGATCTCATGGACATGGAGAAAGGCAGTTTTACAGAGAATTTGTACATCCGGCTTGGCGAATCTCCTGGTATGCGTGTTCCGTACACCTCATCCACTCATCCTTCTTTCACCAGAAGTTGCATTAGTGTTTGGGAAAATTCGATTCATGCCACCACAACTCCGTGAAATTGGGTTTCACGTTGAAAACCATGCCACTCAATGGCATGGATTTCAACATGAAATCTAATTTCAAGAAGTTGTAGTGGCATGGATCCAACTGACCCGTAGTGTTTAGTACTTTGGTGTGACAATGTGCTGTAATAGTGTCATCGCTGCTCTAAGGCATGTTTCTAAGATACTAGTAAGATGGAGATTGCTCTAAAATAATTTATGATTTAGTTGAAATTTGTGCAAGGCCTTAATGGGTTTAAAACCGCCTTGCATCAAAATAAACCATAGAAGCAACAATTTCTCTACTACTCCGTCCGTCCCAAATTATTAGTCGGTTTAGCTATGTATCTAGAAAAGCCAAAATAACTAATAATTTGTGATAGAAGGTTTCAACGCTATCAAAGTAGAAAAAAAAAGTATAACAAATATCAAACCTTATTTTTATTTTTGTAACAGTTATTGTACACGAGCATACGTAACGCAACCTGACTAAACTTCCCATGATATCAAAAGCCTATCAGTTAATGTCTTGCAGTTCTTCATTGTTCACAACAGGTCAGTCTATTTAGATGTAAAGTATTCGCAGTTCGCTCATGGAGACCTGTGCAAGTAAACTCACACAATTGCAAACAATGCTTGCTTCTTGCTGCCGAAAGTTCTGAAAACATATTTTTCCACTTATACAGCTCAAAAGAACGGAGAATTGCTGAAGATCTTGCTCCCAATTGTAGCATGCCTGCTGATACTAGGGTTTGCAGCCCTTGTCTGGAAATGTAAGAGAAGAGGTACAAAGAAAATAGCTCTTGTTTTAAAAGTGCAGCACTAATACATAGTGTTTAGGGGAAAGAATCCATTGATGTTTCTACTAGCAGGCAAACAACAAAAGAAGAAAGTCCAAAAGAAAATGATGCTAGAGTACTTGAGATCTACTGATGAAGCAGGGAACAAGAATATAGAATTTCCATTTGTTAGCTTCAACGACATTGTTGCAGCAACAGACAATTTCTCAGACACCAACATGCTTGGCAAGGGAGGTTTTGGTAAAGTTTACAAGGTACGACCAAAAAGTTCCACTTAATTATTATATTGATGGAAACTTATATAGTCTGTAACTGCTTTTTTGATGAATGAGGGATCATGCAGGGAATGTTGGCTGGTACCACGGAAGTAGCTATTAAGAGGCTAAGCAAGGGTTCTGGACAAGGCACGGAGGAATTCAGAAATGAAGTAGTCTTGATTGCAAAACTGCAGCACAAGAACTTAGTTAAGCTTCTAGGTTGCTGTATTCATGAAGATGAGAAGATGCTGGTTTACGAGTACTTGCCCAACAAAAGCTTGGATTACTTCCTCTTTGGTACATTCAACTTCTATTTTTCATAATGTTTACAAAACTCAACAAATAATGCATATGTGCCTTGTTCCATATTATTCTTATCAGACTCTGCAAGAAAATCAATGGTCCAGCGGCCGACAAGGTTCAAGATAATCCAGGGAGTAGCAAGAGGTATTATGTAGCTCCATCAGGACTCAAGATTAACTATAATCCATAGAGATCTCAAAGCAAGCAACATTTTGTTAGATAAAGAGATGAGCCCTAAGATATCAGACTTTGGTATGGCCAGGATATTCTGTGGTGATCAGCACCAAGCAACAACTAACCGGGTTGTTGGAACATAGTAAGTAACTCCTGCACTACTGAATTATTCAGAGGGAATTTATAATCTTGCACTTGTTATGCGGATCTCATGTGCTGATGACTCGTTTTTACAGTGGTTACATGTCCCCTGAATACGCGATGGAAGGTGCATTTTCGGTCAAGTCTGACACCTACAGCTTTGGTGTTCTACTGTTGGAGATTGTGAGTGGATTAAAGATCAGCTCACCTCATCTTATCATGGACTTCCCTAATCTTATAGTCTATGTAAGTTTCGGGTGATGCTCCCAATCCAGCACCACAACCTACTCACTGAACATATATTAGCTCATTGAAAAGAAAATTCTGTGTTCGCTTGTTCAGGCTTGGAACTTATGGAAAGATGGCAAAACAGAAGATTTAGTGGACCCATCTGTTAAGGAGAACTGCCCCTTCGATGAAGTTTCACGATGCATCCACATAGGGCTTTTGTGCGCTCAAGACAGTCCGAACTGTAGGCCGCTTATGTCAACGGTTGTGCTGATGCTAGAGAGTAAAAGCACACCACTCCCAACACCACTGCAGCCTGTGTATTTTGGGCGAAGGGATGCCGAACCTGGAAGAGGCAGCGACAACAGGATACCGTCCATGAATGACATGAGCCTCACGGTGGTCGAAGGCCGTTAGATGTTAAATGACTACTTTTTATATGCTCGAGTCTTATGATTTTTCAAGTGTAACCTTAACTGTATATTTTTTTCTGAAAGATTCAGAATAGATTTCTGGCATTAATTAATAAGAAGAAGAAGAAGCCCCAGTGTTTGGCATTAATTCAGAATAGCCCCACAACACAAAAAAGGGGTGGGGGGGGGGGGGGGGGACACTGATTACAGGCTAGGGGTTCTGTCAACTAGATGGCCAAGTGTTTGGCACCGGATGAAACCCAAAGTCTGGAAGTATCTTTGACTTCCTCAATGATACTGCTTGGCGTCTTCACTTAATCATTGAAAATTCTTCTGTTTCTTTCACACCAAGATCACTAGCCATCTCCGTCCCACTATCGCCATGTCGGACCGCGGTTCTACATACACCGGGGCTCACGGGGGGCAGGAGGTAGCGGCTGGGCGCGTGGATTTGACGGACGCGTGGCGGCGCGGCTACCGGATGTCGCCGCCAGTAGCGCGTGCTTGCCGGAGGTGTGGATCTAAATATTTTCATATATACCCATACTTTTTATATAGATCCCTTGTTTGGATCACTATTAATAATCACAGTCTGATTATTTGTAATAAAAACACTTTCATTTTACAAACAGGCCCCTATCTTGAGAGATCCGAATATTTTGTAGAAATGTCTCTAATTTTTTGTTTCCCCCTTCTCCCTGCTCGCTCGTCGACGGCCAACCGCCACCACGGTCTTCCCGGACGCAATTGCGAAGCCCAATGCCATCCATCCCCAGCTGAAAGCGGTAAGCCCTAGCGCCATCCCTTCGCTCTATTCTGTCTCCAGCCGCCATCTCTGCATTGAGGCATGGTGACTCGTCGGTGCGCAGCAAGCAGGGACGACTCCTGGCAGATCTAGAGGGGATGAGCTTAGGCCCCACCCTAAGATTTGGCCCAAGCACTATTATCCTTAAGTTTTCTCTAATCTGTTCTTATTTAGTATTTATAGAAAATTAGCTACTAATTATTTTCTTATGTACAACAGTTGATAATTGAATTGATGAAATGAAAAGTGAGAAATTATATTTTTTATGAGATTAAGTTAACTTATTCACTATTATTTTTAAAAAATCCTTCTATTGAACCACCCTAAACTAGAAATTCGACATCCGCCGCTGCTCCTCCGTGTCAGTCTCCGTGCCATAAGCTCGGCATGGAGGAGGAGGACCGTGCGAATTCAATGCGCAAGTGCACTACTTCTCTGGACCAATCGACCTCGAGCTCTACAAGATGCCAATGGGGCAGACACTTCCAGACTTGCGAGCATTACTGCTGCAACGCAAACACAACAGACAAGATGCATACTTTGACGTCTTCCGATGCTGCGAACAAAATTAAAGGTCAAAAGCGCTTGACGGATCTTTCTTTACTGAAAGCGCGTCGCGCTCCAGGCCAGAGAGAGGGCCCACGTCGGCTCCGAAAATATTGGCCGTCGGATCACGATCCGACGGTCAGAAATAGATAGGGACGTAAATTTTGCAAAAAAACACCGAGTTTTATTAAAATGAACATAGAGTCCATCAATTTAATGGAAACCCCTCGGATTTTGTGGAGCCTTACTTTACAAAAAAACCCTGAACTTTTAGTAATCGTGCCGTACTCCGTGAATTTTGTAAAAAAAACCCTAGACTTTGTTAAAATGATTCTGAAGTCCACCAATTTTATGAAAACCCCTTGAAATTTTCAGTAATCGACCGGAACTCCGTCGACGCCAAATTTACCAAATAACCCCCGCAGTCTACCAATTTTACGAAAATCCCCCCAAACTTTTTGTAGTTCAATTTTTTTAAAATAAAACTGAAGTGGAGGGCATATTTCTGCGCGGCAACACCGCGCAATGTTCTAGTCTTAGCCTAAACCGCAATACAACGGTTCTTCTTCAGCAAGGATCACCAAGCGTAAACTCCGCAGTCCGCCGTTTATAAAGGGACGTAAGCCCATAAACAAAGAGGCAGCCTCCTCGGACCCTCTTTCTCTAAGTCTTATACCGGTATATGTCTTTATGAATGTTGCTGCTGACATCTATGCTCCTAAAAAGTTTTGTTGCACTTGTGTGCCCTCACATTTTTTTTCTTTTACCCGTGTAACCTTTTGGACAGAATGGAGGCTAACGGTGGCTAACGGAGGTGGTAAAAAATAATTGTATCCATCTTTATCTTCTTCCTTCCCCAGCTCTCTCCTCGCGCCCTCGATGGTGAGCCACCACGCTGCCGCTTCCTACTACCCGTCGCCCTCCTCCTCAACCGGCGCCGCGGCCGGCGCGGTAAGGGCGCCAGGGCAGCTGTGCGCCGCCTCCTGCTACTCCTAGGGCGGCGGCGGCCGCTCGGGCGCAAGGGAGCGGCCGGCGGTGGGCTTGACCGGCGGCAGGGTGGGGCAGCGGCCAGCGCGACATGGCGAGGCCGGTGCGCCCAACGGCGCGGCGCAGGCCCGCGCAGGGGTGCCATGTGACGAGCCGGCGCGGCCGTGTTCCCAGCGACCTAGGCAAGAATGCACAAAACCAGAGGGAGTATGACGAGGCGAACCCATTTTTGTGGTTAGCTCATGTAGAGGAGGTCGGGAGGTAAATGCTCACAGTGCAGGTACACCACCTGGAACGACAAGGCCCGCAAGCGCCGCTGTAACATCCTAAAAATTCACCAAAATAAATCACCCGCCAAAAATCATTTCAAAATCTTTTCCGCCGCTGAGCCCAAATCTTTTCCGATGATTCGCCGTTCGACACCGAAATCAATCACCATCCCATCTATCTTTTTCCCTCATTCCGGGTGCGTCCCGTACCGCCAAAGCCACAGAGCGCGCACTCTCGACTGTCGCCACTAATCCCGCCGACACCCCTCCTTCTGTCCCTTCTTTCTTTTTCTTTTTCCCTTTCCTCCCCCTTCCTTCCCCTTCCCTTTCTCCTCCCTCACGGCCACGTGCTGCCCGCCGAGCACCCCTTCCTCACCAGCGGCCCCCCCTGCCACCACGTCCCATCCCCTCTACGCTGTCGTTCCCACTTGCCCGCCTCGTCGTTCGCACACATCCAGCAGCAGCGGCAGAGCTCGCACGAAGCCGAGCTCGTGCAGCACACCGCGCCACCTCCATTGGCTGCCGGCCACCCCCACTTGCACTGCCCCCCTCCCACTTGCGCGCCACCCCTGCACGCCCGTCCCCTCTCCATCGCCTCCGCGCCGCTCCACGACGCCACGGCTGCCCCCTCCGCCATTAACGTGCTGCAGTGCTTGCCCCTTCACCGGCCACCACGAGCCCGTCCTCCCCACCTCGCCTAGGCCTATAAATAGTCCCCTCTCGTCTCCCTTCACCTCCACAACCCCGGCCACCGCTGCTCGCCTCCTCCCTAGCCCTGCAGCGCCGCCGCCTCGAGCTCCTCCACCCGCCTCTGCCCACTATCGTGGCTATCCCTCCACGCGCCATATCCGCCCAAGGTGAGGAGGGGTATCGAATCGCCTCGCTCTCTTCTCCATTTTCCCCCTCCTCTCGGTCGCTGCAGTGCCCCGAGTCGCCGGTGCCTAGGGCGCCGTGCGCCCCCTTTCCCCCTCCTCTGTTTCTGGCGAGAGGAGGAAGAAGAGGGCAAATTTGCCCTGAGCCCCCTCCCTTCCTTCCTTTTATGTTAAGAGCCCCTCCTCTCTCTCTATGACCTTTTCCATGAAAGCCCCTCCCTTGTTCCTTTTCATGAAGCAATCCCTCCACTACACAAAAGTAATTTCAATTAGACTTCTGCCCTTTCTAGAGTGATCCAAATATTTCTAGAAATTCTAATCGAGTTCTTTCCCTCCCAAAAGTATTGACAAGAAGACCCTTGAACCTTTGTTTAGCCCTTAAACAACTCTTTAACTTATCATTTCATGCGCCAAAAATCCTCCAATTACCTCCGAATTCGACCACGCCATTTCTAAAATCATTTTGGCCGACGCTATCCAAAAATCTCCCTAAAATATTCTTCCTACCTTCATTTCCTAATTTTCCCTGATTCGAGCTCAACGGTAAAACTTTTATTTTTTTTTCTTTATTGTGTGCTTGTTTGTGTGCTTCGTAGATGACGGTGTGATCAAGGGAGAACCCATTGAGGAGTTGGCCGAACAGTGCCGCGAGCCGAAGCTTTAAGACCCGTACCACGAGCAGGAGCTCCTGGAAGGCTTTGAAGATGGTAAGTTCAATCTCATCCTTGATGCATATTTAACCTAGTTTTACAAACACAACCTATTGGCCTATTTATAAAGTTGCATATGATTTTATTGCTGAAACATGATTAGATAGACACCCCTTGATTGCTATGATCATTCCTTGATTGACCTAGATTAATCTCTAAACATGACTTGTTCGATTTGGATGTTAATCACTGCTAGAAATACTTAGGACTATGTTACTCATTACACTTCAAATATAATTACAACATGTTTTCTTAAAGGAAAAATGTGTGAGTATTTGTAAAGGGAAAAATGGGATTTTTTTGGAAATAAAAGAAAAAAGATGCTTAGATGCGATGGATGGCATTTTGTGTGAATTGCCATATGTTGGGCTCGTACCTTTGTGGTTGAGCAAGGTCGGAAGATATCCATCTTGTCACAATTAAGGACCGAGTTGATGTGTCATCTTGCCTAACTCAATTTATCTTGCAACCACTCGACCATTGTGTGTGGCAATGGCTTAGCATAAATCTCACTAGATAGTCTGTTAATCATCATGAGAGCTGGGAGCAACGGGTGATCAAGAAGACGGGATAAGATCTGGATGACTTAGGCCCCGGTTAGACCTCGTTGGTAGGTCAATGACCCCTTGGTGGATCTCGTGGTGGCTGATCAGGTCTAGCTAAGGTGGGTAATGGCTTTGTTGGGATCTGCACTGACACTAAGGTGATTGTGTTGCGGTACCCCACTTGTGGGTAAAGTGTACAACCTCTGCAGAGTTAAAACCTATTCTAATAACCGTGCCCATGGCATTGGGCGAGTTACGTTTTTGTCACATAACTAGATTTTGGGATGAATGGTTCTATGGAGTGAGTTGTTTTTGGAAGGTGTTCGGCAGTTGTGCCGTGCGCTACGGCGGATGAGGAATCCGGTGGTATTAAAACTTGAATCCTGTGTGGATCAACCCCAACTATCAAATTGGTTACTAAAATAACTGTTTTGTGCAAACCTTTCTTTTTTAAAAATGGACCCTTGCATGTGTTAAAATCTTGCTTTACGGCAAATTAACCTTAGCCTTATCCTTGTTATATTCTGTGCATAATTTTTGCTATCCCCTTCATGGATAGGGTTGAACTTGTTGAGTACTTTTGTACTCACCCCAATATATGTTGTTGCTTCAGAGGAAGATCCGGAGTTCGTTGTTGAAGATGTCGAGTAGAGGTTGCGTCCGCACCCAACGCTGCTTGTGGTGTTGGCCCTTTGCAGGATGCTTCTGCTGGTGCGATACTCTGAGCCCGATATGGACCCCGCCTGGGCCGTGCTTTGGTGTATCAGTGTAGCCTTGTTACTTCTTATTATCGTTTGTATCGAGTGTTCGCCTCCACGGAGGTTGTATGGTGATTGAACTATCTGTTGAATAAATGTGTTATCAGCCTCCTGGGACTGATATTTGTATCACATTTAGTCTATACTTATGTGGGGATGCTTCAGCCGCCTCCACGACGGCCTCCTGTCCGGACCCTGCCTGCCCTGGGTGCGCCCCTAGCCGCGTCCCCAACCGCCGCTCCCTGGTCGTGCCCCGGCCGGCCTCACCGCGACCGCCCCAACGCATGGCGGCGGGGATCTGGATGGAAGAATTTCACAAGATTTGTTGCGATTGGAATAGAGAGCAAGAGTCGAAGTAGTACCTGGTGTCGTGACGGCGATTGTCGTGATCTTGGCCCTGGTGTCGATTCGTAATCTCGCAGATGGGAGACTAGGTGCGTCAGGCCATACAACTATGGCTGGGCATTTGGGTAACCCAAAAATTTCAAGCCGGATTTTTTGAGTTTTCAAATTTCAGGTATTGAGAATTGGTACCCAAAATTTGCCCGAAACAATAAAAACCCAAAAATTAGGGTTCGGGTTCGGGTAACCCCGAACTACCCGATTTCAAGTGGCAGCGCTACAGCAGGAGCGGCGGCGACGGCGGCGGCGACGGCTTGGCCAGGGCGCCCTGCGGAAGGGAGCGGGGGTAGGGGCGTCAGCGGTGCGGTGGGGGTGGACTGCGGGGGCGGGGGCCCATCAGGGGGCGAGGAGGTGCCGCGGCGCAGATACCGGCAGCCGGCGGACGGCGGTGTGGAGACTGGCGGCGGGCGATGTCGCTGACTGCACTGGCAGCCGGCGGGGGCGGGGGCGGTGTCGCCGCATTGGGGGGCCAGGAGGCACCACGGTGGGCGGTGGCACCGTCGAGTCTCGAGTGGTGGCTGGGGGGGCGAGGAGGGGGGGGAGAGGGCGGCGGGGAGGGTACTCAGGTAGCGTTGGGGGGGGGGGGGGGAAGAGGGGTGTGGGGAAGGCAGGTGCCTAAAGTTAGGGTTAAGGGGCTTGGTGTGCTGTGCTGCAATGAATAAATATACTTGGGCTGGGCTGTTTCGGGTTGTTCGGGTACGATGGTTCGATACCCGAATTACCCGTAATAATTTCACGTACCGTGATCTTTTCGGGTTCGGGCTCGAGTTTTTCGGGTACGGGTTTCGAATTTCGGGTATTCTACCCACCCATACGTACAACGACAGGAGGAATGGCCGCGTCTCTTCCTTCCTTTCCTTCCCCAAGGTGGCGGCGCGGTCGCGACTCCTCCACCTTATGCCTTCGACGTCCACTACTTCTCCGTTGCCGTCGCCCGCCGGCAGCGAGCGGTCAGCAAAGCAGTGCACAACCCCCCCCCCCCCCCCCCCCCCCCGCCTTCTCCACTTAATTATTGGGCCTAAAAACACCAAACGGTCCCGAGACCAAAACCGAAGTCCACTGCATCCCTTGAGTGTTTGTGGCCCACTGATGTTGTACAGCCCAACAGCCTAAGAAAACTGAACTTTTTCATCAGAGCTTGAGCTTTTACATGGTGTTCTCCAGTCCAGTATTAAGCCCTTTCTGGAGATCAAAAAAAGAAAGAAAGAAACTCCCTATTCCAGTGAAAGGTGCTCTCAGCTCTAGCTCCTATAGTGAATGGTTTCCCTCTCACTTCGCCATCTCTCTATCTCAACGCTCCCATATTGTTAACTCCGTGTGGCAGTTTTTCTTGTCACGTTGGGACTGACGGAGACTTCCAGTCTATGTCAGTGCCTCGATGGGTTCGAGCCTCTCTACTCGACAGGATGCCGGAGAAAGGAGGCGTTGAAATGTGGGGAGGAAAATCACTTCGTGACCCTGCCGGCGGGGGATGAAGGAGTTCTTGCCCGCACGTTAAAAACAGAAGCTTGGACCAGTGCGCAGTGTTGACGGCCAAAATTGGCAGGACTGGTCTAACCGGTATGGTTAGGCAGTCTAACCGGTATGGTTAGGCGGTCTGACCGGTCGACGCGTATGTAGCCGGTCTGGCACGACCAACCGGTGTGACCGGTGGGTCTGACCGGTGTGACCGGTCTAAGCAGAGTTCGAGAACACAAAACAATCTATTACTTTTATCGTCTTTACTTTTATCTCCAAACCCTAGCTTTTCCAATCTACTATCTGTTGTTCTTCCTTCGTCTTTGCAACATCTGAAGGCGTTCTAGGTGGCCTGCCGATCCTAGAACAACCCTACGTGTGCTTGCCCTGACGGGGTCCCTCCCGGGCTAGCGTTCGTCGGACTTCGCCGCTTCACCTCGGCGACCGGTCTGACCGGTCCCTCTGACCGGTCTGACCACCTTACGCAGGAGGCGCTGCATCGAGCCCCTCGTCGTGCCGCGCGATCGTGCGCACTCGTGTGTTGGCCCTAGATTGGCGCTAACATATTTTGGCAACTCCACTGGGAAGAAAGATCTTGGTTAACAAAAACCGATCTAATCTACCTCAAGAGGATGGGATCAACTGCCAACATCGACACAGAGAACATCAACCCGACCACTGAGGAGCATCTTCCTGAAGATGTTCGCCAATTGCTGGAGGAGCGTAAAAAAAAGCGCGATGAAGAAGATCTGAAAGCGGAACTTGCAAGCATCAAGGTTGATCGACGTGGCAAGGTCACCAAGATCAAGAAGATCGACTTCACTTCTACTTCTGCAGATGGATCTGAGGTAACACCCCCTGTAAGTGCCACATCTACTGGTGTTACTATGGAACAAGTTGAAAATTTGTTTGCTGAGCGAGATGTGCGTTTAGTTGATCTGTTTACTGAAAAGTTTCTGATATTGACTGGTAAGCAACCGGTAATTGATGACACATCGCCTATTTCTACTGTTGAATCTACTGATATCCTTGTCTCTCAACCATCGGTAACTTTACCGGCGAGTCAACCGCCGTATGGAATGCCAACCAATTACTTCAGTGGTCAAACAGTAACGCCAACAAATGCGTTGGTGGCTCCGCAAACATATTCTGATCCGCTTACAAGTGTTCATGGTTCGGCTAACTTTCGCCGAACGTATGAGTTGGAAAATTTTACGCCACCACATTCTACTCATACTTATAACATGCCATCGGTACCCCCCAGAAACACCATGCCACATATCGGTCCTATCATGGATGAGATGTTTGACCGATACATGCAGCGATGGCAACACAGGCAGCAACCGGTCAGACCAACCCCATCATCCGGTCCGACCGGTTCCCCCGGTCATGCGATATCAAACCAACAGATCGTGTCTACCTCCACACTGCCAAATTCATCAATTAATCTTGAAAAATTTCTTGCTGAATGTAAGAATGATTTGGCTAAGATGATCAAAGAAAGTCTTGGAGTGGAAGTTAAAGGCAAAACTCTATCTTACCAAAAGCCGTATCCTATGTCTTTTGATACGGCTACTTATCCTACTAGTTTTAGGTTGCTTGAATTTGTGAAGTTTAATGGAGATGATAGTAAAAGCACTTTTGAGCATGTTAGCCAATATCTTGCACAATTAGGAGAAGCTAGTTCTATAAATGAATTAAAAGTTCGTTTGTTTTCTTTATCTTTAACCGAAACTGCTTTTTCTTGGTTTAGTTCTTTGGCTCCTAACTCCATTACTTCATGGGAACAATTAGAGTAAAAGTTTCATGATCACTTCTTTTCTGGAAGTTATGAGCTTAAATTGTCCCATTTAACATCGGTTAAGCAAATATGTGATGAATCTGTTAATGAATATATTAGAAGATTTCGCGATACAAAAAACCGATGCTTTAATGTGAATCTTGCTAAAATAGATCCAGCAGATTTAGCTTTCAATGGCTTGAGATCTCACATTAAAGAAAAACTAGAGGGCAATGACTTTTTTGCGGTTAATCAAGTGCATCAAAGAGTTTTGGCTGCAGAAAGCCGAAGAAAAGAGTTGCAAGAAAGTCATAGACATTATCGTCCAAATACTCATGCTCTTGAGTATCATTCAGATTCTTCGGACGATGAGTCAAAAGATGTTTACGCTGCTGAATTTGTGTGGTCGCCCAATGATAAACCAAGTACTTGCGCTTCTTTAAAGCCGATTTCTAAAAATCGGCATGATGAGGTTAAGTATAACTTTGATGTGTCAAAGTGTGATAGAATCTTTGATGAGTTGGCAAGACTTGGTAGGATTAAGTTCTCTCACACAATTCCGCCGGTAGATGAGTTGAAGCGGCGTGCTTATTGTAAATTACACAATAGTTTTTCTCATGCTACCAATGATTGCAATGTTCTTCGTAGACAAATGCAATCAGCCATAAATGAAGGACGATTAGTTATATCTACAATGCAAGTTGACCAGAATCTTTTTCCAATACATACACATGTGCTTGAATTGAAGAATCCTAAGGTTTTAATTCGGCCAAGTCAATCTGAATCAACTAAAGGGAAAAATGTGATCATTGGGGAAGAGAGGCCTGAGAGAAAGGTGCCGCAGAGCAAGACTCCTCGAGTTGCAACAAAGACATCAACACTCGGGGGGCAAGGCAAAGGAAAGAAGACTGGCAGCAATTTGACCGGTCAGACCGGTCCTCAGGGTGGTCTGACCGATTCCCAGACCGGTCTGACCGGTGTGTCCAGTAAATCTGAAAATTCCTCCACGGTTGGAATTAGAATAAGGCCGAGCTTCAAAGTGCTTCTGGCCAAATATGAGAAGGAGGGAGCTGCCCAGAAGCTCAAGGAATGGCCAGATGAAGCCAAAGGTACCAAGTCAACGTCAACATCTAGTGAGCAATCGGATTCTCGCATAAATCAAGGTAATTATGTTTTAACGCCAAATTCTGAGCCGATTGCTCCATGATTCTGGTCATATCCTTGTTATTATACACCTTTGGATTATAGTAGGATGTATATGCAGCCATATTATATTCAATGTCCTTCTATATATCCAAATTGTATTCCACAAAGACCGATTAGCAATAATCTGGTCGAAAAAGACCTTAATTGCAGCAAGGAGAGTGAGAAGGATGTGAAGAAAGATTCAAAGTACTTACAGCCGAGGTGGTGTCCCTCAGGCTTATCTCACACTCAAAAGAGAAGGTTGCAACATTTGCGCAATCAAGAAAAGATGGAGCAACAAGTGGAAGTCGAGCCAAAAGGCTGGTAGCTACGAAGAAGGTTTGGAGGCCTAAGCAAATTGTTTCATCATCAACTTGAAGAAAAGCAAGACATGACCGATAATTTTTATCGTCATTAGCACAAAATATGGCCGATGTATTATTGATCATCGCCCTTAGACAATTTTGGTCCAGAAGAGTGTTCTTTTGCACGCAAGCTTTGCCAAAGAACAGTAGCGCATATGTTGACAGCCAAAATTGGCAGGGACCGGTCTGACCGGTATGTTTAGGCGGTTTGACCGGTCGACGCGTATGTAGCCGGTCTGGCACGACCAACCGGTCTGACCGGTCCAAGCAGAGTTCGAGTACAACTAGAGTTTTTCGTAGATTTAGATCTTGTAATAGGATTTCTTGGGGGGCAAGTCCGCCCACCCTATAAATATAAAGGGTCACGGCCGATTGAGGCATCCAATCGATCAAAACACAAAACAATCTATTACTTTTATCATCTTTACTTTTACCTCCAAACCCTAGCTTTTCCAATCTCCTATCTGCTGTTCTTCCTTCGTCTCTGCGACGTCTGAAGGCGTTCTAGGTGGCCTGCCGATCCTAGAACAACCCTACATGCGTTTGTCCTGACGGGGTCCCTCCCGGGCTAGCGTTCGTTGGACTTCGCCGCTTCACCACGGCGACCAGTCTGACCGGTCCCTCTGACCGGTCTGACCGCCTTACGCAAGAGGCGCTGCATCGAGCCCCTCCTCGCGCCGCGCGACCGTGCGCACTCTTGTGTTGGCTCTAGATTGGCGCCAACACGCAGCCGAGTGCAGTAGAAAATGCTCCCTCGTTAAACTTCAGTCTCCATCACATCAAACGAGAATATTGCTATTTAGAAATAGTAATTAAAATCTATTTATAATTTTTTTCATAGTTGAGTGCTAATTCGCGAGATGAATTTAATGAACCTAATTAATTTATGATTTGCTACAATGATTCTACAGTAACCATCCGCTAATCATGAATTAATATTGCTCATTAAATTCTTATCATGAATTAGCCCAAGGTTCTACAATTATTTTTTCATTTAGATTTTATTTAATATTTCTAAATGGCTACAGTGATATTTGGATCCAGTGACTTATTTTACAGTTAGATGTTTGGATCCAGTGACTTATTTTAAGTCCATGTCACCTCGAATGTTTGATGCTAATTAGAGGGCTAAATATGAGCTAAGTATAAGACTAAATGCATAAATGGAGACTTATTTACGACACGAATCTATTAAGTCTAATTAATCTATCATTAGCCTATATTTACTGAGCACAATATTGTCAAATTATGAACTAATTAGGCTTAATAGAGTCTATATTTAATACTTTTAATTAATTCCAAATATCTGATGTGATGAGAACTTGAAATAAATCCTTGGAACCAATCCAGGCCGGATCCAAACACCGAAGTTTCATTCTCGACCTCTCTTCCCATATTCCACGCACGAGGCCGGGATTGAATTATTGCGGGATTGAATTATTGCAGGATTGAATCATCGCAGACTTTTCTATCCTGTATATCCCCACGTCTTGATTCTATGAGAGCCACGTTTCGATTTGACGCCTTGAGACAGACAGAAGATCCCAAGTATGCCTCTATTTCTTGCGGTCCAACTGCATCATGGCTACATGCTACTTTCTTCACCCTTCAGAGCCAAACAAACCAGAACTGAAGAACCTAATGGGCAACGCAGTAATGAACATGGCACCATTTATGCCATTTCGAGTGATTTTGGTGATCGAATGACAACACAACACTTGGACTAACATGATTGTTAAGATGATCATTCTCAGACTTTTAGGTTCAAGTGATGACAAAGAGAAAGAGAAGATATGCGTAGCAAGGCCTGAAGGGCCGCCAAACGCCGCCCCTACGGGGGTTCCTCTTCGGATCAGGAGCACCGGAAAAACCGATGCCTAAGCATCAGTGCATCCGACGCTTGTCGGAAGAACCGGCGCTATGAAGTTTGGTGCAAAAGGGAATCGAAGCCAAGTCAGCCTATAGGCACCGGTTGAACCGACGGTCCAAAAAAGGGCATCGGTGCATTGGGCGTCCTATGTTCCAGAGACGATGTCAAGTGCCCAGGAGAAGTTTCTTCAGCACCGGTTGAACCGACGGTGCATCGGAGTATTGCATCGGTGCAATGACGTCAGCCGTCAGGAGAAGATTCTTAAGCACCGGATGAACCGGTGATCCATCGGTACAAAGCATCGGTTCAACCGGTGGTCTCTGCGTCAGCTGTCAGGACTTCAACGGCTACTTCGGGTTATGAGTGACCGGATGAACCGACGCTACCCCGCCAAGAGGCATCGGTTCTTCCGGTGATACGCAGAATTTTGCTGACCGTTGGAGCAACGGCTACAAGACTTGGTGGCCTATATATACGCCTCACCCCGGCCATTTGAAGATTGCTGGAGTCCCAAGACACCTCATACACATCCAAGAACATCTCCAAGCCATACAAGAGCTCATAGATCATATCCTTAGCTTATAGCACTAGCTTTGTAAAGTGTGAGTGCTAGATTAGCTCTTAGTGAGTGTGATTGCAAGGCCTTGAGCCTTTGTGCTATGGTTCTCTAGTGAATCAAAACAAGAGCTTGGCGCACCGGCACCTTTGAGCGTGAAGCTCGCCGGCAACGTCATCGACCCTCCGACTTGGTGTGGAGCGGCGACGACACTTTGTGCGGGGGACGTGGAGACCCCCATCCTTTGTGGAGGAGCTCCTTAGTGGAACCCGGGGCCAAGGTGACCGTGATTGTGTTCACGGAAGAGACTTGGTGGCCGAGTAGCAATACTCTTAGTGAGTGCTATAACAACGTGGATGTAGGTGTGCCTTTGTGGCTAACCGAACCACGGGATAAACACCCACGTCAAGAGTTTGCTATCTCATATCCCTCTCTTTAAGCTTCCGCATTTCATACTAGCAATTTGTGTGCCTTTACTTTCATAGAATAGTTTCTTGATTGGAAAGACTATAGGTTGCTAAACTCTTTTGTGATAGGGGTTTCACACTAGAACAACCTAGTTGCACATCTAGATAGCATGTTTTAGTTTAAGTTTTGTGCAAACTAGTTGGAGCCATAGGTCTAAGTTTTTATTAGAGCCTAATTCACCCCCTCCCTCTCTTAGGCTAGAGCACCCGATCACTTTCAAACGCCAACCTCCATGTTTTCTTCCTCCTATTCTTGATCTTGAGCTGTTTCTGCGAGTCCAACGACCAGCTAACACAGGCAAACTCACTCTCCCCCGGCGACATGCTCATCTCTGAGGGGAGAGTCTTTGCTCTTGGCTTTTTCTCCCCAACCAACTCCAGCAAGAGCTTGTACCTTGGAATCTGGTACCACAACATCCACTACTACAGAACAGACTTTTGTTCAAACCATTTGTCCCGATTGCCTTTGGGCCCGGAACAAAAGGTGGCTTTTGTCCCGGGTCCAACGGCTAGCCGGGCCAGCGGGGGGACATAGGTCTTTTGTCCCGGTTGGAGGTACCAACCGGGACAAAATGACCCCCTTTTGTCCCGGTTGGTGGCTCCATCCGGGATAAAAGACCCAACCCTTTTGTCTCGGTTGGTAACACCAATCCGGACTAAAGGGTGACCCTTTTGTCCCGATTGGTGGCACCAACCCGGACTAAAGGACCTTTTTGTCCTGGTTGGTGTTACCAACACGGACAAAAAACCCCTTCACGTGATAGTTCAAAAGAAAGTTATTCTTTACTAAGTCACATGTACTACTTATGTGAGTTGACACAGAAGCCATGCGCTAGGCAATAGGTCTTGGGTTCGAATCCCGCAGGGCGCAAAAAAATTTTAGTGTAAGGGACATTTTGTCTCGGTTCTACCACCCTCCAGAGCTTTTGTCCCGGCAGCCGAATCCCGGTTTCAAAACCGGGACAAATGACCCTTTAGAACCGGGACAAATGACCCGATCTGTAGTAGTGATCCCTGAGTGCACTGTCGCGTGGATCGCCAATCGCGACAGCCCAATCTCCAACCATTCATCCGTGAAGCTCACCATCACCAATAGTTCAGAGATGGTGCTGTTCGACTCTGAAGGACGCGCTGTCTGGATGACGGCGAACGCCACCACCGCTGGAGGTGCTGACGGGGCTGTCGCGGTTCTGCTCGACTCAGGTAACTTTGTGCTCCGGCTGCTCAACGGCACGGTCGTATGGCAAAGCATCGATCATCTCACCGACACTATACTTCCAAGCACGAGGTTCTCGCTGAGCTACAAGTCACAGGTGGTTGGACGCCTCGTTGCCTGGAAGGGCCCTAACGATCCATCTAGCCGGGACTTCTCCTTAAGCATCGATCCCAGCTCGAACCTTCAACTCTTCACCTGGAACGGGAGTTTGCCGTACAAGCGCCTCAATGTTGTCAACAAAGTTTTAGTATCCAGCACATACAATAGCTACTTTTAATTTCCGCTCTGTCATGTCTTAGTATCTCTACTACAGGGGGGATGAGTTGTACTACACCTACACCTACACAGTCTGGGTCACCCTACACACGCTTGTTGCTTGACAACAGAGGCAACCTGAGCCTCCTTAGCTGGAACAACACCACGTTGTCGTGGACAGTTGCTTCTGACGGCTACCCCCGCAGTTACTGTGCCCTCTACGCCTCTTGTGGACCGTTCGGTTACTGCGACGCGGTAGCTGTCCCGACGACATGCAGCACTAATGCGTAAGTGTTGGGGAAAGAATTCATTGATGTTTCTACTAGCAGGCAAATAACAAAAGAAGAAAGTCCAAAAGAAAATGATGCTAGAGTACTTGAGATCTACTGATGAAGCAGGGAACAAGAATATAGAGTTCCCATTTGTTGGCTTCAACGACATTGTTGCAGCAACAGACAATTTCTCTGACACCAACATGCTTGGCAAGGGAGGTTTTGGTAAAGTTTACAAGGTACTAGATAAAAGTTTCACTTGATTGTTATACTGATAGAAAATTATATGGTCCATAACTGTGTTTTTGATGAATGAGGGATCATGCAGGGAATGCTGGATGGTACCACGGAAGTAGCTATTAAGAGACTAAGCAAGGGTTCTGGACAAAGCACGGAGGAATTCAGAAATGAAGTAGTTTTGATTGCAAAACTGCAGCACAAGAACCTAGTTAAGCTTCTAGGTTGCTGTATTCATGAAGATGAGAAGATGCTGGTTTACGAGTACTTGCCCAACAAAAGCTTGGATTACTTCCTCTTTGGTGCATTCAGTTTCTAACTTTTCATAACGTTTACAAAACTCAACAAATAAATGTGCATATGTGCCTTGTTCCATAATATTCTTATCAGACTCTGCAAGGAAATCAATGGTTCAGTGGCCGACAAGGTTCAAAATAATCCAGGGAGTGGCAAGAGGAATTATGTACCTCCATCATGACTCAAGATTAACTATAATTCATAGAGATCTGAAAGCAAGCAACATCTTGTTAGATAAGGAGATGAGCCCAAAGATAACAGATTTTGGCATGGCTAGGATATTCTGTCGTGACCAGCTCCAAGCAAATACTAACGGAGTTGTAGGAACATAGTAAGTGACTCTTGCACTGCCAAATTTTCAGATACATTTGGTTTATTACACTTACAAAAAATATGCAATCCTTTTGGTAATATCATTTGCATGCACAGTGGTTACATGTCTCCTGAATATGCAATGGAAGGAGCCTTTTCAGTCAAGTCTGACACCTACAGCTTTGGTGTTCTAATGTTGGAGATTGTAAGTGGTCTAAAGATCAGCTCACCATATCTTATCAAGGATTTTCCTAACCTCATAGCATATGTAAGCAGGGTTTTCTCTACCGGTATTTTAAAAATCTCGGTGGTCACCGGTAAACGGGAATATCAGATATATCGGGAATTTATCGGCGATACAAAAAAACTTTCGAACAAAATTTACAAAAAAATATTTTTTTTGTTCAGAAAATCATGTACATCAATTCTATATCATTTTAGATAAAAAGCAAATGTACACATACTATAAACTACCGATTCAATGATATTTGTATGAATAGTACCTTCAGCACACAATTTCAAATAATATAGATGCAATCCCAAATAAATATTACACAAACATAATTAATTGGGATTTTAGGGTTAGGAACGGGTTTTTATTGGGTTCCAATTACTTGGCGGGCTTGCACAACATTTGGGCCCAATTTTTAGCACGCACAGTTTCAAAATGCCGAAAATTTTGGGCGGCACCAGCAAAATACCGGGCTCCACCGGTAGACGGGAGATTTCAGAAATTTCGGAATTTCTGGGCCGGTAGGAAAAACCGTGTATGTAAGTACTAGGAATGCTCAGAATTCAGAACTACAACTATCCACAGGGGAAAAATATGAGTTACTGTGAAATTGTGTCATGGTTCAGGCATGGAACTACTGGAAAGATGGGAAAATAGAAGATTTGTTGGACTCATCAATGGTGGAGGATTGCTCCCTCGACGAAGTTTCACGATGCATCCATGTAGCACTCTTGTGTGTTCAAGACAGCCCAAACTGCAGGCCGATCATGTCAGCGGTTGTGTTCATGCTGGAGAACAAAACAACCCCACTTCCTAAACCGAAGCAACCTGTATATTTTGTTAGGGACTACGAACCTAGAAGGGCTAGTGATAACATGGAACCATCTATGAATGATGTCAGTCTCACTACGCTACAGGGCCGTTAGATGTTCTGCCTGTGAGCTAGCTTGGTGAAACTGCATACTGAGTACTGACAAGTGAATTTCTTCTTGCTCGTTTGGTGGTTGTACTGCCTGTGAGCTAGCTTATCATGTGTATAACACTGGATTTCATTGGACGGATAGAAATTTGTGAATGATATTAGGATTCTCTATTGAGAAGTTTAGCTTAGGTAATTTTGTTGGTAGTAGGGGAGATAGTATCGCTCCACCTCATGTTCCCACCGAAGACGGCTCCACCTCCGGCGACCCGCCCGGCGGTGGCTTATCCATCGGCGGCGCAGGAGGATCTCACACGTCGTGCAACCCCTCCACCCGCGCCCGCCCCGTCCGCTGACCAAGCCCACACGCGCAAAGGGGTGTACCAGGAAGCCAGGAACCTGCCCCCACGGGTCAGGGAGTCATCGTCCTCCTCAGGTACCCCCACCAACCCAGAGACACTTGGCAGCGGATCAGCGGGGGTGGGATCGGATCCTGCGGCTGTGCGCGAGCGCTTTCACCCAGGTGAAGAAATCGAAAGCTTCTTCGGCCAGCTCTGGATCGTCCCCTCTTCCCCGAGTCCTAGGGTTCATGGTGATGAGGGTTTCCTGGCTTGGGTTCGCAAGGATCTGGTGAAGAAGAAGCAATTCACCTTAGCGGATTGCTTCCCAGTCAGTAGAGCCGATCGATTGGTTTCCAAGCCCACCCGTATCAGTTTCTCGAGAGATATTTCGGGAAAATCACACCAGAGGGAGTCGTACGCGGAGGTGGTGCGGCGGCGAAAGATGGAAGAAGAAAAGGGGCGCTGGGTTTGGCAACCGGATGTTCGCCAACCTCGCCTACCTCCAAGACCTGCCCGGAACCAACAATTTCCTCCCCGCCCTCATCAACCTCCAACTGACCAGGGTCGAAGGCCACCACAAGGATACAATCAGAGCAGACAACAGGCACCACCAGGGAATCGCAATCAGAGTGGCTGTTTCAATCAGGGTCCTCATCCTCATCCCCAGACTCAACAACCCCCAAATCGAACTGCACCAAAACAGCAGAAAAAGCAGGATCTGCGGAAGGAGGATGCCGACCCTCCCACCATTGATGCGAGGTACAGATCTTTGACTTGCTTCAATTGTGGTGAGCCAGGTCACTTTGTTGGAATTTGTGGGAAGCCAAAAATATGTTTCATCTGTGCTGTGCCCGGTCACCACATGGATCTATGTCCTATGTGGTCTGCTTCTCACCCTACAGCCACTTTCTATGGCAGTGCAAATTCAGGACTAGGTTTCTACCACATTGAGGTCTCTGGAAAAAGCCCGAGTCAATGGCTGAATCTTACAAATTGTGTAGTCAATGTGATCTCTGGACAGATTTCAGTTGCTGAGCTTGAAAAGGAACTGGGTGAGATATATTGCAAGGAATGGCCATGGCAAATTAGGGAGCTGGAAACTGGAAAATTCTTGGTCAGGTTCCCCCCCACAAAAAAGTCTCTGACATCAAAAACTACCCTTCTTTCAATTTGAGGAAAGCTGGTGTCATTGTGGAAGTCCTAGAATGGGTGGGAGAAACTAAACCCTTCGACTCTTTGCAAGAGGTTTGGGTACAAATGAGAGGAATCCCTCCCAAATGGTGCGATTGGAAAGTGTTTGCACAAATCTCCTCCTGTTTCGGTTTGCTGTTAGAAGTGGACTGGGCCACAATTTTCAAATCATTCTATGAAGTAGTGAGAGTGAAGATAGCATGTAAAGATTCCAGCAAAATTCCCATGGAAAAGCTTTTTGAGATGGATAGGAAACTATTTGATATACAGTTTGTGGTAGAAGGAGATCCCCTGAATCCAACTCTTATGGGACAAACAAATGATGATGATCCTGATCAAGATGATGACGAAGTTGATGATCTGGATGATAACATCCCAGAGAACAATGATATGGATATAGAGGAAAACAGAGGTCGTCACTACTCCAAAAACCCCTGCTGAGAATAGACCACAAGCTGGAGGTGATAAGCAGAAGGCAAAAACAGTACCTATACAATCAGTGTCACCATTGGATCAAATTCAAGCTGACCAAATGATGGAATCTCTGTCAAATTTGGATACACACATAACCAACTCAGAGAGAGAAGAGGATGTATCTAGATGGAAAGAATTCAGACAGTTAGCCCTAGATAGCCAGGAGACAAATGAATGCTTCAAACTCTTAAGAGCAATGGAACTGGAAGAAACAGGCTATGATACTGACATTAATGCTAGTGAAGAGATGCTTGACAATGATGTCGGTGAAACACAAATGGTTTCGGAAGAAACAACTATGGATTTTATCTCCACCAAAAGGAACTTGATGTCTGATTTAGAGGCTTGCATGATTCCTCCTGATCATCAGGTTGACCTGAACCAGGAAGTTAAAACCAAGAAATAGAAATGGGGACCCAACCTGCTGCATGATAGACCAAGAAGACATGTTGAGGATGGTAGAACTACTCTACAGAAAGCTATGGAACTGAAAGCAATACAGAATTTAGAGGCTGGCCACCAGAAAAATCCAGGTATATCCTTTAATGTTCTTGACAGTTCTTGCCTACATGATATCTCTAGCAAAGTTAATGTTACTCTGGGCAATAATCGCCAAACTGCTTTTCAAAACATTGATGTTCTTAAAACTGTTGAGAAAGATAAATGTTCTGCTTTTATTGATGCCAATTCTGAAACTGTGCTACCTAGTAATCTTGACTTGAGTCAAAGTGAAGTTCACTCCAATGCAAAGTGTATGCCTTCAGTGCATGATACTGAGCAAATTTCCCCTAAGGAAACTTGGTCTCAAATAGTTCAAAAAGGCCTTAAGCCTTCCTTACAAAAAAATGTTTCCAATGAAAGGTGCATTTTGGAACATTAGAAGCCTGAATAAACTAGGCAGTTTTGAATGCTTTAAGGATTTCATTGATAACAATGATCTAGATTTTGTGGGTATAATGGAAAATAAAAAAGAATCTTTCCATGATTCTTTTTTTAGTAGTATTGGTCATAATTTCTCGTGGAACTTCCTGCCTGCTAGTGGTACAGCAGGAGGAATTTTAGTTGGTTTTAAACCAAATAAGTTTCAGATTATCAATTGGGATATTGGCTCCTTTTGTGTGACTGCAAAAATCATGAACTTATGCGATAAATTCATTTGGAGATTGGTAGCTGTTTATGGCTCTCCTTATGAACAAGGTAAACAAGATTTTATAGATGAGCTACATAGCACTCTAAATTTTTGGAATGTCCCAACTATGTTTGGGGGTGATTTTAACTTAGTTCGTGAAAGCACAGATAAAAACAACGGTAATATTAATTATCATTGGGCTGATGCTTTCAACAATTGGATCAATTCTGGTGGGTTAATTGAGATTAAGAATCATACCAGGACTTACACCTGGACAAATAATCAAGATGAGCCAAATTATGGCTGTTTTAGACAGAGTTTTTGTCACAACCAACCTTGAGAGCCATTACCCTGATGTTCAAATTAGGGCTGCTCCTAGAGTTGGAAGTGATCATGTCCCAATTCTAGTGGACCTAGGAACCACTCCTTCTCAAAAGCCATTTATGTTTCGATTTGAGAAATGGTGGCTGGAAAGAGATGAGTTCCAAACCCTTGTGGCTGAAGTCTGGAACACACCTTGTCATTTTGACAATCCCTTAGATAAATGGCAATCTAAGTTAAAGCTGTTAAGAAAGAAAATAAAAGGTTGGGCTAGGAATGTAAATGGAGAAATTAAAACACACAAGAAAGAACTCCTTGAGGAGTTTGACATCCTAGATGTTTTTTCTGAAGATAACATGCTTAATCAAGCCGAAAAACAGAGAATGTCTGAGATTCAAAATGATTTAAATAAAATCTGGCAACTCGAAGAAATTAAAGCTAGGCAACGTTCTCATGAGAAAAATATTGTAGAAGGAGATAGAAACACGGCATACTTCCAGGCAGTGGCTAATCAAAGGAGGAGAAAGAAAACCATTCTGGCCATTGATGGCCCAGATGGTATTACTACTGAAAACAAAGAAATGCTTCAAATAGCTGCTAATTTCTACAAAAACCTCTTTGGTGCCGAAAAGAAACTTGATGTCCACCTGGATAATAATTTTTGGGAAGAAGCTGACAAAGTCTCTGTTAGTGAAAATGAGATGTTAGAGGCTCCTTTCACTGAAGAAGAAATTAAAGAAGCCATTTTTGGCTCCTATGCCGATGGAGCACCTGGCCCGGATGGTTTCCCATTTCTCTTTTATCAGAGATTCTGAGATCTAATCAAAATAGATTTTATGGATTTAGTAAAGGCCTTTGAGAATAATGAGCTGGACATTTATAGGCTCAACTATGCTATGCTCACTCTTATTCCTAAAGAAGCTGATGCCACAGACCTGAAGAAATTCAGGCCTATAGCCTTGATTAATTGTAGTTTTAAAATTTTCAGCAAAGCTTTAAATAACAGACTGGTCAGGATTTGTGATAGATTAGTTACTCACAATCAATCTGCCTTTATTAAGGGTAGGTACATTTTGGAAAGTGTTGTGGCTGCTCATGAAATTATTCATGATATTGCCAAAAGAAAAGAGCCAGGAATCATTTTTAAAATCAACTATGAAAAGGCTTATGACAGGGTAAACTGGGACTTCCTTGAGGAAGTTCTGAAATCTAGGAATTTCTCCAACAAATGGGTAACTTGGGTGAACCTTTTAACCAGGGGGGTTCTGTTTGTGTCAGGATAAATGATAATAACAGTAGTTATTTTGGAGTAGGTAAAGGCCTCAGACAAGGAGATCCTTTATCTCCCCTTCTTTTTAACCTAGTGGTGGATGTGTTCACAAGAATGCTTATGAAAGCAGCAAGATTTAATTTGATTGAAGGTCTTCTTCCTGAGGTCCTGGAGAGAGGAATCATCAGTTTACAGTATGCTGATGATACACTCCTTTTCCTAAAAAATGACATCCAACAAGCCAGGCATTTTAAGTTCCTGCTTGTTTGTTTTGAACACCTCTCAAGAATGACAATTAACTATCACAAAAGTGATCTCATGACTTTAAATCTAGATGAAGATGAACAAAATGCTTTAGCAAGATTGTTTTGTTGCAACATTAGCACCTTCCCTATCAAATATCTAGGTGTCCCCCTCCACTATTCTAAACTCAAAAGGGAACATATCCAACCTGTGATAGATAAAATGATCAAAAGAATTGCAGGATGGAAAGGGAGATTACTCTCTAGTGCAGGGAAACTAACTCTGCTCAAATCTTGTCTTGCTAGTATTCTTGTGTATTTACTATCAGTTATAAAATTTCCTAAGTGGGCTATTGAGCATATTAATTCTCAAATGGCCAACTTCCTGTGGCATGATGCTGAAGGAAACTACAAATACCATCTTTCAAATTGGCAGAGCTTGGCCCAAAAAAAAGAACATGGAGGGTGGGGTATTCCTGACATGAGTAACATGAACTTATGCTTGCTAGCCTCTTGGATCAATAGATATCACTTATGTGATAATATGATCTGGAAAAAAATCGTGGATTATAAATACAATAATAAGCCAAACATTTTTTGCTGCCCTGAGATTGGGGCTTCCCCCTTCTGGAGAGGAGTCTTGTGGGCTTGTAAAGCTGCCAAGATGGGGGTGAGATGGAATATAGGAGATGGAAAATCAGTTAGATTTTGGAAAGATTGGTGGTTTGGCAACTGTAGCCTTGCCACTCAATTTTGCGGTCTCTATGTCATCTGTGACCAAAAAAACCTTTGTGTGGCTGATCTATGGGATGGGGTTGATCTCAAAATTTCCTTTAGGAGAGGAGTTAATGAAACTCTCATGCAGGACTGGTTTACCCTGGTAGCAATTGCTGAATCTATTACTTATTCAGATGATTGTGATGCAATAATCTGGTCTTTTGACAATAGTAGTAAGTTTTCGGTACAATATATGTATAGCACTATTAGTTTCAGAGGTATCCAACCTGTTTACACGCCTGTGATCTGGAATCTTTATGTGCCTCCTAGGGTACATATCTTTCTTTGGTTGATTTCTAATAATAAAGCGTTAACGCGATCCAACCTAGCCAAGAGAAGAAACATCGAGGATACCTCATGTCTCTTCTGTTCTGATTTTGAAACCATACATCATCTTCTTTTTTTTGATTGCTGTGTTGCTAGTACTTTATGGAAACATGTTTCGGATATCTTTGGAGTCCAAATTGGCTCGAATTTTGAATCTGTGGCCCGTTGGTGGGTGAGTAACAAAAGGAATTGTGTCTTAAACACGGTAGGTGCTGCCGTACTTTGGAATCTATGGAAACTAAGGAATGAAATTTGTTTTCAGGGGAAGTTATGGAAGGACGAACGGGTGGCGTTGAACAAGATAGCACAAGCACTAAAGAGTTGGAGACCGTTATACAAGGCGGGACACGAGGAGGAGTACAACAGAGCAATCAACAGGATAGCGGAGAAGAGCTTGCAACCGCTTTGTTTGACAGCAAGAAGTTCAGAGAGTGTGACGTTACCTTCATCAACATCGGCTCCACCATCATCCGAGTCGGAAGCTTTGAATCTTGCCTCGGGCGTCATGGTTGACATTTCCTTTTCTGTTAGATCATGTGCTGTGTAGCGGCGCGCCTAGAATACGCATAAGACTTTGAATTGTACAAGGCTGAAAACCTTGAAAAATACTTTGTTCCTATGGAATAAAGTGGGGAGACCTTTTCTCTAAAAAATTTGTGAATGATATTGTAATGAGTGACACCAATAAAGTTTCATTCCAGACAAAACATTGTAATTCCCAATGAGATCCACCTTTCTCTTCAGTTGCTCCTCGCATGATTAAAAGAAGGAAGTTATCCAATCTTTTTAGTGTAGCACTTCATTTCATTCCAGAAAATGCGCCGAGGAAGCCCGACCCGCTGCAGACGGCGGCAACGGCAGAATGCTCCTCCCGTGCGCCTATTGGACTTGGACTGGTTGGGATCTTCCAAAGCTAAGAAAAGAGGCCACGGAAATCTACCTATGGGGACACGGTATGATGAGGCCGACGAAGTCGTCGGAGACCAGTTCAGTCACTGCTGTACTGCTTCCTTAGTCTGGGTCCTCGCTTTCTTGATGTGTTTGTTTCTGAAATATTGCAGAGTTCGCCGTCATCCTGCGATTGTATCCCGCTACCATCCATCAATGTGAAGAAAGCCATGTTTTGATTTGACGAGCAGAAAAACCCAAAGTATACTGTCCTTCACGTACAAGATTTCATTCAGACTATTACTTCACACCGTTGCGGTAGAAATTGTATAATTTAACCCGTTTCACCACAAGCATGGACATAGAGACCCAGATCGTCGCAGTAGCAGTGGCTGGCTGGCCTCTTAACGGCGATCGTCGCCGAATCTCCGCGGGCAGATCGGTGGGGCGGCGCCCCTGGGTCTGTTGGATTGTTCTGTTCCCCGAGCCGGCGGACTCCGCAACCGACGGCGGCCACTGAAACACCCCAAGCGGGCCCTTGGACCATATCGCTTTCGCACTGGGCCCAAAACAAAAACCGGCCGTATCCTTTTGATCAGGGTAGCTTGGGTCCAGGTCCTCCCTCCCTACTGCAGATTTTTCCCGTCGTACATCTAATTTGTCCCACTCTGTGATGCGAGCAAAATTGCGATTTGATGGATGGGAAAATCCTCGAACTTACGTTACGCCCAAACAACCTCTCGTCTACACGTCCAACTGCTCGACAGCTACGCGCCCTTCTTTTCTTATATATCGTTCTTTTCTGACTGCCTCTACGCCACTATCTTCATCACACTTCACCGGGCCGGCCAAATGGACAGGCGCACGGCTTCCATTCCAGTTTTCATCTTCCTGATCCTCCTCCTGTTCTTGAGTTCTGGTTGTCAATCCGCCGACCGATTGACACAGGCAAAGCCATTGCTCCCAGGAGACGTGCTCATCTCCAACGGTGGGGACTTCGCCCTCGGCTTCTTCTCCCCCACCAATTCCAGCAACAGTCTGTACATTGGAATCTGGTACCACAGCATCCCAGAGCTAACTGTGGTATGGGTCGGTAATCGTGACAACCCAATCACCGCCCCTTCAACCCCGAAGCTCGCCGTCACCAGCAATTCGGAGCTGGTGCTGTCAGACTCCAAAGGCCGGACCTTTTGGACAGCAAAGACGAAGATCGCCACAGCCAGAGGCGCTGGAGCTTTTGCAGTGCTAAGCAACGAAGGTAACTTTGTCCTCCGGTTGCCAAGAGGCATGGACATATGGCAAAGCTTCGATGACCCGACCGACACCATGCTTCCGACGATGAGATTCTTGCTGAGTTACAAGGCACAGGTGGCTGGGCGCTTCGTCGCATGGAAGGGCCCTGGGGACCCATCCACCGGGGATATCTCTTGCAGCATCGATCCCACCTCAAACAACCTTCAAGCGGTCATTTGGAACGGGACTTTGCCATACTTTCGTTACGGTGTTGTTAATAATGATCTCTCGGTATCCGGCGTCACATACCATGGCAATTCTCTGTCCCAAGGGACGGTCATCACAGGGGATAAGATGTACTGGACGTTCACAGTCTCCCCCGGCTCGCCCTACACTCGCCTTTTACTCCACTACACCGGCAAGATGAGGCTCCTGAGCTGGAACAACACCACATCGTCGTGGGCAGTCGTTTCTGAGGCCCCTACTGCTGACTGCGATCGCTATGCCTCCTGTGGCCCGTTCGGCTACTGCGACCACACGGAGGCAATCCCAACATGCCGGTGCCCTGATGGGTTCGAGCTGGTTGATAGTCTCAACTTCTCAAAAGGGTGCCGAAGAAAGGAAGCACTACGATGCAGGAAGGGGAACCATTTCACGATCATGCCTAATATGAAGGTTCCTGACAAGTTCTTGTTCATTAGGAATAGAAGCTTCGACCAGTGTGCGGCCGAGTGCAGCAGGAATTGCTCATGTATGGCATATGCCTACGCCAACCTAAGTGCTGCCACTATGGGGGTGGGGGACACATCGAGGTGCTTGGTTTGGACTGGGGATCTCATCGACTTGGAGAAAGCCAGCAGCTTTGCAGATAACTTGTACGTCCGGCTTGGCGAATCTCCCGGTACGCGCGTTCTGTAATCTGTACACCTCATCCAGTCTCCTTCTTTCACTACCAGAAATGACATTAGTGTTTAGTACTCCCTCCGTTTCAAATTGTAGATCGTTTTGGTAAATTTAGATATGTAATTTTTGCTATGTATCTAGATATAATATTTATCTAGGTGCATAGCAAAAGTTATGTATTTTAATTTGCCATAAAACGACTTACAATTTGGAACGGAGGGAGTGACAATGTGCTGTCATCTGCTCTAAGGCCTGTGTGTAAGATACTAGTAGGATGGAGATTGCTCTTTATGGTTTAGTTGAAATTTGTGCAAAGCCCTAAATTGGTTTAAAACCGACTTGCATCAAATAAACAATATAGCAGCAACCATTTCTCTACTCTATGCTAGTTTCAACGCAGTCAAAGTAGAAAAAAAAATATAACAAATGCCAAATATTACCATGCCGCAAAAAAAAAATGTATAACAAAAGCAATCTGATTAAACTTATCATGATATCAAATGCCTATCAGTTAATGTCTTGCATGTTCTTCAGTGTTCACAACAGATCAGTCTATACAGATGTAAAGTTTTCACAGATTGCTCATGGAACCCTGTGCGAGTAAACTCAACTGCAAACAATGCTTGCTGCACTAAGTTCTGCCGACATACCTTTTCACTTGTACAGTTCAAAATAACGGAGAATTGCTGAAGATCCTACTGCCAATTATAGCATGTCTGCTGCTACTAGCATTCGCAGCCCTTGTCTGGAAATGTAAAAGAGGTACAAAGAAAATAGCTATGGTTTTTAAAAATGAAGCGCTACTGTATAAGTGTTTAGGGGAAATAATCCATATTGATGTTTCTACTGGCAGGCAAACAACAGAAGAACAAAGTCCAAACGAAAATGATGCTAGAGTACTTCAGATCTACCGATGAAGCGGGTAACAAGAGTATAGAGTTCCCATTTGTTAGCTTCCATGACATTGTTGCAGCAACAGACAATTTCTCTGACACCAACATGCTTGGCAAGGGAGGTTTTGGTAAAGTTTACAAGGTACTGGCAAAAAGTTTCACTTGATTGTTATACATATAGAAAATTATATGGTCCATAACTGTGTTTTGGATGAATGAGGGATCATGCAGGGAATGTTGGATGGTACCACGGATGTAGCTATTAAGAGACTAAGCAAGGGTTCTGGACAAGGCACGGAGGAATTCAGAAATGAAGTAGTTTTGATTGCAAAACTGCAGCACAAGAACTTAGTTAAGCTTCTAGGTTGCTGTATTCATGAAGATGAGAAGATGCTGGTTTACGAGTACTTGCCCAACAAAAGCTTGGATCGCTTCCTCTTTGGTACATTCAATTTCTAATTTTTCATATTGTTTACAGAACTCAACAAATAAATATGCATATGTGCCTTGTTCCATGTTATTCTTATCAGACTCTGCAAGAAAGTCAATGGTTCAGTGGCCGACAAGGTTCAAGATAATCCAGGGAGTAGCAAGAGGAATTATGTACCTCCACCAGGACTCAAGATTAACTATAATCCATAGAGATCTCAAAGCAAGCAACATTTTGTTAGATAAAGAGATGAGCCCTAAGATATCAGACTTTGGTATGGCCAGGATATTCTGTGGTGATCAGCACCAAGTAAATACTAACCGGATTGTTGGGACATAGTAAGTAACTCGTGCACTACCGAATTATTCAGAGGGGATTTATAATCTTGCACTTGTTATGCAGATCTCATGTGCTGATGACTCGTTTTTACAGTGGTTACATGTCCCCTGAATACGCGATGGAAGGTGCATTTTCGGTCAAGTCTGATACCTACAGCTTTGGTGTTCTACTGTTGGAGATTGTGAGTGGATTAAAGATCAGCTCACCTCATCTTATCTTGGACTTCCCTAATCTTATAGTCTATGTAAGTTTCGAGTGATGCTCCCAATCCAGCACCACAATCTCTAAATCTTAAACCCTAAACTCTAAATCCTAAACCACAACCTACTCACTGAACATATATTAGCTCATTGGAAAGAAAATTCTGTGTTCGCTTGTTCAGGCTTGGAACTTATGGAAAGATGGCAAAACAGAAGATTTAGTGGACCCATCTGTTAAGGAGAACTGCCCCTTCGATGAAGTTTCACGATGCATCCATATAGGACTTCTGTGTGTTCAAGACAGTCCGAACTCTAGGCCACTCATGTCAGCGGTTGTATTCATGCTCGAGAACAAAACCACGCCACTCCCAATACCAATGCAGCCTGTGTATTTTTCCTGTAGGGACGCTGACCCTGGAAGAACTGGCAACAGTAGGGTATTGTCCATGAATGACATGAGCCTCACAGCATTAGAAGGCCGTTAAATTTTCAACGCCAACTTTTAGTACGTCGAATGTCATAAATTTGCAACAGTGTAAAGTCTTAGCTTATAACTGTATAATGTATAATGTATATACCTGCAAAAAAAACTGTATAATGTATGGGTGTGTTTAGTTGGTGAAAATATTTGGGTTTTTGGTACTGTAGCATATTTCGTTGTTACTGGACAAGAAATGTTCAATTATGGACTAATTAGGCTTAAAAGATTCAGCTTGTGCTGATCAATTAGACTGTATAATTAGTTATTTTTTTAACTGCATTGAATGCTCTATGTATGTGTCCGAAAATTCAATGTGACGGATGCTGTCTAAAATATTTTAGAAACTAAACAGGGCCTATATATATGTCAATTCTGGATAGGTAATTGTTCTACTAGTGTTTGAGGAAGATGTTGAATCATATTTATATTGCCATATTGGTAAATTCTCATGTCAGATAAGTTACTGCAGTTCAACTACATGAGTCTTCTTCTTTTTTAATCTTCGGTTGTTCAGTGCTTGCGAATGAAGGTTATGTATCCGATCTCTTTAACTAAAGTAATTAGTTATGTTATTGATTCTCAAATGTGTTATATACTGGTGTGAGTATTAATTAAGCTAGTAAAAGTATATATTACCAGTCCTATATTGCGAAAAGAAACACACGCTCGAACTTGAGAATTTCATAAACAAGATTTAACACTATTTCTTTTTTTTTTGAAAAAGTTTTGGCACTATTTCTCACTCATGTAAGACCTCACCATCCCCGTAAGGGCGAAGCCGATAAAATTTGATGCAATTGATCCCACTACATAGGGAAGAAGATTTCACTAAATGCTAGGCACAAAATTATCTTCATTTCCTAATTAATACTTTTTTTTTCATGACCGTGCCTGAACACATTTTTTATTAAGAAGAAAGCAGTTACAAACACAATCTTGATGCGGCCAAACAGAGCTTGACCGACACAAAAGCACAAAGAACTAAAAACAGAAAAACACTAAAAAAACGCACATACAAGCGAGAAACACACAGCGACAACACATACAACAACAAGCAACAACGGGAGGACAACACACTCAACCCACAAACCAAGGGAGCCCACACCAACTCCACAACCAAACCTGCAAAAAAGGAACCCAACACCACTAAGGTTGCACAGCCTCCGTCGCAGCACCAAGATCCTCAGCGGCAAAGCATCCGCCGAAGGTAAAGATGAACCACAGCGGCAAAGCATCCGCCCAAATCAAAGAGAGGTGGCAAAGCATCCACCAGAAGGCACGACCAATTAGAGGTGGCAAAGCATCCACCTAAACGGACTTCGACCAGCAGGGCGGCAAAGCATCCGCCAAACTAAAGCGACCTGAGCAACCAAAAGTGATGGCGGAAAATATGAAACGACGGCAGGATCGGAATGGCAGGTGATAGGGGCAACCTCCACGTCGCCTGAACAAAGTGGGTAGGGTAGACACCCTCAGGCCCCAAAGCCGGCCGAGCACTGACCGCAAAGCCTCCAAGAAGGATGTGATGCCACTGGCACCACCGTTGCAGGACCAGGAGGTCAAGGTTTTCAGCTAGAAAGCTCGCCGGAGAGGAGGGAAGAAGGGGGGAACGGATGACGCCTTCAACAAGGTAGATGGCACCTGAGGGCGTCGTCGTCATCGACCCACAGACGGGTATGGCTTTCGCCTGGGCGTCATCGTCATCGACCCACAGACGGGTATGGCTTTCGCCTGGGCGTCGTCGTCATCGACCCACAGACGGGTACGGCTTTCGCCTGACCCCCCTTTCTTCCCTCAAGGACGCGACACCGGGGAATCCAGGCAAAGCGAGCGAATTGAGGCCAAGGAAGTCCGCGGACCCCACCGAGCCGGACGCCACGGCCGCCGAAAGGCCAACAGAGCCACGGTTGCCGAAGGGCCCAGAGCCACGGTCGCTAGAGGCGGCGACGGGCCACCCGCGACCCGCGCGTCGCGCAAGGCCCAGGACCCACGCCGGCCAGTCTCGCAGACGGAAAATGCCGCCGCACACGCAAGCACCGGCGGAGGACAGGGGCCACACCGGCTCCAGCAGCGACCAGCCTTCCGGCCAGGCAGTGCCACCGCGCGAGGGCGCGGGGATGCGGCGCCGGCACCACCGACGAAGGAGGGAGTGACCCCAAGCCGGCCGGAGCCGCGAGACCGGAGCGGATGGCCACCCCAGCGCCCCAGCTCCAGCAGCGAGGCCGCGCGGCCGCGCGGACCGAAGCGAGCGGCGGCGGCCCCGCCCCGTGCCCCCGCCACCGCGCGGATTGAAGCGAGTGGCGGCGGCCCCGCCCCGCCCCCGCGGCGCGGTCACGCGGACCACCCACCAGAGACGCGCGGCGGTGGCCTGTCGGCACCAGAGCCAGCGGACCAGAGCGAGCAGCGGTGGCCCGGCGGCGCGACCACCCACCAGAGATCCGGCAAGGTGGCCGCGGAGGGGGAGCGGCGAAGCGCCCACCCGGTAAGGCGGCCGCGGAGGAGCGGTGTGGCGCCCAGAGGAGCCCCGAAGCGGCGGCGCCCCTCGGCGACAACCGTCGAAGGGGGCCGAGGATGGCTCGATCCGGCCCGAGGGGGCCCAGATCCGGCGAGGGAGAGCCCGGATCTAGCCCCGGTGGCCGGCGGCGGCGCGGCGGTGACAAGGTTTGGAGCCGGGGAGGCGGGGGAGAGAGAGAGGGGAGTTAATACTACCTCAGTCCTTAAATACTATATGACAGGAAAAATGATTAGTTCAAAAATAAACTACTACTCGCTCTCACATACTCCCTCCTTCCCTGTTTATAAGGCATACACGTATATCAAGATTCAAACCTTATCATCTTTGACCAATAATTTGACTATTAAATTTTTATTTTTATAATGCAAATTTCATATGATTGGATTCATAATCAAATATATTTTACAATGATTATAAGTTTATAATCAAAAGTGATATAATATATGATAAATAAATGGTCAAAGTGTTGTTTAGAAGACCGTGTCATGTTCCACCATGCCTTATAAACGGGGAAGGAGGGAGTAGTATTTAAGAATAGAGGAAGTGCGAGCAACCTCTCGTAATCAGCATATGTCTCCGTGAGCTGGTCAACATGACGTTACTCCTGCTCGCTCTGTCGACACTTTGCAGTGGCAGTTTTTCTTTCCACGTTGCTCCGGCTTTGGTCGTCTATCCACTAGGAGCAGCTGCATTCCTGCCCTGCCCTTCATCTCCTCTGAAGTCTGAACTACAGTAGAGAGCCCTTGGCCGTCTGCATTGCTGTTTGTCGTTAAGTAGACTTTGTCAATTTGTATAACCTTTTTGAATTCGAAAGACAAGATGGTCCCTAATTTGACAATTTGGTATCATTGCTCGGTCATGCTGTTCACGGTCCATTCAGCTTTGCACGAAGATTTTCTTCCCACGACTGCTGTTGGTGGAGGCTTTTCCGGCTATCGTTTAATTTGAGTGCACAAGAGCGCCTTGGTCTTAGCCCTTGCTGTCTCCATATCCGTCTGCATCTCCCACTGTTCAAACGAGACGCCATTGAAGGGCCACGACTCGTCCTGGGTTCCTTCCACCAGCTGGCGGCGCGGCGGCGGCGGCGACTCCGCCCCGGCCCCGAAGGCCGAAGAGGCATATCACTTCCTTGAAAGCCCAATGGGCTCGCCGCTCTCGGTCCAGCATAGTCCCCTACTGGCCCACCCTCAGTCCATTTTTGTCGGCTCATAGAAAATGCTAACCCCGAACCCGTCGCGCAGAACGGAACGGCGGTCGTTGCCGGCACGCGCTCTCGCAGCCCGTCGGTCATGCCGCCGCCGCCACCGCGTGCCTCATCTCCCTTCCCTTTACCTAGCCGCCATACTACCCCGTTCTTATTCCTCTCCGACAGCCGACGAAGGGGCTATTCCCCTGGCCGCGATGCAAGGTCACAACTCGGAAACCGTCCCGGCCCGCCGTCGCGCTGCCCCGGCGGCGGGAAGCTCGGCGCCCCGCCTGACGGTAACCAGTTTCTTGGCATCTCCCTTCGCCGTGAAAACCTGGAATCTGACTTGTGCAGCTCCAATCCGGAGTTCCTATACATTTGATTTCTGTGCATTCCCAGCTAGGAGTAGTTACGATTATCGTTGTAGATTCATGTGGCACTCGCACGACCACCTGTACCACAGTGCTATTCTTGGTGTGCATTTCCCCTCAATAGGCGGCCGGTCGCGACGTTGAATTGCCCACTTGCGCTCCTCTAGTTCAACATTTCCAGCGAGTTGGCGAGTGTCAGGCTGTCAGCATCAGCTACGACGCCCCAAATATCGGAAATTTAGTATTTGAAACAACTGAATTAGTATTTGAAACTTATCACCTCATCCACGAGTTATGCGCCTCGAATACGAGCTTCAGCAAACAACTGATGGCGCTTTCCTATTGTGACAGAACCGCCAAATTAAACGGTTTAATTAAGCGTAACGGCCATCATTTGAACGCATCAGGCGCATTAGCTTAATTAAGTGTAACCTGACAGCCTGTTTACAACCCACAGGCCAATCGAAACACACCAGAAGTCTCGCGCGACGGCGAGCGCAGACGGTACCAGCATGATACAATTTTACAAAATAGTAAACAATATTAAAGTATTTACAAAATAGCTTTTCCAAATTAAAGTTCATATAATAGATAACAGCAGTGGTAGAGAGAGTCTAACCTAAGGTAAATTTTCATTAGAAACCAACTGAAATAAATTGAAATAAAACGATAACTACGGAGACGTGAGGACGTCATATCGAGCCCACTGATGCGAATCATGGTTAGCTTCTATACCTGAAACAGGGTAAACAACAAACCCTGAGTATACTAATACTCAGCAAGACTTATCCGACTATGGGTATACATAGCCCACTATCTAGACATGCACGGCTTTCTGGCTGGTGGATTTATTTGCGGAAAAGCATCTAAGGGTAGATCCTTAATTTCAAGATTTTAGCTCCAAATTATAGTTATAAAGTTGCTACACATCTATGATTTGCAGATCTATAACAATCAATGTGAAAACATAATTGATTAAATATCATCAACATGTATCATACTATTTCGTTCCATTTCCTTACTGCGATGTGACTCGGAGATCAAGGTGCTCATGTCCGAGAGCGACTGACGGCGAATCGATCCGATTTAACCTTGCAAGGTGGACCTAACCAACACGGCACGTATTTGCCCTGTCGGACAATACAAACCAACCATTCCCCTCCCCGCCTCAAACTACAGAACCGCCCCACCTACATATAGTCAACCGAGCCCTACGAGAGACCACCAAAAGTAAACATATGCATCCCAATTCTCCGCGGCCACTCGATTGCCCTAAGGGGTGGGTAGAAGTTCTGTACTTTCAAAACAAGGCAGTACTCGGCTTACCGGTTTCGACTACCTCCTACTCCCGGTATGCGGTTAGTACAAATCAAACATGATCAGCAGGGCCGATAACGGTACGGTCCTTAACCGACACAGACGGGGCTAGACAGTTCCCGTCCGGTCTCCAATTCTTTTCCTTTCCTCCATATTCCAATATTCCATAATCAAATCATAAAGACATCCTATATCTCGCGAGTAATAGGACATTACTCGACTTCTACCGAATCCTAATTTTAGCATAGCAAGGATAACGACATATACATACTAGTATTTCGACCAATGGAACCTAGGAATCATGCAACTAGGGTTTCATCCAATGCCTAGAAACTTAATGCATAAGCAAGTAAATACATATATAACATTTCATAAGTTAAAATAATAGGTTATGCTCCGGGGCTTGCCTGGGATTAACACTGAGTCAGTGTTAGTTAGATGACACTCGCTTGGCGAGTATTCTGGTCCAAGCATGTACTCCTGGTTCTTTGCCTCTTCTGGATATGTCCACCAAACATTGTCTTCGTGTTCGGTTCCAATATCACGTCCTTCATATGGTTCATCTATCGTACCTAAATGAGATATATCAATGCGGATGTCTGAATGCATGGTAGTATAGTAGATGATACAGCAAAAAAAACAAGCGAGGCTGGCACAAAGTCACGATTGCATGGACACAAGCATAATGCTATGTAATGCGATACGATTACAAGAAAGACATGACTGGGCAATCGTTTATAGAGTAGGTAACTACATTTCTAACTACCCATGGCATCATGATCAACGGCACAAAAGAAGTTCACTAACTGCACAAACAAGCAGTAGTTGATTCCTATAACATGCAGGTCATGGCTTGCTAATAATTAAATAACTAAGTACATAAACAACAACAATTTCAGCAAAAATTATTCTAAACAGAAGGTACAAAAAGCAATCTACTCTATAAAAATCACGTCATTTCATGCATCCATTTAATCCGAACAATTCATTCATTCAGACAACTCCTAGAAAAAGATTGAATTATACAGGTTAGACCAGAGTATAAAAGAAGCCCAAACTTTAACAGTAGGTCTAAAAAGGGAGGAATTAGCTACTGGGAATTTTTCATGATTTTATCTACACATAATTAATTCTGAGAAAATAAACAAAACAGACATCATATTTACAAGATTCATTTTTAGCTCCTGTTCTAGTAATGAATTGGGACTCAAACTTCATGGAAAAGCTAAACTATTTAAAAAGAACACTCAGAAATATTTTCATGATTTAAAAACAACATAACTTATTTTTCATAATTAAAGTCTACTAAATAAGGATTAAATAAAAGAAATAGCTACACAAATCTATAATTAATGAAATTTGGACAGTGGTGTTTATTTAGTATTGGAAATACACATAAAAAGTTTCATACATATATCTAAATCAGAACGTCCAGAAATAAAAGAATATGTTATTCTACTAGATCTAGCCACTAGGGTTTCATCTAGTTATAGGTGTTAACTGGTGCTCACAATTTTACACAACACTAAGCATGGCATGTGTTAGATACCAGCCAAAAATCACTCATAGATGTTAAGTAGAACTCCTAGAATAATTATAGTCTATGAAATCTAATCTTTTTCCTAGATTAAAATATATATAGAAAATAAACATGTGCATGTAATTAAAGTTGTAGATCTTGTAACAAGGAAGTCAGATCAATTGAGTTTGCATTTTTCTGATTTTTCTACGAATTTATATCGAATTTACAATTTCACTGCTTTGGAAAAGAAAAAGGAAAAAGAATCTCTTTTTGCGCAAAGACCCCTGAACTTCTATTTTCTTTTCAACTTGGGTCCCTGGCCGGTTTGGGAAACAGAGGAGGCGGCGGGCGGCGCAAATCCGGTGCCTGCGGTCGCCGGCGGCGAGGGGGAGCAGGGGGAGGAGCAAGAGGACGTCGAGAGGGACCTGTAGATGGTCTTGGACGGGGTTGGGGAGGCCGGCTTGGGGTTTCCCCGCGGAGCAGGGCTCCGGCGGCAGCTGTAGGCGGCGGCGGCGGCGGTGCAGCAGGCCTGGGCGGCGGCGAGCGGGTCGGGGAGCACCAACGGATGTCAAGGAAGCTCTTTGCGGGGTTTGTTGGGCGCGAGGAAGGGTGGAGGAGAGAGCTCCACGGGAGACCGGCGAGCGGCGGCGCTGATCGTTCTCGGCAAAGGGGCGCGCGGGGCTCGGCTCTCGGGCTCAGGAGCGACGAAGAGAAGGTCAAGGACGGCTCTGAGCTTGCGGGAATGGTCTAGGCGGTCAAGAACGCGAGAACGGGCGAGGTGCAGTCGTTCGGGTCGTCACGGCATCGCCGTGGCGGTTCGGCGGCCATCCTCGTCGAGCGTGCAGGGGATGACAACGCGTGGCGGCACTGGCGCGGACGCGCGGCGCGCGCGCGAGCGGCGCCGTGGCCAATTTGGCCTTGGCGACCCCGGCAAATATCGGGGTGTTACACCTATACTCTGAAATTTTGTCCACTAAGCTGGACTATTCCTGCTATCCCATTTAAATTCGACAACTGACAAGTGACAAGAACAGCAGTTGAGTTGGAGGGGAAGAAAAGTCTGACCATCTGTCCCATTTTCTACTCTTTCGAATTGAACTGTCTATGACAGAAAAGTCTGACCACTTGTCCCATTTTCTACTCTTTGGAATTGACTGTCCAAGACAGAAAAGTCTCAGCACTTGACCCATTTTCTACTCTTTGGAATTGAACTGTTAAGGGGATAGCTTAGCTCTGCTATCTCCTTGCTCTGTTCTCCACAACCATATACCAACGCCAAGCAAGGTCTAATGGCCATGGCTTACTTCCCTGTTTTGATCTTCCTGTCCATGGTTTATTTATGCCAATCCGATGACAGGTTAACGCCTGCAAAGCCACTCTTGCCTGGTGACGTGCTCATCTCAGATGGTGGTGTCTTTGCTATCGGCTTTTTCTCCCTGGAAAACTCAACTTCGAGCTCATATGTCGGCATATGGTACAACAACATCCCTGAGCGCACATACGTGTGGATCGCCAACCGTGACAACCCAATCACAGCCAATATGCCTGGGAAGCTGGTTTTTACCAACAGTTCTGACCTTGTATTGTTAGACTCCACAGGCCGCACTATCTGGACGACGACAAACAACTTCACCGCAGGAGGCGGCGAAACTGCTGCAGTCCTGCTCGACTCGGGGAACTTGGTTATCCAGTCACCAAATGGCACTGACATATGGGAGAGCTTCCATTACCCGACTGACACCATCGTCCCCAATGTAAGATTTTCATTGAGCTCGGTTGATGTTACTAAGCGCTTGGTTGCCTGGAAGGGGCCCAATGACCCATCCAGCAGCAACTTCTCCATGGGTGGCGACACAAGCTCAGATCTCCAGATTGTCATTTGGAACGGGACAAGGCCACACTGACGAAGAGCTGCATGGGGTGGTGAAGCGGTATTCGGCAAATTCCAGCGCAACTCCAACTTCGTAATGTCCCAAACAATAGTTAACACAGGGGATGGCTACTACTTCACAGCCACTGTCTCTGTTGGCGCACCAAGTGTACGCTTAACTCTTGATTACACAGGCATGTTAAATTTCCAAAGATGGAACAGCAGCACGTCCTCATGGACAGTCTTCGAAAAATTCCCCAGTCCAACCTGTGATAGGTATGCCTTTTGTGGCCCGTTTGGCTACTGTGATAGCACTGAGTATGTTCCGACATGCCAGTGCCTCGATGGGTATGAGCCCATTGGTCTTGATTTTTCCCAAGGATGTCAGAGAAAGGAGGAGCTCAAATGTGGCAATGAAGAGAGTTTCTTGACCTTGCCCACCATGAAGACTCCTGAGTCCTGACAAGTTCTTGTACATCAAGAACAGAACCTTCGACCAATGCACTGCAGAGTGCAGTCACAACTGCTCATGTACAGCGTATGCTTATGCTAACCTGAAAAATGTTAACACGACGCTGGACCAGACAAGGTGCTTGGTTTGGATGGGGGAGCTTGTCGATGTAGAGAAACTTGATAGCACTTTTGGTGAGAACCTGTATCTCCGTGTTCCCAGGTCACCAGGTATTTACGTTTCCTCGTGCACCTTGACCTATTCACAGACGATTAACTAGGAATGCTAGTACAATTAAAGCATGGTCCAGTGGTATTTTCTGCCAGTTGATGCTGCCTCAATTGGCCCCAATCATAGGCAAGGGCATCAGGGCATCTCTGTGCTCCCATGCTGCAATGACAGTTTGTGTAAGCTGTAGGCTTTGAAAATATTAACCACACTACAGTTTTTATTTTGTTATTACATATATGATCAGCCTTGTTACGTTCTTGCTCAGCATCACCAGTTGAGTTCTGCCTGTCGTCTATGCAAAAGCTGCCATATTCTCTGATTCTGTATTTATATTTCTTCAGAACAAATCATGCATCATTCAGGTCATCAGAGCTTAATGGTCTTACCAATTAATCTAGCAAAAGCTTAAATGCTCGTGTTGCAATCTTATTTATTGCCTGCAGAAGCACCATAGTTTCATGCAATCTCAAATGATCATGAAGCAATTTCAATATGTCTAATGTTGAAAGTAATGTTAGATGTAGTCAGAATGAAATGTTTTCCATTGTAAATAAAACACTTGCTGAAATGTGTGGCAATAGACTGAGAGTGTTATTCTCTCTGTCCATTATATTTGTGCAGTAAACAAGAAGAGCACTGTACTGAAGATCATAGTCCCAGTTATGGCTACTTTTCTTCTTCTAATCACATGCATATGGCTTGTCTGCAAGTCAAGAGGTAGGATATTGCTCTACTTTCACAGTGTAGAGTTGATTAAGTACTCATAAGGAGCAATATAATATGAGGTGTTCCTTCCTGTAGGGAAACATCAAAGCAAGGAAGTTCAGAAGAATCTACTGTGCTTGAACCCTTCCAACGAACTCGGGAACGAAAATCTAGAATTTCCATTGGTTCGCTTTGAAGACATCATCACTGCAACAAATGATTTCTCTGATTATAATATGCTTGGGAAAGGTGGTTTTGGAAAAGTTTACAAGGTAATGAAAAAGTTCGTTGTGGTTCAGTAGAGGAATATTTTGTGTCTTGTGTGTTTAAATCACCAAATTGTGCACTCATGTAGGGAATTTTGGAAGGTGGCGAGGAAGTTGCTATCAAAAGGCTTATTAAGGGTTCTAGGCAAGCGGTTGAGTAGTTTAGAAATGAAGTAACTCTTATTGCCAAACTGCAGCACAGAAACTTGGTTAGACTTCTTGGTTTCTGCATACATGAAGATGAGAAGTTACTTATCTACGAGTTTTTATCTAACAAAGCCTGGATGCTTTCCTTTTTGGTATGTCCTGACTTCTGTGCACATACTGCAAAAAAATTTATTTCAAATGTATTCACGGAGTCTGACGATGTATTCTTTTTCACAAAATTCTTCGTAGATAAAAAGGGCGTACCCAGTGCCGTAGGTTTCCCGTACTGTGCGGGGTCTGGGGAAGGGTTGTTTTTAAGCCCCAAGCCTTACCCACACAAATGTGCAGAAGCTTGGGCTCGAACCCGGGACCTTCCGGTTACAGACGGTAGGCTCTACCGCTGCACCAGGCCCGCCCTTCAAAATTCTTCGTAGATGCTACAAGAAAATCTTCACTTCATTGGCCAACCCGGTTCAAAATAATTAAAGGCGTGGCAAAAGGGCCTCTTTATCTTCTCCACCAAGATTCAAGACTAACAATAATTCATAGAGATCTCAAAGCAAGCAATATCTTATTGGACACAGACATGTGTCCCAAGATATCAGATTTTGGTATGGCCAGGATTTTTTGTGGAAGTGAACAACAAGCAAACACAACACGAGTTGTTGGAACATAGTAAGTAATTCTTCCACAGCTGCTTAACATGGTGAAGTATTCAGTTTTGCTAATTCAAACTGTGCCCATTGTTTTCTGAAATGACTCTAGTCTCTAACAGTGGTTACATGTCTCCTGAATATTCAATGAATGTTCCTTTTTCCCATCAAGTCTGACACTTATAGCTTTGGTGTTCTAATAGTGGAGAACAGCAAAGCTATAGGTTCAAACTGCTAAATATCTGTAGTTGAAGTAATTCAAACCGAACATTCCATTTATTTCTTATATGTTTCAAACAGTGGTTACATGTCTCCTGAATACGCTATGGAAAGCTCATTCTCTGTCAAGTCTGACACCTATAGTTTTGGTGTTCTACAACTGGAGATTGTGAGCGGCTTAAAGATCAGCTCACCGCACCTCATAATGAACTTTCCAATCCTCATTGCTTATGTAAGTATAGAGGAATCCGTGACTTTTGAACAACTCAAAACACTTTTTGGTGACTTGATGAGAACTTAATTTTATTGGTTCAGGCATGGAGCTTATGGAGAGATGGAAATGCAAGGGAACTCGTGGACTCATCGATTTCAGAGAATTGTTCACTTCAGGAAGTTATACGGTGTATTCACTTAGGTCTTTTGTGTGTCCAAGACCATCCAAATGCCAGGCCAGTCATGTCGTCCATTGTGTTCATGCTGGAGAATGAAACAACCCCACTCCCTACCCCAAAGGAACCTCTATATTTTACAATCAGGAATTACGAAACTGATAGATCAAGCGAATACATCCAAAGATCCCTGAATAACATGAGTATCACAACTCTAGAGGCGCGTTAGATGGTTAGTTTCATTGTTCCTTAATTTTTTAAGCTTCTTTGATCTTTGCTATTGTACGATCACACTGGCCATTCATGTTTGTACAGTTGTACACAGAAAGTGTTTCATTAAATGTGTTGTACTTCCTATCGGTGATTTGTACTGAAAGTGATCGGGTGCTCTAGCCTAAGAGGGGGAGGGGGTGAATTAGGCACTAATAAAAACTTAGACCTATGGCTCCAACTAGTTTGCACAAAACTTAAACTAAAACATGCTATCAATATGTGCAACTAGGTTGTTCTAGTGTAAAACCCCTATCCCAAAAGAGTTTAGCAACCTATAGCCTTTCCTACCAAGAAACTATTATATGAAAGTAAAGGCATACAAATTACTAGAAAGAAATGCGGAAGCTTAAAGAGCGGGATAGGAGATAGCAAACTCTTGACGCGGGTGTTTATCCCGTGGTTCGGTTAGCCACAAAGGCACACCTACATCCACGTTGTTGTAGCACTCACTAAGAGTATTGCTACTCGGCCACCAAGTCTCTTCCGTGAACACAATCACGGTCACCTTGGCCCCGGGTTCCACTAAGGAGCTTCTCCAAAAAGGATGGGGGTCTCCACGTCCCCCGCACAAAGGTGTCGTCGCCGCTCCACACCAAGTCGGAGGGTCGATGACGTTGCCGGCGAGCTCCACGCTCCAAGGTGCCGGCGCACCAAGCTCTTGTTTTGGTTCACTAATGAACCACAGCACAAAGGCTCTAAGCCTTGCAAACTCACTCACTAAGAGCTAATCCTTTACACAACACTCTCAAAGTGTGCTAAGGGCTAAGGATATGATCTTGATGCTTTTGTATGGCTTGGAGATGTTCTTGGGTGTGTGTGGGATGTCCAGCAACTCCAGCAATCTTCAAATGGCCGGGGTGAGGCGTATATATAGGCCACCAAGTCTTGTAGCCGTTGCTCCAACGGTTAGCTGAAAATCTGCGTACCACCGGAAGAACCGATGCCTCTTGGCAGGGTAGCGTCGGTTCATCCGGTCACTCATAACACGAAGTAGCCGTTGGACTCCTGACTGCTGACGCAGAGACCACCGGTTGAACCGATGCTTTGCACCGATGCCTCACCGGTTCAACCGGTGCTGAAGGAATCTTCTCCTGGACGCTGACGTCATTACACCGGTGGTATGCACCGATACCCCATCGGTTGAACCGGTGCTGAAGACACTTCTCCTGGGCACCTGACATCGTCTCTGGTACAAAGGACGGCCAATGCACCGATGCCCCTTTTTGACCCGTCGGTTCAACCGGTGCCTATAGGCTGACTTGGCTTCGACTCCCTTCTGCACCAAAGTACCATGGCGTCGGTTCTTCCGACTACCATCGGATGCTCCGATGCCCATGGCGTCGGTTCTTCCGGTGCTCCTGAATCGAAGAGCTTTTAGGGCGCTGCCCTGAGACCCTCGAGGGGCAGTCCATCGGGCCTTGCTACGCCTATCTTCTCTTTCTCTTTGTCATCACTTGAACCTAAAAGCCTGAGAATGATCATCTTAACAATTATATTAGTCCAAGTGTTGTGTTGTCATTCGATCACCAAAATCACTCGAAATGCATCAATGGTGCCATGTTCGTTACATGTACTAATAAAAATACTCCTGATTGTAAACCTCACTAGTTTGTACTTGTCAAATGGAAGACGGATATCTGATCATGTGTGCACGTGTATCACTCACTAGCCCATTATTTGCAGTTGTTTTCTCTGCAAGGATTTCCTGCCTCTTGGCTTCGTCTGTCAGTCAACGAGTCTGGATTGGTAACTTTTATCATAAGAAAGCTGGAGGCAGTTTCCATGTAGTCTCCGGATTTGCAGGCAATCATCATCCTTTCCACACCAATGAATGGAGATGAATCTTATTATGAAGAACTGAGCATCGTATGTCTTACAATTGTTTATCATAGTCTGCTACCAGGAAGTGAATTTATTGGCCTATTGTTACACAGTTTTTTTTCCTTTGGTGCTGAGTGCTCCCAAACTTCATGTACAGAAACTTTTGGAATGATCTTTCACCCTAAACGTGTCAAATCAGAAAATGGCTACTCTTCATAATGTTACCTTTTTCAAGAAGTCAAAAAGTTATTTCAATTGACCTTGACCTGTGACGGCAGAATTCATCCCTCCTATCTTCAGAAAATACTTTTCGAAACTTTCGGCCCAACTCATGTAAAGACACGCTTCCAGTGAAGTGTCAGAAACCAGATTCAGGTCTTCCATCTTGACATTTGCACTATCTTGCTTTGTTCATTCGGAAAATATATTCTCCATTTTAAAAGTAGCGATCTGCAACTTTCTGCAATACTATGAAGAACACTGGTTCAAGTTTCAGACAACTTGTATCTAGCTGCTACGATCACGAGTTCATTTTCAGGTTTGCAGCTTATTGTAGCCGCGTTTTCAGTGCTCTGCTGGTCTGCTATATCTACAGACGTTGAGATGTTAGTGTGTTGCCCACGATTCTCTAATCGTTTTTTTAATGTCCCTTTTGATCAGAAATTCTTTTTGAAAAGATGGTCTCAACGGAATTTTCCTTTTCAACAGACATGTCTTCAAGGTATTGAATTGTACTGTCGAAGAACTAAGAAAAAGGCACACTGTCTCCTGCAAGACTAGGTGACGTTGAACTGTTCTTGCATGCTTGCATTATGGGTTCACCATATTGGGTTTACCGTTTCACTAGCCTAATGCGTCAACCCGCATGTTTGGTACCTTTGAAGTTTCCTTTTTTTAAAAAAAAAATGAACGAGCACGAGATTATGCCTATTTCATTGATAAGAAAGAGATTACAAGCCAGATAACCAGTAAAACAGTGATGAGGGGCCCCATGTGAAAACAAAAGTTTTATTTTTTTAGATAAAGGATAAACCGACCTCTATATCCATCTGGTGGGAAAACAAAACAGAAGTTTCATGCAAGACCAATAAACTCCAACAAGTGAAATTTCATTTCATTTTCTTCCAAGGAAGGAAAGAACAGTTCAAAGTTCGGTTAAAGATACACGCTACTTGATCCATTTTAACATTTTAACTTTAAAGACTCATCCACACATAGAATTGGCGCACCCCTGCTACTAACTCTAAGCATTAGAGTCGCCTAGCTAGTTAGTCGTCACATACATAAGCCGGGGCAAGGCCGCAGTCAGCAGTCAGGTACTTATTATTACAGGAATCCTGAAGCAATGAGTTCTAGTAATTAAACATTTGCTACGCTTATCCTACGGTCAGCATATGCAAAACTAGTTTGTATGAAACTTATGTTTTTCATCGTGATCAAGCATGGGCTTGCTTTTGTGGAGACTACAAGCATATATGTAGTACTTTTCATGCATCCAACAATTTGAGTATTTGACGTATTAGAGGATCTTTCAAGTTCAAAATAGCCAAGGAAATTATCCTTGTATACTTTATTAGTATCATTAAAATTTTGTTTATCCGCACAATCTACTTAGTAATATCAAGAGCGCATTGGATCATTGGATGCATTATAAGAATTATCACAATTAAAATGCATTTAAGTAGTACGTGTCCAGGTGATAAAAAAAAATGGCGCAACCGAATGTGCCTATGCAAAAGTTAAGCACGCGCTGATATCCACTACAGAAATGGAGTAATTTAAGCTGAAAGATTCTGGCAATGTTATATCTAACCAAAAGACAAATCTGCACAAATTCTTGAAGGCGCTACTTGTAGTAACAAAACATGTGGTTTAGATTGAAAAGAGAAGCTAGCCAAAAGCGAGGTCTGATCAATCCAAGAGATGCCACTTTTATTTGGTAGTACAATCAATAGAAACCTGCTACACACCTTGATCCATCGTCGTCACTAGTTTAAACTAAAACCATTACACATCTTTAACAAATCCTTTCGCAACTACCCAATGATGAAACCTAACAACCAATCATAATTAGAAGCTGCTGACGATCAGTAGAGACTTGTGCTCTCGCAAATAATATATTAGCTGATCCCTTATTATTCTCTGACGGATGAACCTGGAGAATGAATCCAAGTCTTCAAGCACTCATTCCAAAGGTTCATCTTAGCTAGCTGCTATAGCTAGCTCAGTGTGCTATCCATGTCATCACTTCTAGAGCTGCTGCTGCTGCTTAGTACTATAGCTATGAATTCCGATCATATAGTCATATACTAGTAGACGAGATTAAGACATCAATCATCAGGTCGGTCGACTTTGTTGCGTAGCTAATTCGTTCAACGGCAACGCTTCTGATCAGAGCTGTTCCAGCCTTCTTCTACCTAAAGTTGGCGCCAAACGGAGTCTAGAAGTCGACAGGCACCTCGCTTGCCACCGCGAACGTGCTGGATATCGGGACCAGGCACAGCCCCCGGCCCTTGAGTGATATCTCTCCATGACTGTCCTTGGACTTCTCGGGACTTGAGCTCTGAAACGAGACGCACGCATGCAAAGCGATCAGCACACTTGAACAGAACACAGATCATTCAGCAAGTACCATGATCCATCACAATGTAAAGGAGACCAAGCATGCAGCATATATGCACAGTGACTGCGTACCTTCAACTGGGGCACGTGTACTTGATGGCCGTTCTTCAAGTATGGGGCACTAAGGGCCTGCAGAAACAAGAAGCAAACACAATGTCAATGCAGCTCTGACTATCCATCAGTCCTGCGTTCTGATGATTTGTGTGGAGAAAACGTGCGATTGGCGCTCCAGGTGTGCTATGATTAAAAAGTGGAGGAATCATGGTACTCGCCAGCGCACTTACACCAACTTGGTCGTGGAGGATCTTGATGTACTCGATGGTCTCATGGAGCACCGACGCAGTGTCCGTCTGCACGCGCATCGAGAAATGAGATTGAGTTCGTGTACGTTTTGCGTTAGATATCGAAAGGAGTAGAAAAAGGAACAAGTCTTATGCAGGGAAGAGATGTTGAAACATAGTTCCAGGCACTAGCTTTGTTTGTAATATGTTCAGCATTAGTCATGAAAAGCCTCCCTCACCTTTCCAAAAGGAGAGACTAGTTGTTGGAGTGCAGTGATCCTGTCCCCTAGCTTCTCCTTCCTAACCTGAAATGTATTGCACACATGCAGAGCTTTATCAAATAAACATCCATCTGGGTGTTCAGTAGGGGTGTAAATGGTACGGATAATATCCGTTCGTATTCGAGTTCAGATTCGTTTAGAGAGGTAAATATCCGTCCGTATCCGAATTCGGGTGTTCAGTATCCGACGCCGTATCCAAATCCGAATACTAAAACTGGATTTTTATGATGTCGATATTTATTTATATCCTATCCGAGATGAATAGTAACTATCTGTACCCTATCCGAATCCGAGATGAATAGTAACTATCCGTACCCGATCCGAATCCGAGATGAATAGTAACTATTTGTATTTGTATTCGTAAGTATCTGACCGTATTCGATCCGTTTTCATCCCTAGTGTTCACTTCAATCATGACCTATGCAACATCAAATAATGTGTAGTTTAAGAAAACCATGTTGAGTTCACCACGGGTGAAATAGAGCTAGCGGCTAGGTTTCTCGATGTACCTTGAAGGTTGGCAATGGCGAGGGCGTCTGGAGCCTGGGCTGTTAGAACTTTAGGATCACCAGAGAGTAGATCAGCGGGGATTTCTTTCTCTTTTCACTTCATGAGTACACAAGGGTCCTAGATCTACTACTAGAGTACACAGAGAGAGGGAGAGACCATCACCACCAGGGTTCGAGTTTGATCCGGTCATCTCGTCGGGGTCGTCGAGGTGGATCTGTGCTAGGGCAGCGACGAGTGAGGAAGCGGCGTCACGTGCGTGGCGGCTCGGCCTGTAGCGGCGGCGCTAGCGCCTGCGCGGCACCGGAGTCGACGGCGGCGGCGATGGTGAGACTTCCCGTTGCTCCAGCACCTCTCCTAGATCGGCTAGGGTTTTGTGGTTGGGGTTTAGGCGGCGGCGAACCTCGTCTGTGCGCCCCGGCCCCCACCCGCTATTTATTATGGCGTTGTGCAACGGGGGCCCACCTGCCATAGAGAGGCAGGGCTCCCCCGATTAGGGCACGAGGAGTAGTCCGTACTGGGCCTTGCCGTTGGGCTTGGCCTAGTCCGAGATCAATCCCAACATTTCCCCCCTTGATCTTTTCTTTTACTTTAAACTTTGTACTTTCTTTTAAATCACTGCATACATCGTCGATGATGCAGTCACAGTTTGTTTAGAGCTTTTCCACGATATAGCTCCCCCTGCGAGCGTGAACACATAACCGGACGTGGACTTTCGGTCATCTATGTCCCCCGCAAAATCTAAATCCAAGTACACTTCTATCTCTAGGGAATCATATCTTCTATACGTTAGCATGAGACCTTTTGTGCCTTGCACATAACGTAACACTTTCTTTACCATGATGCAGTGTGCCTGACCTGGATTACTTTGATATCTACTAAGTATCCCGATAACAAATACTAAGTCAGGGCGTGTACAAATTTGAGCATACTGTAGGCTTCCAACAGCTGAAGCATATGAAACCGCTTTCATTTGATCGATCATGTACTGGTTCCTGGGACACTGAAATTTCCCAACCCTTTCGCCCTTGACTATATGAGTAGGTGAAGACTTACACATATGCATACTGTACTTCTTTAGAACCTTTTCTAAGTATGTCTTTTGTGATAGTCCTAATACCCCCTTTGTTCTATCTCGGTGAATTTCAATTCCCAAAACAAATGAAGCTTCACCAAGGTCTTTCATGTCAAAATTTGAGGACAAGAATTTCTTTGTCTTCAGTAGTAGACTAAGATCACTACTAGCAAGTAGAATGTCATCTACATACAGGATGAGGAAAATAAATTTTCCACTTTTGAACTTTGCATAAATGCAATTGTCCTCCTCATTTTCTTTAAACCCAAATTTTCTTATCGTTTCATCAAATTTTAGATACCACTGCCTAGAGGCTTGCTTTAATCCATAAATGGATTTCTTTAAGTGACATCCCATATGTTCTTTTCCTTCCACGACAAAACCTTTCGGTTGTGCCATGTAAACACTTTCATACAGATCCCCATTAAGGAATACCGTCTTTACATCCATCTGATGTAACTCTAAGTCATAATGCGCCACCAAAGCCATTATAATTCTGAAGGAATCTTTACACGAAACTGGAGAAAATGTTTCGTTATAATCTATCCCTTCCCTTTGTGTAAAGCCCTTTGCTACGAGTCGTTCTTTAAACCTTTCTACATTCCCTTTGGTGTCACGTTTGACCTTGTAGACCCATTTACAGCCTACTGTTTTGGCTCCTTTAGGAATTTCCTCTAAGTCCCAAACATCATTAGAACTCATCGATTTCATCTCATCCTTCATAGTTTCCAGCCATTTAGATGAGTGAACACTTCTCATGGCTTCTTTATATGAAGTGGGATCACCCTCCATATGAACCTCTTCTATATCATATACTTCATAGTCGCTAGGAATAGCCGACCTTCTCTCTCTTTGAGACCTCCTAGGGGCCTCAACTTGTGGCATATTTTCTATAGGAGGCTGATGTTCCACCTCCTCATGTACAATAGCGGGTTTAGGCGGTTCCTGAAGGACAGGTTCCGGATCTTTACTCACTGCTGGCATGGGTGGAATTTCAACAGGCGCTGGCACAGTAATATCTGAAATAGTTGGCACAGCAACAACTGAAGTAGGTACTGGCACCACTATTTCTGGAACTTTTGGTGCAGCAACAACAGGTAGTGAGAAGAATGGTTCTTGAATCATTGGAGTGGGAACATACACCCGCTTCTCCTCAAGATCAATATCTCTAGCTACCTTGCTCCCCCTCACCATTTCATCCTCTAGGAAAATGGTGTGTCTCATTTCTACAAACTTTGTATGCCTGTCTGAATAGTAGAAACAAAAAACCTTTTGACTTTTTAGGGTAGCCAATGAAATGGCAACTTACTGTTTTGGGGTCCAGCTTCCCAATATTTGGGTTGAACATTTTAGCCTCCGTTGGGCTCCCCCAGACCCGCAAATGGTTCAGTGAGGATACTCTTTCTGTCCATAGCTCGTACGGCGTTTTGGGCACCGACTTGCTTGGCACTCTGTTGAGAATATGGATGGCGGTTTTTAACGCCTCCATCCACAAACTCAATGGCAGTGTGGAATAACTCATCATGTTGCGCACCATATCCATCAGAGTACGGTTGCGCCTTTCAGCTACTCCATTTTGCTGAGGCTCGCCCGATGTAGAATACTGGGCAACTATGCCATTTTCCTGTAGAAACCTTACAAAAGATCCAGGAACTTGGCCATGTGGGGTATGTCGACCGTAGTACTCCTCCCCACGGTCTGACCTAACTATTTTAATTCTTTTGTCAAGCTGATTTTCTACCTCAGCTTTGAATATTTTAAATTTATCCAACGTTTCTGATCTTTCTTTAATTAGATAAATGTAACCATAATGGGAGTAATCATCTGTGAATGTTATGAACGAATCATAACCATCCACACTTTTCACAGGAAACAGATCACATATATCTGTGTGGATTATCTCTAAAGTTCCTGCGCTTCGTTTGGCACCCTTTTTGATTTGCTTTACATACTTTTCTTTAATGCATTCTACGCATTGCTCTAAGTCTGAGAACTCTAGTGGAGGAAGAATTTCATTCTTTACTAATCTTTCTATTCTCCCCCTTGAAATACGGTCTAAACGACAGTGCCATAATTTCGATGATGTATCTTGAGTTCTCTTTCTTTTCTTTGTCTCTTCCTTTGACAAGGACTCATTCACATTCACATCACACACGGAATGTACTTTATCACGCATAGATAATAAATAAAGCTCATTGTGAAGGAAAGCATCACCAACACAATTATTATCAAACCATAGTTCACATTTGCCATTTGTAAAATGGCAACCATAACCATCTTTGTCTAGACGTGAGACACTGATCAAGTTTCTTTGAAGCGAAGGAACAAATAAAACATCTCTTAATACAAGCATAAAGCCATTAACTAGCTCGAGGGAGACATCGCCAACAGCTTCAACATCTGCTTGTACTCCGTTTGCGACTTTAACGTGTCTTTCGCTTCTTTGCATAGTCCTTGTCTAACGGAACCCTATTCTTTGCCATTATCATCTTTAAGTAGCTGGGACAATCTGCTTTGCGATGCCGCTTGTCATGGCAGTGGAAGCACTCATCTTTGTCCACTGGAGGGCGCTGTTACTGATGCTAATGTGGCATAGGAGCTTTGTCTTTTGACTGTGAGGAAGAGCCAGCTTGGAATTGCCTTTTCTTTTTGTTGTGCACAAAGTTGAGGAAACCACCATTCTGTTTCTTCAGTCTATCTTCTTCTTGCACACACATGGCAATTGTCTTTTCCATGTTTCACTTCTCTAGCTGTGAGTTGTAATTTACAACAAATGTTGCAAAATCTTTTGGCAGAGAAGCGAACACCAAATGAACAAGAAACTCTTCTTTGAGATCCAAGTCCATTGGTTTGAGCTTTGAGTTCAAAGCCCTCATCCCCATTATATGATCCCTTATAGTACCGGCACCGCCGTAGTACTTCTTTGTGACCAACTACTCTATGATATCTGTGGCATATGTCTTTGAAGAGCCAGTGAATTGACTCTTTATCTTTTCAAGGTATTCTGCAGCAGAATCACACTCTCCCATTGAGCCCCAAATGTTGGCCTCAACTGTGTTCTTTAGTACTACCACACATTTCTTGTTGGCAGCGGTCCACTTTGCGTTGTTTAGATCATATAACGCCTTTAAGGGAGCATAGTCCCTTTCCTTTTTCTGCCACTCAGTATCAGTGTCAGATGTCCCTCTCACTGGAGCCTTTGGCTCAGTGGGCTTTGGATCGGTGATTATCCAATCCACCTCTCCACAGACAAAACCAAGATCAATCTTCTGGATCCATTCGCCTTAATTCTCTCCTTTGAGTGTCGGGATGTTATTGATGAAGCCCATCAAGTTCACCCCAGCTGAAAATTTCAAAGATATTGCATGTAATAATTCCAATGTTGGTTAAAATAAAACATACAACTATTTATGCAATTAAATCTATATCACCGTTGGGCAGAAATAGAATTAAATGCACAAAAACTATAAAATTATAGTATTGAAATTAACAACGTTGGTCAGAAAATAACAATACCATAATATCCTAAAAAAAGTCACTTTAACTATGCTCTAAAAAATTAAATTAAAGAGCAACTATTATAACCTTTGCAGCGGAAATAAGTAGGAATTCTATTTTCAGAAGCAATACTGTGGTCTTTTATCTCTAAACAATGTACACGGTTGGTGCAAAATTGAATAGAGATCAAACTATAAACAAATTCATTCAAAATACTATTAAAAATGCTTCTGGAAAAATAGAAAAAGAATAAAACTTTCCATGGCGGAGCGCCCTCCCTCCCCCCCCCCCCCACCGCGTGGGCCGCGCTCCGGCCCAAAAGGGTGTGGTGAGATCCTGGCTGTCGACACCTGATCGGATGGCTGGCCGCGCGCCTCGGACGATCAAAACCAGCGAGAGCCGGTTCCACCCGCAACCCTAGCACCATTTTGTTCTTCCCCTCCTCCCTTTTCTCCCTCGCACGGAGCGGCGGCGGCCATGGGCTTGCCATGGCGGCCGGGCGGAGAGGACGAGGCGGTGTCGCTGCGGCTCACACACCGGTGCGCGCGTTCGCCAGAGGGTGAGCGCGCCGCCGTCGATCTGGCCGTTGACGGTGCCATGCTCTCGAGCCCCCACGCGCGCGACCCCGGCGTCCCGGAGCGGCGAGCCGGCGGCTCCTCTGTGCCGTGAATTCCGGCGAGCGACGGCGCAAGCGCATCCCGCGCATCGGCGGCGGCGGTAGCGCGCGGACCAGGTAGGCCCCGCGCCCTTTCTTCTCTAGGGTTAGGGTTAGGATTTGCCATGAGTTTTTGATTTGCATCGATTTCTCCTCTGTTTCTTTCGATTCTCGTTGAATCCTTCCTTTTCCCCACTGGATCTACACGGTAGTGTAGGCATCTGATACCAATGTTAGAACTTTAGGATCACCAGAGAGTAGATCAGCGGGTATTTCTTTCTCTTTCCACTTCATGAGTACACAAGGGTCCTAGATCTACTACTACAGTACACAGAGAGAGGGAGAGACCATCACCACCAGGGTTCGAGCTTGATCTGGACATCTCATCGGGGTCATCGAGGTGGATCTGCGCTAGGGCAGCGACGAGTGAGGAAGCGGCGTCGCGTGCGTGGCGGCTCGGCCTGTAGTTGCGGCGCTAGCGCCTGCACGGCACCGGAGTCGACGACGGCGGCGGTGGTGAGACTTCCAACTGCTCTAGCGCCTCTCCTAGATCGGCTAGGGTTTTGTGGTTGGGGTTTAGGCGGCGGCGAACCTCGTGCTGTGCGCCCCGGCCCCCACCCGCTATTTATTATGGTGTTGTGCAACGGGGGCCCACCTGTCATAGAGAGGCAGGGGCCCCCCGATTAGGGCGCGAGGAGTAGTCCGTACTGGGCCTTGCCGTTGGGCTTGGCCTAGTCCAAGATCAATCCCAACATGGGCTTGAACGCGTGCTCGCCGTTCGCCTTCTTCTTGTTGATGATTGAGCTAGACTCTCCTACTCCTTCCAACGCAGTCTACTCATAACCACAAAGGTTAATTATATTATTGTTACGCCTAGCTACATATACCTAGCTTGCTATAGCCAATGTTGCCGTTGTCTTGATGTAAAAAATTTGCATCTTTTAGATGTAGTACCAACCTTTAATGCAAGGGTTGCAGCACGCGGCGCCGGCGATGGTTTTACAGAACAAACGCCGCTAGCTTCGTCCGGCACCGTTGCCGCCAGCACGCCGAACCCAGCAGCAGAAGAGTTCCAGAAGGGCGCGTCGTTGGTGAACTGGAGTGGCTCCCGGATAGCTCCCGGCGCGAACCTCGCAGTTGCTGGTGACGCCTGCTGGCCCATCTGCTGGCCGTACTGATCATACTGCTGGAACCCCGGCAAAGCCGGCTTCGCCGCCGCCGGTGCCATCGGCTCCATGAGACTTCTTAGCAGAGACGATGACTGGAAGCCGTATAGTGAGGTCGGCGACAGGAGCAGCTCGGATCCGAAGCTGGAGAGCAGCTAGCGCTGGTGGTGGTCCTGCTCTTGGTGGTGGCCTTGCAGGGCTAGGTTATTCGATGAAGGGTTGATCAAGCTTGATGCGGTCATGGGGCTCTGCTGCTCAGTTCTTGAGCTCATGTCCTGGTGGCTATCTTGCAGGAACCCATGCAAAGTAGCTCCACCGCTCCTGTTCAAACACACGCATAGATCTCAGCGCGCGCCATGTGATTGCAGTAGCTTGCACATCATCATATGATGTGTAGCAGTCGGTGGCCAATCAGCTGGTCTAGACTCTAGAAGAGAATCAATCAATCAGCAAATTGAACTTACATGTAGGGATGCGTCCAATCCGTGTAGCCAGCAGCAAGAGGCTGCTGGTGCACGGCGGCGCCGATGCCGACGGCCGGATCGGCGACGTCGGTCGGTTCTTGGAAGGTCACGGAGCTTTTGTTCCCCGGCGATTCCGACGAGGCCGTGGTGGCGCTCTTGGCCTTGCCCCCCTCGGCCGCTATATCGTAGCCGGCAGCCAGGGCGGCCGACCACGTGCCGAACCCGGCCAGGTCCGTCGAGCACGTCTACGCGGGCACCGCCGCGTTCCACCAGCCGCCGCCATGAGGGGCAGCGCCAGTGCCGGCGCCGCTGTACACGATGGCCGGAGCAGCATGCAACATCTCGGCGTGATCCCCCATGCCGTCGACCGACCGATGAACTGCTCCGTCTTCTAGCTTGGATGGTATCTCCCTTAGCTAGCCAGCGATATAGAGACTGTGGTGAGTGCTCGCTTGGCTTGTTGGGTTGGGCAAGCTGCAGGAAGAGGGGGAAAGCAAGCTGAGCTTGAGCTGAGCAGGCTGATAAGTAGTGGAAAGGATGGGGATGTGTGGGTTGTGTATATATAAACCGTTTGGAAAGGAGGAGAGGAGAATTTCGGCTGGCTTTCTGACCAGCTGAGCTTAACCGGCGGAGTCGTTAGTGAGGTACGAGAGTACTCTATCCTGCCTGTGATGAGTGAATTGTCAACCGTGCGGTGTGATCGTGCGCTTGGCCTTTGGATTGCAGGTACACGGGCGTCGAGTGTCGATGGGGAGCTGCCGTGGAGGTGCTGCGGCCGATGGACCGTGCGGTGGACGGCGGTGAAGGGCAGCCGGGACCGGAGCTTGGATCGGGCGGCAGCTGTGGCGTCCACTCCTGGATCGAGGGCGCAAGCAGCGACGGAAGGTGGGTTTCTTGGTTTGCGCCACAAAACCAAGGAGGCGGACGGCGGTTGAAGACGCCAAGTCGTGGAGGCACGGGCGTCGGTCTCGGGACTGGCGGAGGCGACGGGCGTCGACGGCGTCTAGGGCCTCGCTGCGGGAGAGGTGACGGGCGTCGGGCGGCGTCTAGGGCCGTCAAAAGGCCGAGGCGGGAACGGCGTCTAGGGCCACGGCGTGGAGGCAGGAATCTTCCCGCGCGAGGAGTTTTGGCGGTTTTCTCAAAACCGGCCACCTACCCGGGTTTCGCGGACCCTCCAAAACTGCGGACCAGATCTTCATCAAGATGTCGGCATCGTGGAGAAGACTTCATTCTCAAGAAAGAACCGCAGCCGTCAGATGGGATCGTGTACAGGGGGATACTGCAGACCAACCGGTCTGACCGGTCCCTGGCACCGGTCTGACCGGTCCATGGAACCGGTCTGACCGGTCTCCGCGGGTATAAATACCCCTTCACTTGTATTAGGTCAGCGTGGCTTTTTGTAACTCGTCCGTGGATTGTTCTTTTCTCCCAGGCCACCACCCCTGTGTCTCTCCCCCTGTTCTTCTCTTTAGGGTAGATTTAGTCCATGGATTTGTGAGACTTTGTGTTGGATTTGATTGGGAAAGGATGCCCTATCCTCCTCGTGCCCTCTGGGCTTTTGAATCAATCCAATCCCCTAGTTTTTGTGCCCTTGTGTGATGGATTTTGATTTCGTTTTTGGTGCACAAGATTGCGAGGATTCTATGAGCTCTTTGTTGTGATTCCCGTGCTTCTAGTTCTATCTCAAATCCTCTGGAATCATGAGCTCTTTCGAATTTGGATTTCTTGAGGTCTTGAGAAAACCCCACCCCTTTTGATCTCATCCCGAAATTCTCTTGCTATGAAGATCTTTAGGGCGAGATCCCTTGGGGATATGTTCACGGGGTAGGTACGAAGTTTTCCTCCAAGTTTCATCAGATTTGGACGTGTTTTGCTCGAGATTCGTGGTTTGAAGTCTTGTGCACGGGGTTTTCTGGGTGCCGACCGGTCAGACCGGTCTAGCCGTGATCAGGCCCCCAATCGGTCAGACCGGTTAGTTTCACCGGTTAGACCGGTCCTGGCAGATCAGTTCTGCGGTTTCTTTCGTTTCGCTTCCGATTTGCTTCGTGGTTTCGCTCGCTCGTTCAAGGCCTTGTGTGTCGGTTTAGCTTTTCATAGCTATTCCAGACTTTGGTCAGAACGCTTGAGGGCTTGGGTGATCTTCGGGATATAGGCCGACGGTTTAAGTTTCGAGAGAAATTTTGATCGGCTTCCATTCACCCCCTCTGGTCGCCGGTTTCGGTCCCTCAGTTAGGCGGTCTTCCGGCATTGCGTCAGGTAATTCTGGTGCAACAGATCATGATCCATCGCCATCGGTAGTTCAACGACCCTAAGCTAAGTGTAGTAGTACTGCTACTGCATGCATGCATATATATATTTTCTTAGATTTGATTTAGCAGGTAGTATTACTTCGTTTCTACTTGTAGTAGCTTACTTCTTAGGGTTAGGGTTTGTTTATATATATAAAAGAAAAAAGAGAAACATCTTTTTATTGGCCTAAGGGTTTTGACGTCGTCCATGCATGAATGATTTGGCTGCAAGTCCGAGTAGGGTCGGTAAAGGAAACATTGAGTTGAAAAAAAAAAGAGAAATAATTAAAATGAAGCCATATTGTCACATTTTACCCGGCTTAAGCACTCATTACACCTTGCACACTAAAACACTAGGTTTTAGCCAAGAATTTACACTCTTAGGACCAACTAATAACTCTTAGCAATTAGGATGAAGTGACCGAGCTTGGGACCACATGTCAACTAACCACCCAGGTGGTTTCTTATATGCTCTGCATGTGGATCAGGCCCCTCAAGGCTAAAATGTGGTGGTGCAATAAAACTTTATCTATAGTGGAACGTAAATCTCAAATCTAGTGGAAGTGAGAATAATTCTTGAATCAAAACTTGGTGCAGCACGGTGCCACGTAATGCTTAAACCTGGTACAAGTGATAGCATGGCTTCACACACTTGATGTTTTGTGCGACTCACTCTCAGTACAAAGATTCAGAACAATCACCTACGGAACTTGTTAAGTGGCCGAGGGGATTCAATAATTAGTATATATTTTCCCCCTCTTAATGGCCGACGGGGTTCAAGTGTAAATGAGCCATTTCCTATGAGTGTTGTTGCATTCCCGACCACTATTTAGCGACTATAGGAAAATCAGATCAAGTGCACAAATCAACAAAGTCCCCGGCCGGCGGCCACTTGCTAGCTAAATGTCACAAATCGGGTAGTGTCTAGCTAGCTACGTTAAAATATTTAAGTGGTACTCTTTTTCAAGCACTTTAAAAATTATTTAATTTATAAAAAATATACACATCAAGTTCTCATGAAGAATAAGGTGAGTAGATTTGTCTTAATTTTTTTTACTGATTACTATTATTTTATCAAATTTACTAAATAAATTCAAGTACAAAATGGTAGTCAGAGCTACCTTTTGAAGTTCATGTTGTTGCCCAAAATAATAAATAGTTTCTTTATTGCGTAGGGAGTACCATTTTTAAGCACATCACAACGTATATATATGGTGCAAATTGAGCTTAGTGAGCAAATTGGTGGTGGTATATGCCTAGATAGTGATAGGAGCACATGTCTTGTTTTTCCCCTTTTTATGAAACGCAAGTATCTTAACTATGCAATGCGCATATTACCATTTGCAGAACAAAGAAGAATAGACAAAACAAATTCCATTTCATTAATTTCTACGGACATGTCACATCTAGCTATACAGAATTGACATTCTAGTTCTCCACTTTTTAGTCTCCATTCTTCTGCATGATACTCCCGTCAGCGCGCTCTATCATAACCAAATTTTTGGGATTCTCCCATTTATATTGGAGTGGATATAACCAGAGATGGATTCTCAATAATTGAACTAAGCTATGCTCCCCATGCATGTTTTTCATACATAAGAATCAGGACATAGATGTTGTGTCGAATCAGTGTACGTAAATCGTTCAGCCAGTTGCTTTTTATTATTTACAAACGAAGAAGCAAATAATTAAATAGTAGAGAATAAATTCTAAATGATCATTGTTTATGGGCGGATGAAAAAACCGAAGACTATGTCTGCCCATTGTTTATGGGCCGTTCTGGGCTTGCTAGTGTACGCGTTGGGCCGCTGTCGGATCATAGATATACAAGCGAACTATCTTCCGTAACCTCTCTCTCAAAAAAAAAAAAAACTAAACTATCTTCCATAAGATATTTAGGAGCCCCTTTCCCCTTCCCTAATGCAAGCTCCATGTTTTTATGCTAGTTCAATAACTTGTACTTCTCCAATAGATAGAAATTTAGGTTATTTTTGTCCACATCTGCCACGAACTTGCATTGTGTATACAAATGGACCTGGGTGTCCACAGTTAAGCTTCAGGTATGTAGCACATGGTGATGATCAATTGCATAGGGTCAGCTAGGAGTACACATTGTGAAAGGTAGAGTACTCCATATGACTTGTTTTTGCAGTTAGATGTATGAATTACATTGTTTAAAATCACAGGCTATAGCGGTCATTTAGCGCCGCTATAGCGGCCCAGCAAACCTCACGCTACGATATGCATGGTTTCATCGCTAACAGAGCTAAGGGCGCAATTGCAGTAATTAGCAGTGCTAACTGTCATAGCGGATAGAGTAATTAGTGTAGCTAAATGTAACTCATCGTCCACCATGCGGGGCAGAGTCGGGACATCGGTGGACTCCGTGGTGCACCAGCTCGTAGCGTAGCTCGGCGTCGACATCTCCCCAAGGAGCCGCTCAGCCGTAGTGTCCTCGTCGCGTTGCTCCAACCCCCGCACTGGACTTCGCTGCCGCGCGGAAGGACCCCTTCAACCCCGTGGCCAGCGGCGGCGAAGGCGGGGCCCACACTGAGGCCCCCACAGCAACTGCCTTCACCTCCGCCGTCGCCGTGACATCTTCGGCCTCTGCCCCCACCCCGCACTGGCCGTTCCCAACTTCCGCAGCAAATGCAGACCGCCCCGGCATGCCTACCTCACCATTCAACATCGCCGTGTCGTCCCTCGAGCGCACCTAGTAGCCACCTACGTGGAGGCGATCGAGGAGGGAAGGGAGAGTGCAGGTGAGATGAGGGAAGGGAGCTTGTGGCCATGGATGAATTGGGGAGGGAAGGGAGAGCGCAAGTGAGATGAGGGGAGGGAGCTTGTGGCCATGGATGAATTGGGGAGGGAAGGGAGAGCGCAGGTGAGATGAGGGGAGGGAGCTTGTGGCCACGGATGTAGGCTTTGCAGCAGAGAGAGGGGTGAATGGATTTGTGTGCGCAGTGGAAACGGATAGCGGCGCTATAGCGCCCGCTATCGCGGTTACTGCGTCTGGACCGGATCTCCGCTAAGTTGTATAGCCCGCGATCTAAAACATTGATGAATTATTATTTTATATAGAACAACATCAGTAAATTAATAGTGCCACTCCGGAGAGATTTCAGATAAAACTTTTTGGTCAAATAGTACAATGTACAGTATGACTTGTAAGATAGTACTCGGTAGATTGAGCTCCTTTATTTTATTCATTCATTAAAAAGGTTACGTGGTAGACTAAAACTGTCTAACTGATGAGTAATGAATGTGTCATGTCCCGAATGCAAGAAACGGCCACTGACCTTGTGTGTGATTCAAATGTAAGAACAAGCTAGGTGTCCGTCAGTTAAATAGACGGATTGTTTTTTATGCGCCAGCTTTAGGTCAAACACACAAGAGAATTGGAGTGACGGGATGTTTTGACAATTAGGCAGGTCCTCTGATCTGCCATGCTTGTCAAGCACGACTCTCTGACTGAAAATTTGTCAGGCGAAGGGAGCAGGAACCCCGTCGAGGAGACCAGTCCGTCGGTCAGCAGCCGGTCCATCATATCGACGGTACCATGTTACGTACGCCTCTCCTGCGAAACTGTTAAAAAGCGATGGCTCGATAGCCACGACGAACGGCGCCCTACGATGTAAGTTTTCTTTTTTGAAACGTATCGGGGGGAAGGTCCCCACCTACTTTTCAATTAGGATCTTGTGAGTTCAGTTACAAGTAGAACCTCGGCATACCGAGGGGCGAGAATACATGAGAGAGAAGGAAAAGAGAGATTAAGAGGAGGAACTAGCAGGTTACAATCCAATCTCGCCAAGCATGTAACTCGGCCGCCAGTTTCCTGTATCGGCAGCTCCAAGCGTCAATGTCCTTGGTGATGCTGCGGAGTACGTCTGAGGGGGAGGAGTCTTGGTGATCGAAGATCATGGCATTACGAGCTTTCCAGATATGCCATAGAATCAGTAGCATCGTATCAGTTCGAATCGCGTCAGGGAGTGGGGAAGTAACAGTGAATTCCCAGGGTTTTCTTAGAGTGGTTTCCTGAATGGCGAACTGCAGCGGTACCAGATGGCCTGGGCTTTGGGGCATTCATAGAAGATGTGCTCATCCGTTTCCAAGGTACCATGACAGTGTTCACACCAAGATTCATCCTGGGGTTTGATGTTTCTGTGGTAAAGGTGAGCACGGGTGTTTAGCCGGCCATGATGTAACAGCCAAGCGAAGAACTTGACCTTCGTAGGTAACCGAATGTCCCAAATGCGGGCCACATCAGAAATCGTTTCAGAGCTGTGGAGAACGTGGTAGGCACCACGCGTCGTGAAGGGTTGTGGTCTAGCGACAGCTAACAAACGTATGTCCTGATCATCCGTCAAGCTGATTTGGGAGAGGCAACTAGTGATCACCGCACTTTCGGCATTAGCAGCACGTGTGAGCCGAGGACGTAGCTGCTCTCGGAGGCCACCCGCAATCACAGCTTGCACGGTGACCGTGTCGTTGATATGGTGTGAGTAAAGAGCAGGGAAGCTGTCGGCCAGAGAACTGTCCAGCAGCCATCTATCATGCCAGAAGGAGACTTGGGCACCGCTGCCTACCTGCACCTTTGTCAGAGTTCGGTATCGCGGCAGTTCTGCAGAGACCAGCTTGTCAAGATAGGAGTCCGAATCGCCACTAAAGTCGGATCCAGTGTGTGAGAGGAACCACCTCTTCCACGGAAGGGGATCAGGCTCGTGGAGTTTGTGGACGAATTTGAGCAGCAGGCAATAATTCACGTCTTCCATGTTTTTGATCCCAAGCTCGCCGGCCGCACGACTTTGGCACACACGGTCCCAGGCAATCAGACAATTGGCCCCAACGCATTTCTCCTCTCCGGTCCAGAAGAACGCTTCTCTCTTGGCATCCAGCAATTCTCTGACCGTTTTCGGGAGCAAGGTTGAGGACATGAAGTAGATCGGGAGGCTTCCAAGCACGGCGTTAACTAAAACAATACGGCCGCCAGTGCTCAATAGACGAGCTTTCCATCCAGCCAGGTAGCGATCAAAAGAGGTGAGAAGGGGTTGGTAATCTGAAACTCGCAACTTGTGCGGAGATAACGGCAGTCCCAGGTAGGTTTGAGGGAAGGTAGCCAGGGCACAACCAAGAGTAGTTGCCATTGCAGTAGCAGTGGGATCATCCACATTCATAGGTACAAAGGTGGATTTGTGGAAGTTGATGGTGAGCCCGGTCGCCAAGGAGAAGGCATCCAGGATGTTTTTCAGGACAACCATAGAGTGGAAACCTTTGCAGAGAATCAGTGTGTCTTCCGCGTATTGCAGAACGGGACACGGAAGGGAGTTGTCAATCGGGTGACAGAGTCCCCCACTCATTGACGCCTGTCGGATCAGGCATTGCAGGACGTCGGCGACGATGATGAAAAGGAACGGTGAGAGGGGATTGCCTTGCCGCAGGCCACGACGGCAAGTAATCCATCGCCCTGGCACACCATTTAGCATGACAGCGGTTTTGCCAGTGGTGAGAATGCTTTGAACCCATCCCCTCCAGCGAGCATCAAACCCCCGGATTTGCAGGATTTGCGTCCAAACTGGACCACTCAACTAAGTCGAAAGCCTTCTTGAAGTCGAGTTTGAGCACGGCAGTTGGAGCCTTGCGTTTGTAGCAGCAGCTAAGAAGGTCAACGGCGTAGACAAAGTTTTTTGCAATACTCCTCCCATGGAGAAATCCGGTTTGGTCAGCATCCACTAGATTCGTAATGTGGGGTTTAAGATGGTTCACCATGACCTTCGAGAACAGCTTCATCGGGCAATTTTGCAGAGAGATCGGTCGAAAGCCATCCGTAGTACGGACACCTTCTTTTTTTGGCAGGAGAACAAGGAGTGCGCGATTCAGGTCGTCCAGGGTCAGGGACCCAGCGTGAAACGCATCAAAGAGTTTGGCCATGTCATTTTTTAGGGCTGGCCAGAAATGTTTGTAGAAAGAAGGACTGAAACCATCCGGCCCGGGGCTTGCATGGATATCCATGGCAAAGAGTGCCTGCGTGATTTCGGACATGGAGAAGGGTTCCGAGAGAGTGGCCGAGGAGATAGCCATATCGGGGTAGAGCTCCCTAAGATTGAAGTGCCAAGCAGTTTCTCGAGCATGGCCAAGGAGATCCAAGTAGAAGTTGTAGAGGATGGTGCTTTTGGCATCATGCGCACAGCTAGCCACTCTGTCATGCTCGAGACAGGAAATCACGTTTTTTCGGCACCGCCCAGAGGCAGCAGTGTGGAAGAAGCGGGAGTTTTCAACCCATTCAAGAGCAAGGCGAGTATGAAAACGTTGGTACCAGAAGGTTAGCTGTTCAGAATTTATGTCTTGCAGTCCCTGAGTAGAACGCCGGCGGAGAGCAGCCTCAGCGGGTTGCAGTGTCCGTTGCTCCTCAAGCAGGTCGAGAGCATCGATCAGCACCTTTGTGTCGTTGGCGCGAACAACAGTCGGAGAAAGTTGACGGGACCAAGCGCGACAAGTGCTACGACAATGTTTGAGGCACTGGACGAAAGCCTTTGCAATCGGGCCGTCGGCACGTTGGTTCAACGCAGAGAGAACAGTGGGCGGGAAGAGGCGATGGCGTAACCATGAGTTTTCAAAACGAAAGCAAACGCTGCGTGGGATGTGGGTAGAAGCCATCGAAAAGGAGGGGGACGTGGTCGGATGCATAACGCGTGAGGGAGCTGAGACAGGTGTTGGTGAACGCCGAGTCCCAAGCAATGTTTAGGAAGCAGCGATCCAACCGCACCAAAGTCGGTTCCTCTCGGTGGCTGCTCCAAGTGTAAGCTCGATCCACTAGAGGGATCTCGATTAGGCCAAGCGCGTTGATGAGGTCGTTATAGTTATTGGCTTCAGTGGTGTTGAAGCTGGTAGTGTTTTTGTCCTTCGGGCAGTGCGTAAGATTGAAATCACCGAGAACCATCCATGACCCAGTGATGGATTCAGCGATTAAGGCACGCCGAGCACGGTGGGGCGGGGGTGGTGAATGGTGGAGGTGATAGGAGAATGGGCGACATCTGCAAACTGGACGGAAGGAAAGTAGTGCTGTTCCCTGAGAGCAGGAGGGGAACGGGACCGAGAGTAGGTGGTAGGGGAAGGAGGGACAGCTCCCGGTCCTGACGACCGATGGTCGACCGTCGGAGAGTGCCAGACCGCCGCGGCCCCAGGCGGGAATGCACCGGGGGGCGCAGGCGATCGGGGGCGAGGTGGCAACGGGGAGTCGTCGCTAGGCGTGAGCGCCGCACGCCGAGCGATCTGCTCCCAGAATGCGGATTGCCCCGCCATCGAGCACGCTCCGCTGCGGTGGCCGTAGCGGAGGCACTGCCGGCACCGGACCGGGTCCCTGCACGCTTCGACGTGGTGATCAGTTGCGAGGCACTGAAAGCACAGGTTGCGAGTGGGAGGCACAGAGCGAGCACGACGAAGCTTGCTGCCATCTGCCTTCTTTATAGGCGCAGGGGCTGAAAAGAGCAACGCCCGGAGGTATGGCCGCGCAGCACATGGATGGGAAGCCTGAGAGGAGTCGATGGCGGACGGCGGCGTGATGATGGCCGGAATGGAGTGACCTCCGTTCGGCGCGCACGCAGCGGGACATTCTTTCGGCGCGGGAGGTGACGGCTCACCTCTAAGAGATGAATGCGCTCCACTGCCGCAGAAAGTCCGGAGGCGGGGAGTGGCAGGATCAAATCTATTCTCCCAGATATCCTGGGATTCGATGCAGAAGCAATGGCGCTCTCGCTGACAGAGCTGGAGGAGTGCAGCGCACCTGTCAGGAGGTTGGGGAAGGAGTGAATGCTGCCAGCTGCCAGGGAAATGTCATCACTTGGCCCGTTTTCCGGCATACTCTGGGTGGGCCGAGAGTGGCTGGCCCATTCCGCGCTTGCTGGATTTTGAATTTTCGCGGTGACGTCATCCTCCCGCCCAAAATGGTGGAGTTCGCCGGCAGCCATGGCAGAGATCAAGGAGGGGAAGAGGAGCAAAGAAACATCTCCAACTCTGCACCGTCCACGAGATACGATGAAGTAGGCAATGTTCTTGTTAGCAGCACGAGCAGAGAAAAGACCGTGGTCGAGGGACTCCACCGCGAAGCGGTAGTGTGGCCTGGAGAAACGGAAGTTCAGAGCGTCCCCACTTGAAGTTTGGAGGGAACGATGGAATCCACATCTAGTGTAATCCAGAAGGTTTAGCCCGGTGGAGCCGGGTCACCGGATTGGGCGGGAACGACGAGTTGGTGGAAATGCAGCAGAGCCACATCGCAGAAGGACACACCTGTAGGAGTTTGTAGTTGACGGTGCACCCTTGTAGTTCGACGAGGGTCCACCGCAGAGGCGGGGACAACGGGCGACGTAGTGGCAGGCGAGACATCATCGGCTATGCTCCCGGTCGCTGGCACCGCACGACGGGTGCGCCGGGGCACCTTGGACTTGAGATCGCCGGGACGCCGGACAGGGTGCCGCAGACGCCCGATGCGAGGGAGAGGGACCGTGGCTCCAAGCGGCGCGAAGCAGGGGATGAGTGAGTCTTTGGTTGGGAGGAGAGGTGGCTGGCTGGAGGTGAGGCGAGGGTAGCAGGGCGGCGGCGGAGGGACGTCGGACGCCGAGGGGACGCCGATGGGAGCGTGTGTGGCACTCATCCCCCCTACATACGTTGCAGTGACCGGCCCCCCCATCGCAGATGAGTGATCGATCTTTCACGATGTAAGTTTTCTGATTGTGGTTACGGATTAACGTGTCATTTTGTATTGATGCATGGCCAAAAAAAAGACCCGATCGATTACGGGGAACTTGGTTAATAATAATGACCTAACTGAACCAAGCAAATTTAACGAAATCAGATTGTGGGGTGTGATCGGATAAATTGCCCAACCAAACACTACCTAGATGTCGATCATTACGATCGATCACTGATTTGAATTGCCCTCCTCCTGAAAAATTGGGTGCCGAATGTTACATACATCAATTAAACCTCTCAACTAAAAGGCAAGTTAACTTTTCCCTTTCTAACTAAGATAACATAAATGAACGAACTCGGAGTTTGTACAGTTTTGCATGAAGGACCGAAGCCGGCGACCAGAGGGGGGTGAATGGGAGCCGATCAAAATTTCTTCGAAATTCGAATCGTCGGCCTATGTCCCAAAATCGACCAAACCCTCAAGCGTTCTGACCAAAGTTTGGAGTAGCTATTGAAAAGCTAAACCAACACAAAAGGCCTCGAACGAGCGAGCGAAACCACGAAGCAAATCGGAAGCAAAACGGAAAAACTGCAGAACTGATCTGCTTAGACCGGTCTGACCGGTGCGCTGGACCGGTCTGACCGGTCGTGTCTGTTCAAAATCAAGCAGACCGGTCTGACCGGTCTTGCCTACCGGTCTGACCGGTGGCACCCAGAAAACCCCGAAAATCTTTGATTCAAATGGTGAATCTCGACCAAACGACCATGAAAATCGATGAAACTTGGGGGATTGCTTCGCCCCTACCCCGTGAACATATCCCCAAGAGATCTCGGCCTAAAGATCAACGAATCTTGAGAATTATGGGGGAGATCAAAAGGGATTGGGGTTTTCTCAAATACTCAAAAACTTCAATTCTGATGAGCTCATGATTCTAGAAGATTTGGCACGCAGCTAGAAGCACGGGAATCCCTCCAAAGAGCTCTACGAAACGTCACAATCAAGTGCATCAAAATCGAAATGAAAATCCATCACAAAAAGCACAAGAGAGACAGAATTGGATTGATTCAAAGGCCCAGAGGGCACAAGGAGGATGGGGCCTCCTTTCTCAATCACATCCATTACAAAGTCTCACAAATCCATGGACAAATCTACTCTAAAGAGAGGAACAGGGGGAGGAAAACACAGGGGCGGTGGCCTGGAGAACAGAGGTGTCCATGAATAGATTACAAAAGCCGCAATTAACCTAACACAAGTGAAGGGGTATTTATACCCGCAGGACCGGTCAGACCGGTACGCTGGACCGGTCAGACCGGTGCCAGGGACCGGTCAGACCGGTTGGCCTGCAGCACCCCCTGTACACAATCTCATCCGACGGCCGAGGTTCTTTCTTTGAAACGAAGTCTTCTCCGCGATGCCGCCGTCTTGATGAAGATCCAGTCCGCGGTTTTGGAGGGTCCGCGAAACCCGGGTAGATGGCCGGTTTTGTGAAAACCGCCAAAACCTCACGCGCGGGAAGATTCCCGCCTCCACGCCGTGGCCCTAGACGCCGTTCCCACCTCGGCCTTCTGACGGCCCTAGACGCCTCCCGACGCCCGTCACCTCCTCGCCCACAGCGAGGCCCTAGACGCCGTCGACGCCCGTCGCCTCCGTCAGTCCCGAGACCGACGCCCGTGCCTCCACGACTCGGCGTCTTCAACCGCCGTCCGCCTCCTTGGTTTTGTGGCGCAAACCAAGAAACTCGCCTTCCGTCGCCGCTTGCGCCCTCGATCCAGGAGTGGACGCCATAGCTGCCGCCCGGTCCGAGCTCCGGTCCCGGCTGCCCTCTCAAAAATCCGCCTTCCGGTCCGGCGAGCCCAGATCCACGGCGAGACTGGCTTGTCCCTGATGCCCTCGTCGTCATGGAGCGCGAGCACTGCGGCGTGCAGGCGCATCCTGTCAGCCTCGGCCATCCCCGGAGCTCAGTCACAGTGCAGCGGCCGACACGAGCAGCAGCATGGAGCAGCCGCCCCCTCCTCCACGTAAGAGCATCTCCAGCTGGCATCTTCCTGATCTCATGGAGCAGAGGTTCAAAGATTCAATAAAAAGACAGTTGGCGGGTCTCTTTGTATGTCTTGTCCGGAAAGAGGAGGACTTAATGATTATTCATTCGTCGGAACCAGAAGTTAAAATTGTTGTGCAGTGATGTATGCAGCTGAGGCATCCTAACGAACGAACGATTTGAACCTTGTTCTTACTCGACCTGATCAAATTGATCAGGCGCTTGCCATCTATCACCGCCGTCCACCGCACGGTCCATCGGCCACAGCACCTCCACGGCAGCTCTCCGTCGACATTCGACGCCCGTGTACCTGCAATCCAAAGACCAAGCGCACGATCACACCGCACAGTTGACAATTCACTCATCACAAACAGGATAGAGTACTCTCGTTCCTCAATCCCCCCCTTGATGAGTGCATTGTCAACACACCACAAACGAACCAAGAGAAGTGAAACCAGAAAAGAACAAAGAAGCACAAGCAAGTGACGAAAAGCTCAGAAAGGCAGGAACAGTCACTTACTCAAGCAAAAATCGATCCCCTAAGACAAGGGCAAAGGCTCGACGCAATCAATCAAAAGCCAAAACATGACTCCTCAAAGACAGAGGTAACGCTCGACGCAGTCATGCGAGAAGCCGAGGGAAAACGAGGAAAACCAGGAGCCAAGAACAAAGCAGAAACTCCCCAAGCAAAGCTTTTCCCTCTCACCAGTGCAACTCTCCCAAAATGATGCACTCTCAAAGCCCTGTGCACAACAAATTTTTCAAAAATCAAACAAGTCTCCCCTTTGTTCGATCACTTCTCTCAAAATTCTCCCCCTTGTTGGCACATGCACACATCAAGTCTAAAAAGACCTAAAGCTCCCCCTGAAGCAAAAACTCCCCCTGAACAGATGCTATGCAATGAATGCAATGCAGGAGGTGTAAGTGAAAGCATTCAGGGATACAAGGATATGAGCAACATCTAGTCACAAGCACGTGTGCATCCATAAACAAGACTTGCATCTAGCTCAACAGGGTATATCGAATCAATCTAGAGCTAGGCAAGTTCAGTTTAGGAGAAATAAAAGCATCACCCATGATCTAGCACTAACAAGTAGGAAATGGAAAGCAGTGCTACTCAAACTCATACAGGTGAGCCAAAACAGCCAAAACAAGTTGCCAATATTCATTTTTCAATCAAATTTATAGCAATCAATTCTTAATGCCAGGGGTTGAAAGCTTGTCATGCTTCACTTAGCAACGAGGCCAAGCCTATGCCAAAGGACAATCAGAAGCTTAAAACACTCGTTTCAGTCATGCACAGCCTTGCCCGGGTTCTCACAAGTGCAAAGTGAGCCGTCCCGAAAGCTCGATCAGTGCGACAAGCAATCCCACCTGGATCTTTTCAATCCATTTCAAGAACAGTTTAAGCAATTTTATTAGATTTAGATCATTTCAAGTATGAATTGCTGAACGAAAAGGCACACTAGCATGAATAAGATAGCAAAGCACATCAACACGCCCTAACATGCTAGTAGCCAAAACAGGGTGATCATGTTTTCAGATTTTCAAATCAAAATAGCTTAACTCAGATGATGTCATATACACAATGGAGCAAGCTATACATGATCAAGTTTATCAACTCACACTAGCAGGCACTAGAAGATCATAGCAATGTATACAAGAATGCTAGTGCAAGTGAGATAATGCAAAATGCAAATATGTACAATGCATATGCACAATGCAACTACCAAACCTAGAAAAATAAAGAGAAGCAAAACAAAGACCTACCAAGCTAACCAAAACAAAAGTCAGCGATCAAAAGGGGTAACAAACCCCAAGCTCCCCTCGCAAGCGAGCAAAGGTGTCCTGCTCTAGCGGTTTGGTTAGAATATCTGCGGTTTGCCTCTCTGAAGGGACATGGATCAGGTCTATGTGTCCTCTCTCATTTTTATCTCGCAGGAAATGGAATCGGATATCTATATGTTTGGTTCTGGAGTGTAGGACAGGGTTCTTTGCAATGCTAATGGCTGACATGTTGTCTACAAAGATGGGAACCCTACCGAAACTCAAGCCATAATCCTGCAAGGTTTGTTTCATCCAAAGTATCTGGGAGCAGCAGCTAGCAGCGGCAACATACTCAGCTTCTGTGGAAGAAAGTGCTACGCTAGCCTGCTTGCGAGAGGACCAAGACACCAAATATGTACCGAGAAATTGACAAGTGCCGGATGTCGACTTGCGATCCAACCGACACCCACCGAAATCGGCATCAGAAAAGCCCACCAAAACCAGAGAAGAATCCGCAGAATACCAAAGACCAAATTCAGGGGTGAATTTCAAATACCTAAAGATGAGTTTCACCACCTGCCTGTGGGAGGTGCGCGGTGAAGCCTTATACCGCGCACAGAGGCAGACGCCGAACTGTATGTCCGGTCACGTCGCCGTCAGGTACAGGAGAGAGCCGATCATGCTCCTGTACTCCTTCCGGTCCACCGCCTCGCCGTCCAAGTCCTCATCAAGCGCCGTCGATGTGCTGATCGGAGTCGGCTGAGGAGACAAGTAGCTCGTGTCGAACTTCCACAGCAAGTCTCTAGTGTACTTGGCTTGATGGAGAAAAGTGCCCTGAGGAGTTTGCTTGATCTCCATCCCGAGGAAGAACTGCAGCTCACCCATCATGCTCATCTCGAACTCCCTGGACATCTGCTCAGAAAACTTGGAGACAAGAGCGTGAGAAGAGCCACCAAAGATAATATCATCCACGTATATCTTAACCAAAAGAAAATCAGTGCCAGATCGCATGAGGAACAAAGTTTTATCCACACATCCCATTTTAAAGCCCTGAGCTAGCAAAAAGATTTTTAATCTATCATACCAAGCTCTAGGTGCCTGTTTCAAACCGTAAAGAGCTTTCTGAAGTTTATAAACACGGTTTGGAAACTTGGGATTTTCGAAACCAGGGGGTTGCTTCACATAAACCTCTTCTTCGATAAAGCCATTCAAGAAGGCAGATTTAACATCCATTTGAAAAACCTTAAACCCTTGGAAGCAGCAAATGCAAGAAAAATTCGAATAGCTTCCAAACGAGCAACAGGGGCAAAAGTTTCCTCAAAATCAATACCCTCTTTTTGGCAAAACCCCTGGGCAACAAGACGAGCCTTGTTCCAAACAACCAAACCATCCTCACCCTGCTTGTTTTTGAAAACCCACTTCGTTCCGATGGGATTACAAGCAGGTGGAGGCTCGACTAAAACCCAAACTTGGTTTCTTTCAAAATTTTCAAGTTCCTCATGCATGGCATTGACCCAAATAAGAATCAGAAAGAGCGTGTCCAATATCTTTGGGCTCAAAAGAGGCAACAAACGCTGAATGAGCAAAGCCAGCGACACTTGTTACCTTGGACCTGGTGACTCGCTCGTTGAGATCACCTAGCATCTGTTGAGGGGGATGGTGGCGCTGAATGTGTCGCGGTGCTTCCCATGTTGAAGTCGCCTCCTCCTCAACCAAGACTGGTGTCTTCTTAGGTGCAGCCGGTGAAGCCTGAGTCACCTCCTCGAACAGCCCCCGGGAAGTAGACGTAGTCGGGTCGGGGCCGTTGTCATCATCCGAGCTCGTGGCAGAGATAGCTGGGTCCACAGCACGCGTGGTAGCCTCAGCGTCGCCATCTGCAGCTTCTTCCTCCTCATCTTCAAAGATGGAGGTGTCGAGCTCATCATCTCCTGCAACTTCAAAGACAGAAGAATTGCACGGTGCAGTCTCGTCGAAAGTGACTTCACAAGTCTCTCTGACGATGTTAGTATCAATAATCAGCACACGGTACGCTCTAGAGTGAGAAGCATAACCGAGAAAAATATCGTCAGACGAGCGAGACTCAAACTTATCAAGATTTCCATCTTTCAGCACAAAGCACCGGCAACCGAAAACTCTGAGATGGTCAACACGGGGCTGGCGTCCAAACCGCAACTTATAAGAAGTCCTGTGCATGAAGGCACGCAAGAAAATGCGGTTGGACACGTACAAAGCAGTGTTAACCGACTCAGCCCAGTATTTGCGAGGAGTCCTATGCTCATCGAGCATCGTCCTCGCCATCTCAACCAGCGTCCGATTCTTCCCCTCTACAACTCTATTCTGCTGTGGAGTGTAGGGAGAAGAATACTGGTGTTCAAGCCCTTGATCACTGCAAAAGGCGTCAAAACGAGCATTTTTGAATTCTGTGCCATTGTCACTGCGGATCGCTCTCATGGCCTGGGGTAACTCGTTTTTCAACCTCAAGATCAAGTCTCGAACAAACTTGAAAGCCTCATCCTTGGTTCTCATGAAAAAGACCCAAGAATAGCGAGAAAAGTCGTCCACAATCACAAGCACGTACCACTTCCCACCAACAGACATCACCCGAGAAGGACTGACAGTGTCCAAGTGTAGCAACTCTCCAGGGTGAGAGGCCATCACCTGATTAACAAGCAGATGAGAAGTGGCAATCATCTTCCCGTGGCGACATGGATGGCAAACAAGGTCCTTTTCAAACTTCAATTTGGGCAATCCTCGGATCAGGCCAAGTGAGCTCAGTCTGGACAACAAATCGAAGCTCAAATGACCAAGTCTCCTATGCCACTTCCACATATCAGAAGAAAGACCAGCCATCAAGCAATGAGAAGGGCCAAAAGGAGTTCCAGAGAAGTCAACCAAGAAAACCCGATCACGAGGTGTAATCCGGCAAACCAAATCTCCCCTGGAATCCAAAACACGCGAACAGCCCTCCTTGAAGCGAACCTCAAACCCCTCATCAAGAAGTTGCGAAACAGAGAGCAAATTAAATCCAACATTCGAAACCAAAGCAACTTCTCTCCGGGTAAAGCGATCAGAAACTCGAACAGCGCCAAGTCCACGTACCTTTCCTCTTCCATTATCCCCGAACACAATGTACTCCTTTGAGCGCATCGGGGTGAGGCTGGAGAACCATTTGTCATTTCCGGTCATGTGGCGCGAACAACCGGAGTCCATGATCCACCTGTTCTCCAAGCCTCCGACATGCACATCAGTAGTGAGACAAAGGGTGAGCAAATGTCTCAACACTAGGGTTAGCAAAGTGAGAAGCAAACCAGTGTCGAGCCATTTGCTCTATAGAAGGGTTAGCAAAACCAGACAAAGTGTATCCCCCGTCCCGTCTACCGCGTGACTGACGAACACCACCGCGAGGAAAGCGTGGAGCCTCAAAACCTCCTCCAAAGCCTCGGTCCCGTGGTCCATAGCCGTACTGAAAACGACCAGGAGCACGGCCGGCAAAGCGACTACTCGCTGGAGCACGGTAACCACCACCGTCTCCCTGACCTCCACCTACACGGCGCGCCCTAGCATCTTGCCTATCACCTCGCCGAGAAGGACCCTACACCCGAGCAGAGTACATGTCCGCGTTTCGTCTCTCCTACTCTCTCCTCACAGCCCGCTTCCTCCTGAAGAAAAACTCCTCCAGGTGACCTTCCCTGTCACAGAACTCGCAGTGGTACCTCACCTCACGCTTGGGAGGTGGAGGCCTGGCCTGTGGACGCGGAGGAGCAGCCCTCTTCTTCTGGGCAACCTGGGCTGTGGCAGCAGGGAGCGTGTCGACGGAGTTCCTCAGCTCATTGGGCTTTGGAACCCAGACCTGCTTCTGCGGAGGTGCTTTCGGTGGTTCTTTCAGCACACCATCCGCGAGGTCAACAAGCGAAGGCTGCGTGCTCGTGCTAGCAGTGTTTCCAGTAGCCTTGCCAATCTTACCATACAACCTGTCAAAGTCTGACTTCGTGTATGTGTAACCGACCCCAAACCCATCACCACACTTGAACTGCTTAATCATCATGCCCAACTGCGGCTCACTGCTAGAAACCCAACTCAGAATCGCCCTAAGATAGGTATTCTCATTCTCCAGATTGGCTTTTTCTACCTCAAGATTATCCAAATCAGAAATCAAACCAGGGCAAACAGAGCAGTCAATAGGTGGGCTAGACTCTACGACCTTAGTCTTTCCAAAAGACTTGATCAAAGCGTTCTTCTCCTCTAGCTCCAACCTAAGCGTGGGACAAAGCTTACAAGCACCAAGCAAAACTGGCCTAGACTTCATCTCCTCTAGCTCGCACACAACAGTAGCAAACTTGGACTGCAACGAAGCTAGATCGGACTTAAAGATAGGACACTCATCACATTCAAGCACATCGCTAACAATAGGAGCATCCTTAACCAGTTCTAGTTCATGCTTGGCCTTAGCGAGCTCATGAGACACGTCAGCAAGCGAAATCTTAGCAACATCTAAGTTCGCGACGTTCTCATCATGCTTGGCACGGAGAGCAACAAGATCGTTCATGTGAGATATGCAGCCAGCGCACTCATCCTCACTAGATTTCTCCCTAGCACAAGCCAGCTCAGCCCTAAGCTTTCTACGCTCTCTAGCTGCTTCCTTAAGCAGCCTCTTCTGGTTGTTGAGAGCGGCGTACAACTCCCTAACCTCTGTATCAAGCAGGTCGATCGTGGAGTTTACCTCTGAATCGCTCTCGGATCCAGGAGAAGAGCCGGAGTGCGTCGGTGTAGCATGTCCACCCGAAGACGCACGAGCACCATTGGCTTCGCCCGCCATGGTGCAGAAGCTCTTGCGCCGACCGGCCGCCAAGCAAAGGCCGATGAAGCCGGTGGCTTCCTTGTCCCGCTTCTTCTTCTTCTTGTCGTCGTCGTCGGAGGTCGGTGAAGAAGAGAGGTCGGTGTCGGAGCTCTTGTTGAGGTCGCTGAGCTGCGCCAGGAAGGCCTTCTCCCGCTTCTTGGCCTTGTACTGGAAGCGCTTCTTGAGCGACTCCTTGTCGAAGCGTCCTCCCCGGTCACGACTGCGGTGCTTGTGGCGCCGATGCTCCTTGTTGGAGCCTCCCTCGTCGCGGTCGCGGTGGCGGTAGTAGTCGAAGGAGTTGTTCTGGCCACCGCCGGACTTCTTGGGGCAATCAACGATGAAGTGGTTCAGATCGCCACAGTTGTAGCACCCGGGGTTCTTCTTTCTCTGCCTGTTGTGGTAGACGCGCTGGAACTTGCTGATGAGGAGGCACAAGTCGTCGTCGCCCAGCGTCTCCAGCTGCTCGTCTGAAACAGAAGGCAAAGAGGCAAGAGAAAAGCCAAGAGCAGGGTTAGCGTTAGAGCTCGATCCACCTGGGCCAGTCACAAGAGCGACGCTCTTGGAAGGAGGGGCACCATTGAGCTTGGTTCGTGTCTGGTTATCCACCTCCGTGGCCTTGAGCTTGCTGAAAAGCTCGTTCACGGTCAGAGTCTCATAGCCTGCAGACTCAATGATCGTGTTCACCTTGAGATCCCACACAGAGCGGTCAAGTGCGTAAAGCAACTTGAGAGCCTTCTCGTGCTCTGTGTACTCAAGGGCACCAGCAGATCTGTTCGCATTGACCTTGTTCACAATCGACTGAAAACGACTGAACATCAGGTCAATGCTCTCACCCGGCTCCTGTGTGAAGTTCTCGTACTCACGCCGGTGAGTCTCGAACAGTCTGGCCATCACCTGAGGTGTACCCTCGTGGTAGTTCTCAAGGCACGTCCAAATCTTGTGGGCTTCCTGAAAACCCTGGACGCGTAAGAACTCCGCACGAGAAATGCCAGCGAACAAGGCATTGACAGCCTTGGCATTAGCCTCGTGCTGGGTCACCTGAAGAGGCGTGGTCCGAACAGGCAGCACCTCGTAAAGCTAGTTTGTGGTAATCTCCCAGACATCGGCTCCCATGCTCTGCAGGAAGGCTCTCATGCGAACCTTCCAGTAGGCATAATCCTCGCCGAGTGGTTTTTGAACCGGTTAAGGTACTGAAAACCTCAACCAAGCTCTGATACCAATTGAAGGACCGAAGCCGGCAACCAGAGGGGGGGTGAATGGGAGCCGATCAAAATTTCTTCGAAATTCGAATCGTCGGCCTATGTCCCAAAATCGCCCAAACCCTCAAGTGTTCTGACCAAAGTTTTGGGTAGCTATTGAAAAGCTAAACCAACACAAAAGGCCTCGAACGAGCAAGTGAAACCACGAAGCAAATCGGAAGCAAAACGGAAAAACTGCAGAACCGATCTGCCTGGACCGGTCTGACCGGTGCGCTGGACCGGTCTGACCGGTCGTGTCTGTTCAAAATCAAGCAGACCGGTCTGACCGGTCTTGCCTACCGGTCTGACCGGTGGCACCTAGAAAACCCCGAAAATCTTTGATTCAAACGGTGAATCTCGACCAAACGACCATGAAAATCGATGAAATTTGGGGGATTGCTTCGCCCCTACCCCGTGAACATATCCCCAAGAGATCTCGGCCTAAAGATCAATGAATCTTAAGAATTATGGGGGAGATCAAAAGGGATTGGGGTTTTCTCAAATACTCAAAAACTTCAATTCTGATGAGCTCGTGATTCCAGAAGATTTGGCACGCAGCTAGAAGCACGGGAATCACTCCAAAGAGCTCTACGAAACATCACAATCAAGTGCATCAAAATCGAAATGAAAATCCATCACAAAAAGCACAAGAGAGACAGAATTGGATTGATTCAAAGGCCCAGAGGGCACAAGGAGGATGGGGCCTCCTTTCCCAATCACATCCAATACAAAGTCTCACAAATCCATAGACAAATCTACTCTAAAGAGAGGAACAGGGGGAGGAAGACACAGGGGCGGCGGCCTGGAGAACAGGGGTGTCCATGAATAGATTACAAAAGCCGCAATTAACCTAACACAAGTGAAGGGGTATTTATACCCGCGGGACCAGTCAGACAGGTACGCTGGACCGGTCAGACCGGTTTGTTAGACCGGTCAGACCGGTGCCAGGGACCGGTCAGACCGGTGCCAGGGACCAGCCGAGGTTCTTTCTTTGAAACGAAGTCTTCTCCGCGATGCCGCCGTCTTGATGAAGATCCAGTCCGCGGTTTTGGAGGATCCGCGAAACCCGGGTAGATGGCCAGTTTTGAGAAAACCGCAAAAACCTCATGCGCGGGAAGATTCCCGCCTCCACGCCGTGGCCCTAGACGTCGTTCCCGCCTCGGCCTTCTGACGGCCCTAGACGCCGCCCGACGCCCGTCACCTCCTCGCCCGCAGCGAGGCCCTAGACGCCGTCGACGCCCGTCGCCTCCGTCAGTCCCGAGACCGACGCCCGTGCCTCCACGACTCGGCGTCTTCAACCACCGTCCGCTTCCTTGGTTTTGTGGCGCAAATCAAGAAACCCGCCTTCCGTCGCCACTTGCGCCCTCGATCCAGGAGTGGACGCCATAGCTGCCGCCCGGTCTGAGCTCCGGTCCCGGCTGCCCTTCACCGCCGTCCACCGCACGGTCCATCGGTCACAGCACCTCCACAGCAGCTCCCCGTCGACACTCGACGCCCGTGTACCTGCAATCCAAAGACCAAGCGCACGATCACACCGCACGGTTGACAATTCACTCATCACAAGCAGGATAGAATACTCTCGTTTCTCATTGCACTCGATCGATAAGCTTCTTGTGCTTTCGAGTATTATATCCTCATTGTGAAACCAATTTTAATTTCCAAATAATTGAACGAAATAATTTCACATTTCCAAAGCAAACATGCACTGTATATATACATGATGCTATGGTAGTTACAACTTCATTCTTTCCAAGGCTTCAAACTAGCTACTTAAATAATCTAGGGAAAATTCGATTCATGCCACCACAACTCCGTGAAATTGGGTTTCATGTTCAAAATCATGCCACTCAATGGCATGGATTTCAACATGAAATCCAATTTCAAGAAGTTGGAGTGGCATGGATCCAACTGACCCAATAATCTAACTTGCACTAGCAGATTCAAGTGTAGTGCATGAACCTTCAATTAAATCAGAGGCTTCTAATTAAAGCTCTCAATGATTAATTACTTGCAGCAGTGGGAGGACGGGCCGGGCCCAGATTTGGCGGCACGGAATATCTCCAACACCACGCCGAGCCCGCCGTCCAGCCAGCCGTCGTCGGACCCCTGCCCCCTTGGCAGCGGCCGCGCCGCCGCGGCGAGCACGCTCAGGATTTGCACCAGGAGCAACACCAGCAGCACCGCCCTCGTCGTCGTCACCGACAACGCCGTCCGATGGTGAGCTAGCTGCTGCCAAACTTAATTTCCAAAGCCTGAGGTCCGGTTCTTGCTAGCTAGCTATAGCTTCTTGTGTGTTTTTGCATGGTGGTCGTGCTTATATAGAGGCAGCTAGCGGGTGGTCGCCGGTCAGCCGGACGGTCAGACGCAGTACGTACGGCGGCTACGAAGAAATTCAAAAACGTGAGGTAGTGAGAAACTAAAGCGAGGAAATCGTGCGAGACCTGCTCATGTTAGTTCCTGACATTTTGGTTTACACTTAGGCCCTATTTAGTTCCAAAAAATTTCCTACATCGAATCTTCAGACATATGCATGGAACATTAAATGTAGTTGAAAAAATAACTAGTAATACGAGATGAATTTTTTAAATCTAATTAGTTTATGATTGAACATTAATTGTCAAATAACAACGAAATTTGTTACAGTACTAAAATCTAAACTTTTTCGCGAACTAAGCACGATGATGATCGATGGACTTTTGCTTCGGGTTTGCGTGTGCTTCGTGTTGCTGGACTAACCGCAGCTCGATCGGATCATCGATCAGTCGTCGGAGGAGGAAGGGTCCCAGGAACCTGCACAAGCGTGACCATGCGCAGTCAACACTATACTAATGTTTCTGCGTGTTCAGCGTGCTCTGGCTTTGCAATGTTTTTTTTTCTCTCTCTCTCTTTTTCTCGGTCAAACAAGAGACCAAAAATATGATAATGCCCGACGATCTAATTAAGTTCTCTCCAACAATGCCCGATCTCTGTAGCAGCTAGCTCCAAACCAGCAGTAGTACCTTGTTTGTTATTGCTAGAGATTATTAATGCATGGTTCGTCAAATCCAGCAGGATGAAGAAACAAGACACCAACCAACACACTTGGTGAAGCTTTCGACCGGCTACTTCGACCGTAAGAACAAGGATTCCATTGAAGATTCGGTCGTCGATCATCGTTTGATTTGTACTGCACACTTAAAGTCAAATAAAGTAACATAATATTTTCTCTCGATAAAGGGAATAATGTGACTCTTTTCTTCCGAGAAGATAAAGTGGGGACATCGCCGGAATTCCTCCAGCAGAATTCGTCAATACTCCAGCATCAAGGAACGGTACGTACTAAAGTAGTAATGCTCTCTACCAACAAACGTCATCAATCCAACTTCCAACACCAGCTTCAGCTCCACGAATACTTGTAGATTCACAAATTCTTTAAGCTATGGCTGATTGGCTGCCCAAGGGTCCATTAGTTCCCGGATCTATAATTGTCTTGGTAGAAGTTAGATCCCGAACTAATGCTCCCATTAGTTCCGGGTCTAAATAATTCTGCGGACCCCAAAATCTTTTAGTCCCAATTAAAGTCACCTTATGGTCTCTGTTAATAACTGAAACTACCCTAGACATTAGTCTCGGTTGATAATACCAACTAGTTGGTGTGTTATATCAAACGGAATAAAAGGTACTCCACGGATTAAACCTCTCAATTAAAAGGCACAGTTATGGGGCGATCATTCATTAGCGACGAACAAAAAACTACTATTATCCCTTTCTATTTTTCTTCCTCCATTCCATCGCTCTTCTCTTCTTCCTTGCCAGCACACCCCCACCGCCATCCCACGGCCAACAGCACTGTCACCGTCGTTGCGGCCCACCGCTTCCACGGTTATGGCCGGTGGCGACCTCGCCGCTAACCTCGCGCGACCAGCAATCGCTCTCGCTGCCTCCACCCGACCCTTCAGTTGCTCGCCCCCACCCACTAGTTCTCATCCACCACCCGGCAAACGGCCCACTTGGTGTCTTGCCTCAGCCAAGCCAACCGCGGGCCGCGGCCACCCTCCAATCCCCAACCCCGGCACCCCAACCCCCAAAACCCCAATCCGTGAATCCTAACATTTCTTTGGTTCCGAGCAGCGGCGTCATCCCCATCTCCGGCCATCATTCATTGCTATCGGTAGCAATGACCGCGCGCCATATAATGATTTTAGTTAACTTTTACCTTCTTTCCAAGGTACCATAAATGAACTCCGAGTTTTTTTTTAGATTACATTACAACTCAGTCACTCACAAATGAACTCAGAGCTGTACAATTTGCACTCGATAAGATATATTCTGCTTTCCAGATATCTTCCTTGTTTAAACATTTTTTTTCCAAACAATTGAACGAAGAAATGAAACAATTGCACAATGTAAGGCAAACATGCACTTGATGCTATGGTAATTACAACTTCATCCGTTCCCAGGCTTCAAACTAAATCTAACTTCCACTGAATTGAAATGATTGACTACTTGCAGCAGTGGGAGGGCGGGCCGGGCCCAGATTTAGCGGCACGGAATATCTCCAACACCCCGCCGAGCCCGCCGTTCAGCCAGCCGTCGGACGACCCCTCCCCCCTCGCCAGCGGCCGCGCCGCGGCGGCAAGCACGCTCAGGATTTGCACCAGGAGCAAGACCAGCAGCGCCGCCTTCGCCATCCTCGCCGACATCGCCGTGCGTGTGAGTGCGAGCTAGCTGCTGCCGAACTTTGAGACGACGACGCGCGCAATGGGAGTTTCCTGCTGGTTTGGAGCCTGAGGTCCAGTTCGAGCTTCTTGTGCATTTTTTCATGGTGGTCGTGCTTATATAGATGTAGTCGTCGGTGCCCTGCCGTCCAACGACGCTTCAAAGTCTCGCGTTTTTCCGGCTGCTAGTTCTACACGGAGAATTCCTGTGCGTTGTGAAGAATTCAAACGTGAGAAAAGGGAGGAAATCGTGCGATGAGCATGTTCTTGACGTTTCGGTTTACGCTGCTGCCTGCTGCCAAGGGGTCAAGGTCAAACTTAACTTGTCTGAAGATCGATAGACTTTGCTTCGGCTTTGCGTCTACTTCGTGTGTTGCAGCTAGACTCGCTGGCAGCTCCAACATCAGTCGCCGGAGGAAGAGTCCCAGAAACTTGCACAAGCGTCACCAACGGCAGACGGGCAGAGTCAACACTATACTATGTCTCTGCGTGTTCAAGCAGCGTGCTCTCTGGTTTTGGAAAGCTTTTTTTTTGTTTGTTTTTCCTGGTCAAACAAGGGAACAACAATGCCCGATCAAAGCTTCTCTCCAAGAACGCACGATCTTTGTGGCAGCTCCGAACCAGTACCATGCTTGTTTCTGCTGGAGATTAAGTGTTGAGCTCAAAGTTTTGTCTTCTCTTTTTCTTACGGCGTGAGTACGCGGCATCCTGTGCAGTGTGCAGTTTTCTATCTCTAGCTTCTTTGACTTTTCTCATTCTAAGTAATATAACAGGCAGCTCTTCTGCAGGCTTGTTTCAAAAAAAAAAAGATCAGCACATTTTTTTGTTGAGCAAATCTTCTGCCCCTGCCCGTCAAATGGAACAGGATGAAGAAACAACAGACCAACCAACACACTTTGTGAAGCCTTTGACCGGCTACTTCAATTGTGAGAAAAAAATATTCCATTAGAGACTCAGCTCGGACAACATCACATAGTTTGATTCCTAGTGCGCTTTAGGTCAAATAAAATACAAGATATTTTCTCACGATAAAGCGAATAATGCGGCTCTCCCTTTTTTCGACAAGATCAAGCAGAAGATCCTTTTTTTTTAAGAAAAAGTGGGGAGATCTTGGGCATTCCAACAGGATTAGTCAAAGAACTTGAAGGAAGTGTACTAATGCTTCCTGTTATTTACCAAACATCGTCGATCCAACCTAGGCTTCAGCTCCACGAATTTCTAGCTTCACAGATTTGCTTTTTTTTTGGGCGAAACACTATATAAATGCAGACGCTCGCATGCAGGCAGGCACACTCACCTCTATGGATATATACACGCAACTTTACACCTATAAGCATGTATAGCTGTTGGTCAGTTAACCTTAGAATAAATTAAGAAAAATACATGCATCCGTGTAAGTTAGTTGTTGATCATCATAAGGAATCTTACTAGACAACCTATGGTCTTGAAACAATGGCTATTCCATAAGTGAATTTTCTTATTAGATAAAGAAGAACCAGTCTATATATCCATATGATGGATATACTCTAAATCTCAAGTGACAGTTTCAAAGACACAATAAAAAAAGTTATAACGTAAAAATGACCACATAATTGTGAAGTTTGAACTCCCATATCAAAAATTTGAACCCACAAAATTAACTTGGAATAATTGAAATTCTTCTCTAGAGACACTTAACATATCATTTTAACATAGTGAACTTTTCAGCTTGAACCAATATGGTAAAGAAGGTTGGATTTTTGACCTTTACAATCGTGAAATCCAGTGTACATATGGACAAAACAGAAAAACAAAATGCGAGTCACTATATTGCCTTGCAAACAAATCGAATGAAAGATTTACAGCTCCATGCCCTAAATCCCAAAATAATAAAATTACACCAAGGGTTATTAGTTTTTTTTATTCAGGATTTCTATGCTAGCTTAACAACGGTTATTAGTTGCAGCAGTGCGAAGGCGGGTTGGGCCCTGATTTGGCTGCGCCGAGTATCTGCGCCACCATCCCGATCCCGTCCTCTAGCAAGACGTCCATCCCGTCCCCCGCCAGCGGCCTCGCCGCGGCAGCGAGGACGCTCAAGACCTGCACCACGAGGAGGAGGAGCAGCGCCGCCCTCACCATCCTCGCCGTCGTCGTCATCGCCTGTTCGCCTTGCCGATGTACTACTGCACTTCAGACGACAAAATATTTTTTTTGAGAGGGGGTGATGCAGCTTCTTGGGTTTCAGGTTTCTCTGAAGCAGCTTCTTGGGTTTCAGGTTTGTCTCCTTTCAATCGTGTGCATCTTGTGCATGGTGAGCTCGTGCGTTTATATAGCAGTCAGCTGTCCGCACCGCACTGCACGTAGTACGATTTTCTGCCAGTTGATGGCTTGAAAGTCTTGCGTTTCCTTGTGCTAGTTTTTTCGATCAGTTGTGAAGATTTCAAACGCTGAGCGCGTCATCACAGCAAGACGAGACCCGTTCAGTTTCTTCACATTTCAGTTTCGAACACCGCGACTTGACGTGCAGCACAGGTTCATTCCAAGTTTGAATCGGTTCAGTTCAGCTGGCTATGCTAGGTTCTGCCAGTTGCTTTAAGTTTGTTCGCTCGATGGATTCTGAGTCGCCGGAGGAGGAAGAATCCAAGAACTTGCAGAACCTATATAGCATAGCCAACTGCAGATAGTCAGCTTCTGAATCCGCTGCGGAGGATGTGGAATTTGTAAACATTTTTAGGTCAAAACACATGTTCTCTCGTGCGATATTGTTTTTCAAGAGCTTAGCCTTTGAACTAACCAGCACCATCATACACACATGATCTCAGAGTATGCCACGAGAATTCAAGCATGCATATAGTACAAGGAGATCTTGTACCACTGCCAGGTATGTATGTGCTTTATGTCAACAACAAAAAAAAGGATATGATTGGTTTTCGTTTTCAACAAGAAATTAGTGATGAAAGAGATCGATCTTAAGCATTTATTATCTAATCAGAATTATTAATTCCTCACGATTACTCCCTTCTCAAGTTTCTTCACTATGTCTTCACGGTTATCTTGAGGAGGTTGGACAATGCTCTTGTCCTTCAATCATGCCAAGTCTCTCATGATCCTTTTTACTTTTTGCTTGGGCTCATCATTTTTCTTGGCAATGAGATCATCACATGATTCTGCAAGCACATTCTCAAAGCATTACTCATTGCAAGAGTTAGAGCAAGATTCATCAAAGAAGTTGAAACATCTACCTTGTAGATTGGAATGACACAAGAGATAGATTGCTCCATTTCCAAAGAGTCATTAGTATCTTAATGCTCTCAATTTTTAATTTGAGCTCCTCATGCTCATTGCTAAGTAATTTGAATTTTCAAAACAAATCATCATAATTTGTAGCAAGGTTAGCATTAAGATCATTAAGAGAACTAAGTTGTTTGATTTCTTAATATTATTTCTTAATGACTTTTTGGTGCTCATGAACAATCAAGAAGTTCATCGATGGAAGGAGAGTCGGAGTCATCGTCACTGCTTACATCGCTTTCCATACCTTTGACCATAAAGTATATGTTTGATGACGAAGACACCATATGGTGCCGGTGGTAAATCTCTTGAATGACTTATCACTTAAGTTTGTGCTTGATTCTTTATCACCACTTACCACTGAAAGCACAATGCATTAAATTCTAGAATAATATTCGCTCCCACGAGTAGTCAAACCCAGAACCTAAGGTGCAACTCGTGTAACCACTAGCTAGGCTACATGCCATTTCGTGTGCATTATATTTTGGGTGGATGCGAAATTATTTTTGAACATTTTTATTTAATTAGGTCAAAAAATGTTCCATTCCACGAAGTTGTTTCTCAAGAGCTATAATCTTTGAACCAGCACCGCCATATATACTCAAGTCTGCCTCGAGAATTCAAGCACTTGTCCTGCTACTAGAGCGCAATGCAAGCGACTAAATTAATTATTAATTAAGATGAGAAACTTTTCCTCTGGTCCATCCTCAGAGTCAGTTCCTAGCTAGCTAGCTAGTCATTCACCAGGTAGCAGTCCAGCATGACATGTGTAAATAAAAAAGGACAAAAAACGTGTGCGTGCTTGCATACAACATTTCCTGTTAAACTGCTTGCAGGAGGTGCGGCGATCGAGTCTTCCTGCCACTCTGCTTGGGAAGCACGTAGGAATCCGGCCAGGGAATGGATCGTATGCTGAATTTCGTCAGAGCCGGAGAACAAGAGATCAAATCAGGTGTGTTTAGTTGGTGAAAAAGTTTAGTTTTGATACTGTAACATATTTTATTGTTACTTGACAAATAATATTTAATCATGAACTAATTAGACTTAAAAGATTCATCTCGTGTTAATCAATTAGACTGTGTAATTAATTATTTTTTTAATTATATTTAATATTTTATGAATGTGTTCGAAAATTTGATGTGACAGATATTATAGGAAATTTTTTTGGGAGGGCTTCAGTCAGCGCCAGGGTTCAACTTTTCGGTCGAATTTCGCCAAAATTTCGGTGTTTTTTTCGTTTTCGCTAGTTACCGGGAGGTGAAATTCCGGTATTTTTCGCTATTTTTCGTTTTCAAATTTAAAAATTCAAAAATATTTATAAAAAATTCGAAAAAAATATGATAAAAAACTAGGTGTTCTTCTGAGCAAATAGGACTAGAACACACTCAAATCTAAGATCATTTGCTAGGCTAAAATTGCATTTTAGTTGAAAAACAAGGTTATTTGTAGTCTAATGAGGTAGAATTTATAGCTTTTTAGTATCCGACGCAGCTTGGCATTTCTCCAGACCCCTCCTCGCTCTATACAAATTACATTTTAGAAATTCTCTATACAAATTGAATCAAAAAAAATTCAAACACTGTCACATGAATTGATAATCAATTCAAATCATGTTTGTCCTGGATTTAAAACAACTTTCAATTGGATCAACCAATGTCCCTGAAATTTAATAGGCATATCCGCAATAACAAGAATAATAAAAGTCTAGTTGAGACCTAAGAGAGAAAATGGAAGTTGTCACATGAAATGACAAGACTTTTAATTGGTAGTTTTTGAAATAATTAAATAACTTTCAAACCATTGCTCAAATGAAAAAGTTCCTGAAACAAAAGTTGTAGATCTCGAAAAACTGAACAAAGTTGGTATTCAAAAGTTTTTCATTTGACCTCCGAAACAGTACGAAAATCACAACGGACATCATTTTCCGGTCGAAATCACCGAAATTTCGGTCGGAATTCACCGAAATTTCGTTTTTTGAATTTGAATTCTCTTTCCATTCGGAAATAGCGAAATTCGGCGAAATTTCGGCCGAAATTTCGTTTCCGGGAGTTGGCGGGATTCGGTTGAAAAACGAAAAGGTGAACCCTGGTCAGCGCGAACATGGCGCCGGACCCGGCCCGGTCTCCATCGTCGGATCCGGCCGTCAGTGTGAATCATATGCATGCAGAAGGCGAGCTGAGATGGCGGCTGTATTTATATTTTTTTTCCACAAAGGGAAGATATATTAAATCACACCACAGTACACCCCTTTTACGAACAGGATCCCAAAAAAAGAAAATTGCAAAGAAGTCCCTAGGAATCTTGCTCATCTTCCTCGACTCCTCTGGAATCCTGCTCGTCGGTAGTAGCTCCGATCCGTCTTCTCTAGAACCAAGATCGAATTAAGCTCAAGCCTCCAGATCCTCCATCAGTAGACTCCAACACATAGAAACACCACATCATCCACCACCCCTGATCTCCCGTCAGGATGGATTTAATTCTCTAAACGGATATCGGCAGTCTCACCAACGGAGCAAAAGGAGGAGTATACTCCAGCCATCTCGGGCAGCCGCCCCATTGCTTAGCTAAACTTCAAGGAGAGGGGGTAAAGATCGCTTCATCAACATTAAGGTATGCAAACTAAATCAAACAGCGGGTCGAGCCTATTTTTTTGACCAAGGCTGCTAGGGGTCATATGTGTGACTACTCCCTCTATTTGTAAAAGAATATAATTCTCAATTTTCTTGACTAAATTTATAGAAAAAAGTAGTAAGATGCATGATAAAAAATAAGTATCATTAGATTAGTTATAGATTATATTTTCATAATAAATTTATTTGAAAAAACACTAATACTATTTAATATAAATTTAGTCAAGCTTGAACTAGTTTGACCAATACGGATCTCATAATTGTATTCTTTTGTAGTAGAAGGAAGTAGGAGTTAAGCTACCACATAAGGAAGAATGGACCGGGTACGTGGTCCAAGAAGAAACTACAAGAAAAAAAAAAAGTTGTATTACCCAAACCGAATATTCAAATCAAAATCTGACTGCACCACTCTTTTTCTTACAAATAAATCTTCCAAATAAGATCACACTTGAATATGTTTGGATGATTTTTGTGAAACAATTTTTTTAATGTGGAACAATTTTACAGTGAAGTTAATTAGAACAATTGTTCCAACATAGCCAAAAAAATTGTTCAGCCAAAACAATTTGATATTTTAGAAAAAATATTCCACATTTATATAAAAAAATAATAATATTTTTATCTAAATATAGTCAGTGTAATCTAGTTTTGAAGATCTCGTCGAGAGAAACACGGCAGTACAATCAAAATTTAATTTGAATGTCTAATTTGCTAGGTACAATTTTATTTTTAGTTTACGTTTGCATGAATTTTAGCCTAACTGGCCCTAACTTCTCAGCGGACCAAACTTACTGCTCGGCGTGCCAACTGTGAGCCAATATAAAATTAAAAAGACCCAGCTATGCTGGCAGTATTTCCGGGTCCTGCCGTCCAGTTTAATAAAAAAATCAATAAATCCGACTGAAACAATGAACCCTAAATTCAGATTAAATTTGTACAAAATCAAACATAACTATATAATTATAGGCACAAGGACAAGGACGGTCTCTCGCTTGCTGCTCCATCGTTTGTACGGCCGGCAGCTACCAGCGGCGGCGCCGGCGGTCGGTAGAATAATGTACGGCCGGTCCGGTCGCACGGCGTGAAAGTCCTGAAGGAGCTCTTCGTTCTTGCCTGCTTGCTTGTTCGTGCTAGCTTCTCCTTCTTCTCCTTTTCTCAGGGATTCGGAAACGTCAAACGTGGCAGCGACGACGGATTCCTGCTTCTCCTGCTAGATTAAATTTACTCCTGCGAGTCTGCGACACACAGCAGACTCGTTCAGTTTTTCCTGACATGCAGTTTGACTGTTTGATGAGCCGAGTCTTGCACGAATTTCGGTCAGCACACGCGGGGTTTAAAATGGGATCCCCGTCTGATTCTGGTCTACGAGCAGCACGCGGTGGCCGCTTCCGTATCGGACTTGGGCCGTGTTTGGATGAAGGGTGGAAAAGTTTTGATGAGAGAGAAATGATGCTTTGACTATTAATTAGTGGTATTAAATAAAGTCTAATTACAAAATTACCTCCACAACTGTGGTACTGTAGCAGTTGCTCTAGCTAATGAGGTTTTTGACCGCATGATTAGAGGATGATTGAGCGCGGTTACTGTAGCATCACTGTAGCCAATAATGATGAAACTTGGCTCATTAGATTCGTCTCGAAAAGTTACACCCATTCGTAAAAGGGTTTTGCAAATAAACTTCGTTTAGTACTTCATGCACCACGGCACCGGCAGCAGCTACCTCCCTCCCCGTATCCTGCAGTGTGCTGGCTTCGAAGTTTGGGGAGCCTTCAGGTCAAAAGAGCTTCTGTCTCAGGACGGTTTTCTATATCCTGAACCTGAACCCACCTTTGGATTGGACAGCAGCAGATACATTTCTCGCTTTGGCTTGCTGGACATTCCTTCCTAGCCTGCAGTGCACACAGGACACAGGACAGAACATTCCTTCCGGCGTTGCGGCCGCGCGGTTCGATCTGTGAGTTGGTCAAACTTCTATCAAAATTTGGAATCCTGTAGAACAAGGCGCGCGTCTTGGCCAAACGGCACGACGCACATGAGGTACCTACACGCCAAAATCTAAATTTTCATTGAAGCGCCTTTTGAGGGACGGTAGAAAAGCTCCATTATTGTATGGATGTAATTGCGTGGCTAGAGTCTATATGGTTCATGTGGGTTTGTAGCAGTCTGTTAGTTTAGGCCGGGGTTGGTTTAGCTTTCGACCAAAAAAAACTTATTAAGAGACCCCTCGCATGCCCCCAAGTGCTTTAAATTTGACTCAAAACTCCAAATTTCTTCTAATTTGTCCAAAGATTCTCCACACTTAACGGTGGTGCACATGATGATATTTCTATTTTTCAAAGGGTTAGAGGTGTGGGGTTTAGTAAGACCCAAGTTCAACAAATTGTGGCTGAAAAATTTCAAACCTGAATATTCATGCTTTTTAGTAACTCGGCACTTGGATTTTTATTTAAGCGCCATGCCACCAAAAATGTTCTTGTAGTTGAAATATACATATATAACCTAAATTCCAATTAAACTTAATGCAATTGATGTAAAATTAGCATGGAATCTTATAGTAGTAAAGAAATTAATTAATGTGGGCTCTTTCCCAAGTGGCATAAGATTCTACGGCTTAGGCCCTGTTTAGTTCCCAAAAAAATTTCTGCAGTACCCGTCATATCGAATTTTTAGACACATGCATGGAGCATTAAATGTAGTTAAAAAAATAACTAATTACACAATCTAACTAATTAGCACGAGACGAATCTTTTAAGCATAATTAGTCTATAATTAGACATTAATTGCCAAATAACAACGAAAATGCTATAGTGTCAAAACTCAAAAAAATTCACAAACTAAACAATGCCTTACTGGTCTTATTAGCATGAAATTTGGATGAGGAGAAACTGGAAAAAAATGTTTCCATGGAGATTTGCTACGTGCAATTACAAATGCAATCTGAATAAGATAGACAGCTCCTTTGCAGAACACATTTCAAAGCATCCAATTAGCCTAAATATTCATTTGGTTTTAGTGTAGGTGGTGGAGGGTGGACATTTGCACATGTTCAAACCTATTGACTGAACATAGATTTAGTCATGTTTCGCTTTGTTTTTTGCCTTTTACTTTTCCTTTTTGAAAAAAAAGTCCAATTGAAAAATTAGCAGTGGAAAATCTTGCACTGTGTTTACACATTCAGTTTATTTTCTTAGTATTTGACCATTCCACCGGTCTTCTTCCATGGTACAACTTTTCATTCTGATAATAACTATTCCCAAAGTTATGGTTTTGCAATGACGTCCCGTCTATTGAAACATGATTCAAAAGAATATTTAAACAAGCATGGAAATGTGAAAAAAATTACCGAAAATATAAGTCGTCGTAGTTGATGGTCCACTTAGAACCAAGCGTGTGAAATTCACGATACATATTTATAATTACGCTAAGAGTAAAACACACCGACGATTAAAATTTTGAAGATGTGTATTTAGATTCATCAACTCCGAAGTTGCATTTATATGTCAGTAAACTTTCTAAGTCGGTTACCAAAGATCTAGACCAGTCTGCTACGTACACACCTCGCACTCGCATGGCATGCTGACTGTTTCTGGTGCTTGAGCAGCACGAATCCACGTAGTCGTAAACTGAAATTTCGTGGGAACCTCTCACGGGAGACCAAAGCAGTCTCAATCGTCGAATCGATCACAGTCTCATCGCCACGGAACTGATCTATGTGACGTGGACAGTACTACTGTATAATACAATCATATGCAGAAGACGAAAGATGGGCTGGCTTGGCTTGGCTTGGCTTGCTGCTCCATCGTTTGTTTTTTCTATAAAGGATAAACTGACCTCTATATCCATCAGTTGGATATATACAACCAAAAGTTATAATACAACCAAAAGTTATAAAAGTTCTTAGATTTAAATCTCGAATGAGGTCTCAAAACATAAGAAAGAAAAAAAAATCTTAGAAGACTAAGCATCTATTATTTTCTTTGTCCCGCTCCATCCTTGCAAAGTTTTGACGCAACACTAAATCATCGCATCTCTTGTCTTTTTAGAAACTTGATGTTCGGATAGCCTGATACCGCTAAAATAATGAAGTCAAACTGAAGAACCACTACTACAACATTTCAAGAAAAAAATGTCATTAAAGACGTCGTCGCCGCCTCAGAGGGAAATAACAGCCAAAAGCGCCGATGTTGTCGACACCGACACAATGCTAGAAAAGACTTTTGCACGGAACACTTGCCTGGCAGCACCATCGTTCTAGTAAGAAGCGATGTTGCTACTGCTATCATGGACATGGTTGACAGAAATGATAGCCACGCCGGGAAAGAGAGTACCCGGTGGCCACGACGGCGTCCACGATTTGATCACCAGCACAGCACACCACAACCTGCTATGGTTGTTTGGGCAGGTGGCAGCCATTTGCCGAGCGGCAACTAGTGCAATGGCGCAGATATAGGCGCACGCCTGTGGCGGCATGGATCTAGGCGTGCCCCTGTGTCCGAGTTGCTCCCTAGCTCTGACCATGGCAAACCAGATTTGGCGACCACCATTGACGTGCCACCACCATCTTGAAGGCCACAGCCGCAGACTGTCCGCCTCCATCATGTGCAAGCTATCTAGTTGGGGCCTGGGGGTGGGGGAGGATAAAGAAATGGAAGTGCCCCGCCACCACCATCCTCACTACTACACAAACTTCGGCATCCGGCTCTAGTGGCAGCGTGGTGGTAGAGAGGGTGGATGGGCCTGGGATCCGCCCGTGCCATCCGAGAGGGGCTATGCGGGGGAGATGAAACACTCACCTGTTCACTTGCTCCATCATTTGTATCGATAGCCATCATACCAATGGCGGCGCCAACGCCATTGCTTGTCACATCTACTCGTTCAACTTGACAATGCCAATGTAGTCTGCCTATGCGCGCAGCAAGGTTCATACTGTATTGATTTGCGAATACTTTGGCATAGTTTTGGTTCATAAAATTCGCAGCTAACACACAAGCCTACCGATCGCCAGGAGCAAGAACGAGCACTTCGGGCTCCCAAAAATGAAGGGCCCCCAAATTTTGATAGTCCAAACTCTATTAATCCATCCATCACGTTATATTGGTCATCCGGTACATTGCAACAATTGAATCGTCGAAGCGAGCATCGTCCGCATCATCTATTGTGTTCCTTCCACATTCCACTTGTGTTGTCGACCATTGCAAACTTGAGAGTCATGATTGTCGATCAAATCCCATAGACCGCCGCCGCCCCCTCCAACCCCTGGCACCTACCTTGATGCAACCCATGCAGCTATGAAAGTGCCAGGCGATCTAATAATCTTTCATCTCAACATCTTATGGACTGACAGACACAATTTGCAAGAGGGGCGGCAGTCAACAACACCTTACACTTCAAGAGACCCAACGTAAATATGTGAGGTAATGAGGTGAGTTGAAGAATGTGATTAGAGCTGAATTTTGATCAAACCTAGCCCAAAACAGCACAGCTAATTTGCCAAATTAATTCAAAATACTCTTTGTTTGGTTTGTGAAATTAATTATGAAGACAGCTAATTCTTTGATTAATTGAGTTATATAATTTTTCAAAACTATATCTTAGTTGTATTAAGCATATGCTATTTTAATATTTTAGGATCCCGTATTTCGTTTCACACTTGGATCCCAAATTCCTGCCGCTAGTCGTACGGCATCGAGGAACCTGCAGAAGCGTATGGTAGCCCAGCCCAATGGTAGGATATACGCAGCTGCAGAGTGCTGGCTTTGGGGGTTTGACGAGCTAGCCTTTAGGTCAAACCAGAGGTTCTCTGGTGCGATCGTCAAAGCACACCTCTGATCTGATTGAAATGTTGAAAGTTCTACAAATATTTCCAAAAAATGTAATGGAATTTGATTAAAAATTTACAAATTTCTCAACTTTGACCAAAGTCTGTGAAATTTAATCCACTGTACCCAATACTTCTTTGAATTATTTTCAAAATTTTGCATCCTAGATTCATTTTTTCTAAAATCACTCTAACACCCAAATTTCATTAGAAACAAATGCTTTCATAGAAAAAGTATATGTAATTTAAATCTAACCTAAACTACAATATAAACGTAACATAATAATTGATCTAAAATGCAACCTGAATAAATATTCAACCAATTAGTATAAATATTCATTTGGTTTTAGTGTATAGGTGGTGGAGGGTCGACATTTGCACATGGTCAAACCGATTGACTGAACATAGATGTAGCCGTGTTTCGCTTTGTTTTTGGCCTTTTACTTTTCCTTTTTGAAAAAAAATCCTTTGAAAAATTAGCAGTGGATAATTTTGCACCGTGTTTACACATTCAGTTTATTTTCTTAGTATTTGACCATTCCACCAGTCTTCTTCCATGACACAACTTTTCATTGTGGTAATAACTATTACCAAAGTTATTGTTTGCAATGACGTCCCGTCTACTGAAACATGATTCAAAAGAATATGTAAACAAGCATGGAAATGTGAAAAACAAATACAAAAACATAAGTCGTCGTGGTTGATGGTTCACTTAGAACCAAGCGTGTGAAATTCACGATACATAATTATAATTACACTAAGAGTATGTCCAAAGATTCTCCACACTTAACGGTGGTGCACCTGAAGATATGTCTATTTTTCAAAGGGATAGAGGTGTGGGTCCAGTAAGACCCAAGTTCAACAAATTGTGGCTGAAAATTTCAAACCTGAATTCATGCTTTTTAGTGACTCGGCACTTGAATTTTTATTTAAGCCATGCCACCAAAAATGTTCTTTTAGTTGAAATATACATAACCTAAATTCCAATTAAACTTAATGCAATTGATGTAAAATTAGCATGGATTCTTATAGTAGTAAAGAATTAATTAATGTGGGCTCTTTCACAAGTGGCATAAGATTCTATGGCTTACTGGTCTTATTAGCATGAAATTTGGATGAGGAGAAACCAAAAAAAAACCGTTTCCATGGAGGTTTTCTACGTGCAATTACAAATGCAATCTGAATAAGATAGACAGCTCCTGTGCAGCATCCAATTAGACTAAATATTCATTTGGTTTTAGTGGATAGGTGGTGGAGTGTGGACATATGCACATGGTCAAACCTATTGACTGAATATAGATGTAGTCGTGTTTTGCTTTATTTTTGGTCTTTTCCTTTTCCTTTTTTGAAAAAAAAATCCACTGAAAAATTAGCAGCGGTAAATCTTGCATCGTGTTTGCACATTCAGTTTATTTCCTTAGTATTTGACCATTCCACAGCAGTGGAAAATCTTGCACCGTGTTCACACATTCAGTTTATTTTCTTAGTATTTGACCATTCCACCGGTCTTCTTCCGTGGCACAACTTTTCATTCTAGTAATAACTATTGCCAAATTTACTGTTTTGCAATGACGTCGCGTCTATTCAAACATGATTCAAAAGAATATTGAAACAAGCATGGAAACGTGGGAAAAAAAACTACCGAAAGTATAGGTCATTATAGTTCACTTAGAACCAAGCGTGTGAAATTCATGATACATATTTATAATCATGGTAAGAGTAAAAGACACCGGGTCGCTAAACTTTTGAGGATGTGTGGATTTGGATTCATCAAAACTCAAAAGTTATACACGGCTGCATGCAGAGTGCTTGCTGGCTTTGGTGGTTTGACGAGGTAGCCTTCGGGATAGTCTTCTCCCTCGAGATTGTCTATGGAGATGAGAGATGCGCAATTTTTTTTTAAAAAAAATACAAATTGAGTAGATCGCCAGATTTCTCTGTTCGGTTGCTGGAGAAATGAATTGATTGTTTCAGAGCCTCCTCTGCTCTGTCTCTGTCTCTGCTCGTGCAGTGCCCATCTCCATCCCCAAGGCCCTTTAACATGGCGCCAAGCCGCGCTGAATATCCATCAGGGCTGTCTATAGCACACCCAAGTTTTCTTTTAAGGACGCTAGCATTTGAATGAAATATAAAATGATTCATAGTGCTTGCCTGCAGCAGTCAAGCAATTTAGGCAGGGTTGTTTAGCTTCTGATTTAGAAAAAACAGACCCCTGGCTGATTGAAATGTTCAAAGTTCAGAGAATATTTCCAAAAATTGTAATGAAATTGAGTACATATACTAAAGGGCCAAGAATCGGCGCTTGCTCGTGAGTCGTGGCCCCACGTGGGGCCGGGGCGCTGTTCATGCGGGTCCCACACACTATTCACGTGGACCCACGTGGGCCCATGTACTATTCAGGCGGGGCCCACGTGGGGCCCACGTACTATTCAGGCGGGACCCATGTGGAGCCCACGTACTATTCAGGCGGAACCCACGTGAGGCCCACGATTCTATTAAGTTAGTCTCTTTATTTTAAAAAAATATTTTCCTTCCATTATTTGATAATACAAAATATATTTAACTACTTTCTATATACAAAAAAAATAACTAAACTTTGTATACTATATTTACATGTGGTAGTTGTACTACTTTTTGGGTTTTGATTTCCCTCGCTAAACCCACAAAATATAATTAAACTGTTCATTCATTTCTAATCTTACTTTTTTTCCTACTAAAGTAATTAAACTATACCTACTGACAAAAAAAATCTAAGGAAAAATTACCTGTACCTCTATACTACAATGCTTGAGATTGGCGCGCTCTCAGACACAAAACTACTATGCCGCTCTACTGTAATTTTTAGATCTAACTCAATACATCAATACGATGTTGCTTCGAACATAGTAACGGATAATATCTTTCTATTAATATTTTAGTTCCACGTTTTTTGTATAGGCGCGCGTAGCGCGCCAACCTGGAAGAAAGAAGGCGAGGAAAGAGAGTGTGCTGTCTTTTCTTCAAGTGGTAGCTCGTAGAGAAAAAAAGGTGGGCAACACACTTCACTAATTAATGAGATAGAGGTTGTGGGACCCAATATGCTTTGAACAATACGCTATAACACAAACCAATGGAGAGGTAATCTTTTTGCTATCTCGTATGAGGTGGACAAGCTTAGAGCTACTAGTTAACTAGCTCAACCATTATATTGGAGGTGGCCTTATGACTACTGCCCCACCTATGGATACTGCTCTCAAAGTGAATTGTTGTTTGATCTAACGACATAGCTTTTGAAACATGGTTTAGAAAAAAAAAGACCAGTCAAACAAGCATTAGAAACGTGAAGTCGTCGTAATCCATGGCAAACCATCTTGGAATCAAATGTGCGAAATCCAACCATGCTTACGTGTTGGAACGAAATTAATCACTGAAATTTCCCCGGACGGTGTTCTTGTCAGAAGAAAACTAACTAATGAACGGTTACATTCCGTATAGCAGAGAGGGATCATGTACAGAGGGTATGCTAGCTAAACCTTGAGGTTCCCAAGACTGAACAAGAAGGCCAAAACGGCTGATCCCCGCCATTGTTGAGGAGGCATGGCCGCACTGCGGCGGCTCTGTTGCTTGCCGGTGCGTGCCCATGCTTGCAAGTTTGCTTGCTTGAATTAATCATCAAAGGAAGAATCGATCGATCGGTCAGGAGCGCAGCAGAGCGCTTTGCATGGGCCAGGATGGATCAGCAGCAGTGCGTGCCGCGGTTGGGCCCCGACTTGGCGTCGCGCAGCATCTGCGCGACCGCCCCGACGCCGCTCCCCAGCCAGCCGCCCGGCGTCGCGCCGGCGGCGCCCCGCCCCTCCAGCGGCCGCGCCGCCACCGCCGCCGCCGCCAGGACATGCACCAGGAGCGCGAGCAGCAGCACCGTCCGCGCCGCCATCATCGCCATCGCGCCTTGCTTGCTTGTGAAAGTGTTGTCAAGGCCACCGATGACAATCAGTCAGGGCAGGCAGAGGAAGAGCTGTCGTCGCTTCTTGCGTTCGTTTGGAGCTCCAAAGTTTAGCCTGTGGATTGAGATTGAGAGCGAGCCTGAGCAATGAGCAGGTTTATATAGCGTGCGTCAACTTTTTAATAAAAAGCGTGCTCAGCCACGGTTGCGGAAAAAAATAAAATATAGCCCGCGTCGGATTCAGACTACAGGCGCAGTACGGATTCGTGGTAACACAAAGTCCCGCGCGTGTTCTTCCTTGCCCCTGCAAGTTGCAATGCCAGCATCATCATCAGAATTCAGTACACGTTTGCGGCTGGTTTCTGAATTCTGCTCGATCCGGCGTAGTAGCTGCAGTCCCGGCCGCGGGGGTTCATCATTCAGACGCGGCCGTGGACGGAAGAGGAGATCAATACGATGCGACGGAACCCGGTGCGTGCAGTGCGTGCGCGACCCGTTCAATAATCTTGCGCCGCGCGCGCGCCCCACGCGGCCGCATGGCCATTGGCGGCATCGCTGCCGCCGAGTCCTCCGACCTTGAACCGTTCGGGGGGTCCGGGAACGTGCTTGGCCGCGCCACGGAAATTAAAGCGCGCACGCCGCACGCCTCTTGAATATTTGAACAATTGAATGCTGCTTACAAGTATATATTACGGTTACGGCCGGTCAATTCAAACGAGGAATTTGAATACGAGCGATTCGGTGAGGATGTGAACCGGGCTGGACGGACAGGCATTCCCCGTCCATGGTTGGTGACGCCAACAGGGACGGAATGAATCACACGTCGTCGACCGCTGATGCTGCTGGCTGCTGCTGCGGCTAGTCCTGGGTCAAGAAACACTTAATACTTGTGCTGTAGTGCTGTAGCTAATATGATTTGACCTGACGATTTCTCATCGAAAGTTCAGACAAATACCGGATCCCTCCCAAACCCCCTCAGTTTGGACCGGACTTTTCGCATTCAAATTTTTGCTAATCTCATTCTTTGATTTTCCTCCCTTGCTAGCTAGTTCAGTTGCCGCATGAAGCACCACCAGGCACGCGCATGGGAAACATTTGACTTGTGAAAGTCGTGGTACTCATGATGATCGTGGCCTTCGGTTTTGAATTTTGAACAGAAAAAAAAATTAAACGAAGTGGGGCGGGGTCGGAAGATCAACGGTGCTGACCATTCAGACACGCAGTTAGCTGCCGCGCAGGGTGGTCAAGGGGTTGGAACGAAACTCACCTGTCCGGCGAAAACTACGAGGGGGGGACTCGGCGAACAGCGACCGGTTCTTCCCCGCCAACCGCCCCGGGGAGCGCTACACGTATACCAACCCCTCACCTATATAAGCACTGCCCCGGCATGCAGCAACCCACTCCCTCCTCCAACATCAACAACAACAAGAACAGAAGAGGAACAGGCAGAGTTCCGGAACAAGCCTGAACAATTCTGATCTTCCTTCGTTCTCGGCGACGGAGAGATCTCTATCTCTACTGCGTGTGCAGTGCACCTTCTGCGCAACAACAACGATTTCGGCAATGGCGGCGGCTGCGGCGATGAGGACGGCGAGGCTGGCGCTGCTTCTGGTGCTGCTGATCCAGGTCGTGAACATGGCCGCCGTGTCGGCGAGGCCGTTCCGGGGGGGAGGGTGGCTGGACGGCGGGATCGCGATGGTGGTGGACATGCTCGGCGACAACAAATCGGGCTCCAATCCCCCCTCCCACTGCTGCAACTAGAGAATTAGCACCTGTTCCGGTCTGCAGCCGAGAAGCTAATTCAGCATAGGTTGCGGGTCATCAAGGTGTATGTAGAATAGTCTTTCGTTCCTGTATGTAGACTGTGTAGTTTCTCCTCCAGTCCTCCCTATCTTAGAAGCATAGATAGATGGAGAGGGCCATTCTTTTGTTCAGAAGCAAGAAGCTAGCCAGGCAGGAAAGGATGACGACGAACAATAATTGTGATGCCGGGGCATGCAAAAATGGCCATGCCCTGTGATTCAATTCATTCAATTTTTCGAAACAACAGTACAAGTTGCCTTTCTTAAGTTTAGTACGGGTTTTTCTTTTTCTACGAACTCGTGTAATCCTTTTCATTTGAACATCGCTGTGCCATTGAAATCTCGGTGCTATGCCCAGTTTGTGTGAGATGTCCGGATGAGATTCTCACTGCTCCCAGAAACAGAGCAGCTGGATTTCCATTGCTCTGAAAAAGAAAAACAGAGCAGGTTCCCATCCGATTAGTTGTATCTCTGTCCCCAGAAAAACACAGGAAGATGTTCTCCGTCCCATCAGAAAAGAAAAGCAGAGCACTACAACCTTTTCAGGAACAGAGCAAACACTCTGCTCTCCGTAAAGCGCGAAAAAAGGACACGCCAACAGAGCAAGATGACAGTAGAACTCTTTTCAGGGAACAAAATCTTTGACTGCGGTTGGGTGGCCTCGCCGAACACTCAAACCTGCTGACTAATTGGACCCCTTGAAGCCGTCGCGTCTGAAAAAAAAAATCGGTAGCCGGTAGGTGTAGCAGGCTAGCAGCAGGCTGTAAAGACGAGGCCGCCGGCCCTGAAAACCCTCGACGTTTCTACACGGCTGGCTGTAGGGAGAGAAAGAGCGACAGGTGTTGGGATCGGTCGAGGCTGCCGGCAGCCCGGCACGCGACTTTTTGAAGTTTCAAGTTTGAACTGTGCCGTTTTTCCTGTGATGTAATGTATGTATTTTTCTACTCGTTCATCCGCAAAGACAAAAAAAAAATTTCCAGCGTCATCTGAGAACTCATGTAATGCTGCTATGACAAATGATTTAGACGTTCCGGTGTATTTATTATCCTAAAGAAATAAGGACAATATGTAAGCACTGATTTTAGGGGATTCTTTTGTGAAACACATTCATCTTTGAGCGACACCGAAGTGCACATTGCTTACTACTGAAAAAATAATATTGTTAGCTGAGCACACACGCTGAAATTTTCTTCTTCTTGTTGTTTTTTGAATTATTATAGAATAGAAATTTGTGTGTTACTACCTGAAATACTCTTGCAGGGAAATGAGACAAAAGCGTTGTTCCAGTGGTATTATTTGTGCTGTAAATATAGAAAAATAAAACGTAAATCCGGCTTACAAAAAACTAAACAGAGAGACATACCTAAAGGGCTAACCTTACAGAGTATATAATTATAGTTTGTTTACTAGGAAGTAAGGTGTTTATTTATTTGTAAGTGAATCCCCCCCCCCCCCCCCCCCCCCCCCCCCCCTTTGAACCCTGACTCCACCTTCCCTTGTCTGAGTCAAAGTATTACTACGACACGCGCTGCTTCTTTTTCAACGTTTTGACCACGATATGAAGGCCTAGTACAGGCCCATTATGACTTGAATACTGTGGCCCAAAACATATGTGGGCCGTCCGGATAATAGCATACAGACTTTCTAAGAAAAGGAAATTGTAACCATACAGCCAAACTAGGCAAGTAGCTGTTTGTCCATTTACTATCTCAAAAAAAAAGCTGTTTTTCCATTTCCTTTTAGCTCTTGAAAGTATTTTTTTTGAGAATCACACAGTACAATGAAGACGCCCACAACACGCACGCACACTCACACCCTATGAATACACGTACGCAAACCCTACCCCTATAAGCACCTCTGAAGGACTGAGCACCGGCAGATCTGAAGATTCCCAAAGTCACCACTGGCGCCTCGTCGTCGACGGGAACGTCGCTTACCACTTAACGTGTAACACCAGTAAATCTTAGGAAAATCCCAAGAAAAGATGCGAGCACCAGGATTTGAATCCTGGTGGGTAGCGTCCCACTGGACCGTCCTACCATTGGACTACAAGCCAATTCGCTAAGCTCTTGAAAGTAAGAATTCTGGCGTTTGCATACAACAGTGTCCAAGTGTCTGGGTTGATGAAGCTCCAAATTATGTTATATTTTCTCATCCGTAGTGGTACTAGTGGATGATAAGCTTGCCATAAAAAAAAATGAATGGCTTATAAACACAAGTTTCGGTTTCGGTGTTCACTGCTTCACTTTCGAAGGATTCGCTTCTACTGTCAACAAAACCATGCATCGTTCTCTTCTCGTTCTCCGAATACGCAGATCCAGAAAAAATCCTATAATAACTTATGCCCATTTCAACCCAAGTCGTGAAGTAGACATTTGGAATCGATGAGTGAAGTCATCTAAGATAAAGTGGTCCATCATACAGTTATTATTATATACGTACACTCACTCCGTCCAGAAATGTAAGACATATTTTGACCGGAGAAAGTCACATTTGGCAAATTTTGACCAACAGTTAGTTAATTAAATGTACATTTATTGCATAAATTTTGCGTCAATATATTTGTATTCGAAGTGATTTTAAGATTATGTTAAGTCTTTAGCTTTTCACATCATATTGTAAGAGAAACCATGAGTCAAAATCTACTATGGAAAACTTTTTTGGTAATAATATATGTCTGATATTTATGTAAGGAGGGAGAATAAAGTTTGATGGTATCTGGTGATTTCTCGATTATAACCTTTTATTTTCGATCATTGGGATTATAACCTTTTATTTTCGATCATTGGGATTATAACCTTTTATTTTGAAGGGACATGAAGGAGATTGGTTATTAATTACTCGTAAAGGATCGCTTCCAATTATTTTTATCTCAAACAAAAAAAATTAGGATTTTATGAAATCATTCAGTTCTTTTATTTGGCGAGAAACAAAATGACCCAAGTGTTTGGGCGCGGGGCTTCTTGTGCGCAAGACTGCTGCAACCTGCAAGGCGATCCAGCGGCGCACAAGCGGCACATGGGACATCCACGCCGCGCCGCAGAGTCTCCCGACGTACGGCCTGCCGGGCGAGGGCGCGCACGTGCAGGGCTCGCTCGCGTGCACGCCTCCCGGTCTCCCACGTCCGCCGCGCATGTGGCCCCTGCGCCCGTGCCATCTGCGCGCACCTGCGCCTCACACAAAACAAAGCCTCGAGATCCCCACCACGCTCTCCTCATATACCCCTACTAGCTCACTGGCTCACTCCGGCGACTCGAGCTCACCGCCTTGCCAAGTGAGCGCGCAGCTTTGCATGTGCAGTGCAGTAGCACGCACAAGCACTCCCCGAGAAGAGGGATCAAGGAGCAGAGGGTCGCTGTCGTCGATCGATCCGTCGAGCGGTGGAGAGAGTGGCAATGGCGGCATTGCCATTCGACGCCATGGAGGGGGAGAGCTCGCCGTCGCCGTCGCGGTCCAGCTCCAGCAGCGGGTGCCAGTCCGGCTGGACGCTCTACCTCGACCATTCCGACGACGCCGCCGCCCGGCAGATCTCGAGGTGGATGGTGCTGCAGGCCGGGCGCGCCGACGAGGACGAGGAGGAGGACTCCATGGCCTCCGACGCGTCCTCCGGCCCCCGGCGGCGCCTGGACGCGGAGGGCGCGGCGCGGCGGGATTTCGAGCGCCGCCGCCACGGGTTCGCCGTCGTCGACCAGCGCAGCTACTTCTACACCGCCAGCGGCGCCGGCCGCCGCCGCAGCAGCGCGAGCGGCGGCTCCGGTCGCAGCTTGGGCTCCTCCACGTGGTCCCGGAGCTCGCAGGGCGGGGCCAATAATGGCAGCGCCGCGAGGACGGCCACGCGCCAGTACCGCGACGTCATCGTCATCGACGACGAGGAGGAGGATGAGCTCGACGACACCGCGAGCTCGTCGGCCGTCTTCAGCTGCCCCGTGGCCATGGTGCATGCACGTTGATTTCTCGATCTCCACAACCGCCGGAGTAGCTAGAAGGAGAGCTCTGACAATGCTAGCTAGTAAGGCCATGTATAACAAACGGAGTAGAAGCATCAGCTCCTTTTCTGTAGCAGGCTAGTTTTTTCCCTCCCTTTCAGGCATGTTCAGTGTGTTCGAACAAGAGGTCTTTGGTGCTCTCAACTCTGAACATGTAAGGCATTTTTTTTCCTCTTCTGACCATCAGGATTTTTGCATAGTGTTTTCGATGGAACTGGGAACGCGAAGTTTGCACTGCGTGAGCATGCTTGCAGATGCAAGAGTTGTGACTTCATACTTCTGAATTCAGCTTCACTTGTGCAGCTGCTAAAATAGCAGATTATTTCAGGACAGAAATCCGCACTGATGCGATGGGGGTGTTGTTCTTTGACGACGTCATCGATGTATCACGACAGATTCCACGCCATATATGCCACTGCGACGCCCTTGTTCTGTAGTCAGGTGGGGTTGTCTTTTCTTTTTCACTAGTTCCCCTTGTAAGTTCAGTACGTACTCAGTCAGACTAAATTGATAGATAACTGTGTCTGATGTATAAAAAAACGCAGACAAAGAAAGAAACTATACTAATCGTTCAAAAAAAAAGAAAGAGACTAAGTTTGATTGCTTATACATTTTTGTCAGGAATTTCGAAGAAAAGTTGGCATCTTTTCATCACATTTTGATCTGGATTGGCATAGATGGCGTGCCACTTTTCTACCAAAAGAATCGAAAACAAAACAATGAAAAAAATACAGCATAGGAATTTATGCCCCCACGCTCCTACAGTAGAAATAACATTAACTCATTGCAAGGATTCTGAAAATGCATAGAGAATGGGTGTGCAGATGGAGAGGAAGCTAGTACACGTGCAGTGAGAAAAGTGAGATCTTGTTTTGGATAACCTATGATTTTTGCGTATGAGTGCAGCAATAGCCCCTAAATTAAACCCCTAAATGTTAAATGGAGGTTGTCTCTATTTCTTAGGGGCTTCTAAATTTGCTTCAACTCCAGTAATAGCTCTTAATTCTAACTTATAATGTAGGGCTTCCCGAGACCCCCTAGAAATGAAGGGTAAAGGAGGGGATTTGGAGGCCTTCTTGAAATAGAGGGCCTACTGAAATATATCTTTTTTGTTTGAACCTCTAAACTTATGACAGGGGGCTGTTTAGAAGATCCCATGGAGTTGCTCTTTATAAAGTGTAGCATATGGAAATTTTCTCAGAAAATGCAAAGGCCTTAACTCTTGGTCCAATAAATTCTTTGTGCGGATTTTTTTTTCCTTCCATGTGGAATTATTCTATAAAACTAAATAATTTTCATATTTTTCTCAAAAACACATACATTTACCATTATCAGTGCAATTTTGAACAGCCGGCCTATCTATACTATAAAGAACGAAAACAATTAAAAAAAATTTCACTTACATCGAGTCCACCGTACTCCTCACGCTGAACTCACGTGTTGGGACCGAGAAAGGTGGGAGGAAGAGAAGACCCATAGAAACTGCGAGTTAGAGCATGTTTCTGCCAAAAACTTAATTTTTTTCTCACTCGACACCCGCCTACTCGCCCGTTCTTTCTCAGACTCTACCCGTTCGCGCTCATGGAAGAGATCAGACTCCACGTTTCGCACCATGTCCGCTCACCTCCTCGCAGCAGGGGCGAAGCCAGAACAAAAGAGCATCAGGGTCTTAGCTAGAAATTAACGGGTCTTAATGGAGCATTAACAACTAGCTAAAGTAATTTACCACTGGTTTTTCCAGAATTCGTCGGGGTCGGCCCAGTTACAAGCCTCAGCTCCGCCCCTGCCTCGCAGGCTGCATCTCCCATCGTGAGCTGCATCTATCCCCTCGGCATCCGCACGTCCAGCTCCCGTGTAGGCGACGTCCCGTACCTCTTCCTCTTCCTGCTACCCATATGTGCCTCGTTGCATCGATGCAGGTGCTGTGATCTCTGGCCGGTCACACCATCCACGCACGCTACCCCTAATCCCAGAACTGCTAGTGCTGCAATCTGACGCTGGGAGAGACTCCTGTGCATGGCCCGGCGGTGGACAGAAGGTATAGCGGGCGACGTCGACTAGCGGTGGTGTTGGGCGGCTCGCTCCGAGAAGGGCTCAAACGGATTGCTGGTGATGTGGTGAGGCTGTGTGTGCGAGGAATCGAAGAGGGATTAAGCGAGGATGACAAATTTTGGTGCCAAGATGAACTTGCGCATGGGGATCAACTGACAGGAAAGTGAACGGATTGATCCAGGGGGGTCTTATTAAAATTCTTAACGCCATCCCTGAGCCACCTTGAGGCTTCTTGCTTGGACGTGGACCTTGAATTTGCTCGCGAATTCACGTGGCTGCTCGAGGAATTAGATAAAGACACCATGTAATGTAGCGTTCTGAATTTACTAAATATGCATTTACACTGAAACAGAAACTTGCAGACCTTGATTCTCCAGATTTCATTATCAAACAATGAAATCTCCCAAAAAAGAAAAGTTGTAGCTCTGACAAATGTCTACAACTTTTGTTTCAGGCAAACCTTCAAAATCTGCCTCTAACTTGATCAAAAGTCGCTTTGAAAATGTCATATTAATCTGAAATTGAGAGGTTCAGTTACTGCTCAAACCTGCCATGTTTGGGTCCAAAGATAAACCTCTTGCTAACCTCTGACATATAGAGTTAATAACATTTGAACCCCTATTCTTATATCTTTAAACTTTAAACGTTTAATTTTTTAGCTCCATTCTTATTGTAATAGGTTCGTATCGACAGAAGCTACGAGATAGCGGAGACATCTATTATGGTACATATTTTAAAGATTTAATTTAATATTAATTGAATTAATATATAATTTCATGTATTTTTGAATTAAAATCTAATTAAAATTTTAAATTATGTGTGTGTCGCAGCGTCTATGCTAGTCCCTGTAAATAAAGATGAGGTATCGTATAATGAGATTAACAAAATAGTCAACGTACGTCACTCGACGACGACCCCCACCCGCTGGCGCCGCACCATTGTAGACCCTCAGACGATTTTCATCCTTCCGATTAGTTGGATCGCTGCTCGGTTAGGCACCGATCAATATGTTCGTAGCTCAGTTTTCCAATCCCGATCGCAAAACCCGCTGCTGAAACTACCGCCGCCATCAGCTCTGCCGTGACTATCCCCACCAGCCGAGCTCACCTTGCCGCCGGGCACCATATCACAATCCTCCTCAGTTTGCCGGCAAACCACGGGAGAGGGATCGCCAATGAGCAAGGACACCCTGATACCTTGGGTCAGTTCTAGCCGTTCTAGAGGGGTTTGGGTCATGCGTGGATGGTTTAATGGCCGTCCGCTGGCCCGTACCGCGTCCAGGATGGCTGGAACGAGTCGGCGCCACCGGTTACCACGCCGTAGCCATGGGAACCGCTGCGGAGCACTATATGCTCCGGCCACCCCAAGGCTTGGCTGGTGACCGTGGCGTAATAAGGAGTGAGGGATTGTGCTCCCGAGGCCATTATGGGCCGGCGAGGGGAGGATCCGGGATGGCCGGCCAGCGCGGCCAAGCCATGGGTCGCCGGCGGCGGCGATGTTTCGTGCCGGTTGGGGGGCTGTGCAGTGGGCTTCGCGATCCATGAGGTGTAGGATGAAGTGGGGAAGGCCGTGAACCCGGCTGCCGCCGTCAAGGCCGCCACTGGCGTGCTGCGGCTGCTGCCCGCTCCTATTCCCAGGTGTTGGGTGAACTTGTATATCATAGTGTATTGCTTAATTTATTGAAAAAAAATACTAAATTAACTATCTTGGCGTGCTACATTAATGTCTTTCAAACTGATCTCAATTTGCCTCAAAATAGTACTTTGTAGAGATGCTTTGTGGATATGCTAATTTTTTTTACAGTCCGTAGCAATGCACGACGGTATCTCCCTCGCTGGTGGTATATAGCCCTGGGATGATGATGACAGAGGCAGACGTGTAGAGAATATAATGGCAAGAATACTAGTATACCAGAGAATCCCTCATACCGGCATAGGGATTCGCGCTACGCACTAGCTTAGCTAGGGGCATCAGGCTTAGGCACGCTCCGTCACGCCTAACCACGCGCCGTGTCGCTGACAAAGGACGTACGTACGACGCGCCACGCGAGCACGCAGCTAGCGAAACGATGCTTCCTCTCCCGGCCTTCCTCGTGCAGCGCAGCTAAGTTTGACCCGGTCGCGCGCCCGCCCGCCCTCGCTGGCGCCATGCCCATGTGCGCGCCCACGCCGCGGACATCGGCAATGGCGACGGCGGGGCACGCCGCCACGGCCGCGCACGCACGCACGCACATGGCGCGACACGCGACGCCCGCCCGCGCGCCGGCCGGGGGGCGGGGGCTCACGTGGTGCGCGAGCGCGCACGATCGGCGCAGGTCACATGCCTGCCGTGCCCGCGGCACGCCCGACGCGCGAGCACGCTGCGGCGGATCGAGGAGCACGTCGGCGCGGGGCAAGCTGGCACGGCCGGCCTGCGCCTCATTCCCCGGGCCGGGCTCCTGCCGGCCGGCCGGCCGGCGGTGCACGTGCGCGCACGCGTGCGTCGATCGTCGCCGCCGTCGACGCCTTTATCCGGCTGCGGGTGCCGGTGCCAGGTAACGCGGCGTGCGTCTGAGTTGAGATGGGCACGAATCCAAGGACGGCCAGCAGCAGCACAGCAGCGCAGGGAGGACGCGGGTGCAAGCGGCCGTGGGAATCCGGGTCTCGTGCGGCGCGGCGGAGGCACGCAGGGCTGTCCATCGCTGTTTGCGTATTGGTGGTGGTGGTGGTGGTGGGGTTGGGGGGGAACTCGTTGGACAGGAACAAAGTGGGCCAAATGATTTGTGAGCAGCTGAGTAATGAGTAATAAGGCTGGACAAAAAACTCGTAACTCGCTCGGCTAGGCTCATTAGTGTCGGCTCGTTTGAAAATGTTACCGAGCCAAGCCTAGATATTAGCTTGATAATTTAACAAGCCAGCTCGCGAGCTGAAACGAGCCAAGACAAGAAAAAAAGCCCAACAGGCAACAGCTAAAACCCTACCATGCCCTCAACTCCCGTTAGTCAACCACCCCCGCCCCACAGGCCAGAACTCCAGATCCACTCCCTCCCTCGTGATTTCTCCACCCCCAAGTAACCCCTGGCAGCTGGCCTCCCGATTCCCCCTCCATCCTCCTGATTTCTCCTTCTCCCTCTTGGCTGCCAATGCACCTGGCCAGCCGCCCCTTGTCGGCGCCACACGCTCACCAGGGCTCTCGGGTCCCCCCTATCGGCATCGCACGGGCCGCCAGGATGCCCAACCGCTAGGCGCTTGCCTCCTGCTGGCACCGCCCGGGCTGCTCGGGTGCCTGCCACTCGTTGGCGCCGCACGGTCGCCTCATTATGTTGTTGCACTCCTCGGCAGCTAATGTACAAACACCACACGTCTCGCCTAGGCTCTGCTCCACCTCGCACCTCTGCTCCGCTCTGGTTCCGGTAGCCATGGCTGTTGTTATGTTTTTGAGCTGGCTCACGAGCTAAACGAGCCGAGCTGAGCCTGATTTCTAGCTCGATAAGATAACAAGCTGAGCCGAGCCAGCTCGTTATCTTATCGAGCCAGCTCGAGCAAGGCAATACAAACAACCACACAGGACGTAGGGTATTACGCTCCGACAGCCTGAACCTGTCTAAATCTTTGTGTTCCTTGCACCACCCCGTTCTGATTTTGGCGAGTCCCTGCCTACAATCAATCTCCTCGGGGTATACCTCGGAGAGCTTGGCGGTTAAACAGCGACAGCTGGCACGCCAGGTAGGGGAGTTCGGCGACGATTATCGGAAGAACTCGATGGCATCCTTCAACTTCGACCTCCCTGCCATTAGCACAGGCACCACCTTCCTCTTCGGCTCGTGGGTCTGCACGACCAATGGGTCAGGCGGCTTCGACAGCCATCTAGCCACAAGCATGGAGACTCTTCAGCAAGAACAACTCGACGGGCCAAGTTCCACTGAATTCTTGCTACCTGAACTCGCCGACGAAATCGAAAAGTTGTCCCTATCGGACATGTCTTCGATTCGCTTGGAACTAGTCGGAGTAGATCCAATCTACTTCGAACCACCTCGACCTCAACTTCCGCTGGGGCTACAGAATGTGACGGCATCATTCATGACAATCATTCGCCACAACACCAACCAAAAGATCTTGGGTCAGGAGGTCACCACTCGCCAAGGGATGCCCATCTTTGCCAAGAGATGCCCATCTTTGACTCCTACCCTGACTCGGATGACGAGTCTGATCTTGAACTCACTTGTTACCCAAATTTGACCATCATTCCTACTCCACAAAGATGTTTCATGTACTGGCAGGGTTTTGAACCCGCTAAGCTACTCGACAATGCACGCCTTGTCTCTTGCCTCCGGGATCTTCCCTACCAAGTGGGTAGACCACTCTCCACAATCGAAGAAGAAGAATCAGGCGATGTTGCTCTTGTCGACTACAGCACAACCCACTCGACGCCTGATCTACAGGTGTACGTCTCGGTCCACGGAGAAGACAACGATCTTGGTTCTCAAGCCGGACGATACGCCAATGATAACTTAGATCAAGTCTCCGATGATGAGCTCTCAGTAAACGCTCCTCAAGGGGAATCCCCACAGGAAAAAGACGCCAGACACTTGAGGAATCATCGACAGAACATTCGGAGGAGAAATGTCACTGCACGGGAACAACGCGCCCCGACACAAAATCCTGGTGCTTGTAATCTTGAATGAGACTTCGATGCAGCAGGCGGACCAGCATTCTGCAGTCCCATAGTCAACCTTGCTAAAGCTGCACTCTTGATACGAGACTTATCGGACACACCAAAAATCCGTTTTTCGAGTGTCTTCTTGGATAGTTATAGCGGCTAGGATTGGACTTGGGTTGGGGTTGGTCGAGTCCTTTTCAACAAACAACACACAGTGTCATCTGCATACTGCAGATGACTTACTCCACCTCCATGCACTAGGTGTCGAGTTCAGCGCCTCACCTGGGAAGCCTTACACCAGATCGATAGGAAGAATCTAGTTCCTTCTAGTTCCCGTAATAGCCATACACTGGCAAGACAATGAGAAGATCAAGAAGCTAATCAACCACCATGACCAACCCACCACAAGCACCAAAGATATCAAGACGAGAGTCATCATGCGGGACCATCAAAAGGAACTGGGATCATGTTCGTGGTAACTTCCGCGATGCACATGAAATTATCAACGCCCGACGTCACGGGCGCCCGACGGACGAGACAGATCGTTTTCCAGCTTTTAGCCAAAACATCAACTACGCCGAGTACCCGATAGGTTTCAACCCTGCCAACATGCAGAATTTGAAGAAATATGACGGTAAGCAAGACCCTCGTCAATGGTTTCGTATTTACTCAATTGCTATTGAAGTTGCAGGGGGAACAAAATCTACCAAAGTAATCAACTTCCTGATGGCCCTGGAATCTGCACCCCTCACGTGGCTCGAAAGCTTAAAACGCGACTCGATCCACTCGTGGGAGGACTTGAAGCAACTCTTCGTCGACAACTTCCAAGGCTCCATCCATCGACCAGCTACTCGCCATGACCTATGCTTGTGCAAACAAGAGTGTGGGGAGGCTCTGAGGTCCTACATCAAAAGGTTCTTCGATACGCGATCCACCATCGCCAATATCACCGCCGACAACGTCATTGACTGCTTTCACAACGGCCTTGCCACCCAGCAGCTTTATCGCGATTTCAGAAGAAATCGACCTTGATCTGTTATGGCCCTCCGCGACATGATGATGGAATGGGCCGACCAAGAAGAGCAGGAGCGTGATCGCTTCCCTCGTCGAGAAGACAAAAAGAAGAAGGGCAAGCGGGACGAAGAAGATAATGACAAAGATGAACCACAAGGGTTTCAGCTACCCTCCAATACGGTCAATGTGATCTACGGAGGCGATTCTACCTTCAACAGATGCGCTCAGAAATTGGCATGGCGGCGTGAAATCTTAAATCTGGAACCCACCATCCCCAGACCACTAAAGTATAGTGAGGTCCCAATCACCTTCTCTTGAGAGGATCAATGGACCAGCTTCTGTGAGCCGGGAAAATTTCTGCTTGTTCTAGATCCAGTGGTTGCAGGGTCAAGGCTCACTCGAGTACTCATCGACGGAGGCAGTGGATTAAATGTCATATTTGCTAGTACTCTTGCAAAAATGGGATTGAACATCTCCAACATGCTGACTCGAAGTAAAGCTCCATTCTACGGTATTGTCCAGGAAAATGCTTCCACACCGATAGATTACCGGTCACTTTCGGCACGAAGGACAACTACAGAACAGAGATCATCAAGTTCGAAGTTGCCGGATTTGAGTCCTCATATCATGCTATATTAGGACTCTCGGCTTTTGCTAAATTCATGGTTGTTCCGCATTATGTCTACTTACTACTCAAGATGCCAGGAAAGACAGGAGTCCTCTCATTTCGTGGTGACCTCCAGAAGTCATTTGAGTGTGAGAAAGAGGCCATCACGTAAACCTCCACTAACCGCCTGCCAGACACTTCAGGGGAGGTACTCGCGGCGGCCAAACAACTCTCTGCATCGGGGATGGAGATCCCCACAAAGAAGGCAAATTCCTCTGCTCCAAAACCACCCGACAATGTGGGTGTCAAGGTAATTCAACTTCAAGATGGCGATTCCTCCAAGACTGCTTTGATCGGCACAGGGCTTACTAACAAATAGGAAAGTGCACTCGTCAACTTTCTTAGGGCAAACCGAGATGTATTCGCATGAAAACCATCAGATATGCCTGGTGTGCCCAAGGATCGGAGTTCATCGAGAATTCCTTAAACATCAAAACAACAGCACTCCCAAGAAACAGCGTTTGCAAATATTTTAAGCCGAAAAAAGAGAAGCCATCATGAAAGAACTTGCCAAACTACTCACGACCGGGTTCATTAAAGAAATTGACCACCCCGAGTGGTTAGCTAATCCAGTCCTCGTCCTCAAGAAGAACAACAATGAGTGGAGGATGTGCATTGACTACACAGATCTTAACAAGCATTGCCCAAAGGATCCTTTCGGTCTCCCACACATCGACCAAGTCATCGATTCAACGGCCGGCTGCGTAATGCTTTTTTTCTTGATTGCTACTCGGGCTAACATCAAATAACCCTCAAGGAAGAAGAACATATTCATCTCAAAACTTGGAGAACGAGGTCTACCTTTCTTCAAACTACCGAAGAAACAAGACAAATTCTAATGGTGCCAAGAGGCAGCCGACACACTCGAAGATCTCAAGCAACACCTCCAATTACCACCCATCCTCACAGCTCCAATGCCTGGAGAGGAACTACTGTCAGACTCAGGACAGCGGGACTGCTCATAGGCGTGGAATATTCTAGAGTAAGGGATAGTACATGGAATACACCTTACCTCTTTATAACTACTCATACAGTAGTAGGACTAGCTTATGTACATGGAAACTACTCGACCTCCTTGGAGTAGAAGTATAATGGCACTCGGCTAGGAGTTTCCATGTAACCCTGTCCACCAGAATATATAAGGGCGGGCAGGGACCCCCTCAAAGCATCGAACAACACCTAAGACAATACAAATCACCACACAGGACGTAGGATATTACGCTCTGGCGGCCCGAACCTGTCTAAATCTTTGTGTTCCTTGCACCATCGTGCTCTGATCTCGACGAGTCCTTGCCTACAACCACTCTCCTCGGGGTACACCTCGGAGAACCCGCCGGTAAAACACCAACAGCTGGCGTCCACCGTGGGCTTCTCGCCAAAGATCAACAGAAGAATTCGATGGCATCCTTCGACTTCGACTTCTCGGCGATCAGCACCGGAACAACCTTCGTCTTCGGTTCGTGGAGTTGCACGACCAATGGATCAGGCGGCTTCGCCAGTGACCTGATCGATACCACGGACGTGAAGACATCACAATTGGAGCGACTCGACGAAACTACTTCCGCCGAGATTCTCCTCCCTCAACTCGCAGAAGAGATGGAAAGCTTGTCCCTCTCGGACACGACTCCGACTCGCTTTCCACTCGGACTTGAAAACTCGGCTGCATCATACTCTGCAATTATCCACCAAAAAAATCTTGCTCAAGACTCCACCGTGACTCGGACTGCCCCTCAATTCGACTCCTATCCGGACTCGGATGATGACTTCGACTCGGATTTGCTCAACTATCCAAGCTTGACCATCATGGCAACTCCACAAAGTCGAGTCATAAACTGGAAGAATTCGGAATCCACTGGTTTACTCAACAACGCTCAACTAGTAGCTTGCCTACGGGACCTGCCCTACCAGTCGGGCAGGCCACTCTCCCCGATCGGGGAAGAAGGAGTCGCTAACATCGCTCTGGTCGAGTACAACATGACTCACTCGACCCCAGATCAATAGGTGTACGTTTCAATCCATGGAGACGACAGTGCACTCCATTCTCAGGCTGATCGATACACCAACGAGAACTTGGACCAGATTTCGGACGACGAACTTTCAGTTAATGCTCCGCAAGATGAATCTCAACAAGACAGGGATAACCGGCAGCGGCACAACCATCGACGTGCCGTCCGCAGAAGAAACGCTGCACGGGCTCAACATGCTCCTGCGCCCCATGGACCACATAACCTACGATGAGACTGTTGACGCTAGCTAACGACTCATTTCAAGCGTCATCTTGAGCCTAAAATCATGAGAATAAAGTCTCATATCTGCTAATGTTATCCAGAAAGATCTAATTCCACGTTTGCTCTTAGAAATATTACTATATTGGAATTTGGGCAGAAATGTAGGTAAAATAGGCTTCAAGCGTCACGATACAAACCCGACCATTAGAGCAAGCCATCAGCTCCTGCATGAGCATATGAAAGACGAGCATCAACACTAGTGGTAGGAGTTATTGCTAACGAATTTTACAAAGTGTTGGTGTACATTTATGTGCAGGTTGCTTATGATTGAAAATGAGAGGAGAATGCACCCCAAAAGCAAGGTGACACGTCGTTGATCCGAGACAACAACTTCTCTACGAATCAGACACGTTCACGAGGATCTACGGGCCTGCTAGAGCACCCAAACCGACTCAAGACAAGCCCATACCTATAGATATGACATGGGGGCCCTCATAGCTGCCTTCTGACCAAAGACCGGGTCAAACGGGCCTAGCCCATGGTCGGCCGACCACCATGGGCGGCCGACCATGTGGTGGCGGCCCACGGGCCCCACCGACTCTCAGTGACACGTGGCGTCGCGTGATTGGCTACCCATGGCGGTTTGGCTTCATTTCCGGGCAAGAGGCTGGTGGTTTCCCCCTATATATATATGAGGGGAGGGGCTCTAATGAGGAACACACCACACACTTCACACAACACATTTACTCTTCTCTAGAGTCCTCACTTGAGGTGTAGAGTCACATTATGGAGTTTAGGGGTAGAGGTACTCAGGAGGGGTGCCGGTAACGGCGCTCTTCTCCAATTTGTACCTCTATGAGATGAGGGAGAGAGTCGGCGGATGTGCCGGGCTTGTCGGCGCCCTTCTCCGCTTGTACCACGATGGATGGTTATTCGGTTGTAAGTGTTCGAGACTTTCTTATTTAGACTTAGGGTTTAGTTGCAAGTTATTTCTTCTACCTTATATTAGTTGAGTGTATGCTTAGAGTAGCATTTGACTCTAGAGTTGGGCTCTAAATAGAAAAGGATAACCCTGATCGCCTCTAGAGTTAGTAGGGAATAGCGTAGACGTGGTGTCTAGGCTGTACTATACCACTCAGTTATCTGGTAGTCCCACGATTTGTAGAGGTAGCCGGCAGGTAGTGACAGCCCTGTTCGAGCCCTAGTAATCCTCAACGTTCGAATACTGGATGGAGCCTGATTATTGGAGCTATCAGCTTGTTTAAGCCGGTTGATACCTTTAGCTCGAAGTATAACGATAAAGTATCTCTTCCTCTAAACATAGACTCTAAATCTTAGGAAGTCCTCTCTGTCCTATCCTTCCCGCACCAGTGTGTGTCCTTGGATGAGTCTGAACCCGTAGATAGTATACTCACATTCCCCAGTGAATACGATACCCTGGAATACTCTTGGGTGAGAAGGTGGAGAGAGAAGAAAGCTAGCTCTGATTTGCTCCGTGCGTCGCTTTGTCCAACTCACGGTAAGGACCTCTGATCTGTAGAACTTCCAACTTTAACCAGGTTCATTAGAAAAATATTAATATCTATAATACCAAATAATGCACTCTTAATATATACTCCCTCCGTCCAAAAATAAATATAGCTTTAGGATTTGAAATTTGTCCCAAAATAAGTATAGTTCTCGCTTTCTAATACAACTCTGTTTCTATCTCTCTCCTCTACCCTCCTCGCTTCATATGCACTCTCTACTTTTTTGCTTCTCCTTAATTCACATACCCAACTTCTAAACCAACACTTATTTTAGGACGGAGGGGTAGTACATAGTGTATTTGATGAAACTAATTTGATTTTAGAGATCTTGGTGTATGTAATTTTTTCCGCAAAATTGGTCAAAGGACAAAACGTTTAACATTTAGAATAAGAGAGTATATGCTAAATTATTTCCTCACTTTAACATGACGGATAAGTATAACCTATGCACCGCAGCAAGCTTGACATATATGGCTATTATGGTTTCTAGTACTTCCCAACGTTGGTAAGAACAAATGAAATTGGCCGAGCACATGTGCACGTAAAGGTAGTTTTTGCAACATAATTATTAGGGAGTCGACATTTGCAATAAAATGTCCTGCGACTGCTTTTAGCTACAGATTCCACTGTGAGTGGACATTTGCACAAAATATAATATGGCTACAAAAAATATCTTATGTGGTGAAACCTTAGAATCCGGGTCATACAAGATGTTTTTTTCCTGCAATTTTCTCATATCAAAGCGTAAAGTACTACACAATAAGCAGATAAAAAATTTAAACATGACATCCATAAGACTGGCTGGATGCATATAAGATTCTCCCATATGGTACTACGACTTGCCACTTCATCTGAAAAGCATGACACTCTCATGGATCTCTTGACTGTTATTCCCAACAATCCGTCTCTTTTCCTCGTAGCGAGCAATAACATTGCATATTAGCTCATTCATGACATTAGGCCAGCTAAGCTCTAAATACTCAAACTGTTTAGTTCCAATGACTTTAGAGAGAGCTACGAAGGAGCCTAGGAACTCGAAGCATGCCTGCTTAAGACTAGGGCAGTGGTGCTTTTTAGCTAGTGCCAAGATATAGTTGCCACGGAGCTTGTACCAATATGGCTGCACAATCTATCTTCACACATTAGTTTCAGCCTTTGCAGGTTGTACCTGTCCGCCGCAACAATCAGACGTCCAGTCATTGCAAACTCATCCTGATGATCCATGTCTGGCAATACGTCTGTGTATATGAAAGTAAGCAAAGCCCTGAACACTCGTGTCTCCATGTCTCGTATCTGTATGACGACATTGGTGCTGGTGCTGCCCTCCTCCGTTTGGTGGAAGAGCTCCGCCTTGAAGACCGATGACCGTGCCACGAGCACCAGCCGGTGCGCTGCGAACTTCTCCCCGCCGACTCGCAGCTCGACGTCGGCACCCTCCTTGCTTGACAAGAGGCCATGGAGATGCCAGTGCAGATCAGACGGTGGAACCACCATGGATGACGACGCTCGCTTCACAATGTGTACGTCTACCCTAATGGCGAAACGATCATCTTTTAGGAACTTACTGGACCGCTCGAAGCATTCCCTTTTGATAAAATCAGGGCACCCATACTCCCGATACAATTTGGAGAAGGCAACCGGCGCGATGCCGGTGCGTCGGTAGAGCGACACTGAATCCTGCAGGTCTGGGTTGAGCAGACTGAATGTTATGTCTGCTGTCACGGCCTCATCATCGACAGGATCAGCAAGGAGGAGAAATAAAGCGATGAAATCGGCAGTTTCTGGGCTGGATCCCTTGGGGTAGAAGTTGATGTGCCATCTATAGCCTCCTGCGGGGAACGGGAGTGAATCGACACAAGAAAAATCGGCTAGGGTATCAAAGATTGTTGAGTACCCATCGATCTGGAGCACGTGATAATAGGATCTCGTGGAGATGGTCGTCGTAGATGGGTCGCCGACAGTAGATGCCATGGTCGGCGCTGAGCTGTTACGTCGTCAAGCACTTTAACTCTTCTCTTCTTATTAAGCTGTCACGTCAAGCAAGGGGATCGGAGGATATAATTCTTCTCTTCCCTTCTCTTTTTATATATGAATTTTTTTACAATGCTAGGAGAGGCGTTGGGAGGTATTTGATGTGTCTATGATCTGTGGGTCCTGAAAGGCTCGGGTGCTCTAGCCTAAGAGGGGGAGGGGGTGAATTATGCACTAATAAAAACTTAGACCTATGGCTCCAACTAGTTTGCACAAAACTTAAACTAAAACATGCTATCTAGATGTGCAACTAGATTGTTCTAGTGTGAAACCCCTATCCCAAAAGAGTTTAGCAACCTATAGCCTTTCATATCAAGAAACTATTCTATGAAAGTAAAGGCACACAAATTGCTAGTATGAAATACGGAAGCTTAACGAGCGGGATAAGAGATAGCAAACTCTTGACGCGGGTGTTTATCCCGTGGTTCGATTAGCCACAAAAGCACACCTACATCCACGTTGTTGTAGCACTCACTAAGAGTATTGCTACTCGGCCACCAAGTCTCTTCCGTGAACACAATCACGGTCACCTTGGCCCCGGGTTCCACTAAGGAGCTTTTCCACAAAGGATGGGGGTCTCCACGTCCCCCGCACAAAGATGTCGTCGCCGCTCCACACCAAGTCGGAGGGTCGATGACGTTGCCGGCGAGCTTCGAAGCTCCAAGGTGCCGGCGCACCAAGCTCTTGTTTTGGTTCACTAGAGAACCACAGCACAAAGGCTCAAGGCCTTGCAATCACACTCACTAAGAGCTAACCTTTACATAACACTCTCAAAGTGTGCTAAGGGCTAAGGATATGATCTTGATGCTTTTGTATGGCTTGGAGATATTCTTGGGTGTGTGTGGGATGTCCAGCAACTCCAGCAATCTTCAAATGGCCGGGGTGAGGCATATATATAGGCCACCAAGTCTTGTAGCCGTTGCTCCAACGGTCAGCAGAAAATCTGCGTATCACCAGAAGAACCGATGCCTCTTGGCGGGGTAGCGTCGGTTCATCCGGTCACTCATAACCCAAAGTAGCCGTTGAACTCCTGACAGCTGACGCAGTGATCACCGGTTGAACCGATACTTTGTACCCGAAGTAGCCCCGGCTTGCTTGGATGTTTTACCACCATCCAATGATGACTTGGCCTCCCCCTAATACCATGATTTCCCCCTTTGTTCCTTCCCCCTTTCTTGCTACTTCTCCTTCATGACTTGATTCACTTTAGGTATTTCTCCCTCTTTGGGATATGCTTTTTCTCCTTGAGAAAATATCTTGCTTTGATCCATATTTCTCCCCCTTTGGAATCAAATCACCTAAAAGGTTTTGCTCCTAAAAAATCTTGCAAAACAATATAGCTCAAGAGAAGATTAGTAGCCTAGAGAGTTAGTTCCATGACTCATGATCCAAGTGGATGATATTAATGAAGATACCAATTGAAAAATTACTATGGTGGATCACAAAATCACAAAACTAGCATGGCATGATCCAAGCTTTCCATAAGTATGTGCACAAAATGATAATGTGAAAATCAAGTGCACAACTAGATGTATTAACTAGAAAGCCTAGATCTTATTATACACGGAGGTAGCTCTAAAGTAAATAGGATATGACAAAGATACCAACTTAATGAGTTTAGAACCTTGCATACCTCCGGGGGGGGGGTTTGTTTACCTTGCATGTACCAATTTAAAAGTGACTTGCAACCAATTGAAAGTCTTTTTGAACAAAAGCACTTGGTACACCAAGGTTAAGCAAATGTATGAGCACATAGCCTATGAACTTAGATATGAGCATTTAAATTCAATAGAGCATGGCTCAATATGCATGAAAGCACAATCTATCTAGTCACTTTTATAGAGTTGTTTGTTCACATTGAGCATGAAACACACTCTCTTAGAGTGTTAACTCCACCGTGAGACTATAAAAGATAAACTTGAAAACTTGTTAGTCTCAAAATCACAACCTATAGAATGAACTCCCCCTAAATGTATGCATTTAGTGTTTGAATCACCAAGCAAATATATGCACAATATTTTTGACAACAATGGGAAGTTATACTCTATAGCTTCTGCTCATGGTACACAAATGAAATACATACCTCATGAAGTCCATGTACCATGAAGGGTAACCTTGTGTAACTTTCTACACACTTATCAAACTATGTAGGTTGCTCATGGGTTAGAATCATGACATAAGCAACCCACCATATATAACACTAGGAGAAGCAATGCAACTATCCTAGCAAAAGGCAATGGAGCTACATGATGCTAGAATTGAATTTTAGCTACCATTATCTTATGGGGGACTTGGGCAACAAATGTCTAAGTTGTGAGCTTAGCTTCTTTGGCTTGAACCTTCACTTCAACTTGTGAGCAAAGCCTCCAAATCCCCCGTATCCGTTCTTGGGCTTCAAGTCTCCTTTGGCACCCACACCATTTGAGGCCCCTTCAAGTTTGTGATGACATCCTTGGGCACCCAAATGGAGTGGTTCCAATTCCTTCCTTGCTTCCCAATCTTGTGAGCAACCACCTTGCCATTTGTTTTCTTCTTAATAACATAGGAGGTGATGTTGCTTTTGTTCCTCCGGTTGGGCTTGGTGTAGATGAGAGAACTTTTGATTGTAAGCTTCTTCTTGTTCTTCTCATCCGAAAGCTTCTTCCTTGGTTGATAACACTTGTTGGACTTGTGGCCTTCTTTATGGCACTTTGAGCAAGTCACGGTGGACCCTTTCTCAAGCTTCTTCACCATGTTCTCACGGTTATCTTGAGAAGGTTGGACATTGCTCTCCATGCCTTTGCCCTTTAATCTATATAAGTCCTTCATGAGCCTTTCCACTTCTAGCTTGAGCTCATCATTCTCCTTGGCAATGAGATCATCACATGATTCTACAATAACATTCTCATAGCATTTCTCATTGCAAAGGTTAGAGCAAGAATCATCAATTAAATCAATGCAAGAAGTTGAAGCATCTACCCTAGAGATAGGAATTGCACAAGGGATAGTTTGCTTCATTTCCAAAGAGTCATTAGTATCATTAATGCTCTCAAATTTTAATTTGAGCTCTTCATGCTCCTTGCTAAGCAAATTGAATTTGCACATCAAATCTTCAAAGTTTGTAGCAAGAGAAGCATTTAGATCTTTGAGAGCACTAAGGTTTTTAATTTCTTTTGACTGCTTCTTAATGACTTTTTGGTGCTCGTGAACAAGGTCAAGAAGTTCATCAATTGAAGGAGAATCGGAGTCATCATCACTTACATCGCTATCCATACCTTTGGCCATAAGGCAAGTGTTTGATGATGATCCGAAGTGGGTGCGGGTGGTGAATCTCTTGCTTGATTCATCGCTTGAGCTAGCACTTGATTCTTCACCACCACTAACCCATTCACCAAATATGGCAAATGATTCATGTTTGGGCTTCTTCTCCTTCTTTTGCTTGTTCTTCTTGAACTTCTTCTCAACCTTCATAAGTTGATGGTGAGGCCCATCTTTGAGGAAGACCATATAACCCATTGAGTTGATTTCCTTTAAGCACTTGTTCATCTTCTTTACATGCTTGTAGAGGTTGGGGTTCATTGGCTCTTGATCTTCACTTGAGGAGCTTCTTGCTTCCTCTTCTTTCTCATCACTTGAGCTACCTTTGATGGCCATCTTCTTCAATTTTTTGACTTGATTGCATGCAAGTGCACTATGTGTTGGTGAAGAAGGTGGCGCTCTTGGCTTGATATCATGGCGTAGCTCATGGGCGATCACCTTGTTTATGATTTTGTTTGGTGTCATTGTGTTGAGATCTTTCTCATAAAGAATTGTTGTTACCAAATCATAGTCTGGCCTTCTAAGTGAGTGAAGGATCTTGCGAATGAGTTCCAAATCTTCAATTTTCTTCACATCTAAAGAATTAATCACATTCACAAGAATATTCAACCGTGAGTTCATAGTTTCGGCATTTTCATTATCAAGTTGCTTGAAACTATTAAGTTTATCAATGAGAACATGATATTTTTCATTTGCAATATCTTTTGTGCCTTCATGGTTCTCACTAATAGTTTTCCATAAAACATTAGCATTTTCGCAAGAAAACACACGGTTGAACACATTTTCACCAAGAGAATTTAAAATAGCACACTTGGCTATAGCATCATATTGCCTCTCTTGTTGATTATTGCTTTTAGTTCCTTCACTCGTAACTCTCCAAATATTTAGGCCCTTTGCTTGGAGGCGTGATTGCATTAGAATCTTCCATCGTTGGAAGCCCGTGCCATCGAAACGTGGAGGAGGTCCTAGAGAATCCATCTCTTCCCCTAAAAGAGCTAACTCACTAGGTGGTGAAGACAACCGATCTAATGAGCCGGTAAACACAAATTTGCCAATAGAATTGGCTTTGTTTGTGAGACAAGTGAGTCCCGGCTCTGATACCACTTGAAAGGCTCGGGTGCTCTAGCCTAAGAGGGGGAGGGGGTGAATTAGGCACTAATAAAAACTTAGACCTATGGCTCCAACTAGTTTGCACAAAACTTAAACTAAAACATGCTATCTAGATGTGCAACTAGATTATTCTAGTGTGAAACCCCTATCCCAAAAGAGGTTAGCAACATATAGCATTTTCTATCAAGAAACTATTCTATGAAAGTAAAGGCACACAAATTGCTAGTATGAAATGCGGAAGCTTAACGAGCGGGATAGGAGATAGCAAACTCTTGATGCGGGTGTTTATCCCGTGGTTCGGTTAGCCACAAAGGCACACCTACATCCACGTTGTTGTAGCACTCACTAAGAGTATTGCTACTCGGCCACCAAGTCTCTTCCGTGAACACAATCACGGTCACCTTGGCCCCGGGTTCCACTAAGGAGCTTTTCCACAAAGGATGGGGGTCTCCACGTCCCCCGCACAAAGATGTCGTCGCCGCTCCACACCAAGTCGGAGGGTCGATGACGTTGTCGGCGAGCTTCAAAGCTCCAGGATGCCAGCGCACCAAGCTCTTGTTTTGGTTCACTAGAGAACCACAGCACAAAGGCTCAAGGCCTTGCAATCACACTCACTAAGAGCTAACCTTTACATAACACTCTCAAAGTGTGTTAAGGGCTAAGGATATAATCTTGATGCTTTTGTATGGCTTGGAGATGTTCTTGGGTGTGTTTGGGATGTCCAGCAACTCCAGCAATCTTCAAATGGCCGGGGTGAGGCATATATATAGGCCACCAAGTCTTGTAGCCGTTGCTCCAACGGTCAGCAGAAAATCTGCGTATCACCGGAAGAACCGATGCCTCTTGGCGGGGTAGCATCGGTTCATCCGGTCACTCATAACCCGAAGTAGCCGTTGAACTCCTGACAGCTGACGCAGTGATCACCGGTTGAATCGATGCTTTGTACCGATGCATCAACGGTTCATCCGGTACTTAAGAATCTTCTCCTGGGTGCTGACGTCATTGCACCGACGTAATACTCCGATGCACCGTCGGTTGAACCGGTGCTGAAAAAACTTCTTCTGGGCACTTGACATCGTCTCTGGTACACAGTACGCCCAATGTACCGATGCCATTTTTTGGACCGTCGGTTCAACCGGTGCCTATAGGCTGATTTGGCTTCGATTCCCTTCTGCACCAGAATTTCATAGCGTCGGTTCTTCCGACTACCATCGGATTCACCGATGCCCTTGGCGTCAGTTCTTCCGGTGCTACTGACTGAAGAGCTTTTCAGGGCGCTGCCCTGAGACCCGCGAGGGGCGGCTCCCCCTCGACCCCCGTATCTTCTCTTTCTCTTTGTCATCACTTGAACCTAAAACCCTGAGAATGGTCATCTTAACAATCATATTAGTCAAAGTGTTGTGTTGTCATTCGATCACCAAAATTACTTAAAATGGCATAAATAGTGACATGTTCCTTACAGGTCCAGTTGAGGATAGGCATTGGGAGGCGTCAACGAGGAGGCGTCGGGAGGTGTTTCAATGTGTCTATGGTCGGTGGGCCCAGACGTGCGGTAACGCCTTCCAATGCCTCCAATATTAAGAAGATTAGAAATTCATAGTAATTGCATTTCCATAGTAATTTTTTTTTATCAAGGGTAATCTTGTACACGCCCTATGAGGCATAGCAGAATGCTTCTGGCGTGCCCAGCCTCGTGTACGTATCGTTTCAGCCAGCAATTAGAGTAATCTTGTACACGCTTTTTGATCGCGAGAGTGCACGACGAGGTCCATCGCCGGCGTCGATAAAATGTCGCGCGGCCGTCATGCGCCTTGTGACGTTGGCCTGGTCGACGTCGAACACACGCCTCCTGCCGCGTTCCTGTAGTCGTCCTCGGGGTGGAGCACCCACCGGCCGACGTCCTTCCTGGACACGAGCATCGAGGACGCGGCTGCGACGTCGTCGTCGGCCGGAGGGACCTCGACGCGGGCGCCAGTGAAGGGGTTCAGCAGCGTGACGGCAGCGAACCTGACCGCCAGCCACCCGCACGACGCGCCGTACAGCACCTTGCCGCACGGCGGCAGGGAGAAGGCCTTGTCCTCGTTGGCGCTGGAGCTCTGAGGGGAGGCCGGAGCTCCAGTCCGGCATGGATCTCGCCGCCATGGACACCACGCCAGACTCAGAGCTCTCGCGTATTTTGGGAACATCATCTTGTGACTCCAATGCGCGTCGGGAGGAGGGGGAAGGGGATTTGTGGTCAATTACTATTGTACCCTTTCATAATTAGAATTAATTAAAAACCAAATTATGGGTAGGTATTGGAAGGCATTGGAAAGTATTATGAAGTATTTCCAAGCATTATAAAAGGTCTCTTTATTGTATGCATGTATTGTTTATAATAAAAGAAGCAGGGCAGCGCACGGCAAGGGAAATAGTATATAGCTAGAAAAAAGAAAGCATGTCTCCCGTTGCAATTTATATCTGATAAAAGAAGGAACAAGATTTATCTTTCTTTCCTCTTTCCTTTTTTTTTTGCTAAAGTTTCCTCATTCCTCGTACCTGTAAAAACTGAAAGACCCACCGAAAAAAAAACTGAAAGACCTGAAGTTGTTGCCTCACAGCTCCGTTGAGTGTGAAACATACAAACTCTCCGTTAGGCATAGCTCCAACTCTTAGCTAGCTTCAACTAGCGTCAGTTTGGTATTAGTTGATCACGTTGTTATCCTCTCCATCGTGGACTCTTCAATCTGTGTGAGGACCAACTCTTTTTTTTTTAGGGGAAGAGGACCAACTCTTGCCATTGATGGAACTGACATCTTATCTAATCCTAATAAGGTTTGGGCTTATATAGATGATAATTACGCGAGCCAGGGCCCATGATGTCCGAGTTTTCCGGAACGGCAATTGAGGCGATCCGAGGGAGAACTGGTTCCGATCTCGATCTAGGTCGCCACCACCGGCGACCTTGATCTGCTAACGCCGCTGGCCACGTGGCCACGGTGTCCTTGCCCCGTCGCCACCATTGCAGTGTGGCGCCGGCCCCCGCAAAACGTCGGTTAGCCGTCCGGGCACCGCCATCCATAATCTTCCACTAGGGTTTGCCGCTTAGGTTTTTCTAGATCGGGAATTTGTTTTGTGGTTGCGTCCCCTGATCACGCAGGCCACCATGTTGTGCCACCCAGTGTTGATCCTGTATGGCGTCGACTGGGAGTGGCGGCTCGGGGGGAGGGGTGATCTTCCAAACCCTAATGTGATGGGCCTCCTCCAAAAGCTGAAGCTCACGGAGGAGGAGGGTGCCGTCCTAGAATTCAACGATGATCAGGAGCTTGAAGCCTTGGCGCCGGCCGAGTGGGCCTTGGTTGGTAAGGCGCTCTCTCCAGTGCCTGTGCATGTCAGCACTGTACGCTCAGCCATGAAACCGGCATGGGGCAACCCGGTCGGCCTCAAGCTGCGAGCGATTGCGGAGAGGGTTGACAACCTGTTTGTGGTGGAATTTGGAAGCGCACGATATGGAGCGGGTGCTGGCCAGTTCACCATGGATGGTGGGGAGATACTCAATTCTGTTGCAAGAATACGATGAAAAGCTTAGCCCGGCAGAGATCAAGTTTGATCGGGTGGAGCTATGGGTCCGCATTATAAACCTCCCTCTGGGTTGGATGAATCGGACGCGAGGTTCCCGGGCGATGGACCTGATCGGCAACGTTATTCAGATGGTTGTGGATGCGGAGGGGAAGGCCAGTGGTGCCTTCTTAGGTGCCCGTGTTGCAGTACGAATCGAGAAGCCGGTGAAACGAGGGATTTTTCTTTGAGTTAACAAGAATGAAGATCCCCGCTGGTTTCAGATTCAATATGAATGGCTTCCATATATTTGCTATCACTGTGGTGTGATTGGTCACTCATATATGGAGTGCCCAACTCCAGCTGTTCGTGGCAAAGATGGGAAATTGCCATATGATACATTTTTTTTTCTATATGCTGCTTTGCAGGGACAGGTACCACAAAGGTAGTAACTGTAGTTCGAATCAGCTGTTAGGCATTTTGTCAGCTACATCAATATCACCTTCTCATGATGCCCTGGTCAGGCTTGCCGATTCTCAAAATCTTTTTAAGAGGCTAGACCCATTGGTCAAAGACAGATTATTCCTGTATGCCGATGATGTTATACTCTTCACGGCTGCAAGGCAACAGGATCTGGTGTTAACAAGGGGGATTCTGGAGATGTTTGCAGCTGATGCCGGGTTACACACAAATGTTGACAAGTGCCTCATTGCCCCGATTCAGTGTAATTTGGAGTCTAATGTCACTTTGCTGTCGCATTTTCCGGCCAAGTTATCTCCTCTTCCAATCAAGTATTTGGGCATTCCGTTGTCTGTAGGAAAGCTTAGGAAGAGTGACCTTCAGCCGCTGGTGGATAAAGTGGCGGATGCACTGCCTATTTGGAAGGCCAAATTTTCAACCAAAGCTGGTCGCACTACCGGAAAGCTCAACAATGCCGAGTGCTAACTCCTTGGCCGAGTGCCATATATCGGACACTCGGGCAAAGACACCCTTTGCCGAGTGCCAGCCCTAAAACACTCGGCAAAGAGTCGACACTCGGCAAAGATGGCTTTGCCGAGTGCCAGACACTCGGCAAAGACATGACACTCGGCAAAGAATCATCTTTGCCGAGTGTCTCTTCCGGGCACTCGACAAATTATTAATTTTTTTCTCTTTTGAACCTCAAATTTTTTTTGATCTACACATACAACATGTAGTTCCCCATAGTCAAGTTTGGTGTATTTTTGAGTTCATTTGATATATTTAACTAATTAATTTATTTTTTGGTAATATTTTTGAATCAAGTCAAATTTGAACAGCTAGTCATTAAAATATTTAAAAAAATGAGTAGAAACTTGATATTCATGGTATTGAATCCACATTTAGGCCATAGTTATGAAACCAAAAGAAATTTCGAACATCTTGTTCAGGAAACACGACCTCCACCGCGTGCCTAAGTGGTTTTTAAATTCTATAAAAAGCAAAGGAAGTCCAAAAATTATGAAATTTGACAATATGTCATGATATCGTATGTGGAGGTTGTGGTAAAAAATTGAGAATGTTTCACATAGGTTGTCACATACGTTGCTCACAACCCGAACATCTCTAAAGAAGTTTCATGATTATTGAGAATGATCGGGTATGATTTGGAGTGAAAGTGACAGTCGAGCTGTGGTTTGACTCCCAAAATTTTTGTATAGCCAATAGACATCGAAGATCGTGTCATGTTAAATTTTGGTAATTTTTCGAATCCATTTGATAATTTTTATATTTTTAACTACATTTCTATAAATGAAATTTGAGCCAAAACTATATGAAATAATGATCAATTTTTCACTAAAGCATCAAATATGTATCGACAAATGAATGTGATAAGGTATTTTTGAAAATATGATGAAAAAAAGAGAGAGCAAATAAAATATTTTTAGCACTCTGCAAAAAAAGAAAGAAAGAGAAGTTCGGGCAAACAACTTTTCTCTTAGTTAATATACTATACCAAATAAAAAAAATTCTTTCACTGTCCTCCAAATTTTTGTAAAACACATTTGGTAAATGAATGGGAAGGAAAAAAAAAGAAAATTTGCTGAGTGGTGTGATCTAGCACTCGGCAAAACTATTGTTCGCCGAGTGCTAGATCACAGCACTCGGCAAACTTTCTTCCTCCTGTCTTAAGCGCTGCTCACGCCACCCATGCCCCCACACAACGCACGCACACCACAGAAGCTTCACGGCGTGCGCTGCCTCCACGCCGCTGCCGGCCCGCCACCTCCACGCCGCGTGCCGCCCTGCCGTCGCCACGACGCCTCCATCCGCGCCGCCTGCACTCGGTACCGCCGCCCACCATGGCCAGCGCGTGAGCTCCCTGCCTCCTTCCTCTCTCCCTCCAGCGCCCTCTCCGTCGCCGAGAGATGGCAGCGCTAGCAGCTCCGCGGCCTCGGCACTCACCAGTACCAGGTGCCCTCCGATGGCTGCGGCGCGCAGGACCCGGCCCTCTTCCTCCGGGGGGGCCGCTCGGGGACCGGTCCCCTTCCTCTAGCGGTGACGACGACGCTCGAGGCTTGGCCCCCTTCCTCGGCGGTGGCGGCGCGCAGGGCCCGGCCCCCTTCCTCCAGCGGCTAGCTGCGGCGCGCGGGGCCTGGCCCCCTTCCTCCGACGGCGGAAGAGAGCGGAGCCCGGCCTCCTTCCTCCGGCAGCGGCGGCGCTCGGGGCTTGGCCCCCTTCCTTGGCAGCGGCGGCGCGCGGGACCCGGCCCCCTTCCTCCAACGGCTAGCTGCAACGCGCGGGGCCTGGCCCCCTTCCTCCGGCGGCGGAGGCACGCGGAGCCCGGCCTCCTTTCTCCGGTGGCGGCGGCGCTCGGGGCCCGGCCACCTTCCTCCGGTGACGGCGGCATGCGGGCCCCGGCCCTCTTCCTCCGGTGGCGGCGGCGGCGCAAGGCGCACGGAGCTCCTCTCCCTGCCGTCTCTCCGGTGGTCCGGTAGCGCACGGAGCTCCTGCGCAGTGGCCATGGCGAGGGGGCACACCAGACACTGCAGGGGGCGCGCAGTCGGCCTGCACAGCAGCCGCGGCGACAAGTGTGGTGGCGGCGGTCAAGGGAAGGGGCTGGCGGCGGCGGTAGCGTGGTGGTGGCGGCAACGGCGGTAACGTGGTGGTGCCCCTAGAGCATCGTGCTTTTTTATTATTTTTTTTGAAAATCTTCACCGAGTGTCAGATATAGCACTCGGCAAAGTTTTCGCCGAGTGTGCGATAAAAAACACTCGGCAAAGATGTCTTTGCCGAGTCTTTGTTTGCCGAGTGCTACACTCGGCAAAGCCTTCGCCGGGTGTTTTTGGGGCTTTGCCGAGTGTACCTGGCACTCGGCAAAGCTGCTGATTCCGGTAGTGTCGTGCTGTCCTAGTGAAGGCCAAGTTGTCTGCTATTCCTGTGCATACATCAATGGCGGTTACACTCTCGCTCTGGGCGATCAAGTGTATAGATACACGCCGTAGAGTCTTCCTTTGGACAGGAACTGACAAGGTCGCGGGTGGCAAATGTTCTCTTGCTTGGCCAGGTGTTTGCAAACCAGCTGAATTAGGAGGGCTTGGCGTCATGGACCTACAATTATTTGGGTATGCGTTGCGGATGCGGTGGCTCTGGTTCAGGAAAACAGATGCTAGTAGGCCATGGGCAAATCTCCCTGATTCAACAGAGAAGGTCGTTGCCGACCTCTTTCATGCTTCCGTGTCGGTGGAAATTGGAAATGGGGAGCGCACTCTTTTTTGGTCGGATAGGTGGCTGCAGGGTAAATGTATCCAAGAGTTGGCCCCTTGCCTTTTTAATACAGTTGGACCACGAGTGTCAAAGAGAAGAACGGTTGCTCAAGCACTTACAAATGATAGCTGGGTGAGGGACATCGCTGGAGCTCTCACAGTCCAAGTTATATTGGATTTTCTTCTCATTTGGGAGGCAACCAGAGGAGTACAACTCCAGCCGGACACACAGGACAAGTTTCTATGGAAATGGACACCTGATAAGTGCTTTACCACAGCTTCAGCATATCGCGCTTTCTTTATCGGCCAAACTGAAATCGCTGGTGCAAGATGCCTCATGAAAGCAAGGGCACCGGGCAAATGTAAGTTTTTTGTCTGGCTGGCCCTCCATGATCGCTGTTGGACGGCGAAAAGAAGGAAAAGGCACAATCTACAAGACGATGACACATGTGCCCTCTGCTCTCAACAATCTGAATCTATAACACATTTGTTGCTAAACTGTCCCTTTGCAAAGGAATGCTGGTTCTTGGTCCTACGTCGCATGCACTGGCACACGCTCACTCCTGATGGCCGCAGCCTCGATCTCGCTGATTGGTGGACAACATCCCGCAAGAGGTTGGCCAAAGCGGAACGTAAGTGTTTTGACTCTTTAGTTATCCTCACCTCATGGATGATTTGGAATGAGCGCAATAGAAGGACCTTTGATCGACGTGCAAAGACAGTGAGCCAACTTGTACCTTCACTTGAGGAAGAGGCAGCTTTTTGGGTGCTAGCACTTTTTAGACATTTAGTTTGTTCACAGCTGCTTGTGGTCGGGTTACTGGTCGCTTAGAGTCGGCCGTGTAATACATACTTTAGAACCCATGAGTTTAAGACCCCTGCTCTTAAACTCGAGTTGTATTGGTTACCTATTCTTATTCCTCTTAATAAAAAAACATGCTCAGGCATGGTCGCGAAAAATGATGGCATGTGATTCAGCATTATCTGCGTATTGGAGTACCATGTGTCCAGCAGTTACCAAATTATCAATGCTACAACTAAACATGGTCATCATCAATCAAGCAACCTAACTACTTAATTTCTTAGCCCTCTTGACCTTCAGTAGTACCTGCTCTCTGTTATTGTATTGTATGTTCCAATCTATCGTATTAGTGTTGTATTGACCCTCTGTGTACAGTCAGTTACTTCCAAGTATTTGAGTATTAGATCTATAATGCCAGTGTTTCTTCTTGCGCCAATGCAATATTACATACAAATACCGGTGTTTCTTTGTTAATACTTTCTAGATGTAAACTATTATAGTCTTGTTATCTCCTGGAGGATTACTACACCAGTGAGAAACTTGATGCTAATGTACGCATGTGTTGAACAATTAATCTTCCTAGAACTCCAACATTACTTTAGCTTAAGGACATCCTATTTCACCATGTTGTAAACTATGCTATGGAACTACCACTTAGTTAAATATTTGACGCTAATGTCGCTCTTCTTTGCAACCGAATTTCATAATTGTGCTATTGCTTGTTAATGTGATGCCTTTGGTACAGTAGCTAAAAATTAGAAACAATTTGCATTATAAAAAATGATACAATGTTTACAGGTCCGAGCGCGATAGTGCGGTATGCACTAGTTTTATTTAGGAGATGATGAGCCGCAGCGTCGTGCGGAACTCGATGGGGCATATAGATGGACGGAGCCAGCCCATTAGACAAAAAAGAGCTCATCCGTCGGCCCAGTTCAGCACACAAAATGGTTCACATGGCCCAATACTCTTTTTCTTCGTACCGGCACCCTCTTTCTCTGCTCAGAACTTTGGAGTCGGAGCTCCCATGGCTACCGGCGACAAAACAGTCGAAGACCTGGGGTATGCGCCGACGGGGCAGCAAGACTCGAGGCGGAACATGGCCTGCGTGCGCCTACCCTTTCAACAAAAGGCTGGACGGCGAGGCGTGTGCCTGGGAGGTCTTCTTGCAGCTGCACCTTTCAACAAAAGGCTGGACGGCGAGGCGTGTGCCTGGGAGGTCTTCTTGCAGCTGCATGGCCAGAGCGCGGGACAGGGTACAGGTAGGGCTGGTAATGCGTGATGGTCCTAGTGGTATCTTCACAGCTCAACATGATTCTTAAAATTTTTAACTCAAAATTATATAAAATTAGAATCCGATCCTTTTAGAACCCGGCCCTTAAAGGCCCCGTTCAGTTGGCTGGCTGGGCTAGCTGATGGGAACGGAGGCCGTGACGATGCGTGCATGTGTCGAGTCTCGGGAAACGGCCACGCGCCACCACCTCGGGCTGCACCTCCTGGTCGACGCGTGCCCCGCGCGCGGGACGCGTGGCATGCCTCCAGGACCCGGCCTTTTTTTCTTTCCTCCTCCCATCCCAAACATCTCGTCTGGTCCGGGCAGCTGCTGCCGACACGCCTGATTTATCGTCACGGACTCCATTCCCGCCAGCCAGCCAGCCCAGCCATCCAGCTAGCCCAGCCCAGCCAACCGAACGGTGCCAAATTTTCTAGGCCAAAATCTAGAACTCTTTACCACCCCTAGATACAGGCGGGTGGGCGACGGAGCTACCGCACGGCACAATGGGTATAGTCGGACTCGGTCGCTAACTCGGAGATTGGTTGTCGAGGCATCTACAGACGAACGGCTTGCACGCAGTATTATTGACGGACGGCTTCCAGGAGGTATTGATTGGGTCCACTTGTCAATGACTAACGACGTATCAAAAGTTAATATACTGCAAAAACGGTCTGCTCTTTATAAATCTATACTATAAAAGTTGAAACAATTGAAATCTTTTTTCACTAAGATTAGGCTCACCTTACTCCTCATGGAGGTCCCACTTGTCAGGCCAAAAGGTTTGACGAAAGGGGGTGGATTCCCATTTTTTGATAGAAGAAAAATGTTTTCACCCAAAATGCTTGTTTTTTTTCACCAAAAGTTTTAACATACCCACATCTTCTACCCGCACGTACCTTCCAAAATAACATGCATGGTGCTAATGACGGGGCTTGATTTGTTTTGTTTCCTTATTATGCCCACGCACACGGAAGGAACAGGTTTGACGCACTATTTTTTTGGAACGAAAACGAGAGGGTCCCGTTCATCTGGCGTTTGACGCACGCGTTTGGAAGGAAAAAGCGTTCCGCCGTCGCCTCCGATCCTGCCTACCGCCGTCGCCTCCGATCCGTCCCGTTCCTCTTTCCTCTGTGATCTAGGCGGCCACGCCGCTGATCGCCGGACAGTACTAGCATCGCATCAAAGTTAATTATGCTCCATTGCCTTCTTCCCATGGTCCATGCACACGCGGCACCGGCACAGTGCAGCTCGCCGGAGTTGAAGACACTTGGCTGCACATTCATTTTCGTTCTGCTACTTTGCCTTGTGTCTTGTCTGCTTTACCTACATAGGCAAAGGTCGGAGGTGCATGCACTGCGGCTGCCTCGGCTACATTTGCACATTGTATGTTTTATTTACACATGCACTTTCTGCGGTTAACTTGTCATTGGATACACGAACCGACTGGTGCAAGCAGTGGCGACGAGTCTATATTAAATAAAAAAATTATTTATATAAAGTCTAATAAATAATAATTTTATGTTTTATAGTAAAGGTGTCCATGTAGAGAAAACATAATTTCAAAAGAAACTTTGTTAATAAGAAAATAGTAATTGACAATCTAGTATCACATGGATTAAAAATATTCGGTAATAAAAAACTTCGCCCTATGGGACAAGCATTAGGGTCAGATTGATGAGTTTCTTCAAGGATATTTCATCTAACACATGGAATGCACCATGCTACTGATTTTATTGCATCAAAATTTGACAGGAATAATCTCTCAAGCAATTAAAGCATTACAATGGCCGAGTATGTTGGGAACTCACATTCATGATTCACTATGTTTACAGCAGCGTGGCGGCGTGCACAGAAATCTGCTTCACGCCGCTACCCACATCCGAAGAGGCTTCCCGGTACAGATAGAAATAGAGATGGGCAAATAGCTAGCCAATAAGTATGCCTCTTCATATGCGTTTCTTCTTATACGCATGTTAGTTGCATGCTTGCATTGCATGAGCAAGCAAATTCAACATGCAAATAATGAGCAAACAAATGGTAAAATGCGGCTGCTTGATGCTAATCTATGTTTAAAATAAATTTATTATTTGGTTCTCTAAACTATATATGAGACGTGTCATACAAATTAAGGACAATACCTTCAGATTATTCTGAAATGCACAAATAATCCTATTGATTAAGTATACCTGAGCTTAATTCCTTCGACTATTTTTTATTTCTATCTTTAAACTTAATTATGTGGTTACTGCTATCAGCATGTTTGGGCAACCTCAAGTGCTCTCAAAACAGTCATCAGTCAAACATCCTCCACTAGAATTGCTCACTAGATTAATTATAATTTTGAATCAGATGGACATCATTATATTATAGTACCAATAATCTTTATTCTTAGGATTTAGTATGGTATCATTTCAGGTTCAAATAGTTCAGTATTATAATTCAGGTTCAGTAACAAGGTAAGGAACTAAGGATTCTAATTTGGCAACTGATTCTTTTTTTGTCATGTACATTAACCACCACATAAGTGATTCTTTTTTTATCGTGAATATTTTGATCAGTTGAAGCAATAGATGGTCGTCAACCATTCGGAGGTATCACAAATACCTTGAATAGCCATAAGAGACAATCACAGGATCATCCTGATAATCAAGCTGTGGAAAATGGTAATTTTGTTCGTGTGATCTTGTTATAACCGTTTCATTTTAGTTTTGCACACAATTCATAAACCACAACATTTTGTTGAGTGTGAATAAGTTTTGGATCCAACTTTGCTTTTGTCATATCAATTTTGAGTCTTATATCATTTTTAAATATAATATAATTATTTTTAAAAATATGAGAATTTAAATATATTGTTTTTTAAATACGTGCCTGTGGCACGTGCATGTCCACTAGTAGAAGAATAAAGAAAAACTAAAGACAGCCATAGATGCATACTGTACAGGACGTCTACTCACGCCACACGAAAAAGAGGGAGACAAAATTTTACGCTCAACACTAACTTTGCTTGCTAAACTAGCCAGGTGCTTTCACGCTAGTTGAAGCTAAGAGCTGGAGCTATGACAAACGGAGAAAACAACTTCAAGTCTTTCTGTTTTTACACGTACGAGGAATGAGGAAAACTTTAGCAAAAGAAGGAAAGAGGAAGGAAAGAGACATTTTGTTCCTTCTGTTACCAGATCAATTGCAATGGGAGACATGCTTTCTTTTTTCTAGCTACTAGTGGTTATGCACGTGCCCAGGCACGTGTTTGAAACTAATTCTATATCAACTCTACTGAGGTACATAATATACTCTATGGTGTAAGAGTTCCACCAAGTGAACAGATCAAGAATATATATGTCAGCACCTAATGGACAGATCAACAAAATAAAATTAACAATAATAATAGTTTAACAAAAATATTATATCAGAGCCACCGAGCCACCGTATAAACTTGTCTTAATTCATTATTAATTATTGATTGGTACAGGAATTTAAAATATGGTCTAATTGATGCAACACAAGAATTTAAAACATGGTCTAAAAATGTAGCAAGATCTATCCATATTTCTCACTCAGCCTCTGGGTACACCAAAATCTTCTCTGTTAGCCCACCTGCACATTTATCAATATTCACAAATAAGATATTAATATTATCGGAAATAAATATTTATAGCTGCACGATACTTATTATGGCATAAAAGATATTTAATCAGTGAATATGGAGGGGTAAATACTTGTACACAATGGTAGCACAATTGATGCTTGAAATTTTGCCAAGCATCAGAGCCAGACATCACAGGGATAATTAGCTTCTCACCATAAGGCTGCTTTTCACACCTGAAACATCTTTTATTCATATTACTGCAACTTTATAATGTAAGTTCTATGAGCCATAAAAAACACATGGGAAGGGATAGTCAAACATGTGTGCTTCTGTTCAGTTTCGTTCACCTCTAGGCCATCTCCTAAAAATAGATATACAGATCCATGTATTTGGAATAATTAGAGCAACATAACAGTTAGTGCTGTAGGTAGATAACACCATACTCCTAAAAATACTTTTCATTTTACTGACATTGCTGATAGAAACACATTGGTCATAGACAGGTGCATATATCCTGTGCGACAATGACATTCAGAAGAACCAAACCAGACATGTAATCACTTTCAAAGTTCGGCCATATTGAACACAGAAGGACAAGGATTAAGCTTTCTAGTAATTCTTCTAACGGAGAAGCATGCAGCGTGTTCATCTAGACAAATATACTACAAATCGAAACAAACCCTTTTATTCATTAGAGTTTTGTCTCAATTAACATAGAAGGGTTCTCCCTCCGTTTCTACAAAGAATGCAATGTAAGATTAAATTAAACTGATAGCACCAGCAGCTAATACATATTAGAAAGTTATAGTTGCACCCACCAAATATGATTTTTGACAGTCCTAGCACCAGATTTTGGGTTTGTAAGCTATGAACATGCTCATGGTGTTTTTTTTTTGGAAAGGTATATGCTGTTACGTAGCTGCTCCTAGTGCTTTCTTTAGGACTGATCATATATCACGAACTTGAAATATGCATCTATTAATATATCTATGTTCTCTGAAACAATATTGAGAACAAGGCAATGCTGGAATAAATAAAGAGAGGAACGACCTCTGCATTGCTGGTCAACAAAACATTATCTTGGTCCATGAAACAGCAAGCCTGAAATTAATATTTGGTAAATTCAGATATGGTGTGCATGTCCTGCTCTCAATACTACTCTACTTATTCTTTTAAAAAAATAATAAGGGCTTACTTCTTTTCCTCTAACTGCACTTTTATCCTTTGTAGAAGACAAAACAAGGCATGTTCCACAAATATATAGAATGAAAATAATTTACAAACTGAAAAATGCCTGTTACTAAAAAAGATATCTTCCACACATAGAATGTAAATAATTTTGTGTAATCTTTTCTTTTCTCGTGTACTCTTCTTTTCTAGCTGACTTCATCCAGGATTTTCTATACTAAAGGCTCCTCACCCATGCTTCTACTCAACTGAGTCCTTGCATTTTCCACCATTAGTGAAGGTGCACCTATTCCATCAGCACAAATTTCACCACCAAAAAAACGCCTGCAGCCTGCAAGGTCCTGCACTATAGTGCGCTATGCCTGATGAGCAACTCCTTAGCTATCAGCAAGCATGGAGACCATCTCTTTTACAGAGGAAATAATTAGAATAGATTATTGTCGGTACCTCAGGACTAGGGCACCCCCTCTTGCTGTGTCAAGACTCGCGTAGTTATCCGTAACTACGCCCTAAGGAGCTGAGCAGCCGGACCCCTGGGGTCCGGCTCCATCTCACCGGACCAACGGTTCCGGACCCGCTTCCCGCTCGGAGACGGGTCCGGTGTCACCACGTGTCCCAGATGTGTTGCTGTGTCTAGGCGAGAGCCTCGTAGTTATCCTTGACTACGCGCTGACGACCTGAGCAGCCGGACCCCCGCGGTCCGAAGTCCTTCTCACCCGGTCAGCGGCCCCAGACCCATTCCTTACTAGGGAAGGGTCCGGTGACGCCGGATGTCCCGGAGAAGGGAGCGCTCAGCCAAAACGGCCGGGGGCTCCGGACCTCCCACGGGGTCCCGGACCCTCAGCGGGGAGTGAGCAGACACCCCGCCTGGGAGGGGGTCCGGAGCCGCCACGTGTCCGCAGGGGCAGGCACGCGCGCGGCCGCGAAGCTTCCTCGGAAAGACTCACCCACCTACCGCATTCAATACGGGAGACGTAAGTGCGCTCTGCCACAGCAGAGCCCGAAGCGACTTTTGCCAGGCTGCACTGTTGATCGCGCGTTACCAAGGCACACAGTACAGCCGTTGGCGCTGCCCACGCCACACATGTCAGTCTGCTACGCCAGTTGGACACGACGGCTCGCCTTCGCCCATCATGACGCCTACGCGATAGACCCAACAGTCTACGCCGCAACCTACACTACCTCAACGGGCGCCTCGCCGATGGGACAGGTGAATCCACTCCTCGGTCAGAGAGTCCACAGGGCGATGAAACGTATCCGGGGAGAGATTCTCAACCATTGTAGCACCATTAATGCCTTCTGCGCAGTATACTATACATCCGCGTTGGACCCACCTGTCGGGGTCTCAACGCCTGTGTACGCGTCCCCTTGGGCTATAAAAGGGGGACACCCGTTAGTCTTAGCGAGGGGCGAAGAGGTCCCGGCAGAGGCCAGTACCCAGCCTGGGCAGACGATAGATTCATATGCAGAGCAATATAACTCACAGTGGATGTAGGGTATTACGCTCCGGTGGCCCGAATCGCTATAAATCCTCGAGTGTTCTTGTGTTCTTGCTCCCGAGGTAGACCTGCCGAATCGCTTTGCGCTTCCCCGAGTACTCACCCTCTGGGATTAGGAGGGTGCACTACACCACCCGGCTGTGGGTCTCCACAAACCACGACATTTGGCGCCGTCCGTGGGGAGCGCGCAGGCATAGGCCAGATCTCCGCTCACCTCTAGGCTTCTGAGGTTGAGCTCATCCTCTGCAACAACGACGAGAAGATGAAGAAAGGCATGGCGTCACCTACGCTGCATGCCCCGGCACCGAGGAGGCAGTGCCCTCGGTGCGGCGGCGCGTGGCGGCGACGCCTACTGTGCGTCGCCACTACGACACCTCAGAGCCGGCGCCGTGGCGCGCAGCAGCGACGCCTGCTGTGCGTCACCCTACGACACCCCAGCGTCGGCTCAAGGTTTTCTCTCAAGCAACCACCGGGGTTTCCCTGCAGCGGCACGGTGTCGGCTCAAGGTTTCCACTCAAGATGGAGCCGGGAGCCGACGGCTGTGACTCGGGAAAGATGACGGTCGCCTTCTCCCTCGCCTGGCACAAGCCTCTCTCGGTGCTGCTGCAGACAGCCCTCTACCTCTGCCACGAGGTGTGCAGGCCCTGTGTCAGCGCCGGGGGGAAGCCGGCGAACGACCGCCCTTCTCCATGCTCCGTGCTCGTCCAAACGAGCACTCGCCCTTCCGCTGCGCCAGGGTGTCAAGCCGGCTCTAGCTCACTGTGAGTAGCCACCGGGCTGGCTTCCGACAGCAGCCGCCGGTGACTGGGCCACTCCCATTCAAAGCCAAAGAATTTGTTCTCATGCTATCTGAGCATGGGACAGTTCTTGTGCTGGGAAGAGCCCTGCAAGCTCCCGAGGTGGTGCTGGATGATGCTGTACAGGCACGTCCAAGTCGCCTTTGCCTCCGACGAATAAGAGGAATCCCCAAGGTGGTGATTCCACTCCGGCCTAGATCGTACATGCCTTACGGGACGGCGGCTATAGGTTGCCCCTAGATAAGATTAAGAGTGCTCCTCCTTTGTAATGACGTGGTGCCTACGTGCGGTCCAGAGAGGTAAAGGTCCGCCCTTGTAAACCCGACCTCTGGCTTCGTCGCGCAAACAGGCGACACCAGCGTGTGGTCCAGAGCGGTAGAGGTCCGCCCTCGTAATCCTGACATCTGATGTACACCACGCTAGCCATATGAATCAAGTAACAAAGGAGATTTGCTTTCTCAGTCTTATCTTTACATTAGCTTAATTGCACTCATCCGTTTCAGCTTGACCGTTTCCTTCTCCCGTGCAGAGTTTTTCCTTTGTTGCTAACGATCCACATTGAGTTGCTGGCTTGTGGTCAGGTTGGGATACCCCTTCTAGTTGGAAGGCGGCCCGAACTCTTAGGGAACTGCTCCGGGGAAGTGGTGCTTGTATCCTGGGGTGGAGAAGTCCTGCGTAGCCGCTTAGCCTGGTAATGTACCCTAAGCCTACGCACTTCACTGCCCTATTACGAGTCCCCTAGTATCCGAGGCTGCCGTGCCTAGAGGTCCGGACTCCTTTCTAGTATAAGGCGTGGTTTCCTATGCCCTACCACAAGGTCTGGTGACGTATCTCGTTGGATCAATGGCGACAGTTCAAGTCCTCTCCAGTGGCCCGCTCCGGCGGAGACCGATCACCACGGTCGCTCAAGTCCACTCCGGTGGCCCGCTCCGGCGGAGACCGCTCGCCACGGTCGCCCAAGTCCACTCCGGTGGCCCGCTCCGGCGGAGACCGCTCGCCACGGTCGCCCAAGTCCACTCCGGTGGCCCGCTCCGGCGGAGACCGCTCGCCACGGTCGCCTAAGTCCACTCCGGTGGCCCGCTCCGGCGGAGACCGCTCCCCACTGTCGCCCAAGTCCACTCCGGTGGCCCGTTCCGGCGGAGACCGCTCGCCATGGTCGCCCAAGTCCACTCCGGTGGCCCGCTCCGGCGGAGACCGCTCGCCACGGTCGCCCAAGTCTACTCCGGTGGCCCGCTCCGGCGGAGACCGCTCGCCACGGTCGGCCAAGTCCACTCCGGTGGCCCGCTCCGGCGGAGACCGCTCGCTACGGTCGCCAGGAGCGGGGTCCGGGGAAGCGGTGCTCGCTCCCTGGGCGATCCGAGGTCCGTGTAGCCGCTTAACTTGGTTCCGTACCCTAAGCCTACACCTTCACCGCCCTGTGGAGAGTACTCTAGTACCTGAACCTGGCAACAGTTGCTCTGGCCTCCAGTGGGTCCGGAGCACCCGCTCCCGACATGAGCACACCAACGCAATCAGGTTGCATCGGAACATGTCACGATAATGGCCCCACCTGCGGGTTCGTACCTCCCCCGAGGTGGGCCCGGGGGCCACTGTCGGTACCTCAGGACTAGGGTACCCCCTCTTGCTGTGTCAAGACTCGCGTAGTTATCCGTAACTACGCCCTAAGGAGCTGAGCAGCTGGACCCCTGGGGTCCGGCTCCATCTCACCGGACCAACGGTCCCGGACCCGCTTCCCGCTCGGAGACGGGTCCGGTGTCACCACGTGTCCCAGAGGTGTTGCTATGTCTAGACGAGAGCCTCGAAGTTATCCTTGACTACGCGCTGACGGCCTGAGCAGCCGGACCCCCGCGGTCCGAAGCCCTTCTCACCCGATCAGCGGCCCCAGACCCATTCCTTGCTAGGGAAGGGTCCGGTGACGCCGCGTGTCCCGGAGAAGGGAGCGCTCAGCCAAAACGCCCGGGGGCCCCGGACCTCCCACGGGGTCCCGGACTCCCATATACTATCCGGACCCCTCAGCGGGGAGTGAGCAGACACCCCGCCTGGGAGGGGGGTCCGGAGCCGCCACGTGTCCGCAGGCGTAGGCACGCGCGCGGCCGCGAAGCTTCCTTGAAAAGACTCGCCCACCTACCGCATTCAATACGGGAGACGTAAGTGCGCTCTGCCACAGCAGAGCCCGAAGCGACTTTTGCCAGGCTGCACTGTTGATCGTGAGTTACCAAGGCACACAGTACAGCCACTGGCGCCGCCCACGCCACGCATGTCAGTCTGCTACGCCAGTTGGACACGACGGCTCGTCTTCGCCCATCATGACGCCTACGCGATAGACCCAACAGTCTACGCCGCAACCTACACTATCTCAACGAGCGCCTCGCCGACGGGACAGGTGAATCCACTCCTCGGTCAGAGAGTCCACAGGGCGATGAAACGTATCCGGGGAGAGATTCTCAACCACTGTAGCACCTTTAATGCCTTCTGCGCAGTATACTATACATCCGCGTTGGACCCACCTGTCGGGGTCTCAACGCCTGTGTACGCGTCCCCTTGGGCTATAAAAGGGAGACGTCCGTTAGACTTAGCGAGGGCCGAAGAGGTCCCGGCATAGGCCCGTACCTAGCCTGGGCAGAGGATAGATTCATATGCAGAGCAATACAACAGTACCTAACCACTCTAAATCCTCGAGTGTTCTTGTATTCTTGCTCCCTAGGTAGACCTGCCGAATCACTTTGCGCTTCCCCGAGTACTCAACCTCTAGGATTAGGCGGGTGCACTACACCACCCGGCTATGGGTCTTCACAAACCACGACATTTGGCGCCGTCCGTGGGGAGCGCACAGGCGTAGGCCAGATCTCCGCTCACCTCTAGGCTTCTGAGGTTGAGCTCATCCTCTGCAACGACGACGAGAAGATGAAGAAAGGCATGGCGTCACCTACGCTGCATGCCCCAGCACCGAGGCGGCAGTGCCCTCGGTGCGGCGGCGCACGGCAGCGACGCCTACTGTGCGTCGCCACTACAACACCTCAGAGCCGGCGCCGTGGCGCGCAGCAGCGACGCCTGCTATGCGTTACCCTACGCCCTACGACACCCCAGCGTCGGCTCAAGGTTTTCTCTCAAGCAACCACCGGGGTTTCCCTGCGGCGGCACGGTGTCGGCTCAAGGTTTCCTCTCAAGATGGAGCCTGGAGCCGACGGCTGTGACTCGGGAAAGATGACGGTCGTCTTCTCCCTCGCCTGGCTCAAGCCTCTCTCGGTGCTGCTGCAGACAGCCCTTTACCTCCGGCATGAGGTGTGGGGGCCCTGTGTCAGCGCCGGGGGGAAGCCGGCGAACGACCGCCCTTCTCCACACTCTGTGCTCGTCCAAACGAGCACCCGTCCGTCCGCTACGCCAGGGTGTCAAGCCGGCTCCAGCCCACTGTGAGCAGCCACCGGGCTGGCTTCCGACAGCAGCCGGCGGCGGCTGGGCCACTCCCATTCAAAGCCAAAGAATTTGTTGCCATGCTATCTGAGCATGGGACAGTTCTTGTGCTGAGAAGAGCCCTGCAAGCTCCCGAGGTGATGCTGGATGATGTTGTACAGGCACGTCCAGATCGCTTTTGCCTCCAACGAATAAGAGGAATCCCCAAGGTCGCTCCGACGACTAATCGCTCCGCTCCCCATGTCCCGCCCGCCGCGCCGCGCTCCGCCGGTACCCCCACTCGCCGCGCCCCTGTGAGCAGGTACCCCTGCCCCCCGAGCACCAGCCTTCGCCCCCGCCCGCGGCCGGGCGCAGCCGCCGGTGGCCCGTGGCCGACTGCACCCGGCAGTGCCTCCTCCCTGCCTGAGCGCTCAGCTCTGCATCGCCATTGTTGGTTAATTAGTTTGCCTGTCTGTTTGTTTGGTTTCACCGAGTGCAGTTCGTCTTCTCCACAACCACGTACCACCAGCAGCTTCAATTTCTAGGGCACGTGGATCATCCATGAGAGAAGAAGATGTGCTGCCTTCTTGGGCTCGAACACCTGCCATAGAGGCTACTGGTTGATCCATGGAAGCAGCGGTGATTGGTATGGCTCCTACATTATTCCCTTGAGATTAGCGAAATCTCCTAGATTATTCCATCGATTGGTCTGGCTGAAATAAAATCATGATTAGCGAACACCTGCCATGGTGTCGAACTGCCAGCGCGGAGGAATTGGATCGGCGGCGGCACGAGGTCCGCTCTGTCTTGGGGAGGAAGAAGCACAAGTGATCAAGGAGTTGACGGCGGGTGGCGGATGTTGTGAGGGCGGGAGCAATCCGAGCACCGAGCAGCAATCAATTTGTTTGGGAGTGAAGGATGACGACACCTGCCGTTGCGCCCGTTCTCCACCGCGTCACGCACACACACCACGTGAAAGAACGTGATAGGTGCCAGGAATCCGTTTGTGAACAGTAGTAAAAAGGCCTCCGCAGGCTTCAAAATCCTTCAGGCCACCCGCAACAGTCCTAGCCAGTGCTAGCGACGTCGCCGGCTCAAACGAGGTCGGCACAGTGCCGGCGGGGGCATGGGCGAGCGTGCTTGAGAGTATTTATGGAAACGAGGTCTCCACGTGCTTTACAAACGGAAAACAAAGTTGCGCGTGCGTGCTCAGTCATGTAGGGAAAGGATTTCGCTTGTCCTCCAATACAACAAGAAACAGCTTCATGAACGGAAGGTTCCCTGGCACAAGTTGTGTTTTTAATTGTCTCGTCCTCCCCATCCTCTATTCTCGTGTCCTTATATTACCCAACAAAATCAAAGTCATAAGATACATCCGGCCGTTCCTTCGATCCCGGCCCCGCCCACCATGGCGTCCGATTCCGGCGACCCGACGAACTGCGGCGCCACCACCATCCTCGCGGCGAGCTCCTACCACGTGATCAGGATCGACGGCTACTCGAGAAGCTTGAACACCCAGGGCAACCGGCCCTCCTTCAACTCGGACCCGTTCCGTGCGGGAGGCCGTACCTGGCACGTCATCTACAAGCCCATGGGAAGCCCGTGCTGCCCGGAAAACACCGAGCACATCTCCCTCTTCCTTGCTCTCGATGACGACCTCGCCGATGGTGAGGTGGTGGTGGCCAGGGGCACATTCAGCCTTCTCGACCGGGACAGGAAGCCGGTGCACACAGCACACCTACACCGCGACCACCATAACAAACAATTTCACGGTATCCAGGGTCACGGGAGCAGAGAGGTTCGTCAGGAGGCAGGACCTGGAGCGATCCGAGCACCTCAAGGGCGACTGCTTCGCCGTCAGGGTACACGTCTGTATCTTCAAGGGAGCGCCACCCGTCGCCGTGCCGCCGCCGGACATCCACCGGCATCTCGGTGGCCTCCTGTCCGGCGAGGAGGGCACCGACGTCGAGTTCCGAGTCCGCGGGGAGACGTTCGCCGCGCACCGGTTCGTGCTTGGGGCCCGGTCGCCGGTCTTCAGGGCGGAGCTCTTGGGCCCAATGAAGGAGGGCACCGCCACGGACGCCGTGCAGGTGGAAGACATGGAGCCGCAAGTGTTCCACGGTTTGCTCACTTTCGTGTACACGGATGCATGGCCAGAGACTGAGGAAGAAGACGAGTGCGTCATGGCTCAGCATCTGCTCGCCGCCGCGGACAGGTACGACCTGCCGAGGCTGAAGCTGATGTGCCAAGACAAGCTGCGCCAGCGCATGGACGCAAGCTCCGTGGCGTCCATCTTGGCGCTCGCGGAGCAGCACCGGTGTCCTCGCCTCAAGGAGGCATGCTTCAAGTTCCTCGCCTTCTCCTCGGTAGCTTTCCTCGAGGCCATTGCGTCAGAAGAGTTCGAGTACTTGGCCCGGAGCTGCCCATCTGTTACCAGGGAGCTAATTTCCGGCCTTCTTGCTCGTGATCTCGAAAAGACAACATTAGGAGAACTTTGCTCCCGGATACCTTTATTTCGCGGCTTATGACGAGGGGAAAAAGAATGTACACGATCGATATGACGCATATATGTTTATATTGTACACCATGGATATGACACATATATGTATATTTTCTTGCGATTATATAGTACAATTTAGACACTCACAACGGACGCACGCTCACCTCCTATAAATGCATGGACGCAAACCTACCCTTACGAGCATCTTCGAAGACTAAGCTATCAATTTAATCAAATTTTTAAAATTAACAAAATCACCTCAGACGTCTCGCTGTCGACGAGAATGTTGTGCTATCACACACTGAAAGCACAACGCCGAACTCAAGATCTGAGGTGCTAGTAAGTCTCTTGTGTCTTCTTTTATGTGGATCATGATTGCACTTTGATATGTACTACTTCATGCATGCCGTGTTGGTTTGCCCTCGCTCTAGCCCGGCTGAAAAGAAGCAAGTAAAAGATAAGGTAAGCGTCCGTGTATATAAAAGTAAGCAAAGCTATCGTGCCTCCACGTCTTGTATCTGCATCTGCATGACAGTGGTGTTGGTGGTGCCCTCCTCCGTTTGGTGGAAGAGCTTCTCCCGTTCTCCGTGTCTATTTGACACCAACGTAAGACTCCTCTCTCTCTCTCTCTCTCTCTCTCTCTCTCTCTCTATATATATATATATATATATATATATATATATATATATATATCACATGTCAGCCCCACCTTACCTTATCTTCCTCCTCCTCATCCCTCTCTCCATACATAGCCCTGTCACTTTCCACTTGCACGCGCCATCCTCTGATCGATCTGCTCACCCTTCACAACCCTCCCTGATTCAGATCTGAAGAGACCACAACACTGACCTGACCTCATCATCATCTTCATCTCCGACGACCGGCCCACCCTCGTCATCGTCTTCATCTCTTGAATGCACCCCCGCTCCGCCTTCCTGCCTCATCTTCGGTAGCTTCTCGTGTAAGGAAGAGGATATCACATGAAAATGTAGCACAGGGACAGATTTTGAGGTATAAAATGGCCCAAGCACTACCGGATTTCGATAACCAGGCACACGGCGAAGCCCCCCGGGCACACGGTGAAGATTTCGCCGAGGGTCGCGCACGGCGAAGTGCCGACGGCAACTACAGGCACGGCAAAGGCCGAGTTTGCCGTGTGCCAAATTTCGGGCACACGGCAAACAACTTTGTCGTGTGTTTGTCGAGGTACACGGCGCAAAAAAGCAAGAAGACGGCGGGACCGGAACCTGACGGCGTCGGGATGATTTCGCCGTGCGCCACAATTTCAGGCACACGGCGAAGATAATTAGTTCGCCGTGTGCTAGGGCCCGCGGCACACGGCAAAGGATGGTCAGTTCGCCGTGTGCCGCCTCCTGGCACACGGCAAAGTAACTAGAAACAACCTGTTTTTTTTTCCGCGTTTAAAGTACCCACTCAAACCATATATCATAGATCATATATCATAACAAACACATGCAATATATATATATATATATATATATATATATATATATATATATATATATATATATATATATATATATATCATGACAAACCACAAATTCACAAGTCAATGCATAAATTAAGTTCACAAGTTTACAAATCCACAAATCCTTATTGAAAATCCTCCTAGCATCATCAAGTTTACATCCATAGAGGCACAAATTAACAAGTTCATGGCTGAGGTGGGTCGTCGAACGGCGGTGGGGCGTTGAGCTGAGGTGGCAACATGTTTTGTACGCCCGGCGACAATTCTAGCGTATTCGATGCCGCCGATAGATTCTGCAAAAAAATGTAAGACAATAAATTGCAGGTGAGACAAAAACCAAGTTCTTAAGTTATAATTCATGAAAGGAGCTTAAAGATCCAACCGCTGTAGAGAGGTCAAAGCAGGTAAAGGATCAGATGTAAAAAGAGCAACTCAATCTTGCAAGGAAAAACTTTATCCAAGAATATAACTTTAGCCTAGCTTCTTTTAGCTTGGTGTCAAGATAATGCATGAAACCATATCTCTGGACTTTAACTTACCAATATAAACATTTTCATCTACAAATGTCAAAAATGTTGAAATTTGTACTACAATATATTATTAACATTGAATTTGGATTTCAGGTAGCATAAACCATTTTAATCCGAGGACACTTTCAGCTGTGGATTTTGTAGCTCCTATATTGGGTGCTCCAAATAAACAATACTCCCTCTGTTGAAAATACAATTTGCTTTAGAACATTCCTATATATATCGTAGGGCTGCCCTCTACCCTCATATGACGCACTAGCAAATCTGTGCAGACCGCTTTTAGTCTAATGCTCAACAGAAGTTCAAACTTTCATTGAAATACTTGATTTCGAATTCCTATGATAATGCATCTTGTAATTCGAAACTTCAGTTTCGAATTTGATTTGCAAAACTAGATCGACCAAATTACCTTAAACGAAAATCAAGATACTCACCGGAGGAGGAGTAGTAGAAGCAGGAGCCACAGGGAATTGCATGGCTGGGATGGGATTACCCATTTGGACAGAAAGACTTCGAATGTAGTTGTACATCTGGGCCATCTCGGCCGCCTGCTTCTGCTCGTTCTCTTGTCATAATCTCCTCTCTTTGGCCAACGCCGCCTCGTATGCCGCCTTTTGCGCTAGCATTTGGTTCTACAATATTTCATGACAATGTTACAATGCAAATCAAATATACGTACAAAACGAACAAACTATGAATAAATAAGAAAAAACCTGAATTTCCTGCACTTGGAGCTGCGACGCGGACAGCCGTGGGCGTATGGGCGGGCTATTGGCCGTGCTCCTCGCTCGAATCTGGGAGAGGGTGGGAGTGCTGGCTGTGTCTACAAGGCCATCGCCAACATAGTAGCGCCCATGTTTCTTGCCTCCTCCCGCCCTCATAATGACTTCTCCATCAAGGGGCTGGGTCCACGGATCCCAGTCTGGCCCATGGACCTGTCTTCCCATCTCTGTGTACGCCTGGATACGACTGTGGACGGACGGGTTGCTGTACGCCGAGGGTGGGTCGTCAGGGTTGTAGGTGACGTTGGATGTCGCCTTGCCCTTGCGGGCCAGAGCCCATCCCATGAATGGGGGGCACTCCTGGCCTTCATGTGAGGACGACTGCGAAAAAGGAAAAAGTTGATTACCAATTATACTGAATTGAACGTTAGATTAGAGAAATCAGTCTGTGTAGTGTGTACCCATCTAGCCCTGTACTCGTCGTTGTTGAGGCTGCCTTGGTGGTGCGCTGGACCTGACATCAGCAATCGCCGCTGACGGCCAGCATCGTGCTTCTCCTGCCACTCCGGGTCGAACCACTTGTCCACTGTGCGCTCCCAGCACACGGTATCATTACGACACCACCACGCAGGAACCTACACGTGATCAAATGCATGACAAGTAAGAAGAGAAACATTTAACGATATTTTTAATCTCAAAATAAACTTAAACTTACCTGTAAATATTGCTCTCGGGTTAGCTTCAACTCTCTCGCCTCAGGCTTCCCGATCTTCTGCTTTAGGAAAAGTGCACAAAAGTTGATGACGCACTGGACTTGCGCCTCATAATGCATGTCCTTGACGAGTTTAACGCATCGATTGTCAGCCACAATCGCCGCCCACTCCTCGTATCCCTCATCACACCTGTAAAAATCCTGCATATAAAGACAATGGATCATGTCATCATTGAAAAAATATTGAATGAATGTGATGTATTCACCATTTTTTGACGGAAAAAACTTACCCAGAGCTCGCCCTTTACCCGCTCCGCCTTGTTTTCAAAGGCTCTGCCACTCCGATCCAACTGATCGTTGTTGGCGGCGATGTAGTGGTCCCACGTCCAGGCCAGCTCGTATCGTCCTTGATAGTGGACCAGGCCTGGGAAGTGCTCCCTGCACAAAAGACCCAGGATGCCGTTGACGTTGCGTTTGTGAGCACCGCCACTGAGGACAGTCCAACTCCTGCAACCATTGATTAAGAGAAAATATTAGTTTGTAATGTAATTTTCGAGTTAGGAAATTAAAAAGGTAGTAATAAAATGTCAAATTACTTACATATCCCCGGACGGTCGAATCAGCGGGCTCAAGGCAACAGGTATCGGCCTATCTGGGAGTCGCGAGGGACCTCGCAACCAGACAGCCGGCGTAGAGGTATCCTCGGCCGTGTCCTCCTCAGCACTAGACGACTCCCCCCTACTCCTGCGCGTCCGCCTGCCACTCCTCCTCCCGCTCCTGCTCCTGGTCCTGGGCAGGCTCCACCACCACCTCCTCCTCCTCCTCCTCAGACGGCGGTACAGGCGAAGGCTCCCGACGCCTCCTGCCTCCACCCTACCCTTGAACCCTCTTGGGTCCACCCTTCCCTCGACCCTTGCCTCGCCCCAACCCGGAACTCCTATCGGAGCCCTCACCAGCATCCGAGTGTGGCATCATTCTTCTGTACAGTGAGGCGGCCGATCATTGAAGTCCGCCGCCCGGCATCTTTCTTCAATCACCTGTAATTAAAAATAGTAAACCAATCAGCACATATATACAAAACGATCTTATAAAGAAAGAAAAAAAATACGACATAATTAAAAAGTAACATTAATAAATCAAATAGTATGGATCACACATGTATTAGAAATAATCATCTTCATCGGGATTAGCAGGATCATATGTCTCATCATCACTATCAAGCAAGTCGAGAAGTTCAAGCCCGTGCTCTAAAGGTGGAATTTCATCCTCATTGTCATCGCCTAATTGTAATCGCTCAAGTAATTCTAGGTCCTTTGCATTACGAACCTCCTCATCAACGTCGTCCTCGTCATCAACCATTTCATCATCGTGTACTTCCATTTCGATCACTCCAGTTAAGTCTATCTCAAAATGCCCTTCAAGCCCATCTTCTTGAAAGAACTCCCCGTCATATGTGTTTGGGTCTATGTTGTAATCCTCATTATTTGGAATAGTTACTTTACCGTGTGGTGATACTTTGTACACCACGTCCCAACCCGTAAGGCGATCGTCGGTTTTGCACGGATATGAAAGATAATAAACTTGCATGGCTTGTTAAGCCACAATAAAGACATCGTCTCCTGGATACACTGATGACTGGCAAATTTCGACTAGGCCGAGATGAGTAGTCTGTCGCACTTCGTTAGGATCAAACCAATGGCATTTGAATATGACAGGCTTAAGAGGTTTGCAACCATGAAATGTGAGTTCATAGATTTCCTCAATTATGCCATAATACTCGACCCCATCAAGGGCTGTCGTACAAACGCCGGAATTTGTGGTTCTTCGATTGGGCCGACTCTGCTCGTGGTTTTTTGTGTGAAAGTGATATCTATTGACATCATAACCGGAGTATGACAAGACCCTATAGGCACAACCATTGGCAACTTGTCTCAACTCGGGACACATAGACGCATCATTTTGGGCCTGCAGGTAGAAGTATGATGGTTTGTTATACTATTCGCACGAACAAGAAACTTCAAATGTCTAACAAGTATGAGGATTTGTTATACCTTATGCTTGAACCAAGAAATGAAATCGGGGGCTCTTTGTCCCGCACCGGACTTAAGAAGGGTGTCAACTTTGTGCGGGGTTGGAACTCTTCGGCGACACCAGAATTGTTGAGTAAATTCCCTATATAAACGAGAGGTAAAGGGGGTTGGATGCAGAATAGTTAATACTCGAGAAAATAGTTTGTTGAGAACTTACTGTATGTACGGCTCGACTTCCACTAGGTTGGTCAACACATACATCATGATAGTGCGCAACTCTTCATTGAGTAAGGTCTTAGGAGTCGCACCACTTGCACTTCCAAGTTGCCCTTTGAATAGGCTGAGGTTCGTTTCATTTTTAGCTTCATTGTAACGAGTGGGTGGATTGTGCACGCTTGGAAGGGTTTCACCATAGTATTTTGTTGTGTAGTTGGAGACTTCATCCAGAATGTATGCTTCTGCAATGGAAGCTTCTATTTTGCATTTATTTTTGCATTTGGTTCGAAGGATCTTTTGTTGTCTCTCAATCGAGTAGCACCAACGTCCCTGAACAGGCCCCCCCATCCGTGCCTCATACGGGAGGTGCAAAATCATATGCTGCATCGGATTGAAGAAGCCGGGTGGAAAGATTTTCTCCAACTTACAAAGCAACACAGGGGCCAATTTTTCCATTTGTTCAACCACAGCCTGAGACAACTCCTTAGCACATAGCTGGCGGAAGAAATTGCTTAACTCCGCCAGCACTTGCCAGACATGGTCAGCGAGATAGCCTCGAACCATCACCGAAAGGAGCCGCTCAATCCATATGTGGTAGTCATGACTCTTCAGTCCATTGATTCGCATAGTAGATAAGTTGACCCCTCTCCTTAGATTCGCTGCATACCCATCGGGGAACATTAAAGTCTGGAACCATTCTAGTACTTCTTTCCTTTGGTGCTTCTTCAGGACGAATTCAGCTGCAGGCTTTTTCCATTTCTTACCATCTTTGGGTGGCGGAATATTCAATTTTGGTCTATCGCATAAAGTAGCTTGATCCACTCGGGCCTTAACATTGTCCTTTGTTTTATCAAGAATGTCCATGATTGTACCCCAGAGTGCCTCAGCAATATTTTTTTCCGAGTGCATCATATCAATGTCATGAGGAAGAAGAAGATCATCCATGTAGGGAAGCCTCCACAGGCCCGACTTCTGAGTCCAGGCATGTTCTTCGCCATAACCCACAAAACCACCACCTTCTTTAACCATCAGCGACTGTAACCACTCACGGACCGCGACACCTGACATCATCTGCGGTGGAGGTTCATCAACCACGACACCATTCGTAAAGTTCTTGATGTCACGTTGGAATGGATGGTCAATAGGGAGGAATTGTCGGTGCTTGTCGAACGAAGAATACTTGCCACCCTTCGCCAACCAGATGAACCTCATAGCTGCCTTGCATACTAGGCAAGGGAACTTCCCGTGCACACACCATCCGCAGAATATCGCATACGCTGGCAAGTCATGTAGGGAGTACATGTACCACACTCGCATTTTGAAGTTTGTCTTTGTAGCTCGGTCATATGTCCATACACCTTCCTCCCAAGCATGGAGCAAATCATCAATAAGAGGCTCCATATACACACTCATATTATCCCCCAGATATCCAGGAATTATCAACGACAAGAATATGTTCTGCCGTTGAAAGATAACTCCAGGGGGGAGGTTGAGAGGGATAACAAACACGGGCCAACAACTGTACGGGGCAGCCATCATTCCATAAGGATTGAATCTATCTGTTGCCAACGCAACACGTACATTTCGAGCCTCCAGAGCTTTCATTATGTGACGCCTGTCAAAATGTTTCCATGCTTCACCATCGGATGGATGTATCATCTTCTCAGGTCGGTAGCGTTTGCCGTTTTTGTGCCATCTCATCTGTTGTGCTGAATCCTCGGTCATGAATAGACGTTGGATTCTCGGTATGAATGGAAGGTACCGTACGATTTTCACGGGGATTTTGAGCTGTTTCTTTTGACTATCACCAGAATCTACCTCCAGCCACCGAGATGATTTACATTTTGTACAGTAATTTGCGTCTGCATGTTCTTTCCTAAACAACATGCATCCCTTCGGACAAGCATGTATCTTCTCATATGGCATCTTAAGACTACGAAGAAGTTTTTGTGCCTCGTACATGCTCTTTGGAAGAATGTGTCCTTCCGGAAGCAGACTACCAAAAACCGTCAACATTTTGTCGAAGCCATCTCGACTAATGCCACACTCAGACTTTAGGGCCAGTACGCATGCAATAGCATCGAACTGAGAAACATTGGTATGCTGGTGAAATGGTTTCTGTGCCGCAGACAATATGTCGTAATACTTCTTTGCCGTAGGCTCTAGCGGTTCCTCTCTAGGTCCTTCTTCGAAGTGTGCTTCATGAAAGTCAGCTAACATGTCTGCGCAACCGGCATCAGCATCATAATCATCGATGCGTTGTCTGACTACCTCTTCTCTCGCACGATGGGCTTCACCATGGCAGATCCACCGGGTATAGTTTCCCACAAACCCATTTGTCATAATATGTTTACCCATAGTGAGTTGTGATTGATGTATCCTATTTTGACACTTGGTGCATGGACACGGCATTCTACTCTGTCCTCTATCAAATGCCTTTTCCAAAAAGTCATTGACCTTTAGAGCAAACTCAATATACTCTTGTTCGCTCTGCCAGCCCTTGTACATCCACTCACGGTCATCCATCCTTTAACATACGAGCGAGAAATTTAAAAATCGATTTCATATACACGATATCTAACAAACTCTAATAGTTGAAGATAGGTCCTAATCCCACCCGAGGATGCGTAGATATGGTTGGTTTCCATGATCCACTCCTAGCCGAGACAAAATTTCGGCAGCACCTCCCCGCTGCTCTCCAAATACATGTCCTGTCAAGTAGATTGTGTATCCGGAGAACAACACGGAGGTGATGCCAAAACTCTGGCACGGATCGGAGTTGACCATGAAAACTAACCATATCTATGCATCCTTGGGCTGTCCAAATGACGTGGATAATTCGAAACACATACGGTTCCATATATGCAAAGAGTTGCATATTTCGAACCGTATCTCTTTCGAACGGGAGACGACTAAGTTACGTGATCTATGGGCTTATGCCGCTCACCGATATATGGGCTTATGCATAACACGGAAAGAGAGGTTGCTTATGCCGCTCACCTATGGGCTTGACGACGTGCGCGGCGTGGCCTCCTTTTTCTTGTCCTCCTCTCTCCTCCTTGTTCCAATCTATTTCCATCAATTACAACATAAGTATAGGTCAAATTTTCAATGTCATGATTCACAAACAGTTGGATCTCAAGGTAAATTAATATTTTCAAGTTTTTTATTACTTTGTTCTAATGCGCCCATTTTCTTTTCATGGCATGCTATGCTCTGAAATTAAGCATAATTAAGCATCAAAATCATAACATTTATCATGGCATAACTTGAAATTTTTCGATATGAAGATAATAGATATACTAAATGATCAACATATCCAAATTGCAACATGTCAAATATATAGAGGTTAAAATAACAAAATGATAAGAAAGCTTACAAATTTCAGCCTACAGTTTAACTTTTCGATTCTTAATGGTTTGAAAATAAGAGATGATGTCCTGATCCTTAGCTTGCAAGAAGAATTCCCTTTCAATGAATGTGACCAAGCAACTATTCAAAAATTTCTACCACTGGATGCCTTTTAGCTTCTTGTTGACGAAGGTGTCCTACTCCAACTCCAGTGATATGCGCCTCTGCCTTGTCTCTGCCTCTGGATCCAATCATCCCCGGTGACAAAATCATTAGCTTTCGAAAGATCGGATCAGGCAACTCAAGAACAAACAAAACAAACAAAGCCGCCGGGAGGATTGCACTCTCACATGTTCCTGTGCAACAAAGGCTAGCTCCTGTTTCGCATAGCAAGGGGATGGCGAGGAGAAAAGGGCCGCGCAGCCAGGCCGCCGCCGACGCCGCGCCGGCCCCTGCCTGCCGGCCTGCCCGGCCGCGGGGGTCCTCCGCTTGCCCCTGCCCTGGCCCCCTACCAGGCAGCTATGCCGGGCTGCCGCGCGCGCTAAGCCGCCGCGCGTCGCCGCTGCCCCTGCCGGCCGGAGTGCCGCGCCGCCGCTGCAGGACTGGGGGACGGGAGCTGGTGGCCTGGTGCTATAGCAGGGAATGGGGTGTCGGGCTGCCGGGCTAGACGCCTGGGCTGAGGGGAGGTGGGAGTCGGAGTGGGGGAGGAGTTAGGCGGGGCATCCGGCGCGGCGGTGAGCGAGCTAGAGAGTGAGAGAGACCAGAGAGAGAGAGAGCGTGTGAGCCAGAGAGTTGTTAAGTGGGCGGGAGTTCGCCATGTGTCCGATCTAGGACACACGGCAGATATTTTTTCCTTTTTTTGTTTTCACATTCATATTTGCCGTGTGCCACAGTTCTTGGCACACGGCAAACATGTAAATTTTGTCGTGTGCTCGAACCTGGCCACACGGCAAAGACTCCACCCAGATGCATGCTTTGGCGTGACCAAGCTGCCACGCTGGCTCACGCGCGTTGCGGCGGATGACGTGGCAAGGCAGAGTCGCGCCACATTCTTTGGCGCGACTTAGTCGCGCCATGCTCCGTGGCGCGACTCAGCCGATTTTGACTCGGCCCACCGACAAACCCTATTCCAATTCCTCAGTTCCCTATCTTCTATCTTGTGTCCAGGACAGAGGCGGAGCCACAACTAGGGCGAGCTAGGGCGGCTGCCCTAGGTCCCTGTGGGTGAGCTCCACGTCATATCTGCTAGGGCGGCGCCCTCCGACGCGAGAAGAACGACGGGGTCGTCGGCCAGGCTGAGTTTGGGGGCGACCGGGCGAGCGCGGGCCTGGTGGGCCCAGGGCCTGGTGGGCTGCAGCATGCGGCCCAGCGCCATGCGGATCTTCCTCTTCCAAGCAGCACAGGCAATGCATCGACCCAGCATCAAGCCGCCGCATTCGCTCAACGCCTGAACCCCGCGCCCCCCGCCCCCATCCACCGCTCGCGCCCCCGGCAGTCGGCCGCGCCGGCCGCCGGCAGATCCCGCGCGCTCGGCTCGGGTCGCCCGCCGCCGCGGGGATCTGCCTGCAGGACAGCAGGGCGGCCGCCCGCCTCCGGCCTCCACCGCGTGTCCGCCTCGGCCCTCGCCCCCGGCCGCCGGCATTTCCCGCGCGGCGCGCGCTGCCCACGCCGGCCGCCGCCGCAGGCACCTGCAGGCTGCAGGCCTCCTCGCCCCCGAGGCCCCGACCCCCGTGCTGCAGCGGTTTGCCCAGCAGCTGCGTAGCGGATGAGCGGTGCAGGGCGACGGCCACTGCGCGTGTGCAGTTTAGGTGAGGGCGGCACAAGGTGAGCAATTGAACTTCTTGATTCCTTGTTCTTGTGCAAGAAAATGGATCGAGTGAGTACGAAAAAAATTCTGGCATGAATCGAGTTTATTCCTCAACAATCACCCTCCGCCTGTAAGATGTTCGATGAATTGTTTCATTAAATTTTTCTTTTTCCGTTACTTTTACTAGAATTGTTCTAGGCTTTAATCTTGCTCCTAATCGTGTTCCCGTAGTTTGTTCTAGCGGTAGCCTGTTAATTTTTACGGTAGCTCCGTTATTTTTACCAATATGCAGCTACATTCATGAACCAATGTTCATAGTACAAGTCTGACAAAACAAAGGGATTGCTTATTATATATTACTTTTTGTATGTAGATGGCACACCATCCGCGCTACCCTCTCCTGGAGATGCATTACGATGAGCGACACCGTGGCAAGATACAAGAAGAGCGTACGCAGGTGAATTTGTGTTTGTTTTTATTTTTGTGAAGTCATTAATTTGATTTTAGTTGATTATAAAGTTCATTGATATTTTTGTAGGTTTTGAAGCCTCTAGGCCCCCGCCTTCACAAGCCTCTGCGGTGGGATGATAGGTACGCACAGTACCTAAAACGGGCTGGATTCCTCCCGTTGGCATGGCTAGTCAAGGAGGGCCTCTCCGGTATGGACAATGCAGCTTTAACAGCTCTGGTGGACCGGTGGAGGCCTGAGACACACACATTCCACCTTCCCAGCGGTGAGATGTCAATTACACTCCAAGATGAGGCAATGCTATTGGGCTTCGTATAGATGGTAGAGCCGTAACTGGTAGCATCTGTCCAAATGGATGGAGAGAAAGAGTGGAGCTGTTGTTTGGAGTGCACCCACCCAAACCACCGGACGACACGAAGGATAAGAGGCCTACGGGAGTGACCTCAGCTTGGTTGACGCAACATTTTGGTACACCACCTGGAGCGGATGCTAATGGCAGGACGGTTGCTAGGTTTGCTCGGGCATGGCTATGGCATTTGATCGCCGGGTTTCTATTTCCTGATTCGAGCAGGAACACAATCTCATGGATGTGGCTAGAACTATTTGGTCAAGACTGGGACAATATTGCCACTTTCAGCTGGGGGAACGCAACACTTGGGTGGTTGTACCATCAGCTGTGTGATGCTTGTAGGCGGAGCAAAGATAGTGCAAATCTTGGTGGTTGTGCTTACCTATTGCAACTGTGGATGTGGGAGCGCCTTCCTGTTGGCCGGCCGGAGCGTTATGCTCATGGAGTAAGTATTTTATTTGTTCATTACTTTTGCATTGTTGTTGTTAGGTTTGGGTTATCTTCAAATTTCGCTAATGTCATTATTTATAGTTATATCTAAGGTTACGCCATTATACGAGGGAGAGGCTGTGGCTACAGTGGGTTGGTCATGGAACAATATTGGTACCGTGCAGGGTAATCTAGGAAGGCAGTACATAGACTATAGCAATGCCCTTGATTGCCTAAATGCTGCACACGTAAGTCTATAACCACCTCGTCTACCGCAATTCGTGTAATATATCGTCCTCAATTTGTTGTAATCATATTGAACATGTCGTATTAGGTTGAATGGCAACCATACAATCACATGGAGGTGCAAAACATGAATCTTAGTCCGCAATGCATGAGGGATAATGAATACTGGCGCTCAGTTTGCCCTCTTATTTGCTATTACATTGTTGAGTACCACCTTCCAAATCGGGTGATGCGCCAATTTGGAATACTTCAGTCTTGTCCGCCTGAGTATATTAATACTAGCCATGAGTTGCACGGGTATGGTTATTTATTTTCTGCAATCTCATTCTATGGAAAATATTTGCATGTTTTGCAATTACATTAATTTTTGCATACATTATATGTAGAACTGATCGACGGAAGCAGCGGGGTGCCAAAAACTAGGAGGAGAAGCACCTTGCATATGTGATTGCTTGGAATGGTCGAGGCAACAACATAGTTTATGGTGGCCCTGTTCACCGTGAGGCCCAGTTCAATATATATCTGGTTGAAGCAAAACACACGGCTAAAGCTCAAGGCTGCATTGGACGATACCCACATCAAGGATCTACCTTCGGACCCCGAAGATGTCTTTGCCGAATATGATGCTCACACGAGAACGCAGCCCGAGCAAGGACCCTTTGAAGACCACATTGTAAGTTGTAGTGCACAACACCTGAAAATATTGCAATGTCCTACATCTTTATGACCTAACTTGTTAAGTAGTTTGTAGAATTTTTATGGCATAATAACTTGTGCGACCTATGCATTTGCAGGGGCAGCAACTTAGTCGTTTTGATAACAAGGCGGGACAAGCGTTGAGGGTGCCAATAGGATCTCCGGATGAGGCCACCGTGCTGAGGGGATTCTTACAGGTAGAATATGTACAATTCCCTCTAATATGTCTAATGAATTTAGTTTTCAGTTCTCAATGATTAGTGTCTTTCGAATTCTGTGCTGAAATGCAATGTAGAGGTTTAGACGGGGTTGCCGAAAAATGGCATTCAAACTGAACTGCATAGCGGGACAAGGACAACCAGCGGCCGATGATGGTGAACCTTCCATGTCATGCCATCGCGGTACAAGAAGCACGAGTACTTCATTGGGCACCTCATCTACAGGTGGGACATTAGCAATGTTATTTCCATTTCTACTACTTTATGCTTGTTTTTACTTACATATATGTTAAACAATTCTCTATAATAGGAGGACGTCGCAGCCGATCCGGTGCTCTCAGTATTGGAACCCCTCGTAGGAGGGGCAAGGAGAGACCCCCTCAAGACATCGTCAGTGAGGAGTCTGAGGAGACATCAAGCTCAGATGGTGAAGATCCTGACTACGGCCATGATGAGATTGGCTTCTCACAGATTCCGGACGCTCCAGAGCCCACGCAAGATACTCCACGACCAAAGAGGCGGACAAGGGCACGGGCACGGGATCACACTGATGTCGGGAACGCTAACGTCCTAGCAACTAAGCCGGGCCGCCCTCGTCGTCCCAAGAAACCTTTCACCCCACATGCGTCCCATGACTAGCATGGTACTAGGTATGTTTGAACAAGGCTTGGTAGCCTCCACAACCATGTTGGGTACGAGTGAAGTATGAGTAGATGTAGATGGAACTATGTAACTTAGATGGAAACATGTTGGCTAACATCGATGTACTGTTGAATCAAATGTTGCCTAAATTTAGTTTGTCACTGGACCTCTTGTATTAGTGTGGTTGATATCTTTTGCTTGTGACCTCCAATATGAACAACTTTGGTGAGGATGCTTCAATTTTGCTATTGCGGCTGGATGCTTGGGTCATCGAGGAGTCGCGCCATTTTAGTTGCAACTTCTATTGTGGAATGTTGTAAGATTATCAGCAGATTTTATTCTAGACATGTTCAGCCATTTGGTAGCGTGGCTGTTTATTCTGGATAGTCACTTTGGTGGTTTATTTTGAAAAAAAAAGTGACAATGAATTGGAGTATGTGTTTATGTTATTTCTGTGTTAATGAATGTGAAATATTTCACTAAATGTTTGTTCATCGAGGAGTCGCGTCATTTTACTTGGCGTGACAAGTTGGCACAAAATATGCCCACGGTAGATCTGGTCAGTGGTTGCGTGTGGCGTGACTCTTCACTGAGTCGCGCCGAGTAGCGTGGCGGGACTCAGTAAAGAGTCACGCCACGCACAGCCATCGACCAGTTTTGCCTTAGGCCAAAATGGCACCAACTAGTCACGCCAAGTACCACGGCGTGACTGAATCAAGAGTCGCGCCACGTTGGGTGGCGTGACTCAGTAAAGAGTCGCGCCACGCACACCCATCGACCAGTTTTGACGTGGGCCAAAATGGCACCAACTAGTCATGCCAAATTACACGGCGTGACTGCGTTAAGAGTCGCGCCACGTGGTGTGGCGTGACTCGTTAAAGAGTCGCGCCACGCACAGACATCGACCAGTTTTGCTGTGGGCCAAAATGGCACCAACTAGTCATGCCAAATTCCACAGCGTGACTGAGTTAAGAGTCGCGCCATGTGGTGTGGCGTGACTCGTTAAAGAGTCGCGCCACACACAGGCATCGACCAGTTTTGCTGTGGGCCAAAATGGCACCAACTAGTCACGCCAAATTCTACGGGCCAAGAAACTTGGCGGGACTAGCTGAATGGTCGCGCCACGAGGCTTGGTGGGACTCAGCAAATAGTCGCGCCGCACACACCCATCGACCAAAAGGGCTAGTTTTCGCAAATTTAGATCGGTACGAGTTATTTAAAAAATATTAGATTAAAAAGAATTAAAATAAAAAAATTCAAAGTGATGGCACTCGGCACCCAGATTTGCCGAGTGTTTTGGCCAAAACACTCTGCAAAGGGCCTGTTTGCCGAGTGTTTTAGCCAAAACACTCGGCAAAGCTGTCTAAAATTCAATTTTATTTTTGTTTTTAGTTTCAGCTCCTGCAAATCAAACACCTCACATATGACACATATCGCTCAAATATCACATATATCACACAAATGTCTCAAATATCACATATATCACCAAACAAGTCCACATATCACACATATAGTATACATATATCATCACAAGTCCATAAATCAAACCAAGTCCACCACCAAGCTCACAAGTATCACCAAACAAGTCCATAACAAATCACATACTCTGTAGTATGCAAACCGATACTCTAGATGTACATGCATACAGATCAGGCAACACAAATCCATCTCACAAGACCTTTCCAGCAATTACATCGATATAAGATCCGGCAAAGCATCTTGCTGGCTACCGCGACCTTGGCTTCCTCCTTCCAGCTGGCTACCGTGACCACTACTTCCTCTTTCCCTTGGAGTATTGCCATAGTAGTTGATGGTGACGACGGGGTTGTCGTGGTTGGTGCTGGAGAAGCAGTTGACATGGGTCGCACAGTTGTTACAGGGGAGACACCCACCTAACCAGCTAATCATCTTGGAGAACTTCTTCCGTAATGTCATAGGATTTGGTGAGAACTTTGATATTTGAATGGCTCCACCAAAGCAAACACAGACAAATTTCACCTGTGGATCTGGGTTTGCTGATGTTGTTGTAGGTAGAATGCGATGATTAGAAATGCATATACAGATCTGGGGTACCGGATTCGCCCGATGTGGAGGAGGTGGTGGAGGTGGCCTCCCCGCGGTCTTGGATTTGGAGGCGCCTGGGAGGGGGGATAGCTGAGGCCGCATACCAGAATAACTGAGTGGTCAGACAAGGATAACTGAGTCCCAAGAACAAAATAACTGAGTTGGGAGAATAACTGGCACAAATTAATTATTGGAGTTGTGTATAATCGAACTACATGACAGTTTTAAAATAAATGGAACTGCATGACTGTTTTAAAAAAAATGGAACTGCATGTAGAAGCCGAATTTCTAAGCAATCCTATTAGGTAAAGCACCTGTACACTTGAAAAATATGAAATTAAATACTGAAGCCTGCTGTTGTATTCCACTAGTTTGTTTCACCCCCTTTCTTCTGAATCAGTGTGCTATGAAGTCTAAATATGTGATTTTGTTTGTGGAAGAAGTTCAGTGATTCAGTATCACCTTGCTTACTGCTTGTGGGACTATATAGTCATTTCTATCTTCTTAATTTGTTGCCGTATTTTATCCTCCTCGTATCTGTAAGGACAATTTCTAATATATCTCGATTCAGAGATTAGTCATTTTATTTGTTTTGCATTTACCCTCTAAATCTTCCATCTTGGATCTGGACTTTTGTTTGCCTAGCTGTGCTGGATGGCATAGGAATGCTTAAATATACGACTTTACAGCTATATTGTGTCATGGGCTTCCTACGGTGCTTGAATGTGTCTTTGTGGCACTTTGGCTTTGTACTTGTTATGCAATTATTCAGTAATTGAAATCATAAAACAAATTTAGTTCAGAAAACAATGGGGAAAGAGATTGATGTGTACCGCGGACGGTGGCGTGGTAGTATGAGAGCCTGGGCCTGGCGGCACTGGACCTCCTCGCGGGATGGCGTGGCAGGAGGGGCTGCGAATGGCACTGGAGGTCAGGCGTAGGAGACGGCAGCGGGCGGCTCTCCAGCAGGCCAGGACGGGCGACGCAGGACCTCCTCGCGCGGGCTCCAGCAGCGACGGCGGGAGGCGCGGGACCTCCAGCAGGGGCGGCTCCTGCAGGTCGACGGCGCTGCGCGCCACGCAGCAGCAACGGGGCGGGGCCAGGCCGATGCGCAGGGGCAGCGGCAGTACTGAATATTTTTGACACCTCAAATCACAAACTAGTAGCACATAATCGAGTACCGATAACACAAATTGTTCATAATCTGAAATGGTTTGACATATATATAATAGTGTACTAAATGATCAATATATCAAAGTAGGAATGCATGAAATAAATAGAGGATAAAATTGTAAAACAACTAATAGCATTGATAAGGATGCTTACAAATTATAAGATTATTACAATACAAGCAATCAAATTTCATAAATTGATACGCAGCATTGCAACAACCTTTTCTACAACAAGAACCATCACCTACATACCTAGCAATTCTGCAATCGACACGCAGCGCCGCTCCCTGGTCGCCGGACCTGGACTCCTGCTGCCCCGCTGGGCGCCCGCCTGCCTGCGCTGCTACGGAGCTGCGCTGTGCCTAGCCAGGCACCGCTCGCCGAGCAGGGCAGAAGGGAGGCAGGGAGCAGGCGGTCGCTCTCGCTCCTTGCGCGCCCTGCCTGCGCGGTTGCGCCACTCGGCTCCTGCGCACCCTGCACCCCTGCCCTTGCCTCTGCCGGTGTGTGCAGGTGTGCGGTGTGCTGCGCCGCCGCCAGTCCTGGCCGCCACCGCCGCCACTCAGTCGCTCAACGGCCTGCCGCCACTAGGGTTGGGATGGGAGCGGCGGGCGAGCGGCACTCACGAATTGGGGGGAGAGATCGATAGGAGGGTGAGCGAGTGAGCGAGAGAGTGAGGCAGAGAGTTAATAAGTGCGCGGGAGTTCGCCGTGTGTACGATCTAGGACACACGGCAAAGATTCTTTGCTGTGTGCCACAGATCTTGGCACACGGCAAACATATAAATTTCGCCGTGTGCCCAAACCTGGCCACACGGCAAAACATGACGAAGTCGACCGGCCGTGATCGACGGGCCACGTGGCGCTATGTTTGCCGTGTGCCTCCATGTGGCACACGGTATAGATGTAAATTCGTCGTGTGCCTGACGGAGGCACACGGCAAAATTTGACGGCGTTGCCCGACCGTGATGCTCTGGCCACGTGGACTTATCTTTGCCCTGTGCCGACCTAAGGCACACGGCAAAGATTCATTTTGCCGTGTGCCGAGGTTAGGGCACACGGCGAAGCCTCCTTTCGCTGTGGGCTTTAATTTGGCCGTGTGTTCTGTATTTGGCCCACGACAAAGGCTCTCTTCGCCGTGGGCCCGATGGTTTGCGCCCAGCGAACTCTTAGGCACACGGCGAATTACCAGTTTCCGGTAGTGAAGCATGCATATATTAGGTTTAAATAATCGACCTGTTTGGCTGTACTTATTGCCGTTGTGCTACACATCCAGCTGCTCTAGCTACTGCAGCTGTTGATATCTACTAGCTGTAGCAATCATTGCTCAGCAGGCCGAATGATTATTTTTTCAAATACTTTTTTTTGTTTAAACAGAAATTTAGAGCTAATCCTGACTAGTAGCTCGTCTCTTAAAGTGCTTCCATGCCACTTCCAATTTTTGCTTTCAGCCCATTATCAACAAAGATCATGTTCGGCACAAGTCCAGCTTCTCTCTCCAAGTCAGATTTAGAGTACAAACTAAACTAAAGTTGCTTAAAATCTATTTTTTTATCTAAATTCAAATAAGAAGGATCCATATAAGCAGTTTCCGGGGGCGGGAACTGCAGCTTCTTTCCGTCGACCCCAACAAATTTTGTAAATGTTTTTGTAAAATGCAATCTGAAATCACTGTTTATACTCCCTCCGTCCCAAAATAAATACAATTCTAGGACCGAACACGTAAACCAATGCTAGGTGTAAATTACCAAAATGCCCTTTATCTTTTGTAAGAAAAATCTAGACATTGACTTGTTTTTTTGTATGAGAAGTTTCCGGAGACTCTTTTGTGGTTACTAGGTCAAAGTTGTATTTTTTGTGGGACAAATTTTGAACCATATAATTGCATTTATTTTAGGACGGAGGGAGTATTTGTTAATAGTACTGTTTGATAATCACATCATTTGATAGACATGATCGCGGTGAGCATGTGGTATGCCACCCCTGGGCGCCAGGATTGTGCATCGCCCGCGCTACAAAAGGCAAATCCATCGCGCGAACGATCAGGCGTTCTCTTGGCCTGTCCATTTATTTATTGGGCCAGACCGCTATTGTTTGGTGCGGCCTGTTGGGACCAGGGTTCACCTTACCGACGGTAAAGCGATTTCCGCCAACTAGCGGTATCGGTAAACCGGCGGTAAATCGCCGGAAACCTCTAGAAACCGCTCGAAATGACAATTCAAATTCAAAAAACCGGTCACCGTTGTTTACCGACCGGTAATCGATGTTTACCGACCGGTAACCGTTAGTTTTAACCGGTAAACACCGTATGACTTTGGAAAATTAAAAATTTTGGCAGCATTTCACCGTAATTTTGTTAATATCATTACTGATGGTATATATCAAACAATTATATAACATTTACACATACATAGAATAGAAGTTCATATCCATAAAAATATAAATTCACATCCATAGTCCATATAGATCATCACAACAATAGTCCATGCAAATCATCTTCCTCATCTTCCAAGTGCACATAACTATTTCTAGCTGCCTCATCGGCCCTCATCTTTGACCGCTCCCTTTCCATCTTTTTGCCTCTGATCCAGTCAAGCTCACGGTTAAAAAACGTCTTCACTTCAAGAGGGACCGAAGGACAGTCCTTCGCATCCTTCCCACGTTGCGCCAAATGCTCCTTAAGCCTTGTTGCTCCTCCCCCATTCCTCTGTTGATGGCAATAGTTGCACTTCCATCCATTGTCTCTCTTCTCTCCATGCTCCCACACCGGATCCACCATTTGCCTACAACCACGATACACCAAATATTAACACAACTACATATATAAAACTAACATGAAAATATATGTACATATTGCAAACATGAACACACATCTTTTTAATTATAGCTACCATAAACAAATTAACATCTAAATAACATGTATAGAATAACATCTACATATATATGCATAACACAGTTATTAGTCCCCACTAAACCAACGCACAAACACATATCTACACAAAAAACATCTAAAAATCAATGTTAAATCAAGAAATACTCTGCAAACCATTGCTTACCGTCCAAAAGCGACTAAAACCGCTCGGGAATCTCCGAATACCGCTCGGTATTAGCGGATCCCGCTCCGGGACGGCCACACTGGCACCTCTACCGACACTGTACCGCCGGTAATCGCTGCCCTACCGCCGGAAACCACCGATTTACCGACGTTTACCGGCGCCCGCGACAGGCAGGCGGCCGCACGAGCGATTCCCGCTCCTACCGCCCGGCTTCCGTCGCTTTACCAGCGATAAACACCGCCTTGAAGCCGAAATCTACGGGGAGCGCCTGGAAATCGCCGGAGCTCAGGCGAAAGGGGTGAAGGGGGAGGGGAAAGTGACTCACGGGTTAGATGGGGTGTCGGTGGTGTAGTAAAAAAAGCTAATGGGTTAACGGGTTAACGGGTCTTAACGGGTTCCGAATGTTTTTTTATTTTTTTCGGTGCCCAAATGGTCAAATATTTGAACATGTTCTATATCAGAATGATGTATGTGATCTCTACTTTCTTACCATATTTTTGTGTAATTTATTTCAAATTTTTTTGAAAATTTTAAATTTTGGCGAAATTTTTCAAAATTTACCGGCGGTTTGTGTTACCGCCTATTACCAGTATCGGTAAAAATCGGCGGTAACCACCGGTTACCGATCGGTAAGGAAAACACTGGTTGGGACCACGTGTCTCCTTTTTAGTGTTTGTTTTTCCTTCCAACCATACACTTTCTCATTCCATTCACATGCAAAGCAGTTTGACTAACAACCTATGCACGCAATGGACACACCTTTTCTTTCTTTCTTTTTTGTTTTTTATTTGGATTTTTTCTTTTCTGCTAATTTTCTTCCTATCATTTTTCATTGTTTATTTGCAATGCTCTGGTAGATATTTTTTATTTATTTATTTGCAATTATAAATTATTTGTTGACTTTATAGATTAAATTGTTCTGTGATGTTGATCCATTTGTTCACAATATTCATTTTTTATTATTTATCCTATACATCTAAAAGTTAGGAATAAGTAATATTTTGTTCATTGCACATTACTATTTTTCGTTATATTTAATCTTTTTGTTCACTGAAAATATTATTGTTCACAGTCTTAAAATATTTGTTCCTTATAACTAAAATTAATTATTTAGTATTAGAACACTATTTCTTAAAAATATCATGATCTTCTTTTATATGCATGCGCAGAACCTCTCTTCTTTTTTGCTGACAACATGCATGCGCCAATTTTTGTTCGCGGTGTTGAAATTTTGTTCATAGTGCACAATTATTTGATGCTTGGGTTTAATATTTTGTTCGCAAAGAGATACACATTTGTTCACAGTAGTACATATGTTCGAGATTTATCAAAAATATTTGAAAATTAAAATTCTCAAAATATAGGCTTTGTTTAGTTGGCGAAAAAGTTTGAATTTTGGTACTGTAGCATATTTCGTTGTTATTTGACATTAATGTCCAATCATGGACTAATTAGACTTAAAAAATTCATCTTGTCCTAATGAGTTATACTGTGTAATTAGTTATTTATTTCAGCTGCATTTAATGCTCCATGCATATTTTCAAAGATTCAATGTGACGGATGCTATGGAAAATTTTTTGGGAACTAAACAGGGTCATAGTCAAGCGCGGTCTTATTTTGAAGATTTTGATGTAAGAAATACATTGGTGCAATCTAAATTTAATTTGCATGTTCACTCTGGGATTTATGGATTCTTTTGCTTCAAACTTGTTTGCATGTGGGTGATGTGATTGCTTTGTCTTTTTATGCATGCATGCATAGGGCCCACCATGCATAAGCTTCTCCTTTAGGCCATGGTGGGATGTCCTATCACCTTCAGTGACACGTAAATCACGAGATGAATTTATTAAGCCTAATTAATTCGTCATTAGATATTGTTTACTGTAGCACGATATTATCTAATCGTTATCCAATTAGGCTTAAAAAATTTGTTTCGCAATACCCGAGATTATGGAATGAGTTTTGTCCACATTGAAAGTTACTGTAGCACTGAAAAAAGTTTTGAGATCTGAACACAGGCATGTATGCATCAAATTTGGGCCGGTTTTGTTGAATTGGAAAAGAAAATCTGGCCCGTTTCGAAACGAAGGGCGGGGCACGTCACGTTTGAGCAACAAAAACCATCCTAGATCCCCCGTCCTGTCACGTGTCACCCTCCACCTCCCCAGCGATGGACTCCGCCGAAATCCCCAACCCCAGCCCGGACGCCACCACCAACCCCGCCGCCGCCGATCCCTCCTCGTCGCCGCCGCTCCCGCCGCGCAAGCGCCGCCTCTCCCCTTCCCCCTCCCCCAGGCGCTCCGCCTCCCGCTCTCGGTCCCCCCCGCTCCCGCTCCCCGCGCGGCCGCCGCTCCCGCTCCCGCTCCCACTCCCGCACTCGCTCCCGCAGCCGCAGCCCGCAGTACCCGCCCGATGGCAAGCGTCGGCGCCACAACAACCTCAACGTCGAGACGTGCCGCGACTTCCTGCGCGACAGGTGCACCCGCTCCGACCTCGAGTGCAGATACGCGCACCCGCACCCTTCCGTCTCCGTCGACAGGTATGCGCGCGGGAGATCCCACCTCCCTCCTGCGCGCCCGCGCTTGCGGTAGTTGGGGGTGCCGTTCTGATTTCAGTTTTTTTGCTTGCGGCGCGTGGGATTTTGTCAGGGAGAACAAGGTGACGGCGTGCGCGGATTCGCTGAGGAACAGTTGCTTCCGGGGGAGGACATGCCGCTACTACCACCCGCCTCCGCATATCCAGGAGTATGAGCTGATTCCCAATTCTTATTTGTTCGATTCAATTCGTCTTGCTTGCTGGTTAATGGTTATGCTTCGGGTTGTGGAAATCCAGTACTCTGTCTCGTTTGATGTTTTGAAGCATGAGAGCCGATACTGTAACCGCAAGCCTTGGAAGACTGCAGCGTGGCATAGAAATTTGAATTAGCTGCTTCACAATGTGCTTGTTACCGTGTGCTGACTACTGCTGCAAACTGCTAATGCTTGACGACATCTTCCCATTGCAAGGAAATTACAGCATTGCTTTGTGAGAAGCTACTGACGACTGAAACACATGGACAATAGGTTGTTTATGTCATTGCCATGGTGTAGAGATTTAGCTCCTAGCTCCTCTCTGGTTGCATAGTGCATACCATTTGCAACGCCATGAGCTCCCCAGTCCCCCCAATACGTTTACAACATAATCACTCACAACCTCCTTTTCTGTTGTTTTAGGAATCCTTCAATTTTTCAGCCATCCAAATGTGGAAGTTCGTTATGTTCGTTTAGGCCCCATATGTCAGGTTCATCCATTACTTGATGATTGTTCTCTTTTCTTATGCTATTGCTTTCTTATGGCATGCACACATATGGGTTGCAATCTTGGAGAAAATTAGAATTTTTAGGGTGGAGGAAATCAAAGTTAGAAATTTTAGGGTAGATGAACCTTGGGGAGATGTGCAGAATGCAGTCTGTATTATGTTTGATTCTGATGCAAGACAGGCTGTTTGAAGACTTGGATGAATTTATAGAATCACTAGCAATTATCTTGTGGGAGCGCAAAAGTATTTTAGTCAGAGTAAGATCAAAGTTTTTTTTTTCAGTGTGTCTGTTGTAATTCTGATTCCACCCCTTTCCCCCCTTCTTTGTAGACAATTACTGAGATCAATTGGTGTCGAAGACCCAAAGTTGAAGACGATAAGTTCTCCTGTCGGACCTTTTATATTTTTTTTCAGTTACTTGCATATAATTGTCCTTTTCTGAATGTTTAATGTTTCTACTATTTAGTAACATCTGCTGACTAAGAGCTGAATAGTTGACTATGTTCTTAGAATGACAATGCAAATACTATATTAGGGTTTATGTATTTCTTTTTTGCCTGTTGTGATCGAGTATCATATAGACTTTTTTAGGACCATGAAGTCTATCTTGTACAACTATGTGTAATGTCGTTTGCGTAGAATTTTGTTGCAGTTTTACTGATTTCTGTATCTTATTACAGTAGTTTCATATGTATTTTACATTTTGGATTGCCAACTTAGCAACTTTTTATGAAATTTAGCAGATCTGCAGAGATTTTGCACGTGGAAAGTGTTCAAGATCAGCAAATGAGTGCCGATTCATGCCCATTCATCTGTTGAAGAGCTTACAAGTAAGAGTATTTGTTTGAGATTTGTGTTGCATTACAAAATAGCCTAGCTAAATACAACCGATAAAACAGTTTTTTGTATGCTCTGCCTACTCATTTTTAAAGCAAGAACACGATCTCTTTCTAACTGACTACCCTCACCATTGGCACGCCCTAATTCTTAAAAGGTATTTTGTCTGATATATTTTTATTTTTACTTTGTTTTCTTGAAAGGTTTGCCAAGATTTCTAATTGACTACCCTCACTAGAACACTTAAGATTAATTTTACAAAGCCAACGACCGGCGACCAGAAGCTACAACAAAGCTGCTAATCAGCTTAAACCCTGCACTGTCCCAAGCAACAGCTTCATCCAGGATGCAAGTCCAGAGCTCGTGGACGGTTTTGACTCGGGAATCAAACGTCCTCCTGTTGCGCTCATTCCAGATCATCCACGAGGTGAGAATGACCAAGGTATCAAAAGCCTTGCGATCGACTTTGGTTAGTTTCTTGCGAGAGGAAGTCCACCAAGTAGCAAGGTCAAAACACCGACTGTCGGTACCCCAGGACTGGGGATGTGGCAGAACCGCCTAAATTATCCCGGCTCAAGTGCGTAAACCATCACCATAAAGGCAACATTAGCTTAAACGCACTTCAAACGGAACAATTTTTGGTCTGTCGGGTAACGTCCCGATACAACCACCGATTCTCGGATCGAACAAGCATACCCCGCACGAAGGCGAGTTCAGAGATATTACAACCACACTTTTACAACACAGACATATTAAAGATTACAAACCAGTTCAAAAGATTATTACAAAAACCAACTTAAGTAAAACAGTTATTCAAGCCATGATTATAAGTTCAGAGTCTAAACAGCGGAAGATGAAACACGATCTCTACGACACGTCGCCAAAAGTATACCAAGCTAGCCCAAGCCGGGTATCACTCGTCATAGTCATTGCCGGCCGAAGACGTATCCCATTCTACGGACCAGCCAGGAGGCAACGAGCAAGGATAGGTCAAGCTAGCGACCTGATCCTCAAAAGTCATACCTGAAAAAGGGTTTCAACAGCAAGGCTGAGTATTCTAATACTCAGCAAGACTTAACCGACAACGGGTATAAGTAGCCCACCTTAGCTAGACTATGCAAGGCTTTGTAAGGCTCTGGTTTTCCTTTGCTGAAAAGCAATAAAGAGTAGGTCCTTACTTTCAAGTTTTAGCTGCAAGATTCTAGTTGATTAACCATTCTATGTAAGCATCTACTAACCATTCATGGTGGAACTTCTAAGCAAACATCAAGATTAATAAGAATATTGTTGCTCTTATTACTCTGTGTGGCAAAGAGATCAAGCAGTCTCATTTCATCGTGAGAGGCGGACGATTCTGAATCGAAATTCAACCTTGCAAGGGTAACCTAGCACACACGTCTGGAATACCGTCGGGTCATTCCCAAACAACCGTTAACCTTTCTTTCCGGCTTGTGGATAGTGCCACTCTCCCCGACTACAGGGCTCCAAGGCCGAACCTTGTCCCTAGAAGTCGTAGTGTTGCGCAACATATATAAAAAAAACCTATCCCTACTGAGAGAGTGGGAGGTATATCCACTCCCCGGTCCAATCGGCTACTAGGCTTGCCGCGTACCATATTTACGGCATGTGACTAGTACTTTCAAAAAGTTAACCAGCACTACCACACACCGCGACCTTAGCAAGTTCATCAACACAGACGGGGTCTCACATAGGACATGATATCGAACACAACCCCGTCCGTCGTCCTTATATTGATAACAGAAAGTAAACAAGCAATTCCTATAAAGCTCGCGAGTGACAGGCAATCACTCGACTTTTACCGTTCCTATAAGCTTAGCAATTACTCGAACTCAAGTCTAGTGTTCAGTACATAGGTTCCTAGGATCATGCATCTAGGGTTTCAATCCAAATCCTAAGAACTGTAAATGCACAAGTACGTAATACAGTAAATGATATTAATTTGAAGTATAGGTTATGTCCGGGGCTTGCCTTCTCGGTAGTTGCTAACTATTTCAGCGCTAGGCTCTTCCGAACTTTGGTTCGGGGCTTCAGTTAGTTCCGCAGTGTTTACTTGAGCGTCGAGATCACCTCCGTCAGATTCCGGGATCAGCTCGTACGTCCCGTCTGATAAGGTAGTCGTGTCTATATGTAATGCAAGAACAACATTATAAACAAACATGGGCAATCGTTTATAGAGTAAATAAATAACAAATTTAACTACACAAGGCATCATGATCAACATCACAAAATAAGTTAACTAACTTCATAAAAGGAGTGGGGGTGATTTTTCTATACAATTAAGTCATGGTTTGTAAATAAATCAACAAATCAGAGTACAAATAGTAATAAAATCTACCAAAATTACACTAAACAGAACGTGAACAAAGTAATCTACCCTGTAAAAATCATGCTAAGACATTGAACCATTTAAACACAATAAATCATTTACTCAGATAACATCTAGAACAAGCAAGAATTACACAGGTCAAACTAAAGAAGATCAGAAGCTCAAAATTTAACATGAGATCTACACAGGGATGATCTAGCTACTGTGAATTTTTCATGATTTTATATACACGGAATTAATTCTGAGAAAATAAACAAAACAGACATCAGTTTAGCAAGATTAAATTTTAGCTCCTGTTCTAGTCATGAACTAAAGCTCAAACTTCCTGATCAAGCTAATATACTCCATATGAACACTCAGGAATATTTTCAGGATTTTACACTAACAGAAACTATTTATCATAAATAAAGTATACTAAACAAGGATTAAAACAAATAAAAAGCTACAACAAAGAACTGATCATGAAATTTTTATAGCAAAGCTAGTGTAACAAGAGTAAACTACCACCAAAATTTCAGAGCAATATCAGCTTTCAAGTATCACATAAGAAAAAGATTAAAGCACTAGTATTTATACACCTAGTAACACAAAACAAAATCTACAGCAAAAACTTGCAACTAAAGCCTAACATATTATGGTTCTACTGCATAGAGCTCTTCCAGAGGATTCCAAAACATCCAGATTTGCTAATTTACGAATTTTCTACGAATTGATATTGAATTTCAAAGTTTACTGAAAAACATTACAAAGCAGTCCTTAGTGGCACTATTCAAATGAGTCATAGTCTATTCACATAACCCCCTGGCCTTTCTCTAATTCTAACAAACAAGTCCCCGGCCGAGTCAGAGCAGGGGGCGGTGGTTTGACCGGCCAAAACCGGCGACGGCGATCGCCGGCGGCGAGGGTGGGGTTGGGGGAAACGGAGAGCAGGCCAGGGCGGACCTCCTGGTGTACTTAGCGCGTCGGGAGAGGGTTGGAGGAGGGCGGTCGGCGATGGACGGCGGCCTGCGGGCTCGGAGCTCGGCGGCGGGATGGCTCTGGTGAGGTTTGGGCGAGGGGAAAAGGCCTGGGAGCTGCGCGAGGTCGAGGCGGTGCTAAAGGTGGGGGATGTAGGGGTGGAGCGGGTCTGGGTTGGCGGCTCCGTGGTGGGGTGGAGCTCGCCGGGGTTCAAGCGGGGCGGCGGCGGCGTTCTGCGGCGTGGGAGCGAGGGGAGAGGAAATGGACGGGCGAAATCGATCTCTGGGGTTTAAGTAGTGCTTAAGCGCTCGCTAGAAGAGGGCGGCGTGCTCTGCAGCAGCCGTTCCACGGCGGCGTCGCGGTGGCGGCCGTCGGGGAGGTTCGGGGCGCGGCGGGGGGTGCGTGGCGAGGGGTGGAGGGTCCAGCGCGAGGCAACAGGAGGGGGAGGAGCTCGCCCGCGACGCGTGGGAGCCAGCGCACGGCGAATTAATGGCCGGGAAGGCCGGGAAGGCGCTCCACGGCGGTGACGGGCGGCGCTGTCGGCGGCGAGAGAGAAAACAGAGCAGGGGGGGTGGAGGTGGAAGAAAAGGTTCGTTTTGCAATTACCAAAAGTTCCAGGGACCCCACTGTAAAACAGCGATAACTTTTAAACCAAAGCTCAAATGAAAAAGTGCCCAACATGAAAGTTATTCAATTTTTCAAGAGCTACAACTTTGATGTTGTGCAAAAATTTATTTGACCAAAGGATAGAGAACTAAATTTGAAAACGCAAGAGGGATTTTAAACTCTAGGAATTTTGTCTTTTTCAATGCAAAACCACTTCAAAAGTAGATTTACAAGCAAAATGACTACCATGCATTAAATGCACTGAAATTTTGCACAAACACCCTCCACTAAAACTATAATTACACAACCTATTCAACACAACTGCAAAAAGGACCTTGCATAAAATCATAATTACACATATAACCTTTCATAATTACAAAAAGATCCTTTTTAAGCATTTCAAGCACAAGATGCATAATTTGATTCTAATTACCCTAAATTGGTTATTTAAAACCCTGGGCCGTTACAGCCTACCCCCCTTAAAAAGAATCTCGTCCCGAGATTCCGAACGAAAAAAACTCTCAAGGGAAGAGGAGTAGACTAACCATCAAAGCTAACAGGACAAAGTCACAATAAAGAAGGTTGATGTTGACGATATGATCTTTTGTAGATAAGGATTGAGAACTTAGATAAAGTTCAAGAAACAAGGTATGAATTTATGAGCGAGAGGAATTACTGTGCGATTGTGTGAACTAATCAATTGTTTTTCCACACTAAAGGCTCTAGGATTTCATTCTTTGCAGCAAGAGTCGGTGGATAAAATATGAGATCACAATCACCAGCAAGTTGGCTGGAAAAGACTGGTGGACTATTCTAGTACTAACATATAGTAGGATTTTTGTAAAGAAGAGAGGACCTAAGTTCTGGTAGAATCAAGGTCTCAATTTGGTGGTGAAACCCGATAGAAAAGATATCAAGGTGAGTTTTTGCTCAAGGACATTCTTTCTCAAACTGTTGATTAAATTAAACATTATGATGCGAGATGCATATGCTCGATGACCATGAGAATGATGCATCCTCAAGATGTATGATTACAATGCTGGTTAGTGACCCAGAAGGATATACCAAAACTCACAGTTTTTGTTGGCCGAATCAAAACCCCAAGTTAACACAATATTCAGGTCGCGAAAAAATGGATTGTCGGGGTATTGCTTACACGTACCAAGATACCAGCGCGCTTCTAGTGGCACAAACATATGGCTGCAGCACACACGAGGCCCTAGATCCCGTCGCGGCACCATTGGTCAGTGACAGACACCACGACATGGTAAAAATATAGCAACCTAAATAATGTGCATGGCTAGAACGAAAGACGGAGGGTTAGGTGATAAACGCAAAACCCTTCCCAGATGCATATGATGTTAATTGTAATTGAGCCCCCTGATGCACATGTTTAAATAATGGCCATGCAACAACCATGCTAGTAATGAGCCTGCGTGTTATTCTAGTATTCTTGATTGCCACTCTGTTTAGTCTTCAAGGAGAGTTATACGAGCAAGGAGGGTAATGAGATTTCCCTTTGATATGCAAAGTAAGGGCTAGACGGTTTGAGAATAGAGAATATACCCGTCATAACCGGTGCACCTTCAAGAAGATCAGATAGTGAGGTACCTCCAACCTTTCCTTGTAAACTATCCTGTCTCTTTCCCTTATTTTTGTTGTTCTGCATAGAATCTTGACCCCGTTTTGGTCGTCTAGGCTGGGAGCAGTGTCGAGCGAAGTGGTTAGGATTCCCACAATTGAAGCAACGTTTTATTTTGCCTGAACCACCACGTGGGATGAAATCCGTGTAGGTAATTTCCCACCCAGTCAAGTCTATGTCGCTTTGGTCATGCTTGAGAATTCGACGCTTTGCTTGTCGAGCCTTAAGTTCCATCGGAGGTCGCGATGGTGGCGTTAGGGAGTCTAAGTAAACATCCCTCATCTCCTTTATTCCTTCATTGAGCTCTTGAGATTCTGCAACCAGAGGTTGGGGGACATCATACCCTTCCCCTAGCTGGTGTTGTTGCTGTAGGAGTTGATAAATCTCTTGCTGTCTCTGAGCAAGTTGCTGGAGTAGTTTGGTCTGAGTAGCCACGAGTTCAACCAGGTTGGACAGTAGTGGCTGTCCGCTATCACAAGCACTTCTCAGCCCTGCAGGAGCATTGGGTGACCCTTGCACCATTTGCAATGCGTAATTCTTTCATTAACTAGGGAAAACTTTAATAAAAGCTAGAGAACACGTTTTTCGAACAAAACTTTCCACATGATCAACTATAGATCAGATCCCATACTAGGCCAATTAATTTTGTTTTTCCCAGATACAAAAGAGAGGCAGATTTCTAGATGGATCTTCGGTGATTGAATAGACAGGGTTCTGGTGCTACGCTGCTAATCAGCAGAGATCAAAGAAGTGATTGGACTAAAAATATAGTCTCACAGATTCAATAGGCTAAAATTTGATGAACACCCATGTCACAAAATTTGCAACATTTTTAGTATTCATCAAACAGCGTAGAAATGTACAAATAAAGAGATTTGGCAAGTAGAAAAGGATTAAGATCTTCCAAACTGGTAGTCCAAGTGGTACTGTTTCATCATTTGAGATTCTAAGGAATGAAAAGATCACTAGACATCAAGATGGGGCTTCATATGAAGGCATGACTAAAAACCATCTTTTTCAACCAAGAAAGTCTAAGCATTTAACAAGCATGCTCCAAAAATCAAAATTTCACTCACTCATGTTTTAAGCACACTAACATTTATCTATGAGGATTCATACTAGAAATTCCTTACAAAGCTTATGTAACAACTTCACAGACTAGGAACCAAAGTAAACATCAACCAATATGCATGCACGTCCTAACCGTCCTCACAAGATAAATAATTGCCAACTATCGTTGGGCTTACGTGGTTAGCACGATGGCATACATAAATACGGCTCTCCCTATATAGCTAGTCGATACATTCTAACCGTTCTTAACTTATCGAATCGTGGTTAGTGTACCTGCAGAAGATTGACAAAACTTATATATATATCCAATGAACCTTTCATGCCAGCACTCATGAAAGCGTTCCCAAACATTACCGCTCACTATAGAAGCGGCAGCCATACAATTTTCGCCGTATGGCCAACGTTAACATACGCTAGTTAGTGGCGTATTCACGAGTTCCTTTACTCCCAATATAGTCGACCGAGATCGGTATATTGGCAGCAGCTCAAGTAAGTCACTGCTTGAGCGCAGCGTTCGGTTCGCATCGCCGACGGGAAGGTCAGACTCCCTCAGCTGACTGAGCACACTTTACTTCCAATATAGTCAACTAATAGTCGATATATTGGAAGCACCTCAAGTAAGCCACTGCTTGAGGGCAGGGTTCGGCTCGCATCACCGACGGGAAGGTCAGACTCCCTCAGCTGACTGAGGATCCTTACCATCTTACCTCACGTAGGTGCGTCGTTACAAGAATTAAGAGTTGCTTGTGAGTATGGTTTGACAAAATATAAAGTGTTGGAAGTCGGATAACATAAACCATACAGAAATAACCACCTAGTAATTCCCATAAATTCCCTAGGACTTTACGTTCTAAGCACAACCCTTAACGAATCCAACGTAGCTTTTCGAAATACCCTGTTGTTCCAATTTTATACGAAAAGCGATTTTTAAGGTTCCAACACCTCTGGTATACGCTTGTAGCTCTGATGCCAGCTGTGGCAGAACCGCCTAAATTATCCCAGCTCAAGTGCGTAAACCATCACCATAAAGGCAATATTAGCTTAAACGCACTTCAAACGGAACAATTTTTGGTCTGTCGGGTAACGTCCCGATACAACCACCGATTCTCGGATCGAACAAGCATACCCCGCACGAAGGCGAGTTCAGAGATATTACAACCACACTTTTACAACACAGACATATTAAAGATTACAAACCAGTTCAAAAGATTATTACAAAAACCAACTTAAGTAAAACAGTTATTCAAGCCATGATTATAAGTTCAGAGTCTAAACAGCGGAAGATGAAACACGATCTCTACGACACGTCGCCAAAAGTATACCAAGCTAGCCCAAGCCGGGTATCACTCGTCATAGTCATTGCCGGCCGAAGACGTATCCCATTCTACGGACCAGCCAGGAGGCAACGAGCAAGGATAGGTCAAGCTAGCGACCTGATCCTCAAAAGTCATACCTGAAAAAGGGTTTCAACAGCAAGGCTGAGTATTCTAATACTCAGCAAGACTTAACCGACAACGGGTATAAGTAGCCCACCTTAGCTAGACTATGCAAGGCTTTGTAAGGCTCTGGTTTTCCTTTGCTGAAAAGCAATAAAGAGTAGGTCCTTACTTTCAAGTTTTAGCTGCAAGATTCTAGTTGATTAATCATTCTATGTAAGCATCTACTAACCATTCATGGTGGAACTTCTAAGCAAACATCAAGATTAATAAGAATATTGTTGCTCTTATTACTCTGTGTGGCAAAGAGATCAAGCAGTCTCATTTCATCGTGAGAGGCGGACGATTCTGAATCGAAATTCAACCTTGCAAGGGTAACCTAGCACACACGTCTGGAATACCGTCGGGTCATTCCCAAACAACCGTTAACCTTTCTTTCCGGCTTGTGGATAGTGCCACTCTCCCCGACTACAGGGCTCCAAGGCCGAACCTTGTCCCTAGAAGTCGTAGTGTTGCGCAACATATATAAAAAAAACCTATCCCTACTGAGAGAGTGGGAGGTATATCCACTCCCCGGTCCAATCGGCTACTAGGCTTGCCGCGTACCATATTTACGGCATGTGACTAGTACTTTCAAAAACTTAACCAGCACTACCACACACCGCGACCTTAGCAAGTTCATCAACACAGACGGGGTCTCACATAGGACATGATATCGAACACAACCCCGTCCGTCGTCCTTATATTGATAACAGAAAGTAAACAAGCAATTCCTATAAAGCTCGCGAGTGACAGGCAATCACTCGACTTTTACCGTTCCTATAAGCTTAGCAATTACTCGAACTCAAGTCTAGTGTTCAGTACATAGGTTCCTAGGATCATGCATCTAGGGTTTCAATCCAAATCCTAAGAACTGTAAATGCACAAGTACGTAATACAGTAAATGATATTAATTTGAAGTATAGGTTATGTCCGGGGCTTGCCTTCTCGGTAGTTGCTAACTATTTCAGCGCTAGGCTCTTCCGAACTTTGGTTCGGGGCTTCAGTTAGTTCCGCAGTGTTTACTTGAGCGTCGAGATCACCTCCGTCAGATTCCGGGATCAGCTCGTACGTCCCGTCTGATAAGGTAGTCGTGTCTATATGTAATGCAAGAACAACATTATAAACAAACATGGGCAATCGTTTATAGAGTAAATAAATAACAAATTTAACTACACAAGGCATCATGATCAACATCACAAAATAAGTTAACTAACTTCATAAAAGGAGTGGGGGTGATTTTTCTATACAATTAAGTCATGGTTTGTAAATAAATCAACAAATCAGAGTACAAATAGTAATAAAATCTACCAAAATTACACTAAACAGAACGTGAACAAAGTAATCTACCCTGTAAAAATCATGCTAAGACATTGAACCATTTAAACACAATAAATCATTTACTCAGATAACATCTAGAACAAGCAAGAATTACACAGGTCAAACTAAAGAAGATCAGAAGCTCAAAATTTAACATGAGATCTACACAGGGATGATCTAGCTACTGTGAATTTTTCATGATTTTATATACACGGAATTAATTCTGAGAAAATAAACAAAACAGACATCAGTTTAGCAAGATTAAATTTTAGCTCCTGTTCTAGTCATGAACTAAAGCTCAAACTTCCTGATCAAGCTAATATACTCCATATGAACACTCAGGAATATTTTCAGGATTTTACACTAACAGAAACTATTTATCATAAATAAAGTATACTAAACAAGGATTAAAACAAATAAAAAGCTACAACAAAGAACTGATCATGAAATTTTTATAGCAAAGCTAGTGTAACAAGAGTAAACTACCACCAAAATTTCAGAGCAATATCAGCTTTCAAGTATCACATAAGAAAAAGATTAAAGCACTAGTATTTATACACCTAGTAACACAAAACAAAATCTACAGCAAAAACTTGCAACTAAAGCCTAACATATTATGGTTCTACTGCATAGAGCTCTTCCAGAGGATTCCAAAACATCCAGATTTGCTAATTTACGAATTTTCTACGAATTGATATTGAATTTCAAAGTTTACTGAAAAACATTACAAAGCAGTCCTTAGTGGCACTATTCAAATGAGTCATAGTCTATTCACATAACCCCCTGGCCTTTCTCTAATTCTAACAAACAAGTCCCCGGCCGAGTCAGAGCAGGGGGCGGTGGTTTGACCGGCCAAAACCGGCGACGGCGATCGCCGGCGGCGAGGGTGGGGTTGGGGGAAACGGAGAGCAGGCCAGGGCGGACCTCCTGGTGTACTTAGCGCGTCGGGAGAGGGTTGGAGGAGGGCGGTCGGCGATGGACGGCGGCCTGCGGGCTCGGAGCTCGGCGGCGGGATGGCTCTGGTGAGGTTTGGGCGAGGGGAAAAGGCCTGGGAGCTGCGCGAGGTCGAGGCGGTGCTAAAGGTGGGGGATGTAGGGGTGGAGCGGGTCTGGGTTGGCGGCTCCGTGGTGGGGTGGAGCTCGCCGGGGTTCAAGCGGGGCGGCGGCGGCGTTCTGCGGCGTGGGAGCGAGGGGAGAGGAAATGGACGGGCGAAATCGATCTCTGGGGTTTAAGTAGTGCTTAAGCGCTCGCTAGAAGAGGGCGGCGTGCTCTGCAGCAGCCGTTCCACGGCGGCGTCGCGGTGGCGGCCGTCGGGGAGGTTCGGGGCGCGGCGGGGGTGCGTGGCGAGGGGTGGAGGGTCCAGCGCGAGGCAACAGGAGGGGGAGGAGCTCGCCCGCGACGCGTGGGAGCCAGCGCACGGCGAATTAATGGCCGGGAAGGCCGGGAAGGCGCTCCACGGCGGTGACGGGCGGCGCTGTCGGCGGCGAGAGAGAAAACAGAGCAGGGGGGGTGGAGGTGGAAGAAAAGGTTCGTTTTGCAATTACCAAAAGTTCCAGGGACCCCACTGTAAAACAGCGATAACTTTTAAACCAAAGCTCAAATGAAAAAGTGCCCAACATGAAAGTTGTTCAATTTTTCAAGAGCTACAACTTTGATGTTGTGCAAAAATTTATTTGACCAAAGGATAGAGAACTAAATTTGAAAACGCAAGAGGGATTTTAAACTCTAGGAATTTTGTCTTTTTCAATGCAAAACCACTTCAAAAGTAGATTTACAAGCAAAATGACTACCATGCATTAAATGCACTGAAATTTTGCACAAACACCCTCCACTAAAACTATAATTACACAACCTATTCAACACAACTGCAAAAAGGACCTTGCATAAAATCATAATTACACATATAACCTTTCATAATTACAAAAAGATCCTTTTTAAGCATTTCAAGCACAAGATGCATAATTTGATTCTAATTACCCTAAATTGGTTATTTAAAACCCTGGGCCGTTACAGGGGATACCCCCTCTTGCTGTGCCTAGGCAAGGGTCTTGTAGTTATCTTTAACTACATCCAAGCAGCTGGACCCCTATGGTCCGGAGTCCTGTTCTCCCAGCAACGGTCCGGACCGTCCCCACGGTTGGGAAAGGTCCGGAGACACCACGTGTCCCGGAGGGGGTAGGAATTCGTGCGCGAGCAGCCGGGGCTCCGGACCTCCCAAGGAGACCGGACCCCCGCAGGGTCCCGGACCCCTCATGGGGTCCCGGACCCCCTGTATAGTAACCGGACCCCTCACTAAGGGAAGGAATCGACACCCCACATCCGGGTGGTCTGGAGACGCCACGTGTCTGCAAGATATGGCTGTTTGGGTTTCCATACAGACGTTCACCCACCATTGCATTCATTGCGGTAGGTGGACGTTAGCATTGATATAGCAGAAGCTGAGGCGTTTGATTGACCAGGGGACACTATTGATCGCGTATTACCAAGGCAGTGGAGCCGCTGGCGCCGCCCATGCCGTGTCTGCCAGTCTGCCGTAACAGTCGGATACGACGGCTCGGCTTCGCCCATTATGACGCTACATAATAGCCTCAGCAGGTCACGCCGCAAGCTACGCTACTCCAACGGGCACCTAGCTGACGGGACAAGAGAAGACCCCCCTGAGTCAGAGGAGCAGCAGTACGCATATCGGAGGAAAGATTCGAGACCACTGTAGTCTTTTAAGTACTCTGCACAGCACGTTGGGCCCACTTGTCGGGGCCCCAACGACCAATGTATCCGCTCCCCCCTTGATCTATAAAAGGAGGGGGTGCCGCTAGAAGACCTCAGGCTGGGCAAAACCATAGGCCGGGCAGAGGATAGGTTTATACACAACCAAGAACAATACACCTCCCAGTGGACGTAGGGTATTACGCTCCGGCGGCCCGAACCACTCTAAATCGTGTGTTCTTGTGAGCTCCTCCCAAAGCTAGATCAGTCCAACCGCCAAAGAACTTCCCCGAGTCCTCCCTTACGGGGAATAGGCGGGTGCGATCCGCCACCCGGCTGTGGGTACCCTAGAAATCCCACGACACCGACCATTTGGGGTAAGCGAATGCCACCGAAGCCTCTGCAAGACAAGGTACCAGATCTGTCTTGCAAATGAACAATTGAGCAACAAGTGTGAGATTGACTCAGATTCTTGGGCGCAAAGAGCACAGAGATCATCATCTTGTAAATTGTGTCGTTTCCTTCTCTCGGCCGTCCAACAGCGATCATGGAGGACCAGCCAAACAAAGAATTTGCATTTTCCTGGGGCGCGTGTTTTCTTCAAACATTTGGCACCAGGGACTTCATATTGTCCAATGAAAAAAGCTCGATATGCTGATGCGGTGGAGAAGCACTGATCACTTGTCCATTTCCACAAGAACCTGTCAGGCGAGTCTGGTCTCAACTAGACTGCTCTTGTTGCATCCCAAACAAGAAAAAAAATCCAGAATGACCTGCACTGTGAGAGCTCCCGAAATATCACGCACCCATTTATTGTTTTCTAGCCCTTGCGCAACTGTCCTGCATTTTACAATTCTGGGCCCGACTGCATTGAACTGGAAGGGAGCTCGTTCCTGAATGCATCTGCCTTGTATCCAACGATCAGACCAGAAAAGAGATTCTTTGAACACCAACACCACTCATCCTCAGATGTGCTCCGCCACGTTGTCCACAACATCGATTCTTGGTACTGCGGATACCGGAGGCTACTCACGGAGCTCAATGCGTGGCGAGATTGGATTGTAAACTGCAAATACTCTTCCTATTTTCTCCCTTGTTTCCAATTATTTTTCTCCCCTTGTATTCACCCCTTGGTATGCCAAGGCTCTACTTGTAACTGGACACGCAAGTTTCAATGAATGGTAGGTGGGGATCTTCCCCCGATACGTTCAAAAAAAATAGCAACTTTTATAAGAGCATACACATTAAAGACTCCCAAAAGGGTTTTGCTACGGTACACCGAAGTGAATGTGGACCGTCGATCAAGCTGGCTCGATATCCAGCCTCAGCGCTGAGTGCAGATTGGGCCACCAAAACATAAATAGTGCGAGTCGAATCAGTTTAGCGGGTGCCTCTATTGATAGTATATTAGTACGTGCAACTAGAAGCTGCACCTAATTATATTCAGGTTATTTTTTGTCTAAAATATTTGTATTTATTGCGAAATAATTTCCATCTGTAGAATATTTTTATCTTATATTGGAATATTTTTATTTGTTCAGGAGAAATTCCTATCTCTAGAATATTTTTATCTTATCTTGAAATATTTTATTTTATTCTCAAACAATTTATGTCTAGAATAGTTTTATCTTATCTTGAAACATTTTATTTTATTCTAAAACAACTTATGTCTCTAGAATATTTTTGTCTCCGGTGGACCTGTGCGATAGTATGGCTATAGACTTATACAGTCTAGCTGGTATTATATGACATAATGGAATCAAAAGAAAACAAAATACATATAGATTTTAAATATAAGCCACAAAATGATTAGATCCGAGTCAAAATACAATACACTATATTATTCTTAAAACTTTAATTAAAAATTTGGTAGAGGCCGCGCGAACGCGTACCCCCTCTGCCACAAATTATGACGTCCACTCTCCTATTTAAGGAGATGGTAAGCCAGTGCTCCTCCCAAGTGCAATGGAGGTCACTGACCTAGGCCATAGCTCTTCTTGATCAGCCATAGACCCCGTCCAGGTAAGTATGTTTGCAAGGTGGCCCTCCCTCTTGATTTATTCTTCCCACGCCTCTTACCCCCAGCATCGGCTGCCGGTACGGTACTATTATTGTCCTGGCTAAGCATCTGGTTAACGCCTGGGCTAATCACACAGTCATATCGGACTCGCTTTGTCCTCAAAGGGCCCGCCTAGGCAGCAGCCCACGTACTGTAGGCCCAACTGATAGCCCGCTCCGCCCACGAGTTTTCGGTGCCCGTGGCCGTTTTCGTAGGCCTGGGCTACATTAGTGATCTCTTCTGGCCCAAGCTTACAGAGTTTAACACGGGCAACGGCAAAAGAAGACCGAGCCACAAACCTGCCGGATCCAACCCAATGATGCATTACTGTTCTTTGCCATCACATCATGGTACATTTCACAGTTTTGGGAGTTGGGACGTCGAAAAACACTGTGCCGTCACAAGGTAGAAAGAGCAGCTCAAAATCTCAAATCTACCAACCATCGACGCCATCGCCTACCAATGGCTTCGTCCGAAACCGAAAGACACACTACCACACTTGCTTGTACTACCAGAAAATGTTGAGCAGAACTGTAGCGCTCATGCCACACTGTTCGACTGATGCAAGAAGCGATAGAACAAGATCACAGCTCCATACAACTAGAGAACAGATCCCACCGCTTTTTTTTCTTTTTTTTCCATAGCATAGAAATCCATGTACCCTTACACGGCAAAAGCCTGCTAATGGCCATACTTGCTCTACCACAGTTCGTAACACCACGCCCCCGGTATTATTAATATCCAGCAGCAAACGATCAAATTGTCTCACGCAGGCAGCTGATGAGTGCGCACGGACTCTGAAGCTCTACGCAGCGCTGTCGATGGCCATCGGCTGGGGCTGCTGCTTCCCGGGCACCTTCTGCAGGGTCACCACAGAAACAGAGGTGTAAGTAAGGATCAACGGGCGGTTGAAGCGGGACAGAGACGGCAAGAGGCTGAATCCGGAGCTCACCTTGATGTCGATGTGCTCCAGCTTCCTCCACTTCGCGAACATGTTGCCGTAGAACTTGGCATCCCGCCTGTTGTACTCCCTCATCTTCTCCTTCAGGGTCTTGTACACCAGCTTCACATCCCTGAACCAGCCGAATACAGGCAAGAGGAGTTACCAGGTTTTCATAGGCGACAATCTTTGCAAGGCTTCAAGCTTCAGACTTTGGTGCTTTACCTGTTGTCAGGGTCAATTTCGAGGGCCTTCTTGATATCCATCTCTGCCAGATCCAGGTCGACGAGTTCGATGTAGGCTTGCGCCCTTCTATACAGGGCTTTAACATTTGTGCTCTCAAGTTCCAGAACCTGAATGGAAGAGCTCATTGTCAGTTCCAATGCTTCCAACCCAACATAACGGTGCAAAGTTCAAGCCACGAATTTGTATACGATACCTTTGTGCAGAATTTCTCTGCTTCTCTGTATTCTTTCAGCTTCAGCTTACATGCGGCGTTGTTGAGCTTGCAACTGATCTTCAGAGCTTTAGATTGCTTCTTCTCCTCCTCACTGAAGGAGCTGTCGTACTCGATGTACTTTGCAGCCTATTTAATAGAAAAAAATGGAGTTAGTAATGATCTCTCTCACGTGATCAGTCACCAGCAACAGAGATCTTCTGAAAAGAGCATGTTGTCATTTGCCTTCTCATATCTCTTGGAAGCCTTAGCGTACTTGCCCATCTTAAACCAGGCATTGCCTTCATCTTTCTTCTTGGAAGCTGCTTCAATCTTCTCAGTGTTGCTCTTTAAATCCCATGATTCTTTGTCCTGCACAAAAGGCACAAATGTAAACACGTTGCGATCAAGAATATCAACAAAGCTAAACATGCAAGATCAAGGAATTTTAAGCACACCTTCTCAAAGGAAACAAGCTCCACTTCGTAGAAGACAGTGGAGTTAGGAGGAACCACAGCAAGATCTTGCTTTGTTTCAGCAGACCCAAATGCATGTTCAGGTGGTATTCTCGCCAACGCAACCTCTCCTTTCTTCATGTTAACCACCGTTATGTCAAGCCCTTCAATAACCTGCTCCTCATCCGTCTTGAATTCAAATGGCTCTTCACCATCATGCCCTTTCTTTACAAAGATAGTGCCATCCTCCAACTTACCAATAAGCCTCACTGCACAATCATAACGACAATTAGAGTTAATACAGCATCGCAATGACTAGAAGGTAGGATGAGAAGGACCGCATTAAGTATCACACACCTCTCACTACTGCTCCATCATTAGGGCGCTCATAGCCTTCACCTTCCTTGAGAACCTTCTTCAAGATCCTCTTGCGATCTCCAATAAGTGTCACAGTCTTCCATGATACTAGCTCAAGATCTATATGCAGGGTAGCATTGGGGGGCACAGCACCCTCATCTCCAGAAGCTGGTCTTCCTTGTTCTCCAAAGCCATCTGGCCATCATAATAGGCACACAAATATATTCATTAATATATATATATATATATATATATATATATATATATATATATATATATATATATATACAAGGCTCGCTGTCAGTTCTGAAAATGTGAAAAAAAAACAGCTAAACTACATTTTCTTGGAGACTTACATTGTGGTTTGACAGTGAGGAGGACCTTCTCGCCCTTCTTCATGGTCTTCACAGCCTTGGCAAGGGCAGGGCAGAAGTAACCTGACAGTACAAGTTTTGTAAGTTCAGAACTAACAATTCAGAGCTGAATCCCACATTGTGGAGGGTCCGAGTTTCAAGATACAAACCATCTTTGACGGCAAATTCAACACCATCAGATTTGGACACTACAGTTCCATCCTCAAGTCTCCCCTCGTACTTAACTGTACGAATCAGTTGAGCAAAACATGTCAAGAACATAGCCCTGTTTAGTTCCCAAACAAAATTTCTAGAGGTGTTCGGACACATGCATAGAGCATTAAATGCAGTTAAAAAAAATAACTAGTACGAGATGAATTTTTTAAACCTAATTAGTCTATAATTAGATATTACTCTAATTGTCAAATAACATCGAAAGTGCTAGAGTGTGAAAACCCAAAAATTTTCGCGAACTAAACAGTATGTAAAACACAGAACACCAGCACCAAATTAATTGTATTATCATATAGCATATTACCGAAAACTTCATCAAGGTCCTTGGGGTTCTCCCATTTTTCCCCTTCAGTAACTATCTTCTTGAAGATTCCACCATCCTTGCAGATGTCCTTGACGCTGCCCCATGAAAGGAGCTCAACATCGAACTGAAGAGTCGCGTTCGGTGGGATTGTTGGTGGTGAGCCAGTCTCACCATAGGCGAGCACTGGTGGGATAGTGAAGACCGCGTTCTCACCCTTTTTCATAGTCTTGATTCCCAGGTCCCATCCCTTTATCACTTGTCCTGAAGATTGAAAAGGGTGTTCATTATAATGCAAGACCACTGAAATATAGATGAACATTGCTGGACTGCTGCATCTGCTTTTACGCACCTTGTCCCAGCTTGAATTTGAAGGGGGTTCCACGGTCACGGCTGGAATCGAATTTTGTTCCGTCGAGAAGGGTGCCGGTGTAATGCACTGCAACGAACAGTTCGATTCAGCAATAGCTCTCATATATAAACTGAATCAGTTGCGCCCATCAACTGCAATATCCAGGACTCGTGTGCTTTCAAGTTTCAATCAAAGTTATATTAAGAGTGAACAGCCTAGTTAATTCATTCAGAACTACTATTGGATTATCGCAGATACTGGCACTGACACCATTTTCTCTACTCTGTTCTTGCGCCGGCAATGTCGTACGTCCCGGCAGCAAGCAACCCCCTTACTGTAGCTCCGGTGAATGAACAACCAGCAGAAGCACGGGCAGGCACGTACCTTCGACCTCGTCGCCGGTCTCGGGGCGGTCCCAGCCCTCGCCCTCCTTGACGAGCTTCTTCTTGAGCCCCTGCTTCCCGATCTCCTTCTCCTCCCCGACCTTCATGGTCGGCGGGAAGTAGTCCTCGTCCTCTCCCTCCCCGGCGTCGAGGTCCTTCATGGCCTCGTCCTCATCCAGGCCCCCCATCACCTCCTCCTCCTCCTCCTCGCCGGCGCCGGTGAGGTTGAACGCGTCGTCCGCCATGGCTTCTCCGACCGGCTGAGATCGACCAATCGAACCAAGAAACGGTCCTGGGCTGCAGATCAGCGCGCCTGTGCGTCCTCCGCTGGTGTGATTGTGCGTTCTTGTCCTGCGAATTGCTCGCAACTCGAGCCAAGTGGATCGAGACCAGCATTTTATAGAGGGCGCTTGGGGTTCTGGAGTGTTCTTCGGACACTGGACGACTGGGCAACTGGGGCAGGTGATTGGTGGATGCTTCCGGAGACGGGGGTTGCGAGGGCGGGAGAGTTTTGGAAGGCTGTGGAGGCTTCCAGAGAGGCAGGGCAGGGACTGCCTCTCACAACCTGCGGGCATCCAACAAATCAGGTCACGTCTGATTATTTTTTTTAAAACAAGATCTTTAGTTAGAACTCCAAAAGTAACACCTGTTTTAAAAACAAGACAGACTCGTCCTCCAGAAAATACCAAGAATCGAAGATGATGGCTACGAATTTCTTGAAAGAAAGATTACTCTGTTTTCTTGCTGAAATGGACCGAACATTTGTTGGAAAGAAAAGGGGTGAACTATAGCAATAGTTTTAAGAAAGAAACACAAGGAAGATTTTGACTAGAATTCGCCAAATCAGTTGGTGATTTCTTCAAATTTCAGTTTTAAATGGATATATGTGAATCTCTAAAGCTTTGCCACAAGGGGCTTGTTTTTCAGATTAACAAAGATGCATTTTTTTAATTGAAGCCATATGGCAATAGTTCTTTCACATCCTACAGGCTGCAGATCAAAATAAAGAGGACCACCCATACTGTACATATCATCGCAGCAAAATTCCGTACCATTCAGCATCATAGCAAAACTTTAATTGAAGCCATATGACAACAGATCACCAGTGAGGCTTCCCACCCCATAAACCCCGTAAACGCAAAAAAATCGTCACATCAAATGTTTTGACACATACATGGAGTACTAAATGAAGTCTATTTACAAAACTTTTTGCATAGATGGGCTGTAAATCGCGAGACGAATCTAATGAGCCTACTTAATCCATGATTTGCAACAGTGATGCTACAGTAACCAACCGGTAATTATTGATTAATCATGAATTAATTAGCATCATTAGATTCGTCTCGCGATTTACAACCCATCTGTGCAAAAAGTTTTGTAAATAGACTTCATTTAGTACTTCAAATTAGTAAGATTCCAACACAAAAATTTTTTGCGCCGGAACTAAACAGGGCCTAATTGTGAGGATAACGTTCAGTTGTAGAATTGACTTACATCTCAAGTACTATGGTTGTACAGGTGCCAGAGTGTTCCCAAATTTCGCAGGCTGAAGCGAAGATCCCCAATAATACCAAATTTATCGGAGGCAGTAATCCTGAAAGACTTCTTTCACATGGTGAGTGCTGACAGGTCACTTGCACACAAAATATGTAAGCTAGTGTGCTGAACCAGCATTAGGCAACAGGTAGTACTCTAGAGTAAACTTCTAGAAGAGCAATAAAATTACCCAAAATTTTACTAAGTTCGACAGACCTTTTCCTGGGATGTTCAAGTAGTATCAAAACTGCACCCCATGGTGGGTCCTTCAGCTTCATAAGAGTTTCCTGAGCCCAGAGGGTAGAGAATTGGGAAACACCACACACCCAAAAGAGGGGGGTGACCTCTATTATATATTGCCGTATGGCTTGGAGTACAAGTAAACTCAATACAAGGAAATACAACAATATATCTCTAATACCCGCCCATAGTCGTAGGCGGAGCTAAACGAAGACCAAGACTAGTCCTAAAATCAGTGTACAACTGGACAGGAAGTCCTTTAGTCATGATGTCAGCATACTGATGAGAAGACGGGACATGCAAGACCCGAATCTCTCCCAAAGCCACCTTCTCGCGAACAAAATGAATATCAATCTCGATGTGCTTTGTGCGACGATGATGGACGGGATTAGCAGTCATATATACAGCACTAATGTTGTCGCAATAAACAACGGTAGCCTTGGCGAGGGGAACATGAAGCTCCTGAAGCAACTGTCATAGCCAACAACACTCAGCAACAACGTGCGCCACTGCCCGGTACTCAGTCTCAGCACTGAAATGAGAAACTGTAGTATGACATTTAGAGGACTAAGACACCAGATTATCTCCAAGATAGACACAGTAGCCTGAGGTGAATCGTCGGGAATCAGGACATCCAGCCCAATCAGCATAAGAATATGCGGTGAGTGTGTCGATAGAGCCAACTCCCAAAGAAAGACCAGCGTCCAGAGTGCCCTTGACATAACGCAAAATCCGCTTGACGAGTGCAAAATGTGGTTCCCTCGGATCATGCATAAACAAGCAGACTTGCTGAACAGCATAGGCCAAATCAGGATGAGTCAAAGTGAGATACTGCAGTGCACCAACAATACTCCTGTACTCCGAAGGATCCGCAACCGGAGGACCATCTGTAGCAGACAGCTTGGACTTGCTATCAACTGGTGTCAAGGTAGAGTGACACTCGCTCATACCGGCGCGCTGTAGCAGATCCGAGGCGTACTGTCGCTGGGACAAGAATAAACCCTCTGAAGTACGGGTGACAGAAATCCCCAGAAAGTAATGTAGATCACCCAGATCAGTCATAGCAAACTCTGCATGAAGGCGACCAATAATGGAGAGAAGCAAATCTGTCGACGAAGTAGTGAGAACAATGTCATCGACATAGAGAAGCAGGTAAGCAGTGCTGGCGCCATCCTTATAAACAAACAAGGAAGTGTCGGAGACTGACGGAACAAACCCCAACTGACGAATATATGTAGCGAATCGCTGGTACCATGCCGAGGAGCCTGCTTCAACCCATAAAGCGACTTCTGCAGAAGACAAACATAATTTGGATGTGAAGGATCAGCAAAACCAGGAGGTTGCTGGCAGTACACTGTCTCATCTAGATATCCATGCAGAAAGACATTCTTCACATCAAGCTGATGAACAGGCCAATGACGAGATACAGCAAGGCTAAGAACAGTACGAATGGTGGCAGGCTTGACCACAGGACTGAAAGTCTCATCATAATCTATGACATGCTGCTGAGAAAATCCACGGACAACCCATCTAGCTTTATGACGTGCAAGAGAACCATCTGAATGAAACTTATGCTCGAAAATCCACTTGCCAGTAACCACATTAGCTCCAGGAGGCCGAGGAACAAGGCGCCAAGTACCATTATCAACCAGAGCCTGAAACTCATCTGCCATAGCTGCTCGCCAATTAGGATCCGCAAGTGCACTGCGATAATTGGCCGGAACGGGAGAAGCAACATCATGATCAGCAGACAAATTCTTGTAACTAACTGGCTGAATTGTACCAGGCTGGAGTTGAGTAATGCAGCGAAGGATCGGCGGTGGAGAAGAACCACTCATCGGACGTCGGGGAGGCTCAAGTGGAGGAAGCTCTCTAGGAGGAGCTTCTGAAGACCGCGCCGGAAGAGGGCCTAGGTAGTGGTCCTGCAGCTGCGGTAGAGGGAGCTCGCGAAGAGGGCGACCAGGCTGCGAAGAGGGCACCGTAGCAGCAGCTGGTCGGCGGCTGTACACTCGACCGAATCGTCCAGGAACAGATGTAGTAGTAGTAGCAGCAGCTGGTCGGCGAGTGTAGACTTGACCGAATTGACCGCTAGCCACAGCACCACCAGGAGGCGCTCTAGGAGCAGGAACAGCAGCACCAGGCGCTCTAGGCACCACAGAAGAAGCACCAGCAGGCGCACCAGAAGCAGCACCAGGCGCTCCAGGAGGCGCAGGTGGATCAGCTGCTGTTGCTGGCGCAGGAAGTGGGCTGGAATCCGTCCCGCCCGTAGAAGAAGACGCCGAAGGACCGGACGGGGGCACAAAACCACACCCGCTCGGAGAAGAAGATGCCAAGGGCCCTAGTGGGGGTTGAACACCGCTCCGACCAGGTGCCGAGCACGGTTGCTCATCGTCTATGGAAGATGGAGCAGCCGTAGGAGAGCCACCAGCTGCATGATTAGTAAACAAAGGTGCAATATCCAAGTTGCGACCGAGTAAGAAATCAAAGGAGCTGGTGGTGGGTGGATGAGTCTCACGAGCGAAAGGAAAGGTGGACTCATCAAACACAATGTGTCTAGATATAATGATGCGACGCGTTGTAAGATCAAAACAGCGATAACCCTTATGATCAGGCGGATATCCCAAAAAGACACATGCGGTCGAGCGTGGAGCGAGCTTGTGTGAAGAGGTGGCCTGTAGGTTAGGATAACACAAGCAACCAAAGACACGCAAGTGATCATAAGAGGGATAAGCATTATATAGGCGAAAATAGGGAATCACGTTACTAATGGAGGAGGAGGGGCGCCGGTTAAGCAGATAGGTGGTTGCTGCTAGCGCCTCAGCCCAATACTTGGGCAGCATAGAGGCATGGATGAGGAGGGTTCGCACTGAATTGTTAAGAGTTCGAAGGATGCGTTCGGCCTTACCATTCTGTGGAGAGGTGTAAGGGCATGAGAGGTGAAAGACAACACCATTGGCGCGCAGGGTGGTGTGCATGGCGTGGTTAACAAACTCAGTCCCATTATCGGCTTGAAAACACTTAACGGGAAGGCCGAACTGAGTACGAGCATAAACAATAAAATTAACGATATGCTGATGTACATCGGATTTGTGCTTAAGCGGGAACGTCCAACAATAGTGCGAAAAATCATCCAACAAAACCAAGTAGTAGGAACAACCAGAAATACTAGCAACCGGCGAGGTCCAGACATCACAGTGAACTATCTCAAAAGGTGAAGTAGTTTGTGAAGTAGAAGTAGCAAACGGAAGACGCACGTGCTTGCCAAGCTGACATGCATGACAAAGCGAGCGATCTACTTTATTACATGAAACTAAATTGTTCTGTTTTAAAGTAGCTAAGACTACTGGACCAGGATGACCAAGGCGACGATGCCACAAGGATGAAGAGGCGGCAAGCATGGCTTTTGCGGTTGCGGGGGCGACTGATGGGATGGTGTAGAGGTCGCCGGTACTATCGCAGCGAAGGATCACTTGTCCCATCTGGATGTCCTTAACAGAAAAACCAGAGGCGTCAAACTCAATGGAACAACGGTTATCGCGAGTGAATTGGCGAACAGAAAGTAAGTTGCGAATTATGGATGGAACGATAAGCACATTGTTCAGAATGAATCTAGACATATCTGTGGCTAGAACGGAAGAACCTCGGGACGTGACAGGGATATGTGCACCATTGCCTACGGTAATCGAAGAGGAAGTAGCTGGGAGGCGAGAGAGAAGTATACCTTTCGAGGAGTGCATGTGAGTAGAAGCTCCAGTATCCATCACCCATGCATTGCCTTCGAGCGCCATCTGCTGGAGAGCAGCGATCAGGCCAGCCTGATCCCACGAAGGGGACTGAGTTGGCGCTTGAGGGGAGGTGATCGCCGCGTGAGCCTGAGGAGGGGCGCCCAGAATGCCTTGACTGCCGCGCTGGAATTGTGCGCCATTGTTGCTGCCTTGCGCACCCTGGAAAGCAGCCCATGGGTTGATGCAGACCCAAGGACCGCTAGGGTTAGGTGTGCGAGGCGACTGCTGCTGCTGCTGCTGGCCGCCGTTGAAGCGTTTGCCCCTCCTGCGACGCTGCTGCTGCTGACCGCCCTGCTGAGGTGGGCGCTGCTGCTGCTGCTGAGGGCGCTGCTGCTGCTGCGTGGCGGAGGTCGAAGATGATGCAGATTGGCAGGAGGAGCTGCATCCAGCCGAGGAGGAGGCGATCATGGCGGAGGAGGCAGCCACCTTTGACTGATTTGCTAGGCGGAGCTCCTAGAGGGCAAGCCGATCTACAGCCCTGGAGAAGGTCATGGTCGCGTCTCCTGCGATGATCTCTCCAGTGGTGCTGTAAAGAGAATCAGCCCCAGCGAGAAGGGTGAGAACCATCTCAGAATCGGCAACAGGCTTGTTGACGTCGCGAAGAGCATCAGCGGCCTTCTTGAGGGCTTGGGCATACTCGTGGACAGACATATCCCCTTGAGTTATTGCGTGGAATGCATGACTCAAGAAGATGGCACAAGGAGCTTTGTTCGTCTGGAAGTGGTTGGAGATGGCAACCCAAAGGTCCCGTGCTGTCTGGTTGGCGGCCATGGTGAAGTCGAGGACGTCCTCGGTGACGGAGCCATAGAGCCAGCTGCGGACGGCACAGTCGGCCTCGTTCTATGCATCAGTGCGCGGATCAGGGGGAGGGGCGCTGTTGATGTGGCTAAGGAGGCCGAACTTGCCGCACATGGCCTCGAAGAAGCTGCTCCACTTGGTGTAGTTGGAGGAGCGGAGTTCCAGCTTGATCGGGACATACGCCTGGACGGAGACGGCGGCGTACGCAGCCATGGGGATCGGCGGCGTACGCAGCCATGGGGATCGGCGGCTGCTGGGTGTCGTCGACGAAGAGGGAGGAGATGCCGTCGAGGAGAGAGTCACCGTCATCGAGGGTGTCACCGTCGTTGGTGACACAGGACATCAACAGATTTTTGCAGATGCAATCTGTTGATGCTGCTGCAGCCGACCAGGGAGGGCGCAGGGAGGAGGAGCGACCATGGAATTGGCGCGGGGAGGAGGGGCCGACCAGGGAGTTGGCGCAGGGAGGAGGGGCCGACCTAGGGTTGGCGGCGGCAGGTGGTGGGTGGGCGCGCAGGCAGGGTTTGCCGCGCGAGTTAGGGCAGCGGAGGAGGGGAGAGGGGCACGGCCGGCCTAGGGTTTGGCCCGGACTCGTGATACCATGTAGAGAATTGGGAAACACCACAGACCCAAAAGAGGGGGGTGACCTCTATTATATATTGCCGTATGGCTTGGAGTACAAGTAAACTCAATACAAGGAAATACAACAATATATCTCTAATACAGAGTCCAGACACGATGTATTAGAATTTAGAAACATAAAATATCAAATCTAAGAAATGAAAAAGAATGTTTCCACTAGCTATTCATTGAGCCACTACAAAAAATAGTAACTTCAGAAGGTGTATCGGTTATGAAAGTTTGAAATAGCTAATTGCAAGGTTCAATTACTTTGAGTTTGGAACTAGCCACAATTCATTCTTATAAATAATTTGATCCACTGATAATGAGCTAGTTTATGCATTCTACTTGTTATGTAGTATTCTGTCTCTTTGAGTAGCTTAGCCTAAGACCAATATTTTTTACAATCTTTATCTAAATTACTTTGGCAGGTAAAGAACTTACCTCCAGGAATATCAACAGCAGACAGTGCGATCAGCTTTGCGCATTTAAGGTAATTCCTGGCTTTCAGCCTTTCACTCATGCAGAGACACTTATCTATCCCTAACAATTAGTGATAAAAGGGGCACAAACACAATCTTCAGAAGAAAAAAAAAACCCTGCTTTCTGCTTGCAGCCTCTCTTTGAATGAATCAGTAAATCAACAATTCAGGCTTTGGATAACCATATCATCAGGTTCAGAATGTAATGATATATGAGATACTAAATCTTCTAGCATTAAAAAGATTTTTGCTCTCTCAGGATGATTCTGGTCATCCACTAGGAATACATGAACTATATCCTTGATCTCAATCCAGCTGCAGCCTGGTTCCTTTTTTGCATTTAGACTCCTCAATCTTGTTCTTACCTTCACAACATCTTCCCATTTCCCCAATTTAGCATATATGTTAGACATCGTGACATAAGCAGACCTATGTTTTGTGCCCGTGCAAAACAACCTCTGAGCAACTTTCTCACCCATCTCCAGGTCCATCGAATACCAGCAGGCAGTAAGTAAGGCTCCCCAGACTACACCATCTGCTGGCACAGGCATCTCACAGATGAACTTCTCTGCTTCTCTGGTACATCTGGTCCGACCAAGAAGATCGACAGCACAAGTATAATGCTCCACAGTTGGAACTAGTCCATAGTTTTCCATGGAGTGGAAGATTTTCATCCCCTTGTTAACCAAACCAGCACGGGCACTAGCAATAAGAAGCCCTAGAAAAGTGATTTCATTGGGATTGACATGATGCCTCAGCATCCTACCAAATTGTACCAGAGCCTCCAACCAGTGACCATTTTGTGCAAGACCATTGATCAGAGATGTCCATGAAGCAACATTAGGTGATGTGATGTAACCAAATGCAGACTGTGCATCACTCACACAACCACATTTGAAGTACATATCAGTTAGAGCTGTCCCAACATGACTGTTGGAGTCAAACGAAGTCTTGCAGAGGTGAGCATGTACCATTTTGCCTTGCTCAAGCATTCCAATAGTTGCACAGGCATGCATTAGAGCAGAGAATGTAGAAGGGCTCCATCCAATAGACAACCGGCACATGACCACAAATAGCTTCAAAGCTTCTGAAGGGTGATCATTCTGAATGTAACCTGAAATCATAGAATTCCATGTTATTGTGTCTCTCTCATCCTTTATCTGTTCAAATAGCTTCAACCCCTCCTCCAGCCTTCCATTCTGGAGCAATACCGACATCATAGAGTTCAAGGACACCATGTTTCTCCGAGGCATCTTCTCGAACAACCTCCTGCAGTCCTCAAGCCTTCCATCAATAGCATATGCCTTAATCATCAGATTATAGGATCCCGAGTCATGCTCTGGCATCTGCGAGAAAACTATCTTAGCATCCTCTGTCCTTCCCATTGATATAAGCCCTGCAATCAGTGTATTGGATGTAATCAAGGAAGGCATTTCCAAGTCATTGTAAACCAGCAGTGCATCATCCAAGGCATCAGAACTGCAGTAAAGATCAACAAGAGCACTGGTGATTAACTGCTCAGACTGAAACCCACTTCGAATCAGACATCCATGAACTGATCGCCCAAAATCTAATTCTTGCAGCTTCACACATGCCCTCAGAGCACTGTCATAAGTGTACTCATTCGGCATGACACCATCATCAGCCAGAAACCTCACAAACAGCTCCAGTGCCTTGATGCAACACTTGGCCGGACCCTTTGTGAAGCCTGATATGACAGCGGTCCACGCGAACACATCACGAGGCGCTGGCATACGCTCCAGCAAGTTCAGGGCCTCGCCCATCAGGCCAAACCTCACGAGGGCAACTACCATCGGGCTCCACAGCAGCTCGTTCTTCAGGTGCAGGGTCTTGAAGAGCGCTCGAGATGCGCGCAGGTCGGAGCACGAGGAGTAGAAGTCGAGGAGGGAAGCCCCTACGATGGGGAAATTTTCGCGCCCAGACTTGATTACTTGACCGTGAACCTGTGCCCCCGCGCTGAGCCGCCGCCCGCGGGCGCAGGTGCCCAGCACGGACGCGAACGTGGCTTCCGTGAGCGGCAACCCGGCGCAGTGCATCCGAGCGGCAGCGTCCAGCGCGTTGAGGACGCCCTCGGGCCTGGCGTGGCCCGCGACAACGGCGTTCCATGAGACCGCGGCCTGGCGGGGCGTTCCGTCGAACAGCCTGCGGGCGGCGGCGGCCGCGGTGTGGGCGAGCTGCGAGGCCTGGTTCTGCTCTGTGGCTCGCGCGTCAGCGCCTCGGTCGGGCGCGGCCGATGTGGCGCGGGAAGGTGGCCATGGCTGGAGCTCGCGCGCTTGGGTGGACGGCGACCGCCGTCTCGAGAAGGCGAGCGACGGCGGCGCGGCTCTGCGGAGCATGCATGCGAGCAGGCGAGGCAGAGTGGGCGCGGCCCGTGCCCGGTGGACGTGTGCTCTCACAATTTTGTTTTTAAAAATATTCAAATAATTTAGGGTTGCTTGGATCCGCGGGTTAAACTTTAGCATATTTCATTATGTTCGACTGGCTGCGGCTGGTGTTGATTTAGTTAAACTTTAGCATACTTCATTATGTTCGGCTGTCTGTGGCTGGTGCTGATTTGTTGTGAGAAAAAAGTACTCTGATGGCTGATGCTGATTTGGTGTGATAGAAAAGCACGACTGCCTGGTTGGCTGACAAGCCAGCAGCACAGAATGCTTATTCCGAACAGTAGGATTAAATATAAAATAATTGTTGATCTAATTACATAGATGATGGACAATTAGTCATTAGAATCCATTAGCTCTTGATTAACTCTCATTAGCTCATATTTAGCCCTATTAGCACATCTAGAGCTAAATTGTACCACATCTGTTTTAGCACATCCAAACACCTGTTTGAGACAAAAAAACATTTCATGACTTTTTGGATGGTATTTTAGGGTGTTTTCAAATCAGATTTTGTTATCTTTTTTCGACACAGTAAAGAACCAACATTTTCGAAAATTCAGTTTACCTAAACTATTCCTACCCACCTCACATCGGACCCAGCGTTCAGAAAAAAAATTCATCGGCAAAATACAGGACAATATTGTCTAATGGTAAAACTTGATCATTTTTTTTTGTTAATTTGTGCTAAAATTTTTAGAAAGATTTATATTTTGAGACGGAGGGAGTAGAATATTTCTGCCATTCCCCTCTTTTTTTCACAGGCGATGGAACACCCACCAATCTGCCTCCTGTCGCATGCAGGTTTATTTTGTTTCCATGCAAGAGAATCAGACTACACAACAGCATGCATGCAAGTTTCGTAAGTTGATAGAGCGCCACTGAAGAGGAAAAGAGTATCCAATGCGAAAGCTTTAGATAGTCTTATCTTTGCAAAATTCTTTTAAAATTCTGCAAAGAGGTTGATTCGAACCTAGAACCTCCAAGCCACAAGCGGAAAAAAAGAGAGGAATGGATTGAAAAAAAAAGAGAAATGTATTAAAAAAAGGGGAGGAATGGATTAAAATTATCCCATGAATTTTGATCAGATAAAATCAGATTGATCTCTAAGCTCTAAGGCATGTTCGTCCTGAACAACTTTGAATATTGTCATCCATATTAATAGAAATTTGCAGTTAACTTATATTCAATAGTAGAGTTTGGTGCTAATGAACTCAGCACTATTCCAAGGCTTACATGACTACAGTTGTAAGACTAAAGGCTACTCAGCACTGCAAGTACATTACTAGAGGGAATCCTCTTAGCTGGAGTAAAAAAAAAAATATCATTTTAAAACAGAAATGGCTCCAGCCCCATGTCGCCCATCACATTCAATTTGACATTGCTGTTTGGATGACAAATGCTGCGGATTTCCTCGCATACCCCCTTGATCTTTGAAGAAACAAACTGGTACGGCATGATAATTTCCAAACTTTTTAGTGTTTCTGCATTGCATCTAGATAGCAGAAACTTTACCAAATTCTCCTGTTCACGTGAACCTCTGAAGTTATTGATTTCTATCTCCTCAAGTGAATCAAAGGTAATGTTGTCAGCCCTGTAACTCTCTGGCAGACGACATGGACAGCCCGACATCCTGCAACGCTCTATCTTCTGAACACCAGAAAAAATAATGTTAGCAGAAAATAGTTATATTCTAAAATCTATGTTAAGTTTGCACTTGACTGATATCAGACCCCTGTTGATATGCATACATCAAGTTGTGAACTTGTGATATATCAAGCATGTGTAAGCATTACCATATTAAGAGTTTGTGTAGGAGAGAATAGAATTGGTGTAATGATGAATTGTATTAGCTTGAGGCCTCGGCCGGTATATATAAGAGTACAAGACTTGGGGTGCAAGGCAACCCCACCGGATATGTATGGCAGTCCGGATACAATATCTAAACTACCAAATATACTCTAACATCCCCCCGCAGTCACAGTGGGAGCACTGCAGACGGTGAGGCTGGAGGAGAAGCCGAAGGTAGAAACCGACGGACTGACATCCCCCCGCAGTTGTAGCGTCGGCGCAATGCGGATGCTGCGACTGGAGAGAACCGGCGAGAAACTCATGTGGATGGTAGCCCTTTGTGCCGATGTCGAAGAAGCCAAACTGGAGCAAGTAGCCGTGGTCGAGGAAGTCATGCGTAGGGTAGCCGTGGTCGATGGTGAGCTGTCGAGGTCGCCGATTGTAAGGAGCCGCACAGGAAGCCGCGGGCACACTAGGAAGCGCCATTGTGGAGGCGTAACGGAGACGACGCCGGAGACGAAGATGGCGACACGTCGAGGCAGTCGAAGAGAGTCGATGCCGCAGTCGACGCAGACACGCCATCGAGCGACACATCCCCGGGTTTGCCAGACCCGTGAATGCATCGGGGACGATGGCACGCACCGGTGTTGCCAAGACCGGACGTGCAAGGGAGAGTGCACCACCAAGACGTCGTTGTCTAAGGGACCAGCAGAGAAGGCCTCCACGACGGTCGCAGGCGCAGAAGAACGGCGAGGAAGAAGATGCCGATGTAGCCCGCAGTTGCTGGAGTAGACGAAGGGGTAGAAATGGACGGCGACGATGGCGACGAGGTGGTGCTGGACGAAGCGACGAGGTAACCCCGGACGATCTGGCGCAAGGCCTGATGATCCGGAGGACGCGGCGGCGGAGCTCGAAGAAGGCGACGAACTCGAACAGCTCGGGGAAGACCATGTGCGCGCAAGGCGTGCACTGACCTAGTCGTAGACGATGTGGAAGATGCGGTCGAAGTGGACAAAGTCGAGGACGTAGTCGGCGGCGGTGAAGATGCAACGACGAGGAACACCACGGACTGTACCGCTGCTGCCCGAAGAGGCGAAGCAGCGACCACCCTCCATACTCGGGGAAGAGGCGCGCAATACGATGACGGATGTCACGGGAGCCAGGTGGATTGCGCATGTCGGCTGATCAGACCGAGTATGCGCGAGGCGAGACGACGATGGGAGAAGTTGGTGGAGGCGTCCCGATCGGTGGAGGCGACGACGAGCCGGCGAAGATCGACGTGCGGACGAGGCGACGAGGCAGGCGGCACAGATGGGCGTCCCCTAGGGCACCGTCCATGTCGCTATGCCGCACAGTCGAAGACGAAGAAGAGGCCGGTGAAGTCGATGCTGATGTCGAAGTAGAGGCGTGCGGTCGACGGGCGGTGGGCGACTCAATCTCGAGCAGTGCTCGAGTAAAAAGCAGAGGAATTACCAAAAAAACAAATCAGCAGCAGCTCGTGTAGCACCTCTGGGTGCGCGTAGCGCAATCCTCTCAATCTCCTCTTTTTCCTTCTCACCCGTCACGGTCAATGACCGCATCTGAAGCGGAAGAAACAGAGTGAGAGAGAGAGGAACGGCGGACAGCGATGAGGGAGGCAGGCGGCCGGCTCCCTGCGGCGGCGCTGGAGGTCCTGCGCCGGGCGGCTCCCCGCCGGGAGGGGCCGCGGAGGGGCGGTTGAAGCCGGGCGGCTCCCTCCCTTGCGGCGGCTGGAGCCCGCGCGGTGAAGGGCGGCGCCGTCATGCATGCCGCCGGCGACGAGGTCGACGCGCTGTGTCGGGGCCCCTGCTGCCACCACGGCAGCACGGGGTAGGGCACGGACGCCGGAGGAGACTGCGGCTGCCACCACGGCAGCGCAGATCGGGGTCGTCGACGACAGCTTTCATGGCGGCGGTGACGAGGTACGTCACGATCTGCTGCTGCTAGACGCGAGGATGGCGGCGGATTAACTCGATCCGCCGCGATGGAGGGCGCTGCCCCCGGCGGAGGTCATGGGGGACCTCCATGGGGCGCGCTAGGAGGCCGTCGAGGGGGCGCCCTAGATGGGAGCCGTGGGGGACGGCCGGCGGCACGCAGGAGGCAGGAGGGGCGCCGGTGGCGCTAGGGTTAGGGCAGCGGAAGATAGCCTAGGATCTCAAACCCTAATCTCGTGATACCATGTAGAAAGGATAGAATTGGTGTAATGATGGATTGTATTAGCTTGAGGCCTCGGCCGGTATATATAAGAGTACAAGACTTGGGGTGCAAGGCAACCCCACCGGATATGTATGGCAGTCTGGATACAATATCTAAACTACCAAATATACTCTAACAGTTTGATTTGTTGAGATTATGATTATAGCCATGTCAGCCTAGGAGCATCTTAACATCAAGCCCACTCCAACAACAGTGATTCCAAAAAATAATTATCACTTATTTGTACAATATAAAAGACTGAGAAAAGCATATAACTAGACAATTGATTTCCAGAAACAACCTATGTAGTTCCATACGCTAACATTTTGAAATTTAGAGCCTGTTTGGTAGGATACCTCGCTTCAAGAATTTAAAAAAAACCAACAAAAATCCTGTGGACCTAGAGCCAGGACTAAAAATGGAATGTTTGAGTAAAGCCATTTTCCTACATTTTAGACTCAAACTACAGGCTTAAACAAATTTATTTTAGCCTATGAACTCCATATCCTGCATGAATCCAGGAATTGGAGTGCTGTCAAATAGGCCTTGAATATATTGAACATGGAGGGAAAGAAACCTCCAAGCTTTATAAATAAATGCAAACATAATAAAAAAGGCAATTTCACAAAATATTAAACAAATATGGTTCACACAGCAGATAGACTGACCTAAAAGTTGTAACTTCCAATATCCTGCCATTACAATAAGTTCTCAGACTATTGATGAGTGTTGAAAAAATTTGGCTGTGTTAGGTTACATCCTTTTGTTTAGCAGAGCAGTCTGGACACAAAAAGATTCTACAGGTAACACTGATTAACTGCAATTCTGAAACAACAGCAAGAGCATCATGACCAGATTCTGATACCAGCAAGTGCGTGGGAAGGTAACTAGTCCAACAGGGTTCAATGAGCTATTGAAGAAACATTGAGGTCAGGAAGACAAGATGTTGTAAATAAGCAGCCCTTTGCTATCAATGACAAAATTATAGTTGAAATTTGTCTGAGGTAGATAAAAAGCAGTAGGGTTGCTGGAAAAAGGGATTACTATAAGTTGGTTATCTTAGGATGTTGATCCACTGTTCAGACAAACTTAGTAGCAAGGATTACTTTAGAGAAGGACAAGATCCACAGATTCATCGTTAAGCAGAAAGGAGTGGAAATTGCTATGCAGGTACTTTTAAGGTAGTCTTGATAAATAAATTTAGAGCAGATGATATTTGTACAGTAATCACATGACCAAAAATATTTTTATACTTATAAGTTACCTGAACATATAATTTCAACTTCCTTGTACATCTCCATCGCCCAAGGAGATGCAACATGGTTGGTGCAAAAGCATGGGGATTCGTCCATGATTTTATACACAATGTTTCACATGCAGGAACCTTGTCTGTGTCCTTTAGGAAGCTCTGGTATCCTTCAACTCCCTGCTCACACAAAATGACACAAGAGTCAACACAAAAGGGAAATACTACAACAAATAACATGGATTTGATGAATACGACTGTGAGCAATGATTATACTGTGTAACCAGGTTATAACCAAAAGATTATGTGATCTACACAGATGATGTGGTAACAGCTGATATTTTTACAATAATGTTTGGATTTTGGAATCAGGTGCCCGGTATAGCTTGATTTATTGGATGCTCCATCCACCATTCCCAACGCAATTGTCAGTGTTTTCAAATTGCTCAATTAATCACAATTAATCAAGAAATCAGTCACTGGACATCGACCAGGCGATTTGATTCAAATATATTGGCTAGTCGACCAATCCATCGATGATCGATTAGTCATGAATAATCGGTTGTCTAGTCAAGCGACTAGTTGCTAGCGCCAGTAACTTGGGTTTCATCCCAGTGGTATTCGAGGTGCAGCTCACAGCAGCCTGGCCTGTGACAACCATGGTTTTTAAAGCATAAAGGTGAGGCGAGGTAAGCCACCACTGCTCAGACGCCTAGGCGCTATAAGATGGGCTAAGACGACGCCTTAGGCCAAAACAAGGGGAGTGCCTTGTCACCTAGGCGTCCCCTTGAAAACACTGGTGACAACTATAAATACAAAAGCAACAGATCCAATTGCAGGCTATTGGTTCCTAATTTCAAGCAAAGTAACACACAAAGAACAAGCACATGTTGGGCTCAAACCAATTAAATGACCATTGACCAACCCCTGATTTTTGTTTTGTGCTCATTCTCTAGAAGATTTACAGTTAGGGTCTCATGGATAGCCAACCGACTAGGCTATAGGCTGCCTTGGACCAACTGGTCAACAAGCACAAAACTTTAATTGATAAATGATAACCCACAAATACCATTTTCATAGGTCAGATAATTACTACTTTTCTTGGATTAAGGGTAATTTTTTTTGAAGATTCAGCATGTGTTTTAGAATAAAATGTTTTAGGATGATTTATAAAAATGGAGGGACTACTTAATTATAGTATTAAAGTGTGATGGTGCTATTTTTGCAATAAGTGATATCTAGAAGGAATCTCCTTCACATTTAGCTGCAATACACTCCTTTATTTCAGCAATGCAATGGGGTTCAGCTGGTGTAAACAATAGCAGCTACACAAGAAAGATGATGGAGTACAAGCGGGAGCATGAATGGCATTGGGCACAGCAGTTTTCAACAAGACATGCATGCCCACATTTTAGTTTAGCTATCCCAGAGAAAGTGTATTTTTTTTAAAAAAAAAACTCAAGAAAATGTTGCCGAAGTAATATTGAAAATTCATAGTCTGCTATTCCCCTTGTTGAGATCCATGTCCTTGCTCTGCTGTGAGAATGTGGACATACCTGAGAAATTGAAAGATCCAGCCTCAGCTCATTGACAGTGTCAAATAGCCTCATCCGTAGCATGGAAGTTTGCTTGATCCAAAGCCGTTGCAGATGGCGATTGACCACAGCAAGCTGGTGGCGGCTGGGATCATAGGGGTCGTCGTGCCAAGCAACCTTCTTTAGATTTGGGGCGACGATGTAGGCCTCAGCGACTAGAGACACAGAGATCTTTTCCAGAAATGGGGTGTGTATCTCTAGCTTGCCCGTGTTTGCGTAGTAGAAGAGAGACACCAGAGATTCGGAGCGTATGGAGACATCGCAGTCGTCGGCCAGCGTGACTAGTACGAAAAGCTTCCGAAGGCATGGGCACCGCGACGAGACGAGACGTCCCAGCTCGCCACCATTCATGGTGGACAAGATTATCCGTAGATTGGTCAGCGCCGCGAAGGAACCGGCTAGTGGCAGCCGGAACACAATTTTTGGTCGGAGAAAGAGCTTGATCTCTGTCGCCCTCTCACAGACAGGTAGATCGAACCCCTGACTACCCTCCTCGTCCCCTAGCGCTGGGAGGTAGAGATCTAACCTTCCGGCGAGGCGCCGGGAGGCGAAGCGCAGCCACCGGGCGATACGGTGGGCGGGGACGAGGCTGGCGTGTATGTCCATGTGGATCTCGAGGCGTCGGAGGGTCGGGGCGGAGTAGGCGTTGAGGGCGGCGTCGACGGAGTCATGGAAGACCGAGGAGGCCGGCACAGGATCGTCCTGCGGATCGCCCCAGCTGAAGACGAGCTCGGGCATGTGGGCCCAGACGTGGCGCCAGCGGCGGGAGAGGAGGCTGGTGCGCGCGGCGGCTGCGGTGGATGGGAGGAGGAGGAGGACGCAGTGCAGGATCTCGTCGGGGAGGCCGCTGATGAGGTCGTCCGTGCCGCGGCGGCTGGTGGCTGGCGGCTCCATGAGGAAGAGGGGGAAGCAAACAGTGGAGGTGGAGTGATCTGGTCTCGCCCCTATCCGATTGGGATTTGGGGAGTCGAACAGGGCAGCAGCCCAACCGCTCGCGCGCCGCCATGCTCGGTCGCCGGAGTGGGAGGGAGCGGTGGGACGTGAGGGGAGCGTCCGGCCGGGGTGGTGGTCAAGGCGGCGAGGTTAGGAACTTAGGATCAGGTTCCAAGGTTTGAGGGCCGGAGCTCCATTCCGGTCATAGAAAAAAGGTCGGGGACGACCGGAGGACTAGCGGCGGGGCTAGATATGCGATGGGCCGGTGACCGGCGACGGGGATGGGTGAGGTACTGAGGTGGAGCACTGGGTCCACGGCCGGCGGCAGCGGCGGCGGCGGCAGGGTGGCCGGTGGGGAAGATAAGGGTGTGTTTAGTTGTGAAAATTTTTGGATTTCGATACAATAGCATATTTTATTATTATTTAACAATTAATGTTCAATTATAAACTAATTAGACTAAAAAAATTTATGAATCAGTTAGAATTAGTTGTTTTTTAACTGTATTTAATACTCCATGTATGTGTCGAAAGATTCGATGTGATGGGTACTGCAGAAATTTTTTTGGAAACTAAACAAGGCTTAAGATGAGAAATTTTGATATTTGACACTCAATTCGCAGTCTCATATGATTTAACACTCAATTCGCACGATTCGCAGGCCTTTTGAAATATGACCTCCCGGACAGAAATTCTTTGGATTCGAGCATTTTCATCTTATTTTCTCAATTCCTTTGATTTTTTTTCTCATTTTCATTTTACAGCCCCCCTAAAAAGATCGGATTGCCCCTGCCTTATCCTTTCACCGGGAGGATCCCAATCTGACATCTCTCGCGTGCGCCTCTCTCACCTCTCTGTCTCGTCGAACAACAGGTCGCCGCCGACACTAGCCGGGCTCTACTGGACTTCATCTCCCCTACGCCCAGCTCGCCTCTCTGGGGCTCCATAGCGTGCAGCCCCCGCCCAAGGTCGCAGGCCACCATGGATATTTGGATGTTGTTGCTGACTTGCTGATGTAAGAAATTGAAGAAGTGTTGGACTGCATCAGATAGAGGATTTGGCCATGATGACATAGGTTAGGAGGGGAGAAGAAGGTTGTCGACCCATGATGAAGAAATTGAATGAGGATTTGGCTACTAAACTTGCTTGGAAGAAGGTAATCTGTTGTTGACTTGTCCATGGCATTGCAATAGGAGGTGCACAGGTCAGGAGGGGAGAAGACGTGGCGCGGGGGGCAGTGGGTGTTGGGTTTCACAGGTCGCGGCTCCTCCACGTTCTCGCTCGTGTGCCTCGCCGCTTCCCGCGTTGGTACAGCAGGTTTGGGCGCCCGTTGAGGAACTTCTGGGCAAGATGCGAGGTCTGGCCCACCCTATTCTTGAGGGAGGGGAGCGAGGAGAGAGAGAGAGAGTGAGAGACAGAGAGGCGCACGGGAGGGAGGTCAGACTGGATCCTCACGTTGAAAAGGATTAGGCAGGGGCAACCTGATCTTTTCAAGGGGTTGTAAAGTGAACATGAGAAGAAAAATTAAAGAAGTTGAGAAAATAGGATGAAAACCCTCAGATTGAAAGAATTCGCATGCAGGAGGTTATATTTCAAAAGGCATGCAAATTGAGTGTTAAATCACGTGAGGCGTGCGAATTGAGTGTGAGGGCCTCACCATTTTTATCATCCAATTCGATCTATCTATAAAATTTAACATTGAAACCACTGATTTCTTTAATACAAGAGATTCTTCCTATTTTTCATTCTTTTCATTTTCTTTTCTTATTTCTTATTGCTTATTTCACATGTTACTTGACATATTTGCCCCTGACCTTCTCTATCTCTTCTCCCTCTTCTGTGTCCCTTTTTTGCTAGAGATCCTGACCTTCTCTCTCTCTCTCTCTCTCTCTCTCTCTAAAGAACAGGCCTCCGACCCTACCGTTGTCGCTAGAGTTGGTAGCCAAAACCTGGACGGCTGATTTGGGACACGATGTTAACGTGAACTGCCATGATCCCCTTCGAGGTTCCTCCCAGGTAAGCCCACAACCCTAACCCTAAACCCTCTGCTGTGAATCTGGTTTGATTTGGGGAGACGCATCAGACATAGAATCGAGCCTCGTGCTGACTAATGTGTCTTCTTTTTTTTTGTTGGCACTCGTTAGGTTCGATTTGGATGTGGCTTTTAGGTTGTGTGTTCAAACTTCACAATTGTCAAGGAAGCTAGATGATGCCATGATGGTAGCGCTATTGATGTGCCTCAAAAATATGTTGGATGGGTTGTGGACTATGGTTCTTGTACCTTAGAGATGGTAGAGTTAGAACTGGCAAAATGGATTGGGGGGCTCTGTCAGGAACTAAAAATTTATGAATTTGAATCGAGCAGTGGTGATGAAAGAGAATTGATGGATGGTAAAACTCTTTCACTTGCTTTCTTTGAAAAGCATACATCTAGGAGGTTGGTTCTATTTGTAGATGTTGTGGACAAACTATGAGATTTGCTTGGAAATTCTGGTGTTATAGAGGTTGTTATAAGATATGTAACAGATAACAGTAGTGCACAAGCACATTTGAGCATGGAGCAGCATGGTGTAATTGATTGGGATAGCCCAGATATCATTCCTGTCCTAGAGGAGCAAATATGTTGCTGTTACAGGATGTTATCTATGAGTTTCTTGGTCTTGCAGTAAAGGATGAGAGAGCACATCAAGAAAAAATGGCAACTGAACATCAGCAGTCGACTTGCATCCACCTCATCCAAAAAGTCCAATGTGGCCCTCATTTACTGAAGAAAGAGAGAGCAGACATCATCTCGTTTGACTATGACAACAGCACATGCTCCAACGCAAATCAACGACTCCGCGTGCCCGTTGTACAACCCGCTCCCGTTTGTCGTCGGCGTCGTAGATCCGATGCGCGCGCGGGCGATTTTTGCTTTGCACGGCAAAACTCGTGCCATTGCAGACCCCCCCTCTCCAAGGTCCAATGAAATACCCCCAAATCCCCCATTCGGCAGGAGAAGTGGGTGGCAGCGGCGGCCACACCATGTGGCAGGAACAAAGCGGGTGGTGGCAGCGGCGTGAGAGCTGCTCAAGGCGGAGGCGTTGTGCGAGCGGAGGGCCAAGGTGGCGTAGCGAAAGTGGAAGGCTAGGGGGGAGCTGCTATGGCACCGGAGCAAAAGTGGAAGGCCACAAGGGGAGCTTTGGCAGCGCCAGAGAAGATGAGTTCTGGCCGCCCCACCCATGTGCTGGAGCAGAATGGAGCAAGCACATATTCGGTAGATACTCCTCCGATTTCATTCACTGACGGAAGTTTCTTCTTCGACGGTCCCGACAGCTTCTTCGACAGCAGGCCGATGTCTCAACCATGGATGCTATCTTCATATCCCGGGACATGGTATTGATACATACCCAATTTTGGTCAATATTGCTCATAAGAACCACTGGACAAAGCCATCGTCATCTTTCTGGTTATACAAAAAAAAAACATTGTGTCACTATTGTTGTTGTTTATTTCAAAGTTTCGATTAGGTTCTTGTTTGTTTTAGAGGTTCTATTAGGTTCTTTGAACTTATAGTTTGTTTACAGAAATGTTGACAAAAAAGCAGCACATGGATGAATTGGCAAAGATTATTTTAGTAGGTTTGGCTCTAGTTGTAGTAACTACAGAAATTTTGTGCAGAAAGGGCCCTTTATATGAATTGGGAAGATGATTTCTTGTCCTTGTACATTGTCCCCTGTTTAACATGAAAGGGCACTTCATAGCTTTTATTCAAAAACAAACACCATAGATCAATCACAATATTTCATATATGTAAAATTTTGCAGGGACAAAAATCCAACACCCTCTGGAGGCTTCACAAACTTTATGCAGCCCCATGTGTCTCGAAATTATCATTTTACTGGAGGACCTTCTCACTTTTCCCCATTCAAGCCGCCACAGTCTATGGAAGATTTACCACAAAGATGAAATGTCCACTCCTCCTACATCAATGGAAAAATAATCAGTATGTTCATGTTGATAGCGGGGATGAGTTACCTAGGACTGAGAAGCGAATCCTTTGGAGTCGAGAAAGAGATGTCAAGATGGTGAGTCTGAGTGCATTTTTTCGTGGTGTTTTTAGTTGACACCTACTATAAGATGATATATACTTGATATTGTAACAGATTAGCTCTTGACTGCACAACTCAACTGACCCAAGCATGGCCGCTGATAGGAAGAATGAACAATACTAGGTAAATTGCGCGCTCCGCCGCGCCATTTTCGAAGGAGCTCAACGTTCTCAGCTATTTTGCCTTTAGAGACATTCCATCGAACACGTTACCTGCATGGGCATGGCAGCTTGGACAATGGTCGCCGGTGCCTTGTTTCATTACGGGGCTCCAGCTTGATGCCTATCCCATGCTTCGCAGGAGGGCGCGTGCAGCCGCACCGCCGCCAGCTGCCGGCCCATGGAGAGGGAGTTCGAGGGGCTCACACGCTGCCACCCTTTGCGGCCTCATGCAAAACCAGTGGACACAATCTCCCTGCTCGGAGCCGGATGGCCACGCCACCGCACCACGCACGACTCCACGGAGTCCCTTGCGCGGCGCGCGAGCCGGACGCGCCTATCGACTCGTGCTCGGCCAAGCCATCGCCTGCGGGGCCGCGCGACAGCGGGGAGAAGGCATCGGTGGGAAGGATCTGAGGAAGAGGAAAGTGGGCGAGTAGGCGCGTTCCCCGCGTCCCGCTGGCCGCTGCTCCTGCGAGCTTGGTCCCCGCCGCGGGCTACTCCCTGCACGCACCGGGTCCCGCGGCTCCCCGCCGGCTCCGGGACCGGCAGATATAGGAGAAGCGGCGGTGGATCCGGGGAGCGGAGGGAGGTGCGCGGTGCGGCGTGAGCTCAAGGACCGAAGTCCGCGCGTCGAGGCGGTGATTTCTCCTGGACGGAAAGCGGCCACGTGCGTGAACCGGCGTGGACCAATTCCAAGGCCGGCGTCGTGCTATCCACCGAGACACGTGTCAGCTCAAGGTTCTCCGGTTGCTCTCAGCGCTCCTCTTCCACTGCGCTTAGGGGTAAGAGTATTAAGCTTGGGCGCTGATAGGAAGAATGAAAATACTGGAATGATGTGGCTGAGACATACAACGAGACTACACCAAGTAATAGGGGAAGAAATGCGAAGCAAATTAAGGACCGTTTTTATATAAGATTAATAGATGGACTGACCTTTTCCATAGTGCTTGGGTGAAGGCTAGTAAGATTTTTACAAATGATTATAATGATCAAATGTGGAATGAAAAGGCTCATGTGTTCTATATAGAAGACAACAAAGGCAAAGAACAGAAGCTGGGGCCTTTTTGTGTTGATGGATGTATGGTATGCTGTCCAAAATAAGGCAAAATGGATAACATACAACATAGGGCTGAAAGAAGCACGCAAAAAGATGAGTTCAGACAAGGGGAAGTAAGGAAATGATGTTGACCATATAGATGTTGATGAACTTGAAGACCCTCCAAGGCCAATGGGCATGGAAGAATTGCCCAAAAGGATGGGCAGACATGTTTACTCAAAGTGGTAGCATCACTTGATCTTGATATATGGCATGCTTTTTTTTTTGGTACAGCCGAGGCCTATAATGATATCAATGTGTTGAACAAGTAACCACTATTCATCGATGTGATAAAAGAAGAAACCCCAAGAGTGATGGAACACAATATGACATGGGGTACTATCTTGCTAATGGAATATATTTGGAGTGGCCAGCTTTTGTGAAGGCAATATCAAAGCCTCAAATGGAGAAACAATAATTGTATGCATGATGTCAAGAAGGGGCAAGGAAGGATGTCGAGTGTGCATTTGGCTTGTTGCAATCCTGTTTTGATATTGTTAATCGTCTAGCAAGGTTATGGAAACATGATGATGTTGTTAATATAATGCAAGCTTGTGTTATCTATCCATAACATGATACTCGAAGATAAGGAATTGGTTAGAATTCCATTGGTTTTGAACGAGAATCTGAGTGTAACCATTGTCCTAACATTGGAAATGAGTACAAATGATAATCATATCCCATGCTTTGCACAAGTGCTTAATAGAAACTCCGCAATCCTGGCTCGTTCTACACATAAACAACTCAAGAATGATTTGGTTGAGCATATATGGCATCGTTATGAGCAAAGGAAATTAGAGATACATGCGTTAATCAAATTATTACTTTTGTTGTATCATATCATGTATTCCTAAGAACCTTTTCAAATGATTTTATATTAAATATATTCTTCTCTAAGAGACTCATGCGGACAATTTGAATATATCATGACTTCTCTCATCTAAGCAACAAAATAGCTACAAATATCAAATTGTGTACTACATCACCAAGATTTATGAGTCCAAGGATGAATTAAATAACTTGTAGGCAGTTAAAAAGACATCAACTATCTAAACTGTTGTACAAGTTGTCTATTTAGTTGCTTGTTTGTAGCAATTTTGTATGGGTCTCCCCTGAAGCTCTTAAGAGGCTTAGAGAGATAAATAGATATGGCAGTTTTTCTGATATGGCTAGACAACATAGAATTTCTAGAGCAGTTGAATGACGTTTGAACAATAATAATGCAATAAATGAAGGTAGCTTAATGAAAATAATTATGTGCCATGTTGGGCTTTATTTCCATTGCACAGTTTTCCCCCATGATCTTAGAGATATTTGCATTAAGGATGAGAGATGTGCTTCTTGTTTACACAATATTCTAAATATCTATACTTTTTATTGCATTTATTACTTTTAATGCTTATTAGAAGTTTTTGTGATGACAATTGTCATGTGTTTTTTGGTATTCTCACAGACACAATGGATAGCAAACTTCACTTTTTTTGTAGAAGTTTGCACGCAGAAGAAATTCCTAATTCCACTTGTTGCTTATATTAATACAGTGCTATGAGCACAAATTAATGTGATATTAACATATATGATTGTCAAGTCGATTATTAAACATGTGCGTGCCGTACGTGCACCCTACTAGTAGAAAAGATAAGAATCAGATTGTTTTATGGAAGCAACTACTCCGCGCGACCTCTCGTTGTAGTGCTATGCCGAGACCTCTTGAGGCTTTGACGATTTGACCTGTATGGCCATACCTTTTATCTATTCAAGCCCTGAGCCTTATTCAATCGTTTCCCATTCTTCGTCTTCCTTGCATCGCGCGGCTCTTTTGCTCGCCCCTGCCGCCAGCCCATCCCAACCATGCCTCCCGAGCCGCCCCAGCCCCGGCCCGCCTGCCCCGCGCGCACCTCACCTCCCTCCCGCACGCACACCCACCCGCTCCCGGCCGTGCACCCACGCGCGCACCGTCCGCCCCCTCGCCCCACTCCGCACGTCTTTCGGCCCCGCGCGCACCCGCACGCGCCGGCCACGCGCCCGCGCCCGTGCGCCCCCAGTTCCCCGAGCCGCGGCACCGCCCGACGCCACGCACCGCCCGCGCAGCCGCGCGCCTCCCGCCGTCGCACGGGCCCCTGCCCGCGACACCAGCCACGCACCACCCGCTCATCGCCGTTCGCGCGCACGCGCACACGCGAGCCGCCGCCTTCCCGCCGTGCCGCCGCTGTTGAACACCTCGCTGCCCGCTCGCCACCGCCCAGAAACGCGCGGCCACCACGCGTTCCACGCGCAACTGAGCCGCGGCGAACGCGCCAAGCCGCAGCAACGTGAGCTCCGCCGAGCCCACGTGCACGCCTGGCCGCGCCGCGCGCCCGCCCGCCGCTGCCCCGCATAGCGCCGCCCTTGTGCTCACCGCTGCAGCACACGTCCCGTCACCCCTGCACAACCTCGCGGCCCGTGCGCCGCTCCACGACGCGCGAGCGCGGCCGAGCGCCATTAAGGCCCGCCGCGCCGCCCGCCGGGCGCCACCTACTCGCCACCAGCCACGCCCCCCCCCCAAACCGACCTACATCGGCTATAAAAGGCCCCGCCGGCGCCGCTCCTCCGCACCCAAACTTCCCCCGGTCACCACCGCCTCTCCTCGCAGCTCACAGCGCCGCCGCCGCCGCCATTTCCGCCCGCCGCCGCTGGTTCGCGCCGCCCTGCTCCCTCGCCGCGCCCCGAGCCGAGGTGAGCTGGGGAATTGAACCCCACGCCCCCTCTAGCCCTTTTCCCCCACCCCCGGCCGCCGCCGTGGTCCAGGACGGCCCAATCGGCCGCCGCCGGCACCCCGGGGACACCTCCCCTGTTTCCCAGCGTGGGAGGGAGGAAGGGGATGGCAATTTTGCCAAAAACCCCTCCCCCTTTTCTTTATTTCTTAAAGAAACCTTCCACCCTTTTGTCTTTTTGCAGAAACACCCCCACCTTTAATATATTTGCGAATAAACCCTCCTCCAATATAAACTTAATCTCAAGTATACCCCTGACCTCTCCAGAATAACCCAAAAGCTTCCAAAAATTACAAGCAGACCCCTGCCTACCCAGGATTATTTACAACCAGGCCCCTGGCCCCTTAACTAACCCTCGAACCTTTACAAAACCTATTATTTCATGCGCCTAAACAACTCCGATTGACCCCAAACTTTACCATGTCACTTCTATTATAGTTTCGGGCCGCGCTATTAAGAAACCACTCAAAAATGCCACTTCTATCTCCATATTTTATGTGTTTCCGATTCGGGCTCAACGATAGAATCTTTGTATTGATTGGATGCTTGTTTGTGTGTGCTGTAGACCGCGGAGTGAACGAAGGAGAGCCCATCAACGAGCAGTTCTGTGAGCAGGAGAACGAGGACCAGTTCCGCGACCCCGAGCCCGAAGGACAGGACTTCCCCGAGGGCTACGAAGACGGCAAGTTCAATCCCATCCTTTGATGCATGTTTCTGTCCTAGTTTTTATAAACACAACCCAATGGCCTGTTTTATAAAGTTGCATATGTTTTACTTGCATGAAAACACGGTTGGATAGCCACCCCTTGATTTGTGTTGACCATTCCTTGACCACCTAGATTAATGTCTGATTTTGCTTGGACGTTAATCGACATTAGAACGCTTAGGACTTTACTCTTAAAATGATTTATTTGATAAAGAAAATGTGTGCGTGTGGGAAGGGATAAAATGTGGATTTTCGAAAGATGAGTATGGGCGAGATGGACGGCATTTCTGTGTGATTTGCCGATTGGTGTGCTTGTGCCTGTGTGGCAGAGCGAGAAGGGAGACATCCATCTTGTCGTGTCTAAGGACCGAGTTGGTGTGTCGTCTCACCTAACTCCACTATCGTGCAAACCACTCGACCGTTGAATGGGCAACGGCGTAGCATAAATCCCACTAGTTGGTGTGGTAGCCATCAGGAGAGCTGAGAGCAACGGGTAACTAAGGAAAAGGGATAAGCCCCGAGTGACTTATGCCCGGTTATACCTAAGTGAACGGTCAATGACCCCTTGGTGCATCCCGTGATGGCTAGTCAGGCTTAGCTATGGTGGGTAATGGCTATGTTGGGATCTACACCGACACGACGGTGTTCGAGTTGTGGTATCCTACTTGTGGGTAAAGTTGCACACCTCTGCAGAGTTAAGAATCTATTCGAATAGTCCGTGCCCACGGTATTGGGCGAGTTATGGTGTGGTCACATAACTAGTGTTTCAGTGGGATGAGCTGGTGTGAGTTGTTTTGGAATTGTGTCCGGCAGATGTGCCGTGTGCTACGACGGACGGGGAGTCCGGTAGCAGTTTAAAAATTGGAAACTCCGTGTTACTTCTGAAATTGATTTTCATAAAGGTTTTCTTTAAAACAAACCCCTGCATAAAACATCGTTTTTCTGCAAATTAAACCATAACCTTATCCTTGATTTACCTAGGCATATTATTCTGATTTAACCCCTCCGTGGGTGTGGTTGGACTTGCTGAGTACGTTTGTACTCACCCCACTCTTACTTTTACAGAAGAAGACCCGGACTTCGTTCCAGACGACGTCGAGTAGGGTTACCGTTCTACACACAACCTTGCCTGTGGAACCGGCCCTGTTGAGATGCCTCCGCTGTCGCAGTACTCTGAGCCCATAGTAGACCCTATGTGGTTTGCAGTCTGGTGTTATGTTGTAGCTTGGTTAATAATTATCATCATCTGTATCGAGTGTCCTCCAAGGTTTGTACGGTTTTGAACCATCTGATGTAATAAATGTGGCATCAGCCTCCTGGGACTGGTGCTTTGTATCACATTTAAGTCTTCTCTTATGAGGGGACGCTTCAGGTGGTATCAGAGCCGTAGGTTGGCCGTAGGACGTGACCCTAGGAGCGAAACCCGTTTTTAGACCCTTTACCTTAGGACCTTTTCTATCCTTAATCCTTTCCTCACACAAACGCTTACCTTTGGTTCTTGCCCTGTTCCAGATGGCTGACAATGGATGGATCGGCGGAATCTGTTTCGCAGAGCCCGGCCTTCCTAAGTTGTTGATACTCAGCCTGGAACGCATTGGAGTTGTGGATCCGCCAGAGTTTCTTTACCGGGAGTACGACTCCAAGGGCACTCTTCGGTGTGACCTGATGATCTTCATAGCAAGGAGCACCCGCTACCCTGATGTGGACCCTTGGTTCATCTCCACCACTGGATTCCGTTTCCCGGACACCTATCGGAAAGCCGCCCGTAAAGCCCTGCGACGGCTCCGAATGATCTACAAACATCACCTTCAGCGGACTCCTATGGGATTCTTCCCGCCAACTGAAGGAAGAGGACGCACCTGGATCGCCCGAGTGAGAGGACTCGGGAGGGAAGAAGAAGATCTGGAAGACACTGTATCCCACCTGTCCATCTACCTCACCGGCCTGGATGAGCTCTATCGCGAGCAAGCAGCACAACTGAAACAGCAGGTCCACAGAGCAGAAAAAGCAACCCAGGAGATGGAGGAACAACGGTCGAGGACTTTCCACGCCGAGTATTCCCTGGCTGCTCTCCAAGTCCAGATGGATGAAAAAGAGGTAGAATTGGAGGAGCAGCGGACAAGGGCCGCACGTGCCGAGAACTCACTGGCCGCTCTCCAAGCTCAGATGCGGAGGTACGAGGCTCCCTGGGGAATAGGTGGATGGATAGAGGAAGACGAAGAAGAGGAAGAACCCATGGAAACCCATTGGGACGTTGGCACTCAGACTGAAGAAGAAGAACCCGAAGAAACCCACTGGGATAAAGGAACTCAGACCGAGGATGGTGTGATGGATCAGTTCGTTCCACTGAAGAAGCGCTCCTTTAGAATTGAGGAAGAATCCCCATGATAGGGGTAGTCTCTAAGCTAGAACCCTTGCTCTAATAATCATGTACCCATGAAGTTGTACCCCACCATGATGCCATAAATAAAAACCATCTACCCCTTTGTGTACCGCAAATATTCGTGCAAGATCTTCACTCTGTCTTTGTTTTCAGATGGCTGAGGAAGGATGGACCCAGGGCGACTGCCAAGCTGCACCTGGCTTCCCCAGCCTGTTGATCAACGCCCTGGAAAGCCTTGGCGTTACGGAACGCCCAAGGTACTACAGCAGAGAGTACGAGCATCATGGCACTCTCCGCTGCAGGGTGATCATTGTCATCGCCAGAAGTGAGCGCCACCCCAACATCCAGTCGTGGCGAGTGACCGCTACGGGATTCAGGCACCAAGACACCTATCCCTTGGCTGTCAGAAAGGCACTTCGGTACCTATGCCGGATTTTCGAAGAACACCTAGCACCCACGCCAATGAGGTTCTTTCCGCCGGCCGTCAGAACCCCTGTTTGGGAAGCCCGCATGAGAAGCCTGGAACGGCGCCGCCATGAAGTAGACCCTTTGTACCAAGTGGCTAACTATCTGGCCGCTTTGGACCAACTCTTCGATGAGCAGGCCCACCTGCTGAGAGAGCAGACCAATCGTGCCGAGCAAGCTGAACTCGCGGTGAGGCTCCAACAGGTCCGAGCAGCCCAAGCCGAGGCAAGAGCCGCAGCCGTGATCAGCAGTGAAGCAGTGGCACAGGAGAGCCTCAGACAGGCCCGAGACCGGCGCATGCAAGAATGGACCAGGAGTGGGACCCCAGTTCCGGCCATCGGAGAAGACCATGTTCTACTTGGGACACCCGTCATAGGATGGGGAACGCTCTTTGGAAGCCCTCGAGCTCCACCCGAGAACCCCGAAGGGTCTACTGCTGTCAGAGAAAGAGAAGTTGCTGCTCAGCCCCAAGAGAACGGGAACCCAGAGGACGACGAGCCGTTTGTTTCCCCGGAAGCTCGTACCACCCCAGAAGAAGACTCGCCCCGCGAGTAGAGTGTCCAACCCTACCCTGTTGTTGTACCCTTCTAGACCTTTCGGTTTAAGTTGTACCCTTAGTTTGAACCTGTACCCGGACGTGTAGTACGCGTTCTAGTCATGTTCCCGTGTTGTACCCTACCTCGCTTTAGTAAAAGTTGCTTGTTTGCCTTGTTGTGTGCTTGTTGTGTGTGTGCCTTTCGGCAGAAGGTTAATTCTGCCTTTTTCAAAAATACGAATTAAATAACTTAAACATCACCTAATCCCAATCTCACAAAAACCCTACCAAATCTGCAGATGGTATCCCGAAGCGTCACGAGGGCCTCCCGTGTCAGGGACCCTGCAGCCGCTGATGCAGGAGTACGCCTTAACGGGCAAAACCATCCTCAGGGAGAACAAGAAGTGAGTCAGGGCAGAGGAGAAAATCAGGATGCACAGCTACCACCACCACCACCCTTCGTGGACCTGGCACAAGTGATCCATAACCAGACTCTCATACTGGAGACACTGGCCAATGCTCTAATGAACAGGCAGCCACGAGAGCAGACCTTCAACGACAAGCTTACAGCTTTTCTGAGGGCTAAGCCACCTACTTTTGCCGGATCCAGCAACCCCTTGGATGCAGATGATTGGCTCCGCGTGATCCAGAGGAAGCTCGAGCCGTTTGGGTGCCAGGATCGAGATAAAGTCCTCCTGGCAGCACATCAACTCACCGGGACTGCCTTAGCCTGGTGGGAAAATTACTGCGCTGCTGCCAGAGATGCCTCCACCATCACCTGGAATGAATTCGTGAGAGAGTTCCGCCGCTATCACATCCCCTCAGCTACCATGAAGCGCAAGGCAGATGAATTCCGCGCACTTCAGCAGGGGAATATGACGGTAGAGGAGTATACACACCAGTTTATGGAATTGGCTCGCTATGCACCAGAAGAAGTGAACGACGACGAGAAGAAGCAGGATATGTTCAAGAAGGGACTAAATCCAGAACTCAGGACCCTGCTCACCCCTCATATCTATCCTGACTTCAACACCCTGATGAACAAGGCAATCCTCACTGAGAAGGCCAAGAGTGATGAAAGAAAGGATAACAAGCGCAAGTTCCTGGAGAGTAAGGCCCGCCAGCAGGATCGTTCCCAGAAGGCCAGAAGCTTCAGTTACAATGCACCAAGGTCCCAAGCCCCAATGCAGTACAGAACTCAGTCGCAAGCAATAGGACCACGGGCCCCTAACACCCAGCTCAGAAGCCAGAACACCATGAGGGCCCCACAGAGCAATGCGAGCCAAGTCACCAACAACAACAGCAATGTTAGGGCCTGTTTCAACTGCCAAGAGACAGGGCATTTCATCGCCGACTGCCCTTATGCCAAGAACAAGCCAGCCACTTCAGCTTTCTCCAACACAGTGAACGGACCCAAGCCAGTGCTGACCGGTACCAACCGAGTGCCCCTCCATGGCAACAGCAACAACAACAACAACCAGCAGAGGCAACCCCAGCAGTCTTTTGGACGAGCCCGCGTCAACCACATCGACGCACAGGAAGCTCAAGGAGCCCAGGGCGTTGTACTCGGTGAGTACCTAGTCAGCTCAACTCTTGCAACAGTACTGTTCGATTCTGGAGCATCACACTCATTTATATCCTCGAGTTTTGTGGAGAAACATAAAATACCTACAGTACTACTAAAAACGCCCCTATTAACCCGGACGCCCGGAGGAGACATCAGGTGTCAACTGGGTTGTCTACGGGTAAGAATTAATTTAAGTGGGGTAGAGTTTCTAGCAGATCTAGTAGTACTTAAGTCAGAAGGGATAGATGTGATCCTCGGAATGGATTGGCTGAGCGAGCACAATGGCCTCATAGGTTGTACGGACAAGGTAGTCCACCTAACAAACCCAGAGGGAGTCCGAGTGACCTGTCACACCCGGGAAAGTGGAGCAAACCCGATGGTGTTTCGCATGGAAGCCAAGTCCTTGGAAGAAGTCCCAGTAGTGAGTGAGTACCCCGATGTCTTTCCTGAAGAACTTCCCGGTATGCCACCAGATAGGGACATAGAATTTGTCATTGATCTTGTTCCTGGAACCGCCCCCATAGCCAAGAGACCTTATAGGATGGCAGCCTCTGAGTTGGCAGAGTTAAAGAAACAACTAGAGGAGTTACAACGGATTGGCTTCATCAGGCCAAGTTCGTCGCCTTGGGGAGCCCCGGTTCTGTTTGTCAAAAAGAAGGATGGAAGTATGAGGTTGTGCGTTGATTACCGGGCACTGAACGAAGTTACTATCAAGAACAAGTATCCTCTCCCCAGGATCGATGACCTTTTCGACCAGTTAAAAGGAGCCAAATACTTTTCCAAGATTGACCTGAGGTCCGGTTATTTTCAGCTCAAGATCAGGGAGAGCGACATCCCGAAAACAGCTTTTGTCACCCGGTATGGTCAGTTTGAGTTTACGGTGATGTCTTTTGGACTGACAAATGCACCTGCCTATTTCATGAACCTCATGAACAAAGTGTTTATGGACGAGCTAGATAAGTTTGTCGTAGTCTTCATTGACGACATACTTATTTACTCGAAGAGTATTCAGGAGCACGAGCAACACCTGAGGGTAGTTCTGGAAAAATTGAGAGTGCATAGGCTATACGCCAAATTTAGCAAGTGTGAGTTCTGGCTGGAGAAAGTAGCTTTCCTTGGTCACATTCTGACCGCAGAAGGAGTAGCAGTGGATCCCGAGAAGGTCGAAGCAGTCTCCAACTGGCAGCAACCAACCAATGTCAGTGAGATCAGGAGTTTTCTCGGATTAGCTGGGTACTATCGGAGATTTATTGAGGGATTTTCTAAGATAGCCCGGCCCATGACAGAGCTGCTCAAGAAAGAGAAGAAGTTCACCTGGACGGAGTCGTGTGAAAGAAGTTTCCAGGAGTTGAAGCGAAGATTGACGACAGCCCCAGTGCTAACCCTGCCGGATATTCATCGGGATTTTGTCATCTATTGTGATGCGTCCCGACAAGGATTGGGTTGTGTGCTGATGCAAGATGGGAAAGTCGTTGCATATGCTTCCCGACAGCTCAGGACTCATGAGCAAAATTACCCGACTCATGATTTGGAGCTTGCGGCCGTAGTGCACGCACTTAAGATCTGGAGGCACTATTTGATTGGAAATAAGTGCGAAATCTTTACCGATCATAAAAGTCTAAAGTATATCTTCACCCAACCAGACCTAAACCTGAGGCAGAGAAGATGGCTGGAATTAGTCAAAGATTATAATTTGGAAATTCATTATCACCCAGGTAAAGCCAATGTAGTAGCCGATGCCCTAAGTCGGAAATCCTACGGGCCCAAGAATGACCATTTACGAGAGGAAATGGCACGATTAAATGTGCACATTGTCCCTCGAGGTTCCAGCCAAGTGCTGAACGTTCAATCCACTCTAGAAGAACGAATCAGGAAAGCCCAGAGAGCGGACAAGGGACTGATGGAAATCCGGAAGCAAACCGGAGAAAATAAGGCACCAGACTTTAGAGTGGATAATAGGGGAACATTGTGGTACAAAGATAGAATTTGTGTGCCCCAGAAGGGAGATTTCAGGCAAATAATCATGGATGAAGCCCACAACTCAGCCTACTCTATTCACCCAGGATCCACCAAGATGTATATGGACTTAAAACAGAAATATTGATGGAATGGGATGAAGGCAGATATTGCACGATTTGTCGCCCATTGCGATACTTGCCAGAGAATCAAAGCTGAACACCAGAAGCCGGCAGGATTGTTGCAGCCCCTACCCATTCCGGTTTGGAAATGGGATGAAATAGGGATGGATTTTGTGGTAGGACTGCCCAGAACCCAGAAAGGACACGATTCCATATGGGTAATAGTGGACCGACTCACTAAAGCGGCTCATTTCATACCCGTACGGACCAACTATGGCGGAGAGAAGCTAGCCAAGCTCTATGTGGAGAATATAGTGAAGTTGCATGGTGTGCCCAGTCGTATTGTTTCAGATAGAGGGACCCAGTTCACCTCTAGATTTTGGAAGAGTTTGCATAAGGCCATGGGCACCAAGCTAGACTTTAGTTCCGCTTATCACCCGCAGACAGATGGTCAGACAGAAAGGGTGAATCAGATTATGGAAGATATGTTGAGAGCATGTGTCCTCACCTATGGCAAGGATTGGGAACAGAGTCTACCCTATGCCGAGTTCTCATACAATAACGGGTATCAAGCAAGCTTGGGCATGTCGCCGTTTGAGGCTCTTTACGGAAGGAAATGCAGAACCCCTCTGATGTGGTCAGAAGTTGGGGAACGTGCTCTAGTCGGGCCCGCCCTCATAAAGGAAGCAGAAGAAAGGGTGGCCGAGATTAGAGAAAAACTGAAAGCAGCCCAGTCCCGACAGAAGAGTTACGCTGACAAGAAAAGGCGGGAAATAAGTTTCAGTCCAGGGGATTTTGTGTATCTCAAGGTATCACCCATTCGAGGAACCCGAAGATTTCAGGTACAAGGAAAATTAGCCCCTCGGTACATTGGACCATATCGAGTCCTGAAGAAAGTTGGAGCAGTAGCATACCGTTTGGAACTGCCAGAAGAAATGTCAGATATACATCCAGTGTTCCACGTCTCACAGCTAAGGAGATGTTTGAGAGTACCCGAGGCAGAGCACGTGCCAGTAGAAATGATAGATCTACAGCCAGATTTACGATATCAAGAAGTACCGGTCAAGATTCTAGACACGGTCTCTAGGAGAACCAGGAACTCAGAAGTACGGATTTGCAGAGTTCAGTGGAGCAGGCACGGAGTAGAAGAAGCGACGTGGGAACGCGAAGACGCTCTGAAGAAGGAATTTCCCCATCTCTTTAGGAACCAGCCGAATCTCGAGGACGAGATTCATTTTAAGTGGGGTAGGTTTATAACATCCCGAAAATTCACTAAATAAATCATGCGCTAAAGTTGTCTTTCGTTGAGCTCGACTCCCCTCAAACCCTGAACCCTAATCCCCATAGCCTCTCCCGAGCAACCCGACACCCGATTTCAATCCGCGTCCCATCCCTTTCCCATCCAACGCGACGCGTCGTGACCGGCCGCCGCGAATCCCTCCCCTCCTTTTCCCCTCCCCTTTTTCCTCTCTCCCCTCCGACCGCGTGCCCCACCTCCCGCGGCCGCACGCCACGCGTAGCCGACCGCGGCCGCGGTCGCCGCTGCCGCGCACCGCCCCCTCTCCTTTTCCCTTTCCCTCTCTCCCTTTTTCCCTATTCTTTTTCCTATTTCTCTCCTTTTTCCTTCACCCTTTTTCCTTTTCCTTTTTTTTTCTTTCTTTTTTTTTCTTTCTTTTCCTCTCTTCCTTCTCCTCTCTTCCTTTCTTCCCCGTCGCGCGCCCGAGCCGCCCCAGCCCCGGCCCGCCTGCCCCGCACGCACCTCACCTCCCTCCCGCACGCACACCACCCGCTCCCGGCCGTGCACCACGCGCGCACCGGCCCGGCCCCCTCGCCCCCACTCCGCACGGCTCGGCCCGCGCGCACCCGCACGCGCCGGCCACGCTCCGCGGCCGCCCGTGCGCCCAGTGCCCCGAGCCGCGGCACCGCGCCGCGCCACGCCACCGCCCGCTCAGCCGCGCGCGCTCCCAGCCCGCGCACCGCCCCTGCCGCGACACCGCCACGCCACCACCCGCTCAGCGCCGTTCGCGCGCAACGCGCACACGCGCGCCGCCGCACCGCCCGCCGTGCCGCCGCTGTGACACCCGCTGCGCCGCTCGCCACCCGCCCAAAAACGCGCGCCACACGCGTTCCACGCGCACTGAGCCGCGGCGAACGCGCCAAGCCGCAGCAACGTGAGCTCCGCCGAGCCCACGTGCACGCCTGGCCGCGCCGCGCGCCGCCCGCCGCTGCCCCGCATAGCGCCGCCCTGTGCTCACCGCTGCAGCACACGTCCCGTCACCCCCTGCACAACCTCGCGGCCCGTGCGCCGCTCCACGACGCGCGAGCGCGGCCGAGCGCCATTAAGGCCCGCCGCGCCGCCCGCCGGGCGCCACCTACTCGCCACCAGCCACGCCCCCCCCAAACCGACCTACATCGGCTATAAAAGGCCCCGCCGGCGCCGCTCCTCCGCACCCAAACTTCCCCCGGTCACCACCGCCTCTCCTCGCAGCTCACAGCGCCGCCGCCGCCGCCATTTCCGCCCGCCGCCGCTGGTTCGCGCCGCCCTGCTCCCTCGCCGCGCCCCGAGCCGAGGTGAGCTGGGGAATCGAACCCCACGCCCCCTCTAGCCCTTTTCCCCCACCCCCGGCCGCCGCCGTGGTCCAGGACGGCCCAATCGGCCGCCGCCGGCACCCCGGGGACACCTCCCCTGTTTCCCAGCGTGGGAGGGAGGAAGGGGATGGCAATTTTGCCAAAAACCCCTCCCCCTTTTCTTTATTTCTTAAAGAAACCTTCCACCCTTTTGTCTTTTTGCAGAAACACCCCCACCTTTAATATATTTGCCAATAAACCCTCCTCCAATATAAACTTAATCTCAAGTATACCCCTGACCTCTCCAGAATAACCCAAAATCTTCCAAAAATTACAAGCAGACCCCTGCCTACCCAGGATTATTTATAACCAGGCCCCTGGCCCCTTAACTAACCCTCGAACCTTTACAAAACCTATTATTTCATGCGCCTAAACAACTCCGATTGACCCCAAACTTTACCATGTCACTTCTATTATAGTTTCGGGCCGCGCTATTAAGAAACCACTCAAAAATGCCACTTCTATCTCCATATTTTATGTGTTTCCGATTCGGGCTCAACGATAGAATCTTTGTATTGATTGGATGCTTGTTTGTGTGTGCTGTAGACCGCGGAGTGAACGAAGGAGAGCCCATCAACGAGCAGTTCTGTGAGCAGGAGAACGAGGACCAGTTCCGCGACCCCGAGCCCGAAGGACAGGACTTCCCCGAGGGCTACGAAGACGGCAAGTTCAATCCCATCCTTTGATGCATGTTTCTGTCCTAGTTTTTATAAACACAACCCAATGGCCTGTTTTATAAAGTTGCATATGTTTTACTTGCATGAAAACACGGTTGGATAGCCACCCCTTGATTTGTGTTGACCATTCCTTGACCACCTAGATTAATGTCTGATTTTGCTTGGACGTTAATCGACATTAGAACGCTTAGGACTTTACTCTTAAAATGATTTATTTGATAAAGAAAATGTGTGCGTGTGGGAAGGGATAAAATGTGGATTTTCGAAAGATGAGTATGGGCGAGATGGACGGCATTTCTGTGTGATTTGCCGATTGGTGTGCTTGTGCCTGTGTGGCAGAGCGAGAAGGGAGACATCCATCTTGTCGTGTCTAAGGACCGAGTTGGTGTGTCGTCTCACCTAACTCCACTATCGTGCAAACCACTCGACCGTTGAATGGGCAACAGCGTAGCATAAATCCCACTAGTTGGTGTGGTAGCCATCAGGAGAGCTGAGAGCAACGGGTAACTAAGGAAAAGGGATAAGCCCCGAGTGACTTATGCCCGGTTATACCTAAGTGAACGGTCAATGACCCCTTGGTGCATCCCGTGATGGCTAGTCAGGCTTAGCTATGGTGGGTAATGGCTATGTTGGGATCTACACCGACACGACGGTGTTCGAGTTGTGGTATCCTACTTGTGGGTAAAGTTGCACACCTCTGCAGAGTTAAGAATCTATTCGAATAGTCCGTGCCCACGGTATTGGGCGAGTTATGGTGTGGTCACATAACTAGTGTTTCAGTGGGATGGGCTGGTGTGAGTTGTTTTGGAATTGTGTCCGGCAGATGTGCCGTGTGCTACGACGGACGGGGAGTCCGGTAGCAGTTTAAAAATTGGAAACTCCGTGTTACATCTGAAATTGATTTTCATAAAGGTTTTCTTTAAAACAAACCCCTGCATAAAATATCGTTTTTCTGCAAATTAAAACATAACCTTATCCTTGATTTACCTAGGCATATTATTCTGATTTAACCCCTCCGTGGGTGTGGTTGGACTTGCTGAGTACGTTTGTACTCACCCCACTCTTACTTTTACAGAAGAAGACCCGGACTTCGTTCCAGACGACGTCGAGTAGGGTTACCGTTCTACACCCAACCTTGCCTGTGGAACCGGCCCTGTTGAGATGCCTCCGCTGTCGCAGTACTCTGAACCCGTAGTAGACCCTATGTGGTTTGCAGTCTGGTGTTATGTTGTAGCTTGGTTAATAATTATCATCATCTGTATCGAGTGTCCTCCAAGGTTTGTATGGTTTTGAACCATCTGATGTAATAAATGTGGCATCAGCCTCCTGGGACTGGTGCTTTGTATCACATTTAAGTCTTCTCTTACGAGGGGACGCTTCAGACGGCCGGGGTTCGCCCGTCCGCTCCGTCTCCACCTCAAGCCGAACTCGGCTCAGACTCGACCGCCCCCGGGCCCAGCCATGCGCGCACGCCTCGGCCGAGCCAACCACCTGTACCGCGTCCTTTTCTACTGTGTGCCCCAGCCCCGCACGCCCTAGCTGCCGCCTCTTGTTGCCCTAGCTCCACGCACGTGCGTACTCCGTTGCCCGAGCTCTAAGTCACCACGCCGTTGTTGATCTTTCGCGTTGCCAGTAGCCGACCCGATTTGGTAAGCCAAAGAATTTCCCCGGCAACCCCCGATTCTTTTCCCCTCTTATCCGGCTTTCTTTTGCGATCTACGCAACCCGCACTGGCTCACCGGAGCGTCGCCGCAACCGGAGCTTCCCCGGAGCCGTGGACTACCCAATGGGGTTCCCTGCATCACCCTCTTGCCTCGAGCTACTCCGCGTAATTTTTAGCGCTACTTGAGCTCCGTGCCGACAAGCTTCCACCGCTCTTGCCGGCAGCACCGGCGTAGGGACACCCCGGGTGTTTCCCGACCGTCCGACCTGGAAGTGACGGTCTAGATTGGATCTCTTAAGAAGCCCTCCTATTTCTGCCTAATCAAGCCGCAGTCGATTCCTAGTCAAAAATAATTCTTTTTGAGTCCTTTTTCTTCCATAAAAGCCCTCATCTTTTTTCTAAAATAGAACCACTGTTCTGTTTTGTCTTTTAGTATGTTAGATCTTTGTTTTTATATAAAATTAACTTTTAGCCCTCAGTTTCTTTCTATTTAGTCCTTTTTGATAGTTTTTCTTGCAAATAAGCCCTTGTAGAGCCATTTTAGTGCATCTTTAGCATTTTAAGTGTTCTTAGTACAATTTTGATCGTTATAACACATAGAACTAGTTTTTTTAGCCTTTCTTCTATGTTTTTCAATGGTTGGTGTATTGGTTTAATTCATTTTCTAATGTTTGCTTGTATGTACTTGTGTTGTTTGGCTTGTTCGTGACGCGTAGACGAGGAGCCGCTCGAGAACTTTCAATGAATTTGAAAAAATTGAGTAACAGCAAGTGACTGAGGAAAGCAATTATATTCCTCGATCATATTTCCATCCCAATAACCTTTATTTATTATACATTTATTTGCATTAATTTGATCAATTACCATGATTACTTTTATAAAATATTTTAGGTAGCATGCTTAGTTGATAAACTATAGTTGCGAAAGGGTCTGTAGCCTAGTAGTTACAAAAGCCTCAGTAGCACCTGAGGTCCAGGGTTCGACTCCTCGTGGGAGCGAATTTTCTAGGATTTAACGGCGTTAGTGCTTTCAGTGGTAGGCGACGTTCCCGTCGACAGCGAAGCGCCCGCGGTGATTTCGTCAATCTCGAGGATTTGCTGGCTCAGTCTCTCGGAGGTGCTCATAGGGGTAGGGTTGCGTGCGTGTATTCATAGGGATGAGTGTGCGTATGTATTTGTGAGCGTCTGCGTCTGTACTTTGTTTCTCAAAAAAAAGTTGCTAAACTATAGTTACAAGTAGTTTTTGACCGTTACAATGGATACATGACTTATATCTTTAGGAAACAACAGGGGCGTAGCCATGGGGAGGGCCCGCAGGCCCCCCTATCATCCGAAATTTTGCACTAAAATTTTTAAATTTGATCATATTATTAGATAAATTAGCATTGTTGGGCCCCTAACAGTGGAAAAAAGAATTCCTGACTACGCCCCTAGGAAACAATATGGTGATTTGGTAATGGTAATTAATTTAAACCATGGAGAACCACCCGCTAAATAATAATAATAATAATCTGAACGATCTGCTTTCATTTGATTGGAAATTCAATGGATCGGATAACTAAAATAAAAAATGGCCAATTGTTAGTTAGTCACTAAAAAAAGTCAATCGCACATTCATGTTCTTTCAGTTATATATAATTTGTTTACTACTCTGTTTGAGTATGTCAATAAGTAGTTCCAGTTTATCTTAAAAACCTGCCTACGCATTCAACTCCAAGATCATGGGTAGGGTGCTGGGATCAGACAGTAATCAATCTCGCAGATCGGAGTATAATGCTATCGAGGTGTCAGCGCGTGGTTGCATGCACTCTCTCTTACTCTTAAAAAAAGCTTAACGGTGACCACACCACTTACGTCTCTTATCTTTCCTTTTTTTCCCGATGCAGACGCTTACACACATGTACACACTCATCCATATAAATACGCACATGCAAAAACCTACCTCTATAAGCACTTCTGAGAGATTGAGTCCGCAGATTCTCGAGAATGATGAAGTTACCTACCACACTAAAAAAATAGCGACGATTAAATCCTAAAATAAAATATTAAAAAAATGTGAGCACTCGTGTCGAATCGAGATCTTGAACCCAAGTGGCAGATTCCATGGCAAAAAAAACCTTACCAGCTGAGCTATTTCGTATACCTCAATCTTTCAACTTTAGTGCGGTCGAGTGTCCGCAAGTGCATGACACCGAAAGGTTTTCCTCCCTTTTTCCTATTTGCGAAACACATGACACCACGAAAGTTGGGTTACCACGCACTAACCATCTTGCTCACTCCATGACTCCATGTATGGCTTTAGAGGCTCACTCACACCCACACCATCTTTCTCGTTGCCGGCCTTTGTCTTTCACTCTCAACATCGTCAACCTTTGAACACTACGGGACACAGGGCCGGCAAAGCCCGGTTTGCACACGGCAAAGCCTTTGTCGTGTGTAGTAGAAGGCAAAGACCACACGGCAACCAAGCATCGGCAAAGGGTCTCTTTGTCATGGGCTTTTTGTCGGGCACACGGCAAAAATTTCGCCGTGTGTGACAACAACACTCGGCAAATATTTTTCAGAAAAGAAAAAAAACAGTGGCAGCAGCTGCCGCCACCATGCCGGCCACCACCACCACGCCGCCGGCCGCCGTCACCACCACCATCACGCCGCCGGCTGCCGTCACCCGTGATCGGGCCGTCGTCCGGGGGCGCGGCCAGCCAGGAGAGGAGGGGAGGGGGCGGCGCCCGCAAGCCCCCGCCGGCCGTGGCCGAGCCGTCGCCCAGGGCCGTGCCGCCGCAGGCCACCGCCGCCCGGGGTTGCGCCGCCGACCGTGGCCGGGCCGTCGTCCGGGGCCGCGCTGCCGCCGGTCGCTGCCGCCCGTGGCCGGGCCGCCGCCGCCCGAGGCCGCCCGCGCGCGCATGCCGGGGGCGCGCCGGCCGCCGCTGCAGGGAAGGAGAGAGGCGCACACGGGAGAGGGAAGAAGAAGGCCGCTGGTGGGGATGGAGCTGTGGGAAGGTGTTTTAGCCAATAGGAAGCCTTCGTTTCAAAGACCTGGATTGCTGACGTGGCGAGTTGTGTTTCTTTGATGATCTTATACTGTATTTTTGGATAGATAAATGAGCTCAAATAAAAAAGTACTCAACTAGAAAGTTTTAGATGTCAACGAGCTTTACAACTTTGGTATAGAACTTAATTACATCCGAAGCCATTTGAAATTTTTAAAATTTTCAAATTTGAAATCAGATTGCTAATAATGTACTTTTGAAGTACTAAACAATCTCAAATAAAAAAGTTTTCAATTACAAAGATTTATATTTTGTTGAGTTGTACAACTTTGATATATAACTTATTTACATCCGAGGTCATTTGAATATTTTATAATTTATGATTTCAAATTAGATAACTTATAATAATATTTTAAAATACTAAATAATCTCAAATACAGAAGTTGACAACTACAAAGTTTTATATTTTCATCGAGCTGTACGACTTTGGTATAAACATTTTTTACATATGAGATCCTATAAAAAAGTTTGTATTCAAATAATACATTCACTAACTCTCTCATATCTAATCACACATATACTTCTTATGAGATGTTTCAATTTTATAAACATCATCATGATAAAGTGTGCGAAATCTTCTCAACTTTTTATCATAGCATCCACATGTGATACCATCACATCAAGACAAATCTCTTGATTTTCAGACTTCATTTACTTTTTTTAGAATTTTTAAATAATTCGGACACATGTTCGTGGTTGTGTTTCATGGACAATATGTTCGAAATTTCTTTTCATTTGATGGGTATAGTCTCAAACTGGGTTAAATAGCATGAATTTCATTTTTCCACTCATTTTACTCTAGACTTTGAATCACTTTCGGTTCAAATTTGACTTAATTCAAAAAATTACTTGAAATGAAATTATTTAGTTAAATATAGCAAACAAATACAAAAATATACCAAATTTAAATATGAAGTAACACAAGTTATATGTAGGGAGTAAAGTTTTGAGGTAGAAGGAGAAAAAAAATTATTCTTTTGCCGTGTGCCAAAAAAAAGGCACACGGCAAAGTATGGATTTGCCGTGTGCCAAAAAAAGCACACGGCAAAGTTGCTCTTTGCTGTGTGACCGATAGAAAGCACACGGCAAACAATGAAACACACGGCAAACATCGAGTTTCCGGTAGTGGAACTTTTCTGTACGTATTGCGGTCTATCCAGCCGGGACCTACCTAGCTTGCCTTGGAGCATGGCAACGGGCTCAACGTGTACAAACGGCCAAAAATAATGCAGAGCCCAACATTCCAGCAGGCTTGCCATGGCTGTGCCCGACTGCCAGTAAGCTAGCTAGCTGTGGTATTTTTTAAACTGCAAAAGTTGACTATATCCATGACGACCCTGCCTCATTTTTTTTGCAAGGAAATGATCATGCCTCATCTGATATTCTAAGATACCGAATAATATAATGAAGCGTACACATCGTGCAGGAAACTTAGATAAATCTAGTAGAGATAGTAATTGAAATATAACAGTGAAGAAATTAAGATACATGAGGGGATATAATTTGGTGAACTCAAATTCGAAAAAAGGAGCGGGATTTATTGATGTATGTCACCGTGACTGGCACGTGTGCCTACAAGATCTGGAGCCCCACATACTAGTGACTCAATGGTAAAGTAGTTGCAACTTTGAACCTAGTGCAAACTTGAAGAAGACACCCTCGAAACTGAATAACGAATTGTTGCTCGGTGTCTTGCAACTTCTCCAAACCTTAGCTTCTGGACCCTCCTCCGAACATTGACACACCGTGCTAATACTTATTATTTTATTTTAGATTACACAGTACAACTCAGAGATTTAAAAAAAAAACTGATTGAGTCACCTCTTCCTCAAGTCACACCTCTTCCTGCTCCCTCGGTTATCCAGCTCAAATCTTCATCAGGTAAAACCGTACCGTAAAATGCAGCGAGCTCCCGGCTATATATATGCTGTGCACACACATACACAGCTGGCCGACAGGAGCGAAGAATCACGCTCGAGAGTCGAGAGAAGCACACACACCTTGAGCTCAGCTCGTTATCTACACCTAGCTAGCTCTTGCATTGCGGCAGCATCACAATAGGTCCTTCAAGCTAGCCAGCTAGCTCATGGAGGCCGCAAGGGGGTCACTTCCTCCTCCTGCTCTGAAGCTGCTGCTTGCTCTAGTGTTGCTGCTGCTCCTCGCAGCCGGATCGCTGCCTCAACGAGCTTCAGCTGGTGAGTCTGTGAGAGCTTCTACTAGTAGATTTTGCTTCACTGAGATTAATTTGGGGTCTGATGGATCGGTTTCGCCGTCGTCGCATGTATGGAGACGGAGGAGTGCGATACGACTACAGAGCTTACACTGAGGTACCAGTCCTGCGTGCGTTTTTCTTCTTCAGTGAGATATGGATCACGTATGGGAGTGCTCTCGTTAACTTGTTCTTTTTTTTTTCTGCTTCCTTTTTGTTTCAGTGCAAACCTCACCCTGAGCCTGCTCTGTACAATGGCGGCGTCCTCCGTTGGGCGAGCAAGATAACGGATTTCAGAACGGAGGACGAAGGGAACTACTCCCCAGCATTCGTGCTCTACAACATGTCGGCAGCCATGGCGTACAGCTTCTCCTGTAAGTCTCTTCACACCCTGTACCATTACTGCTGCACAGTGGCGGAGCCAAGTGTAGGCAAAAGTGGGCTATTGCCCCCCCTTGCCATGCAAAATTTCCACTAGATGAATAGTAAATTTGACACTATTTATTATTTTAGCACCTAAATTACCAAAAGTTGCCCCCCCTAATTCTTTGTTCCGGCTCCGCCACTGCTGCTGCAGTTGCGCAGTTGATTCTAAAGAGAGGGATAACTTGTAAAATTAAGCCGCAAATTAAGATGAATTTCCAATTCGCCAATAATCCATAAAAATTGGAAACATATTAATGGTGAAAGCTAAGGTTCCTCAAAAACAAAATATGTATGAGTAGTGAAAGCAGGCACCGGAGCAGTTCCAGGCTCTAAACAAAGGGCCGGGCCGGGGGTGCTTGCAAAGTCGATCTACAGTTCTACACCCAACACCAGCAGGGTGAAAAGAAAAGTTTTTACCCTTGATTGATTCCTTGTTCTACCTCCTCCCCTAAACAACAGTACTACATTTCGCAAAAAAAAAACAGTACATGTACCTCCAAGCGCTAGTGCGTCGACCTGCTTCTTATCTAGGCAAGAAATAGGAGACGTCCTAATCAGGGGAGGAAAAGCATAGCATCGGCCAGAACCAGCAAAGCGACGCACCTCACCCGGCCAGCGCCTGCCGTCCCGTCACGGGTAGGCGCGCTAGCACCCAAGCAGCAAGCACCAAGGGCCGCAAGAGAGAGGATGGATGGAGGGAGAGCGAGGTGGTGGATGTACCCGGGCGACACGGCACCACGGCGGCACGCATGTTCACGCCGGCCGGCGGTTTCTGCCGCCGGGCCATCGGCCATGCGTGCTTGTTGATTCGCACGCGGACAAGGCCGCAGGGGCGACACGGCCAAGGCGCAAGCGGCCTGGGCGCGTGAGGGAGATCCACCAGCCGCCGGCACACAAGGCTGGGAGCGCGCGGCGACAGGAGGGCTGGGGCCGGGCACCGGGCATGGCATGCATGGATTGGGTCCGTACGTGTGGGGTCAAGAGTCAGTGTAACCACGGTTTTATAGCCGTCCCGGCTAGAGGTCTGTAAACTTGACGATGTTCGCAGTGGTGGATTCAGAATAATTATTAAGAGAGGCTTTCTTCTATCTCTAGATAACTTCGGCATCTCCTTGCAGTGCATCTACCGCCGCGGATCCATGGACCCTTCAGACCCACTGCTGGATCGGCCCATGGATGTTTGTGAACGGGCGCAGTTAGATTGTGCCTACTAGTTAAGGATTGTAGTACGCCATACGAGTGGTTAAGGTTTGAGGTTATGTTAGGCTAATCTCCTTCCTAAGAGATCGGAGGGGAATTTCGACCTGTAGAGTATTTAATCCCTCCCAACCTCCTCTAATACTTCTTAATCCCCTTCCACCCACACAAGTCTTATGTGAGGGAAAATCCTCCATAAATGTTATGTGGGACCAGCCGCAGAATCCAGTATAGGACATGTGGGCAAGGATGCTCATAGTTAATTAAGTAGGGATGAAAACGAATTGGATATGGACGAATATATACAAATATGAATACAAATAATTATTTTTACTCAGATTCGGATTCATATACTATTTTCATCCCTATTTTATTCCAACCCATTTCCGCATAGAGAATTGAGTGAGTGAGTTGTTCACTGTTATCTCCAGGTTGGGTGAAAATTGATGGACCAGCAAGTGCGCATGTGAAGGCAAAGATACTGACCCTAGAGAACGCAGCGTCGCAATGCATCGGCACAGCTCTCGTGCGAAACGACTGCTGGTCTTTCCTCAAAGGTGGTTTTGTTCTCAACTCCTCGTCCCAAACCTCGGTCCTCTATTTCCAGGTGAGTTGTGATGTGGAATTTGTGTCTACCATTACACCGGCGCATGTTCATGGGGGAAAAAAAAAGAAAGAAATCAATTCAGCATGTCCTCATGCGTACTACGTGTTTCCGTTCTCTGCTGCAGACTGCAAGCCCAAACGCTTCCACGATCTCGATCAGAAGCGCCTCCTTGCAACCCTTCTCACCTGAGCAGTGGAATCAGCACAGGGAGGACCGTATTCAGCTGGTACATTGCTACCAAAATAATGTTCAGCTTGTCTTATCAGGAACCGCGGAGCTACCTGACGGCTGAGTGGCTGACGCGGTAACATTTGCCTTCCATGCCAGATCCGGAAGCGTTTCGTCAACGTCCATGTCTCCGACGAAAACGGCAGCCGTGTGGTTGGGGCGAAGGTCGCCGTGCGCCAGATCACCAGGGATTTCCCCTTCGGCTCCGCCATCAGCAGGAGCATCATCGGGAACAGGCCGTACCAGGAGTGGTTCGCCAAGCGGTTCAACGCGGCGGTGTTCGAGAACGAGCTCAAGTGGTACGCGACGGAGCCGGCGCCGGGGAAGGAGGACTACGCGGCGGCGGACGAGCTGCTGCAGTTCGTGCAGTCCAGCGACGTGGTGGCGCGCGGGCACAACATCTTCTGGGAGGACCCCCGGTACACGCCGGCGTGGGTGAAGAACCTGACCGGCTCGCAGCTCCGCGCCGCGGTGGCCGGCCGGATCGGCAGCCTGCTGTCACGGTACAAGGGCGACTTCGTGCACTGGGACGTCAGCAACGAGCTGCTGCACTTCGACTTCTACGAGAACCGGCTGGGCGGCAACGCCACCGCTGAGTTCTTCGACACGGCCCGGCGCGCCGACCCGCTGGCCACGCTCTTCCTCAACGACTTCAACGTCGTCGAGGCCTGCGACGACCTCAGCTCCAGCGCCGACTCCTACGCCGCGCGGCTCCGGCAGCTCGCCGACGGCGGCGTCACCTTCGAGGGCATCGGGCTGGAGGGTCACTTCGGCAAGCCGAACATCCCCTACGTGCGCGCAGTGCTGGACAAGCTGGGCACGCTGCGCCTCCCCATCTGGCTCACCGAGGTCGACATCAGCAGCACCTTCGACCAGAGGACCCAGGCCGCCTACCTGGAGGAGGTGCTCCGGGAAGGATTCGCGCACCCAGCGGTGGACGGCATGATGCTGTGGACGGCCATGGGCGCCAACGCCAGCTGCTACCAGATGTGCCTGACGGACGCCAACTTCACCAACCTCCCCGCCGGAGACGTCGTCGACAGGCTCCTCGAGGAGTGGCAGACCAGAGAGGTGCTGGGCGCCACCAACGACCGCGGCTCCTTCAACTTCAGCGCCTTCCTGGGCGAGTACAAACTCAGCGTCAACTACCAGAACCTCACCGCCGAGGGCACATTCTCGCTGGCTCGCAGCGACGACACCAAGCACATCAACGTCCGTCTTCTGTCAGGACCAGCCTGATTATAGTGACATTGCGACATGGGAAGGAGGCGAAAACGCAGCTCCGCGCTGCCGTGGCCATTGTTATTACTGTCTTACGATGAACTTGGTGATTCTTGAAATGAACGTTGCGTGCTATTATTGTGATTATTGTGTTTTTCTCGTTCAAACCCACCCCCCCCCCCCCCCCCCCCCCCCCCCCCTCTTGTTCTCATACAGAAAGCCCAGTCAGCTCTAGCCACCGCCAGCCAACGTACCTGGGATCATCCAGCAGGCTCTGCAGGATCGGAAAGCAGAGGTTGATAATCAGAACTTCTCTTTCTACGAGAACCAGAGAGTAGATTAGTGAGATTGGTTCTGGCCGACTTAAGCGCTGCTGACTCCACGTTTCTGGAAGGTTGGATAGATCCATTGCTCTGCTCGATCTGCTGGAGTATGTTGATGGCACTAGGCCGGTACAGGTTTCTGAAGTATCTGAAAGCCATCACCGGGCCCATCCCTACCGCAACAGTCAGCTGGGCGGAGAAGATGTTGGCACCACATAGCGGGAATAATTAGGTCAGATAGTTATGATCATGACAGTTATATAGTGAAACCGACTAAAAAAGAAGTTCCATGGTGAAACAATAGTAGACTTACTGCCATGGTGATCCAGTATGATGGTTGACCGCACAGGCGAAACATGATTGTGTACATGTGAAGGCTCGGGATGGCGCTGAGTATTAGGTTGATCATGTAGAAAGCCACAAAGTTTCCCCAGATGAGAATGATTTGTGGGTAAGTGAATGAGCTGAAGACGCGTAAGATGATGTCAGTGACTTCAACAAATCACTCTGATGTATCTGTTGTGACCTGATAAGAACTTACTTTGTGTCCATCGTCACAACAAAAGCCTGCAACCAAATGCATCCGGATAGTGCAACCATTGAGAGTTCCTGCATCTCACTTTTCTCATCCGCGTATGCATATACCGTGATAAAGAAAACGACGAGCGCCTGAAATTGGAAAATATTAGTCTTTCATGAAAGAAAATAAAGTTCAATGCATCTAGAGGTCTATGCAATTTACATGCATTTATCCCATACAGCAAGACTGATAGATTAAAGCACAATTTGCACTACATGCAATGATGGAGCACCTGCATATGCTGTATTTGTAATTCGGTTGGCAATAAAATGCACAAAACAACCGCTTAAAATACTACTCATCAGTGATATAATGTGGTGTGAGGTGATGGCAGACAAAAAATAATGAATCTTACATGATACAGTGAGCGACCAAACCATCCGCAAAATGTAGTTCGATTTAGAAGCCTGGTAAATGATGGAACTAGTAGTATCAGTAAAACTTGTGCACAAAGATATCAATAGCACTAAAAGGCAAAAATTATTTACCTCCCAGCTTGAGAATGCTGTAAGATCTGGGGGTACTGTAGAATTGTTGTTTCAGAGATATCCTTGTCAAAGATTATAGTCATCACAGGTAGACTTGTATAGAAAACATTATAAGCCATCAGGCTAATGGAGTTGAATAAGCTAGTTCCTGAGAGCCCTGAAAAAAAGGCAAACCTGACAGAGGACCAGGTGAGCAGAGCAGCCACAAAGTCCATGACAAATTGCAAATCAGTAGCAGAAGCTAATAACTAAAAATGCAGCAAATGGCACAAGCATCAAAGGGAACAGGGACTCACAGAATCTGTATAAAGCATATAAGAAGTGACTTGTAGAAGGAGTACTGTGAAATAAATGCTGTTCGATTGTATGAATAGCGACCATGAATAAGTATCAACCTCTTAAGAAACTTGAACTCTGCAAAAGAAGTATTCTAAATGTGACTTTTTACAAATAAAAATATATATTGAATTTGGAGGTAAAGTGCAAAAGGGTAATAAGATGGCATTTTACACAACAAAATGGGACCCTTTTTTGGATGGATAAGCAAAGATTGAAATTGTTATCACATCACGAAAGGATAGAAACAATGTCTGCACAAGTTTTTATTATATGCTATTTCTGTTCCAGATAGAAAAAAACCATTAAATCAAATTTCCAGATTTCTGGAAGTAAACAGAATCCATCTGTACCAACTAGAAGTATAAGAATTACAATATATGTTCAGTCACGACTAAGAAACAGACCTTTCAGGTAAACCTTAAGCAGGATTAAGGCAGCAGAGCAGCTAAACACAATAATTACTATAATGGATTTGGCAAAATTAGAAAGATGCTTACTCCCAATGCTATAATCAGCAGCTCTTGCGGCTTGCAGTCCTTCCCTACCACTAATCCCTACTCCAATGTTAGCCTCTTGGATCATTCTAACATCATTACCACCATCACCAATTGCTAGAGTTAAGTACCCAACGGACTTTAGAATAGCAACAAGCTGCAGAAATGCAAACAACGTAATTTTAACCAATTGACATCTATATAGGAGGTCATGTTTCAAGGTAGATCAAATGAAACAGAAGTGTCCATACAAATGTCCATTACAAAACTATCTGCATTCTTATTTTGTTGAGTTTTACTTCTAAACAGAAGATATTGAGCTGCAAACTACTGAACCAAGCAGTATAGTGCTATCACAGATATTATTTTCTCTGACAATAGGCCATCCAATATCTTGTCATGAAAGCATGATCTAGACTGATTGACAACCACACACTTGGTAAAGGATTCATGTACACATCAAATGGTAAATAAAAAATGATCATAAACAACAAAATGTAAACCTGTGCTTTCTGCAAAGGTGTCATTCGGCAGCATATTGCTGTTCTTGATAGCATTGCCAACCTAGTGAAAGATTCCTTGGAATGCTTTAGAATTATTTCGAGTGCCCGACCATCCAAAACAAATGCAAGATCCTGCATGAACAGATTTGAGAGGAAGCACTCCAACACAGGTTTAACAAACATTGAACCCATCATCTAGAATGAAACATAGTATCAGTTTGTTCATTTCCTCAAGAGGGACGTTCCAAAAATACGATGCAAATATGATTCCAACAGTTCAAGTTGAATACATGGTAAGGAAAAAGATCCTCTAGAGCTTACAAATATGAAAGGAGAATATGTTCTATGCAAGATATTATTTCAGCATCTGACTAACTGGTATTAAAAGCTTAAAACTGAATATCATTCTTACAGAACATGGGGAAAAAAGCTAATAAATACTTGTCCAAGTAATAACAGTAATTGGAATGCAAGACACACACCTTTGTTTCGCATGTATTCTTCGTAATTAGTAATGCCCTGTCTAGGCTTCTTAATATGTCCTCTTCAGTTTTCCCACTGATAGGCAACAACTGGCTATTGGGCTCTGTAGGAGTGAGACGTTAAGTGATAATCTTGCTAACAGGTCGATAGGTATGAAATAAAAATTTATGAAATGTTCAACATGGAGAAGTAGTAAAACCATGTGGCAAACAGAAACAGTTCATGCAGAGAACATAACATTGTGACTATAAAGAATGCTAGATGCATTAGTGCTTATATCACAAATAGATCGAGTGTGATTCCACACCAAAAAAAAAGATGAAAAAATACCCGGTTGTTACATAAGTTATGACCTCCTTCAGAACTACCATGTAATGGCATCCAGGAAATATTACTCTCCATCTATGTAATCATAATTTGACTTTTAGTAATATTTTTTTTGATATATCACCAATTTAACAGAGAGCTTCCAAAAAAATCTTATATTTGTACCTTAGGGCCCAGCATTTGCGCACAACAGCATAAGTAACAAAGAAATGCTAGTCATAATTCATCATGTGCTAGGACAATAACTCAGATTGTTGGTTGCACATGGCCACTGGCTTAATTTAATGGATATCAAAAGTCTCATGATAGTACAGTACCAGAGGTTATGAGGTTACAAAGAAGTCCAATCTGAATTGCTGTATTTTGCTTATCACCAGTTAGCATCCACACATTAATTCCAGCATTCCTTAACAACTTAATGGTTTCAGGCACACCATCCTGCCAGCCAGAAGAATAAGGGAGGCAAGGCAGCAAGTGTAAAATTGTTATAGTTTTATCTACTGGTATTTAGTGTCAGTGACAGAAATTATCAATCAAGGTATACCTGAAGACGATCTTCTATGGCAGTAACACCAAGAATATAAAGGTCTCGCTCTAAGCCGTGACATACTTTGGCAATTTTAGACTGTACATAATTTAGTATAGTAACATTAGCCAAGAATAGAGTGAGAAGAGTTAGTGAGACAAATGAGAGAACTTAATAAAGTTAATAGAAACTTGTTAAACCAGAATAATTACAATGTACCTCCCTATTGTCCAATGAACAGCTAGCCTCTTGAAAGTTTTTGGACCACTCCTTGTATTCATCTTCTTCCAGGTCACGCCATCCCAAACATAATGTTCGCAATCCCAACTGAGAATACATTTCTACTGCCTCAAGATATCTCTGTATTTGTTGTCCTGTGATACATACATACATACAAGACATGAATTAGTGTAGATGATTGTTTCCTGAAATAACACTGAAGCTGCACAAAATGACAAAGGTGTTAGCGTGATGTATAGGCTCATGGGCCCGGAGGGATCGGCTGTTGCCTCCCTCCCTGGTTTTGGTTAGTTGGTTATGTTTGTCAAGGATCTCCTAGATTAGCTCCCTTCCATTCTTAAGAGTTATCCTTGCCTATATGTACTTGAGCCTTGGCTCCTTCATAATCAATCTACTAATCCTCCCAGCCATACTCTGTTTCATGGTATCACGAGACCGGGACTCTTCCCTCTCGCCCTTCCGCTGCCACCGCGCGCCCTTGCGCTAGCAGTATGGTCTGGACTCCCACCGCCTCCGTCGTCGACCCCGCCGAGGAGGTGCGCCGCGACGCCGACGCCGAGCAGAAGCGCCTCGCGGATTCCCGCGCCGCTGCTCGCGAGGCTGCCCTCGCCGAGGCTCAGGCCACCAAGGAGGAGGCCGCCGCTGCCTCCAACAACCGCGCCGCCGCCGCCGAGCGCGTCCGTGCTGCTCTAGCACGGGCGGCCAAAGCCCGGGCCGAAAAACAGCTAGTCATTGATTTTTTTTTTGTCGCAATCCCTTAAATATTCTAGTTCATCATATTCTAAAATGGAGTGATAACACTGGTGTTAAGAGCAATAGAAACCCCCTATGTTTAAAATAGGTGTAACCAATTCCCAAAAAGGTGTCTAGAGCATGTGATGTCATGAGTCATCTAAAACAACAACATACTTTTTTTTAATATACCAAGCAAGTCGTGTAGGCTACATATGAAACCCAAAGAGTGTTCATTGAGGCCAAATAAATTTTCTGACTATGTTGTGTGACATTTATCTGTTTCATGGAAACGAATCAAACCTACTTAAACGATTCCAGGCTCTTTTATGTAGGAAAAGATAGGTTTGGTACAAGTGTCTATAACAGTTGCTAGCCCATGATGAATAGATTCAGCAGCAGACATCTAAGAATGTTATAATATGCAAACTTATCTGATAATGCATACAAAATCCAAGCATCTTGGCTAAATTCAACATTGGATGAATGATGACATAATGCACTTTTCATGGTTGTACCATTACCTGGATAAGCACGAGGGAGAATAGCTTCATCGGCACCTTTAGATAAAAGATGAATCTTCCCAGTCTGCCCGTCCTTTACCACTACAGACATTCTTTTGCGATCAGAAGTGAATTCCAAAATGTCCAACAACTCATACAGAAACTTAGACCCATTGAAACAAATCTCTGTAGAAACAATAGAGAAATCAATCAAGCAGCTTGGTGAAAGTATAATCTTGTCACAATCCAAGAAACATTTACTGACCGGCAGTACTGCTGTCTTTACTGATAAGCATCATATTCAGGTTTGATGCAGCAGTGACTAATGCTTCCTCATCTTGCGATTGTGCTTTGTATGACACAGTACCATCATTGCTGAAAGTATGAAAGCTTTTTAAGGAACAACATAATATCACAAATATGCAGAGTAGAGCACTGAAAAAAAATTGTGCCTTGCCTTTTGACAGGAACCACTGTATTGCAAAGAGCCATCACCATCAGAAATTTGATGACATCAGGATCATTACTTGAGACTGCATTTAGAAGTCTCGCATCTAGGTAGAGATAATTGTCAGTGACCAAAAAATAGGTATACTTCAGTAACTTTGGAGGAGGCACATTTAGAGCACAAGTTATTTAGAATAACAGTAATAAAAAAATGTTCACTAGAAATCCATGAATGTGAACAATTACTCATGGCACAGTTCCAAGAACATCATGATTTGTGAAGTGCACTAGAAGTTTAGCAACACCACTAGAAAAACAGATATCATGAAGATTAAAGTTGCAGCCTAAAGTTCCAAGCTCACCAATCTTCTGTACATCATAATGAACACCTTAAATATTTGTTTAGATAAAGCTTTGCATATTATGATTTTCACCTGCCATGTTCCATCCCTCCCAAAAAATAGGATTACATGAAAACTGTTAGGTTAACTACAGACTAAAGATACTGATATTCAAATCGCAATGATGTGTGCATTTTCGTCCTCTGAGAATTTTTCCAGCATCCAAGATACCACATTTCTACAAAAAAATAGCATCTTTCATACTAAGCCCTACTAAAATAGAGAGAAGAGAAGGATAAACTCTTATTAGGTCCAAAGGAACAAAATGAGTAAGAGGATAACCTTTTAAAGCATCTCCATTGTCACTTCCATACATTGTGTTACTTATGCAGCATTGTTTGAAAATCATTCTATTCTCTGTCAGTGTCCCAGTTTTGTCAGTCAAAATATATTCAACCTGCCCAAGGTCCTCGCTGATAGCTGTGCTGAAGGATACACTTGTGTAAGCTTTAAGAAATAAAGAATGTAGTTACGATAAACATTGAAGTTTACATGAAACATACTTAGCTGAATGAGCAGGTGTATTTGTTTCCCAGTCAAACATTTGCTCATCCCAGTCAATAAATTTTGCATACACACCTTTAGACAAATCAAGAGTAACCTATAACCAAAAATAGAAGTACATTAAAATCATAGAGATCGCGAAAGTAAAGAAAAATTTTAATAATGCTATCTAGAGTTCTTGAAGTGCCTAAACAATTTCTTTACACTCTGCTTCTTCTCATGGCACCCAAATTTTATTAGATGGATCTGTAAGGCATTAAGATGTTACCAGCACACATCATCACTTAAGGCATTGCGACAGGAGAGCAAAAATGCTGGTAACTAGTCAAAGTTTGTTCATCTTGGTCAAAGCTCTTTAGCAGCATCTAAGTAATATGATGTCTTGAAATTTTTCTAGTTTGTACAGTTAATGCATTTGGCCATTACATACCACTTAAGTTCTCAATGAACAAAACATGAAGCAAACATTGACACACGGAGAATGTGTATGACTTCTTGAAAAGAAAGTAGTTGGTTGCGTGCAAAATTGATGGTACACATTTAAAGAGGTTTGGTTCCAAAAACAAATTAATGTGTTACCACTGAATTTAGTGGCAGACTTGCAGTTTTATTAGGGGAAATAAAATATGTGCAATTACTCCAAAAAAATCTAGATCAGTGTGCAACACTGTCATGCAGCATAAACCCTTTGCTTGTCTGTCAAGGCTTTGAGGGAAGGGTTTGGATGTTGGCCTCTAAACAAAGGTAGTGATGCCCACAAGTTGACTGGCCTGAACTTTTTGGCAGGTCCCAAAGAAGGCAGTCTAGCTTAATAGCACCAATAATATGTTTCTAGCCCAGTAGCTAGGAGTTCAACAAGGCACTAAACCCAGGTTAGGGCAGCTGCCTATTTCAGGTGGGATGTTAGGCTTAGAGCATCTCCAACAGATTACTCATCTCTCTCCCTAATACCAAAAATTTGATGTTTTGGTGATGGAGGTGCACCAACAGATTACCAATCCAATCCCCATTACCTATAAGGTTTTGGTAATCACCAAAACACACCTCCCTCTCACCTAAATGAAGGGGATTTTCCCTCTACCCTATTCTTGGTGATTGAATTTTGGTAGTAAGCTGCAGCAACCATTACCTAAAACACAAAAGTAGTTATTGGTAATGGAGAGAGTATGTTTTGGGTACGAGGTATGAGTAATCTGTTGGAGATGCTCTTAGGTCATCAAGTCTATTGGTTCAATCATGTAAGGCAGTATCAGTCGATGTAAATAAAACTGCACAAGGAGTATCACTGCCGCAAAACTCATGTTAATATCCTACAGAAATCAGGATTGATAACTATTACAGTATAATAAAATATAAACCTTCAAGATGTACTTTGGAACAAGTAACACAGGAAGAGGAAACAAGAAGTCAATATAACAGCATACCTTTATGGAAATTGGAATCATTATGGAGCACAACAGCTCGAAGCGCAGTGGAATAACCAGGAAATCATACCATGGTCCCTTCACATGATACATAAGATACCATTGCTGCATAAAGGAAGTGAATTATCAGATCATAGAATAAAAATAGCATAAGTACTTATCAGTTCCTTATAGATATAATCATCTGTGTCACAAGATATAATAGTAAGTGCCCATGAGAAGGCACAACACAGGTGCAACATGCATGAAAATTAAAATGAATTTGTTGCGCCAGATACTGCTTATAAAAAAGAATTGACACCTTGAGACCCTGAGTGTCCTTCCAAATATTCCCAAAATAACCCAGCACAAGTACAACAACAATTTGTAACAGGAATATCGCAATAGTGAGCTTGTCTATCATCACATCAGCTGCAGTGAGCTTCGGCTCTGCAGTTCCCCTGGTCATTCCTGATTTAGTTTCATTGCCTGCAATGGATGATTGGAGGGTTAAACATGTTGCTACAATGTCTTCAGGTAAACAACTTGCGCAATAAATGCCTCAGGCAGAATATATATGGTATCATGAAATCATTAAATTTTGTGTTTACCTGTGTAAACTGCAACTCCACAAGCCCATTCAGTGTACCGTAAGTAGCATGATTGAAGAAGTGTGTTGTTGATGGTCAAAGGACATTTTTCATTGTCAATGGTAGGGAGGAACAAGCGCATGTTAGCATCAAATCTTCGTATGTCATTATCTGGATTGGGGCACTCAATTACACCCTGTTTTATTTAAAGAGAGGTAATCAGAAAAACATACAACAAATGTTACAGGAGAAGTGCAGAAAGGCTCACCTTAACTTTTTCCAGCTGCTTTACTGACAAGTTAGCAGAAATTGAAGGAACTATTCTTGTTTTCAAGTCAGTTTCACCATCCAAAGCAGAAGTCTGAAGTAAACATAGGAGGGCACAGTTAGGCATTAACTACAATATGATAAAATACCTAGATCACCAAGCAATGGGATCAGAATATGTACGTATGCAAAATCTGTAGTGCACCATAATATCTGAGGCTAGGACAATCTAGAAGGTAAATCCATCACTACCATCAGGTTCAGTTTGTTTAACATAAATTCATTACTTATTCTAGGCAATGGCTACAGCCATCCCAGTAATTCGTCTGAACTCCTATAACAATATGTACGAAAAACATACACAATGCTGTTAGTGGGCAATTTCATTTACCTCAACATAACAAATGCCTTGAGGATCAGAAGTTCCAATGAGAACAAGATCACATGGTATCTCATCATTCTCATGGAGCCACACTATATCTCCAACATGTATCTCCTGTGCCTTGATCTACAAAACAAAAGCACATTAAAATATTTCAATAACAAAAATGTAATCCCATATGCATCATTAGAGGATAGAGATTTAATTTCTATATTTTTTGGATGGGAAAGTTGGTTCTACAGCATTGAAAGATGACCATTTCCGAAAAATACCACCAAATCTGCAACATTCCATAAAATAGCATTCTATCAAATATGTCATTAACACCATCCACCCGTTTGTTCGAGCCGTATGTGTGCCTGATGGCTTCTTCTACCTCGAGAATGGCCATGGCAGCTTCCAGGCCGCACTCACCGTGTGTCCCATTGCTAGCAAGATCCTGTACGACACTCGCTCTTCTCGTTCCTGCAATCAGTTAGCATGGCTCTTCCGATGTGGCGTGACATCGTGGCAAGCATGCTTTGCGGACCCAGCAACGTGTTTGATCTTTGCATCAGCAAGCTGCCATTGCAGTGGCTGCCACCGACCTCCACCATCACGGATGCCACCACCGAGCTCGAGGGTCTGGGACGGCGACAGGAATCGGGCGTGGCCGGCAGGGTGTGCATGGCCAATGTGCTGCTCTTCCTCTACGCCACTGCAACCTAGCGTCCACGACTGCCGCGCTCGAAGCCACACTCTCCAACCTGCTCGCAGCCGCCACCCGGCTGCCGCATCGAGCCCGACGGGAGTTTGCACATGTACCTTTCCCTGGACCGCCACATATGTCGTGATGCATCCGGCTGAATATTCATCTGCCTCTTGATTCCATCATTTTGGTCAATGTGTTGTGATCTCGGCAGTGTGCTAGAGGCGATGGACTCGTTCCTTGGCGGCGCGCACTACCTCGCATGCGGCGTGCCGGGAGCGCTGGCGGCGCATCGACTGCAGCGAGCTATGCCACCTCAGCTCCATCGAGCTCTTGTCCTCGACCGCCTCTCACTCCGTCACCGAGCTAGCCGTCGCCTACCCTCGCCGTCGTCGCCAGGGAAAGTGCGCTCTACGCCCTGCCACTCCTTCGCGCAGCAATGGCGTCGCACACCGCCGTGGCCGTCATCCCGTCCTTGTTCCTCAGCCGCTGCCTTGTCAGCGGGATCTCGTCGTCCGGTCTTTGCTCCTGCAGCGTGTCTGCAGCGGTGGCCATCATGGCATTCTCGTCCGATGACCTCTTGGGATTCATCGGCTCCCCAGACGCGGCCACGCTCCATGCCTTCCATTCCAGCCTCCGCCGGCGCAACCTCCTAGGCATGCTCAACCTGCTCTACGACGTCGACCCCTTATTGTCGTCTTCCTCCTCCACCTCCTCCTCGTCGTCCTCTTCATCCGACGACGACAATGAGAGGACCTGCGTGGCATCGCCGTGCTCGAGGAGATGCAAGCGCGGTCTGTTGTCGGGGGCGCACGCCACGAGGAGGCGGCAGAGGAATTCCTCGAGCACGGATGGACAGCGTTAACAATAAATGTGACATAATGATAGTTTAAGGTAACAGTTCATTCTTTAGGGGCTATTTTACGAAATAGCTTTCTATGGTATTTCTCTGATGCGGCGATCTTTCGATGCGAAGTAACCAATTTTCCCTTTTTGGATAACCAAGAAAATTACATGAACGGTACAACTCCCGGCTTGATCTACATTCATCAATGCCCTGATCCTTCCATGTGCCAGTACACTAAGACTACTTGGTTTTCAGAATATACCACAATATACTAATTCCAACATAGAGAAGAAAGCAAAGTATTACTTGACTATCCATTAATGAAAATTACTTTGTCTTTTAGTCTACATTACTAAGACAACCCTTAGATAAGTAAAACATGTATCCGATACCAAAACATGTTATCTCTCCCCATTAAGAAACTTCCATGTATTTTTTATGACAATTTAAAGCAAGATTTTGACTGAATAGTGCCACGTTAGTTCTATGATATGGAAAGTTGGGTGAACCAGCAGCTGAAAGACTGGATATGGAAAGACAGCCTAGAAAACATATGAAAGTAAGGATTTCTAGATGTTCTCTTTCTCTAAGACAAAACAAGATTGAATGCCTCTAGGAAAAATGAATTTGTGGTGTAGACTGGTGACCTGGACACGATAAGATACTAGAAACTTAAATATTGATGGAGAAAGGAAAAACCTGCTTACGAATGCCATCTTTTACCAACCATACTTTCCTTTCATTTGCTTTCTTGTCTGAAAGATACCTATTGTAATCATCCCAAGCTTCTTTTGAAGCAGAAACAATGAAGATGATGATAAGTGGACCCCATGTAGTTGCAGGACTAACTGGAGTAATACGGGACCACAACTGAAGGCAGGCTATTAGCAGAAAATATTGATTCATGAAACGCCTGAAATACTTAAAGAGAAGTAGACATGATTTAAAATCCTGATGGAGCTGAAATTCATCAGATAAACAGAAACAATGAGTTCCTGCAGGTTCTGTAACAAAATGATCTAGATGTCTTTTTTTTTCTCATGTTCAGTGGGTCAGCTTGAAGTCCTAGCACCAGTTATTACAAAGAACTCGGTTATTTTTTTTGGTTAGTAAGGATCTTCATCTAGTGCGCTTATATTAATTTAGTCCTCCATGTAAGATGACATTGGAAATGTTCATATGCAGAGAAAAGAAACACAAGCAAGGCTGGCGCATTGCATTATATAACAGAATCAAATTAAGCAACATGGCAAAAAATTTCAGCTTACATCAAATGGTAGAAACAGTGTTTTATGTTGGGCCCATCCAGATAACAGAAACCTCAGGTATTTAATCAAAGGAAGTACACTAAACAACTGATAAACAGCAAATACCTAAGCTCCTGAAGCAATGGAATGGTTAAGATGGAGATGGAACCATTTTACTGCAAAGAAGCAAAGAATAGATACAAACCTGAATTGCTCCCATAAGTTTTTCGGGAGAAAGTTCCACAGAGTATATTTGGTATTGGATATCCTATTGTCACAGTAGGAATGCCGGCGCGAATCATCATTAATATATACAAATCGTTTCATTGTTATCCAATATGTCACTTCCGTGCAAATAGCACGCTTTGATCACTCCAATGGAGAAAAGGCTTCAACGATGTGAAGATCAATGGACAACATTCTGACAACAGAAAAGCAAGTATCAAATTAAGAGATGAAATAAACATAAGAGAAAATTGCTACTCCATAATAGCTCTTGGTGGCTTCCCTGTATGCTTCCAGGACGGCGTGAGACAGGAGGGCAAAACAAGTGGCTACGTGCCACTCCACTCCAATGACAAAACGAGGCAACACGCAACTGATAAGGAAACAAATACAAAACATCCACAGACGTCGCATTGTGCACGGCTGAGATATTTTTTTCCCCCAAACAAAAGAGCGCACTAAGCAATCAGGGAGCCAAGGAAACAAAAGCCTACCAGGCTGCTACTGATGGACCAATGCCCCCGGAAACTGGAGGTGGCAGAAAGGAATCTCAACAATCGCATGCCCCCACACTCCCCCAGCCATCAATAACGGGGATTCGGCTCCAATCGGCAAGGGAGGGACGCGAAGCATGGTGGGTGGAGTTGACCCCAAACCATAAGTGGAAACGAAGCGCCGCGCCATGGGGGGTCCAACCAGAGCCATGGACGGATGGTTCAATTAAGTACTACTCCATCATCCAGCGCCAGCAACCAAATCGGCCACAGATTGAAGTAGGGAGGGGAGGGCCAAAAAGAAAAAAAAAACTCGGAATCGATGGCAGGCTTCTTACCCGCGGAGGATTCCGGGGGGAAGCAGTCGCTATAAACTCGGGCTCTCAGCTCCGTCGCGGCGAGAAGAAGGCGGCGGCTGAGGGCTGGCCGGCGATGGCGTGCTCGAGCGGGAGGAGCTCGGGAGGCGCGGATCGGGCGCGGGCGCCGGCGATGAGGAGGCGGTGGTGTGAGTCGTGTGTGCGCGAGATGCTCGAGGAGAGAGAGAGAGTCAGAGAGAGCCGTTGAAACCAAGGTGGGCCGGGCCGGGCCGGGCCGGGTCCAATCTTGCAATTCTGTGACACGTGCACCGCCCGGGATCCGAAACTTTATTATTTTTCCCCATGGTCGTCAAGCCTCACTTGAATTTGAAAAGATTGGAGCGTGTCAGTCGGCCCGTTGAAAAGATTCAGCCTAGTACGCGGAAGCAGCGCAGCCCGCCAGCCCGGGCATAATAGCCACGTTAGCAGTGTCATGTGCACAAAGTCAACCGTCCCACCGCTGATCCTGGGCGCTGGTGGGGTCACCGTGTGACCCAGCAGATTTTTCACACTAAGTCTCTCATATTTCACATTTTATGTTTTGAACCTAAGCTGGTTTAACAAACCGGCTCACATGTATAATCCAATCTAATTTGTTTGGGAACAATTTTTTCAGAATAATTTTTTAATTGTTCTAGCAATAAAAAAATTTGTTCCAGAACAAAACATTTTTTACTAGATCTATAAAATAAGATCCTTGAATCATATGTTTTGAAAGATTTTTAGTTTTCTAGAAACTTATATTATGTGTAGTAACTATTTCTATATTATGTGTAGCAAAGTATGTGTAAATATACCAACAAATTATTTACATAAATTGTTTTTGTTATTTCAAATGAAGTATCTGTATAGATTGTCATATTATCTCTATATAAGTTGTTGCATCGTCAATGCACAAGTTGGTACATAGTATTTGACATAAGTTGATATATGTTTGTCTTACGTAAATTTGCTACTAGACAAGCAAGCAAACAACATAAGATTCTATAACAAAAGTTAACACATTCTCTCTATATAAGTTACTACATCATCTCTATAGAAATTGTTTTTTTTAATTGGTATATATGTTTGATCCATGAATTGCCACATACTATAACTTGCTACTATAGGTATAACATAAGTTGATACTTACATAAAACAGCTTCGAAACATATGCACTATGGCTCTAGTTTTGTAGATGTCACCATAGGGATCACAATGGCGCAATCGGATTTGAAAAATGGATGATTAATGAGAGAGTAATGATTAACTAAAGAAAATGGAATCATTTTTCTTGATGATGTCAGCTGCTGCATCATCTGGGGAAGCGACGTCGTCTCCACATATCACACAGCGCACTCACGAGTCATGTTGCATCCACGGGCCATGTAGTGGTTGTGTCCCTGTGCAATGGGCTACGACTATTAAGGATTATGTGCTTAAACGTAACAGACTAACTGCCTGGAGAAATTACATGACCTAAACAAGAGTCTGACACAGCAACTTCATTTTATCCCCGAATAAATTTCGGTATCTTCGCATTACGCTACATAATGTATGCATTATCTTTTTTTCAAATCGAGCTTCGGCAACAACTCTCTTATTCTTTCGGCACATCTACGATGGCTTCACTAGTTCCCAGGCTCAGAGGCTGGACACCAATAACTACTCAACGTGGCTCTTACAGCTCGCCTAGCTCGTAAGCTGGACGCTGCAAAACTACTTGGATGCTGACTCATGTGAAAACTGAAGGCGAAAAAGACAACTCTAGGTTACTGCGTGGTTATATAACTAACGGCAGCCTCAGGGTTCTTTGGGATAAGATCTGTTTTTAGCGGTAATTCAAGGATTTTTGAGGATGTTATTTGTTTAACCATTCTTTCAGGAATTTCATCCCGAAAAAAGAGGTTTTCGAATTTTAGAATCAATTAATCCTGTTATACCATCAAAATAAATTCTTAAATTGCTTCTACACCATATGCCATGATATCTTGGGTCCTTTATTCCAAAACTTGGGATTTGGATTCAAGGCTCGGGGGCTGCGGGACACATGTCATCGATGGCTCATTTTTCTAATTTTTGGAAGATAAAAACTGAAAGATTTAAAACTAATTTGACCCTTAGCCTGATTCTTCGATTCAACCTAAGACTCGGGGGCTACTCTATATGGAGTGCGAGTTTTATTGCAACCCATATAAAAGAAGGCTACTCGGGACATGAGCATCTCATAGCCACGAAACAGTCAAGGAAGTACTCGGAAGACACCTTCAAGATGAAGTTCGGAAGAACTCAAAGATGCCTTCAGAAGTACTCAGAGCCTTGTAAGGATCGATGGACCAAGAGGGGGGGTGAATTGGGCCTTTTTCAATTTCTAAAACAAAGTAAAGCAACCTTAACCTATGCAATGCTAGTAAGGCACCAATTAACCAACCGGATAACTAAGCTACCTACACAAGCTAAGAGAGAGAAAACAAAGTAAAGCCTAGCAAGGTAGAGCTAAGTTATGATCTCTAAGTGAAGCACATGAGTAAATTACATGAAAGAAAATACTTGAATAAAGAGAGTGGACAAGAGACGACCGGATTTTTTCCCGTGGTATCGATGTGTTGGCACACACCCCTAATCCACGTTGTGACACTCACAAAGAGTATTGTCACCTCCCAAGTCACCGAGACGAGGGCGCTCACTGAGAGTCTCCGTTCACTATCCCGGCGTGGTGGAGATCAAGCCACGTACAATCTTCTTCTCCGGGCTCCCACAATCCTTGGCAAGCTCCGCGAGAAACACCTCGATCACCAAGATCGCCTAGGTGATGCCAATCACCAAGAGTAACAAGCTAAGGCCTTCACTTGAGCAAAAACCGATCACCAAGAACGGATGCACACAAGCTTCTCTCTACTCAAGTCCTTAATCTTGCTTCTTGATTGATTGAATGAACAAATATGTGAAGGATGGAGCTCAAGGTGGCTCTTGACTATAGTATGAGTGTTTGGATGTTGCCTGGTGTCAAGAGTGTGCGAAATGACCCATTGGAGGGGTATATATAGGCAGCTCACACGAATAGAGCCATTGGAGAAAAGCTGCCAGAAAACTGCGTAGCGCCGGTTAATCCGACGTCCCTCCAATAGTCATCGTCGGTTTAACCGATGAATGTAAACTGCCCCTTCTGGAAACTAGCCGTTACAACTTGGGCAGATTAACCGACGTATCATCGGTTTAACCGGTGAGTGTAGTTGTCCACTGATCAACTGAAAAACCAAGTCTCTGGACAACTGCACCGACGTTAACTCAAACCTATCATCGGTTTAACCGGTGAGTACAACTTCTGAAATCCTTGGAAAAACCATCTCACTGGTCAATTGCACCGACGTCCCATTTCAAACATCGTCGGTTTAACCGGTGTATAGAACTTGAAATACCCTGGAAAAACCAACTCTGGACTAATGCACCGACGTTAAATTCAAACACGTCGGTTTAACCGGTGTATTGACTTGTCCAGACTCTGCTGACTGCGTTTAACCGACGTATAGAAAATTGGCAGCGTCGGTTAAACCGGTGTTAAAGACTTTTTCTGATTTTGCCTTTTCTGATTTGAGTCTTGAATGAAATCCAAATATTCTTGAGATATAAGTTGAGAACCACTTATTTGAACTTCTAAAAACCTGAGTGACCAAAGTGTGCATCCATTTTCAAATGACCATGTCCATGCTCAAGTTACTTAGCCTTAACCCCTCTTAATAGTGCGATCACTACAAAACTATAAAACCTATACTGACCTAAGTGTCATGCTCAACCTTATGACACTTAGGACTAGAAAGATCCTTAGTCTTGACATATATAAGAGTTAAATACCGAGATCGCCTTTTTGAATAACGAAATTGAGGGGCCTCTTTTGACATATGACCAAATGAGCGATAATGATCTATTAATCTGCACAAACTCATTAGTCACAATAATGGTTGTCATTAATCACCGAAACATACCTTGAGGGCCTAGATGCTTACAATCTCCCCCTTTTTGGTGATTGATGACAACACAAACATAAATAACGAGAGAGCGAGAAAGATAAAACAAGAATAAACACAAGCAAACTCGAAAAAGGACCAAAGAGCTCAACGGCTCAAACGAAATCCATAGATATGTCTCAAACCACAGCATACTCAAGCGGCAAAAGTACATATCCATGAATTAACACCAAATGTGATACAAAGCATCAAAGTCCTGATAACTACGAGCTCTCTCTAACTCTACCCTCCCACTAACTCCAACTCCCCCTGACTCTCTCCCCCTTTGGCGTCAAAGCACCAAAAAGGCGAGCTACTGATCCGGCTGTCGCGGCATGGCGAGGAAACGGTCCGGGTCATCGTTGTCGTCGTCGTCAGACGGTGTACCCTCAGTGACAGACGGGAGCTGCTGGTCAGAACTGCCTGCTGGATCTGAAGTGACTGGGGGTGTAGCTGTGGTAGAGGCTCTCGTGCTAGCACTGCCTGGAAGAGGGTCCGTAGATATGGTAACCGGCTCAGCAGAAGAAGTGTCAACATCTGACGTAGTGAGTGCTGAAGCTGTCGGCTGTGTCGACTGCTGAAGTAAGGACCCCTCTCCACCTCCCCCTGAGAGTAGTGTCTGTGGAATGACGGGGAGAGCGACTGTCGAAGGTGAGTCCTGGAAGAGTGTAGTCGCTGGCAGTGGCGAGAACAGTGGACGACCGGCAGACCCAAGTAGTGCAGACATCGAGAATGTGGTCTCCGGTGTCGCTGTAGTAGCTGGAGCTGCAGTAGGAGCTGGAACTGGAGTAGCTGCAAGCTGAGGTGCCCCAACGCCCTGAAGGCCTAGCTGTCCTGGCTGCTGCGGGGCGAGTCCGGTGTGAGAGTAAAGCTGTGAGATCACCCCGAACATCGCCATCATCCCCTGCTGCATCTTCTGAAACTGAGCGTCTGTCCTCTGTGAAACTCTGTCGATAAGCCCGACAAAACGCTCCTCGGTCGCAGCCCGCTCTCGGGCGGCCTCTCTCTGTATCGCTGCTAGCTGAGCCTCATGGGCTCTCCTGGCCTCCTCCTGAGCTATCCAGTCCTCTCGCTGCTGAGTAACAAGCTGTTGAAGTAGAGAGGTAAGCTCGGACGGCTGAGTCACCTGTGACTCAGAGACTGTAGCAGCAGCGACTGACTCTGGGGTTGGCTCTCTGGACCCCCCTGCCTCATGGTCGTGACTAGCTGGGGCTGCTGCAGGGAAGTACTCCACGTCCTCGGAGGAGTCTGACTCAAGCTCAGATCAGTGTATCTCATCCTCTCCTCCGGGAAGCTGTGCCTCGGCGGCTAGCAGTGCCTCGTCCTCCTGTGCCACACGGGCCTGTGCCTCTGGTGACAACTGTGCCATGGCAGCTCTCTCTGCCTGTCTGCCCCTCCTCCGGTCCTGTGGTGCTGTCAGTCGGTAAACTGGGAACCGGGGAGCCTCGTCCTGACGGTAGACGGCACTGACGGGTGACTCAGCTGGCACGATCATGGAACAAATATAGCTGATCCAGTGTGCATAGGGGAACTGCCTCACGACCCCCATCCCATCAGTGATCACATCCTCGATCTCAGCCAGTATAAAGTCAACAATATCGAACGGCTCGTGAGTGAGGATGTGAAGAAGTAACAGTTGCTGCAAACCAATAAGCCCCTCTGGGTAGCCACTCCTCGGTAGCAAAGTCCTCCGGAGGGCCATGTGAACTGCGTACGCCTCCGGGGTCAGCAAGCTGGGCACTCTGGCATAGGAAGCTGGGAACGGCTGGCGGAAGCACTGAGAGATCGCCTCGTGAGAAGGTGCAATCCCACTAATCATGGCTCTGCGCGGTGGATCTGCATCTCCGTAAACCATCTCCTGCAGGGATACGTCAACCAAGTCAACTCCAAGTATCCCTGCTATCGTCGCTCTCGACAAACCAAAGACCTGGCCTCCAAAAACAAAGTGTACTGCTCGACGCTCGGGAGCAATCCAGGCCGTGGCATAGAAGACTCTGACCCAGTCCTCGATATATATGTTCTGCTCAATCTGGAGTAACCTGGGCAGGCCCCTGAAGTGAGCGAAGTGCTCTCTGACGTCTGCTCCCCCTGCAGCTGTCCTCAGTGACACCCAGTCAAGTACTCTGTGCGGGAAGATCCTGTGGCCCTGCCTCTGGTAGGTCTCGCAGAAATTGGCCTGAAGAAGTGTCAGAACCTACGGTCGACCTTGCTGTCACGGGTCACGGGGAACCAGTCCTCCTCCTGAACACTCCACCTGAGCCTCTTGACCTTCGCCGCATTGGCCTTGGTCAAGTTCTGGAGCAGCACACCTAGCTCCAGATGCACAACAGTGTCCATACGGAACACTGCGCGCTCGGCCTCTAGGGCCTCGGCTCTACGAGCTGCTGCTGCTGCTGCGGACCTGCGAGGCTCCTGTGGCTGGTGACCTCCTCGCGTCCTCGGTCCAGTGCGACGCTCGGTCGTTGGCGAAGTGTCTCCTGCTGGGGACGTCTGCCGAGTGCGGCCAGAACGTCGTAGAGTCGGTGACTCCAGTGTGCCCTGCCCCTGCGACTGCTCAGACTGCTCTGCCTCTGTATCTGCATCTGACTCTGCAGCTGAAAGTGAACGATCTGACTCTACTGCTGCTGCCTCAGTCGTGGCTCTGGTGGCCCTGGCACCTCTGACTCGGCCCATACCTCGGCCTCTGGCCCTGCCCCTGGCTGGCGGATCCCTGATCGCGAACGGGCGAGCACGGCCTGACGCCTGCTCCTCGGCGGCCTTGGCCACCATCTCGGCCCTCTCGGCCACTCTCTCTGCGCGAGTCCGCTTGCAGACGGGCTTCTCGACCACAACCTCCTTTCCCTTCCTCTTCTCGCGACCCATCTCTATCAGGCAAAAACTCGAACACCTGGTGAGCGCTTGGCGAGAAGGCGCTGCGGCTGCGGCTGCGGCGTGGGGGTGCTGCTGCGTGGACGACACGTGGTGCGGCGCGGAGGTGCTTGGTGGTGGCGGTGCACGGGCGGCACAGGCAGCGCTGGCGGCGTTGGCGGTGGTAGTGCACGGGCGGCGCAGGTGGGCGTGCAGGCGGCGCTGCGGCGAAAACACGGCGGCGGTGGCTCGGGCTGGTGGCGTCCAGGCGAGCGACGGCGTGAGCGAGGGCGAGTGGATGCGCGGCGGCGTGATCGAGCGGCGGCGCGGGATCAGGAGATAGGGCGCGGCGGCGGCGGCTCGAGACGGGAGAGACGCGAGCGAAACAGAGAAGGCGAAGCCGGCGGCGCGGGGGCAAGACAGATATATGACAGGTGGACCCCGCGGATTTTCTTAACGCCGGTCGATGCGACGCATAGGGTTTGAACGCCGGTTGATTGCGTCGGTTTAGTTGACCCGAGACTCTGCAGAAATCCATCTGAACGCCGGTTGAACCGACGATATGCTAATTGAACTCGCCGGTTGATTGACAGGTCAAAACTGTGTTACGTTCACCGGTTGATCCGATGCTGTCACTTTTGTATACGCCGGTTGAACGCCTGAAACTGACTTAGCTGACACACAACTTAGTAACGCCGGTTAAACCGATGGGTATTGATCCGTTGAGCGTCGGTTTAACCGGTGAAGCCAAAAACCCTCACTCAGCTCACACTTCTATTCTAAGTCCGATAAACTTATAAGATTCAAATAAACTCAAGTGAATGGACTTGCATAGGCGACTTTACCCCTCAAAAAAAATAGGATAGCACACTAGCTTAAATAATTTTCTTTTCAATCACAAGGAAAAGTCGCAAGAGAGACAAAGCGCAAAAATAAAATGTATGAGCCATATCATAGGAATATTGAAGATAGAAAGCTTCAAACTCATCATGACATTGCTCACTAGGCAATAACGCACCTAACACTTTGCTCTTTTCACTTTTCATGAATTAAGATCTTGTATTTGAAACAAGTCTCATTTTCATCAAGTGATCTCCTTTGTGACCCTTACGCATGCAATGATGGTGCAAGCTACAACCACATGCGAAAGTAAAGTAAACATAAAGTGCACATCTATATGACAAGAAATGCATAACAAGAAATTAAGATCTACTTGTCAAGTTTGAACCCCACAGGAAGCTTCTTCATGATGAGCCTTTCTACAAGCCTAGAGGAAAACAAGTGGACCACCACCTCTAGCTAAACACTTGCTCATCACTATCTTACCATGGTTAGACAAGTGTCCTATATGTATGCATTTTTCTATATGACATGGCATCTTACATGACGTTTGCTGCATCTAACACATTAAGCTCATTCCTTAGCCTAACAAAGGTACTCTCGTCTAATGGTTTTGTGAAGATATCCGCCAATTGCTCCTCGGATCTCACACCTTGAAGAGATATGTCTCCTTTGGCTTCGTGATCACGCAAGAAGTGATGGCGAATATCAATGTGCTTTGTGCGAGAGTGTTGAACCGGATTCTTGGCAATTTTTACGGCACTTTCATTGTCACAAAGGAGTGGGATCCTATCTAGTTTCACACCAAAGTCCAAAAGGGTTTGCTTCATATAAGGATTTGGGCACAACATGCACCGGCCGCTATATATTCCGCTTCCGCGGTGGACAAAGCCACGGAATTTTGCTTCTTACTCGACCAAGAAACTAGAGAACGCCCAAGCAAGTGGCAACCCCCGGAGATACTCTTGCGATCCACACGGCTTCCGGCAAAATCCGAATCTGAGTATCCCAAGAGATCTAAACTAGCGCCTTTGGGGTACCACAAGCCTATGCTAGGGGTGTGCTTGAGATACCGAAGGATCCTATTCACAGCCGAAAGGTGTGATTCCTTTGGGTTAGCTTGAAAGCGGGCACACAAGCACACACTAAACATTATATCGGGCCTAGATGCGGTAAGGTAAAGCAAAGACCCTATCATAGAACGATAGAGGGATTGATCAATCGGTTTACCGTCCACATCCAAGTCGAGATGCCCATTAGTTGCCATGGGTGTCTTGATTGGCTTGCACTCATCCATCTTGAACTTCTTCAAGATATCTTTAGTATACTTTTCTTGATGGATGAATGTCCCTTTCTTCATTTGTTTGACTTGAAAACCAAGTAAGAAGGTCAATTCGCCAATCATGGACATCTCGAATTCCCTAGACATCATGGTAGCAAACTCATGGCTTAGTAAATCATTAGTTGAGCCAAAAATAATATCGTCAACATAAATTTGACAAATGAAAAGATCCCCGTTGACGTCTTTTGTGAACAACGTGGTGTCCACCCTCCCGATCTTGAAGCCTTGCATGATTAGGAAGTCACGAAGCCTCTCATACCAAGCCCTTGGAGCTTGTTTGAGCCCATAGAGTGGCTTGTGCAACCTATAAACATGGTTAGGATTCCTCGGATCTTCAAACCCGAGAGGTTGCTCAACATAAACAAGTTCGTTAATAACGTCATTTAAGAATGCACTTTTCACATCCATTTGATACAACTTAATGTTATGATGTGAAGAGTAAGCAAGAAGGATACGGATAGCTTCAAGTCTTGCGACCGGAGCAAAAGTTTCACCAAAATCCAAACCTTCGACTTGAGAAAACCCTTTTGCCACAAGTCTTGCTTTGTTGCGTATCACCACCCCATGTTCATCTTGCTTGTTTCGAAAGACCCACTTTGTGCCAATGATGTTCTTATCTTTTGGAGGAGCTTCGAGGACCCAAACTTCATTGCGGGTGAAGTTGTTCAATTCTTCTTGCATGGCCATCACCCAATCCGAGTCCTCAAGTGCTTCCTCTATGCTAGTGGGTTCAATACAAGAAACAAACGAGTAATATTCGCAAAATGAAGCATGCTTAGAGCGAGTTCTTACTCCCTTGGAAGGACTACCAATGATTTGACCAATTGGATGATCTTTGGAGATGCGACCTTGCTTCACTAGCGGTGCTTGCGTGGATGCTTGTTGGGGTGGATCATGGGTGACTTGTGCTTGTGGTGGAACAGTTTGCTCTTCTTGTTCTTGGACTTGGGATGTTGGTGTTGGCACATCTTCTTGAGGTAGTGGATCATCTTTTTCTTGATCTTCATTCACATGGGGCGCCGTGGAGGTGCTTGGTGTAGATGAGGAAGGTCCTCCCCCTTGATCATTGCCCTCATGCACCTCTTCCGGCTTGATATCCCCAATGGACATCTTCTTCAAAGCTTCATCAATCTCATCATCACCTACATTGTCATAGCCAACAACCTCCTCTTGGGAGCCATTAGATTCATCAAACTCCACATCACATGTTTCTTCAACTAACCCGGAGGTTTGATTGAATACTCTATATGCTTTGGAGTTTGATGCATAACCAAGAAAGAAATCTTCATCACATCTACTCTCAAACTTACCGAGCCTTTTCTTCTTATAGATGAAGCATTTGCAACCAAAGACTCGAAAGTAGGATATATTTGGTTTCCTCCCGGTGATGAGCTCATATGAAGTTTTCTTGAGGAGTCGGTGAGGATACACTCGGTTGGATGCATGACAAGCCATGTTGATTGCTTCTGTCCAAAACTTCTCGGACGTGCCATAATCATCCAACATTGCTCTTGCTAGGGTGATGAGTGTCTTGTTCTTTCTTTCCACCACTCCATTTTGTTGAGGCGTGTAGGTGGCGGAAAACTCATGTTTGATGCCCTCTTCATCGCACCATTCTTCAATCCTCATATTTTTGAACTCGGTGCCGTTGTCACTCCGGATCTTCACAATTGGGGAGTTGTACTCCCTTTGAGCTCTTCTTGCAAATGTCTTGAAGAGTTCCGGAGTTTCACCCTTATCGCCTAGAAACATATCCCAAGTGTAACGTGAAAAATCATCAATAATTACTAGACAATAGAGGTTACCACCAATGCTCTTGTATGTGGTTGGACCAAAGAGATCCATGTGAAGTAGCTCGAGCGGCTTGGAGGTAGACAACATCGTCTTGATGGGATGATGTGTTGCGACTTGCTTCCCGGCTTGACATGCTTTACATAGCTTGTTCTTGTCAAACGTGACATCCTTCAAGCCGGTGATCATCCCTCTCTTGTGGGCTTTCTTGAGGTTGCTCATGCGAATATGAGCAATTCTTCTATGCCAAAGCCACCCAAGAGAAGACTTGGTGAAGAGGCATATCATGGTGCTTGTTTGCTTTGAAGAGAAGTCCACTAAATAGATGTTGCCATGCCTAAACCCCGTGAATACCAATGACTTGTCTTTTTCATGAGTTACTACAACACCATTCTTGTCAAAGGCACACGTTAGTCCAAGATCACATAATTGAGCAATAGAAATGAGATTAAAACTAAGTGCTTCTACAAACAAGACATTAGAAATAGATAAATCTTTAGAAATTGCTATTCTACCCAAACCTAAAACTTTCCCCCTTGAATTATCACCATAGGTGACATGTTCATGATCTCCGGGGTCTTCAAGAGTGGTGAACATGCTATCATTGCCGGTCATGTGTTCAGAGCAACCGCTATCAAGTACCCAATATTTTCCACCGGCTTTGTAGTTCACCTACACACATGAGAATTCACTTTTGAGTTTTAGGAACCCAAACAAGCTTTGGGCCTTGCACATGTGTGACAAGAGCTTTTGGGACCCAAAGTTGCTTGGGGAGCTTCTTCTTTGACTCCTTAGTGAGTTTGCCAATGAATTTGGCCTTCACCTTGCCCTTCACTTTACTCAAGAGAAAATGGTTATTTTGAAACATTGATGAGTAATTCTTGGGTAAATTAGGAAGAGGACGTGATGGTAAAGTGCACTCCCTAGTGTGGTGCCCGGTGACTTGGCAATGTTGGCAATATGAACCAACTTCCTTGATGAAGCTAATCTTGATCTCCGGAGAAGGAGTAGTAGCTATGTTTGGCTCCGGAAATGAACCAAGACCTCTCTTGCCATAATCACGGGCATTGTTGAAGAGAATCTCTTTGTGGATGTATTCTCCTCTTGAGAGCTTCTCCACACTACTCTTGAGGCTTGCCACTTGATCCATCAATTCCTTTTCCCTAGAAGGTACAAGCTCGGGCAAAGCATTAGTAGCATTTGCATTAATGAGTATGTCATCACATGAAGTAGAAGCATTGACCTTCTCAATAGTTTCATGAGCAAAGTTTTCAAGACTTGGGTCAATTGCTTCATAGGCAAATTCAAGTTCTTGATACTTGTGAGCCAACTCCCTATGCTCTTGTTTAAGATTTTTGTGGCTCTCTTCAACTTGTTTAGCAAGTACAAGTGACTCATTATGCTTTTTGAGTAAGTCATTATACTTGCCAAGCAAATCGGAGTGGGCAAGCTCTAACTTGGCATGAGTGCTCTCAAGAACTTTGACTTTGCCATTTTCCCTCTTGATGACGGATGTATACTCATTAATGAGGTTAGCAAACTCATTAGGGTCAAGCTCATCATCACTATCATTTTCACTCTCACATACCTTAGAGTTACCTTTGGCCATGAGGCACATTGGAGTGGAGGTAGCGATGGTTCTTCGTTTGTGAGGGCGATGGTGACTATGTCTTCTTCATCACTTGAATCTTCGCTTGATGAGACATCGGTCACCCACTCTTGCTTTTCCACCAAGAAGCTTCTCTTGGTGTTGCCCTTTTTCTTTGGGAATAGCTTGGTCTTCTTGTCATGGCTCTTTTTCTTCCCAAGTCTCTTGTTTTTGTTCTTCCTTTCTTCTTCATCATCGCTTGAATCATGGCGATGCTTGCTCTTGTTATCCTTATTTCTTTTGTCTAGCTTGGGGCAATTTGGACGGATGTGACCTTTTTCTCCACAATTGTAGCAAATTTTGTTCTTGACATCCATTGGCCGGAACATTCCCTTTTTAGAGTCAAAGTTGAAACCCTTCTTCTTGATCTTGTCATTCAAGCGTGTGAACTTTCTCATCATGAGAGCAAGTTCTCCATCATCTTCAACATCGGAAGAGTTTTCATGATGATCATCTTCTTCATTGCTTGAGCTTGAATCTTGCTTGATCATCTTGAGCTTGCGGGATTTGTTTGCCTTGGTCTTTAGAGCAATTGATTTGCTTGAAGTTGGCTCTTCGGACATACCAAGGATACTCATTTCATGAGCGCGAATTTCGCCCACAAGTTCTCCCACTTCCATTGTGTCAAGATTCTCCTTTTGAAGCATAGCATTGATGATGTTATACTTGGGCTTCGGGAGGAGCATGAGAATCTTGCGATTGATGGAGGCACTGTCAATTTTGGATATTTCAAGTGCATTAATGTCCTTGACAATGACATTCAAGCGAGAGTACATATCATTGCAATTTTCATGAGCTAACATTTTAAAGGAATCATACTTAGCTCTAAACAAGTGATATTTTTGTTCGCGGACTTTTGTGGAACCTTCATGGATTTCAATTAGCTCTTTCCATATATCACTTGCTAAGTCCATGCCATTTACTCTAGCAAAGACTTCCTCACTAATGGCTTCGAAAATTGCATTTCTAGCCTTTACATTCCATTTTAATTGTTCGGTGGTGGGAGTTCCGGTGAACCCGGTCTTAGTTGCCAACCACACTTCGGGGGAAATCGCATCAAAGTATGCGGCCATGCGAACTTTCCAATAGGCAAAGTTCTTGCCCTCGAAGTGAGGCGGGGAACCACCCATCTTGGCCATAGCTCTAGGCGGTGAAGCCTAATGATCCAAATGAGCAACGAGGCTCTGATACCAATTGTAAGGATCGATGGACCAAGAGGGGGGGTGAATTGGGCTTTTTTTCAATTTCTAAAACAAAGTAAAACAACCTTAACCTATGCAATGCTAGTAAGGCACCAATTCACCGACCGGATAACTAAGCTACCTACACAAGCAAAGAGAGAAAACAAAGTAAAGCCTAGCAAGGTAGAGCTAAGTTATGATCTCTAAGTCAAGCACATGAGTAAATTGCATGAAAGAAAATGCTTGAATAAAGAGAGTGGACAAGAGACGACCGGATTTTTTCCCGTGGTATCGATGTGTTGGCACACACCCCTAATCCACGTTGTGACACTCACAAAGAGTATTGTCACCTCCCAAGTCACCGAGACGAGGGTGCTCACTAAGAGTCTCCGTTCACCATCCCGGCGTGGTGGAGATCAAGCCACGTACAATCTTCTTCTCCGGGCTCCCACAATCCTTGGCAAGCTCCGCGAGAAACACCTCGATCACCAAGATCGCCTAGGTGATGTCAATCACCAAGAGTAACAAGCTAAGGCCTTCACTTGAGCAAGAACCGATCACCAAGAACGGATGCACACAAGCTTCTCTCTACTCAAGTCCTTAATCTTGCTTCTTGATTGATTGAATGAACAAATATGTGAAGGATGAAGCAGAAGGTGGCTCTTGACTATAGTATGAGTGTTTGGATGTTGCCTGGTGTCAAGAGTGTGCGAAATGACCCATTGGAGGGGTATATATAGGCAGCTCACACGAATAGAGCCGTTGGAAAAAAGCTGCCAGAAAACTGCGTAGCGCCGGTTAATCCGACGTCCCTCCAATAGTCATCGTCGGTTTAACCGATGAATGTAAACTGCCCCTTCTGGAAACTAGCTGTTACAACTTGGGCAGATTAACCGACGTATCATCGGTTTAACCGGTGAGTGTAGTTGTCCACTGATCAACTGAAAAACCAAGTCTCTGGACAACTGCACCGACGTTAACTCAAACCTATCGTCGGTTTAACCGGTGAGTACAACTTCTGAAATCCTTGGAAAAACCATCTCACTGGTCAATTGCACCGACGTCCCATTTCAAACATCGTCGGTTTAACCGGTGTATAAAACTTGAAATACCCTGGAAAAACCAACTCTGGACTAATGCACCGACGTTAAATTCAAACACGTCGGTTTAACCGGTGTATTGACTTGTCCAGACTCTGCTGACTGCGTTTAACCGACGTATAGAAAATTGGCAGCGTCGGTTAAACCGGTGTTAAAGACTTTTTCTGATTTTGCCTTTTCTGATTTGAGTCTTGAATAAAATCCAAATATTTTTGAGATATAAGTTGAGAACCACTTATTTGAATTTCTAGAAACCTGAGTGACCAAAGTGTGCATCCATTTTCAAATGACCATGTCCATGCTCAAGTTACTTAGCCTTAACCCCTCTTAATAGTGCGATCACTATAAAACTATAAAACCTATACTGACCTAAGTGTCCTGCTCAACCTTATGACACTTAGGACTAGAAAGATCCTTAGTCTTGACATATATAAGAGTTAAATACCGAGATCGCCTTTTTGAATAACGAAATTGAGGGGCCTCTTTTGACATATGACCAAATGAGCGATAATGATCTATTAATCTGCACAAACTCATTAGTCACAATAATGGTTGTCATTAATCACCGAAACATACCTTGAGGGCCTAGATGCTACAAGCCTGCAGTACTCGACTACGAAGAGCTCGGAGGCTTGTCAGACCCGGACCCATGGGACCGTGCACACGGCATTGATGTTCTAGAATAAGGGATGGGGCATGGCCCATACCTTACGTCTGTTGTAAATGTGACAATCCATGTTTTATGGGCTAGAACCACCCAGTTAAAATATAACTTTTGTGTTTATGTTTATTTAAAAATTTAAACCATGATTGCCATAGTAAGGGTATTTTTGTAATTTTGAAAAAGTGCAGGGTCCTTTTTACAAAATAGTTTTGAATAAGACAAAATTTCAAATTTTGTGAGGGGTTAAAGTGCATGCTTTGTTTTTTTTACTTTTACCATCATAAAAAGATATAGTTTATGCTTAGGGCAACCCATGAAATTTTTAAAACTTAAGTTGTGTTGTTTTACATTTAAAAGAATTGACGGATTTAAAAATAGTTTCAAATCCTTTGACCTAGTGAGTTTTTGCCCAATATAAAAGTTATATATCTTGCAAAGTTACACCACTTTCATGTTGAGCACCTTTTCATTTGAGCCCTAGTTTAGTGAGAAAATTTTGTATGCAGAAAACCCCCTAGTTTTTGCCTTTTTGCAAAACAACCCCTGGAAAACTCCCTTCTTCCTCTCTCTGCTTCTCTCTCTATCGAACCAGGGGCGCCGCCGGTTTGCCGTCCGCCGCCGGCCTTGGATGCCGCCGCTTGCCCCGCCGCCTTCCAGAAACACCACCCGTCCTCCTCTAGCCGTCCCGACCCCACACCATCCTCTCCTGGCTCGCACTGGCGACGCCACACGTGCGCCGCCGCTTCCAGCGCCACCTCACCACCGCTGAGACAGAAGCCTGCTGCGCCGCCTGCGGATTCGCCTCTCTGTCGCCCTTATCTTCTCAGAAAATCCCGAGCGCTCCTCCTCACCTCTTTGGGCTTTTAAATAGCCCGGTCAGCTCTCCTGTTACGCCATTCCGCCGCCGCCTCCTTCCTCCATTCCGGCGAGCCCCTGTTGTCGGACCCGGGCCCACGAGACTGTGCACATCGCATAGTTCCGAGTAAAAAAGGAAAGAATCAGACTCCTAGTAGGACTCGTCTGTAATCCTACTAGGACTCTACCCTGTAATCCTCCTAGAACTCCTACTCGTAGACTGACTAGTATCCCACCCCCTGGACTATATAAAGGAGGGCGGGGTACCTAGATCGGCAGGCTGAAGAGGCTCAGCAGAGCCCAACACACTAGCGCAGGGCGCAATATATCACACCACCACACAGGACGTAGGGTATTATATTATTCTAGCGGCCCGAACCTGTCTAAATCTGTGTCTTGTGTTCCTTGCGTTTACTTTCAAGTTCCAGATTCGGTGATCTGTCCCAAACAATCTCCTATCTGAGGCATCCCTAGGTAGGCCGACAGTTAAAACACCGATAGCTAGCACCCACCGTGGGACAATCGTCGTGATCATTGGGTGAGCTTGAAGGACCTCATCATCAAAATCAATCTACTCGGCGAGTTGAAGGCCTCTACGTCAACCAATCGACGCAGCAGTTTTTTGTTCGGCTGCTGCATCAAGATTGCACGCAGACGCACCTGTTCTCGTCGAATATGTGTCTGGAGCGGACGTGTTTGTCCGCCGTCGAACTGTCGGAGGCGGTTCATCCAAATTTGCGAGTCACAATCCGAAGCAGACAAAGAATTCATCTATTGACCCAAGTTCTGGCGGGTCCCGCAGAATTAATTGAACCGGCAGACTATTCTTGTGAGTTCAAGTATGAAGCGGAAGCTATGACCAAGAATTGACCAAGCATCAAGACCAAGACAAGAATGTGTCCGTGCATGCAAGCCCCGCATGCATCTACCAGGGTTAACCATTTCGTTTTCCGGTCAAATCCCGGTGTTTACCGGAAACGAAATTTCGTTCCGAAATTTCGGTAAATTTCGGCGAATTTCGGTGAATTTCGGTTGAAATTTGTTGAATTTTGAATTTGAAAACGAAATTTTCCGAAAAATACCGAAATTTCGAATCCCGGTAACTAGCGGAAACGGGAAATTTTCCGAAATTTCGGCGAAATTTCGCCGAAATTGTTAACCCTGGCATCTACCAACATGCATGCATCTGCAATCAATACAAGTGCATGCAAGACATGCGGCAATACTCCTACACTCGTGCACGGACTCCGATTACGAGCCGCTTCCTCGTCGAATCCCACCGATGGCATCTGGTCATGAAGGGGTGCGGTGGCGCGACTCCGACTCGTATGCTGATCTCCGTCAAGCTACAGCATGTACCGCAGCTACGACTACATATCGACTTTCGACCACTCGGGTCGACTCCAGCTCGCGCCACAGCTACGACTACTTCGACTACTCGCTAGCCCATGATCGACTACTTCAACTACTTGTCTCAACTAGAAAATTAGTCGAGAGTGGGCCTCGCACCATCAACAACTAGTCGGAATCGATTCCGATTAGTCGGCTTCAGTCAAGCTAAGTCACTTATACATTTTTCGACTTGTTTTTTTACAGGATCGACTATTTTTTTGAGGTACGCCTCTCAACCGGAGTCACGCTCGGGGGCTACACCATGATCGACTACTTTGTGCGCAACCTGCACTCTCGCCGACCTTTTTGTCCGCGACCCGCACTTTTGCCGACTATTTGTCTGCAACCCGTAGTCCCATCAACTGCACATTTGTCGACTTGCCGACTTTCTTTTTTGTTGTCTCCTCTCAAAGGTTGCTAAAGTACTCGAGTAGCACATGTTTTAATTCGTGAAACCTCGACTCTTCTGTATGCCTATGTTCCTATGCGTGCATGTGGATCCGCTCTCTGTGCTATGGACAATGGCTATCAGGGACTAGGTGCTTAAATGTAATAGGCTAATTGCTCGAAGAAATTATACGGCCTAGCGAGAGCAAGACACGAGAAAAAAAATTTAAAAGCATTTTGCAATGCTGGGATTCGCACCCAACTCGATATCATGTATATCATTTTACAACATATTTTTATGTTTTTCATATAGGAGATTGGACCTGAAGGATGCTGTTGGATGAGGTATGCTCCCAAGAGCTGCCTCTTCATCGGCACAAACAACCCAGCGTATTTCCAGAAGCATATCCAACTCTCGGGCTCGGGGGCTGGACACCAAAAACTACTCGATGTGGTCTCTACGGCTTGCCTAGCTCTCAAGCTCGTGGGCTAGACTCTGCAAAACTACTCGATGCTGCTTCATCATATGAAGACTGGAGGCTAGAAAAATTCTACACTGTGAGCCACGACGTTTGGATCCTTAATTCCAAATCTTAGAATTTGGATTCAAGGCTCGGGGCTGCGGGATACGTACCATCGACGGCTTATTTTTCAAATTCTTGAAAGATAAAGACCAGAAGATTGAAGACTGATTTAACCCTCAGCCTGATTCTACGATTCAACCTAAGGCTCGGGGATTACTCCATATGGAGTGTGAGTTCATCGCGCACCATATAAAAGAAGATGATTCGGGGCTTGAGCACCTCATAGCCTCGATGCAGCCAAGGAAGTACTTGAAAGAGTATTCGAAGCACTCGACCGAACATTGGAGGATTCTAGAAGCACTCGAAGTACTCGAAGACGCCTTTAGAAGTACTTGACGCCTGCAGTACTCGACTACGAAGAGCTCGGGGGCTTGTCGGACCCGGGCCCATGGGACTGTGCACATCGCATAGTTCCGAGTAAAGAAGGAAGGAATCGGACTCCTAGTAGGACTCGTTTGTAATCCTACTAGGACTCTACCCTGTAATCCTCCTAGAACTCCTACTCGTAGACCGACTAGTATCCCACCCCTTGGACTATATAAAGGAGGGCGGGGTACCTAGATCGGCAGGCTGAAGAGGCTCAGCAGAACCCAACACACCAGCGCAGGGCGCAATATATCACACCACCACACAGGACGTAGGGTATTACGCTATTCTGGCGGCCCGAACCTGTCAAAATCAGTGTCTTGTGTTACTTGCGTTTACCTTCAAATTTCAGATCCAATGATCTATCCCAAACAATCTCCTACATGGGGCATCCCTAGGTAGGCCGATGGTTAAAACACCGACACCTGTCTCGCCGTGGACGCGTCCTTCCGGCTCCTCTCTCCATTCCGTGCCCTAGGTCCCCTCCTTTCCTCTCTTTTCCCCATCTCACGAAGCTCGCCGACGAGCCCTTTGCGGTGCGCCCCTCCCTCTGCTGCTCCTCTATCTCAATCGAGCTACTCACGAGTTTCCCCTCCTTCTTGTGCAGCTTCTGGACCAGAGCCCCGCCAGTTTCCCCACCGGAATCATCCTCGCCGGAGTCCTCTGTCCGCCGCCACCTCTGCTCCTCGTGGAACCGCCGCTCCTGCCCGCCGTTGGGGACCTCCCTACGGTCGATTCCCACCCAATTTGAACCTCGGAACCGGTGCGCCATGGCCCCCTCTCCGTTTCCCCCAACCTTCCCCTTGCTCTCAAGGCCCAGGCTCGCCGGAACATGGCCGGACAGAGCCACCCATGGCCGGCCATGGCCATAAGGACCTAATTGCATCGATAGAGTTCTTTACAGGGTCCTTTCTGCAAAGCTTTCATACCCTTTCAAACCCTGTTTTAGTGAACTTCGGAAATTCCTAGGAAATGGTAGAAAAATCAAAAAAAAAATTCCAAACTAATTTTGTTGTGATCCTTGCTCATAGATCGACAAGTTTCTTTTAAAGAGTGGATGCTGAATCTGTTTAGTTTAGGCTCTAGAATTAAGCTTATAAAAAGAGTGTTTTATTTAGATCTCATGATCCATAGCTTTGTCATGTTTGATTTTTGAAACATAGCATCTACATGGTATATGTGTGCTTGTGTTAAATTTGTAGAGCCAGTGCTTGAGTATAACTGGAGTCCTTGTTTACTTTGTATATGTGTAGTTTGTACCTTGGTTATTTTATCAATCGTGTTCCTGTTAGATTCTTAAGGAAATCTTTTTACCCATAGCTCTTATGATCACAAGTAGTTTATGGTAATTTTTGGGAGAGTTTTAGCACTGTCTATCCTAGGGTTTAAATTTAACCATGAGTTTTAGTTTTAATTCATGAATAATAGTTCTTGTCCATAAAAATTCGTGCAAATAATACTAGAAGGTACTCTTGTATAGGGTCACATATACTCACCAAGTTTCAAGGGCAGCTCCTCTCTAGAACTCAAGATAAAATTGTATCATGATATAATAGTAATGCTTTTGCCTATTTTGATACTACTGTTCTGTTGAGTTTTAATTTCTGAATTTTTTTATAAAGTTATGAATAGTGAGTTACAGAAGAGAGTACTTGACATGATTAATCTAGATTGTTTGATTATTAAATTACAACTTTATAGTGAAGGAAAGCTATACTCTAGCACTTCACTAACTCAAATTATTGCATCTCATATAGAAGCAACCTCGCTAGCAGACGGAATGAATGAGCTTATCCAGGAACCAGACGGGGATATTTCTGAAGCCCAGGCTAATATTGTTGAATTAACTGAAGTCCCGAACTCTGATTCGGAAGAGCCAAAGCCTACTGACTCTATAGACACTACTGCAAGCAAGTCCCGGTGCATAATTCCATTATTTTAAATTATACACCTTACTATTACTATTTACTTGTGCATTTAAGTAATTGGAGTTGAATAAAAATCTTAGATGCATAATTCTAGATACCTATTGATTGAATATTAGAAATTGAGTCCGAATAGATGCTATACTAATAGGACCAGTAAAAGTCGAGTGATTGCCTATCACTCGCAAGCTTTATAGAAGTTGACTGTTTACATTCTTGCAATCACTATAAGGATCATGGACGGATTTGATTACGAGATTCAAAATTAAAATCTGTCTGTGTTGTTGAAATTTGATAAGGCCGCAGTGTGTGGTAGCGTAGTTAAGCGTTTGAAAGTACTAGCCACATGCCGTAAATATGGTACGCGGTAAGCCTAGTAATTGATTGGCCCGGCAAGTGGACATACCCCCTCCCACTCTCTCTTAGAGATAGGAAGTTAAATTTATATTGCAACACCACGGGTGCAGGGATGTGGTGGTTCTCTGTAGTCGGGGAGAGTGACACTGATCCATGAACCGGAATGAAAAGCCAACGGTTGTTTGGAAGTGACTTGACAGTGCTCCAAGCGTGTGTGTTAGGTTTACCCTTGCAAGGTTGGAAATTCGATTCAGAATCGTTCGTTTCTCGCGGAAATTGAGACTACTTGATCCCTTTGCCACATAGAGTAAGAAGTGAAACAATTATGATACTCAATCTTGTTGGATGCAATTAATTCCTCTACCATATTTGTATAGATAGGTGCTTACTTAGAATGGTAAATAAAACAAGAATCTAAAAACTAAAACTTGAAATTAAGGACTTACTCTTTGTTGCTTTTCAGCAAAAGAAACCCCAGAGCCTTCACAAGCCTTATATGTCTAGTTAAATGGCTAATGTATACCATTTCGTCGGGTCAGCCTTGTTGAGTATTATTATACTCAGTCTTGCTTGTGTCTTTGATTTCAGGTAAATTTTTGGAATGCTTGGTGAGATTGACGTCATGTACATGGTTCATCGTGATGTCATATATCGTCGCTAGTTGTCGTTTTCTTTTCCGCTTTTTTTTTAACTTTGAAGGACTTATCTACTTTCAAATTTCTGAGGTACCCGATTTGAATTCTTAAACTCAGTTTGTAATAACACTTACTATTGAAGTTTGTATTGTAAAATTTATGGCTGTTGTAATCTCTGGGCTCACTTTCGTGTGAGGTATGTTGTTTCGATCGAAAATATAGTGGTTGCATCGGGATTTTACCCGACAGACTGTCAGATTACTCCGTTTGAAGTGTGTATTAACCATTTCATCGGTAATGGTGATGGTTAATGCACTTAAGTCGGATTAATTTAGGCGGTTCTGCCACAGTAACTACTCGGACACGAGTAGAACTAGTTGGAACAGAAGAAGAAAACTACCCGAGTAGTACTCGGGTAGGTCTCCTAAGCTAGTGTTCGGCTAGGATTTCCATGTAATCCTGTCCCCCCAGCCTATATAAGGGCGTGGAGGGACCTTTTTCAAACAATTCACATCTAAGACAATATAAACCAACACACATGACATATGATATTATGCTCCCAACGGCCCGAACCTGTCTAAAGTTTCATGTTCCTTGCACCATCGAGTTCCAGATCTCGGCGACACCCTACCTGAACCTACCACCTCGGAGGTATCCCTCATTGGGCTTGGAGGTTAAACACCGATATTAATAGATTTATTTTAAAGCCTAAAATAGGTTTATTATGCAACTGTGACGTGGCTGCTGACTGGGCGCTGGATGCTGACGTGGTGCACACGTGGCTGCTGACGAGACGGTGAATCAAGTCTGTTGATCTGGTCTACAGGTCCACGGTGGACTGGTTACACAGTCTGAGGCTGATCTAATCGGGACCGTTGGCTTTGATCTGGACGGCTGGGATTAGATTGGGGTGATGGGTGGCGCGACTGGGCGTTTGGTGGCCGGCGGTGAGCTGCAGGCGGCGGACTCGCCGAAGCGAGGTCCGGTGGTCAAGGATGGTCAGCGCGGTACTCAAATGAGGGAGTAAGACGCGGTGAGTCTTACCGTGGGCAGCGCAGACGTTGGCGGCGAGCACAGGTGGTGACATCGTCGGATCCTCGGCGCGGAAGGGGCTCCAGTGGCTGTTGGCGGTCGACGAACGGCGGTGAAGCTCCGGCAGGAGCTTGCGGTCCCGGCAGTGGTGGCAGCGACGACGGAGCATCTCGGGAGGCGGCGGCGCAGCGAGCTAGGGCGTCGCAGCAATGGCGATGGCAACGGTAGCTAGGGTTCGCACAGAAGGGGCTACGGCACGGCCAGGCTTGGGCTTTATAATTGGGCGGGAAGGGTAGAGAGCTCAGACTTGGCCGGGGCAAGGCCCACATGACGGCAGCGCGGAGAAATCAGAGGCGGCGGTGGAGTCTGCGTCGGCTATGGGAGGAAGATGAGATGACATCAACCCGACGTGCCTTGACATCAGCACTATGGTTTTTTTCCTTTTTCTTTTCCTAGGATTTTCAAAAAAAACAAATAAAAATGTTTTGGCCTTTTATAAATGCAAAAACACACCCAAAAATTCTAAGAAAATTCCTAGGAGTTAAATAAAGTTTGAAAAACACTTTGAAATACTTTTTCCTCAAAATAAACATTTTAAACAAAATATAAAATCATTTTTAATACACTCTTTTCAAGAAAAGGTTTTGAAAATTGAGGAAAACATTTTATAAACAAACTTTTGGCTCAAATAAATTTATTTTAAAATGAAAACATGCAATTATTTTGAAATAAAACCGGGCTTGGAAAATTTGGGTCAAAAGTCAATGTATTATTTTAAGACCAAAATACACTGAAAAACCGGGATGTGACCAGGGTTCCCCAAACCGTCGGTAACCGGACCGGTTCCGGTTTGGTCCGGTATGAAACTGGTCCAAATTCAAAATTTAAATTTAAATTCAAAAAAATAAAAAATTCCCAAAAAATTTCTAAAAAATTCAAACTTGAATTCCACCGGTTCCGACCGGTAACCGGTCAAACCGGATCGGTATACCGGAACCGGAGCCCGGCGGTTACCGGTTAGCGGTCGGATATGTTAACCCTGGATGTGACATAGTGCCTGCACACCGGATGCTTAAAGCAAAGCTCATAAAGTTGTTGGACCATTTGCGCTTGTCGACCACCTGTTGGTAATGCATTTGTTCGCTAAAGCTGATGAAAGTATTGCCTGCGCACTGGGATGCTAAATATCCTAAAGTCGTTTGATCATTTGTGCTTATCCACTACTGGTTCCCCATCGCATCAGCCAATTGGGACGAGTTGCTTCCGCGCGCTTGGTCACGTTGCCGGGCCCCGGACGGTGGCAGGCGACAATGCCTCCTGGCATGGGCCGACGATGGGCGGGGAGTAGAGGGAGACCGTGAGAGACCTTGTCGATCGGCGTCTCTTTTGCTACTTTTCCACTTTGGCGACACGATTGAGGGGTTATTTGGATGCAGGGTTAAACTTTAAATCATGTCACGTCAAAGATAATTTTAATATTTAAAATATTAAATAAAGTCTAATTACAAAATTAATTGCAGAACTCTGCGGCTAAACTGCGAGGCGAATCTAATGAAGTATACTAATTCATAATTGGCAGATGGTACTGTAGCATTACTGTAGTAAATTATAAATTAATTAGACTCATTAGATTCGTCTCACGAATTAGCACTCATCTGTCAAAAAAGTTTTATAAACAGATTTTATTTAATACTCTTAAATAGTAAGATTCTTTTTTATGTGACAGGGACTTAAAAAAATTCTGGGAAAACAAACACCCTGAACCTTTTGCTTCTAGTCAAGGTCCGTCGCAGGTGTACACATAGATCAGCTAGGAGCTAGTCTGACTAATTAGTTTACCTTATTGATATGATGTTTTAATTTGGTGAAATTTGAAGGAAGGGTCCAGGTGGACAGCTCAGCGCGCTAAAGGTATATATGTATGTGCTTTGGTTGGAGCACAAGATTTTCCCGGAAACAGCCCAATTGTACATTTTCAAAGTTGCAAAAAAAAAGTGAGAGTGGTCCGTTCAAGGGACCGAGCTTCATAACTAAGGAGCCAACTACAGTATTTGGTAGGCCTCGGTATGTGTTATTGTTGTCCGTTTTTTATATATTCCCTCCGTTCAACAAACACTGCTCCTTTAGAAAATTTAAGACATATTACTAGTAGTGAAAAATGATCATGTTACCCCTAATTAACTATAATAATTGTGATTGAAGACCGCGCTATTTATTTAGTTCCTAAATCCGCAGTAAATGCAAATGCATTGTAACTAGAAAAGTACCATATACTTAAATATTTGACCTCCCTGCTACAGTAACAAGGAAGCTCCTGCATGGCGGTGCCATCAGCTTCGACCTCGACGTCCGTGGCAGCCGGTCACGGGTTTCTTCGCCGACATCGTCGTGGGCGCGGCCCACCTGCTGGCCCTACCGTTCGAGGAGCTCTGTCGTTGCCTCCGTTGTCTCTGCACCGGTCGCCGCCCTTGTCCGCGTCTCTTCCGTCGCTTAGTGAAGCATATGTGCATGTTGTTGCGGGAGCGATCACTAAGTTATGCATATTTTTGTGTATGTTTGTGACTTAGTATCATTTAGTGAAGCGTATGCATGTCAAAACCTTACATCTGTCGGTCCAGTCATCCGTAGGCGCTCATAGTATTAGGTATCAAAACTTTACATGTGCGTACTTTATACTGTATAAAAATAAGTTATTCCTCTCAGGAATCCAAATTGCAGGAATTAAAAAGATACATGAATAGAAAAGGAATTAATGTAGGAAACAGAGGATTGAGAATTTATGCTCCAACACTAAAAAAGCTTTGATGCTTCAATCCACTAAAAAGAATTTATCCTTTAATCCTCTAAAAAGCTTTGATGCTTCAATCCACTAAATAGCATCGATACTAAATTTTGAGTGATAGAAATGTTGTGCATGTTGGTTTCGATGGAAGTATTTTTTTTTGTTCTACTATCTATGACCAGTGGGATTAATGTTTTTGTCCTATCAGTTGTTTAACACAACCGATTTAGAGCCACTATCCAACCGGTGAAACGGTTTCTCCGCCCAAAAAAAAGCATATCGATTGGACAGTGCTCTATTGGCGTAGTGTTTTCTTTCCTTCTCGTGTTTGTTGAATAATTGTGCGGGGGTACATATGCATCTGTTAAATTTGTTCTTTTCATCTTTTTTTTACATGTGCTTGGTTGAGCTAGGGTACCAGCTTTCAAGCCATGTCATTTCATCTAATATGTGCATTTGATTTTCCCCAAGATTTCATTCTAAAATAAAATATCTCCTGTTATTTTTTAAGTTTTTGAAGTGATACTGTATGATCCAATGCAACTACTGCATATAGATTTTTTGTCATATAATGCAACAATGACATCTGAAAGACTTAATTGATTGACTACAATAGCACTTGCTAGTGACATGCTAGGAAAATTTGATTGTGAATATATCACCAAGGATTTCATTTCAAAGAACACTAAAAGAATGGTGACTTTCTATGAATATTTTACAACATTAAAGAGTTTGAAGACATGTGTTCCAAGCAACCGATATCATCATTGGTCTATCTAGAGTTGCCATGAAAGACTACTCCCAATGCCTTGTATCATGTCACGGTATCCAAATGTGCCACATCATATGAAACTATCTAGTTACCATACTCCCACTGCACTGTATTATACTCCCTCCTTCCCCATTTATAAGGCATGGTGGAACATGACACGGTCTTCTAAACAACATTTTGACGATTTATTTATCATATATTATATCACTTTTGATTATAAACTTATAATCATTGTAAAATATATTTGATTATGAATCCAATCATATGAAATTTGCATTATAAAAATAAAATTTTAATAGTCAAATTATTAGTCAAAGATGACAAAGTTTGAATCTTGATATACGTGTATGCCTTATAAACAGGGAAGGAGGGAGTAGATAGTTTTGACGTCCCACCAGAAATTAAAATTAATTGCTAGATGTGTTTGTGTCTATGAATTGTGGGGTCATTTGTTTGTTCAATTTTCAATGAGTTGGTTTTCGTGCAACGCAGTATTGTTTCACAATAAATATGGTGACACATTAGCAGAAAATCCTACGTGGCAGACAATAAATGTGCATAATACTATCTACTGAAAGTAGTCTAATAAGTCATCGTATAAATTATTATTACTATACATTAATAATACTTTGATACCTAAGTTTAGGGCTCACATTAAAATTTTGCACAGGGCCCCAAAATTTCCTGAGACTGTCCTGGTTATATACCGGCTCTATTTTATCAATAAAGCCAGACGCTTTTGGGGAGTCGGTTGGAAAGCCTACCTTGGGCATCTAAAGCCGACTGTGCTTTCTGGCGTAGTGGATGTTCCAATCCTTAGAAAAGCTCTTATGCTTGCATCAACTAAAAGAATTGATGCCCCCAAAGCACTAAAAAACGCTTTGTCGATGCTTCAATCCACTAAAAAGCATCGATACTCAAATTTGAGTAAAAAGAAATGCCGTGCATGTTGGTTTCGACGGTGATATTTCGAGCTGCCGCGCACCACACGGGCCATGCCAATCCATCTCATATACTCGCCGGCTGTCCCTGACGCGTCCGAAGCTCGCCCGGCCGGTTCATTCGTTCCCGTCCTATAAATAGGAAGCTCCCCGGCGTCGCTAGCTGCACATGCCACCTTCACAATCAGTTTGAACAAATTAAAGCTATAGCTGCGTACACATCAAAAACACCTAGTTGCATCGTCAGACCGAGGAATTAATTAACTCGATGGGTCTTGTCCCGGCGATGGTCCTCGGCATGGCCGCGAGCGCCGCGTGCGCCTACGTCTTCTGGCCGGTCGCCGCTCCGGTGGCGATGATGAAGGCGCCCGGTGCGGCGGGGTTCCTGATCTCGCGTGCTGCCTTCCTCGCCAACCCGCAGCTCTACTTCCATCTTCTTCGCACCGTTGGACCCAAAGCGGCGGCGGCCGCTTTTCTCTGATCGATGCGTCGCACTGCGCATGCCCGTACTTGCTTTTTTTTAGATAATAGAATTTCTGTGCTGCTATACATAGTCCCTCCTTGGTGCTCTACCTGTAGGTGAGACTGCTACCAGTGTCCGTGTACTTACTAATAATACTTGTGTACTCGATCCGCGCCCTACCTTATACTTGTGTACTTATTACTAATAATACTTGGGAATACAAATAACCGAAATATATTTTGTTTCCATTATATAACTGTATTTTCTTTTACGATACTAAGAAATATAATAGATATTCATGCTTGCTTTAGAGTAAATGATGAATCTTCCTTACCGATTTCATATGTCTTATCTTCTTACTTAAAAGCATCATTCATCTGGTGTTCCTAGAAATGAAATCTTCGATTACATCTTATAACTATGGAATACGTGAGGAATAAAAAAACAAATCACTGTTTTACAAATCACAAAAGCAAAAAAAATCTAATTAAAAATAAAGGTACTGTTTAGAGATGGTGTTCATGCTAAATAACTAAACAAGCAGGAAGGGAGAAAATCAGTTTGTGATTAAACCTTGATGCGACGTGTAGAGTTAGTAAATCTGCAGTCCAAACATCTTGCTTCTGGTTATCCTAAGCGGGAGATCAGCAATGGATGAGGGGACGGGAGGGAAATATTAATTCAATGACAAGCTAGAAGGAGATTTTTTTTTTAAAATTGTGTCACGGACTCACCGTGATTGAGAAGATGAGGCGGCAGCCGGGCGCTGTTGGGGGTCACCCCAACAAATTTGTCACACTAAGATTCTCCCACTTCAGATTTTATGTTTTGGGCCTAAACTGGCCCAACAAACCGGCCGACATGTGTAATCCAGTCAAATTTGTTCCAGAACAATTTTTTTTTGTTCCGAAACATTTTTCAGTTGTTCCAACAAAAAATTTTTTTGTTCTGAATAAAAAAATTATTCTAAAATAAAAAAATAGTTATTGAACCTTGTGTGATGATTTGACCGCTAGTCACACATGTGACCTCTAATATTTGGGCGGGAGTTGGCAGAGAGATGAAACGGCAGGACAGAAAGAAGCCTCGTCTGGATGTTGGATTGATTGGTTCTGGGTCTCGACCTAAACCATAAAATGAACTCTACACAATACGTGTTCATATAGAGATCTACAAAGTCCCATAAACTGTATGTAACGTGTACGTTAAACCAGCGGCGGATACAAGCCTACGGCAACTACGACCATGGGTATTGGCGTGGGCTGTTTTTTCTCCATACTGTAGCATATTGTAGCACGATGGCCCAGTGTTCCATGGAGTGGCCCTAGGCATGGGCTGGGCCTAGCTCTGCCCTTGCGTTGCACTACCTATGGCACTACGTGTGTGAGGCTCCTGTATTTATTGAGTACATATACTAAAGCTCCAAGAATTGGAGCAACCTCATGAGTGGCCCCACGTGGGGCCCGTGCACTGTTCATGCGGGTCCTACATACTATTCACGTAGGACCCACGTGGGGCCCCACGTACTATTCAGGTGGGACCCACGTATTATTCAGGCGGGACCCACGTGGGACCCATGTACTATTCAGGCGGGATCCACGTGGGGCCCAAGATTCTATTAAATTAGCCTCTTTATCTTAAAAAAATATTTTCCTTCCATTATTTGACAATACAAAATATATTTAACTACTTCCTACATACAAAAAATAATAACTAAACTTTGTATACTACATTTACATGTGGTAGTTGTACTACTTCTTGGGTTTTGATTTTCCTCCGTAAACCCACAAAATATAATTAGACTGTTCATTCATTTCTAATCTTACTTTTTTTTCCTACTAAAGTAATTAAACTATACCTACTGACACAAAAAAAAACCTAAGGAAAAATTACCTGTACCTCTATACTACAATGCTTGAGATTGGCAGGCTCTCAGACACAAAACTACTATGCCCGCTTTACTGTAATTTTTTAGATCTAACTCAATACATTGATACGATGTTGCTTTGAACATAGTAACAGATAATATCTTTCTATTAATATTTTAGGTCCACGTTTTTGGTACAGGCGCGCGTAGCGCGCCAACCTGACTAGTTTTACGCGCGCCAACCTGACTAGTTTCTATATTACAATCCCCCGGGCTCGGCGGCTGGCTAGCCTATCCACGTCTGCAAAAAAAATTTCCACCGTCCCATGGTTCATCTATGGCGTTCCGCTTGCGCACCGCTTCCGCATCCTGTAGCTAGTGTGTGGTGCGGCTGAAAATATGTTAGGCTCTGGAGCCATCTCATCATCTCTCGTGGTGCCACCTTCTTTCTTCCTTAGTGCTACCCAGGCACAGCTAGAACCTCGCATTGGGCTGCTGCCGCGGTGAGGTCCACGGCGCCAGCGCCGCCACATTTGGGAGCCCCAACACCGGTGACTACAGCTCTAGATGGGTTTCTTAACGCCATCAAGCTCAGAGCGTTGCTGGCGGAGAGCGGCCTCGGAGTCTGCAAGGTGGAGCCGTAACCCTCACAACTCGACTCCGTCAAGCGCCCATGGGGTGCTCGACGCTCGCCACCGCCCCGCTCCACTCCTCGCAAGGCAGGAACCAGCACAGGCAGCGGCGGCGGCACAGTGCAAGCCCGCACGCAGGAGGCAGCGGCGGAGCGCTGGGCCTCGCGCGCAGGCAGCAACAACGGCGGCAGCGTGCAGCTCCGCAGGCGGCCGTGGCAGGATGCACAGTGCAGGTCCGCGCGCAGGAGTTAGCAGCGTAGCGCCGGCCCTATTTGTTTCCGCTTATAAGCAGATTCTCGATCGAAAAAAAAGCTAGAAGCCCGCCCAAACATCTATTAAAATCGGATTCTTTGGACCGCTGCTTCCCAGCGAATCAGGGAAACAACTTGAACCCGGATTCCACCTATGGCTCCCTGACCCGTTTCGCTAGTAAGCGAGCAACTTTTTCCGTCGCTGCCCCCGCCTCTCTTCAACTCGACGATCAACGCCCGCCCTCCTTGCTGCCGCGCCGCCGCCCTCTCCATGCTCGTGCTCCGAGGCCCGCCCCCTGCTGCCGCACCGCCGCCCGCTCTCCCCTGCTGCCGCGCTGCGCCACCGCCCTCCCCTGCCGCCGTGCCGCCGCCCGCCCTCCCCTGCTGCTGCGCAGGACCTCAAGCCGGGGCGGAGGCGGCCGGCCGGAGCTCCACGACGAGGTGGAGGCGGCGAGCCGCGTGGGGCCTCGAGCCGGGGCGGAGGCGGTCGGCCGGCGCCGAGCTCCACGATGAGGCGGAGGCGGCGAGCCGCATGGGGCCTCGAGCCGGGGCAGAAGCGGTCGGCCGGCGCCGAGCTCCACGATGAGGCGGAGTCTGCGAGCCGGCGCGGGACCTTGAGGCAGGGCGGAGGCAGTCGGCTCCAAAGCTCCATGCCCGGACGGACGCAGGCACGACGATAGGGGCAAGCGCGAGCGGTGGAGAAGGCGCTGCGTGTGAGAGAGTAGGAAAAAAAAGTAGGATTCAAGGGCACTTCAGATGTTCTACCACTTATTCTAGAGAATCGACTTAAAATAATTAGGATTGCCAAATACCCATCTTATTCAGACAGCCGATTCTCCACGCATAAAACTTATCATAGAATTTTCTTCCTAGAAAAGTGAGATCCAAATAAGCGGAAACAGGGTGTAAGGCGCAGCTCCGCAAGCGGCCATGGCTCCCCATATCCTCATCGGTCGCGGGCGCCGGCACCTCCCCATCTCCATTTCGACATACGCGCCCCGCCCTCAGTAGCCGCTGGCGCCCCCGGCGTTGCCCACCTCTGCTTCGTGCCTCGCTGGATCCCGCTGCCGAGGGGAGCGGGCGCGGTGCAGGGCGTCTGAAGCAGAGTGCACGGAGCGTCATCTCCCGCCCAGGCCGCCACCTGCGCGCACCGGTCTCCGCCCGAGCCCACTCCGTCATCGGACTCCGACGACGGCGCGGGTGCCGTTGGTATCAGCCGCTCATCCGGCCGCAGCACCACGTCCCTCATCCTCCACCGCCTCCAGCGCGCAGGCTTCTCCCCGGAGGGACCACCACAGGCCGCGGCGTCCCTACCACCGCACCCGCAATGGGGGTCGATTGAGGACGTGTTCCACGCGGACGGCGGCTTGCTCCCCCAACGCTCGCAGTGGGTTCGATTCCAACGCCTTCTATGCCGTTTCCCATGGGAGCGCCCGATGCCGGCGCCTGAGGCCGCGCTGCGGGCGGCACGGTCACCGGCGTGGACAGCGGAGCTGAAGCTCCCAGCCGCTGAGCTCAGGCGGCTGCAGCACGCGTCGGCGGCGACGGGGTCACGCGGGAAGTCGTCCATTCCTCTCTATTTCTTCCTTCTCTCTTTCCTCTATTTTGTGCCAGCCTTCACGCGCATCGCCAGTGCTATTTCGTCTCTGCTAGTTGCTCTCCCTCTGCTCTTCTTATAGGTGGCCAACCGGGCCGCACGGCACGGGCACGGCCCGAGCACGGCCGGCACAGACACGCCGAGGCACGGCGGCGCGCCGTTCCGCGCAGTGCCGCCGTGCCAACATCCCGGCCCGGGCACGGCCCGGTAAGGGCGCCGGCGTGCCGTGACGTGCCGTTGGGCACGCCGGGCCCGAGCGGCGCAGCGGTCTGCGCGGGGCAGCGGCGGACGACCGGCGACGGCGGCAGCCGGGGGTGACGGTGGAAGCGGTCGGCGAAGGCGCGGACGGAGGCGAGCGAGCTGAGGTTGAGCGTCAAGGGGATGCAGACCCGCGTGCCGCGCCGTCTCGGCTCCGGCCGTCGATGTCGCTGAGGAAGGGATGGAGGACCGGAGGAGAGAGGAGGCTCGATCGGCGGCGGCCGGGGGAGCAGCGCTGCGGCGGCGGCCGGGAGGGGCGGAGCAGCGCTGCGGCGTCGGCGGCGGCGGCGGCGGCGGCGCGGGAGAGGAGCGGCGCGAGAGAGAGCGGCGGCGCGAGGGAGAAGAGGGAGCAGAGCGAGAGAGAGCGACGGCGTGAGGGAGAAGAGGGAGCGGAGCGGCGCTTAAACGGGCCACAAACATGTCGGCCCACTAACCGGGCCGGGCCCGTGCTAGTGCCGCGGGCCGCTTCGCCGGCCCAGGCACGGCCCGGTGTTTGGCACGGGCACGGCACGAGCCCGAACGGCCACAGGCCGGGCCGTTCTCGGGCCGTGCCTGTGCTGGCCCAACGGGCTCGGCCCAGTTGGCCACCTATAGCTCTTCTCTTTCCTCTTCTAGTGTAGAATGCAAATATCTGGATCGAACAGACTCCCCGTTACCTCAACTCCATTCAATACGAGCTCTTCCAGGTACGCATCTATAGCGCCAATCCTTTTCCCTCTCCACTTCTAAATTTCTAATGCTGTTTAATACTACTAGTAGAGGTGCACGTGCCACAAGCACGTGTTTAAAGAAACATTATATAAAAATAATTGGATTGTATCAAATGACTACAAAAAATTTAAAAATATTTGTTAATTTCATAGAAATCTAATCTAATATAATATAATATAATATAATATAATATAATATAATATAAACTAATAAACGAATCACCATGGCAATGTAGAATGGGAATTTCATAAGTGGAGTTTGCATGGTACACATAATCCAAGGAATAGAAAATCACTATATTTCAGCAGATTTACACCAAATATTTGATACATGTCCTCCGATGAAGTCTCCTAGCTATCATCATGGTTTACCATTAAAGTAACGTTAAAGTTTTTTTGCTACAAATATAGCACTCATAACGACAAGCTCTACTTTAGTTTTATAAATGATAGCCACCACCATTAGCCCTTTCTCATCCAACATCTCAAACCTCTTCCTCCTCGTCAAGGCCCTATCATAAATATAAAGAGATCAGTAAAACATTTGTTATTCAAGGTTATTGAATCAAGTAGTAGAAGCTGCAAGTCACAAGCTCCTAGGGCAAGCAAAAAGCTGACATACACATGAAGTTATTTTCAATTCAACATTACAGGAGAAATAGCATTTATCCATATAAAATGAGTAGTATTTACTAAGAATAAACACACAGACAAAGAGAACCTATTTTAAGACCTTTTAAATAGGCAATCCTTATGTAAATAACTAATTAATATGAAAGAATATGCACTGATGAAGATACATTTTATATTCCACATGCAAGTAATAAGACTTTAGTAGTCAAATTTACTATTGAGAGACACATACAAAATTATTTAACAATAGAATTCTTATAGTTCAATGTTACAGTGCATGTGAAAGAACTATATTCAGTGTGATAGCACAACTAAAATTAAATAAGGAGAAACATGGTAATGTTTCACTAAAAAACTTATTTTGTTGTGAGAAAAAGATACAAACTACAGAGCACCTGAAAAGCAAGATGAAAATGGCACAACATGAACATGTAACTTGACCAAAACACCAGGAACAAAAGGTATTAAGAAAAGGACTCGCCGGGGCAATGCTTAAAACATAATCAACATCCACACGGCTGCCTTCTCCCAGCCAGTTAGATCCTCTCTGAATTGTATGAGAAAATGAAAACTAATTTCACATTTTACTTCCATGAGACCAAGCATAGTACCAAATGCATTGCAGGAGCCCTTTAGCTTAAAAGAATTTACTGCAAGGATACCAGATGAGGCAATACAGAGAGTTATTTCACATAGCAATCAAATGGCTTAAACAGATCAGGTAAGCACAAACATTGGCATCAGAAACTTTTTAATATGAAGAAGAATTAGGGCCTCACATGATTGCTTTGTCATCCTCAAATTGAGCTACAGTAGTAGGATCCAAGGTAGTTTTCGTTGCTGCCAAATGATCAAGAAGATTGAAGAATTAGAGACTCAAACTTGGAGCCACAACAATCACAAGATCTAAGAACTATTGACATATAACAAGCAAGCTCATGACGACCTGTTGGCATGCACCATGAGGGTCTGGTCAAGCTTGCGTCGAAATTAGAGTGAACCATAGAACTGCAAAAAAAGTCTGCTTGAATAGAAAAATAAAATAGGTTTGGTAGAAAAGGCAACAAAGTACTTATCGAGCATATTGATTGCAAGTAATATTCAGATTGTATTATAATTTATTCTCAATGCAAAGTGGCAAACATCACTTCAAGTTGTAAAAGTACAGAAAATCATATACCTTTGTTCTTATTCAATATAGCTATACCTGGCGATATGGTGAACATATGCACGGCAAGCATGTGTTTTTTCTCTACATCCTTCTCATATTCAGTAAGCCAATGATTATAATCATTTCCAGCAAAGGATCTAAAATGGAAATGCAGATATTACGATTTTAGGAATATGAGAACCATATCTAACATGTAACTCAATACTGCAATCGGACAACGCACGGGCACTTGTATATTTTGCTTGATGTATGCAAAACTACTACATAGGAAGAAAATTTATTCCAAGACTCATGTAACAGGAAAAGCAGACATCCTATCAAATACTTCTCTATGAGGCAAAGCAAATATCCTTAAATTAGGTTTCACTTTTCAGTTATAGCAAAATAATTTAGAGCAGCGATTGTACATATATAGCTGTTGAGCTCATTTTTCAAATAACATCATCAACAACTACTGTAGAATAGTTTGTCTAGTTCATCTATTGAGACAGTATTGCTGGAACTCTTACTGTATTGGTCAGTTCCTTTTCCACTCTCTAAAATTCTGCACAAGGAAAATGGGAGAACAAAGTAAATAAGCTGTCACAAGGAAAAAGATTCATTGATTTCACGGCAGGTGCTAACTTGTGAAGCATTGTCACAAGAATATGAAGGCTCACTTCACTACTCGGTCTTCCTCTTCCTGTGCTGACATATACATCATATATGTCCACTCTACTTCATTGTAGTCTTACAAGAGAATAAAAAAGAAACCAAAAAGTTGATATCAGTGTGCATACCATATACTAACTTAAAGCATAATAATATTTGCTTTCCTCTTGTATGTCATGTCAATGAACATCTCTAGCAAAATAAAAAATAAATCAGATGAACTTTGTCTCAAATACACCACCTATCCAAAAATAAAGAGTCCATGTGACACTGATCGCGTTAACAATAGTGAGCTGAAAAATCTATACTACTTGCTTGCGTAACCTTGATCTCCTCGCAGACTCCCTGTTAGACTGTTTTTGCCTCTCCCCCTTTAATTCTCGTTCAACCTGAAGAAATATGAATATTTAATCAAATAAATAGGTCTGAATAAGACTCAATTATAAGCTGTAACTTTGCACAAGCTAACAAAATCACCAAATCAAGAGACAGTCTATAACAATTGTGCACACGATATAATCAGTTTCAGGAAGTGTCCAATCATACCAGCAGAGTAACACTATCACGCCGGGCCAGTGCCAACCCATGACTCGCTTCCTCCTGCACTGCAGGAACGGCAGGAGAAGCGCTCCAAAAGTCTATCCCAATGTTTAAATTCGGGGTGGCATTAGGACGAAGCGCCACCCGCCCAGGCGTAAACACTGGAAGCTTTGAGGCAGACCTCCCCTTCACTGCTGGATATGGCGACTCAATGGCAGCATAGCGCACAACAACAGCTTGAGACGGCTCGCCTGGCAAATAACAATCATTAACCGCCCGCTCCTTTCCAGCAGAAAATGCTAAAGAATATTTCTTGAGTTATTTTGTGGAGTAGGGAACACCAATCATGTCATTGACTTGGCACACAAGATAATGCTAGCAAATGCTTGAAGGCAAGATTGGTCAAAATCTAGAGAGACGGTTTCGACAATAATACAAGCACCTGGTGTGCATGGGATGAATGAGATGCAAATTGGGAAAATCCGTGGATTTGAACGGAGCAGACCTGGGATGCCAGAGTGAAAGGCGGCCGTGTAGCGGGGGTGGCGCCCGCATCCTCGCTGGACTGTGCCCTCCCCCCGCAACGCCGACGAGAAGGGCGGAGGCATGCCAGGGAGGCCAGAGTAGTGATGGTTGGGCAGTTTGGTGCCTGGGAAGAGTGTCGCCAGGGAACCGTCGGGCAAGTCAGGGACAGGCGCGACTGTGGGGGCCGACCTTGAGCATCCCCGATGCGGCGGCAGGGCCGGCAAGGGTGGGGATCGGCTGTCCCGACCTCCAGCCGCCGTGGCGGTTCCACCCCTTCCTCCTCAACAGCTGGATCCGCCGGCCCTGGCTCCGCGAGGTCGTCGCACGTGTCGCCTACATGCCCTCCAACTCCTCGCCCACCTAGGCTGGGCGCACATCGTGGAGGGAAGGAGGAGGTGGCGGCATGTAGGGGCAGCGGATAGGGGGGCACACATCAAGGGGGAGGGAAGGAGAAGGGGGTGGCCGCCACGCACCCGCCGGGCCCACGGCCGACCACCACAACGCCGCTTTCCTCCGGCGATGCCCAAGCCGCCCCTTGCGGCCGTCACCCGCCTCCTCGCCAGGCTCGCCCTCGCCATCACGTCCATGTGGCTTCTTGTGGTGGATTGAGCGAATAGGGAAGGAGGCCGACGGGAGATGGAGTGTGCGAGGAGATAAATCGCTGAGAGAGGATTCGAAGAAGGAAAGAAACAGGGGAGAGGGAGGAAGAGATGAGCATGCATCGTGATTTGCGGGAGGGATCGGAGCCGGTAATGCAATCGCGAGGGTGGGTACGCGGAGCGGGTAAAGGAGAGTGCGGTGACAAAACAATTTTACTTTTGGCGGAATCATTCTCTAGCTCTTCGTTTTTTCGGTCTGCCCCGGCGCTGTCAAACTAATTGTCTTACATGTGGGCCTTCAAAAGTTGTTTTGTGAGAGGAATGGGTAGGATAATTTTGGTGAGAATTGTATCCAATTCTTTCATCCTTTATAGTATAGAATAGTATAGATGAAATGCGTTGCATCACTTTTCTCTTCCATAGGTTAATTAGGAATCTAGATCTACTAATTCCAATCAGAAATCTAGATCAGGTACGCATCTGTAGCGCGTCATTTTTCCTCTCCACTTCTAATTCTGTTTAATCCTATCAGATGTGCTGCATTATCTCTTTTCTCTTCCATGGGTTAATTAGAAATCTAGATCTACTAATTTCTCTTCGCTATGATCATTCAAAGAGGCGTTTACCTCTAAGATTATTGAGCTCTGCACCACACTAATCTACAATTGAACAAGTAATAATATAAGTTCGTACATTATTTATTTATTTATTTTGCATAAGTGCACAAGATAGGAGACGTTCAAAGGGATACTGATTGTATTTTCATTTTTCATTAATTGAACTTTCAGTTCTGTTTAAGGCATATGGATTGAGGGTTACTTTCCAATTGAAAATGAAAAGGGTTAGAACAGAGTACATTGTGTATTTAAACAACAATGATTTTCAAGGACATTCCTTGCTCTGGGAGGGAAATTTTTTTGAAGCTGTTGTATGAAATACAAAACAAAGTTGACTAATGCTCCAAACTTATACTTTTTAATATTAATTATTTAGTGATATGGTGAAAAGGAAATATTATTGTTCAAATAAGCACCTCGATAGGTTTTGATCAAACAGCCAGTGAGCAGGATAACTATTGGAACAATTTCATCTTTATCGCAAACAGCATCGATGTTGAGTTGTGTTGCTTTCTGACCCAACGGAGAATCTGGTAAATTTTAATAGCTCTCATTTTGTCCAATCTATTTGTTTTTATCATAATACAACATAGATGGTTCTAAAAATACCTCTAATATTATTCTCCTAATGCCTTTGCAGAAATCCAATTATCACTATATCTGAAGCCTACTACTTGAAGTGAACCTGCATTTCTAAAAAAAAAGCCTGGTAAGCCTCATCTTCTGGAAGTCAATGTATTATCTGTCTAGATGTAATTAAATTTAAAATTAAAGTACATGACTACAAGTCTTTATAACTATTACAAAAATAAAGAATGGCAACCAGGCTGACACTATTTTTCCAATATTATTTTCTTTTTGCTTTATTTTCCTTCATCTCTTATCTGTTCTTTCAGTTACTTCATATAAATCTTCCCTTACTTCAGATGTACTAGAACCCTGTTTCTACTCACACTATTCACCTTTCTTTTTCCTTTTCTCCTTGCCTTTTCCCTTTTTTTATTTATTGTAAACTACCAGGTCAGATCAATAAGCTACCAAGAAATATGTTCGTAATTAGCGCATCATTCATCTCCCGGCTAAAGGCTGCTGCAATTCGATGTCAACTACCAGGTCAGATCAATAAGCTACCAAGTCAGGTTCCCATTCTTCTGCTTATCATAAGCACTCTAAAGGAACTCCACAATGGCTCAGGATGGAAACACGGATCCGACAGACTACATGTACAAGGTATGTTCTTATCAAACACAGCAATCATACGGAACCACAGCTGAAGTCAGGCTATTAGCAGAAAATATTGATTCATGAAACGCCTGAAATACTTAAGAGAAGTAGACATGATTTAAAATCCTGATGGAACTGAAATTCATTAGATAAACAGAAACAATAAGTTCCTGCGGGTCCTGTAACAAAATGATCTAGAAGTCTTTTTTTTTCTCATGTTCAGTGGGTCAGCTTTAAGTCCTAGTGCCAGTTAATTACAAAGAACTCAGTTATTTTTTTGGTTAATAAGGATCTTCATCTAATGCGCTTATATTAATTTAGTCCTCCAGGTAAGATGACATTGGAAATTTTCATATGCAGAGAAAAGAAACACAAGCAAAGCTGGCGCATTGTCTGCGCACGCTTTGGTCACTCTGATGGAGAAAAGGCTTCAACGATGTGAAGATCCATGAACATCATTCTGATAAAAGGAAAGGAAGTATCAGATTAAGAGGTGAAATAAACATAAGAGAGAAATGCTACTCCATAATAACTCTTGGTGGGTTATGCTTCTGTCAGCAACCCTGAGGAGCAGCCGGCATCGTCAACAAATGGGCCGCGCAGGAGTAAACGGGCTGCTCAGCCCAATCGCCGCTTCATCAACAATGAATGGGCCTGAGTGGCGTGGGTTCACGTGAGTTGAGCGTATAAAGGAGAGGGTGAGCAGGAGAGAGACAGGAAGAATATTATTGTAACAAACTATCTCCACCTGAGAAGCTGTCCTCGCGGCGTCGTCGCCAAATTCTTTTTGTCTTCCTCTGCTCTTGCCTTCCTTCCTCTGAATCTACTTCCGCTACCTCTGATCCTACCTCCGGTACCTAACAATTTGGTATCAGATTCGTCGATTTTGGGGTCTCCTACTGTCGATTCTTATAATCCATCGGTTGACTCGGCACCGGATCCGGTTGAGCTCTTCCGATAGATAGGCAAATTGCTCTTCTCGGAATCTCGTAATTCCTTTCCTCGCTGAGTCGATTTGTGGCGTGAATCCCAGTCTGAATCACCTTCCACCTCACGAACACTTTACTCGCCTCCAACGTCGACAAGGTGCCATGGATCCGGCGCACAAGGTCCTCCTCGACGAGATATCCAAGCGCTTCTCCGACGAGCTCTCCAAACGCTTCGACGAGAACGACGCCTCCTGGATCAAGCGTCTCTCCGACCGGGACGAGATTTGGGAGCAGCAGCTCTCTGATCTGAAGGCGACGCAAGGGGCGCGCATCGTCGGCCTGGAGAAAGCTATTGGCGAGATGCAGGATTGGCGTCCCGAGGTCGACGGATCCATGGACGACATCAAGCTGGAACTCAAGAAGTTGAACAAGCACTTCGATCGTTCCGCACTGGAGAACCCGGCGACCGCTCACGGCATCGTCGCGTCCTCTCCTTCGGCTGCCGGAGTACCAGCCGACTGGCCCCGTGGGCACCGCCATGACAACAACCACCGGGAGGATGGATACGGGTCCGTCACGACCGTACTTCATCCCCCGGTCAAGGGTAAGCTTCCAGGACTGGGTGAGCCAGGAGGGCAAAACAAGTGTCTACGTGCCACACCACTCCAATTCCAAAACGAGGCAACACACAACTGATAAGGAAACAAAATAGACAACATCCATAAACGTCGCACTGTGCACGGACTGAGATCCCCCCCCCCCCCCCCCCAACAAAAGAGTGCACCAAGCAATCAGGGAGCCTAGGAAACAAAAACCTATCAGGCTGCTACTGACCGAGCCATGCCCCCAGAAATTCGAGGTAACAGGAAGGAATCAGCTCCAATCGATAGCGGGGATTCAATAGCGGGGATTCAGCTCCAATCGGCAAGGGAGGGACTCGAAGCATGGTAGGTGGACTTGACCCCAAACCATAAAAGAGGAAACGAAGTGCCCCCGGCACGGCCGCACCATGGGGTCCAACCAGAGCCATGGACCGATGGTTCAATTAAGCACTGCCCCATCATCCAGCAATCAAATCGGCCACAGATTGAAGGGAGGGGAGGACCAAAAAAACTCGGAATCGATGCCAGCCTCCTTACCCGTGGAGGATATTACGGGGAACTGTTGGTGAAGAGTGTCTCCGGTAGGGATGAACACTACAACAACTTCGGAATACGCACGAAGACTAAGAAAGCACACAGAAGATGGTACCGTTGCCTTTGGATAGGCGTCTGGTTTCAGCTCACTCCGTATTCAATGTCCCATCAATGACTGTTATACATGTATTTATATGCGGCAGTTCACCTACCCGTTTGCCAAATTACACCGTGATACTCCCCAACTATTAGATTCCTAGAATACTTCGTGGGTATACAAGTAATATTACATCTTGGTAGTGGTTCACAGCCAGGCAGCCGACCTGGGCCCACCGTGGGCCCGGCAACGGTCTTCGTTCGTCGACTGCGAGGGGCTTCGGCGAGCCGAAGCCCCGACCTCTGGCTTATTTCCCGTGGTTCTTCAGTTTGCCTGCGCCGGGCCCTTCGCGCCGCGCCGAAGGCCTCTTCCTCCGTAGTCTTCGTCTCCAGACAAAGTGCTTAGGCCTCGTCGTTCTTGATCGACACGGTTATCAGTCGTTACGTCTTTGGTAGATGCCCTTCGGTGAAGGGACCGAAGGTGGCGTCCCCAACAGTAGCCCCTCGAGGCTGTGGTCCTTCCTTGGAAGACCTCAGCCTCGACTCGAGCTGGCGTGTCAGCGCTCGAAGCGCCACCCTTCGATCCTTGCCTGCTGTCACCTCTTCGGGCGAGGATCGAGCCTTCCTGCGACATCAAGCCTTCGTGGGGATCACTGAAGATATTTTGTTTATTCACTATTGCTTTTGGTTAAAAATAAAAATGTGAAAATAGCAAAGGCATTAAATAAAGGAGACGGAGCGTCGCCGCTCGAGGCGGATCCTAAAAAAAGACAGTTGTGCCCCTCTGCGCGCCCCTGTGCATGGCGTTCCACGGAGGGCAGAATCATCCCGCCTCCCCCTTATAAAAGCAGGGGCGCGTGTCGCTATCGGCTCACTTGCCCTGCCGTTTTCTTTTCACCCTTCGCTCTCCGGTGCGCCCCGCATCTATTGCCGCCAAAGGCCTTCTTCACTTTGCGCTCACACTTCGCAAGCCCCTTGCTTCGCCGTTTTAACCAAGGCTTCTCCCGTCATGGTGCCAAGGAAGGATCGCGCGAAGGCTCCACCATCTTCGCTCTTGGGGCCTTCGTCGATGACCGAAGATATGCTAAAGGACCTGGAGAAGCGCCGAGTGATCGCTCGTCGCGCTGCGCGGGTCCCACCCTCGACAGATGTTTACGCAAACCCTGAAGATGACGAGGTTATCGTGTTCAAGGACTTCTTCGCCACCAGCCTCTGTTTTCCTCTGGAACCTGCCGTGGTGGACATCTTCCGACGATACGGGGTTTATCTACACCAGATGACTCCCAACTCCTTCGTCCGGCTGAACCTCTTCATGTGGCTAGCGAAGACTTGCTATGTTTCTCCCACCGTGGAGAACTTTGCCCGCGTGAGCCGCGTTCACTACCAACCGAAGACCATCATGATCCGCGGTGGAGCCCCTGTATGGCTGCTACACCTTCGCATTTCAGATGACCGCGCCTAGCCCCGTCGCTGCATCGAAGAACAAATGGTCAGGTGACTGGGCCTCATGCTGGTTTTATCACAAGGTCCCCCTTGACCCGGTGACGAAGCGCCACCCCCTTGTGGTTAAGAACATTGGGGATTTGGGGGACACTCCGAGCGTCGAGTTGGAGCGCCTGCCCGAACACGAAGCATACCTCTCGGTTCTTTGGGAGGTATCAAAGGCCTTCAGCATGCGGGACATCACCGAGGAGTATGTGGCGTGCGGATGCTTTGCTGTGAAAGCTGGGTGGACTATCCCCTCGTGGTTGCCGGAGGAGAAGTGTGTCAATGGCATTCCCGTGCCCGACTTCGCCGAAGCATTTCAGCTTGGAAAAGAACGCGAGTCTCCTATACGCAACTTGTTATGCTCTTTTGGCTTTGGTAACTTACCTGACCTTTGTTTTTCAGAAATTGATGCAAGAGCGGTGGAGGGCCGGGCTGATGAAATCCTCGGCCCCGAGTCGAGCAACGAGTACGATCTCTTGCTGGCGAAGCTCGAGGGGACCCGGAAGAACCGGGTGTTTCGATTCTTCAAAATCGAAGCTCCTCAGCGTGTCGCCGAGTCGAGGCTTGCTGACCAGAGGAAGAAGAAGGATGCCGGGGCTGCTCCCTGAGGCGGTGGGAGCTCGGCTGCAACCATCGTCTTGGAGAAGAGGAAGAAAAGGAAGGGGGCTCTGGCTCTGGAGCATCGAAGCGTCCCAAGCTATTGGAACAAATTCTCAGTGGCTCGCCCCTTCGGAGTAAGGGGGAGTCCGAAGGCGCTGGCAGTGCCAGGAACAGCCCGTTGGGTCCGAAGGCTGCGGGTGAGCCCTCTGCGCCCGCCAAGCGTGCACCAACTGTGGAATACAGCACTCTTGACCCGGAGAGCAACGAGGAGCTGCGGGGATCTCCTATCGTCGACGTTGGTACGCCTGCACCGATTTCGAAGCCTGCTGGTGCCAGCGATGACTTCCGTTCACACTGCAAGTCCCGCAGTTCGTCCTCCTCCTCCGAAGATGATGGAGATGAGAAGGGGAGTGCGGCCGGTGTCCTGGCTGGCGTCCCTCAAACGAAGATGCCTGCCGGTGCTGCTGCCGATGAAGAAACGAACTCCAGCTCCTCGGACAGCAGCATCTACCTTGTCAGCACCTCGGATCCCGAAGAGGTGGCCACACAACTGGGTGTCTCGGAGGCCAAGCTTATAGGTGGCAATGTTGTGGGCAGCCTCCGGTTCGAAAGCCGTGATTGCGAACGGAGCTTTCTTGCTTCCGCAAGCCATTCCTTCAGCTTCCCACTCCTGGAGCGGAGGCTAATGAGGACCGGAGTGCCCAACATGCTCCAGTGTGCCGAAGACCTGGCCTTGAAGTCTCTGGTGGCTTCGCGCTGCGCCGCTTGGCAGCTCCGAGCCGAAGGCATGCAGTCCTCACGTGCGGCGGAATTGGAAGAAAGAATTGCTGCCCTGGAGAAGGAGAAGGCTGATCTCCAAGCTTCGCTCGCCTCAGCCCGCTCCGAGGTCGATGCGACCTCGAAGCAGCTCACCGAGGCCTGTCAGCGAGCCAGTGCCGCGGAGGAGGAAGCCAAGAAGGTGGAGGAGCGTCGGACCAAGACGAAGGAGACATTGGGTCGGTTCTGCGAAGTTATCGCTTCCGGTGCCGAGCTGCTCCAAGCAGATATCCACAATCTGCTCGAGAGGTTTGGGCTGACGCCCCCTGAGTTGTCTGAGGAAGATAACGTTGGGGTGGCTGAGCTGTTCCGCTGGCTTCGCGTCTGCGTGGCTATGGCTGACACTGGCAGTCTCTTCTACGGAGACCTGAGCGCAGCCATCGCTGCCCGTGCTCTGAGCGCCTCAGTGTGCGGTCTCCTTCTGGCGGATTCGGGCAACTCCGGGAGTATCACGAAGGCGCAGCTTCGCACGCTTTGCGACCGATCATTCCAGTGGCCGTCTGCCGAGGCCATGCGGCCCGAGGTCCTACCTGCGCTGCCCAACAACATTGCCAAGAACTTTGCTGAGACGTTTTTCCGAGAGAGGGGTCGCGGGCTGGTTCAGCTAGAGGGCGAATGCCTGAAGGAGCAGGTAAATGGGCTCCTCTTGTCTATCGCTTCACACCGTTTTGTCATGGCTGATTCTGATTTGTGTTTCAGCTGCAAGCCAAAGCCGAAGCCTGGGCTCGCGAAGTGGTGGGGGATGCCGCTGCTAGGGACCTCCCAGATTCTGACCCCAAGGCGGCGAGTGGCAGCGCTGAAGGCGACGATGGCCGAGGAGCCGGCGATGGAGCGCCCGGAGAGGTGTGAGGGCTAGTAGATTTGTTGACCCAAGTATTGTGCAAAATGTTTTGTAACTTACACATTCGGTGTCTGCGCAGGACCTTGCGTTGCAACCTGCACAGATCACCGAAGGTATATTACCTTTGCGGATGAGCCGCGGTGATTTCTTTGTGTCGGGGACCTCATAGGCAAACTTTCATGCTCGCCGACCTTGGGTTAGCTTCGGTGAATTTTGGTCCTTCAAGAAGGATATTTATGAACGACTGAATGTGCAATCGGGTTGTTTTTACGAAGCGTATTAGCGCGACCCGGAGAAGCACACGAAGACACTTTCTGACCGTGCACTTCGCCGCGCAATTAAACGAATCCTTGACACTAGTGTTCCTTATAGCGCGCCCGTGGGGCTTCTGGAACCGAATCCCGAGCCTGTGGATGAGGACCCATCTGCGTCCGAATTTATGTATCATTTTGGAGGCCGAATCATATCGGATTCCAGCTGACGCTGCCCTGCCTTCGGTTGTAGGGCCCGAGTTTGAAGCTTTTCTTCGGAGGTTGGCCGAAGAGATCATAGATCAGGCGGTCCTTGGACTAATAGACGAAGCGGACCGTATAGTTTTCTAGGAAGATTCCTCGGATGTAATAGATGATGCTGTGTAAGTGTGCATGTCTATGTAATTGATGATGGGGCGAAGCCTTCTTGTAAATATTTGTTGTGTTTGACCAAGGAGTAAAATAATGAAATGTACTCTAGCGATCGATTTCAAGTGTTAAGCCGCTTTTGGCTTGCCAGGGAGCTCTAGGCTGCTAGCCCCGTGGCTGTGAATTGTTGTTACGGATGCGAAGCGCCAACCCCCCCCCCCCCCCCCCTTTACGGAGGCACGGGGATGGAGCGATTTGATCGTTTGTGCCTCGGTGCCCCGATCGTGCAATTTCTGTGTGCGAAGCGCCACCCCCCCCTCTGCTCAATCGGAGGGCTGTGGCTTAGTGGAAACTGTACTTTTTGGGCAGGCTTTGGCTCTTTGAGTCAAATGCCAGATTCTAGCCTTTGGCGTTGCGCGTCAGGACTTTCCTTAGGATGCCTTCGGCTCTTTAGCGCGAGTAGGTCATTCCTAGCCTTCGGCATTGTGCGTGACAGGACTTTCCTTAGGATGCCTTCGGCTCTTTAGCGCGAGTGGGTCATTCCTAGCCTTCGGCATTGTGCGCGACATGACTTTCCGTGCCTTTGTCTCTTACACGCTTAAGGACTTTCTTTGCCTTTGGCTTTTCACACATAAGGACTTTCTTTGCCTTCGGCTTTTCACACCTAAGGACATTCTTTGCCTTCGGCTTTTCGCCCATAAGGACTTTAACTCATGAAGTGAAGCTAAGGGGTACAGGGCCATTCAGCCACTGCGATCCATGCTTACTTCTCTGCGAGCATTCTCGCTTGTTATGCACGGATGACTCTTCTCTTCGCTTAACAGAGAGGGATAGACTCTTCGGTGCGCCCTTGCCTGACTGGACTCTCTTTCTTGGGGCCTTGTTTATATTTCACAGGGGAGTTACATAAGGGTTTCGCCTCGTTAAAAACCTCACACCTTCGGTTACCGATGCGATTACACGAAGGCTTCCCCTGTGAGGAAAAGAGTACGGGCCCTGGGTTACAATGCGCGACCTTGTCGCAAGTAAAAGAAACAAGATTTTACAAGTCAAAAAAGAAAAGCGTCTAAGCTACAAGACCCTTCGATTATCTACCCTCCGGCGGCTTTTACAGAGTCCTATACATAGTACTTCTGTAGCATGTCCTTGTTCCACGAGTACGGGTCTTCGACGCCTTCTAGGGTGCGAAGCCTGCATGCTTCGGGCCTTGCCATCGAAGTGACCAGGAAAGGTCCTTCTCACTTGCTGTGCATTTTTCCCTTCGTCTTTGTCTTCGGCACACGCCTGAGTACGAGATCTCCTTCCTTGATCTGCCTGGGTTTAACCTTTTTGTTCTTCCACCTTCGCATTTCATTCTGATACTTGCCAAGGTTAATGGCGGCTTGTATCTTGACAGCTTCGATGCTGTCGATGGTTGTCTCAATGTCTTCATGGGAAGCTTCGCTTGTCCTGCAAGATCCCAGCTTGAGTTCCTCTGGTGTCATCGCCTCTTCGCCATATAATAGTTTGAATGGCATGAACTTTGTGGCTCTAGACTCGGTTGTGTTATGAGACCAGACGACATTCGGTAGCTCATCCGCCCATTTGCCCTTCGGCTGCTCTGTGATGTTTTTTTTAATGCCTGAGAAGATGATGCCATTGACTCTTTCAACCGCTCTGTTGGACTGTGGATGGTACACCAAAGCGAAACATAATTTTGTTCCTAGCTGCGTGCAGAACTGTCTGCGGCACACAATATTTTGCCAGAAGAATTTCTGCAAGGCTCCGGCCGTGATCTCCCGGAGGGCTTTGGCTTCGATCCATTTGGAGAAGTATTCCACGGCCACGGCGGCATACTTGTAGTTTCCCGGAGCCATCGACGCCAATGGCCAAACCAGAGATATGAGCTGCACCTCATCTGGAGGGAGCTTGCTGTATGGGGCATGTCTCTGGCAGTTGGGACATGTTCGAACCACTGCATGCGCATCGGCCACTGCCGAAGGCCAGTAGAACCCTTCGCGGAAAGCTTTCCCGACAAGTGCCCATGTGCCGATGTGCGATGAACACATGCCGGTGTGTATCTCCTCGAGTATCCGTCTGCCTTCGTCCCGCGAGATGCATTTTAGGAGAGGAGCACACACCCCTCTTCGGTATAGGTTGTCGTTAATGATTGAGTAGTTCCGGGCACGTAGGGCCATTCTTTTTTTCTTCCTTCTCATCCTCCGGGACGAAGTGTCCCTGAAGGTATGCCATTATGGTTGCTCGCCAGTCTTCGCTGGTGATTGCTGTGACATATTTTGCCGGATCTTCGACACAGTTGACCGAACCTTGAGTCAAAGTTTCAAAGGTAGTAGTGGATCTTTCTGTGTTGCGGACTTTGCTAACTTGTCGGCTAGTTGGTTCTGCGCCCTCGGGAAGCTTCGGACGCTGAAGCCTAGGAAATATTTTTCCATCCTCCGTACTGCCGCCAAATACTTCACGAGCTCGGGTTTCAGTGCCCTGTAGGATTTGTCGATGTGACCCGTGATCAACTCAGAGTCTGACCTGATGGACAGCCTTCGGCCCCCAGGGCCCTTGATTTCCAAAGGCCCAATAATAGGCCTTCGTATTCTGCGACATTGTTAGTGCATCCCTTGAAATCGAGCTGAGCTGCATACTTTAGCTATGTGCCGGAAGGTGCTGTTAAAACTGTCGAAGCTCCTGCCCCATCTTGGCAATATGCTCCGTCACACTCAAGGTGCCAGACTGACTCGATCTTCGGTTGTTCTTGCGAAGGTGCTGTGGATGTCCAGTCGGCAATGAAATCCGACAAGACCAGAGACTTGATTGCGGACCTAGAAATGAAGTCTTATCGTGTGTTCTGCCAGTTGTGCAGCCCACTTTCCTATTCTGTCAGAGGCCTCTCTGTTTTCAAACATGTCTCGAAGGGGATAAGAGGTGGGGACTCTAATCTTAAAGCTCTGGAAGTAATGCCGGAGTTTCTTTGCTGCCATCACAACCGTGTATGCCATTTTTTCCATTTCGGAGTATAGTAGCTTCGACCCGCTGAGGGCTTCGGAGATGAAGTAAATGGGGACTTGCTTAAGCGACCCTTCAGTATCACGCTCTTCCACGAGTTCTGCCTTCTCCGAAGGGCTGGTCATTATTGCCAAATTTTCAATATATGTTTTGAGGGCTTCGAAGGCCTTCTCTTGCCCTTGGCCCCACTGGAAACTGCCAAACCCTTTCAATGCTTTGAAGAAGGGGAGACACTTCTCCGCCAATCTTGAGATGAATCTGTTAAGCGAAGCCAGCCTGCCTGTCAACTTTTGCACTCCCTTCTTGGTGCTGGGCACCTGCATTTGCCTGATAGCTTCGATTTTTTCTGGGTTGGCTTCAATGCCCCTTTCTGTGATCATGCAACCATGCAATTTTCCTCTTTGGACGCCGAAGACGCATTTCCTCGGGTTCAGTTTCAAACCATATCGCCGAAGGTTTGCGAAAGCTTCGCGGAGATCTTGTATATGGTCTTCTCGTTTCTTGCTTCGGACAATTACATCATCGACGTAGGCGGAGACGTTCCTGTGCAGCTGATCCCCCAACACCACCTTGACTGTTCTGTTGAAAGTGCTTCCTGCGTTGCGGAGGCCCTTCGGCATTCTCACATAACAATACATGCCGAAGGGGGTTTTGAAACTGGTTTTCTCTTCGTCAGATTTCTTCATGAAGATCTGATGGTAACCGGAGAAACAATCAAGCATACTCAACATTTCGGAGCCTGCGGCCGTGTCGATAAGCGCGTCGATATGTGGCAACAGGTACTCATCCTTTGGACAAGCCTTGTTGAGACTGGTAAAGTCGATGCACATTCTCCACTTGCCATTCTTCTTCGGGACCATGACGACATTGGCTAGCCATTCTGGGAACTAGACCTCCCGTATGACCTCGGCGTCGAGCAATTTCTGCACCTTGGCCTGAGCCGCCTTCTTTCTTTCGTCGGACATCGTCCTGAGCCGTTGCCTTTTTGGGCGTACCTTCGGATCGACCCTAAGCGTATACTCCATGATGTCTCTGCTGACACCTCGCAAGTCTGCCGAAGACCATGCAAACACATCCTGGTTGTTCCGCAGGAACTGGATCAACCTGGCTTCCTCTGCCTCCTTTAGACCTTTGCCAATGATAACTGTTGGATCTAGGATGTCTTCGCACAGTGGGAATCTCTTCGTGTGCTCTGCCGGGGAGAGCCCTTCTGCCTTTTGCGGCTCCTCAGGGGTAACCGGGTTTGCTCTGGTACCTTCGGTCTTTGATGCCTCGATGGCATGCACATTCTTGGTGGCGTATGATGTGTTGTCTTCGCATCTCCGGGCCTCTTCCTGATTGCCGAAGACTGCTACAACTGCTTCGGCAGTTGGTAGCTTCTTGCACAAATATGGCTAGTGGATTACGTGTGGCAGAACCACCTAAATTAATCCGATTTAATTACTCTAACCATTACTATTACTACTAAAATGGTTAACATGCACTTCAACCGGAGAAATCTGACAGTCTATCGGGTAAAATCCCGATAACACCACTGTATTTCGGATCGAAACAACATACCTCACTCGAAGGTGAGCCCAGAGATTACAATACAAACTTCAATAGTAAATGTTATTATAAACTAAGTTTTGAGGGTTCAAATAGAGCACCTTAGAAGTTTGAAAGAAGATAAGTTCTTCAGAGTTTATAAACAGCAGAAAAGAAAACGATATCTAGCGCCGATATATGACATCATGATGAAGCCCATACATGATGTCAATCTCACCAAGCATTCCAAAAGTTACCTGAAAACAAGGTTAAAGCTAGACTGGGTATACTAATACTCAGCAAGGCTGACCCGTCTAAGGGTATAAAATATCCCTTTAACTAGATATGCAAGGTTTGTAAAGGCTCTGGAGTTTCTTTTGTTGAAAAGCAACAAAGAGTAGATCCTTACTTTCAAATTTTAGCTTTTAGATTCTAGTTGGATTAACCATTCTAGGTTTGCACCTAACTATACAAACATGTAGAGAATTAATTTCATCCAACCATATTGAGTATCATCTTGTTCCACTTCTTACTCTATGTGGCAAAAAGATTAAGCAGTCTCAATATTCGTGAGAGGCGGAACAGTTCGAACCGAATTTCAATCCTTACAAGGTAAACCTAACACACATGCTTGGAGCACTATTGAGTCACTCCTAAGCAACTGTTTACTTCTCATTCCGGTTCATGGATCAGGGCCACTCTCCCCGACTACAGAGAACCGCTCTTCTCTGCACTCGTGGTTTGTTGTGCAACATAAAATAAACTTTAGTTATAAATTAACTTCCTATCTCTACGAGAGAGTGGGAGGTATATCCATTTGCTGGGCCGAGGAGTTACTAGGCTTGCCGCTTACCCATAATTCACGGCATGTGGCTAGTACTTTCAAACACTTAACCAACACTACCACATACTGCGGCCTTATCAAGTTCATCAACACAGACAGATTTCCAATAAGAAACTTGTAACCAAATCAGTCCATGGTCCTTATAGTGATTACAAGAAAGTAAACAATCAACTCCTATAAGCTCGCGAGTGACAGGAAATCACCCGACTTTTACCGGTCCTATTAGCATAGCATTTAGTCGAACTCTATTTCTAGTGTTCAAACAATAGGTACGTAGAATTATGCATCTAAGGTTTTCATTCAACTCCAATGACTTAAATGCACAAGTAAATAAATTGCATAATTTAAAATACTGGGATTATGCACCGGGGCTTGCCTTTAGTAGAGTTTATAAAGTCAGTAGGTTTCGATTCTTCCGAATCTGGATTCGGGACTTCAGTTAATTCCGCAATGTTGGTTGGACTTCATGCAGTTCACTCTTGGACTTCGTATTCATGTTCATGTTCAGGTCTTCGTTATCTTCCGTAATGTTGACTTGGGCTTCGGAAATATTCCCGTCTAGTACCTGAATGAGTTCGTATATTCCGTCGACTAGCGATATTATTTCTATATGCAATGCAGTACTCGAAATTAGTGAAGTGCTTAAGTATAGCTTTCCTTCACTAAAAAGTTGTTATCCAATAAAGTGAACCTTTAAGACTAGCTGTAATGTGTTACTTTACTGGGTAATCGTTTATAGAGTAAAAGTAAACACAAGGAATTACATAAAATAACAGGACTAGCTACACTAAGAAGCATGGTTTGAAAACAAAAGAAAGGAAGGGTAATTCTATTCAAGAATATGGGGTGGGTTGAATTCAAATCTATAATTTGAATTCAAAAGAAAAATTCAACAACTAGGGTTTTAAATCAAAAAGGGCATGCCTTCACAAAATAAACATGAATCAAGCATCATATATCAAATATATTTAAGAACTCATGCTAGAAGCTAGTGTTGGGCCTAAAAAAATTCACAGTGCTACTAATAGCATGGACAACACATGGTCCAAATATCACAAACAACATAATATTGGAACATGAGATATAAATAAAGCATGAATTGCTAAGCATTTAAAATAAAATACATGAAATAACAAGCAAAAATCAAGAATTTCAGCCACAAATTTTATACAAGAACATACATAGCACATAGCTTACATGGTTCAAAAATCAAGCATAACAAAGCTATGGTTAAAAATATATAAATAAATTACTCATTTGCTAACAATTAAACTAGAGCACACAATATAAAATTTCATACAAACTTTAGTAGCCAAAGTTGTAAAACTAGTCAAGAGGAACACAACAAAATTAATTTGGCATTTTTCTGATTTTTCTACAAATTTCTAGGAATTTTGAAAGTTCACAAGAAAAACAATAGAAAGGGTTCTGAACTTTTGCCGAAAGGACCTTAGAAGAAGTTCAATCACTGCAATCCAGTCCTTGTGGCTATGGCCGGCCGTGAAGGTCCTGTTCCGGCCAAATCCCGGTGAGGGATGGCCATGGGGGTGATGGGGAAGATGGGGAAAAGCATGGGGAGGACAAACCGCACTTATTGGTGTACTTGGTTTGCGGGAAGATGGTCCGAGGCGACGTGCCCACGGCGAGCAGGGCCGGCGGCCACAGGGAGCCAAGCTCCGGCGAGCTCGTCGGTGGGGAGGGGAGTTTGAGGGGGCTGGGAGGTTCAAGGGAGTGGGGGGGCTCCGATTCGAGGGTTTATCTGGGCCAATGGAGGCCCGGGGTGGTGGCTCCACGTGCGGCCGGCGAGGGGCGGCACAAATAGAGGGGGGTGGCGGTGGTTATAGGCCAGGGAATTGGCTGCCCCTTTTATAGGCACCGAGGAAAAGAGAGGAGAAGGAGTTGTCGGGGATTAGCTCGCCGGGGAGCAATTCCGGCAGCGGGGAAGTGAAACCAGTGGCGGCGCAATGGTTTTTTGCTCGCCGGCATCGATGTGTCGCGCGGGCAGATGGGCGGAGGACCATGGCGCAGGGTGAAGGGGACAGCGCGAAGCGGTTCAGGTGGCGGCGGGGATTTGTACTCGACGCGTGGAGGCAAGCAGGTTGGTTCTAGGGCGGCTCCATGGGCGGCGTCACAAGACTGAGCTTGCCATTGATTTGAATCGGCGGCGGGATGGATGGCGGGGTGTGGCGGGCGGCCAGCGCAAAGGGGAAAAAGGTCCAGGGAGAGCTGGAGGGGCCAGTGGCGAGGCTGGAGTGGCGTGAGGCCGAACCGAGGCGAGGAACCAACGGTGGCGGCGAAACAACGACGAGAGGCGGCGGCGCCCCTGTTTTCCAGCGAACTAGGGAAGAAGAAGAAGATAGGGGTGGTTTCGTAATTTCCAAAATTCCAAGGGTTAAATTGTAAAGTAAAATTTTCTGTTGATCTAGGGCTCAAATGAAAAAGTGTTCAACATGAAAGTTGTGTAACGTTTTAAGATCTACAACTTTCCTGTTGTGCAAATTTTCACTAGATCAAAGTATTTTGAAATATTTTGAAATCCGCCAAATCTTTTAAAATGCAAAAGACCACAACTTTATTTTTAAAATTGCAAGGGTAGTTTTAAGTATAAATACATCTTTTTATGAGGGTAAAAGTGGAAAAACAAAATATGCATTTTACCCCTCTTAAATTTTGAATTTTTTTGCCTTTTGCAAAACTATTTTTGTAAAAAAAAGGACTTTGAATTTTTCAAAAATACCCTTGCTCTGGAAATCATAGTTTAATTTTTTTATCAACACAAAAATTATATTTTAAACCCCTAAAACATGGATTGTCTCATTACGGCTGCAAACTTGATGATGGTGTTGCGGCCGAAGATGGCGTTGTATGGGTAGCTGATGTCTACTACGTGGAAAGTTATAGCCTCTATTCTTTGATTGTTCCCTTCGCCGAAAGTCACATTCAGTTCCGCTTTGCCGTGAGCCTCTATTCTTTTGCCCCGAAGCCAATAAGCGGGTACTGGGACTTCTGCAGATGCTTCTCACTGAGCCCCATTTTGATGAAGCATTGCTAGGTCAGGATGTCTGCTGAGCTGCCGTTGTCCACTAAGATTCTGCCCACATCATTGCCTACGAAGTGCACTGAGTTCTTGCCAATATTTGCTCTGATGATGAGTGGGTCGTTGTCCGGGTAATGATGAAGCCTGAGATCTGCTTCGGTGAAGGATATTGGGACATGCGACCATGGGGTGCGAAAATGCTTGCCTTCGCAGACATGCGAGACCGTCCAGAAGTATTCTTTCCTCTACCGCTTCGTCTCATGCACAGGCTCATTGGATCCTCCGGAGATGGCATTGATGATGTTTACCATGCCTCCAGAGTTGCACAATCTAGGGGGTTCATTTGCCCTCTCCGGGGTCTGCCCCGGCTCTAGCTTTGGTGGCGGAGGTAGGTGGTTGGTTGGTTTGTAGGATTGCGGCGTGGAACTCCTCAACCAGGTTGGTGCGTATGTCGAAGGGGTTGACACCGAGGCTTAGGGTACCGGAGGAGCTAGCAGTGGTGCATACGGGGGCCCATACAGCAATGGGTTGTAGTTGAACATTGGGTATGATGAAGGCCACTAAGGGGCTGGTGTCGGGGACCACGAAAGCGTTGACACCAAAGGTTTTGGTTGGGATGACTACGAAGTGTAGTTTACTGGCTTCGCTGGCTGGGCATTTTTCTTGTCGAGCTCCTCTTTCCTCTCGAGGGCGACGGGGCACTCGTTCGTCTAATGGCCTTTGTCCTTGCCATGGAAATAGCAATATGGGATTTTCTGCCTTCGGCCTCCATTGTCCCCACGGCCTCGGTTGTTTCTTTCGTTCCTCCCCCCTCGGTTGTCCTGAGGTCGGGGGTCATGAGGCTCATTTCCTAAGACCGTGTTTACTGCCTTCTAGCTCTTTTGCTGTTCTGCGTGCCACGGCTTCGGTTGCGAAAACTGACTGTTCTTCGCTTTCTTGTGCTCATTCATCTCTTCGATTCTTCGCCTCTTGCCACGATCTGATTTACAGTACTCTTGCATGATCTCGAAGAGCTTATTGACGGTCTTCGGCATGCGCCGCTCAAGGTATTTCCCGCATGGGCCCAAATTCAGCCCGTTAATGGCTGTGTCGATGACGCTCTGCTCTAGCACGTCCGGCGCCCTCGCGTGAAGCTTCACAATGAGTTGCAGGTACTCTTGCAGGCTTGATCTCCCTTGCTTCATGTTGTGGAAATCACATGATGTGACCTCGTCGGGCTTCACGGCTCGAAAGCTGGTGGACAACTCCATCCAAAGCTGGCTCCAAAATTGGATGTTCCCAAGAGGGAGGTTTGTGTACCAGCGCTGAGCTAAGCCTCTGAGCACGAGAACGAGTGCCTTTGCTTTGCAAGTAGAACCTCCTCCAGTTGCTTCAATTGTGGCTTCGTACTTCAGTAGGAACTCCTTCGGGTCGGACTCACCATCGAATCATGGCAAGACTGCTAGGTTGAAACGCTGAGGCCATTGCATTTCTTCCAGCTCTTCTAACAGCGGAGACTTTGGGCTGTTGTTATGGCGGCCCTGGTATCCTAAAATTGCCGCCAGTGATGATACTCCCCCTCTTCTTGGTCCTCTGACTCAGATTGCTCCGGGTCCTCTTTGACTGCGATGACCTGCGGTCGGGCATGCCTTCGCGGGACTGCTCCTTCAGGTGCATCGTGTGCAGCCTGCATTTGGTCCAGCATCCTCCTCTGCCCCCGAAGCTTCTACTGCATCAGCTGACATCGAAGCTCCTCCTACCTGAGCTTCTTGTACTGTTCTTCTTTCTCGGCCTCGAAGAGTGTGAGACCCTTGCCCTTCGCCCTCATCATCATCTGTGGGGCCGAAGGGCCTACTGCCAAAGCGGCTTGCTGTGTCTTCTAGACTTTGGCGAGGCGGGCATCAATCCTTCGCATGGCTTCTATGTCTTCGGGGGAAAATTCCCAAGTCATGAAGGTTGACTTCAAGCTCCCCCTCCGCTACGTTGTCGACAGAGATGTTGTCGCTGTTGGAGTTGTCGTTGCCTTGTGGCATGATGGCATTCTCCAGGGACGTCGGAACGTCTGCCGAAGTGCTGCCGGCTCCCTTCTTCGCTGCCATGCGGTGTGGTGGAACGAACCGATGGGTGGGCGTCAAACTATTGGTGGAGATTGCATTCGGGAGGGACGAACACTACAACAGCTTCGGAATACGCACAAAGACTAAGAAAGCACACAGAAGATGGTACCATTGCCTTTGGACAGGCGTCTAGTTTCAGCTCACTCAGTATTCAATGTCCCATCAATGACTGTTATACATGTATTTATAGGTGGCGGTTCACCTACCCGTTTGCCAAATTACACCGTAATGCCCCCAACTACTAGATTACTAGAATATTCCGTGGGTATACAAGTAATATTACATCTTGGTAGTGGTTCACAACTAGGTAGCTAACCCGGGCCCGCCGTGGGCCCGGCAACTCTCTTCGTTCGTCGACTGCGAGGGGCTTCGCTATTCGCCGAAGTTCCAGACCTCCGACCTGTTTCCCACGGTTTTTCAGTTTGCCTGCGAAGGGCCCTTCGCGCCTCGCCGAAGGCATCTTCCTCTGTAGTCTTCATCTCTTGACGAAGTGCTTAGGCCTCGTCGTCCTTGATCGATGCGGTTACCAGTCGTTACGTCTTCGCTAGATGCCCTTCGGTGAAGGGACCGAAGGTGGCGTCCCCAACAGGAACCAGTTGCGATAAGCTCGTGCTCTCAGCTTCGTATAGGAGAGGGGAGGAGGAGGCGGAGGAGGGCTGCCTAGCATGGCGTGCTCAGGTGGGGGGGGGTTTGAGAGGCGCACAGATCGAGCGCGGGCGCCGGCGATGAGGATGGTGGTGTGGCGTGTGTGTGCGAGATGCTTTGAGGGGGGAGAGAGTCACAGAGAGCCGTTGAAACCCCAAGGTGGGCTGGGCCGGGTCCAATCTTGCAATTCTCTGTGACACGTGCACCACCTGGGTAGGCCGGCCGTACGGCCTTTCCTTTTTTTGGCAACTACGGTGTCAGATTTTCCCTTTTTAGCAAAAAACTGTTATCCGCTTCACTTTTCTCAAGATAAGGACAAAAACGATGACATCAATGCATGCAAACACAATCCCAAGTTTAGAAAAGCTATAATTTTACGAACACGAAACAAAATTAAAATCTGATTGCACCATTGAGTTGCCCCCTACAAAAACATCAAAACAAGATCCCACTTCAATATGTTTCAACGACATTTTTCACATACTCAAAAGCACTTCTGTTAAAAGTTGAAAGCATATCTTAATGAACTCCAAAGCAATTTAGAATAAATGTAGAAGCAAATAATATAGACTGATTTGAAGCAAAATTTGAGTAAATATTCAAGCAAATAAACAGATTCACAATAATATTGTTTCATCACGTAACCACTAGATACACCGTGCTTATACTTGACTGTTGCTTCACTGCACATGACCTGCAAATATATAATGTAGTAAATTAATATAATCTGATAACATAATGTACGTGCTAAAATGCATGTTAAAAAAGTTTAGGAGGTAGCATAAAAAACACATGTATGATCAAATAAACCATGCTAGCTTCAGAAGTTAGCCTAATTCCCTAAACCAAAAGCACATTATTGTCACAAATAACCATAGTATTGCCTAACATAGATCATATTGCTGACTACTATAGTACCAACAAGATTCAACAGAAAAACAAAAAAAATAAAAAATCGCCTACTGAATGTAACTAAGTTATCTAACTTAGCATCTAATGATGTTGTTGCAGCTGTGGCGCAAGCACAACAATCTATGCTGATGCAGCTGCCCCTACGCGTGCATCAATAATCCATACTGCATCACTTTATGCTACAACTGTTGCCACATGATGATTCATTAACTTCTGCAGCTGAGCATGCAAAATCCGCATGAGCATGCAAAATCCGCATGTAACCTTCTTTAGAAAATATCTATTGTAACCCATATTATTGCCCAAATCCTACCAATATTATTGCCTAGTTCTGAAAATACTTCTATTATTTGATGTATTTGTCTACTGGAAAGTACTGAAATGCTTCTTGTATTTGATATATTTGACTACTTGAAAACTACTAAAAATGCTTCTACTATTTAACAAAAATGCCTATTGCAAAGTACTCAAATGCTTATGATGATGTGAAAAAGAATGAGATAACCATTTCACATTTAGGAACCGAACCGAAGCTCCACTCCTGAATACCAAATTAACAGCAACATGAGTACACCACCCACCCACTCTAGATTAAATCGTGGGCAAAGGAAGAGCAACTGAATCGAAAAGCCCAAAATTGCATACTTGATGAAGATAACGTCGGGATGCAGTTGAAACAACCCGCCAAGATCAGAAGTTAAATGGCAAAAAAGGGAAAATATGCTAGCTAAGAGGATGAACACTCAGGCAAAGAGGAAGAAGCGCAGGATTTTTCATCAGTCAACAGCGCTACTCTACAATAAATTTCAATAACTTTGCAAAAAAAAATGATACGCTGATAGCATGTGCCAAGTGATAGCAAAAAAATGATAGCCAATTTTTCTTCCATCCAAATGATACCATACACCCAACTAATAGCAACAAAAAAGGTACTATCTCAAAAAATGACTGAGCATGCATGAGAATTAACCGAAAAACATTTCCTAAAATCTAGTGCATCAGCATATCAGGAGGAGGGGGAAGGGAAGGCACTCACAAATTTGACAGCGAAAAGCTGAAGTCGTGCCTGCTAGTTGCTGCTGGTTTCGGACAAAAGGAGAGTCCATCAGCTGTCACATGACCCGTGTGAAATGTTAAAAAAATTGCTTGAACTGATTATTTAAAATGCTATCTAAATAGTATTTAAATGACTACTTAAATTTATTAAATGCTTCTAATAATGTGCGTCGTAGGCATCCAACAAAGCGCGTACTGAAAACATGTGAAACACACATATGCATCATAAAAACATTGTGCAGAGGGTTGGACTAGTCTATATGCACTTATTTCTACTAGTAGGAAGCCTTCCACCAGCAGCAAAAACCACTTCCTTGCTGGCTGCAAAGAACAGTGTTCCACCATAAGCCTCGAGTTCAGCCCAAAAGAACCTGACAATAATTCGAATCTTGTGATGAGTCGAAAAGTGAGGAGCCTAGAGTTCAGTACAAAAGAACATGACAAAAATCCAAATCTCATGATGAGATGAAAAGGGAGGATTTCCGCTGATGGGGAAGCAATGAACACATATTCTTTGAGTATGTAATATCTTCGAAGTGAATATATATTAGCACTGAATAAAAAGTAACATATGCATGGTCCAACTTATCTGAGAATAATCACTTGCTTAAATGGTAAGTGGTTTGTTAATGGACAAAAAACAATATAGCAATGCAGGTGAGTAATCCACTGAAGACTATACCTCGCTAATTAGTGTCATTAGATCATGACTCCATAGTTAGATTTTGCTCATAGAGTAGTGTAAGTACTAGATTGTTCCTAGTAATATGGGATTTTGCTTTATCACTGAATATATCAACACTAAAGCTTTAAGTAATGAATATATTAGAAGCGTTGCATAAACTGAATAAGTATTGATTACTACAACATTAGGATAATAAAACTGAAGGAAAAGATATAAATGATGCAAAATCTCCATCCCCTCTTGTTTAAACAAGAGAACCGCACTCCAGCCAATCAGAAATTCTCTTATGATTTGTCTATGCAGATGAAACAAATCTACGTTGCCAAATAATCCCTCTCCGTTGCCTCATGAGACTACAACACAAAAAAAGTGATGAGAATAGCTCACATGGGATTCCAACCAACAATACCCCCAACTGATCTCTGCGCATGTGCTTCTCATGGCTGAGAAAATCATCTGATGGTGAGCGCTAGATGCCCAAATCTCCAAAAGCAAACGCCACACAAAAAAAGACCCAAATCAACACCTCCATTTGAAACAGATGAGATAGATTTTGGATCTGTGCGGAAATAGATGAGAGGGAGAGAACACACCTCGTCCCTGATCTGCATTTCCATGCCCCCCTCCCCACGTAGATGCCCCCATGGAATCCCAGCAGGCCAATGGAATCAATCTACAAAGGCCGGAACGGATCAGAAATCAAGGCAAAAAAACACAAGGACGAGGAATTTTGGGCGCGCCGCGGCGGAGGAAATCACTCACCTTCTTGAGGACGACATAGATTACCACCGGATCCAACTGAACATGCATCAGTATGGGGGTGCGAGAGGTTGGGTATGAATCGCCATTCGATGCGAACGCAGATAGACGAGAGAGAGACTAACTGTGGAGAGAGTTTGTGGGGGGTGAAATGAACCAGCGTGCCGCGTGTGACCTAATGCCGCGTGTGACCTAATGTGTAAAATAAAAATCTCCACCACTGTCTCTCCCCTCATTGGAATGTGGGACCATCAGGTCAGCTGAACATGGTGCACGCGGGAGCATTATATCACGGTGGAAGGAAGCGGCCGTATGATTAGACAAATATACGGCAGGCTGTAATAGAGTCTTTACCTTATTTTTTTTCCCATGGTCGTCGAGCCTCACTGAAAAATATTGGAGCATGTCAGTCGGCCTGTCGTTGACGGAGCGGGGCTGCGTGGGTCGCAGCTAGAGCTGGGACGTGCGGTGACGGCCGGTCCAGCCCTCTCGTGCCTCGTGCTGTGTCGGGTTTAGATTTTTAGGCACTTTAAGTACATCGTGTCGTGCCGTGCTAGCACGACAAGTTTTTTTACCAAGCTAAAGCACGGCCCACGGCACGCCGGCACATCTTCATGCTGTGCCGGCCTAAGTATGGCCCTCCAGATACTTGCAATTGAAATCTATATGCATCGATAAAGAAATATTACTATTACAATTAGGAATCATATAAACTATGGATGGTAGGAAAATTACTTGATTTTCTTCAATTAATATTTTTTTCTTTGAATATTTTCTTTTATGATTGCTGTTAATTAGAAAGGAAGATTAACTGTCATTGTAGAACAACGGGCTACGTACAGGCCGACAGGCTATTTTCGTGCCGTGCCGGTCCAAGCACGGTCCAAAATACGGGCCGTGCCATACAACCCATCATGTTGAGATCCTAGGCACGGCACAGTTCTCGTGTTCATGTCATGCCGGCATGGCCCAAAATATTTCGTGCCGTGCCGTGCTTTAGGTCATGTCAAATAATCGTGTCGCAGCCGGCTAAAAAATGGCACGGCCCAAATCCAGCTCTAATTGCAGCGTAGCATGCGGAAGCAGCAGCCCGCCAGCCCGGGCATAACAGCCACGTCAGCAATGTCCTGTGCACAAAGTCAACCGTCATTCTTGTTCTTTAATGACAGCTGGAATCTACCGCGTACCAGCGGAGATCACGAAGCTACAAAATGCAGGTTAATTCCCAGTCCAGACAGTAATAAACGGGTCAAAGACAGGGGAAAACACAACTGGAGTACAGCGTAACCAGTTACAATAAACACTAAAACTTTCGATCCACCAACATAAAAATAACTACACACCTACCACCTCAAAAAAAAAAAAAAAACTACCAGTGAAACCACTGCGACACTGGCCACCAAGAGTCGCCCGCCCGTTACGGTAGTCTGGGAGTTACCCAGGACCAGCCCCAGCTAGGCTTATATAGAATTTTATGGTATTATTTGGTTAGCTGTATTAGTTCCTCTAGCTCGCGCAAAGCTTTTGTTTGTATGATATTGGTAGGTGGGCTGCGCAGCTGTAGTTGGACTCTGTGTTTGGTTGAATATTTTGGTCCGGTCGGCCCAAGGTTTACCTAACCGATGGGAACCGATCCGGTTTGACCGGTTACCGGTCAAATCGGTCCGGTCCGGTACCAAATCGGTCCAAATTCAAAATTTAAATTTAAATTCAAAAAATGAAAATTTTTAAAAAATTCCTAAAAATACTTCAAGGTGCGACGAATTTAATGGTGTCAAATTTTCTCAAAAATTCGTTCATTTAGTATAGTTTGCGGGGATTTGAAGTTAAAAAAAAACGTATAGTTTGCGCGGATTTGAAGTTAAAAAAACATGCATACAAAAGTATACAAATACAATGTAAAAGTAGTACAAAAGAGGGTTGGAGGGTTCATTTAGACTAAAATATGTTATACAAACATTTATTTAGTATACTTTGCGGGCATTTGAATTTAAACAAAAAAAGAAAAAAAATTAAATTTGAACGGTTACCAGTCAAACCGTCCGGTAAACCGGTCAAACCGGCCGGTAAACCGGTCTATCCGGCCGATATACCGCTTAGAACCATTTCAACGGGGGAATTTGAATTCAAATTTGCGTTTGTCCGGTTCCGACCGGTAACCGGACTAACCGGTCCGGTTAGCCGGAACCGGACCCCGGCGGTTATGGGCGACCGGTCGGAAAATTTAACCCTGGTCGGCCCACCCCCTACGTTCCGGCGATGAGGATACTATTTTGCTTTTAAGAGCATCATCTCCGGCAACAACCCCTACTTTCGGTCCCTAATTTATTAAATAAGGGTTGTCCCTATTTTTTGGGATCATATTTTTTCTATCAACTCCAACAACAGTCCCTACTACTCAGCCCCTACTTCTATTATGACATGTGGGAGCCCGCTGTCAATCTCTCATCCACATTTTTCATTCTGACATGTGGGACCACTAGGAGGCTTACCTCCTCCTCTCTCTTTTCTCTCTCCTTCCTCTCCACCTCATACTCCATGGCACTGGCTCCTTCCTCCGTGGCTCCATGCTTGCGCCTGTAGAAGCTCGAGCGCTGAGGCAGAGGGGGGAGGGGAGGTGGGCGAATCGATCTCGAATTGGATCCAGACGGCGGCAGTCGAGCTCTCCCGGCGGCCGGCGGCACTCGAGCCCCCCACCCCACACCCCCCGAGCGGCCGATGGGCTCGGCTCGGCTCATGGGAAAGCGGTGCGCGTGGCTCGATTCGGCCAGCAGCGGCCCGCGCCGAGTCCCCATTGTGCGGCGACCCGTCCTGTATTCTCGTGGGCCGGCGGCAGCCCGTGCAAGAGCCAAGAAGAGCTCGAGCGCCCATCACGGGAGCAGGTGGGATCTCGCCCGCGATCGGAGACAGGTGGCGCGGAGGAGGGCCTCGGCATTCGCGAGCATGGCGCTAGCGGCTTGCAACGGCGTGACCTGTGCGTATCTCCGGCGGCGCAGGCGGAGGACGCCGTCCAGGTGCTGCAGCTCGGGGGAGGAGGGGGCGTGGGGGTGCTGTAGCTCGGCGGCGGCGGCAGCGGCAGCGACAAGGTGCCGCAGCTCTGGGGCGGTGGGGTGCCTGCGCTCGGGGACGGCGGCGGCGGGGTTGCCGCAGCTCGGGGGCAGCGGCCGGGGGGGTGCATGAGCTCGTGGCGACGTGAGGGAGAGAAAGTAGGGGCCTCCCTTACCCACTCGTGGAAGAAGGGGCCGGGTGGGGGGATTTGGGTGCCTCTCTACTCTAGGGGCCTGAGTAGAGACTTTGCTGGAGTGAATTTTTTTTCTCTTTTAGCCTCTACTTCTTGAATAGGGACTTGAGTAGAGATTTTGCTGGAATTGCTCTAATACTGGACGCGCACTGCACTCCTCCAACTCAAGCGGGCACTTCTCTTCGCTCACCGCCCCCGGTTGCGATTATATATATCGTTTTAGGTGATAGCTCCCCAAACCATCACCTTAAGCGCACCTGCAGACGGTATTTTGGGCTGCAATTAAGCCCATTTATGGTTGACTGTATGCCCGCAATGCTTCCATCTAAAGTGAAAAGATTCTGTGCATGCAAAATAAGACAGAGATGACGACGTCACCCACATGCATGCAAATTTAAAACTACAAAAAGGTATAAGTATTAAATTTGGGTTGCACCATTATCTTTCTTATGATAAAATCTTCAAAAAAATATCACACTTGCTTATGTTTGCACGATATTTTGAAAAAGTATTTTAAATACTCAATAATGAATTTCGGCTACTGAGAATAAATATTTTAACAACACGAACAAATAATAATATGTAACGAACAAAATATTACACATCGCGAACATTTGATTGTATATGATAAATAATAAAAAACAAATATCGTGAACAAATGAGTCAACATCACGGAACAATTTAATCTATAAAACGAACAAATAATTTGGTGTTACAAACAAACTAGTTACACGCAAACAAATAAATAGTACACATTGAGTATGACTCGCTTTTAAATGTATAATTTATCATTCTTCATTGCGAATATATAGTTTGTATAGCAGATAATCCAATCAAATATATATATATATATATATATATATATATATATATATATATATATATATATATATATATATATATTTAATAACATACAATCGTAAAACGAATACAAATGATACAAACTATGAAAAAAGTATAAACTAGTTTAAAAAAAGATAAACATAAAATCAAGATACGAATACAAAAGGAAAACAAGTATAAATAAAAGTAGAAAGGAAAAATATTTTGTATATGCAGGCTTAGAATAAAAAATTGAAAAAGAAAAAGAAAAGAATGAAGGAAAGGAATTAAAAGAATAAAGAAAAGAAAAGAGATGAAAAAACTACTCCCGTGACCCAAGCATAGGCTGTATGCACCCATGCACATGCAAATTTAATTGCTTCTATTTTTCTCATTACGAGCTAAGATGAATAATCCATCAAGAATATATTTGTTGAGATCTAACTGTAGAGATCTAAGATGAGTGATACAAATTATGGAAGAAGAACAAGTAGAAACCAGTTAAAGGAAGAACAAAAAAGTAAAGAAAGAAATATAAAGGAGAGAGAAATAAAAAATATATCATTTATACAGTATTAGGAGAAAAGGAGAAAAATAAAAGAAGTAAAGGAATAAAGAAAAAGATGAAGGAAAATGAATAAAAACTAAAGAATAAGAAAAGAGAAAAAAATTACTGTCAAAACTAGACATGGGATGCATGCTGCACGCACGCACAGGCAATGCACATGCAAGCATGCATAAGCAACGTGGGGCAATGCACAGGCAAGCACACGAACAGCTCGGAAGGCGGCCAACGGGAGGGAGGAGAGCACGGGCAGAGAAGAGAGGAGAGGTGGCGGCGGCGCGGGAGCGAAGGAGCCAGCTGACTCCAAGCGGGCGAAATGGGAAAAATAGCAGTAACCCTAACGCCGCTTTGGGTGGCCGCTTTCATGGCCGGGGTGAGCTTTGGGTGGCCAAAATGGGCACACAAAACTTACCTAGCTGGGGCGCAATGCAGCCTGCACAAAGACAGGACTCCATTTCGTTTCCCACTGTGCAGGCCGTACCGAGCCATTGTACCAGCAGAGCCTAGCTAATGTGCCTATTCATGCTGCCAAACAAGCCGGCCTGCACTATGGAAGCCTGGGTAGACCCTTGTGCAGCCTCGCCGCGGCTATATATCGCATATGCTGCAGATCGCAAATCCATAGCCTGAAGGGAACTATGCAGGCCGGTAGGTGATTCGGCCGTGTAATCTAATTGTTTCAGGGTGTGTTTTCTCACAAAATTTCCAAACTTTCCATCACATTTCCTATCACATCGAAACATTAAATATAGCAAATAACTCATGCATGGAGTACTAAATATAGTTAAATAAAAAAACGAATTGCATAGTTTTGATGTACGTTGCGAGACGAATCTTTTGAGCCTAATTAGGTCATGGTAGAATAATATTTACCACAAACAAGCACAGTGACTGATATGACTTTTTCTCCCTTTTTCCCGTCTAAACACAGTCTCATTAACTTTTGTGCATGGCATGCGGGCCTGCACACTGTTCTGACGCGAATAGTACATGTCACTATCACAACAATTGTAGCAGATTTGCCGCACATGCATATAGAAGTACAGCACGCAACGTGCAGCTTTCTTTATATTATTTTGATTCCATTCTTTCCAGTAGCATGTACTCCTACAATGCTTTTATGTTTTTCTTTTTCTTTTTTCCCTTCCATATTTTTTCTTTCATTTTTCATTCCGTTATTTGTTTTCTCTCTTTTAGCATGTTTTTCTTCTATTTTATTTTTTCCCTTTTGTTTTCAATTTTCTTCCTTGTATTTTAGGTTGACTTTTCTTGATTATGTTATTTATTTATTTTTGTTACGTTGTATCATAATTTATTCCGTGAGCTCACACGACTGACTCTAAATCTATAGTTTTTATTCTTTTCTAAATTTTTAATATAACATTTAGTATATTTTTTATTACTTAGTATATTTCTTTTATATGCAGATTTAGCACATCGATCCGTTCCAAATTTGCTATTACTTAGTATATTTATTTCCGCATGCAGATTCATTTGTTCGCGGTCCAAATATGATGAGGCATAATATTCTTTTTCTTTATTCCTTTACTCTCCTTATCTCTTTCTTTCAGTAATACTAATTTATGATTTTTTTACTTTATTTTTTAATTTGTATTTGTTTAACTAAATTGTTATTCATGTTATATAATTTATGTAAGTTGTGGACATCTCGTGTAGAGTTAATGGTGCAACTCAAATTTAATCTGAATGCTCGGTTTAATATTTATAGTATTTTTTATTTTTGAATTTGCATATGTGGGTGACATCATCAGTCTTTTTCTGCGCGCATGCATTTAATCTCTCTTTTCTGTAGCTGGTAACCTGTGCAAACAGTCCGTGTGCACTATGTTATTGGGCTGACGGCCTATCTAATCGATTCTAATTAATTTTTTCAGGTGATGTTGGTGGGTTTGTTGGCTACAGTGACATATAGCCACGCCCGTGCAGCCTACCAAACATCACCATTCGGGGTAGCAAGTACCGCCATGGCACCAACAACAGTGCAAGATTTACCCCTATAAATTACATCAACCAACATCATGAGTTGGATCCTCATAAGGCCAGTCTCAGTGTGAGTTTTATGGATACAGTTATCTAAACTAAGAATTAGATAACTGTGCCAGATGAGTTTCATGGTGATAAAATTCTCCCCACATCCCATAAAATCACATACTTCTCTCTTCTTGTCATGTCAGCAAAATTAATGATATTTAATGTCATAAAACCTTTCATGAAATCTTCATTGAGATTGGCCTAAAAGCCTGGAGCAGTCCCCACCCTCCAACTCAGCTAGTTTCCATAGTATTAAATATGTTGCCATGTAAGTAAAAAGCAGAGGTGGTAGGAGAGTTAACGAGGAGAGAAGGAAAAATGTGAAGAAACTATATCTCATACAAAAAATTGCTTCGCCAATCATCAACGTGTGGTGTTCAGCGGGTGCGGGTGAGCACTGAGAAGTGGACGGAGGAGCCGTTGGCTGGCTGGACGATGGCAGCCGGCAGGTGATGTCTGTTGCTCGTCGCCGGCGTGTCGGCGGTTAGCCACTGGTGCTTTGGCCAGCTTGTTTGGAAGTTGGTGGTGTCAGACTGTCAGAAAGGGCGGGCACCTGTCACAGATCGATAGTGCGGCGCCGTTAATTGAGGATGTACCGGCCCGTGCACCTGTGAGGCTGTGATAGGAAGGAATTAATAATCGGAGGTGGATCCTGCAGATACGCTGCATTTTTTTTTGAAAAGAATCCGACAGGTTAACCGCCGGTCTATATTGATAGAGAAGAAGTGAAAAAAAGGAAAAAAAAAAAAGCAGCCACACCACACACTGCACGGGTCGGCACGGGCCGCACGGCTACAACCACACGTTCTGCCCTGGCAGACCACTACCACAACAACCAGCCCCAACAACGCTGTATGTGCTGCCTGTAATGAACAAAGCCTATAGCTTGCAAGAACTTGACCAAAAGTAAAGTCGCCTCCATAAATTGGCGGTGAGAATTCGTTGGCAGACGATGTTGTAGTATGCTCATCCGTCGAAAGTTACACGGCACAAAAAATTGCATCCCCAACCAACACCAAACATCTGCACTGTGTACTGCTGGCCTTGCTCGCTCAGCAGGAGAGATCCTCCGCCGATCCTTTATATTTAAGTCGTTGCGCTGGACTGCTCGTCTCTGCATATAGCACAAACATAGCATTGCCGCCATTGCCAAGGACGACACGCGAGCATGAACAGCAAGGCGCGCGTCGTCTTTCTGCTCGCGCTGGTCGTCGGCGTCGCTCTAGCACTCGCCACCGCCGGCGGCACGGAGGCCGCGGCAGCCGGCGAGGGGCGGCGACGACGGCCGTATGGCGCGCGGCAGCAGCTGCTGATGGCCCCCGTGACGGCGACGTCGGCGGCGCTGGGTGTGGAGGCGCGCCGGCGCGTCCTCAGCAGCATCAGCTCGTCCTCGCTCGATCCTAACAGGGCGGCCTGCATCGGGTCGTGCCCGGCGGCCGGCGGGGCTTACACCGGCCGTGGCTGCAAGCAGGCGTACCAGTGTCGTGGTGGCTGAGCACGCGCACGTCTCGATCGTATATATATGTCCGTGTGCTTCTTACTAGCTACTCCGGCAACCTTACCCCATCTTATTTTAATTTGTCCATCCTTTTTACTTGTAAGAGTCCAGTTTTTTTTTTTTTTTGAGATCTTGTAAGAGTCAAGTCATGTGTGTGCCATTGAAGTGAAAACAAAAATCATATGGAATTGCGTACGTTTGTGTGTGCAATTATCTGTAAGGTAAAATTGCATAAAATTCATATAAGTCACTTAGAAGTTTGTCACTTAAAAGTTTGACATTCCCCCAGTAATTAAATTGAACTGTTGCATATGTTCGGATCCAAGTGCTAATAGTCAAAAGTGCATCCAAACGGGAGTGCTAGTGTGGTGAGCTAATAAACTTTAGCCAAGACTCAAAAACTTTAGCAAAGAAATAAGCACTAAATAGGTGCTAAAATTAAACACTCAATTTTAGCCCATCCAAACACACTCAGGTCAATTGTCGAAAACACATCGGTGCTTATTGCTGACCCTCACTACAGACATTTTCGGACGTTTCCAAAATAATGCCAAAACTCAATATGGCTTTGGAAAATATGCAATGTTGGAAATTGAGCAAAAATACAGATTACAAGTCACTATTGATCCGAGGTAAAAACACGTTGACCTATGAGAGCGCAAAATTCAGACTCACACAGATCAAAGGGCCTACCTACAGGGCAACCAGCTTATTAGGACAAGGGCCAATTCAACTCGGAATGGCAAGAGGACCCACAAGGCAGGCCCCCAGCCCAAGGTGGGGGGCGGTGGCGCCGAAATGGGCTCGACCAACCGGCCCAAGGCGAAACCGCCTTACATTTTTGACGTGGCACCTCCTGATTGGTCCCTGATGTTGGTTCAAGGAGGCTTGGCTGCAGCTCCTCACCGTGAAGACCCCTGGCTCCCTATAGAGCAAGTGTGTGTATGTGTGTGGTGGTAGTAGTGGTGGTGGGGGGGGTGGGGTGGGGGGGGGGGGGGGTTAAGAATGAGACACACCACAAGTTGAAGCTAAAGCTCATTCCCTGTCGTTTAGTTCCTTAGGCTAGTGGAGTTTAGGCTGAAGTAATTGTCTTCGGGTCCCCAAAGTTGCTCAGAAGTTTGGTATGGATCTATCTTACCCCGTTTATATAATTGAATATCCAATCAAGATTAGTTCATCAGCTTATCTATCATTATTAAACGCCGCCTTCTTTGCGGAAATATAAATGACGACCATGGAGTACTCCCGGGTAAAATGCTAAAGCGGTATTCTGTGCGTTTGTGGTTATTCGTATGTTACGAAATACCACCCCTTGGCGTTTGCAGGCACCGCTGTCTAGGAACACCCACTTAGTGGTGATGCTGGTAAACGCCAATAAGTATTTTTGGCGCTGTTGTCGGGGAAAGCATAGGTTAATAAATAGACAAAGTTATGAATAAAATCAAAATTAGTATTCAATGTTTAAACAGGCTAACTCGGCTTTATTTTCTCTTTCATGTCAAAATAGAGTAGTGTATGATTGGTTTGGATCTGCTGCAAAATTTCACTTAGAATCTGGAGTCACTTTTGAGAAGAGTTCGACCTTGCGTCGTACCTCCTTCAGATCTCACTCTCGGCAACCAAAATAGTTACCAAAGCATCATCTGCTTCTCAAACCATGGCCCAAAAGACACTCTGTGATTACTCTGCTCCTTCTGCTGCCAACGTTCCCGTTGGGCTCGTGGTTAGCATTGGAGGGGAGAATTTCGAGATCAAGGCAGGTCTTATTATGATGGTGCAGGCCGGCTCTTTCTGTGGCAAGGCAAATGAGGATGTCAGTGCTCATCTCCGGCAATTCTTGGAGCTCTACAGTACTTTTGTGATCAAGGGAGTCTCCCAGGATGCGATTCGACTCGATTGTTTTGTGGCAAGGCAAATGCGATCCGGTCCTCCAACCGATCTGACCGCTCCTGGATCGGTCTGACCGGTTAGACCCAAGTGCAGGTCTTCCTAGAGTCATATCTTCCTCACCCAGACTCCAGATTGGATGTTCTCTATATGTATTTCAATTGTCTCGACAAGATCTATGTAATGGTACAGTCCATATCAATTTGATAATGTTTTTCACATCGGTTTGATCGGTTTGTTTGACCAGTCTAACCTGTTTGCCCAGATTGTCCAGCAAACCTGAATTGTGCCAATTTTAGATGTCAACATGGTCACAATTCAGTTTAAGAAAAAAAATAAAAGTGCTCATCTATTTGTTCACACAAAATTAACGGTATCATGGACAAAGAACACATATTAGATATGTATGACCGATAGATTGTATTAACAGATTTACACTAATAGGAAAACTCCTAACTACCTGAAAACTAGTTTTTTCCCACTGCTGAACAGACAATAGGAAATAACAAATATAAGATGCTTGGTAATAATCCATAAAAAATTCTGACACCAACAAGATAGTAATCAATTTATTTTATAGCTATGCACAGAACTGTTTGCTTAACTCCAGATCTGAACATGCAGTAAGCTTACAGCACGATGCATGGATTTGTTCTTGACTCGATTCGTATCCGTTCCATTCCATGCGCTACAGAATGAAAACATAAACTTCTTAAGTCTAACTTTATTCTCTGCCATTCTCAGCTAGTCATCCGACATAAAGCTGGGCATCAGGACATGATGACGCTATTGGCCCCGACAGCGTCCCTGATCTTCCTTATCGTATTGCATAGCTGCTCTCCTGCATCGTCAAAGCTCCGGGCAGCAACACCGCCGGATGGGGAACTAGGCAACATTCCTAGGGATGCCACAGTAAGAAGCGCTCCTTCACCGTTGCTGTGGCCTATGGGGGCACTGCTGCAGGATCTCGCAGCGGTGCAGCGGGCCTTGCAGCCATGGCCGTCTGGGAGGATGGCAAATCCTGACGGCATGAGGAAAATGGAGTTGTCAGCGCCACCCATGATGCCGCGCATCACCTTCTCCTCAACAAGGCTGTACACAACCAGAGAGCCTGACGCGTCGGTGCTCGAGTGTTGCAAGATCAGCACGTTGCTGTTCCTTCCATGACTTCCATCAGCAACGACCTGCAATAAAAACAGAAATGATACTAGTCATAAGTTTGATGAAATCAAGAATCTCGATTACGATTTTATATACGAGTGACCATAAGTATTATTTAGGAGAAGATTGCTTCTAGTGAACTGCCCTAATCCTAATAATTGTATTCATAAATCAATGTTATAACAGTTTTGATCTCTTTCAGGTACTTCAAACTCTTACTATTTTTCTCAGAACAAAATTTTAGGAGCTGAGCAAATTTTAGGAAAATAGTGTGCATGCAGACTCACAGTGGGGCGGAGGATGGAGACGGAGTTGCCATGGAGGCGTGCAGATGTGGGGACATAGCTCACTTCCTCCACCAGGACCCCATTGACAAATTTATCCCACTCGCCACGGCGCTGCAAATTGCAGATATACTCGAACACACGCTGTGGCGGTGTACCGGGAAGCCGGACGGTAGTGGTGGCGCTGAGCACTGTGATTGCAGGCTCTCTGGGCATGATCTCAGCGCAATTCCATGTAACCATGCGCACGGCCGCGTCCACCCTCTCGGCGCCGGTGCCACTGCTGACACACCACTGGTCGACGACGTTGGTCGATGCCATGGTCACCGGCCCGGAGACGGCTGCATAGAAGGTCTCCTTCATCCGCAGGGCCAGCTCCAGGACTCCCCTTTTTCCTAGAGGCGATATGGCTGCCCCTGCAGGATTTACGGAACAAATGGATCACTAAAAGTTCAATACAAGTATAAATGCTCAGTCTTTTGTTTGATCTTCTCGTTTCTATGTTGACTTTTACTCTATTCGGCTTGTCCACTTTCAGGTTATTTTGGCTTATACTGCCTTATTCTCGCTCACAGAACGCTATTGAATTAGCCGAAATCAACCAGTTTTTTTACCAACCAAGCATTTCCTTTACCTGAGCTGCTGCTGCTGCTTGGAACATGGCTGGAACCGAGAACGGCCATGTACTCACACTGCCTCTGGAGCGATCTGAGCCAACGGCATGCACCATAGGCTTGCCCAGAACGGAAAAATTGCCTGAAGAGTTCTGGCACAGTGGCTTCAAGGTACTCCCCGTGCACAACCCATGTGACCTGGAATAATGTTTGAACAATTTGAAGGATAAGACAGGTTGCATACGGTCGAATTGTGAAGTGGAGCGTCTTAGCAGAAAACATGTATGACGAAAAACATAAACTATCTTTCACATCATAAACAAGTTGACAGAAAAGTTTAACTCATTTGATATACACCATATGCAGAGAATTACAGTTAAATACGATCGTTAGACTTCTGAAGTTAAAGACTTTGCAGAGAATTTGTATGATATATACTCTTAAATTTGAAGGGCTGCACAATTGAGCTACGCATACAATCGAATGATGTGAAATCACAGAATTTGAAGGGTTAGAAACTCGAATGTACATGATATAGACTCAAACTGAACTGTGAGAAAATTTCTGTGAAATCACAGATTTGCTAAAAAAATGGTACTACTTTTTTTTTGGAATTCATTCAATATACATTGAAATGTGAAATGATGCCACAAAATTAAGCTATAAAATCTCAAATTTAATAGTGAAATCAAATGCTGTGTGAAAATGTACCCTTTGGAGAAACTTGATATGGTGCATGTGAATCAGGTTACTTGATGCCACACATCCTACGATGGTCCAAACGTTTGATTGAATTGCGGTAGAGTACCTTGCAAAAGCCGCCACTCAAGTTCTCAATGAGGCAGCCGGACGGCAGCAACCTGTAGCCGGCGCAACTAGTTCCGCTGATTTCCTTTTCGTCTCCATTGTTGCCATCAACGGACACGTCTACCACAGCCCACTTCCTTTCCGCGATCATCTTGCTAAACCTCAGAAACTTGACGTTGCGGGACGGCAGGCGCGGCGATTGCACCCAGAACTCTACATCCATCTGTAAGTGTTAATTCCACGGAGTCAATTAAGTCCCAACACCTTAAATTAGGTGATTGATTGTGATCAATCAAAGTGAAGATAACATAGCGATGGATGAGATCTAGTATGAGTTCACCAGTTGAATGAGCCCATCGCGTGAAGAGGAAGTACTGCTGCTGGCGATGACATCAGTGGACCTCACATATGCAACGATATCAGGGAACATCTCAGACCACTGTGCCTGGGAAATTAAAATACAATGCACAGATTGTTAATTAAACACCTGAAAACAATGGCTGATTAGCTTTGCATATGGAATGCAACATGTGTAGCTTTAGAGCAGGTGAGTGTTGGTTACCACATCGGTAAGGATGCTAACGAGGTCCACGGCATCTCCTTTGATCATATCAGTCTCCCTTGTGGCCTCCACGATAAACCCCCGCGGGCAGAGCCCAAGTAGCCCTGGGAACGTATGGAAATCGTACTCCTGGACACTGAGCACCTCACCATCGATGGTCGGCATCCACATCGGTTGACCCTTCGTTGCCAACATGACAAACTCTTTCAAGGCACGTTCAGCGTGCGAGACAAGTGCTGCCTTGTTGGTTCTGCAATTATAGGTGAGTGGCATAGACTGATCAGGTCGCTCTGCCTCGCGGGTGTTGCTGTCCTGGTAAGCTTTGGCACGCAGCAACTCATCCTTTAGCCTTGCGTTTTCACTGAGCAGGCGCCGCTTCTCCGATGCTAGCTGGTCTGCCCCTGAAGGGTCACGACATCTGAAGCATGTTGGGTTCTGAATTAGTTGCTTGAGTTCAACATTCTCAGCACGCAGCTTGGTGTTTTCTTGTTGCATGTCCCTGATCTCGTTCCCACATGCCTTCAACTGCATATGCCAATGCAACGAAATTGAATTATTTTTCATCATTTTTCGTACGCACGTATATATTTAGCCTTAATTTGTGAACTTATTAGTGATACGCACAGAGCCAGAACAGCTAATTTTACTTACGCAAGATGTATGTAGACTTACCTTCATTGAGGAGCGCCGGTTCTGGAACCAGAATCTGACCTGACATTCCTCCAAACCAACTTTTCTGCCAAGTTCCTGACGCGCCCTAGGATCTGGGTGGGTACACACTTGGAACTTACTGCACACAAGAGTAGAACAAACATGATCTTATTATTATACATTCTTTCAACAAAATTGTCCAGTGATTTCATGATGATGGGAAGTGTGTCTTACGCTTCGAGTTCTTGAACCTGGTGCGCAGAGAAGCGTTTAGTGCGCTTGGATGGTGGTGTCCCTCTGTCAGGACGGCGATCCTCATCATCATCACTTTTGTGACTACTAGTGTCCACATGATGGTCCTCAGCTCCAAGGAGATCATCCAAGTCATATTCTACAGGCTGGTTCCATGCTGCATGGCTTCCCATGGTGAGGCCAAGACCTTGTTCATTGTTGTTGTTCAGCTGGTCCTCATTCTCCATAGTGACCTGGTATGAAAAAAATTACAAAGTAGAAAATATATCCAATGGGATAATGTAGAGGAAAAGGGTGTTTGGACCAAATCTTAGGGTGGGCCGGGGCCCACCCAGCCCACCCCTAGATCCGCCCCTGGGCCATGTGCATCTAAAATAATAAGGTACCTTTCCTCAAAATTCGTTTTCTTTTCCTAAAAATATGTTGCAAAATCGTTTCAACATATTGGTTTTATGATCTGAAGCACAAAACAAAAATATTCACCATGATTTAGAAAATAAATTCTAAAATTAATAGTCTCTACAACTAGCCATGTGAATTCACTGGTTTAAGGGAAGTGTGTAAAATACTTCACATCATTACCGGTGAAGAAGGGAATATGGACGAGATGCAAGAAGCAAGGATGTTTAAGGACAAAAACCAAACAGTTAGAATTAATTATATACCTTTGATTGAAGCTGTTCCTGTTGACACAAGAATGCCGTTGAATGGCTGGGATGTAGTGGTGTTTTCCAACAGATAGCAGTATTAACTTGGTTGGGATAATTGCTGATGTAACAATGCCTCTGGCTGTGAGAATGACCTAGCCGCCCATTCAATTTAGGCTATGAGAAGTTAAGGATTTCTGGTATAAATAACAGGAGATTGGCCGGGGTGATAATGAGTAGAAAGCCAGGGTGGGTATAAACATGAAGGGATAATGAGCTGGTATAAAAAATGTATCTGTATATACTTGGAGTACATTAATTTCTACTGCTAAATAATGCATTGAATTCCTGCCTCTGATCCTTTCTGTACGTTTCTCTCTTTGTCTAGTTCATTATGGTTTGCTCCGTTTCTCATGTAGTACTGTTTTTTATTGCATTTAATTCATACCATACTAAACCAGGATCTGTTTGGCATTGTTTAAACCATGCTATCGTTAAGCATGAAATGAAAATATAATAAGTTACTTTCTTTATTAACTTTATCTGTTTTTTTTATGAAACAGGAGGGGGGTTCCCCTACTGGTTATATATATTAAAATAGAAAATACACACAGTTTTTACATCCTGAGTTACGAGACAAAAAAGAAACAAAGAAAATCAGAGAAATTACAAATGGTTGTTTATCCATTCTTGGAACTGTTCTTTGATTGAGTTCTTTGCTCTATGCGTAGCTAGAGCCAACTCTTTCTTGAGAATTCCTTGACCACCTTGCACAGAAGGGGTAAGTTGTCGAAAGATGAAGTCATTGCGTGACATCCAAATGCCCCAGCATCCCAAGATTATGATCTCCATGAAAAAAGGGATGTTGAGTTGTCGTCTGAAAGAAGAGACCACTTGCAAGTGTTCTTGGAATACCGGCACCAGGAGGCCCAAGGATGCCCAGAACTGCGTGGCAAAAGGACAGGTCAAAAACAGATGCTCAAGAGTTTCCCTTGAGTGTTGGTTGCAGAGGACACACTCATGGGATTGGAGAATCATCCCTTTCCTTTCCAATAAATCTCTTGTACTCAACTGATCTTTTAGAATGAGAGTTATATAAGAACCATTGATGCTCTGTAGACAGATATCCCCATTATAAAATGCTGAACAAAGAGCATAGAAATCTTCCTTAATGATAGGCCAGGCTTTCTTAATAAAATCAGTGTTAAAGCCATCTGGACCTGGGGACTTGTCAGTTGGCATATTTTGAACAACTAAGTCAATTTCCTCATGTGAAAAAGCTCTTCCAAGAAGCCCAGAAGGTCTGAAGCAGTCAACAGATCATCTAAATTCAAATGCATACCCTGAAATTCAGTTGTACTGAGACGATCTTTAAATGCTTCCCAAAGAATGTTTGCTTTTTCTGAATGACTAGATTTTGGAATTCCAGCATTGTCATGAAGAGTAGTGATAAGATTCCTTCTACTCCTTAATGTGGCATTTGCATGAAAGAATTTAGTACCTTCATCCCCAAATTTGACCCACTTGATAGTGCCTCTTTGTTTCCAATAAATTATTTGCTGCCTAAGAAGACTAAGCAGCTTGTCCTCTAAGATATGCTTGAAATTCCATTCCTCAATTGTAAGATCCCTATGAAACTCCACAAGCTGAATGAGCCAGAGAACTAATTTGACATTTTCAATATTGCCTTTTAAGCTGGAGAGTTGTACCTGCCATGCTTTAAGTACCCTTCTCAAATTTTTAAATTTGGCAGAGATAACTTTTGCTACATCAGACTGCTGAGTGGGGATACTCCAACCATGTCGTACTACATCCATGAATACTTCATGTTCCATCCAGTAATTCTCGAAACGAAAATTTTTCCCTTTGGGTATGTTGGTGGCAATGTTGACCACACATGGAACATGATCAGGAGTTTCCATAAGCATAGTTGAAACTGTTGTGTTAGGATAAGTGAGAGTCCAACTGCTTGATGTGAAAAACCAATCTAATCATTCTAGAAGTGGTTCAAGTTGTTTATTTGTCCATGTAAATTGTTGACGTAGAAGAGGCAGCTCCACAATGCCTAATGCACTGATAGCTTCATTGAACAAAAGCATTTGATTTATATCACCTCCAGGCTTGTTCCTGTTGGCTGGGCTTCTCATCAGATTAAAGTCTCCTACAAGGAGCCAATCTACCTCTTCAGGCATAGCAATATTTTTCAACCAGTCCACAAAAGAAAGCTTGCCCTCATCAGTGCATGGCCCATAAATATTTGTAAGCAGCCATTCAGCATTATTGTGGAGGGAACGAAAGTCCACCGAAAGGGAAAAGGAGTTATGAAAAGCAAGGTGTCCTTCAAAATAAGCTGATTTCCAAATGGTGATCAAACCACCCGAGGCCCCACAGAAGGGAGAAACTCAAAAGCGTCAAATGCAGGGGGGCAGAAATTTTTGATATACTGCAGGTCAAAAGATTCCCTCTTTGTTTCCTAAAGGCAAACAATATCACAGCCACTTTCCACAATTTTATCTCTGATAGAATCCCATTTGTTGACAGAATTAATCCCTCTAACATTCCAGCACAAGATTTTCCAACTTTTGATATTTCTGATGTGAGCCATTAAGCAACCAAGCGATTAAAAAAGAAGTAGAACATGATTAACATGAGTACTAGAGACACACTTGAAAATAGAAGTATCAGTGCCAAGCAACTTATTACAAATGAAACAAAGACAGACCGACAGAGAGCAGAGAAGATAAAGGCAAAAGCTACTCTGCTAAGAACACCACCACATTCACTTTCTGGATTTTTTCTTGTCAGGCTTAGATGCATCATCACTCTTGTCTTGTGGTTTTTTGAGCTTCTTCCCACCAGGAGCAGAGGCCTTCTTTTTCTTGAGGAGAGCTTCATCAGACAGTTTGTTGGGGTCAATTTTACAGAAAGTTGCACCCAGATTTTTGATGTCATTTGCAGAGATTGTAGGAGGTTTGACAGAGCAAGCAACACAATCCTTTTCTGAACATGATGGATCTTTGTAACCTTTGTTTATATTCTTTCTGCGAGCACTTCTTCTCAGACCTGGGTCATTAGCAGTGAGCTTCAGCTTGCCTGACTGTGCCAAAACAGCTTTGGACCAAGGGCCCAAATGTTGCTGATCTGGAGGTGACTTGACAGGAGAGGGGGATTTGTGTTCAGTGGACTTAGCAGCCTCAGCAGTGTTGTCATTCTGTGAGATCAGGTCTTCAAAGAGATCAAAGTTGATAGAGTCCTCCATACAAGAACTAGCAGTTTTGGTGGGACAATTATGTGGCAGGGCAAAAGGTCTTGCATCAGTTAAAGAACTGGAAAAGATATCCCAAGCTGAGGATTCCAAGAATTTCTTTGCCCACATAAAGTTACCAGGGTTGAGGAGCAATGCAGTGAAAAAAGGACTCCACTGCAGGGGTATCTGAATTGCTGGAGCCCTAGGCCCAGGAGCAAAATTTCTGGCCCATTGTCTGATGAGTTCAGAAGAAGCAGCCTGCATAGTGTTTTGGGCTGAAGCAAAAGCAGGATCCACAACAGGAAAGAAGGTCTCTACAAAGCCCAATTGCATGTTGCCATTGTCAATAACATCAATCTGAGGCTGGTTTGGATTTGGGAGTGGGTCCCTAAGTAGTTCATCCTCATGGATTTCATCAGGAATAAGTTGGAGGGGGACATCTCCATCCATTGGTATAAAAACATTCACCTCAATATCATTGTTTAAGTTGAGCAGAGGGTGATCAGCTAAATTTCCTTCAGAATTATCAGATTGATCATCTTCTAAAATTATTTGTTCCTCTTGAACCTGAGCCATCTCTTCTTCCATGGCATCAGCAGCTTGAATAAGATCCTCTATGCCCCCTAAGTCATCATCCAATGGCTGATTCAGATCCAAATCAACCCCACATACATTCCCATCATTATGATTGACAAGATCATTGAGCTCAAGAAAAGGCTCTCCTTGTATAGGGACTTGCACTAGATTGGCAGCCTCCGCTGCATCAACCGGGCCATTAACTTCATCTTCATTGTCCTGACCATTGTCAGGCCCGAGACCCCATTCAGCAGCAGCTGGGGCGTTAGGAGCATTTGCTGGGTCATGGGGTGGAGGAGGGGCATTCCCTGGCTGACCATACCCAAAAATATCAAAGAGCCCTGGATTGAAATCATCATTATTATCAGGAGGGATATCTTCATCTTGTGGTTATTGGCCAAGAATTCTGGTCTGAATAATCTCACACTAACAAGACCATGATTCTCCTTCAAATCCTTCCCCATCAAAACAGACCATGAACCAAGGAATTTCTTCAAAATTGATTACTCTTGCTTTGACTAGCACACGAGCAAGATTGTTGGGATCTTCTTCCCAGGCCACTAATTTACCATAATCTGCTAAAGCTTTTTCTACATGCTTCTATGACCAGTAATCCACATTGAAACCCAAGAACATAAGCCATACTTCATGGTTAAATGTGACTGACCTATGGTTCCAACCATCATTGTGAGGAGCAAAAGACACACGAATATCACCAAAAGTATGAGGACTCCCATGAATCAGAGCATCTCTATCATGGAAAAAGTTGAACCTGACATATGCTTGGCCGAAAGGACATGGTTGGATGGAACGAAAGCTAATTCATTTTTCATCCCTCAGAAAGTCCTCTAGAACATGACGAATGCCCCAAAAAGATACCTGCTGGTTCGGCAGTGGGTCGATTGTCACAATGGCAAGATCACTGTTCCTTGTCGCCAGGGGTCCCATCACCACACGAGACATCAGCTTACGACCCTCAATCTGCACACGCTAAAAACCCCTAGGGATAAAGGGAGAGGGATCAACAAGGCGGAATGCCATGGCGGAGCTTTCCACCGATGGAGCAGAGTTTACTGTAGCTAGGTGTGGGGTTTTCTTGGTTGCGCGATCATGGAAAGATGGGGAGGAATGGGTTGTGGAAGGGGCAGAGCAAAGAGGAAGGCCAAGATTAAGGTCAATGTCAAGCGTATTCTCGCTCTGCGTGGGCTGATGATCCGGGAGAATCACCGACGAGGGCGAGGAAGAAGGAAACACACCAGCTTGAGCAGAAGGGGGGATTTCTTTCCAAGGGACTATAATTGGGGATGCAGGGGCGACCTTGGTGAGAACCTGGGATAATTGCCCAAAGGAGCTGAACACCGGGGCCAACTGCAGATTGGGTCCATCAGTCATACGCAGTTGGGGCTGGAACCAGTGAGAAAGAGGTAACCGTGACCAGTCCCCTGCACAAGGTTGGAAGGTGGAGGGACATTCCATGGAAAGGCCCGGGAAACGAGGCGGGAACCCACAAGAGCTGGCAACATGACCGAGCCGTAAACACGCATTGCAGCGGACACTGAAGGTGCAGTTGGGCCTAAGATGCGAGAAGGAGAGGCAGCGAGAGCAATTTGCACGGCCCAAACTAGAGTGTCTGGGGCCCAGAGGCACACTATTAGAGCCCATTAAAGGAGGGGGATTTGAATTTGCAGACCTTAAGTTAAGGTCTAGATTAATTGCCTGATTATTGATCGAGAGAAGACCCGTGGATGTAGCGCGAAATCTAGGGGAGATATGATTGGAGTTGACTGTGTTCTTCGCATAAGCCAGAAAACGAAGCCTGGAAAAAACAGAACGTGGAGCAAGATCTTTCAAGATCCGAGAAAACACATTTTTAGCAGGGATCTCCATGTTGGCTGCCTTGTTAAGATCAGGAATGCGAGTTTTCACCACATCAACGAAAGACCGTTGGGTTGATTTTTTACTCTTGACTTGTACCCAGTCATACTGTGGGCGAGAGTCTTTGATGGAATTGGATTTGGCAAGATCAAAACCCAATTTGTTCCAAAGGTGGAAGAAAACTCGGAAAGAGGAATTAGAGAACGAAGACAGATGATAAACTTCAAGGCCAACCGATCTCGAGAAGACCGTGAATTTAAATATACGTTCCTCCACCTCAACGACTGCAAAGAGTGAGGCATCACCACCCAAAATGAATTGGAGAGCTGACGAGACTGATTTAGGGGTCAGCCAAAAATCAGCACGGCTAAAGGATGCTAAGAGCCAAAAACTCTTGGCATCATCGGGTTGAGGTGAAACTACTGGCACACCAAATTTAGCACGAATATTGGAGGCGAAAAGGAGACCAGGAGACGATGAAGAAGTGGAGAAATCCATGGAGAAAAAAGGGAAGGAGCGCGAGGGATGAGCGAGATGAACTGACCAGCAGGAGATTAACGAGGGAGAAGGATCACCAGGAAGAGCCGACCATTGCCGCCCCCCCTCGCTTGGTCGTGGGGGTCAGCCTGAGCATTTTTTTTACATTAGTAAACCACATCACAACATTTGTCTTGCTCTATGTACGAGTTCTCCTTACTATTTTTGGTGGTGGAAGGTACCCTCCGGCACGGAGAGGCACCACAAAAGTAAAAATGAAGCACTATGACGATACGAGAATCAATATGACGCCTTCGGCAATCACTGTGATGCTCAATATCTCTGTATTCAATATCCCATCAACTATAGTTATAGGGGTATTTATAAAGGGATCCAACGATAATTACACCTTTATGCCCCTCGACAGGCATATCCCTTGAATATTCTAGGGGTGCATGGTAATTTCCTCTTTGGAATCTCTTTACAGCTCAGTGCTTCTGGTCCGTGCCTGACCCAGGGGAAGGGGGGCCTTCATTCAGTAGTGGAAATCAATGCATTCGTGACAAACAGTTTTCGTCACTATAGGGCCAAAATCCGTCATAAAGAAAGTTTTGTGGTGAAATTTGATACGTCGTGAAAGCCGCGTCAAGTTTGTTCCACCATGACGGAATGCGCAAAACATCACAAAACTAGTTTTTCCTGTGATGAAGAAACATCCGTCACCGAACCCTTTTTGCTTTGGCGATGCGTCCCAAGAACGTCGCCGGACATCCAGATCCATGTGTCCCTGTCAACACCATCAACGCCGTCAATGCCATTAGGTGTCGTGCCGGCAACACATTTCGCCGACGGACGGACATGAGGCGGGCTACCAGAAGGGCACGTGTCCACCGGTCAGGAGCCTCCTAGTTCGGCCACCTGTCACTTTCCTGCTTGTCCACTTGTCACTTGAGTGTTCGGTCACCTGTATCCTCCAAATTATAACACGTGTCTTCTGCTTACTTGCCCACGTGGCACTAAACAGTGTTGCCACATGTTGCTGCCTGGTTTTGACACGTGCCTTCGTCACACATGTCCACGTGGCCCTGCTGTGCTTCACCCTGTTTCGCCACTAGTCTGTGACCCGTGTCGCCTCCGTACTTGTCCACGTGCTGCCAGTTGGTTGTGACACATGTCGGCACCTGGTATGGATGCGCGATGTCTCTGTATACGTCCACGTGCCACTTTCTTATTGTGCCTTTTGTCATCTTCCTGTTTGTCAACATGTCGCTTTTTCGTTCTGCCACGTGCGCCTTTCTGATAGTGACACATGGCGTCGACGTGGCAAATTTCTGTTCGGCCTCATGTCGCCTCTAGGTTCCGACACGAGTTATATTCCTATAGGGCCATGTGTCCTCTCTATGTGTCGTGTCCGGTTTACACGTGTCCATTTTTTTGGACCACACATCTATGTCTCATTCTCGTGAATGTCTGTTTCGAACCACCACGTGTCCGACACCTAGATGTTAAATCTGTCCTTTGGGACTATTACATATCGGCATTCATATAAATTCATTTCATCACAGAACTAATGAAACAATGTTATTATTCTGAGAAATTAGCATTATTATTCAGAGGAAGCAAACCACAATCAATTATGTTACAACCAAATGAGCTAGAGACAACCAAATCAACTCGAGACAACCAAATAAGCTCATCAGATCAACACAACAAGGTTCACGTTCAAGACACACAGAATCAGGGCTGATAAGATATACTAGAGGTGATGACGTGCTAGAATTTGTGAAGCATGAGATGGCTATCCTGTTCTTGCTTCTTGAGCTCATCAAACAGGCTTGCAGTTCTTTCCAACACTTCCTCTACTACTTTAGTCTTCTTCTTTATTTCTTCTTGGTGTTCATGGAGCACAGCTGAACTTTGTTTTTGAGTATTAAGTTCTTTATTCCCCTCAGTAATAGAGATGGGCATCCTTCTCCCCATAGCTTTGGTCATCTTGTCAAGCAAAACTCCCGTGGTTGCCTTCCTTCAGCCACCTCTTTGTGGAGGTACTACAGTGATTTCATTCAAATTCCTATTATTCATCAAATTAAAAATCATAAGCTCTAAAACACTTGAGTGAAACATAACAACCAACCTTTAGAGCTAGAACCAGTCTGCCTAGAGTCGGTATTCCATCCAGTATTGGTTTTGTTGACACCATTAGCGTCATCTGGATTGTTCAAGTTCTCATGACAGCTACTGTTGTCTGCAGCTATTGCCAATTCTTCCTGCACAATATTTTCACCTCCACTACTATTTTCTAAACTGGGTGAAAATTGTTCAGGCACATGTTGTTGACGTACTGATGATGATTGTATTACCTGTGTTGAAGCTGCAGGAACGATTGACCTCTTCCTCTTCGATTGCGTACCTCCTGACGGCATGGCAGCACCTCTTGTCCTCCTTCCACTGACCTTACTAGGAATCTGTACACTTCAAAAGGGAGAATTCGCAAGCATTTGATAAAACAAGCAAGAGAAAACTTGTGCGGCTTCTAAGGATTGAAAGTCCGTGAAGGGGTAGCAGATCCGGTGAGCCTGCCATCATTGATGTTGTAGCAGAAGCAGTGTGACGGGATTCATCGAAGGGGTGGAAGATCCAGTGAGCCGGCTGTGGTCGACATTGTAGCAGATCTAGTGCGATGGGATTCGTCGAAGGGGTAGCAGATCCGATGCGCCGCCTATCGTTGACGTTTTAGCAGATCCGGTGCGATGAGCATCGTTGAAGGGGACGTAGCTCTGATGCGCTCAGCGTCATCGACGAGGTGACAGCTCTTAGATACCAAATTTGGACCGTCAATTCCTGCATAAATGCATAAAATGTGAACATCAACCTAGTGGTAGAGGTTTATTAATAACTATTTTCACAAGTGCTGGTAAATATTTTTATGCAGGTGAAATAAGGTAGAAAAATACACCTCAAGAGCAATGAAAACACACTCCTCAATCCAAGGCAAATGGCGTCGACCAATCAGGCATAGGCACACAGATTGGAGGGCCCAAAAACACATGCAACTGACTTAGGACAGCGTGGAAGCATGCATAACCGACCTAGGAACCTACCAAGCAACCCCTGGACAAAATTGGGCCAGTTCGGGGCGAAAACCCAGTTGGCCGACCACCCCAGTCGGCCGACCAAAGGTCGGCACAACCGACCTTCAATTTTTGACGTGGCAGCTTCTCATTCGCTCACAATGTCGGTTCCAGGTGACTCCAATGCATTCCCTGGCCGAAAGCACCATGTGCCCCCTCTATAAATATGAGGGGAGGGGCTCCAAAAGAAGACATCCATCAGGTGATCAACTCCCTCAAGAGTGGCTTAGAGCCTTGCTTAGTTAGTGATCTAGAGTAGGGAGACGGTAGAGGTACTCAGGACGGGCACCGGTCTTCGGCGCTTTTCTCCATTTTGTACCTCTATGAGAGTGAGAGAGTAGTTCGGGAGAAGTGCCGGGGTGTCGGCACTCTTCTCCAAGCTTGTACCTCTACGGATGTTGCTAAATTCTTCGGGTTTAAGTAAGCATTCATGGTTTCTATCTCTAGTATTGTACTTAGTATAGTTGATGCTAGTAGTGCTTGTAGTTGAGTGAGATCTATTCTCTTACTCGCGGGTTCATCGCTCCATATTCATACGGAGTGCTGTAGTTTGCTACAGGTCGACATATGTAGTTAGACTGCAGTAGTAATCAATAGCGTAGGTATAGTGTCTAGACTATGGGTTATCCTCCGTTTGCCTTATATCCCACAGTTTGTTAGAGGTTGGCCGTAGGTGTTGACAGTCATATTGGTCCTTTGCAATCCTCCACGTTCGGATATAGCATAGATCCATTGACCGGAGTCGACTGGCAGACCAGTTGTAAGCCGGTGCCCGAAGCGAGTATTGTGCCCGAGAGATTGACCTTTAACTCAGCTATAGTGTTGTCTTAGAAATCCTCTCTAACCTTCTACCTATCTTGGTGTGTCCTTGGACCGACTAGAATAGAAGAGAGTGCACACACATTCCCTGTGGATTCAATAACTCTTGGAATACTTTAAGGTGAAAGCTACAACGGTATCCGTGCGCTTGCATATTTATTCATGACGCTAAATTACCCAACACAACTTCAGGTCGGTGGCCTTCGGTGGAGGTGAGGGGTAGAGAGGAAAGGCGAGAGGTGGAGGACTGGAGGGGAATGGCGCAACTGTTCCAAGTGCTAGAAAAGGGAGCCATGGATATGGAGAGCTGGAGAAGATTCTCACAAATACCCTAGAGAGATGGGGTAGCAGGGGCCGGTGGGCCTTTTGCCCGAGGGTAGGAGGGACATTTTGCGCAATTGCTTTCGGCTTCGTCGGTGGCGCCTGGTAAAATTCGAAACCGTGGTGTGGGTGTCGAACTGACCAATGGACCCCACACGTCGGTGTTAGTGGAATCCCTTTATGAATGCTGCGACCATTTGTTAGAAACATAACTCTTTCTCTTTATTATATCCAATTTGAAATTTTGATTAGCCTTTCTCCCTCGTAAATCCTCGAAATTATTTGATTCTTTTTGTAAATTGCATCTAAAATCAAGGTCTTTTACGATGCAAACACACTCTTTTTTTTTTGAAATTGCCATTGTTCTTCTAGTCAAGCTCTAAAGCCGATGCTAGGAATGTGGAAACAACACCTAATCGTTATATTTTCCTTCAACAAATAACCAACTCCCATGGCAATAAGGGCTACAACAAACAAACTGAAGAAAATCATAGCTTGGGTTAATCTCTCAACTTTTGCTTTCAATTCATTGCTCTTCACGAAACCGTCATAGAGGGATCTCATGGCATCAGGGTTCCCAGCACCATGGATCTGCTCCATGGACTGGACTTCTTGAATCCCATCTTCATCATCTAACTGTAACTGGACCTTGTTTGCTTTAATCACCGCTGTAGCACTTCACCTTGGAGTATTCCAGGGCATTGTAATTTCCTCAGGGAAGCACTATGGTAAAGAGTATCAAAGAATCGAATGACAAACTCTACTAGAGATATCAACTAACTAATTAAGTGGGGGGGTAAGCTTGAAGATAAGATAAGATAATGGCCAGCGATGACCGTCTAACACAGGAGACTCTAATCCTTAGAGTGGTAAGCGGCTACGAGGACAACGAGCGAGAAAGATTCCTAAAATACTTCTAAACTATCAAGCTAGCCTCTCTAGACTAAACCTTGATTCTAACTAGTTATCGGGAACCTAGAGCTTACTTCGGCGGCTGGAAGAGGAAGGACTTCAGAAAGAGGTGAGATGGGAGTCCAATGGCAACCTGCAACTACTGCTATGAAAGCACCCGAATGTGGTGGACTACAAAGGATGGACAGGGTTGTCACCACATCCGCCTACCACAACGGTACCATAGGGTGGAACACACTTTCTAGCTAACACTGAGCTCAGACACCACTTCCATGCTCGGTGTTAGGATTTCTCTTGTCATGAACAAGAGAAATCCCTCTCAACCTAGGGAACTGACTTGAGCTCCCTAGTTCGGACGAGAAAACCCGTAAGGTAAGATCCCGATAAACAAGAAAGATACAAAGCCTAAGCTAGAGGAATTACTTTCGCACACAAGCAAGATAACTCGAGAAGACAAATAAATGCGGAAAGTAAAGCTGACTCGAAAAAAATAAAGGAGATAACTTATATTGGTAAATGTCAAAGGAAAAGATACAAGAGCTTATAGTCAACTTCAGATGATGACTCTGGAATCCCGAGACAAGCTCAACTCGACTCTAACTCCCTGACTACCTAACCTACTCTAGAAAGTAAATGTGAGAAGAGAGAACTCCTTTGGTGTGTGTTGAGAGTGAGGGTGTTGCTCTCTATTTATAGTGTACCAAAGTCGGTACGAGGCGGGCGCATGTGTTGTAAGCAAGAGGGTCAGTTGATGTAGCTTCCATGCAAAGATGAGCTCAAGACGCAGCAAAATAGGGCCGTCCGACCTCTCCTTGGCCGGCCGGCCTGGGATTTTTGCCATTTGGCGCCGACCTTCTCGTGGATGCTCCTGATCTTCTCTAGATGATGGTGGATGGTTGCTTCGGTTTAAAGCTGAAATTTGTAGGCCGGCCGACCTCTCCTAGGCCGGCCGGCCTGGGTTCAGCATGTCTCGTCCCTCCATTTCACCGACTTCTTGATCAATGTGTGTATGAAGTCCAGAGAGGCGGTTTCGGGTCAAAAGATCAGGATAAATGCTGCAGGTGGGTCCTTCAATCAATGTGCTTGGCCTTTTGGTCCATTTGATCAAACCAACTTGCAATCCATAGTTTAGAGGCTTTGTAAACGTGTCACATAGATCTTGTATCAAAGATGGTGCACACTTAGTTGAGGTGTCAGGCCGACCAGCCTAGGTGAGGCCGGTCGGCCTGGGCTTTTCCCAGTTTTGGCTCATTTTTGGTACGTTAGTTCCGGCAACCACAACTCATCCAAAACTTATTACACTTGCTAGAAATAAGTAAAATATGTATGGAACATGGTGTAAAGCTCATGTTATTCCAGAGAAATTGACGGTCGAAATGGGAAATAATGGTTATTGACAGACAAGCAGAGTAGCGGCAGTGAGGCGGAATTGGCTCGGGTCCGGGCTCTCGGGTTGTCCTAAAGGATAAGGCAGGGACAAAAGGGTCATTTGTCATGGGATATGGCGAGACACGTCAACAACCTAGTATTGAAAGCATGATGATGCATAACCTGAATGGATGGAAATTACTTACATGCCCCTAAGCATCTCCCCCTTCCTCCCTTTGTTCCCCAACTTCCCTGAATGGATGGAAACAAGGCGAGTTGTATGGTCCTCATCGAGGTAAACAACAAATCCGGCTCCGACTCCGGCATGGGTTTCACTCGTGCCGGCGGCCGATCTGACGACGGCCTTGCCGAGAAGAATCCCAAACTTGCACTTGGTGGAGCCAACCAAGTGGCCCCACGGTCTCGCACCGATGTCGAAGGAGATCTCCATGGCCTCCCCGGCGGCCAAACGCCCCCGTGGTAGCCCACGGAAGGATAAGTCGGCCTCCTCAGCCTCGCCGGCGGTCAAGCGCCCCCGTGGGTGCTCGCTGAAGGCTGCATCGCCCTCCTCGGCCTCGCCGGTGGTCAAGTGCCCCCGTGGGCACTCGTGGAAGGCTGCGTTGCCTTCCTCGGCCCCGCCAGCAGTCAAGTACCCCCGTGGGCACACGCGGAAGGCTGTGTCGACCTCCTTGGCCTCGCCGGCAGTCAAGCGTCCCCGCGGCGCCCAAGCCAAAGGCGCCCTGCACGGCCTCATCGCCGGGAAAGTGACCCCACAGAGCTCTGTCGAGGGCCTCACGCCGCCTAAATGGCACCGCAGCAGGCTACCGAAGAAGGTGGCATCTGGGGTCCCGAGGCTGGCATCCTGCGACTATATCTCCTCCAACGATGATAACTCATCCGTCTCCTTTGACGAACTAGAGTTCATGAGGAAGTACATGAATCAAATGGGTGATGAACTGTACGAGAAGAGCAAGATACTTGCAAAAGCGCAAGCCAAGATTGCTGCACTTGAAGATGAAGTTGAGATTTGGAAATCGAGAGCAAAAAAAAAAGGAGTGCACTTGTGAAAATGCATAACAAAAATATGTAGTTCTTATCTATGGTTATCGGTGTTGGTGTTAATTTGGTGTCTTGATTGCTAGCGTAATTGATGGGAACAAAGGGTTCCGATCTTCCGTTAGGTGGGGATAACTATCGATTTGCTGGAGATGTCACACAAACGATCCGGCTTCCAATCAACACGATTCGAACCCCACAATCGCAGCACCAATTCTCCTCTTGTTATCAACCATGCGCTGCATGATTGACCTCGCCAGGAAGGCTAATCCTTGTTATCAAAGACAGAAGGAAGAACACAATCTGAAAAATTGCAGATGAATGATTAAGCACTCGAGTAGGGGTCTCACAAACTAGCACGGCAGCGAAACTGTTCTTAACAGAATAATCTAAATAAAACCCAAACCCTAACAAGGGTGTGGAAGCTGCTAATATACTCCCTAGGGTCGTGCAAGACCCCCTGGATGCGCCCCTAATGGGCTCCAACACGATACAAGGCCCAAAGACCGAAAGACGGCGTCGCATCACCGGGACAGAAACTGGATGTCAACTTCCTCGACAATTCCCGTCGACTACTGATGAATTTGGGCCTAAAACCAGTTCCACTAGAAGCGTCTTGAAATTATCTTTCCAGTCATATAAAGAACGTACCAATCCGACTCCGTATGCGACCTGGGTGTCCGTTTTAGTGCGGGCTATTCCTGGAGTCCGAAACTGAAATGAAGTCGAATCGTTTTGGGCCACCATCTTGTTCCGGACGTCCTCGCTGGTCCTCCACGCCTCAAAGGCCTTCTCCACGCCTTTGATGGTCCTCTCCTTTATTCCTAGGTACAATTAAATCATTAGGTAACAAACTATTCTTAAATTCACAAGAATAATTACTTAGGAACAAGCTCACTTGTAAATTCAATTGTCGAGCGCGTGCGCGAGTAATTGGACCTTGGATATCAACTTGAGGAGTGCTGTTTGTATCCATGTGAGTGATGTCCTCATCAGTAATGTCTTAATTTGAGAAGATCCTATGTATGGTGAACATTACTAATCCTATATTTGATTAATCGTGTGGGTTTTATCTTAATTCGTCGTGTGGATGACTCCGTATGTCTGAATCTAAGTTGGATAATTGGAAAGAGGAAAAATTAGGGGCAAAAGTGGCAAATATAGGGTTCGAACACGAGACTATGCAGGTTCAGATTAAACTTTGCTACCACTGCAACAACGGCTCGGCTTTGAACGTCGCGGGTATACAATTTTATACTACTTTATTTAAAGGGTTAGTTGGATCCATGCCACTACAATTTCTTGAAATTGGTTTTCATGTTGAAATCCATGCCATTGAGTGTCATGATTTTGAACATGAAACCCAATTTCACGGAGTTGTGGTGCCATGAATCGAATTTTCCCTTAATTAAATGGACATGTGCCACCCACGAAGTGAGTGGGGTGGGCTTCGCCTGCTGATCCTCGTGGTAGTGCCTGATTGGTTCACATGCATATGAGGTTGTAAATATTCCATTTATTATCGTTTTAATCCGGACATTAAACTTCTAACTGGTATTTCTTCTTCATACGAACCTTGATTTTGATGGATCTTTTTCTAAATTTTGTCTAAAATACCTCTCTTCCATTTAACTGTATTTTTTTAAAGTTCGATACTATTGCATAAATCTTTTACATATCGCTTAGATTGTTATACCTTAGAACAAAAATAAACAAAAGATTTGGCATAATAATTGTAAAAATAACTTCATATTCAGTAATTTTAAGGTAAATATTATATTGTATCCAAATTGGAGGTGTATATGATGTCAAAGTTTTACTGAGCTATAGAAACTTGATAGTTTGCCTTGAGTTATAGGAAACTATGTGGGAGATGTAACCATTTGTGACCAATGTTGATAAGGACACGGCTACGATGTCCGAATATTTTGTCCCAATCTTTTACGGTACTATTTTCAATGAGAACCAATATCTGAAATCAAGGTATCTTTGCGCGTAAAGTGAATAAGCAGCAGTCGATGTAAAAGTGGAGCGTATCTTCTAATCACACGATAGCACAGGAAACAATCGTTGATGAACAAACAAGCAGGTAATTAGACCAGCCAATAGATCAATATCCTACTGTAGCCTCACGTCACCAAATATGAGGTCTCTCCAAATAGCAGATACAATGACTGAATATATATTAAAATATCTGGCAGCAGCAACACAGTCTAATTAAAATAAGAACTCCGCACAGCAGCAAGATGCTTGACGATAGATAGATGATAATTCGGCTTACAAGTCCCGGACATAAATGCAATCCGATCAGCAACAATGATGATCTTCCACCCGTGCCCTAAATGGCCACGATCAGAAGATGGGGATCCACTGAAAAATCCGGAGCAACGCACCCAGGAGAGATGATCCTGATCACGCTCTCAATCACGATCCGGAAGGACGGCAGATAACCGAGGGGAGAGTGTCGCCGCCGCTCTTGCTCGGAGTCGGAGAAACCCTTGATGAGGAATAACTCCGAATAAAACTCAATCTAATCTCCTATTACAAAGGACCACTCCTAATATAGGAAAGAGCCCCACCTGGTTCGACTCAACCATAATGTGCACACGTGTAGCGGAACGCAGCTATAGGAAACCAAAATAAGGAAAATATATAATAATGCGGCAGCTTGACTAATATACCAATTAGTCTCCAATGCTATCACCTCATTGGCATTAATTTGGAACCGCGTGCATCTAAAGCACCCTTTACTAAAATCAATGTAGTTGTATGCAAACCTAGAGCAATAGCATGGTGAACCAAGAAATCTCCGGGTCCTATTGTTAAGAAAAACGAATTACTACAACATGGGCATTCTTCTTAGCGAGAATTATTGCAATAGGATAGTGGCTAGGAGGATATTAAAGGCATTATGGAATTAAGATTTCCCAAGTTTAGCCAAGGCTTAGCTCAGGACCCCACTACTCGTCGTATTTGGTTTGGTATTGCTACCGCGCATGATTTCGAAAGTCATGATGATATTACTGAGGAACGTCTTTATCAGAACATTTTTGCTTCTCACTTTGGGCAGTTAGCAATAATCTTTCTATGGATGTCCGGAAATCTGTTTCATGTAGCTTGGCAAGGAAATTTTGAATCATGAATACATGATCCTTTACACGTAAGACCTATTGCTCATGCCATTTGGGATCCTCATTTTGGTCAACCCGCGGTGGAAGCCTTTACTCGAGGAGGTGCTGCCGGTCCAGTAAATATTGCTTATTTTGGGGTTTATCAGTGGTGGTATACAATTGGATTGCGCACCAATGAAGATCTTTATACTGGAGCTCCTTTTCTATTATTTCTTTCTACGCTATCTTTAATAGGGGGTTGGTTACATCTACAATCCAAATGGAAGCCAAGCCTTTTGTGGTTCAAAAATGCGGAATCTCGTTTCAATCATCATTTGTCAGGACTTTTCGGAGTAAGTTCTTTGGCTTGGACAGGACATTTAGTTCATGTTACTATTCCTGGATCCAGGGTGGAGTATGTTTGATGGAATAATTTCTTAGATGTATTACCTTATCCCCAAGGGTTGGGTCCCCTTCTGACGGGTCAGTGGAATCTTTATGCCCAAAATGCTGATTCGAGTAATCATTTATTTGGTACCACTCAAGGAGCGGGAACTGCCATTCTGACCCTTCTTGGGGGATTCCATCCACAAACACAAAGTTTGTGGCTGACCGATATTGCTTATCATCATTTAGCTATTGCATTTATTTTTCTCATTGCCGGTCATATGTATCGAACTAACTTCGGAATTGGGCACAGTATAAATGATCTTTTAGAAGCACATACTCCTCCGGGAGGTCGATTAGGACGTGGGCATAAAGGCCTTTATGATACAATTAATAATTCGATTCATTTTCAATTAGGTCTTGCTTTAGCTTCCTTAGGGGTTATTACTTCCTTAGTAGCTCAACATATGTACTCTTTACCTGCTTATGCATTCATAGCACAAGACTTTACTACTCAAGCTGCTTTATATACTCATCACCAATACATTGCAGGGTTTATCATGACAGGGGCTTTTGCTCATGGAGCTATTTTTTTCATTAGGGATTACAATCCGGAACAGAATGAAGATAATGTATTGGCAATGATGTTAGACCATAAAGAAGCTATCATATCTCATTTAAGTTGGGCTAGCCTCTTCCTAGGATTCCATACCTTAGGCCTTTATGTTCATAACGACGTCATGCTTGCTTTTGGTACTCCAGAAAAGCAAATCTTGATCGAACCTATATTTGCCCAATGGATACAATCTGCTCATGGTAAGAAGACATATGGGTTCGATATACAAGTCTTCAATGAATGGCCCTGCTTTCAATGCAGGTCGAAGCATATGGTTGCCCGGATGGTTGAACGCTGTTAATGAGAATAGTAATTCGCTTTTCTTAACAATAGGACCCGGAGATTTCTTGGTTCACCATGCTATTGCTCTAGGTTTGCATACAACTACATTGATTTTAGTAAAGGGTGCTTTAGATGCACGCGGTTCCAAATTAATGCCAATGAGGTGATAGCATTGGAGACTAATTGGTATATTAGTCAAGCTGCCGCATTATTATATATTTTCCTTATTTTGGTTTCCTATAGCTGCGTTCCGCTACACGTGTGCACATTATGGTTGAGTCGAACCAGGTGGGGCCTGAGTGCCTATATTAGGAGTGGTCCTTTGTAATAGGAGATTAGATTGAGTTTTATTCGGAGTTATTCCTCATCAAGGGTTTCTCCGACTCCGAGCAAGAGCGGCGGCGACACTCTCCCCTCAGTTATCTGCCGTCCTTCTGGATCGTGATTGAGAGCGTGATCAGGATCATCTCTCCTGGGTGCGTTGCTCCGGATTTTTCAGTGGATCCCCATCTTCTGATCGTGGCCATTTAGGGCACGGGTGGAAGATCATCATTGTTGCTGATCGGATTGCATTTATGTCCGGTACTTGTAAGCCGAATTATCATCTATCTATCGTCAAGCATCTTGCTGCTGTGCGGAGTTCTTATTTTAATTAGACTGTGTTGCTGCTGCCAGATATTTTAATATATATTCAGTCATTGTATCTGCTATTTGGAGAGACCTCATATTTGGTGACGTGATGCTACAGTAGGATATTGATTTATTGGCTGGTCTAATTACCTGCTTGTTTGTTCATCAACGATTGTTTCCTGTGCTATCTTGTGATTAGAAGATACGCTCCACTTTTACATCGACTGCTGCTTATTCACTTTACGCGCAAAGATACCTTGATTTCAGATATTGGTTCTCATTGAAAATAGTACCCTGAAAGATTAGGACAAAATATTCGGACATCGTAGCCATGTCCTTATCAGGTGGTATCAAATGTATGGTCCGACTTTCTTAAAACCATTCAAATGTTTTTCACAATCTTATATTCCTAACAAATGCTTCTGTGTAAGTTTGTACAATTTTTTGACAAACTTATGATTTTATTAATTTTTTTTTCTAAACTACTGTAGGTATAGACGTTTGAATTATCCATATCAAACAGTTGAATTTTGCCTCCATACCTAGGACATGGGCTATAACGGTACATATAGTTCTGAATATATTTCTATTTTTGATATAACTTGTAATGGTCGATATTATGATCAGTTGTGTTAGATGGGAAGCAAAACCTCTTATGGGCCTTTTTCAAGTCCAACCCGCTTCCTCTTAGCCATTGATCTGCCAATCAACGACCCACATTCCATGGCGGAACAGCCGCCGGTAGACGCCAGCTCAGTTCCGGTTCTCCCCTCACGTTCTTCAAGGAGTGACACCGGTTGCCTTCTCAGGAAGCCTGTCCAACTATTTTTTAGTCACCATTTTCCATAGCGTCGTCGGCAGTTCAACTACCACAATCTTTTCCCCTTTGCAGGCTGCAGCCTCGCCGTCTCGGACGCAATGAAGCGATCAGTCTCCCCGTCGGCTTCCGCATCCGCCAGCCGGTCACGGCGTCTCTCCCCCTTGTCCAGGGCGTTCGGATCCCAGTCGCGCAAGGATTGACCCTCTGCCGCCTCTGCTGCGGGCCGCCATTCCCGCTCCCACATGTTCTCGGGCTGCTACATCGCCCACTCGTCCCATGTCGGTGCCGGCGACCTCGGTTGGCCATCGCGCTCCGACGCCGGCGGGCTCACCACGCTAGTCTGTTATCAACCTCAGCTCGCGCTAAGGGAAGCGATCTCAGAAACGGCCAACAAAATCTGATTCCCCTAGAGAAGTGCTATCCTTCACAAAACCCAAGAAAACACTACTGCACAAATCTTTACCGAGGCGGGCAAAACCCATTAACCGAGATGGATTTTGCAACCACCTCAGAGCCAACACCACGGTTAATCACGGCACTAACCGAGGCGGTTTTTGTGCCCGCCTCGGTAAATGGTATAAAAAATTAAAAAAAGAAAAGCCCATCGAACCCATTATGGGCCCGCCGAGCCCATCGACTGCCGCCGGCATCCTAGCGTCACCGCCAGCCTTGCCTCCTCGCACGCCGCTCCTGCTGACCACGCGTCGCGCCGGCCAGCCCCGCGGCGCGCCGCCACCGCCGAGGGGGGTGGGAGGGAGGAGCCACCGCGCTCGGCCCCTGATCCGCGCCGGGAGGGAGGAAGGGAACGAGGGAGGAGCCGCCGCGCCTACCAGCCATGCGCTGTGCTGCCGCCGCCGGGGGGGGGGGGGGGGGGCTTGTCTCGCCGGGCCTGGATCCGGCCTCGGCGGCCCCGGATCCGGCCTCGCCAGTCCGCCCGCGCGACACCCGCCCTCCTTCTCGCCGGTCCGGGCACCGCACCCGCCCTCCTCCTTGCCGGTCCAGGCGCCGCGGAGTTGAAGGAGGCGGAGGATCTAGGCGCCGCCGCCGGATACGCCCGAGCTCGAGTGAGTCGCGCATCGCCGGATCCACTCCCCTTCCCAACGGACGGAGCAGGAGTGGAGGGCAGGGTTAAGAGCGGGAGGGGAAGGAGGTTAGTGCGAGGGGCGGCGGCGGGAGTGGGGGCAGGAGGGAAGGGGAGTGGAGAGAGAGAGAAAGAGAGGAGAGTTAGAGGATGTTAGGGTTTCTTCTTTATATAGTTGTTATTAGCAACTAGGCTCAAATGGGCTCGTTTGGGCTCGGACCTTTAACCGAGACGGACTTTTATAAGGCGTCCGCCTCCGAAAATAGGGGTATTAACCGAGGCGGATATTTTAAGGCGTCCGTCTCAATTAATCGATTTTAAGAGGTGATTTTTTGTAACCGCCTCGATTAATGATCTCGGTTAATCGAGGCAGTTTTTTAATTTGCCCGCCTCCGAGATAATTTTAAAGCGCCTCGGTTAATGGTATTTTGTAGTAGTGAAATGCGGTGTGCACCCTCCAAGTTGATCATTATTTTTGATGACTTGCACACGTCAATAATAAATGGCGGGTTGTCCATAACTGGAGAGCTGGAAGTGGTCTCAGTAGGTAACAACGTTCTCCAATAGCATGAGTACCACCCCCTTAGGAAGTGTACAGGTAGTGGTAATTCACAATCGCTGGCTGAAACATCGTGTTCAGTAATGTAATGGCAAATATCGTCTAAACTGCTGAATAGATGAGCCATGGAAGCAACTCCGATGCTCCATCAGGTCCCTTGCGCGATTGAAGCTGCAGCCATAAATACTTCGGGCCGTATATTGGCCCCCTCTCCAATAGGGACACAGTAAGAACAGAGCCAGACAGATATGAACGCGGCTAGTAGCTGAACCCCTGTGCACTCACTCTTAAACTACATGACCTTATCTAAAATGTAAATGCTCTGGGGCTCTGTGCATTTTGGCTGCCAACACAAAATTTCAACTCTTGGAGAAGGGGATCCTCCACAGATGCATAAAAATTTGAGGGAGGAGTGATGTGTTCTTCACCATCTCCGCCCTCCATATCACCAAGAAAGTAATCCACTAGCTATGGGATCTGTAGTAGTGTTATCAGGAACATACTCGTCATACAATAACCTGTGAGATGAAGTTACTGAAATCGCCCAAGTCCGGCGCCTTCGCGTGTACCCTTGTCAGAGACGGGACACTCCCCTCGATCTGCTGCGGAATAGTCGAGATCCAACACCACCACAGATCGCCTTGTCTCGGCAAGGGGCGGCGCGGCGACTACACTCGCCGCACATCACCTCTCTTGCACGTGGTGCACCGCTCCCCAGGATCTGCTCGCCGTGCGTATGCTCGCCTCGTCGTGGTATGGCGCATCGGCTCCACTCACCGCGCCTCGCTTCCCCAGGCACGTGGTGCGGCGCGTCGAAGAACGTCAGTAGGGATGGGCGGGTGGACTCCCGCCGGCGAGGAGCGGCGTGTGGACTCCCCCCGGCGAGGAGCGTGCGTGGAATCCACCCGGTGGGCAGCGGCGCACCGAATCTACAGCCAGCGCCGCGCCTTCGCTGCCCACGCCGCGCCTCCCTCCGTTGTGGATCCGGGCCTCGTCTCCTTCGGATCGCTGAATGGGGAAAAGTGACGGGAGAGAGAGAACCAAAATGTCAAAAGTGCATGGCCCGTAGAATATAGAATATATGATGAACGGTGATTAGGAGGGCTCTCCCAATAAGAGTAAATCGAGAGCCCTCTCTGAGTAGGATTTCCGTAACAGAGATGGGAATCCCCATAGCATCCTGAAGGGCCAACAACGGATAGCCCATCTCCCCTTGAGAGGTGACGATGGTATGTCCGTCGGAGTTCCAAAAAAGATATTAAGGCTTCTAGCAGTGGCCAGCAGTTTTCGACTTGGTACAATGAGGCCAATACTCCTTTAACGATGCCGGCCCGCTCAAGAAAGCCCTTCTCAAACTTTGAAATCAGTACTGCTCTTGCCCAAATCAGAAACTTAGGGCGATGTGGCGCCCCAGTGCAGACCCGGGGATTCTCGTTGTTCCACCATGACTTGCAAGGATGTCGGATAAATTCCTGAGCCATCGTGGAGACTTGCAGGTAGGGATCCCCTTTCTCATCAATAAAATACCCGCTAACAGTTGGCTCTAAGCTGATCAAGGTCTTCTGATAGGACTCTTTGATAACCTTAGTGCCGAAGTTGTCGTGCTGAGCAGAGCGGCGATGGAAGACTGATGTGAGAGCTAATGGCGGCGTAGGAAGGTCCGAGTTAGCAATAGGACCCTCGCCAATCACCAATGGTTGCCCGCGTACCAAACCATCAAGAGCAAGGGCCGAGGCGATGCATCGATCGACGGCTGCAAATAAAGTACTCTGAGCATGCACTTGAGTCGATTCAGCAGCATCCTTGGTGTTTGGGGCTGAATTGAAACTTGCACCCTGTGGAGAGGGACAAGTCCCAGTAAATGGTGCCTGCACAATTGTAGTGTCTCGTTGTAACGTATTATGAGATGGTGCACAATCAATCAATAGTTTTTTTTTTCTTTCTTACCTGCGAAGAAGTATTCAGATTGGTGCATCTCCCCCGAGCCTCGCAAGGAATTTCCTGGTCGTCACGAGCTGAGTGGCTTCTGCGGGCCTAATCTATAGTTGGCCAAACGGGCTGGCATGGCACTAAACGGCACGGGCACGACTTGGCACGACATTAAGCGGCACGGCACTACGCAGCACGACGACCTACTGTGCCGTGCCATCTCGGGCCACCGTGCCCAACTCTCGGCCCAGGCACGCCCTATGGCTCCTTAGTCGTGCCGTGCCGATAGGCACAGCGGCCCATCGAGCTCACACCGTCCAGTCGCCATGGCCTTGGCCCTTGGGCTATGAACTGCCATCAACTGCTAGTAAAGCATCGCAGCTTTGCGGATGCGCCTCCGCTCAGTTGATCGCCACCAAATCCCAAAGTCAAGCGCCGCCGCCTCGCATATGCGCCTTGCTGTCCCGGCTGAGTGCTGCCAAGTTGCAGGCGCGTCGCTGCCATGCAAACTTGCAGGCGCGCTTGCGCTGCCACTGCGCGTGGATGCGCCCATGTCGATCGACCGCCATCAAGTTGCACAGAGAGGTAGGAAGGAAGTGGCCTGGGAGTTTCTCGGTCTTGAGTAGCAACCGAACAGGAGAGTCACGGGAGGGAGGAGACAAGTTGCAGGTGGGAGGGACGGGAGGGAGGAGAGAAGTTGCGGCTGGGAGGGAGAGGGAAAAATGAGAGAATGAGAAGGGAGTTGCTTTTATATCTAGGTCAAGTCAATCCAACGGTTAGAAGAACTATTACAAATCAATTCAACAATCCAGAATAAACCAGCCACCATCATGCCAGCCCATTTATCATGCCGTGCCCGTGCCGGCACTACGAGCGGCCCAGGCACAGCCGTATATCGTGCCCACTGGCACTATCGAACCATGCCCGGACCATGCTAGTGTCGTGCTTTTTCGGACCGGGGTGCTTGACCCAGCCGGCGCATGGGCATTAAGGCAATCGTGACGTATAGGCTCCTGGTGGTGGCTTGCTTGATCACGAGAATTATTACGAGCATCAGGGCCACTCCTGGCGTTGGTTGGTTCTGCACCCTGACCAATCTAGAGAGACCGACAGTATATGCGGACAGATAAGGAACGCATGCACAATATAAATAAAAATTCTTTACCTGCAACGGAGTAGCTATGTTCCGGCGAGTGTTTGTCTCACGGACACGGTCCTTCTAGTTGTCACCAGTTGAGCAAGGACGAGGGGCCCGGGTTTCAGTAGAGGCCCGCCTGGGCTCGTTGCGGCTCATGTAGTTTTGAGGATGATCCCTCTCCATTGCTTGATGCTTGTTACCTCTAGGCTGATTATGATGGACCGGGGAAGCAGCCGCAGACTGCCTATGGTTGAATCTCCCTCGATTAGGAGCCTGCCGGGGCAGGGGCGGGCCCAGAATTTGGGCGTTGGGTATTCAAAATTTCAAATAGTGAAAAAAATTATAGCCTAAAGTACACTGTACACTAGCACATAATTGAGTAATTGAGTATCGATAATACAAACTGTTCATAATTTAAAATTGTTTAACATATAAATAATAGACGTACTAAATGGTCAACATATCAAAGTAGGAATGTCTGAAATAAATGGAGGACATTGATAAGGATGCTTACAAATTACAAGATAGCCTTAAGTTCCTTCATGGTTGCTAATTTTTCACAAATCCATTAGTAATCACAAATTACAACGACATATTTTCAGAAAATATGAATACATTTATTAATCCTTTGCGCACCATGGTTCACGGGCAGATTAGCTGGCTGTCTTTTTGGTCAATGGCTAAGTGCGCGTGCGCCCCTGCCGGCCTGCCCCTGGGCGGCCCTATGCAGTGCAGCGGCGCCCCTGCGGCATACGCCGCGGCGCGGGCTGGGCGCACGGCAGGCGGCTGGACGGCAGAGAGCAGGGGCGGGCTCGCAGTGGCGTGGGCGCGTTGCAGGCGGCCGGAACAGCGGAACAGGGGCGGAGCCGCAAGAGCTAGCGCTGCGCCAGCCTGTGCGCGCCGGCCTCGGGCACCGGGGGTGACGAGCGTGGGCGGCCGGTGGCGCGCTAGGGCAGGCGCCAGGCGGAGGCGCGGAGCTGGGGAAATTGTCTGGGAGGGGTGTCGTCGGGCTCGGGTAAGAGCAGCCTGGCGTGGCGTCAGGAGGCTGGGCGAGGGCGAGTGGGAGGGGGATTGGGCTAGGGGAAACGAGTCTGAAATGAGATTTGGGCCGTGTGAGGTGTGAGGGTACGTGGGCCGACGGTGGGGGTGGGCTGCTGAGGGGTTTTTGGGCTAAAAGAGAGATTTAGACTTGACTTGTTGTTTGATTTTCATTTTTTTAAATTATATACATGAAATATACTATATATACAATGTTTTTTTCAAAAAATAATAGGTATTCAACTGAATACCATTGAATTCAATGGGGCCCGCCCCTGTGCCGGGGTACTTCCTGGCGAGGTGGGTGTTGCAAGGAGCGCTCACGAGAGCCGTCCTGGGAAAGCCGTTTCTGATGACGAGCGTAGTACTCGTCATCCTGCCGGCAAGGAGGTTCTTCAGCAGGTGGCCGCCGGTCAACCTCTTGTTGGTCCACGCCGTGGCTCGCACGGCAGTATGACGACAACATCTTGGATTGGCCCCCGATCGGCATGACGACGATAGGGCGCAGGAGGATCGGCGCGAGCGTCGCGGCGCCCGTTCCATGGCCTGAATGGTCGTGAGGACCACGATCCACGCCTAGGCCTCACCATCGAGTTGTTGGGGAAGCCTGTTGATGCCACTAAACATGCATGGTATGAAAGCAAGTTGAGAATCAAAACGACAGCAGAAAAAGCTACGTACATACACAGTATGGTACAAAGGTAACCGATCGGGCGAGAAGATGATGTCCAAACAAATTCAACGAAAGATTCGCTCTGACCTGGGGGCTACCAGTGCAAGACAAGGCGTTGAATCGTATGTGGGGCGAGGGTACGGGCAGTCGCCCCTGTATTTGTAGTCCGGATACGCCTAGGTCGTACCCGGTCTGGAACGGTTGTTTAAAAAAAAGATATCCGGTGTGATGGGTGTTACACGTAGTTAAGACTCTGAAAGCAGAGTCCGTTTTGCTGAGTCAAGGATGATTACGAGATTAACAATTGCAAACGGGTCAACACCTTTAAACGACCCTAAGTATAAGGGTTGCACCAAGTCGAGTCCATGTTCCCTCCTCGCATGAACTCTACTTGTCGGGGGGCCATTTGTACGATGAAATTTTGGCATCTATAAAATGATTCGTAGAATCATAGTTACTAAGAATGGACACGTAGCCCATGCATATGACTTATTTGCTTTGTGGCTTTAACATTGTTAAGCCCATATAATTATGATGGAACTCTCGGCAGCTATATATCATACTCCCTCAGCTCCTTCCACATTTATGAGGCATAGTAGTGGAATATGACACGGTCTTCTAAACAACATTTTGACCATTTATTTATTATATATTATATCACTTATGGTTATAAACTTATAATCACTAAGGTCAATATAATTGTGCGCAACCACATGCAATGCATCCATTATATGCATAAGTTTATTATTAGCTGCACTTGCATATAAACAAATGAATGTATTTCATAAGCCGGAGTACAGTAACACATACTGAGATACAGCTGGGCCCATAGATGACCAACGTGGCCCACATAATTGTAAAAGGTTGGAAGGTTCTAGAAGCTTCTACCTATGTGCGGCCAAGAGTTTAAGCAAGCAAGAAATAAAGATGTATGTCGTTGGGAATCTTTGAGCACAAGCAAGCAATATTCGTATACTTATCTCTATCGGCATTTGAGAGAGCTATATTTGTACACTAATGATATCTTCAAGTTTAAATAGCACTATAGCAGAGATATGCATCATTAATCTTGGCCGGCAAGCAAAACTAGATATTGTTTGTTCAAACTAACTAGCGGCGGCGCTCAACGGAATGCCCTCCAAATCCACGGCAGCCTGACGCCCAAGCTAGCACTGCTAGCCTATAAAAGGGAGGCCCCTCCACCCTCAAAGAGGCATACACAGCCGCATTTTGCATTTGCACGCACGCACACCTTCCCTTCCGCGTAAGAGCTTGAAGCCATTGGCAAGCACAAGCTCTTCCGTCCTCGCCGTCGCCGGCGCTCCTTCAGCATCTTGGTCGCCGGCGACTTAGTCAAGCTCTCGGCACGCACATGACCCTTTAGTACCGGGTGGTATTACCACCCTGTACTCCTTGGATCTTTCCATCCACCTCAAAAGTACCAGAACATAGATGACCTGGTACTAATGCTAGAATTGGTACAGGGTCACCTTAGTTCTGATACCTTTGAGGTGGACGGATGGCCTCTTTTTCTACTAGTGTCTGTATGCATGGGCGGCCCATTGACGGCCCACCAGCCGTGACGGTCTCTTGATCCAGAAAATTATGAGTTTGTGCATGTTTTATTGTTGTGAAAAATTAAAATAAGAAGCTAAAGTCCGGAACAATACATGTGTTCTATGAAAATCAGCATATTGTTGTGACGATTAAGTCCAGGGCAATACATGCTTATGAGACCCGCAGCTATATTAATATCAAGCAAATGTGAGTGAAAGTCAAATCATTCCCGTACTGACAGGAGCTAGCAAAAGTGCTGGGCCTTTCTTGTAAAGCCGACTATTTCCATCTCAATATTTGGCTACTAACTATACGAGGGATCAATATTAGCTGGGCTTTTAATGGGCCATCTGCTCATCGTCATTCGCCCCTACTACCCAAGAAATTTATACTACCCATCTGCTCATCATCCTTCGCCTGCAACGCCATAATATATGAACAGTATGTTATTTTATATTATATCGATTGGGACCACTTGTCGGGGACCCAACGGCCGTGTATGCGCCTCCCTTGAGATATAAAAGGGAGGCGCTCGCTACACACAAAGGAGCGGTCTCAGATCCTCAGACTATTAAGACTAAGAGAACACAAGTAATACAACACACAGTGGACGTAGGGTATTATGCTTCGGCGGCCCGAACCACTCTAAATCTGCTGTGTTCATCATATTCTTCCAGCGAGATCGAACTAGTCCTAACTAACCCTCGAGTACTCACCCTCTAGACTTAGCCGGATGTATAACCTAGCCGGATGTACTAAGCCACGGTTTACCACACCATCACACTAACCTTTTTCGCGCTCGCCGAGCTGCGACACCTCGCCGCCCCCCCCCCCCCCCTGCGTCTTGGTCGCCGCCGACCCGAGGTGTGGTGCCTGCGCTGCCGCCCTCAAGCTGCGGCGTCTACGTTGTGGCCCACTGGCCCGAGCTGCGGCACGCTCACCGCCGGCTCGAGCTGCCGCGCCACCGCCTCCAAATGTGGTGCCCGCGTTGCCGGCCCCAAGCTGCATCCCGCTCGCAGTTGGCCTGACCTGCGGCGCCGACCCCGCCGGACTTGAGCTGCAGCCAACTCGCGGCCAATCCCGAGTTGGTGCATGCTCGCCGCCGCCACCCCCAAGCTCAAGTCTTCCTGTCGTTGCCCCAAGCTCAAGCATGCCGCATGCGTTCGTCGTCCAAGCACAGAAGGTGTTGCTTTGGTGCTCCAGACCAGCTTTGGTGCTCCAGACCACCACTCGTGCTGCCATGGAGAGCGGGTAGCCCAAGCCCCAAGCTCGGGAGAGAGATTTGAGGGGGAGGGAGGGAGGGAGAGCACGAGAGAGGAAAGGGGGAGGGAGGGAAGTCGCGAGATAGAAGAAGCAGGTGGGGTGCGGGAAAAAAAATAAAAATAGAAAAAAAGATAAGACAATGACATGTGGGCTCTATACAATCATTAAGAAGTAGGGGCCGAGAAGTAGGGGCTACTACTGGAGTTGAGTATAAAATTGAAGGCCTCTAAAAATAGGAGGAATCCCTACTTGATAAATTAGGAGTCTTAAATAGGGGCCATTGCTGGAGTTGCTTTTAACAAAGCAAAATTACAGTGGAATGAAAACGGGAACATTCACGAGTAAGACATCCGCATGTTATACAGCAGTGATCCTTTGAAACAATCACGGCGTTCGGCAGGCTGGAGTTGGAGGCAGGAACTGGAGTGGTGTGAGAGAAAAACACTGTTAATTGGCTGGTGACTGAAGACTAGTGCTGGAGCGATGTGAGAGAGAAATACTGTAGGGCTGAAGGCTGGTGCACCAGCCGAACACGGTGAATCTAGATCTATAATTGGATCACCACAACATGGGAAATAGAACGGCGCCATATATCTGCTGCTTTATCTTACAAGGAACCAGGATGAATTTGAATCAGGACCAACTTAAGTTGCTTAGTTGTAGCTTCATTTATCTGTTTGCTTCCTGAACAAGGGCACCGCTGATTTCAGTAGCTCGGGTCACCAAACCTTTTGCACTCGTAGAGTGTTCGGTGAAGCACCAAACGCAAAACCTCGGCGAATGAATCACCTGCGCAGACCTCGAAGGCCTTTCGCGCCGTGCAGGGCGTGAGCAAGAAGACTCCCCCGTGCCATCGCCACGGGGACTGTCCCTAGCGAAGTCAGCCCGAGAATTCATCTACGGTGGACTCATACTCTAAAATTTTTTGCTACCGGCGGGAGGCGCGCCGAGGGGCTGCAGGCGCAGCCGACGGGAGGTGCCAAGGCAGCCGGCGGGCTGGCGAGGGCTGGCGGCTGGCAGCTACAGCCTGCAGGCGGACTGCGGACATAGCGGGGCTGCGGGGGGGGGGGGGGGGGGGGGGGGGTTGGTCGCGTGGATGGATAGCCCCCGTGCAACCCTATCAGCTGCGGTGGGCTGAAGCCTGAAGAGGCCGCAGCCCATAGCCCACGAGGCCATGAAGTGACGAAACGTCGACGGCCTAATGCGGTTGCTTCTCACCCTCTCAAATCTCGTCATCGTCCTCGTGTTTGTAATTCCTCTGGGGCGCCGGCGCTCTGTCGTGTGCCCATGCCGAGGTTCTGAACCGGGGATATCCTCTAAGCTCGGCCGAGGGGAGATAGGACGGCCGCCCTAGCTTGCTCTAGTGGTGGCTCCGCCCATGGCTAAGGGTGTTCATAATAGCTAGCTATTTAACTGGCTAGATCTGATATGTCAATAAAAAATATGAGAAATAATAGTCACTAGAGACGAGCAAATAACTGATCTATTTTACGTAGTCTAAAAATCTATTAGAGAAATATATGAGTCCAATAGTATAAAATAATCCTACTTTTTATCTCTCATTGTGAACACCCTAACGACGCCAGATGAATCCATAGCGTTAAGAGTAGGAAAGCGGATAAGCGGTGGCTCTGGCTGAGGATCATACCGGCGGCGATCAGGATCAGCTGCGCGAAGTGCGGGGAGAGAAATCGATTTGAATACCGTTTCTACGGAATTTTTTTTTCGGCGTGTCGAGGGACTTGCGGCGGCGGCGTACTGTGCGGGCAGCTAGGCGCTCGCCGAGCGCTCGAGAGTAGCCAGCGGCGGCGCGTGTTCACGAGCGCAGTGCACCGCGGCCGATGCACGCGGGTGCGCCAGGCGTGGCAGGCCGTCCAGCTTGGGGGCTCGGGGAACCAGCCCACTCGTAAGCTCAGCTCTGCACAAGGCTCAGCAGCAGGAAGCAGCACGCACTCCAAGGCCCACATGCACGCATAAGGATGGAACACAGATAGCAAATATCCGAATTAGCTGATATCCATATCAGCTTGCGGTGTGCCTCCCGGGGTGGCCCGGCGGTGCAGCGCTTCACCACCATGCCTGCATCGGCGGCGGCCTGCGGCTGGGCGACGGCGGCGGCCCGTGGCTCCATCTGCATTGAGCATCCTCTTCTTTGTGGCGGTGCCTGTTGGCATGGGATTTGCCTCCCATTGTCACCCCCTCGGGGTCCTGCTAGGCGCCATAGGACCTTTGGTGGTGCTGCCGGGGGTTGTCGTGAATTGCTTTTTGGTTTTTTTTATGCAGGTTCTAGTAAAAGCCTAGCTTATGGTAGTGATGATGGTGCCGCTATGGGCATCATTTTCCTTGTTGAAGGCATTACCATGATCGTGGACTGATCCAGGTGAAAATCAAAGAACCGATCACCGGGTCGGACGGCGGTAATATTTTAATGTTACTTTCCTGTTGAGGCGTTGTCTTGGAGTCCTTGTGGGCGACACCATGGGTGACCGAAAGGCTTAGAACCATTGATGATCCTTACTTCAAGAGTGTCTAAGAAGACAATTGATGCGAGAATTTTATTATAAAGTGAGGGGACCAAAACAAGATTGGAGGAAGAACGTAGAAGGCGTTTGAAGCTTAGACTTTCATTTTCTTTCTTGTTTCTTTCTTTCTTATCTTTTGTATTCCTCGGATTGGAGGTTTAGAGCACTCATGTAAGCTTCTGGCTATGTGGCCAGATAAGTTTCTTTATGGTCGTAGACATTCACCTGTGAATGTTCAAGACTGAAATTTCCCTTAATCTAAAAAAGTATTCATATTTGAATTTAATATGGTAGTAAAGTGGATAAATCCGAATCCGATTTTCACTAATTTTTTCTATCCGATTCCACATTCATATTCGACAATATCCGACACCATCCATATCCGTTTTCATTCAAAAACTTTTCAAAATTATATTCATTTCTCGCGACCCCTGTTATTAATTTTTATAATAAAGATATAAAAATTTAATTTAATTTTAAATATTCTTTTTTATCTTGAAATTAATTCTATATTTTTATTTATATATTAAAAATTATTTATATGTTTATTGCAATATATTTTATTTCTATTTTTATGTTTTTATTTATTTAACATATTTATCGATAAATAAATTATTTTTAACCAGCTATTTTTATTATGTTGCTATACTTTTGTTTGTACATGTATAACGATTTTGTAATCTAAAATTATCAATAGAGAAAATAACTAAACTTTAGCTCAAGTAACGCTGCGGTCCGCTGCTCCCCACGTGGGGTTCTGGTGCTGAGATAGTGTACGCTCACGGTAAATCGTAACCATCCAACTAGGGTTGCACGCATCTCAAACAATGGAAGGTGTATAAGAAAAAATCTTCTAGAAGATATATAGGTTTTCCGCAGCGTACCTGCCTGGTGCCAAGTGGCCTGCCATGAGCAGCCGGCCCAGCTCAGCAGCGGGCCCAAGCATCACGGGCCCATGGTGGCGAGCAGGCCAGCGTGAGCAGGGCTGAGCAGGCCGGCAGCAAGCTGCTGCAGGCAGTCCGGCTCGTCTTTTTTTCATTTTTATATTTAAAAAAACAAAATTTCAAAGATATATGCCGAATAGAAAATTTTTCAAAAATGGGTGCCTGTTGCCCTCCTAATGGGCGACAGGGTGCCTGTCGCCCATTCAGTTGGCGACAGAACTTAAATGTAAATTTTTTTATATTTAGGTCCTGGCGCTCAGGGCGCATTAAATAGTGAACTTGTAAAATCGATATAAAATCGTAGAAAAATTGGAAAAAATATAAACTCAACTATTTTGTATTCTATGAAATAAGATCTATAACTTTTATTACATAAAGTTTTTCATTTGATCAATGTATCTAAATCAAGAAAAATAGTTCTTGTACCTAGAAAAATCTAAAATAATTCATTTAGTCTAGTTGTGCTTATCTAAAATTTACCAAATTTTTTTATAGCTCTTACGAAATAAAATAATGGTACTGTAAAAGTTATGGCTTCGAATACTCAGTATAGCAGCATGGATAAATAACTCATTTAAACTAGACATATTGCAAGATCTAATTTAAAAAATTATTCTAGAAATGTTTTCCGGGCCTACCAATTTTGTACAAGCCTATGCTCACCATATGCAACACTCTGGCCAAAGATGACATGCATTCAAAGGATGGATCTTGATATTTAAATAAAAGTGCATTAAAATGGTATTTAAAATAGGGCAAGATACATTGATCAAATGAAAAACTTTATGTAACAAAAGTTGTAGATCTTGTTTCATAGAATCCAGAACAGTTGAGTTTGTATTTTTCTGATTTTTCTACGATTTCATATCAATTTTACAAATTTACTGTTTAATGCACTAGGCGACAGGATCTAAATATAAATTTTTTTTACATTTAAGTCCTGTCGCCAACTGGATGGGCGACAGACACCTGTCGCCCATTAAAAGGGCGACAGGTACCCATTTTTAAAAAACTCCCTATTCGGCATATATTTTTCAAATTTTATTTTTTAAATATAAAAATTTAAAAAACGCGTCCAGCTCGGGCACGCGGCCCAAGCCAGCAGCCACCCAGCAGGCCACGAGCGTGGGCACAGCACAGGCTAGCACCAGCCAATGGCCACATTCACGCGCGTTAGGCCTAGGTGGCTGCACAGCCCAGTAAAAATTCTTTGTTTTAAGTCTCTATTTCTCCGGGCATGCATATGCTTAGACTAGTTTATTTTGTTTTTGCAAATCATTGACGGTTGCTGCTTAATTAGTTTGGGTTGTTACGCGTGCTTGTAAGTCATTGCATGCTTTAGTTTTTGTTGATTAGCTCTTGATAATCTTTGCTAGTCTTTACATGCTTAATTAAGAGGACTCTTTTATAGTGATTAGTTTTAATATTTTTGGTGAGCCTCTTGATCAGCTTGTTGGTTAAGCTTTGCTTCCACTTGAGTTAGAGATGTGCTAATCTTTGTTGAATCATTGCATGCTTTTTCAAGTGAAACTTTAGTGGTAGCTTTTGCTCGAGTTGTTTGCTTTTTGGTTGGCGTCGAGTTTTCGTCATTTTGGTGAATCTTAGCTTCAGCTTAGTGTCGACCTTTTCGCACTTTGGTGAATCATAGCTTCTTATTTGTGTCGAGTTTTTTTCTAACCGTTTCTATGGTGAGCTCATCATGAGTTGGCTTGTATCACCAGGTTAGTGATATCAAAATGTAAAAAAACATGAAAAGGTAGAAAAAAAATTCAACTTGAGGTATTCAAATAAACTATTTCAAGCGAAGTAAATGATAAATCAAAAGTATCAAGTGTTCAATGGGTCAAAGATTTTCTGTTTGAATGAACCAGCTACATTTGATCCAGGGCCTACATGTTATGGGTTGCTTTTATTAATTGTTTTTGAAGTTTCGTACTAATGTAATGAAAATATTAGTTTTTGTTTGGGTTGTATTGTTATACCTTCTTGTCCTGAATTCAATGGTGTGCAGCTCTCTTTCATTTCTGATGAAAAAAAAATTCTGCAAGCAAGTGATTACAAAACAAGATAGTTATAGGGCATAAGCTTTAAACAACTCACATACAACTACATGACAACTACTATCTAGCCAGCTATATGGCAACCAAATGGACAAGTAGATATGATCTATAACAACTCTAAGTACTATTTTTCTTCAAAAAAAAACTTTAAGTACTACTGCTCAATGACACCTAAGAGAGAACTGTATAGGACAGCCAAGTTTGTATGTTCTAGTAATATAATGACATATGCAATGACATCACCATACTCCTTGACAAAGCTAACTCTTCATGAAGCATGTAGAATAGGGATAAAACTTAAATTGACTTCTTGTTCTTATTAAAAAATCCAGATTTATTTGTAAAGCTTGATATATAATTATGATTTGTAATATGAAGCTCCTCATCATGTGTGTTTCGGCTCTCTTTGTATTCTCCTTTAGGTTGCCCAAATGTAATTTAAGTATTGAGGTGTGTGAGTTGTGTTCTTAACGCTGTCTTCTCTTTAATGCAATAATGCACAGCTCTCATGCTTATTGATCCCAACAAATTTCTTCCAAAGGTAAGCTGCATTAATGTATGATCTTCTGCCTCAAGTTAAACACATCTAGTAGTCGGATGAATAATTGTTCACCTAGATGTGAAAGGAATCCGTGCTCCTAGCCTAAGAGCCAAGAGGGGGAGGGCGTGAACTAGCAACATAAAATCTTAACATGTTGCTCCAACTAAATTATAGAAAATATAAACTAGATTATGCAATCTAGATGTGCAACTATGGTTCATCTAGTGTGAAACCCTCATCCCAAAATAAATTTTGCAACTTATAGCCAATCCTAGCTTGATACTACTCTAAGAATATAAAGGCACACGAGTTGCAAGTAAGAGTTGCGGAAACATAAAAGAGGGGATGAGGGGAAGCAAACTCCTGATGTAAGGATATATCCCATGCTATCGATAGGCATTAAGCCACCCTGTCCACGTTGTTGATGCACTCAACAAGAGTATTGAACCAAGTCTCTTCTAGGACAACCTTGAATTGCTACAAAGGCTTGGTCGCTAAGGCTCACGCCAAGTTTTCCAGGCACCTTGATCTCGCTTTCCACCAAGAAACTTCTCCACAGAGGATGGGGGTCTTCACATCCCCCGCAAAGCCATCGTCACGCTCCACACCAAGTCAGAGGGTCGAGGACTTGCCGGTGAGTCTCCAAGACTCCAAGGAACCAGCTTACCAAGATATAAATGTGGTTCACTCTAGAACTAAACATAAGGCACAACACCTTCCTCTCTCACTCTCTCCAGAGCTAACCTAGCACTATCACTCTCAAAGAATGTACTAAGGCCTATAGATGTGTTCACTAAGCTCAAGGGTGGCTTGGAGGTGTTCTGTAATGTGTGTATGTAACTTCTCTTGACTCCAACACACTTGAAATGGCCCGGGTGAGGCATTTATATAGCCACAACAAAGAAACTAGCCATTGTAACTCACAGCTGCAAATCTGCGCCAGATCGACTAACTCGGTCATGGATAGGTTGTGTCACCAAATGAATCGGTTAGGTCCACACCGAGTAGCTGTTGGGCCGCTAACTTGTGGGCCCTCTGCGCATCACCAACTGATTCGGTGATAGCTTCTTTGGACATGACCGAATGAGTAGGTCATTCTAGAGCTGACCTTCCTCTTTCTTCCACAACTGTCGATTGGTTTAGAGTTGTCTTCATGGTATTAGCCATTATGATTAGGACACCTTGACAATAATTAGGATACTTTTACAATGGTTGGACTCCATTCATGGGACCTAAAAATTCTACAAATATGAGCTCACAAATATTATTAACTCCATTAATTATATTATCATACAATCACCAAAATCACAATCTATGGCCTAATTAATGGGGCCATACACTATGTGAAAACCCAAAATAGGTAACACGACATTGGTAACGGATTCATAAAGCTCGTTACAAGTTATGTCAATAGTAACAAAATTTGGTAAACGCATGTTACAATTAAGCCCAGCAGGCCATGCCCAACCTAACCACTGTAACAATGGTAACGGGCCACATTAAAAGCTCGTTACCAATGTAGGCTCACTGGTAACGGATATTAACAATGTACATTACCAATAACAGTGGTAACGGGCCACATAAAAAGCCCGTTACTTGGATTGGAGTCCGGACCCGAAATTTTACTTCGATCCAGTTTTAGTCCGGACGTCTGCATTCGCTCCCCCTCATTCTCTCTGTTCCTCACTCTCCCTCTCACTCTCGCTCCCTCTCCCCCTTCCTTTGCTTCACCGTCTCGCGCCCTCGCCCTGCTCTTTCTACCTCCGCCGCCCTCCTCTCCACCATGCGGGGGCCCGCTTCCTTGCCATCCCATCCCCTCCCCTCCTCTCCCCTCCCTGGCAGACCTCCTCTCCACCGCGCGGTGGCTCGTGGGGCGCATCTAGGGTTTCGTTGCGGCACAATGCTCTTCTTAGCCGACCGCCGAGGTTGCCCTCCTCATGACCGTTGCTGGGGACGAGAAGGCCCCCACGCGTCATTGGAGAGAAGGCCCTCTCAAGTGCATCGCCGGGGAAGAGGCCCTCTCGCGTATGTCTCCGGCTGAGGAGGAAGCCCTCTCGTGCAGCCACCTTGCACTACTACATATTTTTTTCGAGGCGGTTAAAAATAGTTTTCGAGGTGGGCATGACTGTCCGCCTTGCCCAGAAGGTCTCAGTAAATCAACGATTTATCGAGGCGGACAAGCTGCCCACCTCGGTTAATCAAAAAAACAAAAAAAAAAGAAATAGCCCGACGAGCCCATCACGGGTCCGCCGAGCCCATCCGCCGCCGCCACCGCTGCCCGCCAGATCCAGGCGCCACGACCGCACCACCACCGGATACGGTCGCGCCGCCACCAGATCTAGCCCATGGAGGGCGTGCTGGGATGCCGCAACTGGAGGGAGAGAGAGGGCGATGGGCCTCCGTCATGGCCTCGTGTCGCCGTCGAGGACGGGGAGGAGCGCCGCTGCCGCCGCCTTCTAGGTGGAGAAGGAGCGCGGCTGCCACCGTTGGGGTAGGGGAGGAGGGGCGCGGCCGTCGTCATCGGGGAGCGCGCTAATCTTGTCCTCGCCGGCGGGGGAGGGCTTGGCGCATTTGGCGGCGGCCTCCTTGCCGCTCGGCTCCATGGAAATGGGACGGGGTGGATTGGGGAGAGCCGACGAGGGAAGCTGTGGAGCTCGACCTCCTGATCCGCCACCGTCCTCGCCAAATCAGCTCGAGGGATGAGTGGATCCGCGACGGAGAGGGTCCACCGCCTCCGCCTCCGAGCTCCCCAACGCTGAGCTTTGCTGGGGCCCCTGCTCCTCCGGGAGGCTCCCCGTGGTTGCAGCTCCGTGCCCCCACTCGCGACACTCTGCCCGCCCGCGGCCATGCGCGGCGCTCTGCGTCGGAAGGCAGAGGGGAGGCGATGAGGGTGAGGGAGGGGAGCTGGCGATGGAGAGGGCGGATGAGAGAGAGTGAGAGAGAGAGAGAGAGAGAGAGAGAGAGGATGGGCGCATGGGATGGGAAGGCAGGGGGCGGCGCGGGATGGGGGTGGGGGTGGTAGTGGGTTAGGGTTAAGTTTTTATTTTATAGCTAAGTGCCATAGTGGGCTGACGACTGGGCCTGGGTTGGGCCGGATTTTTATGAGGCGATTGTCTTATAGATGTCCGACTCCGTAAATAATTAACCAAGGTGGTTATTTTTTCTATCCGCCTCCGAGGGCTTTCCAAAGCGCCTCAGTTAATCCAGTTTTGTAGTAGTATTCCTTGCATGAGCGCTGGGGCAAGGGGGCCCGCACTGCTGCTCCTCATGACCCCTATAGGTATCGAGCTCTCCCTCTCCCATCTCGTTGTCTAGATCACCCATTCCCCTTCTTTGATTGGATCTAGGGTTTTGCTGTTTGGGCCATGGATGAGGTCGCTGAAGAGGTGTGTGTCTACGGCGAGGAGCAGCGCGTAGGTGGCCTCCGGGATCCATGGATCAGGGAGTACACCTTCTTCCTGCCATGCTTTTTTCATGAGTTGGCCTCTTTTACTGTTACATTTAGAATATGCTGACCTTGCTGGATTGATCAATATTATGATTTCTACTGCCCAATAAATATTCATCTGCAGGCAAACATATTTTGTCTACTGCCCAATGCTCTGTCCATCAGTTTGCATTGTTGACTTTTTCCTCACCTATATGTTTTGTTCATATTATCACGAACATCAAATTGCCATTATTCTAGCTGCTGTTTCTTGAAAAGCCAGCTTAACAACTATTGACATCTTTCTACTTCTAATCTAGCTGAAGTATCGGTTAATGTGGTTTTTAGCCGTATTTGGTAGTGATAAGTTGAAAAAGTAGTGCACTGCTGGTCGGTTCCATGATTGGCGGCAAAAAGTTATTGGTAGTGGGTTTTGTGCTGCGCGCCCATCATTTGACATCATTTCAGACAGAAACTGGAGGTCGTGAAGCTACAAGTTGAAACCAAAGGTAGACACATGTATCCAACTGGACCCATGCATCGAAATCGATCGCCCAATACCAACCTTCCAATTTATAAGTGCTGCTCCTAGTGGGATTCGCAGCATCACCCAGCACCAGTGGCCACAGAGAGCGAGCATGGATAGGAGGGTGTGCGCTTCCTTGCTCGTGCTCGTCGGCGTCCTACTCGCTCTGGCAGGCCCCGTCGCCGGCGGGATGAAGGCAACGTTCGCAGGCGGTGCAGGGGGCAGGGACGCGGTGGCGGTGCTGCGGCGGCTGATGTCGACGAGGCTGGAGGATGGCGTCGTGCCGGAGCTCACGGTGGACCTGGAGCTGCACCGCCGCGTCCTGGCCGGCGCCATCAAACCGCCGGTCTTCATCCCCGACCGCCCGGCCTGCCCGCGGTCGTGCCCGGCGCCCGGGGGGCCGTACAGCGGACGAGGCTGCAAGGCCATATACCAGTGCCCTCACTGATCGAGCGAGCGGTTTCTCAAATGATCACCATGGGAGCTTTAATCCGTTCGTCGTACGTGGTGCCTTTCCTCTTCTTTGATCCCTCGCTGAGTCTTCATTGTAGCTATACTGTTGCCATTTGCTGTATCTTGAAATAATGTACGCGTCACTGTTCTCTTGGTAGTACAGATGACAAAGAATTGTTACATGATTGTAACAAATATGGCACCATTTATGCCATTTCGAGTGATTTTGGTGATCGTATGACAACGCAATCAATGAGACTAATGGTTTTGTTGAGTGTCCATTTCTAGATCCCAGGGATGATGTAAAAATGCCATACAAAACAAAACACGAATAAAGAACTCAAAGAAACGCTGAATTGGACGAGTTCTACTGAAATCAGTAGCACCGAAAGAACCGATGACTATAGCATCGGTGCATCCGATGGTTGTCGGAAGATCCGTAGCCCTGGCATTGGTGCAAGACTAAGCGCCTCTGGAAATCAAGTGAAGAAAGAAGTAAAGCACCGGTTGAACCGACAGTATCAAGTCAAGCATCAGTGCATTCAACATACTATGTTCCAGAGACGATGTCAAGCGCCCAGGAGCCAAGTCTTCAGCACTGGTTTAACCGATGGTGCATCGGAGCATAGCATCGGTGCAATGATGTCAGCAGAAGTGGGAGGTCCAACGGCTAGTCCTGACGCTGTGTGTGACCGGTTTAACCGAGACCCTATGCATCGGTTTAACCGATGGTCCCTAGAGTCGCTGCAGCTGTGTCAGGAAGCCAACGGCTACTTCAGTTGCTATGAGTGACCGGAAGAACAGATGCCCCTGAGCCGGAAGTTCCGATGCCTACGCAGGAAAGCTGCTAATGGCTACAAATGGCTAGTTCGACTTGGAGGCCTATATATATGTGCTTCCCCGGCCATTTGAAGATTGCTGGAGTCCCAAGATATCACACACACATCCAAAAACACCTCCAAGCCATCCAAGAGCATAAAGATCAAATCCTTAGTCCTTAGCACAAGCTTTGTGAGTGTTAGTGCTAGGTTAGCTCTTGAGTGAGTGATCAAGCAAGGTTTAGATCCTTGAGCTGTGGTTCTCGAGTGAACCAAACTTGTATCTCGGTGCGCCGGCCTCCTTGGAGCATTGGTGGCTTGCCGGCACGTCAACGACCCTCCGGCTTGGTGTGGAGCAGCGTCGACAACTTTGTGTAGGAGACGGAGACCCCTCCTTCGTGGGCAATCTCCCTTAGTGAAGATCGGGATCAATGTGACCGTGATTGTATTCACGGAAGAGACTTGATTGCCGGGAAGCGATACTCTTCGTGAGTGCTTCAACAACGTGGACGTAGGGGCACTTTTGTGGCAATCCGAACCACAAGATAAATCCTCGTGTCGAGAGTTCACTTCCTCTCATCCCTCTCCTTAAGCTTCCTTATTTCATATTGCAACTTGTGTGTCTTTACTTTTTTAGTGTAGTATCTTGCTAGGATTGGCTATAGGTTGCAAAATTCTTTTGGGATGAGGGTTTCACACTAAGATGAACCGTAGTTGCACATCTAGACAGTTTGTTTTAGTTTAAGTTTTGTGCAAACTAGTTGGAGCCATATGTTAAGGTTTTTAAGAGTGCCTAATTTACCCTCTCTCCCTCTTAGGTTAGAGCACCCGATCGCTTTCAGTGTTCGTGTCAGCAAATTGATCATTGACTAAGTAATAATTTCCTCATCCTGACGCTAAATAAATTATATGCCTCGTGTGATTTAAGTCCCAGCTAGTACAAATTCTGTAAACAAGGATGGTTCATCGTTTGTCAACTTGTGTTCACAGTACTTGTGCCAATAATAAAAACAAGATTATCGCGGCAGAATCGTCTTGAGGACCCTACACCAATGTATGAACGCACTATAGAAATCAGAATGCGGCTTAGTGCCATCTGACCAGACTGAAAATACATGCTGATGCTAATCATGCTTTTGCACACTGTGGGTCCTGCGTCCACACAACTTTCGAAGCCTAGTGTGATCAGCGAGCAGAGAGTAGATACCATGTCGTGATCAGAGACCAACCAGCGAATCCATGAAAGCCTCTCGAGTTTGGTCAGGAAGTGCGTCAGATAAATCATTGGCCCACACCTACGTGACTCAGGCAGTGATTTGGTCTGCCTTCTTCTCTCTACCATCAATAAGATATTGGGAAGATCAAATGATCTCTTACCTCTAAACATGAATACTTTGGCCCGCTTCCCCGCTTCAAATAACATATCTGAGTAGGAGGTGCTAATTAATGGCCCGCAAATCGCTATCCAGTTGGGTATACGACGCCTAGAGGTCTCAAGTCCGAGGGGACTCTCGACTCATTGTTGATCAGGTCATGAAGCAGTCAAGCTATCTCAGCCAGAAGATGGCGGCCTACTGCCAGGAGGTGCGAAAGACAAGTTCGATGGCATCGAACTTCACCACATCCCCCGACACCAGAACTGGTTGGAGCCATAGGTTGAAGTTTTTAAGAGTGCCTAATTCACTCCCTTCTCCTCTTAGGCTAGAGAACCCGATCGCTTTCAATTGGTATCAGAGTCGGGACTCACTTCTCTCACAAAGAAAGCCAATTCTATTGGCAAATTTGTGTTTACCGGCTCATTAGATCGGTAGGCTTCACCGCCTAGTGAGTTATCTCTTAGGGGGAAAGGATGGATCCTTTTAGAACCGCTCCACGGTTCGACGGCCCTGGCTTCCATCGATGGAAGATTTTAATGCAAGCCCATCTCCAAGCAACGGGGTTGAATGTTTGGAGAGTTGTGAGTGAAGGTGTAAAAAATAATAGTCAACAAGAGAAGCAACATGATGTCATCGCTAAATGCATAATCTTGTCTTCTCTTAGTGATAATGTGTTCAATCGTGTTTATTCTTGTGAAAATACTAAAGAGCTATGAAAGACTATCATTGAGAACCATGAGGACACGGAGGATGTTGCCAATGAAAGATATCATGTTCTCATTGATAAGCTTAATAGCTTTAGGCAACTTGATGATGAGAATGCCGAATCTATGTACTCACGATTGAATACTCTTGTGAATGAGATTAATTCCTTAGATGTGAAACAAATTAAAGATTTGGAATTCATTCGCAAGATCCTTCACTCACTCCGAAGGCCGGACTATGATTTGGTGACCACAATTCTATATGAGAAAGAGCTCAACACGTTGACACCAAATCAAGTTCTCAACAAGATGATCGCCCATGAGCTACGTAATGACATCAAGACAAAGGCGCCATTTTCTTCACTAACACATAGCGCACTTGCATGCAAGCAACTCAAGAAATTGAAGAAGATATCAATCAAAGGTAGCTGAAGTGATGAGGAAGAAGAGGATGCAAGAACCTCCTCAAGTGATGATAAAGTACCAATGCACCCCAACCTCTACAAGCAAGTAAAGAAGATGAACAAATGCTTGAAGGAAATAAGCTCAATGGGGTATATGGTCTTCCTTAAAGATGGACCTCACCATCAACTTATGAAGGTTGAGAAAAAGTTCAAGAAGAACAAGCAAAAGAAGGAGAAGAAGCCCAAGCATGAATCATATGCCATATTCGGTGAATGGGTAAGCGGTGGTGAAGAATCAAGTGCAAGCTCAAGTGATGAATCAAACAAGAAATTCACCACCCGCATGGGATCATCATCCAACATTTGCTTTATGGTCAAATGTATGGATAGCGATGTAAGTGATGATGACTCCGACTCTATTTCAATTGATGAACTTCTTGACTTAGTTCATGAGCACCAAAAAGTCATTAAAAAGCAATCGAAGGAAATCAAAAATCTTAATGCTCTCAATGATCTAAATGCATCGCTTGCTATAAATTATGAAAATTTGTTATGCAAATTCAAATTGCTTAGCAAGGAGCATGAAGAGCTTAAATTAAAATTTGAGAGCATTAATGATACTAATGACTCTTTGGAAATGAAGAAAACTATTCCTTGTGCAATTCCAATCTCTAGGGTAGATGCTTCAACTTTTTGGAATGAGTTAATTGATGAATCTTACTCTAACCCTTGCAATAAGAGATGCTATGAGAATGTTGTTGTAGAATCATATGATGATCTCATTGCCAAAGAGAATGATGAGCTCAAGTAAGAAGTGGAAAGACTCATGAAGAACTTGTATAGATTGAAGGGCAAAGGCATAGAGAGCAATGTCCAACTTTCTCAAGATAACCGTGAAGACATGGTGAAGAAGTTTGAGAAGGGGTCCACCGTGACTTGCTCAAAGTGCCACAAAGAAGGCCACAATTCCAACAAGTGTCCTCAACCAAGGAAGAAGATTCCGGATGAGAAGAACAAAAAGAAACTCACAATCAAGAGTTCTCTCATCTACACCAAGCCCAACCGGAGAAACAAAAGCAATAGCACCGCCTATGTGATAAAAAAAAGACCAATGGCAAGATGGTTGCTCACAAGGTTGGGAAGAAGGAAAGGAGTTGGAACCACTCCATTTGGGTGCCCAAGAACATCATCACCAATATGAAGGGGGCCTCAAATGGTGTGGGTTCCAAAGGAGACTTGAAACCCAAGAATGGCTTCGGGGGATTTGGAGGCTTAGCTTACAAGTTGAAGTGAAGGTTCAAGCCAAAACAAGCTAAGTTCACAACTTGGACATTTGTTACCCAAGTCCCCCATAAGATAATGGTAGCTAGATTTCAATTTAAGCATTATGTTGCTTCATTGCTTTTGCTAGGATGATTGCATGCATTGCATCTCCTAGTGTTATATATGGTGGGTTGCTTGTGTCATGATTCTATCCCATGAGCAACCTACATGGTTTGATAAGTGTGTAGAAAGCTACACAAGGTTACCCCTCATGGTATATGGACCTCATGAGGTATGTATTTCATATGTGTACCATGAACACAAGCTATAAAGTAAACTTCCCAATTGTGTCAAAATTAATGTGCATACATCTGCTTGGTGATTCAAATACTAAATGCACACATTTAGGGGGAGTTCACTCTATGATTTGTGATTTTGAGACTAATATGTTTGCAAGTTTATCTTTTGTAGTCTCGCGATGGAGTTAACACTCTAAGAGAATGTTATTCACGTTCAATGTGAACAAACAATTCTATAAGAGTGATTAAATAAATTGTGCTTTATGCATATTGAGCCATACTATTAAACTTAAATGTTCATATCTAAGTTCATAAGCTATGTGCTCATACATTTGCTTAACCTTGGTGTGCCAAGTGCTCATCCTTTTCAAGACTTTCAATTTGTTGCAAATTACTTTCAATTGGTACATGCAAGGTAAACAAAGTATCCCCCGGACGTATGCAAGTTTCTAAACTCATTCAATTGGTATCATTGTCAATTTCTTATTATTTTACAGCTACCTCCGTGCATGATATGACCTAAACTTCCTTGTTGAAACATCTAGTTGTGCACTTAATTTTCACACTATCTTTTTGTGCACACACTTATGGAAAGTTTAGCTCATGTCATGCTAGTTTCGTGATTTTGTGATCCACCGTAGTGAAATTTTCAATTGGTATCTTCTTTGATATCATACATTTGGATCATAAATCATGGAACTAACTCCCTAGCCTACTAATCTTCTGTTGAGCTATATTGTTTTGCAAGACCTTTTAGGTGCAAGACTTTTTAGGTGATTTGATTCCAAAGGGGGAGAAATGTAGATCAAAGTAAGGTATTTTCTCAAGGAGGAGAAGTATATCCCAAAGGCGGAGAAATGCCTAAGTGAATCAAGTCAACTTATGAGGAAGGAGTAGCAAATAGGGGGAGAATCAAAGGGGGAATCATGGTTTTATTGGGAGGCCAAGCCATCATTGGATGGTGGTAAGCATCCAAGCAAATGTAAGTGGTTCAATTTGTCAATTTTTGCTAATTTTATGCTTGCTTTGATTGTGTTGTCATCAATCACCAAAAGGGGGAGATTGTAACAAATATGGCACTATTTATGCCATTTCGAGTTATTTTGGTGATCGTATGACAACGCAATCAATGAGACTAATAGTTTTGTTGAGTGAACATTTCTAGATCCCAGAAATGATGTAAAAAGACCATACAAAGCAAAACATGAAGAAAGAACTCAAAGAAACGCTGAATTGGATGAGTTCTACTAAAATCAGTAGCACCGGAAGAACCGATGACTATAACATCGGTGCATCTGATGGTTGTCGGAAGATCCAACGCCCTAGTATTGGTGCAGGACTAAGCACCTCTGGAGATCAAGTGAAGAAAGAAGTGAAGCACCGGTTGAACCGACGGTATCAAGTCAAGCATCAGTGCATTCAACACACTATGTTCCAGAGACGATGTCAAGCGCCCAGGAGCCAAGTCTTTAGCACCGGTTTAACCAATGGTGCATCGGTGCAATGACGTCAGCAGAAGTGGGAGGTCCAACGGCTAGTCCTGGCGCTGTGTGTGACCGGTTTAACCGAGACCCTATGCATCAGTTTAACCGATGGTCCCTGGAATCGCTGCAGCTGTGTCAGGAAGCCAACGGCTACTTCAGTTGCTATGAGTGACCGGAAGAACAGATGCCCCTGAGCCGGAATTTCCGATGCCTACGCAGGAAATCTGCTAATGGCTACAAACGGCTAGTTCGACTTGAAGGCCTATATATATGTGCTTCCCCGGCCATTTGAAGATTGCTGGAGTCCCAAGACATCACACACACATCCAAGAACACCTCCAAGCCATCCAAGAGCATAAAGATCAAATCCTTAGTCCTTAGCACAAGCTTTGTGAGTGTTAGTGCTAGGTTAGCTCTTGAGTGAGTGATCGAGCAAGGTTTAGATCCATGAGCTGTGGTTCTCGAGTGAACCAAACTTGTATCTCGGTGCGCCGGCCTCCTTGGAGCATTGGTGGCTCGCCGGCACGTCAACGACCCTCCGGCTTGGTGTGGAGCAGCATCGACAACTTTGTGTGGGGGACGGAGACCCCTCCTTCGTGGGCAATCTCCCTTAGTGAAGATTGGGATCAATGTGACCGTGTTTGTGTTCACGGAAGAGACTTGATTGTCGGGAAGCGATACTCTTCGTGAGTGTTTCAACAACGTGGACGTAGGGGCACTTTTGTGGCAATCCGAACCACAGGATAAATCCTCGTGTCGAGAGTTCACTTCCTCTCATCCCTCTCCTTAAGCTTCCGCATTTCATATTGCAACTTGTGTGTCTTTACTTTTTTAGTGTAGTATCTTGCTAGGATTGGCTATAGGTTGCAAAACTCTTTTGGGATGAGGGTTTCACAATAAGGTGAACCGTAGTTGCACATCTAGATAGCTTGTTTTAGTTTAAGTTTTGTGCAAACTAGTTGGAGCCATATGTTAAGGTTTTTTAGAGTGCCTAATTCACCCCCTCTCCCTCTTAGGCTAGAGCACCCGATCGCTTTCAGTGTTCGTGTCGGCAAATTGATCATTGACTAAGTAATAATTTCCTCATCCTGACGCTAAATAAATTATATGCCTCGTGTGATTTAAGTCCCAGCTAGTACAAATTCTGTAAACAAGGATGGTTCATCGTTTGTCAACTTGTGTTCACAGTACTTGTGCCAATAATAAAAACAAGATTATCGCGGCAGAATCGTCTTGAGGACCCTACACCAATGTATGAACGCACTATAGAAATCAGAATGCGGCTTAGTGCCATCTGACCAGACTGAAAATACATGCTGATGCTAATCATGCTTTTGCACACTGTGGGTCCTGCGTCCACACAACTTTCGAAGCCTAGTGTGATCAGCGAGCAGAGAGTAGATACCATGTCGTGATCAGAGACCAACCGGCGAATCCATGAAAGCCTCTCGAGTTTGGTCAGGAAGTGCGTCAGATAAATCATTGGCCCACACCTACGTGACTCAGGCAGTGATTTGGTCTGCCTTCTTCTCTCTACCATCAATAAGATATTGGGAAGATCAAATGATCTCTTACCTCTAAACATGAATACTTTGGCCCGCTTCCCCGCTTCAAATAACATATCTGAGTAGGAGGTGCTAATTAATGGCCCGCAAATCGCTATCCAGTTGGGTATACGACGCCTAGAGGTCTCAAGTCCGAGGGGACTCTCGACTCATTGTTGATCAGGTCATGAAACAGTCAAGCTATCTCAGCCAGAAGATGGCGGCCTACTGCCAGGAGGTGCGAAAGACAAGTTCGATGGCATCGAGCTTCACCACATCCCCCGACACCAGAATGAGGTGGCAGACATGTTGGCAAAAATGGTGTCTGGTCGGGAATATGTACCAGCCGGCATGTTCACTAATGACCAGCATAGGCCATTGATTCGAATTGACGAATCGGAGGGGAATGGCGTCGAACCGACTCTACCTAGCTCGGGGGGGGGGGGGGGGGGGGGGGGGCGGGGCTACCCCATTGCCGGACCAAACCGATCAAGCGGTCATGGAGATTGACAAGAGGTAAGAGTTGGGGTCGGAATCGTCAGCAGACTGGACGGAGCCCTTCCTCGAATACCTCCTCCACGGCATACTCCTTTCTGATGAAACCGACGCTTGGTGTCTGGCATGTCTGGCCAAGTCCTTCGTTATGATCGTAGAGGAGTTGTATAAGTGAAGTCGCACAGGGATCCTGCAAAAGCTGCATCCCGACCAAACAAGGGAAGCAGCTTGTGGAGGACATCCACGGTGGCATCTGCGGGCACCACGCTGCCCCAAGGTCCTTAGTCGGAACATTTTCCAACAAGGGTTCTATTGGCCAACTGTGGTCGCAGACGCCAAGCAAGGTTGTCAGTTCCACTCTCGACGGACCCACTTGCCGATGCAAGCGTTGTAGACAATACCCCATCATGTGGTCGTTCGTGATATGGGGACTTGATCTGGTGGGGCCACTCCAGAGGGAACCCGGCGGATACACGCACTTACTTGTCGCTGTCGACAAGTTCACCAAATGGATCGAGACTAAGCCCCTGAAAACAATCACGTCCAAACAGAACGTGGCTTTCTTCCTAGACATCGTGTACTGCTTCGGAGTTTCGAACTCCATAATCACAGATAACGGGACACAGTTCATCACTAGGAAGCGATTCCTCGAGTTTTTTGATGATTAAGGGGGAGTTGCAGGTGTGCGGCACAATTAGTTGTTTGAAACATAGTTTGGAAGGGGCAAAATTTTGTGTGACACAATTAGTTATAGTTTGAAAGGGGTAAAGAATTTGAAACTATTACTGTACATTAAAGCGAGATTTTGACAAAGGGACTTCCCCAATTAGAAACACTACTAGAAAAAGAGCTTTTAGCACCGGTTGGAAACAAGCTTAGGTACCGGTTTTTCAACCGGTGCCCCCAAAGTGAGACCAATAGAGTCTGGCTTTGACACCGGGTAAATCACCCGGTACCTAAAGCCACCTTTGGTACCGGTTTGAATTCCAACCAGTACCAAAGGCAGCTACGCCCGTAAGGCAGCTACGCCCGTTTGTAAGGATCACCGGGGTGTCCGACCCTAGAGGGGGAGGGGGTGAATAGGGTCGCTAATCGCTTTTTAACCTAGGGCTCAATCTAATTGCATAAGATAAACCTAACACGTCCTACACATGCTAGTTATGACAAAGGTTTATCTATGCTACCCTCTACTTATCCCAAAAGACTTGCAACCTATAGCCAATTCTAATCAAACTAACTAGGAAAGTAAAGGTGAGCAAGAAAGAGTAAATGCGGAAACGTAATGTGGTAAGTAAAGCGGTAAGGGAGAGGATATGCAAACTCCCGTGAAGACACCAAGACACACGATTTAACGTGGTTCGGTTAGGACACACAAGTCCCTCCCTACGTCCACGGCCACTTGTCCAACACGAACAAGTGTGATGCCGAGTCTCTTCGCTCGATCACCGTCTTGCCACGCCTCCAAGGCTCCCGACAAGCAAAGGCTAAGTGACACCAAGTCACAAAGACGAGGTCACCGCCACCGTCTATCTCGAAGCGTCACCACGGCACCGTCTTCACTATCTTGGAGATTTAACACCAAGTAGGGGCCTCCTTCCCCGCATAAAGTGTCGTTGCCACTCCACACCAAGTCGGAGGGTCACACGACGAGTACAAGTGTTTGCTTGCCGCAGCAAGACTTCTCTCAAGGGAGCTCTCGCAAGAACTAATCCCTAATCAAGCACTAAGCACTCTAACAAGTGTGCTTAAGCCTATATGATGTACAATGAAGCTCTATGGTGGTTGGAGATGATCTTTAGTATACTTCCTTGAACTCCAGCACCCTCAAATGACCCGGCCTTGGGGGTATATATAGGCAGCACAAGCAAATATAGCCATTGGAGAAAAGCTGCCAGAAATGTGCTTAACGCCGGTTAATCCGACGTATCCCAAAAGCCATCATCGGTTCAACCGGTGTATGTAAACTGCCACTTGAAAAACTAGCCGTTAGCAATCAACCGGTGTATCGCCGGTTTAACCGATGTAATTAACCGGTGTGTGTAATATTAGCATCGGTTTAACCGGTGAGTGTAACTTCTTCACGTTCCTCCAAAAACCACCTCTCTGGACAACTGAACCGATGCAATTGACCGATGCATCGTCGGTTCAACCGGTGTATGTAATTTCCTCGGTCTTTATCTGCCAATGCACCGACGTATATAACTTCCGTAGCGTCGGTTCATCCGGTGTAAAACCCTAGCCCGCAGACCTTCTCTGTGATTGCACCGGTGAGTTCATTTTGCCCTGCGTCGGTTTAACCGGTGATAGCAAAATGCCTCAATCCTTGTCCGCGGAACCCCCGTAGGAGCGGCCCTTCGGGCCTTGCTACACCTCTCTTCTCTTTGTCATCACTTGAACCTAAAAGCCTGAGAATGGTCATCTTAACAATCACATTAGTCCAAGTGTTGTGTGTGTCATCAATCGCCAAAACATTATATTGAAATATGGCATGAGAGGCCATTTTCGCTACAATCTCCCCCTTTTTGGTGATTGATGACAACACAACCAAAGCAAGCAAGATGAATTGTAAGAATATGAAATTGATACCAATTTGAAAAGTTAGAAACTACTTAGCTTGCTTGGATGACATTTCAATGCTCATTTTAAAAAGCCCTTGATACCAAATGTAGAAAGAATTGTGGAACAATGGCTTGTGTGTGGTTTGAACCATATGAGCAATGAAAGAATTTGTACCTTAGTCCATGGGATCATCAAATTGCACTTCTCCCCCACATTGACTAAGTACCTCCCCCTATCACCATGCATCCTTTTGCATTGCGTTTTCCATTCCTCCCCCTTGCTAATGGCATCATTTTACTCCAAAATATTTGCTTGCTTTTAGGGTACATTTCTCCCCCTTTGTCATCAAACACCTAAAAGCTTCATCACCACTAGCAACAAAGAGCATTAGTAGCAAAAAGAAATTCACTAGTGATAGAGTGTTATACCAACTGAATCCGGCATATCTCCCTTTGTTTGAACAAGCTCCCCCTTTTTCAAAACTTGTGGCACCTCCTATCTTGACATCCATTGTGATACCAATTGTGACTTGTAGGGGTAGTGTTCAAAAGAAATTGAACTCATGGAGATAGCTCTAGATGACTAGCCATGCCTCCCAATATCATTTATCTCTTTAACCTTTGGGAGTTATGGCTTGGTCTTCTTCCCTTGTCCAATCTTTCTTGATCAATTGATACCGATTTGTAAGGTTAATTGCAATGTGCATCATCTTGATATCGAAGGATTGAATGCATTACCATATGGACAAAAAGGAGTGTGACTACAACAAATATCACTTTGAAAGCATGTTAGTCACAAAAACACAAGCTATAGAGTTAGCTCCCCCTAAATATGTGCAATAGTGTTTGAATCACTTAATCAAATGTATGCACTTGTAATTCACATAATGGGGATCAAACTCTATAACTTGAAAACATGACACCAAATGAATACCAAAAATAGGATTGATACCGATTGTAGACTTTGGTATTTTCTTTCGAAAATATGTGTCATGGAGAAGCAACGGTGTTTTGCCCATGTAGGTTGCACTAGATAAGAAGTTAGTACCAAAACAACCTACCATATGAAATTTCTAGGAAAGCATATCAAATAAAAGATACCAATTGTAAATACCAATTGTAAATATGAGATCATGCATTCCTAGAGAGGCATTGAGCTACAATGATGTATGAAGGATATCAAATGAATTGAGATCATCCTTTTACCTTGCTCGTTACCTCATATGTAGGGGAGGGGAATTTGGGTTACTAATCTTTAATCCATAACTTGGCTTTACTTCAACGTTGCATGATGCATCCCTACTCATGCATCCCAAACCTTGTCAAGCCTCCAAATTCCCCGTCACTTGGATGCTCACCACCATCCAATGATGGCTTGGCCTCCCCCTAAAACCATGATTCCCCCTTTGATTCTCCCTCATGACTTGATTCACTTAGGTATTTCTCCCTTTAGAATCAAATCACTTAAAGAGGTCTTGCACCAAAAAAAATCTTGCAAAACAATATCGCTCAAAAGAAGATTAGTAGCCTAGGGAGTTAGTTCCATGACTCATGATCCAATTTGTATGATATCAATGAAGATACCTATTGAGAATTTACTATGGTGGATCACAAAATCACGAAACTAGCATGACATGAGTTAAGTTTTCCACAAGTATGTGCACAAAATGATAATGTGAAAATCAAGTGCACATCTAGATGTTTATAACTAGAAAGCTTAGATCATATCATGCACGGAGGTAGCTCTAAAAAGGATAAGAAATTGACAATTATACCAATCGAATGAGTTTAGAACCTAGCATACCTCCGGGGGTACAACTTAGTTTACCTTGCATGTACCAAATTGAAAGTGACTTGCAACCAATTGAAAGTCTTTGAAAGAAGAGTACTTGGTACACCAAGGTTGAGCAAATGTATGAGCACATAGCCTATGAACTTAGATATAAGTATTTAAGTTCAATAAAGCATGGTTCAATATGCATGAGAGCACAAATTATCTAATCACTCTTATAGAGTTGTTTGTTCACATTGATTGTGAGAAACATTCTCTTAGAGTGTTAACTCCACGAGAGACTACAAAAGATAAGCTAGCAAACATGTTAGTCTCAAAAACACAAACCATAGAGTGAACTCCCCCTAAATGTGTGCATTTAGTGTTTGAATCACCAAGAAAATATATGCACATTGATTTTGACACAATTGGGAAGTTTACCCTATAGTTTGTGTTCATGGTACACATATGAAATACATACCTCATGAAGTCCATGTACCATGGAAGGTAACCTTGTGTAGCTTTCTACGCACTTGTTAAACCATGTAGGTTGCTCATGGGTTAGAGTCATGGCACAAGCAACCCACCATATATGACACTAGGAGATGCAAAACAAGCAAACATCCTAGCAAAAGCAATGGAGCTACATGATGCTTGAATTGAAATCTAGCTACCATTACCTTATGGGGGGACTTGGGCAACAAATGTCCAAGTTGTGAGCTTAGCTTGTTTTGGCTTGAACCTTCACTTTAACTTGTAAGCTAAGCATCCAAATCCCCCGTTGCACTTATTTGGTGCCTAAGTCTTAGGAACCCAAACCTTTTGGGAGCCATCCATGGTATGAATAATATCCTTGGGCACCCAAATAGGTTGGTTCCATCCATATGTTCTCCACCCCATGACATGAGCCACCACCTTACCATTCTTCTTCTTTTTAAGTATGTAGTGGTTGCTCTTTTGCTTGTTCTTGTGGGTGGGCTTGGTGTACATGTAGGACGCCTTCAAGTATGGAGATGTGTTTTTCTTGATCTCCTTAGCCTTCTTGTTTTTGTTCAAGTTCTTGGGCTTGCTATTTTCTTTGCCCTCTTTCTCCTTGCATTGGTAGGACTTGTGGCCTTCTTTGTGACACTTGAAACAAGTCACGGTTTCTCCCTTCTCAAGCTTCTTCACGCCCGCGGAGGTGTTATCTTGAGAAGGTTGGACTTGCTCTTGAGTGTACTTTCTTTTGAGCCACCTCAAGTCCGTCATTAGCCTTTCTATCTCTTGTTTAAGCTCATCATTTTCCTTAGCAATGAGATCATCACATGTTTCTACAATCACATTCTCATTGCAAGGGGTTAGATCACAAGAGGTAGACGCATCTACCTTGTCAAAAGAGATAGCACAAGGAATATTGCAAGGAAATGATTTATCCGATGATGATTCACTTTTAGACTCAAGACTCTCATATTTCATTTTGAGTTCTTTATGCTCATTGTCTAACAAATTAAATTTGTTTAGCAAGTTCTCATATCTTGAGACAAATAAAGCATGAAGTTTTTCTTTACTCTTGAGAGCTTTGATTTCTTCATTTTGTTTAATGAGATATTCTTGTTGATTATGGAGGAGTGTCATCATCTCACAAAGTTCATTGGTTTCAACATCGGATTCATCATTTGAGGAGGAGTCATCACTTACATCGTTATTACCTAGTGCCATAAGACACATGAGTGGTGGTGATAATCTCCGAGGGCGATGGGTGGTGGAGCTCTTGGAATTTTTCTTGTGACTTGAGCTTTCACCACTTTTCTTGGGGTTGTAGATGGCGGAGAGAGCTTGAGGTTTTGATTTGTTCTTTTTCTTCACCATCTTCTCCATCCCAACCGCACTCCCTTTAATGAGTGTTTTGTACCCAAGCTCATAGAGCTTATGTACATGCTCGGCAATCTTGCGGTTATGGTATAGCACGGCCCTTGGATATTCTTCATCACTTGAGCTTGATTCATCATCACTCTCATCCTCTTCTTCTTCTTCACTTGAGCTTGATGAGTCTTGTCGCCTTGGTTGATGCTTGCATGAGTGCTTGGCGGCGAGACTCTTTTTGCTTGAAGAAGTGGACTCTTGCTCTTTCTTCTTTGTCATCCCCATACTATACTCATGGGCGATGATTTGATTGATGACTTGGTTTGGTGTAATCTTGACCAAGTCTTCCATTTGCAAGAGCGTGTTGATGATGTTGTAGTCGGGCTTGCGAAGGCTTCGGAGAATCTTGCGGTTGATTTCCACATCTTCAACTTGATTGAGACCTAAGGCATTGATTTCATTGACAAGAGTATTTAATCGTGAGTACATGTCATGAGCATTTTCATTTGGAAGTTGCTTAAAGCTACTTAGCTCCTCGCCGAGAATATGGTATTTTTGATTAGCAACATCCTTTGTGCCCTCATGATTCTTGACAATTTGCTTCCATAGCTTATGATTAAACACACTATCACATAGAGAAGACAATAGAATTGATTTTGCAATGGCATCATATTGTCTCTCGGCCTTATTCTCATTTTTCTTGCCCTCTTCGGTGACACGCCAAACATCAAGCCCCCGGGCTTGAAGATGTGCTTGCATAAGCACTTTCCAATGTGGAAAACCCGTGCCATCGAAAAACGGAGCCCTATCGGTACTCATCCCTTCCCCGGACATATACTCACTCGACGGTTAAGTCGACGGTTCTCCTACAAGCTTTCTCACAATTTTACCAATAGAATTGGCTAATCCTCGTAAGAGGTGTGAGACCAAGCTCTGATACCAATTGTAAGGATCACCGGGGTGTCCGACCCTAGAGGGGGAGGGGGTGAATAGGGTCGCTAATCGCTTTTTAACCTAGGGCTCAATCTAATTGCATAAGATAAACCTAACACGTCCTACACATGCTAGTTATGACAAAGATTTATCTATGCTACCCTCTACTTACCCCAAAAGACTTGCAACCTATAGCCAATCCTAATCAAACTAACTAGGAAAGTAAAGGTGAGCAAGAAAGAGTAAATGCGGAAACGTAATGTGGTAAGTAAAGCGGTAAGGGAGAGGATATGCAAACTCCCGTGAAGACACCAAGACACACGATTTAACGTGGTTCGGTTAGGACACACAAGTCCCTCCCTACGTCCACGGCCACTTGTCCAACACGAACAAGTGTGATGCCGAGTCTCTTCGCTCGATCACCGTCTTGCCACGCCTCCAAGGCTCCCGACAAGCAAAGGCTAAGTGACACCAAGTCACAAAGACGAGGTCACCGCCACCGTCTATCTCGAAGCGTCACCACGGCACCGTCTTCACTATCTTGGAGCTTTAACACCAAGTAGGGGCCTCCTTCCCCGCACAAAGTGTCGTTGCCACTCCACACCAAGTCGAAGGGTCACACGACGAGTACAAGTGTTTGCTTGCCGCAGCAAGACTTCTCTCAAGGGAGCTCTCGCAAGAACTAATCCCTAATCAAGCACTAAGCACTCTAACAAGTGTGCTTAAGCCTATATGATGTACAATGAAGCTCTATGGTGGTTGGAGATGATCTTTAGCTCTAGTATACTTCCTTGAACTCCAGCACTCTCAAATGACCCGGCCTTGGGGGTATATATAGGCAGCACAAGCAAATATAGCCGTTGGAGAAAAGCTGCCAGAATTGTGCTTAACGCCGGTTAATCCGACGTACCCCAAAAGCCATCATCGGTTCAACCGGTGTATGTAAACTGCCACTTGAAAAACTAGCCGTTAGCAATCAACCGGTGTATCGCCGGTTTAACCGATGTAATTAACCGGTGTATGTAATATTAGCGTCGGTTTAACCGGTGAGTGTAACTTCTTCACGTTCCTCCAAAAACCACCTCTCTGGACAACTGAACCGATGCAATTGACCGATGCATCGTCGGTTCAACCGGTGTATGTAATTTCCTCGGTCTTTATCTGCCAATGCACTGACGTATATAACTTCCGTAGCGTCGGTTCATCCGGTGTAAAACCCTAGCCCGCAGATCTTCTTTGTGATTGCGCCGGTGAGTTCATTTTGCCCTACGTCGGTTTAACCGGTGATAGCAAAATGCCTCAATCCTTGTCCGCGGAACCCCCGTAGGAGCGGCCCTTCGGGCCTTGCTACACCTCTCTTCTCTTTGTCATCACTTGAACCTAAAAGCCTGAGAATGGTCATCTTAACAATCACATTAGTCCAAGTGTTGTGTGTGTCATCAATCGCCAAAACATTATATTGAAATATGGCATGAGAGGCCATTTTCGCTACACCGTTCCCAGCTCTCATCATCTCCCGTTCTGTTGCTTGCACTCTCTCCCATTCCCCTCCCATCCTCCACTAGAATCCCATCCTCTACTTGCATTAGGGATTCATTCAAAAGAATCAACAACAAAATATTGAATTGATCCAAAAAAATACACATAGATCCGACAAATCATTCAAAAAATCGTTCACAATCTATAATCCCACTTGCATCTCTATTTAAAAAAATAAGAAAAATGAAAAAAAAACAACGGCCAGGGCAGACCCGTGCAGCGGCGGCGGCGGCCGGCTCCAGCAGCCATGGCAGCCCGCGCTCCCACGGCGGCGACGGCGGCCCGTGCGCCCCTCCGCGGCGGCGGCGCCCCGCTCGGCCCTCTCCGTGGCGGCGGCGGCCGGCTCGCGCGGCGGCGGCACCTCGCTCGCCCCTCTCCGCGACTCCCGCGGTGGCGGCTGGCACCCGCGCGCCCTCCCGCGGTGGCTGCGCCCTACGTGCCCCTCTCCGCGGCTCCCGCGGCGGCGGCCGGTGCCCGCACGCCCTCCCGCGGCGGCGGCGCTCGTGCGCCCCTCCGCTCCCAGTCTCCCAGAGATAAGGCCGTGGGAGAGATGAGAGGTAGAGAATGAGGGATGAGAGAGACGAGAGAATGAGAGATGTGAGAGATGAATGGCCTGCAGGGACTTAATATATCGCGGAGGCAAAGTGGGCGGCCATGTTTTGGTGCCGGGCAATTTTTTCAACCGGTGCCAAAAGACGTGTTTTCAATTGCCACCAACCGGTGCCTATATCTAAGGCATGAACTGACACCGGGTTATGGCGTGACCCGGTGCCAATGTCTGCACCAATAGCACTGGGTCGTGCCTCCACCCGGTGCCATTGATGCATCGACCATTTGGTACCGGCTCATGCCATTACCCGGTGCCTTTGTCAGTGCATTGGCACCGGTTTGTGCCGTGGTGCATCTTGCCAGCGCTCGGCGCAGGCCAATAGTACCGGCTAGTGTTGCAGCCAGTGCTGATGCTTTACATTAGTACCAGTTCAAACAATAAGTTGTACTTTTGGCCTGGATCTTTGGTTTGTTTTCTAGTAGTGTAAGCCCAACTATCACAACCAATTATCCCAAGTAGATTGTACATTATTGATTGGTTGCCCTTGAAAGAGGAAAGTGTTGATATTTAGAAGGGGTTCCCCAGATTGATTACTACCAGTTTAGATAAATAATAATAATTTTTAAATAAATAATGCTGATGATAGTCAACACTTAATATGATTAGACAATATGGTGGTGGAAAACACACACACACACACACACACACACACCACACCCCAGGAACTAGTCTAGAAACGTGCCACAAAGTATAAGAAAACACGAGGCCTAAGAACCTTGGGCATGTGCTCTTGGAGCTTTGAAGCCCCCGCATAATAAGAACCAAGGCAGCACCTAGGCATGAGCTCTTGGAGCTTTATAGCCCCTGCTGAACACCACCAGAGACCCCATCCACGCTCACTACAAGCTTTTGGCAAGATATCATTAATTCCAAAGTATGAAATGACCTATTTGTCACATGTGAAACTTAAAAGGCAGAGATATGTTTAAGATGTGTTCTATTTGTTTAAGATGTGTTCTATGTTGCTAGTTCCTTGGTTTACAATTAGTAATCATGTCAAAGAAAAAAGGAATCTAAAAGCACATAAACAAGAAGTGCACCAAACTTACTTTGCACACACACTAGAAATTTTTTCTTTTCTAAAGTATAGCTCCAAGCCTTCTTTCAATGATGCTCAAGTTTTACCTTTATCATCTTTTATAGGAATAGGCAAAACCGGCAATTCAAATGGTGTTTCTTCTCATTTGTCTCAGCATTTTCTACATTCACACTGCCATGCATAATTTATAGTTAGAGGTGAAATATTTAGCAAATGAGTTGTGGAAAGAATAGACAAAAGGACACGAGGCCACTAAATGCTAAATATTTAGCAAAGGAGTGTTTATCATTAGGATGGAATGAGTGCATATGCTTTTCCTACTTATTATATGGTGATTGATAACTTAAAGGGCTAACAAATTTATATACCTATTGTTATGTAAAAGTGCTCAACAAATCTAACATTAACTACTTTCTAATCTTTTATTCTTTTTAAGCTTTACTGCAAACTTCCATGAAAACTTCCATAGTGCCAAACTCCCTTGTTTCTTAAAACTTCCCTACAAACTTTTCTTATTTCTCAAAACTTACAAACTGCCTCATCAAAACTTTGAATTTGTGTGTAATTAAATACCTCAAAAACCATCTAAAAATCATACATATCTTTAACTATGTTCCATCCATGGTATTTGGAACTTCTCTCCATGAGTTTATTTATTTCACAACACAAAAACATGCAATCAAAAACACACCATCACATCAGTCACATCCAGGATTCTAAGTAGCCGGCTATAGCCACCGCTATAGCCTTTGAGAGACGAGAAAGCTAGGATATCCATCTCTTATCTTTAAAAGACTAAATCTGCTAATAACCGGTTATATCCCACTATACCCGCTAAATTAAGGTTTATTTAGATAGCTAAACCATATAACTAGTCTTTATTAATTTTTAGTTTAGTGTTGAACTTCGTCTTTTACAAAATTTAGTATTTCATCAATGATGTAACGAGCGAATGAAGCTCAAGACGTACTTCAGTACATGAAATTTTCTTGATATTATGTTTAGATGCAAAAATACTCTTAGATTTATGCATGCTGTTGAAATAGAAATGCCTAATTGTGAGAAGCTTCGAGAAGATTAGAGAGTATGCATGAACCATGGTTACCATGCTTCATAGTGAAATATGGAGTACTCTAGAAATTAGATATTAGTATCGTTAGATGAGTATGAAGAAAATTCTAGAGTTAGATATTTTGTAAAGAACTGTGTAGAAGATGGATACATGTCAAAACCATATGAACTATGAAGTCCTATAAATAGGGGTGCTCCCCTCCCCTCTTGCCATACAATGGTATAAGAGGTCTAAGTAGGAGATGACAAGGTTGTCATATAGTGTAGTTGTGTCATGATAGGGTAACGACATAAAGAGTGCAAGTCTTGTGTTGTACTAAGTTATGGTGAATAAAGAGTTGAGTTCCCATATAGAGTTGGTATCTTATGTTATTGTCTAGATGAATGTTTTCTCACTACTAAATTTTAGGGCTAATGCAACAGAGTCCATGGCAACAACACAAAATATGTTGCATTAGATAGGTGGTTTTGGAGTTCTTTCCCTTGGCCAAGTTTTTGCCGATGAATGCACCTGCCTCATCGGCTGACACCATCTTATTTTTGGTGCAAACCTTCAACATGCACGCAAGAATTTGGCATGACATAGAAAAATATAGAAGAAAATTGGCAAGACTATGCTACTGATAACTGGCAGGAATTTCTGAATTTTCTTTATATCAAGTAACATGCATATTACTTCTGAATTCACAGGTCAAGTTACATCCAAAGAGTTATGAATTATCAACAGGGTAAGGACATCTAAAAGTGTACAGCTCCTAAATTTATAGACCCATCTGCCACAAAAATATACTGAAAACTAACCCTAGCCCTAAGATTGAACTTATCACTGAACTGAAAAGGAAAAGTGAACTAAAGTTTTTGAACAAGTGTCAATTGTTAGTCAATAGGATTAATCGCAGTAGGATTATCTGTGATATACTCTTACATCTAAGTCTTACTATGTATATATGTTGTCGTATTTCTACTTAAAAACACTATCCTTTTTAGCGGTAACTTAAAAACAGTATCTAATAGACACTATCAAGCCATAAGACACATAAACAATGGTGCGCCAAGGTTTTCTAGTATAATCTCAAATATGGTCATCTCAAATGTGGTGCAGCCTTGGATTTCTATTATGCAACTAAATCTAGGCCAGTACCCAATCAATCGAAGGAAAACAATGATGAAAAAAGTTATCGTAGTCACGCCATCGCATCTTCCTAGGGTTTGCGCCAACCCCTTCTTCGGATTCGTGGTACCTCGACGCTTGTCAACATGGCACACCTTGGAGGAGGCGTCCCCATCGCCGGCACGTCTCACTACCTTGGAGGAGCCGCCAGCTTCGCCGGCACCGCGAGGTCTGTGAGAGAACCGGCCCTCCGCATCGCAGAGCTTCCTACTAGCGTGGTGCTGCATCGCACCCGCAGTGGATGGGGGTGGGGGGGGAGGGGGGAGAGGGCGGGGGAGGTGGCGAAGGGAACCACACAGCGGCAGAAGGAGAAGGGTTCCGCTCGACGCCGATTTGGAGATGAATCGAAAGAGGAAGAAGATGACCGCATGAAGACTCACGTGCACAGGTAGCTAGGGGGACTCAAGGCAACGGGCCATCCTTGGGCCGGCCCATCATAATGCCACATTCTTGCGTCTGGGCTCGCCGAAGTTTTCCTATAATGTATATAGTTCTCAAATATTTAAATATTTTGTCTAAAATATAGTTCTTAGAAATTCAAACTTCCTAATGTATATAGTTTATGATATACACATATATTCATTGTTCCATTTTATATACAAGTACAACAAAAAACACACACCTTCAGCTAAGGTTAGATATGTTTATATGTTCATAATGCAAATATTTAAGTGGTCAACCTTAAGCACATATCTAGCTTTATAATGCAAAATTCGATCACTCACTTCAAATTATCGTAAAGCTTGATAATGCATAGTTTTACCAAGTCATGCTTCAAGACTCACTTCAATTAATCCTAATGCTAACAGCTTGTTAATGCATAACTTGATCGAGTCAAACTTGATCACTCACTTTTTAAGTAACCTTGATAATGCAAAATTTGATCTGGTCTAACATAATCACTCACTTCAAAAAGTATCATAAAGCTTGATAATGCCTAGTTTTACCTGCTCAAGCTTGACACTCACTTCAAACTATCCTAATATTGATTATATATGCATACTTTGACTTTGTCAAACTTGATCAGTCACTTCAAAGTAACCATCATAATGCATAATTTGCAATGGTACGCATGATGGTACGCATAAAGCCTCCAAAAAGTATCATAAAGTGTGATTATATACGCATAATTTATCCTAGTCAAACTTGATCACTCACTTATTCAAAGTCTCGTGAACCTTACATGATGGTACCCATACTACACATAGTTAGTAACATTCATGGTCAACCTAGATCAGCCTCCTGAACCTTTTATGCTACATATATATCCATATATTTAAAGCAACACTCATGACCTAGCTAGATCGACCGGGCATGTGTCAGGCAAGTTAGAGATGGGTGGCTGGGTAGATCCTAGGCAGACCCATGAGAGAGGTGAAACTTGTCATAAATCTTTTTTATTGTGATATAGATTTGACAAATGTATATATTTATTTTCTGACAATCGAAAATTTGTCTTGGTTGAATTTGGTCGCATGTTGGGTATACCACTTTTTAATTTGGAAGTGTTCCATCGAAGAGCCCTCTCCCTTTTGTGCGGCATGTCTTTCCTCACTGAATACCTTGACTAGACCTTCTGGGGCGGTGGCCTAGGGCTGTCGTCCCTCCTCAGAGATGTCTTTTTGGTAGCTCCAACCAATGTCATCATGAGGAAGGTGGGGGCTTAGCTGAGGATTCATGTTTTTCGTGTCCATGGTGAAAGAAGGCGGTAAGGAGGGGTGTTGGTGGAGCAACTGGAGGACCTCGCATCTGCTTGGCAGTGGAGGGCGATGGTTTGGGGACTGTACACGAAGTTGGCAAGGAAGCCGGTGTGGGAGGAGCCCACGAAGTTGGCGATGAGGCTGACATGGGAGGTGGTGGCCACCAGATTTGCATTGCCGAGGTGACGTGGTCAGTCCTACTCAACGGCGGTTGTTTCCGTCGTGAGGAGGCGTTCGTGTCGATGTCCCATTCGAGTTGTTTTCTTCTTCTCTTGAGTTTGAGTTTAGTGCATGTTGATAACCCAATCTAATCGACTATAGTTATACCCTTTCTATTTTACTTTTTTGTAGGGCTTTATCTGCTTTTCAATATCTCAAATGTTTTTAAAAAAGGGATTTGATTTCCAAAGTTTTTGGATAATAAAATTGCGAATCTACTTGACCATCACTACTACAAAAACGATTTGTAGCAACGCCTCATTTTTAGGGGCGGACCAAAAAGTCACCCATTCCTATAAATGGAGCGATAGTACTGTAGAAATGGTCCGCCTCTAGAGATGACATCTGTAGGGGCGGCTGACCCCCTCTGCCGCCCTTGAAAATGGGTGCTATTTTTAGGGGCGGGTGAGGGGGTCAGCCGCCCCTGCAAACAATCATTTTTAGGGGTGGCTCACCCCCCAAGCCGCCCATAAAAATGCCCTCATTTTTAGGGGCGGCTGAGGTGGTGAGGCGCCCCAAAAAATAATTTCTCAATTTATTCGAAAAAATCATTTATTTCAAATGGGGATGCAAAATACTTCAAAACAACGTGTAATTTTTACCATAAGCATGTACTGTCATGTAGAATTGTACAAAAATATGAAAACTATAATTCAACACATTTAGTGTTAAAGTGTATTGAAAACACAAAGTTAGCCTTAAGTTGTATGACATAGTAGTGTGACATCGATAGACATTGTTGTTTGAAAACATTTATCCATTATATGCTATGAAATATGATTTTGATATTTTTCTTATGTTACACATATCTTATTTTTCCTATGGTGAAAATTTTATAATTTTATAATGCATTTTACTATTTTTTGGTATTAATTCAATTTTCTGAATAATTTGGAAAAATATTTGTTGGGGCGGGCGGGAGCGCGGCCGGGCTCCCGCCCGCCCCTACAAACCGGCCCTATATATTCGCAGCCGCACCTCCTCCTCCTCGTCGCAGCCCTCCTCCTCGCCGCCGCCGCAGCGCCTCCGCGCCACCTCCCCCTCCGCTCCATCCTCCTCCTCGCAGCCGCCGCCACCTCCCCCTCCACTCCCTCCTCCTCGCAGCCGCTGCCACCACCTCCACCTCGCCGCCACCGCCGGCACCACCTCTTCCTCCTCCTTCCCTCCTCCTTGCCAGGATCTGCCGCCGCAGCGTCCTCCACCGATGCTGGGATCCGCCGCCGCCGGCACATCCTCTTCCTCCTCCTTCCCTCCACCAACGCCGGGATCTGCCGCCGCTGGCACCTCCTCCTTCCCTCCTCCTCGCCGGGATCCGCCGCTGCAGCGTCCTCCACCGACGCCAGGATCCGCCGCTGCAGCGTCCTCCACCGAAGCCGGGATCCGCCACCGGCTCCTCCTCCACCGACGCCGGGATCCGTCGCCGACGGGATCCGCCGCCGCCGCCTCCTCCACTGCCGTCGCAATGCCTGGAGCTCGCCGAGGAGGACAGGCGCCGTCGACGCCGCCACCAGATCTCCTCGACCATGACTCGTCACAGTGCCGCCCTCGTTCCTCTCCAAGCCACACGGTAGGTGCCATTGCCTTCTCCTAGGGTTAGGGTTAGGCTTAGGCTTAGGCTTAGGGTTAGAACGGTTACGGTTACGGTTTGGGTTAGGGTTAGGGTTAGGGTTAGAACCTGTATGGTTAGGTTAGAACCTGTAGGGTTAGGGTTAGGCTTAGGGTAAGAGAATAGGGTTAGAGCTTTTTCCATTTGAATGAGAATGCGAGTACATGAATTAGTGAACTTTTGTTACACTATGAATTTCGTTATTCATATTTACTCAATGTGAGTATTGTTAGATGTTCCGTGGTGGTGGTCGTGGTGGCGGTCGTGGTAGGGGTCGTGGCGGTGGTCGTGCACTTATGGACGATGTTGATGCTCAGCAGCTAGGCATACACTTCCATCAAGAGGTTGGCTTGCCATTGGGTAATCGAACGCGCAGATCAATTCCTAACATTGTAAGTTTCACTTGTTAGTTTCATATTCATATATTTTTGCTCACATACAGTGCAGCTTCAAATAAATCTAAATTCTAAATTTCCTCACATCAATGCAGCTTATCAACCTTGTTAGATGGCTTTAAGATGTTGTCGAAGGTTTGGGTGGTACTACTTTTGTGGCTCGACAAGAGCTTGTTCTAGAACCGGATATCAAAAGGGTACATATTTCTTTTCAAATACCTGTTCGACATATAGAGTGGTCCTTGATGGTACCAGGACAGGATCCATCCTCGATAATACCCATGGTTTCAATCGCCGCAGTGGTGGAGAGGCACACATTTGGACAACTTATGAGAGGCTAGCGGTGGAGGCATGCCTGGAGCAGCTTAAGAATCATGGGTACTTTGTGCCCGACTTTTCATATTTTTCGAGTTAAGCAGCTACAAGCTAGAGAATCCAATGTTATTCTGACTATAGAGAGGCTTTGTCATCTTAATCGACAAGACAGAGTATGATATTTTCTTTTTAGTCATTGTTAACTTTAGTAATGTTGCATTGTTCTTTCAACTTTCATAATGTTATTATCACCTTTTTGCAGGATCTCATTGATCATCAATATACCATTACATCAGTTAGCTTTTGGGCTATTCTGAATCAAGTCGTGGACACCTTAGGTTTGACTTGGATGGGTGGAGACCCACATTTTACAAGAAGTTGCAGGTTTCAAGCAAAGCTCTCCTTCTGCAGGGCAAGTCAGCCGAACACTCCATTGTTTGACATTTGTAGTTCTATCTGTGGCAACGAATGGGAGGCGGAGGAGAGTGCACTTGTTCGTGCACTAGCATATTTTGATGAAGTTCTAGGGTGGACGATTAGAGACCGCAACTATCTTATCTATCTACGGTTGCGAGCAATGCAGTAGCTACAAATTTGTAATATGCATGGATGCATAGCTACTATTATCATTGAACAGCTTGTATTGCTACTCCTTTATCTTCTGAAATTTTATTTGATTGCATTGTTATTTGAGTGTTGGATCAGAATGGGTCAATATAGACTTAGCTTGGTAGATTTATAAAGTGGGAATTCAAATTTTAAAACACTGCAAAACGAATTAAAAAATTTTTGGGCCTGAAAATTATTTTTAGGGGCGGGTCACCCCCCACCCGCCCCTGCAAATTCATTTTCAGGGGCGGGTCACCGCCCAGCCCGCCCCTAAAAATCCATTTGCAGGCGGGTGGGCTTGTGGACCGCCCCTACAAATGCATTTCCAGAGGCGGTTGAGGGCGTGGCCCGCCCCAGGAAATGGATTTTTAGGGGCGGTTTCGTTGCCCATCCCTGAAAAAGAGGTATTTTTAGCAGCGAGATCTAGCAACGGATTTTCTACCCGCCCCTAAAAATACATTTTTACCGGCCCCTACAAATGCTTTACGTAGTAGTGCATTGCAGGGCCGTCTGAGCTGTGTCCCCAAAAGGAAAATTGGCTGAGAAAACAATTAAGGCCTTGTTTAGGTACTCCCCCCTAAAGTTTACACCCTATAACATAGGATGTTTGATACATGCATATAGTAATAAAATGTAGACTAAAAATAACTAATTGCACACACTGCAGCTAATTTACGAGACGAATATTTGAAGCCTAATTAGTACTAATGCTTAATTAGTCTATAATTTGACAATGTGTTAGTCCATGATTTGACAATGTGGATTAATTAGGCTTAAATTCATCTTAGACAAACACCCCATGCGACATCCCCATGTTACATCCAATGTGACACCCCAAAACTTTACACGCTGGATTTAAACAAGGTGGGCTAGATGATAATTAAGGCTGTGTACATGCATGGATTATTAAAAATAGACAAAATAAAAATTAACTGTACAGTTTTAAATTGCGAGACCAATCTTTTAATCCTAGCTAATTAAGCCTTGATTAGACACTAAACTGCTATACTGCTAACATACATGGGCTTCCCGCAATATTATTAGCTGATTGCTATACTTTGCGTGTCAAGTTTAGATTTTTGTCTTTGCGCTACTAGAGAAAAACTCTGCATATACTGAAAGCATCGATTAATTTGCATCTTCAGAAAGCTTCGTTGGCCATGGGGGCGGAACCCATTTTTGCCTCAACTGGCTTCTGCCCGCATCCTTTGGTTGGTGAAGATAAATTATCCCACAAGTCAACTAAATATTTTTTGTAGTAGCATGTCTTATATAACTTAGTGAGTCCTAGGAAACAATAGCATATGGAGTTTGCATCTCTTAACCAATCCATTGTGTCATTTATCTATTACATTTTATGATTTTTGATACTTCAATAAAATTTATGATTTGTTTACATGACCTGGAATGTCATGTTTTCATCGAACAAGTTCCTTTATTAGTGTATTCTGTGTAAATTTACATGCATCATCCCGCATATCACAACTACACATACCATATGTATGCATGTAATACATGAAATACATTACAAGCCACTATCACTACAAGTTTAATTTCAAAAAAAAAAAAACTATCACTACAAGCCACTAAACTGCTGATTTGTAATTTTGTTGGAGACTGAAACAGTACACCAGAGATGGAAATCCAAATTCATGCAAACCGCCCAAAAGAAACCCCCATTTAATGGTCAGATCCTCCAGAAGGACTCAATGTGATATACTGGCCACAATGGTGTATTCCTAGTTATTGAAACTCACAGACAGCCCAAACCAGGATTAGCACCACTGAATATTCAGTGCAAAGAAGGACGCCATTAGGTCGTCAGGGTTTATTGAAGCCTAAGTTAGGATCGGGAACTAACCAAAATTGGTGATTCCTCGGACATGTTTGGCTTTGATAATGTTGAAGACACAAGGAATCGATCCCTTGAATACAAAGAGAGAGATCAGGTTAACTCACAAATATGAGTTTACCAAGATGAAGGCCTTGTCAGGACAAATGAAATGGACGGATATGGTTTGCCTAATTTTGACTACAGATGAGAAAGGTGCCATTCAGAGGTTATTGCGTTTGGTGGAAATTTCAATTGCCTTTGTCAAAAATTTCAAAAGGGCCTGGCATAGACTTATATATAATTAAGTTATATGTTTTTTCATATATAGATTTGACTTGTAACCAGACATTACCTCCCTGCTATCCTATAAATATAAAGGGGAAGGCAGATTTATCCAACACAAAAATGATAAAATCAATCTATTGTTTCCCTTTACCCCCACTTTATTAATCCTAATTTGTTGTTCGCTAACCAGAGCACAGCATTCTATTGCACACCCTGATGGGATCCCTCCCTAGAGCATTTGGTTTCATGGTGCTCCAAGCCCATAATTAAACTATACAAATAACATTTGCCTGGAAACACATATAATGTTATGGGCGAAAATATATAGTGTCACGACTTGCTATGGAAAGATGAGTTTTAGCATCAAATGGATCCTCAAATAATACATATAAGAAACATAATTAAATTGATAGAAATCCAGAATAATATATGGGTTCAAACCAACAAGTATAAAACTGAATCCCAATAACAAATTGAAAAACGACGGATTAACAGGGTAGTTTCTCGGAACCAAAGCTAATCATGAACCAGCAGTGTATAAAACCAGTGCAAAGATTCCAGCGCATTTTGTTCTGTTTTGGCCTGATTTTATTACGGATACAAGGAAATTATGAACTAGTTGAACCAAATTTTTATTTAATTCGTTCCAGAACTCCCAAACTGAACCACAGTACCTTTCCAAATAAAGCCGGTCATCAGGCCGGGATAGCAATATCAGCCCCAACGGCAGCCAGGATTTTGCTTATCGCATGGCAGATACGGTTTCCAGCGTCGTCCATGGTCCACGCTGCATGGTCTGCGGAGCTGGACAACAATGCCTGGTAGGCTGCGGTAAGAAGAGATCCTGCAGAACCGTTTTGGCTGGTGTTGGGAACGTTGGAGGAGCTTGCACCACCAGCAGCAGCAGCATAGCTGACATAACCATCTGGGAGGATGGCGAATCCGGAGGGCAGAAGGAAGGCAGTGGTGTTGTCACCGCCATCCATGACAGCGCGCATCATATTCTTTTCAATCAAGCTGTAAACCAGCAGCGAGCATGACAAGTCGCTGGTTGCCTCTTGCAGGATCAGCATGTTGCTGTTCATTTGATGTAAAACCTGTAGTACAATGAAAAAAAGGTACCAGTCAGCAAGTGTTTTTGAAACAAATAAACTGGCCACACACGGTTTGATGACATATTATATTAGGCGAAGATTAATTCAAGTGAACTGGCCTAATATCATCCTTCAAGTGAACTGACCTAATGTCATCTTGTTCCCAATAAAGTAATGTTATAAAAGTTTTTAATCTTTCTCAACCTTAAGTGCTTCAGATAAATGCAATCTATTTTCTTCTAAAAGACAAATCTACACAAATACCAGCTTGGTAGAGGCAAAATAATGATGGAAAACAAGAAAAATGACACACTCACATCGTTGGGGTGAAGGACCGAGACCACATTGCCGGGCAGTTGCCGGCATGTAACAATAGAGCTCAACTCCTGCACCGGGCCATCATAGGCAAACCTATCCCACTCGCCACGGCGCTGACCATCGCAGAGGTACTCGTGAATACGCTGTGGCGGCGTGCCTGGCAACCACACAGTCGTGGTGGCACTCAGGACCAGAGTGGAAGGCTGCCCCATGGTAGAATAATTCCATATTACCATGCGCACAGTTGCCTCAAACATATTGGTACCAATGTTACAGATACCACGCCACTCGTTGACAATGTTACTTGGATCCAGCGGAGCGACCGGCTTCGACACGGCAGTATAGAAGCTCGCCATCATCCGCTGGGACAGCTCCAAGACGCTATTTCTTCCCAGCGGCGACATGGCTGCCCCTGTGGAAGGTTTAATTTTCAGAACGAACAGATGATTAAACTGTAAACTTCATTGACGTCAGTATAAATGTGTATGCACAAGTCTGCTAGTTTTGTTTCTTGGTTTTCACTGACTTACCTGAGGAATGGCTGGAGTGCATAATAGCCATGTACTCACACCGCCTCTGGAGGGACGCGAGCCAACGGCTTGCACCAAGAGCCGTCCCAGACTGGAAAAATTGTCTGAAGAGCGGTGGCACAGAGGCTTCATCGTACTCTGCATGCACAATCCATGTGACCTGGAATAATAATGCACGAGAGATTTTTAAGTCCTGGACAGGTTACATGTACTCAGAACTTTGTGTGTCACGGCTCTTAGAAGCAACTACATACATATGATAAGGAACATAAATTAAGCTTTAACTAGTAACAACTGAATTTGGATTAGACTGTTTGTTTTTGCCTTGGAACGTTTGTATTGAACTATTGATATATAATTATAACTAGAGCTCTTTTACAAAGATTGTAAAGTACCAAAGGGTACTTTCAGGTACTTATTCCCTTGAATTTTTTCTGACCATTGATCTATAAAAATTAAATTAAATCAGTACTTGGTCCCATATTTTGGAAGTACTAGGTACTTCTGGGTACTTCCTACCATCACCACCGTAGGATTTTACCAGATTGACGGCTCCTATTTTTTTCAATCATTGTAAAATTTCTCTTATAACTAATGTCTAATAGATAATAATGCCACACATCACTTAGACGGTCCAATTCTTTGTATTCTCAATGGTAGTAGTAGTACCTTACAAAGGCCATTGCTCATGTCCTGAAGGAGGCAGCCAGAGGGCAGCAACCTACAGCTCATGTACCCAATTCGCCTGCCATCTGGTTCAATTCCACGGATGCCATCCATGGACACGTCCACCACAGCCCACTGGTTGTTTTCAATCCGCTTGCTAAACCTTAGAAACTTCAGGCTGCGGTTTGGTGCGCGTGGTGCCTGCACCCACAGATCGACATTCATCTGCAGGAGTTCCGATCCATAAAATTAGTCAAGCCCATCAACCTCGGCATCGACAAACAGGTCTGCACAGACGTGAAGTACATGATCTCACCTTCTGAATTAGCCCGTCGAGGGAAGTGAAACTGCCACCGGAGACAATATTGCTAGCCCTTACACCTTGTATGATACCAGGGAACATATTGGACCAGCGTGTCTGTGGAAATAAGACACATAAACATCAGGGTCATAATGCTACTACTTGTGCATTATATTTCTGGGAATGCAGCTGTAGATAGGTGAATAATCTTACCACATCACTGAGGAGGCCGACGAGGTCAAAGGCATTTCCCCTGACTAAGGTAGTCCCCTTGGTTCCCTCCATGACAAACCCCTGTGGGCAGGGCCCAAGTAGTCCCGGGAACGTATGGTCTTTGTACTCCAGGTCGTTTAGGATCTTGCCATTGGTGGCAGGCAGCCACATCGGCTCACCCTTGCTTGCTAACATCACAAACTCATACAAGGCACGTTCAGTGTACGAGACAAGTGTGTCCTGGTCAGTGCTGCAATCATCGGTGAATGGCACCAGGTTCAGGGCAGCTGATTCCAGATGCTCCAGTGTCTCAGAGTGAGGAACTTTTGTAACGTGGATGAGCTTGATCAGGTAGTCTTGCGCACGCCGTTTCGTGTCCTTGAGCTTTGCATTTTCATTGAGCAGGTGCCATTTCTCGTTTGGGTCACGACATGAGCCGCATAGCAGTTTCTGCTGGAGTTCCATGTTCTCGACCTGCAGCTGAGCATTTTCTTGCTGAATGCCCTTGTTCTCATCTCCAACTGCTTTCACCTGCATGTTTCAACTAAATAATTAGTAACGGACCTTAATTTTTCATCTATAAACTTTGCCTTAATTTGTGAATTCTATCAGACACACACATGCATACATACCTTAACCTTATTGCGTCGGTTTTGGAACCAGAACTTGATCTGCCTTGCATCTAACCCAATCCTGGCAGCAAGATCCTTACGCGTTGAATCATCCGGGTGGGGACACCTTTGGTACAAACTGCATGCATAGACATCGAAGGGAGATCATATAAGCTCACATAATCGAAAATACATGCACAAGGATTCAATGTCTATGGTGCGAATTTTTGTGTTACGATTCGAGTCCTAGAATCTGCTCTGCAGTGAAGCGTTTCCCGCTACGCTTGGACGATGATTCCGCGCCCTGGAGGTTGTGCTCCTCGTCATCCTCATCCTGATCATTGTTCACATGGTCATCGGCTCCCATGAGAGCATCCATATCGTATTCTTCCAGGCTGTTGAGCCAGTTGAGGTGGCCTGTCTCATTTCCAGGGTTTAGGCTATTGTTGCCTTGTCCATCATTGTTGTTCAGCGGCCAGTTGTTCTCCATAGTATCTTGATAACATTCCATGTTGTTGAGCCAGTTCGGGTGGACTGTCTCATTTCCAGGGTTGAGGCTATTGCCTTGTCCATCATTGTTGTTCAGCGGAATGTCATTCTCCATAGTATCCTGATAACAAAAGGCACGAGTAGCAATGAGGAAAAACATTATTGCAGGATTAAATGAATAGTATATATGAATCCTATTTGGACAGTTTATACATACAAAATTATTCAAAAACCTTTACAATTCTGAATTTCAAGCTACCATATTATTGGATTATAAATATGCAAACAAATAGTAGCACTGATCACTATTCATTAGATTTATCATTCTTTTTCACAGCACATGAATCGCATCTGAAATCTGACATAGCGTACGTATTGGTATTAGATGGCTCCAAATGTTCTGGTATTTTTAAAATTTTGTAAGAAAACGTTGATGTGGAGGCTGGGTTTGAAGGTATGGTGACGGAGCAAAATTTCCCCTGGCCCCTGGAACAGTGAGTGGAGTTGATGTGCATTTTTTGAAAAGTACAAGTCTCAGAGTGTCACCTGATGTGGCACTTGCTACGCTGCATCAAGGCAAGATCTGTTGCTCTGTCATCTCAAGAAAAAAAAAAGGGATTGCGCTGTAGATGTTGATTGGTGACTTTAGTCCAAGCAATTCTCTTGACATACTAAGGAAAACAAAAGCACGCCGAGGATCGTCCAAGCAATGTGATGATCGATTGCCAAGAAAAGAAAAAACAAGATATATTGCAATTTTTTCGGAATTAAGGAAGTGACATTAGATATAAAAAACTAATGAAGGAAGATGCATGGCATTAGATGGCTCCAAATGTTCGGAAGTTAAGTGGAGGGGACATGCACATGCCTATCAGGGAGACATCCCAATGCATTAACTGGAGGGCGGAGGCGAAATTCTGTTTATCGAGAAGCACTAATCTCAGATTGTCACCTGATGTGGCTTCTGCTAGGGTCTTCGTCAAGCCTAGATCTGTTGCTCCGTTATCTAAAAAAGGATGGTGTCTGGTGACAACAATAAAGCAATGCGTCCAAGCATTTCTTCTAAAGTCGTTGATCAAGGATCCAAGCATAATAGTTTGGTTTCTTTAGTATGTGAGAATACCTTTTTCCAAGGAAACTAGCTAGCATGTCAAAGGATCGGAACAACAAGGTAGGAAAAACAAAGGAAGATGGCATGTCGCGAGTACGAGGGAGATAGGGGAAGGATCTAGTAACAATTTTCTTATTCCGAGAATTTTTTTTTTGCGAAACCTTTACTGCTTGGATGAGGGAGGTGAACCCGATGCCGAGCACGGTCCAACAAAATTCACATAAGAGGTAAACAGTAAGTTTGCAAATTCTGTATAAAATTTTCCTGTGTGTAGGACAGGTTTTTGCGCAGATCCCTTTCTTCCATCATAACGAAGGCAATCTAGGAGTTCCTATTGCTGATGGAAGAAACTTCCTGGCGGTACACGAAACATCTAGTATTCTTATCCTAAAAAAATAGTCGACGTTAGTGGCAACACCTATGAATTTCAGAAGCATCTATATAGCAGCGCATCCATTCAACTGCAACAGTAATACCGATGAAATTCTTTCAAATTCCGAAGCTAGAGAATCTATATATCACCGATAAAATCGCCTCGAAACTTTGAGTTGAAGAAATTACCTCCTGTAGAAACTCTAAACCTCCTCTGCACAGGAAAACCAATGGGCTGCGATAGGAATGAACTTGGTGACTCGAAACTCCTGAATGGAAGCTACTGCTGTCGAATTTAAGGCCGCGTCTCTCAGTATACAACTAAGCAACACGAGATAGGTGTGAGATAGACTAAAAAATAATCCCGAATGGGACAAAACGTTTCTGAAGGAATAAATGCACTACTATAAAATATGATTGCATATGGAGCACGGTAATACACTGCTAAGTATTATGCTATACAGAAAAGATTCTTACATTTATTTTCTTTGATTTGATCCTTCCTATACAAATCTCTCTTAATCTACTTCATTAAGTCACACCCCATTTCCAGGGTGTCACAAGTAGCATTGATTTACGATATTTATTTTGTATCATAATGAATTTTGTTTTTTTTTTGCAGGTAACGTATAACGGAGTTGACCGTTGTATCATTTTTTACTTCATGATTAGTCAGCATTTGTTTGGTTATGGTCCCTAGTTTTCTAGGGACAGGTGTATCCATATCATTTTTCTTTTATTCAGTATTGGAGGGATTGCATTGGATGGAATCCAATGTTAGCCTTTGGTCACTCTTGTTTATCCTCAGTCTTCCTTCCCATTCCTATTGCAGTCATCCTCCACCATGCTCGTCCCTCTTGCCCATAGATATGCTTCGGAGCACCACCAACTATACATATAGCGCTTGGACCGTCGTCGTCACCCACCACGGTTGCGCCACTCAACCACATGTGTGCCCGACCATGAAATGCCTCCCCTACTTCATGCACTGAGCCGCCCTCCTAACGTGTAATGCAGTGCCCATAGTCATGCTTGCTCATGTTAATTACCCGCATCCACACTAGCGCCCGTGAGGGAAGTAGGAGGATGCTGACCATTCGCTTGGACGGAATAGGATATCCCCTTACCCTTATTTTAGGTGGATGGGCTCACTTCAACTGAAAAGACGTTCAATTGAATACCCATTATCTTTTTTAAAAAAATTGTATATGTAATATATTCCATGTATATGATTCAAAAAATTGAATACAGGACTTTCAATCTCTCATTATCTCCTTCAGCCCAAAAACACATCAGCCTTATACCTCCTCCCTCCCTATCCCGACGGACCCAACAGCCCGTTCAGCACTCAGGCCACATCTGACCCGCCTGGCCGACCGAGCCGAGCGCTTCTCCATGTCCTCTGGTGTTCCGCCGCCGCCCCCCCTCCCCCCCCCCCCCCCCCAACTCTTGTGATCTGTCCTGCTCCTGCGCTCCTGATTAATTTCCAATCCCTAGTGGGGGTGCGAACACGCGGCGCCTCAACCCTAGGAGGCTACCTCTGGCGGCCCAGCGCTCTGCACACGGGCAGCTGCTAGGTGTCAGCTGAGCGCCAGACATCTCACATGCCGTGTGGCCACACGAAACCACCAGGGGTCCTACACTCTTGGTGCTACGCCGTAATAGGACCGCACTAGCGGGTGCACGCCTGCGCGGGAGCGGGTCGATGAGCTGCCTGCAGGCAGCCGACAGCCACTCAGTGGCTGTCTGGCTAACCAGCTCTGCTTTTGCCCACTTGAATACAACCGAACTGAATCAGCAAGGTGGCAAATTATCCATGTTTTGTACCTTGCTTGCTAATACAATTTTTTGCTATCGGCATTCAATTTGATGCTATTAATATGTACCTTACGCTAAAAAAAAAAATTTGCAACCTTTTAAAACTTTTGAATGCCCACCCTACAAATCCTGGGCCCGCCCTGCATCCCACATCTGTATGCAATACTCCTCCACCACTGATGGATCCTTCGTGCTTGCATCTGAATCAAACACCCGGAAAAGTGGGTCTGCACCATCCCATGCATCCTATTAAAAATCTACCAACCAAACATATATATGCTAACACATTTCGGTTTATTTGCAAGTGTCCTATAATTTTTAGTATATTTAAATATAAAAATACCAAAACAGTTGCCATGATCGAGTTTGCTGATGATTTTGTAATTTTTTTGAAAACATTCAAATTTTGCAAATATCAAATAGGGATGTGTTTTCCAATTATATTACTACCTCCGTTCCAAATTACAAGACATCCCAAAAATCTTGGAGAGTCAAAGCAATATCAAGTTTGACCAAGATTATAAAGAGAAATATAAAGATTTATGATATCAAATTGATGTACTACGAAAATATAACTAAATAAAGAATCTAATAGTACTTAGTTTATATAATAAATATCATTATTCTATTATATAAATTTGATCAAACTTAAAAAATTTGACTCTCCAAGATTGTTGGAATGTCTTACAATTTGGAACGGAGGGAGTAGAATATTTGCGAGAAGAAATCTATTTTTTATATAATGTAAAATATCCGGCTTGAGGCCTCTTCGTAGAACAGGCATCACCCCAACATTTTACATCACATATAATATTTAAAACAGATAAGGGTTCATCATTATTGACTAATGCCTAAAATAATTAACGGCCATCCGTGATTTGACAATCTCATCCTTTCTGTTATCATTGCTCGCGGGAACCAGCATCCAATTGGTGATCGTTGCACTACTACAGAACATGCCTTTGTTCCAGGCCATTTGTCCCGGCAGCCTTTGGGCCCGGGACAATAGGTGGCTTTTGTCCCGGGTCCAACGGCTAGCCGGGCCAGCGGGAGGGACAGGGGCCTTTTGTCCCGGTTGAAGGCACCAACCGGACAAAAGGGTGGTCTTTTATCCCGGTTGGTGGCTCCAACCGGGACAAAAGGCCCGCGCAGGCTGTTGTCTCGGTTGGAGCCACCAACCGGGATAAAAGGCCCCCCTTTTGACCCGGTTGGTGTCTCCAACCGGGACAAAACTCCTTGGCCCCTTATCCCCTTCCCTCTCCCCCCGCCCGAGCCATTCAACTCACTTGTTCTTGCTGTTCTTGGATCGGGAGAGAGGAGTTCTTGCTCATTTCTTCACCACATTTGTGAAGATCTTTGATTCCCCATCCATCCATCGGCACTAAAGGTTTGGGGCTTGTTTTTCTCTTCTTCCTTGGCTTGTATAGCTCATTTCATGCTTTAGAAATAGAGAAAATGTGTAGCTAGCTCATTTCTTGGACATTTAGATTGCATATGTAGGTGTGATTTTCTTTTAGATTTAGATGAGTATGTGGATAGTAGAAATTTTTAGAATGAGTGTGGACACTTCATGTGATGTACTTGTATATATGACCATATTGTGGATAGTTGATTTTTGTATTCATGAATGAATTAGTGAAATGAGTATATTAGAATTTTTTGTATTATGAATGGATTATTTTGACACTCTAGTGATGTATTTATTCAGGCTCACATTGAATCCATCTAGAAGCTAAAAAAGCTTTATTTCGAAACAAGTATACGTCGTTAATCTCCATCCAACGGTGATGGCACTACCTTTCGGGGATACACGATGCGCTATAAGAACGTCGCGAATCGGTTGATCGCATCACCAGCACTTCCGATTGATAAGAAGACAGCATTTGACGCAGTCAGCATGACTGTTGTTGTACTGAGAGCATATCAACGAGCACGCTGCCTGTGCCAAGTGCTGTGCCTATTAATCGTAAATGTTGGTGCTGCGACTGGCCGATTGGTGACATCCTTGTACCGCACCGTGTCCCCCCGAAAGGTAGTGTCATCACCGCAGGGTTGAGGTTACTGACATATACATTTTCATAAATAAAGGTTTTTTATCTTCTTGAGAGTTTCTGGATATTGAAAAGAGTGTACTCCTGGAACCGAAGGGTGTCAAAGTAATTATAAGCTATAGAGATTTCTTTCAATTAATTAGAGATTTCTTTCAATTAATGATACATTTCGTCTTTTTTATATGATTTCATTGTTATTTGCAAGAGTTATTAATCTGATCATTGTAATTGTAATAGTAAATAATATTTCCATTGTAATGGTAAGAATTTATAATTTTGTGAAAAATAAAGGTATTTTTCAGTAAAATATGGCTTCAGCAGCTGGAGAGAGTGGCGCCGGTGGGGGTGATCGTTGTCCTTCTGGAGAGAAAGGCACAACTCGAGTAGGTCGTCGGTCCAAAAACTAGTGCTTTTCATAGGGCAGCGCTCCGTTATTTGGAAAAAGAATATAGAGAATGCATGGCAAGGGGCGAGGAACCTCTGTTTGATCTTGAGGATTTATTGCGGCATTACAGTTCGTCACCACCAAACTTGGAGGTTCCAGCTCCGCCATCTTCTTCTGCGCTAGCAAGAAATCCGTTAAAGCATTCTGCGTTCCAATGCAAGGACGGTTGAAAACCTATGTGTTGTTGTCCGAATTTTTATGTTTCATGTATAGTACTCCTTTGTTACGTTCTGTAATGGATTAAGTACTCCTTTTAATTAATCAAGATGTATGATGGATATTGCAGATCTTTTAATTATTCATGTTATGTTACATTTAGTTTAATTTATGTTTGATATATTTTATTTATTCGATACGTGTAAAGAATTCAAATCGATTTATTTAAAATACAGATGGACTGGTAATGGATGTACAATGCTGACCGACGTTCGAAAGAATTCATTGATGGCCTGCATTATTTTTTGTCTGTGGCTGAGGCAAACAAGCTGCCCGTGTGTTCATTGCAACAATAACAAGAATTACTCATCTTCAAGAATCCTACACAGCCACATTTTCGCAAATGGTTTCATGGAGAAGTATGTTTGTTGGACGAAGCACGGAGAACAGGGGGTTACCATGGAAGACAATGAAGAAGAAGATTTTGACGACCGCTTTCCCGGGAATGCTGGAATCGGTGCATTCGATGACGATATTCCCATAGAAGAGCCCGAAGTAGATGTAGCAGAAAATGATCCCAGCGACGATCTGGGGTAGGCATTGCACAATGTGCAGGCAGACTGTGAGAGTGAAACGGAGAGGTTGAAGTTCCAGAAGTTGTTAGAGGACCACCGTAAGTTGTTGTACCCAGATTGTCAAAATGGATTGAAGAAACTTGGCACCACCTTGGAGTTGCTGCAATGGAAGGCGACAAATGGTGTATCCGATAAGGGATTTGGTGAATTACTCAAACTTGTTAAGAAAATGCTTCCTAAGGACAACGAATTGCCTACCACAACGTATGAAGCCAAACAACTTGTTTGCCCTTTAGGATTGGAAGTGTAAAAGATACATGCATGCCCCAACGACTGCATCCTCTACCGAGGCGAGTACAAGAATTTGGATGCATGTCCCGTATGCAATGCATTACGTTACAAGATTAGAAAAGATGATCCTAGAGATGTCGAGGGGGAGCCTCCCCGGAAGAGAGTTCCTACGAAGGTCATGTGGTATTCGCCTATAATACCACGTTTGAAGCGTCTGTTTAGAAATAAAGATAATGCTAAGTTGATGCGATGGCACAAAGAGGAACGCAAGAAAGACTTAATGTTGAGACACCCCACTGATGGGTCGCAGTGGAGAAAAATAGATAGACCGTACCCTGAATTTGATTTGGATGCGAGAAACATAAGGTTCGGTTTGAGTACGGATGGCATGAATCCTTTTGGTGAGATGAGCAGTGGTCATAGCACTTGGCCTGTGACTCTTTGTATATACAATCTTCCACCATGGCTCTGCATGAAACGAAAGTTCATTATGATGCCAGTGCTTATCCCGGGTCCAAAGCAGCCCGAAAATGATATTGATGTGTACCTAAGACCATTGGTCGAAGAACTCTTATTGCTCTGGGGCGATGAAGGTGTACGGATGTGGGATGAATACAAACAGGAAAACTTCAACCTACGAGCATTGCTGTTCGTAATGATCAATGACTGGCCTGCTCTTAGGAACTTGTTAGGACAATCGAACAAGGGATACAAAGCATGCACACACTATTTAGATGATACCGATAATATATGGTTGACTCACTGTAAGAAGGTTGTATACATGGGTCATCGTCGGTTTCTTCCCATCAGGCATGCGGTACGAAAGAAGGGCAAACATTTCAAAGGCCAAGCGGACCACCGAACAAAACCGATGCACCATAGTGGTAAAGACGTCTTCAACATGGTAAAAGATCTAGAAGTTATTTTTGGAAAGGGATCTGATAGCCAACCTGTTCTGAACGAAAATGGAATGACGCCCATGTGGAAGAAGAAATCTATATTTTGGGAGCTACCATATTGGGAAGTCTTAGATGTTCGTCATGCAATTGATGTGATGCACCTCACGAAGAATTTTCGCGTCAACCTGATAGCATTCTTGGGAGTGTACGGGATGACAATAGTTGATCTCAACAATCTTGGGTATAGAGACGAGCCATTTGTCCTAGCCCAGGATGTCGCTCAGGTTTTCTACATTAAGGATATGTCCAGCAAGCTAAAGAAGGGGATAAATAAGCAAAAGGATAAGCCTAAGCGACACATAGTTCTATCAGGAAAGAGAAACATCGTTGGAGTGGAGCACAAGACAGACTTGTCAGAAGAATATAATAATTTTGTTGCCATTCCACCTTTCGAAGTAAATGCTGATCCATGCATGCTGCTAGCCAATGATGATGCTCCATACTTGCGCCGTGATCATAATCAAGGGACATTTGTGAAGAGAAATTATGTTACCGCTAATCCTTCATGTACTTGAATCATTTTATATTATTGTATAAAAACATAATTGCAATTCAAATACTTTTATTATATATGTACTATACAATTATACTTTATGTGTTATATATATCATTTTTTATATTTTTCACTTAATTACCAGACTCAATTATAATTTTCATTCAATAATGGATTACTCAACTAATTTTATTTATTTCATGAAATTACATTCACATTAACACACTATACTCTCTCACTAACACACACAATCTCACTAACACAAACTATCTCTCAAACTCACACACTACTCATTAATATCATGAAATTGCTTAATTTTATGTAAAATTCACTTTTTAAACGTTAATATCATGATAGAATCCACTTTCTGTCGAAAAGCAACAGTTTGAAAAAATTAGTTCACCTAATATATTTTTGCATGGTCAAAATAACAAATATGATTTCAAAAAAATTAGATATTTCGTTGACCCAATCACTTGAATGAAAATTAATTATTTTTGTTGCTTGTATCAAGTTTATATAGAGATACAAAATTTTGTTCCATAATTTTTGGAATCATATTTTTATTAACTGAATTAACAAATGAAAGCCTATTTAAAAGAGAAGTAAAAAAACAAACATAAGATTTGGCGGGAATGAGGGAAAACGGGCCCCTTTTGTCCCGGGTGGTAGATCCAACCGGGACTAAAGGTGCGCCGCGGGCTGGGAATTTTCCCGGCCCGCCCAAAAACATCTTTTGTCCCGGGTGGAGCCACGACCCGGGACAAAAGGCCCTTTTGTCCCGGGTGGTGGATTCACCCGGGACAAAAGCCCCCCCCCTTTTTGTCCCGGGTGAAGCCACGACCCGGGACAAAAGGGACTTTTGTCCCGGGTCGTGGATTCACCCGGGACAAAAGGGGGGCCCCTATATATGTCCCTTAACCTCCGCCTTCCTCCAACACTTGGGCATTCCTGATCTGCGCCGCGATGCCGTCGTCTCCCATCCCCCTCCTGCTCCGCCGCCGTCCCCGAGCGCCGCCCGAGCTTCGCCGCCTCCACGCCCTGGCCGCCTTGGACGGCGACCCCGCCAGGCCGCTCACCGGTGCGCCGCCGTCCCCAGCCCCGTGCCACCTCGTCTTCGCCGCCCCAGCCTCCACTCCGCACGCGCCCTCGTCTTTGCCGCCCCCGGCGGCCTCCACTGCATGCCTCCGCGCCGCCACCCTCTCCGCTGCGCGCCACCGCGCCGCCAGCTCCCCGCCTCGTCGTCCAGGGTTGCCGCCCTAGGTTTCCCCGCCCTGTTTGAGTGTGGCCGCCGGCATTTTCTTTTTTCTTTTCAAATTTTATGTTTATGTAATTCTGTTTTATATTAACTAGAATTCAATTATGCATATAGATATTTTTAGAATTATATTATGGATGTAGTGTTTTATTTATTATATATTAAGTAGAATTGATTTATAGAGACATTATTAGAATGCAATTATGGATATAGTGTTTTCTTTATTTATAGAGATATAGTGAGAATTAGATAGAATTTATAGAGAAATAGAGAAGGAAATAGAGAATTAGAGAGAATTTCTTTTATGATGTATTTATTATTTAATTATGTCATTCAAAGACTTTAATTATCATAAATTCATTATTTAATTATGCCATTCAAAGGCTTTAATTTATCATGTATTTATTATTTAATTATGTCATTCGAAGCCTTTAATTTGTCATGTATTTATTATTTAATTATATCATTCGAAGCCTTTAATTTATCATGTATTTATTATTTAATTATGTCATTTATATTACTTCTCGAGCTCGCAAACTCGCGCTAACACACAATCGTTTCTGATAGTTTCCGATCGTTACCGATCCCGACCGAATCATTTCCGATAGTTTCCGATTGTTACCGATACCGACTGAATTGTTTCCGATAGTTTCCGATCGTTACCGATACCGACCGAATCATTTCCGATAGTTTCCGATCGTTACCAATACCGACCGAATCGTTACCGATCTAAATATGTGGATTGTTTAGAGAATTTTTTAAGGGTTTTATTTGTATTCATATTTTAGTTACGATGGACCCGCGACACACAGACGCTTAAGACGAACAATTCCTGTTGAATATGATTGGGGAAGGTCAAGGAGATGTCCCTGAACAAGCTGATGATGGCAGCAATACCGACATATATATGAATATGTCCGGTGATGGAATTGAGCCACCATCTATTCAGGATGACGCTACTGCTGAACAAAGTGCTAATGTACATATCACAACTATATTTATTTGTAGTGACAATCATATTTTCATCTGAATCTATATGAATACTATGAATGTTTTTTTTGTAGCCGTCTGGATCATTGTCGCAGCAGAAAAAGACGAAGCGAGGCCCAACAAAAAAACTGGAAGGGCGGTTCATTATAACGGAAGTTGGTCCAGATGGCGAACCGATCGCTCCAGAAGCTGCTGCCAAAAAATTCATAAGACAATCCGGATGTATTGTTAGGGACCACATCCCGATCAGCTTCAGGCTCTGGAAAACTTCCAATCCAAGCGAGGAACGAGATGCGGTACCCGAAAGAGAAAAAAAATGGTGATGGCGGGAGCTTAAAAAAACTTCACGGTTCCAGCTGGATCCGAAGAGATATGCAAGCGCTGGACCCTGAGTAAGATGGCCGAACAGCTGCAATCATTCAAGAAAATTTTGACGAAGAAATATATCAAGACCGGGACCACACCCGTATTTACCAGCGAGCTCAAAAAGCTCAGGGGTCACTGGGATGCATTTGTGGAATACAAGTCTTCAGAGCTTGGGCTTCAGAAGGTGCAGAAGGCCAAAGACAACGCCTCGAAGAAAGTGTACCATCACACTCTAGGCCAAGGAGCCTACAAGCTTGCAATACCCAAATGGGAGTAGATGGAGCAAGATCTGCTTGACAGAGGCATCCAACCTGCGACCACGAACTGGCCTAAAAGGTCAAGGACCTGGTTTTATGGTCACGGGGGAAGCTTGGACCCATTGACTGGTGACTGTATCTATGGGCCAAACATCCAGCGATCAGCCCAGAGACTACAGGAGGCCATACAAGCAGCGGCCGAGGGAACATTCCAACCGGATAGAGAGAGGGACGAGCTGACTTACGCCCTTGGGAATCCAGAGCATCCGGGCCGCACAAGAGGCAAAGGCATGGTTCCGTGGAAGTATGGGTTCAGGGATTACATTGAATCATATAGAAGCCGGCAAAGACGAAAGAATGATGAGCGGGAGCACTTGCGAAGGCTAGAGGAACAGCTCATGTCACACGATCAAAGACTGGAGGAAGAGGTTCAACGCCAAGTGGCCATAGCAATGAGCCAGCAACAGCAAGCGCAAACGGTGCCTCCAGAGCCTAATGTCGCAGCCGATCATCTGTCTCAGTGGAAAAGCAGTTGCACTTCCACAGACATCGCCGTCGTCGAGCCAACGGGGATCCAGGCCGCAGTTGAAGCGACGGCCCCGCAGCGATTTCCAGTGGATGAGATCACCCAGCGAACACCTTGTGACCTGCAGACTGCCATTAAGAACTTAATGTTCACTGTTGCGTACGGTACCGCCATGCCAACCCAAACAGGCGATGTGTACCATGGGCAGCAAATTCCGCCAAGATACACAAGAGTTGGTGTGGAGCAGGTGTGCCAGGGTTGGGAGACGCTCGAGCTTGATATTCCTGGAGGTGATGGGGAGAGGACACTAGCAGAAGCCATTCATGGCTACATCCTATGGGATAAGCGCTACATTGTCCTAAAGTCGGATGATCAAACACCAAGACCGGCATCTCAGCATGCCTCTCCAAGGCCGGCATCTCCACAAAACTCCCCAAGGTTCACCATCATCTCATGCGCCGATGAACACTCAAGCATCACCGTCGCCTCCATGGTCACCCCCTCCACCGCCAGCAAAGAAGCAGAAACAGCCGCCGGCAAAGAAGGTAGCTGCACCGGCTAAGGAGCCTCCAAAGAAGAAGGAAAAGGAGAAGAAAACCAAGGAGGCTCCTATTAAACCCTGGGACATGAGCCTTGAAGAATGCGATCGGATAACTCAAGAAAGAGTTAAAGAGCACTTCAAGCCGAAGCCGAAGCCGGAGCCCGAGAAAGTCATAAATCCGATAGATTTGAATTTTTTTAAGGGAATGTGCGAAGCAAATAAGAGAAAATTCATTTCGAGAGATCCCCCTTCAGACTACGAATGCATAATTATCAAAACTACTAAGAAAAAGAAGAGACAATCAAAGTCGTCGTCGTCCGATGTTTCACAGCTCGGAGCCCAAAAGAAACAATCAATAGAGCCTCTCGTAGTGGGACAGACGACGCAACAACAAGACTTTGTTACATTTTTGAAAGAATCAAACCTGACGGTGGCTCAAATTGCAGGGAGTGAAGATATTCCAAAGGCCGATGTGGTCGTCAAATGGACGTATGAGCTGGGCAAATCTCTTGTACCCCCCGAAGTAGTGTCCGTGCTTCCAACACAAATGTATAAGCTGCACCAGCACTGCATGCGTGCGATGGCCGATTGCATCTTCATGCAGGGCGCAAAGATTAAAGATGACGATTTCTTACGGGGGGGGGCATTATATGGATAAACTGGGAAGAAATTTACCAACTATTCCATCAGGAGGACCTCGACATCTCTATGGTCAGCTTGTGGGTTCTGTAAGTATTTTACTCTCCTTACGTATTGTTTTGCATGATCTCAACATACTGATCCCTTGATTTATTCGGTATCATGTTGAATGGAGATACAAACTTGCAGGAGAAAGGGATACTCTCACCTCGGCTTCATCGACCAAATTACTTGTAATTGGAGGATTCTACGCGACACTTCCGGTGAGCTATTCCAAAACTTGTTCAAGTACATAAGCGTTCATCACAACAAGCAAATGATATTGTTTCCTTACAACTTTGCGTGAGTGATTCCTTCCGTCTAACTGTTTCTATTCTGTAATAGAATTGTTTAAACCTTAACTACCAAGAACTGCCTCCGTATAATCTTGCAGTGAACACTGGGTCCTAATTGTCATAATTCCCGAGAAGAGCCTACTCGTGGTTATGGACTCATTGAGGAGAAATCCAGAACAATACGAAAATCTTCTTAACATGATGAAAAAGTAATTCTACCACTACTCCGTCGATGACCGATAATTTGAATCACTTTGTTACTTGACTATAACTGTTCTAATCATGCACAGGATTTGGAAACAATTCGCTAAAAATCATTCAGGCAAATTTGACAAGGAATTGAAGATCAAGACAGATTTTGCGATACGCACTTGGATGATTCGTTGCACGATTCATTAGTTTTATTATATATTCATGTAAATACCTGATAATTTCTTCTCTCTTAAAGTGTATGAGGCAGAAACAAGGCACTAATTTATGTGCATACTATGTATGCGAGAACATCCATGGTCTGGTAGGTCCTCCAAGGGCCTGAACACATTGGGAGGAGGAAGTAAGTAAAAAACTTGTTAATATTTGAACTCGTATTTTAATTAGTCGAAATTAATTATCCCCTTTTTCCATAGGTCGAGGATATGCGCGATAAACTCATACCAGAGGAAAAGATTATGGCGATTCAAGAACAATTGTCCGGATTTATTGTTGAGCAAGTCCTCGATCCAAAAGGCGAATTCTACTATGATGGACTATCTAATATTGACAATCGCAGCAAATATGATAATATATGTGTATATATGTAATTAAGAACGAATATACCTATGTAAATATATATGTGTGTGTATGTATTAAATTTCTATTTATGAGTATGTATGTATTATATATAAATATATATATTTATATAATATTGGTCCTAGACATTTTCATATGTAAAGGAATTCACATGTATAGATATGTGTGTGTCTATATATATATATATATATATATATATATATATATATATATATAAGTGAATTAATTTATATATGAAAACTATCTAGGACAAATATTATAAAAGTAACTATATATATATATGTGTGTGTGTATTAGTGGAGATCATACACACTGAATTCCAATACATAAGTTTAATTGAAATGCAAAAGTATAATTGAAATAGAAAAAGAATTGAGAAAAGGAAAACAGAAAAAAAGGGACCTTTTGTCCCGGTTGGTAACACCAACATGGACAAAAGGGTGCGCCAGCCACGTGGCGCTGGCAGCACCTTTTGCCCCGGTTGGTGTTACCAACCGGGACAAAAGGCTACCTTTTGTCCCGGTTGCCAGACCCGGGACAAAAGGACCCCCCCTTTTGTCCTGGCCTGGCGTTCCCGGTTGGGAAACCGGGACAACAAGGGTTTCCCAACCGGCACAAATTAGCATTTCTGTAGTAGTGTTGGATCCAAAACCATCTTTGTTCTGATTATAGCACCGATGGCATTATGGAACTTTGCTGCAATCTCCGGGGGGTTCTATGGGCTCTCCTGCCATGCTAATTGCATTGACGGTATACTTCCCTTTGGGGTAGTAGTTTTCTTCCTCGTTGACCCTGTTTCATTTTGTTTTTTTTGTGTCCGAGGACGTAGTTCCAGATCAGGGCCCGAGCTTGCATTGTCTTCCTCTGTGGGGCTAGAGGGTCGGCGTCGGCGCTTATCCCTTCCTATCTCTGCCGCCTACATGGATCATATGATCCGGCAAGTCGTTACACGTGGTCTATGAAAACATATAGTATGGGTTGTTGTAAATAATCATGTATGCATTGCCTTATGTGCCTCCAGTTGGTATTCCGGATCAAATTCCTCCCTTGAACAACTTTGTCTTGATTGAAAAGGGTGTGGATCAACCAAATCATGCCACTTGTTACCTACCCAAGCCCCATGTCCAATCCTAGAGCCCTCGTCGTCGTTAGATACGGCATCGACGTCGTCCTCAAATACAACATGGACGTCGCAGTCCTCGTCCCACTCGATCTAGGATGCAATTTTTTGAAGATCCTCGCCTTGCGGTGTGGCATCATCCCTTCGTGGGGAAGATGGCGATGATGGATCCATCTACGCGTTGTACACTACATAGCCATCGATGATATATTTGAATAAATATTTGAATTCACATGTATACAACAATATTCATTCATATGATAACTATATTCAAATTGGACAATGATATTACATTAAACAATATGACAAGTATATAACAAAATTAAAATACATCATATGCTAACTATATTCAAGTGTGTGTGTGTCTCTTTCTATGTGTCTCTTATATTCGAATCGAGGTCACATGCAAAATGATTCACATACAAACATATGCTCATTCATGAACAATTTTACATTTAAATTGCAACTACTATTTGTAATATTTGAGATAGCTAAAAACAATTGAAAATGGTAAAGTTTACATTTAAGGAAAGTTGTAGGTTTGGTTGCAAGGATTCCAAAATAGTTGAGTTGGCATTTTTCTGACATTTCTATGATTTTATACAATTTTTACAAGCTCACTTGTTGTAGAAACCAATTTGCAGTCCCTGCCAAAAATTTTAAAAAGCAATTGCATCCCTAGCATGCACGAAGGAGGCGGTGCCAGGCCGGAGGAGAGGCGCGGGGGGATGAGGCGGTGCTAGACGTGCCAGCTGGTCGAGGAGGCCGGAGGCGGTGCCGGCTGTGGGTAGGGGAGGCCAGAGGTACTGCGCTAGGGCCCTAGATCCGCGGGGAGGGTGCGGTGCCGGCCGGGGCAGAGGAGGCTTCAAGGAGGCGGCCGCGCCGGGGCGGAGGAGGCGTCGGGGAGGAGCTGCGGCGGCAGTCATCGTCGAGGAGGAGCGGGCGGCGCGCGGCGAGGATGAGGAGCAGAGAAGGAGGAGGAGTGCGCGGCAGCATGGGGCGAGGAGGAGGAGACACGGTGCGAAGAACGAGCAGCGGCGCACGGGGACGAGCGGCGGCGGCGGGAAGAGCACGAAATTTTTTGGCAGCCTTCCAGCATTTGTGTGTCGTGCGCTCCACGGTTGAAAATTTTCCTAAGTCTCAAGAGTATATATAGGTGGAAACATTTGTAGGGCCGGACGGGGTATGCCCGCCCCTACAAATGAATTTTCAGGTGCGGATGACCTCACAGTCCGCCCGTATAGATTTGTAGGGGCTGACCATGCCCCCACCCGCCCAACAAATGTTTTTCCAAATTCCTCCAAAAATTTATTTAATTAGAAAAAATTGTAAAACACATCAGAAAATTTTGAAAGTTTTCTCATAGGTATATTGTGATATGAATAACATAAATAAAATATCAATATTGCATTTCAGTGTACATAATGAAGAAATGTGTTGAAACCATAATGTAAACGTGTCACTCCTACTACCGTATACAACTTAAGTCCAACTTCATGTTTTGAACACTCTTAAACATTAAACATGTTGAATTGTATTTTTCATATTTTTCACTAGTTCCATAGGTCATTATATGCTTATGATGAAAAGTTCACAAATTTTTGATGTGTTTTACTATTTGTTTTGCATTAAACGAATTTTGAACAAATTTTAGAAAATGATTTGTAGGGGTGGTTCGGGCCTCACCACTACGTAAGAAACGGCCTATAGTGACATGCACAAAGGTGACCCGCCGTTGTTGACCATCACCCCACAAGTAGAGGTGACGGGCTTTATCTCCGCACGTCATCTCGGACCAGTTTGGGCCTCGCGAGGCCTCGGCAAAAACGTGGCCCGTCACCTTTGAGACAGGATAGGTGACGGGTCTTAACAACGCCCGTCACCTATACTGGAGGTGACGGTCCACATTCTTAGACCGTCACCTAGATTACATTCAATGGTGACGGGCCATGACTGAGCTGCGAAGGTGACTGCGTTTACTTAGCCCATCACCGTGTCTTGCGATGCGCTTAACATATGCTACTTGAAAGGTGACGCATTACGCGTATAGTTCATCACTTATGTGTTTGCGTCATCTTACCAGTGGCCACGAACTTAGCCATTTTTTTGTTGAACACATCGCCGCAGTTCTAACAAAACGATGAAAATTGCGAGGTAACAATGCTGAGAATAGCGCGAGATAAGAAAATCTTGGAAATTGCGAGATTGTTGTGAGATAACAAGCAGCTAGAAGTTCATAATATATAAAGGGAGCTACATACAAACTACGATATACATAGTTTATGGCAGCCCCCTCATAACTTCCGCCACCATGAAGATGGCGTAGACGAATCCGGCGATGCTCAGCACGAGTGGTGCATTCACCGGAGGTCTCCCAAAGCGGCCGAGGGTCTCATTCATCGAGTTGAACGAGTCCCTCAGGACGCCGATTGCCCAGGTGTCGCCTGGGCCGAAGGGGTGGGGATTGAAGACGTCCTCCACCGCCGCAGGTGCCGGAGCCGGAGCCGAAGCAGGGGGTGGAGCAGGGGCCGGCGCTAGAGGTGACAGAGGACAAAGGTGACGGCAACGAGGGGAGGATGGGGAGGAAGACGGCGACGAGGACGACGAGTCCGCCGCTTGAACGAAGCGGCGGCGACGGCGGGAGTGGCAGGAGGGAGAGCCACCCGACATCGCGACGTGCGGCGGCGGCTGCACGCGTGAGAGCAGTTGTGTGATCTGACACGCGGTTATGGAATTCGAACGGGCGCGCGGTTACGGAGAGGGCAACGGGTGGCGGTTGCGATTCCCGAGAGAAAAAGATTGGTGACGGGCGGTATGTGGAGCCCGTCACCTGTAACCATTTGAAGGTGCCATGGGCAACGGGCGGTGGTTGCGGTTCCCGAGAGAGAAAGATAGGTGATGGGCGGTATGTGGAGCCCGCCACCTGTAATCATTTTAAGGTGACATGAGCTCTTTATCATAAGTGACGGACCACTATGATGTCCGTCACCTGTAAACGTTGGTCATCACCTGTAACCATTTCAAGGTGACGTGAGCTCTTTATCATAAGTGACAGACTACAACGGCGTCCGTCACCTATAAATGTTGCCCGTCACCTGTTGATCTTAACCTAGTGTTTCCCCTCGATCAGCCGCAGCTCGGGCAGCCAGCCGCTGCTCGTTGTGGCGTAGAGGCGGCGGGAGGCGGCGATTTTTGGTGGCGGGAGGCGGCGATTTTTGGCGGCGATGCATTTGGGGGATTTAGGGGTCGTGCAAGGTTACTACTCCAAAATATCCCGCTTGATCTCCCCATTCCCTCCTCCTCGATCATCTCGACCTCGATGTTTAATTAACTGTTAAAAAATCTTGTGTTTTGCGAGTAGATGGAGGATAGAAGTTGGATGAGCCTTTCTAGACATTGTTGTCCGCAGTACTTGAGGGGGTTGATGTCTTTCATACAGATTGCCAGGGCCGACATGGAAGCAAGGTCTGAAACAACAATGTATTGTCCGTGCCTCGATTGCGGAAATGATAAGAAATACTCTGATTTTGAAGTGGTTTATGCACATTTGATCATTCGTGGATTTGTACCAAATTACACTTGTTGGAATAAGCACGGAGAGGAAGGGCCTAAAAAAGGAGGGAATGGGTCACCGATACCCAAGAAGCAGGGTGCAGGGATGATAATCAAGATGGGCAAGGCAACTGTGATCAAGAAGGGTGCTGGGATGACATCAATGAGGATTGCATTCTGGAGTTCAGTGACGACCAGTTTGATGCCTTGGTCGACAATGTTGAGGAGATGATCCATGATGTCAGGGGAGAAGATGAGATGACTGAAGCTGAGCTGTGTAAATATAAGCAATTTGTTGAAGATTCCAAAAAAACTCTTTATCCCCATTGTCAGAAGTACTCGAGGGTAACCGGGGATCTGAAGCTTCTGCAACTAAAGGCTACTCATGGTTGGACAGACAAGAGTTTCAAAGCATTGCTTATTCTCCTGAAGGATATGCTGCCAGAGGGGAACTTGCTACCGGATACTGTGTACGTACCCAAGCAGATTGTGTGTCCCGTGGGATTGAAAATTAAAAAAAATTCATGCATGCTGAAATAATTGTGTCCTGTTTCATGGAGAGAATGAAGATCTGGACAATTGCCCTGAATGTGGAATGTCGAGGTACAACCGTCGAAAGGATGGTGGTGATGATGGAGAGGACAGCATGGATGAGAGGAAGAAGAAAGGGAATCCTAGGAAAGTTGCATGGTACTTTTCTTTGGTTTCCAGACTGTAGTAGATGTTTGCAAATAAGAAGGAGGCGAAGTTGTTGTGTTGGCATGACGAGGGACGTAGTAAAGACGGAATGCTACGTCACCCTGCAGATTGTGCTCAATGGCGACATTTTGATAACACCTATGGCTGGTTCGGTGATGATCCTAGGAATATCAGGTTTGCTCTGAGCACAGATGGAATGAATCCATATGGAAACATGAGTACATCACATAGCACGTGGCCTGTTCTATTGTCTATCATGATTCTCCCCCCATGGCTTTGCAATAAACACAAGTATGTAATGCTATCAACATTGGTCTCTGGACCGAAACAACCCGGTGATAGAATTGATGTGTTCCTCCAGCCCCTCGTCCAAGATCTTCAGCTCCTTTGGGAAGGTGTGGAGGTTAGGGATGCTATCGTCAATAAGCACTTCATTTTGCATGCTATGCTGATGACCACCATCAGTGACAATCCGGCTCATCGTAATTTGTCTGGGCAGAGCAAAAGGAAGGGTCAAGGTTGCTCCCACTGCTTGTCAGAGACATGTTCCTTGAGACTGAAGAACTCGAACAAATTTGCATATATGGGTCACAGACGATGGCTTCCGAAGAATCACCCATACTGAAGCATGGACAAACAGTTTGATGGTACAAGGGAGACAAGAAATCCTCCACCACATCTCTCAGGGAGTAATGTGTACAAGTAGGTTAAGGATGTCAGAACAGTTCTCGGCAAACGGAAACGTGGAGTTGATCATGAAGGTGATGATGATGGTCATGATGAAGGGATCTGGAATAAGAAATCCATTCTATGGGAGTTAGAGTATTGGCACATCTTAGCAGTCCGACATTCAATTGATACCATGCATTTAAAGAAAAACATTTGTGAGAGCCTTGTGGGCACAATCATGAACACAAAGGGTAAAGGAAAGGATCATGAGAATGCCAGAGCTGATCTTGAAGAGATGGGCATTCGTCCTGAGCTTTACGCCGAAGAAGTGGAAAATGGAAAAGACCTTCCTGTAGCCGCCACCACAATGTCCAGAAAGAAGAAGAAAGAATTATGCCAATTCTTACATGGTGTAAAATTTCCCTCAGGATATGGTTCCAACTTTGCCAGGCTAGTCAGCATGAAAGAACTGAAGTTGAATTTCGCCATGATGAAGTCTCATGACTGTCACGTGCTGATGACGTCAGTACTGCCTGTAGCAATTAGGAATGTGTTCCCTGTGAAGGTTCGTGAGATAGTCGTGAGCCTTTGCTTCTTCTTCAATGCCATAGAGCAAAAGATCATTGATGATGAGTTGCTGACAGCTCTAGATAGACGGTTACATGAGACACTTTGTCTGATGGAGGCCTTCTTCCCTCCAACATTTTTTGATATTATGGTTCACCTCACGGTTCACCTTGTACAGGAGATACACTACCTTGGCCCCTCTTACCTCCACCAGATGTTTCCTTATGAGAGATACATGGGTATCCTGAAGTCATTTGTAAATAATCGAAAATATCAGGAGGAAAACATCATCAGCCGATACGGGACCGAGGAGGCTGTTGAGTGGTCGATGAGTTACTTGGATCCAGATAACCCAATTGGAGTGCCTCATTCAAGACACGAATGGAGGTTGGATGGGGTTGGGACTCTGAGCAAGAAGTCTATGAATTTGGAACGGAAAACATACGATCAAGCCCATTTTCTTGTCCTAGAACACATGGAGGTGGTGGAGACACATGTACTCAAGGACAAACAGCTTATCGTGCAGCAAAATCCTGGGAGAGGTGAAGATTGGATTGCCAAAAAGCACATGAAAGAGTTCAACAATTGGTTCAAAGACCATGTGGCAGCAAGCAATGTACCGAATGATGACATTAAGAAACTAGCAGCAGGCCCCATATTCACTGTGATGACATATCAGGCCTATGATATCAATGGATACATATTTTACACAGTCAAGCAGGACAAGAAGAGCATATACCAGAACAGTGGGGTCCGCATTGATGCTTATGATAACAACATGCAAAGGGCCCCATACTATGGTCAAATAGAGGAGATATGGGAGCTCAACTACCTGAAATTCAAGGTTGCCCTATTCAAATGTCGATGGGTTCAAGGGTCACAGGGAGTGACACATGACAAGAATGGGTTTGTCAGCGTTGATCTTTGCAATGTTGGGTACAAAACAGAACCCTTTGTTTTGGCAAAAGATGTACTGCAAGTGTTTTATGCGCCTGATACAGTTAGGACGACGCGGCATATTATCCTTCCTGGCAAGAGAAGGATCGTTGGAGTGCATAATGCGGTGGATGAGGAGGAGTTTAATCAATTTGATGAAATCCCTCCTTTTGCAACTTGTGAGCTCCCCCGCCTAAATGCCAATGACAAGACCCCGTACCTGCAGACTGACCACAACGAAAAAATTCGTGTGTGGTCAAATTCAGTCTGTGGACGTGGGCGTGGACGTGGACGTGGACGTAATGAAACCTAGTGTAACATGGTCAATTTCTGAATTTTGATGTCCCAAATAATTATAGTGTAGTGTACATTACTTGTTGTCTGAATTTTGATGTAATATGACTGAATTTGCTTTCTGGAAGTGTAAGTGCAACTGCAATGTACAACAGTCCGAATTTTCTTTCTGGAAGTATAAGTGCAATTACAATGTAAGTGCAACTGTAATATGACTAAATTTTCTTTCTGGAAGTGTAAGTGCAACTGTAATATGACTGAACTTTCTTTCTGCAAGTGTAAGTGCAACTGTAATATGACTGAATTTTCTTTTTGAATTTTCTTTCTAGAAGTGTAAGTGCAACTGTAATGTACATCACTCTGAATTTGCTTTCTGAACAGGCTTTTGGAAGTGTAAGTGCAACTGCATTACCCGTCACCTATCAGTCATAGGTGACGGACGACATCTGTGTGGCCCATCACCCATGCATCATGAAAGGTGACGGGTCCAAAACATAGCCCGCCACCTAAGTTATAGGTGACGGGCCACACTGGAAACAATCTTCAGGTGCTGCACTGTAAAGCTAATAGAAAGGTGATGGGCTACATTCCTCGCCCGTCACCTGGGTCAAGTTCCAACTGAACTTAAAGCCATCCCCCTTAGCCGTAGCACTTTACGGCTCCCATTTCAAATCTTAGGTCGCGCCCACCTCCTCGCCTTCTCCGGTAGCGCCGCCCTCTTCGCCGTCGCGCAGGCCCACCTCCTCGCCTCCTCTTTTCCTCGCGCCGCCCTCTTCGCCGTCGCGCCTCCTCGTCGCGGCCCCTGACGCCCGCCCGCCCTCGCCGTGGAGCCGACCGTAGGTAAGATCCAGAGTTGGGTATGCCTTGGCCCAGGCAAGAGCCAGAGGCCAGCCGCCGCCAGCAATCAAGATCCAAAGCTGGGCACGCCGTCGCGCAGATGAGATCCAGAGCCCAGCCGCCACCAGCGGGCAAGATCCAGAGCCAGTCACGCCGTCGCGCCCGTCGTCATCTTCAGGCAAAATTGTTCTTGCTGTCATATATTTGCTTAGATTTGCTTGGATTTGCTGTCTATTTTTGATGTCCGAAACATCAGTCTGAATTGCTTGGATTTGCTGTCTATTTTTGCAATTAGAGGCAAATGATGATATGGGAATAGTGAATATCTTATTGCCACCTTTGCCACACAAAATTGAGAGATTGAGAGATTCATACTTGCCATGAACAGGTTAGCCTCAAATAGCATGAAACAGATGCCATGTACACTCACTGGTGTGTGACATCTGTTTCTGCCCTTTGAGGCTGAGCTCTTCATGGATTCTAGAGAGTGAATCAGTCATTGCCACCTCTGCCAAATAAAATTGAGAGATTGAGTTGTTGCCATGAATAGGTCAACCTCGAAAGGCATGAAGCATATGGCATGTACACTTGCTGGAGTACTGTGGCATGTGCTTCTGCCTTTCGAGGCTAAGGTCTTCATGGATTCTTGAGAGTGATATAGGATTCGCAAATGGATAGTTAGTTAATCCAAACATATCTCTCCCACTTCTGATGCTTTTCTATGTTATATTTTTGATAGTTGACATGCAAGTGCTCCTAATCTTTTATGTCTAAGGTCATTTTTTATGTATTATTTGATCATTTTGGTTTAATTTGCTGCGTCTTTCTGCAAATGATGATGTGGTAGATTTGCTGCCTATTTAATTGGACCATCATGGTTTATTTTGCTGCCTATTTTTGCAGGATCAGTGGAACAGCCATGTCGGAAACTGGATCCTCCGATTCAAATGCACAACTTGACCAAGTGCTGAATCTTCAACCCGAAGTGTCTGCACAAACAGGTACATGTAGCACCTCCCAGCGTAGGAAGCCAAGAGCACAAACCAAGTGGCCTAGTGACATCATCAAAGTCGCAGGCTTCGACAGAGAGGGGTTCCCAACAAATGATGATGGAATGAAACACTGGCGACTAATCTGTGGATTAATCGCACGGCAAAGGGTTGGAATCAATGTCCACTTTCAGGATTTGGATAAGCCCGTGCGGCAGGGCTTGTTCGATATCATGAAGCAATACTTGCAGTTTCCTGAGGGCACATCCGAGGAAGAGATGAATCGTGTCAGAGGGGCGACATGCAAGTCAATCGCCAAGCTCCACAGGATCTTCAAGTCCAATCTGGTACGAAATTATGTCAATGAAGGTAAAGAGCCCTTCGAGCTGCACAAGCCCTTGGATCACCAAGACTGGGAGATGTTCGTGGAGACTGCCACCTCGGAGCAGTTCAAAGAGAAGAGTGAGCACTTCAAGAACCTTCGTGCTAGGATCACAGACAACCACCACCTTGGTCCAGAGGGCTATGCTGGGAAAGAGAAGGGGAGGTGGAGCAAAGAGGACAAGGCAATGGAGGAGGTGGGGTCAGAGAACCCTTGGAAACAGTATCCTGGGCAATCAGAGCCATATTTAAGGGCCAGGGCTGGTCCAACACTATCCACCAGGGAAATCACTTGGAGTAGAGACGGTACCAAGAAGATGGCCGACCGGGTGATCGAGCTGAAGTATCATGAGAGCGGTGTAAGAGAACATGACATCCTCTCCACTGCTATTGATATGCTAGAGCACACTGGTCGCGTGCGTGGAGTCTCCAGTTCAAGGGGTTGGAAGGAAGCCTTCGTCAAAGAACATGAAGGCTTGTGGAAGAAAAAGAAACAGTCATCTACTGTGGATCCCGACCACCTGAAACAGGAGATAAAGGATGACATATTTGCTACACACAGAGAAGTGGGGATAGATGTTGATGCAGCATTATTAGCTGTTGCTCGTGGCAAGAGCAGTTGCGCCTCCAAGGAGGTGGAACAGCGAGTACCAGAAGAAGAAGCAGCAGCAGCAGCCTTGCCTAACCCCCCTCCCCCGGTCAGCGCAGCATGCCGAACCCAGGACCCCCCCTCCCCCAGCATTGGTCCTATATATGATGAGCCAGACACAATTGAAAGGCTCAATAATGTTCCAACCCCCTGCAGCATTATAACTGGAAGTTACTCAACTTTGTTGATTGAGCTAGCACAGGAGATTGTGCAACCCGGGGACAAGGAATGCCAAACGGTGACAGTGCAGGATGGGTATGTCGTGGTCAAGATTGATTTTGTCCATGAAAATGCCAAGGATGTCACTCTACCCATCCCGTTGCCAGAAGCCGACATTTTTACTTTGGGGGATGCCCGTACCATGCGGATCCAATGGAAGAAATGTGGTATTCTCATCCCCCCCGTTGGTCGGTCGTCAACTAGTGGTGCCCAAAAGCGGCCACGGACCCCAACACCTGATCTTGAATATGTGAAGAAGGATGCCCCGGCATACGACAACCCTCCCCCCGCACCAAAGAAAAAGAGACCAGCCACCCCAAAGAAAAAGGGAAGGGGTAAGGCAGAACCCAAGGAACCAGCACAGAAAGCAACAGAATCAAAGGGTAAGGCGGCGCCCAAGGAACCAGCTGCAAAGAATGTATGGACTTCTGCTCACTCCAAGTTTGAGATCGGTAAGCCAATGTTGTCAGAGCTGGATCTGGCCACTGCAGGGGTGAATACCAAGGGACTCCACAAGCACTACATGACCCATGCCAATGACGATGATATGTCAATCATGGGTGAATTCAAGGCTGAGGACTTGCATAGTGGGCCTGGTTTTTTCTCCGTTTCTTGGTCTGATCTGTACGACGTCTTCAACCTCGATGCCATGGACATCTCCCTTATCCGTTGCTTGACACTATGAGTATATATAACACAAAAGATTGTTCAATGTCATTCTTAATTACTTTGTAATGCTAAACCCTATGTCAGCTTCCTGAAAACTAATGTATTTGTATGTAGGCAATTGGCCAGAGAATCAAAGAAACGTCAGCTTGGTGTTGCATTCATTGACCCCTAGTATTTCTCTGCCAGCGTGATCAATTCAAATCCGCAGCACGTATAGTCTGCCATCTCAACGGTCTTGAAGTCTTCACCAGGTTGTCTGCTTGCCACGCATCACACAGGCACCCACTATCTCCTAGTCGTCATCTGTCCGAAGTGGGAAATAGTGTGGTACATGGACTCCTTAAGACCACGCGGCGACGATGGCATCACTCTGGAAGAACGAGACTACACCAGCATCAAGGCGGTTATTGATAGGTATATCTCTGAGTTACCACATTTGCAATCTTCTCATTTGGAGCTTGTCACCTATTTAATTTGCAGCTAATGACATCCATAACGCCTAATGCAGTGCTTTCTCCGCCTTTCGGGCTGAGCACTGTCTTCCAAAAACCAGGTTGATGCATGTGATTGATTTTTCAGTATATCTCTGACCTCCTGCATACTAAGTTTTTATGATTTCACTAAATAATATATTTGTCCTAACAATATATATCATCTTGAGCAGTGCATGCAGCATCAACATATATATATATATATATATATATATATATATATATATATATATATATATATATATATATATATATATGTCGTACAAGCACTCATCATTTGACTGTCACTTTTTGCTAGGACGTGCGGGGTCATCCGGACAAGCAATTGGACGACAAGCAGCTTGGCTATTAGAGAAAAGCTTGCCTCCTTCTTGCTTGTAGATGTCATAAGCGACAAAGGTGACTTCCACTGTCGCAGCTGAACTGATTTCATGTGATTATTGTATATGTGTACTGTTAATTTGTAGTGCAGATATACAATATATAGTTTGTCACGTACAGTTGGTGGTTGTTTCTTATGTAAGCTTTGTGAGATATCAATTGAGTTCTATTCTGTGTGTTTGCTGATTCAACACGAAGGCTGCCAAATCCTAGCTGTGCTCTAGGATGCAGCCAGGAAACAAATTTCAGCTTGCCGGGGTCAGGTTCTAAGGTGACGGGCAACAACCAAACCCGTCCCTTCTGTATACTCACCATGTGATGGCGCAGTAAAGCACAACCCGTCACTTATCTAGAATCGTAGGTGACGGGCGTCATGAGCTAACCGTCACATGTGTTGGACAAAGGTGACGGTCGTAGACCCCATACGGGGGGCCTGGTCACTGAGAAAGATGATGCTGCTAAACTGAAGCCCGTCACCTTCTACATACTAATAAGTGACGGGTTTTGTTAAAGGCATGTCACCTGGAGTAGACAAAGGTGACGGTCGAAGACCTCACACGGGGGCCTGGTCACCAAGAAAGGCGACGGTTGTCTACTGATATCTGTCACCTTTCTGTCACATAGGTGACAGGCAAATGCCCATCACCCTTCTGTTCTAAACAGTGACGATGTAGGAGTGACGGGTGCGATGCCCGTCACCATAGGGAGATGACGCCCGTCACTATAGGCCTTTTTCTACATAGTGCACCCGTCCCTACGTATGTATTTCTAGGGGCGGGTGGTGCCCCGGACCGCCCCTATGAATATATTTGTAGGAGTGGGTAAGACCACAACCCACCCCTACAAATCATTTTCCAATTTGCTCTGAAAATTTGTTTTATGCAAAATAAATAATAAAAAAAATCAAAAAAATGTGAAAACTTTACCATATGTATATTGTGATATGTATAACATATGAAAAATATCAGAATCATATTTCAGTGGATATAATGAATAAAAGTGTTCAAACAGCAATGTAATCTTATGTCACACTACTTATCTCATACCACTGAAGACTAACTTTGTATTTTGCACACTCTTAAACAATAAAAGTGTTAACTTATGTATTTCATATTTTTCTCTAGTTCTATAGGTCAATATATTTCTATGGTTAAAAATACATGTTTTTTCGATGTGCTTTACTATTTTTCTCGATTAAAATGAATTTTTTACATAATTTGAAAAATAATTTGCAGGGGCGGTAAGGCCCCCACCTGCCCCTACAAATCATTTTTCAAATTCTGTAGAAAATTTATTTAAATCGAGAAAAATAGTAATGCACATAAAAAAATAGTGAAATTTTGTCCATAATCATATTATGAAATGTAGAACATAAGAAAAATATCTATTTTTGAAGGTCAAAATTAAATGTGCAAAATAATTTTTGAGCAAAAATGTGGGGCCACGGCATGACACTACAGACATATTTGAGGATGTAAAGTCAATAAAACTATTGGTGATGTAATATTGGCATAAAACAAATAACAAGGACAACATAAATAAATTTTATGCTGACCAAGCTGCAAATTGCTAATACTTTGGTAATCTTGACCTATTCTCCTGTTTGGCCTGGGACAAGCAAACTGCGACATCAAAAAGTACATAAAATGCCCACAAACCTGGGTCAAAGTTTACTTCCGTGAAATGAAGATTTGGAATAAAAAATTCGAAACCTTTTTTCATAAACATGAGCACAAAGCACAAATGATAAACAAAAATGAAGAGTAGCATAACCTAGCAAGCTAAGTAACCAGCTGGCGCATGCAGGGGCCCTTAGTGTTTTGACCGTGTTTCTTTCGGCGAAATCCTCCTTCAGCTATGTTTTTGGATGGTGGCAAAATCATGCCGATCGACACCAACTATTTAGTCTAATTCATACACGAAGTGGGTTCGCAGTGACATGGATGCAACCAAGGAGAAAATAAATTGTTGGCGAGCAAGACTCGCCGATGAGTGGAACGCGAGCTGGTGGAGGTGGACGCCGAGTGCGACGAGCACGACGATGATCACCGGAGGCGATGAACAAGAACACACGCGAACACAGGTGGACACGCAGAGTTTTGTGCTGCTCAAACTGCCTCTGCTTTTTGGTTTTCTTTCTTCCTTTTATTGGAACAGAAACGAGATCATGCCGGTGACCACGGAAGCCACCGGGCGACGCGCGTGCCACGTTCTGCTACTGCGCGATGTGTGCCATCCCACACATCCGATCATGTCGCGCGCAGCGGATGCGCCACAGCGTGGACTCAGCATGCCTCTGGCTTGGCTAACTACCAAAGCAAATAACAAACTAACTAATCTAGCTAACCAACGGCACACAATGGCATTATTCAGCCTGATAGCAAATAGCAAATAACAAACTAACTAATCTAGCTAACCAACGGCACACAACGGCACCAAATAGCAAATAACAAACTAACTAATCTCCCCCCTAATTCTGTTGTGCCGGGCTTATTTGAAGGACACCACTGCGAGTGCGAAGCTCTTGGAGACGATCTCGCCCGAGCGGTTTGGTGAGCATGTCCGCCAGTTGATCACCCGTGTTGATGTAGTCTACTGTGACTTTACCGTCGCTGATGCAGTCTCTAAGGAAGTGGAAATGGATGTCGATATGCTTGCTCCAGTCATGCAGAACCGGGTTCTTGGCGAGCGCGATGGCGGACTTGTTGTCGATGTAGAGTAAGGGCGCTGTGACTTGCTTGTTCAGCAAGTCGGCGAGCAAACGCGAGAGCCACACGCCCTGGCATGCCGTTGAGTCCGTGGCAATGTACTCCGCCTCACAGGATGAGAGTGCTACGACCCGCTACTTCTGGGATTGCCGGCTGACTTGACTTGTGCCGAGGAAGAAGATCGCCCCGGATGTACTCTTCCTGTCGTCGGCGTCACCAGCCATGTCGGAGTCGTTGTAACCCGTTAGATGGAGCTTGCCTTCTCCACGCTCGAAGATGCACCCGTACCAGCGCGTGCCAGCGATGTAGCGCAGTAGGCGTGCTTCACCGCACTCCAGTGCTGAGTGGTGGGTGCTTCCATGAAGATGCTCACATACCCAACTGCGAACGCGATGTCTGGCCAGGTGTGCACCAAGTAGCGCAGGCTGCCAACGATGCTTCTGTTGAGCGTGGCGTCGACCGGCGGGTTGGTGCAGTTCTTGCTGAGCTTGGGCCGCGGTTCCATGGGGGTGCTGCAGGGGTTGCAGCCCATCATGCCGACCTTCTCGAGGACCTTGTCGGCGTAGGCGCGTTGGGTGATGGAGATGCCCTTGCCAGTTTGCGCGACCTCGATCCCCAGATAGTAGCTGAGGGGACTGAGATCACTCATCTTGAAGAGGCGTTTCAGCTCGGCCTTGAACTTCAACACCTCATCTTGCTGGACGCCCACGATCATTATATCATCGACATAGACGCCGACGAGAAGTAATTGATCACCGCTGCCGCATGCGTACACAGCGCGTTACTCCGGGCTCGCGGAAGCCGATCGACATCAGCGTACTGTCGAGTTTGGCGTTCCATGCTCTGGGCGTTTGGCGGAGCCCGTACAGCGCCTCCTGAAGCTGGCACACCTTGTGCTCCGCGCCAATTTGCTCGAAGCCGGGAGGTTGGGCGACGTAGACCTCCTCGTCAAGCACTCCATTGAGGAATGCAGACTTCACGTCCATATGATGGACGGGCCAGCCATGGTGAGCCGCCACCGTGAGCAGGAGCTGTACCGACCCGAGCCTGGCCACTGGCGCGAATACCTCGTCGAAGTCCACACCCTCGCGCTGCACGTACCCCTTGGCGACTAGCCTGGCTTTGTGCTTGACGATGGCGCCCTGTGCATCCGCTTCAACTTGAACACCCATTTTAACCCGATGGGTTTCTTACCGCAGAGAAGGTCAGTGATCGACCAGGTGTCATTGTCGTCGATGGAGCTCAGCTCATCGAGCATGGCGCGGCGCCTCTCCGAGTGGTTTGCTGCCTCGAACACCGACCCTGGCACATCTTCCACTAACAGGTGGAGTTCCTCGATGTCAGGGAGAGCCGGTCCAGCATCCAGGATGTTTTGCACGCGGCAAAAATGGAGTGGCCTGGCGTCGTCGTCGTCGACGTCCACGGTCGCCATTGCCCCCGATGTCGGGGACGCAAACTAGACGGTGGCAGCAGGTGCGGCCGGCTCGCCGCCCGCTGGTTCAGGTCCTCCGTTTGTGCCTGGCGCGGACTCGGGCGTGCTCGGGTTCGGCATCGGCGAGGGATGCTGTGGCGTAGTCGACCCCGCCGGTGCATCCTCCGGTGTGAGCTCCGCCCAGGAGTCCTCGATGATGAACATGTCATTCCCGCCGCCGAGCTGGTGACTATAATCTACCGAGTCCCAGTCCCATGCTGATTCCTCTTTGAAGACAACATCCCTGGTCACGTGCACGCGGTTAGACACAAGATCGAACAGGCGGTACGCCTTGGGCCGGGCTCATAGCCGATGAACACCGTCTTCTTGCTGCGGTCGGCCAGCTTGCCGGTGTGTGGCTTGGTGAGCTTCATGTGCGCCACACACCCGAAGACGCGCAGGAAGTGCACGTACGGCTTCGTCCCGTACCAGGCCTCATAAGGAGTGCGCCCGGTTAGGCTCTTCATCGGCGCGCGATTAGGAAGGAAGACAGCGTGATCACCGCCTCCCCCCACAACCACGCCGGGAAGTTCTTCGCTTTCATCATGCTCCGAGCCATCCCGAGCACGGTTTGGTTCCTGCACTCGATGGTCTGCTTTGCTGCGGACTGTACGGCGCCATGAGGTGATGCTTGATGCCGGCATTGTTGCAGTACTCGAGGAAGCTTGTCGACGTGAACTCGCCGCCACGGTCGGTGCAGAGAGCGCGCAGCTGGCGCCCGAACTCCTTCTCTACTCCAGCTTGTTGGGGCTTGAAGGCTGCCTTGGCGTCGGACCTGTTCTACAGCAGGTCCGCCCACATGTACCTCGACATGTCGTCGACGATCAGCAGGATATAGCCCTTTCCGCCGGGTGTTGGAGGTGAGACCGGCCCACACAGGTCTCTGTGCAGGAGCTCGAGCGGCTCGATGGCGCGATACTGCGTGGTATCCTGGAACGGTGCACGCCGCTGCTTGGCGACGAGGCAGGCGTTGCAGAGATGATCCTAGTGCTTGATCGGCGATAGCCCGTGCACCATCTCTCCGGATGACAGACAGTGCAGCGACTGGAAGCTGATGTGCCCGTAGTGGGCGTGCTAGCGGCCTAGCGCCATGTGCCGTCCTCATAGCTCATGGCCATGCACACGGGCTTGGCCGGGGTCAGTGGGAGTATATAGAGCTTGTTTTGGGTGCGCGGTACCTTGCCGAGGAGTTCACGCTGACGATCCCAGATGCTCAGGATGTTGCTGCGGAGGCGGGGAATGTGGTAGACGTCCACCATCGCATGGTGGCCGCCCTCCCACCGGGTGCCACGCCCGGCGATCTCGACCACCGAGCCATCGCCTAAGTGGACAGTGCCGATGATGCCGATGTCGAGCTCGGCGAAGACGGAGGCATCTCCCGTCATGTGGTCAGACGCGCCCGTGTCGAGGTACCAGGTGGTGTCGCTGAGCGCCGCGTCGGTGTCGAGCACCGGCAACACCTTTTTTTGTGGAGGAAGACTTGGTGCCCACTGTGGACACTCTCAGTCACTGCCCCGGCGATGGCCATGAATAGCGACGATTCCTCCACCTCGGCCTTCGCAACGTGGGCTTGCTCCCTCTTCTTCTTTTGGCACTCGTGCTCCCAGTGCCCCTAGTTGCCACAGTAGTGGCACCTGCCCTTCTTCTCGGCTTGGTCATTGTCGGAAGCTTCCTTGGTACCCTTGGCACCTTTGCCTTAATCCTGTCCGCGTGGGCGTCGCGGACGCGAGTTCAAGGGCTTCTTCTCCAGGAGCTGCCGCTGCTGATTTGAAGACGCAACTGCATCCGGGCAAGCCATTCCTCCTCAGTGAGGAGGAGCTTCCCGCCGTTGCTTGCCGACGGGGCTTGCAGTGGCTGATCTTCCTCCGCCACGGCCAGCCTCCCTGAGACCTCCTCCACGGACATCATGGAGATGTCGAGCAGGGTTTCAATGGAAAGGACGAGCTGTTTGAACCTGGGTTTGGCGCAGCGAAGGTACTTCTCGACGACTTTGTGCGGGGGCTCCGGGTCACCGAGAACCTCCAGTCGGCTGACGATCGCGGTGAGGCGCAGGGCGAAGTCCTCCACTGATTCCCCGTCACAGAAGTCGAGCCGGACCGTCTGCGCCGTCGACTTGCGGACCTGATTGTCACCGATGCGCGCCGTCCTGACGCTGTCCCACGCCTCCCGGGTGGTCTCCTTGCCCAGGAGCACGGAAACCATCTCCGCTGGGATAGCGCTGGTCAGGGCGTCCATCGCCATCATGTCCTCGATGGCGGTCTAGAGGCGGCGAGCCTTCATCTTGATCTTCATCAGCTGGGACCAATTGGCGTAGTTCGTCTTGGTCAGCACGGGCCACGATCCTCCACCTCACGGACGATCCGCTCAGTGCGCTCGATGATGCGCTCCCCTCGCGGTACCGTGGACGCCTTGGCGGAGGCGACGGTGAGGGGCGACGGTGAGTGTCATGGCGGTGAGCGGCGCGGCAGCGAACAACGTGACGGTAAGCGTGATGGGTGAGGCGTCGCCGGCTTAGGGCCTATCGGAGTTCCGTCGGGGATCTTCGAGGCCATGCCGATGGACCTACAGCTTTGATACCAATTGTTGGCGAGCGAGACTCGCTGATGAGCGGAACGCGAGTTGGTGGACGTGGACGCCGAGTGCGACGAGCACGACGATGATCACCGGAGGCGATGAACAAAAACACACGCGAACACAGGTGGACACACAGAGTTTTGCGCTGCTCAAACTGCCGCAGCTTTTCGGTTTTCTTTCTTCCTTTTATTGGAACAGAAACGAGATCATGCCGGTGACCACGGGAGCTACTGGGCGATGCGGGCGCCACGATCTGCTACTGAGCGATGTGTGCCATCCCACACATCCGATCATACCGCGCGCGGCGGATGCGCCAAGGCGTCGACTCAGCACGCCTTTGGCTTGGCTAACTACCAAAGCAAATAACAAACTAACTAATCTAGCTAACCAACGGCACAATGGGATTATTCAGCTAACATAATTCAGTGTTATTAGCTGGTATTTATACCCTTGAGAGTTGAGATTTGAAAATCAGTCGGGTTGCTGTGATAAGCCTGACGACATGGAAAATATTTTCTGACATTTCAATTCATTTTCATCAAATGGTCTTCAACATTCAGTGTGCCATTTATATAACAAAAATAGTTAAATATATTGATCAGCAAGCAATAAAATGAAATTTGGCCCTACTCACACAACGGATACACAAAAAAGAACTATTTTCCTAAAATGAAATTCAGTATCTGCATCTCGTATGACTCGAAATCTCATTGTAAATTTGGCATGTTGCGTGTCTGGAGTGGACTATGTGCTGTGTGAATGTACGATAAACCTAGGCAGAAACAAGGAGCTTTTAAAGGCTGACAGCACCCCAACCTTATCCTGCATATCAACGTCGTGAAGGGTTTTACAAATTCAGGTCCCCAACTGCTCGCCTGTTAAATTATGTTAAAACCCCGGTCAAACTCTTGGTGCCCAAGCATTCACACGGCTATACAATCAGAAACGCGTACGGCCCAACTGCAGACGCATACGCTCTTGAGCTCTTTACTCCACAAGCCACCATTGGAAGAGGACGCGACACATTCAGTTCAGATCACGGTCATGGCATCCGGTGGGAGGGCGGCCACCATGCGCGCTGTCCAGTACAGCGGCTATGGTGGTGGAAGTGCGGCGCTCAAGGTCACACGCTCATGAGTTATTATTTGCTTCAATTTCAACTTTAAATCTATTTGGTTTTGGATGATTCTTTTGGTTTGATTTTTGGGCAAACACGTCGGCAGTTGCCAAATAATTCATGAATTCTGAATCGACCCAAGCATATTCATTGTGGTTTCATTATTTCGATTTTCCAGCCAAACCTGTTAGCTTTGCAACTTTATAATTGATCGGTATTAATTGTGAAAAAAAGAAGATATAGTATATATGCACGTCGATCAGTATTGTATTATATGGTTGCTTATTAGAAATGAACACCTTGATATGCAAGGGGTATTGGGGGTTAATAATTAGGCATGTGAAGGTAAAGGAGTTGACCTCACATGATTAGGTATTTAGGTGCAATGTAGGGCCTATTGTTCAAAATTTTTTTAAAAAAAATCTGCAGGTGCCAATGCGTCATACTATATATTGGTACTACTGTAGCTTGGGATGTTCCTTTACTATTTTGCAAACCTGAGCAAGGTGACTTTTGCAACTCCACCCGGTCAAATTTGAATATATCATTAGTTTTCCTACAGCAAAAATAGCTAGAAGTACTTGTGTTGAAGTTCACTTCTTTTACTTCAGTACGTGCAAGTTCCTATTCCTTCACTGAAGAAAGATGAAGTACTTGTCAAAGTTAAAGCAGCAAGCATAAACCAAGGTGATATGTGGATTCAGAAAGGGTTCTTCCGCCCGTTTCTCCCCAAATTTCCGTTTATTCCAGGTATTTTGGTTCCTTCATTCATATCTGAGCACGTACTAGTTCATTTGACCTCTTGCAACGCACGTGCTATCCATGTAGTTCGTCTCAAGGGAATTGACCATATATAATTTGCTACAAATCTTGCAAATAACTGGAAACAGGAACTGACGTCGCTGGGGAGATTGTCGAGGTTGGTTCTGCAGTGCGTGAGTTCAAGCCTGGCGACAATGTTGTGTCCAAACTTAACTTCTGGGCAAGTGCCATCAGCGTTCAGATCATTACAATACAAACCATCTCCTTTCACCTAAACTTCATAGAAAACTACTCCTTCTGTTCCAAATTATAAGACATCCCAAGAATCTTGGAGAGTCAAAATAATATAAAGTTTGACCAAAATTATAGAGAGAAATATAAAGATTTATGATATTAAATTGATGTACTATGAAAATATAACTAATAAAAAATCTAATGGTACTTAGTTTATATAATAAATGTCATTATTTTATTATATAAATTTGATCAAATATAAAAAACTTTGACTCTCCAAGATTATTGTAATGTCTTGTAATTTGGAACGGCGGTAGTATCATCATTAAAATTATGACTTTGGAGTGCTGACAGACAATAATAATTCCTAATAATGGCAGAAAGCCGGCGGCCTTGCTGAATACGTAGCAGTGTCCGAGGGAAATACGGTGGCTTGCCCCGCCGGAGTATCTGCCGCTGACGCTGCAGGCTTGCCCATGGCTGGCCTCACTGCTCTCCAAGGCGTCAAGACCATCGGCACCAAGTTCGACGGCAGAGACACCGGCGCCGACATCCTGATAACCGCGGCCTCCAGCGGCGTCGGCACGTTCGCCGTCCAGCTCGCCAAGCTCGGGAACCACCACGTCACGGCCACCTCCGGCGCTCGCAACCTGGAGCTCGTTAGAAGCCTCGGCGCCGACGAGGTCCTCGACTACAAGACCCCGGAAGGAGCGGCGCTGACGAACTCGTCGGGCAAGAAGTATGACTACGTCATCAACATCGCCAAGGACAACAGGTGGCCCGTGTTGAAGACGACCCTGAGTAGCCATGGCAGGGTCGTCGATATTGCTCCCAACCTGGGCAACATCGTCGCGTCCTTTACGACGCTGTTCGCCAGGAGGAAGCTGTCGTTGCTGAATCAGTCCCTGGGGAAGGAGGACCTGAGGTTCTTGCTGGAGCTAATGGAGGAAGGCAAGCTCAGGACAGTGGTCGATTCGCGTCATCCATTCGAGAAGGCGGCGGAGGCTTGGGAGAAGGTCTTTAGCTGCCACGCGATTGGAAAGGTCATCGTCGATATGTGAATCTTCTTTGTGTTGCTTCAGGGACTGTGCAGTTGCCTTTGTTAAGTACATTGTTGTGAGTACTTGCTACAGTAAGCATGATTATGTGTCGAGCGGTGTGTGTATGTCCAGTTATGAACCTAGTGTTTCTGTTCTTTCATCAAATGCTAATCTTCGTGAAAATTTACAAAACATTTGGGGGATTGAATTGCATGGTAATAAATTTGATGGTACCGGTAGTATGGCAAGTTCGAGAACAACATAACTGCCACGCCCGGCTCGTGCGACCTGAACTTTGTCAGCAGCCTCGCTCGGTGCGTGTAATTGGAGATAGAAGATACTAGAAGCGTTGCGGTATAAAGAAAGTGCGTGCGGAAACTATAAATTGTTAATACTCTAGTTATCTTATTGGCATATATATTTTCCTAGTCCTAGGATAAGCAAGTGCAAGCACTACTACGAAGACAATAATTTGTAAGAACGTCTTGATTTTTTTCCAGAGGCGGGTCAAAATGTAACCCGTTGGAATAGAGCAGGGTTACTGTAGCAATCGACCCGCCGCAGGAAAATAATTTGTAGGGACGGATTACCCCCTCACCCGCCTCTGAAAATGGCGCCCATTTTTAGGAGCGGGTGAGGGGTGACCTGTCCCTATAAATGGTGTTTTCAGGGGCGAACGGGTCACCCTCCCACCCGCCCCTAAAAACACCTGTGACAAAAGTACCAAACACCATTCTTCCTCCTCCCGACAAGCCATTGTTTGCTCGGAGGAGGTGCTCGCCAAAATTAAAAAAAAGTGAAAAGGTGAGGGAAGGTTTTAAACTTGATTTCCTTCAAGTTGGAGGTTGTAGGAGGTATGTTGACGCTAAAGTTATGTCTATGATTTTTGGATAGTTTTAAGGTTGAAATGGAGCTCTTTTTGCTTCTAGCTAGATCTAGATCCCCATAGTGTAGATTTGCCATTTGAGGCTCAATTTGCCTCAAAGTTGTGCAATTTAGTAGGGAAAAATGATTATGAAATTATTTGAGGTCATTTTATAAGTTTTAGCCTCGTTCCCAAGTAAATAATTTTCCAGATCCATGGAAGAGAGAGAGAGAGGAAGGATTTAGTTTTTTCTATATCGCACAAATTGCATGAGTTTGTGCCACTTAAGTCCATTAACATGGACCTATGTTTCCAATGTTAATGGACCTATAAATGACATAAATTACAAGTCGGTGGACCTCTGTTTTTGCATTTTACTCAATTTTCATATGTACGTCGTGCTAATTTCTCCATAAAAGTGTGTGTGTGTGTGTGTATATATATTAAATTCCCATTTGTTCTTTTTTTAAAAAAAAGTAAAGGCATACAAGTTCTATACATTACCAAAGCAGGAGCTTATCCCGCTGACAGAACAGACGAAATAATTATGCACACACTGTTCTCGTGCCAAAAGCAACCTTTCGGTTTCGTATACTGTGAGTACTATATGTGCGAGCATATATGAGGGCGCAAGGGAGATATACTACTGATCCCGAACATGTAAGGATCTATTCTTTATCAGGGATAGATGCATATGTGTATATTATGTTTTATTGTAACTATCATTTGTTTTATTTTTCTGTAGATTCAATAATTGCAAAATCACCCGAAAAGCCACCAGGACCAGCTCCATGGGAAGCAACTTTTTTAATGTAGTTGATGATTTGTGCCGTTTCATTCTGCATGAAGTGGTCAATGAGAGGGACAAAAAAAATTTAACGACGCACAAGAATTAGCTATGGACCCTAAATACATTCTCATTCGTAACTGGAATAATAGGGGTGCCAATGGGTGACCCCTAGTGGCACCTCCAACCCTTTTTAGTTCAAAATTTTGTACTACTTCAACAAAATGGGATTCTATTTTGAAAAACTAGTACAATATTTTCAACTAAAGATGGTTGGAGGTGCACCTAAGGGTTATCCATTTGCTCTCCTATGGAATAATTAAGAGAACCATGCCACCTTTAGTAGCATTCTTAGGGAATAGAGGAGAAATATGTATTCAATGTGCAGTTTAACAATATACTCTATAATGCTATTTCATATTCATATAATTCAGTTTGTATGCTTAAGTATATATATTTATCAGACATAAGGTTCCGATCGTGAACTAGTTTGATAGATCAAAATAGGTAGGAATTCAAAATTTTAAATTAGTGTAAAATAAAATAAAAAATTTAAATTTAAATTCGTGATTTTTTGCCGAGTGGGAACCCATTTCCAGGAGTGGGTCACCTTCTCAACCACGGGTTTTTATGGGCGGGCGCGTCACTGTGACGGCCCAGGTTTTTAAAAATGTTAATCAGGAGAAATTAAACCTGTCATCATGCATCATTAACCAAGAAGCATCAGAATGAATACATGTGCATGCATGAATGTCTATGTGTATGTGTGTCTAAGTGCATATGAAATTGAGTTGGCATGTCACTAATGTCACGACAAACCAAAGTCTAGTTGAAGTCAAAGTGAGAAAGTAAACTTTTGTACATGAAATAACGAGTCCTTCAAATTACAGTTTCGAAATGTTTAAATTATCTTTCAAATAGTAACAAACAGGTTTTCAAAATAAATTTTAAACCAGTGCTTAAATGGATTTTTGCCCAAAACCAATGTTATAGGTTTTCGAATGACGAACAACTTTCGTGTTCAAAGTTTTTGGAGTCGCCACACAAAAATGGGAGAAAATTTTGAATTTCGAAGTGTATAGGACATTAATGTCTTGCTTTCAGAATTTCAAATTTTAAACTATGATTTAATCTCCAAATGAAGTTTTGCCTGAAACAAAAGTTGGAGGAACTCAAATTTTTAACAACTTTCGTTCTTCGAATTTTTTGTGTTTCAACGCAAAACTTTGAGAAAAGTTGAGTTTACAAACCAGACTCTGGAATTTCCATCTATTTACCATTTTGCCCCCAACTCCATCCCTCTCCTCCCTCCTCTGTTTTCCCTGGGCCCCGTCCATGGCACCGTCGTACGCCGGCGCCGGCGCCACCTGGCCGCCCCACGCGTCGCGCCCTCGACCAAATCCACCCCCGATTCCTCCTCGACGTTTGTCGACCTCGCCACACGGCGCCGTCTCCCTGCGCACACGCCGAGGTCGGCCGTTCGAAGCACCACGGCGACGCCGTGCCGAGCCGGCCGACTTGCGCCCTCGCCTCTTCCTCGCCCAACCCTCTTCCCTTGCTTTGCGGACGAGCACTCCTCCCCATCCCTCTCCACTCTGCGCGCCCAGACCCGCCGCCCGTCTCCAGTGCCGCCGCCGCACGCCATGGCCGCCGCCGCTACCTCTCCGCGGAGCCGCCACCCCAGCCCTCCACTGCACAAATTGAGTAGCCCACGACCTTCCCCACCCTGCACTGATCCTCCTCGGCCCGAAACCCCTTTCCCGGAACCACCGGAGCGCCACCGCGCCGTGCCGCACCCTCTGCCGTGCGCCGCCCCACGCCGGCGAGCTGCCTCCGAGCACTCCAGACCACGCGAACCCCTTTACAGGTGCAGCTCGAGCCACTCTAGCTCCTCCACCCCCTAGCCCTCACAGCCGGCGAGCCTAGTCGCCGGAAATGGCCGGCGCAGCCCCTCCCCAGTTCTGTCTCCGGCCAGGGGCTGGATTGCGAACACGAATTCTTTTTAGGGGCCTTTCTGCAAAACCCAGGGACTTAAATATAATATTAGATTTGTTTTTAAATGTTTGCAGTGAATTTTTGAAATCAATAGAAATTCGTAGAAAAATCCTAAAATAGTAAATAAATATTTTTTGGAATCCTTATCAAAATCTCTACAATCTGGAACCATAATATGACATGTTTTTATTAGAAATTTTTTCTACAAATAGATTTATGTTTAATAGTGCATAAAAGACTAGTTGTCCTTACCTTTTTAATAACTGATGTTTGAAGCCAATTCATGCTATGAAATTTTTATGGTAGAATATAAATGTGATTCTAGTGTTACTATAAAAATTTCATGGTCATTTCTCATGTTTAGCTATAGTTTTAATTAAATCTTGATTTATGCCTAGTTTAAATATTTTTATTTCTTCAAGTTGTTTACTGTGTTTCATGAGTTGAAACTTTTACAATACCTTTAATTTGGTTCCTAATTACTATAGAAAAAGTTTGAGAATTTTTAGTTGAGCCCAACTTGCCCAAATGATTTTTATTAAGGAGAATTGTATTAATTAGTGAAAAATAGGTTTTATGTAGGGAAAAATCAGATATTTTCACTGTAGCCTTAATTGAATATCTGAGCATGCCTGGAAATGTTGAGCTTCTGAAATTTAGTAGTTTACTCTGTATAAATTTATCTTTACACATGCTTTAGAAAGGAATCTTATTTCTCATGCCTGTTGTATAGCTCTTCTAGTTCTGAAAATTTTATAGCAAGCTCATCTTAAGGAATCCAATCTTTAGTTAAAATATCATTACCAGCACTTATATTCCCTAACCTAGAGAATTATTTTTGGGTAGAAATGCTTTTTCTGTACTAATATAAAAGAAAAGCAACACACCCAGCTTTTTTATGAGTTAGTATAGATAAAATTACTACTCTATAAATAACTGCCCAATAAGTAGAAATGAAATGGTTATTTTCTTGACTTGAGCTTTATTGGACTGCAACTTTATCGTGAAGGAAAAAATAACACCTAAATCGCAAACAACTCAGAACTTTGCATTCATACATATGCATTGCTGCATTTCATTTAGGTACGATAGATGAACCACGTGGATGATGTGATGATGGAGCCGAGCCAGAAGACGGTGAATGGTGGACACATCTGGAAGATGGACGAATGGATCCCGATGTGCACGACCGAAGGAAGATGCTCTCCGAGCAATTATCCTTGAATTAACACTGACCTAGTGTTAATCCCAAGCAAGCCCCAGTGCATCAATTCCTATTTTTTAAATGCTATACCAATCTATGTTCCTATTATGTATCTGTGCACTTAAGTTTACAGGAGTTGACTGGAACCTTAGTTGCAGGATTCCTAGGTTCCCTCAGTTGATCTACTAGTATGTGTAGGTCGTTAGTACCGCCATGCTAAATAGGACTCGATAGAAGTCGAGTGATTTTCTGTCACTCGCGAGAGTTAGGACCTTTTGGATTATGGAAATGTTATTGAGAATGAATCAATGTGGAAAGAAAATGGAGATCGGGCGGAGATGAGTTTAACTAAGGATATGAATTGGATGGAAAGTGCGTCTCCGCCTGTGTCGGTTGAGGACCGATCTGTTGTGGCAGTGTTGATCGAGGATTGAACAGTACTAACCACATGCCAGAAGTATGAGATAGTCGAAACCTGTAAGCTCAGTACCATATGCACACTGGTAGTATGAACTTGATACTGTCTTCCTAGTGGTGCTAGTGGATAAACTCATGGCTGACCCTTTGTAGGTAACGGTGGGGCTAGCAGTCCCGAGTTCAGCTATTTGGTGTGCATATAGGAAACGGTTGACTTGTATAGTCTGTCAGGGTTTACATAGGTCGTGTGTGTTAGGTCCACCTTGCAAGATTTAAAATCGGGTCGACTCGCAGATATGAGAGCCTTGATCTCTTTGTCACATCGTAGTAAGAAATTGAAATGATGATGAAATGATGATGCTATTCTGGGAGGATTAATTTGATATACCATGCTTGTTCTAGATATTCTTGCAAACCTAGTTAATACTTGCTACATTAAACTTGAGCTAAAATGTTGAAAATAAAGACTCACTTTTAGGTGCTTTTTTGGAAAAACAAACCCCTCAAGCCAAAAGCTTTGCATGTCTAGATAGTGGGCTAAGTATACGTTTAGTCGGGTAAGCCTTGCTGAGTATTAGTATACTCAGCCTTGCTTGTGGCTCTGTTTTTCAGGTGGTACTTTTGAGGATATGGATGACGTCATGTATGGGCTTCATCATGACGTCTTGTTTCATCGGTAGACTATTGTTTATTTTTCCGCTGCACTTGAACTCTGTTGTACGTTTATATATTCAAACTCGGTTTGTAATAAGAATTCAGTTGCATACTCTGTACTGTAAAATTTGCGGAATGTTGTATTCTCTGAACTGTTTTGTCGATCCTGTTTCAAGTGGTTTAATCGGGATTTTATCCGACAGCACTGCCGGATTACTCCGTTTTAAGTGTGTGTTAATCCTGGTTGCCGTTTCGGTGATGGTTAGTGCACTTAAGCTGGATTAATTTGGGAGGGACTGCCACAGTCACGCACATCTAAAAATGGTATTTGGAGTAGTGAGAACTAAGAGTGGGTATCTTAGCCGCTTGAATGCACCAGCACTTGGGTAAAATCCTTGGGTTGAAATGATTTGCACATTTGCTATCACATCTATTTTCTTCGGTTACAAAGAAAAAATAGGGACTGCGGCTTGAATTTGGTCAGATAAAATGTGAAAATAGCACCAAGCAAGGAGAAATTTCAATATTCGACAATGAATACGCACACCTCATGTGTTTTGAAATCCAATTCTGAAGCCTTTCGAAATTTAACCTCCCACACGAATTTTTTTAATTCAAGAAATTTCATCCCTGTTTCTCTATTTCTCTGATTTTCTTTTCCTCAAGCCCGTCTCTCCTGTCCCGTGCGCCTCTCTCCTCCCTCTATGTTCTCTCATTCCTCTCTCTCGGCCTATTCCCCTCGCGGCCTCCTCGCCAAGAACAGCGCACCCGCACTGCTAGAAATATGCTCATTAGTACCGAGCAAATGTCAAGGTTAGTACCGGCCGGGCTAACCTGTACCACCTGGCTGGTACTAACTGGAGGGTTGTTTAGTACCGGTCGCTGGACTGGTACGAAATGCGCCACCCAAAAAAATGAAAAAAAATTGCGAACCCCCGAAAGACTCGCACACGCGCATCGTCACAAGTCACAAGATATGCGAATTCGCCGACACCAAAAGATGAGGCCTTCTAAGTCAAATCTTTTGTCATAGAAGCCTCTAGTTATTAAAGAACTTCTATGACAATTGCGAGCTATGTTTGTGATAATTTGTGATATGTGACAATTGTAACTGTCAAAAAAATTGTCATCAATCACAAATTGTCACAAAAATTGTCTCAGAAGGTATTCAATGACGAGACTTCTATGATAAGAGATAAACCTATATTTGTCACAGAAGGCGTCATCTCTTGTACCACCACGGGAGAGGAGAGACGGGCTGAGGCAATGTTGTCTTTTCTTGGGGCTGTAAAACGAAAAGGAAAAGAAAAATTGGAAAAATATGGAACAGAGGGTGAAATCCATTTAATCAAAAAATTTACATGCTGGAGGTTATATTTCGAAAGATTTGCGAATTGGATATCAAAACATGTGAGACGAGCTGTGAGCTTCAGTATCAAATATTAAAATTTCTTCCAAGCAACTGACCAGCAAGCCGCATGCATGGGGCACGGTTGTTTGTCACTTAAGGCGATACATCGTCCCACCATCGCCTAAAGAAGTGACTCTACACGTGATGGGCCACATTTTAGCCCAATAAATCTGACTGTTTGCGCACGGAGAGGGAAAATATATGTGTACACATGCAGACAAGTCAAAACGCTGGCATCATCCACATGCAAACTTGTTTGAAACAAAAAAATCCATAAATATCAGAGGAAATATGCTAATTAAATTTCGATTGCAGCATCGTATTTTTTGCGTCAACATCTTCAAAACAAGACCACACTTGACTATATTTAGAGAATTTTATTTTTTAATCATTCTTTTGATAAAGCTCGAACATATGGACTACTGCGAACAAATGCATATCTGTTTGTGAATAAAATATTAAACCTGATGAACAAATAATAATACAATGCTGAACATCGCGAATAAACAATTCGGTGCATATATGTTGTCAGCTAAAATAGGAGAGAGGTTCTGCGCATGCAAATTTAAAACTAAAAAGTTATAACTATTAAACCGTGCATCCAAATTAAATTTGGATGGCACTATTATTTTTTTGTCATAAATTTGAATTGTACTGTTATCTTTCTTTGACAAGATCTTCGGAACTAAATAATTAATTTACGATGTTGTGAACAAATAGTTACTTTTACAAACAAAAAACAATAAATATAATGAACACATAATGATGTACAATGAACAAAACATTATACATCGCGAACATTTGATTATAGGACATATATGAAAAATGAATATCACGAATAAATGAGTCAATATTACAGAACATTTTAATCTACAAAGCGAACAAATGAGTCAACATCATAGAACAATTTAATCTACAAAATGAACAATTTATTTTTATTGGTGGAAGAAGTCTATGTAAAAAATTTAGGAAAAAAATTAAATACAAAAGGGCGAAAAAAGAAGAAAGAAGAAAAAATATGTTAAAAAGAGAGAAAAAATAACATATGGAAAAATGAATGAAAAAATATGGAAGGAAAAAGAATGAAACAGAAAACATGGAGAATGAAAAAAGAACAAGTAAATACAGAGTTAATTATGAATTTATTTAGATACAGAAAACTAAGAAAGAATGTTATGTATTATAAAATATAGGAAACAGCTACTTAGAAATAGAAGAAGAAATAAATAAGTAAATAAGAGGAGAAAAATAAATAGCAAAATAAAATAAGACTAAAAAATTTTGTAAGAATTGAAAGAACAGAAAGTGCAATGAAAGGGAAAATAGAGGGAGAAAACGAAACTAGCATCCGAAGAAGAAAAAGCAAAAAAAGAAATTAAAATGGGAAAACAACAAGGTCTGGTTGCTACAATTAAGGAGCAGCAGCTTTATAGCCTTCCACAAGTAGCAGCAGCCTTATAGTCTTTCACAAGTTGTAGCAGTCTTCCACGAGTTGTTGTAGCCTTCCACGCTCAGGTTCATAGTCTAATCTTATCTTGGGCTGCGCAGTAGCAGACGGAAAGAGATAATGGGCTGAATTTACGCTATCGATCCGCATCGAAATCTTTCAGACGATGGTTTTATAATTTATAGCGCGGGCGATATATATCCTTTCCGGCATGCATGGGGCTAGTACTGTTGTGGCTTGTGATCAGTGTTCCTACATCGGGTGAAAACCCCCTTGCGCTTGGATGGGGGGCCCAATTATATCAGCCTGGTCGTACTATTAGTTAGTTAAATTCATCCGAGCAATCTCCTGGACTGGGCCAGATTAAGTCTACTAACTAAAGAAAGCCCAATATCGGTGACAGCCTTCAACTGCCATGAAGAATGTAACAGCGAAATCTTATCTTCCTTGTAAAATATTCTCAAAAAATGACTTCATTTTTCCCACTAAAAGCATCTCCAACAATTTCTAATCTCTCTTCCCTATCTTTGTATTTGTTTAGGAAAAGGCAAAAAAACACTCCAATAATTCTCTATTCTTTTATTTTTAGAAAAAGAAAACTTTATTGATTTCAAGAAGGTTACATCGAGGTAATACATTGTCTTGAAAAATTCTCAGCCTCTGCCGAAAGGGCACACAACCAATGAAAGTTTGACGAGAATCCTAACACACTAATGACTGTCGATCTTAAGACTAAACCGCCACCCAAGTGCCCGGGCAAATAAGTCTTTGGCCACCTATGCCAAAAAATGAGACACCGCTACAAGAATATCCTGCGAAGTATGTCGCTGAAGGATAGCCCACGTACGAAGCCAGTGCATAATTGAGAAGATAACCTGCAAAAAAGAAGATTGTTTGTTATCAAAAACCATTGCGTTTCTGCAGAGCCTAACAGACTAACACAAGACTGCCGCGCCCACATGGACTAGTGGTTTAAATTTTTTTGGAAATCCATTTAGCTAGCTCCCAAACATATACAGAACACATTGCGATGTTTGAGTATGCCCCAGGCTGCATATACAGAAGCCCAAGCCATTCGCATGAATCGACAGTCAAAAAACAGATGATGTATCATTTTATTTTCATGACAGAAGCATCACTGTTAGTTTTCTTGCCAGTTCCATTTAGTTAGATTATATTTTGTAAAAATGACACCTCGCCTAAGATACCACAACCACAGAAAAACTTTTATCTTGAGTGGGGTTTTCAGTTTCCAAATTCTCTTGTTTAGGTTAGGAATATCTTGATGGATTAGTCCCAGGTAATATGATTTTACTGTAAAAACACCTGTCTGGTCTAAATTCCATTTGAAATCATCTCTCTCTTGGCTTAGTACCACTGTTGGCAGACGTGAGGCAAGATTGTTCCACATCACCAACTTATTGCCAATGAAATCTCTGCGCCAAGATAGGTTTGAAATTTGTGTACATAGTACCTTAGCCGTCATATCTTGTTTTTTCCTGACTATATTATATAGTTGAGGGTATTGATCGCGTAGAGGTCTATTGCCTAACCAAATGTCTTCCCATAATCTTACTTAAGACCCATCCTTTATTACGAAAATTCCAAATCTTAGGAAATCTAGTTTGACTTTCATTAAACTTGCCCAAAAATGCAAACCTCCGCTCTTCCATTGGACTTGCACCAGTGGCTTAGTCTCTAGATATTTATTGCGTATGATCTGTTGCCCTGTACTATCTGTTGTTAATAGATGATATATCCACTTACTAAGCAAGGCTATATTTTTGAGTTCTAGATTATGTATCCCTAGTCCTCCTTAGTCTTTCGATTGACACAGGATATCCCACTTTACTAGCCGATATTTTCTTTTGTGTTCGTCACTTTGCCAAAAAAATCTAGATTCGAAGTAGTCCAACTTTTTATGAATCCCTTTTGGAATTTCAAAGAAGGATATCATGTACATAGGTAAACTGCTAAGAACAGAGTTGATAAGTATTAAGCGACCTCCAGTTGAAAGATTTTGCCTTTCCAACTACTAGCGAATTGGGAAAGTGCCCGGATTGCATCCAAATAGTTCCATGTACTGACTTTCACAGTTCTTTGTTTCACCAAAGCAGAAAATATCGCCCTTATGAAAATTGATTTTTGGACCTGATAGCTGCTCAAACGCACAAAGAATGATCTTCATGTTATAAACATGCTCCAAGTTATGGTCCATAAAGAGGATCATATCATCAGCGTACTGTCGTATGGAGAGGCCACCATCTATAAGATGTGGCACCACACCACACTACTACAAAATCTGATTAACCGCGACCTTTAAAAATAATCTCAGAAGCAGACACAATTTTTAACCGCCTCGGTTAATGCCTAGCATTAACCGACGCGGTCGGTTTTTATTAAACAAAGCGGTTATGAAAAACCGCCTCGCAAAATCAATTAACCGAGGCGGACAATATTAAATTGACCACCACGGTTAATGTCTATTAACCGAGGCGGTTTTCCTAACGTAACCACCTCGGTTAATGTTTAATCGAGACGGGCAGTATAACTCAACCGCCTCGGAAAAATAGGCCCAACCCGCTAGCCCAAAAAGCCCAGCTGCGACCGAGTATATATATATGGCCCTTATGGTTTGGAGTCACATTTTTTCACTCTCCCTCTCCCTCATCATCTCCACAGCCGCCCCCCCAGTCTCCCAGATCTCCCATCTTCTCCTCCTCTCCCGAACACGACGCGGCGCCCCTCCTCCTTGCCACCAGCGATGCCGGCGCTCCTCCTCCTCCTCGCCACTGGTGGCGTCGCGTTCAGCGGCGTGGTGCCCCGCGTCCCACGGACGGTGGGCGGCGGCGCGGGGATGACGGACAGCGGCCCCATCCCCGACCTCCCTCCATTGGACGGTGGGCGGCGTCGCGGGGACGACGGACAGCGGCGCGAGGATGACAGACAGCGGCGCGGCGGCCCCCTCCCCGACCTCCCTCCTGCGGACGATGGGCGGCGACGCGGGGACGATGGATAGCTGCGCGGGGACGACGGATCCGGCGATGGATGGGCTCGGTGGGCCGGATCCCCAACCTCCCTCCCGGCGCTCCCTCCCGGTCCTGGCGGCCCCCTTCCCGGCGCTCCCTCTCACGGATCTGGGTGCTGCAGGGGCGGATCCAGCGGTGGCGGGGCCGGATCTGGCAGCGGCGCCCCCAGATCCGGCCTTCCCTGGTGGCGGCGGCCGCCTCACTATTGATGGGCTTGGTGGGCCCATGGATGGGCTCGGCGGGCCTGTCCATGGGCTTTCTGTTTTTTTATTTCATTAGTCGAGGCGGGCAAGCAACCGCCTCGGAAAATAGTTTATTTACCGTGGTGATATATCCGAGGTGGTTGCTAAAAATGCCTCGGTTAAGCGTGTTTGCCCGCCTCGGTTAATGATTTTTGTAGTAGTGCCACTCAACTGATTTGCTGCTTTTTCTCCGTTGATATGCATGTTGATATGTAGTGCTAGCATATCGGCTACTATATTAAACAGGATGGGTGAAAGTGGGTCTCCTTGCCCAAGTCCTTTCTTAGTTTGAAAATAACGACCTACCTCACCGTTTCCACCTCAGATGAAAGATTTAATCCATTCAATCCACTTGTTTGAAAAGCCTTTCAACCGAAGTGTCTGCACTAGAAAATTCCACCTCACTTTTCGTACGCCTTTTTGAAGTCTACTTTAAAGATTACGCCACTCTGGTTTTTCTGGTGTAATTTATGTACTGTTTCATGTAAGATCACAACCCCTTCTAAAATGTTTCGACCTCGCATAAACGCTATCTGGGTAGGGCTAATTAAGTGATCTGCGACGTTGTTGATACAGAGCACTTTCATGAAAATTTTGAAACTCACATTAAGTAGACAAATCGGTCTATATTGTTATATTTTGCTGGCATCTTGTGTTTTTGGTAATAATATTATAACACAAAAATTAAGACTGATTAAGGGGAGGTCACCTTTGTGCAAATCATGAAACATTCGCATCAGGTCCCTTTTGATGACGTCCCAAAACTGCTGATAAAATTCAGCCGGGAAGCCGTCTGGGCCTAGCGGTTTATTATGTTCCATATCAAATATTGCATCCCGAATCTCCTTTTCAGTGAATGGAGCCATGAGGAATTCATTTTCCGACTGACTGACTTGAGGAATATCATCCATCCTATTATCTAAGGTAAAATGATTGTCCTTAGGAGGTTCAAATAATTCTTTGTAGAATTGGGTGATATAACCTTTGAGATTATGCTGCCCCTCAATTTCGCCGCCCTCGTGTTCTAGGGGGAATATATGTTTCTTACTATGTTTACCATTGGCAATCATCTGAAAGTACCTGGTGTTATTATCCCCCAAAAGAACGTCAGTCACTTTGGCCCATTGATAAAACCTGAGTTCCACTTCTCGCAGGAGTTTTATCAAGTCATCACAGGACGATTCTAGATGTTCCCTCTCCCCATCCGTGAGCATTCTAATTTCAGCTTGGGAGTCAAGATTTGTTACTACTATTTGGAGGTGCTCTTTTTGTGCTTTATACACCCCATTGTGATGGCGAGCCCATCCCCGCAAGTGTTTTCTTAGTGCCTCCAATTTCCTATTCCAGCATTGCACTGAGTTTTGGCCACTAACCGGTTTGTTCCATATTTCTATAATCCATTCCTTGAAATCCTCATGAGCAAGCCAACTGAGTTCCATTTTAAATTGTTTTGCATGCCCCATAAAGGAGGATCACCCGTGTCCAATAGTAGAGGTGTATGATCTGAGACGCCTCTATCCAGTGCATGTACCGTTACCATCGGATATTTGAATTCCCATTCAGTTGTCATCAGAATCCTATCGAGCTTCTTATAAGTCGGATCCGTTAGAGTTTGCGCAGATAAATTGTCTCCCTGTCAAATCTATCTCCCGAAAATCAAAGCTATCAATGATGGCATTGAACAGGAACGGCCAGCGGGGATTAAAGTTATTTTTACTCTTTTACTTACTATGTCGCATAATGTTAAAATCTCCCCCGATTAAGGTTGGCAACGGATTCTGTTGGGAAGTGCAAACAAGTTTCGACAAGAAAGCTGATTTAAACCCAACTTGTGCCGGGCCATATACTGCCATCAGAATCCATTTGAAATCATCATTTTTGTTACGGAGATGGATCAATTTAATAAAAAATTTCCCTTCCACTATTATGGACAAATCAAGGACCGATGAGTTAACTCCCAAAAGGATACCGCCCGATCTCCCCCTTACAGGGAGACAATTCTCTATCATAGTTCCTCATCTTCTAATAGTTGGTAAATTGATCTTCATTATGCCTAAAAATAGGCACCCTTCACGGCTCCCGATCGCTCCCAGGCGGAGTTTTTTGTCACGCGTGACGTTGGCCAGCGCCTGCCGCCCTGCCTAGTCCGCCATGGCCTGCGACTGGCCCTGACCTGCGCCCGCCGCCCTGCCCTCCGATTCCGATGGGTCATCACCGGCCTGGCCTGCATGGCCGCCTGCGCCCTCTCCGATGGGTCATGGGCTGGCTTGTCTGCTGTGGCCAGCTGTGTCCCTGTTCCTTTTTTTTCAATAGGGCCACAATACCATGCTGTACAAGTGCTGGAGGGGAGTGACGGTAGGCTGGAGGCTGGTGGTGGCGCCGATGGCGGGAGAATTATTGGAGATGGGCTTTTTTTTTCCTCTCTATAACTATTTGGAGAGTCGACAAAAAAAACAAGTTTTTAGGAAAAATATTAGGAACTAGAATTCTAGAGCCTGTTTGAAACAATGATTGCAAAATAGAAGAATGAGTGAAATAGGATTGCAAAACACAAGAATGGAAAATTGCTACTTCGATCGCGGGAACAGGATTGATGAGTGAAATAGGATTGCAACACACAAGAATGGAAAATTTGCTATTTCGATCGCAGGACATAAATTGCATCATCACTTGTCTCATAATCAAAAAAAATATTTTATTTTTCTGAGTAGCAAATATTGCTTGATATGGGTGGGGAATCATTAAAGCATATATACCTATCCAAGACTGGAGTTTAATATGAACATAGGGGTGAAGGCCCACCTTGTTTGTTCGCGCGGGCCTGTAAATGCATTAGGTTAGATGCTGACTGCTGCTAGAGTTTGAATCATTCATGCACATCTTTGCAAATGGGGATGCACAAACAAATACTTAATCAATGATTGAGAAACAATACAGCAGGACAGAATGAACAGTGATTACGAATGTCTTGTAGGAACCTGGATAATGCTTCTTAGTTCTGACCCAAGATCAATAGACATTTTTGAAGAAAATATGTGAACAACAAAAACAATGAAACGAGATTGAGAGCTGTTCGCGGTCGCTTTGACCGCAGGATCTCTACATCCCTCTCTAGTCCATCAACAAACAAAATAGTTTTTGGAAATGACAAACTATTTACTTTCTCAAGCTTGATAGGGGGGCTGGAGGAATAGGAGTATATATTGAGCATTATATTCTTATTTCATTAAAGTGGTCGTCCTTTCCTGAAATAAGAAAAATACAGATACTACATTTAAGCCCATCACATGGTACTTAATTTTATTGAAAGCAACGCACCGGCCAGTTGGTGAACTGTTTCCTGATGAAGAATTCCTTCTTTAGGTTGGAAGCAAAAACACAAGACATGTTAAGCATATAATATATATATATATATATATATATATATATATTATATATATATATATATATATATATATATATATATAATCAACATCACCGGCATAGAGCCAATATGTTAAGCTATGTTGGATGATGCGCCATTGAATTCGGACCTCTCAAATGGTAGCTACTAGGCATGGAAGATATTGGGAGTTTTGGTATGTAACTATGTATGTCACATGTGCTGTGCTCTGTTGGGTGATCTTTGTCCAGGCCCGTAGTATCATGAGGGATTATATGTTCCCTCTTACCATGCCGTGTGGGAAGTTAGTGTGTTGATCCTTGTATTGTCCACATCTCATCACATGATGTCTTCAAATATCTAGATCCTGCAGGCATAGGATTATCCAAGATCGAAGGTCAAATCGACAAGCTAAATTAAAGCTGACGACGATGGGATGTATAACATTAGGATTTCTGGCCTTCTGGGTAGAGTCATGGCATGTTGCTGTATTTTTTAAAAGGGCATAACTTCTGAATCTTAGATTAGTAGTACCCCTCTTATCTTATCTTATCTTCCTTTTTTTTCCTGGACTATAAACAGTGTTCACTAGCAGTGACATGCTATCGGCTAGAACCTGTTTGAAACAATGATTGCAAAATAGAAGAATGAAAAAAAACAGGAATCATGAGTGAAATAGAGAATTGCAAAACAGAAGAATGGAAAATTTGCTATTTGAGTCGCTGGAAATAAATTGCATCATCACATGCATGTCTCATAAGAAAAAAATATTTTCTTTTCGAAGTAACAAATATTGCTCGATATGAGTGGGGAATAATTGAAACATATAGACCTTTCCAAGACTGGAGTTTATTAGGAACATATGGGTGAAGGCCCACCTTGTTGGCCTGATTTGTTTGCGAACCAGCGGAGCCTGGCTCGCATGTCAGGTACAGGCTCTCGGAGGCCTGGCTCGCCGAATGCACCCGGTAATGTTAAGAGTCGCGCGAGTTACTGGCATCCGATCCATCGCTGAAGCATTTTTCTCACCGCGGCCCACTCAATTATTTTGTTTTTGTGTGGGCCCAACGTTTCAGCCCAAATTTGTTCCTAAGCATATGTGTTCCACTGGAACAATTCTTGTAAAAATTGTTCCAATGAAATTATGTTCTACATCATTACTGTGCATAATTTGTTCTAAATCAACAATATGTTTCATTGGAACAATTTTAGCATTCTGTTTAAAAGGATTTTTTGTTGAAATTTGTTCCGTGTCACTTATTTATTTTTGTTCTAAACGAACAATGTTAAATTGGAACAATTCCCATATTTTTGTTCCAAATCAACATGATTAATTTGAATTTAAATCACAATTTTTCTGAATCAATTTTGTTCCTAAGCATATCTAGCATTTTGTTTAAAAGGATTTTTTTTGTCGAAATTTGTTGACGATGATTTATTTATTTTTGTTCTAAATGAACAATGTGTTCCATTGGAACAATTCTCATATTTGAATATAAATCATAATTTGTTCTGAAACAGTTTTGTTCCTAAGCTTATGTGTTCCACTCGAACAATTCTTGTAACTTGTTTCAATGAAATTATGTTCTACATCGTTACTATGCATGATTTGTTCTAAACCCTAACCCCTGCAAATTATGATCTAAATTCAAATCCTGAAGACCACTAGTAAAATAAATAAATGAGTTTTATTCAGTCCTGAAGAATAAAAAAGGCCTACAAATTTGAAGACTTTTAAATACACTCGCTAGTTATGTTTTGCTGTGAAGCTCAGACTTTGGAATTATATTCTACTTTAGTGACCAAGAATGTTAAATACGCTTCTCCGATCGTACACTAGCTAGCTTACGTTTCATGGGTTTCAGCTTTTTTTTTTCTTCACTCTTCAAGCTGGCGTTAACGGAAAAGAAAAACACCATCGCCAGACGAACGGAAAGAGAAACCCACGGATGGACGGATGGAAATAGAAACCGGCCTAAAAGCCTCGACACGACAAAACTAATTCCCACATTCGTGGGCTTCAGACCCATGACGAAAGAACGGCCCACGATGAAAAAGACAGGGTGTCGCGGCGCTTCTGCGATCAATTCGATCACAGCAACGCACGTTACCTCCAATAGGACCCGAATGCACCAGCCTTTTGTTTGGTTCTTGTATCTATCCAGCTAGGTCCACCAGAGATTCTGTTTTGTTGCATGCTCAATGCTCATCCGATTTACTTTTGCTCTCACTGCACGCATGCCCATGAGTTTACACATTCACTGTCGGAACCTAGCTCCGGAGAAACGCTCGAATTTGCTGCATCCGCCGAGCCTGGCCGGGAGAGACTGTTTGCACCATGCGGACCAGGCTCAGAGACTAGTTCAGCTAACCAATCATACCAATGTTGCATCCGACGGGCCAGGCTAGATGATATGCAGGGAACCAATCAGCCCCTAAGTGCATTAGGTTAGATGCTGATTGGTGATCGATTTTGACTCATTCATGCACATCTTTGCAAATGGGGATGCACAAACAAATAATCATTGATTGAGAAACAAGATGATACATCAGGACAAAATGAACAGTGATTACGAATGTCTTGTAGGAACCTGGAAATGCTTCTGAGTTCTGACCCAAGATCAATACACATTTTTGAAGAAAAAATATGTGAACAAGAAAAACAATGAATGGGGAAGAGCTGTTCGTGGTCGCTTTGACCGCAGGATCTCCACATCCCTCTCTAGTTCATCAACGAACAATAGTTTTTGGAAACGACAAAATATTTACTTTCTCGAGCTTGAGAGGGGGGCTGGAGCAATGGGACTATATATATTGACCATTCTATGATTTATTTCATTAAAGTGGTAGTCCTTTCCTGAAATAAGAAAAATACAGATACAACATATTTAAGCCCATCACATGGTATTTAATTTTATTGAAAGTAATGCACCGGCTAGTTGGTGAACTGTTTTCTCGATGAAGAATTCCTTCCTTAGGTTGGAAGCATAAACACCAGACATGTGAACAACACCGGCACAGAGCCGATATGTTATGCTATGTTGGATGAAGCGCCATCGAATTCGGACCGCTCAAATGGTAGCTATTAGGTATGGAAGATATTGTGAGTTTTGGTATGAATGTCACATGTGCTGTGTTCTGTTGGGTGATCTTTGTATGGGTACGTAGTATCATGAGGGATTATATGTTCCCTCTTACCGTGCCGTGTGGGAAGTTAGTGTGTTGATCCCTGTATTGTCTACATCTCATCACTTGAGGTCTTCAAATGTCTAGATGCTGCAGGCATAGTATTATCCAAGATTGAAGGCCAAATTGACAAGCTAAATTAAAGCCGACGATGATGGGATGTATAACATTAGAGCAACTCTAGTAGGGCTTCTAAATTTGGGTGAGCAAATATCTATTTAGAAGCCAACTTCTAAATTTTACTCACCCAAATATGAGCCTCCACTCCAGCAGGCCGAGTAAATTGGACTTCTATAGAGGGTCCATAGTTGGCAACCCAAATAGAGGGCCACCAAATTTTTTTTGGGCGGGGGATTTGGAAGGCCTGTTGGAGATCAATTTTTTGCACCCACCGAGTAAATATGGAAATGGAAGTCCATTTAGTAGCCCTATTGGAGTTGCTCTTAGGATTTTTGAGTAGAGTCATGGCATGATGCTGTATTTTGTTTTGAAGGGCATAACTTCTGAATCTTAGATTAGTGCCCCTATTCTACAATGCCCCTGCTATATATAGATCAGATACTTGTAATGCCTTTACATGTTAGAGAAAAATGCCTTTAAGCACAAGTGCAAACATGCGCGGCTGAACGCCTGAAGAGCATGAACAAAGCCGGAATAATCTTCACATGACGCATCTTGAGCGCAGGCATGAAGGTCACTATGCTCAATCGATCAGCTGTCCTTTCGGCCAACCAGAGGCCTCGCCGACAGTGAACCGTGAATCGTGCTGGACCAGACCACACCATGTTTAGTCGCTTTGCCACTAATCGCTTAAAGATGCAAAAGCGTGTACATGCATGTCGGCTCCATCATTCGCGGCAAATTAAAATAAAAGGTACTCGTGCGATTATTTTACACACATGCGTGAATATAATTGCTTCTTTATACCTTAAAAAAAATTTGTTTCTTCAATTTGGCCCATGTATGGGAACAGACAAATGCCAGGTCTCCAGGCTTCCATGCATGTCCAGCAGTTTATAAGTCGGCATCCTAGCAGAACCACCAGAACCACAACCCAGCAGCTGCAACGCATTAACAAGTAGCTAGGCACTTAGCCAGGGACATGGCCAGGAAGGTGTGCCTCACTCTGCTCGCGCTCCTCGGCGTCCTGCTCGCGCCGGCAACCCCCATCGTCGCCGGCGGGATGAAGGCCACGTTCGCTGGAAGCCCCGGTCGTTCTTGGTCCGGAGACGCGGCGGTGCTGGGGCGCCTGATGTCCACAAGGCTGGAGGACGGCGTCGCGCCGGAGCTCGCGCTGGACCTGGAGGTGCACCGCCGCATCCTCGCCAACAACATTGGCCCGCGCGTGTTCGATCCCAACAGGCCGGCCTGCCCAGCAGGATCGTCGTGCGGGGGACGAGGGAAGCCATACACCAACCGGGGATGCCAGAAGGTTTACCAGTGCCGCGGCTGAAGGAGCCAACCGATCTTCCGTGTATCCTTGAGCGGTTTCATACGATCCATTGATCAGTGTGTGCCTCTGGCTTCTCGATCGGCACGGCTCTTGCAGTGGCTGTGGTTGTGGCTGCTTCCAGTGTCTCTGTCTTTAAATAATAATTTTTTTCTTTTATTGGCAAGAATTGCGAACTCAAGATGATTATTCGTGTAAGAGATATGGCAAGCTGGGTGACATTTTAAATCGATGCTACCTTACTTCTGAGCTCCGGTTACCTGTTGTACTTTCCCTTTCTGTTTAATAATAAATAATATAAATATTATGCAATTTGAGTTAAGCTAGCACTGATACTCAATATAACAACTTTTGAGCCTCATCAATCTGACCCGCACACAACAAAAGCCGACAACCAACCAACCCACACTAAAGCTTCTTTAGTTAAAGGCTAGGGAATCAATAAAGCATACTTACTTAACCGAGACGGGATATATTGTATAAATATGTGTATGAGCAAATGTCGACTCGCCTTTGTTAGCTTTATTAGCTGGCCTGGAAGTGCATTTGGTGATTTCCTGAATCCTGACTGTGGCTTGCATGTCAGCTTAGAAATGGCTAGCATGTACCATCTGGGAAGTTAAAAAACAAGTGTGCCTACTATGGTTGCAGTACCACATTGGTTGATTGAAGAGAGAAATTAAGTCTTATGTTGAAGCTGCTGAAGGAAGGAATAGATTTGACTGTGGTCGTGTAGCTACCATTGTTCCATGTATGGAAGTCATTTATAACTGTATAATCGAACCATCCATAGGATGGTCTTTACGTAACAAGAGCAAATAAAACCACAGAATTGCGTCTGGACCACTAGAATATTTTTTTCCTTAAAAGCAATGCGCAAAATGGTTGTGAACTGTTTGTGAAGAACCCAATCTTCCTTGGTATCATGAATACTAGTAGTCATAAAACCGCAGCATACAAAATCAACAACAACGTGCAGATTGCGCAGCCGTGGGAACATGAGGTGCCAAGCAGCATTGCAGTAGCCTGGTTTGCTCCATGCATTTAGACATAGCAGCAGTGGCAGACATGATCTGTACGAGCTGTGGCAAGAATTGTGCAAGGAAAGCGTTCCGGTCACTCGCCATATGGCTGGTCTTAATTTTGTATTTAAGAGCGAGATTGGTTCCTGTAGGACCGGAAAATGCGACCAGAGGGGGGTGAATGGGAGCAACTCAAAATAATTTCGCACGGAAGCAAACAGATCAAACTCCCAAATTTCAAGAACTTTAGCAAATTAGATCCAAACGCGAGGAAACTCGAAACATAGGTTTACAAGATCACTAGAAATCTATTCTCAAAATATTATGCAAGGAAATTAAGTATAAAATGCGGATCAAGAAAACCTAGATTGAAACCGACGATAAACCTGACGAAGAACAAATAGGCACGATGCAATGAAACGAAGAACAATACTTAATGATAAAGTATTAAATCAAGTACTTGTTCTTACAAAATTGCATCTAGCCTCCGCCCGATCGCCCTCCCTCTCTTGATTAGAGAGATCAACAAAAATCCCTCACTAGGAATTAAACCCTAGGCTAGACTGGAGAGAAGAGTGCACGCAAGAAGAGCTTCAGGGAGGCGGCTACTGTTCACGGCGGCTACTGTAGCACGCAAGACTGTAGCGCGGAACTGTTCATGGCGGCTACTGTAGCAACGCCCCCAAAAACCCTAAAACGCTTACCCCTCAATCCTAGGTGCCACATATTTATAACCCATAGGGTGGCACTACCTAAATTACAAATCTGCCATTATGTAAATCAAATTAACGTAATCGGCGCATATCACGCAATATCATCCTCCACGGCAAACAATCTCGATGTCCGCGATCCTTCCATCTAGCACCATGGCGTCCCGTGATCTCGCCGCACGACGATCCGGAATCTTCTCGCGATCGACAATTGTCCCCGTCATCGGCCACGTCCGCCGCAACGAACGTCCGGGATCTTGGTTTTGTGGCTTAACCAAGAAACCGTCCACCAATGTTCTCTCGCTGTGTCGTCAGGTACAGTAGACATACACCGTACGATCTCAAATCCCTCGAACGCAAGTCTTGATCCACCCTTCACCGCTCTCAGTCCATCGGCGTGGCATCATATCTTCATTCTTCACACGTCGCCGCATGTTCAGTCTCCACCTATCACCTGCAACAACACCAACCAAGAGAAACGTCACACGCACACTGTGTTGTTCAATCACTCATCACAAGGTCCTAGCCCCACGGGCATCTCAATCTCCCCCTTGATGAGTGCATTGACAACACCACACCACACAAATTTATTCAAACAAAAATAGAGTAAAAGAAGAAGGAAAAGAAAACAATCTAACAAACTTGATCCCCAAAGACATGGGCTAGCAACAAAAGCTAGGCTCGACACAATCAAGACAAATACAAGAGTAACTATAAAGCTCCAAAGCTGACAAACTCCCCCTGTCAAAATGCTCAAACTCAACCTCCCCCTGAGACTCAGCAACATTTCAAAAGCATAATCTCAGCAAGAAAAATTAACTCCCCCTGCAAAAAGAATTTGTGTCACTCATTCTCCCCCTTGTTGACAAAGCACTCCATCAAGTAAAAGATACATGAGGGGACGGCACAGATAGAAGCTTCAGAGACATATATCAAATACTTATACCAGCGAACCAGCAAAACCAGCTGTTCAGAAAAGCAGCAACACAATGCAATGACCATAGAAATTTAAATTAGAACCTTTTGAAAACCAATTAGTCAGACCATGCAAACAAATTCAAAGCTAGTATCAAGCTGAAGACAAGACATATAGCAAGCTCACACGACGGGTAACAAAGCTTCCAATCAAAGTTCACTGCAAATGCTTGAATCAGGTCTATGCCATGAAAGACAAACCCGTGGCACACACAACACCTGCGACTGGGGCAAGCTGTGAGTAACCAACTTAGGCTGCCATGCCTAAAGCACAAGTCTGTATATACAAACCCAAATCTCAGCATCATATATATATATTGTTCCCAATGTTATATGCTGAATACTGAACCCATTTTTCTTTTGTTGTCCCTGCTGATCTGGGATCTTTTGACAGCCCCTGGACTATAGAGTGCCCGGTTCATGTGTGTCTTTGCGACACAAAGAACATTTGTTCTTTCATAGGCCCAAAAGAAGCTACATTCACAGTGACGAACCGGTCTTTGACCCATTGAAAGGAGCCAAAACCGAACCGTGAGCAAGATATATGTCGAGTATTCAACCAGATACTAGAACAAGAACATGTAAACAAGCCTGATAAAATCATGAAGTATCTGTATGCTGTTTTCAAAACAAAATATGGTCACCCAAAGCATCACAACCTCTCCAAAGGCATTTATCACAAATTCACTGAAACAAGTATAAGGCATATGTAACCGAAGCGACAAAAACATTGATACTAGAAAGGATAACACACACCAAACTCACCACGCAAACGTGCAAACGTGGCTTGATCGAGTGGTTTAGTTAAAATATCAGCCAACTGCTGACTAGTATCAACATGCTTAAGCTCAATATCACCCTTTTCAACATGATCTCTTAGAAAATAATAACGAACATCAATATGTTTCGTTTTAGAATGCAGCACAGGATTCTTAGCAACACTGATGGCACTGGTGCTATCACACAAGAGAGGAACATGAGAAAACGACAAACCAAAATCGCGAAGGGTAGCTATCATCCATAAAAGCTGAGAACAACAACTAGCAGCAGCAACATACTCGGCCTCTGTAGTAGATTGAGCAACATTGGATTGTTTTCTAGAGGACCAAGAAACAAGAGAAGAACCCAAAAACTGGCAAGTACCTGATGTAGATTTTCTATCCAAACGACACCCAGCAAAATCAGCATCCGAATAACCACACAAACTGAGCGTCGAAGAAGCAGAGTACCAAAGGCCAAATTCAGGAGTCAAACGAAGGTACCTCATTATGCGCTTCACCGCCTGACGGTGAGAGGTCCTGGGAGACGCCTGAAAACGAGCGCACAGACACACAGCAAATTGTATATCCGGTCTCGTCGCAGTCAAGTACAAAAGCGACCCAATCATGCTTCTATATTCCTTCTGATCCACGGATTCTCCATCTTCATCAGCATCCAAAGCTGCGCTAGTCGGAATGGGCGTTGAAATTGGCTTAGCATCAGCCATGTCGAACTTCTTCAGAACATCCATTGTATATTTTCCCTGATGCACAAATGTCCCTTCCTGTGTTTGTTTAATTTGCAATCCTAGGAAAAAGGTCAACTCACCCATCATAGACATCTCAAACTCCTTACTCATTGATTCTGCAAACTTTGCAACAAGAAAATGAGATGAACCACAAAAAATGATATCATCCACGTATATCTGAACTATTAGAGAATCATTGCCTTGTCTGAGGAGAAATAAAGTTTTATCAACAGAACCCATTTTGAACCCATTTTCAAGTAGAAAAGTTTTCAGTCTAGCATACCAAGCACGAGGTGCTTGCTTCAACCCATATAAAGTCTTTTGTAACTTGAAAACATGATTAGGAAATTTAGGATGTTCAAAACCAGGGGGTTGTTTAACATAAACTTCCTCTTCTATATACCCATTCAAAAAGGCACTCTTCACGTCCATTTGATAAAGCTTAAAACCACGTGAGGTAGCAAAAGCAAGCAAAATGCGAATAGCTTCTAAACGAGCAACAGGAGCAAAAGTTTCACCATAATCAATACTCTCCTTTTGACAGAAACCCTGAGCCACCAATCTGGCTTTGTTTCTGACAACAAGACCATCTTCCCCTTGTTTGTTCTTAAAAACCCATTTAGTACCAATTGGTTTGCAAGAAAAAGGTGGATCAACCAAAACCCAAACCTGATTCCGTTCAAAATTTTCTAACTCCTCATGCATAGCATTGACCCAATTAGAATCAGACAGCGCATGTCCAACATCACGGGGTTCAAAAGAGGCAACAAATGCCGAATGCGCAAGGACACATTGATTTCTAGATTTATACCTTGTCGTGCGCTCATTCAAGTTACCTATCATTTGTTGAGGTGGATGGCGACGCTGAATATGTCGAGGTGCTGTTCTAACAGAAGTTGCCTCCCCCTCAATTGTAGCTGGTTCATGATCAACAGTAGGTATAGCTGCAGGATCTGCTGTGGGTGTGAAAAGCTCTGAAGGCCCATCGTCTATCGTGCTGCTAGGCGTCTGAATGGGAGTTGCCTCGAGCACAGCTGGATCCTCTGTTGCATCATCATCATCGTCAAGTCCATCAACCTCATCTTCAAAAATGTTTTGTCCAATCTCATCATCACCTGCACACTCAAAAGCAGAAGAGAAACAAGGCATCGTCTCGTCGAAGGTGACCTCACATATCTCCTCGATGCGATTAGTATCAAGATTAAGAACCCGGTAAGCTCGCCCTTGCAAAGCATACCCCAAGAACAACCCATCAGAAGAATGTGATTCAAATTTGTCCAAATTTCCTTTTTTCAGAATAAAGCATTTACAACCAAATACGCGAAAATGAGAAACTTTTGGACAACGACCATATCTCAACTCATAAGATGTTTTCCCCAGAAAAGCTCTCAGAAAAATACGATTAGCAACATAGCAAGCGGTATTAATCGCCTCAGCCCAAAAATGTCTAGGGGTTTTATGTTCATCAAGCATTGTCCTAGCCATCTCAACAAGCGTTTGATTTTTCCTTTCAACAACACCATTCTGAGGGGGGACATACGGTGAGGAAAACTGATGATCAAGACCCTGTTCTGAACAAAAAGCTTTCATTCGAGCATTCTTGAATTCTGTGCCATTATCACTGCGAATTGCTCTAACGACATTATTGGATAACTCATTTTTCAGCTTTAGAACAAGATCATGAATAAATTGAAAAGCCTCATCCTTGGATTCCAAAAAGAACACAAATGAATAACGAGAAAAATCATCCACAATGACGAGCACATACCACTTCCCACAAGCAGAGAACGAACACGGGCTGGACCTACAGTGTCCATATGTAACAACTCACCCGGTCATTCTATCATCACCTGAGTCACAGGTGCATGAGAAGCCGCAATCATTTTGCCATGTTTGCAAGGAGCACAAACCAAATCTTTCTCAAACTTGAGTTTCGGTAAACCATCTATCAAACCCATCGAACTCAAACGGCATAGTAAATCAAAGCTCAAGTGACCCAAATGACGATGCCACTTCCAAATGGGGAGAGAACCATGAGCAACCAAACAACGAGCTTGTCCAAAAGATTTAGAGAAATCAACCATGAAAATTCGTCCAAAGGGGGAGATTTGACAAACAAGGTTACCGATAGAATCTAGAACTCGCGAATTGCCTTTCTTAAAACGCACTTCAAAACCATCATCAAGAAGTGGTGAGACAGAAAGCAAGTTATAATGTAAGTTCCGTACCTTCGCGACGTCCTTTAGCATGAATTTATTGGTTACCTTGATACAGCCATGTGCCATCACTTTTCCTTTACTATTGTCCCCGAATGTAATGTATTCTTTACCGCTCGCGGGGGTGAGGCTGGAGAACCATCTATCATCTCCGGTCATGTGACGCGAACAACCAGAGTCCATTATCCATATGTTCTCCTCGCCTCCATCCTGCAATCAATAACGAACACGAGAGTGAGCTAATGACTCAACACTGGGGTTAGGATAATGCAATGAAAACCAGTGCTGGGCCATTTGCCCAAAAGAAGCATTAGCAAAATCAAATCTCTCGAAAGAACGACGATGCCCACGAGGGGGAAAACGTGGCATGTCATTCCTATATGACGCAGGGGCACTATTACATGAGCGAAAACCAGAAAAGCGAACAACTGGCGCACGTCTAGAGTCACTACGATCATAGGCACCATGTGCAGGGTACCGATCACGTCGTTCAGCACGCTTCCTACGGAAGCAAAACTTCGCCAAATGACCATCACGATCACAAAAATCGCAATGGTAAATATTTTGAGTAGGAGCAACGACAACCTTAGCCTTAGAAGTGGAACCAGAAAAATCAGGCTTAAGGTTATCCAAATGTTCACAAGTTGGTGGCCATGTGTTATTCAGGCTTTTAAAGTGTTTGGGTTTAACCCTCCAAACCTGCTTTTTAGGAACAGACTTGGGAGGTTCTACCACAAAACCTTCAGGTGAGACTGGTGGACTCTTCTCACTGGGAGTAGGCCCATTGTTCTCACCATCTGCATTCTTTTTACCAAAAGTACGCTTCAAATCATAACCAACACCAAAATGTTCACCCCTTTTAATTTGTGCAATAGTCATACCAATCTGGGGCTCACGCACAGAACACCAACCAAGGATTGTTCTCAAATGAGTGTTTTCTTCTTCTAAAGCAGCATTGTCCTTCTTTAAGATGGAAATTTCAGCAACAAAAGTAGGACAAGTCAAACACTCAGGTAAAACAGGACAAGTGTGTTTCTCCAACTGAACAATATGGCATTTAGCAACATTCAACTCAGTTTGCAAAATTGGACAAGTAGCACAAGCACCAAGTAAAACAGAACGAGAGCGAAGTTCTTCCAATTCAATCTTAGCACAATCAAATTTATCAACTAAAACAGCATGCTTAGATTGCAATTCAGAAATAGAAACCATATGAATAGAACATTCCTCACATTCTACAGTAGCAGGTGTAGCATCTTTTAGTGTTTTTAATTCAGCAGATATTCTATCATGATCAGCCTTAAGTCCTGCTAGAATTTTATTTTGTTTATCAACAAGTTTAGTCAACTCTTCAATTTCTTCTTCAGCAGAATTTTGTACCTCATTATCAGAAGAGTCGTTGCTGCAGTCATATGCATCACCCTCATTTAAAGCCATAGTGCACATGCCTCCCTTGATGTCAGCAAGAAAACAGAGTCCTCCATCATTGGTCTTTTTGGGCTTCTCATCTTCGGTCTCTGAATCACTAGAGTTGTAGGAGCCATCTGAATCAAAGCTACCCAGCGAAGAAAAGAGAACATGTGCAGCCTTCTTGATTTGCTTGTCAGTAAACTTCTGTTGTCCCTTCTTTCTCCCACGCCTATCACTCTTGTTCTTCCTGTCCCTTGATTGTTCCTGGCGCCTGTAGCTGTTGCCATGCTCCGGTGCCTTCACCTTGCTTGGACAATCAGCAATGAAGTGTCCACGCTCACCACAGTTGAAGCATCCTTCTGAACGCCTTCTATTTCGCCTGTTTTCATATACCCGCTTGAACTTGTTGGTGAGCAAAACAAGCTGATCATCATCAAATACCTCCAACTCATCATCTGCAATATGACACAAGGAGGACAAAGCAAAACTAGGAGTAGATGAAAGATTAGCATTAGTGTTAGTACTCCCAGAAACCAAAGCCATTGGAATATTTGAAGAAGAACCAGCTGTGGGATTGTTAAGCTTTTTTCGAAATTGGATGTCGATCCCTTTGGATTTAATCTTACTGAAAAGCTCATCAGTTGTAAGAGTCTCATAATTAGTAGACTCAACAATCGCTTCCACTTTTGTGCCCCAAACATCCAAGTCGAGCGCATGCAACAATTTGAGAGCCCTTGCATGATCATCATACGGCATAACCGTTATGTTGGCTTTCATTTTGTTCACAAGACTCAAAAATCGAGCGAAAAGATTTTCGATAGACTCACCAGGCGATTGCATAAAATTATCATATTCGCGCCTGTAAGTTTCAAATAACCGGATCTTCACTGCGTTGGTGCCCTCATGAAAATTTTGTAGAGTAGACCAAATCTCATGAGCAACTTGTTTGTCAGAAACACGATCAAATTCAGATTTGCTCAAAGCAGCAAAGAGAAAATCTACAACTTTGTTATTGTTTTCATATTTTGTAGCGTGAGCTGCATTTGAGGGATCAGCTGGAATCACATAAGTCGTATCAATTGTAATATTCCAAATCGCAATCCCTTTCCCCTTGAGAAAGGCACTCATGCGAGCCTTCCAGTACGGGTAATCGGTTCCATCAAAAGCAGGTGGATGTGAAGACGAAGTCATGATCGCCACAAGTAGATTTCACAATAGATTAGGTATGAGAAAACCTTAACCGGCTCTGGTACCAATTGTAGGACCGGAAAATGCGACCAGAGGGGGGTGAATGGGAGCAACTCAAAATAATTTTGCACGGAAGCAAACAGATCAAACTCCCAAATTTCAAGAACTTTAGCAAATTAGATCCAAACGCGAGGAAACTCGAAACATAGGTTTACAAGATCACTAGAAATCTATTCTCAAAATATTATGCAAGGAAATTAAGTATAAAATGCGGATCAAGAAAACCTAGATTGAAACCGACGATAAACCTGACGAAGAACAAATAGGCACGATGCAATGAAACGAAGAGCAATACTTAATGATAAAGTATTAAACCAAGTACTTGTTCTTACAAAATTACATCTAGCCTCCGCCCGATCGCCCTCCCTCTCTTGATTAGAGAGATCAACAAAAATCCCTCACTAGGAATTAAACCCTAGGCTAGACTGGAGAGAAGAGTGCACGCAAGAAGAGCTTCAGGGAGGCGGCTACTATTCACGGCGGCTACTGTAGCAACGCCCCCAAAAACCCTAAAACGCATACCCCTCAATCCTAGGTGCCACATATTTATAACTCATAGGGTGGCACTACCTAAATTACAAATCTGCCATTACGTAAATCAAATTAACGTAATCGGCGCGTATCACGCAATATCATCCTCCACGGCAAACAATCTCGATGTCCGCGATCCTTCCATCTAGCACCATGGCGTCCCGTGATCTCGCCGCACGACGATCCGGAATCTTCTCGCGATCGACAATTGTCCCCGTCTTCGGCCACGTCCGCCGCAACGAACGTCCGGGATCTTGGTTTTGTGGCTTAACCAAGAAACCGTCCACCAATGTTCTCTCGCTGTGTCGTCAGGTACAGTAGACATACACCGTACGATCTCAAATCCCTCGAACGCAAGTCTTGATCCACCCTTCACCGCTCTCGGTCCATCGGCGTGGCATCATATCTTCATTCTTCACACGTCGCCGCATGTTCAGTCTCCACCTATCACCTGCAACGACACCAACCAAGAGAAACGTCACACGCACACTGTGTTGTTCAATCACTCATCACAAGGTCCTAGCCCCACGGGCATCTCAGTTCCATGGGTTTGTGGCAGGTGGTCACGTTAAACTGCATTTCCATTTTCTCAATTGCTGCAAACTAGGATCTTTTATATGCATATAGTTTTCCTTCTAAATACAGTGAAGAAAATAGAATTGATGTACTATGTGCCCCCTGCTATCTTCTTAATTGCTTCGTGCCTTCTAGGTACACCTCTTGATGACAGCCCACTTCGTGCCCTAGAGGTAAGGGAAATATCCATACAACCATTCTACTCACAACTATTCCCCACTCACCAACCTTAGCTTGCATCTAAAATCTATGCCCATACCGCCATACGTGCACGGCGGCACTGATAATATGTATTGCTCCCACATGAAAATTGTCATCATGTACCCTCCCATCTTTAGATAACCACCTACCTGTTGGTTGGTGTGGATCTTTTGATGACTTGAGATACTATAGCGATTCAAATATATATCCATATTTACTTAAGGGTTAGCTGGAGATTGCGAAACAGGAGCAGAAGATTCATTTCTAGCAAGAGCCTGGAGTGAGAATGGAGAAAGAGGTTCCAAAGAACGCATATTATTCTTGGTCTTTAGGTTAGGGAAAGGAGGCATCAGGAATTTCATGTCTACATTCACGTTGTCAAGCTTCTCTTTGGTAGAACCAACTGGGATATATGCTACTGGACGAGACAGAAACATAGAGCCATAATGTGCGACGACTATTTTAATTGCTCGACAATATGAAATTTATAGAACAATGTAGTCCAGTGATGGAATCCTTTGAAATAACCTATTTTTTGTAAAGATAATAAGAAAATGAAATGCTTGAATGTATCAATGGAAATATCGTCTACTCATTTCTTTAAAACAATAGTCATTCATCAAGCAAAGGAGTTGCTGGAGAAGCTAATTAACTTGCATTTTCATGCCGGTATCCCATGCATCCTTTCTGAATTGCGGTCTGTTTGGTGTGCTCTTTATGACTTGCTTACATAGCTATTGCATAAATAGTAGCACGCATGAGCACGTCACCACTTTCGCTGTACCACAACACCAAAATACCAACAGATGTGGGTCGCTAAAAGTATAAATCACTGTCGAACTGTTAGTTGGTATAGATCTCCCGCGGACCTTCAGTTGGTATATCAGGTTACTCTAACTGTATATCAGTCGGTATATAGTTGGGGCGGTTTTTCATTTTTATATTTTTCAAAATTATTTTTTATAGAAATATATTTTCGGTTTCACAATTTACAGGTTTGTACACCTACCGCCCGGCAGGGGGGCGGCAGGGGGCCGGCCCCGTGCCGCCCCCTGCCGGGCGGTAGGGGCCTATATGTAATTAAAATTTATATTTTATCGCATGGAGGCCCCTACCGCCCGGCAGGGGGGCGGCAGGCTCCCCCCTATAAAAGCCGAGGTCCCCCCACTTGCATTTGCAGCAAACAACATCCATAGAGGAAAAAAGGAGAGACGTGGGGTGAGGGAGGGAGTTGCAACAGCGAAGCCCTGCCGGATTTTGGATCCGAACCACATGTAACCAATATTTCTCAACTTTGTCATTCTATAATTAGTGTTTTTTTATAATTATAACCGTTTAGGGTTCGGATTAGTAGTTATAATTGAAGCTGTACCATGATTTTAGAAATTGATTTAATTAAAATTAAGTCTTTGGATGGCCAGATATGTCGAGCAAGGTGGCGTTTCAAGTTCATTACGGTGATTTCTATGGAGTAAATCTATCATCATTGGAATGGAGACAGTGCAGTCTAGATAAACCCCTAGAGAGGAGTTTTGATTCCATACGCAAATGGCTTCACGGGAAGTTCAATGTGAATCCAAAGACTCATTTGCTTACGGTTCATACCGTGACTTCCTAGGAAACAAATGGGGATTTCTGGGAGTTGACGCTTATAAGTAGTACGGAAGAATGGAAACATTACCTGCAGGCAGCTCTTCAAAGAGGGTGGCCTCTCGCAATGGTAATTCAAATTCACCAGAAGGTCGGTGATTTAGGTGAAGGATCAACACACACAACATATGACTGGAATGAAGAGTTGGAAGAGGATAAAGAAGAAAAAAACGTACAAGCTACAGAACCAGAACCAGAACCACAAGGTTTTGCAGATGAAGGTGAGCGGATACCTGAAATTGTGGAGGACATGGAGAAAGAAGACCAGGATGCACAAATAATAGACCAATGTGGGGACTCATCGGACGATGAGTGCTTCCCAGTGCTAGGTGAATGGCATGAAGAGGGTTTTGGGAATCCAGTGGTACAAGATATTAGATGTCCGGAGTTTGAATACAGAGTGAATGAGGTCATATAATGGGCAAAATATCGTACCATTGAAGATGTGAAGGATGTTGTGAAGGTCTGGGCTATATCTCTGAGGAAGAAATTCAGAGTTTTGAAGTCTAGCAGCAAAGAATACGAGCTGAGGTGTGCAGATAGAGACTGTACATGGCGAGTGCATGCCTACAAGGGGAAGTTCAGAACACACTGGGAATGTTCAATTGTTACACCACATGCTTGTAGATTGACAGGTGTTGTGGGACATCACCGTAATATCACATCTACTTTCGTGGCCAAAAAGATGTATGGGGTGATTTTTGACAAAATAGATTACGAGCCTGCATTGATAATTAGGGACATTGAACAAAATTTTCAGTATGTGATCAGCTATGCAAAGGCTTGGCGGGTTAAACAAAAAGTGTTTGAGATGCAGTTTGGCACTTATGAGGCTTCATATGACAACCTACCTCGTATGCTTGAAGCAATTGTGCACAAAAATCCTGAAAGTGCTTATGATACATACAGTGTACCGAGCTTGTCGGGGGGGGGCAAGCATTTTGCTGCGAGCTTTCTTCTACATTGGTGCATGTGTGAGGGCCTTCATTTACTCCCTTCCTGTTCTGTGTATTAACGGCACTTTTCTGACAGGGAAATATAAGGGAGCAATATTGACGGCGATCGGAATTGATTGCAACAAGCAGATAGTTCTCATCGCCTTTGCCTTTGTTGAGAATGAGAACACTGAAAGCTGGTACTGGTTTCTTGAACGTCTTAAGATTCACGTTGTTGCTAAAAGGCCTAATGTTTGCCTTATCAGTGATAGGCATGCTGGTACTATAGCATTAATTAAATTAAATTGTTTTACAATATTAATGGATTCATACGTAACTTACTTGCAGATCACAAGTGCGGAATCCGGCAAGGTTTCGTTGTTGCAACTCCCTCCCTCACCCCACGTCTCTCATTTTTCCCACTATGGATGTTGTTTGCTGCAAATGCAGGAGGACCTCGGTTTTTATAGTTCGTGGGGGGAGCCTGCCGCCCCCTGCCGGGCGGTAGGGGCCTCCATGCGATAAAACAGAAATTTTAATTACATATAGGCCCTTACCGCCTGGCAGGGGGGCGGCAGGGGCCTGCCGCCCCACAGGCCGTTGGCAGGCCCCCTGCCGCCCCCCTGCCGGGCGGTAGGGATATAAACCTGTACATTGTGAAACCCAAAATATATTTCTGTAAAAAACGATTTTGAAAAATATAAAAATATAAAAAACGCTATAGTTGGGTTCAATTATCCGTCTGCGTATACAGACTTGGCCTTTTTTTTCTTTCTCCGTGCTCAACCACAGCCCACTTGCGAGTAAAACTTTGCCCAGCTCGGCCCACTTATGAAGCTGTGGTCTCAATCAGAAAAACAAGAGAACAAACCCTAGCTACCGGTCTTCAATATTCCCGGCCGCCGCTTCCACTGCTCTCCGTCCAAATCGTCGCCACCTCTCCCAAATCCTCCACTGCGCTTGCTCGCTCTCTCCAAAATCGCCGCACCGCGTCCTCACCCAGTACTCACCCCCGCCCCCACCCGAGATCCTGCTGCCTCTCGACCTTAATCTTGTCCGCGCCCTCCACCCAGATCCTGCGTGCATGTGCATCCTCCCTCGTCGGCGGCAAGAACAAGCTCGTGCGTTGTCCACCTCCCCGACTAAACACAGGTGACCTCGATTTAGTTCCTTTCTTCACCAGGCATCCCATCTCATTTGGGCTGATGTTGATTGGTTGGATAATCTAGCCAGGTGCGCACACGGTTTGGGGTGTCTGCGGTGAAGGAATTCCCAACAAGCCTGCAACTCAATGCCGCCTCCGTTCTTGCCTGCTTATTTTAGAGTATATTCATCTGCTTATTTTAGGGTATGTGGTCTTTGCTCGTGGGCTGCTCCTAGTACAAGTGAACTAGATCTGAGTTGATGTGTTCTTGATTTCTAAACTTGGCATTGTTCCGAGTCTTTCTCCAACTTATCCCTTATCATTAGATGGGAATTTATTCAATAAGTAGATCTGAAATTTGTCGAAGATACAAAGTCAAGAGCGTAACATGTGTAATATTCCAAGAGACCAGAAGTGAGAATGGGGAGATACCAAGAAGAACACATCTGTACTTGTAAATATTGTGGTGTGTGTCCTGATAGAATGGGAGACATAAGGAACTTCTGCCCTGCCTCTGATCTAATCCAATCTCGATCTAGGGCACTTATCAAAAAGAAAATCTAGGGCACTTTGCTAGCTTGTGGCACTACAACTGCATAAAGAATTTTTAGGATCCGGTAAAAACATATTTTCAAAGGTGGATGTGGTACCCGCCTTTGGTTCTTGCAGCTAACAATCATTTTATATGTGCGGGTTATATGCCCCCTACAAATGCATTTGTATGGCAGGTCATGGCGTCACCCGCCCCTACAAATCGATTTGTAGGGGCAGGTGAGCTCTTGACCCGCCTCTATCAATCAATTTGTAGAAAATAAAATATTAGAAGAAAAAACTTGAAAAAATAATAAAAATATATTCTAGGTAATTGGCCAACACCACAAGCCCCTCTGCTATGTGGGTACAATTTCTTTGACGAAAGATGGACGCTTGTGTAAACCGGGGCTCGAACCGCTTATCTTTAGCCTCACGTGTACCCTCTTCTATTACGCTATACAGTCACTTATGACTCTACGAGATACACTATTGTTTTATATTAACTTTGAAACAATTTGTGGCCGTGGATGATACCATCACCCGCCCCTAGTGTAACGTCCCGCCTCCCCGAGGCCGGGCCCGCTTACATCTGGCAGCTTTCTAAGACATAGACTGCCCTCACAGACCAACACAAGTCTTTCTGCACACTTTGTTCTCACTCGTGCGCACCCGGGAAGAACTTCCCGGTCGGTCACCCATCTCCAAATTGTTCCGGGCCAAGCACGCTTAACGTCGGAGTTCTTTAGAGATCGACTTCTGGAAAAGAAGTTGCAACTTGTTGGTATGAGTATTCTATTAATTCTATTAAGTCCTGGGTCGGGATGTCACATACTCATCCCCTTAAGAGATTGACGTCCTCTCTTGGCCACGTCCTATACGTCTAGTGCCAACAACACATGTGACACGTCCGTGCGTCTAGTGCCAACGGTCTTTGTGCATGTCCGTGCTTCCAGTGCCAACGGCGCATCCCAGATGCCTGCGCACTGACCCGCCACGCGCCCGTCCACATACCGGTGCCATCTGCGCCCCACGCGTCCGTGCTCATGCCCACGCACTTACGATCATAAATGCCCGTAAAACCGCGAAAGTCAGCTCTGATACCATTATGTAACGTCCTGCCTCCCCAAGGCCAGGAACGCTTACATCTGGCAGTTTTCTAGGACTTAGACTGCCCTCACAGACCAACACAAGTCTTTTCTGCAAACTTCGTCCTCACTCGTGCACACCCGGGAAGAACTTCTCAGTCGGTCACCCATCCTCAAATTGCTTCGGGCCAAGCACGCTTAACGTCGGAGTTCTTTGGAGATCGGCTTCCGAAAAAGAAGTTGCAACTTATTGGTATGAGTATCTATTAATGATATTAAGCCCTGTGTCGGGATGTCACACAAAGGAATCCATGTTTAGGGGCGGGTGACGCCATCGCCCTCCTCCCCCTCCAAAAAAATATTTTTCTATTTTATTCTAAAAATTCATTTAAATTTTTAAATATCATAGAAAGTTTTTTGGAAAAAGTGAAACTTACGCTATAGTTATTGTGAACTATAGATACAGAAAAAATATATCAAAGATATTTTAGTGTATATAAAGGTTAATACCATGGAAACTTTAAAATATGACTTGAGTTGTATGAGATAATATATATTCACTGGCATACGTAAGGCACAACTAATAAATGATCTTGTGATTCTAAAGGGTCTTAAATAAATAATGTATGAACTACGAAATTTTAGATCCTACCACTACAACTTTGATATGCAACTACTCTACATTCAATGTTTTTTTCTAAAAAGTAAAACTTGTAGCTTTTGAAACTAGAGAACTCATAAATAATTTTTTAGACCATTAAACGACGCTAAATGAAAAAAGTTATCAAAATAAAATTTAGTTCGCATCAAGTTCTATAATTTTGGTACAAAATTTGTCTTCATCCAAGATCATGAAAACGTTAGAAACTTTTATGTGTGAGACCATTTGTAGCGGCAGATCATGCTAGCACCCATCCTAGAAAATTGTTTTTAGGGGCGTGTGACGCCGTCACCCATATGTGGAAATGGTGGCCATTTACATGGGAGGGTGAGGGCGTCACACACTCCTAAGAATGCGTGACGGGCGATAGCATCACCCGCCCCAAAAAAATGATGGCCATTTTAAAGGACGGCCTGGTGATGGCATCACCTCCCCTAGAAATGTATTTTTGGAGGTAGGTCAACTACTAAAGTACCTCCGCTCCCTACGTAGGAGAGGGTTACCTTTTGACCTACCCTTAGAAGAAAACTGGGCGTTCTGTCCTACAAATTGTTTTTTTAGCTGTGTGGTTAATTAGTATATAGATAATGGAGAAATCGTTTCTAGAAAAAACTAGTATTAATACCGGTCAACGGGTACTAAACGTTCCTCCCAGAAATAATGAAAAGAATATATGATGAACCCTCGGGTGGTTCGCACATGTGCATCCTATTTATGCATGCGTGGCGCAAGGATTCGAACCCACGACCTCCGGCTTTGCATGTTATTTTCTTACCATCCCACCTACGTATCACATGTGATTGGGTGAGAGTAGATTTCCTTTTGAAGTAACTTGTGCAAGACCATTTAGTACCGGGCCAAGACACTGACCAGTACAAATGTCAACCTTTCGTACCGGGTGGTGCCATTGACCGGTACTAAATGGCCATGCCATTTTAGTATCGGGCCAAAATACCAACCAATACTAAAAGGTCACATTTAGTACCTATTAGTGTTTTGGTTTGGTACCAAAATGGTTTCAGGGGCTTTCAAATTTATTAAAGCCAGTACTAAAATGAGTCAGTGCCGCCTTTTGTATCCGTTAAAAAATGACCGGTACTAACCTCTGTGCGATAAAAAGTCATTTTTCTAGCAGTGAATTCAATAAGCTCGTGAAAAATATATTGCAAATGTTCTAGTCGCAACCAATGGATTATTTAGCAAACTGCAAGATACAGGAATGTATGGAACGCGCTTCCCCCTACCCTAATCCCCTTTTATCCTAGGTTTTTTCTGAAGCAAAAAAATGCAACAACCTATCTGCAAGTTTCAAATAACCTGAAGCGAGTCATTACTTACGGTCTCACACATGCTAGTTTTTATATGTTTCGAGGTCCCCGACGCCCTTTTGAAAGGCTGGTGTAATTGTTATTCAATCTTTAGAGCCACATGACTCGTTCTACGGGCCTGATATGCTGCTAGAGATGATAAGCCATACACAAGAACTTGTACCAAAACTCATCCAAATACGAATAGGCCATCCAAAAGCATGTGCCACATGAAAATACACAATATCTCATCAAAAAGTGCTGAATAGGCAGCTCCCAAATGTGGTAACAACAGTATTACAGTACATTGATAACTAAATTGTCACCTCTCTAAAAAAGTGGTGTTCTTGTTGACCACCAAAATTGGAGTTTAGATCAAAATGTAATAGTTTTTTAAGTTGGTAGGTAGGCAGGCCCACGCTACAATAGGAGTGATCACGCTACAGTACCCTGGCTCCGTTTCAAACCCTAAATTCCTTGCCCCCTACCTGCGCCACCACCCTTTGGCCGTGAAAACAAAGGAGAGGAGGGATAAGAAGAGAAGAAAGGAGAGAGCGGATTTGGGTACATCGTCGCCTATTCTCGCCATTCCTCTACAGAAATCGGTCAGGCTTCCTTTCCTCTCCCTATTTTTCCCTAATTCGGATCTTTTCCTCACCGTGACCCTTGCCTCTAGGAAAATGGTGGGGAATCGTTGTTGGGATCGTCGCCATTGCCGTTGCCTTTGTTGCTCTCAAGGAAAAACCCTAGGTGAGACCTAACCCTGCTGTAGAACATGTTTTTCCTTTGGTCTTAGAACTTTTTAGCTCATGGGAGTAGCGGTATTAGTCACCCTTTGGACTAGGGTTAAGGGTTTACTCTCCTCGCTTTTCTCAGCACACCATCAATTTCCATAGTTTCTGTTCATAGTAGTTTTTCGTGCTCTTAATAATCTAAAAAAATTAAACCTTGTATGAGTAAGATTAGAGAAGAATTAAAGATCTTTACATGGCCGCAGAGGACACCTCGATCGGATTTAAGATGAGGGAGAAACTAAAGTTGGAATCTAACTATTTTTCAGTCTCATAATTGTGTTTAGCGTCTGTTAACTTGAAGTTGAGGGAAACATAATGGCATATTTAGACTTTTAAGTAGTTATAATAGTTGAAGAGATTTTTGCAAGCTTTCCAGATTGGTAAAGTTCATATTCGTTAGAATTCTGGAGCTTCAGTTATGACTATGTTAGTAGGACTGTTCTGAAGAATCTGTCAAATTATTAGATTAAGCTTAACCTCAAATTTACCCAAGGTTGACAATTTTTTCTCTTAGAAATTGTAGGATATGCAGTTACCTTTAAGATGGAAAAAGATGAGATTTTTTGTCCATCAGGATTGAAGGATATGAAAAAAATAAGTTATAGTGCTGCTGTCATGTCTAGATTGGAGTGTTTTGTGTGAGAACATTGGGTTTGGGCGTAGGAATGCTTTACTTGATATATTTATTTTGAAGTGTGTTTATTTTGGTGTTGACCTATGCTTGTGAACGAGTGGTGCGCCGACCGTGCTTAGCTCACGTTCTTGATCTTCGGTGAAGGTAAGTAAACGTGGTGACGTGGTCTAGTCACTTTAACTTTGCTATTTGAATTGCCTCCAATTAAAGTTCAGAAGCTCACACTAGCCAGAAGATATCTGAATTTGGTTTTATTTTTGAATTATCTATTTATCTACTTGTGGCATTGCTCTTGTAGTTATAAATTTTGGAGGTATATGGAGTTCATGCATTGCAATCATACATTTACAAATCTCATATTAAATATGCATATGAAGAAATCGTAGCTGGATTGGTGCAGCAAGTGCTGGTACAACAACACACGTTGAGATATAAGCATATAGCAATGTGGTTGCATCCCTTACTTCTTACTTCTTTAGGATTTGTGGGTAGAAGTAAAGTCATGTATTGCATTGCACCATTTGCATGTGCATTGAAGCATTGATGTGAAGTTTCCATATATCTCTCTACCTGACGTTATTATTTATTTTCTCAATATGATACTTCTTTTATATCAATTTGTTAATCCAATATTTAATCAAATTGTGATTTAAATGGCTTGGTTAAAACAGTTTGCTTGCTGAGTTTTTTTTCATAAACCTCATATGTTTTTCCCTCTCCGAAAGTTCTTAGTTGGAGGGTGTAGCATTGGATGGGAGTAGCAGCATGTGCACATACTTATCTATATATGTTGAACAAATGTTTCTAATACCATGTTTGGATGTGGAGACTCTGATGTTGTTTTAAATTCTCTGGTGTGGTTCAGTTTGTGAAATGTTTATTTCACTCCAGTGTTTCTTTTATCTATCTGAACATTTGATATGTTGATTCCGCTTGCTCTTTTGTGTATGTAGCTCTTTCTTTTTTTTGTGTGTGTGCGCGCGCGTAAGGCTGGATGGAAAGCTCGTGGCTTGGTAGCTCGCTCGGCTCGGCTCATTAGTGGCTCGGCTCGGATCGGCTCGTTGAAAAAAATTAACGAGCCGAGCCAAGGTTTTAGCTCGGCATTTTATTGAGCCGGCTCGAGCCGGCTCGCAAGCACCAAGCGGCCCAGCTGCCCAACACCCCCCCAAAGGCCCAACCAACAAAACGTTGAAACCCTAAACTCCCAGCCCCTCCCTTCCCCTGCACTGCACGGCGGCGGCTGCACCCTGCACCCCCTCCCAGCCCCTCCCTTCCCCCTGCACTTCTTGCGCAGGCTGCCACATAGCACCGTCCTGCAGTCCCACACCCCCGCCGGCCGCCGCCACCGGCCCTGTAGCCCTGCTCGCTGCCCGCCAGGCCGCCACAGCGACGCACTGCCGCCACAGCGACACACTGCACAGTCTACACTGCACCCCCATCGCCACCGGCCTGCTCCTTGCCCGCCATGCCGCCATAGCGCCGCACCGCCGCCCTGCACCCTTGCCGCCACCGGCCACGGCTCTGGTTCTATCTTGCCGTCCTATGCGCCTTCGGCGATCCGGCCTGCCCCCTGCACTGCCCAGCCCCTACGCTACTCGGCGTGATGTCGACCGGGGCTGGCCCCCTCTCCCCACAGCCATGGAGGAAGACCCTCGAGACCAAGCACAAGAGAACCCAGACTCTAGGCTTTGGCTCGTCTAGCTGGCTGGTTTTTTTCGAGCTGGCTCACGAGCCAAACGAGCTAGCTCAAGCTGCGAAACGAGCCAAGCCGAGCCTGACTTTTAGCTCGGTCTGGTAATGAGCCGAGCCGAGCCAGCTCGTTACCATAATGAGCCAGCTCGAGCTGAGCCGAGCCGAGCCAAGCCGGCTCGACAGCCAGGCTTATGCGCGCGCTTGTTTTAGCTGTATCGTTGTGTGGCAATACTCTTACTCCTATCCACCCTGGGGAAGGAGAGCTGAGGGCGTTCAGCCCTTCTCCGAGCGACACGTGGAGGGGAGACGCCCGACGCGGGGCCTGGGCTGCCGGCTCTGTCATCGCGCCGCGCCGCTCTCGCTGTGGGTGGGGCCGCGGTGGGTTGCCGCACCGCCTCGCCTGCGGCTGGGGCCCGCTGGGGTCTCGCGCTCAGTCTCCTGGGGGGGGCGCCCGTTCCAATCCCACCCCCTTTCCTTGTGCTTTCGCTGGCTGTGAAGGCGGAGTAGGGTTTGGGGAGGTCCAAATCGCGCCGCCATCGGAGTAGAGCTTCAGTGGAGGAGTCCAGCGGTGGCGCGTCGGGCGCAGCCGCCGACCGACGCCGCCCTGCTACACTCGCGCGCTTTCGCCGGCCGGAACTCTTCACCTGCATTGGGGATCCGTTTGGTTGTGCGTTTCTTTTCCGATTTGCTGCCGATGCTTCCCTTGCTGATTCATGTCCCCCTTGTGCGTGTTCCTATCTTCGACGGTGCAGGGTCGTACCGATTGCCTGGCTCTGCTCTCCTCTTCGGGTAAGGTCCAGATCCGTTTGGTTGTGTGTTTCTTTTCCTATCTCCTGGTCATGCTTACCTTGCTGATTCATGTCGCCGGCCCTTCGGCTCAATCCCATAGTCCTCCCCCATTGGCCGTGAAGAAGGTTCAATGTCGTGGCCGTGGAGGAGGTGGCGGATTCGTCGCCGGCGAGGAACGCACAGCAACAACAATCAACAGTAAAGAGGTGGGTGGACTATAGATCTGCAAGGGGCTCCATCAACGGCGGGAGGTCTGCTCAGAGTCCCTTGCTCTGATAGTCAGATACAAGCTTGTGCCTCTCCCTCTCCCTCTTACATTGGCCCGTTCCCCATCCTCCCTGTGCAACCTTGGGCAGCCGCCTGTCCTCTTTACCCTCCTGCAGCCACAGCCTCACATATGTTCTTGATTGAGGTGCTTCGCTGCCGGATGCAGGCACCTTCTCAGTCTTCCTTGAGTGCGTCATTGCATCATTAGTTGCCGTTGTTGGCTATAGGTGACGAGTCCAGATGACCACTACATGGTTACTGCTCTCTGTTGATTGCAACTAATTGTTGTTTCTGTCTTTGATAAGCTGGATAATCACTAGCCATTTTATTTTTCAGTTATTTGTTGATGAATCTAGAGATACTAAAACAAAATGCATCTTTGGCATTACAGGTGAATCCCAATTGGTTCCACTACATTGGCCTGTACGTAAACCTTCTAACCTCTTCGACTTACAAATTATAATATATCTGATCACTTTAAGCTGTTGTATGTTGGAGAAATCTGAGAGTATTCCTGCTAGGTTTGAAAAGGGGGGAATTTACTAATAACCTGCAGGGGAAATATTTAGCAATTACATACACATGAAACGATCTATCACGGTATCTTCTTTGTCGGAATTTTTAAAGAAAATACCTTACATTAAGATTGACGATGTACTAAAATTGGAGCTGGTTAGGTATATGTAGCTTCAGCATGCTCTCATTTTAATCAATTTATCAAACTAAATTTTTTTTTAATATAGCTCATGGCATCAGGGGGCTCTGTTTCGTGTTTCCTGTACATATAGGCCTGACAGTTTTCTTATTTTGTGATGAAAAAAGTCAGACATAGACAATAAGGAAAATGAATTACCAAGCGAGAGTGATATGATCGATGTAATAAAATTGGTATGAAAAGTTGTTACTATATTTCCTCCACGCCTCTTAATTGTACATGAAAGAAAAAATGTGTATCGATTTTTCTTTGTGTCTATTTCTTTTATGGAACCTGGAAAGGTATTTTCCATCAAACCATGTTATGTATTACTAAGGTGTTACAGTACATGTGTAATTACCTTTGCTGATGATAAATTAGCCATTTGTAATCTTTGCTGACTAACAATCATATGATTTGTTGTCACTGTGTTACATGAATATTTATTCTAATTGCACTTCCTATCTTTTGTTTTATGTTGTTACTATGTTTATTTTTTATTCCTCTATTTTCTGGGTGCCTTTTCTTCCTGACAAAGGTGAATGTTCCGCTAGAGAGATTAGTTTTTTTAAAAAAATACAGAGAGATTAGTTTTCAGGATGTCCTTCAATAAGCATGATACGCCTTACTGGCTATTGTTTGTTCAACGTTAGTTAAAGCATATCGATTTCCAAAGATTTTGATGTGTACCATTTTTCCCTTTTTCATTTTTTCATAGCCTTGCACTATATCTCCACCTTTGCAGTATACACATATATGTTGTTACTTGACTCACTTTTAATGATGTCTGATGCAGATAGCCTCTCTTTTGCCAGTAAATCCTCTCTTATATCATTAGCATACTACTTCAATTGTGACTTGGTGATGCGGGTACCAAATCATTTCATTTCCTGATGATGATAAGTCAATTGTGGCCTGGTGACGCAGACACAAATCATTTCATTTCCTGATGATGAGAAGTTAATTGCACGGTGAGTGTGGAAAAATCAGTTCCGGCGAATCATTCCTACTGCCAACTTTTGATGTTCCAACTCGATTTGAGATTATTAGAATTGCAAAGTACAAGCTAACTAATCTGTAGGCTGATTAATATTAACATGCTGCAACACACAATGCTATGTTTATGCTATTAGACATGCCATTGGCCCTGTAATAATATGAGCAGCTTTGCAAAGGATTGCATAATTATGGTGACAGATACTTTCTCATGTTACTAATTGTTTTATAGTAATTGTGTGAGTCACGGATCCTTTTGGGGATTCTTCTTCTCATGGAATTTTGTTGCAAACACAAGTATCATTCATTCGATGTCAATTCCTTATCCGTTCCAGCTTTTTTTGGGATCACATGAATGAACTAGATCTTTGCCAACAAAGCTTTCTTTGATTGTACCTGTATCTCTGCCGAGATGAGATAATACTACTATTATTTGTATGTATTGTTGTACATTTTAATTGTGCTTTTCTATTCAGGCCAATTGTATTATGTAGCCGACTTCTATACATATACTGATATACAGTAGAGTATATTGTATATAGCTGACTTTTATACATATATATTTTAATTTCTGAATATGTTCTATGAACAAATAATATTTTTAGTTGGTGGATCCAAACATTTGCAACTCTACATTGTTTTGCCACTATAGAGAGGCCAACCTAATGCTGCTGCTCATCCTCTACTGGCGCGGCGTAGCGTGCCAATCTTCCTAGTGCTTTAGAACGTTGCTGCTGTTCCGGGTGTTACAGAGCAAGCTGGGCATTCTTGCACTTGTGTTTGTCCCTACGGCGCCTAACATTCCAAGAAAGAATGGTAATTGCTATGGGTGAGCTAACCATATAAGAACCAAATAACCACCAAATTAAGTGAACCACAGCAGAGAAGGCTGGGATAATGAGCAAGCCCACAATATAGCATAAAGGTAAGTTCATGCCCCTGTAGCTGGGGAAGGCTCAAGGAAGAGTTCCTCCCTGGAGAGTTTAGCCAAAAGAAGTACAAACCAGAGCCTTTCTAGGAAACTGGACACATGATCGATTAACCAAACAATTCAAGAAGCATCAGATCGCGCACGCTGGTTTGATTTCTCCCACAAGACAGGCATCGATGCACCTATGCTTCCTTTGAGCTCTAGCGGTAGGTTGACCACAGCGTCCACTTCTCTAGCCTTCTCCTCCGGCGAGCTAAACGAGTCGCCCCGGGAGTAAAAGAAGTAGCATACCTTTGCACATCTTCCAGAACAGCTCCTTGCAGGGTCTAGGGACGGCGCCTTCCTTCTTGAGAACCAGTCTTAGGAGGTCTCTCCTGCAGGTGTCGATAGGCTTCTGTATCTCCCTTCTAGCCTCTGCTATGGACATGGAGCCGCCACTCTGAATGACAAGGAGAGACACGCTATTCACCTTGCCCTCGTTGTACTCCCTCTGCATCAGTACATCAGTCAACAGTTTGTGTTGTACTTTACAAAAGATTTAAATTTGAAATGCAGCATACCTCGTAAGTCTGAACATCGTTCAAAAGACGGCCGCATGTGCTCATTAGCCTAAACAACTCGTTGTATTCTAGGTCTTCAACAACAGATTCTGGGATCTTTGGACCAACAAAATACAATGCTGGGAGCACAATGGGGCCTAGTGCAAATGTCAAAGCTGCATTCGTTATGTATTCTTTTGCTGTTGGGACGTATTTACTAATCCGCCACTCTACCTCGGTCATCATAGACCTCAGCAGATCCAGCCACTACAAAGGCCATTGAACACGTCAATACCAAAAACTCAACAAATAAATAAATAAAAAGATTGCCAAACTAAATTTGACTTGGGACTTACTATTTCTACTAGATGTTTGGTAACATCACGGTCTTGTAGCAAAGAAGCCTTTTCTCCAAGCTCGTTTACTGAAGTGTAAATTGCAGAAAACACAATCTCTACGTGTTCAGAGTAGAACTCAATTTTGTGGTGCTTGTCCCACCTATATAAAATTAAAACCATCGAAAAAAAAGAGAGATAGGTAGAGAATTAGACCAAGAAACCATCACATGCTAACACAGTGGAGTTAAGGGATGAGGATCATACATCTCAACTAGTGTGACTAGGTTTCCCAATTCTTCTATTGATCCTCCAACATCAAAAAAGTCATCAACAACGGTTGTTAGAACACCATTTTTGGCCCATAGAATGCGAGCGTCCGACAGTTCAGGAGTGAATATGGTGCCCGCAGCAGAGAGGTAGAAGTACTCCAACTTCTGCCGTGCAAATGGTAACTGGTCGAGCCTGCTCTCTTTCACCCAGCTGCGATGACAAGTTTTTCACCACAGATAAGCTGAACTGTTGTTTGTTGTTTTGCATAGCACAATAATAGAGCTGGACAAACAGATTTATTACCTGTCGAGATAACGAAGTTCTTCCTGGTAAGTATCCTGGCATGCACTGAAATCTCTGATAGCCAACGCTAGAATATCATCGTTGGTATAACATGACCTTTTTCAAATAATATACCATTGGATCGGTGTTAAGTATACATTAAAATGGTTTGATAAAATAAAACTATGCTTTGTGGAACAATAAGAAACTTACAAGTATGATGCTTTTAGCATCTGGTCTACTGTAAAATTGAAGTTTTCGATGTTCCTCCTATGGTCAAGACGATCCAATGTGGTGTAGAAAGGAAATTCCAGAGCATGTTCCACCTGAAAATGCACAATATTTCATTTAAAACTGCTGCCTGCCAACCCCGGCCCAAACGTGGTAACAACAGTGCAGTACAATAATATTGATCACTAAATTGTCACCTCTCTAAAGAGTGGCGTTCTCTGCAGTCCACCAGATCTCAGCTGTTCCTTCAGCAAGCAGCCTGACCATGAGCCTATGCTGTCCAAGGTAGACTCATCTTCTGAGATACTGACTTTCGAAGCCTTGTGCAACTCTAATAGGGATTTTCTATCATTCAAATATCCTTCAAGTGAAGGATTTAACCCGGATGCTTCAGCGACATGATACAGCTCATCTGCACAACATTTTGATCTGGGTCAGCGTGTTAAAACTTGCAAGTAGCTAGGAAAAACAATTAAAAAAATGAAAAGTACCTCCAGTAACAAATTATTTTATGTTGTTGATTTTTTTAGTCTCCGCGAAGAAATTTTGACCACTATTTTTATATTATAATATTGTTATACAATTAGCTTCTAATAATTATGAATGATTTTTACCTTTCCAAACTAAATGTTCTGAAAGCTATATTGGCAGTCAAATTTCAAATGTCTGAACAAATCTTGATAAAAAGGCGTCAATTATTCGGGCGTGACCAAAGGTAGTATATATGTAGCCGGGGTAGGAATTCCAGCAAATAAGTATACCAGCAGTAACATTGTATCCGTTCATCCGAAGGATCCGAAATGCCATTGCACAAGTTGCCACATCCAGCATGATGTCCTCATCTCTCTGTAACCAGCAGCTGTACGTACATACAATGATTGGCGTCAAGTACAGGAGTTGGTAGCTGATGAAGAGGATTAGATCATGACGATTAATTAATGCTTACTAAAGATATTGGTACCTGTATGTCATGTCCAGGATACGTTTGATCTCACCATCGAAATGCCGGGAAATTCCCATGTTCTGAAGCACATCGATTTGCTCGAGCTGCTTCCTTATCGTTGTATCTGACGATGTGCCCTTGTTATGCAGTCTGCTTGTGCAACGGCTAACTGAAGCAAAAGCATGAGTTTCCATAATCTTTTTGCTTAATTAATCTGATCGAGCTGGACGTTTGCTTACGCAAATTTAGCTTAAGTTCTTACAGTTTTTGGTAGGACTTTTTGCACGTTGTTCTACCTCAAAAGTTTTGTATAGCACCAAAACGGAATTGCCTTGGCGGCCAAAAACTGCCAAGGAAAGTACGAAAACCGTGAAGGAAATGGTCCTTGGCAGTTCTTGTCATCTGCCAAGAAATATATATTTCCTAGGCTGTTAAACACTACCGCCAAGAAAATCACATTTTCCTTGGCGGCTTTATTTCGACCGCCGAGGAAAGTAGCCGCCAAGGTAATTCCAATTTGGTGTAGTGAGTGAACCTTACTGGCCACTTGAAGAAAAGAAGAGACGAGATCGTCGATCGAGATGGGTGTCAGTCTCGCTTTCTTTTCCGTAAATAACAAAACAAAAGAAATCAGAAAATGAACTACTCATTAGTATAGAAATGGCCTTTGATCTTTGACATTTGTTCAGACAACACATAGTCCCGGTAATCTAGGCATTAGTCCTTGCTCTAACTGGTAGAGGATGGGAGGGCTCTTTAGTCCCAGCCACCAACCAGGACCGAAAGTTCAAACCTTTTAGTTCCGGAACCCGGACTAAAGGGTCCACCAAGGTTTGTGCAAAAGGAAGCTGTCCCAAGTAAATTTATATGTGTCTTGCAGGTAGGGTGATAAAGAAGTTATGAGTGAGGCAAGAGGTCTCACTAAGGTTCGAATCCTAGATGCACACGTACTATAATGGGTCAGCACGACAAGGTTAAACCTTGCCCCATGCCGTGCCCTGGCCGGCAGCTCAGCCCATGGGCATGCCTAGTTGAGCTGTGCGTAATCGAGCTGTGCTTTGTCGGGCTCGGGCCGCGGTGCCATGCCGTCGGGCGACCCATTTGGCCATTTATTGACGATGGTGATGATCTATCTATATACTATAAAGATCGTAAATAACTGAAAATATTTTTCATTCAAATTGGGCCCACCTTACCCCTCGTGTAGATGGACATATAATTAGAAACCCTCATGGTGATGATCTATCTATACTATAAAGATAAAAAAATTCAATGAGGATTTGTTAGAACGTATAGTTTTAGCATTAAAATTCTTCTTACTGTACTTTTTTTAAAAATACGTGTGTGTTGCTAGTACCCCTAAAAAAAACTGGTGTGTCAATGAACGCGTGCATGTGACTTGTGAGTTTGCATCGCCGTGGGCATGCATAGACGTTGTGCGCTCGATACAGCCGGCGGCGGCCCGACCTCTGGCGGCCGGGCAGGCTCCTTGCACCGGACCCGGCGGGTAGTAGGGGGTCGACAAAATGCATGGCGTCGTCGCTAGCTCGTGAGCGTCGATCGAGGTCGCCGCTTGGGATGATGATGAGATGGATCGAGGAAGGAGCTAGCTAGCGCGGGTGGGGAGTGGGTGCAAAGCGACCGCGACCGCGGCCGCTCCCAAGTCGACATTCCGACCCATTTGCATTGCATCAGGGTTTCAGGTTTAGCATCTTGATTTGACATACATTTTTTGTTGCATCTGATTAACGTTAACGCACGTCCCTCTACTTGTATTATCGAGGTTTAGCGTCTTGGATTCTTGGTTCATACATTTTTGGTTGCATCTGATTAACGCACGTGCCTAGCTACTTGCATTATTATTGGGGTACTCATCATTGATCGAGCGAGATGTCTACCTACTCGTATGTATTAACGTGTTATGTGCATGCCTACGGTCCTAGTCGTAGTTTAACATTCAAGGGGAAAAAATAGTATAATAATACCTCGGTTCACCCCCGGGCGCGACGCTCTGCTCCGTGGCGTCGGCGGCATCCTCGTCATCCCCCTCGGTAACGAGCCCAAGCGCTGCCCGCCGGAGCCGACTAGGCAGGCCGTCGGCGGGAGGGAAGAACCCGCAGCCAGCAGCTTCACGGCCGTGGCCATCGTTTCCTCGTACGTATTGGTGGCTACCTTGGAAATCCAAAAACATTTCAACTTGATGTCTCGCAATCTCGTGAAGGAAAAAGAATCAAGAAAAGGCAGGGGTTAGCCACCGGCAAAAGGAGGAAAATCAATCACCTCTCGAGGAGGCAAGGCTCACTCTCACTCGACGAGGAGGCTCCGTGAGACCGGCAAAAGGATAGGAGGAGTACGGGCGCGAGAGGAGGAAGGCGGGGGGAAGAAATAGGATCGGAGGAAGGGAGAGGGAGGAAACTGGAAAGGCGAGGCGGGCGCTGCAGGAGGAAGACCCCGGTCACGTTCTCGCGCTGCTGAGCCTGCTCGCCCCCCCCCCCCCCCCCCACCACGAGGAAGACACCAGTCACGGTCGTCCTTTTCTCGGCCGACCGAGAAAAGAAATTGCTCCTGCTTCGGTACGAGGAATCTCTGCTGTTCATCCAATAATTATTAGGGAGCATAGGAGCATGCTGTCCCCAGCGCCTGCCAATGCCTCATGGTCGTGGTCATCCCCGAGATCACTTCGCCGCCCTGAGCTCACCGTGTCCCCTGATTGGTAAAGTCGAGTGAGGGCCGGGTGGCATGCATTTCCCAACAGAACAGGCAGCTGGACACATTTTATAGATATATATAATATAGATTGGATCAAATTGTTCAGGCAGCCGACATCTCCATGTTGCTCGTCTGCCTCTCTCGCATGTCGTGTTGCACCGACGGCCGCACGCGCTGTCCTTCGCCTCCACATGGGGCACCCGCTCCCTCGTATCCAATGGCAAGCATCACGCCCTGCTCGCCCTCTTCTTCGACCTCACCATCACCAAGTATGCGGCCGCCTCGTCCCTTGAGCCAGTTTCTGGGTTCTATTTCGTCACCTTTGCCAATGCTGAGGTGCTCCTGGACTCCTGGTGTTCGGCGACCTCGCCGCCGAGTTCGTGAAGGCCAAGTTCGAGGGCCAAATCGCCGGGTGCGGTTCTGCCCCAAACATGCACGCGGCGCTGGAGCACGATTGCGTCGGCTGCGCCGCCACCTCCAGAGGTGATGAACTTGCAATCTGTGAAGTCTAGTCTATGTTGTAAAGTTCGAAAATAATTGAGAATGTTTCTATCACTTATATTGGGCCCGCCTTATCCTTCACATTGGACCCACGTGTCGGGGGAGGGAGGTAGGATGAAAGATAGACCCATTAAAATTGCATGTTCGAGAACATTTCTGCCAAAAAATATTTTTTTTCTCCGCCCGTGCATACCCCTCTACCGCGCGCACCTACCTCAGTACCCGAGCCTATCCGTCGGGCGAGATGCCTCCACCGTGCGCGCCCCGTCCAAGCGCGTCCACCACGTCGCCACCCCTGCGCCGCAGCAAGAGTTGCTTGTCGCCGAGGCGATGCCCGCTCGCAACGCCTCAGCCAAGCGCGTGTCAACCCCACCGCTGCCCGCGCCACCGTGTTGTGCCCACAGCAGCTGGCGCATGAGCTTCATCGCTGCTGGTGCTTCCCGTTCCATTGAAGTAGAGGCGCAGAGCAGTCGGAAATAGCTAGTCAGGCCTCGCCTCTCATGTTCTCGCGTGCGCTCTGCGCCTCTCGCCTCCCTCTCCCCATCTGGTCCTCCTCCCGCTCCATCTCCCCACACACCTGCGCCCGGAATTGCTTGTCATATGGCTGACCTCGTGGCCTGGGAGGAGGCCACAGCCTTCACGGGGCCCGTGGCGCGCGCGTCCTGTGGGAGGAGGCCACCGCCTTAGCGGGAGCCTCTGGGAGCTGCTTGCGAGAGGCAGTTGGCCCGGTTGCAAATAGATCCCTACAAAAAATCTAAAATAGAATCCTATAGTATAAATCTTAGTGGTTTTACAAAATCCCCTATAGAAATGTAGAACCTTGAGATCCAGTCCAACCTAGACTTTCTGCATAACAATCCTAAGATTTTTCCCAATTCATGAGCACTATTCAATGTGTCTTGCGAAATCTCCTGCTAGCCTCCGAAGTATAGAGTGAATAACATTTAAATCTCTATTCCTATATCTTTAAACCTCAGCCGCTTAATTATTTTAGCTCTACTCCTATTGCAATAGGTTTATATCGACCTGAGCTATGAGATAGCAGTGACGTCTACCATGGTATATATTTTTATGATTTAATCTGTATATTCATTTAATTAATATACAATTTAATGCATTTTTGAATTAATAGCTAATTAGATTTTTTTAAATGAAACGCAATATGCACGTGCTTTTATGCTAGTTATAGTATACTAGGACGAAGATGCTGGTCTGGAGATCCGTCCGGGGCGCCGGAGCAGGTACTTGTCCTTCTTGCAAGATAGAAACAGGAGCAGCAGCTTGATTAGTTGATTAGCTTGTTTCTGATTTATTGATTAGTGCTTCTCCTGATTAGTTGACTAGTTTCTTGGCCCATCGGTGATTTATTGATTGGCATTCTCTTGATTAGTTGGTCTCAGATTTGGATTGTTCACATGCAACCGAATATATATATATAATAAAAGATCAGAATGGACAACCAGAGAGGGGGAGTGAATGAGAGCTCTTAAAAAATTCTTTTCGATGAGAACAAGGCCCTATGTTCCAATTCAACTCAACACATCTCTCTCTTCTAACCGCCAAAGTGACACAAGCCAACTCGTGATGTGCTCACCCTAGAAACGGTTAGGCAAAACTCAACGCAAAATGGAAACAGCCGAAAAAGCTTTTCTCAAAAGATTTGCAAAAGAGAGTTCTTCACAAGTTCACTTAATTAACCAAGCAAGAGATGATTCACCAAAGATTGGCAAAGCTCAAAATTAAGCAAAACAAAAGCTTAACTAAAAATCCAATTAAGAGTCTCGCCAAAAATATTAGAGATAATCAATATAAAAGAGATCTCTTAAATAAGCATGCAAAGATTGGCATAGATTATCAAGCATAACTATTACTTAATTCAAGCTAATAAAGCACGCAAGGAACTAATCAACAAGAGCTACACAAAGCAGAGATTTTCCAGTACTAGTGTAGACACAGAGGTGCTAATCAATTAATCAAAGTATGAAATCAAGGAGCAAAGACATGTGCAGAAAATAAGCGAGAGAAGAAGGAATATGCTTGCTCACTGTGCTGCTGGGCACCATCGGCCTGGCCTGCTGCACTGCGGCTTCTGCTGGTCCCCACCAATGACTGGGCTGCTTGCCCAAGCTGGCAGTGTGCGCTGGCCAGCGCAGCGATGCTGGGCTGCCGGTAGTCAAGGGCCCGCGTGCCCCTGCCTGATGGACTCAGATTCGGTAGCAATGTCACCGAGCACTGCAGCTTAGCTGTGACATTCGACATGCTTGAAACCGTTCCACTACTATTGCCCGGTCACTGCTCGTCACTGTAGCATATACACTGTTCATTAAGGTCTAGACATTGATCTCGCGATAGACGGTTTCAAGCATGTCAAATGTCACGGCTACGGTGCTCGATGACATTGCCCGACTATGTCACCGAATCTGAGTCCCTGCCTGATTGTCTGGGCCACCTTGCCTGGGCCGCGCGTCGCCCCACCTGCGCCGCTGGCGTGTGGTCGAGATGGACCGCCTGCTCTGCTCTGGCCCACGTGGCCGGCCTCCCACGCACCACGTGCGTGCGCTGGCCGCCGCAGCTGGTCGACGCCCGCTTCGTCCGCGTGCTGCCCGAGCCCGAGCAGGCTCCAGCGCCGCCGCTGCAAGCCGTGCTCCGTCGGTCACGCGCTACTGCACTGCTGCAGCGCGTCCCCTTCCTTCCGTGCGGATCGAATCGAATGGATCTGCACACATGAAGAAAGAAAAGGAAAGAACAAAGCAAAACCGAAATTTCAAACTAAAATTACCGTGTTGTTTATTTTCAAGACTAAAGTTTAGTACTCCCTCCGTCCCAGAATAAGCGCGATTCTCGGACCGGATGCGAAAACCAAGATGTATGTAAAATTACGAAAATGCCCTTGTAAATGAGCGGTGGGAGACCGAGAACAATCCAGAGCGTCCTAACGTTTCAGGCTTGGATGGACTCCACGTGTACTTGCACGCAATCTGATGCAACTTTGGGACAGCAGCATTGGCACTGCAGCACCTAATGCTGCGTTTATTTTGGGACTTTTTTTGAATCGTAGAAGTGTAGTCAATGCGGGACGGAGGGAGTACCTATCACATCACGGAGAATCTTGCTATTTAAAAGTATTAAATAAAATTTGTTTATAATTTTTTTTACAGATGAGTGCACGAGACGAATCAAATGAGCCTAATTAATCTATGATTTGCAACAGTAATGCTATAGTAACCATCTACTAATTATGGTTTACTATACCTCATTAGATTCGTCTTGCAATTTAGCCCTAGAGTTCTGCAATTAATTTTACAATAAAACTTTATTTAATATTTTTAAATAACAAGATTTTTTTATGTGAAAGGGACTAAAGTTCCATGAATCTAAACACCACCTTGCTCATTCAAAACTTCATGGATCCGAATAAAACTTGATCCGTAGATTCACGGCAATGAGGTCTAACAGATCCAAAAAGAAGTTTGCGAAAAGATGGAGTAAAACTCCGAAATCGAAAATCACAGAAAAATACACCCGAAAATCACACAAAAAGAAAAATACCCGGGAGCACAAGATTGAACACGAATTTGATGTTTCGATTACTCCACGAGGTCCGGCAAGTCAATTTTGAGCACAGACAAAGCTAAAATGGCAAAATGATCACATCAAAGAGCCCTCATCTCTACTTCTCTCAAACCCTACAAATCTCTCTCACAAACAAATGAGAGGACCTCCACCAAATGAGAAACAATAGGTGGGTTGCCCACTCAACCCCTCCACATATATAAAGATGCCTGGCCAAAAGACCAAAACGCTCTTACATGAAGCACACGACCCAAATACCCTCTAGGGGTAAAACCATCCAACTTTTTACTAGACCACCGGACGGACACGCCACCTTCACGACTTCGCTTCGCCTCGACACAAGCTTCGCGATGACGCCACGTGCCCTCCGCAACCGCCATGCGGCCACACCAGACGCGCCTCCGATTTTGAGGCCCAAACTGGCAAAACTGCCTTAGTTCGGTTTTGAGGCCCAAACCGGTAAACCTGCCTCCGCCGATGTCGACACGTGTTCGACCTCCCGCCAAGTGCCACGACGCCTTCAAGATCTTTCGCGCTCCCGCGGCATGGGCCGCCTACTCGAACTTGCCATCGCCTTCCTCCTTGACTTGGGCGACGACGTCTTCATCATCATGTACTCTTGCTCTTCCTTGCACCACGTGGACCGCCCATGACTCCGCCTGGACTCCTCGGGTCCCTCGATCAAAGCCTACTCGCATTCACCCTTCACCATGTTGGTCTCTCAGCATGAACCTTTCGCTTCATCAAGCCTACTCGCGTTCATTCTTCACCACGGTCCTTCTGCATGAATCTTTCGCCTGACCTTCACCCCGCGCCGTCGACCGCCATGCCGCATCCTACACCTGCACATCAGGAGCCAAGAGATATATCAAATCCACACGATATTGTCAATCACTCATCATCTAAGGGTAACCACCATTGGTCCTCATACAAGGTTCAGAATATGGAAAGGTTAGAAATGAAAAAGCTAGTAGAAAATCGGTTGTATGCAGATATCCTTGTAATTTTGGCTCTATATTGATTAAAGGTAGGGGTCCCAAGCTGTTTGCGACCACTCTCAACTGAATCCTGAATTGAGGACTGAGCGTAGCTCAGTTGGCTCGCTCGCCAGGTGCTCGAGCGGCCAGGTGTGGGTTCGATCCCTGGGATCGCCACCCGCGTGCGTCATGGGGTTTTTTTCCCAGTTTTCAGGTGGCCATCATCCGACCGTGCTTCTGCACATGAGCAGGCAACAATGGAGGATAGGTTGTACTAAGTCTTAACTTACTTGTAGGGAGTGTTGCGTGAGGTGTAAGTGGGTGTGTGTGGTGTGCATCTACACGTGAGTTCAGACACTACTACAACTTATACTATAGCATAGGGCCCCTAAAAAAAACTGAATCCTGAATTAGCACATCCTTTAGGGAGGTCTTGATTGAGAGGTTCAATCATAGCTGCCTTCTGTTTTGTTGTACCATCCATTTTGGCTGTTTCTGACCACTTTCCGTTGATGTATAGTGATATAACTGAATGTGTTATTGCTATTCTCCATTCATTTTCACTACCTGCAGGTAATACAAATACATGTGTTGTCCCTGCTATCGCAAACTTTGTGCATGTACCCTGTAGTATGCATTATCTCAGAGTTTGTTCTTATATGCTCTTCTTGACAGATGTTTTCTGTGTTTGAGATGTTCTACAAGTAGGCGACGAAGACAAATCGATGCCCCCTCTGTTGAAAGGATTAAGTTGCTTCTATCTCCACCTTGGTTCCATGTATTTTGTTTAGCCAACTTCATGGATATATAAATAGTATACCATTTGGCGACCCTGTGCTCCGAACACAAATCTAGTAAACTGAGTTTTACATTTTTATTGGAACTAAGAGCATCTTCAAAAGTTCTCTAAAAAATTCTGAATCGGTAAAATTGGGAAACAGCCAAGAACATATCGATCCAATAGACTCGGCATCCAGCGCCCCCTCGCTTGGCATCTTGCGACTCCGACTGCATGTGGTTCCAGGCGAGCGAGTCCCCGACAAAGGCCATGGTGTTGAATAATTAGGCAATTGTATGATTAAATGATTAAATTCTGAAATAAATAAATCATGAACATGACAAGAACTACATATACTAGTATAAATAAATCATGAATATCACAAGAACTACGTACTAGTAACAAGACACAATAGGACCAGGATCTATTTCGGCGGACCATTCACGCGAATGTCGCGGCCCGAGGCTGGCAAGGCGAGGTGAGCGCACGTGTGGAGCTTCCTTTCTCTCCCACACACATAGTTTGGAGAGACAAGAATAGCTTCACTAGATCCAGACTCTTCTTTTGGAGATGCTCTAAGATCTGAAATCTGTGAGGCTTTGTTTGGATGTAGATATTGAAGGGCATGGCATTGGATTAGATGCAATACCAAATCAGACTAGGGATTGAATTGGATTGAATACCAAATCTATTGTTTGGATGCAGGTGAAATTGTTGAATGGAATTGAGGGAGTTGGCCAATACCAATTCTTGTTTGTATGCTTATCTCCAGAAATTGAAATTAATATTGTTTTCTCGACTCTGGACTCGTGGTCCTCCTCCGGCCCGCCCTCACCTAATCACCTCGTCCTCATCCAGCATGGCCATGGGGAGCTTGAGTTCGCCGGGGCCAATCTCGCCATTCGCGCACCCTCCTCTGCGCCTCCCTCGCATCGTCTTCCTCGTCCATCCAGGCCGCGCGGAGGAGGGCAGGAGAGGGGCGACATGGCTCGCAGAACGGAGGGGGTAGAGCAACGGGGCGCGCCTTGCCGGCAGGAGAGGAGGCATGGGTGGGGCGGAGTGGCTCGCTGGCCAGTAGAGAGGAGGCATGGGTGGGGCGGGGTCGCTCGCCGGCCAGAGAGGAGGCATGGGTGGGGTGGGGCGGCGCTACTCGCTAACCTGAGTGGAGGCGAGAGAGGGGCGGCGCCTCGCCGCACGGAGAGGGCAGGGGAGGGGAGGGGAGGGGAGAGGCATGTGACCGGTCGTCCCTCCGCCCAGCCACGCGGGGGCCTCGCCGGCGGCCGGATCTTGCTCGCAGGCCTCGCGCGGCTGTCTGATCTTGAGCTCGAGGATGGTTTTTTTTCGACGAGATGAACAAGGAGGGGAGTCGCCGGGCGAATGCTTCGCGATACCGAGGGGGGAGGCTATGAATCGGGAGGAGGCGCGCTCAAGCGAGTCGAATGCCGTGCGGCATTCGCTTGTGATTCTGTTTCCTAATTCGTTTGACATCCAAACGGTGGCATTGATGGCAGCTAATTCTAATTTTGAATTCCACCCTCCAATGCCAACATCCAAAACACAGTGTGAGGTTTTTTTAAGCATATTCTAACTTTACTGTTCATTATCTTCCTGTTTTGTTTGCTGTGCAATTTGCTGAGACCCTTAATTAGCACTTTATCCGGAGGTGGGGACTGACGGTGGCGGCAGCCCGCTGACGAGCAGAGCAAGTGCGTTCCTGGGCGAGAAGACCTGCAGCACCATGTGCAGATGTGCTCCAACGGCGAGCTGAGCTTCTCGTCACAGGACTTGATCGTGCCTGCACATTCGCCGTCGCCCGCCGCCGCTCCTGGGGATGACCGTATTACTGCCTCCATTTCAAATTATAGATCAAATTATATATCGTTTAACTTTTTTGGCCCTAAATTTGACCATTCATTTTATTCAAAATATTTATGCAAATATTGTCAAATTTAAATTATTTTTAAAGATCTTGTATTGATAAAGCAACCCACAACAAAAAATGATATTTTGCATAAATTTTTAAATAAGACGAGTGATCAAAGTTGGTGTCAAAAAAGTCAAACGATCTGTAATTTAAAGGAATAAGTCTAATTTACCCCCTAAACTTGTCAAGAAGTTTGAAATACACCCTCGAACTACAAAACCAGACATCGGACCCCCCTCAACTCTTAAAACCGGGCAAATTACCCCCTTGGCTGGTTTTTAAAGTGGTTTTCGCTGATCTGGCTGTGGCAGCCCCACATGTCAGCCTGCGTACCCCACATGTCACCTAGCCTCTGTTTTCTCTTTCTCTCTCCCCTCTCCTCCCCATGTCGGGTATAGTACAGCCGCTGCCCGCCATACCGCGCGACAAGATCGACATTGCCCTCATCGACGAGGCGGGGTCGCGCGCGAGGACCTTGAAGCGCAGGAGGAAGGGGCTGAAGAAGAAGGCGCGCGAGCTCTCGAAGCTCTGCGGCGTCGACATCGCGGTTGTCTGCACCGGCCCCGGCGGCGGTAGCGTGCCCGACGTGTGGGAGTTTGGTAGCGCGGCGGTCATCGGCAGGTACCGCAGGCTGCCGGCAGACAAGCGGGCCAAGCACACACACCTCAACTACCTCAACGCCAAGTTGGGCAAGGTCCGCAAGGAGCAGGCCAAGCTCGCCAAGCAGGGGCAGGAGGGGCCCAAGAAGCTGGCGTCGCCCGGCGCGGCATTGTTGAAGGGCATGAACCTGGAGGAGCTGCTCGGGTCCATCGACGCTGCGCTGCTGGCCACGACGCAGAGGCGGAAGGCGCTGGGCTTGCCGGATGATGCGTCGCCGCAGGTGGCCAAGGGGCCCCGCTCGTCGGCGGCGGCTTGGATGACGACATGGAGGCCTGGGTCGACGAGCTCACGTGGCACGGCGTCGACCAGAATAATCCGCTTGATGCCAGCATGACGATGCAAGAGCTTGCATCCGGTGACCAATACATCAAGGGCGGCAGCTTGGAGGACATGGACATGGGCAGCAACCACTACCGCAAGCTGCAGCAGATGGGAGGCGAGGTGGAGTGTGACACCCTAGGTGTCTACACAGTAGAACAACATTTATTTTCTGTGCTTCACGTGTGAAATTGCTTGAGTAAGGATTTATTTTAAAAATATCAGGCCCATTTGTGTAAATATGAATTGATGTAGGGTCATTCTTATAGTTTTATTTGAATAGGATGTGTGATTATTGTTTTGGTGGAGGGTTTATTTGCCAAATTCAGTGCAATCATTACATGGCAAAATTTTTTACTTTTAAGTCTTGATGTAAGCTGAATTTACCTTGGAAAAAACAAAAGTCCTTTGAATTCAAAATCCTTCTTATGTTTTCAAAATAACTTTCCAACCTTTGGTCAAATCAATTTTTGCAAAAAATCAAAGTTGTAGATCTTGAAAATTAGAACAACTTTCATGTTGGACACTTTTTTAATTGAGCTCTAATTTAAAAGTTATTGTTAATTTACAGTAGGGTCCCTGGAATTTTTTGAATTCACAAAGAAGTCCACCCTTCTTCAACCTCCTGCCTCCCTCTATGCTTCACCGCCGCCGGCAGTCCAGCGCCGCCCGCCGCTCAGGGCCGGCCCCGGCCACCTCCTGCTTGCCGTGGCCTTCCACGCGTCGTGCCCGAGCTCCTCGCCGCCCACTTTTCCTCGTGCTGGCCTTCTCCCGCTCCTGCCACGCAACCCCGAAGCCTCCACGGCCGCCACCTCGCCATCGCCGTCACCGTTGAGTGCCCCTGGGCCAAATCCCTCTTCCCCGGGCATTGCAATGTGCCCCAGGAACGCCCTCCCACTCACTGGTTGCCTATAAAAGGGGTAGAACCCCATGCGCACGCGTGCATAGCCGCCACCGCCCGCCATTGGCACTGGCAAACTCTAGCTCACCGTGGCACCGCTCCTGCACCACCCCATTGCCCATTTGAACCCCGCTACCACCTTCCCAGACCTCCAGTGAAGCTCCTAGGCCCGGCTTTTCCTCCGAATCGCCACCGGAGAGTGCCGGAGCAGACCGACGCCGTCCGCCCCTCTTCGTGGAGCCACCGCTGCAGGCCACCATCTCGAGCCCCAAGACCTTCTAGAGGTAGCTCTCAGTGCCCTCTCGCTTTTCCCCGGCGGGCCCCCCACCGCCGGTGCCTCTCCTCGCCGGGAAAAGCCGCGCCCTCCCCTGCTCTGTTCTATCACGACCAAGGACCCTGGTTTAAAAGAAACAAACGTTCAGGGTCCTAAGTGAAAGATATACATGAACTAGAGAATCCCAAACAACAAACTTTGAAGATGCTTATAAATTTGTAGAGAACACATAAAAATACAAATCCAAATGTTTTGGAATCCTTATTACAAGAACTACAAGTTTTGTTACATGCATATTTTCAGTTCTGGTCTGTATTTTAATCCAACCAAAAGAATATGATAAATAGGTTTTATTTGTTCCATGAGTTCTACTAAGTAACTATATGTGGTTTTTTGGTAGCTTGTGTCTTGCAATGTTATTAGCATCTAGTAAAAATTTGAAGCCTATTTGACATCATTAGCTAGGTCAAAGTTTCAAGATTCCTTGATCTACTAGTTATGCTAATATATTTGTGCTGGTATAAATATTAGAGTTCTGAGCGTGAAACCGTGCTGTTACCCAAGTTTGGGAAATTTTAGAGCTGTCTAGCTATATCTTTGATTTAATGCTTGTTAAATAAACTTTAATTGTGATAAATAGTTTCCTTTGTTAGAAAATTCTGAGAATTTTTGTAGAACTCTATTTTGGTCACATGTTCATGTATGTAAAATTTAGGATCCATAAACACTATATAACTTCCTGTACTAATTAGTTTTATCATATGTGGATAAATTTTGTCAAAATTATTATTTCATTTTTATGCCTAGATAAATTCTGAAAAATTTATGAGGTGTTCATAATAATGTGAATCCTGTTCTGAAAAATGTTGAGCTTCATAAGTGCTGTAGTTTGTTCTATAGAATTTGATCTTGCTCTAGGTGTAGTATGAATAACTGTTTTATTCTGATTAATTGGTGGCATGAAATGGAATGAATTTTACAAGGTAGAGTGCTCTCTGTATTTACTATTTGAAGTAATTTTACTGAAGTTAGATATTGTTTGTATATTGAGTTACTCAATTCTTTGCAAACCATGTTTTATATGCTATATAAACTAACTAACACTTACTTTGTAAGTTTAATCAAATTGTTTTGTGAAGTTGATCTTGTTGTTTTGTGTAGTAATCGTTGTTAAATAACTACCCTATAAACGCTTGCCCATATGAATGTTTGTTTGCTAAATGTTGGACTACAACTTTATCGTGAAGTGTGTTTGTGTAATACTGTTGTTGCATCACATATACATACGACTGCTCAAGCGGACGGGACGTACGAGTTGATCCCGGAGTCTGAAGAAGGTGATCCAGAAGCCTAGGTGAACGCCACTGTACTGACCGAAGCCTCGGACCAAAGTCTGGAAGAGCCCAAGGCTAATCTAGTTAGCGACTACCGCAAAGGCAAGCCCCGGATATAACCCAGTATTTCAAATTATTACAATTTATCGTTATTACTTACTTGTGCATTTACAGTTCTTAGGATTTGAATTGAAACCATAGATGCATGATCCTAGGAACCTATGTACTGAACACTAGACCTAAGTTCGAATAATTGCTAAGCTTATATGACCGGTAAAAGTCGAGTGATTGTCTGTCACTCGCGAGCTCTATAGGAATTGATTGTTTACTTTTTGTTATCAATATAAGGATGACGGACGGGGTCGTGTTCGATATCATGACCTTGTGTGAGACCCCGTCTGTGTTGATGAACTTGCTAAGATCGCGGTGTGTGGTAGCGGTGGTTAAGTTTTTGAACGTACTAGCCACATGCCGTAAATATAGTACGCGGTAAGCCTAGTAGCCGATCGGACCGGTGAGTGGATATACCTTTCACTCTCTCTTAGAGATAGGTTTTTATTTATGTTTATGTTACGTAACACCGCGGCTACAGGGAGGAAGATGGTGCCCTGTAGTCGGGGAGAGTGACCCTATCCACAGGTCGGAATTAAAGGTAAATAGTTGTTTGGGAACGACCCGACGGTGTTCCAAACGTGTGTGTTAGGTCTACCTGGCCAGGTTAACAAATTCGATTCAAATCGTCCGCTTCTCACGGTTTGGGACTGCTCGATTCCTTTGCCACACAGAGTAATAAGAGTAACATTATTATGATCAATCTTGATGTTTGCTTAAAAGTTCTACCATGGTTGAATAGGATTAGTTGCTTACATAGAATGGTTGGTCAACTAGAATATGGAAAGCTAAAATGTGAAGTAAGGACCAACTCTTTATTGCTTTTTAGCAAAAGGAAAACCAGAGCCTCACAGAACCCTGCATAGTCTAGTTAGGTGGGCTATGTATACCTGTTGACGGTTAAGTCTTGCTGAGTATTAGTATACTCAGCCTTGCTGTTGAAACCCTTTTCAGGCATGAGTTTTGAGGACCAGATCGCTAGTCTGTCTTGGCCCTGCTCTTTGCCTCCTGGCTGGTCCGTAGAATGGGATCCGTCTTCGGCCAGCAATGACCCCGATGAGTGATACCTTGCTTGGGCTAGCTTGGTATGCTTTTGTGACGTGTTGTAGCCGTCATGTTTTCTTTCCGCTGCTTTAAACTCTGAACTTTAAACTTATGGCTTGTATAACGTTTACTGAGTTTGGATCTGTAATAATGCTTTGAACTGGTTTGTAATAACTACTATGCTTGTGTTGTAAAATATGTGGTTGTAATATCTCTGGACTCGCCTTCGTGCGGGGTATGCTTGTTCGATCCGAGAACCGGTGGTTGTATCGGGACGTTACCCGACAGACCAAGAATTGTTCCGTTTGAAGTGTGTTTGTGTTGGTGTTGCCTTTATGCACTACTAGAATTCACCTGTTTCCCTAGGGTTGTTTTTTGTCCCTAGGAAATCTTGAGGAATCGTAGGGAAAGATTATTTCCCTAGAACCGTAGATCAAATTCCTAGGGAAATCTGAATTTGCTGCCATGCGCTGGCTAGCCAAGGACACGTTGGTGGCCAGATGGCAGATTTCCCTAGGAAACATTGTAGTTTCTAGGGAATATCTCCCCCATCCCGCCCACGAATCGACTAAAATTTCCTCCCCCGCGCCAACTCTGCAGGCCAAAACCTAATCCCGCCCTCCCTCCCAGTCCAACCACGCCACCGCCCATCCCTACAGCCGCCCTTGCACCTCAGCCTCCCTCTCCAAACACGACTAAAATTTCCTCCCTCTCCAATCTTATGCGCCGCCGCCCCTCTCTCCCTCCCTCCGCTCCCTCTAGCCCCTAGTGAAGTGCCGCCGATGCCTCCATTTGCTCTCTTCCTCCCTCTCCAACCCATGGAGCGTTGCCGCTCCTGTACCCCTGCGCCACGAGCTTGGGGTCCGCCTGCCTGAGGAGCACGCACGGGTGCACTAGCAGGTCGGGGGCCACCCACTGCCTGAGGAGCAGTCGCGGCCGCGCCACTGGTCGGGGGCCGCCCGCTGGTGGGGAGCACGGGCAGGGTCACCACCTGGTCTGGTGCCGCTGCCTGAGGAGCCTACGTGAGCCCGACCACCGCCAGGCCGCCGTCCGAACGCGCTGGAGGCCATAAAGGTGAGGCTGAGCTCCCGTACATCCCGATGTGTGCATATATATTTCTTGTAAAAATGATTGGTATGATCGATTGGAGCTGCGCGAACTTATAATTGCCCTTTCTATTACTCTGAAATGTGAAAGTTCTGTAACATTTTTTCAGATATTGTTTCACACATGCCTCTATCTTTGTTCATATGTCAGGAATCAGGAATCGATCGGCTTGTTAAATGATTTCTCAGATAGAATAACTTCCATCAGTGAGGAATCGGGAGCTGAAGCCTGAGAAACAGGTTCTGGAGAACCAACAGCACCACGTGCCCATGCCTCAAGCTGCTTAGATGCCAGCTTACCACCCGAGCTGGTAGAGAGAGGGAGTCAGGGAGAGAAGGGGGCGAAAAGCTACCTGCAACGCCGACCAGCTTCCATCGCTGCATAGAAAGCTTCAAGATGAGATAAAAATTTATGTTCTATCAGTTCTTTCATACTATTGCATCACTTAATTTCTCTTTTGCACTGTGATTGTGATTTGCTTCTATTTGATAAATGATATTAAACAGGGGTTTATCCTTAGGGAGGGTTTATTTTTAGCAAGAATTAGCAGCAATGTCAGTGGCAGACCGTAGTTGGATGTACAATGGTTGGAATGACAATGGCTATCATTCTCAGGATTGGGTGCACAACACAAATGCGTTTCTAGACCATGCTTTTAGTGCTATCCCTAATGCTGAAAATCGTGGAGTAGTTTGCCCGTGTTCAGATTGTTGCAATAGAGTTAGATGAAAAGTAGCTTACACACGTGTCAAGTTCACTTTGTTTGACGCCTGATGTGATCCCATGAAATCTTTACTCATGCCAACTATTATTTCCCCGTTCAAATTAAAACTTGAGATTCTTTTTTGTTGTCCACAGTGCATTATATCTAGTGACATTATAAAATCAGTGAGCTTTGCATCCATTTGTTGCAAACATTCTGTAGGTTGCACTCATTTGCATTTCTAAGCAAACAATATTTGAAACAGATTTGATCATGAGTTAATATTTATTTGAGGATGGTGAGCATTGTGTCGTGAACTTTTAATGGGTACGGTCTGCAAGAACAGTTCCTTGTGATTTGGGATTACCATGATATATGCTATCTAGGAATAGTAGTGTAGAAAGAATTTATATTGATTAAGCCTTCATTTATTTATGCAGGCTGGTACGTTCGGATCAGCCATTAGAGGGGAAAGCCCAGAAGAATTGTTGAGCAGGATTGCCTGTGGTCGATTTGGTGCCTATGTGAATAATACAAGTGGTCGCAATGATGATGCTGACATTTTGAATACGAATGCAACTGGTGGCAATGGTGGCGGCTTTGTGAATGGAACTGCAAGTGGTGGCGGCAACTACTCACCTCCTCAAGTTGAAGAATTTCTACTCTTTTGAACTCATGCATGTCCTAGAATGTTTATTTTGATTCACTGTGATGTGCTGGACTTGTGAAATCCAGGCAAATTTGTTTGGATACACTAAGTTGCTGCTGGTATGCATATATTTTGGGCAGAAATTGATATGGATATTTGCTACCTGTCCTCTTTTGGACATGTCCATGTTGGACTTTTATATGTAATTTTGAGATAATATCTGCAGCAATGATGAATATGATTTTTGTCCCTGTGTATGTATTGTGACTTAAAAATTTGGATTCAAATTTCAAATTCGAATTTATGCTTATGTTGTATTTGAATGCAATATATGATTCAAACTATTTCCCTAGGAGATAAAACGTAGGGATAGTAGCTATGCTGGCAGCTCATGCAGTTTCCCTAGGAAACTTGAACCCTAGGGTAACAAACTTTCCATGTAGGATGCTGGTCCATGTCATCATGTTTCTCTAGGAATCGAAATCTGTAGGGAATTTGGCTTTTCCTAGGAAAAATCGTAGGGCACTGGCTATTTGCCGTCGAAAATCTCCCTAGGCATATTTCTCTACCAAACTTCCTAGGGAGCATTGTTCCCTACCATTTATTGGACCTTTCCCTAGGATTTGAACCCTAGGGAAACAAGCAGACTCCAGTAGTGATGGTGATGGCCAGCGCACTTGAGCCGGGATAATTCAGGTGGTTCTGCCATGTGGAGAGAGAAAGAGAAAAGAGAGGCTGACATGTGGGGTACACAGGCTGACACGCGGGGCCTGCCGCCACATTTGTGAAAACCACCTTAAAAACCAGTGAAGGGGGTAATTTGCCCGGTTTTAAGAGTTGAGGGGGGTCCAATGTCTGGTTTTGTATTTCGAGGGTGTATTGTAGACTTTTTGACAAGTTTAGGAGGTAAATTGGACTTATTCCTAATTTAAAATGGAGGGAGTACGTTCTCATTTCTCGTTCATCGATCCCGTTGTTCTGGAAACTTGGTGACGGGACACCGGCGTGGTGCACATCCTCGGGAACACCATCTTGCGCGGGCGGCGGGACTCTGGAGTCGTGACGAAGCTCGCCGTGGGCTACATATACGCCTTCATGAGGAGGATGTGTGGGGAGAAGAGCGTGATCTTCAACGTCCCACATGAGAGCCTGCTCAATGTCAGGCAGATATGGTACATTTGAGAGATTAATTTCTTCCTGAGATCCCTTGCGTGCTCAAATCCTTGTTCCTGGTTCCCGGATGTGTGCATTGTCTTGTACAGAATAAAGCAATGAGTTTTTGTGATCCTGTGGGGAGCTCCTGACAATGCAGCAAACGTGAAGTGGCCAAGGCCCTGCTCAAGTAACCTTCAATTGTTCTCCTGGTGCAGAAAATGGTTCTTGTTCCTGATTCAATATGGTAACATTTGCAGGTAGTGGGAGCCGTTGCATTTCAGAACAGAAGGCTACCACCTCATGCAAAGCAAAACCAATAAAAATCAGTGCTTTTAGTTGCACTCCCATGTCGCACTGGGGTAGCCTTTGTACAGTGATTCTAGTGCTAATAGAAGCTCCGCAGGCCCCAGGTTGGGACCGTGGTTTGAATATCTGCTATCCCTGAATGTGCTAACCTAAGTGATTATATTGGTTGCGCAATAGGACTGAAGAGTCTGTTGCTTTAGGAGATAGAAATACAATTTTTGAATTTTGATGCCATATAGAATAGCTCACAGGATATGCTTGGAGTTTCTATACAGGTCCTGAACAAAACTTTCCAGGAAACATCTGGGTGAAAGTGAAACTAAACAGTTCTGCATTCGTTTTTTTCTTGGACCGCTGTCATTTGGCAATTTGACACGTACATGCACTACTACAGAGCAAGGTTTTAGTAACACCAACTTGTGTTGCAATAGCTCAATAAATGTGTTACTAGGTCTCATAGTAACACATCTTGTTAGTGTCTCTATTATATGCGATATTACTATAGGCTAATCTATTAGAACAAAATACATGTGTTCCTTTATATCCCAAAATGTGTTACTACTCTGTAACACAGTTAGTGATCTAGTGGAACACTTCTCAAGTGTTACATCGTTTATCTTTTGTAGCATATTTTTTAGCTTTAGTAACACTTCCGCATTGTGATAGAGAACATAATTTGGAAAAAGGAACTTATGGTTCGTAACACATCTATTACCTATCGTAACACATTCAAAATTTTCAAAAAAAGTCATTATTACACGCCCCATATGGCATATAATGTTGACAATGTTTTCTTGGACTAAACATGATATTTTGCACAATCACACAAACTATAATTTTCAATAATCAAAAGGTACATTGATCATAAAATGGAAAAACGTATATAGTATAAATAAAGGTATACTTGTAGAGAGCAAATGTACATTGTAGTGAAGTGTACAAGGTCTGTATTATTGGAAATAAAAAATTATGTGTATAAGTACCCAGAAATTCTAATATTCATTATTTCTTGATCCATTCTCGAATGCCTCCGAACATAAGAATTCAGCCGTTGATCATTTCAACCTGCATTCAGAAATATAGCTTTAATATGTATCAATTCAAACTGTATAGAAAAATTAAGCTAGTTATAAGATTATTGTAACACCCTAGTGTTAATTGGGATGCTAATCACGTGCTTAACTCGATAATCATGGGCTTAAGCTTGTCATTAGTAGCTGAGTTCAAACCCGTTTTTCTCTATGATCTGAGCCTCAAATCAAGTTTCGCCCAAAATCAAAGTTGTAGACCTTCTCTTCCTCTACAACTTCTATTTTGGCCAAATTTCAAGTTTCTATATGAAATTTTGAGTTTCAATCGGTCAAAGTCGAGTCAAAATTAGTCAAGCGTGCTCACTGTTTCTTCCTGTGCCTCCACTGTGTCGCCCCGACGCCCATGCCGGCGACTGTGGCCGCCGGCGAGCCCTCCACGCGTCGGCCGTCGCGACGATCAACTACCGCGCGAGCCCGTGCTTATCCAGTTTGGTGCCCGAGCCCGACACGAACAGAGCTCGTTGCCGGCGCCCCTCCGGCCGAACCCTATCACCCCGCTTCGATTCCGCGCGCCCCAACCTCCCTCGCCTCGCCCTGAAGCTTCTCCACCCATCCCCGAGCTCGGCCGTGCCGTTTCTCGGCCGGAATCGATCCCGCCGTCGCCCCACCCCGCAGCCCCTCACCGGAGCTCCGCTCCCCTCACGCCGATGACCCCTCTCCGGCCTCCCTCCGCCCAAATCGAGCCGCGGTGAGCTTCCCTGTGAGCCCCTCATCCTCCCCGTCCCGTTCCTCGCTCGATTCCCGCACCACTAACGCCGGAGCGCCGCCGCGCCACTGTGGATGTCCGCCGCTGTCGTGCGCACACCATGGGGCGCCCCTACGTGGGGCCCTGTAGCGCTGCCGCGCGCCCCACCACCGCCCGGCCACCCTGGTCACGGGCCCGCTCCGCCGCGCCGTTGCCCTGCCCCGCGCCGGCGAGAACGCCGCCGCCGCTGCCTTGCCTGGCCGCCGCGCCGGCCAGAGCCATGGCACGCACGGGAGCAGAGCAGGGGGCTGGGTCTCACTGACCCGTGAGGCCCAGCTGTCAGCCCCTGTTTAGGGTTTAGGGTTTTTCTTTTATTGTTTAATTGGCTGAAAACTTTGTAAATTTGTAGAAAAATCTAGAAAAATGCTAAAAATGCAAACTAAATTTGTTAGTTTGCTTAAATCAAGATCTTCAGAGAAAAAATACTCTAAAATTTTTGTAAGTTTGTTAAATGTTAGTTTGTTAAATGTTAGTGTTGCCCCTGCTAAAATTTTAGTTTTTGCTTAAGCTTATTTTTGTAATATCTGTTGTTCGGTGGCTCTAAAAATTATGAAATTTATGCAGTAGTTCATTCTTTGCATGTGTAATCCACTGTAAAATTTTCATGACCAGAGTCTATGTGCACATGTGTAGATCTTTTTGTGTTCAATTTATCTTGGCGGAACTAAAATAAATTCCTTGCAATATCAATAATTGGTGGTAAATTGTTTTTGCACTCCTTATTAGTACCTAAGCATGCTAGAAGGTTTGTGCATCAGATCCTTGCTGAAATTTGTCTGCTAGGTAATTAGAATCTCTAATTAGTTTGCTTTGCATTGCATCCTGAGTACTCGTATCATTTCATTGCACCATTTTAATTGTTGCATGGCATCTTTCCATACGTGTAGACGCCACGAACGAAGCCGTCTATGAGCTGGTTGCCGAGCCGACCCAGGAGCAGCAAACAGGGGAACCGCAAGCCGAAGAAGCCATCGAGCCAGTTCTTGAAGAAGTCCCTAACCCCGCTGACCTGCAAGGCAAGCCCCGGAGCATAACCCCTAATTTCAGTATTCAATGTTATTTATATAATTATTGTGTATTTACGTTCTTAGGAGTTGATTGGAACCGTAGATGCATGATCCCTAGGATTCCTCAGTTACTCTACTAGTGTGCAGATCGTTAGTGCTGCCATGCTTAATTAGGACTCGGTAGAAGTCGAGTGATTCCTGTCACTCGCGAGTTATAGGTCCTTGTTATTTATGTCTCACTTTTATCGTCGTTCATAGTATCTTATTGTATTTGGAACTCTGTTATAACTTCCGCTGCGTTGAACCCTGTAGTTTGTATTCAAAACCTTTATGTAAAACCCGTGTTGTAAATTAATTTGAGAATATCTGTATGCTTGTATTTCCTGTGCTCGTCTTTGTGCGAGACTTCTAGTGCAAATATGATCCTGGAGTACAGTAGTTTAATCGGGAATTACCCGGCGGACTACCGGATTACACCATTTTAAGTGTGTGGTAACTTGATTATTCATTAAGATGATAGTTAGCGCACTTAAGCCTGTTTAATTTGGGCGGATCTGCTATAGTTGGTATCAGAGCTCTAAATTGCACTGGAGTGGTTACTGGCATGGTTAATTAAGTTAGGTAACTCTTATCTCGCAAAATTTTTGGGGTTTTCAAAAAGTTGACGCTAGATGCGCTAAGGAATAGGATAGATAGTTCGTATGCCCTAATTATGTTACATGAGTTAGGTGGCATCTAAGTATCTATTTTATTCCAGCACTTCCAGCTTTTACTTTTTGTTAACCCTTACTTCTTGCACAACTTGTATTTAATATTCGGTAACGACGCACCTATGGTAAGGTAAGCATTCTTGGTAGTCCTTTAGAATAGCCCACGTGTTTCAAACGTGCGCGGGTCCCGTATGATGAGCATACGAGGAGGTGATAAGACTCAATTCAAACGAGCCTGTCGCTATCTGCCGCCTGATATGGAGTGCAGATTTTCTACCGTGTGATTGTAACCACGGTCATCTTGTAAGGCAATGTTACGAGATATAAACCTGTCATGCGGTTGGCCATGACTGTGACCCTTGGGACATGTATACCCTTGGATTTCCCATCAGGCGAATGTACAGAAAGTGAATACGTTGTTGTGAAGTATGCAACGCTGCCCATTCAGCGTCGAACGTTTGGGTGCCACATCGAACGTCGAACCGCTCCGGGTATGGGGATCGGCCCCTAAGACTCCGACGCTGCGACTTCGACGGTCGACGGGGACCTCCGCTCCTCGGCCATTTCAGCATCTTCCGTCAATGGAGTCTCCGCCAGGCTCACCGGCGAGAGGTCCGTCCGCAGCTCCTCCCTGACGCTCTGCTCCACGGGACCCTCGGGGGAGTCAATCATGATGATGTCCGGCGCCGGCGGGGTGGACAGGCCCGCTCCGCCATCGAGACCCCCAGCGATGAGACGGACTACTCAGCTGGGGTACTGAGGGAGTCGCCCCCCGCGCCTTCGGATCCCGCCGGGGTCACAACCCCTTGGGTCGCCCGCTGCTTGGCGAGGATCTTGCGCAGAGCAACTATCAGGTCACGGCGGGCGGCGTCTACACTGCGAGAAGAAAGGATAAATCCATGAACAAACCACACACAAGGAAAAATGATACCCTTGGATTGAGAATCACTTACCGGACGGAGGCTGAGCGGGCCCGTTTCGGGACAGCCGTCGCCACCGGTCCACCATGATGCTTACCCAACACGCTCGCAGTCGGACGCGGGCCGGACACCCCAGCAGAGCGCGCGGAGCTGCTTGAAGGCACCAGGGAGGAAGATGGCTGCCGCGGCCCCGCCGCGGTGTAGGGAGTGCTCACTGCACTGCTACGGGGGTCAGGGGTCCTCCCCGACCCCCGAGAAGGGGAGAGACTCTGCCCCCTCGAAGCTGACCGCCGCGTGTCGACCACGGCGTCGTCCTTTGTGCAATCTCCTCGCGATGAGGAAGGGACACTCATCCCCGCCGCCGCTGAGGAGGACCCTTCCCTCTCGGTGTCCCCCTCATGAGCCAGCTCATCCTAGTCCGGCTTGTCGTCCTCCGTCTCCTTGCCTGCCGCCGTTGTGGCAGAACCACCTGAATTATCCTGGCTCAAGTGCGTTGGCCATCATCATAAAGGCAACACCGGCTCAAACGCACTTCAAATGGAACAATTCTTGTCTGTCGGGTAATGTCCCGATACAACCACCGGTTCTCGGATCGAACAAGCATACCCCGCACGAAGGCGAGTCCAGAGATATTACAATCATACATATTTTACAACACAGGCATAGTATTTATTAAATCAAGTTCAAAGTACCTAATACAGATACAAACTTAGTAAAACATTATACAAGACATAAGTTTAAGTTCAGAGTTCAAAAGCAGCGGAAAGAAAACACTGTTGGTGCTCCTTAAGTACCCGTTTTATCCCTTGTTTATCCTTGATAATGGCATGAATTCAATATCAAAATCACTAACCGTCCTAACCCCGGCCTAATTATTGGTCATTTTCACATATGCACATATATTTTGGAGGAACTTCATTTTTGCAGGTTTTTGGTCTATTTTGGAGCATGAAATGACAAGGCCCGTGATCGAGCGCTAACACGGAGAAAGACAAAGGCCAAAACCCAAAGGAAGGACCAAAACACATGTTGATTCGAAGCCCATTCATGCACATCCATCCTCCAAGAGAGCCCAAAGGACCAAGCCCACGAAGATGAGATCAAGATACTTCGGGATTAAGCAAAGCAAATGAAGATTTAAGGAAGGATTCCTTATCCTATCCTTTCCTCGAAGATATCTCCAAGATAATGATGTCAATAGGGGTGCAATCGTGAAGGACATAAACTCTAGAAGATGCGAGGAGTCTGCACGCAAAAAATGAGACCGAGGCGAGCCCGAAAGGGGGTAGGCCGGCCGGCCTAGGCCCATGGGGCCGCCCGGCCTAGCCCATTTCTGAGGCGGTTCGGCCTCCCCTTCCACCGGTGGCTTCCTCGGCTTATAAATAGCTCGCACCTTATTCAACTCGGAGCATCCATCCACCCAGAACTCGACGAAAACCTAGGGTCAAGACCGGAGGGAGACGACGGCCGCCGCAAGTCTTCGAAGTTGTCTAGGAGATGGCTTAGGCCGCCCCTAGCCGCCATGGCCTCCCTGCGTGGTTGTGCCATGGTGGACTTCATGTGCTAGTTGGAGTCGTCAATGGTATGTACTCGGTGGTGACGATCCAAACGAATCTATTATGTGAGTAATGATAATCATGTCTTCTGAATCTATTAGCGATCATGTTCTCTCTTTCGATTTCGTTCTTTTCTTTGGGTTTGCTTCATCCTAGATCTATTATGGAGATAGATCACTTAGCATGATCTTGTAGTCATGGTGGCTAGAGGTTCATGGTGGAACTACCAAAGGGGGTTCGACTTGCTTCAGGGTATTTCGTTCAAAGGGGGGGCATCATAACAGGCCATTCCCATTGAGTAGGCGGAGTATCGAGGGATCGGATTAGAGATTGTGGGTTTAAAGATGCTTTTGATTGAGATGCATGACTTATTTGCTCGTTAGCTTGAACTACAACTAGATGACGATAGGCCTAGTCATGTCTTTGGTTTTGCTATGATTAAGCCTATGTTCATGGATGAGATCAACCTTTACACATCACTCATATCTGTCAAATGTTTACCCTTTGTATGCAATCAATGCTTCATGTTAGGATAGATCCGTTAGATTAGATGGAAAACCTTAGGTAGTTCTTTGTCAATCCACAGATTGATAAACCTTGGGGGAATACTCTAAGGGAAAAGCTACACGAACCGTGCGCTTGCGGTATACAAATCGGGGCGCTAAGGAGCGTCAACAAACACGACGGCTACAACACGTCGCAAAAGGACACCAAGCTAGCCCAAGAAAGGTATCACTCGTCGTGGTCATTGCTGGTCGAAGACGGATCACACTCTACGGACCAGCCAGGAGGCAAAGAGCAGGGCCAAGATAGACTAGCGATCTGGTCCTCAAAACCCATACCTGAAAAAGGTTTCAACAGCAAGTCTGAGTATTCTAATACTCAGCAAGACTTAACCGTCAACGGATATACTTAGTCCACCTAGCTAGACTATGCAGGGTTTTGTAGGCTCTGGTTTTTCTTTTGCTGAAAAGCAATAAAGAGTAGGTCCTTAATTTCACATTTTAGCTTTCAATATTCTAGTTGATTATCCATTCTATGTAAGCAACTAACTCTACTCAGTCATGGTAGAACTTTAGTCAAACATCAAGATTGACCGTGAGAAGCGTACGATTCGGTGTTACTCTTATTACTCTGTGTGGCAAACGGATCAAGCAGTCCCAAACCGTGAGAAGCGTACGATTCGAATCGAAATTTGTTGACCTGACCAGGCAGACCTAACACACACACATTTGGAACACCGTCGGGTCGTTCCCAAACAACCGTTGACCTTTCGTTCCGGCTTGTGGATAGGGTCACTCTCCCTGACTACAGGGCACCAACTTCCTCCCTGCACCCGTGGTGTTGCGCAACATAAACATAAATAAAACCTATCTCTAAGAGAGAGTGAAAGGTATATCCACTCCCCGGTCCGATCGGCTACTAGGCTTACCGCGTACCTTATTTACGGCATGTGGCTAGTACGTTCAAAAACTTAACCACCGCTACCACACACCGCGACCTTAGCAGAATTTATCAACACAGACGGGGTCTCACCCAAGGTCATGATATCGAACACGACCCCATTCGTCGTCCTTATATTGATAGCAGAAAGTAAACAAGCAATTCCTATAGAGCTCGCGAGTGACAGGCAATCACTCGACTTTTACCGATCCTATAAGCTTAGCAATTATTCGAACTCAGGTCATAGGTTCCTAGGATCATGCATCTAGGGTTTCAATTCATATCCTAAGAATTGTAAATGCACAAGTAAGTAATAACGATAAATTGCAATAATTTGAAATACTGGGTTATGTCCGGGAGCTTGCCTTCTCGGTAGTCGCTAGCTAAAACAGCCTTGGGCTCTTTCGAACTTTGGTCCGGGTCTTCAGTTAGTACAGCAGCGTTCACCTGGACTTCTGGATCACCTCCTTCAGACTCCGGGATCAACTCGTACGTCCCGTCAGCTAGACCGGTCGTATCTATATGTGATGCAAGAACAGTATTATAAACATACACATGAGGCAAAGAAACCGCAGTCTAACAATTAGCAAACAAACTTAACACATGGGCAGTCATTTATGGAGTAGTTAATTAACATCTCTTACTCCACAGAACAACATGATCAACTCCACAAAAGAACTACACTATCTTCATAAAGCAAGTGGTAGTTGTTTCCTATAGTAAATAAAACATGGTTTGCTAATAAATCAACAACTCAGTACTCAAACAGCAAGAAATTCAGCAAAAATTACTCTAAATAGAAGGTATACAGAGAATTAATCCTGAAAATTTCATATCAATTCATGCAGCCAATTATTCAGAACAATTCATTTACTCAGACAACACTTAGAACAAGATTGAATTCTTCAGATTTAACCAAAGGAAAATAGAAGATAGAAATTTTACAAAAGATCAAAACAGAGCTAACTTAGCTACTGTAAATTTTTCAGAATTTATCTGGGCACAAAACAGAAGTAATAATTTTGAAAAAATTAAACCATATATGATAAGGCTAAATAGTAAAGGAAGTTCTATAGAGTTTCTGGATCCTAAATTTTACAGACATGAATACATGACCAAAGTAGAGTTACACAAAAATTCTCAAAATTTTCTAAGGAAGGAAACTATTTATCATAATTAAAGCCTACTTAAAAAGCATTAAATCAAAGATATAGTTAGACAGCTCGTAAATTTCCCAAACTTGGGTAACAGCAAGTTTGTAGTGATATGTAATCATGGAAAAAGTTTCACACTCAGAACTTAAATATTTCTACCAGCACAAATAAATTAGCAAAACTAGTAGATTTAGGAATCTTGAAACTTTTACCTAGTTAATGATGTCAAAAAGGTTTAAAATTTTTACCAGGTACTAGTAACAGTGCAAGACACAAGTTAACCAAAGATCACTTGAAATTACTTAGTAGAACTCCTAGAAAAATTAAAACCTTATTATTCAATTCTTTTTCTTGGATTAAAATACAGACCAAAACTAAAGATGTGTATGTAAGAAAACTTGTAGTTCTTGTAACAAGGATTCCAAAACATTTGGGTTTGTATTTTTCTGATTTTTCTACGAATTTCTAGGCATTTTCAAATTTCAGCCTAAAACAAAAGGAAAAGATTTGAGAACTTGCAGAGAGGTCCTTAGAATTCTAAAAGTATTTTCAGGGAAGCCCCTGGCCAGAGTCAGAGCGAGGGGAGGGGTTTGACCGGCCGAATCCCGGCAAGGCTCGTCGCCGGCGGTGAGGGTGGAGAGGCGTGGGAGCAAGAGGAAGTCAAGGCGCACCTAATGGTGTGTTTAGACGGGTCTGGGATGGTCGGAGCGAGGTGGTCCACTGCGAGCAGGGCGACGGCGGCGGAGAAGAACGGCGGTCGGAGCTGGGGAAATGGCGGCGAGGTTGCTCCGGTGGAGAATAGGTGACGAGGAGGGGTCGGTGAGCTGCGCGAGGACAAGGCAGAGCTATTGGTGGGGTCAGCGCGGGCGGAGGTGGTCTGGAGGTGCGGAGCGACGGTGAGCTTCAAGCTCGCCGGTGTTCGGGCGGGCGGCGGCGATGTTCTAAGGGTTCTGGGCAGGGAGCGGGCGAGGCAAGGAGGGGAAAATGAAACGGGATTGGTCCTGGTACTGAGGCGTGCGCGAATTGGGGAGCTGAGGTTCTGCAGCGAGCTATCCACGGCGACGGCGAGGTGGCGGCCGCGGAGCTTGTCGGGGTGGCGTGACGAGGGGAGGAGAGGTCTAGCGCGAGGGGAAGTGGGTCCAGAGGGTTGCAGAGGTGGCGCGTGGGGCGGTGGGCGAAGCAGGAGGTGGCCTGCGGCCTCCCACGGCGGCGAGCAGCGCCGCTCAGCGCCGGCGGCGGTGAAGCAGAGAGGGAGGGAGGAGGAAGATGAAGAGTGGACTTCTTTGTAAATTCAGAAAATTCCAGGGACCCTACTGTAAATCAACAATAACTTTTAAACTAGGGCTCAATTGAAAAAGTAACCAACATGAAAGTTGTTCAACTTTTCAAGATCTACAACTTTGATGTTGTGCAAAAATTGATTTGACCAAAGGTTAAAGAGTTATTTTGAAAACATAGGAAGGATTTTGAATTTAATGGACTTTTGTCTTTTCCATTGCAAATTCAGTTTAATTTCAAACTAAAAAGCAAAATTTTCTGCCATGTAATGATTACACTAAATTTTACACATAAACCCTCCACAAAAGCAATATTAGCTCTCCCTATTCAAATTAAACTATAGAAAAGACCTTTCATTAAATCCTATTTACATAAATAACCTTTTATTTTTTCAATAAGATCCTTTTTCATGCAAATTAAGCACATGATGCATAAAATAGATACAAATCTATTGTGCAGACATCTAGGGTGTCACAGCCGTCGCTGGCATCATCGTACTCAAACTCCAGCCGATCGAGCAGCTCCACCTCATCGCTGGAGGAGATGAGGCCTTGCCTCTTGTGCTTCATGATACCCTCCTTCTTCACCTCGAACTCTGCCTTCCTCCGCTTCTCGTCCTCCTTCTTCTTGAGCTTCACCTCAGCGGAGAGGCAATTTGCCTCACGCTGAGCGGCACCTTCGGGTAGCGGCATGGCAGAAAGGAAGAAGGTAGATCGGTCCTGGCAGGCTCGGCAAGGAGTGGGATCAAAAATAGAATGAAAAGGAAAGATATGACGCGAGGTCAAACAAAACATACCAAGATGATGGTGTCGGTCTCTGGCAGCATCGCCGGCTGCCGGGGGTTGGGATACGGAGATGGGGCCTCGAACGCCTCCTTTAGCCCTGCCGGATTTCGGAGTCCCGGATCTCCTCTGAGGACATCACGGTCCCGGCAAGCTTGACGCCGGGGGTCATCACGTACAGCAAAAGGGCTCATGCCATGATGGGCGCAACGCTCTGCGCGTGGTAGGCACCGACGACGCCGCTCCCGGTGAGCCCCACCGTCCTCAGCTGTCGGACCACCACCAGCAGGCTATCAGGCCTCTTCTTCTCCTTTGCCTGGGGGCCAAACTTCCAGGAGAAGGGGCCTCCTCCACGAGCCAACCGGTGAAGCTTGGCAGGGGGGCTGCCTCCTCGTTCTTGAGATAGAACCAAGAGGCATGCCACCCCTTTTTCGATGTCTTGAGCTTCCCCATCTCGATGTACTACTACTAGCGGCGGTCACCGCCGCTGCGCAGATGAATGCCAGCACAACCCACGGGATGGTTCGTGGGCACGCCATCGACCTTGGTCTGGACGATGGTGACTGAGAAGAAATACCTCCATAGGTCGAAGACGGGCGGGATGCCTAGATAGCCCTCGCAAAGGCGATGAAGGTGGAGATGTGCTGAATCCCGTTGTGATTCAGGTGCTACAGCTCCACCTCGTAGTGGTACAGCAGCCCTCAGAAGAAAGGATGGACAGGCGTCATGAGGCCCCGTTCATGGAAGTCGATGAAGGAGACGACGTACCCCAGCGGTGGCACCGGCTCCGGCTCCCCGCGGGGAATGATCCACTCCTGCGCCGCGGTGAGCAGGCGTAGGAGGCCCTTGGCCACCAGGCCATTCAGGCGCCGTGGTCGTGTCGGAATGCAGCTAGTGCGTCATGGTGGGTCCTTTCTGAAGAGGGGCTCAGGGGCTCGACAGCGGCGAGAGCTGTGAACAGTTGCTAGAACGGCGACGTCAAAGAAGGTGCTCACTTCGCTCTCACCGCTTTCGTTTTTGCTTGGAGGCAAGTGCAGAGTGCTCCGCCACTCCTCTCGGCCCAATTTAAGGAGGAGGGAGACGAACCACCTCCTCAAATCCCGCGACCACATCATAACGACGCCACCCACGATGCACCGCGTCCCGTCGAAGCCGAGGCCCGCAACCCCAATAGTTGTGGCTCGTGGGAAGTCGTGCGGCACAGCAGCACGGTGAAACGACCAAATTGCCCTCAGGTAATAGGAAATGGGCCTAAAGATCTAGGGTACGAAAGCTGGCCCACCGACGGGATCGACAGCTGCCCAGGTACAACATTGAGCGAGGGCAATAAGGGAAGGGCCCAGCAGCCTTCACCCGGACGCTCCCACGTGGCCCGGGCTTCCCAACCTTGCGTTTGAGTCTTGTCTTTATCACACCAAGTTCCCCCTCGCGGGGAGGCGGTGAGCCGTCGGGCTCGGCCGAACGACCCTGATAATGTTGGGGATCGGGAGAGCAGGAATTTGGTATCGATCGCCAGCCGACTCAGTCTGCGTCCCTGCGAAGGGGAAGCATGGCCCCACTCAAATTGACACATTACCAGCTCCACGGACATCGTGTTTCGCCTCCGACAGAAAATGTGGCATGTACCAACCCTCTCGCTACGAACGAAAGGAGCGCGCGGAAGGGCGACACGAACGCGGGGGTCGGGACGATAGACCCGATGGTAAACGAACCAGCGTAAGGCCGCACTCATGATTAACCAAAACTAGTAATGGACACGAGCCAAAGCAAGACAAAAGTCATGTTTCCTTGCAAACAAAGGATACAGAAGGAGCTCGGCCCGTCACCGTTACAAAGGATAAAAAACCATTGCCAGCGCGAAGGTGACAATTTTGCCCATCTTGGGGGGAATAGCAACCAGAATACAAAGGTCCGGAGGAATGCCCTCCTCACAAGCCTTCTTCTAGCATCCTCCTCCCCAGGGGCAATGTGGAGGGTCATGCTGGCGAACAGCTCGGCCACCTCCACCGCCGAAAGAGCAACCTCGACGCCGAAGAGGGTTACGGGGCACGCCGACGCGGCGGTAGTCCTCATAGGAATACCATGATTCCCACAACAGACCCCGCAGTCGGAGAACATAGAGGGAACGGACATGCCTGACAACCATGCCACCCTCCTAGTTCTTGCCGGCCAACAGATGGCACGGAAGCCTTCTCCAATGATCACCTGCCGCTCGCAAGCATTCTTCTAGCACCGAAACCTGGAGGACCGAACAACTCTTTCGGGAGGACGAACATAAGCGAGGAAAGATGTCATTATAGCCTAGAAGAAGGGAACAACGAAAGCAAAAGATTTGCCGAGGGAGAGCACCCAAGCACCTGAAACGAACTGTGTTCCCGGAAAGGCAACCCGACTCCCTGTATCATCGTGATATTCCCTGGATCAGTCGCTATCACATACAGAACTCTTTTCAGGCAGTGGACATAGTCATACCATCGATTACAGAACATCCACGGATTTAAATTTATTACAGCATTCGGGGACATATAGCATTAATCTCCGAGTACAAGCCCACTGAGCTAATTGCGAAACAAACAGAAAGCGAAACAGTAGTTAAGCTTCAGGTCGGACTCCATCAGGAACCTTCTCCACCACAGGCAAACTTGAGTGTAACACAGCTTCAGTCGTACCACCCATCATTGTTGATGTCGTACTCCGGGTCGGACCCTACATCTACCCAAGCTATCCCCAAGGACGGGATAGGTCCACGTCACCATCCGCATGAAGCGTATATGTGGATGCAATAAGGTATAAAGTAAAGCCAAGGATAGGCTAAGGTTTCCTATGCAAGCAAATATAGACAAGTCATCCAGTTCACCTTCTGACGCGGGCAGCTCCGGCATTCTGGACTCCCGATCTCCTATCTTCCGCTACAAAGTATACTACCCCAATTCGGTGCGGGAACTCCCTCTCCCCGCACCTCAGCTGCTATCCGAGCAGAAAAGTGGACTAGAGGAAGGTAGAAAAGTATATGTGGATCTAACTACATTTGTGGGGCCAGATCCAGAATTGTACATGACCGAGTACGTGGCTATACATATAGTTTCCACCCTACAGGGGTTGTACACCTGTACCCACTCGCCACAAATCCAGACGGCAAGTAACTCTGTCTGTCTCTGAGGCACCAGTCAACGAAACTAGCGGCTACGGCACCATCCTGCTCCCAGTTTGGGGTGCATCCTCCCGCAAGAGGTTGCCCGGGGTTGTGAAGCAATCTAGAATCGAATCCTCATGGATCCTGCGATCGGGGGCTCAGGATGTAACACCCTAATTTAAATTTCAGTATTTAATAATTAATTTAATTGGTTTATTTAATTTTCTAGGATTTAATTTGCTTAGCCTTGCATTTATAATTTATTTTTGTTTCATAAGGAATTAAAATTTATTTTAGGTTCAACATGTTTGTGCATTCATGCTGGTGCATAAGTTTTATTTTGTTTGAGTGCATAGGTGTTTGAATTCAAATTCGTTTGAATTCAAATAGGTTTGAGTGGTTTGAAAAACAAAAGAGAAAGAAAACCGGAAACCCAACCCAGCCCAGCTTTCAGCTCAGCCCGACCCACTTCCTCTTCCCCTCGGCCCAGCTCGCCCCTCCCGTGCTCCCACCGGCCAGCTCTCTCTCTCAGCTCGCGCGCGCAAGGGTGGCCCACCTGTCAGCCCCTCTCCTGAATGCAGCCGCATCCCGCGTGCGCCCGCTCTGTCTTGCTGCTCGCCCGGGCCCATCTGTCGGATCCTCCGGCTACCTCGCGCAACGGCCGGCCCAGTCACCGCCGTGATCCCCGCGCCGCGTCAGCATCCTGGGCACGCCCGCCTAGGTTGCTCCGCCCGTTAAATAGGGTCCCCGGCTTCACCTGCATCGCATCACACCACCGCCGCCACCCCGGAACCCTAACCTCACCGTCCCCACCTGATCCGCAGCACCCCTGCACCGCCGTGAAACCGCTGCCCCGCTACACCTCCACCCCTGCAAACACCCTCCACAGCTACGCCTCGATGCCAGAAGTGCACAACCCCTTTTGCCCTCGAGCTCAGCCTGCGTTACGCCGGAATTGCACCCGGATGCCATATCAGGTGAGCCGCTCCGCCATCGCAATTTCACGCCGCCAGTGTTCCTCCGGCCGCGCTGACTACCTCCTTGGCTTCACAGCTTGACGCAGACCCCGCTCGTGAAGATCAGAAGCCGGGAGAACCCCAGCGTCGGCCTCCTCCCGAGCGCCGCCATGTCCTCGCCGCCCGGACCTCGCTGCTAGTTCTCTGCGCTGCACAATCTGGCCGCCCCAAGCCCTTGGTGAGCACGCCCCGACCTCCTCTCCCTTTTAGGCTGGCTCTCATCGTTTAGAACACACCCGTGTGGCCGGAACACCGGTCCGGTGTAGCGCCGCCGTGCATAGGGAGATTCACCACCGTGGCGCGTGTTGGCGCTCCTTAAGTATCCATTTTATCCCCTGTTTAACTTTGATAATGGCATGAATTTAATATCAAAATCACTAACCATCCTAACCTCAGCCCGATTATTGGTCGTTTTCGCATTTGTACATATATTTTGGAGGTACTTCATTTTTGCAGGTTTTTGACCAATTTTGGAGTATGGAATGACGAGGCCCATGATCACGCAATAACACAAAGAAAGACAAAGGCCAAAGCCTAAACAAAGGACCAAAGGCCATGACGACTAGAAGCCCGTTCATGCACATCCACCCTCCAATGAAGCCCAAACGACAAAGCCCACAAGATGAGATCGAGATACTTTGGGGCTAAGCAAAGCAAATAGAGATTTAAGGAAGGATTCTCCGTCCTATCCTTTCCCTCGAAGAAATCTCGAAGATAACGACGTCCAACGGGGTGCAATCGTGAAAGGTATAAACTCCAGAAGACTTGGGGAGAAAGGAGGACGCGAGGCGGCGAGGAAATGGGCCAGGCCGACATCCCCTTCGACCTAGGGTTTCCTGAGGCCATTTAAAGACCCCTCCCCCAGGCTCATGCGGAGGATCATTCGGGAGATGACGCCAAGGAGCAGAGAAGATAGAGGGACACCTCTCGGAGAGCCGAGGGTCGTGCTAGTTGTCTAGGGGCTTCCCTAGCCGATGTGGGAACATTGCAAGGAAGACCACGTCAGAGTTCTGGAGCTAGGATCATCAAGATCAAGGTAGGGCCCCGGTTGTGATCTTGTGATGTATAATCATTCATGGTGAAGTTACTTGTGATTCCGAATCTTTAGCGACCATGTTCTCTCTTTCGATTTCGTTCTTTTCTTTGGGTTTGCTTCATCCTAGATCTATTATCGAGATAGATCGCTTAGCATGATCTTGTAGTCATGGTGGCTAGAGGTTCATGGCGAAACTACCAAAGGGGGTTCGACTTGCTTCTGGGTGCTTTCGTCCAAAGGGTGGCGTCGTGATAGGGCGTTGCTTTAGTAGATGGGGGTATCGAAGGATCGGATTGGAGATTTTGGGTTTAAAGATGCTTTTCATTGAGATTCACATCTGTCTTGCTTCACTACATCTGGCTTGAACTACAACATATGCATGTTCTAGGTGATCTAAATTGGTTATCTCTAACTTTCTCTTGCTACCTTCGGTGTTTGCTGTTTTTAGTAGATTAGATTCGTTTTACACCACCTCAACACAAAGGATTCTCTATGTTAGTAGATTGTTTCTTGTTTCTTTGGTTCCGTGGATTGATAAACATTGGGGGAATACTCTAAGGGAAAAGCTACACGATCCCGTGCACTTGCGGTATATAAATTGGGGCGCTATGGAGTGTCAACAAGCTTTTCTGGCGCCATTGCCGGAGAACCATCGATTTAAGATCCAATCTTACTTGCATTCGTAAATATTTCTTTTTCTTGATTTTTCTTTTTGACCTTTTTAGATCTCTTATTTTTTGTGCTAACTGGAAAAAAACGGATCTATTCCACGAAAAACAATCTAATCTAGAGTTTGCTTTATTTTTCTTTTATGTTTTAGATCTTGTATATTCATCTTTTAGATCTCGTATATATTTTTCTTTTCACTAACCCCTAACAGGAGATGGACAGGAGCCTCTCCAACAAACCCGAAAATTTTGTGGATGATCCAGAAAAAATTTACAAGCAAAGGAGACGAGAAGCACGATCAAGGAAGCTGGAACTAGTAGATCCAAAAGAAGAAGTCGTTGGTTCATCATCTTCACCTCAAGCGACTCCACCAACAAATGCAAAGGAGGCACCACTTCACCGAGGGATGGCGCTACCGGAGCAAGAGCGTATGATCGGAGAGATATGCACTCCGGACATTCGGGACTTGCCGATCCAAAATCTCGACAACATCGGAGTTCCATTCGAGATCAAGACTTCAATCATAAGGATGGTGCAAAGCTCGCTCTTCACTGGAAAAGAAAACGCTAATCTACATCTTCAAGCGTTCCTCCAACTATGCCGCACCTTCGACATGCAAGGAATGACTCAAGCTCAAATGAGAGCGAGGCTATTGACGCTCTTTAGCGCCTCAATTTATATACTGCAAGCGCACGGGATCGTGTAGCTTTTCCCTTAGAGTATTCCCCCAAGGTTTATCAATCCATGGATCGACAAAGAACTACCCAAGGTTTTCCATCTAATCTAACAAATCTATCCTATCATGAAGCATGAATTGCACATATAGAGTAAGCTTTAATAGATATGAGTGTTGTGTAAAGGTTGATCTCATCCATGAATATAGGTGTAACCATAGCAAAACCAAAGACATGACTAGACCTATCGTCATCTAGTTGTAGTTCAAGCTAACGAGCAAATAAATCATGCATCTCAATCAATGGCATCTTTAAACCCAAAATCTCCAATCTGATCCTTCGATACCCCATCTACTTAAAGCAATGCCCTGTCACGACGCCCCCCTTTGGATGAAAGCACCCTGAAGCAAGTCGAACCCCCTTTGGTAGTTCCGCCATGAACCTCTAGCCACCATGACTACAAGATCATGCTAAGCGATCTATCACGACAATAGATCTAGGATGAAGCAAACCCAAAGAAAAGAACAAAATCGAAAGAGAAAACATGGTCACTAAAAGATTCGGAAGACATGATTATCATTACTCACATAATAGATTCGTTTGGATCATCACCACCGAGTACATACCATTGACGACTCCAACTAGCTCATGAACTCCACCATGGCACAACCACGCAGGGAGGCCATGGCGGCTAGGCGCGGCCTAAGCCATCTCCTAGACAACTTCGATGACTTGCGGCGGCTGTCGTCTCCCTCCGGTCTTGGCCCTAGGTTTTCGTCGAGTTCTGGGTGGATGGATGCTCTGAGTTGAATAAGGTGCGAGCTATTTATAAGCCGAGGAAGCCACTAGTCGAAGGGGAGGCCGAACCGCCTCAGAAACAGGCTAGGCCGGCCGGCTCATGGGCCTAGGCCGGCTGGTCTACCCTCTTTCTGTCCCGCCTGGGTCTCATCTTTCGCGTGTAGACTCCTCGCATCTTCTAGAGTTTATGTCCTTCACGATTGCACCCCTTTGGACGTCGTTATCTTGGAGATATCTTTGAGGAAAGGATAGGATAGAGAATACTTCCTTAAATCTTCATTTGCTTTGCTTAATCCCGAAGTATCTTGATCTCATCTTCGTGGGCTTGGTCCTTTGGGCTCTCTTGGAGGATGGATGTGCATGAATGGGCTTCGAATCAACATGGGCTTTAGTCCTTCCTTTGGGCTTTGGCCTTCGTCTTTCTCCGTGTTAGCGCTCGATCACGGGCCTCGTCATTTCATGCTCCAAAATAGGCCAAAAACCTGCAAAAACGAAGTTCCTCCAAAATATATGTGCTAGTGTGAAAATGACCAATAATTAGGCCGGGGTTAGGACGGTTAGTGATTTTGATATTAAATTCATGCCATTATCAAGGATAGACAAGGGATAAAAGGGGTACTTAAGGAGCACCAACATTCCCCCCATGCTTAAACCTTGCTCGTCCTCGAGTAAGTCTAGGAGCTTTGCTTATAAAGAAATCAGCGTTGCCCCTCAATGTCCTCTCTGCACTTAGTCATACATAACAAGACATATTGCTCTCTCAAGTATTTAGCATTTAAGTTCATGTTGTGACCAGCTACTTTTTCATTATGGAAGATAGACTAGCAATTAAAGAACAAGCCACAATAATAAATAAATGTCATGCTCTCAAACTTAAGCGAACTTCAAACCTTTACCTTGTTTAATCATGAAGAGTTTTCAAAAGAATGCATATCAAACGTAAGTGAGGTTTTCTTGCAAAAGATCATGGAAACACTCATCTCATCAAGTCGCTCAAGCCTACATTAGATTATCTTCAACCTATTCTACTCATATATAAAAGTCAAAGGCTTGTGTGGAGCTTGGTAGGTAAAAACAATCCTAGCAAAACATTATATCTGAAATATTGTCAAACTAAGAGAGAGATCTATTGGATTTACTAAGACTTGTCAAAAAGGCCATTGGAAAATAATGTTGGAGAGGGAGAAAGATGAAACACACACATTTAGATAGGTGGACTTGTGCAAGTGACAAATGGATGATCCCGAGACACAAATGAAGTTCTCGTTATCGGATTGCACATGGTTGGAAGATTTGAGTATGGAATAGTTCTTCAAAGTAACTTGGAAAATTAATGAAGCCAAAAAGAGATAAGGAGCATTTTATTCTTCTCTTTTTTTCTTTCATTTTTCTCTTTCTTTCTTTTTTTATTTCTTTTTGCTCCTTAGAATTTTTGATAACATAGAATACTTACCCAGCCATCCCCCCATGCTTGAACGAATACTCGTCCTCGAGTATGAATAGTGGGAGAACTAACTAGCTAGGGTAAGTATCTCAAATTCACCTTCTTCTTCGTAGAACCTCTTGAATCTCCGGGGAGCCTTGTCTCCCAAAACTTTTCTTTATATGGTGCCCTTGATTCTTTTGATTCCGTCGAAATGATAATCCATACTCAAATTGGGTTGTGGTCAAGGAGGTAATCACAAAAAGATATTTTTGGTTTAGGGTGGATATCTAGCGAGGTTTGCAAAATTCCCGAAGTAGAAACTCACAATGCATGGATAAATAGGCTAGCAGAAAGAAGGTTACACAAAAAAACACAATGACCATCTTCTTAGTCTCATACCAAAGAAATCAATCTTAATCCAACTCATCAAAATATAAGTTTGCAATCTAAAGGTTTCATCATGAAAGAATATGTATGTATAGGCTTTGGTAGGTAGAATTTTGCAAGAGATTCACAAATGTAGATAGCATAGGAATTAAGTTTTCAAATTAAACAACACAAGGTGTAAGGTCATCGGTAGACTTAAATTAAAGAGCAACATAGAATATGTGGGTCTAGAATTTAGTCATTTAACCTCCACAAATAAAAGAGCCAGTATTTAATCATTTTAATTCCATTTAATTGAGAGCAAATGGTCAAGTCATATACAACATAGCGTAGGTAAAACAAAGCAGCAACTTTCATCATTTTTCCATAAGCATAAGGCATTGCCAAAATATATCAATGTGGTGCACAAATTATGGTGATCCTACATTTATTGAAAATAAAAAACAAAACTAGGTTGTCCTCCTAGAAGCCATGTGATAGGTTGAGACATATATACAAAGGTTGCATCTATGGTTGAAGGCATATATGTACAAGCATTTAGAAAAAGAGAGAGTTGAGGAAGAATTACCGTCCTTCTCGATGCTCGTAATGAAGTGTAGCGCGGCCTCCCCCATAATTAAGCATTGTGCTAAGCATGGAAGAAGAATCATGAGCATCTTGTGGCAACCGTGATTATCTTACTCCATGAGATCTTTCTTCCTTGTCCACAAAATCCTCCCCCATGCTTAGCATGATGCTAGGCGTGGAAGGAGAAGATGGACCATCTTACAATTCTTGGAGTCCTTCCCTCATGTGTATGAATATCATCTTCAATGTATCTTCACCTTTGTTGCCTTCATTTTCCTTCAACTTCTTCTTGTACAAAGTCATGGTCCCAATCATTGCTTCACGTCGTCGTCGCCTCCTTCAATTTCTCGTTGTCCCATTGCTGCCTCATCTTCACGAATTTTTCTTTCAATTTCCAGAACAGAACATGTACTGAAACATTGCTCCATTGCGAAGTGCACGAATTTTCCTTTCCAATGAGTCCTCATTCGCCCAAAATTGATTCTGAACAAGAGAGTTATGTCCATTTCGTCCCAGCGCTGCAATCTGTCCCGACGAATTTCAGAACGCGCAATGTTCAATGTTCTTGCCATATCTCCTTGTACGGGTCTTCAAATTCATTGATCTTGGATGCATTGGAACGAAAATTTCATAGAGCTTCTGAATATCAACTTTTTATTCCTTGTACATCTCTGTCCATGTGCAAAATTTGATGAAAACAGCTGGGCTTGCTCTCAAACTTTGGAGGTGTTGACGAATTTGATTTCTTCTTTGATCACGAATTCATGGGAATGATTTGTCATGCCTGCAAAACAATCAAGTGCACACACTACCTCCGGGGTGACAGTCGGGAGTAGAGACAAATGCCAACAAACCAAGCATCCCTAGACTCAACTTGTGGTCTGAACAACGGAATGGATGCAAAGTGCAAATGAAAAGTTAGCAAAAACAAGTGTTAGCACGGTTGAAAGGACCTTTCGATGTTGTTCCGCAACTAGCTTATTCAAAAACAATTGCTAAGAGTGACAAAAAGCCTTTGCGACACTTCATAAGAAGTGAGGCTTTTATCAATGAAAATGTTATTTATCAAAAAGGACCAAACAACCGAGCTAACAAGGTTTTAGAAGTAGGTTTATGGGTTTCCTATATTTTTTTGGTTTAAAACAAAAAAGTTGAAGAGAGTGTGTTGGGTATAGAAATTCTATCTAAGGTGGTTTTTAAAAAACTAGAGAGAAACAAAAGTTAGATTTTTTTTGAAAGAAAAACATAACCTATGATTTTTAGGGTTGCTCTAAGAGTGGTTTTCCTAAGGGTTTTAGGATCTCAAAAGTGAGGCTAGTCAATGTTTTTAGAAATTTTTTTTAATACAACATGCAATGCAATGCAATGGTGAGACGAACAACATGGTATGCAATGCAACACGGGGTGGGTGAACAAAATGATATGACATGATGAGGTGGTCTAAAACAAAACAAAAAGTTAGCCTAAGTTAACTAGCCACAAGTTTCGAAACAAAGGGTGGTGCAACACTTCATATTTCCCTCTAAAAGGACACAAATAAAAAGACTCTAAACACTAATAGGCACACAAAAAGGTCTACAAGTTTCCCAAGATCAAATAACAAAGTGCTCCCTCAATAACATTTAGAATGAACAACATGAAGTTGTGGTTTTTGTTAGAGCAATGGTACAATGTTACTCGATATTCCGATTAAAGAGTGTAATGTAGACAGTCATATTAAAATAAAAGATCGGTTGCCTCCTGCAAAGCGCTTCATTTAAAGTCATAGAGCTTGACTTTCTCACCTTCAAATTGATGCGAAGCCATGGTCCTTCATGCAAGAGGTGAATGTGTTCCATGCAGCTCTTATTCCACTTCCCATGTTGGACATGATCAATCACGCTTAATGGAAAATTTGTCCAATCGTCTCTCACATCATCGTCACCTCCTTCTTTGTTGTCCTTCGTCGCTACCTTTCTTTTCATGGATTTTCCTCTCTGTCCAGATTGGGAGTTGCGCCAACCAATTGATCCAATGCAAGCTACACGAAATCTTCTTTCCAACAAGTCTTCATTTCCCCAAAACGCATTCCAATTGAGGGAGTTATGCCCCTTTTTCCCCGTCACTGCAATCTGCCCCGTCCTGATTTCAACACGTGCATCTCCGATGTTTGAGACATAGCTCCTCCCGTGGGTCTTCAATTGTATTATTCATGGATGCTTTGAACCGAGGACTTGATGGAGATCCTAAATATTCAACTTTCTTGCATTGTAAATCTCTGGACTTGTGCACAAAATTGATGAGGCTTAGCGACGTTCGTTCTTGAAACTTGAAGATGTTGATGATGGTGTTCAAAATTTTGGGCACGGTTTTCCTCCTCATCATTTGAGTTTCATGTCCTGCATGGTTAGTGAAATTCGGGGCTTCTCCCGACATGTGCTCTTTTAGGGTCATGAGCTTGACCAAGCACAAAGCAAGATCGAAATTTGCAATTATTTGTAAACATATGCAACATAATCACATCCTCAATTAAATTTCATCAACAAGGCATGGTGTAATTAAATGCAGCATGTGTTTCTTACATAGCGTGGAGCTCATTATTAGGCAGAGGTTCTTTAAGCATGAAATCAACATTCTCAAGAAACTCTAGCCTATCATCATGAAAAGAACAAGGCATAGAATTTAAACTTTCATTCCGACTATCAGTTCGAGCATGAGATTTTTAAAGATTATCAACAAAACCAATAGAAGCTTGAGAATTCAATGTATACCTTAGCCTTAGAGCTTTTTCATACTCATTGGAGTCGTGGTGCTTTGTGCGAGATGTCATCTTGATGCACCCTTCATGGTCCGTCGTGGTTTGCTTCTCACGTCTCCATGTGTTGAATGTTGCGCTCTTGTAATCCGTCGTGGTTTGTTTGCAACATCTTCGTTTGTCGAAGGTCGACCGCTTGTGCCTTCATTTGCCAATGTCATTGGGGTTCTTCCTCTGCTCCTAGCCTCTGAATTTTATCATGTATGCTTGATGAAAGCATCTCGAAGCTCCCCTTCATTGTTGTCATCGTCATCTTCTCTATCTTGTTCTCACCGCATTGCTCCTGCCTCTCCTTCGTGGAATCTCTCCTGTATACTCAACAGAACATATGCCAAAATATAGATCTATTCATATGTTTATGAAATTACCTTTCCAACGAGTGGTCATTTATCTTAAACCGAGTCCAAACGAAGGAGTTATGCCAGTTTCACTTTTGGTGCTGCGTGCTGTCCAGAAATTTTCAGAGTGCACACCCTTCAATGTTTTGGCCATAACCGCTTGTAGGAATCTTCGATTGACTTGGTTCTTGATTCGTTGGAACAGGAACTTCGTGGAGCTTTTGAATATCCAAAAATATGCTGCTATTTGCTTTTGAGGTCGAGCTGGACATTGATGAGAACAATATCTTTTTGTGAATTCATCCGAAGATGTCAATGATCTCGATCATGTGGTCTTTGGAACATAGTGTCGTGTGTCCCTAGGCTTCAAGGTCATCACCATTGATTACAGCAAATATCACGGCTACAATGATGTGTCTTCTCCATTGTTCTTGCTCTACCCAAGGTGTCGGGATTGGAAGATGCTCCTGTGCTTCGTGTTGATGATCCGAACGGTTTCCTTCCTTGATAGCATCACTCGATTAGAAGTATACCGAGCATCCCACTGGAGAAGATAGGTGGTGTCGTAGTTCTTCTAATCTTGTTGCCTCCAGCTTTGGTCAACTTCAAATCATCATCTTTTGCATTCACAGCCTTCCAATCATCCTTTGACATCGTCATCACCTTCTTCGTCGGTTGCTACTGCCTCTGTCCTCATTGAATTTCCCTTCATCCAGTGCAGAACATGTACCAAATTTCTGCTCCATTGCAAGGTGCATCAAATTATCTTTTCAACAAGTGGTCATTTGCCCCAATTGGACTCCAGATAAAGAAGTTGTGCTTGTTTTATTACGGCACTGCAATCTGTCCAGAGGGATTTCAGAACGCGCAGCGTTGAAAGATTTTACCATAACTCTTCACACCGATCTCCAAAGTTGACGGTTCTTGATCTGTTGGAAAGAAGACTTGATAGAGCTTCAAAATAATCTATTATTTTCTCATGGTACTTCTCTGATCTTGGATGAAAAACTCATCACAATAGTAACACTTCATAGATGATGATGATCGCACAATTTTCTTCGCGGGCATGCTTCATACCTATTGCTTGAACACACAATTCTTCCCAAAAACATTAGTCTTTAAAATTAATTGACATGGCGGCGTACCTTATTTATCATCTTTTTCTTTGGGGAGTGGGGACTCGATAGCGGATGCTGGGCCACTATCAAAAGTTAGCACCTACCACTAAAGAGCGAATCTTGATGTTGTTGCCGTCATGTCGATGTGGACGTTGTCGATGTTCCATGTCGAGGCTCCTCGATCATTTTGTTGCCAATTGTTGAAATTTGTTGAAGTGGATTATGGATTTCTCGAAGTCCAAGTTTGGTGTCAAGCTTTTTCCACCTGCTTTCAAGGACACAAACAAGAAAACAAGGGTATATGCAATAATAAAAATTAGGGTTAGTCCAAAAAATTAGATAGATCGCCCTAGGGTTTGAGTTGCCGATCCCCGGCAACGGCGCCAGAAAAGCTTGTTGACGCTCCTTAGCACCCCAATTTATATACCGCAAGCACACGGGATCGTGTAGCTTTTCCCTTAGAGTATTCCCCCAAGATTTATCAATCCGTGGATCGACAAAGAACTACCCAAGGTTTTCCATCTAATCTAATGGATCTATCCTAACATGAAGCATGAAATGTACATATAGAGTAACCTTTAATAGATATGAGTGTTGTGTAAAGGTTGATCTCATCCATGAATATAGGTGTAACCATAGCAACACCAAAGACATGACTAGACCTATCGTCATCTAGTTGTAGTTCAAGCTAACGAGCAAATAAATCATGCATCTCAATCAATGGCATCTTTAAACCCAAAATCTCCAATACGATCCTTCGATACCCCATCTAATTGAAGCAACGCCCTGTCACGACGCCCCCCTTTGGACGAAAGCACCCTGAAGCAAGTCAAACCCCCTTTGGTAGTTCCGCCATGAACCTCTAGCCACCATGACTACAAGATCATGCTAAGCGATCTATCACGATAATAGATCTAGGATGAAGCAAACCCAAAGAAAAGAACAAAATCGAAAGAGAGAACATGGTCGCTAAAAGATTCAGAAGACATGATTATCATTACTCACATAATAGATTCGTTTGGATCGTCACCACCGAGTACATACCATTGACGACTCCAACTAGCTCATGAACTCCACCATGGCACAACCACGCAGGGAGGCCATGGCGGCTAGGGGCGTCCTAAGCCATCTCCTAGACAACTTCGAAGACTTGCGGCGGCCGTCATCTCCCTCCGGTCTTGGCCCTAGGTTTTCGTCGAGTTCTGGGTGGATGGATGCTCCGAGTTGAATAAGGTGCGAGCTATTTATAAGCCGAGGAAGCCACCAGTCGAAGGGGAGGCCGAACCGCCTCGGAAACGTGCTAGGCCAGCCGGCATACCCTCTTTCTGGCCCGCCTGGGTCTCATCTTTCGCGTGTAGACTCCTGGCATCTTCTAGAGTTTATGTCCTTCACGATTGCACCCCTTTTGATGTCGTTATCTTGGAGATATCTTCGAGGAAAGGATAGGATAGAGAATCCTTCCTTAAATCTTCATTTGCTTTGCTTAATCCCGAAGTATCTTGATCTCATCTTCGTGGGCTTGGTCCTTTGGGCTCTCTTGGAGGATGGATGTGCATGAATGGGATTCGAATCAACATGGGCTTTGGTCCTTCCTTTGGGCTTTGGCCTTCGTCTTTCTCCGTGTTAGCGCTCGATCACGGGCTTCGTCATTTCATGCTCCAAAATAGGCCAAAAACCTGCAAAAACGAAGTTCCTCCAATATATATATGCAAGTGTGAAAATGACCAATAATTAGGCCAAGGTTAGAACGGTTAGTAATTTTTATATTAAATTCATGCCATTATCAAGGAAAACAAGGGATAAAAGGGGTACTTAAGGAGCGCCAACATTCCCCCCATGCTTAAACCTTGCTCGTCCTCGAGTAAGTCTAGGAGCTTTGCTTATAAAGAAATCAGCGTTGCCCCTCAATGTCCTCTCTGCACTTAGTCATACATAACAAGACATATTGCTCTCTCAAGTATTTAGCATTTAAGTTCAAGTTGTGACCGGCTACTTTTTCATTATGGAAGATAGATTAGCAATTAAAGAACAAGCCACAATAATAAATAAGTGCCATGCTCTCAAACTTAAGCGAACTTCAAACCTTTACCTTGTTTCATCGTGAAGAGTTTGTCTCAAAATTGGGAGTCATTGATGAAGCAGTTCATGACGGAGTTCTACTCACCGGGCAAGACCCAAAGTTTGCGCAACAAGATTGCTACATTCGCGCAAGCCCCGACGGAGACTATTGCGGAAGCCTATGAGTGCTTCAATGACTACATCCGCGCCGTACCTCATCACAAGTTCTCAAGGGAAGATGTGGTCCAGAAGTTCTATCAAGGCCTCACTACTGCATCAAGGGGGATTATTGATGCATTGGCAGGAGGATCGATCATTGAGCTCACGCCGACTCAAGTTTTCAAGCTATTCAAGAAGGTGGCGGACAATGACGCATGGGCATCATCGGGGCGCCTACAACCACTCTAAGCCGTGGGCACCATGAAGAGTGTATTGCAAGTGGAACGAGAAGAAGTGCTAGAAGGGAAGATCGACTCGCTCATGAGAAGGTTGGAGAAGATGGAAGTGGAAAAGAGAGAAGCCCAAGCTATTGATTTGAAGGCGGCCGAAGCAAGGTCTACATGTGAAGAATGTGGAGAGTACGACCATGTCCAAAATAATTGCCCGAAGGAAGCCAAGGTGCTCAACTACATGAAGAAGGGAGAATGGATCCCGCAACCCAACTTCCGCTACGGGCAAGGTAGACCTCAATTTAATGCAAGCTCTTCCATTCAAAACTCGGTGCCTCTTCGTATACAATTGAAGGAGTTCATGGAGGAGCAAGGCAAGATCAACAAGGACACCGTCACCAAGTTCAAGGCTATGGACAAGATCTTGGAGAACATTGATGGCAAGGTGACGGAGGTCGGGAGCTCTAATCTTCAAGTACTCAACATGATGAAGATGCTAGAAACACAAGTAGCCCAGCTCGCCGAACGCTTATCTAGAAATGAAGGAAAATTGCCCGGGCAACCTCAAGGTCCGGAGACGGCAAAGGCAATTCAAACTCGCTCGGGAAAGGAGACCGAAGAACCCGAACATGTGGCGGGAGCAAGGAAGCCTAATCCAAGAGTTGAAGTGGAGACTATCATCAAGTGGAGACTATCACCGAAGAACCGGAGTTTGAAATAGATGATATAGACACCAAGATTCTACCGCCAAGGCCACGATACCGCAAAGGTAAACATGAAGATGAGCAATTCAACAAATTTGTTGACATGGTACGCAGGTTGAGCATCAACATGCCGCTCTTGGTCGCTCTACAAGTTCCAACATATTCTCGCTACTTCAAAGACATCATAGGAAACAAGCGCGAGATACCGCCAAGCACCGTCAAACTAACCGAGGAGTGTAGCGTGGCAATCGCTAATGAAGCTCCTGAGAAGAAGAGGGACCCCGGATGTCCTACCATCCCATGTTCCATTGGATCTCTTATGTTTGAAAGAGCACTTTGTGATCTTGGCGCAAGTGTGAGCATCATGCCAAAGAACGTGTTCGAGAAGCTAAGCTTACCGGAGCCGGAACCCACTGCCATGTGCCTAGAGTTAGCGGAGAATTCCGTTCGCTATCCTTTGGGAATCGCCGAAGACGTGCCCGTGAAGATTGGAGAACACTTAGTCCCTGTTGACTTTGTGATTCTCGATATGGGAGAAGGGAGCAAGGCGCCTCTCATACTTGGGAGGCCTTTCCTCAAGACCGCAAGGGCGAACATCAACGTTGGCAAGGGGGAGATCAAGTTCGACATCAATGGCACCACAAGTGAGTTCAAGTTTCGTCCACGCCTCGAGGTATGCAACATGATCAATGTCAAATATGTTCCGCCTCACCGCCGTGTCACAGAGGAGAAGCTGAAGAAAGAAGAGGAGCCGAACAAGAAGGAAGCGAAGAAAGAGAAAGAAGTCATCGCGTCCATCGCGACAAAGAAGATCGTTGCACCCGTCAAGATAGAAGGTAGAAGCACGCCTGTGAAGACCAAAAAGACGACTAACCTGAAAGACAAACCTGCACCAAGAATTGTGCAGAAGTGGGTACCCAAGACTGCAGCACCATCACCGAGCGTTGGTCCGAAGTGAAGAAGAAGAAAGTCTAGCTATAGACTATAAACAAAGCACTTTGCGGGAGGCAACCCGTTCGTCGAGTCAAGAATAAAGCTGCCGGGAGTTCAACCCGTTCGTCGAGTCAAGAATAAGCTGCCAGGAGGACAACCTACGAGAGATTTAGGTAAGTGAGTCAAGAATTTTGCTACACAAGGACATGATAAACTTTTGAACAATTGGTCGTTCGGTCGAATAATTCGATTTGGATTTTATTCGCTCGGTCATTTCGATGTTGTTTCTTATTTTAAACAAATGACATGAGCCATCCTAAGATTTATTTGCCTCTTCTTGAGAAAGCCACATCCAAAATTCCATACCTATTTTTGGCAACTGTCCTCTCCATGACGGCCGGACCAAGTTGAGATAAAATACACGAGTAAAGCCGCGCTATGTTTATATTATTTAAATTCTTGATGCGTAGGTTCGCTCAAACATAGAGAGAATTTTTAGTTTCATTATCATAGGACTAGAATTTTCCAAACTTTAATTGTTCCCTTTTTCAAAAATTGCTCTCTCATTTTGGCAAAAATTAGAACCTAAACCCAAGACCCACGGTTGAATTCGAGATTGTTCGCTATCAATTCATGAAAGTGAATGGTTCCGGTGCAACCAAAATTAATGTAGTCAGATGTAAAGATGTTTTGATTCCCCTCTGATTATTCATTTAAGCTCATTGCATGCTTTGAGTTAATTCTGAAATTTCAAAGTTAGAGGAGGATTCAACATCTAAGCATGATTTGGAGAGGGTTTATGTGCTTGATTAACATCTATTGATCAAAGTGAGTTCACGGGAAGGAATTGTGCTCTCTACCTACCACCACATGCAAATGATCCAAAGAAGGGAGCAGCCATGCATGGGAAGGACATGAAATTTTCAGCAAAGATGGCACCATGTGATGAATGATGAAGTATGGGACAAAGTGAATGACACAAAATGAAGAAATAATGTTGCAAGTGGACAACAAGGACAAGAAAGGAGTGGTGCACGGGTTTTGGACGGTGCAAAGCATAAAAGATGTACTGGACAGAGGCAAGAAATTGCGCCAGGAAGTCACCAGAAAAAGATGAAGTGAAGGAGGGCCAGGAACACCTTAGGCCGGCCGGCCCCATGGCCTTAGGCCGGCCGGCCTGGCCTCTTTTTAAGCCCCCTGGTGCTCCCCTTTCACAGGTATGCTCCTCACTCAGTTCCTTATTCGTGTTCTTCAAGTTCTTCACCCAGAAACATAAGCTAGAGCTCTGAAAAATTCGTCCACCAAAATCAACTCCAAACATCTCAGAAAATTCACCACAAATCCTAGTTTGCTCCACTCTTCGATATATTGTTCTCCCAATGGCAAGAAACCCCCGGTGTGTTTGTTTTTGAGTGTGTGCAGCAAAGAGTCACCATGAGTGGTTTCATGAAATTCGTCACCGGGAGGAGAAGGACGCGTTCATCAACGTCCGACGCATCGGCAAGTTCTTCGCGGAGGCACTCGGTCTCCGAGTCTCCGCGGAGCATGAAGGAAGATAACCCCGCACCGAGGAGCGACATGTTGCTCCTTGGTGGGTTGAGAGACCCAAGAAGCTCCTCCATGAGATTCACCGAAGGGATGCCGCCTCCTCCACGGCGTTCGACAAGGTCATCCGCACCACCGCCATACAAGCCCAAGCATTCCGAGTATGGGTTTACCATCTTGTCAATGGAAGAAGAAGAAAGGCTCAAGTTCATGAAGGGAAGGCTGCGAGCACACTATGATTTTGATGATGAAGCATTGGAGAAATTGGGATTCCATCATGACATCTACCAGCTCTTGGAGAACATCGGCTGGAGGTTATTTTCTGATGGTGTTACGGTAGACATGCAAGAAGAAGTGGCTTTGGAGATGTTCATGACACTAGAGAAAATAACAGAGGTGGTGGATGATGAAGAAGTGCCATGTCTGAAATTTCGGCTTAAGAATGAAGAAAAAGTCATCACCTATGGAGAAATAGGGAGTTTGCTCGGGTTCAAAAGCAATGCAAATAAAATGGTGGAAGTCGAAGATGGAGAGCTCGATGATTTTTGGACGAAGATAGCAAAAGATGTCAATCGCCAAAGGAAGAATATAAGTAATGTAATCCTCAAAATATTCCACTCTTGGGTGAGTAAAAGAATTCTCGGGAGGATGAGAGAATCAAAGGTCACCGACCAAGAATTGAATCGGATGTATGCAGCATTGGTGAAAAAGCAAGTGATTGATCCCACCTACATTATGGTTGAAAGATGGATTTGTGAAGCATCATCCGGCACGGGAGAAGTTGGTTCGGGGTGTTATCTTACACTAATAGCCCGAGGCATGAATCCGGGGTTAGCGGTGATCCAAAAATATTATGTACCGGGAAGAGATATAGGATTGAACATTTGAGGCAAGGCCATTATATCGGAGGGGATGAAAAGAAGGGATTCACTATTTCCGAGATGGATATTTCCCTCCCCGATCAAAGGCTTAAATTATTCGCAAGAGTAAGGACCGATTGGCGAGTTGAAAACATTGGAGCAAAGGTGAAGAAAACAAAAAGAGGAAGGTTGATTGAAGGAACATCAGTGTCGGCACAACAAGAAAATTTAAATGTAAAGCTTCCACCACCAAGTTCCGCTTATTAGAGGAATGAATTTCAAGGTGCATCAAGTGGACAAGGACACCCGCAAGGATGGACAAGTCAATGGGAAGGAAACCAAGATCAAGCATGGGGGCATGGGATGGCGGCGCCTCCACCGGTGTACCCGGCGCCCCCACCATTTAGCAACTATGACTACCCACCCCCATCATACCAAGGAGAGATGCCCGACCCGTCATTTGGAGCACAATTTTTTGACCTCCCTCAACCGGAACAAGGAATGAGAATCATGGGTGCCTATGCAAGATGAAATATGGAAGACATAGACGCCATCCGGAGGCACACAAGCCAACTAGAAGATGGTACCGCGGGAATTGCATATCAAATGGTCTAGGCCTAGCACCACCGGAAAAATTTAATGGAGGAGCATTTCAACAATATTATGACCAAGGATACAATGCAAGAGGCAATCAAGGAGAGTGATCGACGACAAGACCATGAATAAAATGCTCGCACGTGTGGTTTGGATTTTTCTATTTCTTTTCATTTATTTTCAGCATGTGTGCAAGCATGTGTGTGCGTAGCAATTTTCAGTTTTATTTATTTCAGCATGTGTACAATTTGCTTTCTTTTGCTTTCATCACCATGATAAATAAATGCATCACCCACGCTTTAATGTTATGGTTAGTAATGATGATAGAAAGTTTGTGCCATGTTAAAATATGATGATCGTTGCCGCCTTGTCTACTTTCTTGTGCCTGGTTTATGCATGTTTAAACTAATGCTCTCCCTAATATGATCTGAAAAATTAATTAAATGCCGGCTAATTCAATTGTGGAGGTTATAATAAACTAAGACCCACATCTTTCTATTCTTGCTCTCTTACTTAAGCTTGTCAAGGAAAATTTAATTCGGATTTAATTTTGAGCTAACCTCGTCAATGATACCTTTTACAATTGCTCTACCCTTCTAAAAGCCTAAATGTTATATCAGGACAAACCATAGAGCAAGATTTATTTTCAAGTGAATCAATTCAAGAATTATCTTCTTTGGTACGAGACTAAGAAGTTGACCATTCCGTATTTTTGTGTACCTCTCTTTTGCTAGCCATTCTATCCATGCATTGTGAGTTTCTATACTGGGAACATCGCAAACCTCGCTGGATATCCACCCTTAACCAAAAACATCTCTTCGTGAAACACCTCCTTGACCACAACCTATATATTGAGTATATATTATTATTTCGACGGCAAAACAATGGAATCAAGAGCAAAATTCAGTAAAACATAAGCTTGGGAAGCATAAAAGAGTTCGCAGCAGAAAAAACCGAAGAAGTGGCGGCCTACAGGCAGTAGGCCGGCCGGCCCAACACCCCTAGGCCGGTCGGCCTGGGCCTTTTCCTCCTCTGTTGGCTTCAATCTTTTGCAAGGAGATGCCCCATTGAATTCCAAAGTTGAGTCCAGAGAATTGATACGAGTTTTGTGTACTCACTCCATCAAATTATCATCACTTCATTGCTTGGGGACAAGCAAACGTTCAAGCATGGGGGGAGGTGGAGTAAGTGCATTGTGTTGCCAACGGTTCTGAGAGCAAAAAGAAAGAAAAGAAAAGAAAAAAAAGAAAGAGAAGAAAAAAAAATGATGATGAAAAGCTCCTCGGTTCCGTTTGCTTCATTAAACTCCAAGTACATTGAAGATTATTCTATACTCAATTATTCCAACCATGTGCAATCCAATAACAAGGACTTCAGTTGTGCCTTGGGATCAACCGTTGCCATTTGCACATGTCCACCATCTAAAGTGTGTGTTCCATTCTCTCCCTCTCCACAAAGAAATTATTTTCCAATGGTCTTTTTGACGAGTCTCGGTAAATCCATAAGAAGTATTTATTGTTTTGATAATATCTTGATTATAATATCTTTTGTTAGGACTAACCTTTCCAGAGCTCCAGATAAATCCTCACACATATATATGAGAGAAAGAAAGGAGAAAGTTCTAGCAAGTTTGAGAGACAAGATGAGCTGAGAGGTTCCATGAGCAAATTAAAATGAGGTTTAAATTATTGATCTTGGTTTAAGCATTATTTATGGAACTTACTTTCTTAATTCTGAGACTTGTTTAATTTTGAGAGCATGTGTTTAATAATTGTGGTGAAGCATTTAACTTGTATCTACCTTCCACATTGAAAAAAAGCCGGTTACAACTTGAACTATTAACTGCAAAATATTTTTGGGAGCATTGTGTTTTCTCGTGTATGATCAAGTGCAGGGATTGGACACCGAAAGGCAATACTGATTTTTATCAAAGACTTACTCGAGGACGAGCAAGGTTTAAGCATGGGGGGAATGTTGGCGCTCCTTAAGTATCCATTTTATCCCCTGTTTAACTTTGATAATGGCATGAATTTAATATCAAAATCACTAACCATCCTAACCTCAGCCCGATTATTGGTCGTTTTCGCATTTGCACATATATTTTGGAGGTACTTCGTTTTTGTAGGTTTTTGACCAATTTTGGAGCATGAAATGACGAGGCCCATGATCACGCAATAACAAGAAGAAAGACGAAGGCCAAAGCCCAAACAAAGGACCAAAGGCCATGACGACTAGAAGCCCGTTCATGCACATCCACCCTCCAATGAATCCCAAAGGACAAAGCCCACAAGATGAGATCGAGATACTTCGGGGCTAAGCAAAGCAAATAGAGATTTAAGGAAGGATTCTCCGTCAAATCCTTTTCCTCGAAGAAATCTCGAAGATAACGACGTCCAACGGGGTGCAATCGTGAAAGGTATAAACTCCAGAAGACTTGGGGAGAAAGGAGGACGCGAGGTAGTGAGGAAATGGGCCAGGCTGGCCCACCCAGGCCCTTTTTGGGGAGTCTCGGCCTCCCCTTCGACCTAGGGTTTCCTGAGGCTATTTAAAGACCCCTCCCCCAGGCTCACGCGGAGGATCATTCGAGAGACGACGCCAAGGAGCAGAGAAGATAGTGGGACACCTCTCGGAGAGCCGAGGGTCGTGCTAGTCGTCTAGGGGCTTCCCAAGCCGACGTGGGAACCTTGCAAGGAAGACCACGTCAGAGTTCTGGAGCTAGGATCATCAAGATCAAGGTAGGGCCCCGGTTGTGATCTTGTGATGTATAATCATTCATGGTGAAGTTTCTTGTGATTCCGAATCTTTAGAGACCATGTTCTCTCTTTCGATTTCGTTCTTTTTTTTGGGTTTGCTTCATCCTAGATCTATTATCGAGATAGATCGCTTAACATGATCTTGTAGTCATGGTGGCTAGAGGTTCATGGCGGAACTACCAAAGGGGGTTCGACTTGCTTCTGGGTGCTTTCGTCCAAAGGGGGGCGTCGTGACAGGGCGTTGCTTTAGTAGATGGGGGTATCGAAGGATCGGATTGGAGATTTTGGGTTTAAAGATGCTTTTCATTGAGATTTACATCTGTCTTGCTTCACTACATCTGGCTTGAACTACAACATATGCATGATCTAGGTGATCTAGATTAGTTATCTCTAACTTTCTCTTGCTACCTTTGGTGTTTGCTGTTTTTAGTAGATTAGATTCATTTTACACCACCTCAACACAAAGGATCCTCTATGTTAGTATATTGTTTCTTGTTTCTTTGGTTCCGTGGATTGATAAACCTTGGGGGAATACTCTAAGGGAAAAGCTACACGATCTCGTGCGCTTGCGGTATATAAATTGGGGCGCTAAGGAGCGTCAACAGCGCGCCCCTCCCCTCCACACTATGGCATGTGCTAAGTCCCCAGAAGCTTTGCTGTGTTTCGCGCGGTCGCCTTCCGCCCGCGCTGAGCTAGAATCGAGCCCAGAGTCGCGTGAACGTGCGACTCCGGCGAGAACCACCGCCGCAGAGCCTCCCAACCGCTCGCACGCCCTGCTACGACCGTCGTAGGCCCGCGCAGATGCCCTAGGTGCTTTACCTGTTCCGTGTGCGGATTTCATGCCCGGACGGCCATTTTCGGCCAACGCCGGCGAGATCCAGTCGCACGCCGCCGCGGGAAATGTTCTCCGGCGAGTTCCGCCGCCGGCCGCGCTCCCACTCCACCACAGCCTTCCGATCGTGAGTGAATGATCCAGATTAGATTGAGATCTCATCAAATCCTAGCCCTCAGATCCAGATCCGACGGCCCAGATCCTTAGATACCGATTCGCCCTGGCACTTTTGTTAAAGAGCCCCTAGGTTTCTTTGAAATCAACCCGCGGTCCAGTCAGTTCAAAAATAATTCAATCCAGTCCCTGTTTTATTCATTTAGGCCCCTGAGTTTCCTGGTTTTTGAACCCGCAGTCCAGTCTAGTAGTTTTTGCGAGTTAGGCCCCAGATCTAAGGTTTAATTATGTATAAGTCCCTGGTTTTTGCGTAGAAGCCCCTAGAAACCCTGTTTTCTTGCAGTTTAGTCCATGAACCTTGTTTTGGGCCTAGTTTTCGCGTTCTAGCTCCGTTTTAGGTGTTCTTTATGTCCACGTGATCGTTGTAACGCGTAGAATAGTTCTAACTCAGTTTTGTTTGCTGTTTTTATGTATTGTTGTACTGTTTCTTAGTGTTTGCCTTTGTTTGCATGTATGTGTATGTGCTGGACTTGTTTTGTCGTTGCGATCGTGAGTAGACGTTGATCCTTCGGAGGAGTACCAGTACCCGGAGCGGCCACCGTCTTCACAGCAGTTTGAGCAGTAGGAGAACTTTGAGGAAGGCAAGTATAACATGAACACCACCTATCACTTTTAAATACATTTTCATACTGCATTTTAATATTGTATACTCATAAGGATTTTCCTAGCCACTTCATAACCTTTATATATCCCTTGGGTTGCATTTTGGTTAGTTGTGCTAGGTGCCGCTCTATAACACACTTGGTCCTTTTTAATTAATTTGATTAATGGTATATGCAACTTAATTCTGGGAGTGGCCCTCTGTGATCTGTGCTTGAGTGGCTCACGTCTCGTTAAAAATTGGTTTTTCTAGAAACATGGTTTAGGGGGGCCAGCACTGTGCTTAGTGCTTGGTTGGCCACTCTCCCTAAGGACAGGTTCATAGAGAGACAACCTGGGACAACAGGGCTACCACAAGACTGGAATGGGACGGTCTTGGCTTACTAATTAGGTCTTTTTGGTGTGGAATAACTTACCTGCGGGGCAAGGGTGGTAAGCTTCAATGGTCCCTGCTCCTCCGGCTTGGTCTGTGCTCCGTGTCTTGTACCCCGTGAGGTGGGCCCCATCGTCGCTGATCCAACTCTTCGCGGTTACGCCTTACCAACGAGATTCTTTGTAACGGCCTCGTAGTGAGTTTCTAGTCATCTCACCTACAGAAGTGTGATGAACCACTAGCGTAGCTCACGACTTGTGGGTAAAGATGTGCAACCTCTGCAGAGTGTAAAACTGGTATACTAGCCGTGCTCACGGTCATGAGCGGCCTAGATCCTCCTTTTGATTAGTGGGGTTATCTTCCTTTGATTAGGGGGTTCCCCGGGTGGTTTGGTTTGGTATGGTTCTCAGTAGTATCATAATTAATTCTGATTAATTACTATGTAACTGGGGTATGGTAACTCATCAACTTGTAGTAAATAGTTTTAATAAAATGTTGCTAAGACTAAAAGCTAATGCAGTTGAGTCAGCCAACCTTAGATCCTTATAGTTTGTGTTATACTTGTTGAGTACAAGTTGTGTACTCACTCTTGCCTACTCTACTCTTTTCCTCTTGTTCTCTTTGGGGATACCCTAATGCTGCTCAGTTCCCGACGACGCGAAGGACTTCACCCGGAGCTAACAGGAGTACGAGGAATTCTAGGCGGTCGTCTCCCAGTCGACGTCCCTGTGGCGCCCTGCTTTAGAGAGAGTTTCGTACTTGTTCTACGCTTCCGCATATCTGTATCAGACATTTTGTCATTTATGTAATAAATAACATTTGTACTCGCTTTATTATATCTTTTTACGTGATATGTGCTATGACATACTATTCATTCTATTGTATATACGTGTGACTTGATCCTGGCACGTATATGATTGCTCGGTTTATGTCCTTTTATAAACCAGGTGTTACATAGGGTCTCGCCCATTCCCCCTGACATGGATACTCTATCCTCCTACAGGTATGATGTCGTGCGTAGCTAGCTTGGACTGGGTCCTGCCTCATAAAGGATAAGTGGTCTGCACGTTTGACATAGTTCCGACACTAGGACCACAAAGTCAAGTCCGTAATCCGGCCAAGGCGAGTGTCTTCATCCAAAGTAGCGTTCTGTCAACACGGTTCGCAATCGATACCCATCACAGGTATCGCCTCCTCTACTACTCCTCTACTAATGTTCCCATGGGAACAGTCTTGCACCCGCCACAGGTGCTCTTCACCCATTACAGGTGCTGCTTAGGATTGCGCCCAACGCACAATCCCCGGCTCCCGATCCGAAGATCGGAGAAAGGGGTCCGCTCGCCCCCGCCGTAACCTAATCACCAGCTCTTATATATGTGGAGGCAACTTCCAGCAAGCAAGGACCATCATATCATATATTCTCATACCCCAAATCTCACTCATAGTAGCAATAGCATGTAACAATCAATGATAAGTATGAGAAACAAGGAATACGGTAAGTAAATGGCCATGCAAGCTCATCTCGTCACTCAATTTAGGTGTGTAGCATATCTAGAAAGCAATGCCTAATAGATATTCAGAATAAGGATGGGCGTGAACCTGGCGACTCCTCGTAGAACTCCTGGAACTCGGGGTAGTCCTGCTCTCTGGTCAGCTCCTCGGCGTTAGGTCCTATTCGTAATTACGGAGAACATAAGGACCAAAGTGCAAAGATGCACAAAACTCCTCAAAATAAGATCCAAAAAAGGCAACTCCTACTCTAACGTGTAGGTCATGATTTTAGAAGAACTATAAAACTGGTTTCAAAATTTTTGGAGTTACGGTTGATTTATTATGATTTTTCTAACCTTAAAAACATTTCTAAAATTAATAAAAGGATTTCGGAAAACAAAAAAGAAAATCAGTGACACGTGGTGGCCTCTGGGCGTGCCACGTGGCATGCTGACATCAGCCTAACATCATCCAGGGGGTCGGCTGTGCTGACGTCAGCATGGCCCATGCTGACGTCAGCGTTGACCAGGTCAACATCGACCCGGTCAATGGTCAACGAGTCACGGTCCCGGGCCCATTGGTCAGTCAGCAGGTCTCACCGATAGGTGGGGCCCATGTGTCAGCTTTGTGCAAAAGAAAAGAAAAAGAAAAAGGAAAATGAGAAATGGGACGAAAGTCTTCCTGGCCCCCTTCTATTGGGCTAATGGGCCGAATCCGGCCCAATTCTTCTCCTATTTCTTTTCCTTTTCTTCTCCTCTTTCCCCACTGTGGCTGACACCTTGGTCCCACTCGTTAGTCTCTCTAGGATCCCGCGTGGCATCCACCAAATCCGGTGCGGATCATGAGCGTGTGTGCGTGCGTGGCCATGCCGAGCTCGCCACGCCGCGAACGCGACGTCGCGGCGTGCGCACGGCGGCGGGTTCAACGCCTAGGCTAGCAAGGGCTCGGCCTCAGGTTCTGGCCTGCGTGCGCGGCCTCGGACCTAGCCAAAGGCGCGGTCTTCGGCCGGCGGACACACGCGCAAGCCGGCGCGGCCGTGGCATGACCATGGCGGCCGGCGGTGGCGAAATAGGGCGGCGACGGTGGTACTCGGTTCCAAGGCGGGCAAAGGCCCTGCCTTGGGCGCCATCGCACGCACCCACGCATGGCACATGTGTGGCGTGGCCATGGCGGCGGCGACAAGCAGCGGCGGCGGCGACAAGCAGCGGCGGCTGCCGCTGGGCAGCGTCGGCGAGACGGGCAGCGACGGCCCTACCTTGGCGAGCAAAAGCTCTGCCATGGCAGGCCCGTCCTGGGTGGCGCATACGCACGCAGGCATTGGGTTCACTCGAGCTGCGGCGTGGCCGCGCGAGGCATGGTGGCGCTAGGTGGGGTTTACGGCGTCGGCGGGCTGCGGGTTGCGGCGGTGCGGCGGCAATCCGATCCCTACAGGTGCACGGCAAAGGGAGAGGGTGGCCTAGGCTTCTTAGGGTTGGCTCCACGGCGGCTAAGGGCACGCCGGCACAAGAGGAAGGCGGGCGGCGGCGCTCACCGGCGGGCTCGGGGTCGTCGGGGCTTGGCGCAGGGGTGAGTCGAAGCAGGGAGTAGTCGAGGCCGTGCCATGCCGAGCTGCAACGCTATTGCTGGGGTCCGGGTGATGGCGTGACGGAGCTCCGGCGGCGGCTCCTCTTCTTTCTTCATCTCCTTTCCTCCTCCCATCTCCTCTGTTTCTCCCCGTTTTCTTGGTGGTGGCGGCGAAAGGGGAAATCCCCTGGGGGCTAGGGTTTCCAAGGGCGCGGCCGCGGGGCTTATATAGGCGGGGCGCTAGGGTTTTGGCCCATACGCCGAGAAAGGACAGCGGCGATGTGATGGTCACGGAGCAGGGGTACGTGGCGGCATCAAGAGGCTCCGCAGAGGTTTTCCGGGCGCGATTAGGATGGGATCGAGAGCGGGGGCGGTTATGGCCGACCATGGCGGCAGGCGGTGGCGTCAACTTGACTAGGCGCCCCGCGGGAGACGCGCTCCACGCGGTGTCGCGACACAGGACGACGCGGCGGGGGAAAAGCAGAGAGGCGCGGGTGGTTGTGAGGAGGAAGGGAAAGCTGACAGGCGGGGCCCGACTGTCAGTGACCCTAGGCGGTGAACGGATGAGGGGAAGGGGGTAGCAGGCCGGCTGGGCGAGCTGGACCGGCGCGGGCGTCGTCGCGCGAATGCGCACAGAGCAGGTTGGGCCGCGGCAATAGCTTTGGGCCGGGGGAGGATGGTCGGGCCGGTTGGTCAGTTTGGCTGGCCTTGGGCCCGGGTTAGTTAGGTGTTAGGTTAGCATTTTGTTTTTAATTTGAAAGGATTAGTCAAAATAAAAACCACCCAAATTCAAACAAAAACCATCCAATAAATTAAAACAAGTTCATGCCAATAAACTCCAAAAAAAAACCCAAATATATCACACTATCATTTAGCTCCTTATGTTAGGGATTAAACCTTAAATTCTAGGAATTTAGAGGAAGGTTAGCATTAACCTTAAGTTGTCCTAGCTAACAACACTCCAACGCAAACAGTTTTTGAAATTTCATATTTTTGAAGAATATAACATTCCGTAAAATTACGGGATGTTACACACCCTATTTATAGCCGGGCAGCAGGAAAGGAATTTGGGCTGGCATCAAAGACCAGGCCAGGGCGACCGTAGGGCGCACCCACGGGCGAGATGAAAAAGGCACTCGAACGGAGCGCCATGACACAACTGCACGGGGCAGGTCTGGGCGCCCGGGGACTGCCCGAGACAGCACCCAGCCTGGCGACGAGTCAGCGGAGCCATAATGGCTCTAACCTGCCATCTTCCCCGACGTGTCCCGTCGAGAAAAAAAATAAAAAAGAGTACGCGCCCCGAGACCCTCCGACCAGGGGCTGCCACGCACGCAGAACCCTCTAGGCGAATCTCTGATTCGCTTAGAGGCTCGGGGGCTACACGCACTGGGTGTGCTCGCGCGCAACCATTGGATACAAAGTGATAGGGTCATGTCACCTCAAGGAGTAAAGACCGCTCGCTGAAGCCTCTGAGCAAGTCCCTGACTCACTCAGAGGCTCGGGGGCTACACCCAGTGGGTGCGCTAGCGCGCACCCACTGGCATAATATAAAGATCAGATGGCCCGTGGCCCGTGGTAATTTACCCGTTGCGAAAAATGGGACCCCCGCGCGCGGTTCCTTCGCAACCTCGAGGGGGTCGGGGGCTACAGATGAGGGAAAAAGTAACAGGTACCCTTAACCTTCCTGTCAAGACCCAACCATCTGGGTCGCGGTCTAGGTGGGATCGCAGGGATAACAGGCCTAGGCAGAGGCCCAACATCTGGGGCGGCCCATCACGACTGGGACGGCCCGCATCCCGCCAAAAGGGCTCCGCCTCACCCGAGCCCCGACCCCCGCGAGGGAGTTCCACCTCGCCTGACCTCAGCGAGGGAATTCCGCCTCGCCCGACCTCCACAAAGGAGTTCCGCCTCGCCCGACCCCCGAAAAGGAGGTGGGGTTGGCCTCGCCACGACGGCATACGACGACAAGTCTCTAGAAAATGGGGAGCGCCCCCCGGTCAAAAGGCAGTCAACGAACGCGACCCTGAGGGGACGGGGACGTGACCGCCCCCTGCCCCCGTACGAACCAGAGTGGGTGGCGAGTCAGCCCGCATCATTAGGATGGAGACGTGACCCGGCCACTCTAGCTGACATCATCAATAGTGGAAATAGTGACGCACGTTGCGCCGGGACGCGACGGGCGCCACGCCCTGCAGTTGATGATGTGTGCAGTACCACGAATCCTGTGTTCCCGTACTACCACAATCAGCATAGTGCCGGTATGGGCGACGGACACCCCACTGTCCTAATCAAGACCGGTCAGCAGGACCCGACGAAAACCATAAATGTTAGGTAGATGGTAGGCGGGGGTCGGGGGTTGCCCGACCCCTGTGTTTTTCTCTCTCTCAGTGTAAGCGTACCTCCCATGGACTATAAAGGGGAGGATCCGTACCCCGTGGGGGGGATCCGATTCACGCTCACTCGATCCAACTCATCTGCATTCACTTGATCACGACCCAACACGACACAACTCACACGCACGCACACATTCACTCGCAACCCAGAGACTTGGGACCCTCGCTCCCTCTCTCACCCGTTTGTAACCCCTACTGCAAACTTGAGTGCAAGAGCACGAGAGCTCGAACTGGACGTAGGGACATTCAGCCCGAACCAGTATAAAATCTTGTGTCTTATCCTTGCATTACCATCCAATCCTGTGACACGCATACAAGTTTACTAGTCGATGATTTTAGAACACCAACAATTATCAAACTTAATATAACACCTCATCGACCATGCTGTTTTCATTGTTCATATCTATATTATAGTAAGACTCTAAAATTCAGTCAAATCTGTTTTCTATGATACCCACGACATCATGTGTTCTCATTTGATACTCAGTACACCCAAAGGTCGTTACTTCTCCAATGACCATATGTGGCATCCCCCATCAAATAAACCCTGCATTGAAAGGAATTGTTGCAATATCTTTTCTCAAACATGGTAATTGTATAGTCATGTTGCAAGCAGTATGGAGAAAGCCTTTTGATCTAACTATTTTAAGGGATACTTCAATTTTGGATAAAAAGGTTTCTACAAAAACTGCAAAAAATATTGAGTAAATACAATATGTATAACTAAAGAACATATCTAAGATTTAACTGAATGTAAAGTTTGCATAATCCCACCATCATGAGCAGACAATCCACCCTTCTAAAAAGGGAGAAATAAGGAACAGGTAGTACCATCACATCAGTGTTCAGAAATCAAGTTAAAATCGTAAAATCCTCATCCAGAAACCTACCTGCCTGTTGCTGCGAGTGATCGGTGATGCCAGATGTAACACTATAAAAAAACAAAGAAAAAGAAAAAAAACAAGGGAAAGAAAATAAGGCCTCAAGGGAGATAAGGCCCAACAGGCAGCCCCCTTCATCTCACGGCTCCTCCCCCCACACCACCTCCTCCCCAAACCGAGACCGTCTCCTTCCCCTTCTCGTTCTCTATCTCCTCCTCTTCCTCCTCCTCCGCCTCCTCCTCCTATGGCTGCTCCAACCTAAAATCCTCCCAACTCGACGCCTAATCCTTGAGGGAAAGTAGCAAAACAGAACAAGGAGAGCGAGCACGGAGAGGTGTATCTTCGAGGTGGATTGGCCCTTTTCCCTCTCTTACCGTTGCCCTAGGGTTTGGGGAAAACCAAGTTGAATTCAATTTTCCCCTTCCCTATGCTGATTGGATGTTCATGTGTGAGTTTGTGCTGGAGATTTAGTGGATTGGTGGGGAGAAAAGAACTTTTTGGTGCTTTGCTAGAATTTCAGATTCGTCACTTTACTGTAGCAGCATTGAGAGTGAATTTCGGAGCACTTAGAGGCCGAACTGGTTTTTGGAATGAACTAAAAAGTTGCAGGGAACATTCAGATCTAGTAGCTCATCAAATTTCATGATTTTAACCTAAAGAATTTGAGAGATATGAATTTTATGAGCTAGCTGTTATTTTCTGACAAAAATCTGAACAGGGCTGGATCAATGAGGTTTTTGAAAACCTTAAAGGAATAGTTAGACTTTAAACCTTTAGAAACTTGTAGTGACTTTCATAAGATTTCTACATTGGTAAAGAGCATAATTTTTGGATAAGTGGAACTCCATTTATGGATTTAACATTCAGGTGTACTGTTTTGTTGAAAGAGTTTTTCATTTAAGATTTAATCCTACTTTAGGCCATCTTTTTGACCTCTAATGCAAATATGGATAATACGAAAGTTGTAGTGTATGGAATTCTCTATCCTCTAGTGAAATTTTAGAAATTTTCGATAGATAGATTTGGAGTTTTGGAAATCTGAAGCTTGTTGTCCTGATTTTCTGGGCAGATTTGGATGTCTGTTTTCATCTGCAGTTTAGACCATTTTAGAGGCATGACAAAAATAAAGTTTTTACACGAAACATTTAGTTCTTGGTCCGTAGATTCCATAATTGTATTCCTTTGCTGTCATAGCCTTTATGGATTAAATGATATAAAAAGTGAAGCAGCAGTGCTGCAGTTGCCTTCTGGCCTTTTCGCTATTTGGGTGGGATTGTGGTTTGGGAGGGGGTGCAGGAGCACTTTACTTATTGAAGTGCTTGTTGGTATGAGTTGTTATCTAATCTTGCTTTGTCAAACAGGTGGTAGTGCCTCGGATCGCGCCTAAAGTGGTCATCCCTTCATTGGAGGTAAGTGAATGTAGCAGTTGCGTTGCTACAACTTTAACATTCTATTTTTACTGCCTCCACTTATAAAATACAGCACTAAGTGATAATATAACAAATTTGGACATGACTCATAATGATTGGGTGAAGTATGAAATATTGTTGCTAATATAAATCTAGAGGTAACGTGGCCTTTTACTTCAATATGGGTGGATAGATAAATAAGGTGGTCTATATGTGACGGAATTTGAATTTATGGCTGGGGATGAAAGTATATTTACATATAGCATATACTTAGTAATTTATCCTATGACATATTTTTCTGTGAGTAAAATCTAAGAAATCCTTGGTGGTTTACTAGTGAGTGGACTTGTTTTAGTAGAGGTATGTTAACCTTGGTGTATGAAAACCTCTGTGGAATTTACGCTACTTTATGTCTCCTAGTGCTATCATGTGTGGATAAATTGAAGTTTGGATTACGAGCAAGGTTCGAAGTAGTTTCTTACTATTATTTGGTATATGTGTTCAAATATATGAAATAAATCTTGGGTTGACTGGCTCTCCTTAGAAATATTTGTTATATGATAGATATGCTTGGGGCTTGAATTATGAAATTTGTATGTTTAAATTGATAATGGCTACATGCTACTTATTTCTGTTAAGACTAAGGAGATCTATAGATATGATAGTACGAATAATTGTTTGGTTGATGTTTTCAACATATGATTATTCAGTCATGGTTGATTGATGTTTGCAACATATGATTATTCAGTCATGGTTCGTTAATGTTCGGAACATATGATTATTCAGTTATGGTTGGTGTTGTTTATGTTGAGAGAGTATTGTTTGCATTTCAGGCATTAACTATCGTGGATTATTCTCTTCTTTCATCATGGAGTGCAGAGTATTTGAATTTGGAGTATATGTTATCTGGCTTTGGCTTTGGAGATCTTGTTGCATTGCATTTCATTGCACTACATTACATGGTATTTGGAGTTATGTCGCGAACCTATGGTTGCGACCGTACCGGTATAACATCGTTTATTGGGCATAATGATGCATCTTCATACCATGTTGGGTATGAAGGCAGGAGTTCATATGCATCCATATGCATACATCATTGATTTGGCATAGAGACGCAGCTTCATACCTTATTGGGTATGAAGGTAGGAGTTCATATGCATACATCATTGGTTTGGCATAGAGATGCAACTTCATACCTTGATGTGTATGAAGGCAGGAGTTCATTTGCATTGATATGCATATTTTCTAGGCTTAATGTTGGATGTGATGGAGGTATGTTGGTATAAATGTATACTGTGCCCTTATAGTGACACGCACTGCAACGTGGCTTATGAGAGTTGGATATACCATATGTGTGCCTTTTACATTCACTTGCTTTATTGTATGAAAATTTTGATATTGGTTGATATGGTTGCAATGGAAATAATTTGATAGTGACGCTTCTTGATGGTGTTGGGCATTTTGTATGATTTACGAGATTATGGAGATATTGTACGTGTTATTTCCTTGCATTTCTTTGCACCCTAATCGGATAACAAATATTGTTCCATTTTTTATTAATATATGATCAGCATATTGCTACCTTTTGTTTCTAGTGGCTATGGGGGCCTACATACTATGGTGGTGTTAAGGGTTGTTTATTATCATCCTGTTTGGATCTTACATTATTCACTATTAGTAGCTCGGTATCAAAATAATATTATTTTATCCTTGCTATGCTCTTGGTACATCTGGCGAATGGTGGAGCTATCTTTTGATACTTGCTACTTTGTCAAATCATTAATTAATCTATTGCAGTTTAAATGGCTTGTTAAAGTATTTCACTTGCTGAGATTATTCAATCTCACCCTTGTTTATCCCTCCCCTAGTTATCCTTTAAAACTAGCACGAAGGGAAGTGGGTTAGTTGCACGCCATACACTTCCACATGACCTCATAATGGTTTGGTGCATAATTCTGAGTTTGTTAGATCTTATAATAACTTAAATCATATTTGTACATAATGTAGCGTTGTCTTGATGGAGCATCACAGTTTTTATATACATCTATCTATTGTTGCTTCCACGTCGTGCTTGTTTATAGATTTTTGCTGCTAAAATTTTAATTTCTAGCATTTGGTAGTGTAGAGTATAGCATCTCAGGATTGCATGATCCCCGGGGTGTTACACCAGACTTCCTTTCTGGAAGAAGTTCCTGCACAGGAACTTCGTCTAGAAACTCTTCACGGAGAACATTCATGCCACTCATCAATTAATACTTTCAGGCCGATTGATTATTAGAACAACTTCCAGCATAATTATATTAGTGTTAAATTTGAATAAAAAATTTCAAATATAAGTATGTAGGTGAATGACCCCACAAAAAATATTACCTTTATTCAGAATAACAAATATAACTAGTTTGAGTGATGTAAACATTCATGTCACTCATCAATTAATTTTTGAAGAAAAAATTAAAATGCCGCAAAGGACTTGTGTGTCGGGTATCAATATTAGGGATACCCGAAGACCAGGGATTAGCGGTTAAGTAACCCATTAGGAGGAAGGGTAATTACTCCAAGCCGGGCAATCTGACCCCGCGTAGGGGCTCCGCCTCGCCCGACCGAAGGGAGGAGGCTCCGCCTTGCCCGACCATTGACCGGATAGGGGGAGTGTGCCTGACTGGAGGATAGGTCCACCACGACCCACGCCGCACGGAGACTGACAGGTGGCGTGGGTCGACAGATGACAAGACATGCTCTGACATGGTGAACAGTGGAGCGCACCCCGTCGTGGCCTATGATGACGTAGACCGTAGGGTAGGGGCGTGCCATGCCACAGCAAGGACAATCCCACGTTCTTCGCTCCATAGACCACGCGACGAGACGGACCTGTCCACGGAGGAAGAGGGTGGCGACGATAGGCCCAGAGGAGCCCATGGTGACTGGAGCAGCGGAAGGCTCTCTCTCTCTCACACACTCACTCTACTGTACTCGGTCCCCTCCCTTGGCATATAAAGGGAGGAGATGGCCCTCGTGCGGGGGAGAGGACTCTTTTCCATCCACGACACACCCTTCTGGTAGAGACACCATGGGGCTTTCCCGACCAGACGATAGATTAGCTTACACTCACACGCACACCAGAGACCTGGGGCACTCATCCCTCTCTCGACCATTTGTACCCTCCTACTGCAAATTGATGCATGATACACGAGTTGTCAGGAAGTGGATGTAGGGTATTACGCCTCTAAGCGGCCCCGAAGCAGTATAATTCTTGTGTCTTCTTGCATAACATCTGCCCCTAAACGTGCAATCCACAAGAATCACTAGCCGGCGGTAAAAAAACACTGACATTGGGGCTAGGTGTTTTACGAGTAGGACTATTCACACACCAATACCCTCAACATTAATTTAGAGCATCTCCAAAAGTTTACTAAATTTTAGTTGGCCTCCTAAAAATATATGCCAAGTAAAAAAACAGCCCCTCTCCAATAGTTTGCTAGTCTAGACTCGGCAAAAGGAAAAACACATTCGCATCTGGTACCCTGTACTGTTCAGAAAACAACTAAGCCCATATCTGAAAACTTCCCTCTCTGGCCATCTTACATCAGGAACCCTGGGAGAGAAATGAAATTGCATTTATATCCTTCTTCTTTCTTGGACAAGCAGAGCATAGACGGAGGGGCACCGACAGTTTCAACATGGCCTCGGCCTCTGGCCCCGCCACAGCGGCGCCCACGGCCTAGTGCACGGCCTCCCACTGTAGCAGTGCGCGCAGGCAAACGCCCATCGTGGATCTGCCACGGGAGGCGTGGCGTGATGCTAGGGAGCACGGCGAGGCTTTGTTCTTGTATGGGATCGACGGGAGCAGGTACGGCGGCACATCGGCGGCGGACAGCAGCGGGAAAATGCTGGCGGATAGGACTCCCGTGCCCGTGCGGGAAGAAGGCAGCGCCGTAGGACTACAATGCGCAATGACGGGCAGCGCGCAAATATACGCGTCGACGACCCCCATTTGCCAAGTTGCCAAAATTTGCCAAGTGATATGCCAAACTGTTGGAGGCATATTTTCGTCGTTCTTCCAAAAAAAACAAGGATGGCAAACTCATTCGGCAAACTCTTGGAGATGCTCTTAGATAATCGTTTGAAAACCTCAATTTAAATAATGACCTATTTTTAAAATACAACAATTTACTAAAGCTTTCCAAATTTTAGTAATAAAGGCACTAATATATGGGTGATAGATTTAACTCTCACAACTCATCATATAGTTAAGTGACTATTTTTACTCTATTGCTTAATCACTATTCATCTGTGCCGGTGAAATTGGAGCCTAGCACAGATAAGTCATTGATGGATAACTTTTGATAGAGACTATTTTTGTTTGGAAATTTATAGCTATCCATAGAGACTCGTATATGGAAATTGTTAGGTTCGACAAGACCTATGATTTTTTAATTGAAAAGATTTTGATTTGATGTGGCTTTGAAATTTAAATATTTGCTCAAAATTTAAGACAATAGAAGTCAAAATGAATAAAACTCCATATTTGATCAAAGTGATATATAGGTAGGACGGTAAGAATGGATCATGTGAGGAGAGAGGTTGTAGGTTCAAATCCTACAAGTAAATTTTTATTTTGCTAGTTTTGCTATTTTTTGTCAAACAATGGTTCCCACACGCAACCGTGTCTATATTGATACCCTCCATGCTAACTAGCAACAACTATCAGTAAAGATCCCCTTACACATGCTAGCTGAGCGGTAGGCATAGATACATATGAGTGCAGTTTGGATAAAAGGCACTATAAGTGTTGGTTGCATTGACCATGGTTTGTACTAACTAGTCTTTATTATTAATAAAAAAAATTTCATATGGGTTCACCCTTGCGATATTAGCTAGAAAGCCAGAAGTAAAATATGAACATTTCCTTGTAACATTACAGATGTATCATTATTTTGTGTTACTATATAAGTAATATGTCTACCTTTCAGTTATGTGTTACAATATAGTACCGTCTTTGTAACATATTGGTCTATGTGTTATAAGAGTGTGTTACAATATCTATGTTCTGTAGTAGTGATGTCACATTGTGCTCCAACACTAGCAGTTCACAACTCGCTACAGGTAATACTGGGAGTATGATGCAAAGATGATGATGACACAACACGACAATACACGGATCAGCAAAATTTCTTTCGATGCCGCCGCAAGCAGCTGCTTGTAGAAGTGGCGCAGGGCAAGGCTGTATCCAAAAAACCTGGCTATACCAGCCACGGTAAGCCGGCAGACGCCAAACACAGCCACACAATACAGACCAATCCAATCAGGTGGTGCTTGGCGAGTGTGTAGCCCAGCAATCTAACGGCGTGGAAGGTGTTGGAGTAGAGCAGGATCATCCCCATTATATTGGAGCACGGTGTAGTAGGCCGGTGTACTTCTCGTCCCGGGCCTGGGAAGTCTCTCCTACGACGTCCGTGGTTGGGCAGGATGCACCAGCGTCGTAGCCGTGGTCGCTGGTGGGCGGCAGGGAAAGGATGCTCAAGCAGCGGACGGCATTAGGTCGTCCTCCAGCACAAGGATGCACAATGAACGGGCAAAGGTCGAATGGCGGGGGGGGGGGGGGGGGGGGGGGCGGAGGAGAAGGTTTGGTGCCGAGCATGGAAGAACGCAATGATGGTCACCGCCAGCAAATCCATCGCCTGCAGCCACAATGGCGGATAGGGGCGCACGACAGATGCAGAACCGACGGTGGCAGCCAGCAATTCGATTTAAGTCGGGGGTTTTGAAAATAGATCAGTTTTAGGGTTCACTATTTTGAAGGGGTTTTTTAGGGACGGGTAAAAATATATTTTTAGGGGCACGTGTGATACTCGTCCTTAATTTTGGCAAGTAAGCATGTTGTTTTTAGGGACGGGTAACGCGCCCGCCCCTGAAAACTAATTTCTAGGGACCCTTGGAAATCGATTTGTAGGTGCGGGGAAGGGGGGGTGACCCGCCCCTATAATGTCCTTCCCGCTAAAAAATTGTACCATTTCACACCAAATTTTCAAAATTGGTTATCAATTAACCCATTCAGATCCAACACTCATTACTACAACAAATGATTTACCGCGACCTTTCTAAAACACCTCCGAGGCGGGCATGAAAAAAAAACCACCTCGGTTAATGGTATTAATTAACCGAGGCGAACATTTCCTATTAACCAAGGGTATAACCACCTTGATTAATACTACTATTTTCAAAGGCGGACGTATTATAAAGGTCCGTCTTGGTTAATGGACCGAGCCCAATAGAAGTCCAAATGAGCCGAATTGCTGAGAGAAGTGTATAAACAAAAGAAAACCCTAACCCACCCACCCCATTCATTCTCTCCCTGTACTCTCTCTCTCTCTCCACCTCTTGTTATCCCTCTTCCTCCCGGCGCTCGGGGCCCCCGGCGGCGCGCGGCGGTGCCACCCGGCGTGGAGTAGGGGCGCGCGGTCCCCGGCCCCCGGCGGCGCCACCCGGCGTGGAGGAGGAGCGCACGGCCCCCGGCCCCACCCGGCGTAGAGGAGGAGCACGCGGCCCCCGGCGGCGGCGCCACCTGGCGTGGAGGATGGGCGTGCGGCCCCCGGCGGCGGCGGCCCCCGGCGGCGGCGGCACCCGGCGTGGAGGAGGACGGCGGCCCCCGGTGGCGGCACAGCACTACGTGGAGGATGGTGGCCCCCGGCGATGGCATGGAGGGCGGTGGATCCGGTGGCGGCGCGGCCGTGGAGCTTGGATCCGGCGGGCAGCGGCGGCGGGAAGCGGCGGCAGTGGCGGATGGGCTCGGCGGGCCCGTGATGGGCTCATCGGGCTTTTTCTTTTTTTGTTTTTTAATTAACTGAGGCGGGCAGCTTGTCCGCCTCGGTAAATCATTGATTTACCAAGACCTTGAGGGCAAGGCGGACGGGCTTGCCCGCCTCGGAAAACTGTTTTTGACCGCCTCGCAAAAAAATTCTGTAGTAGTGACTCAAATAACATGTACGCAACAAATTATATGACTACTTTTCTACATCAATATGTTAGGTCTTAACTTCGTACATTGATCAATACTTAAGTTAGTACAGGCTGTTCAAATCCAGAAAAGGGTAGGGTACACCATGCATATTATAAATTTTATAGTACTCCAGTCCACTTCTATAGATATGGAAGATAGTTAAGATCACCAATTGTCCAGCCTAGAACTTCATCAAAATAAGCTAAAGCACGGACGAGTGCACTCTCCTCCGCTTCCTAATGATATACTCACATTCACAACTATAAATATCAAACAAAAGAGTGTTAAACTGATTTGCCGTATAGAATGTGAGTTTTGCTTGGAACTTCAAACCTCTAGTGAAGAATGGCTCTCCACCCATATAGGTTAAATCCAACTTTTCCAACACTAGAACCAGAATAGCTCGAAAGCTTACTGTTGTAATGGTAGTAGTACCATAGATGAGATCCTAAAAGGTGATAATAACATTGTAAAAGTTGAAAGATGTAACATAACTTAAGCTATCAATGATAAAATGAATATCTCATACTCTATTTTGTTGATTAAGCTCACAAAGTCTCTCAGTAGTCAGAATAACATTATTTTCTCCCTCTCGAGCTGCTTAATCCAAAAATATGAAATGTTGGGCACAATGTACCCATGATCATGAAGCTGCTGTAGGCAGGCCTCCATGGCTAGCCTCTTATAAGTTACCGGTAATGGTGCTACTCCATCCATTGCGGCAATTGAAACCATTGGGTGGCCTCTCCTGGTTCCATTGAGTTGAAGTCTATATGTCGAACAAGTACGTGAAAAGAAATATGTACCTTTTTGAAATCAGTTTCAAGAACAACCTCGATTTGCACCACAAGAGTAATACCACCCAAACCTTCGACAACATCTTTGAGCAGTCTAATAAGGTTGATATACTGCATTGTATGTGAGTAAATTTAGAAATTATTCATGTGTAGTAAAAAATGTATGAAAAGAAGGAATGAATACTATAACATTGGGAATTGATCTGCGCGTTCGATCGCCCAACAGCAAGGTAATGGCTTCATAGAAGAGTAGTCTTGGACGTTGAGGCAAGGCGTAACATGTGTCCACGGCCACCACCACGATGGCCTCCACGGCCACCACCACGAAGGCCGCCACCACCACGGAACATCTACCTTTCAAAGATAATTATGAAATAAAAGATCATAATTTTATGTCTAATTCACAAACTAATTTACTGGCTGATTCACTAACTAATTCTAATGAAACAAAAAAAATAAAAACACAAACCTGAGGGAGGAAGGGGAGAAAGGGCCATGCAGGGAGGACGCGGAGACAAAACGCAAACCTGATGGAGGAAGGGGAGGAAGGGCTACGCGGGGAGGAGGCCGGCGGGGGGAGGACAGCCGGCACGGGGAGGAGGCTGCGGCTGGGAGGATGGCCAACGTGGAGAGGAGGCCAGCGCAGGGAGGAGGCCGCGGCTGAGAGGATGGCCAGCGTGGGGAGGAGTCCGGCGCAGGGTGGGCGGCGGCCGTGAGGACACTACGAGAAACTATTTAGTCTGTGACTGAAAGAATTCATCACATATCGCTGAAAAACCATCATAAAGCAGTGTCTAATATGATTTTAGATAACGTCATGTATCCCCTCATTTTTTTCTAGCCCTTTACAGTTTACATTGACTATAACAGTTCACTATGTGAGAAAAGCCCTAAGGTGCCCGACATCATGCCCGTCACTTTTATCATGTCACTGATAACTACTCAAAAGTGACGGACTCAAGCCCATCACCTATGCCATCACAAAGGTGACGGGCATCAATATTAGCCTGTCACCTATGGTAGTCTTAGCCCGTCACCTATGTCAATACATAGGTGATGGGCATCATTCTTTTGCGTGTTAAAATAAATATTTTCAGTGTGAATAAAAATTTTAAAAAATATTTTCTTTTTCCCAACGCGCTCGTGTCTCAAGTCGCAAGTCGTGCGATTTTTTGCGTGAATATGCGCGCGTCGTCGCGTGTGCCGTTACCAGGATTTGAACCCGCGAATGTCATAACAAAGGTGACGGGCAATATTTTGGGGAGGCCCCCAAGGGTCGAAGGTGACGTGCATCGTCTTAGCGTGTCACCCATATCACAAAGGTGATGCGACAACAATGCGTCACCTTTGTGCTCGTCACCTTTGGGTGTTTCATACATAGTGATTAGAAGCCTATTTGTAAAAATTACAGAATGCTCCTTGATTAATACAATTACTCATAAAAGTGCACAGAACAATTACATTTATAGTTTCAAAAAATAATAATTACGTTTACATCTTCCACAAATGTTAGGCATAGAACAACACTCTTGTAGCACAATGTAGGCTAGCAGCAATTTTTTCATCTACTCCAACTCTCCAAGTGATCTGATAGATAAAGTAAAACTGATTAGTGCATGGAAACCATATATGCATCACTAAATATTAAGGTGGTAGATTTTCATATTAGATAGAAGCATGCAATGGCTTATAAATATTTTGCAGCTACCTGTTTTGTCATAGCATATAGTTTTCACACAAATAACACTTTATAGGAGATCTATTCAAGGCATCCATAATATGCTATTACGTATCACTATTCCACTAGTGTACAATGCACATGCCAATATATACTGAACCACATGCATCATTCAAGGATTTTTCTGCTCAGTGTCAGCTATGATTTATATACTAAAGGACAACGCACATGCTAATGATTTTTCTGCAACTCGAGATACTTTAACCGCTTTAGCCCCATTTGCCACCTTGATATCATAGTACCTGATAAAAAATTTGGCGGCTTAGTGCATACTCAGACAATATAGAAAAGCATGCTTCTGTCAACAAGCTGCCATAAAACTAATAAACTATAGGTACTGTCAACAAAAAGCATATGGTATTTAATCAACAAAAGGACAGAGCAAAGAGCACGAGCTAACTAGCTAGCAACAAATTAAGCTCAACATTCAACAAGTCATGTACACGAGCCCAGGTCCATTTTGGATAGCAAGCTAATTAACTACACAAATGATTGATCAAAGTATGCAAGCAAAGGTTTATGAGAGTTGGGGCGTCCATCTGCTCGGGTGTCTTCCCCATCTCCGGTGGCGGAGGTATGAGACTTGCGTGGCCTCTTTTTTGCGAAAAGGTTGGCCTCTACGGCATCCCCTTGGGATTTCGTGGCCGCGCTGTTAGCAGTGCTGGTGACGGTGACTTTGTCTTCCATTCGCCGATCGTTTGGCTGGCGGCGGTGGATCTTTTTTCCTCTCTTATCCTTTTCAAGATGGCAGCCGAAAGTCGTTCATCGTCAATGATGTGCTTCGGTGGTGGCGCCGGGTACTGGTTCTTGCAGCAACAACATGAGTTGACGCCTTTTGGGAAGATTGGAGGTGGATTTTGGCTCGCTGTGCTTCTTCTTCTCCGGCGTACGGGAGACCAGTGGAGGGGAGTTCCGGTGGCGACGGGAAGCTTCTGGTGGTGTTTGGGGGTTGTGTTGTGTAATTTCCAAATTTTCCAGGGTGCTTTCTGTAAATTTTCAGGGATGTAATGTGCTTCTCTTTAATATAATCCCTTTTCGCAAAAAAAAAGTATGCAAGCAAAGATTAAACAATTGTTGTTCATCTATTCAAAGCAAGTAACAAGCAGCCAACATCAATCTAAACCGAGAAGAAATGTGCCGAGCTGCTCACCTGCGAATGATGTTCATGGCCACCTGCTGCTGCCGCGGCCTGCTCTGCTGCTGGGCAGAGCAGCTTCCTCTCCAGGCCGCGTGCCTTCGCTGGCACAGGCCTGCTGGTCAGCTTGCCCCGTCGCAGCCCAGCTGACCGAGCTCCAGCTGGGCGTTTTTTTTATTTTTATATTTTCCAAAATCAATTTTTACAGAAATATATTTTCGGTTTCATAATTTACAGATTTATACCCCTACCGCCCGGCTGCGGGGCGGCCGGCCCCCTGCCGCCCTCCTGTCTGGCGGTAGGGACCTTAATATAAATAAATTTTATTTTTAATCACATTTTGGCCTCTGGGGGGAGGCTGCCGCCCGGCAACTGGGCAGCAGGTACCCGCCGCCCGGTGGCGGGGCGTAGGTAGAGATGGCAACGGGTACATACCCGTGGGGTATTGGCCACCCATACCCGTACCCGCTAGAATTAAGTTTTACCCGTCGGGTTACCCGTACCCGTACACGGGTAGGAAAATGTTTCCATACCCGTACCCGGCGGGTAATTTATACCCGACGGGTAACCCATACCCGAAAAGCATACCCGAGAATTACATATAAATATCACATATTCATATGAAAAATAATTCATTTCAAACTAAAATTGGAGTGAGTGTGGAGTAGGATTTGAAGGAGAGTTCAACAATATATATACTAGGAGGGATTAATTGAATTTGGGCTAAATTCATGGGCCATATGGGCTAAAATGAATTAGACACTTAAGATGGCTTATTTTTTTGTGCGGGTATTTCTTACCCCCGGGTAGGCGGGTATGGGTAGTATACATCCGCACCCGTACCCGCCATACCCGACGGGTACAAGATTTTGCCCAATAATATACCCACGGGTAGAAAACTCATTCCATACCCGTCTTCTTATCGGGTAAAACCCGTCGGGTACTCGGGTTTCGGGTACCCATTGCCATCTTGAGCGGTAGGCCAGGCAGCCGCCCGGCAGGGGGGCGGCAGCCCAACCTTGACCGTTAGTGCGGCAGTGCGGCATTAGATGTGGTTTTAAATATTTTGGATAGAAATAAATAATTTAAATCATTTGAACAGTTACAGGATCGCACCACCACTTCCTGATATGGGTCCTTCTTCGTATCCACCACCAACAGGTGCGTATGATGAATATGTACCCAAATATATGACTTATAAGACGATGATTAAGATATCTTAATTGCTACTGCATAGGGGCCACACAAGATACCTTTGAGGCGAGCTTCGAAGACTGGAGTCGGTTATTTTCTACACCTAACCAGCAGGCCGATCCTACCTTCCAGACACCTGTGGCCACCGGACGTCCAGGTAGAGACGTAGGGCCTCCAGACCGACACACCTACTGTAAGGATCACCGGGGTGTCCGACCCTAGAGAGGGAGGGGGTGAATAGGGTCGCTAATCGCTTCTTAACCTAGGGCTCAATCTACTTGCATAAGATAAACCTAACACGTCCTATACATGCTAGTTATGACTAAGGTTTATCTTTGCTACTCTCTACTTACCCCAAAATACTTGCAACCTATAGCCAATCCTAAACAAACTAACTAGGAAAGTAAAGGCATGCAAGATAGAGTAAATGCGGAAACGTAATATGGTAAGTAAAGAGGTAAGTGTAAGAGGGATGCAAACTCCCGAGTAGACATGATCATGTAATGTGGTTAGGCCCAAACACCTACGTCCATGGGACACTGAGGCTCTTCTGATCACCGTCTTGCACTACGCCACCAAGGCGATGCCGGCAAGCAAAGGCAAGTGCCCAGAAGACACCGAGTCTCGTGCACCGCCACCGTCTCTCTCGGTCACCCGGCCGAAATCCACTACGGAGCTTCTCCACCAAGGAGGGGGTCTCCTCTTCTCCCGCACAAAGTGTCGTTGCCACTCCACACCAAGTCGGAGGGTCACACGACGGATCACAAGGATTGCTTGCCTGCAGCAAGACTTCTCTCAAGAGAGCTCTCGCAAGAACTAATCCCTATTACAAGCACTAAGCACTCTCACAAGTGTGCTTAAGCCTATATGATGTACAATGAAGCTCTATGGAGGTTGGAGATGTTCTTCAAGTGTAGTATCGCTTCAGCAACTCCAGCAACCTCAAATGAGCCGTGGGGTGGCATATATATAGCCCACACACCCCAAACTAGCCGTTGGAAAAAGGCTGACAAAAAGCGCTGTCACCGGTTAAACCGATGCTCCCGTTTTTGTCATCACCGATTTAACCGGTGAGTGCATTTTCCAACTAGCCGTTATACTTCAACGGCTACCTCAATCGACCGACGTAATCAACCGATGCAGCGTCGGTTTAACCGGTGAGTGTAGTTGCTGAAAAACTAACTCTTTGGACAACTGCACCGACGTTCACCAATATCTAGCGTCGGTTTAACCGGTGTATAGATTTTGCCTCTGCTGCTGAGTTCATTGCACCGACGTATTCAACTTTCCTGGCGTCGGTTCAACCGGTGTTACCAAAATTTCCAGACGTGCTCCAAGTCAATGCACCGACGTATATAATTTTCTTAGCGTCGGTTCAACCGGTGTACTCTGCTGATTTGGCCTTCTCTGAGTCCGTTGCACCGGTGAGTACAATTTCCCTATCGTCGGTTTAACCGGTGATAGTAAATTGTCTCTGTCTTGATTTCTTTGACTTGGTTTTCTTCACGGTCTCTTCAATTCTTGTCCTTTGGAACCCCCGTAGGGGCGGCCCTTCGGGCCTAGCTACGCCTATCTTCTCTTTGTCATCACTTGAACCTAAAAGCCTGGGAATGTTCATCTTAACAATCATATTAGTCTAAGTGTTGTGTGTGTCATCAATCGCCAAAACATTATATTGAAATATGGCATGAGAGGCCATTTTTGCTACACCTACCCTACAGACCATGTCCACGCACAGCGTAAAAGAGGTCGACATGGCCGGGGTGGTTAGGAGGTGCTTCTAGTTGTTTCTGTATTTTTGTTACGGACATGTCGTCATGTTATACTTATTTCGTTCTCATGCATCACCTATTTCGTTCTCAGTTGCGTATTTGTATGAATTGTTAAGTTATACTTTTCATATTCATCTAATTTACTAATGGTTTTAATTTCTATTCAAAATATTTAAAACCACATCTAATGCCGCACTGACGGTTAAGGTTTAACCTGCGGGAGGGGCCTACCACCCACCTGCGGGGCGGAGGGTAGGCCTACCGCCCCGCCACCGGGCGGTGGGTACCTGCCACCCGGCTGCCGGGCGGCAACCTCCCCCAGGGGCCAAAATGCAATTAAAAATAAATTTTATTTACATTAAGGTCCCTACCACCCGGCAGGCGAGCGGCAGGGGCCCGGCCGCCCCGCAGCCGGGCGGTAGGGGTATAAATCTGTAAATTATGAAACCGAAAATATATTTTTGTAAAAAACGATTTAAAAAAATATTAAAAAACGCCTGCAGCTGGCCCTCTGTGCAAGCGCCACGCTCTGCTGCTGGCATCGGCGGCATGCTTGCTCCACGGGCCGTTTGGCGCGTCTTTTTCTTTTTTATATTTAAAAAAATTCAAAAATATATGTCCGCTTTGAAAAATTTCGAAAATGCCCCCGGGTCGCCCAGCCCAGGGGCGACAGGGTTTCTGTCGCCCAAGCAATGGGCGACAGGACCTCAATGTAATTTTTTTTGAATTTGCAAAGAGGTCCCTGGCCGAGGGTGGGGGCCTGTCGCCCCCCCCCCCACGGGCGACACGGGGTCTCCCACCCTATATAAGCCCTGGCCTCCATTCCCTTCTCATTTGAGCCCAAAAAATGCACCAAAAATTCAGAAAAAAGAGAGGGGTGAGGAGAGAAAAGCGGCGAAGCTCTGCCGAATTCCGCACTTGTGATCTACCGGTAACTTCCTTATGAACCTGTTGATATTGTAAAACAATTTAATTTAATTAGTGGATTAGCTGAATTAGATTTGGTGCTTTAGAACACTCGTTTAGTATTACAATTTCAGTACTATTACAGACTTGTTTTTAAATTAATTATGAATTAGAATAGAATTATGATAGTACCTTATTGATATTGCAGCATAAGGCAATGGCTGCCTCCAATTATGGAGGATTTTCATGGACCGAAGAAAAATCTAGTATAATACTTGATATCATGACCCATCTTGTTATCAGTAAAAAGTTGGATCCGTTAGCGGATGGTACGATAGAGATGGTGTTGTCCAAAATAGTAGAGTTTAAAGATTTCATATTATTTCGAGGTATTACAATGCAAGATGTAAATAGACACCTGCTAGAACGTCGGAAGATATACATGAGAGTATGTGAACTAGCGAATCATCCTAATATCATTGGATTCTTACAAAGTTCTTGTAAGATATGGATGCGGCCAGAGGTGTATGAGATGCACATTAAGGTAACTCTCATTCAGTTGTAATCCCGTCCGTCATTTGGAATCCATATGTATGAAACAGTAACATTGTTGTTTAATTATATGCTAGGATTACCCCGAGGACACGGAGTTGATTAACAAATTGATACCAAATTTCCGTAAATTGGTATGTATCTTCGGTGGACTTATGCCACAAACTAGGCGAAGGAGGTGGAGAAGATTTTCGGGTGATAGTACTTGGCCTCCACAAGAACAGATGACCGGAGGTTCGTCAAGTCATGCTGCAGCACCTCAAGCACCAAGTTGTGTTAACTTGGATGACGACATGGATGACTACATGCCCCTCAAACCATGGCCTCCAACACATGATGTTCCTTCCCCTGTACATGAACCTAGATCCAGAAAAGAGAGAAAGGGAAAGGGAAGAGGTTCGTCAAGTCATGCTGTAGCACCTCAAGCACCAACTTGTGTTAACTGGGATGACGACATTGATGACTTTATGCCTCCCAAACCATGGCCTCCAACACATGATGTTCCTCCCCCTGTACATGAACGTAGATCTAGAAAAGAGAAAAAGAGAAAGACAAGAGGTTCGTCGAGCCATACTACACCACCTGCAGCACCACCATCTGTCAACTAGGATGACGACCTAGATGATTTCATGCCATGATCTATAACATATGATGTTCATCGGTTTAAGATGTATTCGCATTTAGTATTGTTAATGATGTATTATGCTTGTATGTATGTCTCGTACCTAACTTGCATTCACTGGACATATACAAAATGTCGAGTTTGAATCGTAGTTAGTTCTAATGGAGCATCGAAGCATAAACATACCATCTATCGTATGTAATGGAAAATACGAGAGTGATCAAAGGCGAACGTTGAAGTGTACAAATAAGCGGTCCATAGCTATCTCATTACAAATAAACATCAGAGATACAAACATCGGATATATCTAACCACCCCTAGGGCGTCGGACCCTCTTAGGCCTCTGCTGGGCATGGACATGGCCCTCGGAGTAGGTGTGACGATCCGGAAACCTCACCTGTCGCTCAGGACGCACAAAGGGCTGCGGTGTCTGCTGCTGAGAGATCCCAAGTGGTGCTCCTCCTAGCTGTGAATACCCCAAGACGTCGGGGTCACCGTGCGCGCCAGGTGAGTCTGCAGTCAAGCTGTCGAGTTCGTCTAAGGTGACACCCTCGTTATCTGGAACGAACGTACTCGAAACAAACCCTGCGTAACATATAAACGTAAACCAACATATGTTGTGTGGTAAATTAGTGAGTGTATTGAGAGAGTGTTTTGTACTAGGTCGAAAGGAGGAAGAAGGTCCGGCGCCCGCATCGGGGTAGAATCCTACGCATAAAATGCGGATGTTAGCGTACGCTCGTGTCTTTCGTCATGACATGTAGAAACTGAAATACGAAATATAAACTAACATGTGTAGGCCGGTATCTGTGGGATCCCTGGATACGGTGCGCCAACTGGTGGTGTCCCTCTAAACATTCCAATATGGCCGAACGCAGTAGCTGTATCATATCCTGTTTGTGATATTAGTAAATATGTAGCAACACTTGATCTAATTTTAAAGAGATATCTACGTTACCTGTAGTTGTGTAGTACTGCGACGTCGGCCCGTGCACGGTCGCCAGACACGGGAGCGACGACGAGGCCTGGGACGACCCGTGGCTGTCTTCATACTGCACACCGCTTCCCAAGTTGTGCACTACCTGACGCAACTGGTCACGCTACCTCGACCATGCCTCTGTCTGCTCAAACTGGGTCATTGGGGATCCGGCACGTACCCTCGTCAGGTAAGTCGAGCAGTCCGTCTCCATCATGTTGCAAAGGCGAAACTGCATCCATTCAGTAAAGGAACAGTTAGAAACACATGAATTATCATATGAATATATATATATATATATATATATATATATATATATATATATATATATATATGCAAGTATGATCAAGAGACTCACCGTGCCAGCTATTGCCTCCACGTGGTGCCGGGCATAGCCATCCTGAGGCCTCGCCTGGTGTGGCTGCGGGTGAGTGTCAACATAAACCAAACGAGCCCAAGTCCACGGTAAGTATCAGGTGAGGTAAGCCCTAAATGAGCTGTCTATGTGTGGTCCTGTTGGATGGACCAAGTGCTCGTCTGTATGTTCCCATTGGTCCACCCACGGCTGCATCTTGGTGAGCCAAACATCAGAGCACGGCAAGCCACTCCTTGACAACCTACAAAAGTGGACCACGAAGAATCGTTAGATTCGACACGAATGTATGAGCCAAGTTCATTCATAATTACTTGTGGTCCTAGCGACTGACACGCTCCAACGCGGTGGGCACCGGAAACTCCTGGCGCTGCCCAAACTGTCTCCTGACTCTCCATGGGCAATATGCCTCAATCACGATGTCGTAAACCAGGATGGCTGTAGTAAACCACAAGCTCGCATTCGCGCCATAGTGCGAAGACAGGCCTGCTGGTGCATGGGTAGCCACAGCCTCAGGGCTGTAATGCTCCCAGACAACGTCCTTGGGCGTCAGCATGTCGAGCTCCGAAACAAACTCAGATATGCGCGTCTAACCTGCACATGCGCCCAGGACCTCTGCGCTAATGCATCATGTAACAATGAATAACAAAATTAGATTTGTTGCGAACGTACCTGATGCCAGATCCAGAGAGTTCCCATAGTGGGCCTGTCGTCCTTCTCGTCGCCGTACATGGCCTCGTGGTAACGCATAACCATATTGAAACACTCTGCATGGTTAGTTGTCTGAATACCAAACCATATTCCGTTGGTATCATAAAAGAATGATCATTTCTCCTTGGGTGCACCTCGAATCCAGTGTGAAAATGGCTTCTCAATTGAATCCCTAGCCTCTGCAGCCTGACTCGTGCTTGTTCCTGATGTCCTTACCTTCACTAGCTCTGCAGTCAATTGATCAAGCATCTGCCATAATGCATTGAATTCTCTCTATTGATTTTGGGTGCACAACCTCTTAAACATGTTCTTAAGATCCTTGTTCTTGAAGTGGTCATAGAAGTTTGCACCCATATGCCTATTGCACCACCTATTTTGGACATCGGGCCACAATGGAGGTGTTGTCATAGTTCCACATTGCAATTTAAGTATTGATTGTAGCAGACCTGCATGCCTATCACTAATAAGGCACACATCTGGACGTGCAGCAACAACGTGAACCTTCACTCATTCAAGGAACCAATACCAACTGTCTAAGTTCTCATTCTCAACAAATGCAAATGCGAGCGGAACTATTTGGTTGTTGCAATCTACCCCGATTGCGGTGAGTATCTGATCTTTATACCTTACAGTCAGAAATATGCCATCAATGCAGATCACTGGAAAACAATACTGAAATGCCCTAACACAGGCACCTAGGCAAAAGAATGCTCGTTGCAGAATGCTTTGCCCCCTAGTCACGGCTGGTAAGAGGTATGTGTAATAAAAGCTTCCAGGATTTCTAGCAGCAACTTGGGATAACATACGAGGTAGGTTATCATATGATGCCTCGTATGTGCCGAACCACATCTCGAACACCCTTTGTTTAGCCCGCCATGCCTTCAAATAACTAATGGTGAACTGGTAAGTCTGCTCAATGTGTCGAACAATCATTTTTGGCTCATAATTTAGGTTGTCCATAATCAACCCATATATTTGCTTTGCAACAAAATCGCATGATATATTGCAATGCGAGGGAAGAACTTCTGACAGCAAACAAGTGTGCTCTGTCACAATGGAACATTTCAAGTTTGACTTCCATTTTCCCTTGAATGCATTTAATCGCCATGGACATCCATCATTCACACACTTCACCTCATATTCTTTACTGCCAGACTTTACGACTCTAAATTCTCGCTTCAATGATATTGCCCATAGTCTCACAGCATTTTTTACGGCTTCGATGTTTGGATATGTTGCACTTTGCACTACCTAATTCCCTCTGTACTCCCACTCCTGATTTCGTACGTCTTTTGCGACATGATTGCCAAAACCATGCTCCTTCCACTCTTTTGGCAATGAGTACTGCTCGTCATCAGATGAGCCCTCATATTCATCCATCTCATTGCGGTTTGGTATTCTGCCTCCATCTCGTCCACAATGCTATGTATCCTCTCTCCCTCATCAGTAAGGCCCTGTGTTCAGATGTTTTGGTTCAATATCTCTTCTAACTCATCTTGCTCAACATAGTTGGTCTCTCTTCGAATACTCGGAGTTGCTTGATCTGCACCATGTTGGATTTCATTTTGTGTCTTCTCCCAGATTTGAACAAGAATAGCCAGAGGCCACCCACGCTCTAGAGCTGCTTGCATGTACTTCTGCCAGTCATCAGTGCTGTGTATTATCATCAATTCCCATAAATCACTTTCTACCTCCCAATTAACAAGAGACTGGATGGTCATCACATGTGTCTCCGGATCAACACGGAACCCACGCTGCAGCCACTTGCATATGGAACCAAAACTCCTCTCCAGAGGTTTATCTATGACGCTAGATGTGCACTTAAAGGCAGAAAAGTCTACTCCATTTGGCCCATACAAAACATTGTAGTCACCAAAAAATACTTGAAACTGCATCTTACTCGACATATCTGTATATCACAGAATACTTATCGAGTTATACTCTTTACATCACTACCTTATTCAATAATCCGTAAAAACTAAGTATGGATTTCAACTACAATATATAAGTATTCATAACTACGTGATGACACTCAAAATTCTATACTGCATATGCGAAATTCTATTCTAAATCATAATTAATTTATAAACACGTCTCTAATAGTACTGCAATTGTAATAATAAACGCGTAGTACTAATTTTCTAAACTAATTTACTACTATGTAACTAAAGTATCATTAAACTCCTACTTAAATGATTCTACTATAGCACTAATTAAATTAAATTACTCTACAATACCAATGGAAAAGTACATAAACTAAATGTACTAACCTGCAGATCACAAGTACGCAATCCGGCAGGGCTTCGCCGCTTCCCTTCTCCTCACCCCTCTTTTTTTCTGGATTTTTGGTGCAATTTTTGGGCTCAAATGAGGAGAGAATGGGGATAGAATGCTTATATAGGAGGGGAAGGGCCGGTCGCCCGAGGGGGGGGGGCGACAGGCCCCCCTGTCGCGCCTGTCGCCGGGGGGCAATAGGCCCCCCTTGCTCCCGCGCGCTCCCGGCTAGGGACCTCGTTGCAAATTTGAAGAAAAAAAATTACATTTAGGGCCTATCGCCCCTAGAGGGCGACCGGGGTATATTTTTGAAATTTTTCGAAACGGACATATATTTTTGATTTTTTTTAAATATAAAAAAGAAAAAATCGTCGGTTGCCTGGCTGGAGCACGCGCCCCGCGTGCCGGCCTGCTACACCCGCACTGGGTTGCGCCTCCGTCCTGGGCCGTTTGCGCGTCTTGGCGCGGGCCCAGCAAGTGAGCGGCGCCGCTGCGTTTTTTTTTCGCGACCGTGACTGAGCACGTTTTTCATTAAGAATAAAGTAGTTATAGACACAAACTCGATGTGGCCAAACAGACTTGACTAATACTGGAGCACAAAAGACTAAAAAAAGAGAAACACTAGAAAAATGCATACACAAACGAGAAAACACAACGAGAACGCCAACAGCAGCAAAGCAACACGGAGAAGACAAAAGGCACGACCCACAGCACAACCAGATCCTTGCAACTGAGCCTGATAGCAAAAACAACAACGTCCAGAGTGTAAAGGTCGACAGCCAAACAAAGCTGTCAAAGCTTCCTTTGTTAGGCCGTCGACTTTGGTCAAGTCCTAACAAGCTCGCCTCGCCAACAGCACGTCCTGCAGCTGCGAGCATTTGGTCAAGTCCTGTGCACAAAAAAAAATTCAAACTTTAATTTAAAATTAGATAAAAACTAGTTTTAAGCCAGTCGTAGTTTGTGCATTTATGCATCCGCACGGCTGCTGCATCTGCGCACGACCCACTTCATCCCCCTTCGATCCCCTCTCTTATCCCCAGTCCCTCCTATCAGGCTACACTTCGTGCACTATCAGGATTATGGCAGCACGGTGCCTCCTCGTCGTCCACATGAGTCTCACGTCCCGTCTGGCGAGGAGATCAGCGTTATCTTTTAGCAGCCCTTCCTGCCTGGCACACAGAGGACCCCGGACAGACAGACTCCCGTAGCTCACTCTATCCACCTAGCTTTGAGAAAGAGTCTGTTGTTCCGGATTGGATACAACGAGGGGATTACAGCTCTGCAGCAGTGGCTCTTACTATACATCATGACAGGTCGTGACTTTGACCTCGTTGACTTCTTTATCTGCGAGCTAGAGGACGTGATTCTGGATGGGATGACAGTTCACCGTCGCCATCCTTTTGCTCATTGGATCTGCTGGATACTTGCTCAACTCAGTCAGAATGAGCATATGGATGAGCTGGAGCAGCCGAGGACGCACTTCAGTTTTTACTCACCTGCTACTCCTCGAGACGGTCGTCATGGCTCGAGAGGCCAGTGTAGAGCACAGCGGATTCTGGATGAGCGTGTCTTGGCTGAGGGCAGAGTTGCAGATGATCCGACAGCAGCCGAGGACGCTTCACTAGCAGTAGCAGAGGCCCAGCTCCCACACTACCTGGTCACAGATTCAGAGGACTCGGAGGATGACGAGGACTTCATACCTACTGTTACCATCCCTCGAGGAGCTCATGACGCTGAGGCAGGATCCTCTGGTGCAGCCCGCACCCCTGTTCCTCCAGTTACCACTGCTCAGGTCACTCAGCCCGATGCACTAGCTACTATTCTTCAGAGGCTATCTGACCAGTAGGACCGATTTGCTGCAGCTCAGCTGAGTATGCAAGCCGAGCAGGCTCGCCAGTAGGAGGCCCAGACTCTAGTGCTTGAGGGGATTCGGCAGCAATAGGAGGCCATGAGGTTACAGCTTCAGCAGCAGTCCCAGATCCAGCAGCAGATGTTCACTTTCTTCTCGGGATGCTTCGGTCAGCTGTACCGTCACACTGGACTGCCTGAGCCTCAGCTCCCTACACCCCAACATTTCTAGTTCGACCCCACTGCTCCCGCTCCACCTGTTGGCGGTTTCGTGCAGACACCCTTGTCATCCTTCTCGATGTCACCACTTCTTCAGACCGGGTTATTTGTCAGTCCTGTTCCTACTTCTGCTCCGGCTCCTGGTTCACAGCCTAGTGTTTGGATTGCCGAGCAGCGTGCAAAGTTCCTTAGGCAGCAGCAGATCCTACACCAGCTCCAGCACCCCTCGGCTCAGTCCCTCACTTTCGAGTCACCTTCTCAGCCTGAGGTGCTCCGTCCGTCCGTCGTGCGCCCCACTCAGCCAGACCTGACTCCCGTCACGTCTGCTCCTCCGACGGACTCCACAGTCGTCGCCAAGCCAGTTGCTACCGCTACTCCAGCTACTTCTGCTGCTCCGACGACTCCGGTCGAGCAGAAGTCTTCTTCGGTCGACGACGACTGGATGGACGACGACGCCGATGACTCCGCCGCTTAGTTTTCCACCAGACCGAGTCTGAAGACCCCGCCTTCTCCAGCTCAGGAATAGATCGCCTTTCTTTTTGGTGCTTTGTTGCCAAAGGGGGAGATAGATAGGGGGAGTAGAGATAGGGGGAGCTTGGTGGTTTGTGGCGTGATTGGATCTTCATGGATTTTGTGTATGGACATGTTATTTGGATATTGCGTATGCTCTGTGTTGACATGTCCCTACCTGTGCTTTATTTTGAGTAATGCATGCTTGTTTATCGCTTTCAATTTCATATAGTATGCATCTCTACTTTGTGTTATCATCAATCACCAAAAAGGGGGAGATTGAAGCGCATCTAGGCCGATAGATGCTAATGGTAAGTTTCGGTGATTAATGACAACCGTATGCGACTAATGTGTGTTTTGAAGGAAATATTAATGATTAGTTAAGTCTCATATGGAATGTGAAAAGAGACCCCTCAATTCGGAACAACTATGCGTGCCAAGGACTCAATTTCAAAGATTAAGGACATTTCTAGTCTCAAGTGTCACAAGGAGATGAAGGACACTTGATTTAGATAGGGTTTATAGTTTTTAGTTCTTGACCGTACTATTAAGAGAGGTTCATAAGTTAGTAGCTTGATCAAAATTGAGTTGGCCTTAGAAATCATGTACACTCGCTCAAAAACAGCCCAAGATGGTCAATAGAAGTCAACACAACACTTGAAAGAAGAAACAATCGAAGTTACATTCAAATCCAAGTCAATTCAGCTGAAAACATAGAAAAACAGCAGCATCGGTTGAACCGGTGCCCTAGCATCGGAGCATCCGATGCTTGGCGGAAGGACCGATGCCCTGTCGGTATATCTTCTCTGGATGCAGGCAGGAACCAAGTAAAAAAAACTCTATAGCACCGGTTGAACCGACGGTCAAATGATAAGCACCGGTGCATTGGATGTACCTTGTTCCAGAGAGCATGTTTTGGTGGACTTCAATTTCTCTTCAGCACCGGTTGAACCGACACTTCAGAATCAAAGCACCGGTGCATTAGACGTCCTATATTCCAGAGAGCTTGTATGAGTTGATCAGTGAACCTCTTCAGCACCGGTTGAACCGATGCCCCTACGGAGCATGCACCGGTGCAATGACGCAAGCCTGGATACTGTGTCAGAACCCCAACAGCTACAATTTGGACACAGAGAGACCGGTTGAACCGACGCCTCAAATTTGACACCCATCGGTTCTTCCGGTGCTCACGGTTTTTCTGCAGTGGACTTCCAACGGCTATATAACTCTTTCCACTCTATATAAGGGCACCCCATGGCTCATTCCAGTAGCCTTTGACACCCTGAATACTTGAGGCCACCCTTGAGAAGAAGAGAAAGTGTTTTGAGCAAACAAGAGAAGATCTAGTACTTTGTTTGTGCTTCAACCTTGAAGAATCCATCCTTTGCAAGTGTAGCAAGTGTGCTTGAGCTAGGGCCAACTGAGTGTAGGTCAAGTGAAGGCTTAGGAGCTTGTTACTCTTGGTGTTTGACGGCACCTAGCCGGTCTTGGTGATCGGGAGGTTCTTGGTGAGCTCTTGGAGTTTGTAGGAGCCCCAAGAAAAGAAGATTGTACACAGTGTGAAGCTCGCCGTTCCGGAGATGGAGAAAGAGCATTCTTAGTGATCACTTGCTCCTTGGTGAAGCAAGGGAGCTATACCCTTGTGTGGGTGCTCCAATGTGGATTAAGGGGAGAGCGTCAACTCCTCGATACCACGGGAAAAAATCCGGTTGTCTCGTGCCTCTTACTTTTATTTCAAGCAATTAAATCCTTTTGTTGTTACTCTTGCCTTTGATTGCTTGTAGTTTGACTAGGACAACTTGCATGGTAGTGTGACCTTTTGTTTAGGTTTTGATCTTGATAGTGTGATATCTTTTAGGCAACATGATCATGATAGTGTGTTTACCTATCTAAGGACCTTGTGCTAGCATGCTCTAGTGACTAGGTTTCAAATTTATAGATTGGGCAATACTAGTCTAGGTTAAGGACTAGATAGAAATTTGAAAAAGTCCCAATTCAACCCCCCTTCTTGGGCCACGATCCTTACAGGGGAGCTTTGAGCTTGCGCAGGCGGAGGCTTGCTAAGCAGAGAGCACATCCTGTGGCTCTGGCAACCTTGCGCAGGCGGAGTGCCAGAGTGCATCATTGACTGCGCCACGTGCCACTCTGGCAAGCTGGCGTCGGTAGCATGCCGGGCGCACTAGAGCAGCTTCTTAGGGGAGGGGATGCGGCGGTGGCGTGCGGGGCGAGGGGCGGCGATGTGCGGCATGCAGTGCGATGGGCCATGGCGGTGCAGCACGGAGACGCAACGGCGGTGGCGCAAGGGGCCGCGGTGGCTTGCAGGTGAGCCGCGGCGTGCTAGCAGAACAACGACGGTGGCTCGCCGAGCCGTGACGGACACCGCTGTATAGAAGGAGCAACTTGGTCGTGCGACATCATCCAACGCAGTAGGTCCTGAAAACCAAATCTGTTCCTGTCATTCCCAATATGCTCATTCATTTTCATGTTGGTTTTTAGCAGAAGGCAAATTCATGTATTTTGTTAGGCAATAATACTTGTTTGTAGAGGCAAACTCGTACATCGGATTAGACAACTTTAACTTATTGAACATTTTTTTACATCTAAAACATTTTACCCTATCATGCTATTATGTGGTTTGTGAATTAGGCAATAATTGTTTCAAGAATAATCAATTAAATTACTCTTGAGTTTATTATAATATGTCTAAAACTCCTAGCAAGAATGCTTATTGTCGTAAAGTAAAGTATCATCAAAACATATTGTTGAGCAAAATATTCTGTTCATTCATCATGTTATCTATGCTGATACACCACTTTTAACTGTTCTCTACCCTCATACTATGAAATAATTTGGCTCTTGATAGGCAAAATAGTATACTTCATTAGGTTATCTTTTATCAAGCATTTCATAATTCTTTTTTTATTGCTGCCTTAAGTAGTATGTCACATACAACTACTAGTATCTCTACAGCTGACAAAGTGAGGAGAAGATGCAGCTTCTTCTAGGGGTGGTAAAGGACCTTAAAATTTGACTTAAACTATCTAAGGCCCGAGCCATAAAAGGCTCAGGCTCTAATCTTATAAAATTTTGAGCTAAAAATGTATAAGGGCCAACTTGGATTATGAAGAGGCCATTAGGGCCATGGCTCACTACCCCCCTTTGGTGAACTGAAATAACATTATACTTAGCTGCCGGTGTGTTTTGTAGGGGTAGCATCATCCTCCAGATTGGTGCCTAATTGGTCACAAATTTCATTGTGATGTTTGCCATTTTTGCCTATAAATCCATAATATTTTAGTTTCGCTACAAACATTCAAAAACTTATGGTTTCTGGGGTCCGCATGCCCTTCCACATCACCTAGTAATGTAGCATCAGCGCTACAATATACATCCCCAAGAGAAATGTAACCGTTTTGAGGTTTGGAAAATCGATATAGTATCTATGCAATTTTTGTTGCTGTGCAATTTTTGTTGCTTCCTTTAGTGTTTAGTATGTGTGCCATCATTTCCTTCCAGCAAGCAGCGGTTTCCACAAACTGGCAGTTTGGCTTTTTTTTTTTAGTGAACTAGTTGAATGCCCGTGCATTGCTACGGGTGACAAATTATATTACCAATAACAATCCAACTGGACTACAGTCTTAGAAGAAATAGTTTTTCATCACTTAGATTCATCAAATGTGATGTTTATGCTAGCATTGCATGAGATCATGCATAAATTTGAACCATGATTGAATTCATGTGCAAATGTTAAGCATACACAACACACAGGAATTGTAAAAGCACCTTCTAGACAGAGTCCATAGAATCACCACCCAATATGACCCATGGATGTATATGTAGAAGATTACCTAATACAACAAAGTTCAAAGGATCGCCATCTAATAGGGCCCTAATTGTCTATCAACAACATGAAACAATCATGTAGAGAAAAAGATTCCAGACCTGGTACGTGGCTTCTCATACCAGTTTCTACATGCCACAACCTATATTTGCTGCTGACGATGCATCCATTCACGCTTTGGTCCATTGTTTCTCCAATAATCACCAAGGGTTTTTCTTCCCCTAACACAAGTGAACAAAAAAATCACATTGTTTATCCATGTGCATATCACTCCCCAACATGTTGCCTCTTCAATTTTTAGTAGTAGAGAATTCCAGGAATCAGGAAACCATTATGGGGATAAATTATCATTTATCAGTATGCATTGGGGTCCTAATGCATTGGCAAATCAGTAATGATTACCAAAAATCATTTCCCCACCATGACAGGTAATTTTGATGAAAAAAGGTACAGACATCACGATAGAAGGGATCCAATAGAGCACAAATGGGTTATCCAATACACACACAGGAACTAAATAAACGTCAAACATAAAAAGACTTGAATAAGTTGCTTTTGGCCAAAAATAAAAAAAACATAGAATAATTGGATTTATAATTATGTTCTGCGCAAGGGGAGAGAAGTAGGTATTGACTTACTGAATGCAAATGCAAGTGCTTGACATCCTCTGCAAGCAATGAAAGCATTGGATTGTTTGTCATTAGTATGAACTGCAAGCTTGTCGGAACAATCATCTATGTAAAAATTAGTAGTCGATATCAATTCAAGTTGAAACTTTCAATCAATAAGATAATATCAAATCAACAATTATACGGACTGCTACTTGGACATTTTCTTGAACAGCTAAACTACACTCCATATGTCATTTGAGTTGGCCTCCAACCCCACGGGTGTGCCGTAGCTGCACCTCCTGGAGGCCTGTGTGCATCCTCTCAGTCTGCAGCACTGCACAGAAGCAAGAATCAGACATAAGTCCACGACCAACCAATAGTCCAAGACTATTATCGACTAACCAATAGTCCAAGACTATTATCCAGCTGCAGATAATACTGAAACAAAAGTGGGATTTTTTCCTTTCAGCAACCACACCGTAGTCAATCAAATAAGTAATGTATTATTTCTGAACATTAGAAATCTGTTGTTGATTGGATAGTTAAGCTTCTTGTTAAAGCTCTAGGAAAAATTAATAATCAAAGTGCCTAAGACTAATGTCAGTAAGACAACAAATCGAGTGAGATTTGGTTAGCTGCACAGTCACCTTGTGTTAGATCTCGGACTTAGAAACACCGTTGACATCTCTCTAGAATCAGCCTCTTTCCCTGCCTGTTTATGACCTTTTAGTCTTATCTCTGGATTTCCACAATAGGAATGGAAGATCAATTTGAAAGTATGTGATACATTTTATACAATTATTGATATTCCAAGAAATATTAGGGGAGAATAGTATCCTATCTCTCCTAAGCATTCTACCAAACACTTGATGGGCGGATAGCATTGCAGGCCTGAAGGATGCCATTGTTGGTAAGATTGGCGTCATGCTTCAGTGGATTGTAGCTGGACGTTTACTCCAGGGATGCTCGTACTTGAAAGGGGAAGCAAGTCTGGGGCGGGTTAGAGTGCACAGCAGGCTGGGGGCTACCATGAGAGGAGCCACGAGGTTAGCAGAGGCGGCGGGGGGATCGACGAGCGCGGCTGGAACTCCTCGACGGCGCCGGCAGCCGGATCGAGACGACTGATCCGTCATCACCTCAACAACGCCAGTGGGCGTCGCCTGGAGCACTGGGGCGGAGGCGACTTGATGGAGCCACCTGGAGCGCGTGGGCGGAGACGGCCGCGCTGGCGGAGACGGCCACCCCACCTGACATGTGAGTCGGGGATTCGGCACGGTAGCGGGAGGTCGGCGACGGGCCGACGGCGAGGGCCTCGGATCGGAGCGGATCGTCGTGCAGGTGCCGGCTGGGGGTGTCGCCGTGAACTTCGAGGCGAGGCCAGCGTGAGGGGGTGCACGGAGCGGGGGGAGCACGGGGATGGCGGTGGGGTCGGCAGGGAGGAACCGCCGATAGGCGCGGGGGTGGGAGGCGCGTGGGTGCGGGTCGGGAGGATGGGGTGGATGGTGCGGATCATACGGCAGATTGATCGGGCGGGCGACATGTGAAGTTGGCAGAACCGCGTCGAGGCAGACCCACGGTAGGGTAAACAGAACTTCGTTGTTTTTTATGTAGTATAGTTCTTTTTACGTAGGGTGTGTTTAGTTCGTGAAAAGTTTGCGAAAAAGTTGTTGTAGTATGTTTCGATTTTATTTGTCAATTATTGTTCAATTATGGAGTAATTAGTCTCAAAAAATTCGTCTCGTCATTTACAACCAAACTGTGCAATTAGTTATATTTGTTAACTACATTTAATACTCCATACATATATTAGTGAAAAATTTTGGGAACTTTTCGCGGAACTAAACACAGCCGCAGTAGTAGATGGTAGAAAAAGAGGTGTCATTTCAAATTATTAGAGCTTGCATATTGCTCAATCAGAAAAAAAAAATGTGTAGGCCGTGCTCGCTCTAGTGCAAATCCATGGATGGGGAAAATATAGCGGCAACAGCTTTTCTCTAAAAGAGAAAAGTTTGGTAGGACGGAGAGAGTATTCGCTAGTAAACTAAATGAGCACATCCATAGCAACCACCTCCCCCTCTATAAATATGGGCACCGGCGGCCAGCAGCCTTGGCAAGATTGAGAATTGGTAGAGAGCGAGAACGGGGGAGAGAATACATCTGCTGGCGACATGATTAGTCCTGGCTACTGCCTCGCCCTTTCCGTCCTGCTGCTCGCCCTCACCGCTCACCTGCAGCTGCCCCCTGGCTGCGCAGCTGCTAGGGAGTTCCCTGCAGGAACCAGCTCGGCGGCCGCCAAGCCGCAGGCCCCGTTGGCCGTCGGCACCACCGCCCCCGCCGGGTTACATGGCAAGCACACTACCCCACAAGTGACCGTTCATGGCCGCACTACCATAGGTTAGGCACATGGCCATGGGCCATGGGCCATGGTGTTATATTTCTATCTCTATATTATATATTGCATCAGCCTAGCTTTTTACTCCATATATTCGAGGCGGTCGGGTTTATTTATATCTATATATCTTTCCCCTCTTCCTTTTTTTTTGTTTCGATTAGGAGGTCTGCCAGGAGGCGGTACTGAAGGGCAATACAAGGACTTGAAGGCCGAGTGCGCATGCCAAGCAGGGTGCAGGATCCCAGGAGCTCCATGCCAAAGGTCTGCGCCCATTTCGCGGCCGCCTGTGAGTCGAGCAAGTGGTCCTCGAGGCGCTTCCGGTGCCTGGAGTTGGTTCATAGGGAAAGTCCATGATTTTTTTCATGGTTCTCCACCACGCATCCCGTGAACCGTCGTCCATGTCTGCCCCTGCCCGTGCAGGCCGGGACGGAGTTATATTACTACCGTGTCTGTGAGCTATACATAGCTACCTTGGCATCCGTGTGTGTCGGCCATTTGGGAAGGTCCCTGCTGGTTAGCAAGCCTTCATCGTTGAATAAAATGTCTGTAGTAGTATGCATTTGTGCTATGTAAAAGTAAAACAGGGATGTCGATCAGCACTGTATGTATAGCATGCAGGCGTGGGATTTGTCTATCGATGCGATTGGTTTCAGATGGATTACCTGCTGGTAGAAGTGTAGGTTATTATATATCATTCTCCAGATCTATACAGGGATGCATGCTATTGTCAGGGGGCGTGGCATACCGGCCGGGCAATCATGCAAATACAAAATACGGCGAAATGTGGAAACACTTGCACGTAAATATCTTTTTTATAAAACAGGAAGGGGTTGATCCCTACTGGTTATGTATTAAAAAGAAGCAAGAGTTATTTAAAAAATGGAAAAGAAGAAAACAGAATGCTATATCTTGCCACATTGAGGTGCTATATATATATGAGAGTAATAATTGCCTTTTGCTAGATCTATGGAGAACCATGGCAAATTCATGCACACAAATGTAGCTTTGGTATTTACATAAATGATTATGATTTATACATTATTCTAGTTGCGCGCCCTCACAGAGAAAGAGTTTCTGAGACACATCGCTAACGCTCAAACCTCCAAGTTAATCTGAGCTAAATGGAATAATAATCGCCTACCCGACCAATCCATCTTATATTAACCGAATTAATCCTTGTCATCCTTGGATGACACCATCCGCCTATTCTACTGTACACAAGTTTAGTTGACGCAGGCCATACATAATAATCATCCAACACATAACATATTGATAGGTCCAAGGCTCAATATACAAACAAAGAGTTTACATGCATGTTGACGGTCCTTAAGTGCTAAAATTGACCGTCAACTCTTGCAAAGATCAATGCCAAAACAAATACCAAACTAGAATTAGGACTTTGATACTAATCATTTCCACAAGTTTTGGTGAGTCGCTGTTCACATGAAGCCATGTCTGCATATGGGGAAAAACTGTGCTCAAACAAAGGGAAAAGTACACATCATAGCGTTTTACGCGAGCACGAGAATTAGAGGGCCTACATCCTGAAGCAAATTAGCCCAAACCCAAGAGAAAAGACACTTCCGACAAGCATAGCAGCGCGCACATAGATCCTAAGGCCCAAATGACATGCTAAACCAACATATCTTCATGCGTACACCCAGAAACCTACACAAGGAGCCCACAAGGAGTGCGTAGACCGAAGATGAGCCCAAACGGACTCAGAAAGGGGTTGGCCGACCCCCTAGGCCAGCCGACCCCCTGCTGGGCCTGATCAGACCCAACTTTATCTGGGACACTCCCACAGCTCTCCTACATCTATTCCGGACGTGCATAGTACCACCTCTCGAGTCTAACCGCGGATCCACCCTTGGAGAGGCTACATAAGGAGGAGGAGAGCCCCCCTAAACACACACACACACACACACACACACACACACACACACAACACAAGATAAACTTTGGGGAGGAGAGATGTAGGATTAGGATAGGGAGTATGTGAGGAGAAGTGTGGAGGAGTGCCGGGCTTGTCGGCATCCTTCTTCTGCTTGTACCTCGACATGTACGAATCATTTGAGTAAGTACCTGAGTTTATCTAAGTAGTTATGTTCTCGATTAAGTTATTATCTGTTGTTATTCGTTTGCAGGATCATCGTCCGTTCTTGTGACGGATACTCTAGTAGAGGGCCCTTGATAAAGACGGGATAACCCTGATCGCCGCTAGAGTAGTAATCGAAGGATTAGACGTGGTGTCTAGGCCCTAGATTACCTTTGTTTTCTCCGAGCTACACATGTTGAGCGGTAGATGGCAGGTGGTGACAGCCCTGTCCGTCCGCTACGGAGACAGTCTGCATGGTTAGTGTATTCCCCCACGTTCGGGCTTGGTTAATAGAGTAATAGCCGGAGGTCCCTGGCAGACCAGGGTCAGACTGGTGCCTGAAGTAAACGAATAGCAGCAGAGCGTAGCCTGCCTTGATCCTTTTCCTTAGATAAACCATGCTACCTCACCTATCTTACCTCTTGTTCTCCTAGGTAAACTAGCTAGAAGACCATTACACCTCCGTTCCCTAAGGATAATACGACACCCTGAATACTCACAGGTGAAAATGCTACAACGGTATATCCGTGTGCTTGCGGATCTTTCTGTAATCGTTCAGATTTACCACCGGCATTTCCTAGCGGCGTTGCTATGGACTACAATCCTAGTGATGACGTTAAGAAACACCAACAATGCAGCGAGAAAAGCTTCTGGCTTCACATCCACAAGTTGAAAAAAAATACTATATACATAGAGCGAGGCACTACGTGAGAACCATAGATTTGTAACGGGCACGGATGGCCTTTTGGTAACTGTCAACGCGCCCATTACCTTTATCGGGTTACTATTGACAGGTCAAAGGTAACAAGCACAAGCCCGTTACCCATTGCACATATTTGTAACGCACATTTATATAGCTACGCCCGTTACCAACAGCATTAACCAGTAACCTAAAATGGCTATTTTTGTGGGCCAACAGAGAGATTTCGTAATGGGTACAGACTCAAGACCGTTACAAAAGCTCTCACACACATTCTTCTTGATGTGCATGTTGTCAATCGAATGACGCACATCCAACAACTCCCAATACTCTAGCTCCCATAGTATTGATTTCGTGTTCCTCATCTGAAATGACCCGGGTTTCCGAGAGGAAAACCCGAATCCCTGTATCGTCGTGATAGTCCCTGGATCAGTAGCTATCACATACAGAACTCATTTTAGGTAGTAAATCAGGTCATACTCACTTAAAAGATTCGAACATGGGTTTAATTATTACAATATCCTGAGAATTTGTAATATGAATCTTTTATTACAAGCCTGTTAGGCTAAACTGGAACAAACAGAAATCGATAGCGGTAGCTAGTCTTCGGGCCATCCTTTATCTTGATCTTCAACCCCACAGGCAGAACTTAAGCATAGCGCGGGCTTCTAAGCTTCAGTCGTACCATCCATCGTTGTTGACATTGAACTCCTGATCGGATCCTGCATCTTGCCAAACTATCCACAAGGACGGGATGGGCTCACGTCACCATCCCTACGCAAGCAGTAAGCAATATATATGTCATCCATAACACCTCGACGCAGGCCATTTCGGCACCGGTCAACTTCCATATACTAAAACCCATTCCACGCCGGTGCAGGAACTCCCGCTCCCTGCACCTCAGCTGCTATCCAAGCAGGAAAAGTGGTACTAGAGGGAGGTAAAAATATCAAGGCACACTAAACTAGATGAAGTAACAGAATAGTAGGAATGTACATGATCGAGTACGCGGCCATACGTATAGTTTTTACCCTGCAGGGGTTGTACACTTGCACCCACTCACCCCAACGCCAGCCGGACGACAACTCCGACTGACACTGAGGCACCCATCTACTGAGAACGAGACTAACCGCTACGACGCCATATCTTGTCCCCCAAGGTTGGGATGCATCCTCCCGCAAGAGGTCGTCCTTGAGTTGTGAGGGCCCCCCTTGCCATTCGGAGTTATACAAGGCCAGTACCCCCCAGCACTGAACCTCCCCCGCACAATGATGCCCATCCTACTAATAGGTCTGGTGATGCGCATAGCTAGCTTAGACCGATCCACCCGCATAGTAAATAAGTGTAATGCACGTTTACAAAGTCCCATAAATCATAGTTACTGCATATGTCCTTACGAGCCGGGGCAAGCATCTTCGTCTCGAGCAGTCCTCCACAGTGGTTCGCCAAAGGCACCCATAACAGGTATCGCCTCTCTTTGGGCACCCATAATAGGTATGCCCCTCCTTGTCCCACACCCGCCACAGGTGCTCCTTAGGATGCGCCCAATTCACATCCCCGGCCCATCGCTTGCCCCCGCTAAAAAGCTCTAATCACCGACTCCTCATATAGTGGAATCTTCACTCACGCCAAGACTATCATATCACGAATTCCCATACCTAATCACACTTATAGTAGCCAAAGCATTTAATCAATCAAGGTAATCATGGGAGAACAAGGAATACGGTAATTAAATAGGCTATGCAGGTTTATCTCATCATGATCAGTAAAGCGATAGCAATTCTAGCAAGCAATGCCTAATAGGGAATCAAGTCATAGATGGGTGTGAACATGAGGGCTCCTCGTAGTACTTCTGAGTCTCCTGGTAATCCTGGTCGTCGTTCGTCTCTTCCGCAGCAGGACCTAATCGTAATTACATATAAAGATATAGACTAAAGTGAAAAATGCACAAAACTACTCAAATAAGATCCAACTCACAACAAAATCTACTCTAATGTGTAGACCATGATTTTAGAAGAATTATGAAACCAGTTTCATAATTTTCGGAGCTCCGGTTAATTTATTATAAATTTTTGAAGTTTAAATCATTTTTTGAAATTGATAAATCATTTTTGGAAAAGTAAAAACTCACAGTCAGCCACGTGGCAGCCTCTGGGAGCGCCATGTGTCATGCTGACATCAGTATGATGTCAGCACGGGGTCAGTCACTGCTGACGTCATCATGACATCAGCGTTGACTTGGTCCACGGCCAGGGTTAGCTGGGCCCACATGTTAGCAGCACAAACTCACTGACAAGCGGGGCCCACGTGCCAGGTTTCCAAGAAAAAAGAAAAAAGAAAGAGGTTTAAGGGTGTTAACGGGCTGAAACGGGGATTGGGTACGCTTTGGCGGCCCAATAGCGTCTTGTCTTCTTGGCTTGGTGGATTGGGCCGGCACGGCGGAGATGGCCCATTTCTCCTTCTCTTCCCTTTCTTCTTTTCTTCATTTTCTTCCTTCTCTTCTCTCAATGACATCTCGGTCCCGCGTGGCAGTTCTTCCTCTTCTCGCTGATAGGGCGGCCCCACGTGTCGGTGACTGCTGGATCTTCTGCGGCTGCTCCCTGATCCGATGCAGGTCTGCGTGCAAGTGGACGTGTGTGTGTGTGCCCCTGGTGTGTGTGGGTGAACGCACATGTGCTGCTCAGCGAAATTGCCGCAGTGGTGCCGGTGCGTGACTCGCCGCGACGCCGTGGCAAGGCTGGGTCTGCGCGCGGCCACCATGGCCGTGGCGTGTTTGCGGCATACCGGTGGCGATCGATGGAGAGAATGGGCGGGGCTCGGGTGTACGTGGCGGCGCAATGAGGCTGAAGGCGTTGAGGCTACAGCGGAGGCCGGGCCTCGCGCGGTGCAGGGCTCGCGTCCGTGCACGGGTGCTCGTCATGGCCGAGGTTGTAGTGCAGCGGAGTGGTTTATGCTTGGCGAAGGAAGGGCAAGACTTGGCCTGGTCCAAGCCAAGGGCTGCGACCACCAGGACGGCGGCACACCAAGGGTCTGACGGCGGTGAGCAATGGCTTGGACGGCGTGCGTGGGCAGGGCCCGGGCACGGCAGGTCGAAGTTTGAGGCGCACGCGCGTGAACGCCTGGGAAGCCAGGGTTACGACGGCGGCCGGACTGGGCGACGGTGGGTTGCGGTTGGCAAGGCGGCGTGGCGGGCTCCTATAAACAAACAAGGGAATGGGGTCTAGGGCTGCTATGGTGGGTTCATCGGTGTTCGGCCGGCAGCAAGACAAAGGGGCGACAGCATGGTATGGCGGTGCTCACCCGTCGGGCTTGAAGACTATAGGCTTGACGCGGTGGTGAGGCGAGGCAGGGGATCGTCGTGGCCGTGCCGTGCAGAGCTACTTCGGCGGTGGAGTCGTACTAGCGCAGGCTCGGTGAAGTCCGGCGGCGGCGTCCTCCTTCTCCTCCTTCGCCTTATTCTTCTCCTCCTCTGCTTCGGCCTCCTTCTCTCAATTTGTGGCGGCAGTGGAAGGGGGAAGACCCTAGGGCTCTAGGGTTTGGGGCTGTGGGTGCCGAGGGTTTGTAGCCGTGCGGCTGGGGTTTGGCATGGGCTCAGACTCCGAGGACGGCACAGATGGGATGGGCGCGGAGCGGGGCCTCCGCGGCTGGGATACGAGGCACGGCACGGGCGTGAGCGCGCGCGCGGGGTGCCGTGGCCGACAAGGAGGGCTGGCGGTGGGCAGAGGCGTCAGCGGGGCAGACGGGATAGGCGTGGCCGGTGTGGAACGTGCGCGGTGCGTGACAGCGGCGTCAGCAGCGTGGGAGAAGGCATGGGGGAGAAGAAGAACAAGGGATAGGGCTGACATGCAGGCCCGGGGTGGCAGCGTGTGTGGGCGAGGGTGAAGGGGCGTGGCAGTGCTGGGCTGGCACTCGGCATGTGTCAGCGTAATGGGAACGGGAGTACCCATAACCCCAGACAAAATCACGTTTAGGCGGAGGATGGCCCACCAGCCCGCGATGTCAGCCGGAGCGGGCCTAGGGGCACGAGCTCGAGGCATCCACCCACGGGAGCGGACGCCCATGAGAACGGGCCGGGGATCGGCCGGCCACAAGCTGCCCAGGGAGGTTCTTTTCCTTCCCCACGAAGATACCCGCCCGGTAAAAGATCGTTTTACTAGGCGGGAATCCCTGGAGATTACGGCGCCGCACTGCCGAGCTCGGTGCGAAGACCGAGGAGGAGTGCGGCTTCCCCATAAAAACATCATGATTACGGAGGAGCCATGTGCTCAAGACGATGGAGAAAGCCAGCGGGGGAGGCTTATCCCTGAGCCACGTGCCATCGAACTGTAAATGGGCGCGTCACATCAAGGTAACTCCGGGGTGGCCCGAGCTGTCTTCTCGGGGTGTACCCGGGGTCACCCCGGGGCATTGGGGCCCACAAGGGCGCCCAAGTCCACCCCGGATCACCCCGGGACGCCTCGGGGCACACCTCGGAGCCCTCCGAGGTGCCATAGGACACATCCCGGGGTGCCTCTAGACGTCGTGCTGGCCGGGGTGCCGCCGGAAGCGCTCCTGCCCAACCACGGGAGACAATTCAGATGTCGCCCTACGAAAAGAAAGTGAACAAAGAGGAACCATGAACCCAGGGACGTACCTGGTGCCTGGCAAAGATCTCTGCCGCCACTGTGGAGAGACGATCGTCGGTCGCTTCGGAGCGAGCGCTTGCCCCGAGGCCGCCGAAACGGTGGTGGCGGAGGAAGAGCACCCCGGGATCGCCCTTCCCACAAGCGGCGGGGGCGAGGGCGATGCCGACGGAGAGTCCACCATGATGAGGGAAACTGAACGTGGATGCTTGATCCCCCCCGGCTCGACTCGGGCGCGTCCCTCTCCGCTTCGGGAAGGACGCTGCCTCCGAGCACCTGGCCGCCACCACCGCCGCTAGGAGGAGGGGGCGGCGGCAGTTGGGCTATGCCCCGCGCGTCCACCACCGGGTGACGGTGGAGCATGGCCTCCACCTCCCGGTCCGCATACAAGGGAGTAACCGCCTCCGGGAGGAAGGCCACCACAGGGTCCTTCTCCTCCATCGCCAAATACAGCCACTGCGCCACCGTTGTGGCGTCGGGGTTGAACTCGGCGCCGCGCGCCAGACGGCCGGCGTCGTCATCACCGGTGTAGAACCACGCCGGATAAGGACGGGCCTGCAATAGAGCCAACCAGCGGCAGAAGAAGTCGGTGGCCACCATGGTTGCCATGAGGCCGACCTACCAGAGCGAGTCGAATCGCTTCATCACCGGCGCCCATGCCGCCCCCAGCGCCGGCATCTCGGTCCACCGGGAGTTGCCCGCCGGCAGGCCTGTGGGAAGGCAGAGGGACGCAGAGCTGTTATCCATCTCCAGGTACAACCAGCGCCGCTCCCAGTTCTCCCACTTGTCCCACCGGGCCGTGGGAAGGAAGCCCTGATCGCACCGCCTGAAGAACACCCCGCCGACGGTGCGGGTTTGATGGGTGGCACCGGCACGGGGAGAAAGGGAGCCGTGTGCTCAAGACGATGGAGAAAGCCAGCGGGGGAGGCTTATCCCTGAGCCGCGTCCCATCGAACTATAAATGGGCGGTAGCTGTGGCCCATCACCATTTACTGCGCGTCGCATCAAGGTAACTCCAGGGTGGCCCGAGCCGCCTTCCCGTGGTGGACCCGGGGTCACCCTGGGGCATGGGGACCCACAAGGGCGCCCAAGACCACCTTGGATCACCCCAGGACGCCTCGAGGCACACCCCAGAGCCCTCTGAGGTGCCACAGGACACATCCCGGGGTGCCTCTGGGCACGCCCCAGGCAAGTCGTGGTGGGCCCGACAAGCTGTTCACTCGACTAACAAGGGACAGGATAAGCTGGAGGATGGCACCCACGATCCGAAGGGAGCGTTCACACGATTGAAAGGATGCTCGTGAGATTCTTGTAGTATATAAATAGAAAGATCCCAGGACATGTAAAGGGATCGGATCCCAGAACACCGATAAGCTAACCAATCGCAAGAACACAGGACGTAGGGTGTTACGCCCCAGGGCGGTCTGAACCTGTCTAAAAACCACCGTCTCACTCTTCCCTCGAGGAAGCTCTCGCTGCGTGTATCACCCCTGGCGGAATCTCTAAACGGGGGTTCCCATGAATCCCTGCTAGTGGTACTTACCCACCGTCAGCGTGGCTACGGGCCGAGCTCGTGCGGGTTGGGCCAGAGCAGGGCAGGCCGAGTGGCGAGGTGGATTGGGCTGGCGTGCGAGAATGGGCTGAGGGGTAGGCCGGGGTTAGAAGGTTGGGCTGGGTAGGTTTAGGTGGGCTGGGTTAGAAAGGTTAGGGATGTTTGGGCCGAGAGGGTTAGATGTTAGGTGGGTTTGAGCCCAGGTTAGGGGTTAGCTTTTGGAATTAATTTGAATGGCCAAATTCAAATTAATTCCCACCCAATTTCAAACAAGAGAAAATATTCAAATTGGGTTTGAAACAAGGTAGAGCCAATAAAACCCAAATAACTCTAAATAAATCATGCTATCATTAGAGTCCTTATATTTAATTAAGTTTTAAATCCTAGGAATTTGAGAGAGAGATAGATGTTATCCTTAGATTTTCTATCTAATAACACATTCACACAAAAAAAATTTCTATCTAATTTGAGAGCCAATAAAAGTTTTTTGTATGCTTGTATCACCTGTGCTCGTCTTCGTACGAGTCTACTAGTGCAATTGTGATCCTGGAGTATAGTAGTTTAATCGGGATTTATCTGACAGCCTGTCAGGTTATACCGTTTTAAGTGCACAGTAACTTGGTTAAGTATTAAGATGATGGTTAGTGCATTTAAGCCGGTTTAATTTGGGCGGTGCTGCTACAATAGGGTTATTTATTGACAAATTCCACATGTGCTGGTTTGAGAATGTGTGCAGGTGAATTTGGGCCAAAAACACAAGAAACTAGCAAGTATTACCCAAGGTATAAATGCTCAACTATGTGCAAGGATCAAATGGCCCACTAGATAGTCTCATATGAGAAGGAATGCAGCCCACAAGAAGGTTGACACATCATCAATCCGAGGCAACACCTTCTCAATGAATCAGACACGTTCACGAGGATCCACGGGCCCACCAGAGCATCCAAACCACCTTAAGACAAGACATGCCCCCCATACATGACATGAGGACTCACCTAGTAGCCTCCAGACCAAGAATGGGGCCGAACGGGCTCAGCCCACAGCCGGCCGACCATGATGGTCGGCCGGCCATGTGGCAGTGGCCCACGGGCCCCACCGCCTCTCAGAACACACGTGGAAAAGTGTGGTTGGTCCTCCATGGCGGTTTGGCTCAATCCCCGGGTGAATGGCTGGTGGTTCCCTCCTATAAATAGTAAGAGAGGGGGTGAGAATTAACATACACTACACATCAACACTTCACTTTCCTCTTGAGTTTTTACTTGAGTTGAGAGTTGTCTTAGTGAGTTTAGGGGTAGAGGTACTCAGGAGGAGTGCCGATAACGGCGCTCTTCTCCAAATTGTACCTCTACAAGAGTGAGGAAGATAGTCGGGAGAAATGGTGAGTTTGCCGGCACTCTTCTCCACTTGTACCTCGACGGATGCTTATTCGGTTGTAAGTGTTCGAGACTTTCTTATTTAAAATTAGAGTTTAGTTGCAAGTTATGTCTTCTGCCTTCTATTGAATTGAGTGTATGCTTAGAATAGCATTTGATCCTAGCTTAAGACTCCGGATTGAGAAGGATAATCTTGGCCAGGGTTAGGATTAGTACGGAATAGCATAGACGTGGTGTCTAGGCTAGACTTTACCACTCAGTTGTTCTATATTCTCACGGATTGTGAGGTACTCGGCAGGTGGTGACAGCCCTGTTCGAGCCCTAGTAACCCTCCACGTTCGGTCATAGGATAGAGCATTATTACTGGAGCAACTGGCTTGTTTAAGCCAGGGGAAACTAGTAGCTCGAAGTATAAGGCGAAGTTGTCTCTTCCTCTAAACATAGATTCTAGATCTTACGAAGTCCTCTCTGTCCTATCCCTCCTACACAAGTGTGTGTCCTTGGATGAGCCTGAACCCGTAGATAGTGTAGTCACGTTCCTCAGTGGATACGATACCCTGTAATACTCCTGGGTGAAAGCTACAGCGGTATCCGTGCGCTTGCGGATTTTATTCGTGACGTTACAAAGTACCAACAGTTGTCCCGTGACTTTTTTTACTTTCATCAAAGTTGCGTAGTGTCCGAGGGTTGCCGCCGAAGACCTATGACAAACTTGAGATTTTCGTCATAGGTTCTGTTCAATGACGAAGTTTCAAATGTCATGCCGAGAAAACATCATGGAAGCTACTATTTCTACTAGTGATATATTTGGGTCAGAGCTACCATACAACGGATGAGCATGAAACAACGGACGCAGTTCACAACCAGTATAGCTGGTTGGGTCCGGCAGTGGGTTATCATCGATCAGGACTCGTCTATTACTGACGGTTGGGAACGTAACGGTGATAGTTGGGTATCACTACCAGTTCAAGGCTAGACCCATCAGTGCCAGGTTGAAGCCACTAACCTAGCAGTAAGAGATGGTACTCACCACCAAGTCACTGGCTTAAAGCCGGCAGTGAGTCAGTGACCTTTGCCACTACAAAACCTGCAACCACTACTATTAGTCTATCACTACCCGGTCCGCTCAAACCGATGGTAATACTAGCTATAGACGTCACTGACGAGTCATAACTCATAAGCAACAGAACATCACTGCCATATTTTTAAAACAACCAGTAGTGAAAAAAAATTATCATTGCAGGTTTTGTATTATAATCTGGCAGTACTAGCTTTCACTGCTAGTTTGTATTACCAACCCACAATGGACCCTGAGACCCGAACTACCCGAAATTTTCTTCAACCGAGTTAGGTATGTAGCCACGTCCGACCTTATCATCCATCCATCCTTGGGGTTACTGCATGTGTTCAACAAACATGCATGCACTGCATTGGAAGCTAGCCTTCGTCTTTACGTGTGTACTCATGCTAGGACTAGTACTGCAACTCGCCCAAGTAGAGGGCAAGAGTTGCTGCAAGAACACCGCCGCAAGACTCTGCTACAACCTGTCGTTTCCCAACGCCCAAACCACCACGGGAAGTCTGTGCAAGCCTATGTGGCTGTATAATTCAAAAGGAACCAATATGCAAACCTCCTTATCCCAGTTTTAATTTGTTCCCCGACTCCGGTACGAATTAAGGAATTCATCCATTTCATTTTTTTCCATCAATCAAGAAATCATTTCCCTCATATATAGCTGTTTTGTTTGCTAGAGGAACCAGTCAGCATTCAGTACTGCAGCATGGGGTGTAGGTCTTCCGTGTGTGCCAACATGAGCATCAACGACGGTACGAAAATGTTAAAAGTCAAACAACAATAATAAGATACCTTTTTTCCTTATTTTTTTGGCTGAATTGAATGCCAAATAAAAATGGTTCCGTGCTATATATATGGATATCACCAGTTGACGGCAGCAACGGGATGGAAACAATTGTGGAACGTTGTGGCCAAGGTTGTGACCAATTCTGCAAAGGGTATGCCAGCATCGAGTCATCAGTTGATGCCTAATCATGCATATGCGCGTATGCACTGTGATTTCATGTCCAAGGCCAAGGGCACGTTGCTCCTTTAATTTGTGTTCAATAAAACTTGGATATCATGGATCGATTTTATCCAAGCCACTGTGTTGCCGGTTTTATGTATGTGTTTGTTTTTCCTTCTTTTGTCCAATAAAGGTCATCATGATGGATGCCATGTTCTTGTTGCAATGTCGTCCTGTCATAATCGGGATGTAATGATGTATGTGTTCTATCCTTGGACCATGAATAAACAATATAAGTATATACTTCATTTGTGTAATGATTTCTTTCACAATTCTATTGTCATGTTAATTCCTGCAAATTAAGTTTGGTACAGTGGGCATATTACTACCTTTCTTATTTTTCCAATGAGAACGTGCAATTGCTTCCTTAGCTATCCTACTGATGCAAGAAGGAATTAGCACATGTGTAGCTAAAGGATATTCTGTCTAGTGAGACATTTTTTAAATAGTCCAGATGTAAGAAAAGAAAGAAAAAAATATGGCTACCATGATTTGATAATACGTAGTATTTTTCTGGAACCCAGCCTAGTTAACCAGGCCACTAATTAGCAGCCAGAACCACATTTCCAGACTTCCAAGGTTCCAAGACAGTTTTTTATATTTATGTTTGCTACTGACGTACTGTCAAACAGCAACTTGTTTTCCTTCTTCGCTAGCTAATTGCAGTCATTTATTCATTTTACAAACATTAGACAAGTCACAGACTATATCTATTTCTTCTCTTCTTTCAAAGGAAGTTCAGAAACTGAGGTGTCCAATGTAACCATTGTGGGATGGAAATCTAACTACCTACCAATCACTACTGCAAAAAAGATTTTTAGGGGCGAGTAAAACACATTTTTATAGGCGGGTGCGGTACCCATCCCAAATTCTCGCAGCTAAGAATACTATTTTTAGGAGCGGGTAACATATCGCTTACAATTACATTATTCAAAAATGTTCATCTTTACCTTTGGTTGAATTGGATTTGGACACTTCAAATTGTTATTCTTACATTTGGCTCCAAAAAAATACTACAATTTCCCCTTATTTTACTGATGTGCTTAATTGAAAAGTAATTAAAGTTAACATACAATGCAAAAATCACACAGATGACAAGACCTACCGAAGTGATGCTTTGCACCGCAGAGTCAGGAGTACAGTACATGAATCCGTGATTTGTGCAAAATAGCACCACCGTACCGCACCATGCCAAGGTGACTTCACGGAAAGCAGAGCCGCTGCGTAGCTGCAAAGCTCACATGCCTATGCAGGTCCGGTCGTCCGGCTTCGCTACTATAGAAGATGTTTTCACTGAGTGCGGTAAAAGAAATGCAACGTGACTTGCAATATGGTTTTACAGTAAAAAAGCCCGCATCGGGAGACAGTATCCCGCTCGGTAAAATCCAGTTTCGGCCTCCGCACGCAACTTCCAGTGCTGGTGTCGGGCGACGGTATCGGCTGACGCTGGAGCTGCTGGCGCTGCCGCCCGCAACCGTGCCCGGCCTCCGCAGCCCACCGCCGCCATGGACGGATAGAGAGAGGGGAAGGGGAGCTCGAGGCCGCCATGGATGGAGAGAGGAAGGGGAGCTCGAGGCCGCCGTGGACGGAGAGCTCGTGGGGACGCTCCTCCGCCGGATCTGGCCGTCCGAGCTCGACGCCCGCGGATACGCAGGCTTCGGACAACTGTCTGGAATTCTCTCTCTCTCTATTCCATGTCCCCCCTCAATGTACAATGAGCCGGGTATTTATAGGTGATGGTTTACCTTGCAATCCCCGTAATTTACACCGTAATGCCCTCCAACGGCTAGATTCTTGGAATATTACTAGGATAAGGCCGTATTTTTACACTATGCAGTGGGTTACAGCTGGATTCCCGCTCTGTTCCCGGGCCTGCTCTCGGACGTCATCATTTGTCCGCGCGGTCTTCGCCACCGTCGCCGAAACTACTCAGGAGGCGCCGCTTCGCAGCTCTTCGCACATCGTCGCTCGAGATTTTCGCCACCGTGGCCAAAGCCATTCAAGAGATGCACTTTAGGAGAGACATGCAGACCCCCCCTCGGTACAGGTCTTCGTTGATGATTCTGCAATTTCGAGCGCGGATCGCCATCCCCTTTTCTTCCTTCTCATCCTCCGAGATGAAGTGTCAGCAAAGATTGGCCGTGATGATAGCCCTCCAGTCTTCGCTGGTTATGGCGTTGATGAATTTTGCAAGCTGTTCAGCACAATTTACGGAGCCCTACCTTAATGTTTCATAGAACACATCTGGTGGCAATGGGTCATTTTGTGCTACTACCTTTGCCAGCTGGTCGGCCTGCTGGTTCTGCGACCTGGAGAAACTGCGTATGCTACATCCAAGAAAATACTTTTTCATGCTTCGCACTGTTGCTAAGTATTTTGCCAACTTTGACTTCAGTGCTCTGTTGGATTTGTTGATTTGGCCTGTGATCAACTCAGAATCGGACCTGATAGATAGTATTCATGCTCCCAGCACTCTCACCTTCCGAAGGCCCAATAGTAGGCCTTCGTACTCTGCGACTTTATTCGTGCACCCTTTGAAATCGAGCCTTACTCCGTACATCAGCTGTGTTCCCGAAGGGGCTGTCAAGACTACCGAAGCCCTGGCTCCATCTCTCTGATATGCTCCATCACACTCAAGCTGCCATATGGTTTCAATCTTCGGCTGCTCATGCGAAGGCGTAGTTGGAGTCCAGTCTGCGATGAAATCTGCCAAGAACTGGGACTTGATTGCCGATCTGGAAACGAAGTCGATTGTGTGCTCAGCTAGTTAAGTGGCCCACTTGCCAATTCTGCCGGAGGCTTCTTTGTTCTCAAACATGTCCTGGAGGGAAAAAGAGGTTGGGACCTTGATCTTGTGGCTTTGGAAGTAGTAGCAAAGCTTTCGCGCAGCCACGACGACAACATATGCCATCTTTTTCATTACTGAGTACAACAGCTTTGAGCCACTGAGGGCCTCGGAGACAAAGTATATTGGCACCTGCGTCAGCGCCCCTTTGATTGTATGCTCTTCGACGAGAGCCGCGCTGACAGATGCACCTGATTTGGTGATGTATAAGAGCAGTTCCGCTTTGTCCGAAGGGCTGGACATGATTGCCAAATTTTCAATGTATATCTTCAGGGCTTCGAAAGCCTTCGCCTGGTCTTCACCCCACTGCATGTTACCCACGCCTTTCAGTGCTTTGAAGAATAGGAGGCACTTTTCTGCGGACCTAGAAATGAACCTGTTGAGCGAAGCCAAGCGGCCTGTTAGCTTTTGTACCCCCTTCTTCGTGGTTGGAGGTTTCATCCACCTGATAGCTTCGATCTTCTCTGGGTTTGTCTCTATCCCCCCTCTCAGTGATCATGCAACCTAGTAGTTTCCCTCTTCGAACGCCGAAGACGCATTTTTCTGGGTTCAATTTCATCCCGTGCCGGCAAAGGTTTGCGAATGTCTCGCGAAGATCCTGAATGTGATCTTCCCTTTTCTTGCTTCGGACGACGACATCGTCAACGTATGCGGAGATGTTTCTGCCCAATTTGTCTCGCAGGACAATTTTGATCATTCAGTTGAATGTGCAACCCGCGTTGCGAAGGCCTTTTGGCATTCTCACATAACAATACATCCCGAAGGGGGTAGTGAAGCTGGTTTTCTCTTCGTCCGCCTTGTTCATGAAAATCTGGTGGTAGCCGGAGAAACAATCGAGCATGCTCAGCATCCCCGAATAGGCCGCCGCATCGACCAATGTGTCAATGCATGGAAGTGGGTATTCGTCCTTCGGACACGCCTTGTTGAGGATGGTGAAGTCTATGCACATTTGCCACTTGCCGTTCTTCTTCGGCACCATGACCACATTTGCTAGCCACTCTAGATACTGCACTTCGTGTACAACACCCACATCAAGCAACTTCTGCACTTCGGCTTGTGCTGCTTTCTGCGTTTCCTCGGACATCGGCCGCTAGCTTTGCTTCACTGGTTTGGCCTTCGGGTTCACTTTAAGCGTATGCTCTATGAACCCTCGACTGACCCCTCGCAAATCTGACGAAGACCAAGCAAACACGTCTTGGTTGTTCCGTAGGAACTGGATGAGTCTGGCCTCTTCGGCCTCTTCGAGCCCTTTGCCGATGGTCACCATTCGGTCGGGGATGTCTTCGTATAATGGTACTTTCTTGGTGTGCTCTGCTGGTGATACCCCTTCCGATTTTTGTGTGCTCTGCGTGTCTTCGCTGGTAACTGCTTTGGTGTCTTCTTCTGGCATTTCAATAGCATGCACAGTCTTGTTGGCGCTAGATGCATTGTCTTCGCACCTCCGCGCTTCTTCTTGGTTGCCAAAGATTGTGACAACTCCTCCGGCCGAAGGCAGCTTCATGCATAAGTATGGCTGGTGGATTACTACTGCAAATTTTACTAGTGTGTTACAGCCGAAGATGGCGTTGTAGGTATAGTTGATGTCCACCACATCGAAGGTTATTGCTTCAGTTCTCTGTGTAGCCCCTTCGCCGAAAGTGACGTTGAGCTCTATCTTGTCGAGGGCTTCGATCCTCTTGCCTCCGAAGCCAATGAGCGAGTACTGAGACTTCTGCAAAGCCTTCTCAGTGAACCCCATTTTTACGAAGCACTGCCACACCAGGATGTCTGCGGAGCTGCCATTGTCCACTAGGATTCACCCTACATCGTTTCCTGCGAAGTGTACTGAGTTCTTGCCACTGTTGGCCCTGATGACGAGGGGGTCGTTATGTAGATAATGTTGCAGCCTAAGATCTGTCCGCGTGAACGATATCGGGACATGCGTCCACGGGGTTCGGAAGTGTTTGCCTTCGCTTACGTGAGAGACGGTTCTGAAGTATTCCTTGCGTTATCTCTTCGTCTCATGCACTGGCTCATTGGATCCTCCGGAGATGGCGTTGATGATGTTGACCATGTTGCCGGAGGGTGCATCGGTTGCTCTCTTTGGTATCTGCCCCGGCTAAAGCTTTGGTGGTAGGGGTAGGGGCGTGGAGCTCCTCGACCATGTGTTGGTGTATTGCGGAGCGGGTAGCATTGGCATTGGTTGCTGCGAAGGGATTGGCATTGGTTGTGTATATGGTGGTGGGTTGTCGTTGAAGACTGGGTATGATATTGGCCAATTTGGTGTTGGGGTCCATGAGGTAGCTGGTGTGGAAGGTTGTTGTGGTGGCTACGAAGTATAGTTGACTGGCTTCGCAGGTTGAGCGTTTTGGCGCTCGAGCTTTTCTTTCTTCTCTATGGCGATGGGGCATTCATTGGTCCAATCGCCTTTGTCTTTGCCATGGAAATAACAGAATGGAATTTTCTCTCTTCGGCCCCCTTTTTCTCTTTGGCCCTTTTGATGGTGGTATTCGCAATGGTACCTGTCTTCGCAGCTAGACCTGTCATCGCGATGGTCTCTCTCACTCCTGCCTTTGCTGTGGTGCCTGGAATCTCGTGGCTCCTCTTCGGAGACACTGTTGACTGTCTTCTGGTACAAATTGTGACAAAGATATGCAAACATAAAATAATGGAACAAATTGAATGGTACAAAAATTAAAGGGAAAAAAATTGTTTCGAACATGCTTTGTCGTGTGCAAGATCAAGGACACACGCAGATCAAAACACACGACAAATAACCAAGCTTTACCGTGTGTCCTAGATTTGGCACACGGCAAAGTTAAATTCAAATTTCGTAAACGACCTCGGATGGAGAAACTACCAAAATGAAAGTTGTAGATCTCGAAAAGTTATGAAACTTTGTAGTTGACAACTTTTTAATTTGACATCGTTTAGGACCCCAAACAAGCAATTTACACTCGGTTTAGTATAATATGTGGAGAAAGAAAATGGAGTATAGACACAAGTGAGAGTGTGATGCAGTGGTAGACGAGGTTACATGCGAGAGGGAGGTCATGGGTTTGAATCTTGTCGGCCGCATAGCACGCAAAAAATGCCGCAACTTGCGACTTGGGATGGAGATGGGCGGCCAATGACCGGTGGGGCCCTCCCCCATTAAAAAAACTTTTAGCTATTTTTTTGGGTTTTTTTGCTGTTTATATATTGCCTTTGCCATGGGCCAAAGCAGCACATGGCAAGGCTTTGCCGTGTGCCCGAAAAAAGGCTCACAGCAAAGCTGGTTTTGCCGACGTTTGTTTGTCGTGTGCTGTTTGCCGTGTGCAATACACGACAAAGAGTTTGCCGTGTGTATTTGGGTCCTACTGGTATCCCGTAGTGGTGGGGGTACTGCATCCGTTCCTAAAAATTTATTTTTACGAATTCATGAGCTCATGACCTGCATATGGAAATACTATTCACTACTAGAAAACAGGCCAAAGGTACCAGCTGCTTTTGCAACCGGTACTGATGTGTGCATCAGTACCGGTTGCAAAAGCAGCTGGTACCTTTGGCCAGCGGCGATCAAAGGTAAGGGGTTTGGTACCGGGTTAAAGCATTACCCGGTACCAAAACCCTAGTACAGGCACCGGTTAGTGCCACCAACCGGTACCAAGGTACCAGTTGGTGGCACTAACCGGTGCCTAAAGGGCGGACAATGGCACAGGGTTTTGCCATGACCCGGTGCCGCCACGTGCCCACAACAAAGGCACCGGTTGGTAACTTCAACCGGTGCCTATGCCTATTGTTTGGCACCGGTTGTTGAGCAGCAACCGGTGCCTTTGAGCCACGCCTATAAATACCCCAACCCCTCCACCCCTCCAAGCTGCCGTGAACTCACTGTTAATGGCAGCTGAGTGAGGGTGGGGAGGCGAATTATTGTTTTTTTTTCTTCAAAAAAGGTTAGCTATTTTTTCCATAACTTAGCAATTGGTTTTTAGAAGCAGTTATCACTTAATTTAGTTTATACATGTGATAATTATTTTTAGTTGTAGCATTTTATTGTAGTTATATGCGTTATCAATTTATTTGATATGTGAATACTATCAAATTATTATATTTATATGTTTTATCAATTTATTTGATAAGTGAATAGTATCAATTTATTATAGTTATATACATTATCAATTATATATTTGAATTAAAATTTTGTATGGAAATATTATCAATTACATATGCAAGGGTGCTTTATTTAGTTCCCTTCAAAATTCCAAAACTTAACAAGATTCCACATTCGAGATGCATGCTGCGCGAATTCGAGACCCGCACCTCAGCTAGGCCAGAAGGCCACATGCATCGTTTCTTGTACAAAAATATAAAGTTCCATATAGAGAAACAAAGTTTTTACACAGTCATGCAGTCAGAAGGCCATATGCATCGTTATAATTTTGGAGTTCAGTTTTATTAATAGCGTATTCAATATTAGTTATAAATTGGTAGTATGAATGAACTATTTGTACACTACAATGATGTATATATATGTATTGTGGACCCAGATGAGTCGGCAATGGATGTACATGGCCGACCGGCGTTCAAAGGAGTTCATTGATGGCGTGCATGAATTCATAGAAGCGGCCGAGAAACACAAGTATGGCGGTTTCGTTCGTTGTCCATGCAAATTCTGTAAGAATGAGAAGGATTACTCATCATCAAGAACCATCCACAGTCACTTGTTCAATAGTGGTTTCATGCCGAACTACTATGTTTGGACCAAGCATGGCGAAAGAGGAATTATGCTGGATAATAATGTAGAATAAGAGGACTAGGATTCCTGACTTTGCAGCCAATTATAATTTCTTTTTCAATGACACTGCAATGGGTGAGCCTGAAGAAGATACTGAAGGATACGTTGTAGAAGATGATCTTGGTCAGATGCTGCGCGAAACTGAGGAAGGTTGCGAAATAGAAAAGGAATCGAGAGATCTGAAGCGTATGTTGGAGGACTACAGAACATTGTTGTGCCCTGATTGCAAACAAGACCAAAAGAAGTTGGGTACGACATTGGAATTATTGCAATGGAAGGCATCAAATGGTTTGTCTGACAAGGAATTCGAGGAGTTGCTGAAACTTATAAAAAACTTACTCCCTGAGGGTAACACCTTGCCGGCGACAACATACGAGGCAAAAAAAGTTGTTTGTCCTTTAGGATTACAGGCATAGAAGATACATGCTTGTCCTAATGACTGCATCCTATATCGAGGTGAGTATGAAAATTTGGATTCCTGCCCTGTATGCAACGCATGCCGGTATAAGACCCCTCGAGATGATCCAGGCGACGTTGAGGGGATGCGTGTCAAGAAGAGGGTGCCTGCCAAGGTGATGTGGTATTTCCCTCTAATACCACGTCTGAAACATTTGTTCATGAACAAAACAAATGCTAAATTGATGCGATGGCACAAAGAAGAACGTAAGCAAGACAATATGTTGAGACACCCCGCTGATGGGTCGCAGTGGAGAAAAGTGGACAGAACATTCCCAACATTTGCAAATGATGCGAGGAATATAAGGTTCGGCTTAAGTACGGATGGCATGAATCCTTTCGGCGAGCAGAGCAATGGCCATAGTACCTGGCTTGTGACACTCTGTATATACAACCTTCCTCCCTGGTTGTGTATGAAGCGGAAATTCTTTATGATGCCAGTGCTTATCCCCGGCCCGAAGCAAATCGGTAACGATATAGATGTGTATCTGAAACCACTGATAGAGGATCTTCTATTGTTGTGGAAAGAGGAGGGTGTTCGTATGTGGGATGCGCACGCAAAGGATCATTTTAACCTTCGTGCATTGTTTTTCGTAACCACCAATGATTGGCTAGCACTAAGTAACCTCTCCGGACAATCTAATAAGGGTTATAGGGCATGCACCCATTGTTTAGAAGAAACCGACAGCACGAACCTCAAGCACTGTAGGAAGATCGTGTATATGGGTCATCGTCGATTTCTTCCAATCAAGCACCCATTAAGGAGGAGGCATGCTCACTACGATGGAAATGCAGATCATCGTACCGAGCCTAGGCACCGTTGTGGGAAAATGGTGTTTGAAATGGTCAAAGATATAAAAGTAGTATTTGGAAAAGGACCCGGCAGCAGATCAGTGCAGAGTGATGACGGACGTGCACCTATGTGGAAGAAGAAGAGTATTTTTTGGGAGTTACCTTATTGGGAAGTCTTAGATATCCGCCACGCAATTGATGTGATGCACCTAACAAAAAATCTTTGTGTGAACCTTCTAGGTTTCCTTGGTGTCTACGGTAAGCCAAAGGATACATTGGAAGCGCGGCAAGATCTTCAACATATGAAACAACAGGCCGCCCTACATCCAGAAAAACGGGATAAATGACGTCATTATCTAGGTCTTGCGTGCTACACTCTTAGTAAGGAAGAGAAGCAAAGTATGTTCAACTGTTTGAACAGTATCAAGGTCCCATCAGGCTACTCTTCGAATATAAAGAGGCTACTGAACTTGAAAGAGAAGAAATTCTCACACGTAAAGTCCCATGACTGTCACGTGTTGATGACACAATTGATTCCAGTTGCACTTAGAGGTATTCTACCAGCTAATGTTCAAGCAACAATTATAAAGCTATGCGCCTTTCTCAACATAATTTCTCAGAAGGCAATCGATCCATCGAGTTTAAGCAGGCTACAAGAGGATGTTGTCCAAAGTTTAGTCAGTCTTGAAATGATATTTCCTCGATCATTCTTCAATATTATGACGCATCTTCTAGTTCACCTGGTCAAAGAGATTGGTATTCTCGGTCCTGTTTTCCTTCATAATATGTTCCCTTTTGAACGATACTTTGCAGTCCTAAAGAAATACGTTCGTAATCGGGCTCATCCAGAAGGAAGCATTGCGAAGGGTTACGTCACAGAGGAGGTCATTGAGTTTTGTGTTGTCTATGTGGAAGAACTCTACCCAATTGGGATTCCAGTATCACATCATGAGGGGCGGCTGATTGGAAAGTGCACACTTGGAAGAAAATCTGTAAATGCCACAAATCATGCCACGTTGAGCAAAGCACATCTCACAGTTCTGCAACAATCAGCCTTGGTGGCTCCATACATGGAGGAGCACATGCAAATTGTGCGAAGCATATACCCTTTGAAGTCTGAGACATGGATTACAAAACATCATAACGAAACATTCGCCACCAGGTTGCAGAAAAAAGTCATGGCCAACGATCAAATTCATGAGCAGCTAGCTTGGCTAGCCAGGGGTCCGGCAAATTCAATCCTGATGTACCAAGGATATGAAATTAATGGTTATACATTTTATACAAGAACCCAAGATAACAAGAGCACCAATCAAAATAGTGGTGTCCTTATAGATGCCACCGACTCTAGTTGTGGCAGAACCACCTGAATTATCCCGGCTCAAGTGCGCAGGCCATCATCATAAAGGCAACACTGGCACAAGCGCACTTCAAACGGAACAATTCTTGGTCTGTCGGGTAACGTCCCGATACAACCACCGGTTCTCGGATCGAACAAGCATACCCTGCACGAAGGCGAGTCCAGAGATATTACAACCACAAGTTTTGCATCACAGGCATAAAAGTTATTACAAACCATAACTATAAGTTCAGAGTTTAAACAGTGGAAGATAAAACACGACGGCTACAACACATCGTAAAATGGTACCAAGCTAGCCCAAGCAAGGTATCACTCGTCAGGGTCATTGCCGGCCGAAGACGTATCCCACTCTACGGACCAGCCAGGAGGCAACGAGCAGGGATAGGTCAAGCTAGCAATTTGCTCCTCAAAACTCAAACCTGAAAAAGGGTTTCAACAGCAAGACTGAGTATTCTAATACTCAGCAAGACTTAACCGTCAACGGGTATACTTAACCCACTTTAGCTAGACTATGCAGGGTTTGTGAGGCTCTGATTTTCCTTTTTGCTGAAAAGCAATAAAGAGTAGGTCCTTACTTTCAAGTTTTAGCTTTCAAGATTCTAGTTGATTAACCATTCTATGTAAGCAACTACTATCCAATCATGGTAGAAAACTAAGCAGTCTCATTTCATCGTGAGAGGCGGACGATTCTGAATCGAAATTCAACCTTGCAAGGATAAACCTAGCACACACGTCTGGAACACCGTCGGGTCATTCCCAAACAACCGTTGACCTCTCTTTCCGGCTTGTGGATAGGAACACTCTCGCCGACTATAGGGCTCCCCCTCATCCCACAGGGCACATTCTCTCATCCCACAGGGCACTCTATACCTCGTCCCTCATAGTCGTAGTGTTGCACAACATAAAATAAAACCTATCCCTAAGAGAGAGTGTCAGGTATATCCACTCCCCGGTCCAATCGGTTACTAGGCATACCGCGTACCATATTTACGGCATGTGGCTAGTACTTTCAAAAACTTAACCATCGCTACCACACACCGCGACCTTAGCAAGTTTATTAACACAGACGGGGTCTCACATAAGGTCATGAAATCGAACACAACCCCGTCTGTCGTCCTTATATTGATAACAGAAAGGTAAACAAGCAGTTCCTATAAAGCTCGCGAGTGACAGGCAATCACTCGACTTTTACCGGTCCTATAAGCTTAGCAAGTAGTCGAACTCAAGTCTAGTGTTCAGTACATAGGTTCCTAGGATCATGCATCTAGGGTTTCAATTCAAATCCTAAGAACTGTAAATGCATAAGCAAGTAACAACAATAAGTGATAATAATTTGAAATATAGGTTATGTCCGGAGCTTGTCTTCTCGGTAGTTGCTAACTATTTCAGCTCTAGGCTCTTCCGAACTTTGGTCCGGGGCTTCAGTTAGTACGGCGGTGTTCACTTGAGCTTCGAGATCACCTTCGTCAGATTCCGGGATTAGCTCGTACGTCCCGTCCGACAAAGTAGTCGTATCTATATGTAATGTAAGAACAGTATTATAAACACACATAGGTAATCTTTTATGGAGTAGTTAAATAACAAATCTAACTACACAAGGCATCATGATCAACAGCACAAATGAAGTTTACTAACTTCATTAAACAAGTGGGGGTGATTTTCTATAACAAGTAAGTCATGGTCTTCTAATAAATAAACAACTCAAGGCACAAACAGAAATAAATTTGGCAAAAATTATCCTAAACAGAACATGAACAGATTAAGCTACCCTGTAAAAATCATGCCAAGACATGTATCCCTTTAATCACAACAATTCATTCATTCAGACAACACTTAGAACAAGCTTGAATTATACAGATTGAATTAAAGCAAAATAGAAGCTCAAAATTTAACAGTATGACTACACATGGATGAATTAGATACTGTGAATTTTTCATGATTTTATCTACAAATAATTAAGTCCGAGAAATTAAACAAAACAGACATCAGATTAGCAAGATTCATTTTTATATCCTGTTCTTATCATGAACTGATTCTCAAACTTAAAGTACAAGCTAAGATACTCCAGATGAAGACTCAGGAATATTTTCATGGTTTATCATTAGCATAAACTATTTATTATAATTAAAGTCTATTAAAAAAGGATTAAAACAAAGAAATAGCTACACATGAGAACTGATCACGAAATTTTTATAGAAAAGCTAGTTTCACATTAGTAAACTACTATAAAAATTTCAGAGCAAGACAAGCTTTCAATCATCAGATAAGAAAAAGATTAAATAACTAGCCTTTATGTACCTAGTGACACAAAACAACTTGTACAGCAAAAACTTGCAACCAACACCTACAATATTATGGTTCTACTTCAAAGATCTTTGTACAAGGATTCCAAAACATCAAGATTTGCCTTTTTCTGAATTTCCTATGATTTTCTATGGAATTTCAAAGTTCACTGCAAAAATTACAAAGGAGTCCCTGCTGGCACTATTCATATGAGTCACTGACTATTCAAATAACCCCCTGGGTTTTCTTGTCTTTCAACCCGAGGTCCTTGGCCTGGTTTGGGAAGGGGAACAGGGGAGGGAGCGCTGGATCCCGGCGGCGTGTGTCGCCGGCGGCGAGGGGAAGGGGGCCAGGAAGCTAGAGGGGACCACGGCGCACCCGTGGAGGGTCTTGGGTGGGGCTGAGGTGGACTGAGGCAACGGCTCAATAGATCCCAACGGCCGGCGGCGAGCTGTGTTGACGGAGGCGGCGCTCCGGCAGTGGGAGGGCGTCGAGGAGTGGGGGAAAAGCCTCACGGGAGCAAGGTGAAGCTGCTAGGGTGGTTGGGAGGGGCGGAGCAATACTAGAATGACAGGTCTACGGCGAGCAGGGCGGCGGCGGAGCTCGGCTACTGCGGCGGGGTGGTTCCGGTGGTGGTCTGAGGGCGGGATTAGGCCTGAGAGCTGCGCGAGGTCGATGCAAAGCTAATTGTGGGGTCGATTGAGGGCGGGGAAGGGCGGAGGGAGGGGTTCGACGGTGAGGTCGCGTTCACCGGAGCTCGGGCGGGCGGCGGCGCTGTTCTGGGCGAGCGGGGAGCAGAAAAGGGCAAATGAGTGAGGGAAAAATAATACGGGAGTGCCACTGGTTCTGGAGCGCGCGCGAGATAGAGCTCCGGGGTTCTATAGCGGGCCAGCCACGGTGGCGTCGCGGTGGTGGCCGGTGGGGGGTTCTGGGCGGCGTGGCGTGCATGCACCAGGCCAGCGGAGCAGCTTGGGTGGCGGCGGGGACCTTCCAGGCGACGTGTGGAGGCCAGAGCAACGCAAGAGGGGGCCCGGGGGTGACCCAGAGCGGCGGGAGGCGCGGCGACGCGCCGGCGACAGCAGAAATAGAGGGGCAAGCTGGAGGTGGAAGACAGGGACCTAAACACAATTTCCAAAATTTCAGGGACCTGAATGCAAACAAGCAATAACTTTTAAACTAAAGCTCAAATGAAAAAGTGCCCAACATGAAAGTTGTTCCATTTTTCAAGATCTACAACTTTGATGTTGTGGAAAAATTTATTTGATCAAAGATTCAAGAGCTAATTTTGAAAACATAGAAGGGAATTTGAATTCAAAGGAACTTGACTTTTTCAATGGAATTTCACTTCAAACTTGGGCTGATTTGAAAAGTTTCCTGCCAAGCAATGATTGCACTGAAATTTGCAAAAACACCCTCCACAAAAGCAATAATTGCACACCCTATTCAAATTAAACTATAGAAAGGACCTTGCATAAAATCATAATTACACATATAACCTTTTATAATTACAAAAAGATCCTTTTTCAAGCAATTAAACACATGATGCATACAATCAATACACAACTACTGTGCAGACACCTTGGGTGTCACACTAGTGGCCAAACGAACTCATATTTTGGTTACATTGAAGAGATCTGGGAACTCGACTATGGGCCGTTGAAGATACCTCTATTTCGTTGTCAATGGGATAAACTCACAGGAAAAGGTGTCGATGTCGATGAGTACGGGATGACAACGGTAGACCTCAAAGAGCTTGGCTATCGAGACGAACCATTCGTCCTAGCTAAAGATGTCACTCAAGTTTTCTATGTACAGGACATGTCTAGCAAACCGAGAAAGGACAAGTCCAGGAATAAATCAAGTTTTGTAGGTGCCGGAGATGAGCCAAAGAAAATTGTGGGAGTCGACGATGTCACAGATGAAGAAGAATACAATACGGTTGAAGATATGACTCCGTTCGCAGTGGAGGTTGACACTAGTATTCTTTCAGCCAAAGAGGAGGCTCCGTACGTACGTCATGATCATAATGAAGGGACGATTGTAAAGCGAACCATCGTTAATATTCCCTTAGTTGAATGATTATGTCTTGTAATATTTTCTGTGAACATTATCAGATTTCTTATGCAATGAATTGATTTATTGGGCAATTAAATAATTTATTATGCAATTATTTGATTTATTATGATTTGTTATGCAATTAAAATGATTAGTTATGCACCTAAATGATTTATCATGTAGTAATTAGAATTATTGTGCATTAAAATAATTTATTATGCAACTATTTAATTTATTATGCAATTAAATAATTAGTTATGCACCTAAATAATTTATTATGTAGTAATTAAAATTATTGTGCATTTAAATGATTTATTATGCAATTGTTTGATTTATTATGATTTTTTATGCAATTAAAATAATTAGTTATGCACCTAAATGATTTATTATGTAGCAATTAAAATTATTGTGCATTTAAATGATTTATTATGCAATTATTTGATTTATTATGATTTATTATGCAATTAAAATAATTAGTTATGCACCAAAATAATTTATTATGTAGCAATTATTTGATTTATTATTATTAGGGAATTAATAGATTTATTAGGCAATTAAAAGATTTATTAGTGAATTAACAGATTTATTAGAAAATGAGAAAGGAGAAAAAAAAAGAAAGCCTTAGGTACCGGTTAGAATTATCAACCGGTACCTAAGGCAGGCAATTCGAAAAGAAAAGGGGTTGGCCGCGGGTTCGAACCGTGGCGGCGGCGCACAAATTACACAGAGTTACTATTGAGCTATCGAGGGATTTCAGATCTCATCTCGCCAGCAATCTACAAAAGCAAATTTCAAAGACCCTAAGGCACCGGTTTTGCTTCTCCACCCGGTGCCAAAGAGAAATTTCATTCCCGCCCGTTGGGCCCCAAAGGCACGGGGTGGAACTACAACCGGTACCTAAGGAGCTCTTAGGTACCGGTTGAAATTATCACCAGGGGCCAAAGGCTTAGGGTATTTAAGTCCCGGCCCTTCTTCCTCCACCCCCCCTCTCACGATTGTCGCCAGCCTCCGATCGTCCACCTCGCAGTCTCACTGCGCTGCCGGCCTCGACGACGCTCGTGCCCTCTGCTCCGGCCGCCGCGGCATCTCCTCAACCCGCCACCTCGATTTCCGCGCGTGCCCTCGACGCCTCGACGCCCCCTCGACCGCCGCGTACGAGAGGCGCCGCCGCCCACCGGCCTCGATGCCGCTCCGATCCACCTCCACCCGAATAGAGCTCGTGATGAGCTTCCCCACGCCCTCCTCATCCTCTCCGACCCCTTTCCCCTCTCTTTCCGGCGCCGCATTGCCGGGGCGCAGCTGCACCGCCGCGGTTGGTGTCCTGCCGCCGCACGCACATCGCGGGCAGCCCCTACGCGGGGCTGCACGCCGCCGTCGTGCGCCCCGAAGCCACCTTGCCTCCCTGGCCGCGGGCGCGCGCCGCACTCCCGCCACCCGGCCCTGCGCCAGCCGGAACGCCGCCGTGCCATGGCGTGCGCGAGCTGGGGCTGGGCTGGGCCTCTCACTGACCAGTGGGCCCAACTGTTAGCCCCTATTTAGGGTTTAGGGTTTTCCAAAATTGTTTAATTCGGCTGAGATTTTGTAAAATGCATAACAAATCACAAAAAAATGGTAAAAATACAAAATCAACTTTGTTAGTTTAGTTGCATCTAGATCTTCGAAGGAAAAATACTCGTGCATGTTAGATGTCAGTGTTATCTGTGTTAATTTAGTTGTAGATATAGTGTTGCCATTATTATATATTGACTAGAATTTAATTATAGAGATATTTTTATAATTTAATTATAGATATAGTATTTTTATTATTAGATATTAACTAGAATTTAATTATAGATATAGTGTTACCATTATTATATAGAGATATTTTTAGAATTTAATTATAGATGTAATATTTTTAGAATTTGATGTCCTTATTCAATGTCCTCCACCGCGCCGCCCCTTTACCCTGCAGCACTCTAGCCACCCCACTATGACGCCGGCGCCCTCCTAAGCATAGTATAGTTTAGTTTAAAATTTATTTGTTTTAGTGATAACTAGATAGTATAGTTTTATTTAGTTTAAAATTAAATTGTTTAGTGATAACTAGATAGTATATAATTTATCTATATTAGTTTCATGTATAATTAGTATAATTAGTTTTCTATGTATATGTATATACTATATAATGTATAATTAGATAGAATTTAAATAATTTCTATATAATTAGTTTGTATTATATATGTATATATGTATAATTTATTACTTTTTCTTTACATGTGTAATTTAGATGTACTTGTATCATGTTAATTTATTTATATACATTAGTTAGAGAATTTAGTTAGAGAAGGAAATGGAGAGAATTTAGTTAGAGAGAATGTAGTTATTATTTTTTTGCCATTATTTGATATTATCTAGAATTTAGTTATTTCATATATAGAAGGAAATGAAGAGAATTTAGAGAGAGAATTTAGAGAGAATTTCTATTATTATGTCTTATGTAGTGTATAATTGTGTCATTCAAAGATTTTATTTAATCATATATTTAATGGTTAGACGACGACATGTATTTCACTGTATAATGTAATGGCGACGACGAGTAATGACGACGACAATGAGTAATGACGACGATGAGTAATGACGAGTAACGACGACGAGTAATAATTTTATGTACATTTCTTGATTACATGTATTGCATTTGTAATTTAGATTGATTTAAATTAATTCTCGAGCTCGAACCCGTTCGTATTCGCTCTCTAACTCACGCATTCGCCGTCCCTCGACTCTCGACCTCGACCCTCAACCCTAGACCTCGAACCTCAACCCTCAACCCTGTTCCTCGACCCCATTCCATGACACACACACACTCCCACTAACACACACACACAGACACACACACACCCACACACACACACACTGACTCACACACACTCACTATCTCTCTCTCTTTCTCTGTCCCTCTAACATACACACACACACACTCTCCCTCTCAAACACGTATATTTGTTCAAAGAATTGAATTCTCCTACTTCATTTAAGGATGGACACATACTCTAACACATTTTTATGATTTCAGTTAAGGATGGACCCCTTCGGTGATGACGAGGTCGCCAAGCAATACAAGTTGGACGCAATAAACGAAGATACGAGGGCCAACACCACCCAGCCAATCGCTGAAGAAGATGCTCGGACAGCTGATTCATTCCTGAATATGTCTGGAGATGCCGATGAAGAAGATGATGACTTTGCGCCGCCGCCCAATCAACAACAGCATGTTCCAGTACGAATCTTAAAACTATATGCATGGTGACTTCGATAGATTAGTTTTACGATTAACATATCTTTTCTGTAATTTAGTCAACCTCCGCATCAACTTTGTTGAGCCAGTCAAAAGGGAGACGCCGGCCAACCAAGAAAATGGAGGGAAGACAGCTCATCACAGAAGTGGACGCAGAGGGCTATCCAAGTGCTCCAGAGGCTGCTAGCACAAAATTTGTCAACCAATGTGGGGTTATTGTTCGGGCAAGAATTCCGATCACCACAAGACTATGGAAAACGAGCAAACCCGAAGAACAGCAACACGCCGTGCCTGCACATCAGAAGGAAATGCTATGGGCAGAACTCAAGGATATGTTCACTCTTCCTGAAGGAGTTGAACAAGAATTTGTGAAGAAATGTGCCTTGAAAAAGATGGCCCTTGCCTTTGCAACTTTCAAGAAGAAGTTGTACATCAATTACTTCAAGAAGGATAAGGAGCCGAACTGGGACGATCTTCCTCAGGTTAAACCATACTGGGAGGAATTCAAACAATACAAACTATCAGAGGAAGCCCAAGAAAAATCCAAACAGGCCAAGATGAATGCAGCAAATAAGAAGTACAGCCACCACCTTGGGGCTGTCGGGTACAAGAAGTCAGTTACAAAATGGCAGAAGATGGAGCAGGACCTTATGGATAGAGGCATCAGGCCGACGACTTGGGATTGGCCGGATAGATCCAAGTGGTGGTTATTTGCTAATGGCGTGACACTAAACCAGTTGGATGGAAGTTTGGTCGTGCCCGAGCATATGCAAGAAGTGTCCCGCGATCTAGTCGCTGCAATAGATGAGACCCAACAAGGAACATTCCAGCCTCAAAGGGAGAATGATGAGCTGACAAGGGCATTAAAGAATCCGGAACACCCTGGACGAGCCCGCGGCATCGGCGTGGTCTCATGGAAAGTTGCTTGGGCCGGAGATTCCTCTTACAAGACTCACCGAAAGAGCAAAGCTAAACAGGAAGAGAAATTTCATGCCATACAAGAAGAGATGAACAGGAAGTATGCGTCCTTGGAATCTCATATGGACGCCAGGGTCAATGAGGTAGTGCAGCTAGCTCTGAGCCAAAGGGCCACTGCTGAGTCGCACCCGGATGTTGTGATAAGCCCGGCCTCTCAGCGACGCAGCAGCTGTGCATCCACGGCGGCGCCCGACGTACAAGCGGAACAGCAACCCCAGATTGAGCCAACGGCGGTAGATGACCAGAGGTATCCAGTGGATGATGTCACCATGCTGACACTGTGCGAGCTTGATGTGCGAGCAAGAAATATATCCATCCATGTCGCATACGGGTCAGCCCTGCCCCTGAATCCTTCTACTACAATTCATGGAAGGCGGATACTCCCTGGCTACACCTCCGTCACAGTCGAGCAGATAGTTGGAAACAATGAGGATCTTGAGCTCGACTTTGTTGGAGGAGATGGAGAGAAGACATTGGGAGACGCACTGCACGGGGTCGTTCTATGGCGCAAGGCCGACATCAAACTTACTGCAAGCACAATGGCTCCTGTGTAGACCGATCGCCCGTCTCCGCGGCCTCCCTCACCACCGTTCCCACAACCAACTCCTTCACCACCGTCTCCGCCGGTGCAAAGGGCCACGAGTACTCCAACTCCTTCTAGACCAGAAAAAGAAAAGAAAAAGACAGCATCCCTCCCAGCGGCTGGACCCTCAAAGAAGAAGCAGAAAACGGTCGAAAGAAAATTAACCTATGAGAAAACCGCTGAGGAGTTGGAAGGGGAGACTGCTCGATATATAAAAGAACAATTGAAACCTAAAGTCCCCCCGCCAACGGAAAAGGTACCTCTAGAACTAGGGAAAAAGCTTCTCACAAACATAGACAACCCACCAAAACCGAAAAGCTTACCCTCGGACTATGATCGTACTCTGACAAAGGCACACAAGGTCAGAAATCTGAAGAAAAAATGTGGCAAGACCATTCCTCAGCTTGGCACACAACAAAAAGAACTCGAGCCCCTCCGGGTGCCAGGGTTGCCACTCCTACACCCGACGGACGTACAACTCCAGGCGGACCTACAGGCCGCGATATTTCTTTTTGAAACTGGATTAACGCTAGAGGAGGCAACGGGGCAAGTGGAGGCGGAAATCCCTGTCGCTCCCGTTCTTACTCCATTCCAGTATGGAAAACCTTTTGTCACTGAGGAAGAGGAGAAAAGTCTAGGCACGCAAATGTTCAATTTGCATAGATGGTACCTGCGAATGTCGAATGACGAAGGGAAAATGTTTGGAGTCAAGTATCGTGACCATGATTTCTTCCGCGGGGAGGACGACTTCTGGGTGTACTTCGAAAATTTATATCACATTTACCATCGACAAGCCCTCGACGCCTCTATCATCACCATTTGGGTTTTGTAAGTATCACTTACCTCTACATTAATACTTTTTGTTAACAAAAACATAATTATATGTGTGCATTATAAAATTTCTATTGTATCATTTAGACAGGAGACCCAAAGAAGCCGAAAACATGGATGGCACCATCAGATCGGCTTCATGTCTCATTTGATAGTCAACCAGAAAGTGCTCAACGAAAATTACAAGGAAACATGCCAAAACATGTATGATTCGTTGACTAGGCAAAATTACAAATCCTATATATTCATACCATACGACTTTGGGTAAGCCTTGGTCGACTCAATCCTCTGTTATATTACTAAATAAATACTAGGTCGTCTAATGCATGTATATATATATCCTATCTATATCTGCAGTTATCATTGGATTTTACTCATACTTTCCGTAGAGACCGGCAATCTTATAGTCTTTGACTCAATGAGAAATCCAAAGTCCGCAATCTAACATATCCTAGACCCCTTGAAATGGTAAGTTCAGTTTGCACAATCAAATCCTTTTTCTGTTAATAACAATTCATGAATATCAAACTTAACTTTGAGCACAGGGTTTGGAAAAAATTTGTGAAAAATAACAAAGGATGTGGTCAATGGAGGCCCGAACTGAACGTTAACATGGATTATCCGGTATGTTGATTCATAAAGATTTGTCTAGTTAAGTATATAATCCCAAATTGTTCTAAATTGAGTAATTTATTTGTTTCTCCTTAAGTGTGCGAGACAACAACAAGGAACTGATTGGTGCGGGTACTACGTATGCGACTACTTGCACATCATGACTCCATGCGGGAAGGCTACTGATGAAGACACGAGAGTACATCCAAACCGTTCACTAGTATATTTTCATAATTGTACTAACGCACATGATGTTAATCCTTTTTTCCTAAATGATAGATGTCTCAAATGGGGGATGAATGTTACTCTACTGATCGGATCAACGCCGTGTGCGAGCAGCTCGCCGGATTCATTTTGAACGAGATCTTGGATCCTAGAGGCGAGTTCTACCACGACGGTCACATCCATAGAGGACTTCCATCGAGCTCCTGAGGGGACCAGTAGTTGGACTACAAACATGACTTGTACATTTGTAAATATTTTTAAACGTTATGCCTTGATGTTTGTAAATTTGTAAATATATTAGTTCATCTAATTAGTTTAATTATATGCTCAGCATTTCACTTTTAGTTAGTTTCTAATATTCTCTGAAAACGAACACGAACGACCAATGAACATATAGTAGTGTAGAGCTTGAGTGTGTTTAGCAATTATAAAAGAATAAATAGTAATAAACATAACAAACAAAATTGAATTTGGGAAAAAAAGGAAAAAAAAGTCATTGGTACCGGTTGGAAAGACCAACCGGTACCAAAGGGGCTGCCACGCTGATGGCAGGGTTGGTCTTTCCAACCGGTACCAATGGAAGCCTAAGGCACCGGTTGAAAAACCCGGTGTCTAAAGGCGATGCCATTGGTTGCGGTTTGTGGGAACCGGTTGGAAAACCAGTGCCTAAGAGTGTTTTCAACCGGTTCCCATGGCGTGTTTTCTAGTAGTGATTTCCAGAAGCAGATAATTAATGGTATCACCCATTCTAAAAAATACTTTTCCAAAAACAGATCAGATACTGCAGTAACCGTCACACCACCTCAAGGAAAAAAAGGACATTCCTAAGAATCGTTTTTATAGTGCTCCTGAGTAACATGCGTGAGACCTCATGCATCAATGCATCATGATGGTGTATGTCCTGTCGGTGCTGATATGTGACAAGAGAGACCGGGACTGTGACGACTGTCATAATTCTTTTGGGAAGTAAGGAACAAATTAGTTTTTTACATTAAGACATTTCATGTCCCAAGTCCCAACAGAGTGTGTGTGTATACGTACACTCCTCTATATGAATCAGCTTCAGCTTCCGTCACAAGAGTAGTCTAATCAGATCTAGCTATGCTTCGTTCATTGAGACTCAATCACAAGAGGAATACTCTAATCAGATCTAGCTATACCTCGAGGAAACAAGCTTCACGTGTGCTACCTTGCCACTTTAGAAAAGCTCAATGGCATACATATCAAATCAAAATCGCTGTCTATACATAACCAAAGAATAAATTGTTCTATTTCAAAATAAACAAATAGATAGTCATAATTTGAACAATGAATAGATATCATAGGGGGTCATTCGACTATCCCGCTGTTCTGCTTATCCAGGTTCCCAAACTAAGAAATTATATTTTTGGCTTCGTAGTCTATATATTAAAATGGTTCCTATCTAGCTTCAGATGAACCATAACACTACCTGCTACTAAATGGAATTGTGTATTCACTAGCTAGCGCAGTGAATATATGACAGAAGAGAGCAAGAATACACAGGCACGCAACGCCATGCCTCGGCTTAGAAGCCACTCATGAGAGTCGTGGGCTCGAGGCTCATCCCAGAAATTCCTGAAGCGGCGATGAAAAAATTGAGCCGCATTCAGAGTAGCTACTATATGTGTATGCAATGCTTGACTTGGCGTCAACGAGCACACGTACGGATCATCTTTACATCTAGACTAGAAGCAACCAAACACAAATAGATTCATGTATATGCACTGGTCCCGCGACAGTACAGCGCATGACTCGGCATCAATCAGCGAGCATCATGATGGAGTGCTTTACATGCAGAGCCAAAAAAAGCAAGAGGCACGCAATAAAGAATAGTAATGCACCACGCGACAAATGCATATATAGGGCACATTTTTCACCCATGTGGGCAAATCACATCGGTCAGACCCTGATTGGATCCCTGCATCAGCCAAATGTGGAGTTCCACAAAAACAATTTATCTAGCGCAGTGGTTTATAGCTACCGCCGAACTGCCCTTCGCCCATGTTCGAACCCACGCGGCAGCAGAATCTTTTTCTTCGTTTTATGGCTCGTTTGGGGCACGTGTTTTCAATGCAGGCCTGTTTCTCTTCGTGGGCGGATCGAGTTGGATCTTGGTGGCTCACTCAAACGTGGCGTTGACATAGTTGACCAACAAGCTAGGGACGTGGACCGGCAGGTCCAGATCGCTATACACGTGGCAACAAGTCTGGCTTCTATGATGAACTGTGCCCATCACAGGTACGAGGAGTTGGTGGTGTAACGTTTTTATGACAATATGAAATATTGTTCTGTGATGCATGTTTTATTTTCGTCATAGTTCTGCAGGGGCTAAGGGCTTCAGCGATGAACTATGATGAAATTCATGTTGTCGTTGACGCTTGCTAACGACCCATTTCGAGCGTCAACTATCGTGAAAAAATTGAGCATCGAAAGGAATAAATGTTAGTATAGAGTTATTTATTGACAAATTCCACATGAGGGCCCACCAAGCAGCCTCCAGACCAAGAATGGGGCCGAACGGACTCAGCCCACGGCAGGCCGTCAGCCGGCCATGTGGCGGCGGCCCACGGGCCCCACCACCTCTCAGAACACACGTGGCAGAGTATGGTTGGTCATCCATGGCGGTTTGGCTCAATCCCTGGGCGAATGGCTAGTGGTTCCCTCCTATAAACAGTAGGGGAGGGGGTGAGAATTAACACACACTACACATCAACACTTCACCTTCCTCTTGAGTTCTTACTTGAGTTGAGAGTTGTCTTAGGGAGTTTAGGGGTAGAGGTACTCAGGAGGGGCGCCGGTAATGGCGCTCTTCTCCAAATTGTACCTCTACGAGAGTGAGGGAGATAGTCGGGAGAAATGCCGGGTCTGTCGGCACTCTTCTACGCTTATACCTCGACGGATGCTTATTCGGTTGTAAGTGTTCGATACTGTCTTATTTAAAATTAGAGTTTAGTTGCAAGTTATTTCTTCTGCCTTCTATTGAATTGAGTGTATGCTTAGAGTAGCATTTGATCCTAACTTGAGACTCCGGATAGAGAAGGATAATCTTGGCCAGAGTTAGGATTAGTACGGAATAGTGTAGATGTGGTGTCTAGGCTAGACTTTACCACTCAGTTGTTCTATATTCCCACGGATTATGAGGTAGCCGGCACGTGGTGAGAGCCCTGTTCGAGCCCTAGTAACCCTCCACGTTCGGTTATAGGATAGAGCATTATTACTGGAGCAACTGGCTTGTTTAAGCCAGGGGAAACCAGTAGCTCGAAGTATAAGGCGAAGTTGTCTCTTCCTCTAAACATAGATTCTAGATCTTAGGAAGTCCCCTCTGTCCTATCCCTCCTACACAAGTGTGTGTCCTTGGATGAGCCTGAACCCATAGATAGTGTACTCACATTCCTCAGTGGATACGATACCCAGGAATACTCCTGGGTGAAAGCTACAGCGGTATCCGTGCGCTTGCAGATTTTATTCGTGACGTTACAAAATACCAACAAGCTTTCTGGCGCCGTTGTCGGGGAACGGTAGCTACATTATTTTCGGACTCAGTCATTCTCATATCTTTTTCTTTTTCCTTGATTCTACCTTTACGCCTGCTACCCATGGAGCAGCTATCCTTTCCACTGCTCTCTACCCCAAGGGGCGAGTTCTCTGAGCCATCACCATCTTCCTCATCTAGCTATGAACTTGACCCTGGCTTTATAGCCATGGTTCGGAAGCGACCCTTCTCTGGAGCGATCAATGATGATCCCCTTGACCATTTGCAAGAATTCGAGGAACTGTGTTCGAGCTTGGTAATCCTAGGCATGACATAGGAAACCTTGCGGTGGAAATTATTTCCTTTCTCTCTCACTAGGTGGGCGGAACAATGGTACACTCTCACGATAGGGAGTATGAGAGGTGATTGGGAAGAGCTTCGAGCTGACTTTTGTTACTCGTTCTCTCTCACTAAATGCATAAACTCCCTACCGATTGACATCCTCGACTTCGAGCAATTGGAGAAGGAGTTCATAGGTGCAGCTTGGGCTAGATTCTTAAGCCTTTTGGCATCTAGCTCAGACATATCTATACCCAATGATGTATCATTGAACATCTTTTGCTTTGGTTTAGACATGAAGTCGGCCCTAAACCTCGACATCGCCGCCGGAGGTTCGTTCGCACAAACAACTCTAGCGGAAGGGAGAGAAATCTTGGATAATTTCTTAGAAAACTCATCTTTTCCTACCGACCAAAGAAAACCATGCCGGGAGGAATCCATATCGAGCCATGAGAGTCTCTCAATACCCGAATCTGAGCCTTCATCTTTCACATCCCAATATTCATCTGTTGAGCCCTCTCCCAAACCACGAACACCGAAGGAAGAAGAAATTCAACCTTCGGAGTTCTCTTCCCGATTCGAGGATGGTCCTTCAGTAAACATCCAGAACACCTCGAATCTCCATGACGCCCAATTAATGAAGGAACTTTCCTCTCTCAGTATCGATCAACTACACAATCTCCTGACAGAACCTTTCCTTAGTCCTACGGTACCCCCTTCTCCTCCTGATCCTCTTAATAAACCATCTCTCGAGGAGGTCATAAAGGAGGAATGGTCAGATGGAGCGCGATGCTTTTCCGAAGATGTTTGGATGAGTATACCTTCCATGATCATTCCATGCTCTATAGGAGGAATTACCGTAGAAGCCCATGTTAACCCCGTCATGAAGGTTAACATCATGCCATGGCACTTAGCGTATACTCTGTTGGGCAATGTTACGCTAAGACCATCCGACAAGCTACTCAAATGTTGTCCCTTTGGACACATTATTGAATGTCGGGGGGGTCGCAAGTGCTGTGCTGCTAACCTTAGACAAAATCGAGGTGTACCTAGACTTTCATATCTTTAATATCCTCAATTTTGATCTTCTCATAGGCTACCCACTTGAAAATTCACTCACATCTCATCACGGGAGCCTGGCTGAGCTTCTTAGGGAAACTGCTTCTGCCACTGCTACTCCTTGCTTAGAAACTCTTTTGGCAAAGCCCCTTCCCAAGCAGAACTCACTCGAGGAGATGACGCATGCATCTCTATTCATATCATCCGAGGCCATTCTCTTGGAAGTTGCAGAATCTTCCGAAGAGTACGACTCGGAAGATAGCCTTCACTATTGTGAAGATGAACGTTTATCATCCCCCTCGATCGAGTTTGAGCCTCTTCCCGCTGGCCCAGAGTATGTTGTTCTCGACCTTGACCGAGATACAACTTTGATATTTCACGATGCATCTCTTGAGATGGAGAACCGATGGGCCATGGAATTTGGTGAGGCGCAGACTCTGGAGTCCGAAGAAAAGGATTCCACAAATGAGCATGGGAGCTTTACTTTTGAAATACCACGAAAACCATGCTCGTTCAATGCCACTCCAAAGTCAGGCATGCTTAGTGCATCGTGCACACACGCGGACTACAACCAACTTAAGGTCCTCTTCTGCAAAATCTTCAGAAGGTTGGTTGTGGATGTATATGTTTATCGTAAACATTGCAGATTTCCTAGGTGCACCGTGGCACTAACCTTGTAGCTAGCTGCAACAATTGGTGATGAAACAATGACCCATCACCAATGATGGCTGCAAGAGTTATCATGGTCGAGCTTATGACCATAAAAACAAAGCACTGCCGGGAGATAGCCCGGACTATCAGTTGTTTATTTATTTCCCTTTCAATAAAATGCAAGAGCATGTTCTAGGACATAGTTCTCCTTCGGGTACTTTTGGTCGCTAACCATTCTAGGTGGAGATCGAAAGAACGACGTACAGGCAACACCCATGAACATGAGCTACACCAGATACAACGCCTCGATATGTCTTGATGGAGGAACGACTACAGAAGGAGACTTGAACCCCGACACACTTGAAGTTCTGCTGCCTAGCAATGCAAACTCTAAGTGTGGGGAGGTATGTGAGTACATCCAAGTAAGTTCTCTCTTGCCAATTCATACCTTGGTTTGTAAATAGTGGTAGCTCTCGCATCTTGCCCACAAAAAAAACAAGAGAAAAAGAAAAAAAATGAGAGGAGTTGTCATGGTGACAATATGACACCATGGTAAGTACTATCAATGTCCTGCTTTTGACATTAAACAAAGCCCTGCTGGGAGGTCGCCCGAGGATCACCAGGTTCGTGCTCATGCTTATCTCTGTTTGAATAAATCTCAATCATGCTCCATGCTTCCATTATGTGTTCTTGTATGATCTGGTTTCAATGTATGACGCAACGAATACATTCATAGGTGTTTTAAATTAAGCATGGTGCTTAGGTTGAAATGTCCTCGTTAGTCAAACTAGACCCAGTGTCAAGTTTGATTAATATTCCTAGAGTAATACTTTTATGGATATTGGTTGCATATGTGGACTAACTCTTACAGAAATCTTCACCAATTGGGTGAGTCATTGAGCTGAATTCAAATGGAAAGGTAAGCCAAGGTTTTGAATTAATCTTGCACAACGTACTCATGTTGATGCAATCTTAATTCAGCCTTGCTTGAGTAAGTCTTTTGGTGAGGTTAAATTTTAGTTCAATAAATTTTAGGAAGCTCCCTGGTTATTAAAACCGGTAGAGCCATTAGTTTGTTTCCATATTTTTGTTGTTGAATAAGCACCAGGTACAAGAATAAGTGTGGGGGAGATCTCTCGGAGCTTTCAAGCATACACACTCGAGATCTCCCACAACATGTGCACAACACCGAATGAACCAAAATGCAAAAGGCCAAGACGAATCAAAGCTAGTATTGGGCAGTAGAACCCCAGGTTTGGCCAAGCAGTACTACCACTGTTCGTTCTTCATCGTGATGGTTTGTGCACTCTACTCCTCATTCTCCCTAATCCATGAGTTTAAATGAGGAACATTGATTAATCATTAAAATTAAACTCAAGGATATCCTCTGGTTCTGTGCTTCTCTATGATCGGCTTGCATATTTTTTATTCTTTGCTAAACCTGAGCTTGTGAATTATATCTTAGGGAACCCATAATTGTTAAGTTGTAGACTAGTCAGATATGGTTTGATGGAAGAATCCTTACTTTCTCTACTTTTATGTCTGGGAAATTTTTCATTAAAAAGAAAACCTCCATAGCTTTACAACTTCACGTGTTTGTCCTACCAAAGCCATGTGTTGACCTTTATGATACAAATCTTTACACATATGTGCCTTATTGTTGCTTTGAGCTTCATCAAACTTTGTAACCCTAGTGAGATATCTTTCATACTTGTTTGATCAATATCACGTGCACTCCACTAGCTAAACTTCTACACTAGAACTTAGCTATGTCATTCCATCCATCCACGAAATAAACTCCATGTTTAATGATCTCTCTCTCTAGTACCTCTCCAATGAGGCATGGGCTATCAAAAAAAAGATGGCATGCCCAAGAAGCATGACCCAAAAAAAAATAGGGACACATGAAGGTCCCAGTGTTGAAAAAAAAATTAGACACATGAAGGTCCAAAAATATATATACATATATAGCCATGTCCTCATGTTATCCAAATAAAAAGGGAGAGAGATCCATAAAAGGAGTACTCCATTTTCACAATCCACCTTCCACACATGTGCACAATCTTGATCAACTTGTGTGATTTATCGTCTCCATGGATCCATTGTTTGATTTTGCAATATATGTGACACAAGTGCATGCTTCCATTTTACCTACCATGAGCTCCACATAAGCCATCTTTAGAAGTAGGGTGAAAACAAGCAATGCCTTGGTAAGGATATATATACACACTGAGTGACATGAGAGATCCTATGGTGAAGTAAAGCTATGGTTGGTCTTTGCAAAAATATTTCCATAACCTCCAGTCATATGGCAGGAAAGAGGAGGAGACTGAAGTCAATACCGTTCCGCTCTTCAACATCCCAAACCTTTGTGGTAGACACATCACAATTCACAGCCAAAGGTAAGGCCTAGAATAATTTGCATGTAGGTATCATATCATATGAAGTCAGGACCGCCTTAGTTCTAGCCTTTACTCAAGGACGAGCAAAGAATTAAGTGTGGGGGATCTTGTTGACGCAAAAGTTGAGCATCGAAAGGAATAAATATTAGCATAGGGTTATTTATTGACAAATTCCACAGATGCTGGTTTGAGAATGTGTGCAAGTGAATTTGGGCCAAAAACACAAGAAACTAGCAAGTATTACCCAAGGTATAAATGCTCAACTACGTACAAGGATCAAATGACCCACTAGACAGCCTCATATGAGAAGGAATGCAGCCCACAAGCAAGGTGACACATCATCAATCTGAGGCAATACCTTCTCGACGAATCAGATGCGTTCACGAGGATCCACGAGCCCACCAGAGCATCCAAACCGCCTTAAGACAAGCCATGCCCCCCATACATGACATGAGGACTCACCTAACAGCCTCCAGACCAAGAACAGGGCCGAACGGGCTCAGCCCACAGCCGGCCGACTGTAACATCCCGAAAATCTACCAAATAAATCACGCGTGGAAAATAATCTTCAAAAATTTTCATCGTTGAGCTCAAACCTTCCTAAACCCCTGAGCCCTTTTTCCCCGAAACCTGTCCCATCATATCTCTGCCCTAACATCCGAATCAATCACGGTCTCGTCTCTTTCTTTTTCCTATTCCGCGCATCGCGTACTGCCGACCGCCGCATCACGCCCGACCGGCACGCGTGCGCGTCCGGCCGCGGTCGCCGCCGCGAGATCCGCCGGTCAATCTCTCTTTTTCTCTCTCCCTTTCTTTTTCCCTCCCCCTTTTTCTCTTTCCTTTTTCTTTTCTTTTTCCTTCCCTCTCCCTCTCTCTCCTTCCTCCCTCTCCCCTGCCGCACACCCCCGAACGCCACTCGGCTCACCGCCTGCCCGCGCGCGCGCCTCCCCCTGGCCGTGCACCCCGCCACCAGCCGCTCCCACCCCCCGTTCCACGCACGCGCGCCTGCCCGCCCGCGCACCCCGCCGAGCATCCCTGGGCTGTGCGCACGCATGCTCTCGCCGCGCGCGGCGCACCGCGCCACGCCACGGCTGCCTGCCACGCGCTGCACGCATTCCATGCGGTGCCGAAGCCCGCCGCACCGCCTGCTGTCAGCACCATCACCGCCTTCCTGTGCCCGCCCTCGCCGCCGGCCACGCACACGCGCGCACTGCTCGCACAGCGCCGCCGCCTCGCCGCTCGAGCCGTGCAATGCGACGCCAAACTGAGCAGCCGGTCCCTCCACGTGCTCATCCTCCCCTGCGCGTTAACCCTGCCCGAGCCGTCGCGTCACCGCCGCGAATCGCGCGCCGCTCCGCTCCGTGACGCCGAGCACCATTAAAGCCACCCCGCACCGCTCACCGGCCTCCCCACCGGCCACCACCGCTCCACCGCCTCTCGCGGCCTATAAATACGCCCCTACGCCGCTTCCTCGCCACCACGACGCCAACCGCCACCTATAGCCTCCTCCTAGAGCTCTCCAGCGCTGCCGCCACCTCCATAACCGCCGAACACCGCCTGCCGCCCTGGGGAGCCGTCCATAGGCCGCCATCGCCCAAGGTGAGCAGGGGAATCTAGTCCCCAGGACTCCCTCGTGCTTTTCCTCTAGCTCTGGGCCGCCGCTAAGCTCCCCAGTGGCGCCACCACCATCGCCGCCGCCCACCGCCGCCCGCCGCCGTGGCCAAGTTCCCACGGGCCACATCCGCTCAAGCCGCGGCTGGGAATCAACTCCCCGTGCCGCCCTCTCCCTTTTCCCCCACTCCCCAAGCACTGACGAGCCCCCAGGTTGCCGGCCCAGGGCCGTCACCGGCGCGCCGGCCTCCTCCCGTGTTCTGCGGGGAGAGAGAGAAGAAGAAAGGGCAATTTGCCCATAACCCTTCCCCTTTTTTATTTGTTTAAGAACCCTTCCACCCTTTAAATTCCTAAATAAACCCTCCACCATATAAACATATTTATAAACAAAACCCTACCCTTTCCTAGAATAACCCAAACATTCCCCAGATTTCTAATCAGGTCCTTTCACTATTTACAAACAAGTCCCTGGACCCTTGTTTAGACCCTAAACACCCCGTTAACTTATCATTTCATGCGCAAAACAATCTCCAATCGACCTGAAACTTTACCATGCCATTACTAACATAGTTTTGGCCATGCTATTAGGAAACTGCCCAAAAATATTACTTCTATCTCCATATATTAATTTTTTTCGAATCGAGCTCAGCGATAAAACTTATATTTCTTTTTCTTGATTGTGTGTTTGTTTGTATGCGTCGTAAATCACGGTGTGAACAAGGTAGAACCCGTTGACGAGCAGTACTGCGAGCAAGCGAACGAGGACCAGTTCTGCGACCCCGAGCCCAAAGGACAGTACTTCGACCAGGACCTCCCGGAAGGCTTTGAAGACGACAAGTTCAATCCCGCCCTTTGATGCATGTTTTGTCCTAGTTTTTATAAACACAACCTATTGGCCTGTTTTTATAAAACTGCATATGTTTTGTCTACTAAAAACATGGTTGGATAGCCACCCCTTGATTTGTTATAACCATTCCTTGACCACCTAGATTAATGTCTCAATGTGTTTGGACGTTAATCGCCGCTAGAACGCTTAGGACCTTAAACACGATACAACTTGTTTTATAAACGAAAAATGCGTGAGTGTGTGGGAAGGGAAAAATGTGGAATTTTCGAAAGATAAGTTTAGACAGGATGGATGGCACTTCTGTGTGATTTGCCAAATGGTGTGCTCGTGCCTGTGTGGTTGAGCAAGGAAGGGAGATATCCATCTTGTCACAATTAAGGACCGAGTTGGTGTGTCATCTCACCTAAATCCACTATCGTGCAAACCACTCGACCGTTGTATGGGCAACGGCTTAGCATAAACCCCACTAGTTAGTCTGATAGCCATCGGGAGAGCTAAGAGCAACGGGTGATCAAGGAGAAGGGATTAGTTCTGTGTGACGTATGCCCCGGTTAAACCCTCTGTGATAGGTCAACGACCCCTTGGTGAATCCCGTGGTGGCTAGTTAGGTCTAGCTAAGGTGGGTAATGGCTTTGTTGGGATCTGCACCGACACTAAGGTGATCGAGTTGCGGTACCCCGCTTGTGGGTAAAGTTGCACACCTCTACAGAGTTAAAATTTATTCGAATAGCCGTGCCCACGGTACTGGGCGAGTTACGGTGTGGTCACATAACTAGTGTTTCTTCTGGGATTAGATGGGTTGGCGTGGGTTGTTTTGGAAAAGTGTCCGGCAGTTGTGCCATGTGCTACGGCGGATGAGGAGTCCGGTAGCAACTTAAAACTTGGATCCTGTGTTACTCAAAAAACTTGCTTTGAAAATTCTTTCTTTCAAATGAACCCTTGCATAAAAATCAGCTTTCCGCAAATTAAACCCTAGCCTTATCCTTGATTTATCCTGTGCATTATATTCTGTTTATACCCCCTCCGTGGATGTGGTTGGACTTGCTGAGTATGTTTGTACTCACCCCATTCTTAATTTTTACAGAGGAAGACCCAGACTTCATTCCCGAAGACGTCGAGTAGAGGTTCCGTCCTACACCCAACCTTGACTGTGGATAGGGTCACCCGCAGGAAGTTCCATATGGCGCAAGACTCTGATGACCCCCTCTTCGTAGTTAATATCATTGTGTGGGTGTTAGTTGTTATCCTCGCGATAGTGGCGCTTCACTGCCCACTTCCGCGTAGAGTTGTACGGTGATGTACCATCTGATGTAATAAAAGTATTATCAGCCTCCTGGGACTGATATTGTATCACTTTTAAGTCTTCTCTTATGAGGGGACGCTTCACCGACCATGATGGTCGGCCGGCCATGTGGTGGCGGCCCATGGGCCCCACCGCCTCTCAGAACACATGTGGAAAAGTGTGGTTGGTCCTCCATGGCGGTTTGGCTCAATCCCCGGGTGAATGGCTGGTGGTTCCCTCCTATAAATAGTAGGGGAGGGGGTGAGAATTAACACACACTGCACATCAACACTTCACTTTCCTCTTGAGTTTTTACTTGAGTTGAGAGTTGTCTTAGGGAGTTTAGGGGTAGAGGTACTCAGGAGGGGCGCCGGTAATGGCACTCTTCTCCAAATTGTACCTTTACGAGAGTGAGGAAGATAGTCAGGAGAAATGGCGGGTCCGTCGGCACTCTTCTCCGCTTGTACCTCGACAGATGCTTATTCGGTTGTAAGTGTTCGAGACTTTCTTATTTAGAATTAGAGTTTAGTTGCAAGTTATGTCTTCTGCCTTCTATTGAATTGAGTGTATGCTTAGTGTAGCATTTGATCCTAGCTTAAGACTCCGGATAGAGAAGGATAATCTTGCCAGGGTTAGGATTAGTACGGAATAGCATAGACGTGGTGTCTAGGCAAGACTTTACCACTCAGTTGTTCTATATTCTCATGGATTGTGAGGTAGCCGGTAGGTGGTGACAGCCCTATTCGAGCCCTAGTAACCCTCCACGTTCGGTCATAGGATAGAGCATTATTACCGGAGCAACTGGCTTATTTAAGCCAGGGGAAACTAGTAGCTCGAAGTATAAGGCGAAGTTGTCTCTTCCTCTAAACATAGATTCTAGATCTTAGGAAGTCCTCTCTGTCCTATCCCTCCTACACAAGTGTGTATCCTGGGATGAGCCTGAACCCGTAGATAGTGTAGTCACGTTCCTCAGTGGATACGATACCCTATAATACTCCTGGGTGAAAGCTACAGCGGTATCCGTGCGCTTGCGGATTTTATTCGTGACGTTACAAAGTACCAACAGTTGTCCTGTGACTTTTTTTACTTTCATCAAAGTTGCGTAGTGTCTGAGGGTTGCCGCCGAAGACCTATGACAAACTTGAGATTTTCGTCATAGGTTCTGTTCAATGACAAAGTTTCAAACGTCATGCCGAGAAAACATCATGGAAGCTACTATTTCTACTAGTGATATATTTGGGTCAGAGCTACCATACAACGGATGAGCATGAGACAACGGACGCAATACACAACCAGTATAGCTGGTTGGGTCCGGCTGTGGGTTATCATCGATCAGGACTCGTCTATTACTGACGGTTGGGAACGTGACGGTGATAGTTGGCTATCACTACCAGTTCAAGGCTAGACCCATCAGTGCCAGGTTGAAGCCACTAACGTAGCAGTAAGAGATGGTACTCACCACCAAGTCACTGGCTTAAAGCCGGCAGTGAGTCGGTGACCTTTACCACTACAAAACCTGCAACCACTACTATTAGTCTATCACTACCCGGTCCACTCAAACCGATGGTAATACTAGCTATAGACGTCACTGACGAGTCATAACTCATAAGCAACAGAACATCACTGCCATATTTTTAAAACAACCAGTAGTGAAAAAAAAATTATCATTGCAGGTTTTGTATTATAATCTGGCAGTACTAGCTTTCACTGCTAGTTTGTATTACCAACCCACAATGGACCCTGAGCCCCGGACTACCCGAAATTTTCTTCATCCATCCATCCTTGGGGTTACTGCATGTGTTCAACAAACATGCATGCACTGCATTGGAAGCTAGCCTTCGTCTTTACGTGGGAAGATGTCTCCAGCTAACCTTGATCTTTATGTGGCAAGCATGTGGTTCACATGGCACTCACTTAGGTATATCACAATAGTCATACCCGCTTGCAATGCATAGCCTGCTATAAATAGGAGGCATCACTTGCAAGTGCAGCCTCATCGATTGATCAACCCAGCCCACCAAAGCTACTATATTATTCCTCCGTGTTTGCAAAGAGAACCAGAGAGCCATGGGAATCATAAGCAAGGTGCTCATGTGTGTACTCATGCTAGGACTAGTACTGCAACTCGCCCAAGTAGAGGGCAAGAGTTGCTGCAAGAACACCGCCGCAAGACTCTGCTACAACACCTGTCGTTTCCCAACGCCCAAACCACCACGGGAAGTCTGTGCAAGCCTATGTGGCTGTATAATTCAAAAGGAACCAATATGCAAACCCCCTTATCCCAGTTTTAATTTGTTCCGCGACTCCGGTACGAATTAAGGAATTCATCCATTTCATTTTTTTCCATCAATCAAGAAATCATTTCCCTCATATATAGCTGTTTTGTTTGCTAGAGGAACCAGTCAGCATTCAGTACTGCAGCATGGGGTGTAGGTCTTCCGTGTGTGCCAACATGAGCATCAACGACGGTACGAAAATGTTAAAAGTCAAACAACAATAATAAGATACCTTTTTTCCTTATTTTTTTGGCTGAATTGAATGCCAAATAAAAATGGTTCCGTGCTATATATATGGACATCACCAGTTGACGGCAGCAACGGGATGGAAACAATTGTGGAACGTTGTGGCCAAGGTTGTGACCAATTCTGCAAAGGGTATGCCAGCATCGAGTCATCAGTTGATGCCTAATCATGCATATGCGCGTATGCACTGTGATTTCATGTCCAAGGCCAAGGGCACGTTGCTCCTTTAATTTGTGTTCAATAAAACTTGGATATCATGGATCGATTTTATCCAAGCCACTGTGTTGCCGGTTTTATGTATGTGTTTGTTTTTCCTTCTTTTGTCCAATAAAGGTCATCATGATGGATGCCATGTTCTTGTTGCAATGTCGTCCTGTCATAATCGGGATGTAATGATGTATGTGTTCTATCCTTGGACCATGAATAAACAATATAAGTATATACTTCATTTGTGTAATGATTTCTTTCACAATTCTATTGTCATGTTAATTCCTGCAAATTAAGTTTGGTACAGTGGGCATATTACTACCTTTCTTATTTTTCCAATGAGAACGTGCAATTGCTTCCTTAGCTATCCTACTGATGCAAGAAGGAATTAGCACATGTGTAGCTAAAGGATATTCTGTCTAGTGAGACATTTTTGAAATAGAACAGATGTAAGAAAAGAAAGAAAAAAAATATGGCTACCATGATTTGATAATACCTAGTATTTTTCTGGAACCCAGCCTAGTTAACCAGGCCACTAATTAGCAGCCAGAACCACATTTCCAGACTTCCAAGGTTCCAAGACAGTTTTTTATATTTATGTTTGCTACTGACGTACTGTCAAACAGCAACTTGTTTTCCTTCTTTGCTAGCTAATTGCAGTCATTTATTCATTTTACAAACATTAGACAAGTCACAGACTATATCTATTTCTTCTCTTCTTTCAAAGGAAGTTCAGAAACTGAGGTGTCCAATGTAACCATTGTGGGATGGAAATCTAACTACCTACCAATCACTACTGCAAAAAAGATTTTTAGGGGCGAGTAAAACACATTTTTATAGGCGGGTGCGGTACCCATCCCAAATTCTCGCAGCTAAGAATACTATTTTTAGGAGCGGGTAACATATCGCTTACAATTACATTATTCAAAAATGTTCATCTTTACCTTTGGTTGAATTGGATTTGGACACTTCAAATTGTTATTCTTACATTTGGCTCCAAAAAAATACTACAATTTCCCCTTATTTTACTGATGTGCTTAATTGAAAAGTAATTAAAGTTAACATACAATGCAAAAATCACACAGATGACAAGACCTGCCGAAGTGATGCTTTGCACCGCAGAGTCAGGAGTACAGTACATGAATCCGTGATTTGTGCAAAATAGCACCACCGTACCGCACCATGCCAAGGTGACTTCACGAAAAGCAGAGCCGCTGCGTAGCTGCAAAGCTCACATGCCTATGCAGGTCCGGTCGTCCGGCTTCGCTACTATAGAAGATGTTTTCAGGCTGTCCGCACTGGGTGCGGTGCGGTAAAAGAAATGCAACCGGACTTGCAATATGGTTTTACAGTAAAAAAGCTACGGTGCGGTAAAAGAAATGCAACCTGACTTGCAATATGGTTTTACAGTAAAAAAGCCCGCATCGGGAGACAGTATCCCGCACGGTAAAATCCAGTGTCGGCCTCCGCACGCAACTTCTAGTGCTGGTGCCGGGCGACGGTATCGGCTGACGCTGCCGCCCGCAACCGTACCTGGCCTCCGCATCCCACTGCCGCCATGGACGGATAGAGAGAGGGGAAGGGGAGCTCGAGGCCGCCATGGATGGAGAGAGACTACTACAGAGCCATTTGTCCAGGTTTCAAAGGGCTATTTGTCTCGGTTTTGGAACTGGGATTCGGCCGCCGGGACAAAAGCCCTTTTGTCCCGGGTGGTAGAACCGGGACAAAATGTCCCTCGCGCTAAAAAATCTTTGCGCCCTGCGGGATTGGAACCCAAGACCTATTGCCTAGCGCATGGCTTGCTTGACAACTCACCTAAGTAGTACATGTGACTCAGTAAAGAATAACTCCCTTTTGAACTATCACGTGGAGGGGCCTTTTGTCCGGGTTGGTAACACCAACCGGGACACAAGGGTCCTTTTGTCCGGGTTCGTACCACCAACCGGGATAAAATGGTCACCCTTTTGTCCGGGTTGGTGTTACCAACCGGGATAAAAGGGTTGGACCTTTTGTCCCGGGTGGAGCCACCAACCGGGACAAAAGGGGGGCCTTTTATCCCGGTTGGTGGCTCCACCCGGGACAAAAGGCCCCTGCCCCCCCCCCCCCCCGCTGGCACGGCTAGCCTTTGGACCCAGGACAAAAGCCACCTTTTGTCCCGGGCCCAAAGGTAACCGGGACAAATGACCTGGAATAAAGGCATATTTTGTAGTAGTGAGAGGAAGGGGAGCTCGAGGCCGCCGTGGACGGAGAGCTCGTGGTGACGCTCCTCCGCCGGATCTGGCCGTTCGAGCTCGACGCCCATGGATACGCAGGCTTCGGACAACTGTCTGGAATTCTCTCTCTCTATTCCATGTCCCCCCTCAACGTACAATGAGCCGGGTATTTATAGGCGATGGTTTACCTTGCAATCCCCGTAATTTACACTGTAATGCCCTCCAACGGCTAGATTCTTGGAATATTCCTAGGATAAGGCCGTATTTTTACACTATGCAGTGGGTTATAGCTGGATTCCCGCTCTGTTCCCGGGCCTGCTCTCGGACGTCGTCATCTGTCCGCGCGGTCTTCACCACCGTCGCCGAAACTACACTACAAAAAATCTGTTGATCCATGACGATTGAATTTTGTCATAGATCACTGAAAAACCGTCATAAAATAGTATCTATGACGATCTCAAATAACGTCATGTATTGAGCGTCACAGATCACACATCATAACGTTCCTTAAATTTTCGTCATAAATTGCTTGATCCATGATGTTTTAAAACCGTCATGGAATGTCCCCGGGCCCCCGAAGCCCAACCCAAGCCCGTTTTCTATGACGAAAATTAACGTCACAAACAGTATAAGTTTTGTCACAGATTTAATTGCCATGTCACACAATGGTGGCATGAAGAATGACGTGGCTGTTGACTTGACGATGACGTGGATAGCAATGATGACATGGCTGCTGACATGGCAATGATGTGGACAGTGACGTGGCAATCGCACGTGATGTGGCAAGTGACATCAGCAGCACAGCCCACAAGTGGATGGGCCCAATTCAGAGTGGGCCACCAAATTGGGCCTAATTTCAATTCTTTTATTAGAATAGTCATTACAGCCCAGAATATATATACCAAAATTGTAAGACCATTTACCACAGCATCAAATCAAATACAATATCGTATGATTTACATTGAGAAGCACCTCAAAATTTACATGCAAGTTACATTCATCTTGCATCAAAAGCAACACTAGAAACAAAAACATCAAATATTCTAGCATTTGCCTTCAAATTTCCAATCTCTTCTCACTGTTTGTTCCTTCTACCATTTCATCCTAACATGAAAAGAGCACATTGTCAAATATTAATTAGAGGACAATATTTGTATTTGTGATGGAAACTACTAAAACTAGCAGAAATTCACATTGACAAATATTAATCAGAGGGATATTTGTGATGGAAATTACTGATACTAGCACGAACTGGTTCAATTATAACAGTGGAATTAAAGTTGTAGACTTAATTAAAATACTACGCTCAACAATTGACACTAGTGATAAAAAGTAATCAATTAGGACATGCAAACCAAATGTTCTAGCACCAAATGAGACCAGCTACACAGGATACTGCTGCATCTATAAATAATCAGAGCTGTGTTCAATCAAGCATGCATGACAGGATGAGCATCACAATTAAATTGACTGCAAACCAGTAGCAGTGTAGTCTTTTCTTTGTGTTAAAAGCTAAGTGTGGCACTAGGAATTATGTGGCACTGAATTGAACAATGAGCAATCAGACTACTCAAATTGATAGAGGCGTTTCAAAGACATTGCAATCAAATTGTTGAACTACTGCTCACCTAAAAGTAGAGTCTGGGCTTTTTCCTAGGCTTCTGCACCACGCCAAAACAATTACCTGTATCCAAGAGAAGAAGAGAAGAAGTTGCAGGCACTAACAGCTAGTTGAAAGCGAACTGAGCTACTAAAAAATCAAACAAAGTAACTTCGATTAGAGTTAAAGATTCCATATTAACCTGGCCACGGATCCCAGCAATATGGAGCTTTAGCCTATATATCCCTGCTGGTACCTGTAGACCACATTGCTTGCACTTGATCAGCATATCAAATTGCAGAGAGCACTAGCAGTAGCAGATCAAATAAATAGATGATACATATGGATTTACAATATCTCATGACTACACATTAAAAGATATCACATAGGTAAAGAGGCCCAAAAAGGATAAGACATTGGGCAAATCTTAGTGACAAGCAAACTGCAATATGACTCTTTACTTTAATTGGAGAATGCAAGCATGCTTGCCCAATAAATCATTTCTCCTCTCTTAGAAATCAGATGTCGATAGTAAATTGATCCAAGTTCAACAATCATGTGGACTGCATTTCATTTGCATACTAAACTTAGAAGATATGTGCAAACTGTAAACACTACATGTATGCAATTTCACGTGTAATACAAGCTCGAGCATATCATGTTAATACTGTTTACATGATTGCTGACATACTATTGTACTTGAAAGCATAGAGCTGCATAAAAACAAGGAGCTCCCCAATTCATAGATGTAGCAATGCAAAGTTATATATTAAGGAGCAATTTCCTTATCATATATTAAGGATTTATACAACAAATTGCACATGAGTTCTTTGCATTGTACAGCATAGCAAATTAGCTATATTGCAATCAGTTAACTAATCTGTACAAGGAGCAAATAGCCATAGCCATATACCATTCAGAGCTTAAAAGATGGAACTTGCAGCTCAATTTGATATCTCAGCCAGCCAACCAACCAATGCACAGGAGGGCGCCAATACTAACAAATCTGATAGGTGTATTTTGTCAAACACGTGATAAGCGTTCTGCAGTCAAAAATTTCTAGCTCAGCTACCCATGTTAATTGGAAAAGATAGCAATTGCAACTACAATGACATAGTGTAATCTAGAGATCCACAAAGCATAGTGCACGGAGACAAAACGCTGCAGATCTAGATCTCGTGGCAGGCTTACCTAGCCATGGTGGTCGGCGTCCTCGATGCATCGTTGCCGCCGGAAGACGAGCAACTTGTGGCCGTGGCCACCGCTCACTCGGCCAGCCAAGTGCGTGGCAACAGCTAGCAGCTAGCTCGGCGTCGGGCGCCGGCACGGCACGGCACGACATGGCACGGCTGGCGCGTCGAGGCCCCACAAGCGTCGTGGCGTGGGTCTACAACTGCTCCGACTGCTCGATGCACGGGAACCGGGCAGATCCACCTCCTCGACGGCGGCAACCTGCTTCCCCATGGGTGAGTCGCGCGCACCGTGGCCCCCTGCCGCGTGTCGAGCAGGCCACCCCGCCGTGGAGGCCGGCCGACACGCAGGCCCCGCCGCGCGTCAAGAGCGGCACGCCCACAGACCGGGCCACCACGCCGGCCGCGCCGCGCGTCGAGGCCACGCCGCGCCGGAGGAGGAAGGAGCTCACGCGGGGGGAGAGAGCCACCGGAGAGGGTGATCTCCCTATCCGCAGAGCTCGACCTCCACGCCCATACGGCCGGCCCGCGCGGAGCTCGCGCAGCGCTCGCCACGAGCAGATCTGAGGTGGGGAGGGGGGAAGGAAGGGAGAGAGGAGGGTCTGAGAGGGAGTGGAGGCGCCGTCGCTAGGGTTAGCGAACACAGGAGAATTAGGGGCATTGGGGGATTTGAGGGGGTGGGGAGAGAGGCCGCGGTCGAGCGGCGGCTCCGGCGCGGGAGGACGCCGGCTCACGCGCGGGCGCGGGCGCAGGCGCCGGCGCCAGCGCCGGCACAAGGAGGCCAGGGAGGAGGAGGCCACCGGAGAATCTGAGGGGGTGGGGAGGGACGAGAGAGAGAGAGAGGGGGGGGGGTGTGGACTGTAGCAGCGCAGGAGAAAGGAGGCGGGCAGGCGGGGGTGTGGGGAATGGAGGAGCTAGGGTTTGTGTTGAGCGCGATTTTATATCCATGGAATCTGATTAGAGTCATCGGATCGGCGATGAACGGACTGAAATAGTTGGGCCATTTGGACTGAGATGGGCCTTCTTTCATGCATTCTCCATTTAACTTTTTTTTCTTTTTTATTTTATTGTACCATTGTAAAGTAACATATAAAAATAATTATTTTATATATACCAATACATTTTTAATATGTAATAGACTACATATAAGATATCTTGTAAAAGTTTCAAAATTTTTTGAACTGGTTTACTATTTTCAGTACTTTAAATGAATATCTATGTGGTTATTGAAAATGATCACAATTTGAATTACATGCATCTCAAATAGTATTTAAAAACTCCCAAAAAATAATTCAAAGAAGTTTGATCCATTGTAGCTCATATCCTAAAAAAAGATAAAAGTTTCTAATGTTTGCTAGGGATAATTCAAACTTCTACTTGCAATCGTAATATAAAATAATGATAATAATACCTAAAACTTATTCGAAAATTCTGGAAATCTCCATAGAATCTTTTTATGAATGTATAATCCTGAAATAAAATTTTCAATGGAATTTAAGATATTTGAACTATACATTGTTCATAACGGATACACCTCTCACATAGTTTCTTGTAATTCAAGTCAACACATTGAGATTTGAATACCTCATAACATGTTCGAACATGTATGCACCTCAATTTTGGACACCACCTTATGTTGACAATAACATTGAAACATATCAAGTTATATTAGCAATTGTTATGCTAAAACATGATTTTCAATTCTCTATGCGGTTGGAATAAAACATGTCATACAAAAACAATCAAGATATAGCAATTAACATATAAATAAAAGCCACAAAATAACAGATCCTGATTTTATAAAAATTCAGAAAAATAAACCATCAAAATCGGAGTTCATATGAGGAAGAAATAAACCATCAAAATAAACTAAAAAGAAAAAGATGAATCACACATCTGTTCTTCGTTATAGGGTCACGTCACAAGAATAATATAAAAGTATTATTGCCCAACATATTCACAAACCTAGGCGCGGTGCATTGGTAAGGTACCCAGGTCTTATCGCCATGGCCCGGGTTCGAACCCTCGTTACTCTCCGAACCTCTTTTTTATACAAATTATTAAAACATGAGATTCTAGTGTATAAATATAGTCATACTAGCCATCATCTCAACTGAAGGTGTGGAGCAGTTTGTAGGGCGTGAGTTTCTTACCCTGAAGACCAGGGTTCTATGCGCTATAAGCGCACGTTACTTTTTATTTTTCCAAATTAAAGCACGAAGATTAGTATATAAAGGATAATACCAAAACTATTTGCTGATGAAGGTGTAGAATAGTGGTATGGTGCGGCAGCTTGGTTTTTGGTGACCAAGGTTCGAATGCTCCATTCCTTCTTTTTTAACCCAAAATTTTTTATCGTTATTTTTTTGGTGAACAGCCTTTTTGGTTTTCTTATCACCAATTCTGCGGGAGTATTTTTTTTCTTCCATCACACGCAAATAAAGGCAACTTATTTTTTCTTATTTCCTACCTTGCACAACACCCACGTTTCTTAAGAAGAAGAAGTAATGCATCTTATTTTCTTTAAAGTAAGCCACATATTTGTTTTGTCAAATTTGTGGTTGAGCATAGTATCAAATCCACACACAAAACAAAGGCAACTTATTTTTTCTCACTAACACAAAATGATGAATGTAAAAACATATAGTTAAAATAACTATGACGATTTCTATGACATTAATGTTAAAACGTCATGTTTTGTGTGCTCAATTATGACGAATTCAATAAAACGTCATATTTTGTGGGCTCAATTATGACGAATTCAATAAAACGTCACAAAGTTCTGGGCCTAAGGTCCATACATTCAAATTCGTCATAGATTATGTGCAATTGTGACGCTCAACTTAAATGTCATAAAAATTTCGTCATAGATCACCACATTTCTTGTAGTGCTACTCAGGAGGCGCCGCTTCGCAGCTCTTCGCACATCGTCGCTCGAGATCTTCACCACCGTGGCCAAAGCCGTTCAAGAGACGCTGCTTCGCAGCTCTTCGCGCATCGTCCCTCGAAGTCTTCGCCATTCCTCGAAGCCCTTCGGAGCAAAGGCGCCTTCGGCCCTTCGCCTAACAGGCGAAGGCATGGTCATTGACGATCTCCGCTTTGACTCCGACGGTCCATGGACCTTTAGTCGATGGCCGAAGGTGGTATCCCCAACAGTAGGCCCTCGAGGTCGTCGTCCCTCCTTAGAGGGGTGACGACCTCGACTTCTTCTCTCGAAGCACCACCCTTCAGCCCACGTCCGATCGCTTCGCTGTCCCATCGAGGGCTGAGTCCTGTGCCGTTGAATCGCCTGTTCAGCCCTGTGCACGAATCGAGACATCATAAATGCGTTATTTTATAATGGAGGATTGGCTTTAACCAACGTGGCGAACAAGGCATCGGCTCGCGTGATGTGTTTTCGTTTGCTGACTGCCGATGATGCCCTTCCGCGCAGCGAAGCGCCCGAAGTTGTTGGATGTTCTGACCGCGCCGCCCCTTCGCAGCACAGGGGATCCTGAAGACGATGGAGGCAAGGACAGCCCCGTCGCCATCGCTCACCCCATTACGGCGGTCGCCCCTGCCGTGAAGCCGGCTCCGCTGCTAGAATATAGCGAGATGGAGTTGGAGAGTGACGATGAACTTTCTCTTGAGGTCGAGTCCATCTTGGCTGCCTCCGAACTCCCGAAAACCACCGTCCCCGCCACTCCTTCTTCAGCCACGTCAACGTCTTCGGCTTTGACGTCTTCATCGAGCGGTGAAGATGCCGACAAACACGGGTCGGGGCCGAAGGGTCAACCCATATCTTCGGACCGGGGCACGACTGCTAGTGCCGGGGCGTCTGGTGCAAAGCCCACGGCGTCTACCTCGACGGAGAGCAGCAGCTATCATGTGAGGTGGGTGCTGCTCTCGGTATGCCCGATGCGAAGTTGATCGGGGGCAATGTCATCGGGAGTCTCCGGTTCTCGAGCAGCGACCGAGAGAGGAGATTTCTCGCCGGAGCCGGTGGATGGCTACAGGGATGAGCCATTTTCTCCAGGACGTCGAAGACCTCTCCATGAAGGCCTTCGTCGCGTCCCGCTGTGCTTCGTGCCAATTGCGGATTGACAGCGACCGGGCCTCTCAGCTAACGGAGGCGGAGGAGCGCGTGGCAAGCCTGGAGAAAGAAAAGGCTGCCCTTGAAGAGGCCCTTGCATCTGCTCGCACCGAGGCCAAGAAGAATGCCGAGGCCCTTGAGGCCGCCTGCCAAGATGCCCGCGCTGCGGAAGAGGCGAAGGCTGATGCCGAGAAAGCCAAAGTGGAGGCTGAAGAAGCCCGGAAGCTTGCTGAGGACATGCACAGCCGTGAGAGGGAGGTCATCCAGCGATGGCATGACACTCTCAGCTCTGCCTCCGATGCGGTGCAGGCTGACCTTCACGGCTTGCTAGACAAATTCGTTCTTCAGCCCCCGGAGTTGTCGCAAGAAGAGGACATCGAAATCTCCGTGCTCTTCCGTTGGGTTCACGCCTGTGTGGCGATAGCCGAATCTGGCACAAACTTCAGGTGCGAGTTAAGCGCTACTGTGGCAGCATGGACACTTAGCGCTGCTATCTACGGCTTGCTGCTGGCGGAGGGCAGCTCTTCGACGGGTATTTTGAAAGCCCAGTTGCGGCTGCTTCGAGATTCGTCTTTTGAATGGACTTCGCTAAATTCTCTGCGTCCCGACGCCCTTCCTGTGCTGCCGAAGAACATCGCTAAGAACTTTGCCAAGTACTTCCACGAGAAAGGCCGGGGGATGGTCAGTCTAGACCTGGAGCGCATGAAAGATCAGGTGATCCTTTGCCACTTTCTGGGTCATTTGTTTCCTCTTCGCTATGTTATTTGACTTGTCTTGCTTTTTTCAGATCCAAGCTAAACCTGAGGCCTTCGCTCGTGCTTCGCTCGGTGACGTGGACGCCGGCAATCTGCACGGCGAAGCTTCCAGCGGAGACGGAGGCGGAGCCCATGGCGACGCCGCACCGGGGACTGGGGAGGTGTAAAAGAAAAAACACTCTTCGTTGTCTTTTGTATATTTTGGGAATGCAAAAAACAAGAAATTCTTGTATCTAACGCCTTCGGTGTCTGCGCAGGACCCTGCGTTGGCTCCTGCACGGATTACCAAAGGTATTATTCCTTGGCGTTTGAACCGCAGAAATTTTTATGTTGCCGGTGAATCTTGGGCGAAGGCTCGTGCTCGTCGTCCCTGGCTTTCCTTCAAAGATTTCTTGTCGAATAAAAAATGTATTTATGAGCATCGGAACGCTGATACTAAGTGATTTTTGGCGAAGTTCCAGCGTGATCCTAAGAAACACGCGAAGATTCTTGCCGAGCACACTCTTCGTCGCGAGATAAAATGGCTTCTAGACACCAACAGGCCCTATAGTGCGCCCATGGGTCTTTTGGAACCGAAGCTGGAGCCTGTGGATGAAGAGCCGATGCCACACGAGTTTATGTATCGTCGTAGAGGCGTTTTTGACGAAGACATTGCTTAATGTTGCGCTGCCTTGGGTTGTAGGGGCTGAGTTCGAAGCTTTTCTTTGTCAAACCGCCGAAGGGATTTTAGATCGCGTGGTCCGCGAACTCATATGTGATGCGGACCGCATTGTCTTCGAGAAAGAGTCCTTGGATGTAACCTGTTGATGTAATTTTTCTTTGATATTGTGTAATATGTGGATGTACGTACTATGGCGAAGATTCGTATTTGTGATAATTGAGCGCTATTTTTTCTTTTATTTTTGCCCTTCGACCATACACTGTTGAGTTGTGAAGCGCCAACCCACCTTGTATGGGTGGATGGGTGAAAACGAGGTTTTCTTCGTTCACTAGGTTGAGCAAAATCTGTGTTGCGAAGCGCCATCCCCCCTTTTCCTCCGGGCTAGTGTGAGAGCGACTTGTGGCTTGTTCGCCAGCACGGCAGTCGTGCGAAAGTGTTTTCTGTGAAGCGCCACCCTCCCTTCGCTCGACTGGCGGGGTCGGCGGACTGTTTTTTCAATGCTTCACCTCTTGTTCTTTCGGAGAGAAACGTCCTGAACTTCGTTAGGTGGTGTTGGCTCTTTAGCTCGAGAAGGTCACACCTAGCATTCGGCTTTCGCTCGATAGGAGTTTCCTGCCTTAGGCTTTTGCTCGTAAGGTCTTCGTTAGGTGGTTTCCAGCTCTTTAGCTCGAGAAACTCTAACCTAGCCTTCGGCTTTCGCTCGATAAGACTTTCCTGCCTTAGGCTTTCGCTCGTAAGGCCATCGTTAGGTGGCTTCGGCTCTTTAGCTCGAGTGGGTCTCACCAAGCCTTCGGCTTTCGCTCGATAGAACTTTCCTGCCTTAGGCTTTCGCTCATAAGGTCTTCATTAGGTGGCTTCGGCTCTTTAGCTTGAGAGGGTCACACCTAGCCTACGGCTTTCGCTCGATAGGACTTTCTTGCCTTAGGCTTTCGCTCGTAAGGTCTTCGTTAGGTGGTTTCCAGTCTTTAGCTCGAGAAACTCTGACCAAGCCTTCGGCTTTTGCTCGATAGGACTTTCCTGCCTTAGGCATTTGCTCATAAGGTCTTCATTAGGTGGTTTCCAGCTCTTTAGCTCGAGAAACACTGACCTAGCCATCGGCTTTCGCTCGATAGGACTTTCCACCCTTCGCATTTCCTGCGAAGGGATTTCTCTTTATTTCTTCAGAAGTGAAGCTAAGAGGGGCGAGGCCCTAATTCGGGATTGCGCCCCGTGCTTACTTCTTTCAAGCATCATCGCTTCGGCGCTCTTTACGGTATACCTATGCTGTGCAAGTTCGTATTTTTCTGGGGGCCTTATTTATATTTCACAAGGGGTTACATGGGGTTCCGCCTCGTCAAAAACCTCATACCTTCGGTGCCCATTACGACCGCATGAAGGCTTCTCCCATGAGGAAAAGAGTACGGGCCCATATACATTGCGCGAATCTTCGCAAGAGAAAAGGAATTTTGCAAAAAGAAAAAACTACTCTACGGGTCCCTTCGGTTATTTCCCTCCGGCGACCCTTACACAGGTCCTACACATAATACTTTTGCAGCTTGTTCTCGTTCCACGAGTATGGGTCTTCAGTGCCTTCCAGCGTGCGAAGTCTGTAGGCCTCTAGCCTTGCCATGGATGCGACGATGAATGGGCCTTCCCACTTGCTGTACATTTTGCCCTTTTGCTTGGCCTTCGGGATTCTCCGAAGCACGAGGTCCCCTTCTTTGATATCCCTGGGCTTCACTTTCTTGTTCTTCCACCTTCGTGTTTCTTCTTGATATTTGCCAAGATTGATTGCAGCTTGCATCTTGCCCGCCTCGATCGTGCCAATCGACGGCTTTATGTCTTCCTTTATTGTGTTTGCCCCTTCGGTCGTTCTCCAAGATTTGAGCTTGATCTCTTCTGGCGTCACGGCTTCTTCACCGTACAGTAGCTTGAATGGGGTAAATTTTGTGGCCCTCGACTCTGTTGTGTTATGGGACCATATGACTCTTGGCAGCTTGTCCGCCCATTTTCCCTTCGGCAACTCGGTGATATTTTTCTTAATGCCTACGAAGATGATGCCGTTGGCCCTCTCCACCGCGCCATTTGATTGCGGGTGGTAGACCAAAGCAAAATACAGGTTTGTACCCAACTGTGTGCTGATGTTTCTAAAAGTTGCATAGTCAAACTGCTTGCCATTGTCTACTGTGACCTCCTTCGGAACACCAAAGCGACAGATGATGTTCGGCCAAAAGAACTTCTGTAGGGCTCCGGCCGTGATGTCTCTGAGCGCATTGGCTTCGACTCATTTCGAGAAATATTCTACTGCAACTGTAGCATACTTGTAGTTTCCTGGTGCTGTGGGGAGTGGCCCAACAATGTCGATGCCCCACCGTGCGAGGGGCCATACCGGAGGTAACAACTGCACTTTGTCGGGTTGAAATTTGCTGTATGGGGCATGCCTTTGGCAGTTTGGGCATGTTCGAACCACATCGTGTGCGTCTGCCACCGCCAAAGGCCAATAGAATCCTTCGTGAAAAGTTTTGCCAACTAAAGCCCTTGTTCCGATGTGCGAGGAGCACATCCCTACATGTATCTCTTCGAGTAGCTGCTTGCCTTCGTCATGCGAGATGCACTTTAGGAGAGGCGCGCAGACCCCCCCTCGGTACAGGTCTTCGTTGATGATTCTGCAATTTTGGGCGCGGATCGCCATCCCCTTTTCTTCCTTCTCATCCTCCGGGACGAAGTGTCCGCAAAGATAGGATGATAGCCCTCCAGTCTTCGCTGGTTATGGCGTTGATGAATTTTGCAGGCTGTTCAGCACAATTTACGGAGCCCTACCTTAATGTTTCAGAGAACACATCTGGTGGCAATGGGTCATTTTGTGCTGCTACCTTCGCCAGCTGGTCGGCCTGCTGGTTCTGCGACCTGGAGAAACTGCGTATGCTACATCCAAGAAAATACTTTTTCATGCTTCGCACTGTTGCTTAGTATTTTGCCAACTCTGACTTCAGTGCTCTGTTGGATTTGTTGATTTGGCCTGTGATCAACTCAGAATCGGACCTAATAGATAGTCTTCGTGCTCCCAGCACTCTCGCCTTCCGAAGGCCCAAGAGTAGGCCTTCGTACTCTGCGACTTTATTCGTGCACCCTTTGAAATTGAGCCTTACTCCGTACTTCAGCTGTGTTCCCGAAGGGGCTGTCAAGACTACCGAATCCCCGGCTCCATCCCTCTGATATGCTCCATCACACTCAAGCTGCCATATGGTTTCAATCTTCGGCTGCTCATGCGAAGGCGTAGTTGGAGTCCAGTCTGCGATGAAATCTGCCAAGACCTGGGACTTGATTGCCGATCTGGAAACAAAGTCGATTGTGTGCTTAGCTAGTTAAGCGGCCCACTTGCCAATTCTGCCGGAGGCTTCTTTGTTCTCAAACATGTCCTGGAGGGAAAAAGAGGTTGGGACCTTGATCTTGTGGCTTTGGAAGTAGTAGCGAAGCTTTCGCGCAGCCATGACGACAGCATATGCCATCTTTTTCATTATTGAGTACAACAACTTTGAGCCGCTGAGGGCCTCGAAGACAAAGTATATTGGCACATGCGTCAGCGCCCCTTTGACTGTACGCTCTTCGACGAGAGCAGCGCTGACAGATGCCCCTGATTTGGTGATGTATAAGAGCAGTTCCGCTTTGTCCGAATGGCTGGACATGATTGCCAAATTTTCAATGTATATCTTCAGGGCTTCGAAAGCCTTCGCCTAGTCTTCACCCACTGCATGTTACCCACACCTTTCAGTGCTTTGAAGAGTAGGAGGCACTTTTCTGCAAACCTGGAAATGAACCTGTTGAGCGAAGCCAAGCGGCCTGTTAGCTTTTGTACCCCCTTCTTCGTGGTTGGACATTTCATCCACCTGATAGCTTTGATCTTCTCTGGGTTTGTCTCTATCCCCCTCTCAGTGATCATGCAACCTAGTAGTTTCCCTCTTCGAACGCCGAAGACGCATTTTTCTGGGTTCAATTTCAGCCCGTGCCGGCAAAGGTTTGTGAATGTCTCGCGAAGATCCTGAATGTGATCTTCCCTTTTCTTGCTTCGGACGACGACATCGTCAACGTATGCGGAGATGTTTCTGCCCAATTGGTCTCGCAGGACAATTTTGATCATTCAGTTGAATGTGCAACCCACGTTGCGAAGGCTTTCTGGCATTCTCACATAACAATACATCCCGAAGGGGGTAGTGAAGCAGGTTTTCTCTTCGTCCGCCTTGTTCATGAAATCTGGTGGTAGCCGGAGAAACAATCGAGCATGCTCAGCATCTCCGAATAGGCCGCCGCATCGACCAACGTGTCAATGCGTAGCAGTGGGTATTCGTCCTTCGGACACGCCTTGTTGAGGATGGTGAAGTCTATGCACATTCGCCACTTGCCATTCTTCTTCGGCACCATGACCACATTTGCTAGCCACTCTGGATACTGCACTTCGTGTATAACACCCGCATCTAGCAACTTCTGCACTTCGGCTTGTGCTGCTTTCTGCCTTTCCTCGGACATCGGCCGCTAGCTTTGCTTCACTGGTTTGGCCTTCGGGTTCACTTTAAGCGTATGCTCTATGAACCCTCGACTGACCGCTCGCAAATCTGACGAAGACCAAGCAAACATGTCTTGGTTGTTCCGTAGGAACTGGATGAGTCTGGCCTCTTCGGCCTCTTCGAGCCCTTTGCCGATGGTCACCATTCGGTCGGGGATGTCTTCGCATAATGGTACTTTCTTTGTGTGCTCTGCTGGTGATACCCCTTCCGATTTTTGCGTGCTCTGCGTGTCTTCGCTGGTAACTGCTTTGGTGTCTTCTTCTGGCATTTTAATAGCATGCACAGTCTTGTTGGCGCTAGATGCATTGTCTTCGCACCTCCGCGCTTATTCTTGGTTGCCAAAGATTGTGACAACTCCTCCGGCCGAAGGCAGCTTCATGCATAAGTATGGCTGGTGGATTACTGCTGCAAATTTTATTAGTGTGTTGCAGCCGAAGATGGCGTTGTAGGTATAGTTGATGTCCACCACATCGAATGTTATTGCTTCAGTTCTCTGTGTAGCCCCTTCATCGAAAGTGACGTTGAGCTCTATCTTGCCGAGGGCTTCGATCCTCTTGCCTCCGAAGCCATTGAGCGAGTACTGAGACTTCTGCATTGCCTTCTCAGTGAACCCCATTTTTACGAAGCACTGCCACACTAGGATGTCTGCGGAGCTGCCATTGTCCACTAGGATTCACCCTACATCATTTCCTGTGAAGTGTACTGAGTTCTTGCCAATGTTGGCCCTAATGACGAGGGGGTCGTTATGTGGATAATGTTGCAGCCTAAGATCTACCTGCGTGAATGATATCGGGACATGCGACCACGGGGTTCGGAAGTGTTTGCCTTCGCTTACGTGAGAGACGATTCTGAAGTATTACTTGCGTTGTCTCTTCGTCTCATGCACTGGCTCATTGGATCCTCCGGAGATGGCGTTGATGATGTTGACCATGCTGCCGAAGGGTGCATCGGTTGCTCTCTCTGGTATCTGCCACGGCTCAAGCTTTGGTGGTGGGGGTAGGGGCACGGAGCTCCTCGATCATGTGTTGGTGTATTGCGGAGCGGGTAGCATTGGCATTGGTTGCTGCGAAGGGATTGGCATTGGTTGTGTATATGGTGGTGGGTTGTAGTTGAAGACTGGGTATGATATTGGCCAATTTCGTGTTGGGGTCCATGAGGTAGCTGGTGTGGAAGGTTGTTGTGGTGGCTGCGAGGTATAGTTGACTGGCTTCGCTGGTTGAGCGTTTTGGCGCTCGAGCTCTTCTTTCTTCTCTATGGCGATGGGGCATTCATTGGTCCAATCGCCTTTGTCTTTGCCATGGAAATAACAGAATGTAATTTTCTCTCTTCAGCCCCCTTTTTCTCTTCGGCCCTTCTGATGGCGGTATTCGCAATGGTACCTGTCTTCGCGGCTAGACCTGTCATCGCGATGGTCTCTCTCACTCCTGCCTTTGCTGTGGTGCTTGGAATCTCGTGGCTCCTCTTCGGAGACGCTGTTGACTGTCTTCTAGTACAAATTGTGACAAAGTTGTGCAAACATGAAATAATGGAACAAATTGAATGGTACAAAAATTAAAGGGAAAAAAATTGTTTCGAACATGCTTTGCCATGTGCAATATCAAGGACACATGCAGATCAAAACACACGACAAATAACCAATCTTTATCGTGTGTCCTAGATTTGGCACACGGCAAAGTTAAATTCAAATTTCGTAAACAACCTCGGATGGAGAAACTACCAAAATGAAAGTTGTAGATCTCGAAAAGTTATGACACTTTGTAGTTGACAACTTTTTAATTTGACTTCGTTTAGGACCTCAAACAATCAATTTACACTTGGTTTAGTATAATATGTGGAGAAAGAAAATGGAGTATAGACACAAGTGAGAGTGTGATGCAGTGGTAGACGAGGTTACATGCGAGAGGGAGGTCATGGGTTTGAATCTTGTTGGCCGCGTAGCACGCAAAAAATGCCGCAACTTGCGACTTGGGATGGAGATGGGCGGCCAATGACCGGTGGGGCCCTCCCCCATTAAAAAAACTTTTTGCTATTTTTTTGGGTTTTTTTGCTGTTTATATATTGCCTTTGCCATGGGCCAAAGCAGCACACGGCAAGGCTTTGCCGTGTGCCCGAAAAAAGGCTCACGGCAAAGCTGGTTTTGCCGACGTTTGTTTGTCGTGTGCTGTTTGCCGTGTGCAATACACGACAAAGAGTTTGCCGTGTGTATTTGGGTCCTACTGGTATCCCGTAGTGGTGGGGATAATGCATCCGTTCCTAAAAATTTATTTTCGTGAATTCATGAGCTCATGACCTGCATATGGAAATACTATTCACTACTAAAAAACAGGCCATAGGTCCTGGCCAAAGGTACCAGCTGCTTTTGCAACCGGTACTGATGCGTGCATCAGTACCGGTTGCAAAAGCAGCTGGTACCTTTGGCCAGCGGTGATCAAAGGTAAGGGGTTTGGTACCGGGTTAAAGCATTACCCGGTACGAAAACCCTAGTATAGGCACCGGTTAGTGCCACCAACCAGTACCCCCGGTTGGTGGCACTAACCGGTGCCTAAAGGGAGGACATTGGCACCGGGTTTTGCCATGACCCGGTGCCGCCACGTGCCCACAACAAAGGCACCGGTTGGTAACTTCAACCGGTGCCTATGCCTATTGTTTGGCACCGGTTGTTGAGCACCAACCGGTGCCTTTGAGCCACACCTATAAATACCCCAACCCCACCCCCTCCAAGCTGCCGTGAACTCACTGTTCATGGCAGCTGAGTGAGGGGAGGGGAGGTGAATTTTTGTTTTTTTTCTTCAAAAAAGGTTAGTTATTTTTTCCATAACTTAGCAATTGGTTTTTAGAAGCAGTTATCACTTAATTTAGTTTATACATGTGATAATTATTTTTAGTTGTAGCATTTTATTGTAGTTATATGCGTTATCAATTTATTTGATATGTGAATACTATCAAATTATTATATTTATATGTTTTATCAATTTATTTGATAAGTGAATAGTATCTATTTATTATAGTTATATGCATTATCAATTATATATTTGAATTAAAATTTTGTATGGAAATATTATCAATTACAAATGCAAGGGTGCTTTATTTAGTTCCCTTCAAAATTCCAAAACTTTACAAGATTCCACATTCGAGATGCACGCTGCGCCAATTCGAGACCCGCACCTCAACTAGGCCAGAAGGCCACATGCGTCGTTTCTTGTACAAAAATATAAAGTTACATATAGAGAAACAAAGTTTTTACACAGTCATGCAGTCAGAAGGCCATATGCATCGTTATAATTTTGGAGTTCAGTTTTATTAATAGCGTATTCAATATTAGTTATAAATTGGTAGTATGAATGAACTATTTGTACACTACAATGATGTATATAAATGTATTGTGGACCCAGATGAGTCGGCAATGGATGTACATGGCCGACCGGCATTCAAAGGAGTTCATTGATGGCGTGCATGAATTCATAGAAGCGGCCAAGAAACACAAGTATGGCGGTTTCGTTCGTTGTCCATGCAAATTCTGTAAGAATGAGAAGGATTACTCATCATCAAGAACCATCCACAGTCACTTGTTCAATAGTGGTTTCATGCCGAACTACTATGTTTGGACCAAGCATGGCGAAAGAGAAATTATGCTGGATAATAATGTAGAAGAAGAGGACAGGATTCCTGGCTTTGCAGCCAATTATAATGTCTTTTTCAATGACACTGCAATGGGTGAGCCTGAAGAAGATACTGAAGGATACAGTTGTAGAAGATGATCTTGGTCAGATGCTGCGCGAAACTGAGGAAGGTTGCGAAACAGAAAAGGAATCGAGAGATCTGAAGCGTATGTTGGAGGACTACAGAACATTGTTGTACACTGATTGCAAACAAGACCAAAAGAAGTTGTGTACGACATTAGAATTGTTGCAATGGAAGGCATCAAATGGTTTGTCTGACAAGGAATTCGAGGAGTTGCTGAAACTTATAAAAAACTTACTCCCTGAGGGTAACACCTTGCCGGCGACAACATACGAGGCAAAAAAAGTTGTTTGTCCTTTAGGATTACAGGCACAGAAGATACATGCTTGTCCTAATGACTGCATCCTATATCGAGGTGAGTATGAAAATTTGGATTCCTGCCCTGTATGCAACACATGCCGGTATACGACCCCTCGAGATGATCCAGGCAACATTGAGGGGATGCGTGTCAAGAAGAGGGTGCCTGCCAAGGTGATGTGGTATTTCCCTCTAATACCACATCTGAAACATTTGTTCATGAACAAAACAAATGCTAAATTGATGCGATGGCACAAAGAAGAACGTAAGCAAGACAATATGTTGAGACACCCCGCTGATGGGTCGTAGTGGAGAAAAGTGGACAGAACATTCCCAACATTTGCAAATGATGCGAGGAATATAAGGTTCGACTTAAGTACGGATGGCATGAATCCTTTCGGTGAGCAGAGCTATGGCCATAGTACCTAGCCTGTGACACTCTGTATATACAACCTTCCTCCCTGGTTGTGTATGAAGCGGAAATTCATTATGATGCCAGTGCTTATCCCCGGCCTGAAGCAACCCTGTAACGATATAGATGTGTATCTGAAACCACTGATTGAGGATCTTCTATTGTTGTGGAAAGAGGAGGGTGTTCGTATGTGGAAGGCACATGCAAAGGATCATTTTAACCTTCGTGCATTGCTTTTCGTAACCACCAATGATTGGCTAGCACTAAGTAACCTCTCCGGACAATCCAATAAGGGTTATAGGGCATGCACCCATTGTTTAGAAGAAACCGACAGCACGAACCTCAAGCACTGTAGGAAGATCGTGTATATGGGTCATCGTCGATTTCTTCCAATCAAGCACCCATTAAGGAGGAGGCATGCTCACTACAATGGAAAGGCAGATCATCGTACCAAGCCTAGGCACCGTTGTGGGAAAATGGTGTTTGAAATGGTCAAAGATATAAAAGTAGTATTTGGAAAAGGACCCGGCAGCAGATCAGTGCAGAGTGATGACGGACGTGCACCTATGTGGAAGAAGAAGAGTATTTTTTGGGAGTTACCTTATTGGGAAGTCTTAGATGTCCGCCACGCAATTGATGTGATGCACCTAACAAAAAATCTTTGTGTAAATCTTCTAGGCTTCCTTGGTGTCTACGGTAAGCCAAAGGATACATTGGAAGCGCGGCAAGATCTTCAACGTATGAAACAACGGGCCGCCCTACATCCAGAAAAACGGGATAAAGGACGTCATTATCTAGGTCTTGCATGCTACACTCTTAGTAAGGAAGAGAAGCAAAGTATGTTCGACTGTTTGAATAGTATCAAGGTCCCATCAGGCTACTCTTCGAATATAAAAAGGCTACTGAACTTGAAAGAGAAGAAATTCTCACACGTAAAGTCCCATGACTGTCACGTGTTGATGACGCAATTGATTCCAGTTGCACTTAGATGTATTCTACCAGCTAATGTTCGAGCAACAATTATAAAGCTATGCGCCTTTCTCAACATAATTTCTCAGAAGGCAATCGATCCATCGAGTTTAAGCAGGCTACAAGAGGATGTTGTCCAAAGTTTAGTCAGTCTTGAAATGATATTTCCTCCATCATTCTTCAATATTATGAGGCATCTTCTAGTTCACCTGGTCAAAGAGATTGGTATTCTCAGTCTTGTTTTCCTTCATAATATGTTCCCTTTTGAACGATACTTTGCAGTCCTAAAGAAATACGTTCGTAATCGGGCTCGTCCAGAAGGAAGCATTGCGAAGGGTTACGTCACAGAGGAGGTCATTGAGTTTTGTGTTGACTATGTGGAAGAACTATGCCCAATTGGTATTCCAGTATCACATCATGAGGGGCGGCTGATTGGAAAGTGCACACTTGGAAGAAAATCAGTAAATGCCACAGATCATGCCACGTTGAGCAAAGCACATCTCACAGTTCTGCAATAATCAGCCTTGGTGGCTCCATACATGGAGGAGCACATGCAAATTGTGCGAAGCATATACCCTTTGAAGTCTGAGACATGGATTACAAAACATCATAACGATACATTCGCCACCTGGTTGCAGAAAAAAGTCAGGCCAACGATCAAATTCATGAGCAGCTAGCTTGGCTAGCCAGGGGTCCGGCAAATTCAATCCTGATGTACCAAGGATATGAAATTAATGGTTACACATTTTATACAAGAGCCCAAGATAACAAGAGCACCAATCAAAATAGTGGTGTCTGTATAGATGCCACCGACTCTAGTGGCCAAACGAACTCATATTTTGGTTACATTGAAGAGATCTGGGAACTCGACTATGGGCCGTTGAGGATACCTCTATTTCGTTGTCAATGGGTTAAACTCACAGGAAAAGGTGTCGATATCGACGAGTATGAAATGACAACGGTAGACCTCAAAGAGCTTGGCTATCGAGACGAACCATTCGTCCTAGCTAAAGATGTCACTCAAGTTTTCTATGTGCAGGACATGTCTGGCAAACCGAGAAAGGACAAGTCCAGGAATAAATCAAGTTTTGTAGGCACCGGAGATGAGCCAAAGCGCCATATTGTTCTGGCAGGAACAAAGAAAATTGTGGGAGTCGACGATGTCATAGATGAAGAAGAATACAATACGGTTGAAGATATGACTCTGTTCGCAGTGGAGGTTGACAAAAGTATTCTTTTAGCTGAAGAGGAGGCTCCGTACGCACGTCATGATCATAATAAAGAGACGATTGTAAAGCAAACCATCGTTAATATTCCCTTAGTTGAATGATTATGTCTTGTAATATTTTCTATGAACATTATTAGATTTCTTATGCAATGAATTGATTTATTGGACAATTAAATAATTTATTATGCAATTATTTGATTTATTATGATTTATTATGCAATTAAAATGATTAGTTATGCACCTAAATGATTTATCATGTAGTAATTAGAATTATTGTGCATTGAAATGATTTATTATGAAACTATTTAATTTATTATGTAATTAAATAATTAGTTATGCACCTAAATAATTTATTATGTAGTAATTAAAATTATTGTGCATTTAAATGATTTATTATGCAATTATTTGATTTATTATTATTTATTATGCAATTAAAATAATTAGTTATGCACCTAAATGATTTATTATGTAGCAATTAAAATTATTGTGCATTTAAATAATTTATTATGCAATTATTTGATTTATTATGATTTATTATGCAATTAAAATAATTAGTTATGCACCTAAATAATTTATTATGTAGCAATTATTTGATTTATTATTATTAGGGAATTAGCAGATTTATTAGGTAATTAAAAATTTATTAGTGAATTAACAGATTTATTAGAAACCGAGAAAGGAGAAAAAAAAAGAAAGCCTTAGGTACCGGTTAGAATTATCAACCGGTACCTAAGGCAGGCAATTCGAAAAAAAAGGGGTTGGCCGCGGGTTCGAACCGTGGCGGCGGCGCACAAATAACACAGAGTTACCATTGAGCTATCGAGGGATTTCAGATCTCATCCCGCCAGCAATCTACAAAAGCAAATTTCAAAGACCCTAAGGCACCGGTTTTGCTTCTCCACCCGGTGCCAAAGGGAAATTTCATTCCCGCCCGATGGGCCCCTAAGGCACCGGGTGGAACTGCAACCGGTACATAAGGAGCTCTTAGGTACCGGTTGAAATTATCACCCGGTGCCAAAGGCTTAGGGTATTTAAGCCCCGGCCGTTCTTCCTCCATCCCCCCTCTCGCGATTGTCGCCGGCCTCCGATCGTCCACCTCGCAGTCTCACTGCGCTGCCGGCCTCGACGACGCTCGCGCCCTCTGCTCTGGCCGCCGCGGCATCTCCTCAACCCGCCACCTCGACTTCCGCGCATGCCCTCGATGCCTCGACAACCCCTCGACCGCCGCGTACGAGAGGCGCCGCCGCCCACCGGCCTCGACGCCGCTCCGGTCCACCTCCACCCGAATAGAGCTCGTGGTGAGCTTACCCACGCCCTCCTCATCCTCTCTGACCCCTTTCCCCTCTCTTTCTGGCGCCGCATTGCCGAGATGTAGCTGCACCACAGCGGTTGGCGTCCCGCCGCCGCACGCACATCGTGGGCAGCCCCTACGCGGGGCTGCACGCTGCCACCGCGCACCCCGAAGCCACCTTGCCTCCCTGGCCGCGGGCGCGCGCCGCACTCCCGCCGCCGTGCCATGGCGTGCGCGAGCTGGGGCTAGGCTGGGCCTCTCACTGACCAGTGGGGCCTAGCTGTCAGCCCCTGTTTAGGGTTTAGGGTTTTCCAAAATTGTTTAATTCGGCTGAGATTTTGTAAAATGCATAACAAATCACAGAAAAATGGTAAAAATACAAAATCAACTTTGTTACTTTAGTTGCATCTAGATCTTCGAAGGAAAAATACCCGTGCATGTTAGATGTTAGTGTTATCTGTGTTAATTTAGCTGTAGATATAGTGTTTGCATTATTATATATTGACTAGAATTTAGTTATAGAGATATTTTTATAATTTAATTATAGATATAGTATTTTTATTATTAGATATTAACTAGAATTTAATTATAGATATAGTGTTACCATTATTATATAGAGATATTTTTAGAATTTAATTATAGATGTAGTATTTTTAGAATTTGATGTCCTTATTCAATGTCCTCCACCGCGCCGCCCCTTTACCCTGCAGCACGCCGGCCACCCCACTGCGACGTCTGGCGCCCTCCTACGCATAGTATAGTTTAGTTTAAAATTTATTTGTTTTAGTGATAACTAGATAGTATAGTTTTATTTAGTTTAAAATTTAATTGTTTAGTGATAACTAGATAGTATATAATTTATCTATATTAGTTTCATGTATAATTAGTATAATTAGTTTGTTATGTATATGTATATACTATATAATGTATAATTAGATAGAATTTAAATAATTTTTGTATAATTAGTTCGTATTATATATGTATATATGTATAATTTATTACTTTTTCTTTACATGTGTAATTTAGATGTACTTGTATCGCATGTTAATTTATTTATATACATTAGTTAGAGAATTTAGTTAGAGAAGGAAATGGAGAGAATTTTGTTAGAGAGAATGTCGTCATTATTTTTTTGCCATTATTTGATATTATCTAGGATTTAGTTATTTCATATATAGAAGGAAATGAAGAGAATTTAGAGAGAGAATTTAGAGAGAATTTCTATTATTATGTCTTATGTAGTGTATAATTGTGTCATTCAAAGATTTTATTTAATCATGTATTTAATGGTTAGACGACGACGACATGTATTTCACTGTATAATGTAATGACGATGATGAGTAATGACGACGACAATGAGTAATGACGACGACAATGAGTAATGACGACGACGAGTAATGACAAGTAACGACGACGAGTAATAATTTTATGTACAATTTTTTATTACATGTATTGCATTTGTAATTTAGATTGATTTAAATTAATTCTCGAACTCGAACCCATTCATATTCGCTCTCTAACTCACTCACGCATTCGCCGTCCCTCGACTCTCGACCTCGACCCTCGACCCCGACTCTGAACCCCGTCCCTCGACTCTTGACCTCGACCCTCAACCCTGTTCCTCGACCCTCAACCCTCAACCCTGTTCCTCGACCCGGTTCCTTGACCCCGTTCCACGACACACACACACTCCCACTAACACACACACAGACACACACACCCACAACACACTGACTCACACACACACTCACTAACTCTCTCTCTCTCTTTCTCTATCCCTCTAACATACACACACTCTCTCTCAAACACGTATATTCGTTCAAAGAATTGAATTCTCCTACTTCATTTAAGGATGGACACATACTCTAACACATTTTTACGATTTCAGTTAAGGATGGACCCCTTCGGTGATGACGAGGTCGCCAAGCAATACATGTTGGATGCAATAAACGAAGATACGAGGGCCAACACCACCCAGCCAATCGCTGAAGAAGATGCTCGGACAGCTGATTCATTCCTGAATATGTCTGGAGATGCCGATGAAGAAGATGATGACTTTGCGCCGCCGCCCAATCAACAGCAGCATGTTCCAGTACGAATCTTAAAACTATATGCATGGTGACTTCGATAGATTAGTTTTGCGATTAACATATCTTTTCTGTAATTTAGTCGACCTCCGCATCGACTTCATTGAGCCAGTCAAAAGGGAGACGCTGGCCAACCAAGAAAATGGAGGGAAGACAGGTCGTCACAGAAGTGGACGCATAGGGCTGTCCAAGTGCTCCAGAGGCTGCTAGCACAAAATTTGTCAACCAATGTAGGGTTATTGTTCGGGCAAGAGTTCCGATCACCACAAGACTATGGAAAACGAGCAAACCCGAAGAATAGCAACACGCCGTGCCTGCACATCAGAAGGAAATGCTATGGGCAGAACTCAAGGATATGTTCACTCTTCCTGAAGGAGTTGACCAAGAACTTGTGAAGAAATGTGCTTTGAAAAAGATGGCCCTTGCCTTTGCAACTTTCAAGAAGAAGTTGTACATCAATTACATCAAGAAGGATAAGGAGCCGAACTGGGACGATCTTCCACAGGTTAAACCATACTGGGAGGAATTCAAACAATACAAACTATCAGCGGAAGCCCAAGAAAAATCCGAACAGGCCAAGGTGAATGCAGCAAATAAGAAGTACATCCACGACCTTGGGGCTGCCGGGTACAGGAAGTCAGTTACAAAATGGCAGAAGATGGAGCAGGACCTTATGGATAGAGGCATCATGCCGACGACTTGGGATTGGCCGGATAGATCCAAGTGGTGGTTATTTGCTAATGGCGTGACACTAAACCAGTTGGATGGAAGTTTGGTCGTGCCCGAGCATATGCAAGAAGTGTCCCGCGATCTAATCGCTGCAATAGATGAGACCCAACAAGGAACATTCCAGCCTCAAAGGGAGAATGATGAGCTGACAAGGGCATTAAAGAATCCGGAACACCATGGACGAGCCTGCGGCATCGGCGTGGTCCAATGGAAAGTTGCTTGGGCCGGAGATTCCACTTACAAGACTCACCGAAAGAGCAAAGGTGAACAGGAAGAGAAATTTCGTGCCATACAAGAAGAGATGAACAGGAAGTATGCGTCCTTGGAATCTCAGATGGACGCCAGGGTCAATGAGGAAGTGCAGCTAGCTCTGAGCCAAAGGGCCACTGCTGGGTCGCACCCGGATGTTGTGATAAGCCCGGCCTCTCAGCGACGCAGCAGCTGTGCATCCACGGCAGCGCCTACAAGCGGAACATCAACCCCAGATTGAGCCAACGGCGGTAGATGACCAGAGGTATCCAGTGGATGATGTCACCATGCCGACACCGTGCGAGCTTGATGTGCGAGCAAGAAATATATCCATTCATGTCGCATATGGGTCAGCCCTGCCCCAGAATCTTTCTACTACAATTCACGGAAGGCAGATACCCCCTGGCTACACCTCCGTCACAGTCAAGCAGATAGTTGGAAACAATGAGGATCTTGAGCTCGACTTCATTGGAGGAGATGGAGAGAAAACATTGGGAGACGCACTGCACGAGGTCGTTCTATGGCGCAAGGCGGACATCAAACTTACTGCAAGCACAATGGCTCCCGTGCAGACCGATTGCCTGTCTCCGCGGCCTCCCTCACCGCCGTTCCCACAACCACCTCCTTCACCACCGTCTCCGCCGGCGCAAAGGGCCACGAGTACTCCAACTCCTCCTGCACCATACAAAGAAAAGAGAAAGACAGCATCCCTCCCAGCGGCTGGACCCTCAAAGAAGAAGCAGAAAACGGTCGAAAGAAAATTAACCTACGAGAGGAGACTGCTCGATATATAAAAGAACAATTGAAGCCTAAAGTCCCCCCGCCAACGGAAAAGGTACCTCTAGAACTAGGGAAAAATCTTCTCGCAAACATAGACAACCCACCAAAACTGAAAAGCTTACCCTCGGACTATGATCGTACTCTAACAAAGGCACACAATGTCAGAAATCTGAAGAAAAAATGTGGCAAGACCATTCCTCAGCTTGGCACACAACAAAAAGAACTCGAGCCCCTCCGGGTGCCAGGGTTGACACTCCTACACCCGACGGACGTACAACTCCAGACGGACCTACAGGCTGCGATATTTCTTTTTGAAACTGGATTAACGCTAGAGGAGGCAACGGAGCAAGTGGAGGCGGAAATCCCTGTCGCTCCCGTTCTTACTCCATTCCAGTATGGAAAACCTTTTGCCACTGAGGAAGAGGAGAAAAGTCTAGGCACGCAGATGTTCAATTTGCATAGATGGTACCTGCGAATGTCGAATGACGAAGGGAAAATGTTTGGAGTCAAGTATCGTGACCATGATTTCTTCCGCGGGGAGGACGACTTCTGGGTGTACTTCGAAAATTTATATCACATTTACCATCGACAAGCCCTCGACGCCTCTATCATCACCATTTGGGTTTTGTAAGTATCACTTACCTCTACATTAATACTTTTTGTTAACAAGAACATAATTATATGTGTGCATTATAAAATTTCTATTGTATCGTTTAGACAGGAGACCCAAAGAAGCCGAAAACATGGATGGCACCATCAGATCGGCTTCATGTCTCCTTTGATAGTCAACCAGAAAGTGCTCAACTGAAAATTACAAGGAAACATGCCAAAACATGTACGATTCGTTGACTAGGCAAAATTACAAATCCTATATATTCATACCATACAACTTTGGGTAAGCCTTGGTCGACTCAATCCTCTGTTATATTACTAAATAAATACTAAGTCGTCTAATGCATGTATGTATATATCCTATCTATATCTGCAGTTATCATTGGATTTTACTCATACTTTCCGTAGAGACCGGCAATCTTATAGTCTTCGACTCAATGAGAAATCCAAAGTCCGCAATCCAACATATCCTAGACCCCTTGAACAGGTAAGTTCAGTTTGCACAATCAAATCCTTTTTCTGTTAATAACAATTCCTGAATATCAAACTTAACTTTGAGCACAGGGTTTGGAAAAAAATTGTGAAAAATAACAAAGGACGTGGTCAATGGAGGCCTGAATTGAACGTTAACATGGATTATCCGGTATGTTGATTCATAAAGATTTGTCTAGTTAAGTATATAATCCCAAATTGTTCTAGATTGAGTAATTTATTTGTTTCTCCTTAAGTGTGCGAGACAACAACAAGGAACTGATTGGTGTGGGTACTACGTATGTGACTACTTGCACATCATGACTCCATGCGGGAAGGCTACTGATGAAGACACGAGAGTACGTCCAAACCGTTCACTAGTATATTTTCATAATTGTACTAACGCACATGATGTTAATCCTTTTTTCCTAAATGATAGATGTCTCAAATGGGGGTTGAATGTTTCTCTATTGATCGGATCAATGACATGTGCGAGTAGCTCGCCAGATTCATTTTGAACGAGATCTTGGATCCTAGAGGCGAGTTCTACCACGACGGTCACATCCATAGAGGACTTTCATCGAGCTCCTGAGGGGACCAGTAGTTGGACTACAAACATGACTTGTACATTTGTAAATATTTTTAAACGTTATGCCTTGATGTTTATAAATTTGTAAATATATTAGTTCATCTAATTAGCTTAATTATATGCTCAGCATTTCACTTTTAGTTAGTTTCAAATATTCTCTGAAAACGAACACGAACGACCAATAAACATATAGTAGTGTAGAGCTTGAGTGCGTTTAGCAATTATAAAAGAATAAACAGTAATAAATATAACAAACAAAATTGGATTTGGGAAAAAAAGGAAAAAAGTCATTGGTACCGGTTGGAAAGACCAACCGGTACCAAAGGGGCTGCCCTTTACCCCTCAGTTGTTCTATATTCCCACGGATTATGAGGTAGCCGGCACGTGGTGAGAGCCCTGTTCGAGCCCTAGTGACCCTCCACGTTCGGTTATAGGATAGAGCATTATTACCGGAGCAACTGGCTTGTTTAAGCCAGGGGAAACCAGTAGCTCGAAGTATAAGGCGAAGTTGTCTCTTCCTCTAAACATAGATTCTAGATCTTAGAAAGTCCTCTCTGTCCTATCCCTCCTACACAAGTGTGTGTCCTTGGATGAGCCCGAACCCATAGATAGTGTACTCACGCTCCTCAGTGGATACAATACCCTGGAATACTCCTGGGTGAAAGCTACAGCGGTATCCGTGTGTTTGCAGATTTTATTCGTGACGTTACAAAGTACCAACAAGCTTTCTGGCACCGTTGTCGGGGAATGGTAGCTACATTATTTTCGGACTCAGTCATTCTCATATCTTTTTCCTTTTCCTTGATTCTACCTTTAACCCTGCTACCCATGGAGCAGCTATCCTTTCCACAGCTCTCTACCCCAAGGGGCGAGTTCTCTGAGCCATCACCATCTTCCTCATCTAGCTATGAACTTGACCCTGGCTTTATAGCCATGGTTCGGAAGCGACCCTTCTCTGGAGCGATCAATGATGTTCCCCTTGACCATTTGCAAGAATTCGAGGAACTGTGTTCGAGCTTGGTAATCCCGGGCATGACACAGGAAACCTTGCGGTGGAAATTATTTTCTTTCTCTCTCACTAGGTGGGCGGAACAATGGTACACTCTCACGATAGGGAGTATGAGCGGTGATTGGGAAGAGCTTCGAGCTGACTTTTGTTACTCGTTCTCTCTCACTAAATGCACAAACTCCCTACCGATTGACATCCTCGACTTCGAGCAATTGGAGGAGTTCATTGGTGCAGCTTGGGCTAGATTCTTACGCCTTTTGGCATCTAGCTCAGACATATCTATACCCGATGATGTATCATTGAACATCTTTTGCTCGGGTTTAGACATGAAGTCGGCCCTAAACCTCGACATCGCCGCCGGAGGTTCGTTCGCACAAACAACTCTAGCGGAAGGGAGAGAAATCTTGGATAATTTCTTAGAAAACTCATCTTTTCCTACCGACCAAAGAAAACCATGCCGGGAGGAATCCGTGTCGAGCCATGAGAGTCTCTCAATACCCGAATCTGAGCCTTCATATTTCACATCCCAATATTCATCTATTGAGCCCTCTCCCAAACCACGAACACCGAAGGAAGAAGAAATTCAACCTTCGGAGTTCTCTTCCCGATTCGAGGATGGTCCTTCAGGAAACATCCAGAACACCTCGAATCTCCATGACGCCCAATTAATGAAGGAACTTTCCTCTGTCAGTATCGATCAACTACACAATCTCCTGACAGAACCCTTCCTTAGTCCTACGGTACCCCCTTCTCCTCCAGATCCTCTTAATAAACCATCTCTCGAGGAGGTCATACAGGAGGAATGGTCAGATGGAGCGCGATGCTTTTCCAAAGACGTTTGGACAAGTATACCTTCCACGATCATTCCATGCTCTATAGGAGGAATTAACTTAGGAAGCCCATGTTAACCCCATCATGAAGGTTAACATCATGCCATGGAACTTAGCATATACTCTGTTGGGCAATGTTACGCTAAGACCATCCGACAAGCTACTCAAATGTTGTCCCTTTGGACACATTATTGAATGTTGGGGGGTCGCAAGTGCTGTGCTGCTAACCTTAGACAAAATCGAGGCGTACTGTAACACCCTAACTTTTAAATTCCAGCATTTAGTAATAAATTTAAATGGCTTTATTCTATTTCTAAGGTTTATTGTGTTTAGCCTTGCATTTAATTTAATTTTGTTTCATAAGTATTAAAATTTTGCCATAGGTTTAAATTTTGTGTTGCATTCATGCTGGTGCATAGCTTTTAATTGATTGAGTGTGGTTTGAATTCAAATTGGTATTTGAATTCAACCTTTGTTTGAACTAGAAATAGAAAAGATTAGAAATGGAAAAAGAATGGCAAAACCCAAAACCCAGCTAAACCCAAAACCCAGCTAAACCCAAAACCCCAGCCCAACCCAACAGCCCAGGCCCACTCCTCCCCGGCCCGACCTCAGGCGGCCCACCCTCTCTCTCCCCCGCTCGGCCCGCACCCGACAGCCCGAGCCGGCCCAACGCTCGCCCCGCCCTCCACGCGCAGCCCAGCCAGCGCCGCAGCGCCCGTCTCTCTGACCGCCCGGGCCCGCTCGTCAGCGGCCTCCTCTCCACCTTCCTTCTTCCACCTCGCGCCCGAACTCCTCTGCTCCGCTCCGCCTGCACCCCCGCTGCCCGTGGCCCCGCTCCGCCCCGTGCGCACGCCCGTGGCCCACTGGCTAGCTGTACCTGCGCCCTACCCTTCTAGAAGCGTCAACCCCGGGCAAATCGGTTGCTCGAGATCCGCCTTCGCCGCGCTGAGCCCGCGATCCTCGCCGGACTTCTTTCCGAGGGCACACACGCCCGAATCCACGGCCCTGTCTATAATTGGCCCCCCGCGTACCTCATCTGCACTCCATCTTCCGTTCCGCGCCATCCAGAGCCCGAGATCCACCCCGCCGCGCCGACCTCCCTGCGCCGCCGCAGACCGGCCTCGCCACTGCCTCCCAGGCCGTGCACCGCACCGCAGGAGAACCGCCGTGCACCCGGGGACCTCCCCAAGGTCTTTGCCCCGGAGACCAGGCCCCACCTCGCCGGAATTCGCGCGCGAATCGCTCGACGGTGAGTTGCGCCGCTCGCTTGGGTTCACGCCGCCGGCGTCTCCCGTGCCCCGCTGACCCCCGGTCTTGCTTCGTAGAGCCGCCACGCGTCGATCCAAGGAATCTAGGCGCCTGGAGGAACCCCGCGCCGCCCGGACCACGAACGCCGCCCCTTCACCGCCGCCGGTCGAAGTCGCCGGGCCTCTACGCTGCAAGTCCGACCGCCTCGACCCCCTCGGTGAGCTGCGCCCCGACCCCTCTTGCTTCTGCGCTACTTCCCGTAGCCAAGGCACACCCTGGGCGCCAGAACGCGCGCACGCCGGCGAGCCTGTCCGCTCAGAGCCGCCACCTCAGTCGAATACACCGCCCTGAACCCCGCCAACCCTCGCTGTGGCCCTAGGTCGATCACGCATGGCGTGATGAGCCAGCCCAGACCCAAGCTCGGGTCGATTTGACGCCCGGAGCACCAAGTTTGGAGAAATCCGGCGAGCTTTTCCCCACGCGCCGCCGCGGGAGAAGAATTTCGGCGCGTTCCGCCGCCGCCCCGCGCCCAAAACCGCTGGAGCCGTCCGATCCGGAACCCATGGTCAAGATTAGATCACCCCCATTTAGATCCATACCACCAGATCGCGATCCAACGGCCAATATCCTAGGATACCGGTTCGGCCTGGAAAACTTGCTAAAGAGCCCCTGTCCTTTTGGGTAATCAACCCGCAGTCCACCCAGTTCAAAATTAATTCCTGTTAGGTCCCTATTTTAACACTTTAGCCCCTGAGCTTCTTTAAAATACAACCCGCCGTCCAGCCCTGATTCTTTTGTAAGTTAGACCCTGAAGCTTTAGTTTAATTACGTTTTAGCCCTCGGTTTTTGCAGAAAACCCCCTGGAACTTAGTTTTTCTTACAAATAAGCCCCTAGGACTTGTTTTTAGCCTAGAAAATGCGTTTTAGCTCCGTTTTTAGCGTTCTTTATATCCACGCGATCGTTGTATCGAGTAGAATAGTTTTAGCTTAGTTTTTCTTGCTGTTTTTATGTATTGATGTATTGTTTCTTAGTTTTTGTTAGTGTTTGCTTGTATGCTTACTTCTGTGCATTGTTTTGGCCATGTGTTCGTGAGTAGACGTTGATCCATCTGAGGAGCCCCAGTACCAGTACCCGGAGCAGCCGTCTTCGGATCAGTTTGAGCAGTAGCCAGAGCAGTACGAGGAAGGCAAGTATAACATGAACAACCCATCACTTTTAAATACATTTTCAAACTGCATTTTAATACTGTATGCCTTTAAGGATTTCCTAGCCAGTTTATATCCTTTAAATATACCCTTGGGTTGCATTTTGGTTAGTTGTGCTAGGTTGCTGCGCTATAACACACTTTGGTCCTTTTTAATTAAATTGATTAATGGTTTACTTAAACTTAATTCTGAGAGTGGCACTCTGTGTGGCTTGAGTGGCTCACGTCTCGTTAAAAGATGTTTTTTTTGTAGAAACATGGTTTAGGGGGCCAGCACGGTGCTTAGTGCTTGGTTGGCCACTCTCCATAAGGACCGGTTCATAGAGCGACAACCTGGGACAACAGCGCTACCACAAGGCTAGAATGGGATAGACTTGGCTTATTAATTAGGTCTTTTTGGTTTGGAGTAACTTACCTGTGGGGCAAGAGTAGTAAGCTTCAATGGTCCCTGCTCCTCCGGCTGGTCTGTGCTTGGTTTGCGTACCTGTGCTTGTACCCCCGTGAGGTGGGCCCCATCGTCGCCGACCTAACTCTCGCGGTGACGCCTTACCAACGAGATTCTTTGTAAAGGCCTCGTAGTGAGTCGCTAGTCATCTCACCTAAGGAAGTGTGATGAACCTCTGGCGTAGCTCACGACTTGTGGGTAAAGATGTGCAACCTCTGCAGAGTGTAAAACTGGTATACTAGCCGTGCTCACGGTTATGAGCGGCCCAGATCCTCCTTTTGATTAGTGAAGTTATCTCCTTCCGACGAGGGAGGTGCTTCTCGGGGTTACCTTGGTGGCTTGGTTTTGGTGTGGTTCTCAGTAGTATCATGATTAAACTTGATTAATTACTATGTAACTGGGTTAATGGTAATTCATCAACTCGTAGTAAATAGTTTAAATAAAATCTTGCCAACACTTAAAAGCTAATGCAGTTGAGTCAGCCAGCCTAGAGCCTCATAGTTTGTGTTATACTTGTTGAGTACAAGTTGTGTACTCACTCTTGCCTCTTCTTTACTTTTTCCTCTTGGCTACGCTACTGCTGCTCAGTTCCTGCCGACACGAGGGAGTTCGTCCAGCGCTACCAGGACTACGAGGACTTCTAGGTGTTCGTCTCCCAGTCGACGTCCCTGTGGCGCCCTGCTCAGCTTCGGAGAGCTTTATTCGTATTTTGTACTTCGCTTCCGCTGTATCAGACATTTTGTCATTAATGTAATAAATAACATTCGTACTCGCTTTATTATATCTTTTTACGTAATATGTGCTTTGATATACTGTTCATTCTGTTGTATATACGTGTGACTTGATCCTGGCACGTATATGATTGCTCGGTTTATGTTCTTTTATAAACCGGGTGTTACACGTACCTAGACTTTCATATCTTTAATATCCTCAATTTTGATCTTCTCATAGGCTACCCACTTGAAAATTCACTCACATCTCATCACGGGAGCCTAGCTAAGCTGCTTAAGGAAACTGCTTCTGCCACTGCTACTCCTTGCTTAGAAACTCTTTTGGCAAAGCCCCTTCCCAAGCAAAACTTGCTCGAGGAGATGACGCATGCATCTCTATTCATATCATCCGAGGCCATTCTCTTGGAAGTTGCAGAATCTTCCGAAGAGTACGACTCGAAAGATAGCCTTCACTATTGTGAGGACGAACGTTTATCATCCCCCTCGATCGAGTTTGAGCCTCTTCCCGCTGGCCCAGAGTATGTTGTTGTCGACCTTGATAGAGATACAACTATGATCTTTCACGATGCATCTCTTGAGATGAAGAATCGATGGGCCATGGAATTTGGTGAGGCGCCGACTCTGCAGTCCGAAGAAAAGGATTCCACAAATGAGCATGGGAGCTTTACTTTTGAAATACCACAAAAACCATGCTCGTTCAATGCCACTCCAAAGTCAGGCATGCTTAGTGCATCGTGCACACACGCGGACTACAACCAACTTAAGGTCCTCTTCTGCAAAATCTTCAGAAGGTTGGTTGTAGATGTATATGTTTATCGTAAACATTGCAGTTTTCCTAGGTGCACCATGGCACTGACCTTGCAGCTAGCTGCAACTATTGGTGATGAAACAGTGACCCATCACCAACGATGGCTGCAAGAGTTATCATGGTCGAGCTTATGATCATAAAAACAAAGCACTGCCGAGAGATAGCCCGGACTATCAGTTGTTTATTTATTTCCCTTTCAATAAAACGCAAGAGCATGTTCTAGGACATAGTTCTCCTTCGGGTACTTTTGGTCGCTAACCATTCCAGGTGGAGATCGAAAGAACGACGTACAGGCAACACCCATGAACATGAGCTGCACCAGATACAACGCCTCGATATGTCTTGATGGAGGAACGACTACAGAAGGAGACTTGAACCCTGACACACTTGAAGTTCTGCTGCCCAGCAATGCAAACTCCAAGTGTGGGGAGGTATGTGAGTACATCCAAGTAAGTTCTCTCTTGCCAATTCATCCCTTGGTTTGTAAATAGTGGTAGCTCTCGCATCTTGCCCACACAAAAAATAAGAGAAGAAGAAAAAAATGAGAGGAGTTGCCATGGTGACAATATGACACCATGGTAAGTACTCTCAATGTCCTGCTTTTGACATTAAACAAAGCCCTGCCGGGAAGTCGCCCGAGGATCACCAGGTTCGTGCTCATGCTTATCTCTGTTTGAATAAATCTCAATCATGCTCCATGCTTCCATTATGTGTTCTTGTATGATCTGGTTTGAATGTATGACGCAACGAATACATTCATAGGTGTTTTAATTTAAGCATGGTGCTTAGGTTGAAAATGTCCTCATTAGTCAAACTAGACCCAGTGTCAAGTTTGATTAATGTTCCTGGAGTAATACTTTTATGGATATTGGTTGCATATGTGGACTAACTCTTATAGAAATATTCACCAATTGGGTGAGTCATTGAGTTGAATTCAAATGGAAAGGTAAGCCAAGGTTTTGAATTAATCTTGCACAACGTACTCATGTTGATGCAATCTTAATTCAGCCTTGCTTGAGTAAGTCTTTTGGTGAGGTTACATTTTAGTTCAATAAATTTTAGGAAGCTCCCTGGTTATTAAAACCGGTAGAGCCATTAGTTTGTTTCCATATTTTTGTTGTTGAATAAGCACCAGGTACAAGAATAAGTGTGGGGGAGATCTTTCGTAGCTTTCAAGCATACACACTCGAGATCTCCCACAACATGTGCACAACACCGAATGAACAAAAATGCAAAAGGCCAAGACGAATCAAAGCTAGTATTGGGCAGTGGAACCCCAGGTTTGGCCAACCAGTACTACCACTGTTCGTTCTTCATCGTGACGGTTTGTGCACTCTACTCCTCATTCTCCCTAATCCATGAGTTTAAATGAGGATCATTGATTAATCATTAAAATTAAACTCAAGGATATCCTCTGGTTCTGTGCTTCTCTATGATTGGCTTGCATACTTTTTATTCTTTGCTAAACCTGAGCTTGCGAATCATATCTTAGGGAACCCATAATTGTTAAGTTGTTGACTAGTCATATATGGTTTGATGGAAGAATCCTTACTTTCTCTGCTTTTATGTCTGGGAAATTTTTCATTAAAAAGAAAACCTCCATAGCTTTACAACTTCACGTATTTGTCCTACCAAAGCCATATGTTGACCTTTATGATACAAATCTTTATACATATGTGCCTTATTGTTGCTTTGAGCTTCATCAAACTTTGTAACCCTAGTGAGATATCTTTCATACTTGTTTGATCAATATCACGTGCACTCCACCAGCTAAACTTCTACACTGGAAGTTAGCTATGCCATTCCATCCATCCACAAAATAAACTCCATGTTTAATGATCTCTCTCTCTCTAGTACCTCTCAAATGAGGCATGGGCTATAAAAAAAAGATGGCATGCCCAAGAAGCATGACCCCAAAAAAAATAGGGACACATGAAGGTCCCAGTGTTGAAAAAAAATTGGACACATGAAGGTCAAAAATATATATATATAGCCATGTCCTCATGTTATCCAAATAAAAAGGGAGAGAGATCCATAAAAGGAGTACTCCATTTTCACCATCCACCTTCCACACATGTGCACAATCTTGATCAACATATGTGATTTATCGTCTCCATGAATCCATTGTTTGGTTTTGCAATATATGTGACACAAGTGCATGCTTCCATTTTACCTACCATGAGCTCTACATAAGCCATCTTTAGAAGTAGGGTGAAAACAAGCAATGCCTTGGTAAGGATATATATACACACTAAGTGACATGAGAGATCCTATGGAGAAGTAAAGCTATGGTTGGTCTTTGCAAAAATATTTCCATAACCCCCATTCATATGGCAGGAAAGAGGAGGAGACTGAAGTCAATACCATTCCGCTCTTCAACATCCCAAACCTTTGTGGTAGACACATCAAAATTCACAGCCAAAGGTAAGGCCTAGAATAATCTGTATGCAGGTATCGTATCATATGAAGTCGGGTCCGCCTTAGTTCTAGCCTTTACTCGAGGACAAGCAAAGAATTAAGTGTGGCGGATCTTGTTGACACTTGCTAACAACCCATTTCAAGCGTCAACTATCGTGCAAAAGTTGAGCATCGAAAGGAATAAATATTAGCATAGGGTTATTTATTAACAAATTCCATAGATGCTGGTTGGAGAATGTGTGCAGGTGAATTTGGGCCAAAAACACAAGAAACTAGCAAGTATTACCCAAGGTATAAATGCTCAACTATGTACAAGGATCAAATGGCCCACTAGACAGCCTCATATGAGAAGGAATGCAGCCCACAAGCAAGGTGACACATCATCAATCTGAGGCAACACCTTCTCGATGAATCAGACGCGTTCACGAGGATCCACGAGCCCACCAGAGCATCCAAACCACCTTAAGACAAGCCATGCCCCCCATACATGACATGAGGACTCACCTAACAGCCTCCAGACCAAGAATGGGGCCGAACGGGCTCAGCCCACAGCCAGCTGACCATGATGGTCGGCCGGCCATGTGGCGGCAACCCACGGGCCCCACCTCCTCTCAGAAAACATGTGGAAAAGTGTGGTTGGTCCTCCATGGAGGTTTGGCTCAATCTCTGGGCGAATGGCTGGTGGTTCCCTCCTATAAATAGTAGGGGAGGGGTGAGAATTAACACACACTACACATCAACACTTCACTTTCCTCTTGAGTTTTTACTTGAGTTGAGAGTTGTCTTAGGGAGTTTAGGGGTAGAGGTACTCAGGAGGGGCGCTCTTCTCCAAATTGTACCTCTACGAGAGTGAGGAAGATAGTCAGGAGAAATGGCGGGTCCGTCGGCACTCTTCTCCGCTTGTACCTCGATGGATGCTTATTCGGTTGTAAGTGTTCGAGACTTTCTTATTTAGAATTAGAGTTTAGTTGCAAGTTATGTCTTCTGCCTTCTATTGAATTGAGTGTATGCTTAGAGTAGCATTTGATCCTAGCTTAAGACTCCGGATAGAGAAGGATAATCTTGGCCAGGGTTAGGATTAGTACGGAATAGCATAGACGTGGTGTCTAGGCTAGACTTTACCACTCAGTTGTTCTATATTCTCGCGGATTGTGAAGTAGCCGGCATGTGGTGATAGCCCTGTTCGAGCCCTAGTAACCCTCCATGTTCGGTCATAGGATAGAGCATTATTACCGGAGCAACTGGCTTGTTTAATCTAGGGGAAACTAGTAGCTCGAAGTATAAAGCGAAGTTGTTTCTTCCTCTAAACATAGATTCTAGATCTTAGGAAGTCCTCTCTGTCCTATCCCTCCTACACAAGTGTGTGTCCTTGGATGAGCCTGAACCCGTAGATAGTATAGTCACGTTTCTCAGTGGATACGATACCCTGTAATACTCCTGGATGAAAGCTACAACGGTATCCGTGCGCTTGCGGATTTTATTCGTGGCGTTACAAAGTACCAACAGGTGTCCTGTGACTTTTTTTACTTTCATCACAGTTGCATAGTGTCCGAGGGTTGCCACCGAAGACCTATGACAAACTTGAGATTTTCGTCATAGGTTCTGTTCAATGACAAAGTTTCAAACATCATGCCGAGAAAACATCATGCACTACTACAAAAACGTTGATTTGTCCCGGTTGGGAAACCACTGTTGTCCCGGTTTCCCAACCGGGAACGCCAGTCCGAGACAAAAGGGGGTGCCCTTTTGTCCCGGGTGTGGCAACCGGGACAAAAGAGGACCTTTTGTCCCGGTTGGTGTTACCAACCGGGACAAAAGGTCTCTTTTTTTCATGTTTTTCTTTTCTCAATTCTTTTTCTATTTCAATTATACTTTTGCATTTCAATTAAACTTATGTATTGGAATTCAGTGTGTATGATCTCCACTAATATATACATATATATATATATAGTTACTTATATAATATTTGTCCTAGATAGTTTTCATATATAAATTAATTCACTTATATATATATATATATATATATATATATATATATATATATATGTATACACATATCTATACATGTGAATTCCTTTACATATGAAATCGTGCAATACAGTGCCTGGTTTCTGCCTCATACACTTTAAGAGAGAAGAAATTATCAGGTATTTACATGAATATATAATAAAACTAATGAATCGTGCAACGAATCATCCAAGTGCGTACCGGAAAATCTGTCTTGATCTTCAATTCCTTGTCAAATTTGCCTGGATGATTTTTAGCGAATTCTTTCCAAACCCTGTGCATGATTAGAACAATTATAGTCAAGTAACAAAGTGATTCAAATTATCAGTCATCGACGGAGTAGTGGTAGAATTACTTTTTCATCATGTTAAGAAGATTTTCGTATTGTTCTGGAGGTCTCCTCAATGAGTCCATAACCACGAGTAGGCTCTTCTCGGGAATTATGACAATTAGGACAAAGTGTTCACTGCAAGATTATACGGAGGCAGTTCTTGGTAGTTAAGGTTTAAAAAATTCAATTACAGAATAGAAAGAGTTAGACGGAAGGAATCACCCATGCAAAGTTGTAAGGAAACAATATCATTTGCTTGTTGTGATGAACGCTTATGTACTTGAACAAGTTTTGGAATATCTCATCGGAATTGTCACGTAGAAGCCTCCAATTACAAGTAATTGGGTCGATGAAGCCGAGGTGAGAGTATCCCTTTCTTCTGCAAGTATGTATCTCCATTCTACATGATACCGAATAAATCAAGAGATCAGTATGTTGAGATCATGCAAAACAATACGTAAGGAGAGTAAAATACTTACAGAACCCACAAGCCGACCATAGAGATGTCGAGGGCCTCCTGATGGAATAGTTGGTAAATTTCTTCCCAGTTTATCCATATAATGGCCTCCCCCCGTAAGAAATCGTCATCTTTAATCTTTGCGCCCTGCATGAAGATGCAATCGGCCATCGCACGCATGTAGTGCTGGTGCAGCTTATACATTTGCGTTGGAAGCACAGACACTACTTCGGGGGGTACAAGAGTTTTGCCGATCTCAAACGTCCATTTGACGACCACATCGGCCTTTGGAATATCTTTTACCCCTGCAATCTAAGTGGCCGTCAGGTTTGATTCTTTCAAAAATGTAACAAAGTCTTGTTCTTGCGTCGTCTGTCCCACTACGAGAGGCTCTATTGATTGTTTCTTTTGGGCTCCGAGCTGTGGAACGTCGGACGACGACGACTTTGATTGTCTCTTCTTTTTCTCAGTAGTTTTGATAATTGTGCATTCGTAGTCTGAAGGGGGGTCTCTCAGAATGAATTTTCTCTTATTTGCTTCGCACATTCCCTTAAAAAATTTCAAATCTATCGGATTTATCACTTTCTCGGGCTCCGGCTTCGGCTTCGGCTTGAAGTGCTCTTTAACTCTTTCTTCAGTTATCCGATCGCATTCTTCAAGGCTCATGTCCCAGGGTTTAATAGGAGCCTCCTTGGTTTTCTTCTCCTTTTCCTTCTTCTTTGGAGGCTCCTTAGCCGGTGCAGCTACCTTCTTTGCCGGCGGCCATTTCTGCTTCTTTGCCGGCGGCGGAGGGGGTGACCATGGAGGCGACGGTGACGCTTGAGTGTTCATCGGCGCATGAGATGATGGTGATGGAGAATGTGCCGGTGAACCTTGCCGAGACAGTGCTGCCCTTGGGGAGTTTTGCGGAGATGCCGGTCTTGGAGAGGCATGCTGAGATGCCGGTCTTGGTGTTTGATCATCCGACTTTAGGACAATGTAGCACTTATCCCATAGGATGTAGCCATGAATGGCTTCTGCTAGTGTCCTCTCCCCATCACCTCCAGGAATATCAAGCTCGAGCGTCTCCCAACCCTGGCACACCTGCTCCACGCCAACTCTTGTGTATCTAGGCGGAATTTGCTGCCCGTGGTACACGTCGCCTAGTTCGGTTGGCATGGCGGTACCGTACGCAACAGTGAACATTAAGTTCTTAACGGCAGTCTGCAGGTCACAAGGTGTCCGGTGGGTGATCTCATCCACTGGAAATCGCTGCGGGGCCGACGCTTCAACTGCGGCCTGGATCCCCGTGGGCTCGGCGATGGCGACGTCTGTGGAAGCGCAGCTGCTTTTCCGCTGAGACAGGTGATCGGCTGCGACACTAGGCTCTGGAGGCACCGTTTGCGCTTGCTATTGCTGGCTCATTGCTACGGCCACTTGGCGTTGAACCTCTTCCTCCAGTCTTTGATCGTGTGACATGAGCCGTTCCTCTAGCCTTCGCAAGTGCTCCCGCTCATCATTCTTTCTTCTTTGCCGGCTTCTATATGAATCAATGTAATCCCTGAACCCATACTTCCACAGAACCACGCCTTTGCCTCTTGTGCGGCCCGGATGCTCTGGATTCCCAAGGGCGTAAGTCAGCTCGTCCCTCTCTCTATCCGGCTGGAATGTTCCCTCGGCCGCTGCTTGTATGGCCTCCTGTAGTCTCTGGGCTGCTCGCTGGATGTTTGGCCCATAGATGCAGTCACCAGTCAATGAGTCCAAGCTTCCCCCGTGACCATAAAACCAGGTCCTTGACCTTTCAGGCCAGTTCATGGTCACAGGTTGGATGCCTCTGTCAAGCAGATCCTGCTCCATCTTCTCCCATTTGGGTACTGCAAGCTTGTAGCCTCCTTGGCCTAGACTGTGATGGTACACTTTCTTCGAGGCATTGTCTTTTGCCTTCTGCACCTTCTGAAGCCCAAGCTCTGAAGACTTGTATTCCACAAATGCATCCCAGTGACCCCTGAGCTTTTCGAGCTCGCCGGTAAATACGGGTGTGGTCCCGGTCTTGATATATTTCTTCGTCAAAATTTTCTTGAATGATCGCAGCTATTCGGCCATCTTACTCAGGGTCCAGCGCTTGCATATCTCTTCGGATTCAGCTGGAACCGTGAAGTTTTTCTTAAGCTCCCGCCAGCACCATTCTTTTTCTCTTTCGGGTACCGCATCCCGTTCCTCGCTTGGATTGGAAGCTTTCCAGAGCCTGAAGCTGATCGGGATGTGGTCCCTAACAATACATCCGGATTGTCTTATGAATTTTTTGGTGGCAGCTTCTGGAGCGATCGGTTCACCATCTGGACCAACTTCCGTTATAATGAACCGCCCTTCCAGTTTTTTTGTTGGGCCTCGCTTCGTCTTTTTTCTGCTGCGACGATGATCTAGACGGCTATAAAAAAACATTCATAGTATTCATATAGATTCAGATGAAAATATGATTGTCACTACAAATAAGTATAGTTGTGATATGTACATTAGCACTTTGTTCAGCAGCAGCGTCATCCTGAATAGATGGTGCCTCAATTCCATCACCGGACATATTCAAGTATATGTCGGTATTGCTGCCATCATCAGCTTGTTCAGCGACATCTCCTTGACCTTCGCCAATCATATCCAACAGGAACTGTTCGTCTTCCGCGTCTGTGTGTCGCGGGTCCATCGTAACTAAAATATGAATACAAATAAAACCCTTAAAAAAATTATCTAAATAATCCACATATTTAGATCGGTAACGATCGGAAACTATCGGAAACGATTCGGTCGGGATCGGTAACGATCGGAAACTATCGGAAACGATTCGGTTGGGATCGGTAACGATCGGAAACTATCGGAAACTATCGGAAATGTTTGTGTGTTAGCGCGAGTTTGCGAGCTCGAGACATAATTAAAGAATAAATACATGATAAATTGAACTCATTGAATGACATAAAAAATAATAAATACATGATGAATTAAAGTCTTTGAATGACATAATTAAATAATGAAAACATCATAATAGAAATTCTCTCTAATTCTATATTTCCTTCTCTATTTCTCTCGAAATTCTCTCTAATAATATATCCATAATTTGTTGCTAATAATATATCCAAAATCGAATTCTAATAATATATCCAAAATTGAATTCTAATAATATTTCCTTAATTAAATTCTAATAATATTTCCAAAATTGAATTCTAATAATATTTCCATAATTGAATTCTACTAATATATCCATAATTGAATTCTAATAATATATCCAAAATTGAATTCTAATAACATTTGCACAAAATTTGCACCTAATTCTAATAATTGAATTCTATTTAATATATAATAAATTAAATTAACACTACTCATACATGATAATTGAATTCTAATAATTGAATTCTACATAAACATAAAATTTGAAAAGAAAAAAGAAAATGCGGCCAGCCACACTACTCACACAGGGCGGCAGGGAAACCTAGCTAGGGGCGCGGCACGGCCCTGGACGACGAGGCGGGGAGCTAGCGGCGCGGTGGCGCGCAGCGGAGAGGGTGGCGGCGCGGCGGCGTGCAGTGGAGGCCGCCGGGGGCGGCGAAGACGAGGGCGTGCGTGCGGAGTGGAGGCCGGGGCGGCGAAGCCGAGGTGGCACGGGGCGGCGTGCAGTGGAGGCCGGGGCGGCGTGCAGTGGAGGCCGCTCGGTGACGTTGGGCTCGCACGGCGGGGCTCTGGGCGGCGACGTCGACGGCGGCGGTGCTCGGGGAGCTCGAGCGGTGGGGGGAGCAGGGAACGGATGGCGGCGGCACACCAAAAGAAACAAGTGTTTGGGGGAAGGGCGAAGGAGGGAGGAAGGAAATATATGGGGGGGCCTTTTGTCCCGGGTGAAGCCACCACCCGGGACAAAAGGACCTTTTGTCCCGGGTGGTGGCTTCACCCGGGACAAAAGGGGCTTTTGGGCGGGCCGGGAAAATTCGCAGCCCGCGGCCCACCTTTAGTCCCGGGTAGATCTACCACCCGGGACAAAAGGGGCCGTTTTCCCTTGTTCCCGCCTAATGTTATGTTTGTTTTTGTTTTTTTTTACTTCTCTTTTAAAATTGGCTTTCATTTGTTAATTCAGTTAATAAAATTATGGAACAAAATTTCTTATCTCTATATAAACTTGATACACGCAACAAAAATAATTAATTTTCATTCAAGTGATTGGGTCAATGAAATATCTAACTTTTTTAAATCATATTTGTTATTTTGACCATGCAAAAATATATTAGGTGAAATTTTTTTTCAAACTGTTGCTTTTCGACAGAAAGTGGATTCTATCACGATATTAATGTTTAAAAAGTGAATTTTAGATAAAATTAAGCAATTTCATGATATTAATGAGTAGTGTGTGAGTTTGAGAGATAATGTGTGTTAGTGAGATTGTGTGTGTTAGTGAGAGAGTATAGTGTGTTAATGTGAATGTAATTTCATGAAATAAATAAAATTTGTTGAGTAATCCATTATTGAATGAAAATTATAATTGAGTCTAGTAATTAAGTGAAAAATATATAAAATAATATATATAACACATAAAGTATAATTGTACAGTACATATATAATAAAAGTATTCGAATTGCGATTATGTTTTTATACAATAATATAAAATGATTCAAGTACATGAAGGATTAGCGGTAACAGACTTTCTCTTCACAAATGTCCCTTGATTATGATCACGGCGCAAGTATGGAGCATCATCATTGGCTAGCAGGTTGCATGGATCAGCATTTACTTCGAAAGGTGGAATGGCAACAAAATTATTATATTCTTCTGAAAAGTCTGTCTTGTCCTCCACTCCAACGATGTTTCTCTTTCCTGATAGAACTATGTGTCGCTTAGGCTCATCCTTTTGCTTGTTTATCCCCTTCTTTGGCTTGCTGGACATGTCCTTAATGTAGAAAACCTGAGCAACATCCTGGGCTAGGACAAATGGCTCGTCTCTATACCCAAGATTGTTGAGATCAACTATTGTCATCCCATACTCATCTTTTGTTACCCCTCCTCCAGATAGCTTAACCCATTGGCAACGAAATAGAGGCACCTTGAAATTGGGACCGTAATCCAGCTCCCATATCTCTTCAATGTAGCCGTAATATGTGTCCTTTTTTCCATTATTGTCCGTGGCATCCATACGAACACCGCTGTTTTGGTTGGTACTCTTTTTATCTTGGGCTATCGTATAAAATGTGTTTCCATTTATCTCGTACCCTTGGTATGTTAAGATATTCCAAGATGGTCCCCTAGCCAATAAGAACAGTTGTTCACTTATATCCATGTTATGCATTAGATGCTTCCGCAACCAGCTGTAGAAAGTGTTCATGTGCTCACGTGTAATCCATGCCTCAGACTTTTCCGGGAAATTGGAGAGCAGAATTTTCTTGTGTTCCTCGATCTATGGGTCAACCAAGGATGATTGTTGAAGAACCGTATAATGCGCTTTCTTGAATGAGAAATCATCTGTGCAGACATAATATTTCTTTCCTAATGTACCCTTTCCAGTTAGTCTCCCCTCATATCGCGATTCAGGGACTCCAATCGGTTTAAGGTCATCAATAAAGTCAACACAAAAGTCAATGACCTCCTCAGTTCCGTAGGCACTGGCGATGCTTCCTTCTGGACGAGCTCTATTACGAACACATTTCTTGAGTATCCCCATGAACCTTTCGAATGGGAACATGTTGTGTAGAAATACTGGTCCGAGGATATCAATCTCTTTGACAAGGTGCACTAGAAGATGTGTCTTGATGTTGAAGAAAGATGGTGGAAATATCAGCTCAAAGCCAACAAGACATTGCACCACATCGTTTTGCAACTTTATCAAATTCTCCGGGTCAATTATCTTTTGAGAAACTGCGTTGAGGAAGGCACATATCTTCACGATGGTTAACCGGACGTTATCAGGCAGAATCCCCCGCAGCACAACCGGAAGAAGTTCGGTCATAAGCACATGGCAGTCATGGGACTTGAGATTTGTAAATTTATTCTCTGCCAAATTTAAGATTCCTTTTATATTGGATGAGTATCCAGATGGAACCTTTATACTGCTCAAGCAGTCAAACATGGTTTCTTTCTCTTCCTTGCAAAGAGTATAGCTGGCAGGACTTAAGTATTGTCGTCCATTATCGATGTCGGTCAGCATTATACATCCATTGCCGGTCCATCTGCATTTTAAATAAATCGATTTGAATTCTTTACACGTATCGAATAAATAAAATATATCAAACCTAAATTAAACTAAATGTAAAATAACATTAATAATTAAAATATATGCAATATCCATCATATATCTTGATTAATTAAAAGGAGTACTTAATCCATTACAGAACTTAACAAAGGAGTACTATACATGAAATTTAAAAATTCGGTCAACAACACATAGGTTTTCAACCGTCCTTGCGTTAGAACGCAGAATGTTCTAACGGATTTCTTGCTGGCACAGAAAAAGATGGCGGAGCTGAAACCTCCGAGTTTGGTGGTGACGAACCGTAACGCCGCAATAAATCCTCAAGATCAAATGGAGGTTCCTCGCCCCTTGCCATGCATTCTCTATATTCTTTTTTTCAAATAACGGAGCGCTGCCCTATGAAAAGCACTAGGTTTTTTGGACCGACGACCTACTCGAGTTGTGCCCTTCTCTCCAGAAGGACAACGATCACCCCCACCGGCGCCACTCTCTCCAGCTGCTGAAGCCATATTTTACTGAAAAATACCTTTATTTTCCACATAATTATAAATTCTTACCATTACAATGCAAAAATTATTTACTATTACAATTACAATGATCAGATTAATAACTCTTGCAAATAACAATGAAATCATATAAAAAAGATGAAATGTATCATTAATCCTAAAGAAATCTCTAATTAATTGAAAGAATTCTCTATAACTTCTAATTACTTTGAGACCCTTCAGTTCCAGGAGTACACTAGAGTACTGAATAAATACATTCATGAATAATTCATTCATATTACAAAAAATTCTAATATACTCATTTCATTAATTCATTCATGAATACAAAAATCAACTATCCACAATATGGTCATGTATACAAGTACATCACATGAAGTGTCTACACTCATTCTAAAAATTTCTACTATCCACATACTCATCTAAATCTAAAAGAAAATCACACCTACATATGCAATCTAGCTAAATGTCCAAGAAATGAGCTAGCTACACATTTTCTCTATTTCTAAAGCATGAAATGAGCTATACAAGCCAAGGAAGAAGAGAAAAACAAGCCCCAAACCTTTAGCGCCGATGGATGGACGGGGAATCAAAGATCTTCACAAATGTGGTGAGAAGAAATGAGCAAGAACTCCTCCCTCCCGAGCCGAGAACAGCATGAAACAAGTGAGCTGAATGGCTCGGGCGGGGGGAGAGGGAAGGGGATAAGGGGGCCAAGGCCTTTTGTCACGGTTGGAGACACCAACCGGGACAAAATGGGGGCCTTTTGTCCCGGTTGGTGGTTCCAACCGGAACAAAAGGGTACGCGAGCCTTTTGTCCCGGTTGGAACCACCAACCGGGATAAAAGGCCCACATTTTGTCCCGGTTGTTGTCTCCAACCGGGACAAAAGGCCTTGCCCCCCCCCCCCCCCCGCTGACCCGGCTAGCCGTTGGACCCGGGACAAAAGCCACCTATTGTCCCGGGCCCAAAGGCTGCCGGGACAAATGGCCTGTAACGAAGGCCTATTCTGTAGTAGTGATGGAAACTACTATTTCTACTAGTGATATATTTGGGTCAGAGCTACCATACAACGGATGAGCATGAGACAACGGACGCAGTACACAACCAGTATAGCTGGTTGGGTCCGGCAGTGGGTTATCATCGATCAGGACTCGTCTATTACTGACGGTTGGGAACGTGACGGTGATAGTTGGCTATCACTACCAGTTCAAGGCTAGACCCATGAGTGCCAGGTTGAAGCCACTAACCTAGCAGTAAGAGATGGTACTCACCACCAAGTCACGGGCTTAAAGCCGGCAGTGAGTCAGTGACCTTTACCACTACAAAACCTGCAACCACTACTATTAGTCTATCACTACCCGGTCCACTCAAACCGATGGTAATACTAGCTATAGACGTCACTGACGAGTCATAACTCATAAGCAACAGAACATCACTGTCATATTTTTAAAACAACCAGTAGTGAAAAAAAATTATCATTGCAGGTTTTGTATTATAATCTGGCAGTACTAGCTTTCACTGCTAGTTTGTATTACCAACCCACAATGGACCCTGAGCCCCGGACTACCCGAAATTTTCTTCATCCATCCATCCTTGGGGTTACTGCATGTGTTCAACAAACATGCATGCACTGCATTGGAAGCTAGCCTTCGTCTTTACGTGGGAAGAAGTCTCCAGCTAACCTTGATCTTTATGTGGCAAGCATGTGGTTCACATGGCACTCACTTAGGTATATCACAATAGTCATACCCGCTTGCAATGCATAGCCTGCTATAAATAGGAGGCATCACTTGCAAGTGCAGCCTCATCGATTGATCAACCCAGCCCACCAAAGCTACTATATTATTCCTCCGTGTTTGCAAAGAGAACCAGAGAGCCATGGGAATCATAAGCAAGGTGCTCATGTGTGTACTCATGCTAGGACTAGTACTGCAACTCGCCCAAGTAGAGGGCAAGAGTTGCTTCAAGAACACCGCCGCAAGACTCTGCTACAACACCTGTCGTTTCCCAACGCCCAAACCACCACGGGAAGTCTGTGCAAGCCTATGTGGCTGTATAATTCAAAAGGAACCAATATGCAAACCCCCTTATCCCAGTTTTAATTTGTTCCGCGACTCCGGTATGAATTAAGGAATTCAACCATTTCATTTTTTTTCCATCAATCAAGAAATCATTTCCCTCATATATAGCTGTTTTGTTTGCTAGAGGAACCAGTCAGCATTCAGCACTGCAGCATGGGGTGTAGGTCTTCCGTGTGTGCCAACATGAGCATCAACGACGGTACGAAAATGTTAAAACTCAAACAACAATAATAAGATACCTTTTTTCCTTATTTTTTTGGCTGAATTGAATGCCAAATAAATATGGTTCCGTGCTATATATATGGACATCACCAGTTGACGGCAGCAACGGGATGGAAACAATTGTGGAACGTTGTGGCCAAGGTTGTGACCAATTCTGCAAAGGGTATGCCAGCATCGAATCATCAGTTGATGCCTAATCATGCATATGCGCGTATGCACTGTGATTTCATGTCCAAGGCCAAGGGCACGTTGCTCCTTTAATTTGTGTTCAATAAAACTTGGATATCATGGATCGATTTTATCCAAGCCACTGTGTTGCCGGTTTTATGTATGTGTTTGTTTTTCCTTCTTTTGTCCAATAAAGGTCATCATGATGGATGCCATGTTCTTGTTGCAATGTCGTCCTGTCATAATCGGGATGTAATGATGTGTATGTGTTCTATCCTTGGACCATGAATAAACAATATAAGTATATACTTCATTTGTGTAATGATTTTTTTCACAATTCTATTGTCATGTTAATTCCTGCAAATTAAGTTTGGTACAGTGGGCATATTACTACCTTTCTTATTTTTCCAATGAGAACGTGCAATTGCTTCCTTAGCTATCCTACTGATGCAAGAAGGAATTAGCACATGTGTAGCTAAAGGATATTCTGTCTAGTGAGACATTTTTGAAATAGTCCAGATGTAAGAAAAGAAAGAAAAAAAATATGGCTACCATGATTTGATAATACGTAGTATTTTTCTGGAACCCAGCCTAGTTAACCAGGCCACTAATTAGCAGCCAGAACCACATTTCCAGACTTCCAAGGTTCCAAGACAGTTTTTTATATTTATGTTTGCTACTGACGTACTGTCAAACAGCAACTTGTTTTCCTTCTTCGCTAGCTAATTGCAGTCATTTATTCATTTTACAAACATGAGACAACTCACAGACTATATCGATTTCTTCTCTTCTTTCAAAGGAAGTTCAGAAACTGAGGTGTCCAATGTAACCATTGTGGGATGAAAATCTAACTAACTAACAATCACTACTGCAAAAAAGATTTTTAGGGGCGAGTAAAAACACATTTTTAGAGGCGGGTGCGGTACCCGTCCCTAATTCTCGCAGCTAAGAATACCATTTTTAGGAGCGGGTAACACGCCCACCCTTAAAAATAATGTTCATCTTACAATTGGCTCCTTCCGATCCGCATTGGCTCCCTCCACATATCGCTTACAATTACATTATTCAAAAATGTTCATCTTTAACTTTGGTTGAATTGGATTTGGACACTGCGTAGCTGCAAAGCTCACATGCCTATGCAGGTCCGGTCGTCCGGCTTCGCTACTATAGAAGATGTTTTCAGGCTGTCCGCACTGGGTGCGGAAAAAGAAATGCAACCTGACTTGCAATATGGTTTTACAGTAAAAAAGCCCGCAGCGGGAGACAGTATCCCGCACGGTAAAATCCAGTGTCGGCCTCCTCACGCTACTTCCAGTGCTGGTGCCGGGCGACGGTATCGGTTGACGCTGGAGCTGCTGGCGCTGCCGCCCGCAACCGTGCCCGGCCTCCGCAGCCCACCGCCGCCGTGGACGGAGAGAGAAAGAGGGGAAGGGGAGCTCGAGGCCACCATGGATGGAGAGAGAGAGAGGAAGGGGAGCTCGAGGCCGCCGTGGACGTAGAGCTCGTGGTGCCGCTCCTCCGCCGGATCTGGCCGTCCGAGCTCGACGCCCGCGGATACGCAGGCTTCGGACAACTGTCTGGAATTCTCTCTCTCTATTCCATGTCCCCCCTCAATGTACTATGAGCCGGGTATTTATAGGCGATGGTTTACCTTCCAATCCCCGTAATTTACACCGTAATGCCCTCCAACGACTAGATTCTTGGAATATTCCTAGGACAAGGCCGTATTTTTACACTATGCAGTGGGTTACAGCTTGATTCTTGCTCTGTTCCCGGGCCCGCTCTCGGACGTCATCATCTGTCCGCGCGGTCTTCGCCACCGTCGCCGAAACTACACAGGAGGCGCTGCTTCGCAGCTCTTCGCACATCGTCGCTCAAGATCTTCGCCACCGTGGCCAAAGCCATTCAAGAGACGCTGCTTCACAGTTCCTCGCGCATCGTCCCTCGAAGTCTTCGCCGTTCCTCGAAGCCCTTCGGAGCGAAGGCGCCTTCGGCCCTTCGCCTAACAGGCGAAGGCATGGTCATTGACGATCTCCGCTTTGACTCCGACGGTCCGCGGACCTTTAGTCGATGGCCGATGGTGACGTCCCCAACAGTAGCCCCTCGAGGTCGTCATCCCTCCTTGGAGGGGTGACGACCTCGACTTCTTCTCTCGAAGCGCCACCCTTCGGCCCACGTTCGATCGCTTCGCTGTCCCATCGAGGGCTGAGTCCTGTGCCATTGAATCGCCTGTTCAGCCCTGTGCACGAATCGAGACATCATAAATGTGTTACCTTATAATGGAGGATTGGCTTTAACCAACGTGGCGAACAAGGCATCGGCTCGCGCGATGTGTTTTCGTTTGTTGACTGCCGATGATGCCCTTCCGTGCAGTGAAGCGCCCAAAGTTGTTGGATGTTCTGACTGCGCCACCCCTTCGCAACACAGGGGATTCTGAAGACGATGGAAGCAAGGACAGCCCCGTCGCCCTAGCTCAGCCCATTACGGCGGTTGCCCCTGCCGCGAAGCCAGCTCCGCTGCTAGAATATAGCGAGATGGAGTTGGAGAGTGACGATGAACTTCCTCTTGAGGTCGAGTCCATCTTAGCTGCCTCCGAACTCCCAAAAACCACTGTCCCCGCCACTCCTCCTTCAGCCACGTCAATGTCTTCGGCTTTGACGTCTTCGTCGAGCAGCGAAGATGCCGACAAACGTGGGTCGGGGCCGAAGGGTCAACCCATATCTTCAGACAAGGGCACGATTGCTGGTGCCGGGGCGTCTGGTGCAAAGCCCGCGGTGTCTACCTCGACAGAGAGCAGCAGCTATCATGTGAGGTGGGTGCTGCTCTCGGTATGCCCGATGCGAAGTTGATCGGGGGCAATGTCGTCGGGAGTCTCCGGTTCTCAAGCAGCGACCGAGAGAGGAGATTTCTCGCCGAAGCCGGTGGCTCCTTCGGCAGCCCCCTTATGGAAAGACGCCTGATGGCTACTGGGATGAGCCAGATTCTCTAGGACGTCGAAGACCTCTCCCTGAAGGCCTTCGTCGCGTCCCGCAGTGCTTCACGCCAATTGCGGATTGACAGCGACCGAGCCTCTCAGTTAACGGAGGCGGAGGAGCGCGTGGCAAGCCTGGAGAAAGAAAAGGCTGCCCTTGAAGAGGCCCTTGTGTCTGCTCGCGCCGAGGCCAAGAAGAATGCCGAGGCCCATGAGGCCGCCCACCAAGATGCCCGCACGGCGGAAGAGGCGAAGGCTGGTGCCGAGAAAGCCAAAGTGGAGGCTGAAGAAGCCTGGAAGCTTGCTGAGGACATGCGCAGCCGCGGGAGGGAGGTCATCCAGCAATGGCATGACACTCTCAGCTTTGCCTCCGATGCAGTGCAGGCTGACCTTCACAGCTTGCTAGACAAATTCGGTCTTGAGCCCCCGGAGTTGTCGCAAGAAGTGGACGTCGAAGTCTCCGAGCTCTTCCGCTGGGTTCGCGCCTGTGTGGCGATGGCTGAATCTGGCGCAGACTTCAGGTGCGAGTTAAGCGCTACTGTGGCAGCGCGGACACTTAGCGCTACTGTCTGCGGCTTGCTGCCGGCGGAGGGCAGCTCTTCGACGGGTATTTTGAAAGCCCAGTTGTGGCTGCATCGAGATTCGTCTTTTGAATGGACTTCGCTAAATTCTCTGCGTCCCGACGCCCTTCCCGTGCTGCCGAAGAACATCGCGAAGAACTTTGCCAAGTACTTCCACGAGAAAGGCCGGGGGCTGATCAGTCTAGAGCTGGAGTGCATGACAGATCAGGTGATCCTTCGCCACTTTCTGGGTCATTTGTTTCCTCTTCGCTATGTTATTTGACTTGTCTTGCTTTTTCAGATCCAAGCTAAAGCTGAGGCCTTCGCTCGGTGACGTGGACGCCGGCAATCTGCATGGCGAAGCTTCCAGCGGAGACAGAGGCGGAGCCCATGGCGACGCCGCACCGGGGACTGGGGAGGTGTAAAAGATAAAACACTCTTCGTTGTCTTTTGTATATTTTGGGAATGCAAAAAACAAGAAATTCTTGTATCTAACTCCTTCGGTGTCTACGCAGGACCCTGCGTTGGCTCCTGCGCGGATTACCAAAGGTATTATTCCTTGGCGTTTGAACGAAATTTTTATGTTGCCGGTGAATCTTTTGTGAAGGCTCGTGCTCGTCGTCCCTGGCTTTCCTTTGAAGATTTCTTGTCGAATAAGAAATGTATTTATGAGCGTCAGAACACTGATACTAAGCGATTTTTTGCGAAGTTCCAGCATGATCCTGAGAAACACGTGAAGATTCTTGCTGAGCATACTCTTCGTCGTGAGATAAAATGGCTTCTAGACACCAACAGGACCTATAGTGCTCCCATGGGTGTTTTGGAACCGAAGCCGGAGCCTGTGGATGAAGAGTCGATGCCGCACGAGTTTATGTATCGTCGTAGAGGCATTTTTTGACGAAGACTTTGCTTAATATTGCGCTGCCTTGGGTTGCAGGGGCTGAGTTCGAAGCTTTTCTTCATCAAACCGCCGAAGGGATTTTAGATCGCATGGTCCGCGAACTCATATGTCATGCGGACCGCATTGTCTTCGAGAAAGAGTCCTTGGATGTAACCTGTTGATGTAATTTTTTTTTGCTATTGTGTAATATGTGGATGTACGTACTATGGCAAAGATTCGTATTTGTGATAATTGAGCGCTATTTTTTCTTTTGTTTTTGCCCTTCGACCATACACTATTGAGTTGCGAAGCGCCAACCCCCCTTGTATGGGTGGATGGGTGAAAATGAGGTCTTTCTTCGTTCGCTAGGTTGAGCGAAATCTGTCTTGTGAAGCGCCATCCCCCCTTTTCCTTCGGGCTAGTGTGAGAGCGACTTGTGGCTTGTTCGCCAGCACGGCAGTCGTGTAAAAGTGTTTTCTGCGAAGTGCCACCCTCCCTTCGCTCGACTGGCGGGGTCGGCGAACTATTTTTTCAATGCTTCGCCTCTTGTTCTTTCGGAGAGAAACGTCCTGAACTTCGTTAGGTGGCATTGGCTCTTTAGCTCGAGAAGGTCACACCTAGCCTTCGGCTTTCACTCGATAGGAGTTTCCTGCCTTAGGCTTTCGCTAGTAAGGTCTTCGTTAGGTGGTTTCCGGCTCTTTAGCTCAAGAAACTCTGACCTAGCCTTCGGCTTTCGCTCGATAGGACTTTCATGCCTTAGGCTTTCGCTCGTAAGTTCTTCGTTAGGTGGCTTGGGCTCTTTAGCTCGAGAGGGTCACACCTAGACTTCGGCTTTCGCTCAATAGAACTTTCCTGCCTTAGGCTTTCGCTCATAAGGTCTTCATTAGGTGGCTTCGGCTCTTTAGCTCGAGAGGGTCACACCTAGCCTTCGGCTTTCGCTCGATAGGATTTTCTTGCCTTAGGCTTTCGCTCGTAAGGTCTTCGTTAGGTGGTTTCCGGCTCTTTAGTTCGAGAAACTCTGACCAAGCCTTCGGCTTTCGCTCGATAGGACTTTCTTGCCTTAGGCTTTTGCTCATAAGGTCTTCATTAGGTGGTTTCCAGCTAAAGCGACAGATGATGTTCGGCCAAAAGAACCGCTTGCCATTGTTCGAACTGCTTGCCATTGTCTACTGTGACCTCCTTCGGAACACTAAAGCGACAGATGATGTTCGGCCAAAAGAACTTTTGTAGGGCTCCGGCCGTGATGTCTCTGAGCGCCTTGGCTTCGACCCATTTCGAGAAATATTCTACTGCAACTGCAGCATACTTGTAGTTTCCTGGTGCTGTGGGGAGTGGCCCAACAATGTCGATGGCCCACCGTGCGAGGGGCCATACCGGAGGTAACAACTGCACTTCGTCGGGTGGAAATTTGCTGTATGGGGCATGGCTTTGGCAGTTTGGACATGTGCGAACCACATCGTGTGTGTCTGCCACCGCCGAAGGCCAATAGAATCCTTCGCGAAAAGCTTTGCCAACTAAAGCCCTTGTTCCGATGTGCGAGGAGCACATCCCTACATGTATCTCTTCGAGTAGCTGCTTGCCTTCGTCACGTGAGATGCACTTTAGGAGAGGCGTGCAGACCCCCCTCGATACAGGTCTTCGTTGATGATTCTGTAATTTCGGGCGCGGATCGCCATCCTCTTTTCTTCCTTCTCATCCTCCGGGACGAAGTGTTCGCGAAGATAGGCCGTGATGATAGCCCTCCAGTCTTCGCTGGTTATGGCGTTGATGAATTTTGCAGGGTGTTCGGCACAATTTACGGAGCCCTACCTTAATGTTTCGAAGAACACATCTGGTGGCAATGGGTCATTTTGTACTACTACATTCGCCAGCTGGTTCTGCGACCTGGGGAAACTGCATATGCTAAATCCAAGAAAACACTTTTTCATGCTTCGCACTGCTGCTAAGTATTTTGCCAACTCTGATTTCAGTGCTCTGTTGGATTTGTTGATGTGGCATGTGATCAACTCAGAATCGGACCTGATAGATAGTCTTCGTGCTCCCAGCACTCTCGCCTTCCGAAGGCCCAAGAGTAGGCCTTCGTACTCTGCGACGTTATTCGTGCACCCTTTGAAATCGAGCCTTACTGCGTACTTCAGCTGTGTTCCCGAAGGGGCTGTCAAGATAGCCGAAGCCCCGGCTCCATCTCTCTGATATGCTCCATCACACTCAAGCTGCCATATGGTTTCAATCTTCGGCTGTTCATGCGAAGGCATAGTTGGTGTCCAGTCTGCGATGAAATCTGCCAAGACATGGGACTTGATTGCCAATCTGGAAACAAAGTCGATTGTGTGCTCAGCTAGTTAAGCAGCCCACTTGCCAATTCTGCCGGAGGCTTCTTTGTTCTCAAACATGTCCCGGAGGGAAAAAGAGGTTGGGACCTTGATCTTGTGGCTTTGGAAGTAGTAGCGAAGCTTTTGCGTAGCCATGACGACAGCATATGCCATCTTTTTCATTTTTGAGTACAACAGCTTTGAGCCGCTGAGGGCCTCGGAGACAAAGTATATTGGCACATGCGTCAGCACCCCTTTAACTGTACACTCTTCGACGAGAGCCGCGCTGATAGATGCGCCTGATTTGGTGATGTATAAGAGCAGTTCCGCTTTGTCCGAAGGGCTGGACATGATTGCCAAATTTTCAATGTATATCTTCAGGGCTTCGAAAGTCTTCGCCTGGTCTTCACCCCACTGCATGTTACCCACGCCTTTCAGTGCTTAGAAGAATAGGAGGCACTTTTCTGCGGACCTGGAAATGAACCTGTTGAGCGAAGCCAAGCGGCCTGTTAGCTTTTGTACCCCCTTCTTCGTGGTTGGCGGTTTCATCCGCCTGATAGCTTCGATCTTCTCTGGGTTTGCCTCTATCCCCCTCTCAGTGATCATGCAACCTAGTAGTTTCCCTCTTCGAACGCCGAAGACGCATTTCTCTAAATTGATATGAAATTTTCATTAGTAATTACTCTGTATACCTTCTGTTTAGAGTAATTTTTGCTGAATTTCTTGCTGTTTGAGTACTGAGTTGTTGATTTATTAGCAAACCATGTTTTATTTGCTATAGGAAACAACTATTGTTGGCGCTCCTTAAGTACCCCTTTTATCCCTTGTTTATCCTTGATAATGGCATGAATTTAATATCAAAATCACTAACCGTCCTAACCCCGGCCTAATTATTGGTCATTTTCACACTTGCACATATATTTTGGAGGAACTTCGTTTTTGCAGGTTTTTTTGGCCTATTTTGGAGCATGAAATGACGAGGCCCGTGATCGAGCGCTAACATGGAGAAAGACGAAGGCCAAAGCCTAAAGGAAGGACCAAAGCCCATGTTGATTCGAAGCCCATTCATGCACATCCATCCTCCAACAGAGCCCAAAGGACCAAGCCCATGAAGATGAGATCAAGATACTTCGGGATTAAGCAAAGCAAATGAAGATTTAAGGAAGGATTCTCTATCCTATCCTTTCCTCGAAGATATCTCCAAGATAACGACGTCCAAAGGGGTGCAATCGGAAGGACATAAACTCTAGAAGATGCAAGGAGTCTACACGCGAAAGATGAGACTGAGGCGGGCAGGAGTCTACACGCGAAAGATGAGACTGAGGCGGGCCCGAAAGAGGGTAGGCCGGCCGGCCTAGGCCCATGAGCCGGCCGGCCTAGCCTATTTCCGAGGCGGTTCGGCCTCCCCTTCGACCGGTGGCTTCCTCGGCTTATAAATAGCTCGCACCTTATTCAAGTCGGGGCATCCATCCACCCAGAACTCGACGAAAACCTAGGGCCAAGACCGGAGGGAGACGACGACCGCCGCAAGTCTTCGAAGTTTTCTAGGAGATGGCTTAGGCCGCCCTAGCCGCCATGGCCTCCCTGCGTGGTTGTGCCATGGTGGAGTTCATGAGCTAGTTGGAGTCGTCAATGGTATGTACTCGGTGGTGACGATCCAAACGAATCTATTATGTGAGTAATGATAATCATGTGTTCCGAATCTTTTAGCGACCATGTTCTCTCTTTCGATTTCGTTCTCTTCTTTGGGTTTGCTTCATCCTAGATCTATTATCGAGATAGATCGCTTAGCATGATCTTGTAGTCATGGTGGCTAGAGGTTCATGGCGGAACTACCAAAGGGGGTTCGACTTGCTTCAGGGTGCTTTTGTCCAAAGGGGGGCATCGTGACAGGGCGTTGCTTTAAGTAGATGGGGTATCGAAGGATCGGATTGGAGATTTTGGGTTTAAAGATGCCATTGATTGAGATGCATGATTTATTTGCTCGTTAGCTTGAACTACAACTAGATGACGATAGGCCTAGTCATGTCTTTGGTTTAGCTATGGTTACGCCTATGTTCATGGATGAGATCAACCTTTACACAACACTCATATCTATTAAAGGTTACTCTATATGTGCAATTCATGCTTCATGTTAGGATAGATCCGTTAGATTAGATGGAAAACCTTGGGTAGTTCTTTGTCGATCCACAGATTGATAAACCTTGGGGGAATACTATAAGGGAAAAGCTACACGATTCCGTGCGCTTGCGGTACATAAATTAGGGCGCTAAGGAGCGTCAACAACTACCACTTGCTTTATGAAGATAGTGTAGTTCATTTGTGAAGTTGATCATGTTGTTTTGTGGAGTAAGAGATGTTAACTAACTACTCCATAAATGACTGCCCATGTGTTAAGTTTGTTTGCTAATTGTTAGACTGCAGTTTCTTCGCCTCGTGTGTATGTTTATAATACTATTCTTGCATCACATATAGATACAACTGAACTAGCTGACGGGACGTACGAGTTGATTCCGGAGTCTGAAGGAGGTGATCCAGAAGTCTAGGTGAACGCTGCTGTACTAACTGAAGCCCCGGACCAAAGTTCGGAAGAGCCCAAGGCTGTTTTAGCTAGCGACTACCGAGAAGGCAAGCCCCGGACATACCCAGTATTTCAAATTATTACAATTTATAGTTATTACTTACTTGTGCATTTACAGTTCCTAGGATCTAAATTGAAACCCTAGATGCATGATCCCAAGAATCTATGTACTGAACACACTAGACCTGAGTTCGAATAATTGCTAAGCTTATAGGACCGGTAAAAGTCGAGTGATTGCCTGTCACTCGCGAGCTCTATAGGAATTGCTTGTTTACTTTCTGCTATCAATATAAGGACGACGGACGGGGTCGTGTTCGATATCATGACCTTGGGTGAGACCCCGTCTGAGTTGATAAATTCTGCTAAGGTCCCGGTGTGTGGTAGCGGTGGTTAAGTTTTTGAACGTACTAGCCACATGCCGTAAATATGGTACGCGGTAAGCCTAGTAGCCGATCGGACCGGGGAGTGGATATACCTTTCACTCTCTCTTAGAGATAGGTTTTATTTATGTTTATATTGCGCAACACCATGGGTGCAGGGAGGAAGTTGGTACCCTGTAGTCGGGGAGAGTGACCCTATCCACAAGCCGGAATGAAAGGTCAACGGTTGTTTGGGAACGACCCGACGGTGTTCCAAACGTGTGTGTTAGGTCTGCCTGGCCAAGTCACTAAATTCGATTCGAATCGTTCGCTTCTCACGGTTTGGGACTGCTTGATCCCTTTGCAACACAGAATAATAAGAGTAACATTATATTGATCAATCTTGATGTTTCCTTAAAGTTCTACCATGGTTGAATAGGAGTAGTTGCTTACCTAGAATGGTTAATCAACTAGAATCTTGGAAGCTAAAAGTTGAAAGTAAAGACCTACTCTTTATTGCATTTCAGCAAAAGGAAAACCAGAGCCTTACAAAGCCCTGCATAGTCTAGCTAGGTGGATTAAGTATATCCGTTGATGGTTAAGTCTTACTGAGTATTAGTATACTCAGCCTTGCTGTTGAAACCTTTTTCAGGTATGAGTTTTGAGGATCAGATCGCTAGTCTGACTTACCCCTGCTCTTTGCCTGCTGGCTAGTCTGTAGAGTGGGATCCGTCTTCGACTGGCAATGATCCCGACGAGTGATACCTTGCTTGGGCTAGCTTGGTACCCTTTTGCGACGTGTTGTAGCCGTCGTGTTTTCTTTCCGCTGCTTAACTCCAAACTTTAAACTTATGTCTTGTATAATGTTTTACTAAGTTTGGATCTGTAATGATGTTTTAAACTTATTGTAATAATTGTTATGCCTGTGTTGTAAAATTATAGTTGTAATATCTCTGGACTCGCCATCGTGCGGGGTATGCTTGTTCGATCCGAGAACCGGTGGTTGTATCGGGACATTACCCGACAGACCAAGAATTGTTCCGTTTGAAGTGTGTTTGAGCCGGTGTTGCCTTTAGGGTGATGGCCAGTGCACTTGAGCCGGGATAATTTAGGTGGTTCTGCCACAGCTGATATCAGAGCTACAAGTGTACTCCAGTGGTGTTGGAACCTTAAAAATCGATTTCCGTATAAAATTTGACCAACAAGGTATTTCTAAAACTATGTTGGTTTCGTTAAGGATTATGCATAGAGCGTAAAGCCCTAGGGAAATTATGGGATTTATCAGGTGGCTATCTATGTATGGTTTATTATATCTGACTTCCAGCACTTTACATTTTTGACAAACCATACTCACAAACAACCCTTAATTTCTATAACGACGCATCTACGCTAAGGTAAGAAGGTAAGGATCCTCAATTAGCTGAGAGAGTCTGACCTTCCCGTCGGTGATGCGAGCCGAACGCTGCCCTCAAGCAGTGGCTTACTTGAGGTGCTACCAATATACCAACTATGAGTTGACTATATTGGGAGTAAAGTATACTTAGTCAGATGAGGGAGTCTGACCTTCCCGTCGGCGATGCGAACCGAACACTGCGCTCAAGCAGTGGCCTACTTGAACTACTGCCAATATATTGACCATCGGTCGATTGTATTGGGAGTAAAAGTACCCCGTGAATACGTTGCCTCGGTAGCGTATGAGCACTGTCCATGCAGTGTTGGACGCATGGATGCCGCTTCTATAGTGAGCGGTAATGTATGGGAACGCTTTCATGAGTGCTGGCATGAAAGGTTCAATGCATATATATGTTCTGTCAATCTTCTGCAGGTACACTAACCGCAATTCGATAAGTTAAGATCGGTTAGAATTTATCGACTAGATATTATAGGGAGAGCCGTATCTATGTAATGCCACCGTACTAACCGCGTAAGCCCAACAATAGTTGGCAATTGTTTATCTTGTGAGGGCGAATTGGTCGTGCATGCATAGTTTGATGATGGTTGGTTTAAAATTGTTACATGAGTCTTTTTAAGGAATTTCTAGTATGGATCTTCATGGATATGTATTAATATGCTTAAATCATAAGTTGAGTTAAATTTAATATTAGGAGCATGTTTGTTGAAACATTTAGATTTCCTTGGATAAAAAGATGGATTTAAGTCATGCCTTCATCCTTAGCCCCATCTTGATGTTCTAATGATCTTTTCGTTCCAAAGAATCTCAAATGATGAACCAGTACCAATTGTGGTTTGTTTACCTCCTGAGTTTGTGAAACCGTATAATCTTTTGAATCAGAATCACATTTTTCTGCAGTCTTCTTAAAAGCTTTATTTGAGAAGCCTTGAGATAATTATTTAACTCACATTTGAATCTTTTTGGATTCAGATGGCGGACCTTCCGAGCATCTTCTGGGATGATGATGGAAATGCTCATACTGATTGCCTGTACTGGGAGGGCTTTCCTAGGATTTTGTGGGATACTCTTCGTATTTTTCACTACCCAGAACCACCCCGGTACAAGGGACGACAGTTTTCTGAGGATGGAGTTTAGAAGTGCAGTGCCACCATGACCATTCCTCAGCACCCTACTTTGACTTGGCCGCCTATTGAGATTGAGGTGGTTGGATATCGCCTTGTGGACGCTTTTGAGACAGCAGCTCTCAAAGCTATTACCACCTTCTGTGAGCACCATCCGAACGAAGTAGCCACTTATCCTATTGGCTTTTTTTCGGCAGTCAGTGCTGGCAATGTAGAGTGGCTCTTCAGGACCACCCACTTTGGTCATTTAGTTGGAGATATGGCTGATGAGACTATCCAGGCAGTGGTTAGGTATATGAATGCATAGTACCACTATCAGGCTCTTCAGCAGAGGCATATGGATCAGGTGATAGACTTGGCCCAGACTTTTCAGCGAGGTCTTAGCCTGAGAGACACTTAGATTCAGGGGCTTAATGAGGTTGTTGCTGGGAGAGATAACGCTATTGCACAGTACGAGCTTCAGGTTATGGAGCATGGTGCTGAGATAGTGCAGCGCAACACAGTGATTGGTTTTCTTTAGGAGCAGGTTCACGAGCTCCAAATGGAGCTGGGTGATGCTATGGACCATATTGGTATGCTCCATGAGCAGCTAATACCCCCAGTTGTTCCAACTGACCCTGCAACAGAAGAAGAAGACCCAGAGGAGATTGAGGGAGTCTCAGAGATTGATTCCGAGCACGCGCCTGCCGAGCCTAACCCTCAGCCGGACGATTCTTCCTTCGGCAGTGCTTCCTCTATGAGCAACCTCGATGACTTCTAGGCATCTTAGGATTTTCCTAGATAGTCTGTGATTTTTGTAGTATATGTACATAGGGAATGAAATGTTGTAAAATAGCTCTAGGAAGGAGTGCCACTTGTTGTAACATATGTGGTAAGAAAGTGTGATGCTAGGTTTGTAATATAAAGACTACCTTAGATGTATTTCCAGATGACTTGCCTGGAATGCCCCCTGATAGAGATATCGAATTCGTTATCGAGCTTCAACCCGGTACCGCCCCTATTTCTAAGAGGTCGTACCGTATGTCTCCAAATGAGTTGGCAGAATTGAAAATCCAACTTCAAGACATTCTTGACAAGGGTTTTATACGTCCAAGTGCTTCACCATGGGGATGTCCAGCCCTGTTTGTGAAGAAGAAAGACAACAGTTTGAGGCTATGTGTTGATTATCGACCACTCAATGCGGTTACTATTAAAAACAAGTATCCTCTTCCCCGCATTGATATCCTATTTGATCAGTTAGCTGGAGCCAAGATTTTCTCTAAGATCGATCTTCATTCTGGCTACCATCAAATAAAGATCAAGCCTTGTGACATTCCAAAAACAGCTTTCTCGACCAGATATGGACTCTATGAGTATCTGGTTATGTCTTGGTCTTACCAATGCCCCGGCATATTTTATGTACCTGATGAATTCAGTCTTCATGTCGGAGCTTGATAAATTCGTTGTGGTGTTCATCAATGACATTTTGATCTACTCCAAGAATGAAGAAGATCATGCTCAGCATTTACGCATCATTCTTCAGTGATTACGAGATCATCACCTTTATGCCAAATTCTCCAAATGTGAATTTTGGCTAGATAGTGTGAAATTTTTAGGCCATACTATCTCCAGTGAAGGTATATCGGTTGATCCAACTAAAGTGCAAGGAGTGATGGATTGGGAACCTATTACTTCAGTCCATCAGATTTGCAGTTTTCTCGGTTTAGCCGGATACTATCGTCGATTCATTCCTGATTTCTCCAGAATAGCTAAGCCTATGACGGAGTTATTAAAGAAAGGAGTGAAATTTGTTTGGGATGATAAATATGAAGAAGCCTTTCAAACTCTCAAAGCACGATTAACTACTGCTCCAGTGCTGGCTACACCGAACAGTACCAAACCTTTTAATGTCTATTGTGATGCTTCTGGTACGGGACTTGGTTGTGTACTTATGCAAGACAACCAGGTGATCGCTTATGCATCAAGAGCTCTTCGGAATCATGAGAAGAACTATCCAACACATGATCTGGTGTTAGCAGCTATCATTCATGCTCTTAAGCTCTAGAGACATCATCTTATGGGAACTCATTGTAACATTTATACTGACCATAAGAGCCTCAAGTAAATCTTCACCCAAGCTGATCTCAACATGAGACAAAGATGCTGGCTAGAATTGATAAAGGACTATGATCTAGAAGTGCACTATCATCCAGGAAAAGCTAATGTGGTTGCGGATGCACTCAGCCGCAAGTCACAATGCCATTGTCTATTTGTAGAGCCATTCAATGAAATTCTATGCCAGGAAATGATGAAACTAAATCTAGAAATGGTACCTCAAGGAAGTCTGAACCATATAGCTGTCGAGCCTACACTTCATGATAGCATCATCATGGCACAATTACATGATGAAGGTATCAAAATCATCAAGAAAAAACTATCCCAAGGAGAAGCAAAGTACAAGTGTTTCCGAGTGGATCATAAAGGAGTTCTACGGTTTGAATTTCGTCTTGTTGTACCTAAGAATCACCAGCTTAGAAATCAAATCCTTGATGAGGCACATCTATCGAAGTTTTCTATTCATCCCGGTAGTACCAAGATGTACCAGGATCTTAAACAGAATTTCTGGTGGACTCGAATGAAAAGAGAGATCGCTAAATATGTTTCTGAGTGTGATGTCTGTCAAAGAGTCAAAGATAGTCACTTGAAAGTAGCTGGTACTCTCCAACCTTTACCCATTCCATCCTGGAAATGGGAGGACATCAGTATGGATTTTATCGTTGGCTTACCCAACACTTCGCAGAAACATGATTCTATTTGGGTAATCGTTGATAGACTCACCAAGACTGCTCATTTTATTCCTGTGAATACAACTTATTCTGCCAAGAAGTATGCAGAGATTTATCTCGACCAAATTGTTCGTCTGCATGGAATTCCAAAGACGATCATTTCTGATCGTGGGGCGCAGTTCATTGCACATTTCTAGGAACAATTGCAAGAATCCCTTGGAACCAAATTGATTCATAGTTCAGCTTATCATCCACAAACAAATGGTCAAACTAAACGAATCAATCAAATCATTGAAGATATGTTGAGGGCATGTGCTATTCAATATGGCAAGAATTGTGATAAGTGCCTAGCACTGGCAGAGTTCTCATATAATAATAGTTACCAATCCAGCTTGTAAATGGCACCATTTGAAGCGTTATACGGTCGAAAGTGTCAAACTCCTTTGAGTTGGTCACAAGCCGGAGAACGCAAAATTTTTGGGCCAGATCTAGTCATTGAAGCAGAAGAGAAAGTCAAAGTTATCCAGACTAATCTTAAAGTAGCCCAATCAAGACAGAAAAGTTATGCCGACAAAAGAAGAGACCCTTTATAGTTCAAGGTAGGGGATTTCGTATATCTGCGAGTATCTCCTACTAGAGGTGTTCAACGCTTCGGCATAAAAGAGAAATTGGCACCCCGATACATCGGACCATTTGAAATCATTGAAACTTGTGGTCCAGTTGCTTACCAAATCCGTCTTTCTTCTCAGTTGGCCGCCATTCATGATGTTTTCCATATCTCTCAACTCAAGAAGTGCATCAAAGTGCCCACTGAGATCATTAAACCACAAGATATCGAAATTGAACCCGATCTATCTTATGCTGAGTATCCAATCAGAGTTCTTTACACCAAAGAAAGAAGTACTAGAAGGGAGAAAGTTAGAATGTACAAAATTCAGTGGAATCACCATACTGAGGAAGAAGCCACTTGGGAGACTGAAATTTATCTCCAAAGAAATTTTCCCGACTTTCTTAGAACCCATCCAGGTACTAAATCTTTCCATCCTTATTCTTATTTTAATCTTGGGGCGAGATTCCTTTTAGGGGGGAAGGCTGTGACACCCTAGGTGTCTGCACAGTAGAATTGTATTTATTTTATGCATCATGTGCTTAATTTGCTTGAAAAATGATCTTATTGTAAAAATAAAAGGTTATTTGTGTAAATATGATTTAATGCAAGGTCCTTTCTATAACTTCATTTGAATAGGGAGAGAAAATATTGCTTTTGTGGAGGGTTTATTTGTAAATTTCAATGCAATCATTACATGGCAGAAAATTTTACTTTTTAGTCTGAATTTGAGGTGAATTTGCAATGGAAAAGACAAAAGTCCATTAAATTCAAATTCCCGTCTATGTTTTCAAAATAACTCTCCAACCTTTGGTCAAATCAATTTTTGCACAACATCAAAGTTGTAGACTTGAAAAGTTGAACAACTTTCATGTTGGGCACTTTTTCATTTGAGCCCTAGTTTAGAAGTTATTTTTGTTTTATAGTAGGACCCCTGGATTTTTCAGAAATTACAACGAAGTCCACCCTTCATCTTCCACCTCTCTCCCTCCCTGCTTTCTCTGCGCGCTGGCGCTGAGCGGCGCTGCCCGCCGCCGAGGAGGGCCGTAGGCTAGCTCCTGCTTCGCCCACCGCCCCACGCGGCACCCCAGCGACCTCCTGGACCCACTCCCCTCAGCACTCGACCTCTCATCCCCTCACCACGCCACCCCAGCGAGCTCCGCGGCTGCCACATCGCCGCCGCCGTGTCCAGCTCAGTAGAGGACCCCGGCTCTCCTTCTTTCGCGAGCCGCAGCACTATAAGAACCCCCGCGTGCTAATCCCTTTGCTCTTTTTCCATTTCCCCGCTCTGACGCCCTAGAACGCCGTCGCCATCCACAGAATGCCGGCGAGCCCAGGCCCACCATCGACCCGCCTCTCCACAGCCGCTCCGCCCAAATCGACACCCCAGCTAGCTTCGCCTCGCTCCCGCTCAGCTCTCGGACCGCTTCTCGTCGACCATCATCCACCGGAGCACCCTCGCCGTCGATCCCCTCCGCCGCCGGTCGTCCACCTCCGCGGAACCGACTTCTCTGGCCTTTTCCCATCGTGCCACGTACACCAAGGGGTGCGGCTCGGCCTCCTCTCCTTTTCCCCCAACATCCCCCTCGCCGCCGGCGAGCCTAGTCACCAGTAAAGTCCGGTGCAACCGGCCCCTGTTTTTCCCACCGGCCAAGGACCTCGGGTTAAAAGGAGCAAAAGTTCCAGGGGGTTATTTGCATAGCAGTAGACTCTGATGAATAGTGTCAGCAGGGACCTCTTTGTTATTTTGGCTGTAAACTTTGAAATTCCATAGAAATTCATGGAAAAATCAGAAAAAGGCAAATCCACATGTTTTGGAATCCTTGAGAGTATCTCTATCAGTAGAATCATAATATGATGGGTGTTAGTTGAAAGTTTTTGCTGTAAAAGTAGATTTATGTTACTAGGGCATAAATGCTAGTTGTTTTTATCTTTTTCATAACTGATGATTGAAACAATGTCTTGCTGTGAAATTTTTATGGTGAAATGATCATGTGACTCTAGTGTTGCTATAAAAATTTCGTGGTCATTCTTTCTGATTAGTTATTTCTTTGATTTAATGTTTTTTAACTAGGCTTTAATTGTGATAAATAGTTTCCTTGCTTAGAAAACTCCAATACTAGTTGTGAAACCATGTTTTGGTCATATGTTCTTGTGGGTAAAAGTTAAGCATCAGTTCATGTCTATAACAGAAACTAATAATGAATCTTGTTATATTGCTGTCTGTTTTGTTTATATTCTCAGGGTAAATTCTGTGCAGATAAAATCATGAAAAATTTACAGTAGCTAAGTTATCTCTTCTTTGATCTCCTCTAAACGTTCTACCTTCTGATTTGCTCTGGTTAAATCTGAAGAATTCAATATTGTTCTATGTGTTGTCTGAGTAAATGAATTGTTCTGAATAATTGGCTGCATGAATTGATATGAAATTTTCAGGAGTAATTACTCTGTATACCTTATGTTTAGAGTAATTTTTTATGAATTTCTTGCTGTTTTAGTACTGAGTTGTTGATTTATTAGCAAACTATGTTTTATTTGCTATAGGAAACAACTACCACTTGCTTTATGAAGATAGTGTAGTTCTTTTGTGAAGTTGATCATGTTGTTTTGTGGAGTAAGAGATGTTAATTAACTACTCCATAAATGACTGCTCATGTGTTAAGTTTGTTTGCTAATTGTTAGACTGTAGTTTCTTCGCCTCATGTGTATGTTTATAATAATGTTCTTGCATCACATATAGATACGACTGAACTAGCTGACGGAACATACGAGTTGATCCCGGAGTCTGAAGGTGGTGATCCAGAAGTCTAGGTGAATGCTGCTGTACTAACTGAAGCCCCGGACCAAAGTTCGGAAGAGCCCATGGCTGTTTTAGCTAGCGACTACCGAGAAGGCAAGCCCCGGACATAACCCAGTATTTCAAATTATTACAATTTATCGTTATTACTTACTTGTGCATTTACAGTTCTTAGGATTTGAATTGAAACTCTAGATGCATGATCCCAGGAACCTATGTACTGAACACACTAGACCTGAGTTCGAATAATTGCTAAGCTTATAGGACCGGTAAAAGTCGAGTGATTGCCCGTCACTCGCGAGCTCTATAGGAATTGCTTGTTTACTTTCTGCTATCAATATAAGAACAACGGACAGGGTCGTGTTCGATATCATGACCTTGGGTGAGACTCCGTCTGAGTTGATGAATTCTGCTAAGGTCGCGGTGTGTGGTAGCGGTGGTTAAGTATTTGAATGTACTAGCCACATGCCGTAAATATGGTACGCGGTAAGCTTAGTAGCCAATCGGGCCAGGGAGTGGATATACCTTTCAATCTCTCTTAGAGATAGGTTTTATTTATGTTTATGTTGCGCAACACCACGGGTGCAGGGAGGAAGTTGGTGCCCTGTAGTCGGGGAGAGTGACCAAGGGTATGCTTGTTCGATCCGAGAACTGGTGGTTGTATCGGCACATTACCCGACAGACCAAGAATTGTTACGTTTGAAGTGCGTTTGAGCCGGTGTTGCCTTTACGGTGATGGCCAGCGCACTTGAGCCGGGATAATTCAGGTGGTTCTGCCACAATTTTTACGAAGCACAGCCACACCAGGATGTCTGCGGAGCTGCCATTGTCCACTAGGATTCACCCTACATCGTTTCCTGTGAAGTGTACTGAGTTCTTGCCAATGTTGGCCCTGATGACGAGGGGGTCGTTATGTGGATAATGTTGCAGCCTAAGATCTGCCTGCGTGAACGATATCGAGACATGCGACCACGGGGTTCGGAAGTGTTTGCCTTCGCTTATGTGAGAGACGGTTCTGAAGTATTCCTTGCGTTGTCTCTTCGTCTCATGCACTGGCTCATTGGATCCTCCAGGGATGGCGTTGATGATGTTGACCATGCTGCCGGAGGGTGCATCGGTTGCTCTCTCTAGTATCTGCCCCGGCTCAAGCTTTGGTGGTGAGGGTAGGGGCGTGGAGCTCCTCGACCATGTGTTGGTGTACTACGGAGCGGGTAGCATTGGCATTGGTTGCTGCGAAGGGATTGGCATTGGCTGTGTATATGGTGGTGGGTTGTAGTTGAAGACTGGGTATGATATTAGCCAATTTGGTGTTGGGGTCCATGAGGTAGCTGGTGTGGAAGGTTGTTGTGGTGGCTGCGAGGTATAGTTGACTGGCTTCGCTGGTTGAGCATTTTGGCGCTCGAGCTCTTCTTTCTTCTCTATGGCGATGGGGCATTCATTGGTCCAATGGCCTTTGTCTTTGCCATGGAAATAACAGAATGAAATTTTCTCTCTTCAGCCCCCTTTTTCTCTTCGGCCATTCTGATGGCGGTATTCGCGATGGTACCTGTCTTCGCGGCTAGACCTGTCATCGCGATGGTCTCTCTCACTCCTGCCTTTGCTATGGTGCCTGGAATCTCGTGGCTCCTCTTCGGAGACGCTGTAGACTGTCTTCTGGTGCTTCGCCTGATCGGCGTGCCATGGCTTCGAGTGCGATCTCTCACTGTTTCTTGCTTTCTTCTGCTCATTCATTTCTTCTAGCCTTCGCCTTTTCCCGCGGTCTGATATGCAGTACTCTTGCATTATTTCGAAGAGCTTGGTGACTATCTTCGGCTTGCGTCGGGATATGTATTCTCCACATGGGCCTAGATTTATCCCATGAACTACTTCAACAATGATGCTTTGGTCGGCGACATCCGGTCCTCTTGCGCGAAGCTTCATGATGCGCTCGAGGTACTCTTGTAGAGTCATGCTTCCTTGCTTCAAGTTGTGGAAGTCGCATGATGTGACTTCTCGGCCCTTACGGCTTGAAAACTCGCACGTAGTTTTGATTGAAGCTGATTCCATGACACTATGCTTCTGGAGGGGATGTTTGTATACCAGCACTGGGCCAGGCCTCGTAACGCGAGGACGAGTGCCTTCGCCTTACACGCAGTGCCTCCTCTTGCTGCTTCTATGGTGGCTCATACTTGAGCAGGAATTCTTCGGGGTCAGATTCACCGTTGAACTGGGGCAACACTGCCGGGTTGAGGCGATGGGGCCATTGTATCTCCTCTAGTTCTTTAGATAACGGTGTTCTTAGGCCGTGATGTTGCCGGCTTCGCTGATAGACCCTTCGGTAGTTCTCTTCGCCATACGATTCGGAGCGGTCAGAGTTCTCTTTGATTGGTATGATCATTGGGCAGACCCTTGGTGGCACGTGTTGCCGTGGGTTGGTTGTGGCCGTCTCCCTTGGTGGTGGTGGTGGTGCTTGCATTTTCTCCAGCAGTAGTTGTTGTTCTTGCAGCTTCTTTTGCATCGCCTTGAAGCGGAGCTCTTCTTCTCTCAGCTTGTTGCATTGTTCCTGTCTCTCTGCTTCGGACAGCATGGTCTCCTTCCCCTTCGCCCTTTTATCATCTGTGGCTCAGAAGGCCCTGCTTGCAGGGCTTGTTGCTTGGTTCTTCACCCTTCTTTGAGGCAAGCGTCAATTCTTCTCATTGCTGCGTTGTCTTCGGCGGAGATGCCGAGGTCCAATATGTTGACCTTGTGTTGTCCCTCGGCGATGGTGTCTACGGAGATGTTGCCTCTGTTGGCTCCGGCGCCTTGCGCCGCAGCAGCTTCATCTTGCGGAGGCGGTGGCGGCGGCGGCGGCGTCGTCGTATCTGTCGAACTGGCATTGGAGTCTCCCTTCTTCTTCCCCGCCATGTGGTGTGGCGTGGTGTATCGAACCGACGGGTGGGCGCCAAACTGTTGGTGGAGAGTGTCTTCGGGAGGGACGAACAATACAACAGTAAGGGCGTGCGCTCAATGCAAAGAGGACAACTCGTAAGCGGATACGCAGGCTTCGAACAACTGTCCAGAATTCTCTCTCTCTCTCTATTCCATGTCCCCCCTCAATGTACAATGAGCCGGGTATTTATAGACAACGGTTCACCTTCCAATCCCCGTAATTTACACCGTAATGCCCTCCAACGGCTAGATTCTTGGAATATTCCTAGAACAAGGCCGTATTTTTACACTATGCAGTGGGTTACAGCTGGACTCCCACTCTATTCCCGGGCCCACTCTCGGACGTCATCATCTGTCCGTGCGGTCTTTGCCACCGTCACCAAAACTACTCAGGAGGCGCCGCAGCTCATCGCGCATCGTCACTCGAGATCTTCGCCACCGTGGCCGAAGCAGTTCAAGAGACGCTGCTTTGCAGCTCTTCGCGCATCCTCCCTCGAAGTCTTCGCTGTTCCTCGAAGCCCTTTGTAGCGAAGGCGCCTTCGGCCCTTCACCTAACAGGCGAAGGCATGGTCGTTGACGATCTCCGCTTCGACTCCGACGGTCCGCGGACCTTCGGTCGATGGCCGAAGGTGGTGTCCCCAACACCGCCCCACCTGCAACCATGCCACGCCGCTTAGATCTGGTCGACCTTGGCTCGGTGAAGCTCCAGGCCGGCGAGCTGCCCCACGCCGGTCCGTCCCGCCATCGAGGCCGCCCGGACCTGGACGGCGGGGTGCCGCCGTGCCATGGGCGCCGCACCACGGGCCGCCAGGCTGGATCTCGCCGGCCTAGCCTGGATCTCGCCGGCAAGCAAAGAGGATGCGGGGAAGGGGAGGAGAGGGAGGGGGCGGAGGGACGGCTTCGCCGGATCTGGTCGTCGGCGAGAGAGAGAGAGAGAGAATGGGTGGGAGGGGGCTGTCCGTGTGGGGTGGGAGGATAAAAAAATATGATAAGTGGACCCTGCTGTTGGTAGTTGATATAGAGTTGGTGATATAGAGTATGACGGGTGCGGAAGAATTTGGTATAGAGGAAAGAATCTCGATGACCAGGATAGAATATTCCTTTTAGGTGATGAAAATAGAGTATGACGAGTGCGGATAGCCTCAGGGATGTGTGCGGTAGCCGTTTTTGTTTCTCTTCGCTAGAAGTAGCTGTTTGTGTGGGTCACTATCAGAATCCGGCTCTTTGCCGTGTGCTTGGTAGTTTGCCGTGTGCTTTCTATCGGACAAACGGCAAAGATATAATACACAGTAAAGACATACTTTGCTGTGCACGCTTTGCCTTGTGCTTTTTTTTGGCACACGCCAAAGTCATGCTTCACCGTGTGTTTTATTTTGGCACACAGCGAAATAATAATTTTTTCCTCTTCTCACCTCGAAACTTTTTCTACTCTTCACATACATGTGGTACTCCGTATTAAAATTTAGTGCATTTTTGTATTAATTTGCTATATTTAACTAATTAATTGCATTTCAGGCAACTTTTTGAATCAAGTCAAATTTGAACTGCAAGTGATTCAAATAATAGAATAAAATGAGTGGAAAAGTGATATTCATGTTATTTAACCTAGTTTGAGACCTTACCCATCAAATGAAAAGAAATTTCGAACATCTTGTGTAGCAAACATGACCACGACATCTTGTGTAACAAATTAGTATTTTACATTAAGACATTTCATGTCCCAAGTCCCAACTGAGTGTGTGTATACGTACACTCCTATATATGAATCAGCTTCAGCTTCCGTCACAAGAGTAGTCTAATCAGATCTAGCTATGTTTCGTTCATTGAGACTCAATCACAAGAGGAATACTCTAATTAGATCTAGCGCAGTGAATATACTCCCTCCGTCCCACAATATAGGCATATGGAGCATTCAAAATTTTTGTCAAAATGTAAGCATTTGTGCAGTTTTGTGGGCCTCACGTATTGGATTTCCCTCCCCATCATCATGCGCTGTGGGAAAAATCCCCAATCTCTCAGGACCGTCTGGCCTCTCCTTCCCGAGCCACACGCCACATTGAGGAGGATCCATGGCCGGCGGCGCGGGATGGGGTGGGGCTCGGCTTGCTCCTGCTCCTCTGCCGCATCCATGGCCGGCGGTGGCTCGGGCCGGTGGTGGCTCTGTAGTGTGTGGCGGGGAGCTCCAAGGTGGAGGATTCGAGGCCAGAGCAGCGGCGGCTCCGCTCGCTCTCTCTCCGCCCCGGCCGCTCGCTGCGCTGCGACAGCTGCGGGAGGCTCCGCGGCCATAGGCGCAATGGCTGGAGGAGCGGCACGCGCAGGTTCTCCATACCGGCGTCCGGCCGCAGCTGCTCCTCCTCCACGCCCGACGTCGCCCACTGCCGGGAAGCAGAGGAATACGAGGAGCCGGGCTCCACCCGGGCCGCGCGCGAGGTCGATCCGGGCCGCACGCGCTCCTCCCGCCACCCGCCGCTCCATCTCCGCCGCGGCCGGCGCGCACGAGGTCGATCTCCGTTGTCGCCGGATCCTGCGCCTGCTCGAGACAAGCCGCCATAGTTTCCTTGCCCCGCACGCGAGATCGAGGCCCTGCCGGCGCCAAAGGTGGAGAGGGAGCGCCGGCCTAACACTAGATCTCCTCCGCGAGGTCGAGCTCGGGCCCGGCTCAAGCGGTGGGGAGGAGCATGCCTGGCGCCGGGAGGCGGAGTAGTAGCGGTCGGCCGGTTGGATTGGGGAGAGGGAGGGAAGAGAGGAGACAAGTGCCGGCCGGGAGAGAGGCGTAGAGAGAGGGAGCAAGGAAGGAGGGGTGTCGGTGAGGGCATATGTGTAATTTCCCCCACTGATATTTCTTGGGTTTGAATGCTAAGAACGCTTATATAATGGGATGGAAGAAGTATGCCAGAAGAGAGCAAGAATACAGAGGCACGCAACGCCATGCCTCGGCTTAGAAGCCACTCATGAGAGTCGTGGGCTCGAGGCTCATCCCAGAAATTCCTGAAGCGGCGATTGAAAAATTGAGCCGCATTCAGAGTTGTTACTATATGTGTATGCAATGCTTGACTTGGCGTCAACGAGCTCACGTACGGATCATCTTTACATCTAGAAGCAACCAAACACAAATAGATTCATGTATATGCACTGGTCCCGCGACCGTACAGCGCATGACTCGGAATCAATCAGCGAGCATCATGATGGAGTGCTTTACATGCAGAGCCAAAAAAGCAACAGAGGCACGCAATAAAGAATAGTAAGGCCCTATTTAGATCCGACCCCGTAAACTCCGTAAACGAAAAAAAACTTCATATCGAATGTTTCAACACATACATGAAGTACTAAATAAAGTTTATTTACAAAATTTTTTGCATGGATGGGCTATAAATCACGAGACGAATCTAACGAGCCTACTTAATCCATGATTTGCAACAGTGATGCTACAATAACCATCATGATCACTAAGAGCACGCTATCAAAAAGTCTTTAGGTAGGTAAACACACTATCATGATCATTTTATCTAGATGGTTGCACACTAGAAAGATCAAGACCTAAGCAAGAGATCACACTACCATGCAAGTTGTCCTAGTCAATCTACAAGCAATCAAAAGCAAGAATAACAACAAAATGATTTAATTGCTTGAAATAAAAGTAAGAGACACGAGACAACTGGATTTTCTCCCGTGGTATCGAGGAGTTGACGCTCCCCCCTAATCCACATTGGAGCACCCACACAAGGGTATAACTCTCTTGCTTCACCAAGGAGCAAGTGATCACTAAGAATGCTTCTTCTCCATCAACGGAACGGCGAGTTTCACACCGTGTACAATCTTCTTGACTTGGGACTCCCACAAATTCCAAGAGCTCACCAAGAACCTCCCGATCACCGAGACCGGCTAGTTGCCGTCAAACACCAAGAGTAACAAGCTCCTAAGTCTTCACTTGACCTACACTCAGTTGGCCCTAACTCAAACACACTTGCAAAGGTTGAATTCTTCAAGGTTGAAGCACAATCAATGTACTAGATCTTTACTCTTTTGCTCAAAGCACTTTCTCTTCTTCTCAAGAGTGGCCTCAGGTATTCAAGGTGTCAAAGCCACTTCAAATGAGCCAGGGGGTGCCCTTATATAGAGTGGAGAGAGTCACATAGCCGTTGGAAGTCCATTGCAGAAAAATCGTGACCATCGGAAGAACCGACGGGTGACAAATTTGAGGCGTCGGTTCAACCGGTCTCTCTGTGTCCAAATTGTAGCCGTTGGGGGTTCTGACACAGTATCCAGGCTTGGATCATTGCACCGGTGCATGCTCCGTAGGAGCGTCGGTTCAACCGGTGCTGAAGAAGTTTTCACGTCCACGCATACAAGCTCTTTGGAATATAGTACATCCAATGCACCGATGGTGGATTTTGAAGTGTCAGTTCAACCGGTGCTGAAGACGAGTTGAGGTCCACCAAAACATGCTCTCTGGAACAAAGTATATCTAATGCACCGGTGCTTATCTTTTTGACCATCGGTTCAACCGGTGCTATAGAGATTGTTGATTTGATTTCTGCTTGCATCCAGAGAGAGACCGACAGGGCGTCGGAACTTCTGCCAAGCATCGGATGCTCCGATGCTAGGGGCATCGGTTAAACCGGTGCTGCTGTTTTTCTTCGTTTTCAACTGAATTGATTTGGATTTGAACGTAACTTCGATTGTTTCTTCTTCCAAGCATTGTGTTAACTTCTATTGACCATCTTGGGCTGTTTTTGAGCGAGTGTGCAAGATTTCTAAGGCCAACTCAATTTTGGGCAAACTACTAACTCATGAACCCCTCTTAATAGTACGGTCAAGAACTAAAAACTATAAACCCTAGCTAAATCAAGTGTCCTTCGTCTCCTTGTGACACTTAAGACTAAAAAGGTCCTTAATCTTTAAAATTGAGTCCTTGGCACGCATGGTTGTTCCAAATTGAGGGGTCTCCTTTCACATTTCATATGAGACTAGACTAATCACTAATTTTTCCTTCAAAACACATATTAGTCGCATACGGTTGTTATTAATCACCGAAACTTACCATTAGTATTTATCGACTTAGATGCGCTTCACCCAGTAAGTATACCAGAGAAGAGAGCAAGAATACAGAGGCACGCAACGCCATGCCTCGGCTTAGAAGCCACTCATGAGAGTCGTGGGCTCGAGGCTCATCCCAGAAATTCCGGAAGCGGCGATGAAAAAATTGAGCCGCATTCAGAGTAGTTACTATATGTGTATGCAATGCTTGACTTGGCGTCAACGAGCTCACGTACGGATCATCTTTACATCTAGACTAGAAGCAACCAAACACAAATAGATTCATGTATATGCACTGGTCCCGCGACAGTACAGCGCATGACTCGGAATCAATCAGCGAGCATCATGATGGAGTGCTTTACATGCAGAGCCAAAAAAGCAACAGAGGCACGCAATAAAGAATAGTGCCCTGTTTAGATCCGACCCCGTAAACCCCGTAAACGTAAAAAAAAACTTCATATCGAATGTTTCGACACATGTATGAAGTACTAAATAAAGTCTATTTACAAAACTTTTTGCATGAATGGGCTGTAAATCACGAGACGAATCTAATGAGCCTACTTAATCCATGATTTGCAACAGTGATGCTACAATAACCTTCTGCTAATTATTGATTAATCATGAATTAATTAGTGTCATTAGATTCGTCTCGCGATTTATAATTCATCTGTGCAAAAAAATTTATAAATAGACTTCATTTAGTACTTCAAATTAGTAAAATTCCTTTAAATTTTTTTTGCAACGGAACTAAACACGGCCTAATGCACCACGCGACACATGCATATATAGGGCACACATTTCACCCATGTGGGCCAATCACATCTCTCAAACCCTGATTGGATCCCTGCAGCAGCCAAACTGTTAGTATCAATTTTTAACAATCTACTCCAGCTAGCTTGTCTATATTATAGAATGAGTCAAATACATCAATAATGCAGAAACTTGGTAGGGTGGAAGGGAGCACGGAGGTACATCATTCCCTAATTACTCATTTGGGAACAACAACTTGCCAATTGGACGTATTATATGGATCACCGGTCGAGGTACGGCGATGGTTAGCAAAATTGCCATGTTTGCGGTTGACGTGATTGGGTGTCCAAACTTTTTTAGTGACATGTTGAAAAATGTTGATCATCATTTTTCCAAGTTTGAGGTTCTATTCAGGTCGAGGCCGCTATGCACGGATCCGCCATTGTAGGGAAATTTGCCGTGCCTCACTACATATGCCGGAGTCGACGTCCCTACTATTGGGACCGCCGTGTACGTACTACCGTGCCAGTTGAGGTCGCAAGGCTGCATTAACTGTTGGGCCCTATCTTTCTTTACTGAAATCTGGTCGCGCTCGCGGCCAGGGAGAGGGGCCACGTCGGCTCCGAAAACATCGGCCGTCGGATCGCGATCCGATGGTCAGAAATAAATAGGGACGTAAATTTTAAAAAAAAAATCGAGCTTTGTTAAAATGAACATGGAGTCCATCAATTTAATGGAAAACCCTTCGGACTTCATGGAGCCTTACTTTACAAAAAAAAACCCTAACTTTTAGTAATCGTGCCGTACTCCGTGAATTTTGTAAAAAAAAACCCTGGACTTTGTCAAAATGATTCTGAAGTCCATCAATTTTATGAAAAACCCTTTGAACTTTTCAGTAATCGACCGGTACTCCGTTGACGCCAAATTTACCAAATAACCCCCGCAGTCTACCAATTTTACGAAAATCCCCCCGGACTTTTTGCAGTTCAATTTTTTAAAATAAACCTGAACTGGAGGGCATATTTCTGCGTGGCAACGCCGCGCAAGGAGAGGGGCCACGTCGGCTCCGAAAACATCGGCCGTCGGATCGCGATCCGACGGTCAGGAATAGATAGGGACGTAAATTTTACAAAAAAACCCCGAGCTTTGTCAAAATGAACATGGAGTCCATCAATTTAATGGAAAACCCCTCGGACTTCATGGAGCCTTACTTTAAAAAAAAACCCTGAACTTTTAGTAATCGTGCCGTACTCCGTGAATTTTGTAAAAAAACCATGGACTTTGTCAAAATGATTCTGAAGTCCATCAATTTTATGAAAAACCCCTTTAACTTTTCAGTAATCGACCGGTACTCCGTCGACGCCAAATTTACCAAATAACCCCCGCAGTCTACCAATTTTACGAAAATCCCCCCGGACTTTTTGTAGTTCGATTTTTTAAAATAAACCTGAACTGGAGGGCATATTTCTGCGCGGCAACGCCGCGCAATGTTCTAGTGCTCTACTGCACCACCGTCCAGACCAGCTCTGTCCATCGCGTGCGTGACATCTCTTGACGGCCATCATGAAAGAATCTTGAAAGATCCCCTCAATCTCCATTGCACCAAGCAGCCCTAGCATTAGGCCTCGTCTAGCACACAGCGATATCGCTGGTATCTGATGACATGCGGGAGAGAGAAATAAAAAAGTGCTGCGCTAGCTGTAATTTCGCCACTAGCGCATAGCTAGTATTGCATAGCAATAAGAGAGGGGGTACGGAGATTGAGAAGTGTCGGGAATTTCGCCACTCACGGTGATCTCCACCTTTTAGCCGGCGATTTGGCCAACGCTGCTGGAGGAGGCCTAAGATTACATCCGATCTGGGGGAGGCTTACACGATAAACAACCCCTCATGAGCCAGCGCGCGGCATGCAGTGCGCAACTGCCCATACAGGTGGTACTCCAAAAGGACAAAAGGATAAAGGCACGAAGCCTAGACGGGCCCCACTTAAACAAGATCTTAACTTTTCCTAGTTAAAACCACTAATCAATACTTAATCCAGCAAACTGACCAGAGCCTATAGATGCCTTTTGCCTCTACATTCAACAAAACGGTCTATGTAGATGAAGTGGACATATTTCTTCGCCAGATTAGAAATTTGTACCTCCTAATCAATGAAGAACTTGCTGTAGGTGCAGATGAACAGTAGATTTAGATGTGCAAGTTGAGCTTCCAAACCCTCCAGTGACCTAAACAGTAGACTAATCATGTGATTAGATTGGGATTAGATTTACATGGGTACCCCTCTCTAAACAATTGGGGGTGGGGGGAGGCGAAGGGAGGCTGTGGCACCAGCCACCGGTGATGGCATCACCGCCGGTAGGTAATACGAACAAGTGGTGATAATCTATTACCGCCAATTCGGCTCAAACCAGTGGTGATGAGATGTTTGTGTTGGCCCATATATTTGTAATAGGCCCAGCCGATAGCAATGTATATGTATATACTGCAAGTTAAGCAAAGGAATGATATGTTCTAGAGTTTTCCTCAAATTCAACATGGTGTCAGAGCCGACGGTGGCGATTCTGGAGGAGGCGGCGGTCGCGACCGCACCGACGATGGCCGGGCACACACAGAGGCGGAGTACGCCAAGGAGAGTGCGGAGTAGGGGAAGGAGCGTGTGGCGCTGGGGGCCCGCCTCACGGCGGCGCTCGGGCACACCGGGGCAGAGGCAGCGCGCGAGGCGCGGGCCGAGGCCATGGCGCGGCTCCAGGAAGCGGTGACAAAGCTGGAGCTGGCCAAGGCAGCAGAGCAGGACTTGCGGATGCGGCTGGGCCTTGTCACCGAGGAGAGCACGGGGGAGGCGCTATGAGGATGCTACTCCAGAGCAAAGCAGAGCAGTAGCAGTGCAGGCCCGCATCAGAGTAGAGCAGAGCAGCAGCCCACATGTCCGGCGGCAACCCTGCGCTCGCGGTGGCCGGCGGCCTGCGGGGGTGGCCTCCTACACCTGCACCGGTGAGTAGAGAAGTAGGTAGAGCCAGCGGCGAGCAGGGAGATGATGGTGGAAGTTGTGGCATGGGATTGTGCTGCTAAGGAAGAAGAAAAAAAGTGCAGCCTTGAAGAGGAAGGTTAGACAAACATTGCTATGGAGGAGAAGCTCCAGGGGACACTGAGGGAATTGGAGGCTCTGCAATTTAGGAAGGCGAATGTGGAGGCAAAGGTCAGTTCTCTGGAGGTGGCACTCTTCGCAGGCATCGCTAGAAATAGTGAATTGTAGTCAGCTGTTGATGAAATGAAGATGGAGATGCCTGCTGCAAGGAAGGATGAGGAAAATCAGAGAATTGAACTAATTCTTGACAAATTGGCTAGACTAGAGAAATTGGTCAGCTTGCTCATTGTGTAGACCGAGGAGATGCCATCCTGTACCAAGCAAGTTATGGCGAATTCAGAACAAGAAAAAAAGGTGGAAGTGATGTCAAATAACATCAAGCTAGAAGGTATTCATGGTAAAGCACTTTCATGTATGGGAATCCCTCACTCTAAATGGATATTGGATTCTGGATCTTCCAAACATGTCACAGGTGCACAAAATGAGTTTTTGACATACAAACAATATCCATCCACACATAAGGAGACCATCCAAACTGCTGACGGGACATGTCAACCCATCAAAGGTATTGGTACTTTTAATTGCACACCATCAATTAATTTGTCATCAGTTCTACATGTTCCATCATTTCCTATAAATCTGTTATCATTGAGTGCTCTAGTTGATCAAATATATTGTCTAGTTATTTTCGATCGAGAGCATTGCATTATTCAAGAAAGAAGGACGGGAGAGGAAATTGGGATTGGTGTTAGGCATGGCGGATTGTGGTACCTTGATCAAAAGGAGGATGGCAGGCTTATAGAGGCTGCTTTGGTAGCCGGTATGAATTAAGATGAAGCAAGAGTGATGCTTCAACATTGTCAATTTGGGCCACTTATCATTTGATACTATGGCTAAAGTGTTTCCAGAGATGATGAGTAAGGCAGACAAGAGGAAACTTATATGTGATGCATGTGAGTATGGGAAGCATACAAGAGCAACATATATAAGCAGGGGACTTAGAAGCCTATCTCCTTTTATGCTTATTCACTCTGATGTGTGGATTTGCCCAATTGTCTCAGTCAGTGGAATGAGGTACTTTGTTACCTTCATTGATTGCCATTTACGTGTGACTTGGATATACCTCATGAAACACAAGAGTGAAATGCTTAAATGTTTTCAAGATTTTTGCTCACTCATCAGGAATCAATATGATGGTCAGATTAAGATATTAAGGACAGATAATGGAACAGAGTATGCGAACAATGAGTTTGGTAATTTTCTATCGGCTCAGGGGATATTGCATCAAATCACTTGTCTAGATACTCCTCCCCTAAATGGAGTAGCTGAAAGAAAAAATCAGCATATTTTGGATGTTGCACGTTCATTGATGTATACTATGAATGTACCAAAAAATTTATGGAGTGAGGCAGTGATGACAGCTGTATATATTTGATCAATCGCACGCCTTCCAGATTGCTTGGTTGGAAAACTCCTTATGAGATGCTAAGAGGAGTTAATGAATTTATTGTTTCACCTAAGGTATTTGGGTGCACTTGCTTTGTCAGGGGTCATAGGCCTTCTGTTGGAAAGTTGGATCCTCGAGCAATCAAATACATATTTGTGGGTTATTCATCAAGCTAAAAGAGGTACAAGTGTTGGTGTCCCACTAAACCTCGTCTCTTTGTAAGTATGGATGTGATATTTAGGGAAACCTTATTATGGTGAGAAGACTGACTTAAGTTCCTTTTTTGAACTTGGTGATCTGATCATAAATCAGGATGATCGAGAGGGGGAGAACCATGGTGTCATAAGTAGTCCAATTGAGGAAAATCAAAGGAGAATGAAAGCAGTGATTACTGGCTCTATTCCACAACCAAGAATGGAGACAATGACAAGTGACTTGATCCAACTCCTTGTCAAGAGGACAGTTCTGTAGGTGATGACCCGTGATATACGAGGAGGACATGTACATCTCAAGAAGATATTCCAGGAATAACTTCTGAATCAGCAACCCCTCAAGAAAATATTGATGTGTCACCAACTTCTTCGACTGAGATTGAAGAATCTGGTTTGGATGATTTGCCCATTGCATTACGGAAAGAACCACAAGCTAAGGCTAGTATGCCTCCACCAAGGTATGGATTTGAGCATGACATCAGCAGCTATGTCTCTTATGCATCATTATCTCCTGCATATAGAGCATTTGTTGCATCATTACAGTCTGTAGTAATCCCTAAAGACCGGAAAGAAGCAAAGCAGGATTCTAAATGGCATGAGGCTATGTTGGAGGAGCTAAGAGCCCTTGAAAAGAACAAAACATGGGATCTTGTGAAACTACCTGCTGGAAAAAAAAGTTGTTAGTTGTAACTAGGTCTTCACAGTAAAGAAAAATGCAGAAGGAAAAGTGGAATGATATAAAGCAAGATTGGTTGCGAGAGGGTACAACCAGACATATGGGATTGATTATGATGACACATTTGTACCGGTAGCAAAGATGAGTACTTTAAGAACATTGATCCTAATCACAAGTTATGTGTTGACTCGAGTAATCCAGTGAATAAGGAAAGATATTAGATGCTTGTTGGGTGTCTTATTTACCTATGTCATACAGTGAGTGTTGTCGGTCGATATATGCACGACCGGAGTGGGCATTTGGATGCAGTTTATCGGATCTTAAGATACCTCAAGAGTAGTCCAGGAAAGGAGTTAATGTTTGAAAGTCATGGCCACCTAAATGTTGAAGGCTATTGCGATGCGGATTGGGCAAGCTGCCTTGATGATAGATCTACTTTAGGTTATTTGTATTCGTTGTGGGAAACTTAGTGTCATGGAGGAGTAAGAAGCAATCAGCCATGTCCCGTTCAACCGCTGAAGCAGAATATAGAGCAATGTCTCTTTGGGTGAGCGAAATGCTATGGGTGAGAAATCTTTTATCAGAGTTAAATGTGCTAAGAAAAGGCCCCTTGAGGATTTGGTGTGACAACAAGTCAGCTATCAACATTGTTAATAATCCCGTTCAGCATGATATGGAGATAGATCGCTTCTTCGTCAAGGAAAAAATAGATGATGGTATATTGAAATCAAGCCATGTAAACTCACGTAATCAAGTAGCTGACTGTTTAACAAAATGTTTAGGAGTAAAGGAATGTAATTTAGCATCTAACAAGATGGGAACGATAGATATCTATCCCCATCTTGAGGGAGAGTGTTGGCCCATGTATTTGTAATAGGCCCAGCCCATAGCAATGTGTATGTATATACTGCAAGTTTAGCAATGGAATGAGATGTTCTAGAGTTTTTCTCAAATTCAACAGTTTGAAATGACATATTTTGTAGTAGTGCTAGTAGCGACGGCATGATATAAACCATGTAAGCGGAACCATTTATTTTGCCAGTTGCTGTTTGGTCATTTACGATTTTGTTGATCTGCCATTCTACCACACAAGCATCCATGAAGAACCATGGGGAAAGGGCGGCTGCTGATACGATGACCACGCAGATGCTGATGCAACATCAAGGTAGTCGTCTTTTCCCCTCCATCTCCCCGTTATCATGCATGGTGAATAATAGCATGTCTTCTTTTGCGAATGGCAGGCACTGACCATGGAACTGGTGGCAATGGCGGCAGTGCTAGGACGGCGGCTTACATCCAAAACAAGCTGAACCAGGTCTCGTCGGACCTTGTAGCTGCCGGCGTCGGTGAAGCAGCAGCGGTCATCTACAGGGTCCCTCAAAAACTTCGCGTCTCAAACACTGAAGCCTACCAGCCAATGCAGGTGTCCATCGGCCCGTACCATCACGGCTCACCGGATTTGCAAGAAATGGAACCTACCAAGTGTGCGGTTGTGTTGGATCTGTGCAAGCTCACCGGAGTCACCCTTGTGCAGCTGGTCCACATGCTAGATCAGGAGGTAAAAGATCCCCGGAAATATTACAGGAGTAAGATGGACATGGTCGGCGACGAGGCCCTGTCAGCGCAGCTTCTCATCGACGGCTGCTTCCTGTTCAGCTACCTCGGCGGGCTTCGGCCGGCACAAGCGAAGAACCAGGTCCCCTCTTCAGCTGCACATGTTTACTCCGTGGATAGCGCCATCCAGCACGACATCTTGCTGCTTGAGAACCAGGTCCCCTCTTCCGTCCTCAAGGCCATAGGCTCTGCAATTTCTGCTGCTCAGAATGGCAAGGTTGACACGATCCCCGTCAACGAACTTGCCTGTGGATTCATCGAGGGGGTGTTCCAGTACATCCCGACAGCAGTCAAACCGGATGGGTTCGATCATCTGGTCGACCTCTGCTACCGATACCTGCAACCATTCAGCCAAACAGCACGAGGAGGTGACCACGAGATAACAATGCCCCGAGGTGAAGATCATGGGCAGCCAGAGGTGCGGCGTTTGCGGAGAGCTAGCGAGTACCGTGAGACAGGAATCCGTTTCATCACGCAGAGGTCGCGGAGGCCCGTCTCTCTGCTGGACGTTACATTCTCGCGCGGCGTGCTTCGGATCCCAAGGCTCGTGGTCGATGAGCGGACGGAGTACCTCCTCCGGAACATCGTCGCCTACGAGCAGGAGAGCTTCAGCTCGCGAGATAGCTACGTGACGGCGTACGTGCTCTTCGTGTCGCAGCTCATGAGCAAAGCCGAGGACGTCACGCTGCTCTCCGAAAAGGACATCCTCATCCACCAGCTGGGCAGCGACGAGGAGGTCTCCGACATGTTCAAGCAGATGAGCAAAGGAATCGTCTTCGACTTCAGCGGCGAGTACCATCTCAAGGACGTCACCGTGGCGCTGGAGAAACACTACCGCGACCGCCGGAACCGGTGGATGGCGCTGCTCCGGCACACCTACTTCAGCAACCCGTGGTTGATCCTCGGGGCAGTCGTCGCCATGGTCGCCTTCGCCCTCGGTGTGAGCCAGGCTGCGCTGAAGTTTTTCCACTTTGCTCGAAACCCAAAATGAAGTCATCAAGCAGGTTGTCGCCTTCCTAATAAAATGGCGTTGTCGTTGTTCCTATAGTCTTCAGTAGGCGTTTCTGCTTTCTATTTTCTTTCCAGTAGTACTATGTCGTTGTATGATTTAGTTATTGTATCACCACTATGGTCATGGCGTGTACTTTAGTCATTGTATCATTTAGTCATTACCGAATAACCTGCATTTTCGTCTCCAACTAGCAATGGTGATACCAAGTTTTAATTTTTAGTTAAGAAGTATTGGTATGGTTTCATTAATGCTGTTATATTTTATGGTTGTTAGAAAATTAAACATAGATAAAATTAAGCTGGCATCCGGAAATCACATAAAGTAAAAAAAAAAAAGACAAGCAGCGTCACATGATTGTGTAACTGGACTGAGATGAGGGTGCAAGAAGACACGACAGGGACGTGTCACGGAGGGAGCTTGTCGGTGCCCCCACTAACCACGGATGTGTTGTCACATACTCACATCTTGGCTCGTCATGGTCACGCATCTCAATGAGCCGCTAGTGCTTGCGGCTATTATCAGCACGATGTGTTAGGATATTTAATTTTTTTTCCACGGACTACCTGCTTAGCTTCTTGATGCTGGGAATGAGGGTTAAACCTCTTAAAATCGACCTTATCCACTACAAGAATTAATGGACCCTCAAACGGACTTAAGCAAAAGAAAAAAACAATGAGGTCGGTCTCCCCGATGCTGATTTTAAGATCGACCGGTGATTCTTTTGCTTCCGGTTGACGACGCAGACACGAGTCCGGAGCTGGGGCCCACCATCCAATGTTTCTGCTGGCCGGGTGATTGTAGTACGTGCCACGTGAAAGTGGGAAGCGGTGGGCAAGCTGCTGCTTTGACACCGCGCGCGACGAGCAGATGCTGCAGATCGGCATGCTCCGACCAGCCGGATTAAGTGCTCCAGCCCGTCCGTCAAACTCCGATTCATGCGCCGGCGAGGTAAAGCTCACCACCGGTTCTTTTTTTTATCTTTCCAAAGTTTGTTCTATAACATTTGTTCGTAATTTTTTTATCTTCCCAAAGTTTTGCTCCAACTTTTCATTTTAGGATTTCTCTTTATATTTTCTTTCTGATTTTTTGTTTCAATTTTTTAACACAAATGCTTGTCTCCAAAAGATTTTGTCCAGATATTTTTGTGTTCTTTTTTCTCTCCCACACATCTCGATTCCAATTTTTTTTGTGCAAAATGTGTTTCTGAAAATTTTGTTTCCTAATTTTTACTCCAATTTCTTTTTTCCATTTTTGGCGTTTGTAATATTTTTGGACAAAAAATATTGATTCAAACTTTTGCTTTTCTCTTTTTTCCTCAAATTTTTCTCTTTTTCACAAATTTTTGTGTGTTTAATTGTTTTCCTTGAATTTTTGTTCTGTCACAAATTTTGATTTCAATTTTTATCCAAAATTTATTCGGAATCTTTTTGGACAAAAAAAATTGATTCAAACTTTTTGCTTTATCTCTTTTTTATTATATAAATTTGTTTATAATTTGCATTATGTAAATTTTTTATACTTATATAGTTGTATTTATCAATGGGATCCATCGTCACGAATATAATTGGAGGAGCTTACCAAGCGTGGGAACTAGATGAATCCATGCATATTGCACATGCCTTAGGCCCTGTTTAGTTCCCACTCCATAAACTCCATAAACGCAAAAAAAAAATGCAACATCGAATGTTTCGACATATGTATGGAGTACTAAATGAAGTCTATTTACAAAACTTTTTGCATAGATGGACTGTAAATCGCGAGACGAATCTAATGAGCCTACTTAATCCATGATTTGCAACAGTGATGCTACGGTAACCATCCGCTAATTATTAATTAAATATGGATTAATTAGCATCATTAGATTCGTCTCGCAATTTACAACTCATCTGTACAAAAAGTTTTGTAAATAGACTTCATTTAGTACTTCAAATTCGCAACATTCCATCGCAAAATTTTTTTGCAAAACATTTAAACACGGCCTTAGAATAGTTTGGTAGGAACTAGCAGATGAATCTATGCACATGCATGTGGAATAGGCAGTTGGGTGCGATTTAATGTTTTTGCGTGCAGCTAGACTCGTTTCCCGGAAAACAAGGAAAGAAAATCAATTTCTTACCTAAAACGGAAATCAGCACTGTCGGAGAATCGACCGTGCAGTCCAATCCTCACGGGCGACCGTAAATTAGGCGGACCGTCGGTCTCCACTTAAAAACCCGGCTTATGTTCTATAGATTACTATCTCTCATACTCAAAATACCCATTCTCCAATAGCAATAACTACTTTTATATTTTTAAGGAAAAATTCTAAATTACTCCTTTGAACTATAGCCAAAGTTTGGATAACCCCCCTAAACTATTGTTTGATTCATTTTACTCCCCAAACTATGCACTTTGGTTCAAATTATCCCCTAATACAATTTGTCTTTTTATTTTCTCCAATCATAGGTAGAGTCTTAAGCTGAAATTTTACAACATGATAGTACACATCATAACACATATTAGAAAAATACATCATAATTTTTTATCATAATTTTGATAGGTTAGGATATTTAATAATAAATTAAACATTGGAGTTCAAAAATATATGAAAAATAATGATGAAAAATTATAACAATTTTTTTAATATGCACTATGATGTCCACTACTACCCTATAAAATTTGAAATTAAACTTCAACTTGTGTATGGAGAAATAAAAAGGACAAATTGTATTATGGGGTAAAATGGACTAAATTGTATAGTTTAGGGGGTAAATTGAACCAAGTTATAGTTTAGAGCGTTATTCAAACTTTGGCTATAGTTCAGAGGAGTAATTTAGACTGTTACCTATTTTTAATAATAATTGATACAGTAGACTATCTAAATTGAGTGACCTAAGTAAAGAGTAGATAGGTGAATCCCCTTTATCTCGATGAAAGAAGAAGGTGTGTTTTGATAATTATCAAAAACTTTTTGGTAATTGGGATTGGATCAGTATTCTGCTGGAGCACCTTTAATCACCAAAATAGTTTGGTAATAGGGATTGGATCAGTATTCTGCTGGAGCACCTTTAATCACCGAAATAGTATTTTTTAGTATTGGAAAGAAGGATGAGTAATGCCGGAGATACTATAACCAGTAAAATATTATTCTCGTTCTATGCCTTTGCTCTTCCAATGCAAACACCAGGCCGATGCCCATAGTTTGCCTGTAACCTGCCACCTGCGCTGCCCACGAGAACCAACCGATATGATGAATTTTGCTTTTTTAAATTAAAAACCTTATACATAAGGGAAGAGTGACCTAATTAATAATTACCAATAAGTCCCATCTTAAAAGTCTACCTCGCCCTTATAAAATCGGGATGCCCCAATGGCGTCGTTGCAACAATGATCTACCACTACACCAAACTGGAATTGCATTAGCGGCTAGCAATTTCTTTGGCGGTCGAAATATAATCACCAAGGAAAATGTAGATTTCTTCACGGTGCTAGTTAGCCGCTAAGAAAGATGTATTTTTTCTATGGTGCTAGTTTGTCATATCTTGTTCCTGTAACATTTTTAGAAGAATAATGATAAGCTGTTGGTTACTACCTTGATGAGTGGAAGTTGTGATAGATTGAATGCTTGAAGGATGCATTTTGAATTACTTATGGGTTCAAACCATATTATATATTTATTAGCTTATAAAGTATTGATATTTTTAGTTGAGAGTATGAATTTTCTTGGCGGTTGGCCTCGCTGCAGCGAGATGTTCAGAACCTTCACATCTTTATGAAATGGCCTTAGTGCTCCGCGGCCATCGTCCCTGCAGCTCGGGTTGAAGCCGGGCAAGGAGCAGTGATCAGGCGAGTCGTCAGGCCCAATGCCGAATGGATATGGGAATATCGACATCGCTGCATTTTCTCTGGCAGTTGCTGCTAGGCGGCGCCATGCTCCAACGGCAGAGAGTGTCACCGCAAGAACTATGCCAAGCCATGGTAGGTGCGCAGCTAATAATCTATGCAGCAGCATGGTTGTGTTAGTTGTCTGCTCTCAATTCAAGCGAGCACTTGGCTGCTGCTCCTCTGAAAAGGAGGAAGGATTATGTATGCAAAATCCTTGTGGAGCATTATTACATGGCTAGGGACGGTAGGTAGTACACTCCAGGCCAGGTCTAGTCCATGTGTGCATTGACTTGGACTGCCTGGTCTTTGCATCTCCCTTAGCTTGGACGATCAGGTCTTCCGCATCTCTCTTTTTCTGATGTCAACTCGGTTGAAACGTCATGTCTAGGAATTGATTTATATTATACACTACTGGAAACCATTTTTTCTATGTGTGTGCCCAATTTCCTTAAGGATTTTTTCTAGCACACAAAGTGAAATTCACATTTTCTTATCGGTATTGAAAGAACGCACAGAGAAATATCCAAACCCACCGGAAAATTCATATTTTCTTGTCGGTTTTTAAAGAAATCACGGGAAAATAACTGAACCCATAGAAAAATATGCATTTTCTTATCGGTTAAGAAAGAACACATAGGGAAATAACTCAAACTCACAAGAAAATTACATATTTCTTGTGGATAGATAATTAACAATAAAATCTATCTTTTCCTGAAAAAATTGATACAATTTTGATTTATTATGGCAAGCTTATGGACCAAAAATATGTTGTTACATTAGTACATAGAATTTCTAACAAAATTTAGATATTATTGTAATGATTATGTCATTATTTGGACATAGAACTTTGAATTATCCCTAGAAGACAATAATTGAATTTTTCATCTATCTCCAAACCATAGGCTAGAATAGGAAATATGATCTTGAATATAACTTTTGTGTAATTTTTCAAATCTTATCGGAGGTACACATAATTCAACTTGAGATTAGTTTAGATAAGCATGTAGAAATTTATTTAAATGACCAAAAGTAACAAATTTGTTCAAAAATCTTGAAACTCCTGTATGACAACTGGATGTTTCTATTACACTTAAAAAATATATTGGTGTGGATGTTGTCTATTACACTTAAAAAATATATTGGTGTGTATAAGATAATTAATTTTGCAAGTTACTTCACAAAGGTGCCTTCATTAGTCATTTAAAAAAAATAGAAAAACATGTTTTTTGCACAACAAGGTGCATTGTAAATTCACAAATATTAATAGGCGGGTGAAGTTAAGGCTATATCAAAATTTCAAGTGTATATGTGGAAGAAAAGACTTCAGGGTGTATAAACTGAAAGTTTGACTTAACTTTTATGAAACAATATGCTCCATCCATTTTCTGAACAATGTATATTCTAATTTCCTTAGAATCTTGCAAAAATTTTATGTCAACCTTATACATCCATAAAAATTATTCTATTCAAACTTATAAAATTTTTGGAGAAGTTTTAGGTATTATTATCATTACTTTAAAATAAGATTGTCAATAGAAGTTTGAATTACTCTTTAGAAACATCTAGACTTTTCATCTATTTTTAGGATATGAGCTATAACGCGACAGAAGGTCTGAAACTATATTTGTGTATTTTTATCATTGGTCCCGGGCTCAACGGTGGCCGCGACTAATATGCTGGACCAAGGGCCCTTTCTGTAGTAATATTACTTTGCACACAAATGATCAAAAACCTATATACACTACTAAAGAAAGGGTCTTTGGTCCTGCATGTTAGTCCTGGCTACTATTGGGCCCAGGACCAATGAAACCTTTAGTCCCGGGTCCAACAGCTAGAGGGCGGCAGGGAGCTTTAATCCCGATTGGTGCCACCAATCGGGACAAAAAATCAACCTTTAGTCCCGGTTGGCGGCTCCAATCGGGACTAAGGGTACTTCACAGGTTAGTTTAAAAGGAAGACATCCCATTCAAAGTCACATGTGCTGTGTAGGTGGGGTGGTAAGGAGGCTACACGTGAGGCAAGAAGTAATTTTTTTTGCATTGCATAGACCCTTTAGTCCCGGGTGTGGGAACTGGGACTAATAATACCGGGTCTTTGGTCCCGTATTCGGGGTCTTTGGTCCCGGATTCGTAGTCCCGGTTCCAAAACTGGAAAAAAGGGAGTTTAGAACCGGGACAAAAGGGGTATTCTGCACTAGTGATATCATTATTGCTTCATATAACTTTGGGGTTCGTGGGTTCTCTCGAAGTTGCATCACTATAATTCTCTTACTCTTAATGAAATACATGCTCGTACATGACCTTGAAAAAATTTAAGAGAAAGGCTACCGTCAGTAGAAGACTTGGACACCTATAAGTGGGTTACTTGACCTGCATGCTCTAATTACCATGAGTCAACTAGAGGTCAATGTTATTTATCAATGGGTCATATATGATATAGGCATATAGTCATAATATAACTTTTTACTTCACCTGTATAGACGTACTGATCGATGCTATTACTCAGTATTTGAAGTTGAACAGTCTTGTGAAATCGGCCTTGCTTGCTTGACTGACTCTACAATGTGTGGGGTTAACTTGATCGCCGGGCAAGACTTGCCAGGCACTGCTTGAGTCAGTCGGTCTCCTATTATGTGGTAGGCTTCCTGGTAGGTACAAACATCTGAATTAATTACTTCTATTACGGCGCGTTTAGTTTCCCATCCAAAAATTTTTGGATGTCAAATCAGCACTTTGACCGGATGTCGGGAGGACTTTTCGAAACTAATTAAAAAACTAATTTCAGAACTCACTTGGAAACCACGAGACGAATCTTCTGAGGCCTTTGACCGCGCCATTAGCACATGTGGGTTACTGTAGCACTTATGGCTAATCATGCACTAATTAGGCTTAAAAGATTCGTCTCGTCATGTACATCCAAACTGTGTAATTAGTTTTGTTATTTAATTACATTTAATGCTTTATACATGTGTTTAAAGGGGAGGTGAAAATTTTTGGGTGAAAAATTTTGGGAACTAAACACGCCCTTATTGGTTGTTGCTTTCCGTAGAGAATAATCATGCATTCAGGAAACTGCAGCTGTCATCCACCGGGCAAGACAAGATGCGAAGACTGCAGGCAAGTCCTCGGTACTTGGAGTGTTGTTGACTGTGTCAATCATGACCCTCCTTGCTGGCTGGCTGTTTGCCAAATAGTTCCACGCTGCCTTCATACGAGCTTACGCAGCTGCCTCGCTCATTCCTTAGAGGAACATGTTTGGAATTTCAAAAGAACCTTGTATATATTTTTCTCACACAACACATATCATTAATTTCTATAGAAAAACAGTTGTCTTCGGCCTCTACGAATGCATACAAACAAAGTTTACAACATTCTTAGCTTGTGTAATCTAAGAGCAAAAGCTAGATATAAATCCTCTATGGCAGCGTGGCTAGAAGCCCTTGTGTAATCTTTTTCATTTTCTTTGTTTCTTTCTTCGTTTCTTAATTTTGTTTCTTACTGCTTTGTACTCCTTTGTTTATTCTCTTTAATGTATAACCAGCAGGGGATTACCCCTCTTGTTTCATGAATAGAAAAACATTCTTAGCTTGTAATAAGCTGATATCAGTTTTTTAAAAAAGTGTACATTGACAAAAGGAAGATGAATCCACTCTTGGTGAAAATTTCCAAGGCTGTAACCTCAAGTGCCTTGCTTACCACATGAATCTTCTCCCTTGTCCCGTCATATTGGAACAGGGATCAAAACCACAGTTAGCATGCTCCTCTAAAAACCGCCTGCATTATCATTAATGTATTACTGATGCAATATGGCACTATTATATTGCAATAATGGGTGTCTTGGTTATTTAATTTCATTCATTTTGCAAATTCTATGCGCATTATATTGTGGCTTCCTTCTTAAGGCTGTAGCAGTCAGTGGTTTCTTCCCAGTGAAGTCATTTGATGTATTGATAGACGAGCATGCCTGCTCATTGAATAGGCTAACAACGCCATCAAGGCCTCGAGTGCCATGCACCGGGACCAGCAGCAGCAACCTATGCCACATGGGCTATCTGGCCAGCAGCTCGCACCCACCATCACCAGCTCCGCCACTTGACACACAACCTCAGTAAGGTTGCGTCAAAGCTATTCCCGCTCGTCGTCCTCAAAATTCATCTTCTAAAAAAATATTACTATTCTGATCATCATCTAGATTCTCTCTTCTATATCATTTTCATCCGCACCTATCATCCCCTATATCTCTACTCTAAATCAACTACCAAACTGTGGGACCCATGCATCACAATTTTTATCTCTCTCTTTCTCTCTCCACACCTCCCCTGCTTCCCGCTGCTCCGCTCGAGCTCGCCGCCGCCGCCGCTACTCGGCCACTCGAGCTCGCTGCGGCCCTGCCGCCGCTCGAGCTCGCCACGGCGGCGGCGCCCCTACTCCGGCTCGAGCACGCCGCTCTGGACCTCATTCTCCTCGGCTCGTCCACACGTGCATCCATGGTAGCTCGCCTCGGCTCGGCGGGGCGGAGGTCCTCGAGGCATGCGCGGGGAAGAGGGCGGCGGTCGCGGAGCCTCGAGTCCCCGGCGAGCTCGCCGTCAACTCCTCCTCTCTTTCTCTCTCGCGCGTGGCTTCCCGCGTGGGGCCATGGCGGTGGAGGCCACGGCGGCGTGGTGAGCGCGCGGGCGCGGTAGCGTGGCGAGCACAGGGACGGCCTGGCGAGTGCAAGGGCGGCGTGCCGAGCACAGGGGCCTGCTCGCGTCCCGGTGTGACCTCCATGGCGTCAAGCTCCCCTCCCCCGCCCTGCTCGCGTCCTGGCGCGGCGGATCAGAGACCGGCACCCATCCGTCCCCTCCCCGGCTCCGAGCTCGCCGTGGCCGGGTTCCATTTCCGGGCGGGCGGGGCGGAGGCGGCCATGGCGGGTCCTCGTCGCCGTCGGGGCGGAACGCGGCCGCGGCCGCGGCCGCGGGCGGAGCGCGGCCATGGGCGCGCAGGCAGAGCGTCGCGGGTGCGTGGGCGGCCCTGCGCTCCTCCTCCGGCCTTCCCCGGCGCCCCTCCTCCGGAGCTGGCCGGCGACCCGCCCCTGCCTCCCGGCGGCGTCCATGGCGGGCGTGCTGGCGTCCACGGCGCGCGCGGGCTGGCGCCTGCCCCTGCCTCCGGCAGCGGAGCCTCCCCGTTGGAGCTTGCAGCGCCCGCCCTTGCCCCCGCGGCGGCGTCCATGGCGACCCCGGTCCGAGCGTGCGTGACAGCGTTGGCGGCTCCTTCGTGGCCCTCCTCCCTCCTCCCGCCGATGCACACGAGCACGCGGTCGTCCTCGGCGAATCTTGGCGACCGGCTGGCGGCGGGGCGGAGCCGCAGCGCGAGGGAGACGGCAGGTTCGTGGGCCCGCGCCATGTCGGTCGGTACCGGACGTCCGCCACCCCCACTATATTTGGCGGAGCCAGAGGAATCCAGGGAGATGGCGGGCGGGATACCGGACGCCACTGCAGCATTTTTTCCGCTATCCGTGTCGTGGAGAACCGGGTGGCGGACGCCGCTGCGGATAGCCTTACTCGGCTATCTCCCTGTCTCTGACTACCAGCTGCAAAGGATTGCCCTACTTTTTCTGCTCCTTGAACATACAAGGCTATCCTTTCGCTTTTGACAGTGCCTTCCTGTGTCTTCGAAGTTCGAGGTGAACAGCAACTCAAAGTTTAACAGGTACTCTGGATCTAAGTAGCACTTTTGTCCCCTTAACTGATTGATGGTTTTCTTTAGTAGACCTAATCATGACCACTCAAATCAGAGACCTTACACTACTGCCCACCCGCAACGAGGACCAGTACTAAAGGTCTATATCCGTGCCTGTCTCGTCGCCAACACTACAACAGTTGTGCTTGAAATATGCGTCACCAGAATCAAGGAGGTCATCCATGGCATATTTCTATGAGATCTTTTAGATATGCATGGGATGTGATTGGTGAGCTCTCAATTAGCTCTAGCATATATAGGGTTTGCCTAGTTAATTACTTTCCATGTGGACGTACGATTGCACTGTGTCAAAAAGTTGCCATGACAAGTGGAGAGAGCAATCAGAGAGAGCAAATCACGATTGATAAAGGAAGATGAGAAACGTGAAGAAGGACAACAATGATTGAAGCAAACCCTGATGATCCTTCTTCTTATACATCAGGAGTCGGGGCTATCCTGTGCATAGGAACACACATTTTGATTTTTACCGTCACCGAGAAAGAGTTAATGAGGGAGTGTATGTGGTTTACTAGATGTCTGATAGAAACAAAGAGATAATTAGATAACTTATTAATGATTGACGTGCTCAATCGAGAACACGCCAAATAATTGAATTTGTAGAGATATATATGTGCATCTGCATTTATAATATAAATAAAAAGCTATCGATAAAAAAAGACGATTGTATAAAAAATTCAACATAATGCCAAATATCTAAATAAACTCGCTCCAACAAATAAACGCGTTTGAAAAAAATATATCATACGGTGACACAAGCACCAAATTAATATCTAAGGGTTCTCCAGTAGTTTGCCTTCTATCAGCCAGCAAAATATCGGAAATATTGGGATAACAGACATGTTTTGGTCCACCATTTGGACCATCTCATTGGTATTCATCATTTTTTTTTGGTGTATCGGCACCACACTTAACACTAGTAGCATTATGTTTCAAAGAGTTCAATTCTGAAATTGTTAACATATATCTACACACGACATATGTACACACATAAATATACTACGTGTGCAATTAAAGAGTCCATGTTGATTTATTTCATCTTGCAAACTCTATGCTCATCGAGGCTTTCTTCCGGAGGGTGTAGTAACCTGTGCTGTCTTCGCTAATATAGTCACCTGATGCACTGTTAGATGACGGTCCCAATGACAAGAGTGGACTAATAACACCATGAAACACTCGAGTGCCTTGTGGAGCCGGACCTGCCATTCTCTGGAGTTCCTCCGCTACCTGCCTCATCGTTGGCCTTTGATGACCAGACATGACCAAGCATTGACGTGCTATCTCAGCTATTTGAAGTACAAAATCCATGTTTTCATTGCTGGCTATCTCCCCATCTATGAGCTCGCTAAGCTTACTCTCCTTCACTGCTTCCGTGAAGACAGACACGAGGCTTTCCTTTGTTTTGGATAGTGCTGTCCTGCGTGTGATGAGCTCCAAAAGAACAACACCAAAGCTGTAAACATCACTCTTATCTGTAAGCTCAAAGTTCAATAAGTACTCCGGATCTAAGTAGCCCATTGTCCCCTTCACTACTTGAACATTTTCATCAGCTGACCTAATCATCGAGCACCCAAAATCAGAAACTCTCGCAGAGAGATCATGGCCTAGGAGAATGTTGACGGACTTGACATCTCCATGAAAGACTGGGTGGCTAAGAGAATGCAGGTATGCAAGTGCTGCAGCGATCTCAGCGGCAATTTTAAGACGGATCTCCAGAGTTCTGATGGATGCATCATCTTGGGTATGAATCAGATAGTTTAGGGTTCGGTTTGGCACGTATTCATACACCAGAACTGGAGCTTCAAATTGCAAACTGCAACCTAAAAGCTGGACAATGTTTTCGTGTTTGACTCGAGAAAGTATAAGAAGCTCCTTACCAAATTCCATTCTCCTACTCTCATCAAATCCCTTGCAGATCTTGATAGCAACAGGATTATTTTCCGTATCCAAATTTTGCCCTATATAAACAGTTCCCTGACCACCTTCACCAATGATTGAGCTTTTGTCAAAGTTGTTTGTGGCTAACTCAATTTCTTCTCGGTTATACAATTTAAATGTTTTGTTGCTCTCTACTTTCATCATATCCATTAGCAATTGGCCTCCATTCAGCTGAAAGCATTCATTCATCTTCCTTACGTATTCTTGCCTTATTATTCGTCGTTTGTGCTTGACCCATTCTAGACCGAGGAAAATTAAAAGACCAACCAAAGCACATGCAAACACTCCTGCAGGGACAGACATGTATGTATGTAACTCGTAAGTTGGTAGAATGCAAAAAGTAGCTGTGAAAATAATATATTGTTGCAACTACTGTTTAATTTCTCAATGCCTGTGACATCATGAGAACAGATTTGTTTCAGTTATGGTTTCACAAATGTAAATGAATGGTGTAAATGTGACATCATGAGAGCAGTACCTATTGGAATTGTGACTTTTAGGGGAATTGACTGGTCTTTCTCACATGTCCCATTATACGCATTGCCTTTTGGGTAATTCGGAGGGCAAATACATTGAAATCCACCTTTAGTGTTCTTGCATGTTCCCTTCACAGAGCAAGGGTATTTCTCCAGATTGTTACATTCATCAACATCTGCGGTATTAGCAGTGGCATATAAGTGTTGAGAAAAATTTTCTTGTGGCAATATATTGTCTCTGAACATGGAACATATAACGTCTTTAGCAACGCCAAAATTAATCCACCAGCAAACCAATTCAAATTGGTTAGTTTCTAATTAACTTCTGGTAAAATTGTACAACTGCTACTACTAGTAGTAGTAATTTCAGTGCCTCGCAAAACCGAGGCAGTTAAAAGTTGTGCCCGCCTCCGAGCCAATTTTCAAGTGCTCGCCAAATAGAATTTTGTAGTAGTGGTTACCTCTCATAATTATATCAACAAATCATGCAAAGGGGATTGAAGCTATCTACAGATGTACGCAGAATCGTTACCTTTGCATCCGTCAACAAGGTACGGATTCCCTTGGAACCCTTTGGTGCAGTTGCAGACGTAGCCTTTTCCATTGTCTGAATTCAAGCACCGACTGCTGCTGCTGATGCATGCGTATGACTCAGGCTTTTTCTGGGCTACTTCGCAAGTTTCATTCCCGATAGCCCAGTCCACAATCAACGGCGGCTGCCCCGAATAAGTGTCATAGAACGCCGATGATGTGGCGTAGCTTTTGTAGAATGTGAAGTTGGATGCCTCGACAAGCGCCGCATAGCTGCAAGGGCTGGTTTTGTAGATCTCCGACGTATTGAATCCTTCATCGAACCTCACTTGGTAGTACTGCAAGCCCTTGGGGATTGCTGTCTGGCAGCAGCCAATTCCGGAGCATGAGCCATCAGCCAGGGTTGTTACATCGCCTCGCCGGCACATGGAGACACAACCGCTCATGTACCTGCCCACGTTGTTCTCATCTCCAATGTATGCTAGCGTTCTGCACCCAATGACTGTAAACAAGTTAGCGGTCTCTGAGAATCTGTAGGGCGTACCTGTCAGGTTCAGGGACCATCTTCGGTAGCCCATTTTCTTAGTGGAGGTGTTGTAGCAATAGGTCGACATGTCCATCCTCATCCGGGCAAAGCCTTGCTGCAGCGAGATGTCCAGAACCTCCACATCGTTATGAAATGGCCTGAGTGCTCCGCGGCCAACGTCCTTGCAGCTCAGGTTGAAGCCGGGCAAGGAGCAGTGATCCGGCGAGTCGTGAGGCCCAATGCCGAATGGATATAGGATATCGACATCGCCGCATTTTCTCTGGCAGTTGCTGCTAGGCGGCGCCAATGCTGCAACGGCAGCGAGTGTCGCGGCAAGAACTATGACAAGCCATGGTAGCTGCACAGCTAATCTATGCAGCAGCAGCATGGTTGTGTTAGATGTCTGCCCTGAATTCAAGCGAGCACTTGCATGGCTGCTGCTGCTATGAGGATGAGGAAGCATTATGTATGCAAACTCCTCGTGGAGCATTATTAGACGGCTAGGGGCGGTAGTAGGTAGACTCCAGGCCAGGTCAAGTCCATGTGTGCGTTGACTTGGTTGGATTGCCTGGTCTTTGCATCTCCCTTGGACGACCTGGTCATCCGCATCTCTCTTTTTCTGGATTTCTGGTGAAACGTCATGTCCAGCAATTGATTTGTTTTGATCCGGTACGTGTATGGTTGTTGAGTCAGAAAAAAGTTCTATTTGCAAGCAAAATATGCTTGTTGCTTTCAGAATCTTCCTGGCAATGAGCAAGGTAAGTTCAAGGGAGAGAACAAAAGAAAAGTGCTATGTTCCACATCGACATCAATACTATACACATCAAAGGTGACCGGGTACATCAAGTTGGACACCGTTACAGTTGTATTGGTGTCAAGGTGTATTGGTCTTCGATATCACTGCTACACAAGTCTCTTGTAATAATACTGTCTATTTTCCACTAATAACGGGCACACCAAAAGGCATTACTGCAGTGCGGATTGCTGACGTCATTAAGTGGCAACGTTATTGATGTGACCATTGCACTAACGGGCATGTATGACGTCAGAGATGACAACGTTAATAGAAATGGAGGTGATACAATAGTAACAGGCGTTGCTGACGTCATTACCGACTGTTATTAAAAATGACAACAACAATAACGGCCGGAGATGATGTCATCGCACGCCGTCATTAGAAATACCAACTGCAATAACGGTCGGAGATGATATCATCACCGGTCGTTATTAAAAATACCCACCGCAATAACAGCCATGCATGACATCATCAACTGCTTTTGCTAAAAACATGGGTTATGGGACCCACGTGGCAACTCTGTTTTTGCCAAAAAAGAAACAAAAATTGAAAATACACCATCGGGTGAGACGTCACCCGACCGATTTTTATCTTTTGATTCCTAAATAAAATTTCAAACAAATATATTTTTCGCATATCTACTCTAAATATCATTATAAGCTGTACACTTTTTTATTTGACATTGTTTTCTACTTCAAAATATCATTATAAGCTTTCCGATTCCAAATTTTAAAATTTTAAAATTTCCAAATAACTTTGGATGTAAACAAGTTCTATACCATAGTTATAGAGCTCGACGAGATCTAAAACTTTGTAGTTTACAACTTTTTCATTTGAGCTCATTTGACTGTATTAAAATGCATTGGAATGCAATTAGAGAAACGCACTTGCCATGTCATCAATCCAAGGCTTTAAAATGGAGCTCTCCCATTGGTCCTAATATTATGAGCCGGATCCATCCCCTCTCTTTCCCTCAAAGCTGCCGACTCCTCTCATCTCTCTCATTCTCTCTCTCGGCCCCTCTACTCCAACTTCTCCTCCCCCTCTTCTCCCCCCACTCTCTCTCCCATGGCGCGGCGGTGGCAATCCCTGGCGGCTGTCCGCGGGTGGTGGCGCTCGGCGGCGGCCCCACGGCCGCGGATCCGGTCGGCGGGGCTCGGCGCACGCGCCCCCGACGGCAGATCCCGGTGGCGGGGCTCGGTGCGCGCCCCTGGCGGCGAATCCGGCCAATCGGGCCCACCATAGCGGCGGATCTGGCCCGCAGCTCCGGCGGTGGATGGGGCGCGGGCGCGCAGCGGCGCTTGGACTCTCCTGGCGGTCAACACGAGCAGCGACAGCGCGGGCACCCCTGGATTTGGCGATGGCGGCGTGATGGGTTTTGCGGCCCTATATGGGCTCAGCGGGCTTTCTTTTTTATATGTTTTAAGAAAATGTTGGAATTGTAGTGGTATTATTAATTTGTGTTTATTGTGATGTTGTAATACTTTATGGTGCTGTTAAGCTTCTGTTACCTATAATCTGACAGTAGAGAAGATTATTGGTAACATGGGCATTTTTTTTATTTTATCAAAAAATATCTGCAATAATGGACATGCTGATGTCATCGTTGCCGTTATTACATTGTCCCTTTTAAAAAACAGGCTAGATGATGTCACTGTGGCCATTATTGCAGTGTGTATTTTCAATAACAAGCATGAAAATAGACACTGCAATAACGGGTTAACTGTGACTGTTATTGCTGTGATGGAGCCTACAATGACGCTAATTAATGTAGCAACGGTCATGGTGCCCGTTTTTGCAGTGCTATTTTGCCTATTTTTGCAAGGTGCTATTGTAGTAGTATGTTTTAAATCTTTCTGTGTAGATATATCCCTAATCTTCCTTTCACGGTTTGAATTGGCAATTGCTTTGTGGTACATGGAGTGCCATATATAGTACATGCATACACATTTAGTGAGCTGGAAAAATCGGAAATGTCTATGTTACGCTGATTCAACTTGGAGTCGAAGATAAAAATAATGGAGAGGCCTATAATATGATGCATGGTCACCGTGCAGCATGCATATTATTTAATTAATCACGATTACTTTTTTTGTCTATACTCTTCTTCTTACTAGTAAGGAAAGAGAGTGGACATTTAGTTGATACTGATATACGTGTATGTCTACGCTAACAGGGGATGGGGGATAGAACTACTAGAAAAATTGCACACGGTTAGTGCCGATCACCCTTTACGAGTTCTAAAGGTAGCGCGAAGCTATTTCGTACAAGCTATTTTACCGGGCCAAAACATCGACTGATGGTGTATGGGTCCGGTATTAAAATGGCACGGCAATTTAGTACCAGTTAATAAGACCACCCGGTACTAAAGAGTGACATATATAGTATCGATCGGTATCTTGTCACGATATTAAATGGTCCTCCACGGGTTATTTCAAAAGAAAATAATCTCCTACTCAGTCACATGTGATGTATAGTTGGGATGATAATGAAGCTACGCACGGGCCGGAGGTCTGGTGACACCATTTTTCAGCACGTGTCAATCTGCTAAGCAGGCAGTAGATGAAGAATGGGCCGGCATTGGAATGGAAGATGGAGGAAGAACGTGTTGGGCTTTTGGGCCAGAATCAGCGTCACAGCTGGTGGAGCCGAAGGAAGGAGCCGACGAGATTTGCCAACATTATCTCGTATCTACTTTTTATGTCGGTGACTTCGCCAAACCGTTAGTCGCAGTAGATTTACTGGTAAGTTTTTTATGTCGGTGACTTCGCCAAACCGTTAGTCGCAGTAGATTTACTGGTAAGTTCCAAGTCGAGTTTATTAGATAGGCCCCGGTTAACGGCACATCATGTCTTCCTCTGTCTATAATGCTGCACATCGCCCTCTGCTAGCTGTCCCATGTCGGTTTTTTTAAACAAGTAGCTGTCCTAGGACCAATGCTGAATGTTGCGGCACACTTTGCACGTGAAGCCCTTCTTATGTCTACAGACAGACAGTCCGGCCGGACAATCATGCACGACACCTGGCTCGTGTTATTACCAACCACACCGTATGTACAACCATGCAAGCAGCCGGTCCGAACGCAGGACTATAAATCGAGGGGAGGGACTACTACCAGTCGTACACAAGACCCACTCGGAGCCACTACTTTTACTTCTCTCCTTTTGTATAAGTAGCCGCTATTATTTGCACCGTTCTTCTTCTCTTGTAAGCATAGCACTTTTTTTAAGTGACACTAGGGCAGGTGTTCTACCATTTCATTTATGTAGTAGGATGCAATACACGTTTTCTTCTCCCGTTTGTATAGCGGCTGTTATTTTGCCTTAGTTCTTCTCTTGAAGCAATATTCCATCTATGTATCCAAATATTTATCATTGTTCACTTTTCGCCACGATGTTTGATCATTCATCTTATTTAAAAGTTTAGTATAAATATAACAAAATATAAGTCATGAATCACCTTTGATGATAAAGTGAGTCACACAAAAGATAAATGAAACTTACAATTTTTTGAATAAGACAAAAAAGTGAAACATTGTGACCGAAGTCAACAAGGATAAATATTTCGATATGGATGTAGTACTTTTTAGTAGAAGATCACTGGTCTATCGACCTGTGCTGCCACATAGGCTAAGCTCAATATACACACAGATCATATATACATGTATACCTTCAGTTAGTATTTTTCTATATTAACCATTGCGGAAATAGGTAATTAGAATCATGTATTGGGGTATTTTGGGATATTTTTTATAATTATACATGTAGGTAATTTAGATGCAGATTCTGATGTTAGATGTGGGTAATTTAGATGTAAATTTATGGTTTACTTTATATTTCTTATAATGGCATATGAAAGTAAATTAGATGAAGACTAAGGGTTACATTAAACTATTTTTTATAATGATAGAGGTAGGTTTTTTAGATATATTTCAGAAGGTTACTTTTGACTATTTTTGTAATAGCAAAGGTGGATAATATTCTAGAAAACATAATAGATCCATTGGCTATACGGTGCTCCAAGTCTACTGGATTATATGTTTCTGATTTTATGTGAGAATTTTTAAAATCAATTTTTTTAGCGCGTCTCATGCATGAGGATGAATGTGGAGACTCCACAAGGAGCTTCTAATTAGTAATCATGTACCATGCACTACTCACGCACCTGCAAGTAGGTGTCACCCAGCGAGCGTCCCTATACTGTTTCATCTCATACGGCTACAAAAATAACAGTTCAAAGTACGTACCTGCATGTGTAAATCGTAGGCACCTGAATTGGAAGCTTGGTAGGTCGAATCATACGCTCGCATCTCTATCACCCGTAACAGATACATAGTTTATGTGTCAGCACAATTTCTAGACGAAAGCCTCGAGGGAAGAATTTGTTCTTAGGTTTTAAGCTTTTTCTTGGGGTTGCTTCTAGTATTTCTCAAGATGGTTGCTTCTGATATACTGTAATATAGAGGATCGCCATATATTCGCAATCTTTGCATGCATATTATTTTGTTTTCCTTTGTAGTCCCAAGCTCCTTTTTATTAGGCCATTTGCATGCATATATTCCTATATCTTTTTTATTTTATTACACCCATGTACATGTTTTCAAGTATAGTTTTACAGCGTGTGACTTGATATTTGTACTATGCAATATTAGTTTGTTTCAGCAAAAAGCATGAACCTGTGAGTTCGTGGAGCAATTAATATTATTCAAGTATTTATTTAGATAAGGAAATATATATTAATATTCCAACTTCTGTATCGATAGATACATGTAACAGTTCAAAAATACAACCAACCACAAGTCCACAGAACAACCAAACAAAGTAAGCACCACAACCAAGTTTGTGCTGAGTGGGTAGAAATTAAACATGAGCACTTCGATTACTAAAAAGCCATCCATTAGAGGCAAAGCTTTCCATAGCAACTACTAGTTCAAGAGCACTACACTCCGACATGATTGGTGGTCTTCCCTCTTCTTCCTGGAGGAGTGCCCAAAAGCGGATCAAGTGACTCGCCCTAAAAAGTACCTGCAAAGAGGAGATAACTTATGCCTTGTTAAAAACCACATCATTTCAGCTTAGCCAAATTTCCCATAAAGTGGCGCAAGCGCCCACCAAGCCTGATACCTCAGTTTTTTATTTACCCCGTTCAGCCAATTAGTGAAAATATCATTCACATTTAGTGGTATAGATAAATTGAACACAACCTGTACCAGTCTCCAAATAAATTTAGCATTTGGACAATCAAATAAAAGATGTTGAATTGTTTCTTCATGATTACAAAAACAACACCTTACACTTCCTTTCCATCGTCTCCTTGCTAAGTTATCTTTAGTGAGAGTTACGCCTTTTAACAGATACCACATGAAGACTTTAATTATAAGAGGAATTTTTGGCTTCCGTATAACATGATGATGTGGAACTTCATTGGTAGTTAAAGCCCTAAACATAGAGCGAACTGTGAACATTCCATTTTGATGCAGAGACCAAATAAATCTATCATCACGATCATGGAGTTGAACATCCACCACCTTGGCAACTAACTGCTGACATTGGCGCAGGTTGTTGTCCACCAAAGATCTCCTGAATGTTACATTAAGAGGGTTTGATCTAAACACTATACTCACAAAATCTGATTTCTTCCTAACTATATTATATAAGTTGGGGTATTGACGTTTAAATGACATATTTCCCAACCAGGTATCCTCCCAGAATCTGACTTGATCCCCATTCCCTAGTTGGAATCTCCCTAATCTCAAGAAGTAAATCTTCCTAATCTCAAGAAGTCTGGCTTGATGTTCATCGAACCTAACCAAAAGTGAGAATCCCCAGGCATATATTCCACTTGGGTGATTGTTTTATGCCTCAAGTATGTTCTCCTAAGCAGTTGCTGCCAAACCCAATCCTCATTTATCAGTTTAAATAACCATTTACTTAGCAAAAATTTGTTTTGCAGATCGAGGTTTAGGATTCCTAAGCCCCCTTGGTCTTTCGGGGAACATAGTATGCTCCATTTACTAAGTCTATACTTCTTTTGATGTTTATCACATTGCCAGAAGAATCGAGACTGTAGATATATAGTTTTTTGAGCACTTCCTTGTGGACTTTGAAAAAAGGAAGCATATACATTGAAAGGTTGCTTAGGATAGAGTTGATGAGAACTAATCTACCTCTAACCGAGAGCATTTTCCCTTTCCAAGCACATAGTTTCTTTTGGAATCATTCCTCCACCTCTTTCCAGTCGGCATTTTTGAGCCTTCGAAGATGCATCGAGATGCCTAGATATCGGAATGGGAAGGTTCCCAACCCATATACCCAAAAATTTGCAAGTAGATGCATTATTGGTTCTTGGCTTCCCCAAAGTAGAACAGTTCACTCTTATGGAAATTAATCTTGAGTCCAGAGAGTTGTTCAAAGGCACAAAGCAAGAGCTTCATATTGACAGCTTGGTCAAGATTATTTTCCTGCATATTGTAAAATGGAGAGCCCGTCATCCACCAAATGCGGAACCACCCCTGATGCCTGTCCATTTTCTTTTGCTCTACTAATGAGGATTGCCAACATATCCACCACAACATATTTTCAAAAATCGTTTGGAAGTAATGGCCAATATCCTCATTTACCTTTATTCCTACTACTTTAGTCATCATTTGGTCTATCCAGTCGCACCATGTAGGTGAAAACCCTTTCATTCTCAACACTTGTTGAAGAAAAGGTCACTTCACCATGTCACATGCTTTTTCAAAATCAAGTTTTAGGACGACCCCACTCTTCTTTTTCCTATGCATCTTGTGCAACATTTCGTGTAAGATGACCACCCCTTCCAAAATATGCCTTCCCAGGATGAACGCAGTTTGGGATGGTCTTATAACTTTATTTGCTACCAAAGATAATCTATTTGTGAGAACCTTTGTGAAAATTTTAAAGCTAACATTTAGAAGACAAATGGTTCTAAACTATTGGATTCTACCTACGTCGGCTTTTTTGGGCAAGATTGTTATCAACCCAAAATTTAGACTATGAATGGGTAGAGTCCCTTAATGGAAGTCATAAAAAAGCCGCATCAAGGCCCCTTTAACGGTCTGCCAGAAGAATTGATAAAATTCAGCTGGGAAACCATCCGGACCTGTTGGGGATCGCCTCCTCCCGAAGGTGGTGTGACACGAAGGAGTACCGAAGGTTCCCCGAAGGTCTCCCAAGGGTATGCCGAAGCTTCAGCGAAGATGACGAAGCATCAACCCGAAGGTTCTTCAAAGATGATGAAGCATCGAAGAGTTCGTCGAGGTTCGGCGCCAGAAGATGGTGCCCTGAATCGCCGGGATGCTTCCGGCAGCGCAGAGGCGAAAGATGATGAAGGTGAAGTCCCTCGAAGCTTGACGAAGGTCATCGCTAAGGGTCGTCGAACATCACGGAACCCGGAGGTTCCGAGGACCGTTCGAAGCCACTCTCTCGAAGGTTATGACAAGAACCTTCGGGTGCGGTGGGCGACTCAAGAGTGGCGAACGATGAAGGCGGCGCCACACGAATCTTGTCAAGGACCGCTACCGAAGGTTCCCGAGGGGCAAAAAACACGTGATCCGGGTGGGAGTATCCAAGTCGGACTGTCCAACCTAGGAAAATTACCAAATACCCCTGTTGTAATCTCTCGACCTTCGGGGGGACCGGAGGGGCATTTCTGGAAAGATGTAATAAGGTTGGGGGTATAAATACCCCCTCCCACCCAACGTTGTATGGGTTGGAACATTTCGTACGGGCTATAGTGCAATTTCTATTGTGCAATTCGTGTTCTAGTGCTTTAACCTTCGTTTAAAGAGTATTTTCTCTGTCTGGTGATCGGCCCGAAGATCCCAACAGGACCTGGGGCTTTGTTATGTTCCATCTCAAAGACTTCCTTCTTGACTTCCTATTCACTAAACAGGGCACAGAGGATTTCATTCTCTAATTGTCTTCCCTCCTTTCCTCCTGTAGAGAAAAATCATTGTGCATAGGTTCCCTGAAGAGGTTCTTATAATAATTGGTGATATAGTCTTTGAGATTATTATCACCAATAATGGTGCCCTCATCTTGTTCGAGCTAGTAATTTAATTTTTTTGTTTTTCGGTGTGGTCCATTTGCCAAGAGTTGGAAGTATTTTGTGTTCTCTCCTTGGAACAACCGAGTTGCCTTTGATCTTTGGAACCAATACAGCTCCTATTCTCTAAGCAACTTTCTGAGCTCCACCGATAACACTTGTTTACTTTCAATCTCTTGCTCTGACAACAAAGTAGACTCTGCTTTTCTATCCAAACAGTCTAACTGTTGTAGTAGCCATTGTTTTTTCTTTTTCTTTTCACCCGCTTGGTTTCTAGCCCAGCCTCTTAACAAACGTCTAACTCCTCTAATTTTATTCTGCCACCGAGTGGATGGCATATTTCCCCTAGTTTCAGCACACCACATATTTTGTGATCAAATAAAAAAAGCCATCCTTAGTGAGCTACCCTAATTCAAACTTAGGGTGTGTTCCCTCTATGGGTTGCCTCATTTGTGTCTAATAAAAGTGGGGAGTGATCTTAAACCTCTTTAGTCAAAGCTTCTACCATTGACAGCGGGAACTTTTGTTCCCAATCAGTGCTCACCAGAATTCTATCAAGCCGTTCGAAAGTTGGACATTCTGTAGAATTGGCCCATGTGAACTTTCTGCCTGATAATTCGAGCTCTCTTGGATTTAAAGATTTAATACAAGCACTACGGGAGTCGCCTAGTTTGCTGTGTGCCAGAAGCACACGGCGAAGGCCGAAAAACACACGGCAAAGCTCACACGGTATACAACTTTTGGCAAAGAGGTCATTTGTCGTGTGCCTTATGTCGGGCACACGGCAAAGAGGTTGCCGTGTGCATTTTTCGACACCCGGCAAAAAATGAATAGCAAATAAAAAAAGAAATCCATGTGGGCCTGGTGGCACGCCGCCGCCGCCCGCACCCCTGCCGCTGCTGCCCTGCCGGTGGCGGCCGATGTTCGCTCCCCCCCCCCCCCCCCCCCCGCCGCCGCCGTTTGCTCCCCCGCCGTTGGAGCCATCTGTGCCTCCACCATCGACTGTGACACCCTGAAATTTTTGGATTTCAGGATGTGGTTAAATTAAAAATAAAACAACAATTTTCTCATAATTTTAAAATTTTTCCAACATTTATTTTTCTTCGTAGGGAAATTAGTATAAAAGAAAATAGATTGGCTGTTTTTCTAAATTAAATGAGATTGTTTTATTTGTGTTGCATTCATGCTGCAATGCATTGTTTTATTGTTTGTTTTTAAATTTGAATTTGAATTCTCTGAATTTGAATTTAAATTAATTTTGGTTTGGAACCATTTTAAAAAAAATGCAAAACCCTTTCTCTTTAGGGCCCAAACTCCCTCCCTCTTTCTCCCTTGGGCCAACTTTCCTCTCCCCTCCCTCTTCTCTTTTTGTTCTCCGCGAAGCCCAATCCAGCCGGCCCAGTTCTAGGCCCAGTCTGGCCCAATCCGCCATCTCCCTCTCCTCTCCCTTCCTCTCTCGCTGACGGGTGGGGCCCCCTGTCGGGGTCGTCCCCGAGCTCGTGCTCGAGCCGGACTCACCGAGTCCGACGCGATCCCGCGCCGCGGCCTTCCTTGCTTGGCCCGCATGTCGAGGCCCCGGTCCGCCCTATAAATAGCGCCCCCTAGACCCCCTTGAACCCCACGAACCCGCGGTCGACGCCCTCGTTCCACTCGAAACCCTAGCCGCCGTGCCATTGTTGGAGCTCGGCCGCCGCTCGCGTTTAGCCGTTCTGCCGCCCTTCTCGACGCCCAGGCCGCTGCCGGAGCTTCCCGTAGAGGTGGGACTCAACGCTAACCCAGTTTCTCTCTCGATCTCGTTTCCTCGCGCATCCTTTAGCTCGCCAGAGCTCCGCGTCACTGCTCCGCCGCCGCGCTCGCCTTCCGCCGCCTCTGTGCCTCGAGCTGGCCCAGCCAACGAGTTCGCCACATCGCGCACTCGCTCCCCGACCCAAACTCGAGCCAAAACTCAGCCCGGATGGCCGTATCGGCCAACGCCAGTGAGCTCCGCCGCCGCACACCCTCACCGCCGGCTCCAACCCCGCCGCCTGCTTCGCCCAAGATGATCCGAGCCGCCGAATCTTGATCCGGCGGTCCAAAACGGATCTAAACAGAGTCAAACTCAGCCCTTAATGGTCAACCCTAGGATGTTTTGCAAAGAAGCCCCATGGTTTATTCAAAATAAACCCACAGTCCTACTCTGTTCAAAAATAATTCCGTTTAGGTCCTTTTATCTGCAGAAAACCCCCTAGATCTATTAGGTTTTTCAACCCAGCCTTAACCCGAGCTTTTACAGATATAACCCTAACCTATACCCTTTTTGCAGGCACTATTTTATGTGTCTTGCAAGAGTTTTCTGCTAACCCTCGAAGTATACGGTTAATCACATTTAGGTCCCTACAGCCTTGTTTCTCACATAGAATTGACGTTTTAGCTCCGTTTTCCGCGTTTCTTGCACTCTCGTAACCGTAGCAGCGAGCCCTATGCTTTTGTACGCTCTGTTAAAGGTTTTCTTTTATTTTGGTGTATTGTTCTTAGATCTACTTTGTTTGCTTTGTATGGTTGCTCGTTGATTGCTTCGAGTAGAAGGATCGTCGTTCGAAGATCAAGTTTTCCAAGTGAGCAAGAGCTGAATAGCAGTAAGAGTAACTTTTTGTTGGGGCAAGGCAAGTGACCCTAACTATCTTTCTATCTATGTTTATATACAAGAGTATTATGAATTAATTGGAACATGGAGAACCACCCAAGAAAACTGTACAACCACAATACTACATGGCTTTGGTCTTGGCTAAGTAATTAGATGAACTATATGTTGTATTGGGGTGGTTTTGCTTGGTGGTTATGAGTTTGTGTGGTAGAGCGGGTGAAGGAAGCTGTGTCTTCTGAGGTATCGCAAAGGTAGGGACCAACACATACATATAGGGATTCTTTGGAAAGGCCTCGTAGCATCCCTATGCAATCACACCTCTGGAAGTGTGATATTGTGCCTAGCTAGCACATGCGTGGTTGGGTTTAAAGTTCTTCGGAACTTTTACGCGAATTGTGGTGAAAGTGTACAACCTCTGCAGAGTGTAAAACTGATATATCAGCCGTGCTCACGGTCACGAGTGGCTTGGACCCTCACATGATTAATAAACTTAAATATTGATTTAAATCATTTTCTGGTTATTTCTTGTGGCCTTGCTGAGTACCAACCATAAGTGTACTCACCCTTGCTTACTGCTGCTCAGAAGGAAAGGTGTATGAAGTCTGTTGAATATGCTGCTGAGTTCTAGGCGTACGCAACCCCCAGTCGATTGCCTATAAAATTTGGAATCTTCGTTTTCAGGATAAGCTGTATAACTCTGATAGTCTTTTATTTGTTGTATTTTTTTGTGATACTGTTGCTGATAATTCACTTATAACGTCTCTATATATATGGAACTTGATCCTGTCATACATATAGTTATGCATTCGGTTTTGTCCTTAAAACCGGGTGTGACATCGACATCGAGCACCGGAGGAAGAGGTAGTAGCTGTCGACGTCGCCGTCCCCTGGTGCGGCTTCCCAGCGGGGAAGGAGGGGAGGGCTAGCGTGTGGTCACCACCACGCCTCGCCACCACCCTTGCGCGCCCCGACTGATGCCTAGAGGGAGGGGGCCGCACGCCGGAGGCGGAAGAGCAGGGGGGCGGGCGGGTGCTGAGAGGGGGCTGGCCGTGCGCCGGAGGCTGGCGAACACTACTACAAAAATCCTTTTTGGAGGTTGTCAAAATCGCTTTTCTAAGGCGGGCGAGCCAACTGCCTCGGAGATACCATCACGGTTAATGGAGGCATTTACCGAGGCGGTCGGACAACCACCTCAGTTAATTTCTAAACTGAGGCGGTCACTTTATAATAACCGCCTTCATTAATATATATTAACCGAGGCGGTTCCTCTTATCTGACCACCTCAGTTAATGTTTGTACCTGAGGCGGTCAGTTTTAACTTGACCGCCTCATTTAAGATTTTCTAGAATAAAAGAATGCATATTTGATTTTGAATTTAAAATCGAATTTGAAAACCAAATCATAATACACACTTACCAAAGGGTAAACACACATATTACATCCATTTATGTGCCGATCCGATTTTGCATAGTATATGTTCAACAAATATATTACATCCATTCACAAATATATATTACATCGATTCAACATTAGCGTATACATGTTCAAATGATTACCGAAGCTAAAGGCACCTAATCGAGTTCCGGCAACTTGTAGTCCTGCATGTTAAGTCGGGTTCTCCAGTTGCGTAGCCTCACGAACTTGTTGTTTGTTGCTATCTTGATCTCGTCGTAGAAGCTGATACCCCCAACATGACAACACACATCAGTGACAAACTTACAAATGTCAGATATTGTTTGGTTGATGGTTAGCTTGTCCATCCTTGACCTGCGCCACCATCCTATAGATTTCTTGAGCTGTCGCCAGCTTCTGTTGTAACTTCAGCAAGTCCTGAGGCGCGGCAGCGGCTGGCGGGCTGGGCTGGCTGCGTTCATGCAGCGAGTTGTGCCGAGGGTGCGTAGGTGGGCTGCAGAGGGGGTGCGGGTGCAGGACGAGTTGGCCGATTGGTTGCTGGGCTGGCTGGCGTAGAGCTGCGGGTTGGCCTGGTTTAGGGTAGGCCTTGGGTTAGGGTAGGGTAGGTTTTGCGGGTTCGGGTAGCGGGCTGGACTGAGGTCGGGGCTAGTGTTTTGATTTAATTTGAATGGTTTGATTCGAATTAAATCCCACTCAAGGGTTTGCATTTGAATTTAAATTGAGGAGCACACCTCAATTTAAATTCCAGAAAATTTCAAACAAGAAAATTAAATCCAAATTGAATTCAAATAAACAAGGTAGAGCCAATTGAATCCAAATAACTCCAAATATTTTCATACTAGCAAAATAATTCTCTTCACTTATATCAAAATTTTAGTTACTAGGAATTTTAAAGAGATAGAAATCCTACTTAAATGAATTTATTATAGCACCATCACAAATTTTGAAGTTCCCATTTATCGTCTATTTAATATTCCGGAAAATCGGAGATGTTACACATGGCTGGCAAGATCGGGGCGGGTGAGGAGAGGAAGGAGGCTGCCACGGACACGCTACGGTTGCGCAAATGGCCACGGAGCACCGGCGCAACCCTAGGGTGCCACGGCAAGAGCAGCGGGTGGCGGTGGGGCGAGGACGAGGCAAGTGAGGAGCACCGGCAAGGCAGGTGGGTTGGGCCACGAAGACGAGGAAGAGCGAGGAGATTGAAGATGACTGTGTGCAGGGGAGGAGGCGTTAGGAGGATAGAGCGCAGTGGAAGGAAACACACCCTCAAAATAGTCATACTTGTTTATTGCATAGCAGATGACTGGAACCACAAAATTAGATGACAAAGACAACCCAAACATATCAATGTAAGCTTTGAACGCGACTAATTCGGTTGGAATTTGGATCACGACTGATTCCGAACCCACTAATTCGCAGCGGCGCCGGCGAGGGCACGAAACTTATTGATATACTGTACCGCCAAATCCACCTTGGTTACCGGCACCGCCTCCTCTGCCTCTAGGCTCCCTCCAAACCGCTCCGCCCACTCAGCCAAGAGCGGAGTCTTGCTCGCGTTGATGATCTCCAGGGCGTCAACCCGGCGCACCGCCTCGAATGTTTGTTTTCAAAGACCTGACTCCAATGGTATTGTCTGAAACCTACAACTCTTTTTTATGCAAATGTTTGTTTTCAGTGATGCAGTCTGTCTAGACAGGTATATGAAAACAATCAAATCAGTACCATGCTAAACCTACGGACAATATAACAACATCCAAAATTTTGGACCAAGCTTCCTGATATTTTCAGTGTTGCAGATTTTCTTAGTAAACTGAAAAGCTACACCAACTTAATTTTCTTGCTATACTTATTTGATAAGGGGTGGATAACTTGTACCACCTTGATACAGTAAGGACAATAGAATTGCTCACCGCAGCTACATTGTATATTCTTTGTGCTTTGGTCACTGAATTTGCTCCTAATTTTGTAGCTCCTTTTATGGGATTGGTGAGTACTGCAGGAACAATTTGTTTCCCCAAAGATGATCCCACGTTACTGTTATTAAAGGAATCTAATTTGGGAACACATGTGAAAATGATTTCTGGGACAATACCCTATATATTCACTCGAGCTAGGTAACATGACATTCTCTTGGTGTTTCGATATTTCAATAGACCAATCAATTATTTTGCTAAGTGATGAGATCAATCAATATCCAAACTAATTTGATTATCCACGGGACCAAGAACATCTAAATCCCACTTTTAGCTAGCTAAGCGGCTAATCACCTCTCATCGACTGATTTTGTACTCAAGGAGAAAATTCATCACGAGCCATTTGGCGGCGATTGTGAGGGCAGAGGAGAGGACGGAGCAGGCACGGACGGCGACCTGAAACTGCTCGCGAGAGGTGCGCGAGTGGGACAGATGCGCGCTGTTTTTTTACTCGGAGGCGGCAGACACAGGTAATATGCGGTAGACACATCTGATGGCAGACACATTTGTCACTTCGTTCTTTTTAGGTAGTAGTAGATATCAGGATTTTAGCTATTCATAGATACAAGAGCTCTTGGAGAGGCTCTAAGATGCTACAACTTTTCTCTTTCATCAAAATAAGGTGACTAATTCGGTTGACAAAGACAGATTGGAACCACAAAATCAGATGACAAAGACAACCCAAACATATCAATGTAAGGTTTGAACGTTATTCGGTTGGAATTGGGATCCGAACCCACTAATTCGCAGCGGCGGTGGCGGGGAACGATACTTATTGATATACTGTACCGCCAAATCCACCTTGGCTACCGGCACCTAAGTATCACCGATATGCGATACGCCGATACGGGTACGGGTACGGCGATACGGCGATACGGCGATTTTCAAAAAATAAGGATACGCCGATACGGCAAGTATATATATTTTTAAAAATGTAAATTGCCAAATAATTTGTAAGAACGAAATAGATAATAAATATTACATTTCCAAACAGCCAACATACGTAGTAAATGTTCAAGTTCAACCAAATATAGCTAAATGATTAGTTCAACCTGGATGGGCCTACGTTGATGGGCTCCCGATGCTCTTTCAAATGAGTTGTTATTGGCCCAAAAGTATCGGACGGAGTATCGGGAAGTATCGGACGGAGTATCGGGAATTAAATCTTTTATTTTTAAATCATACTTTTTCGATACTTCCCGATACGCGTATCGGGCCGTATCGGGGCGTATCAGGGCGTATCGCCGTATCGGGCCGTATCGGATACGGGTACGGCATCCATTTTGAAGTATCGGTGATTCATAGACCGGCACCGCCTCCTCTGCCTCTAGCTCCCTCCAAACCGCTCCGCCCACGCAGCCAAGAGAGGAGTCCTGCTCGCGTTAATGATCTCGACTCGGTGCACCGCCTCGAACCAGAACAAGAAGGCGCCGAGCACGACGTCGACGTAGCCAATGGAGTCGCCGCCGAAGAAGGCGCTGCCGCCGGAACACTCGGCAAAGGCCACCTCCATGTGCTCGATCGCGGCAAGCGTCTCCTTCACCTTCTCCGCCCTGTCCTCCTCCGCCTGGGCCGTCACCACGCCGTACCACGCCGCGAACAGCTTGTCACCGGCGTAGGCCGCCCAGAAGCGGGCGGTGGCGCGTTCGTAGGGGTCGGTTGGGAGGATCGACCGGCCAGCGAACAGCTCGTCGACGTACTGCAGGATAACGAGCGACTCGCAGATGGGCTTGCCGTTGTGGATGAGCACGGGCACCTTCTTGTGCACCGGGTTGGACTTGAGAAGGAGCTCACTCTTGTTGGATGGGTCCTCGTCGACGTACTCGTAACTCACTCCTTTCATGTTCAGCGCCATGCGCACGCTAACGGGCTCAGCGGCAGGCCGAGGAGCTTAAGATCCTCCTTGCCCGCCATTGTTTTCTTCCTTGCCGGGCTCGATATTTTAATTTCTCTGCTGCTCTGCTGGCTAGCTCTTGGCTTGTAATTAACAGCTAGTCCTATATCTTGCTCCGAGTCTGTGCGAGACTGTATGGGCGTCTAATCGTCCATATATATAGCAGGGCAGTAGTAGGTCACTCATGACGCATCTAGTTGCTTGGTCAGCCGAAAAGGGCAGAGGAGCATATTGGTCAAAGAAGTAAAAAAACATTACAGCTAGCACTACTTCTCAAAAACATTACAGCCTTGGTAACTGCCTCTGCTACTTTTCTTAGGACGAACAAGGCGTGGCGGCTCTCTGATTGTTGACAGATGACGACCATGCTGGCGGCACCGATCAATGCACGAATCACCTGAACCGAAAACGACGGACCCCAACGTTCACATCAAGACGGCCAGTCGGAACACATACAGCATTCCAATCAAACAAAAAAACTGCTGCCAGCAGGATACAAACCGCAAATTCTCCCTCGAGCGTACCCCTTCTAGCACTGTACCACACTGTCACTTGTATCTAATTTTAATCTTGGTTCCTAGTTTATTATACTAAATTCTCCCTTGAGACTCTAAATAAATTTAAATAAAAAAGTTTTCAACTATAAACTTTCATAAATTTTCAAGATCTACAAGTTAAGTTTAGGAAGTTTCTCCATCCGAGATCGTTTCTAAAATTTGAATTTCAAATTTAAAAAATTCAAACATAATTTTCGCATGACAAGAAGATTTCAAATCAAAAGGTTGTCAACTGCAAAGTTTCATAACTTTTTGAGATCTACAATTTTTATTTTGGTTGTTTTTCCATACGAGATCATTTGAAAAATTCAAATTTTAAAATTTTGAAATTCAAACATAGTTTTTGCATGACAAGATGATTTCAAATCAAAACGCTGCCAACTACAAAGTTTCATAGCTTCTCAAGATCTATAAAGTTTATTTTGGTCATTTGTTCATCCCACATAGTGTTAGTAATATTGTTCACAAATCTTATCTCTCTCTCTTCTAGTTTCATGAAACTATATGAGACATATGAGAGAGATGTAGATTTTCTGAAAAATGTTACTTTCACTTTGTCAAATGAAGAAATGGACAAAATAAAAGATGTAGATCTTGAAAAGTTATACAACTTTGTAGTTGAAAACTTTTTCATTTGAATTCGTTTAAGGCCTCAAAAAGTACTTGGAAAAACTGATTTGTCGTGGCCCTCGACAAAGATACATTTTGCCGTGTGCCAGAAAAAATGCTCGGAAAAATACATCTTTATGGAGTGCCCAAAAATACTCGTCAGAGATGCATTTTGCCAAGTGTTTTGTTTTTGCTGTGTGTTTTCGTTTAGGCACTCAGCAAGATAGTGGTAGGATCTCAAGGAGTAATGCATAGAATAAATACTTATTAAATAGATAAACTCCTTGGTACAAAAATGGGATCATGAGAGGATCTTGGGGACTATACAAGTATTTTGCATGTATAGGGATCAAACGTGTTACTTGAATCAATCATGGAAGCAATTTTTACAATATACTAAAAATATGGTGCCTTGATTTTTAAGTAGACTCTAGAGATGTTTCTTGCAATGTTTTAATCATGACCGTGGAGGAAATACCAATACCCTCACAATGAAAAACTTACATGGAGAATTGTATCTTTTTAGGGAAATCGATGCTTTCAGATTATTAATAATTAATCAATTATTTCTCATTTGAAAAAAAAATCAAAAACCTTAGATGCTTTAATCATGAGAAAAAGAACTATATCTCAGCGGATGATATTTTATTGCTCCTTGCTTTAAAAGATACACGTTTGGCTGGTGAATCACCCATGTGAAACATAACTACCAACACACACATTAATTATTGCCTCTGAGTTGCTTCTATATATAACATCACAGGAAACGTGTAAAAAACAAACTTGATCCAAATATAAGCCCACTCGGAAAACAAAAGCAAAACAACCAGGGATGCGAGTGAGTACTAGAATGAACATTCTTGGGTCCTCTCGCTACTACATAAACCATTTGTAGGGGCGGTTGAAACGGTAGTTTTAGAGGCGGTTGGTACACCTGCTTCGGCTTTCGGCAGCTAAAAATAGCTATTTGCAAAGGCAAGAAAATGCATTTCTAGGCACTAGTAGGAATAGTAGCATCCATGATGTTATTCCGCATGTTTTTAGCTTCGTCATTGAACAGACCACATCTATGACAAAAAGTGACAGGTTCGTCATAGGTCTTCATCGTTAGCCCTCGGACACTACGCAACCGTGACAAAAGCAAAACACGCGTCACAGAACACATTGGGTTCCGTCATAGTTCATCGGCACAGCCCTCAACACCTACGGAACTATGACGAAAGTAAAACGCACGTCACAAAACAATATTTCATATCGTCACAAAAAAATTCGCCATCTAGCCCTCTTACCTGCGATCGACGCGATTCGTCATTGAACCAGACCGGCTGCCACGTGTGACGATTCGTCATAGAACCAGACTGGGGCGATTCATCAGGGAACAGTAGTTGGTCAACTATATCAACGCGATTCCGTTGCGAGAGGTTTGACCGGTGCGAGCAGAGCAGGCTGACGTGGTGTAACACATGCAACTGTAGGCCCCAGTTAGCGGCTGCAGCTTGTATGTCTCCTGTGCGTGTCTCCTTCCGTATTCCCGTACACGTGGAGGTCAGTTGTTACCAGGGGCTGGGTCCTCTGTTTTTTCTTCGTCAATAGGACAGCAGCCCGGCACCTAGAAAACGGAGCCGTCTAAGCCCCGTTACTGCTTCGTTCTATTCTTTCCCCTCCTCTGCTGAAACGTATTCGTAGCTAGCAGCCACGTGTGCTAACTGAAACCAAAAGGTCTAAGTGTTAGGGTTGTGGGTCAAATATGTCAATACGGGCTCCAGTGGATAGCAGTGAGCCGACGTCCATGTGTACGAGTACGGGCCAGCAGGACGTCGCCCGTCACCCATGGGCCATGGCTATCATGTTTGGCCTGTCTAGCGTGCACCGTGGCCAGGTAGTGCCCGCAGATATAAGGCCTGGGCCCGTTTCAAATCAGGCCCGATACAAAATTGATGTGGTGCTGGCAGAGGTTTGAGTGAGCCACCAGGATCCACTCCATCCGGCCCATGAAAAAGAAAAGCCCAATGTGAAGACCATACTTGCATTCTATTTAGAATGGCCCCCCGACTACTTGAGGATAGCGGACCATCCATTTTCTTTTGTGAGATTGACATGCAGGTCCCATCTGTCAGCGACCGGAGAAGAGGGGTTGGGTCATTTTCCCGCGCATCTTGCCACCAAAGCTATCGGCGGCGCCAGCTGAACTTGGTCTCCCTGTCCAAAATTGGTGGTCTTTTTTTTTTCAAGAAATCCACAACTCTCCCCTCTGCCTGCCCCTATCGAGCTAAAGTAATCTGAACGCCTCATCTCTGGCTCGCCTACGTGCACACGGCAAAGCTCCATCCTCACCGGCCGGCTCTCATGGCGGCGAGGCGACGCCGGCCGTCGTTGCTGGCGGATCTCCCTACTGAGTTGGCCATTATGATCGTGGGCCACATCGCAGCGACCTCGGTGCGGCCAATGGAGGACCTCCGCTAGCTTCAGGCGACCTTCCACTTCTTGCACTGCGTGTGCAGCGACCCCAAAGTCGGCTGGCTCATCTCCGTCAAGCAGTTTTACAAGCTATATCGGTACATCGTCCCCGATGGCTATCTGACCCTCCTTCCCCACCTTGCCCAAGTGGGCAACTTGGAGGCCTGCTTAGTCGCTGGGATGATTGCCATCCTCCGTTATCCACTACTCAGACTATTGTCAGTCATCGACAAGAATCTCGAGCGCGCCGCCCGCGGCGGTCACAAAGCGACGGCCTATGTGGCTGCCGTCCTCCTATATATGGCCAGTGGTGGCACCGGCGTCGACAATACTGCTAGGCAGTACATGAGACATGTTGTTGGCGATAAACCTGTGAAGGCACCATGGGGCAGCGCCAAAATGCTGAGCAACGAGGAGTGTTACCAGATCCGCGAGAAGGTCACATGGCTGAGATTCTTGCTCTGGATGAGGAGAAAGGCGGTGGTGTTACCGATACGCGCTGATGTAGATCCGTGTAAGCGCGGTAAGTGCTATTCTGTTGTTGTTCTACCATGGCTGCAATTTGGATGCAAAGTGTTTTGCAGCGAGGACTGTCGGATTCGTTTCGAGCTCAATCTGTTCTTGGGCTGCATTTAATTTGTAAATTTGGATTGGGACGACGATTACTTTCCTTTTGCTTTCGTCTATCCACTGCGCTATAGTATTCTAGAGGTTAGCTTAATCTAGACTGAATTATTAGTAGTGTAGCTTTTGTTTTTATGCTCCTTTTGCTTCATGAATTTTAGAGTGAAATAATTATTAGTAGTTAATTAAAGAAGTGTAGATATATATGCTGTATTATTGTTTCTGCTTCATGAATTTTGGGGACACTGCGTCCACGCTATCGGTGTCTTGAGTTATTTCCGCCCAACAGCCACTGACATATGGGGCGCAGAAACCTGGTGCCACAAACAAGAGACGAGGATGCGACGCGCTGACCAGGCGCTTTCGTCGCGTTCGTTTAGTTCTGTGAGATTGACACGTGGGTCCCACTTGTCAGCGACTTGTGAAGAGGGGCCAGTTACTGTATATTTCAATTTTTTGAACGATTATTCTAATCCAAAGGATCGACCACGAGCGAGGAGAATCGCACTGTGTGACCTTTCCCGTACCAAAGGCCGCACGAGGTTGCCACCCACCGAGACACGGCGCCGCCTGAACCTCCTGCTGTCGCATTCAAGAGCTCCAAATGAGAGTTTCTTCCACGATCGTGATCTGAGATAGGAGGTGCGGCTGGCCACACTTGAGATTGACATGCGGGTCCCACCTGTCGGCGACTGGAGAAGAGGGACCAGTTACTCCTCCCAACCACATTTACCGAGACGCGGTGCCAACTCAACTTCCCCTCCCCTCCCCTCCCCTCCCCACCTAAAAAAACCCCAACTCTCCACCGCAACGGCATGTTAGTTGCAAGGGAGAGCAATAGTTCAGCCCCCACCAAAATTCACCGCGTCCTCCCCGATCACCGGCTCCAGCTCGGCGACGTCCACGTGGCTGCACACCATCCCCACTTCAGCACCTCCTGGCGACGCATTATTCAAGAGCTCCAAACGAGGGTTTTTTGCACCGCTCCACCTCCCCGCCGTCCATGCTCCCGCGCAGCTCCATCCACACCTAGTCTCGCGCCGCTTCTGGTTCTGACTTGTTGTCGAGTCGGCAATCACACATGGAGGCAAAGCGGTGCCACCGGACGTGGCTGGGGGATCTTCCTTTCGATGTGCTCGTTCAGATCACGGGCAATGTCGCTGTGACCTCATGGTCACCAATAGAGGATCTCCATGCACTTCGGGGGACATGCCGCTTCATGTGCTGCTTGTGTAGAAACCCCAAAGTCGGCCGGCGCATCAACTTAGGGCGGGTGCCCAGGTCCAATAATAGTTGGAGTCCAGACGGTATTGCGTACCAGGCCCTCCTTCATCGCCTGACCAACATTGGCAATCCACAAGAATGCTTCATCACTGGGATGTGTGCCGTCTTCCCTAGACCTGTGTTCACAGCACCAGGGCCAGTCCTCGACAAGAATCTCGAGCGCGCCACCGCGGGCGGCCACAAAGCCACGGCCTATGTGGCCGCCATCCTCCTGTACATGGCCAATGGCGGCACCGGCATCGATGCAACTGCTAGGCAGTACATGAGACAGGCGGCCATGGGCGAGGAAGATTTAGTGGCTGCGCCGGAAGGGGGCGGAGTCACAATGTGGTTGGATCATCTTTCGTGACGCCATGATGCCCAGGGGATGATCTGGGGTTTGATTAACTGGGACTAGCCACGCCCGAAGAAGATTGTGCTGCCGAAGCGAGCCGACAATCATTCGTGCGTAAGTGAGAATTGCGATTTTGCAGCGAGGACTACCAGCTTCATGCTGAAACCGAGATGTTCTGTGGGATTTTTGACAAAAGGGAATATTATTAGTAGTGAAATAGTAGTAGCTAGTAAAAGTAGTGTGTGTGTGTGTGTGTGTGTGTATGTATTATTATTGCTTCTTCTTCATGACTCGTTTTAATGTACTTTGTGTGTATATTGCTTTAATTTTTAGTTATTTTGATTCATGAATTATTGAATTATTTAGTTCATTTTGCTTCATGAACTTTCTCCGAGACTGATGCCATCTCCCGACACGCGGCGCCTCCTGAACTTCCTTTCCCATTAAAAAAAATTGGGATTATTTTCAAGAATCCCCATTTCTCTTCACTGGAGTGTATGTCACTACGTCAGTAGGCGTGGTCGGCGGAGAGAGTACGCTATCTGTCACTACATCAAGTTGCATCACTCACATCAAATCAGTAGTGTTGTTCTCTCACACGAAATCGGCACCAGTCAGCCAGCCGCACTGCATGTGGAGCGACAACCTGTTGCACTGACCGGGAGGCGCCTTCCTTGCTTGCATTCTGCTTTGTAAGATTGACATGGAGGTCTCACACATGAGATGAGGTCCAGGACACTGCATACATGGTGGACCATGCATGCATGTTGACCAGGACACTGCATGCACGGTGGACCATGCATGCGTGTTTGATCATGCCATATAGCTATAGCTAGATATATATACTTTCCAACGTATGTAATATAATACAAATTTGAACATTCGAGATAGCTAGAGAGATATACGACACATCACCACAACATCATATATAATTAAACAAACACAGATACACAACATATATACCACTTGCACCAAGCATCATCACTTGCTTGTTTCTACGCTCATGGCTCCGGCAATGCTGCGGCGCATCTCGCATCCTGCTGAAGGCATAACTCACCAGGCCGTTGAAGTTCCCCGTCCAGAGGTCGAACTCATGACGGATGAGGCACTCCGCACTGCAGTACCGGATGATGCAGCTCCTCGCATCCCCCCAGCGCCGGCATTGCACCCATCTGTAGATGTGGGGATCCTCAACGAGCAGCCCCGATGGGTCGACGTCGCGGTCCGGAAGCCATCGCCGGTAGGCAATGGTGTGGAGGTCCCACCAGACCAAGTATCGCAGTAGCGACAGGCCGTGGTTCTCCCACCGGCCGTCCCAAAGCGACGGGCCGCCACTGATTCTATGGAGCAGCGCCAACGCTTCGTGGTGCGAGGGGTTCGAACGGTACCGCAGCATCGTCAAGAAGTACGCCGTGACGGAGTCCCTAGCGACAGTGGCTTGGTTGACGAGCGCCAGCCCAACGGCGTGATCACGCCGCGTCTTCAACATCTCCATCCCAGCGTAGCATACGGCCTCATGATTACCGGCGAGGCGCAAGTGGTCCTTGAAGTGAAACCACCCAGCCCCAGTCCGGCCCAGGCGGGGACGAAGCTCCTGGAGCAGCAGGCGGCGGAGCACCTCGGGGGGGTCCAAGATCCGCCGGAACATGCCGCAGACCCCACGTAGCGCCCCGATCCGGTGCGGATGGTTAAAGTCGAGAAGGAGGGTCAGGATGATTAGATCCTCTGGCAGCAGCATAATCCATGGTTCGCTTCTTCTTCGTGACGACGTGTCCATGGTTTACTTCCATTTCAGCCCTCTTGCCCTCGATTTCATTTGTTACAGGGAGGCCGAGAAGAAGCGCAATCGTCTCCGCTGCGGGACGCCTGCAATAAATCACGGAACCGCCGGCTCGTTGAACCAGTGCGTCGATTGGGTTTCAAAGTGACATGCAGGTCCGTTTGTTTTGCCCAAAGGCACTGACATATGGGGCTGACAAGACAGGGCCCACAAATGACCGAGAATACGCGCAACCGGTGAAAGAGGTAGAAGTTGCCTGACAGTTGGTCTTCCATACAAAATGATTCGTAGACATATTTTATAGTTTAAAATTTGTCGCAAAAAAATGACCATAAATGAATAGAAGAATCTAGAGTACCTATAGTTCTCCTCTCCCAACGTGCAGTGATTATTTTTTATAGGGGTATATATGTAATTTATCGCTAGCATTGATATTTGCAACCAAAGCATAAAAAAGATAGAAATTTCAATGTCTTTCAAGGAATCAAGATCTTGTGGAAAGATCTTCCAGCAAGAGTGTGGCTGCAGTGTAGAGTAACTCATCCTCCTCCACTTTGACTGCACCGCTGCAGAGCCTGTAGGCTTCGGCCTATGGAAAAAAGGGTGCCGCACAGAGGTCACCACGGCGGTGGTTCCAAACGACTATACTGCCCCATAGGATTCATCAGTCACTGACTAGTGGAGCCGGACCCACACGTTGGTGACCTAGGAGTAAGTTACAGGGTCTCGTTCCCCAAATTTCCACGGAGCAAAGACGGTTCCTTCCCAAGACGAAGCGCCACCTGAACTTGAAGTGACGAGACAATCTACAAGCCCTACATCGACGCCGGCAATCCATAAGCCTGAACTTGAAGCGACGAGACAATCCACAAGCCCTACATCGATGCCGATAATCCACAAGCTTGAACTTGAAGCGATGAGACAATCTACAAGCCCTACATCGACGCCGCGTGAGCCCTACATCGACGCCGGCAATCATGTGGCGGCACAAAGGCACAGGCCGTCGATGCAGGACCTCCCGATGGAGGTGGCCACTCAGATCGTGGGCCACCTCACGGCGACGTCGGTCTCTCCCATGGACGACCTCCGCAGTCTAGGGGCAACGTGTTGCTTCCCGCGTGGCGTCACCAGCGACCGCACCGTCGGCCAGCGCATCAATGTACGTCGATTCGCCGCTGCCATGTTATGGAGAGACCGCGCTGCCTACGCTGCCCTCCTTGCTGACCTGACCGACATCGGCAACCTAGAGGCCTGCTACATGACCGGGATGATGAACGTCTTCTCCAAGGGAACGCCGGAGGCCCGGCCATGCATCATCGAGCTCGCCCATGCTACCGAACGAGGGCACAATGTGGCAGCCTATGTGGCCGCCATCCTCCTCTTCAGAGCCAATACCGGAGCCGATGACAACCAAGCTGTGAGGCAGTACAAGCGCCAAGTCGAGGGCGTGGAAGAAGTGGTGGCGGGGGCGGCTGGCGGCGCCGGCAGATCAATGTTCAGCAACGAGGGCTGTCTACACTGCCGCGAGCTTGCCTTCGCCTGCGTCATGGGAACACACTGGCGCCGGTGGGTACAAGTGCCGCAGTTGGCGTCGCCGGTGCCGCGCGGCGACCTTCGCTGCGCAGGCTTCCCGTGTAGCCATCCTGTCGATGAGTGGGACCCTGATGGATTGAGGCAGTTCTGCAGCGAGGACTATATGATTCAACATGAAGTCAATCTACTCTTCAAGGGTTTTGGATACTAGTTGCTTGTGTTGATCTTGCTGGATCACTGCGATGTTAAATTAGGTTGTTTGTGAATTAGTATGAACTAGGTCTTCATTTAGCATGTTGCTTTTGCTTCATCTTATCATGAGGATCGGATGCAATGTAAATATATATATGCTTAATGAATATCTAGTTGCATTGCATCTATCCTGGATTCTAGTTCAATTTCGGATGGGAATAATCCCCAAATCTGACCCCAGAAAACATACACAATCGAACCCCAAATTGCGATAAGTATGTTAATTTGAACATACACACATCACAGTAGTTTCTAATTAAGCACAAATTAATTTACAAGCTTGTTGCTAGCAGTGGTATCCCACTGCGACGGCGGCGACGACACACACTACTACTACTACTACTACTACTTGAAACTGAAAGTAGCTAGCGCCTGGGTGAACTAAGCACACATGGAGCGGTAGTTGTACCGATGACGACGACGAGATCGTTGGTGCCGGCGAGGCATGATTGGGTGCGGCATGGGTCGCTCCCACCATCCACCCCTCGTTCCGAGCCAGGACACGGTGGCGGCTGTACTTCTTCTTGTTCGCGCCCCTAAGGGCGCTGGAGTTCGCCTGCCCCAGGAAGTGATCCCTTACCTCGGTCAGCCTCCTCTGCCGGTGCGCCAGGCCGGGGCATACTGGACACAGGAAGGTGCTGTCTTGCCAGAGGGAGACGCGCAGAGCGGGGCCGCTGGGGACTAGAACCTTGTAGTGCCAGCGGATGTCGTTGTCCCGGTCCGTGACCATCTGGGTGTCGGAGGAGTCGTCGAAGTCGAATGCAGCGGCGTCTTCGTAGTCGAACGCACCGGGAGGTAGGATGACCATGAAGCTCAGAGGGAGGGGGCGACCCCGATTGTGCGGGGTACAACGAAGGCGCTGCCACCACTGGAGGAGGCTGGGAAGGCGCTGGAGAGCCCCCAGCGCCTCTGGGGCTATATCCTTAAGCGGCGGGTCGAGCTTGCGGGCATCGGAGCGTGATGGCCACCCGAGGTCGTCGGCATCAACAGGGAGGGTGCAGGAGAGGTGCCGGAGGGTCGATCCCGGCGCGACGGGGAGCCCTATGCCATGGAACTGTCGAGGACGCTGATGGAAAATGATGAACCCTTAAATAAATAGTTGGATAGGCTTCCCTGAGAAGGCACCGGCGTCGCTCCACGAAGAATGTGCGGGGGAGAACCGGCCGTGCGATGTGGTTCATCGATTGGCAGATCAACGGCTAGGAGGCCTTGGGATGTGGGGCTGATCATAATATCGACCGTTACAAATTGTATGAAAAATATGTTCAAATTGGACTACGTGTGCATCCAAAACCATTCAAAAAATGAGACAAAAATATATTCAGAACCATATGTACCGTTATAGCCCATGTCCTAGGTATGGAGGCAAAATTCAACTATTTGAGATGGATAATTCAAACGTCTTATGCCTAAGGTAGTTTTAAAAAGAATTAATACAATCGTAAGTTTGTCAGAGAATCGTACAAACTTACACAGAAACATATGTTAGGTATATAAGCTTGTGAAAAAATTCCAATGGTTTTGGGAAAAGTCGGACCATACATTGTTCACAAATGGATACATCTCCCGTATAGTTTCCTATAACTCAAGACAAACTATCAAGTTTCTATAGCTCAGTGAAACTTTTGGCCTCGTATACACCTCTAATTGGGACACAATATAACATTTACCTTACAATTACAGAATATGAAGTTATATTTGCAATTTTTATGCCAAATCTTTTATTAATTGTTGTTTTAAGGTGTAACAAACTAAGCGATATGTAAAAGATCTATGCAATAGTGTGGAATTTTTGAAACAAACATAGCTAAATGGAAGGTAGGGATTTTAGATAAAATCAGGAAAACAAATCATCAAAATCGGAGTTCGTATGAGGGAGAAATACCAGTTACAAGTTCTAATTCTGGATTAAAACGAAAAAATGGACAATTTACGACCTCTTATGCATGTGAACCAATCACGTGCTACCACGTGAACCAGCTGGCGAAGCCCACCCCACCCACTTCGTGGGCGGCAGGTCTCCATTTAAAGGACGAGCCTCCTCTGCAGTACTGCAGGAGGACTCATCCCACTGACCTGTGGCCCCCAGTTTAGTGGGGCCCGCCGGTCAGTGGCATCGAGTCCCTCTGGTTATACTACTCCATTTAAAATGGGAACCGGTTCCTCTACAATACCGGGGGCCACAGGTCAGTGGGACGAGTCCTCCTACAGTACTGAACCTGGTGTTCTCGTGTTCTATCCCTATATGTGTCACTTTTACAACCAATTTTTTTTCCCTTTCCAATTATCCCTTTTTGTTATGTGAGATTGACATGGGGGTCCTACCTATCGGCGATAGGCGAAGAGGGGCCTGTTACTCCTCCCACGCACTTTAGCTGAGATCTTTTCACATTTTACTCTCGCCTTGTTTAGCTGAAATCTTTTCACATTTGAAGTATTAAATATATACTAATCACAAAACTAATTAGACAACTCGTTTGTAAAATACGAGCCAAATTTATTAATACAAATTAATCCATCACTGGTACATGGTTACTGTATTTAATTACTGGAATCTTAAGAACTGTGACAGTGGACTCACTATGCAATTAGTTTTTTATTTCATCTAGGTTTAAATACTCCATGCATGTAAGATTCCCATTCGACGATGTTCATCCAACATCAGGCTCGAATAGGTCGAAAAAGACAGAATTCAGTGAGAAACCAACAATTTAAGCAAAAATAAACCGCACGAAGGCGGCCGCAGAAGTGTTCATCCAAGATCGCATGAGCGATTTGGGGGCAGCATTACATCCCACACATTAAATAAAAAAAGAAAAAAACAAATGCCGGCGGCGGGCGCCGCGCTCCTCCATTGCCGCGGCGCTCAGAGGCCATCCAGGCCTGGGTCTGCACCATTCCGGAGGATGTTGTCGACGTCCACCTCCGTCGCGGTGACCGCGGCGAACCTGGAGAAGTCAAACATGAGCGCCCGCCGGGTGGTCGGGCTCGCGGTTTGTGGGAACCCCGGCTCAAACTCCCCCAAGTGCAGGCCGGAGCGGAGCTGGACTGAGGCCAGCGCTGTCACGGCACCGTGGCGAGCTCCCAGGGACACCACCGCCCGGATGAGGCCCGGCAGGGCCCGGAGGCGGTCTTTGAGCAGCGGCTTCTCCACCCTCACGATGCGGAAGACGCTGAGCGCCGCCATTGAGAGGGCCTCGTGCTGATCATGCACGTCGTTGAGGCGGCAGCGTAGCTCATCTGCCTCATGGCGCGCGGCGCCCAGCTCCTTCTCTAGGCCTGCCAACGGGAACTGTTGGCGCCTAGCAACGTCACCACCGGGAAACAGCGATGACGCCCGCAGACGCCAATTTTAGGTGGCAGTATTTCATGAACTACGAATAAATCTGCAAGCGCACGGAATACCGCTATAGTATTCTACCCGGGAGTATACCGGGGTGTCATTTATATTTCCACAGGGAAGGCGGTAGTGAAGAGATATATATATAGACCAGTTGATGAACTTTATCTAGATTGGATATTCTCATGCATAAACAGGGGTAAGATAATAACATGGCTGGAGGTAGTGTGACACACACACAAACTACACTCTTGGATAAATAAATAAAAGAAAGATAAATGATGCTTTAGGCCGGGAGCAAGGCAGAAGTTAGAGCTCGAGTCAACTATGCTAGGCTAGCTATATCTACACTTTCTCATTGGTTAGCTCGTCAGAGATTAAACTACACAATAGGGAGATCGCTATCGAAGCAACGGGAGGAGCCCGTACACCCCGGCGACTTTATGTACCTCCTACCCCCCATACCGAACATGGAGGATTACTCGGGCTCGGACAGGGCTGTCACCACCTGCCGACTACCTCTTCAAACCGTGGGTATAATTAACATCCAGCAACTCTTAGCTAATCTAGACACCATGTCTACACTAGTAAGGGATACTCTAGCATCCCGCGCGGAGCCCCCACCCTCCGGATGGACGGACATCACACTAGAGCAATCATACGAATACTGGAGCAGTTGATAGAGTTCTAAGAATAAAATACTAACCATCTCCAGCACATGGCGATCATGCAATGCAAGCATTAAATAATAACGCAACCATGACAAGAAGCATATACCCGATAACTCAAAACATACTTCAAGCAGATATCGGTAACCATAGTCTAATTCTATTACAAACGACCGAATATTATAAGGGAGAGCTAGAGATGAACCCATACCAGACTCTCGAGCAACTCCGGCGACTCGATGACTCCTAACCTTCTCCTAAACTCCACTAAGCCTAAAGACTATGCAAGATGAGGAAGAGAGGAGAGGTGTGAGGGGGGTGTGTGTGTGTGTGTGTGTTCTAATTCTCTACCCCCCTTTGTATTTATAGTAGGGAACCACGGGTGAGAACCACTGCAACTGACATAGGGGACCAATGGGGAGGTGCCACGTGCCTTGGTTGAGGCGGTGGGGCCCACGGGCTAGGTCGGCTGACCTGTAGGTCGGTCGGCCTACCCGGGCCACCAACCGCCCCCAATTTCTTCTGGCAGGCTGTCCTAGGCCTCTGTGTCTGATCCACATTGGGGTTCTTGGGCTACATTTGGTCCATTTGAGCCTGAATCGTTGCTCTGATATTTTCTGTGATTTTATGTCGGGCCAAAATGTGCTTGCAACCTTCATATTAGCTCCAAAATACAACTTGCATTGTCTAAAAGGTAAAGTATGGTTTTAGGGACTTTATTGACTAACGATGCGTGTAAGAAATGCAAACTTTCATGATTTTCTGATCAAGTTGATGCCTGGAAATGATCGTTAGTGAGCGTCAACAAGATCCCCCCAAGCTGTCCTTTCTCGTCCCGAGCAAAGTAGGACAAATCAGGTTGTTGATCATATAATCGCTTTGACTCGTACCTTACCTGTCATGTCATAGTCTAAAGCAAAAAGATTCATCAATAAGCTTAAATGAGTTGGCTACCATACCTTTGCACAATTACCTTACTCCTTCATGGGGCTTTTTAGCTGTCTCCTTGTCTTGGGCTGTTGAGAGTTAGAACGGTGCATATAGTAGTACTTACTTGCTCATAGATCCGCAATCCATCTAGAGATACTTTTATGAAAGATTTTTGTAAACATGGCAAAGGCCCAGGATAACTCTCTCGAGGCACTCAACTTGTATTTCCTTACCAGGGCAGTATCTGCCTTTGATCTTTCCTACTACTACAAGCCTTTGTGGAGCTCAAGGTAGGATAAGAACGGGCACACTTGTGTTCTATATGTTGTAAAGTCAAAGAAATGATCTATAGAGAGACAAGTCAAGCAATCTCAATCAAAAGGTGCAAGTGTAGGAGTGGATGGATGGATAGATGTGGCTTACTCCTTGAGGTAATGGCTTTCTTTCTCGAGTCATCCTTGTGTCTCTCCTTTTTTTTTTCTTTTGTGACATGGTTACCCTTTTTTTTGGGTCATGCTTCCTTGGCATGCCATCTTTTCTCTTTTTGGGGCAACCATAGTCTGACTTTATTTTATTTCAGGGCTGTTCTAGGAGAGATATCACCAAGACATGGAGCATTTATTGATGTGGAATGGATGGATGGTGGTGCCAATTCCCATTGTAGGAATGTAGCAAATGGATGGGACGTGTACGTACTTATGATCAAAAAAGCATGAAAAACATCTCACTAGGGTCACACAATTTGACAAAACTCAACAGAACAACAAGCAGCATATGTGTAAAGTTTTTCATGGAATATGACATATGGCTCTGGTAGGACATTACATATCATTGGGGAACTTGCCTTTTTAATTTTTTCGAAAACAACTCCAGACTTCAAGCATCACTAGAACAAATTTGCACAACCTTATTTACCATATCTGAACTCACAACAGCTTAGACTTGGATCAAGCATACGCAACCCACAGAACTTTCAGGTTTGTTGGCAAGATATTTGCATAACCAACGGATTTAAACTCGAGAGAACTCTCATTTTTCAAACTAGGCACAACAGACATGATAGAGCAAAGCAAAACTCATTCTTTCAACTTATCATAAAGAGTTAAAACATTCTTACCGCGCATGATGAAAAAGGGAAATAAAGCAGTAAATTTTTATTTTGTTTTTGAAAGTTTTTATCATATTTTATTGAAAGCAAGTAAAGGGATACAGTTGACTTCGGGGAGGGGACCTCCCCCAAGCTAGCTCTTAGTTTAGGGTCCAAAAAGCAGGACCTTTCTCCATACCTGATCAGGTTGATGTCGTTTCGTCCGTACCTAGAGAAGTAGTAGCGGTCGATGACGTCTTGTTCTTCTTGCGCCGTACCTTCTTGGTCTTCTTTGATGGCGTAGTCGGCACAGGAACAAGATCCTCAGGCGTAGTAACCTTTGTTTTACCCTTCTTCTTAGACCTTTTTGAGCTCGCTGGATCTTCTTTCATAAGTGTCTTCATAAAAGGTATAAGACTATCTTTCTGAGAGGGTGTGACTTTGACTTCTTTAATTTTCTAAGGATTTGGCCCAAATTTGAATCGGATCATTAAGCATTGCTCCTTCTTGGGTCGGAAGTCAAATTTCTCCTCTTTACCATTGATATGAGTCAGATTTCTCCGGCCCCAACATCAATATGTGCATCTACTGTATTAAGGAATGGCCGTCCTAAAATGAGACTAGTCTCTTTCTAATTATCCATGTCAAGTACCACAAAGTCGACTGGGACAAAGCAGTCCCGTACTCTCACTAGGACATCCTCAGCGATTCCTTCTGGGTGCCGTACTGAGGAGTCAGCCAGTTGCAACTGCATGGGTGTTGGTGTCAACTCGGTGTAGTTGAGTTAGTCGAAGACCGCCTTCGGCATCACACTAACACTGGCTCCCAGATCACATAAGGCCTTGTCAAAGTTCTGTGCCCCTATCGAACATTTGATAGTTGGGAATCCTGGATCCTTCTTTTTCTCGGGCAATTGTTGAAGTATAGCTGCACTGCATGCCTTAGTGAGCTTGATTACTTCGGTAGTTGGCAGTGGTCGCTTGTTGTTGATTATGTCCTTGATATAGCGAGCATAGGTCAGAACCTTCATTGCATCCATCAAAGGCACGTTGATGTTCACTTGTTGTATTATCTCAACAAAGCGGCTGAACTGCTCATCTGTACTTGGCTTCTTTGCCCTCATAGTGAATGGCAATACTTGAGTATCATAAAATTCATGCGGAGCCGTCTTCCCTTCATGAACCTTCTCGGGTTCCTCTTCCCGAGGTGGTTCTTCTGCCACCGGGCTTGTCTTCTTCCTGTTGACATGGTTAGGATAAGGCGAATCTTGAGTAATCTTACCTCCTCGTGTAGTTATTGCCTTAACGTTCTCCATAGCATGGGGCATGGCGGCAGCCACTTGAGCTAGTTGAGTCTCAATCATCTTGTTGAAACTTAGCTGATTCTTGATGGCAGTGGAGAATCCGTCCATCTTGGAATGGATGGTCTCCATAGATTTGTCTATAGCGGCCAACTTCTTCTGAAGGGACTCATTGATCTTTGCTTGGCCGTAGACAAGATCTCTGAAGGTAGGCTGGTTAGGATTGAAAGAATTTGAATTTCCATTACCTCCTTGGTAGTATGGGCGTCATTGATTCCACCCCTGACCTCCTTGTGGATGAAAGCCATTATTGTTGCCATTGAGGAATAATGCTTCTTCCTGGGTTTCTGGGCAATTGTCGCCCGAATGTCCAACAGTCCCGCAGACCTCATATGTCATGCGAGTTTCCAAGGTTTGAAGTGTTTGCATTTGAGCCTTATCTTGGATCTAATCCTCAAATTTCTTGAGGAGATCAATCTTCATAGCGGGCATGTCGACCTCCTTGACGGAGTGCATACCTCGCTGGCGCAGTTGGAGGCGATCATCGCTCCAACCTTGGTTGGAAACCATCTTCTCGATCAATGATGTAGCTCTTTCAATGGTCAGCGAGAAGAAAGCTCCACCCGCAGCGGCATCCACATGATCACGGGATGACTGTGTCAACCCATTGTAGAAGTTCTGTAGAATGAGCCAATTATCCATTCCGTGGTGCAGACACGCCAGAATGTACTCCTGAAGCCTCTCCCAAGCCTTAGGAATTGACTGATTTGATGCCTGCTGAAAGTTCGAAATCCGACCACGAAGAGCATTGGTTTTGCCCATCGGGAAGAACTTCGAGAGGAACGCCTTGACACATTTGTCCCAAGTATCCACAGCAGCCTTGTTAGCATAAAATCATTGCTTCGCTCTCCCTAGAAGAGAGAACGGAAACAGACAGAGCTAGATTGCATCTTGCGATACACCCTTGATAACAAAAGTACTGCAGAGCTCCAGGAACTGCTGGAGATGAGCGCTGGCATCCTCATTAGCCTTGCCACAGAAAGGTCTGCCCTGCACCATCGTAATGAGACCCGTTTTGATCTCGAAATTTTCCCCTCCGATCTTAACCTCGGGCCCGGTAGGGACCTGGTTAGCAGACGGAGCAGAGTAATCACGGAGTGTCTTCTAGGTCATAGCTCTAGGAGCTGACGACGATGCGATGACTGGTTCGGCTGCCGAGAGTGATCTCTGAGGTGATACAAGACGAGCTCGCGTCCTCCTCAAAAGTGACTCTGGATCAGAATGAAAGTTTTGTGGTAAGTCGAAACCGGTACTACACTACCCTATTTTCATATCATCAAAGACAAGAAAACAAAGCCAAGTTAGCCTGTTTAGCAAGCGAATCCCAATTTTGATTTCGTTCATCACTTTGTCTATATTCTTCAATCAGTGCCTTCCCCGGCAACGGCGCCAAAAATGCTTGTTGGTGCCTACCAACGTTTCCACCGGGAAACAGCGATGACACCCGCAGATGCCAATTTTGGGTGGCAGTATTTCATGAACTATGAATAAATCCGCAACCGCACGGAATACCGCTGTAGCATTTTACTCGAGAGTATACCGGGGTATCATTTATATTTCCGCAGGAAAAGCGGTGAGTGAAGAGATATACAGACAAGTTGATGAACTTTATCTAGATTGGATATTCTCATGCATAAATAGGGGTAAGATAATAACATGATAGGAGGTAGTGTGACACACACAAAAACTACCCTCTTGGATAAATAAATAAAAGAAAGATAAAAGATGCTCTAGGCCAGGAGCAAGGCAGAAGTTAAAGCTCGAGTCAACTGTGCTAGGATGGCTATATCTACACTTTCTCATTGGTTAGCTCATCAGAGATTAAACTACACAATAGGGAAATCACTATCGAAGCAATGGGAGGAGCCCGTACACCCCGGCGACTTTATATACCTCCTACCCCCCATACCGAACGTGGAGGATTACTCGGGCTCGGACAGGGCTGTCACCACCTGCCGGCTACCTCTACAAACTGTGGGTATAGTTGACATCCAGCAACTCTTAGCTAATCTAGACACTTTGTGTACACTAGTAAGGGATACTCTAGCGTCCCGCGCGAAGCCCCCACCCTCCGGATGGACAGACATCACACTAGAGCAATCATACGAATACTGGAGCAGTTGATAGAGTTCTAAGAACAAAAGACTAACCATCTCCAGCATCGGGCGATCATGCAATGCAAGCATTGAATAATAACGCAACCATGACAAGAAGCATATACCCAATAACTCAGAACATACTTCAAGTAGATATCGGTAACCATAGTCTAATTCTATTACAAACGATCAAATATTACAAGAGAGAGCTAGAGATGAACCCATACCAGACTCTCGAGCAACTCCGGCGACTCGATGACTCCTAGACTTCTCCTAAACTCCACTAAGCCTAAAAACTATGCAAGATGAGCAAGAGAGGAGAGGTGTGAGGTGTGATGTGTGTGTGTGTGTGTTCTAATTCTCTACTCACCCCCTTTGTATTTATAGCAGGGAGCCACGGGTGAGAACCATTGCAACCGTCGTAGGGGACCAATGGGGAGGCGCCACGTGCCTTGGTTGAGGCGGTGGGGCCCACAGGCCAGGTCGGCCGCCCTGTAGGTCGGTCGGCCTGCCCGAGCCACCAACTGCCCCCAACTTCTTTTGGCAGGCTGTCCTAGGCCTCCTTGTCTGATCCACGTTGGGGTTGGTCTGTCTTGACTTCATTTGGATTGGTTCTTGGGCTACATTTGGTCCATTTGAGCCTGAATCGTTGCTCTGATATTTTCTGTGATTTTATGTCGGGCCAAAATGTGCTTGCAACCTGCATATTATCTCCAAAATACAACTTGCATTTTCTAAAAGGTAAAGTGTGGTTTAGGGACTTTATTGACTAAGGATGCGTGTAAGAAATGCAAACTTTCATGATTTTCTGATCAAGTTGATGCCTGAAAATGATCGTTAGTGAGCATCAACAGGTACAATAAGGGCGCACCGACCTTCTACAAAAACAAGAACCACTACCAGCAGGACACAGCCGTGGAACTCACCGACGACACGGGCCAGCGCGTCTTGTTCATGTAGTCCTGTGGTGACTTCAAATGGCAGAGGCGTTACTTGGACGATTTGATTAAAGCAAAGAAGGTCCAGCTACGTTTAGATGATCAAGATGGGATTCAAGAAGTCCAGTCCATGGAGCAGATCCATGCAGCTGGGAGCTCTGTTGCCATGGGACCCCTCGGTGATGGCTTAGTGAAGACCAACGAATTGGAAGCAAAGGTTGAGAGATTAACCCAAGCTATGATTTTCTGCGGTGTGTTTGCTGTAGCCCTTGTTGCCTTGGGAGTTGGTTATTTGTTGAAGTAGAATGTCACGATTAGGAGTTGGTTTCCACATTCCTAGCATTAGCTTTTGTTTGACTAGAACAACAACGTTAATTTCAAAAATAAATAAATAAAGTGTGTTTCCATAGTAAAAGACTTTGATTTTATATGCAGTTTACAAAAAGAATCAAGTAATTTCGAGGTTTTACGAGGGAGAAAGGATAATCCAAATTTCAAATTGGATATAATAAAGAGAAACTGTCATGTTCCCAACAAATGGTCGTAGCATTCATAAAGGGATTCCACTAACACCGACGTGTGGTGTCCATTGGTCAGTGTGACACCCACACCGTGGTTTTGAATTTTATGGGGCGCCAATTCTGCCGCCGAAGCCGAAAGCAATTGTGCGAAATGACCTTCCTAACCCTCGGGCAAAAGGCCCACCGGCACCCGCTACCCCATTTCTCCAGGGTATTTTTGAGAATCTCCCCCAGCTCCCCATATCTATGATCCCATCTCTAGCACTTGGAACAGTTGCGCATTTCCCCTCCAGTCCACCTCTCGCCTTTCCTCTCTGCAACTCATCTCCACCGAAGGGAACCGACCCGAAGCTTCCACCTCATCGACGACGCTAAGCGCATCGGAGCTGCTTCCCCTTCGACGACACTCATCGCACTGGATCTGCTACAACATCGACGACGGGAGGCGCATCGGATCTACTACCCCACCGGATCTGCTACAACGTCGATGACGGCCCGCTCACCAGATCTGCCACCCCTTCGACGAATCCCGTCGCACCGGCTCTGCTATAACATCGACGACGGCAGGCTCACCAGATCTGCTACCCCTTCGACGAATCCCGTAGCACCGGATCTGCTACACTCTCGTCGGCCAGTACCTCCTCACCAGATCTGATACAAGTATGAATAATGAACGATATTGACATTAGTGGATTCTTATGAGTTAATATGTTTGTAATGCTTATTAGAAGCCGCACTATTTCCCTCTTGCTTAATTTATCGAATGCTTGTGAATTCTTCCTTTCGAAGTGTACAGATTCCTAGTAAGGTCTGTGGAAAGAGGACAAGAGGTGCTGCCATGGCGCCAGGAGGTAGGCAATCGAAGAGGAAGAGGTCAATCATTCCTGCAGCTTCAACACAGGTACTGCGGTCATCATCAGCACATCAACACCCTATTCAAGGTAGCCATACGGCAGAATCGGTATAGGTTGAAGCAAGATTACTTTGTTGGCGTCCCTGGTAATGAGATCCCTGCAACCTCTCCTCTCCCCACCATGAATGATGGATAGTGGCGTCAACTTGTTAACATGTGGTCATCTCCAGAGAACAAGCAGGTATTTTCTCTTAGTGTGCTTTCAAATATGTACTTGAGCAACCACAATGTTTGCCATAAGGTAGTCCATAGCAATAACATATTCACTACAGGCTAGCTGAAATATTGTAGAAGTGGTCCATATAATAGTCCATAGCAAAAGGTACCCATAGTGCTATGGACTACCCATAAGGAAAAAACAAATATTACTCTCTTACATATCTTTCTCTCTCACTCCAGATTCCATCATGACATATCCATATACATTGTGGAAACAACAATAGCTCTGGACTACTTACACAAAAGCTATTCATATGGACTACTTAGTCCATATACATTGTGGTTGCTTATTATGATGTATACCAACACTTGCATCTCTTGCAGGGAGTTTCCGACCAGAACAAGCGAAACCGTGCTAGAGTCAAGTGGCCTGCAGCAACAGGATCTCGCTGCTACGTTGCTCAGTTGCATTCATATGTAAGTGTTAGCACTCTTGTGATGTAATCTCTCCACTCTTCTGCTTCCTTAAATGAGTACACACATGCACCTCAGATGTCTCTCGAAGCAAGACCCATTATCAGCTATTCCTGGTTTTGCTGACCACCATTTTGGTGCATCCATCAGAACAAGAACAAGGTGAACTATTTAAATGCCACTGAATTCAACGAGGAGGAACCCCAGGAGCAAGTTGGTGAAGCTGACGAAGAAATCAATGCCATGGAAGCCTTCAAGGTCTGCCATACCAGCCGCAAGAAGGGTATGAGCGACGCGGCTAGGCAAGCAGTTGTAAGTCCCAGCACATGCTTATTTTCTCTTCTAGGATTTATCTAACTTGATTGACATTTGTACATGTAATTTCTGTGTTGACACCATTTTTTGACATGTGTCAAGGAAGGTGATTTGGTGAAGGAAGGGTTGCCGATTTGAAAGAAACCAAAAGATGTACAGGATCAATACTGGCTGATAGGGTGCAGCCGATGAGCCAGAACAATATTCCATGAAGATGCTGATCCGTATAGTTTGGTGATCAGCTGATGATGAGTTGCCGATGAATCAAGAAGGGAAAAGGAAAATCCGAGTTCTGCGAAGATTCTGATGATTCGGTTGTAATTTTTAATGTAGTTTAAATTAGGAAATCTTTATCTTTGAGGTCAAGTAATATGTTTGTTGTAATCGGCTAGGACTTGTTAGCGTAGACTATATATATCAGTTGTACGGGACCGAAAAAAGTTGATACACATAAAATACAACAACTCTTTACAATTTCTTTGCACTTTACTTTTCTGTCGGCGACATCGCTATTTTCTTTTCGGCGAGTTCTTTCAAGTTGATCAAAGACGTCTCACATTCGAGCCAATTGATTTGCTGGTGAGTTTTTGTTTTACCGACTATATTTGAGCCTTAGCTACCGGGTGTATCGCTATGGCTTCGTTCAAATCTATTCAAAAGTTATCGAGTTTATCTAGGCTTTGATCTCGGACGCATCGCTGTTTTCTCGTCTACATTTATTCACAATTTATCGATATTGGCTAGATTTGTAGGTTTTTCCTATGTTTTTGGCCATTATCACACCCATCTGCTTAGAAGCATATTAGATCGTCTTTAGAATTTGTAATAATACATTGTTATCATATAAGCCGGTTTAGATCTGTTTCGAGCTACATCGTCTAAGTTACACATTTGTAGCTTAGGTCTTGTTATACATGTGCAATCGACTGTTTTATGCTGATTTTGTCATTTTTCGCATCGGCTGAATCTGCCGACACGCCCGTTTACTACGCACATGCATTTAATATCCTTTTGTCGCTTTCTGTATCGGCAGAGCCTGCCGATACGCCTGTGGGAGAGATATTCGGAATCCCAACCAATACGCTCTCGAATTTAACTTTGTTTTATCCCTTGTCAATTACAGGTCAAATTGACAGGCACGCTTGGTTGACTTTCCGAAGCTTGGCAAACACTTGCCCTCGGATTCCAGTGTGTTGATTTTTGCGTCAACACATCTTTTGACACGCCTGGTGGGACGCAGAAGCTTCAACATGACAATAATCGGTGAAGTACAAGAAGGCAACTATGTCCCCGTTGAAGAGGACAAGCTCAAGGAAGATCAACATAAGGAGTATCTTGAAGCTGTAGAGAGATACAAGTGTGAATGCCTCAAGTCATACAGCATTACCAGATCTGGTGACTGTTGACGGTCCTTAAGTGCTAAAATTAACCGTCAACTCCTGTAGCTTTTCAGGATATTTAATCAGCAAACTTAGATATAGGGCTTATAACAAATCAATTCCATGAGTTTTGGTGTATTGTCATCTGCAGGGACCCACATCTGCAAAGCAGGGAAAACACAGGAGAACACACGATAAAATGCACAAAATACTGCTACCCAGAAATGTCACTTACAAGGAGGGCCCACAAATAAGAGGAAACGGGCGCGCCACGCAAGATGCACCTGAGGATAAGGCTCAGGGCCCACCTGTCAGCCTACCAGAGGAAGCAGAGCCGAAGAACCTACACCTGGGGATCTGCCGACCCCTAGGTTTGGCCGAACCTGGACAAGCATATGTCCAGGTGCAGCTCGACGTGGAGTAGCCCCTACTCATCCTTATCCCGGGGAGATAATGTTTCCATATTAGAAGAGGATCAAGGGGGGATCTCCACTCCCCCAAGGCACCTCCACCACTATATAAAGGGCCTCTCTCCTCCCCCCTCACATTCATTCATTCATTCCCATTCATTCATCCCATTCATTCCCACCTTTCATCCATCCATCACACTTGAGGAGGAGTGGAGTAGAGGGGCTCCATCTTTGTATCATTAGCCTAGGGAGTGTGTGAGGAAGGAGTTCGGAGAAGAGCCGGACTTGTCAGCGTCTCTACGGCCTTGAACCTCTACGGATACGGTACATTTGGCGTACATATCCGGGTTCTTCTATTTGGTGAGTTATAGTAAAGTTATTCTTTTGTTCTCTTTCGTTCGCGGGTTCATCGTCCGTTCTAGTTGTGGATACTCGAGAAGAGGGCCCCTGATAAAGACGGGATAACCCTGCGCAACTCTAGAGTAGTAGTCGAAGGCATAGGCGTGGTGTCTGGGCCTTAGATTACCTTTGTTTGTCTCATACTCAGCTGGTATTGTGGGGTAGACGACAGGTGGTGATAGCTCTGCCCATCCGCTACGGAGACAGTCTGCGTGGTTAGTGCACTCGCCCCCGCCTGGGTACGACATAGAGTGATACTGGAGGTCCCTGGCAGACTAGGGTCAGACCGGTGCCTGAAGTGAACGAGTGAAAACATTAGTGTATCTTCCCTAGAGCACATCCTTAGACCAGAACCACACTACCCTAAGGTCTCTCTATCTCTTATCTTCTTCAGGGTAACCTAGTTAGAAGACAGTTACACACCCGTTCCTCGTGGAAAATACGATACCCTGAATACTCCCAGGTGAAGTGCTACAATGGTATTTCCGTGCGCTTGCTGACTTCTCTGTAAGAGTTAAGAAATACCAACAAGAATTTCTGGCGCCGTTGCCGTGGAACGGTTGCTGTAGTTATCTTCGAACCTAGTTTACCCGTGTGTCTTTTTTTTACCTTTTCTTTTCTTTTATCCTTTATTTTATTTTATCCTTATACCATGTCATCCTCTTCTGTCCACCAACTCTCTACCTCCGAGGATGAGTTCTCAGAGCCATCAACCTCTTCAAGACCTTTCACTCCATCCTCACATCATTGCCATGGTTCAGGCACAAACCTTCTCTGGACTAGAAAACGAAGATCCCGACCATCATTTGCAAGTGCTCGAGGAACTGTGTTCATGCTTAGTAATACCAGGCATGTCACAAGAATCCTTGAGGTGGAAATTGTTCCCTTTCTCTCTCGTGGGGAAAGCAGAACAATGGTACAGTCACAGCGTGAGGGCTATGATCCATGATTGGGAAGAGCTCTGAGATGACTTTTGTCTCTCGTTCTCTTTTTCATCCCACAAAACCTCTCTCCGAAGTGAAATCCTTGCATTTGAACAAGTGGAGAAGGAGACCATAGGTGCAGCATGGGCTAGATTCTCACGCCTTTTACCTTCAAGCCCAGACTGGTCTATACCCGATGCCATATCCCTACACATCTTCTACACGGGTTTAGACATGGACTCAGCCGACGATCTCGACATCTCCGTTGGAGGTTCGTTTACTCATCGATCTCCAATAGAAGGAAGATAAATCCTAGATCGCATCTTAAGAAAGTCTTGTCTTCCCTCCTACGCTTCCAAGCCCCAGCACGAGTCCCAGTCGCACCATGAGATGACCTCATCAGCCGAATCCAAACCTATACCTACCACATCCCCAGATTCGTCTGTTGAGCCCTCTCCCGAACCACGAACATCGAAGGAAGAAGAAATTTCACCTTCGAAGTTCTCTTCCCAACTCGAGAATTATCTTTATGAAATCCTTACAAATACCTCGAGTTACCTTTGTGATAAGAGACCTACGGCATCCCGCTCTTCTCCTAGAAAATCCTTGAACGAGGAATGGTTGGAGGGAATGAAACGCTCTTCTGAAGCATTTCGAATTAGCTCACCCTCCACGACCATTTCTTGTTCAATAAAAGGAACTATCGTAGAATCCCTTCATGACCCCACTGCCGAGGCCTGCATCATGTCCGAATTTCTCGCAGAAACCTTCGTAGAAACATGCCTTTAGACCCAACCGACAGACTCTTTCGAAGTCCTTCAGGACAATTCTTTGAATGTCGAGGGATCGCACGAGCAGTGCCGGTCAAGAAAGACAAAATCGTGGTTCGCTTAGACTTCCATGTCTACCCAATCATCGATTTTGATCTTCTTATAGGCTCCCCTTTAGAAAACTTTCTTCGAGAAAAATCATCGCAAGGGAGGCTCGTGCATGATTCCGGGGAAACTACTTTCACCACTCCTATCTCCTGCCCGAAAAATCCAATGTCGGAGCATCATCACAACCCATTCGAAGAGACAATGCTTATGTCACCATTTATCTCTCCAAACATTGCTTCTCCTCCTGATCCTCTCAATGACGCACTTCTCAAAGAAGACATCAGGGACGAACAATCAAATAGAATAATAGACTTTTTCGAAGCGGTTTGGATTGAATCACCCTCCACGATCATTCCATGTTCCATAAGGGGAATCGCCGTAGAAGCCCAGCTTATCCCCAACATGGAGGGTAATATCATGTCATGGCACTTGGCACACTCTCTCTTAGGTAGTATTTCGCTAAAGCCATCCGGCAAACTCTTGGAAAGTTGTCCCTTTGAACACATTCTTGAGTGCCGAGGGGTCGCAAGTGCCGTGCCAATTACTATAGACAAAATTGAGGTCAACCTTGACTTTCACATCTTTGATGTCCTCAATTTTGATCTTCTTATAGGCTGCCCTCTGGACAACCTTCATCATACATCTCTAGGGAGCCTATATGAGCAGTTTGGGAAAACGAGTTTTGCCACACCTTTCTTAGAAAATCCCTTGGCGAAGCCTTTTCCCAAGCAGAACCTGCTCAAGATGATGGTGCAAACCTCATCATTCTCGATCGAATCTGAGCCTCTTCCTTCTAGCCCACATTGTGTTGTTCTCGATCTTGATCGAGAAACAACCTTGATCTTCCACGATGAACCTCTTGCGATAGAAAACCATTGGGCTAGGGAATCTAGTGAGGCACTATCTCTGGAGTGCGAAGAAAAAGATTCCATAGATGAGCATGGTAGCTTCATCCTTGAAACACCACCACCATGCTCTTTTAGCACCCCTCCAGAGTCAGCCACTTGTTGCACCACGAATGCTTTCGTGAGCTACAACCTCCTTAAAACTCTCTCTAGCAAAATGTTTAGAAGGATGGTTGCAGACGCATTTGTTTATCACAAGCATTGTAAATTTCGTGGTTTCACTATCGCACTAACCCTGCAGCTGAAGCACAATTGACGGATGGTGGTGAAAGCGGTGGCTACATTACCAATTGATAGCTACAGGAAGAGGCCCCCGTGGTCAAGCTTGTGACCTTAAACGAAGCGCTACCGGGAGACAGCCCGGATTATCAAAAAAGGGAATATTTAAAAAAAAAATTCCTTCTTTATAATAATAATCATGATCATGTTTTCTGTTTAGTATGCACCTTCGGTTATTCTTGGCCCTAACCATTGCAGGTTAAGATTAAGAAGAACAGGGGGACATACGATGACCGGGAACATGGGGACTGCATCAACACTTTGGTACATCTGCGACGGAGCACACTCTGAAGGAGGCACCAACACCGCACACTTGATTTAGTGTCGTATGACACAATCCAAATGTGGGGGAGATTGGTAATCACCTTGCAATAAGATCCATCCGTACCAGGGTTGGTATTAGCCTGCTCTTCTAAAGAAAAATAAAAAAAGAGAGATGAAGAAAGAGAAGGAAAACAAAAAAAGAGTGAGTAAAAAAAAGAAAAAAAAAAGAAAGAGAAAAAAAGCGGGTATATAAAAAAAAGAGAAAGAAAAGGAGTGAGAAAGGAAGGTAGTGAGAGTGAGCCAGCTAGCTCTACACACATCAAAGGCTGTCTTGTGTGCACAGCTTCAAGTTGTGGCATTACACTTCAGCAGAAAAACATTTCACCGCCTGCTCCACCCAACTTTACTCTCGCACACTTGCAAAGCGTTGCCATAACTCTCATCTGCTGCCAGCTTTGCATAGTGTCGTTAGCAGCCCCAATGCATGCAAAGAAGAGGAATGTTCCTCTTATGATCCGAGGCTTTGCTACTCCACCCCATTTGGCACATGCTCATACGCAAAGAAAGGAGACGTACTTTGCACCTCCAATCCCAAAGCACTGTGCCAACGGATCACCAAGCCCACATCAAGTGGAAGGAACCATTGCCAACCAGATGCGACCGTGCCACCACTGCAGCAACTCCAAGACTTACATCCATATATGTTGCTGGTAAGTATGCTCAGGTATGTACTAAGGTAAGTCAATGTTCATCCATCCTTCATTCATATTTATCTCCTTTTGAATATAGCTTGATGCATACAACCTTTGCCTATTTTTTGGTATGCTCTGGTTTTAGCCTAGCGCTTGGGATCTTTCATCAAATGAGGCTTCGTGTCAAATTTGATTAATGATCCATCAGAGTTCATACTTTCATAGGCATTGGATGTATATATTTTGCGGACTAACCCCTGCAGGGAAGACTTCAAACAGATAGGGAAGTCCTGAAGCTAAATTCATACCGGAGGTAAATCAAGGCTCGAGATGTACACCAAAAGAAAAAAAACAAATGCACAACGAACAATGGAGGCACAAATCACCTTTCGAGGTGCACTGTGAGTATTTTGTCAAAATGCCCCTTTGTCTTCATGCATTTTTATCCCAACCTTGTTTGAGTTTTCTGAAAAGATAAAAAAATTTGCTGAACAGCAATAAATACCCTTTTAAAAAAAAGTATATCTCTCTCTTGAAAAAAATGATGAAATAAAATAATGGCAAACACTCTGGGATCCATGGCTTTTCAACCCTTCAATTTAATTTTCCTTAGAGCATGGATGTGAACAACTAATCTCAAGGCAAAGATGAAATTCCTTCAAAATTCTTTAAACATGCCTCGAGTATTTGTTGTCCACTAACCTTTTGCAGGGAATAAAAAGAAAACGACCAAGGAGTAGCATGCAGCAACCAGATACTCATACAACACTCCCTAATTCCATGGAGGACAGGTGCACGAGGAACTAAGAAGAACAAAGTGCAAAGCTTTGCTTCACAAAGCTTAGCTATTGCATTATCGTTCATGCTAGGTAAGTTCTTTCAGGTATGAATCCCGTAACTCATGCATCCTCATGTCATGCTTTCACCCTGCTAAATTACCCATCACGCCTAGTTTGCCATGAAAAAGAAAAAAAAACATAGAAGCAATAAAATAAAAAAATAGAATATAACTAAAAAGAAAAATAATAAAAGAAATTTAGGCCTTTTCAAATACTTGTTCAATAAAAGTTTAGACTCCCCGGTGTTTACAACCGGCAGAGTCCTTGCTTGTTTCCACCTTTTGTTCTTTTGTTGAATAAAAACAGGTACAAGAATAAGTGTGGGGGAGATCTCTCAAAAGCACAAGGAGAAAACTCACTTGAGATCTCTCCCCCAAAATGCTGCACAACACCGACAGACCACCTCCAAGCAACATGCCCAAGACAGGACCTAGCAGGCCAACTAAAGGGGCGGCCGGGCCCTCGAGGCCCGCTGAACTCCTAAGGAGGCATGTACAGCCCTTCTTCATCCATCATGCTTGTTTGCATCCTAAACTCACACCCCCCTATTCAAATGAATTCAGATCTAAAACTTCAACTCCAAATCAAAATGCAAAGAAGGGCCTTGCACTCCATGCGCTTTCATGAATAAATTTGCATACTCTTTATTCCTTGCATTCTCTCTAGTTCTTGTGAACAATCATTATCATAGGGAACCCATGCTATCTAAGTAATTGACAAATGTGATATGATTGGATGAATGGAACCATGCTCTTCCTTGCAAAGTACTTGGGATTTCTTTTGAAAAAAAAGAAGCACAATGGCTTGTCTCCTCAAAGTACAAATTCCTACCAAGGCCAAAGTTAGATTTTCATGATCAAACCCTCATATGCAGTTTAACTTTGCTTTGAGTTTTGTCAAAATTTTAACCCTTGTTTGAGACTTGTCATACTCTCATGATCAAGATCACGTACACGTCCACTCACATGCTATACTTCTATACTAGAAGATAGCAAGCATTTCAATCCACTCACAAAATAAAACTCCAAGTTTTTTATTTGACTCTCTCTCCAAGGTTATCATCAAGGATATGGGCTATAAAAAAGAAATAAAAGATGCATACCCAAAGAAGGTATGCCACATGCCCAAAAGGCATGACAATGAAAAAAAAAGAGAGAAAAGATGCATACCCAAAGAAGGTATGCCACATGTCCACAAGACATGTCAAAAAAAAGGAAAAAGAAGAAAGAAGAAAAAATATATATATAGCCCATGTCCAAGAAAAAAAATACAAAGAGAGAGAGAGATAGATCATCCAATGGAGTTCATCCGCTATCCACCAAAAATATTTCACACACTTGCACCTCTTGATCAGGTTGTATGACTCGTTTCTGCTTGGATCTTGTTTTTGACTTAACAACATAAGCAAAGCAAACGTGCCTCTTTACCCCTACCTTGAGCTCCACATAAGCTGTATTAGATGGTAGGAGAAAAGAAGGCAACAACTTTGCCTTGGTGAGGTTCTAAAACCAAAAGAGAGATTCAAGAGAATAATTTGACGAGCAAGACTATGCTTTTGTTTTCAAAAATAAAACCCAAGTTTCTGAGCAGGAAGAGCTAGGAACCTGAAGTCTGCTTTCGTTCTGTTCTTCAATTACCCAAGAAAGCATGGTAGACACTCAAAAGTTCACAAGAATTGGAAGAAGCTTGGAATAACTTGTATGCATGTTATGTTCAAGGAGTGGCATCCGCCTTAGTTCTTCAAACTTTACTCGAGGACGAGCAAAGGGCTAAGTGTGGGGGTGTTGTTGACGGTCCTTAAGTGCTAAAATTAACCGTCAACTCCTGCAGCTTTTCAGGATATTTAATCACCAAACTTAGATATAGGGCTTATAACTAATCAATTCCACGAGTTTTGGTGAAATGTCATCAACAGGCACCCACATCTGCAAAGCAGGGAAAACACAGGAGAATACATGATAAAATGCACAAAATATTGCTACCCAAAAATGCAACTTAAAAGGAGGGCCCACAAATCAGAGGAAACGGGCGCGCCACGCAAGATGCACCTGAGGATAAGGCTCAGGGCCCACCTGTCAGACTACCAGAGGAAGCAGGGCCGAAGAACCTACACCTGGGGGTCGGCCAACCCCCAGGTTCGGCCGAACCTGGACTAGCGTATGTCCAGGTGCAGCTCGACATGGAGTAGCCCCTACTCATCCTTATCCCGGGGAGATAATGTTTCCATATTAGAAGAGGATCAAGGGGGGATCTCCACTCCCCCAAGGCACCTCCACCACTATATAAAGGGCCTCTCTGCTCCCCCCTCACATTCATTCATTCATTCCCATTCATTCATCCCATTCATTCCCACCTTTCATCCATCCATCACACTTGAGGAGGAGTGGAGTAGAGGGGCTCCATCTTTGTATCATTAGCCTAGGGAGTGTGTGAGGAAGGAGTTCGGAGAAGAGCCAGACTTGTCGGTGTGTCTTCAGCCTTGTACCTCTACGGATACGGTACATTTGGAGTACATATCCGGGTTCTTCTATTTGGTGAGTTATAGTAAAGTTATTCTTTTGTTCTCATTCGTTCGAGGGTTCATCGTCCGTTGTAGTTGCGGAAACTTGAGAAGAGGGCCCCTGATAAAGACGGGATAACCCTGCACATCTCTAGAGTAGTAGTCGAAGGCATAGGCGTGGTGTATGGGCCTTAGATTACCTTTGTTTGTCTCGTACTCAGCTGGTATTGTGGGGTAGACGGCAGGTGGTGACAGCCCTGTCCATCTGCTACGGAGACAGTCTGCGTGGTTAGCGCACTCCCCCCCCCCCCCCCCGCCTGGGTACGACATAGAGCGATACTGGAGGTCCCTGGCAGACCAGGGTCAGACCGGTGTCTGAAGTGAACGAGTGAAAACATTAGTGTATCTTCCCTAGAGCACATCCTTAGACCAGAACCACACTACCCTAAGGTCTCTCTATCTCTTATCTTCTTCAGGGTACCCTAGTTAGAAGACAGTTACACCCGTTCCTCGTGAAAAATATGATACCCTGAATACTCCAGGGTGAAGTGCTACAACGGTATTTTCGTGCGCTTGCGGACTTCTCTATAATAGTTAAGAAATACCAACAGTGACGTGATCAAGAAGTTTGATCTTCCATCCTTCCAGCCGTTGACAGAGGCGTAGCGTGAAAACAAGATGATAGACACAATATCTCAAGCTATGGCCCAAGCATTCATCAAGAGCGCAGCAGTCATGGGCAATACAGTGCACAATGCAGTAGTCAAGACTTTTGCAGAGGGCACGTTCCTAGGTTGCATGGGTCCTTGCTATATACAGCCAGATCAGATGAATTATGTGCCTCTAGAGGTGTCTATGACAGCAGCTTTGTCGGCTCAAAATAGCCAACTAGAAGCGAGTAACAGTCAAGCGTCAACGCAAGCTATTGCTGCAACATCGACAGTTCCAACGGCTCCTATCTATTCGACTACTCCGCCTATTCCTACAGCTGTGCAAGGGGGATCTGCGCCTGGATTTCCAAAAGGATGGAATCTGGCTACTGAATATGGTATGCCACCTGAGTTCTTTACTCCACCGCCCATTGCACAGTTTAATGCATCGGTTACTCAACCGATGGTTCCTCAGTCTAATGCATCGGCTACTCAGCCGGTGGTTTCCCAGCAAGGTGCATCGGCAGCACAGCTGAATGCTCAGAATACATGGAGTCCGCAGATGGCTGCACAGTCAAACGCATCGGCGCCACCGCCGATGACCCCACAGCAGCGTCTTTGTTGTCGGTCAAAACCCACCGGCGAGTAACGACAGGAAACACGAAGAGCCGGGAGGCTGCCGAGGCACTGGCTGGCACCGGTCCCTCAGTCAACGGCCCAGATCCTAGCACACGCCGATGCTTCCGGAGATGCAGGGCATGCCACCTGACCTATACCCGATCAGGAAGGTGCAAACATGCTTTCGACGATTTGCCTACATGCACAAACACGTGTAAACATTAGTCCGAGCCGTGGTCGGCTCCCCGGGACGACTCTTGCATCAGCTTTAAAGAGCCGATCGAGTCCCGGTGTAAGATCAGATCTGCATATCTGGATATTAATAGATAAAGCAAATAACTGCAAAAACTACTTCAATTAGATCTAGTTAATCCAATCCACGACGGTAAAAGCTTCACTGCTAGATCGGAACATCCTACACGTAATTAGGCTTAATGATCGTAATAGATAATCAAACCTTAACCAGAAAAGAGGCCTAAGAATAAGCGAAAGCCGATTCCCGGATCAATCCCTATTAAGATCAAAGCAAAGAATCTAATATGTCGCCGGATGATCCAACCCGTTTGCAAGGCCTAACCTAGCAGATATTAAGCCGATTCTTAAGTATAAGAACAAACCATAACAGATTAGATTTACTAGATAGAAAAGAAGCAGGGTGTTGTCTCTACGCGACTAACTCTATGCAATGAGAATTAGCAAAAGATTAATACGTGGTCATGCAGAGATAACATGATATTCATAGATGATAAACAACAAGAGCATGATAGATCTACTAAAGGTCATGCTACGAACATCAGGATAACTAGTACTACTCGCCATAAAAAACGCTTCAGTACGAGTAATACCAAAGTAAAAGCAAGAACAATGCCGCCCTGATCACAAGAAGTGATCAGGGCAGCATGGCGCTACTTGGATGAAACCCTAGGATTAGGGGTGGCGGTGCGCCGAGAATTGTTGTTGCGAGACGTGATGTCGTTCTCCTTTTACATAGTCCAGAGACTTGGAAAACAATCTAAACTAACATGTCCATATTGGACTCTATCTCTAACTCAAACTGAACTTAAACCTAAAGGTACATGGCCCAGATGGCCCGAACGCCCACGCAGGAGCCGATTCGTAAGCCTTCTTTAATTTCTGCATTAAGCCCAACTCACTTGCGGCCCATTAATTAACCCTGTTAATTTATGGCGATAACACATGCCCCCCTGGTTTTGGCAATGATAATTCCAAAACCATCTCGTTGCTTCATCTTCCTATTGATGCTCATTAAAACGCACTACAACCACCACGGAAGACGCAACGTCTCTGCAGCCAGCTCCGCGCAGAATGTGAAAGTGCCGATTCATCTTCCATTTTTTTTTCTATTTAATCTCACCCCGAATCGACTCCTTTCACCACAAACTCATCTTCCTCCCTCAGCCAAACAGCGCAGAGCACCCAAACTTCCTATAGCCATGGCAATCTCCTCCTCCTCTGGCTCCAATTCCATCGGCTCCCCTCTTTCCCCCTCTTCCTCGAGTTCCTCCGTCTCCTCCCTCGACCCCATCTCCGAGAGCCGAGAGCCGATGCTGGAATACAACCCGACGGCGGCGCACGAGGCGCTCGCTCCTCTGCATTGGGATGCAGATGAGTTCGACTTCTGGGTCATCTCTGAAGACGACGAACCCAAGACCAACGGCGAGGACCTCCGGCTCCTGTTCCAGGAAGAGCTGGAGGAGAGTAGCGTCGACCACTTCTCCTGGGACAGAGTTGATTCCTCCTCGGAAGAGGAAATCGACTCCTCCTTTGACGAAGACGACCCGATGGCCGGAAGTGCCTTCCGATTCCTCGGCTCCTCCGAGGAGAGCAGCAAGGAGGAAAGCAACGGCAGCGGCGGCTGGAGCAGTGACGACGAGGCCAGCGATGGCAGCAGCGCCGACAAGAGTGACGGCAGTGACGACGGCGGCAACGTGCCGGCCCGAAACCCCAAGCGCCGTAGGCACCTAGGTACCCACGGGAGGTAGATGTAGGTAGTACTGTAGGAGTAGTACTGTAGCATAGATTGAGCCGAAGGATTCGCCCCTTTGTCAAATCGGCTCTTCCTCTTGTAAAAACTTTATCTTTAATGAATAAAGTTCCTTATCACTTAACTGCTTGCTCGGACAACCCTCCAAAAGCCGATGGCACCACATCAGGCTTTACCAATATTCAAGAGCCGACGAAATTCAAAACTGGAAGTAACCCGCATAAGAACAAAACATCACCCCCACTCTGAATCCGACTCGAAATAGATATTCCAAATCCGAGCGCAATTCAAGAATCCCGCTCCATAAGTTCGAGCGAAAACTCACAGTATCCAAAACTTGAACCAAACCCGCAAAACAACCAAACCCTAAGTCAGCAGATCTGAACCATGGCGGACTCTGAAGCTCAAACAGATCTCCAATCGTAGATACGGCAATCCTCGGCCTGAAGGTAATATTCAGCCTGTCCTTTCAACTTTCCTTAGCTCATTAATCCTCCGAATGAATTAAACTCCGAAATATGACACCATATATAAATTTCTAAATTTCTGAACTCTAGGTGTCAGACATCCTTTTGCCGCATCCTTCCAATCCCATCCTTTTGTCTTGGCCCACGAGCTCATGAAAATCCCACAGATTTAATCTCCTGTGAAGCGAATAGAATCCCCTTCGTAAGTCAAGACATTGATTTAAATTCCTAGGCCGACTGCTTAAGAGCCTGTCGTAATCCACCCGAGAGCTGGATTGCATGGTATAGCAGAGTAGCAAAAACCTATATGCCCTTGTGGCAAGAATTGAACATAGCTGATGCACTCAGTTTATCATTATCCCTACTTGATAAAGATGAAAACCTTCTGAAAACCATCGGCTATTTCTGGTCCGACAGTCTGAACTGCTTCCTCTTTGGCTATGGACCCATGACCCCTACTCTGATAGATGTTACCATGATTACTGGCCTAGACATTAGATCCCCTGATCCTGCAGCCCACAGAATGGTAGAAGTCTCCTTCAAACTTTCATCCAAGGCAGACTGCACAAACTGGAGTACTTACATGAACCAGCACATGAAGACAAAAGGTCCAGTAGCTAAAAAGGAACACACAGCCTTTTTAAATCTTTGGTTAGAATATTTTATTTTTTGTGGTCCTTCCTTAGCTCCAACTAAGAATTACCTTCCTTTGGCTTACCATCTGGCTCATGGCAACCACACCAGCCTAGGCAAACTTTTTCTTGGAGAAACATACATATGTCTCCATCTGATGACAACTAGTTTGCTCAGCCAAAGGAAACTCAGAACTGGAGGCCCTTGGTGGTTCATTCAGTTATGGGCACAACTCTGCTTCCAGCATCAGATTCCAAACTTTCAAAGCCTAGCCAAGAATTCCTTCCCCGACGAGAATGGCAAGCAAATTAGATGCACCAGCTATGACCAAGCCCTATTCAGCCTCCCTGGCAGTAAACTGAACTCGACAAAGGTCTAGACAATCCCCACTACTTTCCATTCACTGAATCTAAAGCCTTTGAGAACCCAACTACCTCCAGGCTGGATAGCTTTACCGATGACGACGACACTCGGCATCTGTATTCCCTAATGATCCAACCTGGCTTCCTCCCTGTTGGCATAAGTACTTCCAATAGAATCATCAAACCAGGTTATGAAACCTATCAACCAGTCGTAGCAGCTCGGCAATTTGGCTTAGGACAAGTCCCTCCCCACTTCCATATTCACCACTTGGTGGAGAGTAGAGCCGATTTACCCTATGGTCTTACCAGTTCAAGATGCTACAGCATGTTTGACAACATCCACATTTCAATACCAGCCGATCTGTCCTTTACTCCCTCGTCAAATGGTTTTAACACATGGTGGAGAATGTTGAAAACTCATGTATTCATAAGAGCTTTAGGCCCTCTACAGCAGCAAATTGATCCTGATTATGCAATCCCCGAGGAAGAGGTACTGAATCCGTGCACTTTTTCTAAGTCCTCCACCACTTTACTTGGCTAACCCTGCTCACCTTGCCTACAGCAACAAGATGATCTAGAACCCATGACCAGTAATGGGGAACCATTCTACTTCCTTCCAACCGCCCCTGATGTTCTTTTTTGCAAGGAATCACCGCCAATGAAGAAAGTAATAATGACTGTTCAGCCAGACTCACCCCAGTCGGCTTCTAAGCGGAGACAGACCTCTGGAAGTGCTGCCCCCCGAGTCCCAACTAAGAAAAGGAAGATCATCGCAAGACGAGTCATCAAGAAAACAGCACAACCTTCCCCGAATCAATCAGAATCCAACACCAACCAGGTAATTCATTCCTCCGAAACTTCTTCCTTACGCATATATATTCTGGTTGATTGTAATCCTATTTTCAGGACGCAGCTGGAGACACCTTCGGTACTGGAAGCCCAGCACAATAGGGAACCACCATTCATGAAGCCGACTCTAGAACAACTGAAGTCCAAGAACAGCAAGAATCAACCATCGTTTCAGCAGAAATTCGCAACGAAGGAACTGCAACAGCTGATGTACCGATGGAAGTTCAACCCGGGACTCTCGATGCTCCGATGGAGGTGCGTGACGAACAGGCTGACATAGCCGATGCCCCTGTTGCTGTCTCAAACCCAACTGAGCCGATCACACCTGGACCGACCATTGCTTCTTCCTCAGAACAGGTAACACTACATGAGCCGATTCTAAATCAGCCGATAACTCCATCGATGAACCTTGTTCCAAAACTAACTCTAATATCTCCACAGGGCTTCAATATTTCAGATTTTCTCTCCTTTGACCCAACATCAATGGGTCTGATCGCCCTTGGAGTGAAAGTACCACCATCACAGCAGCCGATTGACCTCGCGGATCAGCTTCAACACATAAAAAATCTGCTATCTGCTCCAATTAGTACCCTGGTTGACGATTCCAGTGAAATAAAGAAAATCCTCGAGCAGATAGAATCCCAACTCCCAGAGTCACTTCAGGTCAAGCTCTGGCCAGCCGGCCATCTTCCCTTCTTTCGGGCAGAGGTGAAAGCAGCACAACAGAGAATAGAACTACGTCATTCTCAAATTTCTCTGAAAGCCGACATCGCTCAAAAGTGCAAGATGCTCAACCAGAAGAAAGCAACTCCGGACGCCAAAGCCGATATCTCCACGAGTACAAGGTAACTCAATCTCCTGGAGAAAGAACTGGTGGACCTCAAAGAAAATGTCCGCACCACCCAGAGACTAATCCACGATGAGAAAGCCTCGATTGAAAACTCCAAGCAAGAAGCCCAAGAAATAACCGAGCAAATACGGGCAGAGTTCGCAGAGATAAGCACCTTGAGTCAACAGATAGTAATAGGCGATGACAAGGACAACGAAGCGATCATAGCAAGAGCCGACGCCATACGCGCAGAAGCCATCCATGCCATAGAAGGGTTCCTGAACTAGTAGAACAATTCAGAGAACATTTAATGTTGCCTGTTAAATCTGAAACTCGTACCTATTTAAAACATCTCAAGTCGATGGTTACACATCGGTTGCCTTGCTTCTCATATATATATATATATATTACTGGCTAACTCAACGTGTTGGCATGTCTCACTCATTTTTTTTACTGGCCAACTCAACGTGTTGGCCTCCCTCACTCTTTTTTTTTACTGGCCAACTCAACGTGTTGGCCTCTCTCACTTTTATTATTATTATTACTTTTTTTTGTTGGCCAACACAACGTGTTGGCCTTTTATAATACAGCCAGATGGATTTCATCGGCTCTTGTTATTCGCCTTCCCACATGCTCGGGAAATATTTCTTGAGGTGTTGGCCATTGACGGCTACAAGAAACTTGATACCGTCCAATTCTTCAAGCATGTACGCATTTCTAGGAAAGACTTGATCAACCTTGTACGGCCCATGCCAAGTTGGAGACCACTTACCATACTTCCTATCTTTAGTTCCCAATGGTAGCACTGCCTCCCAAACCAGGTCTCCGACCTGGAAATCTTTTGGCTTGACCTTTTTGTTGTATGCACAAGCGACTTTAGCCTTGTTTCCCTTGATCTTCTCAAGTGACTAAAGTCTTAGCTCCGTGAGATCCTCCACATTGTCCCTCATCAAGGCTGCATACTCCTCAGCCGATAGATCATTCTGGAACTCAACACACCTCGATCCGGCCGTGATCTCCCATGGCAACACAGCGTCTTGACCGTAGACCAGATGGTATGGTGACGTCTTGATGGATCCGTGACACGAAATACGATATGCCCACAAAGCCTCTGACAACACCTCGTGCCAGCGCCTAGGATATTCATCGATCTTCCTTTTGATCAGCTTGATAAGGCTCTGGTTGGATGCTTCAGCATGTCCATTAGCCTGGGCATAATATGGGGATGATCTGATCAGCTTGAACCCCGTGTCATCGGCGAACTTCCTAAATTCCTCCGATATAAAGACCGATCCTCCATCAGTCGTAATGGTCTGGGGAATCACAAACCTATGAATGATGTGCTCTTTAACGAAACTGATCACATCTTTCGATGCCATCGACCTCATGGGTACCGCCTCCACCCACTTCGTGAAATAATCCGTGACAGCCAACACCCATTGGTGACCTTTGCTGGATGGCGGGTTGATCTGGCCAATCATATCCATGGCCCAACCCCTGAACGGCCATGGCTTAATGATAGGATTCATTACTAATGCCGGCACCATCTGAATCTTGCCGAATCTCTGACATGCCTGACATCCCTTGTAATATTTACAGCAGTCCTCAAGCATGGTAGGCCAGTAATATCCCGATCGCCTAATCAGCCACTTCATCTTATGAGCCGATTGATGAGTACCGCAGGCTCCCTCATGAACCTCATGCAAGAGCCGATTCAACTCAGAAGGCCCCAGACATTTAAGCAGCAGTCCTTCCAAAGTCCTGTAGAACATATCATCCCCTATCAGAACATACTTCATAGCTTTGAGTCTTATCCTTCTGGGTGTCCCCCGAGCCGAATCCTTCAAATAATTGAGGAAATCGGCTCTCCAATCTCCAGGTTCTAGAAACTGAACCTCTACATTGACCCCATCGGCTGTTTCCTTGTATACGGAAGCCATTTGTGCCAAGTCATTGGCTTCATTGTTCAAAGTCCTACGTATCCAGTGGAAATTAATGTACCTGAATTGTGACATCAACTCACGGCACAGCATCCATATCGGAAAAAGAGCCTCGCTCTCACATCTGTATTCTTCCGTGAGCTGAGAAATCACCAGCTTTGAATCCCCAAATATTTCCACCGCTTCTGCACCAGCTTCCAAGAGTAATTCCATCCCTTTGCGAACGGCCTCATACTCTACTAAATTATTGGTGCAAGGAGTAGTCACCCTGATGGAAAAGGAATAAGTCGCCCCTCGAGGCGATACCAAAAGAATTCCTACACCGCACCTATCATCACACGCCGATCCGTCGAAAAACATGGCCCATGGATGTATGAAAAGTGCAGCCACATCAGTGCTGATCTTGTCTGCAATGAGATCCGCCAGTGCCTGTCTCTTGACTGCCTTTGCCGGTTGATATCGGATATCAAACTCTGACAGCGCAAACATCCACTTTCCGAGTCAGCCTTTCAGAACAGGAGCCGACAACATATGCTTTATGACATCCAATTTGCAAATAACGATTGTTTCCGCCGATAGCAAAATATGACGAAGCTTTGTACATGTAAAGAATAAACAGAGACAAAGCTTTTCAATCTCAGGGTACCTGGTCTTAGCGTCCAACATGCGCCTGCTAAGGTAGAACACAACCCTTTCCTATCCGTCATGCTTCTGAACCAGCACCGAGGCGATGGAGGTGTCGCCTACGGATAAGTATACGTAGAAGGGCCTGTCTTGCTGTGGAGGAACCAAAACTGGAGGCTTCGACAAGTATTCCTTGATTTCATCGAAAGCTTGCTGCTGCTCTGCTGCCCAGTGAAATTCATCATCGGACTTGATTTTCACGAGACCCATGAATGGCTCGATACGTCCAGACAGATTGGAGATGAATCGTCTGACAAAGTTGATTTTGCCGATGAGCTTCTACAACTCCTTCTTCGTAGTAGGCGGCCTCATCGTCCTTACAGCTTCTTGACTTTTTAGGCCGATTTCAATCCCTCGCTCATGTACCAGGAATCCTAAGAACTGACCGGCAGATACACCAAAGGCGCATTTCTTTGGGTTCATTCTGAGCCCAAACCTCCGAGTCCGCTCCAATACCTTACACAAATCTTCCAGATGTCCCCCAGCTGATGTGGACTTGACCACGACATCATCAATGTAGATTTCTACCAGTTTGCCGATGAGATCATGAAAAATGTAATTCATGGCGCGTTGATATGTCGCACCGGCATTTTTCAATCCAAAGATCATAACCAAGTACTCGAACAAGCCGACCGCGCCTGGTACTCTGAATGCGGTCTTGCTTATATCCTCTGGGGCCATGAAGATCTGGTTGTAGCCGGCATTACCATCCATAAAGCTTAGCATTTTGTGACCGGCAGCCGCATTGATCAATGTTTCCGCGACGGGCATCGGATACTCGTCCTTTGGCGTTGCTCTGTTGAGGTCTCTGAAATCCACGCAGACTCACCATCAGCCATCCTTCTTTTGTACAGGGACCACGCTGGAGATCCATTCTGCATACCGACATAGCCTGATGAACCCTGCATCCAACATCTTTTGCACCTCTTTCTTAACCTCCTCTAGGATTTCGGCCTTCATCTGTCGTGCTCGTTGTTGAAACGGCCAAAATCCTTTCTTAAGCGGGAGCCGATGTTCGATGATGCTTCTATCCAGACCGGGCATTTCAGTATAATCACACGCGAAACAGTCTAGGTATTCTCTCAATAGCGCTATCATCGGCTCACGCAGGCTCGGGTCTAACTTTTTGCTAATAAATGTTGGTCGTGGCTTATCCCCGGGACCTATATCAACTTCCTCCAAATCGTCAGCTGATGTAAACCCGTACCCCAACTTGCCATCGCCTGTAAAATCAACTGTGGACGCAGGCAACTCGTCGTCATCTGCCATGACGACAGCAAATACGGAGAGATAACAAAAGAAAATTTTCGGCCGACCGCACGGGCTGGCCGTTTCTGTATTACCATTCGAAACTGAATGCTCATCAACTAACCAACTGCCAGAGCAGGCTATTGTTTGTTCGTAATGTAACAGTTTCAACTCCAAATAAGAATTATCTACTTTTTGGGGCCGGTCACTGGGACTGGCCTCTCTAGACCTGCTGAATTCCGTAGCGTGCCAGGATGTGTTTATTCTGTGAGGCCAGTGGATTAGACCAGCCTCAATCTATTGTTTTTGTCGCTTTGATCCGATCACAGTCTTCTAGCACAATCCCTGAGATCGGCTCTTGTCCTTCCGCGTCCCAGGCGTTCATGTCTGCGAGCGAAACCTCGCTGGAGTCATCTGCACGAACCACCTCCACTTCGTCGCCATCCCATTGAACCAAACACTGGTGCATTGTGGAAGGAACACAATAATTGGCGTGAATCCAATCCCTCCCAAGTAGCACTATGTACGTACTCTTACTGTTGATGATGAAGAATGAAATTGGGATGGTCTTGCGGCCAACTGTCAACTCCACATTGAAGACGCCCTTTGCCCCCGATGGCTTCCCGTTGAAATCATTGAGCATTACGTTGGTCTTGATAAGGTCAGCAGCAGAACGACCCAATCGGCGCAGCACTGAATACGGCATCAAATTAACTGCATCGCCAGTGTTGACCAACATCCTTTTCACAGGCTTGCCATTGATGAGGCCCTTGAGATATAACCCCTTCAGGTGTTTGTAGCTTTTTTTCCTTGGGCTTCTCGAAGATGATTGGCTGGGGGCCAAGATCGAGCTGTGCGACGGCCAATTCCTCTGGTTGGGGCGCCCGAAACTTTGATGGGAGCACGAACACCATATTCACATCAGCCGATGGCTTCTCATCGGCTTTTGGCTGCTTGGGGCACCACTCCCTCCTTGGAGGGCGCCTTTCCACCCTTCGCGGGTGCCTGACTTGCTCCGTGAGATTTGGACGCGCCTTCCTCAGCACGTTGAGGTATCTTGCTTCCGCCTCTTCGAGATTGCGTAAGCGCTGCACTCTGTGCTTCTGCGAGCGACTGAGTCCGTCAGGACACCATCGTGGATGATGATACTTATCCTCTCCTTTGAGCTCAAGATCATCCCTGGATGGCCGCTCAACATGGTCGTCGTGACGCGCTTTGGGCCCCAAGCACCGAAACTCCGACGTCTCGCCTGACTGGCGTCCCCGAGGCCTGCACTCAAGGTAATCATCGATAGTAGGCAATCGGCTCATGCCAGAATTCCAACAGTACCTGAAGAACGGGCAATGCCAGTGGTCGCGCACAGCCTGGCGCCTCCCCAGCGTTCTCCCCGCGTGGTGCTCGTACTCCTCCTCTTCCGATTCATACCGGTGACGCAGCTTGTACTGATACTCGTATTTTTCAAGAAGCCGATTGGAAGCTAGGAGTTGATTGCGGATGTGACGCACTTGTTCTTCAGTAATATGTTGCTGCTCTGACTCGTCTTCATCCTGGGGCCGTTTGCCAGAATCGACCTCTCTAAACCTCTGCTCGTCACGGTGGTGTATGGGTCCCGCCATGTTAATCTGGAACGCAAAATTCTGGCCCTCAGGTCTAAGATCCGACAGCTCCACCACGTTAGCCTGTGGGAACAACTGTCAACCTTCATCGTGTGTTGGGCCATAATTAATCGGCCTTGCTCAATAGCCGATTGGATCTGCCGACGCAACTCCTTGCAGTCATTCGTGGCATGGGTGAACGAGTGGTGCCACTTGCAGTACGGCCTCCCCTGCAGCTCTTGCGTCGTTGGCAGCTTGTGATTCTCTGGGAGCTTCAACTGCTTTTCCTTGAGCAGTAAGTCGAATATCTGCTCTGCCTTGGCCACGTCAAAATCAAAGCCCTTCACAAGCCCCTTCTGTTTGATCCACTTGCACGGGACGGGGTTTACCCCCCGGGTCCACTCTACCACAGTCACTTCTTGTTCCCCGCTAGAATCATCAGAATCATCTGCTTGGGCCATATTAACATGTCGCTTGAATTTTTCCTAGTATAGCTCAGGGTGATAGTGTTCATACGTTGTGAGCTTCTGTACCATGTGTGCTAGAGAGGTGAATTCCAACTGAAATGCCAGATCCTTGATCGGCTTAGCGAGCCCCAGAACTACCAAATCGACTGCCTCCTTTTCTGTTATGCGCGTTGAGTAGCATTGATTCTTAACCTCTTTGAAGCACTGCACGTACTCCAACACACTTTCCCATCGCTTCTGCTTGACTTGGGCGAGGTCGGCAATCCCGGCTTCAGCAGCCTCTGAGTGATACTGGGTGTGGAACTGATCTTCCAGCTGCCTCCAAGTGTGGATCGAATCTGGGGCCAATGATGTGTACCATCCAAAGGCTGAGCCCGTGAGAGACTGGCAGAAGAACCGGACCCTCAGAGGATCCGATACTGAAATCATCCCGATGGAGCTGACCCATTCTGACCCGCTGAACTTGGTGAACTCCGAGAGCCAATACTTGGGTGGCAACGGGATCAAGTCATAGTCGCTTGGGTACGGCTTGGAATAGCCGATCGCTTTTCTCTTGGGCAGAATGTTGAACTGGTCCCTTAGTATTGCACTGATCTGCTCCACACAAAAGAACTCCTGGGGCCGAGGGCTCAGAACTCGGCCCGGTATCGTACTTCGCTAGCCATGCTTGTTTCTCCGCATTTGTCCCTGAAGCTCCTATACTCACCAGCTGTCCTGCGTGTGTTGGGTTGATGTTGTCAGGTATGTACACGCACGTGTAGCCATGTGGGATCTCCTTAGGCGGCTCGCTCAGGAACTGGCCCTCCCCGGGATCACCGCCGATCTTGTAGACGATGTAGATCGGCGAACTCTGCGGTCCTGGAGTTGTGAGCGAGTATGGCAATGGCGGCCTAGACTGAAGTGTGGCCTCTCCCCTGTGACTCCCCGGGATTGGTCCCGATGGGGAGTACTGGTTCTTGATCACCTCCTGGACGACGCGATGTGCCACACGCTCGAGCTCGTTCACCAGGCTTTATTAGTGGCGATGAAGCGAGTGAGCCACCATGTAGTTCATCTCCTGGCGCAGGGCTCTGGTGCGCTCCTCTGACGGTACGGACAGGTCAACGTTGTCAAGAGCGCCTTCGGGTGAGAACCCCTTCCACCAGATGCCGTGGTTGCGGGTCGTCTCGAAAGAGCCGATGAGATCGGCTTCGAACTGAGCTTTGACCTCATCATACTTCTGCTGGTGTTCGGGGGTCAGCTCTTCATACATGACAGGGTTGGTGTCGGCGGAACTGGTGCTTGGTTTTGAGGTCCAGTCATCCCGGTGGTGGACGTTGTTGCTGATAAAGGTCCCACCAGGCATGCCAGAATGTGTTGTCGGTCAAAACCCACCGGCGAGTAGCGACAGGCAACACGAAGAGCCGGGAGGCTGCCGGGGCGCTGGCTGGCACCGGTCCCTCAGTCAACGGCCCAGATCCTAGCACACACCGATGCTTTTGGAGATGCAGGGCGTGCCACCTGACCTATACCCGATCAGGAAGGTGCAAACGTGCTTTCGATGATTTGACTACATGTACAAACACGTGTAAACATTAGTCCGAGCCGTGGTCAGCTCCCCGGGACGAGTCTTGTATCGGCTTTAAAGAGCCGATCGAGTCCCGGTGTCAGATCAGATCTGCATATCTGGATATTAATAGATAAAGCAAATAACTGCAAAAACTACTTCAATTAGATCTAGTTAATCCAATCCACGATGGTAAAAGCTTCACTGCTAGATCGAAACATCCTACACGTAATTAGGCCTAACGAGCGTAATAAATAACCAAACCTTAACCAGAAAAGAGGCCTAAGAATAAGCGAAAGCTGATTCCCGGATCAATCCCTATTAAGATCAAAGCAAAGCATCTAATACGTCGCCGGATCATCCAACCCGTTTGCAAGGCCTAACCTAGCAGATATTAAGCCGATTCTTAAGTATAAGAATAAACCATAACAGATTAGATTTACTAGATAGAAAAGAAGCAGGGTGTTGTCTCTACGCGACTAACTCTATGCAACGAGAATTAGCGAAAGATTAATACGTGGTCACGTAGAGATAACATGATATTCGTATATGATAAACAACAAGAGCATGATAGATCTACTAAAGGTCATGCTACGAATATCAAGATAACTAGCACTACTTGCCATCAAAAATGCTTCAGTATGAGTAATACCAAGGTAAAAGCAAGAATAATGCCACCCTGATCACAAGAAGTGATCAGGGTAGCATGGCGCTTACTTGGATAAAACCCTAGGATTAGGGGTGGTGGTGCGCCGAGAATTGTTGTTGCGAGACGTGATGTCATTCTCCTTTTACAAATGTCATAGGGTACATATTTATAGTCCGGAGACTTGGAAAACAATCTAAACTAACGTGTCCATATTGGACTCTATCTCTAACTCAAACTAAACTTAAACCTAAAGGTACATGGTCCAGATGGCCCGAACGCCCACGCAGGAGCCGATTCGTAAGCCTCCTTTAATTTCTGCATTAAGCCCAACTCACTTGCGGCCCATTAATTAACCCTGTTAATTTATGGCGATAACAGTCTCGCAATCCTTCTCCAGCCCAAGTCTCCTTTAGATATTCCGATTTCATAGTTTCCACATCATGGTGGAATCAATTGGGTTTCCCAAGACCAGGCGACTTGAGCATTGCGATATGAACGTTCCATACATGGATTCTACGGGTCAACAGTCAGCTAGTCCATCGGCTCAGCAGCCGGCGACCACTTCTGCACTGGCAATGACTCAGCAGTCGCCGAATCGGGTGGCTCACCAAGCACATCAAATATCATCGGCACGACGGCCGATGACTCCTATGTCACCACAACCTGCGATGGCAACAAATACAGCAAACATGGTTTATCCTTAGCAGATACCAATGGTTGATCAGCAGGTTGACTGGACTTCCAAGATAGCTAAAGTAATGAGGGAACAGTTTGGATTAAGGCCAAAGCAGCAATCTGTCATGTACAAGACTCCCAATCCTTTGACATATGATCAGATTCCTCTCCCACACAAATACAAGATGCCTGACTTCACCAAGTTTTTAGGGCAGGGAGAGGTTTCTACAATGGAGCATGTTAACAGATTCCTTTTGCAGTTGGGAGAAGCAGCTAATCAGGATGCACTCAGGGTTCAGTCGTTCTCCTTGTCTTTATCTGGATCGGCCTTTGCATGGTTCACCACTTTACCAGCAAACTCTATATTATATTGGACTGATCTAGAAAGGCAATTCCATCAGTTCTTCTTCTCTGGAATTACTAAATTAAAGTTGACTGATTTGACTAGCTTGAGGCAAAGGAGTGATGAATCGGTGGCTGCTGTCATTCAGAGGTTCAGAGATGTCAAGAACCGATGCTACAGTTTGGTTCTGTCAAATCAGCAGTTGGCCGATGCAGCTTTTAATGGACTTTTACCGCACATCAAAGATAAATACGCGTCGCAAGAGTTTGAGAGCACCAGCCAGAATGCAAGCCAGATGACAGGAGAGACTCAGTTCTACGAGTCTAAGAAGCCTTTTCAAAAGAAGGTGAATTTAGTGGAATATTTCGCTGACCATGATTCTGATGAAGAGCAAGAAGTAGTCGCATCGGCTGAATGGATTCAGAACAACAAGAAGCCAGTGATGTGTCCGTTTGGGAAAAAAGAACCCGAGTCGTACGGGTTTGATATTACCAAAGCCGACAAGATCTTTGACTTGTTATTGTCGGAAAGGTTGATTAAGTTGAAGCCATATCATAAGATCCCGTCGGAAGAGGAGCTTAAGAATATGAAGTACTGCAAGTGGCACAATGCCACGTCGCATGATACAAATGAGTGCAAAGTCTTTCGACAACAGATTCAATTGGCTTTTGAGTAAGGGAAGCTGAAATTTGAAACTCCTAAAAGGATGATGAAGATTGATCAGCATCCGTTCGCCACCAATATGGTGGACATGGCCAAAGACAAGAGTCTTCCTCAAGCCAAGATCCTGACATCATCATCGGCCAAGAGGACTGGAGCTGTGGATCCCAAAGCACAGATAACGGCCGATGAAGTCAAAGGAAAGGGTCGACAAGAAGAGGCCGAATGTTCTTCGGCACCATGGAGGCGTGTCACGTCTCAGATGCTGTTGAACAAGTTCAAGCATGACCGTGAAAGGCAGCAGCGCAAAGAAGATGAGGCGCGTCATGAGAAAGAACATTGGAGGTGTCCTTTCTTTGTTTACTACTGGGAAGAAGGGTTGACATTGCCATTGGCATATGATTGTCCCGAATGCAACGGTCAAGGAAGCCGATCATATAAAAAGCCACGTCATGATGATGAACCTTACAGACGTGAGTGTACTCCTGTGCATGATCGGCTAGGAAAAAAGGTATCAGTGCATGATCGACTGGAGGGCAGGACCGTGCTACATGATCCTGCTGGAAGAAGAGTGCCCACGTATGATCGGCTAGAACAAATGGCCGATGACAGGGTGCAGGATGATCAGCCGATGCGTAGAGATCCAGAATGTGAGCAGCATTCAGGTTGCACTAGTCAACCTTAATGGTGTCCAGGAGGTTTGAACAGATCACAAAAGAGGCGTGTTCAGAGACTACGCCAACTAGAGATCATAGAGGAAGAACAAAGACAAACTTTGGGCAAGAAGGAGTCAAGGCACATGTCTGGTGTGTCAAAGCTAAGGCTGATGATGAATAAAATGATAATTCATCGGCTGATGATGATTCTACACCGATCCAAGCAGTCGGTTCTTCGGAGAGATCCTGATGGATGAGTTCCTAGAAGAAGAAGGAAAGTTGGGACATGGGTTCACGTCGGCCGATTTGCTAGAAGAGATCGATATTGGAGATGCTGATAGACCAAGGCTGACGTTTATTAGTGCTAATTTGGATCCCGAATACAAGCAGGAATTGAATAATTTATTAAAGGAATACAAAGATTGCTTTGCTTGGGAGTACTATGAGATGCCCGGTTTGGATAGGTCTATTGTTGAGCATCGTTTATCTATAAAACCGGGATATCGGCCATATCAGCAAGGAGCAAGATGGTGCAATCCTAAGATTTTGCCAGATATAAAGGCTGAAATCACACGGTTAATTGAAGCCAACTTTATTCGGCAATGTCGCTATGCCGAATGGATTTCTAATGTGGTTCCTGTTTATAAGAAGACTAGAAAATTGCGAGTATGCAATGATTTTAGGAATCTTAACAAAGCCACACCGATGGATGGTTATCCTATGCTGATAGCTGACATGCTGATAGATACTGCTGCTGGACACAAGGTGATCAATTTTATGGATGGCAATGCTGGATATAATCAGATCTTCATGGCAGAAGAAGACATTCACAAGACTACATTTAGATGTCCAGGACATCTTGGTTTGTTCGAATGGGTGGTAATGACCTTCGGATTGAAGAATGCCGGTGCCACATATCAGAGAGCCATAAATTATATTTTTCATGAACTCATTGGCAAAATTGTAGAGATATACATTAATGATGTGGTTGTGAAGTCAAAGGGGTACCAAGAACATTTGGCCGATCTGCGTAAAGCTTTGGAATGCACGAGGAGGCATGGTTTGAAGGTGAATCCAAATAAGTGTGCCTTTGGTGTGTCAGCTGGTCAATTCTTGGGTTTCATGGTGCATGAGCGAGGGATTGAGATTAGTCAGAAGACTATATCAGCTATTGACAAAGTTGAAGCCCCTACGACAAAAGTTGAACTTCAATCGTTGATCGGCAAGATTAATTTTATTCGGAGATTTATATCTAATCTATTAGGAAAAATTCAGCCGTTCAGTTCATTATTGAAGTTGAAGGCCGATCAGGAATTTGTATGGAGAGAAGAACATCAGAAAGCATTGGATCAAATTAAGCATTATTTGGTGAATCCCCCAGTGTTTGTTCGTCCCCAAAAGCACAAGCCGTTTAAATTATATTTATCGGCTGATGAGCGTGCTATTGGATCGGCCCTTATTCAAGAATTTGAAGGAAAAGAAAGAGCTATATATTTTGTGAGTAGAAGGCTACTTGATGCTGAAACCAGGTATTCTCCGGTTGAAAGATTATGTCTTTGCTTATATTTTTCCTGCACTAAGCTTAGACATTATTTATTATCGGCTGAATGTGTTGTCGTGAGCAAAGATGACATGATTAGATATATGCTCTCGTTGCCGATTTTAAATGGGAGAATAGGGAAGTGGATTTTAGCTCTGTCAGAATTTGATTTGAGATATGAATCGGCTAAAGCAGTTAAGGGTCAAACCGTAGCCGATTTTGTTGTGCAACATTGTGAAGTAGAGCTAGTCATGGTAGATCTTGTTCCTTGGACTTTATTCTTTGATGGATCTTCATGTGGGAATGGTTCTGGAATTGGTGTGGCTTCCCCTCGGGAGTCAAATTTTGAGTTCTCATTTCCATTTGAGGCATCTGCGACCAACAATCAAGCTGAATATCATGCTATTCTTAAAGAAATCCAATTGCTTCGAGAAATTAAAGCCGATGTAGTTGAAATCTTTAGAGATTCTATGCTGGTGATTAATCAGTTAATTGGGGAATATGAATGTAAGGATGATATTCTGTGTTTGTATCATGAAGAATGTCTCCGATTGCTAAAAGAATTTAAAAGGGTGACCATCGAGCATGTTCTGAAATTTTTATAATAGTGATGCAAATCGGCTGGCTCAGCTTGCTTCTGGATATCGGCTGATGGAAGGGGTAACGATCTTAGAATTAGCAGCCGACGATTGGAGGAAAGAAATTGTTGATTATTTGAAAGATACCTCCAAAAAGGTGGATAGAAAAATCAGATTCCAAGCAATCAAATATGTGCTATTGGAAGAGGAATTGTATTATAGGACGATTGATGGGGTTTTGCTTAAGTGCATTGATAAGGAAGAAGCAAAGGTTCTGATGGGAGAAATTCATGAAGGTGTTTGTGGGTCTCATCAATCGGCATACAAGATGAAATGAGTGATTAGGAGAAATGGTTATTTTAAGCCAATGATGTTGGAAGATTGTTTCACATATTATAAGAGTTGCCAAGAATGCTAGAAATTTGGGAGCATGCAGAGAGCTCCTGCATCGGCCATGAATCCAATAATCAAGCCATGGCCATTCAGAGGGCGGGGAATTGATTTGATTGGTCAGATATATCCACCATCCAGTAAGAATCATAAGTTTATCTTGGTGACCGCAGATTATTTCACCAAATGGGTTGAAGCAATTCCTCTGAAAAATGTGACGTCGAAGGAGATGGTCAAATTCATTAAGGAGCATATTATCTATCGGTTTGGTATTCCATAAACCATAACCACCGATCAAGGTACTATGTTCACATTAGAAGAATTCGAGAAATTCATCACTAGAATGGGGATTAGATTGTTGAATTCTTCTCCATATTATGCTCATGCTAATGGTCAGGCAGAAGCATCAAATAAGGGAGTCATCAAGTTAATAAAGAGAAAGATTGATGAACATCCTAGAAAGTGGCATACTGTACTTAATGAAGCTTTATGGGCATATAGGATGGCTTATCATGGTGCGATTAAAGTGTCTCCATATCAGTTAGTGTATGGGCATGAAGCTGTTTTCCCATGAGAATTAAAGCTTGATTCACGACGTGTCACATTTCAAGATCAGTTAACGGCCGATGAATATTCAACTCTAATGAAAGATGGATTAGAGGATCTGGCTGGGCATGGGCTGAAAGCTCTTGCAAATGTTGAAGCGAATAAAGCCAGGATAGGCCGATGGTACGATAAAAAGGTTAAAGTTAAAAGCTTTGATCAAGGAGAATTGCTTTGGAAGTTGATCCTGCCGATAGGAACGAAGAGTTCAAAATTCGGCAAATGGTCGCCAACATGGGAAGGGCCATTCAAAATAAACAGATGTGTTCCTGGTAATGCATACATTTTGGAGACTCTTGAAGGAGAAGAATTCTCTAGAGGTCTTAATGGGAAATATCTGAAGAAATACTATCCTAGCGTTTGGGTAGATGCATAGCCGATTGATTTGAGTTATCGGTTGAATCTTGACGGCCGATATGATATATATCGCCCTTAGTGCAAAAAATTTACACACTCCTGATGTTTGGATTCAGATCAGTGTGGGTTTTCGCTTTTTAGTTGATACAACAAGGAGATTCAGGGAATTGCATTAGAGATTAACAGAAAAGGAATTGATTTGATTGGTCAGATATATCCACCATCCAGTAAGAATCATAAGTTTATCTTGGTGACCGCAGATTATTTCACCAAATGGGTTGAAACGATCCCTATGAAAAATGTGACGTCGAAGGAGATGGTCAAATTCATTAAGGAGCATATTATCTATCGGTTTGGTATTCCACAAACCATAACAACCGATCAAGGTACTATGTTCACGTTAGGAGAATTCGAGAAATTCATCACTGGAATGGGGATTAGATTGTTGAATTCTTCTCCATATTATGCTCATGCTAATGGTCAGGCAGAAGCATCAAATAAGGGAGTCATCAAGTTAATAAAGAGAAAGATTGATGAACATCCTAGAAAGTGGCATACTGTACTTAATGAAGCTTTATGGGCATATAGGATGGCTTATCATTGTGCGACTAAAGTGTCTCCATATCAGTTAGTGTATGGGCATGAAGCTGTTCTCCCATGAGAATTAAAGCTTGATTCACGACGTGTCACATTTCAAGATCAGTTAACGGCCGATGAATATTCAACTCTAATGAAAGATGGATTAGAGGATCTGGCTGGGCATGGGCTGAAAGCTTTTGCAAATGTTGAAGCGAATAAAGCCAGGATAGGCCGATGGTACGATAAAAAGGTTAAAGTTAAAAGCTTTGATCAAGGAGAATTGCTTTGGAAGTTGATCCTGCCGATAGGAACGAAGAGTTCAAAATTCGGCAAATGGTCGCCAATATGGGAAGGGCCATTCAAAATAAACAGATGTGTTCCTGGTAATGCATACATTTTGGAGACTCTTGAAGGAGAAGAATTCTCTAGAGGTCTTAATGGGAAATATCTGAAGAAATACTATCCTAGCGTTTGGGTAGATGCATAGCCGATTGATTTGAGTTATCGGTTGAATCTTGACGGCCGATATGATATATATCGCCCTTAGTGCAAAAAATTTACACACTCCTGATGTTTGGATTCAGATCAGTGTGGGTTTTCGCTTTTTAGTTGATACAACAAGGAGATTCAGGGAATTGCATTAGAGATTAACAGAAAAGGAATTGATTTGATTGGTCAGATATATCCACCATCCAGTAAGAATCATAAGTTTATCTTGGTGACCGCAGATTATTTCACCAAATGGGTTGAAACGATCCCTATGAAAAATGTGACGTCAAAGGAGATGGTCAAATTCATTAAGGAGCATATTATCTATCGGTTTGGTATTCCACAAACCATAACAACCGATCAAGGTACTATGTTCACGTTAGGAGAATTCGAGAAATTCATCACTGGAATGGGGATTAGATTGTTGAATTCTTCTCCATATTATGCTCATGCTAATGGTCAGGCAGAAGCATCAAATAAGGGAGTCATCAAGTTAATAAAGAGAAAGATTGATGAACATCCTAGAAAGTGGCATACTGTACTTAATGAAGCTTTATGGGCATATAGGATGGCTTATCATTGTGCGACTAAAGTGTCTCCATATCAGTTAGTGTATGGGCATGAAGCTGTTCTCCCATGAGAATTAAAGCTTGATTCACGACGTGTCACATTTCAAGATCAGTTAACGGCCGATGAATATTCAACTCTAATGAAAGATGGATTAGAGGATCTGGCTGGGCATGGGCTGAAAGCTTTTGCAAATGTTGAAGCGAATAAAGCCAGGATAGGCCGATGGTACGATAAAAAGGTTAAAGTTAAAAGCTTTGATCAAGGAGAATTGCTTTGGAAGTTGATCCTGCCGATAGGAACGAAGAGTTCAAAATTCGGCAAATGGTCGCCAACATGGGAAGGGCCATTCAAAATAAACAGATGTGTTCCTGGTAATGCATACATTTTGGAGACTCTTGAAGGAGAAGAATTCTCTAGAGGTCTTAATGGGAAATATCTGAAGAAATACTATCCTAGCGTTTGGGTAGATGCATAGCCAATTGATTTGAGTTATCGGTTGAATCTTGACGGCCGATATGATATATATCGCCCTTAGTGCAAAAAATTTACACACTCCTGATGTTTGGATTCAGATCAGTGTGGGTTTTCGCTTTTTAGTTGATACAACAAGGAGATTCAGGGAATTGCATTAGAGATTAACAGAAAAGGAATTGATTTGATTGGTCAGATATATCCACCATCCAGTAAGAATCATAAGTTTATCTTGGTGACCGCAGATTATTTCACCAAATGGGTTGAAACGATCCCTATGAAAAATGTGACGTCGAAGGAGATGGTCAAATTCATTAAGGAGCATATTATCTATCGGTTTGGTATTCCACAAACCATAACAACCGATCAAGGTACTATGTTCACGTTAGGAGAATTCGAGAAATTCATCACTGGAATGGGGATTAGATTGTTGAATTCTTCTCCATATTATGCTCATGCTAATGGTCAGGCAGAAGCATCAAATAAGGGAGTCATCAAGTTAATAAAGAGAAAGATTGATGAACATCCTAGAAAGTGGCATACTGTACTTAATGAAGCTTTATGGGCATATAGGATGGCTTATCATTGTGCGACTAAAGTGTCTCCATATCAGTTAGTGTATGGGCATGAAGCTGTTCTCCCATGAGAATTAAAGCTTGATTCACGACGTGTCACATTTCAAGATCAGTTAACGGCCGATGAATATTCAACTCTAATGAAAGATGGATTAGAGGATCTGGCTGGGCATGGGCTGAAAGCTTTTGCAAATGTTGAAGCGAATAAAGCCAGGATAGGCCGATGGTACGATAAAAATGTTAAAGTTAAAAGCTTTGATCAAGGAGAATTGTTTTGGAAGTTGATCCTGCCGATAGGAACGAAGAGTTTAAAATTCGGCAAATGGTCGCCAACATGGGAAGGGCCATTCAAAATAAACAGATGTGTTCCTGGTAATGCATACATTTTGGAGACGCTTGAAGGAGAAGAATTCTCTAGAGCTCTTAATGGGAAATATCTGAAGAAATACTATCCTAGCGTTTGGGTAGATGCATAGCCGATTGATCTGAGTTATCGGTTGAATCGTGATGGCCGATATGATATATATCGCCCTTAGTGCAAAACATTTACACACTCCTGATGTTTGGATTCAGATCAGTGTGGGTTTTCGCTTTTTAGTTGATACAACAAGGAGATTCAGGGAATTGCATTAGAGATTAACAGAAAAAGAATTGATTCGTTGATCATGTTTTTACAAAAAGCCGATCAGATGATCGGACTGATACATCAGAAGCTACTCCTATAAATCTAAATGCTACTCCTAGAAATCTAGTCATCGGCAAATACATTGCCGATGATCGCCTCTATACTAATATCTTCGGAGATGATTGTGGCTGCCATCTCCATGTCATCGGTGAGCTCCTCGAATGCCCACCAGTCCTCGCCGCCTAGCGGGAGGTTAACCGGCTCCACCTGCAGGAAGTCGTGGCCGGATTGGTACTGGGCTGTGGCGAGGGCCACAGCAGCTCCCGGCGGACCCCGTGCCTAGCGACCTCTCGGACGCGGTGGGGGATGTCCCGCAGGTGGGCGGCGACGGTGTCGCCGCGAGCGTTCACCGAGCCGGTTGCGGTGGCGGCTGCGGCATGGAGGGTCTGGACCTGCGACTCTAGGACTGAAGTGAAAAGTCAGAAGAGAAGTCTGAAGAACAAGAGGAGATATCACTTTGGGGAAGATAACTTACAGGCAACCCTCGAGTTGGCGGCAGAAAGTTGAGCCCGGACGACCGCCCGGTCAGATTGCGCCACCTCTAGCTCAGCGGCGAGGTGCTGAGACCAAATGGTCTCCAGGGAGTAGTTCTGCCGAGCTTCATCCTTTTCGCGGAGAAGCTGGCGGTTGAACTCCTTTGTGTCTTCGGGGACACCGGGGAAGGGGAGACCCTCCGAATCGGAGGAGTCCGAGGAAGGAGGAGCGTCGTCCCTACGCAAGGGTTAAAGAAGTTGAAGATCAATATCAAGTAAGGCCATAATGATCGAAAGTGAGGAAAGAAGCCTTACTCCCAGCGGCGGTGGATCGCTGGAGGGTCGTTGGAAGGACCTTCGCCAGAGTGCTTGGTTCCTGCCATTGCTACAGGAGGCTAGGGTTTTTCGGCTAAGGAAAGAAGAAGGTGAAAGGCGCTGGAGCTAATGGAGGCTTGTTGCCGATGCCAAGCCGAAGGGGGTTATTTATGGGTTAAACCGAAGGACTGGATCGGGTGAAAAGACGGAAAATGAATCGTCACATTGGATCTGGGTGAATGGGAAGCGAAAGGCGAAGGGCAAAAAGAGTTTTACTGGGCTGTACTGAAGCATGCCGTATGCACAAGATTGGAGCGTTGGTACAAAAGAGTAATCATGAATCAAAGTAATTTCGGAGAAACAAATAAATTATTCCGAAACTGGGGTGCATGTGTGGACATCGTTTTTTGACACGTGTCAAGGAAGGTGATTTGGTGAAGGAAGGGTTGCCGATTTGAAAGAAACCAAAAGATGTATAGGATCAGTACTGGCCGATAGGGTGCAGCCGATGGGCCAGAAGGATATTCCATGAAGATGCTGATCCGCATAGTTTGGTGATCGGCTGATGAAGAGTTGTCGATGAATCAAGAAGGAAAAAGGAAAATCCGAGTTCTGCGAAGATTCTGATGATTCGGTTGTAATTTTTAATGTAGTTTAAATTAGGAAATCTTTATCTTTTAGGTCAAGTAATATGTTTGCCGTAATCGGCTAAGACTTGTTAGCGTAGACTATATATATCAGTTGTACGGGACCAGAAAAAGTTGATACATATCCAATACAACAACTCTTTATAATTTCTTTGCACTTTACTTTTCTGTCGGTGACTTTGCTATTTTGTTCTCAGCGAGTTCTTTCAAGTTGATCAAGGACGTCTCACATTCGAGCGACTTGATTTGCTGGTGAGTTTTCGTTTTACCGAGTATATTTGAGTCTTAGCTACCGGGCGTATCACTGTGCTTCGTTCAAATCTATTCAAAAGTTATCGAGTTTATCTTGGCTTTGATCTCTGGCGCATCGCTGTTTTCTCGTCTAGATTTATTCACAATTTATCGATATCGGCTAGATTTGTAGGGTTTTCCTATGTTTTTTGCCATTATCACACCCTTCTGCTTAGAAGCATATTAGATCGGCTTTAGAATTTGTAATAACACATCGTTATCATATAAGCCGGTTTAGATCTGTTTCGAGCTACATCATCTAAGTTACACATTCATAGATAGGTCTTGTTATACACATGCAATCGGCTATTTTAAGCTGATTTTGTCGTTTTCCGCATCAGCTGAATCTGCCGACGTGATCGTTTATTACGCACTTGCATTTAATATCCTTTTGTCGCTTTCTGTATCGGCAGAGCCTGCCGATACGCCTGTGAGAGATATATTCAGAATCCCAGCCAATACGCTCTCGAATTTAACTTTGTTTTATCCCTTGTCAATTATAGGTCAAATTGACTGGCATGCTTGGTTGACTTTCCGAAGCTTGGCGAACACTTGACCTCAGATTTCAGTGTGTTGATTTTTGCGTCAACATTCTATTTGTTGTAATGCTCAACAGGTTAGTACAAGCAAGTTTTACATGATTCTTAAACTGTTCATCAATTCTTTTGTACTTTGTCCAACACTCTCTTTACATGCTGCATTGTAATTGTATATTTTACACTCTCTTTATATTACCACTATTTACTAGCAGTTATCCAATATACTTTTGTTCTGAGTCTCTTAAATAGTTCATTTTTTCCATTTTGTAGTTGTCAATGGAAACTATGCAGGCACAAGCTATTGCTGATGGGCCGGCACCATTGCCAAGTGCTGAGGTTGTTTCCAAGGTCTTGTCACAATGCAGCTCCAACAACACATTCTTGAAAAATGCAGGTCTATCCACTCCTTCCTCGAAGTCTTCTCCAGCTCGTGAAGCAGCTACGTCGAGAACTTAATGCTCAAAAACGAAGTTCAGCTGTTCTCCATGATCACCTAGAAGAACTAAAGAAGAAGACAACAGTAGCAGAAGAAGTGTTGGAAAGAACTGCAAGCCTGTTTGATGAGCTCCAGAAGCAGGAGAGCCATCTTACGCTTCAAAAATTTGGGGGAGATCCCCACATCACGTTTTCCATTAAAAGAAAGAAATTATGTACAGGGTGTGTAGAGATACTTACAACCTGAGTTACAATATAGTACTAATCCATTGTAAAACTATTGATCTATGATCTTCCCTAACTCTATGAAGCTGGAGAAGTACTAGGTCTCTGAATCTCACGATCCAAAGATGTAAGCCAATCGGTTTCCCTTCAAAGATTTTGCCATTTCGGAGATTCCAAATTTCCCAGGCTGCAATGATGAAGATATCTATAAAGAAAGGTAGCCCCATGTCATCACGGCCTTGCATAATTCGGGAGTGAATGTCTACAGCATTACTCTAGCTGAAGCCCAGTTTGTGCCATGCCACAGCAAAAGGGCAGTCAAAGAAGAGATGGGATATGTCTTCTGTAATCTGATCATGGCACATCACACAATGATTATTGGGTTGCACAGCAAAGTTCCTCCTCTGAAGCATTGCTTTTGTTGGAATATAAGTGAATTGTTCACCTCTCTCCATCAGCTTAAGCTTTTGGGTTGAACTGGTCGGTGCATGCAACTCAATATGGTATCAAAGCCAGAGGTCTCGAGTTCGAATTCTGGTTAGCGCAATTAAATAAAATAATTGCCGCTCGCTCCTATTCCACGTCTGAGGCCTGAGGGAGCCTCCACGTGAGGGGGAGTGTTGGAATATAAGTGAATTGTTCACCTCTCCCCATCAGCTTAAGCTTTTAGGTTGAACTGGTCGGTGCATGCAACTCAATAGCTTTGGTGTTCAACCTGTCCATAAGAATTAACCAGGCAAAGAACTTAAGTCTTGGGGTGCATTTTGATTTCCAAATCCAGGTAAAAGTTGGGGGCTTCCTCAAGTGCATGAAGCCCAGTTTGTAGAACTGTCTAGAGGAATAATTGCTGTGACCCCATATGAAAGACCAGCTGTCTTGAGCAAAAGGATCATAATTAACATCCTGAATATCCATCTGTAAGGAGATGAGTTCATCAAGTGCTTGTTTTGATAATGGCAAATTGAAAAGGCTAGCAAGATCTGCTGCTTGCATTGTTTTTTGCATCGAAATGCTTGGATCAATGGCGAAAGAGAAGAGCCTCGGATATTTATAAGACAAGATGTTAGCAGACCAAAGATCATTCCAAAAAGTAACTGTGGAACCATTCCCCAGAGTGCATTTGGCTACCCCTCTGTAAAGTGTGCTTAGTCTCAGGACATCCTTCCACCAGAAAGAGCCAATTTCCCGTGCTGCATGAGGGACCTTATTGCTGTAATATTTATGCTAGATTAAGTGGACCCATGGAGTATCAGATTTCATATAGAATTTGTGGAGCTGCTTGAGAAGAAGAGCATCATTCTGCAGTCTTAGGTTCAGCACCCCCAGACCTCCTTTTGTTTTGGGCATTTGCACTTTTTGCCAGGCCACTAGGTTTCCTCCTTTATTGGATTAATTGTTACCTCGCCATAAGCATTGCTTTCTTGCCCTGTCAATGTTCTCAATAACACCAATTGGTAGCTTTATTGTGCACATTGCATAGGTGGTAATAGGAGTGATAACTGAGTTAATCATTTCCAATCTTCCTGTGTAAGAGAGTAAGGAGGAGCAAGCTGACAGTCTGTGTTCTACTCTGTCCATCATTGGGGCTAGATCAGTCATTCTTGGTTTTGTTGTTCCCATTGGTAAGCCCAAATAGGTGAATGGAAGAGAGCCAATCTGACAACCAAGAGCAGCAGCTAGTGTTTCCATTTTGTTAGCAGTAACATTAATGGAAAACATTGAGGATTTATTGTAATTAACCATTAAACCAGTTGACTGAGCAAAGACTTCAAGTATACTTTTGAGGTGTCTAACTTGGTTTTCATCTGCTTGCATCAGTAAGAGAGTGTCACCTGCATATTGGATTACTGGGAAATTTGTAGTTGGCTGAGGCAGTGGAGTGTGTAAAAGCCCTTGATGGCAAGCATCATTGATAACATACTGGAGGAGTTCAGCTGCAAGGACAAAAAGTAAAGGTGAAAGAGGATCACCCTGCCTAACACCTCTTTTGCAGTGAAACTTTTTCCCAGGAACCCCATTGAGGAGAATGGAAGAGGTTCCAGATTTGAAGATCATTTTCATCCACTGAATCCATCTTGTAGGGAAACCGAGGTGAGTCATCATACTCAGCATTTCAGTATGTTCTATAGTGTCAAAAGCCTTTGCAAAGTCCAGCTTTAGGATGATGATTTCTTTCTTACTTTGATGAAACTAATGAATATATTCAAAGCTCCAAGCTAAACAGTCCTGGATTGTTCTACTCTTAATGAAACCATACTGGTTTGCATGAATGATCTGAAGAATAATGGCCTGCAGTCTCTCAGCTAGAATTTTTGTGAGCAGCTTGATGCTAGTGTTCAAAAGTGAAATTGGCCTAAAATCATTCACTGTTTCAGGGTTGTTGACCTTTGGTACAAGCGTAATAAATAAATTGTTGATGCTTTCTAACTCCAGATTTCCTGCAAAGAAGTCATCACATAGTGTGTAAAAGGATTCTTTGATAATTGGCCAGCATTTCTTAAGGAAGAGACCATTGAAGTCATCTGGGCCTGGTGCCTTATCATTGGGGATAAGTTTGATTACTTTGTCAATCTCAGCTCTGCTGATTGGCAAAATAAGGCTGGAGAGGTCTATATCAATATTGATGATTCTGTTGAGATCAAACAGCATCTGTGGGTTCATTTATATTCCCAGTCTATTTTTGTAAGCTGGCCAAAGCAGAGCTGCTTTTCCCTCATGATCCACAATAAAAACATCATTATCATTCTTAAGCTGGGAGATAGTATTTCTTTTGTCAGAGATGGTGGCCATGGCATGAAAAAATTTTGTGCACTCATTACCAAATTTAATTCTATTAACAGTATATCTTTTCCTCCTGTAGATATTCTTAGATTGCAATAATTTAGCCAATTGACCATTTATGATGTTTCCTCTGGTATAGCTTGTCAGCCCTGATCCTGTGTGTCTTGATCTGATGAGCTTATTTGGTTGTGTCGAGCTGATTTGGCTGCCTCTAGCTCGTTTGGTTGTGTTATGAACTTATTTGGTTGTAACTTTTTTTTATTGTGGTTTGCTTTGTCAGAATAATAATGCTAATTTCTCGGAATAATAACGCCGTTTCATTGGTTCTGTTATGAAATGGATCTGTATGAACGTCGACATGTAATGGTTTCGGACACGTGGCGGTCTGAAACGGGCATTCTCGAGAACGAGAAACGGATGTGTGGTCCAATAAGAAACTGACATGTGGTCCAGTAGGGAACGGACACGTATATACTGGACACGACACGTAGAGAGGACACGTGGTCCAATAGGAATATGGCTCCTGTCGGAACCTCGAGGCGACACGAGGCCGAACAGAAATTTGCCACGTGTCCCTACCAGAAAGGTGCTCATGGCAGTGTGAAAAAATGACACATTGACAAACAGGAAGACGACATGTGGCACAATAACAAAGCGGCACGTGGAAGCATACGGAGACACCACGCGTCCAAACTCGGCACCAACACGTGTCACAACAAGATGGCGACACGTGGAAAAGTGTCACACCCTAAAATATTTAATTTTAGGATGTGAATAACTTTTATAATGTCTTCATCCATCTTTAAGGTTTTCTGAGAAATTTCCTGAATTTTTGGGAAAAATTATTCTCAATTTCTCTAGAGCTAAATCCATTTATTGGAAAGCTCTAAACTCTTTTTCATGAGTTCCAAGTATTTTATTTGGACTCTCATGTCCTGAACTACCTTCAATAAACTTTCATGAATTTTCGGATCGTCAAGATATTTATCTAGACTTTTCTAGATTTATTTTAAGGATGAAAATATATTCATGACAAAAGGAATTCTTTTTTTTCTTTCCATCTTGTGCTGGATTCAACTCATTTTGACTCTAGTCCACCCTAAATCCTAGAATCGTGCTGCGTGCAAGCATGATCTTGGCCATCGCCTTGATCTCGTTGTTTCTCGCGTTTCCGTTCAAAGCTTCTCATTGATGTACCAAAAAGAAACACCCTTGCTCTCGTCTTTTGCCTTTCCTTTTCGAAGCTTAATAGCTCATCGAAGCGAGCTGACTGACAATCACCGCTGATCATTTTCCTTCACCAAGTTGGGGTTACTTCGTAGTTTCTCCGTGAGATGAGAAAGCTTTCGAGTCTATTTCTCTTTCCTTATATCGTTCTCTGGCCTCGGATCTTTCATTATAGCTTAATCGAGCGTTTTATCACCATCAACCCTTTTTGCCTCTAACCTCTCCGACACCATAAGATGCCATAGTTTTCCCCGCTCTCTTCCTCGATATAGTAGCCACCCTGTGACTCCTCTCCCTCTCTCTCCAAAGCTACCGATTTCACCTGTCATCCACCTCCGATCCTTTCCTTTCTTGGCCGCAGCAGCTTTACCGTGCCATGTTTGGTATTCCTGTGCGTGCACGTCAAGACTCGTTCAACGAGTTCGGTACGACCATGTATGCTTGACTTGGTCGTCCCTCACACGCAAGCCAGTTGTTTGCTCTATGCCTGTTTCGGGCTTTGTCTCGAAATCGAATGGCCGTCGTTGCTGTCCACAACACGTGTGCCACGCAAGCCCGACCATCTGTGTCCTTTAAAAAGGTGTCGCTAGCAGACTTAATCTTATTTGGCCCATGAACGAACCCGTTTCGGCTTAGCTCAAATCCCTTCGGTCCAGCCCAATCCTACCTGCAACCCGCTTGTCCCTTTAGCAGCCGACCTCGTGGAGTCCAGGTGCTGCACGACATCTCCTCCTCCTAGGCGTGCATGCGCTGCCTTTCACCCGCCCGTGCCTATAAATTGCGATGCCCAAGCCCATGCGACCTGGCTCTGCATCGCCGGCCCTAGGCCATCGCGCCCTCTCCACCTCGCGCCGCACGCCGTCGCCGTGCGCACGGAAGTAGCGCACACTAGGTGCCCACCAGGCCTCTTCTACTCCCCGGTGTCATCTCCTGTCGTCCCTCGTCGTTCGCCTGTGTCGCCACTCCCCCCTGCTTGTGAGCCTGTGGCCCCGCATGCCCTCTGTAGTTGCGGTGTCCCTGCTCCCCGTCGCCCTGCCTACTCACCGGCCTCCTCCCTTCTAAGCGCACCAATGCATGCACAGGTGCAGCCGTGCATCACCCCTGCACAGTCGCGGGCCCAGGATTTGAAGGCTGTGTATTCAAAAATTCAAAACACAAAGAAAAATGGCTCTTTTATATCTATTATTCACATATATATACATTTGGTTATACCTTTAAATACTAAAGATTAGCAAAAATAATTGGTATTCAATGAATACACATGCATACCAAGTGGGCCCGCCCCTGCCCCTGCACGGCGTCGCTACCCAGGACTGTTCGCTGGTCACGAACAAACCAGCGCCACCCCCTTCCGGCTTCAATTCCCGCCGCCACGGTGCGTCCCCGGTGCAAGTAAGGTATAAAACGGAACCCTCTCGTCGTCCCCTTTCAATTCCCCGCCTCCTCGCTCTCTCTCGCCCCCTAAATCGCCGGGAATTTGGACTCCAACAAGGTTCTGTCCGCCAGCCATGGTGGAGCTCGCAAATTTGCAGATGGCGAAATAGCCACTTTCGTCCCCAAACTATTGGCCAAGGCTCAATTTAATCCCTCAAATTCTAAATCGTCCACTTTAGTCCTCAAACTTCCAATTTAGGCTCAATCTCATCCATCCCCCTTGATTATCCGCCACGTGGACACAGTATGCTCTGAAATTCTAGGCGTACCCCTCGCTTCATCGTCAAACAGGCAGGCAGTGGTTTCTTCCGTTTTGTTCCGTCCCCTCCATTTCTTCTCCCCTCCCCCTCTGGTTCAGTCAAGCCGTTTTGTTCCGTCCCCTCCATTTCTTCTCCCCTCCCCCCTCTGGTTCAGTCAAACGCATAGCCTGCCGCTGCCACTCTTGTTCCCCCATGGCGAATGGATCAGGCGCAGGAGGTAGAGGGAGGAGGTCGATGCCACGTAGAGGATTAGCGCCGGATCCCCCGGCGTCCAGTTCGCGAGCACATGAAGCCGCGCGCGCCGTGGAAGTATGAGAATGCAGAATCAAATTGTTCAAGTTTGTCGATTGTCATCTCCAGAAACAAATTGTCCGTGGCTCATGCTCATGGTTTACACACAAATTTAAGGTGGTACAAAAGCACTACATTGAAACAAATATAATATGGCTTTCCAACTACATCTTGTTATTTGAAGGCAGCAGCTTTGTTGTTTTTCTCTTAGATGAGTTGCTTTGCCCTGAGACTGATCCACAGCCAAGTGAAATGGACTGGATGTTTGCAGAGGCACGTCCACCTTGCACATTGATTGTTGCCTTTGCAAATGAGCAAGCAGTCCCAGCATTTGTTTCGATGACAACATAAGCACTACCTCCAGTAGATACCTTCGCAGATGCTTTAGCACTTGACTTTGCAGATGCATAAGCAGTCTCCCCATAAGATATATGTCTTCTCTTATTGCCAGACTGCAAAAAACAAAGCCATATTAGGCAAACTCTCAATTTACTTATGTACATGTCGTCATTACTTACTAACCTGTCTGAATGATGAACCCTCAGGCATTTTACTCTGACTTGATGATGTTGCTACAGATTTTCCTTTAGATCGATTGGAATGTGCATGTTGAATTGGCAATGAGCTTTATTGACTTGTTGCATTGGTGGTAGGAGGATTATGTGATCTAGCGTTTTCTTGCTGTTATGAAGTTCACACCATCACTATCCTCATCATATGATGCATCACCATCTAAATCAAAGTATTCAACACCATCTCCATCTTCTAAGACCTGATTACTGTATGGAACAGCACATTGTATTCCATCCACCTCAATTGGATTGTCCAATGGAATATCTCCTCTCTTTTTTACTTCTGCCATAAAGTCTTTGTATTTGGTTCTTATCTCTCTAACTTCATCATCTTCATCAGTTGTGAAACCTGTTCCATCACAACCACTCTCTGATTCTGATTCCTCTTCTCCTTCATCCAAACCATCTTTGCCAGGTGTTGGACCATCATGACCATGTGTCGGACCTTCCAAGCACATCATATTAACATCTCGAGCAGGCTCTACATGATCCAAATCCATGATATTATCATCTCTAAATAGGGCAAATACCTCCTCATCTGCATACTGTGTCTCAGTTTCTTCATTCCCACCACTGTAAACACTAATTGATTCAGTGTATATATCCAATGCCCTAGCACTTCCCAGCTCATTAATCATGTCCAAACATGACTTGTCATCTACAAGTAACCTCATTCCACTATTCAGTTCTGCACCATATGGCAACCAATACATCCTAACAGATCTAGGAAATGTTGTGTGATCCAGTAAGTGGCCTTCAAGTTCAGGGACAGAAATCTTGTCCTTCTCTATGTGGGAAACTCCAAAATTCCCATTGCAATACGATAAGTTCGATGCATCAAAAACAAATTCCCCATTAAAATGGAATCTAACTTCTAGTACCTCAAATTCAGACATTGTTTTGCACCAGTCCTACAAATCCACTCTATTGTCAAGTTCAAACTTTTGACAGGAAAATCAAATCCAATCGCAAAACCAGTTATGTGCTAAGACATCTCACTGTGGAGCACGTCCACCTCAGCCAGAGGCAGGAGGAGCAGGGGTGCCCCTCCACCAGTCAACGTAGTGTGCCTCCAACCCGAGCGCTGCGCCGTCCCACCACACTGCAGCCGTCCGCACGCGAAGAACCCTAATGCACCTGTGCAGCCGCCATGAGGAACAAGAGAGGATAGAGGAAACGGGAAGAGACGACGGAACAAAACGGCGCCGTGAGTCCGCTGGTTGTTTGACGAGGGAGCGAGGGGCAACCCTGGAATTTTAGAGCATCCTGTGTCCACGTTGTGAATAATCAAGGGGGATGGATGAGATTGAGACTGAAATTGAAAGTTTAAGGACTAAAGTGGACGATTTAGAAGTTGAGGGACTAAACTGAGCCTTGGTCAATAGTTTGGGGAGGTAAGTGGCTATTTCACCTTTGCAGATTGGTCCCTAGAATATATGTTTTCTCACACATAGGTCCCTACAGCACCGTTTAGCTCGTATAATCATCGTTTTAGATCCGTTTCGACCTGTTCTTGTTGCGTTAGTTTTGATTTAGCGTAAGCCGTTGTCGAGCAATGTTGTTGTCACGTAGTTCCTCTTTTTAAATTAAATATAGATTTAGTTTGATTAATATTTTCTCATCTAGTGTTTCAACTAAAATCCAGTTAAGTGACCTCGACTTTCATAGTTAATGTTAACTTGATTAATATCAACTCAAATGTGCTTTCAATTTAATTTGTTAGTTCCACCCGAATCATATAAAGTTGTGCGTTTAGATGTTCTCACAAGTTTCTTTCTAATTAACTGTTTAATTAGTGTAATTTGTACATAGACAATTAAATACAATTTGACTAAGTTCTACTTCGCCTTTGAAAATAAAAATATAATATGAGTTAATTATAATTAAGGGTATTTCTTTTAAATATCTTTTACATGTGGTTTTCTAATTAAAATAAATGAAGCTTATAGTTCTTTTTTTCAATAATCATATAAATCTTCCGATAGCCGTTTCTTTTCAAACCTTAGCTTTGTTTTCAATGTTCTTGCACTCTCGTAACCATAGCAGTGAGCTCTGTTCTTTAGTACGTTCATTTAAAGCCTTTCTTTTGTTTTGGTGTACTGTTCTTAGTTGTTCTTATTTATTGCTTTGTATGGTTGTGTCCGATGATTGCTCCGAGTAGAAGAATCGTCGTTCAAAGATTGAAGATCAAGTTTCCTAGTGAGCAAGAGCTGAAGAGCAGTAAGAGTAGTTTTTCGTTGGAGAAAGGTAAGTGACCCTAACCATCCTTCTATCTATGCTTATTTACAAGAGTATTATGAATTAATTAGAACATGCAGAACCACCCAAGAAAACAGTACAACCACAATACTATATGGCTCTGGTCTTGGCTGATTAATTAGAAACTCTAGCTTATGACAATCTTACCGAAAGGGCAAGAGGGGATGCATCGATGGGGTATAGCTCGGTCCTCTTGGGGCAATTGATATTGTTTAATGGTCCTTTGGCAAGGTACCACCTCATTAGGAAGGGTTATGACCTCTTTGGCTTGAAACCTTTGCGGGTTGTCACATGTTAGGGAATCTTTATAAAGGCCTCGTAGCGTCCCTATGCAATCACACCTCGAAAGTATGATATTGTGCCTAGCTAGCACATGCGTGATTGGGTTTAAAGTTCTTTGAACTTTTATGCGAATTGTGGTGAAATTGTACAACCTCTGCAGAGTGTAAAACTGATATATCAGTCGTGCTCATAGTCACGAGCAACTTGGACCCTCACATGATTAATTTAACATAAAGATGGATTAAATCATTTTCTGGATATTTCTTGTGGCCTTGCTGAGTACCAACCATAAGTATACTCACCCTTACTTACTGCTGCTCAGAAGGAAAGGTGTATGAAGTCTGTTGAAGATGTTGTTGAGTTCTAGGCGTACGCAACCCCCAGTCGATTGCCTGTGAAGTTTGGTGTCTTCATTTTTAGGATAAGTTGTATAACTCTGATAGTCTTTTATTTGCTGTTTTTTCTTTTTTGTGATACTGTTACTGATTATTCAGTTATAATATCTCTATATGTATAAAACTTGATCCTAGCATACATATAGTTATGCATTCGGTTTTGTCCTTAAAACCAGGTGTGACAAAAAGCACAGAAGCGGCACGGGTCACAGGCCAGGCGGCAACACGTGGCGAAACTCAGTGGGGACACATGGACATGTGTGGTGATGCCATGTGTCAGAACGGGGGCAGCGACACGTGGCTCCACTATTTTGGGCCACATGGACAATTAACCAGAGGACACGTGTCATAGGTGGCCGAACCCATAAGTGAAAAGCGGACAAGCAGGAAAGTGACACGTGGCTAAACCAGGAGGCTCCTGATAGGTGGACACATGTCGTTTTGCTAGCCCGCCTCGTGTCTGTCCGTTGCTGAAATGGGCTGCTGGCATGGCACCTAACGGCGCTGATGGCGTTGACGGGGACACGTGGATCCGGATGTCCGGTGATGTTTTTGGGGTGCGTCGCCAAAGCAAAAACGGTTAGGTGACGTAAGTTCCTTCGTCACCGAAAAAACCAGTTTCACGACGTTATTCGTGTTCCGTCATTGTGGAACAAACTTGACGCGGCTTTCACGACGTATCGAATTTCGTCATTAATTCGTCACCAAACTTTCTTTACGACGAATTTTGGCCCTTCAATGATGAATATCGTTTGTCACTGATGCATTATTTTCCACTAGTGAGGGGCGGTCCACCCCCCTCACCCGCCCATGGAAACCTATTTTTAGGGGCGGTCCACCCCCCAACCGCCCCTACAAAATGGATTTGCAGGGGCTAGGGACCCGTGCGCTGCCGCCGCCAGGAGGGAGGGCTAGGGCCTCCCGCGCCACCGCCGGGAGGGAGGGGCCAGGGCCCTGTGCGCCTCCGCCGCCAGGAGGGAGGGGTCGGACCCCGCGCGCTGCCACCACCGGGAGGGCCCCGCGCCGCCGCAGGGAGGGATGGGCCTAGGCCCCACGCGCCTCTGCCGCCGGGAGGGAGGGGTCGGACCCCACGCGCTGTTGTCGCCGGGAAGGAGGGGTCCGGCCCCGCGTGCCGCCGCCAGGAGGGAGGGGTCCGGACCTGCGTGCCGCCGCCGGGAGGGGGCCTGAGGGAGAGGGAGGAAGATAGAGGGGCAGCGGCCGGCTGACGAGGGAGACTGGGAGAGAGATGGAATGAGTGGCTGAGTGGAGGTAACCATACCTTCACTATATATATTTAGCACCCAGGGTGTTGAATAAGTTATTTAGCACACTGACAACCTATCCAAACTGACGTGAGCCATGGATCCAAGTTGAAACCAGAAAACACGTAATCCCAAAACCAGAAAATTCTTTTTTAAACAGGAAAAACTAGCATCCATCCCGCAACCGGAAAATAGGAGGTTCAAACCAGAAATTTGTCTGTATGACCAGAAAATTTATCTGAGTCATAGCCATCCATCATGCAACCGGAAAATTAAAAAATCATAACCGGAAATCGAGCTATGTGACAAAAAAGTTAAGGTAACCGGAAAGGTAAAAAGCTCTAATCAGAAAATTAAGGTTCATACCGGAAATTGGTTCAACGTGACCGATCACGGCTGATATTCTTCCCGAGGCAAATGGATTTCTTATATACTACAACATGCTTGATATATTCATAATTTTTTTGTTATAAATTCTATTTTTTTGGTTACAGTAACATGTTTCCGGTTATGGAATCTTTGTTTTCCTGTTTCAGCCTAGTTGTGGGTAATTTTTCAGTTAAAGCACAATTTTCCGATTTTAGGAATACCTTTTCCAGTTTCAGATCCCTGTGCACAGGTGTGTCATGTTCTATTCCAGTTTCAGATAACAATTTTCCGGTTTCATGAATACCTTTTATGGTTTCATATTGTTCTTTTCTAGTTGAGATAACAATTTTCCTGTTCCAAGAATATCTTTTCCGGTTTCAGATGGTTGTTCATGGTCAAAGAATTTTTCGATTTTGGGTTCCTTTTTTCTGGTCTCGGGATGGGAGGAGGGGTGGCGGATAATCCAGCACCTAGCGTGCTAAATAGTGCCCCCTATATATATGAAGACGGTTATCGGGCCTCATATGGGCTCGTATGGGCTTTGTATGGGCTTGGACCATTAACTAAGGCGAACCTGTATATGGAGTCCGTCTCCGAAAATAAACTATTAACCGAGATGGAAATTTATAAGGCGTCTGTCTCGGTTAATATATTTTGTGAGGCAGTTTTGTATAACCGCTTCGGTTAATAAAAAGTGACCGCCTCAGTTAATGCGGACCATTAACTGAGGCGGTTATTTTTCCTGCCCGCCTCCGAGCCCTTTTCAAAGCGTCTCGGTTAATTAGTTTTTGTAGTAGTGTGCCTTCGAATTTTTTCGTCCACGTATATTTTCAAAAAAAAAATATATGTTTTCTTTTCCCTTATCTTCACCCTCACCCCTGCTACCCATTCTATCATCATATCTTTTTGCTTTTCTTATCTCTACCTCTACCCCTGCTATCCTTCGAAGGTTATCCTCGTACACACCTTCCCTCCCTTTGGAGTGAGTCTTTAGAGCCATCTTCTCTAGACTTAATTCCTCATCCGGCTACGAGATTCACCCTCATGCCTGACCGATCGAATCGAGTGAAGCAAACTCCTACCCTTAACTCAATTTTCGATCGATGCCAATCAAATCAAGTGAATCAAAGTTCATTTCTTAATCCTTGATTTTTTATTGATGCCCAATAGAAGTTATGTTCACACTTCCTATCAAATGAACTTCTATTGGAAGCTTAGGATGGATCGCTTTGCCACCACGTTCATCTTTGATGAAATGCAAAGCTTCCTACCTAAGGAGGGGATGAGTTGAAAGAAACTCATTTCCCTCGTAACCTAAGCTCAAAATTGTTCATATGGTCCATAGAGTTGCACATCCTCAAAATAATCATACTTATTTATTGCAGAGCAGACGACTGGAACCACAAAATTAGATGACAAAGACAACCCAAAAATATCAATGTAAGCTTTGAACTGGAACCACAAAATTAAATGACAAAGACAACCCAAAAATATCAATGTAAGCTTTGAACGTGACTAAAATTTGGATCACGACTGATTCCGAACCCACTAATTCGCAGCGGCGGCGGGGGCACGAAACTTATTGATATACTGTACCGCCAAATCCACCTTGGTTACCAGCACCGCCTCCTTTGCCTCTAGGCTCCCTCCAAACCGCTCTGCCCACGCAGCCAAGAGTGGAGTCCTGCTCGCGTTAATGATCTCCACGCCGTCGACCCGGCGCACCGCCTCAAACCAGAACAAGAACGCGCCGAGCACGATGTCGACGTAGCCAATGGAGTCGCCGCCAAAGAAGGCGCTGCCGCCGGAGCACTCGGCAAAGGCCACCTCCATGTGCTCGATCGCGGCAAGGGTCTCCTTCACCTTCTCCGCCCTGTCCTCCTCCGCCTGGGCCGTCACCATGCCGTACCACGCCGCGAACAGCTGCGAGCATGTATACGATTAATTGTAGAGAAGAGAGAAATTAATAATGCGCGTGCGTGTGGACATGATGCATGTTCGTATTGTACCTTGTCGCCGGCGTAGGCTGCCCAGAAGCGAGCGGTGGCGCGTTCGTAGGGGTCGGTTGGTAGTATCGACCGGCCAGCGAACAGCTCGTCGACGTACTGCAGGATGACGAGCGACTCGCAGATGGGCTTGCCGTTGTGGATGAGCACGGGCACCTTCTTGTGCACCGGGTTGGACTTGAGAAGGAGCTCACTCTTGTTGGATAGGTCCTCGTCGACGTACTCGTAACTCACTCCTTTCATGTTCAGCGCCATGCGCACACTGATCACGAACGGGCTCAGCGGCAGGCCGAGGAGCTTAAGATCCTCCTTGCCCGCCATTGTTTTCTTCGATATTTTTCTCTGCTGCTCTGCTGGCTAGCTCTTGGCTTGTAATTTACAGCTAGAGTCCTATATCTTGCTCCGAGTCTGTGCGAGGCTGTATGGGCGTCCAATCGTCCATATATATAGAAGGGCAGTAGTAGGTCACTCATGACGCATCTAGTTGCTTGGTCAGCTGTACACCGAAAAGGGCAGAGGAGCATATTGGTCAAAGAAATAAAAAACATTACAGCTAGCACTACTTCTCAAAAACATTACAGCCTTGGTAACTGCCGCTGCTACTTTTCTTAGGACGAACAAGGCGTGGCGGCTATCTGATTGTTGACTGATGACGACCATGCCCATGCTGGCATCACCGATCTTTCGCATACAGCATTTTTTCCAATCAACCAAAAAAACTTAAGGCTCCAAATCTTTCGCAGTCGTGGCCACTTTGGTTGTTTCCCCACTCTTCTGCAGCCCGGCGTCGAGCTTCATCAAGTCGTCCTTGACCCATTCACTGCTGTCTCAGCAGACTCGTCTTCACCTAGATTCACTGTACATATATCACTACCGGATTTTTTTTAATCGGGGGAGGGGCACACCGGCCAGCACCGCCCGTCTCCATCGAAGTCGTAGCATTTTTCGAGCCAAATTCATAGCTACGCAGCCGGCAGGATATGAACCCGCAAACTCTCCCTCGCGGATACCCCTCTAACACTGCACCACACTATCAGTTTCACTTGTGTCTAGATTCAATCATGGTTCCCCATTTATTAACTAAACCAAGTGTAAATTGCTTGTTTGATGCCCTAAATGAATTTAAATAAAAAAATTGTCAGCTACAAAGTTTCATAACTTTTCAAGATCTACAACTTTCGTTTAGGAAGTTTCTCCATCCGAGATCGTTTACAAAATTTGAATTTCAAATTTGAAAAATTCAAACATAAGTTTGCATGACAAGATGATTTCAAATCATAAAGTTGTCAATTACAAAATTTCATAACTTTTAGAGATCTACAATTTTTATTTTAGTTGTTTTTCCATCCAAGATCATTTGAAAAATTCAAATTTTAAAATTTTGAAATTCAAACGTAGTTTTTGCATCACGAGATGATTTCAAATCAAAATGCTGCCAACTACAAAATTTCATAACTTTTCAAGATCTACAAAATTTATTTTGGTCATTTGTTCATCCAACATAGTTTTAGTAACATTGTTAACAAATCTTATTGTTGCCACCGTTTTTTGACACGTGTCAAAGATGGTGGTATTGTGAAGGAGCTGCCGATTTGAAAGAAACCAAAACATGCACAGTGTCAGGGTCTGCCGATTGGGACGCAGCCGATAGGCCTAAAGAATATTCCTGGATGATGCTGATACGCGCGGTTTGGTAATCGGCCGATGGGAGTTGCCGATGAGTCAGAAAGGGAAGAAAGTCCGAACTTTACGAGGATTCTGATGATTCGGTTGTAGATTTTTAGATAGTTTAAATTAGAAAGTCTTTACTTTTTTTGTCGAGTAATATATTAGCGTAGGCTATATATATCAGTTGTACGGGACCAGAAAAACTTGATACACATCCAATACAACACCCTTTTACAATTTCCTTGCAATTTACTTTTTTGTTGGCGACTTTGCTATTTTCTTTTCGACGAGTTCTTTCAAGTTGATCAAGTACGTCTCACATACGAGCAACTTGATTTGCTGGTGAGTTTTCATTTTACCGAGTAAATTTGAGCTTTAGCTATCGGGCGTATCGTTGTGTCTTTGTTCAAATCTATTCAAAAGTTATCAAGTTTATCTAGGCTTTGATCTCAGGCGCATCGCTGTTTTCTCGTCTAGATTTATTCACAATTTATCGATGTCGGCTAGATTTGTAGGTTTTCTCCTATGTTTTTGGCCATTATCACAATTATCTGCTTAGAAACACATTATATCAGCTATAGAAATTGCAATAAGATCTTATTATCACAAAGGCCGGTTTAGATCTGTTTCAAGCATTATCGAGCAATATCATCTGAGTTACACATTCGTAGCTTAGATCTTGTTAAACACGTGCAATCGGCTCCTAAGCTGATTTTATTGTTTTCTGCATCGGCTAAGCCTGCCGACGCATTCGTTTATTCTGCACTCACATTTAATATTCTTTTGTCATTTTCCCGATCGGCAGAGCTCGCTGGTGAGAGAGATATTCGAAATCCCAGCCGATACGCTCTCAAATTTAACTTTTGTTTATCCCTTGTCAATTGCAAGTCAAGTTGACTGGCATGCTTGGTTCACTTTCTGGAGCTTGGCGAACACTTGCCCTCGGACTCCAGTGTGTTGATTTTCACGTCAACATATTTTTTGGCACACTTAGTGGGACCAGAAGCTTCAACATGACAATAATTGATGAAGTTGATGAAGGCAACTACGTCCCCGTTGACAAGGACAAGCTTAAAGAAGATCAGCAGAAAGAGCTGCGTGAAGCTGTGGACAGATATGAACATGAAAGTCTCAAGTCGTACAGCGCCACCAGATCTGGAGACGTGGTTAAGAAGTTTGATTTCCCAAAGCTCCAGCCATTGTCGGAGGCACAGCGTGAAAACAAGATGAAAGATACAATCTATCAAGCTGTGTGACAAACCTTCATCAAGAGTGCCACAGTCATGGGTAATACAGTGCACAACACAGTGGTCAAAACCTTTGCAGAAGGCACGTTCCCAGGATGTGTGGGCCCTTACTATATACAGCCAGATCAGATGAACTTTGCTCCTCTAGAAACAGCTATGGCAGCAGCTTTGACGGCTCCAAATATCCAACTAGAAGCCAGTAACAATAACAGTCAAGCATCAACGCAAGCTACTACTACAACATCAACAACTCCAGTGGATCCTATCTACTCAACTCCTCCATCTGTTCCCACGGCTGTGCAGGGAGGATATGCATCTGGATACTCGAAAGGATGGAATCCAGCTACTGGACTTGGTATGCCGCCTTAAATATTTAATATATCATCTGCGGCACAGTTTAACGCATCGACTACTCAGCCGATGACCCCTCAGCAGAGCGCATCGGCAGCACAGCCGACTGCGCAGAATACATGGAGTCCTCAAATGGCTGCGCAACTCAATGCATCGGCGCCAACGCCGATGACCCCACAGCAACATCTTGCGTTACTACTCCAACCCAAGTCTCCTTCAGAGATTTTGATTTCAAAGTCTCCTCATCAGGGTGGAGTCAACTGGATTTTCCATGATCAGGCGACTGGAATATTACGATATGTCAACGTGCCTTACATGGACCCTACGGGTCAGCAGTCAGCTAGTCCATCGGCTCCACAGCCGACGACCACTTATGCGCTGACAATAGGAAAACAATCACCCAATCAAATGACTCAGCAGGCACATCAGATGGCATCGGCAGGACGGCCGATGACCCCTACATCACCACAACCTGTAGCAGCTATAGTTCCAACGAACCTGGTCTCTCCTCAGCAGATGCCAGCACTTGGTCAGTAGATTGATTGGACCTCTAAGATAGCTGAAGTAATGGTGGAGCAGTTTGGATTAAGGCCAAAGCAGCAGTCTGTTATGTACAAGACTCCCTATCCTTCGGCTTATGATCAGATTTCTCTCCCATAAAAGTACAAGATGCTTGATTTCACTAAGTTTTCAGGATAGTGTTGACGGCTACTAAGTACCAAATTTAGGCCATCAACTCCTGCATAAATACATAAAATGTAACCATCAATATAGTGGTAGGGGATTATTACTGACCATTTCCACGAGTGTTGGTAAATATTTGTATGTAGGTGAATTAAGGGAGAAAACACACTTCATGAGCAGGAAACCACACTCCACAGATCAAGGCAAAATGTGCAACCAACCAGAGCATGAGAATCAGGATGAGACAAAAAGAGGCCCAAGTACCAAAGCAAACTTGCTTAGGACAGGCCATGACCCATGGGATTAGGACAAGGGACACCTGGACAGTCCAAATACCAAGATTGGGGGCGGTTGGTGGCAGTGGGCCATCGACCGACCAGCCCACTCCACAACCGACTTACCTCCTTTGACGTGGCAGCTTCCCATTGGCTCACAATGTCGGTTCTTAGAGGATTAGGTGCTGAAGGTCGCCGTGCTGTCCGTGCTCCCTCCTATATATATGAGAGGAGGGGGTATGAATCAAGACACACCACCAAGTTGAGTTTAACATCCACCAAGTGCTCTATCAAGACTCCTCTTGCATTAGAGTTGTGTTAGATTAGGGGGAGGGTAGAGGTACTCAGGAGGGACGCCGATATTCGGCGCTTCTCCATTTTGTACCTCTATGAGAGTGAGGGAGTAGTTCGGGAGAAGTGCTGGGGTGTAGGCAGTCTGCTCCCAGCTTGTACCTCTACGGATGCTGCTTCATTCTTCGGTATTTAGTAAGTATTGGTGATTCCTATCTCTAGTATTTTACTTGGTGTAGTAGATGCTAGAAGTGCTTGTAGTTGAGTGAGATCAGTTCTCTTACTCGCGGGTTCGTCGCTCTGTATTCGTACAGAGTGCTGTAGTTTGCTATGGGGTACCAAATGTAGTTAGACTACAGTAGTAATCTATAGTGTAGACATGGTGTCTAGGCTAGAGATTATCCTTTGTTTTCCTTATATCCCACGATTTGTTAGAGGTAGGCCGTAGATGGTGACAGCCCTATTGGTCCTTCGTAATCCACCACGTTCCATATAGCATAGGGTTGTTGGCCAGAGTCGACTGGCAGACTACTTGTAAGCCAGTGCCCGAAGCGAGTATTGTGCCCGAGAGATCGACCTTTAACTCAGCAGTAGCACTATCTTAGGAATCCTCTCTACCCTTCTACCTATCTTGCTGAGTCCTTGGACCGATTAGAATAGAAGAGAGTGCACAAACGTTCCCTGTGGATTCGATAACCCTTGGAATACTCTAAGGTGAAAGATACAACGGTATCCATGCGCTTGCGGATTTATTCGTGATGCTAAAATACCCAACAAGCTTTCTGGCGCCATTGCCGGGGAACGGTTGCTGTATCTTTCTTCGATCCTAGTCGTCCTCATATCCTTTGCTTTTCTTTTCTTCTACCTTGACCCCCCGCTACCCATAGAGGAGCTATCCTTTAAAAGCTTCTCTACCCTACGGGATTTATCCCGTATCATCTTTAGTTTTCTTCCTGCTATCTTTACCCCCGCATCTCAAGGAAGCCTAGATGAAACGCTTAGGAAAACCGCTTCTGCCACTATGACCCCATGCTTAGAAAATTCTATGGCGAAGCATTTTCCCGAGCCAAACCCTCTCAAGGAGATGATGCATGAATTTCCGTTCACACCATCCGAGCCCGTTCTATCTGAAGTTGCAATATCTGCCACTTCCAACGAGCATGACTTGGAGGTTACCCTTCACTTTTGTGAAGATGAATGATCATTATCCCTCTTGAGCGAGTTTGAGCCTCTTCCCTCTGGCCCTGAGAAAGTTGTTCTTGACCACGATCGATATTCAACTATGATTTTCCACGATGAATCTCTTCAGATGGAGAATCCATGGGCCATAGAATTCTGTGAGGCGCTGACTCTGGAGTCCGATGAAAAGGATTCCACAGAAGAGCATGGGACCATCATCTTTGAAATGCCATGCTCATTCAATGCAACTCCAGAGTCAGGCATACTTTGTGCCTCGAGCACTCATGAGGACTACAACCACCTTAAGGTCCTCTTCTACAAAATCTTCGGAAGGTTGGTTGTAGACGCATATGTTTATCATAAATATTGTAGATTTTGTGGGTGCACTGTGGCACTAACCTTGTAGCTAGCTTCAATAATTGCTGGTGAAACAATGACCCATCACCAATGATGACTACAAGAGTTCTCATGGTCGAGCTTATGACCAAAAACAAAGCACTACCGGGAGATAGCCCAGATTATCATTTATTTATTTTCCTTCATTAAAAGCAAGAGCATGCTCTAGGATAAAGCTTTCCTTCGGGTATTTTGGGCCGCTAACAATTTCAGGTGGAGATCAAAATGAACGATGGACAGGTGATGCCTACAAGCATAAGAGCAACATCAACTTCAACATCTTGATACATCTTGGCAAGGGAATAACTACCAAAGGGAGCTTGAACTCCACACGCTTGAAGTTTTGTTGCCTAGCAATGCAAACTCCAAGTGTGGGGGAGGTATATGAGGACCTCAAGTAATATCTCTCTTGCTAATTCTTATCTTGGTTTGGGAATGGTGTTAGTTTTTGTATCTTGCTCCTCAAAAATATATATATAATTCAAAAAAAAGAGAGGAGTTGCCAGGGTGACAATATTGAGTTCTCATCAACAAAACACTATGGTAAGTACTCTCAATGTCCTGCTTTTGACATTAAACAAAGCCCTGCCGGGAGGTCGCCCGAGGATCGCTAGAGTAAGTCTCATGGTGAGAGTAAAGTTTAGTTTCAATAAATTCTAGAGCTCCCTGGTTCATGAAACCAGCATAGCCATTATTTCATTTCTACTATCTCGTTGAATACCGCACCAGGTACAAGTACAAGTGTGGGGGAGATCCCTCAAGATCATCATTGTCATACACATTCGGGATCTCCCACAGATGCATCGCACAACATCGTCTGCACCAAAATGACAAGAGATAAGGCAAGGACACCAAATTTAGCTACCCACCTAGTGGTTTGGCTTAATCACCATTGCCTTGATCCCCAACTTCTTCAAAAGCGATGGTTTGTGCATCCTCAACCTCCCAACTCTCTTTGATTCATGAGTTTGAATGATTTATCTGACTCACTAAAATCAAACTCAAAGTGAATCAATGTGTTGCACCTACTCTACATGTTTCCTATGGTTGGCTTGCATATGTTTTATTCCATGCTCTTTACCTTGATGCTTGTGAACAAAAATCCTTAGGAAAGCACACTTATCTAAGTAGTTGATGTTTGAGATATGATTTGAATGATATGATCTTCGCTCTTTACTATTCAAGTGCTTGGAAACATTATTTAAAATTTTGGAAAACCCTTTGCAAAGCTCCTCTTTGATATGCCAAAGTCCTACCAAAGCCATATGATGATAGTTCTTGAAAACCATATACACATATGCTGCTTGTCTTTTGCATTGAGCTTTGTCAAATTGTTGTGACACTTGGGAGAATACTTTTCATGATGAAGATTCACCTGCACACCATATACCCCCTTGCTATGCTTCTTTAAAGAGTTAGCATTGTACCATCCACTTATTCCACAAAATAAATGCTCCGCAATATGTGTTGGTCTCTCTCTCTCTCTCTCTCCAGTTTGTGTTAAAAAAGAAGAAGAGAGGCATGGGCTATCAAAAAAATGGACATATGAAGGTCCAAGTATTGAAAAAAAGAAAAAAAATATGGACACATGAAGGTCCAAGTTTTGAAAAAAAAAAGAAAAAAACAGACACATGAAGGTCCATGAAAAAAATAGCCATGCTCTCAAGATAATTTATATATAGAGAGAGATATCATACAAAAGGAGTTTCCATTCCATCCACAACAATCCATACATGTGCACATCTTGATCTGATTGTATGATTTTGGATCCGGTCTTTGACTTTGCAATATATGTGATACAAGTATGCCTTATCCTTCATATCCTACCTTGAGCTCCACAAATATCCATCACTAGAAGTAGGGTGAAGAGAAGGCTAGTCAAATGCCTTGGTAAGGATATAAACACATTGAGTGATCTGAGAGAATCAAATGAGGAGCTACGCAAGGTTTGTTTTGAAAACTTATTGAAAACCCCAAGCTAATTGACATGAGGAGTAGAAGTGATTTGATTCGTGACTGTTGGGTATTTTAGCATCATGAATAAATCTGCAAGCGCACGCATACCATTGTAGCTTTCACCTCAGAGTATTCCAAGGGTTATCGAATCCACAGGGAACGTGTGTGCACTCTCTTCTATTCTAATCGGTCCAAGGACACACCAAGGTAAAGGGTAAGGGATGAAAGGATTCCTAAGATAGTGCTACTTCTGAGTTAAAGGTCGATCTCTCGGGCACAATACTCGCTTAGGGCACCGGCTTACAACTGGTCTACCAGTCGACTCCGGCCAACAGCTCTACGCTATATCCGAACGTGGAGGATTACAAAGGACCAATAGGGTTGTCACCACCTACGGCCTACCTCTAACAAACCATGGGATATAAGGCAAACGAAGAATAACCTCTAGCCTAGACACCACGTCTACACTATAAATCACTACTGCAGTCTAACTACGTTTGGTACCCCATAGCAAACTATAGTACTCTGTACAAATACAGAGCGACGAACCCACGAGTAAGAAAACTGATCTCACTCAACTACAAGGACTACTAGCATCTACTATACCAATTAAAATACTAGAGATAGGAACCACGAATACTTACTAAATACCGATGAATGTAGCAGCATCCGTAGAGGTACAAGCTGGGAGCAGAATGCCGACACCCCGGCACTTCTCCCGAACTACTCCCTCACTCTCATAGAGGTACAAAATGTAGAAGAGAACGGAAGACCGGCGCCCCTCCTGAGTACCTCTACCCTCTCCCTACTCTAAGACAACTCTAAACCAAGAGGAGGCTTGAGAGAGCACTTGATGGATGTGAAACTCAACTTGGTGGTGTGTCTCAAATGGAACCCCTCCCCTCATATATATAGGAGGGAGCCACGGGCAGCACTGCGTCCTTCAGCAGCTAATCCTCCAAGAACCAACCTAGGGGACCTATGAGGAGGCGACACATGGCTTGGATGAGGCGGTGGGGCCCACGGGCCATGTCGGCCGACCTGTTGGTCGGTCGGCCTGCCCGAGGCTCCAACCGCCACCAGCTTCGTCCAGCAGGCTGTCCTGGGCCTCCTTATCCTAACCCCATGGGTCTTGGCCTGTCCTAAGCTAGTTTGCTTGGGTGCATGGGCTTGTTTTGATCCAATTGAGCCTGACTCGTGTTCTCTGATTGGTTGCGCATTTTGCCTTGATCTGTGAAGTGTGTTTCCCTGCTCATGAAGTGTGTTTTCTCCCTTAATTCACCTGCATACAAATATTTACCAACACTCGTGGAAATGGTCAGTTATAAACCCCTACCACTATGTTGATGTTTACATTTTATGTATTTATGCAGGAGTTGATAGCCTATATTTTGTACTTAAGAGCCATCAACAACTCTCCCATACTTAGCCTTTGCTCGTCCTCGAGTAAAGAAGAAAGGACTAAGGTGGAACATGACTTCGAATGGTATGAAGCGAGCATAAGAGATATTACAAACCATACATTGCACTTGTGAACTTTGAAGTGTCTATCATGCCCTCTTGGGTAGTTGAGGAATGGAATGGTCTTGAATCAAATCACTTCTGCTCCTCATGTCAAGTAGCTTGTGATTTTTCAATAAGTTTTCAAAATAAACCTTGCTTAGCTCCTCATTTGATTCTCTCAGATCACTCAATGTGTATATGTCCTTACCAAGGCATTTGACTTGCCTTTTCTTCATCCTACTTCTAGCTATGGCTATATGTGGAGCTCAAGGTAGGGTATGAAGGATAAGGCATACTTGTATTACATATATTGCAAAGTCAAAGACCGGATCCAAAGAGAAAAACAAGTCATACAATCAGATCAAGATGTGCACGTGCATGGATTGTGATGGATGGAATGGAAACTCCTTTTGTATGATCTCTCTCCCTATATAAATTCTTTTGAGAGCATGGCTATCTTTTTTTCTTCTTTTTTTCATGGACCTTCATGTACCTACATTTTTTTTCAATACTTGGACATTCATGTGTCCATATATATTTTTTTCGATAGCCCATGCCTCTCTTTTTTTTAACAAAAACTGGAGAGAGAGAGAGAGACCAACACATATAGTGGAACATTTATTTTGTGGAATGAGTGGATGGTACAATGCTAACTTCTTAAAGAAGTATAGCAAGGGGGTATATGGTGTGCATGTAAATCTTGATCATGAAAGCATGAAAAGAATTCTCCCAAGGGTCACAACAATTTGACAAAGCTCAATGCAAAAACAAGCAGCATATGCGTATATGGTTTTCAAGAAGTGTCATCATATGGCTTTGGTAGGACTTTGGCATATCAAAGAGGAGCTTTGCAAAGGTTTTACAAGTTTTCAAATAAATTTCCCAAGCACTTGAACAAAAAGGAGCGAAGATCATATCATCCAAACCACATCTCAAACATCAACTACTTAGATAAGCATGTTTTCCTAAGTAATTTTGTTCACAAGCATCAAGGTGATAAGCATGGAATAAAACATATGCAAGCCAACCATAGGAAACATGTAGAGCAGACAGATACACTGATTCATTTTGAGTTTGATTTTGTGAGTAAGACTTGAAAACCATTCAAACTCATGAATCAAAGAGAGTTGAGAGGTAGAGATCGCACATACTATCGCTCTTTAAGAAGGTGGAGATCAAGGCAATGGTGATTCAGCCAAACCACTAGGTGGCTAGCTGAATTTGGTGTCCTTGCCTCGTCTCTTGTCATGTTGGTGCAGACGATGTTGTGTGATGCATCTTGTGGGAGATCTCGAATGTGTATGACAATGATGATCTTGAGAGATCTCCCCCACACTTGTACTTGTACCTGGTACTGTATTCAATGAGATAGTGGAAACAAAATAATGGCTCTGCTGGTTTTAAGAACCAGGGAGCTCTAGAATTTATTCAAACTAAACTTTACTCTCACCATGAGACTTACTCTGGCGATCCTCAGGCGACCTCCCAGCAGGGCTTTATTTAAAGTCAAAAGCAGGACATTGAGAGTACTTACCTTAGCGTTTCTGTGTGTGATGATCTGGGTGTCGGGCGACTCCCCAACACTTATTCATTTGCCTACATTTTATTGGGGGACAAAACAAAACAACACGGACCCTAGGGTGATGAAGGTTATCTAGTCTATCTATTTGGAAGATTGAGATCAAGGCTAGGTTTCTTCAATGAAATTAATCACATCATACTCTTTATTATCAGGTTCTAGGAAGATTTTTAAACAATGACCATTTACCTTGAAGATTTTAACATCGTCATCTTGGAGTGTGATTGCTCCACGTGGTGCGGCTTCAACGACAGAGTATGGTTCTTCCCATTTGCTCCAAAGAGGACCCAAGAGGACGATGAAGATTGATCAACATCCGTTTGCCGCTAATATGGTGGACATGGCCAGAGACAAGAGTCTTCCTCAAGCCAAGATCCCGACGTTATCATCGGCTAGGAAATCTGGAGTTGTTGATCAAAAAGCACAAATAACGGCCGATGAAGTCAAAGGGAAGAGTCTGCTAGAAGAGGCCAAACGTTCTTCAGCATCACGGAGGCGTGTCATGTCTCAAATGCTATTGAACAAGTTCCAATGTGACCGTGAAAGGCGACAGCGTAGAGAAGAAGAAGCACGCCGTGAGAAGGAAAATTGGAGGTGCCCTTTCTTTGTCTACTGTTGAGAAGAAGGGTTGACATTGCCACCGGCAGATGATTGTCCCGAGTGGAATGGTCAAGACAACCAATCGTACAAGAAGTCACGTCATGGTGATGAGTCCTACAGACGTGAACGTACTCATGTGCATGATCGGCTAGGAAAAAAGGTATCGGTGCATGATCAACTGGGGGGCAGGACCATGCTACGTGATCTTGCTGGAAGAAGAGTACCTGCACATGATCGGCTAGAGCAGATGGCCTATGACAGGGTGCAAGATGATCAGACGATGCGCAGAGATCCAGAACGAGAGCCTTGTGTGGATCGCACTGGTCAACCCCAATGGTGTCCGAGAGGTTTAGCTAGATCACAGAAGAGGCGTGTTCAGAGGTTGCGCTAGCTGGAGATCATAGAAGAGGAACAAGAGCAGGATCTGAACAAGAAAGGGGTCAAGTCACAAGCTTGGCGTGTTAAGACTAAAGCTAATGATGAACAAAATTCTGGATCATTGGCTGCACCAATTAACATGGTTTTCATAATGCCAAAGGAGTTTATGGCGCCAGATGACAAAGATAAAGAACCAGAATTGGAGGAAGCCATGGCACAGTTGAATTTGGAACCAGTGCCAGCAATATTTGAGAAACCGGAGGATGATAAAAGGCAGCATCTTAAAGCATTGTTCTTGAAAGAGTTTGTTGATGGCAAACCAGTTACAAAGATGCTTGTCGATGGAGGTGCAGCTATGAATATAATGCCCTACGTGATGCTACACAAGTTGGGAAAGAGCCAGGATGATTTGACGAAGACTGATATGATGCTCAAGGATTTTGAGGGAGTTGTATCTCCTGCATTGGGGGCATTGTGCGTTGATCTAACAATTGGCAGTAAGACCCTTCCTACCACTTTCTTTGTTATTAACGGCAAAGGTTCATACAGTTTACTCCTGGGTCGGGATTGGATTCGTACCAATTACTGCATTCCGTCTACTATGCATCAATATCTAATTCAATGGATTGATGATTCTATCAAGATAGTATATGTCGATTCGTCGTTCAGTGTGGCATCGGCTGAAGCTCACATAGTAAGTTATGATAATATGAATTGCCTCTCTGGTCAAGCATGGGAGAAGGATTTCTTTCGGGTGGCTGATTATGAATCTACGTCAATGCAAGCTGGAAATTCTTCAGATGAGTCTTGATCGATGGAGGACATGGCCGGTTGTGATATCGGCCAAAATGTTAGCTATAGCCAATACCTAGGAGTATTGCTTTTAGTGCAAAATTTGTGTAAAGACCGATTGTAATTTGAGTACATCAGTTGTAATATGGCCGACACGATATGAGTCGCCCTTAGAGCAATATAATATAAAGAAAGCATGTTTCTGAAGTTTGCATAATGGGCAGTCAGATTGTTTACAGCTTCCCAAGACTACAGTACGGGGCATTAGAGGACATTTTTACAGTAATCCAAGAGCTTCTTGAATTACTTTTATCGTGCGCAGGAGAATCTGGTTAACTTCTTGAATTACTTGGTTATCACTCTCTGATGAACCAAGAATTGACTTCAGGCATTTGTGGAGTTGATATGCTTGACAAGCATGTGTTTGCTTCTCTCCTTCAAACCTGGTGATAGCCGGTGGGATCTGTGAAAGATCGTTGTCTGCAGTATCTATTTCTTGGTTAACACGTTGGAGTTCCTGCTAGAGACAATCACGTTCAGCTTCCAACTCGGCTTTGTTTCTTTGGATAGCAGCCTGGGTGTCATTCAGAGACTTGATTTCATCACAAGCTGACTTCACCAAAGCTTTAGAGTTGTCTATCTGGTTGGTGGTATCTTCTTGTTGGAGATGATCGGCAAGTTTTTTTTGAGCTCGAAGGACTTGCACGTGATGCCTCTTGATGAAGGCTGCAGGAGTTAATACTTCTTCGATTGGTTCTGGGAGTTTGCCTTCCAGATCTTCTAAGATGGCACGAATCGGCTTAGCATTTCTGACTAGTTGGCCGATGTCTTGATGCAGAAGTTGAAGTGTTTCCTGAAGCTTGGCCTTGATATCGTCAGACAGTGCAATTGATTCGGCCGATGTGTCTACTTCTTCCTCTTGAGAGGTAGCTCCGATCTTGAAAGAAAACATGATGTTGTCTGGAGATTCCTGTGCCTGAAAAAAAAACATGGAATCTGGATAGCCGATGAAGATAGTAAGTATTATAAATCGGCTGGAGAAAGAGTGTTCACCTATTTCAGATTAATTTCATCAAAATTGGAGCCAGAGGGGATAAGAGGCAATGATGAGGATGCCAGAATCATAATATCTGATACGGCTGGTTGGCTTGACGACCCGATTAGTGCTTGGTGGGCAAGCTGAATAATAATTGTAAGAAGTTTGCAAAATAAGTTTGCAAATATGTTATGAAGTTTTACCTGGATTAATGGAGAGGTTGCCTTGGATTTTCTGGGGGTCAAAGGTGAATGTTGTACCTGATAGAATCAAAGAGAAAAGGAATGCCAATTTCAGGATAATAAAAGGATACAAGCATTTGCTGAGCAGCTTAGTACCTGAATAATTGATGATGTGTAAAGAGGTGTGTTTTGGGAGTCTTCTTCTTCTCCAATAGATTGATCCTCGGGGACATCATATTAATGAATTGGAGATATGGTCAGTATCCAGGTGGAATGAAATTACAAGGGAATTCAAGAGGTTACCTTCAGAAGGAGAAGAGGGAAGATTGCCAGGACATCTGTCTAAGGTGCTGGTGCCACTGTCGGAGATTGGTATGGAGATTTCTTCTTTTTGCGAGTTGTCACCTTGGTGCTGGATAAATTGCATTTCCTTCCAGTAGCAACATCTATGAGGGATGGAGCACCATAGCCGATATTGGGATTGTTGGCTGGCAGAGCATAATTAATTGGCTGGCCACTTCCGCTAACTGTTGGAGGATTGGTGCCAACGTCCTGTCAAAAGTAATTGTTAAGAGATGCGCATAAAAGGGTGTTATGAAGTATCATGAGGATGAATTGGGATTTGTACCTCATTATTGGCCGCTTGGTAGTTTTCGTTCAGAGCAATGCAATAGAGGTTGACAGCTCTGCAGAAGCGGTGCTCTTGCCATTCAGACCACCATTGAGTGAAAGGGGTGGTAACAAAGGGTATAATATGCCAATCAGCTAGAAGTGTTATGTCGATATTGGATTCCAGATCGTTTAGCCGATTGGTCCATGGTATCTAGCAGAGTTGGTCTCATTGGTCCATGACCGACCATGAAGGCATTTATGGCATCGGACTAGAAAAAAGAGGCCGATATATGCATCGGTGTTGACGACTGTTAAGTACAAAATAAATGCCGTCAACTCCTGCATAAACACTTAAAGAATGAACATCAACAGTAGTGGTAGCGGTTATTACTAACGAATTCCACGAGTGTTGGTGATTTGTTGATTTTAGGAGTACAAGTCTGGAATAAGATGAAAACACAAAGAATATGTAGGAGAAACCACAAGAGATCGCATCCTGCGTTACACTTGCAAGATGGGCCCATTAGACAAAGAAAACTGATGTACAAAGCCCCGGTATCGATATACACAAGATGGGGGCCCACCTAGCAGTGTCTCGGACGAAAGGCGGTGCGAGAGGCGGCACCCGGGGGCCGGCTGAACCCCGGGGTCGCCCGGCCCCATGTTGGCACCAAATGGTCCGAGCTTTGGTGGGAAGATCATCCTTATCCTCCTGAAGGTGTTGCCGAGTGTTTCCATATTTAATTTTGGCGGGAACCGACCTCCTTGGGCTATAAAAAGGGCCTCCCTCACCCCCCACAAGACACCACCAAGTTCTCTTCCTCCCTCTCTTGAAGATGTAGTACTCCAATGCAAAGGCGAGGCCCTGCCTAGGCTAGTGCCTAGAGTAGGAGGAGGGTGAGGAGTAGTTCGGGGAAATGCCGGGCCTGTCGGCGGTCTTCTCCTGTCTCGTACCTCTATGGATACTGGCTTCCTTTAGTATGAATAAGTTAGTATTTGTGATTCCTGTCTTACATAGTACTTTTGTTTGAGTGAGATCAGTTCTCTTACTCACGGGTTCATCACTCCGTATTTTCACAGAGTGCATTAGGTTGCTACGGGAATTCAGACGTAGTCAGGCTATGGCAGTAATCAGTAGCACAAATGTGGTGTGTAGGCTAAGGGTTACCTTTGTTTGCCTTATATCCCACGGTCTGCGAGGTAGGCCGCAGGTGGTGACAGCCTTGTTGGACCTTAGTAGTCCTCCACATTTGTATATAGCATAGAGCTGTTGGCCGGAGTCTCCTAACCATTTCAGGGGTAAGCCGGTGCCCGAAGCGAGTCTTACTCGAGAGATCGACCTTTAACTCATCTTTAGTGCTACCGCAGGAATCCTCTCCAGCCTTGCCACTTAATCTTGGTGTTTCCTTGGACCGACTGAGTTCGGAGTTAGTGCACACACGTTCCCTATGGAAATGATACCCTTGAATACTCACGGGTGAAAGCTACGACGGTATCCGTGCGCTTGCGGATTAATTCACATCGTTAAAATACCCTCCGTCCCTGTGGGGTGAGTCTTTAGAGCCATCATCTCTGGACTTAGTTCCTCATTTAGCTACAAGATTCACCGTCATGCCTTACCGATCAAATCGAGTGAGACAAACTCCCACCCTTATCCTCAATTATCAATCGATGCCAATCAAATCAAGTGAATCAAAGTTCACATCTTATTCCTTGATTTTGATTGATGCCCAATAGAAGTTATGTTCACGCTTCATGAACTTCTATTGGAAGCTTAGGATGGATTGCTTAGCCACCACGTTCATCTTTGATGAAATGTGAGGCTTTCCACCTAAGGAGGGGATGAGTTGAAAGAAACTCATTTCCCCCATGACCCGAACTCGGAATTCTTCATTCGGCCCATAGAGTTACACATTCTCTTTCACTATGGGGCCATGAACATTCTTGAGTTTCTCTATCCGGAAATCAAGCCACTCTCTCTATGAGTATGAAGTTTCATCACAAAGATCATGCTCATCCTTGACATCTCCGAGGTCTTTTGTGCCAAGTCGCTGCAAGTCTTATGATCATCTCAGGGTTAACGCCCTTTACGATGGTTGTATTTGGTTTTGCTTATCATAATATCTTTGCAAGGCTCATAGTTGTATTTGTGCACTAACCTTGCAGCTTGAGCAACGATATATCGATAAATGGTGGTGAAGTTGGGAACTACATCACCATGGTAGCTACAGGATGAACCCCCATGGTCGAGCTTGCGACCATAAACAAAGCACTGCCGGGAGATAGCCCGGAGCAACTTAAAAAAATATATATCTCATTAACAATAAAGCAAGAACATGTTCTTGAGCATAGTATGCACCTTCGGGTATTCTTGGTCCTAACCATTTCAGGTGACGATTAAGAAGAACTGGGGATATAGGGTACTCAAGAACATGAGGACTGCATCAGCTGAACACATTGATGCTCTTTGGAGTTAGAAGAAAGGAGACCCCAACATTGCACACTTGACTTTCACACAAAAGTCCAAGTGTCGGGGAAATTGTTGAGCATCAAGTTCCAGCCATCCAAAAGAGTATCCTTGTTCCAAGAAGGTGTTAGCCCTGACTTGCTTCAAAAAAAGAGAGAAAAATATAAGGAGAGAGATACAAAAAAAAGAGTAAAAAAAATAAGAAAAAGAGAGAGAGAGAGAAAGGAAGAAGGAAAGAGTGAGAGAGAGCCATGGCTCCACACACTCAAGCAGTTCATGCACACAAACAATCAAGAGGCTGCTCCTCTTCCTTTCCAAGACTTTGCTGCTCTACTCAGATCGGCACTTGCTCACATGCAAAAGGGAGATGTACCTAGAATCTATAATCATGGAGCATTTTGCCAACGAATCAGGCCTCCAAGGAACATTGTTTCCACGCACGAGGCAGGAGTATCACACGCCATTGCTACAACAGTTCTGAGATGTCCATCTCGCGGTAAGTATACTCCGGTAAGCAAAGGTAAGGTTTACCAATCCTTTACTCATACTTATCTCTTTTGAGCAGAGCTTGGTCATGCAAAATTCTTGCTCCCTTTGTTTATCTTCGTATGCTCTGGTTTGGATGTATTTGGGTCGTACATCCATAGGCCTTCTAATTTAAGCATGGTGCTTAGGTTAAATAGCTTTGTTTAATCAAAATGAGGCATGGTGTCAAAATTTTGGTTAATGAACTTTGGAGTAATACTACCATAAACTTTGAATGCATGTCTTTTGTGGACTAATCCCTACAATAAACTTTTCAAATTTGTTGGGTAAAGTCCTCAAGTTCATGCTGGAGATAAGGCAAGGCCACGTATGCGCTTCAAATAATAAAATTTGCACAACATGCAAAGGAGGCATAAATCACATTTCATCACGCACCTAGTCAAATGCCCCCTTTGTTTTGTTCATGCAGTTTCTATCCTAGCCTTGCTTGACTCCAGATAAAAAGGTAAACAAAAAGAACGGAAAAATTTCTGATAAAGGAATCTCTCTCTCTCAAAAAAAAAGAAGCATGATGAAATAAATTGTTGGCAAGCATTTTGGGATCCATGCTCTTCAAACTTTGAACCTGTTTTTCCTTAAAGCATGGATGTGAACAACAAATCTCAAAAAAACATTCTTTAAGCATTTCTAGAGTATTTGTTGTCCACTAACATTTTGCAGAAAAGAAAACAAACAACCATGGAGCAGCGTACAATAACTCCATCATCAACACAATGCTCCTTGATCCCATGGGAAGATAGATGCACAAGGAACCAAACTGAACAAATGCAAAGCTTGCTTCATGTATATGAGGCTTAACTCTTGCATCTTTGTTCCATGCTAGGTGAGTTCTTTCAGGTAAGTGTCCTACACACCTCATACACACTTGCTCATGCCTCCACCCTGCTAAGTTATCCATCTTGTTTAGCTTGCCATAAAAAAATATATAATAAGAAAAAGAAGAATAAAATAAAAAAATATACATATATAAGAATATAAATAAAATAAAATAGAAATTAGTGTTCGAAACAATAATGTTCTTTGATCCAATAAAGTTTAGGCTCCTCGGTGTTCAAACCGGTAGAGTCCCTTCTTGTCTCCACTTTTGTTTTGATGAATAAAATAGGTACAAGAATAAGTGTGGGGGAGAACTATCAAGCTCAACAACCACTCGTTCAAGATCTCCCTCAACATGTTGCACAAATTCAGATGGCACAATGCACTAAAGAACAGGATGGATGAGATTCTCTGGTTCAGCCAAACCACCTCCGAATCACCTTTCTCCTCTTCTTCCTCTACAAACAAAGGTTTGTGCAACACTACCCTCAAACTCCCTCATGCTTGAGTTTAAACAAATTTCTTGTTGATCACTAAATTTAAACTCAATGAACCTTGCCATTCCTCTTGTACACTCCATGCGCTTCCATGAATCAGCTTGCATACTCTTTATTCCTCACATTCTTTCTAGTTCTTGTGAACATATATCTTCATAGGAACCCCAAGCTATCTAAGTAATTGACGAATGTGATATGATTGGATGAACGGAACCATGCTCTTCCTTGCAAAGTACTTGGGATTTCTTTTCAAAAAAATCATCAATAACTTGTCTCCTCAAACTAATGAAATCTTACCAAAGCCAAAGTTAGATGTTCATGCTCAAACCTTCATATGCAGTTTGACTTTGCTTTGAGTTTTGTCAAATTCTTTGACCCTTGTTAGAGACTTGTCATACTCTTATGATCAAGATCACGTACACATCCATTCACATGCTATACTTCTACACTGGAAGATAGCAAACATTACCATCCACTCATAAAATAAAACTCCATGTCATACCATGACTCTTTCTCTCTAAAGTGATCATTAAGGATGTGGGCTATATAAAAAGAAATGAAAGATGCATACCCAATGAAGGTATGCCACATGTTAAAAAAAAGCATGTCAAAATAAAAGAAAAAAAAAGAGAAAAGATGCATACCCAAAGAAGGTATGCCACATGCCCACAAGGCATGTCAAAAAATATATAAAGAAAAAAAGATAGATAGTCCACATCCAAGGAAAACAAAGAAGAGAGATAGATCATGCAAAGGAGTTCATCCATCCTCCACAAAAAAAAATATTCCCACACACTTGCACATCTCGATCAGATTGTATGACTCGTTTCTACTTGGATCTAGTATTTGACTTAAACAATATGAGCAAAACAAACATGCCTCTGTACTCCTACCCTGAGCTCCACAAAAGCCTGATTAGATAATAGGAGAAAAGAAGGCAACAACTTTGCCTTGGTGAGGATCTGAAACAAAAAGAGTGATTCGAGAGAACAATTTGAGGAGCAATACTATTCTTTATTTCAAAATATAAAACCCAAGTTTCCAAGCAGGAAGAGCTAGGAACCTGAAGTCTGCATTGTTCCATTCTTCAATTACCCAAAAACGCATGGCAGCCACTTCAAAGTTCACAAGACTAGAGGAAGCTTGGAATAACTTGTATGCAAGTTACATCCAAGGAGTGGCATCTACCTTAGACCATTCTCCTTTACTCGAGGATGAGCAAAGGCTAAGCGTGGGGGTGTTGTTGACGGCTGTTAAGTACAAAATAAATGCCGTCAACTCCGGCATAAACACTTAAAGAATGAACATCAATAGTAGTGGTAGCGGTTATTACTGACGAATTCCACGAGTGTTGGTGATTTGTTAATTTCAGGAGTACAAGTCTGGAATAAGATGAAAACACAAAGAATACGCAGGATAAACCACAAAAGATCATATCCTGCGTTACACTTGCAAGATGGGCCCATTTGACCAAGAAAACCGATGTACAAAGCCCCGGTATCGACATACACAAGATGGGGGCCCACCTGGTAGTGTCCCGGACGAAAGGCGGTGCGAGAGGCGGCACCCGGGGGCCGGCCAAACCCCAGGGTCGCCCGGCCCCATGTTGGCGCCAAATGGTCCGAGCTTTGGTGGAAAGATCATCCTTATCCTCCTGAAGGCGGTGGCCAGTGTTTCCATATTTAATTCTGGCAAGAACCGACCTCCTTGGGCTATAAAAAGGGCCTCCCTCACCCCTCACAAGACACCACCAAATTCTCTTCCTCCCTCTCTTGAAGATGTATTGCTCCAATGCAATGGCGAGGCCCTGCCTAGGCTAGTGCTTAGAGTAGGAGGAGGGTGAGGAGCAGTTCGGGGAAATGCCGGGCCTGTCGGCAGTCTTCTCCTGTCTTGTACCTCTACGGATACTGGCTTCCTTCAGTATGAGTAAGTTAGTATTTGTGATTCCTGTCTTGCATAGTACTTCTGTTTGAGTGAGATCAGTTCTCTTACTCGCAGGTTCATCGCTCTGTATTTACACAGAGTGTCGTAGGTTGCTACGAGAATTCAGACATAGTCAGGCTACAGTAGTAATCAGTAGCATAGACTTGGCGTCTAGGCTAAGGGTTACCTTTGTTTGTCTTATATCCCATGGTCTGTGAGGTAGGCCGCAGGTGGTGACAGCCCTGTTGGTCTTTAGAAGTCCTCCACGTTCGGATATAGCGTAGAGCTGTTGGCCGGAGTCTCCTGACCATTTCAGGGGTAAGCCGGTGCCCGAAGCGACTCTTACCCGAGAGATCGACCTTTAACTCATCTTTAGTGCTACCGCAGAAATCCTCTCCAGCCTTGCCACTTAATCTTGGTGTGTCCTTGGAACAACTGAGTTAGGAGTTAGTGCACACACATTCCTTGTGGAAATGATACCCTTGAATACTCACGGGTGAAAGCTACGACAGTATTCGTGCACTTGCGGATTAATTCGCATCGTTAAAATACCCAACAATCGGCTCGTTCCTAAACATTTTAGATAGAGATAGGTTCAAACACTGGTTGATGTCATATTGTTCCTAGTTAGCTCTATAAGTGTTGGCTACTCTACGGAACCAATTTCTCCATCCAAGGGTGACATTCGGCCAAGATCTGAAGGCCTGAGACCAATCCAGATTCATATTGGACGATTTGAAGGAGATTATGCTGGTCTCTAAATTGATTATGTTGGTGGGATCTGGATTGCCCATGGGGCCTAGGCATATCATACTGGGCTGATTTTCTAGAGGAATGATCATGTTGCCCCTAAGATTCTAGAAAGAAAAAAAGGGCGCGGAAAATAAATCGAAAGGAGGGATGCAGAAAAAATAAAAGGGTAGTAGATGAGAAGTGCACCTCAGGGATCTCGGAGATAGATGCCATTGGCGGTTTTTGGATGCCGATTGGAAGTGACCTTAGGCCTCGGAGATGCTTTGCTTGCGATTCTGCAGATGGTGGCGGAGCAGATGCGTTCTTGAAAAGAAGGGGAGGTAAGAGGATGCTACAGGAGAGGTGTTGACGAATAAGAAGGCGGAGATATTTATAGTCTTTGTTCGGAGGGCAGAATGGGAATTTGATGCGCTGCCTGTTTGGAGAACAAAGATCTATTCGAACGTTGGCAATCATAATTGGAGTTAATTTCGGAGCAACATATAGATTACCCCGAAACTGGGGGGGCATGTGTTGACACCGTTTTTTGACACGTGTCAAAGATGGTGGTATTGTGAAGAAGGAGCTGCCGATTTGAAAGAAACTAAAACATGCACAGTGTCAGGGTCTGTCGATTGGGTCGCAGCCGATGGGCCGAAAGAATATTCTAGGAAGATGCTGATATGCGCGGTTTGGTAATCGGCTGATGAGAGTTGTCGATGAGTCAGAAAGGGGAAGAAAGTCCGAACTTTACGAGGATTCTGATGATTCGATTGTAGATTTCTAGATAGTTTAAATTAGGAAGTCTTTACTTTTTTGTCAAGTAATATGTTCGCCGTAATCGGCTAGGACTTGTTAGTGTAGGCTATATATATATCAATTTTACGGGACCGAAAAAACTTGATACACATCCAATACAACACTCTTTTATAATTTCCTTGCAATTTACTTTTCTGTCGGCGACTTCGCTATTTACTTTTCGGTGAGTTCTTTCAAGTTGATCAAGGACGTCTCACATTCGAGTGCCTTGATTTGCTGGTGAGTTTTCATTTTACTGAGTAAATTTGAGCTTTAGCTACCGGGCGTATCACTGTGGTTTTGTTCAAATCTATTCAAAAGTTATTGAGTTTATCTAGACTTTGATCTCGGGCGCATCGCTGTTTTCTCATCTAGATTTATTCACAATTTATCGATATCGGCTACATTTGTAGGTTTTTTTCCTATGTTTTTTTGCCATTATCACAATTATCTGCTTAGAAACACATTAGATCGGCTATAGAATTTGTAGTAAGATCTTATTATCACAAAGGCTGGTTTAGATCTGTTTCAAGCATTATCGAGCAACTTCATCTGAGTTACACATTCGTAGCTTAGATCTTGTTAAACACGCGCAATCGGCTCCTAAGCTGATTTTGTTGTTTTCCACATCGGCTGAGCCTGCCGACGCGTTCGTTTATTCCACACTCGCATTTAATTTTCTTTTGTTGTTTTCCCGATCGACAGAGCTTGCCGATACGCTGGTGAGAGAGATATTCGGAATCCCAGCCGATACACTCTCGAATTTAACTTTTATTTATTCTCTTGTCAATTGCAGGTCAAATTGACTGGCACGCTTGGTTTACTTTCCGGAGCTTGGCGAAAACTTGCCCTCGGATTTCAGTATGTTGATTTTCGCGTCAACACTTATATATCTCTCTTCTAGTTTCATGAAACTATGAGACATATGAGAGAGATGTAGATTTTGTGAAAAAATGATACTATCACTTTGTCAAATGAAAAAGTGGCCAAAATAAAAGATATAGATCTTGAGAATTTATATAACTTTGTAGTTGAAAACTTTTTCATTTGAATTCATTTAGGGGCTTAAAAAGTATATAAAAAAAACTGATTTGTCATGGTCCTCGACAAAGATGTATTTTGTTGTGTGTCAGCAAAAAGCATCTTTGCCGAGTGCCCAAAAAACACTCGGCAAAGATGCATTTTGCCAAGTGTTTTTGGTTTAGGCACTCGGCAGAGCACACCTTTGCCGAGTGCAAGATATAGTACACTTGGCAAAGGCTCGGGCACTCGGCAAAGATGTGGATTCTGGTTGTGGTAGGATCTCAAGGAGTAATGCATCGAATAAATACTTATTAAATAGATAATACAAAAATGGGATCATGAGAGGATCTCGGGGACTATACAAGTATTTTGCATGTATAGGGATGAAACGTGTTACTTGAATCAATCATGAAAGCAATTTTTACAATATACTAAAAATATGGTGCCTTGATTTTTAAGTAGTAATCATGACCATGGAGGAACTACCAATACCCTCACAATGAAAAACTTGTATCTTTTTAGGGGAATCGATGCTTTCGGATTATTAATAACTAATCAAATATTTCATATTTGAAAAAACATCAGAAACCATAGATGCTTTAATCATGAGAAAAGAACTATCTCAGCGGATGATATTTTCTTGCTCCTTGCTTTAAAAGATTCACGTTTGGTTGGTGAATCACCCATGTGAAACATAACTACCAACACACACATTGCCTCTGCGTTGCTTCTTCTATATAACATCACAGGAGACGTACGTGTAAAAATAAACACGACCCAAATATTCGCCCACTCAGAAAACAAAAGCAAAGCAACCAGGGTTACGATTTGCGAAATGAGTACTAGAATGAACATTCTTGGGTCGATCCTCTAGCTCCTCGGAATGAGGGGCAATGGGAATTCTTTCACCAAGAGGATGCGGGCCGTGCAGTACGACGCCTACGGCGGGGGCGCCGCCGGGCTCAAGGTAAGCAGTGCGCGGTACATGGCCTGATTGGTAGTTATTGGTTCAGAGACCCTGGATAGGAATTGCAGCCAGATTCCGGGATGATTCTTGCTTGAGGTTGCAAGCAATCTGTCACGGCCCATAGTGGCTAACCGGCTTCGGCGGTTTTTTCTTTTTTATATTTAAAAAAAATTAAAATTTCAAAAATATATGTCCGTTTCGAAATATTTCAAAAATACCCCCGGTCGCCCCCTCATAGGGCGATAGGCCTTAAGTGTAATTTTTTTTTTCAAATTCGCAATGAGGTCCCTGGAAAAAAAAAAGCCCTGTCGCCCCCCCAACGGGCGACAGGGGCCTGTCGCCCGTTGGGGGGGCGACAGGGCCTTTATTTTTTTTCCAGGGATCTATTTTGAGCTATTCGAGCGGCCCTGTCGCCCGTTGGGGGGCGACAGGGCCTTTATTTTTTTTTCAGGGACCTATTTTGAGCTATTCGAGCGTGTATTCGTCATCATCGTCGGCAGGATCTCGACCGCTAACTCCTACCGCACCTAACTTGTCCTTCATTAAATCACGGGAAAAAATCGCAAGAACTTCCCTTATTTCACGAGCATTATGGAACCCACAAACATAATAAGTTCACATCAATAGTATCTATAGAAATAAATGACAAGTAACCTACCACAATCATAAACATCGGATACAAATAAGCAGTCCACAGCTATCTCATTACAAATAAACATCAGAGATACAAACATCAGATACATCTAACCACCCCTAGGGCGTCGGACCCTCTTAGCCCTCTGCTGGGCACGGACATGGCCCTCGGAGTAGGTGAGAACATCCGGAGACCTCACCTGTCGCTCAGGACGCGCAAGGGGCTGCGGTGTCTGCTGCTGAGAGTTCCCAAGTGGTGCTCCTCCTAGCTGTGAATACCCCAAGACATCGGGGTCACCTTGCGCGGCAGGCTCTTCTGGACTCAAGCTGTCGAAGTCGTCTAAGGTGAAGGTCTCGTTATCTGGTCGAAAGGAGGAAGAAGAAGGTCCGGCGCCCGCATGGGGGTAGAATCCTACGCAAAAAATGTGGATGTTAGCTTACGCTCGTATATTTTGTCATGCCATGTAGAAACCGAAATATGAAACATAAACTAACCTGTGTAGGCCGGTATCTGTGGCCCCGGTACCATCCCTGGATACGGTCCGCCAACTGGTGCTGTCCCTCTAAACATTCCAGTATGGCCGAACGCAGTAGCTGGATCGTATCCTGTATGTGATATTAGTAAATATGTAGCAACACTTGATGTAATTTTAAAGAGATATATACGTTACCTGCACTTGGGAAGAACTACGACGTCGGCCCGTGCATGGTTGACGGACACGGGAACGACGACGAGGCCTGAGACGACCCGTGGCTGTCTTCGTACTGCACACGGCTTCCGAAGTTGTGCACTACCTGACGCAACTGATCACGCTGCCTCGACCATGCCTCTGTCTGCTCAAATTGGGTCATTGGGGATTCGGCACGTACCCTCGTCAAGTAAGTCGAGCAGTCCGTCTCCATCATGTTGCAAAGGCGAAGCTGCATCAATTCAGTAAAGGTACAGTTACAAACACATGAATTATCTTATGAATATGATTATATATATATATATATATATATATATATATATATATATATATATATATATATATATATATATATGCAAATATGATCAAGAGACTCACCGCGCCAGCTAGTGCCTCCACGTGGTGCCGGCCATAGCCATCCTGAGGCCTCGCCTGGTGTGGCTGCGGGTGAGTGTCAACAAAAACCAGACGAGCCTGAGTCCGGGGTAAGTACCAGGTGAGGTAAGCCCTAAAGGAGCTGTCTGTGTGTGGTCCTGTTGGATGGACCAAGAGCTCGTCTGCCTGTTCCCATTGGTCCACCCACGGCTGGATCTTGGTGAGCCAATCATCAGAGCACGGCAAGCCACTCCTTGACAACCTACAAAGTGGACCACGAAGAATCGTTAGATTCGACACGAATGTATGAGCCAAGTTCATTCATAATTACCTATGGTTTTGGCGACTGACACGCTCCAACACGGTGGGCACCGGAAACTCCTGGCGCTGCCCAAACTGTCTCCTGACTCTCCAGGGGCAATATGCCTCAACCGCGATGTCATAAACCAGGACGGCGGAAGTAAGCCACAGGCTCGCATTCGCGGAGCAGTGCGAAGACAGGCCTGCTGGTGCACGGGTAGCCACAGCCTATGGGCTGTAAGGCTCCCAGACAACGTCCTCGGGCGTCAGCATGTCGAGCTCCGAAACAAACTCAGGATATGCGCGTCTAACCCGCGCATGAGCCCAGGACCTCTGCATTTCGAATAAGTAAAATTAAAAGTGTGCTAATACATCATGTAACAATGAATAACAAAATTAGATTTGTTGCAAACGTACCTGACGCCAGATCCAAATAGTTCCCATAGTGGGCCTCTCGTCCTCCTCGTCGCCGTACATGCCCCCGTGGTAAGGCTCGTGGCTGACAAAGGGCCGACCAACGGCTAGCCTCTCGTACGACCAAAGCTGTAGCAGTAGTGGGCACCCTGACAGGATAGCGTTCCCATGTGTCTTCATGCAGCCGTCACAGAGTCCACGGTAAGTGGCTGCAAGTACCGCCTCACCCCAGCTGTAGGGCGGTACGTCCTCGTCCCCATCCGCAATCTCCCGTGCATACGGAAGGAGAATCCTATCGACTGAGTTGCCATGAGTGTTGTTGAACATGATGTAACCAAACAACCAAAGTAGGTACGCCTCCATCGATCTGGTCACACTGTACTCGTCGGCATCCGCAGCCAACAGGGCAGGCTGCATAAACAATTAAGATTAATGGTTTCAACTATCAATGGAACATGTGAATTGTAACAATTAAATTTATATATGGAATGAATACGTACTGTAAACTGTAGGAACCAGGTCTTCGAAGGACCTGCTGCTCGCGGGTGCGGGTTGATCGGACCTGCTTCTTCCACGCGGTCAACCAGGGCAAAACGGGCCTCCAGCTCATCCTTCCATGAGGCCGCCACCACACGCGGACCTACAGCCTCCCCGACGATAGGGAGGCCGAGGAGGTAGGTCACGTCCTGCAGCGTAGGAGTCATCTCCCCACACGGGAGGTGGAACGTGTGTGTCTCCGGCCTCCATCTGTCAACGAGAGCCGTCAGGAGGGATCGGTCCAGCTGAATAGGCCCAACCTCGACAAGACGGCTCAGAGTCAGTAGGCCGGCCTCACGTAACCTGCAAAAAAACAAAAAATGTCGAAACAAAGGAATACCGGCGAATACATAAGTGATAAACAATAATATTTCATTACATACCGGTCACACCAATCGTGGTGTATAGAGATCGCCTCGCCGGGTGGACGAGGACGTATCACCTCTAGGGCTCGGTGCTCAACAGCTGCAAAGTAAGACCTGTGGCTCGAGTCGATCACTGGGTCTACCAAGGAGTCCATCTCCATACCTGCATTCAAAAATATATGAGAACACATAGGTAAATATATATTTCATACAAACTGGACACATAAATACAATAATACTTCATTACATACCTGCCATATTTCATTACTACATATTACAAATAATGAAATACAATTGTGGATCATGACACCGAATGCCTTCCACGAGCAATTCTCGCCGATGCTCGTCTAAACGTAGGAGGTGCTCCATCTCTCGGATTTCCGGAAGGATCGACGTCAGCAGCATCGTGAAGTGCATTCTGAGGACACTTCTTGTAGTTGTGACTCAATGCTCCACATTGGCTGCAACGCTTTTGTGCCTTGCTTGCTTCCGACTCATCCATACCATTCCGAATACGACGTGTCTGACGGCGGCCTTTGCCTTTCTTAGTGGCTGGATCAGGAATAAACATCGTATTCTCATTATCCTGAGTGAAAGGCCCCACAATTCCAATCCCGTATACCTCATGTCCCTATGTGGATACAGCTGCTTCCTTGCTGAAGTACGGTGAAACAAATAGTCCTGGCTGTAACGCAGACTCTGCACATGCCGCAATAAGATGGGAGCATGGCATATGCAATAACATAGGCTTCATGCAGGAGCAGAAGGCTTTGCCATCAACTGTAATCAAACTCTCCTGTACCACCCTATCTCTACGGATACCACGACCACTTCTATCCTTGCATAGAACCTCAAATCTATGCTCCATTGTACCTGTGGATATGACGCGGTGCAGTTTGGCCTTTTCAATCTTCTCTTGCATATATTGTGTCACTCTTTTACAAAACTGAATTTGGGGGTTGCTGATATTTATGCTTGCAGCCGTGTAACGCTCTCTGAAATACTTCATGCACCCATACATGATGAACTCAACAATTCCCACAAGTGGAAAGGCACGACAAGAACGCATAACCATATTGAAACACTCTGCATGGTTCGTTGTCTGAATACCATACCGTATTCCGTTGGTATCATAAATGAATGACCATTTCTCCTTAGGTGCACCTCGAATCCAGTGTGAAAATGGCTTCTCAATTGAATCCCTAGCCTCTGCAGCCTGACTCGTGCCTGCTCCTGATGCCGTTACCTTCACTAGCTCTGCAGTCAACTGATGAAGCATCTGCCATAATGCATTGAATTTTCTCTGTTGATTTTGGGTGCACAACCTCTTAAACAGGTTCTTAAGATCCTTGTTCTTGAAGTGTTCATAGAAGTTTGCACCCATATGCCTAATGCACCACCTGTTTTGGACATCAGGCCATAATGGAGGCGTTGTCGCAGTTCCACGTTGCAATTTCAGTATTGATTGCAGGATACCTGCATGCCTATCACTAATAAGGCACACATCTGGACGTGCAGCACCAACATGAATCTTCACTCGTTCAAGGAACCAATACCAACTGTCTATGTTCTCATTCTCAACAAATGCAAATGCGAGCGGAACAATTTGGTTGTTGCAATCTACACCGATTGCGGTGAGTATCTGACCTTTATACCTTCCAGTCAAAAATGTGCCATCAATGCAGATCATCGGAAGACAAAACTGAAATGCTCTAACACAAGCACCTATGCAAAAGAAGGCTCGTTGCATAATTCTTTGTCCCCTAGTCACGGCTGGTACAAGGTATGTATCATAAAAGCTTCCAGGATTTCTAGCAGCAACCTGGGATAACATACGAGGTAGGTTATCATATGATGCCTCGTATGTGCCGAACCGCATCTCGAACACCCTTTGTTTAGCCCGTCATGCCTTCAAATAACTGATGGTGTACTGGTAAGTCCGCTCAATGTGTCGAACAATCATTTTTGGCTCATAATTTAGGTTGTCCATAATAAACCCATACATTTGCTTTGCAACAAAGTCGCATGATATATTGCGATGCGAGGGAAGAACTTCTGACAGCAAACAAGTGTGCTCTGTGACAATGGAACATTTCCAGTTTGACTTCCATTTTCCCTTGAATGCATGTACTCGCCATGGACATCCAGTATTCACACACTTCACCTCATATTCTTTACTGCCAGATTTTACGACTCTGAATTCTCGTTTCAATGATATTGCCCATAGTCTCACAGCATCTTTTACGGCTTCAATGTTTGGATATGTTGCACCTTGCAATACCTCATTCCCTCTGTACTCCCACTCCTGATTTCGTACATCTTCTGCGACATGACTGCCAAAACCATGCTCTTTCCACTCTTTTGGCAATGAGTACTGCTCGTCATCAGATGAGTCCTCATATTCTTCCATCTCTTTTGCGGTTTGGTCTTCTGCCTCCATCTCGTCCACAATGCTATGTATCCTCTCTCCCTTATCAGCAAGGCCCTGTGGTCCCATATTTTGGTTCTCTATCTCTTCTGACTCATCTTGCTCAACATAATTGGTCTCTCTTCGAATACTCGGAGTTCCTTGATCTGCACAATGTTGGATTTCATTTTGTGTCTTCTCCTGAATTTGAACAAGAATGGCCAGAGGCCACCCATGCTCTAGAGCTGCTTGCATGTACTTCTGCCAGTCATCAGTGCTGTGTATCATCATTAATTCCCATAATTCACTTTCTACCTCCCAATTAACAAGAGACTGGACAGTGATCACATGTGTCAACGGATCAACATGGAACCCACGCTGCAGCCACTTACATATGGAACCAAAACTCCTTTCCAGAGGTTTATCTATGCCGCTAGATGTGCGCTTAAAGGCAGAAAGATCTACTCCATTTGGCCCATACATAACATTGTATTCACCATAAAATACTTGAAACTGCATCTTGCTCGACATATCTGTATATCACATAATACTTATCGAGTTATACTTTTTACTTCACTACCTTATTCAATAATCCGTAAAAACTAAATATGAAATTCAACTACAACGTATAAGTATTCATAACTACGTGATGACACTCAAATTCTATACTGCATATGCCAAATTCTATTCTAAATCATAATTAATTTATAAACACGTCTCTAATAGTACTGCAATTGTAATAATAAATGCGTAGAACTAATTTTCTAAACTAATTTACTACTACGTAATTACAAACTAAAGTATCATTGAACTCCTACTTAAATGGTTCTACTATAGCACTAATTAAATTAAATTACTCACCCCTACTTAAATTACTCATATTTAAATACGTAGTACTTAAATATAACAATATATAAACTAAATGTACTAACCTACAGATCACAAGTGCTGAATCCGGCAGGGCTTCGCCGCTTTCCTTCTCCTCACTCCTCTCTTTTTTTCTGGATTTTTGGTGGAATTTTTGGGCTCAAACGAGGAGGGAAGGGGAGGGCTGGAGCTTTTATAGGGGGTACCCCGGTCGCCCGCGGGGGGGCGACAGGCCCCCCCTGTCGCCCGCGGGGGGGGCGACAGGCCCCCTGCCGCGCCCGTTCCAGCCCAGCGGCGGTCGCCCGTGGGCTGGGCGACAGGCCCCTGTCGCCCGTTGGGGGGCGACAGGGCCTTTTTTTTCCAGGGACCTCATTGCGAATTTGAAAAAAAAAATACACTTAAGGCCTGTCGCACTATGGGGGGGCGACCGGGGGGTATTTTTGAAATATTTCAAAACGGACATATATTTTTGAAATTTTAATTTTTTTTAAATATAAAAAAGAAAAAACCGCCGGCTTCGGCCTTGTATTTCTGATTGATTGTTCCATGTGGGCTTTGTATCGCGGGTCGCTGTGGCCGAGTTTTGCTTGTGGGTGGAACTATATACACCCAACTAGCCTTGTACCTGGACATCAATAACAAACTGATAACAAAATTGCCGTCCCCTATCTGTTCTTGCCCTGTTCATGCTCTGTTCTTCGTCCTCCTCCCGCTGTCCGTCTCTCCCTCGCCTCGATTCCTCTCTTGGTTCGTCGGGTTCGTTAAAATTGGTATCCAGAGTCTTGTGCCGCGCTTGCCCCAATTTTTTTGTTCCGCTTCCTCGCCTGGGCCGCCTCACGCCCAATCAGCTCCGACGGGTCTCCTCTGACCTCGGCGTCCATGCCCCGCTACTGACGACTTGTCGGCGGCGGCCACCGCATAGCGACGATTAGCCATTCCGGCATCGTCGCCCACCTTCCTTGTTCGCGTCGCTTTGGTAGTGGAGGAACGTGGACTAGTTCGTGCTGCCTACGACCTAGCGTCGCAAAAGCCGACCAAGTTTGAGGCGACGATGACGACGGCCATGGACGACCTCGCCATGAAGTTCGACGGCTTCGAGAAGTTGATGACTCAAGCATTGGACAAGTTGTCGGGGCTGGATGCATGGCGAACATCCGCGGAGGAGGCCACCGACAGGATCCTGACCCAGTCCGAGCGACTCGTGGCACGGCTTCACCGCCTCGAGACAGCGCCAAATCCTCCGCCACCACCGCCGCCAAGACCTGCCACCATGCCTCCGCCACTCCGTCGCGGTGGACAAACCCCTTCAATTTGAACATTGCTCCACCACCAGTGACGCGCCCAGCTGCGTCCTCTGGGGAGTGGCCCAGCGGGCACCGCGTCGAAACCAACCACCGGGACAATGGCCGTGGGATCCTTGGCTCCCATCCGCCGCTCCTGGTCACGGATACGTACACTTCGAATCCTTGGCTCCCATCCAACAAAAACTCTATCTACCTCGTCTTCTATTCTCGTTTTCTATCCAGGGGGAGGCGCTGGATATTTTTGCCTAGCCTGAGCGCTAGCCATTTCTTTTTGAATTTTGAAGAAGCTGTTAGATTTCATCCCTTTTTCGCTAGCTATTTCATTTTACATAATAACTATATCAGAATTTTAGCTATTTATAGATACAAGAGCTCTTGGAGATGTTCTAAAATGCTACAACTTTTCTCTTTCGTCAAAATAAGGTGACTAATTCGGTTGACAAAGACAGATTGGAACCACAAAATCAGACGACAAAGACAACCCAAACATATCAATGTAAGGTTTGAACGTTATTCGGTTGGAATTGGGATCTGAACCCACTAATTCGCAGCGGCGGTGGCGGGGGGACGATACTTATTGATATACTGTACCGCCAAATCCACCTTGGTTACCGGCACCGCCTCCTTTGCCTCTACGCTCCCTCCAAACCGCTCCGCCCACGCAGCCAAGAGCGGAGTCCTGCTCGCGTTAATGATCTCCAGGCCGTCGACCCGGCGCACCGCCTCGAACCAGAACAAGAAGGCGCCGAGCACGATGTCGACGTAGCCAATGGAGTCGCCGCCGAAGAAGGCGCTGCCGCCGGAGCACTTGGCAAAGGCCGCCTCCATGTGCTCGATCGCGGCAAGCGTCTCCTTCACCTTCTCCGCCCTGTCCTCCTCCGCCTGGGCCGTCACCATGCCGTACCACGCCGCGAACAGCTGCGAGCATGTATACGATTAATTGTAGAGAAGAGAGAAGTTAATAATGCGCGTGCGTGTGGACATGAAGCATGTTTGTATTGTACCTTGTCGCCGGCGTAGGCTGCCCAGAAGCGAGCGGTGGCGCGTTCGTAGGGGTCGGTTGGGAGGATCGACCGGCCAGCGAATAGCTCGTCGACGTACTGCAGGATGACGAGCGACTCGCAGATGGGCTTGCCGTTGTGGATGAGCACGGGCACCTTCTTGTGCACCGGGTTGGACTTGAGAAGGAGCTCACTCTTGTTGGATAGGTCCTCGTCGACGTACTCGTAACTCACTCCTTTCATGTTCAGCGCCATGCGCACGCTGATCACGAACGGGCTCAGCGGCAGACCGAGGAGCTTAAGATCCTCCTTGCCCGCCATTGTTTTCTTCCTTGCTCTGAGTCTGTGCGATACTGTATGGGCGTCTAATCGTCCATATATATAGCAGGGCAGTAGTAGGTCACTCATGACGCATCTAGTTGGTCAGCTGAAAAGGGCAGAGGAGCATATTGATCAAAGAAATAAAAAACATGGCGCACTACTTCTCAAAAACAAATCCAAATAAAGGTTAGTGCCTTAGTGGCGTGGTAACTGCCGCTGCTACTTTTCTTAGGACGGAACAAAGGCGTGGCTGCTATCTGCTTGACTGATGACGACCATGCTGGCGGCACAGATCAATGCACGAATCACCTGAACCTAAAACGACGGACCCCCAACGTTCACATCAAGACGGCCAGTCGGAACATATACAGCATTCCAATCTCTTCTCTACAACTAATAAAACCAAGACGGCGACGGTGCGTCGCTCGCCCTTCGCGACCCCCCTACTCAAGTGTGCATCTGAATGCTCTGTCTTTTTGTTTTCTTTGATCTGATTTCTGAGAGTGATGCTAATCAATGTCTTGTTGATGCATTAACAGGTCCTTCGGGGGGAGGTGAAGTCGTGAAGATGGGAGCCGAACCGTTTCTGCCCATCATGACGGGGCAGATGGCGAGCCCGCAGTCGAGTCGCGAGAGACTCGGAAGCGGAAGGCTCCATCGACGAGTGGTGACGACAAGTATATACTGTTGCTTCAAATATCTGAGATCTTTCTTTGATTTCTGGTGATGTGGTGTTCCTTAGATCTCCCTCCCCAGCTGAAAAACGGACGCGCAGTTCGGCTGTCGGACAACTGCATCCGCTTAATCAAGGTCTGGCGGGAGTGCTTTGACAGGCTCTGACTGTCACGACCCAAACTTGCTAATCATGCTTAAAATTTAAACAAAATCATCATGAGCATCATTAATGCATATTGGAGCATCATGTACATGTGTGGTTTGATTTAAACTCAAATGTGTGTACGTTTGAATATGTGCGTGTGAAGGATGTTCAAATTCTGCTATGCAACTTGGCCTCCAAAGTTTTATTTAAATACTATATTTCAAATGTCGATTTAAAAATATTTTTTCAGGATTTTATGAATTTTGAATCGAGCTGAAAATTTTGAAATTTTAAAAACAGTCATTTTGTTCTTTTTTCTGCGACCAAATTAAAAAATATTTTTGAGTTATTCTTGTTGGAAAATATTCTTGGTGATTTTAGATTCCTTCAGAAAAATTTTCGTGAATTTTTTAGCCCGGGAGCACCTCCGTTTTGAATTTCAAACTTCGACCGTTTTTTTTTTTCACCGGGCCCACACGTCAGTCGCCTCTTTCCCCCTTCTTCCGCGTGCCACGCCCGCTGGTTGGGCACCAGGGGCGGCGGCGTCCCCTCGGCTGCGCCGGTTGGCCAGTGTGGCCATGGCCGCCAGGGCGCAGCGCCCCCTCGCCTCCCTCTCCTCCTCTTTAAAGCGACGGCCCCCTTCCTCCTCAAACCCTAGCCCCAAAACCTCTTTCCCATCCACCATTGTTGCCACCAAGGAGCTCCATTGCCGGCTTCAATTCATCGTCTCCAGTGAGCCCCTTCTCGTTTCCTCGCATGGGGAGCATCCCCTTGATGTCCTCGACCGATTCCGCTCCTAATCCGGCCGATTCCCCCTCCTTGCAGGCTTCCCGGCGAGCTGCTCCGCCCGCCGCCGTCGGTCCTCGCTGCGCCGCCACCTCCGCTGTCGTCCCTTGCCGTTTGCTGCTGGGGTGAGTCTCATGAACCTCGGGAACGCGACGTGCGCGCGCTACCTACCCCGTTCCGGCCTTCCCCGGCCTCGTTCCCCGCCGGCCGCCGCGCTGTGCCGCAATGGCCGCGCTCGCCGTGGGCGCGCTGCGCGCGTTCTGGGCGCGGGTCAAGGCCTGCGTGGCTGCCTTGACCCGGCTTGGGGAGCTGCTGCCCCATGGGGCCCACCAGTCGGTGGCTGGTGTGCTGTCCGTATGTAGATCTAGCGTTTCGATGAGTTTTTGTTGTGCTGTGATTTTGTAAAATGCATGTAAATTCGTATATAGCTCGGAAAAATATGAAACTTGTTTTGTTAGGTTCCTTGTGCCTATATCTACTTTGTACAAATGTTGTTTTGCATGTTATCTTGTTGTAGATTTATTTATGATTTAATGTTACAAAAGGAAGCTAAATGCTTAATTTTTTGTGTACTGCTCTAAAAATGACAAACTAAATTTTGTTAGATTCTTTGTGAAATGCTCTTTCCAGTAGTTCCACTTGTTTTAATGTTTCCCTGCTGTTTGTTAAGGTTTTAGTGTGATTTCTTATGCTCTGTCTGAAAATAGTTTAGTATAGAACTTTTTGCTGGAAAGCGATAAATTGGTGAAACCAGTTTTTTTTAGCTTTGTATTCATGCCTAGTATCTGTGGTAATTTTCTTAGATATGTTCAGTTACATATGCATGTCCTTTTTTATTTATCTTGCTTAGAGTGACTGAAAATTGGTATATTTATGGTTAATTTCAGAAAAATGTTTTTGCTGCAAATCTAAATTTTATGGGTTCCTTGTAATGTTCTCTGCATGCTCAGTTAATTTATGGTTTGTGCTTGCTGCGATAGTCTTTTTCTTAATTCTCGCTTTAGTTTCTTGCTCGCATGTTAATTAGTAATCGGTTGTCATCACATGTGTACATTTGTGGATCATCGCATGTGTGCCATTCATTCTTCATGTCATGTCATTCATAACCCAACTCTGGCATCATTCCAATGCATACATCTCATTCATGCATGATAGTGACCGAGACGCCGGAGAACAAGACCGTCGAGCCCACCGAGTTCGTTGAGCCCGAGCCCGGTGTTGAGTTGGTTGTTGACCCCGAATAAAACCAAGGCAAGCAGCTAAGCATGATCCCTTGTACCATTTAAATTGATGTAATTTAGTTATCTTATTTGGGTATTATTGGGTTATATATTTAATATGTTATTTATGGCATTCTTGTACCTAATTTTCATGCATTACCTCTCCTTGAATTATTTATCCTTGTCCTTATCACTTGTTAGTTAATGAATTACTTAACTTGCTTAGATGCTTAGCCATACTTAGAGTATCATGTCACTTGATAGGAAAGTATGGTGAAGAGTCATCACACTTACCCGGTTATCCTTGATCGCATTTGTTCGACTTGAGTCGTGTTGGTTTGGAAGAGTAGTTTTGTGATCCGGGCGGAATGGTAGGGCCTAGAGAATGAAGTCACAGGCATAGTCCGCTCGGATCGATTAAGGACCGTCTGTGGATGACCTCGGCTTTGAGCATTTTTTTTATCGTGCTACCACATATCCAAAATAATGGAAAGGATGAGCCAAATACCTTCTAGACTTGGCCTTTGATGCATGGTCCTAGATACGTGGCCAAGGGTGCTATGTAGAGAGGCTTAGGGATGTCCCCGGTGGACCTAGGTGGCTCTCCGCTTAAGCTAGGCGTGATGTTCAAAGGTTGAGCCTCGTTGGGAAAGGTTGACATGAGTACCCCCTTATCCAACGTGATCGGTTGGGTGAGCCGCATGGTCCTTGTGTCATGTGGGTAAAGTAATACACCCTTGCAAGGTTTAAATCAATTCGAATTGCCGCGCTCTCGGTTATGAGCAAGCTCTGTGTCCCATGAATTCTTCGTAGCAAGTATCGTTTATGGTGGTATATGTTTCATGGCACTTCTATGGTCAATTACTTGGTTTAGCTTTATTCTATTAAAACTTGAGTTGTGGGTTGGGTAAGATTAATTAATTTTACTAGAGAGCTAGATGTTGGTTAGAGAGCTCATGCTTGCGCAATAATTACTTAACCCTAAAGCCTCATCTTGAGCCTTTGCATGATCCTTGTTTATTTAATTCGCGTAAGACTTGCGAGTACCTTTTTGTACTCATGTTGCTTTCTAAACTAAGTTGCAGGTGAGCCAGAATTTGTTTTTGGCCACTTCTACCCCGCCGATCCTTGTGTCGGGGAGGAGTATGTCCTTGTGTTGGAGATGGCGCCCTTGAGCAAGATGCCATTACTTTTGTTGCGATTATCATTTCCGCTGCGAGATGGGTTCTTGGGAGATCATGACAAACACTAACTTTATCATTCATGTCTCTTTCATTTGAAACAAACTTGAATTAGAATGTTGAACCTTTTATTTTCAGATTTGGACCTTCCTATATCGAACTTGTAATAATTTAATTGTTGTACTACTTTATGTTTAAAACTGCTCTCTATGATCTTTTGGAGATATACCCTTGTAAACGGTACGTGCGCTCAATCCTGGGTATGTGGCAAGCACGTACCGGGACTACCGGATTTGATGTCATTTTAGGCGAATGTCATGTCGGTTGATGGAGTTGTGATAGCTCTAATTAATGACCGACGGTTTGTTTAAAGCGGTGTCAAGTTGGTGGTTCTTACACTGACAAGACTACCAAGGAGCAGAGCTCTTCGGGACGAGTCATTGTCCCGAAGCATGTAAAGCCGAAGAAGCTGTCCATCTCCATCAAGTGGTCCACCCAATAAGTGTAATTTTGACTGATACTTTCTGTCATAGAATTGATTTGGATGTTGATATTCGAATGATGCCATTGTGCAGCAAGCCCGTAGACTTTGGGATTCAATCTAGTTGCTTATTGGTAGATTTGGATGTTATCTTCGAAGGGCAGTAGTAGGTCACTCATGACGCATCTAGTTGCTTATTGGTCAGCTGTACACCGAAAAGGGCAGAGGAGCATATTGGTCAAAGAAGTAAAAAACATTAGAGCTAGCACTACTTCTCAAAAACATTACAGCCTTGGTAACTGCCGCTGCTACTTTTCTTAGGACCAACAAGGCGTGGCGGCTATCTGATTGTTGACTGATGACGACCATGCTGGCGGCACCAATCAATGCACGAACACTACTAAAAAAACATGCGGGCAAAAACGCTTAACCGAGGTGTTTTGGGTAACCGCCTCCGACACACCGCCATGGTAAATAACTCATTTTCCGAGGCGGTTGTCTGCCCGCCTCGATAAATCAAATAAAAAAATATAAAAAATAGAAAGCCTGTGGACAGGCCCGCCGAGCCCATCCACAAGCCCGCCGAGCCCATCCACGGGGAGGCTGCCGCCGCTCCTCCGCTCCGTCGAGGTCTGGCTCTGTAACATTCCGTAATTTTTACGGAATGTTATATTCTCCGAAAAATACGAGTTTTCAAAAACTTTTTGTGTGATTGTGTCTTTAGCTAGAATAATATAAGGTTGTCTTCTAATTCTCTCTAAATTCCTAGAAAATAAAAGATATTAAGTATAAGGACACTAATGCTAGTGTGAAATATTTGGAGTTATTTGGATCTACCATGTTTATTTGAATTCAAGTGAGTTTATTTTTCTTCTATTTGAAAGTGTGTGGGAATTCATTTGAACTTGGCCATTCAAATGAAATCCAAATGCTAACAACTAACTTGGGCCAAAACCCCTCTAACCCCTAACCTCTAACAAACCCAGCCCAGCTAACTAACCTCCCAAACCAGCCCGCACCGGCCATGCACACCGCCCCTTCCCCTTTACCCTTTCAGCTGAGCCGCTGACCGGTGGGACCGGAGCACAGCTCCTTTTTCCTTCCTCACAACGCCCTTGCCCCGCCTCTGCTTTTCCCGTCGCCGCCCGCCAGCAAGAAGAAACAAGGAGGAGGAGGCGAGAGAAGCAAAGAAGGGGAGGAGGACACCAACAGGTGGACCCCACAAACCAGAGAGAGGAAGAAGGCTCCGACCAGTGGGACCCATCGGCCGGAGGGAGGAGACGTTGCCACGCGGGACCAAGTCGTCAGCGGGGAAAGAAGAAAAAGGAAGGGAAGAAAAGAAGAAGAAAAAGAAGAGAAGATGGGCCTGCCAGCCCAAGATCCAAGCCGGCCTGCTAAGCCACGACTCAAGCCGGCCTGTGAGTCGATCCATGAAACCGAGCCGGTCCATCAAGCCTGAGCCGAGCCAAGCCGAGCCTGTTGGGCCTCCAAGCCGGCCCAATCTCTTTGAGCCCATTTACACCCTCTTGCCCTTTTTTCCTTTTCCTTTTAACCCAGACCTGACGTGTGGGACCCAATCGTCAGTGACTCTATGTCGCTGACCAGTGGACCCAGCTGACCCCGCTAGAACGTGGACTCGTTGAACTGTTGACTTGGTCAACATTGACCAAGTCAACGCTGATGTCATGATGACGTCAGCAGAGCTCGACCCCATGCCGACGTCATGCTGATGTCAGCACGACACATGTCACTCTCTGGTGCTGCCACGTGTCAGCCTATGTGTTTTACTCTTTTTCAAAAACCTTATATTAATTCCAGAAATTATTTTAAGCTTCAAAAATTCATAATAAATCAACCGGAGCTCCAAAAATTATGAAACCAGTTTCATAATTCTTCTAAAATCATGATCTACGCGTTAGACTAGGTTTTGTTGTGAGTTGAATCTTATTTGGGTAATTTTGTGCATTCTTGCACCTTGGCCCCTATAGTAACACGTAATTATGATTAGATCCTGCTACTGAAGAGAAGACCGACGACCAGGACTACCAGGAGGCCCAGGAGTTCTACAAGGAGCACTCAGGTTCACGCCCATCTATGATTTGAAATCCTATTAGGCATTGCTTGCTAGAATTGCTATTGCTCTACTTGTGTGTATGTGATATAAGCCTGCACGGCCTACTTATATACCCTATTCCTTGTACCCTATGACTCCTTGATGGATTCTCGAATGCTTTGACTACTATGAGAGTGAATGGGTATGGGAATGCCATGATATGATAGTCTTGCATGCTCGAGACCCACTTTGTGAGGAGCCTGTTGGTGCCTACCAACGTCACCACCAGGAACCAGCGATGACGCCCGTAGACGCCAATTGGGGTGGCAGTATTTCATGAACCACGAATAAATCTGCAAGCGCACGGAATACCGCTGTAGCATTTTACCTGAGAGTATACCGGGGTGTCATTTATATTTCCGCAGGGAAGGCGGTGAGTGAAGAGATATAGACTAGTTGATGAACTTTATCTAGATTGGATATTCTCATGCATAAACAGGGGTAAGATAATAACATGGTAGGAGGTAGTGTAACACACACAAACTACCCTCTTAGATAAATAAATAAAAGAAAGATAAAATATGCTCTAGGCCGAGAGCAAGGCAGAAGTTAGAGCTCGAGTCAACTGTACTAGGCTAGCTATATCTATACTTTCTCATTGGCTAGCTCATCAGAGATTAAACTACACAACAGGGAGATCGCTATCGAAGCAACGGGAGCAGCCCGTACACCCCGGCGACTTTATGTACCTCCTACCCCCCATACCGAACGTGGAGGATTACTTGGGCTCGGACAGGGTTGTCACCACCTGCCGGCTACCTCTACAAACTATGGGTATAGTTGACATCCAGCAACTCTTAGCTAATCTAGACACCATGTCTACACTAGTAAAGGATACTCTAGTGTCCCGCGCGGAGCCCCCACCCTCCGGATGGACAGACATCACACTAGAGCAATCATATGAATACTAGAGCAGTTGATAGAGTTCTAAGAACAAAAGACTAACCATCTCCAGCACAGGGCGATCATGCAATGCAAGCATTGAATAATAATGCGACCATTTTAAGAAGCATATATCCGATAACTCAGAACATACTTCAATCAGATATCGGTAACTATAGTCTAATTCTATTACAAACGACCGAATATTACAAGAGAGAGCTAGAGATGAACCCATACCAGAACTCTCGAGCAACTCTGGCGACTCGATGACTCCTAGACTTCTCCAAAACTCCACTAAGCCTAAAGGCTATGCAAGATGAGCAAGAGAGGAGAGGTGTGTGTGGTGTGTGTGTGTGTGTGCTCCACTCTCTACCCCCCCCCCTTGTATTTATAGCAGGGAGCCACGGGGTGAGACTCTCCAAACCGACCTAAGGGACCAACCAGGAGACGACACGTGGCTTGGCTAAGGCGGTGGGGCCCACGGGCCAGGTCGGCCGGCCTGCCAGTGGCGCCAACCACCCCCATCTTCTTCGAGCAGGCTGTCTTGGGCCTCCTTGTCTGGTCCACGTTGGTCTTGGCCTGTCTTGGCTTGTCTAAATTGGGTTCTTGCATCACTTTTGGTCCATCTGAGCCTGAATCGGTGCTCTGATAATTTCTGTGATTTTATGTCGGTTCAAAGTGTGCTTCCAATCTGCATATTAGCTCAAAAACACAACTTGCATTTTCTAGAAGGTAAAGTGTGGTTTAGGGACTTTATTGAATAAGGATGCGTGTAAGAAATGCAAACTCTCATGATTTTCTGATCAAGTTGACGCCTGGAAATGATCATTAGTGAGCGTCAACAAGATCCCCCATGCTGTCCTTTGCTCGTTCCGAGCAAAGTAGGACAAATCAGGTTGTTGATCAGAAAATCACTTTGACTCGTACCTTACCTGTCATGTCATAGTCTGAAGCAAAGAGATTCATCTATAAGCTTAAATAAGTTGGCTACCATACCTTTGCACAATTACCTTACTCCTTCATGGGGCTTTTTAGCTGTCTCCTCATCTTGGGCTGTTGAGAGTTAGAACGGTGTATAGAGTAGCACTTACTTGCTCATAGATCCGCAATCCATCTGGAGATACTTTTTGAAAGATTTTTTGAAAATATGGCAAAGTTCCTAGGATAACTCTCTCGAGGCACTCAACTTGTATTTCCTTACCAGGGCAGTATCTGCGTTTAATCTTTCCTACTACTACAAGCCTTTGTGGAGCTCTAGGTAGGATAAGAACAGGCACACTTGTATTCTATATGTTGTAAAGTCAAAGAGATGATCCATGAAGAAACAAGTCATGCAATCTCGATCAAAAGGTGCAAGTGTATGAGTGAATGGATGGATGGGTGGATGTGGCTTACTCCTTGAGGTAATGGCTCTTCTCTCTCGAATCATCCCTGTCTCTCTCTCTTTTTTGAGACATGGTTACCCCTTTTTCTTTCTCTATCTCTCTTTTTTTTGGGCCCTGCTTCTTTGGCATGCCATCTTTTCTCTTTTTGGGGCAATCATAATCTGACTTTATTTTATTTCAGAGATATTCTATGAGAGAGATCACCAAGACATGGAGCATTTATTAATGTGGAATGGATGGATGGCAGTGCTGATTCCCAGTGTAGGAATGTAGCAAATGGATGGGACGTGTACGTGCTTGTGATCAAGAAAGCATGAAAAACATCTCGCTAGGGTCACATAATTTGACAAAACTCAACAGAACATCAAGCAGCATATGTATGAGATTTTTCATGGAATATGACATAAGGCTCTGGTAGGACATTGCATATCACTGGGGAACTTGCCTTCTTAAATTTTTTTTAAAACAACTCCAGACTTCAAGCATCACTAGAACAAACTTGCACAACCTTATTTATCATATCTATACTCACAACAACTTAGACTTAGATCAAGCATATGCAACCCATGGAACTTTCAGGTTTATTGGCAAGATATTTGCACAACCAACAGATTTAAACTCAAGAGAACTCTTATTTTCTAATTGGCACAATAGACATGATAGAGCAAAGCAAGACTAATCCTTTCAACTTATCATAAGGAGTTAAAACATTCTTACCGCGCATGATGAAAAAGGGAAATAAAGCAGTAAATTTTTATTTTCTTTTTGAAAGTTTTTATCATATTTTATTGAAAGCAAATAAAGGGATACAGCTGACTTAGGGGAGGGAACCTCCCCAAGCTAGCTCTTGGTTTAGGGTCCAAAAAGCAGGACCTTTCTCCATACCTGATCAGGTTGAGGTCGTTTCGTCCGTACCTAGAGAAGTAGTAGCGGTCGATGACGTCTTGTTCTTTTTGAGCCATTTCTTCTTGTTCTTCTTTGTTGGCGTAGTCGGCACAGGAACAGGATCCTCAGGCGTAGTAACCTTTGATTTACCCTTCTTCTTAGACCTTCTTGTGCTCGTTGGATCTTCTTTCATAAGTGTCTTCATAAAAGGTATAAGACTATCTTTCTGAGAGGGTGTGATTTCGACTTCTTTGATTTTCTAAGGATTCGGCCCAAATTTGACTCGGATCATCAAGCATTGCTCCTTGGGTCAGAAGCCAAATTTCTCCACTTTACCATTGATATGGAGTCAGATCTCTCCGGCCCCAACATCAATATGTGCATCTGCTGTATTGAGGAATGGCCGTCCTAGAATGAGAGTAGTCTCCTTCTGATTATCCATATCAAGTACCACAAAGTCGACTGGGACGAAACAGTCCCGTACTCTCGCTGGGACATCCTTAGCGATTCCTTCTGGTTGCCGTACTGAGGAATCAGCCAATTGCAACTGCATGGGTGTTGGCGTCAACTCTGTATAGTTGAGTTGGTCGAAGACTGCCTTTGACATCACACTAACACTGGCTCCCAAATCACATAAGTCTTTGTCGAAGTTCTGTGCCCCTATCGAACACCTAATAGTTGGGAATCCTGGAACCTTTTTCTTCTCAGGCAATTATTAAAGTATAGCTGCACTGCATGCCTCAGTGAGCTTGATTACTTCGGTAGTTGGCAGCGGTCGCTTGTTGTTGATTATGTCCATGATGTAGCGAGCATAAGTCGGAACCTTCATCGCATCCATCAAAGGCACGTTGATGTTCACTTGTTGTATCATTTCAACAAAGCGGCTGAACTGCTCATCTGTACTCGGCTTCTTTGCCCTCATAGGGAACGGCAATACTTGAGTATCATAAAATTCATGCAGAGCTGTCTTCCCTTCATGAACCTTCTTGGGTTCCTCCTCCCGATGTGGTTCTTCTGCCACTGGGCTTGCCTTCTTCCTGTTGACATGGTTAGGATAAGGCGGATCTTGAGTAGTTTTACCTCCTCGTGTGGTTATCTCCTTAACGTTCTCCATAGCAGGGGGCATGGCGGCAGCCACTTGAGCTAGTTGAGTCTCAATCATCTTGTTGAAACTCAGCTGGTTCTTGATGGCAGTGGAGAATCCGTCCATCTTGGCATGGATGATCTCCGTAGATTTGTCTATAGCGGCCAACTTCTTCTGAAGGGACTCATTGATCTTCGCTTGGCCGTAGACATGATCTCTCAAGGTAGGCTGGTATGGATTGAAAGAATTTGAATTCTCATTGCCTCCATGGTAGTATGGGTGTGGTTGATTCCACCCCTGACCTTCTTGTGGATGAAACCCATTTTTGCCATTGTGGAATAGAGCTTCCTCTTGAGTTTCTGGGCAATTGTTGCCCGAATGTCCAACATTCCCGCAGACCTCGCATGTCATGCGAGTTTCCAAGGCTTGGAGAGTTTGCAATTGAGCCTTATCTTGGAAATAATCCTCAAATTTCTTGAGGAGGAGATCAATCTTCATAGCGAGCATGTCGGCCTCCTTCACGGAGTGCATACCTCGCTGGCGCGGTTGGAGGCAATCATCACTCCAACCTTGGTTGGAAACCATCTTCTCGATCAAAGATGTAGCTCTTTCAATGGTCAGCGAGAAGAAAGCTCCATCTGCAGCGGCATTCACATGATCACGGGATGACTGTGTCAACCCATTGTAGAAGTTCTGTAGAATGAGCCAATTGTCCATTCCGTGGTGCGGACACGCCAGAATGTACTCCTGAAGTCTCTCCCAAGCTTCAGGAATTGACTCATTTGATGCCTGCTGGAAGTTCGAAATCCGACCACGAAGAGCATTGGTTTTGCTCGTTGGGAAGAACTTCGAGAGGAACGCCTTGGCACCTTTGTCCCAAGTATCCACAGCAGCCTTGTTAGCATAAAACTATTGCTTCGCTCTCCCCAAGATAGAGAACAAAAACAGACGGAGCCGGATTGCATCTTGCGATACACTCTTGATAACAAAAGTACTGCACTCTTGATAACAAAAGTACTGCAGAGCTTCAGGAACTGCTGGAGATGAGCGCTGGCATCCTCATTGGCCTTGCCACAGAAAGGGCTGGCCTGCACCATCGTAATGAGACCCGTCTTGATCTTGAAATTTTCTCCTCTGGTGTTAACCTCGGGCCCGATAGGGGCCTAGTTAGCAGATGGAGCAGAGTAATCACAGAGTGTCTTCTGAGCCATAGCTCTAGGAGCTGATGACGATGCGATGACTGGTTCAGCTGCCGAGAGTGATCTCCGAGGTGATACGAGACGAGCTCACGTCCTCCTCAAAAGTGACTCTGGATCGGAATGAAAGTTTTGCGGCAAGTCAAAACCGATCATACACTACCCTATTTTCATATCAAAAAAGACAAGAAAACAAAGCCAAGTTAGCATGTTTAGCAAGCAAATACCATTTTTGATTTTGTTCATAACTTTGTCTATATACTTCAATCTATGCCTTCCCCGGCAACGGCGCCAAAAATGCTTGTTGGCGCCTACCAACATCACCACCGGGAATCAGCGATGACGCCCGCAGACACCAATCGGGGTGGCAGTATTTCATGAACCACGAATAAATCCGCAAGCGCACGGAATACCGCTGTAGCATTTTACCCGGGAGTATACCAGGCTGTCATTTATATTTCCGCAGGCAAGGCAGTGAGTGAAGAGGTATAGACTAGTTGATGAACTTTATCTAGATTGGATATTCTCATGCATAAACAAGGACAAGATAATAACATGATAGGAAATAGTGTGACACACACACACAAACTACCCTCTTGGATAAATAAATAAATAAAAGAAAGATAAAAGATGCTCTAGACCGGGAGCAAGGCAGAAGTTAGAGCTCGAGTCAACTGTGCTAGGCCAACTATATCAATACTTTCTCATTGGCTAGCTCGTAAGAGATTAAACTACACAACAGGAAGATCGCTATCGAAACAATGGGAGGAGCCTGTACACCCTGGCGACTTTATGTACCTCCTACCCCCCATACCAAATGTGGAGGATTACTCAGGCTCGGACAGGGCTGTCACCACCTGTCGGCTACCTCTACAAACCATGGGTATAGTTGACATCCAGCAACTCTTAGCAAATTTAGACACAATGTCTACACTAGTAAGGGATACTCTAGTGTCCCACGCGGTGCCCCACCCTCCGGATGGACAGAAATCACACTAGAGCAATTATACAAATACTGGAGCAGTTGATAGAGTTCTAAAAACAAAAGACTAACCATCTCCAGCACAGGGCGTTCATGCAATGCAAGCATTGAATAATAACGCAACCATATCAAGAAGCATATATCCGATAACTCAGAACATACTTCAAGCAGATATCAGTAACCATAGTCTAATTCTATTACAAACAACCAAATATTAAAAGAGAGCTAGAGATAAACCCATACCAGAACTCTCGAGCAACTCCGGCGACTCGATGACTCCTAGACTTCTCCTAAACTCCACTAAGCCTAAAGACTATGCAAGATGAGCAAGAGAGGAGAGGTGTGTGTGGTGTGTGTGTGTGTGTTTTAATCTCTACCCCCTTTGTATTTATAGCAGGGAGCCATGGGGTGAGACTCTCCAAACCGACCTACGGGACCAACCACGAGATGACACATGGCTTGGCTAAGGCAGTGGGGTCCACGGGCCTGGTCGGCCGACCTGTAGGTCGGTCGGCCTGCCAGTGGCGCTAACCGCCCCCATCTTCTTCGAGCAGGCTGTCTTGGGCCTCCTTGTCTGGTCTACGTTGGTCTTGGCTTGTCTAAATTGGGTTCTTGCATCACTTTTGGTCCATCTGAGCCTGAATCGGTGCTCTGATAATTTCTGTGATTTTATGTCGGGCCAAAGTGTGCTTGTAACCTACATATTAGCTCAAAAATACAGCTTGCATTTTCTAGAAGGTAAAGTGTGGTTTAGGGACTTTATTGAATAAGGATGCGTGTAAGAAATGCAAACTCTCATGATTTTCTGATCAAGTTGACGTCTGGAAATGATCGTTAGTGAGCGTCAATAGAGCCAGAGATAGGGCTTTTAGTGGGGGCAAGCTACTGGCTGGGAATGTGTATTGGGCACATTTTGGGGAGCACCTGTGGCGGGTGCAGGAAGAGAAGGAGGGGCGATACCTTTTATGGGTGCCCAAGGAGAGGCGAGACCTGTTATGGGTGCCTTTGGTGGACCACTGCGGAGGACTGCGAGGAGTGCTTGCCCCGGATCTTATGGACATATGTGGTTTATGAGATTTGTAGGACTTTTCGTGCACGCCACTTATCCACTGTGATGGTGGATCGTGGATCCGGTCCGAGCTAGCTATGTGCGTCACCAGACCCGTTAGGAATAGGGTAGTGCGGGGGAGGCCCGATGCGGGAGGAGCATGGGCGCTTGGTGGAACTTCGGATGGCAGGGGGAGAGCCACACAACTCCAGGGCAACCCAACCATGAGGGGGTTGCATTCCAACCTGGGGGGACAGGATGGTGCCGTAGAGGTTAGTCTTGCTCTTCAGAGTACTTCGGTAGGCTGGTGCCTCGGAGATAGTCAGGTTTACAACCCCTGTGAAATGTATACGTATAGCTGTGTACTCGATCATGTACTTCTCCTACACTTTTGTTACTTCATCTAGAGTAGTTAACCCAGCTTTCGATCTCCCTCTAGTCCACTTTCCCCTGTGGAGTCAGATGAGGTGCAGGGAGAGGGAGTTCCTGCACCGACCTGGGATGGGTGAGAGACTTGATTATTGATATGTGTAGATATATATATACTTGTGCTTGTATAGGAACCTCAGCCTATCCTTGGCTACTTTTTGTACTTTGCATCCACTTAAAGCTTGCATATGGATGGTGACGTGAACCTATCCCGTCCTTGAAGATAGTTTGGCATGATGCAGGATCCGATCAGGAGTTCGACACCAACAATGACAGATGGTACGATTGAAGCTTAGAAGCCCGTGCTACGCTCAAGTACTGCCTATGGAGATGAAGTTCGAGATGAATGATGCCCTGAAGACCAGTTACTGCTACCGTTTTCTATTTGTTCTAGTTTAGCCCAAGGGGCTTGTAATAAATATTCATACTGCAAATCCTTTGGATTCTATAATAATTAAACCCATGTTTGAATCTTTTATGGGAGTATGAACTAATTTACTGCCTGAAATGAGTTCTGTATGTGATAGCTACTGATCCAGGAACTATCACGACAATACAGGGATTCGGGTTGTTCGTTCGAAAGCCCGGGTCGTTTCAGCCTCCCCGAGGCCGGATCCATGAGCCCCGAGGCTAGATCCGCGAGCCCCGAAGTTGGATCCAGCCTCACCGCCGGCGAGGTCACCATTGCTGGGGCAGCCCGCCGCTCGGGGCTGCTGCCGCCGCACTGAGCTCCCACTCGGGGCCGCCGCCGCCGCCGAGGGTAGGGAGGGGGCCGCCAGATCTGCGAGGGTGAGGGAGGGAGGGAGGGAGCGCTGGAGGGAGGGCTGCCGCCGAGGAGCGCTGGTGGGACGGAGGGGAGAGACGGAGGCCGCCGCCGTGCAGGTCGAAGTGCAGGGTTGCTGCCGTGAGGGAGATAAAGTGAGAGAGAGAGAGAGTTAGGGTTGCCGCCGTGTAGGGTTGCGGCTAGGAGAGGGAAGGGAGTGCGAGGGAGTTAGGGTTTTGCTCTCTTATATACTCCTTCTCAACAATTGGGCTCAGATGGGCCTCGTCTGGGCCTAGTCTATTAACCGACGCGGACCGTTATAAGGTGACCGCTTCCGAAAATAGGACTATTAACCGAGGCAGTTATTTTAAAGGTGACCGTCTTTGTTAATCGATTTTGCGAGATGGTTTTTTTGACAGCCTCGGTTAATAAAAAATGACCACCTCGGTTAATCGAAGGCATTAACCGAGGCAGTTTTTTAATGTGCCTGCCGCTGAGGCAATTTTAAAATGCCTCGGTTAATAGAATTTTTCAATAGTGGAATCACCTGAGCCGAAAACGATGGACCCCAACATTCACATCAAGACGGCTAGTCGGAACACATACAGCATTCCAATCAAACAAAAAAAACTGCTGACAGCAGGATACAAACCCGCAAATTCTCCCTCCAGCGTACCCCCTCTAGCACTGTTGCACACTGTCACTTGTGTCTAATTTTAATCTTGGTTTCTAGTTTATTATACTAAACAGAGTGTAAATTGCCTATTTGAGACTCTAAATAAATTTAAATCAAAAAGTTTTCATCTACAAAGTTTCATATCTTTTCAAGATCTACAAGTTCAGTTTAGGAAGTTTCTCCATCCGAGGTCATTTACAAAATTTGAATTTCAAATTTGAAAAATTCAAACAAAAGTTTCGCATGACAAGATGATTTCAAATCAAAAATTTGTCAACTACAAAGTTTCATAAATTTTTAAGATCTACAATTTTTATTTTGGTTGTTTTTCCATACGAGAACATTTGAAAAATTCAAATTTTAAAATTTTGAAATTTAAACATAGTTTTTGCATGAAAAGATGATTTCAAATCAAAATGCTACCAACTACAAAGTTTCATAACTTCTCAAGATCTATAAAGTTTATTTTGGTCATTTGTTCATCCGACATAGTGTCAGTAACATTGTTCACAAATCTTATCTCTCCCTCTCTCTTCTAGTTTCATGAAACTATATGACACATATGAGAGAGATGTAGATTTTCTGAAAAAAGTTACTATCACATTGTCAAATGAAGAAATGGACACAATAAAAGATGTAGATCTTGAGAAGTTATACAACTTTATAGTTGAAAACTTTTTCATTTGAATTCGTTTATGGCCTCAAAAAGCACTTGGAAAAACTGATTTGTCGTGGCCCTCGGCAAAGATACATTTTGCCGTGTGCCAGAAAAAATGCTCGGCAAAATACATCTTTGTGGAGTGCCCAAAAAAACACTATCATAGATGCATTTTGCCAAGTGTTTTTTTTTGTTTTTGCTGTATGTTTTCGTTTAGGCACTCAGCAAAGCACGCCTTTGCCGAGTGCCCGATATAATACACTCGGCAAAGGCTTGGGCACTCGGCAAAGGTAGTGGTAGGATCTCAAGGAGTAATGCATAGAATAAATACATATTAAATAGATAAGCTCCTTGGTACAAAAATGGGATCACGAGAGGATCTTGGGGACTATGCAAGTATTTTGCATGTATAGGGATCAAACGTGTTACTTGAATCAATCATGGAAGCAATTTTTACAATATACTAAAAATATGGTGCCTTGATTTTTAAGTAGTCTCTAGAGATGTTTCCTGCAATGTTTTAATCATGACCGTGGAGGAAATACCAATACCCTCACAATGAAAAAACTACATGGAGAATTGTATCTTTTCAGGGAAATCGATGCTTTCAGAATATTAATAACTAATCAAATATTTCTTATTTGAAAAAAAAATCAAAAACCTTAGATGCTTTAATCATGAGAAAAGAACTATATCTCAGCGGATGATATTTTCTTGCTCCTTGCTTTAAAAGATACACGTTTGGTTGGTGAATCACACATGTGAAACATAACTACCAACACACACATTATTGCCTCTGAGTTGCTTCTATATATAACATCACAGGAAACGTGTAAAAAACAAACGTGACCCAAATATAAGCCCACTCGGAAAACAAAAGCAAAACAACCAGGGATGCGAATGAGTACTAGAATGAACTTTATTGGGTCCTCTCACTGCTACATAAACAATTTGTAGGGGCAGTTGAAATGGTGTTTCTAGGGGCGGTTGTCGCACTTGCTTCGGCTTTCGGCAGCTAAAAATAGCTATTTGTAGAGGCGGGTGCATTACCCGCCACTGAAAATGTTTTTCCAGCCCTCTCACCCGCCCATGAAAACCTATTTTCAGGGGCGGTCCACCCCCCCAACCGCCCCTACAAAATGAATTTGCAGGGGCGATTGGGGGGTGGAGCACCCCTAAAATCCGATTTTCACGGGCAGTGAGGGGGCGACCTGCCCGTGGAAATGATTTTTCAGACTGCAAAAAATATCATCAATTTGAATTTAATTTGTTTCTTAGTATTTTTTAAAATTTGGATTCCCGCTATATTGTTCTATCAAGCTAGTTTGCGATCAAAAGTCATAGTGATCGACATGGAGCATGTTTCATAAATATAGATAATTGCACATGCAAAATTAAATCACCTGGAAATAAAACACACAAATATATCATTACAAAGAATAATTAATATAGTACATCATTAAAATTGAAGCTCAAATGCAAGTTTTTCTTCTATGTACCAACGCTACAAGTGGAGGCACGGTGTTTCTTGTTCTCTCACTCATGAAGACCAAGATATTTAGGCTCCATTGCTAATTCATGGTCTTTATTAAAAAATGTTCCCCTCGAGTTGATCAATTTGTGCATAACAAAATGGCATAAATCGGTGACTACTTCTAGAAGTTGTCTCTCATGCGGTTGCCCTTTGTTCCTTGGGGGATTGTCGTGCATGTTGACACTCACTAACGATCATTTCCAGGCGTCAACTTAATCAGAAAATCATAAGAGTTTACATTTCTTACACGCATCTTTATCCAAATAAACCCCTAAATCACACTTTACCTTCTAGAAAATGCAAGATGTATTTTTGAGCTAATATGCAGGTTGCAAGCACATTTTGGCCCAACATAAAATCACAGAAAATATCAGAGCACCGATTCAGGCTCTAATAGACCAAGTGTAGCCCAAGAACCTAGCTCAAACTAATCAAGACAGGCCGGGACCAACATGGATCAGACAAGGAAGCTCAGGACAGCCCACCAGAAGAAGGTTGGGGGCGGTTGGCACCATGGGATGGTCGGCCGACTAGGCCCATGGGCCCCACCGCCTCAACCTCGACAGGTGGCGCCTCCTCAGTGGCTGCTTAGGTTAGTTCCTGGGGTCTCAGCCCGTGGCTCCCTCCTATAAATACAATGGGAGGGGGTAGAGAATGAACACACACACACACTCACCTCACTCATCTCTTCTTAAGTCCATCTTGTGTAGTCTATAGGCTTAGTGGAGTTTAGGAGGAGTCTAGGAGTTATCGAGTCCCCGGAGTTCCTCGGGAGTTCTGGTATGAGTTCATCTCTAGTTCTCTCTTGTAATATTGTGTGCATGGACTTGTATGTGACCAGAAGGATTTCGAGGTCTGATGTGTTCTTGCGTAATTATAATAGATGCCAGCAGCAAGACTCCCCATGGACCTAGCCCTTCTTGTTCACCAACATGAATGCCAGCGCCACTATAGGCGTCCACCTCCACCTGCAAACCTGTTGCTCTCATCAGATCCCAAGGAGTACTGCGTAGACTAAATACTTATTAAACAGATAAGCTCCTTGGTACAAAATTGGTGTCATGAGAGAATCATGAAGACTGCAAGTGTTGTAAATGTATGGGAATCAAACGTATTACTTGCTTTAATCATTCATATAAGTGTTACAATATACCAAAAAAATTATGGTACTGTGCTTTGATTTAAGTAGTCTTTAGAGATGTGCCTGCAATGCTCTAATCATGACCATGTAGGAAATAGTAAATACCCTCACAGTGAAAAACTTACATGGTGAATTGTATATTTTAGGGAATTAACGATGCTTTCAGATGATTTATAACTAATCGAATATTTATTATTTGAAAAGAAAAGTTAGAAACCAAAGATGCTTGAATCATATAACGTATCTAATGCCTCTTCATTGACACCTCTCAATGTCTTTCTCATATTGGGCCCACAAATCATAGAAACATGACATCTCCACTGCACAAGCACGGTAAAAATTCTCATGCTTTAATCATGCAAAAAGAACTATATCTCAGCGGTGTTATTTTCCTGCTCCTTGCTTTAAAAGATACACGTTGGTTGGTGAATCACCCATGTGAAACATATATAATTACCAACACACACTTTATTACCCCTGAGTTGCTTCTATACTATATAACATCACAGGAGACGTGTAAAAACAAACGTGACCCAAATATAACCACCCAGAAAACTAAAGCAAAACAACCAGAATTTGCGAGAATGAGAACTAGTAGAACGAACTTTCTTGGGTCCTCTAGCTGCTCGGAACGATAGCATCCAGGCAAACTTGCTTTGGATGCTATTTGTTGGTCGCGGGTCAACTAGAGGAACTAGCAAACTCGCTCGGGTAGCCAGATCCATGGTATCTTTGTGACGTTGTGCCGGGCGGGAACGGGGAACCAACCCGCGGCAGACCGGCCGGTCCGGCATCGCTCGCTGTAACAAGGACGACGGCCCGGCGCGGCATCTAGCATACAAGGCCCCTTCGCCTCCTAAGGAGAAGCAAGACATCAGGCAGACACACACAACTCACCAGCAACCAGGCTGTGCTGCTCGTCGCCACCTCTCGCCACCGTCAGGCGCCGGCTGCTCGACCAATGGCCGCCGCAGCCGAACCAGAGGCGGCGGCGGGGACGAAGGTACCAGGGAGGATGCGGGCCATTTAGTACGAAGCCTACGATGGGGGTGCCGCCGGGCTCAAGGTAAATAGTGCGCGGTCCATGGCCTGATTGGTTGTAATTGGTTAAGAGACCCTGGGTGTGAATTGCAGACAGATTCAGCGATGATTCTTGCTTGAGAATGCAATGCTGAGTTGCACCGACGCTAGCGTAGTTTAAAATGACGCCTTAGCGTAGGTTTAACGGTGCTGAAAGCTTTGTTGCTCGCTGCTTACATGTTCTCTGAACAATGGTTCGACCAATGCACCGATGCGAGCATAGGTTTAACCGGTGCTGAAGGAATTTCTTCTCTTGAGCATAGTTGCAATTCAGAGTTGCACCGACGCTAGCATAGGTTTAAACGGTGCCCTATTTTATGTTGAACTCATCCAATTCGACACTTCTTTGGTTTTTTCTTCATTTCTTGTTTTGCTTGGTCTTTGTACATCATTCTTGGGACCTAATATCATTCACTTGATGCACTTATTTGTCTCATGATTGTGTTGTCACTCAAAGACCAAAATCATACACTATGATCTAATGGGGTCATGTTCCTTACACTCGAGCTCGATGATAGCCACGGCCAAACCGCCGGCGGCAGCGGAGGTTCCCAGGAGGATGCGGGCTGTGCAGTACAAGACCTGATTGGTTGGTTGGTTTGAGGGACACTGGATGCGAGTTCCATCCAGATGTTGTGATTCTTGCTTGGATTGAAAGCAACCATATCATCGTACTTAGGGATGCAAGTGGGTACCCATTGGTGTTTTTGGGTTTCTCATTTTAGTTCATTTTCTCTCCCAAAATAATTATATAGCATGCCATTATAGTTCATTTTATCAAGTTTTGGGTCGACCCAATGACCCAAAAATGATGGAACTTGCATCCCTAATCGCACTACAAGCTTGCTTTGTTGTTTGTTCAACTACTGTTCATTAATACTGTCGTCTAGATAACATTCTTTTCTGTTTCTATATATATATGGGTCCGTGCTTCAAGACTCGGAGCTTGGTTGACCATGGCTATTCCACGTTATGTTCGGTAAGAGCAACTCCAAGAGACTCTCTATATCTTTTCTTATTGCTAGAAATAGAGATTTTGATAGAAAAATATCTTCGAACAACTTCTTCAAAGTGGTTATCCAAATGTAGTTATCCTTCATTCCTCATTTCTAGTTAGCCAAAGATAGATAACATAAATAGTTTTCTAGAGTGTACTAAAGATATAGAAAAACTGTTGGAGAGTGGAAACATATAGAGAGCGATCTTTATGCAAAAGGGTCTCCAAATGATAATTTAGAGAGTGAAATTTAGAAAGACTCTTGGAGATGCTCTAAGTATCATCCCTTTTTTCAATCAGATCAGATTCCGGTTGTACAGCTGTGACTAACCAATATGCTACGGCATCTTAGGCAGATAATCAGGAGGCATTGGAGGGTGGTGCCCTAGGTGCAGCCACTTCCACATCCTCAAAAGATTGTGACTCAACACCTGGCCTGGACTCGGAGGAGGCAGGAGCTGAGGGCAAGCCGGCTGCGGCCGGCGAGGCACCACGTCGCCCATCGCTCAGCCTAACACCGGTAACAATACAGACCTGCACAGCGCGGCTTGGCGAGGCCTCCACGCCTCTGCAAGACGACAGGCAGCACAGCCCACTGATGCGTGAGGAGTAGCAGCGGTCGCCTCTGGCAGACAGTGCTGGGGCTACGCTACCAGCGAGCCACTCGGCTGGAGTCAAGGAATCTACTACAAAGATGGTACCTGCTCAACCAGGAAACTCGAGGTCTGGATAGCTGAAGGACACTTCGTCGACTGGTTTTTCGACACCAAATATATATGACGCAGATGAATTAGTGATGGACAAGGCCATCCGACGGGCGGCCTCTAGGAACTTGGATAGCTCCCCGACTGGATGCATCAATCTAGATACACCATTCGCATCAGATTATCTACTCGACGACGCATTGGCTCCGTACGTGGGCTATCCTACAACGGCCTTCTTCACCTGATATTCTTTTAGCGGCATCTCACTTCTTGGCGTAGGTGGCCAAGGATTTTTTTGCCCAAGCTCATAGGTGGCGGTCTAGTCATAGAATTGATGGTCACTAATGTACCTGGTTACGTTAAAACTCTTTATAGCCTGTGTGCCGTTGCGGCAGAGGCCGGGAACCTTTCAAGTTGATGTATCACCTTGATGTATCCTCTTGAAATCAATAAAGTTTCCCCTTTCCACATTCCACATTATATATATATATATATAATCTACTAGGGGTCATTGTCTGTCTCAGATTCCGGCGTTAACACTTGTTCACATTTTTGCCTTCCCGTGTCTGATTCTGCAGTCAACAAAGAAATCCTTTATTTCTTTTGTTTGTCTCTTGATGGAAACAAACAAAATTTGTGAATTAAGCATTCATATACCAAAGCTTACCAACTTTAGCATTCATGCCTCTATCATCGCCTAATGTACATGAGGAGGTCCCCGTTCCTAAACCGAAGAAGAAATCATAGATGTTTTAATCATGAGAAAAGAAATACTATATCTCAGTGGATGATATTTTCTTGCTCCTTGCTTTAAAAGATTCACGTTGGTTGGTGAAGAGAGAAGTTCAGGACTTCAGGTGCACCCGGTCCGTCAGGTGCATCGGAGGGTGTAGATGCAGTACTCTAACCTAATGCATATTGCATATTAGACCCTCTCTTTTTATTGAACTAGCAAGGTAGCCCGCGCTAATAGCGCGGGTAGCTAGTTATTTATTTATTTTTTTAGATTTTTTATCTTAACAGAATAGAAATATTACCTCTCGCTCGTTGAATACTACCTACAGCTTTCTATGTATAGTTTCATATCAATCATCGATTTCTAAAGTACTTTACTCTATATCATATTTTCATAGTTTAATATTTGAACTTGCAAAATCTAAATATGATGATTCAATTTAATATTGGGCCATCTTCAATATGGATGCATATTGTAGCATGTGATATTTAAGTTTGATGATTAACTGTAATATGGAATCAAATTGAATACATGGTTTATCCTTTATAAAGTTTTTATCTAGGTATCAAATATATTATATGTATGTGTTAGTGATGTTAAAGCCAACAACTTGTAACTTAGATGTTGGACTTTGATTTGTACGATAATTTGAATAATACTTAACGAAAGAAAGTCTAGCCTAGTTGTTAGATCACCTGAGAAATACCTAGCCGTTCTAGCTCTAATTCATGGTGGGAGCGAATTAAGAATTTTATGAATTAAATTAAAAGTTATATTTAAAAGTAGTTTAGGGCCTCCCTGCTTACTCCAGTCAATATATATATATATATATATATATATATATATATATATATATATATATAGATGTTTTATTGTGTTTTACCCATAGATTTCCCTCACTTTGGTTACTGTATATTTTAAATTTGTTTTCAACCCGCCTGACTGCATAAATGAGTCCACTTTAGAGTTTTATCATATTGGTGGTGGATAGTTCCAGACATGTCTTTTATGTTGTTTTTAACTCTTTTCTTTAACTTCTAGCCTATCGATTTCTCCATCTTCCATTTTCTAGCTCCACGCATTTAAAATCGATCAGTATATTTCGTGTATGATGCACCTAATGGAGAAGTTTCTTATTTAGTTCGACTCAGTTGCTGATTTTAGATTGTGCTTTAGAGCTTGCTATTTTTTCTGAGAGAAGAGGGCGGTAGCAGCAGCTGTTGGAGTTATTTGTCGTGTATCATTCCATTTTCTTGCTCCACGCATTTAAAATCGATCAGTATATTTCGTGTATAATGCACCTAACGGAGAAGTTTCCTATTTAGTTCGACTTAGTTGCTGATTTTAGATTGTGCTTTAGAGCTTGCTATTTTTTCTGAGAGAAGAGGGCGGTAGTAGCAGCTGTTGGAGTTATTTGTCGTGTATCATAGGCTATCGACTTAGAGATAGTTTGGCAGGGTTCTAACTATGGCTTAAATGGCTCCGGCTATGGCTCTTAGATGAAGCGGCTTCTGCAATGGTCTTATAATGTGATTTTATAATAATATAATTTTATATGAGAATACTTAATAAAATAATTTTTTCTCTTTTTTTCTCTTATTTTTCTCATTTTTCGTACTTCCTTTTTTCTTCTCACTTTTTGTACCTTCCTTGTCGGTTCAACCTCCTTCTTTATCCTTTCCCACGCTGACCATATGCTCTACTTTGCCCATCCCTTAGGAGCTATTGGGCTGCCTCCGCCGCTGCCGATCGTCTGCTCGTACGTTGCTGGTGTTTCGTTGTTGCTCCCTCCCTCCCCCCCAGCTGCAACAAGATCTGGTGATCCCAGACGAGGTGCTTCTGCTACTCTCCCTCCGCCGCTGCCCTAGCTTGTGCCCACGTCGGGCCGTGCCGCTGCGCGGTTGCCATCCTGAGTTGGCAGGTGGTTCTGTCTTTTTTTTTGGCACCTTTCAGAAGGGCTAATGTTATTTGTAAAACATCTTAGTGGGAAGCATGATATTTATTCTGATTGCAGGAAAGGTATATGTTGGTTTACCGTAAAGCTTTTTTCTTAAATGATTGTTTAGCGTGAGCCATATGTTTCAAGTTTCTGTATGTTAACATACTACTCTGTTAAATCTGATACGTAAGCTTTAACTGTTGCATAGCATATATCCACTATTTCGATACTTGCTGATATTTTTTTAGCAATTCCTGATTATTATATATTCTTATTACGAAGATGATTATTTTGAGATCACATTTCACAGGACTATGCTGTGTACTTATCTAAATACTTGCAGAGTATGTTTATATTACTGATAAGAAGATCTTTTTGTACATAATGTTTTTGGCCTTATTTTCTCCTAGATATTTTGGTCATCGATTAGCAGCTTCAGTTCTTTTTGTCACCCTTAAAAATCTCACATATAAATGGACATGGGTGAACACCTGTTTAGACAAATATATCCTCATCCTGTTAAGAGACTGACTCTGGCTCTTATTAATGGTCCTTTCAAAGGACTGACTATACAACAATCGAGTGTTTTTTTCCTCAATCAAATTTCTTGCATGTAACAGAGTTTGGCGATGGAATATGAATATTGAGTGAAGGTATTCACTCGATTTTTAGAGCAAGAGTCAGCAAAACAAATTGAGTGAAAACTCTATAGCTAAAATAATAGAAAAACCTACAGCAATCTCATCATATCCACTCGTATGCACATCGAGTCACCGCATTTACCTACGTGTCTTATCGACTCCCTAGCTCCAAGGGCCCAACCAACTACTGCTCTTGTCAAGTAGCCGCAATCATTGCGTTAACATGCCAAAACTGCCAAGCTCATGCTGCACATCCAACGGACGGAGGCGACAATAAAATAACATATCATATAAGTGCTAGTGGACCGTAACTTAACATACGATGGTATATACATAAATCAAGACACAAATGGAAACGTTGGTTTCTTGTATCATGGGGACTCTATATTTACTGCATATTCTGTTTATAGCTTTAGCTTTAATTGGATACAGACTCTTTTGGATAGTTAGACTCTTCTGATTAGTTTAGACCGTTAGATCTTCATAAAATCCGATGGTGCAAGTTTTTCTCTTTTTTAGATTAATGTGGGAATTTCTAGACATTTTTGGTAAACGTGGTGGCTTCTTCTAACACTCAAATATATATATAATAGATTGAGCACAATCCGATAGTAACCCCATGTGAACCGTCCAAGATGCATCAAATGGAGGCAACTGCGCGCTCCGGTGCACCAGGGCACCATAAGGGCCTGGAGCACTGGCATCTTCCTCACTCGGTGAATCACCCATGTAAAACATAACAGTGTGAATGTGAGATTATATGTCTTTATAGGATGATGCATGCAGTGTTTGATGAGGACTAAAATTGGTGAATATTCACATGGCTTGCTGAATTGTCCATATACAACTTATCTAGCTCATCAACGTGAACCGCAACCCCCTTACTCTTATGAAAGAAAACTATGGGTTGAGCTGCAATTTTTGAACTTTTCTAAAATGTCGTTGTTGGCTTTTTTGTTCTGAAAATCCGACACTACCATTTAGAAGATGCGTTTAGCTTTCTGAGCTCAAAAAGCAACAAATAGCTCATAAAACTAATCTACTAGAAAAGCTTAAACAAACATACCCAAAGTGAAGCAGAATCGACAGCTCAAGCAGCATGTCCGAGTGTTTGCAACTACCCGGAGTGTGGTAAGTTGAGTGATGGAATGTTTTTTTTTCTACCCACGGTAGCTACTCAGAAAGCTAGTCCAAGTTATGTTGAGTTGCAACCTAACACTGCCCTAGAAACAAAGCTGGGGGTTTTAGGGTGGCCCGATTATTTGGACAAAATAGACAACCACGCCTTTAAAACCAGTCGAGGTCAAAATTGTCTAGTTTCAACAGTTATGATAGTTGAAGGGTATAAATTGAACTTTCCCCTTTTTAATAGTATACCACAGTGGTGATGAGCCATACTATCACTTCCAAGCCTTATTAAATGAATCCGAAAACCTACAGCCATATAAAAACTCCGGTAGAACCAGGCTAGCAAGGTCGACTATTGGAAGTTCACCGGCAAGGAAAAAGACATGGACGTAGATTATTGGAAAGGGGGGCATCAGGAACAGGAACTCTGAAATATATACAAGCTAAACCTCCAGATTGTGTGCCTGGACTTGTATGTGACAAGAAGGATTTCGAGGTCTGCTGAGTTCACCAACATGAATGGCTAGCAAGGTCAACATTAAACAGATAAGCTCCTTCGTACAAAAATGGGGTCACGAGAGAATCACGAAGACTATGCAAGCGTTGTGCATGTATGGGAATCAAACGTGTTACTTGATTTAATCATTGATACAAAAGTGTTACAATATACCAAAAATGTTATGGTACGCTGCTTTGATTTTAAGTAGTCTCAAGAGATGCTCCTGCAATGCTCTAATCATGACCATGTCGGAAATCGTAATACCCTCACAATGAAAAACTTACATGGAGAATTGTATCTTTAGGGAATTAACGATGCTTTCATATGATTTACAACTAATCGAATATTTCTTATTTGAAAAAAAGTCAGAAATCATGAGAAAAGAACTATATCTCAGCGGATGATATTTTCTTGGTGAACATGGCCCCATCTAAGCCATTGTTTGTGATTTTGGTGATTGAGTGACAACATAATTAATGGGACTAATAAGTTTGTGAGATCACATTTGTAGGAGTCTTTAGGTCCCATGGATATGATTCAACACGTCTAATTCATCGTCAAGACGCAATGTCCAATCTATCGTCGAGACGGCATGTCCAATCCGCCATCAAAATGACAAGTCTAATTAGTCATAGAGGTGCCAAAGTATAGTGGAAATCCAGAAATAGAATATATTTCAAGGATCCAAATAATCGTCGCGACGAATTGGACGAGACGATTCAGTTTCTGTAGCACCGGTTTAATCGATGCCCCACCATTGGAACATCCGATGGTTGTCGGAAGAACCGACGCCATTGCATCGGTGTAATTGGACGTGCTTACTGAGCCAAGTGAGGAAAACTCAGTAGCACCGGTTTAACCGACGCTCATCAAAAAGGCATCGGTGCATTGGGCATACTATTGTCGAGAGACGATGTCAAGCACGTAGAAGTCGAGTCTTCAGCACCGGTTGAATCGACGGTGCATCGTAGCATAGCATCGGTGCAATGACGTCAGCAAGAAAAGAAGAGTGCAACGGCTACGTGAAGATCAAGTGTCACCGGTTTAATCGACGCCCTAGCATCGGTTCAACCGATGGTCTCTGAAGATTGCTGCAGCTGTGTCAGAGAAGCCAACGGCTACTTCAGAGCGCAGAGTGACCGGAAAACCCGATGGCCTCAGCACCGGAAGATCCGATGCTTACGCAGAAAACTTGTCAACGGCTCTAAACGGCTAGTTCAAGTTGGAGGCCTATATATGTGTTCCCCCGGTCATTTGAAGCTTGCTGGAGACTAGAAAGACCTCATACACATTGAAGAACACCTCCAAGCTAACCCAAGTGCATATTGATCAAATCCTTAGGTTTAGCACTAGCTTTGTGAGTGTGAGTGCTAGATTAGCTCTTGAGTGAGTGAGTAAAGCAAGGTTGAGATCCTTGTGCTGCGGTTCTTGAGTGAACCAACCATTGTATCTCGGTGCGCCGGCCCCTTGGAGTATTGGTGGCTCACCGGCACGTCAACGACCCTCCGGCTTGGTGTGGAGCAGCGTCGACAACATTGTGCGGGAGACGGAGACCCCTCCTTCGTGGGCAAGCTCCCTTAGTGGAAAGCGGGATCTAGATGACTGTGATTGTGTTCACGGAAGAGACTTGATTGCCGGGAAGCGATACTCTTCGTGAGTGCTTCAACAACGTGGATGTAGGAGCACCTTTGTGGCAATCCGAACCACGGGATAAATCCTCTTGTCGAGAGTTTGCTTCCTCTCATCCCTCCTCTTTAAGCTTCCGCATTCATATTGCAACTTGTGTGTCTTTACTTTTATAGAGTAATATCTTGATAGGATTGGCTATAGGTTGCTAAACTCTTTTGGGATGAGGGCTTCACACTAGAAGAATCGTAGTTGCACGTCTAGATAGTTTGTTTTAGTTTAAGATTTTGTGCAAACTAGTTGGAGCCATAGGTTAAGGTTTTTAGAGTGTCTAATTCACTTCCTCCCCCTCTTAGTCTAGAGCACCCGATCACTTTCATCCTTGCTTTAAAACGTTGGTCGGTGAATCACCCATGTGAGACATAATTACCAACACACACATTATTACCTCTATGAGTTGATTCTTCTATATAACATCACAGGAGACGTGTAACAAACAAATGTGACCCAAATATAAGCCCACTCAGAAAACTAAAGCAAAACAGGTTTGCAAATGAGTACTAGATAGAATAAGCTAATTTCTTGGGTCGTCTGGCTGCTCGGAACGAGGGGCATTGGGAATTCTTTCGGTAGCATCGAGGCAAACTTGTTTTGGACACTACATGGTGGTCGCGCATCAAACGAAGGCCTCAGCGAACTCGCTCGGGCGGCCTGATCCACAGTATTTTGTGACGCCGTGCCGGGCGGGAACGGGAAACCAATGCAACCCGCGGCAGAACGGCCGGTCCGGCACCGCTCGCTGTGACAAGGACGACGGCCTGGCACGGCATCTGGCATACAAGGCCCCTTCGCCTCGCGAGAAGCAAGACATCAGGCAGACACACACACCTCGCCAGACGCCACCAGCCAGGCTGCGCTGCTCGTCGCCACCTCTCGCCACCGCCAGGCTCCGGCTGCTCGACCGATGGCCGCCACGGCTGAACCTTCAGCGGCCGTAGCGGCGGCGGAGGTACCTGGGAGGATACGGGCCGTGCAGTACGACGCCTGCGGGGGCGCCGCCGGGCTCAAGGTAAGCAGTGCGCGGTTCATGGCCTGATTGGTTGTTATTGGTTGAGAGACCCTGGATGGGAATTGCAGCCAGATTCCGGGATGATTCTTGCTTGAGATTGCGACGTCGGCCAGCGATTATTACTTTGCATTGTTCAACTATATTTGCCCACGAGTACTACTAGCCATCTCATTTGTTTGCGGCAACGAAGTTTGTACTGTCGTCTTTGGTAGGTAATGGTAATAATGACCCCATCATCCTCTGTGTGTCCTCGCGCACTTTTTCTACACTAACTTCACTTCCCCTTGACAAGTTGTGGTGTTTTTTCCCCTTTTTTTCCATTTCATGTGAATATATGATGAATCTTAACCTGGGGCTAGCTTGGCTTGGGATTGTGAAATTTCAAGTTTGCTAAATCTACCATATGTAAAAATGATACGAATCAGCTGATAACTGGTTGTATCTAGATTACTCTAATTTGGGTCTCTTTGGCCAGTACGTTAGGATTTTTAGTACATTTTAACATTACTTTAAAAGATGGAAATGACCCGTTTCTATCTTAGTGATTTGTGTTCCTCTTCCTCACCCTTGCTTAGCCTTTCTCTAATCAGCTAGGAAATTTGAATTCTCCTGTTTATGAGTTAGCCAAATTGTTTCTTCGCAAGCTAATATTTTTCTTCTGTATTATCATCGATGTAGGAAGAGAACCAAACTTGTCTTTCGTCTTCAGCAGTGACTGATGTTGCAGGAGTGGTAGTTGATGTTGGTTCCAAAGTCAATGGATTCAAGGTAGGAGATGAAGTTGTCGCCATGCTGAACCCATTTGTAAGCACACTTTTCACTTGTTTATGATACAAATCTGCTCATCCATTCTAAGATGAAGAAGTTGCGCCGCCTGATGATCTGCTCTTTATCAAGCACATTCTCTGCAACGGCGTGGAGGTGGGCTTGCGGAGTACGCCGTGGCATCCGTCAAGCTCGCCGTCCGGAGGCCTCCCGGAGTCTCCGCCGCCGACGGGGCCGGGCTGCCCATCGCGGCCGGCACCGCGCTCCATCCAGTCCCTGCGGTCCATCGGCGCCAGGTTCGACGGCGCCGGCGGCCGCACGCCCCTGAACGTGCTGGTCACTCAACGCGGCGTCCGGCGGCGTCGGCCACTACGCGGTGCAGCTCGCGAAGCTGGCGGGGCTCCACGTCACGGCCACCTGCGGCGCGCGCAACGCGAAGCTCGTGCGCGGCCTGGGCGCCGACGAGGTGCTCGACTACGGGACCCCCGACTCCCGAGGGCGCCGCCATGCGGAGCCCGTCGGGGCGGCGCTACGACGGCGTCGTACACTGCGCGGTCGGGGTCGGCTGGCCGGCGTTCGAGCCGCTGCTGAGCGCCGCCGGGAAGGTGGTCGACATCACGGCGAGCTTCGCGGCGGTGCTCACGGCCGCGCGGCATAGGGTGACGCGCGCCAGGAAGCGGCTCGTGCCGCTGCTCATGTGGCCCAACAGGGCGGACATGGAGTTCCTGGTCGGGCAGGTGAAGGACGGCAAGCTCAAGACGGTGGTCGACACGAGGTCCCCACTGCGCGTAGGGGTGGTAAAGGAACCAAAATTTTGAACTAGAAAATCTAAAGGTCAGACTCTAATCTTATACAATTTTGAACTAAATAATTTAAAAGCCTTGTTGGTATGTGAAGAGGTCACTAGAGCCATGGCCAATTACCACCCCTAGGTGCACGACGTGAGCGAGGGATGGGAGAAGAGCATCGGGGCCACGCCACCGGCAAAATCGTGGTCGAGATTATGGAAGGCTAACTGGTCGGTGTTCGCAACATTACGAATAGAGACTTGCACAGAGGAACATAATGTATAACTCTTTTATCTCTATTTCTATCTCTACCTATTTCTAAAGTAAGAATTGATAAGTACATGTGCGTTGCTATGGGAGTCTGAAATTTTTTTGACGCAATATTTTGCACAATAAGACAAGTATGAACAAACCCGTTGTTTTAAGCACACAGCATTCAATTTTATATGGATAGTCTGCAACGAGTAAAACAAATATAGAATGGCCCACGAATATATTGGCGTCAATCTCATTAATTATTCTCTTCACAACAACAAAAAATAAGCTTTGGTCCGTACCTTGGTACCGGTTAACTTTTGATCCGGTACTAAATGGTGCTTCAGGGGTTACTTCAAAAAAAAGAGCTCACAGAAATGGCTAGATAATTGAATATACCAACGTGCTTATGTAGTCTTTGATGATTACCTTAATATATATTGTCCAGGACTGACTTATGGTGATCATTTCGATGTCATTATTGTTCAGCACTTAATTCCACTGCCACTATGTTCTTTTCCTGCAGAGAGAGCACAGAGCTTCCTGAAATGTTCATCTAGGTCTTACACAGTTTCTTAACTGATAAATTGGAACTGGCCATCTTGGAAAACGTATGCCACTATCCTGCAGAATTGACATGCTGACATCAAGACATCAACAGAATCAGTTTATGATCAAATTTACAAATGCAAGTCCGGAGCACTAACAATTGGCTCTCTGGCAAATTTGCAATCCTTTGACACACACACAATAGTTTTATGTCTTTAACGGGCTTCAAAACTCTTTTGTGATTTGCTCTGAAATTAAGTGTTGGACACAATTGAATTTTTGATGTAAAGCTCCACCGCTGACTGTATAAACAATGGATGGAATTTACCTCATACAAACAAATAGTCGAGGGATCGTGCACAATAAAAGAAAACATTAATCCTTACAGCATGTACAAAATATATTGATTCCTTGATCCGTTTTGAGCTTGGGCTGTATTTTTCTTTCGTGGGCCAAACCGTGGTTAGTTGGTCACACCGAAGCGCGATCACCGCAGCACGGCGTCGGCGTGACACCGGCACAATCCAGGAGTTTAGAAGCATATTAGGTTGGACTGATTAGTTTCCTTAGTAGGTTTGTTGCTAGGTTATTAGGGTTTGCCTATAAAGATAAAAATTTGGTTATTAAAAGAATTCAGCTGGAGATTTAAATCAAACTCTCCCACTCCCTTGCATTTCCAACTCTTCCACTCTCGCTCTGGACACCGGACGGCGTCCAGCCTCGCCGCTGCGGGGAACCCAGATCCCAGCCACCAACTTCCCATGACTACTTCCTACGCAGTCAAGTCGGCTCTAACATCACCCTCCACCATCAGGCCTATTGCTCAGTGCATAGGATATATGGGAATAATTTTGTAGATACTTATTACAAATTGTACGCTCCTTGATACAAAAATGGGATTATTATGAAAGGATCTTGAAGATTATGCAAGTGTCATGCATCATGCATGTATAGATATCAAACATGTTACCTGATTTACTCATTGATGTAATTTTTTTGCAATGTACCAAAAATATGTTGTGTCTTGATTTAAGTAGTCTCTAGATGTTCCTACAATGTTTTCATCATGACTATGCAGGAAATACTAATATACCTCTCAGTGAAAAACTGACATGGATAATGTGGATCTTTTAGGGAACGACGCATTCAGTTAATTTGCCCATGCCGTTAAATGTGAACCATATATTTACTCACTGGTTAAATGGGCTGAGGAAACAACGCAAGCATCAGGCCTTAGTGGGAGTGAGCTTGTGCCATCTTATGGGTGATTTGGCTAACTCGAAACGACACTACTTTTAACTGTGCACGAGTTTTTTCGTCTCTGTAGGTTCTGTTCAGAGGAACATATTGAATCCAGTTTTGGAGGCTACTACAAAAAGAAGAGGAAAAGCCGCCGGTGTTAGAGGGGTGTCACGCACTTGAGTGCCTTGCCATGGAAGTCTTCGCGTCCAATGGATGGCCATTTAATAATTGGATTGCTTGTGTTTAAGTACATTTTAGTCTCTTTTAATTTTGCTACTCGGTTTCGTTTCTTTCGGATGCGCTGTCCGATTTGGTTGTGTTTTCGAACAGTTATACGTATCAATTGATACAGAGGCTGGAATATGCTTAATATATTCCCTTATCTAAAGAAAATTTCTTTCATTTGGAAAAAAGGTGGAAAACCATATTTGAGTTGATGATATTTATCTATCTCCTTGCTTTTAATGAATCACATTTGGTTGGTGAAACTTATTAACTTCCAACACATGCACATATGGCTATATATTGCTTTTGCATAACATGAATATAAGCGGAGACAAAACAATGGGGACTCAACAATATAAGCCCGCCACCAAAAACAATTGGAACGAGGGGCATTGGGATCGAATTCTTCCAGGCGCATTGTACCTAGTACATTTTAACATTATCAGAACTGTAGTTGTGAGTTGTGGCCAAGGGATTAAACCGTCCTTGTTCACCGAGATATTTGTACCCTTGATCTTCGAACTCCCTTCTGCCAAACAAAAAATCATTGTGCTAGTTGTTAATGAGCAAATCTCCTTCTTATTTTGCAAGCATTTTAATCGTGAAAAATGATTAAACATGACGACAGCATATTATTCTGCTTTCTTCAATTGCTCCATTAAGGCTGAGACAGCAACTCATAATTATTATTGGAAAAGATGCAAATGGCCAGTTTTTGGTCCCTCTTCCTCAGCATTGCTTAGTCTTTCTAATAAGCTAGGATTACAATTCCGTGTAGTTTGATAAGAGCAGAGGTGGCGCGACTTCTTCGTCTTAGAATAGATGAGCAGATTTGTATCTTAAACGAGTGATGAGTTTGCTTACAAATGGGTTGTTCAGCTACAAATGGGTTCAGCATGGCGGCAACTTCATCTCCTACCTTGAATGCATTGGCTCCGGAACCAACGTCAACTACTCCTGCCACATCCGTCACTGCACAAGACCAAAGAATTAGCACGAGTCTGTGAAAACTCACACCTTCACCCGGAAACAGAACCGGGCGCTAACTGCTTCTTTGCTTGCATTTGCACATAGGACACAAGATTTCATTTCAAAAAAAAAAAAAAAGAAGAATGCTAGGACACTGGAGGTGTGCGCTCCAGTCCCTGCGATCCATCGGCGCCAGGTTCCACTGCGGGACCCCCGGGAGCATCACCAAAATAAAATAAAGTAATTGAGTAAAGTTGCTTTGGGATTCGTGCTAGATTTTAATAAGGGACGTCCGGAGCAACACTCTTTGTCTTCTTGCTCCTTGCTTTAAAAGATTCACATTGGTTGGTGAGTCACCCATGTGAAACATAACCAGCAACATGCACATTGCCTCTAAACTGCCGCTATATAACATGAGGCAAAAACAAAGGTTACCCATCAATACAATCTATCCTGTCTGGAAAGAAGACAGTAACGAGGATAAGAATGGGTTGATAGAGTGAGCTTCTTGGTGATCTTGCTGCTCGGAACGGGAGGCATCGGGAATTCTTTCAGTTACATATAGGCAATCTCGTGTGCGATAAAGGGAGGTTCAACTTCTGGCTGAAGCAGTTTTTTAGCGCACTCTGCAAATTAGTTAACTTGTGTGGTTGGGTTCTGTTGGCTAGGCGTGCAGTATAGTAGGCAAGAAACTCTATGTTAAATGGTATTACACAGATTGCACGGGGCATATTCGGGTAAAACAGGCAACACAACACCGAAAAATACATCCTAAATGGGGGAGTAGCATGCTGTTCACGGACCTTGTCTAAGGATTCAAGTTCAATTCATGCAAGCTTTGTGCAAATCTCTCGAATAATCATTCTCACTTGAAACTATTTTATATGACTTGTCATTATAGTTATTAATATATTTACTGAGGAATAGGAGTACTCTATCCTGGCTGTGATGAGTGAATTGTCAACCGTGCGGTGTGATCGTGCACTTAGTCTTTGGATTGCAGGTACACGGGCGTCGAGTGTCGACGGAGAGTTGCCGTGGAGGAGCTCGGGCCGGGCGGCAGCTGTGGCGTCCACTCCTGGATCGAGGGCGCAAGCGGCGACGGAAGGCGGGTTTCTTGGTTTGTGCCACAAAACCAAGGAGGCGGACGGCGGTTGAAGACGCCAAGTCGTGGAGGCACGGGCGTCGGTCTCGGGACTGACGGAGGCGACGGGCGTCGACGGCGTCTAGGGCCTCGCTGCGGGCGAGGAGGTGACGGGCGTTGGGCGGCGTCTAGGGCCGTCAGAAGGCCGAGGCGGGAACGGCGTCTAGGGCCACGGCGTGGAGGCGGGAATCTTCCCGCGCGAGGAGTTTTGGCGGTTTTCTCAAAACCGGCCACCTACCCGGGTTTCGCGGACCCTCCAATACCGCGGACCAGATCTTCATCAAGATGGTGTCATCGTGGAGAAGACTTCATTCCGAAGAAAGAACCGCAGCCGTCAGATGGGATCGTGTACAGGGGGATACTGCAGACCAACCGGTCTGACCGGTCCCTGGCACCGGTCTGACCGGTCTCCGCTATATATTGCTTCTATATAACAGGAGACAAAACAGTAGTGACCCAGCAATATAAGCCTGCCACCAAAAACAAATTACGAGCTGAAGGTGGAAACGGGTACCAGAGTGAACTTTCTTGGGTGCTGTAGCTGCTTGGAACGAGAGGCATTGGGAATTCATTCAGTTGCACTGTACGTAGACAAGTCTAGACTTAGACACCCCCGGTCACTATGGTAGTGACTTCAGATCTGGCCAACTCATATCTCGGCCTCCAGCCGCCTTGGTTGCAAACAAAGGCCCCGTTTCGAACGGAGGACAAACACAGAAAATATGGATGATTCCAGTTTCAAGCGCTTGGAAAGAAGGATTTGGAGTGAAACTTCCCAAAGGAAAAGGAAGAGAGCCTGTACTTTTGGTCTTTTGGAGGAATGAAAAAATGCGCTAGGACCTCGGATGCGTTAGCAACCGTCAATAATTTCTCCATTGCGTCAGTGATTTAGTGCTCACAACTTCTTCCGATACCCATCCTCGCCATCGACGTCATCTGCATGCCTTGATTCGGGAAGTCGAGCAGCCCCTCCAGCCGCACTCCATTGACTTGCATCTGCGTCTTCAACGTGTTGTACGAGGATATTGCAAGGAAACTGTATTTGGAGTACGATTCAGGATGGCAACAAGTAGAAACCCATCTGGTTTTACCATCCCAAACTCAAACCCATGAAAAATATCTAGACACATTAAAAAACTCATTCCCGTGATGGATTTAAAATTTTACCCAAACTCATACCCATCAGGTTAACGGGTACCAACAGGTGAGGATGAGGACGACAACTATTGTATCTAGATATAGAAGAGGGTGAGGACGACAACTATTGTATCTAGATATGTTGCTATTAATACTCTACTGTTATATACTAATAATAATGTTTTTACATTATTAAAACAATAATATCTTCTCTTTATCTCCTATATCTTCCAATCCTCTGTTTTAGCACTCATTCCTTTCTCTTTTTTTTGTATTTGTATCCTTCCATACCAAACAGACCCTATGCATCATCTTTATCCATGCCATTACCATTAAACTTACTATTTCTAGACTTACTGATCGTTAGCCACAAATGTACACTAGTTCTCCAAACTAATTAGTTTAAGCACCTAGCTAGCCTGCTTCAACCTAGAATGCCAATTGGCTCGCTACTAGTGCGAACAAGCGAAGGAGGTGTTTATTTAGAAGTGGCCACAGGTGGAGGATGTGCCCATATGGAAGTGAACATCTTCCAGATACAGTACACCGCTCAATCAGCTTATCTTGCTCTACATGAAGGATCTACACAATTGCATTGAGCAAAGCTCATCTCTCGAAAGGGTCAGCCTCACTTAAAGACCGGTGGCGACATTTAAGATCCCAAACTCAGTCGAGCGAACGCAAATGCAAGGGTTTTGACCACCCTTTTTGCCTTAGTGGCCTGGCTCTTGTGGACAGAGAGGAATGCTCTCTTTAGGAATGCCGAGATGTTAGCACCACAACTGGCTTCTCTAGCTAATCCAGCAGACCGAAGAATGAGGACTGTGGCGGGTGCTGGGAAACACTATGCTAGAATCCCTCATTGGTGACGCGGAAAAAAGCTAATTAGTGACGAAAAAAATTCGCATCACCAAATTTTTGTCACCGATGTAAATCACATTGGTGACGCAGATTTCTCGCGTCACCGGTAACCTATTATCGGAGACACGTTTCTTAATTATCCACGTCACCTATAAGGATTCACAGTGACGCGCCTCATTACTCCCACGTCTCCGATGTTGGGCCATTGGAGACGCAGATAGAAAACTAGCGTCTCCTATGACAAATTAAAAAAACAAAAAAATAAAAATAGATGACAGAAATTGACAAAAAAAATAGGCCATATATACATCATATAAAGTTCATCCTCTGATTACACATATATATGTGCATACATATGATTACAGCAAGGTCATGCTTTTAAGCTAAGCAGCGACACAAAGGAAGACAAGTTCAGTATGTCAAAGCTCGGCTTTGGGAATAAAAGGAGAAGACATTGAGTTAGCACTAGCAGGCAACCAGGGCTGGAGAAGTATAAGCATGAACACATAGCATTCTCATATTTTTGGAATAGTATTTACCTCCCTGTTTATGTGTGCTCAGCACCTTATAATTGCCTTATAGTGTTCATTCCACGCTGGAGAAGTATGTATGATGACATCTATGCACGGACCAAGACCCATAAGCTACCAAATAGAACAACATTGATCTATTATTTCCACCAGTTCTTTTCTTGAAAGGAAAACAATCTTACTATTCCACCTATCTCAGAAATGAATCGAATCATTGGGCTGCAAAACAACAGGACATGGACCACTCAATTCAGATCAAAACTCTTTAAAGTCTGTTCCACATATATGATTGAACTAATGAGCATACGGCCCCTCTCTCATGCACATTTCCCACCTTTGACCAAGCTGACAAAGAAATAACGATTTGCAACTATGCATGCCTAGTTATCATCTAAGAAATAACGAATTCATCAAGCCCACGCGCACAAGAGCAGCATCACGCAGACAAGACAATAATTGAATTCGATGGTTACCAGCTCCAAGCCTCGGATCCGATTCGGTCGAGCTAGGTCACACAAGCTGTAGAACTCGTCCACATCTGCAAGCACGCCAAGCAACAGAAGCTGCACGGGGTGAGACGGGAGATACGGAGGAGAGGCCGCGCGCGAGAGGGAAGTGGGGGCATGCCCTCGGTGTACCGGAGGTGAGCGCGTGGACGAGGACGGCGTGGCGGGCAGTGTAGTCCCTGTAGATTTCCCATCGGCGGTGGCGGCGAGGCTGGGCAGTGTCGGCGGCGCCTGCAGTTGGGGAGCAAGGCGAGGGGTTCAGGGTCAGGCCGGCGCTATGACCTCGTCCGCGGCCTCCCCTCCATGGATCTGCAGCGTGGAGATCTCAAGAAGGCTGGAGAGGAGGGTGGGGCAACGGCACTAGGCAGCGGTGGCGCTCCCTTCCATTCCTCTCTCTCACCGGCGGCTCTAGGGCGTGGAGATGGGGCGGCTCTAGCGCGAAGAGAGGCGGCGGCGCGGAGCGGAGGGAGTAGGGTTAGCTATGGGGGTTTTTTATCTTCGTGAGCGCCTGTTTTGGGCCGGCTGAAAGGCCGTGGCGGCCCAGGCCCAAGTTGTCCATAGAGTTTCTACTCTGTCTGCGTATAAATTCAAACAGTTCACATTGGTGACGCGGACGGAAGAAACTACGTCACTATTGTGTTGTATTATCGGTGACGCTGGTTTTCAATACACATCACCGATTGTTGAGGTCCGTATTGGTGACGCGTGTTTTTCCACACGCGTCTCCGATTATTCGATATAGGTGACGTGATTTTAGCTTCTTCGGCAGCAGTTGGCATATAGATGACGCGGCTGGTTCAAATGCGTCACTAAAATTTTTTTGGTGACGCGGTTAATTTCAGTGTCACCTAATATGGTGTCATCTTTGTTGCATTCTGGCATAGTGAAACTAGGTTCTCTTTTCTGAGTAATAGCTAGCTTTTTAGAATTCTTAAGCTGTGCTCTAGGTTGTTCCTTTTATGTACGAGAGCTTAGAACTTGCCGAGTGGACATGCATTCCGTGTCGTGTAATTCTTAAATCATTTCCTTCTTAATACAATAATGTGCAGTCCTTCAAGGTATTGAAGTAAAAAAAAAACCTAGTGCACGCAAGCCATCCACATTTAAGGCCCTCTCCTCCTTGATTTGTTTGATGCCTGGTGCCAGTTACATACTGCCCCACCCAAATTATGATGTGGATTGACTTTATTAGGTGGGTTGAATGAAGCTGCTTCTAATTTACTTATGACGACTAAACCACCTAGCTATCCATCCTATGGAAAATTGGAAATCCGAGGGCTCGTGGCAGCTCGTGGGCTAAGCTACTCCTATAAATCAGATGGTTTTTTAGTGGCGGAGAATGCATGGCCACAATGGCGCGGGTGGGCCACGTTTCGCCCGGCTCCTAGAAATGCTCCTAGATGTGAATAACAGGAGCCGTGGGTGAAGCCGCTCGTTGCGAAAATGGCCTCTCATGCCATATTTTAATATAATATTTTGGTGATTGATATAGACAACACAACACTTGGACTAATATGATTGTTAAGATGACCATTCTCAGGCTTTTAGGTTCAAGTGATGACAAAGAGAAGATAAGCAAAGTTAGGCCCGAAGGGCCGCCCCTACGGGGGTTCCGCTACCCGGTTAGCGGACGGGGGTCGAGGGGGAGCCGCCCCTCGCGGGTCTCAGGGCAGCTCCCTGAAAGCTCTTCGGTCGGTAGCACCGGAAGAACCGACGCATGAGTATCGGTGCATCCGATGGTTGTCGGAAGAACCGACGCCATGGTATTTTGGTGCAGAAGGGAATCGAAGCCAAGTCAGCTTATAGGCACCGGATGAACCGATGGTTCAAAAAGGGGCATCGGTGCATTGGACGTACTGTGTTCCAGAGACGATGCAAGTCACGCAAGAGTCAAGTTTTCAGCACTGGTTGAACCGGTGAAGCATCGGTGCATACCATCGGTGTAATGACGTCAGCAGAAGAGTTGAGTGCTGTGAGTAACCGGATTAACCGACGGCTAAGCATCGGTTGAACCGGTGGTCACTGTGTCAGCTGTCAGGAGTTCAACGGCTACTTCGGGTCTTAGAGTGACCGGATGAACCGACGCTACCCCAGCCAGAGGCATCGGTTCATCCGATGATACGCAGATTTTCTGCTGACCGTTGGAGCAACGGCTACAAGACTTGGTGGCCTATATATACGCCTCACCCCGGCCATTTGAAGATTGCTGGAGTTGCTGGACATCCCACACACACCCAAGAACATCTCCAAGCCATACAAAAGCATCAAGATCATATCCTTAGCCCTTAGCACACTTTTAGAGTGTTGTGTAAAGGATTAGCTCTTAGTGAGTGAGATTGCAAGGCCTTAAGCCTTTGTGCTGTGGTTCTTTAGCGAACCAAAACAAGAGCTTGGTGCGCCGGCACCTTGGAGCGTGAAGCTCGCCGGCAACGTCATCGACCCTCCGACTTGGTGTGGAGCGGCGACGACACCTTTGTGCGGGGGACGTGGAGACCCCCATCCTTTGTGGAGAAGCTCCTTAGTGGAACCCGGGGCCAAGATGACTGTGATTGTGTTCACGGAAGAGACTTGGTGGCCGAGTAGCAATACTCTTAGTGAGTGCTACAACAACGTGGATGTAGGTGTGCCTTTGTGGCTAACCGAACCACGGGATAAACACCCGCGTCAAGAGTTTGCTATCTCCTATCCTGCTCATTAAGCTTCCGCATTTCATACTAGCAATTTGTATGCCTTTACTTTCATAGAATAGTTTTTTGATAGAAAAGGCTATAGGTTGCTAAACTCTTTTGGGATAAGGGTTTCACACTAGAACTACCTATTTGCACATCTAGATAGCATGTTTTAGTTTAAGTTTTGTGCAAACTAGTTGGAGCCATAGGTCTAAGTTTTTATTAGTGCCTAATCACCCCTCCTCCTCTTAGGCTAGAGCACCCGATCACTTTCACCGCTCCACCCCAATAAACTTTTATGTACTAGTGAAAGTTTTTCTTGAAAAAATACACTAAAAATGGGCGTAGATTATTGGAATGTCAACTATCTGAGGAAGTTCACAAGTAAAACAATAAGAAAATGGACGTACATTATTGGAATGGGGGACATCATGAACAGGAGAAGCCATACATACGTGTTAAAATCTCTTGATTGTGTGGATGATCATAAGGGTTTTGAGGCTTACTGCATGACCCCTGTCTATATGACACATCCCAGCAACTTAGCAAGACTGCACATAAACCTCCGGGAGTCTGCCCTACTGGACAATTTTGTTGCCTGACACCTTCTGGTGCTGTCTGCGAGTTGTCATGCACCCTCTACCATGAGGCCTCGTCACTCATTATGTTGGATCTGGAGCACTAACGCCTGAATAATTATTAAATAGATAGACTCCTTGCCACAAAAATGGGATTATGAAAGACTCATGAAGACTATATGCAAGTGTTCTGCACCATGTTAATTGATTAAATCATTGATGTATATATTTTCTTTAAGATTGCAGTACACTAAAAATATTTAGTGCCTTGATGTTTAGCAGTATACTAAAAATAATAATACCCTGACAGTGAAAACCGACATGGAGAATTGCATCCATTTATTAGTGGACGATGCATTCAGAATTTCAGATTCAGTAATGAAATGTCTCATTTATTTGAAAAAAGGTTGAAAACCTTTATATGTATCTTGCTCCTTGTTATTATTAAGTTTTAGAAGATTCCACATCAGTTGGTGAATCACCCATGTGAAATAACTTAGCCACCAACATGAACACCGCCTCTTAATTGCTTCATTCTGTTCTATATATAACCAGATACAAAAACAAAGGGTGCATGGCCCAACAAATTTAATCCCGGTCTGCCCAAAAAAAACAAAATAATGAGGGTGAGTATGAGTACCAGAGTGGACTTGTTGGGTGTTCTAATTGCTCGGAACGAGGGGCACTGGGAATTCTTTCGGTTGCTTCTGCACCTACCACAGCGCATCGCCTACTTGGACTGCTTGAAATCATTCCGTTTTTGCTGGAGCTATAGCGATAACATTCTAGCTCAACTGTGACTTGGAGCCTTAATGTTGCTTGTCCATTGTCTGGAGGCGGCAGTGAACCCACTAATCGGAACAATTCCACGGTGTCCATGGGTGGTTATCTTGCTTTTCTACTACTGGATAGTTTATTTTCATAGTTTACTAGTTTTACTCGCTTGTGCCATGTCCGCCCACGCACTTAGCTTCGATTATGGAAACCGGGCCCCAAACAAAAATGGTCATCGGGAGCTGTAGAAATGCGAAGGATACGTTGATGCGGTTCCATCAAGAACTCTAGCTAGATTCCTAAAGCTCATCTGTTGAGTGAAACCAAAAGAGTAACGTGTGTTACTTACTACAATACAATGTGATGATTGTCTTTTCCAGGCACTTGCCACTGCTGCCGTTTCTTTTATTGCTTTTGAGGGCAACACATTTATCTTAGTTTTTTTTTTTGCACAAACTTGTCTTAGTTTTTTTTTTTTTGAGAAACACACACCTGTCTTAGTTTTTTTTTTTTGAGAAACACACACTTGTCTTAGTTTATTTTTTTGGAATGACTCCACAACATTCGAGTAGTTTTCAACTTCTATATCACTCGATTCTCGAACCTATTAAAACACGCCACATAGCAGCTTTGTGGTGCAAAAACTCGGGTGAACAAGACGACAAAATCAACCAATTTCTAAACCAAACGCAACAGGAAAAATCGAGTGAAAGAACAAACGTAAACCAACTAGAAAATGGCGACACAACATAACTGAAATAAAAGGAAACTGAAACAGCCCAAAGTTTGGAGGAAGAAAAAAACGATCATATGGAACCAACACACTTACATACGTACTTAACTGTGTAGTGTGCAAGCGCAAACGTAGTTCGTACGCGTCCCTCGGGGATTGTTCATGACCGTGGGCCGTGGGCCGGGCGTGAAAGGTCCCGTTGAAAGCTCAGCGGTTTTTTCTTTTTTATATTTTTTAAAAATTAAAATTTCAAAAATATATGTCCGTTTTCAAATATTTCAAAAATATACCCCGGTCGCCCTCCCATAGGGCGACAGGCCCAATGTGTAATTTTTTTTTTTCAAATTTGCAACGAAGTCCCTGGAGAGAAAAAAAAAGGCGGGGGACCTGTCGCCCCCCCAACGGGCGACAGGGGCCTGTCGCCCTCCCCTCGGGCGACAGGCCCCTGTCGCCCATTGGGGGGGCGACAGGCCCCCTTTTTTTCTCGGACTTTTATTTTTGCAGGGACCTATTTTGAGCTATTCGAGCGTGTATTCGTCATCATCGTCGGCAAGATCTCGGCCGCTAACTCCTACCGCACGTTACTTGTCCTTCATTAAATCACGGAAAAAAATCGCAAGAACTTCCCTTATTTCACGAGCATTATGGAACCCACAAACATAATAAGTTCACATAAATAATATATATAAAAACAAATGACAAGTAACCTACCACAATCATAAACATCGGATACAAATAAGCGGTCCACAGCTATCTCATTACAAATAAACATCATATACATCTAACCACCCCTAGGGCGTCGGACCCTCTTAGCCCTCTGCTGGGCACGGACATGTCCCTCGGAGTAGGTGAGAACATCCGGAGACCTCACCTGTCGCTCAGGACGCGCAAGGGGCTGCGGTGTCTGCTGCTGAGAGATCCCAAGTGGTGCTCCTCCTAGCTGTGAATACCCCAAGACATCGGGGTCACCTTGCGCGGCAGGCTCTTCTGGACTCAAGCTGTCGAAGTCGTCTAAGGTGAATGTCTCGTTATCTGGTCGAAAGGAGGAAGAAGAAGGTCCGGCGCCCGCATCGGGGTAGAATCCTACGCAAAAAATATGGATGTTAGCGTACGCTCGTATATTTCGTAATGACATGTAGAAACCGAAATATGAAACATAAATTAACCTGTGCACGCCGGTATCTGTGGCCCCGGTACCATCCCTGGATACGGTCCGCCAACTGGTGCTGTCCCTCTAAACATTCCAGTATGGCCGAACGCAGTAGCTGGATCGTATCCTGTATGTGATATTAGTAAATATGTAGGAACACTTGATGTAATTTTAAAGAGATATGTACGTTACCTGTACTTGGGAAGAACTGCGACGTCGGCCCGTGTATGGTCGACGGACACGGGAACGACGACGACGCCTGAGACGACCCGTGGCTGTCTTCGTACTGCACACGGCTTCCGAAGTTGTGCGTTACCTGACGCAACTGATCACGCTGCCTCGACCATGCCTCTATCTGCTCAAACTGGGTCATTGGGGATCCGACACGTGCCCTCGTCAGGTAAGTCGAGCAGTCCGTCTCCATCATGTTGCAAAGGCGAAACTGCATCAATTCAGTAAAGTTACAAACACATGAATTATCTTATGAATATGATTATATATATATGCAAATATGATCAAGAGACTCACCGCGCCAGCTAGTGCCTCCACGTGGTGCCGGGCATAGCCATCCTGAGGCCTCGCCTGGTGTGGCTGCGGGTGAGTGTCAACAAAAACCAGACGAGCCCGAGTCCGGGGTAAGTACCAGGTGAGGTAAGCCCTAAAGGAGCTATCTGTGTGTGGTCCTGTTGGATGGACCAAGTGCTCGTCTGCCTGTTCCCATTGGTCCACCCACGGCTGGATCTTGGTGAGCCAATCATCAGAGCACGGCAAGCCACTCCTTGACAACCTACAAAGTGGACCACGAAGAATCGTTAGAATCGACACGAATGTATGAGCCAAGTTCATTCATAATTACCTGTGGTCCTGGCGACTGACACGCTCCAACGCGGTGGGCACCGGAAACTCCTGGCGCTGCCCAAACTGTCTCCTGACTCTCCAGGGGCAATATGCCTCAACCGCGATGTCATAAACCAGGACGGCGGAAGTAAGCCACAGGCTCGCATTCGCGGAGCAGTGCGAAGACAGGCCTGCTGGTGCACGGGTAGCCACAGCCTCTGGGCTGTAAGGCTCCCAGACAACGTCCTCGGGCGTCAGCATGTCGAGCTCCGAAACAAACTCAGGATATGCGCGTTTAACCCGCGCATGTGCCCAGGACCTCTGCATTCCGAATAAGTAAAATTAAAAGTGCGCTAATACATCATGTAACAATGAATAACAAAATTAGGTTTGTTGCGAACATACCTGACGCCAGATCCAGATAGTTCCCATAGTGGGCCTCTCGTCCTCCTCGTCGCCGTACATGCCCCCGTGGTAAGGCTCGTGGCTGACCAAGGGGCGACCAACGGCTAGCCTCTCGTACGACCAAAGCTGTAGCAGTAGTGGGCACCCTGACAGGATAGCGTTCCCATGTGTCTTCATGCACCCATCGCAGAGTCCACGGTAAGTGGCTGCAAGTACCGCCTCACCCCAGCTGTAGGGCGGTACGTCCTCGTCCCCATCCGCAATCTCCCGTGCATACGGAAGGAGAATCCTATCGACCGAGTTGCCATGAGTGTTGTTGAACATGATGTAACCAAACAACCAAAGTAGGTACGCCTCCAGCGATCTGGTCACACTGTACTCGTCGGCATCCGCAGCCAAAAGGGCAGGCTGCATAAACAATTAAGATAAATAGTTTCAACTATCAATGGAACATGTGAATTGTAACAATTAAATTTATATTTGGAATGAATACGTACTGTAAACTGTAGGAATCAGGTCTTCGAAGGACCTGCTGCTCGCGGGTGCGGGTTGATCGGACCTGCTTCATCCACGCGGTCAACCAGGGCAAAACGGGCCTCCAGCTCATCCTTCCATGAGGCCGCCACCACACGCGGACCTACAGCCTCCCCGACGATAGGGAGGCCGAGGAGGTAGGCCACGTCCTGCAGCGTAGGAGTCATCTCCCCATACGGGAGGTGGAACGTGTGTGTCTCCGGCCTCCATCTGTCAACGAGCGCCATCAGGAGGGATCGGTCGAGCTGAATAGGCCCAACCTCGACAAGACGGCTCAGAGTCAGTAGGCCGGCCTCACGTAACCTGCAAAAAAACAAAAAATGTCGAAACAAAGGAATACCGGCGAATACATAAGTCATAAACAATAATATTTCATTACATACCGGTCACACCAATCGTTGTGTATAGAGATCGCCTCGCCGGGTGGACGAGGACATAGCATCTCTAGGGCTCGGTGCTCAACAGCTGCAAAGTAAGACCTGTGGCTCGAGTCGATCACTGGGTCTAGCAAGGAGTCCATCTTCATACCTGCATTCAAAAATATATGAGAACACATAGCTAAATATATATTTCATACAAACTAGACACATAAATACAATAATACTTCATTACATACCTGCCATATTTCATTACTACATATTACAAATAATGAAATACAATTGTGGATCATGACACCGAATGCCTTCCACGAGCAATTCTCGCCGATGCTCGTCTGAACGTAGGAGGTGCTCCATCTCTGGGATTTCCGGAAGGACCGACGTCAGCAGCATCGTGAAGTGCATTCTGAGGACACTTCTTGTAATTGTGACTCAATGATCCACATTGGCTGCAACGTTTTTGTGCCTTGCTTGCTTCCGACTCGTCTATACCATTCCGAATACGACGTGTCTGACGGCGGCCTTTGCCTTTCTTAGTGGCTGGATCAGGAATAAACATCTTATTCTCATTATCCTGAGTGAAAGGCCCCACAATTCCAATCCCGTATACCTCATGTCCCCATGTGGATACAGCTGCTTCCTTGCTGAAGTACGGTGAAACAAATAGTCCTGGCTGTAACGCAGACTCTGCACATGCCGCAATGAGATGGGAGCATGGCATATGCAATAACTTAGGCTTCATGCAGGAGCAGAATGCTTTGCCATCAACTGTAATCAAACTCTCCTGTACCACTCTATCTCTACGGATACCACGACCACTTCTATCCTTACATAGAACCTCAAATCTATGCTCCATTGTACCTGTGGATATGACGCGGTGCAGTTTTGTCTTTTCAATCTTCTCTTGCATATATTGTGTCACTCTTTTGCAAAACTGAATTTGGGGGTTGCTGATGTTTATGCTTGCAGCCGTGTAACGCTCTCTGAAATACTTCATGCACCCATACATGATGAACTCAACAATTCCCACAAGTGGAAAGGCACGACAAGAACGCATAACCATATTGAAACACTCTGCATGGTTCGTTGTCTGAATACCATACCGTATTCCGTTGGTATCATAAAGGAATGACCATTTCTCCTTAGGTGCACCTCGAATCCAGTGTGAAAATGGCTTCTCAATTGAATCCCTAGCCTCTGCAGCCTGACTCGTGCCTGCTCCTGATGCCCTTACCTTCACTAGCTCTGCACTCAACTGATCAAGCATCTGCCATAATGCATTGAATTTTCTCTGTTGATTTTGGGTGCACAACCTCTTAAACAGGTTCTTAAGATCCTTGTTCTTGAAGTGTTCATAGAAGTTTGCACCCATATGCCTAATGCACCACCTGTTTTGGACATCAGGCCACAATGGAGGTGTTGTCGCAGTTCCACATTGCAATTTCAGTATTGATTGCAGGATACCTGCATGCCTATCACTAATAAGGCACACATCTGGACGTGCAGCAACAACATGATTCTTCACTCGTTCAAGGAACCAATACCAACTGTCTATGTTCTCATTCTCAACAAATGCAAATGCGAGCGGAACAATTTGGTTGTTACAATCTACACCGATTGCGGTGAGTATCTGACCTTTATACCTTCCAGTCAAAAATGTGCCATCAATGCAGATCACCGGAAGACAAAACTGAAATGCTCTAACAGAAGCACCTATGCAAAAGAAGGCTCGTTGCATAATTCTTTGTCCCCTAGTCACGGCTGGTAAAAGGTATGTGTCATAAAAGCTTCCAGGATTTCTAGCAGCAACCTGGGATAACATACGAGGTAGGTTATCATATGATGCCTCGTATGTGCCGAACCGCATCTCGAACCCCTTTTGTTTAGCCCGCCATGCCTTCAAATAACTGATGGTGTACTGGTAAGTCTGCTCAATGTGTCGAATAATTATTTTTGGCTCATAATTTAGGTTGTCCATAATAAACCCATACATTTGCTTTGCAACAAAGTCGCATGATATATTGCGATGCGAGGGAATAACTTCTGACAGCAAACAAGTGTGCTCTGTGACAATGGAACATTTCCAGTTTGACTTCCATTTTCCCTTGAATGCATGTACTCGCCATGGACATCCAGCATTCACACACTTCACCTCATATTCTTTACTGCCAGACTTCACGACTCTGAATTCTCGTTTCAATGAGATTGCCCATAGTCTCACAGCATCTTTTACGGCTTCAATGTTTGGATATGTTGCACCTTGCACTACCTCATTCCCTCTGTACTCCCACTCCTGATTTCGTACATCTTCTGCGATATGACTGCCAAAACCATGCTCTTTCCACTCTTTTGGCAATGAGTACTGCTCGTCATCAGATGAGTCCTCATATTCTTCCATCTCTATTGCGGTTTGGTCTTCTGCCTCCATCTCGTCCACAATGCTATGTATCCTCTCTCCCTCATCAGCAAGGCCCTGTGGTCCCATGTTTTGGTTCTCTGTCTCTTCTGACTCATCTTGCTCAACATAATTGGTCTCTCTTCGAATACTCGGAGTTCCTTGATCTGCACAATGTTGGATTTCATTTTGTGTCTTATCCCGGATTTGAACAAGAATGGCCAGAGGCCACCCACGCTCTAGAGCTGCTTGCATGTACTTCTGCCAGTCATCAGTGTTGTGTATCATCATTAATTCCCATAATTCACTTTCTACCTCCCAATTAACAAGAGACTGGACAGTGATCACATGTATCAACGGATCAACATGGAACCCACGCTGCAGCCACTTACATATGGAACCAAAACTCCTTTCCAGAGGTTTATCTATGCCGCTAGATGTGCGCTTAAAGGCAGAAAGATCTACTCCATTTGGCCCATACATAACATTGTATTCACCATAAAATACTTGAAACTGCATTTTGCTCGACATATCTGTATATCACATAATACTTATCGAGTTATACTCTTTACTTCACTACCTTATTCAATAATCCGTAAAAACTAAGTATGGAATTCAACTATAACGTATAAGTATTCATAACTACGTGATGACTCTCGAATTCTATACTGCATATGCCAAATTCTATTCTAAATCATAATTAATTTATAAACATGTCTCTAATAGCACTGCAATTGTAATAATAAATGCGTAGAACTAATTTTCTAAACTAATTTACTACTACGTAACTACAAACTAAAGTATCATTGAACTCCTACTTAAATGGATCTACTATAGCACTAATTAAATTAAATTACTCATATTTAAATACGTAGTACTTAAATATAACAATATTTAAACTAAATGTACTACCCTGCAGATCACAAGTGCTGAATCCGGCAGGGCTTCGCCGCTTTCCTTCTCCTCACTCCTCTCTTTTTTTTCTGGATTTTTGGTGGAATTTTCGGGCTCAAATGAGGAGGGAAGGAGAGGGCTGGGGCTTTTATAAGGGGGGAGACCCCGGTCGCCCGCGAGGGGGGCGACAGGCCCCCCGGTCGCCCGCGGGGGGGGGGGGCGACAGGCCCCCTGCCGTGACTGTGGGCCGGGCCCAGCGGCGGTCGCCCGTGGGCCGGGCGACAGGCCCCTGTCGCCCCCCCAAAGGGCGACAGGGCTTGTTTTTTTTTTCTCCACGGACTTCGTTGCAAATTTAAAAAAAAAATTACACATTGGGCCTGTCGCCCTATGGGAGGGCGACCGGGGTATATTTTTGAAATTTTTGAAAACGGACATATATTTTTGAAATTTTAATTTTTTTTAAATATAAAAAAGAAAAAAGTTCAAATCAACACAGGTACGCTGTGTAAAAAAAATCGATTGAAGGAGCAAAACAATAATCTGGTTAGGAATTGCCTTTTTTTTTTGAGAGGGCACACTTGTCTTAGTTGGCAGCCCGTGGGTGGATGGGAGCTGGGCTGTGGCGGAGAAAGAGAAGCCCGTGGGCCGGCGACAGTTAGCATCCTCGAGATCGAGACGCATCCGAACATCCTCCCCCCGCCGCGAAAGCAAAAGCCTTTCCCGCGGCCGGCGCCTGAGGTTTTCCTTGCCCACATTATTTTTCACACACAGAAGGAACCGTGCGTCTCGTCCCGTGCGCGCGCACACCTTCCCCAGATCTTCTCGAACACCCCCTCGAACAAACCCGTCTCGATGCGTCCCCCCGCGCAGCACTGCGACACACCAACACCCTCCCTCTCGCTGGCAGCGGGGCCCACGCGCCAGACCCCTCCTCGCGTCGCCCCTAGTATATATCCTCCTCGCCCCGACACGGAACGGAGGCAGCGGAGGAGAAAACGAGAAGACCGTGCGGAGGCCCGCGTCGTGTCCGCCGAGAAGCCACTCGAGTCGAGTGAACCAACCATCCAACCGGCGGGGAGAACCAGGGACCCCCTCACCCTCAACTCTCGCCGGCGCCGCTCTCCCCTCCCCCGATGGCCGCCGCGACGATGCGGGCCGTGCAGTACGACGCCTGCGGCGGGGGCGCCGCCGACCTCAAGGTAACCGAGCGCCGCCCCCGCTCCTCCCAACTTTCGATTCGTGGGCGTGGGTGGGTTGATTCGTGGGGCGACCCAAACTGCTAACTAGTTGCTCAGTTGCCGCGCGCGGCCCTTGCCCCCTGTTTTGGAAAACCGCGGTCTGTTGCGCAGATTCCGCGGCGCTACTCATAGAGTCAGTGTGCTCTTCCTATGTTGCGGCTTGCTTGAGGCCAAAAGCCTGTAGCGCGCTAGTAGATGGCCGGGCGACGTCGCGGTCGGATTATTACGCGCGAAATAGGAACCAGGTTCGGAGGAGCAACGCTAGTCTACTGCAGTCTGTGGCCCAGATCGAATACTCAATTCTCCATCGATTGTGTGGCTCGCTGGTGACTAGTTAGTTTACTCGTACTGAATTGAGTTGGTTACTCTCTGCCTGATGATTGCTTACACACGCACGGGAAAACTAATTTGATGGGGGGAATCTAGTTGATTCCTGTCTTCCTGAACTTTTGATTCTGTTTCTGTACAGTCACCAAATTTTGAGAAAAGGTCTATATCTGTCTTTAGTTTAAAATAAAGTTGTCTGTCGACTGATTCTGAAATGTCTCTGATGCAGCTTGTGGAACTTCCCGTCCCTGCGGCAAAGAAGAATGAGCTTCTGTTGAAGCTGGAGGCAGCAAGCATCAATCCGGTGGACTGGAAGCTACAGAAAGGGATGCTACGCCCTATCCTGCCTCGCAAACTGCCTTTTATCCCAGGTAATCATCCTTATTCCTCACTGTCGTTGGGCCGCCTCATACGCTCGTTCGGTACTGGTGGCTGGATGACTTGGACCAACAATTGGCCATTTCTTTCACTGTATCTGTTAGTTCGCTCTTTTACAAATTAGTATGTTGTTATTATGTAAGTACCATATGTTTTGTGTTTGGGTCTAACTTGAAATTGTGTGAGTTAAATTTTATGTTCTTTCTCATTTCTGATGACTGGTAATGATGACGTGTACCTTGACAGAGGGATCAAACATTGCTTTGCCCATGTATTTTAGGAACTTGGGTCCATTCATATATTATTGCGATTGTACTCCAGAAACACATGTCAGTGTCCGTTTCACTTTTTTTTGTGTGTGCTTATGAAAAATCCTGAGGGTAGAACTTTGTACCATAAGAGAAAAAGCTGAGCCAAGACCCTTTAACTTCTTTAAGGCTATTGCATCCTTTGGTTTCTTATTGGAAAGAACCTTATGTTAACAAATGAGCAATAGCCACTTTTCTTTATTACCTGCATCTGGATGAAGGGTGTGAGTTCTGTGTGATACTCTCATGCAACCTGTAGAGGTCCTGTGGTGGCCTCATTTCTGTAATATGATAATACTATCCTATCATGTGCATCCTTTCGTACAGTATTTTGAGAAATTACATAACCAGTTCTGCTAATCCCTCCATCTTCTGCAGTGACTGATGTGGCAGGAGTTGTGGTTGATGTTGGTCCAGGAGTCAATGGATTCCAGGCTGGAGATCAAGTTGTTGCCATGCTGAACTCATTTGTAAGCACGCTTCACTCCTGCTAATACAACTATGTTATTTTAAGTTCGAAGACATCAACTCAATTCCCAAAGGCATTGTTGCATGTGAAAGCACTTTTTAGTAGTTGGAAGCGGTATATCAGATTGCTAGATACGTTGATGTTTTCAATATGGCTTCATATTTGTTGGAAGGTGAAGTTTATGTTCTAACTCGTGTTAACACTGACTGCCATTTTAACAGTATGGAGGTGGACTTGCGGAGTACGCTGTGGCATCTGAAAATCTGACCGTCAAGAGGCCTCCTGAGGTGTCCGCTGCTGAAGGCGCAGGGCTGCCCATCGCTGCTGGCACTGCGCTCCAGGCTTTGAGGACCATTGGCGCCAAGTTCGACGGAACTGGGGAGCCCTTAAATGTGCTGATCACCGCTGCATCCGGTGGTGTCGGGCTCTATGCTGTGCAGCTCGCAAAGCTGGCAGGTCTCCACATCACTGCCACCTGTGGCGCGCGCAATGTGGAGCTGGTGAAGAGCCTTGGCGCGGACGAGGTGCTCGACTACAGGACGCCGGAGGGCGCCAGCCTGCAGAGCCCGTCAGGGAAGAAGTACAATGGCGTCGTCCACTGCACAGTCGGGATAAGCTGGTCGATGTTCGAGCCTGTGCTCGCCAACACCGGTAGGGTGATTGACATCACCCCGAACTTCACAGCCATCCTCAAGTCGGCGCTGCACAAGGTGACGTTTGCCAGGAAGCGGCTGGTGCCCCTGCTCCTGTCTCCCAACAAGGCTGACCTGGAGTTCCTGGTCGGGCTGCTGAAGGGCGGCAAGATGAAGACGCTGATCGACTCAAGGTTCTCTCTGAGCGAAGCCAGCAAGGCTTGGGAGAAGAGCATCGAGGGCCACGCCACAGGCAAGATCATCGTCGAGATGGAAGGCTGATCCGCCATTAACAAAAGCAGGGAGACGCAAGGTAGCTGGCTATAGACATACAGCGTTGACGGACAAGTAGTAGCAGGGTGTCTGGGTATGGCTTCGTCGTACAGAAGAATATTGGTGAGGAACTGAGGATAGATGTTTATAGGATTGTGCTTTTTCCTTGTTTTCGATTGTGAGGTTCTTGAGTAGGTTGGGGGTTTGTGGATTTGCACCGTTGATCAGTAAAGTGGCATCGTAGTATTTCGTAGAACATGTTCCGGTCGACCAGTAGACTTGCTCTTTTTGGGCGTTACATTTAACTTTCTGGTAGATATGTTGTATATAGTTGGCACGGCACGACATACATGGTGCCTTAAATAAAATTTGCGCTTGTGAACAAAATTTTTGTAGGACACGTGGTTGGTACGGGACATCCTATACAACATTACAAATCATTTTAACTTGGTGAATGAACGTCAAAATAGCAGGTCTATTTCGTTTCTCGGTTTAATTTCTTTGCGTTTTGTAACTAGAAGGGTTGAATTGAAGAGTTGCAGTAGTTTAAGGGGCAAGGAAGCAAATTGACAGGGTTAGTAAATTGGATTGAGAAAGTAAACTTCAAGTACAAGTAAATAACTACGGTATATTTTTTTCTGGAAAAAAATCCAAACATAATGGAAGAACTTGATATTTAAACTTCTTGGGTTTGAATGCACGAAAATGGCTCAACCAAATAGAGAAATATTCAATGATTGATAGCACAATCAGTAGCTCGCAATGTTTTGGAATAATATTTGCCTCCTGCTTAGAGGACGACAGCAAGGCACGTTTGTTCACAAGAAAGCTTTGTTCAATTGAGACAAGGTTTTAAAATAATCATAGATTAACTGGGATTAACAATAAAGTTTTGAAAAAAAAAAGTTCAGAGATTAACTAAATATCTAGTTTATGGAAGTTTACAAACCATAATCCGACTGCTAAACATACCCCTGTCGCGTTGCAAGACGACTAAAAGCAACATACATTTCCCATACCTGAGAAGCGAGCATGCGCTAGCATTGGCAGATTCCACAAACAAGAAACTTATCCAACCAATCTTAGGTGCTCTAAACCATAACTTATACTTTTATAACAGTAAAAAAAAACTATGAATCACTGGCACCTCAAATCAACCCCTCTAATTTGGGAACAAGTAAAAAAGAACGGGAAAACACGAGTCAGCTGATCGACGAAGAAAAACATACTAGGGACTACATCTCACTCAATAGACGTACATTCTACAATTAGTAACCCCGATATAACCACTGCTTTACCTTGCCACAAAACAAGGATAAGCATCAATTTATGACCCGACTTTTGCTGATAAACCTCACATGAACCCAAATCCACCACACCTGCCACTCTTTTGGTCAACCATGATGGTGACCATAGAACTCTGAACTATTACTGACGGACAGGACAGCTACCAAGAGCTCACTTTGCAGCCGCGGTAGCAGCGGATGTCGCCCGGGCACCACGACCACCAACGGTACCAGAGTGGTCGACCCGCTGGTAGCCAACATCTCCACGTGATGAGCCACCCCTGCCACCACCCCGGCCGCCATAATCGGATCGATAATTTAACTCGCCCCTTCCGTAGCCTCTGCCTCCATTGTAAGTACCACGGCCTCTAAGGCCTTCGCCTCGGAAGTTACCACCTCTACCTGGTGCAAACCTTCCTCCTCTGCTACCGCCTGAAGTCAGAACAAATCGTGTCAGCTGACATCAAAAGACAATAAAGGGTGACAAGCTGTCTATCATGATAAAGGAAAATCTAGGTCAAACATGGTCCTACACCTGAGAACTTCATTTTTTTAGTCATTACTCCTAGAGAAATGATATAATTTTCCATAGTAGATGACCAAAACAACAAGTGGTACTCTATTATGAGAAGTGGTGCTCTACTATGATTCTATTTGCCACAGGAGATGAACTAAGACTAACACTCTCAGAATCTTCAGCTACATCCCAGAATGCCACCTGCAACAGCTGTGATTTTGTTTCCCATAATAATTGCAATTCAAAAGAACACATAAACAAATACATAATATTTTTCGAAATAAACAAACTTGCATTCCACAAGAAGTCTTCATGCTTTAGATAGCACAAATATGTATATGGACTTACCACGAGAACCAGTAGTTCTTTTCTCTTCAACATAACATTGCCGTTCACCAATCATGACAGGAGAAGCCTGCAATCACAAGTTATTGTCAGGTAAAGTATCGTTCATGCATGCAACATAAACACAGCATTCATATTCAAAATTGCTGAGTTCCACAACATCCAGGCACCCTGAATCCACATCTCTGAGCAGAAATAAAAAATAGTCAAAATGTACAAACATAAGATAAAGACATTAAATAAATGTAATGACACTGCCATTTTTTTCTCAAACAAGCAGGACAGTCTAGCTACTCACTGCCATTTTTTCACAAACAAGCAGAAGTGTTGCATCCCATTCCATTATAGAAACAAAATGTCCCTCCATTTCCAAAACATCAAATAATTCATAAAAGAGGGAGTACAGCCCAGAGTCCACACCCTGAATAGTTTAGAATATATGCACCAGAAACAAAAGGAAAAAACGCAACCAAATAAAAACAAGCCTACCAGGTTCTGAAGACTCTAAACTCCAGCAATGCACCAGTGATCCCCCTACTCACCTACTGCCCACACAACCAACTTTGTAATGAAACTGCTATATTCTAAGATTGTGGACATAGTAGGTAGTAGAGGCTTGTGCATGGGGGAGGCTCCGTGCAGGACCACAGATATAACTAGACTTGGAAAAAAATTAATAATCTATATATTCTTAACAAGACAAAGCAGCCAGCAGGCACATAGCACTGGGGAGGGTAACAGCATCAACAAAGTGAAAATAAATTATTTCAGAGATAGCATTCCAACAGCACTTATCTGCACCAATAGGTCAGTTCACTAAAATGAGGGTACAACCAACACAACAAAAAATGATAAGAGGGGCTGGATCACTCCATAGTTTGACCCAGAATTGGGGTGCTGGATGCAATTCCAAACAAGCATAGCATTTTTTATCTTAGTATACCACTAAAACAAGAAGAACCTACCATAGAAGTTACCTAGATGAAAATAACTTAGAAAGAAAAGACATCGTCTGCAATACTAGCATATGTATCACAGTACCTGTAATTAAAAGATAAGCAGCTCAAGGAAATGATTAGTAGTTCTTTTCTGTTTTCTGCCTAAGGATGATTAACATCTGGAAGATTAGGCCATGAATGTACCGAATATATCATATATATGGCCCGCACAAACATCTCTCCCACATAACTAAACTAGCAGAACATTTTTTAAGGAATACAAAGTTACTACAAGGTAACTAATTCACAAGTTACACAAACTTTATACAACTATATAATCATAAAACAATCTGACATGATAACAGGGCATACAGAATTAGACTGATTAGCTCACTGAAGAATACCACAGATTAAAAAGCAACCAGAGTACCATGTCAGATTACCTCTATTGCAGTTTGGACAGCACTGGCATCCTCAAACTCTATAAAGCCATAACAAAACCCTTGGATCTGTGTTTCCTCGACAGAAATAGAAAGATCAATTTGAGCATTAGGCTCACTGATGACTGTAAAAATAATTTTGAGAAGAAAAACAAGTACCTTGTTGCTTCTAACTTGGATGCCTTCGTTCTTAATAGTGCCAAATCGCTTGAATTCTTCTTCTAATTGTTGTGGTGTGGCACTTAATGGCAGATTCCGCACATATATGGCATGTGCATCAACTTTGAAGATGATAAGAAAGAATGTCAGATGGAGTCGACTGAAATCAATAAGCTCTTTAGCTACAAGTTTGGGTTTTGACAATACCTTCTGGATCTTGAAAGCTGCCACCCTGAGCGTTAGGAGTGAAAGCTGGAGCATCAGCGACCAAAGTGGGTGCAGGAGGGGCTTGTTTCTCTGGTTTTGGGGGTGCAGGCCTGGAAGGAACTGCAGGAGCTGGAGGTCGATATTCTTTCATGACTTTTACCTAGAGCATAACAACAAAATTCCATGATGATGATAATCATAGAAAGGCAAAGTGCAAATATGGACTCTTAACATACCACACATAACCTAATTAAGTCCCAAACCCATACAACACAACCAAACCAAGAAAACCTTGAATAAATCTTCACCATAAGACAAAAGCTAGAAGTCAAACAATCTGACAGCAAGAATCAGCATTTAAATATCCAGATTTTCAATCGTGTTTCCACCTAAAAACAGTTTAGATATTTATTGTGCAGTGTGTTACATAATTCATAAATCATTTAATGCAGCATTGATGCTTAGAACTCAGAAGCTTCATGTTAAGTTGTGAATGTTTAGCCTCCATACACCAGACATGGGAATCTAGTAAAATACTCTCCATTGCTAACATATGATCGCTCCAATGTTCTAAAGCATAAGAACAAATTACAGGAAGAATTGAAAATTATATTTGCCTCGCATGGTAGACTCCCAGAAATAAATATATGCAGTTAGACTTATGAATTTCATGTGATGTTCAGCAAGATGCAAGGAAGAGAAAAGCTTTCTGAAACCTACAATTGAAGCATATGACTTCTTTGGGGCCTCCTCGATCGGTACAGGGGGAGACGAACTCGGCGCAGCCACTGCTACATTATTCGGGACTTCATTTATGACCTCGGTAACCAGCGTTTCTTTAACAACAGGCTTCTCCACATCATTAGGCGGGTTGTAAACCTCCTCCCCGTTGAGATCTTCCACCTCCTGAGTAGGAGGTGCGGGCTCAGCTGCATGCTGCTCGGGCTGCAGCGAAGCATCTAAAACGAAACAAACACAAGCAATCTAAACACAACGTAATTGACATCACAGGAGTGGAAAAAAGTTTCAGAGATTCTTGACTGCAACACACCCTGTTCGCGAGGCACGGTCTCGTTGTCTGCCCCGACAGTGCCGTTGGCCAGGACAGGAGCAGAGGCAGCCTCCGCGTCCGCGGCGGCCTCCGGCGCCGGCGGCAGGTGCCCGGCCCCCTCCGCCCCCTCCCCGTCCCCGACGTAGCGCAGAATGTCGTTGAGCACGAAGTAGCCCTTCTCCTGCGGCGCGAGGAAGAAGGACTGGACGAACTCGCGGCCGACGCCGGTCCTCCCCGTGAGGTGGCCCATGACGAGCACGGTGACGCCGCCGCCGAGCGACTCCTGCGCGTCCACCGCCTTGATCTCCGCGCGCGTGATGCCCATGGACACGATCTTGTCGCTAATCGCCTGCGGAGTCAGAGATCAGGGGCGCGCGCCACCACCCGAAAACCCCCACATACCTCAGGGGTGAGAACCTAGCCCAGATCTGGGCCGAGGGGCTTACGTCCATGGTGGTGACGGTGTCCATGCCGTCGGCGCCGGCGCCGGCGGGCCGGCCGAGGCGGCTGGCGTCCTGGTAGAAGCGGTGGACGAGCTCCGGCGACTGGTGCAGGATGTTGTAGTACTGGTTCACGAACGCGTTGCCCACCTGCGCGCGCACACACACAGGAGGGGATAGAGAACACGCCCCCGCGACGAGACGCGCGGAACGGAATCGGGTCAGTGCGGATCCGGCGAGCGAGACCGGCCCCGGCGGCGGGCGGATCGGGGGGTGCGGGGGCGGGAGGGGGGAGGCTTACCACTTGCGCCGGCGGCGGCGATCCGGGCGCGGCGGCTCCGGCGGGCGGCGGCGGCGGCGACGCCATCGGGGGACGAGGAGGGGGAGAGGTTAGGGTTTTGTGGGGGAGGGGAGGCGGGGGAGCGAGGCGGAGAGAGGGGTTTGTCTGCTGGCGTCTCTCGTTCCCCGCAAAGCTGGCGAGAGAGTGGGCGGGGAAAGGAAAGGAAAGGAAAGGGACGAAGGGTGCGGCGGCGGCGGCTGGGGGGTTATACGGCCGCGGGTGGGGGGCAGCGGCACGTGCGAGTGCGAGGCGAGCCCGATCGCGCGTTCCGCCCGAGGACTGCTGGGCCGCTGGGTGCTGGGGCCCGTGATGCGACGGGCCGGGGATTCGCATGCGGCGCGCGTTTTCACCGTGGTTTTCGCCCGATTTGGGCTGCAGGTGCGTGATCCGATTCGGACTGTACCAGCTGAGGGGGCGTGTGGCTTATGATTGAATTTTTCTATTTTTTAGAGGAAATATTTTGTTCTGGTTATCAAGATTTTATTCTTTATATTTATTTTTTCACACTCATCATCATTTATATCCAATCCTCTATATCAACTCGCTTTCTGTCTCTCCCACCGCCATCTCCTCTCTCTCCACTCTCTTTTGTCCCTGACTCCCAATCCTCTGCTTTCCCGGCTCCCCCACTAGCGGCGGCTCCTCCTTCCCCCTCCCCCCTCGCATGTACCGCTCCTCCCACCCCCTCGCCTGATCCAGCGTGGCGCGGCAATGGCTGAGGCTCCTCGCATCAGAGCAGGAGGAGGGGGAGGAAGAGGCTCATTGTAGTGGCGGCAGCTCGTCCCTCCCCCCCTCGTCGGATCCAGCGCGTCATGGCGGTGGCGGCGCCAGAAGCTCCTCACGGCCCCACTCCTTTCCTCTCCTCTGCACGGCTCGCCTAGCGGTGGCGCGGACCTGGCCATGGTGGCGAAGCTTCAGCTCGCGCGTGCTGGCATACTGTTGGGGCACGCAGCCCTTCCCTGTGCTCCCCTCTGCATGGCTCACTCGGCAACGGCGGCGGATCTCTAGCCTCTACATGGCTCACTCGGCAGCAGCGGCGGCGGCGCTCCAGCTGAAGCGAGCCGGCGAGTCATGGCAGGTGCACGGCCGGGCGGAGCGGACACCTCCAAACCGCCACTAGATTTGGCGAAACCTTTTGTTTAGCGAACACGAGCCAGGACCTCAGTGCAGGGGATTTTTCACTACTCACTGGAGGGAGGGTGACGGCAAGGCAGTTTGATTACTAATTAGGGGGCTTAGTTCGATTGAGACATAAGGTTTTCAAATAAATATAGATTAACTGGTATTAACAATAAGATTTTAAAAAGAATTGTTCAGAGATTAACTAAACCTCTAGTCTACAAACCATATTCCGAGTGCCATCCACACCCCTATAGCGTTGCAAGACGACTAAAGAGCAACAGACATTCTCCAGAGTTGAGAAGAGAGCATGCGCTAGCATTGACTGATTCCAGAAACAAGAAACTTATCTTACCAATCTTACAAGCTCTAAACCATAACTTCTATTTTAATAACAGTCAATAAAAGCTATAAATCACTGGCACCTCAAATCAACCCCTCTAATTTCGGAACAAGTTAAAAAAACGGGAAAACACAAATCAGCTGCTCAACGAAGCTCAATAGACGTATATTCTACAATTAGTAACCGATATAACCACTGCTTTACCTTGCCACAAAACAAGGATAAGCATCAATTTATGACCCAACTTTTGCTGATAAACCTCACATGAACCCAAATACACCACACCTGCCACGCTTTTGGTCAACCATGATGGTGGCCGTAGAACTCTGAACTATTACTGACGCACAGCTACCAAGAACTCACTTTGCAGCAGTAGCAGCAGATGCTGGCCGGGTGCCACGGCCACCGGCTGTACCAGAGTGGTCAACCCGCTGATAGCCAACTTCTCCGCGCGATGAGCCACCCCTGCCACCACCTCGGCCGCCATAATCAGATCGGTAACTGAACTCGCCCCTCCCATAGCCTCTGCCTCCATTGTAAGTACCACGGCCCCTAAGGCCTTCACCTCGGAAGTTACCACCTCTACCTGGTGCAAACCTTCCTCCTCGGTTACTGCCTGAAGACAGAAAAATTCATGTCAGCTGAAATTCATGTCTATCATTACCAAGTAATTGTAGCTCACACATGGCTCTACACCTGGGAACTTGTTATTTTCTGAAGTCATTGCTGCAATAGAAATGATGTACTTTTCCATAGTAGAGGACCAAAACAAGAAGTGGAACTCTATTATGAACATATTTGCCACATGAGATGAACTAAGAATAACGCTTTCCTAATTTTCAGCAACATCCTAGAATGACACCTGCCAAAGCTGCGTGTTTTTTTTTTGAGGACGGTTGGCTTCCTCAGCTGGGGCTGAGGCAGCCCACCCACGCTCGAGCGCTGGCCGGCGCGGGTGCCTCACCCTGTCTTAAACAATCTGCCAGTGCTCCTGGACTCTTTAAAAAAAAAGACCAGCAGTGTTTTCATTTCCCATTATTCAAAAGAACACATGAACAAAACATATTATTTTACAAGATAAAAAAACTGGCATTCTACAAGCTGTCATGCTTTAGGTAGCACATAATGGAAAATAATTCTATGGACTCACCACGAGAACCAGTAGTTCTTTTCTCTTCAACATAACATTGCCGTTCACTAATCATAACAGGAGAAGCCTGCAATCACAAGTTATTGTCAGATAAAGTATCATTCATGCATTCAACATTTGATGGAGCAGTCATAGAAGCTGATCCCACTATAAAAGAAAAACATAAACACGGCATTCATATTCAAAATTGATGATCCACAATATCCAGGACACCCTACAAGATGACCAGACCTGAATCCACACCTCTAAGCAGAAGAAATAAAAAATAATCAAAATGTACAAAGTAGGATAAAGACACTAAATAAATGTAATGACACTGCCATTTTTTCTCAAACAAGCAGGAGTCTTGTACCATTTCATTATTGAAAGAAAATAGCTACTCCCTCTATCCCAAAATAAGTGTAGTTTTAGCATTCAAATTTTGTCCCACAAAGAGTGTAAATTTAGCTTGTAATGAGATCCATCTAATTAAAACAATATCGAGTACCAAAAGAATATTGTACAGGAAAATGCATAGATCTAATCAAATATTTAGTAGACATTACTTTTCTAGTTCCAATGCATATGCATTCATTGAGGATCTAGAAAACTAAAAAAAATAACACGATTTTCAATCACAATTGCTAGAAATAATTAGGGTTAACAAAGTCATTTCTTAGGATGAGTAATGTGTCTGAAATTTTCTAAAACAACACTTATTTTGGGACGGAGGGAGTAATCATTGCCACTTTTTCTCAAACAAGGAGAATTGCATATCATTTCATGATAGAAAGAAAATAGCCACTCTCTCTGTTTCTAAAACGTCAAAAATATTTCGTGAAAGAGGGAGTACAGCCCAGAGTTCACACCCTGAATAGCAGTGTTTTAAAGGCGACAAGGCAACCCAAAGCAAGCTGGGTACGCCTGGACACTTAGGCAACAAGGCATTGCTGTTACTCAAGGCGAGCTGGGTCCGCCTGGATGCTTAGGCGACGCCTTTAAAACACTACTGAATAGTTTAGAATATATGTGCCACAAGCAAAAGGAAAAAAAAAACAACCAAAATGAAAACAAGCCTACCAGGGTCTGCGGACTCTAAGCTCCAGCAGTGCACGAGTCAGCCCCTACTCACCTACTGCCGCACAACCAACTTTGTAATGAAACTGTCATATTCTAATATTGTGGACATAGTGGGTAGTAGAGGCTTGTGCATGGGCACTGCTCTTTGCTGTGGTGGATATAAATATTAAGCGGGACAACAGATATAAATAGACTTGGGAAAATTTAACAATCTATATGGTAGAGATTGGTTGGCTGCTTTAGTCCTATCCAGTCCCCGTAATGCAGCTACTGTGTGTTCAGGGATTTAGCCAGGCTTAGGCGCTTAGCTAATGCAGAGGAGGGAGCTGGAAACGAGAATGAGATTTGTTTCCAGCAAAGCAAGCTTGGCTTAGCCATTGCTTTCATTTCTCTTCACCTCCCCTCCTTTTCATCAAGCAGGAGTTCGCACGCGCTGCCTTGCACACCGCGGCCCTGCGCGGCTGGACATGCTCCCCCGCACGCCTGCAGAGTTCGTCCACGCGGCAGCTCGACGCAACCCGCTGACGCTCGCCCACACGGCAGCTCAACGCGGCCAGCGGCGCTCGCTTGCACGCTGCAGCCCCTTGCGGCCGACGATGCTCACCCGTATGCGGTTGGCCCCAATTTGTTGCAGCAGAACACAATTCTACCATGCGGGACTTCCATTAAGCGCAGCCCACGTCGATATGAGCATGAAATCTTGGCTTTGTTGATTGAGGTCTGGAGGACCATGTCTTCGCCCCGGCCATCCACAAGCAGCAAGCAACTCCATCACTTCTGCCTCCTGCTTCTAGTCCCAAGCAGCCCCGTCTCTGCCGCCATGTTTGAGCTCATGCCGGATGGGCAGCTCATCCCAGCAGCCAGCGAGCGGCTGCAGCGGCTGGCGTGGCCGTTGCCATGGCAGGCAGGACCAAGAGGGACAGGACCACTTTGAGGGGGGAGGTAACGTTTGACGGGGTAACTCTGCCTTCACCATGTGCAATGTTATCATATCTCTGATAGGCAACCAACGAAACATGAACTAGCTAGTACAAACTTATTCATAGCAGTGAACCAAACAACAGCAGATTGTACTGCTGAAGCCAGGGTTAGACTGGCCTGGCTTAGATAATAAGCCTGGCTAGACTAGCACAAGCAACCAAACACACCCTATGTTCTTAACTAGACAAAGCAACAAGCAGGCACATAGCACTGGGGATGGTAACAGCATCAACAAAAGCCAAAACAAATTATGTCAGAGCTAGCATTCCAACAGCATTTGTGCGCAAGAGGTGGGTTCAAAACAATGAGGGTACAACCAACACAACAAAAAAAATGATAAGAGGGGCTGAATTGCTCCATAGTTTAACACAGAATCTTCTTGGGGGTGCTGGATGTGATTCCAAACAAGCATAGCATTTTATCTTAATATACTAAGAGACCACTAAAACAAGGAGAACCTGCCATAGAAGCTTCCTAGATGAAAAATAATTTAGAAAGAAAAGACATCGTCTGCAATACCGCACAATCAATTAGCATATGTATCACAGTACCTGTAATTAAAAGATTAGTAGCTCAAGGAAATGAATGTTATTCTTTTCTGTTTTCTGCCTAAGGATGATTAACAACTTGAAGATAGTAAAGGCTATGAATAGACTGAATATATCATATATGGCCCGCACAACTAAACTACTAGAACTCATATTAAGAAATACAAACTTACAGCAAGCGAACTAATTCACTAGTTACACAAACCTTATACAATTACAAATCATAAACCAAACTGGCATGAGAACAGGGTATACAGAATTAGATTATTAGATTAACTAGCTAACTGAAGAATACCACAACAGATAAAAAAGCAACCAGCGTACAATATAAGATTACCTCTATTGCAGTTTGGACTGCGTTGGCATCCTCAAATTCTACAAAGCCATAACAAAACCCTTGGATCTGTTTTTCCTCGACAGAAATACAAATACCAATTTGAGCATTAGGCTCACTGATGACTGTAGAAATAATTTTGAGAAGAAAAATAAAGTACCTTGTTGCTTCTAACTTGGATGCCTTCATGCTTAATGGTGCCAAATCGCTTGAATTCTTCTTCTAATTGTTGTGGTGTGGCGTTTAAAGGCAGATTCCGCACATATATGGCATGTGCATCAACTTTGAAGAGGATTAGAAAGCATGTCAGATGGAGTCGATTGACATCAATAAGTGTTTTAGCTGCAAGTTTGGGTTTAGATAATACCTTCTGGATCTTGAAAGCTGCCACCCTGAGTGTTAGGACTGAAAGCTGGAGCATCAGCAACCAGAGAAGGTGCAGGAGGGGCTTGTTTCTCTGGTTTTGGGGGTGCAGGCCTGGAGGGAACTGCAGGAGCTGGTGGTGGATATTCTTTCATGACTTTTACCTAGAGCATAACAACAGAAATGTCATGAAAGGCCTAAAGTGTATATAGGGATTATTAGAAAACTATCCATCACCCAATTAAGCCGCACCCAACAACACAATAAAATCAAGATAGCCTTGAAAATTTCTTCACCAGAAGACAAAAGTTAAAATTCAAACAATCTGACAGCAAGAATCAACATAAAAATATCCAGATTTTCATTCTTGTTTCCACCAAAAAAAGTTTAGAAGATTCATTTTACGTTGTGCCACATTATTCATAAATCATTTAATGCAGCATTGACACTTAGAACTCAGAAGCCTTATGTTAAGCCGTGAATGTTTAACCTCCAGATTCCAGACAACATGGGATTCAAGTATCATCATTTACATTGTTAATGCATAATCACTCAAATGTTACAATGCATAAGAATAATTTCGAAAAGAACTGAAAATTATATTTTGCCTCGCATGGTAGATCTCTAGAAATATATGCAGCAAGATTTATGAATTTTATATTATACTCAGCATGATTTAAGGAAGAGAACAGCTTTCGGAAACCTACAATCGAAGCATATGACTTCTTTGGGGCCTCCTCGATCGGTATAGAGGGAGACGAACTTGGCGCAGCCACTGCTACATTATTCGGCACTTCATTTATGACCTCGGCAACCGGTGTTTCCTGAACAACAGGCTTCTCCATATCATTCGGCGGGTTGTAAACCTCCTCTCCGTAGAGATCTTCCTCCTCTGGAGTAGGAGTTGCGGACTCAGCTGCAGGCTGCTCAGGCTGCGGTGAAGCATCTACAAAGAAACAGACAAACACAAGCAATCAAAACACAACATAATTCACATCACAGGTGCAAAAAAAGTTTCAGAGATGTTTGACTGCAACACACCCTGTTCGCAAGGCAGGGTCTCGTTGTCTCCCCCGACAGTGCCATTGGCCAGGATGGGAGCAGGGACGGCCTCCGCGCCCGTGACTGTCTCCTGCACCGGCTGCTGCGGTGGCGGCGGCGGGTGCCCGGCTCCCTCCTCCCCTTCCCCGTCCCCGACGTAGCGCAGTATGTCGTTGAGCACGAAGTAGCCCTTCTCCTGCGGCGCGAGGAAGAAGGACTGCACGAACTCGCGGCCGACGCCGGTCCTCCCCGTGAGGTGGCCCATGACGAGCACGGTGACGCCGCCGCCGAGCGACTCCTGCGCGTCCACCGCCTTGATCTCCGCGCGCGTGATGCCCATGGACACGATCTTGTCGCTAATCGCCTGCGGAGTCAGAGATCAGGGCCGTGCGCCACCACCCGAAAACGCCCACATACCTCAGGTCAGGTGAGAATTAAGCCCAGATCTGGGCCGAGGGCAGAGCGGCGGGGCCAAGGGGCTTACGTCCATGGTGGTGACGGTGTCCATGCCGTCGGCGCCGGCGCCGGCGGGCCGGCCGAGGCGGCTGGCGTCCTGGTAGAACCGGTGGACGAGCTCCGGCGACTGGTGCAGGATGTTGTAGTACTGGTTCACGAACGCGTTGCCCACCTGCGCGCGCGCACACAGGAGGGGATCGAGAACACGCCCCCGCGACGAGACGCGCGGAACGGAATCGGGTCAGTGCGGATCCGGCAAGCAAGGCCGGCCCCGGCGGCGGGCGGATCGGGGGGTACGGGGGCGGGAGGGGGGATGGGGGAGGCTTACCACTTGCGCCGGCGGCGGCGATCCGGGCGCGGCGGCTCCGGCGGGCGGCGGCGGCGGCGGCGGCGGCGGCGACGCCATCGGGGGCGGAGGGGTTATGGTTTTGGGGAGGAGGGGGAGCGAGGCGGAGAGAGGGGTTTGTCTGCTGGCGGCTCTGGTTTCCCGCAAAGCTGGCGAGGGAGCGGGCCGGGGGGAAGGTAAGGAGAGAACAGGGGAGAGGAGGCGCGGCGGCGGTGGCTGGCGGTTATACGGCCGCGGGTGGTGGGCAGCGGCACGTGCGAGGCGAGCCCGATCGCGCGTGAGGGCTGCTGGGCCAGTATTTTTTTTTCCAATTTAGAGTTAGTTTAATTTTTTCAAAGTCATAAGTTCTGTCACGCGACACTTAGTAATACTAAATATAGATTTATTATAAAACTAATTTCATAAGTCGTAATTTAATCATGAGACGAATCTATTAAGCCTAATTAGTCTATAACTAGTTGAATGCCCGTGCGTTGCTACGGGTATTAATAAATTTCATAACAGTAAATGAGCACGAGCAAAACATAACACAATATTAGACTTATTAATATCCACACACAAACCTCTGCATAATAGTTTTAAAATCCACACGTAAACCAAACTGCCCACATGCGCATATGCACAAGAAAACCACCATTTAGAGGGCCATTTGCGCTTGATTAAACAACAAACAAGCACTTTGTAGGAAATTTTCATATATATATGTACAAAGTTCATAGAATCAATCAATTTGCTACGATAAAAACTCCATGATAACTTGTTTTCCAAATTCATTTGTTGAAGATGCAGCCATTTGCCTGTTTTCAAGCTCCTGCCATTGTTTGATTCTCAAGCAATTGTTGTGTGCGCATCTTGATTATCTTGATACATAGCAATCTGTAGTAAACCAGAAAGAGTAAAGAATTAATGACACAGATAGGTCCACAAATGATATCACAGGCAATGTCAACACAAGAAAATCACTCGATACTAAAAACATTTCAGGGGTCGTGGTAAAATAAGGAACTTTAGATAGCTCCAAAAATGGCATATGTAACAGATTAGAACCACAACTACTGATTAAGAGGGAGCTCATCACCTTTGCGTGGTGGGATATGGAAGCCTTGGTGAGTGGTGACACACTCGGAATTGACCCAAACACAAGTACAAGTAAGATATTTTGTTATATTATGAAATTATTACCACATGTTTGATAGATGGATTTAGAAATTCATCATATATTTCTGCAAACAAAAAAATGGCCACAACATTAGGAACAACATACATATTCAGAATTTAGTGAATATATGGATATTAATTTTATACTTGTACCAAATTCACAGAGCACTTGGCAGCTCTCTGATCTAAGAGCAAGAATGCAAAGGTGTATTGGTATAAAGACATGGAAAGAGGTATTGGCATAATTCCTGGAATCCAAACTGCACTCTCTACCTTGTTTAATTTGTCTTGAGAGCCTCAGCATCTAATGGCAAATCCGAACTCGGAATTGGAACAAGGCATGGCAATGGCTTCCACTGAGATCAACAATCCCATATACTCAAGAAATCTGCTGGTTGAATATGACATGGGTAAATTGCATATCCACATAATATGCAAAGTAGCACAGCAAGAAAGAAAAAAAACATAAGGTTGGAGAAGGTTAAAACAATATAGCTACTACTTACCATGATAACATCTCTGTTTCCTGCAATCTTACCATAATAGTGTTGCACATGAGAAGACCAAAATTAAAGAACCAATTACCCAAATCAGAAAGCAGTTAATGACCTAACCTAAAAAAATCACGGTCCTTGAAGGGATTCATGTACATGGTCACTCTTTGTGCCATTTGACAAAAAGTATCATTTTCCATCAAACACATTTGGGAAGCAATAAGCTGGAGATGAAAACTGAAGTACTGAATTATCAGAACAAAACTATAAGCAACCAGAGATGGTAATATCATTGTCTACAACTGAAGTGATACTCTATATATCCAATGTAGTTTGGATTCTGGAACCCATCTCTGCAAACCAATTAAGCAACGCATCAGTTCAATCACATTATGGCACCGTTTCTACAGAGATCAAGTAATAGACCCACAGACATTAGGAAAATGAATGATTTTTCACCTCTACATGTCAATAATTCGATCTCAAAAGCTGTGCTCCACTCGCAAAACGCGTCAAGGAGATATAACGAGCATTTGTGGAGAACATGATTGAGCAAGAGCAAATTGCAAGCGACCAAAGTCGCAGCAAGTCGAATGGTTTGACCTTACTGCAATGCTCGGAGGATATGCCCCTTCTATCCGTCGATCTCGGCCAGCTCTTCGTTCACCGATGCCAAATCCATGTCCTCCTCCTGGGCAACCGCACCAGCAACCGAGCCCCACAAGGGAAAGCAAAATCCAAACAGAAAGCTCGATCAGGCACCCCGTCCCCGCAAGGTCCCAGCCAAACCGGATCGATGGGGCCAGCAATGACAGCGGCGGCGGAGGCAGGGACCTGATCATGCTAATAACAATTCCTATTCACATCTCCGTTGGGCAGAAAATGAAAAGGAAACAATAACATCATTATACGACTCATGAGTACAACTCAATGTTGCGAGCGTGCTTGATGTGTGACATCCGGCCCAATTTGGATGTGGCCCAGTTGTGGCCCATGAGTTCTGCGTGCACATGTTTAGTGCCTAGCAAGGGTGGAGCCAACTTATAAGTCTTTGTCCTCCAGCCATAGCACCTTCGGGTTGACCCTTTTATGTGAAGCGAGGACGAAAGCGTAAGTGAGGTGCTATGTGTAAGCGGGCTCGCCCCCCGGAAGGGCTGGGTTGTGCGGTGTTGGGGGACGGGATGTTACAAATGGTATCAGAGCCGACTCTCGTGGTTGCGCGTACGGGTCAATGTGCTGCGTGCGGGCGTGCGCCAAGGGGGAACGTTCCTGGACATTTGCTCAGTATGGGTGAGTTGGACCGATGAGGATGTCGGGTTCTTTGAGGGGGGTGTGTGACATCCGGCCCAATTTGGATGTGGCCCAGTTGTGGCCCATGAGTGCTACGTGCACATGTTTAGTACCACCTTGCTAGTTGAGTAAGGGTGGAGCCAACTTATAATCCTTTGTCCTCCAGCCATAGCACCTTCGGGTTGACCCTTTTACGCGAAGCGATGACGACATTTGCCCAGTATGGGTGAGTTGGACCGACGAGGATGTCGAGTTCTTTGAGGGGGGGGTGTGTGACATCCGGCCCAATTTGGATGTGGCCCATGAGTGCTGCGTGCACATGTTAGTACCACCTTTCTAGTTGAGTAAGGGTGGAGCCAACTTATAAGCCTTTGTCCTCCAGCCATAGCACCTTCAGGTTGACCCTTTTACGCGAAGCGAGGACGAAAGCGTAAGTGATGTGCTATGTGTAAGCGGGCTCGCCCCTCGGAAGGGCTGGGCTATGCGGTGTTGGGCCGCTTGTTTTGGGAGCCCAATGCCGAAATAGGGCCAAATGGAATCAAATCCTCCTATGTAGGGATCTATGACCTGCAAGCGTGACGAGCAACCAAGATAAGGATCCAAGTAATCATTAAAGGAGGAGGTTCGCAAGGGTTCGTTGCAAAAGCTTGAGGGGCTCCTGGCCATGGCAGACAGTGCCTTCGGCTGACAAACTCGCAGGCGCCAGGGCAGGATTGGGATGCCGGAGAGAAAGGGAAAGGGGAGAGAGGGAGGGAGTGAAACTCAGGGGTGTGCTCATCTATGGCAGAGAGGGCTAGCTTGCCGGAGGCAGGGTGGATTGGGATGCCGGAAAGGAGGGGAAAAGGGAGAGGAGAGGGTGGGAAACTCAGGGGTGTGCTCACCTACAGTGGGTGCGAACCCACCCATGGTCGACGCCGCGGCGGAGAGGCCGGGTGTGGCGGCGGCGGGTGCGGACCGGTGGTGTGGCGAAGAGGCGGCCAAGGGGGACGTCGGAGCGACGATGTAGGCGAGTAAGAGAGGGAGGCATGTGCTGAGCGAGGGGGGACATCGGAGCGGCGGCGTAGGCGAGGGGGACGCGGAGTGGCGGCGGCGGCGAGCATGAGAGGGAGGCGAGAGCGCTGGCGTGAGATGCGTTGGACGGCGGCAAAGCACGGGGGTGGGCGGAGGTGAGAGCGCCGGCACACGCGCAGGGATCAGGGATGTGGGGAGTTGGTGAAGCATGGGGTCGCGAGGAGGAGGAGATCGCGGGGCAGGGGTCATGCTGGGCAGAGGAACCGTCGGGCACGATCGCACGAGGGAGCTGAGAGGCAAGGCGGGTCGGACTGTGGGAGGGTTCGAGGGTGGAGATCGCACCGGATGATGATCAGACGATTAATATGCGTCGCTGGCAGAACCACGGGGAGGCAGACCCATGGAAGGGTAAACAGAACTTCGTTCTTTGTTATGTTTAGGTAGTAGTAGATTTGACCACTAATTCCTATAGTAACCATATGCTAATCGTGCATTAATTATACTTAATTGATTCATCTAGAGCCCTAATTGCAACTTATGCAATTAGTTTTATATTAAACTAGCATCTGAACATTCTAATTAACATCCGAATATTTGATGTGATAGCAGCTTAAAAAAATCAAACGAGGCCTTAGCCTTTTTTTAAAAAAAATTCCTTTGAACCCTTGATAAAAAGTTTAGATGCTCATCACGTGCCAACCTCGATGCTGTCACCTTTGACGCCATCATTTTCCATAGGACATATGACGTGGACAGAGTCGGAGGAACGGCGTCAAAGATTATAGTATCGTGCTGTTGAACCACAATGTCGTAAGCTTTGGAGCCGTGATCGTGACATCGTACCATAGGACATAACCCCACAGCTGCTCTAATAGAGGTCGCCTTGTCTCCCTTCTCTCCCTTTCCAATCCTCCCTCCTAGATTCGATCTTTTAAGTGGGAATGGACTTCGGATCCAAGTTAAGCAAGGTAAACTCCCTCGGTCCCTCCCCTCTCTCAAATTTGTCCATAGAAATCGTGTACTTTGCTTATGGTAGCAACCCGATTAGTAGTGATGGATGTATGGATGAGCAATTGATTCAGTTTTAGGTTGAATTCAAGTTGTAGTTGACTCATTTTGTTGGTTGTAGATGTGTTCCTTTTCTAGGATTGCTCACTTTTATCAAGTTTTGTGGGCATACGATCAACATTCCCCGTCGACCTTCATCGTGCAAGAAGCTATGGAAGTAGCTAGAGATCTACCAGCATTTCATGCCCACCATATAAAGAGAGAGCAGAACATTGTAGCTCATGAGTTGGCACAGCTTTCTAACCGGTTGTGTCATAGTGTAGTATGGCGCAACCATTGCCCAGTGTGTGTCGAGCAATTTGTTGCTCGAGATTGTAACCCATTTTTGAGTAATTAATAAAGCTCTCTCCTTCTCGCAAAAAAATAGTGAGCAATGGATAGAATGCCCAGTATTGAGTTTAGTTTATGTGAAATTTTGTTTGTGCTTGAGTTAGTTTGGACCGACATTGAGACGATGTGCTCATGATGTAGATGTGTAGTAGTTGATATATATATTTCTGACACATTTCATTTAGTTGGCTTGTGAAATTTTGAGTTCATTATGTGTTAAGCTTGCTTTATTTTTTATTGAAAATGGTAGATGTGTGTAGTTTTCTTTTTTATTGGTATGGTAGGTGATGGTTAGTTGTGTCTATATTTATAACCAGAAGAGATGAGGCATTTAGATAGAGCATTATGTTTAGTTTAAAAAAATTATTTCTATTACCTAATTTTCTTATCAATAAATTGGTTTTACTATGACGCAATGATGTGTGTGATGGGGACGTGGGGGTTTCAATCTTCCGTCAGGTTCTGGATAACTATCGTTGTGTTCGGAGAGCGACACACCGATCCGGCTTAAGATCCACAAGATCTTACCCTGCAATCTTAGCACCACAACTCCTCTGGTTATTAACTGTGTCACAACTCAATTGACCTCGCCACTAAGGCTAATCCCTGCAAGCGCAATGAAGAACACAAGCAAGAACTCGAAAGAACGCGGCTCAATTAAAGTGACTCTGCAGATGAATGATTAATCTCACGAGTTGGGGTCTCACAAACCGACACAGCGGCGAAAGTATTCTTGACAGAATAATCTAAGAAAAATTCAAACCCTAATGGTGTGGCGGCTGCTGTTTATGAAGACTCTAGGGTCGTGCAAGACCCCCTGGATGCGCCCCTAATGGGCTCCAACACGATACAAGGCCCAAAAACCAAAAGACGGTGTCGCAACGTCGGGACAGAAACTGGACGTCAACTTTCTCGGACAATTTCCATTGACTTCGAATGAATTTGGGCCTGAAACTAGTGCCATTCGAAGCGTCTTGAAATTATCTTTTCATCCATATAAAGAACATCCAAATCCGACTCCGTATGCAATCTGGGCATCTATTTTATTGCGGCCTGTTCCTGGAGTCCGAAACTGAAACGACGTCGAATCGGTTTGGGCCTCCACCTTGGCTGGGGCGCCCTTGCTGGTCTCCTAAGGTGGTGGCCAAGGTGGAGGACGTCTTGAGCCATTCCAAAGGTGTTGTTCACATCCTTGAGGTATACTCCTACTTGGGCCAGGATCCCAAGGGTGAATATTAGGCCCATGACAACGACGTAGCTCCCGGCAGAAACAATGGTGGAATGTCTTGATGATTTGAAGACCTTGCCAATAAGATATTGAGGTGGGACTAGATTTATTTGAAATCTTATCAAATAATCTTTCCATCAAGAGCTCATGGACCTCAATCGCACTCCATGCGACTGAGTTATGATGTTCGCAATGATTCACTATCAGTCTGCCGACGAACCAAAAGTTCAACTTTACATCTGTGCCTACAATCAAAGATTGACATGTAGAAGTGGAACCAAGTGAATTGTACCAAAAATCATTATGCAAATATAGAAATGAGCTCACTTTGTATTTAACTATCATGGTCATATCCATAGGTGTCATGTCCTCACCATCCTCCCCTTCTTGACAGCAAACCGTCCTCGGTTTGAGCTTAGTTGGAGGACAGGTTGTAGGTAGTAACTAATATTGCTCCCCTTCTTGTAAGTTAACCTGTTTCTTTAAAACACAACTGTAGCGAAAATGGCCTCTCATGCCATATTTCAATATAATGTTTTGGCGATTGATGACACACGCAACACTTGAACTAATGTGTTTGCTTAGATGATATACTCAGGCTTTTAGGTTCAAGTGATAACAAAGAGAAGAGAGGCGAAGCTAGGCCCGAAGGTGCATTGACTTGAGCACGTCTGGGAGTTTTAGTATCACCGGTTAAACCGACGTAAGGCAAAATGTACTCATCGGTGCAATGACAGAGATGGCCTGCGGGCTAGGGTTTGGCACCGGATGAACCGACGATAGGAAGTTTGAATACGTCGGTGCAATGGCAGAAGCAGACCAAGAAAAATGCATACATCGGATGAACCGATGATGCACCGGTTAATGGCGTCGGTGTAGTTGTCCAGAGAGTTTGTTTTTCAAGGATCAGAGGACAGCTGCACTCACCGGTTAAACCGACGCTAATATTACATACACCGGTCGATTGCGTCGGTTGATTGCCCGTACACGTAACGGCTAGTTTTCAGTGGGCAGTTTAGTATCACCGGTTAAACCGACGATGGCAATTTGGGGAGCATCGGATTAACCGGTGTTAAGCACATTTCTGGCAGCTTTTTTCCAACGGCTATATTTGCTTGTGCTGCCTATATATACCCCCAAGGCCGCACCATTTGAGAGGGCTGGAGTTCAAGGAAGTATACAAGAGCTAAAGATCATCTCCAACCACCATAGAGCTTCATTGTACATCATATAGGCTTAAGCACACTTGTGAGAGTGCTTAGTGCTTGTTTAGGCTTAGTTCTTGAGAGAACTAGCTTGAGAGAAAGTCTTGCTGCGGCAAGCAACTTGTGTACTCGTCGTGTGACCCTCCGACTTGGTGTGGAGTGGCAACGACACTTTGTGCGGGGAAGGAGGCCCCTACTTGGTGTTAAAGCTCCAAGATAGTGAAGACGGTGCCGTGGTGACGCTTCGAGATAGACGGTGGCGGTGACCTCGTCTTTGTGACTTGGCGTCACTTAGCCTTTGCTTGTCGGGAGCCTTGGAGGCGTGGCAAGACGGTGATCAAGCGAAGAGACTCGGCATCCCACTTGTTCTTTGTGAGCAAGTGGCCGTGGACGTAGGGAGGGACTTTGGTGTCCTAACCGAACCACGTTAAATCGTGTGTCTTGGTGTCTTCACGGGAGTTTGCATATCCTCTCCCTTACCGCTTTACTTACCGCATTACGTTTCCGCATTTACTCTTTCTTGCTTACCTTTACTTTCCTAGTTAGTTTGATTAGGATTGTCTATAGGTTGCAAGTCTTTTGGGGTAAGTAGAGGGTAGCATAGATAAACCTTAATCATGACTAGCATGTGTAGGACGTGTTAGGTTTATCTTATGCAATTAGATTGAGCCCTAGGATAGAAAAGCGATTAGCGACCCTATTCACCCCCTCCCCCTCTAGGGTCGGACACCCCGGTGATCCTTACAACAACTAGGGGATGTCGACAAGATATGATTATTGTTATTGCAACCTTCTACTTGATCAAATTCTTGCACAACCAAAGGAGATTTCAGATTTGAGCACATATAGACACGGTGTACCATATACTCTCTTGTACAATTATATCGCCCAATAAAATGATATATACATCTGTTCAACCATGGCAATTCAGCGCATATAAATTTCTTCTTCAAACTACTTAGAGTACAAAGATTGTCGAATTCTATATACCCCAAAGTATTTAAAGAAGATAACAATTTGATCTCATCATTTTCAGATGCAATGGGAAGCAAAATTATATTTTCAACACAACTATTTTGCTCCAAAATAATGATATCAGGTGTAGGGACTAGTTGTGACACATGAGCAACAGTATCGTTGTCACACAACTCTTCTTTATCACACAACTCTTCTTTATCACAAGAAACATCATGCACCTTAGCATGTGGCAAAGGTAGAGTAGAAAAAGGATCCTCACCTTGGAGTGTTTCACAAATGTTATTACCTATGATCTCAATCTCAGTGGAAGGAAGTGGAAGTGTGGGTTCTGAAATTTCACCAAAAATTGTGTGTACATCTTCCTCCTTATTTGTCTCATGTTGCTTGCAATCTCCAAAGTCCTGCAAAATGTTAGGCATAGATGGAGGTACAACAAGAGTGTTGCTCCTCTATTTGTTGTTTTTCATCTTTGCAAATAGGTGCATGAAATTTTGACACATTATCATCACCTAAAAGTTGTTTCTCAGCCATACAAGCAAGTTCAAATAATTGTGAAAGAGAAGTGTAATGCTGATCAATAAGAACATTCTGAATTTTAGGTTGAAGCCCATGCAAAAATCTATTCTCAGTTGCTTCTACACATTTATCTATTTCACATCGTAACATTAAAGCTTGTATTTTTTTCATAATATGACTTCACTGATTTGCTACCTTGTTGGAGAAACTAAAGTTCTTCGCACAAAATAGAGTGGTATATAGGCACATAGTCATATCTTAAAAGTTGTTTCAACATCATCTATGTTTTAGGTGTCTCATAATTTTCACAATGAAACTGGCACCATGTTAAAGCATATCCTGTGAAAGCACTAGTGGCGGCTCTAATTCGTTTATGTTCAGAAACATTATTGATTTAAAGCAATTCCTTCTCTACCGCAAGCTCCCACTTAGCATATTCAGAATAATTGCAATAACCATCAAAAGAAGGAATAGAAATACAAATTGTACCTCATTTTACATGGTTTGGTGCTGCAATGTTTGAAGGGCCTTGAGTCGTCATCTTTCTTCCATCTCCATAAATTGTGTAACCTGCCATTGTTAGTGGAAAACAAGAAAACACACAAATGTATATTTTTCCTATAATCTACTAGGATGTGGTTATGCAAAAGGCACACACTCTCAAGCGTCTTACCAAGCTCTTACAAGGTTCTTACCAACACAAAGCAAGAGATAGTACAATCGGTGGATGGTTCGTGATACTTACCAACAGGGAGTGGAACCAAGATTGCAAGGGTCCTTTGTTGTACTGATCTAAAGTGTATATGTGGAGCTTGGAAGGCACACAAAGGAACAAAAATATTTGTATGTGGCACACAAGTCAGTCACAGATAGCAATATTGAATAAATGTTCAAAGCACTTGTCCTAGTTGCTGGCCTATACGTGTTCCTAGTACTAATTTGTGATAAACAAGAGAGGGAAACAAGTATGAAAGGTAGCAACGAACAAGGACAAGGCAAAAGGCACCACAAATAAATAGAGCTATTGGCTGTTGCTTATGTGCTCTGATACCACTTGATGGGGACGTGGGGGTTCCGATCTTCCGTTAGGTTCTGGATAACTATCATTGTGTTCGGAGAGCGACACACCGATCCGGCTTAAGATCCATAAGACCTTACCCTGCAATCTTAGCACCACAACTTCTCTGGTTATTAACCATGTCACAACTCGGTTGACCTCGCCACTAAGGCTAATCCCTGCAAGCGCAATGAAGAACACAAGCAAGAACTCGAAAGAACACGGCTCAACTGAAGTGACTCTGCAGATGAATGATTAATCTCACGAGTTGGGGTCTCACAAACCGACACAGCGGTGAAACTGTTCTTGACAGAATAATCTAAGCAAAATTCAAACCCTAATGGCGTGGCGGCTGCTGTTTATGAAGACTCTAGGTCCGTGCAAGACCCCCTGGACGCGCCCCTAATGGGCTCCAACACGATACAAGGCCCAAAAACCAAAAGATGGCGTCGCAGCACCGGGACAGAAACTGGACGTCAACTTTCTCGGACGATTTACACCGACTTCGGTTGAATTTGGGCATGAAACTAGTGCCATTCGAAGCGTCTTGAAATTATCTTTCCATCCATATAAATAACATCCAAATCTGACTCCGTATGCAACATGGGCATCCATTTTAGTGCGGGTTGTTCCTAGAGTCTGAACTGAAATGAAGTCAAATCGGTTTGGGCCTCCACCTTGGCTGGGGCGCCCTTGCTGGTCTTCTAAGGTGGTGGCCAAGGTGGAGGATGTCTTGGGTCATTCCAAAGGTGTTGTTCACATTTTTTAGGCATGCTCCTACTTGGGCCAGGATCCCAAGGGTGAATATTAGGCCCATGACAACGACGTAGCTCCCGGCAGAAACAATGGTGGAATGTCTTGATGAGTTGAAGACCTTGCCGATGAGATATTGAGGTGGGACCAGATTTATTTGAAAGCTTATCAAATAATCTTTCCATCAAGAGCTCATGGACCTCAATCGCACTCCATACAACTGAGTTATGATGTTCGCAATGATTCACTATCAGTCTGCCGACGAATCAAAAGTTCAACTTTACATCTATGCCTACAATCAAAGATTGACATGTACAAGTGGAACCATGTGAATTATACCAAAAATCATTATGCAAATATAGGAATGCGCTCATCTTGTATTTAACTATCGTGGTCATATCCATAGGTGTCATGTCCTCATTAGTGTGTTGTTATTTCTGGTAGATGAATAAACTTATGACCTTATATCATGATGGTGATGTGAAGAGTAATAAACTAGGTGGTGTTGATTTTGAGAACATGCCGGAATTGCCGATTCTTTTCAGTTGTAGACCAACTGTAACACTCCAGAAGAAAAATACAACAATCCTCTAGAGAATTACCACACTGCAACACAAGAACATAATAGAGTACGCGGAAGCAACATAAATCGTTCAGACAGATTAACAAAATGTCAATGGAGTGATAAACATTTCACAAACTGAACCGCGCGAGAGAATTTGAAACAACATCAAAAATCTCCACATCCAAACATTTTATTATAAAATATTGGTTCAACACAAATTGATAAGTGTGTGCACACGTGCTGCTACTCCCATCCCAAGCATGCAACGTCTAAGCTCAAGCACCTGTGAGTGAAAAATCAAATGTGAGGTTTATGGAAAAACATCAGCAAGCAAACTGCTTTAACCAAGATATTTAAATAATAATTTGATTAAATATTGGATTAATAATTCATATAAAAGAGCATCATACTGAGACAATGTAACTTCAGGTAGAGATCTTCATAAAGATGCTTCAATGCATATGCAAATTGTGCAATGCATTATGAATGCTTCAATGCACATGCTTATGGTGCAATGCAGTGGATGGCTTCACTTCTACCCACAAATCCCAAGGAAGGAAGTGAGGGCTGCAACCACATTGCTATATCACAACGTGCGTTAATGTACCGGTACTTACCGCACAAATCCGGCTACGGTTTTCTTCATATGCATCTTCAATATGAAAGTGCAAAAGTATGATTGTAATGCATGAACTTCATATACCTCCAAAATTTATAACTCCAAGAGCAATGCCACAAATGGATAAACATATAAATCCACAAATAAAGCAAAATTCAGATTTTATCTGGCTAGTGTGAGCTTCTGAAATTTAATGGAGGCAATTCAAATAACAAAGTTAAAGCGAGCAGACCACATGGCTACGTTTACTTGCCTTCACATAAGATCAAGAACGTGAGCTAAGCACGATCTGAAGATGCACCACCTGTTCACGAACATACCTCATCACCAAAATAAACACACTTCAAAATAAAAACATCCAGTAAAGAAATCCTACACCCAAACCCCACGTCCTCACGTCAACACATGCTAATTGCTGAAAACAGCAGCACTGTTGCTTCTCCTTTTTGGAATATTTAATTCTGATGGGCACAAATTCGGATTTTTTCCACAAGAAAGATAATTTCATAACCTACAACTTTATAGTTATTCAAAAGTATAGTAAAAATCATTAATATGGTGTAACATCGAGGTGAACCATGATCTGACATTCTAATAGATTCTGCAGAACAGTTCCATTGAGACAGTCATAACTGAAGCTCCAAAATTTGGATGACTGTGATCTTTACCAATCTGGAAAGCTTATGAAATTATCTACAACTATTTTAACTACGAGAAAATCCAAAAATACCATTAAGATTCCCTAAACTTCAGGTTAACTGAAACTATCCAGAATTACGAGACTGAAAAACTGTCAGATTCCAACCTTAGTTTCTCCCTCATCTTAAATCCGATTGAGGTATTCTCTACGGCCATGGAAAGATCTCGAATTCTTCTCCAACTCATATAAAGGTTTGATATTTTCTTTGAGATCATTAAGAGAACGAAAAACTGCCACGAAAAGAAACTGCACAGATTGATGACGTGCTGAGAAAAGCGACGAGGACAAAACCTTAATCCTAGACCAAAGGTGACTAATACCGCTAATCACAAGAGCTAAAAACTTCTAAAACAAGGGGGGAAACATATTCTACAACAAGGGCATGTCTCACCTAGTGGTTCCCCTTGCAAACAACAAGGGCGAAGGCGATGACAACGACAATCATGGCGATTCCACTCCGTTTCCCCTTCTTCCTTGCATCCAACCTCGCTGCACTACACCACACAAGGCGGCACCACCATGAACAGCGAGGAAAAGCCATGGAGAAGGGGAAAACAAAAAGAGGAGAGGAATCCCAACCGGTTTTTGGAGAGGATCGACGAAGACGTGCCCTAATTTCCCTTCTCTTCCTCTCCCTCTTCTCTCCTTTGTTTCCAAGGGCAAAAGAAGTGGCGGCGCAAGGAGGGGCGATGGCTTAGGGTTTGGAAAGAGGAGGGGGTACTGTAGCACGCGGGTACTGTAGTGTGGGCCCGCCCGCCCAGCAACTAAAAACAGTATAACTTTGTGCAAATAGTCAAACGGAATGTACTCGATGAGATTTACGCAACCACAGTGTCCATTTGTCCATTCGAGCAATGGATCCAAAAAGTTAATTTTAGCCATTAACTTTGTGTATTCCCATGTAGAAAGTATATTTTGCCCTTTCTTCATCTTGAGTGTTACACCAATATTATTCAATAGGATTGTGGGTAAACTGTAGGAGAAATTGAGGTGGACGGGTCACAGTGTGGATATCATATTAAAAGGTGTCATTGATGTTGGATCCTTGAAGGGTCTGCTGAAAGCAACTAGACCCCTAATTCGAGTTTTGGTAATTAATGATAATACTTATGGACTAACAATTTCTTGAGAGAAAATGAGTATAGGTTGATCCATGGGTGAACGAGCATACATTGAGTCACAGAGATGATTTGGAGATAATGTTTAAGGCGTGAGCTCAAGGTAAAGGTATACGATAGGGCTGATGTGATAAAGCTGTAACATTCTATAATTTTTACGGAATGTTAAATTCTCCAAAAATGCGAGTTTTCAAAAAAAAATTTGAGTGGAAGTGATATTAGCTAGAATAACTTAGGAATATATTATTTTCTCTCTCAAATTCTTAGAATTTAAAACTCAACTAAATGTAAGGGCCCTAATGTTAGTGTGATTTAATTGGAGTTGTTTGGATTTAATTTGGCTCTACCTTGTTTCAATTTATTTGAATGATCTTTGTTTGAATTTGGGTCGTAATTAATTTGAAATAGCTAGTCAAAATAATTCTAAAAGGTGACTAAAACCCTAACTTCCAACAGGCCTAAACCCAACCCGAACCTTTCTACCTCTAACCCAACCCACCTAAGCCCCTAACCAGCCCATCTAACCTAACCGGCCCGCTAACCTCTCCCCTGCCACGTCTGCCCGTTAGCACCACTGGCCCAAACCTTCTTCTCCCGGCCTGCTCGCCACCCCGCTCTATCGGCCTGCTCCAATCACCCCCGCATGGCCCGTTAACGCGCACGCAGCCCAGCTTCCGCGCCGCACGCCGCTGGTGCCCTCACCCTCGCCCTGTGTCGCTGCCATGCGGGCCCCAGCAGTCAGCCACACACCTCGTTCCCCTTTCTTCTTCCCCATGCGGACGTTCACCTACTCCCGCACTCACCCGACGTCGATGCGCCTCCCTCTGCGTGCTGCGCCGAACCCTGCCTGCCCGCCTGCCAAAACCTCTCCGCTGTCAGCCACGACACCCCGCGTGAATCCGAGCAAGAGGCAGAGAAGCTCTCGATGCGCACCACGTCACCTCATGCCGCGGCCGTCCCATCACCGCCCTCGACATCCGCACCATGCCAGCCACCCGCGCAAACCTAGCCGCAGCCCCCGAACCCTAGAAGCTTTGGGGTTCTCCCTGTCCCGCCACCGCCGAGCAGAGAAAGCAGAGGAGAGGAGGAGAAGTAGAGGAGGAAGGCACCGCCATTGAGCAAGGCCAAGGAAGTGGAGAACACCATCGCCGCCGGGGTCTCTTCGCCACGCCTGCGCCCTGTACGACAACATCAACGTCCCTGCACGGTCTAGACCCGCCTCGGCATCGACTCGCCACCGCACTGCCTTTGTCCTCCATGAGCCTAAACGGTGAGCACCGCCTTTGCCTCGTTGTTCCCCTCCTTGCTGCCGGCCTGAACGTCGTTGAGCCGTCGTAGCATAGCCCTAGGACCACACCTACCCCTTGTGTGTGCGCGCTTGCAGGAACCCGACAAGCCTCGCCACCGTAGACCACAAACCGTCGTCACCCTGCCATTACCATGCTGCGGAACTGGTAAACTAGAACCCCGCACTCACACCTCTGCCTTGCCTCGTCATGCACGCCTTGCAGTTGCCGTAGCACCACCGGTCGCCTCGCCGCCGTCCCAGCCGCCTGGACCTTGCCCAGCGACGCCCTTGGCCTCGCCGTCGCAACCCTTGCCGCCGCGAGCCTGGGGAGTTAGTTCCTCGTGCGTGTGACTCTTTTGCACGTGCACAGCACCACCACGCGGCCTTGCCGCTACCGTGCCTCGCATGGACGACGTCCCGCCACCGTTGCGGTTCGCCGCCGCCGCGGCCACGCCATGCGTGTGTCGCGCGTGTGCGCTGTTACCCAATCACGGGCCTTTGCCCCGCCTTGCTGCCTGGCCCCGTCGCTGTTGCTGCCTCACAACATAGGGCGAAGCTGCCGCCAGCCTCGCCGTGGCATCGCCACGGTCTTGCCGGCGAGCACCGTGCGGATGCCAGCCAATGGCCGAGCCCTTGACCTTTCCCCGCGCACGGGCATGCCTTGCACGGCCCAAGGTTGGGGCTTTTTCTCGCCTTGGAGCTAGAGCTAAACTGCCACCACCATAGGACGTCACTGCCGCCTTATCGTTGCGTCTGTTGACCGCGCACCCGCCTGTGATATCGCATTGCGGCGAGCTGGGCCGCTGAGGCATTTCCTCGAGCACCCTGCGCGCGTCCAAATCCGCACGCACGCCCAGACCACACACACACAAGCGCACGGGAGCCACACTGGATCGAGAAGGGGCCGCAAGGGATCCCGCGGAAGATGACAGGTGGGCTAGAGCTGTCAGCGGGCGGAGAAGAAAAAGAAAAGAAGAGAAGAGATGATGGGTCGGAATCAGGCCAGGAAGCCCAACAACGGAGGAAGCTCGAGAAGGTTTTGAGCCTGTTAACACCCTTTTCTTTTTCTTTTTCTTTTTTGCCGCACCACACTGACATGTGGGCCCCGCTTGTCAGTGACTCTGTTTGACTGACATGTGGGCCCCCTGCCCGCTGGTACGTCGACCCCCCGTTGATCATTGACTTGGTCAATGTTGACCAAGTCAATACTGACGTCATGATGACGACCCAGTGCTGACGTCATGCTGACGACAACATGACATGTGGCATGGCCATAGGCTGCCACATGGCACGCTGTGTGTGTTTTTCTTTTTTTGAAAATCATTTATTAATTTTAGAAAATGATTTAAATTTAGAAAAATCATAATAAACTAACCTGAGCTCCGAAAAATATGAAACCAGTTTCATAATTCTTCTAAAATCATGCTCTACACGTTAGAGTAGGTTTTGTAGTGAGTTGGATCTTATTTGAGCAGTTTTGTGCATCTTTGCACTTTGGCCCCTGTATTTATACGTAATTATGAATAGGTCCTATTGCCGGAGAGACGTCCGACGACTGGGACTACCAGGAGTTCTACGGGGAGACCTCAGGTTCATGCCCATCTATGATTTGAATTCCCAGTAGACATTGCATGCTAGTTACGCTACTGTTTTACTTTCCTGTTTTATGGGATTAATCTGCATGGCCTACTTTATTACCGTATTCCTTGAATGCCTATATTATACCATGTTTGAATGGTAAAGATATATTGCTATGCATGTGTTGTTTGGAATATGTGATTGATAGTCTTGGCGTGAGTGAAGATTCCACATAGGGGAGTTGGTGACTAGGGATCTTTTCTTTAGTGGGGGCGAGCTTTTGCTTTGTTGTGGGTGTGTATTTGTGCACTCCCTACGAGGCACCTCCGGCGGGTGCGATTGTGTTGGTGGACACGGGTGTCTACTCGAGGAGTGTGGAGAGACAATACATGTAATGGGTGCCTTTTGCGGACCATTAGGGAGGGTACGCGCGGGAGATGCTCACCCCGGCAATATAGCTCGAGTTAGTGGACCTGGTGATGAAACTATGTCAAACATGCACACCACTTATCCATTATGAGAGTGGACCCGGTTCGAGCTAGCTATGGGCGACACCAGACCAGTTGGTAGTGAAAGAACATCTAGGCCCCTAGTGGGTTTTGGTGTATTGATTAACAACATGATTAAAGGACTAACTTGTTTGCATAATATTATGAGAAGAAATTTGATTCAGGTATTGATGTAAATTGAGATAGCTCATATATTGCAAGCAAATGTGTTTGTTCCATGGACACAAGTGTATATGAAACAAGCTAGAATAAGAAAGAAAAATGGAGAGCAAGGCATACATGATTAATATGAAGGCTCTAACATTTGTTGAAGCTTGTTAACTCTTGTGGGACTCAAAGTGGCAAGCAAAATTATGAAAGAAAATTGACAGCAAGGTATTCTTGATTGATTTGAAGGCTCAAATATCTATTGAAGCTTGTGAACTATTGAGGGATTCAAAATGACAAGCAAAGGTTATGAGAATGAGAAATGATATGTTGGTTCATAGTCTCATAGTGGGAAGACTTGTCATAAGAGATGAATATTGTTGTACAAGGGAAGCAAGCAAGAGAAAAATAAATGAGACATGAGTTGATGCGCATATGTCATCTTAAATTGGGAAGCTTGCACATGAAATTAAATGGTGAATTTATATTGATAAAGAAGATTTCATGCATGACACAAATCAATGTGAAGTTCAAAATAGATGGCTAGGATGAAGGTAGAGAGGACCGAGAGGCGTGTTTCAAGAGGCTACACAAGCGTCGGCTTGGGGGGAGCAAGAAAACCGATACGGGTCAAATACCGGAGATCCTAGAGTCATGGAGAGCTCTATGTTGAAGAGTGTCATTATTTGGAAGAAAGAAAGTGACTTGTAAATCAAAGATGGATTTCATTCTTATGTGATGGAAGATTCAAAGTCACTAGCTCAGCGGGTATGCTCAATGAATTAAGGATGTTGACAACCTCAATATATTGATTGAAGAAAGTTCGGCTTGATCAAGACATAAAAGCTCAAGTGTTGTGTATGTGTCGTTTTATGTGAACTTGAGTATAGGATGTCGTACTATCAAGGGGGGTGCAACATCAGTGGTTTGACATTACCAAAAAGTGCTCATAGCTGTCCCATGTGAGAAAAAACAGAGAGAAACAATTGGGAGCAGAAAACCACCTCGAACCGGTCCAGGCGACCGATCTGACCGGTCGAGGTCCAACGGCTAGTTTATTTGAACCGACCGGTCTGACCGATCTGACTCTGACATAGCAGCGGCTAGTTTTTGAGAGAGGGGTATTTATACCCCACACCCTCACCCTTTTGGGGGTGCTGATGCTATTACACTTCTAAGCCATCTCTGAGCCTTGAGAGCACTTGAGAAGTCCTCTCCAACCTCTCTTAGTGATATTTGAGTGATTAGAGTTGAATCCTTGAAGTTGGGTTGAGTGAAACCTTTGTTAGAGAGTATTTGAGCAGTGAGAGCATAATCCCTAGCTTGAGCACTTGCGGTTGCGTCGGCCAACTCATTGAAGCATTTGTTACTCTTGGAGGTGAAGCCTCCTAGACGGCTAGGCGACGCCGGCTAGTTCCCAAGCTTGTGGTGAGCAGCGACAAGTTTGTTGCAGCAGCGATTGTGTGCCACGAGGACACATGGTCATATAGTGGAAAGAAGGAGATAGCTTGACCTTGTGGTCGCGATAAGCTTCCTCAACGGAGAGTAGGATTCACACGTGGTGAACGTGGTGAATCCGAACTTCGGTGAAACAAATCACTGTGTCTCCTTTGCATCATCTTGATTTGGTTTGCCTCACACTTGTACTCTAGCTTTATTTGTGCTTCCACTTTGATCTACTTGGTTTTGTTGTTTCTGTGTGTGCAGGGATAAGAAATATATTTGTGAGTATCTACAGAAGCACTAAACAAAGTTGTATTTGTGCTAGAGCTCGTAAAGGGGGAAGTAACTCTGTTTGTGCAGGTTCTGTGCAGGACCGGTCTGCTCAACCGGTCTGACCCGTTGATGTGTTGGTTTCCAGTTTCTAAGTCTTGGACCGGTCTGACCGGTCAGTGACTAACAGTTGTGTTAAGTGTTTTAATCTACAGGATTTATTTTAAATGCCGATTCACCCCCCTCTAGGCGACATCACGCGATTAAGGTCCTTTCAGGTAGGATAAGGAATCATTGTGCGAGGGGGTTCAATACTGGGGTGGTACTGGCCTTGATACACCTCGAATGGCAAGGGAGGGGGGCCTCACAACTTCGTGCAACCTCTTGCGGGACCCAAACTGGGGGAATAGGATGGTGTCGTAGCCATTAGTTTTGTGATAGTAGACCGGTGCCTTCAGAGTCAGTCGGGTCATTCTCGGCTGGCATCAGGGAGAGTGGGTACAGGTGTACAACCCCTGTAGGGTGAAAACTATATGTATAGCCACGTACTCAGTCATGTACAACTCTTGATCCGGCTTCACTTTCATAGAGTAGTGTTACCTGACTTCTACCTCCCTCTAGTCTACTTTCCTGCTTGGATAGTAGCTGAGGCGCGGGAGAGGGAGTTCTCGCACCGACTCAGTGGGTTTTACTTTCTTTTAGGGAAGTTAGTTGATCGGGAGTCCGGGATGCCGGAATAGCCCGCGTCGAGGTGACTTGGATGATATACTTGCTCGATGCTTGCATAGGAGCCCCAACCTTTGCCTCGGCTACTTTTATATCTTCTTGCATCTACTTAAAGCTTGCATACGGATGGTGACGTGAACCTATCCCGTCCTTGGGGATAGTTTGGCAAGATGCAGGATCCGACCAGGAGTTCGATGCCAACAATGACGGATGGTACGACTGAAGCTTAGAAGCCCGTGCTACGCTCGAGTTCTGCTTGTGGAGTTGAAGCCCAAGTTGAAGGATGGCCCGAAGACTAGGTACTACTACCACTTTCTGTTTGTTCCAGTTCAGCCCAACGGGCTTGTAATAAAAGAATCGTACTGCAAATCCTCCGGATTTTGTAATAATTAAACCCATGTTTGGATCTCTTTAAGTAAGTATGAACTGATTTACTGCCTGAAATGGATTCTGTATGTGATAGCTACTGATCCAGGGACTATCACGACGATACAGGGATTCGGGTTCTCCTCTCGGAAACCCCGGTCGTTTCAAAAGCTATTCGACTAATCATGCAAAGCATAACATAACAATGTAAATGGATTATGGAATATATGTCTGACACTGCAGGATATAATTCATGAAAACATGAATAACTATAAGATAAGTCTGATACAAACGATCGAGAATTACAAAGGAGAGTCTGAGATGAACTCATACCGAAACTCCTGAGCAAATCGGGGACCCGATGACTACTACATTCAGCCTAAACTCCACTAACCTATAGAGCTAAACAACAGAAGAGCTTGAGCTTTCAACTTGGTGTGTGTCTTGATTCTTACCACCCCTCTCATATTTATAGGAGGAAGCCATGAGTTGCACAGGAGCTTGCTGCAGCTATGCCTTGCCAAACCGCCTTCTAGGACCAATGAGAGACTGCCACATCGAATGAAGAAGGTCGGTTGTGCAGTGGGCTGGTCGGCCAACGGCCCAACTGCTCCAACCACCCCCAACTTTGGTCCTTGGGCTGTCCTGTGTCCCTTATGTCCAAACTACTTATTACGCCTTGTCCTAAACTAGTTAAGTGTTGCATGTCGGCATCTTTTGATCCATTTGAGCCTGATTCTCGCGCTCTGATTGGTCGACGATTTTTTCTTGGATCAAAATGTGCTTGCAACCTGTATTTTATCTCAAATATCAACCTTGCATATTTATAAAGGTATATTGGGTTTTGTCCTTTATTTGGATGAATATGTGTGTAAGAAATGCAAGCTCTCACGATTTTCTGACCAAATTAACACTTGAAAACAGCCATTCTCGAGCGTCAACAGTCCGCCCATGGGGTGTGGATGGTCCGCTATCGCTGTAATGATCGACTCTGACACGCACTTATTGCACTCTGAGCCATTGGTTTTGAATGGCAGATGGTCCGATTTCTCTGTGGCGGACACTTCGCGAATGTTCTGTTTACACGGGGTTTGAGTGTAGCAGCTAGATTTCAAGAGGGAGGCTATATATATTCAATACCAAGCTGTGAGATGGGACTCCTGGCCACTTTGAAAGCATTCTTGACATACTTGAGCTGATTTCCTCTCCACTCTCCCTCACACTCTTTGCTTAGAGGTTGCATTCTTGTGAGTGTGAGTGTTTCCTAGTGCATTGCATGATTGCATCAAGTGTTTGAGCTTTGTGGCACTACAGAATCTTCAAGCAAGCGTCATCGACTTGTTACTCTTGGGAGTTGCCGCTCCCTAGATGGCTTGAAAAGGTGATTTCGTGGAGCCCTTCAAGAAGATTGTGAAGGAGCCCCAAGATTGGTTGACTTGTGAGAGGTCTTTGTGCTCATCTCGCTGGAGTGGTGAAGTACAACTCTAGTGGAATCGAGATTTGGAGATATTCATTGATTCAAGCTGGCTTAAGATCAAGGGAGTCTTGATAGAGGAGCAGTTGATTCTTTGAATCCACTTCAACATGGATTAGGGGTGACCGGCAAGTCAACGACACCACGGGAAAAATTCTTGTCTCGTGCCCGGTTATTTTCTTGCTCATTTCAATTATCGCAATTTACTTTGAACAATTTATTTTCCTAGAACTTGTTTTGTGTCTTGTCACCCTAGGTTGCAAACCCCCACTAGTGATAGGTTTTTTCTAGATTTAGGATCTACTTTGAACAATTTACTTTCCTAGAGCTTGTTTTGTGTCTTGTCACCCTAGGTTGCAAACCCCCACTAGTGATAGATTTTTTTCTAGATTTAGGATCTTTCTTGTGTTACTAATTAAATTTTCTCTAGTGTTTGTGTTTTTAGTTAAAATTGCATATTCACCCCCCCTCTAGTCGATATTCTAGATCCTACATTTGCGCATTAAGAGGTTGGTCTCAATTAATGGTCAAGATGAGTGGGATAATTACATGTCAGTTATGATGGACAGCGAGGTTAGAGCCCTAAACTTGTTTGAGCTCATGATACCGAGAGAGGCCTCACCAAATGGTTGTCCTATGGACCACAACAACTCACTGGTACGTGAGTCACCTGTGGTTGATGATGTTTTCCCAGAGCAAGTTATTCCTTTAGAGGTCATATTGACTCAGGTTGGTAATGGTGTTGATGAGGATGGGGACAGCGTATATGGTGGCAATGACGATCCTAGATGCAACGAGGTGGATACTCGTGGGATTGGATTGACATCCAAAATTCAAAAGAAGAAATCCAATTGATGTCCAATTAAATAAAGTATCCATCCAATCCAATCCTAACAATTAGTTTTCAACATTCAATTCAATCCAATCCAGCTCCCCTTAATCCAAATCCATCCAATATAATCCAAATCCAAACTCGTCGCCGGCAAGGAAGCTGCACTGCCTTCCTACCAGCTTGCCTGCCCGCAGCTCGCCGGCTCACGCCGCCCACACCGGCCGCCGCTGTTGGACCGCGACACCTCCGCCTGCGGCTCGCCTACCCGCACTGGTTTCTGCTCGCCCGTAGCGTTGCCGCTCGCCAGCCTCCGTCCGCGGCTCGCCGGCCGTATTACGCAGGTGGCCTTGAAGCAGTAGTAAGCACCACCGAAGCCAAGCTAGCACTAGCAATGAGGTGGGTAGTAGTAGCAGCAGTGACGCGGCTGGTAGCACGAACGCGGTGCGCAAGGGTAGTACTTGGCCGGCGGCCAGTACGAGCGCGGCGGCGGCGGCCTTGGCCTCGGCGGGTATGCCGTGGCCGCGGCGGCAGCCACCAGCGTCAAGGCTAGCAACGAATGGATCCTCGACTGCACCACCCACGGCAGCGACATCTACTGCAGCAACTCGCACTGCTGCACCAGGGACGGGCCCGCCGCACCAAGGGTCCGCCGACTCCTTTGCTTGCTGCTCGATCCCCCCACCAAAGACGCACGGTGGCGAGGGAGAGAAGTTCGTGCGGCTAGCTCTGTCCAGCGCTCTCTTCTCTGTGATCCAACAATATTTGGATTAACTTCTAATTTTTATCCTGTAGAATCCAATCCTATTTGATCAAAAGTAAATGGATATCCATATCCAACTTGATCCAAATCCAACAAAAGATAAGTACCAAAATCCAATTGGATTTGGATCACGTCCAATCCATTCCCAGGAGTAGAGGTGGACAGGTCATTTCCCTATTGTCCCGCATGTATACATGTTGCAAGGACTACTTTAGAATGTTGGGCATCGAATGATGTGGATGTTGATGTGAGTAGTGACGAGGAGACGTATGAGGCTACGAGAGTTGTTGATTCTAACGATGATTGGCTAGCTCCTCCATTGTCACTGAGTTCCATGCATATTCTGAGGAGGTTGTCTCTAGATCGTGATCCTCTTGTGTTAGATTTCTGTGACCTAAGTCAATCACACAGGGTCATGGTCGATGAGGGTTTATTTGAGGGCGGCATTTCTCTCCCAGGTTCTAGCAGCATCACTGAGAAGGGGCATGTATGTTTGAGGACATGTCTGCATTGAAATTGTAGTTACAGGAGTATTTTGCGGTGCACAACCATTTGTACCAGGTAAAGAACTTGTACGCAAAATGGCGTTATACCTTCAGGTTCGAGCAAGCCGGCTGTGCATGGAAGGTTTGTGCTTGTAACATCAAGGTTCGAAGAGGTTCAGTATTACTAGTGTTGCTGGACCACACACGTGGATCTTCAATGCCTAATCAAAAGTATCATGAGTTGACATTGTAGCTCATTTCTACCCGTTTGTACCCAATGATTGTGCTGATGCTGACGATGTGTGTGGGTGGGAGGGTGTAACACCCCAATGTTAATTGCGATGTTAATCATGTGCTTAAACCGCTGATTACGGACTTAAGCTCATCATTAGCGTTAATCGAGTTTGCGCGATAAACATCGTTTTAGCAGTGTTCGATCTCATTTTACTCAATGATCCGAGCTTCAAATCAACTTTCGCCCAAAAGCAAAGTTGTAGATCTTCTCTCCCTCTACAACTTTTATTTTGGCAAAATTTCAAGTTCTTATATCAAATTTCAAGATTTGGATGGTCAAAGTCGGCTAAAAGTCACTCAATCTCGGTCAACTGGGACTTCCCTGTTTGTGCTCAGTTCACCGCCGGCCATCGTCGTTTGCGTCGCCACGCGTCGGACGTCGGCGATCCTCGGCTTCCGCGTGGACGCGTTCTTATCCTGAGCCCTATCCATTTCGTTCTGCCGCCTTCTTCCTCGAGCGAGCAGAGCACCGAGCAACCCTAGCTGCACGCCGCTCGCCGCGCCGGTGCCGATTCCGACCACCTCTCGCCGTCGTGCTTCGATTCCCCACGCCCCAAGCCGCGCGACCTCGCCCCGAAGCTCCTTCGTCCCTCCCCGAACCCGTTCGCGCCAACCCCGGGCCGAATCGGCCCCTGTGTCACCGACCGCCATTGCTGCTCCGTGCCGAAGCTCTGCCTCGCCGTCGAGCTCCCCTTCCCGACCTCCCTCCGCTCAAATCGAGTCGTCGGTGAGCTTCTCCGCGCGCCCCTATTCCTTCCCAACTCCATCCCCGCTCGAATCCCACACCGCCGGAGCCGGAGCGCCGCCGCCGGCGCACGCCGCGCGCCGCCCCCGCGCGAGCCTGCTCGCCGCCGCCGCGCGCCCCGAGTACGCCGAGCATCCCTGAGCGCTGCGCCGCCTAGCGCCGCGGCCGGCTTGCCCCGCCACGGCCGGAACGACGCCGCCACGAGCTGTCGCCGCCGCGCTAGCGCCACCGCCTGGCTCCGCCCTGGGCCGCCCCCACAAACGCCCTGCTCAGCCGCGAGCGCGCGGGCCTCCCTGCGCGCGCGAGCCGCTAGCGCTACCCCGCCGGCCGGCCTAGGGCCGCCGCGCTCGCGCAGGCACGCCGTCGCGCGTGGCCGGGGGCAGAGCAGAGGACCCCCCCTCTCTCGTTCTCTCTCTCTCTTACAATGACGAGTGGGGCCCACGGGTCAGGAGCTTTAGGGTGGTTTGTTGTTCCTTTGTTTATTTCGGCTGAAACTTTGTTAATTGCTAGAAAAATGCATAAAAATCCTAAAAATGCAAACTAAATTTTGTTAGTCTTCTTAAATCCAGATTTTCAGAAGAAAAATGATTGTGCTTGTGAAATGTCACTTTTACCCCTGCTAAATTTAGGGTTTGCGTTTAAGCTAGATTATTTTTGTATCGATTGTTCCGTTTGTCTAAAAATCCTGAAATTTTGTGGTAACCTATTCTTTGCACGTGTAGTCCCCTGAAAAAGTTTCAGGTGCATAGCCTATGTGTGTATGTGTGTATCTATTAGTGTTTGATTTCTTTTCATTTCGATAATTCTTGTTGCTAGTTAATGATTCCATGCATGTGTAGTCTCAATCAAGCAAGCTCCTGTTTTGATTCATGCTGCTCTAGAGTTATGTTAATCCTTCGAAGCGAGTTCGTAACTTTTGCTTGATGGGAAACACTTCAGGCTAAAAAGGCCTTAGAACCAAAAGCTGCACATCCGTTCTAAACCATTGCTATTGTAACCCTAGTTGTAAGGTTGCTCTGTAGACGCTTTTGGAGTTTGGTAAATATCTTTCGTTGTGAGTAGTGCTTTGCATCATTTCTTGAGTCTCATGCATGGCATATTTTATTCGTGTAGACGCTGAAACCGACATCGCCTACAAGCTAATCGCTGAGCCGATCCAGGAGCTGCAAGCGGGAGAGCAGCAGGAGGACGCAGTCGAACACGCTCCCGAAGAAATCGCTAACCCCGCTGATCTGCAAGGCAAGCCCCGGAGCATATCTCTTATTTTAATTACTCCATGTTATACTTTAAGTATTGTGCAGTTACGTTTAAGGAATTGATTGGAACCATAGATGCATAATCTTGTATAACCAGTGTCTTTACTAGTGTAGTTATCGCTAGCACCGCTATGCTTAAGTAAACTCGGTAGAAGATGGGTGATTTCCTGTCACCCGCGAGATATAGGGTTGTTACTTCAGGCAGTGTTATGAGAATTAATGCAATGAGAAGGGAAATTGGAGACCGGGCGGAGGGAAAGTTGGACATGGTTGTTGAGTAAAGAAAGTTGAGTCTCCGCCTGTGTCGATTGAGGACCGTTCCGTTGTTGGCCCTTTGACTGAGGATTGAACAGTACTAACCACATGCCGGAAGTAGGAGGTAGTCGAAACCGGTAAGCTAATTACCTTAATTGCGTCGGAATTTGGGTCTTGACCTGCGGTGCTGGGTAGGGTTGACGGATGGTGAAGTAGCTCACGGGTTCACTGGGTGTTCGCACGTGCGGGGCTCATCATCCGGGTGCTTGCGGGCTTGATTCAGACTTCGGGGTAATTATGGGAACAGTTGGCGTGTGTGGCCCGACGGGGTTTTCACGTGTCGTGTGAGTTAGGTCCACCTTGCAAGGTTAAATCGGATCGATTCGCCGTGACTCGCGGATATGAGAGTCTTGGTCAATGCGTCGCATCGTAGTAAGGATTTAAAGGTCAGAAAGAGAAAAGTTGGACTTTTGTTGATATTCTTGAAAAGATAATATGATTAACCATGTGTGCTCTAGAGAATTAGGCAAATCTAGTTTCTAGCTATCAACACAATTGGAGCTAAAATATTGAAAGTAAGGATCCAGTTTTAGTAACTTTTCAGCAAAATAACCCAGAGCCAAAGAGCTGTGCATGTCTAGATAATGGGCTAAGTATACCCATAGACGGGTAAGCCTTGCTGAGTATTAGAATACTCAGGGTTTGGTTGTAACCCTTCCGAGCAGGTTGTATTTCGGAAGACTTCGAGGAAATCGGTGCGTCCTGGAGTGGTCAGCCTCTTCCTCCAGGTTGGACGTTCGAGTGGGTTCCGCCTTCTCCGTGAAGTGCAGGTAGGTGAGTCTCACATCAGTGGGCAAGATGTGAAGCTCGTATTTTGTCATCGACGTTATCTACCGTACGGTATTTTGAAGCTTGTTTCAAACTATTTGTATTTTTCCGCTGCGTTTAAACTCTGTATTTGAAATGTAACTCTGGCTTGTAAAACTTTATTGTAAATTAATTTTGAAGACTTTTGTTTAACTCTGGTTGTAAGTTAAGTTTGTAAACCTTGGTTGCTTGTAATCACCTGTGCTCGTCTTTTGGCGAGAGTTCCTGTGCAATCGATCCTGGTTAAAGCAGGCAGTCTGAGTGTACTGGTGAAGTGCAGTAGCAGAGGATTAAGTTAAATGGTTAGTTAGTGCACTTGATCGGTATTATTTGGGCTGTTCTATGACAGAGGGGCTATAATACAGGTTATCAAATTGAAACGGATGTGCTTGGTGAAATATTGAAAAGCTTGAAGGGCCCAATAGTGGGCGTTGTAATTGGTATATGAAGATTGGGAGGAGGCGTACGAGCATTTACTGGTTATGTAGAACACAATGAAAGCGCTTATCCTAGAATGCATTATGAGTATGTACTGTCCATGGCCAGTAGATGTCCTTCTAGGCTTTCTGGTGCTTCAGCCAGTAAACAATTATGGAAGTATGGACTTGCAATACCTAAATTTATTTAGGTTGTTCTATTTAAATTAAATAAAATTAAACTTGTCTCTGCTAATATGGGGACGGGCTGTTTCAGCCGGCCATTTTCCTGGCATCATATCTGCATGCCCAGTGGGACATACTTCTCCCCTCATCTTTGAAACTCTGACATGATTAATGCATATGCTTTGATCTAATGCCATGGTATATTCACATCCATACCAAAAAACTAACATTAGGTTTTCTCATATGAAGGTATGACCAGACGTGTTCAAGACTTCACGATCCGCATTGGGTCCTTGTGGATTGATGGTCCTATGGATCCTCTCCAAGCAAGTAACAACACTCGGTCAGTCCGCACCATGGCTACATCACCTGGAGTAGCTCCTAGCAAGATCACGGCAAAGGTGACATCATCAATTTCAAGAGAGGGTGTGGTGCGGTTTGACCAGCCTCGTCGTCCACAACCCTTCGTCCTAGGGAAAGATATGGCCGTGGAGGAGACCCACCAAGAACAGACCAAGAATAAAGGAAAATAGTGGCAACAGAGTATGCTACATCATCTTCTAAAAGCGAGTCATCATTTATACAAACATGACTCCAAGTTGAAGCCCCGGAGTTCATCCCTTCACTGGTCTATAATTCCGTGGAGTTGAGCCTAGCGTAGATGTGAGCTTCGACGGCATGGAGTTAACCTGTCCCTCAATGGTATAAAGAAAGGCCATGTTGATCCAACTACAGTTCTCTCTAAACCTCTATCATCAGAGACAACATTGCCACGACCTTCAGTGCAAAGCTTCGAGATATTTTTCAGTTTATTGTTTCTCAAAATTAGTAAGGATGTGTTTAGTTCACGAAAAAGTTGGGTTTTGACACTGTAGTACATTTCATTGTTATTTGACAATCAATGTCCAATTATGGACTCATTAGACTTAAAAGATTCATCTCGTATAAAAATAGTTATACCGTGTAATTAGTTATTTTTCAAATACATTTAATGCTTCATACATGTGTCCGAACATTCGATATGACAGATACTAAAAAAAAATTTGGAAACTAAACAGGGCTAAGGTGACTTTAGTGTTGCGTGAGGAGGGGATATAATATTTACTAGAAACATTCATTTATATGTAATACATGGGGGTTATTTTTTAATCCAAAATAAATCAACTCAATGCACCAAGGGACGGGTCAATTGGCTAGGGATGCCAACGGGTACAAACCTAATGAGTTTTACCATCCCAAACTCATAAAAAGTATCTAATCCATTAAAAAATTCAGATCCGTATGGGTTTATAATTTTGCCCAAATCCAAATCTATTGGGTTAACGGGTACCACGGTTGCCCGTGGGTCTACACTTTACAATACTAGTTTTTATCATAATTAATAAGTTTAATATAATTAATAAGCATCAAATTCAAGAAGTTCATGGCTCACTAAAATTTACTAGATGAAATAAGATATAAATAACAAGTTTTATATTCTAATGGTTATAACACCATCAAAAAGTCACAAATCCATCATATGCATATACAAACTCTGCAACTGCAGAGCAACAACATCTCTACCCGCCATCAAAACATTCAGGTTCAACACAATAAGAAGTGAAGGACAAGAAAGGTGAAGTTTATTATAAATTTATAAAATAAAATAACAATTGCACCAGGTTGGATCGAGTTTAAATTGTTGGTTCGAATACTGTAGGAACAAACTTGCACTCATAAGAGCAAGTATTATAACAGGCTGCAAGAAGGTTAAATATTGATGTGGAGGAGATAAAAGAGGAGAGAGGAGGGGGAAGCGGGCTGCAACCGGAGGGGGAAGCGGGCTGCAAGGTTGCAGCCGGCTTCGACACAGGAACCAAAAAACCTTGTGAGAGAGACAAGTGGGTCTTACATTAATAAAGAAGGGCTAACTATTACTCCCTCCTTCCTCGTTTATAAGGAACACACGCATATCAAAATTCAAACATTTCTATCTTTAACCAATAATTTGACTATTATTTTTTTATTTTTATAGTGTAAAATTTATATGATTGGATTGTAATCAAATATAGTTTACAATAACTATAAGTTTATAATCAGTGATATAATATATGATAAATAAATAGTCAAAATATCATTTGAAGACTGTGTCATGTTCCACTATGCTTATAAACATGAAAGGAGGGAGTATACAATTAGTAGAATTTATGATTTTAGGGCTAAGAGAATATAATTTTAGGGCTGAGAGATAGACTGCAAGAATCCTTACGTCTAGCAGCCGGCTGTATTATTAAATTTGCTCTAAACATAATTATTGAAACTTTGTGTTCATTAATAAACCTATTGTCCATTAATAAACCTATGGGTATATGAGTATAAAAGGTGACCCAATCCGTATCTATATAATGGAGTAAAAATCCTTTGAATTTCGGGTGCCCATTGTCTTCTCAAATTGGCTATTTTACATTACCGGAATCTTCCCATCCCAGCCACGCACGCTCCCCCAACAGTAGCCGCTGGCCCACGCTCGCCACCCTGGCGGCCATGGAGCCGACCGTGCATGACGTCCTCGCGTTCCACCGCGTCGACCGCGCCGCCTACGACCACCTGCTCTCCCTCGGCGCCGGCCGCCGCCCCGCCCGCGACGCCGTCGCGCTGCTCATGTGGCTCCACCGCCGCGCCGGCGTCGACGCCGTCTCCCGCGTGCCCGCCCTGGTCCGCACCCCGGCCGCCGCCGCGCGGCTCTTGGGCGAGGCCCGCGCCGCCCTCCTCCACGGCGCCGGGGCGCCGACGACGACGCCGCCGCTCCTCTCGCTCCTGTGCGGCGAGGCCGCCGCCGCCGACCCCTGCGTGCGCCGGCCGCTCCTCGCGACCTGCGGCCCGGCGGCCGAAGCCGCGCGTCGCGGCGTCGCGGAGGTCCTCGGCGGCGTCGGGGCGCTGGTGTTCGACGACCGGCTGCACGTGACCCTGCGGCGCTACGAGGAGGGCGGAGGCACCGGCGCTCTCCCTGCGGAGCTGGCCGCGCCGTATCGTCTGCGCGGCGGCGCATCGGGAAGGGCGGCGCCGCCGGAGGAGGAGGATGGCCGGTCGCTGTTCATCACGTTCTCCAAAGGGTTCCCATTAACGCGCGTGGAGGTCGAGGAGTTCTTCACTGAGTACGTAGCAACAACTCTCAAAGCAATCACAGCATGCATGCCGTAATCATTAATCTTTGACTAATTAGCAGTTGGGAGTTCATGCATTTTATGAGCTAATAATTCCAGCATTTCCCTGTTGACAAAACAATTCCCAGCATTTTTCACAGTGACATGTACAGTTTGTAAATCTGAATACTCATTGTGCGCACACTCCTTGCTTACTAGCCTGAAGCTATTTTAACCCCGATTTGAAGAACATATAATTTGTAGAAATGCCCCTAGGACGAAATCAAGTGGTAATTTTGCAACTTTTAGTGGCATCAGCATTGCAACAAGTTAAGGCACAGTTGACCAGAGTTTGATGTACATTTGAATTTACATTACGCACTTGAATGAAGTACGCCGAAATTATCATTTCAGACTGCCATTACCAAGTTAAGGGACAACTGACCAGTTTAATTTGATACATTTGAATTCACATTGCGCACTTGAATGAAGTACGCCCAGATTATTATCATTTCAGACTTGCCATTATCATTTCCTACTACAATGCAGGAGGTGGGGCGACGACTGCGTGGCGAAGGTGATGATGGAGAAGGCCCCGGCGGGGGAGGCGCCGACGTACGGGCGCGTGGTGTTACGGCGCGCGGCGACGGCGGCGGCGGTGCTCGGCGGGCGGCCGCTTGTGAAGCTGATGGTGAACGGGCGGCACCTGTGGGCGCGCAAGTACGTCCCCCGGCCGCCGCAGCAACACTAGCTAGTGGAAACCCAAGTTTTGTGCACGCCCAGTATACGTGGCACACGAATTAACCAAGTAGCCGGCTTTCATGTTAAAAGTCTGGCACCCCTCTAATCCTACTACACTTCTGGGACTTGTTCAGTCTGTAGATGCTGTCCATGCATCCAATCTGCGAAAGATTAGGGAGTTAATGGGCTTACAAGTGTGCGTGTGCGGTGCACAATGTCATCTGAATCCTCAACTTCTCCCACAGCGCTCACTGATCAAACAGAGAAATTACTTCAGACGCACAAAATTACTTCACTTCTCAAAAGACTGCCCCATCACAACTGAAAAATCTACAATGATGACAATTTCAAAACAAACCGATTTTATCCAACCCCTGACATTCAACATATGGGTAGTATAACTATATGTTAACAATTTGTAGCTTTCCAGTAAAACCAAAAGGCCTAGCAGCCTCTCCCTGCTTCAAACTCAAAATGACAACCAAAACAGCATGTATATCATGACAGGCACCGGACTCCAAAATTGCATTTGATTACACTATTACAGAGTCACAAAACTGACCATCCGGAACCCCTCAGGCTTCTACAGCAAGCACATCCAAATCCTACTAATCAGTAGCTTGACATTCTGAGGAATTTCAGGGTCATATCTAGCTTCAGCTGAGCTACTGCCATGTACAGACAGGAGGAAATGCATCCTGCCAAGTCAAGAAACAGCTATATCCAGTCACTCACGCCTGAGCCTGCCACGCCAGCTGCAGGCAATGGTCAATCCCTGTACCTGTACGTCCGGGGGAAGTAGCACCTCCTCTGCAGCCACGAGACGATGATCTTGACGTCTTTCTTGGTCTGCTTTCTCAGGGCCTTCTCATTGGCGGCAGACCCCTCCGAGGACGCCGACGACCTCTCGGCTTCTGACGCCCAAGGCTCCTCCAAAATCTCCTTCGAGGCCGGCATGGAAGGGACGACGTCGCGCTTGTCTTCTGGGTTACTCACAACGAAGGCTCTCCAAAGGCGCGAGGACATCTTCTCGCACATCTCCTCGCCCTGGAATGGTTGGAGCTTGAAGATGACCTCCTCCACGGCGTCGTACGAGCCTGTACTCGTCTGCCGCAGGATGGCCTCGGCCTCAGCCATGAGCCCGTCGCTCCGCAGCGCCGAGATGGCGGCGTCCACCACCCCCTCCCGCTGGAACCTGCTCCGGTTCTCCCGGGCCTCGCAGAGGCTGGCGATCGCCCTCGCCGCCGTCGTCTTGGCGCCTTTGTCTCCGACGCGGAGCAGCTCGACCAGCGGCGCGAAGCCTCCGAGCTCGCCGATCTTGATCTTGTTGTAGTGGTCGTCGGCCAGCAGGCCGAGGATGTGGGCGCACCTGGCTCGCATCGGCACTGGCCCCAGGAGTGCCCTCGCGATCAGCACCGGGATGGCGTACCGGTCGTCTCCGAAGACCGCCTTGTTGGGGCCGTAGGATGCCGCCTTCTCCATGACCTCGACGATGATGTCGTCCAGTTCAGGGTCGGGGTCCAGGCACGTCTCCGGCAGGATGGAGGCGAGCTTCGCGATCGTCCCGGGGTGGCTGCCGATCAGGTGCACTGCTGATCTCTCCTCGTTGAGCAGCACGCGGAGGAGAATCAGCGCGTCGCGAACTTCTTTGGAGCTTCCAGGGGAGCGGAGCATCAGGGTGACTTGCATGAACAGGGCTTCCAACTCGGGGGAAATGGCAGGTGGATCTGCGGTTGCCGTTACGCCTGGAATTTTGTTTGCTGCACGCCAGCGTTCGATGCAGAGCTTGATGAGGATGTTGGGGATGAACATGGTGTGCGTCAGAACCTCGCCGGTGACAGGGCAGATGCGTCTGTGTTCCTTCCGACATTCCTCCAGTGCTGAACGATCAACTGTCTGCAGCCAATGAAGAGTTTGCAATCAGAGATTTGAATGCAGAAAGAAATGAAGTTTTAGAAGAACATCTTGGAGTTACTGTTCAGTAACTGAAACTAAACAAAGTAGTAAGAGTAATAGTAATCAGGAAGGTAACTCGTAGATGAGTAACATTAACTAATGCATATGAACAAAATAGGCAAGACTGTTCTGATTAGATTAGATTGACCAAACAGTGTGCAAGACAATGAAGAAATAAATTTATCCGATCAAAATCAGGTGGGATGTTCCATTTTTACTGAAAATTAACTCATAGTGATGATGATCTACAGAACACACATTGAGATTATGTTTCTAAAAATCAAAATATACAGGAGTATAAGATCTTTGATCCTTGGGTGGGGCGTCCTATGATCCAGAAATGCCTGTGATACAAACTTACAGCATGTGATACCCTAACAGGTTGACACAACAACTTAAAACAAGATTTCATAGTGGAAACCAGCTGCTGTGCAAAAAATTCTGCATGTTGTGACCTGACAGAGTGGAAGCAATTCTTGAATATATACAGACAACAGCATCATGGATTTTTCTAAAACAATAGTGCTGCCATCAGAGCATCTATTTCTCTAGCCAACAGTAAACCATAGCAAATTCAGGCATGCAACATTTTTCAGAATCTGAAGTGATTGCAAGATCCAAGAAAATGGTTCTGATCGACCATGAAACAACTAGAAAATCTTTAGTGTAGATCTTCCAAGATTTTACTGATATGATGCAGAGTAATCTTCTCTAACTACCACAACCCGAACAATTTCAGACATAGCGAAATTTTCAGATTGGCACATTGCAATGAATCCAAATTGCTAACATCAGAGGAAGCTTCACTAACTACCACAAAACCTGAACATGTTCAGAATAGCATGATTATCAGAATTGCATTGCAGTCAGTCCGAACTGTTGTGCCAAGTTCCAAGGAAATGTATCTGTGATCCAAGTAACACTACGAAACAAGCAGATATTCTCCACGAACAAGCGCTCCAGAACAAAAATCGCATCACGGAATCAGGATAAGAACGACAGAAAACAGAGCAGAGCAGAGGAAAGATTCGGGGCACCTTTCCGGAGGCGATGACCACCGGGTTCTCCATGATCTTGTTGGAGACAGGGCAGACGAAGAACTGGGGCACGACCACCGGGCCGATCCAGCGCCTCCTGGCGTCGGCGCCGTGGTGCAGCTCGCCGGCGGACGCGTTCCCCAGCGCCCGGAACGCGCACTCGAAGAGCTCGATCCGCGGCACCGGGTTCCCCTCGTCGCAGCACAGGCCCGCGAACCACTCCAGCTCGGAGACCTCCTCCGTCCTGCGCATCCACCGCTCGAGCCCCTCGAGGTCGAGCACCCGGCGGTTGGCGACGAGCTCCGCCTTGATCGCCTCGGTCCTGAAGCTGGGCCCGGTGTCGGCGCCCATGGTGTCCTCCAAGAACTCGGCCTTGGCCTTGCCCTTACCCTTCCTCGCCTCCTCGGAGCCGGCGAAGGCGTCGAGCACCTCCGCCCCGTCGACGCCCGGCGGCGCCTCGAGCTCCTGGAACGAGAAGCCGATGGAGCCCCCCGCCCCGTCCTCGCCCGCCTCGCCTCCTGGAGCTCCTCCGGAGCCAGAGGAGCCCGTGGCGCTCGTCTCGGCGTCATCCTGCGCCGTAGCGGGCGAGGGGAGCACGTCCCACAACTTGGCGATGATCTCCTCGACGCCGGTGTCGTCCCCGCCGCCGGCGCCCGCGGGGGCATCGGGCGTTCTTGGCGGCGGCGACGCCCTCCGGGTCGTCCGCACCGAGGTGCCCAGCCTCGTCGCCACGATCCCGACGCGGGGCGGCGAGGGCGACCTCGAGCGCGCCGGGGTCCGGCCGCCGCGCGGGGAAGACGGCGAGCTGGACCCCGAGGCCTGGGCGGCCGGGTCAGGCGAGGGCCGGCCTCCGGGCGGAGAACGCGGCCTCGCGCCCCGCCGCCTGCGCAGCGACGGCTGCTCCTCCTCGTTGAGCCCCTCCTCCGACCAGTCCATGGGCGGCGTACGTGGCGCCGCTGCTTCTTGCGCTCCTGGCCTCTTCTTGGCCGGGGGAGGAGAGAGAGAGAGAAAGAGGGGGGGGGGGGGAGGGAAAGGGGTTTGGGGATTTGGTTGTTACGGCTTTTGGCGGCAAGGGGGCGCGGAGGCGAATTGGGGATTTGGCGAGGAGGGGCCGTTGCTAGTTGCCACCAGGGCTAAATAAACCGACCGGTCCGATCAAACCGGCGCGGTCCGGTAGTGGTTTATCGGACCGGTTTGACTGAAAACTGGTGGAAATCGGTCAAATTCAAAATTAAATTCAAAATCGCATGTTCAACCAGTTCCGACCGGCTTATCGTTCGGTTTGACCGGTAACCGGCCGGTTTGACTAATAACTGGCCAAATTCAAAAAAAAATTTCTTTTTTGGTTTAAACTCAAATACCCGCAAAGTATACTAAATAAATATTTGTATAACATATTTTAGCCTAAATGAACCCTACAACCCTCTTTTGTACTACTTTTACATTATATTTGTATACTTTTATATGCACGCTTTTTTGTTTAACTTCAAATCCCCGCAAACTATAATAAATGAACAAATTTTTGAGAAAATTTGACACCATTAGATTCGTCGCACCTTGAAGTATTTTTAGAAATTTTTTTAGAATTTTTCATTTTTTTGAATTCAAATTTAAATTTTGAATTTGGGCCGGTTTGATACCTGCCCAAACCGAAACCGGACCCAAACCGGACCGGTTCCCACCGGTTTGGTGAACCATGATTGCGACGCGGCGGCGGGATATATGGAGGAGAGCCGGCCGTTGCCAGGTTGGGATGTGACCGTGTGAGCAGAACGAAGGCCTATCTCTCTGTCCCACAATGCAGCATCTTTTTTTCCAGCATGAAATTGGGTGATCCAGCGCTAAGCTAAGGAGAGCGTACGTAGTTCAGAACGGCAATTACACTTGCTAATGACAAATTACTGTTACGTAGTGTCTTAGCCAAATACTATACTAGACAACTTCACTGTATTACTTAATAGTCTGTACTACGACAAATAAACAAGGTGAAAACATTTAGAATTGGTAGGATGTGAAAATGAAATGTACAGGCTTTACAAGAATTCTAGTGTGTTGAAATAAACACAACTAATGCTAATAGGTGAGATTGATTGCTCGTTCCAGTTGCCGAACCTCCCTAGCTCTGCTCATTATTCTAGAATTTGTCATGAATACATTTCCATAGTACTACCTAGTTCTGTAGTATGTAATGACAAGTGTAGCACATAGAATTCTAGTGTGTTTGATCTGAAGGAAATTTGTAGATTCTAAATATGTCGGTACCCTACAACTGGGGTACCCACTCCTACTGTGCCAAGACTCGCGTAGTTATCCGTAACTACGCCCTAAGGAGCTGAGCAGCCGGACTCCTGGGTTCCGGCTCCATCTCACCGGACCAACGGTCCCGGACCCGCTTCCCGTTTGGGGACGGGTCCGGTGTCACCACGTGTCCCAGAGGTGGAAATGCTCAGCACCTGTGGCCGCGGACCCGGACCCCCGCAGGCGGGTCCGGGACCTCCACGTGCCATCCGGACTCCCGCAGGCAGGTCCGGGACCTCCACGTGCCTATCCGGACCCCCGTGAGCTCTCGGCTCAGCAAGCTGCTCGGGTGGGGTCCGGAGCCGCCACGTGTCACGCAGACGCGGGCGCGGGCGCCAGCCTTCCGCTGGAAGCTCCCTCACCCACCCGCATTAAGTGCGAGTGGTTGAGGCGGGATCTGCTGCCTCTGGGCACGGGGCAGTTTTTGTCAGTCCACACTGTGGATCGCCAGATACCGAGACAAGCATTAAAGACTCAGCGCTGCGCGCATGAGCGACGAGTCATGATGACCAGCTACTGACTGAAGCAACAGTGCACGCTGCTACAGTGGACTGAGTCAGTAGTTCGGCGCTTCATCGTGACCTCGACGCGCGACTGCAAAGGCTAGACTCTACTCTGACAGGACAACTCAAGACCATCCCTGGTCAGAAGCTACGCACAGAAGCCGACGACAAGATCTCCGGATCTGAGCCATTGAAGGCCAAAGTGTAGTTTATAATACATCGCCGGGTCCACATGTCGGGGCCCCGCTCAGTGTACGTGCTCCCCTTGGACATATAAAAGGGAGAGCACGCCCGCTAGAACACAGGTTCACACACGATCTCCACAATCCAGACTCAAGCTCTAGCAAACTTCTCACTCTCGTGGGAAGGCAATACAACACACAGTGGACGTAGGGTATTACGCTCCGGCGGCCCGAACCACTCTAAATCCTGCTGTGTTCCTCGTGTTCTTGAGTGAGATCGAACTAAGACTAGCTAACCCCCGAGTACACACCCTCTGGGCTAGGGCGGGTGCCTTCCGCCACCCGGCCGTGGTTTGCAGCACCACGACATTTGGCGCGCCAGGTAGGGGGGCTAGCTGGTCGCATTTCATCATCTTCTTCGTCCCCATGGTTCGCGTGGACGACGTGGAGATGACGGAGGGGGTGGCGTCCTCCACGCCACATGCCTCTCGCGTTCCTGCTCCAGGGGCAACTGTGCCTGTGGAGCAGCCACCGTTGGCGGCGGCGCGCGCCGCCCGCCGGCAAGAGTCAGGGCACCCGTCAAGGGCCCCCTCACAAGCTGCGAGCGGCGGAGCGACAAATCCCAGCTCACAGCATACCTCACTCATGAGAGGAAGCCGACTCTGGTGGCTCTCTCCGGCGGAAAGCCGACTCCGGTCGCACCAAGCCCGCTCCGGCGGAAAGCCGACTCCGGTCGCACCAAGCCCGCTCCGGCGGAAAGCCGACTCCGGTCGCACCAAGCCCACTCCGGTCGCACTAAGCCGACTCTGGTGGCTCTCTCCGGCGGAAAGCCGACTCCGGTCGCACCCCCGACTCTACATCTCTGTAAGTCCTACCCTTAGAGGCCCAGCAGGGAATAAAACATTTTCCTTTGTAACTAGGTAGTACTTCCGTGTGGTCCAGTCCGGTGAGCCTCCCCCGTGGAGGGGTCTGGACCTCTGCGAACCAGGTTCAGGGAAGCGTACTCACCCTCCGGGGAGGTCCGGTGCCGTGTAGCCGCTTAGCCTGGTTCCGTACCCTAAGCCTGCATGCTCTACCTCCCTAGGGCGAGTACCGTAGTACCTAAGACTGGGGGCCCGGAGGTCCGGACAGCTCCGGCCTCATAAACCCGTGTTCTGGCTTACATCGCACATCTCATGTACATCTAGTTATAAAGGAAAAGTTTATCCTCAGTTCGCCTCTAAGGATGTTACATTCCAATTTCAATTTACGCATTCTGTTTGCGCTAACCCCCACGTGGCTTCTTACTCTTGTGCGGTGATTGTGGTCCGAATTGAGTTGGCTAGTTAGTGACTTAGCTCGAGACCCCTCATGGAAGAGAGGGGTTCGGACCCCTGGGAACCTGCAGGTTCAGGGAAGCGCACTCATTCTCCGGGGAGGTCCGGAGCCGTGTAGCCGCTTAGCCTGGTTCCGTACCCTAAGCCTGCACGCACCACCTCCTGTGAATGAGTGCCGTAGTACCTAGGACTGGGAACCTGGAGGTCCGGACTTCCTCTTAACCTAAAGGCCGGCCCCTTGAGCTTCGTTCACTGAACCTAGCTATCCATCTCAAAGGATTACAGCCAACAGGATTTGGGACCCGTGGGCACGCTACTAAGCATCTACCTTGAGTCATGTGCAGGTCCAAACGTGATGATGCAGCAGGTGACCCAAAGGATGGACGATGCAGGGCAAGACCCTTGCGGCGCGCACCGCTGGGTGCCAGAAGCAGCCAAGTTGCTCACAGTAGTGGCCCCACCTGCGGGTTCGTTGCCTCTCCCGAGGCGGGCCCGGGGGCCACTGTCGGTACCCTACAACTGGGGTACCCACTCCTACTGTGCCAAGACTCGCGTAGTTATCCGTAACTACGCCCTAAGGAGCTGAGCAGCCGGACTCCTGGGTTCCGGCTCCATCTCACCGGACCAACGGTCCCGGACCCGCTTCCCGTTTGGGGACGGGTCCGGTGTCACCACGTGTCCCAGAGGTGGAAATGCTCAACACCTGTGGCCGCGGACCCGGACCCCCGCAGGCGGGTCCGGGACCTCCACGTGCCATCCGGACTCCCGCAGGCAGGTCCGGGACCTCCACGTGCCTATCCGGACCCCCGTGAGCTCTCGGCTCAGCAAGCTGCTCGGGTGGGGTCCGGAGCCGCCACGTGTCACGCAGACGCGGGCGCGGGCGCCAGCCTTCCGCTGGAAGCTCCCTCACCCACCCGCATTAAGTGCGAGTGGTTGAGGCGGGATCTGCTGCCTCTGGGCACGGGGCAGTTTTTGTCAGTCCACACTGTGGATCGCCAGATACCGAGACAAGCATTAAAGACTCAGCGCTGCGCGCATGAGCGACGAGTCATGATGACCAGCTACTGACTGAAGCAACAGTGCACGCTGCTACAGTGGACTGAGTCAGTAGTTCGGCGCTTCATCGTGACCTCGACGCGCGACTGCAAAGGCTAGACTCTACTCTGACAGGACAACTCAAGACCATCCCTGGTCAGAAGCTACGCACAGAAGCCGACGACAAGATCTCCGGATCTGAGCCATTGAAGGCCAAAGTGTAGTTTATAATACATCGCCGGGTCCACATGTCGGGGCCCCGCTCAGTGTACGTGCTCCCCTTGGACATATAAAAGGGAGAGCACGCCCGCTAGAACACAGGTTCACACACGATCTCCACAATCCAGACTCAAGCTCTAGCAAACTTCTCACTCTCGTGGGAAGGCAATACAACACACAGTGGACGTAGGGTATTACGCTCCGGCGGCCCGAACCACTCTAAATCCTGCTGTGTTCCTCGTGTTCTTGAGTGAGATCGAACTAAGACTAGCTAACCCCCGAGTACACACCCTCTGGGCTAGGGCGGGTGCCTTCCGCCACCCGGCCGTGGTTTGCAGCACCACGACAAAATATAAGATAGATAAATCTAATATTTTTTGTTGTCCTGAAATTGGCGCTTCTCCTTTTTGGAAAGGAGTTTTATGGGCTAGCAAAGCAGCTATGCTTGGGGTTAGATGGAAGGTGGGCGATTGCAAATCTATAAGATTTTGGGAAGATCATTGGTTTGGTGACTGCAGCCTTGCTATCTAGTTTTGGGAACTCTGTATTATTTCAAATAAAAAATGTTAGCATCGCTGATGTCTGGGATGGGAGTGATCTTATGATCACCTTTAGGAGAAGGGTTTCCATCAGACTTATGCTATCCTGGTTTGACTTAGTATCCATTGCTGAATCCATTTCCTTTAGTGAGGATTGCGATTCCATTTGCTGGGCCTTTGATGGCAGCAACAAGTTCTCTGTACAAAGTATGTACAAAACTATTAGCTTTAGAGGGATTCTTCCAATACATACCTCTGCTGTTTGGCAGTTATCTATGCCTCCAAGAATTCATATCCTCCTTTGGCTTTTGTCCAATAATAAAATTCTAAATAGAACTAATCTAGCTAAAAGAAGACATGTTGAGGACTTAAGGTGCCTCTTCTGCAATGAACCTGAAACTACTCATCACCTCTTCTTTGAGTGTGTTGTAGCCGTGGAAGCATCTTTCAGACATTTTTGACATTGCTTTGGGCTCTGATTATGAGTCTGTTGCTAGATGGTGGCTAAGTAACAACAATCACTACGTTTTGAATATGAACTGTGTTGCGCTTATATGGTGCTCGTGGAAACTCAGCAATGATCTTTATTTTCAGGCAAAAAAATGGCGCGACGAGAGGGTGCTGCTCCACAAGATTCTGGGGACGCTGAGAAATTGGCAAGTGATATGCAAGGAGGAGCATCCGTCGGACCTGATGCATGCTCTGGAAGTGCTAGAGTTCAATATACGTCAACCTCTACAACTACATGGATCTCAGGAGCCAGCATCATCCAGTTTCGTGCTATCAGTTGGGGGAGTGTCCAGCGCCGCCATCACGGAAGCGATCTCTGAAGATCTTGCTCTCCCTTTTTTGAATGTCGACCTGTTGTCGCTAATCTGTCAGGCGGGTGTGCCTAAAACACGCTGAATCTACTGTTTAAACACAATACTTTGTGCTTTATTTCTTTCAAATAAAGCGGGAAAATCTATTATTCTAAAAAAAAGTGTAGCACATAGATGTAGACGACCGTAGAGCCACACATGAATGCAGGCGTCCGAATACAATTGGAAAACTCATTAAGCGAAACAAATTGAAAAACAACTTCAAGGCAACAATCATCTTTATCCCCACACAATGTTAGTTTGTCCTTGACTAGTACTAGCTCTTTTGGCAAAACATTCAAACAACAGTGCCTGGTGGTACGGTGTTGCGTATGGACGTACTAGTATGGTGCAAGCTGGTGTTACGGATTTTTGATACTGTACGAAGTACGAACACAAGGTGTACTTCCATTTTTTTAAGAGCTAGTTTCTATTAAATAAGAGATAGTGGTATACAGAATTCCTCATAAACTAGTACCCAATTCTTTCTATTTATTAATTATATCCTCACCTTCTCTTTTCCACAAGTCATGGTTTCTTCATCGATACTGACCTAGCAATCCACTAGACTGGCTTAGCCCAACTTGCCGAAGCCCGAATGCTCGTAGGCCTGGATCACAACGCACATCCCAGTTACTACTGGGCTAAAAGGCCACTGCCTGGGCTTGCGTCTGAAACTTACCCATAGAGGATTCACTGGAAGCTTTCTGCTTCCTTTCACTAAGAAAAAGAAAAAAAGAGAAAAAATGGTGCGTTGTAAATCCTGCCACGTTTGGTAAACTATGGTCAATTATAAATTGTTAATACAATGGATCCTATACAATTCCAGGGATTCACTGGAAGCATGCAAGTTTAAATGAATTACCTAATTTTCTCCAAATTTCGAAATTGGGGCTATTAAGTTTAGATTTAGTGATTTGTTCAGCAGCTTTAGACAATTTCTCAATTGGGGATTTTTTAGTGCACGCTTGCCAAGGGACTCTCACAACACTCACACTTTCTTTTTTTGGAAGTTTTATTTTCCGTCACTTTTTGTTTCAAAGTTATAAACTTATGTATATAACTTTTATGCATATTTTTATGTACAATTTTTAGGATTTTTTTTTGCAACAATGTTGCTAGAGAAGTTTTGCAAATAACTTTTACGCATAACCTTTTTTATCACAAGCACCCACGAGCATGTTGTCACCGAAGCTTCGCACACAGTTTATGTGTGCATAACTTTTGGGCAAAATGTATTGGAAAGAAACTTCAGAGTAAAAAATGGAACCGATTTTAATAACAAAAGTTGTGGAAGTAGTAATCAAGCAAAGGGTGAAATAAATTAAAGCATAGGTAGAATGTATATGGATGCTGCAATTGTGTTTTGGCTAATCAGCAAAATTTCACCGAACTAAAGTGTACTTTATAATGTTAGTAATCCTTCTGCACATGATAAGCCATCCGATATCGCAGCTGTCGCGAGCTGCTTATTGTTAGGAGGCCCAACAGTAGAGTAGTCAGTCCGGAAGAACTAGTCTAGTATATGTACTTGTGGAGAGGAGAGCAGAGACAATGCATGTAACAAGAACAAACACTTTTCCCCGTTAATCCAACCTCTGCCGTTCCCCAAATTTTTAGGTCATGTTTAATTGGTGAAAAGTTGTTGATTTTGATACTGTAGCACATTTCGTTGTTACTTGACAAATAATGTCTAATTATAGACTAATTAGGCTTAAAAAATTCATCTCGCGCTAATCAGTTAGACTGTGTAATAATTTATTGTTTTTAAACTGCATTTAATGCTCTATGCATGTGTCCGAACATTCGATGTGACGAGACGAGTACTGTAGAATTTTTTTTTTAGAACTAAACAGAGTCTTACTATCCTCTTTCCCGAATTCTCTTCTTACTCTAATCCCCGTTACCCTGCTGAGCCCCTACCACTTGAGTTCGAGCAGTTCCATGGAACCAAACTATCGCAATTTAAAAAAAAAGGCACACAACTTCCTGAGAACTTTCTTCGAAACCAAACTATATCAAGATGCAGTTCCATGGACAATGCAATCCTGCAATCCAAAGGTTCTGTTTGTTTTAGCTTCCGAGATTTTGGATTACTACTTTTGGGAATTTTAAAAATCTAAAAGCTAGAAGCTGAAAAGCTTATGATAGGTTGCGTCTGCCTCTAGCTTTTGAGAGCATTTGACTTTTGAAGATCCAAAAGCTAATGGTCCACAAATAGTTAGAAGTTCAAATAAATAAATAGGGCTTAAAGCACGAACAGTTGAACACTACTGAATTCTTAGGAATCTGGATCCCCCGCCCCTAAATTGCTGGATTTTCTTATAGAATAGTTGGTAACTTTTGAGCATCGTGATGATTTGCGATATGTATGCAAACACTACACAGAGCATCAAACAACAGATATATCGTCTCTTATAAAAAATATTTATTTGCAATCAATTTTATTTCCTTTTGAAAAACAAGCTATAGGCAATTGTATTCTTAAAATAAAATGACGATGACTTTGAGCAATGTTCATCCTCCCCAATTTCCACGTAACACGTTCCTTGCTGCGTCATGCCAGTAGCAAACGATAGAAAATGGAAAAGGCTAGTGCATACTGCCACTAGGCCCACCACTACTGATGAGGTTGTGCTTGTGCCCATGCTATGCAGGATTGAAGGAAAAGCAAAGAGACTGAATATGTCATCATCAAAAGAAGTATATTCAGTTTAAAAATCTAAATAATTATGGTGTTGTCATGGAATGAAAATTTCAATTTTACCACTTTGTACTATTAACTTTTATCCACTTGACTCCCTACACAAATTCTTTGTCGAGAATTTGTAAGCGGACAAAGTGGATTGTTAGAGCATTGGGATATACTTTTCTTTCCTGACAGGGTTTGGTTATGCTTTTAAATCTATTTTGTTTTTGTTATTTAAAAAGTTAAAACCAATCAAATACACTGGCTTTTCAAAGCTGCTTTTTGCCAAAATTGCTTATCCACTAGTACAAAATTGAAAGCTGCTCCCTTTACTTTTACCTAATGTTTAGGTAGGCAACTAAGAAACAATTACCCTCCCGGACTTTTGAACTTCTTCACAATCCACAACCCGCATTAGTTTCTCCATAGTCTACAGCTCACAACAACTTTTCAAAAACTACATCTCAATCAAACACATCCTTAATTACATACTTTGTATATTGCACAAGAGCTATGCTTTCGACCAGGAAAAATATATCATTGGCCTTGTTTTAAAATACTAGGATCGTGCCCGTGCGTTGCTACGGGCAGCAAAAAAAATTCACAATAATTCACAAAGCACGGACAACAGTTACATTTTCAGATTCATTGGTATCTACACTCAAACTTTCATATAATACTTATCCTTTCTTAGCCTTATATAACTCACGACGCGTTTTGTTACGCTATTCAGGGAAAACAAGTTTTGTTGACTGTGAGGCTATTATAAGTTGTATACCACTGTCTGTTGTTGTACAAGCAGTGATTACAAGACTAACTATTATTAGGGAAAATTGGTTTTATAGCACAGGAAGAAGGCGACTTCCGGAAAATACCACTAAAAAATGTTGGCTCCGTAAAATATCATCAAAAGTGTGCGACGTTACCTGAAAATACCATTCCGTCACGGAAGCTGTTCGTGTAGCTCACGGCCTTCGTCCCGGCCATGCACCATCCAACGCACAGGAGTTGAAGCTCCGGGCCAAGGACACCAAGGCCGAGCTCCTCCCGGCCACCGCGCGCATAGGAGCCCAAGCTCCGGTGCTGGCCGCACGCTGGGGCCGCACTCGAAGGTGCGCCGCTGAGGCCGCGCATCCGTCCTTGTGCAGCGCTGCCGTCCTCCTCCAGCTCGTTCTTCTCCCCTTTCTCCCCCTCCTCGCCTCTGGCCGGCGGGCACCACGTCGCCGGCGAGCACCGGCCGGGAGCCCGGCATCCCGCTCCCGAGCGCGCCTCGCTCCTCTCTCCCTCCCCTTTAAAAGCTACGGCTGGCCTCTGCTCAAATCCCAGCCCCGACCTCCATTAGCCGCTGCCACCACCACCGAGTTCCCTCGCCACCGCCGTCGATTTCGCCGCCGGTGAGACGACCCGCTTTGATTCCTCGCGCCCACACCATCCTCTTTGCGTCGCACGCACTTCCCCTCACTCATCTATCGCTCTCTCACATCGTGTAGGGCCGCCGACGGAGCTCGCCGCCGCCGGCCACCAGACCTCGTCGCGCCGCCGCTTGACACCATCGCCTTCCGTTCAAGCTCGGGGGTGAGCTTCTCCGCGTTCTTGCGCTGCTCGTGCTCCTCCTCGCCTGCTGTCCCCCTACCTTCCATTGTCGGTGTTGGCGCTAGGAAGGTCGAGGACCGCCGCCTCGTGCTGGAGCTCGTCGACGAGCGTGGCGACGGCGCGGCGGCGCTGCAACAGCAGTAGCCACGGGCAGCAGGAGGCCGAACCGTTCGCGTCGACAACGAGCAGAGCAGAGGAGCTTGCCTCGGTCACCATGAGAGGAGGAGAGCAGAGCAGAGCCGCCCCCTGAGTGCCGCCGCCGCACTCCGCATGCCAACTAGCGGCTTAGCCATGGCGGGGCCGAAGAAAGGTCTGGGCGCAGCGGCCCGCCTCAAGCCGAGCCCAACTCCGCCCAGTGCTGCTGCTCCCGAAACCCCACGCCCCGCCTAACTCCACTCGGTGCCGCCGCCGGCGATGAGGGTGAGCGCGGGTATGGAGACAAGCGGGGCGTGCGAGCGGAGGAGGCGGAAGAGCGCCGAGAGCGCGCGGGCGTGGGCGAGCGTGAGCGCTGCAGCTCGGAGCGGGGCAGAGGCGGCGCGGGGAGCGCGCACAACGGCACGAGGGGATAGAGACCGGGAGCAGACTGAGAGAGATGAGCCGTGAGGTAGACGAACGGCTTCTGTGACGGAATGCTATTTTCAGATGACGCCGCACACATTCGATGGTATTTTACGGGGCCGGTGTCTTTTAGTGGTATTTTCCGGAACTCGCTTTCTTTCAGTGCTATGAGACCAATTTTCGACTATTATTATACGGGCAACAAAATGAGTGAATAAGCTGTACACAGAGATTGGCAACAAAATGAGTGAATAAGCTGAATAAAGACACTACTTCCTCACTCCACAAACATCTGGACACTGCTTCCTGGGCTGCACTGCACGCCGCTCTTTCACCCGGCCGCTCAACTACGGCGGCTGCGACCCGCTCGCCAACGCTGGCGCCGCGCAGCACAACGCGCCCTGCTCCGGGCTCGCCGGGCTCGACCCGGCCAACTGCACGTCCACACCTTCCTCCTCGACCTCAATGCGCCCTTCGCCGCTCTCGTTGACGTGCCGGCACCAGGGAGGTTCGCCGAGCCTGCGCCGTGCTGCGAGACCCTCGCCGCCGCCGGCTACTGCAGCCAGTAGGACGATGACAGCAAGAATCCGTACACCCTGTGCGATGACCCCGCCAAGCACTTCTACTGAGACGTACTGGTTTAGAGTTCATGAACTCTCGTGGTTATATGGAATAGAAATGGTGCATCTTCTGTGAACATAGATGTAGAGGATGAGTCTAGTATGCAGACTTACGAAAAAAACGCGGCCGGGAGGGGTGAACAGACCCCACCGTTTTTCATTAAGAGGAAGCAACACGGCTTCACCCGGCCGCGAAAAAACCCCCCGAACCCTGGCCCATGCCCGATAGGGCAAGCCTTGCGGCGAGCACAGCGAGGGAGATTTTTTTTCCCACAAGCGGAAATTCGTCACAGTTGGAATTCGAACTCGCGACCTTATGAGGGCGACCATACCTCAACTCCTCTAGCCAACTGACTCGAGGAGCTTTGGTTATGCAGACTTACGAGAACATCAGGATCCCATGCTGAGCCAAGCATGCCCATCGGAGGACCTAGAAAGCTCTCACAAACCTCGCGTGTACGAGATTCATCTGCCTCTCTGCATATAATGAAGAAAAAACATGAAAGAGATTTCATTAAAACCTAAAGTGTCAACAAATAATTTTCATCAGACAGAAATTCACATATTTTTTCAATCAATTCAATGGATAAAGCTGAGGCTCACAAAAGCAATTCTACAAGTTCAGAATAATCCGGTATAGACGACTGACCTTGCCAAAAACCGTATGTAGGACAGTAGGCATTGTTGGTACTCCTGTGGTGATTACAAAGCTAAAGAAGCCGCCAGCTGGGTCTCCAAATGGGCACGTGTCTGTTGATTCCCACATCAGTTGGTTTAGAGCAAACTGATACGTTTCAAGTGGTCATAATACTGAAGCAATCAAAGGTGCACGCTGACCTGCTCCAAATAGGCTTTCTAGCCATGAACTTGCCTATATCAATCTGCAACTTGCCTAGCTCTCCATCTTGGGGTAACTAAATGAGCTAGCAAAATTTAATCAGCATGAAGCACCTTGAGAAGGCAGAGGAATTCGAGTGATTAAAGATATCTTTTTCCCTGAACTCTTGGATTTTGTAACCACTAAGATGGTGTTGCTTTGCTATGTTGGTCTCCAGAAATTGGGAGGGGCAAGATTTAGCATGACTTATTGCACCACCCTTTGATTTTTCACCAAGGTTACATTTTGTGAGAGCATTTTGTTCCATGACTGAAGATTCACATTGTCCATCAGCTGTTGGTTGAGCCGTAGCTAGCATAAGAATACAAGAAAGCAAAACAAAAAATTAGAAAATAGGAGAACAAAAGATATTATCCAGTCTGAGCCTAAGGATCCTGAACATAAAAGTTCTTCTTGAATTTAGAATTTATATAGCCTACTAATTTTACTCGATAAAGTGACTGCTCAATAGTCAATACCCATATAACATAACACTCAATCTATTTTATTTAACATTTTAGCAGTAGATTTTACCCTTGCTCCCCTTTTCTCCGGGCAAACAATAAAGTTGGAAAAGGTACTTTTAATTCTGATGAAACAAATTTTGGAAATCAACTTGAGCTCGAGAACATTGAAAAAAAGAGCCTCATCTTTGAACCATTGACCTCCAACTTTTGTTAAAGCATAAGGCGCTACAATAGCAAAAAAGGCTAACAATTGCAAGTTAATTTATCGATCAACATAGAATGCTAGAAAGAATATATATCCATGTATATGTTAGAACCACCTATAGAGTGGCGGAGCGTGACGTTAAACCAAGGGGGGGCCATTTGGCAAAGCCATGATTAGTTCAATCAAGTTCCGCATCTAGCAAGCCTAATGCATCAATAACTCTTGAGAAGAAACAAAAAAATCACACATAACAAACGGATAAGGACCTGCAGCGGTCCAGGGAGTGCAAGAGCTGTGAGCACAGGCTTTGCGGTTGTAGCATCTCTCGAGCACAGTGGTGCATGGAGGCTAGCTGAGCATGTAGATTGGTTGGTGGTAGTGTCACGACAAGGCAAGCACACGAAGGTGTGTCGGCATCAATGCATTAGAGCATGTCCAATAATAGAGCCCGTTATTGTCTCTTAAGTTTATAAGAGACACCTATAAAATGACTCATATAATAAATTGTCTTTCACTTTGTCTCTTTCCGTGGGTCCATGATCATTTTCTCTGTCTTTCTCTTTCCACTTCATTTACTCTCGCTGCCTAGGAGCGTGTGAAGAGGCGGCTCTTAAACAAGAGCCTCTGCTCCAACTTTTTGCTTTTCTCTCTGTGCCACATAAGCAAACAAAGAGCTATAAGACGCTTGTTGTACTTGCTCTTAGGCGAGCGACAGCGAGCCGCTGCAATCGGATGGATGTTTAGAAGACATGCAGGCATGCAAATTTAGATGTTTGCTGGGTGCATTTGTCCTGGCGAAGGGGGGGCAGGAGCCCCGTATGGTCCTCACGAGGCTCCGCCACTGCTATAGGCTCGGCCAACTCAGGCTACCTTATATTTGCAGTACTGTACTGTTGCTAAACTATATCGGGAAAAGAAATTCTGTGCACAAAGTGAGAACTGGAATACCCCATTGGCAGCTTTGGAGTTTGGATGGAACAAGAATGAGAGCGCAGATATACCACAGTGCCCTGCCTATGTAGCCACTCTCTTCCTGGTTTGTCATCACTCACGTCAGAACCATTTTCTTCCTTTTGGGAGCTGGCCCCCTCAAAATACTCTCTGCAGAAGTGTGCAAAGAAGAAAAATATAACAACTCATTTGGAGTCTGTAATGTATTCATCAATCAGAAACATGAATATAGGAGGAAATCCTGATGCCCTTTTTTTACCATTGTAGAAGGGGGTTTTCTTTATCAACTTTCAAGCATACAGGTTACCAAGAACTCAGTATAGATTCCAACTATCCAAACCAAATAAAAATCCTCCAACAAACTAATGCAAATTTGTGCATCAGGAAACCAGCTGAAACTTTACACCTAGAAACAGAACGAACAGAAGGAGGAGGGATATTCAGTCCTTCGAGGCATGCCTGCGCAGATGTGGGTGGTGCAGCGCCAGGGTCTTCACGAAGGACAGACTCCAAATGAGGGCCAGATCTGGTGACGCACGCTGGGATGCGCCGGCGCATGGGGATGGCGGCCGATGCTACAGATGCAGAAGAGTGGGGAAGTGGTAGTCGCACCGGATGGCAGAGGGTGGATGCGGTCGATGCGGAAGGGTTTGCGGGAGACGACGATGACCCGGGCAGGGCGGGCGAGCTTGAGTGCGCGCGGCCTGACGGGTGGAGCGCGGGGGGCCTCAAGAAGTGACACCGCTCCCATCGCGGCGGCGGCAGAGGAGACGGGGGGACGCGGCGGCGCACCTGGGCGAGGCCCAGCACGGGAGGAAGGGGAGGAAACAGGGTCCTCATCGGCGGGGTGAGCGGAGGGCGAAGGCGATGGGTGCCGCGACGTTAGCGGCGGCACTCCAACATATGATAATTTATAAACATAATAATGCTGCAACTTAAAAAAAACTATAATCTTGCATGACTGACATAAAAAGTGCCAAAACTTTATAGACCATGATGATAATAATCTCGATAGATTGTGCCCGTGTGAACAATGTTTGCACTCGAGTACTCCGCGGTAGGGTACTGCCGTGTTGCAATTGCTAGGAGTATTGCCGTCGCTCGTCGGAATATCAAAAGGCAAGCCGCCGCCTCGAGCCCAGCGTCTTTCGGAGACCACCCGTTTCCACCGTAGCGGCTTTGCCCTGTTCGCCTTGTCCGAGGAGAAGGCCTCCTCTGCCTCGGCGGGCCGCCGTCCCAGCCGCAGCGGCGCGCTCTCCATGGCGTCCTAATCAGCGACAACGCCGCCACGAGCCTGCGGTACGGTTCTTGCCTTATCTCTTCCTTCATCAATTCCAATTCCGTCCGCGGTTGGGGGAGATGCGCTTACCGTCGCACCGTAGTAGTTTCCAGCCATTGGCCATCTCTAATTGGAAGCACATCTTAATTCCTAGGAGCCATTGCTTTGGCCGTAAAGGGACGGATATTGTGGAACTCAGATCTTTTTTCACTCAACTCCAGTGCGTTCAGGTTCCTTTTGCAGTTCATGACGAATGCTGCTTAGTCCTCGATTCATTCGTTGATGGAACCGGATCTTGTGTGGATGCCCTTTTTAGTGATATGCGGTGTACTATGTGAGATTCGTTAGAGCATATTTTCAGAAAACAAATGGCTCTCAGGACTCGAGGTGTCAGACTCTGAACTTGTCCTTGTTAGTCGCCGGACGGCAGCGAGCGCCGGCGAGCAGAACACGAAGGGCGGCGAGCAAGAACACGTGAACAAACTCAACGCGAACACGGTGGGTTTTGGTGCTGCCTGAAAGCGCAGCTTTTCTAATCTTCTATTCTCCTTTTTATTGGAAAGCAAAACAGAGCAGCGCCGATCATAGCGCGCACGTCGCGGAATAGCAGCGCGTCCATCCCCACGCTCCGCAACGGCGTCCATGTCTGCATGCCCAGGTTCGTGGCCGAGCGAGTCTCATGCCATGACCTCCTACGCGCGCGGCGTCCACAACCCGGAGCTCGCGCGCATGCAAAACTGAAACGAAAAACAGATATGCAGTGCAAGCTTATCTACAAATGTCACACAGGGAATATCTAACAAATCTCCTCCTAGTCCCTGTGTGCAAGCTGTACATTACGAACCCCTATTCTGGAACGCAAGTCACAGAAGCATTCACGTCCCAGAGCTTTGGTTAAGATGTCTGCCAGTTGCTCTGAAGTCCCGATGGACTGAATTTGCACCCTGTTCTCCTCAACGCATTCACGAATGAAGTGATATCTTACATCGATGTGTTTGCTGCGGTCGTGGAAGACTGGGTTTCTACTGAGCGCGATGGCGGACTGATTGTCGATCTTCAGGTTGATGGCGCCGGCCTCCTCGCCTCTGAGTTCTGCAAGTAACCGCGCCAGCCAAATTCCCTGGCAGGCAGCTGTCGTCCCAGCAATGTATTCTGCCTCGCATGAGGACAGTGCGACGATCTTCTGCTTCTGAGACTGCCAGGTGATGATGTTGTTGCCCAGGAAGAAGAGGACCCCTGTTGTGCTCTTGCGTGTGTCAACGTCACCGGCCAAATCACTGTCACTGTAACCGACGAGTTGAGCCTCGTTCTTCCTTTTGTAATGGCAGCCGTAGTGCAAGGTGCCGGCGACATACCGGAGCACCCTCTTCACGGCTCCCAGATGCTCGGTGGTGGGGTTCTCCATGAACCGGCTGATGTAGCCCACCGAGTACGCCAGGTCCGGCCTCGAGTTCACCAGATAGCGAAGCGAGCCCACAATGCTTCTGTAAAATGTTGCATCTACAGCTGGGGCTGAGCTCAACTTACTGAGTTTGAGGCGCGGCTCCATTGGTGTGCAGCTCGACTTGCATCCACTCAAGTCAGCTGCCTCCAGAATCTTGGCGGCGTATGCACTCTGGCACACGGTGATCCCCTCCTCCGACTGAGTGACCTCCAAACCGAGGTAGTAGTGGAGGAGTCCCAAGTCGCTCATCCTGAATGTGGACTTCATCTCCGCCTTGAATGTGTCGATGTCGACTTGGTGGCCGCCCGTGATCACAAGATCATCGACGTAGACACCCACGACTAGGCGGCGTGCGCCCGCGCCGCGAAGGTAGACAGCATGCTCGGAGGTGCTCCTCTGGAACCCGAGTTGGATTAGGGACTCGTCGAGTTTGGAGTACTAGGCGCGTGGGGCTTGCCGGAGTCCGTACAGGGCCTTGACCAGGTGCAACACCTTGTGCTCTTGACCCCGGATGATGAAACCGGGTGGCTGCTCGACGTACACCTCCTCCTGAAGCACTCCGTTCAGGAACGCCGACTTCACGTCCATATGGTGGACGGCCCATCCTTGACAGGCGGCGTGCGCGAGCAGGAGCCGAACTGATTCCAGACGCGCGACAGGGGCAAAAACCTCGTCAAAGTCGATGCCTTGCCGCTGTACGTAGCCCTTTGCGACGAGGCGGGCCTTGTGCTTGGTGACGATGCCGGCGGCGTCCTTCTTAGCCTTGAACACCCACTTGAGGCCAATTGGCCTGGTACCCGCCGGCGGCTCAACCAGTCTCCATGTGCCGCTGGCCTCGATGGAGGTCATCTCGTCGAGCATGGCGTGGCGCCAGCAGTCGTGGCGCATTGCTTCTTCGAAGGAGGCTGGCTCGGCGTCGCTTGCCAGCAGCAGGCGCTCCTCCAGATCACGGTGGGCGAGCTCGGGCATCTCAGCTTCCCCGAGCACGTTGTCGATGCGGCGGAAGCGGAGAGGAGCGTCGTCGTCGTGATCAGCGTCGAGATAGTCCTCCATCCCGGCTCCTGGTGGAGATGCGAACTCCACTTGAGGATGTGCCAAGGAGCCGGGTGCTGGTGGAGTGTTGTGGGTTGCCGGTGAACCAGCCATGGGCGCCCCCGAAATTGAGGACGCGGCTGCGCCTGATGGACCTGGGGACGCCGCGCCCGATGGAGCCGGGGACCCCGAGCTTGACGCAGGGGAGACCTCCGTAGTCGTTCTGGAGGTGATGATCACGGAGGGGTCCTGCTGGTCCAGCTCCTCGATGATGAAGTCGTTCGGCTCAGCGGGATCCGCTGCAGACCATGCCCACGCCGCTGCTTCGTCGAAGACGATGTCGCGGCTGATGTGGACACGTCGCGTCGAAGGGTCATAAACCCGGTAGGCCTTGGACCCCGGCTCGTAGCCGACGAACACCATGCGGCGGCTGCGGTCGTCGAGTTTCTTCTGGTGCGGCGTGTTCACCTTCGTGTGGGCGATGCAGCCAAACGTCCTCAGGTGCTGGATTGACGGCGTGTGCCCGTTCCAAAGCTCGTAGGGGGTGCGCCCGCCGATCGCCTTGCAGGAGGATCTGTTCAGGAGGTAGACCGCCGTCGACACCGCCTCCCCCCAGAACACACCAGGGAGAGACTTGGCCTTCATCATGCTTCTGGCCGTGCTCACCACGGTTTGGTTGCGGCGCTCGACGGTGCCGTTCTGTTGAGGAGTGTACGGCACCGTGAGCTGCCTGCGAATGCCGAGTTGGGCGCAGTAGTTGACGAAGTCGGAGGCGGCGAACTCTCCGCCACGGTCAGTGCGGAGCATCAGCAACTTCTTGCCGCTCTTGCGTTCCGCCGCAGCCTGGATGTTCTTGATGGCGGTGGCCGCGGCGTCTTTGGATGGCAGCAGGGAGAGCCACATGAAGCGTGAGTAGTCATCGACAAGCAAGAGGAAGTACTTGTTACCACTCGGGGTTGCCGGAGTGATGGGACCGCAAATGTCTCCATGGAGGAGCTGGAGCGGCTCCGTGGAACGCCAGAGCGCCTTCTGAGGGAAGGGCGTCCTCCTCTGTTTGCCGGCGAGACAGGCGTCGCAGACTTGCTGCACCTGGTCAATAACGGGCAGCCCGCGGACCAGCTCCTCGCGCCCCATCTTGCGCAGCGCGGCGAAGTGGATGTGGCCGAACCGCTGGTGCCACCTCCAGGCGTCGTCGTCCATGCGCGCCGCGAGGCACACCGGGCGCGCGATGGTGACGTCGAGGTTGTATAGCCGGCCTGGACACCGAGGGATCTTGGCGAGTAGGCGCCGGTCTTCATCTCGCACCCGCATCACGCCGTCCTCCACCAGCACCTGGTACCCGCCTTCGTCGAGTTGCCCGACGGAGATGATGTTGGCGGTGAGGCGAGGGAGGAAGTAGACGTTCCCGAGCGCCCGGTGCTCGCCATTCTTGCAGTGGAAGAGCACCGTGCCGGTGCCCTCGATGCGGGCGACGGAGCCATCCCCAAATCGCACGGCGCCGGTGACGCCGGTGTCGAGGTCGGCGAACGCGGCGCGGGACCCGGACATGTGGTTGGACGCACCGGTGTCCAGGATCCAGCGCGTTGGGTCTCGATCCGCCGCATCGTCGAGCTCGGGGTGGACCTTCTTCTCCAGGATATGGAGCTCAGGGAGCGCCGCAGGTGAAGGCGGCGGCGACTCGGCAAAGTGCGGCGGCTGCGGCGGAGGTGAGACGTCCTCTTCCTGGGCCACATCGATGGCAAGCATCAGAGTGGCCTCCTCTTCTTGGGCCACATGGGCCTGTTGGGCTGGCTCCTCCTTCTTCTTGCTGGGGCAGTCGCGGGCCCAGTGGCCCTTCTTGCCACACCGCGGACAGGGATCGTCCGGCGGCGGGCGCGCAGAGGTGCGGCCGCCGGAGCCGCGTCCGCGGCCTCGGCCGCGGCCCCTTCCTCGTCCGCCGGAGCCAGAACCACCATAGCCAGGCTCCGACGCCTTCTTCTTGTATTTCTCCACCCACTGCTCCTCAGTGAGCAGCAGTTTGCCGCTCGCGGTGTGCGCCGGAGCGGGCTCGACGTCGTCAGCGGCTTTGAGGCGGCCAGTGACCTCCTCGATGGAGAGCTGAGAAATGTCAAGCAGGGTTTCGATGGAGATGACCAGTTGCTTATACCGTGGGCGAGCGACGCGCAGGTACTTGGCCACCACTTTCTCGTCAGGCTCCGGGTCGCCCAACGTCGCCAGGCGCTGCACGATGCCGGTCAAACGCAAGGCGAAGTCCTCGATGAGTTCACCGTCGCGGAGGGCGATGGACTCGTACTCGGTGCGGAGGTTCTGTGCCGTTGCCTTCTGCACACGGTCGTCGCCGATGCGGAGAGTCTTGATGGCCTCCCAGGCTTCCTTGGCGGACTGCTTGGCCACCAGGATCGGGATCATCTCCGCCGGAACTCCGCTGCAAATCGCGTCGAGCGCGCTGCGGTCGTCGTCGTAGTCGGCGTCGGCGAACTTGACGGCGTCCCACAGGTGGCGCGCTTGCATCTTCAGCTGCATGCGAAGCGACCACTCATGGTAGTTCGTCTTCGTCAATTGCGGCCAGCTGCCGGAGCTCCCACCATCTCGGATGATGCGCTCGATGACGACTTCCCGCGGACGGCGTGCATCCCGGGTGCGCGAGCGACGTGCGTCGCGCGTGTGCGATCGGCGCGGTGGAGAACGGCTTGAGGAGGGCGTGCGCTGCGGCGTCTTGTCTTTCGGCGAGCGTGGCGGGGTCTTGCTGCTCCCCGACGTGCCGACCTTGATCGGCGGCGGCGTCTGGCCACGACGCGGTGGCGTCCGACCACGGCGCGGCGGCGATGTCATTGCGGCGCAAGTCCCTTCTTACGGCTCTGATACCACTTGTTAGTCGCCGGACGGCGGCGAGCGCCGGCGAGCAGAACACGAAGGGCGGCGAGCAAGAACACGTGAACAAACTCAACGCGAACACGGTGGGTTTTGGTGCTGCCTGAAAGCGCAGCTTTTCTGATCTTCTATTCTCCTTTTTATTGGAAAGCAAAACAGAGCAGCGCCGATCATAGCGCGCATGTCGCGGAATAGCAGCGCGTCCATCCCCACGCTCCGCAACGGCGTCCATGTCTGCATGCCCAGGTTCGTGGCCGAGCGAGTCTCATGCCATGACCTCCTACGCGCGCGGCGTCCACAACCCGGAGCTCGCGCGCATGCAAAACTGAAACGAAAAACAGATATGCAGTGCAAACTTATCTACAAATGTCACACAGGGAATATCTAACAGTCCTGACGTGCAGTGTGTAGGAAGCATGTGATTGATTTCGATATGTTAGTCTCTTGGAACATATATTTTTACATGTTTTTGTACTTACGTTCTGGACTTCTGACCAATAGTGCATATCTCATTGCTTATTAAATATTTGAATTGATCTACTGCAGTGAAAATGACATTCTTGTCCTGATTTGAGAGTGTACTGATTGGATTCGCTTTCTGTGAGATATTTTGGACCTGCTTGCCAAGTTAGTTCGTTTCTTTCATTTGGATTTCCTCAGTGTACTTGACTTCAATATTTCTCACGGGTCGCAATCTTTGTCTCCTTGCCTTTTTCAGAGCAGAGTCATGCTTTATCATAATATGTTTACATGCATCTTGTTCAGAGGAACGGTGTGAAGTTTCTTTCTTCATTTTGTCAAGTTGGGAATAGTAATACTGAATTTGCTCTATTCTTTTAGTTTTATCATATTATAAGAGAATCTTATCTATGTCTGGTAGAAGTTGAGTTCAGACTTGAGAGGAAACACAGTTCTTTGCTGTGTTTGTAAAAGAAAGAAGTGTTCTTAAGAACTCTTTCCACTTAATTCAGTTTGATCGTGTTTTCTTTACCTAATCAAATGACCCCTCAAAATATTCTTCAAGGGCGCTGGGTCAAACATGGGGATGATAGAATAAGAACAAACATGAAGCTTGGATGTATGCACTTGGAAACAGAGTAACCAGAGTCTACACCAACTAACAGTGTGCATTAGTTTAAACAGTCTAAACTTTTTTTTTGAAAAGTTAAACAGTCTAAAATCTGGGGTGTTAGTTCAAAGAGTCTAAACGTCTACCCCTTTTGGCCCAATGAATAAAAGCCCCCTTTTAACCATAAAAAGTACAAAAAAAATTATTAATTTATTACCTAAGTTTATATTCTTTACATGTGTATGCCTGTACCTTTCATCATTTGGTTAGTAGTGCAAAAGAAAATGGCATCTGCATGCTAATTGAGCATGTGTTCTTTGTGTTTAGCTGTCGCATTCGCTCTTCTCCATTAGGTTGGATATTATCTCACATGCTAACTTGAGTGCCAAGTTACCTCCATTAACATCCAACGTGTTTCCTAAATTCCATTGACTGCCAAATTCCAAATCTTTTTTATCAGGATTGATTGTATTGATTCTTTAACATTTTTTTATCTTTTCTGTTCCAATGTTTGACAGTCGAGATCAATCATTTGTTATGTTCTGTTCTGCTTGTTTGCCAATGTCAAACTTGGCTGCCAAGCCTTCCTTTCCTTGTTTCCTCAGGGCTTATAGACCTCCAACTTTACAGCCTTTATAAGATTGAGCACATTGACTGATACATTTTATCACATACCTTGTTCAGAAGCAGAGCCTAAGGTTTCGTGTATGATGCCAAGCATGGATGAAGCCCTTCTTGGCAATGGTGTTCAGAAGACCGGAGGGGTGGGAGAGAACCTGGTGCTGCCTGAGGTCAGAAAGCAGCTGCACCTTGCTGGGCCACTCATTGCCGCATGGATCCTGCAGAACATCGTCCAGATGATATCTGTCATGTTTGTTGGTCACCTCGGTGAGCTTGCACTCTCCTGTGCCTCCATCGCCACCTCTTTTGCAGGTGTTACTGGCTTCAGCTTATTGGTATGTTATATAAATTCAAAGCCTTTCTCATATGCTTGACCTCCTGAATGATTATAAGGAGTTCAATAGCAGAGTGTATTTTTTTTGTTTGATCATTTCAGTCTGGCATGGCAAGCAGCTTGGACACACTGTGTGGGCAAGCCTTTGGGGCAAAGCAGTACTATCTTCTCGGTATCTACAAGCAGAGGGCCATCCTTGTTCTCACTCTGGTGAGCCTTGTGGTTGCTGTTATCTGGTCGTACACTGGCCAGATCCTTCTAGTCTTTGGTCAGGACCCAGAGATTGCAGCTGGAGCAGGGAGCTACATCCGATGGATGATTCCAGCGCTGTTCGTGTACGGGCCACTGCAGTGCCATGTCCGATTCCTACAGACGCAGAACATAGTCCTTCCAGTGATGCTGAGCTCTGGTGTTACAGCGCTTAGCCATCTGCTAGTGTGCTGGCTGCTGGTGTACAAGATTGGTCTGGGAAACAAGGGTGCTGCCTTGGCCAATGCCATTTCGTACCTGACCAACGTCTCCATCCTGGCAATCTACGTCAGGTTTGCACCAGTCTGTAAGAACACCTGGAGAGGGTTCTCGAAGGAGGCTTTTCATGACATCCCCAGCTTCTTGAGGCTTGGTGTTCCATCTGCACTGATGGTTTGGTCAGTTTTTGAATCCCTCTATTGCAGATAGATTTTTTCTATTTATTATCTCTAATTTAATTGAATACCACATGCACACAGCTTGGAGTGGTGGTCATTTGAGCTCCTGGTGCTTCTTTCTGGACTCCTCCCAAACCCAAAGCTTGAGACATCGGTTTTGTCGATTTCGTAAGTTAACTTTTCATGGCACATTTCAAATGTTGCTTGCCCTTTCTTGATTCTAACGCTTCAATTTCTGCAGCTTAAACACAGGCTCTTTAGCGTTTATGATCCCTTTTGGGCTTAGTGCAGTCATAAGGTCAGATTGAACAAATCACTCCCAAACCTTACCATGCCATGTTGATCAACTGATTCTTGTGCCACTGATACGTTTCCTTCCCCCCCCCCCCTATAGCACCCGTGTTTCAAATGAGCTTGGTGCTGGACGACCCCAAGCTGCCCATCTGGCTACCCGTGTGGTCATGGTGCTGGCTATCGTGGTTGGCATATTAATTGGACTGGCTATGATTTTGGTGCGCAATTTATGGGGATATGCATACAGTACGGAGGAGGAAGTGGTGAAATACATCTCCAAAATGATGCCGATACTGGCTCTGTCATTCTTGTTTGATTGCGTGCAGTGTGTTCTTTCAGGTAAACATAGATCGACGGTCCTTTAAAATAACCAAAGTTTGCAAATTCAGTGAACCTACTGATATTATTTGTTGATCTGTTCTTATATTATGAATGCATTTATCTACATGTATATTATGAATGCATTTGTTGCTTTTGGAACATTAACACTTAGAGAATGACTAACAATTAGGGATTCTTGATATTTTCCCAGGTGTTGCTAGGGGTTGTGGGTGGCAAAAGATTGGTGCTTGTGTTAATCTTGGTGCGTACTACCTTATTGGAATTCCAGCAGCCTTCTGTTTCGCCTTCGTTTACCATCTAGGTGGAATGGTATTTTCCTATCCGAAGTACCCTTACCATAAGTTCTATTTCAACTTTTATTACAATGTTGGGATGAAGAATCCTTTCTAAATCAAGGGTTTGATTGTCTAGGGACTTTGGCTAGGAATAATCTGCGCACTCGTCGTCCAGATGCTATTGCTTCTCACAATTACTTTGTGCAGCAACTGGGAGCAAGAAGTAAGCAAATCAACAAAACTTCATGCATGCCCAGATACTGTTGATTTAGTCGGTTTCACTGTGTTTGCTCATTCCATGGCCTCGGTCTTTTGTGGTTTCTGCAGGCTTTGAAGGCAAAGGACAGAATTTTCAGTTCATCCCTACCAGTAGACATGACGACATGACACGCACAAGCCACACGATTTTTGTTTTGAAGTAAAAGCCACACGATTTTGTTGGAGGCTATGGCCAACGAACTTTGACAAGGAACTCTTTCAAGACTTGCTCCCTCGAGCAGGGACTACTTTTCTCCACGGCATCATAATGATACTATGTTCTAGGAAACATCAGCGGAAAATTGATTCAAGTCAAATTTGCTGATAGGGGTACCACAATATATCAATGATAGAATTGTTTTGTAATTTCTGGATTAAATATTATTTAAAAGTTAAAAGATTCTGGATTATGACCTCATTAGTAAGCATAGTACTTGGTGTTCGGGAAGTCAAATGTTGTTCGATGGGTCCATGCTAACCATCCGAAACATCTGTTCTGATTCAAAATTAATTTTGATTCCAACTCTGTGTATTAATATGAAAGTGAAAGTGATTCAGGGCATTACCACACTGACTGTTGTCTTTCCACTGCTAGTCTTTTTCAATCAAAATACAAGAGCATATGGATACAATCCTAGAACAGGCATCGATCAAACCTCTTCATAGAAGAGGCATAAGTCTAAAATTATTAGATCGCATATAAAATTTAAAATTTAAAATATATAATGCGTAATCTAAACGGTCATGGGTAAATAAACAATATTGTAGAAGCAAAACAGATGGAGTTGTACAATAAACAAGGGGTATGGAAAGAGGGTATACAATTAATCATCCGCCCTTGGATTATGTAATCACACTTTTGCAAATCCCTTCTCCCACTCTCCATGTGCCCTCCCCTTGGATGTTGATCCAATAGCCCAAATTGAAGTTTGCATAGTTTCTATGAATAGGTTGGTTTGCATCTAATATGTTCTCTACTAACTAATGTAATGTATAGGGAAGGAGGGTCAAAAGGCGAACGAGCAACACCTACGGTATTGGCACGCCGTGGAATGAGCACTACATTCCATCGGTCTTGGGCTCTTGGCACGCCTTTTGCTCAAAATCGGATTTCAGTCAAAAGCCGAGTGACCAAAACCATGTCATTATGATGCTGTGGAGAAAAATAGTCCCTGCCTCGGCGAGCAAGTCTTTAAGAGCAAAACCAAGTCATGGTCCATTAAAAAATTCAGAAATTTCAATAAACCTTAAAAGGCTCACGTGCGCATTAGAAAGGGGTGCAGACCTTAACCTACTTTTCTATTAGAGAAGTGAGATCACCGAAATAAATTTATTATCTTCACTCATTCAAACTATATGACGAGCGAACTGAGCATAGCTCATCTGGCAAGGTTTCTTGTTGTGGAACCTGCTCACCAGGATTTGAGTCCTCGACTCGGCACTGGTGCTTGTTTGGTAGGCGGCATGCTCGTCGATAGCGAGGTGCTAGTGGCGACTTCGTCAATTTTGAGGATCTTCCGACTCCGTCAATCTTAACAATCTGCCGACTCAGTCTCTCGGCACTTGGGATGGAGATCTACTCTCATATTAAGTGTGCGTGCGTTTGTGATCGTCTGCATATGTACTGTGTTCTGCAAAAAAACTATGTGATGAAGAAGAAGAAAAACACACAACATGCGCGGGTTCTTTTGTAGTTCTACTTTTTTATAACTTGGGATATAAATCTGCGAGATATAAAAATCTAATCGGTTTAAATTGCGATCACGACGTGAGACTGTGCGGCTCCTCTATGTATATACACGGCCCACCGACCTCTACCAAAATATATCTGATCAAGTTTGGGTTTTTAATTATCTCGTCTCTTTCTGTGTTGCCGTAGTCTTCTCTATCCCAAGTGCCGACATGCCACATGCACTTGCGAATATGAGAGTAGATCTCCAGAATTCTTCATCTTTAAGATACTGCATTGAGAGAGATGGTGCATAAGATTTTGGGAAGCCCTCCGCGTGACTTTTCAATGTCTTCAGCATGTCTTTACAATCAATTCCCCCATCACGCGGGTTAGCGGTCTTCGTCATCAACAACTGCGGCAGTTCGTCGTAATCAACGTATCTGCTCCTTTCAAAACTTCCTCGTTCGCAAACGCTAAGTGTGTAGTGTACTCCCTCCGTACTCGAAAAAAAAATCGTTTTGAACAAAATTTGGGTCAAACATTAAGAATATAAATCATAAATAATAATTTTTAAGTTGTTGAGTTTCAAAATACAAAAACCATAAGAATAGATTTGTCTTGAAAAATATACTTCTATAAAAATATAAATATATCGCTTTGTGATAAATATTTTATAAAAGTAAGAAATAAAAGTTAAGATTTTGGAGACCTTCCCTGTCCAAAACGACTTCCTATTTATATACTCCCTCCTTCCCTGTTTATAAGGCATACACGTATATCAAGATTCAAACTTTGTCATCTTTGACCAATAATTTGACTATTAAATTTTTATTTTTATAATGCAAATTTCATATGATTGGATTCATAATCAAATATATTTTACAATGATTATAAGTTTATAATCAAAAGTGATATAATATATGATAAATAAATGGTCAAAGTGTTGTTTAGAAGACCGTGTCATGTTCCACCATGCCTTATAAACGGGGAAGGAGGGAGTATATGGAAGGAGTGTCTGTGATTTTATCTGTTTCTTAAATATGTATCCTGAGAGTCTGGTTATGCTGTTAATGCTTTCCAGTAGATCTACGCATCCTAGTTTCGGTGCTTGTCATTCTTTCAAAATTTAATACTGCTATTGCCTAATTACTGAACATAAGTCTACACATCTTTTAGGGCGTGGACTCCATGCAGAGTCAGCGTCAGCTTTGACTGGCTTTCCCTCAACGTACGCCGCGGTAAACGAACAATTGCCCATCTTGTCACTTGTCATGCTTTACACCTAATAACCAATGACCAGTTCTGCATTTCCAAGAAAAATTTCTAAACGATGTTGACAGGACTGCACTACATTATTTCGTAAGAAAGACGTTCTACCAATCAACTCATCATAACACTCGATCAGAAGATTGCCTTTACCTGTCTCTCGGGCGGCGTTTCCAGCCATGGCCATCGTGCTGCTCCTTCTCCTCTTGCCGCTCGCCGATGCCGAAACGGCATGGCCGTTCTGCGGCAACGGAGGCAACTACACGGCGGGGAGCGACTACCAATCCAACCTAAATCAGCTGTCGGCAGCCCTCCCCAGGAGCGCCTCGTCCAACACGACCCTCTTCGCCACGGGCACCCCCGGCACGGCCCCGGACACGGTCTACGCCCTCGCGCTCTGCCGCGACAGAAAACGGGAAACTCCTGACGGCCAAAAATCGTCAAGAAAGCCTGAAATACCGTCAGAAATATGATTCCTGACGGCTCACCATCAGGAATTCGCCGACAGAAGTCCATTGTCAGGAAAAGTGAAGTTCTCCTGTCGGTTGGCCGACATGAATCCTTTCCTGTCGGTAGTTCCTGACGGCCTTCATGAGGATGCCTTGAAAGATCAATTCCAGACGGTAAAAACCGTCAGGAAGTCAGATAAAAGAGCTAAAAAAATATATACATGCATGCAGACCTACATCCGAGATTACAATTTCACAGTTCCAGCAAATCCAATTTGTATGATAGTTTCATATACATGTCTTTTACAATTTATACATACAGACGTTGGCATCCATCAAGTTATTTCCTAAAAATGACTACTGCACCACATATACATCTTTTCAGATATGTAGAGAACTTAATATATCATAGTGCTTAAAATTCTATATACAACTCCTTGTATCTATGACTCCCAGCTGGTTTTGTTAACTTCTAATCTACTCAAATAAGTCAAATAAAAGGTAACTGAAAGTTAACCTTGAAATTGAATTGTAGTGACATAAAGGATGACAGTTTGTGCTAACTTTGTTCTGCTGTATTTTTGTACCTGATGAAGAACCAAATTAACTCAATCATATTGCAGCCATGTTCAAGTTGTCAAAACTGAAAGGAACTTTCGACCTAAGGCAGAGGATGCATATTACAAACTTAAATTCAGTAAACACCAACAATGAATAAATGATCTAAAGTCTTATGACAGTTTGGTTTGGCACAAATCTACTTACATAGTTACATGAGAAACTTTGGGGTGAGTACCTACAATATATATTCAGATCAAACATCAGCAATACCTACAATATATTCAGAGTACAAATTTAATCCATCAGAATTCAGAATCCAAATTTGGGACATAGAAATGCTAGAATCATTAAATTGCAATGTTCGAAAAAGATTATATCTAACCTAGAGATTGAATTCAGCCCAACAATGAATTTGACATGATTAAGTGGCTGCTGCTGCTATGCATGCTGGTTACACCAAGTAACGTGGAGGTATAGAGCAAATTTTGAGTAGCTAGCATGTACCATGCTAATTAATCCACCAGTAAGAACAACCTCAAGTCATGTCTAGGAAAACTAAGAAGTACTACATAATAGAGGTACTCACCTTCTAGGAAAACTGAGAAGTACTACATAATAGAGGAACTCACCTTCTAGACTATATCATTAAGAACATAACATAGTCAATGTTAGAACTAACTTCCATTACCACAATTGTACATCATTTATTCACTTTCATTTCACCAACAAGATTATAACACAATCATGAAATGAAATAATTGGCATCCACTGTATGAAATATATCCACAAATGCAATTATTTCAGAGAAATACACACTAGATGCTACACTTGCAAAAAAGTTTAATGTCCTAGTCTTATCATTGGATCTCAACAGTATCTATCATACACGACAAGTGAATGGTGTTTATTTATACAAATTACTTAACAACAATATCGTACAAGCTTATTTTGCATATTTTAATTCCCTCTGATAGACAAGTAAATGGTAAATGTATTCCTGTTGGGAAACATAGAAAAACATGTAGAAAATCTCACCAGAACAATATAGTTTGCAGTCAAATCTTTACTCAGTCACCTAGAGAGAAATTAACACCACGGAAGAGAAAATGTACCATATGGTGCTGAGGAAGACGGTCTTGATGGGCACGCATCCAGCCTCATCGAGCGCCTGATGGAGAGCACGGACTTCTGTCCGGCTCGGCGGCGGCGGCGCAACCAAATCTGCGCACGACTTCCATCTGCGAGGCGCGCAGCACCCGCACCTTTTGCACCTCCTCCACCGCTAGGCTCGCTGCTGCCAAAACTGAGTCCGCGCCCCGCTTGTCCAGTGCCGGCGACACCGGCGACGCAAGCGAGATCCGGGAAAACTCGAAGGCGACCCCTAGCTTCCGGATCTGACTTGGAGGGGAGGACACCATGGGGCAGCATGGACTAGACCTCGAAGCCGGTCAGGCAGCGAGGAGTGACGTAGGGAGCGACGACGGCTTCCAAGGCCGGGGAGATCGCAATCGGCGGCGGTGGCGGAGGTCCGATTTGGAGAGCGGAGAGGATTAGGTTTGGGAGGAGAAGCAGGTTCCTGTCGTTTTTTTTCTTTTGGGCTGGGTGATTTGGTGCGGGGCTGCGGGTGCTAGGCTGGGCATATTGGGATCCTGACGGTCGGCCTCTACCGTCAGCAGGCTCCCCGTTTCTGGTAGTGCGGGGACATCGGCGCCTCCGCCTGCAACACCTGCGTCGCCACGGGCTTCCAGGACACGCAGCAGTTCTGCGCGTTTGCCAAGGACGCCGCCGTGTACTATGACTCCTGCCTCCTCTGCTTCTCCAACACAAACTTCATCGCGACCGCCGACAACGATGTTGTGATGATCCTCATGAACACCAAGAACTTCACGGGGAACGCCGACTCCATGAGGCTCATGCTGTTCACGCTGCTGAATGACACGACCCAGCAAGCGGCCGGCAGCTCGACGAGGTTCACGACCGCGCGCCTGGACATCAGCTTGCTGCCGACGATGTACTGCCTCGTGCAGTGCATGCCCGACCTCGCCGCCGGCGAGTACGCGGCGTGTCTGCGGGACTTCCTGCAGCTGACGCTCCGGTACCTCGACGGGAAACAAGGAGGTCGGCTGATCGGGGTTCGGTGTAACATGAGGTACGAGATCTACCCTTTCTACAATGGGGACCCGATGCTGCGTATTATCTCACGGGCCCCTGCAGTACCGGCGATCAATAGCACGCCGCCGGGAACGCCTATCACAGTGTTTCCGCAGCCGCCACTGCCGCCGGCGTCAGTCCCGGCCGGTCCAGCACAAGAACACAGAGACAGAGGTACGTAAGCCATCCTACGTTTTTTAGTTGCTTTTGATTGTTTGTTTAGATTAAGGCCCGAAAGGATACTTCCACGTGTAAGACGTTGGCAGATAGATAATTTAGACCAGAGTGTTAAATACACTAGTGACCCTTCAACTTATAACGAGGTGCCATTTAGGTCTACGAAGTTGTAAAATTGAAATTTGGCACCCTGATCTTTTTAAGTTGTGTCACTTAGATCCACACCTCATGACGTGGTGTCACACGACATAAATATATGAAAAAAAACCTGAGTTTCGTCATTTTCTACCTTCACATTCTAGAGGGAGAGATAGAGAGAGGAGGCAGGGCACGCCTGAGTGCCAGCAGCAGGGAGGGGTGCGCCGCCGTGGTGTCCTCCTCCTCCAACTCTGGGGAGCACGAGCGCGAGGTGGGCACCGAGGACGACGGGTTGCGTGCAGAGGACAGCAGCGGCGCGTGCTGGTGGCGAGGAGGTAGCAAAGGCTGCGTGTGCATGGTGGAGTGCAGAGGCGGGCGAGCGGCGTGGAGGTTGGCGGCTCGCCGGAGGCGGGCGTGTGGGGCATGGAGGCTGGTGGCTCGCATTCACGAGAGGCGTGCTCGCGACGTGGAGGCCGGTGGCTTGCAGCCACGGGAGGGGCTCTTGCAGCGGTGCGTGTTGGGGCCAGGGCATCTGGCGGCGGCGCACAGGCGGGCTCTGCGGGGCAGCGCACGGGCGGGCTCTGCGCGGCAGCACGTAGGCTCGGTCCCATGACGGCGCGAGTGCAGGCTAGGGAGGGGAGCTCACAGCAGGTTGAAGCGCCGCTCCCTCGCCCAGCGGGCTACAGCGCGCGGCGCGAGCCAGGGGCGGCGGTTGGAGCAGAGGCGGCGGCATAGGCAAGACGTGGAGGTGAAAGGAGGCGAGGAGGATGTAGATATAGAAGATGATAAAACTCAAAGGTTTCTTTTCATATAATCATGTCATGTGGCGTCACGTCAATGGATATGGACCTAAATGACACAACTTAACAAGTTATGTTGGAATCGGAGGCGACAAGCGACGAAGGAACACGATCAATCAAGCACACGGGACACACGATTTACGTGAAAAACCCTCCTAATGCGAGAGGGAAAAACCACGGGCGCCAGCCAGCAAACACTTCACTATTTTTAGAGTCTGTTACAATGCCGTATGGCGGCTTACAAGAGATGAATGGAGTAAGCTTTGTTCGGGCCTCCGCTTCGCTATGGCAGAAGTCGGCCAGCCCAATATGAATTTGGAACATATTCAACAAACTCCACCTTGAGACAAATTCTCTTGCAGCATCTTCACTTCATCCTGAACATCATGAAGAAAAATATAACTGGCGCCAAATAGCCTCTTGGGCTAATTAATTAAACCAACTAAGCTTGAGCACAGCTCAAACTTAGCAACAGGAACTGGTTTAGTCATCATATCAGCTGGATTATCATGAGTGTTGATCTTGCATACCTTTAGCTTACCTTCCTCGACCACATCACGTACATAATGATACTTGATGTCAATATGCTTTGTCCTCTCATGAAACATCTGGTCTTTGGTAAGGTAAATAGCACTTTGACTGTCACAATATAAATCAATGCACGAATCAGCCCCAACTAGCTCAGAGTACAATCCTTTGAGCCAAATTAATTCCTTGCACGCCTCAGCAATAGCCATATATTCTGCCTCAGTAGTAGACAAAGCCACAACAGACTGCAAAGTAACCTTCCAGCTCACAGCACAACTGCCAACAGTGAACACATAACATGTGAGCAACCTTCGCCTATCAACATCAGCAGCAAAATCTGAATCAACATAGCCAATAAGTCCCTTCTCAGTTCTGCCAAACTTCAGGCAAGAATCTGCAGTGCCTCTGAGGTACCTAAAAATCCACTGAACTGCCCTCCAATGTTAGCACACTGAGCAGCTGACAATCTAAAATGGGTTGCAATAGGAGTACTGATAGGCTTAGCATCATTCATGTTGAAACGCTGAAGAATTTTCTGAATATAATTCTGCTAACTAAGAAATAGCACACCAGATTTTCTATCTCTAGTAATTTCCATGCCTAAAATTTTCTTAGCAGCACCAAGATCTTTCGTGTCAAATTCGTTACTCAACAATTTCTTTAACTTAGCAATTTCGACTCTACTCTTGGCAGCAATCTATATGTCATCAACATAAATGAGCAAATAAATAGGCGATCCATTAACATGCTTGATGTAAACACAGCTATCAAATTTAGACCTCTTAAAACCATGCGACAGCATAAATGAATCAAGCGTTTTATTCCACTGACGAGGGGACTGTTTCAAACCATACAAGGATCTCTTCAACTTGCACACAAAATTTTTCTTGCCTGGCACTATGAATCCTTCAGGCTGGTCCATGTATATATCATTCTCAAGTTCACCATGCAAAAATGCAGTTTTCACATCTAACTGCTCAAGCTCAAGATCATGTGCAGCAACAACACTAAAGAATATACGAATGGAACTATGCTTTACCATAGGAGAGAAAACATCATTATAATCAATACCAGGAATTTGACTGTAGCCCTTCGCTACTAATCTTGCCTTATACTTTGGAGGCTCGCTTGGAGATAAACCCTCCTTTCTCTTAAAGATCCACTTACAGCGGACTGTCTTCTTCTTCTTTGGCAATGGTACAACATACCAAGTATGATTCTTCTCAAGTGACTGCATCTCCTCATGCATAGCAGAAATCCACTTCTCTTTTTCACCATAATCAATGGCCTCAACATATGCGACTGGCTCATGTGAATTCTCCACCTGTTCAGCATAACTCAAAGCATAATATGTTAGATTACACTCTTCAATAAGATGTTTAGGAGGTCCACAATTTCTCTTTGACTTGCGCTCAGCAATAGGTAATTCCTCCTCTTGCTGCAAATGAGAAGGTGAGTTTTGCTGAACACTATCATGAGCCTCAGAATCATCAGCATCATTTCCTGATCAGTAATAGACTCCTGCGCACCTAACTAATCATCTAGAAGCTCCACCTGTATACTGACATGCTGCTGTGCAACATCATCACTATCTGAAACATCTGAGGACAAACTGTCAGTAAACATCACAGATTCATTAAAAACAACGCTCCTGCTTATGAAAGTCTTTCCTGTTTCTGAATTCCACAATTTATATTCTTTGACTCCAGAACCATAACCAAGGAAAAGACACTTAATAGCTCTAGGCTCTAATTTTCCATTATCAACATGTGCATAAGCAGTGCATCCAAATACTTTCAACTGTGAATAATCAGCAGGTGTGCCAGACCATACCTCAACAGGAGTTTTCTTATTTAATTTAATAGAAGGTGACCTGTTGATCAAATAGCACGTGGTGTTGGCTGCCTCTGCCCAAAAATGCTTGCTCATGCGTGCATCAGACAGCATACAGTGCGCCCTGGAAATGATGGTCCTGTTCATGCGCTCAGCCACTCCATTCTGCTGTGGAGTGTACGGAATGGTGTGATGACGGACAATGCCTTCCTGCCTGCAATAATTATTAAAGGCATCCGAACAAAATTCACCACCATTATCAGTACAATGCAATTTCACCTTCCTTTCAGTTTGGTTCTCAATCATAACCTTCCAATCTTTAAACACAGCAAAAATATCATCTTTAGTTTTCAGAAAATAAGGCCAAACTTTTTTAGAGTAATCATCAATAATTGTAAGCATGTAACGAGCACCACCAAGTGAGGGCTTACAAGAAAGACCCCACAAATCAGCATGTACATAATCAAGAATACCTTTGGTGGTATGAAATGAGGTGTTGAACTTTACCCTCTTGTGCTTCCAAAAAATACAGTGCTCACAAAACTTCATGTCACTCAAAGTGCAGCCCTTAAGCAAGTTTCACTTCATCAATTCAGCCATACCAAGGTGACTCATATGCCCCAAATGCTTATGCCAAAGGTTAGCCTCTAAGGACATATGAAGCGTCCCCTCATAAGAGAAGACTTAAATGTGATACAAAATACCAGTCCCAGGAGGCTGATGCCACATTTATTACATCAGATGGTTCAAAACCGTACAAACCTTGGAGGACACTCGATACAGATAATAATAATAAGTAGCCAAGCTACGACATAACACCAGACCGCAAACCACATGGGATCTAGCGCGGGCTCAGAGTACTACGACAGCGAAGGCATCTCGACAGGGCCGGTTCCACAGGCAAGGTTGGGTGTAGAACGAAAACCCTACTCAACGTCGTCTGGCACGAAGTCTGGGTCTTCTTCTGTAAAAAGTAAGAATGGGGTGAGTACAAACGTACTCAGCAAGTCCAATCACACCCACGGAGGGGGTTATATTAGAATAATATGCATAGGTAAATCAAGGATAAGGTTATGGTTTAATTTACAGAAAAACGATATTTTATGCAGGGGTTTATTTTAACAGAAACCTTTTTGAAAATCAGATTTTGTAGTAACACGGGGTTCAAGTTTTAATCTGCTACCGGACTCCCCGTCTGTCGTAGCACACGGCACAACTGCCGGACACAATTCCAAAACAACTCACGCTAGCCCATCCCAAGAAACACTAGTTATGTGACCGCACCATAACTCGCCCAATACCGTGGGCACGACTATTCGAATAGTTTCTTAACTCTGCAGAGGTGTGCAACTTTACCCACAAGTAGGATACCACAACTCGAACACCATCGTATCGGTGTAGATCCCAACATAGCCATTACCCACCATAGCTAAGCCTGACTAACCATCACGGGATGCACCAAGGGGTCATCGACCGTTCACTTAGGTATAACCGGGCATAAGTCACTCGGGGCTTATCCCTTTTCCTTAGTCACCTGTTGCTCTCAGCTCTCCTGATGGCTACCACACCAACTAGTGGGATTTATGCTACGCCGTTGCCCATTCAACGGTCGAGTGGTTTGCACGAAAGTAGAGTTAGGTGAGATGACACACCAACTCGGTCCTTAGACACGACAAGATGTATATCTCCCTCCTTACTCTGCCACACAGGCACAAGCACACCAATCGGCAAATCACACAGAAATGCCGTCCATCCCGTCTATACTCCTCTTTTGAAAATCCACAATTTATCCCTTCCCACATACACGCATTTTCTTTATAAAATAAATCGTATTATGGGTATTGTCCTAAGTGTTCTAATATCGATTAACGTCCAAGCGAAAGCAGACATTAATCTAGGTAGTCAAGGAATGGTTATAACAAATTAAGGGGTGGCTATCCAACCGTGTTTTCATGCAAGTAAAACATATGCAATTTTATAAAACAGACCATTGGGTTGTGTTTATAAAAACTAGGGCAGAAACATGCATCAAAGGATGGGATTGAACTTGCCGTCTTCAAAGCCTTCCGGGAGATCCTGCTCGCGGTACGGTTCTTCAGGTTCCGGCTCGCGGTACTGCTCGGCGAATTCCTCGACAGGTTCTCCCTCGTTCACACCGGTGTCTACGGCGCACACAAACAAAACATACAATCATTACACAGAAAAACAGGCATTATCGTTAAGCTCGAATCAGAAATAATTAAGATACGGAGATAGGAGTAATATTGTTGGACGGTTTTCTAATGGCATGGCCGAAATAATATTGGGAATGGTGTGGTCGAGCTTCGGAATAATTGCATGAGATGGTAGGTTAAAGGGGTATTTAGGGAGTAAACAAGGATCTCGGGACCTTGTAAATATTTTTGAGAGTGATAGGGCTTTGATTAGAATTTTCTGGAAGTGTCAAGGCTGCCCTAGAAAATAGGTACAATGTATAGTATATGAGTTTTTAGGATCTTAGGAAAAAGAATAGATAGAATCGGAGTTGGTATGGATTAGATATTGTGGTTATAAATTGTAGTGCTTAATTAATTTCGAAAATAGAAAAAGAGTACTGCTTATGTGCGTGATGTCCTCCCAATTAATAGGTGCTGCGCGGGCTGCTTGTGCATTGGTGGGCTGGCCTGGTTCTCTAAAAGAAATAAGAGGGGGTTTTCTGGAAAAGTACTTAGAGAGTGGGGGATGGCTCTTAAAAGAAAAGGAAGATAGGAAGGGGGCTCAGCACAAAAGTGCCTTCTTCATCCTCCTCACGAACGCAAACAGAGCAGGGGAGGGGGCTCACAGTGGAGGCCTTGGCGCCGGCTCTCCAGGGCACGGCGGCGGCCGGGGCTTGGGGCAAAACAGAGAGGAGGTCGTGGGGGTCTGGTTCCCTTACTCACCTCGGCCGGAGGTGGAGCGAGGAGGGCTGGCGACAGTGGTGGGCGGAGGTGGCCGGCTATGGCCGTGGTGGCGGCGCTGCAGACTTGGGGAAGGGGCGAGCGGTAGTGGAGATGGTTGTGGTGCCCGAGAGCTGCGCGGAGGCCCTCTTTATAGGCCGGGAGAGGCGGTGGAGAGAGGGGGCGCTGGTGGCCGAGCTCGGCGGCCATTAATGGCGGTTCGGCCTTGTCGGGGTGTCGCGAAGCGGCGGCGCGATTCGCGGCAGCGTAACGAGACGGCTTAGGCAGCGGCGAGCGGCGCGGCGAGGCGGGCAGCGCGGCGTCCGTGCGCAGCGACGGCCAACGCGGCACGCATGCACGCGGTGGCTTGTCGCGGCGTGGTGCGGTCCGACGCGAGGTGCGCTCGTGGTGCAGCAGCTCGGCGTGAGCGCGGCGAGCGCGTGCGCGCGTAGCAACGGCTCGCGCGGCGCGAGCGGAGGGGCAGTGGCGGTACGCGCGGGCAGGGAGGGCGTTGAGGCATGGGAGGCGTCAACGGCGAGCGCGACGAGGCGGAGCTAGCAGGTACAGCGAGGCAGCACGGCGAGGGGCAGCGATGGACAGTGGAGCTTGGAGAGAGGAATTAGTGGTGATGGGCCGGCGGCTGGCAAGCGGCACTGCTCAGCGGCGACCGGCGTGGTCACCGAGGCGGGGACGCGGGTCTCCGGCGATGGGCGGCACGGCAGCGCAGCAAGCTACCGAGGCGTGCGATAGCTCGTGAGTGTGCTCGCTGCTGCGGCCACGACGGAGCGTGCGTGAGCGACGAGGTGGCAAGTGGGCACAACAGTGGAGATGCATGGGATGGGGCGAGCGCGGTCGTCGGCTTTTGCTCAGCGTGCGTGCTCGAGTGCGAGGGGGCCTGGCACAGTGAGTCTGCGAGTGGCATTGGATTCTCTCGAGAGCTCGTGCAGGTGTGTGGGTACTGTGCATGGAGAGAAGGATGGAGTGAGATCAGAGAGAGGAAAAGAAAAAGGAAAAGGGAAAAGAAAAAAAAATTGAAAAAAAAGAATAAGGGGAAGAGAGAGAGATTCGCTCGGCAGATTTCGCGGCAGCGACCGCGGCCGGTCGCGCACACGCGCTGGTCGGGCGTGGCGCGGCGGTCGTCGGTACGCGACGCGCGGAATAGGAAAAAGAAAGAGACGACACAGTGATTGATTTCGGGTGTCGGGGCGGAGATCCGATGGGATAGGTTTCGGGAATTAGGGCTTAGGGGTTTAGGAAGATTTTGAGCTCAACGATGAAAAAGTTTTTAACAAAAAATTATTTTTAGCGGGTGTTTTAACTTGGTGAATTTTTCAGGACGTTACAACATATATCAAAAACAGCAGCAACAGTATCAATAGAACCATGTTAAGTGCTACCTCTAAGGACATATAAATGTGACGAATTCATATCACCAATCAAACAAATGAGAGAACCTTTAGATACCTTCACGACCCCATTTGAACCAGAGTACTTAAAACCTTCTGCATCAAGAGTACTGAGCGAGATAAGATTTCTCTTCATCCTCGGAATGTACCTCACATTCTTCAGTGTGCGTGTCATGCCATCATGAGACTTGATCTGAATTGAGCTGATCCCCACAATCTCACACGGGTTATCATCTCCCATACGCACCACATCTCCATTCTGCAACGGCTTCAAGGAACTAAACCAATCTTTATTAGTGTATGTATGAAATAAACACGCTGAATCAAGTATCCACTCATCATGACTAGCAACGCAACCAGCGAGTACAGCCAAACAGTCTCCTGAATCAAAATTATTGGTAGCAGCAGAAACAACATTTGAGGTATTACCATTAGTGGCGTTTTTCCTCTTCTCCTTATTCTGCAACTTCCAACACTCTTCAATAACATGAGTCTTTCCTTTGCAATACTTACAGAATTTCTTTCTAGCAGGAGGCTTGGACTTTGAGCGGCCTCTGCCATCATTGCTCTTCTCACGACCACTGTTGTCGTTGGAGGGCCTATGCTCGGATCTGCCTCGTACATGCAACGCCTCCCCCTTGGAGAATGACGATCTGTCTGACTGCACCATGCCCTTCATCTTCTCCTTGGATTGGAGTGCCTCATAAACCTCCAAAACGGTTAGTTCATCACGGCTTAAAACAAGGTGTCACGGAAATTTGCAAAGGAATTTTGCAGAGAACATAATAGTAGAAGACCTAAGTCCTCATCATCATATAGAACCTCTATCGGCACTAGGTCAGAAACAATCTCCTTGAACACAGATATGTGGCTCATTACCGAATCACCCTCCATCTCGAGCGTGAACAGCTTCAACTTCATATGCATCTTACTGGTCAGATCCTTGGATATACAGATTGTGTCGGTACCTCAGAACCGGGGTACCCCCTCTTGCCGTGTCAAGACTCGGGTAGTTATCAGTAATTACGCCCTAAAGACCTGAGCAGCCGGACCCCTGGGCTCCGGCTCCATCTCACCAGACCAACGGCACCGAACCCGCTTCCCGCTCGGGGCAGGTCCGGTGTCGCCATGTGTCCCGGGGAAGGGAGCCCTCAGGGTAAAACGGCTGGGGGCCCCGGACCCCCCTCGGGGTCCCGGACCCCCACATACTATGCGGACCTCTCAGCGGGGAGAAAACAGGCACCCCACCCGGGGGTCCGGAGCCGCCACGTGCCCACAGGTGGTGGCACGCGCGCGCGGCCGCGATGCTTCCTCGGAAAGGCTCGCCCACCTACCACATTCAATGCGGTAGACGAAGGTGCACTCTGCTGTAGAGCCCGAGGTGACTTTTGCCAGGCTGTACTGTTGACCGCGCGTTACCAAGGTGCACAGTGCAGCCGCTGGTGCCACCCACGCCACACTCGTCAGTCTACTACGCCAGCCAGACACAACAGCTCGGCGACGGAGTATCATAACTCCTACGAGGTAGACCCACAGTCTACGCCGCAACCTACATTGCTCCAACGAGTGCCTCGCCGATGGGACAAATAAAGACCCCCTCGGTCAGAGAGTCCACAGGACGAGGAAGCGTATCCGAGAAGAGATCCCCAACCACTGTAGCACCATTAGTATCTTTCCAGTATAGTATACATCCTTATGGGGCCCATCTGCCGGGGTCCAACGCCTGTGTACGCGTCCTCCCTTGCTCTATAAAAGGGAGATGCCTGTTAGAAAAGGGCTCAGGCCCGAGAGAAGCCCGGGCGGGGCAGAGGATAGACTCATTCATACCAAGAGCAATACACCACACAGTGGATGTAGGGTATTACGCTCTGGCGGCCCGAACCACTCTAAAATCCGTGTGTTCTTGCATTCTTGCCCCGAAGCTAGGTCGGCCTGATAGCTTAGCACTTCCCCAAGTACTCCCCATCGGGGAATAGGCGGGTGCGTTCCGCCACCCGGCTGTGGGTACCTTCAAAAGCCCACAACATTTGGCGCCGTCCATGGGGAGGAGCAAGTGTTGGCTAGATCTCCAGGCTTCTGAGGCTGAGCTCATCCTCTGCAACGGCGACGGAAAGATGAAGAGAGGCATGGCGGCACCTACGCCGCATGTCACAGCGCCAAGGCAGCAGCGCCCTCGGTGCGGCGGTGCGCGGCGGCGGCGCCTGCTGTGCGTCGCCACTGCGACACCTCAGAGCCTGCGCAGTGGCGCGCAGCGGAGACGCCCGCTGTGCGCCGCCCTACAACACCCCCGCGTCGGCTCAAGGTTTTCTCTCAAGCAACCACTAGAACTCCCCTGCGGCGACATGGCGTCGGCTCAAGGCTTTCTCTCAATATGAAGCTAGGGGCCGACCACTGTGGCCCAGGGGAAGTTTACCGTCGTCTCCTCCCTCGCCAGGACCGAGTCTCTCTTGGTGCTGCTGCAGACAGGATTCCGCCACCAGGCGTGGGGGCCTAATGCCAGCACCAAGGTCGAGCCGGCGAACGACCGCCCTTCTCCACGCTCCATGCTCATCCAAATGAGCACCCAGCTCGTGGTGAGCAATCATCGGGCTGGCTTCCGATGGCAGGCGGCAGCGGCAGGGCCACTCCCATTCAAAGCCAAAGAATTTGTTCTCATGCTATCTGAGCGTGGAACAGTTCTTGTGCTGGGAAGGGCCCCGCAAGCTCCCGAGGTGATACTGGATGATGCTATACAGGCACGTCCAGACCGCCTTCGCCCCCAACAACTGAGGAATTTCCAAGGTGGCAGTTCCACTCCGACCAGGGACGAGCATGACTCACAGGGCGACAGCTGAAGGTTAACATTAGATAGGGTTGGATGTATTTCTCCTTTGTAATAACATGGTGCCTACGTGTGGTCCAGAGGGGTAAAGGTCCGCCTTTGTAAACCCGACCTCTAGCTTTATCAGGCAATGCCAACAAGTGGTACAGAGCGGTAGAGGTCCGCCCTCATAAACCCGATCTCTGATGCACACCACTAGCCAAGAAATAAAGGAGATTTGCTTCCTCAGCCTTATCTTTACATTAACTTAACAGCACTCGCCTGATCAGCTTGCATTTTTTGCTAATGATCCAAATAGAGTTGATGGCTAGTGGTCAGGTTGGAATGCCCCTTCTAGCTGGAAGGCAGTTCGGACCCTTAGGGACCTGCTCAGGAGAAGTGGTGCCCGTATCCTGGGGAAGAGAAGCTCCGCGTGGCTTAGCCTGGTAATGTACCCTAAGCCTACGTACTTCTCTGCCCTATTACGAGTCCCCTAGTATCCGAGGTTGCTGTTCCTAGGGGTCCCGGGCTCCTTTCTAGAATAAGGCTTGGTTTCCAGTACCATACCGCTAGGTCCGGATACATATCTCGATGGATCGATGGCAACACTCCAAGTCCACTCCGGTGGCTCGCTCCGGCGGAGACCGCTCGCCATGGTCGCTCCAAGTCCACTCTGGTGGCCCGCTCCGGCGGAGACCGCTCGCCACGGTCGCTCCAAGTCCACTCCGGTGGCCCGCTCCGGCGGAGACTGCTCGCCACGGTCGCTCCAAGTCCACTCCGGTGTCCCGCTCCGGCGGAGACCGCTCGCCACGGTCGCTCCAAGTCCACTCCGGTGGCCCGCTCCGGCGGAGACCGCTCGCCACGGTCGCTCCAAGTCCACTCCGGTGGCCCGTTCCGGCGGAGACCGCTCGCCACGGTCGCCACTACCAGGTCCGGGGAAGTTCTTGCCCCCTGAGCGGTCCGAGGTCCGTGTAGCCGCTTGGCTTGGTTCTATACCCCAAGCCTACACCTTCGCCGCCCAATTGAAAGCACTCTAGTACCTGAACCTGCCGATATGTGCTACGGCCTTGAAGGGGTCCGGAGCACCCGCTCTCGACATGAGCATGCCAACGCAATCAGCATTGTGTCATGATAATGGCCCCACCTGCGGGTTCGTACCTCTCCCAAGGTGGGCCCGGGGGCCACTATCGGTACCTCAGAACTGGGGTACCCCCTCTTGCCGTGTCAAGACTCGGGTAGTTATCAGTGATTACGCCCTAAAGAGCTGAGCAGCCGGACCCCTGGGCTCCGGCTCCATCTCACCAGACCAACGGCACCGAACCCGCTTCCCGCTCGGGGCAGGTCCGGTGTCGCCACGTGTCCCGGGGAAGGGAGCCCTCAGGGTAAAACGGCTAGGGGCCCCGGACCCCCCTCGGGGTCCCGGACCCCCACATACTATCCGGACCTCTCAGCGGGGAGGAAACAGGCACCCCCACCCGGGGGTCCGGAGCCGCCACGTGCCCACAGGTGGCGGCACGCGCGCGCGCGACCGCGATGCTTCCCCGGAAAGGCTCGCCCACCTACCACATTCAATGTTGTAGACGAAGGTGCACTCTGCTGTAGAGCCCGATGTGACTTTTGCCAGGCTGTACTGTTGACCGCGCGTTACCAAGGCGCACAGTGCAGCCGCTGGTGCCACCCACACCACGCTCGTCAGTCTGCTACGCCAGCCAGACACAACAGCTCGGCGACGGAGTATCATAACTCCTACGAGGTAGACCCACAGTCTACGCCGCAACCTACATTGCTCCAACGGGCGCCTCGCCGATGGGACAAATAAAGACCCCCCCTCGGTCAGAGAGTCCACAGGACGAGGAAGCGTATCCGAGAAGAGATCCCCAACCACTGTAGCACCATTAGTATCTTTCCAGTATAGTATACATCCTTGTGGGGCCCGTCTGCCGGGGTCCAACGCATGTGTACGCGTCCTCCCTTGCTCTATAAAAGGGAGACGCCCGTTAGAAAAGGGCTCAGGCCTGAGAGAAACCCGGGCGGGGCAGAGGATAGACTCATTCATACCAAGAGCAATACACCACACAGTGGATGTAGGGTATTACGCTCCGGCAGCCCGAACCACTCTAAAATCCGTGTGTTCTTGCGTTCTTGCCCCGAAGCTAGATCGGCCTGATAGCTTAGCACTTCCCCAAGTACTCCCCCTCGGGGAATAGGTGGGTGCGTTCTGCCACCCGGCTGTGGGTACCTTCAAAAGCCCACAACAGATTGATTCCAGTTTCAACCAGAGGATCGCAGCGGTCCTTTCCTGCAGCACCTCTTGCAAAATATCATTATGAAGATATAGCTGAATTAGTGACAGAGCATTACGATCCCGACGAATCTTCTCGGCGGTCCAGTCCGCCTTGGCCTTCTTCCCGAAACTCTCCAACGCCTCGTCGGCGTCGTTGTTCTGCGCGAGGATCGCGCGCATCTTGACTTGCCACAGGTTGAACCTCATCTTGTAGTCTAGCAGCGGAAGATCGAACTTCATCGACGCCATCAATCAACCCAACCTAGGCTCTGGTACTACTTGTTGGAATCGGAGGCGACAAGCGACGGAAGAACACGATCAATCAAGCATACGGGACACACGATTTACGTGGAAAACCCTCCCAATGCGAGAGGGAAAAACCACGGGCGCCAGCCAGCAAACACTTTATTATTTCCAGAGTCTGTTACAACGCCGTATGGCGGCTTACAAGAGATGAATGGAGTAAACCCTAATCAAAGGTATATGTACCATACCGCGGGGGGGGGGGGGGTCCGCACCCCCCAAGCGTCCTCGCTCCGGCCCTGCCGTTGGCTTTGCTCGGGCCTCCGCTTCGCTACGGCAGAAGTCGGCCAGCCCAATATGAATTTGGAACATATTCAACAAGTTGAGGGCGCCAGATTCGATTTTGCGAGTTCATAAACCTTATATTTGGACTTCTTTTACTAAAATGAAGGAGGCCCTTTACCTTTGGACTTCTTTTACTAGAATGGAGGAGGCCTACCTTTGCATTATTTTTTACAAAGTAAAAGGAAGAGGGGGTGCGGAATAATTAAAATGGGGGAATCGTGGACTCAGAAAAAAAAACTAGCTAGGCCTTGTCAGAAATTAAGAGACTGTTTCTGTGGAAAATATCTGTTGACGTATTTGTTTGATGATGTTGTATTTACACATAGGGCACAAAAGGAAGCTGTGGAGTATTGGTGTAGCAGTTCCTTTGCTGGCAATTCTACTCTGGTCTATTACCTTTCTATGGTTGAGGAGACGCAAGAAAGGTTTGTACTGCTTTGTGTATGCTATTATTCTTAATCTTTTACTACTCTTTGAGTCATAAAAATGTATACCAAATTGTGCTGTATATGCTCTGCATTCAGGAAACGTGAGCTTGCAGGATAGGACTGAAGAAAACGCCTTGGTTTGGAGAATTGAAGAGAAGAGTTCAGAGTTCACTCTTTTTGACCTTTCTCAGTTACTGCAGGCCACGGAAAACTTTTCAGAAGGAAATAGACTTGGACAAGGAGGTTTCGGCCCTGTGTATAAGGTGAAATAAGCATCATGCATGAGCATATTTAGCTGAGACATATGAAGCATTACCTTTTCTGCAGACAATGGTATTTAGTAACAATATCATAACCTCTGTAGCTGCGGGAATAATTAACAAAATATCATGGTTTACCATGTTTCATTGGAATGGTAAAATTATGACTACCAGCTTATCCTACACTTTCAAAACCTTCCTCCAACTTTCAATGAGAAAAAAATAAAGTAAACTCCATGCTGAAAATAGGAAAAAGAAAAGATAAGCAAAACGAAGTTCCGTCTTACATCCTGCAAACTGGTTATAAAATCATATTGATAATGTCCATGAGTAATTTCTTTGACGTTGTCTTCGATAACTATGAAATACTACTATACTTATGCAGTTATTTACTGTTTTTCCATTTGGAGCCTGTGGCCCTGTACATATGAAATGAGACAGGGTTTCCAGATATAACTTACTTTCTTAAGGCCAGTAACCTTGGTAAGACATTGTGTATGTATCAGTGACACTTTCTTTTTGCAATACTGGTTAAGTAAACACTAAATAACTTTAATGTTATTAAGCCACACTTAGAATTATATTAATATATTTTCTTACATACTTTTAGGGGCCATTATCGGATGGGCAGGAAATTGCAGTTAAAAGGCTTGCATCGCATTCAGGGCAGGGTTTTACAGAGTTCAGGAATGAAGTCGAACTTGTAGCGAAGCTGCAACATACAAATTTGGTTAGGCTCGTAGGATGCTGCATTGAAGGAGAGGAAAAAAATTTGGTCTATGAATATATGCCAAATAAAAGCCTGGACTTCTTTATCTTTGGTAAGCACCATATAGTTTGCTCAGATAAAAATGATCATGCCTGAAATTCAAATTTGTTCGTTACCGAATACACTCTCTAACTTATTACCACATCCGTGTTGCGTGTAGATGAAAATCAAAGCAGTTCACTTAATTGGAGTAAACGACGTGTTATAGCAGAAGGAATAGCACAAGGTTTACTGTACTTGCACAAACACTCCCGGCTGCGCATCGTCCATCGAGATCTTAAAGCTAGCAACATTCTATTGGACCAGGATATGAACCCTCAAATTTCGGATTTTGGGCTTGCAAGAATTTTTGGCTCTAATGATACCGAAGGAAACACAAAGAGGGTGGTTGGAACATAGTAAGCACATGCTGTGTATTTGACAAGATTGCTACGTGTCAGTATTATTATGAGATCAAACAATTCTAATATGTTGACATACCATTTTTCTCTTCCTTAATCATTATTTCAGTGGTTATATGTCTCCGGAGTATGCCTCTGAAGGCATCTATGCCGTCAAATCTGACGTGTTCAGCTTTGGTGTTCTACTTCTTGAGATCCTTAGCGGAAAAAGGAATTCCGGTTTTCACCAATTTGGAGACTTCCTTAACCTTCTTGGATATGTAAGTATACATAGATTTCTCCAAGTTGTAATGCGGCCACAGTCCTAAATATACCATGAATTCTTAATGAACTTTCTGCAGACCTGGCACCTGTGGGAGGAAGGAAAATGGCTTGAGCTTGTAGAAGCCTCCATTTCTAAGGAGATGCATGAATCAGAGGCTAGGAGGTACATTAACATTGCACTACTGTGTGTCCAAGAGAATGCAGACGATCGGCCCACCATGTCAGACGTTGTTGCTGCGCTAAATAGTGAGAGTGTTCTACCTGAGCCTAAGCATCCGGCGTACTTCAACCTAAGAGTGTCCAAAGCAATGGAATCAGCTACTGTTGTTGAGCGTTGTAGTCTGAATGATGTAACCATCACTCAAGACCCAGAAGGCAGATAGGTCATCCTCCTCGTTTTGTTTCAATGGTCGACATTTTCACCAACATTATTAGATTATCACAATTGGAACCTTTGGCATGTTCCTGCTGGTGAAAAATCTAAGGCCTCCTTTGGAACACAGGAAAGAAAAAACACAGGAATAGGAAAAACATAGGAATGCCATAGGAATACAGGTGCAAAACAGAGGATTTAGAAACATAGAAATTTTGTAGGAATGATTGTTTGGATGGGCTATAGGAAAAACACAGGAATCTTAGTTGAGTGTTAGCCATAATGCCTTGTGTTACTTTATTAGTTTAATCAGTAGTAACTATTTCATTTGATGCTCACTGGAAAATGGGCCCATGAGCAAGAGGCATGATTAACCGCAGCAGTAGCAAGTAAGTTTCTCGTTCCTTGTGCACAGGAATTTTACAAAGAGGTTCGACTGGATGCTAAAATTCCTATGGAATTGGTGTGCAAAGGGAAAGATTCCTATGGAATGCTAAGCATCGTTCCTGCAATCCAAAGGATAGGAAAGGAAAAAATCCTATGTGAACAGCATTCCTCCAAAAATCCTACAAAAATCCTATAATCCAAAGGAGGCCTAATTGAGGATGCCACTTGTGAACTCATATGGCCCCAAGGACTGCAACCACTTGTTCCTCACCTGCCCCTTTGCTTCCCAAGTTTGGTACTACCCTTGATGATGTTGACATTAAGGCTAGGGAATGAGTCCATGACAATCGAGTAATTTTTTATTTTGTATCACTCAATTTTCTAACGCAATGATTTGTTGCCATGTAGTAGTAGTAGTAGTAAAATGTCAGGATTTGGGTAGCAGGAAAGCTAAAAGCAGTCGGTTTTTGTGTAGATGAGGAACAGAAACATCGAGTGAAAACCTACGTTGCATCAATAAAAAAAAGTTGGCAGGGGAAAAGAAAAATTGACACAGCTCTGTTCGTTGCTGTCAGTTTCCGAAAATAACGAAACGGCGACGACAAACACATGGGGATAGATATGAAAAAAAACATACTTTAGTCTTACAAAACAGTAAAAATTAATATTCAATTAGCTTGATCTTATATAAAAAAATTACATCCTACAAAGACAAAATTATCAAAAATTTAAAGTTATCAGAATTTGAAAAGGAACAATTAAAGATTGAACAATATAAACAATAACATGACACATGCTCGCACTAATTTATTGGAGGGCGTAACTTGCAGACACGCACGAGCAGCTAGACGAGGCAAGTGTCGTACTAGCTGGACCGCCGCATTCGGCCTTGTTCGTGTGTGCTGCGTCGGTCGAGCTGGGTGTGGAAGACATTGGACACAAAAAATTCGACTGATGAGACATACTACCAGCTTTTATCCCAGTAAAGCCCTATTTGATTCCAAATAAATCACCTATTTATAAGTAAAAGTGAAAAATAAAGTGACTTAATTTGCCAAACAACCCTAACTTATAAGTCATCTCAACTCATAAGTTTTAAACAGCTCCACCCCAACTTAAAACTTATAAGTTCTCTTTTTCGCGTGAGGCCCACACCTTTTAAGTTACTTAACAACCAAACACCCCTAACTTATAAGTCACCTGACTTATAAGTAGATGACTTATTTAGAACCAAACAAGGCATAACATTTAGGAATTTCGTTAAGGCTACGAAGCTTCCAAGGTATGGACTGTTCTCTGTCAGGCAACCGTAAGACCATTCCCAACTCTCCTACTAGAATGGTTTCCATAGCATTGATGAGAATGCCACATAAGCAATTTGGTGACATGGCAAGTGAGTTAATGAAGAAAAAGATAGGCATGATTTCTCATGCAAGACATCATGTTTACACAAGAACCAATAAAGGGAGAACAATGATTGGATGAGGAAGTAGAGAGATGATTGGATGTGATTTATTTTCTTCATTTATCATGAAAATTATACATTAGAGAGGTAGGATCTATGAGTAGTTTCTTACTCTCTTTTTTATACATCATCTATAGACATTATGGGTTGAGAATGGCCTAATATAAGCACTATGATGGTTTCCTCCTGCTAATCTGCTGGAATAAGCACCGGGCGTATAGTTGTCCATGCAGCCCGCAGCCCGATAGCCCGCCCGATAGCCCGGTTTTTTGGCCCGGCCCAAACCCGGCCCGGCCCGCTACCCGTCGTGCTCGGGCTGGCCCGGCCCGTTAACCGTGCCCGGGCTTGGGCCGGCACGGCCCGGCACGGAGTTAACAGGCCGGCCCGTTGGCGGCCCGTTACCCCGACCCAACAGGGACCACCTCCCTCCCTCCGCCTCATCCACTCCGCCTCCGCCCTCCTCTCCTCAGTCGTTCCCCAACACCAGCGCTCCCTCCCTCCACCTCCGACGCCTCCCTCCCTCCACAGTCCACCCTCTCCTCCAGGCGCCACCGCTCCACCTCCGAGGCTTCGACGCCTCCGCCGCTCGCGGCTCGCCCGCTCCGGCGCTCCCTTTCGGGCTCCCGCTCCACCGAACCGAGCGGCCGCCTCCCTCCCTGAGCTCCCTCCCTCCATCCTCCCTCCGTCTCCGCGCATCAGCGGGCCGCGGCTCCGCCCCCTCCCTCTGGCAGAGCAACAGATCCAGCCGGCAGAGCAGCAGATCCGACCGGCGCACCAGCGGCTGGCGGGTGCGGCGTCGGTAGTAGACGCCCACAGCGGCTAGCGGGTGCGGCTGTGGGGGCAAGCGACTCCACCAGATCCCGGCGACTGGCGCATCCACCAGATCCCGGCAGGCGCCGCCGCCTCGTCTCCTCCCCGCCTGCCGCCGCCACCTCCTCGTCTCGGCCACGCCGACCCCCGCCGCCTCCTCGTCTCCGCAGCGCCGGCCGTCGCCGCCGCCTCCTCGCCTCGAATGGGCTTCGGGCGGCCCAAACACTGTTGTAGTGCCGGGCTATGCCGGGCCGGCCCGGCACGAAACAGGCCTGCGGGCCCGTGCTTGGGCCGTCGGGAGAGCCCGCGGGCTAGCACGGCACGGCCCGGTGGGATATTGGGCCGGGCTAGGCACGGCCCGATAAAGAACGGGCCAAGGCAGGCCCGTGCCAGGGCCGGGCCGGGCGGCCCGAATGGCCATCTATAACCGGGCGCAATGCCTTCACCCGCGCGCCTCTGGGCGCTTAACCCATGCCATATGTCGTGTAGTTGAAGCTGCCTCGTTGATTGGGCCGAGGCCCACATAAGTGCGGCAGATGAATTTGGCATAGGATAGGATTACCTGCGAAAACAAGAAAGTCAAAATAAAAAATCTATAGTTTCCAAATGGTATATCTAAATTAAAATTTGATTACAAATCTATGTTTGTCGCAGCAAGATTTTTCAAATCAAGACTACACTTGAATATGTTTGGATGATTCTCTAGGAGAAACATTTTTTTCTGAAAAATAGGACAATTCTATTGTGAAGGTAGAACAATTGTTCCAACTTTTCAAAAAAAAATTGTTTCAAATCACAAAATAAACGTTCTAGAAAAAAATTTATACAAGTTTAGCAAAGTGTGATCTTTCTTTAAGATCTCAACAGAAAAAATACAATAGTGCAACCAAAATTTGATTTGTACACTTAATTTGAAAAATATACACTTTCAGCATTGAATCTTCGGTTTTCACGGAAGCTTCCCTCGGTAAATTGCAATCAACCCGTGTAATGTACGGGCCAATAATGGGCCAGGAACACAAAAAAGTACAAGAGATCTGAAGAAATGAGATCGTATGGATCTTCAGCGACCTGCCATCTCCAGGTGGGGAGTATTGGACACCCCAAAAAGGGAAATAAATGCGACAGGGTAGTCCACAAAGGACCAGCAAAAAAGTAAAAGAAGTAAAGGCAGCAGATAATCCAAAAAAAGAAACACCAGCAAAGAGGAAGATGATGCTATATTGATAGATGGCACGAGGATGATAGATGATCATATCCGGGCTGGTCGTTATATTTTGCTTGTCCCAAATTTCCCCCGAACTTCTTTTCCGTGATCCTTTTAGGCTGTGTTTAGTTCGCGAAAAAGTTTGGGTTTGGTACTGTAGCACATTTTATTGTTATTTGATAAATAATATCTAATCATAAACTAGTTAGACAGTAGGTGGAGCTATATTATAGCTTCTGGTGCATGACGTATCAAAAAAAAACTGCAATCACTTATTACCTATAGATTTTCACCATATTTGCTTAAATATCATACATATTGAATGCCATGAAGTGCCGCACACCCTCTATTGTTGTAACAACTGGATTTTTTTATGATTTAGGAGTGGATCGTATCTAATTCAGTCTCCTGGACTTACAATTGAGATTAATATACAAGCCGCAACACTCAATGTTGCACTCAATCCTGGACTTACAATTAAGATTAATACAAGTCTCACGGCCGGACCCAATAACCGTGCATCAAGACTTCCAATCCCATCCCAGGGTTAAAAAAAAATAGTTACCCTGCTGAGAAAAAAACAGTTAGGCCCAATTTAGTTCGCGAAAAATAGGTGAAAAATTACTATAGCACATTTCGTTGTTACTTGACAAATAATGTTCAATCATGAACTAATTAGATTTAAAAGATTTATCTCGTATTAATCAATTAGACTGTATAATTAGTTATTTTTTAACTATATTTAATATTCTATGCATGTGTCCGAAAATTTGATGTGACGGAAATTATTGAAATTTTTTTGGAAAAAGAACGGGGCCTTATACCCTGCTCTAGCAAAAGAAGCCGCAAGTCAAACTAGGACAATGACCGTCCATCGTTAAGACGTGACAGAAGCTGAGGACAAACGTTCGGATGCGCTGGATGGGCTGGCTGGCTGGTCCTGCCCTCTCACAAAAAATCAGCCGCTACAGTGCCTGCCCTCTCAAAAAAATCAGCTGTACAGTACCAGCCAGCAAAAATCACCCATCCGAACGGGCTGGTACTACGGCAAAGCTGCTTGCGGACGTGTCAGCACACACCACCGAGTCTGGGCACTTGGCCCCTCCCAGCCACCCACGGCTACACCCCCCTCCTAGTACGTGATAAGCACGAGCCGAGCCGTGCCGGCCACACCTACTGAACCGCCCTGAAAATTCAGAGCCCCTTGCCTCGTTCTCAGCTAGCTACCTACCTGGGCAGGAAAACTGGCGGTGAAATTGTGATCACTCGAACTGCTCCGATTAAAAAAACTAACAAATGAGTACCGAAACTAACACATGTACTTCTGAGTTATAACGTGGAGAGTTATATTATCTGGTGTTTTTAGTGACTCTTGCGGATAATAAGGAGTTCATTTCAGTTAGTCCACCCATCAGCCATATTAATCGTACCAACTTTGAGAACGATGTCCAGAATGCCTTAGGATAGATTTTGAAAGTTTATTTCCGAATGCAAGCCCGGTTAAACCCTAGATAATAATATATGCATTCAAATTACTCGAAATCGTTTACTGACGAAAAGATAATTCTTATTGCCACCAAAACGGTAGGATGACACGTACTCTAGTAGAAGTAGAACAAGATAGGGTCTGTTTAGTTGCCAAATAAGTTCTTACAGTATCCGTCACATCGAATATTTAGACACATACATAGAGTATTAAATGCAGTTGAAAAAAATAAGTAATTACACAGCTTAAATGATTTAGACGAGACAAATCTTTTGAAGCTAATTAGACCATAATTAGATATTAATTGTCAAATAACAATGAAATATGGTACAATATTAAAATTCAAACTTTTTCATCATCTAAACAAACCATAATAAAAGAAAACTTTCTACGAACGATGTAGTAATAATCAGCCAGTTATTGTTTTAAAAGTCAAATGTTACTAGCTCCGTGGTGAAGGAAACATGTCCGCCGAGCCCATTTATTTTTGGCCGGTTTGGCAGCTACCTCGTCGGCGGCAGTCGGCAGACGGGCGCGCCCGCACGCAGCTTCCCTTCAAGCTTGACCGCCCGTCCGCACCACCTGGCCATCCGCCGGCATGTGGGCCGCTCCCACGTGGCCCTGCCCGACACGGCGTGTGGGGCCCACCACCGCCACCGGCCACTAGCCACCATTTCCTCCCATCATCCTTTCCTGCGCAGCGGCAGGCGCGGAGGCGCCGTTTCACACCCACCTCGGGCGGGCGAGCGTCTTAAAAGGAGTCCACGTGTCATGGCCGCACTGGATGCAGCCACTGGAGAAGCTGCCTATATCAGAGATGGATGGGGTGTGCCACCAGTCCAGCCAGCTCCCAGCTCTCCTCTCACACTGCACCACTCCCTCACCTAGAAGAGAACACAGAACCGGATCCAGAGCAGAGCGTGTTGCGCCGGCCTAGCTCTTGGGTCGTCAAGTCTCCGTTCGTTCTTTCTTTCTCCAACCGGCAGCTGATCTCCTGTGTTAATCCCGACCGGAGCTGCCTGCGATGGGCATCGTCGACGTCGTCTCCGTGTTCTGCACCCTGCCGAGGACTCGCCGGCACCTCAAGAAGAGGAAGCAGTTCCAGGTACCGACCGATTATTGACTGAATCACTTGAGATCTGTTGTTAATCCGGGAGATCGAGGATCGATCGAGAACTTGTAATTTTTTTTTTCTTCCCATTTTCTGTATCCTAACTAATGATGGGATCTTTGTTGATTGCTGTCGAACCAACCAACCAACCAACAATCCGAGCAGACGGTGGAGATGAAGATGCGGATCGACTGCGAGGGGTGCGAGCGCAAGGTGCGCAAGGCGCTGGAGGGCATGGAGGGCGTGAGCTCCGTGGAGGTGGCGCCGCGGCAGCACAAGGTGACGGTGGCCGGGTACGTGGACGCCGGCAAGGTGATGCGGCGGTTGGCGCGGCGGACGGGCAAGCGCGTGGAGCCGTGGCCCTACGTGCCCTACGACGTGGTGGCGCACCCCTACGCGCCGGGCGCCTACGACAAGAAGGCGCCGCCCGGGTACGTGCGCAACGTCGTCGCCGACCCCACCGCCGCGCCGCTCGCCAGGGCCTCCTCCACCGAGGTCAGGTACACCGCCGCCTTCAGCGACGAGAACCCCAACGCCGCCTGCGCCGTCATGTAGGAGTAGCTAGTAGCCGGGGAGTAGTAGTAGATAGAGTAGCAAGTTGCTGCTGGTGTTTGTTGCTGTTGGATCATTTTTTTTTTCCTACTTTATATTCTCTGCTACGCTTGTGTGTGCTCTAGTTGGATGTTGATTTGGAAATCCTTAGTGGTAGTAAGGCTTGTAAAGGCTAGCTAGTAGTAGTGTTTGTTGCCTTGTTGATCTCTGTTTCATTTCTGCAAAGGAAGATATTTTGACAAACGACAGTAGATATTATCAAAGCTGCATTATGGAGGCTAATGATGTGTTTGTTGAAAATTAGTACACTTGATCCACTGTATTGGTAGTTGAGCTGTCATGCATGCTGAAACAATCGAGGTGAGCTAGGACCACATAAACAAGGATGCTTTGTTTCAAAAGGGGGAAAAAACAAGGATGCTGTCCCACGGCATCATCAGGGAGGGAGCTCTGGATCAGATTTTGTTTATGCCGCTTATATTAACAAAGGGACGCGAAGTTCGAGCAGTGAAGATGCATGCATGGCCTTTTGTTGTTATGCTAGGTGAAGACCCCCCTTTCCCTCTCTGATATAGTAGAAAAGTTCAGAATCTGCACTTGGTAATCTAGGTCGTCTGACATTAGATGCCAAGTTCAGATTTAAATACAGACACGCCACATGGCGCTTAATTTGTCTGCCATTTCTGCTTGTTCAGAACATGTTATGTTGTTGTTTTTGTTTTTCCATCCATTTGCATATCCAGTTTCCTGCTAACAACAGCCAGTGTTCTTCACCATCGTTCCGAAGATTCAGAGCAAGAAACAATCTGCTTCTCTATACCTTTTTTTTTGATAATACGCATCTGTATTTTTGGTTAAGGAAAAGCGTACAAATACAGGTACGTATGAACAGATACAAGGACAGCTGTCCCGACCACTTTGCACTAAGGCCCCTAGGCAAAATGAAAAATACAGAAAAGTTCATGGACCCTGTGCTACTCGAACCCTCCAGAGGACATCGCCTATCGCTGGTTTGCCGGCCATCGCCGCCGACGAATCCTGCAAAACCTCGGATCATGAGCATCTCCTTCGCACAAAGGTTTTGACACGAGCCACAGATGATGAAGCCGCTGAAGATCCATCGTCCTGGGACGCACCCCGAGCTGCTCTGACCATGGATCGAGCATCGACGTCAGCTGAAGACGGACGCCGAAGAGAAGACGAACTCGACCCACTCACCCTGCAACCACGCACCCAGACTGCCCTGCACCTGAGAAGACAAGAGCCACCAAAAACTCACCCGGTAGCTTCGACTCCTGTACAAGATCCGAACTCGTCTGACCACACCTCCACGCGGTCCGTTGCCAGACGATCAAATTACAGTTTTCCCAAATTGCAAGAAACCCCTTATGAGTTGTTAGATTTAACTCAACTGAATATTACGTATTCGGACTTTTTGTTATCTCTGGCTCTGTGCTACCCTGAAAGATGGGCCAACTGATACCGAAACTGCACCTTGTTAGGTCTACGTCAGCTACAGGAGACATGATTGTCCCCTTGATTTCGCCCTTGCCCTGTTTGGTTCACTGGATAAACGTACAAAAACAAAGGAACTATCGAGTTCCTATCGTTTACGCACTGTAGCAGCGTTTGTATCGATGAATCGGCGTGAACCGTTCCGGGGGAACGGCGGGCAAACCTGTCCTTTTTTTTATAGTACGTATCTGTATTTTTAGATAAGGAAAACGTACAAATACTCATATGCATACAGAGACGTACATAAAGGATACAGAAGAAGCTGATACAGCTGAATTTCACAAAGGACCCTAACGAAAGAAGAAATTGCAAAGAAACCCCTGGAACCTTCGTGAATCCCCCGCAGCCGACCTCGTCGTCGCCAGCTATCGCCGTCGAGGAAGAAGCCGAGCTTCACCGTGAGCCGCAAAGGCCCCATCGCACCCTGGCTTTTGAAGGAGTCGCAGTAGAAGTCGCCGTCGGCTGTTGCCCAACGACCGGGAACACGCCCCAACCTCTGCAGCTCCCGGAACTACGCTCACCATCGATGACCGCCGCTGCCGAGGGGAAGCCGAGCCAGATCCGGCCACCCATCATCCACAAAGCCACAGCTTGCTCTGTCTCCACCAAGCAAAAGGCCAGCGGGCTCACCTGCCGACGAGCCGCCCGCCACGAGCTCCTGAACACCCCTCCCAAGGCTCGCCACCGGCGCTGGAGCGGAGCACCGACTAGACGGGAAAGAGCCCTGGAGGACAAAATCCACGACGCCACCGCCGTTGCCACCCCGCCGACGCTGCCCGGAAACGAGATCCACTCCACTGCAACCGCAAACAGTAGGAGAAAGAGCCGCGCCGTCGCTGCCGCCGCTCCCGATCCAAAGCTCTGCCGTAGACACCAACGGCGAGCAAACCTAAACTACACCTAGATCTAAACCTATCTAGACTAGTTTTCACACCGGCGGTCGATTCCCTCCTCCTCTCCTTCTCTCAGCACTGTAAAGGCCGCCGGAGAAAGAGGGGAGGCGACGGAACCGGCCCCGGACTCGGTTTCCCCTCCCTGTCGCCGCTCTCACCTGTAGCACCCAGAAGGAACGGGAGAGGAGGAAAGGAAAAATGCGCTCTTGAGCTAACTGCAGAGCTCGCGCGTGTGCTCACGCGAACAGAGCCTAGCTGGCGTTCTTTCTCACGGCAGAGCTACCAGTTTGCTCAGGAAACAGATATACCAAGTGTACCAAATCAAATCGAGATTTCAGACAACAAAGGAGAAATGGAAAAAAAAAGGAGATATTTGTTTCCATTTCTCCACTGCAACAATCTCGATTTCAGACAACAAAAGGAGAAATGGAAAGAAAAGTGGAACCACAGCACAAATCTCTCAAATTGTTGCAGAATATTCGAACCCCAAATCAACATAATAAAACAAAACAAAAACGAAAATCCCCCGCCGGTAAAGAAAACAGAGTGGAATTGGAAGCTCCCTCCCGTCCCACGACCACCCTACCACAACCCCGGCCAGGGGCGGCCGCCCGTGGCCCTGCGGTCACCTCGTCGATGCGGAGCAGAGAAGAGCACGCATCACGCGCGGCATCATCCTCCCTTCAGCAACCCAACGCTGCAACGCAACCAGACTACGGATAAGGCCAATGGTGCATGCTCTACGTTGTTGGGTGACAATTTCTATTCATCGCCCATGCGAGCGCGGGGGAGTGGACGCATCGCAGAAGGGGTGTGTATATATATATATATATGACCGTCTATTTAGCACTCCGGTTGTTAAATATTATTCAACATCTACGCAGAGCACCACCAACACTCCCGCGAGGGAATATTACGGTACAACAATGGGAGGCAGTAAAATCCTTTGACTGTGTTCTTTCAATGCATAATTAGCCATGAAGACTGTTTTGGCGCGGTTATTGACTGTATTAATGCACGACTGACTTTCTCGCACATCAATAAAACATTGAATTAACATTAAAAGTGGCGCCATGCAAGGGGTCGTTCAAATATGGTCAAGTCAGCAATTTCAGGGATGCACGGAAATGGGCGAGTGGTGTATAAAATGGCATGCGTGGAAGTAAAAATAAGTGGTTCGCCCGTTTTATTATTCAACTTCCACAGCGGAGCGCCGCCCCTCCTCCGGCGAGAGGTATTTACGGTGCTTTGTTAAGACGGGAGTAAAATGTAGTATTGAGTTTGCATTTAATGTAGATTGTGGTGGGTCTGGTAAAATTTGCATGGTTTGACGTGGGACTGGAGTATTTATTACAGTTTCAATTTTCTGCATATTTTTTAGCATTGTTTGACTAATGAATATCAGCGTTTCATTACTTTTTGAATTTTAAGTAGATGTGAAGAGTAAGTATAAACTGGATTCTGTGAAAATAAAAATCTAGGTTACAGTTACGTGTGGGTCTTGGCACCCAAAAAATTGTTGTTCCAGTCGTCTGTGTCTTATGGGCTACCTTGCCGGCGTAACTCTGTAGTATAAATTAGATTGTGTGAAAGTAAAAAGTAGTGTTTGATATAAATAATTCTCTGCGAAAGTAAAAAGATAGTTTGAGTTTTGTAGGTCGTGTGGGTGCATCTATATCTAACCTTGCCTGCAATCACGGGCCAGAAAATCGAAAGAAAGGGGGTCATGTGGGAGTTGCACTGTTGGAGTAAATACTACGACCAACAACTTTTGAGAGGGGATGGACCGAGAAAGCGTGTTTATGTGACACAATCTTTGCATGCACGCAAAATGAAGGGTATAAAATTAATGTTTTCCCTTTCATGTGTGATTTGAGAACCCCTTGAATGACGCAGAAAAAGGGCTCCATGAGCGATTAATTGCTTTCTGAATATGATGTAATTGTGCTGATGGAGTATAAACTTGAAGATGTGAAAGTAAAAAACCTAGGTTACAGGTACTCTTTTGTTGGAGACATGTGTGTATTATGGGCCGCCTTGCACGTATACCGCTAGAGTATAAATTAGAGCGCACGGAAGTAAAGAGTAGTGATTCGATGGCCTTAGCACAGTGAAGAGAAGATAATACTTGTATGAAATGATTGCAGTTAGCCGTAAAACACAATGTGATTCTCCACCGTACATATCAGAGATGGTGGTTCGAACACACTAGGATGGCACATTGCTATCATGGAGATGGTCAACGTATTCCCATACTTCCTTATCTTTGTTTTTGTGGCAGCGCATCTGCTTTACCACCCTCGGTGTTTTTGCGAGTGGGTGGTTATGTTCCGTGCATACTTGCTCGATCATAACCTTTCCAGAGTACTCCTCACCATCTGTTTCAACATCCTTAAGCTTTATCATGTGAACCTTGCACCCAGTCTTCTTGCTAAACTTGTTACGGACTCATTGCTGGCCAGGCTTGAAGTAGGGCCAATGACCTGACATTGAACAGGATATGTCACGCACAGTGCCTTTTGCCCTATCCCACTTGATTGGGAATCCAGCCTTCTCTGCGTATTTCCTGAAAAGCTCGTAAGCCTCCTCCTCAGAGTCAAAAAACATGCCAACCTTTGGGACCAGCTCCTCCGGCACGTTTGGCCCCTACGAATAAAAGTGAAGCGGACTGGGTAGTCAGTAGCTGGGGAACACATACAGAACAAGTAAAAAACTAGGTTGTTTGGCAATAAATTGTGTAGGTTAAAATGCGACGATGTTGTAATGAAATGCACTATGGTCGGACTAAGTACAGAATTCAGAACTCGCTGACACGGTAGGGAGTAACTGGTGGTTATTGCACTAGTGATGGAGGGCAGGATTAAAAAAAAGTGTGATTACATTAAAGTTTGGGACGTATTTTGTTGTAGTATATTGTCACACGAATTCGAGTAACAAGGGATGTGCAATATTTTGTGTTAATGGGTGTAGTATTTTTGTCATACGAATTCAAGTAAAAAAAGGATGTGCAGTATTTTGTTGTAATGGGTGTAGTATAATGTCATACGGATCTCGAGTAAATAGGGTTGTGCAGTATTTTGTGTTAACAGGTGTAGTATTTTGTCATACGAATTCGAATAAAAAGGGATGTGCAGTATTTTGTTGTAACGGGTGTAGTATAATGTCATACGAATTCGAGTAAAAAGGGTTGTTTAGTATTTTGTGGTAACGGGTGTAGTATATTGTCATACGAATTCGAGGAAAAAGGGTTGTACAGTAAATGATTAAATTATTTAACCGGATGCGTAAGAAACGGGCCATCCAAAATGATTGAAGGAATTCATGGAAAGAAGTAAAATGATTTATCAAAAATGTTCTTATTGCTGATGGTAAATTCAAAATGGGTAACGTTTGTAATTATTGATCTTTATTGCTGATAGCGTGAGTTTGTTTTAAGTTCACGAAAAGTAGTGCCGTAAGATGTAGGTGGGTGGTGCAGATGTACGTCATTCATGGCATTTTAATATTGCAGTAAAAAATGACGTGGGGAATAAATAATATAAGTGGCATCTGACAAATAATGTCTACATTATTGCTCGCTGGGTAATGCTAGTATTTATACTCTATGGTTGTGGTAATTTTCCATGCCTAATGCTGGTGCTTCGAGTAGTGATTGAAAAAAAATGGTGCGTGATTTAATAAAAGGAATATTTGATGGAATTAGGTGTTTGGAGCAGTAAAAAATCGCTGGACATTGAACTATAATAAAAATTGTAAGTCAGGGCGCAGGTATGGATTACGAAACAATTGGGTACGCGAAGCTTACGTGTGTGTATGTCTGCCCCTCCTCCGGGGTGGCCATTTCAGCGGCAGTTAGTGTTGCCGGAGGTGTCACTTGAACGTCGACGTCCTCTGGAGCCGGTGCGGTGGCGACATCATGTCTGACAAAAGCCGGCGTACATGATGATGTGATGCATCCTACGTCATTGATTCCTGACGCACGGGACGGGAGTGATCAAAATCTGACGATACGCGAATTTAATTTATAAATTTCAAAGATGAACCGTGGTGTTGGTACCTGATTCGCGTAGGAGGCTCTTGATGCCGCCGCTGGTGTGGATCGACCGGAGGATGCAGCTAGTGGGATTGGCCGCGTATTAATGGCATGATAATGTATTGGCATTAACTCCCGAAGATGGTGCCAAGGAGTGGCTCAATCCGCTATCATTAATTTGTTTTACTAGTATTAAAAGGGTAGTATACTGTAGATAATGGGGTGCGCACTTTCCGTGGGGGTAGTATCTTGCGTGAATATTAGATCGGGAGTAAAAAGCTAGTGTATTGGAACAGTGTTATGGCACCGTAAAAAGCTGCTTCCAAGACTGTGAAATTTATTCCGAATTATTACGGGGTGTATCTTTTCAATGGCATTGATTAATATGGAATCGGTGGTGGTGGCAGTAATTAGCGCAATGTGATTTTACTCGCTGGAGTGCGCCCGGCGCCGCCGGAGTGTTGAATAGTGTTCAACACCCCGTGTGTGGAATAGACAATATATATATATATATATAAATCTAAAGCATGTAAAATTTCCATCTTAATTTTTAGTTTGGTCCGTCTCGTGTCGTTACATGTGGGTCTTAGTCCATTTCATATGCAAGTCGGACAATCCCTTCAATCCATCCACGACCCGATCACATAAATTCTTATACATTAATGTATGGACAACTATAGTATCTGATATCTATATCAACTTTATCCGTAGCACGCACGGGCATATTTGCAATCAAAAATCTTAATCAGAATCCGAACAAATCAAATCGAATCCCAATCAAAATCTGGACAATCAATATCCCACATGGTCAAGGCACGGTTTGTACATGTAGTGAAAGAGGAAAAAATTGATGGATAAAATTTATGTTACCTGTAGCAACGCACGTGCACTATGCTAATCTACTCAAACAAAAATACCCTTTTTCACGAACCAATTATCCAAATTAATTTTATTTTTGCTATTGTGTTTCTTGCTACGAGATCTTTAAAATTAGACCACTCGATTATATTAAGATAATATTGTTTTTGAAATATTTTTTATTTGTTCTAGAACATTTTTTTAAAAAAAATTATCTTGTTCAAAAGCATTTTATTTCGTTCTTGGAATAATTTCGGTTTTTTATAGAATGCATCTGATTCATGTACAACACTTTTATTTGTTCTTGCAACAGTAGAACACTTTTATTTATTCAAGATAGATCAGTTCATGCGGCAGTGGGGAGCTCGTGTGTGAATAGAAGTGGCTTTGTTGGGCGCAAATATTAGAAGTCACGCGTGTGTTTGCCAGTTAACTCATCACATAAGACGGGATATTTTTTGTTTCCGAACACATTTTTTTTCTGGAATAATTGAAAATATTTTACAACACAAAGTTGTTCCGCAACAAATTTGACTGAATTACGCATGTAAACCGATTTGTTGACTGGTTTAGATCCAAAACAAAAAACATGAGCGAGGTGCTTGGGTCAAGGGGGTGACCTCGAGCAGCGCCCCTTTTGTTGGGTGGGGGCGGGCGGCCTGCTGTCGGACTGTGCATACGATTTTAATTGGGCTGGGCCGAATTTGTGGTACAAAGGATTAAGAGTAGGAAAGAGCTTATTTTGATGGGCCCCGTTGGGCACCCACAGATTGAAATCTGAAACTGGCCCAAACCCATCTTAATACGGGTCAGGTCCATAGCATTTTCTGCAGCTTTATAGTCCAAATTTACCCAATTGCAATTTTTGGCTTCATGTGTGTTTTGTGGCTTTCTGTCCATTGCCAATTCTGTAGCATATCAATGAGATGGAGAACTCTAGATTAGCTTAGAACGTTTACCTGCACAGCGTATCAATGAGAAACTAGGGTTGTTCTTCACTTTTACTTAGGTGCACCTCCAACACTCTTTAGTTTAAATATTTACTAATTTTTTAAAATAAGATATCACTTTGAAGTAATATAAATATTTGAACTATAAAAGGTTGGAGGTGCACCTAAAGATCATCAATTTACACCCCTAGTGGGTCACAAGCCAAAATTGGGCTTCCCCATTACAACACTCATTAGCCATCCTATGCATGTCCCCTTCAGAACTGAAATCCCATTTAGAAATAAAATTCGGTAGCTAAACTAATTGGAATTTACCGAAATATAGACACAGAATGTTGGCTAAATAAGAATATTTAGAGTGAGATTTGGCTAGACTTTTGAAGATCCTCTAAAGAGCAACTCCAATAGTTTCTGATCTCTCTTCCTCATTCTTGTTTTTTTAAGAAAAAAACTCTCTAATAGTTCTCTATCGTAATTTCTCGTCTCCTAACAATTGGCATATTGCACATCTTTGTGCGTAAAGATGTGCACGACTCCGAGACTCCCAATCGGCCTCCCCGCAGCCGATTTTTTCTTCGACGCCTTTTGCGGAGTAAAAATGGGGCCACAACTTTTTATTTTTGAGAGTAAAAATAGAGAACTATTGGAAATTGACTTTTTTGTTCTCCATACCTATTTGGAGAGTTGTTAAACCACAAATTTTGGGGGGAAAATTAAAAACTATTGAAGATTCTCTGCATCAACGTGAAAAAGTCGTGAATCGTGTTGGTAACCGGTGTGGGCGTGTACTATGCCGTGAATTGTGTCAGGATGTTAGCCACGTACTCCGCCGGCCGTCTTCCCTCCTGGAAGCTGAAAAGGGAACGAAATCCCGATCGATTTCCCATGTATACGAGCCTGACCTTCCCCATGATGGCGAGGAGCCCAAGAGGCCAAGACTCCTCGGCTCCCTCACCTTCGGTGTTCAGATTGCCCAGGTAGCTAGCTGGCCACTTGACCGTCGTGTGAACTGGCAATCGCCCAGCGTCTATATAAATCACCTCTGCATCTAGTCATTTCCTTCAACCAATTACAACCCACTTCCTCCTGCCGGCCACGATGGCGAAGCGCCGCGGCAAGAAAAAGGCCGGTGATGGGCGACCCCGGAACAAGGAGGAGGGGGCATCGGCCACGGCGGCGCCGGCGCCCGTCCTCTTGGCCCCTCCTGCCGGACCACCTCGTGGAGGACATCTTCACGCGGCTGCCGCCCAAGTCCGTCGCCGTGTCCCGCTGCGTCTCCCCGTCCTGGAACCGCCTCATCTCCTCGCCCGCCTTCGGGCGCCTCTACCACAAGGCCAAGGCGGCGGAGGCGGCGTCCGATCCGGCCAGGTTCGTCTCCGTCCCGGTGAACCCACACCAGCACCGGCACCAGCGCGCCACCAAGGTCTGGCTCGAGAGTGACGTGATGCCCAAGGATTCTGCGTGCGTGGAGTGCCCCAGGGTGTTCGCCGGCGCCGGCATGCCGTGCCACGGCGTGGTGCTCGCCGGCAGGCCGTGCCGGGGGGAGTTCTTCGTGTGCAATCCCTCCACCGGCGGCGTGCTGCTCCTCCCGCCGCGCCGCCCGCCGTGGTACTTCTACAGCGCCGGCCTCGGCTACGACGCGGGCGCCGGGAAGCACAAGGCCGTGCTGCTCGAGCGCGTCGGCGGCCTGCCGCCGGTGCCCAAGCGCTGGGAGATCCCGAGGCTCCAGTGCAACGTGGTCACCGTCGGCGCCCGCCAGTGGCGCTGGCGGGCGCCGCGAGGCCGGAGGACGCCCATCATCTGCGAAGGCTCGCTGGTGTCGGACACGACGGACCCGCTGTTCGCCGACGGGCGCCTCCACTGGATGCTCACGGAGCGGGCTGCAGACGGCGCCCAAGGTGACCTCGACGGCATCCTCGCTTTCGTCCTCGGCAACGAGTCCTTCAAGCGCATCCCGCTGCCGCCTCTTGCACTGCCGTCGGCTGACCACCCGCCAGGTTATCCGCCGCCATTGGGTGCGACTCTAGCCGAGCTCGACGGCCGCCTCTGCTTGCTGCAAGACCTCCGTCGCCGCAAACACGGTGTCGCTTTGTTCGATCTTTGGATGCTCCGGGACTTGACGTCCGGGTCCTGGTCGCTGGATCGCCGCATTGATCTGAAGCCCCATGTAGACAAGGAACTGATGCTGCCATTGCACGTTTCCGTGCTCTGCTATGTCGGTGGTGAGATCCCCGCCAAGAGTAAGAAGAAGATACTTCTTGCGACCACCATGGGGAGGGTATACTTGTATGATCAAGACACCGGAGAGCTGCACACCGTGGCCAAGAATAAGGGCTGCGCAAAACAGTACATGCGCCTTGTGCTTTACCAGGACTGCATTGTCCAATTTGATGGCATGGAGTATGGCAAAGAAGACATCAAGTTCAAGCTTGTCACGGAGGAAAGCAACTCTGAACCTGGTGTGGCGTTCCATTCAGAGGTTTAAGCGGTCTTTCTAGAGTTTCTATGCAGCAGTTTAGTTTTAATTTCCAGAAGATGGTAAGGATAGTGGTCCTGTTTGGTGCTCCCTGCATTTTCCAAAATATAAGTCATTTTAGCTTTCCAAATAAATTCATAGTGTTTGTTATGTACTTAGATGTGTATGTCCAGGTACAAAATGAAAGCTATGAATTTAGAAAAGTCAAAACGACCTATATTTTGGATTGGAGAGAGTATATATTTACCGTTGTCACCCTTCTATGTCGTTTGATGTTATTTCGCTTATTTTAATGTGTCAGGCTGCCTGTGGTTTATTTCCTCCCTTTTAATTTAAAATTTTCTTTAATTCGTTTGGTGTAAACTTGTATATGCAGGCATGCCGAATAGATATGCACAATCTTATCATCAAAATAACATCATTATGAAAGCAGCCATTGTAGCATCTGAAATTAGCATATAATTTCTTAGAAATGGTAAAGAAAAAGATATCAAATTTGATAATAGTCCCTTTTTCATTCCACATTCATTATATGTTGTCTGATTCGTGCGGAATGAAATGTCAACCATTAAGCTGTTTTTTTGCTATGACATGCTTCCTGTGTTTTTGTGTGTGTGTGTGTGTGTGAAAAAATTGATTTGCTTGTTTAAAGCAACAACACCCTACCCGCCACCAAAATATTCAGAGTTAATCAAAATAAGAACCCAAGGAGAAGGGATATTAAATTTATTATAAATTTACAAAATAAAATGATAATTGTTCCAAGTCGGATTTGGTTTAAGAAATTCACGGGTTTACGGGTTCGGATATTGTAGAAACAAACCTGAAGCGTCCCCTCATTAGAGAAGACTTAAAAGTGATACAATATCAGTCCCAGGAGGCTGATAACACTTTTATTACATCAGATGGTACATCACCGTACAACTCTATACGGAAGTGGGCAGTGTAGCGCCACTATCGCGAGGATAACAACTAACACCCACACAACGATATTAACTATGAAGAGGGGGTTATCAGAGTCTTGCGCCATACGGAACTTCCTGCGGGTGACCCTATCCACAGGCAAGGTTGGGTGCAGGACGGAACCTCTACTCAACGTCTTCGGGAACGAAGTCTGGATCTTCCTCTGTAAAAATTAAGAATGGGGTGAGTACAAACATACTCAGCAAGTCCAACCACACCCACGGAGGAGGGTATAAACAGAATATAATGCACAGGGTAAATCAAGGATGAGGCTAGGGTTTTATTTGCGGAAAGCAAAATTTTGATGCAGGGGTTCATTTAAAAGAAATGATTTTCAAAGCAAGTTTTCTTGTACCAAGTAACACGTAGTGTTGATCCACACATGATCCAAGTTTTAAGTTGCTACCGGACTCCTCATCTGCCGTAGCACACAACACAACTGCCGGACACTTTTCCCAAAACAACTCACGCCAACCCGTCCATTCCTAGAAGAAACACTAATTATGTGACCACACCGTAACTCGCCCAGTACTGTGGGCACGACTATTCGAATAGATTTTAACTCTGCAGAGGTGTGCAACTTTACCCACAAGCAGGGTACCACAGCTCGATCACCGTAGTGTCGGTGCAGATCTCAACAAAGCCATTACCCACCTTAGCTAGACCTGACTAGCCATCACGGGATCCAACAAGGGGTCATTGACCTATCACAGAGGTTTTAACCGGGGCATAAGTCACACAGAGCTAATCCCTTCTCCTTGATCACCCGTTGCTCTCAGCTCTCCTGATGGCTATCAGACTAACTAGTGGGGTTTATACTAAGCCGTTGCCTATTCAACAGTTGAGTGGTTTGCACGATAGTGGAGTTAGGTGAGATGATACATCAACTCGATCCTTAGTAGTGACAAGATGGATATCTCCCTTCCTTGCTCTGCCACACAGGCACGAGCAACCCATTCGGCAATTCACACAGAAGTGCCATCCATCTCGTCTAATCTCATCTTTCGAAATCCCACATTTTCCCCTTCCCACACACTCACACATTTTCCTTTTATAAAACAAGTTGTATTGTGTTTAAGGTCCTAAGCGTTCTAGCGGCGATTAACGTCCAAACATATTCAGACATTAATCTAGGTGGTCAAGGAATGGTTATAACAAATCAAGGGGTGGCTATCCAACCATGTTTTCAGCAGGCAAAACATATGCAGTTTTATAAAACAGGCCAATAGGTTGCTTTTATAAAAATTAGGACAAAATATGCATCAAAGGATGGGATTGAACTTGCCGTCTTCAAAGCCTTCCGGGAAGTCCTGCTCGAGGTACTGTCCTTCGGGTTCGGGGTCGCGGAACTGGTCCTCGTTCGCTTGCATGCAGTACTATTCATCGACGGGTTCTCCCTCGTTCACACCGTGATCTATGACGCACACAAGCAAGCACACAATCAGGAAAAAGAAATAAAAGTTTTATCGTTGAGCTCGAATCGGAAACAATTGAGATATGGAGATAGGAGTAATATTTTTGGGCGGTTTCCTAATGACACGGCCAAAATTATGTTAGGTTTGGCGTGGTAAAGTTTCAGGTCGATTGGAGATTGTTTGGCGCATAAAATGATAAGTTAACGGAGTGTTTAGGGTCTAAACAAGGATCCAGGGACTTGTTTGTAATTAGTAAAAGGACCTGATTAGAATTCTGGGGAGTGTTTGGGTTATTCTGGAAAAGGTAGGGGTTTATTTAGAATTAAGTTTATATGGTGGAAGGGTTAATTTTGAAATATAATAAAAGAGGGGGTTTCTTTTGCAAAATGGTTAGAAATGGGGAGGGACTCTTTAGGAAATAGAGAGAAGGGGAGGGGCCAAGGGCAAATCTGCCCTCTTCTCCTACCTTCCGACTGGGAAACAGGGGAGGGGGAGGCAAGGTGCCGGCGGCGGCCAATCCGGCCGTCTTGAGCTCCGGCGACGGCCGTGGAGGGGGGGGGAGGAAGAGGGAGGCGAGAGGATTTGATTCCCCCGCTCACCTTGGAGTGGGACGCGGCGAGAAGGCAGGTGTAAGGATCACCGGGGTGTCCGACCCTAGAGGTTCAAACTACTTGCATAAGATAAACCTAACACATCCTACACATGCTAGTTATGACTAAGGTTTATCTATGCTACCCTCTACTTACCCCTAAAAACTTGCAACCTATAGCCAATCCTAATCAAACTAACTAGGAAAGTAAAGTCATGCAAGATAGAGTAAATGCGGAAACATAATACAGTAAGCAAAGAGGTAAGTGCAAGAGGGATGCAAACTCCCGAGTAGACACGGTCATGTAACGTGGTTCGGCACAAACGCCTACGTCCACGGGACACCGAGGCTCTTCCGATCACCGTCTTGCACTACGCCACCAAGGCGATGCCGGCAAGCAAAGGCAAGTGTCCACAAGACACCGAGTCTCGTGCACCGCCACCGTCTCTCTCGGTCACCCGGCCGAAATCCACTACGGAGCTTCTCCACCAAGGAGGGGGTCTCCTCTTCCCCCGCACAAAGCGTCGTTGCCACTCCACACCAAGTCGGAGGATCACACGACGGATCACAAGGATTGCTTGCCGCAGCAAGACTTCTCTCAAGGGAGCTCTCGCAAGAACTAATCCCTATTACAAGCACTAAGCACTCTCACAAGTGTGCTTAAGCCTATATGATGTAAAATGAAGTTCTAAGGTGGTTGGAGATGATCTTTGGCTCTTGTATACTTCCTTGGTCTCTAGCACACTTCAAATGGCCGGGGTGAGGCGTATATATAGGCCACCAAGTCTTGTAGCCGTTGCTCCAATGGTCAGCTGAAAATCTGCGTATCACCGGAAGAACCGATGCCTCTGGCGGGGTAGCGTCGGTTCTTCCAGTCACTCATAGACTGAAGTAGCCGTTGAACTTCTGACAGCTGACGCGGTGATCACCGGTTGAATCGATGCTTTGTACTGATGCATCACCGGTTCATCCGGTGCTTAAGAGTCTTCTTCTAGGCGCTGACATCATTGCACCGACGCAATACTCCGATGCACCGTCGGTTGAACCGGTGCTGAAGAATCTTCTCCTGGGCTCTTGACATCGTCTCTGGAACATAGGACGCTCAATGCACCGATGCCCCTTTTTGACCCGTCGGTTCATCCGGTGCCCATAAGCTGACTTGGCTTTGATTCCCTTCTGCCATGGCGTCGGTTCTTCCGACAACCATCGGATGCACCGATGCTTCATGCGGAACCCCCGTAGGGGCGGCCCTTCGGGCCTTACTATGCCTATCTTCTCTTTCTCTTTGTCATCACTTGAACCTAAAAGCCTGAGAATGGTCATCTTAACAATCATGTTAGTCCAAGTGTTGTATTGTCATTCGATCACCAAAATCACTCGAAATGGCATAAATGGTGCCATGTTCGTTACAGCAGGGCAACGGCGGGGGCGGCAGCCGGAGAAGTCGTGCGTGGTGCCGGCACTAGAGGCAGGGAGGTGCTGGGCTGGGCGGAGCTACGGGTTGTGGGGGCGCCAGGGGTGCTCCTCGGCCCCTTTTATAGGCGTCCGAGGCGGTGGAGGGCGGGGTGCGTCGGTGGCGGCCCGGCGGGCTTCATGGTCGGCTTTAATGGCGGTGGGGGCGAGCTGCTGTGCTGCTCGGCATCGCGGAGCGGTGGCGCGGGCGACGAGGTCGGCACGGGGTGACGCGACAGCTCGGGCAGGTGGCGAGCGGGGCAGGCGGCGCTGTGCAGCTTGACGGCGGGCGGCGCGGCGAGTGCACGTGGGAGCAGGGCCTAGCATGCGTGGGCGGGCCCGGGAGCAGTGGCGAGCGGGACCGGGGGCGGCCGGCGTCGAGCCGCAAGCGGCGAGCGGCACGGCGGGCGGCACGGGGTGACGCGACAGCTCGGGCAGGCGGCGAGCGGGGCAGGCGGCGCTGTGCAGCTTGACGGCGGGCGGCGCGGCGAGTGCACGTGGGAGCAGGGCCTGGCATGCGTGGGCGGGCCCGGGAGCAGGGGCGAGCGGGACCGGGGGCGGCCGGCGTCGAGCCGCAAGCGGCGAGCGGCGTGGCGGGGATGGCGGCCGCATGAAACGCGTGCGGCGCGCGGCGTGGGCAGGCGCGCGGGCAGTCAGCCGCGGCGTGGCGCGGGCGTCGCGGCTCGGTGCGCCGAGCGCCGCGTTCGTGCGTGCGCGCGTGCGCGTGTGTGTGGGCAGGTCGGGGGCGGGGCGCGCGCGCACACAGGGACGGGGAGCGGCCGGGGTAGCCAGCAGGCGTGCGCGAGCGTGGTCGGGGCGGCGCGGCGAGGGGGCTGCAGCGCGCGGAAGAGGAGAGAGGGAAGGAAGGGAGGAGGAGGAGGAAAAAGAAAAAGAAGGAAAATGGAAAAAGGAAAAAGAGAAAGAAAAGGAAAGATATATATATATATAGATATATATATATATAGAGAGAGAGAGAAAGAGAGAGATGGCGGGGATCGCGGCGGCGACCGCGGCCAGACGCGCACGCGCGCCGGTCGGGCGTGACGCGCGTGATGAGGGCAAACAGGGAGACGGGACAGCGATTGGATGTCGGGACCGGGTTTTTAGGAGATATGGGGATCGGGCGGGGATCGATTTTGAATGGACTGAGCTCAACGATTGAAAAGAGTTTTGAAATTATTTAGCGCGTGATTTGATTTGGTAACTTTTTGGGATGTTACAAACCTACCCCACTTAAAATGAATTTCGTCCTCGAGATTCGGCTGGCTTCTAAACAGGTGGGGATGTTCTTCGAGGAAAACATCTGGGTATTCATTTACTACTGGGACTTCTTCCAAGGACTTTGCTTCCATGCTAAGCACCATTGGGTCAAATCCACTTCCCCGGGTATGGCAGGTCACTTGTACTCCCTCTGGGTTCGTTAGGTGTACCACTTTGTCAGTACAACCTATGAGACCATTGTGTCGGCTTAACCAGTCCATTCCAAGGATCACGTCTATTCCCCTAGACTTAATTGCTACTAGGTCTGCTAGAAATTCTACCCCACTTAAATTGATCCTTACCCGTAGACAACCTAGTTGACACTTGATGTCACATCCAGGCGTCCGGGTTAATAGTGGTGTTTTTAGTAGTACTGTAGGTATATTGTGCTTTTCCACAAAACTTGAGGATATGAACGAGTGTGATGCTCCAGAATCAAATAATACCGTTGCAAGAGCTGAGCTGACTAGATACTCACCGAGCACTACGCCCTGAGCTCCTTGAGCCTCTTGCGCGTTGATGTGGTTGATGCGGGTTCATCCAAATGACTACTGGGGCTGCCTCATCTGCTGACTGTTGTTGTTGATGTTGTTGTTGTTGCGGATGGGCACTCGGTTGGCACCTGACAGAACTGGCCTTGGTCCATTCACAGAGTTGGAGAAGGCTGATGTAGCAGGCTTGTTCTTGGCATATGGGCAGTTAGCAATGAAATGCCCTGTCTCTCAGCAGTTGAAACAGGCCTTACCATTGCTGTTGTTGGTGGTGACCTGGCTTACATTGATTTGCGGGGCCTTCATGGTGTTCTGGCTCCTGAAATGTGTGTTAGAGGCATGTGGGCCTGTCACCTGAGACTGGGTCCTATACCGCATTGGGGCCTGATATCTTGGTGCCATATAGCTGGAATTCCTTAGTTTCTGGAAGCGGTAATGCTGGCGGGCCTTGCTTTCCAGAAACTTACGCTTGTTATCCTTCCTTTCTTCAGTTTTGGCCCTCTCTGTGAGAATAGCCTTGTTCATCAAAGTATTGAAGTCGGGGTAGATCTGAGGGGTAAGCAGGGTCCGAAGTTCGGGGTTCAATCCCTTCTTGAACATGTCCTGCTTCTTTTCATCATCATCCACTTCCTCTGGTGCATATCAGGCCAATTCCATGAACTGATGGGTGTATTCTTCCACCGACATGCTTCCTTGCTGCAGTGCGCGGAACTCATCCGCTTTGTGCTTCATGGTGGCCGAGGGGATATGATAGCGGCGGAACTCCTTCATGAATTCCTTCCAAGTGATGGTGGAAGCATCTTCGGCAGCGGCGCAGTAATTCTCCGACCAGGCTAAGGCAGTCCCGGTGAGTTGGTGGGCTGCCAGGAGAACCTTGTCTCGATCTTGGCATTCAAACGGCTCGAGCTTTCTCTGAATTACACGTAGCCAGTCATCTGCATTCAAGGGGTTGCTGGATCCGTCAAAGGTGGGTGGCTTGGTCCTCAGAAAAGCTGTCAGCTTGTCATTCATGGTTTGCTATCGTGGCCGCTTGTTGACGAGAGCATTGGCCAGTGTTTCCAGTATGAGGGTCTAGTTGTGTATTATCTGTGCCAGGTCCCCGAGGGGTGGTGGTGGTGGCAGTGGCACTTCTCCTTAATTTTCTCCTCTGTTCTGGCTTACTTCCTGTTCTTCTTGAGGAGGGTTCTGTCCATTAGGCTGTACTCCTGCATCAGCGGCTGCAGGGGTCCGGTTGCGGGAGGCCCTCGTACTGCTTTGGGAAGCCATCTGTAGATTGGGTAGAGTCTTTGTGAGATTGGAATTAAGATTACGTGATGTTTAAGTTGTTTAATTCGTATTTTTGAAAAGGCAGAATCTTCCTTCCACCGGAAGCACACAAACAAGCAAACAACAAGTACAACGACTTTATTATTGCAGGAGAGGGTACAACACGGGGACAGGACTAGAACACGTACTACACGTCCGGGTACAGGGTCACACTTAAGGGTACAACTTAAGCCAAAGGGGCTGGGAGGGTACAATACTAGGATGGCGTCGGACACTCTACTCGCGGGGCAAACCTTCTTCCGGGGTGGAGTGTGCGAGTAGTCCTTGCTCGCCGTCCTCTAGGTTTCCGTTTTCCTGGGGTTGCGTAGCAGCTTCTCTTTCAACGGCGGTAGTAGACCTTTCAGGGTTCTCGGGTGGGGCTTGTGGGTTTCCCAAGAGTGGTCCCCATCCTATGACAGGCGTCCCGAGTAGAATATGGTCTTCTCCAATTGCCGGGACTGGTGTTCCACTTCGGGTCCATTCTTGCATACGCCGGTCTCGGGCCTGCCTGAGGCTCTCTTGGGCAACTGCTTCGCTGCTGACAGTGGCTGCGGCTCTTGCCTCGGCTTGGGCTGCCCGGATTTGCTGCAGTCTCACCGCGAGCTTTGCTTGTTCGGCTAGATGGGTCTGTTCCCTCAGAATGTTGGCTTGCTCATCAAAGAGCTGATCCAAAGAGGCTTGGTAAGTAGCCATTTGGTACGGGGGTCTTCTTCATGGCAGCGCCATTCCAGACTTCTCATGCGAGCTTCCCAAACTGGGGTCCTGATGGCCGGCGAGAAGAACCTCATTGGTGTGGGGGCGAGGTGTCTTTCAAAAATCCGGCATAGATAACGGAGCGCCTTCCTGACGGCCAAGGGATAGGTGTCTTGGTGCCTAAACCCTGTGGCGGTCACTCGCCATGGCTGGATGTCGGGGTAGCGGTCACTTCTGGCAATGACCAGGATCACCCTGCAGCAGAGGGTACCATGGTGCTCGTACTCTCTGCTGTAGTACCTTGGACGTTCCGTAACGCCAAGGCTTTCCAGGGCATTGATCAAGAGGCTGGGGAAACCAGGTGCAGCTTGGCAATTGCCCTGGGTCCATCCTTCCTCAGCCATCTGAAAACAAAGATAGGGTGAACAAGCTTGCACAAATATTTGGGTACAAAAGGGGGTAGATGGTATTTATTACAACGTGGTGGGATACAGATTTCAGGGATACATGATTATTAGGATAGGGTTCTAGCTTGGAGTGCTACTCCTATTATGGGGACTCTTCTTCGGTCTGGATAGGGCGTTTCTTTGGGGGAAGACACTGCTCCATCATAACATCTTCGGTCTGAGTACCCTTATCCCAATGGGTCTCTTCGGGTTCTTCTTCTTCTTCTTCTATCCATCCACCTATTCCTCTGCGAGCCTTGTATTCTTGCCATTGGGCTTGGAGAGCGGCTAGGGAATACTCGGCGCGTGCGGCTCTTGTCCGTTGTTCCTCCAGTTCTTGGGTTGCCTTTTCTGCCCTGTGGATTTGGTGCTTCAATTGTGCCGCTTGTTCGCGGTAAAGTTCATCCAGGCCGGTGAGGTAGATGGATAGGTGGGAGTCCGTATCTTCTAGGTCTTCCACTTCTCTTCCAAGTTCTCTCATCCAGGCAATCCATGAGCGTCCTCTTCCTTCAGTAGGCGGGAAAAATCCCATAGAAGTCCGCTGAAGATGATGCTTGTAGATCACACGCAGACGTCGCAGGGCTTTTCGGGCGGCCTTTCAGTAGGTGTCAGGGAAGCGAAAGCCAGTGGTGGAGATGAACCAGGGGTCTACGTCAAGGTAGCGGGTGCTTCTTCCCACGAAAATCATCACGTCGCACCGAAGAGTGCCCCTGGAGTCGTATTCCCGGTAGACATACTCCGGTGGGTCCACCACTCCGATGCGTTTCAGGCTGAGTATCAATAACTTAGGAAGGCCGGGCTCTACGTGGCAGATTCCGCCACTCCATCCATTGTCAGCCATCTGGCCGACCCGGCACGAAAAAGAGGCATTAGTGCCGGGCATGGGCCATGGGTTAGGCACGATGCCCGACACAGCCTGGCACAAAGAATTTATCGGGACTGATAGTGCCGGCCGCGTCGGGTCGGGCCAAAATGGGCTAGTGTTGGGCTAGGGCCGAGTCGGGAATCCTATATATCTTGGGGAAGGTAAAAATCCGCACAAATATAAATCCAGCAGCAATAAATCAAGCGGGACGGCTGGCCGGGGGTTTGGAAAAAGAAAGACACGTGCCCGCACGTGACTTGCAATTGCGTACCTGCATGCAGGATGAATGATTTATCAACCGGACATTTAAATGACCGTTACTTTCAAACCATATGTCCAATTTAAATTCCGTTTGAACCATGTGCTGTTTAGAATCAATGCAACAAAATGAGATCCAATTTGTCTATTTTATTTACTTTTTAAGTAACTCGACAAATCAGATGTACCATTTATTTATACCATTTCAATATTATTACATAAAATGTTGAACTAGTTTACTTGAAATGTTAAACTTGACTTACAAGAATATTGAATCTATTATTTAACACCGAATGCATGCTGCAACCTAGTATCTTTAACAAAAGTAATGGATTCAATAATACAAATGAAAAAAAAGAGAAAGGCATATACCATATGTCGTGTCTTCATCAATAAAAGGCAGGAGATAGATCTGCATGCTCGCGCTCTGTTGTGATTAGTAGGGGTGGTAAACGGCCAAAGATTTTGAACTAGAAAATCTAAGGACCGGGCTCTAATTTTATATATTTTAAGTTAAATAATTTAAGAGTCTTGTTAGACTGTGAAGAGGCCACTAGGACTATGACCCATTACCATCCTAGTTGTGATGTTTCGACACGTTTAAACAATGGTTGGCAGAAGTGGGCTGTGGTGGAGTGGGCTGTGTTGGGCTGTGCGATATGTTGCTTACGCATCTTCCGGAATGTGTATAGGAGCTCTCGGGCCGGGCGGCCCATTTGGAAATCTATAGCCAGGCTCCGCAGCAAAGCCAATCACGCCGAAAAGTTCCCCGCCACCAGGTAAATCTATTTGTCGCGCGCGCTGCCAGAATACGACCTGTCGCAGAAGAGCAGACGTGCGCGGGTCATGCATACAGCCCACAGGACGCAGGTCCACTCTTGCCTGCATGTGTACGGCCCACGGATATAAACGCGATCTTTTTTTTCATTGGCTGGTATCTGGTTCTTTCTTTCTTCCTCCTCACTGCTCGGAAAGGATATACATCAAGCGCTATAAATGATGGATCCATCGCCTGAAACATTCTGGTGTGATTGGTGTGTAAATTGGGCCCATTATCTTTTTCCACCTGTTGTTACGCGGCCCAAGGTAAGATTAAACTATCAATTTGAGTGGAAGGCTGCTGATACTTTTGTGGAAGGTTGTTGCGCTATAAATGTAAAGTTGCTGCTGCTCGTGGAGGGTTGTAAGACTGTTGCTACTTTTAATGGTGACAACCAGATCTTACTACTTTCTCGTTACGATTTTTCTACTTTTTCTTCTTCCGTTGCTAGTTTTATTTTCTCCGCTCTACTTCTCTTTCATTGCACTTACTCTTCTATCCATTCTTACAATTCTTTTTAGTCTTTTTATTTTATTATTTTATTTTTTCTCCTCTTATTTACTTACTTATTTCCTCTTCTATTCCTAAGAAGATGTTTTCTCTATTTTATAACCATATCATTCTCTCCTCTTTTCTTGCATGTTCACAAATTCATAATTGACTCTTTAGAAAAAAAATGTGTGTCTCACACGTTCTTTATTTTTTTATTCTCTTTCATGTTTTCTTTTACATTCTTTTTCCTTCCACTTTTCCTTCCATATTTTTCTTTCATTTTTTCTTCCATTATTTTTTTCTCCCTTTTAACATATTTTTTCTTCTTTCTGCTTTTCATTTTTTCTTCCATTATTTTTTTCTCCCTTTTAACATATTTTTTCTTCTTTCTGCTTTTTTGTACTTTTGTTTTCAGTTTTTCACCCTTGAATTTTATGTTGTCTGCTTCCGTCAGTAAGAATAAATTTTTTTTTGTAGATTAAATTGTTCCATGGTGCTTACTCATTTGTTCACTTGATAGATTAAATTTGTTCTGTGTGTCGATTCATTTGCTCGTGATTCATTTTTTATATCTATCCTATACAATCAAATGTGTGAGATGTATAATAGTTTGTTCATTATACATTATTATGTGTTTGTTCTATTTAGTTTTTTTGTTCATAAAATAATTATTTGTTCCCATGTTCTGAAATTAATTATTTAGTTCTGAAGATCTTGTCAAAGAAAGATAATGGTACAATTCAAATCTACGACAAGAAATATAATGGTGCAATCCAAATTTAATTTGGATGCGCGGTTTAATAGTTATAACTTTTTTTTTAATTTGCATGCATAGAGATAAAGTCATCTTTGTTTATTTTTTTATATACATGCGTAGAATCTCTGTCCTATTTAGCTGACAATAAGCATGTACCAAATTTTTTATTCGTGATTTTTGTACTATTATTTGTTCGTCGGGTTTAACATTTTGTTCCCGAAGAGATATGTACTTGTTCGCAGTAGTCCATACGTTGAGCTTTATCAAAATAATATTTAAAAAATAAAATTCTCGAAATATAGTCAAGTATGATCTTGTTTTGAGGATCTTGACGAAAAAAATATAATGCTGCAATCGAAATTTAATTTGGATATTCTCTCTAGGATATATGGATTTTTTTTGTTTCAAACATGTTTGCATGTGGATGATGTCATTGCTTTGTTTTATCTGCATGCGTATACATATATTTTCCTCTCTCCATACACAAACAGTCAGAACTTTTGATTGGAGAAATGTGGCCCACGCTTCTTCAGGCGATGGTGGGACAATGTATCGCCTTAAGTGATGTACAACTGCCCCCTCACTGCTACGCTGGCTTGACTTCGTGATTTCGGAGGCTCATTAAGAAAGCGCGGCCCATGTTAGTGTTTAATAACATCCCAAAAGTGTTTAAAAGTTTAAACATTTTTCTCCAATGGAACAAGTTTAAAAGTTCCAATGGAACATTTTTCTCCAGAACATTCTGAAATGTTTTTTTTGATAATTTATCAATAAACATTGTGACTTGTTCTAATTCAACAATTTGAAATGTTTCACAAAATACCTTGAGAACTTTTTGAATTCTGGAACATTCTACAAAGTTCCAACGAACATCCCGAAATGTTTTCAAATGTTTTATTGGATGTTCTGGAACAAACATTTTCAGAATATTTAAAATATTTTTTTAAAATAGTTCAAATGTTTAGAAACATTTCAAATAGTTCAAATGGAACATTCAAATATGTTCCCGAACTTTTTAAAATGTTCATGAATATTTTTTTCTCAAGAACATTCTACAAATTTAAAGGCGATGAAATCCAAAATAAAATCTTAACAACATGAAACCCGTGCTATGAAGCCCACAAGAGAGGCCAAAAAAAATATTTAAGTCCTCAGCACACGAGAGAGAAGCCCGTAATATTTAAGAACAAGCGAAACAAAAAGAAAAAAAATTAACGCCTTCAGCCCAACAAGCTTCATGAAGCCTAACAAGAAAAATATTTTCGTTTGCTGCGGAGGCGCGCGCATTGCGCCCGCCCGTGCGCCTGCCGCCAGCCTGGCGCGCGCGGCTTCTGCGATAGAAACAGTTGAAGTCGCAGAATGCGATGGATAGAAATAGGGGTGCGGTTGTATGTCACTTAAGGCGATGCATGTCCATCATCGCCTGAAAATCCGGTTGTATATGTAGTGGGCCGCATTTCAGCCCAATAAATCTGACCGTTTGCGTATAAAAAGAGAAAAGACATGTCTATGCATACAGATAAGATAAAACAATGACATCATTTATTTGCAAGTATAGTTGAAACAAGAAAAATCCATAAGTTTCAGAGGAAATATCCAAATTAAATTTTGACTGCAGCATCATATTTCTTGCGTCAAGATCTTCAAAACAAGACCACACTTGACTATATTTGAAGAATTTTATTTTTTTAAACATTTTTTTTGATAAAGCTGGAACGTATAGACTACAGTGAACAAATATATATCTCTTTGTGAACAAAATATTAAACCCGATGAACAAATAATAGTACACTATGGAACATTGAACAAAAAAATTGGGGATGCATGTGTCAGATAAATAACAAAGAGATTCTGTGCATGCATATAAAAAAGGCAACAAAGATGACATCATCTATATGCATGTAAATTTTAATCTAATAAAAATTATTACTGTTAAACCATATATCTAAATTAAATTTAGATTGCACCATTATATTTCTTGTCATAAATTTGATTGTACCATTATGATTCTATGACAAGATTTTCATAACTAAATAAATAATTTCGGGTTCCGAGAATGAATAATTATTTTTACAAACAAAAAATTAAATATAGCAAACACTCAATAACGTACAAAGAACAAAATATAATACATCACGAATATTTAATTGTATAGGATAGATATGAAAAATGAATATCACAAACAAGTGAGTTAACATCACGGAATAATTTAATCTACAAAGCGAACAAATTTATCAACATCACAGAACAATTTAATCTCTAAAACAAACAATTTAATTTTATTGGCGGAAGAAGTCAACGTAAAATTCAACGAAGAAAACTGAAAACAAAAATGGGAAAAGAAGAAAGAAGAAAAATATGTTAAAAAGAGAAAAATAACAAAAGACAAAAAAATAAAATAAAAATACGGAAGGAAAAAAATGAATTTGTGTATATACGGAAAACGAAAAAGAATGAAATGGGTTATAAAATAGTGAAAACATGTACTTAGAAATAGAAGAAAAATAAGTAAGCAAATAAAAAGAAAAAGAAAAAAATAAAATAAGACTAAAAAGATTTGTACAATAGATAAAAGAGAAAGTGTGTGACAAAAGGGGAAAATGGATGGGAGAAACCAAACTATTACTCGATGGAAAAAAGTGTTGAAAAAATAAAACAAGAAATAACAAGACTACATATTTCCTTCTTACATGTAACGCGTGATGGCATTCCAGCTTCGTGTGTGCGTAGCACATCAACTAGTGGCATGTAGCATAGAGACATTCCAGCTCCATGTGTGTGTAGCACATCAACTAGCAGTATGTAGTAGAGAGATGTGGGACTTTGAGCTAGCACCTTGGGCCACGAGAAAAAAAAGAGAAAAACGCACGGCAACCAGTGCAAATATGATAATGGGCCGAATTTGCCAAATGATACACGCGCAGATTTTTTTCAGGCGATGGCTTATCGTTTTGTAGCGCGTGTGATATATAGCCTCCGCCTAGAAATAGGGGTGGTAAATGGTCCAATATTTTGAACTAGAAAATTTAAAAACCCGACCCTAAAAGAACCGGACTCTAATCATATATATAATTTTGAGCTACAAAATTTAAAAGTGTTGTTAGGCTGTGAAAAGCCACTTGGGCCATAACCGCGCCCCCCCCCCCCCCCCCCCCCGGTCTGCCTCCCTCGTCCCGCCGAAACCACCTTTCCCGCGCAAATCGACCGCCATTCTTTTCCAGTGGCGGGAACACTTTCTTTTTCCCAATCTCGCAAATCCATTCCCATTCTCCCCAACACGACCAAGAAATCCTCCGAGCCGAAGGACCGCCATGAAAGGGCGCGCGGTGAAGCTCCGTGAGGCGCACAAGTCAGGCTCGCCGGCTCTCTGCTCCGCCGCGTGGGGCCCCTGCGGGCGACATGTCGTCACCGCGTCCGCCGCCGACACCGCCGTCCTGGTCCACGACGCCGCCGCGTTGCTCGCCGGCGGCCGTGTCTCGGGTTTGGCGCCGTTGGCCACGATGCGGCTCCACAAGGACGGCGTCACTGCTGTCGCGGTCGCGCCGGGCCCCGGAGGCTCGCTGGCATCCGGATCCATCGACCACTCCGTCAAGTTCTACACCTTTCCAGGTTCGTGGATCCCACCGCCCTGATGCGAGCATCCCGTTCGAGTCTTTCTGTTTGTTTTTCAACGTAAGATTTGTGAGGCTTTTTCGCTGCAGAGGGAGAATTCTTGAGCAATGTCGCCCGATTCACCCTTCCTATCCGGTCACTTTCGTTCAACAAGAAGGGGACCCTGCTGGCGGCCGCAGGCGACGACGATGGCATCAAGCTGATTGCGACAATCGACAACACCATCTCCAAGGTGCTCAAAGGCCATAAGGGCTCCGTCACCGGGCTGGATTTCGACCCCAGGAACGATTACCTGGCTTCTGTGGACAGCTTCGGCACTGTCATTTATTGGGATCTTTGCACCGGCAATGTGGCCCGTACCTTAACCCGCGTCGCTCCCACATTCCATTCGGATAATTCGGTCAGGAATGTCCTGTGTTGGAGCCCTGATGGGCAGACCCTTGCTGTTCCCGGGTTGAGGAACAATGTGGTGCTGTATGATAGGGACACGGGCGAGGAGGTGTCCACACTGAAAGGAGATCATGAGCAGCCAGTGTGCAGCCTATGCTGGTCTCCTAATGGGAGATACCTGGCCAGTGCTGGCCTGGATAGGCAGGTGCTCGTCTGGGATGTGAAGTCAAAGCAGGACATTGAGAGACAGAAGTTTGATGAGAGGATATGCTGCTTGGCCTGGAAACCAGATGGAAATTCTTTACTTATGATTGATGTCATGGGCAGGTTTGGCATTTGGGAATCAGTCATACCTTCAACTATGAAGTCACCTACTGAGGGTATACCAGACTTCAAGTCCACTAAAGTTTCTTTGTTTGATGATGATGATGACATTGATGATGATGATGAGAAGCCGTGTACCTCTGGTGGCTTGGAGGATGATATTGATGAAAGTCTTTGTGATTCAACTCTTTTCAGCCACAAGAGACTGAAGAGGAAGTCCGCATTTAATGGAGACAGTGAAGATGAGGATTTAATTCATCAATTGGAATCATCCAAAAGAATGAAAGATAAGCATAAAGATACAAAGGAAGATGCTGGGAAGGCAAGAGGTGATTCTGCAACTTCAGGGAGGCTTGTTAATGAAAGAATGCAAGCTGCCTTCCAGCCTGGATCAACACCGCCTCAGCCTGGCATGCGAAATTTCCTCGCCTACAATATGCTGGGTAGTATCACTACCATTGAAAATGAGGGGCATTCGCATGTAGAGGTAAGATGTGCTGCTACCTGTTGGCTGTTGCATCATAGCCAATTGTATGAACTCTCTTGATTGCACCTTGCATATGCGAAAGAATCTGATGGCATTTCTGTTCTTCCTTATTAAGTTCAATAATTGCATGTGCATTTTCCAGGTTGACTTTCATGACACAGGAAGGGGCCCTAGAGTTCCTTCCATGACGGACTATTTTGGTTTCACAATGGCTGCACTGAACGAATCAGGAAGTGTCTTTGCAAATCCATGCAAAGGTGACAAGAATATGAGCACTCTAATGTACCGCCCTTTTGATAGCTGGGCTGGTAACAGTGAGGTATGTTACTTACAAGTTGTACTCGTTATACAAGTTCAACAAATGGCAATCTTAAATTTTACAGCTGTCTACGATTATTGATACAAAAGTGATTTTTATGTTCAAATTAGTGGTCAATGAGATTTGAGGGAGAAGAAGTGAAGGCTGTGGCTCTTGGTGCTGGGTGGGTTGCTGCAGTCACAAGCCTAAATTTTTTGCGCATTTTCACAGAAGGAGGCTTGCAGGTTATATTAAGTTTCCTGCAATTTACATTTTAAATATATTTTTATTTATCTAGTCTTATTCTTGTCTGGGATTTAGCGAATAGCTTTTTTACGAAAGGAAGCTGCCTCCGTTTTAAATTAATTTCATGTTCACAGCTTCCACCTGGAGTCTTTTTTTTCCCTTCAAGGAGAGTTGTGTATCATTACATTAAGAAGAAAAAAGGGATAAGAACTTACAACACATACCCGCTTATATCTCCGTAAGGCTGAAATTTTGACAGGTATTAAATTGCTAATAACAATTTGTTTTACACCACTCTTCATTCTCACTCAAAGACCACAACCAAAACGTAAAAGGAAAAGAAACGAACCAGTCCACTGATAATGAAAGTTGAGTACTCTGTTGGTCTGACTGGTATCTAACGTTTTCTTTTACTTGAAAACTGATGAGGAAATACAATTGCTGTAGATCGTATAGAGTTATTGTAGTCTTGAAGATGCTGTGCATGTCAGGTAGAGGAGGGCAATAGTTGGCTAAGCAGGCTAAAAGAGGGGTACGATCAATTTAAGATTCTGAGTAAGACAGTTGTATAAGATATGATAGAATGCAAGCTCAAGTAGAGGTCAATGTAGTAGTCGTAGGAGGGTTAAGTCATATACATTACCAAAAGAGGTCAAGATATACACAAGAAATGGAAAAATACATCTCCATTTTTACAGTTGGTATCCCCAGTACTCCTTATTTCTATTTTCTACTGTCACTCAATGTATCTAATTGTCAACCTGCATTCTGGTCACATCCTTAGTCGCCATGCATCTGACCCTATCTCTTATGGAAGACAAAACAGCATCACAACGCTAACCAAACAAATTTGCTTTTCCGCAGGTGCATATCCTATCAGTTAGTGGCCCAGTTGTTACGGCAGCAGGTCATGGGGATCAGCTAGCTATTGTATCTCATGCTTCCGATTGTCTGCCCTCAGGAGATCAGGTATTTGCCACTTGTCAGCATCTTAATTTGTCATAGTGATAAGGATAGAGATTAAGTAGTGACCTATACATTTAGTCAATACATTTTGTTCAGGACTGAAATGATGCTGTAACTGACTAAATATTTGTGACTTGTATTGACAGGTGCTGGATGTTAAGGTATTCAACATATCTGAAAGAGCACAAACATTTTCTGGCCGCCTTCTTTTGACTCCATCGTCCCAATTATCCTGGTTTGGATTCAGTGATAATGGTCAACTTAGTTCATATGATTCCAAGGTGTGTATGATCTATGAGTATATTATTGTTGAACATAGCTTGAGTGATATCAATATTAAGGATGTTCTAATGAACAACAAAATTTCCAGGGAATACTAAGGGTCTTTTCCAGTCAGTTTGGCGGAAGTTGGCTTCCAGTATTTAGGTATTGAATATTCCTCCTGTACTGGATAAACACTTTGCTAAAGCACAGTAAATCACTCTTATTTAATTTCAGTTCGGTCAAGGCAAGAAAATCTGAAGATGAAAGCCATTGGGTGGTAGGTCTGGATGCTAATAATGTATTTTGCATTCTATGCAAACAACCTCAGTCTTACCCACAGGTATGATTTGTATCTTTTCGGCTACTTTCTTATTCGTGGAACTTTCAATTACACATAGTTCCAGCAAGCAGCAAAAGGTTTTAGGTATGTAAACTGTAAGGTTGAAACTTAGTAATGGAATGGCAAGAGTTTAGTTTGAATGCCTTTGTTATGCTTATTTTGAGGAGCCATGCTAATTCTGCAAAAAGAAAATTGTAGACTCTTATCTTTCTCTTTCCTCTTGAAAACTGAAGAATAATGTAATGCTTAAATATTTGTTGGAAGCTTGGACAATAACTAATTGTCAGTTTGCTCACTGCAAATTGGTTTGCTCTTCGACTTATCTTCTCCTGATCTTAGGTGATGCCCAAGCCTGTGCTAACCATACTCGAGCTGTCATTTCCCATTGCTTCATCTGACCTTGGTGCTAATAGTTTGGAAAATGAGTTCATGATGAGGAAGCTACATCTGTCACAGGTTTTTACTGTTCCTTTCCAGTACTGGGTTTTCTATGTTCTGTGATCTGGTGATTAAAATTGCTGTTTATCTCAGACTCGAAACAAGATTGATGAAATGGCTGCATTGGGTCTGGACACAACTGCATATGACGATGAAGAATTCAACTTGGAGGCAGGACTTGACCGGTGCATTTTGAGGCTCATATCTAGCTGCTGCAGTGGTACCTGACTTCAACTAAAGAGATTCACAAATCACTGCTAATTTTTGCTTTTTATATTCTTATGTTTTTGTTTTCCCAAAGGTGATAAGCTTATTCGAGCTACTGAGTTTGCAAAATTATTGACACTAGAGAAGTCAATGAAGGGAGCACTAACACTAGTTACGCGCTTGAAACTTCCCATGCTGCAAGAGAAGTTCAGCGCCATACTTGAGGTGAAAGCTACACACCTTAATTTTCTACTTAGTTGAAACAATCTATTTTTAAAACATGATTCGTGTGCTTTCTATAACACCTTGTTGAGTTCGACTGATGGTTATGAATATCATGTTTCAGGAGAGGATGTTAAACGATAGAAAAATAGCTGAGGCAGCAAGTTTTTGCTCCAATGCTACAATCACAAGGAACCCAGCAGTGTTGACCACTCACGCAACTGTACCAACTAAGTTTGTGCAAAATGGAAACAGTTCATTGGAATCTTCATTACCCATTCAGAGTCTTGGCAATCAAGAAAGCAGTTTGATTGAACTAAAGAAGCCAGAAGGAGAACAGGCGAGAGGAATTAACAAAAGCTCCCTTAAAGTTTCACCTGCCTTTACTCCATTGGCCAAAGTACCCAAAAGTAATGAAACAAAGAAAGACAGCATTGGAGCATCAAATGCATCTGTAGTCGATCAGAACAAAAAAGGAGGCATTGATGGGGCAAAAAAGATGAGCACTGAAGACTGCGATCGAACAGAGCCTCAGCGACCAATTAACCCTTTTTCAAAATCATCAGCCAGCAAAGAGCACTCACCATCCCTATTGGATTCCATAAAAAGGATGAAGGTTGAAACTGAAAAGGTTGAAAAACCTAGTAGCAAGGTGAAAGTGCAGGTTCAAAAAAAATAAGGTGAAAGTGTAAACTGTTTTTGAGTATGCAAGTCATGGAATACAGGAGGGCAACACACTTTTTGAAATCTATTTATACTAACATCTGTACTACTTAGATTTTTCAGTTTTACTGTAGTAGCTTAGGTAACCACTGGGCCATTTACATTCTAAATTTGTTTTTAATGGCTTCTGAACTTAGTCTGTTGTTGGGGTATTTGGTTCAAGATTGTGTAATATATTACCCCTATTTACGAAATAGGTTTCTTGATAGCATTTTTCTGTTGTATATCCTGTCCTGTTGAGATGGATATTTGCTACCCATCTCTTCGGGCGCCTCTACCACGAGGCCAAGCGGCGGCGGCGGCCTGCGACCCGGCCAGGTTCGTCTCCGTCCCGGTGGACCCTGGCGAGCACCGGCAGCTGCTCGCCGTCACGGCCGGGGCGGCGGGCCGCGTGGTCCGGCGGCCATGTCAATGCCGTGCGAGGACAGAGGACTGCCCCAGGGTGTTCTGCGGCGCCGGCATGCCCTGCCACGGCATGGTGCTCACCAGCAGGCCGTGCCGAGGGGAGTTTTTCCCCTGCAACCCCTCCACCAGCGGCGTCCTCCGCCTCCCGCCATGGTACTTCTCAGCGCCGCCGCCGCCGGGAGGCACAAGGGCGTGCTGCTCGAGCTCGTCAGGGCGCAGCCGCCGTGCTGCTCCAGTTCCAGTGCAGCGTGTTCAATAATTATTAGGTTGAATTAGAGTCAAGCCACCCCGAACCATCTTCGCCCGTGATGGATGTGGAATTTGTAGCATAGGCGATGTACAGCCGCCCTGCAACTAGTAATCTTGCCGGAAGAAAAATAGATAACAGATGCACGTATGCAGGTGGAGACAAATTGACGATATCAATATCACTTGTATACAAGAGTTCATATTAAAAGTATAGATAAATCTTAAATTGTGCATCCAAATTAAATTGTGTATATTTTTTATGACAAGATTTTTAAAATAAGACCACACCACACTTGTCTATATTTAGATGATATTTTAAAAACAACTTTAATAATAAATAATTAGTTTTGGAAACAAGCATTTTAACAAATATTTATTTTAGAAATTAAATGAAAAATTAGGAAGGAAAATAAAACAAACAAGAAGAAAAGAAATAAAGAAATAGATTATCTACACGCGTCACCACTAATGTATAAGTGAAAAATCAATTTACGTCGCTGGATAATATATCTACAATAAAATAAATTAGTATATGCATGAATATTCTTTGGTATAAAGGTGTATAATATGAATTATAAAAAATACAACTGCAACCAAAAATAAAGAAGAAATAAAGAGGAACAAACAATAATATAAATATAACAAAGGAAAAATGGAAAGGAAAAGATCAATTGGTAGGAAAGAACAAAAGTAAGAAAGAAAAATAGAAAAATAAAAGTAAGGATGGAAAATATCCAACTCAGCATTAGCAAGGAAAAGAAATTACAAGAGAAAACATAATGTAGTCTTATCAGTATCCACCCACCAGCAAACTTGTATGTGCACTTTTTTTCAAAAATATATATTAATGGGCTAAAAGCTGCAAACTGACGCTGCATACGGTATAACGGCTAAGGTCAGTCTCAGTGGGAGTTTCATGGGCACAGTTACCTAGACTGAGAACTAGATAACTATGCCAGATAGATTTTATGATGATGAAACTCTCCTCACATCTCATGAAACTCTGTCATTCTATCTCCTTACCATATCAGTAAAATTAATAATATTTAATATAATAAAATCCTCCATGAAACCTCATTGAGATTGGTCTAATTATTTATTTTGACTCACGAGCACACTTCAGGTAATTATTTAGAGCCGCGCCCGATTAGCCACGTACTTCGCCGACTGTCTTCCTCAATTTCACATGTATACGAGCCTGACTTTCCCCACGATGGTGAGGAAGCTCAAAAGGTAAGTTGCAGACCAGTCTTAATACATAGTTTTATTGAGCAAAAACTAGGTAACTAAGCTTATGTGTTATGGTGATAAAATTCCACTCAAAGCAAGTATAATAACTGGATGAGAGCCCGTATAACAGTATAGGATCTTCGTGGAAGAAAGAGGGGATACTGTTAGAAGTAAAACGAATGGAATGGTTGGATGTATTGATTGATGGTTTAGACCACTTCTTATATATGTATAAGAGGGAAAGAGTGCCTATTCTTGAAGGGACATGCCCCTTCGTGAATTGGCCCTTTCGAGAAAGGTAACCGTCTAATGACTAAACTAATTAACTATTATAGAAATTGATCACTAATACTAATTTCTTCATAACACTCCCCCTTGATCAATTTTCTTCTTCTTTGTAATCAATTTGATCTTCTTGTGGTCTTGTAATCAATCAAATAACTCCTTGAAAACCCAATGGGAAAATCAGGAGATGTGATATATATAACTCCCCCAAAAACCCTTTCAGGAAAAAAGTGAGGAGAATCTTTGGAAAACCCTGTGGGAAAAACCAAAGTAAAATTGGGTATACTAGGCAAAACTCCTTCAAACCCAGTGGGGAAATAAGGAGAAACACCATAGTATACAATAACCAATGTCAGTAGACCCTTTAGATAACCCAAAGTCTTAGTCTAATAACACCTTGACCCTATGGTCAATATGCTTCAAATATCATCTTCTAAAACCTCAGTGGGGAAAACTAGATGATATAGCATATAACTTTATGTTGACATTGCCTCATCAAAAACTTTATATGAGAAACCTCAATAAGAAAAACTCACATAAAGAAAAGAGTACAATGTATCATATGTCTCAATATCATCCACCAAAAATCTTTTGAGAAAAATGGATGATATGACATAGTCTTGTGTCGATATTGCTTCATTAAAAACTTTATATGAGAAACCCAAAGGGAAAACTCATACAAAGAAAAGAGTGCAATATGATGTTTTCAACAAGTTATTAATCAGAGAGACGAGAGACTCTCCCCCTGAAACTTGCAAACATTTCATACCAATATATTATACACATATGAAATGTGGAGTATGGTAGACCTTGTGAATATCTCTTCGAGATTATCACAAGTACTTAGTTTGCAAATGTTCATATGCCCATATGACCTATGAAACAGAACCATCTTAATGCAAAATATTGCATTTAGTATAACTTGTCTCCATCTAAACAACACAAGCTGCATTACCTTTATAGATAATGACCTTTGATTCAATAGAATCAATACCACATAACTTCAGTATGTGATATATCATTCTGTCAAGCTATACACATTCATGTGTAGCCTTATACAATACAATATCAGAATGATTAATGGAATTGACCATTAAATGTCTACGTACTTAAAGACTATTATATATTAGTCTTTCCATATTCATGTAAAGCTTATTTCAATGATCTGGAATTTTGGGGATCTTATAGATAACCAGAATCATGATATCCACGTAATCGGCCAAATCCGTATGTGCTATTTTAAGATATCAAAGATATTCTTAACTTGAATCTACCGGCCTTAGGTAGAATAGCGCAACTATTAGATAGCAAATTATTGCAAAGATAATATCCGGCTGGGAACTTTTGCAATATATATATTAGCGCATAAATAGCACAGGAATAATGGACCACATGTCCTAATATCTCAATTCAATCACTATGGCATAATAAACAATCTTCCTCATGCCTTTCTCTATCATGAGGTAGAACCACCATAGGATTCCCTTTTCATATTGAGTCATTCAATATGATGTGGATATAGATAGCTTTACTATAAAAATCTGGAAGAAAATACTTGGATCCTAAACACAAAATAAAATTTTGATTTAGACCGTTATCTTCCATCTCTAAACTCCGTCTTTAGATTACAACATGTTCTTGACAAGTGTTCATTACCAATGATGTCAAGATTAATGACCATCATATAATACTAGAAAATCCAATTAAGAATTCTAAAATGAACACCACGTGTAATCAATCTTGTATCCTTTAATATAAGGAATACATACAAAGTCAATTGTACCAAAATCAACTTAACTGCCTTAAGTCATATATTGACTTAAGCAATACACGGTATTTGTTGCGATTTTATATATAAGTATTGGATATGTAAACTCCTTCCCGGAAGTTTCACAATATACCAAATCAAGTGATCATATGTAAATCACTACATCTATCAACTATCAACTGCAAAGATAGATGCTTTTGTACTGCCGGTCAAAAGGTAGTATCGGAAATTTATAACTTACTATGGAGAATAACCTGCATTGAAATCAATGCTCTGGGCTTTGCGTAAACCCCTTGTGCTACTAGTCTTGCTTTAATCTCACCACCTCATTGTTCTCAATCCATTCTATGATGAAAACACTTTTGTACCCACAGTAAAGGTACGTCTAGGTGTTGGCTTTACTACCAAACACCTCTCTTTTGGTGAGCAAGACTATCTCTGTATGTATAACTTTACTCGTCAAGTTCCAGTAAGAGTGACAAAGTACTCTGCCATGGTCTTATTAACTGGATAACTTTGAATAATGTATATAATTTATTCAGAGAAGTATGAGTCGACTCATGTAGCCTTTATATGATATAATTCTCCGGTTATCAAAACTCAAAATGGACCCTGAATGACTCATCGTGACTTCCTTAAACGAGAGTCAGGGCTTTCCGATATCCCAACATCAGTATTTTGGTGCACCTCTGAGCTGGGTTGTGGATTATAAATATCCACAGGACATAAAATGTCCTCTAGGTATCTTTCAGCCAAAAGTTGAGTTGTATTTACTAATTTAGAAGAAAATTCTTCTATTGCTAGCATGAATAATCCTGCTTTATGGCCATACTGCTCCCCCTCTTATTTACAATTGGGAGTTGAGTGGTTTTACTTAGTACCACTACTCTTTCTGGCACATACTTGCATTAGATTAATGATTAGTAAATGCATGTGGCAGTTTATTTGCAATACTATGCAAATCTTTGAACTCAAAGTTCAGTTAATTTAGTACGTGATCCTGAGCTTGAAATGCTTTATGCATTCAAATATTTTCCGGGCATTATATATGGTACTTCAAATCTCCCCCCAATGCCTGGAAAAGCTCATTTATACTAAAACCCAGCATACAGGTTGTAAATAGATCCTCTCTAAGAGATATAGATACTGAACAATCGACAGAGATTTGAAATCTCAGATGATCCCCAATTTTTTGTGTGAACCCATCAATGTATGCTGCAGTGGTGAGAGTGGTACGTATACAACGTAACCAATCTTACGCAAATAGGAAATCTTCATGGATCTCCACGTACTAAATGCATATAGGGGATATGCAGTTAATTATAAGTCAGGAGTGTGTAAATCTACCTGACTGCAACACGAAGTTGGTAATAGCATTTTACTAATAATGGTCCTGCTATGACTTAATGTCATACATCTAGATTCCAATTTATCTTTTTGGATATGTAACTAAATCTATGTTATACCAAACAATCATCATTGAAGGTACAAAAATTTAGTAGTGTTCAGGATAATGCTCATAACAAAAGGCATTATCTACCAAATGCATGGCTGAGTGTGTAAACTTTAGACACTCTAGATCATCTCATAGATGTATCTATACAACCATGAAATGTCTGAACTGTCCATACAATCTTTGTATCGGACCCATACATATTCTTTTGAATATGATCAAGAATCTAATAGAGTCAACCTGATTTTAAGATAAGAGGATCTTATAATCCATATCCCTGTGGTACTTACAGTATCCACACTTTGGGGAAATCAGGACCAAAAGAATTACCAATAATTTTTTACGCATTCCTATGGATGGCCAGTTGATCATTCCAAATCTTGAATGGATCAACAATGTGAAAAATTCTTATACACAACATGTTGTACGGGAATGGTTGTATGCATAATACAACCAAAATGAGATCCATCTCATTACTTATATGCCATATCCAAAATTATCTTTTTGTGTTTTCCTAAAAACACATGTGGATATCTCTATACTTTAGTAAAATATGAGTTGAATTAGAACATAATTAAATGTCCTCAATTATTTACTCATATCCTTAGGAAGAATGATAGTGGAAAAGAGTCGACCAAACTATCATTGCATCGCATCAGCGATAGCCAAAAATATTCCCTTTTCTTGTCACAAGAACCAAGAATATTTTGCTTCTGTAATTATAGAGTTTGTGGTACAAATTATCCACTAGGCACAAATATCATTCCACATTGGAATGATTCCCGTACAATCTATATATGACAAAAATTCAATGTAATTCTCATCTAATATATAGAAATCCATAAATATTATCAAGTATCAAATTCATAATATGATACGTACAATACTTATGCGTTGACAATAAGTATTACAACATGTTTGATGTATAACGAACAACTCTAGATTGAGGTTCATGAAATTTTTCTTAGTCAATGGGATAAAACCAATGCTATTGTCCACTGTCCATGTGGGATAGTGATACCATCTAGAGCGAGTTCATCAAACTCCTCTAAAGTCAATATCCACAATTAGTGACAACCCGTTGATGTAATGAGTTTATACCTAAGATAAATTAAAAATCACTATGGTGATGTTGTAATCTCCAATGCAAAATTTAGGGGAAGATCCATATCTTCACTTTGTTTTTGGATAGTTGGAGATAGTCAATAAAAATTTCAAACCTCACAACAATTAGAGGTAGTCACAAGATGTGTATACCTCATAGACAATCATTATTAATATGGCACACACATAGTAGATAATCTCTATGTCCGAAACATAGAGTAAATCTCTCAGTAGTAGGCAAATAAATTGCTGCTATAGGCACAGTCTCTAGGCTGATATATTCACATGAATATACCGCAGCCAATGCCTAAGACTCTACTACCTGTGTGTAACCTTTAATAATGAATGATGGTAATCACCATAAAAGTGTACCATTTGTATATTTCCAAAACACTTATTTGGGAGAACACAATGTTGGTAATCATCAAGTTTAAAATAAACGTGATGTAGACCTCTCAGCAATGGGCGAATAATCGCTGCCATAGGCACGGTCTCAGGGCTGAATAATTCAATATAAATTAAGCGCAGCCAATGCCTAGGTCTCCATTACTTGTGTTGGGATTCCAAATGTATCCAAGATATGGATATAACAATTTTGCATAAACCATCATAAATTAAGAAATTCTTAATTAAGAGGAACAATCTTTATTAAAATGTTACTTATAGAAAAATAACCAAATTAACAATGTTAACAAAGTACTCTACCATATTGATACTGTTTAATTCAGATATTACAACAGAAAATTTACTAAGCACATAGTGCTATAGATGGATAGTGGCATAATTTGCGCAAATTCCGTAGGGATTAAAACAAAAATTTACTTTTTATGTTAGCCTTACTAGCAAAAATGGTGTGGCTGCCATTTTGCCTTTCTAGACTAGGCTAATATGTGCCTAAATACAGCCGTCATTAATTAAGCATCACTTAATTAAGAGGATCCAATTTTATTGCAAATAAAATAATTGCCAACCAACAAAATTGAAATTATTTATATTTACATATACAATTTTCTGGTCTCAAAAGCAAATAATGTATAGGAGTAAAGATTCTACCATACAAATTCTGTCAGAGTCCATGACTAAAACAGAAAATCATAGACACAGAGAAACATATGTAAATATTAAATAGTAAAAATCTCCGTAATATAAAGTATTATGATGCAATTTCTAAAGACTGATAGGTCTCAAAAAACTATATATTTACTCTAGATAAATAATTTGCATAATTTTTCGTTTAAACACAAGGTCTAAAACAAACACTTATATTTTTAATTATAAATGTAATATATTGCAGTGTTGTATTAGTTTAGGGGCTAAAACGTATCAATTTAAGGCCTCAAAATATAGAACTAAATAATCTAAAACATGAAAAGATAAAGTTCTAAGAGTCTTATCGCAATTTTGCAGAGAGAGACGGCCTGCCAACAGGCAGCCTGCTAGTGGCCCGGCGTGGCGGCCTGTGGGCCGATCTGGCCCAAGGCGACCCAAAAACCGGCCTGGCAGTTGCCGGCCCGTTTAAAAGGGAGAGGGGGGCCGCCTCCTCCACCCCTGTAACCGCCGCCGCCGCCGATCCCGTCAAGGCGCGCAGCCGCCCCTTGGTCGCGCCGTCGCTGGCCGTGGTGCGCCGCCGCGCACCGCCTGATGGCCTCTGCGCCGCGACCTCCGGTGTGCGCCGTGCTCAGCGCTGTAGCGTCGCCTCCTCTCCTTGCTCTTCCCCTCCCCCGTGCGCCGGGCTTGGCCGGCCCGCCGGTCATTCATGGCTCGGAGGGTGCCCCTGGTCGGGGAGGAGCAGGCGCCGTGGAAGATCACCGTGCATCTTCGGAGTTGACAGGTTCTTTGCCTGGGCGGAGAAAATGGTTTGCTTCTTACATTTTCATGGATGTCGATGAGGCAAAACGCATCTGTTCTTTTCCTCTTCTCTATCAAGGCTGAGAAACCAAATACTTGATTCTCAATGCTGTTGCATGTACTCGATTTGTGATAAATAACAGTAAAGAAAGAAGAAATTTTGAAGAAACAGGTTGAGATGATGGCTGGCCGATAGTTGTAGTTTTCAATTCTTCTTTCGTTTTCTTATGCTCTTTTGCTTTGGGCGATTATCCATCGATTCTTATTCCTGCAGTTGAGGTCGGGCCTCTGTTCGGGATGGCGACTGCAGAGTTCATGGATGAAGAAGTTGATGGCGCCCGTTGTCATCGCCGGCGAGTGGCCGTTATTCATTGCGGTCTTCTTCTTGCCTAGCATGTCACCGGCGAGCCCATGCGTCCAGTGGGGAAACGGCGTTCGCGACCACCACGGGAGCGCCGACCATGGCGGCCTCGTCGACGACGACCAGCACAGGCCGAAATAGCGTGGCCTATCGGCCTTTGTTCATGCAGCAATTCGGCGAGTTCTTCTCCACGGTGATTGTGTTGTTCTTGTTTCTTCTTGTGCTCAGAAGATTAGAGCGTGCGTTTAGGCGACTCCGCGAGTTTTTCTCTCAGTGGAGAGCAAAGTGCATGATAACGTGTTAGAAGTAAAGTGAATGGAATGGTTGGATGTATTGATTGATGGTTTAGACCATTTCTTATATATGTACAAGAGGGAAAGGGTGTCTATTTTTGAAGGGACATGCCCCTTCGTGAATGGCATCTTCGTGAATTGGTCCTTTCAAGAAAGGTAACCGCCTAATGAATAAACTAATTAACTATTATAGAAATTGATCACTAATACTAATTTCTTCGTAACAGATACAACAGAGAACAAAGCAGGCGTTTCGTGATGCGCTCGCCTGAAGAGAGGCGCTTCTGCACCACGAGAAGCAATAAATACCAGTGGAGTCTACCACTACTACGAAGTTGTTGCCACATTAGCAAAATTAGGCCTTGTTTAATTGCAAAATCAAAATTCTCATATTGAATGAGAATCTTACATGTATTAGACATTAAATTGCTACAGTAATTGCTTTGACTAGGTAGCAAGCTGGCCACATTATTAGCATGATTTGACCGTCGTTCAAGCAAGCCGTGTGAAGTGGCGATCGCCCAGCGTCAAAGTAAATCACCTCTGCGTCTAGTCGTTTCCTCCAACCAAACCCACTTCCTCCGGCCGGCGGCCACGATGGCGAAGCGCCGCGGCAAGAAGAAGCCCGGCGCTCGGCGAACCAGGAACAAGGAGGCGTCTGCGGCCACGGCGGCGCCGGCGCCCCTCGCCCCGCTGCCGGACCACCTCGTAGAAGACATCTTCACGCGGCTGCCGCCCAAGTCCGTCGCCGTGTCCCGCTGCGTCTCCCCATCCTGGAACCGCTTCATCTCCTCGCCACCCTTTGGGCGCCTCTACCACGTGGCCAAGGCGGCGGAGGCGGCCTCCGATCCGGTCAGGTTCGTCTCCGTCCCGGTGGATCCTGACAAGCACCGGAAGCTGCTCGTCATCGGGGCCAGTGCGGCGGGGCCGCGTGGTCTTGCGGCCGTGTCAATGCCGTGCGAGGGCTGCCCCAGCGTGTTCTGCGGCGCCGGCATGCCGTGCCACGGCATGGTGCTTGCCGACAGGCCATGCCGGGGGGAGTTCTTCGCCTGCAACCCCTCCACCGGCGGCGTCCTCCGCCTCCCGCCGCGCCGCCCGCCGTGGTACTTCTACAGCGCCGGGCTCGGCTTCGACGACCCCGCGGGCGCCGCCGGGACTGGGAGGCACAAGGCCGTGCTGCTCGAGCTCGTCAGGACGCTGCCGCCGTCGGCGCGGCCGTGCTGTGATATCCCCAAGCTCCGGTGCAGCGTGTTCACCGTCGGCGACCGCCAGTGCCGCTGGCGGGCGCCGCTCGGCCAGGTAACGCCCGTCATCGGCGGCGCGCTCGTGTCCACCCAGACGGACCCGGTGTTCGCCGACGGGCACCTCCACTGGTTCCTCTGCAGGCGGGCTTCCGACGGGAACCACGGTGACCCGGATGGCATCCTCGCTTTCGTGCTCAGTGGCGAGTTCTTCAGGCGCATCCCGCTGCCCTCCTTCGCCATGGGCGGCGGCAAGCCGAAGCGGCCAGTAGTACACGCGACGCTGGCCGAGCTCGACGGTCGCCTGTGCTTGGTGCGAGACCTCTTCCGCTTCCCTCGACACGACGCGCCCTTTTTCGAGGTCTGGATGCTCCACGACATCATGTCCGGGTCGTGGTCGCTGGATCGCCGCATTGACCTGACAGGCCATGTGAGCACGGGATTCAGGTATCCATGGCAGGTTTCGGTGCTGTGCTACGTTCATGGCGGCGAGTCCCCTGGCGAGAGGAGGAAGAAGAAGATCGCCATTGCAACCATCGACCAGATGAAGTACTGGTATATGGCCCTGTTTGGGGGAGTTTGAGCTTCTCCAAAAGCTCTACTTGGAAAAGCTCAGGTTGATTCTCTAGGAAGCTGTTTTTCACAGAAGCTAACAAGTCATGTTTGGGGGAGATTGTGGGTGTCGGCCGTCACTGAGGGAGCACGGTGCGAGGGAGGAGCTCCAGCAGACGGCGGCTCGGCACAGACGCCATCCGCCCGCAGTCCTGTCCCCGCGTCGTGTGAGCCCGTCTGCCCCAGCGTGTAGCCCCGCCTCCACCGCCTCGCCACCCGTCGGCCGCGCCGGCCGCCAGCGGATCCCGCGCGCCGCGCCGCCGCCGCCGCCGCCCGCCGCCACGGGCGCCTACAGCCCGCCTCCACCGCCTCGGCCGGCCGCGCCGGCCGCCGGCGGGGGAGAGAGCTCCGGTCGGCAGGAGCGCGAGCCGAGGGGAGGGACGGCGGCGACCCGCGCTGAGGGGAGGAACGGCGGCAGCTGCTGCGGAGGGGAGGGGAGGGACGGGGGAGAGAGAGCTCCGGCAGGCGGGAGCGCGAGCTGAGGGGAGGAACGGCGGCGGCCACTGCGGAGGGGAGGAAGGGCCAACAGCCAGCGCGAGGATGAGGAGGGGGGCAACCGGTTTAAGTGGAAAAGCTCGGGAAGCTCCTCCCAGCGAGCTTGTTCGCTTGTAGTGTAACGGGAGGCTTTTGCAGCTTCTCATCGCTTGAAGAAGCTGGTTCGTTTGGCGGAGCTTCTCGCTTTTTCAGCTAGTTGGAGTAGCAAAAGCTGTAGCAAGCTAAAACAAACACGGCCTATGGCTGCCCACCAGAGTACATGCGACATGTGCTTTACCAGGAGAGCCTGGTGCAGGTAACTGGCATGGAGTATGATGGCCAAGAAGGCATCAGATTCGAGTTCACCACGGGTGAAACCGCTGCTGAACCTACGGTGGTGGAATGCTCAGAGGTTTACCAAGAATCTTAACTGAATTTGTTTCCCAGTGTGAGTACATGCGACATGTGCTTTACCAGGAGAGCCTGGTGCAGGTAACTGATTCGAGTTCAAGAAGATTATATAAGCAGGAGATTTTCAGGGCAGCTTAGCTTCCCAGAAAATCACTTCCAAAAAACTGTCCACTCGATGACCGAGGGAGTAGCAATGTGTTAGTTGACCATTATCCCTACATCTAAATCCCACAAACAAAAAAGGCAGTTATCTTGTTTTCTCTCAACGATGAAACTGAAGCAGTTGCTTTAGAAAAGAAAAGTTTGGAGTTTAAGAAAGTAGATTGTGTTTATTATTAAGGAAAAGCAGGAGAACAAAAGCAGAACAGGTCACAATACCAGCATTGGGACCAATAGTGAAAGGCTGAATCTGGGAGGTATGGTCGCTGCAAGCATTACCAATACCCATGTGCAAGGATAACTGTTTAAGCCATAACGAGCAAGGGATCTAGACAAGGCCCAAATGAGTAATCTTGAAAACATAGATTCAAATATCAAGCTACAGCAAAGCTGACGAGGATCAAGTGGAAGCAAAACTAACAATGGCCAGCATATTCTACCAAGCAAAGAGTACACATTTTTCATCACGCAGTTGATCAGCTACATTGTACTTAGATGACAATAGATGTGCGATACATCAAATTCTGGTAACTTCTGGGCAAAACTTGACAAGGGTAAACATGTTCACTTTCACTAATCTAGGCCTTGATAGCATACTTCCTCATGGGGAAATACTTCTCCCGCTTCTTCTCCCTCTCAGTCTTCAAAGAGAGCTGCAGGGCAAAAGAAACCCATGTCAACAAACTGAAAGGAACAAAGAAATTGCCCTACAGATGATGCAGTGCAAATGCGGCTCCATGTTACTGCAAAGAAAATGAATATCTATCCAACTGACCAGTTAGTTCAGTGGCCATTATAACAATAACTGAAGACCCCATGCATGTAATCCCACAATAATCAAGAACTCTAGTATCAGTTCAACATGCAAGGGTGAATAGCATTTACACACAGTTGATAGCTACAAGAATTCAATATACTTACAGCTAATTACAAAAGGAAAAACAACCACTAGATTGAAGCATACAAACTACTTTATGGAGGCTTTGGACATGTCATTTTGCACAAACCATACAGTGACTAGGACCTATGACACTGTCCAACCACAAAAACAAGATAAAATGGTCTTTATGCTTACCAGTTCACTAAGAACAGAAAGTTTAGTGCCAAGACAGTAAGCCCCAATAATCATATAACCACATGTATATAAGAGTAATGGAAATGCTAGCTTCTCTCCACTCTAAGGCAAACCATCTGCTTTTAGACTGTTGTTAAAAGGTAGAGATTGATAGGGGTTGAACCTTAGAGTTACACCACTAAGTTAACTCCAAGGAAATATTCAAGCTGCCTAGCATTTCACCATATCATACAAATAAGAACATTTAACACATCAGTGCTAGAACAGCAGGAACACAATCATTTTAAAACAATAATATCAGAACCCTAACCACAGTCAATTGGAATCATGTTGCTATAACCATGATGGCAACAGGGATGGAAATTTTTACCTACATTTGCATCATTCAACGATTTCACGAAACAGCACATCCAGCAATGAACAACTGAGCTAACCGCAAATGCTCAAAAAAAAAACTGAGCTTAACCGCACCGCATCAACTTATCCAGATCGAAATTTCAACAAGGAAGCAAAACAGCACGTGTAGGAGATGCGAGAAGAAGCGGCGGGCACGGCGTGTATACCTGGTGCTTGGTGAGGCGCCTGCGGATGGCGCGGGTCTTCTTGGGGCGGAGGTCGAGCGGGAGCAGCTTCTTGTTCTTGTACGCCTCCCGCAGCGCCGCCTTCTGCTTCTGCGAGATCACGGTGAGCACGCGCGCGATGGAGGTGCGCACCACCTTGCTGCAAGAGAAAAAGAAGCCGCGGATCCACGCCTCGGTTTCAGTTCGCCGCGAGCCCGGGGAAATCGAAACAATGAAGAGGGAGGAGGGTTCACGGAGCAATCAAGCACGCACATCTTGGAGAGCTTGTTGGGGGCGCCGCCGGTGACCTTGGCAACGCGGAGGAGGGAGAGCTCCGACTTGAACTCCTTGAGCTGTGCCTGCAGCTCCGCCTTGTTCTTCGCCCGCAGCTCTGGCACCTTGATCCGGGCTGCCATCGGTAGAACGAAAAGGTCAGATCCTGCAAGGAAAACGCGACCAGGGACGCCGGCGAGCGTGGCGAAGGGGCTTACCCATGGCGATTAGCGAGCCGGGCTTCCAGCGGCGGCGGGGGGTGAGGGGATGAAAAATGGGGGGCGAAGCAGGAAGGGAGGCGGCGGCTTGCGGCTTATATATGTAGGTGCTAAAACCCCGTGGGAGCGAGGAAACCCTAGACCTGTTGGGTGGGCTCTTGGGCCCATACAAATGGGCCTTTTTTGAAATTAAATGGGCCGTTACTAATATGCAAAGGCCTCCACAAAATATTTAGTTTATCAAAGACGACCTTTTTCTTTCCTCCATACACTGATTTAGGCACAATGACAAATGTGTCGCCGATTAATCAGTCAAGATTGTTTTCTGTCAGCACAGGATAACAGAATTTGCAAATTTCCCTCTTCTAGTGATCATTTTAATTTTCAAAATCCACAAGATTACCTATCCGGCATTTTGAAGAAGGAAAACCATAAATGCCACGGGCCAAGGATTAACCGATGGCATTCACATTTGTGCTGAAAAACTACATACAAGAAAAAGTTTGATACAGTGCATATTCTCATATTGAAGTGCAAATCCACTCACAAAGAAAAAGGTGCAAGCGGCGTAACAATTAACAAAGTACAAGCATTTGCAGAGATGTTTTTAGCCGTCAAAACCTGGAAGTACAGCGCCTACCTCTTTCATAGGCATCCCCAAACGCCCAAAGTACAGGAAAAGGAAAAATACAGATCTCAATGTTTTCTAACACTACGGTTTCAGAGACAAAAAGATATAGCACCTAAAAATCATTGGTAAGTGGTCCTCCAAAATGCAGTGTATCTAGGGATCCTCCTTGTCAAGTTTACCCAGTGCTCGCTGAGCGAACAGCTTTTCCTCTCGAGCTTTTTTCTTAGCCAAAGCTTCCTCATCCAACACTTGGATCGGTGACCACTCGGGTAGTGTAAACCAGTCTTTCTTTCCAGAGAACTGTTCTTTCCATGCATGCCATTCAGGGGCCAGCTTCAGCGCGGCGTAATCCAACGCGGTACCAGCAGCTGCAAAGGTGACCGCATACTTCACTGCTCCGAAGTGTCCACCTGCAGTCACACAGAAGGATGAAAGAATCATTTTCAGCAATTCATATCAATAGATGGTGAGGGATCCCAATTAGAAAATGAGATTCAGAGGAGCCAGTGTATTTCTCCATCTGCAATTCAAAAGCAGATTCTCTTGAGGAACATTGAAACCTAAAATTAGAAAACACATAAACTTCTAGAATAAGCACATGCACAAGTTTAGATAGAGCTCCAATCATCTGTCACTGAAAATTAATAGGATTGACAAAATACCAACACACGACAGCAGATTCTGTTGCAACCCTTCAACTTCCAGAATACAAATAAAAACGGAAGAACATTTAAAAATTCAGCTGATTGCTAAATAGTGGAGGATTGAGTTTTAGCAAGTTCAGAACAAGAATGCTAACAAGTAATAAAGTTAAGTAGGCAGATTGACAGTGACCAATAAAGATGAGCCATTGCGACAGCATTGTTATCGTACACTAATATTTAACTGAAAACCAGGAATTTACTGGATTTGAATTCAACAGAAAAATTACTGTGGTCTCAAATCAAGGCCAATCCAAACATGACCAATTCAAAATCTGACCTGTGTGCAGTATATACCGTCTACTTACTAGTATCTCACAGCCTGTAAGCTATGGATAAGATATCTCCATATGAAATTATTGAAAGTTATCAGGATTAGGCATGGCTGACTGTTGCCTCCTGACCCACGAATTGGGACCCAAGTAGATGTAAACTAAATACTATTCAATTACGCACCTTGCTGAGCATTTGAAGACACTTAAATTTCGTAATAGCAGCCTTAAGGGTACACATGCACCCCGCATAAACATATATGTGCACATGCCCATGATGATTGATGTGAGCATGCTTCTTTCTATTTCTACAACCTTCATCGGACTAGGGAATCCAGTGCTAGAACTTTGTTTTGGCCACTTATGAATATGCACAGTTAAGTCAAGCTTTAAATATTGTTTGGCTGCACCTGTTTTTTTTTTTTTGAAAAAAGAACTGACCATTATGAAAGGCCATTATCTTCATAACACTGACAAGTGATTTAGACTGTAAAGTTTGTCCCACTATCCAGACAAAACTAAGTGACAATGTTAACTGAGCAATACTAGAAATACTTCTCACTGTAACACTTGGTCTGGAAAACTTTCAAGTATGAAGGATGGTTTTTGATCTAGTAACCAACCTTGTATTCGACCGAGAACAGCTCCACTTGCTAGCCCACCAACAACAGAATTCATGGGATCATCGGGTGTTGTGGCTCGAGCATCTCTTGCGAGTTCACGTGCTCCTGGAAGGCAACAAAAATATATGTTTTACTGAAAGACGTCACATCTACCCACGAAAAATGCAACTGCACAATCCTCTGTTATCTTGATCAATGGATCAACTGTTAGCTTCCTTTTCCTGAAAACTGAACCCATAATATAAAAGCATTTAAGCCTTAAATATCTTGTTTATTTGTTTTTCGAAAGGCTTTTACTGTCTTATTCAACAAGATAGGCATGCTTACTCCATTTTCTATGCTCCTGTGATGAAAATAAATGCAAATAGATGAAAGGTTGTTCCTGTGACAAGACTGAATGCCATACATAAAACGTAGCTTAAGGCAAGCCTGTGCCAGACAAACCATAGACCATCATATAGCATAAAAACTACAGCTACCTCATACATTTACAAGGTACCATGCCTGGTAAGTTGCTAGGCATTTCCCTACTTCTGTCATTTTGAGCAAACACACACCAGTCAACTTAACTTTCACTAATCTAGATCTGCCAAGGTCCCCACAACTGACATCCAACAGCCTGCAGGCACTGCAAATGTCGATAAAAGTATTAACCATAGCTACCACTACTTCTTCAAGAGATGTTGAAGTGGGAAATTTCTCCGGTTATCCCCTCCCACACCAGGAAAGCATAAAATCATGTGAAGAAATTCTACTGCACATCCGCAATCAAATTGTAGAGCTTAACTTACAATGACCAAAACACTGATCTTTGCTCATACCAGAACCGAATGAACAAATTAACTCTGTGTATAAGTCGCAAACCTTGCAAGAACAGAGACCTCACCTCCGTAGCACCCGGCGACGATGGCAAGGTTAGCGGCGTAGGTGACAGCGGCGCGGGCGGCTCCAAGGCGCGCCCGGTGCCGCGACAGCAGCCCGAACGCGGCTCCAAGAACCCCTGCAGATCCAACCAAATCGACAAGACCCGACGGATCAGGAACGCCTTCCCAGGCTACGACCAGCTAGCTCCAAGAAACGTAAAAGAGGGTTGGGACGGGGGCCGGCTCACCGGCGGCGGCGACCGGGATGATGATCCGCTCCCTCCAGTCCTCGGAGAAAGGCGAGGGTGCCTCCGGAGTCGTTCCGTCGGCAGCCTCGCCGGCGGAAGCAGCCATCCTCGCGTTGGCGGCGCCGGCGGTGGTGCCTCGCGGTGACGGAGCACACGGCTCGAGTGAGTGGAGAGATTCGGGCTTCAAGACTTGGTCGTTTCGGGACCGAGCCGTAGCTCGGGTGGCGAGACCTCCGGGTGTGGAGGCCGCCGGTCACGGTTCGAGCGCGCTCGAACTCGTGATTTTCCCACCGGAACAGTAGTTCCCTATTGTATAGTCTCCGCTTGGATGGATTCCAAGTGTTTGCCTCTCACGCGTGGTGCCACAAAGGGACTGCAACGCGCCCGTTGCCTACGGAGCCTTGGAGGTTTCCGGTGATTTCCAGAAGGACGCGGTCTTCATATCTGTGTGTAGTTGTAGGTCTACTTATACACGTGTGGTGTGAGTGTGGTGTGCGTGTGTAAGGTGGTGCGTGCGTGCGTGCGTGTATGAACAGATGCTACAGCTGTACCCAGATGAGAGGCGTTCAAAAAGACTTGGTCGTTTCGGCCAGGGCCTGCTTGCGTGATTCGGCCCGTTGGTTACTGATGGGCCAATACCTCATGGGCTGGACACGGAGGCCTGTCGCCTGTCGGCCACTTGCACCAGCGTCAAAAAGTTAGAAACCCTACTGAAATTCTTTCACATTTGCTAACAGTGCAAACAAAACTGATTCAGAACCATGAAATTCATACTACCTCCGTTTCAAATTATAGTTTGTTTGAATTTTTTTATTCTAAATTTGATCATTTGTCTTATTCAAAAATTTTGTGCAAACATTGTCAAATTTAGGTCATTTTTGAAGATCTTGTATTTATAAAGCAATCCGCAACAAAAAAAAGTGATATTTTGTGTAAATTTTTGAATAAGACGAGTGGTCAAACTTAAGATCAAACGACCTATAATTTGAAACTTAGGGAGTACCTGACATCTGTTCCTCGCTAAAACAGCTGGGCAAATAACCTGTATAGCTTCCTTGTCTTTGGCAGAGCTACCGCAGGATCGGAGTGGACTAAGTCAGATTCCAGGTCTTTCTTTGTCTTATACCCATCGGATTGATTGTCCTGACACAACAATGTCACGCTATTAATGCTTTACCAATATTAACTTAGGCCGTGTTTAGTAAGTTTTTGAAAAGACATCTTTCTACATTTGAAGTACTAAACATAGACTAATCACAAAAATAATTTCAGAACTTGTCTGTAAATCGCGAGACGAATCTAATGAGTCTAATTAATCCGTCATTAGAGGTTATTTACTGTAGCATTACTGTAGCAATTTAGCATCTAATTACAGTCTAATTAGGTTCATTAGATTCGTCTCGCCATTTACAGACAGCAGTCGCAATGCGTTTTTTATTTCGTCTAAATTTAAATCTCCATACAGGTGTCGGAAATTTTTTTGAAATTTTAATTTTTGTAACTAAACACGGCCTTACTAGAAATCTGTGAGAAGATTTTTTTGTCTTAGAAACTAATCATGCAAACACATATATTCAAAATTGCATAGGATGTGTTAACACCATTGGCTGTCACAGAAATAACACTAATGAAATTCTTTCAAAATTGCTAATCACGCAAGCAAACACGATTCACAACCAAGAAATTCATACCTGAAATCTGTCGTTCACAGCAGCAGCTGGCCGAAGCATCCAGTGCTTCATCCTTATCTTTTGCAATGTCACCCCAGGAGTTAAATAACTCAGATCAAGAATCTTATTTTTGTGATCCGCTTGATTTGGTTTAACCTATTAACCACAACCGTGTCAAATCTCTTAATTATTTATCAAAATTAACTTAGTAGAAATCTGTAAAAAGTTTTTCACCTAACAAACTAAGTTTTCTTGCCAGGTAATATACATAAAAATACAACAGATTTCTAAAAACACCCCAATGACTTAAATAACTTGAATTCAAATTTTGTTTTTCTCTGCTCATCACATTCTTTATCCTGTTATAATCATAGTTATATGCAGTGTCCAAATCTAATCTGTTGGCTACTTTGACTTCAATTAAATTACACTACTATCGCAGAAGGATCTAAAGCATGAAAGCATTTCCAACACAAACAAGAAAAGAATAAGATTATACCTTGTCTCTTATCATAATCCCATCAACGATTGGTGTTCTCTTATGCAGTCTAGTGGACTCTTCTCTTTTCAGATTTCATGCCTTGAAGTGGGGAACATGTTCTGTCCTGACTATGTTCAAAATAGCGGGTTAAGACATTTAGTAATTAGTTTTATAGAGCCTAAGAGAAGGCTATAGCAGGGATATGGCCCCCGCTAACCTCATTTAGCTGTTTTGCAAATTGAGTAATTAAGTTTAGAATTTATATGTTCAGAATATCAAATCAAACACATGCATGTCACAAAGTTCATTACATCATGCACTGAAGTACATCTAGAGCTTCATTCCCTCGTTACATCACTGTAAAATAGCAATGCATACTTATGAGAAGCTTTTAGAAATAGCAATGCATATTTATGAGAAGCTTTTAGAAGATTAGAGAGTATGCATGAACTATGTTTGTCATGCTTCATGATAAAATGTGGAATACTCTAAAAACTAGATATTTGTATGGTTAGATAAACATGACAAAAATTGTAGAGTTAAATATTTTATAGGAAGTGTGTAGAAGATTGACACATGGTAAAACCATACGAGCCATGAAGTCCTATAAATTGGGGTCATTCCCTCCCTCTTGCCATACTATGGCATAAGAGGTCTCAAGTAGAAGATGATGAGGTTGTCATGTAGGGTAGTAGTGTTATGATAGGGTAGCCACGTAAAGAGTGTAAGAGTTTTGTTTTAGGCTATGTCTCGGCATCAGTCGATTGATAATTTGCTATCTGTCAATCACCAATTTCCACCACTGATTATTCATCCAACGAGTCTAGTTACCAGCTATGTATATTTTCATATTTCAGCCTGCTTTTGAGTGTTCCGTGCCCCTAAAATCAGACTGACTGCTTGCTACCAGTACCGTTAGTGCTTGCTTTCAAATAAAAAAATGCCAGTGCTTTGGGGCACAATAATTTTCTCATAGATGGAAGCCTTTAAACAAGGGTGTTGTTGCTGTTATAGGCACTGCCCAGTTGCCACACACTGAGCACGTCCTTGTGTGTTTGTCTTTTTGCCAACTTTAGTATAACTAAAAATAGCAAAACAGAACACTGATATTTTTTTTGGCTGACTAGAATACAAACAAAAATCACAATAGACAATAGTAAATAGAAAACATGTTCTGCTTTCTAAGCAGCAAAATAAACATAAGAAATGAAAAGGTACAAATAAAATTATTTGTTGACTAGAACACAAATAAAAATACAAGAAAAACAATAAATAAAAACATGTTGTGTTTTTCCAACATTAGTTGAAAAAATAAAAAAAAATAAAAAAATAATTTTTGGGCTGACTAGAATACAATTAAAAATCACAAGAAAAACAACATATAAAAATTACAGGTATGGGCTGACCATAAATCCAGCAGAAATAACCTAGGCGAATCACTAATCAAACTATCACACTCTGATTTGGGATTGAGGGCACGAGAGGAATAATAGAAATCTAAAGAGGAAAACTGCAGAGGAGCAATAAATTACTAGGCCATTGATTCGCCGGCCACTCTACTTCCCTTGTCTCGCCTCCCGCAGGAATGAATCTCCACAGGGAGAGGATCTGAAGAGGTGATAAGAAAAAGTGGAAGTCGGGCAATTTCACCTCAAGACCTAGCAACACTGAATTTTAACCCGATAACACTAAAGCGAACCCAATAAATGCCGAAACGGGCACAATATATACTACAACGGACCCGATTACATCAATTAGACATGAGATTGATCCTAAGCGTCCAGCCATGAATCAATGGTTGATGGAGGTGATTGACAAATTGACAAGATCTCAATCGATTGACACTGAGTAAATCTGTTTGTTTTATACTAAATTATGGTGAATATAGAGTTGAGTCCCCAAATAGAGTTGGTCTTCTATACTGGCAACTAGGTGAAGGTCTTTTTGGTGTAGTGTGATATAGGGTGGTACCACTTCTTGAAAGTCAGTGTCAAGTTAGTGGCACCGATTTTGCAACAAATACTAAACTAACAATAAATAATTATCTAGTTTAGCTTGCTAAATAGCTCTTAATTTAGCGGCTATAGCGGGATATATGGGACTATTAGTGGATTTAGCCTTTTAGAGATAAAAGATATATATTCTAGTCTTCTTTTCTCTCATATGCTATAATGGATTATAGCGGACAAAGAAAAATAAAATCCAACCAAATTCCGTCATCACAATGATGTAAAGCCGTCAAGCCATATTATGTGGAACCAAGAAGCAATCAACAATGTATTTGGCATATCCAAGAACAAAATGAGGCTGTACAATAATCTTAGGGTTGAAGTAATCAAGAACGCATATGGGGATCCCAGGAAACAAGACCCACCTCTGTAGCTGTGTCAGCTGGAGATGAACACAGCACATGATTGAAACTCCAAGAAGATGGCGATGGCAGTGGCGGCGGCGGTGCTGCTTCGCTGTCTCCTTGTGTCCCAGCTGACTTCCACGCCTCCACCGTCACCTCATCGTCCGCGTACACCTCCACCATCTCCTTTCCTGCAGTGCCCCGCACCGGCAACGGGCTCGGCTCCTCCGCCGTCGCTTTTTCAAAGCATCGTCCCGCTCCAGGGACGGGCTTGATCCATTGTGGTGGCGGCGGTGGTGATGGTTCTTGTCTGTCTGTCATGCCACATGTGGACTTTGGTCTTTTTCTAGTGTTTATTTCTTATTTTCCCGTCCTTCTTGGAAATTCTGAAATATATAGCTGACTGCTGAGATGGTGCTTCGCTATACTTAGTCCTTGATGATTAGTAGCAAAATGAGAGAAATGACTATTTCCCTTTTTGGGCATTTGAACATTGTTTTAATCTTTTCATACCCAAAGTGGCAAACTCCTACCAAATGGTTTTCAATTCGCGGGTATTTTTGCTTTGCATGCAAGTTGGAGTGGACCCTCCCTATCTGAATAGGTGACAATAGGTGTGCATGTCCATTGCCATGTGGCAACATTTGCACGAAATTTAAAGGTAGAAAATTCAGATTGTGGTATTAGATTGATTGATTGCATTTGAATATGGCATTTATGTGCAGTTTGCTTTAACTTTGATGAGTCAAAAACATTTACTCACTATGGACATTACAAATCTAACTTCAAAAATGTAGAATTAATTTAAATTTTAAATAAATACTTGACTCTAGATTTTTTTAAAAAACTGAGTGGTTTTGATCGAAAACATTAGCTTTAAAGTTCCAAGTGAAAGTTTAACTTGAAAAAAATGAGGCCGCACACATTAGTGTTGTCTTTATTCATCGGACTTTCTCATCGATTTTGGGGGCATTGCATTTGTGCTCAAAAGTTACCATCACTTTTACCAGGCACATTTTACATTGGTATAACTATAAATCAAATTTGGGTGAAATCCACATCAATGTATAGTCTCAATTGCAGTTACTACTATCGTCCACAGCCAGAGAAATGCTTATTAGTACCGGTCATAGGGGCTGTTTTGTACCGGTTGATTCAACCGGTACTGGCTGGCCGGTACTAAATGGTCTTCCATTTAGTACCGGTCGCAACAACCGGTACTAATTATGCCACCCATAGAAGAAAAAATGCAAATGGTTGTGAAGATTCGAACACACAACCTCAAGTCTCCCGTATAGCTTCCTTTACCATCCCATCTCTGCATCACATGTGCCTACGTGCGAGATACTTTCTTTTTGAAGTAACCCATGAAGGCCTATTTAGTACCGGGTCAAAACACCGACTGGTACTAAATGTCACCCTTTAGTACCGGTCGGTGTCATTGACCGGTACTAAATGGCCGCGCCATTTTAGTACCGGATCATAACACCACCCGGTACTAAAATATGGCATTTAGTACCGGTCGGTGTTACCGACCGGTACTAAATGACTTTCGAGGACAAAAAATTTCTGCCCAGTACTAATTTCGCACGTTAGTACCAGACGAAAATGTGTCTAGTACTAACGTGTTGGACGAATGGCCATTTTTCATGTAGTGGTCACATGCAAGTGCAGGACTCCAAGGCAGAAGAGAATGCGGTCATCAAGATCGGTCAGCACGAAGAGGGGACCTGGAGAAAGAATTTGTTTTATATATTAAAAAGGTGGCGTTATGGTCAGCACAAATGTTGACACCAATACACCATGCAAGATGAAACGGGAAAATATTTGGTGTGAACCACTTCTTCGGTGGAATTATGAAAACCCCTCTAAAAAGCAGACTTAAAATTTGAAAGAATATTGAAACGATACACATCCATAGTTCATCCACACACACACGTCTTTGTTGCAAAAGTTGAGATGCAAAAATGAACGGATGTGAGGGTACATATAGGCACACATGGCAGTAGCATCATTAGGTATGCATCCGCACGCACTATGCAACAACTACGGATAAACGGCAGGGCCGGTCCTGATATTTTGGGGCCCGGGGCGAAATTGGAGATGGGGCCCTCTAAATTGTAGTGGTGACTAATAATAATGGTGGGTAATGACTTTGTACCGGTCGGCCTTAAATTTGAGCGTCTTTACGGCCGCCTCAATCTGCCGTTGATTTATGATCGGAGGATTCACGGAGGCACGCAACTTTTCCATACTCCACTAGGCAAATAAGCTTCCCGGAGACCCGGACCCACTAGCTCAATGATATCCCGCACCCCTCCAACCATTTCGCATTTTGTGTGTCCTCCCCCATCTCTATCTAGGTTAGCATCTCCCTCCTCTCTATCTCATGCATTCCCTCATCAATTCATCGTTGTTGCCCTCAGATCTGGTGATTCCATGCGGGGTGGGAAGTGCAGATCAGGGATCGAGAGGCAAGGGCACCCACGGAGGTGAATCATTGGGCTGTTGTTCCCATGGATTTTGTTGACGCTCTTCCTTTTGTCATTGCAAAGCGAACTGATTTTGGGCGGATTTTTTCTGGTGGATTTTAAGGTGGAGATGCGAGGTGAATCCAATTGGTGGAGGTGGAGCCGATGCTCACAAAGGTGAGAAATCATCTGTACATGAGTCAGTGATTTTCTCCATTTGGAATCGATTTGATTTTGGGTGCTTATTTTCCTAGGTTTTCTGCTAGAGGGAGAATCCCAAATCGAGGAGGGAGGAGGAGCTACTCACACGGTGGTGCATGGCAGGACGCCCTCCGGCTGCTCCTAGTCTACGGGAACATCCCCAAGGTACCGTCGTGGGTGTGCGGGCTTGGCTTGGCTCCCCTGCTCCCCTGTTCCCAATTTCGTGCGCATTAGCTAGATTTGTTGGTTTCATGTGCGATAGTCTGATGGATGGTTGCCGTGGCAGTCTACTGTTGCAAATGATGCCCCGGAGCTACCGGCGTGCTGGCTATCGGGGGGATGCATTCTGTTGGTGGGAGTGTACATCCAGGATCTCGCGTAGATCGCCGACCGCTGCTACACCATGACTGATCACAGATGTGGCCCTGAGGGATGCCATTTGGGCGGAAAGAATGCCACCATGCCCGAGTGTTCCTGAAAGGAGGGATCCCGGTGAAGTTGGGGGCATTGTTATCGAGATTTTAATCTTTGTTTCCTATATTTTATTCATGCATCCACGGTTTGCTCGTCTTGCTTCAAGACTACAGCAGCGAGTGCTGGGGATGCTGCTGTGACATTGCTTGTGAGAAGATCTTTGTATTTTTTTTGTACCCACCATCTTGATTTGAATTTCTGTTGTTAGTCCAAATCAAAGAAAGTGGTATCTTGATTCGAGTGCGGCATGGTTGCTAATCGAATGGTACTAATGCAATGAGGTTGCTTTTGGAAACTGCAGAGACGTGTGCTGATGATGGTGCGGCTATCGTAGGCGAGCTCGAGAGAGTGCTAGACAAGGCCAATGCCTATGCTTCCAAGGTCAGCATTCCTCTTGCAATCTTTGCACTCATGCAGCTGCATCATGCTTTCTGTTTTATCCCACACACTTACCTTGCATTTTCATTCATAGTTTCAACTTGCTGGTAGTGGCCGCGCGTCAACAGTGGCTGGAGCAAGAGCAATCATGACCTCCCTAATGTTCTCCGAATCCTCTTGGTCTATGTCTCATGGCTTCAGGTTAGCATTCCCGCATGAGAACAGAGGATATTTAGACTTATGAAACCCTTAACTAATGCCTACAGAATATTACTCAAACTGCATTATGATACTAAAGAGCATTGAAAAGCACTGACCAATTTGTTTTCTTTTTCGCTAGTTCTATATTGATATATCATATTGGTAGCTGTTATTTTCATTGGTATGGTCTAGTATAAGGCTACAAGCTTATGATTTGTTGATTTACTGAAACTACTCGTAACAAAAATTAAAAATGCTTAACTGATATTATTAAATGTGTACTTAGTATTAACTAAAATGCTTATAATGTGTCCCTTATGATATTATTAAGAAAATTTCCTTTGTTCAGTACTGATATGTACTTGATTTGTTCTAAGAATATGGTACAATACAAATCTCACTAAAGTGGATTTTATAGTACTTATAATAGATGGAAAATGATCTCATCCCGTCTTGCTCATATTTCTACATTTTTCATGCTTGTTTCCATATCTTCGTAAAACATAGAAATGGGATGGGAAACAAGTCATGAACTCAGTTTTTATATGCATCAGATGCTTTTTATAATTTATCCTAGACATTTACCATGCACTTATTCATCTGTTTTCTCTTGTTGGTGGGGCTAGGCCTCAACCGCTACCGGACCACATATTTCATCATGCAGGCAACATACCGTAAACCAACTAACAAATATGTGGTCCAGTAGTAATGGTTAAGAATATGGCAAACTCGGTGTATTTATTGGGGCAATTCTTCTGATTTTTCAGATACGCAAATCAATATATGTATTCAGACAACAATGTGTTAACAACTAGGCAGAATAATGCAAGTCTTTAAGCAATTTTTTTATCTCTCATGCCACCATGTGTTTCCACTGCTACAAGTTCTCTAATCAAATCATTGTTTTGCTGGTATCCAGCTGGAAAAGAGGAAGGATCGAGGCAGCTAGCGCGGAGGATCGGAGGATCTGGTGCGGATCTTTCAAGTGCATGAGGTGCGAAAGTAATTTCATTCCATATCTCTCTATATTTCTCTCGCAGCCCACTTTGCATCCGTAGTAATCCCCCTCTCCATTTTTTGTGCACAGTGGTGATGAGCTAGCAACTAGTTTCCTTCAACTATTGCAGATTGCAGTTCTTAGGTTGGTGAGTAGCTCTATCTATCGCAACCTCCACAGGGATGCACCGGTGAACAGATTGCAGCTCTTTGGCGCATATCCCATCATGGCTATTAGGTGTGCAAGCAATTTAATCCATTTTCTCATCCGTTGCCGTCCTGCCCCTCTCAAATGCCCTTGAGCATACCCTTTTTTCAAATCGAGCACTTATCTGTAGGCATCTATATATTTTAGCATAGTAGTGGAGATGAAAATTCTGAACTGAACAAATATTTGATAAATTCTGAACACCTAAGTAGTTTACTTATTATGTTTTAGCAATTTTTTTAGTCTAGTACATTCTATTTTTGCAATCATATTTTGGCACTCCAGCATATCCGGTAGTGTTTTAGTATCGCTCTAACATTGACTCCTAGAAGATCATAGTTAGAAGCTCATTTAAATACTTAACCCCTCAGCTCCTATTTTTTACCTACAATTCAGTAAGCAAAACGGTGTTATTTACCAAGCAAATTAGGGGGGTATAGCAGGCAAATAGGTGCTATGTAACTAGCAAACAACAAATGCATTCAAGACTAGCATTTGATCACAAAATAGACATGGGGCATCACAAAATAGGTAGGGGGAAAATTTATATAATTAAATTGGATTCGCAGTAAGCAAAATAAGTAAATTAATTGGCAATTTTTTCTCAGCATATTCATGCACTTATTGGGGTGGGGGTGGACTCCAGTTCAGTAGTGAAATCTTGCAATTTTTTTTACTACATCTCTTTTTTTCTTATGTGGTTTGTGACTACATGTTACCTTCAACCTTTTTACCATAACATTATGTAGGTGACCAAAATCAGAAAAATATAGTAGAATCAAGCAGATTATTAGAGTCAGCTAGAGAGGAGTTACCTTGTGTGGTTAGTCCGGGGGATTTTATATTTCTATTTGCTTGGCAGGATAGTGCAATTTCTCCAGGCAATAATTTGTTCATATAAAGGCATAACAGAGTACTTTGTGTAAGCAATTTTCACAATATTACTGCTAGAATCCACAAAACTAACATGCTGCTTTTCCCCCAACTACATTTTGCAGCTTGAACACAAAGGACCTTTGGGTGGGGTGATTGGGGGTGGAGAGGGGCCAGCAGCGTGCAGGTGGAGCATGGGCGCGTGATCAAGCAAGTTCTATTTTGGATAGATGACAACTATTTGTAGATGCATTGTAGACATAGAAAAAATTGGGGGCTCAGATTCTGTTTCTCTTGGGGGAAGGGGTAGTTGCTGGGGATGAACCCTAAAATCACTGCAGATGAACGCAAAAACTAATCTGCAGCAGCATTTTCTCTTGGGGAGCGGTGAAAAATGTATTTCCCTGGTTTAGACAGTCAATTTTATGGCACTATCTTCGTTTTCCTTTGCATCTACTTGAGCTTTTTTTTTTCCTTCGGTTAATGGTGCCGGCGGCTGGAATTTAGCAGTTTAAGCTTTTTTTTTTTGCTATATAGGGGCAGCAGGGGCGAGGAGCCAGCTAATTTATCTCTGGAGGCAAGTTGATCACGTGGGGAAGAAAAGAAAGGGGGCACGCAAGTTAGCGGGGCCCAAGTGGAAAGCGACAGTTTTTTTTTTCTAAAATAGAGCGGCCGTACGGAAGACTAGTCTTATGGCCGGCCGTAATATAGCCGGGTCCATAATGGTGATGGTAAATCTATAGAAATTTTTTCCAATAAACAAATTCTTGCCAAACATTTTATACTGCATATTATTTTTTTGCAAAATACAGTATAGATGTAGACGCTCATAAACACACACTTATATCTATGAATACACGCACATAATCCTACCTCTACAAGCACCTCCTAGAGACTGAGGCGCCAAATCCTCAAGACCGACGAAGCCACTACTGGCGCCTTGTGAAGAGTAACATAGCTATAACTATCAATATCATTTAAATATTTCTTGAAGCTTAAAAACTAAAAGACAAATATCAATCGAAACTTTAAAGCTATTGCAAAGCTACAAATTAATAAAGGTGTTGGCTCAACTGAAATGTATCACTTAGAATTCTCAGATCACAATATTATCTTTCTCTAACTAATGTCCAACGATACATTATCCATGGCCGGCTTAGGAGTGAGGGCTAAATTCTTACCTCTCCTGTTGCCTTCTTCAGTTCTTGAAGCGCTGGTGTGCTCGTCTTTGTTGCCTAGCTTCCTATATTTGAGAGTCGCCGCAACGCATCATTTCGTTTCTCATTCACTCTGGCTTGTACGTTCTAATTGTATATGTACCTCTATACATATTATACCTGAACGTACGTGCACTGTGGGGCCCCTAGATTTCAGGGGCCCGGGGCGGTGGCCCCTCTTGCACCCCCTCAGGGCCGGCCCTGATAAACGGATAAGTGTCACTCTGACTGGCGTCGGCTCGTGACCTTACTTTTCGAGCAAGTAGTATAGTGGGCTTTAAAAAGGTTGAATCCTAAGTGGAGGGGAAAATAAGAGAGAGAATGAAGCCGGCATTTCCCTTGCCACCCGGCTAAATGAGCTTTGTACTGCTGCATGTGGACTCAGATTAGCTGAACCTGCAGCACGCAGCCAGCAGCAGGCGCAGCAGCGGGCGCATGGCCGTGCATGCCGCCGTCAGCTGGCTGCGTTATTGCTCTTCCAGGCTGTCCCACCTAGAATTTTGGGTCTACTCAGCCTGCTTAGGGCGCTCGGGTCCCTAGATGCCCTCGATAAGACAGCCACGTCAGCATTGTGTGAATAAAATAACATGAAGAGAGAGAAAGCGTCGCTACACCTAGCGAGCGCCGCTAGCACGAGCCTCCACGTCGAGCGGGCCACACTCACGCGGTACTATTTGACGAAGATGCTCAGGATGGAAGTAAAATAATTTATCATGCGGGACCTATGTTTGTTGTGCTAAAGATAAATTGTTGGAGCAGTTGCAGTTTGTGCTCTTTTTATTTGAGCTGTATGAAGAGAGCACAAACTGCAACAGCTCCATGGTGGTCACCTGGTTCAGACAATGAGACAAACGTAGGTGAGTCATGTTAATTGTTGCAGGTGCCCTTACGCGCGTGTTCTACGTTCTAGTACCATGGTGGTTACCTGTTCAGCCAGCCTTTCTTGCTTTTCCTGGCTGCCCCACCTAGAATTTTGGGTCAGCTCAGCCACCGCTTATGCGCGTGTTCTGTGTTCTACCATGGTGGTTACCTGGTTCAGCCAGCCTTTTCCCGCCATAGGTAAATTTTTGATCCTGGCTACACCATCGAGGATACGCCCTCTCATTTTTCTGAGAAATTGTAACCGACCGTTGTGCAGGACGTGAGCATGTAAATTTAATAATTTATAGAGGTGAAAGGAATTAATACGGAAGCGAGCTCTGGTGCGAGAAGAGCTAGAATGTTTCCTTTTGAAAAACTACGGTACCGCTACTGAAATAACACAAGTTGCAAGTGAGAATGTACATTTTCCTCTGTTTTCTCGGAGAAGATAACAAATGTAGCAGCATAGCTAGATTTTTTTTAAAATAAAGCTTAGCTACACAGTATGTCCAAGCCTGATAAATTCTTGTTTTGACATCTGCTTGGAACAATAGCTTTTTTTTTGTGAATATGGAACAATAGCTTTACTCATAGGGACAAATGATTTCTGAGATTTTCACATTACGATGAGTCCAAGCTTTTACGTTGTAACTAATGACCCAGTGTGGTTTCGAACTTAAATGTCAAGAATATTTCATAGAACTATTTAAACCGTATAATTTAACCCCTAAGTGATCTGTACATTGGTTTTCGCCTCGATAGCATACATCAAGGACGAGTGGGCATGGGCATACATTTCATTAAGAAACAAGAGATAGTTTAAATACAAACAAGGACGCGACCTGTGAATGATTAAAATTTTGGTAGTGTTTAGTCGGAACATTTTAGGGCAACGCAAATGGTATCTGATAGCACTGGTAATGGATACAAAGTAAACCAATGCGGACATCGTTGGTCCAATCCTGTTTCTACACTCGCTGTACGCAAAGCCAACTCATGGTCGATTCCGTCGTATGCAGTCCGCGAGTTCACGTGGTGGGTCCCACGCCAACTCGATTACTCCCTCCTTCCCCGTTTATAAGGCATGGTGGAACATGATACGGTCTTCTAAACAACACTTTGACCATTTATTTATCATATATTATATCACTTTTGATTATAAGCTTATAATCATTGTAAACTATATTTGATTATGAATCCAATCATATGAAATTTGCATTATAAAAACAAAAATTTAATAGTCAAATTATTGGTCAAAGATGAGAAGGTTTGAATCTTGATATACGTGTATGCCTTATAAACTGGGAAGGAGGGAGTAGCTTCCAGCGGCCGGCCTTATCCTTTCCTTCCGGAGAAAATTTCATATTTGACACCGTCAAAATTACAAATCCCTTCCTTACCCTCAAAAATTGAAAATTCCCTATTTGATACTATTCAAACTTTCATTCCTATTATGACATTGCCATCTATCTGAGGTACTATCGGCGGCGACGGATGGTAGCGACAGGGGTGGGGTGGCCGGCCGGAGCTGGAGGCCGGCGGCTCTGCAGGGAGGGAGGCAGGGGAGGAGAGGTGTAACACCTCAGGTGTTTAAAAATAATTAGCAGGATCTTTAACTATGTCATCATGCATAATCATCGAGATTAAACTAAATAATACATTTCTTGTATGTTTACAAATGTATGTGTATGTATGTATGTGTATGTGTGCAAGTATAGTGTGACTTGGTAACTTTTTATAAATAACTCAAAACAATAGCTAGTAAAATACATTTACACATCCCTAATTACAGGGTCTACAAAAACCTAGTTGACATCATGATAAAAAATAATGATGACTCCTCATAAAATGACAAGTATTTTTTAATCATAGTTTTAGAAAATTTAAAATAACTTTCAAACCTTTGCTCAAATAAAATTTTGCCTAAAACCAAAGTGGTAGGATTTCAAATGATGAACAACTTTCGTATTCAAAATTTTTCGAGTTTCAGTTGAAAATTTTGAGAAAATTTTGGTCAAACCTCGCTCTCTCTCTTTGTTTCTCTCTCTCTTCTCTCTCCCCTCACCCTACTCCTTTGCTTCGGCCCTGGCAGGGCAGCTCGCTGCGCCCTGCCGCTGCCTGTGCCGTCGCTGCGGCCATTGCCAGCCATGAGTGTGTCTCTTGCACGCCCCGTTGACCTTTGCTCCATCCCATCGCCGCTGCAACACGTCTCCTCCACGCTGCGCCCCTGCTCGGCTTCGATGGCGCGCCGCGACGCCGCCGTGGCGACAAGCAAGTCTTGCCGCGCGCGTGCTCGCCACCACTGCAGCTCGCCTTGCCCTCTGTCGTGCCTGACCTCTCCTCCCCTCCCTGGCTCGCCTATAAAAGGGCCGGCGGCCCTCCATTGCCGCGCCCAAGACCCGGCGCACGCCCACGGCGCCGCCGCCCCCGCCATTGCCGCCTGCCGCTCGAGCTCACCGTCGAGCCCCCTGCTCCGCCCCTCCTCGACCCAAATCGACCCCCCAAGATAGCTTCCTCGTGGTCCAGTGAACCTCCCTGTCTAGTCCTCACCCTCCTTCCCGCACTGGAGTGCCGCCGCCGCCGTCGACTCCTGCCGCCGCCCTTACTGCTACCGCGGCGAGCTCCGTCCAGTCACCCCCGACGCCGTCCAAGACCACCTTTGGGTCGCTCTCGATGTCCTCTAGCTCTTCCCCCACTTCCCCCTCGCCGCCGGCGAGCTCACTCGCCGGGAACCGGACCGCCGCCACCTCCTCTGTTCCTGGCTCCGGCCAGGGGCATGTTTGCCAGCCCCCAAATCATTTCAGGGGCCTAGATGCAAGTTTTCGTTTTCGTTTTCTTTTGTTTTCAAAAATATTAAAATTGTAAAATCTATATAAATTCGTAGAAAAATCGGAAAAATGCAAACTCAATTGATCTGAGTTCCTTGTTACTAGCTCTACAAGTTTCATTAAATGAACTTTTTATTTGCTCACTGGTTTTTGTTATTGATTAAATACAAATTTATTAGTCCTTTATTTAGATCTCAAGTTCTAGCCACGATCTGTTAGTTATTTTTGGACAGATTATTGTAGACTGCAAGTGTAGGACTCTGTAAAAATGTGAGGTCTATTTGACACTCCTAGCTATAGGTTTTATTTAGGACTTGATGTATGCCTAGTATAAATAGTTTTATTTATCCGAGATGTTCTGATATGATTCATGGGTTCAAACTTTTACAATACCTTTAGTTTAGTGCCCAGATTCTACAGAAAAAGTTTGAGAATTTTTAGTTAAACCCAACTGGACCAAATGATTTTTGGTAAGGATAAATACATTAAATCATGAAAAATAGTTTGTGCATCTAGAAAAATCTTATATTTTTACCAGAGATGGTATTTGTGCACTGAAATATTGCTGGAAATATACGAACCTCTGAAACTTAGTAGAACTACCTCTAGAAATTATTTTCTTTACTGTAGTTGTACATTGTTCTATTTTTCATGACCTGTGTGATGCTTAATTAAATGTGAAAGTTTTGCAGCATGCTCATAATTAGGTAAACAACATTTATTAAAAGTTTCATTACCAGAACTTGCATATTTTGCCCTGTACAAATTCATGTTGTTTTCAGCAGAGGCTAGGTAAAATATTTTTCATGGTGTTTCTGCTGCAGGAAATGGACTGAAATTTTTATGGTAGATTTCTTATCATGAATTGCCTGCGGTGTAAAAATTTCATGACCAGGGAGTGTAGGAAACTATAGATTTTGATTTAAACATGGATAACTAGTGTAAATAAAATATTAACTAGGACTTTACCCGACAGCACTGCCGGATTACTCCGTTTGAAGTGTGTGTTAGCCGGGATTACCTTTAGAGTGATGGTTAGCGCACTTGAACCGGATTAACTAGGGCGGTTCTGCCACAGCTGGTATCAGAGCCGAACAAAGCGCCAGCTGGACCCTCTAGTGCTCAGCCACAGAGGTATCGCATTGTGCAGAATGTTGCACCCCAGATTCCTCAGAAAGCCCCTCAGCAAGGGCGTTGGGTTATCAGGCCTCCACTGCAGCAGGGCGTTGCACGTTTCCATATTCCTCAGTTAACTGGCCCAAGGCCAAATGCTCCACAGTCCGCCCGTCCAAGTGATGGAAATCGTTGCTTCAATTGTTGGAGCTCAACTCATTTCGCCCATGAGTGCCCGCAACCCAAGCGACAAAACCAGGGCCAAGGCTCTAATCAGAACAACAAGAACAAGGGTAGAAGGCAGACTATTCAGGTCAGGCAAGGGCGCATCAATTTCACCACTCTTGCAGAATTTCCTGAGGGCGCACCAGTGATGACGGGTATATTTTCTATCCACAACAAGCCTGCAGTTACATTATTTGATTCTGGTGCTTCACATAGCTTCATTGGTGCAAAATTTGGTGCAAAAGTGGGTTTGGATTTTATTCACACGAAAGGGTCATACATGATATCAACCCTAGGGGGTAAAATTGCTTCAAATCAAATAATACGACTTGTGCCAATCAAGCTGGGTAGCCTAATCATCAACACCGACCTTATACTCCTACCTCTTGAGGGTATGGATATCATCTTGGGGATGAATTGGATGACTCAGCATGGGGTTATAATAGATATACCCGCCAGAGCTGTTGAACTAAATTCACCAAAATATGGTGCCACTACTCTCTATTTACCATTCCGAGAGTGTATCAATTCTTGTGCATTTGCCATTAGCGCATCCAAACTAGAGGAAATTCCTGTGGTATGCGAGTACACCGATGTTTTTCCGGATGACTTGGCAGGAATGCCACCAGATAGAGAGATTGAGTTCGTTATTGAACTACAGCCAGGCACTGCCCCTATCTCAAAGAGACCATATAGAATGCCACCTAAGGAGTTGGCCGAGTTAAAAATTCAACTTCAAGAACTTCTAGACAAAGGCTTCATTCGCCCTAGTGCAGCTCTCTTTATAAAGAAAAAGGATGATAGTTTGAGGTTGTGTGTGGACTACCGACCTCTCAATGCGGTGACAATTAAAAACAAATATCCACTTCCCCGCATTGATGTTCTCTTTGATCAACTGGCTGGAGCTAGAGTTTTCTCAAAGATTGATCTTCGCTCTGGCTATCATCAGATCAAGATTCGTCCATGTGATATTCCTAAAACCGCATTCTCCACACGATATGGACTCTATGAATATTTAGTCATGTCTTTTGGTCTCACAAATACGCCTGCCTACTTCATGTATCTCATGAACTCGGTATTCATGCCTGAGCTTGACAAGTTTGTCGTGGTTTTCATTGATGACATCCTTATTTATTCTAAGAATGAAGAAGACCATGCTAAGCACCTGCGCATTGTTCTCCAACGTCTTCGGGACCATCAGCTCTATGCTAAATTTTCCAAGTGTGAATTTTGGCTAGGTAGTGTGAAATTCTTGGGCCACACTATCTCTAGTGAAGGCATAGCCGTTGATCCTAGTAAGGTGCAAGAAGTGATGGACTGAAAACCTCCTACCTCCGTTCATCAGATTCGTATTTTTCTTGGTTTAGCCGAATATTATCGCTGATTCATTCCGGATTTCTCCAGGATTGCTAAACCGATGACTGAACTGTTGAAGAAAGGAGTAAAATTTGTGTGGGATGAAAAATGTGAAAAGGCTTTCCACACCCTAAGGGAGCAGTTGACTACAGCACCTGTCTTAGCTCAACCTGATAATACCAAGTCCTTTGACGTGTATTGTGACGCGTCGGGTACTGGTCTTGGTTGTGTGCTCATGCAAGACAATAGAGTTATTGCTTATGCGTCACGAGCTCTTTGATCCCATGAGCAGAATTATCCTACTCATGACCTCGAGTTAGCAGCTGTCATTTATGCCTTAAAGATATGGAGGCATTATCTTATGGGTACTCATTGTAATATCTACACCGATCACAAAAGTCTCAAATATATCTTCACTCAAGCTGACCTAAATATGAGACAAAGACGGTGGCTAGAATTAATCAAAGATTATGATCTTGAGGTGCACTATCACCCAGGCAAGGCTAATGTGGTAGCGGATGCACTGAGTCGTAAAGCTCATTGCCATTGCCTATCTGTGGAATCCTATACTAAAACCTTATGTCATGAGATGAGGAAGCTCCATTTGGAAATGATTCCCCAAGGCACTTTAAATCACATCTCAGTTGAACCAACTCTTCAGGATCAAATCATTATGGCCCAATTACATGATAAAGGTGTTGGGATCATTAAACAAAAACTCTCTCAAGGAGAAAGGAAATATAAGTGTTTTCGTCAAGACCATAACGGAGTCCTATGGTTTGAAAGTCGTTTAGTTGTTCCGAAAAAGCATGATCTTCGAAAGCAAATTCTCGACGAAGCACATCTTTCCAAATTTTCTATTCACCCGGGCAGTACCAAGATGTACCAAGATCTTAGGCAAAATTTCTGGTGGACTAGGATGAAAAGGGAAATTGCTAAATATGTCTCTGAATGTGACACCTGTCAGAGAGTAAAAGCCAGCCACTTGAAAGTAGTCGGTTTACTTCAACCTTTGCATATCCCATCGTGGAAATGAGAAGACATAAGTATGGACTTCATTGTTGGATTGCCAAACACATCCCAGAAGCACGATTCCATTTGGGTTATCATGGATAGACTCACCAAGATGGCACATTTCATTCCGGTACATACTACTTACACTGCCAAGAAGTATGCTGAGATCTATCTCGATCGCATTGTTTGCTTGCATGGGGTACCCAAGACAATCATTTCTGATCGTGGTACACAGTTCGTTGCACGCTTTTGGGAACAGTTGCAAGCATCTCTTGGGACCAAATTGATTCGAAGCTCAGCTTATCACCCACAAACTGATGGACAAACTGAGAGGGTGAACCAAATCCTAGAAGACATGTTGAGAGCTTGTGTCATTCATTATGACAAGAGTTGGGACAAATGCCTAGCTCTAGCGGAGTTCTCATACAATAATAGTTACCAAGAGAGTTTGAAAATGACACCATTTGAGGCCTTATATGGTCGACAGTGTCATACTCCTTTGAGCTGGTCGCAAATCGAAGAACGAGTGGTATTCGGACCCGATCTAGTAGCAGAGGCAGAAGAAAAAGTAAGGGTAATACACATCTAAAAGCCGCCCAGTCTAGACAAAAGAGTTATTTTGATAAAAGGAGAGAGCCTTTGCAATTTGAAGTGGGTGATCATGTCTACCTTCGAGTCTCACCAACCAAGGGTGTCCAGAGATTCGGAGTAAAGGGCAAATTAGCTCCCCGATATGTTGGCCCTTATGAAATCACTGAGATTTGTGGACCCGTGGCCTATAGAGTGCGACTTCCTCCTCAACTTGTAGCGGTACATGATGTTTTCCATGTCTCTCAACTCAAGAAATGTGTCCGAGTCCCCACCAAGATCATTGAACAAACAGAAATATTGGTAGAACCAGATCTCTCTTATGTCGAGTATCCTATCAAGGTTCTTGATCAAAAGGAAAGGGCCACTCGAAGAAAAGCAGTTAAAATGTACAAAATTCAATGGAGTCACCATACCGAAGAGGAAGCTACCTGGGAAACTGAAAGCTACCTAAATCAAAATTTCCCCGGTTTTCTGAATTCAACTGGAGGTACACCCCCTTTTCCGCACTTAGCTTGCTTATCTGAATCTCGGGATGAGATTCTTTTTAAGGGGGTAGGCTGTAACACCTCAGGTGTTTAAAAATAATTAGCAGGGTCTTTAACCATGTCATCATGTATAATCATCAAGATTAAACTAAATAATACATTTTTTGTATGTTTACAAATGCATGTGTATGTATGTATGTGTATATGTGTATGTGTGCAAGTATAGTGTGCCTTGGTAACTTTTTATAAATAACTAAAAACAATAGCTAGTAAAATGCATCTACACATCCCTAATTACAGGGTATACAAAAGCCTAGTTGACATCATGATCAAAAATAATGATGACTCCTCATAAAATGACAAGTATTTTTTTAATCATAGTTTTAGAAAATTTAAAATAACTTTCAAATCTTTGCTCAAATAAAATTTTGCCTAAAATCAAAGTGGTAGGATTTCAAATGATGAACAACTTTCGTATTCAAAGTTTTTCGAGTTTCAGTTGAAAATTTTGGTCAAACCTCGCTCTCTCTCTTTCTATCTCTCTCTTCTCTCTCCCCTCACCCTGCTCCTCTGCTTCGGCCATGGCAGGGCAGCTCGCTGCGCCCTGCCGCTGCCTGTGCCGTCGCTGTGTCCACTGCCGGCCATGAGTGCGTCTCTTGCACGCCCCGTTGACCTTTGCTCCGTCCCATCGCCGCTGCAACACGTCCCGTCCACGCTGCGCACCTGCTTGGCTTCGATGGCGCGCCGCGACGCCGCCGTGGCGACAAGCGAGTCCTGCCACGCGCGTTCTCGCCACCACTGCACCTCGCCTTCCCCTCTGCCGTGCCTGACATCTCCTCCCCTCCCGGTCTTGCCTATAAAAGGGCCGGCGGACCTCCATTGCCGCGCCCAAGACCCGGTGCACGCCCACGGTGCCGCCGCCCCGCCATTTCCGCCCGCCGCTCGAGCTCACCGTCGAGCCCCTGCTCCGCCCCTCCTCGACCCAAATCGGCCCCCAAGATAGCTTCCTCGTGGTCCTCACCCTCCCTCCCGCACCGGAGCGCCGCCGCCATCGTCGACTCCTGCCGCCGCCCCTACTGCTACCGCGGCGAGCTCCGTCCAGTCACCCCCGACGCCGTCCAAGACCACCTTTGGGTCGCTCTCGATGTCCTCTAGCTCTTCCCCCACTTCCCCCTCGCCACCGGCGAGCTCACTCGCCGGGAACCGGACCGCCGCCGCCTCCTCTGTTCCTGGCTCCGGCCAGGGGCATGTTTGCAAGCCCCCAAATCATTCCAGGGGCCCAGATCGAAGTTTTCGTTTTATTTTTCTTTTGTTTTCAAAAATAGCAAACTTGTAAAATCAATATAAATTCGTAGAAAAATCGGAAAAATGCAAACTCAATTGATCTGAGTTCCTTGTTACTAGATCTACAACTTTCATTACATGAACTTTTTCATTTGCTCACTGGTTTTTGTTCTTGATTAAATACAAATTTATTAGTCTTTTATTTAGATATCAAGTTCTAGCCATGATCTGTTGGTTATTTTTGGACAGATTGTTGTAGACTGCTTATCAGGAAATGGACTGAAATTTTTATGGTAGATTGCTTATCATGAATTGCCTGCGGTGTAAAAATTTCATGACCAGGGAGTGTAGGAAACTATAGATTTTGATTTATACATGGATAACTAGTGTAAATAAAGTATTTTTGAGTTGCTTGGTTGAGTAGTGTTTTGGGAAAAACCACCCTGGTTCCCTGTGAACTAAATCATGTTAATTAATACCCGATAAATGATTGCCCCGTGACATGGTTTTAAAAATAGTTGTTTTCAAAGTTGGGTTTTGTTGGATTACAACTCTATAGTGAAGAAATGAATAAATCGTTACTACTAAAGTAACTCACGCATATGCATTCATGTAGATTCGACTACTCTCGCTGACGGTACGTACGAGCTGGTGCCGGAGTCCGAGAGTGAGCAGCGTGAAGCTCAAGTTAATCTAACTGAAGTTGCTGAAGACCTGAACTAAAGTTCAGAAGAGCTCAAGGCTAGCTCCGCTCAGGAAGGCAAGCCCCAGCATGTCCTATCTATTTTAAATTTATGCAACTGCTTATATTGCTATCTACTTGTGCATTTAAGTTTGTAGGAATTGTTTGGAACCCTAGTTGCATAATCTTAAGTACCGATGTTTGAATACTAGAATTGATAGGTCGCTAGTTGGCTATGCTAATGGTTCGGTAGAAGTCGAGTGATTTCCTGTCACTCGCGAGAATTATAGGAGCTGAATGCTTACTACACAATGCAATATAAGGTTTATGGGCGGGGTTGTTGTACTTGTGATACCCCATCTGTTTAGTGAAAATGGATAAGGCCGCGGTGTGTGGTAGTGGTGGTTAAGCGTTTGAACGTACTAACCACATGCCGAGAATATGGTAATCGATAAGCTTAAGTACCTGATGGAACCAGCCGTGGAACATACTCCCTAATGTCTGGTCTTTGGTCACGCACGGGTGCAGGGCACCCTAGGGCGGTGGGCCTGTTCCATGCCCTGGGAAAAAGGGGAAAAGTCGCGTGGGTGATTTCATTCCCCATGCGTGTGTTTAGGTCTGACTGGCCAGATTAACAAATTTGATTCGAATCGTCCGCTTCTCACAGATATTGAGACTGCTTAACCCTTTTACCACATAGAGTAAGAAGTGGAATAATGATGATGAGGAATATGGTTGAATGATGAAAAATAATTATTTTTCACCATGTATGCTATTGGATAGATGCTAATGTAGAATGGTTAATCGAACTAGAACTTGAAAGCTAAAATCCGAAAATAAGGACTTACTCTTTGTTGCTTTTCGGCAAAAACAAACCTCTCAAGCCAAAAGCCTTGCATGTTTAGTTAGAGGGCTAAGTATATCCCAGTCGGATAAGCCTTGCTGAGTATTAGTATACTCAGCCTTACTTGTGGCTCAACTTTGTTTTCAGGTGATACGTTTGAAGATCAGATAGCTAGCTTGACTTGGCCGTGTACTTTACCTCCTGGTTGGTTGGTGGAGTGGGATACGACTCCGGCCAACGATGACAATGCCGAGTGATGTCATGTACGAGCTTCATCATGACATCTTGTATCATCGTTTAGAACTCGCTTTATTTCCGCTGCAGTTGAACTCTGAACTACTTTCAATTTGAACTTCAAGTACCTTTCTGAGATTTCAAACTTGGTTTGTAATAATTAAGTTAAGACTCTGTAATAGTATTTGTGAAATGTTGTACTGTCTGGACTCACCTTCGTGTGAGTTGCATGTAAGCTTTGGGTTCGATCGACGCTCAGGTGGATTCTTCGGGACTTTACCCAACAGCACTGCCGGATTACTCCGTTTGAAGTGCGTGTTAGCCGGGATTACCTTTAGGGTGATGGTTAGCGCACTTGAGCCGGATTAACTAGGGCGGTTCTGCCACAAGAGGGAGAGGGAGAGGAGAGGATGACATGTGGGGCCACCTACCACGTCAGCGAAAACCACAGTGAAAACTAGCTAGGGGTTATTTGCCAGATTTCAAGAGTTGGGGGGGGGGATGATTCCTGGTTTTGCAGTTAGGGGGGGATCTTCCGAATTTCTTGACAAGTTTAGGAGGGTAAATTTGACTTATTCCCTATTCAGATACATAGTTGAATTGTATTTTTTTAAAAACATATCAGGTGCAAATTAATTTCTCTGTGCAAACTATGAAAACTACAATCTGAGCCACCAGATCAACATCCAAAGGAAGGGGCGCAGAGAAGTGGGAGGGGGAATTTGCAAAAGTGTGATTACCCAATCTAAGAGCGGGTACAGATTATAAAATTACTCATATCTCTTGGATGTTATTCAATGACTTAAATTTGAGTTTTTATAGTTTGCACTGAGAGGTTGATTTACACTTAAGATCTATCTCTTTGTAAGTTGATTGATATTTAGATATATGTCAATCACTTGTTCTTCATGTATTGTGAATCACTTGTTCTTCATGTATTGTGGGTCTTGTCTTTTGTTTCTATTCGATATGGGCCTTATCTTTTGTTCCTGTTGGCTGTGTGGGCCTTGTCTTTCGTGTCTGTTGGCTATGAATCTTATTTACTATTAGCCCAATAGAAATTACATCATTTTTCTATTGTACCTGTGGACAGTGAGACACATTTACATCTGGCCCGATTAAAAAAAATATGTTGTCCCTATGGGCCTTTTGTTTGTTGGATAGATGCGATGTTAGACATCACATCACATCACATCTATCTATTACAGTAAACTCTCAGATACCCCTCAAAAAAAAGTAAACTCTCAGATTCAACTAATTCTTCAGGCTCATCTTGGACATCATCACAACAACCTCGGCGTCCTGATTGCTCATCTAAACAAAAAAAGAAAATGATAGATATATTTAATAAAATTTGTTTTTAGAATAAAGTGAAATATTTAGCTTTGACATATTATACAAAATGTTCAAGTTCTGTACCTTGATGATGGCTCTTGAGCAAAAGCTATGATTGTAGCAGGAGCTACAAAACAAAAAAAAAAGAATGGAGCAAGTTCTCATATGGTGGTGCTGTCTTAACAAAATGTTAGAAAAAATAATAACTTGCCACTAATTAAGAAAAAAATATGCTATATAATTTGACTTACAGCTAAGACAAAGTATGGTATAAATTAACAATAATTTTTTTCTAGAGACTATAATACTAGATATTCACCCTATGCTGGTACTGCCTGACCTTTTGGTTAATGCCATGTAATCTCCTTAGTTCTACAACATTCTACATCATATTACCCTTAATGAAAAAGTAGAAGCTATAACTTTTCAATCAGATGAGATCACAGATTACTTGTGTCAAAAAAGGTACAGTGTATAACTCAAAACAATGACATGGCCACTAATTGTAATAAGGTGGGATCACAGATTACTTAATTCAATTAACTTTAGCTGGGATATATAGAATGCCATGCAAAAACCATAATAGACAGTAAACCACAGAAATACAAACAAAAAACGACCCAGGCAGTGAAGAAAACAAAGTAAATATGGTCAAAATAGCATCAGAAAATTTGGCTTAGCTAAAGTGATTAAAATTTTTCAAACCAAGAAAATTCTTACAGCTATGCTCACTGGTACAAAGAAACACACAGCGATATATATGGGGAAAGAGAACTAATCAAAACAATTAATAAGAGAGAGAAAATAGAGACAGAATAGTACAAAGATAACCAAAAAAAATAATGACACAAATATAGCAGACAACTATGCTACTATGTAGAGAAGAAATGGAGAAAAAGTATGATAGAATTTTTTTGGTAGAGGCTAGCTGATATGCTACAAATCCATACCATCGCACTACTCCAGTCAAATCCCCCTAGGCAAAAAAAAATGTTGAAGAAAAGCACTCTGCAAAAAGGTTTACACCCGCACAACCAACAGATCAACCATTATTTTACATGAGAAAAATATGATTTAATTTTAGAAGTAAAATATAACTAGTCTAGATTGTTAGAATAAGTGTCCATGATAAATTACGTAAAGACAAAAACAATATCAAAGTTTATAACATAGAATAAGTGTCAGAATTAAAGAGTATATCAAAATGTACAATGTAAATTATATAATTATGAACTATAACTAAAAGAACAGATCAATAATTGAATAGGAAAACCCAAGTTATAATTTGACAAATTGTGTAATAAAAATTACTCCAAAATAAACAGAAAAGTTACAACATAAAATAATTGATGAACAGGAAGGGTACATCACATTGCATTCCTACCTTTGCGAATGCAACTAGCAGCGCAGTTTAGTGGGGGGGAAATGCTCCTTGGAAAAAATTAAGAAACACATGAGTGAGAATACAAAATTTCACTCCAAATGAATGGATTTTGTTACATTACCAACATCTCGACTGCTATACAAAAGCTGGTACTTGAAGTCCAGAACATCAAATTTTACGAAGAGCAAAAATAAATGATAACTAGTGTGGAGTGTTAGAATAGTGTCCATGATAGAATCCATAAACACAAAAACCATAAAGCAAGTTGAATTTAATATCATACTTAAAATCTCTCCATTTAGAAAAAGAGGGCATAAAACAACACAGACAAAAAAATCAACTAAAATCAGACTGATGGTGTAACCCACGCATACCTAGATCTGCTCACCTTTAGATCAGCTGGCCAGACCTGAGTTTTCAGCATATACATGAGAACTGAGGTAAAACAAGTAATATAGTAAATATCACCAGAAATTTGCCTTAGCTAGAAAATAAATTGATTAAAATTTTTGAAAACAAACAAATGCTTGCAGTTATAATCAAATCAAATAAGGAAATAGATCGACTCAAATCAAATAGAATGGGCATCCAACAGTATAAACAGTTTAGAATAGAATGGGCAAAAAGCCATACTGAACTCCTGCAGATAACAATATGCATCTCACCCTCTCTAAAAAATTGGTAAACACTTTTATCCGCATTAAGTTATAAAATATAATAACTGTTCAAAATGTATCTCACTCTCTTATCTAAAAAAATATCACTAACTAAATCATGATTTTGTAGCATGGAAGGTAGGAACAATTACAGTGATATTTTTTGGAGCAGAAGAAAGAAACTGGTTCAGACAAAAATATCACTGAATTAAATCATTATTTTGTAGCATGGAAAGGTAGGAACAATTACAGTGACACACACACAAAAACTAATTAGCAACATGACACTTGTGGCTTCACTAATTATTGGGTGACCAAAACTAAAGCATACGGTGCAAAAGCATAAATGGATTAAAGATAAAAGCAACTATTAATTAGCAAAAAGATATGTGTTGTATTATTTGTCGATGCACAATGAATGTGAAACGAGATCACTTGCTGTCAGTAAAAAAATCATTGAGAGTAATCTTTCTTCTTGCCGCACAAGGAAATACAATAGGAAATTTTATTTGCCTAGTAGCATTGATCTAACGACATAACATTCAACTGCTCAGAAATATCCATTTCTACCATGCTCTAACTTTATTATAAAGATTACATGTGTCCAATACCAGATACACCATGAAATTTGATTCAGATGTAGAAAATACTACGAAATTTGCAGTAAAAAGTACCAAAATTGATACAAAACTAACTGATTTTATTTTTGATAACCCTCTCCCTCACACACGCACACAAAAACAACATTTGCCTGGCTCGCAGCTCCTCCGTCCTGCCTAGCTCTCGCCGGCTCGAGTCGCCCACATCAGTGCGCGGCCTGCGGCAGCCTGCTCGCCTGAGCTTGCGCCGCTTGGGTGCATACTTCTCCAGCGCCGAATCTGCGTATGCCTAGTGCACGCAGACATAATCCCCCTTCTAGATAGAGACCTTCCCCCAATTCCGAAACAGAAATATCAAAATCTATCCCAAAAATATCTGAAACCTATACGAAGCAAAAGCACCGTGCGGACCCCCCCCTCCGCCCATCACACACACACACTGTCATGTGCTCCTCCAAATCCCTCTCCTCCATCCATGAAATGGAGTACGAATCAAAAAACAACAGAAATCCCAGAAAAATCTAGGGAAAACCCTAACAAAATTGTAGAGGGCATGCTCGCGGATAAGAAACCTACAGCCAACAGCGCCTCCTCCTCCTCCTCACACTAGTTGGTGTCGCCGATGGGGACTCCGGCGATCTGGCCACTGCCCAGGAACCATCGCCGCCCCCTGCTCTCCTCTCACATGCAAGAGTGGGTGGGGGTCGGGGCTCGTGAAGAGAAGCTGAAAGGGTTTGGTGGGGTGGGGGAAATGATGACCGGGTAGCTCCCCTAGATAATTAATGCGGTTTTCGTTGTGGGCCCAAAAACAAAATAAACAAATATGATCGACATCCGTTACAGATCGGACGAACCACGTCGTTGATTGACGAGTAACCAAATTTCAATCGGCTGACGACGAGTAAATCTGTTACACTTATATGTTTTTTAAAAATATAATATTTGAGATTGGTTTGCACTTGATACGTGCACTTCCAATCTTAGGTTTGGGGGGAGCGATTGGCGGCGCGAGACGGACGACGCCTAGATACGGCGAGGGAGGGTGGCGTCTACCACGCAAGCCGCGAGGCAGCGAGGGAGAAAGGCACCCAGCAAGCCGCAACCGGCGCAGGACACGCGCATCTTCCTTCACCGCACCGACCACACTGCAATTTGCAAGCACCAAGGTAATTCACTAATTTCGGTAACTTGTAACTTGTTTTTGATCGGCCCCTGCCCTAGCTAGGTCGGTTGTTCCTTTTTTGCATCTGTTGTGGAGATTTGTTTATGGTTACTGTTTGCTCTGTTTGTAGTTCAAGCGTGGACGGTAGCAACGCTCTGATTTTGCCCTGCGAGAGTAGGTTCAAGGGAAAGCCAAGGTACTGCAAATTTAATATAGAACCTAATTATCGGGTTTCATTTGAACCTATTGTTAGCTCTGTGGCCAGCATTTCTGACGGGAAAAGTCCTTTTTTGTCATCCTGAATAATAGATCGAGTCCATGTTTTCACCCTAGACTTGAAAACCGGCTATTTGGGCTACTTGAACTTGCGATACCGGATATATAACCTCCATGGCTGGTTTATATCATTGTTTTTTCTTTTTTTCTTTTATATTTATTTTCGATGAATATTTAAAAATTATAGTAAATCAAGAAAAATTATAAAATGAAAAATCTAATTTTATTGGACTCCAAATGATTACATCTATACAGTGAACATATGACATGATAAGATATGATATAATTTAGTAAAAATATTTTTTTATTTTAGATATATATTTTTCTGTAATTACTACATATCTACATTTTTTGTGGTCCAATTATGATGAAATTTTTATGATGGGCTAATCATTATATGATTGAGGTGTAGTAAAAATTTCATATTCATTGGGTCATGTATACTTGAGCAACTTAAGAGTCTGATATAGCTTGGAATTGAACTCCTGAATCTATATGTCAGGCATACATCTATACCTATTTCTAAAGCGAGTAAAGTTTTCACCTAAATTTTTAGTTTGATCCATCTTGTATCATTGACATATGAGTCTTAGTCTATCCCTTATACGAGTCAGGACAAGCCCGCCGTCCACGACTCGATCACGTAGATCCCCATAAAATTAACGCATGGGGCAATTATACGTGTCTGATACTTATACCAACTTTGTTCGTAGCAACACACGAGCATAATAGTCTATTTATATATATATATATATATTTGAAATACTAGTAGGAGCATTGCCTTGTCATTTAAGAAAGGAGAAGCGATAGTAGTGTCTTACAGGTGATGATATAATAGTTTCAAACATATTTGGAATTGCTTGGCAAATGCTTCTTTAATGTTGTTTTTCTTTTGGCAAAGCCAAATACATCAACGATGCATCAATTTAGCAAGTCAGCATTGAATTAGACTTTTTTTTTAAGTTGTTTGGATCAGTACGCACCTATATCTCCCAAGTTTTGTATGCAGGGTCAAAAAGAGAAATTTAGTCCACTACTTGTGAAACGTTTAATTATTCGGATGTATCAGCAGAATTTTTGGATTAATTTGGTTAATCAGCCTAACCAAGATCAATGTATCTGCTCTGCTCCCGATAGAGTTCCACCGCAGTGATCGGATCGGATGGCTCTGGGAAGATCTATCTGGGCATGGGCTCTCCGGTTTCTGCCGGCCCAGAAACCCCAATTAACAGCGTGCGCGCCGCCGCGCTTCGTCCACTGACGTCAGCACCGCGTCCACCCCCTCGTCGCAACTCGCGACACCCGCTGCGCGCCAGCAGCAGTGAAAATTCGAGATCCGAAATTGTTGTGTCATGTTTGGACATCAGCTTTATATATATTCTAATAATTAGCAAAGGTGGCCGTGCGTTGCTACAACATTTTTATTATAATTACATCATACTCATATAATTTCGTGGATCTTGTAATTAACTAGCAGAGACGCACATGCGGCACGCACGTATTTTTTTTAAAAAAATTAGAGTAATCTTATAAATAAGAATTTGAAAACAATGTATTCAAGCAAAATGCCTATAATAATTGGGGGCAAAATAGAGACAATACCAGTAATAAATGGCATTGGTTCAATTTACATGCCATAAATAAATTGATATTCAGACATACCAAGCACATGCTTTGGTACTGCATCTAATAAAATGGTCCTACATATCAGAATGGTGACAGCAAAACTACTCTATTTGGAAGCTTGAAGAAACCATCTCCAAATGATACTATCTGACTCAATTTTATTTAACAAAAGCAAAATCTTGAGGACCACAAAGAAAAGAAAAGCTGTCATGAAGTGGAGGTACCTGACTTACAACCACACGGTTTGAATACCCAAGTTAAACCTTCTTGGATACATCCATGCATGTCGACTTGCGGAGTCAGTCGATGCCAAACATGACAGCAGACGGCTGGAACCATAACCAAATATATTTTCTTTAATGATACTTATATTTTATAACATAAATGTTGATACTGTTTTGTATAAATTTAGGTAAACTTAAAATTATTTCACTCCTTGAAAGCTAGAGTTGTATTTTTTTTGGATGGAGGGAGCGGTACTACCGCGGGCTCTGGCCTAACCTGCTGCTGCTTGTCACTTGTGTGAAGCTGTGGTGGCAGCAGTGGACAAGCCTTTCTGCTTGTTGTGGTATTAAGGGGCTGTTTGTTTTTTGAGATTAAAGTTTAGCCCCTATCATATCAAAGAGAATTTTTCTATTTAAGAGTATTAAATAAAATATGTTTATAATTTTTTTTGACAGATGAGTGCTAATTCGTGAGACGAATCTAATGAGCCTAATTAATTCATGATTTGCTACAGTAATACTACAGTAACCATATATCTCATTAGATTCGTCTTATAGTTTAGCTCTGAAGTTTTGCAATTATTTTTATAATTAAATTTTATTTAATACTTTAAAATAGTGAGATTCTTTTTTATGTGATGACATGGTCTGAAGTTTAGTCGCCGGAACCAAACAACCCCTAAATGGACTTTAGAACTAAAAGTAGCAATTTGTTTCTGCAACCTATCTAAGCCTAGACCTAACATTACTCTTTGTACTTGTAGCAGCTAGATGTTCAAGACTTTCCACTACAAAGGATTTGACATCCTAAAGTGTCCAGAATGCGCCGCGAGATGCCGGTTGATTAGCACAGATTCAGGCTTATAGATTGCGAAAGGTTGTCAAAAAGTAACCACCAATGTTGTCTCCGTCGACGTAGGAGGACGACAGCTGAGGATAAAGAATAACAATGGTCATGCATAAACAGAAACAGAGATCTACCAGCGAGGATCAAATTCAAAAGGCCTTGACAAATTGGCACACATCATGAGTCATGACACCAAAGACATATATTTCAACTTCAACACGCCGATTTATAATCCAAAATACATCATGAGTCATGACACATTGGTGGGTACTACAAAACACGAGAGTACTACAAAACAAGAGACAGCCCTAAAATTTGTAGTCCAAAAATCGCCTCATGCACAGGAGCGTACAACACCATTATAGACTAAGTCGAAGTCTATCAAGCTCACTCATACCTCACATTACCATCCCTCCGTCAATGGTAAGCACCTGCGTGTAACAAGGGTTAATTGAAATGCTATGAAATAACACTCTGAAAAATTAAGGGCAAATGTAGTCATTGTGTCATGCACCTGTCCGGTGATATAGTTGGCCGCAGGATTAAGGGCCAAGAACTCGACTAACCCTGCAACTTCCTCTGGTTCGCCTAGTCTCCCTGGAAGTCGTATGATAACATGCAGAGTTAGTGGTGAGAGCTGCCATTTCAATGCTGAGGACAAACGAGAAGCACGAAATATTCCAATATGATGTACTTTCATATTCTACCAAAACTAATGCATTATGGTTATATAAATCCAGCATGTTCCCCTCTGCATCAATGAATAACTGTACAAGAATATGTTTGGGTTTCATAAAAGATGAAGTAAACACGGCTTTTGGTTTATTGTTTTCCTTTCTAGTTTCTGGAAATTATTACTCTGCTCTTGCAGTCTATTCTAATATCAAAGGCAGTTTAAATTGTAGCCATCCCATGCCCCTATCTGTAATAATAAATACTAGAATGATCTTCCTCTTACAATCGTTAAGTGGTGCATCACTAACGAATACCAGCAAGTAATTTTCATTTGGGGCATCACTAAAGAACCATAAGACAAAACAAGTTAATAATGCTACTTGTACAATGGTGCAGCTTAAGAAGCTAATACAAAGGAACAGTTCACAGGATCGGCGTAAGATGCATACAACTTACCTAATGGAATGGTTGTCACAAGTTTCTTCATAAGATCTTCCCCAAGTTCGGCAGTCATATCAGATGCAATGTACCCTGGTGCAACAGCATTAACCTGCATGTATATTAAGAAGACTTTCAGAAATGCAGACTATCTAATGTTACATGTGAGCTAATAATGAAAGATAAAAATCATACGATGATATTTCTGCTTGCATATTCCCTGGCAACTGTTTTTGTGAAGCCGATAACCCCAGCCTTGGCTGCACTATAATTAGCTTGGCCAACATTGCCAGTAACACCGACGACTGATGCTATGTTGATAATTATTCCCTGCATTTTGCAACAAAAATACACACATTACGAACCATGAAAAAAAAGCAAACAGGACAAATTTTGACAGCAACTTCTTGAAGGTCAGAGACCCAAAGAGTACAAGACAAATACAAATAATAGTGGTAACAAACTATCAGTCCATGACCTTCCATGTGTATTTGCCTACCTACTGAGGCACAACACAATAAGAATGCATTACAAATGTGCGCTATGGATTAATATTAGCTCTTTTGCTTCATACCACTTTCAGTTATACAATATTTCACAACTAGAAAGTAAGAAAACCATGCAACAAGGCACTCATTTTGTTGTGCTTCTGCAAGTAAATTAAGTGCAATATGAAGAGCTGAGAAGCATTACCTTTTTCTTCTTCATCATTACTTTAGTAACAGCCTGCAAAGAATATGCTTCTGTAAGACACATCTAACAATTCAGGTAATTTCAAAAATAAAGAAAGGTTACGAACTCACCTGTGTGCACAGGAAGACAGCGGTAAGGTTCAGATCAATTACATCTTGCCACTGAGATTTCTTCATCCTCATCAATAATGTGTCTCGTGTAATCCCTAATAAAAAAAATACAGTTTTATTTGACAAAACAAATCAACTGAAAATGGTAGCAGGCAACGTGCAATTTGCCATGGGGAACATACCTGCATTGTTTACCAACACATCTATTGTTCCCCATTTATCCAGAGCCTAATTGATTTAGAGACTAATCATAATCATGTTCAAATAAACATTGATGTAACAGTGAAAAGGAATATTTTCATTCTCTATAGAAACTACACTTACTGCTTTCATCATAGAATCTACATCAGCTTCTTTCGAAACATCTCCTCCAAATGTGATGGCCTCACCACCAGCCGCTTCAATCTGGAAAACAAGCACTGTAAGCATCTGAATGAATGCATGTTCAAGTGGGAAAGGAGAATGTAGGTCTCTAGTCTATACATATTTGTAGGCAGAAAACTATAGCCGGATTTAAATAGATAGTTAAATAATAATTTTTCCTGATTAGTCGAAAAGTGGTGAATTTGAATCAACCAAATTCAAGAAACACCATTCTATTTCGTTATAGTTCTCGCACTGCTGTTACTATATACTAATCTCTATATTTGCCATTATAATAATTAGAACCATGAAACATAATTCAAGGTGATTCTTTAATTGTTCTGTAGTTGCAAAGTCTTAAAAATGGCAGTGAGAATTCAGAATAATGACACTATCGCTTCCCCAGATAAATAAATAAAAAATGATAATAGTTCAATGTTTTCCTTTGTAAGGCCAAACATAAATAAAGAATTCGGATTGCGATGACAACTTTGCAATGTTGAGAATCAAGGAGAGGGATAGAAATAATGATGTTCTGAAAGGAACAAGTCTGATCACTTGTAGTGAAATAAAAAGCAATAAATCAAAAACTGTTAAAGATTGTCTTTGTGTTAGCCCTCTAACAGAAACAGACAAACAAATAATTGCCAAGTTGCCAACAAAGTAATTTGTTAATCAACATGCTCACCTCTTTGGCGACATCTTCAGCCTCTTTTGATGACCGGGCATAGTTCACCAGAACCTAAAATGTCAAGCCAGATTCAAGACCCTAAGGTTAGTGCTAACTTGCCATTCCATGGGAAAGAAGATATTTGCATTTGTAAGCAGGTGAGTACAATCATACATATACGGTCACATGTCTATTCATACAATAGGAGTAAAAAATAAATTAAACAGCACACAACCACATATGTATTGTGTACAGATACTTGCTACAAGAGTCACATTGATTGTTGAGTAAGTTGCTGACCCTCTCTGCATTTATAAAACATTTTCCCAATGTACAACGATTCTTTTAAACAGCCAAGTAGCTAACCTTGCACCCAGCTTTTCCAAGGGCTAAAGCAATGGCCTTTCCAATCCCTCTGGAGGCACCTGTAACAATAACAACCGGTGCTTGCAGCTTGGTAGCATCTTTTGCAACAGCTTGTTGAACAGCTGCAACATGGGTTCGCACTCCTGCAGATAGAAGTTTGGTCAGTACTGAATGCAAATATGTTGTTTCCACTAGAGAAGTTTTAAAAGATACTAAATTCTTTCTGATTATTTCTGAAATAAATGCATCAACTATGCATACAAAAAATTCATGAACTTGTGAGGAAAAAAGAGTTGAGACCTTCATCTCTAGCTACTTGAACGAAAGTACAAGCTTATATAAGTTAAATCCATTGGAAAGAAAAATGTTTTGATTTCGAACTAAGGCATGCCTACAACTTATCTCAAGATACCATTTTATTGTTTAGTTCGACTGGATCTAGTTTTCTTCAGTTGTTCGTCATTACCATAATGATCAGTAAGTAGAATCAGCGCGTTCAACATGATATGCCATTACAGCATAGTGAAATATATTGACTTATATTTAGGGGTGGGCATAATTAACCGAACCCCAAGAACCGAACTGAACTAACCAAGCCCGAACCCAAACTAACCGAAACCGAATTTTTCGGTCTCTAATTCGGTCTTAAGATATAACTAACAAAATTTAGTTCGGTTAATTCGGTCTTGAGCCTCGATTAACGGAATCACCCGAAATAACCGAAATGCACAAAGAAGCCTAGTAAAACATTCAGTCCAGGCCCAACAGCCCTTTCCAACCTAGGTATATAACAAACATTTCCTACCCCACCAACCCACCCCCAGCTAGGCAGCCACCGCCCACCAGCCGCACGCTCACACAAAGCATCCAAAATTTGTTAGCCTGCACCTGGCCAATAGCGTCCAGCTCAAGCGCCGCAGCGGCAAACACTTGCTCCCACCAGGCAATCAAGGTCTGCCGTATCTTCCACACACGGTGGACCTCAACTCCTCCCACAGTGACAGGCAGCGTCTACGGCTTGCGCTTTCTTGCCCACAACGCGGCCTGCAATACTTCCCCACTCTCTTGCCGCCAGAGCTCGAAGATGAGGTCCTCGTGCCCCATCGGAGCGCTGGATCTGCGGCGGGGCGGCTTGGCAGGTGTTAGCTTCTGCTGACAGCATAAGGTGGTGCCCTTTGCGGCAGACACGGAGATTGTGCTCCACCATGATAAGGATCCATTGTGAACACAGAAACGTTGTGCTGGATTTTTCTTCTTCTTGCTGTTATTTTTTGATCGGTCAGTTCGGTCTAGACCGACACCGAACCTGACCGAAACCGAATAGATCGGTCTTAACAATTTTGAAACAAGTTTCGGTTCTCATTTTTTACTAACCGAATTCCTCAAATAACCGAGAGACCGAACCGCCGAACGCTCACCCCTGCTTATATTCTGCGCTCATTTTTCACATCCAATATGCTGCAATTCCATTTGCCAAAAATATTTCCAACCCTTCATCCAATTAAGGACCATGTATTTAAAACTGTTCTCAGCATTAGTTTCTTTTCACAACCGAACTGGTAGGGATATGCTAAAAACATATTCATATATTCAGCTTTCTAGAATGAAAAAAAAACTGCTAATGGTTCGTTTCCCTATGTGGAGTTGTTAAATTTAGATGTATATCTTACTGTCTAGCTTGGTTCAACCTTACAGTCTCGAGTTTCCTATTGAAAAATTTATTGTAAGATACTAACTTCATGAGCCTTAAGTTCTAGAGTTTTGGATGTTAGATAAGTCTCACAATAGTGCGTCCCTGTATTTATCTATACTACTAGATAGTGCTACGTATAGCCCCCCGGGGTGATCTTGACCATCGATGGGATCACACGGAGGTTTTTCTAGCCTGATGTGGCTGCTTAGGTGTCTATTAAGTGTATAGGAGTATATTCCGTAGAATATGCTGCAGGTGGAGTCTATATATATGTAAACTGCCCTTTGGGCTTAATTGGGTTGAGAGAAATATTTCATTGTTGGGCCAACATTGGATTCATCACATTGCTTCTGCCAAGTGGCATAAGATACAGATTTCATTGATGTGTTAGATAAGCATACTCCTATCAGCCCCAAAATGTGAACTACTTCCAACCACAACTAATACTACTAATGACACCTACAATTCAGATAGATGCTGCTTATAGTCATAATCAGACATCTCAGTTTTCCTAGTCACCACTACGAATATGTCTGCAGCAACCAGCAAACTTTGCTGTCATCACTATCAAGTATCAAGTAAGGCCACCCATCCCAATCCCTGCATGTGACTGTCCCAATCCCAGGTGGTGATGAGATTATGGCAATTCACTCAAGCCAGGTGGTGACGAGACTATTGCAATTCACTGCAGGTATGACGGGCAAGGAAAATGGTGTAGATTAACCCAGGCATTATGATGAGGAGCGACTCACTGCAATAGACGAGCTCGGTCAGCCTGAGCAACAGAGATGAGGAGGCAACGAAGGTGGAAAAGCTGCTGAGGCACTATCTTGCGCACTCAGACTAATTGTAATAAAAGGATGTCAAAACATACTACCTACAGAAATGGAAACAAGAAATTCCACTTCCAACCTGACAAATTCCAATTCGACCATAATGGCCCAGTTCCTAACTGCTAACTCAAGCCATGGATGCATGCAGCCAACCGAAAAGGAACCTAAAACCGAGCTTGCTGATCCACATATTATGCAAAAATCTCAATCAGCAAACGCGGCATCCTAGGGGGGCACGACCTGCGAAGCAAGCAACCATCCGGCCGCACAAATCTTCCGAACGCGCCACTATGCTACCGCAGACGAGCTGGATCTCGGAACTCCAGCACAGCACGAGGACAACGAACCTTTGACCACCCCAGTAACCCACAGAGATCAGATCGGGAGCACGGAATAAGGGGGTCCTCACCGGAGAGCCCGCGGCCGGGCCGCAGCGCGGGCGAGGAGCGGGCGGCGCCTCCGCCGAACGCGACGAACCCGCGGCGGGTGGCCGCCCCGGCGCGCGCGGCGGCCGGGGAGGAGACTGCTGCTGCTGCTTTGGCGGCGGTGGCCATGAGGGAGCGGCGGGACGCGGAGCAGGCGAGGAGGCGGGAAGCCAGAGCCCAGAGGAAGCAGCGCGGTTTGGAGATTGGGGCGGAGTATTTGAAGCCGCGACGGAGCACGGGGCGCGGGAGCGGAGGATTTCTATGGGTGGGAGGGGCTTTGGAAGCTCGGCGATGGCGATGCGGTGGCCGCTGGGCGGAGCGCACGAGGCGAGAGGAAGAGGGCGGAGACGGGATGGCGGGCGGCGGGCGGGGTCCGAACCCGTGGGGCGCGGCTCTGCTATTGATTGTTCGGTTCGGCGATGGGTCTGACCTGTACTGGATCATGGGTGCGTGGTCGTCTTCTCTCTCGCTCTCTAGGGGAGGCAGCTCCAGTGCTACGGTCGAATTCAACTAGCCGAGGTTGTTGATGACTTGGCCGCATTCGAAGGCTGCACGCTTTCAAAGGACCCACAACAACAATAATAATAAAGTAAGTCGCAAAAAAACAATAATAATAAAGTATACAAAGAAACACAACGCTCGCATATTATCCCCTACTTTTTAACTCCCTAGTATCCGCTTTCATGGCTGACGGTTCCAACCGCTCGATTCGATTTTAGTTTCGGACACCACAAGTCAAATCTTACTATATGTTTTAGAGCAGTCGCAATGTGCATCCGACACAAGTGGTAGGAAGATGGGACCAGCAGCAGGTGGTAGCAGTGATCCAAACATGCACACAATATATACCCGGTTTAAGTTAGGCCCCGCAATAAAAAAAATCATCAATCCAAGCTCATGTGAGAGCAGACTTCTCAGCAATGTGCGTGGTGCGAAATCATAACGGAAACAGAAGTGGTCGATATTCTCACTCTTTATATTCAATGTCCCATCAATAACGGTTACAGAGGTATTTATAGGCAGCGGTTCACCTCCTACGTGTAATTACAATACAGACTCCTTACAACGGTAATATTCTGAGAATATTCCTGGGCCCTAGGGTAATTCCCCATTACAATCATGGGTGGATTACAGCTTATGTTGGGTCCATCGGCCCCTCGGGCGGCATATTTGGAGATCAAGACGAGGATCCCATCATATTCGTGTCCTCACCTCGCCGGTGACTTGGACCGCGCCCAAGTCTCCCTTGTTGTCTTCCCCAGGTCTTTGCTCAGTTGACCGAAGACCTTCGCTGTCCTCCGGGTGTCGCCTTCGTCTTCGGACGTCCTTCGATGGTCAGGTCGAAGGCCTTTGCTGTCTTCTAGGTGTCGCCTTCATCTTCGGATGTCCTTCGGTAGTCAGGCCGAAGGCCTTTGCTGTCCTCCGGGTCTTGCTGTCTGGTTCTTCATCTTCGGACGTCCTTCGGTGGTCAGGCCGAAGGTGGCATCCCCAACAAGGTCATGATTCGATTATAAAGTGCACTGCTACCCTCAGGACGCGATGGGCTTTGGCAGCCTAGAAAAAACCATTGAAATCCAGATGACTGAATAACAACGGGTCACTTTCTCGAAAAAAAAGAATAACAACAGGGTGATTTTGTTTGAGTCATCACCTAGATTTTTTTAAGGAAAAAATTTATTTCACTACTCTCATAAATTCAATACATGTGCTTAACACGAATAAAATTTAGACTCAATTTGCTCCATCAAATAATTTAATTGGTCCAATCTACCATCTAATGAGATTTCTAATTTTTCATTTCTTCATGTACAAACTGAATTTTGAATTCAAATTTTGTGAGAGAACACGATGCCTTATGTTAAAAAATACTTTAATATTATTTTCTTGTTATTTTCATAGGCTAGGAAGATTTAATATGAAATTGACTAGAGATACAATTTTACACAAAAAGTAATCATGAAAAATTATAATGTAGTTTTCTAACATAGATCATCATATAAGGCACCTTACAAAATTCAAAATTCAAATTCCATTTGTATGCGGAGAAATAAAAAATAAAATTCATTATGGATAGATTGGACTAATTGAAATAGTTTGGGGGAAGTGAATCGAACTTAAAGTTTGTTCACGAATCTCAAAAAAAAATTGTTCACGGGTTAAGTGGACAAAACAGATTCGTGAGGGGAGTAAAATATATTTCTTTAACTAATAGAAAACCGATGCAGTACAAGTTTGTTTCATTTTGCCACCTAGGAATTGGGTGTCACAAGATGTATTTTTAGTCAAAAAAATACTGAAACAAATGAACTAAACAATTCAAATGAAAAAAATAATATCAGTTAAATTTCCTCCCATTAGGATTGTCATGACCCAGAAATTTTAAATATGACTAAAACTTAAGCAATTCCATCATGAGCATCATTAAAGAATAATGAAGTATCATGTGCATATGTTTGCATGAATTTGTTTATTTATTTTACCTTGTGTGAATGAATACTTGGAGGAAGTTCAACTTTTATTATGCAACTATGCCCTCAAAAATTTTATTCAAATACTATACTTAAAATTGTGGTTTTACAATATTTTTTTTAGAATTTTTATAGCTAACCCGAGACATAAAATTCTTGAAATTTTTAAAAACTGTTGTCTTGTTTGTTTTTCTGTGAGCAATCTAGAACAGCTTTTTGAGTGTCTCTTGTTGCAGTGTGATTGTTGTGAGTTTATCTTGCTCTAGTTTTATTTTGGTGATTTCTAGATCCCGGGAGGACCTTGTTTTCAAATTTTGAAGTCCAACCATCGTCTCACCTTTTCCCCTTTGCCGGGCCCAACCGTCAGCCTCACTCTCCCCTTCTTCCAGGTCTGCACGCCCAATGGATTGGGCAGCAGGGCGGCACAAGACTTCAGCGGCTACTGGCTGGGCCAGCGTGGCCGCGGGCAGCCTAGGCCTTATGTTAAAAGATACTTTAACATAAATGTATTTCATGCAGCACCCCCCCCCCCCCCCACACACACACCCCACCCTCCGCCCACCCTACCGCCGCACGGATCCATGGAACCAGCCAAAGCCCATATAATCTTTTTGCTATGGATGCACTATGTGGAGAGGCTGAAGCCGAAGGTGGAAGAAAATTCTCCTAACAATTATTATCCTCAATCCCCCACTAACAACTGGTGAACTGGACGTTTACGTTGAAACGAATCTTACCAACATTTAGCTAAGTGAAACAAGCAATATGACCTGTCAATCTGTCATTATTGCACTGCTATAAAAAAAACAAATTGTCAAAGCATGCACGGACACGTTTTAAACAGAAATCCACCTTAGCAAGATAGCGACCGGTAGTGCTACGTACAAGCAACGTCTCTGCTTCGTTTTCTGCATAGTGCACTACCTAACCTTTTAGAAGATGCACAATATAATCTCACGTGCCGTCGTAGGGACAAGCAGGAGCTTTTCTTTTCGGCTCAGAGTCAACCCGAGCACCTCAGTCATACCGACCTTATCAGCACCCTTGGGCAAGTCCCAACCAAAGTGACACACAAGATTCGCCAGCATGATCTCAATGGAGGCCGCCGCAAAATTGATCCCCGGGCACATCCTCCGCCGTTATAACAGCTTTCAGATACGTCATTCCAGTGAGGTGGTCTTCGTTGATGGCGTTTGGACCCCTTGGGAATAATGCCGCTCCTAACCTCGTGTTGCAGCTTGGCCATGGCTTCCGGGTGCAGCATGAGCTCGGCCATGGCGAATTCTAGGACCAGGTACGCTGTCTGTGCCGGCTGCAAACATGTTCTGCACGTGTAGGTCGTGCTTAAAACTTCAGATTGTTAGTAGAGATGGAGCAAGGATACATAAACAAATAGAATGATGGAGAATCTGCCTTCTCAATGAAATCAAGGAGCAGAAGAAAATTCGTGAACTCACAACCAAGATCCCCTTGATGCCGTCTCTGGTGAGCCCATACTCCTCTTGCACGGATAGCAACACATCTATGAAGTCACACTCCTGCAGGTCGTCGCTACCACCACCATGTCCATCCTCATGGCGCGCCCGCCGCCGCCGGCGCTCCGGCTTTCTCGCTCGCGTGCCCGTCGATCAGCTCGTCGAGGATCCTGTCCCACCCGTCCCTCACCCTCTCAGCCTTGCGACGCGCCGACCGCACGAGAACGCCTCCTGCCGCCGTGGCGAGGCCAGGGTAGAAGTTGTCCAGGTCGAACCCGGCCAGGAGAGCCATTCCTTGGTCGATCAGCTCCTGGAACACCCTGTCCCTCCCCTCCGCCCTGAACGACCTGCCGGCCACCGCGCGGCACACCATGTCGCTGGTGAACTTGCTCAGGAGCTCGCTCGTGTCCACCGCCGCGCGTGCCGCCGCCGCGCCATGGATCTTGTTGATTACTAGCTCTACCTCACCTCTTCCTCACGGGCGGCGCGGTAGGACTGCACCTTCCTCGCGCTGAGGAGGTGCGCGGTGGCCAGCTTCTTCGCCAGCCGCCACCCCTCGCCGTAGGGAGCCATGGCGATGTCCGACGGCCCGTAGGTGAGCACGTCCCCGCAGACGGACCGCGGCCGCGAGACGAGCGCCTGGTCGTGGGCGCGCAGCACGGCCCGCGCGGCGCGCGCGGACGAGGCCACCAGCGTCGGCACCGCGCCGAGGCGGAGCATCATGAGGTCCTCGCCGCCGCAGGGAGACGTGCGGGAGCGCGCCGACGAGGTGGGCGTGCCCGATCAGCGGCAGCGCCGGAGGGGAGGGAGGCGGCCTGTTTCTTCCTCGTCCTCTCCGTGGCCACGTGACGAAGAAGCAGCGCAGCAGCAGCAGGAAGAGTAGGAGGAGAGGAAGGAGCGGTTGGAGGAGTTCTTTTGCCACCGGCGAGTCGCCGGCGAGCTGTTGTTCTTCAAGAACTGCTGCTTTAGCCATGGGCGAAGTCAAAATGTGTTGGTGCTGTGGGCCTGTTCGAACTGAATTTGATGATTCAGATCTCTGAAGATGCATGATGTGGAAGTGTGAAGGCGTGGGAAAAAAAAGAGCGATGCTACCGCTCGGTACACCAACCGTTTCTATTGGATTTGCATCCAACCCCACAACATCTAAAGGGAAGAGTGACGGGATGGTTCAGTACGGTTTTGAGCCAGGTTTAGCAGCATTCCATAGTCCCGATCAACCAGGAACAGTCTTCAACGGGAACTCTGTATGGAAAGTCTTATGTTTAGGCCAAGGTTGTGTTTAGATCCATTTAGTTTGAATTCTGAAAGAGCATCTTTTCATATTTAAAGTATTAAACATAGACTAATCACAAAACTAATTACAGAACTCGTCTGTAAACTACGAGACGAATATAATGAGTCTAATTAATCCATCATTAGAGAATGATTACTGTAGCTTCACTGTAGTAATTTAGTGTCTAATCACGGCCTAATGAGGTTCATTAGATTCGTCTCGCGATTTACAGTCTATTTGTGTAATGCGATTTTTTTCGACTACATTTAATATACCATGCAGGCGATTTACAAAATTTTTGAAATTTTGAAAAATGGATCTAAACACGGCCCAAGTGTTGTAGCTCTGCGAGCATCCGTGTATGTTGAGCCAGCCTTTATGTTTTGTAGAACTATGTTTTAAGCAATTGCACTTCAAAAAGGGGTAAGAACACTAAAAAAACTATTAAAATCAAGACTAATAGTTACGTCCACTGCTTGATGCAATAAATAGTGGATGCCGCGAACATTGAATGCAGAGTGAAAAATGCAGCCAATAAGAGCTAGATATTTAATGCAGAATTGAGAGTGCAACGAATGAGCAGTCGGAGCGCGTATGTGCCCGCTCGAGCGAGCGACTCGCGAGCCGCCCGCTTCCCTCTCTCCTGCTTTCTCTCTCCTCCCCATTGGATTTCGTCCGCTCCCGGCCGCTCTTAATACTTGCTCTAAAAGTTGCTCTTGGAGACATTAAGGAGAGGAGAAGATGAAAAGTTGGTAAACTCAGACTCACTCCCGGGAGCCCATACTCCTCCTGCACGGAGAGCAGCACGTTTTTATGAAGTCACTCTCCTGCTCGCCGTAGCCACCGGCGTCGTTGTCATGGCCGACGACCTCGCTCATGCGCTGGTCGATCAGCTTTCGACGAGGTCGTCTTCGCAGATGAGTTTCTATTCCCTGGGTGTGCGATTCCTCTGTTGGATTAATTGGGCTTGGCCCACTATTAGTCTATTAATCAAAGAACTTCAAAGGCCCACAATAGTTGCTAAGTGAAAAAGTAATTAGTACCACATTGTATTAACACTAATGAGACATTCAACTTAAATAGTGAGTTGTGAGATACTCACATAAGAGAAGCTGAATGGAGACATGGGAATCCACACGCGCGCGCTGCCAAGCCGAGCCGCCCGCGCGACGCGCCGTGGCTGAGGGCGGGGCGGGGTTGGCCGTGGGCGTGGGCTTGTTCTGTTCAGTAGTATATAGTAGAGAATGCTTTATGTTGAGATGCTCATGTTCATGTTAGTACCTATTCCATTATTTTTATGGATTAAAGCATGTCGCAAAATGGCTAGATATTCAACAATTCAAAAACTTGATAGGTCATTTTCAAGTGCTAACTTTGCTGCATCATTGAAACCGCCGCCCCTGCAAGATGGTGGGGCAAATTACAAGATCTGGCGTACGCGGGCTACGCTGTGGTTCACTGCTATGCACTGTGAGCACGTGGTCAGAGGAAAGCGCATCGAACCTCCTCTCTCGGCTGAGGAAGAAAGGAGGTTTGATGAGGCAGATAACCTGTTCAGGGAGGCTCTTCTCAGTGTACTGGCAGAGAGCATGCTGCAGGTGTACATGGACATGCCTACGGGCAAGGACATGTGGGATGCACTTGAGGCCAAATTTGGGATTGCCGATGCTAGCACTGAGCTGTATAAGATGGAGCAGCTCTATGACTACAAGATGGTCGATGACCGATCTGTTGTAGAACAGACTCATGAGATACAGATGCTGGCAAAGGAACTCTCGAACATGGAGTGTGTGTTGCCTGACAAGTTTGTGGCCGGTGGTATCATGGATAAGCTGTCACCTACTTGGTCTGGCTTCGCCACTTCTCTAAAGCACAGAAGCAGGAGTTCAGTGTGACTGACCTCATTGCCACTCTTGGTGTGGAAGAGAATGTGAGGGCAAAAGACACACATGGCAAGAAAGTGCATGATGAGGGAGGTTCCAGCGCCAATCTAGTGCAAAGGAAGAACCCTCATGCAGCTCTCAAGAAGAAGAAAACCAAGAATTTCATCAAGCCCAAAGCTACAATCTTTAAGAAGAAGAGCAAAGAAAAGGGTGGTTGTTATGTCTGCAGGTCCAATGAGCACTGGGCAAAGGAGTGCCCAGACCGCAAGGAGGATCGGGGTATGGTAATTATTTACATACAGTCCTTTCAGTTTGTCTCTCGCCTGACTGGTGGGTTGACACAGGAGCTAATATTCATGTGTGTGCTGACATCTCTTTGTTTTCATCTTATCAGGTTGGGCGAGGTTGCTCCCTGTTGATGGGAAATGGCACGCATGCTGCTATACTTGGTGCTGGTACGGTCAATCTGAAGTTTACTTCGGGAAAGATCGTGCAACTGAAGAACGTGCAGCATGTCCCCTCCATCAAGAAGAATCTCGTCAACGGGTCTCTACTGTGTAGAGATGGTTTTAAGCTTGCTTTTGAGTCCAATAAATGTGTTGTATCCAAATATGGACCTTTTATTGGTAAGGGCTATAAAAGCGGAGGCTTGTTCCGCTTATCTTCGGTGGATTCATGTGATAAACTTGTGAACCATGTGAGACATGATGATTCTAATATTTGGCATTCATGGTTGTGTCATATTAATTTTAGTTGCATGACGCGCTTAGCTAATTTGAGTTTAATCCTTAAATTCGATTTGGTCAAAGGATCTAAATGCCATGCTTGCGTTCAAGCTAAACAACCCCGCAAACCTCACAATGCTGTGAAAGAGACGAGGAATTTGGCACCACTAGATCTTATTCATTCCGATCTGTGCGAAATGAATGGGATATTGACCAAAGAAGGAAAAAGATACTTCATGACTCTCATCGATGATTGTACCAGATTTTGCTATGTGTACTTATTAAACACAAAAGATGAAGCTTTGCATTACTTTGAAGTCTATAAGGCTGAGGTAGAGAACCAACTTGAAAAGAAAATCAAACGGTTACGGTCTGATCGCGGAGGAGAATATTTCTCACAAGAGTTTACTTCATTCTGCGATGAACATGAAATTATTCATGAGAGGACACCCCCCATATTCTCCTGAGTCCAATGGAATTACAGAAAGAAAAAACCGCACTCTAATAGACTTGGTTAACGCCATATTAGACAACGCGGGACTATCCAAGGAATGGTGGGGTGAGGCTGTGTTGACAGCAACTCATGTCCTGAATAGAGTTCCCAGAAAGAACAACGAAGTAACACCATTCGAGGAATGGGAAAAGAAGAAGTTAAATCTCTCTTATTTGCGCATCTAGGGATGCTTGGCTAAAGTAAATGTACCAATCATCAAGAAGCGCAAACTTGGACCAAAGACTGTAGATTGTGTCTTTCTTAGTTATGCCATTCACAGCGTGGGATATAGATTTCTGGTAATCAACTCTGGAGTTCCTGACATGCGTGTCAGCTCAATCATGGAATCCAGAGATGCTACATTCTTTGAGAGTGAATTTCCAATGCGTGAGAATGCACCTAGCACGTCTGGTCATGAATCGGCTATCTCCCCTGACACTTTTGTGCAAACAGAACAGACAGCCATAGAGGATCCTGAGGCAGATGATAACGGAGTCACTCGAAAGAGTAAGAGACAGAGGGTTGTAAAATCCTTTAGAGATGACTTCGCTACATACCTCGTGGACGACACCCCCAAAACCATTGACGAGGCATATTCCTCTCCCGACGCTGACTCTTGGAATAAAGCAGTGCGGTGTGAGATGGATTCAATTATGACCAATGGAACTTGAAAAGTTGTTGATCATTCGTACGGGTGTAAGCCTGTGGGATGTAAATGAGTGTTCAAAAAGAAGCTAAGGCCGGATGGTACTATTAAAAAGTACAAGGTAAGACTTGTGGCCAAGGGTTATGCCCAAAAGGAAGGAGAGGACTTCTTTGATACATATTCACCAGCGGCCCGATTGACCACAATTCGAGTACTGCTAGCCCTAGCTGCCTCACATAATCTTCTCATCCATCAAATGGATGTTAAGACAGCTTTTCTAAATGGAGATTTAGAAGAGGAAATCTATATGGAGCAGCCTGACAGTTTTGCAGTAAAAGGTCAAGAAGGAAAGGTGTGCAAATTATTGAAGTCTCTATATGGCCTAAAACAAGCACCTAAGCAGTGGCACGAAAAGTTCGACATCACTATGACTTATGCTGGCTTTGTTGTGAACGAAGCCAACAAATGTGTTTACTACCGTTATGGTGGGGGAGAAGGAGTAATTCTGTGTTTGTATGTAGATGACATACTAATCTTTGGGACAAGCCTCAATGTGATTGAGGAAGTCAAGGGTTCCCAATCAAAGAATTTTGACATGAAAGATTTGGGAGTAGCTGATGTAATATTAAACATCAAGCTATTAAGAGAAGGAAATGGTGGAGTCATACTGATGCAGTCCCACTATGTAGAGAAGGTGCTAAGTCGCTTTGGTTATAGTGACTGCAAACCGCTCTCCACTCTTTATGATCCTAGCATAATCCTTAGGAAAAACCGATGGATAATGAAAGATCAATTGAGATACTTCCAAATCATAGGCTCGCTGATGTACCTAGCTAGTGCAACAAGGACTAACATCTCTTTTGCTGTGAGCAAACTAAGCTATTTTGTTTTAAATCCGGGAGATGATCATTGGCATGCTCTTGAGAGAGTAATGCGCTATCGACAAGGCACTGCAAGCTATGGCATTCACTATACTGGGTACCCGAAGGTACTGGAGGGCTATAGTGATGCAAATTGGATATCTGATGCTGATGGTTTGAAAGCCACAAGTGGATATATATTCACACTTGGAGGAGACGTTGTTTCCTGGAAGTCTTGCAAGCAGACTATGATGACGAAGTCTACCATGAAAGCAGAACTAGCAGCACTAGACACTGTCACTGTTGAGGCTGAGTGGCTTCGTGAACTCCTTGGGGATTTGCCGGTGGTTGATAAACCTATACCTGCAATATCTATGAACTGTGACAATCAAACCGTGATTACTAAAGTACACAGTTCTAAGGACAACATGAAGACTACTAGACATATAAAGCGGCGGTCGAAATCTGTCAGAAAACTGAGAAACTCCGGAGTAATAGCTTTGGACTATGTCCATACGTCTAAAAATCTGGCAGATCAATTCACCAAGGGACTATCACGTAATGTGATAGATAGTGCATCGAGTGAGATGGGACTGAGACCCACATAAAGTCTGCCACAGTGGTATCCTGTCCTATGTGATCGGAGATCCCGTGAAGTAGGATGGCGAAACAAGCTGGTGTCGGACTGAGAGAAGAGACCCTTGCAAGGTCCATCTTTTCAAATGCACTACTCTTCTATCTGTACGGCAGGATGGTATATACCTTAATATGTTCCGAGTGGCTTTACAGCAGAGATGTCAGCCTACAGGACGTCTTAAAAGGAACATACCTATATGAGCTCGACTGCTAGTCACAGTCTATGAGATTCGAGTGATCTTTAGATGCTCATGAAAAGGCACGAAGTTTGAGATTCCAGTTAAGGATCTGAGTAAACCTTACCTCGCACGAAACTGTCAATTCAAGGCATAGTCCATTGCTCAGTTACGAATAAGTGTAAGCTTTTTTTTAGATGGGTGTTCAACTTAACAGTCCCTGTCAAAACACTGGTATATCAAACAAGTCGAGAAATGAGAGCACTCATTGTGTACCTCTAAAGTTCGGTGGGGATTGTTGGACTAATTGGGCTTGGCCCACTATTAGTCTATTAATCAAAGAACTTCAAAGGCCCACAATAGTTGCTAAGTGGAAAAGGAATTAGTACCACATTGTGTTAACACTAATGAGGTATTCAACTTAAATAGTGAGTTGTGAGATACTAACATAAGAAAAGTTGAAAGGAGACATGGGAATCCACACGTGCGCGCCGCCGCCGAGCCGAGCCGCCCGCCCGCCCGCACGACGCGCCGCGCTGCGCCGTGGCCGAGGGCGGGGCGGGGCTGGCCGTGGGCGTGGGCTTGTTCTGTTCAGTAGTATAGTAGTGAATGCTTATGCTTATATATTGAGATGCTCATGTTCATGTTAGTATCTATTACACCATTTTTATGGATTAAAGCATGTCGCAAAATGGCTAGATATTCAACAATTCAAAAACTTGATAGGTCATTTTCAAGTGCTAGCTTTGCTGCGTCATTGAAACTGCCGCCCCTGCAAGATGGTGTGGCAAATTACAAGATCTGGCGTACGCTGGCTGGCCGGGCCGTGTCCAGGTTCATCCCCCCGACAGGGAGTAACGGGAAGATCTGGAACATGGTTAAAAGGGGGAAGGCGCCATGTCTGGTGTACACTACACACTTCTCCACTACCTTTTCTGACTTGCACTAAGCTTCTGCATCTCTGGCCTGAGCTCTCTGCGGACTCCGGAACTCCGTCCGTCGGTGTACCTGCACGAGTAGGCGGGCGATCAAGTTTTTGGGGGAGCGCCCCTTCAGGTGTGACTGCTCCTTCCGCTCTTCACCGACAAACGCCACTCCTCCAACCGTCGCTGCCATGGTGGTGCAGATGAGGGGGACTGTGGGCACGGCTGCCGGCACCAACATTGAAAGTGGTTCTGGTAGAGCTCATACCGCGGGCACCGGTACTGAGTCCACCCAAGAGTATAAACCTACATCCTCTCTGATTAAGCATTTGATTAATACTATGCTACTTGTTGTTCTGTTCAGTAGTACAGCAGAGAATGTTTATACTTATGTTGAGATGCTCATATTCATGTTAGTATCTATTACACCGTTTTTATGGATGAAAGCATGTCGCAAAATGACTAGATATTCAACATCCTCACCTCAGCTTGTAGCTTGGCCATGGCTTCCGGGTGCAGCATGAGCTCTGCCATGGTGAACTCTAGGACCAGGTATGTCGTGTCCGTGCCTGCTGCAAACATGTGCAGGTGCGTAGTGACCAGGCGCTTGGACCGGTGCCACCGCTCGCCGTAGGGCGCGAACACGACGTCGGACGGGCCGTAGGTGAGCACGTCCACGCAGGCGGAGCGCGCTCGCGACGCGAGCGCCTGGTCGTGCGTGCGCAGCACGGCCCGCGCGGCGTGCGCCGACGAGGCCACCAGCGTCGGGTCGACGGCGCCGAGGCGGACTGTCATGAGGTCCGCGCACCCGCGCTGCCGCGCGGCGAGGCGGCGCAGCGAGACGTGCGGGAGCGCGCCGACGAGGTGGGCGTGGCCGACGCCGATCAGCGGCAGCCCGGCCGGCGGGGACGGAGGGAGCCTGGCCCTGGCGCTCGAGCCTGCGCCGCCTGCAGCGAAGTAGCGCAGCAGGAGCGGAGGGAAGAGTAGCGGGAGGAACGCCTTCGCCGCCGGCGAGTCACCGACGAGCTGATCAAGAACGAGTAGTGGAGCAGTGGCCAGTTGAATTGAAAGCAATCTCCGAGGTGGGAATTGGTGTCTGATGTTATAGATGTATGCCAATGCAATGCTCATATATCGTCTAAAAAAATATGTTGAGTGCTGGAGCTTGAGTGGTTAGCTTCAAGTTGACTTGAGAGCAAGAAAGATCAGCGGCTTCCAATCTTCGCCGCCTCCTTGAAGATGAATCCAATGTGCTTTGGCAACATTGACTTGTAGCAACAACAGAGATAGCAAGTATCAAACTGGTTCCCAGTTTTGACTGGACAGATTCAGCACTCGCACCATCGTACGTCCAAGTCAACAATCCCTCAAAGAAAAGTCAAGTAAGTATAATTACCGAATAGTCTTAGTGAAATGCAGTACGTTCATTGCATGATCTCGAGAAAGGTATTCCAATTTGTAAGTCATTCCAACTTTCCTGGAGAGTCAAATTCAGTTCCCGAGCATTGGCTTTGTTTGCTTGAGTTGGCAAATATCTCTGTTGTGTCTGCTTGTGCTAAGCTTTCCATTTGGGCATTATGTTCAGTGGTCAGAAGTGCACTGGACACTGTTTGACATGTGCATTGAGCAATTTGTTCCAAATCATGGTTAGATAGGCACTACAACAAATCTAATAATTCAGTAAGTTGCACCAATTTAAACCACTGTGATGCGTACACTCGTCAATTTCGTCCAAGGAAAGTATAAAAGAATCAACTTCTGCTATGATACACTCAGATGAAATTAGAAGTATACAACGCATAATTTCAACAATGCTGATTCTCTTCAGTGTCAGTCAGAACTTTGAACTAGCCATCCCAAATGCAGGGACACATCAAGCTTCTACGACAAACACCACGCGAGAATTAGTAACCCAAAATTCAAGAATGCGTTAAGCTTCGTCCATGGCAGCCATGAGGCCGACGCAGACGTCAGCGCCGCCACCGGTCCTGGCGTTCCGGCAGGCGACCGGAGCGCCGGCGGCAACCGCACCGGCCCCTGCGTCTGCCCGACGCCGTTGCCGTTCCTGGAACTCGACGAGATCTCGTTCTGCATCCAGGCCTCCGATGCTGCAAACAGGGCCCGAGTAAGGAATCTGAGCATCAATCACAGCCATGGAATGGAACAGTGAGGTCGGATTGGAGTGTCACTCGCCGACGCTGACCTGTTCTGGACATAGTGAGGTTGGCGTCGTCGTAGTTCACCGGCCACAGGAAGTAGCCGAGCAGGCCGCGCCGCGCGGCGAAGGCGAGCTTCTCGGCGACGACGGCCGCGCCGTCGAAGGCGACCCAGACGTCGCCGACGGACAGGTAGGACGCCACGGACGCGTTGTCGTACGTCGTGGTGACCGCGCGCCGAGGATCGCCGCCGCCGCCGGCCGCGGCGAGCTCCTGGACCTCGGCGTAGGACATGACGCCGGTGGCGTTGCTCCCGCGCTGCTTGGGCCCCGCGGCGACGACGGGCGCGCCGACGCAGCGGTTGGCCTTGTTGCGCAGGAACCACGAGCGGCCGTAGAGCGGGAGGCCCATGACCACCTTGCCCGCCGGCATGCCGGCGTCGACCCACGACACGACGCCGTAGCTCGCCGAGAAGTGGGACGCCCGGTCGTAGAGCGGCGCGTCGAAGGCCGTGGCGCCGGCGCCCCGCGGGCGGAGCCCGAATGCGGCGACGTTGACCCAGTCGAGGCACCTCGCCGCGGCCTCGGACGGGTAGTCCACGCCGGGGAGCGGCGCGTCGAAGACGTGGCTGGAGAAGTAGACGGTGGCGGTGAGCAGGAACCCGGGCGGCGCGGCGGCGCGGCACTCGGAGACGAGGAAGCCGAAGTCGGCCATCTCGACCGCGGACGCCGGGAACCGCCACGCGACGTCGAGCCCGTCGAAGCCGGTGGCGCGGGCGAGCGCGACGGCCGCGGCGGCGAACGCCGCGCGGGACGCCGGGTCCGCGGCCATGGCGGCGAACGACGGGTCGGTCTGGGAGCCCGCGCCCGCGATGCCGGCGACGCCCGCGCCGGGGCCGGCGCCGACGGAGAGCAGGGTCCTGAGCGCGCGGTTCCTGGACTTGAGCGCCGGGGAGAAGGCGGCGAGGAGGCCCGCCTGGTCCGGGTCGGCGGGGAGCGCGGGCTTGCGGGTGGTGGGGTGCACGGCGAGGGCCGAGTAGTAGAGGTGCGTGTAGAGGGAGGCGTCGAGCGCGGCAAGCGGGCGGAGGCGGGCGGCCGCGGCGAGGTAGAACCCGGCGCGCACCGTCGCCGCCGGCCCCGGCGCGGGAGCCGACGGCGCGGCGAGCGAGACCGCCGCGGCCATGGTGACGGCGAAGAGAATTCTGGCGGCGGAAGACGACGCCGCTGCCATTGCCGGCGGCGCGGCGAGGAGGTGGCGGTGGCGGTGGGAGCTCGGACGAGCTGGCTGGCGGTGGGAGTGGGTGGGGATCGGAGCCAGGCGGTGGCAGTGTCACCTTGCTGTTGTGCTGGTGTCATTGGAGGGGAACTTTGGAGGAATCTTGGGCGTGGTGCTATGCCGGTGTTTGATCCTACGAGCGCCTTGCGAGCTGCGAAGTTCCTGCAAAAAGCTCGATCAGTTGCCGAGCTGTAACTGTGTTTGCTCTTTGGAATTCCGATAACTGAGCCTGAATGAAGTAATCCGACACGGTCACACGGCGAACACCTGACACTGGAACAGTTCTTTCTTCGTCTGATCTTCAGTCCGCGGCATTAGAATAGAAACTATGTTTGTTGCGAAGTACACATATAGAATAGAAACTATGTTTGTTTATATAGAAATATACTGGAACAATTTTTATTTAGAGTGTGTTTAGTTGGTGAAAAGTTTGGATTTTGATACTGTAGCACATTTCGTTGCTAATTTAAAAATAATATATAATTATGGACTAATTAGGTTTAAAAGATTCATCTCGTGGTAATCAGTTAGACTGTGTAATTAGTTATTTTTTTAATTATATTTAATCCTTCATACATGTGTCCAAAAATTTAATGTGACGTGTACTGTAAGAAATTTTTTGAGAACACGGCCTAAGATACATCCAAACTCGGGCACATGCCAAAATGTATTACTCCCTCCTTCCCCGTTTATAAGGCATGGTGGAATATGACACGGTCTTCTAAACAACACTTTGACCATTTATTTATCATATATTATATCACTTTTGATTATAAACTTATAATCATTGTAAAATATATTTGATTATGAATCCAATCATATGAAATTTGCATTATAAAAATAAAAATTTAATAGTCAAATTATTGGTCAAAGATGACAAGATTTGAATCTTGATATACGTGTATGCCTTATAAACAGGGAAGGAGGGAGTATGTAGTCAAAGCTTAAAGCTGTTGAGAGAGAGAGAGAGTAAAGAAGCGGTCCTGCTCGTGGTTGGTGTGTTAGAAATTCAGCATCACAGCTTCACCTTCACATCACAGATGGAGTATAGCCATGTTTAGTTTCCTTCAAAATTCCAAAATTTTATAAGATTCTCCATCACATCAAATTTTTTAACACATGCGTGAAGTATTAAATGTAGCTAAATAAAATAACTAATTACACAGTTTGTCTATAATTTGCGAGACGAATCTTTTAAACCTGATTAACTTATAGTGAGATAATAATTATCAAATATAAACGAAAATATTACTGTGCTTTACACTCGGAACCTTTATGCATTAAGGCCTCTCGAGCAGGAACCGCCCACAAGTTGAGATCTCCAGCTCCGATCGAATGAAGGGTAACTGATGACCTCGTTTCAAAAAAAAAGATGATGGATCGGACCGGACGATGAGCGGGGAATAAATGAGAGCGATCCAAGGCACACCTACCGTAGCTAGCTACCTGATCCGGTGGAAACGGAGTAGTACCGTAGTACGTGGTGGGGTGGAGCAAATCAAGCCCACGCCCACGCGGCGCTACTCTCAGCTCAGGTCTCCACGCATCGCGCCACGCAATGCACGCGGAACCAGATCCTCTGCAAGCAGAGGATTCTACCTCCGAGGGACGTCCAACTGTACATCGCCGTTGCTTCCACATCCAACGAGCAGGAAGCTTGCGCCCAGACAGTCATTGGCCCACAAACAACTATGCGGCCCAATTCGACCTCCGATGAACGCAAAGACCGGAGAATCCCCAAATTCCCCATGGCCGCCGGCTCCTTGCTGCGACTCGCCACCACCCTCGGCGTCCAAAGCTCCTGGTTCAAGGTCACCGTCGAATCAGCAACCGTGCGCAGCCTTGTTGATGACGATGGTCGCGTCCTCGCCAAACCCTGGAGGGGCCGCGGCCACACGGGCTTATGCTGGAGGGGGCACCAGCAGCTTGAGGCGACTATCTTCAACAGGAGCAGACAACGTGGTGATTGATTGTTGAATTGAGACCAAGAATTGATGTGAGATGGGATTGGGATTCAATATTGAGTGTCTTTGTCAATTTGAAACTCAGATTGTAGTGACAATTTGAGCTGAAAATAAAGGTTCACAATACATCTGAGCAGAAATTGCTATCGTCTGCTGCAGAAACACTCGCCATGAACTAACTATGAAATAGCACTGATTTTGCATGGAAGCAAGCTGAGAACAAGGAGAAGGATTGCACGCAAGTCTGTAGAATTTAGAACATTAGGCAAAGCTCATTAAAGGCAGAATCTGTCATGGCGCTCCCTACAAAATCTTCATGGCCATGATCCCTCGGATCCAGCATGAGCATGACGAGATTGTCCCCTCGACGCCGAACTTTGCTTCTGCGCCACCCATACAAGCGCCCCACCTCTTCTGAACAGGAGAGGATCTGCGCACAGAGCGCGCCGGTGTTCGCTAGGCCTAACAGGGTGGCCAAGCGCGACAGCATGGTGTTCATCGCTCCTCCGCGACGGTGCGGAACTGCTATGGCGGCCGCTATGCGGAGCAGCAAGGATCCGAGCGGAGAGGGATGGATGGGTAAACTTGGGCTGTTAGTGAATTTGTCCACCGTTTATGCTTATAAGAAGGACGATGTGTCCAGTTCGTTGGATGGACCTTCGACGTCCCAAAGCTTCGGATGTCCCTCGGAGGTAGAATCCTCTACTGCAGAGGATCTGGTTCCATGCACGCGGGCAGCAGCCAGCAGGGCGAAGCATTTCAGCACAGGGTCACCATCCATTCGTGAATCTCAAGGCCTGCGCCCTGCCCTGCCCCTGCAGCTCCGTGCGAGGCCAAAACCCAGACTGCAATGCATGCATATGCGCCAGCCGCCAGCAGCTCGGACGAGTCCGAGCCCCCCCACGGACGGCCGTAGAGGCGCGGCAACTCTGCAAACGCATCGGCTGGCTACTTCTCTGGTCAACTAATAGTATTTTTTTCGGACCTGGCTAACGTACGGCCGGCGGCCGGCCTTTCCTTTTCTGGCAACTAAAATATCAGGTTTTCCTTTTTGGCAAAAAAAAAAAACTGTCATCCGCTTCACTATCCTCGTGATAATAAGGACAAAAAGATGATATCAGCGCATGGAAAAACAATCTCAAATTTAGAAAAGCTGTAATTTTACAACCGAGAAGCAAAATTAAAATAGAATTGCACTATTGAGTTGCTCTTGGCAAAAACTTCAAAACAAGATCTCACTTCAATATATTTCGATCATATTTTTCTCATAAAGTTCCAAAATCACTTCTATTAAAAATTAGAAGCATATTATAATAAACTCCGAAGTAATTTAGAAAAAATGTACAAGCAAATAACACAGATTGATTTGAAGCAAAATTAGATTAAATATACAAGCAAATAACATTAGAGGAAATGACTATTTGCTTCCTTTCCTAACCACGCCACGACCTGCAATGCTTTTAAAAAAGAACATAATTAGAGGAAATTAAAGTAGTAGGGGTTAAAGACTTTGCAGTATGTTGCCTACATAAAACATTAGATCGACACTACAAGACACAAAGTATATTATTCTTGCCTGATGAAAACATTAGATTTAGCATCTAATAATTTATGGTGATGCAGCTCCTACAGGTGCATCAACTATCTATACTGCAATACTTTAAGCGATAGCAGTTTCCACATGATGATTCATCGGCTTCAACAGCTGCATCATGTAGAAGCCACATGTAACCTTTGGCAGAAAAATACCAATTGTAACCCATGTTATTGCCTATCAAGAACAAATATTATTGCCCATTTCCTACCAATATTATTGCCCAATTCCTACCAATATTATTGCCTAGTTCTGAAAATGCTTCTAGTATTTGATGTATTTGCCTACTAGAAAGTACTGAAACGTGTCTCATAATTGATGTATTTGCCTACTGAAAAGTAATGAAATGCCTAGGAAAGTACCGAAAATGCTTCTACTATTTGACAAAAATACCTATTGCAAAGTACTGAAATGGTTATGATGATATGAAGAACAAGATAACAATTTCGCATTCAGTAACCAAACTGAAGCTTCGTTCATGAAACCCAAATCAACACCAATATGAATACACCACCCACCCACCCCAGATTAAACCCCTGAACAAACGAAGAGCAACTGAATCGAAAATGCCCAAATCACCCACCTAAATGTTGGTGTCCTGGTCAAATCCTGAGTGTACCCTGCAACAAGAGGATGGATTAACCCCTTGCAAGCACCGCGCGGCATGGCAGCATGAGATGAGAGATCAACTTCTTAATTAATATCGGAACACTGTTTGCAAGTACTATTTCAAAAAAAAGAAATAGTGGACTCAAAAGCAATGTAGGACAAGTGAGAGAGCAAAATAAATCAAATTCCCTGAAAATATTTATCATCAGAACATAAAAAATGCTAAATTAGAAGAACAAAAATGCTAAATTATAATAAATATATTACTTGTCGATTCAGTATATGTTGCCTACAAGGTGACACAACATACATAAGTAGGAAGGTCAAACCGAACGTGGTGGAGAAATGGACTCCACTTTTTTGACATGTATCCCCATAGTATCTTTAATCTGGGAGAAGAATAACTGCAATTTCCCCAAATTAATGCATTGTATGTAATATTCCAAAAAAGGATAAAAAACAGTATGCCAGATAAATGTAACAATTTCAGATTGTATTAAACATATAAATCATTCAATGACAGTGATTACACATGACACTAAATAGATGTAGCATCACACCATATCTGAATTTAGCTATTTTTAGATGCACATGCCTGAATTTAGCTATTTCCCCATAGGGTGTAGAGCAAAGAAACAAACACCACGAGAAGGAAACTTTAGATTGTAATGATGTAAAAGACTTGGTTCCGAACAAAAGGAGAGTCTATCGGCCATCACATGAGACATATAAAATGTTAAAAAAATTGCTTGAACTGAACACTAAAAATGCTATCTGAATAGTATTTAAATACCTACTAAAATGTATTAAATGCTTCTAACAATGCCAGTAGAAAAGTTTGTGGGTCGCAAGCAACCACCATGTAGTTCTGCACTTGCATAGTCAAGCCCCTGCAAAATGATTAGGTTCTATTCTGGACCACCAATGCATAACAGGAGTCTAAAAATGATCGGATTTAAAAATGGTAGAAATATAGATTTACAACTTAAGCCCATCTCTAGTGGTGATCTTGTTGTTACTGTGTCTAAAGACCAATCCATATCACAGCATTCCAGAGAGGAACACTGAAAAACACGGATAAAACACAAATCTGGCCACACAAAAAGCATAAAAAAAGGCAAAGGCAATGATTATGGAAAATGATCAGCTATCTCAAATTAATTTTCCTACATGAGAGAGAATGCAAAAGCTAGAAGACATGTGCTACAGCTCCCTGTCATTAAGTAAAATCACATAAGCACTTGCTGTTGGATGGGAGAAAAAAGTTATAGAGCCATGGGGTAAAAGCACATGAGCACTCAAGTAAAAATTGATACATACAAAGGTAAAACTACACGAGCTAAGCACAGTATAATATTTGTATCGATCTGGAGCAGCTATTGCACAAGGACAGAAAACCAACAATTAATGGCTTGCATCGATTTGACTTCCCTGCAGAACAACAATATATGTAGCAATCTTTACCAGCACTACACGCACTCCCACCACGCCAATCTCTACCAAAATACTACTGCAGCCAGTAGGTGGGGGCTAAAATACATGCTGCACACAGAAATCGAATCGGCTTGAATCGCGCAGGAGGACTAGACAACACCCACACGGCAGAAAGACCTGGGGGAAATCGCATCTTGTTGGTTGGGCATGGGGTTTACCTCTGAAAATGCATTACCCCGGTATTGCGGCTGCCCCCAAGGAGCACAGGCTGGGCACTGATTCGTTGCCCCTGGTCCTCACAGTTCCCTCGATCTGGAGACGATAGGAACAAAAATCACCAGAATCACTGCCAGCTCTCCACCCCCTGCGCCCCCCAGGCCCCAACTCTTTAATTTTGCTGGGCAATGGAAACGACGCTGAAGGCACCCCAAATCAGAGATGAGAGAGAGAGAGAGAGAGAGAGAGAGAGAGAGAGAGAGATAGAGATTTCACGTTTGCAAGGTGCCCCGCAGAGGGGAGGGATGGGGAGGTGGCTCACCTGATTCTGAGCCTGCACCACTGGATTCGAAGCCAACCCCTGATGCTGCAGTCCTCGCACAAAAAAACGCCCAAATCAGAAACGAGTTGTAGAGAGATTCAGGTTGGTTGGGGATGGGCCTTAGCTCACCATCTGATCTGCGATTCCAACACTCTCCCCTCCGGATTCCGGCTGCTCGTGACGATGAACTCCACCAAAATAAAATGCAAAAAATCCAAAATCAAAACGCGGTAGATCGAGATGAGGCCAGCGCGCTGGGGAAACACTCACCTGGGTCTAATCTTCGCTTCATACCCCACTGATTCCGCGCTGGGATCCAAAGGCGCACAACAATAGTGGGTGATGCAAGCAATTTCGGCGATGGCTGCGAGAACGGATGGAGAAGAGAGAGAAACCCTAGAGAGAGAAGATGAACAGACGAAATGAAGGGGCGCACGACCCTCAGGTTTTCTAGAACGTGGGATCAGCCTGTCAGGTGCCCATGGTTCGCGTGTCGTTTGTTGGTGCGCGAGTTGTTCACAGGATGCGGAGCAGACGGTGGATGTAGAGTCATTACCTTTTTCACATCAAACCAGTACCAGTCATCAGCCAGCCAGCAGTAATTATCTCTCCTAACAAACCAGCACCAGCCATCAGCCGCGACCAGCAGAACAGAGTGATAGCCTCTTCCGCAGAAAAATGGCGTACCGCCGCGCTACCGGTGCCAAGCTTTGCCAGGGCCGCCGATGCCCTAGCGCGATCAGTCAAAGGTTCCCGCTAGCACACCTAGCGTTACAAGAGAATCTTTTATGCATAAAATATTAAACGAAATTTATTTGTAAAATCTTTTCACATATTAGTGCAACTTTGCGTGACAAATCTAATGAGACTAATTAATTCATGATTGGCTAAAGTAATACTACAATAACCATCCTCCAATATTACAGTAATGCACAGGGATCGTGGAGTTAGTTTTTTAAACTATATTTATTTAATACCCTAATTAATGATCAAATTTTACTACGATAATTTAGCGCTATTAAACCAAACAGACCCAATGAGGCACCCAGCACGACACTGCACCTTTGCGCAGCACCATTAGTCACGGCGGAGATATGTACCTGATGTGGAAAATTCCGTACAGACAAATGGCAGTTTCTTTTATAGTCTTACAAAATTCAAACATCCCTTTTTAGCTTTAGTTTTATTTTCTATTCCTCACTTAGCCTTAATGTGATAAGGAGTACTTAGCTGTCGCCAGTTCCGATTTTGCTGTGACGTCTGGTGCTTGCAGCCGCAAAGACCTGCCCACCGCTGCTCCCCCCCACCCCCACCCACACCCACACCCACACGGGTGTCCCTATATAACTTCTGGAAGATGAATAGTCTATGTACCTATAAAGCTCATTAGGCCCAAATTAGATTCAACATTACCTAAAAATATTTCAACAGTTTGACATAATGGATTCAACATCTCTTATAAACTATTTCAACATTTGAATATAATAGATTCAATATTTATTAATCCTACGTCAACATTTTTTTTGGAGGGGGTAGGGGCATCCTCTCCGGACTCCGGCGCCAGCGGCAACGCTCCCCGTGGGCAGCCAGGCGCGCGCGGAGAGGCGGCCAGCAGGCGGCCGCGAGGGCGCAACGGCGGCGGTGATGCAGGGGAGGGCCGCGGGCGGCGCGGAGCGATGGGAGCAGGGGCGGTGGCGACCGGGGCCGCGGCGGCGGGGCACAGGAGGGCCGCGAGCGGCGCGGAGCATGGCCGCGGCGGCGGTGTAGGGGAAGGCTGCGTCGGCCGGGCGCGACGGGAGCCGGGGGCTGCGGCGGCCATGGCGCGGTGGCGGCCGAGGGTGACGGCAGGTAGGGTGGCGGGCGCGGCGACGCGGGCTTCACGGGAGGAAGGAGACGGTGGGCTAGGTTTTACTGTGGAGATCCAATGGTGGTAGATGTTTGCCCGAATCTCAAACACTGTAAGATAATTAGAAAAAACTTCCGGAAGATATATAGGTTCCACGGTCTCACGTGCCCCCTGAACAAATCGGGGGCTTCTATCTATCTTCTGGAAGATAGATAGTACATATATCTTTGATCCATTAACAGCCCATTACGTACATTAGCCGGCCCAAACTGACTCATAATCACAACCAGTGGTCTTCAGATTTTTTTTCCTCCGCCCGCCGTGCAGTTGCATCAATGCTTCAACAGCACAGAGGTAGAAAAGTGATGGTGGGCCAATGGTGCAGAGCGCATGAGGAGCCGAACATGAAGTAGACCTGCCTGCCATGTTCCTTTGTGCGTTTTCCTGGCTCCCGTTACACGTAAAGCTGGTGATTTTTAATTTTAGAAAATACGAGTAATTATTGAGCTAGTGTATACTATTTCAACATTTGAAAATACTTGTTTCAACTATTTTTAATATCAAGTTCAATATTTTGAATAAACTACTTCAACATTTTGTGTAGTAATGTTGAAGCGGTATACCAAAAATGTTGAGCTAATACATCTAAAATATTGAGCTAATACATCTAGAATGTTGAAATTTAAAATACAAAACTAAAACAAGAGTATAGTCATATGGGATCTCAAAATGATAGAAAAAATCTAAGAAAGAAGATGGTTTAGATAGAATTAAAACCTAATGTACCATCAGTGAGAAATCTTAGTTCAAAATTTGAGAAACAATCTCACGTAAGCCAACAACCTGTACGCCACCTGACTTCCCTCAACCCACGTCTTCCCAGCATGCATGCTAGCGCGACACGTCACCTTGGTCTACTAGCAACGCTTGCATCCAGCACGTTTGTTTAACCATGCGTACGAATCTCAAAGCGGAAGATGTGGAAGAAACTTTCTTCCGGAAGATGCATAGGACCCCACACACACCCCGCCCGATCCACTCGCCGGCTGTAGCTCCCAATAATTGTTCATGCAGCTCGCAGTCCGTTGGCCCGCCCAAAACACGACAAATTTAGCCCGGCCCAAGCACTGCACGGCCCGCTCCTCGCCGTGCCCGAGCTGGCACAGCCCGTCAACCGTGCCCTGGCTTGGGCCGTCACCATGCCATGACGAGCAGCCCTACCCGACATGAATTTTAGATTCGGCCCCAAAGTGGCCCATTAACTCTACTCTACTTCAACCCACGTACGAGAGACCTGGCAGCCTAGTCTGCTTGTGCTCGGCTCCTCCCAGTCTCCCCACCAAGGCTCCGTCCCACCCCTCCCAAATCTTATCTCGTCCTCCCCTCCTCCCCCATCCCTATCGATGGCTGCTGCAGGGGCCCAACAGTCACGCGCGTCCACTGCGGCTCCGCCTCCCTCCGACGTGCGTGGTAGTGGCGGCCGGCGGGCATGGCAGGCGAACGCGTCGACGCCTCGGCGGGCGCGGCGGCATCGGCAAGCGGGGCCGGCAGGCGTGGCGGGCGGATGCGCCTGCGTCTGCGTCGGCGGGCACGGCAGCCGGAGCAAATAGGCTGCGGACGGCACAAGCACGGTGGAGCCACCGTGCTTTTCAGGCCCGCCTGACACGAAAATGGCACGCGAGCTCGGTGGCTTTTTTATTTTTATATTTTTTATTTCCGTTTTTTACAAAAATATATTTTCGATTTGAAAATTTACAGAAATATACTCGGCCGCCCGGCAGCCGAGCGGCAGGGGCTTATCCGCAAAAACAAATGACAAAAAATTGCAGACAGGTCCCTAGGGACCGGTCGCCCGGCAGCGGGGCAACCGGCCCCCAGGCCGCTCGGCTGCGGGCCGGCCGGCCCCCCACCCCTATATAAGGTGTTGGCCGCCCCTCACCCCCTCATTTGCCTTACTAAAAATCTAGAAAAAAAAGAGAGGGAGGGAGGGAGATGAGGGGTGAGGGAGAGGCAAAGCGGCGAAGTCCTGTCGGATTTTCAAGCCGTCGACTTTAGGTAACTAAATTTTTTTATATTTTATAAATAGATTATGTCGTAATTACTTTTTTTAAAACAGTAGATTAGCAATCAGTTCAATTATTGTTAGGAGTGATTAGTGGTATATTTAGATATAGTTACTTGTAGTGATTAGCGTTGATATAATACATTTAGTGTTAGATTTAGTATTAGAAAATACTAGAAAATTGTTAGAGAAGTATTAGAAAATAAAAAAATGCAAGATAATATTAGAAAATTGTAGAAAATGTTAGAAAATTGTAGAAAATTATAGAAAATTGTAGAGAATGTTAGAAAATTGTAGAAAATATTTGAAAATTGTAGAAAATTATAGAAACTATTTTGTGGAAACAGTTGATTAGCAATCAGTTTAATTATTATTAGGACTGATTAGTGGTACATTTAGGTGTAGTTACTTGTAGTGATTAGCGTTGATATAGTATATTAGCAATCTAATTAATTAATTTTAAAAAATGCAAGATAATATTAGAAAATTTATAAAATGTTAGAAAATATTATTAATGGTTAGAAAATCTTAGAAAATATAAGGAAGTATTAGAAATATTTAGATGTGTGTGATTGTATTGTATTGTTTTGATCTTACGTGGTAGGTATGGCCGGGGTTACTCCTGCGTTGCTGGACCCAACAATAGACTCGGGTCACCGGTCCTTCCTTGCGAAGGTTCAGCACCAAGAACTAAACGTGCTGCGTCCACGTCCACCTGCAGAGTTGGTTGCTGTAGACCCACGATGGGTGCCCAGGTGATATGTCGTCTATTTTTTGTTTTTATCCGTTATACATTTCGTTATATAATGTATTAATATTTGAGCACTGTATGATGCAGGCTAAGCGAGGCAGGTTTTCTCACTATGGCTCGTCTTGCTGAGAGTGCTTTGGTGAAGCTAGACAGGTCTCTACTTTCAACTCTCGTTGACAGATGGAGACCTGAGACACACACGTTCCACCTCCCTTGTGGGGAGATGGCACCGACCCTGTAGGACGTTGCGATGTTGCTTGGTCTTTCTATCACCGGAGAAGCTGGCGGGCCCCACGTGGTACCTTCTACGTGGCTGGAGGATCTTGAGGAACGTTTTGCAGTTGTTGCCACCACGATTGATCCCGAAGATTTCAATGAGCACCCTGAAGCATCCCCTCATAAGAGAAGACTTAAATGTGATACAAAACACCAGTCCCAAGAGGCTGATGCCATATTTATTACATCAGATGGTTCATAACCGTACAAACCTTGGAGGACACTCGATACAGATAATGATAATAAGCAACCAAGTTACGACATAACATCAGACCGCAAACCACATGGGGTCTAGCGCGGGCTCAGAGTATTGCGTCAGCGAAAACATCTCGAACAGGGCCAGTTCCACAGGCAAGGTTGGATGTAGAACGATAACCCTACTCAGCATCGTCTGGCACGAAGTCTGGGTCTTCCTCTGTAAAAAGTAAGAGTAGGGTGAGTACAATCGTACTCAGCAAGTCCAACCACACCCACGGAGGGGGTTATAATAGATTAATATGCATAGGTAAATCAAGGATAAGGTTACGGTTTAATTTACAGAAAAACAATTTTTTTATGCAGGGGTTTATTTAACAGAAAACCTTTTAGAAAATCAGTTTTTGTAGTAACACGGAGTTCAAGTTTTAAACTGCTACCGGACTCCCCGTCCGTCGTAGCACACGGCACAACTGCCGGACACAATTCCAAAACAACTCACACCAGCCCATCCCAATGAAACACTAGTTATGTGACCACACCGTAACTCGCCCAATACCATGGGCACGGCTATTCGAATAGCTTCTAACTCTGCAGAGGTGTGCAACTTTACCCACAAGTAGGATACCACAACTCGAACACCGTCGTGTCGGTGTAGATCCCAACATAGCCATTACACACCTTAGCTAAGCCTGACTAGCCATCACGGGATTCACCAATGGGTCATCGACCCAACTCTGAGGTATAACCGGGGTATAAGTCACACTGAGTATATCCCTTCTCCTTGGTCACCCATTGCTCTCAGCCCTCCTGATGGCTATCACACCAACTAGTGGGATTTATGCTACGCCGTTGCCCATTCAACGGCCGAGTGGTTTGCACGATAGTGGAGTTAGGTGAGATGACACACCAACTCGGTCCTTAGACATGACAAGATGGATATCTCCCTTCCTTGCCCTACCACATTGGCACGAGCACACCAAGTGGCAAATCCGTAGAAATGCCATCCATCCCGTCTAAACTTTCTTTACAAAAACACCACATTTATCCCATCCCACAAACGCACATATTTTCTTTATAAAAATAAAGCATATTATAAGTAAAGTCCTAAGCATTCTAATATTGATTAACGTCCAAGCAAAATCAGACATTAATCTAGGTGGTCAAGGAATGGTCATCACAAATCAAGGGGTGGCTATCCAACCGTGTTTTCATGCAAGCAAAACATATGCAATTTTATAAAGCAGGCCATTGGGTCGTGTTTATAAAAACTAGGACAGAAACATGCATCAAAGGATGGGATTGAACTTGCCGTCTTCAAAGCCTTCTGGGATGCCCTGTCCTTCGGGCTCGGGGTCACGGAATGGGTCCTCGTTCTCCTGCTCACAGTACTGCTCGTTGGCGGCCTCTCCTTCGTTCACTCCGTGGTCTACAGCGCACACAAATAAGCACCCAATCAATACACAGGAAACAAAGATCTATCGTTGAGCTCGAATCGGGAACACATAAGATATGGGGTACGGAGTAATATTTTTCGAGTGGTTTCCTAATGGCATGGCCAAGATTTGGTTATGAGAGGCGTGGTAAAATTTTGGGCCGATCAGAGTTCGTTTGGTGCATGAAATAATAGGTTGTGTAGAGGTTTATGGGTTAATCAAGGGGTTAGGGTCCTAGTTGTAATTAATCTTGAGTAGGCAGGGGTCTGTTTGTAATTTTTGGAAGCATTTGGGTTATTCTGGAGAGACCAGGGGTGTATTTGAAATTAAGTTTATACTAGAGGGGGGTTTATTTGCGAATATATTAAGGGTGGGGGTGTTTCTGCAAAAGGCTAAAAGGGTGGAGGGTTTCTTTAAGAAATAAAGGAAAGGGGAGGGGCTTTCGGGCTAAATGCTCTTTCCTTCCCCTTCCTTCATCCCGCAGAGCAGGGGAGGCGGCCTAGGGCGTCGGCGGCGCCGATTCCGGCGGCCCTGGGCCTCGGGGAGGGGCGGAGAGGAGGGGGAAAGGGGCTCGGGTGTGCGGGAGATCGATTCCCCAGCTCACCTCGGCTCGGGGCGCGGCGAGGGAGCGGGGCGACGCGGGCCGGCGGCGGCGGTGTTAATGGAGTGTGGCGGCGGCGCTGGCACTAAGGAGAGGAGGCGGCGGTGGCTGTGGCAGCTTGGGTGTGGAGGAGCGGTGCTAGGAGGGCTTTTATAGCCGTGGAGAGGCGGTGGCGAGGCCGGGTGTAGGTGACGGCCGGCGAGCGGCGCGGAGCGCCATTAATGGCGTGCTTGTGTCGCGACGCGGCGTGCGGCGAGGGCGTGGGCGCCGAGGCCGTCGTCGAGCACGTGGGGGAGGCGCTGTTCGGCACAGCGACGGCGCGAGCGGCGAGGCAGGGCACGGCGAGCGGCGCTGCGGGCGCACGTGGGCGCGTGCGGGCCGAGCAGGGCGCCAGCGGCGGGTGGTGCGGCGTGCGTGTGCGCGTCGCGGGGCTGGGAGCGGGGCACGCGCGTACGGGCGGTGCTTCTAGCGGCGTGCCCTGCCGAGTGTGGCGGGCCGCGCGCGCGCTGCCGTGGCTTGCGCGGCGCGGGCGGCGGCGGCTCGCTCGGCGACGGCGGGTGTTGTGCGCGTGAGCGTGCGCGTGAGCGGCGCCAAGCGGAGCGGGGCAGCGGCAGTGCAAGCGTGCGGGCACGTGGGGCGCAGGCGAGCGGGACCGGGCGGCGTGGAGCGGCTCGGGTGCGGCGGTGTCGCGGGCTTGGAGCCGAGGCCGGGCGGCGTGGTCGAGCAGCGCTCGGGGAGGAAGTGCGGGAGCGGGGCAGGGGCAGGGGAGGCTGGGCCAGGCGCGCGCAACGGGGTAGGAAGGAAGGAGAGGGAGAGAAAAGAGAAAGAGAAAAAGAAAAGGGAGGAAAGAAAAAGAAAAGGGAGAAAAGAGGAGAGAAAATGGAAAAAGGGAAAGAGGGAAAGAAAAAGGAGGGGGCGGTGCGCGCCAGCGGCGACCGCGGCCGCGGTCGGCCACGTGTGGCGTCGTCACGCGTGCGTGGGCCACGGGAGATGGGGCACGCGGCCAGGAGGGGAGGGAGGAAAAAGGAGAGAGGGAAAAAGAGGGGGCGAGATTCGCGGCGGCCGGACGCGACGCGTCGCGTTGGATGGGATAAAGATGGGACGTGAATTGAATTCGGGTGTCGGGTTGTTCAGGAGAAACCCTGGGAATTAGGGTTCGGGGTTTAAGGAGGAGTCGAGCTCAACGACGAGAAACGGTTTTAGCACACGATTTAAATTAGTGAGTTTTTAGGGTGTTACACACCCACAGTCGAAAGGCCCTTCCAAGTCATGGCTCCTACAGTTTCAGGTATAATTTCGTGCATAACGATTTGTTGATATATTTTATGACTTTGAAATAACTCATGTGTTTCTTATTCTCAATGTTCGTACTTCATTGCAGCCGGATCTGTTGGCAGCCGATGCTGATGACTACAGCGTGACTAGATCACTCGAGGCATACGTGTTGTGGTTATTTGGATACATCATGTTCAACAACTCACACGGGCACTGTGCGGATAGGGTGCTTCTGCCATACGCACAGGAGATCACCGATGCAGATGAGGATGCCATACCCTTATATAGTTGGGGTTCAGCGGTTCTTGCATGCACATATCGTGGACTCTGCAAGGCATCACGGCAGAATGATAGGAATGCTGTCCTAACGGGGTGCCCAATTCTGCTACAGCTTTGGTCTTACGAGAGGATTGCTATCGGTCGTCCCATGATTGACCAGTCACCGTACACGCCGGATATGTACGGTGACACGGAGGACGATAGACCCACCATGGGGACTCTCTGGTACTCTCGACTGGTATGGACCCGATAAAAATTTATATTCTATGCGTACTATAGTCGTACATTGTTCCCTCAATACCTTTCTTATGGACACATAATTTTTATTTTTGCAGAAAACATGAGCACATGTACAGACCGCGGCCTCCTTGGAGGACTTTACACGGTTGTTTGCTACGCCTGCCCAGGACGATGATCCCAGCTTGCATACACCTCTGGCTCAGTTACGTCGTCCTGCCAGAGACGTAAGGCCACCGGAACGTCATAGCTACCCTACAGATCACGTACACGCACAACGTAAGAGAGGTCGGAATGGTAGGGGTGGTTAGTTGTTTGCACTTATTTCTCCGGCGGCATTATGGACTGTTTCGACTGTTCGGATTATGGTTGTTTATGATTGTGGTAGTTTCATTGTCATTTATTTCTATAGATATTATTGATGTGAACTTGTTATGTTTGTGGGTTCCATAATGCTCGTGAAATAAGGGAAGTTCTTGCGAATTTTTTCCGTGATTTAATGAAGGACAAGTTAGTTGCGGGAGGAGTTAGCGGCCGAGATCCCGCCGACGATGATGACGACTACCGCATACAGAGTAAACTTCATGACACGCTCGTATAGCTCAAAATAGGGACCATAGTGTATCTAGCTGCGAGTACGAGATCACAGGTTGCCACTGCTCAGCACGGCGATCACGGGTTTCGCATATGTCGCATTGTTTGCCTAGACAAACGTGACAAAAGACGACAGCCCAATAGCAGTGCAGTCTCTCGGGCGAGGACGACGGAACTGTCATTCTACAGCGAATGTCTGTGGCGTGTAGTGGGGAAGGTGGCATCTAGGTACGATCGACCAAGCGGCAGCGATGCAGTGTTGTGAGTCTGCATGCACTTAGATGCTCTGCATGCACAGAGATGCATCGAGTAGTCAGTTCGAGAATTGAATCTAGCCTTTTCAGTGTTCGGTCAGCTAGCCTCTTCACTGTGTTGTCATGTAGGCTTTTCAGGTCAATTTACACTCCACACTCTGGGTATCAGACCTTTGTGCGCCTATAAATACTCCAAAGTTTGTGAACTCCCAGCAGCACTCAAACACCAAAGCTCATTGTATACCCAATGTCTGGAGGTGGGTCTAGCGGGAAGAATTACTACGGTTTTGGGAAAGGAAAAGAGGGAAGAAAGGGAGACCCCATAATATGGGAGGGGCCACTTGGACCTGTTTGCTTTCCAGAACCAGTGTTTGAGTTTCCGCCACAGCACAAGAGTGAATTTACCAATGAAACTCCTCTACGATAATACGATAACCGTAGAGAACCATGGCCAAAATGCAGACATGGTGAGGACTGCTTAGTGCAGATGTGCACCGACGGGATGGATGGCGGTCGGCGTTTCTTCAAATGCCCACACGCATGGGTAATACTCGGTTGTTTTATTTCATTATCTTCATTGAGATACCTTACATGAAATTTATTTTGCAGTCTTCAGATGCTCCAGAAAACTGTGGTTTTACCATGTGGGTCGATCCTGCACCAATTGATTCAGTTCAGGAGTTTATCGTGTACCTCCAGATAAAGATCTTTGATCTGGAATACAAGGTAAACCATTACGAGGAATTGAGCGAGAGTAACAAAGACGACGAAGATGATGATACCAGCAATGCTGCCGCTTCACAGAATGAACCATGCACTATTCCTTACTGCAACTGCCCTTGTCACAAGAAGAAGGGCCCTGCCCCTCCGGCACCACCGCCTGCACCGCCTGCAATGGGTGGATACTGTGGAGAAGGCTCAACACAGTTTGCTACATGGGGGTACGGCTACTAGGACTATCTAGTGCTAGTCACATGCTGCATCGTTGTGTTTGTTATGTTTTTCTAAATTACCTAAGGCATGTTAGTTTAGTTCAGAATCTGTTTACCGTAGTTGCAACGGGTTCTGCCATGCCACTGCATGTCTGATGTGTGTTTCATTAACGTTGTATTATGATATAATTCCTATGGTTTACATTGTGTAATGCAGTTTTTAGTTCTTAATTATTACCGTTATATTTGATGTGTGGTTTACAGTATTCTAGTCTCCTGAAAATGTGCGAAAATATTAAAGGCAAGTTCGAAGATTCACTAGATTGCTTGTGCGTGCGTGGCACCTCGGCACCGTGATCTGTGGCGCCAAGACGTGTTATCTCGGTGCCACATATTACAGCGCCGACCCCCAGAGTCTATTTATGCAAAAAGTTATAAAAATGGCACATATGTGAAATTATTTCGCAAAAAAGGCTAAATTGCAAAAAATAAGGCCGGCCGCCCCACTGCCGGGCGGCCTGGGGGCCGGCCGCCCCGCTGCTGGGCGACCGGTCCCCAGGGACCTGTCTGCAATTTTTTGTCGTCTTTTTGCGGATAAGCCCCTACCGCCCGGCTGCGGGCGGCCAGGTCCCGGCCACCCGGCAGCGGGGCGGCCGGGGTATATTTCTGTAAATTTCCAAATCGAAAATATATTTTTGTAAAAAACGGAAATAAAAAATAAAAAAATTAAAAACCGCTGTGAGCTCGCGCCTGGGCCGAGGCTGTGGCATGACGGGCGGCACGGCACGACCCGTTAACCTGGTCGTGCCGGGCCTAGCCCGGTCAATTCGTACTCGGGCAAGGTCGGGCTCAGGACGGGTGGCCCAAATGGCCATCTATACAGCTCCCTTCTCTCCCGCTCCTCTCTCTGCAGACCCATGCAAGGAGCAGCCTCCGCTCCTTCTCTCAAAATACCTAGAATTTTTTTAATAATATATATAGTGTATAACATGTGTATGCATCATAAAATACCAAATAACACCACAAAATATGCTTACAATATAAATGTTTGAGGAATGATGATAACTTTAGAATTTTAAGAAGTCTAGTAGAGTTATCTATGATGCTAGTTAAAGACAGAAAGGTTTCTCGATATGATATTGTTTGCAAACTTCTTGAATTGGTGCTACTTCTCCCTGTTTGCGGCTGCAAGTGTTTAGAGGATATTATCTATAATAAACTTTATGTAAAAACAAGCTAAGAAGTAAGATGGGGCACAAATATTTAAATGGTTGCTTGGTCACGTTCATTGAAAAGGAAATCTTATTTCCAAGGCATTAAGGATCAAAAAGTTAACCTATAGGCTGAAATTTATAAGTTTTTTTTATCATTTTTCTGTTTTATCTCCTATTTATTTCACATGTTGCAACTTGGATATGTTGACTATTTAGTGCATCTATTATCTTCGTGTTGACCAATTTCAAGTTATGACTATAATTTTAGTACTTCATTATGTGCTATGAATATATACTTTAAACTGCAAAAAATAATTCGCTCTTTGAAATTTTTGAATACTCAAACCTCAAATCCTAGGCCTGCCCCTGTCTATGCCTACTTAGGTCTTTTTTCCCGCCATTCACCCGAGGGTACTTAGGTCTTTTTTCCGGTCATTCACCTGAGGGTGCATGAGCGAAGCTGTATTATGGAGATCAATAGTGGAATACTAACTTTTATTATAACTAGTAGGGTGCACGTGCGGCACGTACATATTTAAATAACAATATTATAAAAAAATACTCACACTAAATTTTATCTGCAACAAACATTTTAAAGAAACTATATATTTAAAATAATATTCGAAATACAAAAATTTATAACAGTAAAAGCATTCATAACACATTAGACCGTATATATAACAATATAACGGTACATCTAATGATCATGGACATCTTGATCATTTTGAATTTTTTTCACATAGCCACGTGTAATCACTTGGTAATAGATTAAAATATTCTTGACGACAAACAGGATACGTTGTCTTGAACATGGTTTACAATTTCGGCGAAATTTCGGTATTTTTTTCGTTTTCGCTAGTTACCGGGAAGTGGAATTTTGGTAAATTTCGTTTCAAAATTCAAAAATTCAAAAAAAATTGTAAAAAAATATGTAAAAAATATGATAAAAAACTAGGTGTTTTTCTGAGCAATTAGCACTTGAAATAATTGAAAAATAAGTTGATTTGGTTGGTTAAAATCACTAAATGGATTCGGACCCGTTAACCAATAATAAACCCGTTAAGCGTTTTAACCTACCCAACTCACTTGGGTCCGCCCCGACGCAGCTCGTCACTCTTCCAGTGCCCTCCTCGCTCTCCTCTCTGTTCCCCTTCATCCCTCCGCCCTTCCGCCGCCGCCAGCAGTCGATTTCGCCGCGTAGCACCGAAATTTCGGCGGAAAATCACCGGATTTCGGCCGGAATGTAGAGGATCCCGCTGCTGGGAAGGCGCGGCGGCATACCGCTGCATCCCGACTGGATTTCGCTGTCTTACCGGCGAAAAACCGCTACTTATGTCCGAATTTCGGCGCTGACTCCGGGAAAGAAAGGTATGAGAGGTTATTTTGCGATGGTGATGCTTGTTGATGTTGATCTAAGTTAGTTACTGGTGATATGTGATGAACTTCATGCTAGTTAGAGGAAATGGGGAAGCTAGGGTTAGAGGAAATGTTAGGATTTGTTAGTTGATTTGGCATGGAATGTATAGAAAAAATCATTCCAACATTTTGGATATGAGTTGTATTGAATATTAGTGATGAATTTAATAGCCGATTCATGAACTTAGACCGTGCTAGTTTGTATGATGAAAAAGAGCACGAATTGTAGATACTATGTGATATTCATGAACTTACACCGTGCTATTTTTCTGTAATTGTAGGACAATGCCAGACCTAGTGTGGGAGCATGGTCAAAAGGTCCGGGGAGGTTTCAAATGCAAGTATTGCAAGGAGGAGAAGGGTGGGGGAGGGGCAACACGGTTCAAACAATATTTGGCACATAGGGGGAAAGATGTGAAGGATTGCCCTTCGGTTCCGACCGAAGTTAAGGAATTCTTTAGGGAGCAGTTGGACAGGAACAATGTTAAAGCAAAAGCAAGGGCCCGAGATAGGGTGCTGAGGGACCAAGCAGCAAGGGGGGGCACATTGACCTAGAGGAGGAGGGTGGCCAGGGGCACGACGAGGATGCAGAGCTACAGGCTGCCTTACACCAGTCCCGCCAAGAGTATGACTTTATGTAGCAAGCTGGTCCACGATACGAGAGGGGTGGCGGATCTGGAGCTGCTTCTGGATCTAGAAGTGGTGGTGTTGGAGGAAGTGGTGGACCACAGCCTTCGATGTTCAGAAGGAGTCAGTTTTGCTTCCTCTACTTATTCAATTTATTTCACATAAATATTTAAATGCAGAGAATATGCTACATGGATTATTCTGGACTATGCCTTTGCCTCTGTTGTATCTTTGGATTGTAATAATTCTAATGGACTTGGGATGTATTGCGTTCTATGTGTGGACTTTGGACATGAGTTATGTGTAATAATTCTAATGGACTTATGTATTACGTTGTATGTGTGGACTTTGGACATGAATTATGTGTTAAATGGTGTATTTGTCATTGTTTTGTGGAGTTATATATATGTTATGCATTATAAACTGTCAATATACACATAATTAGGGGAAATTTTGCCAAAATTTTCAATTTTTCCATATATACACATCATTTTCTGTTAATTTGCATCATTTTACGGTGACAAAACCGAAATTTCGGTCAAAATCACCGAAATTTCGGTCAACAAAACCGAAATTTCGGTCGGAATGCAACGAAATTTCGTTTTTTGAATTCAAAATCACTTTTCGGTCGAAATTACCGAAATTTAGCGAAATTTCGCCCGAAATTCCGTTTCCGCCGGATGGCGGGATTCGGTGCAAAAACGAAAAGGAGAACCCTGGTCTTGAACTGAAAGCATTGGGTGATGCATGCGACATGGAACCTATACTTACATTGTGGCAAAAAGACGACATTTGACTCGAGCACCGAAAACAGAATATGTGTGCAGCCATGATCATAACATAATGAACTACTTGTTATTCTCTGAACAGTAAAGCATCAGATCATTCCCCAAATGAACAAATTAGTCACATTATTTTGAAGCTTCAAATATAATTCAGTTAGTGGTAATTTCATCGACTGCCACCATGCATGAATTAATTAAAGTGTACCTGATAAAAAGAGAGGTGACCTATAGGCTGAAATTTATAAGCTTTATTTCCAAGGCATTAAGGATCAAAAAGTTAACCTATAGGCTTAAATTTATAAGCTTTTTTATTGTTTTGATGTTTTATCCCCTATTTATTTCACATGTTGCAACTTGGATATGTTGATCATTTAGTACATCTATTATCTCCGTGTTGAACAATTTCAAGTTATAACTATAATTTTAGTACTTAATTATGTGCTATGAATATATACCTTAGGCTCCAAAAAATAATTCATCCTTTGAAAATTTTGAATACTCAAACCTCAAATCCTAGCTAGGCCTGCCCCTGACTAGATCTACTTAGGTTTTTTTTTCCAGCCATTCACGGGAGGGTGCATGCGACAAGCTGTACTGTGGAGATCAAAAGTGGAATACTGACTTTTACTTAATACTCCCTCCATTCCAAATTATAAGACATTTCAATAATTTTGGAGAGTCGAAGTTTTTTATGTTTGACCAAATTTATATAATAGAATAATGACATTTATTATATAAACTAAGTAGTACCATTATATTCTTTATTAGTTATATTTTCATAGTACATCAATTTGATATTATAAATCTTTATATTTCTCTCTATAATCTTGGTCAAATTTGAGATTACTTTGACTCTCCAAAATTCTTGGGATGTCTTATAATTTGGAACGGAGGGAGTACTTATTATGATAAACATGGGAGACTATCTGATTATGAGAGGTCTCTGTTTTTTTTCCTTTTTCGAGGGTCTCTATGTGTTTTTTCCTTCTTCTTTTTTAAGGGTCTCCATGTGGTTCCTCCATTTAATCATTGCTTTGACACTTTGGTCGCTCGTTCCTAAAAAAAGAGGATTTGGAGGGATAAACAATAGAACTTTGGGCAGAAAAAAAAAGAACTTTGGGCCAAACTAATCGTTGGCGGGCCAAATTCCTTACGGCATGGGCAGCGGGCTATCGACAAACTACCATGCATGAGACAGTGAAGAAAAAAAAGGTAAAATACAAAACAGGCCAAAGGGTGGTGGACCGGAGGACGGAAGTCCCATAGGCCCTTATAACATTTTTCACATATTTTCATTAGATCTGTAATAGTAATGTGTGTACTTTGTCTTTTTAAAAAAAAATACAATATGCTCCCAAAAAATACAATACGAATCAAGATAAGTATTCTTTTCAAGTTGGCTAGAATTAATAAGCACACTAAGTGTGTTGGCCGGTTGTTACCTCCGCATGTCTGATACGCAAACACGCAGCTCTTGCCTCTTGTTGCCAAGTCCTCTATTACTTCCGTATTGTTTTTTGTTTCTGAGTCGTCGCAAAATCATCAGCTCAATTCTTAACATCACTTCAGATCGATACAAGTTGACTTTAGGTTGCTACTAAGCTTGTGAGAACCGCCCAATTTGATACTATTTTAAACGAACCGTCGGTCATTATCATCTAGATGAGAGTTAACACGTGCTCGTCGGAGAGCGTGCCACGTGTTATCCCACATCTAGAGACACGAACAACCGACACGTCATTCATCCAAAATAATATCAAATCCGATAGTCCCGGTATGTGCTCCAACATACGCCCAGAATCAGCATATGCATATACCGTTTACAATCGAATACATAGCCAACAATCCACAAAAAGCAGTTATAAAAACCAGAGTTCGAGACTTAATATTACAAGTTCAATATATGTGGGTTTCCAGCTTCACTTTACAAGCCTTGGGCTCACGCGAGTCATATTAAATAGAGACTTAGAGCTTATTGAAAATACATGCTCTCCCGAAGCTCAGCCACGATAAAACTTACTTAAGATGATGATGCCTTGCTCAAGGACATCACCACAGCAGCAACAGCCTACTCTTTCCCCGTATTAGGATCAGCAGGGTAGAAATGGCCGAACACCACTTCTGGCTCACCTGCAACTAGGTTTAGAAGCAACCTGAGTACAAAGGTACTCGCAAGGCTTACGCGATTACATAAACAAGGATCATGCAAAGGCTCAAGGAAAAGCTTTAAGTTTAAGTACTTATTGCATAAGCATAAGCTGCCTAGACTATCACCTAGCAAACTTAATTAATCTTGCCCAACCCCCAAAATTTTAGTTGATTAAGAGAGTAACACAATATATATAACAGATCCTCAACATGACATGAAACCAAAGCCAACAATACCGAAACTCTCTATGAAGAATTCGACGAACCTTGATCATATCCGAGAGCGCGGCAATTCGAATTGATTATAACCTTGCAAGGGTGTACTACTTTACCCACACGATGCGAGGACCATGCGACTCACCCAACCGATCACGCCGGGCAAGGGGGTACTCACGTCAACCGTTCCCAACAAGGCTCAACCGTTGAGGGTACGCCCAGCTTGCGCGTGGAGACTTAGTTCCACCGAGGACATCTCTAAATTTTCCTACACATAGTTCCACTCGGGGACCTGCTAAGCCTCCCTGCATAGCCCGTTGGCCATGCATCTGGGACCGGGCCCCAATGATCAAGTCAAAGAAGGTATTTGGCTCATCCGTTCCATTATATTGGATATGTGGTAGCACGGAAAGGTGCTCAAGGCCGATGGCATCCACTCGGTCCTTAATCGATCCAAGCGGACTATGCACATGTGACTTCATTCTCTAGGCCCTAACATTCCGCTCGAATCTCGGTACTATTACTATACTAGCCACCAAACCAAACCAGTGCGATCAAGGATTATCGGTAAGTGTGATCATCCTAACCATTCTTGTCTAGCGAGCAATGTAAGTAATCTAAGCAGGGCTAAGCATCTAGTCAAGTTAAGTAATTAACTAACTAATATGTGGCAAGGACCTGGTTAACAATTCAAGGAAGGATAGTGCAGGAAATTAGGTTTAAGAATGCAATACATACATACTATATATAACCCAACATTACCAGGTGAGATAACTAGTTAAGTCAGATTAAATAGGAGCAATGATTCATGCTTAGCTGCTTGCCTGTGTTAACTTCAGACTCGACCACGAACGGGATTCCAGGTTCAGGCTCCACGGACTCGGTGGGCTCCACGGGTTCGACCTCCGACGGTTCGGTCACTAAAATGCATGAATGCGATGCACGAATTAAAGAATGAACTAAACAGCGAGCATAAATCATGAAAATAACTGAGCATGCAGAAAACCAAACAAGGAACTCATAAAAATTGGTTTTGGAGCAAAAGAATTTTCCTATATTTAATCATAAATATAACAGCTTTCAGCCACTCTAAACAAAGTAAATCAGAAAAGGAAAGAACACTGAACTAAACAAAACCAAGAAAATTATAATGGAAACTAGGAAGGAACACAAGGCTAACAAAATTGGTTTTGCCATTTTATCACTTTCCTGCACAAAGTTCTATAATAAACCATATTTTGGACAGCAAGCATGAAATCAAAACAAAACCCTAACCAACAGCACGGAAACATGAGAATAAGTTGCACCACTGAAAACTGCTCCTCACAAAGAGTCTAACAAAATTTGGTTTGACATTTTTCGAGTGGCATACAATTAACTAAGCAATAAACTCACTTTTGCAAGATAAATATATAGATAAATCTACAACAAAGTAACATGCAAAACAATATTTTTCCTAAGTAGATCTCAGCTAGGGGAATCCAACAAAACAAGTTTCATAATTTTTAGAGCTATACATGAATTTCTAGGGATTTTACAAGATTGCTGCTCAAATAAACCTAAAGAAACCCTAACCGAAATCGCTAGGTGCACCCGAATTCCCACACCCGCAGGCGCTGACGGGTGGGGCCCGCTAGCCAGCGGCCCACCCAGCCGGGTCAAGGCAGGGCACGCACCCTGACCGCGGCGTGGGCGCGGCCACAGCGTGCGCGCGGCGACGGCGGCGGCGGCGCGAGGCGGCGAGGCGAGGCGAGGCCGGAGCAGGCTGGAGGGGGGCGCGCACGGGGATGCAGAGGTGGCGGCGAGTCTCACCGGCGGTGACGTAGGCGAGGAGCAGCGGCGGACGGGCGGCGCGACGAGCAGGGGCGGCGGCGGGGCGAGGGCGCTCGCCGGCGGCGCTGCAGGAAATGAGAGAAGGGCGGGTGAGGGCCAAAATCGGAGGAGGAGGAGGAGGAGAGCTATGTGGTGCACACGCTAGATCAGGGAGAATCTCACCGGCGGCGACGAATCGCGGCGGCGACGAAGCTCGGGGGCGGCGGCGGCAATGGGGAGGAAGGGCTAGGGTTTGAGGCGGGGAACGGGAACGGGCCGGGCGCGGATAAGGAGAGGGGTGTGGAGAGAGTGAAGGGGCGGCACGGCTTGCGAGATTGGCCGGCACGTGGCACGGAAATCGAGGTTGACCGGCGACGGGCGACGCGCGGCGCGGCGCCGAGCGAAACAGAGGAGAGGGAGAGGCTGACGAGTGGGGCCCGGCGGGATTCTTATTTTCTTTTCCTTTTTTTTCCTTGGTTGTGACAAAGCTTATTCAGACTAAGATGGTTGTTCAGACACTGATTGTGGTGTTCTCCAAGCTCATTCTGGAAAGAAAGAGCCTCATTAGGAAAGTCAACTGCTACTTGAGCTTATGCATGCATTAGAGATAGTATTATTTTTTCTGTTTCTGAGGCGTCGGAAAGTCATCAGACTAATTCTTAATGTCTTTTCAGATACAAGTTGACTTTAGCTAGGGCTGTTGCTAATGAACTCATCCAGACTAATATTTTTTTTTAAAAAAATCAAACTAATACAAGGGCGGCGTTGTTCACAGGTCGCGGTGCTCTCTCAGCTCATTTTGGAAGGAAAGAGCTCATTATTAGGGAAGTCAACTGCTACCTGCAGCGAAATGGAGTTGCAAAATCATCAGCTCAATTCTTAACATCACTTCAGATCGATACAAGTTGACTTTAGCTAGGGTTGCTACTAAGCTTATTCAGACTAAGATGGTTGTTCAGACACTGATTGTGGTGTTCTCCAAGCTCATTCTGGAAAGAAAGAGCCTCATTAGGAAAGTCAACTGCTACTTGAGCTTATGCGTGCATTAGAGATAGTATTATTGTTTCTGTTTCTGAGGCGTCGGAAAGTCATCAGACTAATTCTTAATGTCATTTCAGATACAAGTTGACTTTAGCTAGGGCTGTTGCTAATGAACTCATCCAGACTAATATTTTTTTAAAAAAATCAAACTAATATAAGGGCGGCGTTGTTCACAGGTCACGGTGCTCTCTCAGCTCATTTTGGAAGGAAAGAGCTCATTATTAGGGAAGTCAACTGCTACCTGCAGCGAGATGGAGTAAATCACTAAATCTACTTGGATTGATCCCATTTTCATAACAAAAGGTCTTCTAAATGCATGAAGGCGTTTAAATTTAATTAGGAAGGCTATCCGCACATTTGCGTGCATAGATATTATATAAGTTTATATCCTTTATTTTGTATTCTAACTTTGCGCTTTTTAAGTTTTGAGTACAAACTATATTTTTATGTGTATTTTTTCAATTGTAATCTGTTTTGACATTTTGTAGATAAAAGTAGTATACAAAGTTGTTTATTGAGGGTATGTGTAAACTCTCAAAAGTTAATAAATAGTGTGGACAGTTCAATGAAATAGATAAATGATCTTAATAACTTTATCAGTCTTAGCTATTTTCCGTTCGATTTTTCATTGTCTTCCATTACCTTAGGCTATCCGCACTCGTCATATTCTAAATCCCTCCTCTAAAGAATATTTTGTTCTGGTAATCGAGATTCTCTCCTCTATATCAATTTTTTCTGCACCAGTCATACTTTATATTCCATCCTCTATACCAACTCCCACATATTTTTTCTCATCTACCTCCAACCACTGTCTTCAATTTAAATTTTTTTTGTTACCTGTCTAGGGACTAAAGTGTGAGGAAATGAAAATTCTAGAGATTAGAATGTGAAGAAATAGATATTCTAAGGACTAAAATATAAATATTAAAAATAAAAGGGGGAAAATAAAAAACTCAACTTTATCTATGCCCTCTCAATCATCTCTCTCTGTGTGTGTGTCTCTCCCCCATTTCCAGCGCTGGCACCGCCCCAATATCGCGCCCTCATCGTGCCTCCGCGCTTCCCTGCCATGCCTAGAGTATAGTGGTGCTATTAGTCTTTTCTCGTTGGCATCAATTTGTCCTTGTCTTCCAGTTGCAACAGTTTGTTGTATAAAAATTTAATATGTTAATTTAAAATTATATAAATGTCATACCTCTTTGTCTAATGGGTTCTCATGTCTCATTTCAGTTATTTCTGTAATGTCTTTCTATTGTAAATTATTTGCTCCTCCTGTGTCCCTTGTATACTTTTGTTTACCCCATCATTTTGGGTAAATTTTCTTTGTGCTAGTACCTATAAAAAAGGAAATTAATTGTGTACAAATAATTATATAAATTAAGAAAATACCTCATTACTAATTTATTATTTTGTTTGGAATATAATATATTGCTTATCTATGAATAAGTTTCCAGATATATGGTATGTCCAAATCTTTATACAGTCTTGTAGCGCTAGTTGTTTTGAGAGAAGTAACACCTGTACCATTCATATATATACATAGATATATAGCCTGTACCATTCATATATATACATAGATATATAGAGAGAGAGACACACACACATGTTACCTTTGATTGATAGGGCTGTAATACCACAATTGAATTTATAAACCTTTGGATTACCTTAGAACTTAAAACTTTCAACCATTGTCAATGTAGCAATAATAACTGTCTGATTTTCAGTTAAATCTTCACTTATATAATGAGCTAGCTCTCCCCATAATATTACCGTAACTTTTCACCACTGAAATTGGATGTACAATATTTTAATATTGAATCTTTATGCAAGAAATTATTTTAGCTGATCATAAATTTAATGAATAGGATTCTCTTACCCGAACAAGAGAAGTTCGATGACACGAATATCTTCCGTTCGCTCATTGGGGGTGTTCTTCTTTATTATTCTTTGTTGCACTGCCATATATTGGTGAGTAGTCCAATAACATCTGAAAATTTGAGAATACGTTAATAAATAGTATACATGATTATAAAGTAGATAACAATAAAACTAAATAGTTACTTGAGCATTGATGATCTTTATTTTCTCGTTCTAGCAGTGTATCTTTTGTAACAAACTCAAAGTAATGCTGTTTGAATTTATCTGATGGCTCATTCGCTTCCTTCATCATTGTATTATATGTAAAAACTATTTTTTTCACATTGCTCAATGGACGATACTGAAAGGCCCTTGTTTGGCTTTGGTAATTGAGTGACAACTTAGATGGACTAATAAGTGTTTATGTTGAAATACACAGGTGATTAGTCCACACAAAGACACTAGTATGAGCAACATGTGCCATGGAGGAGAAATGAATAAGGGTTGATGCTATGCTCATATAGTGTGATGGAGGAACTCATTGCATATGAGACATGACATGGAGTCATGTGACCAAAGTGGAGAAGATCAAGACAAGGCTTGGCTTGATGGATCGGTTGCGATGGTGAAGGGCAAGTCAAGGCTTTGAAGTGAGGGACCGCGTGGCGGTGAAGCTTGGGCAAGACTTGGCGTCGATGGACCGAGGCAACGGTGAAGAGCGAGCAAGGTCAAGATCGATGGACCAAAGAGGTCATGTGATGATATGGAGTGGATCATATCATTCAAGGAAGATCAAGCCAAGTGTTGACTCATGATGATGATCAAAAGGCTTGATGGAGTTTGGTGCTTGTGTGACATCAACATTTGGGAAGATTAAATAGAATGCGCAAGGCAAAGGTATGACTTGTAGGGCATTTCATTTCACCGGTCAAAGGTTGTGTAGAGAAGTGCATGACCGGATTTAGGATAGATGGCCGTGCTATCAAGAGGGTCAAACTTGTTTGCATATCGGTCATCTAGTGCCACTTGAGCGATCTAACATTGCAATGTTGCTAGGATCGAGTGGCGTGGTGAGATCAAGTGAAAATCCTTTGAAAATGATTGTGAAAATGCTAACACACATGCACATGGTGTTTTTCACTTGGTGTTGTTGGCACATTTGCAAAGGAGAAGGTGTTGGAGTTGATGTTGATCAACTTTGAGAAGTAAGAAAGGTTTTTCGATGTTCTCCGGAAACTAGGTCGTCTCTTGGAGTAGAATACTGTTTTGATCTATTGTGTTTTGGATCAAGTATTCAGTTGGGTTGTGTAGCCCTCTGAATTAGCTTTCCATAGAGTCCAAGATCACCTATTTTGGACATCGAAGCTAAGAGTTATGGCTGGAAATGTACCTGAGGACGGTCCGCCCCTAGGGGAAGGACGGTCCGCCGTTGTCTCGTTTGAGCTCGAACAGAACCGTTCTTGGCTCTGGATGGTGGTCCAAAATGAACCGCGGACCGTCCGGTCCTTGGGGGCGGACGGTCCGCCTTTAAAACCTGAAACGGACGTAGAAACTTGGTAGTTCTGTCTTGGGTGTCCAAATTGTACTGTGGACGGTCCGGATTTTGGGGGCGGACGGTCCGCCTCCTACTGAAATTTCTGGGATAGAAACCTTGTAGGTTCTGGTGGTTTGCACGAAGTGAAGGGAGGACGGTCTGCCCAAGGGGAGCGGACGGTCCGCCCCTCAACTTTCAGTTTGCCCAGAGACGCTGTCTCTCTGAGTGTTCGGAGTATCTGAACTACAGACGGTCCGCCCCTAGGTCGCGGATAGTCTGCGAAGGGCTCTAATGGTCGACTCTGTCACGTAATCATTGTGTTTCTAGCCGTTGGTTTTGAATGGCGGACGGTCCGGTCTCTGTGAGGCGTACAGTCCGCGAAACCTCTGTTTTCACGGGATTTGAGTGTAACGGCTAGTTTGGGGCCTCTCTCTATAAATAGAGGGTGTGGCCGGCCATTTGAGGTTGCTGAGCACCTTGGGGACTTGGTGTCCATGTGTGAGAGTGCTTGAGAGCCCTCCAACTCACTTGTGGTTAGTGCTAATCATATTCGCTAAGTGAGAGAGCGATTCTAGTGCGTTGCATTGAGAGATTGCAAGAGTGTGGCACTAGGTGATCGAGTTGCAAGCTCGTGGTGCTTGTTACTCTTGGAGGTTGCCACCTCCTAGACGGCTTGGTGGCGTGTCTCCGTCATGAAGCCCGCAAGAAGATTGTGCGGTGCTCCGGAGAAGCAATTGTGAGGGGTATTGTGCTCACCCCGCGGGAGCCGCGAAGAGCAACTCTAGTTGAGCGAGACGTGAAGAGCAACAAGTGGTCTGGCCGGATCATGTGCTAGAGCTCGGTGTGAGCACTCCACGTGGGAGAGTGTGACTTGAGAGTCACCACTAGCAAGAGGATCGGCGGTAACCTTGGAGCTTGTCTCAACGGGGATTAGTTTGGTGGCAACCAAGTGAACCTCGGGATAAAAATCACCGTGTCAACGTGTTCATCTCTTCTCGGTGGTTTGCATTCTCCAAATCACAAGCCTTGTATTTACACTTATATATACCTTGTGCTTGTGTAGTTGCTCTCTAGTGATTAGTTAGCTTGTGTAGTTTGCTAATCATCTTCTTGCTTGTGTAGCTAGAAGTAGATATTCTAGTGTAACTAGTTAGCTTGTATAGCTTAATTAGTTGCTCTTGCTTAGTTAGTGTAGCTAAGCAAGCTGAGCTCTTGGGTTTGGATTGTGTATCCTTGTCCTTGAGCATCTAGTGAGTTTAGGTTTGACTTTGTGCTTTTGCTCATTAGAATTGTGTAGGAGCTCCCCTTGTTTGTGAAGTACTAGTGCTTAGACTTGTGTGGCTTGGCATTAGAATTGTTAGGAGAGCTCTTGCTAGCTTAGCACTCCATTTGTTTTTTGTAGGATCTTTTTGGAGGTGCCTTAGAGTCATAGTTAGAGGGGTGAAGTCTTTGCTAAGTGAATAGTTTCAATTTCGCATAAGTTTCGGTTAGCCGGCACAATTAGTTTTAGAAAGGACTATTCACCCCCCCTCTAGTCCGCCATCTCCACCCTACAAGTGGTATCAGAGCTGAGGTCTCTCATTTGAGGTCCTTACCGACCCGAGAGGATGACGACTTATGGGCTAGATGTTGAATGTCCACACATTTTTGATGTCACACACTTTGCACGTTGGAAAAATTAGATGATATGCAATTTTAAGTTTATTTACCCTCAAATGTGGTGGATGGTTGATGTAGGTTTTTCTCATGTGTTGGATGAAGAAAATCTAACTCAAACACAAGAGAAATGCCTAGATCTAGGCATCCAAGCTACTAACATCTTGCCAAGCTACTAACATCTTGTTTAGATCTTTGCATGATTGCATTATGGGTGAGATCATGAACATGAAAACCGCCCATGAGATTTGGAGTTATCTAAATGAGAAATATGGGGCGGCCTCCGATGATCATGATAATTATAAGTCCAAGGAGGAAGTGCATGAGGATGATGACCACATCCACAACATGGTGATTGTAGAAGATTGCTCCACCTCATAGTCAAATGATGATGATCAATCTACAACAAGCTCACTTGACAAAATTGATGATGATGATTCAAGTGTTGTAAATGATGATTCTACTCCAAGCACACTTGATGATGAAATTGGCTCATGCACAGATGATTTTGCTACGTCAAGCTCATCTCCATCGCCACATTGCTTCATGTCACAAGGTGACACAAAGGTATCAAATTGTAATATGATTGATCTTAATTCATATGATGAGCTCTTAATTCATATGATGAGCTCTGTTGGCGCTCCTTAAGTACCCATTTTATCCCTTGTTTATCCTTGATAATGGCATTAATTTAATATCAAAATCACTAACCGTCCTAACCCCGGCCTAATTATTGGTCATTTTCACATTTGCACATATATTTTGGAGGAACTTCGTTTTTGCAGGTTTTTGGCCTATTTTGGAGCATGAAATGACGAGGCCCATGATCGAGCGCTAACACGGAGAAAGACGAAGGCCAAAACCCAAAGGAAGGACCAAAGCCCATATTGATTCGAAGCCCACTCATGCACATCCATCCTCACCTTCCTCGAAGATATCTCCAAGATAACGACGTCCAAAGGGGTGCAATCGTGAAGGACATAAACTCTAGAAGATGCGAGGAGTCTACACGTGAAAGATGAGATCGAGGCGGGCCCGAAAGAAGGTAGGCTGGCCGGCCTAGGCCCATGAACCGGCCGGCCTAGCCCGTTTCCGAGGCGGTTCGGCCTCCCCTTCGACTGCTGGCTTCCTCGGCTCATAAATAGCTCGCACCTTATTCAACTCGCGGCATCCATCCACCCAGAACTCGACGAAAACCTAGGGCCAACACCGAAGGAGGCTAACGGCCGCCGCGAGTCTTCGAGGGTACCTAGGAGATGGCCTAGGCCACCCCTAGCCGCCATGGCCTCCCTGCGAGGTTGTGCCATGGTGGAGTTCGGGAGTCATCCCCAACATTCGTCGGGGTATGTACACACACGATGGTGATATCGATCTACTCTTTATTCTAGTTGTCTCGACTTTGGTCTACTTCAATGCATGCTTTCTTTCTCATTTGTGATGCATCCATATGTTCATAGTAAGATTAGATCTATTCGTGGTGATTAGTCTATATCTTGCAGATACGTTGAGGTAGTGTGTTTTAGTTAGTTGGTTGATTACCCCGGTGTGGTGACAGCATGGCGGAGAGAAAAGTTCTAGCGACGACATGATGTGGAATATGATCGATGGCGAGTACCATGGGAGTCGTTGCACGGCCACCAAGAGGAGGAGCTTTGAGTAAGAGCACTTGGTGGGCGTTTGGGGTAAAGCTTTGGGAAACCTTAGGCGTCAACATGCACCTCACACTGGTGACCTTGGGAAAGTAGGCCGCTTGCGAGCCGCCTTTCTGAGAGATGATTCCGTGTACCTTTAGTTGAGATGTAATCTATGTTTTGATCACCATTTTGACTAGAACCGTACCTAGAGACGATAGGCCCTAGCTTCTTGGTTGTGTTATCTCATCTACGGTTGTGGGTGTGATGAACACTTATGCTTCATTTATATATATCAAGTGTTCAGTTTATATGCAATCTATGCTTCATGTTAGGATAGATCCGTTAGATTAGATGGAAAACCTTAGATAGTTCTTTGTCGATCCACGGATTGATAAACCTTGGGGGAGTACTCTAAGGGAAAAGCTACCACGATCCGTGCGCTTGCGGTACATAAATTGGGGCGCTAAGGAGCGTCAACAAGCTTTTCTGGCGCCGTTGCCGGGGATCGGCAACACGAACCCTAGGGAGATCTATCTATCTTTTTGGACTAACCCTAATTTTATTATTGCATATATCATGTGTTTCTTGTTTGTATCCATGAATGCAGGTAAAACCCTAGACATAAAGCGATTGAGAAGTTCTCAACGTCCGTACTTTGACAAGTCCAATCTCACTCAAGCAAGTTGATGGCTACGTGAAGACCCGCTCTTTAGTGGTAGGTGCTAACTTTTGTTAGTGGCCCAACATCCGCTATCGAGCCCACACTTAAAACAAGTAAAGATGAAAAAGGTATGTTACCGTGTCAATTTTGGCTAATGTCTCTTGGAGATTTCTTTGTCCAAGCCATAGGTGATGAATCAAGCCCCGAAGAAGTCGTGACATCCGATCATCAACATCTTTGGAGAGTCGCTGTTATGACCAAGTTTTTCACCCATAATTAGAGAGGTACCATAGAGGAAAATTGAATATTATGAAGCTCCATCAAGTATTCTTTCCAATGCATCAAAAATCGTCAATTTCGGATAACGGTACAAAGAGTTAAGGTAAAATCTTTCAACGCTACACATTCCGAAATTCTTCAGGACAGATTGTAGTGCCGGAGTAATACGAGCATAGCTCTTTCATCCGGAGTCCGTTTGGAGTGAACGAGCACTCGTTGAAAAGGGAATTTGATACACATTTCAATGGAGTGGAAGTTTGGTACATGTTCTACACTGGATGAAGAGTAATTCAATGAAAAAGAGACAGCAGCAAACAATAGAGAAGGCGATGACGATGTAGAAGGAAGATTAGGGAGCCTTGAGCCCCCTATGATCCCGACACCCTAGGTAATACAAGAACAATGGAGAAGATACATCATTGGAGCCATGCTATTCGCTGGTGGATCAATGGTGATGAACTTGAAGCCTGGGGATACACAACACGATGCTCAAAGACCACAAGATCAAGGTCATCAACATCTCCGGATCAATTCACAAGAAGGTACTGATTGCATCTAAATTCTGCAAGGCCTCTGAAGAAAGAAACAGAATATTTTTGGATATTAAGGAGCCCCATGAAATTCTGGTTCCAACAAATCAAAAACCAAGTCAATCGAAGATTCCTACAAGCGGTTATAGCCAAAACATCGGTCGTGCATTCTGAAATTTTCTAGACAGCACGCAGTGCTGAATTGAAATGGGCATAACTCCTTCATTCGAGCTCCTTTAAGATGAATGACCACTCGTTGGAAATGTAATTTCATAAACTTTTCAATAGAGCTGTATTTTTGTATATGTTCTATTTTGGACGCAGGGGAAAATCCACAAATGAGAGGCGAAGAGCAACGTGACAAGAACAAGGTGAAGGAGATAAGGATGACAACAATGAAGAGGAGCTTGGGCTGTGGTTTCATCAAGCATACATGATCGAATTCAGAAGGTCAGGACAAAATAAGGGCCTCAAGGACATTGGCAAAGGAAGGCACGAGTGACAACATTCAACGCATGAAGATGTTAAGAGCGAACCACGATGGATTACGAAAGGCGACACAAATACAAGCTGCATGGACAATTCGAATTCTCGCGCGAAGGACCATGGCTTCACATCAATGAGAAAGTATGTGAGAAAGTCAAGCTCTATGACTTTAAATAAAGCGCTTTGAGGGAGGCAACCCGTTCATTTTATTTATCTATTTATCTATGTAAGACGACGATCTATATTGTGCTCTTAAATTGAACTCATCAAGTAACATTGTACCATTGCTCTAATAAATGCCACAACATCATGTTGTATGTTTTAATTTTTATTGAGAGAGCACTTTGTTATTTGATCTTGGAAAACTTGTAGACCCCTTTTGTGTGCCTATTAGTGTTTAGAGTATTTTTATTTGTGTCCTTTTAGAGGGAAGTATGAAGTGTTGCACTACCCTTGATTCTAAGCTTGTGGTTAATTAATCTAGTTTTGATTTTCTTTTTAGACCATCACCATGATCATGTTCATATTTATTTTATTCATACATTGCATCTTGCCGTCATATTTCTTTTTTCACTCCACACATGCTTTGCATATAGTTGGCTTGGTTACTACACTTAATATGATGAATGCTTTCATATCTATGTTAATGCTTCATGGGTATTTTTCCTTAGCAATCTTGTGTAAACGTGGCGTTTAAACTTGCTTGTGGACCATCATCATCTAATTTAATAAACCTTGCTAACTTCCATATTGCATTGGTTGGTATATAAGCTTTGCAATGCGCTTGGTTTTTCTTGTGCTACGAAGAATTATTGACCTCGGGATAAACATGGTGTTCTACCCTTGGTTAATAAATCTTTATGGCCAAGGGAAATTCAGCAACCTAGTTGTAAGCATGGTGCTTAGAATTAGGTGTAAACATTGTCTTTGCTTATGCACCTTCCTCTCATTTGCATACACACACCTCCCACTTGCATTCACATACACCCATTAGGTTTAATTTCACTAGACTAATTATGCCACACGTTAAGTATCTTAGGGGATGTTTTTGGTTTGTTGGCAATTATTTCTACTCCCAACTGTCACCTTGGGGGTAGATTATGCACTTGAATTGTTTTGCAGACACGACGATACGCTTTCATGAAAGGAAAAGAGGAGAAATTGAAGGACAATAAAGGCGACAAAAGTGAAGACACATAAAGACGAGCTCCGGATACGGAGAACAAGCTTCATCCTCTCCCGTGCCTAGCACAATTCTAAGCATGGGGGAACTGATGAGAAGAAGATCACGATCACTAGAAGATGCTAACTCTCCTTCTTCCATGCTAAGCACAATGCTTAAGCATGGGGGAGGCTGTGCTACAACTCTTCATAAGCATCAAAAGGTAAACCTTTCCTACACCTTCTCTTTGTCCATCTCTTTCTAAATGCCTGTGTATATAAGCCTTCGACCATAGACATGATGCAAACTTTGTATATCTCTCCCTATAATAACATGACTACTAGGAGTACAACCTAGATTTGTTTTTGTTTTCAATAAATGATAACCACCATCACCTTGAGCTCACCATGATGATATTCTTATATGCTCTTGCTTATGGAAAAGTGATGAAAGTTGCCGCTTTGTTTTACCTACACAATGTTATATGTGACTTGACTATTTGCTCTCTCTTAAAATAAACTTAAATTGACTAAATACCGGTTCGTTTATTTGTGGAGGTTAAATGACTAAATTCTAGACCCACATACTCTATGTAGCTCTTGGATTTAAGTTTACCGATGACCTTATATCTTGTATTGTTTAATTTGAAAACTTAATTCCTATGCTATCTACATTTGTGAATCTCTTGCAAAGTTCTACCTACCAAAGCCTATACATACATATTCTTTCATGATGAAACCTTTAGATTGCAAACTTATATTTTGATGAGTTGGATTAAGAATGATTTCTTTGGTATGAGACTAAGAAGCTGGTCATTCTATTTTTTATTTTGTGTAACCTTCTTTTTGCTAGCCTATTTATCCATGCATTGTGAGTTTCTACTTCGGGAATTTTGCAAACCTCGCTGGATATCCACCCTAAATCAAAAATATCTTTTTGTGATTACCTCCTTGACCACAACCCAATTTAAGTATGGATTATCATTTCGACGGAATCAAAAGAATCAAGGGCACCATATAAAGAAAAGTTTTGGGAGACAAAGCTCCCCGGAGATTCAAGCGGTTCTACGAAGAAGAAGGTGAATTTGAGATACTTACCATAACTAGTTGGTTCTCTCACTATTCATACTCAAGGACGAGAATTCGTTCAAGCATGAGGGGATGGCTAGGTAAGTATTCTATGTTATCAAAAGTTCTAAGGAGCAAAAAGAAAGAAAAAAAATAAAGAAAGAGAAAAATAGAAAAATGAAAGAAAAAGGAGAAGAATAAAATGCTCCTTAGCTCTTTTTGGCTTCATTAATTTTCCAAGTTACTTTGAAGAATTATTCCATACTCAAATTTTCCAACCATGTGCAATCCGATAACGAGAACTTCATTTGTGTCTCGGGATCATCCATTTGCCACTTGCACAAGTCCACCTATCTAAATGTGTGTGTTTCATCTTTCTCCTTCTCCAACATTATTTTCCAATGGCCTTTTTGACTAGTCTCGGTAATTCCATTAGATCTCTCTCTTAGTTTGATAATATTTCAAGTATAATGTTTTGCTAGGATTGTTTTTACCTACCAAGCTCCACATAAGCCTTCCACTTTTATATATGAGTAGAATAGGTTGAAGACAATCTAATATAGGCTTGAGCGACTTGATGAGATGAGTGTTTCCATGGTCTTTTGCAAGAGAACCTCACTTATGTTTGATATGCATTCTTTTGAAAACTCTTCACGATGAAACAAGGTAAAGGTTTGAAGTTCGCTTAAGTTTGAGAGTATTGTATTTATTTATTATTGTGGCTTGTTCTTTAATTGCTAGTCTATCTTCCATAATGAAAAAGTAGCCGGTCACAACATGAACTTAAATGCTAAAAACTTGAGAGAGCAATATGTCTTGTTATGTATGACTAAGTGCAGAGAGGACATTGAGGGGCAACGCTGATTTCTTTATAAGCAAAGCTCCTGGACTTACTCGAGGACGAGCAAGGTTTAAGCATGGGGGGAATGTTAGCGCTCCTTAAGTACCCATTTTATCCCTTGTTTATCCTTGATAATGGCATGAATTTAATATCAAAATCACTAACCGTCCTAACCCCGGCCTAATTATTAGTCATTTTCACATTTGCACATATATTTTGGAGGAACTTCGTTTTTGCAGGTTTTTGTCCTATTTTGGAGCATGAAATGGCGAGGCCTGTGATCGAGCGCTAACATGGAGAAAGACGAAGGCCAAAGCCCAAAGGAAGGACCAAAGCCCATATTGATTCGAAGCCCACTCATGCACATCCATCCTCCAAGAGAGCCCAAAGGACCAAGCCCACGAAGATGAGATTAAGATACTTCGGGATTAAGCAAAGCAAATGGAGATTTAAGGAAGGATTCTCTATCCTATCCTTTCCTCGAAGATATCTCCAAGATAACGACGTCTAAAGGGGTGCAATCGTGAAGGACATAAACTCTAGAAGATGCGAGGAGTCTACACGTGAAAGATCAGACCGAGGCGGGCCCGAAAGAAGGTAGGCCGGCCGGCCTAGGCCCATGAGCCGGCCGGCCTAGCCCGTTTCCGAGGCGGTTCGGCCTCCCCTTTGACTGCTGGCTTCCTCGGCTCATAAATAGCTCGCACCTTATTCAACGCGCGGCATCCATCCATCCAGAACTCGGCGAAAACCTAGGGCCAACACCGAAGGAGGCTAACAGCCGCCGAGAGTCTTTGAGGGTACCTAGGAGATGGCTTAGGCCACCCCTAGCCGCCATGGCCTCCCTGCGAGGTTGTGCCATGGTGGAGTTCGGGAGTCATCCCCAACATTCGTTGGGGGTATGTGGTCTACTTCAATGCATGCTTTCTTTCTCATATGTGATGCATCCATATGTTCATAGTAAGATTAGATCTATTCGTGGTGATTAGTCTATATCTTGCGGATATGTTGAGGTAGCGTGTTTTAGCTAGTTGGTTGATTACCCCGGTGTGGTGACAGCATGGCAGAGGGAAAAGTTCTAGCGATGACATGATGTTGAATAGGATCGATGGCGAGTACCATGGGAGTCGTTGCGCGGCCACCAAGAGGAGGAGCTTTGAGTAAGAGCACTTGGTGGGTGTTTGGGGTAAAGCTTTGGGAAACCTTAGGCGTCAACATGCACCTCGCACCGGCGACCTTGGGAAAGTAGGCCGCTTGCGAGCCGCCTTTCTGAGAGATGATTCTGTGTACCTTTAGTTGAGATGCAATCTATGTTTTGATCACCTTTTTGACTAGAACTATACCTAGAGACGATAGACCCTAGCTCCTTGGTTGTGTTATCTCATCTACGGTTGTGGGTGTGATGAACACTTATGCTTCATTCATATCTATCAAGTGTTCAGTTTATATGCAATCTATGCTTCATGTTAGGATAGATCCGTTAGATTAGATGGAAAACCTTAGGTAGTTCTTTGTCGATCCACGGATCGATAAACCTTGGGGGAGTACTCTAAGGGAAAAGCTACCACGATCCGTGCGCTTGCGGTACATAAATTGGGGCGCTAAGGAGCGTCAACAAGCTCTTGAGTAGATATGCTAGCATGATCAAATTATTTGAGAAAGTGTTAGCCAAAACAATAAAATTGGAAAGAGAAAACTCTTTTCTCAAAGATACATATGAACAACAAAAGTATCTACTTTATGTCATAAGTTGTTCACATGAGGAACTAAAATTGACTCATGAGGAGTTTAGTGTTGCTCATGAGAATTTGGTTCTAGACCATGCTTTACTCACTAACAAGCTTTCTAGTAAAGGAATTAAAACTAGTGAGAGCTCATCACATGGGTCAAAGGATCAATTGCAAAATATTGCTAACCCTTGTGATGTAGGCAAGAAGCATGTATCCGCCTCATGTGATGATTTGTTATCTATGCCATGTTCTTCACAATTAGATGCTTGTCCTACTTCTATGTCTTGAGAGACTAAACTCTTGAAGGAGAACAATGAACTTAAAAATGAAGTGAAGTATTTGAGCAACAAGATAGAGAGGTGGACAAAATCAAAAGTCACCCTTGAAAGCATAATAAAAAATCAAAGAAGTTTCGGTGACATGAGTGGCATTGGTTCCAACAAGAGCAAAGCCAAAGGCAAGAAATGGGGCAAGAATAAATATAATAGGAAGATGAAGAAGCAAGAAGAAATGAAGCTATCTCATTTCATGTGCTTTCAATGCCATGAGACGGGACATCTTGCAAATGGTTGCCCCAACAAAGAAAATCTCAAGTTGAAGAAGAAAGAAGAGAAGCTTAAACATGTCAAATGCTTCAAGTGCTGCACTTGGGGTTACCTCACCTCAATGTGTCCAACCAAGCAATTGGTCAAGTAACAAGAACCTCAACCAAAGTCATCCCAAGATCAAGTCAAGATCAACCATGAAAATCAAGTTGGTGACTTGAAGATGAAGAAGAAGAGAACGAGAAGGGGTGGAAAATGATCAAGGCATCAAATGCATATCCAAGATGCCAAGATGATGAGCAAGAACAAGATTCAAGAAAAGATGAAGGAAGTTGCTCACATCAAGTGCCATAGTTGTGCAACATTGGGCCACCTAGTTTCGAGTTGCCCAAACAAGTTTGAGAAGAAGGCTCAAGCAAACAATGAGAAGCAAGGCAATGGGAAGCATCAAATGAGCAAGGAAGAAAAGGCTAAACAAAAGAGAAGATGCTACTTATGCCGGGAAAGGGGACACATGGCTAATTCATGTCCCCTAGGTAACAATTGTAAGCCAATTTCAATTGATGCAAATATTATGCGTAGAAAGGATGGTAATGGTACCTCATTGGTTGCTATTACAAAACATCCCGCTATTCATACTAAGACATTGCCTAGGTTTGTTCTTCTAACTTGAGAGGACCCAACCTAGTTTGGGTACCATCAAAATGTGGATGAATGTGTGTAGGTACCAAAGGCATTGGAGGCTTGATTCAAATAAAATTTATATTTTTGATCTTATGATTGAATCAAGAAATTGAAGCTTTTTGCATATATATACAACCCAATGCCATGACAAGCTAATGAAGTCCAAAATGCTTTCAACATACAAGTGCAATTATCTCGTTGTGGGTGATTCATTGGATATATTTGATGGCTTGCAAATATTTGAGTTGAATCTTGCCTTTGGATGATCATGAGCTATCAAGGTATGATTATGTGTTGATCATTTCTGTTGGGTGTATATGAGTTGATTGAATTGGAAATATACACATGTTGCTTGCTATGAGAAGATTAAATGGATTTAATGATTAGCAATCAAATTTTGAGTTAGTTTGAATGGATATGATCATGAGATGACATTTAGTATGTGGTATAAATGGATATATGTCTTGTGATAGTATTCAAACAAGTTATCATCGAGTTTGATTCATATTTGTTGAAGTCTATCTCAATTGCTCAAATCTGTCATTTATTGAAAATCTGAGTGAGTTGAGAAGTTAGCCACATTTAGATGATCAAATCTATTTGGATGGGCTTGAAATTTGGTATGCATTATCTACACTTATAGTATGATGGCTGTGCAAAATTTCATGAGAATTGGATAAGAGATACTTCAGTTTTTGAGTGGAACTTGTCAACTACAGTACAACAGTTTTCAGCATATAATAGTGTGGGAAGATGTGAAATCTGGTACCAATCTAGAAGTTCAATGAAGCTCAAATTTTTATGACTGGTGGATGATTTGGTGTTACACATCTCCACCAAATTTCGTGACAATTGGATATGTACTTTGGGAGATATGGTTTATTCCTTGAAAAGTACAAAATCTGCCATATAAGTGAAAATTATTGGATTGATCAAGAGTCACTTAAATCTGTCATGATTATAAGTGATTGAGGCACCTATGTTTGATTTTGAATTGAGCTAGAAGCATGACAAGCTATGAGTATAAGGCCATTTGATTGAGGTGTATATTTGGAACACATTTGGTACTCAAGATTGATGATCAAGACCAAGCCTTTGGATGAAAATCGGTTTTGCAAGTTGAGAAATGAGCCAAGTGTCATTGACTTCACAAATGTGGCTTGAAATCTAGTGCATGTGCTATTTGGCTCTCTTATGCATCTTTTGGTTTGTATTTCTAGCATTTTTTGGTGCATTTTTGAGCTACTTTTGATTTTACAATGATCTTGCGTGTTTTATCAAAATTTCTTGATACAACATGTTTTTATTGCTTAATGGATGGTATTCATGCTGATTTTGCAATTTTTGGAAGTATTTATGAGCAATGATCCCAAATTCAAATTCAACTCGAGGACTTTCACTGGAGTTCTGGGCTGTCTAGAAAGTGTAATGCGGACAGTCCGCGGGTAAGAGGCGGACAGTCCGCAAGTGTGAAGGATTTTAGTCAGAGGCTCTGCAGAAACAGTGTTGGCAGCTGAAATGTAAGGCCGACGGTCCGCTCCATATCTACGGACGGTCCGCATGGGTTCGGTTACACCGGAATAGGGGCATGGCACTGGCGGACCGTCCGCGCCTGGCGTCGGTCAATCCGATAAGCATCGGTTACTCCGATGTGCAGTAAGTGGAACAAAAGGTGCCAACAGGGCACTTGCGGAGGGTCTGCTAGGGGATTGAGGACAGTCCGCCACAGCGGATTTCGAGCAGGCCCAGGAAGCCGAAGGCTTTTATGCATGTGTTCCAAGGAAGTGGTTATCTAAAGGACATCAAGGAGATGCTTAGTTGAAGCCATCTAATGGGTTGATCAAGAAAAGAAAGCAACATCCAAATAGAGAGATATTCAAATGGTATTTTCTCAAGCAAGCAAAGATCAAAAAGAAGAAGCAAGCCAACCACAACAAGATAGTGCACTTGATCATAAATAATTCTCAATTCATATGGGTGAAAGCATGGTACTCATATTGGCATTCTTTGTCTTCACCAAGCTATTATAATTGGACTTCATGATGCTAGTTGGAGAGCTAAATTGGAATCTAATGACTATCCTCTACTCCAACATAGCAAAGTGAAATTGCCTGACATATGCATTCATACTATGCTAAGGACATGATTAGTGTATATAGTCATATATAGTGATCATTCATGAAAAATAAAATGATTTTAAATGTTTATGGTGCCACTATTGCTTCTATTCTTGATATGATCTAGTGGTAACATATGACATGTTCATGAGCTAGTAAACCCAAGTAGTTGATCTAGAAAATGAGCTTTCAAGTATTTAACTCAATATTGTCAAGATAACCCTTAGAATGAGGTGTGAAGAAGCTTGTCATTGGTTCAAACCGAGTTAAATTATTTGGGCAAATAGTCTAGATCAAGTCAAAGAGAAAGAAGCTCATGGAAACAATCTAGTTCAAGAATTGATTATCAATGTCAAATTCAACAAAGTGGTCCATCATAACTTTACAAGTGATACTAGATTCAACAAAAGGTATATCATGGTATCTCTACAAGTGATATACATGGTCATACAAGTGGTATTCATTCAAGTGGATCTAGTGCAACAATGGTGGTTCCACAAGTGATCCTCAACTTTAAGTGATCAATTCAAATCAAGAAAGCTACCCTCACTAAGAAGAGCTCAAGATTCAAGTGGATTGACAAATGCTTTGACATAGGGGGAGGAGCCCCACTACAGAGTATAAAGGTCAAGGATCCTACAAGTGACCTGCATGTGGCATTTCAAGAAGGCCTTCCTGCTTCCACATGTGGTAATTACAAGTGGTGTCAATTCCAATCATTTGAAAGTGTCCATCAAAATTGAAGATTCAAGACTCAACCATCTACCCAAGTCCAACTCTTTGTATCAAACCACAAGCGCTTCATATGATTGCCTACAAGTGGTATTCAAGTGGTAACCCTACAAGTACAAGAGGTACAACTTCAAGTGGTAGCCATTGATCTTCACATGACAAAATTTCATGTGGTTTCGGCCCTTTTTATGGTCATTGATGACAAAGGGGAAGAGGAATGAACAAAGATATGAATTATCCTTGGATGGCAAAGGGGGAGATGAGATGAGAGTGCGAGCATGGACATGGATCAAGAGGAGCAATATTGAGGAGGATCAATATTCTTGGACAAGAGGAGCACACAAGTAGGGGGAGCAAGCTCATGAACTTGGTTGTTTGCATTTGATATATGCATATTCATGTGCTTGCTTGCATTTGCATAAGTTTTAAAATTTATATATGCAATGCTTGTGTGTGATGTATGCTAGTCATAGAACTTGATTGATGATTTGATAACTAGCATGCATAGATTGTAGCTAGATATGTTATTTTTACAAGTGAATCAAGAGCCTTGCTAATAATGATCTCATGAGGTATCTTGAGTTTTTGATGCATGTCTAATTACTCATTGATGCTAAAGAATGAACTTCAAGGATGCAACTCCAATTGGTATCACGCTTCAAAGGTTTATCCTATATACCTTAGCATCACTTAGTAGTGATAACAATCCCACAAATTTCATATTTATGCATGTGTGTGACTTTAAAACCACATCTCTTGAGCATATATGTAGGGGGAGTTATTGTGACAGAACCGCCCAAATTAAACTAGCTTAAGTGTGCTAACTATTATCTTAAGCGTTAATCAAGTAAACACGCACTTAAAACGGTGTAATTCGGCAACCTGTTGGGTTAAGGATCGAAAACACTGGAAGTCTCGCACGAAGACGAGCACAGATGATTACAAGCAGATAAAAGTTCTCAAATTTAATTTACAAAGCAGAGCTTCACAAAATGAGTTTTAAACAAATTATCAAAGTTCGACATGCAACGGAATTTAAATAGAAGTTTAGTTTAAAAACCACGATAACTACGATAACGTGAGGACGTCACATCGAGTCCACCAATGTGAATCCTGGTTAGCTCCAACCAGCAGTAGTTACCTGAAAACATGGTGACAACAAACCCTGAGTATACTAATACTCAGCAAGACTTACCCGACACGGGTATACTTAGCTCACTATCTAGACATGCAAAGCTTTTTGGCTCTGGAGTTTGTTTTGCTGAAAAGCTACTAATACTGGATCCTTACTTTCAATGTTTTAGCTCAATTTAAGTTTATCAAGTACCAACTAGATTTGCCTGAACATCTAAAGCAAGCATAGTTGATCACATTAATCTTTACAGAGTACCACAAACATATCTCATCATACTTCTCTTCTCATTTTCACTTCTTTACTACGATGTGACACAGTGACCAAGGCTCTCATATCCGCGAGTCACGGCGAATCGATCCGATTTAACCTTGCAAGGTGGACCTAACCAACACGACACATGTAAGCCCCATCGGGCCACGCACGTCAACTGTTTCCATCATTACCACGACATCTGAACCACGCCTGCTAAAACCCAGGTGATGGGCCCCTCCCGGTGAACTCCCAGAGAACCCGAAGGCGGCATCCTATCCAACACCCACCAACTCCCACGCCCAGCGTAGCAGGTCGGAATTCAAACTATCGTTGTAAAATGGTACACAGCTTACCGGTTTCGACTACCTCCTACTTCCGGCATGTCGTTAGTACTGTTCAATCCTCGATCAACAATGCCAACAACGGTACGGTCCTCAATCGACACAGGCGGAGGCTAAATTCCATCCATTTTATATCCAGAACCCATTCCATCTCCGCCCGGTCTTCATTTCTTTTTCCTCATTGATTCACTCTCAAACCACATTGCCACAAGTAACAAGATCTTAAATCTCGCGAGCGACAGGAATCACTCGACTTCTACCGAGATCCTACTTAGCAGAGCATTTCTATCGACATCTGCATACTAGTATTGACCCTCGGGTACCTAGGGAGAACATGCATACTAGATTTCCATACAACTCCTAGAACGTAAATGCACAATTACTTAATTAAACATTGAATACTTAAATTACGGTTATGCTCCGGGGCTTGCCTGGGTTTAACACAAAGTCAGTTAGTTAGCTTGTAGTCTTGCACCGGCTTGACATCATCCCAGTCCAAGCATGCACTCCAGTCGGTCCTTCCGTCTTCTGGATTGGTCCACCCGTGCACCATCTTCTGGCTCGGCTTCAACATTGCCCTCCGGTTCCACGTGTCACACATCTAGTGTACCTAGATGATATGCAACGATGCAAATGCAATGCGATTAAAGGAAAGACATGACTGGGCAATCATTTATCGAGTAAACACAACAAACAAACGCAAAAGTCAAAAGGGGTTGGTGCTGCAATAAGAGAATTCAGGTTCAATTTATTTTAGCCTGAAGTGTTTCCTACTAAAAAGCATTACTAGCTTGCTTAGAAAAGACTAAGCAAAGATATAAGGCAATCAGGAGCAATTTAAAATGATTTATTTAACTAAAAGATACATGGAACCAACGATATAAAAGTAACCTACACTCTAGTATTTAAAAGAGTTCACAAAACTTATACCAGATCAACATGAGTTACTGAAATTAAACATGCAGAAAAGAATTGCCTAGCAACCATTATAACAGAAAAGCTATGGCTAGCAACTAAATAAAAGCAGATACATGACTTGCAGCCTTAAACTTGTAACCAAAATTTACCGGCATGATGAGATATTGATAAAGCATGCAACAATATTTTACCAATATTTTTTGACAACAGAAAACATTTAATTTAGCCCTAGCAAGACAAACAAAACAAAAACAGATTTACATACATGCACATAGTTTCTGGACATGAAATTTTTACAGTGAACTAAGCATGCAAAGAGTAAGCTACTGCATAAAATCCATAATTTTTGAACACCCAGAATTGCAGATATTAAATAAATAAGCTTAAACAGGCATTATCCATGATTAAATCAATACATCATAAAAACATTGAACAGCTAGTAGGTTAAATATTTTTCCTAAGTTCTACATGCTAAAACAAAGCTAACCCAACTGGTTTTACATTTTTCTCACACTCCTAACTTTATTTAGGTAATTAATAATCTACAAAAGCATTTACCAAGCATAAATCACAAATTAAATTTAACATGCAGGGGACATTACAAGGAACTCATGAGAATTGGATTTTCATCAAAAGCATTTTCCTAGAATTAATCATAAATATATTACTTTTCAGCTACTCAAAACAAGATAAATCAGAAAAGGCATGCAAACTTAACCAAACAAATCCAAGAGAATTATCATAGAAACTAGGCATGAAAACAAAGCTAACAAAACTGGTTTCACCATTTTATCACTTTCCATCAAAAAGTTATGCAATAAACCACATTTTGGATAGCAAGCACGAGATCGAGATAAAACCCTAAAAAACAGCAAGGAAACATATGAGAAAGTCGCACCACTGGGACCTAACAAAAATTTAGTTTGGAAATTTTAGAGCAATACCCAAATACATAATCATTTTAATCACTTTTGCAAGATAAAACTAAAGATAAATTCACAGCAAGGTAACATACAAAACAATATTTTTCTTGAATAGATCTAAACTAGAGGAATACAATAAAACAAGTTTCACATTTTTCTGAGCTATACACGAATTTCTATGAATTTTGCAAAATTGCTGCTCAACTAAACACACTGAAAAAAATGCTAGATGCACCCACAGTCGGCCAGCCCAGCGGCTGATAGGCGGGGCCCACGGGCCAGCGGCCCACCAGGCCGAGTCAAGGCAAAGCCGGCCTTGACTGCGGCATGGGCGCGGCCACGACGGTGCGCGCGTCGCGCGGTGCGCGCGCGTCGCGCGCGGCGACGGCGAGCGGCGGCGGCGCAAGACGACGCGGTGAGGCGAAGCCGAAGAGAGGCCGGGGGTGCGAGCACGGCGTGGAAGGATGGAGGCGAGCCTCACCAGCTATGACACAGGCGGAGAATGGCAACGAGGGGGCGGCGCAATGGCGCCAGGCGGCGGCGGACAACGTGCTCCTCCGGCGGCCCAGCAGAGAGGAGGAGGAGGCCGGGTGAGGGCCCAAATCGGTCGAGGATGGGGAGGGCTAGGTGGCGCGCGTGCTAGATTGGGGAGGACCTCACCGGCGGCGGCGAATCACGGCGGCGGCGGAGCTGGGGGGCGGCGGCCATAGGGAAGCAGAGCTAGGGTTTGCGGGGAAAAAGAAGGGGCCGGCTTCGCGGACAAAGAGAGGGCGAGGGGAGGGCGGATAAGGACGCTCGTGGCACGAGGATCGCTGGCACGTGGCACGAGGTTGACCGGCGGCATGGCGACGCGTGCCGCGGCAGAGCAGAGCAGGGAAGAGGAGAAGAGGAGGCTGACGGGTGGGCCCGGGCGAGGAAAAAAAGAAAACAAGTTTGAAATTCAAAACGGAGATGTTCCCGGGTTCCAAAATTCTCCAATTTTTTACAGGAAATAGATAAAATCAACAAGAACACAATGCATCAAGAATCACTCGAAAAGCTTTTGTAATTTGGTTGCAACAAAAAGAACAATGAGACTACTTTTGAAATTTCCTAGAATTTTGTGTCTCTTTTGAAAGGTCACAAAATTATGCAAAATATTTTTAAATCAACATTTGAAATCTAGTATTTGAATAAAATTTTTGGGGGCCAAGTTGTGTAGAAAAATTTAAACTTTCTTCACAAGCATTCATTCAAACAAGCATCAATTTAAATTTCAAACAAAAACTCACATACACATGATGCTCCATTATGCCTTGATGATGCTTACGATGATGTTATGTAAATGTTAAGCATGTTTTTACATTTGGACCTAAATTAACACTGGGGTGTTACAGTTATCACTACCAAGTTGGATTTTTATGGTTCTTATCCAATCTTTCACAAATGGTCTTAATGGTGGATAAGCAACATAAAATCCAAACCAAGTTAGCAATTTATACTTGTATAAAGTGCTAACTTGGAATTAATATTTAATTTTCATATCTTTGTAGAGTTGTCATCAATTACCAAAAAGGGGTAGATTGAAAGGCCCTTGTTTGGTTTTGGTAATTGAGTGACAACTTAGATGGACTAATAAGTGTTTATGTTGAGATACACAGGTGATTAGTCCACACAAAGACATTAGTATGAGCAACATGTGCCATGGAGGAGAAATGGCTAAGGGTTGATGATATGCTCATATAGTGTGATGGAGGAACTCATTGCATATGAGACATGACATGGAGTCATGTGACCAAAGTAGAGAAGATCAAGACAAGGCTTGGCTTGATGGATCGGTTGCGATGGTGAAGGGCAAGTCAAGGCTTTGAAGTGAGGGACCGCGTGGCGGTGAAGCTTGGGCAAGACTTGGCGCCGATGGACCGAGGCAACGGTGAAGAGCGAGCAAGGTCAAGATCGATGGACCAAAGAGGTCATGTGATGATATGGAGTGGATCATATCATTCAAGGAAGATCAAGCCAAGTGTTGACTCATGATGATGATCAAAAGGCTTGATGGAGTTTGGTGCTTGTGTGGCATCAACATTTGGGAAGATTAAAAGGAATGCGCAAGGCAAAGGTATGACTTGTAGGGCATTTCATTTCACCAGTCAAAGGTTGTGTAGAGAAGTGCATGACCGGATTTAGGATAGATGGCCGTGCTATCAAGAGGGGCAAACTTGTTTGCATATCGGTCATCTAGTGCCACTTGAGCGATCTAACATTGCGATGTTGCTAGGATCGAGTGGCATGGTGAGATCAAGTGAAAATCCTTTGAAAATGATTGTGAAAATGCTAACACATATGCACATGGTGTTTTTCACTTGGTGTTGTTGGCACATTTGCAAAGGAGAAGGTGTTGGAGTTGATGTTGATCAACTTTGAGAAGCAAGAAAGGTTTTTCGATGTTCTCCGGAAACTAGGTCGTCTCTTGGAGTAGAATACTGCTTTGATCCATTGTGTTTTGGATCAAGTATTCAGTTGATTTGTGTAGCCCTCTGAATTAGCTTTCCATAGAGTCCAAAATCACCTATTTTGGACATCGGAGCTCAGAGTTATGGCCGTTTTACCGAGGTACATTTTTGCTGGAAATGTACTTGAGGACGGTCCGCCCCTGGGGGGAGGACGGTCCGTCGTTGTCTCGTTTGAGCTCGAACAGAACCATTCTTGGCTCTGGATGGTGGTCCAAAATGAACCGCGGACCGTCCGGTCCTTGGGGCGGACGGTCCGCCTTTAAAACCTGAAACGGGCGTAGAAACTTGGTAGTTCTTTCTTGGGTGTCCAAATTGTACTGTGGACGGTCCGGATTTTGGGGGCGGACGGTCCACCTCCTACTGAAATTTCTGGGACAGAAACCTTGTAGGTTCTGGTGGTTTGCACGAAGTGAAGGGCGGACGGTCCGCCACTCAACTTTCAGTTTGCCCAGAGACGCTGTCTCTCTAAGTGTTCGGAGTATCTGAACGGCGGACGGTCCGCCCCTAGGTCGCGGACAGTCTGCGAAGGGCTCTAACGGTCGACTCTGTCACGTAATCATTGTGTTTCTAGCCGTTGGTTTTGAATGGCGGACGGTCCGGTCTCTGTGAGGCGGACAGTCCGCGAAACCTCTGTTTTCACGGGATTTGAGTGTAACGGCTAGTTTGGGGCCTCCCTCTATAAATAGAGGGTGTTGCCGGCCATTTGAGGTTGCTGAGCACCTTGGGGACTTGGTGTCCATGTGTGAGAGTGCTTGAGAGCCCTCCAGCTCACTTGTGGTTAGTGCTAATCATATTCGCTAAGTGAGAGAGCGATTCTAGTGCGTTGCATTGAGAGATTGCAAGAGTGTGGCACTAGGTGATCGAGTTGCAAGCTCGTGGTGCTTGTTACTCTTGGAGGTTGCCACCTCCTAGACGGCTTGGTGGCGTGTCTCCGTCATGAAGCCCGCAAGAAGATTGTGCGGTGCTCCGGAGAAGTAATTGTGAGGGGTATTGTGCTCACCCCGCGGGAGCCGCGAAGAGCAACTCTAGTTGAGCGAGACGTGAAGAGCAACAAGTGGTCTGGCCGGATCATGTGCTAGAGCTCGGTGTGAGCACTCCACATGGGAGAGTGTGACTTGAGAGTCACCACTAGCAAGAGGATCGGCGGCAACCTTGGAGCTTGTCTCAACGGGGATTAGTTTGGTGGCAACCAAGTGAACCTCAGAATAAAAATCACCGTGTCAACGTGTTCATCTCTTCTCGGTGGTTTGCATTCTCCAAATCACAAGCCTTGTATTTACACTCATATATACTTTGTGCTTGTGTAGTTGCTCTCTAGTGATAGCTTGTGTAGCTTGCTAATCATCTTCTTGCTTGTGTAGCTAGAAGTAGAGATCCTAGTGTAACTAGTTAGCTTGTGTAGCTTAATTAGTTGCTCTTGCTTAGTTAGTGTAGCTAAGCAAGTTGAGCTCTTGGATTTCGATTGTGTATCCTTGTCCTTGAGCATCTAGTGAGCTTAGGTTTGGCTTTGTGCTTTTGCTCATTAGAATTGTGTAGGAGCTCCCCTTGTTTGTGAAGTACTAGTGCTTAGGCTTGTGTGGCTTGGCATTAGAATTGTTAGGAGAGCTTTTGCTAGCTTGGCACTCTATTTGCTTTGTGTAGGATCTTTTTAGAGGTGCCTTAGAGTCATAGTTAGAGGGGTGAAGTCTTGGCTAAGTGAATAGTTTCAATTCCGCATAAGTTTCGGTTAGCCGGCACAATTAGTTTTAGAAAGGACTATTCACCCCCCTAGTCCGCCATCTCGACCCTACAGATACCTAATGGATCCTTCTACTTTAAAGTTATTAAAAACATATATAGAATCCTCATTTATTTGTGGCATGTAAGTATTTAATAGTCCTTTCCATATAGTAGAATGGATTGTATCATTCTGTTCAAAGATACAATAATTAAGCAAAATCAGGATAATATATACAAACAAAAAATAAATTGGTAAAAAAAATTACATGTTCGTCCATTAAAATGATATCCATGCTTATAAATTCATCAGGTCTCTTGTTGATTGAATCCCAAACTCTGTTAACTTTCACTTTAATGCTTCACATTTGTCCTTTAGTTGTAAGATCACTCAATTTTGTGTATGTCATATCATCAATACTCTACTTGAAAAGAAACCATATATATTAGCTGCAAAATCATATTAGTTGAAAATACATGATATTTTAATAATTATTTTTGCAAATTTATTCATGAAACAAATTTGCATGGAAGTGTGATAATAGCTTACGGAGTGATCTAACAACTAAAGGACAAATATGTAGTATTAATAAATTTGCCTACTATAAAGTTAAAACAAAAAAATATAGCATTAACTCTGTTGCTGCCTGATATAATTAATTGTAGCTACTCTGGCTGATGCCGCCTTGCACAGATCGTTCACTGAATATTAGAGTTTCATCGACAAAGATGCTTTGCTTTAATAAATTTTATTACTTAACTCATCCCCATATATTCATGATGACCTATGGACGAAAATGCAAGCATGAGAGTACCTTTGTAGGGGGGTTTTGTTACGCTGACACCGCAGCACATGGAGAGGCCAAGAACTTCGAGCAATCTGATGTTCAATGGTTTGAAGATCTCCGGCGAGGTGTAGAGATCGTAGAGGCGAGCCACATTGTAAAAAATAGCGCGCTATAGCGTCAAAATAGCGCCGCTATAGCGGCCAGACGTAGCTGTCGCGATGCTCATTAGCGCCCTATAGCGCTCTATAGCGCCGAATAGCGCCGCTATAGCGGCTAAATAGCGTTTTGGCCAAGCTCCCGATAAATTCTATAGCCCGCGATTTTAAACGTTGATTTTTTTTAAAAAAAAGTAAATCTGTCTTATTTATGAAAACGTGATGATGACGTCAACCAGCTTTCCTCGTATAGATTCTGTTTAGATCTATGATTAATGTATTCATGTGCCGCACATTACGTATATTGGTTGCGGTGAGCCTGGCTAATAAGATAAGGGGTATTTTTTACTAACTTTATTATAATGGTAGTGGTGGGTAATTTAAATTTCTTTTATTTTCTCATTAAGGGATAAGGGGTATTTTTGACTAATTTTATTATATTGGGAGTGGTGGGTAATTTAAATTTCTGTTATTTTCTCCAATTAATGTTGAAATTTCTAGGTCTTGAGAGCAAATGTGGAGGCTCCGTTTGTTGCCAAATAATAAGATAATAATTACATTGGTTGCGATGAGCATGGCTAATAAGATAAGGGGTATTTTTGACTAATTTTATTATAATGACAGTGGTGAGTAATTTAAATTTCTCTTATTTTCTTCTATTAACGTGGAATTTCTAGGCCTTGAGATCGGACGTGGAGGCTCCGTTTGTTGGCCAAATAATAAGATAATAATTACATTAGTTGCGGTGAGCCTGGCTAATAAGATAAGAGGTACTTTTGACTAATTTTATTATAATGGCAGTGGTGATTAATTTAAATTTCTCTTATTTTCTCGATAAGGGGTATTTATTACTAATTTTACTATAATAGCAGTGGTAGGTAATTTAAATTTCTCTTATTTTCTTCTATTAACGTGGAAATTTCTAAGTCTTGAGAGCAAATGTGGAAGCTCCGCTGGTTGACTAAATAATAAGATAATAGATAGATTTAGTTTTTCCGAATGTATAAATAGTCTATTAATTTGGTTGGCATGGCAGCCTCGACCCTCTCTCACCATCACAGACGCCCAAGAGGGAAGGGGCTAGGGATGGGGCTCATCTCCATGCTGCAGCTGCTGCTGCTGCTGCCATGCATTGTGGTGGTGGTGCTAGCAGCGCTGGCCGCCATTCATGTGGCATACGTCCTGCTCCGGCGTCGAAAGCCCAACCAGACAACGCAGTCATGCCGTTCATCTCTCCCGGCGGCGCCACCAGGCCCCGCCGGGCTGCCGCTGATAGGCAACGCCGTCACCTTCTTCGGGCTGCTCCGCCGCAACCCGCACCGCGCGCTCGCGCGCCTCGCCGGGACCTACGGCCCCATCTTCTCCTTCCGGCCCGGCAGGACCTGCACCTTCGTGGTGCTGTCGTCCCCGGCGCTGGCCCGCGAGGCCCTCGCCGAGAAGGAGGCCGCGCTGGCGGCGCGGTTCGTGCCCGACAGCGTGCGCGCCCTGGGCTACGGCGCCGGGTCCATGGCCTTCGTCCCGAGCTCCGACCCGCGATGGAAGCGGCACCGCGCCACGGTGGGCGCCTTCCTCACCTCCACCAGGGGCCCCGCCGCGACGCGGCGCGTCCGGGACCGCCACGCGTGCCGGCTCGCCGCGCGCCTGAGGGCGCGCTCGGGCCGGCCGGTCAGGGTCGGCGAGGCCGTGTTCGCCGCGGCGAACAATGTCATATCCAACATCCTCTTCTCCGAGGACGTGGTCGGCGGCGCTGGCAACCTGCAGTCCGGCGTGTTCGAGCGCGTCGTGGGGGCGCTCTTCGAGGAGTGGGCGAAACCTAACGTGCCCGACGCCTTCCCGTTCCTCGCGCCGCTCGACCTCTTCGGCTCCCGCCGCCGCACCTCCAGGAACCTGGCGCAACTCTACGAGCTGTTCCACGGGGTCATTGACCGCCGGCTAGCCGGCGGCGAGAGGCACGGCGACATGCTGGGACGCCGTCCTCGAGTGCCACGCCAAGTCGCAACTCACCCGATCAGACATCGCCAACCTCTTCACGGTCTGCGGCTTGGGCATGCTACATTGCTACTAATGATCATCAATTCATCATCGAATTCATCATGCGCCGCATGATGAACTCTGAACAAATCATCTTATTATTTCATGTTTTCATGTTCCCACTTCCCAGTAGTGAGCTTTGTTTGTGATACAATTTCCGTCACATTAAATCAGGACATGTTCATCGGCGCGAGTGAGACGAGCAACATCACCGCGGAATGGGCCATGGCGCACCTGCTCCGGCGCCCGGACAATGGAGAGGCTGCGCGCGGAGATCGCGGCGAGCCTGGGGGCCAAGGAATTCGTGGAGGAGGGCGACCTCGGCAGCCTCCCGTACCTCCACGCCGTGGTGAAGGAGACGCTGCGGCTGCACCCGGCGGTGCCGGTGGTGACGCGGGAGGTGGCCGCGAGCGGCGGCGTCTCGTTGGGAGGGTTCCCCGTGGCGGCCGGCACCTGCGTCCTCGTCAACCTCTGGGCCATCGGCACCTGCATATCAACTGATGATGAAACTGTGCATCCCAGAATTACTATGGCAACGCGATCAGATGCAACTACATTGACTAACAGTAGTGAGCCTGCCCATTTCAGAAATAATACAGAATACTGATACATCGCGGAAGTGCATCTCACTGGAAGCTATCCATCTGGCGTCATGGAAATATGCAGAAATATAAGACTGGCACGCTCATGTCAGGTACATCGCAAAATTGTGATTTTAAGCAGTGGCACAAGTTAAATCTAACAACAGCTTCCACTCATATCCCAGTCTTCTAGTCCTCATGCAGGGCCTTCATCAGGTATAGCCTGTTGAAATTCTGACCAGCAACCCTGCCATTGTGACACAAGTGACAATCAATAAGAGTGCAGTATGAAGCTCATGAAATTTTTACTATCTGTTTTAGGGATGGACAGAAGGGAAACATCTCAAGGCAAAATTATCAGTGCAAACCCCTTCTCGGTGGAAAATGTCTCATTTGTTAGTATAAAACACTATTGACATAAGCGAGGTGAAGAAAATGCACCGCTTTATGCTACTAAAAATGAAATAATCAACCCACCAAGTCATTATAGTTTTTACATTTATAACCATTTATGCAAAATAAACTACAGAACGAAACTCCAATTCAGATGAGAATGAAACATCTCATCCCTGTATATTATCAAACAAAGCATGGTACATTTAGCTCATCGACATCAACTACTGAAGGAACGTGCAAACTATTTTGTTAAGACGTGGATCATTTAGAATGCAGATTGTAAGATATGGGGTAAGTCGGACAAAGAAAAAAACAGGTGGCATTTGGAAACTTTGTATAACATATACTGTTTAAATATAAGAGGAATAGACCAAACTTCTAAGAGCATTTTTTTCCTTAAATAGGAGGGATGCTAAGGCCCTCCACAGTGTGGAGTGAAGCCTGTAAAAAAATGGGGTCCCACAGCCAAAAGTGAGCATCACTCCTCAAGAGTTGCAGTGGGCAGCGATACAAGCATCACTAGTAGGACCCACATAACTGCCAATGAGTCTTGCCGTTTGCTGTTCTTTCCTATGCCATGCGAATCAAAGAAATAATTTTTTAAGAGATAGCATCGGTGAATCTACTTGCACCGCTCCTAGTTTTTCTAGCACAAGCATCGGTGGCCGCAGTGGTGGGAGTAGTGCCAATTTCTTCTCTCTCTATTTTGGGCACCACTTAAGCCACACACTGTGGAGGACCTAAGAGCAAACTTTTGTTAGATGATGACTGTAAATGGAAGAAAAATTGGGCCAAAATTGGGTTGTGAAAATCATATCACTAGAAGATTCATACATCTAACAATGATTACTCCAGTACAATAGAAACATGCAAGAGCTATGAAACTCACTAAAGGCAGGTGTAAATGTAATAGAATATATACCCATTGATATGGTTGCAGTAACTGGAGATCTGATTGGTAACAAGATAGCCTTCCAATCGTGATGGCTCAGGAATGGGCTTGAAAATAGGGTTGGAAGGATCTTCTTCTGGCAATGGCTCCTCACCAGCAGCTTTTCTTGCCATGTTTTCTTGCCTGTACAAGCACAAAATACCAAGGAGTCAATGTGAATGAAAAACAAACATGCATTCAAACAACTAAAAAAGTAACTTCATTAAAACTACCATGGTAAAATCCTAAAGGATATGAAATAAATGCATGAGTTAACAATGTACTGTGAATATTGACAACAAAGTAGGCAGTTTCCTACCTTCTCTTTTGAAGCCATGCCTGCTGCTGTGACTGCTGTCTTGAGAGGTTACGGTAATAATATTGGAACTGAATTGCGAGAAAGGCACTCAGTCAAACAAATAGATTATAAAGACTTGGATAAATTATGGAGAAGCTCTTTTGTCAAAAATAAAATAATACCTTGTTCTGCTCTGATGAAAGATCATCCATGCAGCCAATTAGGAATTCCAAATTCCTTTCCATAAAGGGAGCGGTAGACAATTTAAGTCTGTCGAAGTCACACTGAAATACAAAAAAAAAAAGTAATGTAACTCAAATAGCTCTTAATAGAACAGGTGGGGAAAATGTCATACAAGAGTTTTTGCAGGCAAAAAATATGAACCTGAGTAACAGGAGACTCAGGTTCTAGCTCCTTCATGAAGGCACTAACAAGCGCTGAGTTGGAAACTTTAATCTGTGACACAAATAAGACAGAGCATGTAAGGGGTCTACATCCATATAACTCAAATGGAAAATATATGAATGCGTACCGGTATCTCCTCAAAAATATCAACCCATGACAATTTCTTCTCTCTTAACCTGCAACAGTAAATGGACATTTGTATAAAACACTACTTGTATATACAATAGTACAATGACAGTGTATGGATAAAAGAGTTCATACTTCTCTCCAGTTAAACCATTGTTACGGTAAAGATCCATAAATGAGTCCGTAAGCTTCAGGGCTTTGAGAGCTAGCACTCCTTGACTAGACCTAGATGGGTCATAGACAATGCACACACATCTCCTGATGCTCTCCTGCAACAAGCAAATGTAATGTTCAGAATGGAAAACAGGAGAAAATAGGAAGGCATATGATAATCAGAAAGTGGGAAACATTCCAAGTGGGAAATCATCATAAAAGTTCAATCAGAGCTAAATTGAACTGGAGAAGATGCAGGGTCAACATTACTATGCCATCATGAGAGAAGTGGCAGATAGTCCCATAAGCAATAAAATCAGGATTGTTCAATCCTTGTAATGTTAACAGTGGTTAGATGTGGCAAAATATAGGATCATAGATCTTTAATCTACTAGTCAGAAGCATCAAGTTACAATCAACCATAAAGAATGAAATGAAGCAGTGAAAATAGAATTTCTCAAGCTGGGGAACATCAGCGAAAAAGGCTGGATAGGTAACGCAACTTATTTATTTGCCCGTACAGCCGTACCTGATAGTTCATAAATGTTTCAATCAGTTCCACGGTTTGAAAAGAACCAAGCAAGCAAGATTGATACCTGTAAGCATAGACAAAAAGTGCAAATGATTGGCACAGAGAAACATGATTAGCATTAGAAGCCACCATAATAGCAATCTGAAACAAAATGCAGAGCTCCTAAAATGCGGAGCAGTAACAACATCACAGTTGCATAGTGCGTGGTTGATAGCATGGAGTAGTTAGAGATTGTATTTGTTAACACACAGCAAGTAGCATTTGCTGATATATCAAGAGAGTAAATATAGCATATATGCACTGCACAGGAGCCCATCAATGCCGTTTGCCAGTTCCTCAATAAAATACAAACAGCAGCAGCAGCAGCCTGCATACCGCCCCCACAGCACAAACAAATTTGCATTTTTCCACTAACTAGTTCTTCCAACATATGACCATATTCAAAAGTCAATTTCAGTACAAGGTTCCAACAATTTTCACTAAGAGAACTTGATTTAGGCAAAGATAAATCGATGAAATGAACGGCATTTAGATGAACAAATTTCAAAGGATAAAATCCTACACAGAAAACATATCTCAAATTTGTTTAAAACCTCCTACATGCCCATACCCAACAAATAGTGAAATACAAGGAATTATGAAAGACTCTTATTGCTGAGAAAGCTAAGGTTTTCATCAATTACAGGCGAACAATAAGTGACAAGCATATCAGTCATAAATACTCTAAAGATTTTTAGTTGTGCAAGCACGCAATCATTTTGCCAAGTATACAATTTCTGTCAATGTGCATGTTAGAAAAACTCAAAACCACCACTGACTATTTCTGGATTAACTGATATTGCTCAACTTACCATCCAATAGTATTATTGTCAACATTAACTTCTCTCAAGCATCTCATCATCTCAAGCTGGTAATTTGCACCATCAGCATCTGCTTCATCATCCTCTTCTCTGATCTGCAGTAAAAATAATAAGGACAGTCATTAGCCTATGAAAATAAAACACAACCCACCCGGAAGAATGTCACAGCAGAGGAATACACATGCAACTGCTAAGAATGTTAAAGACTCACAGGGAAGGGGAAACAGTTTGTCACTTCGAGCACGCTGCCAACATCCAAACCAAGAAGTTGACCTGTAACCAGAGCAGGCGCAAACTCCTCACAGTGCTTAATGATCTTCAGTACGGCCTGTGTAAAAGAGCAAAACAGCGTGACTGTGACTACAAATTTACCCTATGTTTGTGAAATTAACATTAGAAAGAAAAAATCTTGTCATTATGGGAAAAATTTCTAATACATGGGATCGAAACAGACTCCACACAAACAGATCCATCCCCCGAGCATGCCCTAGCTCCTCAAATCTCAGCGCTCTAACTACCGAATTGAACGAGCAAACAGCAAACCGGATTGGGTTCGGCAGCAATTCTCACCAGGCCTTCCATCTGGACGACGCGGAGCGGCGTCGGCGCCTCCTCGGTGACCTTCGACACGGCCTGCAGGAACGACCTCGCTCCTCCCGGCGCCGCTGCTGCAGACCAGCCAGCCAAACCCCAGGGTTAGAGCGCGAGATGGGATGCGAATCGGACGAGACGATGAGAGCGGGGCAAAGGATAGGGTTCGGGAGCCTCTTACGATTCGCCATGGCTGCTGATTGATCGGTGCTCGACGGCGGCGGCGGCGGCGAGCAGGCGAGGCGAGGGCGCTTGGGAGGACGGCGCGAGCTGGGGGGAGGGGAAGGAGAAGCGGCGGCCGGGGAGTCTAGGGTTTTTTTGGCTGCGGGAGAGCAGAGTCGTGCGAGACCGATTGATGTGCGGCGGGGATGCACTCCTGCCGTTGTAATTTTTCTTTATGCTTTATTAACGGTTTTTTATTAGGACTATGCTGTGAGCGCGCAAAATAAATATAAAAAAATCATAAGTAAGAACTAAAATATTCGGCTTAATCAACCTTACAAAGTTTAAACTGACATAACAATGCATTTTTTTACAAATTGTAGTGGTTACCTTGGCTAAATATAGACTGTGTTCGGCTGGCTGGCGCTAGTGGCTGGTGCTGATTTTTTGTGAGAGAAAAGTATTGCTGGCTGGCTGGTGCTGGTTTTATGTGTGAGAGAAATACTGTTGGCTGGATGCAGCGAAGATGAAGCGAACAGAGTGAAAGAAACGCCTCAATCATTGTCATCTGGTTTATAGTTATTTTATCTCGGTTTGTGAAATGGTTTCGCGCTACTATACCTTAATTTATTAAAAAGTAAGTGAAATTGAAGCCGGTAGAAATCCTCTCAATCTAATCCTAAATGTAGTCTATAGAAATATTTTCAGTCTTTCCAACCACCCCCTCCCTCTTCTCTAATTATTTAATAAAATAGTTTTTCGGTGGAGGTTCAATTCTCTTTTCCCATGCTTACAGATGGCCAACGGGCCAGCTCGACACGGCCCGACACGACGTCGGGCCGGCACGGCCCGAAAGTGGTCAGGCCATCATAGGCCGACGGGCATCATGGGCCGTGACGCGTGGGCTTCGTGCCTAGGCCGATTTTTTTGTGCCGTGCCGGCCTGTGAAGCACGGCCCAAATCACGGGTCGTGCTAGCCCATGGCCCGAAGCCGCCGTCGATCTCGTCCTCGAAACCCCAGATCTGGCCGTCGAGTTCGACGGACACGTCCGGCGCCCCGGCGACGCCGGCCTCCTCCGCCGACCAGCGGCAGCCCTAGCTCGTCTTCTGAGGCCTCGAGCAGGAACCCCAGCTCCGATTGGTGCGCCGGCGGCGGCGGCGACCTCATCGAAGCTCCCTATCTCCTCGAGGCTCTGCATGATGGACGCCAGATCGCCGGCGACGGCCGCATCAGCATCATCGTCGAGCAGGTCGAGCAGGTCCTCCGGTCGCAGCCTCTTGGCGCCGGCCTCTGGCAGCATGCCGTCGCCGACAGACCCGAGAGGCGAGAGCCGAGTGGAGTGAGCGGCGGCCGGGGTGGGCAATTTTAGGGTTTGCTGGTTAGGGTTTGTGGGAGGGGCACAGTAGTTTTATATGAGGGGCTCGGATTCGTGGGCTGGGCCGATGCTGGGTTGGGGGAGCCGTTGGGAGCATCGGGCCGCCGACGGGCCGACCGTTTTGAGCGGGCCGTACCCGTGGCGGGCCTCGTGCCTGAGGTGAGGCCCAAACACGGCCTGCTCCACTGGGCTTGTGCCAGTCCGGGCTCGTAGGTCACCGAGCCGGGCCGTGCTTGGGCCGGGCTAAAAAAAGGGCCTCCGACCGGGCTATCGGGCTCGGGCTGCATGGCCATTTATACTCATGCTCAAACTTTTGCAGCTGAATGTTTTTTTCATCCCATCTTGTTCCTTCACCGTGTACTTGTATTATTATTGTTGTTGCTGCTGCTGCATGCAATATTTATTCCAAGTGTATAAGATTTACATCTGGATTTTACAAATAGACTTTTGCATAATTTATTGCATGTGTATTTTTTTTTTTTGGAGTTTGGGTGCAGGTGCGCATTTGGGCCTAGGGCCCAAAAGACATCTTATATCCTCTTGAAACCTTCCTAGTCCAATTCTTTTCACCATGGACCAGCCCTATCGTCGGCCCAGCAACAGCAAAACAGACAGGCAAAGAGTCGCGGCCCACGCTCGCGCCACCGCGCGTGCCCTGTCCGAGCTCAGGTTGCCTCGCGGCTCGCGCCTTGCTATCCTGCCGTGCGACGTGCAATCGGTTGGTTTTTACGAATCCTTACATCCTCCTGATTTCTTTTTTGTTGCTCGCTCGTTAGTAATTGAGTGATTACTCCATTGATCTTAGGATGGATTATTCATCACATCAGTGTCCTTATTGCTATAGATCGATCTCGTGTATATGCACATGTATGTATAAGTTGATCGGGAGTAGAAATGATCTTAATTTCGTAATTATCATGCTACTAAAACGCAGCTTGTGCAATCAATTCATCTTGCTGAAGAAACTACGTTGTACAACTTTAGGGTTTTACCTATTACCATGGCCCATGGGACACACCAAATAGCGTAACTCAGCAACAACAGCAACCCACCCAAACCCAAGTGGGTCGAATCGTCAACTCAATACATTTGTTTGCATGTACATTTGTTGATGGTGAATCGTACGTGGGTGACTTCACAATCTCAATGGCCTTTCACAGGTATTCATACGAGCAAGCGAGTATTCGTACGTAAATATACGAGTGTTCATGTGTACTGCAAAAGGAAAGAAAAAAAAAACTTGCATCTGTGATGTGTGCCATCGGAACAGTCAACCGCACATCTCGTGATGGATCGGAACCAGATCGGTTGGACCATTGCAACTAATGGCGTCGATGTAGCTGCACAACTTTGGTCCCTCCACATTTTAGGTCACTAACGCGTGAACTCAGATCTACGCGTCAATGACTGTGTTGACACTCAAAATTGGCACGATGTAGGTTTTCTGGACAATATGGGTAGGACCGGTCAGACCTCTCTCTTGAACCGGTCAGACCGGTCTAGACAAGTTTGTCAAATTGCAAATTGGACTGCACCATTGCGTAGATCTCGTCGAGACGATCGAAATGCATATATAGAACGTCTAATTAGGAGTCCGGATGAGAGAGTTATGCCTCCCAAAAGACCTGCACCCCGGTCAGACCGGTCCAGAGCGGTCAGACCGGTCCGAAACGTCCAGTCCGAGTTAGGAGTTGTATTTTGACACGGGATTTGATAGGGTTCCGACTCCTAACGGGTACAGACCTCCCCACCCTATATATATGAAGGGCCACGGCCGATTGAGGGTAATCCCAATCGATTCACACAATTACCTTTATCTTTTATCCTCCAAACCCTAACTTCTCCAACCCCATCTTCTGTTCTTCGCTCGTCTCCATGGCGTTCGATGGCGTTCTGAGTGGCTTGCCGACCTCAGAGCAACCCTAGATCCACGAGCTCCGACGGGGTCCCTCCCGAGCTCGAGGTTTTAGGTTTTCGCGGCGTTCTCTGTAGAACCGGTCTGATCGGTCGCCATAACCGGTCTGACCGGTCTGTGCGCAGGGAGCTCGTTGGTGAAGATCGTGTCGACGATCAACGCGCGTTCTAGCGCATTCGAGTGTGTTGGCGCAAATTAGTGTCAACACACTTTTTGGCGACTCCACTGGGGACAGATTAATCTGGTTTTTAAACCGATCTAATCTAGTTCTCAAAGAAGATGGGCGTCATCACCGACCTCGACGAAGGCAACATCTCCACATCTATCGAGGAACTCAGCGAGGAGGAGCGCCAAGAGTACTTGGTGGTCAGGGAGCACTTCAGAGCACAATTCTTGAAGGGATTCAAGAAAAATCAGCAAGGCCAGGTCACGAGAGTTCAAGACTTCGTGATGCCCTCCTTCACGCTCAAGAATAAGCAAGTCGAGGTAATAAGCGATGTAAGCACTTCATCTTCCGACTTGTTTAGCCAATTATCATCTATTATGGATAAGAAAATTGCTGATATATATAAGCCCATGAATGATTTAAAAGATCAAATAGATATCATGAAAAAAGGCAAATCCGTAGATGATAATTGTGCTTTCCAAACTGCTAATTCATCGGCTACGCCAGCATCTGTTCAAGAACCACTATATAGCATGCCGATGAACTATTCTGCAGGGCAAACATCACCATTGCAGCTGGTACAGCCGAATGTGGCTGGACCGGTCAGACCGGTCCAACAGACCGGTCAGACCGGTGCGATGGTGGTCAGCCCAGTAACATCTACACCGAACACGTCTACTCTTTGCTTGGCAATCCTTAACCGAACCAATGAGATGACAAATTGTGTGCAGCCTTCTCCTTCACAAGAATCTGGTTCTCCACATGAATCTATTCTTGTTAATGTACATGGAAATTCTACGGGGCATGCACCGATAAGTTCGGTTCAGACGATGGTACAAAATAATTCTATAGAACATCGTCTTACTTCTGTAGCACAAGCATCCACGAGTGGTAGATGCAAAGCCGATCCCGCTAGGTTAAAAGAGGATCTGGCTAGTGCGATGAAAACTAAATTCGGTGTGGATATAGGTAATTCTACATTATACCAAAAGCCATATCCTGCTGAATTTGATTTAGTTTCTTTTCCTGCTGGTTGGTGTGTTCCTAATTTTGTGAAATTTAGTGGTGATGATAATAGAGCACCTTGGGAGCACATTGACCAATATATCTTACAACTGGGAAAAGCTAGTTTTCATGAGGCTTTGCGCATTCGCTTATTTTCATTATCTTTGACTGGAACCGCTTTTTCTTGGTTTTCTTCATTGGCCCCGAATTCTATTCAATCTTGGAATCAGTTGGAACGTAAGTTTCATGATCGTTTTTATAATGGGCACAATGAAGCTAAACTGTCGGATTTGGCATCGGTTAGGCAAGGCCAAGATGAGCCTGCTTCGGATTACTTCCGATGGTTTAAAGATATAAAGAACCGATGTTTCAATTTAACAGTTTCTAAAAAGGAATTGGCTGATTTGGCTTACAATGGTTTGTGTTTTTACTTGAAAGAAAAACTCAATCGTTTTGATTTTATTACTGTTAATCATTTGCAAATGAGAGCCATTGGTTTAGAATTTAAATTTAAGAATGCAAAAGATACTTTCAAAACTCATCAGTCCATGCATGTTGATTGTAAATTTGATTCGGACGATGAGAAAAAGGAAGTTGCTGAGTTTATATGGCCATCAGAAGCTAAGCCATACGCTTGTTCATCGCTTAAGCCGATTCCAAAGAATCGGCAAGAACAAGCTCGTTTCACTTTTGATGTTTCTAAGTGTGATCGTATATTTTATGAATTGCTTAGAAGCGGAAACATCAAGTTGTCACATGTCATACCGCCACTTGAGGAGCTGAAGCGGCATGCATATTGCAAGTGGCATAATACTTTTTCTCATGCAACTAATGATTGCAATATCTTTCGTCGAAAAATCCAATCGGTCGTTAATGAAGGACGATTGGTAATGCATGAGACAAAAGATGACAAAGCATCATTCCCTGTCCATATGATTGATTTGGATAATGTCAAGGTACTCATTCGGCCGGAACAAGCCGAAGGAGCAAAAGGAAAAAATATTATCATTGGTGAGCCAAGGCCGAAAAATATCAATGACAAGATTCAGACTAGGGAAGTGACAATGGAGAAGACTCCTGATGGAAAGGAGTCATTGAAGATCACTGTCAAAGCTTCAAGGCCCGGGGGGCAAGAAAGTTCCTCTCAAAAGACGAGTCGGCCTGCAACTCAGGCACGACCGGTCAGACCGGTCACCTCAACCGGTCAGACCGGTCAGACAAAAGGCCGGCCCAGAACTTTCAAACCTAAGCGCCCGGAAGGAGGTACTCAGAAGGTTAATGAGTCAAAGGTGCATGGGAGTTTTACAAAGCAGAAGCTCACCTTCGCTCAGCTACTGCACAAGTACACAAAGGCCGTTCCAAAAGATCGGCCACTAAAAAAAGAACCAAGTTCACCTCCGCGTGAAGGAAAGCGTTCTTCTCCTAGGGGAGAATCCAGCAAGCGTAGGGGTGATAGCACTACAGTATTGCCTCCTCAGAAGGTGTATGCTGCTACGTCGTGGGCGTCACCGGCAACGGGTTTTTCTTGTCCTACATGGGGGCATGAAGGAATTTGGATGTATTGTTATCCGATGCTATACCCACCATCTCACCACAGGGAGGAGGATCACAGAAGGCCTGTGTTCGACAAGGTTGCACGACCAGTGCATGACCGATTGAGATCCAACCAATCAGGTCAGAGGCGACAGCCTGCACCGGTCAGACCGGTCGCCGCTGACCGGTCAGACCGGTCTCATCAGAGGCCGGGCAAAGCTCATTCTCCGAGACAGGTTTACCGTGTCAAGGAGAAAAAGGAAGAGGTACAACCCACTATTGATCCAGAGAAAGCTAAAGTCGATGATGTTGTGCAAATTGGCAATATCAAAGTGGTTGTCAATGATGCGGGTACAAGGCCGATGATTTTTGGTAAATCGGTCAATCCTTCTATCCAAAGGCCGATCATGGCCAATGATCATGAGGCCAGCAGCAGTAACTCGATATCAAAGTACTTTCAACCAAGATGGTGTCCTTCAGGGTTGACTCGTACTCAAAGAAGGAAGCTGCAACGTCTACGTGCTCAGGAGAAGAAGGAAAAAGAGTTCAAGAGGCTGAGGGACAAACAATCCAACCACTACAAACCAATGGTCCCTCAAGGCAAGGTATGGAGGGTCAAAGCAGTTGACCAGCCAGCACGGCCGGTCAAACCGCCTCAGGAGACCGGTCTGACCGGTACGAGCGACCGGTCTAACCGCCCAGAGCAACCGGTCAGACCGGTTGAGGTTTCAGCAGAACAGAAAGCCGAATTGGCAATGCCCGTTTCGGTTCCTTGCGATGGAGAAACACCACTAACATTCTCGATACAAGGCAATGAGGAGCTAGTGGATCATGAGGCTACACCAAAAGAGCAGCAATATGGAGCTCGACGACATTTAAGTGCTCGGGGGGCAAAATATTGGCAAATGATAATTTACCTCATGAAATTTCTATGCAACAGATCAGTTTGCAAGGGGCTCTCAAGACTTTGATCAAGTATTTGAGGTCTTGAGCTGGTTGAAAATTGCAACAACAGTGGATAAAAGCCGAATTAGAAGTTTTACAATTCGAGCTAGAAAATTGGCAAACTATTTGTAATAAGGCATATTGATGCTCTTACTTCTATTCTTCGGTTAAAGAATGAAACCGAATTTACTTGGGGGGCAGAACAGCAAGAGGCTTTTGTAAAGATCAAGGTTTATTTGTCTTCAACACCTGTGCTCAAGGCGCCTAGGAGAGGGGTTCCTTTCAGGCTTTATGTGGCTGTTGAAGATAATGTCATTGGGACTGTTTTGACTCAAGAACCGAAGACAAGGAGTATGTCATCACTTATATAAGCCGACGACTTATTGATGCAGAGACAAGGTATACTCTTACTGAGAAGTTATGTTTGTCTCTCTATTATGCTTGTACCAAATTGAAGCATTATCTACTATCTAATACTTGCATAGTAGTATGTCAAACCGATGTGCTCAAGTGCATGTTACAAAAGCCGATTTTAAGTGATAGAATCGGCGAGTGGGCTTATGCTTTAGTTGAATATGATTTGGCTTGTGAATCCTTGGAATCTATGAGAGGCCAAATCATAGCGGATTTCGTTGTTGAGTATCGGATTAATGATAAGCATGCTTTGGAAATCGGCTATGTTATTTGCACACCACGGAATTATATTTCAATAGATCGGTTTGTGATGATGGTCAAAGAATTGGTGCTGTCTTGATTTCTCCAAGTGGTGGTATTTTGAGTTCTCAAACCGATCAAAGGAGGATTGCATAAATAATCAAGTTGAGTATGAAGCCCTCTTATTTGGCTTGGGATTTTTTGCAATCTACGGGCGTAAAACGTGTTGAAGCCTTTGGTGATTCACTTCTGATAGTGCAGCAAGTATTCGAGGTATGCTAATGATATAATGGATATTTAAATGCATATCTTGACAAGTGCCTCAATATTATTTCTTCCTTCAATGAATTTGTTATAAGATATATACCAAGGGAAGAGAATGGATAGGCTATTGCTCTGGCTAAGCAAGCATCTGGCTAATCAATTATGAAGAAATATTTTCATATTCGAAAGCCGATGCAAGCAAAGGCCAAGTTGCAGGTTCTGGACGAACCGGTCCGACCGGTCGATGCAACCGGCCAGACCGCCCAGACTGGTCTGACCGGTCATGAGACCGGTCTGACCGCCCAGATTACTGGAAATACCAATTCGGCTATGAAAGGTGATTCATCACTAAAGCCGAAGATCAGGACTGGAGGGTTCATATGGTCTCCTATCTAAAGATCCTGGTCGTGATGCAAAAAGGGATATTCGGCGGATAACACTCAAAAACATTTTAGTCAATAATAAGCTCTATCGTTGAACAGCCGAAGTTTTATTTCTTAAATATTTAAGCTCGGATCAGGCCAGAGTTGCCATGAAGAAAGTTCATCAAGACGTTTGTGGTACACATCAATCGGCTCCCGGGATGAAGTGGTTGTTTGATAGAGCTGGTTTGTATTAGTATACCATGAACTTTGATTGTTTCAAGAAGTATAAAAGGGTGTGAAGAATGTCAGCGGTTTTCCTACTGTGTTGATACATCCTATTATCAAATCATGGTCGTTCTGAGGTTGAGGATTGGATTTTATTGTTAAAATTAGTCCTCTATCTTCAAAAAGACATTGCTTCGTGGTAGTTGCTATAGATTATTCTACTAAACGGACCGAAGCAATTCTTTTGAAGAACATGATTCACAGCCGAGATAATTTATACTCAGGCTTATTCTACTTTGCACCAGATGACATGGCCATATACACTATCGTCATTGAAAACAAGACATGATTGGTGCGTAGGTGCTTCTCGTTGTTCAAGTACATTTTTGGGCTTGGAGATTTGTTTCTTGGTACGCAAACTTTACCAAGAAACAGGGAGGCATATGTTGACACTCAAAATTGGCACGATGAAGGTTTTCTGGACAATATGGGTAGGACCGGTCAGACCTCTCCCTTGAACCAGTCAGACCGGTCTAGACAAGTTTGTCAAATTGCAAATTGGACTGCACCATTGCGTAGATCTCGTCGAGACGATCGAAATGCATATATAGAACGTCTAATTAGGAGTCCGGATGAGGGAGTTATGCCTCCCAGAAGACCTGCACCCGGTCAGACCGGTCCAGAGACCGGTCAGACCGGTCCGAAACGTCCAGTCCGAGTTAGGAGTTGTATTTTGACACGAGATTTGATAGGGTTCCGACTCCTAACGGGTACAGACCTCCCCACCCTATATATATGAAGGGCCACGGCCGATTGAGGGTAATCCCAATCGATTCACACAATTACCTTTATCTTTTATCCTCCAAATCCTAACTTCTCCAACCCCATCTTCTGTTCTTCGCTCGTCTCCACGGCGTTCGATGGCGTTCTGAGTGGCCTGCCGACCTCAGAGCAACCCTAGATCCACGAGCTCCGATGGGGTCCCTCCCGAGCTCGAGGTTTTAGGTTTTCGCGGCGTTCTCTGTAGAACCGGTCTGACCGGTCGCCATAACCGGTCTGACCGGTCTGTGCGCAGGGAGCTCGTTGGTGAAGATCGTGTCGACGATCAACGCGCGTTCTAGCGCATTCGAGTGTGTTGGCGCAAATTAGTGTCAACAGACTGGAATCAGGGAAAGACTCGTCCTAAGTTCTGGGCATTTAATTTGTCGTGCAAGCACGGCAGACAGCAGCTTCGGCGCGTCAGGGCTCTGAATTGTTAGCGTCCTTGAACTCCCTCAGTCCTCACAGAAGCTCGGAGGTATACATATGAGAAAATTCCTTGCATGGCCCTAGAAAAAATAATGCTTCCTTGTATGGCCTTGGAAAAATAAAACTTCCTTATATGACCTTCACTTTATTTTCTATTCCTTCTGTGGCCTTCCCGTCACCTTCCGTTACAAAATCCGTTAATATCACACGGAGCCCCCGCCGGCCGTCAGCTCCACATCCCCCACCCCCGCGATGCAGGCCCCGGCGTTGTCCGCCGCCCCGTGCCCCGTTGACCTGTGCCGTTGGAGGAGTCGCCACCGCCGCCGGTGAAGGCAACGACGCCCTGCGCCCGCCTGCCCGCCCCGCCGCACGCGCCATGGATGCCTGCTCCTCGCCATGCTCGTCGCCGCGGCCGCGACCGCCTCCCCCGCCACGTGCGCATAGACGCGCCACTCTCCCTTGCTGCGCGTGCCCCTTCTGGACCTCGAAGCCTTGCCGCTGCGCACGCTGCGCGCCGCCGGCGCCTCCCCGTGGCGGCGTCCTCCGGGAACACAAGCGGGGCCGTCGTCGTCGCCCACGAGCGCGGCGCTGGCATGGATGGCAAGCGCGGCCGCGGCGACGAGCATGGATGGCAAGCGCGGCCGCACCCGAGGTGGATCCAGCACCATGGATCTCGCGCGCGAGCCCCGACCCTGCGCCGGCCGCGGGGAGGAGCAGGATCCGGCAGGCGCTCCAATCATCCTCCGCTCGCGCTCACCAGGGGACAAGTAGGGCGCCGCCGCCAAATCTCGCGTGCGGGCCCCTGCTCAGCGCCGGCCACAGGGAGGACCTCCCTGCCATGGGGAGGTGCGGGATCCGGCGAGCGCTCCATGTCTCTACTCGCGCTAACCAGGGGAGAAGCAGGGCGCCGTCGCAAAAGAGTTGGTGCGTCAACCGCGCGGCGTAGCAGGCGGCGGAGGCAGCGGCGCGGCGTAGCGGGCAGCGGAGGTAGCGGCGCGACGTAGCAGACGACGTCGGTGTAGCGGGCTATGGCGCGGCGTAGCGGTCGGCATCGGCGGAGGCGGCTGCCCGGCGTGGCACCGGAACACCGCGTCTCTGTGGACCACGGGGACGTGGAGCGTTCTCGGTGGATTGGTGGCATTGGCGTGAAGCAGAGGTGGGACCGGACGGCCGGCGGCAAGATTCCGTCACGGAATTTTCTAACGGCAGGTGACGGGAGGCCATGGAAGGGGTAGAAAAATAGAGTGGAGGGTATACAAGGAAAGGAAGTGCTATTTCCTTTAGGGCCATGCAAGGAATTTTCCCTATACATATACCGGAGTGTGTATTCCTCAAAAGAAAACGGAAATGCTCCCTTCCCTCTAGCATTGGCCCAGTGTCAGGGGGCAGTACTTGAGAGGCTAAACTGGGTTAAGCCTGCCCCGTGACATTACCACTTACCCATAATGTTCATAGTGCTCTGTGTCTGTGACGCCCTGCATTTGCCCGAAGAAGTTGTTCCGAGGTGCGGAACGATCACCAGTACGTCGCCGTCGCGCTCGCCGCGCCACCCCCTCTCTCGCCGCCGGCCTCGCGTCCCCGGCGAGCCGTGGCGCGAGTCACTGGTCCGTGGCTGTTGGGCGACGCACGGTCGGGCACCGTCGCATCGCATGCGTGCACGCACGCGGCAGCGCTCGAGCTGAACGTACAGGTCGCCGTGCAGGTAGGGGTGGTAAAGGGCCCAACATTTTCAACTAGAAAATCTAAGGATCGGGTCCTAAAAAGTCCGGGCTCTAAACATATGTATTTTTGAACTAAAAATTTTAAGGACCATATTGGATTGTGAAGAGGCCACTAGGGCCATGGCCCATTACCACCCCTACGTGCAGGGCGGGCGGGCGACTCCGACTTCTTGCTCGCGGGGCCGGGGTCTCAACTCTCAAGAGCCCCTGTCGGCGACGCCGGCCAGCGGCAGCGTGACGCGGAGAACGTGGAGCTGCATGCTGCCGGGCATCCCACACTCACGCAGGGGCAGGGCAGGGCTCCTTCTCCCAGCATGTCCGGCCGCGGCCCGGGAGGCCCCAGATCGCGCCGGCGAGGTCGGCTTCGTCCCCGAGACCCCGAGAGAGGTCACGCTCGAGGCCGGGTTCGTCACCGCATCACCGAACCAGCTCTTCGCCAAGACCATCACCGGGGGCGCGCGGGAGGAGCTCGTACGTGTTCCCCGCGGAGGCTCGTGCTCTCCCAGCAGAAACAGGGCGATCGGCCCGCCGCCGGTGTCCGGCAGATCATGCGGAGACCGCCGCCGCCGCCACCGATCGCCAATGTTGATGCGCTTCCTACACGGCTACACTCATGAGAGATGTTTGATTTGTGTACGTAAGGCGGCAGGCTCGGGCACCAGTGTCATTATTTTCATATGGAAGCCCCCCCCCCCCCCCCCCCCCCCGAAACCTTGCAAATCGAAAAAAAACCATTCATTTCAGACATTTTGCTAACCACGGTAATCAGATATATCCCTCCCCCCTGGGCCATGAAGTTCATCGCACATTTGCGATATCCACACTATACTAGCAATATGCAAGGGAAGGAAAAAGCCAGAGAACAGAATTGAGCTAGGGATTACGCTATCGCAGGTCTATCAGGGTGCTTACCAGCAATCAGAAGACAGACGGCCTGAACAGAAACATCAGAGGGTAGTAGTAAACTTAAACTTCAATTTTTTTTCCTATATATCATTAGCCACATGCCATAAATACACCGGAAGAATGATGGATCTTTGAACAAAGAGTTTCACATCTACAGTGCGCTTCAGAACACCAAAGCCACGGCGCAAAATTGAAACGGAAAATTGTAATAAACGGGAGGCTACAGAGGCCTGCGCAATTGACCAAAGCGCCGGGAGCAATCCAGAGAATGGCAGATAGATAAGGATCAACGGCAGTCTCATGTTCTCAGCCCTCTGTCCCTTGTACTGTGATCTATCTGGGTCAATGGCAGCCAGGCCTGCACAATTGACCACCAAGGAGCTGGCCCCCCCCCCCCCCCCCCCCTTCTGTTCTGATAAAATGGAGAGAGTGGCAGATAAATAAGGATCAAAGTCATTCTCAGGGATCTCAATCTCAGCCCTTTGTTCTTAGTATTGTGATGCTGCCTTTCCCCCCATCTGTCTTGATTCTTGTCTTGCCAATCACTGGCTTGCCAGAGAAAGATGAAGTTCCCAGGATTTCAGGAGGTTTCTTTGGAGGAGCACGGAGTCTCTGATTAATGTCCTGCAGAGTAACATCACCTTCCTTCCAAGATGGTTTGATGAGATTAAAAGGGTATGCTACGGTTGTAGTTATGTTTTGCTTCGCCTTGACTAGCGATGAGCTTCCTCCTAGTAAGCCAGCAGAACCAAATGATCAGCGTTCATAAAACTGGAAGTTCAAGTGTGCTCCAAGTCATAATGCAGTATCAAACTGAAATACCTTTAGAGACTTTGAGTGCAGAAAGCTTCCTAGTTTCCTGCATTATGAAACTTTCTGTCACTGGTGCAATCTCACTTGATCCTGTAGCCAGATAGAAAGAATAGGTAAGCTGCTTGGATAAACTGCTACATATCGGTGTCAACAAGGCACTCAAAACTACATGACTGCCATGGAAAACTGCAGCAGCTACGAATACACCAAAATACAACTGCAACAAAGGAAAATAGGAAACAAATAATTCACATTTTATATAACATAAGGGACTTGGGAACAAACAAATGTGGGTCATCTGAGTCATTGACACCGGGCAAGGGTGGCAAATGTGCTGCCACTCCACCCACAAGGATGGCAAATGGTTAATTACTCCCTGTGCCAATGGAATTGGAAACCCAAGCATTGACTAGAAACTGTGTTGAAAAAGTAAGTGAAAAATTGGCAAGAAAATGCTGTTGAAAAAATGATGTGCACTGACCTGAAATACCAGCTTGATCATCGACATATGCAATGCTCTCCTGGGTACAAGGCCTGCATCAAACACGAGATGAAGATGTCATGGTTATATCAAGTAGTGATACATCAGTTTAAAGTGGTTTCAGTGGAAACAGAGAGGAACCAACATTTGATCAGGCTCGCCATACACTGGAGTTCCATAAGAGCAATGTTCCAAATGGTTATCTTCTTGCCAGTAGGATGCTTGATTTGACAAGTTTATTGTATCTGATGTGAAAATTTCAATTAGCAAACAGAAGAGGGACGGTAGTAGGCCACTTTCAACATGGTGAAATACAAACCTATATTATTTGAACTGTACTGTGTATCACAATTTAAGCTCTGTGGTTCGTCGGTACAAAGCAACGAAACCTCTGGTACCTACGGCATGGATCAACAAAGGAAGCGTAACTGTGTGATAAGTAATGAGCAGCAGAAGAGAGATTTGAAACATGGAGAGGAGCTACCAAACAACCTCAGATGCGACAAAGCATAACTGTGATAAGTAGCGAGTAGCTGAAGAGATAGATTTGAGACATAGCTAGGAGCTGGTGAACAACCTCAGATGCGTCAAAAGGAGATGCGTTTTCATGAGTTCCAACTTCCGACTGACTAGATTCCGGAGGGTACTCCAATGTACGTCTTCGCTTTGCTTCCCGAGACTCCTCTGGGTCCAGGGTCTCCTTGCAGGAGATATCTACTCAATCGACAAAACAAACACCTCAACTAAAAATAGCATTCAAGAGCGAAAGCAGTTGATAGCTGTCAGAAGAAGAGGTTTCTTACCTGGCATATCAGCGAAGAAGTCACGACAGTCCCTCAGCGGAGTTTGATTCCCAAGCAATCCCAGTAGCTCATCGTCATCTTGATTGAGGCAATCCCACACGAACTTAGCAGCATCCGCTGTAAAAGGAGATGAAACATAGTAAGAGATCAAGTCCAGACAGATACTCTAGAGTTTGTTTGCAACGCAGACACAGGATGTGGATGTGAGTGAAGTACCATTACTCGCATCGTCCGCTTCGCAATGCTCTCCTGCTTGCCAATCCCAGAGACTGCTGCGAGCGTTACAAGATCGAGTGTAAGTACGACAAATTCCATAGAAGCGGTTCACTGGAACAGCAGGTCAATTTCGCAAGCACTCAGTTCAGGGGAGAGCTCAGATAGGGATCGCACAAAAATATGTCAGGTCATGGAGCAACCCCTGTATGTTCTAGCCAGATTTTATCAGATTTTCGTTTGTCATGTGAGGCGGATGAACCAGCGAACTCCACAATCAAGGTCTACACCCATCTACAAGCGATACATCAGCTTGATTCTCACCGATCGGCAATACAACAAGCAGCACGCGCCCCCGCACCCTCCCCATCGGAGCTACGCCCGGTCTAATCCCCCCCACCGGACGCAAACCCCGCACGAGCAAACCGAATCCGGCCGAGAAATGGGAAACGCGCCCAGGGGCCCGAGGGCCGCCCCACGGATCATCACCCCGATCCGCCGGGAGCCGGCGCGCCGGGCCAGATCGCCGGCACGGCATGGTTTCCCCACCGTCAGATCGAGCAGCGAAACCCGGCCGGCGGCGCGCGGATCTCCGCCCGCCGCCAGCTCCGCACCGGGCGGCGGCGCATCGGGCCCCAGCCAAAACCCCTCCTCCCATCCATCCATCCCATCCCCCCACCCCAATCCCTCCCCGAGACACGGAGCCGACAGGCCCCCCGCGAGAACCGCGGACCCAACAAGCAAGGGCGAAGCAAACACGGCCCGGGGACCCCTCACCCACATTTGAGAGCCATGGGCGCCGCCGCTCCCTCCGGCGCCGGCGCCGTACGGGTCCATCGATCGGCCCGGCCGCCGCCGCCGCCGCAACTAGCCGTTGCAGCGGCCCCCACCGGATTCGAGCGTGCGCGGTGCGAGGGCGGTGGATGCGAGAGCATGCCCGGGCGACGCCGCGGCGGTCTGCTGCTAGTAGTAGGACTCGCTACTGCTGGCTGCTGCCGCTGCAGCGGTTGCGCCGCATTTGTAGTGTGGTGGTGGGATTGGGGGGGGGGGGGGGGGGGGGGTCGAAAAGGGGAAGGGAATGGGGGGTGGTGGGCGCAGATGGGCTGGGCGAGCGAGAAGGCCGTTGGGCGCGACCCCTCGCCCCTCGGCCTTCGCGCCGCGTGCCCAGCTCAAAATCCCCCCACCTCTCGCTCGCTGGCGGCTGTGTCTCTGCAGCGCCCTGGCTCTGCCCTGTGGGCGCCAGCCAAGCCAGGGCAGCGAATTGATGGGGCCTTCCAAAAGCCCAGCGAGCGATGCCGCTGCTCAGCTCGGTTCCACTCGCTCTGCGTTTCGCGTTCCTTGGGCTGGTACCTTGCCTTCCCATTTTTTATTTTTCATGGTGTCTTGCTTATTTCCGTACATGTCAAACTGTAAATTATAAACTGTATAAGAAGAACTGGGTATGGATTTTTTAAGGAAAAAAAAGCATGTGAATGTGGTTTTCTTGAGGGTGGGTCGAAAGCTAGCGCAGGTAGGGTTTCTTCGAATCACGGGTCATAGAGGGAGGTAGCGGTGGGCGGGATGGTCTCGCACGGAGGTGGCAGGTGCTAGGTAGCGCGCCGAGGAGGCGCCCTCTTGTGGGTTGGGGAGGACAAACAGTTAGTAAGGAATAGGGCGGGTGACGGCGGCTGAATTGGATTAGCAAGAAGGTGGGTGGTCTCGATGGATTCAGTAGCAGGCACGCCGCCAGAGATGGGAAAGGGGGGATTAGGGGAGAGAGTAGAGGAGGAGCGTGCGGGGTGGGTGAGCCGACTGGCCAGTCGAAGAAGAACGCAAGGTAGAAGAAAACCGATCAATGCTTGGTGGGTCGTGGATGGTTGGATTAAGAGCCAACGGATACGATATCTCATTCTTTTTTAGTTTAAATCGACCTTCCTTTCCTTTTTTCGATCCATGTAAGAAAATGGATATGGTAACACATAAACAAATTTCACCGTTATTCAAGTTGTTGCAATAAAATTATGGAAAAAATTACCTTTCTTACACTATACTTCATATGAGCAACTGCGCACGTGGTTATAGTTAGTGAGGAGGTGCAGCGCCCGCTATGGGTGACGGAAGACAAGGGATAGGGTGATGGCAACATTGTTGTTGGATTAGCATGGATATGGACGGTCTCGATGGATCCTGTAGTGGGCACACCGTTGGAGATGAGGGAGGATGGACGGATTAGGGGAGCGAGTAGAGGAGGAGGAGCATGTAGGATGCATGAGCCGACTAACCAGCCGAAGAAGAACACAAGGTAGAAGAAAGCTGATTAGTGCTTGGTGGATCATGGATGGTTGGATTAGAAGCCAACGGATAGGATATCCTATTCCTTTTACAATACCAGTACGAAAGGATATGGTAATGCACAAACAGCTTTCCTATACTATATTATGAGCAATTTGCGAACATGGATTATGATTCGAGTAGGTGGAGAGTATTGTACTGTTTGGTACTCGGGTTAAGAGGTATTGTATTCATGGCAGGTGGCAGACTGATAGTTTGAGCATTCATCTTTGAATAGTCTCCAAATTGAGTGCTATATTTCAGACTGTCATTAATAATTGCCTAAACTTCATTATGTATTCACCAATTCAATTACCTACAAAATGAGTATTGTTTACTATTTGCATCTGGTGCAATTGCTAGCATGAATGTGGATCCTACAGTCCAACATATTTAGGCCCTGTTTAGTTGGTGAAAAATTGTTGGTTTTGATATTATAGCATATTTCGTTGTTACTTAACAAATAATGTCCAATCATGAACTAACTAGATTTAAAAGATTCATCTCGTGCTAATCAGTTAGACTGTGTAATTAGTTATTTTTTTCAACTGCATTTAATGCTCCATGCATTTGTCTGAACATTCGATGTGACGGATACTGTAGAAATTTTTTTGGGAACTAAACATAGATTGTACTAGTTTGAACTATTATATTTATTGGCTGATTTAAAATTGCCTTTTGCATATGGATGTAACTGTATGAAAATAAAATAAGTAAACGTTGACAAAAAAACCCCCAAAGGTTGGGAGGTGTCGTATCATGAGCAATTGCACACGTGGATCATGGTTCAGGTAGGTGGAGGGTATTGTATTACTGACACTTGTTGAGAGGCAACGTGTTGGTGGCAACTTAGTGTCTCGTTCTAAATTGAGTACCATCTTCCAGACTGTTATTAAAATTGACTAAAGTTCACTTAAGTGCTTACCTTTTCAATTGCCTCAAAGTGAGTACTCCCACACCCAAAATATAGCGGTTTTTAGGTTTTTAAAGTCAAATATTAAACTTTGACTATAGGTAGTAAAAAATTATAAAGATTGACAACATAAAAATGATATTAGTTGATTCAAAATAAAACAAACTATTGTAGAACATTTTCTATTAAAAAATAAAAATAAAAACTCATGTTAGAAAAAAATTGCAGATTTACAATTGGGTAGCACAATTTGTCAAATCTTGCTCTTCTATAGAATTGATATTATGTAGAAATGTAATGCATGTACTCCCAGAGTCTAACACGGTGAATATGACACTGCTTGAAAGAGTTGCGCCATTTCAGAAGCTCAAGGCTTTTCAAAGCCTTCTTCACAAATCACAATCAGCAGAACATAATTATAGTATCTATCAACTAATCCATCTCCATGATGCAGCGAGCTATTTTCCATTTCATGTATAGTATATTCTCTATGTTTCCCAAAGCTAAACATACATGACTGTGATCTATGCAATGTGTCCCAGTTGACAAATGAACTGCATCCTTGTTGCAGATCTCAGCTCATGTACATAGTATACTCTGCACGTTATAATGCTGAAGAAAAAAAGAGAGACCAATCTAGCAGTCAAGCTGGTAGAGTGAGATTAACGTTGTTCTTCCAACTGCAAAATATATCACATATATATAGTTATGGAAAGTTCTTGTGACATTGTCATATGAACATTTAGTAAATGAGTATATGAATGTTTTAAGAGCATAATAGCTATTTACCTGTTGATGTAATAATAGAAGAAATCTGCATACAATAATGTCTGCACAAATCCTGATATCCAAGCTGGTAATGTTAACAATAACACAGAGATTAGATACCGTATGGTGAAACCGAAACAAAACAACACAATACATAGATATCATACTTATCCAATGTACATAGTGTGGCTCAGTGAAGTAGCGGTAAATCCAGTTGAGAATATAGAGCGATCGGTATGCGCTGCATATAACAGTCAATTTATAAAATGAAATAGCTATCTTTCCTAACAATAAAAACTGAAAGTATATATCAAACTTGACAGAAAAATCGTATGATATGTATCTGTTACGACAAATATTGGTTCAAGTTTCATCATAAATATTGTCTAAGGAGGATTATTTGAAAATACAGATGTCAGAATTACTCCAATTTATCTTGTGTATTCTCTAGACGAATTCTGTGAAACTGAAAACTATTACTGACAGAGCCATAGTACCATAACCATACTGATACAACAAGGCTGCATTTTAGGATTTTTCCTGACTGGAACCATATGAATCCTGACTAGCTGCTGTTTCATGAAACAAGAACAGAGTTGCTTAGACTATACACCAGCACTACTAGACAGACTTATGATAGCTCATATTATAATAACCATGTTCAGCTAGATGACCCAAACGACAAAAAAAAATATTATCATGTTCATCATTTGATACTTTTACAAGAAAAATAGCATTGCAGGTCTATACTATCCATGGAATAATTGAAAAATAAAATTAGCATGAGAGTAACCAAATGATTCTAACGTATGAATTAATGATACAAAAATGTTCAGCAGTTGGCCATGTCAAACTTGAACCTAAAAGAAAACATTAAGTTAATCATATATAGATAAAAAGTTTCTAGACAGCACAGAATTTATGTGGGAAAAGAAAATATCATACAGTGCTTCAGCCTTCATCACCGAAACATGGGCTAGCTATACTACAAATACTACTAAGGCCAAAAAGTAAAACTTGGGTTATAACCACTTTGAAAGTGTGTGCCACTGTAAAGAGTCATATTTCTGATAAATCATGCAAAATAAGATAAAGCTTTGTCTGGACTGAAAAAATCATATAGAAAAAATTAAGCCTTACCCAAGGAAAAATACATATTGCCCAGTTAAATTGTCGATGTTTCTTGTACGCTGTAGTAGCACAAGTTGAGGAAGAATAGCAACAGCCTCCAGATAAATGGAAAACGTCCACATTACCTAATTAAATCCCGAAAAAGAGCCTAGTAACTAGTTATAGAAGTACCACCTAGATATATACTACCCTGTTTGAAAGCTTATCCTATGGTTCAGAAAATTTTGTTCGATATATTACCTCCTTGAAAGTGAACTGCTCGTGGATGAGCAAAGCCAATATAAGACAGGGTAGAACAAGAAACTGATGGCGGAAAGTGTCATGATCCTTGTCATATGATCTCTGGACCAACTTGTGGCGCCTCATATACCAAACAATTGAGAATGAGCTACCCAGGAAAATGAGCTTCATGACCGTATTGTACAGGGATACGAAGTCCGTGAATATGTCCAAGTAGCGAGTGGCGAAAACAAGAGCATACAACTCTTGTGTCTTCAAGGAAACGCCTAAGCAACAAAATTGGGTTTTATTCATAATACGTCTTACATAAATAATATAATTATTACATATTCAAAACAAACATAATAATTGCCAAAACAATTAGCATTTCGCCTGGATGTGAACTGTATGCATGATCACAATAAACCGCAAGAAATTGGACTGGCGAGTAACCTGTGTTACCACCCGTGTCTTAATTTTTTTGCCGAGTCGGATACCCCGCACCCGTATCGGATTCTGACACCCGTGCCGGATTCCAAGTGTTATTTGCCGTGTCCCCAAAAATTCTAACGAATCAGACACCCGCACCCGAGTCGGACACCGACACCCGCACCCGTGTCCATGTAACACTGCGAGTAACCATTCCAAAAGGGAACAGCTCTGGAGAGGGGAATTTAATAAAAGTTACTATAAGTTCATTAAAAGTTTCGTAACATCTGTGGAAGGTGGATGTGTTCAGTTAAAATAAGCAAGAACCAAAGCAACAACAGGCGAATACAATAGAAATCCAACTTCTTATACCAAATGAATAGAGAAAAATCATATTATACTCCTAGAATGCACCAACGTAATACATACATTTGAAAAGGTTTGCAATGCCCCGAGCCCCTGACAAGCCAGTGGACAAATGTGGCAATGTGCACCGATTTATCAGTAGAATGTACTGATCACAGAACAGAATTTCTCCATTGTAAGTTTCAAAAGTATCTAGCTACCGAACTCAATACATAACTGCAGACTGCAGTTGATTTAACATATCGACAAAATCTAAGACTCAAGGCCATCTCCCAGGCCAACGCTGCAAGTCTGTATCTGGAGGGGAACATGATCCCACATTTCCTCCAGCAACCTAATACCTACAAATACATAGTACCAAAGAATCTCCCGAAACAGAGAGAAAAGATAAAACGTCTCAAAAAAAACCCTCCAATTGCAGTGTACGGCCACTATTGCCTTCTGAATTTCCACCGTAGAATTACCTAAAACCTCAAAATGCATCAAAATACAGGCAATCACATGCCCTCCAAGATGAGCATTCCCCCGCCTCCTACCCATATAGTTCCAGAACCGAACCTAACTAGCTCGCGAAATAATGCAACGAGCAACCTCTTGAGCTGCCAGCGGGCAGCCTATTCCACGATTCGGGCAGGCAACGATACGGAAGGCAGAGAAAACTCGCCTAACAAGATGCACTATCGTGGATGGGGGGGGGGGGGGACTCTCACCGGCGCAGGACTTGATGGTGTGGATCTTGAGCAGGAGGACGAGGACGCTGATGAGGTGCGTCATGTCGCCGGCGAGCCTGAAGGCGTTCATCTCGCCGGCCTTCCTGGGATGGGGATCACCACGCTTCCGTCCTCATCCGCGCGCTCCGGCTCCCCCTCCCGCCGGCGTCTCGGGTGTGGGTGAGCCGCCGCCCGCCTGCCGATCCGCGCCGCGCACGTGGGATTCCCGGAAAGGTGGACGAGGAGAGAAGGCGGGCCGAGTGGGGACGAAGGAGAGAGGTGCCGCGCGGGGACGGCAGGATCGCGCTTGCGAGCTCTCAGCCGTCGGATGAAATCCTCTGCCGTCCGTTAGATGGGGAAGGTGCTTGTGCGAATTTTGAGTGTAAGAGCATTCACATTTGATGAGATTTGTTTCCAACATTTTTTGTCATGTTTGAACCAGGGGTGAAGCCAGTTGAAAATGTTGTTGGGATCTTTTCTATTTCTTGCTGGATTTTTTTATCTTTAAGAAACAATGCATAACAGTAATTTACTAATTGTGTAGAAACCCATCAGGGTGGACCGACCCCAACGCAACCACACAGCTCTGCGCCTGATTTGAACATTCCCATTTACAGTTTCATTTAAATACCTATGAAACCCTTCCATCATGGTTAGGTTATTGTCTGATTTGACAGGGTAGATACCTACCATTTTTATTAAGCTCATTTTAGATAGAATTCTTCATCACCCGACTTAGTTTTGGTGATATTTGCTTCGTTCTCTTGTACTAGACACATGCTCGTGGGAAATAAGTTCATAAGTCCATTCTTCAAATCAAAGTAAGTGCTTAGTTTCTGAATTAGTGGCATCAAACCAAATTGCCGGTGCTGTTTGCCTAAACGATTTTCTTAGTTGGCGCGTGAGCGCTGCTAGCACATAGCAACGAACAAACATGCTAGTCTTAATACTTGTGCTTTATTAGCTGATTATGTTCCTCCCGTGAACGGACGTCTTTATGGAACATGGGTGTTCGTTGGCAACTGTAGCAGCGAATGGCGAGCCAGCTCTAGTTGAAACCACGTGGACTCTTTTATGTCCTCTCATTTATCATCTTTTTATTTTTTTCCGCTTTGATTTTTTTCTGAGACATGAGCAAGACGCCAACGGTGCATTTTTTTTATAAGTTGGGATGTCTCCATTGAACTTCTGTATGCACACATATCTCAGATTTCTAATACCACAAGCTCTATGTACATGTTCTTTTGTGTATGGAGTCAAAATGCTCTCAATATATGTTTTTCCAAGTTTACAGGCTTATAATTTATGTATTTATGATTTTAAAGTTAGATACGTAGATAAGTATCTAACCAATATGTGTGAAGTTTACAATTTAGTTAAAAGTTTCTAACATGTGCTTATAAAGTTTTGGACCTACGGAGCACAAAGTTCGAAATGTGCTAGTACAAATTTTCTGCAGCCATGAGCGAATCCACCAACCAAGTCAAGAGGGGGTTCACTCTCCATTCTCTTCTTCTTTCTCCATTTTTCTTCTTCGTCTCCCTTTCTTCTTCATTCTTTGGTCCCAAAAATGGAGGGGGGGGCTTAGGAGGGGCAAAGTTACCAAATTTTGAATACAAAGTTTTTCACATGATGTTAAAAGCTGGACATGTCAAAAATTTTGAATATATCATTTGAAACTTTTTCATATCCAATCTTAAAGATTTTATATGTTTACTTAAAAGTTTGAAATGTATAAAGTTATTTATACAAAGTTTCTCATTCATTGAAAGAGAAAATAGTTAAAGTTTTTACTATATGCTTTATAAAGTTTTGTATATAGGAGTACAAAGTTTGTAAAATGCTAGTACAAAATTCTTGGATGCAGGAGTGTAAAGTTTTGAAATTGTAAAGTTTCAAATCTAGGTGTACAAAGTTTATAACATGCTTACAGAAAGTTCAAAAATTTGGATAAAAATCACTTATATTTTTTGTGCTAATAACATAAGTTTTTTTTTTGTATTGAGTCAAAATGCTCTGAATATATGTTTTTCAAGTCTATGGACTTATAGTTTTACATATTTATGATTTTAGAGTTTGGTATGTAATTATGTATATAGGTACTCAAACCAATATGTAAGAAGTTTCAGATTTACCCCTCAGATAAAATTTACTTAAAAGTTTCTAACATGTACTTACAAAGTTTTGGACCCACGGAGGATAAAGTTTTGAAATGTGTGCTAGTATAAAAATCATAAATTTTTCTGCAGCTGTGATTGAAAAGTTTGAAACTAAAAATTTTGGAACCGGGATGTCTAAGTTTATAATATGATAGTAGAATTTTTAAATGTTTTAGTACAAAGTTCATAAATTCAGAGTCAAAGATAAGAATTTTTGGATTCTTGAAATATTCTGAAAGATGCCATCACAAACTCTAGAATTTATTAAAATGCAAATTTTGGAGTTAGTTTTGAATTTTTTAACTAGTGTCTTCAAAGTTTCTAAATTCAAAGTGCTACCAAATTTTGAATGTAAAGTTTTTTCAAATGATGTTGAAAGCTGGACTTTGTCAGAAGTTTTAAATATATCATTTGAAAGTTTTTCACATCCAATCTCAAAGATTTTAGACGTTTACTTAAAAGATTGGATTGCACACATTTATTTATATGAAATTTAAAATTTTCCTCAGATAAAATTTTACTTAAAAGTCTCTAACATGTACTTATGAAGTTTTGGACCCATTGAGCATAAAGTTTTGAATGCTAGTATAAATTGTACAAAGTTATTGATTTTAGTGTTTTGTATTTTATAATGATGTGGACTCCGGTGTAGAAAATTTGAAAATATGTTAGTAGAAAGTTTTTTGAATTTTGTGTGCAAGGTTTGAATTATAGTTTTCAAATATCCATATATAAAGTTTTGTATCTAGTACCATAGTTTTTTTATAGAGTTCTTGGTTTAGTGTATAAAATTTTGGAATTGCAAAGTTGGGGACTCCGATGTAGAAAGTTTGAAAACATGTTATTACAAAGTTTTTTATTTTTCTAGAGTGCAAGGTTTGAATTAAATTTTTGCATTTGAGAGTACAATGTTCGATATATGCTAGTTGTAAGTTTCAGATATAGGAGTAGGAAGTTTTGATATATATTTTTAAAATTTTTTGAATGGTGCACCAAATTAAAATGTTCTCTATACATAATTTCAAAGATTCTATTAGCAGCACAATGATTTGGATTTGATAGTATAATGTTTATAATGTGCACACGCTAGTAGAAAGTTTTCAAATTTGATATGTGAAGTTTGGAAATACAAAAGTTTAAAGTTGCATATACCCACTACGAAGTTCTAAATATCCGATTTCAAAGTATTTTTTGAATTTCAGATAGATAGGGTTTTGATATGTATAAAGTATCTAATATTATATACGATCCCAAAGTGTTTTTTTTATTTTTGTTCATCGGATTTTTTATGTAGTCATGTGGATGAGAAGGATATTTTCTCTATGATACTTTTACTTCGATATAGATGTCAAAGCAATTCCCCCGCCCGTGTACTACCCACCTTATCCGCTATCCCGAAAGGTGAAAAGATATACACTAAGATCACTTCTGAACTAACTTCAAAGTATTGTGTAAAATAAAGTAAAAAAATAAATAAATAAGCCAGACAAGGGAATAGGAAAGCAAAAAACACGTGCGCTGCTAGCTTATATGTATGAGCGCGCATTGGTAGATGTTTCTAATATTCGTTCGCTGCTAGCTTGCCACAGCGAACGCTCGCCCATTAGTGGCTCCCTTGCCTAAAGCAAGAGAAGAGGGGAAAAAAAGAAAAAAAAAGAAAAACCATCGGCCACTGCACACCAGGTCCCTAGTCCAACCCACCCGTGACCAGGGTTTCAAATCTCGGCCGGGAACCGCCGGTTTTCGGGTTTTTTCCAACAGTCTGGTCCGGGACGGTAAATCGGATTCGGTTTTTTATATTTTATACTTCTAAATCCAAAAATACAAAAGTAACTTTTTGTGCTATGTTCCCCCGAGAAAGAGACCGCGGCCGCCAGCGCCACCGCTCCCCCACCTGACCCATCTGCAGAGTCCCCACTCCTAAACCCCCGCCAGCTAGCGCCGCCGCCGGCGACATGGCCGACGGCGCCACGCCCAGGCGCAAATCCGTGCCGGACTGGCTCAACAGCCCGATCTGGGCCGCGCCTCCCTCGTCCCCGCGCCACCGCTCCCCGCCCCGCGCGGCGCCCTCCCCGCCCCAGCCGCCGCCGCCTCCCGTGCCCCCGCCCCAGCCGCCCCGGGATCCGGTCCCCACCCCTCCCCCGAACGCCCCCCGCGACGGCGACGGCGACGGCTCGGACGACGACGGCGAAGGCGCGGGCGCGGGCGCGGCCGCGGCCGGCCGGTCGCGGGCTCACCTCGTCGCGGAGTTCAGGGTCGCGGTGAGTGCTCTCGGCGATCGGGATGGGATTCTTACTGATTGCTGAGCCACTTGAGTTGGGGGAGCGTTTCGGGCTCACCTCGCTTACCTTGCGGCTCTCCCCGCGACTGCTGCAGCTTGACAGGAAGGTGGTGGATCTAGCGGAGCTGCGGAGGCTCGCGTGCCAGGGCGTGCCCGACGCCGCTGGGTTGCGGCCCGTCGTCTGGAAGGTCCGGAAATCCCCGCTTATGCTCTCCTAGTCTCCTCTATTCGCTACGTAACTGAATGTTTTCCCCGATCGAGTGCTAGTTATATTACTCACGTAGTCACATACTCAGATGCTAGAGAAATGGCATTGCCTATGTTGGAGAACATGTTGATGGTCCTGTACTAGTTCCGGAGCGGATCGTCACACCTAGATGGGCAATTTTTCTCTGTCAACTCTTTCAAAAGTTCATATTGTATATGAATGCCGATCACATACATTTTCCTTTTGAGTTGAACCCCATTTCCATCAAGGATCAATAAAAATACCACAGCGGTGTTACAAGAGCCTGGACAGGCAGGGAGAGTTTGTCAGCAGAGTGAGAGGGGAGGGCTAAGCTAGAGATCAAAGGTGCAGACAATGCTACCTTGACATTTTCCTTGACACTGGGTGTTACCCAATCACTCCAGAAGGAAGAGGGTGTTCCTGATTCAGGCCCCCCTATCCTGGACCGTCAGATAACAACCGTGATGGAAGAAAAACAGTACTAATTGACTAGATTACATCTTTTGATCTTAGGGGTGTGTGCGCATGTGTGTGTTGGGGTGGGGTGTGGGTTAACACGAGCCAGATGATTACCATACAGAAAAAACAAAAGACTAGGCTACTCCGGCACCAAGATGATAGATGCAAAAGCAGCTTAACCTCATGTGCTCCATTTTGGCCCTATGTACATGCCATCTTATTTCCTTTCTTCTATGCTTACTATTACTTAAGAAGTGTTCTTCACCCTAGTTTGGAATGATTACAGCAGTTTTGGTTAGCAGGTAGGTTGACCAATAAGTTCCATGCATTTTTTTTTCATTGACGCACAGTCCACACTATAAACAGTTGAGTAGAAACATTTCTTTGGCAGTATCACATCATGATATTTTGGGGCCTAGTGGTTCAGTAGAAAATTTGGCAGTATCACATCATGATATTTTGGGGGCTATTGGTTAAATAGAAACTATAACAGGGTATTTTTATACCTAACTGACGAGACCCCAGGGTTGATTGTCAGTTTTGGCATTATTGTGTTATTTGTGCTGAATTATATTCCATTGCACGTATCATTTCGGATTTCTGCCATATTTGGCTTTGGTTTCTGTGATGGAAAACTTATGTTATGTGATTGGCTTCAAACTTAACGAAATTAAAGAAGAGCATTTATTTAATTTTTGTCAGTTTTGGCATTATTGTGTTATGTGATTGGCTTCAAACTTAATTTTTTCTGGGCCTGCTGGGGGTGGGGGAGGGTGCTAATCAGTGCTTTAAAGGCGACAAGGCGAGCTGGGTACGCCTAGGCAGTGACGAGGCATGGCTGTTACCCAAGGCGAGCTGGGTTCGCCTGGACGCCTAGGCGACGCCTTTAAACTACTAGTACTAATTATGATCTTTACAAATTTTCTCCTTGTTCGGTACACTACAAATTTATTTGACTTTTTTGATAGTTAGCAGCTTCTCTTGGGGTACTTGCCAACTGATCGTGCTCTATGGCCATATGAACTGGAGAAAAAGCGGTCCCAGTACAGTGCTTTCAAAGATGAGCTTCTGGTTAACCCTGTAAGTTTTTCATGCATATATAATTTCACAAGTTGTTTACTATTGCTAATGTGTGTTTAACTATATGATTTATTGAAGAAAGACCAATCTCAGCCATTAGCAATAGAGCTCAGCTTTCATTAGAGGAGTAAATATATTACATTTTTACATTTTGGACAATCAATCACGCATATGGCCAGTATTTTAGAGTGCTGCAGATTTGTTGATTTGTCTATTTTATTTTACTTGTTTATCCACCTGTCTAGTAATACATTTATGTTCTGGTCAGTCAGAAGTTACTCGAAGAATGGAGGAAATGACTCTTTCCAAAAGGGGGAAACATGACGCTGAAGGAACTGGTGTGCTACCAAGGGCAGAGATTGTTCGTGATGAGCATCCTTTAAGCCTTGGGAAAACTAGTGTTTGGAACCAATACTTTCAGGTAACTTTAGTGAATAATAAAATTACTTGCTGGTGGGTGCTCCATTTTTGTATTATATGGTTCACTCTGGAGTGTGGAGTCTGGAGTACCATCATTGGTATTGTTCCATATAGTAATTGCTGATGTTGGCCCAACTATTTTTGCCATGTGCTTATCACATACAGTTTTCTTGCAATGTGAATGAACTTATGGTGATTCAACTCTTTATTTATTGTAATTTGCATCTTGTAACTGTCCCATCTGTCATTAGAAAACTGAAAAATAATGGTTGTGAATTTTCTATATCTGGTGAGCGGTCCATATAGTGACCTGACTAAAAGTTTTCACTCTGGACTTGAAAACTGAAATCCTCATGAACTTAATAAATTCGTGAATTGCTAAACTGTTGTTCTTAGTATACGCTTTGCAGCTTTAATTTTGTTTGATTTCATATTGCAATTTGCTACTGTTCAGTATTCACTGACCCCTTTGTTTGCACTGCTAACCAACTTTTATTGTGAATATCTTTCCTGCAGTTTAAACTAAATTATTGACCATTCAATACTGCAGGAATCTGAAATTATAGAGCAGATTGATAGAGATGTTAAGCGTACTCATCCTGAGATGCAATTTTTCAATGGGGACACTTCAGATTCCTTGTCTAATCAGGTAGGTATATCCTTACATGAGGTCACTTTTTCATTTTCATTCACATTGTTTTCGCTATTCTTGACATGATGTGTTTTGTTTTCAGGAGTCACTGAAGCGTATACTTACCATCTTTGCAAAATTAAATCCGGGTATAAGATATGTACAAGGAATGAATGAGGTTTTGGCACCTCTCTTTTATGTTTTCAAGAATGATTCAGATGAACATCATGCTGTAAGTGTCCTCTGATGTCACTACATGCTTACACATAGAAAAATGAAAATTTGTTCATGCTGGTTTGCTGATGGAAAGAAACATTGATGATATCAATCCTGTGTGATATTTCCTGGCCTTAATCTCCCATGATGGGTTAGTCATTGTTTTCTTTAATTTGGATTTTCTGAAAGATGGCATGCTTGTTGGAGTGTGTTTCTAATCTGGTGTAGTACTTCCTCCAAATGTTTATTTCAGCTTCTGAAACATGTCGAGGCAAAGATAATTTGAATGCTGATGACCAGATGTGCCTTACTTGTGAACAGGCTTCAGCAGGGGCAGATGCATTTTTCTGTTTTGTTGAGCTGCTTAGTGGGTTCCGAGATAACTTCTGCAAGCAACTTGATAACAGTGTGGTCGGCATACGCTCCACAATCACTAGACTGTCGCAACTTCTGAAAAGGCATGACGAGGAGCTCTGGCGGCATTTAGAGGTTGTAACCAAGGTATTTACTCGAATCCCGAAGAACCCTTTTCTCGTGATTGAGCATATGGAGTATATGTACATCTATTCCCATTTCCAGGCTAACACCCGCTGTGTTCCAGGTTAATCCTCAGTTCTACGCATTCAGATGGATCACCTTGCTGTTAACACAGGAGTTCAAGTTCAGTGACTGCCTCCACCTATGGGACACTCTCCTAGGCGACCTAGAGGGGCCTCAGGTCATGGAACTACCATCTCCAGTTCCATGCTGCGCGGTGCATTTTGAAGCACGCTAGACTAAAACTATCTTGCTCCGCATGCAGGCTACCTTGTTGCGGATCTGCTGCGCGATGCTGATACTTGTCCGGAGGCGGCTCCTGGCTGGAGATTTCACCGCAAACCTCAAGCTCCTCCAGAGCTATCCACCTACAAACATCGACCACCTGCTGCACATCGCTAACAAATTGCGAGGGCCGCTTCCCTACTGATCATGTTTCTGGTTCCACTTCATATGTTTTGATGCCGGTTCATACGATCCAAGAAATGGTGCACTTGAAGCTCTGTAAATGGACTTCCCATAGGCGCTGGGTGATTGTTGATTTGAAATTGAGTGCGCTGGTTCTCGTGCAGTGTCCGTTCGATGCCCTTTGTAGCTTGCTTGCTGTGTTCGGCTGAACACGAGGCACCACTACTGGGAGCCCGTGCATTCAGCAGGCCAAGTAAAGAAGTGCACAAAGGTTTGGCAATCTGTCAATTTGTTTCCTTCAGTGGCCTTGCGTATTTTCCTTTATAGGCTGGGACCTTGGGTAGTACTTCCTCCATCCAAAAAAAAACAAGTATTCCTAGGAATTTTAAGCCAAATTAAGAAGATAAAATGATCATGTTTGCCTCTATTTATTACCTATATTTTGACACATTGATTTTTGCACGCACATACACTTTCTAAATAGGGTAAGATGACTTATTTTTTAGGACAAATTTTGAATCCTAAATGACTTGTTTTTGGGACAGAGGGAGTACGTCTTGGTATTGGTAAACACAAATGCCTCTTTGGTGTTGTCAGGTAAATCTCGCAAAACGATCGGTAGAATTATCTAAAAAAACTAATGGATTTCAAAGCTACATCACTTGAGTATTGATGATGCTTGCCAGGAAACTACATATTTGAAAATGCACTACGAAGTGAAATATTAAAGGTGTATTGTTTGGAAAAGCAACTTTGAGCTAGATCCTATTTGGATCCTAGACTATTTTTTAGCATTTTCCCTTCAACAAAAATTAGTACTTATTTTGTGATGCTACGACGTAAGGCCCATCGATTTCCATGACTAATTTTTAGCCATCAAACTGAGAAAATTCCTTATCTAATATTAGCAAAGTTACTTATTCTCCAAATTTGATTTCCAATTTAACCTTCCATTTTCAGCGGTTGCGGTTTTAGTGAAAAGATCATTTTGCCCCTGACCTGCCAGATACGTTTTGATAAAGGAAACCCCCCACCCCAATGGTGTTCTAGGTGGCCAGAGCTTGAACTCGAGGTCGGAGAATCGTTCTAGCGTCTGACGGCTGAAGGAGGAAGACAAATGCCGTTTTGGACTAGGGGCTGCAACCAAGTTGACGACCCAATTAGCTTTTAGTCCATTGCAGTATTCCTGCACTGAAGTGGACGTTGATTCTTCGAGCGCCCAACCAAGAAGAAACGCATCCGTGCTCGTTCATTCTTGATAGTAGTTCTTACGATCACGTTGCCGTTGGGTAGGGGGTGGGTTACCCATATCCATACCCACAAGTTACCCATCTCCAATTAATCTATACACAAATGAGTGGATAATTACCCGATGAATATGGATAATCCAATGGGTAGACAATAGGCCTGTTGGTTGTAATAGATCTCACATAAGAGCCGGACCCTAAAAATAAAACATCGCATTCACACTATAAAATTTTATCAAAATTGACTGAAATTTATTGGAGATGACTCAATATGATCTGCAGCTATTCTGTGCAAAGCAGTGTGGCTAGACCTATATGTGAACCCCACGTCAAGAGCCGGACCCTAAAAATAGAACCTCACGTTCACACTATAAAATTTTATCAAAATCGACTAAAATTTATTGGAAATGACTCAGTATAACCGACAGCTACTCTGTGCAAAACAGTGTGTCTAGATCTACACGTGAGCCCCACGTCAAGAGTCGGACCCTGGAAATAAAACATCGCGTTCACATTATAAAATTTTATCAAAATTGACTGAAATTTGTTGGAGATGACTCAGTATAACCGGCAGTCACTCTGTGCAAAACAGTGTAGCTACACGTACATGTAGGCCCCATGTCAAGAGTGGAACTACGAAATATAAGAGAATAGAAAAGAACTAACTAACATGTACATGGATAAAACGGGTATTATCTATATATACCCTACCCTTATCCAAGTTGAGATGGGTAACCCATACCCTACCCAAATACAACGGATATGGATTTGGGTAAAGGTAGTGGGTACCCAATGGCAACTTGATCTTACGACTAACCTGTTTGCTTGTTAATTTCGCTTGTGCTGCTAGATGAATGAGAAGGTGTTTTGAGTACTATCGTTATTTGTGGCGAAAGTCAAGTCTGCCCCACCAAGTCTGAGCCAGCTACGCCACTGGCCATAAGTGGAAGTTTTTTGGTTACCCGAAAGAGAAGATGTTGCTCTACATAAAAGATCATTAAGTTTAGTATAATATTTGTTTTGTATAAGTAAATTTTAATAGCTCTTAGTTTACATCAATAAATCTTAATCACTTTTGAAAATTCCAATGTCATTTTATCATTTAAAATAAACTAATCCCCAACTTAATACATTATTAACCAATAGCCAATCGCATACAGAGAGCCAGGCTCGCGGAAACGGGCTGCATTTCAAAAGGCAGTAGCGAACCAATCACGCCATAAAGGGTGGCTGGAAGGATGGCACGGATGAGAGATTGAGAGATGAAAAAAAAGATGGTAATGTTCCCACCTCCAAACCATAATCACAAAGATTCAAGGTCCAGGGACGAGGAACAAGATATGGTCCTCGTGAGAGATTTTTATAAGACGAGAACGAAAACGACTCCGAGTTTCCGGGTAAGGACCATACCGTCAACCCCAAATCCTCCGAGTTTCCGGGTAAGGACCATACCGTCAACCCCGAATCCTGCGACTATGCTCCAAACCCATTCCATTTTGCATCCTTTGTTGTGAGAAGGAAAGAAACAAAGATTCTAGCGAAATATCAAACACAACGAGATATATGGTACAGCTGAAGTTTCACATAATCCTGAGATGACATGCCAAAATTACCCATCGAAGCACAGAAATTACCATCGTAACAAGAATAGCCGCCCGCCAGATGGAAGATTATTCTCATAGGATGGGGCATTAAGATGCAATCAAGAACCGTCACCTATAAAATGCTGCCAGCCAAAATAATGCTCACTTCAATAAAAGGGTCTCGCGATGCAACAAATATTTCTTAGTTGATAAATAAAAACACATGTGGTTCTCTACATTTGTACTCAGCCAGGCCGGACCATATCACTACACCGCAAGGCAATATTCCAATGGCTTCCAGCAAAGCATAGACAACCCCAGGAGCCAGCCGAAACAAAACCCATGGGTACCAGTGCTACAAAAGGCCAATCATCAGTACATCAACTACTTAGATGAGCTTCAATGGCGTATCCTCCTCTCTAGCAGTCCCAAACTTCATTACTAGTAAGAAAACCGATATCGTTGGCAGGATGAATGAGAGTTGTCACAGAACTAGAACAAAATTATTCTCGCCACTGGTGGTGCAATAGGTTCGTCCAGTGGAAAACCCCAGCACAAGCCACCAGCCAAGATGCTCCATAAATATTGCCGTGCAGCTATATCCCTCTCAAAAATGTACTTCGGTGAGGCAACAACACAGCACTACTCCCCGCTTTTCTTGCTTCGGAAATTCTCCCTCATTGCGGCAACCTTTTTCTTGCACTGGACTACAGTCTTACCAGGGACAGCAGCAGCAACACGCTCCCATCTTTGGCTTGCGTCCTTAGGAAAAGCCTTCAAAGCTTGGACAAGAGCCAGCACTTGTGTCTCTGTCCAGGCATCTGGATCTGTTACAGAAGGTGCAACATCTGGAACAGGATCAGCAGCTGATTTTCCATTGGCTGTCTGGCTGCTAGCCGGTTGTGCCACCGCCTTGGATGAAGCAGTCCCAGCTCCTTCAGTTGATGAACTAACTGTTTCATCTCTGGTTGAAAGCGGTGAAGCAATGGATTGGGCTGGTTTCCGCTTCTCGAGGAAAGAGTCAAAAGCTTTTGTTGAGTCTGGCTTCTGCAGAAGAACCGTCTTCGTGGCCTTGAGAATCTCTTCAACAGATCTGCCTGTTCCAATAAACTCAGAAATAACCTCCCATCTCCTTGAAGTTCCTTTTGGATACTTCACCATTGCCTTCCTAAGCATTTCAACCTCTTCCTTTCCCCATGGTCTCTCTTTTTTCTCATAGCTGTTCAATATGCTGCTGCCTTGTGCTGCTTTTCCTCCTGTAGAGTTGGATTTTGAAGCAGAACTCTCAACACCGTTTGCATCACTTTTCTTTGCTTCCTTTGAGGAACTTTCTTTGTGAAGTGCACTGCTCAGCAACCTGGCCTTTTCAGCTGCATCCTTACCCTCCATACTGTCACCCAGTTTCTTTAGCTGTTCCATATCAAGTGAGGCACATGCTGTTTCAACATCTTCATCTGACAGACCAAAGTGGCTCTCTGCAACTACAGGTGCTGCAAGTGTGCGCAGACGGGTTTTCTCTTTGCGGAGCAGCTTCTTCTCTTTCTCCTTCAGCTTCTTCTGATTGAGAGCAACTTCTGCAGCTTTCTTAGCCTCCTCCTCTTTCCTTTTCCTTTCCTCTTCAGCAGCTCTTGCCGCTTCCTCCTCCTGCTGTTTCTTTGCCAGATACTTCGCCTCCTTTCTCCTCTGCTTCTCAGCCTTCTCCTCATCCTTCCTCCTCTGGATCCTTGGGTCTTTCTTGTAAGCATTGTCAACAAGAGTACGCACTCGTGCATACTCTGCCTTTTTAGCCTTCTCTTGTAGCTTTGCATTCTGCCTCTCCATCCACCTCTTATGTTCACGAGATTCAGCTTGCTCCAAGTCATATTCATCATCATCTGGAAACTCCCTCCAACTCTTGAAGTTGTACCAGAAATTGTAGAACTTGTCAACTTCCTCTATCGGAGTGGCATCATCTCCAAGAGAAGGAATAGGCTGGGTAACAGACCAGCGTCCGTTTCTCATGAAGGCTGGACCAAAAACCTTGAAGAAGTCTTGCGGGGCACAGTCTGTTGGGATATCATCATCAAACTCATCTGTTGAGTCATAAATCCTCCTCTTTGTAGGATCTATGAGAACTTCATAGGCCTCCTGAATGGACTTGAAATGGCTCTCTATCTCATCCTTTTTTGCTTGTTTTGCCTCCTCAGTTGTCTCTGCAAGAATCAGAGCAGCTTGCTTATCTGGATGATGTTTAAGTGCCATATCACGGTAACTCTTCCGAATCTGATCTTCAGTAGCCAAGAATCTCAAGTGTCCCAAACCAAGCAATGCATAGTGATCCTGTTGTTGACTGCCAGAAGATTTCTTCTTCCCTTTGCTGCTAAAGGTATCAGAGGCAGTATTAAAATCTTGGCTCTTGTCATCCGATGAAACGCTGCGATCATCAGTTTCTGCATCTTCTTGCTCTCCAAGACCAAGAAGCTTCATTGCCGCAGCATGGAACAAATGACCAGCAGGTTCATATTTCAAAGCTTTTGTGGGCAGGCAGTTAGATGAAACATACAAAGGCGCCCCATCTATGATCTCCTGGGAGTAAGTGATCAGAAGACAACTCTTCTTGGACTCCATATGAACAAAGATGCCAAGTTCTTAACAGAGATACTGAATCAAGATGTACAACTGGATACAACCTGCAGAAATACATGAGCCAATTAGCCAAAAAGTTAGTAAAAAAATCAGTTCCCAAACTGAAAAGAGTATCAAACTAGGGACAATGAATATGAGTAATCAATACAACCAAATGGAAATTACATGACTTGAATAGCGATATATAATGTTCGGCATGACATCTGCTATCTAGTGAAGAAAAGGGTGGTAGGGTATAATAAGCAATACTCCCTCCGTTCCAAATTATAAGTCATTCCAAGAATCTTGGAGAGTCAAAGTTTTTCAAGTTTGACCAAATTTATATGATAAGATAATAGCATTTATGATACCAATTAAGTATCATTAGATTCTTTGTTAGCTATATTTTCATAGTGCATCTATTTGATGTCATAAATCTTTATATTTCTCTCTATAATTTTGGTCAAACTTTGAGATGGTTTGACTCTCCAAGATTCTTGGAATGACTTATAATTTGGAAGGGAGTAACTTACATACTAGGACTGACTCAATATTAATGCATAGTACATCTTGACAACTACTGTTATGTATCAAAGCATTCAATTAAGGTAAAGCCATCATCCTTGTCTACTCCTACAAGCATCGTTGCCATTAAAATATGCAACCTGGGAATTTCAATAAATGCAGGCCCTTTTTCGATTGACAAGGCTACAGAATCTATAACTGTTCCTGCACAAGCCCTTCTGTGCCTCAATGGAACATGAAACGCTACAATTGAGCAAATGAAGTCTCCTTTTCATACTGCAAGGCTACAAAACTCGTAATACTTAACAGTGAGTCCACAAACCAGCTGAACCCCTTGGCACTGGAGATTCATAAGCACGGAGGGACATTTGAACAAATGCAGAACCTTTTGTTCAATTCGCAAGGCCAATAACTCATAATTCTGCAATAAAGAGTGGACTGTTCCGATTACATGCAGTAGCTAACACAACCGCTGATCAAGGTTACCTAGACTCAAATACACTATGCACACAACCTAGAACGAGTTACGAGACCATCACATCTGATCCTAATCATAAAAACTAAGACAAAGCTAACAAGAAGCAGGGTCGGGCTGGATACCTCCCCCGCTCCCAGAGTCCCAGGAATTCACATGTCCACACCGAGTGCGTACAAAAGGAATAAAAAACGAATCCCAGGTGGAGGGAGTATCGTTAAATTCCCTACGCGTGGACTCATTCGCACTAATCGGGCGGCTTAACCCCTTCCTCGCAAGGAATCGCAAGAAAAAATCGAAACTTTGAACATGGATCGGAACAAACGGAGCCGATGAATCGAAGTAAGCTAGGTTGGGGGGCTTCCTTACCGGGAGAAGGGAAAGCAACCGGCCCGGACGGATCTCCTCTCCGCTCCGCTCGGCAGCTCGATGGGAGGCGGCGGCGCGCGATGCGACGGGAGAAGCAGAGGGAGAGGGCGGTGGTGGCGGCGACGCGGAGGACTGGCCACGCGATGGGGGCGTCGGGGGTGGAGGCGGTGATGCTCGGGGACGCGGCGGCAACCATAAAACCCTAGCAGCCGGCGATAAATAGGGTGGCCAGGTGGGGAGAAGAGAAGCGAGGATGGCTTCGTTGCCGGATGCCGCACGCCTCTTCTGACCCTCACGTCTCTCTCTCTCTCGGGCTGGGCTCGGCTGGTTTGCCGCTCCTGGGCCTCGGAGGCCGGCCGAATGGAAGGAAGGGCCCAACTGATGAGTTCATTTAGCCGGAGAATGGAAGGAATCTTTTTTTTTTTGGAAAAAATTGCTAAAACAGTTTGGCTACAAGTCTGTAGTGAAATGGTAAAAGGCAGTATGGAATTTTGGCTGAAGGGAAAAGGGGATACTCTACACTCTACAGCAAAAGCACCATACCCTGAGGATTTAAATTTGTGAAGAGTGGCACAGGCTTAAGGTCCACTTAAACAGCTGCATCCCTACTCGACTTAGGGCACCTGCAATGGGGCAAAAAAAGCAGGCAATAGGCAATAAATGCAGCCTTATGATCAGGTAGTAACCATTGTGAAAGCAAGTAGTAACAACTACCAGGTAGTAAGCTTGTAGCCTGGTAGTAAGAATAGAAAATGGTTAAAATGTCCTCTCTCTTCCGTTTCCCTCTCTCCAACACAAGCAGTTGCTACTGGCACATGCACAAATTGAAGGGAAGAAAAGAAAGTATTTTTTTATTTATCATGTGACCGGCCTCACAAAGGCCTACTGTCTAGACCTGCTACTTATTACCCAAGATACATTGCACTTGCCCTTACAAGACTTCCATGTTTTCAGTGACCTGACCCCCCCCCCCCCCCCCCAACACACACACACACACACACACACACACACACACACACACACACGACAGCAATAACAAATGAGCACCGGTGATGATCACGACTATATATAGTTACCATTTACACTGGTAGCCCAATTCAGGGAACTTACAGTCAGCTGATGAACTTACAGGAGTCATGAATGGGGTTACACAGTCACACCATCATTATTTGAAGGGTAAACACCAACCAATTTACATAATGAACTGGTATGCATCTAACAAAGATGCTCGGAGTGGCGCCAGGAGCATAGGGAGAAAATGTGGTTCAGCAAGGAACCTTCACTCCGAGCGTATCCCTCCCATGAAGGTCCTTGGGTCAGGGCAGGTTCCACTGAACTGAGCCTGTGAAAAGTCGAACCCGGGGTTCTACACATGGTAGATAGAGGAATTAGAAAATGTGCACGCACATTGAAACTCCAAACACATATGGTTAAAGCTAGAGCATGTTATGAGTGATTTTTACTTTGGGTAGATTTGCACTAGAATAGTCTTATTCAGATTGTTCTAGCATTCAAGAGGGCCTTGCAAAAAGTTGGCATAAGCATGAATAGTTTCAGCTACACCTTCTGTAAACACCGTGGTAATTTTTTTTGCCATATTTGCTCTTTCTACCAAACCTACAAAGTCAGGGTCTTTCTATCTTTTTTTTTCTGATATTTGACAACAAGAAGTTGACACTATGATGACACTCTTAACAAACTTCTGATATTTGCAATTAGGCTGTTTCTGAGAAATTGCAGAGTTAAGTACGATCAGAGTCAGAAAATTGCTAAATGCTTATAACTGCCAATGGCTGGATGATATTATCCTCATTCTTGGTATTGATGATCACATTGTCTAGGGAAGGGATGAAGTATAATTTTTCAGCATTCACAATAATCTGAAGATGTAACAAAGTTCTTGTAAGTGCAAAAGCTTATTTGCTAGACCAAGTATTATCCAAGTCCACCAGATTACATGGTAGCAACCATTTTCAATATAAACACTCCTCACACAAGTGAATGATTCATTCTTCTGGGGCCATCACAGTCAGTAATCAGATGGAAACAGATACAGTTTGCAGCAAGACTGATCAGGTCCAACTCCAAGAAACCAAACACTTTTGCACATATTGGCAACCATTTCTCTATACTATTCTGATTTAATCATCTTATCTTAATTCTCTATTCATTTCTCCACATATTGGCTACCAAAATAAAGCATGACCAAATCAAATATATACAAAAAAGATAAGCACAGCAAGAAAACTATTACAAAAAAATATGCACAGCAAGAAAAGTAGAAAACTAGTACAAAAGGTTGAGTATACCTCTTCTTGAAACCTTTGCAGCATAAGCCGTTTTTGCTCTTGATCTGCTGCATATGGATCCAAGATACCTTGCCCTTGTATGGGAGATGACCATGTCTTGCCCTTCTCTCTTTTTTGCAGTGTGATATGCATCTCACCATCCTCTGTATTATTGTCACCATTGTCCATGTTAAGAGCAGAGAAAAGTGCTACTGACTTAGGGTCTGTTTGGGAGCACTCCACTCCACAAACATTTGTCCAAACACCTTAACCTGCTCCACTCCACTCCACTCCACCAAATACCAGTTCCACTCCACAAAAAACCTAGAGCTCCTCTTGAGGTGCTCCACCAAAACCTGGAGCTGGTGGGGTTGGGAAAAATTACCCACTGCCACTGGTTACACGGCCCTGGGTACCGGTTCGTGGTAAAAAAATAGAAAAGTCAACTCTTCCCCGCCGCCGGTTCCTCCCGCAGCGTCGGCGCATCAGGCTGCCCCGCCGCCGTCGGGCATCCCTGGCGCCACCACCCTTCCCTGACGCCGCCCTTCCCCGCCGAGATCCCGCAGCACCGGCGGCGCTGAGCTCGTGAGCCGCTGCCTCCCTTCCCCGCCGCCGCCACCACCCTACCCCGCCGCCGCCGCCGTTGGGCATGTCCAGCTCGTTGAGATCCCGCAGCGCCGCCGCCGTCGAGCTCACGAGCCACCACCGCCCTTCCCCGCCGCCGCCACTGCCCTTCCCAGCAGGCGCCGCCGGCGCCAAGCTCGCGAGCCGCCATCGCCCTTCCCCGCCGCCGAGCTCGCGAGCTGCCACCGCCCTTTCCCGCCCTCGCCGAGCCTGCAGGCGCCGCCGCCGCCTAGCTCGCGGGCTAACACGCCCAGGTTGCAGCACGCACGCAGGAGGAGGAAGAGGGCTTGGTGTCTATGACAATTTGGGCCCATATGAATTGGTAGAGTGGAGTGCAGCCAAACATAATGAGAAAAAATTGTTGGAGTGGAGCTGAAAGGTGGAGTGGAGTTTGTGGAGTGGAGCTGGTTTTTTTGGAGTGGAGTGCTCCCAAACAGGCCCTTAAATACAAGTACAGATATATCCATAGAAATAAACTTCATGTGAGTGACTGCAGGTTCTTGCTATAATATCCTTATTCATCAAAATCAGCGAAAGCATTCACTAACAAGTCCCGGGTGACTGGCTGTTCTAAAAATAACCACAGAACAGAACCGTTCTGATTGTTAAAGGCAGCAAAGATAGTTCCCAAATTCACCTACTTCGTAGACTGAAAGAAAGGATGTGTTTTCCTATGTTATTAAGTTGGCTCTTCAAGTGAACTAAACCAATAAAAGAATTATAGATGAGGTGCACTAAAGTTAGTTAAGTTTTCTACTTCTCCACTAACTCTGATTATATATATAGAAAAAAAAACTAAAATCAGCCAATAGTTGCCATCACAGTGAACTCAAAAGACAAATAAATCTTATTTCTATTGCTACCTTCATTCTCAATGGATGTTGTGTGAATAAATGCAGTTAAATTTTAACATCTCTGACCAGTAATATAAAGAAATTTAATAAGATTTCTAGCATACATCATTTGTCAAGAAAGACACATCTACATCATCAAATTATGATAATTATTACCAACAGACAACTTAAATTTTTTTGTTGAAGTAACATGATGGAGACTTATGGTGTTATCTGGAATGACAAGTAAAGTATGCCAAATCAAGAGAAGTATTACTCATCAACAGTTTCTACTTTCCACTTCTCAGCTAACCCTGAGCAAAACTACAACCAACCTCAAGTTGCATTCATCAAGTAGACATTGAATGGATAAAAGCATTATGCCAATTTCAGAATTAGCAGGGCAATCAGCTCACATTGCAGATGAATTAAAAGGCGCCAACAATTTCAAGAATTGTTCTCGCATGATGTCAGAAATGCTGCACAAATCACGCCACAGCATGTCACAAGTCCACAGCAGTCAGAGAAAACGATAAATGTTCAAGAGCGAGAACAGCAGAGGTGACGGGATTGGGCCACACCTATCGTCCAGAACGAAGAGTCCGTCTTCACGGGGTGCGTCAGGTCGTGCTGCAAAATCACCGAAAAAGAAAATGAATTCCCAACCAACAAGCGACGAAATCCAAGTGGGTAAAAAAGCGTCTATCAGCAGGGAATCGAGTGGAACCGAATCGCATGGGGAGGATGGGGAGAAGCACGGACGTTGAGGTATGGCGGGTTGCCGCGGATGCCGACCTCGACGTGGCCCGCCTGGATGGTGCAGCGGAAGAGCTTGGTGGGCACGCCCTTGGGGAGCTCGATGTACATGTTCACCTCCTCCAGCGTCTGGTCCCATTCGAACACCTTCTGCCCTGCTCACGGCGGGGGATGGGGATCAAACCCTAGGTCAGAGGGGGTGGGGCCTGGGGGCGGCCCCGAAGAAGGGGGCTAGGACGCGGAGGTTGGGGGAGGCGGCTCACCGTTGTGCACGAAGGCGTGACGCTTCTCGGGGGCCAGCTTCTCCGCCATTGCTGACAGCGTCCGGCTCTCCTGACGCTTCTGGAAGAGTCTGGGACTCCGGCGCTCGAGAGACAGACGAGACAAAATGCTCCACTGTACAAAATGCTCCACTGTACCACTTTTAACTAGCGGGTCCAATACTATTACAATTATTCTAGGACTTTAGAGAAATATAATTACAATTTGACTATTATGAAACTTGCCATTATAATTCTTCGTACATCTGAAACCGTTGTGTACATATATTTCGTATAGATGAAAACACTCCTGCTACATCACTCTCTCCACTCAATAATGAGTGGGCCCCGCTAATCATGTTCTTCTTCAGCCAACATCGTGGTGCTCGGCGGCGGGCTCCAGCGTCGGGTGCACGACCTGGCGGGCGCCTTCTTCAAGTCCACGGGTAACCCGCTGACATGCAGCGCTGCGTTGCCCACGCCATGGCCGTGGTCAAATGGATCCAGCCGAGTTCCTCTTTCTACTCTCGTCCCGTGCTTCTCTCTGGTGCAGGAACAGGAGTGTCGCAACCCTGCTGTTCCGCCGTCGGAACAGAGCACTGCTGGCCGTCGCGGCTCCAGGGCGGAACGGGAGCGCCTCCTCATTCCGATTTCATCCTTCCCTATTCCTACACACAAAAATACCACCTCATCAATCTCTGGCGTCTGGCCATCACGGTTCAATTGGCTTAACAGTGAGCACCACTGTACCTTTATCTGCCTTACCAGCTCGTGCCTTCCCCCTTTTCTTGCCTGAGTAGAGCTCCCCGCGATCTTCCAGAGCCGTAACCATGGTCGTCCATGGCAGACCCCCTCTCCCATGCCCGGAGGGAATCCTCTCTCCCTCCTCCTCTCTCCCCATGCCCTCGGTTCTGAGAACGGTGGCCAGGAGTGCTGTTCCACCCGTGTCCCCAGCCATGGAGGCGGAGAGGTTGAAGAAGAACCTGATGAGTGGGGCCCACACGTCATTGAGTGGAGGGAGTGAAGCAGAAAGGATGTTTTCGTCCATACGAAATGTACATACTCATATACAGCTTGACAGCGGGCCTAGGCACTTGAAAAACGTATAAAACGGCAAAGTTCGGATGTGTGAAAAGTTATAATGGCAAATTTCAAAATAGTTGAATTGTAATGACATTTCTCCAAGAATAAAAAAACTCTTTTATCTACTAGAATGTACCGCGCTCTATATTTGATGTATATGTATATTTATTTTTTTTACAACATGTTCCATCCATAACTATTAAGTTATATCTTTATCTCTATCTCTATCTCTATCTCTATCTCTCTCTACTATTTCTAATGCAATCAATATTTTCTTGGTTTGTCAATCGGAATCTTAATTGGAGTCTGGATAATTCAATTTGAATTCAAATCGGAATTTGGAAAAATCATTAGAATCCTAAATAGAATACGAACAATCGATCTCGCACAATCACGACACTACCTGTACGTAAAATAAATAAATATAAACTTCATGATATTACGTAGGTTTATTATATTACTACTAGTAATGCACCGGTACTATGCTAGTTATATTTAACGTACGCTTTGATAGTATAAGTACTAACGTTATTTTCTAAATACAACATACATGATGTTCAATTAAACATAGAGAATTTAACACTGATTATAGCACAAATATCACATCCAATTACCACGTTTCCATGATAACCCTCCTTTTCCTTGCCTCATCCTTTACCCCCACGAAGTTTGAATACGACCTATACACATTATTGTATAACATTTTTTATATACTTACCCGCGAAAAAAGTATCCTAAATTCGTATGATAGTGTATTACAATTTGCTACCGACAGGTGGGCCCACCACAAACACATCGCCTCCTTTCTTCCCCACTTCCCCTTCTCCCTGCCTCCAGTCCTCCAGTGCTCCTCCCCCGCGCCGGCACGAAACCCTAGTTCCTAGACCTGTGCCGCTGTCCACCTCCCCTCCTAGAGATAGAGAGAGAGAGAGAGATGTACTCGGACCAGATTTCCACCGGCCGCAAGCGTTCTATCCACGAGCGCCTCGACGGCGACCTCCCCGGCGGCGCTGGCGCCGGCGGCCGTACCCGCCACATGGCGTCCAAGAGGTCAGTACAAGGCGCAGCGCCGCTCCTAAATCCTTGCTACGCTCTTGTTACGGCAGCGGTCCCCCACCTCCCTGATCGCGTTGGTAGTGGGCGTCTCCAGATTGGAAATCTGCCCTACCCCGGGCTTCTCCGTGTGCTTGAGAATTGCAGAATTAGGTTAGAGCGCGGGTTTTGGCTATTCTGTTCTGAAGAAGGTAGTGCCTTTAGATTGGTTGCTTTGTTCGAATCTTCCATGTGTGCTCGTGCTGCGTCCATAGGTTGTGTGCGGATTAAGGGTGCGGAGTGGATTTGAGTGGTTCATGATTTGTGTTGTTATCTAGGTGGAACAAAGGGAACTGTTTACTGTTGCAGTGCCGCCTTGACGATGCCAATTTCGCGCGGCAATTGTCATGTTTAGCAAGTTCCTTGCTGATGCTCAAAATGAGAATCAGCGATTTTGCTTTCGAAGCTACTTGGAGCATGGGCTTCCATGAACCCGAGGATTTGTGTATTCATACTGATACCATGGATTTGTGATGGTATGGAGCCAAATTGGTTCCTGTTTGTTAGTTATCAGTGGTTGACATAACCACTTTTTTTCTGTTCAATCATTTACTTTTATGTAATGGAACGTCGGGGAATGTCGTTTAGTGAATATCTTGACTGCAGATCTAAGAAATTCTTCCACGCTGACTAGTGAAAAATTGGGATTTATTTTGGGAAGTAAGTGTTTCATCCATGTAGCAGTGAATTATGGGGTCGATATGTAAACTGTTTAAGAATCAACCACTTATGCTTTTTATGCCTTCTGTTTTTGGTAGGATATGTTTTTCCTTCTCAAAAAGAACCCTTGAAATGTAATATGGCTGTACCATGAGCAATTTTTTTGGTTTCTTTTTCTCTCTCACTTGCTGATCTCTTCATACTGCCATACTGGTACATCAGGAATTAGCTATGGACGTGTTTAAGGCTCATATAAATGGTATCAGAATAAATACTGGACTATCAGCATTCTCCCTTGCTGATTTCTGATATATCGATTAGATCCAGGGTTTTAAAACCACTTCATTCTATAGATAAATTTTATCAATCTGGGCGGACAGCAGTTAACTGGGGATTACTAAGTTGTCTGCATCTAATCTTGATCAATCTTTATTTCCTCCATTTTTCATTCAAACTATCAACAAATTCCAGCTTCTATGGTTCTGATAGACCAAAATCAGCTCAAAATGTTTCTCTCACCTGAGCTGAGCTCCTTTCACACCAACAAGGGTTATGTCCAGGATTTTAAAAAGTAATTGGGGCACAATTTTATTTTGTGTTGTTCTTTGTTCCCATTATACTTAGTTGTCTATGTAATAAACTGTAGGATCCTTATAAATTTGTTTGCTCTGTGCCTCTGTAGGCAACGGCAGATAGATGAAAAATGGAAGCATGATCTGTATCGGGAAGATGATGGACCAACTTCAAGTATCTTTTTTTGTCATCATATGGCAATCTATTTTATACCCATCTCCCATTTAACACATATCTATATGTGCTTTGTCTTAAGAATCAATCGGTCCAAGGGATTTACGATTGAAGCTGCAGATGAGAAGTTCTCAACTAGGCTTTACCAGCGCAAAGAGTTCTGGTGTGCGTGATCTACGCGAGAAGCTGTCTGGAACAATGCACCCGCAACCATCGAATGCTGACCCCCCAAAGCCAAAGCCAGTATCAGAAGTTGTCAAAATCTCAAGGCGTGAAGCAGCTGATGAAATGCCCGCGCGCCAAAGTCAGAAAGCATCAAAACAGCCTTCAGCGAAGAAGACATCTCAACCTAAGGTATCCATGCTACTAACAATATTTGCCATATATCCATGGTATATAATTTCCATCTTTTCTGCTCTCCACATGCTCTGAATTTCATTTCTTGGTCAAAAGCTGGAAGATATATATTGTTGTCATTATTCATTTACCAAAGTCCAGCACTAATGTTTGGACCCTTTGGACTAAAGTGGTACTGTTTTTTGGGTTGTGCTTGCTACATTCTACTACTACATATAAAAGAATAGTAACATCTGTGCAATTACTGTCTCTTTTTTGTTTCCCTCCAATCCTCTTGCAATGAACTTATGTGTCCCTCCTATCCTCTTGCAACGAATTATGAAATTCAGAGAGTCCACTAGCCATTGCCATTTGAGCATATGCATCTTTTCTAGTTGGAAATATGAACTTTGGTACCAGAAGGGGAAAAAAATAGTTTAGGGGGAGCATTAAAGTGCTGAACTCTTGTGTATATAATTATATCTTTACCAATTTTAGAGATAGCTATTCTTTTACTGTTTTAGATGCTTTTAAGGAAGTGATGAGCATTTTAAGGAAGTGATGAGCATTCATAAATGTATCATCGATCAGAGGGTTGTGCTAGGTTTATAAATTGAGAATTTGTAACAAGGACAGTTCAAATGGTTTGTGTAATGCTTCTGTCATATTAATTGATTATAAGTAACTGAGTGTTGCTATCATGGTATTCTGATTAGTTGCTTTGGAGTACAGGCTATCTACCACTATGGACCGATTTAAAATTGTTCAACTTTTGCTTCCACGTAGTGTAGAATTAATTAACTGTTCTTATAAACTTAGCATGCTATGTCTTGGATTTCGGTTTTGAGTGTCCTTGATGTTGAGCAGATGACTCTGCACATGATATTATTACACAGTAGCTGAATTTCAGTATTTGGAGAACGTGCTACATTCTGCAGGATAACTGTGCGCTAGTTTTTCAGTGTTGTGCTTTACATTCAGCTCCAACATCTTTTTTTTTTGGGGACTTCTTTGCAGGCTGAAAGTCCACTCGACAATTTCCTGAGTTCACTTGGGCTTGAGAAGTATTCAATTACCTTCCAGGCTGAGGAGGTCTGACTAAATTTCTGAACTGCCAAAACTTTTCACGTTCTCTTGATGTTATTTTCTTGGGTTAATATTTGTTCTATCATACAAGGTTGACATGGCAGCCCTTAGGCATATGACTGACAGTGATCTGAAGGCTTTGGGCATTCCAATGGTAAGCACTTTACATTGATCTCTGCTTTCTGAATATGAGTTTGCTTGCTTTTATCGGTGGATTATTGGATCCTCATTTTCCTAATTTAAAGAGTAATGCCAGTCTTTCATCCTAAATAAGAGTAGCTAGGATATGTGAATGGGGGCCATTTTTGCTGATTAATCATATAACCTTGCACATACGCATAAGCTTTGCTGTTTTATTTGGGGAAATGTGTGTTGGCCTATGCTGAAGTTATTGGAACCTGCTAATTAACAATAATTTTGCATTTATCCGATAACTAATTAACAAAACCCCCCACCGTTAGCAAACCATCAGTTCTGTTTCATTCATCGCCACAATAATTTTGAGCTGAAGAATTTGAACTCATGATAAGTGTTTGTTCAGGGTCCTCGGAAGAAGATTATCCTCGCCTTGGAGTCCAGAGCATAGGACTGTGGCAAAGGAGCAAATGTAGAAAGGTGGTGGAGATTTGCAAGGCATGCTCATGTGCAAGTTTGACAAACCTTTGTATGGGTCTTGGAAAGTGTACAACGACGCATGTTCTGTCCTGTTGGGATGCTCAACCAAGTTAGGATGTTAGAAGGAAGGCCATGTCGCCAATGATGTAACTTATCGGTCACCTGTTAATTAAACGGCGCCATATACATGTTGAGGCTATTCGGTTGGTCTTGGAGTGCTGTTTTGTATGACTGCATTGTGAATTCTCCCATGGGGGTGCAATGTTGCTACGATTTGGTTTTCAAAGTAGCTAGAATAAAAAGGTCGGGGGGGGGGGGGTGGTGCGGTGCGGGGGCGCAGAGGATAATCAAATGCTTGTGAGATGGAAATAGCGTACACGGATGGTTTTTTGGATCGGACTTTGCAGAGGTGCTCATTAGTGACCACGTTTTTTACCCCGGCGTACCAGAGCTGTTGATCTTGTTAGAGCAACTCGGAGAGCAAATGGGTTTCCATATGAAGATTTAGTCAGCGGACATCAAAAATCAATCTTCAGTAGGGGGGGCAAATGGGCTACCATTTTAGTAGGCTTTTCAAATCCACCCCTAAATTTGGTAGCTCTCTATTTGGATTGCCAACTGTGGGTCCCACCAATTTCTTTTTTTCTTTTCCTTTCCCGATCCCCTTAGGCCCCGGCCACGCCCTGCCGCCGCCCCCGCCCCCGCCCTCTGCCTCGCCACCCTCGCCTCGCCGCGGCCGGGCTCGGGCTCGTCCTCGTGGGCTGCAGCCTCGAGAGGCTCGCCGACGGGGCATCTCACCAGCCCGTTCCTGAACGCGCCGGCGCCTTGTCCTCCTCCGCGAACACCTTGCAGCTGCCGGAGCACGCGTCGCACGGCACGAACCGCGCCCCGCCGCAGAGGATGCAGGGGTCCTGTGCGCCGACCAGTGCCGCGTCACAGGCCTGGAGGGCGGCAGCCAGCTCCCCGGACTCGTGCAGGCGGCAGACCTCCTCGTCGCCGCCTAGGTGCCGGCCGTCCGCGAACACCTACGGGAGCGGCGGCGGCCGGGCGCCTCCGCCGCCGAGCGCCTCCAACTGCATGATGATAATTGGGCTGGGAGTGTGACTGGGAGTGGAGAATGATAGGTGGGGTCTAGATGTCAGTTGGAAAAATGGAAGCCCAATTTACTCAATCTGCTGGAGTGGAGGCCCATATTTGGGTGACTAAAATTTAGAAGTGGACTTCTAAGTGGACATTTGCTCATCCAAATTTAGCAGTCTTACTGGAGTTGCTCTTAAAGCTCAAAATTGACGCTCAAGCATGATCATACTGAGCTAAACAAAATATCCATTCCCGTAACGAGCAGGGAGGGAGATGATCTTCTGGCTCCGCGTTCTGCTCTACACATTCTAAGGGCACCCGCAGAGGTGTAGAGAGCATACTCTCTATAATTTTAGCCACATCAGCTGTAGAAAGCGCTGTCGACGAGTCATCCAAAGATTTGCCTATAACACGTTTTCCAAAGAGCTCGTGGACCCTACAAGTCAGTTATTTTTTATTAACTTCCAACCACACCTCTCTCTGCGCTCCGGAACTCTGCCTCCTTGACATCTCTGTGGAACCCTCTCAGCTTCGGGCCGCGAGCTGGCGACTCTCGCCACGGCCAACGACACTTGATTCTCTCTCATCACTTCTCTTTCGTACGTGGAAGTTCTGTAGAGTGCTTGTAGACCCGCTGCGGCTGCTCTAAAGAATCATGCTAAACATTGTGATGTTTACGGACTCCATTCAAAACTAAAGTAGGATTGCCTCGCATTCACATGTCACTACAATGTGTTATTCTCTCCGTTCCATTATAGGTCGTTTGACTTTTTTTTATCCTAAGTTTGACCACTCGTTTTATTAAAAAAAATTGTGCAAAATATCACTTTTTTTTATTCTGGCTTGCTTTATAAATACAAGTTGTTCAAGAATAATTTAAATTTGACTATGTTTGCACATTTTTTTAAATAAAACGAGTTGTCAAACTTGAGGTTAAAAAAGTCATAAATTTTGAAATATCAATTTGAAAGAGATGATAGAAGCGGAAGTTCATTTTGGCATGGTATTAAGAAATGGAATCATAAATAGCGCCCCCAGTCTATCCATCGCATTCTGCGACTTCAACTGATTCTATCGCATAAAGGCTGCCGCGCGCGCCTGGGCGCAGCAAACCAAAATATGTTTTTCTTTTTTTTTTCGTTTCAAAGTGGGCTTCATGAAGCTTGTTGGGCTGAGGGCATTAATTTTTTTCTTTTTGTTTCGATTGTTCTTAAATATTACGGGCTTCTCTCGAGTGCTTCTCTCTTGTGGGCTTCATAGCACGGGTTTTATTTTGGACTTGTCCTTTTTTACTTTAGAATGTTCCGTTGGAACATTTCCGAATGTTCCTTTAAATTTGTAGAATGTTCTTGATAAAAAATATTCATGAACATTTTAAAAATTTCGGGAACATATTTGAATGTTCCATTTGAAGTATTTTAATGTTCCTAAACATTCTTCTTAAACATTCAAAAAGTTCCAGAACATTCAATAAACATTTGAAATCATTTCAGAATGTTTGTTGGAACTTTGTAAAATGTTCCAGAACATTCAAAAAGTTCCCAAGGTATTTTGTAAAACATTTCAAATTGTTTAATTGGATATATTTGAGAACAAGTCACAAAAAGTTCCCAATGTATTTTGTAAAACATTTCAAATTGTTCACGAGAAAATGTTTCATTGGAGCTTATGAAAATTTTCGTGGACTATTTTAAATGTTCCTAGACATTTTAAAAAGTTCCATAACATAGCTGTAAAATATTTAACTTTTAGTAAATATTTAGAATTTTTGAAAACATTTCACAGTGTCCCTTGGAACTTTGTAGAATGTTGCAGAACATTCAAAAAAGTTCTCAAGGTATTTTGTAAAAAAATTCAAAATGTTGAATTAGATATATTTGAGAACAACTCACAATGTTTATTGATAAATTGCCACAAAACATTTCAGAATGTTCTTGAGAAAATGTTCCATCAGAAATATTTAGAATTTTTGTGAAAAATAGTTTTGGAAACTTTTCACAGTGTTTCTTGGAACTTTGTAGAATGTACCAGAACATTCAAAAAGTTCTCAAGGTATTTTGTAAAACATTTCAAATTGTTGAATTAGAAGAAGTCACAATGTTCTCGGGGGGGGGGGGGATGTTCCATTGGACCTTTTGAAAACGTTCTTGAACTAGTCTAAAATTTCCTAACCATTTTAAAAAGTTCCATAACATTTTTAAGTGTTCCTAAACATTTTAATATGTTCCAAATATGTTTTGGAATATATTTGTAAAATATTTCATAACCATTGGACCTGGAAACCCTTCTGCGATAGGTTCGCTTGTAGTAGCGCGCGAAGAATAGATTCCACGAGCTCTCCCACATGGGCATATCCGGGCAGATCTATTCCTAGCGTGGGCGAAGATGCACGGACATGTCGCAGGACCAGCGGGTTACACCCCACCTGGCGCGCGGCCTGGACCCTTCGTGGGCTGAAACGTGAAACGAGGCGGAGACGGAGGCCCGGTTTTCCATTCGTGTGTTCCGCTCGTCGTTCATTCTGATTTTTTTTGGCTCCTGAAATTTCTGTGAAACATAATGCAAAGTTCTGGGTACATTTGTGTAACAAGAGAAGAAGTTTTGGAACATTTTTCTAAGTTTGAAATAACATAACTTTTTATACAGTTTGGAACATTTTAATTTTTTCATACTTTTTGAAAAGTTCCAGCTATGTAGCAAGAGATGTTTTGTGGAACATTTTTTTTATGTTTGGATTGACAGAACTTTTCGTGCAGTTTGGAACATTTTAAATATTTTTCATACTTTTTCAAAAGTTCCAGCTATGTAGCAAAAAAATATTTTGTGGAATAAATTTCTAAGTTTGAGAATGCCAGAACTTTTTGAAAAGTTTAGAACATTTTGAACTGTTTCTATGATTTTTTACAGAACAAGAGAAGAAGTTTTGGGAGTCTTTTAAAATTTTGGATTTAAAATTTTGGAATTACAAATTTTTTTTTACAGTTCGTAACATTCTACACAGTTCTATTATGGAGTGTTAAAAGAAATTTAAAGTGGATTAGCATCTGCGGTAGTCAGCCATGGCAGCGTCGTATTTACTGGGCCAAAATGAATGAAACAACAGTTGGGCGAGCGCTCTTCTGCGACAGCATGACGTGCGCGCGACAAATAGATGCCCCCTTTGCACCATTATTATTATTCCTAACAATGGCCATCAAATTCCAAAGAATCAAATTCGCGCCATTATTCCTAACACACCCTGATGAATCGACTCGCACCATCAACATCCATTACTCTCCAAAGGAGAAACCAATCCACTCCACGCGATCTTGCCGGTCTTCTTTTTCCAACTTCACAAGCGGTGTATACACAATTCATCATTTAAGTTTGTTAGAATTCTCCTCAATTACCCATGTGGTATTAATCACATCATAACTCCCTAGCACTCTCACTCGTGGTCTTTTAGTCCTCAATTCATCATTTAAATAAGTGAACCTATGCCAAATATTTCAACATTGCAAACCACTGCATAAAAGTGTAGCCCATCTGAACATTTTGGCACGGGCGATGGGAATCACGTTTAACTCGAGCATTGGTTGTCCTACTCTTTCTTTTTTCAGTCCGTAAAATGAATAATGAAGAGGTAAAACGTGCACATGAATTATCATTGTTTTCTACTCGGAGTCGGATGCTAAACACGTCGATCTACACAAGAGCAAACGAGCTCGGCCCTTGATTGACACAGAGGAAAGAGCTAAACAAAGCCGGCGATCACCAAGACGGCCTCGGCCCGGTCCCGAAGCCCTCGCCTCGCCATGGCGGCCGCCGAACGCCGCCCGCACGTCGTCCTGTTCCCGTTCATGGCGCAGGGCCACCTCGCGCCGTTCCGCTGCCTGGCGGAGCTGGCCCGCCGCGCGCGCCCCGGCGCCCGCGTCACCGTGGTCGCCACCCCCGGGACGGCCGGGCCGCTCCTCGCCAGCCTCGCCGCGGACGGCCTCGGCGGCGACGTTGGCGTCCACGCGCTGCCGTTCGACCCGGCCGGCCACGGCCTCCCCGCCGGCGCCGGCACCACGGCCGGCATCGGCTCCCACCATCTCATCAACCTCTTCGCCGCCTCCGAGTCCCTCCGCCCGGCGTTCCGGCACCTCGTCGCGGGGCTCCGGGCCGCCGACCCCGGCGCCGACGTCCACGTCATGGCGGACATGTTCCTCGGTTGGACGCTGGACGTCGCCCGCGAGGCCGGCGCGTCGCACTCCGTCCTGCTCACCACCGGCGGCTACGGCGCCGCGGTCTACTTCTCGCTGTGGCGCAGCGTGCCGCTCCCGGCGGACGACGACGCGTTCCCGCTGCCGCCGTTCCCGGACGTCACCGTCCGCCGCTCCCAGCTCACCGACCACCTCGCCGCGGCCGACGGGAAGGACGCGTGGTCCACCTTCGTCAGCAAGCAGATCGCCGCCCTCGCCCGCACGGACGCGCTGCTCGTCAACACAGCGGAGAGCCTCGAGCCCAAGGGGCTAGCGATGCTCCGGCAACTCTTCGACGCCGTCCCGATATACCCCGTCGGCCCGCTGCTCCGCGCCACGCCGCCGGCGCCGGGAGCGGAGAGCGGCGGCGCCATCTTGGCCTGGCTCGACAAGCAGCCTCCGGGCTCCGTGCTGTACGTATCGTTCGGGTCGCAGTACACGATCGGCGCGTCGCAGATGATGGAGCTGGCAGCGGGGCTGGAGCGGAGCGCGCACAGGTTCGTGTGGGGGATCCGGCCGCCGGCGGGGTCCGACTGCGACGACGTCAACGGCGAGTTCCGGCCAGAGTGGCTGCCGGAGGGGTTTGCGGAGAGGGCGGAGGCCGGCGGGCGGGGGCTAGTGGCGCGGTGCTGGGCGCCGCAGGCGGAGATCCTGGCGCACGCGGCGACGGGAGCGTTCCTTACGCACTGCGGGTGGAACTCGGCGCTGGAGGGCCTCGGCAGCGGCGTGCCGCTGCTCGGGTGGCCGCTCTCGGCGGAGCAGTTCTACAACGCCACGGTGCTGGCGGAGGAGATGGGAGTGTGCGTGGAGGTGGCGCGCGGGGCGCGCGCCGCGCTGAGCGCGGAGGAGCTCGCGGCGGCGGTGGAGGCGGTGCTTGGCAACACCGTGGAGCGCGCCGGGATGAGGCGGAGGGCGGCGGAGATGAGGGAAGTGATCGCGGCGGCGAGGGAGACCGGAGGCGGCAACGGGTCGTCGCTGAAAGTGATGGAGAAGTTCTTCGCCGACGTCGTGTATTGTTGATCTTGTTTTGGAGTTGACGTATGTTTCTTGTTTTTTTTTGACACAGCATGCGAATGTACCTGTATTAAACTGAGATGTACGGTACAAAGACCCAAACGCATACGCGTACAGGTACACAAAGGCAGGATACAGAGTACACCTGCTCCACCATACGTTTTACACAAAGGCCCCTAGAAAACATGAAAATTACAACCAAACCCCTAGAACCTCTGTGAATCCGACTCCGCCGTCGCCGAGCATCGCCAGCCACCGCCGGAATCGATCTCCGCGAATCCATGGCCCGCCGGAATCCCGTCGCTGCGAAGCTTTGAAGAGAGCCGCAAGAAACACTCGCCGCGAACGGTGAGATGAAGCTACCGCGGGAAGTCCATCGATCGGGGACGCACCCCGAGCCCCGGTGGCCTTGGAGCCAGATCCGCCGGCGACGACCGGAACCGCCGCGAGAAGCATGGATCTGCTCCACTCTCCTGCTTTCCACTAATCCCGAAGTATGCTCTGTATCCACCAAGCAAAAGGCCGATGAACTCACCTCCACTGAAGGGCGATGAGTCGCCGGCAGAGAACATCTCCTATACGACGGCTCCACCACGGGAGCACAACCTCCACGGACCCACCCGAGCCGCCGGAGAGAAGCAGCACAAGGACGGGGACGAGTCCGAGAGGACTTATTCCGACACGTCGCCGCCGCCTCCGCCTCGCCGTCGACGCCTGGACACCGACCCCTAGATCTACTAGGACCTAACCTACCTTTGCCGCACGGTCGGAGCCCGGCGGTCTCCGCCCCCTCCCGACAGCCCTGAGGCCATCGGAGGCGGAGGAGACCGGCGACTCCGCCGGCGGCGACCACGACCCCCTTTTTCGTCCCTCTCAAACAGTAGCAGACGCGAGAGCTTTCCAGAGGCGAGGTTTTTGGTCTCGGGAATTTGGGGGGAAGAAGAACCGAAGAAGGGAGGGGACATGTTTCTTGTTGCTAATATTCGTCAGCATATATTTTGCTCCTCTATTTATTTCTTTGGATCGAAGTACCCTCAAAGTCTTGGGCTGGAAGTCCATCCAGCCCAGTACTCCACGGCCCACTTGGACATCATGATATGGTGGGCCTAATCTAGCCTGTGGGCCCAGACGGAATCCTCCAGAAGGTTCACGTGAACAACAAAACCCTAGCCACCCACCCCACGCCTTCAAATAAGCCCACCAGCGCCGCAACTCGCCTGTCTTCCTCTCCGATCCGTCGTAGCCGCAGGTGAGTGCTCCGCCGCCGCCGTCTCGGCGGCTGGAGCCTGCAGAGTAGGGAGCTGCCCCTCTCTTCTGTTCCGCTCTCGTCGTGGGTTTCGTCCCCATTCTTTTTCTGTTGGTTTTTTTCTCTCTCCCTGCTGCGTTGAGCCGGAGCTGCTGGTTGGCGTTTCGCTGGATCGGCGGCGCGGAGCCTGAGCTTGCTAGCATGGCCGAGCGCCTCCCGAGGCCAGCCACACGGATCCCCGGAGTCGATCATCTGACCGAGCGTCTCCTTGCCCCCCACGGATTCGCTCTTGTCAAGATCTGATACATTCCCCAATTCATATTCAAATTCCCAGCGGAGCAGCTCGATTTCTTTCCTTTTTTTTTTTGGATTTTGTTGCTGGTGGGTGTGGTCTGAGCAGCTGGTGATGTGGCGCCGGGGACGGCTCCGGTTCCCCGGCCGCCTCCCATACCCAGCGACACCGACGGAGCTCGCCGCGTCCTGGCAGCCATCGTCACATCCACGGGCGGGCTCGGCTTCCCGATTCGGGGCCCGCCCATGCCCCGGCTGCTACATATACGAATACGAGCTCGTTCACGCGATAAGATTCGTTGCCGTAGCACGCCGTGAGGTTTCCTCTCTCGATTCGAAGGGAGAAAAAAGAAATCTGGCTTCTCCTGCTGTGGATAGGGGGCAGATTGGTTTCTTGCTCGCGGAATCGAACCCAGGTGTAAGTCAGGTGGCGGCGCGACACCCTACCCCTACTCCGGGGAGGATGAGCCGCTACAGTTACACGCCTGGGAGACGAACCCCCACCGGGGGTGCCCTTTCGTTACGCGCGCCGCGGCGAATCCCAATCGCGGCACGCGTACATCAGGGTTCCACATTTTGGATGCGAATTCGGATGCGATATTTTGGATTTGGGACTGATTTTTTTTTTTTTTGCGGGTGGATTTGGGCCTGATTTGTTTGAGTGGATTTGGCATGGTTTGTCAGCAGAATCAAAATGAACTGGGCTCGGTACGAATCCGGTGTCTGTAAATGGAAGATGCTAATCCGTGATTGTTCGTGTGTAATCCAGGCAGAATGAGTGCCGTCCTTCCTTTGCTCGTAAAGATGACGTTCATTAGTGATCCAAATTTTAAACTTTATTATTCTGTGAGTTAAAAATAATCTCTGAATAAGGAACAATGTTTTGTGGAAGCTGCTCCTGCCATTTTTTAATAAGTTTATATATTGAAACGACGATGTAAAAAAAACAACGAATTAAAGATGCCGGTAAACAAATGGTTGTCCTGACTCTCAAACGAATGCTGGAATACCTTCCGGCATCAGAATACGTTTATTTCTCTACATTCATTTTTTTTTTGAACGGACACATCTTCGGATTTGATTGCATACCCAACTCCTGGGCCCTTTGCTTGTGAAATGCGGGCCCTTCGCTTGGTGAAATGCGGAATTTTTTTAAATAATATTATTTTAATAGTTAATCATAGAAATAAATAGTGAAATAGAAAAATTGCAAAAATAGTAGCCAATCGGCTTGGTTACTTGTCGGCTACTTCGTGGCCGGCCATCGTGGTACCTCGGGACCGTGCTTGGGGGGCTGTCGGCGCCGAAAGGCCTTGTCGGCCTTTGAATGGCCGACAACATTATTTTGTGCCAATAGCCTAGTTGGTTCGACGGTCCAGTTTAGCCGACAGGCCTGTTGGCTATTGGGGAGCCGACAGGATCTAGTCGGCCTATGGGGAGCCGATAGGTCCCTGTCCCCCTTTGTTGCCGACATGGCTGTACCTTTTGACTGCCTATACATACACGTTCACAGAGCATTCCTGAGCATGAGATTTTCATTGAAATAAATATGTGTTATAGCCGGCTATTCAGAGAATGATGCATGACTTCATTACGAACGAGAACAACTTCCAGAACTACAACGAGTACAAATACAAAGCACGCAGAACCAAAATATTACATAGGGAGCCAGAAAAGGCTTTCGAAACAAACACGCAATATATTGGTCGGGAAGGAACCTAACTTATTCAAGACACATGATATTGCTTTGTCACAGTAGGACTGATCCGAATGAAACGGACCAGTACGACGTCCATCATTCACGGCCACTGCCATTGTCAGGTTTTACTTTGTCAATGCCAGACTTGCATACATCATCATGCACCTTCTTCAACGACGTCACATATTGCTGATCACGACGATTGATAGAAGTGTCAATCCACTAATGGAAATAACAGAAATGAGTATTCGTTTTTTGAAATGCGTGCTTTCATAAACAAGAAACGAAACAAAATTGTTAGAAAAATTCAAAAAAAAAATAGACAAATATATTAAAAAAATAGTTATACCTGTGATATTTCACTTGCCTTTTGGACTTCCTCAATATTCTTACAAGACCAATATATCTGGCCAAAAGTTTCGTACTAACGAGATATGTTGGGAACACAACGCATCTACCAATAGCAATAGAGTGGCTCTACACCTTTCGATCATACCTTGCAATCCGTAACACATCTAGTTGGATCGTTAGGAGGGCCTCCTAAATGCGCCTCCATTTCCCGACGTATAGCTGCCCTAGATGAGGAGCTCATAACGATTCCAATATGTTCGAAGGTAAATGGTCTCTACTCTGGACAACAACATCATCGCCTTTTATACACGCAACACTGCCTCCATCGTCCTTTCAAAAAGCGACGGAGTCACGAGCTTACAACACCGAAGGACTCAGGATGTAATCATATCGAAATAGTATTGTAAATAGTGACTTCCCATGTAGTGATGTCCTTTCAAACAGCGATGGTGTCACGAGTTGAAGCACGCCGAAGTCTATCATTTAAGATTCTCAGTGACGTTTCACGTCAATAGTTTTATGTCGGATTGTTAAATGTGATCACAAAAATTTAAATTGGATACTTAGCATTGGATGATTCTGCATGCTACTCGGTGTGCAGGCAAAGACATGACCACTCACTGCTCCGCACTTTTGCGCTAGCACGCTAGGCACGGACAAGAGCACTCACTAATTCGCACTAACGCTCTCGTTGCCTAGGCTCGGACGTGACAAGTCACTGGTCCGCGCTGCTGCGCTAGCACGCCATGCACAAACAAGAGCAATAATTGATTCGCTGCCCAGGCACGAAAGTGACAAGTCACTGGTCCGTAGTGCTACACTCGCACGCCTTGCACGGACAAGAGCACTAATTGATTCGCACTGCCGCGCTCGCTGCCAATCCACTTTCGTGGACGCGACTAGTCACTACCGCACACTATTGCACTCGCACGCCAGGCAATGCGATGACCACTCGCAAAATATGTACAAATATCGGCACGATAAAACTTCCACCCCACAGGACACTCCCCGAAAGCACGCAGCCGCACAACACAACCACCACATATCTGCACGATGTCTCCCTCAGGATCGACCGACATCCCATGGAACAAGGTGAGGGAACCAGCGCTTGAAGGAATGCAGGTGCCTATGTGCTTCTGAAGTTCCTTATGCAAGCTCATGAAGTTAAAGGTTTTGGGCGACTTCTTCGGAATGAGGTTTTTTTGGTGCGAGAACTACGCGCACGACCCGCCGAAGCATAGCGGCCAGGATAAACCTAAGGTACGACATGAATGTAATGTTTGTAGTTACGGATTTGACAGCAACTTCTAACTTGCGTTGGAAATTTCATGCTGTGGGTGGACACGGAGCAGACCCAACAAGATAAGGAGTGGGTTCAACTTCAAGCAAGGTGGGCTACGGAAAGGTGGCAACAAATGTTGCACGAGGAAGAGAAAGAGGAGAAGCGCAAGAAAGAGCAAGAAGAGGTCCGCAAAAGGATTCAGGAAGTGGAGCGTCAGGAGGCGGAGGAACGGGAAGCGGATAGGGAGAGGAAGCGAGAGAGGGCACGCCGTGCAAAGGAAGCAGGGCCCGATGCAATTATGAAGGGAAAATATCCTCGGTGCACTCAGTAAATCACAAGAGTTGTAGTCCCGGCATTTTATTATCCCTAAGGCATGTTAGGTTTAGTTTCAGCACGAGGCTATCGTGTTCACATGCCACTGCACTTCGTTGATCAAGTTTACCATTTCGGGCAAAGGACTTTTGTGTCATGTTACCGTAGTAGTAGAGATGCAATGATCCGATGCAAGCTTAGCTATCTCACCAGCATTTGTACTTTGTAATAGGAGCCGGGAATTTATGGATCATTTCCTACTTCATTATATGATTTTCAGAATACTCGAAGGTCGCGTGACTGAATTGAACATGATATAGGGAATTTAAATTACACAATTGTCGGTACCTCTGGACTAGGGTACCCCTCTTGCTATGCCAAGACTCGCGTAGTTATCCATGGCTGCGCCCTAAGGAACTGGGCAGCCGGACCCCTGGGGTCCGGCTCCACATCACCAGACCAACGGTCCCGGACCCGCTTCCCGCTCAGGGATGGGTCCGGTGTCGCCACGTGGCCCGGAGGGTGCTCAGGGCCACAATGGCCGGGGGCCCCGGACCTCCCACTGGGTCTCGGATCCCCATATACTATCCGGACCCCTCTCCGGGGAGGGAGCAGACACCCCTCCTGGGGGGTCCGGAGCCACCATGTGTCCGCGGGCGTAGGCATGCGCGCGCGGCCACCAAGCTTCCTCGGGAAAACTCGCCCACCTACCTCATTCAGTACGGGAGACGTTAAGTGCACTCAGCCACAGCAGAGCCCGAGGAGACATTTGCCAGGCTGTACTGTTGATCGCGCGTTACCAAGGCACTCAGAACAGCCGTTGGCACCACACCACGCGTGCCAGTCTGCTACACCAGTTAGACACGACAGCTCGGCGAACGGAGTATCATAACAATTATGCGGAAGACCCAACAGTCTACGCCGCAACCTACACTGCCTCAATGAGCGCCTCACCGATGGGACACGTGAAGACTCCCCCCAGGAAGTCTGCAGTGCGATGAAGCGTATCCAGAAAGAGATTCTCAACCACTGTAGCGCCATTAGTAGCGTACTATACATCCTTGTTGGGCCCACCTGTCGGGGTCCAATGCCTGTGTACGCGTCCTCCTTACACTATAAAAGGGGGACGCCCGCTAGAGAAAGACTCAGGTCCAAGGAGGGACTGAGAAGCAGAGGATAGACTCATCCACAGACACAAGAGCAATATATCTCTCAGTGGACGTAGGGTATTACGCTCCGGCGGCCCGAACCACTCTAAATCCTCGAGTGTTCTTGTGTTCTTGCCCCTTGAGTAGATCTGAGGGATACCTTGCACTCCTCGAGTAAACACCCTCTGGGTTAGGCGGGTGCATTCCACCACCCGGCTGTGGCGTCACTCCTAGAGCCACGACATCTGGCGCCGTCCGTGGGGAGTGCGCAAGCGTTGGCCAGATCTTCGCTCGCCTCCTGGCTTCTGAGGTTGAGCTCATCCTCTGCAACGACGACGAGAAGATGAAGGGTGGCACGACGTCACCTACGCCGCATGCCCTGACGCCGAGGCAGCAGTGTCCTCGGTGCGGTGGCGCACAGCAGCGGCACCTGCTATGCGTCGCCACTGCGACACCTCAGAGCCGTGCCGATGGTGCGCAGGGGCGACGCCTGCTGCGCGTCGCCCTGCGGTATCCCGGTGTCGGCTCAAGGTTTTCTCTCAAGCAACCACCGGGGGCCCCCTGCGGCGGCACGACGTCGGCTCAAGGTTTCCTCTCAAGGTGGAGCTGGAGCCGACGGCTGTGGCTCGGGAATGATGTCTGTCGCCTTCCCCCTCGCCTGGCTCGGGCCTCCCTTGGTGCTGCTGCAGACAGGCGGCAACCTCCACCGCAAGGAGCGGGGGGCCTGTGCCAGCACCAAAATGGAGCCGGCGAACGACCGCCCTTCTCCACGCTCCGTGCTCGTCCAAACGATCACCCATCCATCCGCTGTGCCGGGGTGTCGGGCTGGCTCCCGTCGGCAGCTGGCAACAATAGGGCCACTCCCACTCAAAGCCAAAGAAGTTGTTCTCATGCAAACTAATCATGAAATAGTTCTTGTGCAAAGGAGGGCCCTGCAAGCTCCCGAGGTTATGCTGGATGATGTTGTATAAGCACGTCCAGACTGCCTTCACCCCCAACAACTGAGGAATCTCCAAGGTGGCAGTTCCACTCCGACTAAGGGCGTGCATGCCTCACAGGGCGACGGCTGAAGGTTAACATTAGATAGGATTGAGTGTATTTCTCCTTTGTAATAATGTGGTGCCTGCGTGTGGTCCAGAGCGGTAAAGGTCCGCCCTTGTAAACCCGACCTCTGGCTTCATCGCACAAACAGGCGACACCAGCAAGTGGTCCAGAGCGGTAGAGGTCCGCCCTCGTAAACCCGACCTATGATGTACACCACAAATCAAGAAATAAAGGAGATTTGCTTTCTCAGTCTTATCTTTACATTAACATAACAGCACTCGCCTGATCAGCTTGCATTTTTCTTCCTTCCATGTCGAATCCTTTTTTCGCTAACAATCCAAATTGAGTTAATGGCTAGTGGTCAGGTTGGAATACTCCTTCTAGCTGGAAAGCAGTTCGGACCCCTAGGAACCTGCTCAGGAGAAGTGGTGCCCGTATCCTGGGGAAGAGAAGCTCCGCGTAGCTTAGCCTGGTATTGTACTCTAAGCCTACGTACTTCACTGCCCTGTTACAAATCCCCTAGTATCCGAGACTGCTGTTCCTAGAGGTCCCAGGCTCCTTTCTAGTATAAGGCTTGGTTTTCTGTGCCATACCACTAGGTCCGGATACGTATCTCGATGGATCGATAGCGACAGTCCAAGTCCACTCTGGTGGCCCGCTCCGGCGGAGACCGCTCGCCACGGTCGCTCCAAGTCCACTCCGGTGGCCCGCTCCGGCGGAGACCGCTCGCCACGGTCGCTCCAAGTCCACTCCGGTGGCCCGCTCCGGCGGAGACCGCTCGCCACGGTCGCTCCAAGTCCACTCCGGTGGCCCGCTCCGGCGGAGACCGCTCGCCACGGTCGCTCCAAGTCCACTCCGGTGGCCCGCTCCGGCGGAGACCGCTCGCCACGGTCTTCTGAAGCCGGGTCCGGGGAAGTGGTGCTTGCTCCCTAGGCAGTTCGAGGTCCGTGCAGCTGCTTTGCTTGGTTCCGTACCCTAATCCTGCACCTTCGCCGCCCTATGGAGGGCACTCCAGTACCTGAACCTGGCAGCAAAGTCCTATGGCCTTGAAAGGATCCCGAGCACTTGCTCTCAACATGAGCATGACAACGCAATCAGGATTGCGTCACGATAATGGCCCCACCTGCGGGTTCGTACCTCCCCTGAGGTGGGCCCGGGGGCCACTGTCGGTACCTCTGGACTAGGGTGCCCCCTCTTGCTATGCCAAGACTCGCGTAGTTATCCATGGCTGCGCCCTAACGAACTGGGCAGCCGGACCCCTGGGGTCCGGCTCCACATCACCAGACCAACGGTCCCGGACCCGCTTCCCGCTCAGGGATGGGTCCGGTGTCGCCACGTGGCCCGGATGGTGCTCAGGGCCACAACGGCCGGGGGCCCCGGACCTCCCACCGGGTCCCGGATCTCCATATACTATCCGGACCCCTCTCCGGGGAGGGAGCAGACACCCCGCCTGGGGGGGTCCGGAGCCACCACGTGTCTGCGGGCGCAGGCACGCGCGCGCGGCCACCAAGCTTCCTCGGGAAAACTCGCCCACCTACCTCATTCAATACAGGAGACGTTAAGTGCGCTCAGCCACAGCAGAGCCCGAGGAGACATTTGCCAGGCTGTACTATTGATCGCGCGTTACCAAGGCACTCAGAACAGCCGTTGGCACCACACCACGCGTGCCAGTCTGCTACACCAGTTAGACACGACAGCTCGGCGAACGAAGTATCATAACACCTATGCGGTAGACCCAACAGTCTACGCCGCAACCTACACTGCCTCAACGGGCGCCTCACCGATGGGACAAGTGAACACTCCCCCCAGGAAGTCTGCAGTGCGATGAAGCGTATCCAGAAAGAGATTCTCAACCACTGTAGCGCCATTAGTAGCATACTATATGAAGCGTCCCCTCATAAGAGAGAACTTAAATGTGATACAAACATCAGTCCCAGGAGGCTGATGCCACATTTATTACATCAGATGGTTCATTACCATACAAACCTCCGAGGAGGACACTCGATACAGATGATAATAAAAAGTAACCAAGCTACGACATAACATCAGAGCGCGACCCACATGGGATCTAGCTCGGGCTCAGAGTACTACGTCAGCGAAATCATCTCGAACAGGGCCGGTTCCACAGGCAAGGTTGGGTGTAGAACGATAACCCTACTCGGCGTCATCTGGTACGAAGTCTGGGTCTTCCTCTGTAAAAAGTAAGAATGGGGTGAGTATAAACGTACTCAGCAAGTTCAACCACACCCACGGAGGGGGTTATATCAGAATAATGTGCACAGGTAAATCAAGGGTAAGGTTACGGTTTAATTTGCAGAAAGCTAAATTTTATGCAGGGGTTTGTTTAACCGAAAACATTTCAGAAACCAGTTTTCGTAGTAACACGGAGTTCAAGTTTTAAACTGCTACCGGACTCCCCGTCCGTCGTAGCACATGGCACAACTGCCGGACACAATTCCAAAACAACTCACGCTAGCCCAACCCAAGGAAACACTAATTATGTGACCACACCGTAACTCGCCCAGTACCGTGGGCACGGCTATTCGAATAGCTTTTAACTCTGCAGAGGTGTGCAACTTTACCCACAAGCGGGTACCACAACACGAGCACCGAAGTGTCGGTGTATATCCCGACATAGCCATTACCCACCTTAGCTAAACCTGACAAGCCATCACGGGATGCACCAAGGGGTCATCGACCGTTCACTTAGGTATAACCGGGCACATAAGTCACTCGGGGCTTATCCCTTCTCCTTAGTCACCCGTTGCTCTCAGCTCTCCTGATGGCTATCAAATTAACTAGTGGGATTTATGCTAAGCCGTTGCCCATTCAACGGTCGAGTGGTTTGCACGAGAGTGGAGTTAGGTGAGATGACACACCAACTCGGTCCTTAGACACGACAAGATGGATATCTCTCTTCTTTGCCCTGCCATCATGGCACGAGCACAAAAAATGGCAAATCCGTAGAAATGCCATCCATCCCGTCTAAACTTTCTTTATAAAAACACCACATTTATCCCATCCCACATACGCACACATTTTCTTTCTAAAATAAATCATATTATGAGTAAATTCCTAAGCATTCTAATATCGATTAACGTCCAAGCAAAATCAGACATTAATCTAGGTGGTCAAGGAATGGTTATAACAAATCAAGGGGTGGCTATCCAACCGTGTTTTCAGCAAGCAAAACATATGCAATTTTGTAAAATAGGCCAATAGGTTGTGTTTATAAAAACTAGGACAAAACATGCATCAAAGGGCGGGATTGAACTTGCCGTCTTCGTAGCCTTCGGGGAGGTCCTGTCCTTCGGGCTCGGGGTCGTGGATCTGATCTTTGTTCGTGGGCTCACAGTACTGCTCGTCAATGGGCTCTCCTTCACTCACACTGTGGTCTAAGATACAAACAAACAAACACACAATCAGGACCAAGAAATAAAAGTTTTATCGTTGAGCTCGAATCAGAAACACATAAGATATGGAGTACAGAGTAATATTTTTGGGTGGATCCCTAATGGCATGGTCAAAACTATGTTATGAGAGGCATGGTAAAGTTTTAGGTTGATCCGAGGTCGTTTGGCACATGAAATGATAGGTTACATAAAGGGTTAGGGGTTAAATCAGGGTCCAGGGGCCTATTTGTAATTAAATTTAAGAAGGCAGGGGCTTGGTTTGTATTTTAGAAATTATTCGGATTATTCTAAAAGAGTCAGGGGTTTATTTATAACTATGTTTATATGGGAGGAGGGTTTATTTCGAAATATATTAAAGAGAAAGGTTTTATTTGCAAACATGTTAAAAGGTGGAAGGGTTTTCGAGTAAATAGAGGAAGGGCCAGGGGGTTATGGGCAAAATGCCCTGCCCTCTTCCTCCCCCGCGATGGGAAACAGGGGACGGAGCCGGCGCTCGGCGGCGGCGCCAAATCCGGCGGCTCGGGGGCTCGGGGTGGCTCCGGGGTGAGGGAAACGAGAGAGGGGAAGGAGGTGGGTCGATTCCCGGCCGTGGCTCGGCCAGAGGCGGCCCGAGGTGGCCTAGCCACGACGGCCGGCGGCAGCGGGCGGCGGTGGCACTGGGTCGGCGGCTCAGAGGCGTGGTGGCGGTCATGGAGGTGGGGAAGAGCACCGGGGAGCTCCGGGGAGTCGATTACTCTGCTCACCTTGGGCAGGGGTGACGCGCAGAGGCGGGGCGACGGGAGGGGGGTGGCGGCGGCAATGGCGGATGGTGGTGCTAGGAGGCAGCGGGCGGTAGCGGCCGGGGATGCGGGGCTCAGGGGTGGCGCCGAGCCCCTTTTATAGTGGGAGTATGGCGGTGGAGGTGGGAACGGGGCAGTGGCGGCGTCAACGGCGGCGCTGTGCCAAGGTCGCCGGCGTTGTACGTGCACAGGGTGACGGCGCATGCGGCGAGGCGGGATGGGACGCGTCGGGCAGGCAGCGACCCGGTGCAGGCGGTGTTGTGCGGCCGTCAATGGTGGCGGTGTGTGTGTGCGCGGGCGGGCCGGTGTGCGTGCGCGTAGGCGGGCCGGTGCCGCGGCTCGGCGCACCGCGGCACGGCGAGCTCGCGTGTCCGGGCGTGGGCGCGGCCTACCTTGGCGTGGCGCGTCGCTCGGCCAGGGAGGGGAGGCCGGGGTGGAACACGCGGGCGTGCGCGGGTGGGAGCAGGGAGCGGCCGGGGTGGCGCGCGGGGTAGGCATGCGGGGACGAGCGGCGTTCGGGGCCGGCGAGCGCGTACCGCGTGCGCGTGCGCGCGTGGGGTCGGCGGCACGCGGCTCTGCAGCGAGGGGGCGAGGTCGGGGCCGGGCCGGGCGGCGTGCGCGCGGCCGAGTGGCTGCGGAGCAGGGGGCGAGGGGGAGGAACGCCGGGTCGGGCGGCGCTCGGGAACGGGGCAGAGCAGGGGGTGGCACGGTCGGGCCGCGCGGCAGAGGAGGAGGGGAGGAGAGAGGAAAAGAAAAGAAGAAAAAGGAAAAGGAAAAAAAGAGGAAAAATAGGAGAGAAAGAAAAGGAGAGGAGAGAGAGGGAAAGAGGAGGGAGGGAGAGAGATTCGCGCCGGATCCGCGGCGAGCGGTCGGCCATGCGCAGCGCCGATCACGCGTGCGCGGTCGGCTGCGTGCGCGAGCCAAGGGCGAACAGGGTGATGGATTCGGGTGTCGGGTCTTTCAGGGATCGGGAGGTTGGGCGGAAAAACTCCGAGCTCAATGATTAAAAGGCGGTTTTTTTAGCGAACGATTTGATTTGGTAATTTCGGGATGTTACACTATACATCCTTGTTGGGCCCACCTGTCGGGGTCCAACGCCTGTGTACGCGTCCTCCTTACGCTATAAAAGGGGGACGCCCGCTAGAGAAAGACTCAGGTCCAAGGAGGGACTGAGAAGCAGAGGATAGACTCATCCACAGACACAAGAGCAATATATCTCTTAGTGGACGTAGGGTACTACGCTCCGGCGGCCCGAACCACTCTAAATCCTCGAGTGTTCTTGTGTTCTTGCCCCTTGAGTAGATCTGAGGGATAGCTTGCACTCCTCGAGTAAACACCCTCTGGGTTAGGCGGGTGCATTCCACCACCCGGATGTGGCGTCACTCCTAGAGCCACGACAACAATATAGTGAAGTCAGCCTAGCGCTCTCCAGCCACGAAGTTCGCCACTCCAAGTGGCCAGCACTGCCTCCTTGAGATAATACGGCGACACGTATGTCCCCTCAATTCCTGCCTTCTCACGAGCAGCATACACATGTGAACAAGGAATGTGTAGCAGCTCTGGTTTGTTGCATGTGCACACACATTGATTTGTTTCTGGCCACAGCTTACATTCCATGGTCACTGTAGTATTGCCGATCCTCACACCCCCTTGTCTCGCACCGTCACCTCAAAAACATAATCCTGGTTGCCTATGAATTCGACTCGATGTAGCATCCCCTTGGCACTTATTTTGTCTAAAATCTTTGTCATTTTGCTGCAATATACCATTTGAGGATTTCACACTACGATTGAAGCTTCCTGAAAGCGTTCACGAAGATATGCCACTGTATCTCGAAGAATGCACTCAACATTTGCCACCAGAGGAAGTGAGCGGCATGCCTTTAGTACCCAGTTGTAGACCTCAGCAAGATTTGTTGTCATAATTCCGTGCCTTGATCCATCGGTATCTGCAATCAAAGCCCATTTCTCTAGGGGCTCATTTTTTATCCACTCGGAGAAGCATTTCACCAATCTTCCCCCCTTCCGTCTTCGTGCAGCGCGTGCAGGCTCGCCCTCAATTGGTTCTAACCCCTGCGGTTCCTCTTCATGTGCCATAACAGGTTTCTTACGAACATCCTCCATATGACTGGTTGTCAGCTTATCGAGAAGGGCCCATAATTCATCAAACTTGCAACGCTGATTCATTTTACACAATTTCTTGAAGAGATCCTCGAGACGCTGGCTTCGAAACTGTGAGTAAAAGTTTGCACCCATATGCCGCATGCACCACCGACTATGCAAGTCAGGCCAAGCAACGCCAACATTACGACCTTCCTGTAATTTCTTCGCAACTGATAGTATGCCCTTATGGCGATCATGGAGTACATACACATTTGGCCGCTCACAAACCACCGCCCGCTCCACAGCCAGCTTTCAGCATTTTCAGATTCGACAAAAGCAAAGGCAATCGGCACAACCTTGTTATTTGCATCCACCACAATGCAAGTGAGTATCTGACCTTTATACATTCCTGTAAGAAATGTACCATCGATGGAAAGAACTGGTCTGCAGTGTTTGAAAGTTTGAATCATGCAACCAAAGGACCAGAACGCACGCCTAAAAACTCTATCACCATTTGCATTTTGGTAGTCATCTATATCGATTATAGTTCCAGGGTTTCTACTCTGTAGTAGTGCCAGGAGATGGGGGAGGTGGTGGTACGAATCCTTGTACGACCCGAACCTCCACTCAAGCGCCTTCTGCTTTACTCGTCATGCCATGTCATATGATATTTCATAGGAGTACCTATTTGATATTGCAAGCATAATATGAAAAGGTGAGATGGAAGTCTTCTTCACAATTTCTCCATACAACACAGTAGCCACAAATTTTGCCGTCATGTTTTTGTGCTTCACAACAATTTCTGAAAGCTTGCACGAGTGGCCAACGACGATCGAGGCCACAAAGTTGCTCTCAGCCTTCGGCAGAAACCCTTGAACGCGCCAGGGACAACCTAGGGCGAGACACTTGACATCATAAGTGGTCGGATTGGTAACGACCACCTTGAATGGTTTCTTTTCTAAGAAAGACCACTTCTTAACAGCATTCTGCAAGTGCTTCTAATCATGAAACAATTGACCACTTGTGATCTTCATTTGATTGTACACCCAATTACTGTCATGGCCGTCATTAACCGTAAGCTCATCCATGGCAAAGTTGCCCCAATCTTCAGGGACGGTATCATCATTTTCAAATAGACGACCATCTCTTCCTTCAACAAAAGTTATGTACTCCTCATCATCTAGGTCCATTCGATCAACTATCGTCCCATCTAATTCCCTCTGATCAATAATCATGTGACCTCCGAAGTCCCAATTGCCACCTTCAGTGTCATGCTTAGCTTGTTGGTCGACTTCAGGCTGCGACTGCTGATCCTCTGCAACAGAATTTTCAGGAGGCCAATCGGTTTCAGCGACCACCTCAGCTGCAGGAACAACATGGCTACTCTCTCCTTGAGTTTCGTTAGCCAGTTGTTGCTCAACGAGCACAACAAGAGAGAATTTCATTTTGTTCGTAGCCATATGAACTAATGCACGCCAACATTTTGAGTTGCTCAACTCACATAATTCCCACCGCCAACCGTGCTCACGATGCCTTGAAACAACACCACTAACTTTTATGGTCCAGTGGCTTGGGTCCACTTGCAGAAAATTATGCATCCAACTTAACAGATCCGCATGTCATATGTGCAACGAATTGGTCACAATTGTATCTACGTACTGAAACTGACTCAAATCTACCCCGGAGTCACAATAATCGATGAATCCGTTGCCATAATGAACTCTTATATTTACTATTTCAGAACTCATCCTGCTACTGCATTAGATGATCGTACATTATATGGAACATCCAAAAACTTTTAATTTCTTTAATCCTAGAACGTTGCTGCTACAACTTTGATATATAATTCAAATCTCTTTCCTAGTATATTTGCATATGACCGAACCGCAAACAATTTACTATGTACTATAACATAGAACTCTGATTTCATTATATATATATATGCAATGACAATTTATTATCTTAATATAATTACTGGACATAACAATATAATGAAATCAATAAGCGATGGAGTTGTCGGACTGTGATTGCTACACTACACATCATCCACTGCAACCCTATAATACTTTATTGTAACTGTGATTAAAAAAGACTGTAATTAAATAAGACTATATTAAAAAATCACCTTTATGCGATGGAGTTGTCGGACTCGACGCGTTGAGCAAGCCGCCGTCCGCACCTTGCAGACGGGCAGCGAGGGACCAGCCGCGGCCTCGGCGCCCTCGGCCCCCGCAGCCGCCCACGGGCACGGCGGCGAGGGAGGGGCGGGCCCCCCCCTGCACAGCCCACGCGTGAGGGAGGGGCGGCGGCGCAGGCCGGGAGGAGCGGCGGCGGTGCAGCCAGGCAGGGAGGGGTGGCGGCGTCGCTGGCGGGGGCCGGCGAGGACCTTCGGCGGCGCTGGCTCGGGCCGGGGAGGGGCGGCGGTGTCGCGGGCGGGCCGGCTAGGGGCGGCGGAGGCTCGGGCGGGCCGGCGGCGGTGCTGCCGGGCGGGTGAGTGGCGATGGCAGCAGTAAAAGTGAATGGTCGGGCGGTGAAAGTCAAAGCCAGGTGGGGGGTCATGGCGACAGGCCTGTCAGCTCCCCACGAACCGACTAGCCTGTTATCGGGCCGATAAGGCATGTCGACTGTTCTGCGGCCGACAGGTCGTCTAATTGGGCCGACTGGGCTACACAGGCCGACAGGCCACGGTGGCGCTAGTTAATCTGGGCCCGTGCCAGGGTGGACCAACCAGTCGGCTCCTCAAGACCCGACTTGTCCTTGTCGGCTTCCAAAGAGCCGATATGTGTCCAGTCAGCTGTTGAGGAGCCGACTGGATGTTAGTTTTGTAATTTTTTATTTTGCTATTTATTTCTGCAATTAACTATTAAAATAATATTATTAAAAAAATTTGTGAAATGTGGGCGTGGGGACGGGCAATCGTATGATGCCATCAGCCGGGATTCGGATCCACCATTATATTTGCGACTTGACCTCAGCGCTGGCACTGTCAGCTGGATACTCTCTTCATTTCAAAATCTAGATCGTTTTGATTTTTCTGAATTCATATATTTTGCTATGTATTTGGACATACATTATATCTAGGTGCATAGCAAATAATATAAATCTAAAAAAGCCAAAATGACCTACATTTTGGAACGGAGAGAGTACATTGTATTTATTGTATGTATCTAGACATAAACATATATTTAGATGAGTAGCAAATTGACTTGTTCAAATGTAAAATGATAAAAGATACTTTCGAGGGGACGTGTAATTTACACATTTCTATTTACATGGATACAAACATAGTTGATGTGTGACCCTGTAATAGAGATCACCGTAAATTTGAATGAAATGGTTTTGGCTGAGTTGATTCTTGGTAGCATCACATGAATATAGGTTTTGGCTGAGTGCTTGGCAGCATCACATGAATATATTGCTCATACGTATAACTTTTTATCCCATTGCAACGCATGGGCATTCACCTAGTGTATCTAGAAAATTCAAAAAGATCTATATTTTGAAACCGATGGAGTACAATATATAAGTAGACTGAATGTTGAGATGCACAAGAGAGAAGAGGAGAGAGAAGTAGGCTTACGACTGATTTTAACACAAGAACTAAGAAATTTTGTAAGATAGACAAATGGACTATGTATTAATGTTGAGAAGTTAAAATATTGTACATGTGGACAAAAAGATGAGCCGCAAAGATTTTTGCATACAGTAATGAACTAAATCATTAGTCTTTCATCTCTGCAGTTCTCCTCTTAATTTGGGCTATGACGATGGTTGCTTGATCAGAACTCTCTGTAATCTCGTATCAGGCTGTGTTTAGTTGCAAAATCTTTCTCTCCAAACTTCACTATTCACCTATCACATCAAATATTTTGCCTCATGCATGGAGTACTAAATGTAGATAAATAAAAATAACTAATTGCATAGTTTTGATGTACGTTGCGAGACGAATCTTTTGAGCCCAGTTAGCCTATGGTAGAACAATATTTACCACAAACAAACAAAAAAATATTACAGTATGTTACAGTATCCGATGTGACTTTTTTTACATCTTTTTGCGGAATCTAAACACAGCCTTGTAATACTCGCACTCATAGGACGGGCCCAAATACCAAGAATGATGCTAAATTATATCTTATTACCCCTAGAAGACGGGAACATGTGGATCAAAAGCCACCACGTTCATTCCCGAGTTGCATCCTAAATTTTTTATTTGCATGCTACAGCTCCTATCCATTCGCGAGCCTTGTGCTGGATTTGCTGAGAATACTCCTTCCTTCCGTCCCAAAATAATCGCACTTTTGTGATTCAAATTTTATCCCAAAAAATATACACACATCTCATTTAATGACATCATTTAGTACTGGATAGTCGGTACCGGTCGGGAGCCCGGTATTAAATAGAGTTCCGGACCAGTATTAATAGCCCTTTTTCTAGCTGTGGGGTGTTTGGTAAAGTTCTACGCTTGTTTTGACTCGAGTCTTCGTGGTTTTTTTTCTTCCTTAATTTGTTGCCATCATTTACATGCCTTAGAATATTTCATAGTCATTCCTCCATTGTCGTTTGGATGGCTTGGAATCAATCCTTGAGAAACACATTAGTCCCAATGATTATATATCATCATTCAATCTTTAAAATTGCAAAGGACGTCTAAGAGGCTATTACACCTTAATCACAAAGTTTGAAAACACCATCCGAAAACAAACCTAAGGCATGTTGGAAGCAAAACAGTGCAAAGGAAACTTCTGCGGTGCGGTGATCTAGGAATATGCCTGCCTTATTTTTGCATGCATGGATGCAATAAGGACTAGGATATAGCGCGACCCGACGAGTCGCGCATACGGAGAGCGCGCGACCCCTTCACCTTCTTTCCGTCTTGCTACCTGCCCCACATAGGTATGTCTTTTTAGCATCTCCACGTAAGTATGTCTTTTTAGTATCAACATTCTGTGTAAAAAATATTTTATATTCGTACTACCTCCGTTTTGAAAACCGATTGCACCATTGTGTTCTACTCAATGAGAGGAATTGAACTAGATCCCACTTGCATATATTTTAAAGATTTTGCACGAGTGGCAAGTTGCTATTTGTTATACACATAAGTTGCCACAAAATGAAAGGTTTCGTACACATAAGTCGCTATACATATAAGATAAAAGTTACAACAAAAAATATTTTATTTATTGTCATAAAAATAAAATTGCCACAAAACAAAAGTTGTCATAAACATGAGTTGCTATACATATAAGATGTAAGTTATTACCTACAAAATCTATCATACACTCATACACAGAAGTTGTCGCAAAACAAAAGTTGATTTATACATAAGTTGTCACTATAGTAAGCCAATATACACATAAGTTGCTATAAAAAGAGAGAAAGTCATAACATAAGTTGCTACTAGTGCAAAATATCATCAAAATATATACAAGTTGGATCTAGTTTTGTAGATCTCGTTGTAATAAATACAATGACGTGATCGGAATTGAAAACGGATAATTTAGAGGAAAGTTATAATATTTTTAATTGGTGAAATCTGAAATAAAAAAGAGCATGGGCCGTGGGCAACGGCGGAGCTGGGAGGGGGCCGGCAGGGGCCATGGCCCCCCCTAACTTCTGAAATTTCGCAGAGGACCCCCTCTTCATTCTAGCCCAGCTACGAAGCCCAGCAGCCCAGCTACGAAACCCAACCGCCTGCAGCCTGCAACGATCAACCAAACAGCCCAAGAAAATAAATCGGACGCAGCCAACAGAAGAAAACGCGTTCGCCCTTCGCAGCGCTCGTCCTGGCTTCGACTCGAACCAGGCACCAGTGACGCGACGGCGCCGGCGGCCGGCTCACCTGCTCCAGCGAGATCGCCGCTCGCGCCGAGGATGGACGGCAGCCCCGGGTCGCCGTCGCCGGAGACGGACGAGATCGTCGTGAACCTGCCCACTGCTGCTCCAGAGCCTTGCGCCCAGCAAACGAATGTAAGGCTGCTCGCCCTAGTTATTCTCCTAAACCTTAAATCTTATTTCTGTATGGGAAAAGCTGAAATTGAGGTTTGTTATAGCAATAGGAATTATAGACTGATTTGTGGAAACTGATTGGGAGTAATCGTTTCAGGAAACCAAAGCAAAACCAAAAAGAAAGACACTTTTTTCTTTCTACAAGAAGGTGCCTACTGAAGGGGGCAGGGAAGATGGTTTGGTTGATCAAATTTCTCAATTAGATGAAACTCCAGTAGCAGCTCCAATTGTATTACATGATGAAGCGACACCTGCACCCAAAGTTCCGAAATTAAATTCAGATGGTAGTGTTTTGATTGTGGAACTGCGATCCTGGTTTACGAGGTCAAATTTGGGACTATCCTGTTAATGAACAAGATCGAGCTCGCAGAATATATGTTATGCTTGGCCCATATCAGTTTGTGAAGGATAAGTACCCATATTCTGGTCCAAAGTTGCATCCACGTTGCTTTCAAGCTCATTGGTTCAAAGAGTTTTCTTGGTTAGAATACTCACCTGCAAAAGATGCAGTATTCTGCTTTCCTTGCTATTTGTTTTCTAAGAAACCATGTGGAAGGGCAGGATCAGATGCTTTTACGATGAAGGGTTTTAAATCCTGGAAAAAAGTGAAAAGTGGAAAGGATTGTGCATTCTTATCTCACATGGGAAGTGATAGCAACTCTGCTCATAGTTACAATATGACATGTTACAATAATTTGAAAAATCAACTTGGGCATATTGATAATATGATGGAGAAGAGAACAACTCTAGAAGTCAAGAGGAATAGGCTTCGACTAAGAGTAACAATTGACACAATCCGGTGGCTGGCATTCCAAGCTTGTGCTTTTCGAGGACATGATGAATCTAAAGATTCAAAAAACCAAGGTAATTTTCTTGAGATGGTGAAGCTTCTAGCTGAATATGATGATGAGGTCAAGGCAGTTGTATTAGGCAATGCTCCAGGTAATGCAAAGTATACCTCACCAACAATATGCGTGGGTATGATGGTGCTAGCAACATGCGTGGAGAGTGGAATGGGCTTCAAGCAAAATTCATGGCAGAGTGTCCTTATGCATATTATGTCCATTGCTTTGCTCATCAACTACAACTAGCTCTTGTTGCTGCATCTAAGGAAGTAGCCGAGGTGCAGAATTTTTTTGATCATCTCACATTTGTTGTCAATTCTGTTGTGTCTTCTAGTAAGAGAAATGATGACTTGCATGCTAATCAAGTGGCTGAAATGGAACATCTCATTGAACTTGGTGAGCTTGAAACCGGGAGTGGAGCTAATCAAATTGGGACTTTGAAGCGGTCTGGTGATACTAGATGGAGCTCCCATTATGATTCAGTTTGCAGCCTTATAAAATTGTACAAACCTACATACTTGGTTCTCAAGGATATTGCTAATACATCAAGTAATACACCAACAATTAGAGGGAAGGCTGCTGGTGCTATTAGATTGATGATGACATTTGAGTTTGTATTTATCTTGCATGTTGTAAAAGAAATCATGGGAGTCACGGACCTACTCTGTAAGAAGCTGCAACACAAATCTCAAGATATTGTGAATGCTATGGATGATGTTGCAACTACAAAAAGGTTGATTCAGGACTTGAGAGATCAAGGATGGACCAAGCTTATTAATGATGTGACCTCCTTTTGCAGCAAGCAAGGGATTGTTGTTCCAAATATGGGAGACCGCTATGTGGATTTTATTAGATCCCGTGAAGATGACGAGACTACCGTTGAGCATCACTACAAATATGATATCTTCACAGTTGCAATTGATCAACAATTACAAGAGTTGAATAGCAGGTTCAGTGAACAAGCAACAGAGCTTCTCATTTTGTGTACATCTTTGGATCCAAGTGACTCATTCAGCTCATTCAACATCGATAATGTGTGCTCTTTAGCTTCAAAGTTCTACCCTGCTGACTTTACCGAACAAGAGAGAGCAAACTTGAGATGTCAGCTACGCCATTATGAGCTTGATGTACCTAGCAATCCAAGGTTTCAAAATTTGACAAGTGTAGCTGATCTTTGTCGTCGACTTGTTGAAACTAAAAAAGTAGATGATTATCATTTGATTGATAGGTATATTTTTTCTTTTAACTTTATATTTGCTGCTCATAATTATTACATAGCCTTTGAATTGTAACATGAAGTACTAATATTCATTTTATGTTGCAAGGTTGATTCGCCTTGTTCTTACTTTGCCAGTCTCAACTGCAACTACAGAGCGCGCATTTTCTGCAATGAAACTTGTGAAGACTAGGCTCCGAAATAAAATGGAAGATGGATTTCTAAGAGATTGCTTGGTGCTCTATATTGAGAAAGAGATAGCAATTAAAATCACAACGGATTCAATTATCGATGATTTCAATGCAGTTAAGGAGCGTGCGGTTAGATTCAAAGACTAAAGTAAGTTATATTGACCCTTTTGCCAACAATCTTTTGTATGAACAATCAGTTCCATAATATATTTGTACATGGTTCTGCAAATTATTAGAATACGGTGTGAATCAGCATTTTTTCGTAATCAAAACACAATCGTTGTTCATGTTCAATGGACGACCGGCCCCCCCTGGATTTCTTGTCCAGCTCCGCCACTGGCCGTGGGAGACCAATAACGTCAGGGGCTGCAGCAGGCCGCGCGGGTCGCGCAATTGGTCCCTGGCGCCTATGCAGCACGAATACGGATACGCGTATCGATATCGAACCGATACGAATACGGAGATACATCATTTTCCCAAAAAAACCCGATATGTGGATACATTTTAATATTTTTTTATAAAATAAATATTAATGCATATTAATGGTAGGAAAAGGAAAATAAAAAAGAAAAGAAGAAGAAACTAAGAAAGCCTAGCCCAAGAGACCAACAAACAGCCCATATAACCTTCCCTTTCTCTGGACCGGTCGATCAGAAGCAGATCCTTTGCTCTCTCTCTGCGATACGTTCCACGGAGTATCCGATATGTACCCAAATAAGTATCCGATTTATGTTTCATTTATTTTTTTACGGATACTTCTCCGATACGTATCCGTCGCGTATCCGCCGCGTATCGGTATCCGATACGTATCAGATATGTAATTCGCACCTCCTCTGGAGTATCGGTGTAACGTAGCCTGGCGCGACAGCTTTTTCCTTACCGGATGTGAGGTGAAGACTTCCTGGTTGGGCCGAAAGGGAAACAAGAGATGGCGAATCGTTGCTTGACAGATAGGAGGGGAGGGAGTGCGGGCCGAGCTGGGCTGGAAAGGAGGGGGAAAGGGAGATTGGTCCCAAGGAGAAGAGGACAAGGGAGACAGTTTTGACTTTTTTGGGAAGGATTCAAATCAGGTTTAAAAAGAAATTGAAATTGAAACAAGGATTTGATTGCCACCAAAGGGTTCAATGAAAACCAAAACACTCAAATACAGTGAATTTTTTATGCATGTTTTCAGAAACGGTTTCTGAAAAAAGTTGTTTGCACCCAAAGCAAGCAAGGAGAATTATAATGCATTATAAGATTATAAGATTTTAAAATATTTAGTGTTTTCTACCATCAGGCAAAGCACAAGGGCTTACATAACATGGCTACATGTGAGATGCGGTAGTGGTGCTAGAGCATCTCCAAGAGTCTTTCTAAATATTACTATCTAAATTATTATTTAGAGAGTCTTCTGCTAAATTATCATTTGAAGAGTCTTTTGCACAAAAATTGCTTTCTATATGTTTTCAGTCTCCAACAGGTTTTCTATATCTTGTGTACACTCTGGAATGTCATTTTCGTTATATATCTTTGACTAGCAAGAAATACGGAATGGGGGTGACTATATTTGGATAATCACTTAGATAAACTGTGTTGGATGGTATTTTTCCATCAAAATCTCTATTCCTAACAATGATGAAAGATATAGAGTTTGTTGGAGTTGCTCTATAGTCTATACATTTACAAAAGACCCTTGTCTTCACATTGGTACTATATATTCCGAACTGGCAGGCGAAGCAAAGCTAACCAGCATCTACCTCCCACACGATCTCAATAAGGACACATCTCATGCTGCATTGCCGCAGAATTAAACTTTTACAAAAGCTACTTCGTTATTCTTCCGTTCAACGAGTATTCCGAACTGGTTAGCGAAGCAAAGGGCAAAGCTAACCGTCCTGCGCTACCAGATTGGCTCCCACACGGCCCCTATATAAGGCCACATCACATGCACATACCATACCGGCAGACAACAACCAGTACTGCAAGAATACATCCATCATCACATCAGCAAGCAGATACATCCAGCTAGAAGCGATGTCGACATTGAGCTCCTACACCCTCCTGAGCCGGGCGGCGCCACTGCCGGGAAAAATCTCTCCCGCAGTATTGCAGCCGCGCAAGCAACTGGCGGTGGCGTCGGTGGCTCTCCCTTGGGTTAAGCAGTCTCGGGCTCCTCTCTTCGTGTGCCATGCCCAAAAGAACACCTACAACATCCAACCCGGTGGTAAATAAGCTAAGCTAACTTTAATTTGACCATTAATTACAAGAAACTTGCTAATCTATGAGGCTCAATCTCTGACGATATCTGAAAACCGTCATAAATTCTTTTAGGATATCGTGACATTTTTAGGATATTGTCATGGATTCACATATTAACAAGTTTCTTGTAGTGTAATTTTGGAATTTGATCTCTACAATCAGGCCTGTATCTGGGCCCGTGCGGACCGTTCGACCGCATAGGCCCCCAAATTCTCAAAGGGCCCCAAAATATTAGGTATACATTAAGTATAGTCATCTAGAGACTCTAATTTAATTGATTGTTGACCCAATTTGTAGCAAAATATGGCTCAAATTGCTCTTGAAAGATGAATCGTCGTAGGCGTATTGTTTGTCACTTCCTTTCGCACGAGTTCTGCTCGGGGTCACGCGTGTGACCCCGAGTGGACCTGTCACAGTATCCCAACCTCTCCAGGATTTCGTGTTGTGGGCCTAAAATCGGCCTAATAATCTAGGTCACTCGTGTTTTGTTGCTAGAACAAACTTTCTTTTTGTTCCAGAAAATTTTTGTTGTTGCTCAAACAATAATAATTGTTTCAGCAATAAAAAAATTATTTCAAAACAAAAAATAGTTATTGGGCCTTGTGTGATGATTTAACTGCAAGTCACACATGTGACTTCTAACATATACACTTTCACACAACACATCGCGCTTGCCGGCTGCTATCGCTTGGTATCCGTGATCCTGCAATAGGCCACGAGGGCCCCAGTCCATTGTTTCGCACGGGCCTCCGGGTTTGCCGGTACGGCCTGTCTAGAATAATGATAGAGTTGAAGCAACATTCATTTTTTAAAGCATATACATACTAGTAGTAAATTAACAATTTGATTTCAAAATGAAATTTGGAAAGCCCTGGTGCACCCGAGTCCCACATCGGACGGCGACAACTGGAGGATCACGGAGGACAAGGACCACATCAACCTCAAGTTCAACGTGGGGGAGTCGACGAGGAAGGACAAGCTGGAGGTGGCGACGGCGGACCAGGTGCTCCTGACGGTCAGGTACACGGGCAGCCGCGACGAGGACAGCCTGGCGAGCGAGCTGGACGCCCGCCTGCTGATGCCCCTTGGCTACGACGGCAAGAAGGTGAAAGCGGCCATCGTGCCCGGCGGCTGGCTGCAGATCACCATCGCCAAGCCTAAGCATGAAACCGACAAGATAGAAATCTCCGAGTAATTAAGAAGACCCATCGTCGTCGCCTCTAATAATGATTGACTGATGCCGATGTGATCAGTGTAATGTATGGATGTGTGCTCTTCTAGCTTCTGTTATGTGCGAATAATGTACGTACAAGCAGTAACGTTACAACTATACGTGTAGCTTGTACGGTTATGACAGCCAATGAACTAATTGATCTTGAAGTCCGATGTTTGATCGTTATAATTAAATTTTGATTTTCTTTTTCAAAGCACGAAAGTCACGTTGGAACCATTTTTGTTTACGATAAGGCTGTGTTTAGTTTGCAAAAAAGTTTGGGTTTTAGTACCGTAGCACATTTCGTTGCTACTTAACAAATAATATCTAATTATGGACTAATTAGACTTAAAAGATTCATCTCGTACTAATCAGTTAGACTATGTAATTAGTTATTTTTTCCAACTACATTTAATGCTCCATGCATGTGTCCAAAAATTCGATGTGACGGGTACTGTAGGAAATTTTTTGATAACTAAACAGGGCCTAATTTGTCGGAACTGTTGAAGTAGCGGCCCTGCACCCATTCCTGAGTCTGCAATTATGATGCAATATTTGCAACAACAATAGCTTATATATCTTTGGGATGTAGGGTGGCTTGAGAAACAATAATACAAGCAGAACAAGCCTGCTTGACTAAACCGGGAACGTTCACACTTGAGCAGCTGATAGATGTGGCGTCCCCCCTTCTCTTCACAATGCTTCTCTTCAGTTCCCCTGCGCACCAGCTCATCTTGCGATACACCACTACTAGGCCTTGTTTAGTTGCGTAAAAATTTGGGTGAAAAACACTGTAGCACTTTCGTTTGTATTTGCTAATTATTGTCCCGCCATGGGTTAACTAGGCTCAAAAGATTCGTCTCGCAAATTACAATCTAACTGTGTAATTAGTTATTTTATTTAGTTACATTTAATACTTCATGCATGCGTTGAAACATTCGATGTGATGGAGAATCTTGTAAAGTTTTGGAATTTTGAAGGGAACTAAACAGGGCCCTGGTCGCGATCACCCTCTATATATGTTCCACGGAGCAATGTTAATAATCTCATTGCTCTTGCCCCGTAGCACGTTGTATACATGTGTGCATCATCTACCTTGTCGTAGGGCGCCGTGGCAGGGATGCGCTCCGCTGTTTGTCGTGTCAGAGTACGTACTGTCATCTGTCCACCCACACGGCTGTCGGTCATAATGCGGCGTGGGCCATTGTAGATCGTAGATGTAACGAATATGGTACCATTTATATAATTTCGAGTGATTTTGGTGATCGTATGACAATATAATTAATGGGACTAATGGTTTTGTTAAGTGAACATTTCTAGATCACAGGGATGAAGTAAATAGGCTATACAAAGTAAAACACGAAGAAAGAACTCAAAGAAATGCTGAATTGGACGAGTTCTACTGAAATCAGTAGCACCGGAAGAACCGATGCCTATAGCATCGGTGCATCCGATGGTTGTCGGAAGATCCGACGCCCTGGCTTTGGCACAAGCCTGTGCGCCTCTGGAGATCAAGTGAAGAAAGAAGTGAAGCACCGGTTGAACCAACGGTGTCAAGAGAGGCATCGGTGCATTCAACATACTATGTTCCAGAGACATTGTCAAGCGTGCAGCAGCCAAGCCATCAGCACCGGTTGAACCGGTGGTGCGTCGGAACAAGGCGTCGGTGCAAATGACGTCAGCAAGAGCAACGGCTATCTGTGGATCAAGTGTCACCGGAAGAACCGACGCCTAAGCATCGGTTCAACCGATGGTCCCTGAAGGTGCTACGGCCGTGTCAGAGAAGCCAACGGCTAGTTCAGAGCGCAGAGTGACCGGAAGAACCAATGCATTATGCGTCGGATGTTCCGATGCCTACGTAGAAAGCTGTTAACGGCTACAAACGGCTAGTTCGACTTAGAGGCCTATATATATGAGCTCCCCCGGCCATTTGGAGTTTGCTGGAGTCCCAAAACATCTCATACACACCCAAGAACACCTCCAAGGCATACAAGAGCTCATTGATCATAACCTTAGTTTTTAGCACTAACTTTATAAAGTGTGAGTGCTAGATTAGCTCTTGAGTGAGTGAACAAGCAAGGTTGAGATCCTTGTGGCTGGTTCTAGAGTGAACCACACTTGTATTACGGTGCGTCGGCCCCTTGGAGCAAATTGGTGGCTCGCCGGCAAGTCAACGACCCTTCGGCTTGGTGTGGAGCGGCGTCGACAACATTGTGCGGGGGACGGAGACCCCTCCTTCGTGGGAAATCTCCCTTAATGAAAATCGGGATCAAGGTGATCGTGATTGTGTTCACGGAAGAGACTTGATTGCCGAGAAGCGATACTCTTCGTGAGTGCTTCAACAACGTGGACGTAGGGGCGTCTTTGTGGCAATCCGAACCACGGGATAAATACTCGTGTCGAGAGTTCGCTACCTCTCATCCCTCTCATTAAGCTTCCGCATTTCATATTTCAACTTGTGTGCCTTTACTTTCTTAGTATAGTATCTTGCTAGGATTGGCTATAGGTTGCAAAACTCTTTTGGGATGAGAGTTTCACACTAAGTTGAACCGTAGTTGCACATCTAGATAGCTTGAATTAGTTTAAGTTTTGTGCAAACTAGTTGGAACCATAGGTTTAGGTTTTAATAGTGCATAATTCACCCCCTCCCCCTCTTAATCTAGAGCACCCGATCACTTTCAGTAGACCCTCTCGTAGGTTGGGCGCACTCTGGATGCTGGGTCAAAGGTCGGGCGAGGCGGAGCCCTCCCATATAGGTCGGGCGCACATCCTTGGCTTAGCCTAGTTGCTTAGCAGATAACCCTATGGCTTTGGGTATCCTTAATATTTGATGGCCAACAGTTATGATATCAAATCTTACCCTACAAAATTATGCATAAAGAAACAAAAAAGGCAAATTTTAATTACTAGAGACATATTGGACCTAGTCAAATGAGCTAAACTTTCTTCAGCACAACAATCAAGCGCACTCTTTAGAGGATCAAGTGCACGGAATATAATTCACCACCAATGCAGTAATGCCACATCTAAAAAACATGCAGTGCCATGAGTGCCCAGCACGAGCAATAACAGTCGATAAAATTTCTCAGTTCACTGCTGCTAAATTTTATGTGCGCAAACTTGTTCAAACATCATCCAACGTCCACCTCTTCTAAATCCTTTGCAGCCAAAATCCAAAGCACTTCCGGTAAGCCTCAGCGCAATATTCCAACCAAACCTTTACATCAGAGGTAGGGATGGTAAAGGGTCCAAGATTTTGAACTAGAAAATCTAAAGACCGAGCCCTAAAAGGACCGGCTTTTAATCTTATACAATTTTAAACTAAATAATTTAATAACCTTGTTAGGCTGTGAAGAGACTACTAGGATCATGGCCCATTACCACCCCTAATCAGAGGGAATGACTCATATTGGCTAATTCAATTTCAGGAACTATCCCCAGTGTTGTTCACTCCGACGAAGAGCACCGAGCCATTTCTGGACTACATGCTGGATTTGGAGGAGACGATGAGACTAATTGCCTTTGTCAACGTTTGTTCTATCGTGACTGACCCCAGGCACAGAACAGTCACTGCAACCGTGCCTTATTGGATCGAAGTCACCAAACCACTTAAGTTCTCTAGATCAAAACATTTCACCAAGCAAAATCTCGTAAGCTTAACAGGGTTACCTTTAAAGAATCAAGTAATCTACATATCCGTGCATGCAGCAAACAACAGATTGAAGAACGGATGCATATTAACTTTCGAATGTCTGATAGCAAGATCGTGCTGATCCGATGTTTCAGGGAAACAGCATAAATCAAATATAAGCGCCAATGAAAAAACCCATGATGTATGGCTGAGAATTCCATTTATCAAGTAACTCTGAATTGCTCATCAGCTGATTTGGGTTGTACCGGATGCTCAAAAGGTTGGTACATAGCCTTAAGAACATCGTGCAATAGAAGTTAGCAGTAGGAATCACTCGTGTCGAAATTTACAAAACCATTCTGTTACACTTGATTAAAATTTACATCCCACACCTTTTTTCAGCTCAACTAGTCAGCCTACGTCTGTACTAACCAAAACTAGTTTCAGCACTTAATTCTCAACACCTTCCAGTTCGTTGTTAGAATTGGTCCTTGTCATGTGTCCTCACCCCTAAACATGCCCTGCATTTTTGCAATTGCAAAATAAATCAAGCTTGCTTACTGACAACAGGGAAAAAAATGTCTACTTGTTAGGTCACCATTTTATTAAATACGAAATTTGAAGTTACAATGGTTGGCATTATTGATTAAGTTTGTCATTTGATGCCCCAATAAATATGCCTTGTGTCGTCAGTACTTCACGTGATCAGTGATAAGGTGGCCCAAAATGAATAAAATGCAAAGAACAGGCAAGAAAAATCAAAGTTGTAGATATGACTTCCCTGAACCACTTTATGAGTCGTCAGTACTTTAACCATGAAATAATTGAGTGTCTTTGTGCATTAAAAGAAAAGCAAGCAGGTAGGGGTACTTTTAGATCAAGTTAGGACAAGTTGACCCTTAATTACATACTACCTGCGTTCTAAAATTACATGACTCCATTGACTTTTTTTCTGAATTTTGACCAACAATATTTACTTACTCAATTAGTCAAAGTAAAATAAGTATCATTAGATTTATCATCAGATATACTTTAGTTTGACTTCTAGATTTACCTATATGCAGTGTTACATGGGCACAGGTGTGGGTGTCGGTGTCCGACTCGAGTGCGGGTGTCCGATTCGTTAGAATTTTTGGGGACACGGCAAATAACACTTGGAATCCAACACGGGTGTCGGAATCCGACACGGGTGCGGGGTATCCAACTCGGCAAAAAAATTTAAGACACGGGTGTCCGGGTAACACAGCCTATATGTATAAAAATTTATAGGAAAGATGAAAAGTCGAAAAAAAAAGTCTGTCATATATTTAAGAACAAAGGTAGTATTTCTCAAGTGATAACCAAATTCTTGTTTGTAATTGCATGGTAATTACGATGAACTGATGATGCACTAAACTCATTTTATTCATTGTGTCAAAAAATTGGAACTAACCAGGAAAAACAAACTGATTGGTTCCCACCCCTAAACCTCCCTCTCGGTTACAGCTACCATACAAACAAGTCTATTTGCTACCAAAATCAATGCCCATCAGTCAGAATTTGAAAATTTTCAACCTCAAATTGCAATCTACACCCTTAGAGCCACTTTGGTAGAGCTCCATCTGATTCTGATTCTATATGAGAGCTGATTCTCTGAGAGAAGTGATTCGCTAGCTGAAAAAGTGATTCTATTTGATTCTCTAGATTAACTTTATGAAAAACTGATCCAGTGTGAAGTAAATCAGGAGAAGCTACTTTTTTCAGTTGCTCCCAGCTCCTTATTTAATTTCAAAGAATCGCTTCACAGAATCAGCATAGAATCACTTCTCTCAGAAAAACTGTTTGGCAGAGCCTATCCTGAATTCAGCTTAAAACTGTTTGGCAGAGCCTATCCTGAATTCAGCCTAGAAGCTGCTCTGGGAGCTCTGCCAAACAGGGCCTTAACAAGATCAGTTTTGGAAGTAAAAGCTAGCTAATTCTATTTGAGCCCCAGACAATTTCTAGACCTGCCACAAATCAAACAAGATGAATTATTTATATTTCAGAGTGCTAACAGAGAAATCTTGGGCACCGAGCAAATGCAAAATCTTTATTTGGCTGGCTATCCAGAACCGCTGTTGGACAGCAGATAGGTTACAAAAAAGAGGATTACCTCACCCTGCCCACTGCCCACTTTGCGATCAGGAGGATGAAACAGTTCAGCACCTCCTCACTTCATGCGTGTTCGCTAGACAATTCTGGTTTTACATTTTGCAGCTCTTGGGTCTAACAAATTTGGTACCTCGCCGAAGAAGCATTTCGTTGGCTGATTGGTGGAAGAAATCTTGGAGGAAAATTCCTAAACAGCACAAAAAGGGGTTCAATTCTCTAATTACTCTTGGAGCATGGATCCTATGAAAGCATCGGAACACCTGTGTTTTTGATGGGTCTGCTCCCAATCTGCAGCATGCACTCCAAGAATTTAAGGATGAACGGCAATTGTGGCTCGCTGCAGGTGCGAAGGGTCTTGCTGCCCTGGGTGAGGGACGGGTGTCTCATTAGCTTTGAGCTTAGAGGAGTTGGGGGTCAGGTCTCTCTTGTTTTTTAATTTGTAATAGTTATTTTCTTTAAAACTTTTGTTCAGCATCCCCATTCTAGTCCAAGGTGGGGTGGGGTGCTTTGTAATTGGACTATTTCTTCTCCTTAATACAAAGATGCACAGTTCTCCTGCGTATTCGAGAAAAAAAAAAGAGTGCTAACAGAGCTGAGATTTCATTAAGTTCCAGACGGCAAATTTCAAACATTGCCCGTTGGTACACACTAATATGCACCCACAAGATAGCTGCTCATGTGTTGGCCACTTCAGAAAATAAAAGATGATCAACTAGAAATTTTGAATAGTGAGAGATTTAAAAATAATAGTAACTGAAAAAGAGAGATCATGGTGATAAGGGCTTTCAAGCCTCCACAAAAACTGAAACCCTAGCACATAGAGCAAACATGTTGTCAGAGGTAACCAAACTAACCTTCACATGGAAGGAAGATTCTGCTTATTCTTTCGCACCTTCAGCTCAGTAGCAAGCTGATCGCACTTCCTTTTTGTTTCCTCCAGTTCATGCACCAGGTCCCCAATCTACAAAGAAACAGCATCCAGTTCTGAACAGGAGAGATGATATGTTCACTTTGCTTGTTAATGGCTCAGCATGACATGCGTACCTTCCGCTTCAACTGTGTATCTCGTTGTCGAAGCTCTTCACGCCTGTATTTTTTTTTTCCAATTTCAGCAAGCAAAGAACGAGTGCAGGATGGGTTAGCTCAGTATTACCTGAACCCATGGCCTGAGCTAAATGTTATTTAACGAAACAGTGTATGATATTTATGTTTATGGTGATCGTCTAGATGTTTAAAACATATTCCTTTCGTTCCAAAAGATAGGTTGTTTTTGGTTTGTCCTCTGTAAACTTCTTTAGTAGGATGTTTTTGTTTTGTCCCAAGTCAAACTTCTTTAGCCTTGACCAAGTGTTTATAAAAATGCGCTAAAATCTACATCATCAAATTAGTTTCATTAAATCCACCATGAAATATGTCTTGATAGTATAATTGTTTGGTATTGTAGATGTTAATATATTTTTCTATGGACTTGGTCAAAATCCGCCCCTGTGGAGAGAGTATCATATAACTGGAATAGTATCGCAGCCATTCAGGAAGTCACTTATAACCTATGTTGGCTGCAACTTTCTTTATCAAGATCAGACGACTAAATTAACACACAACAGTCTGATTACCAGTGAGGTGAAATTTATGATGCCATTACCAGTGAGGTGAACATTCTGCGATACTAAATAGTTGTCCAAAAGCTATCCTGCATGTTCAAGGAAAAAAAAATGGTGCTACAAAAACAAGCAAACAGTACTCCATTTGGTTGTCCTGCCTTTTACCAAAGAGCATGTTTAATTCCTCAGTAAATTTGCTGCTACTAAGCTTGATAAAGAGTGGCTTAGCACTTAGCACAAAATTGTGGCGGCAAGGTTAATAAAAAGCTGAGTTTTGACGTGTGAGATAGGCCCCGGTTGTGGCAGTCAAATAAACAGTAAGTTGCGAACAAGATACACCCTAATTATACACTACTGTTGTGAGATAGGTACCATAAAGGCAAATAATGTCCATGGCTATTTACAAAGCTAAATTAGGGAATTAATAGGATGGTTATTTATAAGAGAAACATGATACACAGAGAAAATGGAAGGTGTTAAATGCAAAATGGACAGGACATAAAGTTGTAATATACTCCCTCCGTCCCGAAACATAGCTACTTCTAGCGTTCTAATTTTGTCTCATAATATAGCTACTTTTAAGGCCTTGTTTGGTTTTTCAAGCAGCTGTCACATCGAATGTTTGTATGTCAACTTAATATAAAAATAATTGCATAAGTTGCAATTAGGGCTCTAGACCAATCTATTAAGTATAATTAATGCACGATTAGCAGATGGTTACTGTAACATTAGTGGTCAAATTATAGACTAATTAGATTTAATAGATTCGTCTCGTGATTAGGTCACGACTTATGAAATTAGATTTGTAATAAGTCTATGTTTAGTACTCCTAATTGGTGTTTAAACATACGATGTGACGGGACTTATGACTGAAACTTAAAAAACCAAACCTGAAGTTTCCAAGTGAATATTTTAGTATGCGAGGTCCAAAATGCCCCTCCTTATATGCAAATTAATTATGGCATGCAGATCTGCATGCAAGCTAAATAGGGAAGCCTTAATTATTCTCTTAATTAGAGAAGGGTAATATAGACTTTTACTCGCCATCCTTAATCTGTTTGAAAAGCTCTCGAAGTAGCTATATTATGGGACAGAGGGAGTATTCATTATCAAAATCACGCTTAAATTTTAATTTTAACAAGATCAGCATTGAAAAGTCCATGCAGATGACTACTGTTGCAATAATAATATTCATAAGGACCATATCTTGTTCAAAATCCCCCATATACATGAACCAAAAGTAAAGCAATTTACCTTGAAAACAACGCAATGTTTTCTTCACTCAGCTTCTCAATAAAATTGGAATCGAGAACGCCAGAGCCAAACTCTACCAGATCCTGAATGCAGCAAAAATAAAAAATAGAAATCGTCAGATGTAATAGCAATTTTAATTGGAGGAATGCTATGATTGATTAAGGATTGTATATAACAAAAGCAACCAACTAAATGTAGTTGTAACACTCTGGTCAGTGCCAGTGAGGCAGTGACCCAGGGCGCTGGGATTCCTTTTCTCAAACACGCAGGAGAGCTGTGTATCATTGTATTAATAGAATAGGAGCCTTACATAGACCCAAACACACACAGCCCCACCCATTAAGGCTGTAGGAGCACTGGGATTCCTAATTGTGCATTTGTGCTAGGTAGAGACTACAACAATAAATTGAGCAATTTCACAAAATTACAAGTATGTTCAGTAGTCTAAAGAATTCATTAAATTGCATTTCTTTGCACCTATAGCAAAACCAAAATGTTTTACCCAACTTATCACTATACTTTTGGCAATCATCAACAACCATACTGTTATCTGAAAGGATGGTCTGACATGTCAAATAGAGAGAGTTGGCATTTTCACAGATTTTATCGCACATCGGCCTCTCTACTCACACTCAGGCCCAAATGAGGTTCCGCTAGGCGCTAGGCGGATTCTAGGCGCTGACCCTCAGCCTAGCGCCTAGTCGGGAGTAATCACGCCTAGGCGCTGCTAGGCGTTTTTCTAGGCGATGAATAATACATGTATAAATACTTAAATGAAAAGAAAAAAAAAGGAGATGAGTGGTCATGAAAAAGGAGAAAGCGAAAAAGGCCCATTTGAAGGCCCAACTAAACCCTCAGACCCTCTCTCCCGCATCCTCTCTACCTCTCTCGCATCTCTCCCTGTCCCGCACGCGCCCGCCGCCGCCTGCACCTGCGCCTGACGCCGCCCGCGCCCGCCGCCGCCCACACAAGCCCGTGTGAGCGCCTGCCGCCGCCCGCAGCTCCTCCTCCCCTACCGGCGACCTCCGCCGGACGCTCCTCCACCCCTATGGGCGCCGCCAACGAGCTGCCGACGCCTATGGGTCCGCCTACCCCCATAGGCGAGGCGCTGACCGCCTAATCGCCGCCTAGTAGGCGCCTAGCAGAACTATGGGCCCAAATGACAAGTGTTTACAAACAGGTGGAATCGGGCACACCATAGAGTTGAAAAAGATATTTCAACTCCCTTGGAGTCTGGTACCATTTCTTCTCTCTTTAATACAAAGAAAACAGCCCTCATGCATCTTGAGGGGAAAAAAATAAAATTCCTACCCAATCAACTGGACGCCTAAGTTCAGTCGTCTGTTTGATTAGTTTCTGCATTACCACAAAATCAATAAAGGAAGCTATGGACGTTCTTTCTCGATGTAAAGGGTATGCTCCAAAGGGCAGGGCAGCTAAGGTGTATTTTTCATAAGAGCTATGGTGATCTAAAGAAATGGGAGGATAAAAGCACCTAAATAGAAACCAAACTCAATTAAAAGCCTAAAAAACAGACCTCATCCAAGCCTTCTAACTCCATATTGTTTTCTTCCGCTTGGCCAGATGACTGCAAATGAGAACCTGGCCAAAAGAACAAAGCAAGAGCATGAATAAGATTAAAAAATCCACATGTTATTAGTGATTCTCATGTAAAAAAATGCTTAAAACAAGGAAATCATGATTCATGAACTAAGTCTATGATAAATAAAACCCGCCATTTCAAGTGCAAGAATTAAGAGGAGCACAGTAAAAATAAAGAAAACAATGGAACAAAAAAAATTATGATAAACAGATCAAACAATGGGCGCCACTGAGTGTATCTCATAAAACAGCAGCAATAATAAACTTGTTGATGCCTAACATGGTTACCATAAATGTGTTTTTTCCAGATGTTATTAATTATCATGCTGCCAAGCCAAGATCCAACAGAACTTTTCATATGAATTCCACATTAATCAGGACCTGCCGCGCGCGCCATACGCCGACGCGGCCCTGGCGGCCCTAGCGCCACTCCCTGCTCCCGCCGCTGCTGGTGGTGCAGCAGGGGCCGCGCCCGCGGGAACTGGCGCAGGGGCCGCAGGGGCCCCCTTCCCTCCCCTTCCTTCCTCCCCTGCTCTGCTCCAGGCCGCCGGCGCCGGGTCTCCTATGCTCCAGGCCGCCAGCGCCGGATCTCCTCTGCTCCCGGCCGCCGACGCGGGCGGAGGTGCTGCCGCCGCCGGGGTTGTGGGGGCCGACGCCGCCGGGCCTCCCTGGGCTCCGATCCGGCCTCCCCCACCCCGTCCCGCCGCCGCGCTGGTCCTCCTAGCGCCCGCAGACACCGATGCGGCTGTCGCGGGCGCAGGGGGCGTGGTGGCCGCCGGGGCTGGCGCCGCCGCCTGGCCTCATCTGGCCTGGCGCGCCCCGGCCGTCGCGCTTGCCGCCATCGCACCTGCGCCGGACGCCGAGGCGGGTGCTGCCGCTGCTCCAGGGGGTGCGGCCGCCGATCTCCTACCCCCAGGCCGCGGGCGCTGCTCTAGGGGCTACGCCGCGCAGGCCGCCATCGCGCCCGCCGCGCAGGCTCAGGCCGTCGCGCCCGCGGACCTGGCTGCCGCCGCCGCCTTTGTGGCCGCCGTCGCGACCGCCGCGCACGCCGCGCAGGCCGCGCGGGCCGCCGCCGCGCAGGCCGTCGCGCCCGCCGCGCACGCGCCCAGGGACCCCGCGCGGGCCGCTGCGCAGGCTGTCGCACACGCCGCGCCCGCCGCGCCGGTCCAGGCCGTCGCGGGCCCTCGTCCTCGGCCCCAGCCGGCGGCCATGCTCGCCGCTGCTGCTCCCCTGTTCGCGCCGTTCTGGACACCGCCCGCTCCACCCAGCCAGCAGCCGACCTGGCCTGGGGGGTGCGACTAGGCCGCACTGGCGCAGTCCTTCAGCGCCATGGGGCGGACGCCGCCGGTCTGCACCGAGTGGATCGCCGACTCGGGTGCCTCCTTCCACACCACCCCACATGCCGGTATCCTCTCTTCTATCCGACCCCCACACCCCTCTTGTCCTTCTTCCATCATGGTTGGTGACGGGTCTTGCCTTCCTGTCACCGCCGTGGATTCTGCTCCTGGCTCTTTTCGTCTTCTCAATGTTCTTGTTGCTCCTCAGATGGTTCATAACCTTCTTTCCATTCGTCAGTTTACAGCTGACAATTCTTGTTCCATCGAGTTTGATTCTTCTGGCCTCACTGTAAAAGATTCGGCCTTCCGGCGTCCGCTACTTCGGTGTGACAGCACGGGGCCCCTTTACACCTTTTGTCTTCCTTCTTCCGCTGCACCACTCTCGTCTTCTTCTTCGCCCTGGCCATCTTGGTCCGCCGCTTTTGCCACGACGCCGTCTTCCACCACCTGGCACCGCCGTCTTGGTCACCCTGCCCGCGACGTTCTGGCTCAGCTCAGTCGCAGTACCGATGTTCCTGGTACTAGGGCTTCTGCTGAGCACCTCTACCATGCGTGCCAGCTCGGTCGTCATGTTCGGCTCCCTTTTTCCTCTTCTTCGCATGTGACGCATGCATTTGACCTTGTTCACTGTGACCTGTGGACCTCTCCTGTACTTAGCCTTTCTGGTTATAAGTACTATATGGTTGTGGTCGACGACTTCTCGCACTACTCTTGGACTTTCCCTTTGCGCGCCAAGTCTGAGACCTTCCCCACCCTCCTCCACTTCTTTGCCTGGGTGTCCACTCAGTTCGGCCTCACCGTTAAGGCCGTCCAGTGTGACAACGGGCGGGAGTTCGATAACTCCACCTCCCGTTCCTTCTTCCTGTCTCGGGGTGTTCAGCTGCGTATGTCTTGTCCATATACCTCTCCTCAGAACGGCAAGGCTGAGCGGATGATTCGCACGACGAACGACGTCGTGCGCACCCTTCTGATCCAGGCTTCTCTGCCCCCGCGCTTCTGGGCTGAGAGCCTCCACACCGCCACCTACCTGCTCAACCGTCTTCCGTCCACTGCTTCTCCTGCTCCCACTCCACACCACGCTCTCTTCGGTACCCCTCCTCGCTACGACCACCTTCGGGTCTTCGGGTGTGCGTGTTACTCTAACACCTCCGCCACCGCTTCTCACAAGCTGGCGCCCCGCTCGACTCGTTGTGCGTTCCTCGGGTACTCCCCTGACCACAAGGGGTACCGATGCTTTGACCTCACCTCTCGCCGCGTTCTGATCTCCCGACACGTCGTCTTCGACGAGTCGGATTTCCCCTACTCCACCTCCTCCACACCTTCTGATCCCAAGCTGGGGTCTCTGTTCCCGACTGACCCGGTGGTTCAGACACCGTTACCTGTCTGTCCTTTTCCTGCAGGTTTTCCCGGCACGCCGGCACCATTTCCGGTGATCCCTGCTGCACCGAGCGCGGCCCCGGTGCCCGCGGTCGCGCCACGCGCGGTCCCCGGACCTCCGATCGTGCCGCGCGCGGACCCGGTGTCTCCCGCTGCGCCACGCGCGGCCCCGGTGCCTTCACCTGCACCTGCGCGGTATGCTCAACCGGTGCAGGTGTACCGGCGTCGCTCAGCGCCGACCCCGACACCGCAGCGGTACGCTGAGCCGGTGCAGCTGTACCGGCGTCGTTCGGCGCCGACACTGGCGCCGACACTGGGGCCGCCTCCTGCTCCGGAGGCTCCTGCGACGCCGACGCCGGAGCCGTCGCCGCCGCCGCCTCCTCCGGCTCACTCTCGAGTCGAGCCGGAGGTGTACCACCCGCCTGTCATCCATCGGGATCCTCGACATATCCATCCCATGGTGACTCGGCGGATGGCGTCTCAGGCCGCGACTCTCTCCGCCACCGAGGGAGAGCCGCGGGTCTCTCTGGTACCCTCCTCTGTCCGCAACGCCTTGGCGGATCCTCACTGGCATCGCGCGATGGAAGAGGAGTACGCGACTCTTCTTGCCAACCAGACGTGGGACCTCGTGTCGCGTCCGCCTGGTTGCAATGTGGTTACTGGCAAGTGGATCTGGACGCATAAGCGTCGGGCTGACGGCACACTGGAGCGCTACAAGGCTCGCTGGGTTCTCCGGGGGTTCACTCAGCGGCCTGGTGTGGACTACGATGAGACCTTCAGCCCGGTCGTGAAGCCCGCTACGGTGCGCACGATCCTCTCGCTTGCGCTCTCGCGCTCTTGGCCTGTGCACCAGCTGGACATGAAGAATGCGTTTTTTCACGGCACCTTGTCAGAGACTATCTACTGCTCTCAGCCAGCGGGATTTGTGGACTCGAGTCGTCCGGATATGGTCTGCCGGCTCAACAAGTCTCTCTATGGACTGAAGCAGGCTCCACGGGTTTGGTACTCTCGGTTCGTCACGTTCTTGCTGACACTGGGGTTCACCGAGGCCAAGTCTGACACGTCTCTCTTCATCTACCGCCGTGGGGATGAGACTGCATATCTGCTGCTATATGTCGATGACATTGTGCTCACAGCTTCCAGTCAGCAGTTGCTTCAGAGTGTCATCTCCTCTCTGCAGCAGAGTTCGCTATGAAGGATCTCGGTCAGCTCCACCACTTCTTGGGCGTCACTGTTGAGCCTCACCCGTCTGGTCTTCTCCTTCACCAGCGGCAGTACGCTCTCGATATTCTGGAGCGGGCTGGGATGACTGATTGCAAGCCCTGCTCCACTCCAGTCGACACTCAGGCGAAGCTGTCTGCTGATCTGGGTGATCCGGTGGCTGATCCTACTGTCTACCGGAGTCTGGCCGGTGTTTTGCAGTACCTCACCTTCACCAGGCCGGACCTCACATACGCTGTTCAGCAAGTCTGTCTCCATATGCATGATCCTCGGGAGTCACACCTTGCTGCGCTGAAGCGTCTCCTCCGGTACGTCCGTGGCACTGTGGACCTCGGCCTGGTACTTCACCGCTCGTCCTCTGCTGAGCTGGTGGTCTACACCGACGCTGACTGGGCTGGCTGCCCGGACACTCGTCGCTCCACCTCCGGCTACGCCATCTTCCTGGGCGGCAACCTGGTCTCCTGGTCGTCCAAGCGGCAGCCGGTTGTCTCCCGCTCCAGTGCCGAGGCGGAGTACCGGGCTGTCGCTAACGGCGTGGCAGAGGCGTCCTGGCTACGACAGCTCTTGGCGGAGTTCCACAGCCCGCTCGCCAAGAGTACGCTCGTCTACTGCGACAACGTCAGCGCCGTGTATCTCACCACCAACCCTGTCCAGCATCAGCGGACGAAACACGTGGAGATCGACCTACACTTCGTGCGCGACAGAGTCGCCATCGGCGATGTTCGGGTACTCCATGTCCCGACTACCTCCCAATTTCTTAAATCTTCACCAAGGGGCTGCCCTCCTCGACCTTCTCGGAGTTTCGATCTAGCCTCAACGTAGCCGGTGGCTACGGGGGGTATTTGCCCTTTGTACTCTATTTGTACTCTCTTCTTGTCTAGTCTAGAACACCGTTGCGTCGGTTGTTCAGACTGCGGGGGGTGTTAGCTTTCTTGTTGTCCAGTCTTGAACACCGCTGCGCCGGTAGTTCAGACTGCGGAGGGTGTTGGAATATATTGAGCACATGTGTATAGAGGCTCATCTAGAGGCCCATGTATAGGTATTATATATACCCACCCTTCTAGGGTTGGAGGAATATCATCCATTATTCTCTCCTACAGTAGGAAACAAAAAGGGGGCGCACACAGTGTCAGGTTCATAAAAACACATAACTGAAAAATTATTTGATTTTATAATAATTATAAACCACACATAAAATAGTAAAATACTAGTACAAACAAAAAAAAATAGGGTAGTATTGAGCACCATTGTTTGCCAACCCAACAACTGCTATGTCGTCATATGTCTCTGGTAGCAAATTTGACGACAGCCCTCTAGTTCTCCGGGCACTGGAAGCTTTATGGTGAACCTGAGCTGGACCACCTGAATCTTTGAGGGTGGCCTTATACTGGGATCTTAAATGTGGATCAGTTGGCTGATAACCAATCAGATGACACTTTTCTTTCCTGCAAATACATAGGTTACACACAAATTCAATTTGCAAAAATGAGCAAAGATTTTTCCTTTCTGCAATATGTAAATCCTCTGCCCAGTACAAGTTGTAACATCAAATACGATACAGTTTTCAGTTCCCAGGAGTGGTGCAACTAGTTAAATGCTTGCTTATGACAATGTGACCACATAACCTTTTAGTAAGTATTGGATAAGGACACGTGGTATACATAATGATGATTAAATATAGGAAAAAATGCCTATTTTCCTCAAAGATTGAAGCGCACAAGGAAAGCTCTGAACCAAATAGCATAAAGCACTTACCAGAAATCAACAATAATTTGTCTAAGTTTTGCTTCTAGCCGAATAAATAGTGGAGTCCTCTCAAAATCTTGTTTGTCGTGTGCCGGCTCAATAAAATTTGCCTCAAGTACACCTGAATCATGACATTTGTCATCCCATAGAGAAATAACATAAATAACAATAAATGCAGTAGTGAACATATGAAACTCACCAACTACACTTCTCCCTCTACTAGATCCCTCCTGAAGGACCTTCCAGAAGGGCTGTAAAAGGGAGAAAGGTTAACAACCTTAGCTCCAATAAAAAATTGGCTATAATATTTGAACTTCTAAAACTGAGCATTTAAGATGATTTGCACAGCTCGGAACCTTGATTTCACATTATAAATAACATTAGCCAAAAAATTATAAAACATCGAATTAACGAGGAGCACTTAGACAATTCTCATTATGTTAAGAAGAAAACCAACAAAATTATTGCAGAAACTACTACATCTGCCAGAACATATCAGAACTTTTTGCTAGCAATGTTATCTAGTCGTCCGACTAATCGCGATTAGTTGGGCTTATCGATCCAGTGACCTCGATAAGGGACACCGAGTAGGTCTGAGCGACTAGTTTTCTAGTCGTCCGACTAGTCGTCGCCTAATCATGATTAGTCGGACCGATCAGGCAGGAAAACGATCAGACTCAGGATTGTTTTCTGGGTTGTTTGAGTTATGGGCTTCGGCCAGTGGTAGGCCAATGGTAGGAAAACGATCAGACTCAGGAAGTTGTAGCTGATTAGTTGGAAAGTACAAACAAGAAGCCTTTATTGCCTATTGATAGCTGAAAATGGACCTCTTAAAAGTATTACTTAATAGGTATACAAAGTGTATGCTTGGCTGGCATGCTTGCACCAAAACTTCATACATCAATTATGTCAAATTACTCAGACCCAGAAACAACAATGTGCATTATTGGACGTTAGGAGAAATGTTGGCCTAAAATGCCGAGTTTTTTCTCAAACAATGCAGGAAAGCTGCATGTCATTTCATTAAGAGAGAAAAACGTACACTGGGAGGCTGAGACATCGCCTCCCCAATACACAACACACACGGGGGTTAGATAAATGCTGCTATCTTAGCAACAAGACATCTAGGTCTAATAAAAACAGACTTCCATAAAAAAAAAGTGGGGGAAGTAACCAGATGTTTGTTGGAGGGTGGGGTTGGATGTTACCATTATAAGACGATTTTTGTGGTAGACATTCATCCCAAAAATGCCCAGAATAGGGGCCTCCTTTGCAAAGCCAACATCAACTTTCACTGGGACCTACAGTTACAATTGAAACATAGTAAGCAAGCATACAAACAAAAGAAATTTAATTTCAAAGAACTGAAGTAACCATTTCATGGCCAAAAGAAAAAGAAGAAGAAAGTGACTGCTTTCTAACTTTTGACCCACTCATACAACCAAACTGCCGAGCACAATTACTAGTTGGAGAGAAATGGTATAAATAAGAAACAAGATAACAGGGATTGGAATTGCAAAAAATATTAATTACCACTTGGGAATCATGTGCAGCTTGAGGTTTGTAAGTGACAACTTTCTTAAACTTCAATTCATCAGTGATGCATATCTGTTCAACAGCTTTTCCTCTTAATATAATTCGGAAATTATCAAACTTCTTGAGGTAAAGGATGGAGGTATATGCCTGCGCAAGGAGAAACATGTTACCATCCAGATAATGAAGATTGGAAAAAAAAATCCAGAACTAGAAAGAAAACATACTCGCAATGAAAATCTGAGTCTGTGGGATATATGTTGCTGAACAATTTCTTTCTGGCCCTTTGTGGCTCCCCCACTTCCTTGATCTCTAAGCAATATGTCCTGAAAAATTGGCATCAGATGATAAGGATATGAATAACCCAGCTGCTAAGTATTGAACAAAACCAACCATTTGTAAAATATTATCCTATAAATTAATTAAGACCACTTATTAGATCAAGGTTGGCATACATAGCATAGGAAGGTGGAGCTTTGGTCGTGGACAGTAGGGGAGACAAGTAAAATAATGAGTAGTGTTCAAAACAAGCAGGGGGGGTAATAAAAGTAGAACAGAAAAGTGGCTATGCAATGCAACCATAGTTTAAAAATGAATATCGATTTCGTGATTCTCATGTGTGACATTTTTTAAAGAGGAATTGCACTAGAGGCCCCTAAACTTTTGCGATCAATGATCATCTCACCTAGCCCTCTTAACTTTTGATTTACTATCTGAGCCCTTGAACTTGCATAGTTATCACACCTGATACCTGGCTCCCAAACAATGCACTCACCAACCCCCTTAAACATGTGTGATTGTCTTGCCTAGGCCACTTTACTTCCATTCGGGGCATCAAGTTAGACAAAGACAATGGTGCAAATTCAAGGGGGCAAAGAAGTAAACTGCATGTTTTGGGTGCTATAAACTGCAAGTTTAGCGACCTACATGTGCAACACAAAGAGAAACTAAACGTTTTTGCATTTGAACTCAGATTCCTACAGCAAACATTAGTTTCCTTAGAGAACACAGTTCACCAAGTAAATATATTAACCCCAGGACAATTATATTTACTTTTTTTCTTGGAGGAAATTTACACAGAACAGATCAGTCAGGTAGTTTTCAGAGGATTTATCACTAGGAGTCTAGGACAGTATAAATCAAAACTAACTAGATAACTTGCCCTATAGCAAATTTTAGAATTATATTTGACATGTCTAATCTCACAGGCCTCCTGTGTGCAAATAAAATACAACCAAGAAAGAATACAGTAACTTGTGTTGCGGTTGTTGCTGCCGTAAAGGCACACAACCAAAACAATATGCAGAGCCATTGTATAGTTGCAATGTAAAAATATATGAACACTCACCTCATCGTCATCCTCGAAGTCAAGTTCCAAAAGGCCATCATCATTCATCCACAAATTATACACTACCACTTTAGTTCCATGGCTACCAACATCCTGAAACTGAATGTATATATGAACACTGTCAATATACAAGTATACAGAAAAAGTTCCTTATCAGCAAGAACGAAACTGATGCTGAACTTGCTTATTGAATAGCCTCAGGAAAATGAGAGAACCAGTTTAGCATGTCATAAAGAACTGCTACCAAATAAAGCATGCATGCCACATAGGAAATAGCACTGATGAAGAAACAAGCCTGCGTGCCACTTTGGGAAAGAACAAAAGAACTTCTGAGTGAGGGCACAAGAAAAAAGAAAAAAACTGTATTCCTAAATGTCAGTATGTCACAGTGGTGCTACCCCTAGATGTATCATCCAGTAAATTGATTCATTGAAGGTTACTTTGGTTCTAAATTTGATATTTGATATGCATAAAATCCCTCGGTTTCACAACAGGAGGCTAGAGGATTAGGATGCTGCTTATACGACTACAATAAGCCTGGTTAATACATCAGGCAGTCCTAACCATTACTGATATGATAAATTTACTATAACCTGCCTAACTAAAGGTTATATATCATATATCCAATTCTTGTTCAAGGAGATTAATTTGTGAAAGCAAGTAACTTCATTCACAGTTAACAAAGAACCAATAGCATAGTATATGAACCACTAAAGTTGGCTGTTGCAGATGAAAAGAGTTACAAAGTTGTCTAGAACTGTAGGATCATACAACTTAAACAGCTACGATTATGATCAGTGTCATCAGTTGATCCGAAGTACAGCTCAATTTTACAGGATCCTGCAGAGTCGCATAGCTGAAGCACTTGATTATAAATGGGATAAACATAGCCCAATTATAATCAAGTGTAGGACCTTCGACTAATTGGGATAAACATAGCCCAGTTATAATTGGGATAAACATAGCCCAATTATTAGCTACTTTCTAGTGTAGGACCACAGTTACTCATTTGTGAAAAAGACCAGTACTTGGATTCAGATTGACTAAATGCCGGGAACGAATATGCCTCACCTGCTGCAAAAGTTCTTCCTTTGAAGAAAAAGGAGACCAATCAAGTATTATCTTCAAGCTACTATCCCAATCACCCTGTGAACCATACACCAAAGGTACAATGTCCCCGTCCTGGATTTTAAAATCGAGCTGCAACAATAATGGAAAATGTAAGACCCTGACTGACAAATAACATTGCTTGAAACATATACCGCTTCAAAATTTCACATACCATTGGGACAACTATGTCATCCTTCATTGTTCTCCTCAAAAAAGTGTAGGAGAGCAAACCTATACTCAATGTAACATTACTGCAGGAGAACAAACTATGTGAAATCATTAATAATTACAGAATAGATTCAGAAGTGCCATGAATCCTACAAAAAATCAATTCCAAATTTCTTAAGAACCTTCCACGGATTGCACGAGTAAAAACAATCGCGTCAGCACCAAGTCTCATTGTGCTTGTCTTAAAGCCATTTCCATCTGTGCAGTAGAAAAAGGTAAGAAAGTAATGATAGATAGGAGTAACAGGATTTTTTTACAGAGAACTACAAAGGAGCTAGATATAACCAAAAAAAAAACATACGAGTGGCTTGAACTAAAAAAATAAGCAGCAGCTAGGGCATGCCAGCCTTTTCTTTCAATGTAAGGTGTTAGATGTCAATAAGTTTCAGCAAACAACCAGATCTATTTGAGATTTGAATTATGCAACAAAATTGCAACTCGAATGGAAGATCTTGTTTAATACCAATCTTGTACAATGGATATACAAGTAGATATTACTTACGTTTATGTGAGAAACAGCTTATCAACTGTAACATTGTATCATTTGAAGGTCCCCAAAGGCTAGTCACCAACAATTTGACAACCGCATATCTCAAACTTAGGCGTGTTTGCATGATGGGGATTGCTCTATAAACAATAGTAAGTTTTAACTTGAATTACATTATATGAATTTGTATCCAAAATTCTAAATCCCCACTACCCATCCTGTTATATTCGAAAAGAGTTCAGAGTGACAGTTGGTAGGTCGAGGAATCTCCCAATTATGATCAGTTGAGTAAATTACGGAAAAAACTACAAAGCGTCCAAATTAAGTTCCAGGTTCTAGAACTAGGAGGCCCCAAACATCTAATACCATATAACAGTTATCTGTGCAATAAACCAAAGGAAGCAAGAAATAATTCTCTCCCATCTAATCTAAAGTTCTAATCTGTGCAATAAGATTTTTCATTTGCCACTAACACTTGACAAAAAAAAAGTAACTCTTTCAATGTTATTCTTAAACATCAATTCATCAATACAAACGAAGTCCACTGAATTGGTTCAACAAAACCTCAGCTCAAGCCTATCATGTTAAATCAAAAGGCATATCCTATACAAGAGTCCAACTAAATTATCGCAAAGGGATCCTTAAAAGGATTAGGTACTAAATATGCTTAAGACTTTATCATGTCATAACTCAAGTACTATGAATAAACAACCCACTTTATTTTTGTTTCATTTCATCATTTAGCAGCATTCCTCCAGAAAGTAGAGTGCATAATCTTCAAGACTAAATTATTGGAGCTCAGTAGGAGGCATCTATACGAAAGTGTTTTCATGTAGTCTAAGGTCATAAAATCATCAAGTTTGAACAAAATAATACATACACTGGCCAATAAGGTTCTTAGATTTCTTGGTTGAGAATCCTAAACTCATGCATCGACGAACACCTTCAGGATCCATACCTCCTCCATCATCTGCGAAACTCCCATGTTAGCACAAATTACTATAGGAAAGACTCTAATCTACCCCCATCCTGTCCAACTGATTATATCCCATCCCACTTATAAAAAAAACTAATTATATTCACAACAAACTGTATAGTGGATTTTAATTTATTTTTTGGTACCTTGGAAAAGTAGCATTGGGCTATTGTCTTTCAAATTGATGCTTTTATCCACTTTTATGAATGTGGCACCATTGTTTATCTGAGACATATCAAAAAAATAGTTACTGCCATTTGCAAAATATACCAATAACAAACTGAGAAAATTCAGCTAGTTTTGAGCGAAATATATTAAGTTTTCAGAAGATACTACAAACCTCATCCACCGCATTGTCAAGAAGTTCAGCTATAGCTGCAACAGAAAAGAAGAAGAAACAAACTGTAAGGGATGGAATATTGAGCGGTCACACAGATATCTCGAACAGAAAAGATAAAGAATGACATCTCTGAATCATCTAGCTGTAACTATTTTTCCAATAGAACACCATTTGGGATGAATCTGTTGCGGGACGTTGCTAAATTGCCAGAACTCTTAGAAGTGCTAAATTACCATTTACGGAATATGAAAACTAGAGCACAATTTGCATCGGATCTATTAGTTCCAGCATGATCATTACACATTGGATTAAGAATAAGTTCCACACTCAGGGAAGTCACACAAAAGCTTTGTACACAATATAGTCAGGCACAATTACACAAAATAGGAAACACTGCAGCTTTTCCCTAACCCATTCCCATCGATCAAGAGACTACTCTTCAACCTAACAATCTTACGTTTATCTCATTTGACACAACAGACTCATCAAATAATATAAGTACCACAGTTACATAATCAGCTAAAAAATTCTTCTATCAAGATCAAATACGATTGTTATGTGCAGCAACAACAGTGCCACACCAACATCAATCAGGGGATGAGTCTTTCAATTGCATAATATTATCCCCCTCCTTGACCTAACAATAATAAGAATGAAACCCTGTACTGTAGAACCCGACGCCCTGGTTCCCACTTCAAAACCACAGCAGCAATACCCACAGAATCATGGAACAGGCGAGAGAAACAGCGTTGCGCCACCAACCTCCGAAAGCCCACTTGTGAGAAGTCGCGTTGGTGTGGAGGAACTTAGGGTGCACACGAGCGCGGTCGAAGTCCCCTGTCTCTAGGGCATCTGACACCACAAAACAGCACCATGAGCAAGCAGCAACGCGAAGAGAATGGCGAATTCGATGAAGAGGGAGGAACCTTGGAACTCATGGGTGGGGGCGGCGGGGGCCTCGTACGCGCCGGCCTTCCAGAAACTGCGGCAATCAAGGACTTGACCGCCTCCGCCGCCGCTTGAGCCGCCGGCCATAGCAACCGGCATTGGAACTACCTGCAGGCCCTTGCAAGTTAGGGTTAGCACATAGCAAAGCCTGGGTATCCGAATAATTCGGGAAAATCTGGTCGGGTAATACGGGTAGTTAAAAATTCGGGTAATGAGAATCACTACCCGAAATCCACAAAAAAAAAGGGGGGCGTGAGGCGCGGCGGGCTGCCGGCTGCCGCGCTGGGAGAGGGGCAAGACCGCGAGCGGCGCTGCCGGCTTGCCGCGCAGCCAATCAGAGCGAGGGCGGCGAGGGGCAGTGGCCAGCGGCGGGCGGCGTAGAGGGACGGGGCACAGTAGAGGGAGGTCGGGCGTGAGGTGCAGTTGCGGCAGTAATTTTGGATGCGTGGATGCGGCAGCTGGGTGCCTCGGATGTAAACGGGGATATGGACTGATATTGTCAATATTGTATTTGTTTTCATATTTTTATCGAATTTGAATTCGAACATGAATAGTTTTGGATACGAATACAGATTTGGATTGCTTCGGTTACGAATACAAATAGATGTGTATCGAATATGGAGTGAACCGGATGCGGATCATGTCGGGCACGAATGTTTATTCGGATACCAAGTAAAGGCAACATTTATTCAAAATCGAACGTCAAATTATTGCTAGTTCTTAAACTACACTAATAATAAATAAGATTCAACTTCTACAGAGAGGCAATAGGTACATTATATTTTTAGTAAAATTTTGGTGCTAATTTCATATTTTTCTGATTTGAAATGAATTAGTTCTAAATTTTTTGAGACAAATTAAATTTTTATTAATGTATATATTTTGTATTGTAAAACTAAAGAAGTGGCAGTAGGTAGATTATATTTTTATAAAAGTTTTGGTACTAATTTTGTATTTTTCTGATTTCAAATAAATTAATTATAATTTTTCAGATTTTAAATTAGATTTTCATTAGTATATATATTATATAAACTATCCAAATTACCTATCCGAATTATCCGACCGGATATTACCCATATTGTATTTGTATCTAATATCCGAAATAAAATATCCGAATTCATATCTGGATATCCGAAAAATGGCCGGATATCCGGAAATAATATCTGAATCATTATCCGACCCCTCTCGATCGGTCGGTCGAGCGGGAAATATCGGTACCATTTATACCTCTACTGGGCAGTGAAACAAATACTCCGGAATTTTGGGTGCCTGGGAGTAATAGATTTTGGGTACAAATATTCTCACCCCGAATTTTTAGAGCAACTCCAGTAGAGCTACTAAATGGGCTATAATCTCCATATTTGCTCGGTGAATGCAAAAAATTGATCTCCCGCGGAACTTCCAAATGGGTTGTCATTTTAGTAGGCCTTCCAAATTTCTCCCTCCACCCCCCCAAATTTGGTGGTCCTCTATTTGGACCGCCAACTATGGGCCCTCTATAGAAGCCCAATTTACTCGGCCTGTTGGAGTGGAGGCTCATATTTGGGTGGGTAAAATTTAGAAGTGGTCTTCTAAATAGACATTTACTCACCCAAATTTAAAAGCCCTATTGGAGTTGCTCTTAGGTTCTTTCTAACATCCTCAATCCGGACGAGGACGAGGGGTCCAAAGTAAGGAGTACCTGATGAAAAATAATTTTAAAAATTCTCATTCTTTTCAGTATAGAATTGACTGGAATTGACTAGTGCTAGTTTCAGGCAATAGAGCCATGGAATTGACAAGAGATTATAGAAGTATTTCTTTTCCTTTGATGCTACTCATTTATATACTTTCTCCTTATGGGAAATAGATGATGTTTAGGATAGCGACATGATCTTCAAAACATAATTTTGACTGCTTATTTTTATAAAAATATTTATTAAAAAGTGATATATGTGTATTTTTATGAAAGTGCTTTTTAAGACAAATCTATTCATATAATTTTTATTTTCCCAAACTCAATAACTTAAAAGATATTTATATTTATATTCCCAATGTTTAACTCAAACTTTGTCCAAAACGACCTCTAAATCCTATATGGAGAGAGTAGAAACTAATCATACATACGACGTCTCAGTGACATGTGTCGGTACCTCTGGACTAGGGTACACCCTCTTACTCTGTCAAGACTCGTGTAGTTATCCGTAACTACGCCCAAAGGAGCTGAGCAGCCGGACCCCTGGGGTCCAACTCCATCTCACCGGACCAACGGCCCCGGACCCGCTCCCAGCTCTGGGACGGATCCGGTGACGCCACGTGTCCCAGAGAAGGGAGCACTCAGCCAAAAACAGCCGGGGGCCCCGGACCTCCCACGGAGTCCCGGACCCCATATACTATCCGGACCCCTCAGCAGGAAGGGAATAGACACCCCGCCTGGGGGGTCTGGAGCCGCCACGTGTCTGCAGGCGCAGGTACGCGCGCACGGCTGCCAAGCTTCATCGGGAAGACTTGCCCACCTACCGCATTCAATGCAGGAGACGTTAAGTGCGCTCTGCCACGACAGAGCCCGAGGAGACTTTAGCCAAGCTGTACTGTTGGTCGCGCAGTACCAAGGTGCACAGTACAGCCGTTGGTACCACTCACGCCACGCGCGTTAGTCTGCCGCGCCAGTTAGACACGACAACTCGGCGACGGAGTATCATAACGCCTATGCGGTAGACCCAACAGTCTACGCCGCAACCTACACTACCTCAACGGGCGCCTCGCCGATGGGATAGGAGGAGACCCCCCTCGGTCAGAGAGTCTACAAGACGATTAAGTGGATACAACAAGAGATTCTAAATCACTGTAACTCCATTAGTGTCTATAGTATACATCCATGTTGGGCCCACCTGTCGGGGTCCAACACCTATGTACGCGCCCTCCTTGCTCTATAAAAGGGAGGCGCCCGTTAGAGAAAGGGTCAAGTCCAGAAGAGGACTAGAAGGCAGAGGATAGACTCATCACGGACACAAGAGCAATACTACTCTCAAGTGGACGTAGAGTATTACGCTCCGGCGGCCCGAACCACTTTAAAATCCTCGAGTGTTCTTGCGTTCTTGCCCCCAAGCTAGATAGGCCTAATCGCTTAGCGCAATCCCAAGTACACCCCCTCTGGGATTAGGCGGGTGCGTTCCGCCACCCGGCTGTGGGTACCATAAAAACCCCACAATATTTGGCACCGTCCGTGGGGACGCGCAAGCGTTGGCTAGATCTCCGCTCACCTCCTAGTTTCTGGGGTTGAGCTCATCCTCTGCAACGACGATGAGAAGATGAAGAGGGGCACGACGCCACCCGCGACGCATGCCCCAACACCGAAGCGGCAGAATCCTCGGTGCAGTGGCGCACGGCAGCGGCGCCTGCTGTGCGTCGCCATTACGACACCTCAGAGCCGGCACGGTGGTGCGCAAGAGCGACGCCTGCTATGCGTCGCCCTGCGCCATCCTAGTGTCGGCTCAAGGTTTTCTCTCAAGCAACCACCGGGAGCCCCCTCCATCGACATGACGTCGGCTCAAGGTTTCCTCTCAAGATGGAGCTGGAGCCGACGGCTGTGGCTCGGGAAGGATGCCTGTCGCCTTCTTTCTCACCTGGCTCAGGCCTCTCTCGGTGCTGCTGTAGACAGGCCTCGGCCTCACCGAGAGGCATGGGGCCCTGTGCCAGCACCAAGGCGGAGCCGGCGAACGACCGCCATTCTCCACGCTCCGTGCTCGTCCAAACGAGCACTCGTCCTTCCGCTGCGCCAGGGCGTCGAACTGGCTTCAGCTCACTATGAGCGGCCATCGGACTGGCTTCCGTCGGCAGCTGGCAACGGCGGGGGCACTCCCATTCAAAAGCCAAAGAATTTGTTCCCACGCTATCTGAGCGTGGGACAGTTCTGGTGCTGAGAAGAACCCTGCAAGCTCCCGAGGTGATGCTGGATGATGCTGAACAAGCACGTCCAGTGCGCCTTCGCCCTCAACGACTCAGAAGAGCCCCCAAGGTGCCAGCACCACTACGGCCAGCAACGTGCACGCCTTACGGGGCAGCGGCTGTAGGTTATCACTAGATAGGATTAAGTATGTTTCTCCTTTGTAATGATTTGGTGCCTACGTGTGGTCCAGAGTGGTAAAGGTCCGCCCTTGTAAACCCGACCTCTGGCTTCATCGCAAAAACAGGCGACACCAGCAAGTGGTCCATAGCGGTAGAGGTCCGCCCTCGTAATCCCGACCTCTGATGTACACCACGAATCAAGCAATGAAGGAGATTTACTTTTTCAGTCCTATCTTTTACATTAACCTGATAGCACTTGTCCGTTCATCTTGCATGTTTCTTTTCTTCCGTACGGAGTCTTTTCTTTTGTTGCTAATGATCCAAATTGAGTTGCTGGCTTGTGGTCAGGTAGGGACACTGTAGCGAAAATGGCCTCTCATGCCATATTTCAATATAATGTTTTGGCGATTGATGACACACACAACACTTGGACTAATGTGATTGTTAAGATGACTATTCTCAGGCTTTTAGGTTCAAGTGATGACAAAGAGAAGATATGCGTAGCTAGGCCCGAAGGGCCACCCCTACGGGGGTTCCGCCCCTCGCGGGTCTCAGGGCAGCGCCCTGAAACCTCTTCGGTCCAAAGGACAAGAATCGAAGAGACTGTGAAGAAATTCAATACACCGGTTGAACCGATGTTAAGGAAAAGACACACGCCAGTGTAATTGTCCAGAAGCTGGAAATTGAAGATACACTCACCGGATTAACCGACGTTGAAGAAAATGCATACGTCGGTGCATTGCCAAACGAAGACCGATGAAAATACATACACCGGTTGAACCGACGATGCATCGGTCAATTGCATCGGTTCAGTTGTCCAGAGAGGTGGTTTTTGGAGGAACGTGAAGAAGTTACAATCACCGGTTAAACCGACGTTAATTTTACATACACCAGTTGATTGCATCGGTTAAACCGGCGTTACACCGGTTGATTGCTAACGGCTAGTTTTTCAATTAGCAGTTTACATACACCGGTTGAACCGATGATGGCTTTTGGGGTACGTCGGATTAACCGGCGTTACGCAGTTTTCTGGCAGCTTTTCTCCAACGGCTATATTTGCTTATGCTGCCTATATATATACCCCCAAGGCCGGATCATTTGAAGGGTTGGAGTTCAAGGAAGTATACAAGAGCTAAAGATCAACTCCAACCACCATAGAGCTTCATTGTACATCATATAGGCTTAAGCACACTTGTGAGAGTGCTTAGTGCTTGTAATAGGGATTAGTTCTTGCGAGAGCTCCCTTGAGAGAAGTCTTGCTGCGGCAAGCAATCCTTGTGATTCGTCGTGTGACCCTCCGACTTGGTGTGGAGTGGCAACGACACTTTGTGCGGGGGAAGAGGAGGCCCCCTCCTTGGTGGAGAAGCTCCGTAGTGGATTTCGGCCGGGTGACCGAGAGAGACGGTGGCGGTGCACGAGACTCGGTGTCTTGTGGGCACTTGCCTTTGCTTGCCGGCATCGCCATTGGTGGCGTAGTGCAAGACGGTGATCGGAAGAGCCTCGGTGTCCCGTGGACGTAAGCGTTTATGCCGAACCACGTTACATGACCGTGTCTACTCGGGAGTTTGCATCTCTCTTGCACTTACCTCTTTACTTACCGCATTACGTTTCCGCACTTACTCTACCTTGCATACCTTTACTTTCCTAGTTAGTTTGATTAGGATTAGCTAGGTTGCAAGTCTTTTTAGGGGTAAGTAGAGAGTAGAATAGATAAACCTTAGTCATAACTAGCATGCGTAGGACGTGTTAGGTTTATCTTATGCAAGTAGTTTGAGCCCTAGGTTAAAAAGCGATTAGCGACCCTATTCACCCCCTCCCCCTCTAGGGTCGGACACCCCGGTGATCCTTACAGACACTCCTTCTAGCTGGAAGGCAGTTCGGACCTCTAGTTACCTGCTCAGGAGAAGTGGTGCCCGTTTCCTGGGGTAGAGAAGCTCCGCGTAGCTTAGCCTGGTAATGTACCCTAAGCCTACGCACTTCACTACCCTGTTACGAGTCCCCTAGTATCCGAGACTGCTGTCCCTAGAGGTCCCGGGCTCCTTTCTAGTATAAGGCCTGATTTCCTACACCTTGCTGCAAGGTCCGGTGGCGTAATTCATGGGATCGTCAGCAACAACCCAAGTCGCCACTGTCGCTCCAAGTCCACTCCGGTGGCCCGCTCCGGCGGAGACCGCTCGCCACGGTCGCCTGGAGCCGGGTCCGGGAAAGTAGAGCTTGCTCCCTGAGCGGTTCAAGGTCCGTGCAGCCGCTTAGCTCGGTTCCGTACCCTAAGCTTGCACCTTCGTCGCCCTGCGGAGAGCGCTCTAGTACCTGAACCTGGCAACAAGTGCTACGGCCTTAAAGGGGTCCGGAGCACCTGCTCTCGACATGAGCACGCCAACGCAAGTCAGCATTGCGTCACGATAATGGCCCCACCTGCGGGTTCGTACATCTCCCGAGGTGGGCCCGGGGGCCACTATTGGTACCTCTGGACTAGGGTACCCCTCTTACTCTGTCAAGACTCGTGTAGTTATCCGTAACTACGCCCAAAGGAGCTGAGCAGCCAGACCCCTGGGGTCCAACTTCCATCTCACCTGACCAACGGCCCCGGACCCGCTCCCAGCTCTGGACGGGTCCGGTGACGCCACGTGTCCCAGAGAAGGGAGCACTTAGCCAAAAACAGCCGGCGGCCCCGGACCTCCCACGGGGTCCCGGACCCCCATATACTATCCGGACCCCTCAGCAGGAAGGGAACAAACACCCCTCCTGGGGGGGGTCCGGAGCCGCTACGTGTCTGCAGGCGCAGGTACGCGCGCACGGCTGCCAAGCTTCATCGGGAAGATTTGCCCACCTACCGCATTCAATGCAGGAGACGTTAAGTGCGCTCTGCCACGGCAGAGCCCGAGGAGACTTTAGCCAGGCTGTACTGTTGGTCGCGCAGTACCAAAGTGCACAGTACAGCCGCTGGTACCACTCACGCCACGCGCGTTAGTCTGTCGCGCCAGTTAGACACGACAACTCGGCGACGGAGTATCATAACGCCTATGCGGTAGACCCAATAGTCTACGCCGCAACCTACACTACCTCAACGGGCGCCTCGCCGATGGGATAGGAGGAGACCCCCCTCGGTCAGAGAGTCTACAAGACGATTAAGTGGATACAACAAGAGATTCTCCATCACTTTAGCTCCATTAGTGTCTATAGTATACATCCATGTTGGGCCCACCTGTCGAGGTCCAACACCTATGTACGCGCCCTCCTTGCTCTATAAAAGGGAGGCGCCCGTTAGAGAAAGGGTCAAGTCCAGAAGAGGACTAGAAGGCAGAGGATAGACTCATCACGGACACAAGAGCAATACTACTCTCAAGTGGACGTAGGGTATTACGCTCCGGCGGCCCGAACCACTCTAAAATCCTCGAGTGTTCTTGCGTTCTTGCCCCCAAGCTAGATAGGCCTAATCGCTTAGCGCAATCCCGAGTACACCCCCTCTGGGATTAGGCGGGTGCGTTCCGCCACCTGACTGTGGGTACCATAAAAACCCCACAACAACATGGATCTAGGGTATACTACACTGTCACGGAAGTACTCAAGGAAAGAGTTGAATACCCCACTCCACACTCTGAATCTTTTCTCCTTGGCTCCCGGTAATTGGGCCTGTTTGGAAGCACTCCATTTCCAAAAAATCAGCTCCACTTCACAAACTCCACTCTACCTTCTAGCTCCCCACTCCAATAATTTTTCTCCAACATGTTTGGCTGCACTCAACTCCACCAATTCTTGTGGGCCCAAATTGTCATAGACACCAAGCCCTCTTCCTCCTCTTCTCTCACGAGAAAAAAAGGAGCTATTCCTCTCCCCCCGTGAGGGCCCGGCCGCTCCAATTTTTTTTTGGAGTGGAGTTAGTATTTGGTGGAGTGGAGTGGAGTAAGTTAAAGTGTTTAGACAATTTTTTGTGGAGTGGAGCTGAATTTGGTGGAGTGAAGCGGCACCCTTGATCTACTAGTACAACAGGTACCTCTTACTAACTCTAACCGAACGTAACTGACTGACCTTGAAAAAGAAAGACCCACACTGACTAACTGAATTATGAACACAAGAACAGGGATTACTACAAGTCTACGATAACTTACACTTCATGGTGAGATCGAGTTTGCTGAGAAGTGCCATCCGATCCACCTGCTCCCTCGATTCCCTTCCGCTTCAGCCCCTCGTCCAACCCATCCCCCGGTCGTTCGTCCTCGAGTTTGCTGAGAAGTGTGATCCGATCCACCTGCTCCCTCGATTCCCTTCCGTTCAGCCCCTCGTCCAACCCATCCCTCGGTCGTTCGTCCTCGAGTTTGCTGAGAAGTGTGATCCGATCCACCTGCTCCCTCGATTCCCTTCCGCTTCAGCCCCTCGTCCAACCCATCCCTCGGTCGTTCGTCCCTGTCGGGACCCTGGTTGCTCGTGCCCGGATGTCGATTTGCAGCAGCCCGTACTTCTCCCCGTGCCGTAGGTCCTTTCTCTCCATCGTTCCCATGTTGGAGCTTTGCCTTCCACTCTTCTTGCTCCGTTTGCGGCCGTAGGAGCTCATCCCGCGCTGCAGATCCGCCTTCCACTCGTCCTACTCCATTCGAGGCTGCCGGAGCTCATCCCAGCGCTGCATCGACTATTAGGGTATACTTTGCCACACTTAAAATTAGGCAAGTGTGGGAAGTATAGCAAAGAATTCGGCAACCACATTTTTCTTGATATAGGGAATCTTGCCACATTTTTTATTGCCTATGACATGAAGAGTCCAAAAGAATTTTGTCTAATCTTTGTTGCCAACTAAAAATCTAGTTAAACTTATCTAAAGTTAGGTCTGGTAAAGTGTGGCTATCAACCAAACAGTCTTTAATGTTGTCCCTCACCAGCTACCACTAAAGTCCAAACGTTACATAATGTAAATTAGTTTTACCGCAAATAGAGTCCCAACTCTTTAGTGCCCATTCAAAAAAAAGTTCACGCTACTATGGCCCTGTTTAGTTCGTGAAAAAATTTGGGGTTTGGTACTGTAGCACATTTCGTTATTACTTGATAAATAATGTCCAATCATAGACTAATTAAGCTTAAAAGATTCATCTCGCACTAATCAGTTAGACTGTGTAATTAGTTATTTTTTTCAACTGCATTTAATGCTCTATGCATATGTCCGAATATTCGATGTGATGGGTACTGTAGAATTTTTTTAGAAACTAAACAGGGCCTATATAAAAAAATGTTCACGCTATGGTAGTTGCAATTTTTGTCCTGTGATGTGAATCTTGCTATGATCCATAGCGTTCATAACAGATCGGACGGCCACAAAAGTAACGGCAATCTCTCTCCACACACACCCGTTTCATCTCTCTACTGACACCAGTCGACAATCGGTCAATCCTCTTTCACCTCCGACTCCGAGGCTCCGACCATTCCTAAACCCCCAAGCTAGGGTTTCCGCATCCATGGCGACCACGCCGCCGCCGCCGGCGGAGATTCTCGGCACGCTCGGCGACTTCACGTCACGGGAGAACTGGGACAAGTTCTTCGCGCTCCGCGGCACGGGCGACAGCTTCGAGTGGTACGCGGAGTGGCCGAACCTCCGGGCCCCGCTCCTCGCCCTCCTCGGGGACCGCGGCGCCGCGGGGGAGGCGGATGTGGGGGCGGCGGCGGCGGCCCCGGAGATCCTGGTGCCCGCGTGCGGGAGCTCGGCGCTCTCGGAGCGGCTCTACGACGCGGGGTTCCGCCGCATCACCAACGTCGACTTCTCCCGCGTCGTCGTCGGCGATATGCTCCGCCGCCACGCGCGCGCGCGTCCCGAGATGCGCTGGCGCGTCATGGACATGACCGACATGCAGGTACGGCCAGTGTGCTACATCGACTAAGGTGTATGGGTTGGTGTGGCTAGTATAGAGCTCGGGTTTTGGGTTTACTGGCGAGGCTGCTGCCTGTTGCGGGGATAATTTGGGACATTGAGGGCCCCGTAGTTGTAAGTTTGGTAGTTGAAACTTCAAAATGGTTACATCCATAGCACTATTTAGCTAAGAGTCGTGAATTTTGAGCCTGCTGATGATTTTTGCCCTACTATTAAGCTTTGTTCTGCAAATTCTCCTGATGACATGATGGTGTTATCTAGATGCTATCAATCGCTGGTTGTACTGTCAGTGTAGTGTGGCGAATTCTCCTTATTGGACAATGGACATGATGACGTTATCTAGATGCTATCAATCACTGGTTGTGGTGTCAATGTAGTGTGGCAAATTATCCTGATTGGACATGATGGTGTTATCTAGATGCTATCAATTGCTGGTTGTAGTGTCAATGTAGTGTTTATCTGAGTTCATTGTGAATTACCTGGCATGATAACTCTTGACTGTTGAGCTCAATGTTTATTGGCGATTTGAGCAGACATTGCACATAGTTCAGTTATGTTTGGTCGACTTGGGAGTTGGGATTTATGAATGGGTTCTAGCACATATGTAAATGGTTGGGACCCCAAGGCAGCTTACAAGAAACGCACTATGGTTGTATATTCGTGGTTTCTGCAGCATGATAAATGAAATCAATCCAAAGGAAGATGCATTTTCATTGATTGAGATTCTGAATGGCCCCGTACTATACCTGCTGGGCATTATTTTGTGATACCTATTGAAATGGATTTTTAAACTTTCTGCATTGCCTAGTTTTCTAAATCTTCATGTCCTACATATTTGTAGTTTGTGTTTGACTCTGTCTCTTTCCATTGATAATTGTTGAGTGCTCGTAAACTTAGTTTGATGCGCTTTAACTCTCACCAAGCAATATATTTCTAGTAGAAATTATGTGACATTAAATTTTTTCTTTGCAAGTCATCAATTCCATACTTGGCAGTTTTTTATGCTGTATCTCCGTCATTTATTAATACACATGCTTTGTCAAAAGTAATTGACATCATGGTTTTTAAGGGGTTGCCTAGGCGTCGACTAGGCGTCCAGGCGGGAAAAAAATTGAGGCGTCCAGGGTGCCATGAATCCTCTGCATATGGTGACGGTAGTCGTCACCTAGGCGTCGATTTTCAACAAGGCGGGCGCCACGCGGCGATTTGGCGAGAGTGCGCGGGTGAAAACGAGCAGAGGGAGAGATGCGCGTGCGGGAAAACGAGCGGGAATCCGCGCGCCTACACTTCCCGCCGCGAATTCTGAATGAGAGAGGGAAGGTGAGAGGTAAAGAGAGAGGCCGCAGGCCGCCAGCACCTGGAATCCTCCGTGGCGGCGCTCTGCTTCAACAATCTAGCCGTACCCACTCTCCAATCCCGTGGCTCCAGCCCCTTCTCCTCCGATCGATCTGCAATTCTGCATCTTCTTCCTCTTCTCCAACCAATCTGGACGGACTCCCTCCCTGCTGCACCTAGGAGTTCCTGGTTCTCCTCCGACGTGCCCACCTCTGCCTCCCTGCCGGCACCCCTTCCTGGAGCTGCATCACGGGGACACAGGTGCTCTGCTCTGCATCACGGGGAAGGAAGAGATCTAGAAGGGATGCCCACCTCTGCCTCCCTTCCGGCACCCCTTCTTGGAGCGGCTAGTGCATCTGCTATGCTGTAGGGGCTGTTTTTTTTTCTTGGCTTTTGTTGGAGCTAGTGCCTAATGCATGTGCGTGTGGCCGTGTGCTGCTGCTGCCTGGCTGCCTTTTGCTTGGCTTTTGTGCATTGCCTTTTGTTTATTTGGGGCTGCTGGAAGGAGGAGGATCAGTGGTACATGTGCTCTAAGAACTAGAAGCAAAAAGGTATGTATTTGTGCATGTTTGTGCTGACTCTATTCTATATGAGGGTATGTGTATGGCGTCGCCTCGCCATGCGCCTTATTCGCCTAGGCGTCCGGAAGGGGTGGCTCGCCGCACCTCGCCTTCCGCCTTAAAAACAATGATTGACATATCTAAATGCCTCTTGCACATGACTCATCTGGCTTCATTCCTGGAAGTTTTTCATTCTTTGTAAATTTAGCAACTCTTAATACATATTTCCTGTCAAAACTATCTGATATATCAAATTAGCAGTTTGCAGATGGGTCATTTGATGTCATTCTTGATAAAGGAGGATTGGATGCTCTTATGGAGGCAGGGGCTGGGACAAAACTTGGGACAAAATATCTAAATGAGGTATATCGGTGGATTTATGTCGAATTTTAAATGCTCTTGTTTAGTTGTTGTAATGGATATACCCCTTTGTTCTGTTGGAAATGCTATTTCTTAATGATGTGCGTGACTGAGCAGGAATCTTTTGCAGGCCAAGAGAGTTTTGAAATTAGGGGGGAAGTTTGTGTGCCTTACCCTTGCGGAATCTCATGTTTTAGGTTATTTTCTGTCAATTCTCACCTTCTCTTTGCCTTTTCATATTTAATTTTCATTGACTTGTTATGCATATTTAATTTTCAACCATGCTCCTTTCACTTTGTTTTTATGTATGTGGCTGTACGGAGTTTTTCCCCCAAATTATAGAGTGAAACTTCTGGCCATCCATATTTGTAACTGCATGTTAGTATAATTTCGAAAGTTGTAAGATCATGATGTTGTCATGCAGCCAATTGAGTTTCTTTCAAAAATATTGGTGGTCAGGAAGTTTAAAAAATTCGAATACATGGATTCTTAAAGAGCAATAATAATTGAATGGGGGGACTTATGCTGTTTTCCCTTTCCCTTATTGTAGGGCTTCTTTTGTCTGAGTTCAGATTTGGATGGGATATGAGTATTCAAGCTATAGCTAGTGAATCCTCTAAAAAATCTGCCTTCCAGACATTCATGGTGGTCATGGTAAAAGGGACGATGAGTGTAGTTCAAACAATAAAATCATTGTTGGATCAGTCTGCTGAATACTGTAACATGAAACAGGTACTGTCAATTCTTCTGATAGTTGTATGAATAATCAATGATTTAGTTCAGCTCAGGATATTTGTTCATTTCGTCACTTGTATTTTTTATCTTCTATCTGTTGGTGCTGCAGGCAAATGCGGTGATTCGAGCTCTTGGAAACGAGAATATCATCCGGGAGTCATATTCTTCTGGTGTTGATGTGCTCCTCTCATTGCGAGATCTTCAGCTAGGAGCTATTGGAGATCTGAAAGTGATTGTCCCAGGACGAAGGAGGCAGTTCATTCTCGGTGAACCTGAAACTTCGCTCTATTGCTACAAGGCTGTTTTATTGGATGCCAAGAAGCAAACAGAAACATTTGTATATCATTGTGGAGTTTTTATTGTGCCTAAGGTCTGTTTTATGTTGTCAATTTTCTTTGTTGCATTCTCAGTTTATACTGTTAGTTGTTGAAAAATGTCCATTTTACTACCTTCACCAATCCACATTGTCCACCTAACCCCCTGAACAAATTTAGGCTTGATTCACTCCCTCGAACTATTTCGGTTGGTCCAATCTACCCCCTAGTGGCATTTGTCTTTTTTTTTTGTTTCTCAGTGTACAGTTGAGTTTAAGTTCAATCTTTGTGAGCAGATAGAGAAAATGTTGCTTTATTCGCGAAAAAATACATTAAGGAATTTTCATGGTTATTTTCATATGTTAGGAACATTTAATACGAAATTGATCCTAAAGATACAAAACTGCATGAAAAGTAATCGTGGAAAATTTCTGAAGTATTTTTCTAACATCGAGTATCATGTTACAAGTTACCTCACAAAATTTGATTTTAAAACTCAATTTGTACATGGAGACAAAAAAGAAGAGAAATTTTTTATTAAGGGTAGACTGGACCAACTGATATAGTTCAAGGGAGTAAATCGAGCCTAAATTTTTTTCAGAGGTTTAAGTGACCAATGTGAATAGGTGAAGTTAGTAAAAAAGACCTTTTCCATATATATATCAAATTACTCGAATGATCATGATGAAACGAGTTTGAGAATCTGGACACACAACAGGAAAAAAAAGAAGCTGTGTCGGAGTTTTTTTTGTTTGTTTTGGGGTTGTTATTGGGTGGGGTGGTATTCATTTCCGTTCACTTCTTTTTATGGAAGCCTTCAACCTATGCTCTTTACACCAATTTTAAGTGTCAATGCAACCTTAACTAATATTATAGTTCTGCATACACATGCTTATTGCCTGATGTGATTAAATAGTGATACTTGACAAGAAAATGCAAACATCCAGTTATTTGAAACTATGTAGTATGTACAGAGCATGGAACTGTCCAAGCTATACCATCCTGTTTTCAAGCGTCATTTTCATTTTTTTATGGTTTTGCTAAAGCACCTTCAATGGAAGTAATTAAGTAAGCGGAGAAAGTAAATATCACGCAGATATGTCGAGTCGACCAAGTCAAACTCCAGTGGATGTGCTGGAGATCCTCGTTTGCTATTGGAGGGCTTTCAGGAAAAGGAAAAAAGAGAGAGGCTCTGTAGGGAAAAAATGAATTTGGACGTGTAGCTAGTGCTTGCTTGTGAATTTTGACAGAAGTTTTGGATCCTGGAAGGGTAAGAACAGTGTGAAACAATAAGCATCAAGGACAAAGAGTGATAAACAAGCTGCCTCAGAAAGTCGTTGTCCTTTGAAGTTTGTAGAAGAAAGGATCCCGGGCCTAATGATAAATTCTCTCTTGGCTGGGGAGGATAATGCGGCAGAACCAATAGTGGCATATCCGATACGCTGAATCAGATTAAAACTGTGTTTCGCTTATCAAACTTATTTCAAAATATGCTTGATTAAATGCAAAAGAACTGTTGGCTACAAAAGGGTTATAGTAAGACTTGCAGCTGTATCTAGAAGTTAGGGAAAAAAAATTGTAGTTCCTTGGGCTTGAAAGTCACTAAGGAACACAATTTTGATTTCAGGCTCGAGCTCAGGAATGGCTATTTGCTTCAGAAGAAGGACAGTGGCATGTTGTTGAAAGTGCAAAGGCTGCCCGTCTAGTTATGGTACAATTATTATGACTGCGAACCAGCTTTACTGTTACATTTTTATTTATGATTATGTGGCTGGATTTCATTTCAACTGGTCATATTTGTATTATACTAGGTTTTCTTGGACAGCAGACATGCAAATATCAACATGGATACTATTAAGGTGATATTTATTATTACATTGCGTGTGGTTGCTGAAGGCTCCTAGTTGAATATGTTACCTGTCCTAATATTATTATTTTTGCTATTTCCAGAAAGATTTGTCTCCACTTATTAAGGATCTAGAGCCTGGAAATCCTGAAGAGGAGGCCCCTATACCGTATGTTTCTCAATGCTTTCTAATTGGATTTTCATCACCATCTCTTATTAAAGTAGGCATTTGCAATGTTTAGACAATAATGAAATGAATTAAAATTATTAAACCAAACTCTAAAAGTTTGTATTTTGGGCAAATAATGATTTTATCACTGACCAAGGACTATATCAATGCTTTAGTGTTTGGTTATGATTAATTACATGGTTTTGAATAGAGGTCTGCTGATGCCAAATAAGTTGATTTCGTATTTCTGCTTCTGACCATATTTCGAAAGATAGGAACTGAGCCAAGCAGTCAAGCACAGTTGGTGGGAGCCTTTATGACTCGAATTTGAATTTGGTTTTCAGATTTGTGTTTGCAGTGTCACCTAGTTTCTCGTAGGTTAGTCAAGCTTCTTTTATTTTTATTCAGGAAATGTATACACTATTATAACACTCGCACCACCATGAACGGGAAGTGTAACAGCTGGGGATGCGCCCCGTGCACACCTGGGCCTGGATCTGACCTCGCCGCTGGAAGACGGGAGAAAAAGCCAGATGTACATACCTGACATCTGCAGCCCCCAGAGACTTCCCACTGGAAGCCAAGTGTAGCACTGTCGCTACCAGACGGCCCGAAACTCCTACACAGGAGCCAGAGGGATCTGTAGATTCGATTAGTTCTCCAGATCCAATGAGCTCCAGCCCCACAAACTCATAGTCAGTGATGGACTATGGATAAAAGCCCCCACCCCTCCCACTATAACACCTGGGTTTTATGGTTGGGTTGGCTAGGTGGGGCGCGCTAACATGGTACCAGAGCCGAGGTCCCGGGTTCGAACCCACCCGGCCACGCATTTCCGCTGCGCGATTTCCCCTGCGCCTCTCGTGTGCTGAGACCTGCTGCGGGCTACGCCGGGCACTAGAACCTGCTGCGGGCTACGCCGGGCTCGCACGCCGTAGGGGGAATGATGGACTATGGATAAAAGCCCCCACCCCTCCCACTATAACACCTGGGTTTTATGGTCGGGTTGGCTAGGTGGGGCGCGCTAACAGTCAGCACCACAGCGGGTGAAGATGAGCTGGAGAGAGGGCCTGAGGACCTTAGTCCAGGGTTGCCGGCCTCCACTTTGCAAGCATTGCCAGGAAACCTTATCCTAATTCTAGAGGGACCTATTCTTTTACACTGCCGGACAACCATGTGTCCCCCCCTCACATCCAAGGTCAGCGAGGCCACTAGAGGTGAAAGGGAATGGTGGCCTGACCGGCAGGAGCACGTGAATCTCCCACCCCCTTCTGAGTCGACTTAGATGGGGAGTTGACTTGTGGCAGAGAAACCAGATAGCTTCTTTTTATGTCAACATTAAAGAAAGAAGCTAGAAGAGACAATACCAAAAAGGCAACTAAACCATTGTAGCATTACCATAGAAATTATCAGTGGCGAAGCCAAGATCGATTTGACCCTGGTGCACTCTCCTTTGCAAAGAAGGAAGCTAGTATAATTTATATGGTAAAATTCAGTTAACTACTAGAGAAAGAAAATTCACCATGGTGCATGTGCACCAGGGAAAGACCCATGTGGCTTCACCCCTGGAAATTATTGTTTATGGTTCAAAAAGGAAAAAAAACTCAACCACGGGGGGAGACTCCCCCAAGTCCCCTGGCCTTTTGTTTTAAGAAGATGCTGTGCTTCAAAACCGGGTTGGGAATGGGAGTTTCAACGACTCCTGAAGTTCAACACTCTAACCGGTTCACTGCGAGAAGATTGCCTATTATTTATGGTTTAAAGGCATGAATGTGAGGAACTCACATATGGTTCTTAAACACAAATGTAAATTTAACAGTTAGAAATTGCAAAAAAAATGGTTCTTAGGGTATTCTATGAATAATAAATTTGACAAATATTATACTTGGCTTTATAGTTGCAGAAGTGTATGCCAGCATGTTGTTCTATTGATACTTACTGAAGTGAGATATGTGATTGTTCCAGACTACAAATTTGCAGTTACCCTTGTACTGATATGACCTGAAATTCACTTTGTTTTCTTCATTCCATGGAAGAGCCAGCCACTTATTACATTTCATATTAGTAAAGAAAACTCTCAAGTAAATGACTTGTTGCATGACTGAAATGAATGCCAATGGGCCTTGTGGAACCTTTTTCTGTCAGTTGTTTTTTTATAAAAAAAATCACAAGAAACCTCAGAAATTTCTGTATTTGATCTTCTGCTGATGGTATGTCAACAATCCTCCAGGTTCATGATGGCTGGTGATGGTGTGAAACAAAGAGATGTTCTGGAAGAGGTAACTATAAATATCTATTTTTCTCTAAACACCATTGTTTGATTTAGCTAATTGTAGAGTTGATTAGGAGGAGACATCCAATTGAATCTTCTTATTGTACTGCCTCCTTTCATTCTATAAGGCATGGATGCGGTTTAAGAGTAAAATCTTGTAATCTTAAACCAACAATTAGCCTTGCAATTGTAACCACATGATGTAAAAATAAATGTTGCAACTTCTAACCACGTGATATAAATATAAATCTTATGAAATGGTATCACTGTGTTCACATTTGAAAGCACTTTGTTGTGGTTAGAATTTTGTTGCTACAACCATTGCAGTATAAGAGAAACCAAAAGTCAAAGTCTAATTTTGGAGACTGCTGAGTCAAACCCTGCATTATATTTTGAATCGGAGAGAGTAATATGCAGTAAAAAGTGCCAAAACTTTGAACCTGTAAACCATGAAACGCCAATCCTGCCAGTTCTTTACAAAATTGGTTTTTATTTGAGGTGTCAATTAGCTATGTTGTCTTCTGTTGGCTCTTAGGAAGAATCAAACATATGTGTGTAGCATAAATGATACAAACTCGTATGCCTGTTATTAGTTTTCTGGATGCAGACATGATGACTAAGAAATGAATTGTAGATTTGTAGTGATACTGTACAGTTCACTTAATCATTTCTTAGTTTTAGCGTCTGATTACTTTGAGAGTTTGAGTTGCGTACTTGCATTATTCAATAACCTTCTCAACTGACCTCTTGTGTTGCATTTAAAAGGCGACCTCAGAAATAACTGGTCCAATGGTTGTGGAAGATGTTGTCTATGAAAATGCTGATGGAGACCAAGGTTCCATGCCTGAGAAAATGTTTCGGCGCCTTATTTTTGGAAGAAGTTCTGGCTTAGTGCAATCTGAAGCGTTGCTAATCAGAGATCCTCACAGTGATGAGACAGACAAAAAGAATAAAAATGCATCTGCAACATCTAAAAAGAGAAGGAACCAGAAAAAGGGTCTGTTATAATTTATCTCTTGTGTAAATTTAAACATGCAAGGTGTTTTATGGTGGTTACTTGCTATACTCATTGGTTTCATAGATACTACTACTCCAGGGCTTTTGCTGATCTCATGTGTGTTCACAATCTGATATTTGTTTACAGAGTTTGGTACTTCCTTACAAATATAGACCCACAACCTGAGACTTTCTATTGACCGATGATTCATTTTTATTTTGTGGAGAGAGCACATCATGTATTACTCTGTGAATATTTGTTGAGTTAATATATGCAGCCACAATTGTTTGAAGGGCAATTCATCTATTGGTAGTGGTGGGGTGGATATGTGATTTACTTTGGCCTTTATAATCTATTGCTCCCTAGGAGTTTCAGAACAGAAATCTTATCAAGTAATTGTAATGCTTGCCCATAATCCAGAATTGCTGCAGAATCTGTATAATTTTGCTGCATTTCTGATAGCAATGCTAGTCGATTGTATAAAATTGTAATCACTATCAGATTCACTTGATCATAGGAAGAAGAGTGATGAATCCCCTAGCTCTCTTCTATTGAGTTGTTGAATGTTGGAATAACTACAGTTACCTGATTCTTATTGTTTCATCTCTTGTTGATTTTCCTTTTCTTATATCCACCAATTCAATAAGGTACTCAAGATTAGGCACTATTCTGCATTTGTTCTTCTGTGGTTTTAACATCCAATTACATGTCATGCAGGATCCAAGAACAGCCTGAGAATTGACCATAGCTTTCTTGGTAGCTCTTATCACAGCAGTATCATATCTGGGCTTTCTTTAGTTGCATCTTCTCTGAGTGCTGCTTCTGCATCTGGAGGAAAAGTAAGTTTTATGCTCTTATTGTACACATGAACCTTTGGGAGAGGGTTATCGAGCATCGCCTAAGAAGAGTGACAAGTGTGACCCAAAACCAATTTGGGTTCATGCCTGGAAGGTCAACCATGGAGGCGATTTTCTTAATACGACAATTGATGGAGAGATATAGGGAACAGAAGAAGGACTTGCACATGGTCTTCATTGACCTTGAGAAGGCATATGACAAAGTACCGAGAAATGTCATGTGGTGGGCCTTGGAGAAGCGCAAAGTCCCAACTAAGTACATTACCCTCATTAAGGATATGTACAAGGATGCGACGACGTTTGTCTGGACATGTGATGGCAACACCACTGACTTTCCTATTAACATAGGCCTACACCAGGGGTCAGCATTGAGCCCTTATTTATTTGCTTTAGTGATGGATGAGGTCACAAGGGATATACAAGGTGAGATCCCTTGGTGTATGCTCTTTGCTGATGATGTGGTGCTAGTTGACGAGAGTAGGGCAGGGGTTAATAGGAAGTTAGAGTTGTGGAGGCGCATGTTAGAGTCGAAAGGGTTCAGACTTAGTAGGACCAAGACCGAGTACATGATGTGCGATTTCAGCGCGACTAGGCATGAGGGGGGAGACGTTAGTCTAGATGGACAAGTGGTGGTTCAGAAGGATACTTTTTGGTATTTAGGATCGGTGCTACAAAAGGATGGCGACATTGATGAAGATGTTAGGCATAGAATTTCAGCTGGCTGGTTGAAATGGCGGCAAGCTTTTGGCATCCTTTGTGACAAGAGGGTGCCACAAAAGCTAAAAGGCAAATTCTATAGGACAGCAATTCGTCCGGCGATGCTATACGGTGCTGAATGTTGGCCTACAAAAAGGCGACATGTCCAGCAACTGAGTGTAGCAGAGATGCGGATGTTGCGGTGGTTTTGCGGGCACACAAGGAGGGATACAGTCCGGAACGAAGTTATTCGGGATAGGGTCGGAGTGGCACCAATTGAGGAGAAACTTACCCAGCATCGGCTGAGATGGTTTGGACATGTCCAACGAAGGCCTCCTGAGGCGTCGGTGCGTAATGGGGTTCTTGAGCGGGTCGATAATGTAAAGAGGGGTAGAGGTAGACCTAAACTGACGTGGGATGAGTCGGTTAAGAGAGACCTTAAGGATTGGAATATCTCTAAAGAGATAGCTTTGGATAGGAGCGCTTGGAGACTAGCTATCAATGTGCCTGAACCTTGAACTTATTTCTTTCGGGTTTCATCTCTAGCCTACCCCAACTTGCTTGGGAAAAAAAAGCTATGTTGTTGTTGTTGTTGTTGATTGTACACATGAACGATTTTAACTTTTAGAAGCATGAAAACAGAGTACTAGGGTTGGTTCTCTATTTAAGTAGTTAAATTGCCATTATCGTTGAATGTCCGCTTCGTTGTAGTACGATTGCTTCTTAATTTTTTATTATGGTGTATTCAACAGTTTATGCACCTTCGGTTTGATTTACATTTTGTAGGTCAGCACAACTGTTATAGGTCTTGGTGCTGGTTGTTTCCCAATGTTTCTCCGTGGGTGTCTCCCTTTTGTAGATATTGAGGTAACAGAAATATAAAAGCGTTCATCTTTGACAACTTATTAAATGCGCTGATCACACTTCTCAAAATTTACAGGTTGTGGAGTTGGACCCCTTGGTAGCTGAGCTAGCAAATAAATATTTTGGTTTTTCAGTGGATGGACAATTAAAGGTTGGTTGCTATACTCTTAGAATAAGAGAGTTCATTATACGCCTCTGAATAACTTGGACTTCAACTATTTTCCATTGATATTTGAAAATTTACTTCTATGCCACTGGTTAACTCAAACTTCTACTGTATGCCAATTGAGAGATCCTTTGCCCCTGTTCCGGCAAAGTTCCATAAGGGCAGAGTTGAAGTTTGAGTTATGGAATGGTATGGAAGGAACTTGCCAAAAGTCAGGCAAACATTTAGCTCTGAGACAATGATTAGTATATCATGGTTGTAGCAATTGTTCAAAATCATTGGAGGACCTGCCTACGTCTTACCTTGGAATCTAAATTTGATCAAGTATATGTGTAATTAATGCTGCACTTGTACTTAACATGCACTTAACATGCATGCCAACATAACAACTTCCATTGCAAGTTATAACATTTTTACTCTGGTAATAAAATGGTGACATTTTGGGTTACCTGGTATTAATACTGATCATTTGAAGGTGGTGTGGCCAGTTTGTCTCAAAAAGCAGTTTCATAACTTTATTTTCCTATGTTTTGCAAATACATTACAAAGTAGTCTTTGAAGGTAGATTTGAAGACTATATCAATGTCTGAATCGACTTTGTATTTTGATCTCAATATGTAATTCAAATTTCCAAACAGCACCTAACTGCAATACCATTGGGGAAATGCTATCTTTTTTCATTAATCGACGGATGATCTTATTTCTTGCATTTCTGTGATAGAACTGTTATGATGAGCCTAGTTCAGAATCCAGATCTTCAACTTTATCACTGATATGTCCAGAATTAGTAATACGATGCGAGCGCTGCTTCTCAGTCATTGAGCTTCATTTCCATCTTCCCATTTCCCACTTGTTAGGTGCATTTGGGGGATGGGATCAAATTTGTTGAAGACAGTGTTGCTGCAAACCATTGTGCATCAGATGGCAGTGCCAGCAATGCAATCAAAATTCTTGTCATTGATGTTGATTCATCTGACCTAAGGTATTGGCTTTTTTCATGTCTCTCTCTACCATCGTATTGCCATTCTTTTACCAAACAATTTATTCTCAGTAGACTCTGACTTGAAGCGAATGGTTGTTCCCACAGCTCTGGGCTATCTTGCCCACCAGAAAACTTTGTTGAAGATCCTTTTCTTCAGAAAGCAAAAGAGTTACTTTCAGAAGGCGGTCTTTTTATCATCAATTTAGTCTCGCGTTCATCTTCAGTGAGGGAAATGGTTGTTTCAAGGCTTAAAGCGGTAAGATGTGTGATGCCCTTATGGTTTCCACTGCATAGGACACCTAAGATATCAAAACGCAAGACCGCTCTTTAATTGCAACTCTGTTTTATAGGTCTTTGAACACCTGTACTCACTGCAACTTGAAGAAGACATAAATGAGGTTCTATTTGCGTCCCCAAGCGAGAGATACCTGGACATCAATAACCTTGACGCAGCTGTTGTCAAATTGAATGATTTACTCAAATTTCCCGTGGATGTGGAATCGGATATAAAGAAGTTGCAGAGGCTCCAGTAACAGTCTCACCTGATGCTGAACAACATCCACCAGATCCCCCCCCCTCGGATTAGGTAGGCATGTATGTTTTCCCATATTTTTGCCTTGCCAAATTTTGTGTGGGTAGAACAATGCATCTGTACAGATTTACAGGTGAGTGGGGAAAATAGAATGTGCGTGATGAATGGTTTCTGTTGTTTTACAATTTTGGGCAAATCTATGATATGAAAGTTAGGTTGATTTTTGAAGCCTTGTCTGGATACTTGTCTGTCGTACTTAGCCTTTGAGTTACCACGCTAATACAATTAGGCTCTGTTTGGATGTCAATATTGGAGGGTATGATATTGAATTGGGTTCAATACCAAATATGCCATGATATTGAAATGGGCATAATTCGAATTTTGTTGTTTGGATGACCATGGCATTGAATTTTGGAATCTTAAAAACACTCCAATGCAATTTATGTTTGGATGTAAAAACATGGAATTAAAGAGGATCCACAATACGTCGGATGAGAAGGGAGGGCGGCTCTCAGCGGCGGCGGCTGCACCATGAAGGGAGGCAGAAGGGTGGAGAGGCGGAGTCGTGTAGGGACGCGCTGTGCTGGCCGAGGGGTGTGGCCGCCTGCGGAGCGCTGTGTGGCATGTCGGTGGAGGGGCGGAGGGTGGGCCGATGTAGGGACGCGTCACCACATCGGTGGGTGGGAGTGGGCTGGCGAAGGGGTAGGCTGGCAGAGGGGCGGGTACTGTGAGGAATAAGGGAATGGGCGTCACGCTGTCGGCTGCGAGGAAGAAAGGAAGGGATGTCGGCCGTGAGGCAGAAGGGAAGGGAAGGGTAGACGAATCGTCGGTCGCAAGGAAGAAGCGAATGGACGCCTGCGAGAAAGAAGGGAAGGGTTGCAGCAGTGGGGTGCGCGGGCAGGGCTGCAGTGGTGAACGCTGTGGCGGTGGCCGAGACCTCAAGAACAATGTGTCGTGCGCACGGAGAAGACATGGTCAATCGTGCCCGATACGAAGAGGTATGGCTCGGTAGTGTGTGTGGGGGTGGGGGGTGCCTGTTGGCACTGAGGCCGAATTCTAATTCTCAATTCTAAAGCAACCAAACAGCTGCAATTGGAGCTCATCAAGGCCAATTCCGAATTCTAAAGCTGAATATCTACATCCAAACGGGGTGTTAGAGACTTGTGCTGAAGGCAATCCTCTGATGTTTTCACACTTAAGATTATCCCTTAGGTCAGAAGAACGTTAGCAAAGATACGCAAGTAGTGAACAACTACTGAGTGCCAACGGTTGTGATGTGGGTGATTCACTGGTGGGATGGATTTGTGCAAACTTAAAGAGGAATTTGAATTCTATGATTACTTGGAACCTCTTAAAATGTTTCTTTTTTTTTTGGTGTGTGGGTGTGTGTGTCGGTGTGGGTGGGTGGGTGGGTGTGTGTGTGTGTGGGGGGGGGGGGGGGGTACTAGTGCATGTGACGAACGCTTCATATGAGTTTTGGTAGTATCTTGATTCCAGTTCCCCAGGACTCTTGGCATTGATTGCCAAGATTGCTTGCCAAGGATAGATCTTCACAATGGCCCTGTTTGGTTTCTCCGTGCTACTTCCTAGTATAAATTTCTTTTGCATGCATGGAGTACTAAATAAAGTCTGTTTGCAAAATCTCTTTAGTGATGAGTGTAATTTTTCGCGACGAATCTAATGACAGTAATTAATCAATGATTGGCTACAGTGATGTTACAGTAACCGTCATCAAATCATGCGGTCAAAGGTCTCATTAGATTCTTCAAGATTCCTAGCGCTGGGTTCTGAAGTTAGTTTTGTAATCTGTCATTATTTAGTACTCATAATTATTGGTCAAAATTGCTACAGTTTCTAGCGTAGCACAAACCAAACATGACCAATATGTGAGACTAACTTTATACCTCACAGGCTCACACCTCTCAACTAACAGATCTTGGTACCTTCTATGTCAATGTCACAATGTTCATGAGAACCATAAAAATATTCACATCTTGTCCGCGTTTGGTAGTAGATGATAGATGATTAGATTCTTACGAGAAATGTTTTGGACCGGTTAATTATATTTCCGTGTACACCATGCATGGAAACCAGTTTATCCAAGCGGCCTACTTGAAAGTTGAACCACTCAAAAAGCTTCCTTTGGATGCCCTACCAACTCTTTGCAAACAGCTTTGTTATCTTCTGGCGTTCAACCTTTGGTTTCGACAACATATTGATGGTCCCACAAATCATCCTCCCGGATAAGTTTTACAGTGTTTGTCCATTAAATAAATCAAGAGTGTAGTTATTGTGACGATTTCACACAATAACTCTAATTAAATGTTTTGGAAGAAGAGAAGCTATGGTATGATGCTTCTTACTCCCTCTATTCACTTTTGATAGCTATATTTCACCTTGACACAATGACCAAGGAAAATAACCTTACTTATCATATAATAAATGCAACACAGACTTTTTTATTGGTCCTCCAATGCTTTAACTGGAAACTCCTCGTTATTAGTGCTATTTATTGCCACATCCCATGCCAATAGCAAATATAGCTATCATTTATGAATATTTGAGTTTTTGAAATATATCTATCAAAAGTGAATGGAGGGAGTATAAAATATATATAGGACTAAATATTTCACATCGGCCTTGTCTTTGAACTCTACTTCCTTGGTTTCTCTTAGAAATAAGTATACTTTATAACACTCGTTTGCTTAACTCCCACACCTCTAAATCATCCTGCTAATAGTTTGGAAACCAATCCAAAACCACACCAAACCATTTCATTATTAAATACCAATCCAAAACCACACCAAACCATTTCATTATTAATATACTTTAGAAACCAAACCAACTCCATCCACCACACCAAACCATTTCATTATTAAATGCCAATCCAAAACCACACTAAACCATTTCATTATTAATATACTTTAGAAACCAAACCAACTCCATCCACTTGCTATTCCACCCAAACCAATCCAAACCAATTCCTATTTCCTCCCAAAGCAAACCAAATCAATAGTTTCAACCCAAATAAATCGGTTTCAAACTACTGTGTCTAATTCTCTCCAACTAGTTTAGCGCCTCCGCTCTTGACATGGGGCCCACGTATAGTTTTTGCCACACTGCTTTGCACAGAGTAGCTGCTAGCCATATTGAGTCATCTCCAAAAAGTTTCAGTCAATTTTGATAAAATTTTATAGTGTGAATGCGAGGTTTTATTTCCAGAGTCCGACTCTTGATGTGGGGCCAACGTGTAGTTTTAGGCACACTGCTTTGCACAAAGTAGCTGCCAGCCATACTGAGTCATCTCCAACAAGTTTCAGTCAATTTCGATAAAATTTTATAGTGTGAACGCGAGGTTTTATTTCTAGGGTCCGACTCTTGACGTGGGGCCCACATGTAGTTTTAGCCACACTGCTTTGCACAAAGTAGCTGCCAACTATACTGAGTCATCTCCAACAAGTTTCAGTCAATTTTGATAAAATTTTATAGTGTGAACGCGAGGTTTTATTTCCAGGGTCCGATTCTTGACGTGGGGCCCACATGCAGTTTTAGCCACACTGCTTTGCACAAAGTAGCTGCCAGTCATACTGAGTCATCTCCAACAAGTTTCAGTCAATTCCGATAAAATTTTATAGTGTGAACGCGAGATTTTATTTTCAGGGTCCGACACTTGATGTGGGGCCCACGTGTAGTTTTAGCCACACTGCTTTGCACATAGTAACTGCCAATCATACTGAGTTATCTTCAACAAGTTGCAGTCAATTTCGATAAAATTTTATAGTGTGAACGCAAAGTTTTATTTCTAGGGTCCGACTCTGTGTGTGTGGCCCACGTAACCACACTGCCTTACCAAGAGTATATGCGAGTCATATTGAGCCATCTTCAATAATTTTCAGTCAATTTCAAAAGAGTATCTGCGAGTCATATGGACAAAATATCCATTTCAACCCACCTCAACCCATCTCAACCCGTATTTACATAGAACCCACTCCAACCCAACTCATTACTTAATTCAACCCATTTCAACCCACCCAAACACAATCCATCTCAAAACCTAATCCACAAAACTCATTTCAGCCCAAACCATTAGTAGGGTGACTATAAAACTAGATATTACCCAAACTATCCAAAACTGTCTAAATAACCCCCTAGGGTGATTTTGCTAATGTGGCATTACAGGTAGACAATGATGTGGCAAAGACATCTTTTAAAGTTTACAACCAGCGAAGGAGGAGCTGTGTGCCGCTTCTACAACGAGCAGCACGGCGCGTAGCTCACCACCGTCAGCGTGGACGGCTTCAAGGTGGACAAGCAGTGCATCCTGGAGACGCTCGGCGCCGTCCACGGCTTCCACGCGCAGCTCACTAGGTAGGTAGTACCTGGAATTTTTTTTATTTTTAATATTTTTTTAATAATATTTTAAGTTTAACCCGTATTGATTTTTATTTGCAGAGCGTAGCCCGTTTGATCGCGCCAGCCCGCATGGCGCGACAGATAGCCTCTGTCGCGCCAGTGCATGTGGCGCGACAGTGTGGCCACGCTAGCGGCCCGAGCCAGCGCTGCGCCGCGACGGCGATGACGTGGCCCTCCCTATCGCGCCACATGCACTGGCGCGACAGCGCTAGCTCGGGCCGCCATCGTGGCCACACTGTCGCGCCACATGCATTGGCGCGACAGAGGCTATCTGTCGCGCCATGGTCGTGCCATGCGGGCTGGCGCGACAAGGCCAATATCCTGGCCCGCGCCGGCCTCTTCTCCCCCACCCTCCCTTTCCTTCCCTCGCTCCACCCCGACCACAACGCATCCAGGGTCGCCGCTGGCCGCCGCCACCCCCCAGATCCCCCCAAAATCGGATTTTTTTGAGGGGAAAAAGTACGGGGAATCGTTCCCCACCCTTCCCCGAAGATATTGCCCCTAATATCTCATCGTTTAACCGTGTGCATTAGTAGTTATTGGTGGTTTTTTTATTAGGGTTAGGTTCTTGATATGAGAAATGGTGGTGTTGTTGATAGTTTTCTCATGATTAGGATTTTAGATGATACTTAGATGGTACTCTGCTTTCGATTTGGACGTGAGGTAGTACGTGCATGCATCGATTAATATGATTTCTAGGATTGAGTGGTGGTGATGTTAATATGAGTTACATGTAATTTTATTCCATAGTTTTAGGAATGTACATATTATATTTTCAGCGCTGGTATATTGTGCTTAATTAGTATATACTTTGTTTCCATAATTATTTTGTTTTTATTTCCATAAGTTTTTTTATTTCACATGGCAATTGAATTTATGTATCTGCAGTGCACATGGCAATGAGCGATGCCCGGTACAAGCTGCTTGGTGGTGGACAGTACCCATCCGAGTGTGATGAGGATGCCCTAGTCCATCCTGCCCTTCCAGTTCCATTCTGTCGTTGTGAACCGGGCAATCAATTGGCAGAGGTGAAGCAATCGAGGCATCCCAAGACGGCCGGTAGAGCATTCTACATATGCAAGTGGAATGATTCATTGAATCCTTGCCACTGTTTTTTCTTTTAGTGGATCGATGGTCCGGATAAGTTCGATCTTAGAATTCGGCTGTTCCCTTATTATCGGTCAGAGTCGTGGGCGTACAATGAGTTTAGACGATGGGTCCCCCCCACCAAATCCACCACCTATGACAGAGGAAGAGAAGCAAGAAGCTGCTATATATCGTGTGAACAATCCTCCCAAATGTCATTGCGGTGTTCGTGCCAAACTTCAAAAGTCTAATATTGGTGTCCCTCCAAAGTTCACTCTCTTTTTTAGATGCTCGCTAAAGACTAGAGTAAGTGTCATGTAGCGTAGCATTGATTTTTTAATTTTGCAGGAGTAGATGCTCGCTAATGTTATGTGTCATGCAGGATGGATGGCCGGCATGTGACTTCACTGAGTATATTTATGGTCCTAGATCTCATTGGCCGACAGAAGAGGAAGTGCGAGAATTTGAGAGTGGGAAGAAGCCATGGCCATGTACAACTACTCCTAGTCTTCGATGCAAGTGTGGTATTCTGGCCACAAAAGTCGTAGTTCCTTCTGAGCTTGGCTATGGATATTACTGTGGCAATAGCTACGGAGAGTATTGGGTTCGTATATTAACCACAAAGTTGAAACTCCTTATGATTCTGTCATTGTACTAGTATTTGGTATATTAACATTTCTGAATGTTTGGCTCTCAATAATTTTTCAGGAGGGAAGAACATGTGATTGGGAGTGGTTCGAAGGCCGGTATGAGCTAATGTTGCAATTGGGCAGAACAAAAGAGCCTTGGAAATCTCGAGACACTTTAAATAGAAAATTGAAGATAAGGAAGGATTACCAAGTTACTTTGCCCCTTGAGTCATTTCTGTCAGGGCCTGTACTCCAAGACCTACGGCGTGAGTATGGAAAGAAGGCAGCAGAAAAGGCGACTCTTGAGGATTGCATTGTTTATTGGAGGAGGAACCGAAGCAAGTACCCACGGCCCCTCACAGATAGGGAGCTTTTGGCAAATTATGAGAAGAAGGAGAAGGAGGAGGAGATGGAGAGGCAAAGGTTAAGGGAGGAAAGAGCAAAGAAAGGTTTTACTGTTGATCCGGAAGCTAAATACCCAAAGGGTTCATGGGAAGAATATTTTCAGAAATTGGAGGCTAACAAGAGGATGGAAGAAATGGAAAAGATGGAGGATTTAGCTCAGGAGGCTCAGATGGAGGCAATGCAGGCCCTAGTTGCCGATCTGCCCCACAAGGTGCCCAACGTTGAGAAGGATGTGTCATCCGCGAGCACGGAGGTTTTGGGTGTTAGAGCTACTCAAATGGAGACAATGAAGACACTTGTAGGAGACTTACTTGCCCAGGATCACCCGTCTGACAGGAAAGGAAAAGCAGTGGACACACCTGTAGTCGATAACCAAGGGAATAGTGCAGTGCATGACAAAGGGAAGAGTGCTTCTGAGCATGACCGCGTTCCTGATGATGGAGATGATGACGAGTGGTGGTCAATGAATGCAGATGAAGTAGAAGTCATAGTGTCCCAAATTGAGGTAAGAAAGGGGAAAGCTGTAGTCCAAGATGATGGAGATGATGATGATGATGGTTGGGGAGAGCTTTTGATTGAAGGCGACTCTGATTAGCTTGTTTTATTTATAATTGTATGGACTCTATAAATGATTGGACTATGTGTGTGACGAACTTTTTTTATTGCTGGACTATTTATGTGCTTTACCTATTCATGTGGTTGTCGTATGTGTATGAGACTTTATTTGTAGTTTCGAACATTGTGTGGTTATGAAATTAGGAATTTATTTAGTTTGTATCGTGTGCAATTTAATGATGGGTCATCTCCATTATTGAACAACTGTTTTAGATTACAATCGCAACTGCAGATGCAAAAATTGTTGTGGCATGACCCGCGTGTAAACTTAACAATTGCGCACCGTAATCTTATAAATAGTTTTTTTTGAAAATGAATGCCAAAGCACGTTGAATTTGAAAGTGGAAATATTTTAGATCTTTTGAATATTGAGTACTTTTTTTAAGTATATCTTCTGTTCAAATTTGAAAAATTATGCAAGAGAATTAGAAAATAGCATTGAATTGTGTTAGCTGTGTATGAAAGTTATAGATTTCAGAATTTGGAGTAACATTTGTTCAAGACTGCTCTATTGCGAATTTGTTGGTTTTGAAGTTTTGAGCGACGTCCATGCTCAATGTTTTTTAATTAGAATATGTTTCGGTGTCCGAATCATAGGTGCAACAGATGTCGATAAGCATTTATGCGAACAAATTACGAAAATACTTTGAATTTGAAATCTTGTTGTAAATAGCATGCAGCGAGAGGGAGCAGCAAGGTAGTTAGCTGGCCGAATTCTGTGCTTGTCGCGCCACTCCGGGTGGCGCTACAAAGCTACTTTGTCGCACCATTGGGAGTGGTGCGACCAAAGGGAGCTGCCACGCTACCAAAGGAAAAATGCAGTCCTTACTGGGCTTGGGCACACAATGGCGCGACAGCAGGCATCTGTCGCGCCAGTGGTGTTGGCGCGACAAGCCTACTCTGTCTGCACAACGACTACGTGCACTGGTGCCTGCACAACGACTGCGTGCAAATATCGGGGCTGGACGCCGGAGAAAACTTCGCCGTGGGTGGCCGACGACGAAGCGCCGACGGCAGCCGCTGCCACGGCGAAGAGAGTGTTCGTCGTGTGTCAAATATCGGGCACACGGCGAACACATTCGCCGTGTATTATTCGTGGCACACGGCGAAATAAAGGTCACAAACGGCGTCGACCGGAGTTTACGGCAGCGGGGTCAACTTCGTCGTGTGCTAGCCGTGTGACACACGGCGAAGATTAGAAACTTCGCCGTGCGCCGCGGGCCCTGGGCACACGGGGAAGGGGAGATGTTTGCCGTGAGCCTAGATTTTGACACACGGCGTAGTCCTGGTTGGGGCCCAGGTTTAAAATAAAAAAATTCAAAGTGATGGCACTCGGCACCCAAATTTGCCGAGTGTTTTGGCCAAAACACTCGGCAAAGGGCCTGTTTGCCGAGTGTTTTAGCCAAAACACTCGGCAAAGCTGTCTAAAATTCAATTTTATTTTTGTTTTTAGTTTCAGCTCCTGCAAATCAAACACCTCACATATCACACATATCGCTCAAATATTACATATATCACACAAATGTCTCAAATATCACATATATCACCAAACAAGTCCACATATCACACATATAGTACACAGATATCATCACAAGTCCACAAATCAAACCAAGTCCACCACCAAGCTCACAAGTATCACCAAATAAGTCCATAACAAATCACATACTATGTAGCATGCAAACCGATACTCTAGATGTACATGCATACAGATCAGGCAACAGAAATCCATCTCACAAGACCTTTCCAGCAATTACATCGATATAAGATCCGGCAAAGCATCTTGCTGGCTACCGCGACCTTGGCTTCCTCCTTCCAGCTGGCTACCGTGACCACTACTTTCTCCTTCCCTTGGAGTATTGCCATATTAGTTGATGGTGACGACGGGGTTGTCGTGGTTGGTGCTGGAGAAGCAGCTGACATGGGTTGCACAGTAGCTACAGGGCAGACACCCACCTAACCAGCTAATCATCTTGGAGAACTTCTTCCGTAATGTCATAGGATTTGGTGAGAACTTTGATATTTGAATGGCTCCACAAAAGCAAACATAGACAAATTTCACCTGTGGATCTGGGTTTGCTGATGTTGTTGTAGGTAGAATGCGATGATTAGAAATGCATGTATAGATCTGGGGTACCGGATTCGCTCGATGTGGAGGAGGTGGTGGAGGTGGCCTCCCCGCGGTCTTGGATTTGGAGGAGGTGCCTGGGAGGGGGGATAGCAGAGGCCGCATACCAAAATAACTGAGTGGTCAGACAAGGATAACTGAGTCCCAAGAACAAAATAACTGAGTTGGGAGAATAACTGGCACAAATTAATTATTGGAGTTGTGTATAATGGAACTGCATGACAGTTTTAAAAGAAATGGAACTGCATGACAGTTTAAAAAAATGGAACTGCATGTAGAAGCCGAATTTCTAAGCAATCCTATTAGGTAAAGCACCTGTACACTTGAAAAATATGAAATTAAATACTGAAGCCTGCTGTTGTATTTCACTAGTTTGTTTCACCCCCTTTCTTCTGAATCAGTGTGCTATGAAGTCTAAATATGTGATTTTGTTTGTGGAAGCAAGTTCAGTGATTCAGTATCACCTTGCTTACTGCTTGTGGGACTATATAGTCATTTCTATCTTCTTAATTTGTTGCTGTATTTTATCCTCCTCGTATCTGTAAGGACAATTTCTAATATATCTCGATTCAGAGATTAGTCATTTTATTTGTTTTGCATTTACCCTCTAAATCTTCCATCTTGGATTTGGACTTTTGTTTGCCTAGCTGTGCTGGATGACATAGGAATGCTTAAATATACGACTTTACAGCTATATTGTGTCATGGGCTTCCTATGGTGCTTGAATGTGTCTTTGTGGCGCTTTGCCTTTGTCCTTGTTATGCAATTATTCAGTAATTGAAATCATAAAACAAGATGATCAGATTTTTACGAACTAGGATTGTTTCTCTCTCAAAACTCTACTTGTCCTCATACTAGGATTTGGACCACGTAGCAATGCTAATAGATGACTTTGGTAACACCAATCTAGATGAACTACAAAAACAATTCTTCACGGTGCCTAGTATCCATGAGTGAAAGCCATATTAACATCCCACTACTCAATCCTAGAAATCATATTAATCATCCAAAGCCCTAATCATGAGAAGGCCCTAATCATAAGACAACTATCAACTACGACATTATTTTTCAAATTAAGAACCAAACCCTAATCACCAAGAATCCCTAATATCTACAAATGTGCACGGCTAAAGGAGGGAAAAATGGGAGCAATACCTTCGGGGAAGGGTGGGGAACGTTTCCCCCAACTCCCCCCCAAAAGGCCAGATTTGGAGGGATCTGGGGGGTGGGGCGGCCGGCGGCGATGACCTGTTGTTGCTCTGGTCGGGGAGGAGTGAGGGAAAGAAAGGGAGGGTGGGGGAGAAGAGGCCGGCACAGGCCCAGGAGTACTCGTTCAACTTCTCGAAGGAGTACTCTACAATGCCTGCAACAGGTCTTGACCGAATACCCCTAAAAATATTATTTAATGACTCAGCATTGTTTGTGGTCATGATACCGTACCGCTTCTCCCCTTCATCATAAGCAAGAGCCCATTTATCCTTGTCCACCATCTCGCCTTTCAGCCACTCCTTGGCCGTGTCATTCATTTCCTTTTCTAAATCAGCAAGTTTTTCTTCAAAAGCTTTCTCCGTGTGCACTGAACACAATAACTTTAGTTTCCCAATTAGTTCCTTCTTTTTCTGACGCCTCCACATGTTTGCTGCAAAATGTCGCATGCACCACCTATGCACAAGAGGGGGAAATCCATCCATGTGCTCTTTAACACAGTTTAAGAGGTCATGGTGCCGGTCAGAAATCATACAAACTTGTCTGGAGGGACCCAAGACATACTGCCGCACCAGCTTCATGTACCAGGACCAGCTGTCGTTGTTTTCTCCTTCGGTCAAAGCAAATGCTAACGGAACTAGTTGCCTCTCTAGATCCACGGCAACTGCCATCATTAGTGTCCCCTTGTATTTACCCGTCAAGAATGTCGCATCCACGAGGATCACAGGTCGACAATGCTGGAATGATTCAGCACACTGGGGAAAGCACCAGAACACCCTTTGTAAAACATGTTTGTACACTCCATTGTGAGGAAGCATCATGTTTCCCGTGTGTATGAACCATGTAATCCCTGGATTGTATAGGGACATGCCCGTCAAGACTCTGGGCACCCTTGCATATGACTCTAGCCAATCTCCCAAGCAAAGAGCTATAGCATGCTGTTTTGCACGCCAAGCTTTCGAGTACTTCACCCGGTAAGAACACATGCCGAAAATTGACTCCATAAGCGAAGGAACGGATGTGTCGCTGTCCTTCCAAACAATACCAAGAATGCGATGTGCTAGGTAACGTGTCGTGCACTGTGCGTGAACTTGCTTCGGTCTGGAGGATGCACATGTGTGAGGCTGTCTGACTTTGGTGATTTTCCACTGACCCGTGCCCCTAACAATCCGTGCCCATACACCCCATAGGCACCCCTGCTTGCATAGCACATCGTACCGTACGCTCTTGTCTGAATGAACCACATTAAATGGACGATGATGACGCACTGCATAATCAGCCAAGAAAAACTGCAACTCTGGAAGTGAATTGAACTTCATGCCCTTGCGAATCTCTGGACTGTCACTATCAATTACAGACTCGCTTTCAAATACATATGAGTCACAAATTGCTCTATGGATCCTACTCAGATCCTTAGCATTTTGAAACCGCCGGGACTTCAACATGGGTTAGCTTCATCATGCGCAACTCTTCAGCGGTATAACTAAATCGTGCCTCAGCATTATTAACAGCCCGACCCATTGCCCCATCCCTACACTCCTCATCACCACTTATTTCCTCATGACTAGGGCTGGATCCATCGCCATCATCAATTTCCTGCTTTGCTTGGGGCGCCCTAGCATTACCCTCCGGTTCTTCTTCCCCAGTGCCTTCATCATCGTCCTCATCATCACTACTATCGTATTCATTGTCCTCTGAACCTAAAGAAACATCATCATCCTCTCCAGCACCCCTCTCATCCTCCTCGAAGGTACCATTGTCGAAATGATCGCAAGCGACGGCCATATCATAATCCGCAACAAATTCACTAGCACAAGTGAGATTTGGGACTTCTACAATAGTAGACTCTTCAATTATATTCTCAATATGAAATGGAACTTCATCTACTATCCCAACTGGTTCTTCTAATCTTGTTCTACAGGTTATTTCAACAACCACCTCTAAACAAACCACATTTGCACGAGCAACTATATCCTTGTACTTTCTCTAATGCATCTCAGATTCCAATGTCATCAAAACATAATGTGCTCTAGCTTTACCACAATCAAATCTACCCCTCAGAGATATTTCATCAATTCCACATGAATATTTTGAAACCATCCGGTCTACCAAATCCTTTAACAATGGAGGACTATCGAACAGTTCGATATCCTCTACCATATTCTCAAACTCTCCATTTTCCTTAACCATACCACCATGAAAAACCAGAACTATTTCGTCCATCTACAACAAAAAAGAAATCGGAGTACCTTCATCACTTATACAAAGAAATGAACTACAAAAACAATTCTTCACCGTGCCTACTATCCATGAGTGGAACCCATATTAACATCCCCACTACTCAATCCAACTTTGACCGAATTCAAAATATATTCACAAATAGATGTCTCAAAATCTATACTACCAAATATATGTCTCAAAATATATTCCATAATAGATTCAAAGAAACAAATTTGGTATTGTAGATGCTATTATATCTTTCCTATAAATTTGGTCAAAGTTAGATAAGTTTGATTTAGGACAAACCTAATATGATGTGTGTCGTAGGCTTTTGGGGGTACCCACAGCCGGGTGGCGGAACGCACCCGCCTATTCCCTGAGGGGAAGTACTCGGGGAAGTGCCAAGCTATTAGGCTGATCTAGCTCGGGGGCAAGAACGCAAGAACACTCGAGGATTTTAGAGTGGTTCGGGCCGCAGGAGCGTAATACCCTACGTCCACTTGAGAGTAGTATTGCTCTTGTGTCCGTGGATGAGTCTATCCTCTGCCTTCTAGTCCTCTTCTGGACTTAACCATTTCTCTAACGGGCGTCTCCCTTTTATGGAGCAAGGAGGGAGTGTACACAGGTGTTGGACCCCGACAGGTGGGCCCAGCATGGATGTATACTATAGACACTAGTGGAGTTACAGTGATGGAGAATCTCTTGCTGGATCCACTTTATCGTCTTGTCGACTCTCTAACCGAGGGGGGTCTCCTCCTATCCCATCGGCGGGACGCCCGTTGAGGTAGTGTAGGTTGCGGCGTAGACTGTTGGGTCTACCGCATAGGCGTTATGATACTCCATCGCCGAGTTGTCGTGTCTAACTGGCACGACAGACTAACGCCAGCGGTGTGAGTGGTGCCAGCGATTGTACTGTGCACCTTGGTAATGCGCGACCAACAATACAGCCTGGCCAAAGTCTCCTCGGGCTCTGCCATGGCAGAGCGCTTCTGAACCACTTGCATTAAATGAAATGCGGTAGGTGAGCAAGTCTTCCAGAGGAAGCTTGGTAGCCGCGGGCGTGCTTGCGGACACGTGGCTGCTCCGGACCCCCCATGCGGGGTGTCTGTTCCCTCCCGGTGAGGGGTCCGGATAGTATATGGGGATCCGGGACCCCGCGGGGGGTCCGGGGTCCCCGGCCGATTTGGTCCTGAGCGCTTTCTTCTCCAGGACACGTGGTGACACCGGACCTGTCCCGAGCGGGAAGCGGGTCCGGGGCTGTTGGTCCGGTGAGATGGAGCCGGACCCCAGGGATCCGGCTGCTCGGCTCCTTAGGACGTAGTTACGGATAACTACACGAGTCTTGCCATAGCAAGAGGGGGTACCCCAGTCCTGAGGTATCGACAGTGGCCCCCAGGCCCACCTCGGGAGAGGTACGAACCCGCAGGTGGGGCCATTATCATGACGCAATGCTGATTGCGTTGGCTTGCCCATGTCGAGAGCGGGTGCTCCGGACCCCTTCAGGGCCGTAGCACTTGTTGCCAGGTTCAGGTACTAGAGTGCTCTCCATAGGGCGGTGAAGGTGCAGACTTAGTGTACGGAACCGAGCTAAGCGGACCTCGAACTGCCCAAGGAGCAAGCACTACTTCCCCGGACCCGGCTTCAGGCGACCGTGGCGAGCGGTCTCCGCCGGAGCGGGCCACCGGAGTGGACTTGGAGCGACCGTGGCGAGCGGTCTCCGCCGGAGCGGGCCCCCGGAGTGGACTTGGTAGCGACCGTGGCGAGCGGTCTCCGCCGGAGCGGGCCACCGGAGTGGACTTGGAGCGACCGTGGCGAGCGGTCTCCGCCGGAGCGGGACACCGGAGTGGACTTGGAGCGACCGTGGCGAGCGGTCTCCGCCGGAGCGGGCCACCGGAGTGGACTTGGAGCGACTGTGGCGAGCGGTCTCCGCCGGAGAGGGCCACCGGAGTGGACTTGGAGCGACCGTGGCGAGCGGTCTCCACCGGAGCGGTCCACCAGAGTGGACTTGAGTCGACCGTGGTGAGCGGTCTCCGCCGGAGCGGGCCACCGGAGTGGACTTGGAGCGACCGTGGCGAGCGGTCTCCGCCGGAGCGGGCCACCGGAGTGGACTTGGAGCGACCGTGGCGAGCGGTCTCCGCCGGAGCGGGCTACCGGAGTGGACTTGGAGCGACCGTGGCGAGCGGTCTCCGCCGGAGCGGGCCACCGGAGTGGAGTTTAGCTGTTGCTGACAATCCCATGGATTACGCCACCGGACCTTGCAGCAAGGTGTAAGAGACCAGGCCTTATACTAGAAAGGAGCCCGGGACCTCTAGGGGCAGCAGTCTCGGATACTAGGGGACTCGTAACAGAGCAGTGAAGTACGTAGGCTTAGGGTACATTACCAGGCTAAGCTACGCGGAGCTTCTCTACCTCAGGATACGGCACCACTTCTCCTGAGAAGGTCCCTAGTGGTCCGAACTGCCTTCCAGCTAGAAGGGGTGTCCCCACCTGACCACAAGCCAGTCACTCAATTTGGATCATTAGCAACAAAAGAAAAGACTCCGTACGGGAGGAAGAAACATGCAAGCTGACTGGACATATGCTATTAGGTTAATGTGAAGATAGGACTGAGAAAACAAATCTCCTTCATTACTTGATTCGTGGTGTACATCAGAGGTCGGGATTAAGAGGGCGGACCTCTACCGCTCTGGACCACTTGCTGGTGTCGCCTGTTTGTGCGATGAAGCCAGAGGTCGGGTTTACAAGGGTGGACCTTTACCACTTTGGACCACACGTAGGCACCATATTATTACAAAGGAGAAACTAACTCAATCCTATCTAGTGGTAACCTACAGCCGTCACTCCGTGAGGCATGCACGTTCCTGGCCGGAGTGGAGCTGCCACCTTGGAGGTTCTTCTCGGCCGTCAGAGGCATCCTGGACGTGCTTGTACAGCATCATCCAGCATCACCTCGGGAGCTTGCAGGGATCTTCCCAGCACAAGAATGGTCCCATGCTTAGATAGCATGGGAACAAATTCTTTGGCTTTGAATGGGAGTGGCCCTGCCGTTGCCAGCTGCCGACGGAAGCCAGCCCGATGGCCGCTCAAGGTGAGCTGAAGCCAGCTTGACACCCTGGCGCAGCGGAAGGACATGCGCTCGTTTGGACGAGCACGGAGCGTGGAGAAGGGCGGTCGTTCGCCGGCTTCACCTTGGTGCTAGCTCTGGGCCCCCGCGCCTTGCGGCGGAGGTCGAGGCCTGTCTACAGCAGTACCGAGAGAGGCCTGAGCCAGACGGGGGAGAAGGCGACCGTCAACGTCCTCCGAGCCATGGCCATCGGCTCCAGGCTCCATCTTGAGAGGAAGCCTTGAACCGACGCCATGCCGCTGCCGGGGAACCCTGGCGGTTGCTTGAGAGGAAATCTTGAGCCGACACTGGGGTGCTTGCAGGGTGACGCACAGCAGGCGTCGCCTCTGCACGCTATCGTGCCGGCTCTGAGGTGTCGCAGTGGCGACGCACAGCAGGCGCCACCGCACCGAGGACACTGCTGCCTTGGTGCTGGGGCATGCGGCGCAGGTGGCGCCGTGCCCTTCTTCATCTTCTCGTCGTCGTTGCAGAGGATGAGCTCAACCCCAGAAACTAGGAGGTGAGCGGAGATCTAGCCAACACTTGCGTGCATCCCCACGAACGGCGCCAAATGTCGTAGGCTTTTGGGGGTACCCACAGCCGGGTGGCGGAACGCACCCGCCTATTCCCTGAGGGGAAGTACTCAGGGAAGTGCCAAGCTATTAGGCCGATCTAGCTCGGGGGCAAGAACGCAAGAACACACGAGGATTTTAGAGTGGTTCGGGCAGCAGGAGCGTAATACCCTACGTCCACTTGAGAGTAGTATTGCTCTTGTGTCCGTGGATGAGTCTATCCTCTGCCTTCTAGTCCTCTTTTGGACTTAACCTTTTCTCTAACGGGCGTCTCCCTTTTATAGAGCAAGGAGGGCGCGTACACAGGTATTGGACCCCGACAGGTGGGCCCAACATGGATGTATACTATAGACACTAATGGAGCTACAGTGATGGAGAATCTCTTGCTGGATCCACTTTATCGTCTTGTCGACTCTCTAACCGAGGGGGGTCTTCTCCTATCCCATCGGCGGGACGCCCGTTGAGGTAGTGTAGGTTGCGGCGTAGACTGTTGGGTCTACTGCATAGGCATTATGATACTCCATCGCCGAGTTGTCGTGTCTAACTGGCGCGGCAGACTAACGCCGGCGGTGTGAGTGGTGCCAGCGGCTGTACTGTGCACCTTGGTAATGCGCGACCAACAGTACAGCCTGGCCAAAGTCTCCTCGGGCTCTGCCATGGCAGAGCACTTCTGAACCACTTGCATTAAATGAAATGCGGTAGGTGAGCAAGTCTTCCAGAGGAAGCTTGGTAGCCGCGCGCGTGCTTGCGGACACGTGGCGGCTCCGGACCCCCCATGCGGGGTGTCTGTTCCCTCCCGGTGAGGGGTCCGGATAGTATATGGGGATCCGGGACCCCGCGGGGGGTCCGGGGTCCCCGGCCGATTTGGTCCTGAGCGCTTTCTTCTCCAGGACACGTGGTGAGCACCGGACCTGTCCCGATCGGGAAGCGGGTCCGGGGCTATTGGTCCGGTGAGATGGAGCCGGACCCCAGGGATCCGGCTGCTCGGCTCCTTAGGACGTAGTTACGGATAACTACACGAGTCTTGCCATAGCAAGAGGGGGTACCCCCGTCCTGAGGTACCGACAATGTGTAAAAAAAATGGAGGGAGGATAAGTAAACAACCATCCATTATTAGCTAAGACTTTGGTAAATGTTATAATCTAATAACCCTACTTTTGCCTAGCAACCCTTGGATCTTGAAACAATATTACGAGTATTACATGACATGACCTTGCACCTTATCATAAGAACAACTAGATGGATCTTGAACCAACCATGACAAGATGATCAGATTTTTACGAACTAGGATTGTTTCTGTAACACCCCGGGTGTCTGCACAGTAATTAAATAGGAGTCTGCACAGTAATTATGTATGTTTACTATGCATCATGTGTTTGATTTGCTTAAAAAGGATCTTTTTGTAATTATGAAAGGTTATATGTGTAATTATGATTTTATGCAGGGTCCTTTCTTTAGTTATTTCTGAATATAGCTTTTGTGGAGGGTGTTTTTGCAAAAATTCAATGCATTTAATGCATGGCAGCAAAATTTACTTTTAAGTCTATGTTTGAAGTGAATTTGCTTTGAAAAAGAGAAATTTCCTAGAATTCAAAATCCCTTCAACGATTTTAATTTTAGCTCTTGAGTCTTTGGTCAAATAAATTTTTGCACAACATCAAAGTTGTAGATCTTGTGGAACGACCGCTGCAGAGCACGCCGCCCTCTTCTAGCGAGCGCCTAAGCACTACATAAACCCCAGCAATCGATTTCGTTCGTCCCTTCGCTCTCTCATCGCTCCCACGCCGCAGAACGCCTCCGCCGCCCTGCTTGAACCCCGGCGAGCTCACCCCGCCGCGGAGCCGCCACTGCAGGCCCGCTCCACCCCTACAGCCCCCACCATTAGCGCCGCCTCGTCCTAGCGCAGCTCCCAGGCCACTTCCCCTCGCCCAAACCTCACCGGAGCTACCCCGCCGCCGTGCTCCGAGCCCGCAAGCCGCCGCTCGCCGTCGACACCCCACCTCCGACCGCCCTAGCCTCGATTCCAAGCACCCAGAGGTGCGCCTTGCACCCGTGAGGCTCACGCACCCCTCCACCCTCGCCGCCGGTGAGCCCCTCGCCGGGAAATCGCCGGTCAAAACCCGCGCTCCCCCTCTGACCCGACCCGAGGACCTCGGGTTTGAATTTGAAAAACCCCAGGGGGTTGTCTGCGTTGTCAGTGACTCAGGGAAATAGTGCTATAAGGACTTGTTTGTATTAGTTTGCTGTGAACTTTGAAATTCTAGATCAATTCGTAGAAAATTCATAAAATAGAAAATTTTGATGTTTTGGAATCCTCTTGAAGAGCTCTATGCAGTAGAACCATAATATGTTAGGCTTTAGTTGCAAGTTTTTGCTGTGTAAATGGTTTTGTGTCACTAGGTAAATAAATACTAGATGTTTAGTCTTTTTCTTATCTAATGCTTGAAAGCTGGTCTTGCTCTGAAATTTTTGTGGTAGTTTACTCATGTTACACTAGCTTTGCTATAAAAATTTCATGATCATTGCTCTTGTGTAGCTTTTTCTTTGATTTAAACTTTGTTTAGTACACTTTATTTATGGTAAATAGTTTCTGTTCGTAATAAATCATGATTTTATTTCGGCATGTTCTTTTTGAGTAGCTTAGCTTGTCCAAGATGTTTGAGCTTCAGTTCATGTCTAGAACAGGAGTTAAATTTGAATCTTGCGAAACTGATGTCTGTTTTGTTTATTTTCTCAGAATAAATTCTGTGTAGATAAACTCATGAAAAATTCACAGTAGCTAGATCATCCCTGTGTAGATCTCATGTTAAATTTTGAGCTTCTGATCTGCTTTAGTTTGATCGGTATAATTCAAGCTTGTACTAGGTGTTGCCTGCATAAATGATTTATTGTGTTTACATGGTTAAATGTTTTGGCATGATTTTTACAGGGTAGATTACTTTGTTCTTGTTCTGTTTAGTGTAATTTTGGTAGAATTTATTACTATTTGTACTCTGATTTGTTGATTTATTTGCAAACCATGACTTATTTGTATAGGAAATCACCACTACTCATTTTATGAAGTTAGTTAACTTCTTTTGTGCTGTTGATCATGATGCCTTGTGTAGTTAGATTTGTTATTTAACTACTCTATAAACAATTGCCCATGTGTGTTTTTAATATTGTTCTTGCATTACATATAGATACGACTACTTTGTCGGACGGGACGTACGAGTTGATTCCGGAGTCTGACGGAGGTGATCTCGAAGCTCAAGTAAACACTGCAGAACTAACTGAAGCCCCGAACCAAAGTTCGGAAGAGCCTAGCGCTGAAATAGTTAGTAATTACCGAGAAGGCAAGCCCCGGACATAACCTATACTTCAAATTATTATCACTACTGTATTACTTATTTGTGCATTTACAGTTCATAGGATTTGAATTGAAACCCTAGATGCATGATCTTAGGAACCTTTGTACTGAACACTAGACCTGAGTTCGACTACTTGCTAAGCTTATAGGACCGGTAAAAGTCGAGTGATTGCCTGTCACTCGCGAGCTTTATAGGGATTGATTGTTTACTTTCTGTTATCAATATAAGGACGACGGACGGGGTTGTGTTCGATATCATGACCTTATGTGATACCCCGTCTGTGTTGATGAACTTGCTAAGGTCGCGGTGTGTGGTAGTGCCGGTTAAGTTTTTGAAAGTACTAGCCACATGCCGTAAATATGGTACGCGGCAAGCCTAGTAGCCGATTGGACCGGGGAGTGGATATACCTTTCACTCTCTCAGTAGGGATAGGTTTTATTATTATGTTGCGCAACACTACGACTTCAAGGGACAAGGTTCGGCCTTGGAGCCCTGTAGTCGGGGAGAGTGACACTATCCACAAGCCGGAAAGAAAGGTCAACGGTTGTTTGGGAATGACCCGACGGTGTTCCAGACGTGTGTGTTAGGTTGTCCTTGCAAGGTTGAATTTCGATTCAGAATCGTCCGCCTCTCACGATGAAATGAGACTGCTTAATTGATCTGCCACACAGAGTAATAAGAGCAACAATATTCTTATTAATCTTGATGTTTGCTTAGAAGTTCCACCATGATTGGATAGTAGCTGCTTACATAGAATGGTTAATCAACTAGAATCTTGAAGCTAAAACTTGAAAGTAAGGACATACTCTTATTGCTTTTCAGCAAAAGGAAAACCAGAGCCTCACAATACCTTGCATAGTCTAGTTAAAGTGGGCTACTTATACCCGTTGACGGTTAAGTCTTGCTGAGTATTAGAATACTCAGCCTTGCTGTTGAAACCCTTTTTCAGGTATGAGTTTTGAGTATCAGATCGCTAGCTTGACCTATCCTTGCTCGTTGCCTCCTGGCTGGTCCGTAGAATGGGATACGTCTTCGGCCGGCAATGACTATGATGAGTGATACCATGCTTGGGCTAGCTTGGTATACTTTTGCGACGTGTTGTAGTCATCGTGTTTCATCTTCCGCTGTTTAGACTCTGAACTTATAATCATAGCTTGTATAACTATTATTTAAGTTGGCTTTGTAATAATGTGTTTAACTGGTTTGTAATCGTTATTATGCCTGAGTTGTAAAATTGTGGTTGTAATATCTCTGAACTCGCCTTCGTGCGGGGTATGCTTGTTCGATCCGAGAATCGGTGGTTGTATCGGGACGTTACCCGACAGACCAAAAATTGTTCCGTTTGAAGTGCGTTTAAGCTAATGTTGCCTTTATGGTGATGGTTTACGCACTTGAGCCGGGATAATTTAGGCGGTTCTGCCACAGCTGGTATCAGAGCTGCAAGCGTACATCAGAGGTGTTGGAACCTTAAAAACCATTTTCCATATAAAATTGGAACCATAAAGAATTTCGGAAAACTACGTTGGATTCGTTAAGAGTTGTGCTTAGAACGTAAAGTCCTAGGGAATTTATGGGAATTACTAGGTGGTTATTTCTGTATGGTTTATGTTATCTGACTTCCAGCATTTACTTTTTGTCAAACCATACTCACAAGCAACTCTTAATTTCTGTAACGACGCAGCTACGTTTAGGTAAGATGGTAAGGATCCTCAGTCAGCTGAGGGAGTCTGACCTTCCCGTCGGTGATGCGAGCCGAACGCTGCCCTCAAGCAGTGGCTTACTTGAGGTGCTTCCAATATACCGACTATTAGTTGACTATATTGGAAGTAAAGTGTGCTCAGTCAGCTGAGGGAGTCTGACCTTCCCGTCGGCGATGCGAACCGAACGCTGCGCTCAAGCAGTGGTCTACTTGAGCTGCTGCCAATATACCGACCTCGGTCGACTATATTGGGAGTAAAGGAACTTGTGAATACGCCTCTGAGTAGCGTATGTTAACGTTGGCCATACGGTGGAAATTGTATGGCTGCCGCTTCTATAGTGAGCGGTAATGTTTGGGAACGCTTTCATGAGTGCTGGCATGAAAGGTTCATTGGGTATATATATTTATGTTCTGTCAATCTTATGCAGGTACGCTAACCACGATTCGATAAGATAAGAACGGTTAGAATGTATCGACTAGCTATATAGGGAGAGCCGTATTTATGTATACCACCGTGCTAACCACGTAAGCCCAACCATAGTTGGCAATTGTTTATCTTGTGAGGACGGTCAGGACGTGCATGCATATTTGGTTGATGTTTGATTGGTTCATAATAGTTGAAGTTGCTACATGAACTTGTTAAGGAATTTCTAGTATGAATCCTTATAAGATAAGTGTTAGTGTGCTTAAAACATGAGTGAGTGAAACTCTGATTGTAGTAGCATGCTTGTTAAAATGCTTAGGTTTCCTTGGATGAAAAAAATATGGTTTCGAGTAATGCCTTCCTCCTAAACCCCATCTTGTTGTTGTAAGGATCTGTTCATTCCTTAGAATCTCAAATGATGAACCAGTACCGATTGTGGTTTATTATTCTTTGAGTATGGAACCATATCATCTTTTGATTAGAATCATAGTTGTTTTTCCGCAGTCTTCTTAAAGCTTTATTTGAGAAGTCTTGAGTTGATCACATTACTCACATTTGAATCCTTTTTGATTCAGATGGCGACTTGTTCCCAGGTCTTTTGGGATGAGGAGGGAAATGCTCATACCGACTGTCTGTACTGGGAGGGTTTTCCGAGGATTCTTTGGGATTCACTTCGTATCTTCCACTACCCAGATCCACCCCAGTACACGGGACGCCAGTTTTCGGAGGATGGAATTAAGAAGAACAGAGTTAAAATGACCATTCCTCAGCACCCCACCTTGGAGTGGCCACCGATTGAGATTGAGGTGATTGGGTACCGTCTTGTGGATGCTTTTGAGAAATCAGCTCTCAACGCTATCACCACTTTTTGTGAGCACCATCCCGAGGAGGTAGCTGCATACCCTATTGGTTTGTTCCCAGCAGTCAGTGCTGGAAATGCAGAGTGGCTGTTCAGGGTCACACACTTTGGGCACTTGATTGGAGATGTAGCGGATGAGACTATCGAGGCAGTAGTCAGATATATGAATGCTCAGTCTCACTACCAGATACTCCAGCAGCGACACATGGACCAGGTGATAGACTTGGCCCAGAGTTTTCAGCGAGGCATTCGTTTGAGGGATACTCAGATTCAGGGACTTCAAGATGCCGTAGCTGGGAGGGATCTGGCCATTTCACAGTTTGAGCATCAGGCTATGGAGCATGGTGCTGAGATAGAGCAGCGCAACATAGTTATTGGTTTTCTTCAGGGGCAGGTGAATGAGCTTCAAGCAGATTGGGCTGATGCTTTGGCACATGTTGGTATGCTCCAGGAGCAACTAGATGCCCCAGCTGAGCCTGCAGCAGCAGATGAGGACCCCGAGGAGATTGAGGGAGTTTCTGATCTAGATTCAGAGCACGCACTTGCTGAGCCTAACCCTCAGCCGGATGACTCTTCTTCCGGCAGTGCCTCTTCTGTGGGCAACCTCGACGACTTCTAGGCGCCTTAGACTAGTCCCAGAAAGTTCGTGTTTTATCTTGTTGTAGCTTGTACATAGGAAAGAGATGTTGTAAGATAACCCTAGGGAGGAGTACCACTTGTTGTATTATATGTGGTAAGGGTGAGTGATGTTAGGTTGTAAGAAAAATGCTGCTTTGGATGTAATATAAGTAGCGACTACCAGTTTGGAAATCATAATCTTTCTACTTAGCAAATCTCTGCATTTGTGCATTTTCACGCCGTTTGATGAATACAAGAGGTTGCAAATTTTTGTGGCATATGTGCTCTTCAAATGTTAGCTTGTTGAATTTGAGAGACTAAATTTTAGTCCAACCCCTTCTATGATCTCTGTTGTTTAGCAATATAGCACATAGCGATGAAGAGCGAATTGATAGATTATTTTCTTTACCCTTTGCTCTCAGCATTGAGTCTCTATACGATGGAGCATGAAGCTATCTAGCAGCTGACCAGTTTTGATTTTTGTGGGTTGCACGTTTATGTGTTGTGCATATTGTGCTACACCGCATCTAGTAAATTTTGCTGATTTTGCTTTATCCATTGTACGATCATTGCATGTGCCATTGATTTTGGAAGCGAGAAATATGTATCTAATGGATGTCTTCCATGATTACAGATGGTTGGTCATACACGCGGAACGCCTGATGGCTTCGGTTGTGAAAATGGCAGTGGATCTCAGCAACCACCGCCACCCCCGTCGAATCTGGCCGAGTTAATGGCCATGCAAACAGAGCTGCTTCGCCAGCTAGTCCAAGGGCAACAAAATCAGCCACGCCAACAGTATGGAGGAAGGGAGGCACAACCAGCGGGTTACCAGGAATTCTTTGGTACCCAACCTCCGCTTTTCAGCAAAGCTGATGACCCATTGGATGCCGATGCTTGGCTCCGTACAATCAATTCCAAGTTTGCTTTGTTAGCAGTACCGTGTGTTGATGCAAATAAGGCCCCCTTTGCCGCCCAACAGCTGCGTGGTCCTGCACGTATATGGTGGGATAATTATTGTGCAATGCAGCCTGCTGAACATATCATATCTTGGGAGGAATTCAGAACAGCCTTCAGATCACATCATATTCCGGATGGACTAATTGAAAGAAAGTTGAATGAATTCTTGGCTCTAGATCAGGGAACCCGCACTGTTCTACAATATGCACAGACCTTCAATCATCTGTGCCAGTATGCGGGCCATCATGCTGATACTGATGCCAAGAAACGTGATCGTTTCCGTTGTGGCCTCAATACTAAGCTCAAGGAACGTTTAAACCTGGTTCAGCCCAATACCTACAATGAGCTGGTTAATATGGCCATTACACAGGAAGATTGTATTGCTGCACATCGTGCTGAGAAAAAGCGAAAGGCACCAACGGGACCCTCGAGTGCCCAGTCACCGAGGTATCGCCTGGTGCAAAATACTCCACCTAGGCCTCCACAAAGAAATGCCCCAGTGGGTAGGTTTGTCTTTAGGCCGCCTCAGCAACAAGGAGGATTCAGACCTCCAGTGCCTCAGCAACAGCAACAGCAGCAATTTAGCCCAAGGCCGAATGCCCCACAGTTCAATAGTGGGAATAGTAATAATCGATGTTTCAACTGCGGCAGTGCTTCTCATTTTTCCAAGAATTGTCCACAACCCAGAAGGAATAATCCAGGGCAAAACTCTAATCAGAACAACAACAACAACAAGAGCAAGGGCAAGAGGCAAATGGTGCAAGTCCGACAAGGGCGAGTTAACTTCACTACTCTTGCAGACCTTCCAGCAGGAGCACCAGTTATGGCGGGTACTTTCTCTATCCACAATAAACCCGCAGTCATATTATTTGATTCTGGTGCAACGCATAGTTTTATAAGTGCCAAATTTGGAGCAAGATTAGGATTAGATTTTTGTCATACTAAGGGGTCTTTTATGATAACAACCCCTGGTGGGAAGATCGCTTCCAATCAAATCACTAGATATGTGCCAATTAAGCTGGGTAGTAAATTGATCAAGACGGATTTGATCTTAATGAATTTAGAAGGCATGGATGTTATTCTGGGCATGGATTGGATGACTAAACATAAAGTACTGTTAGATATCTCTTCTCGAGCTATCGAGATAGATTCACCACATCAAGGAGCCACCATACTCTATTTACCCCAACGAGAGTGCATTAACTCTTGTGCTTATGCCGCAAAAGAAATTAAACTTGAAGATATCCCTATTGTGTGGGAGTATGCGGATGTATTTCCAGAGGATTTACCTGGAATGCCTCCTGATAGAGACATCGAGTTTATTATTGAGCTTCAACCCGGTACCGCCCCTATTTCTAAGAGGTCGTACCGAATGCCTCCAAATGAGTTAGCAGAATTGAAAGTCCAACTCCAAGACCTTCTTGACAAGGGCTTTATACGTCCCAGTTCTTCACCCTGGGGATGTCCAGCCTTGTTTGTGAAGAAGAAGGACAACAGCTTGAGGCTATGTGTTGATTATCGACCACTCAATGCGGTCACTATTAAAAACAAGTATCCTCTTCCCCGCATTGATATTCTATTTGATCAGTTAGCTGGAGCTAAGGTTTTCTCTAAGATTGATCTTCATTCTGGCTACCATCAAATAAAGATCAAACCTTGTGATATTCCAAAGACTGCTTTCTCTACCCGATATGGACTATATGAATATCTGGTTATGTCTTTTGGTCTTACCAACGCCCCAGCATATTTTATGTACTTGATGAATTCAGTCTTCATGCCGGAGCTGGATAAATTCGTCGTGGTTTTCATTGACGATATTTTGATCTACTCCAAGAATGAAGAAGATCATGCTGAACATTTGCGTATCGTTCTTCAACGATTACGAGATCATCATCTTTATGCCAAATTCTCCAAGTGTGAATTTTGGTTGGACAGTGTGAAATTCTTAGGTCACACTATCTCCAGTGATGGTATATCTGTTGATCCAACTAAAGTACAAGAAGTGATGGATTGGGAATCTCCTATTTCAGTTCATCAAATTCGCAGTTTTCTTGGTTTAGCTGGATATTATCATCGATTCATTACTGATTTCTCCAGAATAGCCAAGCCTATGACAGAGTTATTGAAGAAGGGAGTGAAGTTTGTTTGGAATGATAAGTGTGAAGAAGCTTTCCAAACTCTCAAAGCAAGATTAACTACCGCTCCAGTATTGTCTACACCGGACAGTACCAAACCTTTTGATGTCTATTGTGATGCTTCGGGTACGGGACTTGGTTGTGTGCTTATGCAGGACAACCGGGTTATTTCTTATGCATCAAGAGCTCTCCGGAATCATGAGAAGAATTATCCAACCCATGATCTGGAGTTAGCTGCTGTCATTCACGCTCTTAAGATGTGGAGACATCATCTTATGGGAACTCACTGTAATGTTTACACTGACCATAAGAGCCTCAAATATATCTTCACTCAAGCTGATCTCAACATGAGACAGAGACGCTGGCTGGAGTTGATAAAGGATTATGATCTAGAAGTGCACTATCATCCAGGAAAGGCTAATGTGGTTGCGGATGCACTCAGCCGCAAGTCACAATGCCATTGTCTATCTGTAGAACCATTCAATGAAACTCTATGCCAGGAAATGATGAAGTTGAACCTGGAGATGGTACCTCAAGGAAGTGTGAACCATATATCCCTTGAGCCTACACTGCATGATAGCATCGTCATGGGGCAATTACATGATGAGTGTATCAAGATCATCAAGGAAAAGTTATCACTAGGAGAAGCAAAGTATAAATGTTTCCGAGTGGATCATAGAGGAGTTCTATGGTTCGAATCCCGACTGGTGGTACCTAAGGATCATCAGCTTAGAAAGCAAATCCTTGATGAAGCACATCTTTCGAAGTTTTCGATTCATCCCAGTGGTACCAAGATGTACCATGATCTCAAACAAAATTTCTGGTGGACTCGAATGAAAAGAGAGATCGCCAGATATGTTTCTGAATGTGATGTTTGTCAAAGAGTTAAAGCTAGTCACTTGAAAGTAGCTGGTACTCTCCAACCTTTATCTATTCCATCCTGGAAATGGGAGGACATCAGTATGGATTTTATCGTTGGTTTACCCACTACTCCTCATAAGCATGATTCTGTTTGGGTAATCGTTGATAGACTCACCAAGACCGCTCATTTTATTCCAGTACACACCACTTATTCTGCCAAGAGGTACGCAGAGATTTATCTCGATCAGATTGTTCGTTTACATGGAATTCCAAAGACGATTATTTCTGATCGTGGGCCTCAGTTTATAGCACGTTTCTGGGAGCAAATGCAAGAATCCCTTGGAACAAAATTGATTCGTAGTTCAGCTTATCATCCACAAACAGATGGGCAAACTGAACGAATCAATCAAATCCTTGAAGACATGTTGAGGGCATGTACTATTCAATATGGCAAGAACTGGGTTAAGTGCCTAGCACTGGCAGAGTTTTCATACAATAACAGTTATCAATCCAGCTTGCAAATGGCACCTTTTGAAGCATTATATGGTCAAAGGTGTCAAACTCCTTTGAATTGGTCACAAGCAGGGGAACGCAAAAATTTTGGGCCAGATTTAGTCTCTGAGGCAGAGGAGCAAGTCAGAGTTATCCAGGTTAATCTTAAAGCAGCCCAATCAAGACAGAAAAGTTATGCAGACAAAAGAAGAGATCCTTTACAATTCGAGGTAGGGGACTTTGTATATTTGCGAGTATCTCCTACTAAAGGTGTTCAACGCTTTGGCTTAAAAGGGAAATTAGCACCCCGATACATCGGACCATTTGAAATTATCGAAACTTGTGGACACGTTGCCTACCGACTCCGTCTTCCATCTCAATTGGCCGCCGTTCATGATGTCTTCCATGTCTCACAACTTCGAAAGTGCACCAGGGTACCTACTGAAATCCTTGAACCACAGGATATCGAGATTGAATCCGATCTCTTATACGGAGTATCCAATCAAGATTCTTGACACAAAAGAAAGAAGTACTAGAAGGGAGAAAGTTAAAATGTACAAAATCCAGTGGAATCAGCATACTGTAGAAGAAGCTACTTGGGAAACTGAAAATTTTCTCCAAAGAAACTTTCCCGACTTTCTTAGAACCAATCCAGGTACCAAGTCTTTGCACCCTTTTCTTCCTATAATCTCGGGACGAGATTCCTTTTAGGGGGAAAGGCTGTAACACCCCGGGTGTCTGCACAGTAATTAAATAGGAGTCTGCACAGTAATTATGTATGTTTACTATGCATCATGTGTTTGATTTGCTTAAAAAGGATCTTTTTGTAATTATGAAAGGTTATATGTGTAATTATGATTTTATGCAGGGTCCTTTCTTTAGTTATTTCTGAATATAGCTTTTGTGGAGGGTGTTTTTGCAAAAATTCAATGCATTTAATGCATGGCAGCAAAATTTACTTTTAAGTCTATGTTTGAAGTGAATTTGCTTTGAAAAAGAGAAATTTCCTAGAATTCAAAATCCCTTCAACGATTTTAATTTTAGCTCTTGAGTCTTTGGTCAAATAAATTTTTGCACAACATCAAAGTTGTAGATCTTGAAAAGTTGAACAACTTTCATGTTGGGCACTTTTTCATTTGAGCTTTAGTTTAAAAGTTATTGCTTGTTTACAGAGAGGTCCCTGGAATTTTCGGTAATTACAAATCGACCCTTATGACCATCTCCCACATCCCTGCTCTGCTTCTCGCCGCCGACGCCACCGACAGCGCCGCCGCCGACGCCTTCCCGGCCATTCCGGCCATTACTCCGCCGTGCGCTGGCGCCCACGCGTCGCGGACGACCACCTCCCCCTCCTGTTGCCTCACGCTGGCCCTCTTCTTCCCTTGCCACGCGCCCCGCCGCTTCCAGAACCACCCCGTCGGCCGCCACCGCGACGCCGCCGTGGAACGGCCGCTGCAGAGCACGCCGCCCTCTTCTAGCGAGCGCCTAAGCACTACATAAACCCCAGCAGTCGATTTCGTTCGTCCCTTCGCTCTCTCATCGCTCCCACGCCACAGAACGCCTCCGCCGCCCTGCTTGAACCCCGGCGAGCTCACCCCGCCGCGGAGCCGCCACTGCAGGCCCGCTCCACCCCTACAGCCCCCACCATTAGCGCCGCCTCGTCCTAGCGCAGCTCCCAGGCCACTTCCCCTCGCCCAAACCTCACCGGAGCTACCCCTGCCGCCGTGCTCCGAGCCCGCAAGCCGCCGCTCGCCGTCGACACCCCACCTCCGACCGCCCTAGCCTCGATTCCAAGCACCCAGAGGTGCGCCTTGCACCCGTGAGGCTCACGCACCCCTCCACCCTCGCCGCCGGTGAGCCCCTCGCCGGGAAATCGCCGGTCAAAACCCGCGCTCCCCCTCTGACCAGACCCGAGGACCTCGGGTTTGAATTTGAAAAACCCCAGGGGGTTGTCTGCGTTGTCAGTGACTCAGGGAAATAGTGCTATAAGGACTTGTTTGTATTAGTTTGCTGTGAACTTTGAAATTCTAGATCAATTCGTAGAAAATTCATAAAATAGAAAATTTTGATGTTTTGGAATCCTCTTGAAGATCTCTATGTAGTAGAACCATAATATGTTAGGCTTTAGTTGCAAGTTTTTGCTGTGTAAATGGTTTTGTGTCACTAGGTAAATAAATACTAGATGTTTAGTCTTTTTCTTATCTAATGCTTGAAAGCTGGTCTTGCTCTGAAATTTTTGTGGTAGTTTACTCATGTTACACTAGCTTTGCTATAAAAATTTCATGATCAGTGCTCTTGTGTAGCTTTTTCTTTGATTTAAACTTTGTTTAGTACACTTTATTTATGGTAAATAGTTTCTGTTCGTAATAAATCATGATTTTATTTCGGCATGTTTTTTTTGAGTAGCTTAGCTTGTCCAGGAAGTTTGAGCTTCAGTTCATGTCTAGAACAGGAGTTAAATTTGAATCTTGCGAAACTGATGTCTGTTTTGTTTATTTTCTCAGAATAAATTCTGTGTAGATAAACTCATGAAAAATTCACAGTAGCTAGATCATCCCTGTGTAGATCTCATGTTAAATTTTGAGCTTCTGATCTGCTTTAGTTTGATCGGTATAATTCAAGCTTGTACTAGGTGTTGCCTGCATAAATGATTTATTGTGTTTACATGGTTAAATGTTTTGGTATGATTTTTACAGGGTGGATTACTTTGTTCTTGTTCTGTTTAGTTTAATTTTGGTAGAATTTATTACTATTTGTACTCTGATTTGTTGATTTATTTGCAAACCATGACTTATTTGTATAGGAAATCTCCACTACTCATTTTATGAAGTTAGTTAACTTCTTTTGTGCTGTTGATCATGATGCCTTGTGTAGTTAGATTTGTTATTTAACTACTTTATAAACAATTGCCCATGTGTGTTTTTAATATTGTTCTTGCATTACATATAGATACGACTACTTTGTCGGACGGGACGTACGAGTTGATTCTGGAGTCTGACGGAGGTGATCTCGAAGCTCAAGTAAACACTGCGGAACTAACTGAAGCCCCGAACCAAAGTTCGGAAGAGCCTAGCGCTGAAATAGTTAGTAATTACCGAGAAGGCAAGCCCCGGACATAACCTATACTTCAAATTATTATCACTACTGTATTACTTATTTGTGCATTTACAGTTCATAGGATTTGAATTGAAACCCTAGATGCATGATCTTAGGAACCTTTGTACTGAACACTAGACCTGAGTTCGACTACTTGCTAAGCTTATAGGACCGGTAAAAGTCGAGTGATTGCCTGTCACTCGCGAGCTTTATAGGGATTGATTGTTTACTTTCTGTTATCAATATAAGGACGACGGACGGGGTTGTGTTCGATATCATGACCTTATGTGATACCCCGTATGTGTTGATGAACTTGCTAAGGTCGCGGTGTGTGGTAGTGCTGGTTAAGTTTTTGAAAGTACTAGCCACATGCCGTAAATATGGTACGCGGCAAGCCTAGTAGCCGATTGGACCGGGGAGTGGATATACCTTTCACTCTCTCAGTAGGGATAGGTTTTATTATTATGTTGCGCAACACTACGACTTCAAGGGACAAGGTTCGGCCTTGGAGCCCTGTAGTCGGGGAGAGTGACACTATCCACAAGCCGGAAAGAAAGGTCAACGGTTGTTTGGGAATGACCCGACGGTGTTCCAGACGTGTGTGTTAGGTTGTCCTTGCAAGGTTGAATTTCGATTCAGAATCGTCCGCCTCTCACGATGAAATGAGACTGCTTAATTGATCTGCCACACAGAGTAATAAGAGCAACAATATTCTTATTAATCTTGATGTTTGCTTAGAAGTTCCACCATGATTGGATAGTAGCTGCTTACATAGAATGGTTAATCAACTAGAATCTTGAAGCTAAAACTTGAAAGTAAGGATATACTCTTATTGCTTTTCGGCAAAAGGAAAACCAGAGCCTCACAATACCTTGCATAGTCTAGTTAAAGTGGGCTACTTATACCCGTTGACGGTTAAGTCTTGCTGAGTATTAGAATACTCAGCCTTGCTGTTGAAACCCTTTTTCAGGTATGAGTTTTGAGGATCAGATCGCTAGCTTGACCTATCCTTGCTCGTTGCCTCCTGGCTGGTCCGTAGAATGGGATACGTCTTCGGCCGGCAATGACTATGACGAGTGATACCATGCTTGGGCTAGCTTGGTATACTTTTGCGACGTGTTGTAGTCATCGTGTTTCATCTTCCGCTGTTTAGACTCTGAACTTATAATCATAGCTTGTATAACTGTTATTTAAGTTGGCTTTGTAATAATGTGTTTAATTGGTTTGTAATCGTTATTATGCCTGAGTTGTAAAATTGTGGTTGTAATATCTCTGAACTCGCCTTCGTGCGGGGTATGCTTGTTCGATCCGAGAATCGGTGGTTGTATCGGGACGTTACCCGACAGACCAAAAATTGTTCCGTTTGAAGTGCATTTAAGCTAATGTTGCCTTTATGGTGATGGTTTACGCACTTGAGCCGGGATAATTTTGGCGGTTCTGCCACAGTTTCTCTCTCAAAACTCTACTTGTCCTCATACTAGGATTTGGACCACGTAACAATGCTAATAGATGGCTTTGGTAACACCAATCTAGATGAACTACAAAAACAATTCTTCACGGTGCCTAGTATCCATGAGTGAAAGCCATATTAACATCCCCACTACTCAATCCTAGAAATCATATTAATCGATGCATGCACGTACTACCTCACGTCCAAATCGAGAGCAGAGTACCATCTACGCATCATCTAAAGCCCTAATCATGAGAAAACTATCAACTACGACATTATTTTTCAAATCAAGAACCAAACCCTAATCACCAAGAATCCCTAATATCTACAAATGTGCACGGTTAAAGGAGGAAAAAATGGGAGCAATACCTTCGGGGAAGGGTGGGGAACGTTTCCCCCAACTCCCCCCCAAAAGGCCGGATTTGGAGGGATCTGGGGGTGGGGCGGCCGGCGGCGACGACCTGCTGTTGCTCTGGTCGGGGAGGAGTGAGGGAAAGAAAGGAAGGGTGGGGGAGAAGAGGCCGGCGCGGGCCAGGATATTGGCCTTGTCGCGCCAGCCCGCATGGCGCGACAGGCTTGTCGCGCGAGTGCATGTGGCGCGACAGCGAGGGCCACGTCATCGCCATCGCGGCGCAACGCTGGCTCGGGCCGCCAGCGTAGCCACACTGTCGCGCCACATGCACTGGCGCGACAGAGGCTATCTGTCGCGCCATGCGGGCTGGCGCGACCAAACGGGCTACGCCCTGCAAATAAAAACCAATACGGGTTAAACTTAAAATATTATTAAAAAAGGTTAAAAATAAAAAAATCCTAGTACCTGTTCATCCAAAATCTCGACGATGATGGACCCTGCGTTAGCTAACACGTGGACTTGGGAGATCTATTTTACTCCGTCGTACAGAATCCAAATCGACGCGCGTAGTGTGCGCGGGCGTGCCAGTCAGTTTGAGCATTCAACTGACAAGGTCTATAGTAATGTCACATTAGCTAATTAATAGAATCATAATGATGAGCCAATATAACACTTGGACAAATAAAACATATGAAGATCTGTTGGCCAAATAATAGAATTGAAACACACAAGGCCGACGATCAATGACCGATGCGATAGTTAAGCATGTATGTGCCCATCGGTCGTTGAATAGAATTAACAAACTGAGCAATCACCGAACAAATAAATCATCATAAATAGAACCAGCAAACTGATGACAATTAATCTAACATCACCACCAGTGAGATTGGACCTAACCGAGAAGCGCTAGCAGCATGGTGATAGACTTAAAAGTCACTAGCTGATGAATATACAATGAGATAAGAGTTCGGTAAATGCTCAATAAAGGCCAAAAATAATAAACTATCGGCTAATAAAGCACACTGTTGGATTCTTTATGACATGGCAATTGAAGCAGCATAACAGATGTATAAGGTAAACCATCTGATAGATCTTATTCAAGGCAAGATAATTTAATTCTACCACATCTAGGATGCAGCCTTACGAGATATAATGAGAATCTATAACTGGTAGATGAATCTAGATGAAACCACAATGATGCATCTATTAGTTAAAGTCTAGAACACCTGAAAACAATGACACCTGCAGATGAGCCGGAGGTCGAGGCGATACAGTCCTGCTCATCGAAGAAGTCACCTGAGAACTACATTACTCCTACTCCTAGGGTAAATGACGTGAAGCCGAAAGGTAAATGCGTAAAGATAAATAGGTTTGTTTGATCTATAGGTGATAAAACCTTTTACAATAACTGTGGCTTATAGTTAGACTCTGGACTTGACACAAAACTTACATAACAAGAAATATCTAAACAAAACTTGCCTAACAAAAAATCTAAACAAAAGGAAACATTAATAAGATACATGGACTCTGATTTCCCTTTTGTAGAGTCCTTGGTAATAAAGCTTATTGACTGATCGTGTCCATCCTTGATATCAATCATCGGCTTCCTTCCATATACTCCATATAAACTTGTGAATCATCATCATGCATGGCCGCTCATCGTATGTGATCCCCACCAATGCACGCTAGTAGTCGATGATGTCCATACTTCAGATTACATCTGATTTACTAACAAAATCTGGTGTCAACAGTACCACTAGGCGTTCAATGCGTCCGCCACCAAGAATTTCTCGGACAACGGCACATCGCATGCATGCGCCACCACACCGATGACGTTTACTGGTATCGCATCAGCCAGAGCAATCTCATCCGTGAATTTGGTAGTCTCTTTTTCTCGGATTTGTTGCACAAATTGATCGTGGTGTGGTGCCGGACCAAATTGGCAGCTCGAAGCAGACGGCGGTGGTGAGAACATCGCGGCAGCTATATACCGCATATGCTGCAGAATTGAAATTCATGGTCTGAAGGAAGATGTAACGGGCCAAGCTAATCTGGTCAAAAAATTTCCTCAATTCCAACAGTAGTCCTCAAACCTGTGGTATAGCTGTGTTTACCTTTCTTGACCAAGCGATGATCAATGACAGCTTGTGATTATGTTGCTGCTACATCCAGATCAGTTATGAATTATGATAGAAAGTCTGAATACACTAGGGTATAGTTTGAAACAAATGGTTTCAGTTGTGAGATATGGAAAATGGGATGAATCATGGAACCTTCTGGAGATCTAGATACGCCACTGACCTAATACATTCCAAAACATGATATGACCCAAAGTATTTGAATGCCAACTTTGGAAATGGCCTTCTGGCAAGTGAAGATTAAGTATGTTGACATTTCTTAGCATCCCCGACAACAACGATGCCAAAAAATACTTGTTGGTATTTCTTACGTCACGAATAAATCTGTAACCGCACGGAATATCGTTGTAGCATTTTACCATAGGAGTATTCCAGGGTGCCATATTTATTTTTCCGCAGGGAAGATGGCCGTTAATGAATAGGTAAGTTAATGAATAATTCTTGATTGTATATTCAATTGTATAAATAGAGGTAATATAATATATGGATAAGAGGTAGTGTGACACGCAAGTAAGCTAAAGCTCAAACTCATGAAAAAGCTAAGGCAGGGAGAAATGAAGAAGAAAGCTACCCGGAACTTATGTACTTCTAGTTAAATATACACATTTTATTATACATTTACACACACATGATTATCCCCAGCTTTAAAATTCCTTAACTCTCCATGTGATACACGGATATCTCATTGGCTGACATTTGTCTCTTTTTCCTCCAGAAATGCTTTTGCTGCATACTTTGAGAAAAGAATGAGGATAGCATCTCCAAGAGTTCTGGGGTAACTTCTTATGCTGCTCCTGTGATCAGATCACTTCCTGCGACTCTTCCTCCCTGTACACTAGTTGTCATGTTTGTTGTTGCTGGTGTGATTACGTATCTGTAATTGAATTGTTCCGTGTAGCGGTTACAAGGAATATATATATATGATATCAATTAGATTTGTAAAATATGAAGCAAGGAATTTCCTTGCAGATAACAAAAGGTTTCTTGAATTGGCTCTGGAAATTCCAGACCCAGCTAGAGTGCTTTCAGTAAGAAAAGGACTACGGTGTGCTTCCCTGTTGTCCTTTTACTACCGTTTTTCTAGCTGGGAGTAAACAAAACAACTATTTGAGTATAATCAACATTTCAAGAGGGTCTCCTTTTTTTGAACAATCCATGAAATTAGGTGATATGAGGGGTGGTAACAGGCCATGACCCTAGTAGTCACTTCACAGCCCAATTTGACCCTTAAATTTTTTAGCTCAAAATTGTATAAGAATAGAGCCCGGCCCTTAGATTATCTAGGCTAAAATTGACAGCCCGTTACCACCCCATATGCAACCATATCTTTTGAGTTAAAGGAGGAGGGGAGGTCCCCTATTGCATTAAGAGATATGTAAAAGAGTAAAAATGCACCGGAGGCCCCTTAACTTGTCCGGTGGTGTCATTTAGGTCCACCACCTTTGAAAATTGCAGGTTTGGGTCCCTAACCTTTGTAAGTCGTTCACCACAGGTCCATACCCCTTCGTTTTATGTTTCCTTTTGCATTTAGCCCCCTAGAATTTTTCCTTCCCTCTCACTTATGTCCTTCTTCCTCATCTACCTATCCACCGGCCGCCGCCGCCTTCCCCACGCCCGGCCGCCAGCCACGGTCTCCTCTCCGGCGCCTTCACCACGCCCGTCGGCCGCCACCGCGGCCTTCTCAACGCGCCTAGCGCAGCCACGGCAGCGAACTCCTCCTGGCCCGCGCCAGGCTTCTCCTCTCGACGCCACCACGGGCTTCTCCTCTGCGCTCACCGGCCGCCGGCGCCTTCATCCCTCCTCGCCGCCGCCGCCGCGTACCTACCTCGTCCGCGGCGGGCGTGCGCCGCCGCCTCGCAGGAGCTCCGCCGCCGAATCAACTCCTCCGCCGCCGGATCCCGGTGTCCGCGCCAGCTGAGCCCCGCACGCCCAGCCTCGGCCTTCGCACGCGCTCGCGCGCCCCAGCACGGCCGCTCCGGCATGAAGCAATGGATTTGCCGCGCCAAGCGCCGGTCCGCCACGAGGTAGCACGCGGGACCACTGCCGGATGCCGCCGTGGACCCAGAGGAGCAGGAGCGGAAGGTGTCCGGTGCCTTGTGCGCTTTCTTTCCCCATGCGCGCCTCTGCTTCGGGTGCTGCGGAGGGTGGATGCGCCACCGCCACCTACTCTAGGCCATCACCGGGGCTGCCCCGGGTCTTCTCAGTGCCACCACCGTGAATACAGGCCACACCATCGTAGGCCTTTGTCCGGCGCCACTGCCCTGCACCACTACTGTCAGCGTGGGCGCTGGCGCGACCGCCGGGCGCGCGGAGAAGGCCGCTGAGGCGGGCGCAGGGAGGAGGCCGCGGCAGCGCCGCGCGCCGGGAGGAGGCCGCGGCGGGTGCGGAGGAGGAGTGCGCGGCGGGCCCAACCGCGGGCGCAGGGAGGAGAAGGCCGCGGCGCGCGTGGGCGCATGGAGGGTGCCGGAGAGGAGGCCGCGGCCGGCGGCCGGGCGCGGGGGAGGCGGCGGCGGCCGGCGGGCGCAGAGGAGAAGCCCGTGGTGGTGCCGGGAGGAGAAGCCGGGCGCGGGCCAGGAGGAGTCCACGGCCGTGCCTGCGTTAGGCGCGCTGAGAAGGCCGCGGCGGCGGCCGGCGGGCGTGGTGAAGGCGCCGGAGAGGAGGCCGTGGCTGGCGGCCGGGCGTGGGGAAGGCGGCGGCGGCTGGTGGAGAGGTATATGAGGAAGAAGGGCATAAGTGAGAGGGAGGGAGAAATTCTAGGGGGCTAAATGCAAAAGAAAATATAAAACGAAGGGGTATGGACCTGCGGTGAACGACTTACAAAGATTAGGGACCCAAACCTGCAGTTTCAAAGGTGGTGGACCTGAATGACACCACCGGACAAGTTAAGGGGCCTCCGGTGCATTTTACTCTATGTAAAATATGTAAATGCAAAGTGGTCAATGGAACATCATTTGTATTTTACATATTGAAAGAGCTTAAATTGTGATAAAAGAGCAGATGCAACTATATCGTCGAACGATTCTCACACAATAGATGGTATTCTGTAGTCCCAAATATATTAGGAAAAGTAGCATAAATAATTAAATATATACTCAGTTTTAATTAGGCAAGAAAAGTTGCATAATCTCTGATGCTTTACAAGTAGGGCTAATCTGGCAATATGTTGTGACCACAGAAAAGGGGAAAGAAAATGACAATCTGTTACTGTAGGTACTGCTGTGGCAAATAAAATTTATTTTGATCACTACTGGAAGGCCTGTTTTCTCCAAGTCGTTTGCTGCTAGACCTACCTTAGTTTCCTCAGTGGCAGTGCACGGCTGAAGACTTTCTCAACTTCAGTTGCTTCCATGTTCATCTCATCCAACAGCTCCATCTCTTCCTTGCTCAGCCCTTGCAAGAAGTTCATCAGATCCTGTTTCACCTCCACGAGACCTTCTGCCAGCTTCTGGAACAGTGTCACTTCCTCCTTTTCCAGTTCCTCGACCTCCTCCTCAATCTCTCCCTCGATCTCCCTCACCTCCCTGATGATAGTCTTCTCTCCTTCCTCCACAGTCTTCTCGATTCTCTCCACAAGAGGAGGCTCAGGACCACAGGTGTTGTCAGTCCTGATGAACGTTGAGAAGTCCCGACCTACACTCTTCGCAGCCCTTTCCAGCTCAGGTATTATTGTTTCAGGGACAGTTTTACTTCTTGTGTACAAAACAGACCCACCATAACCATCCCATGCATCATTTCTCCCACGGTAGTATACAAGTATGTAGTCATCATCCTTGTTCTCAACCTTGGATGAGATAATGTACCTATAGATCAGAAAAATATTGAGTTGATAAATCTGAGGCATGAAACATTGGTAACAGTGATTTTCTTTTTGGAGAAGAGTTTTTACCAGTCATCTTGATAGTGCAGGAACTCATTGTCATGGTTGTAAAGTATGCCCGGTTGTGATGGGTCCTGCGCAAACTGCTGCACAGTCGACCGGGTGAAGAAACCAGAATCAGGAGTGCGGATTCTCCATGTAATGTTTGCGATTAGTTTGTCTCCCTCAACATGGAACTCATGAAGCTGGCAATCAAATGTGTCAAATGTTGGGTTCAGGCCACTTGAAATGTACCATTTTCCGTTAAAATCTGACATATTGAAGTTCTTAACAAGGGCAGCTGGATCAGGGACTGGGAACTCGCCGACATCAGACTTTCTTGGGACACATTTCTTGCGTGAAACAGCACATTCATTGAATTCGTCGACTACACTGTTCTCGAACAGGTCTCCGCACTTGATCTGTGGATGATAAAGTACAAAGCATATAAAGCTTATTTTTCTGACAGTCTTCAGTGGACTCAAGGTTTTTGGGAATAACCTGGCATTCAGTTTCGTCAGGTCGATTGTTGCATGTGTTCAGGCATGCTATGTTCGCTGCACACGAAGGGTTGGCTATGCATTTGGCAAGCTCTATTCTGGAAAAGATAAGATGATTGGGTAAGAAACATGTATAAAACAATATCCAAAAGATGAAAAGCTTTTGAATGGGGGAGCTCTTAATTAGCTTCAAGTAGTAATCAAGTTCTCATCTATGTACATATGGAAAGTAAATTCAGACAATACTGGATGGAATGATGAACATTTGTGCTGATACTGCAGTTCAATGAAAAAAGCTGACTGATGATATGATTGCAGAATAGAATAAAAGATGTGGAGTGCGCTATGGAAAATGAACTCTGCAAAGAAAGATTAAGCAAATCAATGAGTCCGTAACTCCGTATGATGGATTTACAAAAAAGGGGAAAATATGTCAAAACAGCATTGACGGTATATGAACTTCAAAAACTGGTATCCATTAGAATGAAGGAATGATTTGCGCTCTTATGCTGCAAATACCCAAACAAACCAAATAGCCTCTGTTTACAGCAGGGGAAACAGGGCGAATACATCTAACTGGCTTGGAATTGTGTTGCAACAAAATAATGGAGACCTGTCACCTGCATTCCTTCAGCAGGCAAGTGCACGTCTTGAGAGCATCGACTGCGTCGGCAGAAGGGACTACGAGAACTACGCACACCATCACCCCTATCACGGTGACCAGCTGCAACCTGCTCCATTTCCTGATGCTGCCGAAAACATCTGACGCTTGCAGCACCTCAATAATCTGTTGGCAGAGGCAAGGATCCTGACGCTGTTAGCAGCACAGCAACAGGCAAAATCACCACGGCGTAAGGAAACGAACAGTTAAGAATCACCTCTGACGGGGTAACCTTGACAGGAAGGTGATGAGTCCAAAAACTAGCTCTCGCGCAGCACCGCCTGAATCTGACGGCGCTGTGGCGCCTAGGGGCTCTGCCTCTAGATTTTGAACTGTGGAGGATGCTGGAACCTCCGGATAGGAAGATGCGATTTGCGCAGTGCCGCGGCATCATGTCTCTGAATCTGCAGTTCAGGAGGGAAGTTCAGTAGACCCCCACAAAAAAAAAATCAAACCACGCGGCAGAGCCGAATTATCGACATAGGAGCTCCGCGCAGCTGAAAATCCTTGCAATCGCCAGCTCAAAGAGATGTGCTCGGCGAGCAAGAACTCGATTCTTGCAAGCATGATTAATCATGCGAAAAATGCTACGAAGCCAGGAAAGAAAATGCGCACGTCGTAACTGGAACAAAGAGGAATGGAGCAAGAACGCTGCCGGCGGCGCGGGATGCAGAAGCGAGGAGGAGGGAGGGGCGGACGAACCGTACGGAGCGAGAAGCAGCAACTGCGCCGCCGCGGCCACGCTCCTCCCCGGCCGTACGGAGGAGGAGCGCCGGGGGATAACAGGAGAGATAGGAGGTAGAGGAGGTGTGGCGCGGAGCTGGGGCTTATCGGCCCGGCCCGCGCGGGCCAAGCCGAGCCGGGAGGATAGGAGCCGCGAAATCGCAGCCGTTCATTTCACGTGCCGGGCTCTGTTTCCTTCCCTCCCCCTTTCCCCTCCACCGTTTCGAAAACAAAATTCTCTCTCTAGGCGGGAGAGAGAGAGGTTGCAGCCGCGGTGGCCATGGCGGAGGCGGCGGGAGCCCTAGCCCCGGCGCAGGGCTCCGAGGAGGCGCCCGATGACGCGGCCGCCATCAGGAGGTGCGGTGCCGACCCTCTCGCTTCTCCCGCTCGGTCGGTTCGTCCTCCCCGTGGATCTGGTCTGGTTCCCCAACCTTCATTTGCGCCCCTTTTGTTTTGTTCGCGTGCTCGTTGCAGCCGGGTGGAGCAGCTCTCTCTGAAGCGGCGGCGGCGGCCATGGGAGGAGGAGGTGTTAACCGACGCGGAGGTGGCGCTGGGTTTGGAATCCGCGTACCAGGTGGGATCGTCGGGGTGGGCTGGTGTCGAAGTGCGAGGGTTCCTTTTGGTTTACCGTTGCGGTGGTCTGATTGTGGTGTGTTTTGTTTTGTGCGAGCTTGGTTAGGTGGCTCAGGAAGGAATGAATGTGTTGGACTCGAGCACAGCTGCAATCTCAATTGATGATTTGGGTGAGCTGCTGAATGGCTTGTTATTCCTTTTATAAGAGGGAAATTTTTTTGTTCCAGCCTCTGCAATAAGGCATGCATGGATCCATCATTGTTACAACCTTCAGCCTCCATCTGCAATTGACATTCTAACGAATAAGAACAAAGTTATAGCATTGTACAAGGAAGGAAAATAACCGTAAAGTCGGTTAGTAGAGGCTATTTGAAGTTGCCCCCACTGATATTTGAAGTCTTAAAGTTGAGGCTATTCTTGTAGCCAAGTTCCAAACAAATGGGCTTTATCACCAAGTGGTTGTAGGTCAAAAAGCAATATGAAGAATTGTCATCTGTTTTCTATAGTTGCTTTGTCCATGTGAAGTGAAATATTAGCATTATGCGCTTGGTGGCATCCCATAGCTTTGCCTAATTGATTTGATATAAGTAGGGAAAGGAGGTATCAAATAGGAGCTCCAAATCTGTTGCATGTAGATGAATTCTCCTGATTATTATATTACCAGATGTTTTTATGTATAAATCATTCATCTGTTACTTGTCATATCTGTTTGTTACTGTGGTTGGGCAACCACTCAGTGCAATTGAGAAGGCGGTCCTTTGCTTCCAGACGGGTTACAGTATTTGTTTGGGGTATGTTACATACAGTGCCATTTTTGTCTCCAGATGCATACCTAGAACGGTTGAGAAAGGAGGTTGCCTTGGCAAAGGAAGGGAACAGGAAGGTATCTGATGAGATTGCTGTCACTGCAGAGACAACAGCCAATGGTTGCTTTTTTATCTCTCATATTTTTCTTCTTGAACTCCTTCGATTTCTTACTAGATTACTAGTATGCTGATTGCTGAGTTCATATTCAACACTATCTTTGTTATTCAGATATGATTCAGCTGGATGTTGATATTGAAGTTCTGGAGTCTTTGTTATCGGAGCTTGAATTAAAGGTTGTGCTCTAGCTCTGCTCTTCTTGTTTCACAGTTTTATTATAATCGATATAAATGTTGTTGTCAAATATAGAAGAAACTTGATTCGAAACTATTTTACTTTGTTGGCTTAAATCAATTATTTTACTTTAAACGAATCAGATTATGACTTTAATTTTAACCTGAAGTACTCAATAGCTTCAAGCCTTCAATATGCATATTGTTTGGTAATTAGTACTACCTTTGTCTTTTTGCTTTTACGAACCGTATCAACTTCTCTTGAACCTAAGTCTAAAGGAAAATTAATTAATTTTCTCTATCAACAAAAGTTTTGATTTTTTTTCTTACAAGTATTGCCTGAGTTTTGAATTTTGATGAAGATGCTTAAAATCTTCCATCTCCCATGATGTAGGGTTTCAACCATCTTGAAGCAAGCCCTATTCTAGGGCAGTCAGACTCAACTGATTCTTGTAGAGACCAAAGCATTGCTGACAAGTACTGCATATATGAGGTGTGCTTGTATTTTTATGGTATTACGTTTCCACTTTCTTAATATTACTGAACTTACTCATTTTATTTTGTAGGTTTTGGAACTTGATCACCAAATTACAAGAAGTAAGATGAACCTCAAAATGCTACAAAATTTACAAAGGTAATGAATGTTTTATCATCTTTTATACTAAACACAAGGAACTAAAGTCTAACTAAAGTAGTTTAACACATCCCATGATCCCATGTTAACAAACGATAGTGCCCATTGAATTTCTTATCAACTTATATTGACCGTGGGGTGAATGATATGATTGAGTGGTTCAACTTCAACGTCATATGTTCACTGTCATTAAAAGGGATTCTATAATCAATTTTTTCAGTTTCTTGGATTCTATCTGTGCCCTGTGTCCCAGAATATATAGCTACGTTTATATTTTGCCTAACTACAATTTTTAAGTTTGACTACGAGTAACAAGAAAAAAAATCATAAAGATTGACAGTGTAAAAATGATGTTAACAGATTCATCATGGAACCAAGTATCATAGCATGTAACCTTGTCTATTTGAAATAAATTATTTTTGGAGATATTGTTAGCCAAAGATTGAACTGTTTGACTTAGGACAAACCTAAATATTGCTATATTCTTGCATGGAGGTAGTAATGTTTATGTGATGCTCAAACTGCGTTTACATTTCCTTCTGTTTATAGTATAAACTTTTTTCTATTCTTTGTTTTTTAAATCTTTTTTCCTTCTGTACTGTTTTTTCTTTTCCCATTTATGTCCTTGAACAACATAATGCATGTAAACTAGTAACATATTATCAACAAACGCATAGGGATCATGCCAGTTAATGTACTGTTTTCTGGTGTCTTCGTTCATCTTCACTCTATCAGTCCCATTTCATCATTTCAAATCTTTTATAGGGATTTCTAGTTCCAACAATGTTCTTATATGTGCATGCCTCAGTCAGTTTATGAACTCATCATTTGTTTTCTGTTGTGCACACATTCCTTCTTTGCTTTGCAAACTCATGATCAGTATCTTGCTGGTTAATGTCCAATGTCCATTCCTTAAAACTGTCTTTGCATGGTCGATCTGTTTTGACCTCTTGCATATTAAAAGATTTCATAATCACCTCTTGGGACTAACACTACTCTGAAAGTCTACAATTCTTTCTGTTAAGTCAATTTCCTTGTTAAATTTTGAGTACTCTTACAAGCAATCACAGCAGCTATTCTATGTTTAGAGTTTTAAGTTTACTGAGCTATGACGTGATGAATCTTTCTGACATCTCTACTTCTCTATATCCAGTGTTGATGAAATAGGGCAACTTAGATCTATGTTATTGCCATTTGGAGCCAAGGAATTAGACTTTAAAGACAATTGTCTCAGGATATTCCTAAAGGCAACTACATGGACCTCGGACTGTGTAATTTATGGACAAAAATTGGATTGTGCTATTGATTTGGTTATCTCAGACCATGAGCTGTTGATAGAAGTTGATGAAAGAAATATGGAACCAAAGAACTTAAAGGTGACCTTAATGCAAACTTGTTTTCTGATACTCAGCATTTTAGTTTTATTACTACTATAAACATCTTCTTGCCCTTTGAAGTATATTTAAAGCATGTGTATCTTGATTATTTATTTATTTAAAGGATGCATGGATCTTGATTATCTGTTTGGATTTTTCAGATTTTTCCTGATGATGTGTGTGTTGATATACTGATTGAAAGGCTCGAGTCCTTCAGGTATGATGTAGTTTAACCTCCATCAATGCTAGTTTATTTTTCTCATCCTGTTAAATTTAATTCAGAAAAATGTTATTGTTCAGTGTTATTCTACATTTCTACTGCCCTTTTTTCTTTCTTCCAATATGTGCTCTTAAAATGTTTATCTGCTGTTGTAGAGAGGTCATTTCTTCTCGAGCCTTGGGATGGCTTAGTCAGCAATGCCAACGCCGCTTCATAATCAACGTTCTAAGACGATCATTAGTCAGTGATGCTAATGATTCCAGGTGACACGATTTTCCATATGCTGCATTTTAGTAATAATAGTTTGGAGTTCATATATATTTAACTGTTATTAAAATTGGCAATAATGTATTAGGACTTTGTGAATTATAATTGTTAAAGCTGTTAGCTGCAAGGAAACTGTGATATCTGAGCTTATTCATTTGAGTTTTTTACTGTGTAACATAGATCCCTTCCCTTTTACCATTGTTTGGTTGTGACTTGCTTCACTAATTATCAGGGTGATGTCATTGATCCCAGAACTCTTTTGATTTCTTCCATCACCGTCCCATCTGTTAGTCAACATGACTGCTGGGCTGACGTGGTCAAAATGCACAAATTAACCTCACCTTGCTCCCTATCTGCATCTGGTCAAGCACTGGGCCCAAGCCATTGTTCGCATTTCACTCCAGTAATGGGTCGACCCACAGCAGAGTCCACGTGTGCGAACTCGTCCACAGACAAAGTCCCCTTCTAGCACTGCGATATTGGCATCAAGGTGCTGCATTGGGACCATGCAGCTGCTTTCCTGATAGGTGCCCTGAATTCTGTTGAATTTTCTGCCCAAGCATGAAAGTGGGGAGGAAAGACGGATGCTGAGCTCAGGAGAGAACAGAAAGGAAGAAAAAAGAAGGAATGAGTGAGATCTGAGGAAAAAAATGTGTCAAGAGAGAGAAGTGGGCCCTGGCTGTAAATGAAAAATGTGGAGGATAGATAAAGAGAGGGTATAGAGATGAAAGGTTATCGAGGTCATTTTGTCAGTCAAACAGCTTGACTAGATGGCATGAGATCTCCAATGGCATAGATCAAACAAGTTTTAAAATCTGTGTCATTGCCCTAATAATTGTACTGTGGCAAATGTTAAAACAGCAATCGACTCAATGGAACAAACCTAACTTTTCCATGTATTTTCTTGTCATTCCTTTATTCCTAAATATCTTGAAATCAATCATCTTTGTGATTATGAGGAACATAAAATATTTCAGTGTTATTCTATAATTACCACAATTTAATCATTAATTTGCAATCATGACTGTTGTTGACTTTATAACTAGTCCTCCATGAAGTGATGTTTTACAATTGTACATAAACAACGTTGGTACAAGATCTGTGTGGTACAATCTTAGGTGATCTTTCTTAGCATGGATCTCAAACTGTTTCTTAGTAAGCAGGTTAACATTTTTGGAGATGCATTTTGTTGCAGGCATTCTTTTGAATACTTCGACAAAGAGGATGTGATCATAGCTCACTTGGATCGTGGAATTGATGCTTCCATCAAGATATCTTTCGACTGGCCACTTTGTTCCTATGGTCTCAAGTTAATTTCAATATGCAATTCAGGGATCCATCCAACAAATATAGCTTCAAGTCTGCTTTCCAAGGCCAAGGTAAAAAGTGGTCGCCTCTGGTCTTGAACTGCTTATACTCAGTACACATGGCTGTGATATACATGGAAGAATCTGTTAGGAAACCCCCGAGCTGGAATTAGTTCTTTTTGAAAATACCACTTTATTCCACATAATTTGCAGTGGTCCTACATTAACATGTTCTAGTATCAGTATGGAAACATGTTAAGCATTGTACAGAGCTTCGTGGTGCTCAAACTGCAAAGCTTTCACTCAACTGAATTTTAGACATGAACTTTGGAGCTAAAGTGTTTGTTTGGGTAGTGTGGCCTTAGCTTAGAAGCTGGAAGCTGAACCCGGATCAAACACCCTCTTGGCTAGTAGGTCAACTTGGTTCATCCTTATTACTACTGAATACTAGGTATAAAATTTGAATTTTGTTTGATGATTGATCTTGATGTTTTCCGAAGTTGACATGGGAAGAAACAATTAGAAGAGACTTGAAAGACTGGAGTATACCTAGAGATTTGTCCTTGGATAGGAGTGCTTGGAAAGCCGCGATTCTCGTGCCAGAACCATGAATAATAGTCTCTGTTGGGTTTCAACTCTAGCCTACCCCAACTTGCTTGGGATTAAAAGGCTTTGTTGATGTTGATGTTGATTGATCTTGATGTTTTGGGTGGTAGGAACTGGCCAATGGATTGGATCAGCACATTCGCCAACATCTTGTAAGGTTTGTGGATGCTGTTGAAGAGATTCTCATTCGAGAGCTGCGGTCTGGTTAGGACCACTCCAACTCATGTTACAATTTGCAACCATCTAGCTTTGGGGACAGAGCATCTTCAACCTCGACTGACCTTTGTGGTTCACAGTTTCACATTTTGTGCAGACTAATTCCATTCGATAACATCTAGAGCTGATTGTTGGTGCCAGTCACATTATGGGGGGAAATGTTTTGACCAGTGCTAATTTGCGTTTTTTTTTCATTTGCTAACTTGAATATCCAAATATCTGGTTCTGAAAAGAACAGAATAATCTTTATCAAACGGCAGTTCAGGATCCCTGTTTCTTTTTAGAATCAGTTCCTAAATGTAAGGAATTTGTCGCATCGCAGCCTCTTATTTTATTTGCAACGATTGTACCTATTAGGCCTACCTTATTGTCATATTTGGTATGATGAAACGTTCATGGCTTAGTGCCAAGATGATATCAGAAGTTGAGACTATTGAGCAATCCAGTAACAGAAAGTACTTAATCTTAGATTCGCAACATGCACCATGGCAAGCTTGTCCATATACAATCTCCATATTATTACTTTGGAACTTATAAGTCCTGTAAATCTCACACTAGATATTCAATACGACACAAGTTTACTCAGTTGCAATGGAACCGTCCGTGGCTGCCAGAAAGGCAACTCACATGAGTCTTACACCAGATCCAAACTTGCAACACACAAGACAACTGATAGCATGCATACTTTGGGTAGTTGAATTCTACCCAGCTAGATAACCTAAAGGCTGCTTTCTTATATAGAACTCCAGGACTCAAAACGGATATAGAATGTGCTCCCATTGCCTACCACAATCAATTAAAGTTGCACCTTGCGGTCATATATCCAACTGAAAGGAATAACCGGTCCCTGCTTTGCCCTTGCTTGAGCTCTCTCATCCAACCTCCTGATTCTCGGTGCTAAGGTACAGACAAAGTCCTGCGCCCTCCTCCCTTCTCCAGATAACCCTGTTAGATCAGCAACTTTCCACCTCTGGACCAAGAACTCAAGGATGTCGGCGTAGTCTTTAGCGGTGTAGACGCCCAGCCTCTGCGCCACCGCGCTGAAGTGCTCAAACAGGTGGTTGTCATTCCCATCGTACATGAGATGAGCAGGCATTGTGATCTTCTTCCTCATCATGTCGGCAAACGCCATCACCGTGTAGTCAGGATCGATCTCAAAGAGCTTCTCGACTATCTTGGTGTAGGCTGTCTCATGGCGCTTTTCATCAGCTGCTATTGTGCCACATATCTGAGCCAGCTTGAGATCACCATACTCCTTGGCATGCCTTGCGGTATTGCCATGAGATATAAATGTTGCTCTCTCTTGGAATGATGTGTAAAGGAAACCCAAATAGGGATTGTTCTCAGTACCTGGATCCTGCATAAGAAATAAAACTAGATGTTATGCTCATGCTTATGCTCAACCAGTTATCCAAAATAGCAACTGCACATGATATATTACTCAACACGTTGTACTCATCAACATTTGTGGTCACCTGATAAATTTAAAGCTACAAATCCTTTCGCACATACAAACCATATTTTTAATGATGTTGGTGATTTCATGATTCATTGGGAGCTACAAATCAAAATGAAAAAAAGGGAAAATAAAATCGATGTCATTGTCCTTGAAGGTATATAGCAGCGCTTACCATTCCAGACCCAATCAGATACTGTATGGTCTTCTCAATTTGTTTCATGTCAACCCGTCCAGTAAGGTACATGTACTTATTAAGGAGATCACCATGCCTGTTCTCTTCAGCTGTCCACGCCCTCGTCCAAACAGCCCAAGTGGTTGGACTTGCACCAGTTTCATCCCGAACTCCATCAAGGGTGTTGAGCATTGTTTGATAGGTAGGTAGTGCTTCCTCAGTAACCATGTCACCAACTAAACAAACAAAATACTCATCAGGTATTTCCTTTGCCTGCTCCCTCAGTTCTTTAACTTCATCGTAAAACCCATCAGAAGAAGGCTCTGGTAGGAAGTCTTGTGGCTGCCATGACTTCTCAACCGGCTTCAGAAGGTTCAACAAGTTATCCTTGGCCCAAGGTTGAAGTGAATCAAAAATTTCCTTCTTTTGGGCTGGTAGTGAATGGGTAACTTGGCGACGCACCTCTCGTGGTGGAGTATAGGGTTCTTTGACAGTTTTGACCCTAGGAAAAACAATATACCGCAATCAGAAACAGAAAAGAGGGAAGGTACATTACACTGCAGAGAAGAAAGTAGTTAGCAAAGACACCTAGTCAAAATAGTTCAAACAAAAAATGAACTCAATTCACAACAAAACTGTCTGCCATAAAATCTTTAGGCTGGAAAGTTAAATATGTTTATACTTTCTAGCACAAAATAGAGAACAAAATACCAAAAAAACTCTAGACAAGAAAATTCACACGTTTCTTGCAGAAAATTGACAGTAACCTAGGGATCCACTTCAGAAACTAATTTCCCAAACTAATAAGTCGGCACAGTGAAACAACTTTATTACAATATGTCAATGAAAGGCTTCTGATCCTTGCATAGTCAGTTTGTCTCAAAACATTTTAGTTTTTACCATTTAGCCTTAAGCAGGTTAAGCACGTGACGAAGCAATCATTAGTGGCAGAATTTTCCAGACAGGTATATCAAAAATATACACTCAAGTAAACATCTACCAGAATTACCCAGTGGAACTTGATGGATAGCTTGACCAAGTAAAGCACAACCAACACACTGCAAAATTCACATGATCTAGTGGTTCTTTTTTACTGGTTTTGTATTTAAGTGCAGAAATTTGTCCATTTCATCATGTACATTCGAAAGTGTTCTAGATCACGCTTATCTTAGTCCAAATTTTGTGTGTTGAACCCATGGACCCTGATAACTGGAGTAAAACCTGACAAATTCCTACTGCAGACTCTCTAAAACAACATTTTCTTATCAAGGTATAGAAAGTGACAAATTCCAGTTGTTCAATTGATAAATTCAGATGTAAGATTGGGAAAGATTTACATCAATCGTTTGTTAAGCTGACGACAACTCTATCGCCATCAGCAGATTTGAACAAGTTGAGATATCAACAGCCAACTACTTTCTGCATGGTACCCATACAGCCGCAAAAGCGTCCCAGATCACCAAATCAAAGGCGGATCACGAGCTACCCATCCAGATCACGAGCAGGAACACAGGACCGCCACGGAGATGCAGACGAAAACCCAGGGAGGAAGCTTTCCAAAACCCTGGATCTCGACAAGAACAGCGAGAAGGGGACGGGGAGGGGGGGGGGGGGGGGGGGGACGCAAGGTGGCAACTCCGCTTAGCCCAGATCACGAATCAAACGCAGAGACGAACTTCTCGCACGCGATTCAAGTCGATCCATTCTAACAACAGTTGTCTTTCACCCCCCCCCCCCCCCAACAACCCCCAGATCACGAACCCCAAACATGGTGGCTCCCAAACACCAGCAGCCCATTTCCGCGAGGCACACCCCACCTCGCCGACCCCAGATCGCGGCGGAGGAAAGCAGCAGGAGGCGAGGGATCCGGGTACTCTCGGGCTCACCTGTTGATGGTGGACGCCATGGCCACCACCACCCCGCTCGCCCTCCTCCTCGGCCCGCACGGCGGCAGCGGCGCCGCCACGTGCGACACGGGGGACGACGCCCTCAGCGCCATGGCCGATCTCTCTCTCTCTCCAAAGATCTCACGACGCGGAGGGTGCCGCCGGCGAGGCCGGGATCTTGGGCGCTCGTGGCTGTTGTGCCACCTCTCTGTCCGCACTCGCGCTTGAACAGGGGGTTTCCCCCGGAAGGCGAGGTCGGCTATTAAAAAGGGGATCTCGAGAGCCTCCTTCCCCTAGTGTATTTTATTTTTTTCTTTCTTTTTGTCGTTGTCGATTTTAATATTTTTTTACGCGAGAAACTTTTTTTTGGCGGTGCCGCGTCAGCGATTTTCAACCTCTCTGGCTGCGTGCATTGAACATTTGTCGGCACCGTCGCCGCTTGGAAGAAAATAGCCAATAACGTGGGAGGTGGGCCCGGCCGGAGGAGATTAAAAACGCTGGGGCTGTGCACGCACGCTTCTAGAGACAAATTGTCACAGCAAATCACTGCATTAGGCCCCTTTGGCACAGCTCCGCCAACTTAGCTTCGTGTACTGTAGTAGTACTATATCACTGTAGCACAAAGCCGGAGAAACCTCGTTTTCCAGCTTCGCCAACTTCTCTCCTCCCATAATTGATTGTAGCATCGTGGGAACCAGTTCAGCTTGACACTACAGTGTAGCACAGTAGCGCACAGCGCCGCGCTACTGTAGCACGAAGCTGAAGCACTCCTAGTAGAGCGGTGCCAGAGGGGGCCTTAGTAAAGGCATGCCGCCATACATAGGTGTATCTATGGTTAAAATTAGGCCAAATAGCCATTTTAATCCCTCAATTTTAATATAAGAGTTAAATTCGTCCCTCAACTTTCAAATTGACCAATATAGTTTCTCAACTTTTATTTTAGAGTCATACCTGTTCTTATGCTGATATTATACTCCATGGTAACATGAGATAAATGCAAAAAAGTTATTTTTACCCTTGGTTTATTCTTCCCCTCCTTAATTATACCCTTCATGCACCCTCAATACAATGCAATACATGGATAAATAAAATTCTATGTTCCAAATTTAACACTTGTAATGTTTAGCTCATAAATGCGTTGATGTTCGTGCCACCACACCGATTTGCTTACATTAGCTAAATATTTTTTAGTAATAATAAATTGTTGAGGAATTTAGAAGAGAAAAGAGACAAGGGTAAATAGGACTTTTTGCATAAATCTCATACTATTATGGAGTATAATAGCACAAGGATGAGTTTGATCCAAAAATAAAAGTTGAAGGACTATATTGGCCTATTTGAAAGTTGGAGGACGAAATTGACCCTTAGATTAAAGTTGAGGGACTAAAATACCTATTTTACCTAAAATTTAGATCTAATTATTATATTTTGTAGATTTTGGTAGATGCACCGGGACCTTAAGGTCCTAACTAAAACACTCCTCTTTCCGTTATAATATATAAGACGTAACTACTTTTTACTCAAATTCTATAATGTAAGATGCTTTGTTTCTAAACATGTACATCGATACAATAATATTAATGTTGATAGAGAGAATTAAATGAGTTTTTGTTCTTTGAATCAGATGTAGTTACACCTTATATATTGGGATAGAGGGAGTAGTACAGAATAGCTCACTGTGCTGATTCACAACCCTGGTCAGTCCCGATTATGCAACCTGGATTATAAATCCGGGGTCAAAGACCAGTTCCGACATCCAGGACTATCTGTGGCAAGGCACTAGAGACCTTTTGCCTCGCTCATAGCTTCTTTACCACTCTATCTATCTAACACATGTGATTTTGAATAGGATACATTCCTTTTAAACTAACTCATAAAAGACCTTTTGATCCTAATTAGAGCCACCAACCGGGATCTAAAGGATCATCATTTAGTCCTGGTTGGTGGCTCCAATCAAGACTAAAGCTCCCCGCACGCCCCTTCACCGTTGGACCCCAAAGTAACATTTATTAGGTGGTGTTTGTTTCCATACGCTTTTTTTAGCCCTTATCATAAAAAACATACCATTTATGAGTATCAAATAAAATCTGTTTATAAATTTATTTTTGACAGATAGGTGCTAATTCGCGAGACGAATCTAATGAGCATAATTAATTCATATTTTGCTACAGTATTAGTTTTGTAATTAGACTTTATTTAATATTTCTAAATTCTAAGATTCTTTTTGATGTGACATGATCTAAAATTTAGCCCCTAGAAACAAACAACATCTTAGTCTTGGACCCAACAACAGCCGGGACTAACATCAAAAATCAAAGACCATTTCTGTACCATAGTGTAATCTACCTCCCCTGCGTATACACAAACGTGGATTATGCTTGTGAATGAATGTGCGTAGTACACCCTACTCTATTAAACGCGTACGTGAAGATGTTAAATTGGGGGTTGATAGACCCATTGTTGATGGATTGACGGCGACGTCAATATTAGCAAAAATAATGAGCCGCAAATACGGACTAACCATGTCAACTAGAACTTGAGTTTTTGGGTAAAAAGACCTAACCAGTCGAGCATTGCTATTATTAAGGCTGTTTTGATTATTTTGGGTCTTGTCAAACTTTTAGAACTTGATTGGTCCATTTATGTACTAAAAAAAAGATTCCACACTACTATTTGCATGCTCAATAAAACCATGATAAGTCACGTGTTCGTTGACGGAGAAATATTTAAAGTAAATTTGTCAATTTTAAGATCTATTAATCAAGACTGTTAAATGTGCTCATGATGATAGATGTGCGTGGGTACGCAATGTGCGTGATGTTTACAACTTTACAAGTGTTTGCATGTTTACTATGTTTGCAAAAAAAAAGGAAATGTGTACTTTTTAAATCGCTCCATGCGGTCACTAATAATTGATGATGTCTGATCAAAATTAAGTTAGAATCGACCATCACTACTTTCAAGATATTTACATTTAAAACATTAAAAATCATATGTGTAGATTTGTTTTGTAAACCACTTTCATAATACTAAGCTCGATAGATATTATAAATACATTCCAATAAGAAAAATGTCATTCAAATTAAAACTCGAAAACAAAAGTCAATAATGTTAAGTATCTACTAGCTATGACTAAGGTAGTACCTACTTTTTCACGTATTATCAAAATTTCCTTTGTTTCCATGCACCATCTATGTTTGGGCCCACATTTGAGCTACTCTAAGTTAGGGAGCCAAATATATGCACATGACATAGGCTGCTAGTTGCCGGCAGATCCAAACCCACGGTTTTCGAATATGCAAGATATTTTTGTGATCCACAAAAGTGTTCATATTTTTGTGACAAAGATTCTAAAACTATAGTTTTGTGGTAATTTTGCAGTTAATTATAGCTTTCTTAAAAAGGGAAAACTTGCAAGAATACATTCAGACTGATGGCCATTGCTGGTGGACATGTAGTTTCGTGCCAATTTGTGCAAAGACAGCGCTATCTTAAAATATTGTTTTTGGACCGAGCAGGACAGAGAAATAAATTGAAATGTTTTTTTGCCCTTAGACCCACTAATCAGAAAATTTCTTCTTCCTAAAACTTCCAATTAGAGAAATAAAGGTTTTCACTCAAACTTCCAATTTGATTGCATCATCCAGCTGTTATCTCACACGCAAATCTTGGTAGAACCAAGGAAACTCGGTAGATAGCTTTTTGCAAATAAGTTTTTTTTTCAATTTTTCTTTGTTTCAAGTAATGTATGGCCTGTTATATTAAATAATTTATTTTGAACATCAAAAATCTGCTGGCTGATTGAGGTTCTTCTAATTGTACATAAACATTGCTCTTATGGACTACTTTTTGATTTGAATGTGATTCATGATAGGATTAGGTATTCAGGTGAAATGGTAACATGAATAAGTCTTGATCTATTGCATGTATATATGTTTAGGTTATTGACGATATGGAATAAATTTAGCATTTGTTGTCAAATGAAGTTTTCATATTGGAAATCCAAAGGACCAAAAGGTTTAAGAAACCTCGGTATAAAATTCCAGATTAACTAACCTTTGTCCCACTACCGATCTAATTAGTAAATGGCCATCATTTTTTTTCTCAAATTTTGTCAGTACATGGACTGTTAGGATTACATATGGCTTTCAACATTATACAATATATATATGTTCTTTTTATTATTTATTCACCTCGATGTGGAAGTGTTGTTATTGATATATGTGATTAGGGAATTGTCGATGTCCAATTTACACTGAGGAATTCATACTTGAGATGCCAAGGACATCTGTGTTGGAATATAGTAGATTATTATTGACCGAGATCAACTCTACTAGAATTGTTTAACATTCTTGTCGGTACCCCGGGACCGGGGTACCCCCTCCTACTGTGTCTGGGAAAGGACTCACGTAGTTATCCTAACCTACGCGTTGAAGAGCAGAGCAGCTGGACCCCTGCGGTCCGGAGTCCACCTCGCCGGGCCAGCGGCCCCGGACCCGCTCTCTGCTCGGGGGAGGGTCCGGTGACGCCACGTGTCCCAGAGAAGGCAGCGCCTGGCGCAGATAGCCGGGGGTCCCCGGACCCCCGGCGCGCGGGGAACCAACATTTCACCCAGGTGGTCCGGAGCCGCCATGTGTCCGCGGGCGCGGGCACGAGTCTTCCGCCGGAAGACTCACCCACCCACCGCATTTAATGTGGGAGGCTGAGGCGTGTTCTGTCGCCGCAGAGCACGAGGAAGCCTTTGTCAGACTCCACTATTGGTCGCGTATTACCAAGGTGCACAGTGCAGCCGCAGGCGCTGCGCGCGCGGTGCACGTTAGTCTATCGCATTAAATGGATGCGACGGCACGACCCTTTCCATCATGCCGCCTAAGCCGCAAGCTACGCGGCATGAACAGCATGCGTGGCGCAGCCTACCCGGCTAGCTGCAAGCGCCGCACCAACATGACAGGGCAAGACCATGCCGATCGGAGGGTCTGCGCCGGTCAGTACACCCATGCGGACGAGGCAGCGAAATCCCGGAATAAGATCTTCCCCAGGTGTAGCACCATAATAGCGCTAGGCGTTATGTTATTTAAATACATCCACGTTGGGCCCACCTGTCGGGGTCCCAATGGCTATGTACGTTCCTCCCTTTGACTATGAAAGGGGAGCACACACTAGTCTCAGGGCAAGTTGACTCAGACTCTCTCCCTCACACTCTCAGCTCACCAGCTAGAACCACTCTCGAGCAATCTCTTGTGAGCATAGGCAATACAACACACAGTGGATGTAGGGTATTACGCTCCAGTGCCCCGAACCACTCTAAACCTTCTGTGTTCATCATGTTCTTGCATCTAGATTGGACTAATCCTAGCTACCCCCCGAATTCATTCTCCCTCAGGGCTTAGGCGGGTGCATTCTGCCACCCGGCTGGGTTTACCACCCGACATTTGACGCGCCAGGTAGGGGAGAAGGTTAGCTAGTTTTAGTTCATCTCTTACTCGTCTCCATGATTCGGGTGGTTGAGCACTCCCACCACAACGACGACGTGGAGATGGTGGAGGGTGTGGCGTCATCCGCGCCACGCGCCTCTCGCCTTCTTGCCCCAGGGGCAACCGTGCCCGTGGAGCAGCCACCGATGGCAGCGGCGCACGTTGCACGCCAGCGAGAATCAGGGCGCTCGTCAAAGGCCCCCTCACAAGCTGCGAGCAGCGGAGCGTTGGCGGCAGCTAGGGAGTTGCTTCGCAGCCCTCCGGCTGCTGCAGCCTCGCCAGACGCCCTGAGGCAGTGGCGGGACGATGTTGACCGTCTCCTCCATCTGGCTCAGGTCTCCCCCAGTTCCACAAGGACTGGGCAACGACCTCCGCCTGGCAATGCGGTGGTACCCTACCACCGGCGCCAGGGCGGCGCGTCGGCATCCGTGCGCTCCCCCACGGTGAGGGGTGCACGAACAGAAGACCTGCGGGCGGAGCTCAACCGCAGGCGCGCGAGTAAGGATGCCCGCATCTCTGTGGAAAGGGCGCGAGAACGCCGCCTCAACATCGAGGGTCGCAATCTCAACGCCGACTTGGATGCAGCGGCACCCAAGCTCCCGGGAAACGTCCGGGCACCACGGCTGCCCCGGTTGCTGGGGTGGGCTGTGCCGCGCTCGCGGATCATCTCCGCGCAGTGGCCTGGCCGTCCAAGTTTCGTCCACAACTGCCGGAGAAGTACGACGGTACCACTAATCCATCGGAATTCCTGCAGGTCTACGTCACCGCCATCACAACAGCTGGTGGCAACGACGCTGTCATGGCGAGCTACTTCATGTAGCCTTGACTGGGCCAGCCCGGACTTGGCTCATGAACCTCACTCCTGGGACGATTCAGTCCTGGGAGGGGCTCTGCGCCAGATTTACAGCAAACTTTGCCAGTGCTTATCAGCAGCATGGTGTGGAGGCTCACCTCCACGCCGTGAGGCAGAAACCAGGAGAGACGCTCCGGGCATTCATCTCGCGCTTCACCAAGGTATGAGGTACTATTCCTCGTATCTCTGACGCATCTATCATTACTGCTTTCCGTCAGGGAGTACGTGTTGAGAAGATGCTCAAGAAACTGGCGACGCACGAGGTGGAAAGCGTCACCACGCTTTTCTCCCTAGCCGACAAGTGTGCCAGAGGCTGGTGGCTCCGGAGCTACCGTTGCTGGGGGCAGCAGCACCAGCTGCAGCAGCGGCAGCTGGGGGCCAGAATGCGAATGGCAAGCGTCCGCGTCCGCAGGGTGGCAATGGTGGTTCATGCCCAGTTCATCCCACCACTCGCCACAGCGCCGCTGACTGCCGTGAGATCCAGAAATTCGCGAAGCGGGTCAATGGGCAGCGTGAGCAGGCCTCCAAGGACGGCTCACCCCCTCCTCGCCAGCGGCCTGGCAAGGAGAAAGCCTCCGACAGTGAGGCCGCTGCCTTGGAGAAGGAGCTGGGGTACCAATCCCCTGCTCGAGAACTAAAAGGTGTCTACAGCCATGGCGACACCGACTCTGGCGAGGACAAGCGCCGCAAGAAGTTGTACGTGATGTACGGCGGAAGCTCGGAACTCGTCTCCCAGAGAGATGTTAAGACCCTTCGCCGAGAGGTCCTCTCGGTGAAGCCGGGGGTCCCGAGGGCGGCGCCTCACCACAGGTGGAGGAACACCACCATCTCCTTCGGGCCATCTGACTTCCCGGAGAACATGGCCAGGGCTGGTGTACTACTGAAGCATCCCCTCATAAGAGAAGACTTAAATGTGATACACGCATCAGTCCCAGGATGCTGATGACACATTTATTACATCAGATGGTTCATCACCGTACAACTCTACGCGGTAATGGGCAGAGGAGCGCCACTATCGCGAGGATTACAACCCATACCCACACAACGATATTAATTATAAAAAGTGGGTCGTCAGAGTCTTACGCCATGCGGTATCTCCTGCGGGTGACCCTAATCCACAGGCAAGGCTGGGTGCTGGACGGTACCCTACTCGACGTCTTCTGGAACAAAGTCTGGATCTTCCTCTAAAAAATTAAGAAATGTTGTGAGTACAAACGTACTCAGCAAGTCCAACCACACCCACGGAGGGGGTATAAATAGAATATAATGCACAGGGTAAACCAAGGATAAGGCTAGGGTTTAATTTGCGGAAAGCAAATTTTTATGCAGGGGTTCATTTGAAAGAAATGATTTTTCAAAGCAAGTTATCTTTGTACCGAATAACCCATAATGTTGGCCCACACAGGACCCAAATTTTAAGCTGCTACCGGACTCCTCATCCGCCGTAGCACACGGCACAACTGCCGGACTCGATTCCAAAACAACTCACGCCAACCCATCCCAAAGTAAACACTAGTTATGTGACCACACCGTAACTCGCCCAGTACCGTGGGTACGGCTATTCGAATAGATTTTAACTCTACAGAGGTGTGCAACTTTACCCACAAGCGGGGTACAGTGACTCGATCACCTTAGTGTCGGTGCAGATCCCAACAAAGTCATTACCCACCTTAGCTAGACCTGACTAGCCACCACGGGATGCACCAAGGGGTCATTGACCTATCACAGAGGTTTTAACCGGGGCATAAGTCACACAGAGCTAATCCCTTCTCCTTGATCACCCGTTGCTCTCAGCTCTCCTGATGGCTATCAGACTAACTAGTGGGGTTTATGCTAAGCCGTTGCCTATTCAACGGTCGAGTGGTTTGCACGATAGTGGAGTTAGGTGAGATGACACACCAACTCGGTCCTTAATTGTGACAAGATGGATATCTCCCTTCCTTGCTCTGCCACACAGGCACGAGCACACCATTCGGCAAATCACACAGAAATGCCATCCATCCCGTCTAGACTAATCTTTCAAAATTTCACATTTTCCCCTTCCCACACACACATTTTCTTTATAAACAATTTGTATTGTGTATGAGGTCCTAAGCGTTCTAGCATTGATTAACGTCCAAACAACACATTCAGACATTAATCTAGGTGGTCAAGGAATGGTTATAACAAATCAAGGGGTGGCTATCCAACCATGTTTTCAGCAGGCAAAACATATGCAATTTTTATAAAACAGTCCAATAGGTTGTGTTTATAAAAACTAGGACAAAAGCATGCATCAAAGGATGGGATTGAACTTGCCGTCTTTGAAGCCTTCCGGAAGGTCCTGGTCGAAGTACTGTCCTTCGGGCTTGGGGTCGCAAAACTGGTTCTCGTTCGCTTGCTCGCAGTACTGCTCATCGACGGGCTCTCCTTCATTCACACCGCGGTCTACGACGCATACAAACAAACACACAATCAAGAAAAGAAATACAAGCTTTATCGTTGAGCTCGATTCGGAAACAATTAAGATATGGTGATATTTTTGGGTGGTTTCCTAATGGTACGGCCAAAACTATATTTGAAATGGCGTGGTAAAGTTTCGGGTCGATCAGAGATGTTTTGGCGCATGAAATGATAAGTTAATGGGGGGTGTTTAGGGCCTAAACAAGGGTTCAGGGACTTGTTTGTAATTAGTGGAAGGACCTGTTTAGAATTTCGGGAAGGGTTCGGGTTATTCGGGAAAAGGGTAGGGTTTTATTTATAACTAAGTTTGTATAGTGGGGGAGGTTTCGTAAATATTATAAAGGATAGGGTTTGATTAGCAAAATGGCCAAAGGGTGGAGGGGTTCTTAAAGGAATAAGGAGAAGGGGAGGGGCTTTTGGGCAAAAAGCCCTTTCTTTCCCCTTCCTCCTTCCCACAGAGCAAGGGAGGCACGCCCGGGTCGTCGGCGGCGGCCCTCGCCGGCTACCCAAGGCACGGCGGTGGCTCGGGTCTGGGGGAAAAGGGAGAGGGGTCCCTGGGAGATCCAATCCCCCTCCCCAATTTGTGTAGAGGTGACCCATGGGGAGGTCCCCATGGCGGCGCGCGGTGGCGGCCAATGGCGGCCCTGGGGGTGGTGCTGCGGCCACAGTAAAGGGGCTAGGGGCGGCGGGTGAGCTCAAGGGAGTGGCGGGGGTCCTACCTGGGATCTGGGCTCAAGCAAGGAGGCGATGGAGCGGGCCAGCCACGGGAGCAGGCGGCAGCGGTCAGCAAAGTGCGCGGCGGCGGCGCGGCGAGCTGGGAGAGATGGAGCTGGAGGTGGCGGGGTGTTTGTGGGTCGGAGGAGCGACGCGGGGTCCCTTTATAGCCGAAGAGAGGCGGTGGAGGCTTGGCGGGATGTGGTGGACGCCGGCGAGCGGTGTGGGGCGCGTTAATGGCGTCGCGACGCAGCGATGCCGCACAGTGGCGTTGTGATGGCACGGGCAGGCGTGTGGCACGTGAGGGGGGGGGGGGGCGGGCGCTGTGCGGCATAGGGGCGACGGCGCGAGCGGTGAGGGCGGGGCGCCAGCGGCGGGCGGCACGGCGCGCGGCGTGGCCACGCGGTGCGCGTGCGCACGGCGGGGGACGCGGTGTCGCGGCTTGGGCGTCGGGCACAGCGAGCGCGCGTAGAGGGGCAGCGGCGGTGCGGGGGCGTGCGCCTTGCGGCGTGGGCAGGCACGCACGTGGGCTGAGGAGGGGCGGCGAGCGGGCGTGGCCGGCCTGGGCGGGGTCGGGGCGGCGAGTAGGCCGCGGTGCGCGGGAGGGGAGAGAGGGAAGGAAAGGAGGAGGGGAAGGAAAAAGAAAAGTGGAGAAAAGAAAAGAAAATGGGAAAAAGGGAAAAAGAAAAAGAAATGAAAAAGGAGAGAGGGAGAAAGAGAGAAAGGGAGAGATGCGTCGGCGCCGACCGCGGTGAGCGGTCGCGCGTGGTCGACAGGCGGCCGGGCGGCGCGGGATGGGACGTCGGCGAGAAAAAAGAGGGAGTGAACGGTCGGCGGAAAAATTATGATTAGGGTTTAAGGTTACTGAGCTCAACGATGAAAATAATTTTGAAAATAATTTTGAAAATAATTTAGCGAGTGTTTTATCTGGTAAATTTTTCCGGGATGTCACAACTACCTCTAGTCACCGCCCCCTGTCATAGCCAACATCAGGCTTTATCATGTGCTGATCGACGGCGGGGCTGGCCTCAACGTCATCAGCTATGCAGCATTCAAGCAGCTGCAAAACCCAGAGTCCAAGCTGGCTCCCTCTCGCCCATTCTCAGGAGTGGGCCCACACCCGGTGTTCCCTCTGGGGAGTATCACTCTACCGGTCACGTTCGGGACTGAGGAGAACTTCCGCACGGAGAACGTCCAGTTCGACATCGCGGAGGTAAACCTCCCGTTCAATGCCATCATTGGTAGGCCGGCGCTCTACCGCTTCATGGCTATTGCCCACTACAGGTACTTGGTCTTGAAGATGCCTTCCCCTGCCGGTGTCCTCACCATGTGGTGTGACCGCACCGCTGCCGTCGCTGCAGTTGAGAAACTGCATGCCCTGGCGGCGGAGGCTGCACGCTCCGAGGAGGATACCCCCTCCACCTCGCGAGCCAGGGCACCCGCAAGGGCACCTAAGGTTCAGCCATCTGATCCGGATAATGAACCCGTGAAGACCGTGCAGGTCGGAGCGGACTCCTTCAGGACCACCCGCATCGCGGGAAACCTAGAGGAGAAATAGGAAGACGTGCTCATCACTGTCCTCCGGGCAAATGTGGACGTGTTCGCCTGGGAACCGTCACAGATGCCCGGGATCCCCAGGGAAGTGATTGAGCACCATCTGAGGATCTACCCCGACGCCAAACCGGTACGCCAGAAACCTCGGAAGCAGTCCGTGGAGCGGCAGAACTTCATCCGTGAAGAAGTCTGCAAGCTGCTACACGCTGGCTTCATCGAGGAGGTCCACCACCCCGAGTGGTTGGCCAATCCGGTCGTCGTCCCAAAGGCCAACGGGAAGCTTCGGATGTGAATCGACTACACCAGCCTCAACAAGGCATGTCCCAGAGACCCCTATCCTCTTCCACATATCGATCAGATTATGGACTGCACCTCCGAGTGTGACCTTTTGTCTTTTTTAGATGCTTACTCTGGTTCCCACCAGATACAGATGTCTAGGGAGGATAGGAAACATACTGCTTTTGTAACAGTGGATGGACTTTATTGCTATATTGTCATGCCATATGGACTGCGGAATGCCTTACCCACTTTTGTGCGAGCTATGAACAAAACTTTCTGTAATTTAATTAGAGTATAGTTGAGGTATATGTCGATGACATCGTAGTCAAAACTAAGGTAGGGTCAACCCTAGTCGAGGACCTGTCCCTCGTCTTCGACCCACTGTGCACCACGCGCACGAAGCTGAATCCCGAGAAGTGCGTTTTCGGCGTCTCGGCAGGGAAGCTGCTGGGTTTCCTGGTCTCACATCGAGGCATCGAGGCCAACCCAGCCAAGATCAAGGTGATCGAGGCGATGAGGCCTCCTGGCCGCATCAAGGACGTACAGAAGCTCACCGGGTCCTTGGCTGCTCTTAGCCGCTTCATTTCAAGGCTGGCAGAGAGGGCTCTCCCCTTCTTCAAGCTGTTGAGGTCCGGTCCATTCTCTTGGACTAAAGAGGCTGAACAGGCCTTCTAGGAACTGAAGCAGCACCTCACCTCACTGCCAGTGTTGGTGGCTCCAGAGCCAGGTGAGACGTTGTTTTTGTATCTTACTGCGTTTGCAGAGGCGATCAGCATAGTGCTGGTGGCCGAGAGGACCGAGCAGGCCCGCCAGGGGGATACCGGCGTCCCCCCGGCCAAGGATGATGGGCCGGACCACGAACATGGGGGGTCCGGCAGCCAAACCTCTGTCTGAAGGTCCGAACCCCGGACATGGGGGTCCGGAGGAGCCTCAGCCCAGAGGGAACCCAGAACCGCTGGGGGCCCAAGGACCTGACGTGGTGGACATGGGCGACCCGGACCCGATGGCCAGGGTCCGGACCATCCAAGCCAGTCTACTATGTCAGCGAAGTCCTCCACGAGGCAAAGGCCAGGTATCTTGAGACGCATAAGCTTATCTATGCCATACTTATTGCGTCCAGGAAACAGCACCATTATTTCCAGGTGCACAGAGTTGTCGTAGTGACCTCTTATCCACTGAGAGCGATCCTACACAACTCGAATGCCACGGGCAACATCGCCAAGTGGGCAGCAGAGTTGGCTGAGTTCCAGCTGGACTTCCAGCCCCGCCACGTAGTCAAAAGCCAAATCCTGGCTGATTTCATAGCAGAATGGACTCATTCTCCAAGCAATTCGGGGGGTCCGGACCTTAACATCGGACCCCCGGAGCCGGAAGTCAGGACACCAGTCTTCACCAAGCCCCAATGGACACTCTTCTTCGACGGGTCCGTCCGCAAGCAGTGGGCCGGAGCTGGTGTGGTCCTCATCGACCCAAATGGAGATTAACTGAAGTACATGGTGCGCCTTGAGTTCAAGGCCACCAACAACATGGCAGAGTACGAGGCTTTGATCTTTGGCCTGACAGAAGCCCTGTCTATGGGGGTCCGGTAGCTCCTGGTGAAGGGAAATTCTCAGCTGATCATTAAGCAGGTCCGAGGGGAGTGCAGTTGCAACAATCCCCAGCTCGCAGCATACCTCATACATATGAGGAAGCTCAAGAAGGACTTCGACGCCTTGGAACTGCAACATGTTCCCCGTGAATTCAACTCAGCAGCAGATGACCTCTCCACGAGAGCATCTACCTGGGCACCCGTGCCCGAGGGCGTCTTCGAAAGACGGCTGCTAAAACCTACCACCCAGCCTACCGAACTGGGTGAAGGGGATCGATCTAGCACCTCGAAGCTAGCGATCCCGGTGGCAATCCATCCGTGGAGCGCTCCAGGGGTCGTGTGCGCTACCGAGGATCCCAGAGACCCCATAGGGCCACCCCAATTACTCAGGGAAGTCCCGATGCATGGATCTCCGAGATTCGGGACTACTTGAAAGACAACATCCTTCCTGAAGATGATGTAGCCGCTGAGCGCATAGTACGATTGGCTAAACACTACGCGGTGGTAGAAGGGGATCTCTACCGCCGTGGCGCCAATGGTATCCTCATACGGTGCATTTCCCGGGAAGAGGGCCACGAGTTACTCGCGGAGATCCATGGAGGCGAGTGTGGAAGTCATTCCTCATCTCGCACGCTTGTTGGTAAGGCCTTTGGGCATGGCTTCTACTGGCCGATAGCACTCCAGGATGCAGCTGAGTTGGTAAGGTCCTGCAAAGCATTCCAGTTCCATGCAAAGCAAATACACACACCGGCTCAGGCTCTGCAAATGATCCCGCCCTCATAGCCGTTTGCCGTATGGGGCGTGGATATCCTGGGGCCGTTCCCCCGGGCTGTCGGCGGGTACCGGTTCCTCTACGTCGCCATTGACAAATTCACAAAGTGGCCGGAGGTTACCCCTATGGTGAACATCACCAAAACATCAGCAGTCGCATTCCTCAAGTCCATTGTGTGCAGATTTGGCGTCCCAAACCACATCATCGCTTACAACGGGACCCAATTCAAAAACAGACTCTTCCAACCCGAACCACTCTAAACCTTATGTGTTCACCGTGTTCTTGCATCTAGATCGGACTAATCCTAGCTACCCCCGAGTTCATTCTCCCCCAGGGCTTAGGCGGGTGCATTCTGCCACCCAGTTGGGTTTACCACCCGACAATTCTTTTGTTTGTCATCATGTTTATGGTGAATTTGGTTGAGCTATGGCTGTGGGAAAAAGTTGTTGGTGGCTGTGGAAAAGCTGTTGTGAGATATGTGCTGTGAGAAAGCTGAAAATCGTTTGTTTGAACAGTTATAGTTTTTGAGAAAACTCCCACCTGTTGGTCCCCCTGTCATCCGACCCACCTGTCAACCTGTCTCTCTGTCTGTCTGTCTCTCTCGTCTTATGTCACTGGTGGTTCATATCCTAGCCGCCGACAGACGCGGCGGAGAGGGCCAGTGAAGCTTGTCCCGACCGGCAAAGCAGGCAACAGCGACGAAGGAGTGGGCTAGTGCAGGGGGCGTGTGGGGGCGGAGCTCGTCCTGGCCGGTGGAGCGGAGTGGCGGCAGATCTCGCCCGAGCCGGCAGAGGTCGCAACGGAGATATGGCCGCGGCAGCGGAGCTCCTCCCGGCTGGCAGAGCGAGCGGTGGCGACGGAGAGACCGGCGTAGGAGGCGCACAGGGGCGGAGCTTATCCGGGCTGGCATAGCAGCACGGTGGGCGGAGCTCGTCCTGGCCGACAGAGGTTGTGACGGAGTGTGCGGCAGCGACGGATAGGGCCGGCGGAGCTTGTCCGAGCCGGCGGAGGGGCCATGTGGCGGCGGAGCTCGTCCGGGTCCGACGAAGAGGGCGTGCGACAACGGAGGGGAAAAAGCAGTGAAGGGTTACGCATAAAGGATGGCAAGTGAAAGTCACGGCCGGTGGAAGTACCCTCCTTGCTGTTGTGGTATTTACATGGACTTGAAGGTAGCTTTCGGTGAAAGAATGTGCGCAGGGGCAAGCCGCTTGGTTGGCTATTGGCTTTGACCGGTAGCCACAGCCCCAGAAAGTCCACCCAAACGGAGCGTTATTAGGGCGCGTTTAGTTCCTAAAAATTTTCACCCAAAAATTAAACACATGTATGAAGCACTAAAATTAATTAAATACCAAAACTAATTACACAGTTTGGATGTACATGACGAGACGAATCTTTTAAGCCTAATTATAGCATGATTAGCCATAAGTGCTACAGTAACCCACATGTGCTAATGATGCGGTCAAAGGCCTCAAAAGATTCGTCTCGTGGTTTCCAAGTGAGTTTTGAAATTAGTTTTTTAATTAGTGTCCGAAAAGTCTTCCCGACATCCGGTCAAAGTGCTGATTTGACATCCAAAAATTTTTGGATGGGGAACTAAACGCGCCCTTAGTAGTAGATCTCTTCATGTGTAGATTCCTGTATTGTGCATGTCTAGATTCCTCGTGTTCAATCCACCTGTAATTTGTTTCCTTTATCAGAGTATTGTAGAACTATTGTGTGTATGGTTTGTGATGTGGATGTATGCAGGATGCATAGAAAGAATGGTGAAAATCATGTCACCACACACCATGAGAGGTGGATTCGTTAATTACAGCGACCGAGGACATTTTAAGTTGAAATTGTTGTCTACCTAGCCAAGCGGGATCGCGGAGGGGACAATGGTTCTTTTTCCAACATAATTGATTAGATGAGCTTTTTTTTCCCAATACAAAGAAATAAAATGCCTTTTACAACGACCTGAGTAGATCATTCTATACTTTGAACGAGTATACCTTAACTGGTAACAATTTTTATGGTGGAACTTCCCCCCTCGGATTTGAGTTTTTAACTTAGCACAGGTGCTCGTATTTTTCAGAATTTGTTCCATAATTGAATTGGCTCTATTTTTCTCAGTGACAGGCGATGCCCATCAACAAAAAGGTGGATGAGTGGGCACACGTGCATGTAAGCATCTGTGTAAAAATGATTACTCTATACCTTTGCGAAGTAAACTGTGTAAAAAAAAGATCACTCGATACTTTGACGAAGTAAAATGCTAAAAGTAAATGAATTGCTTGAAGAAGTGAAAGAACTTCATGCTCGAATGGAACAGAACACAAAGATCTACCCAAGTGACGAAGCACCGACGCAGCGGTTCTTGCTCGCATCAAAATCTCAGTGTCGGTCAAAGAGTACATACGAAGTACTGTTCATTATTTGTTCAGACACCATATGCATAATGCACCCGTTTCTCCATACAGGTCTTGAAAGCTACCTTTTCGTTTATGAAGAGGCAGGGGTACAATGATGCAACTGCCACGCATTAAGGGCCGTGAGTCTTAGGTGGGCAAATGGGTGTAAAAAAAAAGATTTGGAAGGGCAGTTGAAAAGATATTTATAGGAACGGGTGCGCTGCTACTTGTCACAGTTAAAAATAACTATTTGTAGAATCAAGTAACGTGTCCGTTTCTGCAAATAAATTTGTAGAAACGAATTATAGCCTATCCGTCCATACAAATCGATTTATAGGGAAGGATGGACCCCTAACTGGTCCTAAAAATCGATTTGCAGAGACGGGTTAGACTATATGATCTGCTCTACAAATCAATTTTTAAAAAATAGAAAAAAATAGAAAGACTTAAAAATAACAAAATAATATTCCAGCCAACCAGCCACCACCACAAGTCTCTCTACTATAGAGGTATAATTTTTTTATATAAAATTTGCATACTTACGTATTAGGGTTCTCGCGTACATTCTGTTTTAAAAATAAAAAAAAGAAAAACTAGAGAGGTGCACATTCATTTCTCCTTTCCTCGCCTGTTCTGATGCAACAGCTTGCTGCCGACCGTCAATAGGCTGGAAGCATCCAGAACCGTGCAGGGTACGTGCCTGGGCGCATTCAAGGGCCGATCGGTCTAACCTAACTCGACGCTGCTCCAAATCGTCGATGAGCTTGCTTGTCCGATCCGTTTTTGCCATCAGGAAAAAAAGATATTTTCTGGCTTGCTTTTCCACGTGCGGCGTCTCTGCTAGTATCCGGAAACGTTTTGACACTTTGACACAATAACTTTTGTGATATTTAGTTAACCCAGAAACACTCAAATTGTTTAGTATATGGAGACATAGAAAATGGTTTATCTAGATTTGGCTTGAAAAAATATACTTCTAGAGCACAGAAATTTATTATAATGAATTTCTTGTAGGAAGGAATATCAAAGTTAAACAGCAAAAAAAATCACAAAATAAAGGTAAAGATGTCTACTAGTACTTGTAACCAAAACGAATACGTATAAAAATACATTGGCAGTGGTGAATCTAGGATTTCAGGTTAGGATGGTTCATTAGAATAATTTTTAAAATATATTACTGAATCAGTCAATCTAAACCTACAAAGATGTAATTCCTCACGTTTTATCTTCTCAATTCAATTACCAATTGCTATATACAATTGCTATAGGTTTTATCTTCTCAAGTAATAAATAAGATTAAATATAAAAAAAATTAGGGGGTGAAACTCATTAGGCCCAACCCTAGGGTCGGCTGGGCCCACCCCCGCCCCTAATCCGCCCCTGGACGTTGGAGCAAAGGTTTACTCCCTATCTAGGAGTATTGCTTAGAGAAATAGTTTAGAGCACTAGAAAAAATGTTTTATATAGTGACACCTTCCTATTTCACGTAGACAGTTAGTATTTTCATATTTTCACACGTTGGTACAAATGACAATATACTGGCAGTTGCTTATACAGTCCGCCAACAAAAATCAAATTGATTATTTTAAATTAAAAAAATATAATTTTCTCATCTAAAATTAGATGGAAACAAACTATATATCAAAACTGTAGAGCTCAATTAGATTAAAACTTTGTACTTCATTTGGGATTGTTTACTAGCCGAAATATGTGTTACCATTTGTTATAAAACAGATGTTTAATTTGATTTTTTTTAAATGATCGCATATGAAGATAAAGTCTCTGGCAAAGTTGTAGTGCTCGATGATATCTAAAATGTTGTAGTAGTTGACAAATTTTTCATTGAGTAAAGTGCGTAACCGGTTCCTAAACTTTTTCGAATGTGCTTTCCCAGTCCCTAAACTCACAAATCGATCGTTTAGGTCCTCAAACTTATTTGGCTGTGTCATTTCGGTCCCTAAACTTATAAACCATCTGTTTAGATCCTCAAACTTGTCCAGTCGTGTCATCCCGGTCCCTAAATTTGGTTTTGAGTCTCATCTAAGTTCAAACCGAACGATCTAAAACCTCTATATCAAAAAATAATTTATAACCTTTTCATATGAACTTGAATGAAAACAAACTTTATATCAAAATTGTATCTCTCGACGCGATCTACAACTTTCCAATTGAAAAGTTTTTGAATCAAAATTGTTTAGAGTCCCAAAATTTAATTCAACTTTTAAATTTCAAAATCTATTAACTTACAATAATATTTTGAGACCCTAAACAGTTTTAATTAAAAAATATTTCAACTACAAAATTGTAGATTACATCGAGGGCTACTATTTTGATATAAAATTTATCTTCATTCAAGTTTATATGAAAAAGTTATGAATTACTTTTTGATATATAGATTTTAGATCGCCTTGTTTTGACTCATACGAGACTCAAAATCAAGTTTAGGGACCGTAATGACACGATTGAACAAATTTGAGGACGTAATCATTTGATTTTCTACTTTAGGGACCGGGATGACACAATGGAACAAGTTTATGGACCGAGATGACACAGATGGACAACTTTGAGGACCTGAACGGTCGATTTGTGAGTTTAGGGACCGGGATGACACAACGACACAAGTTTAGAGACCGGTGATGGACATTACTCTTTTTCATTTGAGAGCCAATGCCAGCACAAACATTTTTTTAGCGTAGTGAAGGGCGAGAATACCTAATTCCGGAGAATTTTGAGTCCCTGTGCAAAATCCTAGTTAAGGCTAAACTTAAGTGCTAAAAATGAAACAATGACCATTCGTACTATATAAGTTTACGGCAATATATATAAGATAAGATAGGACCAGAATACCATTGCTCGGATATGTTGATAATATGTTTACTTTGAAAAAGCATCATACACATATATAATCTTCACTTTAAAAAGCAACATTTTTTTTAGCGTCCTTGAAATTTGAACACTACATTAACAAAACTAAATGATGCACAAATCAGTATTCAACAACCAAACAAGCATGAAAGAAAAGAAAAGGAAGAAGTCTAGATTACCTCCCTCATCTCTTGCCCCGGTCTAAAATACAACCCTCATCTACAAATCTGTCTAAATGACCCCCCTGATCTCTCGAAACCAGGTACGCCACACCCCGCGCCAGTCTACGGTGGTTTTGAGCCACGCTGGCTGCCACATGGACTTGACGCCCCTCCCCCCACACCGCTTTGTTTTTATTTTCTCTCCCCGTTGGCCTTTCTCTCTCTGTCGCAGCACCTCTCCAGCTCTCCTCTCTCTCGCTCGTCCCTACCCCAACCTAAATCCGCGACGCAAGTAGTGGCAGAAACTCGTCTCGCTTGAGTGCGTGTGCAGCCCGCGGCAGTGCTGGAGCTGCTGGGACTTGTTGGTCCCCTGTTGCTTATCGGGAGGGCCCCATGGAGTCTGAACCAGCAGTGTATTGCTAGTGCAACAAGAAGAACCCGCCGATCCGGGGCATGCGTTGGGCCGCCGCTTGCCGCACGGGCCCCGTGCCTGCCCTGCTCCGCCATGTCGCGTCGAGGTACGCACCCCTGCCGCAGCGCCGCCACTCCACCGCCTGCGGCGTCGGAGTGCTGCCCACCGAGCTGGTACCCGCGTCGCGCGCGTAGCCTGCCACGCGGGGCCTGTGCCCACTCCGCGTGCTGCGTGCGGGGCCCATACCTGCGCCGCTCCACCTGCCACACCGCTGCGTGCCGCGCAGGAGCACCGCCCGGGCCGCTCTAACACGAATCGCCGTCGGCGCCGCGATGCCGCGCGGGGGGCTTATGCCCTCGCCCGCGCAGGAGCACCTCCAGCATCGCTCCGCCCCGAATCACTGCCGGCGCCGCCTGCTGCGCGGGGGGACTTGTGCCCTCGCCCACGCCGCTCAGCACTGGACCGTCGCGACGCCGTTTGCCGCGCGGGGGACTGCGCCCACACCGAAAGGAGCGCCTCTTCGTCTCGAACCGTCGCCGGATCCGCAACGCCGCCCGCCACTTCCCCGGCCGCGTCCACTCCACCGCCTGCCACGCGGCGTGAGGGGCCGCTCCACCGCCAGACGAGCAGGGGCCCACGCCGCGCAGCCGCCTGCCGCGCGGGGGCCGAGCGCGCGCCACACCGACTACCGTGGAGGGAGGAAGAGGTGACTCTTGCATATGGGCCCAGCGCCATGTGTATGATGAAACTACCTTTTCTTTTGCCACGTCAGCACCACATCAGGCAAAAACCACCACTCAAGTGTACTAGGGGTGTAAAATGAACGGTTTTAATACTTCAAGGGTGTAGAATGCCCGGTTTTGGAGTTGAGGGGGATATTTAGACTCTTGCAAGAGTTAAAGGGGTAATATGAACTTTTTCCAAAAGAAAATGCATGGGATGGCTTGGACGCTTTGAACCTGCGAGACGGCAAGAGCCAACATGGCCAAACAGGGGCACATGCTGGGCGTTGGTGATAGGCGCTGCCGTCCTCGCTTGCCCGCATGCTACATTTGGACTCTGGGAGCAGATCGCGCTGAACAGCATTAGAAGAGCCGCAAGGGAAGGTGCGTCTCCGGCGCCACAGCTTACACATATACGGGAGAGCTGATCGGCAGATTGTGAAATGGTAGGAGTGCAAATTGATATCTCTTAGGTGCACCTCCAATCTTTTTTAAAAAATACATTACAAAATTTTGAATTAAAAAAGATTAGAGGTGCATCTAAAGGTCAGCTCTTGCACCCTTAGCTAATGGAACGTCGAGCAACGAATTGTTGGATGAATGGCCGGCCTGGTGCAGTTTGGAGATGATTAACTTGGGCATGTACGTATTCTGTAATTTGGGGGCCCTGGCACGTGGGCCAGGCTCTGTGGAGTGGCACCGCCGCACGTGCTTCGAGACGGGCCTGCTATGCAGTCTATCGTGTCAACATATAAGTGATCTTTACTTGCGGAAATTATAAATTTATTGGCTAATATAGTATTCGCTTGGATGAGTATGCATGTGTATGTAAATATGTAGCTAGTGTGTCTAATTATTCCCATGCGACGAGGACTAATATGTTTTGAACCAAATGCCACTGAATATTTCCTTTCCAAGAGCGCTAGTTGGGGACAAATTATTGCTTGGAATAGCCTGATGGTTAAAGTTGCTAACTACTAGTTGTGTATTTGGAAGAACAAATTACATAAACACGGAATATATTTCCGGTCCGGTCTATGCATCAATAATATTCAATATTGAATAAATAAGACGACCTCTTTAACAAAAAGAATATAATTTGAAATCTTAAAATATCTCTCTTAAAATAATTATTCCCCTTCGGTTCATTCAAAAGGGGGTGCCACTTTAACAAAAGAATATAATTTAGCTAGGAGGAATAATTAAAATGGTCGTAAAAATATTATTTCGGAGATGGTTGTGCGATGACCAAAGCACCTCTTTCTCTGTTATCCTGACAAACCAATTTGGAGAGTTGTTTCTATTGCTACCGGTTAACCCCATCATGGCGATCAATCGTATGTACGGAATCGGTTGACCTCGCGCGGCCATACGCGTACATACATACGTGTGCGGCGCCCTTTTCCCGTGTCGCCGTCCAGAAGTAGAACGCTCGTCGCGCGGTGCACCGCACATGGATCATCGAGCTACAGATCCTACTCCCTGTCAGGTGCGATCGCGAGAGAGCTGATGAGATCCGATCGTATGGAGCGCCGTCACCTTTCGCCGTCGTCCGATCTCCATCATCGGTGGTGAATGGTGATCCGTCCATGGAATGAGCGGGTAGCCATCAAGCGCGTGTTGCGCCGTCCCGTTTCATCAGACATTTAATTAGAGCATCTTGTGCAAGGCCATTTGGATAAATATTTTATTTTAATCTTAGACCACTGTATCAAGATGGATGACTGGCTGTGGCCAGTAGCTGGTGCTGATTTGTCGTGAGAGAAAAGTACTGCTGGCTGGTGGGTGGTTGATGCTGATTTAGTATGAGGGAAAAGCACTGCTGTTGATTGTCAGCAGAAACAGAGTGCACTAAGACCACCTCCGGTCTCTGTAACACATGTTACATTTTTAAAGAAAAAAAGGACATGTTATGATATATCGTTCTGCTGCATGCGTGATGTGCTTTTCTAGGTTCGCTCTCACGTCCTTCGCGAATATAATAAAAAGCCGTTGATTTCAATTTTCATGGGAAAAAAATTGGGTTTCTTTGCCTATGGGCCAATTTCGGAAGTCAATGTTGGAGCCGTTCCATTTTAATTGGCACCTACAATCTTCTTTAGGGTATGCCCAAGCCCACTGGCTGGATTCATTTCCTGGGCTTCTGTTTGAGCGAGCACTCACGAATTAGGCCCAGGTATTCAGTCATACGAACTGGAGAATCAATGGATAACCATGGATCTCGATCGGGTTCCACGAGAGAAATGGTGGATCGGAGCACGTCGCGTAGACGATGAAGTAGCTTAAGCCTTATGATTTGGAGGAGCCTGAACAAGTTAAAAGCAGACACTCTCTCCTGCGTAATAATGCAGCAGCAGTTGCAGAATGTCTCCTGCGTAGAACTGTAGCAACACAACTGCGTGTTGCTGCAGAAACTAGTTTGGTCGTGCAGAGCACGACGTGCACATTTGCATTGGTAGCCATTCATGTGGCAAAAAAAAAAACAAATCAATAAGAAAAAAGGAAAAGGAAAAACATAGCTAGCTAGCTAGACAGGCGAACCCGGTGCCGTCTGGTTAATTAGCTGCAGGAGATTTGGCGGAAATCATCGCCTGATCCACGCGCGCCGCTTTGGATAATTATTCGGCCGGCGTGGGGGCCCGCGTGACACCTCGCGCGCCATCCGAGCAATCCGTCGAGAGGGACACGGCCGCCCACGCGACGCGACGCGACGCGGCGCGCCCTTCAAAATCCATCCATGCCGTGTGCGCAGCCTCGTTCCTTCCCCCCCCCCCCTCTGATTCCTTGCTTGGCTCGTTGTCGTTGATCAGTTCCCCGCCAGCTCCCTTTCCATTCCATCTGCTGCCCACCGCGGCGCGCGCAGTCGACTGGCGGCTCTCCTCCGTAACCACCCAACCTGCGGACGACATGATGAGGCTCGGGATCGCCGGCACGAGAGCCGCCGCCTCCGACGACGCCAATCCGGCTGCTGCTTCGGCGGCCGCGGCGGCGGATGGCGGTTTCCAATCCGATCCCCTCGCCGCCGCCGCCGCCGCGAACGCCGATGGCGCCGGCGCAGTAACCGTCGCCGCAAGCCCGGCGGGCATCCGGAACGGTACGCATGCATCTATCTCGGCCCCGTTACGCCATCGTTCCTTCTAGTTCTTGCTACGATCCCATCTTGGTGACCACCGCTCAAATGGATCTTGATGACTCCGCCGGAGCGATGGAGCGTTTTTTTTAAACATTTGCTACTGCATGTTCTGCTTGCTCTTGATTGTTCAACCAGCATTATTCTCCTCAATCCTGACAACGACGCGCCACTGTTTGTTCATCTTTCTAACCCCCTTTTGCAACAAGAAAAAGACATATATAATTATTACCGATCGATGCAAATGCAATCATGCAAAAGCAATTACAAACGGATTAACAATGTTATCTCTGCACCTGCTGGAGTGCTCCTGGACACGCGCAAGGCTCCACGGGGGTTAGTTGGCCGGGCTGCTCTGCATTCCGCGACCGCGTCACAAGCTGTCCATTCCGTTTGGTAGGATTGTTTTGTTCATGCGGTGAGTGGTCAGGACGATGGACGGGCCGACGATCGCGGGGTCGCCGGGACAGTTCGTTCGTGCGTCAGATCACCTGACAGACTGATTGATTATTCAGACCGACGACGATCCTGGCTGCGTGCGTCCTGTACCTAGCATGTGGAGGGCCAAATGCAGCAGCTTCAGGACGCACGCACGTCTCATGGGCACCATTGGCCTGCAGGATCTCTAGTTGTCAAGGTACGTACGTGTCTCAAGGAGAGTGATGCTGTCCCTGTCAGAGTTTGATGGTGTCCTGTGGAGGATTTCATCCCCGACTGGCCGACTTGTATGCGGTGAGGAGGTACGATCGTTGGGCGACAGGGTTAAATGTGAGGATTTTTCTCAATATCTAGGACTGATTAATGGGCGAGATGCGTAGTACGCAGGAAAATTCAATGTCCAGAATATTGTTTTTATAATTATAGTCAATAGCAGAAATCTTCTTTCGGCGAGAAGAAAACGTAGACCTTGTAACGTTAGGAATTCAATAGTACGTACAGAGGTTTCTCTAAACGAAAAAGGTGTCGTACTTTTCATTCTCCTGACGGGTAGAACGCAGAGTCTAGATGACAACTACTTCTTTGTTTTTTCCATATTTTTTCTTGTGCACTCACTGTTACCACGTGTACCATCAGTCCCTCGAATTTCCACATTGCACTTCTTGTAAAGCCGTTGCTGAAGCTATAGCAGTAAGACATTACGTTTGATCAAAGAAAGACATCACTCGGTGTCGGTGTCTATGTAAATTGCAACTGTTTTTGGCTTCTATTTCTATATGCACATTTATGAGATAAATCTATGCATATTTTTATTCTGTTTTAACAAATAGTATCTGTTAACTGTGCTAGGAAGCAAAGATGAGTCGTTCTTCGAAGCAAGGCCCTGGTTAGATTCCGACAACGAAGATGATTTTTACAGCGTCAGGGGAGGTACGGTACAGCCTGAGCTAGAGCGTAGACCTGCACAATCCATGTCCATTTTAGCACTCTTTTGACTTGTTTCTTCATCTTGACTCTGAAGATTTCACGCCATCACGAAGCAGTACCCCAGATCATCCGAGACTAATAACATCCTTCAGCGGGCGGATGCCGGCAGACAGGCCGAAGCCTTCTCTGATTCGGAAGAAACAGAGACTTCTTGAGCTTCTTCAGGAGAAGCAGCATTATGACGACGATGATGACAGCATCAACGATGGCGGTAGTGACTTGGAGAATGGCGATAGCGCTGTTCATGCTGAAGAATACATGAAGGCTTCTCGCAAAGGCAAGAAATCGCAGAAGTCATCAAGATCCGGCTGCTTCCCAAGCTTAATCTGGAAGCATAGTTTCACAAGCCTGAGGAAGGAGAGAAAAGAGCACAATAAGGACAAAGTAAACTAGCATCATGATGTCGAAATATTATGATTTTGTAAAAAAGTAATTAAGTTTGTAATATATATTCCTTTTCATTTCAGAAATGTTGAAACTAGGACAGGAGGAGGTCTTGATTATTCTTGGAAAAAAAGACAAAGGAAAGATAATGTGGCTAAATATATACTCCCTTTGTTTTTATTTACATGTCGTATTAGGTTTGTCCTAAGTCAAACTTGATCAACTTTGATCAAATTTATAGTTCTTGCTAAATTTTTTATACCCTTGGTCAATTTTAGCCAAGTTTAACTTAGGACAAATCTAATACGATATATAAATAAAAACAGAGGGAGTACATGACTAGTTTCTGAATTTACTATTGATCATTCTGTCTGACTGTGTTTGCTAGACTGTCAACAGTTTTACTATTGCAATGTCAAGTGACTCCCAAAAGAAGAAACCTTTGTTGCCCCCCTCAGATTTTGCATATCCATAATTGAATATGTCGATGATATTTGTTGAAATAAGTCAGAGAGCAGGCACGCAGGCACGCACAATCTGTATAGAAGAGTTTGATCATACTAACCAAAAAGCATCAGAATAATGCCAATGTGTAGTGTGTCTGCGTGTGCGTATTTTTGGTTAAAATCTAAACTAAGAAAATGTTAGTACAGATAATAACCTCAGAGGACTGGTCTGCTGTCTCATCAATCATGTATTTTTCACCATAGTATATTTCAGAACAGAGAATACAAGGAAATAGGGAAAACAATTTTTTTTCCAAAAAATATCAAATAATATATGGAGAAATGGAGGCAATATGTACATAACTTGAAGGAAAAAATCATCTTAACATGACAATATATAAAAAATATAAAAAAATTAGGATTGCATTGTTTTGCTAAGCACTTATCTTTATTTTCTTAACAGAGTGAAGTTGTAAAGTTTCCAAAAAAAAATGAATTCTAATAAAATCCTTGTTTCATGGAAAAAGAAAAATGGTATCCCAATCTCTATTCTTTTTCAAGAATCATTGAGAATTTCTAGAACTATTTTTGTGGATTTTTAGGTGCGTGTTTCACCATTCAAGTGAAATTTAAATTCTTGGTTCAGTAACATAAGAACAAGGCAATGGATGCTAATGTGCTGCTGCGGTCAAGGAATCACAGTTTGGCATAACTGCAACACAGACATTACTTTATAAAATCACATATGGTTCAAACAAAGTACACAACCTTTTTCTTTTGCAATAGCTCTTCCATTCATTAAAGTGAGGAGAAGAATATAGATGCCTTAAGTAGAGAGTAATTAACATTCGAGTTTCTGAAAAGAAGGGGTCAGAAATTCAATATTGTTTGCACCGTCTCATTTAATGCCATTCTGCTGCAGATTTTATTTTGACTTCTTTTTTGCATGAGGAACAGACGAATGGTTTTGGTTTGTCAATTTGAGGACGGTGAACTTTATTCGTTAGAATAAATGTGTCTTATAGTGCAACATGGATTAAAGTTGAGGTGTCCTGAGTATCTGGAGCAGTTAATATATGGACAATAGGGAAATTAAATGTCCCAAAACACTTTTTAATTCTAGTCAATGACAGAGATCTTTTCATGCAGAAAAATAACATTTTAATTCAAGGTGATAGAAATAAAGATTCTGTGTATGAATTTACCATAAGAAATTGTCTGAAAAAGTTGTCTTGTAATTTCATTGTTACTAGCTGTAGAAGAGTTTTGGCTTTGATGTACACGAATATGACCCAAACCATGCACAAACTGGTTGTATCAATAGAATTCTGTTATTGTGCCAGGAAGCAAAGATATGTTATTCTTTGAAGCAAAGCCCAGGGTAAAGGTCCAAACTGCGTGAAGATATTTTTTACAGCATGATAAAACTTAAAAATCATGCTGTAAAAGAAATATAATATATGTTAAAAATATAGATTATTTTATACACATGAACTAGTGAAATGTAAGTCAAATTTTGCATTTTTGACATGTCCCTTTGTCTTGATTCTAAAGACTTCACTTCATCAAGAAGCAGAGCCCCAGATCATCCAGGGACTAACATCGTTCAGTGGGCGGATGCTGGTAGATAGATCGAAGCCTTCTCTGATAGTAAAGAAGCAGATACTTCTTGAGCTTCTTCAGTTGGAAGCAGCATTACGATGGTGAGGATGGCAGCCGTCAAACAATGTCAGTTGAGATTTGGAGAATAGTCTTATTCAGGCTGAAGAATACCTGAAGCCTTTTTGCAAAGTCAAAGAAGTCACCAAATTAAGTCAAACTGGTTCCCAAACTTAATTTATTTGCATAGCTTCTGGAGGTGCAGGAAGAAGATATAAGAGCAGAAGGATAGGGTCTCAAGGGCATGAGTTCGTATCTACTTCTAATAGAAGATAAAAGTATTCCTTTTCGTTTATCAAATAATGAAACTAGAACATACAACAATGGATTTGCTTTTAGTGGATAAACAATGGCATATCGTTCTATCTGACTGTTTGCTGGACTGTCAACATATTTATTGCAATGTTGAATTACTAACCGTAGAAGAATCTTTCATTGGTACCTCTGATTTGATATATTGATAATCAAATTTTAATAAACTGAACTAGAAAATTTTAATTTACTTTTAGTTAGAAATTTAATGTGACAACAGGAGTATAGTCCCTTTCTTGATGAGTACTTGTCCTGTATATTTCAAAAAATGAAGTTTCAGGGTTTTCTGTCACGACCCCTGCCGGACAGTCCGGATGAAGGCCCGGACGGTCCGCCGCTCCTCTGCTTCGGCGGGTGATGCACGCGTCGCACGAGTCCACGCGTCGGCCATCCTCGTCCCCGTGCCGTGTGTCGGGCGTCGCCGCCGACGAACCTCGTTCCGCGCATCCTTATCCGCGCCGAGTCCGCTCGCTCGCCCTCTCCGTCTCCTTTTCGACCGGCTCCAAACCCTAGCTCCCGTTCCCCTCTACCATTGGCGCCGGCCCGAGCTCCTTGCCGCCGCCGATTCGCCGCCCTCGGTGAGCCCCTTGCCGATTCCTCGCGGGAGCAGCTTCCTCTCCCTCTCCTCCTTTGATTTTGGCCCTCATCCGGCCCCTTCGTCCTCCTGCAGGGCCTCCTCGCCGAGCGATGCCATCACTCCTCGCTGGGCTGCCTCCCTGCTGCGTTGTTTCTCCGTTTGTGCCGTGGGTGAGATGGCATGAACTGGATGCTCCCTTCCCTTCCTCGTGCGCATGCCTGTGATCTAGATTCCTGGTACTCTCTTTTGCCGCTGCTCTGAATCACAGCAGCCTGCTAGTCGACCCTCATCTCTGTGCGTGCGTGTTGTGGAGCAGAGAAGATGAACAGTGGAAGCTAATAGCAAATCCATGTTGTACTTGTGTGTGTTTGAGTTTGCAAAAATCATAGTAAAATAAATATAGATCCAGAAATAGTGAAACTTATTTTGTTGGATTCCTCTAGCTTAGATCTACTCAATAAAAATATTGTTTTGTATGTTACTTTGTTGTAAATTTATCTATAGGTTTATCTTGCAAAAGTGAGTTTAATGCTTAGTTATTTGGGTATTGCTCTAAAAATTTCAAACTAAACTTTTTTAGACTCCTTGTGAGGTGTAGTTTTCAGTGGTACAACTTGTTCACATGCTTCCTTTCTGTTTATCAAAGTTTTAGCTTGTTTTCTTATGTTTTGTTTGAAAATGGTTTAATATAGAATTTTTTACTGGTAAAAGAGAAAATAGTAAAACCAGTTTTTTAGCTTTGTTTTCATGCCTAGTATCTAAGATAATTTTCTTGGATTTGTTTAGATAAGTTTGCATGCCTTTTCTGATTTATCTTGTTTTGAATCGCTGAAAACTAATATATTTTTGATTAATTATAGGAAAATGCTTTTGCTGAAAATATAATTTTTATGAGTTCCTTGCAATGCTTTGGGCATGCTCAAATTATTTCATGATTTATGCTTGCTGTTTAGTTCATTTCTTAATTCTTGCATCGCATTCATGCATTATAATGACCGAACCGTCGGAGGTCGAACCCGTGGAGCCTACCGAGTCCGTTGAGCCTGAACCTGGAGTCCCGTTCGTGGTCGAGCCCGAAGTTAACCAAGGCAAGCAGCTAAGCATATTCCTTGCACCTGTCTAATCTGATTTAGTTTAGCTATTCCACTTGGGTATTGTTGGGCTATATATGTATAGTAAGTATGTATTGCATTTTTTACCTATCTTTATGCATAGTCCTTCCTTGACTTGTTATCCTTGTCCTTGTTCTTGGCACTAGTTAGTTAGTTAATTACTTAACTTGACTAGATGCTTAGCCCTGCTTAGAATACTTATATTGCTCGTTAGACAGGAATGGTTTGGAGGATCACTTTTATCGGTTACCCTTGATCGCACTGGTTCGGTTGGGTTGTTAAGAGTTTGGTAGTATCGAGATTCGAGCGGTATGGTAGGGTCTAGTGAATGGAGTCACATGGGCATAGTCCGCTTGAATCGTTTAAGGACCGTCCGTGGATTACGTCGGCTTTGAGCACCTTTCCGTGCTACCACATATCCAATATAATGGTACGGATAAGCCAATTACCTTCCTTGACTTGATCATTGATGTGCAGTCCTAGATACGTGGCTACGGGCTATGCAGAGAGGCTTAGAGGTGTCCCCGGGTGGACCTACGTGTAGGAAAGTTTAGAGATGTCCTCGGTGGAAACTAAGTCTCTACGCGTAAGTTAGGTGTGAAGATTTCAATGATCGAGCCATGTTGGGAACGGTTGACGCGAGTACCCCCTTATCCAACTTTGGCCGGTTGGGTGAGTCGCATGGTCTTTGCGTCGTGTGGGTAAAGTTGTACACCCTTACAAGGTTATAATCAATTCGAATTGCTGCGCTCTCGGTTATGAACAAACTCTTTGTCCGTTGAACTCTTCGTAGAAAGTTCCGGTTTTGATGGAAATGATTCATGGCACCTCTGTGACTCATTATTTTGTATACTCTTAATGTACTAAAATTGTATAGGGGTTGGGCAATATTAATTAATTCTGATAGGTGATAGTGTACAGAGCTAATGCTTCTACAATAATTACTTAACCTTAAAGCTTTTACTTGAGCCATTGCATGATCCTTGTTTATGTAATCGCATAAGTCTTGCGAGTACCTTTTGTACTCAGGTTGCTTTCTAAACCTAGTTGCAGGTGAGCCAGAAGTGGTGTTCGGCCACTTCTACCCCTCTGATCTTAATGCGGGGGAGGAGTAGGTCATTGCGGCTGTGGTGATGTCCTTGAGCAAGGCATCATCATCTTAAGTATGTTTTATCGTAGCTGAACTCCGTGAGAGCATGTAAATTCAATAAACCCTAAGTCTTTTTCTGTTTTATATGACTTTCGTGAGCCCAAGGCTTGTAAGTGAAGTTTGAAACCCACCTATATCGAACTTATAATTTTAAGAGTGTAAAATTACTCTTGTGGTTTATCGGCACTGTGTATGTGATTGTATAACGGTACGTGTGCTTAATTCTGGGCATGTGGCAAACACGTACCGGGACTACCGGATTTGATGTTATTTTGGACGGATGACGTGTCGGTTATTTGTGTCTCTAGATGTGGGATAACACGTGGCACGCTCTCCGGCCAGCACGTGTTAACTCTCATCTAGATGATAATGACCGGCGGTTCGTTTAAAATAGTATCAAATTGGGTGGTTCTCACACTTTCGAAAGAAAAAATGAAGTCTCATCATCTTGAAATTCTTTTAATGGGCATAGAGCATATTATCCCCCCCTATCTCCGACTTTTCATGCATGTTTTCTAGTCTGCATTTCATCAATTACACATCATAGAGAGAAATTTAAACGCCAGTGCCCAGTTTAACAAAAAAAAAAGCAATGCACATTGAAGTGATTTCTGCTGTTATTAATGAATTAAAATAATATGGCATACTTTACAAAATTATAAATGGATCCAATTACAAGGTGAAGTGCAGCATATAAAAGTCACAGCACCATAAAGTAGAAAGTTTTTGGGTATATACAACTATGAACACCAACATACATCGTTTGTCCAACTTTTCAGAAGATCAAAGATGCAGTAGAACTAGAATGCGATGATGCCATTTCGACATATCCATACCATCAAACTTCAATGGTCACACAACATATGCACGATCCTGAAGGCTTGAGCTGAGACGTCTGCCACTCACATCCCGTTGGTGCTGCCGGGTCATACATCAGTGTCTGGTACCCAGGTTCTTCCTCCAGTGAGAATAGAAGGACCTTCATGCCGAGCACCCCGAGGCAGAATCGGGTGCTAGAACTGCCAGTAAGCGGCACCGGGATCCTCTGCCAAGAGTTGTCTGCCGGGTTAAATGTCGCAAGTGACCTCTGATTCTTCCACTCAATACAGAACAGCCTCTTTTCAAGAATAGCATGTGAGGTGACCATCACACATCCTCTCTTGATCTCCTCCCAAGCGTTGTGATGAGGGTCATACACATCGACAGAGCGAGAATTGCCAATGATGAAGCTTGAACGGCCTCCCATGATGTACAGCTTGTCATTGAGCCGACAAGCAAAGCAGCCCCACCTCGGCCTGCGAAGACTCTGTATCAATATCCATTTGTTCTGCTGTGGATTGTACGCTTCAACGCTGCTCAGGCTATCGCCACCATGTCCAAATCCACCAGCTGCATATATCACACCATTGACCTCTGCGCATGCGAAGTCGCGTCGTGCAACGTTCATCTTGGCAAGTGCAGTCCACCTGGATTTTAAGAAGATACGAATTGGTACTTGATGAACAGGAGAATAGCAATATCCTTTTGTTAAAAAAGTGGCAGTGGCAGACCTGTTCAGACAAGCATCATAGAGGTAGACCTCATCAGAAACAAATTCTTTCCCATGGTCTGCAGCATAGCCAGCCATGACAAAAAGCTTTCCATCAAGAACTACCACACCAAATCCAGCTTTTCTTGGTCCAGGCATAGGAGGAAGTATTCTCTTCTTCTGATCCGGGCTCCCCAGCACCTCCCAACGGCTTCCCTGACCGCCTGATCCAGCGGTCAGGACATAAATCCACTCCTCGAGCTTCCCGGTCTCCTTTCGAACAGCAATGAACTCCCTGCTCCCGATGAATGCCATCCAACTCTTTGACACAGAACTCATGACAGCGAAATGGCTCCGAGGGACAAGAGCAAGACATATCTTTGCCAGGTCTTCTGGTAGACCAGGTATCAGCACGCTGTATGAATCGTCCTGCTTTTGGATCATCATACTGGAGGGGAGATTTTGCTCAGCTGAAAAGTTGAGCTGCATTCTGGCACTGATACGCGCCTGTGACTGAACAAATGGTTCTCTTGGTGCAACAAGTGCAAGCATTGTCAATGTAGCACCAAGGGCCTACTGCCTAGCGAAATTGTTGCCTCCCTGTTAACAAGGAACAATGTTTGAAATGATTTCCGTGTTTATTGACGTTGCTTATTTGCTATGTGGCGATGTTGCACACAAAAAAGTTCATGATATCCATCACCATTTGGAACAGTAAGGGTCATTGGTTTGAATGGTACTGAAATGATGTTCTTCAACTTATATTTATCTGACTTTGTTATTTGTGCCATATAAAATGCTATCCGATCATGAAAGGCCTTGGGGTGGTTTGTTATAGTTGAATTCGCAGCCTTGGTCTCCTTATTAATGATGTTGGAGTAGGTCCCTCCTACATACATAGCCCCAATATATACACAAAGCATAGCATTATGTAGGAGTCCACTGCCACATGTTCAAACTCGGTGAAAGTAATGGGATAAGTTATGACAAGTGGGGTCCACTGCCACATGTTCAATGAGGTGGCTCCGACATGTGGGTCCCACTGCCATATCAGCAAAACCACCTGCGAAACAGCTTTGATCTGGTCCGGGGGGGGGGGGGGGGGGTAATTTGGCCGGTATTGAAAGTTTAGGTATGTAACATTTCTGGTATTTGAGTTCAAGGGGGTTTTTTTAGATTCGGTGACAAGTTCAGGGAGGTCAAATGGACTTTTCTCTACAAATAGCTGGAAGAACGGCAGAACAGCATACATTGAGTACAGGCATAATACCAATGGCCACATGAGCCTGATGACAATTAGCCACCAGTCGCTTCCATTTTTACCAGGGCTAGTTGCCTACAGCAGAATTGACGAGATCTAAGACTGCCAGTTAAGTGATTAACTGAGGAATGTTCATGGGATTTGGAATAGTCAATAGAAGTAGGTGATATAGTTTCTGTGAGAACATGAAGGTTATAATATTTGTGGTGCAAACATAGCCAGTCAGACTAAAAAAAACTCCTCTTTCAACAAGGCTTGAAGAATACATGGGGAAAAAAATTTAGTTCAGTCAGAAATGGAAACTGAAACCTTGGCTTACTTTTGGTTTAAGCTAGACATCTACTCCCTCCGTTCTGAAATATAAGGCACTGGAATGTTCAAAATTTGTACCCAAATGTAAGACATCCTAGAGTATTTTGGAAACTAATTATTTCCCTTTGGCTAGGGGAGAATAAATGGCATGCAAATATGTTTCATTTTTGGTAAGTGTACCCAACAGCCCGTCATGAAATCAGCAAAATGACAACCGAACAAAGCATTAAATAGGGGTACATGCATTATTTTCACATCTCCTTTATTTTGCCGTGAAAATGTTAGGATGCCCTATATTTCAGGATGGAGAGAGTTTTATCAAAAAGCAATGAACTAGGAGTCAATAATTTTTTTTACAAGTAACGGCAGAGGGCATGAATACAACAAATTTCCTGGAAGTTATTAACAAACGTGATTTGCCGAGTTGATATTTGGAAGAGGTGATTTCGGTTAGTTAGAAACCAACTACGCCAACGGAAGTATTCTATTTTGGTAAAATTTTCATTAGATTAGTTTTTATTAGGCAACCTGTTAATCAGGTCAAAAAAACATTTCGGTAATCTTTATTGATTTGCAAAACATCATGAGCATCGCGTCATTTAACACCTAGTCAAGCAATGGAAAATTCATAGTAAAAACTGATTTGCTCATGATTACTACCAACCAAAAAGGCTGAATATTCTGCCGGAAGAAATAAAAAGGAAACATGAAATCCTCATAGAACAGCAAAAATTCTACCCTCAGGTAAAGCCCGAGAAGCACCCCCAAGAAGTGAACAGGGCAAAGACAGGAGAAGCAGGGGTTACCTGGAGTCCGGAGTGTTGCCTTGGGACTCGTAGTTTTGGAGGATAACACAATAAAGCGATGGCAATGGCTGAACTCTCGACAGGGGACGAGAGGAAGACGAAGCGGTGGGGTGGTCTCTTGGCGTGCGGCTCCCTTTTATATAGCCGTGTTTTTGCGGAAATTGCAAAGCCTTCTCTCTGCTCTGGTGTCCTCAGACCTCCGCTGTTTTTTTTTTAGTTTTCCCACTCACGACTTGTTTCCGAAAGATCTGAAGTCTGATCTCTGCTTAATATGTGAGATTAAGGAGATGTTTGGATCCAAGAGCTAATACCTAAAAGTTGTAAAGTTTAGCACTATTCCATCCAAACCGAAGTGTTAATGGGTGGACTAAACTTTAGCCAAGGCTTAAAAACTTTAGTAAGAGTATGGGTACTAGTAGATGCTAAAGTTTAGCGCTCAAATTTAGTCCATCCAAACAGATAAGAGTTTGCATTGCAGACCTTATTAATCCAACTCCAGCTGCAATTTCCGAATAAAATTCTATTGTAATTTTGACAAATGCAAGACAATATGTATGCAGGGTTCTGCATCAGAATAAAATATTTTGTTGAAATTTTAACAAATGGCAAAAACATGTACTTCTTTTAACAGAATATAAACACTTCCTTTATCTTATAATAAACCCCAAACCAAAAAGTTGCTGTCATTAACAGGGGGGCATGAAAACTATAGAAAATTCGTAAGAGAACGTGATAAAGACCTAGATACCTAGGCACCGAAGCACATTTGTTTCATCCTGGGATTAAAAAAAACAGAGATCACCCAAGAAACGCCCACAGATGAGATGTCACTGTCACCTTGGCGAAGAAAAGACCCTACACAGAACCAAGAGTCAGGATGCAAAGGTCAACTTATTTCACATGCAGACAGCCCCATGTCTAGAGTTTCCCCGGAGGTGAAAGGGCGATAAGCGCAAAGTCAAATCATAAGCCCATCAGCATGATCACTTTTAGTTTTTCAACAGAACAAGTTCATGGCCGCCCACGGAGTCAGTGCTCCGTAGGCGAGCTTATCTGAATGGGCGAGCAGTACAGCCATGGTAGTACGGCAAGGGCAACCTGATAAGTTATAGCAGTTAATTGAATAGGTGCCACAAGTTGCACAGATCAGATGCTGACCTTCTCATCAGAATTGAGCTGAACAAGTGAACAGCCAGCCTCCCTGCAACTGATGCACTATCAGTTCTGACTTTTCAGCACCTCCTGGTCCAAAAAAGGGTTGTGATACTTCTTTTTAGTTGATCCAGCATGTGAATTAGTATAAACGATAACCAAATTTTGAGCAACAGATGAATATAATTCAAGTTCAGCAAGTTTACTCATCCAGATTCGATAGTGTCCGTATTGCCTTGAAAGTTGAGACTAAAATTTGGCCAATGCAAGCTTGTTCATTTCCTGGGAAGTTCTTGGCTCAACAATCACAATACTTGGGACATTTTTGGAACTAAATATCCCTTGTCAGGGCTCAAAGATTTGCATGACAGCTCGATTGGACAGACGTACTAGCCGGCCAGTAGGCTCTTTCAAGGTAATAATCTACGCAGAAACTTCTGGCCACAATGATTTGACTTTTGATAATTGGACTTTTAATAAGTCGTTAATAGTCTTATCCGTGGAGGGGGATAAACATGCATGGCGAAAGCATGGTTTATCTGCTGCTGCTGCCACCGCGGCCGCCGAGAAACCTTGAGTCCATGACCTAAGGATAAGATATCCACAGCTGCTTGAGTATTGAAAATTTCACAGTGGAACTAACAGCTGTAGATCTGCATATAAATTATAGAGATTACGAAAATGAATTATCCATCCCAGTAGCAGAGCTAGTGAATTCTTACGCCCAGGGGCCTTTCTGACTTTCTGAGGCTAGCAGTTTAATTCATAGTCACAACCCTCTAGCAGTTTAATTCTAAGCTTAGCCCAGGCTCCATTGGTTGGATTACTTTTTTTTAGATAATGGAAAAAATTCCGGCTTCAAACCCCTCTAGAGAGAGAGAGGCATCGGTCCGTAATTATTACAGTCACACACTCAGAGTTTAAACCAAACTGAGTTTAAAATTAAAGACTAATACGTAAAATAGAGGGCCACCCATGGAACGCGAATAACTGCAAAGCTGAAGACTCTAGAAGCTGGCAAGCTTCGACTAGCCGCTCTCTTTGATCATCAGTGTGCTGCAACAGAGCCCACGACCGGAGCCAATATGTCCCCCTGAAAAGCACCTGCAAAAAATTTTTGGTCTGCAATTATTGAACACAGTATCATTTCTTGTGAGCCAAATTGACTAGCAAATAGCTGCGGCTCCCGTCAATAACAATGTATTGTGATTGTGCCCTCCCTGTTTAGACCAGTTATTAAACAAAAGTTCAATATTTACTGGTGATGGTATACCTAACACAAGATGAATTGCACGCCATAAAAATTTCGCATAATGACATTCAACAAAGAGGTATTGGATAGTTTCCGGCTTACTACAGAAACAACAAGCTTTATTCCCATTCCAATTCCTTCTAGCTAAATTGTCTGTTGTTAGGACCACTCCCCTTTTAAGATACCACATAAATATTTTTATTTTGAGAGGAATCTTCATATGCCAAATTTCTTGCGTAGCTTTGAAACCGTTATTGACTAGGTGCCTATACATTGAATTAACTGTGAATGCCCCACTTTTATGTAGATTCCACATAAAACAATCCATCCCCTCATTTAGATTAATATGTACAAGACTTGCAACAAGGCAATACCACTCAGTTAACTTATCCCCAACTAAAGCTCTTCTGAAGGAGACATTAAGTGGGTTCGAACGAAGTACTTCTGCAATAGTTGCATGTTTTTTCGTACTATATTAAATAAATTAGGGAATTAGTCTTTCAGCTTCTGGTTACCTAACCGATTGTCTTTCCAAAATCTAATTTGGTTAAATCTAATTTGGTTACTGCTAACCAGCTTGAACCTCCCTAGATTTAGGAATTGGTCTTTTATCCCCATCAGGCTTGACCAAAAATGTGAATCCCCTGCTTTTTTACTTGTTTGACTTAAAGTTCTAGAGAAATTTTACAATGGTTGAAAAAAATTGGAGCCGTCCATCTGATAAAATCCTACAATGGTGAAAGTAGGAAGTACTCAGAAGTATCTAGGGTAAAGTATCTGGTACTTCAAAATGTGGGACCAAGTACCAAAATAGTAGGACCAAGTACTGATTTAATTTAATTTCCATAGATCAATGGTAAAAAAAATTCAAGGGAATAACTATCTGAAAGGACCCTTTGGTACTTAGGGCAGTCCCAGTGCGTGCAGAAACTAAGAGCAATTTCTATAGTCTAGGACTTTGTACCAAGAAATTAGTTCTTCCAACGCAACTCTTTCATCCAGAGAGCAAATAAAGATCTGACCAATGATTCACCAGGTCCGTATCTGGATTCTCTGCACCCGTAGCCTCGTGGACAAGCCTGTGCCACTCTGGATTAAATCAATATGCAGTGAACATGGCTACATCCTCGCCATGGATCCAGAAGGAGCTTGGCCCGTCGTCCGCCGGCAGGGCTTCTCGTACATGGCACCTCCCCATCCTCGAGCAGAAGGGGACTCTCGCATGGCACATGGCCGATGGTCGCGACGAAGCTAGACGAAGACGGAGCACGCCCGCTCGGTGGCCGCCCGCGGGGAAGACGAAGACAGAGGCGCAGGGAAGCGGCATCCGCGACATCGGCGTCGAGCGGCCGGTATCCGCGACACGGGCGTTGAGCAGTAATGCGCGAAGCAGGCGTCGAGCGGCAGCGCACGGGAGGACCAGAGCAGCGAGGCAGGTGCGTCGAGGCGGACGATGAGTAGGTGTTGAGCTTGCGCGGCCGCGCGCGTGAAGGTAGGCAATTGCGGCGCGCGAACTTTGTGCGATGGCAACGTACCAGATCAGGAGGGAGCGCCATGGAAACCAGTAGTTTCTCCCCAATGCATTTTCCGTAGTTTCTTCATGCTTTGATTCCCGTGAGGACGTCGTTTCTCAGGGAGGAAACGATTTCTTCCTTTCATACTCTCTCTCTACAATAACTTCATTGCCACCTGATCAAATTGCTGAGTTGTCACTATAATTAGGAATTATAAAAACTACCATAAATGCCCCATTGGGACTGCCCTTAACAATCATTGTAAAAGAGCTCAAAGTTCTATGCTTCAGGTACTTGTTTCTAAACAAATCTTACCACAAACCCTCTTCATTACACAATTTGTAAAGCCACTTGCTTAGGAGGCATTTGTTTTGTATATATAAATCTTGTATCCCTAATCCTCGTTCTTTTGGTTGACGGAGAATGTTCCATTTGACCAACCTATATTTCTTTTTATGCCCGTTATTCTAACAAAAGAATCTTGACCTGTAGTATTCAATTTTTTCAAGGACTCCTCTTGGGACCTCAAAAAAAGGAGAGCATAAACATAGGTAGACTAGAGAGCACATAATTAATTAGGACCAAACGCCCCCCTACGGATAGGAATTTTCCTTTCCATCCACTTAGTCTTTTTTCTATTATATCCTCTACTGCCTTCCAATCCTTATTTGACAACTTTCTAAAATGCATGGGTATCCCCAAATAACGAAAGGGATAAGAACCTGAAAGGGATAAGAACCTATATTGCAACCGAATAATTGTGAATATTGATATTCATGGTCTCTTGCATCCCCAAAGCAGAATATTTCACTTTTATAAAAATTAATTTTAAGACCAGATAATTGTTCAAAAATACAAAGAAGAATTGGTTGGATTACTGGGTCTGCCATTGCTCACGCCTAGGTTCACATTCTAATAAGCGCTTAAACCACCATACCAAACCACATAACAATAATTAACAGTAGTATAGCATAAATGCATGATTCAGAGTATATCTTTAGAGCTTTTTTACAATAATTAAAGTACCAAAGGGTACTTTCAGATACTTATTGTCTTGAATTTTTTCCAGCCGTTGATCTATAGAAATTAAATTAAATCAGTACTTGGTCCTACTATTTTTGATACTTGTTCCAATATTTTGGAAGTACTAGGTACTTTACCCTAGGTACTTCTGGATACTTCCTACTTTCACCACCATAGAATTTTATCAGATGGACGGCTCCTATTTTTTCAGTCATTGTAAAATTTCTCATATCTTTATTTCTGACCTAGCTGTACAAGAAACTTGATAAAAACTAGAAGCGATACAAAAAAAAACCTAACTAGTGCTGATTTTTTTTATCTCTGCATATCATAACTTCGTCAACAGCAGCATGTGAGCATGAAACCACACGTGCAATTTGGATATTACAAAAAAAATGGGGAAGCACTATGCAAATACGATAAATTTATGAACACAAATGATGGAAATAGGAATGCAACAAACCACGTCCACTATTTCAAGGTAATGGAAGTAAACTTTTCAAATCAGTCCTCGGTCTTGAAAATAGTACAAAATATCTTCATCTTTAGTGCTTGTGCCATCCTGAAATGTAAGATATTTTGGCTCATCCTAAGCCAAACTATTCTGAGTTTGATCAAATTTCTAGAAAAAAATAATAATATTTTGAATGTCAAATGAGAATAATTAGATCTATTATGAAATTTATTTTCATTAATTACATATTTGATGTCTTAGAAATTAATATTTTTCTCTATAATTTAGTTAAACTTAGACTACTTAACTTAGAACAAAGCAAAATGCTTTATATTTCAAAATCGAGGGACTATAGCAATACATATGGTGATTCAACAATCATTTCCCATCTTATTCCTCTACTACTCTATCTTGATGATTTTATTGATCAATTCTCTTGGAAATGGACGTTTCCTACCTGTGGCGGAGCAGAGAGAAAGTCCACTCACAAATTTTATTGAACTGTATGCTACAGTGCTTGAACACTTAGGCCTCCTGCAGCTGCCGGCGATATCGCAGGCTCACGTGGAGAATGGAAGCAATAAAAAAAGAAGAAAAGGCGGAGTTAGAAAGTTTTTCGGAAGACATTTGTTTTTTTTTCGCGATCGTGCCTGAGTACGTTTTTTATTAAGAGGATTCGAAAGACATTTGTGATTGGCGATTGCAGACTCGCTAGCGCGTAGCTTTTTCACGCTCTCTCTTCCAGGTCGGAGAAAATCTAACGCGAGCCGGCAATTTGGACTGCCGCTGGAGGCGGCCTTAGATGCCAAAGTAGCAAAGCACATCAGTTGTGAAAATTAGCGCTTAATAACAACCACTGAAGTCTCAGTAGTCACTAGAGGACCCCAACTGATGTGCAGCTAGCATTTCCCAAAGAATTAGTGAGTGTTGGAACCGGCGGCCGGCGAGAGTGCTGCAGCCCGGACGCATGCTGGTGGGCTACTGGGCTTGCTTATTGCTGTTGTTATACTTCGTATCCTTGCAGTGGGCTGTGCCAGTTTGGTCTCTTGATGAACTTTCTAGTGGGCTTTAAGGCGTGAGTCAAGTTTGGTGCTTCAATTTTTGTTTTTGCCCTTTTGGGCAAGGTCGTGCTGTAGCCCAATTTCGCCTCCACTATGGGCTATTGGGCTTCGAGGCATGAGTCAACTTTGGTGCTTCAAATTTTTGTTTTGGCCTGGACAAACAAGAAGGCTACATGACATGAGATTAATGTACAGAAAACTGGGCGCGGTTAGGTGTCACTTCAGGCGATATTTGCAACAATAGTCACCTGAAGCGGGATTAATTCCCCCCACATCCGAGAGAGTGCACTTACTATTGGGCTGAATGAATTTTAGGCCCACTGTCGCAGTTTGCTAGCACTATTTCTGCGCTTCAGGGTCTCCCCCTACATGCATATCACCCACATGGAAGAGAAGTTCATATTAAAAAAATCTATAAATCATAAACTGTGCATCCAAATTAAACTCTGATTGCGCCATTATCTTTTTTATGACAGGATCTTCAAAACAAGATCACACTTGTCTATCTTTGCACATTTTTTTTGAAAAATAATTTTTTAATACTAAATAATTAATTTCAGCTACTGGGAACAAATATTTTAACAACACGAACACAAGATTATTTTCTATGAACAAAAAACTAAAACATGACGAACAAATAATCATGTACTACGAACATAACATTAAACATCGCGAACATTTCATTGTATAGGTGAATAATAAAAAAATGCATATCACAAACAAATGAGTCATTCATACTGAATAATTTAATTTACAAAGTGAACAAATAATTTGGTATTGCGAACAAATTAATTACATATAGATAATTTTACATGAGAACAAATGCATTTGCATCGTAAATTTATTTTTATAAATATATATGCACATGCTAAACAAGTTAGCATATAAATAAAATAAAATCATTTCACACAGTATACATTGAGCATGACTCATTCTAAATTGTGAACAAATAGTTTATTTTTAAATATGTATTGTGTACCTGAGAATAAATAAATAGATATCAGGGATTGCAGAGAGAAAGGGAAATAAAAAAATAAGAAAAGAAATAGGAAACAGAACAAAAGAACAAAAGAAATAAACATAAGAAAAATAAATAGAAAAGAATTATTTTGTTGCATTAGTTGTGATGGCAATGGTTGAAAAAATATATAATTTTCTGTTAAAGAATCTATAAAAAAGGAAAGAAAATAAAATAGTAAAAAAATTAAGAAACAAAAAGAGAAAAAATTGAATGAAAAGAGTTCGAAATAGGAAAAAGAAAAAAAACTGCAGTATTGTTGCATGCATGCAGTCGGTGAGAGGAGCGATCCACTGGCGGAGCTAGGTGGAGACCAAAGTGCGTCATGGCCCCTCCTTACCATGCAAAAGCTCCATAAGATGAATAGTAATTTTGACACTGTTTATTAGTTTAGCATCTCAATTACCAAGGCTGACCCCTCCTTATTCCCTGGTCTGGCTCCGCCACTGGAGCGATCACTTTTCTAATTTTCTACAAAGGAACAGAGGAGGATAAAGCTGACATGTCTGGGTTGCCATGTGCTGTTGGGCTACTTTTCAGTGCGGCCCACCTGAGATTCCTGGGCTGGCTCCGCCACTGGAGCGATCACTTTTCTAATTTTCTACAAAGGAACAGAGGAGGATAAAGCTGACATGTATGGGTTGCCATGTGCTGTTGGACTACATTTCAGTACGGCCCACCTGAGATTCCCTTCAGGTGATAGATCAGGTTCCTATCGCGCGCGCGATATATAGCTCTGGCGGCTGGACGCACGCTCTTGGGGCACGAGCCCGGGAGCGACTATGTATCACTTCAGGTGATGATTTCACAACCCATCACCTGAAGGGCTCTTACAGTAATTATCTTGTGGAATATTGATTTGGGCCGGCCCATTAGATGATTTGATTGTTGTGATGCGCATATTGCCAACTAATCAAAGGATACATGCATACAGAAAAAGATATGATGCTCACGTCACCCACATGCACATAGATTCAAGAATAAAAAAAGCTATAGATATTAAACCGAGCATCTATATTAAATTTGGGTTTCACCATTATTGTGGCAGTACCGCCCTAATTAATCCGGCTCAAGTGCGCTAACCATCATCTTAAAGATAATCCCGGCTAACACGCACTTCAAACGGAGTAATTCGGCAGCGCTGTCGGGTAAAGTCCCGAAGAATCCACCTTAGCATCGATCGAACCCAAAGCTTACATGCAACCCACACGAAGGTGAGTCCAGAGAGTACAACATTTCTCAGATACAATACATTACAGAGTCTTAACTTATTTATTACAAACCAAGTTCGAAATCTCAGAAAGGTACTTGAAGTTCAAATTTAAAGTAGTTCAGAGTTCAACTGCAGCGGAATAAAACGAGTTCTAAACGACGATACACGATGTCATGATGAAGCCCGTACATGACATCACTCGGCATTGCCATCGCTGGCCGGCGTCGTATCCCACTCCACCGACCAACCAGGAGGCAGAGTACACGGCCAAGTTAAACTAGCAATCATGTCCTCAAAAGTATTACCTGAAACAAAAATTGAGCCACAAGCAAGGCTGAGTATACTAATACTCCGCAAGGCTTACCCGACTAGAATATAACTAACCCTCTAACTAGACATGCAAGGCTTTTGGCTTGAGGGGTTTGTCTTTGCCGAAAAGCAGTGAGTCCTTATTTTCCGATTTTAGCTTTCAAGTTCTATTATGATTAATCATTCTACATTAGCATCTATCCTAAAGCATACATGGTGGAAAGCAATTATTTTTCCTCAATCAACCAAATTTCTCATCATCATTGTTCCACTTCTTACTCTATGTGGCAAAAGGGTTAAGCAGTCTCAATATCCGTGAGAGACGGACGATTCGAATCGAATTTATTAACCTGGCCAGGCAGACCTAAACACACGCATGGGGAATGCAATCACCCACGCGACTTTTCCCCTTTTTCCCCGGGCATGAAACAGGCCCACCGTCCTAGGGTGCCCTGCACCCGTGCGTGACCATAGACCAGACAGTGGGGAGTATATTCCACGGCCGGTTCCATCAGGTACTTAAGCTTACTGATTACCATATTCTCGGCATGTGGTTAGTACGTTCAAACGCTTAACCACCACTACCACACACCGCGGCCTTATCCATTTTCACTAAACAGACGGGGTATCACAAGTACAACAACCCCGCCCGTAAACCTTATATTGCAGTGTGTAGTAAGCATTCAACTCCTATGAGCTCGCGAGTGACAGGAAATCACTCGACTTCTACCGAACCATTAGCATAGCCAACTAGCGACCTACACATACTAGAGTTCAAGCATAGGTACCTAGGATCATGCAACTAAGGTTCCAAACAATTCCTGCAACTTAAATGCATAATAAACAGGAATACAAATAGTTGCATAAATTAAAATAGGTAGGACATGCTCCGGGGCTTGCCTTCCTGAGCGGAGCTAGCCTTGGGCTCTTCTGAACTCGGGTTCAGGTCTGCAGTGGCTTCAGTTAGATTCACTTGAGCTTCACGCTGCTCACTCTCGGACTCCGGCACCAACTCGTACGTACCGTCAGGAAGAGTAGTCGAATCTATATGAAATGCATATGCGTGAGTTATTTTAGTGATACGATTTAATCAATTCTTCACTATAGAGTTGTAATCCAACGCAACTCAAGATGATTTGCAATATATTCTATTACATCATTTTGGGCAATCATTTATAGAGTAATAAACAACAATTATTAGTTCATAGAGTCACTGTGGGGTTTCCATCATTTACCAACACATACCAAAAGTCATTTTCTTTAACAAACACTAGAGATACACGTGCTGTCCAAAACTATAGTTACACAGTGCTTATAGGGTTGAAATTTTTATGTATTGTACTTCAACAAGTGTAGGTCCTACTGTACAAATTTCAGAAAGTTTCACGCAAAAATAAAATTTATGAAAAACAAAATACACAGCCACAGCTAGGAACAAGATTAATTTGTATAGATCAAACCATGTAAGTACTAGTGCTGAAAATTTAACTGAGTATTTATGATCCTATTAAGAACCTACTGGAAAAATTTCAGATTTAATTAAACATTACGCAAGGCATGAAAAATAGCACAATGTACAACTGCAGTAAAGAAAAATAAATTCTATAGGTAGTTATACTGAGTACCAGGAGCTCAAACATTACTAGCATGATTAAGTACTCAAAATCAAGCTTTAGTAAAAGTATCAGATTTTTCTAGGCACAGAAGCTATTTTTCTCAGTTTAGTGCATTTATTCATAGCATAAATCACTTGAGCATGTTTTTCTTGGGTAAAAAGTCTATACATTTTTCTAAAGCATCAAGGTAGCAATTAAAAATCACTGAAAAAGTTTCAGCTTATGGTTCAAGGTGCAACAACTTGGAAAATTAAAACTATTTATCCTAGGCATACATCAAGATTTAAAGAAACCTATAGCTAGAGTTGTCAAAATGTCCTCAAATTTTTACAGTAAACTATCAATCTAGGGTGTAGCATACTGTCCAAAAACTAGTCTTAGTTCATGATTACAACAGGAGATACATTTGTGTGCTATTTAATCTAATCTTTATTCTAGATTAAAATAGAAGCATAATATGAACATGTGACTGTAACAAAAGTTGTAGGCTTTGATCTAAGGATTCCAAAACATTTTAGTTTTCATTTTTCTGATTTTTCTACGATTTTATATGGAATTTACAAGTTTGCTGTTTTTGAAGACAAAAGAAAAAGGAAACGAACTTTTGCATATAGGCCCCTGGAAGTTTTGGTTCTTCTAACTGGAGGTCCCTGGCGGACATTGGAGAACAGAGGAGGGATTTCGGCCTGGTTTCCGGCGAGGTTCGGCCCTGGGGGCGAGGGGAAAGTTGGGGAAAGGAGAGAGGGGACTGAGCCGCACCTCTGGGTGTCCTTGGTTCGCGGGGAGAAGGTCCGAGGCGTCGGCTCCACAGGCGCCGGCGGACAGCGGCGGTCTGCTCCGGCGCTGCGGCGTTCCGGTGGGTGAGGGCGAGCGGTGGAGGGGTCGGTGAGCTTCAGGGGAAGGTCGTGGAGCGATTCCCGGGCTCAGTTTGGACGAAGGGAGACCGGAGGTGGGAGCTCCGCGGAAGCAGGGCGACTGCGGCCATGGGGTGCCGCGGCGGCAGTGGTCTGGTGGCTTTGGACGGTGGCAAGCAGTTCGGGGAGCACCGGTGGAGGCCAAGGAAGATAGCTACGGGGTCGTTTGGGCGCGAGGAAGGGTGGAGGAGGGGGCTCCGCGGCAAGCCCGTGCTTCGCGGCAACAATGGCGGCGGCAGCTCTGGGCGCGCGCGTGCAGGGTCCCAGCTCGGCCTCAAATAGGCGCACGAGGGAGGGGAGGTGGTGCTGGGGAGGCCGGGCAGCTCGGGCAGGCGGGCAGCAGCCCGGACTTGGCCGGAGGCGCGCGTGCGGCTGGTGGCAGCAGCGGTGCGTTGTGTGGCGGGCGTCGGGTGCAGCCTGCTCGCTGAGCTCGGCGTCAGCGACGACGTAGGCTCGACATTGAAGGCCAGGGCAGGCGCGTCGACCGCGGCGCTCGGCATTGGTGGCCGGCGGCGTCGAGTGCGCGTCGCCGAGCGCTTGTCCGGCTCTTGTGGCCTGCAGTGGCGTGCGGGGAGGACTCATGGCCGGGCCGTGGCGCAGCAAGCGGCAGCAGCAGGATGGCAGCAAGGCAGCGAGCGCGGCGGTGCAGCGGCGTAGCGCGCGCGGGCGTGCGCGCTCGAGTAGCTTGGCGTGAGCAGAGAAGCCAGGGAGAGCGAGGGAGAGAGAGAAGAGAGAGAAAGAGAGAAAAGTCAGAGAGTTGACTTTAAATGTTCTCAAAATTTTCAATGGAAGCTCGAAAAAGTTTGAATACGAAAGTTGTTCAAAATTCAAAATCCTACAACTTTCATTTCAGGCACATTTTCGTTTGAAGCTCCGTTTGAAAGTTAAGAATTCAAATTAAATGCAAAAGAAAATTACCCTAAACACATTATTTTTTTTTCGAATTTTTCTCCAAATTTTGTGTGCTAACTTGAAAAACTGTGAACATGAAAGTTGTTTGTTATATGAAACTCTACAACTTTTGTTTTGGGCAAAAATTAATTTAAGCTATGGTTTGCACTTTGTATTTTCAGATCTTTTTAGCATTTTCTGAAATTAATTATGGGAGAAAATGTACTGTGGATCGACTTATCATTTCATGTGCAAAAACTCACTTTCTTCCCATGGCTTCAACTGGACTATGGTTTATTATGATTTTAGTGAGATGCCTAGGAAATTTCACAAGCAAACTTGCATCAGTTTAAAAACTATTTAAGGTTTTCGACCTATGCACAAATACATTTAGACATACATACATACACATCCATTTCAATGTTTCTTGGTTAAGAATGTATGATTTGGTGCTAATGACTCTGGTTCATCTAATTGAACACCTGGGGTGTCACAATTATCTTTCTCATGACAAGATCTTCAAAACAAGACCACACTTGCCTATATTTACACAATATTTTTAAAAATCATTTTCTTTAATACTAAATAATTAGTTTCAGATACTGGGAACAAATATTGTAACAACACGAACAAATAATTATATTACGAACAAAATTGTTACACATAACGAAAAAATAATAATGTAGAATGAACAAAATATTAAACATCACGAACAAATGAGTTAACATGGCAGAACAATTTAATCTACAGAGTGAACAAATAAATTATACGCCTCGAACTTTTATATTATGACAGGGAGTAATAGAAACATATCAAAGAAATATAAGAAGAATAGGCATATAAAGAATAGGTAAAAAGAGTGGAATAAAATCAAAGAAAGAAAATATAGAATATAATAAGAATACACGAGAAGAAAAAATGAGAAAGAGACATGATTTTTATAAATGCAGGCTTAGAATAAAATAATAGAATGTGAAAAAGAAAATAACGATTGAAAGAAAATTGTACATAAAAATCTAGTGGTATGAATGTATAGTGTAAAAAGTTGTACTATCTCTCTGCCATCCTAGCTACTCACTAGTCCGCTAGCAGAAACATTAGGAAGCAACCGCGTAGCAACCTAGCAGGTTGTATTGGGCCCACAACATTAATAACGAAAATCCATCATCCAGCACCACATGAGCTACTTTGTTCAACTAAAAGAAGTTAGTATACAAAGAAAAAAGAAAAATAAAACAGAAAGAAAAAGAAAAAAGGAAAAAATTAGAACCCAGAAGAAATAGACGAAAGAAAAGAAAAACAATAATAAAAAGATGCAGGTTAGCTCTCAGAATGACAAACACCATGCGTGTTAATCACGCGGCCAGCGGCTGCTGCACGCGAGGTCGCTAGTTGCATATTGCCTAGCTCACGTACGTAATCATGATAGGCGGCCCAACTAGTATATCAGAACTATAATTTCTATATTGGGCTGATTCGCTCCATCGAAGCTCACTTTACTCCTTCAGGCGATTGATATAAAATTTGTAGCACGGGTGATGCATAGTCTTTCCGCAGAAAACTTGCATGCACTTGAACGTATACACGAGAATAAATATATTTGAGGAAAAATGTGGTTAGCTTTAAACCATTAAAGCAAAAACTGGAAAAAATATTGATAGCATATAGGGACAAGGAGATACAGGAGTAGCTGACTTATTTAATCATAGCATCATGAAATGAACACAGTTATAATGGAACAAAAAAAAACTGAAGAAGAGCCTATAAAATTACTGCCGATTGATATGTAAACGGAGAAAAGTTGTACTTGTATTGGGGACCAAGCCTTCCGCTATCATCCACCTATGGGGCCTTATAAATATCTCACATTCACCACCTTTTCTATTGTTATAATCTGACGGTCAGTAGTTGCTAGGTAGTTCGTTTTTTAGGCAATGAGCTGTGTGTTAGTTGGAGATGAAAGAAACGTAGGAGGTGGGGGAAGGTGTGAAGAAAAAGCAGGGAATAGGAGGTATCGAGAAAGAATCAATTAGGCTAATAAAGGTTCGAGGTAGTAGTAATGTGCTGTCGTGTTCTGAAACATGATGGTTGCTACTTTTCATAGTCTATCTTACACTATTTCAAACAGACTGGTTGCTGGTGTACGTAACAAGATCGTTGTAAAAGGGACTGACCCCTGCTATTTCAGAGTAGGAGAGAACCTTCCCTTGACGATCCGAGCAGCCCAAAGAAACTAGGGTCAAGGATTCAGGAAAGAGCAGAAGAGTATGGCGAACAGCATGCCATGGTGAATAGAGTAATAATCTTGTTCATCAAGCGCGTTCGTAACGACCTTTACAGCAAAGTGCACATGCATTCTGATTGGGTGCAGCTGAAAACATTTGATGTTGTTTCGTCTCGACAAACACTGTTCTTATTTTACATTTTTTAGGATACAATGGAACGAACACAGTATCAATGTTGTTTATTTGTTCAAAGGCTATTGAACATTTCCCGTGCATGTACCTGCGAAATTCACATTGTGACAAATCATCATCTGAAACAATGGATTAAACCCTCTTCCATGTTAGATGGACCTGGATTACAGTTCACCACCATATATCTGACATCCCACCGGTTCAGGGATGCCTTTCATTACTACAAAAACGTTGATTTGTCCCGGTTGGGAAACCGCTGCTGTCCCGGTTTCCCAACCGAGAACGCCAGTCCGGGACAAAAGGGGGTGCCCTTTTGTCCCGGGTCTGGCAACCGGGACAAAAGAGGATCTTTTGTCCCGGTTGGTAACACCAACTGGGACAAAAGGTGCAGCCAGCGCCCACGTGGCTGGCGCACCCTTTTGTCTCGGTTGGTGTTACCAACCGGGACAAAAGGTCTCTTTTTTTCATGTTTTTCTTTTCTCAATTCTTTTTCTATTTCAATTATACTTTTGCATTTCAATTAAACTTATGTATTGGAATTCAGTGTGTATGATCTCCACTAATATATACATATATATAGTTACTTATATATTATTTTTCCTAGATAGTTTTCATATATAAATTAATTCACTTATATATATATATGTATACACATATCTATACATGTGAATTCCTTTACATATGAAAATGTCTAGGACCAATATTATATAAATATATATATATATACACATATATATTATTGGAGTGCTTATATATATAATACATACATACTCCATTATATTTGCATAGGTATATTCGTTCTTAATTACATAGTAGAATTCGCCTTTTGGAAATTTAATACATACATACATACTCATAAATAGAAATTTAATACATAGACACACATATATATTTACATAGTTATATTCGTTCTTAATTACATATATATGCGTATATTGTCATATTTGCTGTGATTGTCAATATTAGATATTCCATCATAGTAGAATTCGCCTTTTGGATCGAGGACTTGCTCAACAATAAATCCAGAGAATTGTTCTTGAATCGCCATAATCTTTTCCTCCGGTATGAGTTTATCGCGCATCTCCCCGACCTATGGAAAAAGGGGATAATTAATTTCGACTAATTAAAATACGAGTTCAAATATTAACAAATTTTTTACTTACTTCCTCCTCCCAATCTGTCCAGCCCTTTGGAGGACCTACCAGACCATGGATGTTCTCGCATACATAGTATGCGCACAATACAGTGCCTGGTTTCTGCCTCATACACTTTAAGAGAGAAGAAATTATCAGGTATTTACATGAATATATAATAAAAGTAATGAATCGTGCAACGAATCATCCAAGTGCGTACCGGAAAATCTGTCTTGATCTTCAATTCCTTGTCAAATTTGCCTGGATGATTTTTAGCGAATTCTTTCCAAACCCTGTGCATGATTAGAACAATTATAGTCAAGTAACAAAGTGATTCAAATTATCGGTCACCGATGGAGTAGTGGTAGAATTACTTTTTCATCATGTTAAGAAGATTTTCGTATTGTTCTGGAGGTCTCCTCAATGAGTCCATAACCACGAGTAGGCTCTTCTCGGGAATTATGACAATTAGGACCCAGTGTTCACTGCAAGATTATACGGAGGCAGTTCTTGGTAGTTAAGGTTTAAACAATTCGATTACAGAATAGAAAAAGTTAGACGGAAGGAATCACTCATGCAAAGTTGTAAGGAAACAATATCATTTGCTTGTTGTGATGAACGCTTATGTACTTGAACAAGTTTTGGAATATCTCATCGGTATTGTCGCGTAGAAGCCTCCAATTACAAGTAATTGGGTCGATGAAGCCGAGGTGAGAGTATCCCTTTCTTCTGCAAGTATGTATCTCCATTCTACATGATACCGAATAAATCAAGAGATCAGTATGTTGAGATCATGCAAAACAATACGTAAGGAGACTAAAATACTTACAGAACCCACAAGCCGACCATAGAGATGTCGAGGGCCTCCTGATGGAATAGTTGGTAAATTTCTTCCCAGTTTATCCATATAATGGCCTCCCCCCGTAAGAAATCGTCATCTTTAATCTTTGCGCCCTGCATGAAGATGCAATCGGCCATCGCACGCATGTAGTACTGGTGCAGCTTATACATTTGCGTTGGAAGCACAGACACTACTTCGGGGGGTACAAGAGTTTTGCCGATCTCAAACATCCATTTGACGACCACATCGGCCTTTGGAATATCTTCTCCCCCTGCAATCTGAGCGGCCATCAGGTTTGATTCTTTCAAAAATGTAACAAAGTCTTGTTCTTGCATCGTCTGTCCCACTACGAGAGGCTCTATTGATTGTTTCTTTTGGGCTCCGAGCTGTGGAACGTCGGACGACGACGACTTTGATTGTCTCTTCTTTTTCTCAGTAGTTTTGATAATTGTGCGTTCATAGTCTGAAGGGGGGTCTCTCGGAATGAATTTTCTCTTATTTGCTTCGCACATTCCCTTAAAAAATTTCAAATCTATCGGATTTATCACTTTCTCGGGCTCCAGCTTCGGCTTCGGCTTGAAGTGCTCTTTAACTCTTTCTTGAGTTATCCGATCGCATTCTTCAAGGATCATGTCCCAGGGTTTAATAGGACCCTCCTTGGTTTTCTTCTTCTTTTCCTTCTTCTTTGGAGGCTCCTTAGCCGGTGCAGCTACCTTCTTTGCCGGCGGCCGTTTCTGCTTCTTTGCCGGCGGCGGAGGGGGTGACCATGGAGGCGACGGTGACGCTTGAGTGTTCATCGGCGCATGAGATGATGGTGATGGAGAATGTGCCGGTGAACCTTGCCGAGACAGTGCTGCCCTTGGGGAGTTTTGCGGAGATGCCGGTCTTGGAGAGGCATGCTGAGATGCCGGTCTTGGTGTTTGATCATCCGACTTTAGGACAATGTAGCGCTTATCCCATAGGATGTAGCCATGAATGGCTTCTGCTAGTGTCCTCTCCCCATCGCCTCCAGGAATATCAAGCTCGAGCGTCTCCCAACCCTGGCACACCTGCTCCACGCCAACTCTTGTGTATCTAGGCGGAATTTGCTGCCGGTGGTACACGTCGCCTGGTTCGGTTGGCATGGCGGTACCGTACGCAACAGTGAACATTAAGTTCTTAACGGCAGTCTGCAGGTCACAAGGTGTCCGGTGGGTGATCTCATCCACTGGAAATCGCTGTGGGGCCGACGCTTCAACTGCGGCCTGGATCCCCGTGGGCTCGGCGGCGGCGACGTCTATGGAAGCGCAGCTGCTTTTCTGCTGAGACAGGTGATCGGCTGCGACACTAGGCTCTGGAGGCAACGTTTGCGCTTGCTGTTGCTGGCTCATTGCTACGGCCACTTGGCGTTGAACCTCTTCCTCCAGTCTTTGATCGTGTGACATGAGCCGTTCCTCTAGCCTTCGCAAGTGCTCCCGCTCATCATTCTTTCTTCTTTGCCGGCTTCTATATGAATCAATGTAATCCCTGAACCCATACTTCCACGGAACCACGCCTTTGCCTCTTGTGCGGCCCGGATGCTCTGGATTCCCAAGGGCGTAAGTCAGCTCGTCCCTCTCTCTATCCGGCTGGAATGTTCCCTCGGCCGCTGCTTGTATGGCCTCCTGTAGTCTCTGGGCTGCTCGCTGGATGTTTGGCCCATAGATGCAGTCACCAGTCAATTGGTCCAAGCTTCCCCCGTGACCATAAAACCAGGTCCTTGACCTTTCAGGCCAGTTCATGGTCGCAGGTTGGATGCCTCTGTCAAGCAGATCCTGCTCCATCTTCTCCCATTTGGGTACTGCAAGCTTGTAGCCTCCTTGGCCTAGAGTGTGATGGTACACTTTCTTCGAGGCATTGTCTTTGGCCTTCTGCACCTTCTGAAGCCCAAGCTCTGAAGACTTGTATTCCACAAATGCATCCCAGTGACCCCTGAGCTTTTCGAGCTCGCCGGTAAATACGGGTGTGGTCCCGGTCTTGATATATTTCTTCGTCAAAATTTTCTTGAATGATCGCAGCTGTTCGGCCATCTTACTCAGGGTCCAGCGCTTGCATATCTCTTCGGATTCAGCTGGAACCGTGAAGTTTTTCTTAAGCTCCCGCCAGCACCATTCTTTTTCTCTTTCGGGTACCGCATCCCGTTCCTCGCTTGGATTGGAAGCTTTCCAGGGCCTGAAGCTGATCGGGATGTTGTCCCTGACAATACATCCGGATTGTCTTATGAATTTTTTGGCGGCAGCTTCTGGAGCGATCGGTTCGCCATCTGGACCAACTTCCGTTATAATGAACCGCCCTTCCAGTTTTTTTGTTGGGCCTCGCTTCGTCTTTTTCTGTTGCGACGATGATCTAGACGGCTATAAAAAAACATTCATAGTATTCATATAGATTCAGATGAAAATATGATTGTCACTACAAATAATTATAGTTGTGATATGTACATTAGCACTTTGTTCAGCAGCAGCGTCATCCTGAATAGATGGTGCATCAATTCCATCACCGGACATATTCAAATATATGTCGGTATTGCTGCCATCATCAGCTTGTTCAGCGACATCTCCTTGACCTTCGCCAATCATATTCAACAAGAACTGTTCGTCTTCCGCGTCTGTGTGTCGCGGGTCCATCGTAACTAAAATATGAATACAAATAAAACCCTTAAAAAATTATCTAAATAATCCACATATTTGCGAGCATTTGACTAAGTACCGATCGATGGACGAGGTCGAGTAATATTCTCTAAGTAATTCAAGAAATAAACTTGAAATATTCTATCGATAATTTCACTAAGTACCGATCGATGGATGAGGTCGAGAAATATTCTCTAAGTAATTCAAAAAATATACACGAAATATTCTATCTATAATTTCACTAAGTATCGACTGTGAAATATTCTAGACGGTTTTTTCACTAAGTAATTCAAGAAATATACATGAAATATTTAAAAAAATTTAAACTCACTTTACACATACATACATACATACATACATTCATACATTTAAAAATTTGTAAATATACCTTTATTTACACAACAAATTATGATTTCACTCTTAACAACAAATTATGATTTCACTCTAAATAACATGAACTCTAAATTATGATTTCAAATTATGAGCATGTCCCAAAGTTACATGAGTGTAGCTTCCTAGCTACTGAAAATGAGACATAATTGGTCGACGATGTCGATCTCAGAGCTGCCAGTTGCAATGCTAACTGTGGAAATGATAAGGCAGCACGGCTTATATAGTAAAATCCATCAATATTGCATATAGAAGGAGCAGATGTCTTCATCCAGGCCCCGCAGTGTCAATGGTAGAAAAGGTCATCTAACGATCGCAAAGATAGCATCCATCTTGGGCCTTCTTTGTGCTCGCCGATTGACTTGCTGCCGGTCCCTCTGGCTGCCTCCACAAACTTTAATTTGCACTTGAGGTTGCATGCAGAACCTTGAGCCATGGATATCGTTGAACCTTCACTGGGCTAAGGTAGTAGCGAACATGCATGTTTTCACCAAATATGGGGATCACTAACAGCAGTCCTGAAGGTGGTCAGTGCTTAACCCAGACGAAAACATCAGTATAGCCATGTCTTATATATATAATTTTGGATTTGCAGGCACGAACCAAGGTATCTTGCAGTAACAAGCAGTTTCCATTTCATAGTGATTAAGCAGTAGCTTCCTAAGCTTCCCAATGTTTTTTTTGAAATGGCAGGGGCTCTGCCAATTTATTTAAGGAGAAGTAGTTTTACAGGGAAGTGATATCACATAAATAAGTAAACACTCGACACACTCTGAAAACTAAAAACATTGGGGAACTATACAGAGGCAGGAGCTTCCCAACGTAGCGAGAGGTTCTGGGGTTCAATGGAATGGAGAAGGTGTTGAGGGGACTCAGGAGATCGAGCTCTACCTTTGGGTAGTCGCGGCGTGGGCTGGGATGGCCTGTAGTGGCGGGTCGACGGCGAGCAGGGGATAGTGGCGAGGGCGTTACGGCGGCGGCGGTGTTCCGGCGGGTCTCCGGTGGGTTGGTCGGGGCTCTGGGCGGCGGCGTGAGGTCGGGGCTCTGGGCGGCGGCGACGTCGATGGCGGCGGTGCTCGGCTCGCGCGGTGGGGGGAGCAGGACGGCGGCGGCACCAGGCGCAGATGAGAAACCAAGTGTTAGGGGAAGGGCGAAGGAGGAAGGAAATATATGGGGGGGGGGCTTTTGTCCCGGGTGAAGCCACCACCCGGGACAAAAGGACCTTTTGTCCCGGGTCGTGGCTTCACCCGGGACAAAAGGGGTTTTTGGGCGGGCCGGGAAAATTCCCAGCCCGCGGCCCACCTTTAGTCCCGGGTGGATCTACCACCCGGGACAAAAGGGGCCCGTTTTCCCTCGTTCCCGCCTAATGTTATGTTTGTTTTTGTTTCTTTTTACTTCTCTTTTAAAATTGGCTTTCATTTGTTAATTCAGTTAATAAAATTATGATTCCAAAAATTATGGAACAAAATTTCTTATCTCTATATAAACTTGATACACGCAACAAAAATAATTAATTTTCATTCAAGTGATTGGGTCAATGAAATATCTAACTTTTTTGAAATCATATTTGTTATTTTGACCATGCAAAAATATATTAGGTGAATTTTTTTTCAAACTGTTGCTTTTCGACAGAAAGTGGATTCTATCACGATATTAACGTTTAAAAAGTGAATTTTAGATAAAATTAAGCAATTTCATGATATTAATGAGTAGTGTGTGAGTTTGAGAGATAGTGTGTGTTAGTGAGATTGTGTGTGTTAGTGAGAGAGTATAGTGTGTTAATGTAAATGTAATTTCATGAAATAAATAAAATTAGTTGAGTAATCCATTATTGAATGAAAATTATAATTGAGTCTAGTAATTAAGTGAAAAATATATAAAATAATATATATAACACATAAAGTATAATTGTACAGTACATACATAATAAAAGTATTCGAATTGCGATTATGTTTTTATACAATAATATAAAATGATTCAAGTACATGAAGGATTAGCGGTAACAGACTTTCTCTTCACAAATGTCCCTTGATTATGATCACGGCGCAAGTATGGAGCATCATCATTGGCTAGCAGGATGCATGGATCAGCATTTACTTGGAAAGGTGGAATGACAACAAAATTATTATATTCTTCTGAAAAGTCTGTCTTGTCCTCCACTCCAATGATGTTTCTCTTTCCTGATAGAACTATGTGTCGCTTAGGCTCATCCTTTTGCTTGTTTATCCCCTTCTTTGGCTTGCTGGACATGTCCTTAATGTAGAAAACCTGAGCGACATCCTGGGCTAGGACAAATGGCTCGTCTCTATACCCAAGATTATTGAGATCAACTATTGTCATCCCATACTCATCTTTTGTTACCCCTCCTCCAGATAGCTTAACCCATTGGCAACGAAATAAAGGCACCTTGAAATTGGGACCGTAATCCAGCTCCCATATCTCTTCAATGTAGCCGTAATATGTGTCTTTTTTTTATTATTGTCCGTGGCATCCATACGAACACCGCTGTTTTGGTTGGTACTCTTTTTATCTTGGGCTATCGTATAAAATGTGTTTCCATTTATCTCGTACCCTTGGTATGTTAAGATATTCCAAGATGGTCCCCTAGCCAATAAGAACAGTTATTCACTTATATCCATGTTATGCATTAGATGCTTCCGCAACCAGCTGCAGAAAGTGTTCATGTGCTCACGTGTAATCCATGCCTCAGACTTTTCCGGGAAATTGGAGAGCAGAATTTTCTTGTGTTCCTCGATATATGGGTCAACCAAGGATGATTGTTGAAGAACCGTATAATGCGCTTTCTTGAATGAGAAATCATCTGTGCAGACATAAGATTTCTTTCCTAATGTACCCTTTCCAGTTAGTCTCCCCTCATATCGCGATTCAGGGACTCCAATTGGTTTAAGGTCATCAATAAAGTCAACACAAAAGTCAATGACCTCCTCAGTTCCGTAGGCACTGGCGATGCTTCCTTCTGGACGAGCTCTATTACGAACACATTTCTTGAGTACCCCCATGAACCTTTCTAATGGGAACATGTTGTGTAGAAATACTGGTCCGAGAATATCAATCTCTTTGACAAGGTGCACTAGAAGATGTGTCATGATGTTGAAGAAAGATGGTGGAAATATCAGCTCAAAGCCAACAAGACATTGTACCACATCGTTTTGCAGCTTTATCAAATTCTCCGGGTCAATTATCTTCTGAGAAACTGCGTTGAGGAAGGCACATATCTTCACGATGGTTAACCGGACGTTATCAGGCAGAATCCCCCGCAGCACAACCGGAAGAAGTTCGGTCATAAGCACATGGCAGTCATGGGACTTGAGATTTGTAAATTTCTTCTCTGCCAAATTTAAGATTCCTTTTATATTGGATGAGTATCCAGATGGAACCTTTATACTGCTCAAGCAGTCAAACATGGTTTCTTTCTCTTCCTTGCTAAGAGTATAACTGGCAGGACTTAAGTATTGTCGTCCATTATCTCGCTGTTGTGGATGTAAGGCATCTCGTTCTTCCATACGTTGCAATTCTTGACGTGCTTCTACTGTATCTTTTGTCTTTCCGTACACTCCCAAGAATGCTATCAGGTTGACGCAAAATTCTTCGTGAGGTGCATGACATCAATTGCATGACGAACATCTAAGACTTCCCAATATGGTAGCTCCCAAAATATAGATTTCTTCTTCCACATGGGCGCCATTCCGTTTTCGTTCGGAACAGGTTGGCTACCAGATCCCTTTGCAAAAATAACTTCTAGATCTTTTACCATGTTGAAGACGTCTTTACCACTACGGTGCATCGGTTTTGTTCGGTGGTCCGCTTGGCCTTTGAAATGCTTGCCCTTCTTTCGTACTGCATGCCTGATGGGAAGAAACCGACGATGACCCATGTATACAACCTTCTTACAGTGAGTCAACCATATATTATCGGTATCATCTAAACAGTGTGTGCATGCTTTGTATCCCTTGTTCGAATGTCCTGACAAGTTACTAAGAGCAGGCCAGTCATTGATCGTTACGAACAGCAATGCTCGTAGGTTGAAGTTTTCCTGTTTGTATTCATCCCACATCCGTACACCTTCATCGCCCCAGAGCAATAAGAGTTCTTCGACCAATGGTCTTAGGTACACATCAATGTCATTTCCGGGCTGCTTTGGACCCGGGATAAGCACTGGCATCATGATGAACTTTCGTTTCATGCAGAGCCATGGTGGAAGATTGTACAGACAAAGAGTCACAGGCCAAGTGCTATGACCACTGCTCATCTCACCAAAAGGATTCATGCCATCCGTACTCAAACCGAACCTTATGTTTCTCGCATCCAAATCAAATTCAGGGTACGTTCTATCTATTTTTCTCCATTGCGACCCATCAACGGGGTGTCTCAACATCGAGTCTTTCTTGCGTTCCTCTTTGTGCCATCGCATCAACTTAGCATTATCTTTATTTCTAAACAGACGCTTCAAACATGGTATTATAGGCGAATACCACATGACCTTCGCAGGAACTCTCTTCCGGGGAGGCTCCCCCTCGACATCTCCAGGATCATCTTTTCTAATCTTGTAACGCAATGCACTGTATACGGGGCATGCATCCAAATTCTCGTACTCGCCTCGGTAGAGGATGCAGTCGTTGGGGCATGCATGTATCTTTTGCACTTCCAGTCCCAAAGGGCAAACAAGTTGTTTGGCTTCATACGTTGTGGCAGGCAATTCATTGTCCTTAGGAAGCATTTTTTTAACAAGTTTGAGTAATTCACCAAATCCCTTGTCGGATACACCATTTGTCGCCTTCCATTGCAGCAACTCCAAGGTGGTGCCAAGTTTCTTAAATCCATTTTGACAATCTGGGTACAACAACTTATGGTGGTCCTCTAACAACTTCTGGAACTTCAACCTCTCCGTTTCACTCTCACAGTCTGCCTACACATTGTGCAATGCCTGCCCCAGATCGTCGATGGGATCATTTTCTGCTACATCTACTTCGGGCTCTTCCATGGGAATATCGTCATCGAATGCACCGATTCCAGCATTCCCGGGAAAGTGGTCGTCAAAATCTTCTTCTTCATTGTCTTCCATGGTAATCCCCTATTCTCTGTGCTTCGTCCAACAAACATACTTCTTCATGAAACCATTTGCGAAAATGTGGCTGTGTAGGATTCTTGAAGATGAGTAATCCTTGTTATTGTTGCAATGAACACACGGGCAGCACATAAAACCATTCTGCTTGTTTGCCTCAGCCACAGACAAAAAATAATGCAGGCCATCAATGAATTCTTTCGAACGTCGGTCAGCATTGTACATCCATTGCCGGTCCATCTGCATTTTAAATAAATCGATTTGAATTCTTTACACGTATCGAATAAATAAAATATATCAAACCTAAATTAAACTAAATGTAACATAACATGAATGATTAAAAGATATGCAATATCCATCATACATCTTGATTAATTAAAAGGAGTACTTAATCCATTACAGAACTTAACAAAGGAGTACTATACATGAAACTTAAAAATTCGGTCAACAACACATAGGTTTTCAACCGTCCTTGCGGTGGAACGCAGAATGCTCTAACGGATTTCTTGCTGGCGCAGAAGAAGATAGCGGAGCTGAAACCTCTGAGTTTGGTGGTGACGAACCGTAACGCCGCAATAAATCCTCAAGATCAAACGGAGGTTCCTCGCCCCTTGCCATGCATTCTCTATATTCTTTTTCCAAATAACGGAGCGCTACCCTATGAAAAGCACTAGGTTTTTTGGACCGACGACCTACTCGAGTTGTGCCCTTCTCTCCAGAAGGACAACGATCACCCCCACCGGCGCCACTCTCTCCAACTGCTGAAGCCATATTTTACTGAAAAATACCTTTATTTTCCACAAAATTATAAATTCTTACCATTACAATGCAAAAATTATTTACTATTACAATTACAATGATCAGATTAATAACTCTTGCAAATAACAATGAAATCATATAAAAAAGACGAAATGTATCATTAATCCTCAAGAAATCTGTAATTAATTGAAAGAATTCTCTATAACTTCTAATTACTTTGACACCCTTCAGTTCCAGGAGTACACTCTTTTCAATATCCAGAAACCCTCTAGAAGAAAAAATAAACCTTTATTTCTGAAAATGTATATGTCAGTAACCTCAACCCTGCGGTGATGACACTGCCTTTCGGGGGGACACGGTGCGGTACAAGGATGTCACCAATCGGCCAGTCGCAGCACCAACATTTACGATTAATAGGCACAACACGTGGCACAGTCAGCATGCTTGTTGATATGCTCTCAGTACAACAACGGCCATGCTGACTGCGTCAAATGCTGTCTTCTTATCAATCGGAAGTGCTGGTGATGCGACCAACCGATTCGCGACGTGCTTATAGCGCATCGTGTATTCCCGAAAGGTAGTGCCATCACCGTTGGATGGAGATTAACGACATATACTTGTTTCGAAATAAAGATTTTTTAGCTTCTAGATGGTTTCAATGTGAGCCTGAATAAATACATCACTAGAGTGTCAAAATAATCCATTCATAATACAAAAAATTCTAATATACTCATTTCATTAATTCATTCATGAATACAAAAATCAACTATCCACAATATGGTCATGTATACAAGTACATCACATGAAGTGTCTACACTCATTCTAAAAATTTCTACTATCCACATACTCATCTAAATCTAAAAGAAAATCACACCTACATATGCAATCTAGCTAAATGTCCAAGAAATGAGCTAGCTACACATTTTCTCTATTTCTAAAGCATGAAATGAGCTATATATGCCAAGGAAGAAGAGAAAAACAAGCCCCAAACCTTTAGCGCCGATGGATGGACGGGGAATCAAAGATCTTCACAAATGTGGTGAAGAAATGAGCAAGAACTCCTCTCTCCCGAGCCGAGAACAGCAAGAAACAAGTGAGCTGAATGGCTCGGGCGGGGGAGAGGGAAGGGGATAAGGGGGCCAAGGCCTTTTGTCCCGGTTGGAGACACCAACCGGGACAAAAGGGGGGCCTTTTGTCCCGGTTGGTGTCTCCGACCGGGATAAAAGGGTACGCGGGCATTTTGTCCCGGTTGGATCCACTAACCGGGACAAAAGGACCCCCCTTTTGTCCCGGTTGGTGTCTCCAACCGGGACAAAAGGCCCCTGTCCCCCGCTGGCCCGGCTAGCCGTTGGACCCGGGACAAAAGCCACCTATTGTCCCGGGCCCAAAGGTTGTCGGGACAAATGGTCTGGAACAAAGGCCTATTCTGTAGTAGTGTTTCTTCTCTAAATCGCCCTAACACCCTAAGTTTCAGTTTTTACAATAGTTTAAATTTTAGGAGCCAACTAGGCGGCGGGGCCTCTCTGGATTAGGATTCCGCGAGAGAATTGTTCGCCTAAACAACCGTTTAGCCCGTTTACACACTGTTTAAACGCTTCACAGTGGTACACCATTTCCGTTTAATCAGTTATTTTAACTGTTTAAACGGCGGTTTTGCTCATTTAAACAGCTGTTTTACCCGAATAATGGGCTAAACGGTAGGTGATCGGCTGTTTACCGTTTAGCATTTAGGATAACACCGAGAGCGCCCCCCATTCCTCATCTTATCCCAACTGTGTCCCCTACCCTGCCTCTTTCTCTTTTGTCTTCCACCTCCGTTCCGCCTCCCTCCGGCCCACCGCCGATGACCACCCCTCCGGCGTTTACTTTTTTTTTTCCTTTATGGCATTCCTCATCTCCTTCCTTCCTCGGATTACCAAATCGAGAGGGGTTGCGATAAGGCTAAACTGAGAGCCCTCTCGGTTTAGCTTTTCTGTAAATTTTATTTAGAATTATTGGCTCTCGTGCTTTTTAATTAAGGCTTAGGTGAATTTGTTCTCTCGAAACTTTCCAAATTTACTTGGGATTAGTTCATTCCCTTTGATCTATAATTCTTTTCCTAGCAGAAGAAAACATTTTCTCTTCTTTTCCTAGCATGGGATGGTGCCGCGGGGTTCCTACCTTCATATGATGGTATAAGCCCAAGATATATCACTATTCAGTTCCTCCAGTTCAAAGAAACATGTTGGTCAATGCCCTACTGGCATCTTTACCAGGTCAATAGAACACCGATGGTATGTTTAATTTAACCATAATATATGCATGATAAATTACTCCTAATGCTGAAGACATATTTGGTAGATCCATGGTAGTTACAACTTATTTAAAGGCCAAGTCTGCAGGAGAAAATAAAGGCATTGTTTAAACTAAAAACAATTTACTGAGCTACAATTTAAAGGAAATGAAAATTAAATGCAGCTATGCAAGGAAATGACTTGGTTAGACATCAATGAGCTTTAAAACTGAGCTACTTATCACTACAATTTAATGTTTAGATCACAAAAACAATGTCTGTGAAGAAACAGAGCACTTAGCTCCCAGTGGACCTAGTTCCGAGCAGGAAACAAAATGGGCCATGGAGACCACCTGAACGGCTGCCCCGCGGACTTGCTGTGCCATAAACGTGGTCAGTATAGTTGAAATTGTACAGTGTGATGATCGAGAGGCTTCTTCTCCACGCCGCAGGGCACTGCCTGAGATGATCGATTCATGTGCGGCAGTCCGAGCAGTGGAAAATGGGAACTGGATACAGCAGTTAGCACCCGACACCATTAACTGTAGCTGCTCGTGGGCAGATCATCAGGTTCCCATTTGGTGGACTTGATCATCGCATAAACTACCGGATAAAATGAGTTTCATTACTAGTACAGGAACCATTCCTACTGCGATTGGCAAGCCATTTTTGTGGCGGAAACCGAACAACCAGTAGCTCAGAAGAAATCCTTTATTGTTTCTGCCAATTCATTATGGGCTAGGCCTAGCTGCAGGCCTTAGCTTGTTTTGTTTTTAACAAGCAAAGATCTAGGACCAAATTAATCTTTGGTATACACATAATCTGCAAAGTGAATGTGCTCTTCACGCCGGCCACCTAAACATGTACAGGAGCAATCGGAAGTACATATCAATACCTAACATGGTTTTGATTGATTGACGCATTAATTTGACCTACCTTTTGTTGTCAATATAATATCTTAGATATTATTGATAGCTAAAGTTTTAAAAAAAACATATGACTTAAGACAAACCTAGATGGCAGAGTCATTTGGGCTGCTTAATTATTACGACAAGCTTAGTGATCTGTGACAAAATTTAATTATCATGGATCAACAAATTTTTTGTAATATATTTATAATTAGATGAAGTGTGTATTCACCGGCCCATGGCAGAATCATCTTGGGCTGCTTAATTATTACGAAGTGGGAATTGAACTGGCCAGTTTTGAAGCAATAAGTGCCACATCCACAAAAGCTTATAAAATTTCTCTCATGTACTTACAGCACTAAAATTAAAGTGCTAGGCCACCACTGCAACCTCCATATATATGTCTTCATGTATATATGGCACTGGTGCACAAAGGCAAATGGTTCATGTGCAGTTTCAACACTCGCATGCCATTTAAATTAGTAGATATATTGGAACAAAATAAGAACAGTCGTATAACAAGGAAGTGTGGGACCGAAGCCGGCGACCAGAGGGGGGGTGAATGGGAGCCGATCAAAATTTATTTCGAAATTCGAATCGTCGGCCTATGTCCCAAAATCACCCAAACCCTCAAGCGTTTTGACCAAAGTTTGGAGTAGCTATTGAAAAGCTAAACTAACACAAAAGGCCTCGAACGAGCGAGCGAAACCACGAAGCAAATCGGAAGCGAATTGGGAAAACTGCAGAACTGATCTGCCTGGACCGGTCTGACCGGTGCGCTGGACCGGTCTAACCGGTCGTGCCTACCGGTCTGACCGGTAGCACCCAGAAAACCCCCGAGAAATTTGATTCAAACATTGAATCCCGAGCAAACGACCACGAAAACCGATGAAACTTGGGGGATTGCTTCGCCCCTACCCCGTGAACATATCCCCAAAAGATCTCGTCCTAAAGATCAACGAATCGTGAGAATTATGGGGGAGATCAAAAGGGATTGGGGTTTTCTCAAACACTCAAGAACTCGAATTCGAACACGCGAGTGATTCCAGAGGGTTTAGGTCAGAGTTGGGGGCACGGGAATCACAGCAAAGAACTCGAGACTTCCTCTCAATCAAGTGTGCCAAAAACGAAATCGAAAATCCATTGCACAAGGCACAAAACCAGGGGATTGAACCAAATCAAAAGCCCAGAGGGCACGAGGAGGATAGGGCCTCCTTTCCCAATCAAATCCCATACAAGGTTTCAACAATCCATGGACAAAATCAACTCAAACGAGAGGAACAGAGGGAGGGAGACGCAGGGGCGGCGGCCTGGAGAAACAGAGAGTCCACGAACAGATTACAAAAGCTGCCATTAACCTAACACAAGTGAAGGGGTATTTATACCCGCGGGACCGGTCAGACCGGTACGCTGGACCGGTCAGACCGGTTGGTTAGACCCGTCAGACCGGTGCCAGGGACCGGTCAGACCGGTTGGCCTGCAGCACCCCCTGTACACGATCTCATCCGACGGCCGAGGTTCTTTCTTCGGAACGAAGTCTTCTCCACGATGCCGCCATCTTGATGAAGATCCAGTCCGCGGTTTTGGAGGGTCCGCGAAACCCGGGTAGGTGGCCGGTTTTGAGAAAACCGCCAAAACCTCACGCGCGGGAAGATTCCCGCCTCCACGCCGTGGCCCTAGACGCCGTTCCCGCCTCGGTTTCCTGACGGCCCTAGACGCCGCCCGACGCCCGTCACCTCCTCGCCCGCAGCGAGGGCCTAGACGCCGTCGACGCCCGTCGCCTCCGTCAGTCCCGAGACCGACACCAGTGCCTCCACGACTTGGCGTCTTCGACCGCCGTCCGCCTCCTTGGTTTTGTAGCGTAAACCAAGAAACCCGCCTTCCGTCGCCGCTTGCGCCCTCGATCCAGGAGTGGACGCCACAGCTGCCGCCCGGTCCGAGCTCCGGTCCCGGCTGCCCTTCACCGCCGTCCACCGCACGGTCCATCGGCCACAGCACCTCCACGGCAGCTCCCCGTCGACACTCGACGCCTGTGAACCTGCAATCCAAAGACCAAGCGCACGATCACACCGCACGGTTGACAATTCACTCATCACAAGCAGGATAGAGTACTCTCGTTCCTCAATCTCCCCCTTGATGAGTGCATTGTCAACACACCACCTGAAAGCAGAGAAGTGATAAAAAGAGAAGCAAAAAGTGGAGAACTCAAGCAAGTGACAAAAAGCTTAGAACGGCAAGAACAGTCACTTACTCAAGCACAGATCGATCCCCTAAGACAAGGGCAACGGCTCGACGCAATCAATCAAAAGCCAAAACATGACTCCTCAAAGACAGAGGTAACGCTCGACGCAGTCATGCAAGAAGCAGAGGGAAAACGAGGAAAACCCGGAGCCAAGAACAAAGCAGAAACTCCTCAAGCAAAGTTTTTCCCTCTCACAAGTGCAACTCTCCCAAAATGATGCACTCTCAAAGCCCTGTGCACAACAAGTTTTTCAAAAATCAAACAAGTCTCCCCCTTGTTCGATCACTTCTCCCAAAATTCTCCCCCTTGTTGGCACATGCACACATCAAGGCTAAAAAGACCTAAAGCTCCCCCTGAAGCTGAGACTCCCCCTGAACAGATGCTATGCAATGAATGCAATGCAGGAGGTGTAAGTGAAAGCATTCAGGGATACAAAGATATGAGCAACATCTAGTCTCAAGCACGTGTGCATCCATAAACCAGACCTGCATCTAGCTCAACAGGGTATATCATATCAGTCTAGAGCTAGGCAAGTTCAGTTTATGAGAAATAAATGCATCACCCATGATCTAGCACTAACAAGTAGGGAATGAAAAGCAGTGCTACTCATACTCATACAGGTGAACCAAATCAGCCAAAACAAGTTGCCAACATTCCTTTTTCAATCAAATTTATCTCAATCAATTCTTAATGCCAGGGGTTAAAAGCTTGTCATGCTTTACTTAGCAACGAGGCCAAGCCTATGCCAAAAGACAATCAGAAGCTTAAAGCACTCGTTTCAGTCATGCACAGCCTTGCCCGGGTTCTCACAAGTGCAAAGTGAGCCGTCCCGAAAGCTCGATCAGTGCGACAAGCAATCCCACCTGGATCTTTTCAATCCATTTCAAGAACAGTTCAAGCAATTTTAACAGATTTAGATCATTTCAAGTATGAATTGCTGAACGAAAAGCCACACTAGCATGAATAAGATAGCAAAACATATCAACACGCCCTAACATGCTAGTAGCCAAGACAGGGTGATCATGTTTTCAGATTTTTAAATCAAAATAGCTTAACTCAGATGATGTCATATACACAATGGAGCAAGCTATACATGATCAAGTTTATCAACTCACACTAGCAGGCACTAGAAGATCATAGCAATGTATTCAAGAATGCTAGTGCAAGTGAGACAATGCAAAATGCAAACATGTACAATGCATATGCACAATGCAACTACGAAGCTAAAACTAAGAGAAAGACAAAGACAAGCCAAAAGCTAAGCAAATGAAGCACTCAGCAAATACATAGGCTCAAAGACACACAGGACTAGACCAAATGGATCCAACTGAGTACCATGGAAAAGGCAACAATCAGAAAACCACAAGTCCATCCTGAGAGGAAAACGTACAAGCCGAACACTCACATACCTCGATGAAGATCCCGCTGGACCTAGAGCATAGCAAGCTCGAGGTCACCTCCCCTGCGTCCTCAGCGGGTTCACCTTCTGCTCGAACATGTTCTTGTAGAGGTGAACGATCGAAGTGGAAGTAGTGGTACTGGATCATCCTCCTGAGCTGAGGTAGTCGAAGCAGAAGGGGCCGGAGCCTGCAGCTGGCGCAGTAACTCCGGATCATCATCGGCACCTGAGGTAGAGCTCCCCCTCAACAAGTGATACCTAGCACAAGAGAAGCTAGGACACAAGAAAATAGCAAACTCCAAAAATCCAGAGCAAAACTCAAGCAAACGATTAGGTGTTAGTCAAGCTACATGCAAGGGTATACCAAAAGACACTCTAGAACATATCAAGACAAAAGATATCCCTAGAATAATCTAAAGGTACTCAACAAGATGAACCAAGGCAGCAAGACTATATGAAGAAGATACTTGAGCTAGCAACCAGACCTAAGGAGCAAAAGCTACACAAGCATGATGGGACTGGATAAAGCACACACCTTGAGCTAGCAAGAGTCAAGACAAGATGAAAACCGCAAAAACTAGCATACAGAGTGGCTAGTCCACCATAGCACAAGTACAGACCTAGCAAGCAGAGCAAGTATGAGATAAAGAGTCTACAACAAGTCAAAAGCAGAAAGTGTACAAAGAACTCAAAGAGCAAACTCAAATGTACATAGGATACAACAGCCACCATGGACTATCCATCAGCCTTGGAGAACCATCAAGTCTTGATCAAACCTGCATAAGACCAAGATCCATGGAGCACTTGTTCTCCAGGCTTCCAACCTGCATCACCATCGAGACAAAGGAGGAGCAAACGTCTCGACACTAGGGTTAGCAAAGTGAGAGGCAAACCAGTGACGAGCCATCTGCTCTACAGAAGGGTAAGCAAAGTCAGGCAAAGCGTATCCCCTGTCCCGTCTACCGCGAGGCTGACGAACACCACCGCGAGGAAAGCATGGAGCCTCAAAACCTCCTCCAAAGCCTCGGTCCCGTGGTCCATAGCCGTACTGAAAACGACCAGGAGCACGGCCGGCAAAGTGACCACTCGCTGGAGCACGGTAACCACCACCGTCTCCCTGACCTCCACCTACACGGCGCACCCTATCATCTCGCCTATCACCACGCCGAGAAGGACCATGCACCCGAGCAGAGTACATGTCCGCGTTCCGTCTCTCCTGCTCTCTCCTCACAGCCCGGTTCCTCCTGAAGCAAAACTCCTCCAGGTGACCTTCTCTGTCACAGAACTCGCAGTGGTACCTCACCTCACGCTTGGGAGGTGGAGGCCTAGCCTGCGGACGGGGAGGAGCGGCCCTCTTCTTCTGGGCAACCTGGGCTGTGGCAGCAGGGAGCGTGTCGAGGGGGTTCCTCAGCACATTGGGCTTTGGAACCCAAACCTTCTTCTGCGGAGGTGCTTTTGGTGGTTCTTTAAGCACACCATCCGCGGGGTCAACAAGCGAAGGCTGCGTGCTCGTACTAGCAGTGTTTCCAGCAGCCTTGCCAATCTTACCATACAACCTGTCAAAGTCTGACTTTGTGTATGTGTAACCAACCCCAAACCCATCACCACGCTTGAACTGCTTAATCATCATGCCCAACTGCGGCTCACTAGCAGAAACCCAACTAAGAATCGCCCTAAGATAGGTATTCTCATTCTCCAGGTTGGCTTTCTCTACCGCAAGATTATCCAAATCAGAGATCAAACCAGGGCAAACAGAGCAGTCAATAGGTGGGCTAGACTCTATGACCTTAGTCTTTCCAAAAGACTTGATCAAGGTGTTCTTCTCCTCTAGCTCCAACCTAAGCGTGGGACAAAGCTTACAAGCTCCAAGCAAAACTGGCCTAGACTTCATCTCCTCTAGCTCGCACACAACAGTAGCAAACTTAGACTGCAACAAAGCTAGATCAGACTTAAAGATAGGACACTCCTCGCATTCAAGCACATAGCAAACAATAGGAGCATCCTTAACCAATTCTAGTTCATGCTTGGCCTTAGCGAGCTCATGAGACACGTCAGCAAGCGAAATCTTAGCAACATCTAAGTTCGCGACGTTCTCATCATGCTTGGCATGGAGAGCAACAAGATCGTTCATGTGAGATATGCAGCCAGCGCACTCATCCTCACTAGACTTCTCCCTAGCACAATCCAGCTCAGCCCTAAGCTTTCTACGCTCTCTAGCTGCTTTCTTAAGCAGCCTCATCTGGTTGTCGAGAGCGGCGTACAACTCCATAACCTCTGTATCAAGCAGGCCAATCGTGGAGTTTACCTCTGAATCGCTCTCGGATCCAGGAGAAGAGCCGGAGTGCGTCGGTGTAGCGTGTCCACCCGAAGATGCACGAGCACCATTGGCTTCGCCCGCCATGGTGCAGAAGCTCTTGCGCCGACCGGCCGCCAAGCAAAGGCCGATGAAGCCGGTGGCTTCCTTGTCCTGCTTCTTCTTCTTCTTGTCGTCGTCATCGGAGGTCGGTGAAGAAGAGCGGTCGGTGTCGGAGCTCTTGTCGAGGTCGCTGAGCTGCGCCAGGAAGGCCTTCTCCCGCTTCTTGGCCTTGTACTGGAAGCGCTTCTTGAGCGACTCCTTGTCGAAGCGTCCTCCCCGGTCACGACTGCGGTGCTTGTGGCGCCGACGCTCCTTGTTGGAGCCTCCCTCGTCGCGGTCGCGGTGGCGGTAGTAGTCGAAAGAGTTGTTCTGGCCACCGCCGGACTTCTTGGGGCAATCGGCGACGAAGTGGTTCAGATCGCCGCAGTTGAAGCACCTGGGGTTCTTCTTCCTCTGCCTGTTGTGGTAGACGCGTTGGAACTTGCTGATGAGGAGGCACAAGTCGTCGTCGCCCAGCATCTCCAGCTGCTCATCTGAAACAGAAGGCAAAGAGGCAAGAGAAAAGCCAAGAGCAGAGTTAGCGTTAGAGCTCGATCCACCTGGGCCAGTCACAAGAGCGACGCTCTTGGAAGGAGGGGCACCATTGAGCTTGGCTCGTGTCTGGTTATCCACCTCCGTGGCCTTGAGCTTGCTGAAAAGCTCGTTCACGGTCAGAGTCTCATAGCCTGTAGACTCAATGATCATGTTCACCTTGAGATCCCACACAGAGCGGTCAAGTGCGTAAAGCAACTTGAGAGCCTTCTCGTGCTCTGTGTACTCAAGGGCACCAGCAGATCTGTTCGCATTGACCTTGTTCACAATCGACTGAAAACGACTGAACATCAGGTCAATGCTCTCACCCGGCTCCTGTGTGAAGTTCTCGTACTCACGCCGGTGAGTCTCGAACAGTCTGGCCTTCACCTGAGGTGTACCCTCGTGGTAGTTCTCAAGACACGTCCAAATCTTGTGGGCTTCCTGAAAACCCTGGACGCGTGAGAACTCCGCACGAGAAATGCCAGCGAACAAGGCATTGACGGCCTTGGCGTTAGCCTCATGCTGGGTCACCTGAAGAGGCGTGGTCCGAACAGCCAGCACCTCGTAGAGCTGGTTCGTGGTAATCTCCCAGACATCGGCTCCCATGCTCTGCAGGAAGGCTCTCATGCGAACCTTCCAGTAGGCATAGTCCTCGCCGGAATACACCGGGATCTTACCAAGACTCGCCATGGTCGCCGAGTGGTTTTCGAGCCGGTTCAGGTACTGAAAACCTCAACCAAGCTCTGATACCAATTGTGGGACCGAAGCCGGCGACCATAGGGGGGGTGAATGGGAGCCGATCAAAATTTCTTTCGAAATTCGAATCGTCGGCCTATGTCCCAAAATCACCCAAACCCTCAAGCGTTCTGACCAAAGTTTGGAGTAGCTATTGAAAAGCTAAACCAACACAAAAGGCCTTGAACGAGCGAGCGAAACCACGAAGCAAATCAGAAGCGAATCGGGAAAACTGCAGAAATGATCTGCCTGGACCGGTCTGACCGGTGCGATGGACCGGTTTGACCGGTGCGCTGGACCAGTCTAACCGGTCGTGCCTACCGGTCTGACCGGTAGCACCCAGAAAACCCCCGAGAAATTTGATTCAAACATTGAATCCCGAGCAAACGACCACGAAAACTGATGAAACTTGGGGGATTGCTTCGCCCCTACCCCGTGAACATATCCCCAAAAGATCTTGTCCTAAAGATCATTATATCGTGAGAATTATGGGGGAGATCAAAAGAGATTGGGGTTTTCTCAAACACTCAAGAACTCGAATTCGAACACGCGAGTGATTCCAGAGGGTTTAGGTCAGAGTTGGGGGCACGGGAATCACAGCAAAGAACTCGAGACTTCCTCTCAATCAAGTGTGCCAAAAACAAAATCGAAAATCCATTGCACAAGGCACAAAACCAGGGGATTGAACCAAATCAAAAGCCCAGAGGGCACGAGGAGGATAGGGCCTCCTTTCCCAATCAAATCCCTTACAAGGTTTCAACAATCCATGGACAAAATCAACTCAAACGAGAGGAACAGAGGGAGGGAGACGCAGGGGCGGCGGCCTGGAGAAACAGAGAGTCCACGAACAGATTACAAAAGCCGCCATTAACCTAACACAAGTGAAGGGGTATTTATACCCGCGGGACCGGTCAGACCGGTATGCTGGACCGGTCAGACCGGTTGGTTAGACCGGTCAGACCGGTGCCAGGGACCGGTCAGACCGGTTGGCCTGCAGCACCCCCTGTACACGATCTCATCCGACGGCCGAGGTTCTTTCTTCGGAACGAAGTCTTCTCCACGATGCCGCCGTCTTGATGAAGATCCAGTCCGCGGTTTTGGAGGGTCCGCGAAACCCGGGTAGGTGGCCGGTTTTTAGAAAACCGCCAAAACCTCACGCGCGGGAAGATTCCCGCCTCCACGCCGTGGCCCTAGACACCGTTCTCGCCTCGGCTTCCTGACGGCCCTAGACGCCGCCCGACGCCCGTCACCTCCTCCCCCGGCTGCCCTTCACCGCTGTCCACCGCACGGTCCATCGGCCACAGCACCTCCACGGCAGCTCCCCGTCGACACTCGACGCCCGTGAACCTGCAATCCAAAGACCAAGCGCATGATCACACCGTACGGTTGACAATTCACTCATCACAAGCAGGATAGAGTACTCTCGTTCCTCAGGAAGAGAGCATGAGATGGGAAAGACTAAATATATAATAGCTTTTCTATTTGCGTGTTAATAAGAAATCGCAGAAGGACCTAGCCTAGTGGTTAGAGCACCTGAGCACCTTTTAGCAGGCTTGGTTCAACTCCCTGGGAGTGAATTAAACGAGTTTGAAATAGAAAATTAAAAAAGGTTGGAGCTTCGTTCCCCTGCTGACTGCGGTAAAAAAAAAGGAATAGGAGGCATCGAGGAAGACATTGTTGCTTTCTGTATAGCTTTAAGACCGGCTTGAGGGTGCATGCCATACATTTGCAGCATGAAATCACTCTAATCGCTAGTGAGATTGTCATCTACAGCACTTGGCAAGCACTTGCTGAGAAAGAGTAAAACGCTGGAAAAAGCTTTGCACATCAGGACCTCTACTATATCTTTGTCTCTGCATGAGCTCTTCACCAGTGCGAGAATACTAGTTAGGCAGCAAAGCCTCTAAATATGAAAAGCTTGTATGTTTGAGCAGAGAATAGATATTCCCCCGGCTCTTCGAGATAAACAAGACGGAAGTGGGATTTTCGGTATGCGATGTCACTACTACAGAAAGGGGCTGTGATCCTTTACATTTGTCCTGGCAAGTATTGAACCCGGGACCAAAGAGCCCTTTAGTCCCGGTTCCAAAGGCTAGGGGACAAAAGGGCTCTTTAGTCCCGGTTGGAGCCACCAACCCGGACTAAAAGTCTATCTTTAGTCCCGGTCGGTGGTTCCAACCTAGACCAAAGGGCCCAACCCATTAGTTCCGGTTGGTGGCTCCAACCCGGACTAAAGGACCCTTTGGTCTCGGTTGGTACCACCAACCCGGACTAAAGGGTTCTCTATGGGTTAATTTAAAAGGAAGTGATCCCATATAGAATCACATGCACTGCGTAGGTGGGGTGGTAAGGAAGCTGTATATAAGACAAGAGGCCTTGGGTTCAAAACTTGGGTAGACAAGAGGCCTTGGGTTCAAAACTTGGGTGGCGCAATATTTTTTACCATCTCTTGGGTTCAAAACTTGGGTGGCGCAATATTTTTTTACCATCACGGACACCCCTTTAGTGCCGGTTAGCCGGTTGCTACAACCGGGACTAAATGGGGTTGGCAACCGGGACAAAAGAAGGTTTATGTAGTAGTGTGTCCTCAAATTAACGGTAAACCCCAATACATGTGCTTGCCGAATTAACTCTAAACACAAATTGAATATTTGGAAGTGAACTTTATTGCGATCTCAAGATAGTGCTTATTCCTTTCCCTCAAAAAAGGTAGTGTTTATTCCTCACACGATTATTGCATCTTAATCAATGGGCACCTCTCCTGCCTTCACTCGCTCCAGTTTCTTTGTGAACAATGCTCAATGGTGGTGGTTTGTAACTTTGTGCGTTATTTACCTGTTTTGCTCAGTTAAATCTTGTTTTTTTCTTTGCTTTCACTTTGCTTCTAGATATAGTTTAATTTGCTCAGTTAACTATGGAGGTAATTTTCCTTCAACCAAAGATTCACATTCACCCCCTTTTTTGGCATCCAGGTTGAACTTACAGGATGTAGAAGTAGTTGTGGTGCTGGAATCATGCCTTGTAAATATGTTTGCTTGAATACGCCCCGGAGTTATAATTGAGGCTTTAGTTCGAAGACGATGCAAATTTACAACTGCTGGTAGCCTGTCACATTGTTGAGGCATGTGATGTGTGTACCATTATTCTTGTTCACCTTTTGCTCCTCGCATAAAGGCAGTCAGCGTTTTTCTGTTACTACTATGCGACAGCCGACAGGGATAAAGGACCCCTGTCTTCTCTTTGGAAGAAGCCATCCTGTGTTCTCCCTGAAGCAGCCCAACACATTTCTTGGGCAGCATGTAGTAGGTTGAAAACGAGATGAAGAGGTCGGGGAAAAGCACGAAGTTTAAGAACAGGAGGCATCTGGATTCAAATAATTTCTGCAGTGTGCAAATGGATTCCACGAACGACCAAAACGAGTTTCACCTCCGAGGGTTGATCGTATAGTTGCGCACAAGTTATATAGTGAATTTAAATAGGCTCCAATTTTGTTGTCACTGCGACCCAAATAATGAACTCCAAAAAACGAATCTGATGCCCCTCACATCTGCATCCGGCTTTGCTGTGTGCAGTGGTAGAGGCCGAAAACATTTCCTTTCCTAAAAAACAGCACCTCTATCCAGCTCCAGCTCCAGCTCCATGGGCTCATTCCCTCAGAATGAAAATTGGGTTGCTCCCCATTCATGCTCAATAATGGCCCCATCCAATAACGCTGATATCAGAGAACTCTAATGACTTGAATAGTCCTCTGACAATAATTCTGGTCCATTTGCCTTTCCTTTATTTATAATGCAGAACTGATCAAAGCCTTGTTTGGGACGGCATACCAGAAAAGCGCGGTGCGCATAAGCGTTAAGCGGCCGGGAGCTCGCTTCTCGCGATTTTGAGGCTGCACGTTGTAACTCCCGCTTATTCCGTGGCAGTTTGGCGGGATTAACTTGCTTCTTTCGCTCAAAATCGAAGCCAACGCTGAAACAAACAGGCCCCAAGTCTTGCGTTGCATGTCGATTTGTTAGACTCGTTGATAATAATAGGTTCCTGAATGATGCCATCCATCTCTCTTCTACCTCTACACGTTAGTAATGAATGATGTTAATCAGTGCTGCTCAGTTACTATGTTTGGATCCTCTCAATTTCAAACATCAATAATGGATTTCTCTCTGATACGTCAGAGTGTCTATTCATGTACATGTTGTCCTTTTTATTTGCAACAATGATGGAAGAACCGCTATATTTTTTTTATAAAAATAGTTGAATTTGGAAGAATGTCACGGTTTTTCTTGTGCTGGAATGTGGAAGATCAATATTTTTGTTTTGGTGTCTTCGTCCTTGTGCAAATATAGTGTGGGACCGAAGCCGGCGACCAGAGGGGGGTGAATGGGAGCCGATCAAAATTTCTTCTGAAATTCAATCCGTCGGCCTATAACCCGAAAATCACCCAAGCCCTCAAGCGTTCTGGCTAAAGTTTGGAATAGCTATGGAAAAGCTAAACCAACACAAAAGGCCTCGAACGAGCGAGCGAAACCACGAAGCAAATCGGAAGCGAATCAGGGAAACTGCAGAACTGATCTGCCTGGACCGGTCTGACCGGTGCGCTGGACCGGTCTGACCGGTCGTGCCTACCGGTCTGACCGGTAGCACACAGAAAACCCCCCGAGAAATTGGATTCAAACGGTGAATTCCGAGCAAACGACCACAAAACCGGTGAAACTTGGGAGATTGCTTCGCCCCTACCCTGTGAACATATCCCCAAAAGATCTCGTCCTAAAGATCAACGAATCGTGAGAATTTTGGAGGAGATCAAAAGGGATTGGGGTTTTCTCAAGAACTCAAGAAATCGAATCCGAACACGCCAGTGATTCCAGAGGGTTTAGGACAGAGTTAGAAGCACGGGAATCACAGCAAAAAACTCGTAGCCTCCTCTCAATCAAGTGTGCCAAAAACGAAATCGAAAATCCATTGCACAAGGCACAAAATCAGGGGATTGAATCGAATCAAAAGCCCAGAGGGCACGAGGAGGATAGGGCCTCCTTTCCCAATCAAATCCCTTACAAGGTTTCAACAATCCATGGACAAAATCAACTCAAACGAGAGGAACAGAGGGAGGGAGACGCAGGGGCGGCGGCCTGGAGAAACAAAGAGTCAACGAACAGATTACAAAAGCCGCCCTTAACCTAACACAAGTGAAGGGGTATTTATACCCGCGGGACCGGTCAGACCGGTTGGTTAGACCGGTCAGACCGGTGCCAGGGACCGGTCAGACCGGTTGGCCTGCAGCACCCCATGTACAACGATCTCATCCGACGGCCGAGGTTCTTTCTTCGAAACGAAGTCTTCTCCGCGATGCCGCCATCTTGATGAAGATCCAGTGCGCGGTTTTGGAGGGTCCGCGAAACCCGGGTAGGTGGCCGGTTTTGAGAAAACCACCAAAACCTCACGCGCGGGAAGATTCCCGCCTCCGCGCCGTGGCCCTAGACGCTATTCCCGCCTCGGCCTTCTGACGGCCCTAGACGCCGCCCGACGCCCGTCACCTCCTCGCCCGCAGCGAGGCCCTAGACGCCGTCGACGCCCGTCGCCTCCGTCAGTCCCGAGACCGACGCCCGTGCCTCCACGACTCGGCGTCTTCGACCGCCGTCCGCCTCCTTGGTTTTGTGGCGCAAACCAAGAAACCCGCCTTCCGTCGCCGCTTGCGCCCTCGATCCAGGAGTGGATGCCACAGCTGCCGCCCGGTCCGAGCTCCGGTCCCGGCTGCCCTTCACCGCCGTCCACCGCACGGTCCATCGGCCACAGCACCTCCACGGCAGCTCCCCGTCGACACTCGACGCCCGTGTACCTGCAATCCAAAGACCAAGCGCACGATCACACCGCACGGTTGACAATTCACTCATCACAAGCAGGATAGAGTACTCTCGTTCCTCAATCTCCCCCTTGATGAGTGCATTGTCAACACACCACAAACGAACCAAGAGAAGTGAAAGCAGAAAAGAACAAAGAAGCACAAGTAAGTGACAAAAGGCTCAGAAAGGCAAGAATAGTCACTTACTCAAGCAAAGATCGATCCCCTAAGACAAGGGCAAAAGCTCGACGCAATCGATCAAAAGCCACAACATGACTCCTCAAAGACAGAGGTAACGCTCGACGCAGTCATGCAAGAAGCAGAGGGAAAACAAGAAAACCAGGAGCCAAAACCAAAGTAGAAACTCCCCAAGCAAAATTTTTCCCTCTCACAAGAGCAACTCTCCCAAAATGATGTACTCACAAATCCCTGTGCACAACAAGTTTTTCAAAAATCAAATAAGTCTCCCCCTTGTTCGATCACTTCTCTCAAAATTCTCCCCCTTGTTGGCACATGCACACATCAAGTCTAAAAAGACCTAAAGCTCCCCCTGAAGCTGAGACTCCCCCTGAACAGATGCTATGCAATGCAGGAGGTGTAAGTGAAAGCATTCAGGGATACAAGGATATGAGCAACATCTAGTCACAAGCACGTATGCATCCACAAACCAGACCTGCATCTAGCTCAATAGGGTATATCAAATCAGTCTCGAGCTAGGCAAGTTCAGTTTAGTTAGAATAAAAGCATCACCCATGATCTAGCACTAACAAGTAGGAAATGGAAAGCAGTGCTACTCAAACTCATACAGGTGAGCCAAACCAGCCAAAACAAGTTGCCAACATTCCTTTTTCAATCAAATTTACCTCAATCAATTCTTAATGCCAGGGGTTGAAAGCTTGTCATGCTTTACTTAGCAACGAGGTCAAGCCTATGTCAAAAGACAATCAGAAGCTTAAAGCACTCGTTTCAGTCATGCACAGCCTTGCTCGGGTTCTCACAAGTGCAAAGTGAGCCGTCCCGAAAGCTCGATCAGTGCGACAAGCAATCCCACCTGGATCTTTTCAATCCATTTCAAGAATAGTTCAAGCAATTTTATCAGATTTAGATCATTTCAAGTATGAATTGCTGAACGAAAAGGCACACTAGCATGAATAAGATAGCAAAGCACATCAACACGCCCTAACATGCTAGTAGCCAAGACAGGGTGATCATGTTTTCAGATTTTCAAATCAAAATAGCTTAACTCAGATGATGTCATATACACAATGGAGCAAGCTATACATGATCAAGTTTATCAACTCACACTAGCAGGCACTAGAAGATCATAGCAATGTATACAAGAATGCTAGTGCAAGTGAGACAATGCAAAATGCAAACATGTACAATGCATATGCACAATGCAACTACCAAACCTAGAAAAACAAAGAGAAGCAAAACAAAGACCTACCAAGCTAACCAAAACAAAAGTCAGCGATCAAAAGGGGTAACAAACCCCAAGCTCCCCTCGCAAGCGAGCAAAGGTGTCCTGCTCTAGCGGTTTGGTGAGGATATCTGTGGTTTGCCTCTCTGAAGGGACATGGAGCAGGTCTATGTGTCCTCTCTCATGGTTGTCTCACAGGAAATGGAATCGGATGTCTATGTGCTTGGTTCTGGAGTGTAGGACAGGGTTCTTTGCAATGCTAATGGCTGACATGTTGTCTACAAAGATGGGAACCCTACCGAAACTCAAGCCATAATCCTGCAAGGTTTGTTTCATCCAAAGTATCTGGGAGCAGCAGCTAGCAGCGGCAACATACTCAGCTTCTGTGGAAGAAAGCGCTACGCTAGCCTGCTTGCGAGAGGACCAAGACACCAAAGATGTATCGAGAAATTGACAAGTGCCGGATGTCGACTTGCGATCCAACCGACACCCACCGAAATCGGCATCAGAAAAGCCCACCAAAACCAGAGAAGAATCCGCAGAATACCAAAGACCAAATTCAGGGGTGAATTTCAGATACCTGAAGATGCGTTTCACCACCTGCCTGTGGGAGGTGCGAGGCGAAGCCTGATACCGCGCGCAGAGGCAGACGCCGAACTGGATGTCCGGTTGCGTCGCCGTCAGGTACAGGAGAGAGCCGATCATGCTCCTGTACATCTTCTGGTCCACAGCCTCGCCGTCCAAGTCCTCATCAAGCGCCGTAGATGTACTGATCGGAGTCGGCTGAGGAGACAAGTCGTTCATGTCGAACTTCCGCAGCAAGTCTCTAGTGTACTTGGCTTGATGGACAAAAGTGCCCTGAGGAGTCTGCTTGATCTGCAACCCGAGGAAGAACTGCAGCTCACCCATCATGCTCATCTCGAACTCCCTGGACATCTGCTCAGAAAACTTGGACACAAGAGCGTGAGAAGAGCCACCAAAGATAATATCATCCACGTATATCTGAACCAAAAGAAAATCAGTGCCAGATCGTATGAGAAACAAAGTTTTATCAACACATCCCATTTTAAAGCCCTGAGCCAGCAAAAAGGTTTTCAATCTATCATACCAAGCTCTAGGTGCCTGTTTCAAACCGTAAAGAGCTTTCTGAAGTTTATAAACACGGTTTGGAAACTTGGGATTTTCGAAACCAGGGGGTTGCTTCACATAAACCTCTTCTTCGATAAAACCATTCAAGAAGGCAGATTTAACATCCATTTGGAAAACTTTAAAACCCTTGGAAGCAGCAAATGCAAGAAAGATTCGAATAGCTTCCAAACGAGCAACAGGGGCAAAAGTTTCCTCAAAATCAATACCCTATTTTTGGCAAAACCCCTGGGCAACAAGACGAGCCTTGTTCCGAACAACCAAACCATCCTCACCCTGCTTGTTTTTGAAAGCCCACTTCGTTCCGGTGGGATTACAAGCAGGTGGAGGCTCGACTAAAACCCAAACTTGGTTTCTTTCAAAATTTTCAAGTTCCTCATGCATGGCATTGACCCAATTAGAATCAGAAAGAGCGTGTCCAATATCTTTGGGCTCGAAAGAGGCAACAAACGCTGAATGAGCAATGCCAGCGATACTTGTTACCTTGGATCTGGTGACTCGCTCGTTGACATCACCTAGCATTTGTTGAGGTGGATGGCGACGCTGAATGTGTCGCGGTGCTTCCCGTGTCGAAGTCGCCTCCCCCTCAACCAAAGCTGGTGCCTCCTCAGGTGCAGCTGGTGTAGCCTGAGTCACCTCCTCGAACAGCCCCCGGGAAGTAGACGTAGTCGGGTCGGGGCCGTCGTCATCATCCGAGCTCGTGGCAGAAATAGCTGGGTCCACAGCACGCATCGTAGCCTCAGCCTCGCCATCTGCAGCTTCTTCCTCCTCATCTTCAAAGATGGAGGTGCCGAGCTCATCATCTCCTGCAACTTCAAAGACAGAAGAATTGCACGGTGCAGTCTCGTCGAAAGTGACTTCACAAGTCTTTCTGACGATGTTAGTATCAATAATCAGCACACGGTAAGCTCTAGAGTGAGAAGCATAACCGAGAAAAACACCGTCAGACAAGCGAGACTCAAACTTATCAAGATTTCCATCTTTCAGCACAAAGCACCAGCAACCGAAAACTCTGAGATGGTCAACACGGGGTTGGCGTCCAAACTGCAACTCATAAGAAGTCCTATGCATGAAAGCACGCAAGAAAATACGGTTGGACACGTAACAAGCGGTGTTAACCGCCTCAGCCCAGTATTTGCGAGGATTCCTATGCTCATCGAGCATCATCCTCGCCATCTCAACCAGCGTCCGATTCTTCCGCTCTACAACTCCATTCTGCTGTGGAGTGTAGGGAGAAGAATACTAGTGTTTAAGCCCTTGATCACTGCAAAAGGCATCAAAACGAGTGTTTTTGAATTCTATGCCATTGTCACTGCGGATCGCTCGCATGGCCTGGGGTAGCTCGTTTTTCAACCTCAGGATCAAGTCTTGAACAAATTCGAAAGCCTCATCCTTGGTTCTCATGAAAAAGACCCAAGAATAGCGAGAAAAGTCGTCCACAATCACAAGCACGTACCACTTCCCACCAACAGACAGCACCCTGGAAGGACCGAAAGTGTCCATGTGTAGCAACTCTCCAGGGTGAGAGGTCATCACCTGATTAACAAGCGGATGTGAAGCGGCAATCATCTTACCGTGACGACAAGGATGGCAAACAAAGTTCTTCTCATACTTCAATTTGGGTAATCCTCGGATCAGGCCAAGTGAGCTCACTCTCGACAACAAATCGAAGCTCAAATGTCCTAGTCTCCTATGCCATTTCCACAAATCAGAAGAAGGACCAGCCATCAAGCAATGAGAAGGGCCAAAAGGAGTTCCAGAGAAGTCAACCAAGAAAACTTGATCGCGAGGTGTAATCCGGCAAACCAAATCTCCCCTGGAATCCAAAACACACGAACAGCCCTCCTTAAAGCGAACCTCAAACCCCTCATCAAGAAGTTGCGAAACAGAAAGCAAATTGAAGCCAAGATTCGAAACCAAAGCAACTTCTCTCAGGGTAAAGCGATCAGAAACCCGAACAGCGCCAAGTCCACGTACCTTTCCTCTTCCATTATCCCCGAACACAATGTACTCCTTTGAGCGCATCGGGGTGAGGCTGGAGAACCATTTGTCAATTCCGGTCATGTGGCGCGAACAACCGGAGTCCATGATCCACCTGTTCTCCAAGCCTCCGACCAGCACATTAGTAGTGAGACAAAGGGTGAGCAAATGTCTCAACACTGGGGTTAGCAAAGTGAGAAGCAAACCAGTGTCGAGCCATTTGCTCTACAGAAGGGTTAGCAAAACCAGACAAAGCGTATCCCTCGTCCCGTCTACCGCGTGACTGACGAACACCACCGCGAAGAAAGAGTGGAGCCTCAAAACCTCTTCCAAAGCCTCGGTCTCGTGGTCCATAGCCGTACTGAAAACGACCAGGAGCACAGCCGGCAAAGCGACCACCCGCTGGAGCACGGTAACCACCACCGTCTCCCTGACCTCCACCTACACGGCGCGTCCTAGCATCTCGCCTACCACCACGCCGAGAAGGACCATGCACCCGAGCAGAGTACATGTCCGCGTTCCGTCTCTCCTGCTCTCTCCTCACAGCCCGCTTCCTCCTGAAGCAAAACTCCTCCAAGTGACCTTCCCTGTCACAGAACTCGCAGTGGTACCTCACCTCACGCTTGGGAGGTGGAGGCCTAGCCTGCGGACGGGGAGGAGCAGCCCTCTTCTTCTGGGCAACCTGGGCTGTGGCAGCAGGGAGCGTGTCGAGGGAGTTCCTCAGCTCATTGGGCTTTGGAACCCAAACCTGCTTCTGTGGAGGTGCTTTCGGTGGTTCTTTAAGCACACCATCCGCGGGGTCAACAAGCGAAGGCTGCGTGCTCGTGCTAGCAGTGTTTCCAGCAGCCTTGCCAATCTTACCGTACAACCTGTCAAAGTCTGACTTTGTGTATGTGTAACCGACCCCAAACCCATCACCACGCTTGAACTGCTTGATCATCATGCCCAACTGCGGCTCACTAGCAAAAACCCAACTAAGAATCGCCCTAAGATAGGTATTCGCATTCTCCAGGTTGGCTTTCTCTACCGCAAGATTATCCAAATCAGAAATTAAACCAGGGCAAACAGAGCAGTCAATAGGTGGGCTAGACTCTATGACCTTAGTCTTTCCAAAAGACTTGATTAAAGCGTTCTTCTCCTCTAGCTCCAACCTAAGCGTGGGACAAAGCTTACAAGCACCAAGCAAAACTGGCCTAGACTTCATCTCCTCTAGCTCGCACACAATAGTAGCAAACTTAGACTGCAATGAAGCTAGATCAGACTTAAAGATAGGACACTCCTCGCATTCAAGCACATCGCTAATAATAGGAGCATCCTTAACCAGTTCTAGTTCATGCTTGGCCTTAGCGAGCTCATGAGACACGTCAGCAAGCGAAATCTTAGCAACATCTAAGTTCGCGACGTTCTCATCATGCTTGGCACGGAGAGCAACAAGATCATTCATGTGAGATATGCAGCTAGCGCACTCATCCTCACTAGACTTCTCCCTAGCACAAGCCAGCTCAACCCTAAGCTTTCTATGCTCTCTAGCTGCTTCCTTAAGCAGCCTCTTCTGGTTGTCGAGAGCGGCGTACAACTCCCTAACCTCTGTATCAAGCAGGTCGATCGTGGAGTTTACCTCTGAATCGCTCTCGGATCCAGGAGAAGAGCCGGAGTGCGTCGGTGTAGCATGTCCACTCGAAGACGCACGAGCACCATCGGCTTGACCCGCCATGGTGCAGAAGCTCTTGCGTCGACCGGTCGCCAAGCAAAGGCCGATGAAGCCGGTGGCTTTCTTGTCCCGCTTCTTCTTCTTGTCGTCGTCGTCGGAGGTCGGTGAAGAAGAGCGGTCGGTGTCGGAGCTCTTGTCGAGGTCGCTGAGCTGCGCCAGGAAGGCCTTCTCCCGCTTCTTGGCCTTGTACTGGAAGCGCTTCTTGAGCGACTCCTTGTTGAAGCGTCCTCCCCGGTCACGACTACGGTGCTTGTGGCGCCGACGCTCCTTGTTGGAGCCTCCCTCGTCGCGGTCGCGGTGGCGGTAGTAGTCAAAGGAGTTGTTCTGGCCACCGCCGGACTTCTTGGGGCAATTGGCGATGAAGTGGTTCATATCGCCGCAGTTGTAGCACCCGGGGTTCTTCTTCCTCTGCCTGTTGTGGTAGACGCGTTGGAACTTGCTGATGAGAAGGCACAAGTCGTCGTCGCCCAGCGTCTCCAGCTGCTCATCTGAAACAGAAGGCAAAGAGGCAAGAGAAAAGCCAAGAGCAGAGTTAGCGTTAGAGCTCGATCCACCTGGGCCAGTCACAAGAGCGACGCTCTTGGAAGGAGGGGCACCATTGAGCTTGGCTCGTGTCTGGTTATCCACCTCCGTGGCCTTGAGCTTGCTAAAAAGCTCGTTCACCGTCAGAATCTCATAGCTAGCAGACTCAATGATGGTGTTCACCTTGAGATCCCACACAGAGCGATCAAGTGCGTAAAGCAACTTGAGGGCCTTCTCGTGCTCTGTGTACTCAAGGGCACCAGCAGATCTGTTCGCATTGAACTTGTTCACAATCGACTGAACATCAGGTCAATGCTCTCACCCGGCTCCTGTGTGAAGTTCTCGTACTCACGCCGGTGAGTCTCGAACAGTCTGGCCTTCACCTGAGGTGTACCCACGTGGTAGTTCTCAAGGCACGTCCAAATTTTGTGGGCTTCCTGAAAACCCTGGACGCGTGAGAACTCCGCACGAGAAATGCCAGCGAACAATGCATTGACGGCCTTGGCGTTAGCCTCTTGCTGGGTCACCTGAAGAGGTGTGGTCCGAACAGCCAGCACCTCGTAAAGCTGGTTCTTGGTAATCTCCCAGACCTAGGCTCCCATGCTCTGCAAGAAGGCTCTCATGCAAACCTTCCAGTAGGCATAGTCCTCGCCGGAAAACACCGGGATCTTACCAAGACTCGCCATGGTCGCTGAGTGGTTTTCGAACTGGTTAAGGTACTGAAAACCTCAACCGAGCTCTGATACCAATTGTGGGACCGAAGCCGGCGACCAGAGGGGGGGGGGTGAATGGGAGCCGATCAAAATTTCTTCCGAAATTCAAACCGTCGGCCCATATCCCGAAAATTACCCAAGCCCTCAAGCGTCTGGCCAAAGTTTGGAATAGCTATGGAAAAGCTAAACCAACACAAAAGGCCTCGAACGAGCGAGCGAAACCACGAAGCAAATCGGAAGCGAATCGGGGAAAGTGCAGAACTGATCTGCCTGGACCGGTCTGACCAGTGCGCTATACCGGTCTGACCGGTGCGCTGGACCGGTCTGACCGGTCGTGCCTACCGGTCTGACTGGTAGCACCCAGAAAACCCCCGAGAAATTGGATTCAAACGGTAAATTCCGAGCAAACGACCACGAAAACCGATGAAACTTGGGGGATTGCTTCGCCCCTACCCCGTGAACATATCCCCAAAAGATCTCGTCCTAAAGATCAACGAATCGTGAGAATTTTGGAGGAGATCAAAAGGGATTGGGGTTTTCTCAAGAACTCAAGAAATCGAATCCGAACACGCCAGTGATTCCAGACGGTTTAGGACAGAGTTAGAAGCACGGGAATCACAGCAAAAAACTCGTAGCCTCCTCTCAATCAAGTGTGCCAAAAACGAAATCGAAAATCCATTGCACAAGGCACAAAACCAGGGGATTGAATCGAATCAAAAGCCCAGAGGGCACGAGGAGGATAGGGCCTCCTTTCCCAATCAAATCCCTTACAAGGTTTCAACAATCCATGGACAAAATCAACTCAAACGAGAGGAACAGAGGGAGGGATACGCAGGGGCGGCGGCCTGGAGAAACAAAGAGTTAACGAACAGATTACAAAAGCCGCCCTTAACCTAACACAAGTGAAGGGGTATTTATACCCGCGGGACCGGTCAGACCGGTACGCTAGACCGGTCAGATCGGTTGGTTAGACCGGTCAGACCGGTGCCAGGGACCGGTCAGACCGGTTGGCCTGCAGCACCCCCTGTACAACGATCTCATCCGACGGCCGAGGTTCTTTCTTCGAAACGAAGTCTTCTCTGCGATGCCGCCGTCTTGGTGAAGATCCAGTGCGCGGTTTTGGAGGGTCTGCGAAACCCGGGTAGGTGGCCGGTTTTGAGAAAACCGCCAAAACCTCACGCGCGGGAAGATTCCCGCCTCCGCGCCGTGGCCTTAGACGCCGTTTCCGCCTCGGCCTTCTGACGGCCCTAGACGCCGCCCGACGCCCGTCACCTCCTCGCCCGCAGCGAGGCCCTAGACGCCGTCGTCGCCCGTCGCCTCTGTCAGTCCCGAGACCGACGCCCGTGCCTCCACGACTCGGCGTCTTTGACCGCCGTCCGCCTCCTTGGTTTTGTGGCGCAAACCAAGAAACCCGCCTTCTGTCGCCGCTTGCGCCCTCGATCCAGGAGTGAACGCCACAGCTGCCGTCCGGTCCGAGCTCCGGTCCCGGCTGCCCTTCACCGCCGTCCACCGCACGGTCCATCGGCCACAGCACCTCCACGGCAGCTCCCCGTCGACACTCGACGCCCGTGTACTTACAATCCAAAGGCCAAGCGCACGATCACACCACACGGTTGACAATTCACTCATCACAAGCAGGATAGAGTACTCTCGTTCCTCATATAGTTAAGTTCCAAACACTAGCAGAACACAACAAACATTGAAGCCATAGTGGCAGTGTGTTCGATCCGTCAAACCATATATAAAGGATATGTAAAATTAAATTAACACTACCATGTCTCTCTACTACCAACCCTATACTAAGTACGTAGATATATTCAAGGAAGACATGCGGTACAGTGACCTTTTTGTATTTTACATAGGGTGCAGTAGAAGGATCGGAACTCGGAAGATGTGGTAGCAATGTAGTATATCGGGATACGCCAGCGGAAGTCCACACATGCATGTGCAAGCTCAGTTAAGACGGGCAAAAAAATAGCATGAAGAGAGTTAAGGACAAAGGCACAAAGCACGTTGCCAAGTGCAGACTATCAGCTCCCTTATTCCTTGCACTGTTGTACAACTTTCAACAGAAATTGCTGCTGGGTAGGCTTGTGGGTGGCATTAAACATGCCGTTGGTCCAAGTCGGTTCTACAAAATTTCTGAGTCTGCCATTTGTCCTTGTGTCATCTCTTGATCTCCAGTTCACATACTCATAGCAGTAGTATTTGGCCTCATGTCATCCATAGACTCAAGGAAATGTTTTGCCGTGCCACCCAATTCTGTATAGTCTGGTCGAGATTCTTCTGCAAGAAAATGTGACGCAGGTTGGAGGTTAAGAGGGATTTCAGGGTTGCCTCCCGAGTTGCCGCAACACCACTATCACCCGAAGCTCCTTGATGGCTCGTTCAAAACAGATGCTCCTTGCTGAGGAGCTCAATATTTTTTTCTTAAAAAAAATTGTACTGTGATCAATTACTATATTTCATTTCTTGCCACCTTACTGGGTCTCCCAGCTGGTTTCGGTAAAAAAAAATATTCAAGCAAGCTTGACGAATGGAATTGTTAGGGTCGTTCCCTTGCTGATGCACATGTACATTATGACTTCATGTAATAAGGTTGCACTTCATTCAACAAGCACGTCTAAGAGCATGTCAACTGTGGAACCGGAAGAGATGTCTAAGGTGGGTCTGATCCCCCTCAATGAGGAGGATGAAGCCGGATATTCTTTTTCATTATCTAAAAAAAACTGTGGAACCGGAAGGAGATCTCTTTATACGCGTTGGCTGGGCTCTGAGCAGGAGTAAATATGGCACGAGCGTAACACCGAGCTGACCTCTACGAGTGCTAAAGGCTCAGCTAAGTCACATGTGGACACGCTTGCATCACACCTCTCTTGGGCTTTCGTGTTCGATCGCTTAACTGAAACAGTGGTGGCACGCCTTGGACTTATATATAATGGCTAGTATAACTAAGGTTAGATATACTGCAAAAGTTATTATGACGTCTTGGAGCGAAACACTCTCCAGTTCTGTTCAACAAATTGCTGTTGTGGAATTAATGCTCTGGTGTACTCCACCCATAACTGAGAATATATGACACCCAATGCTAGACTGTACCAGCACTCAGGTAGGTTTCCATTCCCATTGATATAAGAATTTTTTTTCTAGGTAGATTTTGAAGAAATTGGGTAGCACGTAGCTAGGCTCTGCATAGGTTGAAAGTATGTTAGGAATCGGAGACACCAAGAACGATGGGTTTAACTCACTCAGAAAGAGGACAGCTAGGGACAATGTGTTTCTCGCTGAAAGGTTGAGGGGTACAGGAACTACTCTTGGATGTTGCGATACAGGAACTGATCGATTTGGGTCCCCGACTGTCCCAAGTAGGGAGGACATGAGCATGGTGTTACCCCCGCGCACATTTGTTGGCACCCCGGCTGACCTTCTTGGTATCTCTAACATATATAGTATATAAAAAGCAGACAAAAAAAGAAGAAAAAGTTAACAAAATTGTCACTAGATTGCAAGCAGTTCCGTGGTCTTGAACGTGTTTTACTGTGCTCAATTGCATAACCGGTGAACCAAAACAATGGACAAAAACATGCAGTTCATTAGCCCGGCGCATGGCCGATTGATTCCTGTAGACTTAACTGAGAAGCTAACTAGGCACCTAACTTTTTTTTAGATAAAGAATAGAGTGTGTATCCGGCTTCATTCATCTCAAGAGACGAAATCAGGCCAACTTATTACAAGACTCGAGTTATCGTCATGGCACAAGTGCCATAGACTCCACGACCACAAGTCGTAGCACCAATCAAACGAACAAGCACACTAAAATTCATTTTTTTTGAGAAAGTAAATCAAGCCGACAAAATCCTAAAAGAGGAAGACCATCCAGATGACGAGAACAACTGAAGACTTGAAATCTTGAGGAGGCGACAAGCGTTCTCTAACTCTTGTCTTCGCTCTTCAAGCCGCTGTAGCTGCGCCCACTGGCGGAGCCAGTAGGTTCCCCGAAATAGTACCTGCAAAAAAGATTTAGGCTGACATTTATCAAATACTATTTCATTCCTTGTTATCCATGGAGACCAACATAATGCTGATGCCGCAATCAATAAACTTGAATTGTATTCAGTACTCCCCCTTTTAGATATCTTTGATATCTGTCGGCCTAGGGATTCCAAATAGCAAATGTACCGCGGTCCACAAAAATCTAGCATAGGCGCACCTAAAAAATAAATGATGGATTGTTTCATGTAAGCTGCAGAAAGAGCAATTCTGACTACCTCGCCAATTTCGTCTGGCTAGATTATCTTTTGTCAGAATGACACCCCTCTTTAAATACCACATAAAGACCTTTATTTTCATTGGAAGTTTCGCCTGCCAAATATCTTGTGAAACTCGGATACCATTATGGATTAGAAAAGCATACATTGATCTTACTGTGAACACTCCTTTTGAATCTAAGGACCAAATAAACCTGTCAGGTTGCTCTCCTAAATTTATATCAACAACAAAAGCAACAATTCTATGCCAGCATTGCAAATTGTTCCCAACTAAAGACCTCCTAAAAGATACATTTAATGGATTTGATGACAAGACTTGAGCCACTGTTGCATGTTTCTTACGCACAATATTATATAAGCCTGGAAACTTATTTTGGAGAGAAGTATTCCCAATCCAAATGTCTTCCCAGAAACGTGTCTGTGCACCACTGTTCACTTTAAACTTACCCAATTGCATCATTTGATCCTTGATATTCATAAGGCTCTTCCAAAAATGAGAATCTGTTGCCCTCTTTGTCACTTCACCAATCGGTTTATGTTTTAAGTATTTGTTCTTAATTAATTGTTGCCAGATGCCATCTTCATTACATAATTTAACCAACCACTTTGTCAACAAACATTGATTCTGTACACACAAGTCGATCACTCCTAACCCCCCTTGTTCTTTATGCTGACAAACAATGCTCCACTTTACTAATCGATATTTCCTCTTTTCTTGATCATTTTGCCAAAAAAAATCTTGATCGAAAGTAGTCTATTTTCTTTAAGACCCCTTTCGGCACTTCAAAAAAGGACATCATAAACATTGGGAGACTTGATAATACTGAATTAATCAATACTAACCGACCCCCAACAGTTAATAGCTTACTCTTCCAGCCACTTAGTTTTTTCTCAAATCTTTCCTCTACTACCTTCCGATCCTTATTACTTAGCTTTCTAAAATGCATAGGAATTCCCAAATATCTAAAGGGATAAGAGCCTAATGCACAACCAAACATTTGTGCATATTGTATTTCTGACTCTTTTGCTTCACCAAAGCAAAATATTTCACTTTTATTAAAATTTATCTTTAGACCAGACAATTGTTCGAAGAAGCATAAAAGTAATTTCATATTAGCTGCCTTCTCAAGGTCATGGTCCATAAAGATTACAGTATCATCTGCGTATTGCAGAATCGATAATCCATCATCAACTAGGTGTGGCACAACCCCTTGTATTTGGTCATCCGCTTTAGCTCTCTTTATTAACACGGCCAGCATATCCACCACCAAATTAAAAAGGATTGGTGATAATGGATCCCCCTGCCTAACACCTTTTTTAGTTTGAAAGTAATCACCTAATTGATCATTCACTTTAACTGTCACGTTACCACCATGTGTGAGGTTAGTTATCCACTGAATCCATTTATCTAAAAAACCTTTCATACGGAGTGTTTGTTGCAAAAAGTCCCATCTAACCTTGTCATATGCCTTTTCAAAGTCTATTTTAAATACAATCCCACTATTTTTTTTTGTGTGCAACTCATGTAAAGTTTCATGTAAGATTACTGCTCCTTCCATAATATTTCTTCCCAGCAAAAAAGCAGTTTGCGTCGGGCTAATAATCTTGTGGGCAACTGTTGTCACTCTATTTGTGATAACCTTTGTGAATATCTTAAAACTCACGTTTAATAAGCAAATGGGCCTGTACTGTTGTATACTTTTTGCGTCATTTACTTTTGGTAAAAGAATGATATTTCCAAAATTTAGACTATGAACATTCAGTGAACCCCTATAAAACTCCTCAAACAAATCCATCAAATCATCCTTGATAATATACCAGAAGACTTGATAAAACTCCAGTGGGAATCCATCTGGGCCTGGTGCAGTATTATGATTCATTTGAAAAATAGCATCCTTAACTTCAGTTTCAGAGAACTGTTGTACTAAAAATTCATTTTCTAGTATCGAAACTTGGGGGATATCAGCCCTTAGTGATTCATCTAAGGAAGCTGATGTACTCACGGGAGGGCCAAATAGAGACTTATAATAAGAAGTGATGTATTTCTTCATATCGGCCTCCCCACAAATTATGCCCTCCTCTTGTTCTAACTGAAAAATACGTGTTTTCCGATGTTTCCCATTTGCCACCAAGTGATAAAATTTAGTATTATCATCTCCTTCTAACAGATTCTTAACTTTTGCTCTTTGATACCATTTCAACTCTTCTTCTCTTAATAGCTCAGCTAAACGATTATTAAGTGTTTGTTTTAAATCTATCTCATGCTGTTCTAAAAAGTTAGATTCAGCTTTCTTGTCTAATTCATTCAATTTATTAAGCAATTGTTTCTTCTCCTTTTTGTATGTGCCACTAACATTTTTCGACCAGCCCCTTAAATGTTGACGAAGCCTTCTAACATTTTTCACCTAACTGGTCGATCCATATAGGTATTTGGACCCTATTTTCATGAGAATTTATATCAAATATTTATATACCCAAATGGGACTTAAATATGTAAAGCTCTTTAAGATTGATCCGAAGCATAGATTCTGCCGTTTCCTTCATGTTGTGTTGTTCATCAAAATTTTATAAGAGGATGACAAAATGGTGTTGATTAAGATAGCTTTCATCATGAAATTTTACAAGAGGCAGTAATAGTTGCTAGTACTAAAATAATTATTTCTCCATGTTAACTCAAATATCCCATGGATATACAAACATGTTCTATATTGAATTCTTGTTGATATTTGTGCATTGCGGATAATGGTTTTCTGTGCAAAGTGTGCTTCCAAGAAATTATAATAAACATAGAAGAGAAGACGACACTGCGGTTGAGGAGTGGGAAGGTGCGTCGAACCACTTCAAATATGAGGCACATGGAAAGGAATGATTGCTATACTCATGGGCTGCAACTTAATATGACGGAACGCAGGCTGTTGCACGGACTAATTAATCCTGTAACGGGACATAGAGGATCAACTGAGACCCTGTTTGACAGGGTCTAGCTCCTCTGGCTCTAGTTCACTGGGTTCTAGTTCATTTCAGGCACCAGCTTTTGCTACATTATTGTGCAAAGATTTTCTAGAGGCTGAAGCCATTTGCAATAAAATCCCTACCAAATAGGCACTGACCACTGATATATACGCTACTCTGGCCCTCCTAACTAGATATGTTTGTCATCACGATCCCGGATTGTTTGTGTCAAGCGTATTCGCACAAGCACTTATAACTAGATGATCCCACTGGCCATGAGGTTAATCCACTGGCACACAGGTATGATTTGAAACGTACCAAGAGCACTAAATGTAAAATTGAGTCCCCCACCAACCTCCAACAATAATATTTTCACCATATATAGCTTATATATATGGTGGTCGCGTGTAGATGCACCGTGCCATGTTCATATGCAATTTTGATGTTACCTTTCCGACTACGTTGTACGTTGTGAGATTGCAACAAATTAGATAAGGAAATTAAAGCGACAAAATGACCAGTGTAATAATTAACTACTAGGAGAGAGAGAGGGAGAGAGAGAGGGAGAGAGAGGGAGAGAGAGAGAGAGGGAGAGAGAGAGGGAGAGAGAGAGAGAGAGAGAGAGAGAGAGAGAGAGAGAGAGATGGAAGGAGATCGAAATTCGAAAGTGTATGGGGATTGGAGACATCAAGAAAGACATGTTTGCCTTATTGTTTATTCGACCGTGATCATCGCTTTCCTTTCTCTCCAGTTCAGCCCCAGCCGGTGCATACGCGCGCTTGGCGGACGTGCTCTCCCAGCGCTGTGTAGTGCACCGGCAGCTCGGGCACAGCGAGCGGCAGCGAGTGGTGAACCCAGCATGGCATCGAAGTGGCCCGGCACCGGGAAGGGCACCTCTATGGCTAAAACCAATTGCAGTCGTCCATCAACGCCATTTCGTTTGATTTGTGCGACTTTGGCTCTTAGTGCGATACTGATAGTTGTGATATGCGCAGTTGTTTATGGGCAGGAATAGGTACAGGACAGACAACAAAATCTGATCAGTATTAGGGATGAAATAGTGGTTTTTGTCGTTTGATGCGTGGGACAACATTTACAGATATGCCTTGCCTCTAATAATGTAGTCATAATTTCAGTGCAGGATAATATCATATAAAAATTATATGAAAAGAGGATTAATCTGCTGACATTTGGGAACAGATTTAATTCTTCTTATCAGACTCAATAATCAATGCTCTCACCCCCTATTAACCGGTTAATGAAAGAGGAAAACCCTTAGGTGCTGGCACACCAAGCCCACAATGATTGCCACAAAACTTGCAGCATTGAGAATACATGGGCTGGAACTTATTATGTCGGAATGCAGGCTCTCGCATGGACTAATTAATCCTGTAACACGGGACATAGAGGACCCTGTTTGACAAAGTCCAGCTCCTCTAGCTCTAGTTCACCAGGTTCTAGTTCATTTCAGGCTCTTTCTACATTATTGTGCAAAGATTTTCTAGAGGCTGAAGCCGTTTACAATAAAATCCCTAGCAAATACTCCCTCCTTCCTCGATTTCTAAGGCGCATGAGCGTTTTGCACTTTTCTTCCAATATAAGGCGCGCACCATCGGGACTTCTCAGACTCCAGTAATAATTGTCCTCGGTATGAGCTATGAGCGAATGAGCAAGCCATGTAGGTTTTCACAGCGGGAAAACAGGCTAGCTGCATGCGACCATGCATGCTTTTCCTAGAATCAAAGCGACGTTTGCATGCAGTCATGCAAACTGCCACAGCATTAACACAAACTGAAAGTGATCGGGTGCTCTAGCCTAAGAGGGGGAGGGGGTGAATTAGGCACTAATAAAAATTTAAACTTATGGCTCCAACTAGTTTGCACAAAACTTAAACTAAAACATGCTATCTAGATGTGCAACTAGGTTGTTCTAGTGTGAAACCCCTATCCCAAAAGAGTTTAGCAACCTATAGTCTTTCCATTCAAGAAACTACTCTATAAAAGTAAAGGCATACAAATTACTAGTTTGAAATGCGGAAGCTTAAAGAGCGGGATAGGAGATAGCAAACTCTTGACGCGGGTGTTTATCCCGTGGTTCGGTTAGCCACAAAGGCACACCTACATCCACGTTGTTGTAGCACTCACTAAGAGTATTGCTACTCGGCCACCAAGTCTCTTCCGTGAACACAATCACGGTCACCTTGGCCCCGGGTTCCACTAAGGAGCTTCTCCACAAAGGATGGGGGTCTCCACGTCCCCCGCACAAAGTGTCTTCGCCGCTCCACACCAAGTCGGAGGGTCGATGACGTTGCCGGCGAGCTTCACGCTCTAAGGTGCTGGCGCACCAAGCTCTTGTTTTGGTTCACTAGAGAACCACAGCACAAAAGCTCAAGGCCTTGCAATCACACTCACTAAGAGCTAATCTAGCACTCACACTTTACAAAGCTAGTGCTATAAGCTAAGGATATGATCTATGAGCTCTTGTATGGCTTGGAGATGTTCTTGGATGTGTATGAGGTGTCTTGGGACTCCAGCAATCTTCAAATGGTCGGGGTGAGGCGTATATATAGGCCACCAAGTCTTGTAGCCGTTGCTCCAACGGTCAGCAAAATTCTGCGTATCACCGGAAGAACCGATGCCTCTTGGCGAGGTAGCGTCGGTTCATCCGGTCACTCATAACCCGAAGTAGCCGTTGAAGTCCTGACAGCTGACGCAGAGACCACCGGTTGAACCGATACTTTGTACCGATGCATCACCGGTTCATCCGGTGCTTAAGAATCTTCTCCTGGGAGCTGACGTCATTGCACCGATGCAATACTCCGATGCACCGTCGGTTCAACCGGTGCTGAAGAAACTTCTCCTGGGCACTTGACATCGTCTCTGGAACATAGGACGCCCAATGCACCGATGCCCTTTCTTGGACCGTCGGTTCAACCGGTGCCTATAGGCTGACTTGGCTTCGTTTCCCTTCTGCACCAATGTACCATGGCGTCGGGCCTTGCTACGCCTATTTTCTCTATCTCTTTGTCATCACTTGAACCTAAAAGCCTGAGAATGATCATCTTAACAATCATATTAGTCCAAGTGTTGTGTTGTCATTCGATCACCAAAATCACTCAAAATGGCATAAAAGGTGCCATGTTCGTTACACAAACCTTGGTCTCCGTGATCCTTCTGGGTACGCCTAAGAATCAAGGAAGGAGGGAGTAGGCGCTGATATATCCGCTACTTTGGCCCTGCTTCTAGGCTAGGGCTGCTCTACAAGGTACCATCATAGGTGAGTTCGTCGTCACAATCCCAGCTCATTTGTGTCAAGCGCATTCGCCCCAGCAGTTATAACTAGATGATCTGAGGCCACTGGTCATGAGGTTAATCTATTGTTAATAATGCATCAGAATGCAGATATGATTTGAAACGTAGAGCACTAAATGTAAAATTGAGTTCGCCACCAACCTCCAACAATAATGTTTTCACCATGTTTCATAAAAAAAAATAATGTCTTCACCATAGCTTATATATGTGGTGGTCATGTAGTAGGTGCCCTGAGGTGCCAAGTTCATATGCAATTTTTGATGTTATACCTTTCCACTTACGTTATGAGTTTGGAACAAGTTTTTTAGATAAAGGAATATTTCAATATTCCGTCCTCTACAACACAGTGTGCAATATCCGGCCAAGTTAGATAAGGAAAAAGAAGGAAATGACCAGTATAATAATTAACTACTAGGAGAGAGAGAGAGATGGTGATCGAAATTTGAAAGCATAGGGATAGGAAACATCAAGAAAGGCATGTTTGTCTGGGGCATTCCTTGCTCGTCATCGCTGTCCTTTTTCTTGACTTCAGTCCCAGCCGTCATTACACGCGTGGGCCTGGCGGACATGCTCTTCCGGTGCTGTGCAGTGCACCAGCAGCTCACGCACGGAGAGCGGTAGCGACTGGTGAACCCAGTATCGTGTTGAGGTGGCCCAGCGTCAGGAATGGAACCTTTGCATCCGCAACTGACGCCATCAAGTGTTCCATTGGCTAGCGTCGGGTGTGCGTGTATCACGGCCACTAGTGAAGATCGGCCGAATGCTTGTGTCTGTGTGATTATGGGTACTCTTGCCAGCATCTGTGATGCTATGTGAAGTTGATTGCAGTCGTCCATCAGCTCCTTCATTTGGTTTTTTAGCAAGTTGCCACTGTTGCTTGTAGTGCGCTACTGATCATCATTTGTGATGGGCGCAGTGGTGCATGGGCAGGAATAGGTACGAGACAGGGTGTCACACCCGGTTTTAAGGACAAAACCGAATGCATAACTATATGTATGCCAGGATCAAATTTCATACATATAGTGACATTATAAGTGAGTAATCAGCAACAGTATCACGAAAAAGAGAAATACAACAAATAAAAGACTATCAGAGTTATACATCTTATCCTGGAAACGAAGCCTTCAAACTTCACAGGCAATCGACTGGGGGTTGCGTATGTCTAAAACTCAGCAACATCTTCAAAATACTTCATACATCTTCTCCTTCTGAGCAGCAGTAAGTAAGGGTGAGTACACTTATGGTTGGTACTCAGCAAGGCCACAAGAAATAACCAGAAAATGATTTAATTCCATCTTTAAGTTTAATTAATCATGTGAGGGTCCAAGCCGCTCTTGACCGTGAGCATGGCTGATATATCAGTTTTACACTCTGAAGAGGTTGTACACTTTCACCACAATTCGCATAAAAGTTCCAAAGAGCTTTGAACCCAACCACGCATATGTGCTGATCAGGCACAATACCACACTTTCGAGGTGTGATTGCATAGCGACGCTACGAGGCCTTTACAAAGATTCCCTAACCTATGACAATCTGCTAAGGTTTCAAGCCAAAGTGGTCGTAACACTGTCCTAATGAGGTGGTACCTTGCCAAAGGACCATTAAACAATACCAATTGCCCCAAGAGGACCGAGCTATACCCCATCGATGCATCCCCTCTTGCCTTTTCGGTAAGACTGTCACAAGCTAGAGTCTCTAATTAATCAGCCAAGACCAGAGCCATGTAGTATTGTGGTTGTACTGTTTTCTTGGGTGGTTCTCCATGTTCCAATCAATTCATAATACTCTTGTATATAAGCATAGATAGAAGAATGGTTAGGGTCACTTGTCTTTCTCCAATGAAAAGTTACTCTTACTGCTCTTCAGCTCTTGTTCACTTGGAAAACTTGATTTTCAAGCTTCGAACGATGATCCTTCTACTCGGAGCAATCAACTAGCAACCATACAAAACAAGCAACAAGTAAAACTAAACACAATATACCAAACAAAAGAAAAGCTTTAAGAGAGTGTACTAAAGGATAAAGCTCGCTGCTACGGTCACGAGAGCGCTAGAAACGCGGAAAACGGAACTAAAACGGCGATTCTATAGACTAAACGGTGCTTTAGGGATCTAGTCGCGATTAACTAAAGAGTTAAGGACTAACATAAAAGATTTGTAAGACACAACAAAGTGTGCTCATAGAGGATAACAAAGTGAAAAGCTATTGCACACATCACAAGGATCACGTGAGCGCAAGAATTGATGAAAACGGAGCTAAAACAGAGAAGTTATGGCTAAAACATGGTTCTAGGAGCTTATTTGTAAATGCCTTGAAAGAACAGGGACTCTGGGTGAAGAAACCGAGGGCTAAAACAAGATTAAACCTAAACTTCAAGGGCTAGTATGAAAAACTACAGCTCAGGGACGGCGGGTTCTATTTTACAAAAGGACAGGGACTAAACTGAAAAGAAAAAGGCTTTTACGTAATTATTTTTGGACTAACGTGGACCGCTGGTTGATTTCCTAGAAAAGTGAGGGGTTCTTTTGTAAAAGCACCTAGGGTTGACCGGTATTGAAGCTGTTGACTTGGGTCAGATCTAATCTGGACCGTTGGATTAGGATCGGACGGCCAGGGTTGGATCGGGCGGAGCGGCGGGGCTGCCGGAGTTGCCGAAATCAGCAATCTGGAGCACGGATTCGAGCGTGTATTGGCCTAGTAGAGAGCTGGAGTGATGGGGAACACATCTAGGAGTTTGGGTAGTCGAGTGCGAGGCCGGACAGGGGCGCGCTACGGCGAGCGGCGGAGCGGCGACGACGACGAGCGATTGCCTTGGCGAGGAGCAAGAGAGGGGGGAAAATAAAGGGGACACGGTGTTGCTCACCCTGATGCGGAGCTCCGGGGACGCGCGGGCGTCGAGGGGATCGTGCGTCGTGGTGGAGCTCGATTGGACCGGCGGCTGTCGAACGCGATGAATCGGAGGGAGACTCTGGCGTTGCTCAGTCCCGTGAGCAAAGGCGGCGACGCCTTCTGTTCCTGGTGAGCAGGGCTGGTGGACGGTGACGCAGGGGGCGCGCGGCGTGTGGTGCAGATGCAAGGGATGCCGTGGGCTCGAGGGCACTTGCAGGGGCGCCAGGACGGCAGGACGTGCGGCGCCGGGGATCGGAGGGTCGCGTCGAGCTGCATGGCGCGGGCAGCAGGGGCGATGGGAGGCCTGGAGATCGTCTCCAGCAACAGCGTTGCATGTGGCCGTCGGTGTGCTGCGTGAGGCAGATCAGGAACAATGCAGAAGGGAACGTAGGGGCTTGTGGAGGCCTAGGGCCGGCGTTGCTGGGCAGGGACGCGCGGAGATAAAAGGGGAAACACGAGGAGGAAAAGAGGCTGACTAGGACTCGGCCTCGGCGTTGCAGGTGCTCGAGCGGTTGGGCTCGCGATTAGATGGCAGGTCGCATGACGTGCATAACCTGGATGATGGTAGCGTGCATGGCTTAACTCAGTTTGAGTTTAGGATGAGCACGTGAAAAACCAACTACTCCCTCCGTTTTAAAATTTCAGGTCGTTTTGATTTTTTTAGATTCATATATATTTTATTATGTACCTGAACATATGTTATATCTAGATGCATAATAAACACTATGAATTTAGAAAAACCAAAACGACCTACATTTTGGAACGGAGGGAGTAGATAAGATTGTGGTTGTCTAGCAGGTCCCATGATTTAGCAAGAGAAAGAAAGCAAGGGAAAAAAAATACGTGAAGATGCTCCCCTATGTTGCGACAAAGCGGCCATATGGTTCAGGTTTTCGTGACGACGGAGCTTCTCAGCGATGAACCGAGAGCGTCGAGCAGTGGCGAGGCTGCGGCATGTCACGATGATACTCGAGAAAGTCTTCAGTTTGGCAAGCGGACGGAGGAGTCGGCGCGAATCGGACAGCCAACAGCCTGCGGCGCTCGGCCTCGGCAGACTATGGTGGCTGAGGAGGATCAAGATGGAACTAGTATTTTAGAGCGATGGTGCTGATTGTCGGAACAGACGGTGATGACAGTGAAATATCGTAGAAAAACACCAAAATCGAGATAAGACTATTTCGAGCGTGATTTGATCGAGGTGAGAGATTAGAGAATCCAGAACTCAACAGGGCAAAATAAGTTGAATTTAGTACAGCAAGAAAAGATAAATGATTTCAATTGCTCAGAATATATTTTTGAGATTTAAAATAAATCTAGAAAAGTCTAGATAAATATTTAAATCTATGAAAAATATATCCTAAATAAAAATCCCAAAAATGCCAAGAAATATCTTGGAGATAGTTTGGGACACGATGAGTCCAAATGAAATACTTGAATCTCGTGAAAAGAATTCTAGAACTTTCCATTAAATGGATTTAGCTCTTGAGAAAAATAAGAATAATTACCAGAATAATCTGGAAAATTCTTAAAAATTTAGAAAAATGATAATTTTATTTGAAAAGATAATCACAACCCAAAATTGAAATTTTGGGGTGTGACACAGGGCTACAAAATGTGAACCGTCCTGCCGTAGAGCAATCGATACTGATCATCTGCCTCGACGACGCTGGTTGCAACTGCTCGTGTGAGTTTGTATTGGTTGTTAATGGGCTGCTAATTAACTAGCCATACAAGCATATCACTGAGCACAATAGAAATTTGCGTGGCTTTTCTTTGCTCACCTTGTGCTCAAACTTGTGAATGTATGTCTAGCCATACATTTCTGGACCCTTCCTTTTGTCTTTGCTTTGTCGTTTGGCTCATTGCTAGTGATGAAATGTACGCCAGCTGTCACTACTGAAGAATAGGGCTCCATCATCTCGCCCCCTTCCCTCCCGAATTCTCATCCTGAAGTGAACATGCAGTAACGATACCTAAATAATCTTAGGAGCGAAACCTATCTATACTCTTTGCTTTTTGGGACAAATCAGTTGTGAATGCTGATACCATCACCACCAGCAAAAGTCACGAACTAAGATACTTTTCCACCACCCCTATGTAGCCCAACAGATGAGTTCTACAAAATGATTGACATTTTCTTGCTTTTTTTTGGCTGCAACATTCGGTTCTAAACTGGATAAACGGATGCCTCTTGTTATGTAGATAATATACGCTTAAGAAAATGCTTATACTACTATCCATTTTAAACCTTTGATGATTTCTCCTTTTCCTTTTCGTTTTCCTTTTCCTTGAGAAAAACAATACTTTCTCTGTTCAGAATTATAAGCTGTTTTAACTTTTTTAGATGCATAGTTTTTACTATGTACTTATAAAAGTCAAAACAACCTATATAATTTGGAATGGAGGGAAGTATGTGCTATGTCATCTTCAGTTTGATCTTACCAAATGCAACATATTTACTTTTCTCGAAATTAAAACATATTCCTTTGCATTATACATTCCTACTGATGTATCCAACAAGTAAATAGGGCAATGCATTGTATTGTTGAGTTTCATTACCATCCTAAGGTAGCAGGCGTAGAAATCCTATTTTGTTTTGAAATTTAATGTGACAGAACTACTGTATGATAATTTTTTTTACAAAAACTTTAAGAAGGCATATATTAAAAACATAGAAACAATTTGTTCAATAAGTAGCTTACTACACTTGTCTGAATACAACTAGTATGGTAAAAAAAATGTAGCATGTGCTCATATTTAAGAAAATGTAGCATGTACTCAACTCAAATAACTACAGAATTACGGATCTCACCTACCTGGCACCATATATGTATTTGTATATATACCATCCTTGTATGTACACCTCATTGAAAGCTTTGATATATAGAAGCTCAGCAGAAAAAGTAGCAACTTATGAGGACTAGAAAAAACTAGAAGGTAAGGATGGCACCGGCAATTAGGAGTGTGAGGTGGCAGGAAAGAAACGGGTACAAAATATGCATCACCATGGAAAATAACACTACAGGACTGGTGCAACTCAGAGCGCCATAGCAGTTCACAATCCAAAATTTGCTCCGGCCAACCAAGATGCCAACATGTAATGGAATCATCATCAGCTTCTGTTGTTTCCTTGCTTGCTATGTGACTGGAAAGAACATCATTATGTATTCAGGTCCGAAATGGCATGTGTTGAACAAGCCAGATACAAAGTAGTGAGTATATTATAAGATGATACATCATGCGTGCAGGGAAACAAGAAGTCAAGAACTGAGGATCTCTAGGTCGATATTTTGGCAGTACTTGCATCAACGGTGGCCTTGGAATCTGCATTTTGTACAAGTTGATGTTGACTATTTAGAAAACTAGACAGGTTGATATTTTAACTTCATTTTTGTAGTGTAACTAGTATTCTCTGTATGCATACAAGGAAAGGTAACCAGTAAGATTGAAAAGGAAAGGCACATGATTTAAATGTATTTTTTTTGCTGAGCTTAATAGGGATGGACTTCAAGGAAACAAAGAATTTTGGTAGAAGTCCTCATGCTCAATTTATTTCATCATCAAAACCTGGTTATAATGTCGTAAGTCGACATTGCTCAGCTTGGTTGATGTTGTAAAAGGAAGCTCAAGATGGCTTTGCTAGGATTGCTCATTTATTAGTAGATAACAAGTTAACTTACTACAGTTTATCATTATTGTAGTAAATAAATACACCATTGTAACTAGAAAATGCCCTTGTCGTGTTCTTTTTTAAGTTTTTTTTCCAGAGTTTTCTCTGCACTTTAGACTTTTCTTAAACATGTGACTTGGACTGTAAGCATTTGATCATTTAGCTAATTCTAGTACGCTTCCTATCTGTGATTGAATCTTGATGGAGCCGTACTCTTTCGTGCATATGCCGGCTACGTCTAAACTTGTGATTGAATCTTGGAGATGCAACAGCAAGCTGAGAAAATGGCTGTCTCCTTGCCACATTGTTTAGTACTCTAGCATGATTAAGTGGCGCTTAGGCAGGCCTTCATGGTGCATGCACGCTGCTGCGTGAACCCGCAACAGGCGGTGTCTCGTGGCAGCTGCATAAGCTGGCAAAAAACTGACGACGGTTAGTGGGTAGGGTACCCGCAGCCTTCCCGTTTGAAACCTGAGATGCAACCAAATTTTGTTGAAAATACAGAGATGTTTTTCTTTCGCATTCAACAAGTTGCTTTTCAGAGGACAATTTATTTGAAAAACAGGACAAACTTTAGCTTGTAACATTTGAGCTCTTTCTTCCTCAAGGAACTAAACTGCGTAGGTGGAACTCATGTATTCAAAATAGCCAAGAAGAAACTAAAATTGGCCTGACATTAAAATTGTGTTCCAATCGAGGAAGATTGAGCCTCGCCAACTACTTTCCACGCTAGTTTTGTTTGATTCTGCAATTTAATCAATAAGTGATCTGTCGTTAATTCTATTTGGTGGTGAAGTCAATGCCTGCCATGCAATCAATGCACACCATAGTTCATTATTTTGTTACTACATACATACTTGCACCTAGCATCAATCATATTCGAAACTCACCACGCCCGGACTTTTTTGTGCAGTATCTCTCGTACAAAAATGGGTGTCGTGTTCCTCGATAAATGAATGAGACAGCTCCACGTAATAATGTAGCATTAAATTAAAATGAAGATTGGTGAAGTGTTCCTGAAATATATACTACGGCACCATCTTTTCCAGGCGTCTATGGTTTGTGTGGTGCGCTGATACTAGTGCAAATAGATTTACATGGTGGACAGAGGCTAGCCATGGAATTCAAAGATCAAACTTCAGGAATTGGAGGGATCAGGAAAAAAACCACCATGGCATCCTGAGCATCATGCTGATGACTTCATCATCCCTGAAACTCGTTGGTGAAGCGGCAGACAAAGCTGTTGTGGGAGAGCACAGATGCCTCCTCATAGCGTGCGCTGGCTGCGGCCGCTGAGGATCCCTGCCACCACCTGGACGACCGCCGCATGCCGCAGGCCTCCGCCGGGAACATCGTGGCTTGCAACGCTGATGGCCGCGTCGAGTACCCGCGTCCCAGCCCCTCGCCACCCACAGCCCGAGCGGCGCCACGCGCGTGTGCCAATCCGTGTGTGGATGAGTTGAAGAATGCCTGGCTCAAACACTCTTCTCCTTTGCTCTAGGGTGGGCTCAGGTATTCAATGCATCAAAGGAATCGTAAATGAGCCAGGGGTCACCTTATACAGAGTGGAGAGGCTCTCATAGCCATTACAAGCTAACACCACAAAAGTCGTGGGCATCAGTTAAACTGAGGGGGAGGCATTGGTTAAACCGATCGCTCTGAGCCTCAATAGTAGCCATTGGAGATCTAACCCAGTGTTCAGGCTTACGTCATTGCTCCGATGCTTTCGCTGATGAGGTGTCGGTTAAACCGGTGTTGAAGGAAGTTTTTGTTCCACCAAAACATGCTCTTTGGACAATTGTACATTGATTGCACTGATGCCTATCTTGGGATCATCGGTTAAACCGGTGTTGAAACAAAGTTTCATTCCTCCAAAACATGCTCTCTGGAAGTATGGTGATTACTCATATGCAGGTTTTGGTAGCATCGGTTAAACCGGTGCGGTAATGATTTCAAACTTGATTCCATTTGCACAACAATATTGAGCCAATGATGGGGCATCAGTGTATCCGATGACCATCGGTTCAAATGACGACTAGGCGTCGGTTTAACCCGTGCAGCTGATTTTTCTTGTTTCTACTCAAGTGACTTGGAGTTCATTTCTTCTTAGAGTTTCTCTTTTTTCAAGTGTTGTTTTGACTTCTTTGAGCTATCTTGGACTGAGCTTGAGCAAGTGTGCAAGATTTCTAAAGCCATCTCAATCTTGGTCAAGCTACTAACTTAAGAATCACCCTTAACAGTACGGTCAAGAACTAAAAGGTATAAAACCTGAACTAAATCAAGTGTCCTTCATCTCCTTGTGACACTTGATATTAGAAAAGTCCTTAATCTTCATATACGAGTCCTTGGAACGTATGCTTATTTGAATTGAGGGGTCTCCTTTCATATTTCATATGAGACATAAACGATAATTGATATTTCCTCCAAAACACACATTAGTAACATACGGTTGTCATTAATCATCACCAAAACTTATCATATGCATCTATCAACCTCGATGCATTTCAAACACTTAAAGAGAACTGTTTGTAAGTTTGAAACTGCATCTGTATAGTTTGTGAATTAAAAAATTGGGCAGTTCTCGCTTTGTATGGTTCACCTCTTTAAAAATAAAGCTGCCAAATAGCCGATTAACCAATTACATAGTAACCCAAGGTTACATCCCGGTTGAACAAGGATCAACAAATGATCATTTTTCATGCACCATGGCTTCAGTTTAAGATTCATATGATCTATGCAAGAATATGTTCACGGGTAAATCAAACAAAAAACTGACTTCAACATGAGATGCTATTGATAATATATTGACTGCTATCTGCAATATGCACCAAAGGCCCTCTAGCCTAATGGTTAGAGCACCTAAGTAGCATGGCTTGGATTCGACTCCTAAGGGGAGCAAATTAAACAGGAATAGATTAAAAAAGTTCCTACCCGGCTGTTGAACCTTTTACGTGCGTCAACTGTGGTTGTGGTTGCCTTTTCTTAATAACATTGCGGTTTGAGGGACCGAAGTCGGCGACCAGAGGAGGGGGTGAATGGGAGCCGATCAAAATTTCTTCGAAATTCGAATCGTCGGCCTATGTCCCAAAATCACCCAAACCCTCAATCGTTCTGACCCAAGGTTTGGAGTAGCTATTGAACAGCTAAACCAACACAAAAGGTCTCGAACGAACGAGCGAAAACACAAAGCAAATTGGAAGCGAATCGGGGAAACTGCAGAACTAATCTGCCAGGACCGGTATGACCGGTGTACTGCACCGGTCTGACCGGTCGCGGCTGTTCAAAATCAAGCAGACCGGTCTGACCGGTCTTGCCTACCGGTCTGACCGGTGGCACCCAGAAAACCCCGAAAATCTTTGATTCAAACGGTGAATCTCGACCAAACGACCATGAAAATCGATGAAACTTGGGGGATTGCTTCGCCCCTACCCCGTGAACATATCCCCAAAAGATCTCGGCCTAAAGATCAACGAATCTTGAGAATTATGGGGGAGATCAAAAGGGATTGGGGTTTTCTCAAATACTCAAAAACTTCAATTCTGATGAGCTCGTGATTCCAGAAGATTTGGCACACAGCTAGAAGCACGGGAATCACTCCAAAGAGCTCTACGAAACGTCGCAATCAAGTGCATCAAAATCGAAACGAAAATCCATCACAAAAATCACAAGAGGGACAAAATTAGATTGATTCAAAAGCCCAGAGGGCACAAGGAGGATGGGGCCTCCTTTCCCAATCACATCCAATACAAAGTCTCACAAATCCATGGACAAATCCTACTCTAAAGAGAGGAACGGAGGGAGGGAGACGCAGGGGCGGCGGCCTGGAGAATAGAGGTATCTACGAATAGATTACAAAAGCCACACTTGACCTAACACAAGTGAAGGGGTATTTATACCCGCGGGACCGGTCAGACCGGTACGCTGGACCGGTCAGACCGGTTGGTTAGACCGGTCAGACCGGTGCCAGGGACCGGTCAGACCGGTTGGCCTGCAGCACCCCCTGTACACAATCTCATCCGACGGCCGAGGTTCTTTCTTCGGAACGAAGTCTTCTCCACGATGCCGCCGTCTTGATGAAGATCTAGTCCGCGGTTTTGGGGGGGTCCGCGAAACCCGGGTAGGTTGCCGGTTTTGAGAAAACCGCCAAAACCTCATGCGCGGGAAGATTCCCGCCTCCACGCCGTGGCCCTAGACGCCGTTCCCGCCTCGGCCTTCTGACGGCCCTAGACGCCGCCCGACGCCCGTCACCTCCTCGCCCGCAGCGAGGCCCTAGACGCCGTCGACACCCGTCGCCTCCGTCAGTCCCGAGACCGACGCCCGTGCCTCCACGACTTGGCGTCTTCAACCGCCGTCCGCCTTCTTGGTTTTGTGGCGCAAACCAAGAAACCCGCCTTCCGTCGCCGCTTGCGCCCTCGATCCAGGAGTGGACGCCACAGCTGCCGCCCGGTCCGAGCTCCGGTCCCGGCTGCCCTTCACCGCCGTCCACCGCACGGTCCATCGGCCACAGCACCTCCACGGCAGCTCCCCGTCGACACTCGACGCCCGTGTACCTGCAATCCAAAGACCAAGTGCATGATCACACCGCACGGTTGACAATTCACTCATCACAAGCAGGATAGAGTATTCTCGTTCCTCAATCTCCCCCTTGATGAGTGCATTATCAACACACCACAAACGAACCAAGAGAAGTGAAACCAATGAAGAACAAAGAAGCACGAAAGAGAAGAACTCAAGCAAGTGACGAAAAGCTCAGAAAGTCAAGAACATTCACTTACTCAAGCAAAAATCGATCCCCTAAGACAAGGGCAAAGGCTCGACACAATCGATCAAAAGCCACAACAAGACTCCTCAAAGACAGAGGTAACGCTCGACGCAGTCATGCAAGAAGCAGAGGGAAAATGAGGAAAACCAGGAGCCAAAACCAAAGCAGAAACTCCACAAGTTTTTCCCTCTCACATGTGCAACTCTCCCAAAATGATGCACTCTCAAAGCCCTGTGCACAACAATTCTTTCAAAAATCAAACAAGTCTCCCCCTTGTTCGATCACTTCTCTCAAAATTCTCCTCCTTGTTGGCACATGCACACATCAAGGCTACAAAGACCTAGAGCTCCCCCTGAAGCTGAGACTCCCCCTGAATAGATGCTATGCAATGAGTGCGATGCAGGAGGTGTAAGTGAAAGCATTCAGGGATACAAAGATATGAGCAACATCTAGTCACAAGCACATGTGCATCCATAAACTAGACCTGCATCTAGCTCAACAAGGTATATCAAATCAGTCTAGAGCTAGGCAAGTTCAGTTTAGGAGAAATAAAAGCATCACCCATGATCTAGCACTAACAAGTAGGAAATGGAAAGCAGTGCTACTCAAACTCATACAGGTGAGCCAAACCAGCCAAAACAAGTTGCCAACATTCATTTTTCAATCAAATTTATAGCAATCAATTCTTAATGCCAGGGGTTGAAAGCTTGTCATGCTTTACTTAGCAACGAGGCCAAGCCTATGCCAAAAGGCAATCAGAAGTTTAAAGCACTCGTTTCAGTCATGCACAGCCTTGCCCGGGTTCTCACAAGTGCAAAGTGAGCTGTCCCGAAAGCTCGATCAGTGCGACAAGCAATCCCACCTGGATCTTTTCAATCCATGTCAAGAACAGTTCAAGCAAGTTTATCAGATTTAGATCATTTCAAGTATGAATTGCTGAACGAAAAGGCACACTAGCATGAATAAGATAGCAAAGCACATCAACACGCCCTAACATGCTAGTAGCCAAGACAGGGTGATCATGTTTTTCAGATTTTCAAATCAAAATAGCTTAACTCAGATGATGTCATATACACAATGGAGCAAGCTATACATGATCAAGTTTATCAACTCACACTAGCAGGCACTAGAAGATCATATCAATGTATACAAGAATGCTAGTGCAAGTGAGACCATGCAAAATGCAAACATGTACAATGCATATGCACAATGCAACTACCAAACCTAGAAAACAAAGAAAAGCAAATAAAATCTACAAAGCTAACCAAGGAAAAGTCAGTAATCAAAAGGGATAACAAACCCCAAGCTCCCCTCGCAAGCGAGCAAAGGTGTCCTGCTCAAGCGGTTTGGTGAGGATATATGCGGTTTGCCCTTCTGAAGGGACATGGATTAGGTCAATGTGTCCTCTCTCATGGTTGTCTCACAGGAAATGGAATCGGATGTCTATGTGCTTGGTTTTGGAGTGTAGGACAGGGTTCTTTGCAATACTAATGGCTGACATGTTGTCTACAAAGATGGGAACCCTACCGAAACTCAAGCCATAATCCTGCAAGGTTTGTTTTATCCAAAGTATCTGGGAGCAGCAGCTAGCAGCGGCAACATACTCAGCTTCTGTGGAAGAAAGCGCTACGCTAGCCTGCTTGCGAGAAGACCAAGACACCAAAGATGTACCGAGAAATTGATAAGTGCCGGATGTCGACTTGCGATCCAACCGACACCCACCGAAATCGGCATCAGAAAAGCCCACCAAAACCAGAGAAGAATCCGCAGAATACCAAAGACCAAGTTCAGGGGTGAATTTCAGATACCTGAAGATGCGTTTCACCACCTGCCTGTGGGAGGTGCGCGGCGAAGCCTGATACCGCGCGCAGAGGCAGACGCCGAACTGGATGTCCGGTCGCGTCGCCGTCAGGTACAGGAGAGAGCCGATCATGCTCCTGTACTCCTTCTGGTCCACCGCCTCGCCGTCCAAGTCCTCATCAAGCGCCGTCGATGTGCTGATCGGAGTCGGCTGAGGAGACAGGTCGCTCATGTCGAACTTCCGCAGCAAGTCTCTAGTGTACTTGGCTTGATGGACAAAAGTGCCCTGAGGAGTTTGCTTGATCTGCAGCCCGAGGAAGAACTGCAACTCGCTCATCATGCTCATCTCGAACTCCCTGGACATCTGATCAGAAAACTTGGAGACAAGAGCGTGAGAAGAGCCACCAAAGATAATATCATCCACATATATCTGAACTAAAAGAAAATCAGTGCCAGATCGCATGAGGAACAAAGTTTTATCAACACATCCCATTTTAAAGCCTTGAGCCAGCAAAAAGGTTTTCAATCTATCATACCAAGCTCTAGGTGCCTGTTTCAAACCGTAAAGAGCTTTCTGAAGTTTATAAACACGGTTTGGAAACTTGGGATTTTCGAAACCAGGGGGTTGCTTCACATAAACCTCTTCTTCGATAAAACCATTCAAGAAGGAAGATTTAACATCCATTTGGAAAACCTTAAAACCCTTGGAAGCAGCAAATGCAAGAAAGATTCGAATAGCCTCCAAACGAGCAATAGGAGCAAAGGTTTCCTCAAAATCAATACCCTCTTTTTGGCAGAACCCCTGGGCAATAAGATGAGCCTTGTTTCGAACAACCAAACCATCCTCACCCTGCTTGTTTTTGAAAACCCACTTCGTTCCGATGGGATTACAAGCAGGTGGAGGCTCGACTAAAACCCAAACTTGGTTTCTTTCAAAATTTTCAAGTTCCTCATGCATGGCATTGACCCAATTAGAATCAGAAAGAGCGTGTCCAATATCTTTGGTCTCAAAAGAGGCAACAAACGCTGAATGAGCAAAGCCAGCGATACTTGTTACCTTGGACCTGGTGACTCGCTCGTTGAGATCACCTAGCATCTATTGAGGTGGATGGCGACGTTGAATGTGTCGCGGTGCTTCCCGTGTCGAAGTCGCCTCCCCCTCAACCAAAGCTGGTGTCTCCTCAGGTGCAGCTGGTGAAGCCTGAGTCACCTCCTCGAACAGCCCCCGGGAAGTAGACGTAGTCGGGTCGGGGCCGTCGTCATCGTCCGAGCTCGTGGCAGAGATAGCTGGGTCCACAGCACGCGTGGTAGCCTCAGCGTCGCCCTCCACAGCTTCTTCCTCCTCATCTTCAAAGATGGAGGTGCCGAGCTCATCATTTCCTGCAACTTCAAAGACAGAAGAATTGCACGGTGCAGTCTCATCGAAAGTGACTTCACAAGTCTGTCTGACGATGTTAGTATCAATAATCATCACACGGTACGCTCTAGAGTGAGAAGCATAACCGAGAAAAATACCATCAGACTAGCGAGACTCAAACTTATCAAGATTTCCATCTTTCAACACAAAGCACCGGCAACCGAAAACTCTGAAATGGTCAACACGGGGCTGGCGTCCAAACCGCAACTCATAAGAAGTCCTGTGCATGAAAGCACATAAGAAAATGCGGTTGGACACGTAACAAGCGGTGTTAACCGCCTCAGCCCAGTATTTGCGAGGAGTCCTATGCTCATCGAGCATCGTCCTCGCTATCTCAACTAGCGTCCGATTCTTTCGCTCTACAACTCCATTCTGCTGTGGAGTGTAGGGAGAAGAATACTGGTGTTCAAGCCCTTGATCACTGCAAAAAGCGTCAAAATGAGCGTTTTTGAATTCTGTGCCATTATCACTGCGAATCGCTCGCATGGCCTGGGGTAGCTCGTTTTTCAACCTCAAGATCAAGTCTCGAACAAACTCAAAAGCCTCATCCTTGGTTCTCATGAAAAAGACGCAAGAATAGCGAGAAAAGTCGTCCACAATCACAAGCACGTACCACTTCCCACCAACAGACATCACCCTAGAAGGACCAACTGTGTCCATGTGTAACAACTCTCCAGGGTGAGCGGTCATCACCTGATTAACAGGTAGATGAGAAGCGGCAATCATCTTCCCGTCGCGACACGGATGGCAAACAAGGTCCTTTTCAAACTTCAATTTGGGCAATCCTCGGATCAGGCCAAGTGAGCTCAGTCTCGACAACAAGTCAAAGCTCAAATGTCCAAGTCTCCTATGCCACTTCCACAGATCAGAAGAAGGACCAGCCAACAAGCAACGAGAAGGGCCAAAAGGAGTTCCAGAGAAGTCAACCAAGAAAACCCGATCGCGAGGTGTAATCCGACAAACCAAATCTCCCCTGGAATCCAAAACACGTGAGCAACCCTCCTTGAAGCGAACCTCAAACCCCTCATCAAGAAGTTGCGAAACAGAGAGCAAATTAAAGCCAAAATTCGAAACCAAAGCAACTTCTCTCAGGGTAAAGCGATCAGAAACTCGAACAGTGCCAAATCCACGTACCTTTCCTCTTCCATTATCCCCGAATACAATGTACTCCTTTGAGCGCATCGGGGTGAGGCTGGAGAACCATTTGTCATTTCCGGTCATGTGGCGCGAACAACCAGAGTCCATGATCCACCTGTTCTCCAAGCCTCCGACCTGCACATCAGTAGTGAGACAAAGGGTGAGCAAATGTCTCAACACTAGGGTTAGCAAAGTGAGAAGAAAACCAGTGTCGAGCCATTTGCTCTACAGAAGGGTTAGCAAAATCAGATAAAGCGTATCCCCCGTCCCGTCTACCACGTGACTGACGAACACCACCGCGAGGAAAGCGTGGAGCCTCAAGACCTCCTCCAAAGCCTCGGTCCTGTGGTCCATAGCCGTACTGAAAACGACCAGGAGCACGAACGGCAAAGCGACCACCCGCTGGAGCACGGTAACCACCACCGTCTCCCTGACCTCCACCTACACGGCGTGCCCTAGCATCTCACCTATCACCACGCCGAGAAGTACCATGCACCCGAGCAGAGTACATGTCCGCATTTCATCTCTCCTGCTCTCTCCTCACAGCCCGCTTCCTCCTGAAGCAAAACTCCTTCAGGTGACCTTCCCTGTCACAGAACTCGCAGTGGTACCTCACCTCACGCTTGGGAGGTGGAGGCCTAGCCTGCGGGCGGGGAGGAGCAGCCCTCTTCTTCTGGGCAACCTGGGCTGTGGCAGCAGGGAGCGTGTCGAGGGGATTCCTCAGCTCATTGGGCTTTGGAACCCAAACCTGCTTCTGCGGAGGTGCTTTCGGTGGTTCTTTAAGCACACCATCCGCGGGGTCAACAAGCGAAGGCTGTGTGCTCGTGCTAGCAATGTTTCCAGCAGCCCTGCCAATCTTACCATACAACCTGTCAAAGTCTGACTTCGTGTATGTGTAGCCGACCCCAAACCCATCACCACGCTTAAACTGCTTAATCATCATGCCCAACTGCGGCTCACTGCTAGAAACCCAACTCAGAATCGCCCTAAGGTATGTGTTCTCATTCTCCAGGTTGGCTTTCTCTACCGCAAGACTATCCAAATCAGAGATCAAACCAGGGCAAACAGAGCAGTCGATAGGTGGGCTAGACTCTATGACCTTAGTCTTTCCAAAAAACTTGATCAAAGCGTTCTTCTCCTCTAGCTCCGACCTAAGCGTGGGACAAAGCTTACAAGCACCAAGCAAAACTGGCATAGACTTCATCTCCTCTAGCTCGCACACAACAGTAGCAAACTTGGACTGCAACGAAGCTAGATCGGACTTAAAGATAGGACACTCATCACATTCAAGCACATCGCTAACAATAGGAGCATCCTTAACCAGTTCTAGTTCATGCTTGGCCTTAGCGAGCTCATGAGACACGTCAGCAAGCGAAATCTTAGCAACATCTAAGTTCGCGACATTATCATCATGCTTGGCACGGAGAGCAACAAGATCGTTCATGTGACATATGCAGCCAGCGCACTCATCCTCACTAGACTTCTCCCTAGCACAAGCCAGCTCAGCCCTAAGCTTTCTACGTTCTCTAGCTGCTTCCTTAAGCAGCCTCTTCTGGTTGTCGAGAGCGGCGTACAACTCCCTAACCTCTGTATCCAGTAGGTCGATCGTGGAGTTTACCTCTGAATCGCTCTCGGATCCAGGAGAAGAGCTGGAGTGCGTCGGTGTACCATGTCCACCCAAAGACGCACGAGCACCATCGGCTTCGCCCGCCATGGTGCAGAAGCTCTTGCGCCGACCGGCCGCCAAGCAAAGGCCGATGAAGCCGGTGGCTTCCTTGTCCCGCTTCTTCTTCTTCTTGTCGTCATCGTCGGAGGTCGGTGAAGAAGAGCGGTCAGTGTCGGAGCTTTTGTCAAGGTCGCTGAGCTGCGCCAGGAAGGCCTTCTCCCGCTTCTTGGCCTTGTACTGGAAGCGCTTCTTGAGCGACAACTTGTCGAAGCGTCCTCCCCGGTCACGACTGCGGTGCTTGTGGCGCCGACGCTCCTTATTGGAGTCTTCCTCGTCGCGGTCGCGGTGGCGGTAGTAGTCGAAGGAGTTGTTCTGGCCACCACCGGACTTCTTGGGGCAATCGGCGATGAAGTGGTTCAGATCGCCGCAGTTGTAGCACCCGGGGTTCTTCTTCCTCTGCCTGTTGTGGTAGACGTGCTGGAACTTGCTGATGAGGAGGCACAAGTCGTCGTCGCCCAGCGTCTCCAGCTGCTCATCTGAAACAGAAGGCAAAGAGGCAAGAGAAAAGCCAAGAGCAGAGTTAGCGTTAGAGCTCGATCCACCACCTGGGCCAGTCACAAGAGCGACGCTCTTAGAAGGAGGGGCACCATTGAGCTTGGCTCGTGTCTGGTTATCCACCTCCGTGGCCTTGAGCTTGCTGAAAAGCTCGTTCATGGTCAGAGTCTCATAGCCTGCAGACTCAATGATCGTGTTCACCTTGAGATCCCACACAGAGCGGTCAAGTGCGTAGAGCAACTTGAGAGCCTTCTCGTGCTCTGTGTACTCAAGGGCTCCAGCAGATCTGTTCGTATTGACCTTGTTCACAATCGACTGAAAACGACTGAACATCAGGTCAATGCTCTCACCCGGCTCCTGTGTGAAGTTCTCGTACTCACGCCGGTGAGTCTCGAACAATCTGGCCTTCACCTGAGGTGTACCCTTGTGGTAGTTCTCAAGACACGTCCAAATTTTGAGGGCTTCCTGAAAACCCTTGGCGTTAGCCTCGTGCTGGGTCACCTGAAGAGGCGTGGTCCGAACAGCCAGCACCTCGTAATGCTGGTTCTTGGTAATTTCCCAGACCTCGGCTCCCATGCTCTGCAAGAAGGCCCTCATGCGAACATTCTAGTAGGCATAGTCCTCGCCGGAAAACACCGGGATCTTACCAAGACTCGTCATGGTCGCCAAGTGGTTTTCGAACCGGTTAAGGTACTGAAAACCTCAACCAAGCTCTGATACCAATTGAGGGACCGAAGCCGGCGACCAGAGGGGGGGGGTGAATGGGAGCCGATCAAAATTTCTTCAAAATTCGAATCATCGGCCTATATCCCAAAATCACCCAAACCCTCAATCGTTCTGACCCAAGGTTTGGAGTAGCTATTGAACAGCTAAACCAACACAAAAGGTCTCGAACGAACGAGCGAAAACACAAAGCAAATCGGAAGCGAATCGGGGAAACTGCAGAACTGATATACCAGGACCGGTCTGACCGGTGTACTGGACCGGTCTGACCGGTCGCGGCTGTTCAAAATCAAGCAGACCGGTCTTGCCTACCGGTCTGACCGGTGGCACCCAGAAAACCCCGAAAATCTTTGATTCAAACGGTGAATCTCGACCAAACGACCATGAAAATCGATGAAACTTGGGGGATTGCTTCGCCCCTACCCCGTGAACATATCCCCAAAAGATCTCGGCCTAAAGATCAACGAATCTTGAGAATTATGGGGGAGATCAAAAGGGATTGGGGTTTTCTCAAATACTCAAAAACTTCAATTCTGATGAGCTCGTAATTCCAGAAGATTTGGCACACAGCTAGAAGCACGGGAATCACTCCAAAGAGCTCTACGAAACATCGCAATCAAGTGCATCAAAATCGAAACGAAAATCCATCACAAAAAGCACAAGAGGGACATAATTGGATTGATTCAAAAGCCCAGAGGGCACAAGGAGGATGGGGCCTCCTTTCCCAATCACATCCAATACAAAGTCTCACAAATCCATGGACAAATCCTACTCTAAAGAGAGGAACGGAGGGAGGGAGACGCAGGGGCGGCGGCCTGGAGAACAGAGGTATCCACAAAAAGATTACAAAAGCCACACTTGACCTAACACAAGTGAAGGGGTATTTATACCCGCGGGACCAGTCAGACCGGTACGCTGGACCGGTCAGACCGGTTGGTTAGACCGGTCAGACCGGTTGGCCTGCAGCACCCCCTGTACACGATCTCATCCGACGGCCGAGGTTCTTTCTTCGGAACGAAGTCTTCTCCACGATGCCGCCGTCTTGATGAAGATCCAGTCCGTGGTTTTGGAGGGTCCGCGAAACCCGGGTAGGTGGCCGGTTTTGAGAAAACCGCCAAAACCTCATGCGCGGGAAGATTCCCGCCTCCACGCCGTGGCCCTAGACGCCGTTCCCGCCTCGGCCTTCTGACGACCCTAGACGCCGCCCGACGCCCGTCACCTCCTCGCCCGCAGCGAGGCCCTAGACGCTGTCGACGCCCGTCGCCTCCGTCAGTCCCGAGACCGACGCCCGTGCCTCCACGACTTGGCGTCTTCAACCGCCATCCGCCTCCTTGGTTTTGTGGCACAAACCAAGAAACCCGCCTTCCGTCGCCGCTTGCAGCCTCGATCCAGGAGTGGACGCCACAGCTGCCGCCCGGTCCGAGCTTCGATCCCGGCTGCCCTTCACCGCCGTTCACCGCACGGTCCATCGGCCACAGCACCTCCGCGACAGTTCCCTGTCGATACTCGACGCCCGTGTACCTGCAATCCAAAGACCAAGCGCATGATCACACCGCACGGTTGAGAATTCACTCATCACAAGCAGGATAGAGTACTCTCGTTCCTCACGGTTGCCTACCAGGATTCTAGGTCATTTGAGGCACCGGATTTTGCTACATTATCGTGATTTTCTGGAGGATGAAGCTGCTTACAATAAAATCCCTACCAAATAGGCACTGATATATCCCCTACTCTGGCCCTTCTAGGCTAGGACTACTCTACGGGGTATACTGCAGGTGAGTTCGTCATCAAGACCCCAGTTCTTGTTTGTGTCAAGCGTATTCGCACAAGCACTTATAACTAGATGAGGCCACTAGTAAGGCTGGCTATCGAGCCGGCTCGGCTCGGCTCGGCTCAGCTCGAGCTGGCTCGATAGGATAACGAGCTGGCTCGGCTCGGCTCAATATTAGAATGAGCTAAAACCTTGGCTCGGCTCGGCTCGTTTGCCAGCTCGAGCTGGCTTGTTTAGCTCGTGAGCCGGCTCGACAAAATGCTAGCAGCCACCAGCCATGGCGCGGGCGGACTTCGCGGAGGCCGCGGCGAGCATGGGGCTGAGGTACCTGGACTACAGCTCAAGATGTTAATGGTCTGGTATCCAGACCAAAGCCACACCAATCCGACTGCTAAATATGCTCACCATTCAAACCGCACCACACCAACCCATATTCCTCAAAAGCTGAACCAAATTAATCTGCTAGTGATTTGAAACCAAAATCGAACTGAACCGCACCACACCAAACCATATTCCTCTAGCCAAACAAACGAGCTACCTCAGGCTTTTGCGGCATCGATGGACCGGACAGCGTGCGGTGCCAGCGGCTGCTCGCCCTCGCCGTCATTCTGCTCGTACAGAGAAAGAATAGGAAGTAGCGGATTGAAGTCTAGACCAAACCGACCCAATCTGATTTTCCAATAAAACCAAACCAAATTAGACCACTTTAGAATGTTAAACCATTTCCCACTGAACCACAGCCAACCACAACGAGAACCAGACTGTTAGAACTGGTTGCAGTCCAAACCATTACCAGCTTGAACTACAGCGTGAGCGTGGAGGAGAGCGTGGGTGTGGAGGAGAGCTCGCTGATGGAGATGCTGGGACCCCGACTCCATCCACCGCAGCGACTGGGGCTAGGTCTTCGAGCTCTACCTCGCGAAGCAGATCTTGGCGAGGCCGAGGGGCCGCGCAGTCACACGTGCAGGGCCGACCGGCGTGGCTGCGCACTGGCCGCCTGAGCGAGGGCCGTGGTGCAGGCTGCGCCGCACGTCTGCCTGGCTCGAGGTGTGGAGGATCGGGGCGGAGGCTGGATCCGGGTAGACGGCGCTGCCGTGGTGGCCAGGGACGGGCGATGGCCGACGGGCGAGGGGGTAAAGGGCAGATAGCAGACGGGCGGGGGCGCGGGGCGAGGCCGCGAGGGTGGGAGACGGGTTGGGGTCTCGCGAGTCGCGACTCTCGCCGTCTCGACCTCTCGGGGAGATGGGGAATCGGGCTGAGCACTCAGGCGGCGGAGGGACGAGGGAGAGGAGAGCTGCGAGCCTGCGACGGGTTGTCTTGTGGATTGGGCTGGGCCTGGTTGCTGGGCCGGTTACTAATTAGCCTTTGGCTCGATTCGGCTCGTGAGCTGCTCGCGAGCCAGCTCGAGCTGGCTCGATAAAAGCCCGAGCTGAAACATTGGCTTGGCTCAGTAGCATTTTTTAACGAGCCGAGCCGAGCCACTAATGAGCCGAGCCGAGCGAGCTAGCGAGCCACGAGTTTTTCGTCCAGCCTTAGCCACTGGCCATGAGGATATAATCCACTGGCACACAGATATGTGGTATGATTTGAAACCTACCTAGAGCACTAAATGTAAAATTGAGTCCGCCACCAACCTCCAACAATAATCTTTTCGCAATAGCTTATATATATGGTGGTCACGTTGGTGCACCGTGCCATGTTCATATGCAATTTTGATGTTACCTTTTCGACTACACTGTGAGATTGCAACAAGTTAGATACAGATAAGGAAATAAATTAAAGCGAGAAAATGACCAGTGTAATAATTAACTACTAGGGAGAGGGGGAGAGAGAGAGAGAGAGATGGAAGGTGCGTGATCAAAATTCGAAAGTGTACGGGGATATGAGATATCAAGAAAGGCATTTTTGCCTTACTGTTTATTCGATCGTCATCATCGCTGTCCTTTCTCTCGACTTCAGTCCCAGCCGGTGCGTACGCGTGTGGGCCTGCTGGATGTGCTCTCCCAGCGCTATGTGGTGCACCGGCAGCTCGGGCACGGCCACCGGTAGCGACTGGTGAACCCAGCTTGGCGTCGAGGTGGCCCAGCGCCGGGAAGGGCACCTCTATGACCACAACCTACGCCATCGAGTGTTCCATCGGCTAGCGTCGTGTGCGATGCTAGCTTATCTACAAAAGTTTATTGCAGTCGTGAGTGAAGATTGGCTGAACGCTCTGTGTGGTGGGTACACTTGACGGCATTTGCGATGCTATCTGCTAAAGCTGACTGCAGTTGTTTGATCGTCCACAACCTGATCATTATTAGGGATGAAATAGTGGTTTTGTCGTTTGATGCATGGGACAACATTTACAGATATGCCTTGCCTCTAATAATGTAGTAATAATTTCAATGCAGGATAATATCATATAAAAAATTATATGAAAAGAGGATTAATCTGCTGACATTTGGGAACAGATTTAATTCTTCTTATCAGGTTCTTTAATCAATGCTCTCACCCCCTACTAACCGGTTAATGAAAGAGGAAAGCCCTTAGGTGCTGGCACACCAAGCCTACAATGATTGCCACAAAACTTGCAGCATTGAGAATACATGGGCTGAAACTTATTATGTCGGAATGGATGCTCTCGCAAGAACTAATTAATCCTGTAACGGGAATAAAGGATCAACTAAGACCCTGTTTGACAGAGCCCAGCTCCTCTGGCTCTAGTTCACCGGGTTCTAGTTCATTTCAGGCACTGGCTTTTGCTACATTATTGTGCAAAGATTTTCTAGAGGCTGAAGCCATTTACAGTAAAATCCCTAGCAAATAGGCACTGTTATATCCGCTACTTTGGCCTTTCTTGGCTAGGGCTGCTTTATAGGGTATCATCATAGGTGAGTCGTCGTCACAATCCCAGCTCGTTTGTGTCAAGCATATTCGCACCAGCACTTATAACTAGATGATCTGAGGCCAATGGTAATCAGGTTAATCTACTGTTAATAATGCACTAGAATGCAGATATGTGGTATGATTTGAAACGTAATGCACTAAATGTAAAATTGAGTTCGCCACCAACCTCCAAACAATAATGTTTTCACCATAGCTTATATATATATGGTGGTGGTGTAGTAGGTGCCAAGTTCATATTCAATATTTTGATGTTGTACCTTTCCACTTACGTTATGAGTTTGGAACAAGTTTTTTTAGATAAAGAAATATTTCAATGTTCCGGCCTCTACAACACAATGTGAAATATGCGGCCAACTTAGATAAGGAAAAGAAGGAAATGACCAGTATAATAGTTAACTACTAGGGTAGAGAGAGAGAGGTGGAAGGTGATCAAAATTTGAAAGCATATGGGGATAGGAGACATCAAGAAAGGCATGTTTGTCAGGGGCATTCCTTGCTTGTCATGGCCGTCCTTTCTCACGACTTCATCCCTGTGAGAATGGGTTAACGTGATGCCTTCTCAGGCTCACGGCTTCATGTTAAATAGGTCAGGAAGAGCCCCTGGCATGGCGCTTACAATCTTGGAGTACAAGACAAGTAGATACACAACACAACCAACTTGCTATACAAGTAGCTAGAGGATCTCAACAACACACGAAGCCTAGCCTATCCTGAACTCATATCTTAACACCCCCGGTCAATCTCAACCTTCTCCTAAGTTGAGATTGTTCCTGAACTTAATCAGCAGTCGCTCAGTTAAAGGCTTGGTGAAGCCATCAGCTATCTGATCACCCGAATGGATAAACCTAATATCCAGAAGTTTCTTTGCAACTTGTTCTCTGACAAAATGGAAGTCGATCTCAATATGCTTTGTACGTGCATGAAAAACAGGATTTGCTGATAAGTAAGTGGCTCCAATATTATCGCACCATAGACGTCCTGCAGAAGGATGAGGAACCCCTAATTCATCATGAAGTTTATGAACCAACATTACTTCAGCTGCTGCATTTGCTAAGGCTTTATACTCAGCCTCAGTACTAGAGCGTGACACAGTAGCCTGTTTCCTTGCGCTCCATGATATGAGATTAGGGCCAAGATAGACTGCGAATCCTCCTGTGCTTCGTCTGTCATCAGGGCATCCGGCCCAATCTGCATCAGAGAATGCGCTCACAAGCATTGATGGACCTGATCCGTAATCCAAAGCCAAGACTTCCCTTGAGATACCGAAGTATTCGCTTAACAGCCCCCAGTGTACAGTTGTTGGTGAGTGAAGGAATTGACACACCTTGTTAACTGCAAAATGAAATGTCTGGCCTGGTTAAAGTGAGATACTGAAGAGCTCAAACAATACTTCTATACTGTGTTGAATCTTGTGGCCCTAACTTTTGACTATTATGTAAAGATAGCTTTTCAGAAGAAGATAATGGAGTAGTCACAGCCTTGCAATTCATCATATTTACTCGTTGAAGTATCTCAGTTGCATATCTTTCTTGTTTTAGTAGCAGATCTCCTCCAGACTGTTTTACCTCAATGCCAAGAAAGTAATGTAAATCTCCCAAATCCTTCAATGCAAAATCACACTCTAGGCTCTTCAATAATGCATTGGTAGCTGCTTGAGATGAGCTTGCCACTATAATGTCATCGACATAAACCAACACAAACATTGTGCAATTTTTCTTATGAAAGAAGAAAAAGGATGTATCACCCTTGGATGGAATAAAGCCAAGTTCTTGAAGTTTATGACTCAAGCGAGAATACCAGGCATGAGGTGCTTGCTTGAGGCCATAAAGAGCTTTATCCAACTTACACACATAGTGTGGTTTATTTATATCTTCAAACCCTGGTGGTTGTCGCATATACACTTCTTCCTCAAGCACGCCATGAAGGAATGCATTTTGAACATCAAGTTGATGAAGAGACCAGCCACGGGAGACCGCAATTGACAAAACAAGCCGAATAGTTTCAGCCTTTACTACTGGACTGAATGTGTCTTCATAGTCAATACCATAACGTTGCTTGTATCCTTTAGCAACAAGACGAGCCTTGTATTTATCCAATGTGCCATCTGCCTTCCTCTTGATTTTAAACACCCACTTACAATCAACTATATTCTTGCCCCGTTGAGGTGGAACCAAGTGCCAAGTTTTATTCTTCAAGAGAGCATCAAACTCGACATCCATAGCAGCTTTCCAATTTGGATTATGCAACGCATCCACAACAGTATGAGGTTCAGAAACATTAGCCAAGTAGCCATACCGTATAGTCCCATTGGTGTATGTCTTGGGCATATGCCGGCTTGTAGACGGGTAACTAGGCGCTGTGGCGAAGATGCCAGCGGTGCAGCCGCAGGGGATCCAGCCGGCACAGAAGATCCTCCTGTGGTTGCCGCCTGATCCGATGCAGATCCTCCATGTCCCCCATGCAGCGGAGACAGGGACACGGTCGGAGTCGGAGTCGTGGCGCCCGCACCAGTCGACGACGGACGCGTGGACGGTATCGGCGACAGGCCGCTAGGTGTCGAAGAAGGAGCGACTGGAGCAGAGCGAGGCACAGCCGGAACAGAAGCGGCCATGGCCGGCGCCTGATCCGAGGAGGATGCGCTGCCAGATGCTGCAGGAGAATCCGCCCCGGGATCTGTACAGGAGTTAGCAGCGCCAAAATGTCCTGGGAGCATGAAATGACGACAATTTTCGCTGGGAAAAAATTCTGACACCTGCAAATCTGATGATGCCTGCACAGGAGAACCATCTGGTGGCTCATGAGACGGGTTAGTCGAAGAAACAGCAGAATGATCAACAACATTTTCATCCCCGATCGAGGAAGGATTAAGAAGAGAATCTGGCAATAGAGAAATTTCAGCACGGATGCGTGCTCCTGCATTCGGATGAAGCTTGGAAACGGGAAATAAGGCTTCATCGAACATGACATCACGAGATATGTAAACACGACCCGAATTAACATCAAGGCACTTGTAGCCTTTACGAAGAGGACTATAACCAAGAAAAACACACTGAGTAGACCGAACGGCTAGTTTCTTGGTGTTGTAGGGTCGAAGGTTGGGCAGCAAGCACACCCAAAGATACGCAGTGATGTATAATCCGGATTAGTGGAGAAGAGGCGTTGGAAGGGTGTGGTTTGGTTAATAACACGGCTCGGAAGGCGATTGATCAAATAGACCGCCATGAGAAAAGCTTCATCCCAAAACTTTAGGGGCATAGATGCATGAGACAGCAGTGAAAGACCGACCTCAACAATGTGGCGGTGTTTACGCTCAGCAGAACCATTTTGCTGATGAGCGTGAGGGCAGGACACATGATGTGAAATGCCAATTCGCTGAAAGAAGGAGTTCAAACGTTGATACTCCCCACCCCAATCAGTTTGCATAGCAGCAATTTTCTGATTAAATAAGCGTTCAACAAGATTTTGAAAGTCGTGAAAACGCTGAAAAACTTCAGATTTGTGTCGAAGGAGATAAATCCAAGTAAATTTGTTGAAATCATCAATGAAACTAACATAATAATTGTTTCTTCCAACCGAGGTTAGAGCAAGATCCCATACATCAGAAAATACGAGATCCAAAGGATTATTCGACACACTAACAGACTTGGGATAGGGCAGTTGATGGCTCTTCCCTTGTTGACATGCATCACAAATGGTCTCTTTATTGGAATCGGAAATAAAGGGGATTTTATTCTTGCTAAGGATCTGCTGGACGACAGGCAGCGACGGATGACCTAGACGGTCATGCCATGTAGACGCAGGAAGCTTGGTGGCACCAAAGGCTCGTTTAGGTGGTATAGACTTCAAGGGATAGAGACCCCCTCTACATCTGCCTCGAAGAAGAACTCTTTTCGTTTCCTGATCCTTGACAAGAAAGAAATCGTGGTGAAATTCTAAAAAGGCATTATTGTTAGCGGTAAAGTGATGAACAGAGATCAGATTTTTGTTGGCCGCAGGTGCATAGAGAACTTTGTTTAAAAGAAGTTAACGGTCAGGGGTATGAACAGTGCTTTGACCAATCTGTTGAATCTCCATACCTACACCTGAAGCTGTGTGGATCTGATCATTGCCAGAGTACTCATCACGCACGGAGAGCTTTTCCAGATCGCCGGTGATATTGTCAGTCGCTCCGGAGTCGATGTACCAATTGGTGTCGATGCCGTAGGATGTAGTCGCAGATGAGGCACTCTTGTGCTCCGTAATGCCGGTGAAGGAAGCGTCGAAGCTCTTGTAGCACTTGATCACTGTGTGGCCCTCCTTGCCACACAACTGGCAAACGGGACGATCAGAACTCCCATTGCCGCCCTGCCGTCCATTGCGGCGGCCACGGCCGAAACCGCCGCAACCACAACCTCCTCCTCCGCGTCCACTGCGGGAATTGCCACCCCTGCGTCCACCACGGGATGCAGAGTTGGCAGACGAGCCAGAGCCATGGAGCAGATCCATACGCTGCTCGAAGCTTGTCATCTGCGTGAAGAGCTCCCCAGCGGAGATGGGCTCCACGCACGCAGCAATAGCAGATACCAGCGGGTTAAAGTCGATGTCGAGACCCGCTAGTATGTAGGAGACGAGTTCATCATCTTCAAGCTTCCTCCCTGCAGATGCCATCTCATCTGCAAGGGTCTTCATCTTGGCATAGTACTCGGCGACAGTGGAGTTACCCTTCTGCGCCATGGAAAGAGCCATGCGCGTGGAAATAACACGCGCACAGGACTGTGACGCGAAGTAGTTGTCGATGGCGACCCACACACCGCACGAGCAGATTCGGCAGGGATCACCTGAACAAGGATGTCCCGAGAAAGAGATGACAGCATGTAGTTGAGAACCTGCTGATCTTTTACCTCCCACTTGTCGTAGGCAGGGTTAGGGATCGGCGTGGCATCGCTGGAGCTCGTAGGAACCATCTTCTCTGGCGCAGTGACGGAGCCATCGACGTAGCCGGACATCTGCGCACCTCTCAACGCAGAGATGACTTGGGCTCTCCACAGCGGGTAGTTGTTCTTGGCAAGTTTCTCCGTGACCGGATAGCCAAGAGAAGGCACAACTGCGGAGGATGGGATGAGAGCCATGGCGCAAGCGAAAAAGAAAACTAGCTCTGATTACCATTTGAGAATGTGTTAACGTGATGCCTTCTCAGGCTCACGGCTTTGTGTTAAATAGGCCAGGATGAGCTCCTGGCGTGGCGCTTACAATCTTGGAGTACAAGACAAGTAGATACACAACACAACCAACTTCCTATATAAGTAGCTAGAGGATCTCAACAACACACGAAGCCTAGCCTATCCTGAACTCATATCTTAACAATCCCAATTCCCAAGCCATTGGTACATGCGTGGGCCTGGCGGACATGCTCTCCTGGTGCTGTGTAGGGCACCGGCAGCTCGCGCTTGGTGAGTGGCAGCGACTGGTGAACCCAGCATCGTATTGGGGTGGCCCGGTGCCGGGAAGGGCACCTTTGTGTCCGCAACTGACGCCATCAAGTGATCCATTTGCTAGCGTCGTGTGTGCGTGTATGTATCACGACCGCAGCGAAGATACACTCAATGCTTTTGTGTCTATGTGATTATGGCTGGGTACACTTGACTGCATCTGTGATGCTATCTCTGAAGTTGATTGCAGTCGTCCATCAGCTCTGATCCATTTCATTTGATTTTTTTTTGCAAGTTGCCACTGTTGCTTGTAATGCGATACTGATCATCATTTGTGATGAGCGTAGTGGTGCATGGGCAGGAATAGGTACGGGACAGGCAACAAAAGGTGAACCGTCCTGCCGCAGTGCGATCTATACTGATCATCTGCCTTGCCTCGACACATGCATATCACCGGGCACAATAGAATTTGCGTTGCTTTTCTTTGCTCACCATGTGCTCAAACTTGTGAACGTGTAGCCATACATGCATTCCCCTATGAAGCCCAACAGATGTAAGTTCTCCAAAATGATTGACATTTTCTTGTTTTTTGGCTGCAACATTCGGTTCTAAACTAGATAAATGGATGTGATCTCTTGTTAAGTACATAATAGATGCTTATTAAGAAAATGCTTCTACCGTTATCCATTTTAAACCATTGATATTTATCCTTTTCCTTGAGAAAAACAACACTTTCCCCGTTCTAAATTATGTGTTGTTTTAACTTTTCTAGATGCATAATTTTTACTATGTACCTAGAAAAGCCAAAACGGCCTGTATAATTTGGAACCGAGGGAGTATGTGCTATGACATCTTGAGTTTGATCTTATCAAATGCAACATATTTACTTTTCTCGAAAACATATTCCTTGCATATTATACATTACTACTGATGTATCCAACATGTAAATAGGGTAATGCATTATTTTGTTGAGTTTGATTACCATCATAATGTAGCAGGCGTAGATATCCTATTTTGTTTTGAAATTTAATGCGACAGAACAACTGTATGATAATTTTAATAAACTGTAAGAAGGCATATATGAATAGCATAGAAACATTTTGTTCAATAAGAAGCCACTACACTTGTGAATTCAAGTAGTATAGTAAAAAAATGTACAATATGTACTCAACTCAAATGACAAGAATTATATTACTGATCTCACCTACCTGCCACCATATGTATTTGTATATACTGTCCATATGTATACCTCATTGAAAGCTTTGATAGAAGCTCAGCAGAAAACGTAGCAACTGATGAGGACTAGAAAAAACTAGAAGGTAAGGATGGCACTGGCAATTAGGAGTGTGAGGTGGCAGGAAAGAAACGGGTACGAAATGTGCATGACAATGGAAAATAACGCTATAGAACTGGTGCAACTCAGGGCGCCATAGCAGTTCACAATCCAAAATTTGCTTCGGCCAACAAAGATTAGGGGTGAAAACCAAGAGTCCAAGATGCGAACCTGTAATAGAATCATCATCAGCTACTATCATTTCCTTGCCTCACTACCGGAAAACGAGTATTTGCCGAGTGTCGAGGCCTTTGCCGAGTGTCAGACCACGGGCACTCGGCAAAGATGTGGTTTGCTGAGTGCCAGGCCTCGGGCACTCGGCAAAAAAGCGGCACACGGCATGTCCGGGATTTGCCGAGTGCCGGCCGTCGGCAAATAATAGCACTCGGCAACGCGTCACCTTTGCCGAGTGCTGGCCAGGCGGCACTCGGCAAAGCCTGCGCACGTGCCCAGCACGCGCGCCCGCCGTGCGCCGCCCGTCAGTGGGGCTGACGGCGTTAAGTCTTTGCCGAGTGCCTCCACCTGGCACTCGGCAAAGGGGAAACGTTGCCGAGTGCGTTGGCCTGGCTCTCGGCATAGTTTCTTTTGCCGAGTGCTGGAGCCGAGGCACTCGGCAAACTTGGTTTAAAAAAAAAATTGGGCCTTCAAATTTTTTTGGTCCCCACTTAAATTTTATAATCTAATCCCTAGTAATATAAAATACTTTTATTGATTTGTTTACTATTTTCCTTTAATTTTTTTGTTTGCGGGGAATATTCGGTTGAAGTTAATTTAAAATTAGAAGTGTGTCGAAATTTCGAAATCAATGAATGGAAATTTGATATTTATGTACCTGAATCAAAACTGATGCCATATGCGCTAAAGAACTTAAAAGTTGAAGCATCTTTATCAAGAAACTTGATCACAAGCGTGTGCACGGACGTTTGGAAAAAACCAAAAATAGCATACAATGTCTGAAAATCATGGGAATTGTGCAAATCTCTTGGTTTCATGCGAGGATAGAGTGGAAAAAAATTGACAGCATTTCGGACACATTACAAGGTACGCCGCTTATAAGCCGGAGGATCTCCGAAAAAGTTTCAGAGAGATGCGTAGTATCCGATTGGATTTGAGGTTGAAATGAAAGTCGCATATGATTTTCAACGTGAAACTTTTTATATAGAGAAATAACAACAAAATATGTGTCCTCTGAAAATTTGGTTAATTTTTTATTTTGTTATGTATATATAAAATTATTTTTGGCACTCATTGAAAATCAATATATATATTTAGTTTCAACTTGATCTTTAAACACATGAAATAATAGGGTTTTTTGCATGAAATCATGAACCATAAATTGTTGCATTATTTTGGCAAATTATTTAGTTGATAGTCACTACATTTTTGTTACATACCTCATCAAAATGAATTTGTTGATATAAATTAAATTTGACTTTAGAAACACCTGAAATAACAGGTTTTCTTGCATAAAATCAAGAAACTTGAAATACAAATTGTTGTAATTTGAGTTTGAAATAATTATGCATGAAATAATGTTTTTTTTGAAATCATGGTTTATCTGGATTCTAATTTGCAGTTTATTGTAACAAATTTGTTTGCTGAGTGCCACCTCATCCGGCACTCGGCAAAAAATGAAACAAATATTTTTTAAAAACTTTGCCGAGTGCCGCCGATCTGGCACTCGGCATATACGGTTTTGCCGAGTGCCGGATCGTGACACTCGGCAAAAAAGCGCAATAACCCCGCGCCCAGACTTGTCACATTTTCCTCCCAACACCGCCCCGCGCCCACGCTCCCGACCCGCAGCACCGCACCGCCCCCGCCCCGCCGCCGCCGGACGCCTCCCCGCCGTCGCTCCCCCGCCGCCATACAACGCGCCGACGACCCCCAGCCGCCATACGCCTCCACATCGCCTCCCCCCAGCCTCCCTTGCGTCCCGTGGCAGCTCCCTGCCGCATCGCGCCGCTGCCGTCCCCCCCGCCGGACCGTGCCCCCGGACCGTCGCCGACCCGCGCCGCTGGCCTTCCGCGCCACGCCGCGGCCGTTGAGCCCCCGGCCCGCCCCCGCCGCCGACCCGCGCCGCCCCCGGACCGCGCCCCCGCCGCCGACCCGAGCCGCGCCGCCACCGCCCCGGCCTCGTCGCCCCGCCCCGCCCCGCCCCACCCGGGCCCGCGCCGGCACCGCCGCTGGTCCGTGCCGCCCCGGGCCGGGCCGCCGCTCGTCGCCGCCTGGGGCCACGCCGGCCTGCGCCGCCGCTGCCACAGGTCCACGCCGCCCCCGGACCGCGCCCCCGCCGCCGACCCGAGCCGCGCCGCCACCGCCCCGGCCTCGTCGCCCCGCCCCGCCCCGCCCCACCCGGGCCCGCGCCGGCGCCGCCGCTGGTCCGTGCCGCCCCGGGCCGGGCCGCCGCTCGTCGCCGCCTGGGGCCACGCCGGCCTGCGCCGCCGCTGCCACAGGTCCACGCCGCCCCTGGACCGCAGCGCCCCAGGCCCGCAGCGCCGCCGGCCGCCCCTCCACGCCGGCAAGGCCGCTGGTCTGCGCCGCCCCAGCCGAGCCACCCATGGCCCGCAGCGTCGCCGGCCCGCAGCTCCACGCCGGGAAGGTAATTTTTTTAATATTTTTAGTTTATAGTTTAATTGTTTATATTGTTAGTGTATATAGAATTTAGTTTTTTTAATTGTTATTTATATTTTGTTTATATCAAATTTAGGTTATTTAGTTTATTTTTAGATAGTTATTTATAGTTTGTTTATATAGAATTTAGTTTATTTAGAATTTAGTTTATATATATTCTTAGTGTATATTTTTAATTTGTTTGTTTATTTAGTGAAGTATACATTTATTTAGTTTATTTTAGTTTACAATCGAAATATTGATAACTAATTTAGAGTTTAGTTCATTTGGATAATGATATGTAGTTAGTAAATCATGTTTGTAGATCGCGTAAACTAGTTAGGCGTCTCCCGTTCGGAAGAGATACGACTGGAGATATGTAGTTTTTTCTGCATATCTTTAACGTTTATGACGTGAACGGATATCGCTTCCACACGATGACATACGAGCAGAGTCGACCCAATCGAAGAACAACTAATACCAGCGTTTTTATGCCAGGTCAAGACGGAGTCGAGTATTACGGAAGAGTTGAAAAAATATACGAACTCAAGTTTCATGGTTCTGTACCGCTCACTCCAGTCATTTTCAAATGCCATTGGTTTGATCCAACATTAACAAGACATACCCCTAGTGTTGGCCTAGTCGAAATTCGATAGGATTCAACGTTACAAGGAGATGATGTGTACATTGTGGCTCAACAAGCCATATAAGTTTATTATCTCTCATACCCGTGCCAAACCGACCACCGTCTTCGGGGTTGGGATGTTGTGTATAAAGTATCGCCACACGGCAAACTACCTCTCCCAAACAACGAAGATTACAACAATGATAGAGTTTTTTCAAGAAGAGGGGCTACAAGGGAGTTTCGAGATAGACTTCTCCGACGAGATCGGAATGGAAGTCGACAATAAAAGGGAAGTTGACGAGGAAGGTGGAGATGAGGTTCAAAATATTCAGGACTTACAATTACTAGAGCGACTACGTTTAGGCATAGAAAGTGAAGACGACATTCCTCCTTCGGATTCTGCTGGTTATGTTGACATAGCTGATAGTGATGATGAGGATTACGTTCCAGCTAATCCCGATTATGATGACTACTTCTAAAACATATAGGACTCGCAATATTTAATATATATTATATTAATTTGTAGTTATATTTTCTTTATTTTCATTTATTTGCAAGTATTGTTTATCTTGACTAATTCGTTCACTCCTTTTTATTTCAGGTAACTAAACAAAGATGCCAGGCGGTCACAAGATGACTTGGCTGAGCTCCGTGTACAGGGGCAGTGGTGGAGGAGGCGGTAGTGGGTCCGACGCACCTGAGGGGTCCGGGAGCCGTAGTGTTCGCAAAGGTGGTGGAGGAGGGGGAGCGAAAGGGAGACGGAGAGGGAGGGGTGGAGGAGGAGGTAGTGGGAGTGGTGGAGGAGGTAAGGTGAGGAGGGGGAGGAGGGAGAGGACCCCTTCTATAGAGGACGAGGAGGAGGAGGAGGAGGAGAGGGTGGAGGACCAGGGGAGCGAGGAGGAGGAGGAGCACGTGGAGGGGGACGAGGAGGAGGACGAGGAGGAGGCCGAGGAGGGGGCGGCAGGAGGTGAGCGGGTGGTGTGTTTGCGTGGACCGTCGCAACTCCCGCGACGTCCGATACCTCTAGCGAGACGCCCGATGATTCGGCCACTAGAGCCTAAGTAAGTATGTTAGTACTTATTTATTATGCAATACATATGTTTAAAATCACAATACTAACTAAAATTTTACCTTAAACACTCTTGCAGGGGGTGGTTTTTTGTGCAGCCTGGTGAGCACAAACGGAAGCCCAATGGTATCTTGGGTCTTCTGTGCCGGCAGCATTTCCCCGGGCTCGTGATGCATGCTGGGGTCCTGGAGCCGGCATACACGTGGGACCACTACATGGCCAGCCCGGACGCTACTGGTCGTGAAGGAAGGAACTTCACCACCAAAGCGAGGCGGGTGGTTGGGGAGTTGTGGGTAAGTAATCCTCGCACTAAAATGATCGAAATATCGCATTTTGTTTCAATTTTTCGAATGATGATTGCAATTATCTTGTGGGTATATATGCAGGATTTCTACAGGTGCGAGGAAGGCTATGAGGCCCGAGCGAACGAGCAGGCTCACGAGGCTTGCTACAAGCTGGTGAAGGACATGCACTACGAGGCGTGTGTCCAAGCCGTCGTTGTGTACTGCGCCGAATTCGAGAAGAGGATCGTCAAGAAACCAGCCGCAAGGGACATCTTCCTCACGCGAGACCAGTACTTAAGGGTAAATAAATGTCATATCTACTCATTTATCTTGTATTTGATATTACAATATGTCACGCACTTCATTACGTTTAGGTGCCTCCGAACTGGTGCGCAAACAAGGCCGAGTGCTGGTCTATGATGGTGGACAAGTGGATCAGCGAGGAATGGGCCCGCCAGCATGCCTTATGCCGAGAGCGTCGCTTGATGATGCCGGGTCTGGCACATCATCAAGGAAGCCTTAGCCTCGGCGAGTACAAGAAAACTTGGCTAATCATCTTGTTGACTTCTTGGCAGTCGGAGTCACATCCAGGTCAGTCTTGCAACGACTTCACGGCGTACGCCATGTCTCACATGGGCAGGGCGACGTCGGACGTGGCCTACAACCCTGCGGCTCCACCAGAGGCCTACACAAACCCAAGCATCCACGCGCGCATCAATGCATACATGGAGGTGGGAAGGGCGCTCCACGGGGAGACTTGGGATCCGGCCACCGCGCCACTCTCCGGAGAAGCCATCATGAGGGCGGGACAAGGGAAGAAGCACAGGCGGTACTTGATCACCAACAGCTTGGTCGACACGGCGAGTACGCCTAGTCTCTCGCAGCTTAGGGCAAGTACCACCGACTCGACCCCGCCCATACGCCCACGGCCTGAGACTTCAGTGTCCAGCGTGCACCAGAGACAGGTTAGTTTAGATTTAGTTGTCGTTCTATGATTAAAATGAAACTTTGCTTCGTATTGTAACATGGAGGTTAAAATCTTGTAGGCCGAGATGGAGGCAAAGTTTGAGGAGGAGAGGAGGCGCCGAATGGAGATCGAGGCCAAGCTGGAGCAGGAGCGGAAGCTGATGGAGGAGCAGTCGGTTATGTTGCACAGCATGGTCACCTAGATGCAAGGACTTGGCGCGTCGATAAACTATGCGACGCCGCCTCCTCCCTTCGCCTTACCAGCTCAGGCTTACTCTCCTGCAGGACCTTCTGACACTCCCGTGAGTATACTTTGTTTGTAGATATTATTATATCTTTGTTATTCTTACTCAATTTATGTGTTTCTATTTGCAGAATCAGTCGTGGAACGCATCGAACGACCCTCCTCCGGACCAGAACTCGCCGGCGGCCCCGTGGCAATCTTGCCCCCCCCCCCCCGCCCCCCACCTGACCGTGAGTGACACCTGCTCGTAGCTTGTACACTAGTGGACTTGGCGTGTCGATGGACTCTTAGCTTGTGACATTATCTTGTGGACATATTTTATGTATTGGACTATATATATGTGATGGACTCGTTCTATGTGATGTATTGTCTATCGGACTTGTGATATATGTGATGGACTCGTTATTTGTATCGATGCTATTCTCGTATTTGTCAATTATATATTTGTTGTTATAACTGCCTGTAATGTCCCTGCATTTATATATATTTTTGTTGTATTTATATAGAAAAACAGAGAAAAAAGAAATAAAATTTTTTTTGGCAACTTTGCCGAGTGCTTATGCAAAAACACTCGGCAAACTTTTTTATAAGTTTGCCGAGTGCCAGGACCCAGCACTCAACAAAGCGACCACGTGGCGGGACCCTGGGAGGCTGCTTTGCCGAGTGCCAGGCGCCGACACTCGGCAAAGTTAGTACTTCGCCGAGTGCCTGCCGTTAGGCACTCGGCAAAGAGCCCGCCCAGAGTCGCGCCACGTGGCTCCTATGCCGAGGGCCAAGGCTCTCGGCAAAGTCTTTGCCGAGTGCCCGAAATCCGACACTCGGCAAAGACCCCTTTGCCGTGAGAGGCTTTGCCGAGTGGCGTTTGCCGAGTGTTACACTCGGCAAAGCGTTTGCCGAGTGCAAACTGGCTTTTGCCGAGTGTAACCGGCACTCGGCAAAGCCATTGAATCCGGTAGTGCCTGCTATATGTGGAACATCATTATGTATACAGATACGAAATGGCATGTGTTGAACAAGTCAGATACAAGATGTGATACATCATGCAGGGAACTAGAACTAAGCATCTCTAGGTTGATATTTTGGCAATACTTGCATCAACAGTGGTCTCAGAATGTGCATTTTCTACTGGAGAAAGAGTTGTGATCGAGTGACCATACAGCAGAAAAGTGAAAAAGTTGAGGATCAGATCAGAAGGATTATTGGTTAAGATCAGATATAGTACACATGATAACATAGCAGGAAATATTGCGGTGGATGACTCTGATTGCATCTAACTGTGCTGCATCGACTCTATAAGTATTATTAACTGATAGGGATTCAGCATTCTTGCAGTTCGATATGTACTTCTTTATTTACACATGTATTAGTTAACTTGTAGAGTAATCCTTGATAGATGGTATTATAGTTAGTTTCTTACTTTCTTCCATACACAAGTTGATGTTGACTATTTTCTAAAAAGACTAGAAAAGTTGATATTTTAATAGCAACAACCTGCATGCAATTTTAATTGCAATGCTGAACAACACTCAAAACCATGCCTGTCATATTGCTTTCATTGGAGTACCATGTCGCTAGTGTTCATCAGGAAACGTGGGGTGCTGGTGTCCGAACGCCATGAGCTCGCCAGGTAGGTTGGAACTTGGAAGGGCAGCAACGCATATAGAGGCTGCCGTGCTCCATGCGCGGGTTGTAGGCCCAAATGCGCCCAACGTGTACTGCTGGATTGCTCAAAGAAGGTAACACCTAGGCCATGTGGATTGCTCAAAGCAGCATCTGGCAAGGGGAGTTAGCAGTTTGCCTCACTTTACCCAGACTAGGGGGCCTCACCTAATCACCTTGTTAGTAAAGGCGAGGCCAAATAACATAACTCTCTTGGAAAAGCAAGCAGGAAGCTAGCCAGCGCTGTTGCTGTGTTGCGCTTGTAACCCGGTCCTCCAGTGCATCTCCAAGCGTCTCGAGCTCCGGCAGTGCCTCGGGTACCTCGTCATCGACGTGTGGCCGCTCAGGGCGCCTTTCGAGCTGTGCTACGCCCTGCTGGGACCTTACTGCCTCCTTGCAAACCAATTCTTCCTGCCAAAGGTAATAATAACCTTCTGTCGTCAGTGTACCATCTAGTATTCTTCAGTGACATTTTATTGCAATGGTTCTTCTGAATTTTATCTTCATTGGCAATCAATCATATATATTTGAACACATTGTTCTTTTGTTAGCATTTATTTATGATAAACTATGTTTAAAATGCTAGTGATTGCATCAATCATGAATAAGAATGTATCTTCTTGTGCAGGCGTCAGAGCCGGGTTTCCTCATCCCATTGGCCCTGTTCCTGACCTACAACGCCTACAACCTCGCCGAGTATACTGCCGGCTCTCGGTGCTCGCCTGGTGGAACAATCACCGGATGCAGCGCATCGTCTCGTCCTCCGCCTGGCTGCTCGCCTTCCTCACCGTGGTGCTCAGGACCCTGGGCCTCTCCGAGACGGTGTTCGACGTCACCCGCAAGGAGCAGGGCCAGGGCGCCGCGCCGGACGGTGGCGCCGACCCGGGGCGGTTCACGTTCGACTCGTCGCCGGTGTTCGTCCCGCCGACGGCGCTCACGATGCTGGCCGACGGCGGTTCAGGATGCTGAGACTGAGCGGAGGCCGGAAAAAGCAGAGCAGGGCCCAAGTGATCGACTGACTCAACCACGCAAAAAGGGCAAAAGCCCAGAGCCCCAGTGACGTTGTCCATTCGAAACCATTTTCTGCTGGTTGGTTTCACTCTAGTTTAATCCCACACTGGAGAGCCAGTGAGGCGCCGCCGAGCTGAAATGGGCCGCCGAGTGAGTGGCAGACGTGCCGCATGAAGGCACACTCAGAGCACGAGGACGTAGCTCGTGTGCTGGTGGCACGGTGTGCGTGGCATTCGCACCTAGCATTTCAAAATTGGAATTCGAACATTAACAGCCACCAATCCAGCCGTCAGGCGCGTGACACGTGCGCCCTGCAAACTCTTTTTTTTTCACTTTGTCTATGGTGGTAAAAAAAGGGCATACCCAGTGCCGTAGGCTTCCCGCACTGTGCGGAGCCTGGGGAAGGGTTGTTTTTAAACCCCAAGCCTTACCCACACAAATGTGCAGAGGCCGGGGACTTTGTCTATGGTGGTGTTTGGTTGAAAAAGTCACTAGACTAATTTTAGTCCAAGATTAAATACTTTAGTCCCTATCTGTTTGTTTCTAGGGACTAAAAGGGATTAGAGGTCATGAGTGTACAAAGTATCATATTACCCCTAATCTGTATGCATCCAAGAGGTGGGGACCAGTGGTAGAAGTGGAATAGTAGGCCTCATGTAGACTTTTAGTCTCAAAAAACTCCTCAAGAGGGACTTCTATTTTTTTAGCCCCAACTACCAGTTTAGCCTCAAAAAGTCCCCAACTACCAGTTTAGCCCCAAAAAGTCCCTCATGTTTGGATTTTTAACCGCATAAGTCTCAAAGACTTTTGCATAAGTCCCATAAATCAAACAACCCCTACGTCTGCTATAAATTTTGCTAGCTGCTACAATAAAATCTCTTCTGCGGGCCGGGCACAAACGGGCCTCCCTGAGCCGTAACTACGCGTTTTCGAGTCAGACGAAAAGATGGCCCGGCCAATCCACCGTACCACCAGCATGTCCAGCGTTGTGTTGTTGGTTGGTTGCCAGATGCTCTCCGTCACACACGATTCCAAAAGACATGGATTTCGTTTTGTCCCGTACGGACGGCTGAGAGCGCGTCTCCCCCTGCTCAAAAGAAAACCTGACGACCGTGCAGGCGTGCCCTCGGGCACACGGGCCTCCGGTGGCCGCGCCGCGCAGCATGCCATGGCAAGCGGTCTATCTCCGTGGTCAAAAGACGAGCGCCCACATGTCTGGGCTGCTGTCTAGACCGCGGTGTTGACATCGCGCCTGAGCGCTTGCTGCGTTGAAAGTGTCACCGGGGCTAAGCGCATTTTTTTTAGATTATTTGCTCTAGCACAAAACTAAGGGGACGTTTGGATGGATGGCGAGCTCAGCTCATCAGTCACGTCTGCATACTGAGATGCCTAGCTTTGATTATGGACTGTTGCATTGTATAGGGTTCCTCTGCTTGTAAGCAGTCACGTTTTTTCTTTCAACTAACACAAGATGCATATTATTTGGCAGAGACCATCATCCTCACATTTTCACTTCAAATCAGGAAATTCAGCTGAACTTTTTTTTGCCTAAATTTGGAATAATGTCACGAGCGCCACGTTCCAACTATACAAGTGTACGGTTCTAACTTTTCCTTTTGTTGCGTCAACCTATTCTAGCCGATGAAGTGGAAGTGCTTAGCTTGGCACTGCGTGTACTTGCCGGCCATAGCTCTTCTGAATTTCCTATCCTCTTTTGCAGGCATCAGAACTTGGTTTCATCATCTTATTAACCCCGGGCAGCCCGTTCCGGACCTATAACGTGTACCAACTTCACGGAGCAGAGTACCTGTGAACATAGGCAGATCTCCCCGTGCAGTAGGGCGGGACAGCTGCCCCAGCTACCCCGCGGCGCGAAAACCCCCCTCCCCTCTCTTCCTAGTGCGTTCTGGTGGCTCGAATCAAAGCTCGGGGCAGCGTCCGGACGACTGGACCAATTGCCTGGTAGGACAAGTGCCTTGTCCCTCACCGTGGACCTGATCACCCTCCTGCACGTCTCCGAGTCCGAGACGGTGTTCGATCGAGGTCACCGCAGCCACAGGGACGGAGTGGGAGCGTATGTCCGACGGCGACGCGTCGCGGACCCAGGGCGGCTCACCTTCGACTCGTTGCCCGTCGTGCCAGTCATTTCGTCTTTTTTTTTTTCTCTTTGCTTCTTCCGTGGGCTGGGCCGGCCGGACACAAAACGCATGCTCCCGTCTGAGCGAGTGCTCGATGAGGGAATCAACGTGTACTTACGTCCTGACGCTAGACCTGTTATAGGATAGTGTTCGGTTCGATTGTTTGTTTTCCTAAGAAATTTTTTTTGGACAAGGCAAGTGCTACACACCCATCTTATTCCCAATTAATATGGGCAAACAGATCTTAACTAACGGTTTTGATGATGTGTTTGCTAAGCTAGTTCCCAAAAATAGGAGGTTCACCTTTAGAGTGTCAATAGGGTAGGGCGCCTGGGCCAGCCCCACTGGATTCTTTCCTGTCAATATTTCGGTCCTAGTAATCTCTTGGATCATTGCTTATGCTTTTGAATACACCATTAAGGACCATGCCAACATTGGTGTGCAGAAACATGCTCAAATACATGTGCTTGCAAGCTGCCAACTCAATGGATGGATGTTTGATGGTTGCTCGTAAAACAAACAACCAAGCGTCCTCTTGGATACCGGGTTGCAAGTGTTTGTCTTCGCCTGGACATAAATTCAACAAGAAACAAATTATAAGAGACAATGGATGGAACAAACGAGGGTTGAGAAACAAAATCCAATAATAATGTTCCAATGCAAAAGACAAGCACTACGGGACACAGGCTCTTTGCCGAGTGTCCCAAACACTCGGCAAAAGCCAAATTACACTCGGCAAAAGATTTGCCAAGTGTAGCACTCGGCAAACCCCACACGACGACTGTTGTGACGACGAAGCAGGATTTGCCGAGTGCCTTTTTTCATGCAATTATATCTCAAATTCAATTTATATGAATTAAACTTCTATAATTGTTGTTAAAAATAAAAATTATCAAACGGATCCGAAAATTTACCAAAATTTCACATGAAACAATTTATTTTGTCTATAGATTATACAAAAAGTATTAAAGTCAAACCCTTATTTAATCATCAGTTTGACTCCAAATCTTACAGAATCCTTCACAACTGTTACTATTCTTCTTCGGAGATGCTTCAGATTATAGGCAATATATGTGACAAATTGTGCAAACCTTTTCATTTTTTTATCACAGCATCCACATATGATATCATGAGATCTTGACAAATGTCATGATTTTCAGAGTTTGTTTGTTTTTTTATAGAATTTTAAAATTATTCTAACACGTGTTCGTGGTCATGTTTCGTGAATAAGATGTTCAAAATTTCCTTTCATTTCCCAGATATGGCCTAACATTGGAGTCAATAACATGAATATAATTTTTCCATTCATTTTATTCCACTATTCGTATCACTTGCGGTCCAAATTTGACTTATCCGTATATATTACTTTTAATAAAATAAATTAACTAAATATAGCAAATAGGCCGGGAAATACACTAAATTTTAACATGGAGTACCACGTACCGTATATGGAGAGCAGAAAAAGTTTGGAGGGTAGAAGAGGAAGAAAAAAAATTATTTGCCAAGTGTCAAAGAAAATACACTCGGCAAACCCTTAACTTTGCCGAGTGTAGTAAAATACACTCGGCAAACCCTTGACTTTGCCGAGTGTTTTTGTTTTGCCAGGTGTTTTGTTTTTTTTTACACTCGGCAAATGTGTTGTTTGCCGAGTGCCCGATGGAATGCACTCGGCAAACCACTAGACACTCGGCACTCGGCAAACCCTAAAGATCAAAAGGATGACATGAAGGCCTACACCCTAAAGGTAACACGGTTCTTCCCATGGAAAGGATCAGGACGATCAAAAGGTCGAAACAGGTAGAAAAGTTTTCGACAAGAAAAGAAGATCATTAGACAGAAAAGGGAACAGGAGGGAACGAACTCTAGTCTCGTTAGAGTTAAGCAACATAAAAAATATTCTGTTCAAGCCCAGAGTGTTGGAAGATGCATGCCAATATATATGCACGAATGGATCCTTTTGCTAATAGTTTTTTCTTTGTCGAGGTGACCCCTCATCGCCACCCGTAGTTGCGCCAGCCCCAGGAGTGTCGCCCGAGCTGTAGACTGAGAAGGAAGTCCACTATGTTGATGAAGCTGAAGGTCCCTTCCCGAAGCTGCTGTGGGAGGCGATGCAGGCTATCTCGGCGCCACAAAGAGGCCACGCTTTGAAGCTCGCCGCTATGAGGACCTCGATCGGTCAGAAGGAGTGGCACGTGTCAGCTGTACTCAACGTACCGGACCCTAGGTATGGCACCCGGAGGGAGGTCCATGTGAACTACGACAACGTGCCTAGGAGATCTCTGCAGGCAAGAGTCAGTGAATCTGCCAGGAGAGCTCTCTCGAGGATCTGCCACATCTACAGGCAGGAGCTTGAGTCCTCCCGGTTCAGGTTCTTCCCACGCCACAGTAGGGGTGCGGCCAGTGCTCAGATCTCCAACCAGAGCGGTCACTGCACGTAATGCTCCACGCACGAGTCACTGACTATCCTCCGCTCTCACCGGAGAACATCCCCTAACGATGTAGTCAGGCTCCAGCAGCAGCTCGGCCGTTAGCTCCGACGGGTCGATGGCGTTCGGGTACATGTCTAGCGTGAGCTGCCTCATGTCCCTCACGCCCTTGGCGTAGCTCTCCTTCTTGACCTGCTCTACCTCGGCCATGAGCTCCTCCTTGAGCTCGGCGTTCTTGGCCGCGAATTCCAGCTTCAGCTGGGCGGTCTTGGCGGCGTGCTTGTAACGCCCCAAGTAATGACATACTTGGAGGTTACTACTAAAAACATTAAATTGCACTAAACATTAAAAATTCTAATAAATTTCGGCAGTCCCCTTTGTAAACTCTAACATCCGATGCACACAAGATATAAATATAGCAAAGTGAATATAAAGCTAGTAAATAAACTTGCTCCTCAACCAACACAATCGAATAAATGAATTTTAAGCGACAACCAAACGACCACGCAACAATCCACAACATCAAAAGAATTATTTAGCCTAGGGATTTGTTTAATGAATGGCTAAAGGGTGTGCATGCTCATAATGAAGTGGCTACTTCCATCTCATGCATACTTCATCAGCGGGTACCTAAAAACCAAATAAACACAAGAGTGAGTAGAAATACTCAGCAAGCACAATTCGGAACCGAAAGAGGGACTGTGAGTTCATGAACAATAGAAATCCAAAAGCGATGGAACAACAGTGAAACAGTAGTTTCCGTCTGAAACGGACATCACCTGAAACTTCCTTAGCATTTATCGGTAAAGCTGAATAAGTAGGGCCAGCAATTATTTATAGGAATCTGAATATAAGAACCAAATTGCACAACCGGTGTTTATACAAACCCCCGGTACTTGAATAATATGAAAGACAACACTCGAATCTTGAACATTTGATAGAACTAGAAAATTATGACATGAAGTTTAAAGAAATTGACATATGAAATAAAGATGTTGAATAAACATTGCCCAAGGGCGACAAGAAAGCCATAACATAATCACACATCAAGAGGTTTGTCATTGCACTTGCCTTAACCTTGTTGAGAACCCGGCGCCACACGCTCGCCGCTAGAATTTATCGAACCTGTGGAATAAACTACTCTCAGGAGCTAATTCGTATCGACCAAAAGCCTATATACCCGAAGAAATCCAGAGCTAAAAGCCTAAAACATTAACTCTCATAATTTCTGAAAATACGACTAATTCTCTGAGTTACTCATTGTTTGGCCCATAACTTTTGATTAGCTTAACCAAATGCAGTAGATAAATACATCTTGAACATATACAGAAAGTTTCCTACAACTTTTGTTACAGATCGAAGAAGGAATTCGGCCTCTAAACAAGTCGAAACTATATAATCAGTTTCTGCGCACAACTTTTCTAAAAGGAACAGCGACACAGTTTCGATGATATCTCCTAAACCACTAATTGGAATTAAGTGAAACCAGCGCCATTTGAAAGATAAAAACATCCTTTACAAACTTTCTTACTACCATATGGTCAAATTTAGCACCACAGATGGTCAGTTTTAAAAACCAAGACTCTGCATAGGGAACTGATTACCAATCGTGGCTTCCGAGGTCAGACCCAAACATGGAAGCTAATTCGACTTGCAAGTAGGACAGTACGGATGCTAAGCAAAGTTTAAATCATGACTTTTCTGGAAGTTTGGAGAAAATCCCTAAACGCTAACCTTTTTTCCCCTGATTCAACAATAGCAGCGCTAATCCTCCTCCTGGTTCTCTCACTCCCTTGCCTTGCGTCAGCAATAGCCGCCAGCACCAATCTCCCTGAGTCCCCTTTGCTTGAATCAACAGCAGCAGCGGTAGATGGAGGAAGTGACCGTGTGGAACGGGTGGGAGGAGGTGGCGGCGGAATAGGATTAGGAAAACAGAAGGCTCGACACACTAATATGCTAACATGAAATCTAATAGGAAACTGACGGTCCAAACTTCATCGAATCGCCACATACTCGTCTCATGATCGAATTGGGCATGTGTATATGTATAGTCAAACGGATTCGTTTCGACGAGATCTACGCAATCATGGTCTCTGATCATTCATTCGACCAGTGATTCAAAAAGTCAACTTTAGATCAACTCCCTAATTTTCCAAAAAGAAATAAATAAAATAAAAAATTATTTGAATATTTGGGATATTACAGTGCTGCTGCTTCTGCTTCGCTATCACGGCACGGCGCCGTGCTCTGCCCTGAGCTGCGCGACCTCACCACTGGCCGCGCTCAGGTGACCGATGAGCTGCTCGCGCTCGGCCGCGCACTTCATCTCGAGCCGGGCATGCTCCTCCTTGTCGTTGAGATACTTGTTGTGGAGAGTGGCCGCACGCCGGCGGCGCTGGCGTCGACACGGCGAAGCCTGCGGGCGCCGGCGTCGGAGGGCGCACCGTTCTTGTCGGAGACGGAGCCATGCCCACGGGCGCGGTGGACCCAGCGGAGTGCACGTGCAAGCTCGGCCTCGGCGGCGCCGATGCCGGCATAGCAGAGCTCTGCTGCTGTGGCCGCGGCGCGGCGCTGGGGTCGGCACTCGGCAGGCGCGGCGGCGGGCAGGACAAGGCCGCCGCCGGCGACTTGCGCTTGTTCCGCGCACAGTCTCTGGCCTCGGCAGGGGCCGCGGCTCTGTCCCTGGCTTCCGATTTCACCGCCGCCTGCAGCCGGATTTGGTCGCCGACGGGCATGTCACAGCCTGCCAGGAAGGACATGACATCAACGCTCCCCCTCCGCTTGAGCTCTTGGATTGCCTCGTCCGTGTGAGCTCCACCTTGCGGGCAGCTTCCCTCCTGGGCTTGCCCCGGCCCACTTCACCGGGCACTTCCACTGCATCGCCGCTGGGGCCTCGAGGAAGAAGAACTTGTGTTTCCAGCCCGTCCTTGCGTTCGGGGTTGTTGGCACTCCCCCCACACACAATACCCTCTTTTGTTTGTAGGTGGAGGAAGAAGATGAGAGGAAGAAGAACTAGGAAAAAGCACATAAAGTGGAGCGGTTTAAATCTTGTGAGCTGCAGCTGCTCTCTTCTTTTATAGACACTCTTGGTCAAGGTGAGAATTTACAATGCATGGCTCTATAGTACATTGCAGCCCCTACCTCCTACTGCTACAGCTATCTACTATTACAAGTTACTGCTGCCATATAGTAATATGCAGCTACTACTATATGCTGCAACCATCTGCCACCCAAGTCAAAGGACCAGACATGGCAAAGCACAGTAGCAGGAGCTTCCACTACTGCTCAAACATGATGACAAGTATGAGTATGGGTAATTATCTATCAATTCTTTCCCTAATTGCACTTCTCTTGCTTGATCTACTCAACTCCAATCTTGGTCCTCAACTCTGTGAGTCGAATGCGCCCAAGTAGTTTGGTGAGGATGTCCTCGAGCTGTCTCCACATACTCGAGCCTGATCTATCCACCATCGACGTAATCACGGATGAAGTGATACTTGGTGTCGATGTGCTTGCTTCGGCCGTGGTGGACGGGGTTCTTTGCTAAGGCGATGGCGGACTGGTTGTCCACCAATAGGACGGGTGCCCGAGCTTCTTCTCCGGTGAGCTCTGCCAGCAGCCGCCCCAGCCAAACTCCCTGGCAATATGCCGTCGCCGCCGCAATGTACTCTGCCTCGCAAGTACTCAGTGCGACGACCTTCTGTTTCATCGATTGCTAGGAGATCGGGCACGCCCCAAGGAAGAAGAGCAAACCAGTCGTGCTCCTTCGTCCATCAACGTCGCCCGCCATGTCGCTGTCGCTGAACCCGATCAGCTCCAGCTCTCCTCTGCTCCTCCTTGGGTAGACGAGCCCATAGTTGCGCGTCTCTGCCACATAGCGAAGCAGATGCTTGACCGCAGCAAGGTGATCCTCCCGCGGCTCCGCCATGAACCGGCTCACGTACCCCAAGGCGAACCCAATGTCCGGTCGCGTGTGCGTGATGTAATGCAGTACGCCGACGATGCTCTGGTAGCTCGTGGCGTCCACCAAGGGGGCAATGTTGTCCTTTGACAGCTTCACCTTCTCCTCCATGGGCGTCTGGCATGCCCTGCACTCGCCCAATCCGCTCTGCTCCAATAGCTTCCTCGCGTAGGCACTCTGGCAGAGCGTGATGGCATTCCCGGTCTGCTCCACCTCAATGCCAAGGTAGTAGGTGAGCAGACCAAGGTCTGACATGCGGAACAACGACTTCATCTTCTCCTTGAACGCGTCGATGTCCCGCTGCTCAGCTCCAGTGACGACGGGATCGTCGACGTACACGCCGACGATCACCAGGCCTCCCTTCGACCGCCGTGTGTAGAGGACGTGCTCGGTGGCGCACTTGGTGAAGCCGAGCGACGCGAGGCTGGCGTCGAGCTTGATGTTCTCCGCGTGTGGTGCTTGACTCAGCCTGTACAGGGCCTTGCGCAGGCGGAGCACCCTGTGCTCCTCGCCGGCGATGACAAATCCCGGCGGCTGCTGCACGTACACCTCCTCGGCAAGCTCTCCGTTGAGGAATGCCGATTTCACGTCCAGGTGATGGACCTTCCAGCAACTCACCGCCGCCAGCGCCAACAGCAAGCGCACGGACTCCATGCGCGCCACTGGCGCAAAGACTTCCTCAAAGTCGATGCCCTCGCGCTGCACGAATCCCTTGGCGACGAGGCACGCCTTGTGCCGCACAACCTCGCCGCGCTCGTTCCACTTCACCTTGAACACCCACTTGAGCCCAATTGGATGGCAACCGGCCGGTGGATCCACCAGCTCCCACGTGCAGTTCTCCTCCACCACCGCCATCTCCTCTATCATCGCCGCCCGCCAGCGTGCCTCTTGTTCTGCTGCGGTGAAGTTTGGTGGCTCCTCTGCATTGCCCAGATGCAGCTCGAGGTCGTCCAGCACATGGGCCGCCTGCCCGGGCGGACTCCCCATGCCAACGATGTCATCCACCAGACGGAATCGGAGTGGCTCACCGGGGTAATCGGCATCGATGTTCGGGCAGGCGCTCGGCGGAGGCGTGATGAAGCAAATCGACGAAACAATGCTCGTTACGACAGTGATCGGAGTCCCCTGCCCCGCTCTCGAGGATGTCCCCTGCGCCTTGCTCCAGGGTGCCCCCTGCGATTCGCTCGAGGGTGCCCCCTATGTCATACTTGAGGGTGTCCCCTACGACTCGCTCGAGGGTGTTACTTCCCCTTCATTGTGAGCCAGCTTCCCCGCACCGGAGTACACCATGTACTCGACAGTGAAAGAGCTGCTCAGGCCGCTTGGCGTCGCTTCCCCATCGCCGGACTCCCAGCCCCAGCACGTCGCCTCGTCGAAGACGACTTCGCGGGACACGACCACCTTGCTGCTGGCCGGGTCGTAGAGCCGATAAGTCTTGCTCCCACACTCGTACCCTAGGAACACCATGGGAGTGCTCCTATCTTCCAGCTTGGCGAGGTTGGGCTTCGTCTTCTTCACGTGCCCGACGCAGCCGAATGCCTTGAGGAAGGACACATCCGGCTTCCTCCTGTGCCAGGGCTCGAATGGCGTCGTGCCCTCCAAGCTCTTGGTGGGCGCGTGGTTTAGGATGAACACCACCATGCTCACCGCCTCGCCCCAGAACGCCGGCGGCATCCTCTTGGCCTTGAGCATGCTCCTCGCCATGCCGACCACCGTCTGGTTCCTCCTCTCGACGACGCCGTTCTGCTGAGGCGAGTACGGCACCGTGAGGTGGCGTTCCAAGCCCTGTCCCGCACAGTAGAGGCCGAATTCGATCGAGGTGAACTCGCCACAGCGATCCGTCCGCAGCGCGTGCAGCTTCTTCCCCGTCTCTGTCTCCACCTGCGCCTGGAACTCCTTGATTGCCGCCGGCACCTCATCCTTGCTCGACGGGAGGTGCAGCCACATGAAGTGGCTGCAATCATCCACCAGGAGCAGGAAGTAGCGCTGCCCGCCGTGCGTTGCCGGTGTGATTGGCCCGCAGAGGTCGCCGTGGACGAGCTAGAGGGTATCGCCAGCGCGGTAGCTCGCCTTCTTGGGGAACGGCAGCCTCCTCTGCTTCCCGGCAAGGCAGCTGTCGCACAGCTCGCCGGTATGCTCGATCAGTGGCATCCCTCACACCATGCCTTGCCGCGCCATCCTGGCCAGAGCATCGAAGCTCAAATGGCCAAAGTGCACGTGCCAGCGCCAAGCCGCATCATCGCACCTTGCCGCCAAGCACACCGGGCACGCAATGCGCAGCGCCAAGGTGTAGAGGCGATTCCTGCCGCGCTCGACCTTGGCGAGCAACTTCCGCTCACGGTCCCTGATTCGGAGCACGCAGCCGTCGATCAGCACCTGGCAGCCTCGCTCGTCGAGCTGGCCAATGCTAACAATGTTGCTCCGGAGCTTGGGGATGTAGTACACATCCGTCAGTGCTTTGTGCTCGCCATTCTTGCACTGGAATACGACCGTGCCGCGCCCCTGGATGTCGACGCCGGAGTTGTCCCCGAACTTCACAGTGCCGCCGACTCCGGTGTTGAGTTCGGAGAAGGCCGCGCGGTTCCCGGTCATGTGGTTGCTCGCGCCGGTGTCGAGGTACCACTCCCCCTCTGCCTCCTCCTCCGCCCGCCCGAGGTTGACCTGAGCACGTGGCTTGTCGAGCTCGACGCGCCCGCCGCGGTCCTCTGCCTCGGTGTTGATGGCGCAAACCTATGCCATGAGCAGCACAGGCTCTTCCTCGTCATCCTGGGCGAGGTGCGCCCGCTCCTGGCGTCGCGGCTCCTTGCAGTCGCGGGCCTAGTGCTCGATCTTGCCGCAATTGCAGCAACGATCCTTGTCGGCGGCACGATCTCCGCCGTCCTTGCCGGCGCCCTCCGCCTTCCACCGTGGCTTGCCGCGCCACCTGCCGCGCGTGCCGCCTCCGCCGCCACTGCGCGAAACAGAGGAGCCCTCCCCCTGCTTCCTCTCACGCAGGCGCGCTGCCCACTGCTCCTCCGTGAGCAGTAGCTGGCCGCCGGTGGTCGTGCGGGCGGGGGCCTCCGCGCAGTCCTCGACCGCCTTGAGCCGCCCGGGGACTTCCTCGATCGAGAGCGTGCTCATGTCGAGCAGCGTCTCGATCGAGAGCACAATCTGCGCGAATCACGGCGGCACGGCGTGGAGATACTTCGCCACCGCTTCCTCTTCGCCGATTTTGACGCCGACCTGCGCTAGCTGGCTCACCAGAGATGTGAGCCGTAGTGCGAAGTCCTCGATGGCCTCGCCATCGCGGAACGCGATAGCCTCGTACTCCCGCTGGAGCTGCTGCGCCTTCGCCTTGCGCATGCGGTCGCCGCCGAGCCGCATCGTCTCCAGGCTCTCCCACGCCTCCTTGGCGGAGTCCTTGGTGCCGAGCGGGACAACGTACTCGGTTGGCACCGACTTGAGAATGGCCTCCATGGCCGACTGGTCGTCTTCTTCGTCAGTGGTGCCCATGGTCACCGCCGCCCACAGGCGCCTCGCCTTGAGCATCACCTTCATCAGCACCACCCACTCGCGCGTAGTTCGTGCGAGTGAGCATGGGGTACTGCGAGCCGCCGACGTCCCGCACCATTTCTTCACGACGTACGTCGTCTGGCGCCCACGGCCACGCTCCTGAGAACGCCCGCGCCCATGCTCACGATCCAAGGAAGCCATGGCCACCAAGCTCGAACACTCAAGCTCTGAATACCACTTGTTGGCACTCCCTCACACACACAACACCCTCTTGCTTGCAGGTGGAGGAAGAAGATGAGAGGAAGAAGGACTCAGGAAGAGCACACGAAGTGGAGCTGCTTAAATCTTGTGAGCTGCAGCTGCTCTCCTCTTTTATAGACACTCTTGGTCAAGGTGAGAATTTACAAGGCACGGCTCTATAGTACATTGTAGCCCCTACCTCCTACTACTACAGCTATCTACTATTACAAGTCACTGCTGCCATATAGTAATATGCAGCTACTACTGTATGCTACAACCATCTGCCGCCCAAGTCAAAGGATCAGGCATGGCAAAGCACAGTAGCAGGAGCTCCCACTACTGCTCAAACATGATGACAAGCATGAGCATGAGTAATTATCTATCAAGGGTGCCGGTGAAGAGGCGGCGGCCACCCTTGACATATGGCTGGAAGTGGTGCCACCCCGCCGGCCTGCCGTCGTGCATGTGGGCGCAGATGGTGAAGAAGAACCTGAACGCCGACACGAGCGACTCGACGCCGGCGTCCTCGCAGAGCAGCATGAAGGCCGCCAATCAGGGCCATGAGTTGGGGGTGAGCTGTCTCGGAGCCAGGCGGTAGTGCCGGAGGACCCTCGCGTAGAAGTCATGCAGGGGAAGCGGAGGCCAGCGTCAAGTGCGGCGGCATAGACGCAGATGGTGTTGGAGCCCGGCGGCGGCGTATGGCATGCTGCCCAGCCCGAGCGGTCAGCGCAGGCCGGCCTGAACTCCTTGGGCAACCCGTGCCTGTCGCACAGGGCAAGGAGCATGATCTGGCTGGTGAGTGCGGACGTGGTCCCTGCCGTCGCTTGCCAAAACAAGGGGGTACCAACGGACTCGCCATCGCTGAAGAAGATCTTGGTGGCGTCATCCAGGTCGCCTGCCATGCCGAGGTCCACGACCTCGCTGTCATCGGAGCTGGAGGAGGGCGCGGCCATTGTTGGCGAGTGGTGGTCTGGTTGGAGGAGGCGGCGGCCGTGCGCGTTAAGGTGTGGGAGCAGTGAATGGAGGACTGGTTCTATGAGACTGCAAACATTGGCCTTTGCTATTTTGACATTGGACCCACATTTCATAGACTCAGATGGTCCCACAGTGTCATTCACTAGGAGTGTCAAAATTACGAGTGGTCAATGTTTGCAGTCCTAAAATTGTAATTTTTTCGGTTGTTATATATACAGAGCGAGGTGGCTGGTTGCTCGGACATGGTAAGAATGAATAAAGGAAGCAGTACTTAAAAGGACACTTGAGGGGAGTTGAGAGAAGTAATAAAAAGTAAGTGTTGACTGCTTCAATGAATAAAGGGAGTAGTAATAAAAAGGACTACTTGAGGGGAGTTGAGAGCAGTAATATTTGCCCGTGGTGGGCACCGGTTGGTAGGTACATGGCACAGAGGCCTGTCTCAGTGGGAGTTTCATGGGCACAGTTATCTAGACTGAGAACTAGATAATTGTGCCATATGAGTTTTATGATGATGAAACTCTCCTTACATCTCTTGAAACTCCATCCTTCTCTCTCCTTACCATATTAACAAAATCGACATATTTAATGTCATGAAACCCCCACTGAGACTGGTTAGACGCCCCCCTGCAGCTTCTCTGTGTCTCACAAAGAAACGTAGTATAGAATTAACATGGCAGTTTCCTAAATGTCTGTACGTAATTAGTATGAACATATTAGGTATAATTGGATCTTCTAGACTGAATATATATTGTCAAAATATCAGCCCTATGCATGACACCTAGTGGAACTATTATTAGATTATCATGACTTTTCGTAGGACTACCCTAAAACAAGCTAGCCTAAGTATTCTTGTGCCTCTGCTCAGTCTTGATCAATGTCGATACGTACTTTATTTTTCTCTAAGAACCATTAATATTCAATTTGTCCCCAGGACATCCAAATTAAATTCTAGACAACTTAGTAGGCACAAATATATAAGCTGATTTTGTTCGCAAATAAAAAGAAGCACCATATGCACAATACTGTTCCGTCCTTCCAGGTTTGACTAATGTGCACGAGACGAGGAGGATGCAGATGCCAATAAGTAATGTACAGGGAATAGGTGGCATCAGGAAGGCAAAGTTATTGGATGAGCAGCCATGGATGGACCCTAAAAGCCTCGGTGTAGGACACGCCTTCCACCACTTTATAAGGACACTGCAGGATGGATGGGTACAAGTACAAGACCTTTGATCATTGGTACATGCTGAAATCACCCGTGCCAGATGTTTATGCCGAAGTTATGGTGTACGGCACTCCCAAGTTCTCACAAAACTAATTAACGCTCTAACCCACCAGCTAGCATATTATGGGTCCATATATGTACAATGGTGTTGCCAATTTTTACAGAAACATATGGGGAATACAAAGGAAACTAGAAAGTCTAAAATGCAAGTAGAAGGTATAGATGAAACTGAGGGCTAGGAGTGTGAGGAGGTGGGAAAGAAAATAGCACACAGTAGCCATGATCCTTTTAAGACAAAACACATGTGCATTAGAAGTTTGCAAGATGCAGAGCCATAATACAATGTGTCGTTTAGATCAGCTAGTGCTAATAATAGAAAGCTCATGAAAAGCTCTAGTTCATGAAAAGCTCTCAGTTATTGTAGCTTATAACAAGCTGGAGAACAACCTAGAGGCATTCTAAGGCTCACCATGACGCATACCATTCTTGGTATTTGGCTGAACACTTTCTTCTTTAGCATTTGGATGAACAGGCACGAGATTTTGTCTATATTATTGATAAGGAAGAGTGCTTACACGAGTTTTGATTAGCCAGATTTTTTACAAGCTTTGTAGCTTGTCCCGTGTAGCCATCCGGCCCTGGAGCTATGAAGATCTGATCGTGGCCCATGCTTCATCCTCGGAGAATGGCTCATCAAGGGCCGACAGATCAAGGCCTGCTGTGAAAAGTTGGCAGATCCAAGGAAGTTGCTCAATGTACAGCCGTGCCCAGAATCCCATCAAAATACTCAAACAGAACCTGATGCTTGTCTTATGGAGCCATGACCACCTGGTCTTCGACCACCAATAAATTCTTGTGCTTTCTGAAGCTTACCTGCTTGTGAAACACAGCAGTATTTGCATCCTCATCCTTTAGGTGATGCACTCGTGACCGGAGTCTAACAATCGTCCGCTCAAGGGATACAAGAGTAAGATAGTGTTGTTTTAGCTTACATCTTAACCAATCCTCATCAGCCGACAGAGCTCGGTGGTCTTGTGCCATTTCCAAATGGTGGAGGATGTGTCGGGCCAGTGCTAGTTGTTCCTTGATGTTCCCATTAATTTGTTTCTGACTCCAGGATTGCAGTGCTGTAGTGAGTAGTTTCATCTTGATCGAGATTCGGTCGAGGGGGCAGCAAAGGTTGTACCGGTTCATCCCATGAATGCTGTACTGTTTCAAGAAAATGGTAGTCTCAGCCAAAAACACCTAAAGTGAAATCTTCTTTTTCCCAATAGATCCCCTCACGGAGGCCTGACTCTGCAGCCAAATTTTAAGGGAACAGATCATCCCAATCATTGGTGCACAGCACCGGGTTGAGTTTGATCAGCGTGGGTGAATCCCAACTCATCAAAATGCAGCCACTACTCTGATTTCGGTTCACAAGTGTCTCGGTGCAATTATTAGTTTCGTCAGATTTTTCTACAGATAATGCTAAAGGATTATGTATTGTACATTCTGGATGATGAAGGATCGAGAGTTGAAAACATGATCTTTTGATTGTTGATTTCAGAAGTCAAAATGGTCTGGATGTGTTTTCTGTTCTATTTGTACTGGCCTTTGATGGACTGCTATAACCTCTAAACATACTACGATGCAGCATATATTGCGCTCTTTCATAGCTCTAATAAAATTGTAAAAGTATTTTCTTTAAAACACAAATTAGAAAGAAAAGCTTAACTGTGTATAGCGTAGGTATATAAGAAGAAAAATGAATTTTCCAACCACAATATCAGATATTGATCCCGTTGGACAATGAGATCAATGCTCTCACCAACCTGCAAATAAACTTGCATGATTGCATCGCTGTAGTATATATCTATGTGTACTGAGGGCGTCCCCAATATTACCTTAAGCTAGCATTTGATTTTGTCACCATCTTACTGCACATGTACCACATCACATGGAATGGGATGCGATGGGGAAAATGTAGAGAATTATGCGAGGCGTTCACCTTGAGCAGCATGAAACAATACAACATCTCTTCCATGACTATCCGGTCACACGGATGGTTTGGGCTACGGTGCATGCAGCATGGGGCATCTCCAAACCTCGCACTATATCAAATATGTTTGGAAGCTGGCTCAATGGAATACCAAAACACTACAAACATCTAGTCCTTGTAGGAGCGGCAGCCTTGTGTTGGTTTGTCTGGATCTACAGAAATGTTGTCGGATTTGAGAACAAACATTCTTCTTTTTTATAGGAAATATAATTAACTACGCATTAGCTCCGTACATGAGCTATCCTTCAACAGCTTACTTCCCCGGAGCTGCTTATTATGGCATCTCAATTCTTGGAGCGGGTGGACAAAGATTTTTTTACCCGGCACATGGATGGCGGTTTAGTCTTAGAATTGGCAGTCATTAGTATGTTCTTTTGTGTTTCTGACTTTTTTAGCCTCATATGTGCCATTTGACGGAGGCCGAAAAAGTTTCAAGTCGTTGTATCATGTTGATGTAACCTCTTGAAATCAATAAAGTTTCCCTTATTCAAAACAAATGAAGACTGTTCAACCTCAGAGGGGTTTCTAGCGTATTCTTTATCTTCAACAGCAAGGCGATCGTGTTCGACATGGTCGACTAGCACTATGTAAGCGACAAATGTGACTTCCACTGTCGTTGTTGAACTGAGTTCTTTCATGGACTGTTGGATTCATGTGATTATTGTACAGTTTGTTGTGAAAAGATACAATAGTTTTTTATGGTACACTTGGTGGTTGTCTCTGATGTATATATGAATGGAGATACATTATATGGTCTATATTATGTGTGTTTGCTAGATCAAGATAGATGCCAAATCCTAGCTGTACTCTAGGATGTAGTCGGAAGCAAAAAAGACCTTGCAGGGTCTAGTTCCAAGGTGACGGGAAACAACCAAAGCTCATCACCTTTAAAAATTCTATGTGACGTGTGTTGTTCTATGCCTATCGCTTATGCTCAAATCATAGGTGATGGTCATTGTGTTACGCCCGTCACCTGTATTGGACAAAGATCATGGGCGTAGACTTCATATGGGCGGCCTGGTCACCGAGAAAAGTGACGGTTCTCTATTGAAGTCCGTCACCTATTACGTCACATAGGTGATGGGCTGACAACTGTTACTTTTCTGTTCAAAATAGTGACGCGATAGAGTGACGGGCGCGATTCTCATCACCTTAGAGAGATGATGCCCGTCACTATAGGACTTTCCTTACATAGTGTGGGCTTGCAATGACGTTGGGAGATCAAGTTTCTATCTTACCTTACTTGTTTTGAGTATTCCATCTATGGATGTATATATTAGGAGAAAAATTTGGAGATTGATTGCTGCCATCGTAGACTAATGGCTAGATTTTTTTCTCAATTAACATGCCTAAATGTCTGTATTAATTAGTATGAACATAGATATAATTGAATTTTCTAGATTGAATATCGTCATAACTTTTCATAGGGCTACTCTAAACAATCCTAAGTATTATTGTGCAGTCTTGATCAATATCAGCCTTGTGATATGTGCTTTTTCTCTCTCGGGATTTTTAGTGTTCAATTTGTCCCCAGAACATCCACATTAAATTCTGTCTTGTTCTATGGACAACTTGGTAGGCACAAAGCATCCAATATATACAATTGATTCTATTCACAAAGAAGCACCATAAATTCCGCCCTTCCGGTTTGACTAATAATGTGCACGAAGATGCAGATGCCAATAACTAATATACAGGGAATTGGTGGCGTCAGGAAGGCAAAGTTATTGGATCAGCAGCCATGGATGGACCCTAAAAGCCTAGGTGTAGGATACGCCTTCCACCACTTATAAGGACACTGCTGTATGCATGGGTACATGCTGAAACCATCCGTGCCAGATATTTACGCCCAAGTTATAGGGCAGAGCACTCCCAAGTTATCACAAAACTAATGCTCCTCCAACCCACCAGCATATTGTGACTCTGCATATGTGTAGAATGGTGTCCCGGATTTCTACAGAAACTAACTTATGGGGAATACAAATAGGAAAGTCAAAAATGCTACAAGGTATTGATGAAACTGCAGGCTAGGGAGTGTGAGCTGCTGGCAGGAAAGAAACTAGCTATAGTACAAGGTAGCCATGATCCTTTTAAGATAAGACGTGCATGCATTAGAAGTCGTCTGGCAATGCAACAACCGTCGCGAGATGCAGAGCTGAAATAATGTGTCATTTAGATCAGCTAGAGCTAATAATAATAGAAAGCTCATGAGAAAAGCTCTAGCTCATCCATATACGACCCAGCTTATTATAATTAATCTAATTTTTAACTATCCAATCACAAGCTTTATAGAAAGCTAGAAGCGGGCTCTCTCAGTTATTGCAGCTTGTATCAAGCTGGAGAACAACCTAGAGGCATTCTAAGGCTCAGCATGACACATGCCATTTCTACTATTCGGCTCGACATTTTCTTCTTTAGCATTTGGACGAATAGGCACGAGATTTTGTAGTGTTTGCATGAGTTTTCATTAGCCAGATTTTTTACAAGTGGAGCTTATTTTCGTGTTATTATGGACGCTAGCTATATGCCTTGTGGGACCCCCTCGCATCCTCTTTATTTTTTTTTCTAGCAGGCTGATCGTTGATGTTAAAAGTAATAAATTAACTACCAGAATCTGAATCCTCCGTACGTGTTGATATCATACAACATATCTTTGTGATGTACTAGTACATATAAACTTGATACTGCCACCAATCGCCATTGAGCTGATATATATATATATAGGAAAATTTAATTCTACACTCGCTTGTAGCTACTCCCACATGTGTATCTCATCATATATTACGTATAAAGAGTATGTACATGGAGTATGTGATCATACTTGAACATCTGTGATGATATATACATTAGGTATGTAGTCATACATAAAATATGTGGACATACTTATTTTATATACTAATAATAAGGTATAATCATATATATATATAAAAAATAGGACTGTTTTTCAAAATTTTCATTTATATACCTTTGAAGTATGTTAGAATAAGTATATGAACATACTCAAAGTGATAAATGAGTATGAGAACATATGCATGGTGGTATATTGACGATGTGAGTAGCTATATATATATATATATATATATATATTCCCGCGTACATACAGTCATACACACTGCATGCCATCCATCACTGATATATTAGAGCCATGCATTTGTGCCACCAAACATCCAACTCCTCCGTATATGTAGTAGAGAACTCCAGATCAGCAGTTCTCTTTTCTATATATACATATCAATAATCTATCCTTATTAGTTGCTAGCGCAACATGCAGACAAGAAGAAGCGGAGAAAATAGAGGTTCACTGTTGGGAATTGGAGACGTCGGAGAAGAAGTGATTGCGCCGTAGCATTCCGTTCTGTTCGTACTGCTGCTACAGCCGGTGCTGAAGAGATGCAGGGGACAGCAGCAGGAGGGGTCGCGCCGCGGAGTGCGAATTAACCGGACTGCCGCTCGACATCACGCTCGCTGTTCTAATGCGCTTCTGCCAATCTCTGTGCTCTCATTGTTCCCCTCGACCCCAAACGATGTCCCTCGAGTCCTAGCTGCTGACCTTATTCATACGAGCTCATGCTCATCTCCTTCCAAGGAGGAGCCGTACATGTGTTGCTTGCCGTGCAGCTACACTAGTATTGCCACGTTGTGATAACTTCTTATCAACTGTGCAGAAAATTAAATCAAAAGTCTTATGCTAATTGGCATATATATTGTAAAAAGATAGCACCAGCAACAAAGAACGTTCTATGCTAGGTATAAAGTTAGTGTCGAGTAACATTTATCAAGAGAGTATGTAATGAAGGTTTATTATTATATCCGTATGCATTACTACTGTTGAAAACCTTTATTTTGATGCGGCATCCCCATTTACATTTATATAAGAAGGGAATTTAATAACCATATATGCATAAATGTGTGTGTGTGTAATATATATATATATATACAACCAGAAGTTTAAGACAACGCAAAAGAGAAAAAGAAACAATCGGAATGAAGAGAACTAAAGGACATCCTACATTACCATGTCGACCTGACTTTTAGACAAGGGTTTGTTTGGATGCCCGGCCCGGCCTGGCCTATTTCGAACAACCTTACTGCACGACGCTCGCTAGCTATCTGGCTCCCAGCTTATTTTTTTCCGGCACGTATTTCATTAAGAGAGAAGAAGATTACAGACATAACTTGGTGCTGGCCAAACAGGAGTTGACTTGCACAAGCACACAAAGGACTAACAACAGAGAAAAACTGAAAAAAGGCCAACGAAAACATATGGCCACAGAACTAGCGGAACGACGACCGCAGAACGGAAGAGAAAAGCACACCAACCCGCCGAGACCAACCAAGCGACCTAACATAGATGAACCTACAAAAAGAACAACATCACCGAGGCCGCCGACTGAGACCACAGCAACAACCAGAGGGTGGCCAATTATCCACCAGAAGAAGCAGTCCCACGGCGGCGAAGCATCCGCCGGTGACGACCAATAAGCAGCGCGGCGGCAAAGCATCCACCATCACGACGACGGTAAAGCATCTGTCAAGGTAGTCGCAGCACTAGCAGACCAAGGTGATGATGCGTCAATGGAGCACAGGCAGGTAACACCCAAGACGCCGATCACCATAGGCGTAGAGAAGTCCCAAGACGACGCCCTCAAGAGGGACCACGACGCGCTAGGCGCCAACGTTGCCAGTCCGAGCACCGGACATGGTTTTCACCAGGGAATCAACCTCCATGCCATGGACCATCGAGAGTCGAAAGCACGGATCATCGCAACAGCGGCCGACGCAATGGCGCAGATAGCCCAAGGCAGACCCAAAGAAGGCGGCGGAGACGCGGTGGACAAGACCAGCAGAGGAGGCATGGATGTGTCCCATGACGACGCCCCCAACAGGGACATGACGCCCCAGGCACCATCGCCGTCGGTCCGCGGCACGGACATGGTTTTCACAGGGAGCACAAAAACCCTCCATGCTAGGGCCAGCGGGGGCACACCCGCGGCGGCGAGCGACCGAATGGCGCGGTCACACGGCCACCCGCGGCGCCAAACGCCGGCACAGCCGCGCCTCCGCGGCCTCACGCGGCGACGAGCGCACACGACCATGACCCCCGTAGCCCCCCGCGGCGGCGAGTGGCCACCACGGCCGCCGAGCCACCGGAAGAGAGCCGGCCGGAGAGGGGACAGGGGCGGCGACCCGGCCAGAACCAGCCCACAGACCCCGGATCCGGCGAGGGGGTAACAGGATCTGGCCCCAGCGGCCGGCGGCGGAGCACCCAAGGGCGGCGGTGGCGGCGGTGCCGCGCCCCCACCAGAGCCACCAGGGGCGCAACGCCCCGGGGCAGGCAACGGCAGCGGTGGCGCACCACCACCCGATCCTTGTGGCAGATCCGGCCTCGCGAGGAGCGGATCCGGCAAGGAGAAGGCCGGATCCGGCCTCGGTTGCCGCCAGCGGCGCAGGACACCGAGATTGCAGGCTGGGAGGGGGGGGTCCCGCGGGAGGAGTCCCCGCCGCTGCCATCCTTGAGCATGGTGGACTTCCGCGTGGGCGTTCTCCGGCGGCGGCGAGGTGGAGGGAGGGAGGGAGGAAGGCCCGAAGGGCGGCGGTCCGCCCCGGGTCACCCTGGGGGCGACGCGAGGGGGGGGGGGGGGGGGGGGACGACTCGGTCTGCTCGCTGGCTCCCCGCTTATATATACGATATACTAGTACACCACTACCATATAGCATTGATGTATCCGCCGCCTTGCGCCGGCCACCAGACATCCACAGCTCTCTGTATCAATAGTTAGTCTCTAGCAGTATGCAGAAAAATAAATTGAAAGGGAACCAAATAGAGTTTCACGACTGGGAATTGGAGACATCAGAGAAGTGGTGGCGGGGTAGCCACGTCGACGTAGCTCTTCCTTGCTATCCGCCGGTCCGGTACACACGAGCTTAACATCCCTCGCATGTGTTGCAGCTACGGCCGCAACAGCCAGAAAATGAGAGGATGGAAGAGACAGCAACCAGGTCCAGCACATCGTACGTCAGCATAACGACTTGACTTCAATTCTGGATCACTAAGCTAGTAAGAAGTTGGCTCACAGTCATGTGACGGGGGATGGAACTGTAGAACATAGCGATAGGCTCACGGTATGTCATGTGCTAACTAGTTGGGGAAGCTTTTACTCGATGGAGTCGATGGCATCGCCGGTTCTACTTTCTTACCAACATCGTCTATGCATGTATACACCTATAAGCTCACTGCTCAGTGTAACCTCGTCACTGCCAATACTATGCAGCATTTGCATCTAAATTAAACGTAACCAACCTTGAAGCCAGGGTTGGACGAGCTCAAAACAAACAAGCAGAGCTTGCGTAGAGGTGATGGCCTGCTCACACTTGCAGATAGGGAACCGGAGGCATCGGGAAAGAAGCGACTACACAATAGAGAAAATCTGCTCCTTCTGTGTCCATCCGCTCTGCATTCAGGTTCCATATGTATCGATGTTGAGAGGATCATAGCTAGGTCTCATCGACATTTTCGTGACGTGGTTGTGGTTCTATGCTCAGACATAACGGCGTCCAAGAATTTTCTTATAGATTACATTCACCGTAGTCTTGTGATGAGTGCTTATAAGATTGATTAGAGGACAACAAAGACTTGTCTTGTTGGTGCAAATCATATACAGAATAAATAAGCAAATTGCTTACTAAGGTTGTCATGAATAAGGAAAAGTGGAAGAATCAAACCACCAATTAAAGTGTGGTAACATGGTCCACGCTGAAGCGCATCTAGGCCGATAGATGCATATGGTAAGTTTCAGTGATTAATGACAATCGTATGCGACTAACGTATGTTTCGAAGGAAAAATCAATTACTAGTTAAGTCTCATATGAAATGTGAAAGGAGACCTCTCAATTCAAACAATCATGCGAGCCAAGGACTCGTTATCGAAGATTAAGGACCTTTCTAGTGTCAAGTGTCACAAGAAATGAAGGACACTTGATTTAGTTGAGGTTTTATAGTTTTTAGTTCTTGACCGTACTATTAAGAGGGGTTCTTGAGTTAGTAGCTTAACCGAATTTGAGTTGGTCTTAGAAATCTAGCACACTTACTCAAACTCAGTCCAATATAGCTCAAAGAAGTAAAAACAATGCTTGGAAGAAGAAACAATCGAAAAAAATTAACTCCAAGTCAATTCAGTAGAAAATCAAGAAAATCAGCTGCACCGGTTTAACCGATGCTTAGCCATCGGTGCATCCGAAGCCCATCGGATGAACCGACGCCTCCACGTTGGCTCAATTCTCAGTGCAGAACAGAATCAAGTCAAGAAACCCTATGTCACCTGTTTAACCGATGGTACCAAGACATGCATCGGTCTAATCAACATACTATTGACCAAAGAGGATGTTTCTGTGGAACTCAAACGTGCTTCAGTATCGGTTTAATCGATGTGTCACCAGAGCAAGCCTCGGTGTAATGACGGAGGCCTGTGCACAGTGTCAGACTTCAATGGCTACTATTTGGATGCAGAGAGACCGGTTTAACTGACGCCTACCATCGGTTAAACCAATAGTCACGACTTTTGTGCAGTTGGTGTGTAACGGCTATGGGGCCTTCTCCACTTTATATAAGTCGACCTCCGGACTTATTTATGATGCTTTGACGCATTGAATATCCGAGGCTACTCAAGAGAAGAGAAGGGAGTGTTTTGAACTATGAGATGAAGATCTAGAGCTTGAAATTGATCCCAACTTTTAAACAAGGGTTTGTTTGGATGCCCGGCCCGGCCTAGTTCCAACAACCTTTCACGACGCTAGCTATATATCTAGCTTCCCGCTTATATATATACAATATACTAGTATACCACTACCATATAGCATCGATGTATCCTCCCAGTTGTGCCGGCCACAAGACATCCAGTTCTCTGTATCAATAGTTAAGTCTAGCAGTATGCAGGAAACATAAAAGGGGACGAAATAGAGTTTCACGAGTGGGAATTGGAGACGTCAGAGAACTGGATACGAGGTAGCCACATCGATGTCGCTCTTCCTTGCGGTTCGCCTGTCCAGCACATCTTACGTCAGCTTACCAACTTGACTTCAGTTCTAGATCAAGTAGCTAGTAAGTAACAGATAGGCTCACAATCATGTGATTGGGACTGCAACTGTTGTAGAACGTAGCGATAGGCTTAGGGGCGAAGGTAGGGCAAACATGAGAATGATGCACCATTAGCACTAGCTTGCTCTAAGGATGCATAGATTCTAATTTAGAGAATACATAAATGGTGAAAATTTAATTGTACCAAGTACTTTTTATTTTTTTCCGTGAGTGCATTGGCACCCACTACTTTCTATTTGGCTTCACCCCTAGATAGGCTCAAAGTCATGTGGTTGGTTCCCGTATCTACTTTCTTACGAACATCTATGTACACCTATAAGAGCAACTCCAGCACGCTGACTAAATAGGCTGCCATCTCCATATTTGCTCGGTGTGGATGCAAAAAATTGATCTCCAGCAGGCCTTCCAAATGGGCTTTCATTTTAGTAGGCCTTCAAAATTTCTCAGCCCACCCCCCAAATTTGGTGCCCCTCTATTTGGTCTGCCAACTGTGGGTCCCACTTTTTTTTCCTTTCCTTCTTCCCTGCCTGCGCTCGATCCGCCGGCAGAAATCATCCGTGCCAGATATTTACGCCCACGTTGGTATAGTGCAGGGCACTCCCAAGTTATCACAAAACAAATGCTCCTCCAACCCACCAGCATATATATTATGACTCTGCATATGTAGAATGGTTTCCAGGATTTCTAATGTCACACCCGGTTTTAAGGACAAAACCGAATGCATATCTATATGTATGCTAGGATCAAGTTTCATACATATAAAGACATTATAAGTGAATAATCAGTAACAGTATCACGTAAAGAAGAAAAACAACAATTAAAGACTATCAGAGTTATACAGCTTATCCTGGAAATGAAGGCTTCAAACTTCACAGGCAATCGACTGGGGGTTGCGTACGCCTAGAACTCAGCATCATCTTCAAAAGACTTCCAAACCCTTTTCCTTCTGAGCAACAGAAAGTAAGGGTGAGTACACTTATGGTTGGTACTCCGCAATGCCACAAGAAATAACCAGAATGTGATTTATATCCATCTTTAAGTTCATTAATCATGTGAGGGTCCAAGCCGCTCGTGACCGTGAGCACGGCTGATATATCAATTTTACACTCTGCAGAGGTTGTACACTTTCACCACAATTCGCGTAAAAGTTCTGAAGAACTTTGAACCCAACCACGCAATGTGATAGCTAGGCACAATACCACACTTCCGAGGTGTGATTGCATAGGGACGCTACGAGGCCTTTACAAAGATTCCCTAACCTATGACAATCCGCTAAGGTTTCAAGCCAAAGCGGTCATAACACTGTCCTAATGAGGTGGTACCTTGCCAAAGGACCATTAAACAATACCAATTGCCCAAAGAGGACCGAGCTATACCCCGTCGATGCATCCCCTCTTGCCCTTTCGGTAAGATTGTCACAAGCTAGAGTCTCTAATTAATCAGCCAAGATCAGGGCCATATAGTATTGTGGTTGTACTGTTTTCTTGGGTGGTTCTCCATGTTCCAATTAAATCATAATACTCTTGTAAATAAGCATAGAAAGAAAGATGGTTAGGGTCACTTGACTTTCTCCAACGAAAAGCTACTCTTACTACTCTTTCACTATTGCTCACTTGGAACTCTTGATCTTCAATCTTCAAACAGCGATCCTTCTACTTGGAGCAAACATCGAGCAACCATACAAAGCAAACAACAAGATACAAGTAAGAACAATACACAAAACAAAAGAAAAGATTTAAAAGAGCGCACTAAAGGATAGGGCTTGCTGCTACGGTTACGAGGGCGCAAGAAACATGGAAAACGAAACTAAAACGGCGATTCTATAGACTAAACGGTGCTTCAGGGATCTAGTCGCGATTAACTATAGAGTTGAAGACTAGCGGGAAAGATTTGCAAGACACAGCAAACTATGCTCACAGAGGATAACAAGGTCATAAAGCTATCACACACATTGCAAGGATCACATGAGCGCGAGAATCGATGAAAACGGAGTTAAAACGAAGAAGTTATGGCTAAAACAAGGTTCTAAGGACTTGTTTGCGATAGATTTGAACTTCCAGGGGCTAGCTCTAATGAAACCAGGGGCTAAAACCTAATTAAACCCTATACACAGGGGCTAACAAGCAAAAACAAGGTCCAGGGACGGCAGGTCCTATTTCTGAGAAAGACAGGGCCTAAAACAGAAAAGAAAGGACCTTTTTGCAATTATTTTTGAACTGCAGTGTAGTACGGGTTGATTTTGCTAAAACCTAGGGCTCTTTTGCAAAAGTGTAGAGGCGGCTTAGATCCGGCTCGGTTCTGGTGGATCGGATCCGTTGGATCTCGATCCAACGGCTGAAGCGGGGCGAGACGGCTCGATGCTCGGCTCGGGCTCAGCCACGGCTCAGCTCTCGGCTCTAGACACAAGCGGTGGCTGGAGGCTCGGCGGATCGGTTCGGGACAGCTCAGGGGCAGGGTGAGCGGCGCGGGGCACCGGCGGTCGGAGGCACGCGGCGGCGGGTCGCCGGAGTTTACCGTTTTTGGTGTTCCGAGGCTCGGATTTAGGCGCGGCTTGACCTGGGAGCATGCGGGGGCGAAGGCGAACCCAATATAGGGTTTCGGGTGGGGCCTAGGCAGGCGGAGCAAGGCACACGGCGACGGCGCGGCGGAGCAAAGCTCCGGCGAGCTAATCCCGGCGAAGGAGAGCGCGAGAGAGAGGGAAAAGAGGTCAGCGAGCCTCACTACCTCTATGCGAATCTCCTGGAAGACTTGACCGGCGAAGAGCGGCGGCGAAGAGACAGTTCGGCGGAGGTCAGAGCTCGAGCTTGTTAATGGCGGCAGCGCTAGGGTTTCGCGAGGGCGAGGCAACTGCGGCTCGGTTGGATGGGTTCAAGGGGTGCGGGCGGCGCCTTTTTATAGGCCGGGACCGAGACCCTTGGCGTGCGTGCCAAGGCAGGCAGGCGCGGCGCGGGCTCGGGATGCGGGCGGACTCGGGAGAGTCCCAGTCTTGCCCGACGCGGGGAGGGAGACGAGCCTGGCGGTTGGGACCCGCCTGGCAGTGAGAGGGAGAGGGAGAGGGCGCCGGGTTGGGCGAGAAAGGGGGAAACGGGCCGGATGTTGGGTTGGGCTGTAGGAAGAGAAAAAGGAAAAGAAAAGAGGAGGGGGTTTGGGTTGGGCCGAAAACTAAAGGAGAAAAGGAAAGGGTTTTCTATTTTCAAACTAGAGTCAAACAAATTGAGTTTAAATTCAAACTCAAACGAATTCGAATTCAAACTAAACAACAACAATAAAACAATGCAATTCAGCATGAGTGCAACACAAATAGAGCAAACTTATTTAAATTTTAAAAAGCAACCAATATACATTTTCTTTTATACTAAATTCCATGTGAAGAAAATAAATGTTGAGAAAATTTTAAAATTATGATAAAATTATTGTTTCATTTTTAATTTTAATCATATCCTGAAATTCAAAAATTTCAGGGTGTGACACTAACTTATGGGGAATACAAATAGGAAAGTCAAAAATGCTACAAGGTATTGATGAAACTGCAGGCTATAGGGAGTGTGCGCTGGCAGGAAAGAAACTAGCTATAGTACAAGGAAGCCATGATCCTTTTAAGATAAGACACATGTGCATGCATTAGAAGTTGTCTGGCAATGCAACTACCGTCGCGATATGCAGAGCTGAAACAATGTGTCATTTAGATCAGCTAGAGCTAATAATAGAAAGCTCATGAAAAAAGCTCTAGCTCATCCATACGACCCAGCTTATTATTTATAATTAATCTTATTTTTAACTATCCAATCACAAGATTCATCCTCGGAGAATTGCCCATGCTTCATCCTGAGAGAATGGCTCATCAAGGGCCGACAGATCAAGGCCTGCTGTGAAAAGTTGGTAGATCCAAGGAAGTTGCTCAATGTACAGCCGTGCCCAGAATCCCATCAAAATACTCAAACAGAACCTGATGCTTGTCTTATGGAGCCATGACCACCTGGTCTTCGACCACCAATTTGGAGATAAAATTCTACTCTTCAAAATGCACCCACTACTCTGATTTCGGTTCAAAAGTGTCTCGGTGGAATTATTAGTTTTGTCAGATTTTTCTACAGATAATGCTGGAGAATTATGTATTGTACATTCTGGATGATGAAGGATCGAGAGTTGAAAACATGATCTTTTGATTGTTGATTTCAGAAGTCAAAATGGTCTGGATGTGTTTTCTGTTCTATTTGTACTGACCTTTGATGGACTGCTATAACCTCTAAACATAGTACAATGCAGCATATATTGCGCTCTTTCAGAGCACTAATAAAGATGTAAAAGTAGTTTCTTTAAAAGCTTAACTGTGTATAGCGTAGTGTCACACCCTGAAATTTTTGAATTTCATGATGTGATTAAAATTAAAAATAAAACAACAATTTTCCCATAATTCTAATTTTTTTTCAAATATTTATTTTCGTTGCAGGGAATTTAGTATAAAGAAAATAATCATTTGAATTTTAAATTAAATGAGGTTGTTTGTTGGTTATGCATTCATGTTGTCCTTGCATAGTTTTATTATTTGTTGTTCAGTTTGAATTTGAATTCTTGAATTCGAATTTGAATTGAATGTGTTGAATCCTTTCAAAAATAGAAAAGCCTTTCCTTTACCCCCTTCCTCTTTTCAGCCCAGCCGGCCCATCTCCCCTTTCTCCATCTCCTTTTTTTTCTTTCCCCGCGGCCCAAAAGTCCCACCGCCGGCCCAGTTCCCCCTCCCCGCCCCAGCTCGCGCCCCACTCTCCCCCTCATTCTTTCGCTGACACGCAGGACCCGCTCGTCAGGGCCTTCTTCCTCCTCCCGTGGGCGAGCAGGACTCCACCGAATCCGACTCCGCGCCGCACACTTGCCCCTAGTGCAAACCGCGCTCGAATCGAGCACCGGAGGACCAAATTTGGTCTACGCCGGCGAGGCGCCGTCGCCCCTAGCTCGCCGCCGGTCGCTTGCGCCGCCGCCAGCCGCACCAACCCGTCCTGGCCGTTAGATCGCGATCGGACGGCCACAATTAGGTCCAATCCAAGTCAACTAAACCTATACCGGTCAACCAAGGTACGTTTTGCAAAAGAGCCCCTCAGTTTATTCAAAATCAACTCGCCGTCCTGCTCTGTTCAAAAATATTTCTGTTTAAGTCCTTTTATCTGCAGAAAGAACCCTGATCTTTTCTGAAATAGAACCCGCCATCCCTGAGCTGGAGTTTTGCATGCTAACCCCCAAGTTTAGAGTTTAATTATGTTTAGGTCCCTGGTTTCTTTAGATCTAGCCCCTGAAAGCTATGTTATCTTCATAAATAAGCCCCTAGAATCCTATTTTAGCCATAACTTCTTCATTTTAGCTCCGTTTTTATCGATTATTGCGCTCACGTGATCCTTGTGACGTGTGAAATAGCTTTATCACCTTGTTATCCCTTGTGAGCACACTTTACTGTGCCTCGCAAATACTTTTTGCTAGCCCTTTGTGTCCGTAGTTAATCGCGACTAGATCCCTGAAGCACCGTTTAGTCTATACAATCGCCGTTTTAGTTCAATTTTCTGTGTTTCTTGCGCTTTCGTAACCGTAGCAGCGACCCCTATCCTTTAGTACGTTCTTTTAAAGCCTTTCTTTGTTTTGGTGTATTGTTCTTAGTTGTATCATTTGTTTGTTGCTTTGTATGTTTGCCCGAAGATTGTTCCGAGTAGAAGGATCATCGTTCGAAGCTTGAAGATCAAGTTTTCCTTGCGAACAAGAGCTAAAGAGCAGTAAGAGTAGCTTTTCGTTGGAGAAAGGCAAGTGACCCTAACCATCTTTCTATCTATGCTTATTTACAAGAGTATTATGATGATTTAATTGGAACATGGAGAACCACCCAAGAAAACCGTACAACCACAATACTACATGGCTCTGGTCTTGGCTGATTAATTAGAGACTTTAGCTTGTGACAGTCTTACCAAAAGGGCAAGAGGGGATGCATTGATGGGGTATAGCTCGGTCCTCTTGGGGCAATTGGTATTGTTTAATGGTCCTTTGGCAAGGTACCACCTCATTAGGACAGTGTTATGACCACTTTGGCTTGAAACCTTAGCGGATTGTCACGGGTTAGGGAATCTTTGTAAAGGCTTCGTAGCGTCCCTATGCAATCACACCTCTGAAGTGTGATATTGTGCCTAGCTAGCACATTGCGTGGTTGGGTTCAAAGTTCTTTGGAACTTTTACGCGAATTGTGGTGAAAGTGTACAACCTCTGCAGAATTAAAACTAACTGGTTAGCCGTGCTCACGGTCAAGAGCGGCTTGGACCCTCACATGATTAATAAACTTAAAGATGGATATAAATCACATTCTGGTTATTTCTTGTGGCCTTGCTGAGTACCAACCATAAGTGTACTCACCCTTACTTACTGCTGCTCAGAAGAAGAAGGTGTATAAATATTTCTGAAGATGTTGCTGAGTTCTAGGCATACGTAACCCCCAGTCGATTGCCTGTGAAGTTGAAGCCATCATTTCCAGGATAAGCTGTATAACTCTGATAATCTTTTAATTATTGCTTTTACGTGATACTGTTACTGATTATTCACTTATAATGTCTCTATATGTATGAAACTTGATCCTAGCATACATATAGATATGCATTCGGTTTTGTCCTTAAAACCGGGTGTGACAGAAGTGGTATCAGAGCTATATCGACTTTAGGACGTAAGCCTAATTAGCAATGGTCGTTTTCTAAGGTTTCTTTTGATATAAAATCTATTCCTGCTTGTTCTTTGACCCCTCCGTTGAATATTCTCTCTCCTTAACTATTTTCTTTTCTCAATCAACCTTGACAATCTTTTTCTCACCTATCTATCTTATCATTTGCACTTTCTCATTTGCAAATGTAAAAAAATCTTAAACTTTCTATTGACCTATTGTCCTCTTGATAAATTTTCTTTTTGATAATCAATTCTTGGTCAATTACCCTTTGTTGTTTCTCAACACCCTCAATCCTTCCATTTATTCTTCTCTCTCCTGGACACTCCTTGATTTTCTTAAAAAATTATCTTTGTTGATATATCTTTCTTTTCTTTATCAAGCTTTCTCCGTTGAGCCTCTCCTCTTCTTTCCAAATAAATATCGTTTTGAATTCATCTCTTAACTTGGATTTCAATTTATCTCTTCTGATTCAAAGTTGTTTAGATTATCCGTGCCACATATCCTAATGCCCGTCCAAGTCATATGAAGGTTTGAGCTGCCAGTTCATCATGAGGAGTCCAGTTGAAGCGATTGGAAATTGTACCGCTTACCCACATTCTTGCTCAAGTTGGATGAAGGATTCAGAGCTCCACCAAAGAATCAAGCCTGAGCGAGATTATGACACTCCCACTACAATCACGAAGGTGGAGTCAACGCTGGACAAATTGAAGGAGTCACGTGTCATCAACAACGAAGTTGGAAGATATAACCATGCTTAGGATGATCCCTTCTAACTCAATTAATAACGTGTAGCATCGCTCCTTGACTATGTGTTGTCTGGTGGAATTCTGTGTTTACGTGATGATGTTTGTCTTTATGACCTTGTCTGATTCACTTCTTTGTAATGATTGTTGGTGTATTGTGGGTCTTCTACCTACAATGACATCAGTTGCCTAGATGGGTTCTTCTTTTATACCTCTCCCTCCTTGCTATCCTCTGTCTTTCTACCTAATCCTTTGGATGTCAAGAAGGAAGTTTATGACAACGCTGACAGCAATAGTAGAAACCTCCAAGCATCTGAAGCGGTTAACAGATGAAGCAAGTTGAAGCCAAGAATGACTTCTTTTCCTTTCTGTTACTCTAGATGGCAAGTCCCAACATAAATCGAGAAGATAGAGCCAATAAAGAAGACCTCAACGTTCCAGCACAAACTCAGAGGCCACAAGTAATGGCTCCAATCATGGTCGATACCTGACAACATGTTTGAAAGGATCGATGGACCAAGAGGGGGGTGAATTGGGCCTTTTTCAATTTCTAAAACACAATTAAGCAACCTTAACATATGCAATGCTAGTAAGGCACCAATTCACCAACCGAATAACTAAGCTACGTACACAAGCTATGAGAGATAAAACGAGAAGTAAAGCCTAGCAAGGTAGAGCTAAGTTATAATCTCTAAGTCAAGCACATGAATAAATTGCATGAAAGAAAATGCTTGAATAAAGAGAGTGAACAAGAGACGACCGGATTTTTTCCCGTGGTATCGATGTGTTGGCACACACCCCTAATCCACGTTGTGACACTCAAAGAGTCATGTCACCTCCCAAGTCACCGAGACGAGGGCGCTCACTAAGAGTCTCCGTTCACCATCCCGGCGTGGTGGAGATCAAGCCACGTACAATCTTCTTCTCCGGGCTCCCACAATCCTTGGCAAGCTCCGCGAGAAACACCTCGATCACCAAGATCGCCTAGGTGATGCCAATCACCAAGAGTAACAAGCTAAGGCCTTCACTTGAGCAAGAACCGATCACCAAGAATGGATGCACACAAGCTTCTCTCTACTCAAGTCCTTAATCTTGCTTCTTGATTGATTGAATGAACAAGTATGTGAAAGATGAATCTCAAAGGTGGCTCTTGACTATATTATGAGTGTTTGGATGTTGCCTGGTGTCAAGAGTGGCAAAATGACCCATTGGAGGGGTATATATAGGCAGCTCACACGGATAGAGCCGTTGGAGAAAAAGCTGCCAGAAAACTGCGTAGCGCCGGTTAATCCGACGTACCTCCAATAGTCATCGTCGGTTTAACCGATGAATGTAAACTGCCCCTTCTGAAAACTAGCCGTTACAACTTGGGCAGATTAACCGATGTATCATCGGTTTAACCAGTGAGTGTAGTTGTCCACTGATCAACTGAAAAACCAAGTCTCTGAACAACTGCACCGACGTTAACTCAAAACCATCGTCGGTTTAACCGGTGAGTACAACTTCAAAAATCCATAGAAAAACCATCTCACTGGTCAATTGCACCGACGTCTCATTTCAAATAGCGTCGGTTTAACCGGTGTATAGAACTTGAATTACCCTGGAAAAACCAACTCTGGACTAATGCACCGACGTTAAATTCAAACACGTCAGTTTAACCGGTGTATTGACTTGTCCAGACTCTGCTGACTTCGTTTAACTGACGTATATAAAAGGGAGAGCGTCGGTTAAACCGGTGTTAACGACTTTTTCTGATTTTGCCTTTTCTGATTTGAGTCTTGAATGAAATCCAAATATTCTTGAGATATAAGTTGAAAGCCACTTATTTGAACTTCTAGGAACCTGAGTGACCATAGTGTGCATCCATTTTTGATTGACCATGTCCATGCTCAAGTTACTTGGCCTTAACCCCTCTTAATAGTGCGATCACTACAAAACTATAAAACCTATACTAACCTAAGTGTCCTTCTCAACCTTGTGACACTTAGGACTAGAAAGATCCTTAGTCTTGACATATATTAGAGTTGAAAACCGAGATCGCCTTTTTGGATAATGAAATTTAGGTGCCTCTTTTGACATATGACCAAATGAGCGATAATGATCTGTTAAGCTGCACAAACTCATTAGTCACAATAATGGTTGTCATTAATCACCGAAATATACCTTGAGGGCCTAGATGCTTACAATCTCCCCATTTTTGGTGATTGATGATGACACAAACATAAATGACGAGAGAGCGAGAAAGATAATACAAGAATAAACACAAGCAAACTCGAAAAAGGACCAAAAGAGCTCAACGGCTCAAACGAAATCCATAGATATGTCTCAAACCACAGCATACTCAAGCGACAAATGTACATATCCATGAACTAACACCAAATGTGATACAAAGCATCAAGGTCCTGATAACTACGAGCTCTCTCTAACTCTACCCTCCCCCTGACTTTGACTCTCCCCCCCTTTGGCATCAAAGTACCAAAAAGGCGAGCTACTGATCCGGCTGTCGTGGCACGACAAGGAAGCGGTCCGGGTCGTCATCGTCGTCGTCAGACGGTGAACCCTCGGTGACAGACGGGAGCTGCTGGTCAGTACTGCCTGCTGGATCTGAACTGACTGGGGGTGTAGCTGTGGTAGAGGCTCTCGTGCTAGCACTGCCTAGGAGAGGATCCGTAGAAGTCGTAACCAGGCCAGCAGAAGAAGTGTCAACGTCTGAAGTCGTGACTGCTGATGCTGCCGGCTGCGTCGACTGTGGTAGTAGGGACTCCTCTCGTGCTCCCCCTGAAAGTAGTGTTTGTGGAACAACGGGGAGAGCGACTATCGACGGTGAGTCCTAGAAGAGTGTGGTCGCTGGCAATGGCGAGAAAAGCGGACGACCGGCAGACCCAAGAAGTGCTGACATCGAGAACGTGGTCTCTGGTGTCGTCGAGAGAGCAGGAGCTGCAGTAGTAACTGGAGGAGGGGCTGGTGTGGCTGTAAGATGAGGTGCTACAACACCCTGAAGTCCTGGCTGCTGCGGGGCGAGTCCGGTGTGAGAGTAAAGCTGTGAGATCACCCCGAACATCGCCATCATGCCCTGCTGCATCTGCTGGAACTGAGCATCTGTCCTCTGAGAGACTCTATCAATAAGCCCGACAAAACGCTCCTCGGTCGCAGCCCGCTCTCGGGCGGCCTCCCTCTGTATAGCAGCAAGCTGAGCCTCATGGGCTCTCCTGGCCTCCTCCTGTGCAAGCCGGTCCTCTCTCTACTGAGTCACGAGCTGTTGTAGAAGAGAGGTGAGCTCGGACGGCTAAGTCACCTGAGACTCTGTAACTGTAGCTGCTGCCGGTGACTCTGGGGCTGGCTCTCTGGACCCCCCTGCCTCATGGTCGTGACTAGCTGGGGCTGCTGCAGGGAAGTACTCGACGTCCTCGGAGGAGTCTAACTCAAGCTCAGACCAGTATATCTCATCGTCTCCTCCGGGAAGCTAGGCCTCGGCAGCTAGCAGTGCCTCATCCTCTTGTGCCACTCAGGCCTGTGCCTCTGGGGACAACTGAGCCATGGCAGCTCTCTCGGCCTGTCTGCCTCTCCTCCGGTCCTGTGGTGCTGTCGGACGGTAAACTGGGAACCGGGGAGCCTCGTCGTGATGGTAAGGAGTGCTGATGGGTGACTCTGCTGGCACAATCATAGAACATATATAGCTGATCCAGTGTGCATATGGAAACTGTCGCACCACACCCATCCCGTCTGTGATCACATCCTCTATCTCAGCCAAAATAAAGTCAACTATGTCAAACGGCTCGTGAGTGAGGATGTGTAGAAACAGGAGCTGCTGCAGACCTGTAAACCCCTCTGGGTAGCCACTCCTCGGTAGCAAAGCCCTCCGGAGTGCCATGTGTACTGCGTATGCCTCTGGGGTCAGCAGGCTGGGAACCTTGGCGTAGGAGGCAGGGAACGGCTGGCGGAAGCACTGAGAGATCGCCTCGTGAGAAGGTGCAATCCCGCCAATCATCGCCCTGCAGGGTGGGTCTGAGTCCCCGTAAACCATCTCGTGCAGGGAGACGTCAACCAAGTCAACTCCGAGAATCCCTGCTAAAGTCGCTCTGGACAGACCAAAAATCTGGCCTCCAAACACGAAGTGTACTGCTCTGCGGTCTGGAGCTATCCAAGCTGTGGCATAGAACACTCTAACCCAGTCCTCTATGTATCTGTTCTGCTCTATCTGGAGTAACCTGGGCAGGCCCCTGAAGTGAGCGAAGTGCTCTCTGACGTCTGCTCCCCCTGCAGCTGTCCTCAGTGACACCCAGTCAAGCACTCTGTGCGGGAAAATCCTATGGCCCCGCCTCTGGTAGGTCTCGTAGAAACTGGCCTGTAGGAGCATCCAGAACCTATGGTCGACCCGGCTGTCACGGGTCACAGGGAACCAGTCCTCCTCCTGAACACTCCACCTGAGCCTCTTGACCTTCGCCGCATTGGCCTTGGTCAAGTTCTGGAGCAGCACACCTGGCTCTAGACGCACAACAGTGTCCATACGGAACACTGCGCGCTCGGCCGCTAGGGCCTCGGCTCTACGAGCTGCTGCTGCGGACCTGCGAGGCTCCTGTGGCAGGTGACCTCCTCGCGTCCTCGGTCCAGTGCGACGCTCGGTCGTCGGAGAAGACTCTCCTGCTGGGGACGTCTGCCGAGTGCGGCCAGAACGTCATAGAGTGGTGACTCCTGTGTTCCCTGCCCCTGCGACTGCTCATACTGCTCTGCCTCTGAATCTGCCTCTGACTCTATAGCTGTATCTGAATGATCTGACTCTGCTACTGCTGCCTCAGCCGTGGCTCTGGTAGCCCTGGCACCTCTAACTCGGCCCATACCTCGGCCTCTGCCCCTGCCCCTGGCTGGCGGATCCCTGATCGCGAACGGGCGAGCACGGCCTGACGCCTGCTCCTCGGCGGCCTTGGCCACCATCTCGGCCCTCTCGGCCTCTCTCTCTCTGCACGAGTCCGCTTGCGAGCGGGCTTCTCGACCACGACCTCCTTCCCCTTTCTCTTCTCGCGTCCCATCTCGAATAGGCAAAAGATCGAGCACCTGGTGAGCGCGAAGCGGCTGCGGCTGTGGTGTGGAGGTACTGCTGCGTGGATGGCGCGGAGCGCGTGGCAGTGATGCGTTGCGGAGGCGCTAGGTGGTGGCGCGGAGTAGCAGTGCTGGTGGCGGCGGTGGCGGCGCGGAGCGGCGCTGGCGCAAGGCGGCGGCGGTGCGGCGCGGTGGCGGTTGTGCGCGCGGGGCGGCGCAGAAAGCGCGCGGGCGGCATAAGGCGGCGGCGCGGGCATGCGAGGACGGCGAGAGCCTGCAGTGGCGGCGTACGGCGGCGGCGAGGTAGAACGGCGGCGGCGCGGGCGAGTCGGGTACGGGAGCGGAGCGGCGGCGGCGAGAAGAAAAGACTGAGGAAAAACAGAGGCCGCGGGCAAGGGATATATGACAGGTGGGCCCCGCATTTTTCCTTAACGCCGGTTAAACCGATGACTAGGTTTAGAACACTGGTCGATTGCATCGGTGCAGTTCACCCGTGACTCCAGCAAAATATCATCTGAGCGCCGGTTGATCCGACGTAATGCTTTTTGAACTCGCCGGTTGATTGAAGGGATCACCGGTTGATTGGCAGGTCAGATCTGTGTTACGTTCACCGGTTGATCCGATGCTATCACTTTTGTTTACGCCGGTTGAACGCCTGAAACTGACTGAGCTGAGGCACACTTTAGTGACGCCGGTTAAACCGATGGGTATATATCCGTTGAGCATCGGTTTAACCGGTGGACCCAAAAACCTTCTCTCAGCTTACACTTCTATGCTAAGTCCAATAAACTTATAAGATTCAAATAAACTCAAGTTAATGGACTTGCATAGGAGACTTACCCCTAAAAATAAATAGGATAGCACACTAGCTTAAATATTTTTCTATTAGAAACCAAGGAAAAGCAGCAAAGCGAGACAAAGCGCCAAATAAAATGTATGAGCCTTGTCATAGGAATATTGAAGATAGAGAGCTTCAAACTCTTTATGACATGACTCACTAGGCAATAACGCACCTAACACTTTGCTCTTTTCACTTTTCATGAATTAAGATCTTGTATATGAAACAAGTCTTATTTTCATCAAGTGATCTCCTTTGTGACCCTTACGCATGCAATGATAATGCAAACTACAACCACATGCGAAAGTAAGATAAACATGAAGTGCACATCTATATGACAAGAAATGCATAGCAAGAATTTAAATTCTACTTGTCAAGTTTGAACCCACGGGAAGCTTCTTCATGATGAGTCTTTCTACAAGCCTAGAGGAAAACAAGTAGACCACCACCTCTAGCTAAACCCTTGCTCATCACTATCTTACCATGGTTAGACAAGTGTCCTATATGTATGCATTTTTCTATATGACATGGCAACTTACATGACGTTTGCCGCATCTAACACATTAAGCTCATTCTTAGCCTAACAAAGGTACTCTCGTCTAAAGGTTTTGTGAAAATATCCGCCAATTGCTACTCGGATCTCACACCTTGAAGAGATATGTCTCCTTTGGCTTCGTGATCACGCAAGAAGTGATGGCGAATATCAATATGCTTTGTGCGAGAGTGTTGAACCAGATTCTTGGCAATTTTTACGGCACTTTCATTGTCACAAAGGAGTGGTATCCTATCTAGTTTCACACCAAAGTCCAAAAGGGTTTGCTTCATATATAGGATTTGGGCACAACATGCACCGGCCGCTATATATTCCGCTTCGCCGGTGGACAAAGCCACGGAATTTTGCTTCTTACTCGACCAAGAAACTAGAGAACGCCCAAGCAAGTGGCAACCCCCGGAGGTACTCTTGCGATCCACACGGCTTCCTGCAAAATCCGAATCCGAGTATCCCAAGAGATCTAAGCTAGCGCCTTTGGGGTACCACAAGCCTATGCTAGGGGTGTGCTTGAGATACCGAAGGATCCTATTCACAGCCGAGAGGTGTGACTCCTTTGGGTTAGCTTGAAAGCGGGCACACAAGCACACACTAAACATTATATCGGGCCTAGATGCAGTAAGGTAAAGCAAAGACCCTATCATAGAACGATAGAGGGATTGATCAATCGGTTTACCGTCCACATCCAAGTCGAGATGCCCATTAGTTGCCATGGGTGTCTTGATTGGCTTGCACTCATCCATCTTGAACTTCTTCAAGATATCTTTAGTATACTTTTCTTCATGGATGAATGTCCCTTTCTTCATTTGTTTGACTTGAAAACCAAGGAAGAAGGTCAATTCGCCAATCATGGACATCTCGAATTCCCTAGACATCATGGTAGCAAACTCATGACTTAGTAAATCATTAGTTGAGCCAAAGATAATATCGTCAACATAAATTTGACAAATGAAAAGATCCCCGTTGATGTCTTTTGTGAACAAAGTGGTGTCCACCCTCCCGATCTTGAAGCCTTGCATGATTAGGAAGTCACGAAGCCTCTCATACCAAGCCCTTGGAGCTTGTTTGAGTCCATAGAGTGCCTTGTGCAACCTATAAACATGATTAGGATTCCTCGGATCTTCAAATCCGGGAGGTTGCTCAACATAAACAAGTTCGTTAATTACGCCATTTAAGAATGCACTTTTTACATCCATTTGATATAACTTAATATTATGATGTGAAGAGTAAGTAAGAAGGATGCGGATAGCTTCAAGTCTTGCGACCGGAGCAAAAGTTTCACCAAAATCCAAACCTTCGACTTGAGAAAACCCTTTTGCCACAAGTCTTGCTTTGTTGCGTATCACCACCCCATGTTCATCTTGCTTGTTTCGAAAGACCCACTTTGTGACGATGATGTTCTTGTCTTTCGGAGGAGCTTCGAGGACCCAAACTTCATTGCGGGTGAAGTTGTTCAATTCTTCTTGCATGGCCATCACCCAATCCGAGTCCTCAAGCGCTTCCTCTATGCTAGTGGGTTCAATACAAGAAACAAACGAGTGATGTTCGTAAAATGAAGCATGCTTAGAGCGAGTTCTTACTCCCTTGGAAGGACTACCAATGATTTGACCAATTGGATGATCCTTGGAGATGCGACCATGCTTCACTAGCGGTGCTTGCGTAGATGCTTGTTGGGGTGGATCATGGGTGACTTGTGCTTGTGGTGGAACACTTTTCTCTTCTTGTTCTTGGACTTGGGGTGTTGGTGTTGGCACATCTTCTTGAGGTAGTGGATCATCTTTGTCTTGATCTTCATCCACTTGGGGTGCCATGGAGGTGCTTGGTGTAGATGAGGAAGGTCCTCCCCCTTGATCATTGCCTTCATGCACCTCTTCCGGCTTGATATCCCCAATGGACATATTCTTTAAAGCTTCTTCAATTTCCTCATCACCGAGCATTTTCTTCTTATAGATGAAGCATTTGCAACCAAAGACTCGAAAGTAGGATATATTTGGCTTCTTCCCGGTGATGAGCTCCTATGGAGTTTTCTTGAGGAGTCGGTGAGGATACACTCGGTTGGATGCATGACACGCCGTATTGATTGCTTCCGCCCAAAACTTCTCGGACGTGCCATAATCATCCAACATTGCTCTTGCTAGAGTGATGAGTGTCTTGTTCTTTCTTTCCACCACTCCATTTTGTTGAGGCGTGTAGGTGGCGGAGAACTCATGCTTGATGCCCTCTTCATCGCACCATTCTTCAATCTTCATATTCTTGAATTCGGTGCCGTTGTCACTCCGGATCTTCACTATTGGGGAGTTGTACTCCCTTTGAGCTCTTCTTGCAAATGTCTTGAAGATTTCCGGGGTTTCACCCTTATCGCCTAGAAACATGACCCAAGTGTAATGTGAAAAATCATCAATGATTACTAGGCAATAGAGGTTACCACCAATGCTCTTGTATGTAGTTGGACCAAAGAGATCCATGTGAAGTAGCTCGAGCAGCTTGGAGGTAGACAACATCGTCTTGATGGGATGATGTGTTGCAACTTGCTTCCCGGCTTGACATGCTTTGCATAACTTGTTCTTGTCAAAAGTGACGTCCTTCAAGCCGGTGATCATCCCTCTCTTGTGGGCTTTCTTGAGGTTGCTTATGCCAATATGAGCAATTCTTCTATGCCAAAGCCACCCAAGAGACGACTTGATGAAGAGGCATGTCATGGTGCTTGTTTGCTTTGAAGAGAAATCCACCAAGTAAATGTTGCCATGCCTAAACCCCGTGAATACCAATGACTTGTCTTTTTCATGAGTTACTACAACACCATTCTTGTCAAAGGCACACGTTAGTCCAAGATCACACAATTGAGCAATAGAAATGAGATTAAAACTAAGTGCTTCTACAAACAAGACATTAGAAATAGATAAATCTTTAGAAATTGCTATTCTACCCAAACCTAAAACTTTTCCCCTTGAGTTATCACCATAGGTGACATGTTCATGATCGTCGGGGTCTTCAAGAGTGGTGAACATGCTATCATTGCCGGTCATGTGTTGAGAGCAACCGCTATCAAGTACCCAATGTTTTCCACCGGCTTTGTAGTTCACCTACACACATGAGATTTCACTTTTGAGTTTTAGGAACCCAAACAAGCTTTGGGCCTTGCACATGTGTGACAAGAGCTTTTGGGACCCAAAGTTGCTTGGGGAGCTTCTTCTTTGACTCCTTAGCAATTTTGCCAATGAACTTGGCCTTCACCTTGCCCTTCACTTTACTCAAGAGAAAATGGTTATTTTGAAACATTGATGAGTAATTTTTAGGTAAAGTGGGAAGAGGGCGTGATGGTAAGGTGCACTCTCTAGTGTGGTGCCCGGTGACTTGGCAATGTTGGCAATATGAACCAACTTCCTTGATGAAGCTAGTCTTGATCTCCAGAGAAGGAGTAGTAGCTATGTTTGGCTCCGAAAATGAACCAAGACCTCTCTTGCCATAGTCACGGGCATTGTTGAAGAGAATCTCCTTGTGGATGTATTCTCCTCTTGAGAGCTTCTCCACACTACTCTTGAGGCTTGCTACTTGATCCATCAATTCATTTTCCCTAGAAGGGGCAAGCTTGGGCAAAGCATTAGTAGCACTATTATTGATGAGTAGGTCATCACATGAAGTAGAAGCATTGACCTTCTCAATAGTTTCATGAGCAAAGTTCTCAAGACTTGGGTCAATTGCTTCATAGGCAAATTCAAGTTCTTGATACTTGTGAGCCAACTCCCTATGCTCTTGTTTAAGCTTTTTGTGGCTCTCTTCAACTTGCTTAGCTAGTACAAGTGACTCATTGTGCTCTTTGAGCAAGTCATTGTACTTGCCAAGCAAGTTGGAGTGGGCAAGCTCTAACTTGGCATGAGTGCTCTCAAGAATCTTGACTTTGCCATTTTTCCTCTTGATGATAGATGTATACTCATTAATGAGGTTAGTGAATTCATGAGGGTCAAGCTCTTCATCACTATCATCTTCACCATCCACCTCACATACCTTGGTGTTACCTTTTGCCATGAGGCACATAGGAGGCGGAGGTAGTGGTGGTTCTTCATTTGTGAGGGCGATGGTGACGATATCTTCTTCCTCATCACTTGACTCTTCACTTGATGAGACATCGGTCACCCACTCTTGTTTTTCCACCAATAAGCTTCTCTTGATGTGCCCTTTCTTCTTTGGGAAGAGCTTGGTCTTCTTGTCATGACTCTTCTTCTTCCCAAGTCTCTTGTTTTTGTTCTTCCTTTCTTCTTCTTCATCATCGCTTGAATCATGGCGATGCTTGCTCTTGTTATCTTTGTTTCTTTTGTCCGGCTTGGGGCAATTTGGACGGATGTGACCATTTTCTCCACAATTGTAGCAAATTTTGTTCTTGACATCCATTGGCCGGAACATTCCCTTTTTAGAGTCAAAGTTGAAACCCTTCTTATTGATCTTGTCATTCAAGCGTGTGAACTTTCTCATCATGAGAGCAAGTTCTCCATCATCTTCAACATCGGATGAGCTTTCATGATGATCATCATCTTCATTGCTTGAGCTTGAATCTTGCTTGATCATCTTGAGCTTGCGGGATTTGTTTGCCTTGGTCTTTAGAGCAATTGATTTGCTTGAAGTTGGCTCTTCGGACATACCAAGGATACTCATTTCATGAGCGCGAATTTCGCTCACAAGTTCTCCCACTTCCATTGTGTCAAGATTCTCCTTTTGAAGTATAGCATTGATGATGTTATACTTGGGCTTCGGAAGGAGCATGAGAATCTTGCGATTGATGGAGGCACTGTCAATTTTGGATATTTCAAGTGCATTAATGTCCTTGATAATGACATTCAAGTGAGAATACATATCATTGCAATTTTCATGAGTTAGTATTTTAAAGGAATCATACTTAGCTCTAAACAAGTGATATTTTTGCTCACGAACTTTAGTGGAGCCTTCATGAATTTCAATGAGCTCCTTCCAAATATCACTTGCTAAGTCCATGCCATTAACTCTAGCAAAGACTTCCTCACTAATGGCTTTGAAAATTGCATTTCTAGCCTTGGCATTCCATTTTAATTGTTCCGAGGTGGGAGTTCCGGTGAACCCGGTCTTAGTTGCCAACCACACTTCGGGGGCAATCGCATCAAGGTATGCGGCCATGCGAACTTTCCAATAAGCAAAGTTCTTGCCCTCGAAGTGAGGCGGCGAACCACCCATCTTGGCCATAGCTCTAGGCGGTGAGGCCTGATGATCCAAATGAGCAACGAGGCTTTGATACCAATTGAAAAGATCGATGGACCAAGAGGGGGGTGAATTGGGCCTTTTTCAATTTCTAAAACACAATTAAGCAACCTTAATCTATGCAATGCTAGTAAGGCACCAATTCACCAACCGGATAACTAAGCTACCTACACAAGCTATGAGAGATAAAACGAGAAGTAAAGCCTAGTAAGGTAGAGCTAAGTTATGATCTCTAAGTCAAGCACATGAATAATTTGCATGAAAGAAAATGCTTGAATAAAGAGAGTGAACAAGAGACGACCGGATTTTTTCCCGTGGTATCGATGTGTTGGCACACACCCCTAATCCACGTTGTGACACTCACAAAGAGTCTTGTCACCTCCCAAGTCACCGAGACGAGGGCGCTCACTAAGAGTCTCCGTTCACCATCCCGGCGTGGTGGAGATCAAGCCACGTACAATCTTCTTCTCCGGGCTCCCACAATCCTTGGCAAGCTCCGCGAGAAACACCTCGATCACCAAGATCGCCTAGGTGATGCCAATCACCAAGAGTAACAAGCTAAGGCCTTCACTTGAGCAAGAACCGATCACCAAGAACGGATACACACAAGCTTCTCTCTACTCAAGTCCTTAATCTTGCTTCTTGATTGATTGAATGAACAAGTATGTGAAAGATGAATCTCAAAGGTGGCTCTTGACTATATTATAAGTGTTTGGATGTTGCCTGGTGTCAAGAGTGGCAAAATGACCCATTGGAGGGGTATATATAGGCAGCTCACACGGATAGAGCCGTTGGAGAAAAAGCTGCCAGAAAACTGCGTAGCGCCGGTTAATCCGACGTACCTCCAATAGTCATCGTCGGTTTAACCGATGAATGTAAACTGCCCCTTCTGAAAACTAGCCGTTACAACTTGGGCAGATTAACCGACGTATCATCGGTTTAACCGGTGAGTGTAGTTGTCCACTGATCAACTGAAAAACCAAGTCTCTGGACAACTGCACCGACATTAACTCAAAACCATCGTCGGTTTAACCGGTGAGTACAACTTCAGAAATCCATGGAAAAACCATCTCATTGGTCAATTGCACCGACGTCTCATTTCAAATAGCGTCGGTTTAACCGGTGTATAGAACTTGAATTACCCTGGAAAAACCAACTCTGGAATAATGCACCGACGTTAAATTCAAACACGTCGGTTTAACCGGTGTATTGACTTGTCCAGACTCTGCTGACTTCGTTTAACCGACGTATATAAAAGGGAGAGCGTCGGTTAAACCGGTGTTAACAACTTTTTCTAATTTTGCCTTTTCTGATTTGAGTCTTGAATGAAATCCAAATATTCTTGAGATATAAGTTGAAAGCCACTTATTTGAACTTCTAGGAACCTGAGTGACCATAGTGTGCATCCATTTTTGATTGACCATGTCCATGCTCAAGTTACTTGGCCTTAACCCCTCTTAATAGTGCGATCACTACAAAACTATAAAACCTATACTAACCTAAGTGTCCTTCTCAACCTTATGACACTTATGACTAGAAAAATCCTTAGTCTTGACATATATTAGAGTTGAAAACCGAGATCGCCTTTTTAGATAATGAAATTTAGGGGCCTCTTTTGACATATGACCAAATGAGCGATAATGATCTGTTAAGCTGCACAAACTCATTAGTTACAATAATGGTTGTCATTAATCACCGAAACATACCTTGAGGGGGGTAGTTTTGTCACACCCTGAAATTTTTAAATTTCAGGATGTGATTAAAATTAAAAATAAAACAACAATTTTCCCATAATTCTAATTTTTTTTCAAACATTTATTTTCGTTACAGGGAATTTAGTATAAAGAAAATAATCGTTTGCCTTTTAAATTAAATGAGGTTGGTTGTTGGTTATGCATTCATGTTGTCCTTGCATAATTGATGAGGACATCACTCCTATGGATATACAAGAGGTTCCTCCGCTGGACATTCAAACCATTCAAGGTCCAATCACAAGAGCTCGCGCGCGACAATTAAATTTAGAGGTGAGCTCGCTCCTAAGCGTTTCTATTAATATTTGTGAGAATGGTTTGCTACCTAATTTTTACAATGTGATTAGGAACCAAGGAGAGGGCCAGGGAACACATGGAGAGGAGCATGGAGGCGTGGAGGAACAGCAAGGGCTGCCAAGCCATATGGAGGCCCAATCCAATTTAACTTCGAGTCCGCCTCGGAGTACAGGAGCAGCCTGACGTAAATTGGATGCCCAGGCCACATCCGAAGTCCGAATTCGACGATCCACATATGGATGGAAAGATAATTTCATGGAGATTCTATTGGCATTGGTTTCAGGCCCAAACGCATTCCGAGTCGTCGGGAATTGTCCAAGGAATTTGGCGTCCAGAATCTGTCCCGGTGCTGCGACATCGTAATTTGGCCATTGGGCCGTGTATCTTCATTGGGCCGTGTAGGGCACGTCCAAGGGGGAGCCACGCCCCTATCCCCTATATATCAGTAGCCACCGCCCTCATTAGGGTTCGGGTTTTGCTTTAGATCAATCTGTCTTTGAATAGTCGCTGTCTTTCGGTTTGTAGAACCCCAACTTTCGAGCTTAATCATTTATCTGCAGTTGTCACTTCAATTTGAGTGCTGCGTTTCTTTCAAGTTCTTGCTTGTGTTCTTCATTTCACAGGCAGGGATTAGCCTTCTCGGCGAGGTCAACCAGACTGTGACTACGGTTGATAACCAGAGGAGTTGTGGTGCTAAGATTGTGGGGTTCGAGTTGCTGACTTGAAGCCGGATCGGTGTGTCGCATTCCGACCAAAACGAGTTATCCTTCACCTGACGGAAGATCGGACACCCCCGTTCATATCAATAGTTTTATTATTTGTTGTTCAGTTTGAATTTGAATTCTTGAATTTGAATTTGAATTGAATGTATTGAATCCTTTCAAAAATGGAAAAGCCTTACCTTTACCCTCCTTCCTCTTTTCAGCCCAGCCGGCCCATCTCCCCTTTCTCCATCTCCTTTTTTTTCTTTCCCCGCGGCCCAAAAGTCCCACCGCCGGCCCAGTTCCCCCTCCCCGTCCCAGCTCGCGCCCCACTCTCCCCCTCCTTCTTTCGCTGACGTGCGGGACTCGCTCGTCAGGGCCTTCTTCCTCCTCCCATGGGCGAGCAGGACTACACCGAATCCGACTCCGCTCCGCGCACTTGCCCCTAGTGCAAACTGCGCTCGAATTGAGCACCGGAGGACCAAATTTGGTCTACGCCGGCGAGGCGCCGCCGCCCCTAGCTCGCCGCCGGTCGCTTGCGCCGCCGCCAGCCGCACCAACCCATCCTGGCCATTAAATCGCGATCGGACGGCCACGATTAGGTCTAATCCAAGTCAACTAAACCTATACCGGTCAACCAAGGTGCGTTTTGCAAGAGAGCCCCTCAGTTTATTCAAAATCAACTCGCTGTCCTGCTCTGTTCAAAAATATTTCTGTTTAAGTCATTTTATTTGTAGAAAGAACCCTGATCTTTTCTGAAATAGAACCCGCCGTCCCTGAGCTGGAGTTTTGCATGCTAACCCCCAAGTTTAGAGTTTAATTATGTTTAGACCCCTGGTTTCTTTAGATCTAGCCCCTAAAAGCTATGTTATCTTCATAAATAAGCCCCTAGAATCCTATTTTAGCCATAACTTCTTCGTTTTAGCTCCGTTTTTATCGATTCTTGCGCTCACATGATCCTTGTGACGTGTGCAATAGATTTATCACATTGTTATCCTTTGTGAGCATACTTTATTGTGCCTCGCAAATACTTTTTGCTAGCCCTTTGTGTCCGTAGTTAATCGCGACTAGATCCCTGAAGCACCGTTTAGTCTATAGAATCGTCGTTTTAGTTCCGTTTTCTGTGTTTCTTGCGCTTTCGTAACCGTAGCAGTGACCCCTATCCTTTAGTACGTTCTTTTAAAGCCTTTCTTTGTTTTGGTGTATTGTTCTTAGTTGTATCTTTTGTTTGTTGCTTTGTATGTTTGCTCGAAGATTGTTCCGAGTAGAATAATCGTTGTTCGAAGATTGAAGATCAAGTTTTCCATGCGAACAAGAGCTAAAGAGCAGTAAGAGTAGCTTTTCGTTGGAGAAAGGCAAGTGGCCCTAACCATATTTCTGTCTATGCTTATTTACAAGAGTATTATGATGATTTAATTGGAACATGAAGAACCACCCAAGAAAACCGTACAACCACAATACTACATGGCTCTGTTCTTGGCTGATTAATTAGAGACTCTAGCTTGTGACAGTCTTACCAAAAGAGCAAGAGGGGATGCATCGATGGGGTATAACTCGGTCCTCTTGGGGCAATTGGTATTGTTTAATGGTCCTTTGGCAAAGTACCACCTCATTAGGACAGTGTTATGATCACTTTGGCTTGAAACCTTAGCGGATTGTCACGGGTTAGGGAATCTTTGTAAAGGCTTCGTAGCGTCCCTATGCAATCACACCTCGGAAGTGTGATACTGTGCCTAGCTAGCACATTGCGTGGTTGGGTTCAAAGTTCTTCGGAACTTTTACGCGAATTGTGGTGAAAGTGTACAACCTCTGCAGAATTAAAACTAACCGGTTAGCCGTGCTCACGGTCAAGAGCGGCTTGGACTCTCACATGATTAATAAACTTAAAGATGGATATAAATCACATTCTAGTTATTTCTTGTGGCCTTGCTGAGTACCAACCATAAATGTACTCACCCTTGCTTACTGCTGCTCAGAAGGAGAAGGTGTATAAATATTTCTGAAGATGTTGCTGAGTTCTAGGCATACGCAACCCCCAGTCGATTGCCTGTGAAGTTGAAGCCATCGTTTCCAGGATAAGCTGTATAACTCTGATAATATTTTAATTATTGCTTTTACGTGATACTGTTACTGATTATTCACTTATAATGTCTCTGTATGTATGAAACTTGATCCTGACATATATATAGATATGCATTCGGTTTTGTCCTTAAAACCGGGTGTGACACGTAGGTATATGAGAAGAAAAATGAATTTTCCGACCACAATATCAGATATTGATCCCATTGGAGAATGAGATCAATGCTCTCACCAAGCTGCAAATAAACTTGCGTGATTGCATCGCTGTACTATATATCTATGTGCACTGAGGGCGTCCCCAATATTACCTTAAGCTAGCATTTGATTTTGTCACCATCTTACTGCACATGTACCACATCACTTGGAATGGGATGCGATGGGGAAAATGTAGAGAATTATGCGAGGCGTTCACCTTGAGCAGCATCTATTCTATGACTATCGGTTCACACGGATGGTTTGGGCTACGATGCATGCAGCATGGGCATCTCCAAACCTTGTACTATATCAAATATGTTTGGAAGCTAGCTCAATAGAAAACCAAAAAACTACAAACATCTAGTCCTTGTAGGAGTGGCAGCCTTGTGTTGGTCTGTCTGCATCTATAGAAATGCTGTCGTATTTGAGAACAAACATTCTTCTTTCTTGTAGGTAATATAATCAACTATGCACTATCTCCGTACATGAGCTATCATTCAATAGCTTACTTTCCCGGAGTTGCTTATTGTGGCATCTCTGTTCTTGGAGCGGGAGATCAAGTTTCTATCTTACCTTACTTGTTTTGAGTATTCCATCTATGGATGTATATATTAGGAGATAAATTCGGAGATTGATTGCTGCCATCGTAGACTAATGGCTAGATTTTTTTCTCAATTAACATGCCTAAATGTCTTTATTAATTAGTATGAACATAGATATAATTGAATTTTCTAGATTGAATATCGTCAAAATATCAGCCTTGCGCTCCTAGTGGAACGATATGTGCTACCCTAATGGCTAATGGCTACCCTAAACAAGCTTAAGTATTGTTGTGCTGCTCAGTCTTGATCAATGTCAGCCTTGCGATATGTGCTTTTTCTATCTCAAGATTTTTAATGTTCAATTTGTCCCCGGAACATCCTCATTAAAATCTGTCTTGTTCTATGGACAACTTGGTAGGCACAAAGCATCCAATATATACAATTGATTCTATTCACAAAGAAGCACCATATATTCCGCCCTTCCGGTTTGACTAATAATGTGCACGAGGATGCAGATACCAATAACTAATATACAGTGAATTGGTGGCGTCAGGAAGGCAAAGTTTTTGGATCAGCAGCCATGGACCCTAGAAGCCTAGGTGTAGGACACGCCTTCCACCACTTATAAGGACACTGGGTACATGCTGAAATCATCCGTGCCAGTTATTTACGCCCAAGTTATAGTGCAGGGCACTCCCAAGTTATCACAAACCTAATGCTCCAACCCACCAGCATATTATGGGTCTACATATGTACAATGGTGTTCCCAATTTATACACAAACTTATATGGGGAATACAAATAGGAAAGTCAAAAACGCTACAAGGTATAGATGAAAAACTGGGGGCTAGCTAGGGAGTGTGAGGTGGCAGGAAAGAAACTAGCTAGTTATGGTAACCATGATCCTTTTAAGATAAGACACATGTGCATGCATTAGAAGTTGTCAGGCAATGCAACAACCGTCGCGAGATGCAGAGCAAAAATAATGTGTCTTTTAGATCATCTAGAGCTAATAATAGAGAACTCATGAAAAAAACTCTAGCTCGTCCATATAACCTAGCTCATTATTTAGGGTAAAGTCCGTTTTTCATCCCCTAAACTATCACGATCGTCCGATTTTGGTCCTTGAACTACGAAACCGGACATCCTACACCTCCAACTAACGAAACCGTTCGGAAAACAACCCTAGCCTCAAAATAAAACGGTTTTGCTACAGTATAATTTCTGAATTTCTAGGATTTTACACCTCTCTTAATTAAGCAATGGAGAAAGTATTATGAAATTTTAAAAATGGGTTGAATTCAAAATTCCTTGAAAATTTATGAAACCTAAACCTTTGATAAAAATGTATTAAAAATGATGACTCTTACTTTTTTATTTGGTTTAACAAATTATTTTTTATTAGCCCAAGTTCTATAGAAAATTCTCAAATTAGAAATTTCAGGAATCAAATTTGAGCGTTGTGAAGGAATTCAAAAACTTTCAACAAAACTTGGACCAATAAAAATTAAACTAAATAAAAAATTATGAATTATCATATTTTTAATGCATTTTTGGCAAAGGTTTAGCTGGACTAAAAATTCAAAGAATTTTGAATTCTACCCATTTTTAAAATTTTATAATTCAAATTCTTTTATGTCTAATGTAGAACATCAAGCCGAATAGATTCCTTGTCTCTTGTTCTACCTCCCAGCAAAATATCATAATTTTTAGACAATATTAACTATGATTTCTCCATTATTTAATTGAGAGATGTGTGAAATCCTAGAAATTCGGAAATTATATTGTACCAAAACCGCCTTAGGCTGAGGGCAGAATTATTTTTCGAACGGTTTCAGCAGTTGGAGGTGTAGGATGTCCGTTTTTGTAGTTCAAGGACCAAAATCACACGATTGTGATAGTTCAGAGTTAAAAAATGGGCTTTATAATTTTTAACTATCCAATCCCAAGCTTTATATTATAGAAAGCTAGAAGCAGGCTCTCTCAGTTATTGCAGCTTGTATCAAGCTGGAGAACAACCTAGAGGCATTCTAAGGCTCACCATGACACATGCCATTTCTACTATTGAGCTCGACATTTTAATTTCTTCTTTAGCATTTGGACGAACAGGCACGAGATTTTGTAGTGTTTAACATGAGTTTTCATTAGCCAGATTTTTTACAAGTGGAGCTTATTTTCGTGCTATTATGGCCGCTAGCGATATGATGCTTGGTGGGACCCGCTCGCATCCTCTTTAATTTTTGCTAGCAGGCTGATCAGGCTGATCGTTGATGTTAAAAGTAATAAACTACCAGAATCTGAATCCTCCGTGTTGATACCATACAACATATCTTTGTGATGTACTAGTACATATATACTTGATACTGCCACCAATCGCCATTCATATCTTCCCGCGTACATACACACTGCATGCCATCCATCACTGATATATTAGAGGCATGCATTTGTGCCACCAAACATCCAACTCCTCCGTATATGTAGTAGAGAGCTCCTCCAGATCAGTATGCAGAAAAAATAAATTAAAAGGGAACCAAATAGAGTTTCACGACTGGGAATTGGAGACATCAGAGAAGTGGTTTCGGGGTAGCCACATCGACGTAGCCCTTCCCTGCTATCCGCTAGTCCGGTACATACGAGCTTAACATCGTTACGAACAGACGTCTCCTCATGGACAGACACAAGGAGACGCCTCTTCACAAGTGATCTCATCCATCCAATGAAGCAGCTAGATTACATTAGTACCCTTTGGGGAAACTGCATGTCCATACGGACACACCTCTTGGGGATGTGTCCCTTCATCATGTATATAAACATTTTCTGAGATCAATGAAACGACTGTTCTTCCATTCATTTGTACATTTACCTTTCACATTCACCACGTTATCAGCACTTTGCTCTTCTGAACAAGAGAGAAAGAAGAACAACGCAGAGGCAAGTGCCTTTGAACCCGATTGACGATTTATACGGGAGTCGATCCGATGGATAAGGAATTATGCCTTGTGGATAGTGGAACCACAAGTTATATATTTAGAGAAACAAAATATTTCCAAACTCTTGCAAAGAAACAAGAAAATGTTTTGACAATCGCGGGAAGCGATGCAACAATAGTTGGCACTGGTCGTGCCACTATTGTACGCCCTATGGGTATCCATACTACAATTGAGGATGCACTTTTGTATCCCGATTCAAAGCGTACCTGTTGACACAGAATTGCGCCAACGCACTCGAATGCGCTAGGACGCGCGACGATCGTCAAAACGATCAACACAGCGGGAACCCTGGGCGGACCGGTCTGACCAGTTTCGCCGACCGGTCTGACCGGTGCAGGCAGAGAACTCGCGAAGACCTAGAACAGCGAGCTCGGGAGGGACCCCGTCGGAGCTCGTGATCGTAGGGTTGCTCTGAGGTCGGCAGGTCACTCAGAACGTTTTCAAACGCCGCCGGGGCGAAGGAAGAAAGCAATCTAGGGTTGGAAAAGGCTAGGGTTTGAGAGATAAAAGTAATGCGATTTTTTGTATTGATTCGATTGGGATTCACCTCAATCGGCCTTAGCCTTTATATTTATAGGCCGGGGAAGACGTACCCCTTCACGAGTAGGATTACATGAGGACTCTTTACAAAAAACCTAATTCTACTCGGACTGTACAGACCCGACCGGTCTGACCGGCCGGCCCGACCGGTCAGACCGGTCGACCTCAGCATATGCCAAATTTGGCTATCAACATATGCCCCCCTGCTTTTTGGTGAGTTTCACAAGCCAAAAAGCAAGAACTATCCTGATGTACATATTTTATACAGAGCATACAAGTCCTAAAACAAAACTAAGGGCGATATATAATACCGGCCGTCTTTGTCTTCATGCACTTTGCCATATGCTAGGATAAAATTTCTTCAAGTACCTCCCATTGATAGCTCTAGGTAGACGCTCACCTTGCACCGTCTCCATCATATATGAATTACCGGAGATAACCTTGATAACCTTGTAGGGACCCTCCCAACTTGGCGACCATTTGCCAAACTTGTTGCTTTTCATCCCAAGAGGCAAAATTGTCTTCCAAACTAGATCTCCAATCTGAAAAGATTTAAGTTTTACCTTGTTGTAAGCTCTAGCCACCCGAAGCTTGTCCTTCTCAATTTCCTTCAAAGCCTTCAAATGCTTGTCGGTCACCTCATCAATATTATCCATCATCATATCATGATAATCAACAGCGGAGAGGTCATTTTGTTTTACTAATCTATATGCGTACAGATTCACCTCAACGGGTAAAACGGCCTCTTGACCATACACAAGCTCAAAAGGAGTAACCTTAGTAGCACCATGTCTAGATATACGATGAGCCCATAATGCTTCGGATAACACTTCATGCCACCTCCTAGGATTTTCTTCTATCTTCTTCTTGACAAGTTTGATCAAAATCTTATTACTAGACTCGGCCTGCCCATTGGCCTGAGCATAGTATGGAGAGGAATTGAGCAATTTAATCTTGTAAGATTCGGCAAAGGCACGCACCTCTTTTGATATAAATGAAGTACCTTGATCCGTTGTCAAAGTTTGTGGAATGCCGAATCTATGAATAATATGCTCAGTAATAAACTCAATTACCTCTTTATGCGTCATATTCTTCAAAGGATCCTCTTCGGTCCATTTAGTGAAATAATCCGTAGCAACCAACACGAAGCGATGCCCCTTTGAAGATGGAGGATTAATTTGTCCAATGAAGTCCAACCCCCAACCTCGGAACGGCCATGGTTTAATAATAGGATGCATCAACGCAGCAGGCACCAATTGCAAATCACCAAACCGCTGACATTCTTCATATCCTTTATAGTACTTGAAACAATCGGATAGCATGGTGGGCCAATAAAAACCAGCTCTTCTAAGTAACCACTTCATCTTAGGAGCCGATTGATGAGTACCACAAATACCTTCATGAACCTCACCCATAGCAATCCGGGCCTGGTCCGAGTCTAAACATTTGAGGAGCAAATCTTCGGCAGTCCGACGATAAAGTTCATCGTCAATTAAAACATACTTGAAAGCTAAACGCCGAATATTCCTCTCTGCGCCACGACCAGGATCTCTCAAATACGACATAAGAGGAACTCTCTAATCCTGGGCTTCGGCCGAGACAATTAAATCATCTTTTTTGGCCGAATTAGAACCAGCAACAGCATCACCGGTCAGACCGGTCTCTGGACCGGTTTGGCCGGTCTGGGCGGTCAGACCGGTTTCGCTAACCGGTCGGACCGGTGCGTCCAGAACCAGACACTCGGCTTTCGTTTGCATCGGCTTGCGAATGTTGAAATATTTTTTCGTAACACTATAGCCAGATGCTTGTTGCGCCAGAGTATTTGCCTTTCCATTCTCCTCCCTCGGAATATGTTTTATAATAAATTCATCGAAAGAGGAAATAATATCAAGGCATTTATCAAGATATACATTTAGGGAACCATTATAACATTGGCATACCTTAGATACTTGCTGCACTACCAGAAGAGAATCTCCAAAGGCTTCAACATGATTTACGCCCATGGATTGGAAGAATTCCAAGCCAAATAGAAGAGCCTCATATTCAACTTGGTTATTTGTGCACTCTTCTTCCAATCGGTTTGAAAATTAAAAAACAGCACCATTCGGAGAAATAAGAACAGCACCAATCCCTTGACCATCATCACAAACCGATCCATCAAAGTACAACTTCCACGGTGTGCAAGTAATATAGCCGACTTCTAAATCATGCTTGTCATTAATCCGATGCTCAACAATAAAATCTGCTACAATTTGGCCTCTCATAGATTTTAAAGGTTCACAAGCCAAATCATACTCAACCAAAGCATAAGCCCACTTACCGATTCTACCACTCAAAATCGGTTTCTGTAACATATGTTTGATCACATCGGTTTGACATACTACTATGCAAGTACTAGATAATAGATAATGTCTCAACTTGGTACAAGCATAATAAAGAGACAAACATAACTTCTCAATAAATGTATACCTTGTATCCGCATCAATAAGTCGTTGGCTTAAATATGTAACAATATATTCCTTCCCTTCGGTCTCTTGAGTCAAAACAGCTCCAATAACCTTGTCTTCAGCAGCCACATAAAGTCTGAAAGGCACTCCTCTCCTAGGCGCTTTGAGTATGGGTGGTGAAGACAAATAAATCTTGATCTTCTCAAATGCTTCTTGCTGTTTTGCCCCCCAAGTAAATTCGGTTTCATCTTTTAACCGAAGAATAGGAGTAAAAGCATCGATCTTCCCGGACAGGTTAGATATAAATCTTCTCAAGAAATTTACCTTGCCCAAGAACTTCTGTAAATCCTTCTTGCATGTAGGGGCTTCAACCTTCTTCATGGCTTCAACTCTCTTAGGATCAATCTCTATTCCCTTCTCATGAATAATGAAGCCAAGAAACTTTCCAGCCGATACACCAAAAGCACATTTGAGTGGATTCATCTTTAAACCATACTGGCGCATCCTCTCAAGAGCAAGTCTCAAATCGGCTAAATGATGATCTAAACCAGTCGATTTAATGACAATATCATCAATGTACACTTCCAAGATGACACCAATCAAATCATGAAAGATTAAATTCATAGCTCTTTGATAAGTAGCACCCGCATTTTTCAAACCAAAAGTCATAACCACCCACTCAAATAAGACGACAAATCCCAGACATCTAAAGGCCGTTTTAGATATATCTTCTTCGGCCATGAATATTTGATTGTAACCGGTGTTACCATCAAGAAAACTAATGACACAATGTCCGGAAGCTTCATTAATCAACATATCGGCTATATGCATAGGATATTCATCTTTGGGAGTAGCTTTATTAAGATCTCAAATCAATGCACACTCTAATTTTCCCCGAATCCTTTTTCTCAACAGGCACAATATTAGAGATCCAATCAGCATAACGACAAGACCGAATAAATCCAGCATCAAGTAAACGATTAATTTCAGTTTTAATTCGGTCATAAATAATGGGATTGAAACGCCTAACCGGTTGTTTATATGGTCTAAAACCGGCTTTAATTGGTAAACGATGCTCAACAAGATCACGACTCAAACCAGGCATTTCATGATACTCCCAAGCAAAACAATCAACATATTCCTTCAATAAATTAACCAAATTGGCTTTATATTCAGCCGATAAATTTTTGTTTACAAAAGTTGGCCTAGGAATAGTTCCATCACCAATGTCTACCTTTTCTAAAGGATCAGCCGATGTAAACCCTTGACCCAGCTTATCTAGATCATCAGAATCTTCAATGGCTTCACACATATCGTTCGTGCGCGCCCGATATTGATCTAGCCTCTGTTGCAGCCACTCTGCGTTGGACCGGTCTGACCGGTAGGGTTGTCCGGTCTGATCGGTCGGCCCTGTGCGCCGAACAGGACAGGACCGGTCTGACCGGTCGGCACAGGCGGTCTGACCGGTCTCTTCTAGAGCTTCTGTTGTACTCATCTGATTTACATTAAATGATTTAGCCGATTATCCATCGACTTTAGTACAGCAGAAACAAAACCATCCTTAGTACAACTGATCAAATCATAATCGGACAGGTCCACGCCCGATAAACACTTGACGTTGTCGTGTGCACTAATGGAATCCGAATCGGCTAAAGCAACAAAGGATGAGGTGTCCCCATGGACAATCTCAACCTCATCGCCGATCCACTGAACAAGAAACTGATGCAAGGTAGAAGGAACACACTGATTTGCATGAATCCAATCCCTCCCAAGAATCAAATTGTAGTTACCTTGCACTTCCGCGACGAAGAAAGCTGTAGCAAGCGTTTTACTTCCAATGGTGAGCTCCATGGAAGCAACTCCTTTGGCGCTAAGGGGCTCGCTCCCTCCAACACCACTAACGGTCATGTTCATCTAGATCAGGTCTTCGTCTTGGCCACCGAGCTTCTTGTACAATGAGTAGGGCATAAGATTTACAATGGCCCCACCATCTATTAGCATGCGAGTCACCGGCTTCCCATTGATGTGTCCCCTCATATAAAGAGCCTTCAGATGATTGTCTTTCTCGCTTGGCTTCTGGAACATAGCTTCATGGGGCCCAAACTGAAGATGAGCCAAATCCTCTTCCGGAACCACGAAGTAATCCGAAGATAAGTGCACCACATTGATCTCCATATTGGTGCTCTCTGGAGACACTTCGTAGTCTACCAATTCCTCGTCTTCAGCTGTCGGAGGAACCACTAGGGCTTCATCAACAGAAGAAACCGAAATGGGCGGCACCGATTCGGCTGTTGCCTCTGCACTGGGCTCGACCGGTCTGACCGGTTGGTCAGAGCGGTCTGACCGGTCCTCCTGACCGGTCCGCTGTGACGGTCCGACCGGTTTGTCTGGCTGGTCAGCTGTCTTAGCTTTCCACACCTTGCTTTGAGGGAACATAGGCCTGTATCTGTTGAATTCCTCATCCCTCATCTTCTCCTTCTCATGTTCCTTCTTTTGTTTATTGCGGAGGCGCTGCAATTTCCTTTTTTGAGTATGAGTTAATCCTGAAGGGCACCATCTAGGCTGATGGTACTTATCCGCTACACCCTTGCTGCTACCGGCCTCATGATCATTGGACATGACCGGCTTTTGTGAAGAAACATCAACCGATGTATCTACATCCATCGGTCTTTTGCCCGTATCTCTTATGGGCACTTCGATTTCATCGATTCGAATAACATCAGCTTTGGGCTTTTCTGAATCAACCACGGTCTTCTGCTCCCCCCTCTTTTCTTTGACGCGATACTCAAACCTTGAAATAGGAGCTTGACCCGGCTTCTGATGAGACCGGTCTGACCGGTCAGTGTGTACCGGTCTGACCGGTGCAACCTGCTGCCTTGGACCGGATTGGCGCGGTCCCAATCAATCATGCACTGGCATCCTGGAACTTTCCCCTTGATAATGTGGAGGATAAGGCATCGGGAAACACTGCATCCATATCCCCCCATGCTCCCATGCCGGATTTGTTGTATTTGAAGCCGGTGGCATCCACGGCATGGTAGCATACATCTTCTGAGGAGGATATAACGTGACAACATCACCTCTGCGCCTGCTGGATTCCCTCCTTGGGGATGCTGGACGATCTTGACGCGGCGGTGAACGCGGTCTCTTTTTTAACGGCCGATCGTTTTGAACGGCCTTTGTATACTTGTTCAACAACTGGTTGAAGGTGGGCTTTTGATTAGCAGTTCTTCCCTGCACCTTCACTTCGTTGGTCTTCCAAGTACCCACTTCCGGACGTTTCGGTTTGAAGGTCCGGGGACGGTCACCAGGGTGGTCTGACCGGTTGGAAGAACCGGTCTGACCGGTCACAGACACCGGTCTGACCGGTCACAGACACCGGTCTGACCGGTCGTGCCTGATCAGCAGACCGATTTTCTGGTGGAGAACTTCCTTGCCCCCCGAGTCTGGGATTTCTGACAATGATCTTCAAAGTATCCTTGCCATCATCAGTTTTCTCTTTGACAACTTCACGAGCAAGAATTTTATCACTTGTATCCATCGGTCTTGGATCACCGATGACAACATGCTTCCCCTTAGCTCCTTTGACTTGTTCCGGCCGAATGAGCACCTTTGGATTGTTCAATTCCAGCGTATGAACAGGGAAAGGAGCTTTGTCAATTTGCATCTCAGAAAGTACCAATCGTCCTTCATTAATGGCCGATTGTACCTGTCGACGAAAAACATTACAATCATTAGTAACATGAGATGTAGAGTTATGCCACTTACAATATGCATGTCGTCTAAGTTCATCGGGAGATGGAATAGCATGTGACAATCGGATGTTACCATTCTTAAGCAATTCATCAAAAATCCGATCACACTTAGAAACATCAAAAGTAAATTTCGGCTCCTCTTGCCGATTCTTTTGAATTGGCTTGAGAGACGGAACCGAACCGGGTTTGGCCTTTGATGGCCAAACAAATTCAGCGGCATATACTTCCTTACTATCATCGTCCGAACCATCCGAATTAGGATCAAGAACATGTGTGTTGGACCGATGAGGTTTGAAAGTATCTTTAAGATTTTTATACTTAAATTCGGTGCCAATAGCTCGCATTTGCAAATGATTAACCGTAATGTAATCAAAACCTTCAAGTAAGAACGCAAGCCATTAAACGCTAAATCCGCCAAATCCTTTTCTGAAAGAGATGAATTAAAACACCAATTTTTCAAAGCTTTAAATCTTTGAAAGTAATCCAAAACTGTTTCATCTCGAGTTTGTTTAATCGATGTCAAGTCTAGCAATCGAACTTCGGCTTCCCCACTATAGAAGTGATCATGAAATTTGCGCTCTAATTGATTCCAATTTAAAATAGATCCCGGCGCAAGTGAGGAAAACCAAGAGAAAGCGGTTCCAGTCAAAGACAAAGAAAACAAACGAACCCGCAAGGCATCATTAAGACCCGCTTCTCCCAATTGCAAGACATATTGGCTAACATGCTCCCAAGTCGTACGAGAATCTTCACCATTGAATTTGACAAACTCGGGAATACGCCAACCAACAGGATATGAAATAAAATCAAACTCAGGAGGATATGGCTTTTGATATAAACGCGACCCACCCATATCAATCCCAAGTTTAGATTTAAGTACTCCGGCTAAATCTTCTTTAAACCTACTAAAATCGGCCTGGTAAGCACCACTGGTCGAAGTATTTAGAGAAGATGAAACATGTTGCATGGTAGGACCGGAGTAAGCCATGTTAGTGTTAGAAATCGGCCCTCGATGAGGTCCAGATCCCTGCTGTGACGTAGCATGAGGCCCTGTATACATCACCATCTCATTAGTTCGGCTAGGGACGGCCGAACTAGGGTTAGACGTGTACGGTACAGAGGGCACTGGTTGTTGTCCTGCCATACCGGTCTGACCGGTCGAGTAACCGGTCTGACCGCCTGCACCGGTCTGACCGGTCGAGGTGACCGGTGGGACCGGTGGCGCATGAACAGTGGATGGCAACGGAGATTGCCCTGGAAACAAGTTCGGCGGCATCCCATAGAATTGATCTTGGGTAAAAGATGTGCCAGCCGAATCTGATTCCGTGAATTGAGCGCCACCCTCGACAGTTTTACCTTTTTTGAGCGCTGCAATTTCATCATTAAGCCCAACAAGAGTCTCTCCCGAAGCTACTTGCGCAGCAGATATTTTTGAATCTACCATGAGAGAGAATTGCCTAACTAATTTAGAGGGATCATTAGGAAGTACCTCGACCTTGTCTTGGTTTAACTTGAACGATGGCATCACGAACTCCCCGACCCTCTTGACTAGGCCTCCTCGCTCCTTCTTGAATCCCTAAAGAAACTGCTCCTTCAGGTGCTCTTCAGCGATGAGGTAGGCCTTGCGCTCCTCTTCAGTGAGCTCCTCCATGGTCGCCTTGATGATGCTGTCGTTGTGGATCTCACCATGAGTACCCATCTTCTTGGAGAATCTAGACTAGATCGGTTTTTTGAAACCAGATTAATCTGTTTCCCCAGTGGAGTCGCCAAAAAGTGTGTTGACACAGAATTGCGCCAACGCACTCGAATGCGCTAGAACGCGCGACGATCGTCAAAACGATCAACACAGCGGGAACCCTGGGCGGACCGGTCTGACCGGTTTCGCCGACCGGTCTGACCGGTGCAGGCAGAGAACTCGCGAAGACCTAGAACAGCGAGCTCGGGAGGGACCCCGTCGGAGCTCGTGATCGTAGGGTTGCTCTGAGGTCGGCAGGCCACTCATAATGTCTTCAAACGCTGCCAGGGCGAAGGAAGAAAGCAATCTAGGGTTGGAAAAATCTAGGGTTTGAGAGATAAAAGTAATGCGATTTTTTGTATTGATTCGATTGGGAATCACCTCAATCGGCCTTAGCCTTTATATTTATAGACTGAGGAAGACGTACCCCTTCACGAGTAGGATTACATGAGGACTCTTTATAAAAAACCTAATTCTACTCGGACTGTACAGACCCGACCGGTCTGACCGGCCGGCCCGACCGCTCAGACCGGTCGGCCTCAGCATATGCCAAATTTGGCTGTCAACAGTACCCTACTAAGTTATAGAGATATCCGTCAAAACGGTTTTCATATTGAAACCGGTGATGACAATAATGAGGAATTTCTCCTCTTTACTAAACATAACGGGTATAGCAAACAAATTGTTTAACAAATTCCTTCCTACCCGTCCGGATTGTACTACACATACATTAAACCCTACCACATGTTGCGTATAAGGTAATTTTTCAAAATATTGATACATTCAAAACTTGGCATGACCACCTTGACCATCCTAGTGTAGGGATGATGAGAAAAATTATCAACAATTCAAATGGTCATGAGTTAAATATTGCAAAATTTCCCAAATCTTCAGATTTTATGTGCACTTCATGCGCTACAGGGAAACTGATTTTACGTGCATCACACGTTAAAATTCAAAATGAGCCACTCAAATTCCTTGAACGCATTCAAGGTGACATATGTGGCCCCATACAACCTACGTCTGGACCTTTCAGGTACTTCATGATTCTAATAGATGCATCTACTAGATGGTCTCATGTGTGTCTTTTATCCACACGTAGCCATGCTTTCGCAAAGATTATTGCTCAAGTCATTAGACTTAGAGCACAAAATTCTGAACATAAAAAATTCTCAATTCCAATGGACAATGCTGCTGAATTTTTCTCAAAGGCTTTCAATGATTATTGTATGGCTTTAGGAATTCAAGTTCAACACTTTGTCCCACATGTCCATACATAAAATGGTTTAGCAGAATCTCTTATTAAGAGAATTAAACTCATTGCAAGACCATTACTACAAAATTGCAACCTTCCAATTTCATGTTGGGGTCATGCAGTCTTACACGCTGCAGACTTAATTCAATTGCGACCAACTACATATCATGTAGTCTCACCTATGCAATTAGTACGTGGGAATACACCAAATATTTCTCATCTACGAAAATTCGGTTGCGCAGTGTACGTACCGACCTCACTATCTAAGCATACCGCTATGGGCCCACACAGGAAACTGGGATCTATGTGGGGTTTCAATCACCATCGATTATTAAATACCTCGAACCCCTCACACGGGACCTATTCACGGCCCGGTATGCTGTTTGCATATTCAATGAGAACCATTTCCCGGTATTAGGGGAGATTACAAGTACCAAAGTGAATGCCAGGAAATTAATTGGGATGCCCAAGGCATTTCCTCCTCAGATCCACGTACTCAAGAAACTGAACAAGTTCAGAAAATCATAAATTTGCAACATATTGTAAATAATCTGTCAGAATCATTTACTGATTATAAGGGTGTCACAAAGTCCTCTTTATCTAGAGTTGAAAACGGGACGGGAAAATCCCGTCCCGACCGGCTCCGTTTACCGTCTAACCCGACTGTAGACCGTTTTCTCGAGAAAAACAGGAAAAAACGGGAAAACGGGCGGGAACGGGAACGGAATCGGTTCGGGTGTTTTCCCAATCGTATTCACGGTTCCCGTTTTCACGCAGGAAAATTCCCGAATTTGTGGGCTTCAACTTCAATTTCAGCCCATTCTTCCTTGGCCCACGGGCTCAGTCCCCGCGCCCCCGCCACAGCACCCCAACCGGCCCAGCAATCTTATCCTTCACCCTCACTCCCTCAGTCCCAACCCTAGCCGCCACACGCACCCCTCTCCTCCGCTGCCCACCGCCGCACGCCAGCACTCCTCTGCGGCTCTGCTCCACCACGAGCCACACGCCAGCACTCCTCTGCGGCTCTGCTCCACCACGAGCCACACGCCAGCACCCTCTACTCCGCCGCACGTCGCCAACTGCAAGCCGGCACCCCTCCTCCACCGCATGTCACCCATCGCTGCACGAAGATGCCCGGTCCGGCCATCCCGCCGTGCGCCCGTGCGGGCATCCCCAGACGCTAGACCCCACTCCCTGCGCTGCGCAGCCACACCCATATCCTAGGACCCAAGGTGGCCCCTCTGCTTGGTTGCTTGTGGCCTGCCGGGAAGGTGCCCAGGCCGCGCACGGCAGCTCAGAGGACCACGCACCTCAATTGAAAGTATGTCTTGATGTGTGTCAGTGTGTGATGTGTATGGCAGTAAATACGTGCATCAATGTTCTTATCTAGTGATCCATGATCTGCCTGTCTCGTTGATTTGTGATGTATGCATGGCTGTAACCAACGCTTTGAGCTAAATTTTTGAAGTGGTTACATGTGTCTCTATTCCCGATCGTAATTGACATTTTCCCGATCGTAATCGGCATGTTCTCGATCGATATGTTCCGTTCCCAATATCCCGTAATATCGAATTCTTTTTCCCGTCCGTCTTTCCCGTTTCCATTTCCGTTCCCGACAAAATAATACAGGAACAGTTAGGGAGTTTTCCCGACTGTTCCCGACCGTTTGCATCCCTATCTTTATCATGTACGGAATGCACCTGAAAGAGTAGAGGTACTAAACAAAAACATTCAACTCCTCCCGCTTCCAAATAAGAGGGGGAGAAGTACGACTACTCCCAAGGATGATGCTTAAACGAAGTGTTAGAGGATTTCATAGACTAAATCTACAAAATCAGTAAATACAAGCCAACCTAAAGTTGGTAGACACCCAAAAGTGGATACAAATCCCATACCAGGACCAAATCCACAACCCGAATCAATGGTGCACCCAAATATTGATCCTGGGACGTCGGAACACCCTAACTCCACAGTCCCTAACTCCACAGTCTTAGGAAACGACGAGTCACACAAAGGGGTGAAAGAAATTTCCATCAATTACATTGACTCTGAAGAATCATACGATCGTAAGACTACTGTTGTCAACATATATTTCTCCGCTGCAATTGCAGAAATCTTCCTAAACGATGCAGATCCCAAGACCATGGCAGAGTGCAAAAAACGCTCGGACTGGACTCAATGGAAAGAAGCAATTCAAGATGAGATAGCCACACTCACTAAAAGAGAGGTATTCACATTTGCAATACCTACACCTCTCAAAGTCTTCACTGTGGTATTCAAATGGGTTTTCATATGAAAACGGAATGAAAACAACGAGATAGTGAGATATAAAGCGAGACTAGTAGCACAAGAGTTCACGCAGAGACCCGGCATTGATTACAATGAAACCTATTCTCTAGTAATGAGTCAAATTACTTTCCGATGCTTGATATCATTGGCTGTTCAAAATCATCTATCTATGCAGTTAATGAATGTAGTGACAGCATATCTTTATGGGTCACTTAATTTGAACATATACATAAAGGTTCCTGATGGAATCCAATTTCGAATCCAAACGCGCGCAAATCGCAACATGTATTGTGTAAAGCTTAAAAAGACACTATATGGCTTAAAGCAATCGGGATGAATGTGGTACAACCAACTAAGTGAGTTCCTTCTTAAGAAGGGATACACAAATAATGATGATTGCCCATGTGTTTTCACTAAGAAATCTTCAATGGGATTCTGCATTATATCCGTGTATGTTGATGATTTGAATATCATTGGCAACCCAAAGGATATAGAATAAGCACGCAATCACCTCACGACGGAATTTGAGATGAAGGATTTGGGTAAGACCAAATATTGCTTAGATTTACAACTTGAGCACCTTCCTTCAGGAATACTAGTGCATCAATCAGTCTATATCCAAAAAAATATTGGAGAAATTCAGGATGGATAAATCGTATCCATCAAAAACCTTGATGGTTGCTTGTTCTCTAGAAATGGAGAAAGACCAATTTAAACCTCGAGAAAAGGGAGAAAAGATACTGGGACCCGAGGTTCCATATCTCAGCGCTATTGGAGCACTTATGTATCTTGCAAATAGCACCAGGACGGATATCACATTTGCAGTAAATTTACTAGCTAGACATAGTGCTCAACCTACTTAGCGTCATTGGACGGGAGTAAAGAATATCTTCAGATATCTCAATGGCACAAAGGATCTAGGTTTATTTTTTAAGAAAAAACTTGATCACAATATGATTGGATATACAGATGCTGGTTATCTATCTAATCCCCATAATGGTAAATCCCAAACAGGATTTGTATTCCTATATGGGGGTACTGCTATTTCATAGAAGTCTTCTAAGCAAACTCTCACGGCGACCTCTACTAATCACTCTGAAATCATTGCACTATATGAGGCATCACGTGAATGTGTATGGCTTCGCAGAGTGATTAACCACATATTACAGTCATGGGGTATTGGTTCAATCAAATCACCTACAATTATCTATGAACATAATTTTCCTTGTGTTACACAGATGCAAACAGGTTACATAAAGAGCAATATAACCAAGCACATTACTCCTAATCTGTTTTATCCCTATGAATTGCAAGAAAACGGAGAAATAAACATCTTGCAAATTAAGTCATGTGATAATCTTGCTGACCTCTTTACTAAGTCCTTACCAACTTCTATATTTCAAAAATGTGTACATGATATTGGTCTGCGACGACTTCGAGATTTGCAAGAATTAGGGGGATACATCCCATAGATGCTAACCTATACCTGCATTATATTATACTCTTTTCTTTAACGAGGTAATATTGACATAAGCATGTGTCGTATTTTCTATTTTGACATAAGCATGTGTCGTATTTTCTATTTTCCCCACCGGGGTTTTTGTAGGAAATATCAAATACACATATTGCCCTCACAACTTATCCATGATTTTTCCCTGAAAAGGTTTTTCATGTGAAGTTATTCAAGAGGCAATATCAATAATATGTCATCATAATTTCTCCTAATTTTCCTACTGGGTTTTTAAAGGAGTTTTAGCGACGTATCATTATATAATACTCTTCATATTTTCTCCTGAAAAGGTTTTTGAGGAGTTATATATATGTGTCGTATCTCCAATACTTTTTCCCCACAGGGTTTTTTTGGATACCAATGACATAGTGGTTTATTCAAATCACAAACCTTATGCTATTTTCTCCTTATTTTTGTATAAGGTTTAAAGGAGTTTTTATGGCATACCCATATAGTCCTCAGATTTTTCCCACAGGGTTTTTCGAGGAATCTCAGTTCAAAGCTACATTGATCTCAAAGAAGATTCGATCAAGGGGGAGTGTTACGAACAGACGTCTCCTCATGGACAGACACCTATTCAAGGAGACGCCTCTTCACAAGTGATCTCATCCATCCAATGAGGCAGTTAGATTATATTAGCAGTTAATCTTTCCCAAAAGACTTGTCCTTTGGGGAAACTGTATGTCCGTACGGACACACCCCTTGGAGATGTGTCCCTTCACCATGTATATAAACATTTTCTGAGATCAATGAAATGACTGTTCTTCCCATTCACTTGTTCATTTACATTTCACATTCAATAAACATAATAACATCCCTCGCATGTGTTGCAGCTACGGCCGCAGCAACTAGAAAATGAGTCGGCATACCGACTTGACTTCAATTCTAGATCAAGTAGCTAGTAACAGATAGGCTCAGTCATGTGATTGGGGCTGCAAGTGCAGAACGAACATAGCGATAGGCTCACAGTAGGTCATGTGGTAAATAGTTGAGCTTTTACTCGATGGAGTCGATGGCATCCCCGTATCAACTTTCTTAAGAACATCTATGTACACCTATAAGTTCACTGCTCGATCACTTGAAGTTATGTCATTCATGTAGCCAACAACTCATAGACCCGGCCGGCTCTTTTCTACAAGGGAGGTTTCACTAGCTATCATACCCGACCCCTCACTTTTTACGCCACCACGGCCTTGCTGCTTGTAGTTCTGGCACACTGCAACTGCATGTTTAAATGTAACTCTACTGCCCATCGTATGCAGCATTTGCATCTAAATTAAACCAAACTTGAAGCCAGCGGGGTGGAACTCGAACAAACATGCATAGAGTTTGCGTAGAGGTGAGAGAGAGAGGTGACGGCCTGCTCACACTTGCAGATAGGGAATCGGAGACATGGGGAAAGAAGCGATTACGCAGCAGAGAAAATCTGCTCCGACTTTTATCCAGTTAAGCTCAGGCACCACTGTTCAGAGGATCTGCTCAGATATGACCGCGTCCCAGAACTTCTTAAAGGTTACATCCAACGTAGCCATGTGATGAGTGCTTAGATTAGAGAACAACAAAGACATGTCTTGCTGGAATTCTTGCTTGCTAAGGTTGTCACTTGGATACTCTTCTTTTTCTTTGGCGCCAATCGCTCTTTCTCCCCCTTCTCGCTGCTACAGTGAGAAAGGGCGAAAAGCGGTCGAGCGCCTTTTCCTCCGACGATCCGCCAGCCCCCTCTCCTCCGGCGGTCCTTGGGACGCTTGAGTCGAGAGGGGTGCCCGGCTCCTCGGCAGGTGGAAGCTGTATAGCTGTCGCTCTAGGTGTCTAGCTGTAGATCCCGGCGGCGGAGGTAGTCCCCGCCTAGGGTTAGGTCTCCCCTGTGCTTCTTCGGTGGTGGTGGCGGCTCGACGGCGCTTCCTCCGGCGTCTGCCACAGGGGTCTTGCTTCTCCTTCTTGTCGGCGTGGCTTCAAGCGGCGCTGATGGGGACGAGTTTTGGTTCCTCCGAGGCGGATACGGCGTCTTCTCTGGTGGTCTCGTGAGGTCGGTCTTCTTCCACTCTGGCGGCGGCGTCATCTTTCTCGTTGGAGGTGGGAAGCTTTTGCTACACCGGGGAGGCACCGGCGGTCGAGTGCCCATCAATTTCGGCGACGTTCCCGTGAGGTGTGTTCCTATCCTTTTGCAGAGGGGTGGGATTTCTCGTCATCCCTGGTGATGGCGTGTCTGTCCAGGTTGCTGTTGGCGACGGCGGACGCTTGGGTCGCCGGTCCATGGGCCGGCGGCGGCGGATCTCTCTGCTCCTCCTTTTCTTCTTGTCTTGATGCCCGATGGGCGTTCATCGACTGCGACTCATGCTGGAGGGAGCTCTGGGCGACGATTCTTGCGGCAGATCCATGCGTTGGAATCAAGGAGACGGGAGGTGGCTCTTGCTCGGCGACTGCGGCCCTCGCCGGCGACCGGGATGTTCAGTATTGCAAGGGTCTCTCTGGAAGTTTGGGGGTCAATGATGTAATTTCCTTTGTTTCCAGGGTGTCTTTGTAAGAATCCAGGGATGTACTGTGCAACTATCTTAATATACTTCCTCTTCGCAAAAAAATAAGGTTGCCATGGATAATAAATTGAAAAATCAAACCAGCAATTTTTTTTTAGAAAAGGGAGATATTCCAGCCTCTGCAAGCGCACACAGCCAGCAAACCAGCAATTAAAGTGTGGTAACAGGATCCACACTATTCAAGCTAAGATCATGACTTAAGTTATAACTGGGAACTGGTGACCAACCATGATCACATGAGTTCGTACAGTAATACCGCTTACATGATGCATGGTCTTGTTTACAAGTTTGTATAGATACACTTCTGCAACTTCGCAATTGCATGTCATACGTCTCAATCTCTCATCATTCCAACAGATGTCCTCATTCTCCGAGGCAACAAAAAATTGATACCTGGGCTAGTTGAACACTGGTCTATACAACTACCCTGTTACCCCTATTCACTTGCATATATCTGCCTTGTCCTGGCAACTTCAGCAATACGTAATGAGGGCTCTCCATCAGCAATAGCTTCCGACTAGAAAGCAAACAGCTTGCTAGCAAATAAATGGCATTTACAGGTTCAAGCTCATCGCCCACAAATTCCTTGGCAGGATCATGACCACGCGGGAAGCCATGCTCCTTTGGGGTCCACGTACAAATATAATGCCACTGACACATGCTGGTTTATATGACTAGATGAGATGTTTGGTGTGCACCATAGCGATTAGGGGAAGATGTGAAGATGCCATTTGGACCATCCTCACCGAGTCCATGGATTTTTGGCAGCCCAGTTGCATGTCCAGCAAGGTCGTAGCCCTTCTCAATCTTTTCAGCTTCAAGGGGAAATTCTTCAAGTGTCTAAAAAATACAAATGTTAAAACATTGCAGGAAAGATAAAAAGATGAACAATGAACAAACTGTGAATACCCTGTGTGCCTGCTCAAGAACTTCAAGTGTTTCTTGAATGCGCTGCCGTCTGATAAGTACTTCGTCAGTTTCCCTCATCAATTCATTGAGCAGGTTCTCTCTGCACAACACGTCATCGTTTAAGAATAATTCATATGTAAACAGATGTAGTTAGAACACTTAAAGAGAACTGTTCGTAAGTTTAAAACTGCACCTGTATAGTTTGCGAATTAAAAAATTGTGCAGATCCCGCTTTGTATAGTTCACCTGTTTAAAAATAAAGCTGTCAAACAGCAGTTTCACTAATACACAGTAACCCAAGGTTACATCCTGGTTGAACAAGGATCAACAAATGATCGACAATGGCTTCTTCTTTTTCTTTTGAAGAAAATTGACAATGGCTTCAGAGAACATTATCTTAGTACATGCAAGAATATGTTCAATATGAGATGCTATTGAAAGTAATAATAATTTAACCGCTATCTGCAACATGCACCAAAGGGCCTCTAGCCTAACGGTTAGAGCACCTAAGTAGCATGTCCTGGGTTCGACTCTAGGTGAGAGTGATTTAAACGAGGCTGGATTAAAAAAATCCCTAACCGGCTGTTTCACCTTATACGTGCGACAACTGTGGTTGTGGTTGGCTTTAGTAAAATGCAAGTGGCTCACATGTACTGGACACCTTTGGCGCGTCCAGGCAACCGGCCTTTGGAACCTTTTTTCGACCGGGCCAGGAAAGGCTTCTTCTTAGTGTAAAGCCGTGGAGGCGGCATTCCCCCACCACTCACTATCCTAAATAGCTAGTTCTGCTATAGCTCTCCGAAACCTCAAAAGTCAAACTGTACCAAAAACAACCATCGCACTATCTATGGCCATGAAATAGACCACTATCAACTATCAACACTACAGCCAAACACCATGTAGCTGTAATATCTGGCGTTATGTCACTTTATGTTTTTCTCATTCTCACTGCATGATGCCAACACATGTAACGGAAAACATGTTGTACCAAGTTATGAAAAATGGATTAATTTCAACTTAAGATACAGATGGTACACCAAGTAATCATATTTTAATCAACAATATAAGTTGTATAACAAAAACATTCATGTATACATATTAGAAATCTATTGGACTATAATTCCCTTGAGCTCATTTTTCTTTTAGATTTTACAAATATATTAAGTACTTTCACATACTACAGAAGCTGCATTTGGCATGAAATTTAACCAATTTTATGTATTATTACATATTGTTCTGTCTGATATATAAGCTTAAGATTCTCACTCCTATGTCCTGATAAGACAGCAATTCTAAGTACTAGGTTTAGAAAAATCATCTAAGTAGGGTTGCTTCAACTTCAAGGACTAGAACTTTATCTTGACCTTTACCCAAGGAGATTAAATATCATAACCTTAGAATTACTGCATGAGAAAGCAGGAAGTATATAATACCAAAGTAATTTTTACTGGTATCACAGAATTGAGGAAGGCAAACTTACCAGAAAGTGCATTACAGCCTTTGGGATTGCATCCTCGATACTTTTTCTGACAATGTCATAGTACGATTTGATCAATAGTTTCACAATAGCTACCTCCGTTGCATCCTGCTCAGTTTCTGATGGTTTCAATGTGATGGGTGGCTGGTACAAACATGTAGAGCATTCAGATGTTAAAAATTAAAACTACATGGATTCCAACTTCTTATGCTCACTTGTGACCGTAAACTCTTACCTCTTTTAGCTGAATGATAGAGTGTAATTTGCTTGATGGACTCCCACTTAACTGTGAATTACCCATCTGACTTCCACCAGTCAGACTTGTTCCTGTATTTTCAAAGTAAGGTGATAACATAAAAGACAATTTTGAGCTACAGCATTCAAATTAATTTGTACACTGCAATTTGCAACTCTAGAAGAGGATAGCATGGTACTTTTGAAGAGAACATACTGTAGGATAAAAGATTAGCCATCTCATATACTACTATTACCATGTTGTAACTCAGAGTGCAATTTAGGTAATTGTTTAAGAAATTGGACAATTGTATATCTAATCTAACCTCATCGCTCATTAAAGCAAACAAATAGATTTATCAACCAATAAGTATTCATGTTATGTAGCTTTCCACTGAGTCAAACCTTAAAACCTCCATTGCTCAGGAGAATAAAGGATATACTATTAAACAACTACCGCTCCAGGTCCCACTGTAACTGATTGAAACTCATTTTAAACAAACATGGGGCTTTGGACTGTTTCCACTTCTTGGTAAAGAAGCATGGCTTACAATAAATTGGCTGTTTCTTCAGACACTATGAAAATTGGGAAAAAAATAAGTAGGATGGTCATCCACAAGATTATCTCTATTCAGTTTAGGGCATTTGCAGCTGGATGATAATTCACCATCTGAACATGCCAGGAATAAATAGCCAAACCACCCCGAAATGAACTCAAACCTCACACAGAACTCAACAAGTGGGCATAGTACTGAGTTATTCATAGAATAAACAGTTGGTTGAATTGTTATTAAAAAAATTGGTTGACCTAAAATATGATTATATATAAATTAGTGCAATAGTGGCTCAAGAGTAAATGATACTGCTTTAGGGCCTGTTTGGCAGGGCTCCGGCTCCTCCAAAAACAGCTCCGGCTCTGGCTCCTCCAATGGAGCGGCTTCTCTGGTGGAGCTGGAGCCATTTTAGAAAACGTTTGGCAAAACAGCTTCACTTGTTGGATTGAGGTGGTAAAAAGTCTAAATTGTCCTTTTTTTCTTTTTTTTTCCTCCTTTTTCCTTTTCTTTTTTCCTCTTCTTATCTATTTTCTTTCCCTTTCTTTTTTTCTCCTCTCTCTTATCCAGTCGCCGGCCCCTTCCTCGCATTGCCCAGCCCCGCCGCCTCCTCCGCCGCTTGGCCTCCTCCTTCAAGCGGCGGCCCCCCGCGCCTCCTCCACTCGCCGGCGGCGGCCTGCGCCTTCTCCTCCTCCTCCAATCGCGGCGGCCCGCGCCGCCGCCTCCTCCAATCGCGGCGACCCGCGCCTCCTCCACCCAAAGCACCGGCGGCCGGCACCTGCTCCTCCCCGCGGCCGCCGTCGGCCACCTCCTCCGCGCGGCCGCCGCCGGCCACATCCTCCCCGGCCAGCAGAGCACGCCCCTAGGCTCGCCGCCGGCCACCTCGTCCCGGCCCTGCAGGCCGCACCCGTTGGCTTGCCGCTGGACCCTACTCGCGGCCGCTGCCACACCTCCCCATGGCTGCCGGAGGCCACGGCCTCCCCACGGACCGCACGCCCCTGCGACGTCGTCGGCCGGCCACCTCCCCGCGAACCGCGCCCCGGCGAGCCCCATCCGGGGGCAGGGCTGGCAAAAGGGCATGGAGGAGCCACGGGAGCCGGACGGAGCCACGATTTCGTGGCTCCACCTCGCCAGATCCGCTCCAGTCAGCGGGATTCGAGGGGCTCCAAGCTGCTCCAAGGTTGGAGCCATCCCTGAAAATGCCGTTTGGGAGGGCTCCAGCAGAAGCCGGTGTTGGAGCCGGAGCTGAAGCCCTCCCAAACAGGGCCTTAAAATGAACACTGCACACAAACAGATGCCATATCTAATCTAATGAATGAAAATAAAAATCAACTAAATGCAACCCAAATCAACATTGTGCTAGCACAGACATACACAATAATAAAATCCATAGAGTGAAAGGAATGTGATTAGCATAACTACAGGTGAGCAATTTACCTGCATCCATATCACCCTGCAATCCCAATCAAGCAGAAACAGACGACAGGCAATGAAGTCATGCAAAAAAAAAATAGTAAATACCTTCATACCTAGAAAAGGCAAACAAAAAAATAATAGTATTTATATTCTGCTAGCCTGTTCAGATGTAGCTCTTCTGTTAGCATCTCTTGCGAAAACAGCACGTGACTTTTGGCCTCTTTCAGCTGTTAATTGTATCTCAGAGCCAACGCTAGTACCATCCTACAGCCAAATGGTAAGCAGCAATGATTTTGTGCCATGAATGCTTTGAAATAAGTAATATCCCATGAACCTCTATCAGGATTCAGAGCCTATCTATCAAGGCGCGGACAGTCTCACATGAGGTATGTGCCTTGTGCTTGATATTCAACCCCTACCCCAACCCACGCCATATCAATCCAGTAATCCGCATAGGTTTCAGGGTAATCATGCCAATTGAAACATTTTTTCTCAATTAACCACTTATTTGATTAGTGTACCATGGAATTGCTATCGAACAGAAAATATGAGCAATTGTAAATAAAATTAAGGAGTAAAGTACGCCAGCAGTCCCAAAACTTGGGTTATAATTGAGGCCTTAAACTACTAAAATGCAGTTCTGGATCCCTAAATGTAGCATGCCAATTTGATCATCTGTCTTCCTATCTCTCCTGTTGTTGACTCGCTGTTGACAACGGGGACACCTCTCTCACCCTACAGCTCAGCCATCACCATTTATTGCTTTTCTCTTGATGGTTATACACTAAATTGGGAGATTTCGATATCAAGCACCGCACTTACTTTAGGGACCCTGGTGTATTCTATTCCAAAATAAACTAACTTTTTGTAGCAGAGCAGTACAGAACATTCAGGTACAGGAGAAATGAAAGGCAATGTGCAAGATTTTAGTTGCAAAGGTACAAGCCCAACATTATAGCATTAAGGCCCATTAATTTTCTCTTTAATCTCTTCAATAAGTGGATGCAACATTACAAAATATAATGTGGAAACAGAACTACCTTATGAACGGATAGTGATGCTGATGTTTTGGGAGGTAGAACCTCATGCTTAGCAAGCTCAACAACCTTGGTGCCCCCAACAAAGCTTGGATGCGAAGTATTTATATAGTCCATCTGAGACAGGTGTACAAAACTTGTAAGTACCCAAAAAACATACGAAAATAAACAATGTTCCAGAAAACGCTAGGCGCTAGCCTACTGACTAGAGCCTAGGAAGGTTAAACATAGGTTAAATTAACGTAGATTAAGCATAGGTTAAACGTAGATGTTAGGCCTCCGTTTAGTGTTTAATCTCGATTAAATGATGTTTAATAACTTTTTTTGAACCTTGAAAATAAACAAGAATACAGATATTAAATATGTGAATGCATAACAGCACAAGTGCAGGTTAAACCAATCGATTCCATATTAGCATGTATATGCAATTTATAGAGATCCCAAATTCAACAAAAAAAATTAAAAAAATGTTCAGTGAAGGAGTAGGAAGCTAATCAAACATCTAACTAGTAACTAGCGCAATTTGTTGCCAGTGAGACATGGGAAATTTAACAGCACTGGATGGAGAGATAGTCTGGACATGAGTACATGACAGATGCTGGCCTCGTAAAAACAACATTATTTCTTGGAAGGGGAAAATGAAACTCTTCCAAAATACTATACAAAAGAAGAAAAACTCTCTGTGATTCAACAAGATTTAAGCAACATTACTACTTTGAAAAGGATACAGATATCCAATAGTGCACAGTGAATATATTTGATGCTAAATAATTTTCAATGTGAAAGATATCCAGTGGTTAATGATTACCTTTTGCTAGAAGAATACAACTGAGACAAACGACTCTTTTTATGGGAGCAATCCAATGGTTGCCTATAATTGGAAGATCAGAACTTAGGGAAAGTAAGCACTTGCCTCCATTTCAATGATATGGGTTATCATTGTTTCTGCCGGTCGAAGACCGTCTCTCAAGAAACTGCTAACAACTTCACTCATCCGCTTTTTAAGAATTGGAAATTTCTGAAGCTCACTGGTTAAGCAACCATGGCTAATCTGCATCCATTAGGATATTTTGAACAGTTTAAGTAACAATTCAGAGAATATAAGCATACAACAGAGTTATGACACATACTTTGATTAACTCATCATAGATAAATTGGGCACACTGAAGACTTGGATCGAGTAGACGACCTATCTGCTTTCGCACAAGAATCTCAAATGGCACCTAGAACTCCACAGAAAAACATAAGGAGTTAGGTAAAAAGGACACAGATTAGAAATACAAACATAATCTAGCCAAACACAAACCTCGGGCAGAAACATAGCACCTTTTGGGCCACCAGAATTCTGGATGGTAGTGCGGATATCTTCATCAGTAATACTCTTGCAAGGATCAACTTCCTGCTTGTACAAGCAGATAATTAAGAGCTGCAAACTACCCAAAATCCAGATAAAATAACGATGCATATCCTTGCTACTGAAATGGTGGAAATAGAAAACGGTTTGTTCTATGGAAAGACATCAGACCCGATCAATTCAGATTGATAGGAAAAATTCCAACACATCCAAAGGGATATCCCCAGCCATCCATACAAAGCATAAAGTAGCTTGCGATGGCATACAGTAAGGATACATAATAATGTGACAGCACAAAACTATGACATTGACAATCTAGAAATAGACTGAAAGGTATTATTCTACAATGGACTGCACAGCACTTGTATCCCGAAGCATGTTGGTAAGGAGAAGTATGAAGTCAGACTTAGCAGCCAAAAGATAATTTGACCACAGTTTAACTGCCCTTGGATAACTAATACATGATACAACTTAATCTGATAAGTGTTCAACACCAGGACTGCAGGAAAATTCTCATAGCTACAGCAAGAACCTAAAGGAGCACATCTCATTTTAACTATATTTTCAGTAACATAAAGTTTATCAAAAGACCTAGCTTAGTCTACATGAAAACAAAAAGGTGAAATTGCATCATTAACTAAAGGTTGTGATCCACTGTGATTTTGTCCTATTAAAAAATTAGCACACTGCTTCAATATCCATTTCTCAACCCGTTTCAGAATTCTCATCCTCACGCTCTTAGTGATTACTAAGTCATCCTCACACTCACACGCTTTCTAGCTAAGTATGTAAAGTTGATGCTTTTTACAAACCTCTAGACTCTTGACAAATATTGACTGAAAAATGTAATGAATCCTTGCTCCACCAGAAAGTTTATCTGTTGAAACCCTATTTTTTCCCTCCACCATGGAAGAAAAAGCTGAAAATAAGGGGGAAACAATGTTAAAATAATATAGCATTGAAAGAATTAAACTGGAAGATAAATAGAAGAGATAAATGGAGGACATCACATTGCATGAGCAACAACCTTACAAATATTCCTTTACATCCAATGGGACAACAAAAGTTTTGTTGCACCAGCAAATACGGCATCATCATAATAGAAACTTGTGCTTCTAATATCAAAATAAGGTGCCAAATGAAACATTGTAATTAAGGTGCTAGTTGAAGAGAGTAGGGCAGGGGTTAATAGGAAGTTAGAGCTGTGGAGACGCACGTTAGAGTCGAAAGGATTCAGACTTAGTAGGACCAAGACCGAGTACATGATGTGCGATTTCAGCGCGACTAGGCATGAGGGGGGAGACGTTAGTCTAGATGGGCAAGTGGTGGTCCAGAAAGATACTTTTCGGTATTTAGGATCGGTGCTACAAAAGGATGGCGACATTGATGAAGATGTTAGGCATAGAATTTCAGCTGGCTGGTTGAAATGGCGGCAAGCTTTTGGCATCCTTTGTGACAAGAGGGTGCCACAAAAGCTAAAAGGCAAATTCTATAGGACAGCAATTCGTCCGGCGAAGTTATACGGTGCTGAATGTTGGCCTACAAAAAGGCGACATGTGCAGCAACTGAGTGTAGCAGAGATGTGGATATTGCGGTGGTTTTGCGGGCACACAAGGAGAGATAGAGTCCGGAACGAAGTTATTCGGGATAGGGTCGGGGTGGCACCAATTGAGGAGAAACTTACTCAGCATCGGCTGAGATGGTTTGGACATGTCCAACGAAGGCCTCCTGAGGCGCCGGTGCGTAATGGGGTTCTTGAGCGGGTCGATAATGTAAAGAGGGGTAAAGGTAGACCTAAACTGACGTGGGATGAGTTGGTTAAAAGAGACCTTAAGGATTGGAATATCTCTAAAGAGATAGCTTTGGATAGGAGCGCTTGGAGACTAGCTATCAATGTGCCTGAACCTTGAACTTATTTCTTTCGGGTTTCATCTCTAGCCTACCCCAACTTGCTTGGGAAAAAAAGCTATGTTGTTGTTGTTGTATGAAGCCAGAACAAATTTCTCACCTTCACAATATTTTCTCAATATATTCAATAGTTTAACTCCCTGACCAGCCTGCATCCATCAAGATCAAAAAATTAAGATTAAAAAGCTAATGGTGTAACTACAGTATATTTCAAAAGGTTACACAAATGTGTTGAATATTATATTAAAATCATTTCAAGAAAATACTCTAATTTTATCACTTTTAAGGTCCATTTGTTAAATGTGTTATCTTCTGACTGCCACATCCCACTTATAGAAATGTCATGTGAATCACCACATAGATTGCCTCATCAACCATAGCGGCATGACCTGAGTGACAAGGGAAACAATGCAGTATAACCAAGTAGATATGTATGAGTCTCCTGTCAGAAGGCAGTCAGATGACAAAAGGTTTAAATCTTATTATTTCTAGTAGATTTGTGTAGTGTTCACTCAAAGAGAAACACAGACCAACATGTGCTTGAGATAGGAGACCAAGAAAGAACATGAGACTATGGTAATGAAAGAAATCACACATTTGCAAGACATATTCAAGTGGTTAAAACAGAATAGAGCACATGATACCCATGTTATGTGATTCTCATGTGAAGACCATTTAACAAATAGCAAAGGTATATATAGTTAATACATCTTAGTGCACAATGTCAATCCATCAGGATGCAAGTATTACAGTTTGAGAAGTATGGAGACATCTATCAATGTAATTACCGCTGATTCTACAGTATCACCATAGGCAGCATGTTCCTTCGCGACTGCTACCAACTGAGCATTTATGCGAGTTTTCAAGCCTGGAAGCATATCTGTGATGTGCTTTAGTAGAATCTACAAAAAAAACGACCACAATAAACCATAATCAGTTGATTGACATTATTTGTAGAAACATCACAAATGTAAACAAAGGTGGTTATCAAATGTGAAACCTTTTCCAAGAAACATGAATTTTAATATTTATTCAGAATATTAACAGATAAAATACAGGGTGGAAAAAAAAGTGCATACAAAGGCAAAGTATAATGAGTAGATATTTAACAGTAATACCATATTTAGCTTCTTGGCCAATTGAGGAATACCACAACAATGTGCAAGACCATGATAAGCCTGTTAAGCACAAAAAGATGAAAACAAATTAAGGTAAAGTGCCAATCCACAATAGAAAACATTGCAGAGATAAAATTGAATTTCGTGACATACAGGTAGAGTCGAGAAGAACTTCTCCTCAAAAGCAAGTGCATCTTTGACGCTTCGGTTAAAGTTGATATCCTGTTGTAATCAACTAGTTAAAAGTAACAACATAAAACTTTAGCAAAACAGCTAAGCAGGTAACAAAACCCTACTTTTAAGATCATGATCATAAACTCAAAAAAAAATGTTATAGCATATAACCAGTATTTCCAATATCAGAAATTTAATTTGTCATTAATAAATGACAATGACCTCCAAAGATTATTTCCAGGATACACAAAATCAAGATACTTTAAAACTGAATTATTCAATACAAGTTGCGAAAACTGAATTATTCAATACAAGTTGCGTGAAATTAAACATAATGCTTCCTTGTGCTTGCAGGACGTTATCAATCAAGCATTACATGAGAGGATATAGAACAAACTACTACAACAACAAAGCTGTTCATCCCAATCAATATCGTGACAGATGGCTATAGAAATAACTAGTAACGAGGGGGGAAATTAACAATGAAATATATCAAGGCCTGCGGTTTGTCAAGGAATGTACCTCCTGGCTGCGATTTACAAGACCTACATAACCAAGCTTGAGTGGGATCACATTTCCCAGCAAGAAGTTCCGAGCATCAGTGCCCCTATCCATGATATCTAGCTAAAGAAATTGAAACCAGTTTATCAAATCAAAGTGATCATAAAGAAATCAAAGGATTTGTGTACGGTAAAAGATACCTTGGTGATAACACCAATTGTACGAGACCCTGCCAGTAAAACAGCAAGCAGTTAAACGTTTAAACATAACTAGCTGACCATTACATAGGAACTAGCAATCAAATGCATTATTTAAGTTGCTTAAGTACCATCAGGATCAGCAAGCCTTGCCAGTTGGAGTGCATCAGAATTAGCTAAATCTGCATTTGCTGGAGAGACAGCCAAGATAATACAACTTGGATGCTTAATGTATTGCATGATCATTGTCCTTATTCTTGACTCAATATCACTAGGCTGGTCTCCAACTGGCACCCGTGTTATTCCAGGGAGATCAACCAAGGTGATGTCTAGGACATTTGGTGAAAAGATTTTCAAACGAATTTGTTTCTCAGAAACCCCTTTGTTGTCTCCAGCTTCTTTGTCCGTTTCAAGCTGAAAGCAATCAATTTCTTTTATCATGCTAGAACATAGGAAAGCATACAAGAAATGTTTCAAGAATTGTTTCACACGTGTTATCAATGGAAAAGAGTCGAATAAGATCAATAAAAAATTATATAGCATAGTCCCATGTGTTAAGGCCCATATACTATATGCCCATGAGGTCCTTTATATGGTGCTATCTCCACTATTGGAGATCTTATCATTCCAAATCCCCAAGGTTAGTAACACCATGGAGTTCAATAACAGTGTCCATAAAGTAAGGTAAATAACAAAAGAAAGAAGGAATGAAGTAAAATGTTAACAATTTAACTGGTTGTTGCAGCGACTTTTAAAAAACTAATGCACCAAGCACAAACAAAACCAGTTCAAAATGCAGTGGACAGTATCGGTACTAAGCAAGTAGATTCTTGCAATATTGGTTAACTTCCAGCGCATCATGTAGCACTCCTCGTCGAGTAAACAGGAGCTAACATCATGTAGCTGTCTCACTCAACAAAGCACATTTTCTAAGTACGAAAAGCAAAATATGCACTCTTGCCAAACCTCAGCTGCTCAGCAGCAGTGCAGCACAGCATAGGAAGCAAGTACACAAGACTGCTGAAATGTTCTATACACCGTAGCCTGGCAAATTATTATTATCATGTATGACCCCATCGCATGGTAAAGGCCATCATCTCTATCATTTGATTTGAGTAGATAAATGGCTAACAAGTGAAACTGCAAAGATAGGAATTAAGCAAATCTAGTCCAATACAAATGCATAATAACATTCAAGTGACTGGTGTTGTGGTGCTGGGCAAAAAGAAAAACAAAAAGCCACTGCCAAGTTTAGACATGGTCATCAACTTTTCCATGTACAGGAATAGACAAATGCACGAGGGTTGACCACAGCTCGCTAAAAGTGCACAGAAGTCTTCATACTAAGATAGTACTAAAAGAAACATGAACCCACCAAATTTAGCTAAAATTTCCTTTTGTTAGTTTTTACCAATAATATTTACAAATATAAATACGCAAATTATAGGAACTGCAGGTTCAGAATGGCTGTAGGTGTACCCAAAGAAAATCCCCTCTCAGCTAAACAGATCTGTTCGAACTCAAGCATTGAACCAAATAAATCGCCTAAATGCAGCAGAAAGCGAACCTGCAGCAACCATAGCAAAACGGCACATACCTGGATCTCGCGCTTGATCTGTTCGAAATCGTGGAACCGGCGGCCGGGGGCGTGGAGGAACTCCCCCCATTCCTCGGGGGCCGAGTGGCGCACGAGCTGGAGCACGAGAGGACGGCGCGTGCAGATGTCGGGGCCCCGCGGGAGGAAGTCGCGGCCGACGAGCGCCTCCAGCACGCTGGACTTGCCGCTGCTCTGCCCGCCGATCGCCGCCACCTGCGGCAGCTCCAGGCTGGCGGCGGCGTCGCCGTCCAGTCGTGCGATGATGTCCTGCAGGCTGTTGACTAGCGGGATCACCGCCTGCCCCACAGTCTCAGGTGCTGCCTCCGCCGCCGCCGCCGACTTCGCCATCGCCGCCGACAGAGTAGGGTTTTCGGAGATGAGCGATTGAGGGGAGGGCGCGAGGGTTTTCTTCTTTTTTTTATCTTTTATGGGTTTATAGTAAGGTTTTTTTTTAATTCAGTCTTAGTAAAGTTTTGATTTTGTGTGCTTGGTGTGAGGTACCGGCCGCGAAAATACAGCGGAAGCTGCCATTTTGCGAATTTTGAATTCCGAATAAAATAGAGTGGTTTATCTCTTTACGCTTTTTCATATCTATATCTATATAGTTGAAAAAACTAGCAATATTTGCTCGTGCATTACCATAATGGATATCATGTATTGTAAATATTGTGTGATTGTATTTCTGATCAAGATCAACTTTTATACGTGAGGTCACATCCTGATCCAGGGCATAGCAGTCATGTAGCACTCTAGTCGTGTTATTGCTAAAATCCAACTAGGACGAACCTAAAAAGGATGTACCGGTCGCCGCTAATTTTTTTTATGATAAATTTTCTTTCACATTCACTCTGTTCAGCTGGCTGTGGGTGATCGTCGGTGCTGATTTATTATGAGAAAAGTATTGTTGTCTAGCTGGTGGATGATGGCTGTTGCTGATTTGATGTGAGAAAAAAATACTACTGACTGGTTGGCTGAGAAGTCAGTGAATAGAGTGTTTATTGCCTTTTGCTTTCTTTCTATGATTGTAACCGAGCATATATTTCATTAAGAGATGCGTGGTTGGGTCTTAATATATATGTTTCGGATCCACCTATCACTTATACATATACATGTTGAATCGAATCAATTTTCTAGTGGAAACATTGCATACTTCAGAGGTAAAGAAAGAATATGCCTACATTTAAGTTCTTCACGGAGCAATATTTTAAGTAAGGTTTCTTTCTCAAATTTCAAAGCACCATACAGATGCAAATGCTTATAAATATGCATAGACATTTATTTATGTACACAATCTTATTCTTATGAGCACTTTAGAGCTACTGAGTCCACAAAACACACGTAATCTAGCCCTATAACACCTTTGTGAGAGAATGAGCCAGCACATCTCAATATTGCGGAAATATCAGAACCAGAAAAAAAAAGGTTAGCGGTTGGGTTAGAGTTAGTAGGCCAGGTAGGGTCTGGTCCGTTTACGGGCTGGGCCTGTTAGCCGGTTTTAACAGGCCTAGTTAGAGGGTTAGGGGCCAAGGCATGAAAAACGGAGAATCGAGGACCGAACAGAAAAATCGAGAACTGAAGCCGAAACGAACCGAAACTGAGAATTTCGGTTCTATTTTTATTCCTAGTTCTCAGGAACTGAAGTAGTCGGTTTCGGTTTCTAGGTTGGTTACCCGAAAAACCGAGCACATCATGCATTCAGCCCACGAAGACATGAAACTGGGCTAAGGCCCCATCAAAACCCTAACATACCCGTCCACCCCACCCCCCAGTCGGCCAGCCCCAGACCTCCCTTGGCCGCCCACCCCTGACACCCTAGACCCAGACCCCCGACCCGGCCGGCGAACCCCCAAGGCGGCGAGGCCACGACGCGGCAACCGCGGCACCCAGCTGCTCGCCGCCGCTAGCTCCGCCCAGTGCCCGGCCGGCCGCCAGTGCTTCCTCCTCCACCAGGCCTCGTCGCCTCGTCGCCACATCCGACTCCAGGCCCGTCTCTCCACCCGGCCGCCACCGCCCGTCAATCCCCGCCTGGATCCGGCACTCGCATCCAGCTACCGCCCGGCCGCCACCGCTTCGTCCTCCACACTTCTCCCGGCGCACGAGTGAGGGGCGGCGGCGCACACCTCGTCGGCCAGAGCGGGTGCGGCGTCGGACACCACTTGAGGTGTGCGACTCGGTGGCACTGTTGCAATGCTTATCTCGATAGCCGTGCGGCGAGCTCCTGCATGGCTCGGCGGCGCCGCAGCGACCCCTCCGCTCAACTTTTTTTTTGATTTTGTGAACTGTGTTGAGAGATGGTTTCAGTTCCTTCGGGTAGAACGGAACCAAACCGAACTAACCAAAACCGAATTTGCTCATTCCTGTTTATGAAGCGAATTGATCGGTTCTTATTTTCTCGGAACCGAACTTCTGCAGGAACCAAAGATCGGTTCGGTTCTAACCGAATGCCCAGGGCTAGTTAGGGAAGGTTAGTAGAGATAGAATTAGGTCAAATTTGAACTGCACACACACTACTAGAAAACGGATCTTTAGCACCGGTTGAAGAAGCCATTTGGTACCGGTTTTCCAACCGCCACCCACAAACCGAGACCATTGGCTCGGGTCTAGGATACCGGGTTTCCCAGCCGGTGCCTTTGGCACCCATAGGTACCGGTTGGTAAAACCAACCGGTGCCTTTGAGGCTGCCACGCTGACGCAAGCGTGCAGCCTCTTTGGTACATGTTGGTGTTTCCAACCTGTACCAAAGTGTTTTCTCCGTTTATCCCAAATTTCTTTTTTATTTGTTTTGTTTATTCTTTGAGAATTGCTATGCGTACCCGATCGAGCGATACAGTACTATACGTATACGTCCATCTGTTGTGTTAGAGTTCAAAGAATATTCGAAATTAACTAAAAATCAAAGTCAAGCATTTAGTTAAGTTAGCTAGCAATTACAATATATATACAAATATATAAACAGCACGACATCACATTTAAAAATATTTACAAATATATAAGTCATGTTTGTACTGCAGTTTCTAATCCCTCAAGAGTTTGAAGAGGACACTCTATTGATGTGTCCATCATGGTAGAACTCGCCTCTAGGATCCAGGATCTCCTTCACAATGAATCCTGCGAGTTGCTCGCACACAGCGTTAATCCGATCAACATCGAAAGAAGCCATGTAGATTTGCGACATCTATCATTTTTTTAAAAGATGGATATATATTAATTCACCACGTTAGTATAATTAATTGAACGTAGTTGAGAACGGTATGGACATACTCTGGCTTCCTCCGAAGTTTCTTTCCCGCATTCTACTAGACCATGTATGTAGTCGCATACATACTACCCACACCAATCAGTTTCTTGTTGTCTCGCACACTGTAAAAGAAATAAATAAGTTATTCTATATTTGTGTACGCCTATGCAGAACAATTGATATTACTTAGAGAATTGGTCGCGACCCAACATACCGGGAAATCCATTCTAACATTCAATTGCGTCTTCCCTCCACCGACTCCTTTGTTCTTCTTTACAAATTGTTTCCACACCCTATGCAGAAAATTTACTTGGATGTTGAATAATTGATGTAAAATTGAAAAGGATTCGATATGTGCACATTGTACTTACATGTTCAATGGGTCTATGAAGTGTTGGATTGCATATTGTAGGCACCTCATGGAGTCGAACACTGTAAGATTGCCGCTCTCCATGCAAATTATGAGCAAAACCCAATAATAACTGCAGTTATATACACAACCATATTAGACTTAGCATTTATTTAGGAATATAAAAGAGGTTTTATTCGAGCAAGACTTACCCATAGTTGTAGGGTATCATTATATAAGATTTGTAATGTTGGCGCGTCAGGGCATGGTACATGTTTTGACATCTCCTTGTAGTTGTCGTTAAGAGTTTTCTGGTTGATTATCAACGGCATCATGAAGCCCACCTGATGATGCCATCCTTCTTTCCGGCATTTTTGAAGCTCCATACTGAATGATAAAATACAAATTAAGAAGTGCTCTATTTTTTTATACTTACAGAACCCAAATGGTGATGATAGAGACGTTTAGGGCTTGTCGATGATATATTTCATGTAGAAGTTCGAAGTAGACCCAGAAGTCGTCCTTCCCATGATAGAAATTGTGGTCGCGATACTTAACTCCAAACATATTCATTTCTTCGTTGGATATGCGCATGTACCATCTGTGTAAATTGAACATCTGTATGCCCAGTTTGATCTCGTCCTCCTCAGTGACAAGAGGTTTTCCAAGCTTGAATGGATGAGCAACAACTTCAGCAATAGGGATATCTGCCGTCCCCGTTGCCTGATCAAGCGTGAATCCAGTTTCGCGAAGAAATTCTGCTTCTTTTTCATTTGGTTGCTTCTCCACCACGAGGGGCTCGAGTTGCTTCTGTACTGACCCTAGCTGAGGAACAATCTTTTCACATTTTGTAACACTCCAGAAGAAAAATACAACAATTCTCTGGAGAATTACCACATGGCAGCACAAGAACATAACAGACTATGCGGAAGCAACATAAATCGTACAGATAGATTAACAAAATTTCAATGGAGTGAAATAAAAATTTCACAAACACTCCACATCCAAATATTTTATTATAAAATGTTGGTTCAACATAAATTAATAAGTGTGCACACGTGCTGCTACTCCCATCCCAAGCATGCAACGTCCAAGCTCAAGCACCTGTGAGGGGAAAAAATCAAGTGTGAGGTTTATGGAAAAACCTCAGCAAGCAAACTGCTTTAACCAAGCTATTTAAATCACAATTTGATTAAATATTAGATTAATTATTCATATAAAAGAGCATCATACTGAGACAGTGTAACTTCAGGTAGAAATCTTCATAATGATGCTTCAATGCATATGCAAATTGTGCAATGCATTATGAATGCTTCAATGCACATGCTTATGGTGCAATGTAATGGATGACTTCACTTCTACCCACAAATTCCAAGGAAGGAAGTGAGGGCTGCAACCACATTGCTATATCTCAACGTGCGTTGATGTACCGGTACTTACCGCATCAATTCGGCTACGGTTTCGTCATATGCATCTTCAATATGAGAGTGCAAAAGTATGATTGCAATGCATGAACTTCATATGCCTCCAAAATTTATAACTCCAAGAGCGATGCCACAAGTGGATACACATATAAATCCACAAATAAAATAAAATTCAGATCTTATCTGGCTAGTGTGAGCTTCTGAAATTTAATGCAGGCAATTCAAATAACAAATTTAAAGCGAGTAGACCACATCGCTACGTTTACTTCCCTTCACCGAAGATCAAGAACGTGAGCTAAGCACGGTCCGAAGATGCACCACCTGTTCACAAACATACCTCAGCACCAAAACAAATACACTTCAAAATAAATACATCAAGTAAAGCAATCCTATGACCGAACCCCACGTCCTCACATCAACACATGTTAATCTAGTGAAAACAATAGCACTGTTGCTTTTTTTGAATCTTTAATTCCGATGGTGAAAAAATTCTGATAGTTTTTCACAAGAAATATAACTTCATAGCCTACAACTTTGTAGTTATCAAAAAGTGTAGGAAAAATCATTAGCATTGGGTAAACTCGAGGTGAACATTGATCTAACAATCTGACAGATTCTGCAGAACTGTCCTACCAAAACAGTCATAACTGAAGCTCTAAAATTCGGATGAACATGATCTTTATCAATCTGGAAAGCCTATGAAATTTTCTACAACTCTTTTCCTACCAGAAAGTCCAAAAATGCCATTAATATTTCCAAAACTTCAGGTTAACAGACACTGCCCAGAATTACGAGACTGAAAAATAGTCAGATTCCAACCTTAGTTTCTTCCTCATCTTAAATCCGATTGAGGTGTTCTCTGCAGCCATGGAAAGATCTCTAACTCTTCTTCAACTCATATAAAGGTTTGATATTTTTTTGAGATCATTAGGATCACGAACAACTGCCATGAACAGGAACTGCGCAGATTGATGGCGTGCTGAGAATAACGACGAGGGCAAAACCTTAACCCTAGCCAAAAGGCGACCAATACCGCTACTCCCAAGAGCTAAAAACTTCTAAACCCAGGGGGGAACATGTTCTACAGCAAGGGCATGTCTTACCTAGGGGTTCCCCTTGCAAACAACAAGGGCGAAGGGGATGACGACGACAACTACGGCGATTCCACTCCGCTTCCTCTTCTTCCTTGCATCCAACCTCGCTGCAGTACACCACACAAGGTGGCACCATCATGAACAACAAGGAAAAACCATAGAGATGGGGAAAACGGAAAGAGGAGAGGAATCCCAACCAGTTTTTGGAGAGGAACGAAGAGGATCAACGAAGACGTGCCCTAGTTTTCCTTCTCTTCCTCTCCATCTACCCTCTCTGTTCTTTCATGCTAGGGAGTGGCGGCACAAGGGGGAAGGGCCGACGGCTTAGGGTTTGGAAAGGGGAGGGGTACTGTAGCGCGTACAGTAGCACATGGGTACTGTAGCATGGGTCGGCCCGCCTAGTAGCTAAAAACACCATAACTTTTTGATCCAAACTCCAAACACGACATGTAGATAATCAAACGGAATGTACTCAACGAGCTCTACGCAACCACCGTGTCCATCAGTCCATTCGAGCAATGGATCAAAAAAAGTTAATTTTATCTATCAATTTTAGCATTCCCATGTAGAAAGCGTACTTTGCCTTTTGTTCAATTTGGGTGTTACACATTACTTATTTTTTCTCTACTGCTGTGCCTTTATCAGCGTGCGATCAAAGTCCGAGAGTAGTTGTTTCGGTCCTGGTGGGTTGTTCAAGCATGAGTAGACCTTGACTGCTATTTCTCGATCTACCGGTATCCTCTTCTCTGGGACTTTAGGTTTGAAATATTCTTTCACCTCGCGATCCACTTCCTCATCAAGTTTCTCTTGGGTCAGCTCATAAGCTAATTTCTTCTTAGGGCCTATCTTCTTTTCGACCCTTTTTTCTGCTTCTTGTTTGTGGGTCCAGGCAGTGGGAGGGATGCTGTCTTTTTCTTTCCTTTTCCTTCCGGTGCGGGAGGAGTTGGAGTACTACCAGGCCTCTGCTTAGGCGGAGACGGTCCTGAGGGAGTTGGATCGCGATCAACATTACCATAGTCGAGCGGAGATGGTGCCGAGGGACGCGGATCCATGGGAGCCTTGTTGTTCGTAGTCAGTTTGATGTCGGCCTTGCGCCATAGAACAATCCCGTGTAGTGCGTCTCCCAATGTCTTCTCTCCATCACCTCCAACAAAATCGAGCTCGAGATTCTCATTAATATGGGTCAGTTCAACTATCTGCTCGACTATGACGGAGGCGTAGCCAGGGGTATCGGCATTTCATGAATTGTACTAGTAGGATTCACGGGTAGGGCAGACCTGTGTGCTACATGAACAAATATATTCTTTACTCGCACATGGAGCTCACATGTTGTTGGAATGGTGATATCATCGACTGGGAACCTCTGCTGATTTGGTGCTGGTGCCTCAATCTGGAGTTGTTCAGCTTGTACATCGGGCGCCGCCGTGGATGCATAACTACTGCGTCGCTGATCGGCCGGGCTTATCACAACATCCGGCGCCTGCGGGGCACCGATGGTCCTTTGGCTCAAAGCCTGCTGCACTGCCTCATTGACCCTTGCGTCCATCTGAGATTCCAGTGATGCAACTTTTTTATTCATCTCTTCTTGTATAGCACGGATTTTCTCATCCTGTTCAGCCTTGCTCCTTCGATGAGTCTTATATGAGCTATCTCCAGCCCAAGCAACTTTCCATGGGACCACGCCGATGTCGCGGGCTCATCCAGGGTGTTCAGGATTCTTTAATGCCCTGGTCAGCTCATCGTTCTCCCTTTGAGGCTGGAATGTTCCTTGTTTTGCCTCATCTATTGCTGTGACCAGATCGCGGGCCACTTCTTCTATATTCCCAGGCACGACCAAAGTTCCATCCGTTGGGTTGAGTGTCACACCGTTAGCAAATAACCACCACTTCGATCTATCCGGCCATTCCCAAGTCGCCGGTCGGATGCCTCTATCCATAAGGTCTTGCTCCGTCTTCTGCCATTTCTTTATTGCCTTCTTGTACCCACCTGCCCCAAGGTGGTGGCTGTACTTTTTGTTTCTCGCATTCCTTTGGGCCTGTTCAGATTTTTCTTGTGCTTCCTCAGATAGCTTGTATTGTTTAAAGTTCTCCCAATAAGGTTTAACTTGAGGAAAATCGTTCCAGTCCGGTTCCTTATCCTTCTTGATGTAAGTGGAGAACATCTTTTTCTTGAATGTTGCAAATGCAAGGGCCATCTTCTTCAATGCACACTGCTTCACAAGTTCTTCATTGACTCCTTTTGGAAATGTGAACATATCTTTCAGTTCTGTCCACGGCATTTCCTTCTGGTGTGGAGGCACAGCGTGTTGTTGTTCTTCTGGATTGCTTGATTTCCAGAGTCTTGTGGTGATCGGAATTCTCGTCCGAACAACAACCCCACATTGTGCGACAAACTTGGTGCTAACAGCCTCTGGAGCACATGGACAGCCCTCTACGTCCACTTCTGTGATGACCTGTCTTCCCTCAAGTTTTTTGGTCGGACGGCGTCTCCCTTTCGACTTCGATGTAGAGCACGACTAAATGTAACAAAAGATATATTAATCGCAAATCTAATATAGTTAACTCACCATGCATAATTAAGATACATACTTGAACGGGCTGCTAAGCGGGCGTCGGGGTAAAGCATCATCCCCGTCACTGCCATCTCCGGTCATATTCAGGAACGAATCGGCCGTGCGGGCCTCTTCGGCACCGAATTGTTCAGCGGCATTGACCCTAGTATCTTTGTTTATTGCATCCATCATGTATCTTGCGGCGGCCTCCTCATCGTAGCTGTCCATCCTTAACTAAACTAACCCTAAGCGTGTGTTCGAGAGAGAGTGTGTGTGTCTGTGTGTGTTAGAGAGATAGTGTGTGTTAGTGTGTGTGTGTTAGAGAGACAGTGTGTGTTAGTGTGTGTGTTAGAGAGAGAGTACTAATTAATGTACTAATTAAATACTAAAAATGTACTAATTAATATCATCCAAATAATTCTTGAGAATTGTGTTACCAACTCAATTGAAAATTAAAAAATATATGAAATTTAATAGAACAAAGTATTTCAACATAATACATGTACATGTAAATCTTGAGAAAAATTATAATACGCTTACAAAATGATAATGCGCTTAGGAATAATTAACTCAACTAAAAAAAAACTAAATATAAAGTTATATTCTAATTTTCTATAACCCTAGAGATGAGAATTTATATTCTTGGTAATGTATTCCATAATTGTAAACTAAAAGCTATTGGGCAATTACCTAAAACAATCTGAATTTGTTAACTAAATTTTTAAATTAAATGTTAAATTACCTAAAAATCTAATTCTCATGAGAAAAAAACTAAATTTGTAAACTAAATTACTAAACTAAATGCTAAATTACCTAAAAATCTCATTCATATGAGAAAAAACTAAATCTGTAAACTAAATGGTAAATTACTCAAAAAAATTAAAGAAAAAAAATGCCATCTCGGGAGCCGCCGGGCAGAGCAGGGCGAAGGTCGGCCGGTTGGGCAGAGCAGGGGGCCAAGCTGGCATGCGGCGACGTACTGCGGGGAATGTTGAGCGTGGGCGCGTGTACATCGCCGGTGCGGCCTGGAGCTGAAGCGGCGGCAGCGGCGGCGATGTGGGGACATGAGGTGGCGGCCGGGGCAGATAGTCGGCGGCGACCGGGGGCGCTGGAGTCGGCGTGGGGACGATCACGGGGTGCTGGCGTCGGCGTGGGACATCGGCGTGGTGCACAGGGGGCCGCAGTCGACTATGATGACGGAGGTGGCAGCGCAGCCACGGAGGAGGGGCGCGGGCACGGAGAAGGGCACGGGCGCGGGCCACTGGACGAAGGAGACCGACGATGGCCTGGTGAAGGAGTCGGCGGCGGCGCGTTGCAGGGCGGGCCGGGGCGGCGGCGGCACGGTGGATGATCGAAGAGGCAGTGGAGAGGCGCCGGCAATCACGAGGGAGGGAAGGAAATGGAGGAAGAAGAACAAGGGCTGCAGATATATAGGAACAGCCTAAGGTACCGGGTGAAAACACAAACCGGTACCTAAGGTAGCCTTAGGTACCGGTTTCTGATCCACCCGGTACCCTTGGTCAGCCAAAGGTACCGGGTCTCCACCCACACGGTGCCTTAGGTCCGCAAGGGGCGGGAAATGAAAATCGCTTAAGGTACCGGGTGGATTAGGAAACCAGTACCTAAGGCTTTTTGAACTTTGCTTTTCTCACCTCTGTGATCCTCTTTGAACGAAATTCCTCAGTAGCTCAATGGTAACGCGCGGTAATTTAGGCGCCGCGGCCACGGTTCGACTCCCACGTGACGCCCCACTTTTTTTTAACCAAATAGGACCTTTCCACTTGGTACCTTAACCTTGTAATTTTCCCCCTTTCTTGTTCTCTTATAAATCTATTAATTGACTGAAAATTCATAATAAATCTGATAATTTCCTAGAAAATCATTTAATTGAATAATAATTATCATAATTGTCTAATAAATCATTTAATGGCCTAATAAATTAGTTAATTCAATAATACATCTGATTAATTCCTAATAAATTTGTTAATTGCTCAATAAATCTATTAACTACCTAATAAATCATTTAATTGCCTAATAAATCTGATAAATGGCTAGTAAATCATTTAATTTCTCAATAATTATATTATTTGTCGTATTTATCATTTGATAGTCTAATAAATTAGATAATTCAATAATAAATCTGATAAATGCCTAGAAAATCATTTAATTGCCCAATAAATCTGATAATGTTCATGGAAACTATTACAAAAGATAATCATTCAACTAATGGAATATTAACGATGGTTTGCTTTACAATCATCCCTTCATTGTGATCATGATGTGCATAGGGAGCCTTCTCTTGGGCTAACAGAATACTTGTGTCAACCTGCACTGCGATCGGAGTCATGTCTTCGACCTTGTTGTATTCTTCTTCATCTGTGACATCGTCGACTCCCACAAATGTGACAATCCAGGTTTTAGGAGTCAAAAATATAAATTTTGTGTTATTTTAAAAATTTAAACCATGATTTCCAAAGCAAGGGTATTTTTGTTATTTTGGAAAAATGCAAAGTCCTTTTTACAAAATAGTTTTGCAAAAGGTAAAAAATTTCAAAACTTATGAGCGGTTAAAATGCATATTTTGTTTTTCACTTTTCACCCTCACAAAAGATATATTTATGCTTAGGGCTCAACTTAAGTTGTGTTCTTTTGCAAATAAAAGTTTTGACGGATTTGAAAATATTTCAAAATCCTTTGATCTAGTGAAAATTTGCACAACATGAAAGTTGTAGGTCTTGAAAAACTGAACAACTTTTATTTTGGGCACTTTTTCATTTGAGCCCTAGATCAACAGGAAATTTTATTTTTCATTAAGGCTTCTGAAATTTTGAAAAATTGCAAAACCACCCCTGGATCCCCTTCTCCTTCCTCTCGCTGGCAAAAACAGGGGCGCTGCGCCGCCACCGGTTCTCGCCACCGTTTGCCCCGCTACCAGTTTTTCTCGCCGACCAGCAGGACACCAGATGCCCCGCGCCGCCCCTCGCGTTAAGCACAACCCTGCCGCCGCCTCTTTCTCCCTTTGCTTGGCGCCATCGGCGCGCGCCACGCCGCCGCACTACGCCACGACCGCTGGCCGCTCCCTGGAGAGCTAGCACCGGCGCTGAAACTCGCCCACAGCCCCCGACGAGTTCATCCCCTCCCTGTCATACCCATCTTTTCCTTCCTTTGGCTATATATAGACCCACTGGCCATCCCCTCCATCACACCCACCGCCGCCCCGCTCGCCATGGCCGCCGAGCTCTGAGCTCACCGCGGGCTGACCTCCACACCACCACCTTGTCCAAACCAACCTCACCCAGAGCTCGCCCTTACTCTTGTGAAGCTTCCAGACTAGGCCACACCACCCCATTACCGCTGCAACGCCACCGCCGCGGCCCAGTTCACCGCGAACCGCCTGCTCCCGTCGCGTCGCTGCTACAGGCCACCCCGAGCCCCCAAACCACCGCCTACAGGTTGACCTCGACGCCCTCTTGCTCCTCCACCACTTTCCCCTCACCCCATGGCCCTCCCTCGCCAGATTCTGGCCGGCCAGAGCCCTCCCCGTCCTGAATTCCAGCCAGGGACCTGATTGCTTGGCCCCAAATCTTTTGAGGGCCCTTTCTGCAAAAGTTACAAAGCTCTTTTCTTTTCTATCTTGTAAACTTTCAAAATTCGTAGTAATTAGTAGAAAAATCAGAAAAATGAAAAATTAATTTTGTTGTGTTCCTCCTGACTAGCTCTACAACTTTGGTTACTAAAGTTTGCATGAAACATTATATTGTGTACTCTAGCTTAATTGTTAACAAATGAGTAATTTATTTGTATCTTTTTAACCATAGCTTTGTTATGCTTAATTTTTGGAACCTAGAATCATTTTGCCATGTATAGTATTATGTGAAATTTGTGGCTCAAATACTTGACTTTTGCTTGTTATTTCATGTGTTTATTTATTTCTAGCCTATGCATTTGTTTATTTATGTAAAGCATGCTTTTGTTAATTACTTAAGGTCATCTTTTTACCATGAGATCTTCTGATCATAAGTAGTTTATGTTAATTTTTGGAAGAATGTTTGCATTGTTTAGCTTGAGTTTGTGATTTATTCTTGAGTTCTAGGGTTAATTCATGCATACTAGTGTTGTTTCTGTTTTTGTTAGACTAAACTCCATGTTTGAACTTGATTTACATACATGATCTTTTCTTTTGAACCTTGAGTTGATGTTTGATGTTTGAACCCTAGTTGTTGAATTCTTTTGATTTCAGGTTCTAGATTTGAATTCAACCTACCTCATATTCTTGAATGAATTTACCCTTACTCTCTTTTGCTTTCAAACCATGTTTTCTTAGTGTAGTTAATCTTGTTATTTTATGGAGTTTGTTATGTCTTTTTTACTCTCTGAACGATTGCCCAGTAAAGTAATATTTTTAAGCTTGGTCTTAAATGTTTACTTTATTGGATAACAACTTTTTAGAGAAGGAAAGCTATACTTAAGCACTTCACTAAATCCAACTATTGCATTGCATATAGAAATAATATCGCTAGTCGACGGAACGTATGAACTCATCCAAGGACCAGACGAGGATACTTTTGAAGTCCAAATCAACATTACAGAAGATAATGAAGATCTGAACGTGAACCCGAAATCCGAAAGTGAACTGCATGGAGTCCAACCAACATCGTGGAATTAACTGAAGATCCGAACTCTAATTCGGAAGAGCTGAAGCTTACTAACTTTATAGATTCTACTAAAGGCAAGCCCCAGTTCATAATCCCAGTATTTTAAATTATGCCACTTATAGTTATTTTTACTTGTGCATTTAAGTTGTTGGAATTGATTGAAAACCCTAGATGCATAATCTTAGGTCCCACTATTTGAACACTAGATTTGAGTCCGAGTTAGATGCTATGCTAATAGGACCGGTAAAAGTCGAGTGATTGTCTGTCACTCGCGAGCTTATAGGATTTGATTGTTTACTTTCTTGCAATCACTATAAGGATCATGGACGGATTTCTTGAACCGTAATGAGAAGCCAACGATTGCTTGGGAGTGACTCGACGGTGCTCCAAGCGTGTGTGTTAGGTTTACCCTTGCAAGGTTGGAAATTCGATTCAGAATCGTCCGTTTCTCAAGGATATTGAGACTGCTTGATCCCTTTGCCACATAGAGTAAGAAGTGAAACATTTATGATACTTAATCTTATTGGATGCAAATAATTCCTATACCATGTTTGTATAGATAGATGCTCATTTAGAATGGTTAATCCAACAAGAATCTGAAAGCTAAAACTTGAAAATATGGACCTACTCTTTGTTGCTTTTTAGCAAAAGAAAACCCAGAGCCTTCACAAGCCTTACATGTCTAGTTAAAGGGATGTTATATACCCTTAGTCGGGTAAGCCTTGCTGAGTATTAGTATACTCAGTCTTGCTTTTGACCTTGTTTTCAGGTAACCTTTGGAATGCTTGGTGAGATTGACGTCATGTACGGGCTTCATCATGATGTCATATATCGACGCTCGTTATTGTTTTCTTTTCCACTATTTAAAAACTCTGAAGAACTTATCTACTTTCAAACTTATGAGGTACTCCGTCTAAATTCTTAAACTCAGTTTATAATAACATTTACCATTGAAGTTCGTGTTATAAAATTTTGGTTATTGTAATCTCTGGGCTCACTTTCGAGTGAGGTATGTTGTTTCGATCCGAAATACAGTGATGTTATGGGGATTTTACCCGACAGACTATCAGATTACTCTGTTGAAGTGCGTGCAAATGATAGTTAGGGCACTTTAACTGTATTAATTTTGGCGGTTCTGCCACAACAATTTTTCTTTTGCCTGCCAGAACTATGTGGTGCTTTGGCTCATCTCCCGCACCTACAAAACTTTATTTATTTCTAGACTTGTCCTTTTTTGGTTTGCTAGACATGTCCTGCACATAGAAAACTTGAGTGACATCCTTAGCTAGGACGAATGGTTCGTCTCAATAGTCAAGCACTTTGAGGTCTACAGTTGTCATTCCGTACTCGTCGATATCAACACCTTTTCCTATCAGCTTAACCCATTGGCACCGAAATAGAGGGATCTTCAGCGGCCCATAGTCGAGTTCCCAGATCTCCTCAATGTAACCAAAATATGAGTTTGTTTGGCCACTAGAGTCTGTGGCATCTATACGGACACCACTATTTTGATTGGTGCTCTTGTTATCTTGGGCTCTTGTGTAAAATGTGCATCCATTAATTTCATATCCTTGGTACATCAAGATTGAATTTGCTGGACCCCTGGCCAGTGTTGACGGTAACTAACGACCAATTTTGACCATCAACTCCTGTAAAAAAATGAACCATATTGTGGAATAAATATTAGGATAGATTTATTTATTAACGAATTCCACAGATGATGTTCTAGAATGTGTGCAGGTGATTTCTAGCTGATTTTGCAATATAATGGTGTGGTTTAATCCAAGACACAATGTTCCAGCGAATCAGGACGCGACACGTGTTAGAATATGGAGTAGAGGGCCCACCAGAGTAAGAAACCGACATGATAAAAGCCAATACCCGTGCCAATGACAAGTGGGCCCAGGAAGGAACCCATGGACCAAAAGGGAAGGTCAGTGGGCCCACTGGGAGGCCGGCCGACCTACCTGGTCGGCCGACCTGCCCACGGGCCCCACTGCCTTAAACTTACCACATGGAGGAAGCTCATTGGATGCTTAAGTCGGTTCACCAAGGATCAGCTGCAGAAGACATCTCCCTCGGCCATGGCTCCGTCCTGTAAATATAGAGGGGGTGTGGAGAAATGAGACGCACACCACACCCAACTCAACTCACCTTCTCTCTTGGAGCTTGAGGCCTTCATCCTAGATGCTTAGGTAGACTACACTACTAGAAAACAAGCCTTAGGTCCACCCCAAAAGTACCGGTATGGAGATGAACCGGTACCTATGCTAGAATAGGTACCGGTTCATCTCCATACCGGTACTTTTGGGGTGGATGGAATTTATGAATGAGCCTTAGGTACCGATTGGTATTATCAACCGGTACCTAAGGCTTTCCATAGGTACCGGGTGGAAACTTTTATATTAGTACCGGGTGGTACCACCAACTGGTACCTATAGACGAGCCATAGGTACCGGTTGGTGTTACCAACCGGTACCTTAGGCTCATCCATTGGTTACTTTAAAAGGAAAATATCTCCTTCTCGATCAGAACAACTGTGCAGCTGAGATGGTAAAGGAGCAACGTGCGAGGCTAGAGGTCGCAAGTTCAAGTCCCAACCAAAGAGAATATTTTGCGTGAATTTTGAAGGCTTAGGCACCGGTTGTTTTACCCGGTACCAAAGGCTCATCCTTTGGTACCACTTTGAGGGTACCGGTTCAAAAAACCGGTACCAAAGGCTCCTTGCAACTGGTGCCTTAAGCCGATTTTCTAGTAGTGCTAGGAGGTGTAGAAGAAGAAGAGGAGAGTGAGGAGGAGTCGGGAAATTGCCGGGTCTGTCAGCACTCTTCTCCGCTTGTACCTCGACGGATGCTTATTCGGTTATAAGTGTTCGAGACTTTCTTTGCTTGTTTAGAATTAGAGTTTAGATCGCAAGTTTTTATCTCTGCCTTATATTAGTTGATGTGTATGCTAGCGAGTAGCATTTGATCTTAGCTTAAGATCCCGGATAGAAAAGGGTAGTCTTGTTCAGGGCTAAGGTTAGTAGGGAAAGGCGTAGACGTGGTGTCTAGGCTGGACTATACCACTCAGTTGTTCAATAGTCCCACGGTTTGTAGAGGTAGCCGGCAGGTGGTAACAGCCTTGTTCGAGCCCTAGTAATCCTCCACTTTCGGATATTGGATGGAGCACTATTACTGGAGCTATCGGCTTGTATAAGCCAGTCGAAATCGGTAGCTCGAAGTATGACGGCGACATGATCTCTTCTTCTAGGCATAGATTCTAGATATAGAAAGTCCTCTCTTCTGTCTTCTCCACACCGGCGTGTGTGTCCTTGGATGAGACTGAACCCGTAGATAGCGTACTCACGTTCCTCAATGGATACAATACCCTGGAATACTCTTGGGTGAAAGCTACAGTGGTATCCGTGCGCTTGCGGATTTTATTCGTGACGTTGCAAAGTACCAACAAGATTTCTGGCGCTGTTGCCGGGGAACAGTAGCTACATTATCTTCAGACTCAGTCATCCTCGTATCTTCTTTTATTTTTTTCCTTTTTCCTTGATTCTATCTCAACCCCCGCTACCCAAGGAGCAGCTATCCCTTTTAAAGCTCTCTTCACCCAAGAGCGAGTTCTATGAGCCAGCACCCTCTACTGACCCAATTTTTTCCACTAGCTATGAACTCGATTCAGGCTATATAGCCTTTGTTCAGGGAAATTCCTTTTCAGGAAGGGATTGTGAAAATCCCTACCATCATCTGCGCGAGTTCGAGCAAGTGTGTTCATGCAAGAAAATCTCGGGCATGACACATGAAACTCTTAAATGGAAATTGTTTCCTTTTTCCCTTTCGGGAGAGGCAAAGCAATGGTACATTCGTGTCGTAGGCTGTGTGAATGGAAGTTGGATTGAACTTCGGGACATATTCTATTCTGCGTTCTTCCCGCTTTCACGAATATGTACCTCACGAACGAGAATTTTAACTTTTCGTCGGAACGATAAGGAATCAATCGGTGTAGCTTGGGCTAGATTTACCTTATTGGTAAAATCAGGCCCAGACTTGTCATTACCCGAGCATTTATTGCTCCAACATTTTTATGCTGGTCTTGACAAGGAGTCTGCACACCATCTTGATTTTACCTCTGCAGGATCTTTCGCTCATCTTACCCTAACCGAGAGCAGGGAAGTCCTCGACAAAATCTTGGACAGAACCTCTTTCATTTGTATCCATGAGCCAGTTCCCACAGAGCCCGAGATGCGTCCAGCGGAACCTTCAGAAATCGAATCGGAACCCTCCAAAAGCCAATCAGTAGATTCGATCTATGAGACCGCCCCTGAACATAAATCCGAAACATCGTAGGAGGAAAACCCTCTACCTCCGGAGTTTCTCTGAAGTATTGAGCCGGATGTCTTTGAAGATTTCAGCAACACCTCAAGATACTTCAGTCAAAAGCGACCACCAAGTCCTGTCACTCCTACAGATCCCGTAGAGGAGGATTTTCTTCGGGAGATGATTCAAGAGTTGACAACATTGATCAGCAACGAATGGCTGCAGGAAGGAGAATCATCCTTAACCCCAATCCATCTAAACTCTCCATCCTCATCATTCTGTTGCCGTCTCCAAGATCAAAATGTGGACGCTCTCTATAGTCCCGCTGTCGGAGCTAATCTCATGTTAGATGAGTTTGCCTTAGCTTTTCTAGGCAATTACAAGCTTACTCCGACAGACAGACAGCTCAAGAGACCTTTAGGTTCTCTTACGAGCAGCTACGGGATAATCACCGATGTGCCATTTTGGCACAATGATGTTAAAGTCCATATGAACTTCCATATCTTCGAAGATCTCAACTTCGATTTCTTGATAGAACATCCCCTTAAGGCTCTCTTTAAGGATGTTCCTAAAGATGGATGTTTAAACATCAAGTTCGGGAAGGACACTTTCCACATCCCCGTGGATCGAGCATTGACATGCTCAGTTGAAGATCTCCCTATCCCAGAGCCAATCGAGGAAATAATGGCCACTTCTACCTTCGAGTCTTTTGACTCTGACCTCGAGGAGGATATCGAGGAAATGCCGGAAGAAGTCAGCGATGCAGAAGAAGACCCCAGTGAAACTTCTGAACTGCCCGCGACTGAAAACCCATCATGACCTCCGATTAAGCTAAAGTCTTTACCTTCCGGGCTTAGATATGCCTTTCTAAATAGTGATGTAGAGTCTCCCGTGATCATTAGTGACAAACTCTCAGAAGAGGAGACGAACAAGTTCATCATCGTTTTAGAGAAGCATCGATCAGTCCTAGGCTATACCCTACAAGACCTCAGGGGCATCAATCCTACCCTTTGCACCCACCGAATCCCATTGGATCCCGTAATAGAACCTTTTAGGGAACCCCAAAGAAGGTCAAACAATGCTATGAGGGAGGTGGTGAAGATGCGGAATTATCTATCCTGTTCCGCATAGTGAGTGGGTAAGCCCAGTTCAAGTCGTGCCCAAGAAAGGAGGCATGACAGTGGTGGAAAATACAAGAATGAGCTAATTTCACAACGAACCGTCACGGGATGGAGGATGTGTATAGATTACAGAAAACACAACAAGGCCACAAAGAAGGATCACTTCCTACTACCCTTCATCAATGAGATGTTAGAGCGGTTGGTGAAGCACTCCTACTTCTGTTTTCTTGACGATTATTCTGGTTACCATCAAATACCCATCCATCCCGAAGATCAGAGCAAGACTACATTCACATGCCCTTATGGAACATATGCTTACCGACGAATGTCGTTTGGCTTATGTAACGCACCCGCATCATTCCAAAGGTGCATGATGTCCATTTTCTCTGACATGATCGAAGAAATTATGGAAGTTTTCATGGATGACTTCTCGGTCTATGGAACAACCTTCGATCATTGTCTAGAAAAATTGGACAGAGTCTTGCAGAGATGCCAAGAGAAGGACCTAATCCTCAACTGGGAGAAATGTCAGTTCAAGGTCCGTGAAGGCATCGTTCTAGGACACTTAGTGTCCGAGAGAGGGATAGGGGTGGATAAGGTGAAGATTGAAGTCATTGAACAACTTCCGCCTCCCATCAATATGAAAGGAATCAGAAGCTTCCTTGGCCATGCCGGATTCTATCGAAGGTTCATCGCGAACTTCTCCCAGATCGCTAGACCCCTCACAAGTCTCCTAGCCTAGGACGTTCCTTTCCAATTCACAGATGAGTGCCATAAAGCCTTTGACACTCTCGAAAAGGCACTCATCTCAGCTCCGATCATTCAACCCCTAGATTAGAAGCTCCCGTTCGAGATCATGTGTGATGCTAGTGACTATACGGTGGGGGCCGTACTTGGTCAGACCAAGGATAAGAAGCATCATGCGATCGCGTATGCAAGCAAGACACTCACTGGAGCTCAGCTCAATTATGCCACAACAGAAAAAGAGCTCCTAGCAGTCGTCTTTGCTATCGACAAGTTTAGATCCTATCTAGTGGGGACCAAGGTCATCGTCTATACAGACCTTGCCGCACTCAAGTGCCTCTTCACTAAAAAGGATGCTAAACCGAGGTTGATCAGATGGATCCTCCTACTCCAAGAGTTTGATCTAGAAATCAAAGATAAGAAAGGTGTAGAGAATTCAGTGGCGGATCATTTATCGCGCATGACCAAGACGAATACCCAAGACCCGCCGATAAATGACTTCCTACGGGATGATATGCTTCTCAAAGTAACAGCTTCGCACCCCTGGTATGCGAATATCGTGAATTTCATGGTTTCGGGGTATATACCCCCATGGGAGAGCAAAAAGAAGCTAGTTCAAGAGAGCAGATGCCACCTATGGGATGCACCATATTTGTACCGAGTTTGTGCAGATGGGTTACTCAGACATTGTGTACCTACGGCAGAAGGACAAAAGATCATAGAAAAATACCATGCAGCACTATATGGAGGTCACTATGGTGTATTTCGCACTCAAGCGAAAATCTGGCAGAACAGTTTTTATTGGCCATCTATGTATGAAGATACAAAGAACTTCATCCGAAGATGCCCAAACTGCCAGAGGCATGAAGGGATCATAGCTCGCGATTCAATGCCCCTGAACTATAATATTCAAGTCGAACTTTTTGATGTCTGGGGTATTGATTACATGGGACCTTTTGTAAGATCCCAAGAATGCGAGTATATCTTGGTCGCCGTAGACTACGTCTCCAAATGGGTCGAAGCCATGCCATGTAGAGCCGCAGATGCAAAGCATGCCCGTAAGATGTTCCATGAGATTATCTTTCCAAGGTTTGGCACACCACGGATGGTAATCAGTGACGGAGGGTCACACTTCATTGACTCAGCCTTCCGGAACTTTCTCAAGGAGCTAGGGACAAGGCACAACATCGTGACTCCGTATCACCCTCAGACCAGCGGTCAAGCAGCAACATCAAACAAACAAATCAAGAACATTCTGCAAAAAACCGTGAATGAGACGGGGAGGGGATGGAAGCTGAAATTACCGGATGCACTTTGGGCATACCGTACAACATACAAGACACCCATTGGAATGTCACCCTATCAGCTTGTCTACGGGAAAACTTGCCACTTACCCGTAGAGCTGGAGCATAGAGCGCACTGGGCTATCCGGAAGTGGAACATGGATCTTAAAATAACCGAAGAGTGCCGGAAGCGTCAGATCTCAGAACTAGACGAATGGAGAGACAAAGCTTATCATAGTGCCTCGATCTACAAAGAAAGAACTAAGAGATGGCATGATAAGTGATTGAAGCCCAAGAACTTCAATCCTGGAGACAAGATATTGCTCTTTAATTCCAGGTTCAAGTTATTTGGTCATGGGAAACTGTGAAGCAAATGGCAAGGACTGTATCACGTCATCAACACATCACCTCATGGAGCCATCACGATACAAGATGACGATGGTAACGCCTATAAGGTAAATGGTCAACGACTCAAGCTTTTCCTAGACCATAATAAAGCTCTTGATGAAGAGATAGACGTGATTGACATAGTCGATCACGCATTTATATCTAAAGAGAGCCATATAGGCCGAAAGGGCAGGTGGGCCCATTCTACCTCTCATACACCTGACCCCACTTGCTGACCCGCACAAGTTGGGGCCCATTTGGGCCCAGCCTGGGTCGGCCGACCCACCAGGTCGATCGAACCTGGGCAAGCTCCAGTGAGGCCCAGCTTTGGTGCACGGCCTCCTTGACCAACCTAGAATCCCATTCCGCAAGGGGCGACGGTGTTCCACGACGAGAAAAAGGAGTCTCGCACCTTTCTTTCTCTCTTCGGAAAACCTAAACTCTCCACCTTGTTTCCATCTATTTCCCAAAAACCTCCATTGATTCCACCAGCACCCCATCATCATCAACCCATGGCTGGCAAGGGAGATCCCAAAATCGTAGCCACCACACCGGCCATGACTCATCCAGCGACTCCTCTAGCGATTAACACCCCGAATTCTACCACTGAAGCGACGATGGAAGACGCGGCAACCCTCGTGCAGCCCCTGGCCATGGTCCCAGCCGAGGGGAGCAGCGAAGGACCGGTGGGCGCAACCCTCCGGTCGGCTGAAATGCCTGGTTGGCCAACCAGGGGGCGCGACATCCAGTGTCCCCGCTCCGCTGCACGCTCCCCCTCGCCTGTCAAGATCGCAAGATCCAGGGCACGTGCGCATAGCCCCTATGGAAGGCCATCCAAAGAAGCTCCGGCCACATCGAGGCCGATCGTACAACAGCTCTTCAAGGATGGAGCAGCAACAGGATCACCCATGCTGCCTCAGATTGCGCGGACTGCTCCCGGGCCATAGAGGAGTGCTTAGGAGTCTGCACAACAGGGGGCGACCTCAACACGGACTCCGAACACGCAAAGGAGGAACAGAGCCACCAGTCCATCAACGAAGAAGACCAGATCCCAGTCGCCGCCTGCAAAGCTGAAAGACGACATGACTTCACAGGGATCCACCATCGCCAACCTCACCGCAATGGTCCAGCAGCTACGCCTGGAGAACAGGCGTCTTTAGGACCAGCATGCGGAGAGGAAGATCGAGGTGGAGGAGCTTCGAGACGACCTCCGTCTTCTACGTAGAGGGTTGAGCGCTAAGATGAAGCGCTTGTTTGAGGCTACGGGTCACAAAGACCTCTATTAGGAGTTACCTCTTGAAAAGGGTCGTTATCATAGGTTTAGTTTGGGCGCCAATCTTAGTCATTTTGTTTAGGTTTAAGTTTAGTGTAGTCGCGCCCTAGTTTTATTTAGTTTCATTCAGGATTGTGAACTTTGGCTCCCCGGTGTTAATGCCGGTAGAGCCCCATTATCTTTCATATTTGGTTTGTTTTGTCTATGATCGATGAGCAGATCAAAAACAAGTGTGGGGGGAGATCCCTTGACGCTACACATCCATGATCACATTCACACGTCACGCGCACCTCCCACTCCGACTCCTGAGTTTGCACTACCTCACTTGTTTCCTTCCTTTAGCGTTTCTAAAACATGAGCATATCTTTTCAAATAACTTGAATCTGTTTAAGAAATCTACTAACCGGAGTTCTTGATAGATGCCTTGCATAAATGTTTTTCATGCTGCATTTAAGTTTGTGAACCATATCTCATAGGACCCCATGATCCTTAGTTGTTGACTAACGTGATATGTCTGGTTTAAAGTTGTTCGTCTCTCTCATATTGACCAGTCTGGGAATTTTATTTATAAAAACAAAACTGAGTTCATGGTCTTCCTCTCTACCCACTATCCTACCAGAGCCATATACTACCTTCCAATTTGAAAAATCCCTTGCTATGTCTCTTGGCTACATGTTGAGCTTGATCAAATTTTGTGACCCATCATGATTCTACTTGTTTACGCTCTTGATTAAAGGTTATACGTTCAGATGAACCTCATACTCCTTAAATACTGTCTGACAATAGTATTAAAAAAAGAGAGAGAGAAAGAGAAATGAAAAGACGGCATGCCAAAGAAGCATGACCTAAAAAAGAGAGAGAGAAAAGTTGACATGCCAAAGAAGCATGACCCAGCAAATAAAGTCAGACATGAAAAGGAGCATGTATTTATCCGTGCACTAACCTAATCAGTTCGTAGATATGAGTATCAATCTATGGATCCAATTTTTGATCTTGCAACAGATTTGAGTCAAGCAGATGCCATTCTACCTCATTCATCAAAACTCTACATATACCATCAGAGCCGGTGAGGTAAAATAGGGGATAAGTGCTGGTAAAGAAGCAATGAGCGATTCTGAGAGACCCATAGAAGAGAGTAAGACCATGAACATCTTTTTCTGCAAAAAATCTTTCAAAAATCACCAAGTCTGGCAGCATGATAGGATGACACTTGAAGCCAAGATCATTCCGTTCTTCAACAACTCAATATATCATGGTAGACACATTCAAGTTCACAAGCAAGAGCAAGGTATGGAATAACTTTTGTGCAGGATATTCTATCAGGAAGCTACCGTTTTACCTCAGTCCTGACCTTTACTCGGGACGAGCAAAGGGCCAAGTGTCGGGGATCTTGTTGACGGTCACTAACGACCAATTTTGACCGTCAACTCCTGCACAAAAATGAACCATAATGTGGAATAAATGCTAGGATAGATTTATTTACTAACAAATTCCACAGATGATGTTCTAGAATGTGTGCAGGTGATTTCTAGCTGATTTTGCAGCATAATGGTGTGGTTTAATCCAAGACACAACGTTCCAGCGAATCAGGACATGACACGTGTCAGAATATGGAGTAGAGGGCCCACTAGAGCAAGAAACCGACATGATAAAAGCCAATACCCGTGCCAATGACAAGTGGGCCCAGGAAGGAACCCATGGACCAAAAGGGAAGGTCGGTGGGCCCACTGGGAGACCGGCCGACCTGCCTGTGGGCCCCACCCCCTTAAACTTGCCACGTGGAGGAAGCTCATTGGATGCTTAAGTCGGTTCACCAAGAATTAGCTGCAGAAGACATCTCCCTCGGCCATGGCTCCCTCCTATAAATATAGAGGGGGGGTGGAGAAATGACACACACACACCACACCCAACTCAACTCACCTTCTCGCTTGGAGCTTGAGGCCTTCATCCTAGATGCTTAGGTAGACTAGGAGGTGTAGAAGAAGAGGAGGAGAGTGAGGAGGAGTCAGAGAAGTGCCGGGTCTGTCGGCACTCTTCTCCGCTTGTACCTCGACGGATGCTTATTCGGTTGTAAGTGTTCGAGACTTTCTTTGCTTGTTTAGAATTAGAGTTTAGATTGCAAGTTTTCATCTCTGCCTTATATTAGTTGATGTGTATGCTAGCGAGTATCATTTGATCTTAGCTTAAGACCCCGGATAGAAAAGGGTAGTCTTGGCCAGGGCTAAGGTTAGTAGGGAAAGACGTAGACATGGTGTCTAGGCTAGACTATACCACTCAGTTGTCCAATAGTCCCACGGTTTGTAGAGGTAGCCGGCAGGTGGTGACAGCCTTGTTTGAGCCCTAGTAATCCTCCACATTTGGATATTGGATAGAGCACTATTACTGGAGCTATCGGCTTGTATAATCTGGTCGAAACCGGTAGCTCGAAGTATAACGGCGACGTGATCTCTTCTTCTAGGCATAGATTCTAGATATAGAAAGTCCTTTCTTCTGTCTTCTCCACACCGGCGTGTGTGTCCTTGGATGAGCCTGAACCCGTAGATAGCGTACTCACGTTCCTCAGTGGATACGATACCCTGGAATACTCTTGGGTGAAAGCTACAACGATATTCGTGCGCTTGCGGTTTTTATTCATGATGTTGCAAAGTACCAACAGCCAGCCAAGCTAGCTTCTCATGAATTTCATCGTTGGCCATGACTTCCTTCTGCAATCAGGTGGCGAACGTATCGTTATGATGGTTTGTAATCCATGTCTCAAACTTCAAAGGGTACATGCTTTGGACCATTTGCATGTGCTCCTCCATGTACGGAGCCACCATGGCTGATTGTTGCAGAACTGTGAGATGTGCTTTTCTCAACATGGCATGATCGGTGGCATTTACTGATTTTCTTCCAAGTGTGCCCTTTCCAATCAGTTGACCCTCATGTCGTGATACTGGAACCCCAATTGGGCAGAGTTCATCCACATAGTCAACACAAAACTCACTGTGACATAACCCTTTGCAATGCTTCCTTCGGGACGAGCCCGATTACGAACGTATTTCTTTAGGACTGCAAAATATCGTTTAAAAGGGAACATATTATGAACGAAAACAGGACCGAGAATACCAATCTCCTTGACCAGGTGAACTAGAAGATGTGTCATAATATTGACGAATGATGGAGAAAATATTATCTCAAGACTAACTAAACTTTGGACAACATCCTCTTGTAGCCTGATTAGACTCGATGGATCTATTGCCTTCTAAGAAATTGCGTTGAGAAACGCGCAAAGCTTTATGATTGTTGCTCAAACATTAGCTGGTAGATTACCTCTTAGTGCAACTGGAATTAATTGTGTCATCAACACGTGACAGTCATGGGACTTTACGTGTGCGAATTTCTTCTTTTTCAGGTTTAGTAGCCTCTTTATGTTCGAAGAGTAGCCTGATGGAACTTTGATACTATCCAAACAATCAAACATACTTTGCTTCTCTTCCTTGCTAAGAGTGTAACACGCAGGACTTAGGTAATGACGTCATTTATCCCTTTTTTCTGGATGTAGGGTGGCCCGTTGTTTCAATCGTTGAAGATCTTGCCGTGCTTCGAGTGTATCCTTAGGCTTACTGTAGACACCAAGGAAGCCTAAAAGGTTTACACAAAGATTCTTTGTTAGGTGCATCACATCAATTGCGTGGCGGACCTCTAAGCCTTCCCAATAAGGTAAATCCCAAAAAATACTCTTCTTTTTCCACATAGGTGCGTGTCCGTCATCACTCTGCACTGATCTGCTGCCAGGTCCTTTTCCGAATACTACTTTTACATCTTTAACAATTTCAAGCACCATTTTTCCACAACGGTGCCTAGGTTTTGTACGATGATCTGCCTTTCCACCGTAGTGATCATGCCTCCTCCTTAATGGGTGCTTGATCGGAAGAAATCGACGATGACCCATATACACTATCTTCCTACAGTGCTTCAGATACATACTGTCGGTTTCTTCTAAACAATGAGTGCATGCCCTATAACCCTTATTAGAATGTCCGGACAGGTTGCTTAGTGCGGGCCAATCATTGGTTGTTACGAAAAGCAATGCACGTAGGTTAAAATGTTCCTTTGCGTGCGCATCTCACATAGCAACACCCTCCTCTTTCCACAACAATAGAAGATCGTCAACCAGTGGTTTCAGATACACATCAATATCATTACCAGGTTGCTTAGGGCCGGGAATAAGCACCGGCATCATAAAGAACTTCCGCTTCATACACAACCAAGGAGGAAGGTTGTATATACAGAGTGTCACAGGCCAAGTACTATGGCCACTGCTCTGCTCACCGAAAGGATTCATGCCATCCGTACTTAAGCCAAATCTTATATTCCTCGCATCATTTGTAAATGTTGGGAATGTTCTGTCTACCTTTCTCCACTGCGACCCATCAGCGGGGGGTCTCAACATATTGTCTTGCTTACATTCTTCTTTGTGCCATCACATCAATTTTGTATTCGTTTTGTTTATGAACAAGCGTTTCAGACGTGGTATTAGAGGAAAATACCACATCACCTTTGCAGGCACCCTCTTCTTGATATGTATCCCATCAACATCGCCGGGATCATCTCGAGGGATCTTATACCGACATGCGTTGCATACAGGGCACGAATCCAAATTTTCATATTCACCACGATATAAGATGCAGTCATTAGGACAAGCATGTATCTTCTGTGCTTCTAATCCTAAAGGACAAACAACCTTTTTTGCCTCGTATGTTGTTTCGGGCAAGGTGTTATCCTCAGGGAGTAAGTTTTTTATAAGTTTCAGCAACTCCTCGAATCCCTTGTCAGACAAACCATTTGATGCCTTCCATTGCAACAATTCCAGTGTGGTACCCAACTTTTTGTGGCCTTGTTTGCAATCTGGGTACAACAATGTTCTGTAGTCCTCCAACATATGCTTCAGATCTCTCGATTCCTTTTCTGTTTCGCAAACTTCCTCAGCTTCACGCAACATCTGACCCAGATCATCTTCTACAATGTGTCCTTCAGTATCTTCTTCAGCCTCACCCATTGCAGTGTCATCAAAAAAGGCACCGTAATTGGCTGCAAAGTCAGGAATCCTGTCCTCTTCTTCTTCATTATTATCCTGCATAATTCCTCTTTCTCCATGCTTGGTCCAAACATAGTAGTTCAGCATGAAACCACTATTGAACAAGTAACTGTGGATGGTTCTTGATGATGAGTAATCCCTCTCTTTCTTACAGAATTTGCATGGGCAACGAACGATACCGCCATACTTGTGTTTCTCATCCGCTTCTATGAATTCATGCACGCCATCCATGAACTGCATTGAACGCCGATCGGCTTTGTACATCCATTGCCGACTCATCTGGGTTCCCAATTCATTTATATACATCATAGATTGTCATAATAATTCATTCATAATACACGATTTAATCTAAAATCAAAACGAGGAAATATCATATTTATTCCTTTAATAAATCACTAACTTATTATAATTGTACATTTCATTATAATAATATAATTAATTAAATCTCTTGCTAACTACATATAAAAAATAACATATCTATAAAATAATAGCAAACTAACCAAATTGCTAACTACATCTAAATAAATATTATTATCACATATACATCAATTAATATAACAATAATTATATACTAAATAAAAGAATAATTAATACAACTATAAACTAAATAACTACATCTAAATATAACAATAAACTAATTGCTAGAATAATTAATATAACAACTATAAACTAAATAACTACATCTAACAATTACTTTCTAAATCATGGAGAAAAAACTACTAACCTTTCAAAAAAAATTGCAAAAATTCCCCTCCCCTCCCCTTACTTGGCTGCCATGAACAGTGAGTTCACAACAGCTTGGAGGGGGAGAAGGGGCTATTTATAGGCACGAGTCAAAGGCACCGGTTGGTGCTAATGATCCGGTTCCAAATCTAGGGCATCAGCACCGGGTCGTATTACCAACCGGTGCCTTAAGACAGAGCAACATCCGGCACCGGGTCGTGGCTTCACTCGATGCCTTTACCTGCACAATAGCACCGGGTGATGCCACAAACCGATGCCTTAGGCACCGTAGTCATTTGGTACCAGTTGGTGGCACCACACGGTGACTGTGCTCTACTATTGGCACCGGGTCGTGCCAGGACCCGGTCCCAAATTCCCTCCCTTGTGTCCAGTCCGGGCCAAAGGTACCAGCTACTGTTGCAGCCGGTACTGATCGCATCAGTACCGGCTGCAACAGCAGCTGGTACGTTTGGCCTGGACCTTTGGTCTGTTTTCTAGTAGTGACAAAAACCAAAACAAAATTCAAATAAAATCAAATGACACACTACAAATTTATTCAACATATATGATTAAATTTAAATTCATATAGTTATGAGGAATTGAAGCGGGACAAAGAAGACAATCTTATGCTACGTGTTTGATCTCAACAAACAAATGCACGGAAGTTTCTGAAAAACTAGTAAATTTGCACAATATTCCGTATTCGAATCTATGGGATTGTTACAAGAAGGAAAGTAATACAAAAGAAAATATAAGAAACACATGGATGGATCCTGACTCCCTACACTTGGAGTTTCATAGACACAGATATCTAGACTGGGAACTAGGTAACCGTGCCAGATGAGTTTTATGGTAATTAAATTCCCCTCACATCCCATGAAACTTCATTCTTCTATCTCCTTGCCATGTTAGCAAAATTAATGTTATTTAATGTCATGAAACTCTCCATAAACCTCCATTGAGACTGACATTAGGCCAGTCTCAGTGGGAGTTTCATGAGCACAGTTATCTAGACTGAGAACTAGGTAACTGTGCCAGATGAGTTTCATGATAATAAAACTCTCCTCACATCCCATGAAACTCCATATCCTTCTCTCTCCTTATCATGTCATGATATTTAATGTCATGAAACTCTTCATTAAACTCACATTGAGACTGGTCTTAGTGTTTTGCGAACAGGCGACTTGAGACTTCAAGATGAGACATACATGACTCAATATTTTATCTCATTGTTAAGCAATTGACACATCATTAATTATACTCCAGCATATTTTGCACATCCCATCATTTCAACAAGTCGGTCGTCACTCCTATTTATCAATAATTATGGTTATTCGCCTGTCACCTTTAACAACTATGACCGTTTTTCGGGTTACTATTGTTTTTTTTCTTTAGTGAATGTAGCTAACGTGGGGTGAGGAACGGAGTTGGCGAGAGAAAGGGGGGGGGGGCCAGTTATTGAGATTATCCTTGATGTGATGCTATCAAGAGAATAAGGCAATCGAGATCCCGTAATAATAAGAAATGTCATATTTATATGGTAGTGTCAACAACTGTCAAGGTGCTAAGGCTGGCAGCTGGCTCACAAGCAAGATCATCAGAGGACCCCTGAGCCTAATGCATGGTATGTAGCCCCGGCCCTGTTTGCCGCCGCTGCCACGATATGTTAATTAGAGGCTTAGGAGGCAAGGATGGAAGCACATGTACATATAGAGCTAGAGGTAACTACATGTTAGCATGCATCCGGTATTTTCAGAGATATAACAAAATCGATATATAATTGAGATCTCATTGCTATATATATATATATATATATATATATGGAAGACTATACTCCCGAATATATTCAGAGAATATCACGTGAAGAAAGTTGTGCGGAAATGGACAAGGCAAAAGGAATAAACAGTAATTTGAACAGTGAGTTCTACTGTAGCCAGGATAATTATTGAAGCCAGCGTTATCGTCCAGCTGTCTAGGCAACAGTAAAGGAAGATAATTGAAGACGTCGGGTGTCCAGGAGCTTCCTTAAGCCTGAAGGCTCCTCCTGTCTATAAAAGGAGAAGCCAAACGCACGCATTCATTGCCGGACCAAGAAGAGGAGAGAAGACACCGAGCCTAATACTCAGAGCACATCCACCACCACTCCACCTAATTAGTAGCCATCTCACTCCCATTGTAATATAGAAATAAGGGAATTGTTGTAATCGCCCTTCGCCTGTAAGGTAATCCCAGGTTTGTGTAAGTGCATGGGGCTTCCCGAAAGGGAAAGCCGTATGTAAGTTTGCTCTGTGGAAACGGATTAATCTTTTCTGTGAATTTCCTTGCTTTCCTTTGAGCTCGTTCATATGGGGCAATGTCTCTACGCTAGGGACCCTAGAGGAGAAAACTCAGCATTGAGTTGCTCTCGTTTAGCCCAAGGAGAGGCGTCTGAGAGAGCCTGTGTCCGCAGAGAAGTGTTCCCTTCGGGTGGAACTGCCTGGGGAGACGGTAGAGCTTGAGTCCGGTGTGTGCTTGGCCGGGGTTAGTTCGGGAGAAGACCGGGTAGGCCTGGTTCTGAAGCAAGCTAGCGATGCATGCGGTGAGTACCGAGTAGGATTTACACAAGCATAGTTGCACGACTGGCTGAAATTTTGATTTCGCCAACCTGCCAAGATCCTGAGAACCACGCATACCCATACCCTGCGTAATCACTAATCACGCACTATCCGCATACGTCGCTATCACCCAATAGCTGCTGCCTCAATAGCCTTGAAATTTTACTCTGCTAATCACCCGCATAATAATCACGCACTCGTCCACCATCCACGAAGGTCGCTATCGTTGAATAGTATCGCACACCCATTCTGCATCAACTCATCATAATCAAGTACCATATAATTTACATAATCACAAGAAGTGCTCTGCATAGTGCATCGAATAGTAAGTGAATTTGGGTGCCTGAGCCACTCAGTTGAAGTGCTCGAGCGCTATTCATATTCTGAATTTGAATAGTACCTGATATTTTGAATAGTACCACGAATTTGAATAGTAACTGCTGAATTTGAATAGTATAGTGAATAGTAACTCGTGATTTTGAATTTGAATTTCGAATTCCCGAATCTTTTGTGAGTACTAGTATCAGAGCTGAGGTTATTAAAATTTGAATTTAGGGGAATTTGTGATATATTTTAGAATACAAGAATTAGTAGAATATCTCAGTCATATTTAAAATGGAAGCTTTAGAAAATGAAATTAAGCAGTACGAGTTTAAACTAAGTAAAATTCCTGATGAATATAATACTTCTATGTTATGTGATTGGCCTGCAATCAGAGAAAAAGAAATTTATTTTATAAGGAAAATAGCTTATTTAAAAAAGATATCCATAGAAAGAGAGCTAAATGATAAGAAATACAAAGCGTTAGTTGTTATAAAAAATTGGGAAGATGAGACAAACCCAAAAGATACACAGAGTCATAAAGCCAAAAGGGATCTAGAAACTCATAAAGGTAATATTATGATAGATAATGTGTTAAAAGAGGACAGACAACTAGAGTTTGAGAATAAATTTTTAGAAAGTTATGAAGACGAAGATAATAATGCCCAACAATACAGAGACTTTATAGACTCTCTAGATGATGAAAGTTTATATAATCTAGATAATGATATGGATGCATTAGAAATAAATAGTGAGAGAATTAATACCATAGAGGAGGTTAAAACTGAATTATTGGATCAAGGAAATTGCGATCATGATTGGATACAAAGAAGAGGTGACTATAATATTAAATGTGCTTTCTGCATTTATTATCCTAGTCAAGAAAATAGATTTACTTGTAGTGTATGCTTAAAGCAAGCATGTGCTTCATGCTTAAAAGATGGAAATCAAAGATGGAGACAGGAAGTAGAATTAGAAAAAGAAGATAAATTATTAACAAGAAGAGTTAGAAATTTAGAAAATAGAATAAATAGTTTAGAAGTGGAACTAGAAGAACTAAGAAGCAAGATAGAACTCAGTGAGATACAAAAGGCTGAAGAAAAGGCTGGTAAGAATATTGAGTTAAAGGATCAGACGATAATAAACAACAAGGATAATAGTGCAATACAGTCAAACAACAAAGATAATAGTGCCATACAATTAAAGGATGCTATAATAAATTTTGGTAGCAAATATATAGTCAAATTGTCATTTAAAAAAATTGTAGGAATAAGAATACCTGTGAAAGTAAAATTAACACCTACTATCACTTACAAAATATTAGCATTAGTTGATACTGGCTGTACCAAAAATATTATACATGATAAATATTTTGCAAGATGTCCAGAAATAGTTCATACAATAGATCAAGAAAAGGCAGATATATCCACTGATATGTCTCGAATAAAGAAGCTTCATAGTCAGTTAGCCTACAATATTGAGGTACAAATAAATAATACTAAATATATTATGGATGAGATTACAATAAGAGACCTATCTATGATACATGATGATATGATCTTAGGACTAAGGTTTTTACAATTCTCGTTGCAAACAACGATCATACATGAGCAAGGAATTACATTTATTCCTTATCAAGATAATATCCCATACATAACAGAAGTGCGTAAAACTATAAGTTCCAATACCGGAAAGTCCAATTTAGAACTCCAAAGAGCTAATGATAATGACCTTGATGATCATACAGACGAGAAGTTAGGTGAAAATATAGAAGAGTTTCATATGGCAAACTCATGTATAGAATGTATTAGTTTACAATCCTTTGCACCCAATTGGTATAGAGATATAAAATTTAAAATAGATATAGATAAAATTGTGCAAAGATTAGAAGATATTCAAATAATTGGAGAAATACCAATGAAATATTGGGATAAGAATGGTATTGTGTGTAAAATTAATATAATAAATACTAACTATATAATTAAGACAAGTCCTATCGAAGTTACACTAAAGACATAGAAGAATTCAAGATGCATATTGAAGAGCTCCTAAAATTAGGAGCCATAAGAGAAAGTAGGAGTCCTCATAGGTCAGCTGCATTTATAGTAAGAAATCATGCAGAAATAGCTAGAGAAAAATCAAGAATGGTTATTAATTATAAAAGATTGAATGATAACACTATAGATGATGGTTATAACATCCCTAATAAGCAAGAATGGATTAATAGAATACAAGGAAGAAAATATTTCTCAAAGTTTGATTTAAAAGCTGGGTTTTGGCAAGTAAAGATGGCAGAAGAATCAATAGAGTGGACAGCTTTTACGTGTCCTCAAGGCCATTTTGAGTGGCTAATTATGCCTTTAGGATTAAAGAATGCCCCTGCTTTATTTCAAAGAAAGATGCAAAATATTTTTAATGAAAACCAAGAATTTATATTGGTTTATATTGATGATTTGTTAATCTTTTCAAAATCCTATAAAAAACATATAGCTCATTTAGAAACATTTTTTAGAAAGGTAGAGCAGCATGGATTAATACTTTCTGAAAAGAAAATGGAAATATGCAAAGAAAAGATAAAATTTTTAGGTCATGAAATAGGAGAAGGAAAAATTTATTTACAAGATCATATTGCAAAGAAAATTTTACAGTTCCCTGATATTATTAATGACAAGAAGACATTGCAACAGTTCTAGCAAATAGAAAGAGAAAAAGATGGAGGAATATCATGGAAAAAATATCTAGATATTGATCAAGCCCTATCATATGCAAGAAATATTTTAGGAATAAATTATTTCCTAGAGCCTGCAGCAAAAGAATATATTCAAAAATACAGAAAGGCAAATGAGGTAAAGACAAACTTGCCTGGAATAAATATAAGAGAAGATTGACCTTCAAGAATACCCACATATAAGGATGCTTTAAAAAAAAGAAGCATCAAATGAAGAATATGTTGAAAAGAAGATCAAAGAAAGGCTAGATTCAATAATTCCTCAATTGAAGAAAGATATAAAAGAAGAAATATGGCAAGAAGTGAAGCATGAAATAAAGGAAAATTTTGATGCCATAAAGAAACACTATGAAGAAAATATAAAGAAGGATTATGAATTAAAAATGAATATGCCAATATCTGATGACGATATGCTGGATATTCATGGTCATGGGCAGCAACAAGAGTATTAAGAATTATATATTATGAAAATTAAATATGTGTTAATATTTAAATAAGCATGCCAGAGTGTTTGCTTGATGTCTGTGACATCAATCATTTGGGCGTGGAAGACTATACCCCCGAATATATCCATAGAATATCACGTGAAGAAAGTTGTGCGGAAGTGGACAAGGCAAAAGGAATAAACAGTAATTTGAACAGTGAGTTCTACTGTAGCCAGGACAATTATTGAAGCCAGCGTTATCGTCCAGCTGTCCAGGCAACAGTAAAGGAAGATAATTGAAGACCTCGGGTGTCCAGGAGCTTCCTTAAGCCTGAAGGCTCATCCCGTCTATAAAAGGAAAAGCCAGACGCACGCATTCATCGCCGGACAAAGAAGAGGAGAGAAGACACCGAGCCTAATACTCAGAGCGCATCTACCACCACTCCACCTAATTAGTAGCCATCTCACTCCCATTGTAATATAGAAATAAGCGAGTTGTTGTAATCGCCCTTCGCCTGTAAGGTAATCCCAGGTTTGTGTAAGTGCTTGGGGCTTCCCGAAAGAGAAAGCCGTATGTAAGTTTGCTCAGTGGAAATGGATTATCTTTCTTGTGAATTTCCCTGCTTTCCTTAGAGCTCGTTCATATGGGGCAATGTCTCTACACTAGGGACCCTAGAGGAGAAACCTCTGCGTTGAGTTGCTCTCGTTTAGCCCAGGGAGAGGCGTCTGAGAGAGCCTGTGTCCGCAGAGAAGTGTTCCCTTCTGGTGGAACTGCCCGGGGAGACGGTAGAGCCTGAGTCCTGTGTGCGCGTGGCTGGGGTTAGTTCGGGAGAAGACCGGGTAGTCCTGGTTCTGAAGCAAGCTAGCGAAGCATGCGGTGATTACCGAGTAGGATTTACACAAGCATAGTTGCACGACCGGCTGAAATTTTGGTTTCGCCAACCTGCCAAGATCCTGAGAACCACGCATACCCATACCCTGCATAATCACTAATCACGCACTATCCGCATACGTCGCTATCACCCAATAGCTGCTGCCTCAATAGCCTTGAAATTTTACTCTGCTAATCACCCGCATAATAATCACGCACTCGTCCACCATCCACGAAGGTCGCTATCGTTGAATAGTATCACACACCCATACTGCATCAACTCATTATAATCAAGTACCATATAATTTGCATAATCACAAGAAGTGCTCTGCATAGTGCATTGAATAGTAAGTGAATTTGGGTGCCTGAGCCACTCAGTTGAAGTGCTCGAGCGCTATTCATATTCTGAATTTGAATAGTACTTGATATTTTGAATAGTGCCACAAATTTGAATAGTAACTGCTGAATTTGAATTGTGCAGTGAATAGTAACTCGTGATATATATATATGTATATATATGTATATATATATATATATATGTTAACAGATAATAATCCTTCATTATTCCATACACATGCTAAGTACACTGCTGCTTATTACAAACTGCACACCCATATATCGATCTGGCTATATTAATTCTGTATATCTATCTGCATGCAGCACACACCAAACTGGTAAACCTTTATTTTAACTATATATGTGTACGTGTATGTATGTGGCTATATACGGACGCGCGCGTATATGCATCCTACTCGTTTATTCGATCTCTTACACATTCCATGCATGTGTGCCTACAACTATATATACGTGCGTACATGTGTAGACGACGACGTGCTACGCATGCAGAGTAAGCACACGACGTATATAAATATGATGGGCCGGCGATTAAGATGTCGAGATCAGCCGGCGGCACGGCGGCGGCTGGTGTCGTAAGCCCCGGTGAACCTGGGGCCGCCGGAGCCGGACTGGCGCTGGCAGTTGAAGTACATGGCGGCGACGGGCGCGCCGAGGTTGTAGCGGCGGACGAAGCCACGGGTGTTGAAGTTGTGGCGCCTCGACGGCGCGAACACCGTCTCCCGCCCGAGCTGCCGGAACAGCATCAGCACCATGCGGTGGATGCCCGTCTCCGGGGAAGGGGGCTCGTAGCATGCCAGCTCACGGCCTGCATGCAAAGAATAATTAATCCAGTAACTCAGCTGATGATGATGTACCAAAAATAATCACTCTCAAAATATATAATAACTACCGGCCACTTTGCTCTTTGCAGTTGAGTTCGATACTGTAAGATGTAGACAAACAACTTGTTCTGCTGGCTGTGGCTGATGGCTGGTGTTGGTTTGCTATGAGAGAAAAGTACTGCTGGCTGGCTGGTGGCGGTGCTGGTTTAGTGTGAGAGAAAAGCACTGCTGATGGTTGCCAGTAGAACGGAGCGAAAGAGTGATGCACCAATCAAATATTTCGAACAATGGGTCAGTATGCATATATTCTATGCACCACTTGTGCTGAATTCATCCATTGCACTGGCTCGCCTCATCCGTTTTACACCCACTTTTTGCTATTTTCTACTAAAATATTATGTTTCAACTGCCACTAATTTTAGCATCATCTCAAAAGTGTATTGAATACAAGTATATATTGATATACTTTTGTTTTACTATTTCAAATCAATATACACCTTAAACTAATGAAAACAAAAGCAATACAGTATAATGGGTGATGGATCAGCATGCGTGTATGCATATATTGTACATATATAAATCATAGAAGTAGACATGTACGTTTACTTGTTTCAAAAATTAGAATGCTTGCAGGTGTACTAACCGTATGTATTGTCAGTTGATGCTGGTATGTCAGTCACCATCCTGCATGGAAACATGAATTGATTGGAAGTTAGCGCTCCTTGATGTGCAAACTGTATATAGAACAATCTGATAAAAAGAAGAATACAATTTTTACAACGATCATCATCAACTTATGTCGTACATCTCATATTTAAATGTGAATGCAATACATTGGGAATTTCACTGAAATTTTGTGAACTTTAATGTTTCTGGTGGGGGAGGAAATAATACAAACCAAAAAATGCATTGTTGTGCCTTGCTCTTTGTGCTATTGTTACAGATCGACATGCTATTCTAGATTGATGTGTTCTTTAGGGTACGTGTCTCATGTCTTCCTACTCATTTCATGGATAGGCATGGCCATGTTAAACCCTTTGAAACTTAAATTACTCAACAATCAGTATATTGTACAAGTCTAGATTAGAGTTCGCCAAATTCAGTGTTTTCGCCAACAAGCTAAAAAAATTCAAACCCTAATATACATGCACTGAAATTATGGGGAATCACATCTGCATATATAGTACTAAGATATTGTATGTGAGCAAAACAAACCCAACAATAATGGTCTGGGATTGCCCTCACCAGTGCAGGTACTCCCTCAACGTTGGGTTGCTTGGGTTAGGAGCATCGGGATCGACCATCACCTGTTGGCACAATTTTATGCAAAGTTACCACACTAAATTAATTAAATATATATTGCGCCCAAAAAAAATTAATTACATATATATCAACCACAACAAAGTAAAGTTATCCACGTAGCACCAGCATCTAAATTTAACTTGTCAACAATAATCAACATGTCATGAGTTTACCATGGTATATGCAACGCCATAGTCATCTCCTCCAATCTCGACCGTCGGCCTATTGGACACCGCCGCAGAGCGCAACTCCATGCCACTGATAATAGGATCACCATTAAATAGGACCATCAGATCAGCACTGGTGTTAAAGGGGTCCAAGACATCTCCTATGACACGAGCTGTAACCAAGGAATCGCTAGCTGCCATTTCCAGTATTGCTTCAACTGCTATATATAGGAGTCTTTGGAGAGTACTGTGGGCCTTGCTTGTAGGTATAAGCTAGCTGAGAGGGTGGTACTATACTTATATATGGAGCGAGAGGGTCAAAGGTCAAGCTAGCATACCATGAGAAAACAACTGGCTTTAATTTGGAATCTTTTGGACGGAACCTGGCCTCTGCTGTGAGAACTAAAGCTTGGAGATTGCTGGATATTCCCCCGGGCCCCTTTGATGGGCGGTGATGAAGTATTCTCCTTGCAAGTGGGACGTAACGGTCAATTCTCATGGGCCGGGGTCAGTAATCAGAATGGTTAAAACACTACTAGAAAACACGCCAAAGGTCTTGGCCAAAGGTACCAGCTGCTTTTGCAACCGGTACTGATGTACCGGTTGCAAAAGCAGCTGGTACCTTTGGCCAACGGCGATCAAAGGTATGGGGTTTGGTACCAGGTTAAAGCATTATCTGATACCAAAACCCTAGTATAGGCACCGGGCACCGATTGGTGGCACCAACCGGTGCCTAAAGGGCGGACAATGGCACCGGGTTTTGCATTGACCCGGTGCCGCCACGTGCCCACAACAAAAGCACCGGTTGTTAACTTCAACCGGTGCCTATGCCTATTGTTTGGCACCGGTTGTTGAGCACCAAACGGTGCCTTTGAGCCACGCCTATAAATACCACAACCCCTCCCCCCTCCAAGCTGCCGTGAACTCACTGTTCATGGCAGCTGAGTGAGGGGAAGGGAGGCGAATTTTTGTTTTTTTTCAAAAAAGGTTAGATATTTTTCTCCATAACTTAGCAATTGGTTTTTAGAAGCAGTTATCACTTAATTTAGTTTATACATGTGATAATTATTTTTAGTTGTAGCATTTTATTGTAGTTATATGCGTTATCAATTTATTTGATATGTGAATACTATCAAATTATTGTATTTATATGTTTTATCAATTTATTTGATAAGTGAATAGTATCTATTTATTATAGTTATATGCATTATCAATTATATATTTGAATTCAAATTTTGTATGGAAATATTATCAATTACATATGTAAGGGTGCTTTATTTAGTTCCCTTCAAAATTGCAAAACTTTACAAGATTCCACATTCGAGATGCATGTTGCGCCAATTCGAGACCCGCAGCTCAGCTAGACCAGAAGGCCACATGTGTCGTTTCTTGTACAAAAATATAAAGTTACATATAGAAAACAAAGTTTTTACACAGTCATGCAGTCAGAAGGCCATATGCATCGTTATAATTTTGTAGTTCAGTTTTATTAATAGCGTATTCAATATTAGTTATAAATTGGTAGTATGAATGAATTATTTGTACACTACAATGATGTATATAAATGTATCGTGGACCCAGATGAGTCGGCAATGGATGTACATGGCCGACTGCGTTCAAAGGAGTTCATTGATGGCGTGCATGAATTCATAGAAGCGGCCGAGAAACACAAGTATGGCGGTTTTGTTCGTTGTCCATGCAAATTCTGTAAGAATGAGAAAGATTACTCATCATCAAGAACCATCCACAATCACTTGTTCAATAGTGGTTTCATGCCGAACTACTATGTTTGGACCAAGCATGGCGAAAGAGGAATTATGTTGGATAATAATGTAGAAGAAGAGGATAGGATTCCTGACTTTGCAGCCAATTATAATGCCTTTTTCAATGACACTGCAACGGGTGAGCCTGAAGAAGATACTGAAGGATACATTGTAGAAGATGATCTTTGTCAGATGCTGCGCGAAACTGAGGAAGGTTGTGAAACAGAAAAGGAATCGAGAGATCTGAAGCGTATGTTGGAGGACTACAAAATATTGTTGTACCTTGATTGCAAACAAGACCAAAAGAAGTTGGGTACGACATTGGAATTGTTGCAATGGAAGGCATCAAATGGTTTGTCTGACAAGGGATTCGAGGAGTTGCTGAAACTTATAAAAAACTTACTCCCTGAGGGTAACACCTTGCTGGCGACAACATACGAGGCAAAAAAAAATTGTTTGTCCTTTAGGATTAGAGGCACAAAAGATACACGCTTGTCCTAATGACTGCATCCTATATCGAGGTGAGTATGAAAATTTGGATTCATGCCCTGTATGCAACGCATGCCGGTATAAGATCCCTCGAGATGATCCAGGCGACGTTGAGGGGATGCGTGTCAAGAAGAGGGTTCCTGCCAAAGCGATGTGGTATTTCCCTCTAATACCACATCTGAAACGTTTGTTCATGAACAAAACAAATGCGAAATTGATGCGATGGCACAAAGAAGAACGTAAGCAAGACAATATGTTGAGACACCCCGCTGATGGGTTGCAGTGGAGAAAAGTGGATAGAACATTCCCAACATTTGCAAATGATGTTAGGAATATAAGGTTCGGCTTAAGTATGGATGACATGAATCCTTTCGGTGAGAAGAGCAGTGGCCATAGTACCTGGCATGTGACACTCTGTATATACAACCTTCCTCTCTGGTTGTGTATGAAGCGGAAATTCAATATGATGCCGGTGCTTATCCCCGGCCCGAAGCAACCCGGTAACGATATAGATGTGTATCTGAAACCACTGATTGAGGATCTTCTATTGTTGTGGAAAGAGGAGGGTGTTCGTATGTGGGATGCACACGCAGAGGATCATTTTAACCTTCGTGCATTGCTTTTCGTAACCACCAACGATTGGCCAGCACTAAGTAACCACTTTGGACAATCCAATAAGGGTTATAAGGCATGCACCCTTTGTTTAGAAGAAACCGACAGCATGTACCTCAAGCAGACCCGTCCCTATGGGCGTGCGGCCGGTTCGGCTAAACAGGGCCCCCAATTTTTAGGGGCCCCAAGTTACAGATCAACAATCCATTAAGCTTATTAGTATTTGGCCCCAATATTTTGTCCGCCGTCTGCTGCTTCAAATTCTCGCACGCCTGCGTCTTGCAGCTTGCTGATCCATTCCTGATCGGCTGTTAGTCCGTACGTGCACGTGTTCAAGTTAAACATCAAGCCGTACTTGCTACAAGTCAAGGCTTAATGTATTTCTAATTTCTTTAATTCTTTTGTTTCAATTGATGGATGGTGAATGGATCAATTGATCTTTTATGCATCAATTGATCTAAACGTTTATTATTTCAAGATCCAAGCCATGTCTTTTGCAAATCAATCTAGAGAATATGACTCGGATTCTTGAAAACGTAGAAAAGAAAAGCAAAGAATAGAGAATTTAACTCAATCTCATAGAGCTATGGATCAGCGCAATCAAGCTTTTCTAAACTGAAGGTAGTGAAGTCTTATTTGTGTTCTACAATGACACAAGAAAATAGAAATGATAGCATTTAAGACTGACATATTGTAAAAGATTGATTATGAGTTTATCATTGAAATTTTCATTTCGAGAATCTTGAAAAGAATGGTGTTATTCAAGTAAAAAAATTTGCAACTAAGATTAAATAGGTATAACTTTCGATGTTTTCCGTGGCAATTTAATATATCATATTGTATTTATTATTTTTCTATTAGGGCCCGCTTTATACTTTGGCACAGGGCCCCGGTTTGTACCGGGACGGCCCTGACCTCAAGCACTGTAGGAAGATCGTGTATATGGGTCATCGTCGATTTCTTCCGATCAAGCACCCATTAAGGAGGAGGCATGCTCACTACGATGGAAAGGCGGATCATCGTACCATGTCTAGGCACCGTTGTGGGAAAATGGTGTTTGAAATGGTCAAAGATATAAAAGTAGTATTTGGAAAAGGACCCGGCAGAAGATCGGTGCAGAGTGATGACGGATGTGCACCTATGTGGAAGAAGAAGAGTATTTTTTGGGAGTTACCTTATTAGGAAGTCTTAGACGTCCGCCACGCAATTGATGTGATGCACCTAACAAAAAATCTTTATGTGAACCTTCTAGGCTTCCTTGGTGTCTATGGTAAGCCAAAGGATACATTGGAAGTGCGGCAAGATCTTCAACGTATGAAACAACGGGCCGCCCTACATCCAGAAAAAAGGGATAAAGGACGTCATTATCTAGGTCCTGCGTGCTACACTCTTAGTAAGGAAGAGAAGCAAAGTACGTTCGACTATTTGAACAGTATCAAGGTCCCATCAGGCTACTCTTCGAATATAAAGAGGCTACTGAACTTGAAAGAGAAGAAATTCGCACACGTAAAGTCCTATGACTGTCACGTGTTGATGACGCAATTGATTCCAGTTGCACTTAGAGGTATTCTACTAGCTAATGTTCGAGCAACAATTATAAAGCTATGCGTCTTTTTCAACATAATTTCTCAGAAGGTAATCGATCCATCGAGTTTAAGCAGGCTACAAGAGGATGTTGTCCAAAGTTTAGTCAGTCTTGAAATGATATTTTCTCCATCATTCTTCAATATTATGACGCATCTTATAGTTCACCTGGTCAAAGAGATTGGCATTCTCGGTCCTGTTTTCCTTCATAATATATTCCCTTTTGAAAGATGCTTTGCAGTCCTAAAGAAATACGTTCGTAATCGGGCTCGTCCAGAAGGAAGCATTGCAAAGGGTTACGTCACAGAGGAGGTCATTGAGTTTTGTGTTGACTATGTGGAAGAACTCTGCCCAATTGGGATTCCAGTATCACGTCATGAGGGGCGGCTGATTGGAAAGGGCACACTTGGAAGAAAATTAGTAAATGCCACGGATCATGCCACGTTGAGCAAAGCACATCTCACAGTTCTGCAACAATCAGCCTTGGTGGCTCCATACATAGAAGAGCACATGCAAATTGTGCGAAGCATATACCCTTTGAAGTCTGAGACATGGATTACAAAACATCATAACGATACATTCACCACCTGGTTGTAGAAGGAAGTCATGGCCAACGATCAAATTCATGAGCAGCTAGCTTGGTTGGCCAGGGGTCCAGCAAATTCAATCCTGATGTACCAAGGATATGAAATTAATGGTTACACATTTTATACAAGAGCCCAAGATAACAAGAGCACCAATCAAAATAGTGGTGTCTGTATAGATGCCACCGACTCTAGTGGCCAAACGAACTCACATTTTGGTTACATTGAAGAGATCTGGGAACTTGACTATGGGCCGTTGAAGATACCTCTATTTCGTTGTCAATGAGTAAAACTCACAGGAAAAGGTGTCGATATCGACGAGTACGGAATGACAACGGTAGACCTCAAAGAGCTTGGCTATCGAGACAAACCATTCGTTCTAGCTAAAGATGTCACTCAAGTTTTCTATGTGCAGGACAGTCTAGCAAACCGAGAAAGGACAAGTCCAGGAATAAATCAAGTTTTGTAGGTGCCGGAGATGAGCCAAAGCGCCATATTATTCTGGCAGGAAAAAGGAAAATTGTGGGAGTCGACGATGTCACAGATGAAGAAGAATACAATAAGGTTGAAGATATGACTCCGTTCGCAGTGGAGATTGACACAAGTACTCTTTTAGCCGAAGAGGAGGCTCCATACGCACGTCATGATCATAATAAAGGGACGATTGTAAAGAGAACCATCGTTAATATTCCCTTAGTTGAATGATTATGTCTTGTAATATTTTCTGTGAATATTATCAGATTTCTTATGCAGTAAATTGATTTATTGGGCAATTAAATGAATTATTATGCAATTATTTGATTTATTATGATTTATTATGCAATTAAAATTATTAGTTATGCATCTAAATGATTTATCATGTAGTAATTAGAATTATTGTGCATTTAAATGATTTATTATGCAATTATTTGATTTATTATGATTTATTATACAATTAAAATAATTAGTTATGCACCTAAATGATTTATTATGTGGTAATTAAAATTATTGTGCATTTAAATGATTTATTATGCAATTATTTGATTTATTATGAAATTAAAATAATTAGTTATGCACCTAAATGATTTATTATGTAGTAATTAAAATTATTGTGCATTTAAATGATTTATTATGCAATTATTTGATTTATTAAGATTTACTATTCAATTAATCGATTTTGTAAATAACCTATTGGCACTGATTGAAGGTTTCAACTGGTAGCAAATTTTTGGCAAAAAAAAGTGGCACGCGGGAGTTGAACCCGGGCCTCTGCGATCAGAAAACTTAGCGTTACCACTGCGTTACACGGTGCTTTCGGTAGGTTTGGCGGCAAAAGCTTTAGAGTACAAATATTTCAGCAGCCTTTGGCACTTTTCAACTCCCGCCCGTTGTAGCCCTAAGCTACCGGGTGGAATTATCACCCGATGCCTTTGGGTTACCTAAGTCTCCGGGTGGTTACAAACCGGTGCCTAAGGCCTTTGGTGTATATAAGGTTGTGCACTGTTTTCTTCTCTTCTTCCTCACTTCTTCCTTCCACGCATCGCGCCGATCGTCCTCCGCCCCCTCGCCTTGACCTCTCTGGCTTCCTCGACAACCCCTCGACGCCGAACCCCGGTGCGCCGCCGCCATTCCCCTTGGCGCCTCCTCTGCGCGCCTCCTCGACGCCGCCCGCCTCGACGCCGCCGCCCCTTCGGCCGCCGCCGCCCCCTCGCCGTGTCGACGCCGCCGTCCCTTGGACCGCTGCCGCCCCTCCTCGCCGTAAGTGCAGGCCAGCCACCCCACGGCCTTCTAGCCCCTGCCAACCACCGCAGCAGCTCCGTCTTGACCCCAGGGAGTTTCCCAAGCCAGCCACACTCCAGCGTAACACCCACACTCCAGCCTCTCCTCTTCCTGTTAGGCTAGCTTCCGTAGCCGGTAGCAAGCCCCAGGGGCCGGAACACCCACGTCAGCGTGACGCCGCCGCGCGCAGTGCCGCTCCACCGTGGCGGAGGTCGTTGCTGCGCCGTAGACCCATGTGTAGGCTTCGTCTAGGTTCGCCCTGTAGCGCACATGCTTCCTGCACCGTTTGCGCCAAGAGCTGCGCACGGAATCGCACCAGCGTGCGACTCCGGCGAGCCTCGCCGCCGCAGAGCTGCCCCCGGTGCTGCGCACCCCACTCCGCTCACCCTAGCCCTGAACCAAGGCCCTAGGTGGTTTACCCATGCCACGCTGAAGCTTCCGAACCCAAGCCCGAGTTGAATCGAGCCCCGGACGGCCGAGTTCGGCCTAATCCGGCGAGTCCCCGCTGCAGGAACGCGTCGCCGGCGACCTTTCGCCGCCGCTCGCGCGCCCAACCTCTCATGTCCGTCCGATCCAGCATAAGCGACCCAGATTAGAAGATACCCCTTCAGCCTAGCTATTTTGCTAAAGAGCCCCTGGACTTTTCGGGAACTAACCCGCAGTCCACGCCAGTTCAAAAGTAATTCCAGATCAGCCCTGTTTTTAGTGTTTAGGCCCCTGAGCTTTCCAGTTTTCGAACCCGCCGTCCAGCCCCTGTCTTTTTGCATGTTAGACCCTAGATCTAATCCTTAATTATGTTTTAGTCCCTGGTTTTTGCGCAGAAGCCCCTGGAACCTTAGTTTTCTAGCAGTTTAGCCCCTGGACCTTGTTTTAGCCCAAGATTTCGAGTTCTAGCTCTGTTTTAGGTTTTCTTTTTGTCCCCGCGATCGTTGTAACGCGTAGAATAGTTCTATCTCAGTTTTGTTTGCTGTTTTATGTATTGTTGTACTGTTTCTTAGCTTTTGCCTTTGTTTGCATGTATGTGTATGTGCTGGATCTTGTTTTGGCGTTGCGATCGTGAGTAGACGTTGAGCAGTCGGAGGAGTACCAGGAGCCAGCTTCCGCACACAAACTCTCTCTCTCTCTCTCTTTCTCTATCCCACTAACACACAAACACACAGACACACACACACCCACACACACTAACTCACACACACACTCACTAACTCTCTCTCTCTCTCTTTCTCTGTCCCTCTAACATACACACACACTCTCTCTCTCAAACACGCATATTCGTTCAAAGAATTGAATTCTCCTACTTCATTTAAGGATGGACACATACCCTAACACATTTTTACGGTTTCAGTTAAGGATGGACCCCTTCGGTGATGACGTGGTCGCCAAGCAATACATGTTGGACGCAATAAACGAAGATACGAGGGCCAACACCACCCCGCCAATCGCTGAAGAAGATGCTCGGACAGCTAATTCATTCCTGAATATGTCTGGAGATGCCGATGAAGAAGATGAGGACTTTGCGCCGCCGCCCAATCAACAGCAGCATGTTCCAGTACGAATCTTAAAACTATATGCATGGTGACTTCGGTAGATTAGTTTTGCGATTAACATATCTTTTTTGTAATTTAGTCGACCTCCACATCGAATTCGTTGAGCCAGTCAAAAGGGAGACGCCGGTCAACCAAGAAAATGGAGGGAAGACAGGTAGTCATAGAAGTGGACGCAGAGGGCTGTCCAAGTGCTCCAGAGGCTGCTAGCACAAAATTTGTCAACCAATATGGGATTATTGTTCAGGCAAGAATTCCGATCACCACAAGACTATGGAAAACGAGCAAACCCGAAGAACAGCAACACGCCGTGCCTGCACATCAGTAGGAAATGCTATGGGCAGAACTTAAGGATATGTTCACTCTTCCTGAAGGAGTTGACCAAGAACTTGTGAAGAAATGTGCCTTGAAAAAGATGGCCCTTGCCTTTGCAACTTTCAAGAAGAAGTTGTACATCAAGAAGGATAAGGAGCCGAACTGGGACGATCTTCCTCAGGTTAAACCATACTGGGAGGAGTTCAAACAATACAAACTATCAGAGGAAGCCCAAGAAAAATCCGAACAGGCCAAGGTGAATGCAGCCAATAAGAAGTACAGCCACCACCTTGGGGCTGCCGGGTACAAGAAGTCAGTTAAAAAATGGCAAAAGATGGAGCAGGACCTTATGGATAGAGGCATCAGGCCGACGACTTGGGATTGGCCGGATAGATCCAAGTGGTGGTTATTTGCTAATGGCGTGACACTAAACCAGTTGGATGGAAGTTTGGTCGTGCCCGAGCATATGCAAGAAGTGTCCCACGATCTAGTCGCTGCAATAGATGAGACCCAACAAGGAACATTCCAGCCTCAAAGGGAGAATGATGAGCTGACAAGGGCATTAAAGAATCCGGAACACCCTGGACGAGCCCGCGGCATCGGCGTGGTCCCATGGAAAGTTGCTTGGGTCGGAGATTCCTCTTACAAGACTCACCGAAAGAGCAAAGCCGAACAGGAAGAGAAATTTCGTGCCATACAAGAAGAGATGAACAGGAAGTATGTGTCCTTGGAATCTCAGATGGACGCCAGGGTCAGTGAGGCAGTGCAGCTAGCTCTGAGCCAAAGGGCCACTGCTGGGTCACACCCGGATGTTGTGATAAGCCCGGCCTCTCAGCGACGCAACAGCTGTGCATCCACGGCGGCGCCCGACGTACAAGTGGAACAGCAACCCCAGATTGAGCCAACGGCGGTAGATGACCAGAGGTATCCAGTGGATGATGTCACCATGCTGACACTGTGCGAACTTCATGTGCGAGCAAGAAATATATCCATTCATGTCGCATACGGGTTAGCCCTGCCCCTAAATCCTTCTACTACAATTCATGGAAGGCCGATACCCCCTGGCTACACCTCCGTCACAGTCGAGCAGATAGTTGGAAACAATGAGGATCTTGAGCTCGACTTCGTTGGAGGGGATGGAGAGAAGACATTGGGAGACGCACTGCACGGGGTCATTCTATGGCGCAAGGCCGACATCAAACTTACTGCAAGCACAACGGCTCCTGTGCAGACCGATCGCCCGTCTCCGCGGCCTCCCTCACCGCCGTCCCCACAACCACCTCCTTCACCACCGTCTCCACCGGTGCAAAGGGCCACGAGTACTCCAACTCCTCCTGCACCAGAAAAAGGAAAGAAAAAGACAGCATCCTTCCCAGCGGCTGGACCCTCAAAGAAGAAGCAGAAAACGGTCGAAAGAAAATTAACCTACGAGAAAACCGCTGAGGAGTTGGAAGAGGAGACTGCTCAATATATAAAAGAACAATTGAAGCCTAAAGTCCCCCCGCCGAGCGAAAAGGTACCTCTAGAACTAGGGAAAAAGCTTCTCGCAAACCTAGACAACCCACCAAAACCGAAAAGCTTACCCTCGGACTATGATCGTACTCTGACAAAGGCACACAAGGTGAGAAATCTGAAGAAAAAATGTGGCAAGTCCATTCCTCAGCTTGGCACACAACAAAAAGAACTCGAGCGCCTCCGGGTGCCAGGGTTGCCACTCCACCCGACGGACGTACAACTCCAGGCGGACCTACAGGCCGCGATATTTCTTTCTGAAACTGGATTAACGCTAGAGGAGGCAACGGGGCAAGTGGAGGCGGAAATCCCTGTCGCTCCCGTTCTTACTCCATTCCAGCATGGAAAACCTTTTGTCACTGAGGAAGAGGAGAAAAGTCTAGGCACGCAGATGTTCAATTTGCATAGATGGTACCTGCGAATGTCGAATGACGAAGGGAAAATGTTTGGAGTCAAGTATCGTGACCATGATTTCTTTCGTGGGGAGGACGACTTCTGGGTGTACTTCAAAAATTTATATCACATTTACCATCGACAAGCCCTAGACGCCTATATCATCACCATTTGGGTTTTGTAAGTATCACTTACCTCTACATTAATACTTTTTGTTAACAAGAACATAATTATATATGTGCATTATAAAATTTCTATTATATCATTTAGATAGGAGACCCAAAGAAGCCGAAAACATGGATGGCACCATCAGATCGGCTTCATGTCTCCTTTGCTAGTCAACCAAAAAGTGCACAATGAAAATTACAAGGAAACGTGACAAAACATGTACGATTCGTTGACTAGGTAAAATTACAAATCCTATATATTCATACCATACAACTTTGGGTAAGCCTTGGTCGACTCAATCCTATGTTATATTACTAAATAAATACTAAGTCGTCTAATGCATGTATATATATATCCTATCTATATCTGCAGTTATCATTGGATTTTACTCATACTTTCCATAGAGACCGGCAATCTTATAGTCTTTGACTCAATGAGAAATCCAATGTCCGCAATCCAACATATCCTAGACCCCTTGAATAGGTATGTTCAGTTTGCACAATCAAAACCTTTTTCTGTTAATAACAATTCCTGAATATCAAACTTAACTTTGAGCGCAGGGTTTGGAAAAAAATTGTGAAAAATAACAAAGGACGTGGTCAATGGAGGCCCGAACTGAACGTTAACATGGATTATCCGGTATGTTGATTCATAAAGATTTGTCTAGTTAAGTATATAATCCCAAATTGTTCTAAATTGAGTAATTTATTTGTTTGTCCCTAAGTGTGCGAGACAACAACAAGGAACTGATTGGTGCGGGTACTACGTATGTGACTATTTGCACATCATGACTCCAAGTGCGAAGGCTACTGATGAAGACACGAGAGTACGTCCAAACCGTTCACTAGTATATTTTCATAATTGTACTAACGCACATGATGTTAATCCTTTTTTCCTAAATGATAGATGTCTCAAATGGGGGATGAATGTTACTCTACTGATCGGATCAACGCATGTGCAAGCAGCTCGTCGGATTCATTTTGAACAAGATCTTGGATCCTAGAGGCGAGTTCTATCACGACGTTTACATCCATAGAGGACTTCCATCGACCTCCTGAGGGGACCAGTAGTTGGACTACAAACATGACTTGTACATTTGTAAATATTTCTAAACATGATGTCTTGATGTTTGTATATTTGTAAATATATTAGTTCATCTAATTAGCTTAATTATATGCTCGCATTTCACTTTTAGTTAGTTTCAGATATTCTTTGACAATGAACGCATACGTGCGACCAATGAATGTATACTACTATAGAGCTCGAGTGCGTTTAGCAATTATAAAAGAATAAATAGTAATAAATAAAACAAACAAAACTGGAATACAGGAAAAAAGGAAAAATGTCATTGGCACCAGTTGGAAAGACCAACCGGTACCAAAGGGGCTGCCATCTTGCGTCAGCGTGGCAGCCACTTTGGCACCGGTTGGTCTTTCCATCCTGTGCCAATGGAAGCCTAAGGCACCGGGTTAAATACCCGGGGTCTTAGGGAGACGCCATTGGTCTCGGTTTGGGGGATCCGATTGGAAAACCGGTGCCGAAGGGTGTTTCCAACCGGTTCCCATGGCGTGTTTTCTAGTAGTGAAAGTTACTGCTCTGCGCTTCTCTCCCCGCGTCCCACGGGAAAAATGGGACGCGTGTCGATCCCTCTGAGCGCCGGATACTTTACAAAAAAACCCTCCTATGTTCCAAGAATCACAATAGAACCCAGATCATCCGGATACTATAGTAAACATGTTCGCATATTTTACTCTTAGGTCCTCGAACTAATGATTATCTCCATACGAAGAAGGAAAAAGTATATATAACCCCCCAACGTATCAATGGTTGATCACATCACCCCCTGAAATACAAAACCGGATTTCTAACCCCCTCACCTTTGCAAAACCAGACATTTAACCACCTAGGGTGGTTTTACAGCCCGGTGTTGCTACAGTAGCTCGATTTTATTTTTTTCCTTTTCATTTATTTTTGCTGAATCTTTAAAAAATCATAATAAATCACAAAAAAATTATAAAATATAAAATTTAATTTTGTTGGACTCCACATGAGTAGATCTATACAATGAGCATATAATATAGCATGATTTAGTACCAATTTTTTTGCTGTAGCTTTAGATCTATACTTTTCTATATGGAATAATTTATAGATGAATCTTCTATGGTCCAATTATGGTGAAATTTTTATGGTGGGCTAATTATAGTATGCTTTTACTGTAGTACAAATTTCATACTCATTGGGTCATGTATAACTTAGTTATAGATAAAGCATAGATTTAACAAACATAAACCTAAATAAAGTTATAACTAAGATATACATGATCCAACGAGTATGAAATTTTTACTACAGTTCAATAATACAATAATTCTCTCACAGTAAAAATTTCACCACAGTTGGACCACAAAAAATGCATATATGAATTATTCTGATTAATTGCAGTAAAGCATAGATCTAAAACTATGACAAAAACTTTGTGCTAAAACATACCATATTATATGTTCACTGTGTAGATCTACTCACGTGAAGTCCAACAATATTAGATTTTCTATTTTATGATTTTTATGTGATTTACTATAATTTTTTAAAGATTCAGCGAAAATAAAAAACGGAAAAAAGACAAAACCACGCCACTGTAGCAAAACCGGGCTGCAAAACCACTCTGGGGGGTTAAATGTCCGGTTTTGCAAAGGTGAGGGTGTTAGAAACCCGGTTTTATAGTTCAGGGGGCTTAGCTTATATGCGCCTCCTAGCAATTCCACCTGGTGATATGTGTAGTTGTGCAGCCATGCTTCTGGTTGTGGGCCCTGGACTCAATTGTGTCTCTGGAGGTTTTGTTGGAGTAGAAGTAGAAACTGCCATCCTCCTTATTATTGGTCCTGGACTAACTGGTGAGTGAGAGACCAAGAAAGTGGAGATGGTTGCTGATGCTTCAGCCACTAAGGTGCTTGATGTGCCATCTTTTTTGGACTTTTGGGAAGGCTTCTTAGATGTTGATGCAGTAGCCTCTCCTTTCCTCTTCCTACACAGCAACAATTTACTCTAGTCATTATGCAGCCGTACAGAGAATTCATAGTAACAAAATTGAAGGGAGTTTCAGCTTACTTAGATTTGGCAGGAAGTGAAGGTGGTAATTCAACATCAAGTTCAGAAGAGGGCTCAGTACATCCTTTCTCAATATGATCAAAGTAAGTAGATGTGCTTGCTGTTGCACCCTTCTTGGCTCCACCCTTTTTGGCTCCACCCTTCTTGGACTTTTTAGCAGCAGGCTGCTTTGAAGTTCCAGCCTCTCCATTCCTTTTTCTACATGACAGCAATATAATCAGAACATTATGTAAGGCAAATGCAAGGGAAAAATGGACAGCAAGAACTTCAACTCACTTTGATTTGGCAGCAAATGAAGGTGGTAATTTAACACCAAGTTCAGTAGGTGGCTCAAAGCATCCCTTCTCAATATGCCTAAACTACAAGCATCTTTTACATTGGTATTGTCCCCTTTTCCCCGGCTCACCTCTAGCCTTGATCCTTTTCACTCTTGGTCTGCCCACAGCCCTTTCTAGCTTTGGAGGCAACATCTCAAACCCAGGATCAACCACAGGCCATTGTGACTTGTCAACCATCGGGTTTACCACAAATTGATAAGTAGCCTTGAAATGCTCAAGTGAGTAGTAATCATGCACATAGTCCTCAAGTTTCAACTGTCTCAATGAACCTATGAGACATATGGCATGGGTGCAAGGTTTACCAGAAATCTGCCACTGACCACATGAGCATGTTTTCACTTCAAGGTCTATTGCATGCCTCCAAGGATAGTTGTCCTTTGTCAATCCAGACACCTCTGCCTTAAGTCCACCACTCCCCTTGATCGTGTACTTCAAATTTCTACTCTTCATCTTCAGTTCATTGATAATACTAGGAAGAATTGGCCCTTCAAGTCTCTGAGCTATGACCTGCCTCATTGCTATCTTTTCCATTATCATGTCTCTAATTGTGTCCATAAGCACATCCACATGCAGACCTTTGCACTCCTTAATCCAGTTGTTGAAGCACTCTGATATATTGTTATTCACATAGTCAACCTTGCACTCCCCTGAAAACTTAGCTCTGGACCAAATCTGTTTGTGTTCTGATTGCAAATAAGGAATTGCTTCTGGACAGTTTTCAGTAATTCTATCCCAAAGCCACTGATGCCTCCGAATGGTACATGCCCAAGCACAAGGCCACATGTACTTCAATACATCTCCTTCAAAATGTTTCCTAAAATTATGTATTAAGTGTCTAAAACACTCCCTGTGCTCAACTGCTTCTCCAAAGACATTATGGACTGTTGTCTCTAAACCTTTGCAAGCATCGGTGTGAATTGTCAATTCTTGTGGAATTCCAATTGCTCTCTTCAATTGTGTCAAGAACCAACCCCAATCAGCTTTTGTCTCCTTGTAAAAAATTCCATATGCCACTGGATACATCCAATTATGGCCATTAGTTGTTGTTGCTGCAGCTAGCTATCCATTGTATTTGCCCGTGAGGTGAGTGGAGTCCACTCCAAGGTATGGCCTACAGCCAACAAGAAAGCCATCCACACATTCCTTTATGGTCACAAACATTCTAGAGAAATAGACTCGCCCATCTTTCTTCTTCTTGCAATCAATCTCTACTATGCTTACAGGACAAGTAGCCTCTAACTCTGCTTTGAAACTCCACAGCATCTTGAAGCCATCTTCCCAAGTGCCATGCAGTCCTTCTAGTGCACGTTGTCTTCCTTTCCACACCTTGTTATATGATAATTTGAGCGGAAATTGGTGTTCAAGATGATACTTCATCTTTTTTGCAATCATGCCTGGGTTGGACTGGAGTAGAGGTTTTGCCCTGTCCGCGATCCAACCTTTAGTGGCCTCTTTTCCCTTGACTTGGCTTGTGCTTGCACATGTATGCCCTTCTGAAATGGAGACAATCTGAAAACAAAAGACACATGATCAGCAATATGAAATTGAGAACAAAACATGAATGTAACAGATCTAATTTATTCTGAAATAAATATGGACAGATCACATATCACATAATATACCATGAAAGTAGGGCAGCCAGGAAGTTTCTTTACATGAGCTTTCCATTCACAAGTTGGATCTGCACATCTTGCCCTGTACCTTACTTTGTCACTATGTTCCACAAATGTCTGAAACTCTCTTGTAATTGCATATTGCTTGATAACCAATTTGAATGCATCTTTGTCAACAAATGTGGATCCTGCCTTAATTTCAGGGTTATCTCTGTCATATGTAGTATGTGCAACATATGCCTCTCCAACCATAGTGGCTTCATCACTTGGTACAGCATCTGGATCTTTACCTTGATATTCCTTCTGCACTCGGTTCTTCTCCACTGTCCTCTTTTCCTTTTGTTGCTGTTTAAAATATCTCCACTCTTCGTCTGCTCCAATTGGATCATCTCCCTCGGGGTCAAAACCAGGCTCCATATAGTGCTCCTCCTCCTCCTCCTCTACTCTAGGAGGGCCAGCTGCTGTAACCCCAAGTTCTGGCTCATGTGCCTATTCTTGGCCCTCATATTCTGCAGCTAAAACTCTAGATGGGACATGTAGTAAATCCCTCTCATTGCTAACATGTACTTGCAGTTCATTTCCCATGACTTGCAACTTATTATCCGCCATTTGAGTCCCATTCATAGGAACATCAACATGCTCACATCTACCAACAGTCATGATGAACTTCACAATTTTTGAAGCCCGCAACAAGGTTATAAGCTATTGATCAGTAGCAAGTCGTGTTGTATCACCATTCTGATTTTGAAACAAAAAAATTGCCTCTTGGTAGCTAGCCCAACCAAAGTGTTTGGAAACATCTTTCTCCATGTCAATGATGGAGTACTCCTCTGAATCTACCCACCACTCCAAATTTTTGCCCTTTCGGTACACAACACAACCATACTCAATAGTTGAGAAGGAGGTGACATCAATCACTAGTCTACAAGCATTGTTCTCATCGATTCTGAAATAGTAGCAGTGCATAAATTAACAACACTGCTAACACATCTGACTTATTTGTTGCAAATCTGGTACAATCATTACTGACTACTCCCAATCGCATACCACATTTGTCCAAAAGTGCATCTCTTTCAACTAATTTCACAATACATCTACATGCAGTAACAGATACAGGACGAGCTAGGGTTAAGAATTTTACTCTAGGGGAATCTAGAATGGATCCATCTGTGGAAGCCAGGATGGATGCCAGGACGGACGGCGGAGGGTCGCAGGTCGGGGACGGGCGGTGGCCAAGGCACCCGGCGGCCTGCGCTAGGGGGCCGGCCAAGGCACCCCACCGCCCTGCGCCTGGGGCCGGCCAAGGGAAGCCCACCTGGAGGCCGGTGACCCTGGGAGCCGCTCGGTCCAGGGGGCTCCCGCCGGTGGGAGGGGCAGCGGCGCCGACAGCAGGGCCCGAAGGAGCGTCTGCGCTTGCAGGGGGCCGGAGGGGCGTCGGTGCTTGCAGGGGGCCGGAGGAGCGACTGCGCTGGCGTACAGGAAGGAGCGGCCCGGAGGGGCTGCGGCGCTGGCAAGGGGGCCGGAGGAGCGGCGGCGCTGGCGCACAGCGAGGAGCGGCGGCGCTGGCGCACAGGAAGGAGCGGATGGGGGCGGCTCTGTATGCCTGTGTCGCGAGGAATGGGAGGAACAGATAAGGCAGGCCCGAGGGCTTGTTTTCTTGTTGGTCATCACACAAGGGTAGAAGGGTCATTTCATATTCCTGTTTTGTGCTGAAACGAGCCAAATCAAAGTTTGCCATGAGAAATTCTAAAGGAATGCTAATTTCCGGTAACGGTAGCACCTTTCAGTGGTATTTTACGGGACGGTCATCTTTCAGTGGTATTTTACGGGTGTGGTGATCTTTCGACGGTACAAGACCAATTTTTCCCTTTTCATTTGCCCCCGCCCGCCGCACCCGAACCCTGTCGGCGCCCACTCTCTCCCTCGCTAACCGAGTTCCCCTGTAGCGACCGCAACTTAAGTGGTCGCCGGAGAAGAGGGGGATCACTGTTCACTACTGTGGATCCATCTGGTCCGTTCACTGGGGAATGGATGGCTCAGATCGCGTGCAGTAGCACGCTATCTTGCTGCAGGCGATCTCCGTCCCTCCCTCCCTCTCCTCCCCCGGTCCCCTCGCCGCCGCCGCTCTCCTCCCCGCTCCCTCGCGGCCACCTCAATCCCTCTCCTCCTCCCCACTGCGCCGCCGCCGCCGCCTCCCTCCCTCTCCTGCTCCTCGCCGCCGCCCTCTCCCTACCTCGACCGCCACCCGGCCGACTCCCCAACCGTGCTCCTCGTCCCATCCGCCGCCGCCGCCTGCGCTGCGGGGACCGCTGCCTCGGCCCTTGCCTCGCCGCCCTCTTCCTCCTCGCGCTCGTGGGCATCCTCCATGCACGCCTCTGCCTCGCCTCGCCTCGCGCGCCTCTGCCTCCGCCTCGCCGCGCGCATGTCTCCCTCGCACGCCTCCGCCTCGCGCACGTCTCCGTCACGGCGCGCCCCGCCGTAACCGGCACCATCTTCGCCGCGCTCAAGGTCTACGTCCGCAACCCGGACCTCTTCGTGCTTGACTGCTCCCGCCTCGACGTCAACATCGGCTATGGCAGATCTCCAAGGACAACCTGCTCCCGCACCCGCTGCCGCGCCCCAGCCGCGAGGAGGAGAACAAGCCCTTCCTGCTTGTCCAGGTACGCGGAGGCCTCCTCGATTCGAGCCGCATTGTGTAGGGTTGCTTCGATTGGGCGCGGATTTGGGATTTCCTTCTGGCTCTCTTACCACCAGTGCCGAATTTGCTGCAGGTGAGCATGTTAGGGTGCGGCGGCTTTGTGGTGGGGTTCCGGTTCAGCCACGCGGTGGCGGACTGGCTGGGCGCCGCCGAGTTCATGGGCACGGTGGGGGAGCTGGCGTGTGGGGCGGACAGGATCTGGCCGCCCCCAACCTTGGGCCGCAACGCCATTCCGGACCTGGCCGGTGAGCACAGCGGATTTTAACAAAGGGAAGGAAGCAACCGGCGATTCGCTCCGAGCCGATCTGATTCGCCATGAAGCCTTCAAGAAGGAATTCACCTTCGGTCAGTAGCTCTCGGTAGATATCTACCTCTGTATTTCACTCAATTGAATGAATTCTGATGCATGCTAGGGGTCCTGGTGCAGTTGAGAGGCTCCAGGAATCCGCCACCATGATCGCCAACTACCCCGCCAGGGGGCCTGTATGTGAACCCTCTCCGTTCCTTTCAATTTCCCTCTTCCAGCCCAAACCCTATGCAGAAAGGGCCTTCTGCTCTTCTTCGTGTTCACATCGCTAGCCCACAGATTAGTTGTTGATCATACTGCTATCCAATGTTTTTAAATCGCCTAATCGTCTGATCGAACAATGGGTGGACCAGACGACTAATCGTGATTAGTCGTCGACTAGGGTCGATTAGTCGAGTCTGATCGACCCTAGTCGTCCCCTAGTCGTCCAGGACATTTAGAATCCATATATATATATATATATTCTCATATTGTATAGGAGTTAAGTATTGAACTACTAGTATATATTCTCATATATATTTCAGGCCAAGAAAGTGTCTAGTTTTCTATGTCTAGTACTGAATATAGAGCAAATGGTGACTTACTTGAAATTGGTTCCTTGTCCTCCATAATCCATACTCCATAGCTCCTGATCCTCTTTGCAAACTCCATAATTCCATATTCTTGCTCACCCGCACTATCAGAGGAGGGAAATCGGCACATTGGAAGTCTGGAACAGAGGAGGGAAAGGAGGGAAGAAGGAACTGCTCACCCGCACTATCAGAGGACGACGAAGCCATCTTCTCTGGAGCTCGCCGGACCCGTCACCCGTCCTCGCGTTCGCGGGTCGGGGCAGCTCGCCGGAGGGAGCGGATCAGCGGAGGGAAGAAGGGAGCTTGCTCGCGGCGCCGGCAGGCCGTGGCGGCGGCGGCAATGGAGGGAGCGGCGGCCTAACCCTAGTGGCGGGCGGCAATGGAGGGAGCGCGGCTCGGTGTCGGGACGGGGACGGGGATGGTATGTGTGGCGCCAGCCGCTGGGAGCTCTCTTGAGTTCTAACCCTAGTGGGCTTTGGGCCTCAAAATTTCTCACGGGCCCACAAACAATCTAGCCCAGTTACACAAACCTGATCGAGAATACCCCTAGTCGGGCGATTAATCGCCTCTAGTCGCTCGACCGGTCGATTAGGCTTCCTGATCGAGTCGTTGACCCTAATCGAGTGCGCTGGACCGATAAGGTCGATTAATCGCGATTAATCGCGATTAATCGCTCGATTTGAAAACATTGCTGCTATCTGTAACTTCCATCGAGTGCTGCTCCTTTTTTCCAGTTCCACCCACCCTCCTCTTCCAGATATCTATCATGTAATCACATATATGGATGTGGACAGGAGCAAACAGCATAACAGATTTTAGGATTCAGTTAAGGATTCCTTCGTTCCTTCACACAATTTGTTGGCTTTTGGAACTTAAAAAAACTACTAGCATATCTCATGATGGGGCCCTGGGGTTTCGTTCAGGGTTCTATCTTACTTCGTTATGCTATGCCAATTGAATCAGTTCCTTTTGTTTAAAGTTATGCCCACCATGCACCTGCAAATCATTTTCTGATACTCAATTGTTCTTGCAATCATACGTGCATGAAGGTCTAGAAACATTGCAAATTCTAGCATAAACCAATATTTCTACTGAATCTGAAATTATTCTAGCCTACATTTTATTCTCCCTTCCCCTTTTGCCCCTAATCTCTGATAGTTTTGCATCTTTTGCTTGACGAACATGGACCTCATGAATTGTTAGCTTGTATTTGCAGGTCATTGTTGCAAGGTTTTCCATGAGTAATTTACCAGAATTGGAGAAGAGGAAGTAAGTTACTACTCTCTTGTGCCTATTACATTGCTAGAGATGGATCAGTTGTTTGATGTCATTGATTCGACGTTGCACTATGATTGATATGCTACAGTAATTTCATTGATCATCTATTTGGAAGATTGACATGTCGTAATACAACTTGGTGGGGAAGCAGCAGGCTTTCGGGCTGCCTGCGGAGCTGGTGGCGGTGCTGCTGTTGGACCCGTTCGTGCAGTTTGACGTGGCGTGCAAGATTACCTTCATGCGCTGTCGTCCTGCCTCGGCTGCGCTGTCCGTTGTTCCTCGTGTTCGTTGAGTGGGCGCTTCGCTAGCGATGAATATCTGAGAGGGGTATGCCTGCCTATTCCACTCCCTTCCCATCCCGCTGCACTAAATCAAACACCCAATCCCCTACCGCATGGTATTTGTATTTGGATCTGACCATGATTTTACCTACTAAAATCGATCTTTCTGCAACACATTTGTAGATAAAACAATTTAACCGTATGTGATATTGCAATCAGCATATTTATTTTCTTGTGTTTTTCCTCCGGGATCAGATGGCCATTGATATAGTATAAGCAACACATTTGTTCTCCTTGTTTTTCCACTGAAATCAGAAGGCCTGTCGATAGTAGGAACTGTAGTGTTCATGTCCATTTTACCTGCTCTGCTTGTGTGGTCATGTACCATTGCCATGACATGAGAAGTGGGACAATCATTTTAATAGCGTCATTGTTTGTTTAAATTTGCTTCTCCTTGATTTTTCTGTAGGAGTTAATATTTCTCTGTTGTATGGTGGAGGAACTCTCAGAGTGTTCCTGCTAGGTTTGAAAAGGGGAAAATTTACTAATAACCTGCAGGGGGAATATTTAGCAATTACATACAATTGAATCGATCTGCCATTGAGTCTTCTTTGTCTGAATTTTTAAGGAAAATACCTTACAGTAAGATTGAAGATGTACTAAAATTTGAGCTGGTTAGGTATATGTAGTTTCAGCATGCTCTCATTTTATTTATCAGACTAATAAATTTTGAATATAGCTCATGGCATCAGAGATGTTTCCTTATGTACACATAGGCCTGAATATTTTTTCCTTATTTTGTGATGAAAGAAGTCAATTGTGGCTTGGTGACACCCAAATCATTTCGTTTCCTGATGATGAGAAGTTAACTGCATGGTGAGCGTGAAAAAATCAGTTCTATCAAATCATTCCTACTCACAACTTATTTTTCTTATATGTGAAAAGTGAAGAGATTTGAGGGGTAAAATCATTCAAGCTACATGATTACTTCAGAACATAATCTGAATAATACTTTCGTTAATTGAGCATAATGTGACATTTTTATTAGAAGTAAAATGGATCAACAAGGTATATAACCACATAAACTCGGCTGGTCAAAGTGGCCAAGCGAGACGACTTAAACAAAATGCAGTAAGAAGATGTAGAAACAATTGAGTGTTACTGTTTTATTGACCTTTTTTAATTAGCAACCTGCCATCCTGTTTTTAGAAACCATGCAAGTAGCAGATCATTTGAAAGTTGTTCCATCTACATGACACATGCTAGATATTAAATTATTATCCTTTTGCAGTGGATGATGAGCAGTGAAGCTCATATTGTGGCCGGCTTCTGTGCGCCCTTCGTCTCTGGCCAGAAGAGTCTGATGCATGGGACCTGAAGACTGCATTGACTTTGGCTTGCAAAGTTTGTACCATGGTGATTTGCTTTTGGTTTCAGTTAGTATTCAAAGCTATCAGCTAGGTTGTTTGGTGGCTATATTTGCATACTTGCTGTTGCATGTATGGTGCTTGGATGTTCTGTAATATAGATGTGCAAATGCCGGACAGACACCTAGGATAGTTTGGTGCTCGGATGTAACTATGGTGATTGGATGTAATGTGATGTTGATTGAGATGCTGGATAGACACCTTATGGATAGGATATCATGCTCTTGTTTTGTAATATTTTTTTTATTTAAATGCCGAACAGACACTTGATGGCAAGGATAACTTTGTGCTTAGATGTGTTGTAATATTTATAATTCAAATGCTAGATAGACACCTATGTTAATATGCTGATGATGTGCTTGCTACCGGATGTGGTGTCTTCGTATTGAATTCATCTTATATCATGTATGTAGTTTAATTATTACTTTTTATTGCCTTATGTTTATATGCATTTTATTGTTGAAATGGTAGGGCGCGCATCGCCCGCCGAATGTTCTAGTATGTAAATACTAAGGAATAAATCCTATACATAGATTTAAAGTCAACTTAAAATATTGACTGGTTGCTTGTTGTGGTTCATAGAATACATGGATAATTATTGGATTCGAGGCATATTTGGTTTGCAGCCCCAGGCCGTTGTGCGCGACTTACCAATTTCTTGTGTGCCTTGTGTATTTGGCTGTTATTATATTGGTTGCCACCAAAAGTTTTCATCCAAACAGTTAGGCCAATCTCAACAAGGGTTTCATGGCATTAGATTCTATGTAACATCATCAATTTTGCTGACGTGGAGAGGAGAAAGGAGTGAGTTTCATGGGATGAGAGAAGAGTTTCATTCCCATAAAACACAGTTGGCATAATTACCTAATTCTCATTTTTGATAATTGTGCTATAAAATTGTGCATACCTTATATAGCAAAAACAAGCACCAATATTTTGGAAGAGATGCCGCCCATGCTTTTGTTGAGATTGCATTGCCTTATTAGTTAGCTGCATCAAATTTGTTTGCCCTTTTGGTTAGAATGTTTGAAATCACTATATTCTCCAAATTAACTCACTACACCACAGCCCCAAAATCCCAACAGATGTTGGTCGGGGAAAATAGAAGATTAGCGACGAACAGTCATTTGGTAAAATTCTATAACAAATCTTCGGTTGGTAATTCAAGTTTCACCTACTGACTGTCAGTCGGTATTTGTATTCACATATACCATCGAACTATCTGTCAGTAATAACTAGTATTTGTATCGAACCATCCCTTGGTATATGTCGGTACCCTGTAGCAGGGATACCCACTCTCACTGCGGCAAGGCAGGACCCGCGTAGTTATCCGTAACTGCACGGGAAGGACGGAGTAGCCAGGTCCCACCGGCCAGGCTTTTCCCTCACCGGGCCAACGGCCCCGGACCGTTCCCCGCCTGGGGATGGGTCCGGAGACGCCACGTGTCTCTAAGGAAGGGAAGCTCCGAGCTGACCGCCGAGGCCTCGGACCCCCATAGGGGTCCGGGACCTCCTGCGCCCGTCCGGACTCCCCTCACCGTGTAGGGGTCCGGAGCCGCCACGTGTCCCAGAGGCGCGGGTTCGTGCGCGAGTCTTCCGCAGGGAGACTCGCCCACCCACCGCATTTAATGCGGAGGACAAGGCGTGCTCTGCCGCCGCGGTACGCGAGACAGTCTTTGTCAGGCCTCGCTGTGCACCGCGTATTACCAAGGAGCACAGTGCAGCCGCCTGTGCCGCACCCGCGCAGAGCCCGCCTGCAGCATTAAATGGATACGACAGCACGGCGTTTTTCCATCATGCCGCCTACGCCGCAAGCTACACCGCCCGCTTAAGCAACGTGGCGGGCGATGCCACTAGCTACGTCAGGCTCCGTCCCGACAAGACAGCGCCAGGACATGATGGACGAAGGGCTCCGGGAGCAGGCGAGGGAATCCAAGAGAGAGATCTCCTTTTGCCTGCAACGCCATAATGTATGAACAGTACGTTATTTTATACTGCATCGTTGGACCCACTTGTCGGGGACCCAACGGCTGTGTACGCCCCCCTTGAGGCATAAAAGGGAGGTGCTCGCTGTGCACAGGGACATCCGGACAGACTCAAGCTCTCGCAACCTTCTCACTCTCGTGGGAAGGCAATACAACACATAGTGGACGTAGGGTATTACGCTCCGGCGGCCCGAACCACTAAAAATCCTGCTGTGTTCATCGTGTTCTTGAGTGAGATCGATCTAAGACTAGCTAACCCCTGAGTACACACCCTCTGGGCTTAGGCGGGTGCCTTCCGCCACCCGGCTGTGGTTTGCAGCACCACCACATTTGGCGCACCAGGTAGGGGCGCTTTAGCTGGTCGCATTTCATCATCTTCTTCGTCCCCATGGTTCGCGTGGACGACGTGGAGATGACGGAGGGTGTGGCGTCCTCCATGCCACATGCCTCTCGCGTTCCTGCTCCAGGGGCAACAGTGCCTGTGGAGCAGCCACCGTTGGCGGCGGCGCGCGCCGCTCGCCAGCAAGAGTCAGGGCGCCCATCAAGGGCACCCTCACAGGCTGCGAGCGGTGGAGCGCTGGCAGCGGCTAGGGAGTTGCTTCGCAACCCCCCGGCTGAGGCGGCCTCGCCAGACGCCCTGAAGCAGTGGTGGGACGACGTTGACCGTCTCCTCCACTTGGCTCAGGCCTCCCCCAGTTCTGCAAGGACTGGGCAACGACCTCCGCCCGGCAACGCGGTGGTACCTTACCACCAGCGTCGAGGCGGCGCGTTGGCGTCCGTGCGCTCCCCTACCGTGAGGGGTGCACGAACAGAAGACCTGCGGACGGAGCTCAACCGCTGGCGCGCGGGAGAGGATGCCCGCATCTCCGTCGAGAGGGCGCGAGAGCGCCGTCTCAACATTGAGGGTCGCAACCTCAATGTTGATCTGGACGCGGTGGCACCCAGGCCTCCGGTGAACGCCCGGATACAGTCAGGCACACCGGTGGCTGGGGTGGGCTGTGCTGCACTTGCGGAGCACCTCCGCGCCGTGGCGTGGCCACCCAAGTTCCGCCCACACCTGCCGGAAAAGTACGACGGTACTACTAACCCGTCGGAATTCCTGCAGGTGTACGTTACCGCCATCACAGCGGCTGGTGGTAACGGAGCCGTCATGGCAAACTACTTTCATGTAGCCTTGTTTGGGCCAGCCCGGACCTGGCTCATGAACCTCACACCTGGGACGATCCAGTCCTGGGAAGAGCTCTGTGCGAGGTTCACAGCGAACTTCGCCAGTGCCTACCAGCAACATGGTGTGGAGGCACACCTTCACGCCGTGAGGCAAAAACCCGGGGAAACGCTCCGGGCCTTCATCTCGCGCTTCACCAAGGTATGGGGTACCATTCCTCGTATCTTAGATGCATCTATTATCACTTCTTTCCGCCAGGGGGTACATGATGAGAAGATGCTCGAGAAGCTGGCTACGCACGAGGTGGAAAGCGTCACTACGCTTTTCTCCCTGGCAGACAAGTGTGCCAGGGCCGCTGAGGGCCGTGCATGGCACTCAGCCCCCCAAGACGGAGACACCAAGGCTAGTGGCTCCAGTGCTACCGCTCAGGGCGGTGGCAAGAAGAAGAAGAACAAGAACCGGGGTCGTGGGGAGCCACATTCTGGCGAACCAGTCGTTGCAGCAGCAGCGCCAGCGGCGGCGTCGGCTGCGGAGGCAGCGGCTGGGGGCCAGAATGCACATGGTAAACGCCCTCGCCCCCAAGGTGGAAGCGAAGGTTCATGCCCAGTGCATCCCACCGCTCGCCACAGCGCCGCTGACTGCCGCGAGATCCAAAAGCTCGCGAAGCGGGTCAGTGGGTGGTGTGAGCAGTCCTCCAAGGAAGGTTCACCCCCTCCTCGCCAGCGGGCCGGCAAGGAGAAGGCCTCCGACAGCGGGGCCGCGGCTGGGGAGAAGGAGCTGGGGTACCAATCCCCCGCTCGAGAGCTGAAGGGCGTCTATCACGACGACGACTCCGATTCCGACAACGGCGACCGCCGCAAGAAGCTGTATGTAATTTATGGCGGAAGCTGGGAGCTTGTCTCCCGGCGGGACGTGAAGACCCTTCGCCGGAAGGTCCTTTCGGTGAAACCGGGGGTCCCGAAGGCGGCGCCGCACCAGAGGTGGATGAACACCACCATCTCTTTTGGGCCATCCGACTGCCCGGAAAATATGGCCGGAGCCGGTGTGCTACCTTTAGTCACCGCTCCTGTCATATCCAACGTGAGGCTCTATCACGTGCTAATTGACGGTGGGGCTGGCCTCAATGTCATCAGCTATGCAGCGTTCAAGCAGCTGCAGATCTCGGAGTCCAAGCTGACTCCCTCTCGCCCATTCTCCAGAGTGGGCCCACACCCGGTGTTCCCCCTGGGGAGCATCACACTGCCGGTCACGTTCGGGACCGAGGAGAACTTCCGCACAGAGAGCATTCTGTTCGATGTTGCGGAGGTGAACCTTCCGTTCAACGCCATCATTGGCCGACCGGCACTCTACCGCTTCATGGCCATTGCTCATTACGGGTATTTGGTCTTGAAGATGCCTTCCCCTGCCAGAGTCCTCACCGTGCAGGGCGACCGCACTGACGCCGTTGCTGCAGTTGAGAGACTGCATGCTCTGGCGGCAGAGGCTGCACGTTCCGAGGAGGATCCGTCCACCTCGCAACCCAAGGCGCCTGCAAAGGCTCCCAAGGTTCAACCGTCCGATCCGGACCATGTTCCTGTGAAGACGGTGCAGATTGGAGCGGACTCCACCAGGACCACCCGCATCGCGGGGAACCTGGAGGAGAAATAGGAAGACGCGCTCATCGCTTTCCTCCGGGCAAATGTCGACGTGTTCACCTGGGAACCGTCACAGATGCCCGGGATCCCCAGGGAAGTGATCGAGCACAATCTGAGGATCTACCCCGATGCCACGCCGGTGCGCCAGAAGCCTCGGAAGCAGTCCGTGGAGTGGCAGAACTTCATCTGCGAAGAAGTCCGCAAGCTCCTACACGCCGGCTTCATCGAGGAGGTCCACCACCCCGAGTGGTTGGCCAACCCGGTCGTCGTCCCAAAGGCCAACGGGAAGCTTCGAATGTGCATCGACTACACCAGCCTCAACAAGGCATGTCCAAGAGACCCCTATCCTCTTCCGCATATCGATCAGATCGTGGACTCCACCTCCGGGTGTGACCTTTTGTCTTTCCTAGATGCATACTCTGGTTTCCACCAGATTCAGATGTCTGGAGAAGATAGGAAGCATACTGCCTTTGTAACAGTAGATGGGCTTTATTGCTACATTATCATGCCATATGATCTAAGGAATGCCTTACCCATGTTTGTACGAGCTATGAACAAAACCTTCTGTAATCTAATTAGAGATATTGTTGAGGTTTATGTCGATGACATCGTGGTCAAGACTAAGGTAGGGTCAACACTGGTGGAGGACTTGTCCCTCGTCTTCGACCGGCTCCGCGCCACGCGCACGAAGCTGAACCCAGAGAAGTACATCTTCGGCGTCTCAGCAGGGAAGCTGCTGGGTTTCCTGGTCTCACATCAAGGCATCGAGGCAAACCCAGCCAAGATCAAGGCGATCGAAGCAATGAGGCCTCCTGGCCGCATCAAGGACGTCCAGAAGCTTACTGGATCTCTCGCTGCTCTTAGCCGCTTCATATCGAGGCTGGCCGAGAGGGCCCTTCCCTTCTTCAAGCTATTGAGGAGGCCGGTCCATTTTCTTGGACCGAAGAGGCTGAACAGGCCTTCCAGGAGCTGAAGCAGCACCTCACCTCGCTGCCAGTATTGGTGGCTCCAGAACCCGGTGAGCCGTTGTTTCTGTATCTTGCTGCGTCTGCGGAGGCAGTCAGCATGGTGCTGGTCGCCGAAAGGACGGAGCAAGCTCGCCAGGGGAACACTAAGGTCCTCCTGGCCAACGATGGTGAGCCGGACCCCGGACACGGGGGCCCGTCAGCCTCACCCCAGCTTGAAGGTTCGGACCCCGCACAAGCGGGTCCGGAGGAGCCTCGTCCCGGTGGGTACCCAGAACCGCTGGGGGCCCAAAGGCCTGATGTGGTGGACAAGGGCGAGCCGGACCCGGTAACTAGGGTCCGCACCGTCCAAAAGCCAGTCTACTACGTCAGCGAAGTCCTCCACGAGGCAAAGGCCAGGTATCTTGAGACGCATAAGCTTATCTATGCAATACTTATTGCGTCCAGGAAACTGCGCCACTACTTTCAAGCACACCGAGTTGTTGTAGTGACCTCTTACCCGTTAAGAGCGATCCTGCACAACTCCAACGCCACAAGCAATATCGCCAAGTGGGCAGCAGAGCTAGCAGAGTTCCAACTGGACTTCCAGCCACGCCATGCAATCAAGAGCCAGATCCTGGCTGATTTCATAGCGGAGTGGACTCCTTCCCCAAGCGATTCTGGGGGTCCGGCCGTCAACGCTGGACCCCCGGAGCCGGAAATCAGGGCACCAGTTTTCACCGAGCCCCACTGGACACTCTTCTTCGATGGGTCCGCCCGTGAGAAGTGGGCCGGAGCTGGTGTGGTTCTCATCGACCCAAACGGAGATCAACTGAAGTACATGGTGCATCTTGAGTTCAAGGCCACCAACAACATGGCGGAGTACGAAGCTCTGATCTTTGGCCTGACGCAAGCCCTCTCATTGGGGGTCCGGCAGCTTCTGGTGAAGGGGGACTCACAGCTAATCATCAAGCAGGTTCGAGGGGATTGCAACTGCAACAATCCCCAGCTCGCGACACACCTTATACACGTGAGGAAGCTCGAGAAGGACTTCGACGCCTTGGAACTGCAACACGTTCCCCGCGAGCTCCACTCAGCAGCAGATGATCTCTCTGCGAGAGCATCTACCTGGGCATCCGTGCCTGAGGGCGTCTTCGAAAGACGGCTGCTGAGACCTACCGCCCAGCCTGCCGAACTGGGTGAAGGGGATCAAGCTAGCACCTCAAAGCTAGTGGTCCCGCCAGCATTCCACATATGGTGCCCGATCTGGGATGTGTGCTCTGTCGGGGATCCTAGTGACCTCGTAGAGCCGCCCCCACCAACTCAGGGAGCCCCCGATGCCTGGATCTCCGAGATCCGGGACTACCTGAAACATAATATCCTCCCTGATGATGATGTGTCTGCTGAGCGCATAGTCCGATTGGCTAAACGCTACGCGGTAGTAGAAGGGGATCTCTACCGCCGCGGTGCCAACGGTGTCCTCATGCGGTGCATTTCCCAGGGAGAGGGCCGCGAGTTGCTCGCGGAGATTCATGGAGGCGAGTGCGGAAGTCATTCCTCCTCTCGCACGCTTGTTGGCAAGGCTTTCCGGCATGGCTTCTACTGGCCAACAGCACTTCAGGATGCGGCTGAGCTGGTGAGGTCCTGCAAAGCATGCCAATTCCATGCAAAGCAAAGACACACCCCGGCTCAAGCTCTGCAGATGATTCCGCCCTCATGGCCATTCGCCGTGTGGGGTGTGGATATCCTGGGGCCATTCCCCCGGGCTGTCGGCGGGTACCGGTTCCTCTATGTCGCCATCGACAAGTTCACCAAATGGCCGGAAGTTACCCATGTGGTGAATATCACCAAGAAATCAGCAGTCGCATTCCTCAGGTCCATTGTGTGCAGGTTTGGCGTCCCAAACCGCATCATCGCGGACAACGGGACCCAATTCAAAAGCAGACTCTTCCAAGAGTATTGTGAGGACATCGGCATCCAGCTATGCTTTGCGTCCGTGGCACATCCCCGCAGCAATGGACAGGTTGAGAGAGCGAATGCAGAGATCCTCAGGGGACTCAAGACCCGCACCTACAACTGCTTGAAGAAGCATGGTGCCAAATGGGTTGACGAGCTTCCGTGCGTGCTATGGGGCAATCGGACCACACCCAGCCGAGCCACCGGGGAGACTCCGTTCTTCCTGGTCTACGGGGCTGAAGCATGCCTTCCCCCAGAAATTCACCTGGGCTCACCACGGGTCCAGGCCTTTGACGAATCCATGCAAGAGCAGCTGCGGTGCGACGACGTGGACTTCGTTGACGAGCGAAGGTGGCGAGCAGCAATCCGAAATGCACGCTACAACCAGGCGCTCCGGCGCTATCATCAACGGTTCGTGCACAGCAGGGAGCTCCGGGCTGGCGACCTCGTCCTCAGATGGATCCTGAGCCGAGCAGGGCTCCACAAACTTTCCCCCAGCTGGGAGGGGCCCTTCAGGGTTACAGAGGTATGCCGGCCCGTATGCGTTCGCCTCGCCACAGAAGATGGAGTGCCGCTGCCCAACCCATGGAACATAGAGCATCTGCGTAAGTTTTACACCTAGGCAGAGTAGGGAAATAAACTTTTCCTTTGTAATAAGATAGAGTTAGCGTGCGGCCCAGAGCGGTTGGGGGCCACCCTCGTAAACCCGGCCTCTGGCATCCATCGCACCATCGGCTAACGCGCGGCTCAGAGCGGTAGAGGTCCGACCTCGTAAACCCGGCCTCTGGCATCCATCGCGCAAGCCATGTACATCGAGATTGCAAAGGAAAGATTTTCTCCTAGTTCTGGCTTTGTGTCAAGGTTAAATTACGCATTTTGATTCTCGAAGATTTCGCTTTTCTAACCCCCGCGGGACCTCTACTCTTGTTGCTACAACTAAGATCTGCATTGAGCTGCTGGACTGCCGTAACAGATCCGGACCCTCTTGCTGCTGGAGGGGGGTCCGGACCCCTAGGGACCTACTCTGGAGAGCGGGTACTTGTTTCCTGGGGTGGTTCGGAGCCCAGTGTAGCCGCTTAGCTGGTTCCGTACCCAAAAGCCTGCACACTCCACCACCCTGTAACGAGTGCTCTAGTACCTGGAGCCGGGTAATTGGGGGCCCGGACCTCGTTCCAGCTCAAGAATTGGCTTCCTAAGTCCAACACGGCATGTCCAGCTCTATATCTCAAAGGATCGAGTACAACAAAGTGACCTCACCCACTGCTGCGAAGGGTCTGGGACGCTGAAGCCAGGTCCGGAAAGATCGTGCTGTTTCCTGGAGTGGTCCGGAGCCCTGCGTAGTGCCTTAGCCTGGTTCCAACCCTAAGCCTACACACTCCACCACTCTGTAACAAGCACAGAGCTACCTGAACCTGCGCATCTAGAGCCCCGGACCTGGTACCAGCCTGGGACTGGTCAAGGATGAGTCCCGCGGGCCTGCTACTAAGCTGTAAATTTGAAATGGTGCACAGATTAAACCCTGACTGGTGGTAGCCAGCCTCAAACCATTGAGCCTACCTACCAGGGGGTCCTAGCATCCGCTTCAAAGCCTCCATGCAGATCAAGATCCAATCTCGATGGTAGACAGACTCAAAACAGTTGAGTCTATTTCCCAGGGGGGCCGGGGGGATCCGCTTTGTCCCAGACATCATGAATGGATTCTGCATGCGTCAAATAGCTAAGTTGCAGTATCATTGCTACTGTGTAAGCGAATTTGATTCTTCTCTCTGTAGTTCCGTATGCTACACAGGGAACAAGGCGCTTGCCCGTCTTACAAACTATGCGACACCTATGCCCAAGGAGATCCGGAGTATCTTCTACGGCTCACGTGGCAGACAGGTCCAAACAACTGAACCTATCCGCCAGGGGGCCAGGGCGCCGGGGTGCTGCATACCGCAAATCAACAATAGACAAACAGCTAAGTTGAAGTTTCTTCTATTTCAGAAATTTCAACTAATACAATGTTTGTTGCCGCCACTCCCACTCACTCCCCAGTCCCAGCCGCCGCCGCCACCCCCCCAGCACAGCACCCGGCGTCCCTAGCACAGCGCCCCTCAGCAGCCCGCCTAGCCCCCCTCGCGTCGCGGCCTCGCCCCTCCACCCTTCCCTCCTCCTCGGGTCATCGGCCGCCGCTCCCTCCCTCCTCCTCGAGCCCCTGGACCGCCGCTCCACCGCCGGCTGCCGCTTCCTCCCTCCTCCTCGGGCCGCCGGCCACCGCTCCCTCCATGCTCCTCGTGCACTTGGACCGCTGTTCCACCACTCGGCTGCCGTTCCACCGCCGGCCGCCGCTCCCTCCTTCTCCCTGTGGGCACCGCCCCCTCCTCCCTGCCGGGGCTGCAACCACCTCCTCTAGCGTGCTGCCTGTGGCAGAACCGCCTAAATTATCCCGGCTCAAGTGCGTAAACCATCACCATAAAGGCAACATTAGCTTAAACGCACTTTAAACGGAACAATTTTTGGTCTGTCGGGTAACGTCCCGATACAACCACTGATTCTCGGATCGAACAAGCATACCCCGCACGAAGGCGAGTCCAGAGATATTACAACCACAATTTTTACAACACAGACATAGTAATGATTACAAGCCAGTTAAAAACATTATTACAAGGCCAACTTAAATAAAACAGTTATACAAGTTATGATCATAAGTTCAGAGTCTAAACAGCGGAAGATGAGACACGATGACTACAACACGTCGCAAAAGTATACCAAGCTAGCCCAAGCATGGTATTACTCGTCACAGTCATTGCCGGCTGAAGACGTATCCCATTCTACGGACCAGCCAGGAGGCAATGTGCAAGGATATGTTAAGCTAGCGATCTGATCCTCAAAACTCATACCTGAAAAAGAGTTTCAACAGCAAGGCTGAGTATTCTAATACTCAGCAAGACTTAACCGACAACGGGTATAAGTAGCCCACTTTAACTAGACTATGCAAGGCTTTGTGAGGCTCTGGTTTTCCTTTTTGCTGAAAAGCAATAAAGAGTATGTCCTTACTTTCAAGTTTTAGCTTCAAGATTCTAGTTGATTAACCATTCTATGTAAGCATCTACTATCCAATCATGGTGGAACTTATAAGCAAACATCGAGATTAATAAGAATATTGTTGCTCTTATTACTCTGTGTGGCAAAGAGATCAAGCAGTCTCATTTCATCGTGAGAGGCGGACGATTCTGAATCGAAATTCAACCTTGCAAGGGTAACCTAGCACACACGTCTGGAATACCGTCGGGTCATTCCCAAACAACCGTTAACCTTTCTTTCCGGCTTGTGGATAGTGCTACTCTCCCCGACTACAGGGCTCCAAGGCCGAACCTTGTCCCTAGAAGTCGTAGTGTTGCGCAACATATAATAAAACCTATCCCTACTGAGAGAGTGGGAGGTATATCCACTCCCCGGTCCAATCGGCTACTAGGCTTGCCGCGTACCATATTTACGGCATGTGACTAATACTTTCAAAAACTTAACCAGCACTACCACACACCGCGACCTTAGCAAGTTCATCAACACAGACGGGGTCTCACATAGAACATGATATCGAACCCAACCCCGTCCGTCGTCCTTATATTGATAACAGAAAGTAAACAAGCAATTCCTATAAAGCTCGCGAGTGACAGGCAATCACTCGACTTTTACCGTTCCTATAAGCTTAGCAATTACTCGAACTCAAGTCTAGTGTTCAGTACATAGGTTCCTAGGATCATGCATCTAGGGTTTCAATTCAACTCCTATGAACTGTAAATGCACAAGTAAGTAATACAGTAAACGATATTAATTTGAAGTATAGGTTATGTCCGGGGCTTGCCTTCTCGGTAATTGCTAACTATTTCAGCGCTAGGCTCTTCCGAACTTTGGTTCGGGGCTTCAGTTAGTTCCACAGTGTTCACTTGAGCTTCGAGATCACATCCGTCAGATTCCGGGATCAGCTCGTACGTCCCGTCCGATAAGGCAGTCGTGTCTATATGCAATGCAAGAACAACATTATAAACAAACATGGGCAATCGTTTATAGAGTAGTTAAATAACAAATTTAACTACACAAGGCATCATGATCAACAGCACAAAAGAAGTTAACTAACTTCATAAAATGAGTGGTGGTGATTTACTAGACCACTAAGTCATGGTTTGTAAATAAAACAACAACTCAGAGTACAAATAGTAATAAAATCTGCCAAAATTACCCTAAACAGAACATTAACATACTAAGCTACCCTGCAAAAATCATGCCAAGACATGAAACCATTTAATCACAATAAATCATTTATGCAGGCAACACCTAGTACAAGCTTGAATTATACAGACTAAAATAGATCAAAACAGAAGCTCAAAATTTAACAGGAGATCTACACAGGGATTATCTAGCTACTGTGAATTTTTCATGATTTTATCTACACAGAATTAATTCGGAGAAAATAAACAAAATAGACATCAGTTTAGCAAGATTCAATTTTAGCTCCTGTTCTAGCCATTAACTGATGCTCAAACTTCCTGGACGAGTTAAGATATTCCAGTTGAACACTCAGAAATATTTTCGGGATTTAACAAGAACAGAAACTATTTATCATAAATAAAGTATACTAAACAAGGATTAAATCAAATAAAAAGCTACAACAAAGAACTGATCATGAACTTTTTATAGCAAAGCTAGTGTAACAAGAGTAAACTACCACCAAAATTTCAGAGCAATATCAGTTTTCAAGTATCACATAATAAAAAGATTAAAGAACTAGTATTTATACACCTAGTAACACAAAACAAAATCTACAGCAAAAACTTGCAACTAAAGCCTAACATATTCTGGTTCTACTGCATAGAGCTCTTCAAGAGGATTCCAAAACATTAAGATTTGCTATTTTACGAATTTTGTACGAATTGATATTGAATTTCAAAGTTCACTGAAAACATTACAAAGCAGTCCTTAGTGGCACTATTCAAATGAGTCATAGTCTATTCACATAACCCCCTGGCCTTTCTCTAATTCTAACAAACAAGTCCCCGGCCGAGTCAGAGCAGGGGGCGGTGGTTTGACCGGCCAAAACCGGCGACGGCGATCGCCGGCGGCGAGGGTGGGGTTGGGGGAAACGGAGAGCAGGCCAGGGCGGACCTCCTGGTGTACTTGGCGCGTCGGGAGAGGGTTAGAGGAGGGCGGTCGGCGATGGACGGCAGCCTGCGGGCTCGGAGCTCGGCGGCGGGATGGCTCCGGTGAGGTTTGGGCGAGGGGAAAAGGCCTGGGAGCTGCGCGAGGTCGAGGCGGTGCTAATGGTGGGGGATGTAGGGGTGGAGCGGGTCTGGGTTGGCGGCTCCGCGGTGGGGTGGAGCTCACCGGGGTTCAAGCGGGGCGGCGGCGGCGTTCTGCGGCGTGGGAGCGAGGGGAGAGGAAATGGACGAGCGAAATCGACCTCTGGGGTTTAAGTAGTGCTTAAGCGCTCGCTAGAAGAGGGCGGCGTGCTCTGCAGCGGCCGTTCCACGGCGGCGTCGCGGTGGCGGCCGTCGGGGAGATTCTGGGCGCGGCGGGGGTGCGTGGCGAGGGGTGGAGGCTCTAGCGCGAGGCAACAGGAGGGGGAGGAGCTCGCCCGCGACGCGTGGGAGCCAGCGCACGGCGAATTAATGGCCGGGAAGGCCGGGAAGGCGCTCCACGGCGGTGACGGGCGGCGCTGTCGGCGGCGAGAGAGAAAACAGAGCAGGGGGTGGAGGTGGAAGAAAAGGTTCGTTTTGCAATTACCAAAAGTTCCAGGGACCCCACTGTAAAACAGCGATAACTTTTAAACCAAAGCTCAAATGAAAAAGTGCCCAACATGAAAGTTGTTCAATTTTTCAAGAGCTACAACTTTGATGTTGTGCAAAAATTTATTTGACCAAAGAATAGAGAGCTAAATTTGAAAACACAAGAGGGATTTTAAACTCTAGGAATTTTGTCTTTTTCAATGCAAAATCACTTCAAATGTAGACTTACAAGCAAAATGACTACCATGCATTAAATGCACTGAAATTTTGCACAAACACCCTCCTCTAAAACTATAATTACACAACCTATCCAACACAACTGCAAAAAGGACCTTGCATAAAATCATAATTACACATATAACCTTTCATAATTACAAAAAGATCCTTTTTAAGCATTTCAAGCACAAGATGCATATCAACAAACACAATTACTGTGTAGACACCTATTTAAATTATTGTGCAAACACCCGGGGTGTTACACTGCCGTCCCCTCCACCTGCGCGCGCCACCGCCCTCTCCTCCTTGCACGCGTGCCGCCGCCACCCCCTTCCTCCTCCCAGGCACCGCGCTCGCACGGCCGCACCGCATTCCCCGGCCGCCTGGCGCCCATCTGTGGGTACGGGAGTGCCCGCGGGCACGGGATACCCGCGGATAACGGGTTCGGGCATGATTTTGTGCCCGTTGCTGATTGCGGGCGCTGATGCGGGTATGGATATTAGGTCACGGGTTTAGGTACATGAAACAGGTATCCACGCTGATTTTACCCGTTGCCATCCCTACCTGTGCCATGGCCGGAGGCCAGCCGCGCAGCACCGGCAGCCCGGGGTCTCTCCGATCTATTATTCTCTCATCTTCAGGATGGCAGTAATTTAGTTTCGTGCATGTGTGCTCTTGTGTGTGTTCTTGTTCAAAGCAAAATATCATAGTCTAAGAACAACCTTGATTTTTGAATTACAACAGCGAGATTTAAGTTTCTGTAAATTTAGTGATAGTATGATTCAGTCTGTGCAATATTGCATACATTAAAGTGCTCTTGTAATTGTGTGCCAGTGACTATTGCCTAACAAGATTTCTTTTGTTGTATTTGTTTAGATTTGACCACAAATCTGTAGGAATATAGTTGTGTCTCTGATAAATGAAACTTTCATGACTAATGGATCGTTGAAGCTCAATGTGGCATTTGTACATATCAGCTTTTATTTTTTTTAATTCACATAATGTAGAGCGTCGAACGACTGGTCGGTAAAACAACGTCCGTCGGTAAAATTTTATACCGACGCCACTTACGACGACATATGACCGACTGATGGTCCGTCGGTACAACGACTTTTACCGACAGACAATCAGTTGGTGTAGTGGGGCTGTGGTATAGTGACTCTCGCAAGTTGTGCATGATCAATAGTTTCTTAAAGGGTTAATTTGATATATACTCCTCCCTTATAACAAGGTCACGAGACATCTTTCTCTTAGTGACATATATACCTTTGATGCTAACCCATCCTCGTATTTCCAAATTTTCCATGAGGACATCATATCCAGCAGGTGTGAGCATCTGCATATGCCCCTTCACTGCTGCTTATCCCTGCACCCACTTACTATATATGTGCCAATATCTACAACAAGCACTTTACAACATCAATACCCAGGGTTCCAAAAGATTATTACAAACCAAAAGACACCGTACCCAAGCCAACAAATCAAGGTCATCGACTCAATAAATCCTAAGACGATGGGAAGCCCCTCAACTTTTAGCCAGATTGCATCAATAATCTACTTTTAAGGAATCAAGAAAACTTCGCTCCACAATGCAACTTCCAAATCAAATGTCACAGGGACGGAGGTGCTAGCTAAGTGGCAGCATGATCATTGGACTTCAAATCCTAATTTTGCGAGTACGAGAAAAATAGCAATATATTGATGATGTCTACTTTTACAAAAGTGGTCATCAATGATCTAGAATCAAATAGGTCGGGTTTAGTAAAGTATCTGCAATATACTATAGTACATGATGTCGAGAAGGCATAGACCATGTCTTGCACGTCCAGACGTCCAGTGGAAGAGGACATCCGGAGCTGCTTTTTTGTTTCATAGCCAAAGACCGACGTTAATTTGCCAACACGTACGGCGAAGCTAGCTCGATCTATAGTCCATGGTTTGATTGGATCAGTGACAATAATCCATGGTGCCATTTTGATGGCTGGACGCTTGATCCATGATGATGTCGAGAAGGCACATGGCAAGGTTGAGTGCTTCTATCTGCTAGGATCTGAGATGCTAGACTAGAGTACTCAGTCTACAATTTTTTACTTTCAATAAAAAAACAATTTTCTTACTTGATCATATATACTAGGTTGTGACATCCGGTCTGATTTGAATGTGGCTAAGTAGTGGTCCATAAGCCTTGCTTGCACATATTTAGTACCTACTTTGCTAGTTGAGGAAGGATGGAGCCAACTTATAATTAAGTCTTTGTCCTCCAGCTATAGCACCTTCGGATTGATCCTTTTACACGAAATGATGACAAAAGTGTAAGTATGGTGTTATGTGTATGTGAGGCTGCCTGTCGAAAGGACTGGGCAATGTGGCTTTAGAGGATGGGATGTGACATTGGTCTCTGTTAAAGCTACATCGTTGTAACTCTCTTCTTTATAATGCGATACATGCTCAGGTATATTCTCTGTAAAAGTTACTATATAATTTCCTACATATATTTGATACCACATATAAATTAAACGGTGTGGTAAGAGAGTGTTTGGGAGCACTACACTCCATGTTTTTTTAGCTCCACTCAAAAAAAAACCCAAATACCTCAACTAGCTCCACTCCACTCCAAAAAAATTGGCTCCACTTCACTTTTTTTTGGAGCTCCTCAAGAGGTGCTCCACCAATTTTTGGAGCTGTTGGAGTTGAGCAAAAATTATCCACCATGCCATCCATTACACACACAAAAAAAAACGTTTCACTTGGTCAAATCTCGCTGACCATCGCCCCCCTCCCACAGACCCGCACTCGCCTCCCCCCTCCCGCAGTCGCCCCTCCTCAAACCTAGCGCCGCAGCCTGCATGCCCCGCGCCGCCGCTGGGGAACCCTAGTGCTGCCATCGGCAAAATGTCCGGGATACCATATCCGCTGCCAAGTGCTGCCGCCGAGGAGTCCGACCTCGTCGCCGAAGCCCACGCCGCCCAGCTCTAGTTCATGTCATCCAGTCCTGCTGCCGGCCATGGCGGCCATGGAAGTGGCGGCTGTGGATGCGCCATCGGTTTGGGCGGTGGCGGGAGAGCATCTACGCGAGGCCGTGGGCGCCCTGGAGACGGCGCTGCACAAGGGGACAGCCGGCCGCTGGGCAGGGGGCGCGGCGTCCCTGCTGCCGTCCAAGGCGACGGACCGCCGCAGGGTAGCGGCATAGTCACAGGATTCGGGGTCGATGCCTCGTCCCTCGACCCGGGAACGTTGTTCCGATTCGAGGGTCGGGGTCGAAGAGGGTCAGTGTCCCATTCAAAGTTGGATCGTGTCCCGGTTTGAAAGGGGTCGCAGCCCCATTGCTAGCTGATTTAATTGGTATAAGGAGGTTAAGGACAGTGGATTGGTGTGGTTTTTGTTAGACAATGAGCTGAGTACGTGTAGCATGGTCTAAATGTATTCTTTTATATGTTTCTTATATGCTTGTGCAGATTAGTTTCTTCATTAGTAGCATATATATAGTTTTTGTCTTTATCGACCCGAAAATATCGACCCCGATGAATCAGGGTCGCGTCCCACATAATAATTTATCGTTCCATAGATGTATACACCCTTCGTACCATAATTTTATAAAGTGACGACCCTCGACCCTCGACCCCGTTCCTCGACCCAATCGACCCAGGAACTTTGTGACTATGGGCAGCGGCCGTGTTGGCCAGGGTGACGACGGGCCGCCGCTGGGCTGCGGCCGCGCTGGCCAGTGTCCATATGTTTTTCTATTTCTAAACTAGGGCCGTTTCCTTAGCCCGTGGTTGATTCTAATTCATTATTGACCATGATGATAAACTAATTAACAGCAGCAAATATTTGAGCACGTGCACATGATTTCCCGTTATCAAACCTCACGCGTGTGTGAAGGTCCAGAGCCGCTATTTTCAGGTTGAGTGCAGCCGCGCCGGTAGCGCGCACACCACTGACCACTGCACCAAGGATTCTTCTCGGAGCGTAGACGCATTTGGCATACGCCCTCTCTCTCTCTCTCTCTCTCTCTCTCTCTCTCTCTCTCTCTCTCTCTCTCTCTCTCTCTCTGTGTCTCCAAAACAAAAGCGATCTGTCTCTACTCTCTCAGGGTCAGGGTTTGGGGGTCTAAAAGTAATATTCGGCAGCGCATATTCAGCAACCAAAGAAACAGTCACTTGCGTGGCTACATTAGCTTCTTCTTTTCTCCCCAGTAACGTCCTCACACGCATATCTGAATCCCTTTCCTTAATTCCTTTTGGCACATGGCTGATGGCTCCGCCGGACGCACAGCTCGATTCCATCGGTCATGTTGTCTGCTACGAGTAGACATCGCCTCGAATCGACAACGAAGACCCGCAGGAACCGACCGTGTGTACACCGTCACCGTGCAAGCCGAGAGACGGCCCGGCTGTATTACGACGACACGCGCCCTAGCTGCTTTATTTATACTAGGGCCGCCTTTTATTCACGAGCTTATCCTGCTTGGACGACGGATAGGGATGGAAACAGTCCGATGATGCAACGCATTCCGTTGAAACGGGTAACACGACAAAAGATTTATTTGACGATGTAGAAAGGAAGAAAGCACGTCTTTCAAAAAAAAAGAAAGCAAGTCCCTGATCTATTGTTTTTTTTTCTTTTGAGCTGAGGGGGAGAGCAAAGAAAATAAAATAGTGTATCAGGTTGGATTTTGGCTATGCTTAGCCATCTACATGTGTCTGTATATCAAGTAGGGCTGATGAGTCTATGTTAATTCACTTTATATGTGAAGGAGATAAACAATAAATAAACTTTCTCTCTATACATTTTTATTAATAAAGCCATATGTACACCGTCACATCAAATATTTTGCATGCTTTTCCGATTATAGATTTATGCATCCAGTTTGTGTGGTCTTTTGGGGTTCGGCTTCCTGGCATTTACAGATTTGGGTTCATATAAGGATGGGTCACCCTGCAAATGGGTTGGAAACCAAACTATACCCACACCACTCCATTCTCACGAGAGAAATTATATAACCCCACTCCACTCCAAACCACCACCACCACACACCAATCCAACCCAAACATTTGAGTTCATAACGTAATAAACTATTAGCCAAACTATGGTTACAATCCAATAAGAACCCGTTTCTAAAAAAATCTATAATGTAGATCTTGTTATACTGTTTTACACAGAGTAGCTACCAATTATACTGAGTCATCTCAAAACAATTTCGGTCAATTTTGATAAAATTTTATAGTGTGAACATGAGGTTTTAATTCCATGGTCTGACTCTTGACATGGGGCACACGTGTAGGTCTAGCCACACTGTGCGCAGAGTAGTTGCCAGTCATACTGAGTCATCTCCAACAAATTTCGTTCAATTTTGATAAAATTTTATAGTGTGAACACGAGGTTTTAATTTCAGGGTCCGGCTCTTAACATGGGGCCCACATGCAGGTCTAGCCACACTGCTTTGCACAGAGTAGCTGCCAGTCATACTGAGTCATCTCCAACAAATTTTGATCAATTTTGATAAAATTTTATAGTGTGATCCAAGCAATTACAGCAATTGAAAAAAAAATATTATAGTGTGATCCAAGCAATTACAAGCAATTTTGGGTTAATTAGGCTCATTGGATTCGTCTCACAAATTAGCACTCAGCTGTCAAAAAAATTTATAAACAAATTTTATTTGATACTCCGAAATAATAAGATTCTTTATGATGTGACAGAAACTTAAAAAAATCTATGCAAACAAACAGCACCTTAGATTCCCTCCACCCTCACGTGGCTTATTAAGTGGCGCAAAATATTGTCAGTCTACAGTGGTTGCGATGTTGCACCGCTTAAGCCACGTGAGGATGGAGGATGGTGAACACACATTTCAAATTGGTAGGGGAGGTAAGCACCACTACTACATAAACGGTTTGTAGGGGCGGGTAGAATAGTATTTTTAGGGGCGGGCGCGATACCCGCCCCTGTATCTCGCTACTACAAATCGAGATTTGTAGGGGCGGGTCAAGGGCCCGCCCCTGTAAATGACTTTTCAGGGGTGGGTCAAGACATCAGCCGCCCCTGAAAAAAGATTTTCAGGGGTGGACAATGCCTTGACCCACCCCTGAAAATGAGTTTTCCAGAGACGGCTTGTACCTTTAGCCGCCCCTGAAAATCCTTGGCTTGTGGCACAACCCGCCCCTGGAAATTGGTTCCCGCCCCACCCTTTTTTCAAATTTGTTTCCCACCAATTTTTATAAATTTGTTTCCCGCCAATTTTTACCAAATCTGTTTCCCACTTCTGGTTCGCGTGAATTTTCACATATCAAGCTATCACGCAATTGAGGATTTTCTGATCGATGATGTTTAAATATAACTAATTACAAATTCGAAACAAAATTATAAAGAAAGTATTACTACAGTGTATCATTAGAGTACATACATTCATCATGAAATTGCACATAGAATTAATTGTATAGTTTTGTCCTATTTCTTCTGACTATTGCTACTATAGCCAGTTCGGAGTTGCTGATTATCCCACTGACGGAGGCTTCTATATTTTGAGTCAATTGACAGTTCATGCTCCGGGTGGACAAAATATCCATCTATATGGACCACTTCATGCAATATGAAACGATATAAATCATCAACTACATTGAGAAGTTGTCGCTCATGGAGTGAACCTTGGTGTTTTTCCCGTGGAGCCACTGATCGACCTTCCTTTGGAATGCCCCCAGGCCAAGACGGACTTTATGTACGTTGCTCAATGCTAGATCTCTATTTCTCTTGCTCAGAGCTAGAGATTCCTCAAAGTTCTTTTGCCGAACAAAGTCTTCCCATTGCTGTAGTGTGATGTCCCCATAATCTGCAAAAGGTGTTCGGCCCTTCTGCACATACTTGGTATTTAGTTCACTCTTCCACCGGCGGAAACTTTCACCCAACATCTTTTTAGCATAATGCTTCACTTTATCTTGAGTTCCTCTCGGCAAAATAAAGGTTCGGCTCAATAGTTGCCACATCGCGTCCTTCCTACCCTCGGGAACTATTAGCCAATCGAGGATCGTTGGATCCAAAATCATCTTTGTTCTTATTATAGAACCGATTGCGTTCCGAAACTTTGCACAAACATCAAGAGGCTCTATGGGCTCGCCTGCTAGACTAACTACATGGACCGTCCATTGGCCTTCGGGGTATTTGTTTCTTCCACACTAACCCTGTTTCCTTTTATTTTGGCTGTCAGAGGAAGTCGATTGAGGTTCTGGACCAGAGCTTTCATTGCCTTCAAGTTCTTCCTCTATTGCGTTTGCGGGTTGGCGTCGGCGATCACTTCTTCCTGTCGGAGGCTCCTACATGGACCATACAATTCGGTAACTCAGTACGCGTAGTCGTTGAAAATGTATAATAAATGCTCGCTAGTAAGTCTTTATCCAAATTGGACTCAGAATGTAATCTGGATCAAACTCCGACCTTGAACGTCTTTCTCTTTCAGGGAACGGATGTGGATCAAGAGGATCCTGCCACACTCCGCCTTTGTAAGCCCCACGTCCTATCTGTGGACCTTCGTCATCCCCAGATTCATCTTGAGCATCGCCATGATCGTTCCAGTCCATCTGGGATGCAATTTGCTCAATTTCCTGATCTTGCGTCATCGCATTTTCCCCTTGTGGGGAAGGGGACGACGGATGAGACATTTACGACTACTAGAGAGACAAATAATGGAGACATCATATTTTACCTTAAATAAACTAAATTACTAAATTACTCTATAAATATCATGAATCAAAACAATAGTAATCCATTTTTCGATCTACATCTAAAAAAACAAATTGGTCCTTAAATTTACAAATAAATCGAGGACACATTTTAGTATTTTTCTGCATTTTTGTATGAAATTTATTTAACCTAGAAAAGTAACAAGATCTAAATAAACCTAGTTCCACATATAATTTGATTTCGTCTAGGCAAGAAATGGAACCTTGTTTCCATTGTTTCACACACAACCAATATCCAAGTTCACTTTATTTCATACAGGCATTTTGGCATGAATTTTTTCCGCTATTTTTAAATTTTTAGATAAATTTACAAGTTAAGTGCTTAAAATAAAAGTTAACAAATCCTAAACCCTAAATAATGGCTGACCTGCGGGTCCCACAGGTCAGTCGTCCCACCCGAAAAAAACACCTTTCTTGTTGCGAGGGGCGCGGCCGGCCGGAGTAGAGGCAAGGCGCGGGGAGGAGGTGCCGGCCCTGCGGTGCTGCACTGGCCTAGAGTGGCGGGTCGGAGGAGCTCGGCGCTGGCCCCGGTCCCGGCGGCGCGGATCGACCGGCGGTGGCGGCGCTAGGGCACCGACGGCGCGGATCCTGCGCGTGCGGCGGAGAGGACGGCGCATATCCTGCGCAGGCGGCGGAGAGGACGGCAAGGATGTACCGGAGCACGGCCGGCGCAGACTGCGGCGGCGCCTGTGCGGGCAGCGGAGGATGCGGCGGCGCAGGCGAGGGCGGAGGAGAGGAGGGCGGCGGCGCTTGCGCAGGCGCGCTTGAGCAGACGGCGAAGGACGGGGCGGCGCGAGCGTGGGCGGAGGAGAGGACAGAAGTGGCGGCGGAGAACGACGGCGGCAGTGAGATCCGGTAGCCTGGCGGCATCGGGATGCAAAGCGCGAGAAATGGCTAAGTCCCCAACTTGCCTAGATATTTATAGGAGAGGGATTTTCAGGGGCCGCCCCTACAAACCATTTTCAGGGGCGGGTCGTGATGCCACCCGGCCCTATTAATGTGTTTTCAGGGGCGGGTGCCGCCCCTATTAATATTTTTAAAATTCACCTGAAAATAAGTTATATCAAAAAAATAGCAAATCATATCAAAAAAAATTGAAAATTTTAGCCTACTATTGTTGGGACTCATACAACACGGGAAAATATGAGAACTATATTTTAGTGTGTTTTATATTTTATAGTGTGTAAACCACAATATATAGTCTCTCACTACTATCACATTACCCTATACTTGTAGATTTCGTCACCCTCAAGGTAAATATACAAAGAAATGTAGTTTTCAAATTTTAGCTTTACTATATTGGTCAAAATAGGTTCAGGGTTAAATTTTGACTTTTTTTAAGTGTCCTTTGCTATTTTTTATTAATTAATTGAATATCTGAAGTTAGTTGAAAAATGGTAGTAGGGGCAGGTAAAATTACCACACGCCCCTAGAAAACGGTTTGTAGGGTTGGGTCGTGATGTCATCTGCCCCTATTAGTGTGTTTTCAGGGGCGGGTGGTGAAGCCACCCGTCCCTATTAATATTTTTAAAAGTCTTTTAAAAATAAGTTATATCCTAAAAAAGGCAAATCATATCCAAAAAATTTGAAAATTTAACCCTACCATTGTGGAGACCCATAGAACAAGGGGAAATTAGGAGAACTATATTTCAGTGTGTTTTTTATTTTATAGTGTGCAAACCGGAATATATAGTCTCTCACAACTATCACAGAACCCTATATTATCAAAAAAATAGCATTTTCCCTATTTTTCAGTAATGTAAGGGTACAAGTACCCTATACTATCACAGAACAATAATGTAAGGATAAAAGTTTAACTATTTGTTTTAGAATTAATATTATTAGCTGTTCATATTTTAGGTTCCCTATTTTTTAGAATTAATATTTTTAAAAGTCTCCTGAAATGAGTTATATCCAAAAAAATTAACCCTTGAAAATTTAGCTTTTTCCGAACGATTACGACGGCGGCGGAGGCGCGTTGTACCAGAGGCGGCGCGGCTGTGACGAGAAAGAATGATGCCTGACTGACACGCAGAGTGTTTAAAAATGGGCCCGCAGAGTGTTTAAGAGTGTCTGAACGCGCCGGCCCGCAACCCCTAGAATCATAGGAATGACCGACGGTAAAGAAAAAATTGCTCCTCCACACGATATGAAACCCCATCAAATATTCATCGCAATAAATTTTACAATCATTCCATCATTCAGAATGCAATGCCATACAGAACGCAAGGGAAATAGAATGCAAGGGAAATTATACAAGTCCATACATTACATTAAATATCACATGCAATCCATACAACTAGCTAGTAGTCCATATTATCACAAGTCCATAGAGAAAGTAAGGGAAATGATAAAGCACACATAGCGCAACGTGTATTTCACGACGACGTTGCTCCGGTGGGCTTAACAGACTGGTACTCCGTGAGCAAGCCTGAGGACACGTGCTCGTGGCATCTAGCACAGTTTTCTTGAGTGCTTGCCGCTTCCAGTGTCTTCTCATCTTTGGAATTATTATTCTTTGTCACTGTAAAGGAGTTGTGTTAGCAAACAGACGACTAGACAAGGTCTTCTATTTTAGTTGGATAGTTGTATACATAAGGATTGAAGCTCAACTAAATGTACCCTTGTGTGGAGACTATTTGGGTAGGACCTTCGTAGTTGCCGGAATCTTCGTCGTCGCCATATGCTTTGAGATCTAGTTCGGTGCCCTCCGATGGTGAGTCTGGTGGTGTCTCCTCCACAATGGTGGATCCACTTCCCTGTTCACGTGGAGAGGGGCTGTCTTCATATTCCTCAATCAGACCTGCATGAGAATCCACATGAGGTAGCGCAATTTATGAATTGTTTGTGTGCTCAAGTATGTAGTTAGGATGATGTATTGACTAGTTGAACCATACATAATTGCACACGTTGTTGTCCTTGTGCACCTCCTTGTCCAGAAGGCCCCGCACCCTGGCAAGGGGCGGGTTGTGGGTAAAGACATAATCGGACTCGAACTTCTCTCAGATCTGCAATAAGAGCGACAATCGTTAGAAGAAATAGTGTAACATAAACGAAGCAAGGTTCTGTTATTACTGTAGTTACCATTCTCGTGTTGCTCGACTGCCTGTGGGTCAGCCGGTGGAAGATGATATGGTTGAATCCAAAATGGCCACAGCTGCACGTAGGGACCACTTTGTCCAACTTTCTGGATGCCTACATATACAATCCTAGGTATAGATTCCAATTCTGCAAATGTGTTCGCCCCGAGTGAGTAATCACTTGTATCCCTCTCGATGTCGCGAAGCTGACATATGTTTGCGAAGACTCTAGATAATACCAATTGCGACTGCGCAAATAGATGCAGTGGCAATCCAGATATGACCAGGTGTAGTCGTACGCGATTTTGTGGTGATGGTCGGCGTCTAGCTGGTGTCAGGGGTTGTTGTGGTAGTTGCTCATCATAGGGTATTTCAATGGCACCAAAACTTGGCGTCCAGGGTGCGAGGGCAAGGACATGTTCCCCAATACGGATGAATGGTGCCGCCAAGATGCGAGTGGCCTCCTCGGGTGAACGGGATAGCAGCAAGTAACCTGTCAGGTAACATGAGACACTCTCTAGCAGAAGCTCTACCCCAGTGTTCTGTAACACTACATCACGTAGCGCACTGCGATGGATCTGGCCGGGGATAGGTAGAGGAGCTTCTGGAGATGGAGCCGGGGTGACAAGTACTGTGCGGCCGAAAAAACGCCGGATATTGTACCCGACCTCTAGTTCGTCAAAGATTGTTAAGTGTTCACGGTAGAAATTCGCCATCGGTTGGTCACCTTGGCACGGCGGCGCGGCGTTGGTCAATCTACATGTAAATCAAAACATACTTATTGATCAACAAATTTGTTATACAGTAAATATCATGCCTAATGGTAAAAAAATTATCTTATGCCTAATTTTTGATATTACAATATCAACTAAATCATAAATTAACTAAATTCCTCCTTAAATATCATGAACCAAAACAGCATAAGATTGTTCTTAACTAAAAACATTCAAACTTTTTGTACAGCAACTAGATACTGAGATATTCTAACAGTAAAATTTTGAGCTCAATAAACCTAGTATAAGAACATGAAGAAAATATATTTATTTAACCTAGGCATAAAGAAAACTTTAACTAAACCTACAACTAGAAAAGTCAAATGGACTTCTAAACTTTACACAAGTCTATACTCACAGCCTGCAACATACTGTCCAAAGATCTCCTACAGTACATGGCTATAACTTGAGATGTAAATAAAAACCTAATAAACTTATATTTATACTAGAGCAAAAACTACTTATCAAATGAAAAAGTGCATGTAACAAAAAGTGTGGATCCAGTTACAATGAACTCAGAATAATTGAGTTTGTATTTTTTGAATTTTCTCCGATTTGTTATGAATTTTTGAAGTTCACTATTTTGAAAAAAAAGAAACAAAACATTGCACGGAGGCCCCGGGAAAGATTTGGGGCCTTGCAATGCAGTCCTTGGCCGGACTTGGAGCAGGGGAGGCGTGCCGGCCGAAATCCGGCGGGTTTAGTCGCTGGCGACGGGGGAACCGGGGTGGGAGAGCAAGAGGAAGCCGCAAGCTACCTCAGGGAGGCTTCGGTTGGGGCGGAGATGGCCGGAGGCGGCTCGCCGGCGAGGAAGAGGGGGGGTAGTGGTAGTTCTTGGCAGCGGCGGTGCTCCGGTGATGGGTTCGGGGCGTGGCCGGGCCTAGGAGCTTCAGGGCAGCACGAGGAAGCTAACTCCGGCCGCGGAGGTCGGCGCCAGAGTGGAGGAGGACGTCGGCACCGGAGTGGAGGAGGACGGCACCGTAGATCTGTGCTGGCGCCACGGGCGGAGGAAGACAGAGGCGGCGCGGGCGGAGGGGCACGGCGGCCGCGCTGGCAGAGGAGGACGGCGTCACGTTTCGGCAGCCTGGTGGCGTCATCCTTCGTCCTCTGTGAAAAATGACCAAGTCCGAAAGCTCTCAAGTATATATAGGAGGAGAATTTTCAGGGGCGGGTGACATCACCAACCGCCCCTAAAAATGGTTTTTAGGGGTGGGTGGTGATGTCACCCGCCCTTGGAAATTGTTTGTAGGGGCGGGTGACATCACCACCCGCCCCTGGAAACTATTTGTAGGGGCGGTTGGTGCTGTCACCCGCCTCTATTAATGTATTTTAATATTTTTAAAAATTCACCAGAAAATGAGTTCTATTCAGAAAAAATAGCAAATCATATCCAAAAAATTGAAAATTTAACCCTACCATTTTTTATACCATTAGGACAAGGGAAAAATCTGAGATCAATATTTTTGAGACCCATAGAACAATGGAAAAATATGAGATCAACAATATATTCTAAGTTTCATAAATAGGTCTAATATTTCAAGTTTCATGAATCCGATTACATGCACTCGATTCTAAATAGCTACTGATTCAAGCAGTAACAATTCTCGATTCGCCATCCTTGCGTGCCCATGGCTTGTCATCTTTTCTTAAGCTTACTTCTATAATGTTCATCTTCTGTGGTAGGTCTGTGAAGAGGTTCATTTTGTTGTACTGATTATAATCTTCCACATCGTTGATAACATCAACTCCTATGATATCTTGTTTTCTAGAAACAACAACATGTTTTGTTTTCTTTGCGGGGTCAGCTACATGCAATACTTGTGCAACTTGTGAAGCAAGTACCCATGGGTCATCTTTGTAACCAACATTATTGAGGTCAACAATCATGAGTCCATAGGCATCCACCTCAACACCTCTAGGGTGTTTGACCCAACGACACCGAAATACCGGTATTTGTATATTGTAACCATAGTGTATTTCCAATATATCATCTATGACACCGTAGTAAGTGGTACTTTCGCCTGTTCTCTTGTCCAAGGCCTCAATGCGGACACCACTATTCTGGGATGCGGTCTTCTTATCCTTTGTGGCAGTATAAAATAAATATCCATTAATATCATACCCTTACCATGATGTGACCTGGCTAGATGGACCTGCTGCTAATCTTTTAATCATTTGTTCTTCCAAGGTATCTCCATCTAGTAGATCCATATCCTTCAACCATGCAGTCAATCGACGCTTGTGCTCTCACATGATCCAATCATCTGAGCAATCATTACATTCAGCACGAATCATGCTCAAGTGCTCATTGACTAAAGAAGTCATTATCATGAGATGCTGCAAGATGTTATAATGTACTTGTTGCACTCTTTTAAAATCCTTGGCAATAAATGTTTTTCTCCCAATCATCCCAACTCCTTCCAACCTCCCAAAAAAGCGAGGAACGGACAGACTAATGGATACTTTATCATTTAGGTAATCAAGGCAACACTCGATGACTTCCTCAGTACTGGATCCCTCGATCATAGAACCCTCAGGATAAGCACGATTTAGTACATACCGGTTTAGAATGGACACGAAATGCTCGTACGTCCACATTTCGTGTAGATAAAGTGGACCCAGTGCACGTATTTGGTCGACCACATGAATCATTAAGTGCTCTGTTATATCAAAATAACCAGGAGGGAAGCACATCTCGAGTTGTGCCATAGTCTCTCCAATAAATTCTTGAAGATCATTCAATTCATCTTCATTGATCACCTTTTGAGAAATCTTGTTGAAGAAATAGCACAGCCGAGTGATTACCATCTTCACGTATACTGGCTTGATCGCTCTAATTGCAATAGGGAGGAACACCGTCAACAACACATGACAATCATGACAGTTATATCTGCATAGCGAGAGGTCTTTCATCGAGACTAGTTTCTTTATGTTGGATGAAAAATGACTAGGCACTCTGATCCCCCGTAAGCTCTCGCACATTGCCTTCTTCTCATCATGTGTCAAGTTGTAGGAAGCCGGAGGAAGTTTATATCTTTCATTTCCCTTTTCAATAGGGTGAAGATCCTTTCTTATCTCCATGGCTACCAGGTCTTGACGTGACTTTAAGGTTTCCTTTGTCTTTGATGATGTTTCTAAAAGGAGCCCAATCGTGTTACCAAACACATTCTTCTTCAGGTGCATCCCATCGATTGCATAGCGAATCTTAAGATCACCCCAATATGGCAAGTACTTGTCGAATATGGACTGTTTCTTAAATGGTACACCTGCGATTAGTGCCTTATCTCTATTTTTCTTTTTCCCATCTTTTGTCACCTTCCCATAACTAACCTGGATGGCCCTCACCATTTTGAAAACATAGTGCCCATCTCTTTTTACTAGAGCAGAATGTAATTCAGGCTTGCCATCAAAAAAGTTGTGGAACTTCTTACTTCGGTAACGATGTCCTTCCACGAAGAAACGTCTATTCCCAAGGTAAACTAACTTTCTAGAACCTTCCAGAAAAGATGATACAGTCTCATCCACGCAGACCGTGCAGCCCGTTCTACCTTTGATCTGTCCCGAAAGGACAAATAGAGCCTGGTAATCATAGATGGTGGTGAAGATAATAGCTCTGAGATTAAAGGTTTGCCATGTAAAATCGTCAAACATATCGATACCCTCCTTCCATAGTGTTTCCATCTCTTGCATCAAAGGTTCAAGGAAAACATCAATATCGATGCCAGGATGCTTGGGTCTTTGTATATGGATGGACAACAGAAGATATTTTCTCTTCTGGCACAACCATGTAGGCAGGTTGTACATCGTCAAGATAACCGGCCATGTGCTGTGCGTGCTAGTCCTTTCACCAAATGGATTCATTCCGTCCGTACTCAACGCAAATCTAACGTTCCTCAGGTCCTTTCCAAATTCCAGATAATATTACTCATCGAACTTCTTCCACTGGCGAGCATCGGCTGGATGTCGAAGCTTTCCGTCGCGCTTCTTGCGCTTATCTGAATCCCACCAGCGCATCAATTCATCATTCTTTGGGTTCGAGAAGAAGCGTCTTAGGCGGTCGACAACCGGGAGGTACCACATAACCATCGCAGGAATTCGCCTCTGCTTCTCGGATATGCCTAAAGTAGTGTCTGGTGGCTCCACTGAGGCACCCTGCCTCTTTCTTTTGTTCCTGTCTGTTGGACCTTGGTTATCGCCACCACAATAACCAGCATTGTTTTTGTATCTATTTGCAAACCATACAAGGCATTTGTCCAAGTCTTTGAAAGTATCCCCACGATACAAAATACAATGATTTGGGCATGCATGAATTCTTTCCACACCCATTGTGAACGGGCTGACAAGCTTCTTTGCTGGATATGTATTTGCAGACACTTTATTTGGCTTCGGAAGCAACCAGGCCAACATAGCGAGGAGATCATTGAAGCTACTATTTGATCAGCTGTGCTTAGCCTTTAGGGTCAATAGCTCAAGTACAAAACGAAGAACAGTCCAGTGTTTCGGACATTCTTTAGATCACTCGTATATATTTTCCTCTGCTGATTTCTTCACCGTCTCGAAGTTTTCTATCCCCTTTGCACTACCGACCAACAGCTCTGCTTTGGTGTGCCGTAACAACTGGCTCAGAAAATCATCATCATCAAGTTCATCGCTATCATCATCACTGCCAATATAGATGCCCCCCCTCCAAACCATTACTATAGCCACCACTAACATCTTCATCATCACTGCACGCATCATCATATTCATCAAACAATATATTAAACTGGGGGTCTTGCAATATTTCTTCGAATTGATTCTCTCTCGGAGGTGGTGCTTCTTCACCATGTTTATTCCAGATCATGTAGTTGTCTACGAAACCACTAATCAAGACATGCGATCTAATTATAGTTGTATCGCTGAATACTCTCATATTTTTGCAGGGTTTGCACGGGCAATGTATCAAATGTGTCTTCTCAATTTTTGCATGGTTTTCCGCAGCTTGAATAAATTTATTAAGTTGTTCACGGAAATATGCATCCGTCCTTCGTGCTTTATACATCCATGTCCTATCCATCTCTAAACACCAACAACAGAAAATCAATAGATAATTTCAACGAATTAAAACAAGCTCTTAAATAATATTGGAAATAAATGCTAAATAACTCAACAACTAAGAGTAGATATTGCAAACAAATAAAAGGGGAAAAAATTCAAACCCCAACCCATTACATTATGTGAAAAAAAGGGGAAATCAACTCTTTTTCTCTCTCCATTATATATCTAGTAATTTGTTTTCCTAAAAATGAGGCTAAAACAAGAAGATTGGTTGCAAATAATTACATAATTATGCTCACCATCTAATTTAGCATAACTTTATCCAAAAACTTGAGGCAAATCGTGGCTTACATGGTAAATCCATCCAATGGAGATCTAGATCTAGCTAGGGAATATGAGAGCAATTGAAGCCTTCAAATTAACCCAAAAGCTTAGGAAAACCATAGAGTTAGCATCTACATACCTCCTAGAGCCCCCATCTCCAAGAAAATCAAGTTCAAAACCTTCCCTCCTATATTTTTAATTTATGGTATTTTCAGACAGCACCTCCCCGAGAAGAGAGAGTTCTGTCGCGAGGAAGAAGAAGGTCACATGCCTAGATATTTATGGTTTCTTTTTCAAGGGCGGGTGACCCCACAAGCCGCCCCTATAAACATATTTCCAGAGGCGGCTGATGCCACTAGCCGCACCTAGAAATTAGATCTTTAGGGGCGGCTGATGCCATCAGCCGCCCCTGAAAACGAACTCCATTTTTAGGGGCGGCTGATGGCGGGTCAACTGCTACAGTACCCCCTCCTTTTGTAGGAGCGGGGTACATTTACACCCGCCCTTGGAAAAAAAAGAGGCATTGCTGAAAATCATTTATGTAGTAGTGCACATCTCATCAGAGACTAAATTAGCATAATGTGGGAGCAGATCAAGTGGTCGATAGCGATGATGGAGGAGGAGGAGGAGGAGGTTAAGGGCGCAAGAGGATAATGAAACTTCTTGATAATTAAGCGAAGAGGCATATGGGCATGCTGAAGCAGTGACGTAGAGAGCGTTTGTCAGAGAGGAAGAAGGGGAAAGGAAGGAGCAGGATGGGGTCACAGTTCTTGGCCTATGGCTATATATGAAAAAGCCCAAGCAACCTTAACTCGCCTGACTATATATGTTGAAATAGTGTAGATACATACAAAATGAGATTCAAGGGTGCAGAAACAAAGGAAGCATGTCCAGCTTTAGTTTTTCTATTGAAGGAGAAAAATGAAATTCCCATGTTGAGTTGATTTGTGAGAGCACCTATCTATGATTGTATCCAAATCTTGTATGGTTGATTTAGATCGGTGTCAAGACAGGTATTAATGTTATGCAGGATAGAATCATCACACAGCACTCATTAACTCTATTAATTATTTGAATATATATAAGGTTAAGGTAAACGTACTTGAAACCTGCATATTCATTTATCAAATAGACACTTTTTTTGTATGTTTGGGCATTCAGTTTGCTTTGTCTTCTCGATTACAGTTTCATGTCCTTCAGAAATTTGGCCTCATTATTTTAGAAGGGATGTGTGCATATGAGACGGGGAGGAGAGTATATTGCTGGGAGAGGGGAACACTACGCAATAGTGTGCTCGATACATTTATTACGGTATTCGAAATTTGAACCAGACCAAAAACAAGGTATCTGGAATGACTGAATACACACACACACATCCCCCTAATACCTTCACGTGTTATATATCTTCATCCCTGAAGATTCTCTGAGAGGAAAAGTCGATAAATTCTGATAAAGAAAATGACATAAAGTAGATTCAAAGTTCACCAAGAACGTGAGCCGATAGAGACGGGTGTCACACCAACGTGATTACTGAGAAAAATAAAAGTTCTATGATTGTGTAAAGTTCTACTAGAACTTGGAACCAGCTTATTTTCAAATGCCTTAAATATAACTAATTGTACCTTCTGCATGTTATTTTGGGGCTATGTGGCCCATGATTTGACGTACATATATTGTTATGGATGATTTTTTTGATAATGTGGATGTATAGATTCGATTTTTTGTTAACTCTTTAATATATACTTGAATTTTCAAATTAAATTTGTTCCGCTTTATTTATATATAAGTATGCGAAGTATTTATTTTGAATAAGAACACTGAATAACTCAGCACCCATCATCATTATAGTCATCTTGTAATTCACATCCCTCACATAATCTCTCTCTCTCTCTCTCTCTCTCTCTCTCTCTCTCTCTCTCTCTCTCTCTCTCTGAAACGAAGCTCTCACAGACTCTCATGCTGTAAGATGGCTAATAATAGATCACTACAAAGTTTTCTGGCTACTAGCTAACATCTAGAATCAGTCCGGTGATGACTTGATAAAACTCTTGCGAGAAGAGGAACTCCGGTTTTATCAACGGGCCAAAGCAATTATGTCCTCAAAAGTCTCATCTGAAAATAAAGCTACAAGTATGGCTGAGTATACTAATACTCAGTAAGGATTACCCGATTATGGGTATACTTAGCCCACTATCTAAACATGCAAATGCTTTTGGCTCTGGAGTTTATTTTTGCTAGAAAGCAACTAAGAGTAGGTACTTAATTTCAATATTTAGAGCAAGCATGGTATACCAGATTAATCCTTCAAGGGTGTCATAAACATATCTCATGTCATCGTTCCATTCCTATTCCAATCCTTTACTACGATATGACAAAGAGATCAAGGCTCTCATATCCTGTGAGTCACGGCGAATCGATCTGATTTAATCTTGTAAGCTGGACCTAACACACATGACATGTATATGTCCCGTCGGACTACACAGGTCAACCGTTTCTTATATGCACACCGAATAGCTGAACTGCCTTGCAACTCGGGACTGCTAGCCCCACCGTTACCTACAAAGGGTCAGCCATGAGTTTTTTCACAAGCACCACTAGGAAGACAGTATCAAGTTCATGACTACCAATGTGCATATGATACTGAGCTTCTTGAGCAAAGCTAGCCTTGGGCTCTTCTGAACTTTGGTTCAGGTCCTCAACATCTTCAGTTAGATTAGCTTGAGCTTCTCACTGCTCACTCTCGGACTCGGGCACCAGCTCGTACGTTTCGTCAGCGAAAGTAGTCGTATCTATATGAAATGCACTTGAGTTGTTGTGATGATAACAATTCATGAATTAATTCACAATAAAGTTAATCCAACAACTCAAGTTAAATTGTGAAGCACCTCATATACAAAACATTGAGCAATCATTTATAGAGTATTATCTAATACAAATTAATTCATAAAAGAACTAGGGGTGGGTTTCATAATTTTTCTAACTCATGCAACACAAGCACTTTAACAAATACTAGCCAACCATGTATATCTAAAAAAATAGAGTTACTCATATCCTCTGGTTATGGTATTTTTACACAGAGTACCAAACTTAATCAACAATCTACTGTATAAAATTCATCAAGTTTCATGAAGCAGAATAAACATGAAAAACACAGCCACTGCTAGAAACAAGATTAAATTATTATACAGAGCATCCTATGCAAGTACTAGTAATGAAAATTTAACTGAGTGTTGCCGATCTTGTTTTGAGCCTACTGCAAATTTTCAGATTTAAAACAGCAGTACACAAGGCATGCAAAATAAAACATGATATAGTTGCATGTATAAAGATTAATTTCCATAGAAAGTTATACTGAGTTCTAGAGGCTCATACTTTACTAGCATGATTATTCACTCAAGGACAAGCTCTAGTAAACATATTAGATATTTTCAAGTAGATAAACTATTTTTCATAATTTAGTACATTTCTTCGTACCATAAATTAGTTGGACCAGTTAGACATAACCAAATATTTCCACAATTTTTCTGCAGCAACTAGACATTAGTATAGAGACACTGTAAAATTTCTAGCTCATGAAACACAATAGAACATCATGAAGAAATAAATCAATCGAACCTAGGCATAAATCAAGATATAAATAAACCTATAGCTAGGCATGTCCACTTACCATTAAAACTTTACACAAGGCTAAATTTATAGCGTGAAACCTACTGACCAAAAATGGCTACTAGAACATGCATGGAACTTGAGCTCTGTCGGGCGCGGCGCGGCGCGGCTGGTCGGTGCCCTGTCGGGCGAGGCCCTTGGCGCAGAGCGGGGTGGCCGGCATCGCCAGCCGCATGGCCGTCGAGCCCTGCTCGGCTGCAGTGAACACATGGGACAGGGAGGGAGAGAGAAGGACACAAATTTTCTCACAAATTTCAATGGAAACATGAAAAAATTTCAACACGAAAGTTGTAGAAAATTTTGAGCTCTAAAACTTTCATTTCAGGCACAAACTCGTTTGAAAACCGCATCATCAAGAGTTAAATTTAAACTCTTGATAAATGTGTATTATTGTTCTATTCAAGTTTGAATTTAAATTTTTCTCAAATTTCTGTGTAGCAACTTGAAAAACTTGAACACGAAAGTTGTTCATCATTCAAAACTCTACAACTTTAGTTTTAGGCAAACATTTATTTGAGCTATGGTTTAAAATTTAATTTCAAGACATGTTTGTTAGCATTTGAATTAATTCATCATTTCATGTGACCACTGTTAATTTGAAATTTAATTCTTCTTGTAAAATTTCCAAACACCACCTAGAGTGCATGTTGATGCATTTTATTTGTCATTTCATGGTGAGTGTGAACATAAACATATTGGCAATTTATAAAGATATATTTTTATCCACAAGCACATGCACATGCACATACACATACACATACACATGCAAGCACAATGTATTTAATTCCATTTTTCTTGGTTAATGATGCATGATGTATTGATGTGGGGTTTGTGATGCTTAATTAGCACCATAGACATCTAGGGTGTCACAGATTCGTGTGCTTAAGGCTGTTTCCAGCAGCACACCATTGCGGATGCGGAAATCACATGGGATGCACATCATGGGCCACCACTTGCAACTCGGAAAGAATCCGGGCGTTCCAGCAGCGTGCGCATCTAGGCAAGATTGTATCCGGTAAGGAGAGAGAAGCGCGCAGATATGGGGTACGCGACGGGCTGGTTCCTATTTTGCGCATCCGCGTCGGAGATCTGCTGGAATATGCTACACTTGACTCCGGATACGCTTTTTCCGCATGCGGGATGGGATACCAGGTCTGCTGGAAACAGCATAAGATGAGGAGCAAGCAGGCCGGGAGGTACCCTCGGCCTTTGCAAGCTAGAGGTGGGCCCAATCAAAAGACAAGTGTACATAACGGGCTCAGGTACGCTAGAGATATAGAACATGGCATGGATGCGGGATAAACAAAATTGTAATGATGGCAAATTTCTAATAAGATAAATTGTAATGACATTCTTCAAAGATTAAAAATTGTAACGGCGAGGAAACAAAAAAACCCTAATTACAATGCCTTCGGTGAGATGTTGCTCCAGCGGATCAAGTTTGTTTGCTACAGTAGAAAAAACAGGCCTGCCTTCAATCACCAAGTAAAATTGGGAGGAAGAAAATTCAGCAGGGATTGCACGGTGATCGATGCACTCAGATTGACATGCTATAAATCTTATATCCATGAAGCATTAAATCTAGACGAAATAAAAAACTAATTGCATAACTTACTTGTGAATTTTGAGACGAATCTAATGGGACTAATTAGACCATGATTAGACACTAAATTTCTACATTAATTGCTACAGTAAATATATGCTAATGACGAATTAATTGATCTTAATAAATTCGTCTCGTAATTTACAGACACGTTTTGTAATTAATTTTATAATTAGTCTATATTTAATGGCAACATATCCTATGAAAACCCATTTTTTTGTGCAAACTTTGAAAACCCTAATCCTGTCCACAGATTGTTGATCCGATGGCTCCCTGTACACGTGGGTTTCTTTTGTACTTAAGCTCCCCCCCCATTATCACTTAATCACGTTTTTCTCAATAACCCCCTGTCCCCTCACCACCAGGCATCGGCTCCTACGATACCGATCAGCTCGTTTCCTTCGTAGCGTCGCGTCGTTCCTGGACACCGATGCCGCCGCAGTTTCTCCGCCGGCGCCTCCATGGAGCCCGCCGCCGGCACCATGGTTGATGACACGGGCGCCGCCGCCATCAAGACTGCCCCGGGCGCCCGCCCGTGGATCAGCGCCCGTCCTGCGTGTGCGACTGAGTCGCCGCTGCCGCATCGATTGAGTCGCCGCCGCCCGTGGATTGGGATGGCCATCGCCCGTCCGCGATTTGCATGGCGGCCGCCCGCCCCCGATTCACCGCCGCCCGTCCACGATTTGCCACTTCAGGGCCGGGCAGAAGTGGGTGAACGTGCTGCTTCAGCTGGCTTGTGACGTGCTGCTGAACTGGGTGGTAGAAAGAACAACAGAAAATGTCCAGTCTTTGTAGGAGTGATAGTTTCACAGAATCAACGTCGATGGCTAACGCCGACTGACTGTGCGCACAGATCACATTGAAATTAATTTGCTTCCCTCGGCAGCAGGGAGCAAGATGGAAGGAGGAGGTGGTCAATTTCACCTGAACATCCGCGGCGGTGGCGTCCGAGTCCATGGCGGCGACGCCGTGGGCAGTCGTGAATCCGGCGCCCGGGGCAGTCTTCATGGCGGCGGCCGCCGCGTCGAAGACTGCCCCGATGCTTGGTGATGAGGGGGTTATTGAGAAAAACGTGATTAAGTGCTAATGATGGAAGTGCAAAAGAAACCCACCTGTACAGGGAGCCATCGGATCAACAATCTATGGAAAGGATTAGAGTTTTCAAAATTTGCAAAAGAAAAATGATTTTTATAGGATACGGTGCCATGTTTAATATTTTAAATATGAAAAAATTATTTTTCAAAAATTTTACACATACAACTAAACGAGATCTAATTGTTTTTGGGTCTAGAGTTGTGCATGTGAGTGGTTTTAATTGCGTAATTATTTTTGCTAAGTTGGATGAGCTAGGTTTATTAGTAGTATAGATCAGGTTTTCCCCAAATACCTCCCTCCCAGCCCGTGATCTTATCGCTGGACCGACTGGATTATCCACGCTGTCAACGAAAAGCTCCGCGACCGCGAGTCGTCACGCTCGCATTCGCATCCATCCCCATCCGCATTCTCCAACGGCCACCCATGGCCGCCGCCGCCTTCGCCGCTCCTCCTCTCCTCCTGTCCTCGCCGCCGGCGCCGGCGCGGGCGGCGAGGATGAGGAGGAGGGCGGCGGCGAGGCCCTTCCTCCGCGCCGCGTGCGCCTACGCGCTCCAGGAGGGCCAGACCCGCCGCTTCCACCGCCTGCCGTGCGGCCTCGACCTCGAGGTCGTCGCGCAGCCCCCGCTGGCGCCGGGGGAGCGCCGCCCGCCGCTGGTGTTCGTGCACGGGAGCTTCCACGCGGCCTGGTGCTGGGCCGAGCACTGGCTGCCCTTCTTCTCGCGGGCCGGGTTCCCCTGCTACGCCCTCAGCCTCCGCGCGCAGGCAAGTCGCGCGTGGTGTCTGTCGAAATGCTTCAGTAGGTGGTGTCGCTGTCGCTGATGATGATTCAGTACAATGCAATGGCTACAATTCCAGCTTGTGGATGGGTCATTATGTGTTGCATTTTATCTTAGCTAGATATATGATTCAGTACGCTTCAACTGACCAGATAGTTGTTGCATTGCCCCATTGCCAGTATCTGTTTGCAGAGGCGCAGAGCATTCGGCATTAACAGCTTCCATAACTTAGTTCTGGACTTTTTGCAGGGTGAAAGTAGTGTTCCACAGGAGGCAGTGGCTGGCACACTCGATGTAATTTGTCTAAGCAGCAGTGGAGAATTCAATCTAGTCCCTATGTGTTTATTTATTAAACACTGTAAATCTATCATTTGAAGTAACACACTGGGAGATATAAAACATATAACATATACTATTAACAAAGTTTCAAGTGCCATCCTACGAGAAATTAATATGTTTAAGCCGAAATTTCACTATAATACTTTACTTTGTGCTGTAGAGCTGGTCCATTTCATTGTCTCACTAGAGTTAAGCCAACATATGATTTACTTGCAGTAGACACATACTTGCGATATTGCTGATTTCATCCAGAAGGAGATCCCCTCTCCACCTGTACTTATTGGACATTCATTTGGAGGCTTGATTGTGCAGCAATACATATCATGCTTGCAAGGTATGCTCCTTCAAAGATTTCTCAGATTCAACTTTCCTGTTGCTATGACAATTCTTTGCATGTTTCTGTTCCATCTTAACTGATTTTCCATCATTCAGAGGATCAAAAGTTTCAGCTACATATACATGCTAATGCTACATCCAAATCTTTTCTCCAATGGTTTTCTTGCTTACTTACATTTGGAGCAAAAACAGCAAGCTAATTGGAGCACTTTAGCATATCTAGCCAATTTTATCTTGACATTATAAATCAGTTAAATAGAGAGTCAACAATTTGAGTGATTTTCCAGAGGATCTCAAGTTTCTGTTTGCTTATTTTCACTTTTTTAATTATGCGCCTGAGTTGTTTTGTCTACATGGTCATTTGTTGTAAGCTGAACAGGAATCATAGTTATTGACAGGTACTCCTAAATATGGATATGTTATCTGCTGCATAGATTCTAGATACCAATTTGGTATGAAAATTTATTGCTCAGAGGTTATACAATTTTATAATAAAAACGTAACACGTCTACAATTCTACACTAATTGTGCATCTGTCAATTCTCCCTAGATAACAGAGAGAAGTTAAACAGGATAAAATCAGATACTTCCCTTAGCATTTCTAGAATTCCTTTTTAGTCCTCTTACACAATATCCTGATATCATTTCTTGTCTTAACATGTCTTCAAGTGCTAGGCTAGGTACCTACAAAACATAATACGTATTGATTAATCGCCCTGTTTCAAATTGTTCATTGATTTAGTTAGATAGAAGTGTAGAATTGACATATCACTTAGATTCGAAATGTTTGCAAGCAAAGTGTGGAATGATTATCCCTTAGTTTTATTTCAAAGTATGTCCGATGTAACTTTCTTGATTCTAGGTTCAGAATCTCATCCAAAGCTTGCTGGTGCTGTCCTTGTATGTTCTGTGCCTCCCTCAGGAAATAGGTATTTCTCAAGTCATCTATTGACCATTGCATATTTACGATCGTTATTTTACTTATCATTCTGCAACTCCTTTGTATCATTTATCGGCAGTGGGTTGGTATGGCGTTACCTTTTGACTAAACCAGTTGCTGCGGTCAAGGTAAATGGATCTGCATTATTACACTTTTCTGTTGAGATCATCACTATTCAATCGGATCTGTTGAGCTAACCTAGTTTTGTCTAGTATCAATAAAATGCTCAAACATCTATTCTGTGTTTTAGACCTAAATACACCATCAATCTCCATTACAAATGAGATATGCTCATTTGTTTACCATTGTAGAAGCAAATCATATTCCTTAGATTTTTCTCTATTCTATTTTTAAGTTATTATTTAAATTTTCTGAACTATCCAGCTATATTTGGTGATATTTTTCCTTATTGCCTCACTATTTTGTGTGTCCTTGTTGATAATTGTTTTGTTCATAGACAACTGATAGCTACTGACATCATCTAGGTTATCATAAAATGAATTGCGTACAATAATGCACATGTACCTTACTAGAAATCATCACATTTCTCTTCCTATGTATCTTAAGAGGTTTCTATTAATTTTTTTATATCAACCTAGTTATGTAATTGGTGACCATCACAATTTCTATAATTTTCCTATCAGGTGACTCTCAGCTTGGCTGCAAAAGCATATGCAAATTCATTGTCCCTCTGTAAGGAAACATTTTTCTCACCACAAATGGATGTTGAACTTGTGTTAAGGTAATGAGATGTATGACAGTTCCTTTTGCATTCAAATATAATCTTTTGAATATATTGTTATAGTGTTCAGCATCATGAACTTGGCACCTACGGTGCCTTAGTGGCAATGGTACCTTCTGTTTCTGAATCTATGAGATAGTGATTTATTCCACAATGCCTCCGCTATAGCCGCTTCTTTGACCCACTATCTCATAGGGATGAGCCAACTTTGTAACCTATAGCTGTTTTCATTGACATCAACTCATGCTATTTCAGAGTAGCGGTCATAGTAATAATGGTAATTGTAGTAGTAGTGATAGTTGTAGTAGTAGTAGTCCTAGTAACTATATTTGTACACATATTCTCATAGTTTATTCTCTTCATTCTGATTGGAATTTGCTTGTGCTTAACCATCTATCATTCTCTTTCATCTAAGCTTCCCCAAATCAAAGATTTTCATATGAGGTCGTCATTTTGAGGAATGGACATGGAGAACTCAGGACGCATTTATAGACTGCATTGTTACTGTTTGTTTTTCAGTCACAACTTAATGTCTTCCTCACTATCTTGAAGGTACCAAGCACTAATGAAGGAGAGCTCAAAATTGCCATTGTTTGACTTAAGGAAGCTAAATGCAGCACTGCCTGTACCTTCTGTACCAAATAATACAACAGAAGTTCTTGTCATGGGTGCAATCAATGATTTTATTGTTGTGAGTAAACCTCACTCCACCTCTCAAACACATAGTGTGATGCAATATCTTGTTTCCGAAATCTTGATTTCTATTGCATTTGACTTTTTTAATCATATTTTATCCACATAACTGCTGCTTAAGTTCAGTATTACAATGACAAATGCCTAGGACTTTGCAATATCAACAATCATACATATTATTGTGGTCTGTGAGATATTGATCATTTACATTTTTCTACAGTTCTGCTTGCTATAGAAAAATAACAGTAGTACTATTTGAAAGAGCGCTGTTTAAAGAGTTGTGGTACAGAGTATCCACGTTGCAAATTCGATAAGACGGAACTTTAAAGTACTACAGCAACAACTTTTACCATGTAATTGACCCTTCTACTGACTTACTCCAACTTAAAATGCACGAGTTCATACACCTATTCCTCATAGTTATCAGTGACTTGAATACATGTGAAGGAACTATTTTCCTCCTTTCATTAACTGCTTTTGTTTCCTTAAATTAGGATTCTGAAGGGCTCTCAGAAACTTCAAGATTTTATGGAGTGCAACCAGTATGTGTGGAAGGTGTAGCTCACGATATGATGTTAGATTGTTCATGGGAGAAAGGAGCTGAAATAATCTTGACGTGGTTAGAAAAACTGAAACCATGATTTCAGTCCAACAGCCGGGTTCGACATTTTGTAGTGATTCTTAGTCTTTTTTCTTTTGTCGGACATGTTGGTAGGTATTTTCTAGTTAGTGCTGGGAAATCGCATCCAATATTATTGTTCACTTGGAATAAAGTAAAGTTTATCATTTCATTGTTATCTAATTCTTCTGAATCCTAATGCCTAAGCTTTCTCCAAGATCGACTTTGCCCGTGACGGAACCCAGCTCAAAATCCTTGAGCATATGAGGCACGGTCCTTTGCATCCGCATGCTGTCACACTCTTGCTTGAGCCAAATTCTATTATGCTCTGAATAATACACAAATCTATACCACAAAGTCAGGCTCCCAGCATGTTGTAACAATTTGAATCTAAGCTTTACAAACATTTTGATGCCATGCTATGTTACAGAGGTTCGCCTGAAGGCAAACGCCCACGCTGTGTAGCTTGCAGCGTGATCGATGCTATTGGTCAACTGTTGCTTGCGGAGGCTGCCGCTCAAACGCACCACCAGCATCCCCTCACCATGAGGCGCTCTGGCCTATTGAACAATTGGCCTAGAGCTAGGCCACAGTTGAAATTATGCAGTGAGCCTAAACAGACCATTTCAGTTTTCAGCAGAAGATGCAGCAGCAATGATGCATTAGCCCTGGTGCTTTACACGCTGCCTGTCACAGATGCTTAGACATGTTACCTGTAACAGGATCTAAGCAAAAGAACAACCAGACCCGCATTGAAATTAGTTTTGTTGTTGCAAAAGAACTCGAAGTGTGTAAACAATAATAACAGTATCATTTCAAAACGTAGGAGACAAAAGGCATCGAAAACCGCTGCTGATGCATAAAAACTAGAACGAAAATTTGGCATCATAAGGATGGGCATAGCATCAAATATCACTTGTCAAAGTCATAATGGCAACCAAGTACAAATCTTAGCACCACACTTTCAGATATCCTAAAGCAAAAACCAAAAATACTGGAGCATGTTCTCGGCTAAACAGCATATATAGTCATTCAAATAGAGAACCCCAGGATGCCTGATGAGAAGAGCTACAATTACGCTTCAGTCTGCTCCCTCAAGCGACGGATTGTGCTCCTGACAGTGACGGCACTAGCAGTGCTGCAAATACACATTAACAGAATTATAAGTATACTTTATCAATGCATGGTTTTGGATGTCAGGAAGCAAGTCAGCAAAGAATTACTTCATGGTATAAGCACCACCAGCCTTGACCTTCCCACAGTCCTTGCATCCCCAAATTCCAACTGCTTTCCTCTTCACAGCAAACTGGAAAGACAATACAGGTGGTATTAGGGAAAAATATCATTCTATTCACATCCATGTCTTAGGGGAAAAAAAACAGCTCAACCTGAACCATTTCAAATATGAAAAAACAAACAAAATATACAAAGGAATATAATTTCAGAAGACCAGATACTTTCAAGTACGCAGAATCATAACAATCAAGTAGTGGTGAAGAGTACATAAAGACAGCATGCAGTAAACATAGATCAAAAACAGCAAACTCAAATGCATGATCAGATCAATTAATAGAAGACCTACCTTCCCACAGAACTCACAGAAGTACTTGGAGTGCTGAGATACCTCCATCTTCTTGATTTGCTTACGCAAGCTAGCACCATACCGAGTTCCTACAACATTGCAATTTGCAAGGTTAACTTCATATCCAAGATCAGAAATTGAGAAATAAGCCATATTTTTTAAGCACGTACCATATTTGCCAACAATTCCGGCCTTCTTGGTGCGCTTCGTCTGCATAGGCATTACAAGAACAACAAATCACTAAGATGCTTACTAAAATTGTTTAATGCAATGTAACTGGTAAAACTATAACGGCAAAGTACTAATGCAGCTTCAAGACTAGCATATAGGAAGGTTATTACCGATACAATAGATAGCACACACTCAGGTAGGTTGATACGCAACAAGAACAAAACATTATTCCAGGTTCTACCTATTAATTCCTTAAATGCTAAAATATCATAAAGTCAAGCTAGTGATTATTTCAGAAATTACCATGTCTCTAGAGTTCAAACTAATTTCAGAAATATCTAGCAGAAAAACACAAGCTGCTTTTTCAGGTTACATGGACAACAGAATAGTAAAAGAATAACTCAAGTCAACCCATGGAATGCAGCAGCTGAACTTAGAACTGGATGCTACATTCATGTTGCGGGTGCAGTACAGTGGCTCAAGCTTGACATGAGGACAACATAAATTAACAGTCATTTGATTGTCTAAAATAAGATCTAATTTTCATCAGAGCATTGAATGAGAAATGTAGAATGCATTTAGACAGCTTTTTACAATCAGCTGCATCTTGCACGGGCATTCAGGATGAAACCCACGCATACAACACCCTGATGCATCCGGATTTATGATAATAAATACCATAATATCATAAAATTATTATAGTTACATTGGTGCAGACTTAGAGATTATGCCACACTAATCACAACACTTCACAATTTCATATACTCCGAAGGACTCCAGTCCTATCTGGATTCTGGACACAATAAGACCTGCAAGTTCCTAGAGGAATGGGAAAACAAGACTGCTCCAAAGTACGATTGCTGGACGCGAAAATCAAGCCAAAGTCCTATATACCGCATACCAAACTATGGAGTCTCGCCGAGCGCATACCGAATTGGAGCTGAACTGCCACGTTTAACACTAGGATCTCGCGCGACGGCACAGCTCGAGAAGCTCCCGTAACTACGGATCATCCGAGCGCAAACAAAATCCACAGGAGGTACAATTCTTTGGCGCAGGGAGAGTGGGAGGAAAAAGAGAGGCGGCGTACCATCTCGGCGACGGGAGAGGAAGCGAGGCGCGCGGTTGTAGCGGCGGCGGCGGCGCGGTTGCGGGGAGGGTGCGCGGAGGAGCACGATAGGGAAGTTATATAGCGGTGCTAGGGTTTCGCGGAAGTATGGATCGGGCCTCCCTGCTGTTACTTGCTTGTTATGGGCCGGGCCAAAAGTGGAGTTAGGCCTTGGTCCCTCAAATTTCATTGAGCTGCGTTTGGGCCATCCACTCCTGACTCTCCCGAGGTACTGACTCTCTTCTCCCTCCTCTAGATGGCACATCTCAGCGGACGCGGCTGGACCGAGGGTGGGGAACTGGGGATTGATTGGTTTGCAATTAAGCCTTGTTATTAATTTTCACGTGCAGATCCAATCAAATTTGTGGGTATACCACCGGTTAAATAGAAGAGCATCTGTGCATGCAGAAATAGACAAGTAATCTAAGATTAAAAAAGTTATAACTATTAAACCGAGCATCCAAATTAAATTTGAATTGCATCATTATCTTTCTTATGACAACATCTTAAAAATAAGACCACACTTGCCTATGTTTGCATAATTTTTTAAAAAATATTTTTTAATATTAAAAAAATTAGTTTCAACTACTGGGAACAAATATTTTAACAATACGAACAAATAAATATTTTTACGAACAAAAAATTAAACATAACGAACAAATAATAATGTACCACGAACACAATATTAAATATCACGAACATTTAATTGTATAGGCTAAATAATGAAAATGAATATCACGAACAAATATATCAACATCCCCAAACAATTTACTCTACATAGAGAACAAATAATTTAGCATTTCGAACAGATTATTTACACGCAGACAGATAATTTTACATGAAGAAAAAACAAATACATTGCAGAAAGTATTCCTATAAGCATATGCACACATGCTAAATAAATAGTATATAAAATAAATAAATTATTTAACACATCAACTATTAACTCTACAATACAAATAAATTAGTAGACATTGAGTATGAATCGCTCATAAATGTGAACCTTCCATCGCCTTGTACAGCACGTAGCAGTCAGCTAGCAAGCAAAAGAAAACATCTTGTTAGCGATAGGCAGCGTCATCATGTATGCATGTGTATAAGCCTAGTTACTTCATCGATCCCTATCATCGATCCTTCAAAAAATAAAAAATAAATAATGAAAGAAAAAGAAAGATAGAAAATAAAAATATTAGAAAAGAAGAAAAAAAATAAAATAAAAGGGGAGAAAAAATAAAGATATGATACATGCCAAAAATATTATCCACCGAAAGACTAAAAGTAAAAAAATGAAAACAGTGAGGGACAACATAGAAAGAAAATTAAAATAAATAAGAAGAAAAAAGATCATACCGTCTTGCATGTTGCAGCTTGCATGTTCTCATAAAAATAAACATGCAGTGAGAAAGAAAATAAATTATGCGTGCTGCATGCAAGCTGTGCATGCACATGATTCGCCTAACATCTCCCACATTGGATTCCGTGCAAGAAAAATCGCCTAACATCTCCCACATTGGATTCCGTGCAAGAAAAATAAATCCATGTTGCATGCAAGCCCACAGACCAACTGTACGAAAAAATTTAATGCGAATCGGTGGCCGGAAATAGAATGCGCTAACAGCCACACTGCATTGTTGGGCCAAATATGCGAAAGAAAAGGCCCAAACGCCAACTGATTTTTCTTTAGGCGATGGATTTGGAGTTTGCAGCCCGCGCGATATATAGCCACGGGGCATCTCAGCGTCAGCTGGCGGTCAATATTCGAACGAGAAAAAGAAGAAAGTATGAAAACGGCAGGAACGATGACAAAACAGCATCTTACAGAGGAATCTAGCGATTTCTATGCGATGGACAGATGATGGTTTACGACTAGCTAGGTTATTAAGATCTCATGGTTGTCTACCTCCTCAAGCTCCCTCTATAGTCGACTCTAGCACCTGCGAATTTTTTATTTTAATCCTTTTTAATCCAATATTTTAATAATAATTCATGCGTATGTAAACTTTTAAAAAGTAGCATTTTTAGTCACGCCACAACAACTAGCGTGCACGCTGAAGGGTCACGCCACATCCTTCGACGTGATAGACCTACCACGCTGGGGCGCGCCCCAGCCGCACACCCGCGCAGCTGACCTGTGAAGGCTGAGTCGCACCACATACTTTGACGCGACTCAACTTAATATAGACCCACTCGGCCGGCTGTAGCGAAAATGGCCTCTCATGCCATATTTCAATATAATATTTTGGTGATTGATATAGACAACACAACACTTGGATTAATATGATTGTTAAGATGACCATTCTCAGGCTATTAGATTTAAGTGATGACAAAGAGAAGATAGGCGTAGCTAGGCCCGAAGGACAAGAATTGAAGAGACCGTGAAGAAATCCAAGTCGAAAAGATCAAAACGAAAACAATTTGCTATCACTGGTTAAACCGATGATGAGCAAATTGCACTAATCGGTGCAATGAACACAGAAGCTGCGAGCTAGGGTTTGGCACCGGATTAACCGGCATTGGGTGTTTTACACTCACCGGTGTAATGGACTTGGAGGCCAAAGAAGCAGCAGGAGTTTTACAGGCACCGGTTAAACCGGCGATCAAGGCAAAGTGAACGTCGGTGTAGTTGTCCATAGAGTTGGTTTTCGGGAACTCTGGAACAGTTACATGCACCGGTTAAACCGGCGATGAAGATACATTCACCGGTTGATTACGTCGGTTGATTAAGGTAGCCGTTGAAGTATAACGGCTAGTTGGAAAAAGGTGCTCACCGGTTAAACCGATGATGACACAAAATGGATCATCGGTTTAACCGGTGATAGCGCTTTTTGTCAGCCACTTTGCCAACGGCTCTTTTAGGGTGTGTGGGCTATATATACCCCCCAAGGGCGGTTGCTGCATATGGTTGGACGCCAGAAAAGTTGAAGGAAGTGTTGCCCAAGCAAACTAACATCTCCAACTATCCTAGCAAAGCTTAGTGTCATATCTAGCTTGTGAGAAGCTTTGAGAGAGTGCTTTGTGCACTTGTATAGGGATTAGTTCTTGCGAGAGCTCCCTTGAGCAAAGTCTTGCTGCGGCAAGCAATCGTGTACTCGTCATGTGACCCTCCGACTTGGTGTGGAGAGGCAACGACACTTTGTGCGGGGAAGGAGACCCCTCTTGGTGAGAAGCTCCAATAGTGAAGACGGTGCCGTTGGTGACGCTTTGAGAGAGACGGTAGCGGTGGCCTTGTCTTGGTGACTTGGCACCACTTAGCATTTGCTTGCCGGAAGCTTTGGTGGCGAACGCAAGACGGTGATCAAGCGAAGAGACTCGGCATCACACTTGTTCGTGTTGGACAAGTGGCCGTGGACGTAGGGAGGGACTTGGTGTCCTAACCGAACCACGTTAAATCGTGTGTCTTGGTGTCTTCACGGGAGTTTGCATATTCTCTCCCTTACCTCTTTACTTACCGTATTATGTTTCCGCATTTGCTCTTTCTTGCGTGCCTTTACTTTCCTAGTTAGTTTGATTAGGATTGGCTATAGGTTGCAAGTCTTTTAGGGGTAAGTAGAGAGTAGCATAGATAAACCTTAGTCTTAACTAGCATGTGTAGGACGTGTTAGGTTTATCTTATGCAAATAGATTGAGCCCTAGGATAGAAAGCGATTAGCGACCCTATTCACCCCTCCCCCTCTAGGGTCGGACACCCCGGTGATCCTTACACTGGCCTCTTCTTCCACTCCTCACCCAATCCGACCTCCATGGCGCTGCCCCTCCCTTTCTAGATCCACTCCATCCTCCACCTGATTCCGAAGGGGAAACGAAGGGAAACCGATCCTTGAAGGTAACTTCTCCATTCTAATCGATTGGCTTTCTTCCATTTCATGGATTTTGTAGGACTTGAGGTGGTTGGGGGTTTAGTTAGGGTTTAGGCTGAAATTGGTGATTGAGTAAGAATCGGGTAGGATTAGTTGTGTTATCTTGTGTAATTGAGCCATGGTGACATCTTTCTATCATATAGAAATTGTTGCATGTAGGGATTTGGATGTGATATTGTTGTTTAGATTTGCGTAGTCCATTTGCATGAAGAACTAAGGTGAGAAAACTAGTCGTAGTAGCAAACCTAGTTTTAGTGTTCTACGGTACAATTTTATTATCATGTTATTGTATTAAGTAATAAAATATGTAGTAACTCTAGTCAAGTTTCGTCTTAGCCGTTTTTTTAGATTACACGGTACAACTCAGACACTCACAATGCACGCACACTCACTCCTATGAACACATGTATGCAAACCTACCCTATGAGTATCTTCGAAGACTAAACCGACAAACCCTCAAGATCAATGAAGTCACCACAAGCGCCTCACTTTCGACGGGAATGACTCCTAGCACTGAACAACGCCATTAAATCCAAGAATATTTGCTCCCTTAGGGAGTCGAACTCAGGATGAGGCTCCTATAACCACTAGGCTATAGGCCTTTTCACTTGTCTTAGCTGCTTTGTGTATGTGTATGTGTGTAGATGGATCGTTTAGTTTATTTATTCTCTAGTGGAACAGTCAATGAAAATGGAGGGTTTACAAGAATAAGGCAAGAAGTAGCCAGATTCAATATGCCACCTTCATTCAATGATATAACATGTCGAGTAAATTCATTATTCAAAGTAGAAAATGAGCGAATGGAGTTAAAATTTTGTGGTAGGTTTGATGCCAGAAAGAAAAGATCTTACTATGTGGTGATGCCAATTGCATCTAAGAATGATTGGTTGTTTTACAAAGAGTTGGTTAGGGGTTCGTAAGTTGGTTGTGTGGAGATAGTTGTTGATGTCTATACTCGTAGTATGGACCATTGAACACCTAACTCAAGAAGCTATTTTTACAGGATTATAATTCTGATGCACCGGAGGTAGCCCTGCTAATGGGGTGGGTTGAAATGGGCCTTTTGGGTTGGGTATTTAGATGGGGCTTGTTTGGGTTGGGTCGAATGGGTTGCAGGGATTTGCGGGTTGGATACACTAGAATTGCGGATTGGGGCGGGTCGGTTTGACTCCACCGCTCGGGACACCACCGCACGGGACTCGTGAGTTGAGCGCTCCCACACGACTCGTAGGGAGACCGCCACCGCTGCCGGCCGTCGCCACCCCGCCGGCCTCCTTCACAGCGGCTTCAGATCCAGGTACACTCTTCCATCTCCCTTCCCCCTCTGCTCTGCATCGCCTCTATCCAGTCCTCCTTTTCCTCACCGGCTCAACCCATTCATCTTCTTGCTAGATCTACTGGGGATTGAGCAGGCTGCCGTTGGTGCTTCTTCCACAAAAAGGTGCGCATCTTCCGCTCACCAAGATTGATCCAATCCAATTCCAAAAGGGGGCCGGGGAACCACGTGCACCTCACATGGCCATGAGTCTTCCCGTTGAAATTTTGTAGTGCCATTTATTTTGATATTGCCATGCAAGTGTGATATGCATAATTTGCTCACTGTTGTTTGTACCAAAATATTGATGAAGTTTCTTTTTACTATTGGCAGATGTCTTCTCATCGTTCCGATGACTCAACTACCAATGACAACACCGAAAACAGCTCACCTTCACCAAGTAGGAGGTCACTAGTTTGGGAGTATTATGAGCCAGAACTAATTGATGAAGATGGTGTCTTAAAGGCAGTTTGCAAGTACTGTGTATCAAAGATGACTGCCAGAAGAAAGATAGGCACCACTAGCCTCCGTAATCACATTGCCGAATATTGTTCAAAAATCCCTAGTGAAGTTAGGAAGAAATTTGTTGCCACCATGAAGAAGCCCATAGAAGGTCCATTTTGTCTTTGATTCCCAAAAAAGCCAAGAGTTAATGATTACTTGGTGCATTAGAGCAGAGGTTCCTTTTAACAAATTTGATGACGAAAGCTTTGAACTTTGGATGGAGTCGTTACAGCCCACATTTAGCTCCATTGGGCGGCAAACCATTCGTAATGATTGTGTCTCTATGTTCGAGAGGATGAAGAGAGCTTTGCATAGTGAACTCCAGACAATTAACTCTCAGATTTGCTTTACCTCTGATCTTTGGACATCAAATCAGAAGCTAGGGTACATTTGTGTGACAGCCCATTATATTGACCCTGATTTTGTTTTGAAAAAAAAAGATAATTGCTTTTAAGGATGTGAAGTATTGACATACCGGCGTAGCAATTGAGGAAGCGCTTACCAAATGTCTGATGGATTATGTCATAAAAGAAAAAATCTTCACCATAACACTTGACAATGCATCTAATAATAGGGCTGCATGTGATCTATTGCAAGAAAGTGGAAAGTCTGATATGTTGTTTGGTGGTCAGCATTTGCTTATTAGATGTTGTGCTCATATACTGAATATTCTTGTTCAAGATGGAATGAATATTGCCGGTAATACCACAAAATTGATAAGAGATCTGGTTAGGCATATTAACTCATCACCATCACGAGTCCAAGCTTTCAATGAAATTGCTGAAAGGGAATGTTTAGATACTAAGGCTGGTTTTGTGCTTGATATTCCAAACCGTTGGAACTCTACATATGCCATGATTCTAGAGGCAGTTAAGTATAAGATTGTGCAGAAGAGATATGCCATATCACAGCAGCAACCCTTCCCAACTGAGGTTGAGTGGAATAAAGCCGAGTCTATTAGTAAGTTTCTTGGAGTTTTTGAAGAAACTACAAGGGCATTCTCGGCTGATAGATTTCCAACCTCACATTTGTTTCTTGTCAATGTGCTTTACATACATCAAGCTTTAAGAAGTCATGCATGGCAAGATGATCGAATCATAAAAGAGTTGGCAAGTGCAATGGATAAGAAGTTTGATAAGTATTGGTGTGGCAATTACAATATGGTCCTTGTTATTGCTACCATCCTTGATCCAAGACACAAATTTGATTTTCCAGACTTCTTCTACGAAAAAGTATGTGAGAATTTTGTTGACATTGAAGAGGTTATAAGAAGAAATGGTACAAGTTCAGGACCTTAAGTTGATGTGTCTAACAGCATGGCGAACTATTCACCAGTGCTAATGCAAGGCAAGAGAAAAATTCACCGAGAATTTGCTCAGTTTAGGTCTCCGAGAAGAGGGAGCTGGGTAGAAAAATCAGAACTGGATGCCTATTTGGAAGAACCACCAGTGAGAGAAGATGAAAATTTTGAAATCTTGACCTGGTGGAAGACAAACTCCAACAAGTACACTGTGATGTCAGCTATGGCCCGTGATGTTCTGGATATTCCACTCAGGACCGTTTCTTCTGAATCTGCCTTTAGCTTGGGTGCTCGGATTCTTAGTGACAATCGAAGCTCGATGACGCCACAAACTCTTAAAGCCCTGGTTTGCTGCAAAGATTGGTTGTACAAATATCCAACCAATGAAGGTAACTTTAATTCATCCACCTGTACAAACTCTTGATGTGTTATTTCTGTTATACCTTTTCATCTCCAACCACCTGACACATCAATCTTTGTTTGTGTGCAGTCCAAGGGAGAATCATGAGAAGCTGAGATGGCTCCTAAAGGTACACCTAATATAATGCCTAATATATTATAAAATCACATAACTGGATTACCTTTGCACATGCATCAAAATTTAACAATAGCTCTGATATAATTGTGCCCGTGTTGTTCTCAAAGACAGCATGGACAGGGCAATTGACTCGGAAAGTTGTACACTTTTATAATTCTGCAGTTAGGTCATCACTATTGTGTTATGATATAATTGGCCCTTTTTTCTCTCTTTTCTCTAGAGGTGACAAAGCCTTCTGCAGCAGTGAGTGCCGGTACTGGGAGATGTTTTTTGATGAAGCAATGGACAATTTGCGCTAGATGTTAGTGGAGGAGAAGGCATGATGATCCTGAATAACCGATATAATTTTTTTTGCTTCTTTTTTTTCCTATTTGTTGTGTCACCTTTGTGAGACTACACGCTGTTTTTGGTCACGGAAGAGAGAATGATTTAGTCTTTTGCGGATTAAAGACCTCTGGCGCCCACTTTTGTAAGAGGTTGCAGATTGATGATCTGGACTTCTTGTTCATGCAACTTTCCTGGTTAGTTGCAAGTTCTGATGATTTGGACACTGCAACTTTTGACCACGGAACTTTTCTTGGAGACATTCGCATGGAGGTTTGCGGCCATATTTTGGCTAACTGACTGACAGGTGAATTCTTTGGGCTCTTCAGTTTGGCCGGCCAATTCAGTGAAACGATACAGTTTTGACTTCATCTGATGCATGCAACTCTCACTGAGCAGCTAGTGGCTGTATGGGACCCATGGAAGACCCGCACTTTTGGGGCGGGGCGGGGTGGGTACTAAATATATATATATTTGGGTTGAGTTGGGTTGGTTTAATTAACTAGCTAGCTGCGGGTTGGGGTGAGTTTGGGGTGGGTTTGGCCCCATTAGCAGGCCCCGGAGGAAGATGAAAATTGTGGTGATGATCTTTTTCATGACTCAGATGATGATGATGAGAGTGGTGACAAAGTTGAGTTTGACACATGCCGTGTAAACAATGATTTCGATGAAACTGCTTTTGAGAATGAGGAGGTCGATGAAGATGACATATCTTAGGGCTCGGAAGAAAATGACAGTGGTGAAGACCACAATGATGTGCTATTTCTAGAAATTCAAGGGACACATCTTGAGCAAGCAACACATGTGGTGCCCTCAGTTATGGTATCAAGCAACCGTGCCACCAAACAACGTTGTCAAATGAAAGACTAGAAGAGGAAGTTAGAGAAGGTAGATCGATATTTTTTTGGCATAAGTATACCTTGTAGAAATATTTGTTTAAGAACAAATTCTATGATAGCAAGCAATTTCTTTCTTTGACTAAATACAGGAATGGTTTAATCTTGAAGCAATTTCTAACTAAGGCCAAGAGTAAGAAAAATCATGACTACAGGGAACTCATAAGAAAGTTTTCATGCCTGACCTGCACGTGTAGGGCCCGTGCCCCTAGGGCAACGAGCGCGGGTGGCAGCGGGGCACAAGTCGGCGGCCGGCGGCGATAGGGCAGACAGGGAGCCAGGGATGGCACGAATGGGCGTGCTAGGGCAGGCGGAGGTGTCGAGAGGTGGTGGAACATTGGGGGTGGAGGCGGCCGAAGTGAGGGAGCCACGGGTGGCGGCAGGCGGTGGTGGAGTGGAGCCCTCGGGAGGCTAAGGTTGGGGGGGGGATATGTGACGCGGCTCCATTTTGCCACGTCAGCTGCGCAGGCACATGGGTGCTAACATGGCAGCTCGGTCGTGCCAAAGCATATGGTGTGACTCTTCATGGAGTCGCGCCACATGTCGTGACGTGACCAAAAGGTCTACCTTTTAGAAATTTAGATGGGCTATTATTAAAATAATAGATTGAAAAGGATTAAAATAAAAAAATCAACCCCGACCTCCCTACCCCTTCCATCGACAGTGGCCCTCAGCTTTGATGGTCGAAAACTAGGGCGGGCCTAGGGCAACAATCCTCACCCCGAACCCCAATGACGATCCTCCATCGGTGCCGGCGACTGCAATGCAGGTGGGTTCTCCGCTCCTCTTTTTTCCTTCTTTTTTTTTGAGCGAAACTGAGAGGAGGATCAACAACTAGATATTGATCTAGTGTTAGGCCACTTTATAGCGATTAGCATCCTATCCTATCATCTTGGTAAGAAGAAAACAAATGAGTGCCTCATCTAGTTGTCTCCAACACTACTGCAAAAACGATTTATAGGGATATCCCTATTTTTTCCAAAGGCTGGTTAAAAGGTAACCCGCTCATACAAAGAAAATAGTGCTATTGTAGATGGCGACCGGCCCCTGCAAATATTAATTTTTAGCTATAAGAAGTAGGGCGGGTACCGCACCACCCTTGAAAACCTTTTCAACCACCCTGCAACCCCTTTTCGTAGTAGTGCATTGTGTGCGGGGGGGGGGGGGGTGCACAACCTTTATCTCTAGTGATGAGCCCATTATCATTACTACTTTGGTCTTGTTTCATAACACCCCTACCATGTTATCCAAAATGAAGTGGATAATAATAAGTGGTGCATTGGATTTTGCTACTAAGTGCTGAACCATTATTTTTCTAAGTAGTGGAAGTTTTTTTTAATTTTGGACAATTTCCTCCCATCTCTTTCCTTGTTGGGCTATTACTTTCAACATCTTTTCTTTCTAGGATGTTCCTTTCCATTTCAGTTTTTTTTGTTAACTCGATATTTTTTACTTATCAAATTCATCGAATCAACATATTTACTAGAAATGTCATCAATTTGGATATTATTTATCTTGTTGACTCAACTTAGATTTGTTGAACCAACACTTTCTTGTCCACTTATTTTTTACGAATATGTTTAGTTAATTTTTTTGGAGAGATTTGATACTTTTAAACTACATAATAATTATATATCTTAAGTTTTGAGTGACCATTACTTAGCCAAGTAGTGGCACATCGGAATTTTCTATTAGGTGGTGCACCCCTTTTGGCTATGCGGTGGTCAATTTTTATTTGAAAAAATTCCTCTCACTTCTTTTAATTTTTTGCCACTACACTTTCCTTTTTTTGGAAAAATTAGATATGTACCATTAAAATATCTCAAAGTTAGATATATACCATCGTGACCCACGTGTCATTGAGTCATGTGAGCCCCACACGTCAGTGAGATAATAATTATGGCATATATCTAACTTTGGAATCTTTTAATGGTACAAATCTAAATTTCCCTTTTTTTAGACGTTGCTTTCCATGTCTATTTTCTTGAATACTGAATAATATTTTCTTGTCGATTGAACTTTGTTTTACATATTTGTGAACACAACATTTTAGTGAGTTCAACTTTTTTTCATGTGAGGTTTGTTGAAACAATACTTTCTTCTAACTCAACGTCTTTGGATTTTGGTGCCGACCAAGATAGAAATCCTTTTTAACTTGATTGGATTTTGGTTCTAGTGTTGTATTTAGGGTTTAGGGCACCCCAAGAATGACACAGCATCTTGCCCACGACATTATATATGTTTGGAAAGAAGGTAAATAGTTTTATTTCTACATATATTTTCTTATTTAAATCAACACAATTGAAATTTACTAAACTTGGTGGATGGATAGGTTTTTTAGTTATGCTTCTATTAAAACATATTTTTTTCAAAGTCCATAGCTAGATAAATATCATAGATAGGTAGAAAAATTGTGATATAGACAGTTAGGGCATTCCCAACCCTAACTTATGTGATACTATAATGAGAGAGAGAAGAGAGGACAAGAAACCGGATCTCATGCAAGACTCGGTTTTAACATGAAATCCAATACACTTGACACTACGAAGTTTTCATTGGAAGACCATAGTGTCTTCATGATAAATAAGAACAAATATGACAGGTGGAGAGGATAGAATAAATTCATTAGAGACCCATACTAAGAAATCATGGGTTATAGAGTGTAGTTTGTAAAGAAGGTTTATTGCTTATTTGGCATCATTGACATCATCTATAGATACCATGGGTTAGGATGATCCTTACATGCTGATATTGATAGATAAATGTGGCATAGATAGATAGTCATAGATATAGATAGGTGGATAGATATAGACATTTCTCTTGTGAAAAATGCATATGTTCACACATGCGCAATCACCTACAACATATATAGATATATCTTTGAAAAGTCTATATAGGTATAGATAATAGACTAGACCGGTGGGTTTTAAGACTAATGAATTCACCATAGACACCAAGGATCCTATAATAATAATGACAATTTCTCTCACTTCTTTTATTTTTGGCTACTACACTTTCCACATTTTTTTAGGATGTTCCTTTTCACGTCTATTTTCTTGAATATTGAATATTATTTTCTTGCTGATTGAACTTTTTTTCTACATATTTGTGAACGCAACATTTTAATGACTTCTTTTTTGTGTGAGATTTGTTGAAACAACACTTTCTTCATAACTCAACTTCTTTTCTATATATGTTTTGTTAACTTTTTGAGTGATCTAATATTTTGCTTTTGGCAATACTTGACCAAGTAGTGGTGCGCAAAGTCTAAATTACTCCTCTCAACTATAGGCAACGTTCGGATAATCCCTTAAACTATCGTTTGATTCATTTTACCCTCTCCCCAACCAAATTATACTCTTTGGTTCAAATTAACCCTTAATAAAATGTCTTTTTTATTTCTTCGGGCACAGATGGAGTTTTAAGTTGAAATTTTATAAGATGATAGTGCACACCAAACAAATGTTAGAAAAAACACATCATAATTTTCTATCATAATTAATTATTGGAGTTCAAAATTATATGAAAATAATGATGAAAAATTATATCACTTTTTAGATATGGATTGTGATGTCTATTATTGCGCTCCTGTGTATGGAGAAACAAGAAAGACAAATTGTATTATGGCGTGAAATGAACTAAATGACATAGTTTAGGGGTTAAATTGAACCAAGTTATAGTTTAGGGAGTTATTCAGACTTTCTCTATAATTGAACGGAGTAAATTGCACTTTGCGTCGACCAAGATAGAAAGGCTTTTTAACTTGATTGGATTTTTGTTCTAGTGCTGTATTTAGGGTTTAGTCTCTTAGGGAATCCCAAGAATGACATAGCACTGCAGCTTGATCATGATGTATGTTCGGAAAGAAGGTAAATAGTTTCATTTTTACATAGTACATATATAATCTAATTTAAATCCACACAATTGAAATTTACCGAACAAGCATTAACTTCTCAAGGATTACCTCACTGCCATGAATATACAATGGTTTCTATTCCACGGGTACTATCTCTTTATTGATCAACACTCTATGCTGTTCCTCGCAAAAAAATAGTTTTTTCACAGCTCACAGCTTACAACAGTGTTTTTACAGCTCACCGTCCCACAAACAAAACCCTTGATAAAGGCTATTCTTAGGCGCTTCATATTAAACACCATGAAAAAAACCATCGTGCCGAAAGCCTAAGTAGGTGATTGAGGTGGTGTTGAGGGGTGGCGAACTAGCAAGATCCAAGGGCAATGGAGTGAAAGGACGATGCGGTGAGTCCATGGCCAAGTTCTGCGGCTGGGCTGTAGTTTGATCCAGATCGGACTGACGCTTTATTGAGAAAGATAAAACGTCAACGCTTTATCTGGGTAAAAGTATGTATCAAATGTGTGTCTGTTCCACCATTGTTTGTTCTCTGTTTAATTTCATTTTCGCTTGCTCCTTGAGGATCGCTCTTGGTTTTCTGAATGGAAAATACTGGATGCAGTTGTATCTTAGCAGTGTCATAAATGATCGAGGGAGTTGAGTATCCAGTTCCTATATATATATTAGTAACTGCCACTTAAAAACCGGAGAGATGTTGTCAAAGAAATACAGTATATCCTTGAAGACTATGCACAAGTGCAAGCATTTCATATAAAATCATCTTGTAGCCTGCAGCCTTGTCCAACAAGCGCCTATAAATTAGCTGCTGCGCGTCGTCCCTTGATTGCCATCCAAGGTGCTTCTCAGATGGAAAATATGTCGCTAAAGACCGTCATCCTTGCGATCCTTCTGGTGGTTTCGCTCGTCTTTGCAGGTAATTGCATGACAACTATAACGGACAGTCGCATCATCCATGTACAAAAGGAGCTCCCTCCGTACACATCACAAGAAACCACTAGCCTTAAACCTACTTATAGATTATGGGTAGAAAACAGGCCCGGTCCTGAGATTTTTGTGGCCCGGGGCGAAATTAAAATAAGAGGCCCCTTATTACTAAGTAGCAAATATATACCTATGTGCTACGGCTGAAGATTAAACATACATTATTATTTGTTGTTTGTTTTAGAAATAGAAGAGATAGCAATTGACGGGCTAATAAATCATTGCTTGTCTTAGAAACAGTAGAGATAGAGATTAATAATAGTAGTACTTATTTCATCTTTTCCCTTTTTGCACGCTCTAACACATACATTCTATCAACATGACAGTTCTAAAAATTTTGAAAATACAATTAGTAATTTACTAAACATAATGCCATACATGATCAACTCCACAAAACTAGTAAATTATCAAGTTGCAAAACCACTTGGCTAAATTAATGCCCCTGATGGAGATATGGACAATGGGTTCTCAAGTCTAAACTCTGAAGATTGTACAGATGGAAAATAGCGCATCAAGCAATAAGACATACTGATGAATTTTGAATTTCACATATCAGACATAGAGGCAATTTCCATTGCCTTTACTTGTTCGGCAGTCGATCGTGGTCGAGCTCTCGGAGACACGGAGAAAATGGAGTTGCCGGGGAGTCGGGACTCAGGAGATTAGATTCGATACGGCAATAAATCTAAGGGAATAAAGGAGTTCACCCAGTCATGCACTTGTGTTGTGGATGAACGCGTGCAGGCCTGCTGCCCCGTGCTGTCCGGATGCTGTTGCGCTAGTCCAAACTACAACTTGAGCCTATACTACACACCTGCAGTCTGCCGGTCTCTATAAGTGGAGAGGGGCCCTTGGTTTTGGGGGGCTCGGGGCGGCTGCACAGCTCGACCCCCTCAGGGCCGGGCCTGGTAGAAAACACACCAAATTTCAAACCCCTTGATCATATCGATCGTTTTGTTCTCTAGTTTCAATCTTATTTGTCCCCTTCTGCAATTTGTTGATGATTCAAATCGGATAATGTTTCAAGGACAGATGTCGTCGTCAAAGGCCAGCTGGGTAGAAGCGAAGGCCAGGAGCTCGTGGACAGCGGCGGCAGTGGCGATGACGACGGCGGCGGCAACAGGGTCTCTCCCAAGAGTGACTGCAGCGAGAGCAAACTCTACACGGGGCCGTGCGTAGAGCTGGTCTGTGTGGCGGCTTGCATGATGGAACTGCACCATGGTGGACACTGCAAGGGTCCATTTTTCGTTGGGCGCTGCTACTGCTTCGCGTGCTCCTAGCTAGCTAGCTAGCCGCTCCTGCTGGATTCCTCTTCATCAGGCAGATTCTCCTATGCAAGAGGAAGAACAAATTAAAACGGACACTACTGTTGTGTGATCACAGAATTAAATAATACAGTACCGGTGATTGTTGCTCTATCTGTCTATATCAGTCTAACGAGTCACAAAAATATCCGGTCAGTTAGAGAAAAAAGATTTGTAACCATCGGTCTACCACGAGACCAAACAAAACACTCATGGGGCTATACATAATCCACCTACCGTAAGCTACGGTGGTTTGAGAGAAATCCCAAGACCGGTGTAAGTACATGCATGAGAAAGATCCAATAAATTGCTCAAGTTTAGTTTTGCATAAAAGTATTTTTTTTCCACACATGCAAGCGTTGTGGTCTGTAAAACAAATTTAGGAAAAGACATCTATTTTACAACTGTACATGTAATTAATTTTACATCTATTTTACAGCGAGTAAAGAAATATCGTCTAAAATGATTTTTTTTTGAAAATATATGTCACTTACATGTAGGGCCATTGGTCAACGGTCAATGTTTACATGATAAAAGGTGTATTGCTTGATGGACCAAGGAAGATCAAGTGTGGCTCATATGAGGTGGGCACGTATGGAGTGGGATGTTGGGACGATGGCATTAACGAGGCAAGCCGTTCTTTAGGTTATTATACACACAAGGAAAGAGTAATGATCGAGGCACCGAGCAAGCTAGGAGGACGGCAGCATCAAGAGAACACTAGTGAAGCATAGGGTGTCCATGGGCGGATCCAAAGGGGGAGGGCTACGTGGGCTGCAACAACCACCCCCCCCCCCACACCCACCCACCCACCCCACCCCACACCACCGGCCTAATGTCCATGGATCCCCCTAGGCCCCCAGCAAATTTTTGATATGAATCGGAAGAAGAAAAGAGAGAGGAAGGAGAACAAAAGAGGAATGAGAAGAAGAAAAAGAGGGAGGATGAGGAGGTCAAGCCCCATCAAATTTTCTAGGCTGTGTTTATCGCTGGCTACATTGTATATTGGACGTACCCATTGCTCTTGCTGACGTTTTATTTCCCTTAGACACTTTGACCTAATCCTCGTTAGGTGTGGTCGGTGGAAGTACCAGTGGAAGTATCAGGACGGGAACACCGCTATCGGGCGCCGTTAGGTGTCGCTTCAGGCGATGTTAGTGCCAACCATCATCTAAAGCAAGTGAGATCAATTTTTCTTCCGAGAGAGCACTTTCTATTAGATCGAGATTTTCCAAGAGAGCACTTTCTATTAGATCGAGATTTTAGACCTGTCACCATACTACTCTGTTCGGACTGTTTCCCCTTTCCCACGTGCATGCATGCAAGTGAAGACAAAATTGATGATATCACACACATGCAAGGGGAGTTTTTACAAAAAAAAATATAAATCTTAAACTGTGCATCTAAATTAAATTCCAATTACACCACTATCTTTTTTATGACAAGATCTTCAAAACAAGAAACAATTATTTGTTCGTGTTGCATAATATTTTTCAAAAGTAGTTTTTTAATACTAAATAATTAATCTCGGCCACTAGAAACAATTATTTTAACAACACGAACAAATGATAATTTCCTACGAACAAAAAAATTAAACATGATGAACAAATAATAATATACTACGAACAAAATATCACGAACATTTGATTGTACAGGATAAATAACGAAAAATGCATATTACGAACAAATTGATCAATATCACGGAACAGTTTAATCTATAAAGCGAACAAATAATTTAGCATTACGAACAAATTAGTTACACACAAAAAAATAATTTGACATGAAGAAAAATGCAGCTACATAGTTAAAAAATGTTTTTATGAGCGAACAATTTAATCTACAAAGAATGTAGAGTTAATCTTCATAAAGAAAGCCTAAGATCCAGCTGCTTTGTAGATTAGAAATAAAAAAGAAAAAAAAGAGTAAGAAAACAACAAGAAAAAAAAGAAAAGAGTAAAAACCAACATGCAGTACTCAGGGGTAGATTAGGAAAAGAAAAAAGAAACATAGAAAAATAAAAAGATCAAGAAAATAGAAAGAGAAAAAAAAGAAAGAAAAGAGTAACAAACAGAAAAAAGAAGCCTAGCTTTGCATGCATGCAGTACTCATTGCTACTACTAGCATGTGACGTTGGAGCAGTAACTTCGTAGCGCGTGTGTAATGGGCTGCTATAAATTTATTTGGTCCAGTCAAATCATTTTGCATGCTGCCTCGTATAGCTAGTCAGTAGACATCAAATCAGGGTGCACCAAGCCAAGTGATTGGGCCAAATAAATTAATCAAACAACCCACCAATAAATCTAGCATTCTTCAGGCGATGGATCGTGAATTTGCAGCCCGCGCGACATATAGCCTCCGCGCACCGCTATCACCCTGTCCCCACACTCACAAGTGGTGGGTGGTACCCAGATGTGTGGTGGGCAGCGCCCAACACCCATGCGCCTACAAGGAGGTGGCCAACCCACGTCATTTAGGATCAAGAGTGTACGGCCCAATAGCAGCCGACGTGGAATGCTCATGTCGGTGGAGGCCTATTGCAACAACTCTCTGTAGTAAGGATAATTATTATACTTTATCCCTTGTTTAGTCTAGGACTCAAACCCAGATGAGAAGAGACTCGAACCCGGATGAGAAAGTTCCACTATAAGAAACCTTACGAACAGAGCTACGCTTGTCGCCTCCACTAGCTATTCAAATAAGCTTAAAAACATATTTTGTGGAACAAATTTGAATGGTAGAATGGCGTGTTTTTTAGTGCGAGTATAAAAACTAAGTAATTTTTTGCAAGTATATATATGTACAAAACTAAGTAAATAACAAGTAATCGATGCAACTATATTAAGGATATGGATATCCTCAACTGGACACCCATAGTACAAACATAATCAATTTCTATGCATGTCTTATTAGAATAATCAATACTCGATCTTGCAAGGAATCCTTGAGAGTATGCAAACGTGCAGCAAGCATTCAGTATAATATTAACTTTTGGCCTGCAGCTTTGTCCAAGCGCCTATAAAACTAAAGTGCAGAGCCTCCCCTGCAGCCCACGTTCATTGCAGACCAACGAATGGCTCCAAAGACAGCCGCGCTTACAATCCTTCTACTTCTAGTGGTTTCGCTCATCTTTGCAGGTACAGATTTGTATTACAAACATAATTGGCAGTCTTTGCAGGTACACAAGACGACTTGAAACTTAAAAATAGGCGGAAATTAAACCCCACTAATTAAACCTCAAATCCCTTGCAACTGTTTTGTTCTTGAATCGCCCAATCTTTATTTCTTCCCTTCTGCCAGTTTGTCAATGACTCAAATCTCGGGCATGTTTGGACGACAGATCGCGTCAAATGCCAGCAGCTGGACGGAAGCCAAGGGCAGGAGCTCGTCGTCGGAGACGGTAGCGGCGGCAGCGGCAGCTGGGGGGTGTCTCCCAAGAATGACTGCCACGAGGAAGCTATGTACCATGGGCCGTGCGTCGAGGTACTCTGCGCGGTGGCTTGCCTATTGCAGATGAACCGCGGCGGACACTGCAAGGGCGGGTTCTTCGGCGCCTGCATGTGCTTCGTGTGCTCCTAATCAATGGTAGCTGGCTTTTTTGAGTGTCTATGTAAGTCTCTAATAAGAGAAAGAATAAAAGCGACCGTGTGATCACGTAATGGAATATCTCTCTAAAAATTACCCTAGCAGCAGCGACTCGTAGTGGATTTACAATTGCGTGACCGGCTGACCGATTTCATGCGTAATGGTGGTTGTGACTGCCATCTTGTGTCACTGTGTGCCTCCCTGTGATGTAAACCACGTATACAAATTTACATACGGTACTCGGCTCGACTGCTCATTAACAATGGCTACGATCGAACTACCTATCCGGCAATCGCCAGCTACAACTTTTAACCCGCAGTGTTACTATTTCTCTTTTCGATCTCTTTGTACTATATCGCCAAATCCAACGCATTAATCAATGGAAAAACTCTAAATTACAAGTTTAAAAAAAACTCTAAATTACTTCCTGGACTCTAGCCAAAGTTTGAATAACTCGCTAAGTCATTTAATTTCACCCCCAAACTATGCTCTTTAGTTCAAATTACCCCATAATACAATTTTCAATTTTATTTCTCCATGCATAGGTGGAGTTTTAAGCTAAAATTTTACAAGACGATAGTACACATAATAACACTTATTAGAAAAATACATCATCATTTATTATTATTATTTTTATAGATTAGGATATTTAATAATAAATTAATCATCAGAGTTTTCTTAATATGCATTGTGATGTCCATTACTACGTTGCAAAATTTGAAATTAAAATTCAACTTGTGTATGGAGAAATAAAAAAGACAAATTGTATTATGGGATAAAATAGACTAAATTGCATAGTTTATGGGGTAAATTGAATGAAGTTATAGGTTAGGAGGTTAATCGGACTTTGGCTATACTTGAAGGCAGTAAATTGAACTTTTTTCCTTAGTAAATCTTCCCTACCAGCGAAGTCGTCTTATGGAATAATATATATGTTTGATGACATCGATGATGTACGGTCTTATGTAAAATAGTTTGTTAATGATGTAGAGGATGTATAGTAAACCATCTTATGCAATATTGATCTTTCATGATGTGGAGGTACCAAAGGAAGGTGAGAGATATCATGATATGTAATATAGTTGTCTTGTGATGATGTCAAGGACGTAGGTAAGCTCTCTTATGCATTATAGATTTTCGATGAAACGGAGGAGCCAAAGAAAGATGAAAAAAGATACCATTATTGATGATATAATAGACTCATAAAATAAAATTTATATGTGTAAGACTATCTCTATATTATTTTAAGAGTTATTATTTCTATACAACCAACAATATTTATTTTTTATTATAATAGAATTTATAGAATTGTGGAATCACAACTAGTCACGTAAGAGATAAACATAGTTTAGGCTTCACTTGTTAATTAGTTGCAAGATTACCAGAATCAAGATGATACCAATGCATTTGCCCTTAAGCTAGCGATGATGGAGTGATATTGGTAAGAAACAGTGTGATTAGATAGTCAAGTACACGGTAGTCGCACAAATGTATCCTAATCTATATATGTATCTATCAAACTAATCAACTATCTGTATCCATCCATCTATGGGAACATATCAGGTGCAAACCAACCTCTCCGTGCAAACTATGGAAACTTCAATCTAGGCTATCAGATCAATATTCAAAGGCAGGGGCGCAGAGAGGTGGGAGGGGGGATTTATAAAAGTGTGATTACCCAATCCCAGGGCGGGTCCAGATTGTAAAATTAACCAATCCACATACCCCTTGGATGTTGATCCAATGACTCAGATTGAAAAGTGTGATCCACGCCACGTCCGGGCGCCGTGGCTCCGTCCTGCTCGGCTGCTGGCCCTTCCGACCGAGAGAGTCGGAGCTGGGTGGCGCCATCGGGCGGTTGGGGGGAGGGGGGTCCTCAGGTGCTTGGAGACGGGAATCGATGGAGGATAGCCGGAGATGCCAGAGGACGAGGAAGGAGGCGAGAGAGGGAACCTGCGGCGGCGGCGGCGGCGTCTTCTTCCTTCAGTTGCCCCTTCCATTCCCCAGCGGCGGCGGCTTTTGTTTTTTGGGAGAGCGAACGAAGGGGTATGTGCGGATATAGAGCGGCGGGAGGGGCGGAGGAGTCGATTTAGCCGAATTCAGAGCGGGCGTGGCCGAAAGTTTCGTGGTTTTTCCATTCGATTCTACGGGCAAATATCTAGACAATCCAAACAGCAGAATTGGAGCAGATCTAATGCCAATGTCTGATTCTGAGCCTCAATACCAACATCCAAATGCAGTGTGGGTGGTTTTGTTTTTGAGCTTTTTCGACAAGTATGTGGGTAGGACCAGCCAAAACACCTTTCTTCCTGGTATACGGCTCCGAAGCAATATTGCCGGCAGACATCATGTGGAAGTCACCTCGACTAGAGATGTATGACTCAGCAGAAGCCGATAGAAGCCGACAGCTAGAATTGGACTCACTCGATGAGATGAGATGCAATGCACTGCTACAATCAACCCGATATCTCCAAAACATGCGAAGATATTATGATCGCAACATCCAGATAAGATCTTTCAACATTGGAGACATGGTCCTCTGTAGAATCCAAGATGAGATAGGTCTCCACAAACTCAATTCAAGATGGGAACGACCTTTCATCATCACAAAAGTCACAGGACCAGGATCCTATCGACTGATCTACGGGGACGGACTGGAAGTCCCCAATTCTTGGAACCTCGAGCATCTTCGGAAGTTCTATCCATAAGCTGTCAGAGGCCACCTCCCGGATTTCAAATTTCAATAAAACATGGTCCTTCGGAGTCCAATTCAAGCACCCAAGACAACTTCAGGAGTCGAAACTCTATCGGCTACCTCGAATACCAACCTTTCTTTGTTCACTCAAAGTCAAAAGCACGGCGAATCGAGTAGTCGGGGCTAAGGAACATGAGCCTTGCGGCCCTAGAGACAAGTTCTCTACCTTCTTCAGGAGTCGAAACTCCATCGGCTACCTCGAAAACCAACCTTTCTTTGTTCACTCAAAGTCAAAGGCACGGCGAATCGAGTAGTCGGGGCTAAGGGACATGAGCCTTGCGGCCCTAGAGACAAGTTCTCTACCTTCTTCAGGAGTCGAAACTCCATCGGCTACCTCGATTACCAACCTTTCTTTGTTCACTCATAGTCAAAGGCACGGTAAATCGAGTAGTCAGGGCTAAGGGATATGAGCCTTGCGGCCCTAGAGACAAGTTCTCTACCTTATTTAGGAGTCGAAACTCCATCGGCTACCTCGAATACCAACCTTTCTTTGTTCACTCAAAGTCAAAGGCACGGCGAATCGAGTAGTCGGAGCTAAGGGACATGAGCCTTGCGGCCCTAGAGACAAGTTCTCTACCTTCTTCAGGAGTCGAAACTCCATCGGCTACCTCGAATACCAACCTTTCTTTGTTCACTCAAAGTCAAAGGCACGACGAATCGAGTAGTCAGAGCTAAGGGTCTTGAGCCTTGCGGCCCTAGAGACAAGTTCTCTACCTTCTTCAAGAGTCATAACTCCATTGGCTACCACGAATGCCAACCTTTCTTTATTCACTCAAAGTCAAAGGCACGGCGAATCGAGTAGTCGGGGCTAAGGGACATGAGCCTTGCGGCCCTAGAGACAAGTTCTCTACCTTTTTCAGGAGTCAAAACTCCATCAGCTACCTCGAATACCAACCTTTCTTTGTTCACTCAAAGTCAAAGGCACGGCAAATCGAGTAGTCGGGGCTAAGGGACATGAGCCTTGCGGCCCTAGAGACAAGTTCTCTACCCCCTCCAGGAGTCGTAACTCCATCGGCTAAGAGACATGAACTCTATGACCAAAAGGAACAAGCTTCCTATTTCCCAAGAGGAATTCTTCGTCTATGAGGCGACAAATTATCGACTACTTCGGTACTCGATCTGCGGATGGGATAAGTTTCCTATTTCCCAAGAGGAATTCTTCGTCCATGAGGCGACAAATTATCGACTACTTCGATACTCGATCTTCGGATGGGACAAGTTCCCTATTTCCCAAGAGGAATTCTTCGTCCATGAGGCGACAAATTATCGACTACTTCGGTACTCGATCTTCGGATGGGAAAAGTTCCCTATTTCCCAAGAGGAATTCTTCGTCCATGAGGTGACAAATTATCGACTACTTCTATACTCGATCTTCGGATGGGGCAAGTTCCCTATTTCCCAAGAGGAATTCTTCATCCATGAGGCAACAAATTATCGACTACTTCGGTACTCGATCTTTGGATGGGACAAGTTTCCTATTTCCCAAAAGGAATCATTCATCCATGAGGTGAAAATTCGTTGATTACTTCAGTACTCGACCTTCGGAGGGACAAGTTTCCTATCTCTCAAGAAGATTTTCTCGTCCATGAGATGACAATTGATCGAATACTTCGGTACTCGGCATTTGGAGGGACAAGTTCCCTATCTCCCAAGAGGATTTTCTCGTCCAAGAGACGACAACCGATCGACTATTTCGGTACTCGACCTTCGGAGGGACAAGCTCCCTATCTCAAGAAGACACTCTCGTCTATAAGACAACAACGTGTCAACCACTACAATACTCGGCCTTCGGAGGGACAAGTTCCCTATCTCTCAAGAAGATTTTCCTCGTCCATGAGACGACAATTCATGGACTACTTCGGTACTTGGCATTTGGAGGGACAAGTTCCCTATCTCCCAAGAGGATTTTCTCGTCCAAGAGACGATAACCGATCGACTACTTCGGTACTCGACCTTCGGAGGGACAAGCTCCCTATCTCAAGAAGATACTCTCGTCTATAAGACAACAACATGTTGACTACTACAATACTCGGCCTTTGGAGGGACAAGTTCCCTATCTCTCAAGAAGATTTTTCTCGTCCATGAGACGACAATTGATCGACTACTTCGGTACTCGGCATTTTGAGGGACAAGTTCCCTATCTCCCAAGAGAATTTTCTCGTCCAAGAGACGAAAACCGATCGACTACTTCGGTACTCGACCTTCCGAGGGACAAGCTCCCTATCTCAAGAAGATACTCTCGTCTATAAGACAACAACATGTCGACTACTACAATACTCGGCCTTCGGGGGGACAAGTTTCCTATCTCTCAAGAAGATGTTTCTCGTCCATGAGACGACAATTGATCGACTACTTCGGTACTCGGCATTTGGAGGAACAAGTTCCCTATCTCCCAAGAGGATTTTCTCGTCCAAGAGACGACAACCGATTGACTACTTCGGTACTCGACCTTCGGAGGGACAAACTCCCTATCTCAAGAAGATACTCTCATCTATAAGACAACAACATGTCGACTACTACAGTACTCGGCCTTCGGAGGGACAAGTTCCCTATCCCCTAAGAGGATTTTTCTCGTCCATGAGACGACAACTGATCGACTACTCTGGTACTCAATCTTTAGAGGGACAAGTTCCCTGTCCATGAGGTGACAATCGGACGACTACTACGGTACTCGATCCTATGAAGATACAAAACCTCTAAAGAAAATTCTCATCCACGAGACGACAACTTGTCAACCATTACAGCACTCAACCGCTGAAGAGACAAGTTCTCTATTTTCCAAGAGGAATCATCATTCATTCAGGAAGATCAAAGGTCACAAAGAACGCCTCGGTTTGGGAACCTTAACCCTAAATCGAGGGATTTCAAGTCAAAGCTCGAGGGCTGTGAGACATGTGTCATAAATGGCAAACTTTTTTTCAAAAACAGACCTGAAGACAGAAATGACCCTCAGCCTGATCCATCGGTTCAACCTAAGGCTCAGGGGCTACTCCATATGGAGAGCGAGTACATCGCGCACCATATCAGAAGGAGAAATTCGGGGCTAGAGCACCTCATAGCCTCGATGCAGCCAGTGAAGTACTCGGAAGACTACTCGAGGCGCTCAAAGGACTTCAAGCCTGAGCAATGGATTCCAGAAGCACTCGAAAGCACTCGATGGAAATCTTCAGAAGTACTCAACGCCTGTAGGACTCGACTACGAAGAGCTCGGGGGCTTGTCAGACCCGGGGCAGCAGGACTGCTCGCGGGCGTGGAATATTCTAGAGTAGGGAGTACTGCATGGGTACATCCTACCTCTACTGTAACTACTCGTACAACAATAGAATTAGCCTAAGTACAAGAAAACTACCCGACCCACTCGGAGTAGGACTTTAAACGTACTCGGCTAGGACTTTTCATGTAACCCTATTCCCCCCAGACTATATAAGGGCGAACAGGAAGCCCTCCGAAACATCGAACAATACCAGAGGAAATACAAACCACCACACAGGACGTAGGGTATTATGCTTCGGCGGCTCGAACCTGTCTAAATCCTTGTGTTCCTTGCACCATCGCGTTCTGATCTCGGCGAGTCCCTACTCATAACCACTCTCCTCGGGATACCCCTTGGAGAACCCGACGGTAAAACACCGACAGGCAACGAACATATTTATAGTATACTTTAATACAAATTTTTTGTTATATGTTTAAATATATACTTTTCTATAATCAATTTATAGCTACAATTTCCATCATCAAATTATTGTGAAATTTTTATGATGGGCTAATCATTATATGATTGAGCTGCAGTAAAAAATTTATGATTATTGGATCATGTATGACTGAGTTATAGATTTATCTAGGTTTATCTATATATTCATCTAGATTTTTCTATAGATCTATCTAGTTTATACAGAGAAATCTATAGATCAGTCAAACATTATCCAATAATTATAAAAGTTTTACTAAAGATTAATCATATAATGATTAGTTCACCATAAAAATTTCATCATAATTGGACAATTGGACGATGAAAACTTTAGTTATAAATTAATTATAGAAAAGTATATATATAAAAATATAGCAAAAAATTTATACTAAAGTATACCATATAATATGTTCACTGCGTATATCTACTCATGTGGAGTCCAACAAAATTGAATTTTATATTTTATGATTTTTTGTGATTTACTATAATTTTTAAAGATTCAGTTAAAATAAACATAAAAGAAAAATAGTAAAACTGCCCTCAAACCCTCTCAAGGAGGTCCTGTGACCGGTTTTGGGAGTCCGAGGAGGCTGGTCGGCCGGTTTCAAAGTTCAGGGAGGAAAAGCGGACTCGGTCCAAAGTTTAGAGAGGCAAGAAGAACTTTTTCTAGGAGAAAAACAAAAAAAATCCCCTCAGATTTCCCGTAGCCGGCCCGGCCTCCGCGCATTTCCAGAAGAACCCCGCCGCGGCGGGCCCTCCGATTACTGGGCCTCCAGAAACCCCCCGAAATCCTCGGAACTCCAGCCACCAGTGTCTATCCACTAGTCGTGGACTGGCAACCTTCCTTCCCCTTCTCCACAGTAGATCGGGGCGAACTGAGGGAAATTTTTGAGTCCAGCACCGAATCCGCCGGATCCCCTCCCCCTCCGACGTCCTCGCCGGCGATGGAGGATGAGGGGATCCTCGGAGATGGTGTCCGGTGTACATACCCTCCTCTTCCTAGGTTTAGGTAGTCTAGGGTTAAGTTTGGCCATGTTTCCGGAGTGGTGTGGCTCTGTCGACCTAGGCTGCTGCGGCTACTGCAAGCGACAACGGCGTGGATGCGGTGAAGCCAGATCGAGTGTCGGCGTGGCCTTCTTGGGCATCCCCGGCGGATTCCCCGTCCTTGCGAGTGGCGGCAGCCTGTCGGTTTGTTGGTCTGTACCCATGGTGTGGTCGCATGGGTTCTTTTGTGCCTCGGCGGCGGCAAATGTTTGCTGTTCGGCAACGATATCTGTACTCCGAGGCGTCTCTGGCGTTTTCTACGGCGACGGAACTGGTGCTGCAGGTCGGAGGTTAGTGCTTACCACTATCTTGAGGAATCGGGTCGGTGGTTTGCTTTCCCACCTTTCTGGTGGTTTGCATCCCCTTTTGGGTGTTCTTCTCGTCAGCGTGTTGGAGTTGATGCGGCGTGGCGTCAGACCCCTACTTCACCGGTGAAGCAATGGCCGTCGGCCATCTTTCTTGGCCCGTATGTTCAGTGACTTTCTGGCATGTTGAACTTTCTGGCATGCTTCTCTTGGGGCCACTTCAAACTTTGTTGTTGCTTCGTGGGATGGTGGTCGGCTGCAGGACGTCTCCTCCGGCCGCCGGCGAGCAGAACGACCGGGAGCTTCTTACAAGGACGTGTGTGTGATTTTTCTTTCATCAAAGGGTGCCTTTGTAAGATGTACGATGCAAACTTGAAATGAAATATAGACCCGGTTCTCTCAAAAAAAATAGTGTCTATCCACTGTGCTCCCCTTCCCCGGAAGGAAAAAGTCTACTTAACCCCCTAAAGTATCAGCATGTGTCTAATCTACACCCCGAAGTACAAAACCGGGTAATGAACACATTAAACTTTTGAAAACATGGCAGGGAACCCCCCCGGGCGGTATTGCATAGTGGTTTTGCCTATGTGGACTGCTAGCAGCACTGGTTTACACGGTGGCACCCACCTGTCAGGCTCCCCCCAACATAACAGCCGACTCCCCTGTTTCTTTCCCTCTCTGTTCTTGGATTGGCGATCCATCCTGTGGTTGGCGATGGTGAGCTCCTCAAGCATGGCACAACAGCGCCCCATAGCTGCGATGATGCGGAGGATCTGGAGGTGCACGAAGGCGGAGACCGAGCGGAGGGTGAGGTCGGTGCAGCAGTGGAGCTCGAGCTCCTGCAGCGTCGGGCATCCGCCGGGTATGGACATGAGACCGCTGGACTCGGCGGCAACGGCGGCGGAGAGGCGGTGGAGGTTGGGGAAGCTGGTGGCGACGGCGGTGAGGCGGGGAAGCATGTGAGGAGCGGGGCGGCGGCGGAGGTTGGAGAAGCATGTGAGGAGCGGGGCGGCGGCGTGGGGTGCCGCGGCGATGGGCGCGGCAATGGAGGCCGGGAAGAGGTCGAAGTCGGCGAGGTCCGGGAAGCAGTAGGGCAGGCGGTGCGCGACGAAGCCCCATCCCACACGGCGAGGCGGCGGCGCAGGCGCCCGGCGAGGTGCGTCCACCGCCTGCAGACCAGCGAGGCGGCCCCCCGTGAGGTGGGGCCCCGAGAGGCAGGTGAGCACGCAGAGGAGCAGCGCGTCCGGGAGCGCTAGGGTTTGGTCAGGCTCGGACGCCGGCGATGGCGCGGCGGTCTGGGGCGCACACGGAGGCCGGGTGCGTCCTCGCAGCCAGCCACAGGCCCAGGTCGGGCCAGTCCTTTGAGCGTTCCGGTGGGTGTTATGTGGGAGAGTGAGCTGACAGGTGGGTCCCATTATCAAATCCCAGTCAACCCAGCAGCGACACGGTGTAAACCAGTGCCACGCTGGCTGTCCACGGCAAAACCACCATGCAATACCGCCTGAGGGGGTTCTCTGTCCGGTTTTCAAAAGTTACATATTATCAAATCCCAGTCAACCCAGCAGCGACACGGTGTAAACCAGTGCCACGCTGGCTGTCCACGGCAAAACCACCATGCAATACCGCCTGAGGGGGTTCTCTGTCCGGTTTTTTCAAGTTACATGTGTTCATACTTGGTTTTGTACTTTGGGGCGTAGATTAGACACGTGCTCCCCGGAACTCCGAAATGCCACTCCTCCCCTCCACCGCGGCCGCGGCGGCGGCAGCGGCGCTGCCCCGCCTCCGCCTGCGCCTCCCGCCTGCGCCCCGGCACTGCCCGCACCCCCTCGCGCCCCTCCGCCGCGCGCCGCACCACTCCTCCCCGCACCCGCGCCTGCTCCCGCTGGCGGCGGTCCTCCCGCCCCCTCCCGCCGAGGAGCTGCCCCCGTCGCAGGCCACGGGGCTCGTCGCGGCGTCGCAGGCCAACTTCATGCGCGTCATCGTGGACGCCGCGGCCCCGGGCCTGGAGCGCCATCGCGGCTCCGACCTTCTCTGCGTCGTCCGCGCGCTGCTCAAGAAGATCCGCCGCCGCGTCCTCGTCGGGGACCGCGTCCTTGTGGGCGCCGTCGACTGGGCCGACCGCCGCGGCGTGATCGAGGACGTCTTCGAGTGGCGGTCCGAGGTCGCCGACCCGCCCGTCGCCAACGTCGACCGCCTCGTCGTGCTCTTCTCGCTCGACCAGCCCAGGCCGGAGCCCGCCACGCTCACCAGGTTCCTCGTCGAGGCCGAGTCCACGGGGATCCCCTTCGTGCTCGTCTTCAACAAGGTCGTCGACGAACAGGTACCATTTCAACTGGTGCCCCGTCTTCAACTGCGAGTCAGATTGGCAGGATTGTAGCATAGTGCATTTCATTGGAGATACGAACTGCGGTCTGTGGATAAGCATTTGCCTAGTTCATTCGACAATGTGCCGCGATGTGCTCAATGAAGTGGGAACCAGAGAAAATGGTATTGTAAAAACATAAAGGATGACGAACCAATTTCAATCCCAATACTAGGGAGCATCATGACTGAGTTATTTGGCTTCTCAAGAAAAATGGTTTAGCTTTCATTAATAACCGCAGAGTATTACCATCAGTATCAATGGTCAGAACTGATCATCCCTTTCCCAATTTATATCTTATATAAGGACAAAAAACATCTTTTAATCAATACTCATTTGTGCTCTAATATGTTGTTGGTGGCACCTTTCTCAATCAAATAATCAGCAATGCCACCAATGGTGCACGTATTAGATTCCATATCACTCATTCCATTGCTCCACCATGTACACTGTAAATATGTTTGGGAACATGCTCCTTTGGATGCAGAAAAGGTCACCCGGAGATGCATGTATTGTTTAGAAACCCCACCATTTAGAATGGTGTCCTGTATTAGGATCCAAGATGGGGCTGGTAAAGCAAAGCAAGGGGCCATCCTACTCGTACATTCGTGCTTTTGTTTTCCTTGTCCATTATTCTAATCTGAACATTTAGCAACTGCTCAACTTCCAGTGTTCTTCAAGTGTAAATGTGTAACAAGATATGTAAAATTGCATTTGTTGTGTGCACTCTATTGCTCCATTTTCTATATATATGGTTGATTGGTATTCTTTTGTTTTTTGCAAGGCAGACAATAGCATACTGGAGAGACAGATTGAAGAGTTGGGGTTATGATCCGCTCTTTCTAAGTGTTGACAAGCAATCTGGATTTAGTGCTCTTGAAGAGATGTTGGAAGGACAAACAACTGTAGTTGTTGGTCCAAGTGGCGTTGGGAAGTCCAGTCTGATCAATGCTTTGAGGTGTAACCAGAACATATCAGAAGAAGATCCAATACATAAACTCCTTGAGCAGGTGATATATTCATTTCATCATTTATGCCATTTGCATGATTAGTTTTTTTAATCATTTTCTGAAGCTTTGATTTGCATTTATAATTCACTGAGAATTTCTTTGTTTTGTGGTTTTATTTTTTTTGAACACACAGAAGAGCTGTGTATCTTTGTATTAAGAGAGAAAGAGTGGTCCAAATACAAAATACATCCCACACCTTGGACCATAGTGTGGAACGTTCAGATCAAGAAAAAAACTACTACAAAGCCACACATTTTTAGGACCAGACCACAAACACCACCAAATATTAGGCCTGCACCACCCCCATCTCGAGGCTTAGAGCAATAAGCCTCTTAGCCCCTGCGAGCTGCCAAAGGTGGGATTCCTCTTTAAAGGTTTGCACCGCTACCTGCAGGTTTGGAGACGCCCCCTCAAAGACACAAGCATTCCTATGCTTCCATAGTATCCAGGCTCCAAGAATGCATAAGGAGTTAAACCCCTTCCTGTGTTGTTTCTGGAGTTTCCTCTCAGCCTTTTTCCACCAGTCAGCAAAGACAGCACTCCTTGTGGGAGTCAGTCGAGACAGGTTTAGGGGCTGCAAAATGGCGAACCAAAATTGCCTAGCAAACACACAGGAAGTTAGGATGTGCTGAATGTTTTCCTCCTGATCACAAAGAGGGCAGTGCTCAGGATGTGGAAGGCCTCTTTTTTGGTAAACGATCTGCAGTCCAACAGTTCTGAATAGCCAACCACACAAATGTTTTGCATTTCCCGGGCGCCCAAGTCTTCCACACTTTCTTCCACACGAATGTTTTGTGGTTTTATTAGCATTTCTATAAAAATGGTCCTCTTTTCATCACATAAGTTCTTAGCAGTGGATGGTGAATGTCATATTATGTTAGTAGGGCATTGAGCTAGTACATCCGATGTGGAATCCAGGATTAACTAGAAATGCTCGCGGCGTTACCGCGTATGGCCAGTATATGAGCTGGTTGCAGTGCAGATGGCCCCTCCTTTTCTGTCTCATCTGGTGAAGCGAGGTAGCTGTAGGATGGGAATTGGGATGGGTACTTCAGCTTCATAGCTCTGATTTTGAGATCTCAGATCTCTTGCATGCGTACTGATTTTTTTTTCCGTGAACCCTGCCATTAGGTGTGAGTTATCATATTATTGATTAACTTAAGAAATATGGAAACACTGGGCACTGAGAAATTGTCAACATATCATATTGATTACAACCTTGGCATTAGAGAAACTAATAAAATATGGACTAAACAATAAATTTTTTCTTTGCTGCACCTGCTCGATCTTTTTCTTTGATGATATTGTTACCAGTGGTGGCAGATCATCATTAGATTCATTGTGTATGATGTTTGGTAGTGTTCCTTGTTTTCCATGTCTTTCTTTGATCATCACAACCTCAAAAGAAGGTTCCATGTTTTTTACACTTTAATTTTTTTGAATAGCACTTTGACTACGAAAGTGAAATTTATGGGTAATCCATTGTGATATCTCAGGTGGAATAGTGCTTGGATCATACTGTTTCTTTAGGGTCTCTGCGTTTTTTCCCAATGAGCTCTACCCCTTTTTCTAGAAAAACATGAACTTATAAGTCTCATCTGATCCTATGAAACAAACTTTGTACCTGAAGCATATAGAAAATACGGTTAAAGAACCATTTAATGATCAATAACTGAATCTATGTTACAGCTTGGTTATGGAGGAATTTTCTTACTTCCAATCATATTGCTTGCGTGAGTTGTGCACTAATGTCCATCATCACCTGGTATTATTCTGGAGTTGCAAACTTTGCAAGCTCTATAGCACCATTGCTCTTTTTCTGGTATAGATATCAGTGTGACCGTAGTTAGAGAAATTTTCATTTGATGTATGGTACTTATATGTAAGTAACATGAAACTGAAATGAGAATGCAGCTAAATGCAGCAATGATAAGGTATATTGTTTGGTCTTCTAATATGATTAATAGAGGTAAAGTCAATTCATAAGGCAAATATAGCGTGGCTGTATCAAATATTGGAAAAGTGGAACACATGAATTATCACATTGTTGCATCAGCCAAGTATTCTGGAAGTGTTAAAAATTGAGCTGCAGTCTGTCGATGTATCGGGGGGAAAAACAGAGGCTCAAGCGGTAAATCAACTGGAAGCTCCAGTCCGGCAATGAGCGCAGATCTGAAGGCTAGTTCAAATAATGGTTCAGGTGCTCATCCAGGGAGTGGAAGTGGTGATGCAAACCATAAATCAGCTGGAGCTGGAAGTTCTATTACGGCAAAGAGCTAAAGAGCAGCTGTACTCCTTCGAAAAGCAATGACGGAATAGTACTAGTGTGAGTGCTGTTCCAAACGGGCTGTCTGGCATTGGCAAGAGAGAAAGTGGTTGGATATCCCATGAGGAACAACACAGCTGTAGCATCTCCGGTTGTGAAGAATCTGAAACAGAACAAGCAGTGGAATTGCAAGCTAGTTGATACATGCTAAATTTTGCAAGTGCAGGGTTGTGCATCAGAGGCTTCGCGGTGGTAGGACCAGGGCGTGATGGCTGGTGAGCAGCAGGGATTAAGCAGGCAGCGCGTCGGCTGGCGACAGCGACGGCGCTCCCGCTTGGGGGCAGGACAGCGCAAGCGCGCGAGGCAGTCGCTGACCGGCACGGCGCATCGGCAGGGGGCGCGCGCCGATGGGGGTGGCGAGGCGGCAGCGTTGGACACCAGCAGGGATTAGGCAGGGAGAGCGTGGGCCGGAGGCGGCGCTCCCGCGAGGGGCAGGGCGGCGCGAGCGCCGGAGCGGCCAGGTGGAGTGGCGCGGCACCGTCGGCCGGCAAAGCGCCAACTGCGGGCTGGCGGCACCTTCTGTGTGGAAGGAGATCGAGGATGTCTCGTTTAGGCGGATGCAGGTGATGGATAATGCAAGATTCCGATGAGAAGAGGATCGCGCACCTTTTGTTTGTCGGAGATTTCATTGCGATTGTGACAAGCAGCACTGGGGATGGGAAGAACAGCACAGGTGAGAGAAGAGACGTTTCTTTTGGCCGGGACATCCCGACAGTTCCCGAAGGCTTTGGAAGTGCTCGTTCCTCATGCCATGTTTAGCTGCTTGGTGACGTTAGATTCTAATCCGACGCATGAGGTAATAGTAGGAGACGTGGCCCAACAAAATGCTCCGATTTGGTGCAAGAATCGTGTTTAGAGATTCTGACATGAGATGACAGCATCCGTGATTGATACTGTATTTGCTTGTTGCTTTGATTTGAAGAATTGGTGGGATGAGACTTGCCAAAGATGTGCAAAGTGGTCTGTTTCTTGATATAAATACATTCAGCTCTTTTCCAGAGAACATTACAAACTGTATATCACTTGTTTTTCATGTCTTCTACTCATCTCTTCATTGTTACAAAGCTTCACAACCCAGTGATAGTAAAAATCTAGAATCTGTCTTGATGTAGCTACTGATTTTTTTTCTTGTGCGCACCATTCTCCAGAATAGTAAATGGTTTGGTGAACAACGTGTTGGAACTGTGTCCAAGAAAAGCGGTAAAGGAAAGCACACAACACGCCATGTCTCGTTGCTTCCTATACCTGATGGAGGCTTCCTTGCTGACACTCCTGGATTTAACCAGCCTAGCCTGATGAAAGTGACCAAAAAGAGTCTCGCAGAAACGTTTCCTGAGGTTTGTTTTCCACAGTTTTTAGTTTTGTTCTGTTTAATATTTTCTCATTTGCATTGTCTGCATGGCGATGTTAAGGCCATGTCTCTTTTTATGTCATTTTCTTACTAGTAATATTCATTTGGTATTCTAGATAAGAAAGATGCTGAAAGAGAGCGAACCCTCAAAATGTTAATTTAATGATTGTGTTCACCTTGGCGAGCGAGGATGTGTTGTGAAAGGTGACTGGGAAAGGTATCCTTACTATCTCCAGATGCTTGATGAGATCAAAATTAGAGAAGAAATCCAGCTACGGACATTTGGAACAAAACGAGAAGGTGATGTCAGGTATGCTACAAAGATGTCACTATGAGCATTATCTTGTATGGTATGCCTGGATGGTATAGACTTGTCACTTTGTACCTGTTGAAAGTAAGTTTCCTAGAAATACTTACGTAAGCAAATATGCTGGCAAATTTGTAGCAGATGTAGCTTTCTTTTACTTAACAAACTGGTGAACACTATTAGTACACTTAATTATGGTAAATATATAACCAGCTTTATCACTATCTTAATACAAAGATACGCAGCTCTCCTCCGTGTTCGAGAAAAAAATAAATAACCAGCTTTGGTACAAGAAAACCTATTGTTAGTAGGTATCGGTTTGTTCTTTCTATAATAATTGGCAATATAGTGTATCCATCTTGAATCAGGTACAAAACAGGTGTCATGGGGGTGAAGCAAGCGGAGCCTCGTCTTGAACTCAAGAAGCACAGGAGAGTGTCTAGAAAGAAGATTAACCAATCGATTCTTGATGAAATTGAAGATGACATCGATGATGACTACCAGTTTGATGTCAAGCAGCATTCTAGGAAACGATAATTGTCTCTCATCTGATGATCTAACGACCACACAAGTCTAATCACTGGCACGAAGGAATCTACAGGTGCTGTACAGAGCTGGTTTTGCGGTGCTATACTGTGCCCTTGAATGGATAAGCTGATCACTGTAAATAGATGCGCACTAGCCGTCTAGTGGGGAAACACTAGCAGTCAAGCGTGGAAACCGTAGACGCTTGCACCTGACTCTTGACGTTGAGTGGCTTGTTTCCTTGCGGCTGGCAGAACAGTAAGATGACAGTTCAGTTAACTAAAGCACTGTTTCTGTCTCCCACGAGTTGGTTCCATGCACAACCATGTTGGTGGCGAGGTCACTGGCGTAGCCATAATCTGTACTCACCTTATTATTGTGATATCTGCCGTGCGGTATAAAGAATGGCACACAGTAATTGTGCATGGAAAGAATATGTTTGATTGTAAATTTGGATGAATGGATGGCGCTGATGTGTGCGAAATGAACAGATTGACAACAAAATGTTAGTAACATCTATGGATGTTTCACTATGAAAAGTTAGCACTCTTTGAAAAAAAAAACTCTTGAACTTGCTGTGGAGTCTATCTGAAAGCCTGGACTTGGGATAGAGAAATTCGTGCTTGACATTTACCTAGTCCTATATTACCAGCGAACTTTAGGGGTCAAACTTGTGATGCCTTCCTGAGGAATCTTGTGAATCCAACAGAATGCCAAACGGAGCTTAATTGAGGACCGCATTGCCAGTTTTTTGAACAATTGACCGCATTGCCAGTTTGCCACTGAAGTTTTCTTCTCCCGAACGTACTCCGGGAGCTGTTGAGCTAGCCAGCGCCGAAGCCAGGTAGGATAGGTGCATCAGTCCATGTTCTATCTGCTGGTAGCATATGCGAACTGCGACCACAACCTTCTATCTGATCAGCTGCATAAAAAAAAAAGAGCCTTCTATCTGATCAGCAGTCCTCCAAAAAAACTATTTGATCAGCCATTGAAGGGGAAAAGACTTAAGAAAGAATCAACAGGCTTGTCCGGCTGCCAGGTGGCTACTCCCCCTGGCCGTCCGTTTCCGGCGCAGGTCCACACGAAGCAGGCCCTCCGCCGCGCGGCTCTCGCCGCCTACCTGCCTCCGCCGGCGACGCGCCCGTGTGTGCCCTCCTCGTGCCCCGGGCAGTCCTCCACGGGCCTCCCTTGTGCAGGAACGTGACGGGCCCCATTAAACTAAGCTAGCCGCTGGTGCTAGGGCTCTCCTACTCATCACAAACCGCACGATTTGGGTTGGGTAGTCGGTGCACTGGATACACCCGCCCTTGTGTATATTCTAGTGGAGCTGATGTGGAGAAGTAGTAAAAGAAATGGCGCCATTCCTGCGGCGGTACGGTGACGCCATGCTTTCTTTCTCTAATCCTTTTTTTCTTCTGGTTTTTCATATTGGAGAGTTTCAGGTCTATCTGTGGCTCACGCTGTCCTTGTACTATTTTTGAAATGTTTGTTCTGGTAGGTGTCATTCAGGCAGCAGGCTCCTTCCCGCGGTACCAAATTTTAATCTGCTGAGGTCATGCACCATATATGATTCTTATTCCCCCCTGTTTTCTTTAGAATTTTTTAGTTTTTCCCTAGTAAATCTTAGGCTGCAAGGACAACTACTCACAGGTAGTGTAATATATATGTACCAGGTATTGTTCCAGAACCTTCTCATCAAAAGCTTTTACCTCATGAACATGTCATACCAGGATTGTTAACTGCAGTTCAGCTGCCTTTCATGGATTTGGTGTATATGTATATGTAATGGTTTTTTTTACGATGGTCCCTAATACTTACTACCTAACTAGGGTCATTTGCTATCCCTAGAAATAAAGGAGATGCAAACAATTTGAGTCGTCACCAGGGTGTGGTACATGGCAGCAATGAGAGTTTACAATAGCTTTCTATCGTAGGCTTCATATGGTTTGGGGATTATCTATATGACATGGATATATAATTAATGTGCTTCTAAGACAAGTCTCAATGCATGGTTTTATCCCATGATTACCAAGACTGTGGCATCAGTTTGACACTAGAATGAAATAGTCACTCTCAATGCACAATTTTATTGCACAGTTTCATAGATAGATTGTAGAATTTAATTATTCAATGGTGTTGTGATCAAATGTGCTCTAGATAAGTGAACTATATTTCTCATCAAATTATAAATACTAAATTTGATGACCATAATTTCTTGGTAAAGTGAGGCTCACTGCATTATATCAATGATGCTAAAGTGAGGCTCACTGCATTCAACGGCCCAATTCCAACTCATCGGTGTTGTTCTCGTGCCTTTTTTTCCTAGATATAGCCTCCCAAGATATAATCTTGTTTTTTCGCTATATCAATAGAAACGCAGTCGTCGAGTGTTGTTCGTTCAAAAAAACCGCCAAGAGATTCAGTAGCCAGAACTCAGGAATTCACATTTCAGTTGAACGCAACACAAGGATCGTGAAGCTTCGTTCTGTGGTACTTTCAAGTTTCAACTTCGCTTCATGACAGCCGTAGTTGTACTGAGATAGTATACTTCAGGTGCATTTCCAGTCGTCACAACGTTATGATTAGGGAATGTGTATGATAAGAATCGAGCGTGGGGTAATCACCTGCCCTTATACAAAAATGTGTGATTGGTGATGCGGCATGAATGATAGCGTCCATGCATCTTGATCGAGATTGAAAACGTATACAAGTCTCGAAAATGCACAGCCACCGGATGGAACAGTGAAGTCAGCATTGGATCATTTGATACCAAAAACCTAACCCTTTTAGTATTGGAGTACTACGCAGAGCCACAAGATGAACAGTGACTCAGCATTATTATGCCTTAGCAGCATAATCCATATAACCTATTAGTATAACAATAATCTAGTGTTTTGATGGTAACGCCCCAACGAACAGGATCACCCCGGAAGTGACCTTCACGGTTTTAGCAACAGATTTCAGCCTGCATGCAGCAAAATACAAGTATTCCCACTTGCACCCTGCTATGTTTATTGTTTGCCTATCGTGTTCTGCATGCAAAAAGCACGAACGGCCGCTAGACCGACTGGCTAGCCGGCTCAGTAGCACGCCCTGCCTATCGGCCGGGGTTCGAAGAGGGGCGGCAGTGCAGGGGTAAAAAAAATTTTCCTCACTGTGCTTGCCGCAAGACATGACCCTTGTGGGCATGGGTCAAGGTTCGGAGGATTTTTTCGTGGCCGGAGAAGATCGCTTTCTTTTAATGAAATACGGTGGGGACGTTTAGACAAGTGTTTGCTTCTTGCTATGTGATTATTGTCCATTACTTTCCCGTGAAGGCTTTCATATATAGAGTTTATGACTAGATTCTCTTAGGCATGCACATCTAAATTGTAGCACCATTTCGTGACCACAACTCAGATTAATTTAGGTCCGGTGGTTAATTATAGGCATAACCTGGAGCATTGGGCTACATATACTACAAACCAAATTATCTCTCGCTTCTTTTTTTTAAATAGCTTAATTGGTTTTAGTTGTTTGCTTTTATTTGTTATAAGTTCCTTTTGGTTCCCTGCAAAATCGGCCTCGACTCCATGTAGTTGATAGGCATCGCTTTGAAGCTGCTCGAGAACATAGCCTTAGACGAACGAACTTCTTTCCAAGAGCTAAGCAACTTTTTTGTTTCTTTTTCGGAAAAAGAAAAGGCAAATTTGTTATAAAACAGATAACTATTACTTAGGCTATAGTAGAGAGGAGAAAACAGAAAACACTGACAAAAAAAAAAATCATAAGGTTTCGTTGCTGTCATGTGTTTTCTATATGTCTAGCTGCAATTCTGCAAACTTACTTCTGAACTCAGACCAAAGAAGTGACGACGATGTGACTTTAGTTTAGCTGCAGTTTTGTCTCGTCTTAGCTAGTTGCCTACCTGCATAATGCCTTCTTCTGGCTTCTTCGGTGTATTGATGTACGAAAAAGTCAAATCAAGTACTACGGAGTACAAACTTATATACTGCAAGCATCACTGTTTGGGTTCGGAATCATCAAGGATATACTGATGGAAGCTGGGTCAGAGAATGGTCAAACTATAAGAAAACCTTAGACCTACTGGCTACTGATTACCTACCTTCCAATCACCGGTCTTATTAACATGAGAAGTGACGTTCATCTCTATAGGATCTCTTTGACCATTTTATCTGCTTGCCACGGCATATGATTCTTTTTAGGGTAACTCTGTCATTGTACATCACCATGGTAGTTGGTTAAGAACATACCCTTTTGAGAAAGGAGGCCACTGCATGGGGAGCATTTTTCCCTACAAACGTTCGGAGAGCCCTCGCATATGACTATTTATAGGAGATACGGACAGCAGGAGGAGGAGGCCGCAGCATGTAAAATTGATAATGTCACCGATTGCTAATCAATTTCAGATTTAAAAAAGCAGTAGTTTCAAAACTAAGCATCCAAATCCAAATCAAAATATAAGTATACCATTCTGTTCGTTTCAACAAGGGCTTCAAAACAAGATCTCACTTGAGTATGTTTTGATCAAAATAGCAAAGTTACTTTGTCATATCAAATCTCACTTTCTCTATTATATAAATTAACTTTTTGATAGAAAAAATAATTTCACACATACAGTCCATCGATGAATGTTAGAAAAAGTAACTTCACACATACAGATTTTTCCATTTGTAACGACAATGTTATGGCTCATGTTTCATGATTAATATATCATGCTGCCGGTGAAAATCTGGTCTGTAATCATGTAATGGCAAATTAATGGCTTACGTCTCATAACAAATATGTGAGGTTCTTAAAAATAAGTGACTTCTTTCATCTTGTCTATCAATTTTATATGATTTAGGGTCATCAATTTTACTGCAAAATGAATCCGGAATGGCATAGGAGGCTTCCGGCCCAGCTGGCCAGTAATGGTGACACTTCTTGTGCTGCTTTCCTCCTTGGAGGCTTTACTGATGCGCTACCCTAAATGTAGATCCTTGTTAACACCAGGTGCTATAGAAAACTGTTTAAGAAAGTTCTTGTCCGACATTACGCTGGTGACGGCAATGGTGACATTTCTTGTTGCCACTATCTCTCTGGAGGCGATGTCAATATTCTCATCACACCCATGTGCTAGGTGGAGATTTGTGCAAAAGATCCAGGAAGCAACAGATAATCCGGACATCAAGTTTCTATGCAGACGAAAGATGTGATAGATTGATGCTGCGTGAATACATTGCAAGGTTGAAGCGAGAACCAAGAAGAAGATTGAAGCTTAGTCTTTTAGTTTTCTTTCTCTGTTTTATAGCTTTCTTTCTTGTATTTGTGAAATCACTCATTTGAGATTTAGAGTTTAAGAACTCTTTTAGTTCTTTTATTTGGTTGTTGTCATTCGTATGTGAATGATCAAGGCTAACTTTTTTCATAATCTAAAAAAAGTCATAATATCTCGTTGAGTATTGAAAGAATTTCATCATGCGCTCATAACAATCTACTGCTGAAGTTGATCTAACTGAAAAACACATTAAGATCGCATTTATTAAAACTTTTGGACATGTACATTTGGACCGTACCATTGATTTTGAGATCTGCAAACATTAGAAGCTTATGAGAGTTAGAAGTTAGAAGCAACCGCCCACGTGCTTTCTAGTTTATAGCTTTTGAGGGTATTCAGATTTTAGGCATCTCAAATGTTAGTAGTCTAAAAATGTCCAGAAGTTCAAACCAACAAAGTCTAAGAATAAAAATAAAAAGAATTTCATGTTCCAACACCTATCCTGACCAGGGATCTTGCTCGCTCATCTCATGCCGCCACTGTCCAAATGGTAATACTAGGGATAGGGCGTCCGATGCCAGATCCGGACGTCCAGGCGCTAGTAAGGTGCTGTTATCTAAATCCTCGTGGATTTCCTTTCGGATGTTGTCACAGGCTCACAGCTTGCTTCGTGGCGAGCTGTTACAGGCAACAATAATTTGCCAATTGCCAGAGTCCTAACTAATAACCCGTAGTCCCGTACCTAATTTAATCCTCTCCAATATTTTACTGATTAATCGTGGTACCGGAGGCGTACTGTGAGTGTTCACCCCACCAATGGGGCGCGTCTTCGATACATTGTTAATTGCTGACAACGCAGCACAAAAGGAATCAGACTCGGTTTCACAATCCATCTATTTAATGAGCTCACCCCAGTTGAGCTCTTCGCCGGATCGGAGCACCACAACTCCCCTCTTGACGAATAAAAAAAAAAGATCACCACCAGTCCACCACCATTTCGATCAGCCATGGACATGGTGGAGCACCAGCTTCTGCACTTCTCGCCGCAGGAGCACTTCATGGCCAGCCCGGGCTTCTTCGCCGCCGTGGACGGCGGGCATTTCCAGACCGGCGGGTTCGTCGTCGAGCCGCCCGTCGGTGTCGTGGCCGGCATCGAGGACGGCGGGTGGGTGGAGGACCTCATGCAGCTCGGCGACGAGCTGTTCGGCGGCGGTGATGTCATCGCCGCCGGCACGGGAGATCACCACCAGCCGTGGCAGTTCGACGACAACGGCGGGTCCCCGGACGACCCACCGCCGAGCGTCTCCGTGGACGGCCGCGACGGGAGCCCTCGTTCGGCGGAGCAAGGCGCCGGGGATGGGGAGCTCGCCTCCGAGCCGCACCGCGACCGCGAGAACGGCGGCGACGCGTCGCCGGCGACGACGCGGAAGCGGAGGGACCGGTCCAAGACCATCGTGTCGGAGCGGAAGCGGAGGGTCCGGATGAAGGAGAAGCTCTACGAGCTGCGGTCTCTGGTCCCCAACATCACCAAGATGGACAAGGCCTCCATCATCGCCGACGCGGTGGTGTACGTCAGGAACCTGCAGGCGCACGCCGGGAAGCTCAAGGAGGAGGTCGTGGCGCTGGAGGCGCGGCCGAGGTCGCCGCCCGCCGGCGCCGGGCACGAGCAGCAGCGGCTGCGCAGTGGCGGCCGCGCGGCGGCGGCGGCGGCTCGGCGCCTGCAGGACCGCGGCGGCGACGACGGCGCGGGGAGGCGGGGCCACGGCGCGGCGGTGACGCGCGTGGGCGTGGCGCAGGTAGGCGACGGCAGGTTCTTCGTGACCGTCGAGTGCGAGCGGCGGGACGGAGTGGCGGCGCCGCTCTGCGCCGCCGTGGAGTCGCTGGCGTGCTTCCGGGTGGAGATCTCCAGCCTCGTCCCGTCGGGGCCCGACCGCGTCGTGTCGACGCTCACGCTCAAGGTATTGTTGCTGCACACGCATTTCCGATCGATAACAAAGGATTAATATCTAGCACTTGGAATTGGTTAGTCATCAAGGATTGAAGATGGATTGATCATTTACGCACTGATCGTACTGACTGGATTGCGTCGTGCAGGTGAGCGAGCAAGTAGGGGACGCGTCGACCATCTGCGAGGGCTCGGTGAAGCTCTGGGTGATGGCGGCTCTGCTCAAGGAGGGGTTCAGACCCGAAGCAACGGTCGAGATCTCCTCATGATCCACTTGTCGATGGATCAACTGATGTTCAGACTCCGTCTAGAACGAGAGTCATCAATCGAATGTTCCAAATTAGCTCATTATTTAGGCATCGTTCGCTCTCCTCGGCTCTCCTGATGTCAACTGATTTTGTTAGTTCCCGCTCTAGATCATGTTCCGGGGGTGATGTGCCAGGTCTTATCGGCTTGTTCAACTGTGTGTGATCTGAACCATCCTCCATCCATCTGTCAGGCGTCTGTGTGCAGTGTCCAGTTGAAATCTATGGTACCGTAGCAGACAACACGAAGAAGAGTGGAAAACAGAAATGCATTCATACGGCATAATGCTCCGGTTCTTAGCTCCAAGTCAGGTTTGGAGTTCATAAATTAGAATAAATAGTTTAAATATTTACCGTTACTCTACATTTAAATCAAAAGGATTCATGATCAAGCCCCAGATCATGGAATAAAATTTAGAGCTAGGAATAATACTGCTTCAAGAATTTCTTGGAACTAATCACATTGATTCGAACAAGTGGACGTTGCATTGTGCAAGTGAGCGAGCCCATACGGGATGCGACCATCGGCGAGGACTCGGTGTAGCAGTGCTCAAGCAGGACTTCTGGCTTGAAGTGACGGTAAAGATCTCCTGATCCACTCGTCGGGCGATCAACTGACGACCATCATGCTCCATTTAGAATGGCAAAGTTATCATGTGTCCCAAGCTAGCTTAGTCGTTGTCCGCTCTCCACTCTACCCATGTAAACTGACATTGTTAGTTCCCCTCTCAAAGTTTGCAGCCGCATCAGGTGGTGTTGTTGATCGAGGAAGTGTTGACAGCCAAAACTGGCGTACACTGAGGGCGACCGCTCTGACAGGTCAGGCTGGCAGGTCAGACTGGTCTAGCCTGTACAATTCGAGTAGATTTAGAATTTATAATTTTGTATTAGGAAATCTTTTATAAATCAACTCATAAACGGGAACATCTTCCCCAGCCTATATATACGAAGGCTAAGGCGGATTAAGGTTTATTCCCAATCGAGTCAATACAACTTGTCATTTACTTTTACCTCTCAAACCCTAGCCCTTTTTCAAACTCTAATTGTTGTTCTTCGCTCGTCTCTGTGGTGTTCGAGAGCATTATGAGTGGCATGCCAATCTCAGAGTAACCCTAGATCCACGAGCTCCGACGGGGTCCCTCCTGAACTCATTATTCTAGGTCTATGCGCCGTCCTGCTTGCACCGGTCTGACCAGTCAGCATAACCGGTCTGCCCAGGGCTTTGTCGATTCTGATTATTTTGAGGATCTTCCACGCGTTCTAGCGCATTCAAGTATGTTTGGCTGAATTCTGTGTCGACACACTTTTTGGCGACTCTGGAATAAAGATCTTGGCTATACAAAATGGCTTGTTTAGTACCAGTTGGCAACACCAACCGGTACTAAACTGCTGGCCATGCCAGCAGCTAGGCCGAGCATTTAGTACCGGTTGGTATTACATATTCGGTACTAAACGATTTTTTTCTTTTTGATGCTTTATATTTGTTCTCTTTTCCTTTCAATTTCAATTAATTAGTATTAGTAGTCGTACTCGCAGCGGTTTGTGTATTCGTATTCGTACTCGTATCTAGAATTAGTATTTGTATATGGAGTAAAGCAAATAAAAAAAATTATATACATACATGGATAAAAGAAATGTTAGAAATTATATACATACATGGATAAAAGACAATAATATTTACAAGTATGAATTCTCATAAGTTTTTTCCGACAAATTCTTCAATAATTCTAATCATCTGCATCGTCATCGGCACCGGCATCCTTCTTACGGCGATTGTTGAGTTTATCAGCTCGAACCACACTTATCATTGGATCGGAATAAAATTCACCTTTTGGATTTATCACCTCATCCAACAGGAATCCACAGAGTGCTTCTTGAATTGTCCTGATTCTTTCCAGTTCGATGAGGTTCTCTTTCAGTCTCCAAATCTGTCAACAACAAATAAACACAAGAAATTGTTACTAATGTTATACGTACTTCAAAGTTTTCTTGTGTCACCCTCTCGGTATCTCTGCAAAAAAAGTGCATGTGCTCACATACGTAGTATCCGCAGAGGTTGGTTCCTTGTTTCTGTCTCAAACACTATATATATATACATGTTATGAAATATTCATGCTGTTTGAATAAATGAAAGTAGATGTGTGATATTCGTACCGGCTTGTTATAGTTGAATTCAAGCTCAGTCGGTGTTGACGCGACTCCTAATTGTGTTTTGAGGAACTGAGACCATGCCCTTTGCATGATGTCTACGAGATTTTGATATAATTCTGGTGGCTTATTCAAAGAGTCCCACACAGTAACTCGGGACCGATCGATTTCGATCACAAGTAGGATCCTGTGGAAACTGTTGATACATACATATGGATACAAGAAATGTTAGATATATACACTTATTGGCTAGTTGAAGTGTCTCAAAAAGTGAAAGTACTCACTTGAAGTTGTACGGCAACAGGATGAATGTGCGATCGTGATGCCCTTCTAAGGACATGACTAAATTATTCTCGGTCCGATTAGGATATTTGCGTACACACTCCTCATGTATAACATTCGGATCTATGAAGCCAACATTGTAAATCCCGCTCTTCCGGCATTCTTGCATTTTCATCCTGCATGATTACAAATAAAAAGAGGGATTGAGAAATCTAAATGACTTAGTAGAGCTAGAGTATACAATTGACAGAAAACACTTACATAGACCATACACTGACGAGGGACTTGTCTAGGGCGTCTTGATGGAATAGAAACAAAAAATGGTCAAAATCAATCCAAATGTCATCCATTCCCCGATAGAAATGGGTATGTTTAATTCGAGCAGCTAGCATTATATACCCCTCGGAATATGCTTTCAAGTACCACTGATGTAACTCACGCATTCTTGTTGGTAGGGTGTCAATCAACTCTGGCCACATCAGAGGTTCCCCCAGTACAAATGGCTTTCTTCCTGCCCCTTGGTGAACTGGGATTTTTTCCTGACCTAGGAGCTGAGCTTTTGTGAGGTTCGTTTCCTTGACAAACTCAGCAGTAGCTTCATCCTCTTTTGAAAGCACTACTAGAGGGGGTACGCTTTGTTTGGGTTGTTCGCCGAGCTGGGGGACTTGGTTGTACCTCCGATTACTCTTCTTCTCCCATGATTTTGTAATCGAGCGGTCGTAGTCCGACATCAGTGGAGGCTTTGGTTGGCACATCATGGATAGATAGAATTTCTTCGCTGCCGGATCCACTGGTTCCTTTGGCGGAGGCTTCTTTGGCTTCAACTGCTTGTGCACGTCTTCTTGCACCCAAGCATCCAATTCCTCTGGAGTCATTTCGTAACCTGACTTCTCTGGCGCGGGCTTCACTTTCTTCTTTCGTTCTTGGGTCTTCTTATATCTTGGAGGTGGCGGCACCCAAGCAGATTTCTTCTTCTTTGCGTGGCGAGGAGATGGCGGAGGCGGACTAACACTAGGCTCCCCGGAAGCGGCCGGTGACGGCGATGGACTAACGCTGGGGTCCTGGGCTGCGGGCGGTGACGGTGGATCCACACGGGGCCTCGGAGACCCTTGAGCAGCTGGGGGTGACCTCGGAGACGGGCTAGGATCCCTTCCTGCAATTTTTATGTAATATTTTTTCCAACAGATCCAAGTGTGGAGGGCCTGTCCTAGTTCCTCTTCTCCATCACCTCTAGGGATCTCGAGGTCGAGGTCTTCCCATCCTTTCTCGACACGGTCAACCATGACTATAGCATATCCTCCTGGAATCGTCATGCCATGGATTGTCCCGCCTTGAACAGGGACTTCAGCAATCCCGTGAGTGACTACTTTCAGTTTTTTCCTTAGCGGAAATAGAAGCTCACGGGGGGTCCTCACGGCGATGTCGTCCATGGGGTAATGTTCCGCAACTGTTTCCTCTCGATCTGCGGCTGGGTGTTCCGTTGAAGCGACGCTGCTAGGACGCTGCGAGCTGACGGGGCTAGTCTCCAGCTGAGCCGTTGATCTGGCTTCTGGTGGCTGTTGTTGGCTAGCTGTAAGTGCACCTTCGATCGAAGCAACCCATTCTTCTAGGGCACGCACCTTCTCTGCTACTTCAGCCTTTCTTCTCTGTCGGCTTCGATACGTCTCTATGTTGCCACTGAATCCATGCTTCCATGGAACTACGCCCATGCCTCGCACACGTCCTGTGTGTTCCGGTGTGCCAAGAGCGTACGTCAGCTCGTCTTTCTCTTTGTCTGACTTGAAGCTGCCTTCGGACACGGCCTTTAGTGCCACATCGAGCCTGTCGGCCACTTCCCTTATGGCATCGCTAGTGACGAACGACCCATCTTCCATATTCAATGAGCCTCCATGAGCGTAGAAGTAATGTTTTGCTCGCAACGGCCAGTTGAAAGTCGCCGGTACGATTCCTCTGGCAACGAGATCATCTTCCATCTTCTGCCATTTCGGAATCGCCTATGCATATCCTCCTTGCCCAAGATGATGGAAGTGCTTCTTTTTGCTCGCATTCTCCTTGGCTTGGGCTGTCTTCTTCTCGCTATCCTCGGACGACTTGTACTGCACGAATGCCTCCCAATAAGGACGTTGATTCTTGAAGTTTTTCTCGAAGTCCGGCGTGAGTCCCTTTTTAACATAATCTTTGTTCAAATTTTTCTTGAACGTCTGAAAAGCAATAGCCATCTTCTTCATGACCCAATCCTTAAATAGCTGTTCTTTGTCCTCCGGAAAGGTGAAGTGTCGTTTGACATCTGCCCATAACATTTCTTTCTCGGTCTCGGGAACGACGTCAGCATCGATATCTGTGGCTTTACTTTTCTTCCATATCTTGAAGCTAATGGAAATGTGGTCCCTGACATAACATCCACATTGATTTACCACCGTCGTCTTCACACCCTTCGGAGACATTGGTTCACCGTCAGGATGCAATGAAGTGATAATAGTGTGCCCCTCCATGATTTTCTTCGACCCTCGTTTCCGTTTTGGTTTCCTAGTCGATCCGGATGTCTAAAAAAATATGTATTTAGTACGCATTGTACTTACATACAGAATTAATGCGTATGTTTATATATATATAAGCACGAATTGTATATACCTCTGCGCTATCATCTTGCACAGTCATTTGTTCTGTCTGGTTATCATCGCCATCGCCAGTATCATTAAGGTATTGGCTGCCATCGTCCTCGGCAGCATCCTCTTCGTTGTGGTGCGTGCCCGTACCAATTATGTCCGCAAGAAAGGCCTCGTCGTCATCACGGCGAAAGGGTTCCATTTCGTTTCCTATGTGAATCACATATGTTTGATATGTAATTTTGTACTAATTAATAATGTATAAAAAATTACAAGTGCACCTTCGATAAAGCCGCACAACGCATACATGGACAAAATTTCTAAAATTTACATCATATACATCTTATATACAATGTGCCCTGGAATTTTATAAAATGTGCCCTGAATTTTCTAAGATTTTCTACTAATTACACCTGTTTATAGTATAGCAAACTAAAATTTACAAAGAAAATTAGAAGTTCAATAGATAAAGATGTACAAGACAAAATTTACATCATATACATTTCATAACATACACAACTCAAAAATACCAAATAAAACAATAAATGTGAAGCTCGTAAAGACATGAAGTTTTCTACAATATATAATATTTTCGTACAATATCCATAATTACTACAAGATATAAAGACATACTTCTGTACAATATACCTAAGCAATAATTTTCCATACATTTTCCTTAATTTCTCATAATTTCTCTACATTTTCCATAATTTTCCATACATTTTTCATACATTTTCCAAAATTTTCCATAATTTCTCTACATTTTCCATAATTTTTTATAATTCCTCTACATTTTCCATAATTTTCCATACATTTTCTACAAATTTCAACAAATTTACTACATTTTGAACAAATATCTATAATTTTCTACAAATTTCTACAATTTTCACAAGTGCGTATCAATTCCTAACATCTTCCTACTATTTTCATTATTTCTACGTATATATCTACCAATTTCTTACAAATTTTCAACAAATTTACTATAATTTGAAAAAATATCTAAAATTTCTACAAATTTTCTAAAATTTCTAGAACTTTTCTTCAATTTTTTACAAAATAGAATACTGCTTTAAACTAATTAAAAAATGGCTGACGTCACCACATAGTCGTGCTGACGTCAGCCTGATGCCTCACGTCGGGGAGGCGCGAGGCGGCAGCACCGGTTCAGTGCGGCGGCGGGGACGAGGCAGGACGGAGGGAAGCGCGGGCGGAGGAGGCTTCTCGGCGCCGGAGGAGGCACGGGCAGCGGCGCTGCGGAGGCACGGGTGGCGGCGCAGCGCGGAGGAGGCCGGCGCCGGAGGGGACGATGCGACGACGGGCGGCGGCGGCGCACGCGCGAGGGCTCCGGAGGGGGCGGCGCGGGGCCGACGCGAGCAGTGCAGTGCGGTGCGGAGGACCTCAGGCGCCACGCGGGGGGCCGGACGGCGGTGGCGGCGACGGCGACGGGCGACGGTGGTTCGGTCTCTCATGTCAACCGGGGGGTGGGGGGATGGCGACGAACGCCAAGTCCCCCCGGTTATATAGAAGAGACAGTTTAGTACCGAGCCATGGCTGCGCCCGGTACTAAACTGTCTACTGCGACGTTTAGTACCGGCTGGTGGCGCCAGCCAGTACTAAACTGCCCCGTTTAGTACCGGGCCGTGGGACCAGCCGGTACTAAACGTCCCCAACAGGCGGGAAAATTTTGGGCGGCAGTTTAGTACTAGCTATACAATCATGGTCCAGTACTAAACTCCCAAAATGATTCTGTCTTTTTTACTTTTGTAATTGTTTTGTAATTATTTTGTAATTCTTCATAATATGTTTTATGTGCAATAAAATTTAATAAAGATTAAAAAATAGATATATGTACTATTTTCACCATGCAAAATTATATTATTATTTTTAAACATACGTTAATCCTAATAGTATTAGTCTTTGCACTAAATTCAAAGTATTGACATTAAATATATGTTGTTTTCACCATGCAAAATTATATTTCTGTATTATAGGTCACTATGTTGGATATATTTAATGTGTATGCACTTAATTTATCATATTGAGTCCAAATTTTTTTATATCTGTTTCAATTGTATTTTCTGTGCAAACTATTATATAAATGCATAAAAAATTTAAATCTCAGTTATTTCATACATGTTAATTAAACAGTTAATTAAATAGATTTTCTGTTTTTTTGGGTGTTTTATCATATATGTGCATGCACTTAATTAAATAGATTTTCTGTTTTAATTATGTTTATCACATTGAGTATGGACTTAATTAATTTATCATATTGAGTCTAAATTTTTTTGTATCTGTTTCAATTGTGTTTTCTATGCAAACTATTATATAAATGCATAAAAATTAAAATATAAATTATTTCATACACCATATATTACATCAATCACTTGGTTACATGAACATGAAAGTATAACATAATGATTACACGTCATTGTTTAATGGAACGTTGACAACCTTTCTTTTTACGAATGTCCCTTGATCATGATCGAGGCGTAAGTAAGGAGCGTCCTCTTTGGACAACAGGATGCTAGGGTCAACATCGACAGAGAATGGAGGACGGTCGTAAAACTGATCAAAGTCTTCTGACTTGTCCGAAATGTCTTCAACTCCAACGATTTTTCTTTTTCCTGGAAGAACTATGTGGCGTTTTGGCTCGTCGTCGGACTTGCCTTGATTTTTCTTAGGTTTGCTTGCCATGTCCTTCACATAGAAAACCTGCGTCACATCCTTGGCGAGGACAAATGGTTCGTCTTTATATCCAATCTTTTTGTAGTCCACTATTGTCATTCCATACCGGTCTATCGTTACACCGCCACCTGCTCGGTTCACCCATTGGCATCGAAACAAAGGAACCTTCAAGGGGCCATAGTCAAGCTCCCATATTTCCTCTATGACACCAAAGTAGCTGTCCTTATTTCCATCATGGCCTATTGCATCAATAAGCACACCACTATTTTGGTTTGTGCTCGTTTCATCTTGGGCTCTTGTGTAAAACGTATATCCATTGATCTCGTATCCTTGGTATTGCATGATTGTGGCCGATGGTCCCCTAGCAAGCCATTGTAGTTGTACATCAATCGTGTTGTCACCTATGAGTTTTCTTCTCAGTCAAACCGCAAAGCTATCTATGTGATGACGTGTAATCCATGCCTCAGACTTCCCTATGTTTTCATATCGGACAATATTGATGTGCTCATCCATATATGGGGCCACGATGGATGAATTCTGTAGAACGGTGAAATTTGCTTTGCGGATTTCACTTTCAAGGATGTGCATATTAGATTTCTTACCTAGTGTGCCCTTTCCTTCCAATCGCCCATCATAGCGTGACATGGGGACCCCAATCGGACTAAGTTCATCAATGAAATTAACACAAAACTCAATGACCTCCTCTGTTCCATAGCCCTTGGCGATACATCCTTCTGGCTGAGAATGATTCCGAACGTACTTCTTTAAGACTGCCTTGTATCTCTCGAAAGGGAACATATTGTGTAGGAATACAGGGCCTAAAATGTTTATCTCTTTCACAATATGAACCAGGAGGTGGGTCATAATATTAAAGAATGAAGGTGGAAAGACCATCTCAAAACTGACAAGACATTGGACCACATCATTCTGTAGCCTTGTGAGCTTATTTGGATCGATTGCATTCTGCGAAATTTCATTAAGAAAGGCACATAGCTTCACCACTGCTAATCTTACATTTTTATGGTAGAATACCCCTCAACGCGACTGGAAGCAATTGGGTCATCAAAACGTGGCAATTATGAGACTTTAGGTTTGTGAACTTTTTCTCTTTCATATTAATTCTTCCCTGCATATTCGAGGAGTAACCGGACGGTACCTTTATACTGTTCAAGCAATCAAACATGCTTTCCTTCTCCTCTTTGCTGAGAGTGTAGCTAGCAGGACGTAAGTAGTGCTGTCCATTTTCTCTCTTCTCAGGAAATAGGTCTTCTCGTTGTTTTGTTTCTTTCAAATCATGTCTTGTTTCTAGTGTATCTTTTGACTGCTACATACATACCAAGGAATCCTAGCAGGTTCATGCAAAGATTCTTCGTCAAGTGCATCACATCGATTGCGTTGCGGACCTCCAGAACATCCCAATATGGGAGCTCCCATAGTATGGACTTCTTCTTCCACATTGGGGCATGGCCGTTTTCATCATTCAGAACTTGTTTGCTTCCACGGCCCTTTTCAAACACGACATGGACATCCTTCACCATCGAGAAAACACGCTTCCCATTTCGGAATATAGGCTTAGCACGAGTTTCCGGTTCCCCTTTGAAATATTTTCCTTTTCTTCTTAAGGGGTGGTTGAGGGGAAGGAATCGACGATGACCCATGTACACGACCTTCCTACAATTTTTTAGATACAAGCTGTCGGTTTCTTCTAGACAATGAGTGCATGCCTAGTATCCCTTATTCGACTGTCCGGACAGATTGCTAAGTGCAGGCCAATCGTTGATGGTAACAAAAAGCAATGCTCGCAAGTCAAAATTCTCCTGTTTGTACTCGTCCCAAACACGTACACCTTCCTCCTTCCACAGCAGCAAAAATTCATCAACCAACAGTCTTAGGTACACGTCAATATCATTGCCCGGTTGTTTTGGGCCTTGGATAAGCACCGGCATCAACATGTACTTTCGCCTCATGCATAGCCAAGAAAGGAAGATTGAACATACAGAGGGTCACAGGCCATGTACTGTGACTGCTGCCCCACTCACCGAATGGATTCATTCCGTCCATACTTAAACCGAACCTTATGTTCCTTGGGTCGTTATCAAAATCTGGGAAATCTCTATCCACGTTTCTCCACTGGGACCCAACCGCGGGGTGTCTCAGCATCTGATCTTGCTTACGCTCTTCTTTGTGCCACCGCATCAATTTAGCATTGGATTTATTTATGAAAAAGCGCTTCAAACGTGGTATTACTTGGAAATACCACATCACCTTAGCGGGAACTTTTTTCTTGACGGGCTCCCCGTCGACCTCACCAGGATCATTTTGGCTGATCTTGTACCGTTTTGCATCACAGACAGGACAAGCATCCAGTTTCTCATATTCTTCGCCTCGATAGAGAATACAATCGTTAGGACATGCGTGAATTTTCTGTACCTCCAATCCAAGAGGGCAAACAACCTTCTTTGCTTCGTATGTTGTAGAGGGCAGTTCATTTCCCTCTGGAAGCATGTTCTTTACGATTCCAAGTAGCTCCTCAAATCCCTTATCGGTGACACCATTAGCTGTCTTCCACTGCAGCATTTCAAGTGTGGTACCCAACTTTTTAAGCCCCTGCTTGCAATCTGGATACAATAATTTTTTGTGATCCTCCAACATCTTCTCAAACTTTTTTGACTCCTTTAAAGTTTCACAGTCTCTTTGTGAATCCACTAGAACCTGACCTAATCTATCAGGTGGTTGGTATTCTGCTGCATTTTCTCCAGCCTCGTTCATTTCTTCAGCATCGTCCATGGGTTCATCTTCAAAGGCTCCCGCTTCATATAGATGAGCCCAGTCTGCAATATTATGATCATCATCTTCTTCATCATCTTGCATCACAACTCCAGGTTCACCGTGCTTGGTCCAAAGAGTATAGTTATCCATGAAACCCTTTTCATAAATGTGGGTGTGTAGAGTGCTCCTCTTAGAGTATTCCTTTTTATTTTGGAAAACGCGGCATGGACAACACATAAAACCTTTCGATGACTTGTGGGCCACCGCCGCATCGAGAAAAGACTTTAGACCATTAATCCACGCCATGGTGCACCGGTCGCCGTACATCCATTGTCGGTCCATCGATCTACAATTTTGAATTAAGTAACAACATTATTTTACTTGTATTCATATCATTTAATTTGGCACATAACATAATGAAATACAAAAGCCATTTTTGCGAATTTAACATTGAAATACAAAATTAATAGAAGTCCAAATTAATAGATACATTACACTACTCACAGGTAGTGTAATATATATGTACCATGTATTGTTCCAGAACCTTCTCATCAAAAGCTTTTACCTCATGAACATGTCATACCAGGATTGTTAACTGCAGTTCAGCTGTCTTTCTTGGATTTGGTGTATATGTATATGTAATGGTTTTTTTTTACGATGGTCCCTAATACTTACTACCTAACCAGGGTCATTTTCTATCCCTAGAAAGGAGATGCAAACAATTTGAGTCGTCACCAGGGTGTGGTACATGGCAGCAATGAGAGTTTACAATAGCTTTCTATCGTAGGCTTCATATGGTTTGGGGATTATCTATATGACATGGATATTGTTAGAAATCTAAGCAATTTTCGGTATATTTTAATTCCAAAATTAGATGTATAAACTAGCAATATTTTTATGACTTTAAGGAGTAAAATAAAACATGTGTACATGTTTATACTTATCACACATATAAGCATAAACAATATAAATAACCAAAGTTTCAGGGAGTACCCTAAAGCGGGGCCGTTGCCGGAGGCATTGGCTGCGCTGTTACCAACTGGAGTAGACATCTACTCGGTTGGCCTCAGTCGAAGTAGTCGAACTAAATCGGTGCAGGAAGAAGTTCGCAGTGCAGTCCCACGAACGGTCACCAAGATGTAGTCGACGTAGTCGTTCGGCTCGTCCACCAGGAAGTAGTCGTACAATCGGGCAAAGCCTTAGTATTTTTGAGCAGTCACGCTAAAGCGTTACCCAAAAACCTGATTGCCCGCCTATCCCGTGCAGGATCTCAAGGCGAGCAAGGTTTCGGAGGCCTGCTCACGCTAATTCTGTGCGCGCAGAGATTAGCGTTGGGGAACTCAGTTGTTGCAACTGGAGAGGGAGAAGAGAGGAGCCGAGTTGCCTCAGTGCTCTGGTGCAGGATGGATGAGGGGCATGGCACTCCTTATATAGTGACTCAGGTGCTCAGGTTCGTTGAACCTGGACACCATCAGAGTCATTTAGGTGATGCGGTTATGGCCATTAATTACAGATTTAATTGCACGTTTAATCGCACGATTAATTGTTGTCAACGGCAAAATAGCCATCACATCACACCGCGCCACGCCGCACCGCACCGCACCGCACCGCCCGTCCGGCCGGCCGCGCCGCGCCGCGCCGCGCCGCGGCCTCGGCCTCGGCCTCGGCCACGGCCACGGCCACGGCCCGGCCCGGCTCGGCGAGGCGAGCGAGCGCGCGCGCGCGTGTGGTTCACCGTCCTCCTCTTACCGGCTTCACAAGTGGTGTACAAGAAGTCCACCTTTTAAGTCGGTTGAGATCCTCCTCAATTCCCGGTACGGAATTAAACATTGATTCCCTAGCATTAATAGTGGGCTTTAAATTCTTTTAATGCTTTAGAATAAATGGGCCAAGCCCATTACTCCAACAATCCCCACCAAGAAATTCAAGCCACACTAGAAATACCCTCATTCTCTCATTGATATACCAGTATTCGACAGAGACTGTTAAGTTGAACTTCCATCTAGGACAAAGGCTGCACTTATTCACAACTATGCAATGGACTATGCCTTGAATTGCCAGTTTTGTGCAAACAAGTTTGACCAGAGCCCTACACTGGTACTAGGCTGCAAAAGCATCCCCGCGGTTTGGAGCTTATAAGTCATACTCCAGGCCCTTCATGAGTTTCTAGAGAATACCCAATTCTCATAGACCATGACCAGTGGTCAAACTCATATAGGTGTGTTCCTTTCAGATGTTCTGTAGGACAACATCTTTGTTTCAAGAAAACAACTCATTTGTTTAAAAGAAACCACCTGGCACACATTAAGGTATAGACCAACCTGCCATACAGATTAGAAGAGAAATGCACCTTATACACGGAATGAGCCCTTTTCACAAAGGTTCTCTTCTCACAGTCAGACTTTAGTTTGTTTCACCATCCTAATTCACGGGATCTCCGATCACATAGGACAGGTTTCCACTATAGAATGACTCACGTGGGTCTCAAGCCCAATTCCATAGATGCATTGTCTATCACATTTCGTGAAAGACCCTTTGTAAACTGATCTGCCAGATTTTTAGCCGTCTGAACATAGTCCAGGGCTATAACTCCGGAGTTTCTCAATTTTCTGACAGATTTCAACCGCCTTTTCACATGTCTAGATGACTTCATGTTATCCTTTGAACTATTCACCTTGACAATTACCGTTTGATTGTCACAGTTCATTAGGATTGCCGGTAACGGTTTTTCAACTATCGGCAAGTCCATAAGGAGCTCACGAAGCCACTCAGCCTCAACAGTGGCGGTATCTAATGCTGTGAGTTCTGCTTCCATAGTTGACCTCGTTAAGATGGTCTGCTTGCAAGACTTCCAGGAAACAACTCCACCACCAAGTGTAAACACATATCCACTTGTGGCCTTTATCTCATCAGCATCAGAAATCCAATTTGAATCACTATACCCTTCTAGTACCCTTGGGTACCCGGTGTAGTGAATTCCATAGTTCATTGTCCCCTTCAGATAGCGCATTACTCTTTCAAGACCCTTCCAATGATCATCTCCCGGGTTTGAAACAAACCGGCTCAGTTTGCTTACAGCAAACGAGATGTCAGGTCTTGTAGCGCTCGCTAAATACATTAATGAACCAATGATCTGAGAATATCTCAGCTGATCTCGCATTATCCTTTTGTTCTTTCTAAGAATTAAACTGGCATCATATGGTGTTGAGACAGGTTTATAGTCGCTATAACCAAAGCGACTTAACACCTTCTCCACATAGTGAGACTGTGTAAGAATCACCCCACCATTGATCTCTTTTACCAGCTTTATATTAAGGATAACATCAGCTTCTCCCAGATCCTTCATCTCAAAATTTTGAGATAAAAACTCTTTGACTTCCTTAATCACATTAAGGCTAGTGCCAAAGATCAGTATGTCATCCACATACAAGCACAAAATCACTCCTTCAGCCCCACCATAGCGATAGTACACACATCTGTCAGCTTCGTTCACAACAAAGCCGGCAGAGGTCAAAGTTCTATCAAACTTTTCATGCCACTGCTTAGGCGCTTGCTTGAGACCATATAAAGATTTTAACAACTTACAAACCATTCCTTCTTGACCCTTTGATACAAACCCATCCGGCTGATCCATATAGATCTCCTCTTCTAACTCTCCATTGAGGAAAGCCGTATTAACGTCCATCTGATGAACGAGAAGACCATAAGAGGCTGCCAAGGAAAGTAACACTCGAATTGTGGTCAATCGGGCAACTGGTGAATAAGTGTCAAAGAAATCTTCTCCTTCTTTTTGTGTATAACCCTTGGCCACAAGCCTAGCCTTGTACTTTTCAATAGTACCATCTGGCCTAAGCTTTTTCTTGAACACCCACTTGCATCCAACCGGTTTACATCCATAAGGACGTTCAACGACCTCCCAGGTTCCATTAGACATAATAGAATCCATCTCACTCCTTACTGCTTCCTTCCAATAGTCAGCATCAGGAGATGAATATGCCTCTTCAATGGTTCTGGGTGTATCATCTATGAGGTATACAATGAAATCATCACCAAAAGACTTTACAGTCCTTTGTCTCTTGCTCTTTCTCGGAGCATCATTGTTATCCTCCTCAGGATTTTCTACAAGTGTATGTTCATTGTGTTCTATCGGCTCAGCAGAGCCATCATCCTTGATGAACTCTTGCCTAGATGAACTTGTTTCATCTCTCATGGGAAAAATGTTTTCAAAAAATGTAGCATCTCTGGACTCCATTATAGTACCAACATGCATGTCAGGTACTCCAGATTTCACTATTAAAAATCTATATCCAACGCTGTGAATAGCATAACCTAGAAAGATACAATCCACAGTTTTAGGTCCAAGCTTACGTTTCTTGGTTATTGGCACACTCACTTTTGCCAAACAACCCCATGTACGTAAGTATGACAGTGTTGGCCTTTTCTTCTCCCATTCCTCGAAAGGAGTTATCTCTTTATTCTTTGTAGGAACACGGTTTAGGACATGACATGCAGTCAATATAGCCTCACCCCACCATTCCTTGGAAAGTCCCGCTGTATCTAACATGGCGTTAACCAAATCCGTTAGAGTGCGGTTCTTTCTTTCGGCAACTCCATTTGACTGAGGTGAATAGGGAGGCGTCCTCTCATGAATAATACCATGTTCCTCGCAGAATAAAGTGAATAAATTTGAGAAATACTCGCCACCACGATCTGACCTAACTCTTTTGATCTTTCTCTCAAGTTGGTTTTCTACTTCAGCTTTATAGATTTTAAAGTAGTGTAAAGCTTCATCTTTTGACTTCAACAAATAGATGTAACAAAATCTAGTACTATCATCAATCAAAGTCATGAAATATTTTTTACCACCTTTTGTCAACACTCCATTCATTTCGCACAAATCGGAATGAATTAATTCTAAGGGTGCCAAGCTCCTTGCCTCCGCGGTCTTATGAGGCTTACGAGTTTGTTTTGATTCAACACATACATGACACTTAGAATTTTTGACAAAAGTGAACTTTGGAATTAAGCTCAAATTAGCTAAGCGCATCATACAACCAAAATTAACGTGACAAAGCCTCGAATGCCAAACATTTGTTTCATCAACGTTAATAACATTGTATGCAATTTTATTACAAACATCTGACAAAGAAAGACGGAACAAACCTCCGCTTTCATAACCTTTTCCAACAAAAGTACCAAACTTAGACAAGATACATTTATTGGACTCAAAGACTAATTTGAAACCATCTCTACACAGTAGAGAGCCGCTGACTAAATTCTTCTTGATGGTGGGGACATGCTGCACGTTCTTCAGCTGCACGGTCTTCCCCGAAGTAAACTTTAGATTTACCGTACCAACACCAAGAACACGCGCATGTGATCCGTTCCCCATCAGCAAGGAGGAAGTCCCGCCGGTCTGGTAAGAAGAGAACAAAGAAGCATCAGCACAAACATGAATATTAGCACCAGTGTCAACCCACCACTCGGGTGAACCAAAGACTGAAAGAACAGTAGGTAATAAATTACCGTACCCCGAAGTTCCTCCAGGCTCGCTAATAACCATGTTGGCGGAGTCGTTGCCTTTGCGGTTCGGACACTTTGCAGCAAAGTGATCCGTACTAGCACACACATAGCAGGCTCCCGTCTTCTTCTTCTTCTTAAAAGTGGTTGTCTTCTTAGTCTTTGGTTGGTTCTGCGGTGGCTTTTTCTTGTTCTTATGGGAGTTGTTCTTCTGAACAAGATTGGCACTTGAAGCACCAACAACTCCTTTCCCACGTATGTCCTTTGCTCTCGCCTTCTCCTCAACATCAAGAGTCCCTATGAGTCCATCTATTGTGAACTCCTGTCTCTTATGTTTTAGAGAAGTAGCAAAGTCCCTCCAAGAAGGTGGCAGCTTAGAGATTATACCTCCAGCCACAAACTTATTGGGTAACACACATGGGGACTCTTTGCTGCAATTTTTGAGATCTTTTGCCAGAGTATGTATTTCATGAGCCTGTTCCACTACAGAACGGTCTTCGACCATCCTGTACTCAAGGAACTGCTCCATGATATACAACTCACTCCCGGCGTCAGATACTCCATATTGAGCCTCAAGAGCATCCCACAAAGCTTTGCCAGTTGGCAGCCGGATATAAGAATCCACCAGGTTATCACCGAGAACACTAATGATCAAGCCTCGAAAGAGGATATCAGCCTCATCGAACGCACTCCCTTCCTCTGGAGAGAATTGTTCAGGCTTACCCTCTTTCACATGGATCACTCTCGATAGTGTTAACCACAGTATAAGCCGCTCTTGCCAACGTTTGTAATTTGAACCATCAAAAGGTGATGGTTTGATTGATGCAGCAAAGCTAGATACCGAAAGCCTATTAACACAATCAGGTTTTTGGATTGTTAGAAATCTAGGCAATTTTCGGTATATTTTAATTCCAAAATTAGATGTATAAACTAGCAATATTTCTATGACTTTAAGGAGTAAAATAAAACATGTGTACATGTTTATACTTATCACACATATAAGCATAAACAATATAAATAACCAAAGTTTCAGGGAGTACCCTAAAGCGGGGCCATTGCCGGAGGCATTGGCTGCGCTGTTACCAACTGGAGTAGACATCTACTCGGTTGGCCTCAGTCGAAGTAGTCGAACTAAATCGGTGCAGGAAGAAGTTCGCAGTGCAGTCCCACGAACGGTCACCAAGATGTAGTCGACGTAGTCGTTCGGCTCGTCCACCAGGAAGTAGTCGTACAATCGGGCAAAGCCTTAGTATTTTTGAGCAGTCACGCTAAAGCGTTACCCAAAAACCTGATTGCCCGCCTATCCCGTGCAGGATCTCAAGGCGAGCAAGGTTTCGGAGGCCTGCTCACGCTAATTCTGTGCGCGCAGAGATTAGCGTTGGGGAACTCAGTTGTTGCAACTGGAGAGGGAGAAGAGAGGAGCCGAGTTGCCTCAGTGCTCTGGTGCAGGATGGATGAGGGGCATGGCACTCCTTATATAGTGACTCAGGTGCTCAGGTTCGTTGAACCTGGACACCATCAGAGTCATTTAGGTGATGCGGTTATGGCCATTAATTACAGATTTAATTGCACGTTTAATCGCACGATTAATTGTTGTCAACGGCAAAATAGCCATCACGCCGCGCCGCGCCGCGCCGCGGCCACGGCCCGGCCCGGCCCGGCCCGGCCCGGCCCGGCTCGGCGAGGCGAGCGAGCGCGCGCGCGCGTGTGGTTCACCGTCCTCCTCTTACCGGCTTCACAAGTGGTGTACAAGAAGTCCACCTTTTAAGTCGGTTGAGATCCTCCTCAATTCCCGGTACGGAATTAAACATTGATTCCCTAGCATTAATAGTGGGCTTTAAATTCTTTTAATGCTTTAGAATAAATGGGCCAAGCCCATTACTCCAACAGATATATAATTAATGTGCTTCTAAGACAAGTCTCAATGCATAGTTTTATCCCATGATTACCAAGACTGTGGCATCAGTTTGACACTAGAATGAAATAGTCACTCTCAATGCACAATTTTATTGCACAGTTTCATAGATAGATTGTAGAATTTAATTATTCAATGGTGTTGTGATCAAATGTGATCTAGATAAGTGAACTATATTTCTCATCAAATTATAAATACTAAATTTGATGACCATAATTTCTTGGTAAAGTGAGGTTCACTGCATTATATCAATGATGCTAAAGTGAGGCTCACTGCATTCAACGGCCCAATTCCAACTCATCGGTGTTGTTCTCGTGCCTTTTTTTTCCAGGATATAGCCTCCCAAGATATAATCTTGTTTTTTCGCTATATCAATAGAAACGCAGTCGTCGAGTGTTGTTCATTCAAAAAAACCGCCAAGAGATTCAGTAGCCAGAACTCAGGAACTCACATTTCAGTTGAACGCAACACAAGGATCGTGAAGCTTCGTTCTGTGGTACTTTCAAGTTTCAACTTCGCTTCAGGACAGCCGTAGTTGTACTGAGATAGTATACTTCAGGTGCATTTCCAGTCGTCACAACGTTATGATTAGGGAATGTGTATGATAAGTATCGAGCGTGGGGTAATCACCTGCCCTTATACAAAAATGTGTGATTGGTGATGCGGCATGAATGATAGCGTCCATGCATCTTGATCCAGATTGAAAACGTATACAAGTCTCGAAAATGCACAGCCACCGGATCGAACAGTGAAGTCAGCATTGGATCATTTGATACCAAAAACCTAACCCTTTTAGTATTGGAGTACTACGCAGAGCCACAAGATGAACAGTGACTCAGCATTATTATGACTTAGCAGCATAATCCATATAACCTTTTAGTATAACAATAATCTAGTGTTTTGATGGTAACGCCCCAACGAACAGGATCATCCCGGAAGTGACCTTCACGGTTTTAGCAACAGATTTCAGCCTGCATGCAGCAAAATACAAGTATTCCCACTTGCACCCTGCTATGTTTATTGTTTGCCTATCGTGTTCTGCATGCAAACAGCACGAACGGCCGCTAGACCGACTGGCTAGCCGGCTCAGTAGCGCGCCCTGCCTATCGGCCGGGGTTCGAAGAGGGGATCGAACCCCGGCCGGCAGTACAGGGGTAAAAAAATTCTCCTCACTGTGCTTGCCGCAAGGCATAACCCTTATGGGCATAGGCCAAGGTTGATTTTTTCGCGGCCGGAGAAGATCGCTTTCTTTTAATGAAATACGGTGGGGACGTTTAGACAAGTGTTTTCTTCTTGCTTTGTGATTATTGTCCATTACTTTCCCGTGAAGGCTTTCATATATAGAGTTTATGACTAGATTCTCTTAGGCATGCACATCTAAATTGTAGCACCATTTCGTGACCACAACTCAGATTAATTTAGGTCCGGTGGTTAATTATAGGCATAACCTGGAGCATTGGGCTACATATACTACAAACCAAATTATCTCTCGCTTCTTTTTTTAAATAGCTTAATTGGTTTTAGTTGTTTGCTTTTATTTGTTATAAGTTCCTTTTGGTTCCCTGCAAAATCGGCCTCAACTCCATGTAGTTGATAGGCATCGCTTTGAAGCTGCTCGAGAACATAGCCTTAGACGAACGAACTTCTTTCCAAGAGCTAAGCAACTTTTTTGTTTCTTTTTCGGAAAAAGAAAAGGCAAATTTGTTATAAAACAGTTAACTATTACTTAGGCTATAGTAGAGAGGAGAAAACAGAAAACACTGACAAAAAAAAAATCATAAGGTTTCGTTGCTGTCATGTGTTTTCTATATGTCTAGCTGCAATTCTGCAAACTAACTTCTGAACTCAGACCAAAGAAGTGACGACGATGTGACTTTAGTTTAGCTGCAGTTTTGTCTCGTCTTAGCTAGTTGCCTACCTGCATAATGCCTTCTTCTGGCTTCTTCGGTGTATTGATGTACGAAAAAGTCAAATCAAGTACTACGGAGTACAAACTTATATACTGCAAGCATCACTGTTTGGGTTCGGAATCATCAAGGATATACTGATGGAAGCTGGGTCAGAGAATGGTCAAACTATAAGAAAACCTTAGACCTACTGGCTACTGATTACCTACCTTCCAATCACCGGTCTTATTAACATGAGAAGTGACGTTCATCTCTATAGGATCTCTTTGACCATTTTATCTGCTTGCCACGGCATATGATTCTTTTTAGGGTAACTCTGTCATTGTACATCACCATGGTAGTTGGTTAAGAACATACCCTTTTGAGAAAGGAGGCCACTGCATGGGGAGCATTTTTCCCTACAAACGTTCGGAGAGCCCTCGCATATGACTATTTATAGGAGATACGGACAGCAGGAGGAGGAGGCCGCAGCATGTAAAATTGATAATGTCATCGATTGCTAATCAATTTCAGATTTAAAAAAAGCAGTAGTTTCAAAACTAAGCATCCAAATCCAAATCAAAATATAAGTATACCATTCTGTTCGTTTCAACAAGAGCTTCAAAACAAGATCTCACTTGAGTATGTTTTGATCAAAATAGCGAAGTTACTTTGTCATATCAAATCTCACTTTCTCTATTATATAAATTAACTTTTTGATAGAAAAAATAACTTCACACATACAGTCCATCGATGAATGTTAGAAAAAGTAACTTCACACATACAGATTTTTCCATTTGTAACGACAATGTTATGGCTCATGTTTCATGATTAATACACTACTAGAAAACACGCCAAAGGTCCACCCCAAAAGTACCGGTATGAAGATAAACCGGTACCTATACTAGATGGAATCTATGGACGAGCCTTAGGTACCGGTTGATAACACCAACCGGTACCTAAGGCTCTCCATAGGCACCGGATGGTAATTTTTACATTAGTACCGGGTGGTACCACCAACCGGTGCCTATGGATGAGCCTTAGGTACCGGTTGGTGTTACCAACCGGTACCTAAGGCTCATCCATGGATTACTTTAAAAGAAAAATATCTCTCTTCCCATCAGAAGTGATGTGTAGGTGAGATGGTAAGAAAGGTGCATCTGAAGTCAGAGATCCTGAGTTCGAATCCCGGCCAGACCTTTTTGACAAAAATATTTTGGTAAGAGAGCCTTAGGCACCGGTTCTTTTACCCGGTGCTGATGACCCTAGCCATTGGTACCACTTTCCGGGTACCGGTTGGAAAAACTGGTACCAAAGGCCCTCTTCAACCGGTGCCAAAGGTCTCTTTTCTAGTAGTGATATATCATGCTGCGGGTGAAAAATCTGGTCTATAATCATGTAATGACAAATTAATGGCTTACGTCTCATAACAAATATGTGAGGTTCTTAAAAATAAGTGACTTCTTTCATCTTGTCTGTCAATTTTATATGATTTAGGGTCATCAATTTTACTGCAAAATGAATCCGGAATGGCATAGGAGGCTTCCGGCCCAGCTGGCCAGTAATGGTGACACTTCTTGTGCTGCTTTCCTCCTTGGAGGCTTTACTGATGCGCTACCCTAAATGTAGATCCTTGTTAACACCAGATGCTATAGAAAACTGTTTAAGAAAGTTCTTGTCCGACATTACCATTACGCTGGTGACGGCAATGGTGACATTTCTTGTTGCCACTATCTCTCTGGAGGTGATGTCAATATTCTCCTCACACCCATGTGCTAGGTGGAGATTTGTGCAAAAGATCCAGGAAGCAACAGATAATCCGGACATCAAGTTTCTATGCAGACGAAAGATGTGATGGATTGATGCTGCGTGAATACATTGTAAGATTGAAGCGAGAACCAAGAAGAAGATTGAAGCTTAGTCTTTTAGTTTTCTTTCTCTGTTTTATAGCTTTCTTTCCTGTATTTGTGAAATCACTCATTTGATATTTAGAGTTTAAGAACTCTTTTAGTTCTTTTATTTGGTTGTTGTCATTCGTATGTGAATGATCAAGGCTAACTTTTTTCATAATCTAAAAAAAGTCATAATATCTTGTTGAGTATTGAAAGAATTTCATCATGCACTCATAACAATCTACTGCTGAAGTTGATCTAACTGAAAAACACATTAAGATCGCATTTATCAAAACTTTTGGACATGTACATTTGGACCATTGATTTTGAGATCTACAAACATTAGAAGCTTATGAGAGTTAGAAGTTAGAAGCAACCGCCCACGTGCTTTCTAGTTTATAGCTTTTGAGGGTATTCAGATTTTAGGCATCTCAAATGTTAGTAGTCTAAAAATGTCCAGAAGTTCAAACCAACAAAGTCTAAGAATAAAAATAAAAAGAATTTCATGTTCCAACACCTATCCTGACCAGGGATCTTGCTCGCTCATCTCATGCCGCCACTGTCCAAATGGTAATACTAGGGATAGGGCGTCCGATGCCAGATCCGGACGTCCAGGCGCTAGTAAGGTGCTGTTATCTAAATCCTCGTGGATTTCCTTTCGGATGTTGTCACAGGCTCACAGCTTGCTTCGTGGCGAGCTGTTACAGGCAACAATAATTTGCCAATTGCCAGAGTCCTAAGAGCATCTCCAAGAGTTTGCCATATTTTACTTGGCATATCTTGTGTTTTGCCAACTTCTAAAAAGATATGCCAAGTAAAAAAAGAGCTTATCTCCAACAGTTTGGCATAATTCACTTGCCAAATCCAGATCTAACTTACATCAGGAACCTTGAGAGAAAAAAAATTATATTTATGCCCTTCCACCTCTTGAAAACTTAAATCAGGAACCCTTCTCTTTATTTATTTCTTTTTTCACCCTCCCACCTGACTAGAAACCACGATGCCAACCGCGCGCCGCGCGCGTATATTTACGCGTTGGAGACTGGTTTTTCCCAAGTTGCCAAAAATTGCCAAGTCTTTTGCCAAACTGTTGGAGGAGTATTTTTAACGTTTTTGCCAAAAATCGAAGATGGCAACTCGATTTGCCAAATTGCTGGAGATGCTCTAACTAATAACCCGTAGTCCCGTACCTAATTTAATCCTCTCCAATATTTTACTGATTAATCGTGGTACCGGAGGCGTACTGTGAGTGTTCACCCCACCAATGGGGCGCGTCTTCGATACATTGTTAATTGCTGACAACGCAGCACAAAAGGAATCAGACTCGGTTTCACAATCCATCTATTTAATGAGCTCACCCCAGTTGAGCTCTTCGCCGGATCGGAGCACCACAACTCCCCTCTTGACGAATAAAAAAAAAGATCACCACCACCACCACCAGTCCACCACCATTTCGATCAGCCATGGACATGGTGGAGCACCAGCTTCTGCACTTCTCGCCGCAGGAGCACTTCATGGCCAGCCCGGGCTTCTTCGCCGCCGTGGACGGCGGGCATTTCCAGACCGGCGGGTTCGTCGTCGAGCCGCCCGTCGGTGTCGTGGCCGGCATCGAGGACGGCGGGTGGGTGGAGGACCTCATGCAGCTCGGCGACGAGCTGTTCGGCGGCGGTGATGTCATCGCCGCCGGCACGGGAGATCACCACCAGCCGTGGCAGTTCGACGACAACGGCGGGTCCCCGGACGACCCACCGCCGAGCGTCTCCGTGGACGGCCGCGACGGGAGCCCTCGTTCGGCGGAGCAAGGCGCCGGGGATGGGGAGCTCGCCTCCGAGCCGCACCGCGACCGCGAGAACGGCGGCGACGCGTCGCCGGCGACGACGCGGAAGCGGAGGGACCGGTCCAAGACCATCGTGTCGGAGCGGAAGCGGAGGGTCCGGATGAAGGAGAAGCTCTACGAGCTGCGGTCTCTGGTCCCCAACATCACCAAGATGGACAAGGCCTCCATCATCGCCGACGCGGTGGTGTACGTCAGGAACCTGCAGGCGCACGCCGGGAAGCTCAAGGAGGAGGTCGTGGCGCTGGAGGCGCGGCCGAGGTCGCCGCCCGCCGGCGCCGGGCACGAGCAGCAGCGGCTGCGCAGTGGCGGCCGCGCGGCGGCGGCGGCGGCTCGGCGCCTGCAGGACCGCGGCGGCGACGACGGCGCGGGGAGGCGGGGCCACGGCGCGGCGGTGACGCGCGTGGGCGTGGCGCAGGTAGGCGACGGCAGGTTCTTCGTGACCGTCGAGTGCGAGCGGCGGGACGGAGTGGCGGCGCCGCTCTGCGCCGCCGTGGAGTCGCTGGCGTGCTTCCGGGTGGAGATCTCCAGCCTCGTCCCGTCGGGGCCCGACCGCGTCGTGTCGACGCTCACGCTCAAGGTATTGTTGCTGCACACGCATTTCCGATCGATAACAAAGGATTAATATCTAGCACTTGGAATTGGTTAGTCATCAAGGATTGAAGATGGATTGATCATTTACGCACTGATCGTACTGACTGGATTGCGTCGTGCAGGTGAGCGAGCAAGTAGGGGACGCGTCGACCATCTGCGAGGGCTCGGTGAAGCTCTGGGTGATGGCGGCTCTGCTCAAGGAGGGGTTCAGACCCGAAGCAACGGTCGAGATCTCCTCATGATCCACTTGTCGATGGATCAACTGATGTTCAGACTCCGTCTAGAACGAGAGTCATCAATCGAATGTTCCAAATTAGCTCATTATTTAGGCATCGTTCGCTCTCCTCGGCTCTCCTGATGTCAACTGATTTTGTTAGTTCCCGCTCTAGATCATGTTCCGGGGGTGATGTGCCAGGTCTTATCGGCTTGTTCAACTGTGTGTGATCTGAACCATCCTCCATCCATCTGTCACTGTCAGGCGTCTGTGTGCAGTGTCCAGTTGAAATCTATGGTACCGTAGCAGACAACACGAAGAAGAGTGGAAAACAGAAATGCATTCATACGGCATAATGCTCCGGTTCTTAGCTCCAAGTCAGGTTTGGAGTTTATAAATTAGAATAAAATAGTTTAAATATTTACCGTTACTCTACATTTAAATCAAAAGGATTCATGATCAAGCCCCAGATCATGGAATAAAATTTAGAGCTAGGAATAATACTGCTTCAAGAATTTCTTGGAACTAATCACATTGATTCGAACAAGTGGACGTTGCATTGTGCAAGTGAGCGAGCCCATACGGGATGCGACCATCGGCGAGGACTCGGTGTAGCAGTGCTCAAGCAGGACTTCTGACTTGAAGTGACGGTAAAGATCTCCTGATCCACTCGTCGGGCGATCAACTGACGACCATCATGCTCCATTTAGAATGGCAAAGTTATCATGTGTCCCAAGCTAGCTTAGTCGTTGTCCGCTCTCCACCTCTACCCATGTAAACTGACTTTGTTAGTTCCCCTCTCAAAGTTTGCAGCCGCATCAGGTGGTGTTGTTGATCGAGGAAGTGTTGACAGCCAAAACTGGCGTACACTGAGGGCGACCGCTCTCACAGGTCAGGCTGGCCGGTCAGACTGGTCTAGCCTGTACAATTCGAGTAAATTTAGAATTTATAATTTTGTATTAGGAAATCTTTTATAAATCAACTCGTAAACGGGTACGTCTTCCCCGGCCTATATATATATATATATATATAGGCTAAGGCGGATTAAGGTTTATTCCCAATCGAGTCAATACAACTTGTCATTTACTTTTACCTCTCAAACCTTAGCCCTTTTTCAAACTCTAATTGTTGTTCTTCGCTCGTCTTTATGGTGTTCGAGAGCATTATGAGTGGCATGCCAATTTCAGAGTAACCCTAGATCCACGAGTTCCGACGGGTCCCTCCTGAACTCATTATTCTAGGTCTATGCAGCGTCCTGCTTGCACCGGTCTGACCGGTCAGCATAACTGGTTTGCCCAGGGCTTTGTCGATTCTGATTGTTTTGACGATCTTCCACGCATTCTAGCGCATTCAAGTATGTTTGGCTGAATTCTGTGTCGACACACTTTTTGGCGGCTCTGGAATGAAGATCTTGGTTATACAAAAATCGATCTAATATACTCCTCAGAGAAGATGGGCTCCAACTCCGAGATAAGCAAAGATAACATTAACACGGCAACGGTGGAGGTGCTCACTCAAGAGGAACACAAGGCATACCGGGTCGCTGAGGAGCACTTCAAGGCGCAGTTCTTGAAGGGTTTTGACGGAGGTAGATCTAGGTACCTCCATGTCGGGTAGGGTCCCTGAGACCAGGTGATTACCCTGCTCGACTACTCTGCATGAACTACCCGGCGGACAGGCACTTGGCTAGACGAACGGAAGGGTCCTTTGCGGGCCAGGATGAAGGCTTGACAAAAATGCCCGCGAATCTAGGGATCTTAACCGACCGATTTTCTTGTAAACAACCCGAGTAGATCTTCTTCCTTACTTGTAACCCACGTCTCCTGGACTATTAAGGGGACATGGGGGATCCATAAAAAACACATGACATTACACAGCATCATCTTCCACCTCGAAAACCTTAATACAGCAACCAACATGACGTAGGGTATTACGTCATCTTGACGGACCGAACCTGTCTAACCCTTGCGTCACCACGTAACTATCGATCTCTTGGCTCCGGAATCCTCAACCTGAAACTTACCGCCGGGCATACCTCTGATGGACTTGCCGGAAATGCAATCCAACAGGCTTCAAGAAGGATCGGGGCTTTCTCAAGAGGGTCGAAGAGTTTGTCAGGCCATCCTTCAAGCTGAACAATAATAAGATTGAAGAGATCTCCAATGTAAGCAACGAATCCTCTGACTTACTTAAGCAGCTATCGCTCATGATGGATAAGAAAATCTATGTTGCACAATTAGCTGTGGGTGATATGCTTGCTTTGATGTCTGATGAAATAGATGCATTCAAAAAGAATAAAAAATATCATAGACAATTCTTATACATCGGACGTTTTAAATCATAACTCATCGGTTACGCCAGCGCTTACATCAGATACATTTTTAGGCACGCCGCCGGGCTATTTTGTAGGGCAAACACCACCACCTTCATTGGCCCAGACAGGACCAGTCAGACCGGTCACCGGTCAGACCACATACTACACAGGTCAACATCAATTCATCTGTGTAGCAATCAGAGCATCTTTTTCAGCAAGTTGCTGCTTCAACGAAGGAATTTGTTGAAGCCTCTCGCCCTTCACCGCCAGAACCAATGAATCTGCTTGACACGACGTATGGGTATGGGACATGCCCCATCCTATATCCGGTACTGATCCGTGCCACATCAAGTACCCTGTGGCCCCAGATCTGACAGTCTCGGATGTTCAAAAGCCGAAATAGTAGTTAGGTTAACAGACTTCCATATATACTGTGAGTTAGGGTTAACACAGTTCCATATATACTGTGAGTTAGGGTTAACACAGTTCCCCCACCAGTTTCACTCAGCCGCCACTCTCCTTCCACCCCTCAATTCCCCGCCGTCCCACCCTCTCCTCCCACTCTCTCGGTGATGGCGCCCCCGCAGCACGCGGCCTGATGCAGTGCGCAGGCACGGGAGCCGGCCGCAGCGCCCTCCCCCTCCTCCCCGCCGGTCCTCTATCCATCCCTCCCCCTCTCCAGTAGAGCGAGGCTGGTGGCCGACGTGGAGAGATGCGGTCAGCGGACGCCACCGAGGAGGCAGCAGGAAGGTGTGGCGAAGGCCTCGCCCACGCCTAGGAACAAGCCAAGGCCGGCGGCCATCACGCGGCGGACGACGGCGGCTGGATCCGGCTGCGACGGGGATGGATCCGGGGGCAAGGCGCGGCAGTGCGGCCGAGGCCCACGTAACGGTAGGGCCGAGGTGGAGGGCGGAGCCCAGGCAGCTGTCAGCCGAGGCGGAGGGCGGCGGATCTGGCCGAGGAGCGACGGATCCGGCGACGGCCAGCCGGATCCCGACGGCGAGCAGCGAGCGGCAATGATAGCCGTGGATGGCCTCGGCGGGCCCATCCATGGGTTTTCCTTTTTTATATATTTCTTGTTCGATTAACGGAGGCCGGCAGTCCAACCGCCTTCATAACTCACTGATTAACCGTGGCCTTCTAGTGGAGGCGGTTGCCTTTGCCCGCCTCCGGAAATAAAAAACGTCCGCCTCCAAAAAGAATCATGTAGTAGTGGTTGTTCCATTTTCAAGCGAGAATTCCCAGGATTGAGCACAAAACTATAGTTTCTCTGCTTTACTTCTCACATTGTTTCACTGGAATTGGAGTATGTATAAGTTTTAATAATTTCCATCGGAAAACCGACAGACAATTTTATTCTCTGTCGATCTATCCTTGTCGGGATTTGCCAACAAAAATTATTTTTCTTATTTCCTTGACGATTTTTGGTACACATGGAAATTCCTGTTTTTGTTAGTGATAGAGTCCTAACAACTCATGGTGATATCTTCATAGCTACCGAGAAGGATCGGAAAGATTAACCGTCTAAGGCCACCACTAAAGAAGTCAGGGTGCCTCTTGATGGGGGAGCCGGGGGCGCGGGTGGGCGCCGTCGCATTGCACAGACCCCCTCGCACCTCCATCTCCCACACCGCCTCATCCCGCCTCCGTCTGCGCCGCCGCCGCCGCCTCCATCTCCATTGCCGCCTCCATCTTCGTCGGCCTCCGCCGCGGCCTCCGCCTTCGTCAGCCTCCTCCGCCGCCGGAACCACCTCCTCCGGAGTGCCTCCGCCTCCGCCTTCCTCCTCCACCGCTGCCTCTTCGCCTCCGCCGCCTCTTCGCCTCTGCCGCCTCCGCCTCCGTCTCCGCCGCCGGAGCTTCTGCGACGTGCGCGATTTTAGTCGCGCGTGCGATAAATAGACTCCCCCGAGCCGGCGTCGCCGCCGAGTCCTTGCCGTGACCACCCACCAATCGCTCCATCCCTACCTCCCCTCCACCTGAATCAATTCTATTGGAAGCACCATGACGCCACATGGTGATGCTTATCACCTTTTCTCTTGACAATTCTCAAGATATTTAATCTAGCTTAGAGCTACCATTAACATTAGAGTGTTACATTGTATTCCATACTTGACAATTGTATAGTTTGATTTTTTTTATTTTATTAGTCCTTAACAAATTATTATTAGATATTCTATGCTATTCCACATATCAAATATTATATAGAACTTTTTTTGGTGGAACCATGATAAACATGTCAAGTTGGAAATGATCCGATAGAGGTACAAAGTGCTTAATATGATGTCTAAAGTTTAAATCAATTATTTAAGAATCTTAGTGACTTCAAATAAAAAACTCCAAATTGCAAAGATGTATATCTCATTGAGAGCTATGATTTTCATACAAAATTTATCTTCATCCAAGTTTGTTGCCACGCCAAGGGGATCGAGTGGCGTGACAAAACTATAGTGGGAGTGTCGTGACAAGCTTGACATATGAAAATATGCGCTTTGGTAGACCCCTCCCCCACGCTCCGACAGCATGCCTTGTCACGTCAATGTATGTGGTGTGGCAATCTATTTTTAAAAGAGATCAGGTCTACAAATATTGTTTGGGTGGGTTATTTGTAAAATAATATTTTAGAATGTGTTAAAATAAAAAAATCCTAGTACAATTTTACGCCAAGGGCTACATGCGTACTTAGAGGTGGTAAAGAATTTAAAATTTAACTTAGATAATTTAAAAGCTGGACTCTAATCTTATACTATTATAAACTAAAAAATATATAAGAATCACTAAAGACAGGATCCCTTACCACCCCTACGCCTACTAATACCCCTCCCTCCCTGACACATCTGTTGTCACACACACTACTGCCCCCCTCAGCAAGCTGAGATTATTCTATTACCCTGTTGCGTTCAATCTTCAATGTCTGTTTCCGATCTGTCACGATCATATTTAGCATAAAAGCAGTTTCAACTTCAGCTTCCCGCGGCCTGCCACTGGAGATGCACATTGCATGCCGCCACCCATTATCTAAATCCCCATCTGCTTGTTTTTTATAGGCTCACACATTGTGGTAAGCTCAGTTCACAACTTGGCAAGGTCTTAATAGTGCTTAAGTTAATCCACCCCGATTTTTTACTTTAATTAACTAATGATGTGCTAGCATCTAATGGTTGACATCACACAATGGAATCCTAGTCGTTTCACACCTCGAGCTATATAATGAGCTCATCATCTTTCGCGGCTGGGGACTCGCGCGCCACCGAGATCGATCAATCGCGCCGCATCCGGCGGCCACCATGGACATGGAGCAGCAGCTCCACCAGCTGCTGCACTTCTCGCCGCAGGAGCACTTGATGGCCAGCCCGGGCTTCCTCGCCGTGGGCGGCGGATACGCGGCGCATTTCCCGGCCGGTGGGTTCGTCGAGCCTCTCGGCGACGCAGGTGGTGGCATCCACGACGGCGGGTCGTGGGCGGTGGAGGACCTCTTGCAGCTCGGCGCCGAGCTGTTCGGCGGCGATGTCGTTTCCGTCGTCGGCACGGGCGATCATCAGCCGTGGCAGCAGCTAGACGGTAACAACGGCGGGTCCCCGGACGATACGCCGCCGCCGAGCGTGTCGATGGATGGGGACGGGAGCCCTCCTCCCGGCGGGGAGCAAGGCGCCGGGGAGCTCGCCACCGAGACCGAGCCGCACCGCGACGACGACGCGTCGCCGGCGACGCGGAAGCGGAGGGACCGGTCCAAGACCGTCGTGTCGGAGCGGAAGCGGAGGGTCCGGATGAAGGAGAGGCTCTACGAGCTGCGGTCGCTCGTCCCCAACATCACCAAGATGGACAAGGCCTCCATCGTCGCCGACGCGGTGGTGTACGTCAGGAACCTGCAGGCGCGCGCCGGGAAGCTCAAGGAGGAGGTCGCGGCGCTGGAGGCGCGGCCGAGGTCCTCGCCCGCTGGCTGGCACGAGCAGGAGCAGCAGCACGGCGGCCGCGCCGCGGCGGCCGCCGGTCGGCGCCTGCAGCAGTACCGCGGCGGCCACGGTGCGCGGCTGGCGCGCGTGGGCGCGGTGCAGGCCGGCGAGGGCCGGTTCTTCGTGACCGTCGAGTGCGAGCGGCGGGACGGCGTGGCGGTGCCGCTGTGCGCCGCCGTGGAGTCGCTGGCGTGCTTCCGGGTGGAGAGCTCCAGCCTCGTCCGCTCGGGGCCGGACCGCGTCGTGTCAACGCTCACGCTCAAGGTATTGTTGCTGCACAAGCATTTCTGCGCCGTGTCTCAACCAGCAGCAGTACTTTTTTCTCACACTAAATCAGCACCAGACATCAGCCACCAACCAGCCAGTAATATTTTTCTCTCATAATAAATCAATATCAGTCGCCAGTCACAGTCAGCCGAACAAAAAATTAATAGCTAGCACTTGGAATTAGTTAGTCATAATTTGTGCATTGATTATTGTACTGATTGGGACAAGTGGATTATCGCGTCGTGCAGGTGAGCGAGCAAGTAGTAGGGGCTGCCACCATCGGCGAGGGCTCGGTGAGGCACTGGGTGATGTCGGCTCTGCTCGAGGAGGGGTTCCGGCCAGAGGCGACGGTCGAGATCTCCTCGCGATCCACGTGTCCACCGATCAGCTGGTGCTTGGACTCCGTTTAAATTAGAGAACCATCGAGCGCCATCAAGTATCTGAGACGTACTACTAGCTTAGGCCCTGTCCGCTCTCCTCGTACATGATCGGAATGCAATAAGTTCATTTTTAACTGCACTCAATTAGCACCATTTGTCTATAACCAGCTAGAAAAATATTGTTAGCTGGTTGCAGCCGAACAGAGTGAAAGAATCTGCTTCTCCTTCATAATCTAGTAGTAGCTACATTACACCGGGGCCCATCCAGTTGGAACACAGGATGGGGGCTTAAAAAAACAGGAGGGATTGGAAGGAGACGGCGGAGAAGCACAGGGACACTGAGCACGGCAGGGTCGGAGGAAGCAGAGTCTTTCTTCCTGGTTTCTGTCGGCCCTCGGTGGAGTTAATCAACGCCCTGATCGCTTCTCGATCAGATCAAAGATTTGAAGCTGGTTTCTGCCGAAGCGAACAGGAACAATTGGCTCTGGGAAGGCGTACGTCTGGTGGAGGCCGGAGGGGACCCGATACTGAGGTGTACACACCTTTTTGTGTTTGAATGTGGAAGCAGGTGAAGAGAAAACAAAATGCATGGAAAGACTCTACTCTACGGCATGTCTCGCGTGCCCCTGAGTCCGTGGAGCCAGTGATCTTGTTTGTCACTTGAGCAAAATAAAAGAAAAATATCCGCGACACACCTGCAAGCATGGATGTGGACGCAACACGAGCACACGACAGTCGCTGCTCGCTAGCTCCCCGGATTCGCTGCCGCCCTGGGTGCCAGCTCATGGTTGATCGAGAAGATGAAATGGTTGGAGCGCCATCTCATTGCGGGGGTGTCGTGTCTCCGTCCAGGGGGTCACGAGCGAGACGCCTCGTGTGATCGTTCGTGTCTTCCTCGGCGGGGGGCCGTTGCCCGTTGGATCGGGCGATACTGATACTAATCGTCTCCCAAATCCAATCATAGTATTGACATCGATTTTTGACACGTGTCAAAGAAGATGATTTTAGTAAAGAGAAGGTGGTTGATTTAGAAGAAATCAAAAAATGCACAGAGTTAGAATCGGCCGATGGGTCCGCCCGATAGACAAGAGGAATATGCTTTGAAGATACTGATTTGCCCGCTCTGGTGCTCGGCCGATGGAGAGATGCCGATGAAGTCAGGAAAGGAGAAGAGGATCCGGACTCTACGAAAATCTTGACGATTCGGTTATAATATTTAAAGTAGTTTATCTTTAGCAAGTTTTTTTTATAGTCAAGTAATGTTAGTCGTAATCGGCTAGAACTCGGTAGCAATAGACTATAAATATCAGTTGTAAGGGACCGAAAAAACTTGATACACATCCAATACAATAAATACATTAAATTTCTTTGCACTTTTTCGGCGACTTCGCCTTTTCTTCTCTCTTTTCGACGAGTTCTTTTAAGTTCATCAAGAACGCCTCACATTCGAACGACTTGGTTTACTGGTGAGTTTTCGTTTACCGAGTATATTTGAGTTTTAGCTACCGGACGTATCGCTGTGGTTTCGTTCAGATCTATTCAAAAGTTATCGAGTTCATCTAGACTTTGACTTCCGGGCGTATCGTTGTCGTCTCGTTTAGATTTATTCACAATTTACCGATATCGGCTAGATTTGTAGGTTTTTCTATGCTTTTTGGCCATTATCACATCTATTCACTAGAAGCATATTAGATTGACTTTAGGTTTTGGGTTAACATCTTTTTATCTTAAAAGCCGGTTTAAATCTGTTTCGAGCATTACATTATTCGAGTTGCACATTTGTAGTTTAGATTTTGTTATACACATCCAATCGGCGATCTCAAGCTGGTTTTGTCGTCTAGTGCATCGGCTGATTCTGCCGACGCGCTCGTTTATTACGCATTCATATTTAATATCTTTTTGTCGTCTACTGTATCGGCAAAGTTTGCCGATAAGCCTATGTGAGAGTTATTCGGAATCCCAGCCGATATGCTCTCGAATTTGATTTCGTTTTCTCCCTTTTCCATTTTAGGTCAAATTGACTGACACGTTTGGTTGACTTTCCAGAGCTTGGCGAACACTTGCTTTCGGATTCCAGTGTGTTGATTTTTGCGTCAACACATCTTTTGGCATGCCCGGTGGGACCGGATATTTCAACATGGTGGAAGTTACTGAAAAATCTGATGTCAGTAAAGAAAATTGCGTTCCTGTTCCTAAAGATAAACTCAAAGAAGATCAAAGGAAGGAATATGAAGAGAGGGTGGAGAATTTTAAACACGAATGTCTCAAGTCATACAGCGCCACCAGATCTGGTGATGTGATTAAAAAGTTTAGTCTCCCATCCTTCCAGCTGTTGACAGAAGCACAGCGTGAGAATAAGATGGTAGATGCAATTGGTCAAGCTGTAGCGCATGCATTTATCAAGAGTGCAACAGTCATGGGCAACACTATACACAACGCGGTGGTCAAGACTTTTACTGAAGGCACGTTTCTAGGTTGCGTGGATCCTTGTTACATGCAGCCGAGTCAGATGCAGTATATGCCATTGGAACTGTCTATGGCAGCAGCTTTGTCGGCTCCAAATAGCCAGGCAGGGGCGAGTTATAGTCAAGCACCACCACAAGTTACTACCGCAGCATCAGCAGCTATAGCAGATCCTATCTACTCAACTACTCCGCCTATTATCACATCCGTGCAAGATGGATCTGCGACCGTGTTTCTAAAAGAATGGAATCCTGCCACTGGATATGGCATGCCTCTTGATTTCTACTCTACGCCGCCCAAGATGCAGTCAAATGCATCGGCTACTCAGCCGATGACTCCTCGGAATGATCCATCGGCCACCCGGCCGATGGGATCCCAACAGAATGCATCGGTGCCACCGCCGATGACTCCGCAGCAGCGTCTCGCAATTATGCTCCAGTCCTAGACTGCTACAAAAATTCTGCTTTCACAGTCCCCTCACCAAAAAGGAGTCAACTGGGTTTTCCATGATCAGACAACTGGACAATTGTGATATGTCAATGTGCCGTACATGGATACTACTGGTCAACAATCGGCTAGCCCATCGGCTCCACAGCCAACGATGACTCAGCAGACGCCCAATCGGATAGCTCAATAGGTACATTAGATGCAATCGGCTGAACAGCCGATGAATCATATAGCTCAGCAGCTTACCATGATGACAAATACAGCAAATATGGCTACTCAGCAAATGCCAGCGGTTGATCAGCAAGTTGATTGGAACGCGAAGGTAGCTGAAGTGATGAGGGAACAGTTTGGCTTAAGGCCGAAGCAACAATCTTTTATGTACAAGACTCCTTATCCTCCGGCTTACAATCAAATTCCTCTCACACACAAGTACAAGATGCCTGACTTCACGAAATTCTCAGGGCAGGGAGAAGTTTCTATGATGGAGCATGTTAACAGGTTCCTTCTACAGTTGGGAGAAGCGGAAAATCATGATGCACTCAAAGTCCGTTTATTCTCCTTGTCTTTGTCTGGATCGGCATTTGTTTGGTTCACCACTTTGCCAGCAAATTCCATATTATATTGGGCCGATCTAGAGAGACAATTTCATCAGTTCTTCTACTCTGGGATTACTGAATTGAAGGTGACCGATTTGACTGGCTTAAGGTAGAGAAATGATGAATCACTTGCTATTTTCATTCAAAGGTTCAGAGATGTCAAGAACCGATGCTATAGTCTGGTTTTTTCCGATCAACAGTTGGCAGAAGTAGCATTTAATGGACTCTTGTCACACATTAAAGACAAATATGCATCTCAAGAGTTTGAGAGCATTAGCTAGATTGCAGTCAGGATGTCAGGAGAGACTCGATCCTATGAGTCCAAGAAGCATTTTCAGAAGAAGATAAACTATATGGAATATTCTAGTAATGGTGATTCTGAAGAGGAGCAAGAGACGGTCGCATCGGCTGAGTGGATACAAAACAGCAAGAAGCCGGTGACGTGTCTGTTTGGGAAAAAAGAGCCTGAGTCATATGGGTTTGATATCACAAAATCTGACAAGATCTTCGACTTGTTATTATCGGAAGGTTTGATCAAGCTAAAGCCATATCACAAGATCCCGTCGGAGGACGAGTTCAAGAATATGAAGTACTGCAAGTGGCACAATACTACGTCGCATGATACAAATGAATGCATGGTCTTCCAGCAGCAGATTCAAATGGCTTTCGAGCAAGAGAAGTTAAAGTTTGAGACTCCCAAGAAGACGATGAAGATCGACGGACATCCGTTCGCTACAAATATGATGGATGTAGCCAGAGACAAAGGTCATTCTCAAGCCAAGATTCTGACGTCATCATCGGCCAAGAAATCTGAAGCTGTTGATCCTAAAGCACAGATAGCGGCCGATGAGGTCAAAGGAAAGAGTCCACACAACGAGGCTGAACGTTCATCAGCACCGTGTAGACGTGTCACGTCTCAAATGCTGTTTAATAAGTTTCAGCGTGATCGTGAACGGCAGCAACATAGAGAAGAGGAAGAACGTCGTGAGAAGGAACATTAGAGATGTCCTTTCTTTGTCTATTGCTGGAAAGAAGGGTTGACATTGCCATTGACATATGATTGTCCCGAATGCAATAGTCAAGGCAGCCGATCATATAAAAGGCCACGTCATATTAATAAACCCTATCGATGTGAGTGCACTCCTGTGCATGATCGGCTCGGAAAAAAGTATCGATGCATGATTGACTGGGGGCAGTACTATGCTACGTGATCTTGCTGGAAGAAGAGTGCCTGCACATGATCGGCTTGAACAAATGGCCGATGACAGAGTGCAAGACGATCAGCCAATGCGGAGAGATCCGGAGCGTGAGCCTGATCGTGCGGATCAACCTCAGTGGTGTCCGGGAGGTTTGTCTAGATCTCAAAAGCGACGTGTTCAAAGGCTACGCCAGCTGGAGATTATGGAGGAAGAGCAAGAGCAGACTCTAAACAAGAAGGGAGTCAAGACACAAGTCTGGCGTGTTAAGGCTAAGGCTGATGATGAATAGGCCGGTAATAGTTCCACACCGATCCAAGTAGTCGGTTCTTCAGAAAGTTCCTAATGGATGAGTTCCTAGAAGAAGAAGGAAAGTTGGGGCATAGATTTATGTCGACCGATTTACTGGAAGAAATTGATATCGGAGACGGTGATAGACCAAGGCAGACATTTATTAGTGCTAACCTGGATCCCGAATACAAGCAGAAATTGAAGAGTTTGTTGAAGGAATACAAAGATTGCTTTACTTGGGAATATTATGAGATGCCTGGCTTGAATAGGTCTATTGTGGAGCATCGTTTACCCCATAAAACCGGGATATCGGCCATATTAGCAAGAAGCAAGACGGTGCAATCCTAAGATTTTGCCAGATATAAAGGCCGAGATTACACGGTTAATTGAAGCTAATTTTATTCGGCAGTGTCATTATGCCGAATGGATTTCTAATGTGGTTCCTATTTATAAGAAGAATGGCAAATTACGAGTGTGTATTGATTTTAGGGATCTCAACAAGGCTACGCCGATGGATGGTTACCCCATGCCGATAGCCGATATGTTGGTACGCGCCGCTGCTCGACACAAGGTGATCAGTTTTATGGATGGAAATACTGGGTACAATCAGATCTTTATGGCAGAAGAATATATCCACAAAACTGCGTTCAGATGTGCAGGACATCTTGATTTGTTTGAATGGATAGTCATGACCTTCGGATTGAAAAATGCCGGTGCTACATATCAAAGAGCCATAAATTATATTTTTCATGAACTTATTGGCAAAATTGTGGAAATATATATTGACGACGTAGTTGTGAAGTCAAAGGGGCACCAAGAGCATTTGGCCGATCTGCGTAGAGCTTTAGAGTGCACGAGACGACACGGTTTAAAGATGAATCTAAACAAGTGTACCTTTGGTGTGTCGGCTGGTCAATTCTTGGATTTTATGGTACATGAATGAGGGATCGAGATTAGTCAGAAGACTATATCAGCCATTGACAAAGTTGAAGCCCTTACGACAAAAGTTAAATTTCAGTCATTGATCGGCAAGATTAATTTTATTCGGAGATTTATATTTAAGTTGTCCGAAAAAATTCAGTCGTTCAGTTCATTACTGAAATTGAAGGCCGATCAGGATTTTGTATGGGGAGAGTAACATCAGAAGGCATGGAATGAAATCAAACGTTATTTGGTGAATCCGCCAGTATTGGTTCCCTCCAAAAACAAAGCCGTTTAAATTATATTTATCGGCTGATGAACGTGCTATCGGATCGGCCCTTATTCAAGAATTTGAAGGAAAAGAGAGGGCTATATACTTTGTGAGTAGAAGATTGCTGGATGCCGAAACCAGATATTCTCCGATCGAAAGACTTTGTCTTTGCTTATATTTTTCTTGTACCAAACTTAGACATTATTTATTATGGGCTGAATGTGTTGTCATGAGCAAAGATGATGTCATTAGATATATGCTCTTGCTGCCAATTTTAAATGTAAGAATAGGGAAGTGGATTCTAGCTTTATCAGAATTTGATTTGAGGTATGAGTCGGCTAAAGCAGTTAAAGGTCAAGCCATAGCCGATTTTGTTGTGCAATATTGTGGACCAGAGCTGAGTATGGTAGATCTTGTTTCCTGGACTTTATTTTTTGATGGATCTTCATGTGGGAGTGGTTCTGGAATTGCTGTGGTGCTAATTTCCCCTCGGGGGGCAAATTTTGAGTTTTCATTTCTAATTGAGGCATCCACAACCAATAATTTAGCTGAATATCGTGCTATTCTCAAAGGAATTCAATTACTTCGAGAAATCAAAGCCGATGCTGTTGAGATTTTTGGAGATTCTATGCTGGTAATTAATCAGTTAATTGGAGAATATGAATGCAAAGATGATATTTTATGATTATATCATGAAGGATGTCTCCGATTGTTGAAAGAGTTCAAAAAGATAACCATTGAGCATGTTCCAAAATTTCATAACAGTGATGCAAATCGGCTCGCTCAGCATGCTTAAGGGTATCGGCTGATGGAACATGTGACGGCTTTGGAATTAACGGCCGATGACTGGAGGAAGAAGATTGTTGATTATTTGAAGGATCCTTCCAAGAAAGTAGATAGAAAAATCAAATTCTAAGTAGTCAAATATGTGTTGTTGGAAAAGGATTTATATTATCGGGCGATTGATGGAGTTTTGCTCAAATGCATCGACAAATAAGAAGAAAAAATATTGATGGGTGAAATTCACGAAGGTGTCTGTGGGTCCCATCAATCGGCCTATAAAATGAAATAGGTGATTATGAGAAACGGGTATTTTTGGCCAACTATACTAGCAGATTGTTTCACATATTATAAAGATTGCCAAGAGTGCCAGAAGTTTGGGAGCGTACAAAGGGCTCCTACGTCGGCCATGAATCCCATAATCAAGCCATGGCCGTTCAGACGATGGGGAATTGATTTGATCGGCCAGATATACCCTCCATCCAGTAAAAATCATAAGTTTATCTTGGTGGCCACCGATTATTTCACCAAGTGGGTTGGGGCAATTCCTCTGAAAAATGTTACATCAAAGGAGATGATTGAATTTGTCAAGGAACATATTATATATCGGTTTGGTATTCCACAGACCATTACGACGGATTAGGGTATTATGTTTACATCAGATGAGTTTGAGGAATTTGCTACTGGAATGGGAATTAAATTATTGAATTCTTCTCCATATTATACCCAAGCTAATGGTCAAGCAGAAGCATCTAATAAAGGAGTCATTAAGTTGATTAAGACGAAAATTGATGAATATCCTAGAAAGTGGCATACTGTGCTTAATGAGGCTCTTTGGGCATATAGGATGGTCTGTCATGGTGGTACAAAGATGTCTCCATATCATTTGGTATACGGACATGAAGCTGTTCTGCATGGGAGTTAAAGCTTGATTCATGACGTGTCACGTTTCAGGATTAGTTAACGGCTGATGAGTATTCTACTCTGATGAAAGATGAATTTGAAGATTTGGCTGGCCATCGGCTGAAGGCTCTTGTGAATGTTGAAGTGAACAAAGCCAGAGTTGGCCGATGGTATGACAAAAAAGTGAAAGCCAAGACTTTTGAGCAAGGAGAATTAATTTGGAAATTGATTCTACCGATAGGAACAAAAAGTTCGAAATTCGGTAAATGGTCGCCAACATGAGAGGGGCCATTCAGAGTGAGCAAATGCATTCCTGGTAATGCTTACATTCTGAAAACGCTCGAAGGGGAAGAGTATTATATGGCTCTTAATGGAAAATATTTGAAGAAATATTATCCTAGTGTTTGGGTGGATGCATAACCGATTAATTAAGTTATCGGTTGAATTGTTATGGCCGATATGACATATATCGCCCTTAGTGCAAAAAATCTACATAATCCAGATTGTTCAAGTTTAGGTCAAAGTTGATTTTTTTGCATTGTCAGTTGAAAAGTTGCAATGGATGTTAACAAGAGAAGGAAATACTTCATTAATAGTATTATTTATAAAAGGGCCGATCAGGTGATCTGGCCGATACAGCAAAAAACTATTTCTAGGATGATGCTACTCCTAGAAATCTAGTCATCGGCAAAGACATTGCCGATGACCGCCTCTATGCTAACATCTTCGGAGATGGCGGTGGCTGCCATCTCCATGTCATCGACGAGCTCCTCGAAAGCCCACCAGTCTTCGCTGCTCAGCGGGAGGTGGACTGGCTCGACCTGCAGGAAGTCATGGCTGGAGTGGAACTGGGCTGTGGCGAGGGCTACAGCGGCACCGCGATGGACCCCATGTACGGTGACCTCCCGGACGCAGTTGGGGATGCCCCGTAGGCGAGCAGCGACGGTGTTGCCGTGAGCGTTCACCGATCCGGTTGCGGTGGCAGCTGCGGCGTGGAGGATTTGGACCTGTGACTCCAGGACTGAAGCAAAGTATTAGAAAAGAAGTCAGAAAAACGAAGAGGGACAATGCTTTGGAAAGGGTGACTTACAGGCGACCCTGGAGTCGGCGGCGGTGAGTTGGGCCCGTACAATGGCCCGGTCGACTTGTTCCGCCTTCAGTTCGGAGGCGAGGCGCTGAGACCTGATGGTCTCTTCGGAGTAATTCTGCCAAGCTTCATCCTTCTCACGAAGAAGCTAGCGAATAAACTCTTTGGTGCTTTTCGGGATGTCAGAGAAAGAGGGGCCCTCCGAGTTGGAGGAACCAGAAGAAGCGTAGTCACTTCATGGAAAAGAAGTAGAGAAATTAAAGATCGAGGTTGAACAAAAACATGGCAATCCAAGATGGAAGAGGAAGGCTTACTCCAAACGGCGGTAGATCGCCGGTAGGGCATTAGAGGGACCCTCATCAGGGCGCTTGAAGCCCGTCATTGCTACAGAAAAACCTAGGGTTTTTACTGAAGGAGGAAGAAAGGAGGTGCTGTAGCTAATGGAGACTTGTTGCCGATACAAGGCCGAAGGGTGATATTTATGGACCAGTTTGGGTAGGTGAAAAGACGGAAGGCGGATCAGCGCGTTGGATTTGCGCGGATGGAAGGTAAAGGGCCAGGGGCAAAAACGAGTTTTACCCGGTTGTACGGAGTAAGTCGTGTGCACGAGGTACGAAAAATGACTCTAAATGCTGGTTAGAACAGAAGGACGATCGTGGGTTGGAATAATTTCGGAACAAAATAAATTATTTCGAAACTGCCGGGCATGTGTTGACACCGGTTTTTGATACGTGTCAAAAGATGTGATTTTAGTAAAGGGGCGATGGCCGATTTGGAAGAAACCAAAAGATGCACAGGGTTATAATCGGCCAATGGGGTCCGTCCGATAGACCAGAGGAATATGTTTTGAAAATGCTGATTTGCCCGCTCTGGTGCTCGGCCGATGGAGAGTTGCTGATGAAGTCAGAAGAGGAGAAGAGGATCCGGAATCTACAAAAATCTTGACGATTCAGTTGTAATATTTAAAGTAGTTTATCTTTAGCAAATTTTTTTCTTTATAGTTAAGTAATGTTTGCATAATCGGCTAGAACTCGGTAGCACTAGGTTATAAATATCAGTTGTAAGGGACCGGAAAAACTTGATACACATCCAATACAACAAACACTTTATAATTTCTTTGTATTTTTTCGGCGACTTCGCCTTTTCTTTTCTCTTTTCGATGAATTCTTTCAAGTTGATCAAGGACACCTCACATTCGAGCAACTTGGTTTGACGGTAAGTTTTCGTTTTACCAAATATATTTTAGCTTTAGCTACCGGGCGTATCGCTGTGGTTTCGTTCAGATCTATTCAAAAGTTATCGAGTTCATCTAGACTTTGACATCCGGGTGTATCGCTGTCGTCTCGTTTAGATTTATTTACAATTTACCGATATCGGCTAGATTTGTAGATTTTCCATGCTTTTTGGCCATTATCACATCTATTCGCTAGAAGCATATTAGATCGGTTTTAGATTTTGAATTAACATCTTGTTATCTTAAGAGCCGATTTAATCTATTTCGAGCATTACATTATCTGAGTTATACATTCGTAGTTTAGATTTTATTATACACGTCCAATCGGCAATCTCAAGCTAGTTTTGTCGTTTAGTGCATCGGCTGATTCTGCCAACGTGCTTGTTTATTACGCATTCACATTTAATACCTTTTTATCGTCTGCTGTATCGACAAAACTTACCGATACGTATGTGCGAGAGTTATTCGGAATCCTAGCCGATATGCTCTCTAATTTGATTTTGTTTTCTTGCTTGTCAATTTCAGGTCAAATTAACTGACACGTTTGGTTGACTTTCTGGAGCTTGGCGAATACTTGCCCTCGGATTCCAGTGTATTGATTTTTTATCAACATATGGGCTTCGTGGTCCTTAATCACCGTGCTCTTTTTGTGTGTTGGGCTCGTGATTAGCAAGCGCATTAGTATTATTGAAAGCAGCAGGTGAAGGAGAAGCAGCCGCCTTCGAGAACGCTGCGAATTCGATCCGATCTGATCGAATAGCACTCGCCTGGCGCCATCGACCTCGTTATAAAAGTAGTACCCCGTGCCCATCTTCATCCGACATATCACACTGAATTTGAACGTTCGTCGTAGCTTTTCATTCATAAAAAAAATTCATCGTTCGTTGTGGCTGCTGACAGTGAGTTTTTCTGGTTCTCGACCGAGGACATTTTTTAGTTTCCAAAATTTTTCATACAATGCCTATCACAGCAAATCTTCAGATATATGCGTAGAACATTAAATGTAATTGAAAAAAAATAATTTGTTATACAATTTAACTATAAATGATAAAATGAATCTTTTAAATCAAATTAGTCTATAATTAAATATTAATTGTCAAATTAAAACGAAAATACTATAGTATCAAAATTCAAAATGAACTAAATAAAGCCTGAGCTCAACTGAAAATGGCGAGGTTTTATGGGTCAATTTCTATCCATCCAAATCGTCAATGTTCTAGAAGCAGCCAGGGTTTTTTTTCTTTGGATACTCAAGCTGCTGAGTGGTTGCTCGGAGCTGGAGCAAGAACAGGAGGCTTTTGCATATATACCATTATAAAAGATGGCCCCGACGTCCATACCACTAAAAATTTTGTGACACCTCTATACCATCGCGTTTTTTCGTTTTGATCGCAATACCATTCCATCCACCATCCGTCAAGGGTTAACAGATTTGGAGCTCTGACATACGGGCCTAACCTAGTAAATTGACCATTTTGCCCTCCCAAGCACTCCCTCCCGCACTCGACAGCAGGACGCGCGCCATGGCCCTCCTGTCAGGGCTGCGCGTTGCCGCCGCGCTGGGCCCGCCGTCGGGGCTGCATGTCGCGGGCGGGGCAGCCGTCGCCCTCCCGTCGGGGCTGCGCGCCGCCGCCGCGCCAGGGGCAGCCGTGGCCCCCGTCGGGGCTGCGCGCCACCGCCGTGCCATGGCCCGCCGTCGGGGCCGCGCGTCGCGGGCGGGGCAGCCGTGGCCCTCTCGTCGGGGCTGCGCGCCGCCACCGCACCGGGGCAGCTGGGCCCCCGTCGGGGCTACGCGGTGCGGCGCACTGTGGCTCGCCGTCGGGGCCGCGCGTCGCGGCCGGAGCCGCCGTGGCCAGCCGTCGGGGCCGCGCCGCCACACCATGGTCCATCGTGGGGGCAGCTTGCAGCTGCTTGTCTTGGAGGATTAACGCGCGAGCCAGGGAGAGAGGAAAAGAATGATGAGGAAGAAGAAGATGACAAGTGGGACCCACTCGTCATTCACAGAATGAGAGAGTTAAATAATTTTTGGCAGCTAAGGGTATAATGATCTTTTTAAGGTCCGTTACCATCCGTCAGTCCATCCAAAATAGTATAAACGTCAAAATGAAAAAATGTAATATTATAGAGGTGTCACCAAATTTTTTTTAGTGATATGGATGTTGAGATCATTTTTTATAATGGTATACGTGTAAAAGTCTCTCCCATCAGTCATCAGAGATTCAGCAGGCGAGCCCCGCCGGCATTCCCACTCCCACCAGGCTGAGGCAACACCACGCCGCGCCGCCCCCCAATTTGTTGCGGCCTGCCGTGCCGCCTCCCGCTTCCGCTCTCCGATTCGATTCCCCCCCAACCTCAATCCGTCCGCCCCGCCGCCCGGCCTCCAAGGCTCCAATTACTTCCCCACCAGCGAGCGACTCCTTTCAATTCGCCGCGCCCCCATCCCCATCCCCACCCGCCCGCCCGTCCACCTGCCCTGGCCGGCGCGCGGCGCGCGCCCGCCCCCAAACCCTAGCCCGCCCGCGACGGAGGCGGCGATGTCGGCGCCCTCGTCCCCCCCGGGGCGGGGGGCGGGGGAGTCCGGCGGCGGGCTCCCCGTGCCGGTGCCGGCCGCAGTGGTCGGGGACGACAAGGTCCTGGCGGCGGCGCAGCACATCGTCAAGTCGCTCGCCACGTCCAAGAACGCCGCCGACGACATGATCCGCATCCTCTCGGGCTTCGACCACCGCCTCTCCTCCATCACCTCCGACCTCTTCCCGTCCCCGGCCCCGGCCCCCGCCGACGACTCCGACCCGAAGGCCGCGGCCGACCGGGAAGCCCCCGACGCCGCCGCCGCCTCGCTCGCGGCCTTCGACGCCGCCGAGCAGCTCATCCACCTCTGGGACACCACCCCGGAGGCGCTCGTCTTCGAGGCCCCCGAGGACGACGCAGCGCACTACCTCGCCGCCGTCGACGTCGCCGTCGACCACCTCGCCGCCTCCTCCCCCGCCGTCTCCGGCCGCGCGGGGGTCGCGGTGCAGCTCGCCATGGCGCGCCTCGAGGACGAGCTCCGCCACCTCATGCTCCGCCACGCCGTGCCGCTCGACGCCAGCGGCCTCTTCTGCTCCCTCCGCCGCCTCTCGCTCGGGTCCATGGACGACCTCGACACCTCCTCCGAGTTCGACCCCGCCACCCCGCACAGCCAGGACGGCGGCGGCGGCGGCGCCGGCCCGGACACCGCCCGCAGCGCCGGCGTCGCGGGGAACAACCCCTTCGACGACCACGTCTTCGACCTCGTGCGCCCGGACGCTGTGGACGAGCTGCGCGCCATCGCAGACCGGATGGTGCGCGCCGGGTACGCCAGCGAGCTCGCGCAGGTGTACTGCGCCGTCCGCCGCGACCTGCTTGACGGGTGCCTCAATGTGCTCGGCGTCGAGCGGCTCAGCATCGACGAGGTGCAGCACGTCGAGTGGAAGCAGCTGAACGACAAGATGAAGAAGTGGGTCCATGGTGTCAAGACGGTTGTCCGCTCCCTGCTGACCGGCGAGCGCCGGCTCTGCGACCAGGTGCTTGCTGCGTCCGATGACCTCCGGGATGAGTGCTTTGTTGAGTCCACCAAGGGTTGCATTATGCAGATCCGCAACTTTGGGGATGCGGTGGCTGTGTGCACTCGCTCGCCGGAGAAGCTTTCCCGCATTCTTGACATGTACGAGGCGCTTGCTGAGGTGATCCCTGAACTGAAGGGGCTCTTCTTTGGTAGTTATGGTGATGATGTCATCCATGATTTGGAGGGGGTTCTTGAAAGGCTTGGTGATGCGGTGAAGGGTACCCTTCTTGAGTTTGGGAAGGTCCTACAGCAGGAGTCATCGCGCCGGCCAATGATGGCTGGTGAGATCCACCCAATGACGCGTTATGTGATGAACTATCTTAGGTTGTTGGTCGTTTACAGTGATTCACTTGACACACTTTTGGATGACAGTGGTGCTGGAGATGTAGATCATAATGCTTTACATAACGGCACCGATGAGGATGAAGAGTATCTGAAGAGCTTGACCCCACTTGGACGCCGTATGGTCAAGCTGATATCTTACTTGGAGGCAAATCTGGATGAGAAATCCAAACTTTACGAGGATGCTGCATTGCAGTGCATATTTTCCATGAATAATACACTCTATATTGTCCAAAAGGTGAAGGATTCCGAGCTTGGGAGGATTTTGGGTGATCATTGGATCCGGAGGCGCCGTGGCAAGATTCGGCAAAATTCAAAGAGCTACCTCAGGGTTTCATGGACCAGAGTGTTATCTTATTTGAGGGATGATGGTCATGGCAGCAGCGGGAGTGGAAGTTTTGGCAGCAGTGGGAGTTCAAGCTCTAGGATCAAAGAAAAAATTAAGAACTTCAACTTGGCCTTTGATGAGATATACCGGAGTCAAACACTGTGGAAAGTACCAGACCCTCAGCTCCGGGAGGAACTCAAGATATCTATATCTGAAAATGTGATTCCAGCTTATCGTGCTTTTACGGGAAGATACGGCAGTCTAGTGGATAGTGGAAGGAATTCAGGAAAATACATAAAGTACACCCCTGAGGACTTGGAAAATCATCTGTCTGATCTATTTGAAGGGTCACCAGGGGCTGCCAACCATTCCAGGAGAAGATGAGAATTTCTTATAATGGTATTTGGCTACAGGTATGATTTTGGTACAAGGGACACTATATTGTTCAAATGATGGAGTGAACATGTGCTGAATTAGTGCTTGTCCCTTTAGATGTACTGCGATGTAATTTAAACAGGACCCTTTTGTTTCGCAATCAGTTATGTGTACTACTAAATGATGTACATGCTTTTTTCTTCAGTATATTATATTTGCTAGTTTGATTGTCTAAGTCTCCAAGCTATATTAATTTTACATCATTTACAGGTATTAATTTTACATCATTTAGGGAGTAGAGACATTTTATACGTTTTTACTTTTGGACTCGGGTATCGCAAAAATTGGATTATCAAGTACTGAAATAGGAAGAGAATTTTGAGATTTGCAAGCTTTGTTTAGAATAATGAAGTGAAGCAACCATATCTTATAAAATCCTTGAAATTATGTATTGCAGAACTCTGACACAGCTCTGCTAAATCTGCTTTGTTGTAGTGTTAAAACTTAAAAGTAATAACAAGCATTCGGTGGGATACCTACATGCTTTTGTTTATTATGATAAAGCCTAAAGGTGGGCTCCAAGTCTTCTCTTGCAAGATACTATATTTAGTTAAGTACATCTTGTAGATCCACAAATAAAGTTTAGTTTTGTTGGACTGCAGGCTATTTCTATCCAGGAGCAGTGATCTTAAGTCTCTTGATGCCATACCGCAACCTCCTTTTATGAGGTGTTCATGCATTTCAATATTCAAACTTTGTAATTTTTATCAACAATATTCCAACAGTTTACAAAGAAAAAACATGGTACCATTATTCATATTTGAAGTTTTCTATTAGGGCCATAGCTTTATGGCATAAAATGAGCGTTCCGAATTCAATTTGTTTGTGAAATCGTGCCCTCAGAAGATTATTAAAGACGGTAATGTTTTTGAAAAAGAAATTCATAACCTGCATGGATGGCTGGCTATCACCCTACAACCTTCAGATAGTATTTTCCCAGTATTTCTGGTGCCATGATCTTGCAAACTTGAGAGCTTTGGAAAGTAGGACCGCATGGAAATCAGCAATCTAAGTGCCCAAACCATGACTTAGGCTATCAGTGTCTTATTATTGCTGCTACTACTATTTATATGACTAATACATCTTTCGTTTTTCCCTGTTATAGTGCTATTTGTTTGTTTTCGGTGCCTCTTATTGTGTTTCATCCCTAGCCTACGCCAGCTTGCTAGGGAATATAGGCTTCATTGTTAGTTATTTCTGGTGCCAAGATATTGCAAAACTGAGAGCAGGCTTGTTGGTGCACTAATTCTGTTTTCTTTTCAGCACTCCACATAGTGCATTGTACTACTTTTTTATTCAAAACGAAAATAATTGTCTTAATTTGTTAATGCTATTTGGATTAACACTACCAACAATGTTAGATATCTTAATTTTAGCGCACTGTTCCACCACATGCTTTACTAGTGCCATAAATTACACGTATTTTTTTTCTTATAAATTCTCCATAAGTTAAGTGAAGCTTAAAATAATGTATTTTGATTGTTCTTTGGGGTATGAGTATTTATATATCTTTGTTGGCAACTGGCATGCAGAAAAAGAATCTCATCCATTTGTTGTTCTCCTTTGAAAGATTGTTCTGCTTATGCTCGCCTTAGCTAAGTGCAGTGGCAGAGTGGACAGATCATGAACATCTTTTTGAACTTCCATGGTGACTCTTTTTGAAAATTCATGGACACCTCTATTTCTCTAATGTCTAGTAGAGTTTGGATGTGACTCTTGCAACATATTCCATTAGGTGGTAGTCTGGTAGACATTGCCAAAATGAGAGCACACTATCTTTTATAGATTTGAGCTTCCAAAATTGGGAAAATTACCATTATTAGCAACTTATATTGCAAGATCCTGTTGCAGTGAAACCCAATCTTCTAATCTGGACCAATTATGCAGGATGTTTTATTTCCTTAGGAATGAAGTTTAGTGGTAAGCTTGGATTTATATTTTGGAAGATCGTGTTGCACTAAAGATAACATGTTTTCTTACCATTATTCTCCTACATGGCCTTGTTCGGCTGGCTGGTTCAGCCAGCCAGCACAGTGTTTTCTCTCACGCAAAATCAGCCCAGCCACTAGCCAGCCAGCCATCCAGCAGTATTTTTCTCTCACGCCAAATCAGCCCAGCTACCAGCCACCAGCCAGCCGAACGAGGCGATAGCTCGCTTACTGTATTGACCAACTTGCCAAATCTTATGTGCAGTAATATATTTGTACGCAACTCCTATCTTATTTAGCCTTTTGCAGACATGATTCAAAATAACATCTCCCCCGTCTTGTCTAAGGGGTACGATCAATTTTAGGATGATAATGTCATTGAGGTGCTCCCGTTTTGATGTTATTCTAAGAATGCTTGAGGTGGGGAATTTTAGTATCAACAGTGCAAATTTGATCCTTCCTAAACTTGTGAACTTGATTATCAAATTTGTACATTAGTTAAATGTACAAGGTTTTTGACCTGACTATGCGAGTCTCTTTTTGGATTGAATTTAGTATGCACTAGCTCCAGTTTCACCTAGCGCAATGCTTGGTGCCTCCTTTGATATTGAGGTATGGACTGTCCGCTGCAGTGATGCTGCTACTGCAATACTTGCCTTCCGGCTTGCCGATTCACAGTTCTAGCCAGGCTTGTTGACCTTTACTTACGAGTAACCACTAACATGTGAAACAGAAACTGCATTCTCCAGTATTGTATACTGATACTTAATTTAATTTTTCTAGTGTTACTGGGGGCCTTTTGAATCTGTAAGCACTTAGTTATGATGCATAGGCGATAGACATGCATCGAAGTAGATCTTGGGCAGCAACAGTATGTTTCAGCGGAGTGGACCCTGGCAATATCAAATATAGTGGAATGGAACATGGAACGTTGGAATAGAGTGCAGCAACAATTTGAGTGTACCATCTGCATGATGAGAAGTTACCATGACAACGAAAGAGTATTGTTCAAAGGTCATTGCCCCTCAGAATTTTGGAATTTTGCTTTGGCGTGCAGCATGATTTTAAGTTTTTTTCCCTCAGAATTTTGCTTTGAAGTGCAGCATGATGAAGTTTTTTTCCCCATTCATAGCACATTAGCAAAGAGCTAGGATTATCTTTAGCAAAACAGAAAAAAAAAGCCAGGATTATCAAAACGGAAACATACGAAAAGAAGACTCAGGCAGCTCCCAAGTTATCCAGGGTACACCATTTCCATTCATTAGCGAATTGGTCTTTTTTACTTTCTTGTTCATACTCTGTTCACATGAGGAGGTTGGGAAAAGAAATGCACAGCAAGGAACCTCCGAAGAGAACGGTTCATAATATACATTTGCACAGGTACATCAGTGCGATTGGACCACGATTTTGTCTCATACAGTGCTATTTGCAGGCAGGGGAACAACACCATCGAAGAAATCCCCAAAGTAGTGGCGAGGCTCGTGCACCAACTTGGAGATTATGTCCCTCAATGTGATGACCCCCTCAGTGTTCCCTTTGTCATCTACAACGTAGATCCTGTGAATCTTCTCAGAGTCCAGCTTCAGTATAATGTCCTTGATCGTGTCGTCCTTTTTGCAAGTGATCACATCGTGCAGAAAGGGTGAGGTCTCATGTTGCTCCTGGAGATGCTGTCGCACCGCAGTGAGAAAATCCTTTGTTGTGATTGTCCTGTGTCGCATTCAACAGTTCGAAGGGTTATCAGTTGCAATGGTCTTCCTAGTTCCGACAGTGCAAAAGCCTTACAAGCGTATCAACAAAGGAAGTATCAGGATTTACCTGTGCTCTTTGTATATCTTGGGGGCAGTTAGAAGATATTGAACATCTCTGATACTGATGTTACCAATTGCTTTTGCTCCACTCGTGTCCATGACTGGTAGACCACCAACTCCTTTTTCCCTCATCAGTTGGAAGGCTTTTAGAACCGGCTGATCTTCATTTACCTGTAGAGGAGGTTACAGTTATAAGTCTAATATCATACACAAACACAAGTCATGTGCTTGTTTCCAGGCAGGTTTTTGTTAACACAGCGTGGATTTAATGCATTGTGAGCAGAAAGGAAAGTGAAACTCGGAAATTCATTAGCATTCCAGCGCGGAAAAAGCAGATTAAGATGTCTGGCAATTATATGAATTAAAAGCATAGTTTGTTCAGAGGTACCTTGACAAGTTTGGATGGTTTCATGATAGGAAGCCCAAGCTCAGAAAGTTTCTTAGTTCCCCAGCTCTCAAACCATGGGAGCCCAACACACTCTGCAAGCATGTGCATAACAGAAGATTGTGTGATGATGTTCTCAATCTTATCTCCTCCAACTTCTACTACTGGCAGGCTCTTCATTCTGTACTTAGACAGAAGCAGCAACATGGTAAGGAATGTGTCAGACGTCTGCAGTGCAAGAAATGGTGCCCACCGGAAGCTCCCTGAGATATCGCCAACCTACAGTGGCACAACTTGTGTTCAGGATTGATCCACACTTCCAGGTTATAACTATTTTTAAATACAGTGCAACAGAAGATCACCTTTGTATTCTTGTAGAACTCAGAGGAAGTTAGGGTTTCGAAAAAACTTCCTCCAACCGATGCAGCTTCATCTGATTCAGAATCAGTAGCAGTTTCTACCCTGCCGGATGATGTCCTTCTGAATGTGAAGGAACCCAACCTAGAAACTAGATTGGAGACAGGTGATCCTATTCCAGAACCAGCCGTCCCATTAGCTGCAGCATCAGACTGTTGCCAAGCAGAAAAAAAAATCAGTTCAAAAAGATGAGCGTTGATAAAATATCAGTACATAAGTGGTAGTGATATTATTAAAAATGATTTCTGCCATCATAAGGTTATTTGTTTACTAAGACGTGTTATTCTTTAAAATATTTAATGTTTGTCGCTGGTCAGAATTACATACAGTAGACTTCCCTTACTGTTTTCCCCTAGAAAAGGAAAAGGGGCCCGGATTATGATCAATTTGATTATGCATACTAACAAGACCATAGAAGGGATACTCCTGCAGCGAATGACTTGATGGACAGTTCTATGTAGCTTATATTTTATTTTGGTTTGTGTATGTAGTCCAGAGTTGCTTGGGAAAAAAGGCTATGTTGTTGTTGTTGTTGTTGTTGTTGTTGTATGTAGTCCAGAGTTAAATTTACTTTATTCAAATTCAGCAGATAATTCAACATTCGAAATCGTGGTATCCAGACTGAATAGAAATACATAAATCATAGAGAGCTGCAGTAGATCAACACATTCTGACTACCAGGTTAATTATACATATCTAGCCAATCTACCTACTTTGTGAACTGAGAACGCTTATATATGTTCTAGTGCATGGTTACAGACCTGACTGAGCAGCCACATGGCAATACCAGCAAATTCCACAATACCGATGTATTTGTCCATCCAACTAGCATCTTCTGGAGCCTCAACGTTTCTTATGGGTGCACTCAGGATTTTGTTTTTGGACAATATTTCAACAGTTTCAGAAAGACTGGCATCAGAGGGTATCTCAATTACTGCATGAGAAACATCACATTTTTTACATTCAAAGCCAGAAAATATTATTTGATTATATTTAAAAATGGAGGGAGTACTTAGGCTACATAAAGAAATTTCAAAAAAGCATTTGAGGTATTCCAGTACCCCCATCAACTCAAAATAATTACATGGAATATTCATCAGTACCATAAAACAACCTTTGAGTTTAATAGTTTTGTTCCTTTGGATTTGATATTTTTAGTAAAGAAGCTGAAAACATGTTTGAAGAAAATCAAAGGATCTGGAAGTTTAAACTGCAAACTCAAGAAAGCATACATTTATTTAACGGATAAGAATGCATAAGCAACCCATATGAATAAAATCACAATTAGATTAGCTCGTACATGAACATCAAAGAGTAAAGATGTTTGCTCTAGGATATAAAATGGAACAGCATCACCAAGAATATTTGGCATGCCATTGATGCTATTCACTTTAGTTTTGGAGGTGTTGCCTTGTCATTGGCAACTTGCTTGGACTTTGAGTGGGAGTTGTTCAGTCTAGCATCACCTGATTGATCAAACAGATAACAGAAGATGGTGTCCAAGAAAGAAGGAGATAAGGGACAGGGTAGACAAAAAGTTTATTATTAAGTTTATTTTCAGGGCATGCTACAGGCCCTCTAACCCTGTAGCTGTTTGGTATTTGGGGTTCCTCCCCCTTTTTTTCTTCTTCTTAATATATTGATGCGCAGTTCTCCTGTGCATTCGAGAAAAGAAAAAAATGGAATGGGACCTAAGCGTCTTTGTACATTTCTGCATGACTGTATAAGCTCATTGATGCAAATCAAGAAACATGTGTGAGGAGCTCAGCTGATATATCTTTTTAAGCAGTTCAACACCTTAGTTCTCTAGATAAGATCACAACTAAGAGCAAAAGAATGGTAACATGGACCCTCACTGTTCCAGAAGATATATATTTCAATCATGTCAGGTGGGCCATTTCTGAGCAAGCTGATAATTATCCACATCAACTCACAAAGTGACACATATCATGACAATAAAGAAAGCGCTCCCTGGCTCCTGCTTAGTTGGTCAAGGGAGGAAAAGGACCCTTCAACCAACAACCAGAATCACAATGTTCGGCCCCATATCACGACAACAAGGAAAGTTATTTTCTTTCCAAGGTTCAGCATAAGTGCGTAACTGCTGTAGAGGTCCGGGAAGAAAATAAAAACTTTCTGTATTAGACTGAAACAGGGATATTTGTTATACTGATCCTCAAGAAATAGTATCGAACTACCATCCTGTCAAGAACACTTGGACACGGCCTGTGCATTTGCTTCAGAAAAGACAGGCCTACTAAGTTGATCACAAGAGCTGCATAAGGCTACAAAGAACACCATAGTTGTTTGTCCAGTGGAAGTTATTATCAGAAAAGGAAGAAAAGGTGATGACAGAACTCAAAATGGTTGACACTGACTCTGTTCGACCCTGGCTATCAGCTCCCCAGCCCCAGCTGCCAGATGAGCAAGGGGCTCCTAAGTCCAAACAACACCAGCGAACGAAATGCAATTGGCACGGAGAGAGAACTGTTCGTTCGTCTGATCTAATTGCATCCGAACTGATACACGATGCTACTTTCAGTGTTCCCCGTTTAATCGCTGCATAAGCATCAAGACCAAACGAACGGCTTGTAACCAGGACCGGAAAGGGAGCGGAATCGGAGCTGATAAGCAGCAGGATGATACTACTAGTACCCCTGCGACCGCGACCGGGTGCCTGCGTTTCGCTGCATCAAAGACAGATGGAATTGACGGCCTCTGAACCAAGAAAGACAGGGGGAGCTGAGAAGCAAGATGGCAGCGTACCTTGCGAGGGGTGCGTGCGGGGGAAGGACGCGACGGGGATGTCCTCGAAGCAGGAGTTGAGCTTCTCGGACGGCGAGAGCTGCGGCTCCGCCACCTCCCAGAGGTCCTCCACCCGGTGCCCGATCTCCGCCTCGGGGCTCCGCGGGCTGTCCGTCTCCATCCCCTCTGTTCCTCTTCTCTTCTCCCTCGACCGCTCCCCACTCCCTGGATGGATTCGTCCAAGAACTCTCTCTCTCTCTCTCTCTCTCTCTCTCAAGTGCTGCTTCCACCTTCGCTGCAATATCTGGAGATAACTATAGGAGGGAGCAGGGAGATCGCGAGCTGATAAAGATGCCAAGCAATCGACTGCAGCTACTAGGAAAACCCCCGCCGCCTTGCTCTCGGCAGACTGCACGAGGCTGGAGTGGTGGTCTCTGCTCTGCGCTTGTCCGCGTCAACGGAAGGGGGGACGAACTGACGAAGGCGGGCGAGAGGACCCGGCTCGGGGGCCTGCCTGCCCGCGCGCGACCTGAACAGAGACCGTCACTGACAGCAAGGGGCCACGGGTGCTGCGGCCCACCTGTCACTGAGAGGGGTGGACAGGCGGGCAGAGCACACGGCAGGTTTCCTCGGGTAGGAGTAAAGAAAACCGCTGCGGCAGCAACGGAAACCCGGGACACGAGGGGGCGGCGACGTGGCTTCGCTTTGCAGGTTTTGCTGCTTCCTTCTGGGCACATGCATCGGTGGCATCTACATGGTTCAAAGGATGGATTCGATAGCTGAACATCCGAATTATTCATATTCGTATTAATTTAAAATATAAATATAAATATCCGTATTCGTATTCGATTTTAATATGAATGTCATATGGATGGATTGGAATCCGACTTTGAGAACTTTTGTCTATCCGATTTCATATTCGTATTCGAGAAATATCCAATCACACCATATCCGTCCGTATCCGCAAAGAAAAAGTGTGACGGCCCAGATTTTTAAATAGCCAATTCAGGGTAATTAGCACCAAATCATGCATAGGAAACCTTGAATTAATGCATGTGTATGCATGCATGTTTATGTGTATATGTGTCTGTGTGCATTTGAAAACAGAAGAGAAAACTTAAATAATTTCTAAAATGATGCAAGTTTGCATATGAAATTGCATTGGCATATCACTAATGCCATGATAAATCAAAGTCAAGATGAAGTCAAAGTGAGAAAATAAAATTTTGTACATGAAATGACGAGTTCTTCAAATCAAAGATTTTAAATGTTTAAAATATCTTTCAAATTGAAACAAACAGGTTTTAAAAATGAATTTTAAATCATTGCTCAAATGAAATTTTGCCTAAAACCAAAGTTATAGAGTTTTAAATGGCGAACAACTTTCGTGTTCAAAGTTTTTCGAGTTGCTACACAAAAATAGAAGAAAAAGTTGATTTCCGAAGCGTATACGACATTTTCAAATACATTCAAGTTTCAATTTTTATCTTTCAAACCAGTGTTCAAATGAAAAAGTGCCTAAAACAAATGTTATAGATCTCGAAATTTTGAACAACTTTGGTATTCAAGAGTTTTTCATTTGAGGCCAAGAAAAAGGAGAAAAACTGAATTTACAAACTGCATTTTGGAACTTTGAGTTAATTACGAGACTGCCATCACCTCCATCTCCTCTGCTCGCGCCGCCGCAGCTTCTCGGCGTCCGCGTCCACGTGTCACCGTGCCGCTGCCCTCGTCGCCGCTTAACCATCCGACGAAACCAAGTTCGTTTTCTCCTCTCTGTTTCGCCTCTTCCAGAGCCGAACTCCCTCCTCCCCGTCGCTCAGCGCACCGCCGGCGCCATTGCCGCCGGTCCTGCTCCGTGGAGGTTCCCTCTCCGGCCCTCCGCTGCCGCAACCGCTCCCCAGGAAGCTCTTCCTCCTCCCACTGATGCTCACCGGCTCGTTCCCCGCTCGTCCTCGCCGGCACAGAGCTCCCGCCGCCGCCCTGGTTGCCGCCACCCCCTAGCTCGCCGTGGAGACCTCTCCTCCGCCCTTCCTCGCCCCCAAAAGACCCCGCAGACTGCTTCCCCATGGTCACGTGAACCTCCTAGGCCGGCCACCACTGCTCCCCTTCGCCGGAGCGCCGCCGCCGCCGCCGCGCGCCACCTCCGCCGGAGCCGCTGCTCCATGGCGCCGCCTTCTCCGGCAGCTCCCAACCCTGTCCGAGCCCACTTGCAGGTTCCTCTCGCCGCCCTCTTGCTCCTTCCCTTGTTCCCCCTCGCCGCCGCCGGCCGGACTCGCCGAAATCCGGCCGGCCGCCGCCTCCTCTGTTCCTGGCTCCGGCCAGGGGCATGTCTGCGAGTCCCCAATTCTTTCCAGGGGCCCAACTGCAAAGTTCCGTTTTCTTTTTCTTTTGTTTTCAAAAATAGCAAATTTGTAAAATCAATATAAATTTGTAGATATATCAGAAAAATGCAAACTCAACTATTCTGAGTTCCTTGTGACTAAATCTACAACTTTCGTTACATTCACTTTTTATTTTGCTCAACATTTTTTGCTCTATTTAAAATACAAAGAAAGTGTAGCTTGTATTAGATCTCAAGTTACATGCATGATCTGTTGGCCATTTTTTATCAGTGTGTTACATGTCAGATGCATAGCCTTGTGTAAAAGTTTCGTGGACATTTGACATATCTAGCTGTCAGTTTATTTAAATCTTGCTTTGTGTCTTGTTTAATTAGTTTTGTCTGTACATGTTATATAACTTGGTTTCATGAGCTCAAACTTTTACAGAATCTTTAAAGAGATGTTTAGTTACTATATAAAAATTTTGAGAATTTTTAGATAAGTGGAACCAGTCCAACTAATTAATAGTATGGATATTTACACTAAATCAAGAAAAATAGTTCCTTTGCATGGAAAAAAAATCTGATATTTTTACCAGAGCTGTTATTTGAGTACTGTATCTTGCTGGAAAAATTTGTACCTCTGAAACTTAGTAGAACTATCTGTGGAAATTATTTTTGTTTACTGCAGTTATACTTGTACTACTTTTCATGCCCTGTATAAATACTTGTTTAATTGTGAAAAATTTATGGCAAGCTCATCTTTAGGTAGACAACACTTATTTAAAATTTAATTACTATTACTTGCACCATTTGACCTATACAATTTAACCTTTAGTTAGGAGAAACTTTATTGTTGAATTGCACATTGGCGGGCTAGTCTTTGTTAAGGTGCTGGTGTTGCATGACTTAGCAAGATTATGAAAACCACCCGTTCCTCTTGCGAACTAAATTGTGTTAAATTACTACTCTATAAATGACTGCCCAGAAAATATTAATTAAGAAGTTTCACATCCAAACTCACATCATGTTGGACCACGACTTTATCGTGAAGGAAAAATAATAACACCTAAATCGCTAAATAACTCGGAACTTTGCATCCATACATATGTATTGTTGCATTTCATTTAGGTACGATAGAGGAACCACGTGAAGGATGTGACGTTGGAGCCGAGCCAGAAGACGGTGAATGGTGGACACGTCTAGAAGATGGATGGATGGACCCCGATGTGCACGACCGAAGGAAGATGCTCGCTGAGCAACTATCTTTTAACTAACACTGACCTAGTGTTAATCCCAGACAAGTTCCGGTGCATCAATTCCAGTATTTTAATTGCTATACCATTTTATGTTCCTATTATGTATCTGTGCACTTAAGTTTACAGGAGTTGACTGGAATCTTAGTTGCATGATCCCTAGGTTCCCTCAATTGATCTACTAGTGTGTGTAGGTCGTTAGTACCGCCATGCTAAATAGGACTCGGTAGAAGTCGAGTGATTTCCTGTCACTCGCGAGAGTTAGGACCTTTTGGATTATGGAAAAGTTATTGAGGATGAATCAATGTGGAAAGGAAATGGAGACCGGGCGGAGATGAGTTTGGCTAAGGATATGAATTGGATGGAAAGTACGTCTCCGCCTGTGTCGGTTGAGGACCGATCTGTTGTGGCAGTGTTGATCGAGGATTGAACAATACTAACCACATGCCGGAAGTAGGAGGTAGTCGAAACCGGTAAGCTCAGTACCATATGCACACTGGTAGTATGAACTTGATACTGTCTTTCCAGTGGTGCTAGTGGGTAAACTCATGGCTGACCCTTTGTAGGTAACGGTGGGGCTAGCAGTCCCGAGTTGCAGGGCAGTTTAGCTATTCGGTGTGCATATAGGAAACGGTTGACTTGTATAGTCCATCAGGGCTTACACAGGTCGTGTGTGTTAGGTCCACCTTGCAAGGTTTAAAATCGGATCGATTCGCCGTGACTCGCGGATATGAGAGCCTTGATCTCTTTGTCACATCGTAGTAAGAAATTGAAATGAGGATGGAATGATGATGCTATTCTTGGAGGATTAATTTGATATACCATGCTTGTTCTAAATATTCTTGCAAACCTAGTTAATACTTGCTACATTAAACTTGAGTTAAAATCTTGAAAGTAAGGACTCACTTTTAGATGTTTTTTTTTTGCAAAACAAACCCCTCAAGCCAAAAGCTTTGCATGTATAGATTAAGGGCTAAGTATACCCTTAGTCGGGTAAGCCTTGCTGAGTATTAGTATACTCGGCTTTGCTTGTGGCTTTGTTTTTCAGGTGGTACATCGGAGGTTACGGTTGACATCATGTACGGGCTTCATCATGACGTCTGGTTTCGACGCTAGACTATCGTTCGTTTTTCGTCAAACTTGAACTCTGTTGTACTTTTATAAATTCAAACTCGGTTTGTAATAATAACAATCAGTTTCATCCTCTGTACTGTAAAATTTGTGGAATGTTGCATTCTCTGAAATGTTTTGTCGATCCTGTTTCAACTAGTTTAATCGGGATATTACCCGACAGCACTGCCGGATTACTCCGTTTTAAGTGCATGTTAACCCTAGTTGCCGTTTCGGTGATGGTTAGCGCACTTAAGCCGGATTAATTTAGGCGGGGCTGCCACAAAAAGTAACTAGTGAGACAATCTTAAATTTATCTTTATACCTAATTACTTAATTATATACACTATTTAAATTATTTAGAAAGCTAGATAACTAATAATATATTTATTAAAATTAGTAATGATATAAAAAATTAACTTTAACTATTTAATATATTTATTTCATGATTAAAATTATTTTATATGAGTCAAATTAATTATTTATTTAATGATAAAATTATTGACAAAATAAACCGATACTCATGATTGCTTTATGTTTCAAATCGAGAAGGTATCCGGATTCGAATCCGGATTCGAACTATCCGTTTTGTATTCGTATCCGATGAGATCCGCATTCGTATTCGTATCCGGATTAAAATGTGGTAAAATGTGACATTCGGATCCGATTTCATCCGTATCCGATCCGAATCCATCCTTACATAGTTCCAAGGGTATAAAAAAACAAGACAAAGCCATCAGGACATGTGAATACCTTTTTTACCTTATACTAAGAAGATATAGTACGTTCAAGCATACATTTACCACGGCACTAGGTCTTTTTTTTACAGTTAGTAATTGTGGAGATTGTCATATATAATTTTAATTGTTGTAGCGCGAAATAAAGGTGGACCGTAGGATTGAGACTTTTAAGGCGCCGTTTGGAACGGAGTTTTTCCGTAGGAATTTCACAGGAAGCTCATTCCTATGGTTTGCTTAGGTCACATGTCCTTTGGAACGGAGGAACACGGCTGCCCATTCCAGAGGAAAGGATTCGCTTCCTCCACAAAACGCAGGAGATAAAACATCCACGTTTTCGCGGAAGCCCGAGGCAAAGCTATGCGCGCAAGCCAGAAAAGAGCGAGATAAAGAGATTAGATGGCGAAATTGAGCCTCGAGTGTCGGAGGCTGAGAGCAACTGTGCAGTAGGGAAAGCAAATAGTCTTTTATATGAAGATTTAGTCGGTGAACATCAAACATCAATCTTCAGCGGAAAAAGTCTTTTTTGCCTCCCTGAACTTTGGGCCGAGTCCACTTTTCCTCTTTGAACTTTGAAACCGGCCTACCAGCCTCCTCGAACTCCTGAAACCAGTCACACGACCTCCTTGAGCGGGTTTGAGGGCGGTTTTACGATTTTTCTTTTATATTTATTTTAACTAAATCTCTAAAAAATTATAGTAAATCACAAAAAAATTATAAAATAGAAAATCCAAATTTGTTGGACTCCACATGAGTAGATATACGCAGTGAAGATATTATATGGTATATTTTAATACAAATTGTTTGCTATATCTTTAGATATATACTTTTCTAATTTATAGCTACAATTTTCGTCATCCAATTATTGTCAATTTTTTATGGTGGACTAATCATTATATAATTGAGCTGCAGTAAAAATTTTATGATTATTGAATCATGTATGACTGAGTTATAGATTTATCTAGGTTTATCTATAGATTCGTCTAGATTTTTCTATAGATTTATCTAGTTTATATAGATAAATCTATAGATCAGTCAAACATTATTCAATAATTATAAAATTTTTACTACAGCTCAATCATATAATAATTAATCCGCAATAAAAATTTCATCATAATTGGAAAACAAAAACTGTAGCTATAAAATAATTACAGAAAAGTATATATCTAAATATATAACAAAAAATTTGTACTAAAGTATACTATATAACATCTTCACTGTGTATATCTACTCATATTGAATCTAACAAAATTAGATTTTCTATTTTGCGATTTTTTGTGATTTACTATAATTTTTTAAAGATTAATTAAAATAAATATAAAAGAAAAATAGTAAAACCGCCCTCAAACCCGCTTAAGGAGGTCCAGCGACCGGTTTCGAGAGTTCGAGAAGGCTGGTCGGCCGGTTTCAAAGTTGCAGGGAGGAAAAGCGAACTCGGTCCAAAGTTCAGGGAGGCAAAAGAGATTTTTTTCATCTCCAGCAGCGGGAGCAAATAAGCTGTCATTTTGGTAGGCCTTTCAAATCCCCCCCTCCAATCCAATTTGGTGGCTCTCTATTTGGGCAGACTGTTGGAGTGAAGGCCCATATTTAGATGAGTAAAATTTAAATGTGGACTTCCAAATAAATATTTACTCACCTAAATTTAAAAATCATACTAGAATTGCTCTTATAGCTGCCGCACTGCCGACATCAAACATCTTCTCCTTTGGCCCCGAGCTGCAGCCTGTAGCTTGCCCTCCTCTTTTTCATGCTACTTACGGGGATTACATAAGGAGAGATCGAATCGAATAGTATTGGTGAGAAGCAAGAGAAAACAATCCGGAGAAGAACCGATGGAGCGAAGGATGGGTGAGAGGATAAGACCAACCCAACCTATGTTGACATGTGGGGCCCTCGGTCTTGGTGCATCTGAACGCTAGTTTCATCTAATAATACAGAAGAAAACTCGTACTACTTAACCTAAGCGCAGACAAGATCGGTACTAAATAAAGTGAACTTCTACTATAAAAAAATTCCTCCGTTCCAAACACCTTTCATATGAGTTTCCTGTATTTTTCAGTTTCTCTGTTTTGCAACAATGTGTCTTTTCTATTCCTACGTTTCCTACTATTCTTATATTTTGTATTCCTTTATTCCAAATAGGGCCTTTACTATTTTTGAAGTTTTCGTTGATATTTAAAACTTAACATTTTCTTATTTACGAATTAAGAGATTATATGGTTACTAAGAGTTAGGTTATCTAAAAATGGCTACTCGTTTATTACTCCTCCGTGGGAGTACCTTTTAAGAGTGACGGGGATGTTGTATTTGAATTGTCTTTTTCTATACTATACACGTAAAGAATATTTGAAAACATGAATGGTACATAGTTTGAAACACCGAGGCGAGCGCGAAGCAGCAATTGATATACGAAAACTGACAGAAGCCCGCCTGTCAGACACGCAACGTTCTTCTTCGAGTAGCACGTGCTACTACAAGAATTAATCTGGGCGGGGGTGCGATGGGCCAGGCTGAGGGCAAGTGGGCCACCAGCAGCGTCATCGCCGGCTTAGTGCTTATCCCTTCTCTGATTAGAAATATTTCCCATCTCTCTCTCTGCTGCCTCCATATTCCCATCCTTTTTTTTTTCCTTGACTGTCGACAGTCAACTCCTTTGGATGAGCGATTAAAGATGATTTGACAAGACGACATGGTTAAACATCAGGTCAGTCTCGATTTTATTTTTTATTATACAGTTACTGATGGTGAAAATTTGGTAATTGTGCTGGCTAGATTTCATGACGACGTATCTCCTTTCACATATCATAAAGCTCCCCCTCCACTTTTCCCATGATAACCTTACCATATCAACAAATTTGCCGATGTCGCGTGACATTTAATACTTGCGAAGCCCACTAGTGTAACCTAGGTATAGTTATATTTTTGTAACAAATCTCATGTCAATTTATTAGTATGTTTTCACGACACGAGAGGACTGCGATGTTTGGTTTTCTTAGAGGCAGGAATTCGAAAATTTGACAAACGAGGCGGTACAAATACACAACCCAGGAACGAAATTATTAGCGGGCCTGCGAACTCGGGCCCAAACACACGTACGCGTGGGCCGGACACCGCGCGTGCCCTGTCGTTCCCGCCGCGCGCGGCCACATCTCTCTCCCGTCCCGTTCCGACCGGGACTCGTTCGTTCTGTCCTCGGGCGCGTCGTACCCTGCCTCTGCTGGCCGCCACTGGTGCGAGTCGCAGTCGGACACGGCGCCGCGCACGCCGGCGCGAGAGCTCATAAATGAACGAGGCGGCAGCGATCAAGCCCCCCGATCGATTACATTTTTTGCTTGCAATTTGGAATTTGCAAAGCTAGGCCCACCTGCGATCGCCGGCAATGCCGCTGCAGGGTCCGCTCACGAAGGTCCACGCGGCCGCGAGCGACGACGCCGCCGTCCACGGCCAACCCCCGGCGCCGGCGGTGATGGACGGCCGCGGCAAGGAGCGGAAGCGGAGGAAGCACGAGGACGCGGCTGCAGGTGCCGGAGTGGCGGCGACCGCGGCGCGGCCGTCCGAGATCGACGACGGGGGCGACACGGGCGGAGCGCGCCGCCACCAGCACCGTCGGCCGCGCGCGCCGGCGTCGGAGGGGGCGGAATCGGGCTCCGGGAAGCACGGCCACGGAGCCACCATCGTCATCGGCGGAAGGCCCAGGCATCAGGCTGCTGCTGCTGCTGCCGGCAGCTATGCCACGGGAGGCGGCAGCTCCTACTACGCCGTCGCTCACGCGGCAAGCGCGCCGAGCTCCTTGCCGCGGCTTCTCCGGGAACCACCTGACGCCTCGCCGTCGCCGCGCCAGCACAAGACGGCCAAGCCCCACTCGGCCGCCACGGGCGGCGGCGTTCCCGCATGAGCTTCCAGCCGGTACGAGTCGCTGACGATCACGGCGAGACCCAACGGCATCGTCATCGGCGGCAGGCACGGACACCACCAGGCTGTCGCCGCCGGCTCGTCGATCCGGGAGCCGGCCGCCGCGCCGCATCACCACGTTCCCAAGCCGCCGCCCAAGGCTCGCGGGGCGCCCTCGCCCTCCGCCTCCGCCTCGGCGGCGCAGCGGAAGGCCGGCGACCCCGAGCTCTGCTGCCGCCTGGGCGTCGACGCGGCCGTGGTGATGAGCAAGGCCGCGCTACAAGAGGAGGTGGACGCGTTCGCCGGCGTGAGCCACCAGAGGCAGCAGCAGCCGGCCGTGGAAGCCGTGGAGACTAAGAAATTCTCCTTCTGGCTCACCGACGAGGAGCGGGACGCCGACGTGGCGGCGGTTTACGAGAAGTTGGAGAAGGCCCGGACGGCGGCGGCCGCCGAGAAACGGCGCCGGCACTGATTGTTCTTGCGTGCGTTAGGTAACACTGCATTCTGATCCGTGAATCGCTTGAATTTCATCAGAAAACTCAAAAATTGTACAGAACTTGTCTTCGTATACGCTTGTCTGCTTCTTGTACGATTGCGTGTTTAAAATGCCGATATTTCAGTTCGATCGAGCCGAGATTGGATTGGAGATTTGCAGGGGATGGTGTTTGTGTTTCCCCAAAATCCAAGAAGGTCTCTCCTTCTGCGAACACAACAGGATCCAAGTTTCACAACCAATACACGAGGAAGTTGGGATCAGCGTCCACCGCCCACGCCTCAAGGCCGCCGGCGAGATCGCTGGCGTACAGGAAGCCGTGCTCTCGGAGGACGCTGGACGGCGGCCTGGGAGCCGTTGCCACGCCGGCTGACGACGTACGGAGGGCGCCGCCGCCTACCGCGCGAGGGCGACGACGCCTCCGCCGCTTCGTCCAGAGCGGCCCAGAGCAGCGGCAGCTTCTCCTCCAGGTCCGGGAGCGGGACGTTCAGGGACCCGGGTATGGAGGCGACCTGGAAGTGGTGCGCGCCGGCCGGACGGCGGGCAACAGGTGGGGCTCGCCGCGGTCGCGCAGCCGCTTGTACTCTCGGCAGGCAGGTGACCCTGGCGTTCTCCGGGAGCAGGTTCAGGCTTGGCGCCGGCTGCACATCAAACACATCAAAAGGGTCTGTTAAGGAAACCAGAATCATTTTAATTTTGGTAATGAAAAGGAATGTACCTTACTAGAACCTGAAGATTTTGTGAAGCTGTCGTAGTCAAACGTCATGAAAACATGTTGAGTGAAAGAAGGGTTTTCTCCACAAACCGCGCAAATTGATGACTTTCGACGGATCTTGATCCTCAGAAACGCATAGAACAATGAACGATCTCTTTTATTACTAGTAAAACAGAAGAAATGATAGATCCAATGAACGATCTCTTTTACTAGTAAAAATAGCAAATTGATAAAAGCTTTAAGTTTGCTCTCAAAATTAACTGCCACCACTATATTATTAGCATAAGGAAATGGGTCCTGGAGGTTGAACGGGGCACACAGTTTGGTTAATGGTTACTAGTACGTCACAACCTACTTGTGCACAGAAGTGACATACAGCCTTAAAACGGGAGGACAGTGCATCGAGGAGTAGCATTCTTCCACAAAGGGGTTCACCTACGCCAAACTGCAACTTTTATGACCTCTAGAGCTTGTAGACAGCCAATTACTCCTGGAACTGGTCAACAAAGGGCAAATATTATTAGATCATGCAAAAGGAGTGTGTGGCATATGGACTATTCAGTGATAGTGAAATCAAGGTATGTTGAGCAGAATATGAGTACAATGTACATTCAACGGAAAAAGCTCCCAAATTTTTTCTAGCGCTACAGTAACTTTGAGTGTTTGGCTGCTAATTAGAAGTATTAAATGTGAATAACTAACAAAAATCATTCCACAATCTCCAGGTAAAATTATGAGACGAATCTTTTAAGCATAATTGGACCATAATTAGATAATATCATGCTACAGTAAATAATTTCTCTTGACAGATTAATTAGGCTTAATAGATTCGTGTCGTGATTTTCCGTCCATTCATATAATTAGTTTTAAAATTAGATTATGTTAGTTGAAAATTTCTCCTCAAAAAAATGTTAGTTGAAAATTGTTACAGTGAGTTTCGTCCAAAATTTTTCATGATCTAAACACGGATGACTGTGCCACCAAATTGCAAACCGAGTACTTTAAATATATTGCTGATTCTGTGCTACTGAATTATCGCCCAATTTGCAGCATTGGGAATGAGCGAGGCGCTATTACTGCTGATACTGAGAAATAAGGTGAATCTTGTTGGTTGCTTGGTAGGTAGGTAGGTAGGTATGAGGAGCGGTTTTCGAAACTGAACATGAAACCTCAAATCTACATACCCTTTCTGTCTGAGACTCCGAGTGTTCTGTCTGAAACTCCCAGGACACCATTGTCAGAACAACCCTGGCATCCTGTTGACGCTGATGGATTTGGAAAAAGACACCGGTAGCATGGGTTTCCATTGTGATTATAAACAGTCAGCTGCTAGAAGTTAAAGTTTGAAGGGTGTCACTAGAGTTATGTCAGGAACTCTTGAGGTGAATCACGTCATTTCTGCCAACAAACGGCATTACCTGGCCTTCTAAACCGAATGCGGAACCAGATACGAGTGTCTGAAATGGCAAAAAACAACAAGTCTGTCACTGGAAAACTATCTCGAGTAATGTTGACATAAAAGAATATCACTAAGTGATTTAGCAGTTAAAATTACAATTTTTTTCCTTGAGGGGAGAAAATGTGGATATCAGTTTGCGGAATATATATATATATATCCATCAATTAACCGACAAACAGCGGCGGATCTACAGGAGGGGCTGGGGGGCTCCAGCCCCCTAAGAGCAACTAATCACACTTAAAATACTGTAGCAAAAATTTTAAATCACCATTAAATCTTCATGCAAATTAACAACTCCATTGATTCAGCCCCCCTTGTCCCCCATCCTACCTCCGCCACTGCCGACAAAAGAAAGCTCTATATCATTGTCACCTTGTTGAGAAGGACGCTGCAATCACTGAGCATGTACCGAATAGTAACGCTGGCTTTTGAAGAAATAGGAGGGGAGGGCCCCTACTGATTAATGATATTAAAGAAAGAAAAAAAAACAAAGTCCAGTACAATTAGGAAACAAAGAAAGAAACAAAAAAAATATAGGAGATTACATGAGGGCTTCTAGCCATGAAGACAAGGGATTTATTCCTATTCTTTGCTCTTAGGATAACTAAGACAAATTCTCTGACGAAGTGTTGAAAGCATGCAGCTGTTGATCCTAAGAGCATGCAGCTCTTAGGATTTATTTTGAATATCTTTGAAAATGAAATCATTCCGCTACATCCAAATACACCAGCTCATGACAATGATACTATCCATGAAAAAAGGAAGCGCCAGCTGCAATTTCAAATTCTCAAGGGTGGTGAATGGCGTCAGAACCCACCACAAGGCCAATAGTGGACCAACAAGCTTGGGCAAAGTTGCAATGAATAAAAAGGTGAGCTAGTGATTCCTCCATCATTTGACTGCAACAAACACAGTTGTAAGATGGGAGTTCCAAATTTTTCCTTCTTAATAAATTCCTGGTGGAAAGCCTGTCCTTAAGAAGCCAAAAAAAGGCCTTACGTTTATTTTAGCAAGTTGATTTCCATAACCACTTAAAGCAATGATGAATTCCAGTAGTGTTGAAAACATACTCTAAACAACACCCAAAAGCAATGATGAATTGAACTCTCATTTCAGGCCTTCACATTCTGAAGGATACTGTTTCACAATGTCCAAAGCAACTTTGGGCTTCAGTTTGAGATGATACTCCAACACATTGACAGAGGAATTGATCCTGATTTTTAGAAAAGAGAACAATATCGATCAGTACTTTGAATTGATGACACATAAATGTTACAAATTTGGATACAGGAATAACATCAGTAGCCTTCACGCATGACACAGATTCTCTCTCAGAATGACAGTATCGCAAGCTGCTGCTGCTGCTGATTTTTTATAAGTAGATGTTACATCGAATATTCGGATGTTAATTCGAATGTTCGGATGCCAACTTAATATAAAACTAATTGTGTTAGAAAATAGGTTTATTTCCTGTTTAGCTTCCCTGTGGGCCTCCCTAGGATTGATCTGGCGCACCTCTATGGTTGCAGCCGTGATCTCCAAGGACTCTCACGCAAGGCAAGTCTCCACGTGATTATCTTCAGGATTCTTGTTGCTATAAACCTGGATACTCACGTGGCTGCCTATATATATGTACTGTATTCCTCTTCGTGAAATACAAGCCACATATTACGCGTGATATCTTCGCTATCATGGTATCAAGAGACGGTTACGATCTGTGACCTCTCGCTTCCGCTCCAACCCTAGCCGCCGCCACCAGGCCGTCGCTATGGCGCTTCCTCCACCGGCCGCCGACCCGCCAGGAGCGGCACCATCACCATGTGGCCCGGCCCTCAGCAACAACAGAAGGCCGGCAAGCAGCCTCCTCAGGCGCAGGCTAGCGCCTCCGGTTTCTCTCAGCAGCAGCATGCCTTGATGGCTGCTACTGCCCCCCTACGGAGCTCCCCTGCTCTACCAGCTGCCCTACATGCCGCAGGGACAGGCCCTACAGCAGCCGCAGCTGCCCCTGCAGCATCAGCAGCACCTGCAACTGCTGCCGCCACTTCCAGCGCAAATGCAGCAGCAGCAGGCACCGCAGACGCCAAGCGCCGCCTCCTGGAGTCCTTGGGGCGCCTCGTGGGACCAACAGGCACTCGCCAACTCCTTCAACACCATGACCCTCCAGCAGCCGCCATCCACCTCTGAGTAGGTCATGGATTCAGGTGCCTCAAACCACATGACGCCCGATGCCGGTAACATATCCTTATTCCGTCCTCCCTGTTCGTCATATCCTTCATCTGTCATTGTTGGCAATGGCTCTACTCTTCCAGTAACTTCAATTGGTCATACTGTCTTACCTGGTGCTTTGCATCTTAATAATGTTCTTGTTGCTCCTCACATTATTAAGAACCTCATCTCTGTTCGACAGTTTACCATTGATAATCGCTGCTCAGTTGAGTTTGACCCCTTTGGCCTCTCTGTGAAGGATCTTCGTTCCAGGAACGTGATCGCCAGGTGCAATAGTGCAGGCCCTCTCTACCACCTACACTTCCCGGAGTCGCCGTCATCCACCTTTGTCGCCACTGCTGTTCTCGCCCCAGCCGATCTATGGCATCGTCGCCTCGGCCACCCCGGTCATGAGGCCCTCTCTAGGCTTGCTAGCTGTTCCAGCATTCGATGTAACAAAACTAGCATTCATACTCTCTGTCATGCATGTCAACTGGGTCGTCATATTCGTTTGCCTTTCCCTAGTTCATCGTCTCGAGCTATCAAGAATTTTGATTTAATCCATTGTGACCTTTGGACATCGCCTGTGACTAGCATATCCGGTTACAAATACTATCTTGTAATTCTTGATGACTACTCTCACTTTCTTTGGACGTTTCCACTTCGTCTAAAATCTGAGACGTTCTCTACATTGGCTAATTTTTTCTCTTATGTCTCCACCCAGTTTGGCTGCCCTGTCAAGAGCGTTCAGTGCGACAATGGACGCGAATTCGACAACTCGTCTACTCGCGCCTTCTTCCTCACCCATGGCGTCCTTCTCAGGATGTCATACCCCTACACCTCCTCCCAAAACGGCCGCGCAGAGCGAATGATCCGCACCACAAACAACGTCATTCCCTGCCTCCTGCTTCAGGCTAGTCTTCCTCCTCGCTATTGGGTCGAGGCCCTTCATGCCGCCACATACCTTGTCAATTGACTCCCCACCAAAGCTCTTGCTTCTGGCACCCCACACCTTGCTCTGTTTGGCACCCCTCCTGATTACCATCATCTACGTGTTTTTGGGTGCGCCTGTTACCCGAATCTTTCGGCAACAGCGCTCCACAAACTCTCCCCTCACTCAACTAGATGCGTTTTTCTGGGATATTCTGCCAATCATAAGGGTTACCGGTGTCTTGATCTTGCCACTAACAAGATCTATATCTCGCGTCATGTGGTGTTTGATGAGGAGTCCTTCCCCTACGCAGCACAGTCCTCCCCGCTTCGATCTACTGACTTTGAATTTTTGGATGAGTTCCCGGTTCAGGTCAGTCCAGTCGGACTCCCTGTCCCTCGTGTTGCAGGTTCATCGTCCCTCCCTACTGGGTCCTCGTGCGGCCCTGGTTGGATCTCTGCGGACCCATCAGAGCCGACGCTACCGTCTTCTGAGTCCCCTTGCGGCTCTGGTGGTCTGCTTCAGGCGCCTTGCAGGACTTCACCAGCGGCCCTGACGTCGCCCTCGCCTGCGGCCACGGCGCCGCCCTCGACCGCGCCACGCGCGGCCACGGCGTCGCCCTCGCCAGCGGCCCCGATGTCGCCCTCGCCTGCGGCCATGGCGCCACACTCGACCGCACCACGCGCGGCCACGACGTCACCCTCGACCGCACCACGCGCGGCCACGCCGGCCATGGCGTCGCCCTCGCCAGCGGCCCCGACGTCATCCTCGCCTACGGCCACGGCGCCGCCCTCGACCGCGCCACGCGCGGCCACGGCGTCGCCTTTGTCCTCGGCCACAGCATCGCCCTCGACCGCACCACGCGCGGCCACGCCGGCCATGGCGTCGACCTCGCCCGCGGCCCCGGCGGCTCCTGTGTGTTCCGCGCCGCTGGTTTATCGTCGACGGCCCGTTCACGGCCCGATCACCGCCTCCGGTCGCCGCCCCACGTTCGTCCGAGTGCCGGTTCATGCACCCAGCCCTGTCGGACCACCCCGCCCTCTACCTCCACGTGCAGAGCCCATCCAGCCGGTAGTCAACCGGCACTCGATGGTCACACGCGGTAAAGACGGCTTCCGCCAGCCGTACATTGGTCTTCACAGCGTCCAGCTATCACCGATCCCGAAGACATTCCGCAGTGCTTTGGCTGATCCTCATTGGCGCGCCGCCATGGAAGAAGAGTATTCTGCGTTACTCTCCAACAACACATGGGATTTGATTCCTCGTCCTCCTGGCGCCAATGTAGTTACCGGCAAATGGATCTTTCGGCATAAGTACCTTGCAGATGGCAGTCTTGATTGTTACAAGGCTCGTTGGGTACTTCGAGGTTTCACTCAACGTCCCGGAGTTGACTATGATGAAACCTTCAGTCCAGTCGTGAAGCCAGCTACTATACGGACAGTCCTTTCTCTGGCACTATGTCGGAATTGGCCTGTTCATCAGCTCGACGTCAAGAATGCTTTTCTCCATGGGACTTTGTCAGAAATGGTTTATTGCTCTCAGCCCTCCGGGTTTGTTGATTCAGCTCACCCAGACTTTGTTTGCCGCTTAAACAAGTCTCTTTATGGATTAAAACAGGCGCCTAGGGCCTGGTACAGCCGTTTTGCATCTCATCTGCTCAAGTTGGGTTTCGTAGAAGCCAAATCAGACACGTCCTTATTCATATACAGGCAAGGTCAGAACACTGTGTACCTGCTCCTCTACGTTGATGACATTGTGCTTACAGCCTCCAGCAGTGCGCTTCTCCGTCACACTATTGTGGCTCTGCAGCAAGAATTCTCTATGAAGGATTTGGGTCCCCTGCATCACTTCCTGGGAATTTCTGTTGCCCAGCATTCGGATGGCTTGTTCATGTCTCAACGGCAGTACACCCTGGATATTCTTGAGCGAGCTGGAATGACAGACTGCAAGTCATGTAGCACTCCTGTTGACACTCAGGCCAAAGTTTCTACTGCGGATGGTCCTCCTGTTAGTGATGCTACTAATTATAGAAGTCTCACTGGTGCGTTACAGTATCTTACTTTCACTTGGCCAGACATCACCTATGCTGTTCAGCAAGTTTGTTTGCACATGCATGATCCGAGGGAGCCTCACCTCTCTGCGGTTAAGCGCATTCTACGCTACCTGCGTGGTACGCTTGACCATGGTCTTCTTCTTCGGCATGGTGCTGCTTCTGAGTTGACTGTTTATACTGATGCTGACTGGGCCGGATGTCCTGATACTCGAAAGTCGACCTCCGGATACGCTGTCTTCCTTGGGGACAATCTGGTTTCATGGTCCTCTAAACGCCAGAACACAGTGTCGAGGTCAAGCGCAGAGGCTGAATATAGGGCGGTTGCTAATGGTGTTGCTGAAGCCTGCTGGTTGCGCCAACTTCTTCATGAGCTACATCATCCGTTGCAGAAGAGCACTCTGGTGTATTGTGACAATGTGAGTGCTGTTTATTTGTCTTCCAATCCAGTTCAGCATCAACGAACGAAGCATGTTGAGATTGACCTCCACTTCGTGCGCGAGCGGGTATCTACTGGTGATGTTCGTGTTCTTCATGTTCTAACGACGTCACAGTTTGCCGACATCTTCACCAAAGGTCTTCCAACTTCGGTGTTTGCTGAATTTCATTCCAGTTTGAACGTCGTGTCTTCCGATGCTCCAACTGGGGGGGGGGGTTAGAAAATAGGTTTATTTCCTGTTTAGCTTCCCTGTGGGCCTCCCTAGGATTGATCTGGCGCACCTCTATGGTTGCAGCCGTGATCTCCAAGGACTCTCACGCAAGTCAAGTCTCCACGTGATTATCTTCAGGATTCTTGTTGCTATAAACCTGGATACTCACATGGCTGCCTATATATATGTACTGTATTCCTCTTCGTGAAATACAAGCCACATATTACGCGTGATATCTTCGCTATCAAATTGCATAAAATGCAATTAGAGCTCTAGACAAATCTATTAAGTATAATTAATGTATGATTAGTGGATCATTGCTGTAGCAATTAGTTGTCAAATTATGGACTAATTAGGTTTAATAGATTGGTCTCGTAATTAAGACACGACTTATGAAATTAGTTTTGTAATAAGTCTATGTTTAGTGCTCCTAATTGGTGATTAAACATGCGATGTGACGGGACTTATGACTTAAATTAAAAAAACAAACCTGGCCTACCCTATCGGGCATTGCTGCCATGCCTACCCCGCTGCTCACCGACGGTCGGCACACTACCCCGCTGCTCGCAAAAGCTTAGGAACAGGTTGGGGTGAGGGATAGAAGGGGTAGGGGTATTTTTATCTTTTCAGCATATTATCAAGGGTTTTCTCATTTTTAAAATTTGTTAAATTCTTAGTATAGCTAGCGGTGTCAAAAGTCAAAATTAGGGGCAAACGGAGGTTTCGTTTCTAAACAGTAAGAGTAAAAATACAAAGTGAAAGAAAGTGGGGTAAAACACAATTGAGGTTCAAAATAGGTGCAAGGACACAATAGTTCCTTTAATATTCTATGGATCTGCACTCTGTTGTCAATAACGAAGGGCCTCTTTAGCAGGGCTCCAGCTCCAACTTCAAAATCAGCTCCAGCTAGAGCTCTGCCAAACGGGGTGCTCCATTAGCAGCTCCACCAACACCAAACTGAGAGAGTTGGAGCTCTTTTTGGAGGTGTTCCAGTGGAGCTCCGGCTCCGGTTTTGGAGGAGCCCTCCCAAACGGGGCCGAGCTAGATGATGCGGCTGCTGCTAGATCGGTGGAATGCAGAGGGAGTGATATGCGCGTGGTGTGTGTCGCCGGATTCCGTCATGGTCGTCCGTCCGTCCGATTGTACGGTGTACTACAGTACAGCACAGCTATGATGCGGCTTGGGGTGTGTGTACCAAAAGGCAGGGTTGAAACAAAAGCACTTTTTTTTTGGTTTCTTTGGGATCGATCATCATCGATGTGCTGCAGCTATCAACAATTATCATCATGCAGCTAAGCATATTAATTATGCATGCCAATTCCGATAATTGCTTTAATTTGTTTCTGTTTGAACCTACTCGTTGTATCTTCATCTATCGTCTCTGACGAAACTGACTAGATAGAGGTCCTTCATTCAGGTTCAGGATCAGAGGTTGTTATTGTCCTTCCATCAGGAAAGAAAAACCCACCAGTAATAATGTTAGCCGGCCGATCGAAATTAAAGCTCCGGGGTGAGCTTACTGGTGTGTGATGCTGTATTAATTATTCCTTTTGCTTCTTAAAGAGAAAGGAGATTCATCATGCATGTTACTATATATCCTGCAAGAATATCAGTTTCATACTGACAAATATCTGTATCAGCTGGCTGTTCCTTTTCGATCTGATAAATCGATAGACTATGATGACTTGGTGTCTTGATGTGAGCTGTGACTCTCCAGTCCATCATCCAAGGATATATGTAGATGAAAAAAAAAAGAAAACCAAATAAGAAAAAAGTTCAGGTCCATCCTGATCCAACTGTACATTTGTCCAATCTATATATACATACACTCTTTTTTTTCCTCGCTTTTTATTGATTCCTTCCTGGAAAGCTTTCAGCACATGAGCAATGTTCCCCAAAAGAACCAAAGAACATACATATGACCAGTTAAACCCAGGTGCCATCTGTCTACTACAGTACTAATTAAACCCTAGCTCAAGGAAAGCATCTTCACGCCCTGCCCATGATGCCACCTTTATTCCTTCTACTTAATTACATGCACGGAATTGAATTAATTCATCTCACCAATTAAGTTACTACTAATAGTAATTGATTACATAATTAACCATGGCCTGCATCAGGCGTACGTTAATAATCGATCAGCTTGGTTTGACCATGCATTGCACACTGCAGGCGATTAACTGTTGATTGGTAGCAGAAGTTAAGGCCGGGATGATGGATCAATCAGATCAATCAGGCGCCCCTCTCGAGCATCTCGCAGAAGCGCTTGAAGGAGTCGAGCTTCTGCAGCTTGAGCTGGCGGTGGATGCGGCGGATGAAGACGTCGGCGACGTGGTCGATCTCGTCCTCGAGCCGGAACTCGGCGCCCCCGCCGGCGGCCTCACGCTCCCGGTCCCGGGCGTCGCGCATGACGTCGATGACCGACCCCGGCGCGCTCACCAGCTCGTCCTCCTCCTCGTCCTCCTCCGCGAACAGCGAGTGGGACAGGTAGTCGTCGCTGTCCTCCTGCTCCCGCGCCGACGCCGCCTCCACCTCGTGCGCGCCGAGCTCCGCGGAGAAGCTGTAGCTCGGCGCGGAGTACAGCACGATGGCTTTATTCTTGCCGCCGCCGTCGCCGTTGACGAGCAGATCCTGCTTGCCCGTCTGCTGCTGCTCCTCCTGCTGGCCCATGATGGCGTGGATCTTGTGGTTGATGGCGGCCATGAGCAGCTTCTTGTTGCGCAGGATGCCGAAGATGAGGAGGCGCGTCTTGAGGGCGCTGGTCTTGACGCGCACCGCCGTGGACTTGGCCTTCACCGCCGCCACGACCGCCGACACCATCTGCTTGAAGAAGGACGACGCCTTCGTCTTCATCTTGTTGGAGTTAGTTGCAGCTAGCTTATCGAGCGAGCGCAACAATAATTGATCGATCGAGCCGGGCCTTCGAGGAGAGTTCTTGCTTGTGGTGCTCTGTGGGAGCAGTAACTGTAGTAGGTGAGTGTTGCTGGATGGTTGGGCATGGAGTTTGGCCCGTGGGGCGCCAGGGGTTTATATAGGCCGGCCACAGGCTAAGAGAAGGGTGGCCTGGTGGTGGTGGCCGGCCGGTCAGGAGGAGGAGGTCACCACCAAGGCACCAAGTGGGGGGTTGCGTTGCATGTGCAGCTCGTAGCTAGAAGCTTCATCGTCACACTAGAAACGAAAGCGCGCGGCAGGCTGCCGTGTTTGAAAAATTTCGAAGAAATTTACTGCAGCAATTTTTAACTGATAATTAATTAGAAGAACTAAATATAATAATTACAAAATTAATTATATGAATGAACGGAAAATTATGAGACGAATATATTAAACCTAATTAATAAGTCATTAGAGATTGTTTACTGTAGCACGACATTGTCTAACTATGATCTAATTAGACTTAAAAGATTCGTGTCGCAATTTCACCCGGATTGTAGAATGAGTTTTGTTAATTGTCCTTATTTAATACTGAGAACTAAACGAGAGGCCACGCGGCTAAGGAAACGCAACACGGGCAAATCGAGGAAAGGCGCGCTGGCAAGAACTCGAAAGCAAAAGCGGGCGTTACTAAAGGCGGTGGTGGGCACGACGCATGCTTGCAGGCCTAGAGAAAAAAGCATGGATGCGTGGTGGCTGCACGCTGTTGTGTTGTGAGAAAATATTTGAACGATTTTTTCAAATAAAAAATGATATTTGAACGGCCTGATACTGCCGGCCGGCCGGCTGGCCGGCGGCGGCGCTGGCTCGTGCGCAACAGTTGGCTGGCTAAAGCGGCCAAGAGCATGCTCCCTCCGTTTTAAATTAGGCTGTCTTTAGTTCGCGAAAAAGTTTGAATTTTAGTACCGTAGCACATTTTGCTGTTATTTGATAATTAATATCCAATTATAGATTAGTTAGATTTAAAAGATTCATCTCGTATGAAATAATTATACTGTGTAATTAGTTATTTTTAACTGCATTTAATGCTCCATGCATGTGTCTAAATATTCGATGTGAAGAGTACTGTAGAAAATTTTGTGAGAACTAAACAGGGCCTTAATATGTCGTTGGACTTTTTAAATTTGGCCACTCGTCTCATTCAAAAAAATTGTGCAAACATAATTAAATTTAAGTCATTTTTGAAGAACATATATTGATAAAACAAACCACAGTAAAAGAAGTAATATTTTGCATAAATTTTTGAATAAGATGAGTGGTCAAATTTGAAGTTAAAAACCTCAAACGAACTATAATTTAGAACGGAGGGAGTATTTTCTAATTTTTCTTCCCGTTCTCATGTTGGGTTTGTATTTTTATGCAGCCTCATCTGATCTAGTCCTTACTATGATCAATGCAAATCCCGCCGCAAGCAGGGCTGCTTTCTTGCTTCCTACTTTTTACATGCTGCGTGATGATGGTGAATTCCTTTGCATTGTTGGCAAGAAGGAAGGAGAAAACGTAATCTTTCGTCTTAATTAGTGCGACTTCAGAGCCGATTGATGAGCAGACAATGCCTACCTCACTTCAGTTGAAAACAGCGAACTGAATGTTCTACCGAGATGGAGACGGCGCCATCCTGCATTTAGAAAAGTGCAGTGAAACACATCAGAAATAACCGCAGGTGAAATGAACCGGTGACTTATCTAAGATCACTTGCCCTTTGATCTTGCGGGGTAAAAAAATAAAAGTAGAAGGGCTACGACCCATCCACACACCCTGTAGGTGCCGGCGCCACTGCACGCACGCAGAGGGAAAGCCTTCGCCGCTAAGGCTCCTGCCCGCCAGCCGGTCCGCAGCTCAGAACAGAAGAAGAAAAGCCCCACGCAGCCCCCGCCCATGGTCACGCGCGCACGCAGCCGCCTCTTTTCCCAACTCCGCCGCGGCCATTTGGGCATCCCGGAGCAGGGAAAAAGGCCATGTGGGGGCGCACTGCGCCGGCCCGAGATTTTTTTGCCCTTGCCTGGACCAGGAATAAAGCGATCCATCAGCCTACCCGTGTGAGCGTAGATGCTGCGAATCTTTGGGTTACTACATGTGAATTGTGAACTTGCTTGCTAACCAAGTGAAAAATACAAAAAAAATGTTACTAATTATTGCATGCAACAATATATAGGCTACATTTAGTATTTATTGTTATTTCACTTATATATTATTACATTTACAAAAAAATGTTACTAACCGAGATGAAATTGTTCTAGCGAATCATTTCTCGGAGACTGGGGAAACACATGGAAACAGGAAACAAAATTCGCGGCCGCTGCACATGTCAGTTTTTTAGGGCATCCAAAGGCGTGATGGGTTTCCTGCATCAACGTTGAGCCAGGCCCGTGATGTGCAGTTTGGGCGTGTTTGGCAGCACAACTGCAATTGGTTGCCTGGTCTGCATCCAGGGCCTGGCTCCCGTCATGCAATTTTTACCCCATCCGCCTGCATCTGGAGAAACGTCCGCGGACTCCATTTTTTTGGGAGCCAGGCTCGTGAGATGCAAAGCCGGGCGATGGCTAGCTGTTTTCTGTATAGCAGATGCAAGTTTTCATATCAAATGCAAGCAACCAAACAAGATATGTCTTCATCCTAACTTAGTATATGCTGGCAACCAAACAATGAGGTGTTGCATGACTTGAGCCTGTCCCAGAGCAGCCTGGATGCTAGATCTGAGCCAGGCTCGGCACAGCAACGAACCAAACACGCCCTTTCAATTTGTTTGGTTACGGAGCGACCACAGGGCTTTTTTTTCCCGCGTCGTCCCCCACGCAGACGACTGGGGGGCGCAACCCTGCACCGCCGCTGCCCCCCTCCCTCCACCTCGCCGCCGCGGGAGGCGGTCCGCGCGGAAGCTCGTGTGCGCCCCCCAATGAAGGCGGCAGCGAGGCCTTTCGCCAGGAGGGACGCGGGCTCCCGATGCTTGCGCAGGAAGGGAGCTCGGCCGGCCATGGTGAGGTCGTCGCTGTCTAGCGCGGCGAGGCACGGTGGGGCTATGGACGAGGAGCTGCGGAGGTGGAGGGGGCAGGAGTTCGGCGGCGGCCCTCCCCGAGCAGCGGCGGCGACGAGACCTAATGCATGGCGGCGGCGCCGGGTTTCGTCGGTGGGGGAGGCTCGGGGTGCTAGATCCGCAGCCCAGGTGGGCTGATCTAGTGCCCCTGAGCCTCAATCTGCGCGCGCTGACGGTGCGGTGGCCGCGATGGTGGCTGGCGGCTCCCTGTGCTGTGGTGCGTGCCGTTCGTGTGGCATGGCGGCGGTGCGGCGGACGGCGGTGAAGGCGGAGGAGGTTCCTCTTCCTGTCTTCGGTTGGAGCTTGTGGCTCCGCCATGGTGGTGGGGCCGGGGTGGTCTGTACTACGCGGCGGGGCACCATGGAGGTGTTGCGGGGCGTGCCGGGCCATCACTCCGGCGTATGCTTCGTGGCTGTGGAGAAGGTCTGTCTGTCGCAAGTGTCGCCCGCTGGCTCGCTGCCGCGGCTCGTTAGCGCGGGGGTGGGCTGTGTTTGTTCAACAGGTAGGGGGTTGCTTCAGGAGAAAGCTTTGGTGACGGTGCCCTCAGGCGTCGTTCTCCCCGTTGGGGGCGCCATTGTGGAGCCGCTCTACCTGTTGCATGAGAGGTCTCTAGGTAAAAATCTTGTCCACTCGTGGACGAGTGTTGGTGGCTCCATTGGCGTCGTGCCCTTCTTGGAGGCGTCGCTTCTTGAGAACGGGTTTAGCTTGCGGCAGTGTTGTTGCCAATGGTGAGGGAAGATGGCCTTGGGTGGGGGTGCCCCGTTGGGTGGTGGTGGCTCGTTCGTGGCTGTGTTTGGAGGTGCTGAGGGCTCATGGTGTCTGTTAATTTTGGGTCGGCAATTGTGGTGCGGTGGTGATCCCGATGGTGGCAAGGTTAATCTTTAAACCATGGTGGCTTAACAAGTCTTGGCGAAGCAGTGGCCAGCGGCGGAGTGTTGCATTAATGTGGTTTTGCTTATGTGTTGTGAGGCGGTGGATGTGGTGAGGCCCCCACGCGGTTGAGGTGTATTCGATGGTCAAGATTTGGTTTTGCTTCGCGGTGGCAGCTGGGGGATCGACGACTATGTGCGTGCGGCATGAGGAGGACAGTGCCATGGTGGAGGAGCTGTGGTTTCTTTCTAGGCTTGCAGCGGGCTGCGCCAGGTTGGCATGGAACAGTGTTGAATGACGGCGCTTGCTTTGGTGGTCTCTTGTGGGTTCCTCTCCCACGGTGTGGTGGTATGGCATCATGTTGGTTTTTCCTCGGTTTTCCCTAATTAACTGAGCATTGTATGGTTTGGCCTCGTTTCCCTTAATATGAGGCACTTTCTTCTTATATGATGTGGCAGTGCTCCTGCCTTTGATTTTAAAAAAAAGTTTGTTTGGTCACATGCACGAGGTAGTGAGCCTAGATCTGCAAAAGATGCTCACGGGCCTCGCTCTGGAGGAACGCAAAAATCGGCCATAGCAAGCAAGCGTAGCTGGAGCGGTGCAGGATGAACGCTCGGTACGGTCTGCGCGCAGACAGATAAAATGCAGTAACGAACATGGCACCATTTATGCCATTTCGAGTGATTTTGGTGATCGTATGACAACGCAATCAATGTGACTAATGGTTTTGTTGAGTGAACATTTGTAGATCCCAGGGATGATATAAAAAGGCCATACAAACAAATATACGAAGAAAGAACTCAAAAAAACGCTGAATTGGACGAGTTCTACTGAAATCAGTAGCACCGGAAGAACCGATGCCCATAGCATCGGTGCATCCGATGGTTGTCAGAAGATCCGACGTCCTGGTATTGGTGCAAGACTGAGCGCCTCTGGAGATCAAGTGAAGAAAGAAGTGAAGCACCGGTTGAACCGATGGCTTCAAGATAGACATCGGTGCATTCAACGTACCATGTTCCAGAGACGATGTCAAGCGAGCAGGAGCGAAGTCTTCAGCACCGGTTGAACCGGTGGTGCGGCGGAGCAAGGCGTCGGAGCAATGACGTCAGCAAGGGTAACGGCTACAAGATGATCAAGAGTCACCGGTTGAACCGACACCATAGCATCGGTTCAACCGATGGGTGCCAACTCAGCTACAGAAGCGTCAGAGAAGCCAACGGCTAGTTTCAGCTTGTGAGTGACCGAAAGAACTGATGCAGAAGCACCGGAAGTTCCGATGCCCACGCAGAAAAGCTGCTAACGGCTACAAACGGCTAGTTCAACTTGGAGGCCTATATATATGAGCTCCCCCGGCCATTTGAAGTTTGCTGGAGTCCCAAGACATCACACACACATCCAAGAACACCTCTAAGCCATCCAAGAGCATAGAGATCAAATCCTTAGTCCTTAGCACAAGCTTTGCGAGTGTAAGTGCTAGGTTAGCTCTTGAGTGAGTGATCAATCAAGGTTTAGATCCTTGTGCTGTGGTTCTAGAGTGAACCAAACTTGTATCTCGGTGTGCCGGCCTCCTTGGAGCATTGGTGGATCGCCGGCAAGTCTACGACCCTCCGGCTTGGTGTGGAGCGGCGTCAACAACTTTGTATGGGGGACGGAGACCCCTCCTTCGTGTGCGATCTCCCTTAGTGAAGATCGGGATCAAGGTGACCGTGATTGTGTTCACGGAAGAGACTTGATTGCCAGGAAGCAATACTCTTCGTGAGTGATTCAACAACATAGATGTAGGGGTGTCTTTGTGGCAGTCCGAACCACGGGATAAATCCTCGTGTCGAGAGTTCACTTCCTCTCATCCCTCTCCTTAAGTTTCCGCATTTCATATTGCAACTTGTGTGCATTTACTTTCTTAGTGTAGTATCTTACTAAGATTGGCTATAGGTTGTAAAACTCTTTTGGGATGAGGGTTTCACACTAAGGTGAACCGTAGTTGCACATCTAGATAGTTTGGTTTAGTTTAAGTTTTGTGCAAACTAGTTGTAGCAATAGGTTAAGGTTTTAAGAGTGCCTAATTCACCCCCTCCCCCTCTTAGGCTAGAGCACCCGATCGCTTTCAATTGGTATCAGAACCGGGGCTCACTTCTCTCACAAAGAAAGCCAATTCTATTGTCAAATTTATGTTTACCGGCTCATTAGATCGGTAGGCTTCACCGCCTAATGATGGATCCTTTTAGACCCGCTCCACGGTTCGACGGCACGGGCTTCCAACGATGGAAGGTTTTGATGCAAGCCCATCTCCAAGCGACGGGGCTAAACATTTGGAGAGTAGTGAGTGAAGGGGTAAAAATAATAGTCAACAAGAGAAGCAAAATGATGTCACCACCAAATGCATAATCTTGTCTTCTCTTAGTGATAATGCGTTCAATCGTGTTTATTCTTGTAAAAATGCTAAAAAGCTATGGAAGACTATAATTGAGAACCATGAGGGCACAGAGGATGTTGCCAACGAAAGATATCATGTTCTCATTGATAAGCTTAATAGCTTTAAGCAACATGATGATGAGAATGCCGAATCTATGTACTCACGTTTGAACACTCCTGTGAATGAGATCAATTCTTTAGGTGTAAACCAAATTGAAGACTTGGAACTCATTCGCAAGATCCTTCACTCCCTCCGAAGGCCGGAATATGATTTGCTGACCACAATTCTATATGAAAAAGATCTCAACACAATGACACCAAATCAAGTCCTCAACAAGGTGATCGCCCATGAGTTACGCAATGACATCAAGGCAAAAACGACATCTTCCTCATCAACACATAGTGCACTTGCATGCAAGCAACTCAAGAAGTTGAAGAAGATGGCCATTAAAGGTAGCTCAAGCGATGAGGAAGAAGAGGATGCAAGAAACTCCTCAAATGATGAAAAAGAGCCAATGCACCCCAACCTCTACAAGCAAGTAAAAAAGATGAACAAATGCTTGAAGGAAATCAACTCAATGGGGTATATGGTCTTCCTCAAGGATGGGCCTCACCATCAACTCATGAAGGTTGAGAAGAAGTGCAAGAAGAACAAGCAAAAGAAGGAGAAGAAGCTCAATCATGAATCATATGCCGTATTTGGTGAATGGGTAAGCGGTGGTGAAGAATCAAGTGCAAGTTCAAGTGATGAATCAAACAAGAAATTCACCACCCGTATGGGATCATCATCCAACACTTGCTTTATGGCTAAAGATATGGATAGCGATGTAAGTGATGATGACTCTGACTCTCCTTCAATTGATGAACTTCTTGACCTTGTTCATGAGCACTAAAAAGTCATTAAGAAGCAATCGAAGGAAATAAAAAATATTAGTGCTCTCAAAGATCTAAATGCTTCTCTTGCTACAAATTTTGAAGATTTGATGTGCAAATTCAAATTGCTTAGCAAGGAGCATGAAGAGATTAAATTAAAATTTGAGAGCATTAATGATACAAATGACTCTTTAGAAATGAAGCAAACTATTCCTTGTGCAATTCCTATCTCTAGGGTAGATGCTTTAACTTCATGCATTGATTTAATTGATGATTCTTGCTCTAACCCTTGCAATGAGAAATGCAATGAGAATGTTGTTGTAGAATCATGTGATGATCTCATTGCCAAGGAGAATGATGAGCTCAAGCAAGAAGTGGAAAGGCTCATGAAGCACTTGTATAGATTGAAGGGCAAAGACATAAAGAGCAATGTCCAACCTTCTCAAGATAACCATGAAGACATGGTGAAGAAGTTTGAGAAGGGGTCCACCGTGACTTGCTCAAAGTGCGACAAAGAAGGCCACAAGTCCAACAAGTGTCCTCAATCAAGGAAGAAACTTCCGGATGAGAAGAACAAGAAGAAGCTCACAATCAAGAGTTCTCTCATCTACACCAAGCCCAACCGGAGGAACAAAAGCAATTGCACCTCCTATGTGATCAAAAAGAAGACCAATGACAAGGTGGTTGCTCACAAGGTTGGGAAGAAGGAAAGGAGTTGGAACCACTCCATTTGGGTGCCCAAGGACATCATCACCAATATGAAGGGGCCTCAAATGGTGTGGGTTCCAAAGGAGACTTGAAGCCCAAGAATGGCAACTGGGGATTTGGAGGCCTAGCTCACAAGTTGAAGTGAATATTCAAGCCAATAAAGCTAAGCTCACAAATTGGACATTTGTTGCCCAAGTCCCCCGAAAGGTAATGGTAGCTAGAATTCAATTCAAGCATCATGTAGCTCCTTTGCTTTTGCTAGGGTGTTTGCATGTATTGCATCTCCTAGTGTTATATATGGTGGGTTGTTTGTGTCATGAATCTAACCCATGAGCAACCTACATGGTTTGATAAGTGTATAGAAAGCTACACAAGGTTACCTTTCATGGTACATGGACTTCATGAGGTATGTGTTTCATTTATGTACCATGAAAGCAAACTATAGAGTAAACTTCCCATTGTTGTCAAAAACTATGTGTATACATTTGCTTGGTGATTCAAACACTAAATGCACACATTTAGAGGGAGTTCATCCTATGGTTTGTGATTTTGGGACTAACATATTTGCAAGTTTATCATTTGTAGTCTCACGATGGAATTAACACTCTAAGAGAATGTTATTCACGATTGATGTGAACAAACAACTCTATAAGAGTGATTAGATAGATTGTGCTTCATTCATATTGAGTCATGCTCTATTTTACTTAAATGCTCATATCTAAGTTCAAAGGCTATATGCTCATACATTTGCTTAACCTTGGTGTACCAAGTGCTCTTTGTTTAAAGACTTTCAATTGATTACAAGTCACTTTCAATTGGTACATGCAAGGTAAACTAAGTTGTTCCCGGAGGTATGCAAAATACTAAACTCATTCAATTGGTATCTTTGTCAATTTCATATCATTTTTAGAGCTACCTCCGTGCATAATATGATCTAAGTTTTCTAGTTATAATATCTAGTTGTGCACGTGATTTTCACATTATCATTTTGTGCACATACTTATGGAAAGCTTAGCTCATGTCATGCTAGTTTCATGATTTTGTGATCCACTGTAGTTAAAATTTTCAATTGGTATCTTCATTGATATCATACAATTGGATCATAAGTCATGAAACTAACTCCCTAGACTACTAATCATTCAATTTTGACATGTGCATTTGATTGCTGGGATGGAGCTAGAAAGTCTCTCCAGCCCGGGCTGAACCACTGGGCAAATACCAGATTGACTAAAATTATACTTAATCCTACTGTTTTTTATCTAATAAATATCAAAGTGGCCAGATTATGCATGGCAGCTGATCGAGTTTGGGGCGGGTATCCGCGGATTTCAGGTTTGCGGGTTTCAGGTTCGGTTCCTAGTTTAGACCCACGGATTTGCAGGATTTGCAGGTTCAGGTACCCGAATTTTTTCGAGTTTGAGGCGGATCCCTAAATTAACCCGCGGAGCTCCATTGGGCCCCGAAATCTTCAGTCCAGTAAAGGCCCATCTATCAACCCTAACAATATATACATGGAATTTTATCCTACCACCTCACCCCCGATTCGGCACTCCAGCCCTGCCGCCGCACCCGTACACTCGATTCCCCTCGATCCCCAGCTCCCAGGCCCAGGACCCAGCGCCCCCAATCATTGCCGCCGACAGCCGGTGCCGAGCGAGCATCTCACCATCCAGCGCCGCATGGCCTCGAGGGTTCAGGCGTCGGTGGCTTCCTCCTCAAGGTCGCCACTTCGCCAGGAACCTGCCAGTGTTGCGCCGCCTCGTCTCCTCCATAGTGGCCAGGAGCGGCGGCGGCGACACCGTCGGGTTTGGCGCCGGAGGAGCGCGACGCCGCCGTCGGGGAGGAGGCAAAGCGGGCGCGCCTACCCCTCGACGATGCGCCGGCCTTCGGCGCCGGCATGGGCCCCGTTGCCGCGGACCTGGGCACGGGGTTCCATGGCACCACCGTTGCGGATGGTGGCGGCGGCCTTGTGCTCGAGTGATCGAGTCGCGTCTGTACTATGTGTGCATCGGATTATTCGGGTTTCGGATTATCCGTTGGGTTTCGGGTATCCACGGGTTTTGGTTTTGGGGATGAATTCTCACCCAAATGGGAGTTCGGGGCGGGTTCAGGTTTCGGTTTTGGGTGCCCAGACACTCCACCCGAATCGAACCCGACCCGTTGCCATCCCTGGGCCGGATTTACATGGTATGAACTGGGCTGCCCGCGGTCCAGCACGGCCCTGGCTCCCCGCCCTTGTTTGCTAGGTCCATTGGACCAGGAAGACAAAGTGACAAATAATCATAATCCTTAATATCCAGGAAGCCATGGTTGCTTGAGGAATTTGTATATGTCTGTGGGTATGTACAAAAGGGCGGTTATGGTATAAGTAAGTTGGTATGGTCATAAGGGTAGGAATTGCTTGCGTGTATTTATAGGGGTGGGTGTGCATGCGTACGTGTATGTAACCTTCTGCGTCTATAATTTGTGTTTCGGAAGAAAGTTTAATGCGTATGCAAAAGAGCCAAACTCATCGAGTTGGTGACTATTACTTAAAAAAAATTAAATTCCTCATGATTCACACTATACAAAATTCATCTGGCAATGTGTTTTTCGCTTCTTAATAATAGAATTTTGATGAGGGCATGGCTAATAACAAATTAAGATCTCATTTCTTATATTCAAAGTCCTGAAAATTCTTAGTTATCTTACTCAATATAATGACATATAAGTATACCATGCGCAGAGCTTAAAATAATTTGCGATTATCATTTACAATTGTTGTAGAACATCCATACATTAAGTAATAAATTCATAATTGTATACCATGAGTAGTGATCTTTAGATTTTTCTAGGCCAAAATCTAAAGCCCTTTACCACCCCTGGTGTTGGGGCCCGACAATACCATGAGTAGTGATCATCTCCAGGGGTCAAACTTAAATAATAAGATGTTTACGGTGGCATATACTCCCTCCGTCCTGAATTGTATGTCATTCTAAGGTTTGAAATTTGTCCTCAAATATATGTCATTCTAGGTTGAGAGTGAACCCAACTATCTTAATTGTGTAACTTTTTCGGGTATTTTCCAATAGAAAGATGTGCATGCAACCATGTAGGAGGAGGTACATGTGGGGGAGGTGCATGGGAAAAAGACATGCTAGTTTAATTAGCACATTCCTAATGCTTAATAATTAGGGGTATGTCAGACCTAGGACAACGGAACTGCTTATAGACATAGAATATTATAGAGTAAGGGATAGCTCATGGATGTACCTTACCTCTTTTGCAACTACCCGAATAGGCATAGAACTAGCTGCAGTACAAAGAAAACTACCCGATTGTGTTGTAGTAGGACTCCAACTATACTCGGCTAGGACTTTCCATGTAACCCTGTTTCCCCGGATATATAAGGGCGGACAGGGACCCCCTCCAAACAATCATCAACACCTAAGACAATACAAACCATACATGACGTAGGGTATTACGCAAACTCGCGGCCCGAACCTGTCTAAATCTTTGTGTTCCTTGTACCATCGAGTTCTAGAGCAGTCGATCCCTACCTACAAACCCTACTGCTAAGGGTATCCCTGAGCAGGCTTGGCGGTAAACACTGATAGCTGGCGCGCCAGGTAGGGGATTCGGCGAGTTCACCAACGAATTCGATGGCCGGATCAAGCAACGCCAACAGCGTGCCAGAGGGCACGACTTTCGTTTTCGGTTCCTGGGCTTGCACGGCTAATGGAACGGGAGGCTTTTCCAATCACCTTGTCATGCCTAACTCGCCTAAATCGAAAACCCGCTCCCAACTCGCCGGCATCCGCGAGTCCGCGGATCTCGATGAGAAAAGAGTTCCACCCGAACTCAACTTGGACAACCCAGGAAACGTGACAACTCAAAACCGAACTCTTGGTTTGGTCGAGTTCGACACAAATTCTGATTCCGAAAAACCTTACTTTTCCAAAACTCTTGGAAAATACTTGGCTCATCTGAAGACAATCAAACACCCTAAGATCAAGAACTCAGAACTACTCGCTGGAGTGGATCAAGTTTCATGATCGATAGAGGGCTGCATCAAACTTGCAGAAACCGCTCTCAGCCCATCTGCGCTATAGCAGAACCCGAAAGCACTAAACCCACCGCAGAAGAGGTCGGGCGACATGCTCTCAGGGATCGATCGGGTAAATTCAAAGCTTGCTAACTGCATTAAGGTGGCTAAAATCACTCTACAAAAAAGAGCAGAAATCGGGAGGAGGAATCTGCATGGGAGCTGGTGAGATAAACCCCCACCTTGTTCGGATGAGACCGTCTATCTCCAGGATACCTCAGAGTGCCCTTCACCGAAACCTGCTCACACTCGGACTCCGAAACCAGTCGAGTCCAAGTTCGATCAGGACTTTGATCGCTTCATGAACGGTCTCGAGAACTTTGAACCATTTGACGATCTCGAAGAATGGTCAGATAATGTGGAGCTGTTCATGAACGCCATGGCCAAACCAACCGAGCATGCCGACACTCTTTGGGACCTGGCCAAGCTTAAAAAAGGAAAAGCCAAGGCTCCAGAACAATCCAGCGACTCAATCTATGACAAACCCTGGATTAAGGTGCCTGAGGGGCTAACTCCTACTCAATCATGGCTACACTGGATGAATGAGAACGCCCTCCGTGTAGAGATGGACATACCGCTTCTCGCTCACCCAAAGCATACACACTCAAAAATCGGTGGGCTAACATACTCCGAATCCGAGTACTCCTCCGACCCGGAGGAACAACTGGACGACCTAATCCAGTACAGTAAACAAGTCGAGTCCAACTCGGCTAAGAACCTCAAGTCCGATCAGGACTACCTCCCTAACCTGATTATATATGCAACACCGCAAGGACGGACAGTGCACCTCAAGAAGGCACAAGATCCCAACGCCTCCGCCTCACAGCTAGAGGATCTACCCTACCAACAGAGCACTCCTTTTGACCCATCCCCAAGCAAACAAGACCAAGAAGTTCAAGACCTCTGCCGTGAAATCCTCATGGTTCGTATCGCCGAAGAACCTGAGAGCGATCCCACGGAGCGTCTTAACCTCAACGACTACAATTCTGATGATTTCAATGAGTACCTTTCCGACAACATGGAAACTACTCCTCCTACAATCACAGAAGCCCATGTCAGTGCCAAGGAGAATCTACCTGCTCCTCCTCCTCCTCCAGCGGTGACCATCATCGTCCAACTGGACGAGCAACATCTAGCAGAAGATTTCTACGAACGTCGTCGCCAGCTCAACCAGAAGAGGATGTTCAGGCGTCAGCGCCTCGCTAACACCCTATAAGAACAACAAAGCGACAACTACGACCACTCCAACTGCGATCTCCGCAGTGTGATCAACGTTGGGCGCGATGCGCACAACGTCATCATCTCAAGAAGAAAGGAACAGGAGGAAGTCGAGGCATACAGCCCTTCTTCCAACTACCGCATCCCGCTAAAGGCTTCTGTATCTTTCAAGAAGTACAAGCCGGCAACCACCAGTACCTGTCCTCAGGGTAAACCACGCACCCAACATCAAGCTGAATCATCTCAGAACGTAAACAAGATCAACAAAGTACTGCTACGCAAGTGCTTTATCCACCCAAAGAGCTCTCACACGATCTTTCAGTATGACTCACTCCGCAAACCCCTTGGGGCACCTCTCCTAAAGGAGACACCACCAATAAATCTAGTCGACCTCTGTGTCGACTAGTGGTACTAGTCGACCATCATATCGACTAAGTTCCTTTTTCGAATAAGTCTTATTCAGTAATTTAAACCATTGCTCACGTCCAACGAGCAAGGGGTAGGTCTTAAGAGTCAGAGTCTGTCACTTTACAGTTATTGTAATTTCGACAAATCCAAATAAAGTTGATTTCTCCCATATCGACTACTTGGCTCTCGCTCACACGACCAATACCCTCACCTCGAAAGACCTGCTCAGCATTAGAGCAGCTATCGAGTAGTTTTTATGGTTCTCACTCGAGTGCTTTTTTGATATTTACGTCTTGGGCAACTCGACGGGGTTCGTACCTAACAATTCTATCCTAAAAGACACTCTTGTCCTCCGGTAGGACACTCTACTCATCCCGCTCGAGTAGGTCTTGGATACTCTTTCGGCACCTTCATCTTGGGCAACCCGACGGGGTTAGTACCTAATAGACTTGCCCTAAGAGTTACTCCAGTCCTTGGTTAAAAGGACACCTTACTCGCCTCGCTCGAGTAAGTTTTGGATATCTTTTTGACATTTACGTCTTGGACAACTCGACAGGGTTCGTACTTAACAGTTCTGTCTTAAGGATTACTCCAGTCCTTGGTTAAAAGGACACCTTACTCGCCTCGCTCGAGTAAGTTTTGAATATCTTTTTGACATTTATGTCTTGGGCAACCTGACGGGGTTCGTACCTAACAGTTCTGTCTTAAGGATTACTCCAGTCCTTGGTTAAAAGGACACCTTACTCGCCTCGCTCGAGTAAGTTTTGGATATCCCTTCGAAATTTACGTCTTGGGCAACCCGACGGGGTTCGTACCTAACAGTTCTGTCTTATAGATTACTCCAGTCCTTGGTTAAAAGGACACCCTACTCGCTGGCTCGAGTAGGTCTTGGATACTCTTTCGGCACCTTCGTCTTGGACAACTCGACGGGGTTAGTACCTAACAGACTTGCCTTAGAGTTACTCCAGTCCTCAAGTAGGACACCTTACTTGCCTTGCTCGAGTAAGTTTGGGATGTTTCTAGAATATTTACGTCTTGATTAACTCGACGGAGTTCAATCCTTACAGTCCTATTCTAGAAATCAATCCAGTCCATTAATAGGACATACTACTCGATACGATCGTGTAGTTTGGGATATTCTCGCAAACAGTTGCATACTATCTGGGTAATCAGACAAGGTCTATCCTAAATGGTCAACTGGGAAAACCCCTCAAGGAGTACAGATAAGTTCTTGATACTCTAAAATAAGTTGACACAAGTTTCCCGCTTGCTTAGTTTACTATGGGAATCTTCATTATATAATCTTTTTGCCTCGAGTACTAGACGGGTACTACTCACTTGCTTGAGATACAAAAAGAACTCCTGTTTTTCCTTAATAATCTAAGTATTTGTCGAGAGCTTCCCGTCTTCTTATCTATCGAGAAACTTCTTAAAACTCCTAAATACTGAATAAGAGTTTTTCCCCCATTTGAACAATAAAGTTCATATTAGCCGCGTGCTAATTGAAAATTTTTCCTCCAAGAAGGAAATTGATACTAAGCTACGGCTTCTCACACCTTTAAGTGCTGTTCCCACTTGGTTAATCCCGCGGGATTCAATCCTAACCGGTCAGCACTATGGTTACGATTCAAAAACATACAAACTCGATTTGATTCGAGAATATGTTGCCTCCTAAGGCACCCACGGATACAATTCATCGTATCTACTATTATGACTAAGTGGGCCCGATGTTGCCTACACTCAGAACCCACGAGTACAACTACTCGACACATTAAGGGATTCCACAATCCTAACAAGTACTTGACTTTACACAAACATCCAGCATTTGTTTAAAGTACTTCTGGCTCACATGCCAACTCAAATACAAGAAAAGCTTAAGGAGACTCTGCTCTGCTCAAGGCTTCTACAATCTGATCAGCCACCCCGGAAGTTTCCGCCAAGTACTGACAAAACTGATCATCAGTACAATCAGCCTTGGCTCCTCGACCAAGAGCATCCAGACGAGTGGTTGGCCAATAAGATTTCACCAGCCCAAGTACGTGACCTACGTAATGGCGGGTAATGTGGGAAACAAACCTCTCTAAGGCTCCAGGCACCCTGCGAAGCCTCCCAGCCAGCGTGAGTGGTTCATCTCCATCTCTAACTGAGATATCTATGGCCTCGGCTACCTCCAGGGCGGCATCTCTGACTTCTTTCAGCTCCACGAGCTAGCGCTGCATAGAGTCCCGAGACTCTGACAAAGTCTTGAGTTGTTGCAGCATCGATGCTGTCTCACGATCAGAGTCCTCCTTGATCTTCTTGAGCTTCTCTATCTCATCTGCGTTTCGGTACATAAGAATCTTTAAATCTAGTACCAAGCTTTCCTGAATCTCTAAAGATTTGGCACAAGCTGCGTACTCGATAGAAAGAAAATCTTATAAACACTAAGCAGATCTACTAGTCGAGTGCATATCAAATGCTAAAGACTAACCTTTCTTAGATTGGGAAAGCTTTTTCAGCTTCCCCTCAAGAGTAGTCTTCTCAGATGAGAGCGTCTTAACCCTCTCCTTAAGAGCATTTAGCTCTGTCTCATCTGGCGTCTGGACACCCTTTTGTCCCAGTGCCTCCTGCAAAACAAAAAGATCAGCATACTACTCGATCTTCTGTAAAAAGTACTCGAAGCATTCGACTACTTACCCCCTGCAGCTTAAAAGCATGCTCCACCTTTTCTCGCGACAAATCACTTCCCGATGTGACTTGGGAAGTACTCGCCACAACAACTGCCTCCTTGGGCACTCTGTCAATCCTTCCTACAGTATTCCCCATGTTTTGGGAATCTAAAGGAAAAACATGCTACTTAATTACATTAAGAGCAAACAAAAGGATACCTTTCTACAAGGCACTACAAGCTTACCTACAGGGGTCTCGGCAGGCTGTTTATCATCGCCTCCCTCAGGAAGCTTCTTTCCTTCTCTTTCTCTTGGAAGCCCGCCGCTTCCTCCATCCTCTGGAATTTCCTCATTGGCCCTCTCCAAATTCGGCAATGGAGAATCCAGAAGCATAGCGTTGGCCATCGCCTCCGCATCACGAGTACTCATCTCAGGAGTACTCGGGGGCTTCTCCAGCCCCAGCTGAGAATCCGAGTGGCTCTCAGCCCCCACGTCCTCTCCCAGGACCGCATCTCTGCAAAAATAAAGTAGTTACAAACTACTAGATTCAAAACAGATCCTACACAAACAAGTTCTAAAGAACTTACGCAGGAGCTCTTATTAGAGCAAACTCCTTAATGCCAAATCTGCGGGCAGGCTTTGCGATCATGGCCAGCTTACCCTCATCGATGGTTTTATTTATATCGGAACTACTCGATGAATAAGTAGCCCCGATCCCACTTGATGGGTCCACTATGGTGGAGGGGATAGTTTGTCCCACTGCAGTATCATCCCCAGATGGTGAAGTCCGTGGCATCTTAGCCGCCGGACTGGGAAAAGCAAAAACACAAATCAAAACTTGCAAATTGACAACTAGAAAGCACTCCATTGCAAAATAACTAGCTATTTACCTGTCGCTAGTAGTATGGGAGGAGCTGTTACGCTTCCTCGCCACTGACCGTGTACTCCTTGGGCGCTCGGTCTGGGCATCAGTGCTTGGAGTAGGGCTATGCTCCCCATCACTCCTTTCCTCAGACGTTGCCTCATCTGCACAACCAAATCTGGATATCAGTACTGTTTATATGAAATCTCATATGAGTATACCAAGATTTGGTTAAAAGATCGAGGAAATTAGAATAACAAAAGGGTGAACAAATGCCTGGTAGCGAAGGACTACTCTTAAAGCGATCCACGCCCTCCTACAGAAAGCAAATCCTATCAGTTTTATACTATGGTAAAGTAGTCGATTTCTATGAATCGACTACTCTTATCAAGTACCTACTTCGGTGGACTCGCAGCAGAAAATGTACTAGGAACAACTGGGATATTATTTACATTCTTCAGAAGTCGTTGTATTCGACTAAAAACTACATCATCCGAGATCTCTTCCTTCGAGTATCTTGACGGATCAGTTGTTCCCTGATACTGGAATCCAAGCGATTCCCGAGCCTGCAATGGCTGGATTCTTCGCTTCATCCAGTCAAACATGACTGTCTCCCCAGCCGACATACTTTGCCTTAAAATGGCAATCCGCGGGAGTAGTTCAGAGATTTGACTCTCGTCGATTGGTTTTTTATTCCACTCGGGCCATTGGATCGGAGGGCCGGGAGTAATACACTTGGGTTTCCATTCGATTACTTTATTACTAAGGTTATAAGGGATATACACTCTATCCTTTCTTTGCCTAAGTTGGAGACCCGCGCCCCCTACTATATCTAAGACGAATCTATTGGGCTGCGGTTTCAAATGAAAAAGAAAGCGAAAGAGCTCAAAATAGGGCTCGATGCCCAGAAAAGCTTCGCATAAATGCACGAAGATGGAAATATGAAAAAAGAAATTTGGGGTCAGATGATGCAATTGGATCTTGTAGTAGCGCAGGAGTCCAGAAAAGAAAGAAGAGCAAGGAAACCCCAATCCGCGTTCCAAGTATGAGGTGAAAACTATGATTTCCTCTGTATTTTCATACGGATGATATGAACCCAAGGCAGGACGCCATTGGATGACAGATTTGGGAACTAAAAGACCCTGCGACACCAAAGAATCTAAGTCGGATTGAGAACACTTACTTGTGTTCCAACCCTCATCACGAGTTGGCTCTACAGCCACACCCTTCCCCTTGGTCGCTTTCTTGGGGGCCATCCGGAAATCCACAGATCGCTTCACGCGCGTAAACTGGCGAAAAACCTAAAAGGAGGATGGGGAACGGCAAAGAGAAGGAATTTTTGGATCTGGGAGCTCGAAAGCAGAAAGACAGATCTAAAGAAGCAAAAACAAGTGGCGGCCGGTGGGGTAAAACCTAAGTTACCGCTTTATTTTATAATGATTGTGGCAACATGGTCAAAACACCCAACAGGCCAACAATCCGTTGCAAATCGCGGAAATAATGAGATTTAAAAAGAGACATTTCTTTTTCTGAGATTACATTCTGGAAAAGAAAACATTCACATCCCTAGTCGACTACTCAACATCCTTTTCCTTAACTAGGATTACATTCCAAAACAAGGATAAGTACTCGACATAGTACAACTACTCGACATTACAACTCGAGTACTTTATACATAACTTTACAAAACGACTCGGGTCTGCACGCACACTTCTTGGCTTCCTGAGAAGCATGCTGCAGCTAGATCAGCCCGAGGCCGTGACAAAGTACAAACTTATTATTCCCATTTCGGGAATAAAGATATTTTTATTTAGGGAGACAAGCTACAAGAGTATGGAGGCAGATTACAGAAATCACCTCGCAAGTCCTCTTGTAGCATCTTGTAGAGAAATTTCTCTTTCTCCCTAAACACTTTGTGGCAAGATCAAGCTTCCCCGCTAGAGATGTCAGTTCTTGGGCACATAGAAACAGGCAACCTCAAGGTTGTGACACAACAAGACTCAACTCAGCGACTCCAAAACTGCCTCATTGGAAGATGCAAGGACATGATGTCCAGCATGGATCCGACGAAGGCATTAGGAACGTAGGAGGAGGCAGCGGAGACTTCTCTTATCACTCGCAAGTTCTATTCTAGCATCTTTTGTTGGAAGGAACTACACAAATCTCAGGAGAGCGAGAGCAAGAATACCAAAGAAAAGTCATGGTCGCTACACTTTGGTGCTTCTGGCAAAGGCCTCTCCCCTGCCTTTTATAGCCACAAGGAGACTTGCTGAAGGAGAACCCGTGAATCAACAGTGCAAGTTTTACGGACGCATTCATGACAACATTCATGGACGCAGTCAAAGCTACAATAATACAGATTCTCCAAACAGTAACGTCTCATGTGAGCACTGAATAAAGAGCCGTACATCCCGGGTTTTATTTCTGAAATTATTTCGGGTGCAATCAGTGTGGCGGATCCAATTGTATCATTTTTCTGGGATTTTACCCGAAAAAGAGATCTTTTTGGATTTCGGATCTGATGAATCCTGCAAATAATCTAAAGGATAAAATCTGATGCCACGACTTAAATCCTTAATTCCAAATCTACGCTCGGGGGCTACTCGCAGCAAAAGGGATTTTGATTTAAGGCTCGGGGCTGCTGGATATGGGCATCAGAGATTTATTTTTTAATTTTTTTGGAAAATAGACTGAAGTGACCCTTAGCCTGATTCTGCGATTCAACCTAAGGCTCGGCGGCAACGTACGCGAGCACGCCGAGGCTGCTGAACCACGTGGTCGGCAGCACGGCGAGCGTGGCGGCGAGCACGAACCCCTGCTTGGCGCCGACCCGGAGGCCGCCGAGGCGGAAGCCCGCCGCGGCCGGGAACAGCTTGCGCAGGTTGTCGCCCTCGAGGATGAGGAAGTCGACGGCGACGAGGTAGAGCTCGAGGTACATGAAGGCGGCGACGGCGAGGCGGCCCCGGCGGCCGAACGCCAGCGCGCCGACGTCCGGGTAGGTGGCCACGAGCGGGCTGGCGTCCATGCAGCGCTGCAGGAGGATGCCCGTGTAGCAGCAGATGGCGGCGATGGCGAGGAAGATGGCCAGGCTGGACCAGCCGCCCTGCGACACCGCGTAGGGGATGGACAGCAGCCCGATCCCTGCGTATATATACGATACAACAATTCAAGCACAGGCACAGTTCATCAGTGGGGATCGATCGCATCGCATCGCATGCACTGTAGTGCGTTGATTATTCATGAGTTGATGACGATTGTTCATCTTCATCTTGCCTGCTGGCAGATTAGGGCTAATAATACCTGAGAGAGCATTGACTCCATTGAAGCAGGTCTTGAGGAAACCCGTCTTGTCACTTGCCGACGGCGGCGGAGGCGGCGGAAGCTCGGCATTATTGTCGCCGGCGGCGCTGCCGGCGGCGGTGGTGGTCATTAATATTGCTGGGTTAGTTTGCAGTTTCTTGAACGAAGTCACGTACGGGAGCGAGTACCGGCGGCCACATGCACATGTACTAGAACATGTCGAATCACCAGCGACGCTCGGCCCTCCTTTTATAGGAGGGGAAGCCTGGAAAGGTGACGGATGCGGTCAAATTCTGCGACCATTCGTCTCGTCGTAGCATCACCGCAGTTGAAACGAACACGAGGCCTCATCAGCTGCTTGCTCGCTCTTGGAGCCGAATTAAGCTGCGAGAGACGACGAACTGGTCGTAAAGGCCGGCCAGCAGCTAAAAAGGCAGTGCCTGCGAGAGTGTGTGTGGGGGTGGGGGGATCTATCGGAACCGCCCGAAACCAAGTCACGATGCTGAGATGCATGCAAGACATTTGCGTTGGTGGTGGTGGCCACTCGATCGATCTGCAAGCTATAAGGTTCAGCAGCTAGAACCTTCTTTTTTCATCTGCAAGGATCGAGCCAGTGACTGCAAAGCATACTGTGCCGCTGCAGAATGCATCGTATCACACATCGTCATTTTATCGTGGCATCTGCAGCAACAGAGAGGATTACTGAAGAAGACTCGAACCAATTGAGAGGCCGGAGAGCTATAGCTAATGGTTAGGTCCTCCGTTGGTGGTTGGTTTCTTTCACATCATCATGCTGTAGATCTGCTGACTGAAGCCGCAGTCAAGTCCACCAGCTTGCTGCTTCAAGTTAAACTCGATCAACACCATCGGCTCAAAAGGCCAATTAAGCATATTATCGCCCTGGAGCATCTGAGGACTTCATTAAGGAATAATCGAAAGATCGTGCAGCAAATAAATAAAAAAAGTGAAAAGAACCAAGCAACTTGTCGATCGGGCTTTAGCTAGTGATCGAAGGTTACTAAGGTGAAATTTCCCAATTTTAATTTATGATTATATATGTTTTCCTTTTTATTCTGCGGGCCATTATATATACGTTTTCCTTTTGTACTAAAATATACTCCCCCATTCCAAACTATGATTCATCTGATTTTTTGACCTCAAATTTGCCCACTCATCTTATTTAAAAAATTTGTGCACACATAGTCAAGAAAGACTTTTATTAATAAACCAAACAAAAAAAGAGGTGATAATTCTTAAAATATTTTAAATAAGACGAGTGGTCAAACTTAGGATTGGAAAATCAAACGGATTATAATTTGGAACAGAGGGGATATATGGGACATCTTTTCTTTCATGATCCTCTGAACAAGGAATTTCTTCTTTGGGCAACTTTTAGACCAACTTTTAGAAGCGGTCTAGCCATATAGTAGAAACGTTACACCGAAAGAGGAAAAAACAACACCATTGATTAATCATCAATAATTAAGGACACAATGAATTCAACTGATTTTTACCCTCTTAACGAAATGTGTAGGCATTTCATTTTGTTTCCTCCTCTGGAAATATACAAGGATTTCTTCTTTTTTTGGTATGTACTTTCTGCGGCAAAGGTTCGACACGGCTGCACGAGATCGATCGAATTTCCTTTGGTTGGACAAAGGCAGTCACGTTGATGTAACGGCGTCATTGACGAGTTCTTACACGTGCACGCCAAGTGCAAAATTACCGTCAATTGGCAGCTGAACAAGTAAACACACTTGTCTTGCATTGGCTCTTTGCTGTCCTTGACTATCTTCCAAGTTATAGAGGCTTGTTTTTATCTTTTTCCAAGGATAAAAAGGAAGAAGAAGAAACAAACAGCTTTTGGAAGGAAAAAAAAACAAGGGTATCCGTGGGTGTGGCGGTTTTCGATCCATTGAATACACCTAGATTATATGTCCATCGGCTATTTCCCGTTTTCTATCTCGCCTGTAACATTCATGTTAATTTTGAGTTCAAAAAAAAACATTCACGTTGATTTTGAATATTTTTTTACTGTCTATACATACATATATAAGGGTTCCAATCTTCTAATTAGGGTGAATTTTATCTTATTTTTAATTTAGAAAACATTTTAGATGCCATTATGCAAAGAATATCAAACATTAATTTACCCAGATATGGAGCCAAAATAATTCTTCCTTATTTGAAGTTACTTCTCGAGTAATTACACCTTTGCAATTACAATTTCACACTTACTAGAGATATGCCATTACGTACTCTTTTAGAGGTGTTTATGAAAGAATTTGGATCAAATAGCTTCATGTTCAACCTTCGATCCCTAACTCATTTCTCCCCATCCTCGAGTGCTGTCACACCCGATTTCGAAAAGAACACCAGATGTATCACATATGTGCGCCAGGATAAAGTTCCACACATATGGAAGACGTCATCAGTGAATATATCAAAGACAATGTTCAACAATGTAAACAAAAGGAAATAAGTACTTTATTACACACTCCGATAGATAGACATGAAGGTCTTAACGTTTCACCGATAACCTATACGATATCTCCAGAATATCTTCATGAACTCCCACAGGAACTTTGACTGGTGAACGCTCCTAGAATTCCTCAAAGTCACTGAAGTAGTCCACTTCATTGTTCTCTTCTGAACAGCAATTAGGCAATGGTGAGTACACTTATGGTTGGTACTCAGCAAGTGGGGTGAAGATGCAAAGCCACCAAGGAAAGGCTAAGGTTTATTGTAGTTAGCCTTTTAGTTGGTCAAATTTTATTAGCAACACCTAATTACTAGGTATAAGTTTATACCAACCCACTTAAACATAAAGATCATAAAAGAGCCCAAATTACACAACCAAAAACCACGATTTAATTATTCTTCAAGTTCAATTATCATGTGAGGGTCCAAGCCGCTCATGACCGCGAGCACGGCTGATATATCAGTTTTACACTCTGCAGAGGTTGTACACTTTACCCACAATTCATGTCCCCCTGAGTCACCCGGGTTTGCAAAGCCCTTAAACACTTCCTTTGGTGAGTGGCGAGGGGTCCACTATGAGGCTTTTACAAAGATTCCCTAACAAGTGACAATCCGCTAACGTTTCAAGTCAAAGTAGAGCATAAACCTCCCTAATGGTCAGCACCTTAGCAAAGGTTGCTACCCCAAGAGGACCGGGTTATACCCCAACGATGCTTCCCCTCTTGCCCTTTCGGTAAAACTGTCACAAGCTAGAGTTTCTAACTATTCAGCCAAGACCAGAGCCATGTGGTATTGTGGTTGTATGGTTTTCTTGGGTGGTTCTCCATGTTCCATTTATATAGCATGATCTTGTAAATAAAACAAGTAACAACATAAAACAAATTTATCATTTTCAAAAGATTAAGATAACACCATTCCCAAAGTTAAGCAACTAAGCCGTTCTACCCAACAAGATATAAAACTTGGTGTTTCAAGGCTTAGGTAAAAAGAATAGGTAATGTCCTTAATAGGATTCCCATCAATTTCATGCATAAAACAATAAAGTAAAGTGTTTATCATGCTATTATTGGGATCAAAATAGAACATGTAGAGGAGGAAAATCCACTTGCCTTCCTCGTTCAATTGCTGGCGCTCTTCCTTGTATATTTGTTCTTGCTCTCCCTCGAATGGCACATCGTCTACACGATCACACAAGCAAAGCATACAAGACAAAATACAAAAATAGTAAAAACAGAACTGAAAATGTTGAAAAACAAGTAGAGCATGATGCAAGGATCGCGTGAGCACAAGATTAACTGAAAACAGAGTTAGAACGTGAAAGATATGGATAGATTAAGATTCCAGGGACTTGTTTGCGAGAGATATGAACTTCCAGGGCTAGATCTGAAGAAACCAGGGGCTAAAACCCAATTAAACATATAAACTGAGGGGTTATCATGCAAAAAGAGGGGTCCTAGACTGCGGGTTCAAAAACCAGAGAGATCAGGGGTCTAAACGGAAGAAACAGGACCTAAACCTAATTACTTTTGAACTACTCAGGATTGCGGGTTGATTTGTGAAAACTGCAGGGGCTTCTTTGCAAAAATGAAGGGGACGACTCTGGCTGACCGGTATTGACCGGGTTTTAGACCGATATGATCCGCCGGATCCTGATCCGACGGCGGTGATTGGCTCGGGGTGGCTCGTGGCTCGGCTCGGCGCGACTCTGGCGGCTCGGCAGGCGGCGTTATGCGCCGGCAGCCGGTGGAGGCGGCGGCGAATGGCCGGAGCAGCCGAATCCGGTGCTCTGGGCCACGGTTTGGCGCGGGAGTTGGACGGGGAGCTTGCACGCGTGCTGGGGAGGCCGATGGAGTTGACGGCGAGGTCGCGCGGGCCGGGAGTGCGGAGTGCCACGACGCATGGAAGCGGCAGGTGGTGAAGCTCGCCGGGGTGGCCGAAACCGGCGTCCCGTGCTTGACTACGTGAAGGAGAGGCCGAGGAGGAAGTGAAGTCGTCGGCGAACTCGAAGGGAGAGTCGACGAGGTGGTGCAGAGGCCGGGGTGAGTCCACGGCGGCGAGGCCTGGCCACGGAACTCCGGCGAGCAATCGCCGATGCTGGAAGGCGTAGACTCGAGGGGAAACGGGTGGCAGCGAAGCTCACCGCCACTCAAAACTCCTGCGGTGGTTGGAGTTGAAGGAGAGGCAGCGAGACGGCGGATCGATGGCGGCGGCCCTAGCTTGGTGGTGGCGGCGCTGCTCTGCAGAGCTATGGAGCAGAGGCGAGGAGAGGAGGTGGAAAAGGGGGAGCGGCCGGGGCTCGAGGGCAGGTTTTGTAGGCCGAGAGGGAGGGGAACGCTGGCAGAGGAAGGGACGCGACACTCGGGTGCGGGCCGGTCATAGTGGCCATGAATGGCGCATGGTGGCGCAGCCGTTGCAGAGAAGGAAGGGGAAAGTGGGGTGGTGGAGCTAGTGCTCCACTAGGCATTGAAGGCGAGTGAAGAGGGAGGGAAGAGGAGACGTGCGGCCGCGGGGAGGGAGAAGGCCGGTGGCGTCGGCAGGGAGGATGGGGAACCGGCTGGAGGTAGGAGGAAGTGCCGACAAGCGGGCCCCACCTGGCGATGAGAGAGATAAAGGAGGTGGGATGGTGGGCCGGTGGGATGGGCTTGCTGGGCCGAGGAGAAAAGAAGAGAAGGGAGAGAGAGATGTGGGCTGGGCTGGGAAGAGAGAAGAAAGAAATTTTCTTTTTTTTTACACAAACTTCATTTGAACAAAATTCATTTGAAAATAAACTCAATTTGAATTTTGGGTGTTACAAATCCTACCCCCCTTAAGAAGAATCTCGTCCTTGAGATTCGGATAGATTGGTGAACAACTGAGGGAATTATGCCATAAGCTCATCTTTTCTTTCCCAAGTGGCTTCATCCTCGGAATGGTGACTCCATTGCACTTTGCACATTTTGATTATTTTGCTCCGAGTAATTCTCTGGGATGTCTCCAATATTTTGACTGGATGCTCTGAATATGTCAAATCATCTTGCACATTAAGCTCCTCCAGTGGTAACTGTTCTTCAGGCACTCTCAGACACATTTTCAACTGAGATACATGGAACACATCATGAACATCTGACAATCGTTTAGGGAGTTCCAACTGATATGCCACTTCACCTTTCCTTTCTAGAATCTGAAAAGGACCAATATACCGAGGTGACAACTTTCCTTTTACCTTGAATCTGCGGAGACCTCTAATAGACGATACTTTAAGATACACATAATCTCCAACTTCAAATGTCAATTCCCTTCTCCGTGTATCGGCATAACTCTTCTGTCACGATTGTGCAGTCCAGAGATTATCCCGAATTATCTGAACTTGTCTTTCAGCTTCCTGAAGAATTTCTGGACCAAATAGTTGACTTTCTCCTGTCTGACTCTAGTATAATGGTGTTCTGCACTTTCTCCCATATAAAGCTTCAAACGGGGCCATCTTGAGACTAGCTTGATAACTATTGTTATAAGAGAATTCTGCATATGGCAAACTTTTATCCCAACTGCCTCCATGCTTCAAAGCACAAGCTCTTAACATATCTTCTAGAACTTGATTGGTTCTTTCAGTCTGACCATCTGTCTGCGGATGATATGCAGAAGTGAAATTGAGCTTTGTACCCATTGACTCATGTAACTTCTGCCAGAAACGTGATGTGAATTGAGTACCACGATCAGATACTATTTTCTTTAGAACACCATGTAGACATACGATCCGTGACATGTACAACTCTGCTAGCTTGGCTCCGGTATAAGTTGTTTTGACTGGTATGAAATGAGCAGCCTTTGTTAATCTGTCCACTATAACCCATATGGAATCGTAGCCATCACGAGTGCAAGGTAACCCTATGATGAAATCCATACCAATTTCTTCCCATTTCCATTCAGGCACTTTCAGTGGTTGTAACAAACTTGCTGGCCTTTGATGTTCTGCTTTTACTCTCTGGCACACATCACACAAAGCAACGTGGGTTGCTACATCTCTTTTCAAACCATACCACCAGTACTTCTCTTTCAAATCTTGATACATCTTAGTGCTACCAGGGTGGATGGAATAAGCTGAATCATGTGCCTCTTTCAGAATGAGTTCCCGAAGACGATCAATGTCAGGCACACAAATTCTATTTCTGAACCAAACAGTTCCTTGTTCATCTTCTGTGAAATCTGGGGCTTTGCCTAAACCAATTAAAATATTGATTTCCTTGATTTTAGCATCTGTTAGTTGCCCTTCTCTGATCTCTTTCTCTAGTGTAGGTTCAATTTCCATGGTCATGGCCTCAGTATGATAAATGATCCCTAAGTTGAGTCGTTCCATTTCCCAACACAATTCTTGGGGCATCAAATGAGCTATAGCCATATTTGCTTGACCTTTTCGACTTAGTGCATCTGCTACAATATTTGCCTTGCCTGGATGGTACTGAATATCTAGATCATAATCTTTAATCAACTCTAACCATCTGCGTTGTCTCAGGTTGAGATTCCTCTGAGTGAATATGTACTTCAAACTTTTGTGATCAGTGAAGATCTGACATTTATTTCCGATCATATAATGTCTCCAAATCTTTAGTGCGTGCACTACGGCAGCTAATTCTAAATCATGAGTAGGATAATTCTGCTCATGCTTTCTCAACTATCTAGAGGCATATGCTACCACTTTGCCATCTTGCATCAACACACATCCGAGACTGAGACGTGAAGCGTCACAGTAAACATCAAACCCTTTGTGAATATTAGGCATTATCAACACCGGGGCGGTGGTTAGCCTCATTTTCAGTTCCTCAAAACAAGACTTACATGCGGCATCCCATTTGAATTCTTTCCCTTTTTCCAACAGAGAAGTGAGAGGTTTCACAATCTTTGAGATTCCTTCGATAAATCTACGGTAGTAGCCTGCAAGTCCAAGGAAACTTCTAATTTCTGACACATTCTTGGGCGGATTCCAATTCAGAACATCCTGAACTTTACTGGGTCTACTGCAATTCCTCCATCTGAGATAACATGTCCAAGGAAGGATACTTCTCTCAGCCAAAAATTACATTTACTCAACTTGGCATACAACTGATTTTCTCGAGGCTTCTGTAACACCAATCTTATGTGTTCCTCATGTTCTTCTTCATTCTTGGAAAATACCAAGATATCATCTATAAACACAACCACAAACTTGTCGAGATACTGCATGAACACCTTGTTCATCAAATACATGAGGTATGCTGGAGCGTTTGTCAATCCAAATGACATCACCGTGAATTCATACATACCATATCTGGTTGTGAACGCTGTCTTGGGAATATCTGACAGTCGAATCCTTAACTGATGGTATCCCGATCTCAGATCAATCTTAGAGAAAATCATAGCACCTCTCATCTGATCAAACAAGTCCTCAATTTTGGGTAGCGGGTACTTATTCTTGATGGTCACATCATTAAGTGCTCTATAATCTACACACATTCTTCTACTGCCATCCTTTTTATCAACAAAGATGACTGGTGCTCCCCAAGGTGACGAGCTAGGACGGATAAATCCTTTCTTTAATAATTCTTCTATTTGTTTCTTTAATTCACTCAAATCCTTAACATCCATTCTATACGGCCTTTTAGAAATAGGTGCAGTGCCAGGTAAAAGATCAATACTGAACTCAATATCACAATCAGGTGAAATACCTGGTAAATCTTTCGGAAATACATCTGGGTATTCACTAACAACCTTGATGTATTCCAAAGGCATTCCCTTCATCTGATTTACTACACAGTCTGCTGTGGATAGAGGTGTTGCAATAAACTCAAACCGTTCTCCTTCTGGACTTGTGAGAAGCACTGACCTCTTGGTACACTGAATAACTGCATCAACTTTGCTTAGCCATCCCATTCCCAGAATGACATCAATCCCACTAGAATCTAGCACTATAAAGTTGGCACAGAAATCTCTGTCCATAATCTTGAAACTAATTCCAAGACATTGATATGTGGCCTTCATATTGCCCCCAAGCGAACTAACTAGCATGTGTTTTGACATAGTATGCACGGGAATACCATATTTTGCAACAAACTGAGCGGAAATAAAGGAATGTGATGCCCCAGAATCAAATAAAACTGATGTAGGAGCTGAGTGGACTAGGAACATACCAAACACAACATCCTGAGCCTCTTGAGCTGTTTCCGCAGCCACATGATTCACTCTTCCACGAACGTAGTTCTGCTAGCCTTTGTTACCCTGTGGAGTCTGGTTGCTATTTCTGGGCGGCGGCTGCTGCTGTGGTTGTTGTTAATTCTGTCCACTGTTCCTCTAGTTTTGGGGGGTCTGCACGTTGCTCTTGGGGCAATTGTTGGCATAATGTCCCACTTCGCCACACTTGAAGCAGCCATTGGGTTGAACTGGGTTGTTGTTCCTGACTGGTGCTCCTGATGTGTTGCTCGAACGATTCTGTTGCTGACTAGGTGTGCGCTGAGTCTGTTGATTGTAACGCTGCGGTTGCTGCTGGGTGCGCTGACTCTGTTGATTCTGCTGATAGTTTCCACCCTGTCCTCCAAAACGAGACGAAAAACTCTGCGAAGAGCTGTAGCGGGGGCGGGTGTTGCTACTGGACTGCCCCTAAGACTGTAACTTGCGCTTTTGTTCGCCCAGTTCCTTGCGCTTGCTCTCCAAGCCTATAGCTTTATCTAGCAATGTCTGGAAGTTAGGAAAGGTGTGACTCTGCAGCTGATAGTTGAGTGGCCCTATCAAACCATCTAGAAAACGATCCTGTCTCTTTGCATCGGTGTCAACATCATTAGGAGCATAACGAGACAATTGTGTGAACTTGTCCCTGTACTCACTAACTGACATACTGTCCTGCTTCAGAGCCAAGAATTCCTTCTATTTGAGCTTAATCACACCTGCTGGAATGTGGTGTTCACGAAATCTATTCCTGAATTCCTCCCAGGTGATGGTGTTGGCATCTGCGTGTGCTGCTGTATAAGCATCCCACCAATCGGCCGCAGAACCCTCCAAATGCCCTGAGGCGTACAAGACCCTTTCACGATTAGTACATTGTGTAATATCCAGCTTCTTACTAATAATTTTCAGCCAATCATTAGCATCTAAAGGATCCACTGAATGTGAATAAGTAGGAGGGTGGTGACTCATGAAGTCTCTGTGCTTGTCTCTGGGCTGCGGGGCTGCATGAGGTGCTTGTTGGTTCTGCTATGCTTGCATGTTTGCAACAGTAGCGGTCAGGTTCTGCAACAGTTGCATCTGAGCTGCCAAGAATTGCTCCATTGATGGATTTGGTGGTGGGGGTGGCAATGGATTTTGCTGGTTAACTATGTGGGCACGCCTCGTGCTAGGAATATCTTGTCCTCCACCTGACCTGGTGTTTACCATCTGATTGTTAGAGAAATGAATTTTGGATAAGAATGATGAACTGATAAAGAGAAGATAAAGTAGAAAGATAGCCCAGATATAAGCCCAAAACAGATTTAAACATTTTATTTAAGTAAAGCAAAACGAGTTATAACAAACCAAACACTTGTTCACAAAGCAAGCATTATTACATTGCACGTCCTCGCAGGAACGGTTCTATAGAGACAAAACATGTAAAGGGTAACCAGCCTAAGAGCCTAGAAGACTAGCCTAAAAGACCGGTGATGGTGCCAGGAGCACCGAGGCGGAGCCTCTTGCGGGGTGGCGACATCGCGGGGATGGGAGTCTCCTCATCCTGATCAGGCGGTGGCGCCTGTCCTGCAAGCTGGGCCTCAAGCTGTGCGATCCGATCCTGGGCTTCACGCAGCTTCTCATGGGTCTCTTCGTACTCCGTGGTGAGGCACTCGAGGTCAGTGTTGAGCGCAGCAGTGACTCGGGCGAGAGTGCTGACGCGATGCTCTCCATCTTCTCCCAGTGCAACCATCGTCTGCTCAGACCCACTAGCTCGGCGAGGAACATGGCGGTACTCGGTGGTGTGCAGCACCTGGCGGTGGGTGTGGCAGAGAGACCACAAGGCTCTCCTGGCGGCGCTGCTGATGGAGGTGGCGTATGTAAAGTGAGGCGTAGTAGAGTCATGCGCCGAACGGGTCTTCATGCCATGATCACCCTCCATGCGTTCCCTGATGTGCACCTCAGTGATGTAGTAGTCGCCGATAGCAGAGTCGGTGTAGTGGTACGTGAAGTAGAGGGGGTTCACATTGTTGCCCAATTCTGTAAGTACATCCTGCAGCAACAAGGAGAAGTAACCAGGCTCGACCAGTGAGGTGATAACATTACGAGTTATCACACGAGGACCATTGCCCAGCTGGCCACCAGATGAGTTGCTGTTGTTGTTGGAGCTGTCACCCTGATCATTGTTGCTTTGCCCATCTCCCTCAGAGTCTTCACCATCACCCTCATCCGCACTGTCATCACTGTCATCTCCTGAGTCATCCGGGTCTCCTCCAGCAGTGGCAGGTGCTAGAGCGTCTGGAGCAGGAATAGCTGGCGGTGGAGGTGGTGCATCTGCTTCTGGTGCTGGGTGTGCTGGCGAGTCAACCGGCACAAGTTGACCATCCTCATCTTCAACATAGTAGTAGAGCATCTCTGGATCTTCCTCAACATCTTCCATGGGCTGAGGTGGAGCTGGAGCAGGTGCTGGAACTGGAGCTGGAACAAATTGAGCAACATAAGCGGGTGCTGGACCTCCGGTGCGCTTGCATGCGGTCTGACGAGTCCGGACCATCTGATAGAGCAGGGACAAAACTCAGAATAAGTTGGAATCAAATCAAAATACTGATAAAGAACAAAGAAAACAAATTAGATTTTTATGAAGTAAATTAATTTTTTTTGAGCTGAAAGGCTTGCTAGAAAATGAGTCCTTAATTCGTCCATTTCTATCTAGGCTTGCGTTCTACAGTCAACCTGGCTCTGATACCACTTCTGCCAAACCCGGTTTCGAAAAAAACACCAGATGTATCACATATGTGCGCCAGGATAAAGTTCCACACATATGGAAGACGTTATCAGTGAATATATCAAAGACAATGTTCAACAATGTAAACAAAAGGAAATAAGTACTTTATTACACACCCTGATAGATAGACACGAAGGAAATAAGTGTTAGCCTTTTAGTTGGTCAAATTTTATTAGCAGCACCTAATTACTAGGTATAAGTTTATACCCACCCACTTAAACATAAAGATCATAAAAGAGCCCAAATTACATAACCAAAAACCACGATTTAATTATTCTTCAAGTTCAATTATCATGTGAGGGTCCAAGCCGCTCATGACCGCGAGTACGGCTGATATATCAGTTTTACACTCTACAGAGGTTGTACACTTTACCCACAATTCGTGTCCCCCTGAGTCGCCCGGGTTTGCAAAGCCTTAAACACTTCCTTTGGTGAGTGGCGAGGGGTCCACTACGAGACTTTTACAAAGATTCCCTAACAAGTGACAATCCGCTAAGGTTTCAAGTCAAAGCAGAGCATAAACCTCCCTAATGGTCAGCACCTTAGTAAAGGCTGCTACCCCAAGAGGACCGGGTTATACCCCAACGATGCTTCCCCTCTTGCCCTTTCGGTAAAACTGTCACAAGCTAGAGTTTCTAACTATTCAGCCAAGACCAGAGCCATGTGGTATTGTGGTTGTATGGTTTTCTTGGGTGGTTCTCCATGTTCCATTTATATAGCATGATCTTGTAAATAAAACAAGTAACAACATAAAACAAATTTATCATTTTCAAAAGATTAAGATAACACCATTCCCAAAGTTAAGCAACTAAGTCGTTCTACCCAACAAGATATAAAACTAGGTGTTTCAAGGCTTAGGTAAAAAGACTATGTAATGTCCTTAATAGGATTCCCATCAATTTCATGCATAAAACAATAAAGTAAAGTGTTTATCATGCTATTATTGGGATCAAAATAGAACATGTAGAGGGGGGAAAATCCACTTGCCTTCCTCGTTCAATTGCTGGCTCTCTTCCTCGTATATTTGTTCTTGCTCTCCCTCGAACGGCACGTCGTCTACACGATCACACAAGCAAAGCATACAAAACAAAATAAGAAATAGTATAAAAACAGTAAAAACTGAACTGAAAATGTTGAAAAACAAGTAGAGCATGATGCAAGGATCGCGTGAGCACAAGATTCACTGAAAACGGAGTTAGAACGTGAAAGATATGGCTAGATTAAGGTTCCAGGGACTTGTTTGCGAGAGATATGAACTTCCAGGGCTAGATCTGAAGAAACCAGGGGCTAAAACCTAATTAAACATATAAACTGAGGGGTTAGCATGCAAAAAGAGGGTCCTAGACTGTGGGTTCAAAAACCAGAGAGATTAGGGGTCTAAACGGAAGAAACATGACCTAAACCTAATTACTTTTGAATTACTCAGGACTGCGGGTTGATTTGCGAAAACTGCAGGGGCTTCTTTGCAAAAACGATGGGGACGACTCTGGTTGACCGGTATTGACCGGGTTTTAGACCGATCTGATCCGCCGGATCTTGATCCGACGGCGGTGATTGGCTCGGGGTGGCTCGCGGCTCGGCTCAGCGCGACGCTGGCGGCTTGGCGGGCGGCGTTGCGCGCCGGCGGCCGGTGGAGGCGGCAGCAATTGGCCGGAGCAGCCGAATCCGGTGCTTCGGGCCACGGTTTGGCGCGGGAGTTGGATGGGGAGCTTGCGCGCGCGCTGAGGAGGCCGATGGAGTTGACGGCGAGGTCGCGCGGGCCGGGAGAGCGGAGCGCCACGACGCATGGCGGCGGCGGGTGGTGAAGCTCGCCGGGGTGGCCGAAATCGGTGTCCCGTGCTTGACTACGCGAAGGAGAGGCCGAGGAGGAAGTGAAGTCGTCGGCGAACTCGAAGGGAGAGTCGATGAGGCGGTGCAGAGGCCGGGGTGAGCCCACGGCGGCGAGGTCTGGCCGCGGAACTCCGGCGAGCAATCGCCAATGCGGGATGACGCGGACCCGAGGGGAAATGGGTGGGCAGCGAAGCTCACCACCACTCAAAACTCCTGCGGTTGTTGGAGTCGAGGGAGAGGCAGCGAGACGGCGGATCGATGGCAGCGGCCCTAGCTTGGTGGTGGCGGCGCTGCTCTGCAAAGCTATGGAGCAGAGGCGAGGAGAGGAGGTGGAAAAGGGGGAGCGGTCGGGGCTCGAGTGCAGGTTTTGTAGGCCGAGAGGGATGGGGAACGCCGGCAGAGGAAGTGGCGCGACACTCGGGTGCGGGCCGGCCATGGTGGCCATGAATGGCGCATGGTGGCGCGACCGTTGCAGAGAAGGAAGGGGAAACGGAAGGGGCAAGTGGGGTGGTGGAGCTAGTGCTCCACTAGGCATTGAAGGCAAGTGAAGAGGGAGGGAAGAGGAGACGTGCAGCCGCGGGGAGGGAGAAGGCCGATGGCGTCGGCAGGGAGGAAGGGGAACCGGCTGGAGGTAGGAGGAGGTGCCGACAGGCGGGCCCCACTTAGCAGTGAGAGAGAGAGAGAAATGAGGTGGGATGGTGGGCCGGTGGGATGGGCTTGCTGGGCCGAGGAGAAAAGAAGAGAGGGGAGGGAGAGATGTGGGCTGGGCTGGGAAGAGAGAAGAAAGAAATTTTCTTTTTTTAACACAAACTTCATTTGAACAAAATTCATTTGAAAATAAACTCAATTTGAATTTTGGGTGTTACAAGTGCCCACCGGAGTGGCCGCCGGCCCTCATCGTATAGCAGCGCATCAGGGTTGACGATGGCGACAAACTTGTGCTCCATATGCAACTGACCCCGCAGCAACATGAGTAGACCCCGTCGAGCACGTTAGGGATCCACGTCCACCCCTTGACTAGTATCCTGACGTGCCGCATCTTAAGCTCCTCGCACCTGGCCCCGCCCCATGCCGCATCGCCGGTGATGGCTGCGGAGGCAGAGGCCTCTGCGGTGGCGATGGTGGCGGGCGGCTCTGCGGCATTGAGCTTGGCGCGGATTCGGGGACAGCCGACGGAGGCGTCCCAAGCGTTGAAAGCCTTGAGAATGGAGGTGAAGGGGCCGCGGTCGCAGGAGCAGACGGAGTCGAGCGCGGTGGGGAAGTGGGTGGCGTCGGCGCCGGAAAGGAAGGGCGCGAGCATGGAGGGCGAGGACATGGAGGGCACCTCGAAGTAGCCGGAGAGGAGGAGGAGCAGGATGGCATCGGAGGTAAACATAGGAGTGGGAGGTTGAAGATAAGAGCATTTTGGTCCAAATTATTTCATAAACAGTTCAAAAGGGTATGTAAAGACATATTTCCAGTAAGTGTGAAATTATAATGATATGGACGTAGTTAGTCAAGAAGTAGGAACACGCTTCAAATATGATAGAATATTAATATCACAGATCCAAAACCCTTTATTTTAAGTCAAAAATCTCTACCTTTTATCAAGCATGGAAATATATAAATTTCTACAACATTAATAACACATACTATTAATATATATTCCATGGTGGAGTTAATAAAATTAATCTGATATTGCAGATATTAGTATTTTTTCTATAAATTTGAGCAAATATCAGCAACTAATGTGACGAATCCTGCAGGATGAAAACCTGACGGTTGCAAATTTGCATTGATTCATCGAACCTCTGCCTTTTCTCTTGAAAAAATAGTGGAAAACAGTCAGCGGGGTCCCTTCAGAAAAGTTGTTACGGAGGCCGGTGTCGCGTTCGGGTCCGACCGCGCGGCCTCCCCCTCCCTTCCGCTCCTGCTCGCCCCTGTCCACCACGGAGCCCGATCCCACCCGAGCCGCCTCGCCGGCGCCCTATCCGGCCGCCCCGCGCCGGCCCGGCATGTACCAGTGGCGCAAGTTCGAGTTCTTCGAGGAGAAGGCGGCCGGCCGCGGCGGGGCGGGGGCGGAGGGTCGTCCGTCGCCGCCGTGCCGGCCGAGATCGCGGGCCGCGTCACCTGCTGCTCGGGTGGCTGCGGCTGCGTCGCGGTGGGGTGCGACGACGGCACCGTCAGAGTAGTTTAGAGATTTGACTCTCGTCGGTTGGTTTTTTATTCCACTCGGGCCATTGGATCGGAGGGCCGGGAGTACTAGATGGAAAACTTTTCGACTGGTTCATGTTTGACTGGATATACACTTGGGTTTCCATTCGATTACTTTATTACTAAGGTCATAAGGGATATACACTCTATCCTTTCTTTGCCTAAGTTGGAGACCCGTGCCCCCTACTACATCTAAGACGAATCTATTGGGCTGCGGTTTCAAATGAAAAAGAAAGCGAAAGAGCTCAAAATGGGGCTCGATGCCCAGAAAAGCTTCGCATAAATGCACGAAGATGGAAATACGAACAAAGAAATTTGGGGTCAGATGATGCAATTGGATCCTGTAGTAGCGCAGGAGTCTAGAAAAGAAAGAAGAGCAAGGAAACCCCAATCCGCGTTCCAAGTATGAGGTGAAAACTACGATTTCCCCCGTATTTTCATACGGATGATCTGAACCCAAGGCAGGACGCCATTGGATGACAGATTTGGGAACTAAAAGACCCTGCGACACCAAAGAATCTAAGACGGATTGAGAACACTTACTTGTGTTCCAACCCTCATCACCAGTTGGCTCTGCAGCCACACCCTTCCGATTGGTCGCTTTCTTGGGGGCCATCCGGAAATCCACAGATCGCTTCACGCGCATAAACTGGCGGAAATCCTAAAAGGAGGATGGGGAACGGCAAAGAGAATGAATTTTTGGATCTGGGAGCTCGAAAGCAGAAAGACAGATCTAAAGCAGCAAAAACAAGTGGCGGTCGGTGGGGTAAAACCTAAGTTAACGCTTCATTTTATAATGATTGTGGTAACATGGTCAAAACACCCAACAGGCCAACAATCCGTTGCAAATCACGGAAATAATGGGATTTAAAAAGAGACATTTCTTTTTCTGAGATTACATTCTGGAAAAGAAAACACTCACATCCCTAGTCGACTACTCAACATCCTTTTCCTTAACTAGGATTACATTCCAAAATAAGGATAAATACTCGACATTACAACTCGAGTACTTTATACATAACTTTACAAAACGACTCGGGTCTGCACGCACACTTCTTGGCTTCCTGAGAAGCATGCTGCAGCTAGATCGGCCCGAGGCCGTGACAAAGTACAAACTTATTATTCCCATTTCGGGAATAAAGATATTCGTATTTAGGGAGATAAGCTACAAGAGTATGGAGGCAGATTACAGAAATCACCTCGCAAGTCCTCTTGTAGCATCTTGCAGAGAAATTTCTCTTTCTCCCTAAACACTTTGTGGCAAGATCAAGCTTCCCCGCTAGAGATGTCAGTTCTTGGGCACCTAGAAACAGGCAACCCCAAGGATGTGACACAAACAAGACTCAACCCAGCGACTCCAAAACTGCCTCATTGGAAGATGCAAGGACATGATGTCCAGCATGGATCCGACGAAGGCATTAGGAACACAGGAGGAGGCAGCGGAGACTTCTCTTATCACTCGCAAGTTCTCTTCTAGCATCTTTTGTTGGAAGGAACTACACAAATCTCAGGAGGGCGAGAGCAAGAACACCAAAGAAAAGTCATGGTCGCTACAATTTGGTGCTTCTGGCAAAGGCCTCTCCCCTGCCTTTTATAGCCACAAGGAGACTTGCTGAAGGAGAACCCGTGAATCAACAGTACACGTTTTACGGACGCATTCATGACAGCATTCACAGACGCAGTCAAAGCTACAATAATACAGATTCTCCAAACAGTAACGTCTCATGTGAGCACTGAATAAAGAGCCGTATATCCCGGGTTTTATTTCTGAAATTATTTCGGGTGCAATCAGTGTGGCGGATCCAATTGTATCATTTTTCTGGGATTTTACCCGAAAAAGAGATCTTTTTGGATTTCGGATCTGATGAATCCTGCAAATAATCTGAAGGATAAAATCTGATGCCACGACTTAAATCCTTAATTCCAAATCTACGCTCGGGGGCTACTCGCAGCAAAAGGGATTTTGATTTAAGGCTCGGGGGCTGCTGGATATGGGCATCAGAGATTTATTTTTTAAATTTTTTGGAAAATAGACTGAAGTGACCCTTAGCCTGATTCTGCGATTCAACCTAAGGCTCGGGGGCTACTCCATATGGAGCGCGAGTACTTCGCGCACCATATATGATCAAGATTTCAGGGCTTGAGCACCTCACAGCCTCAAAGCAAATGAAAGTACTTGAAGGACTACTCGACGTATTTGAAGGAAGGACCAGAAACAACTAGAAGGATGTTCTGACTACTTGAAGTATTTGAAGACGCCCAACCAAGTACTCGACGCCTGCAGGGCTCGGCTACGAAGAGCTCGGGGGCTTGTCAGACCCGGGACAGCGGGACTTCTTATAGATATAGAATATTTTAGAGTAAGGGATAGCTCATGGATGTACCTTACCTCTTTTGTAACTACCCGAATAGGCATAGAACTAGCTGTAGTACAAAGGAAACTACCCGATTGTGTTGTAGTAGGACTCCAACTGTACTCGGTTAGGACTTTCCATGTAACCCTGTCTCCCCGGATATATAAGGGCGGGCAGCTCCCCCTCCAAACAATCATCAACACCTAAGGCAATACAAACCACACAGGACGTAGGGTATTACGTAAACTCGCGGCCCGAACCTGTCTAAATCTTTGTGTTCCTTGTACCATCGAGTTCTAGAGCAGTCGATCCCTACCTACAAACCCTACTGCTAAGGGTATCCTTGAGTAGGCTTGGCGGTAAACACCGACAGGGTAGGAGAGTATTTTCTACACAACCATAATCTGTTCTAAAAACTCTAGAATGACATACATTTTAGGACAAAGGGAGTATATTAATATTGTGTCGAAAATCATGCAAATAATTAAGCGCAAACAAGCTATGATGCCTCTCCAGCACAATCTAGCAGCAGCAAGCAAAAGCAATAAGCAGACTGGTGCTATATATATATGTGACAAACGTATTGCTATTTATTATCTGCAAATAAATACAATCCCCAATTTGGCAGCAGCGACGGATTTGCTTCTGTTGCTCTACTTAAGCCTCTGGACGATTTGCTTTACAGAGCTGTAGGTGCCTAGCACAACAATGGCCGTGCCAACTGCGACGATGACCACGCAGGCCGCCGTCTCCAGCCACGGCTTCTTGTACCCGAGCTTGGCGCGGACCCTGAGGTAGCACAGGCTCGGAAGCAGCATGGTGGCCGTGCAGCTGAGCAGCGCGCCGGTGAGCGCGACGACGTCGGCGAAGAAGGGCACGGCCAGTGCCACGACGGCGGTGCCGACGACGAGCGCCGTCCGGACGAGGGCGCGGAGCAGCCGGCTCTTGCGGACGCCGAGCGCCGCCTCGACGGCCTCGGCGACGGGGGCCACCACCAGCGCGTACTTGGTCAGCGGGTTCACCAGCGTCGTGTAGATGGCGACCTTGGAGCTCGCCTTCCCGGGCGGGAGGTTGAGGGTGACCTGCGACATGACCGCGTCGCCGTACATGAGGTACCCGGCGACGCCCATGAAGCCGTAGCTGAGCGTGCTCACGGCGAAGCAGACGAGGAGCACCGCCGGGAACCGCCTCCTGTCCTTCATCCCGCCGTAGATCATGGGGAAGACGGCGTGCCCGCTGAAGCAGAAGGAGTAGAGGCTGACGGCGCTGGGCATGCCGGCCCAGCGCACGAGCCTGCCCCGCTCGCGGAACCCGACGCCATCGACCGCGGCGACCCACACAACGGCAGCGATGAGGACGGCGGACGCGAGCGCGCCGGCGGCGGCAACGTACGCGAGCACGCCGAGGCTGCTGAACCACGTGGTCGGCAGCACGGCGAGCGTGGCGGCGAGCACGAACCCCTGCTTGGCGCCGACCCGGAGGCCGCCGAGGCGGAAGCCCGCCGCGGCCGGGAACAGCTTGTGCAGGTTGTCGCCCTCGAGGATGAGGAAGTCGACGGCGACGAGGTAGAGCTCGAGGTACATGAAGGCGGCGACGGCGAGGCGGCCCCGGCGGCCGAACGCCAGCGCGCCGACGTCCGGGTAGGTGGCCACGAGCGGGCTGGCGTCCATGCAGCGCTGCAGGAGGATGCCCGTGTAGCAGCAGATGGCGGCGATGGCGAGGAAGATGGCCAGGCTGGACCAGCCGCCCTGCGACACCGCGTAGGGGATGGACAGCAGCCCGATCCCTGCGTATATATACGATACAACAATTCAAGCACAGGCACAGTTCATCAGTGGGGATCGATCGCATCGCATCGCATGCACTGTAGTGCGTTGATTATTCATGAGTTGATGACGATTGTTCATCTACATCTTGCCTGCTGGCAGATTAGGGCTAATAATACCTGAGAGAGCATTGACTCCATTGAAGCATGTCTTGAGGAAACCCGTCTTGTCACTTGCCGACGGCGGCGGCGGCGGCGGAAGCTCGGCATTATTGTCGCCGGCGGCGCTGCCGGCGGCGGTGGTGGCCATTAATATTGCTGGGTTAGTTTGCAGTTTCTTGAACGAAGTCACGTACGGGAGCGAGTACCGGCGGCCACATGCACATGTACTAGAACATGTCGAATCACCAGGGACGCTCGGCCCTCCTTTTATAGGAGGGGAAGCCTGGAAAGGTGACGGATGCGGTCAAATTCTGCGACCATTCGTCTCGTCGTAGCATCACCGCAGTTGAAACGAAAACGAGGCCTCATCAGCTGCTTGCTCGCTCTTGGAACCGAATTAAGCTGAGAGAGACGACGAACTGGTCGTAAAGGCCGGCCAGCAGCTAAAAAGGCAGTGCCTGCGTGTGTGTGGTGGGGGGGAGGGGTGTGTTTGAAGCGACGGCGAATAAAACGATGAAAAATAGAAAGATCAAATCGTAGAAAGACACGAGAATTTAATGTGGAAAACCCCTCCAATGCGAAGGGTAAAAACCACGGGCGCCAGCCAGTAAGAATTTCACTATATCGGGTGTTTGTGTACAACGCCTAGCGGCGGCTAACAAGAGGAATAATAGGATTGATATTCTTCGGTGAAACCTATGGGTTAGATATATAGGAGAGTCACGTGGTCTCCTCAATTTCTACTAGCAATGTGGGATTAAAAGTTTGCACCACATGAGCCTTAATGGGCCAATCCCAAATTCCAACAATCTCCCATCAGAATTTGGATCACAATATAACATACTCCACCTTGAGACAAATTCCTTCTAGTAGCATATCAAAATCATCACCTGAACACAACAAAGAACAGAATTTCTGGCGCCAAATAACCTCTTGGGCTAAACTGTCAAACCAACTAAGCTTGAACAACTGCTAACAGTGAACACATAACCTGTGAGTGACCTGCGCCTATCCAAATCAACAGCATAATCTGAATTCACATAACCAATGAGTCCCTGATCAGTTCTCCCAAACTTCAAACAAGAATCTGCTGTTCCTCTGAGGTACCTGAAAATCCACTGAACTGCCTTCCAGTGTTCTTTACCAGGATTAGACATGTATCTGCTGCCCAGATTTATCATAGCATATGATAAATCTGGGCGAGAGCAAACTATGGCATACATCAAAGAACCAACAGCACTAGAATATGAGACTTTTGACATGTATTCAACATCCTCCTCAGAACTAGGGCACTGAGCAGCTGACAATTTAAAGTGAGGTGCAATAGGAGTAGTAACTGGCTTTGAATCATGCATATTGAAACGCTGAAGAACCTTGTTAATGTAATTATGCTGACTAAGAAATAATAAACCAGATTTTCTGTCTCTAGTAATCTCCATACCTAGAATTTTCTTAGCAACACCAAGATCCTTCATATCAAATTCACTATTCAACAATTTCTTTACTGTAGTGATTTCTTTTCTGCTCTTGGCAGCAATAATCATGTCATCAACATATAACAGAAAGTATATAGGTGATTCCTCAACAATCTTAATGTAAACACAGCTATCATATTCAGATCTTTTAAAACCATGTAACAACATAAATAAATCAAACCTCTTATACCACTGACGAGGAGACTGTTTCAAACCATACAAGGACTTTTTTAATTTGCAAACATAATTCTCTTTGCTTGGCACTATGAATCCTTCTGGCTGATCCATGTAAATTTCCTCCTCAAGCTCTCCATGCAAAAATGCAGTCTTCACATCTAACTGCTCAAGCTCAAGATCATGCGTAGCAATAATACTAAAGAAAGTCCGAATTGAGCTATACTTCACAACTGGATAGAACACATCATTATAGTCAACACCAGAAATCTGACTGAAGCCCTTTGCAACTAACTTTGCCTTAAATCTTGGAGGCTCACTAGAAGACAAACCCTCCTTTCTCTTTAAGACCCATTTGTAGCGAACAGTCTTTTTTTTCTCAGGCAAGCTTACAATCTCCTATGTGTCATTCTTCTCAAGAGACTGCATCTCCTCCTGCATAGCTGAGATCCACTTCTCCTTATCAATAGAATCAATGACTTCAGAATATGTTGCTGGCTCACTAGCATCCTCCACCTGTTCAGCACAACTCAAAGCATAATAAGTCATATTACACTCCTCAATTAAACGGTTTGGAGGTCCACAACTCCTCTTTGATCTGCGAAGAGCAATAGGTAAATCTACATCCTCCTCATGCTGCAAATCAGACTGTGAAACTGGAGATGAGTGCTGAATAGTATCAGGAACACTATCTGAAACATCATTACCAACAACTTCATTTTCCTGGTCATCCATAAGCTCCACCTGCACACTAACTTGTGACTGCAATTTCTCAACTAAAGCATCATCTGTGGACAAACTGTCAGTAAACATCACAGATTCATTGAAAACAACACTTCTGCTCATGAAAGTCTTTCTAGTTTCAGGATTCCACAATTTATATCCTTTGACTCCCGAACCATAACCAAGAAACAGACATTTAATAGTTCTAGGCTCTAATTTTCCATTATCAACATGAGCATAAGCAGTGCAGCAAAAAACTCTCAGGTGTGAATAATCTGCAGGTGTACCAGACCATACCTGAATAGGAGTCTTCTTGTTGAGTGGAATAGAAGGCGATCTGTTGATCAAATAACATGCTGTATTAGCAGCCTCAGCCCAAAAACGCTTGTTCATATGGGCATTGGACAGCATGCAATGAGCCTTCGAGATGATAGTCCTGTTCATACGCTCGGCCACACCATTCTGCTGAGGAGTGTATGGTATGGTGTGATGCCTAACAATGCCTTTTTTCTGCAATAATAATCAAAAGCATCCGAACAGAACTTTCCACCATTATCAGTTCGAAGCACCTTGACCTTCTTCTCAGTTTGCCTTTCTATCATAACTTTCCATTCTATAAAAGCAGCAAAAGTATCATCTTTGCTTTTCAGAAAATAAGGCCAGACTCTTCTAGAGTAATCATCAATAATGGTAAGCATATAACGAGCACCACCATATGAAGGCTTACGTAAAGGATCCCACAAATCAGCATGAACATAATCAAGTGTACCTTTTGTAGTATGAACAGAGGTATTGAATTTGACCCTCTTATGCTTACCAAATACACAATGCTCACAGAACTTCTTGCCACTCAAAATGCAGCCATCCAGCAGGTTTCTCTTCATCAATTCTACCATACCGAGTTCACTCATGTGTCCAAGACGCATATGCCAAAGGTCAGTCTTACTAGGTTCAGCATTAGCAACATTAGCAGCAGAAACAGAACCATGCAAAGTACAACCTCTAAGAACATATAAATCTGAAGGATTGAGATCACCCAGCAAACATACAAGAGAACCTTTAGATACCTTCACAACTCCACCTGAACCGGTGTATTTGAGTCCTTCTTTATCAAGTGTGCTCAACGAGATCAGATTTCTTTTCATCCCTGGTATGTGCCTTACATTCTTCAGTATGCGAATCATGCCATCATGGGTCTTGATCTGAACAGAGCCAATGACAATAATCTCACACGGGTTATCATCTCTCATGCGCACAAAATCACCGTTCTGCAAAGACTCATAGGAACTGAACCAATCTCTATTAGTGCAGATATGAATAGAACATGCAGAATCAAGAATCCACTCATTATGACCAGCAACACAACCAGCAAAGACAACCAAACAATCTGACTCAGAGTTTTCACCAGCAGAAGCAACACTAGCCTTACCATCAGATTTATTTTTCTTCTTCTCCTTATTCTGCAATTTCCAGCAATCCTCAATCATATGAGATTTCTTCTTGCAATACTTACAGAATTTCTTCTTGGGACCTTTGGACTGGGAGCGGCCTCTACCGTCATTGCTCTTGCCACGATCGTTGTTATCACTTGAGGATCATTGCTCTGATCTGCCTCTGACATGCAAAGCGTCGCCCCTAGAGGACGAGCCATCTGTCTGCACCATGCCTTTCATCTTCTCCTTAGATTGGAGTGCCTCACAAACTTCCGCAAGAGTTAGTTCATCACGGCTTAATAGTATGGTGTCACGAAAACTTGCATAAGAACTTGACAAAGAGTATAATAAAAGAAGACCTAAGTCCTCATCTTCATACTTAACCTCCATCGACCCTAGGTCAGCAACGATCTCCTTGAAGACAGATAGGTGACCCATTACCGAATCACCCTCCTGCATCTTAAGCGTGTACAGCTTCAACTTCATATGCAATTTACTGGTAAGATCCTTCGACATGCAGATCGATTCCAGTTTTAGCCACAATTCTGCAGCAGTCTTTTCTTGCAGCACTTCTTGTAGAATATCATTAGATAGATGAAGCTGAATAAGAGAAAGAGCCTTACGGTCCTTGCGCTTCTCCTCATCGGTCCACTCATCCTTCTTTTTCTTCCCGAATTTTTCTAGCGCCTCATCAAGATCATTGGTTTGCGCCAGAATAGCTCTCATCTTGACTTGCCACGGCGAGAACCTTGTCTTGTAGTCCAACATCGGTAGATCATACTTTATCGACGCCATCACGAAACCCTAACTTGAAACCACGGCTCTGGTACCACTTGTTAGAAGCGACGGCAAACAAAACGATGAAAAATAGAAAGATCAAACCGTAGAAAGACACGAGGATTTAACGTGGAAAACCCCTCCAATGCGAAGGGTAAAAACCACGGGCGCCAGCCAGCAAGAACTTCACTATATCGGGTGTTTGTGTACAACGCCTAGCGGCGGCTTACAAGAGGAATAATAGGATTGATATTCTCCGGTGAAGCCTATGGGTTAGATATATAGGAGTGTCACGTGGTCTCCTCAACTTCTACTAGTAATGTGGGATTAAAAGTTTGCACCACATGAGCTTTAATGGGCCAAGCCCAAATTCCAACAATCTCCCATCAAAATTTGGATCGGATCTATCGGAACCGCACGAAACCAAGTCACGATGCTGAGATGCATGCAAGACATTTGCGTTGGTGGTGGTGGCCACTCGATCGATCTGCAAGCTATAAGGTCCAGCAGCTAGAACCTTCTTTTTTCTTCTTCAAGGATCGAGCCAGTGACTGCAAAGCATACTGTGCCGCTGCAGAATGCATCGTATCACACATCGTCATTTTATCGTGGCATCTGCAGCAACAGAGAGGATTACTGAAGAAGACTCGAACCAATTGAGAGGCCGGAGAGCTATAGCTAATGGTTAGTTCCTCCGTTGGTGGTTGGTTTCTTTCACATCATCATGCTGTAGATCTGCTGACTGAAGCCGCAGTCAAGTCCACCAGCTTGCTGCTTCAAGTTAAACTCGATCAACACCATCGGCTCAAAAGGTCAATTAAGCATATTATCGCCCTGGAGCATCTGAGGACTTCATTAAGGAATAATCGAAAGATCGTGCAGCAAATAAATAAAAAAAAAGTGAAAAGAACCAAGCAACTTGTCGATCGGGCTCTAGCTAGTGATCGAAGGTTTCTAAGGTGAAATTTCCCAATTTTAATTTATGATTATATATGTTTTCCTTTTTATTCTGCGGGCCATTATATATACGTTTTCCTTTTGTACTAAAATATACTCCCCCATTCCAAACTATGATTCATCTGATTTTTTGACCTCAAATTTGCCCACTCATCTTATTTAAAAAATTTGTGCACACATAGTCAAGAAAGACTTTTATTAATAAACCAAGCAAAAAAAGAGGTGATAATTCTTAAAATATTTTAAATAAGACGAGTGGTCAAACTTAGGATTGAAAAATCAAACGGATTATAATTTCGAACAGAGGGGATATATGGGACATCTTTTCTTTCATGATCGTCTGAACAAGGAATTTCTTCTTTGGGCAACTTTTAGACCAACTTTTAGAAGCGGTCTAGCCATCTAGTAGAAACGTTACACCGAAAGAGGAAAAAACAACACCATTGATTAATCATCAATAATTAAGGACACAATGAATTCAACTGATTTTTACCCTCTTAACGAAATGTGTAGGCATTTCATTTTGTTTCCTCCTCTGGAAATATACAAGGATTTCTTCTTTTTTTGGTATGTACTTTCTGCGGCAAAGGTTCGACACGGCTGCACGAGATCGATCGAATTTCCTTTGGTTGGACAAAGGCAGTCACGTTGATGTAACGGCGTCATTGACGAGTTCTTACACGTGCACGCCAAGTGCAAAATTACCGTCAATTGGCAGCTGAACAAGTAAACACACTTGTCTTGCATTGGCTCTTTGCTGTCCTTGACTATCTTCCAAGTTATAGAGGCTTGTTTTTATCTTTTTCCAAGGATAAAAAGGAAGAAGAAGAAACAAACAGCTTTTGGAAGGAAAAAAAACAAGGGTATCCGTGGGTGTGGTGGTTTTCGATCCATTGAATACACCTAGATTATATGTCCATCGGTGAGGAATGTTGAGTACTCTATCCTGCTTGTGATGAGTGAATTATCAACCGTGCGGTGTGATCGTGCGCTTGGTCTTTGGATTGCAGGTACAAGGGCGTCGAGTGTCGATGGAGAGTTGCCGTGGAGGAGCTCGGGCCGGGCGACAGCTGTGGCGTCCATTCCTGGTCGAGGGCGCAAGCGGCGACGGAAGGCGGATTTCTTGGTTTGCACCATAAAACCAAGCAGGCGGACGGCGGTTGAAGACGCCAAGTCGTGGAGGCACGGGCGTCGGTCTCGGGACTGACGGAGGCGACGAGCGTCGACGACGTCTAGGGACTCGCTGCGGGCGAGGAGGTGACGGGCATCGGGCGGCGTCTAGGGCCGTCAGAAGGCCGAGGCGGGAACGGCGTCTAGAGCCACGGCGTGGAGGCGGGAATCTTCCCGCGTGAGGTGTTTTGGCGGTTTTCTCAAAACCGGCCACCTACACGAGTTTCGCGGACCCTCCAAAACCACGGACCGGAACTTCGTCGACGTGGCGGCATCGCAGCAAAGACTTCGAGTCGAAGAAAGAAACTCCGCCGTCGATTGAGTCTGTACAGCGGGCTGCTGCAGACCCGACCGGTATGGCCGCAGCAGTTGGGTATAAATATCCCCACCAGCCCGTGGCTGGTTGAGTCTTTGAGTTTTCTTGAGTCCTTTCCGTTTTTCCTTCCCCTTCCTCCTGCTCCAGGTTAGGGCCAAGGACTCCAACGCAAAACGAGGGTTAGGGTTTAGCTAATCTCTGAAATTAGTGGGTAGGATGATGGGTGGATGGCTCTAGCCTTTGTATAGGTGAATTCCTCTGAGGTTAATGAATGACATTCGTTTGAGATTCACCTTTGTGCACTGAGTATTCGTCCTCCCCTTCCTCTTTTGCGTTTTGGACTTGATTTCTCCTCTTTTGAGATGTTTCGTGTTTAGAGGAATCAAGACCGTGGATTCATGTTTTGCCGAACTCTTTGTGATGATTCCTATGCACCTAGCCTAGTGCCAAACCCCCTGGAATCGCAAGTTCACACGAATTGGAGATTTTGATCTCTTAAGAAAACCCCAATCCTTTTTGATCTTCCCTTTATTTCTCACAATATGTTAATCTTTTTGGAAAGATCTCTTGGGGATATATTCACGGAACAGTTGTAAAGATATCCTCCAAGTTTCATTGGATTTAGACTTTGTTTGCTCGAGATTTGCCATTTGAAGCTTTGGTTGCGGGCTGTCTGGGAGCGACCGGTCTGACCGGTCTGGAAATTCAATTTCCAGCCCAACCGGTCTGACCGGTCTGTGCTAGTGGTCAGACCGGTCTGACTCAGCAGTGCTGCTGTTTGGGGAGTTTTTCCCGTTTTGCTTCCGCGAAGATTCCTAGGGTGTGCTGCTATGAGATAGCTGGTCCATAGCTATTCGCTCATATCTTAGGTTGAGGGTTTGCGGTGATTTTTGGGATATAGCCCGACGGATCGATTTCGAAAGAAATTTTGACCGGCTCCCATTCACCCCCCTCTGGTCGCCAGTTTCGGTCCCTCAATTGGTATCAGAGCTTGGTTGAGGTTTTCAGTACCTTAACCGGTTCGAAAACCACTTGGCGACCATGTCGAGTCTTGGTAAGATCCCCGTGTTTGCCGGTGAGGACTATGCTTATTGGAAGGTGCGTATGCGAGCCTTCTTGTAAAGCATGGGAGCTGAGGTTTGGGAGATTACCAAGAACCAGGCTTACGAGGTGCTTGCCGTTCGGACCACACCTCTTCAGGTGTCCGAGCACGAGGCTAACGCCAAGGCTGTCAATGCCTTGTACGCTGGCGTTTCTCGTGCGGAGTTCTCACGCGTCCAGGGTTTTCAGGAAGCCCACAAAGTTAAGACGTGCCTTGAGAACTACCACGAGGGCACACCTCAGGTGAAGGCCAGACTGTTCGAGACTCACCGGCGTGAATACGAGAACTTCACACAGGGGCCGAGTGAGAGCATTGGTGATATGTTCAGTCGGTTTCAATTGATTGTGAACAAAGTCAATGCGAACAGATCTACTGATGCCCTTGAGTACACAGAGCACGAGAAGGCCCTCAAGTTGCTCTACGCACTTGACTGCCCTGTGTGGGATCTCAAGGTGAACATGATCATTGAGTCTGCTAGCTATGAGACTCTGACCGTGAACGAGCTTTTCAGCAAGCTCAAGGCCACGGAGGTGGATAACCAGACACGAGCCAAGCTTAATGGTGCCCCTCCTTCCAAGAGCATCGCTCTTGTGACTAGCCCAGGTGGATCAAGCTCTAACGCTAACTTTGCTCTTGGCTTTTCTCATGCCTCTTTGCCTTCTGTTACAGATGAGCAGCTGGAAACGCTGGGCGACGACGACTTGTGCCTCCTCATCAGCAAGTTCCAGCGCGTCTACTACAACAGGCAGAGGAAGAAGAACCCCAGGTGCTACAACTGCGGCAATCTGAACAACCACTTCGACTACTACCGCCACCACGACCGCGACGAGGGAGGCTCCAACAAGGAGCGTTGGCGCCACAAGCACCGCAGTCGTGACCGGAGAGGACGCTTCGACAAGGAGTTGCTCAAGAAGCGCTTCCAGTACAAGGCCTAGAAGCGGGAAAAGGCCTTTCTGGCGCAGCTCAGCGACCTCGACAAGAGCTCCGACACCGACCGCTCTTCTTCACCGACCTCCGACGACGACGACAAGAAGAAGAAGAAGCGGGACAATGAAGCCACCGGCTTCATCGGCCTGTGCTTGGCGGCTGGTCGGCGCAAGGGTTTCTGCACCATGGCGGGTGAAGCCGATGGTGCTCGTGCGTCTTCAGGTGGACATGCTACACCGACGCACGCCGACTCTTCTCCTGGATCCAAGAGTGATTCAGAGGTAAACTCCACGATCGACCTGCTAGATACAGAGGTTAGGGAGTTGTACGCCGCTCTCGACAACCAGAAAAGGCTAGTTAAGGAAGCAGTTAGAGAGCGTAGAAAGCTTAGGGCTGAGCTGGCTTGTGCTAGGGAGAAATCTAGTGAGGATGAGTGCGTTGGCTACATATCTCACATGAATGATCTTGTTGCTCTCCGTGCCAAGCATGATGAGAACATTGCAAACTTGGATGTTGCGAAGACTTCGCTTGCAGACGTGTCTCATGAGCTCGCTAAGGCCAAGCATGAACTTGAACTGGTTAAGGACGCTCCCATTGTTTGTGATGTACTTGAATGTGATGAGTGTCCTATCTTTAAGGCTGATCTAGCTTCTTTACAGTGAAAGTTTGCTACTGTTGTGTGTGAACTAGAGGAGCTTAGGTCTAGACCTGTTCTGCTTGGTGATTGTAAGCTTTGTCCCACGCTTAGGTCGGAGCTAGATGAGAAGAACGCCTTTATTAAGTCTTTGGGGAAGACTAAGGTCGTGGAGTCTAGCCCATCTATTGACTGTTCTGTTTGCCCTGGTTTGATCTCTGATTTGGATAATCTTGCGGTAGAGAAAGCCAACTTGGAGAATGAGAATACCTATCTTAGGGCGATTCTTAGTTGAGTTTCTGCTAGTGAGCTGCAGTTGGGCATGATGATTAAGCAGTTTAAGCGTGATGATGGTTTTGGGGTCGGTTACACATACACGAAGTCAGACTTTGACAGGTTGTACGGTAAGATCGGCAAGGCTGCTGGAGCTTCTAGTTCTCTAAACACTGCCAGTACGAGCACGCAGTCTTCGCTTGTTGACCCCGCGGATGGTGTGCTTAAAGAACCACCGAAAGCACCTCTGCAGAAGCAGGTTTGGGTTCCGAAGCCCAATGAGCTAAAGAATCCCCTCGATACACTCCCTGCTGCCGCAGCCCAGGTTGCCCAGAAGAAGGGGGCTGCTCCTCCCCATCCGCAGGCTAGGCCTCCACCACCCAAGCGTGAGGTGAGGTACCACTGCGAGTACTGTGATAGAAAGGGTCACCTGGAGGAGTTTTGCTTCAGGAGGAAGCGGGCTATGAGGCGTGAGCAGGAGAGATGGAACTCGGACATGTACTCTGCTCGGGTGCATGGTCCTCCTCGGCGTGGTGATAGGCAAGATGCTAGGGCGCGCCGTGCAGGTGGAGGTCAGGGAGACGGTGGTGTTTACCGTGCTCTAGAGGGTGGTCGCTTTGCCGGTCGTGCTCCTGGTCATTTTCGGTACGGCTATGGACCACGGGACCGAGGCTTTGGCGGAGGTTTCGAGGCACCACGCTTTCCTCGCGGTGGTGTTTGTCAGTCACGCGGTAGACGGGACGAGGGGTACGCTTTGCCTAGTTTTGCTAACCCTTCTGTAGAGCAAATGGCTCGACACTGGTTTGCTTCTCACTTTGCTAACCCCAGTGTTGAGACATTTGCTCACCCTTTGTCTCACTACTGATGTGCAGGTCGGAGGCTTGGAGAATAGGTGGATCATGGACTCCGGTTGTTCACGCCATATGACCGGGAATGACAAATGGTTCTCCAGCCTCACCCCGATATGCTCAAAAGAGTACATTGTGTTCGGGGATAATGGAAGAGGAAAGGTACGTGGACTTGGCGCTGTTCAAGTTTCTGATCACTTTACCCTGAGAGAGGTTGCTTTGGTTTCGAACCTTGGGTTCAATTTGCTCTCTGTTTCGCAACTTCTTGATGAGGGGTTTGAGGTTCGCTTCAAGGAGGGCTGTTCGCGTGTTTTGCATTCCAAGGGAGATTTGGTTTGCCGGATTACACCTCGCGATCGGGTTTTCTTGGTTAACTTCTCTGGAACTCCTCTTGGACCTCCTCATTGCTTGTTGGCTGGTCCTTCTTCTGATCTGTGGAAGTGGCATAGGAGACTTGGACATTTGAGCTTTGATCTGTTGTCGAGACTGAGCTCATTTGGCCTGATCCGAGGATTGCCCAAATTGAAGTTTCAAAAGGACCTTGTTTGCCATCCGTGTCACCACGGGAAGATGATTGCTACTTCACACCCGCCTGTTAATCAGGTGATGACCGCTCACCCTGGAGAGTTGCTACACATGGACACAGTTGGTACTTCTAGAGTGATGTCTGTCGGTGGGAAGTGGTATGTTTTTGTGATCGTGGACGACTTCTCTCGCTATTCTTGGGTCTTTTTCATGAGAAACAAGGATGAGGCTTTCGAGTTTGTTCGAGACTTGATCTTGAGGTTGAAAAATGAGCTACCCCAGGCCATGCGAGCGATTCGCAGTGATAATGGCACAGAATTCAAAAACGCTCGTTTTGATGCCTTTTGCAGTGATCAAGGGCTTGAACACCAGTATTCTTCTCCCTACACTCCACAGCAGAATGGAGTTGTAGAGCGGAAGAATCGGACGTTGGTTGAGATGGCGAGAACGATGCTCGATGAGCATAGGACTCCTCGAAAGTACTAGGCTGAGGCGGTCAATACCGCTTGTTATGTGTCCAACCGCATTTTCTTGCGTGCTTTCATGCACAAGACTTCTTATGAGTTGTGGTTTGGATGCCAGCCCCATGTTGACCATCTCAGAGTTTTCGGTTGCCGGTGCTTTGTGCTGAAAGATGGAAATCTTGATAAGTTTGAGTCTCGCTCGTCTGATGGCATTTTTCTCAGTTATGCTTCTCACTCCAGAGCTTACCGTGTGCTGATTATTGATACTAACATCGTCAGAGAGACTTGTGAGGTCACTTTCGACGAGACTGCATCGTGCAATTCTTCTATCTTTGAAGTTGCAGGAGATGATGAGCTCGGCACCTCCATCTTTGAAGATGAGGAGGAAGAAGCTGCGGAGGGCGACGCTGAGGCTACCACGCGTGCTGTGGACCCAGCCGTCTCCGCCCCGAGCTCGGACGATGATGACGGCCCTGATCCGACTACGTCTACATCACGAGGGCTGATCGAGGAGGTGACTCAGGCTTCACCAGCTGCACCTGAGGAGACACTAGACTTGGTTGAGGAGGAGGCGACTTCGACGCGGGAAGCACCTCGACATATACAGCGTCGTCATCCACCTCAACAGATGCTAGGTGACCTCAATGAGCGAGTCACACGGTCCAAGGTAACAAGTATCGCTGACTTTGCTCATTCAGCGTTTGTTGCCGCTTTTGAGCCCAAAGATATTGGACACGCTCTTTCTGATTCTAGTTGGGTCAATGTCATGCATGAGGAACTTGAAAATTTTGAAAGAAACCAAGTTTGGGTTTTAGTCGAGCCTCCACCTGCTTGTAATCCCATCGGAATGAAGTGGGTTTTCAAAAACAAGCAGGGTGAGGATGGGTTGGTTGTTCGAAATAAGGCTCGTCTTGTTGCCCAGGGGTTTTGCCAAAAAGAGGGTATTGATTTTGAGGAGCCTTTTGCCCATGTTGCTCATTTGGAAGCTATTCGAATCTTTCTTACATTTGCTGCTTCCAAGGGTTTTAAAGTTTTCCAAATGGATGTGAAATCTGCCTTCTTGAATGGTTTTATCGAAGAAGAGGTTTATGTGAAGCAACCCCCTGGTTTCAAAAATCCCAAGTTTCCAAACCGTGTTTATAAACTTCAGAAAGCTCTTTATGGTTTGAAATAGGCACCTAAAGCTTGGTATGATAGATTGAAAACCTTTTTGCTGGCTCAGGGCTTTAAAATGAGATGTGTTGATAAAAGTTTGTTCCTCATGCGATCTGGCACTGATTTTTTATTAGTTCAGATATACGTGGATGATATTATCTTTGGTGGCTCTTCTCTTGCTCTTGTCTCCAAGTTTTCTGAGCAGATGTCCAGGGAGTTCGAGATGAGCATGATGGGTGAGCTGCAGTTCTTCCTCAGGCTGCAGATCAAGCAAACTTCCCAGGGCACGTTCGTCCATCAAGCCAAGTACACCAGGGACTTGCTGCGGAAGTTCGACATGAGCGACTTGTCTCCTCAGCCGACTCCGATCAGCACATCGACGGTGCTTGATGAGGACTTGGACGGTGAGGCGGTAGACCAGAAGGAGTACAGGAGCATGATCGGCTCTCTCCTGTACCTGACGGCGACGCCGCCGGACATTCAGTTCGGCGTCGGCCTTTGTGCGCGGTACCAGGCTTCTCCGCGCACCTCCCACAAGCAGGTGGTGAAACACATCTTCAGGTATCTGAAATTCACCCTTGAATTTGGTCTTTGGTACTCTGCTGATTCTTCTCTGGTTTTGGTGGGCTTTTTTGATGCCAATTTCGGTAGGTGTCGGTTGGATCGCAAGTCGACATCCGGCACTTGTCAATTTCTCGGCACATCTTTGGTGTCTTGGTCCTCTTACAAGCAGGCTAGTGTAGCGCTTTCTTCCATAGAAGCTGAGTATGTTGCCGCTGCTAGTTGCTGCTCCCAGATCCTTTGGATGAAACAAACCTTGCAGGATTATGGACTAAGTTTCGGTAGGGTTCCCATCTTTGTTGACAACTTGTCAGCCATTAGCATTGCAAAGAACCATGTCCTACGCTCCAGAACCAAGCACATAGATATCAGATTCCATTTCCTGCATGATAATCATAAGAGAGGACACATAGACCTGATCCATGTCCCTTCAGAAAGGCAAACCGCAGATATCCTCACCAAACCGCTAGAGCAGGACACTTTTGCTCGCTTGCGAGGGGAGCTTGGGGTTTGTTACCCCTTTTGATCGCTGACTTTTCTTTGGTTAGCTTTGTAGGTCTTGTTTGCTCTTCTCTTCGTTTTCTAGGTTTGGCAGTTGCATTGTGCATATGCATTGTACATGTTTGTATTTTGCATTGCCTCACTTGCACTAGCATTCTTGTATATATTGCTATGATCTTCTAGTGTCTGCTTGTGTGAGTTGATAAATTTGATCATGGATAGCTTGCTCCACTGTGTATATGACATCATTTGAGTTAAGTTATTTTGATTTGAAAATCTGAAAACATGATCACCCTGTCTTGGCTACTAGCATGTTAGGGCATGTTGATATGCTTTGCTATCTTATTCATGCTAGTGTAGGTTTTCGTTCAGCAATTCATACTTGAAATGATCTAAATTTGATAAAATTGCTTGAACTGTTCTTGAAATGGATTGAAAATATCCAGGTGGGATTGCTTGTCGCACTGATCGAGTTTTCGGGACGGCTCACTTTGCACTTGTGAGAACCCGAGCAAGGCTGTGCGTGACTGAAACGAGTGCCTTAAGCTTCTGATTGTCTTTGGCATAGGCTTGGCCTCGTTGCTAAGTAAAGCATGACAAGCTTTCAACCCCTGACATTAAGAATTGCTTGATATAAATTTGATCGAAAAATGAATGTTTGCAACATGCTTTTGGCTGGTTTGGCTCACCTGTATGAGTATGATTAGCACTGCTTTCCATTCCCTACTTGTTAGTGCTAGATCTTGGGTGATGCTTTTATTTCTCCTAAACTGAACTTGCCTAGCTCTAGACTGATTTGATATACCTTGTTGAGCTAGATGCAGGTCTTGTTTATGGATGCACACGTGCTTGTGACTAGATGTTGCTCATATCCTTGTATCCCTGAATGCTTTCACTTACACCTCCTGCATTGCATTCATTGCATAACATCTGTTCAGGGGGAGTCTCAACTTCAGGGGAGCTTTAGGTCTTTTTAGACTTGATGTGTGCATGTGCCAATAAGGGGGAGAATTTGGGAGAAGTGATCGAACAAGAGGGAGACTTGATTGATTTTTGAAAAACTTGTTGTGCACAGGGCTTTGAGAGTGTATCATTTTGTGAGAGTTGCACGTGTGAAGGGAAAATGCATTTTAGGGGGAGTTTCTGCTTTGGTTGTGGCTCCTGGTTTCCTCGGTTTCCTCGGTTTCCCTCTGCTTCTTGCATGACTGCGTCGAGCGTTACCTCTGTCTTTGAGGAGTCATGTTTTGGCTTTTGATCGATTGCGTCGAGTCGTTGCCCTTGTCTTAGGGAATCGATCTGTGCTTGAGTAAGTGACTATTCTTGACTTTCTGAGCTTTTTGTCACTTGCTTGAGTTTTTCACTTTCTTACTTCTATTTTATCACTTCTCTGTTTTCAGGTGGTGTGTTGACAATGCACTCATCAAGGGGGAGATTAAGAAATGTTGAGTACTCTATCCTGCTTGTGATGAGTGAATTGTCAACCGTGCGGTGTGATCATGCGCTTGGTCTTTGGATTGCAGGTACACGGGCGTCGAGTGTCGACGGAGAGTTGCCGTGGAGGAGCTCGGGCCGGGCGACAGCTGTGGCGTCCATTCCTGGATCGAGGGCGCAAGCGGCGACGGAAGGTGGGTTTCTTGGTTTGTGCCACAAAACCAAGCAGGCGGACGGCGGTTGAAGACGCCAAGTCGTGGAGGCACGGGCGTCGGTTTCGGGACTGACGGAGGCGACGGGCGTCGACGGCGTCTAGGGCCTCACTGCGGGCGAGGAGGTGACGGGCGCCGGGCGGCGTCTAGGGCCGTCAGAAGACCGAGGCGGCAACGGCATCTAGGGCCACGGCGTGGAGGCGAGAATCTTCCCGCGCGAGGTGTTTTGGCGGTTTTCTCAAAACCGGCCACCTACCCGGGTTTCGCGGAACCTCCAAAACCGCGGACCGGAACTTCGTCGACGTGGCGGCATCGCAGCAAAAACTTCGAGTCGAAGAAAGAAACTCCGCCGTCGATTGAGTCTGTACAGCGGGCTGCTGCAGACCCGACCGGTCTGACCGGTCCCATGGACCGGTCTGACCGGTCTGGCCGCAGCAGCTGGGTATAAATACCCCCACCAGCCCGTGGCTGGTTGAGTCTTTGAGTTTTCTTGAGTCCTTTTCGTTTTTCCTTCCCCTACCTCCTGCTCCAGGTTAGGGCCAAGGACTCCAACGCAAAATGAGGGTTAGGGTTTAGCTAATCTCTCAAATTAGTGGGTAGAATGATGGGCAGATGGCTCTAGCCTTTGTATAGGTGAATTCCTCTGAGGTTAATGAATGACATTCGTTTGAGATTCACCTTTGTACACTGAGTATTCGTCCTTCCCTTCCTCTTTTGCGTTTTGGACTTGATTTCTCCTCTTTTGAGATGTTTCGTGTTTAGAGGAATCAAAACCGTGGATTCGTGTTTTGCCGAACTCTTTGTGATGATTCCTATGCATCTAGCCTAGTGCCAAACCCCCTGTAATCGCAAGTTCACACGAATTGGAGATTTTGAGCTCTTGAGAAAACCCCAATCATTTTTTATCTTCCCTTGATTTATCACGATCTGTTAATCTTTTGGGAAAGATCTCTTGAGGATATGTTCATGGAACAGTTGTGAAGGTATCCTCCATGTTTCATTGGATTTAGACTTTGTTTGCTCGAGATTTGCCATTTGAAGCTTTGGTTGCGGGCTGTCTAGGAGCGACCGGTCTGACCGGTCTGGAAATTCAGTTTCCAGCCCAACCGGTCTGACCGGTCTATGCTAGCAGTCAAACCGGTCTGACTCAGCAGTGCTGCTGTTTGGGGAGTTTTTCCCGTTTTGCTTCCGCGAAGTTTCCTAGGGTGTGCTGTTGTGAGATAGCTAGTTCATAGCTATTCTCTCATACCTTAGGTTGAGGGTTTGCGGTGATTTTTGGGATATAGGCCGACAGATCGATTTCAAAAGAAATTTTGATCGGCTCCCATTCACCCCCCTCTATTCGCCAGTTTCGGTCCCTCAATCGGCTATTTCCCGTTTTCTATCTCGCCTGTAATATTCATGTTAATTTTGAGTTCAAAAAAAAACATTCACGTTGATTTTGAATAATTTTTTACTGTCTATACATACATATATAAGGGTTCCAATCTTCTAATTAGGGTGAATTTTATCTTATCTTTAATTTAGAAAACATTTTAGATGCCATTATGCAAAGAATATCAAACATTAATTTAACCATATATGGAGCCAAAATAGTTCTTCCTTATTTGAAGTTACTTCTCGAGTAATTACATCTTTGCAATTACAATTTCACACTATATGCCATTACGTACTCTTTTAGAGGTGTTTATGAAAGAATTTGGATCAAATAGCTTCATGTTCAACCTTCGATCATTTCTCCCCATCCTCGAGTGCCCACCGGAGTGGCCGCCGGCCCTCATCGTAGAGCAGCGCATCAGGGTTGACGATGGGGACAAACTTGTGCTCCATATGCAACTGACCCCGCAGCAACACGAGTAGACCCCGTCGAGCACGTCAGGGATCCACGTCCACCCCTTGACTAGCATCCCGACGTGCCGCATCTTAAGCTCCTCACACCTGGCCCCGCCCCATGCCGCATCGCCGGTGATGGCTGCGGAGGCAGAGGCCTCCGCGGTGGCGATGGTGGCGGGCGGCTCCGCGGCATTGAGCTTGGCGCGGATTCGGGGACAGCCGACGGAGGCGTCCTAGGCGTTGAAGGCCTTGAGAATGGAGGTGAAGGGGCCCCGGTCGCGGGAGCAGACGGAGTCGAGCGTGGTGGGGAAGTGGGTGGCGCCGGCGCCGGAAAGGAAGGGCGCTACCATGGAGAGCGAGGACATGGAGGACACCTCGAAGTAGCCGGAGAGGAGGAGGAGCAGGATGGCAGCGGAGGTAAACATAGGAGTGGGAGGGTGAAGATAAGAGCATTTTGGTCCAAATTATTTCATAAACAAGTCAAAAGAGTATGTAAAGACATATTTTTCCAGTAAGTGTGAAATTATAATGGTATAGACATAGTTAGTCAAGAAGTAGTAGCACGCTTCAAATATGATAGAATATTAATATCACAGATCCAAAACCCTTTATTTTAAGTCAAAAATCTCTACCTTTTATCAAGCATAGAAATATAATATAAATTTCTACAACACTAATAACACATACTATTAATATATATTCCATGGTGGAGTTAATAAAATTAATCTGATATTGCAGATATTTGTATTTTTCTATAAATTTGAGCAAATATCAGCAACTAATGTGACGAATCCTGCAGGATGAAAACCTGACGGTTGCAAATTTGCATTGATTCATCGAACCTCTGCCTTTTCTCTTGAAAAAATAGTGGAAAACAGTCAGCGGGGTGCCTTCAGAAAAGTTCTTACGGAGGCCGGTGTCGCGTTCGGGTCCGACCGCGCGGCCTCCCCCTCCCTTCCGCTCCTGCTCGCCCCCGTCCACCGCCGAGCCCGATCCCACCCGAGCCGCCTCGCCGGCGCCCGATCCGGCCGCCCCGCGCCGGCCCGGCATGTACCAGTGGCGCAAGTTCGAGTTCTTCGAGGAGAAGGCGGCCGGCCGCGGCGGGGGCGGGGGCGGAGGGTCGTCCGCCGCCGCCGTGCCGGCCGAGATCGCGGGCCGCGTCACCTGCTGCTCGGGCGGCCGCGGCCGCGTCGCGGTGGGGTGCGACGACGGCACCGTCGGGCTCCTCGACCGCGGGTTCCGCCTCTCCTACGGCTTCCAAGCCCACGCCGCCTCCGTCCTCTTCCTCCAGCAGCTCAAGGTACGGGGCGCGCAGACTCGATCTGATTGATGCTGCGGTTGGGATTCTTTCTCCGCCTCGGGAAGTTGTTGGGTTTGTCGATAGCTTTCTTGGTACTGTACTAGTTAGCGTCGTCTATAACTGGTACATATGTAATCGGGGTGCATTTAGAAACAAAATGAGAAAAAAAATTGGCATGTTTCTTCTTACGACTTGAAATCAGCTGCTGCTTATGATGACCAACTGGTGTGAGGCAGTCCAATCTTAGATAGAATCATAAGTCTTTACACTGCTACTGAGTTCTGAAGCAATGCCAGAAAATTGTATCGGAAATTGGACAAGTATATTGTTGAATTAATTGATTACATCAACATTTAGCATCGATGATTTCATTTGTTTTGGCCTACCAAATTCCCTATTCTCAAGGAAAAAGTGCCATTTGGTTCAGTAGCAGTACCAGTACCATAGATCATTTGCTAATCTATGTATTTCCTGTTACTGCACCGTGAAACATTTATGCACTGTATCATTGTGATAACTACACCTACATCATATACTTAATAACAACTTACCTTTCTGTGTGACCAGCAAAGGAATGTTCTTGTCACCGTTGGAGATGATGATCAGTCGTCTTCGCAGTCATCAGCAATATGTCTCAAGGTTTTTGACCTTGACAAAGTACAAGAAGAGGGATCAAGTACAACAGCTCCTTTCTGTGTTCAAATTTTGCGGGTCTTCACAGATCACTTTCCTCAAGCAAAGGTAAATTCTCCTAGTTCATTTTGATCCCAATGTAATGCATTTCAGATGATCTTTTATTACAAAAATTCACATATGTTATATGAATGTTAACATGCGATTCTAGTTTAATTGGCTTATTTTGCTGACTTTTGCAGATTACATCATTTATGGTTCTAGAAGAAGCACCACCTATACTGTTAATTGCCATTGGACTGGACAATGGTTTCATTTATTGCATCAAAGGTGACATTGCACGTGAGCGTATTACACGCTTCAAGTTGCAGGTTGAGGCTGCTTCAGATGGCAGCACTAGTTTGCCTATCACTGGCCTTGGTTTCCGAGTTGAGGGGCAAGCACATCAGCTCTTTGCTGTAACTCCTAGTTCTGTAACCTTGTTCAACTTGCATGTTCAACCACCAAGGAGGCAAACACTTGATCAGATTGGTTGCCAGACTAATGCTGTGGCAATGAGTGACCGAATGGTAAGGATGGATTACACATGTCCCTCTGCTAATTTTCTAACCATATAGCTTTGTGGATTCTGTTTGCAATTTTTTGGGTAATTTAATATGCTTTAGAATTTGTTACTTGTTTGGTTAATTGGACGACTTAAAAATAATTTAGGCAGGCTAGTTACAGTTCATGAGCAGAAGAAGTTTTACTAGCTGAAACTTCATAGTTAATTCGTCGCCTAATTGTAAGCCTCAAATTTGCTGCAACCTGCCAACTAAAATGCTGTTGCAGCAACTGATACTCTTGGCAGGTAATGTGTGTCAATTGTCCAAATAGTCTCAGTATATTGAAAAGGGACCCATAATCTACTAAATCACTATCCAATTTGTTACAGATATTGATTGTGTGGTTTTGTCCACAAGACAATGTATACGATATTAGGAAACTTTAGGCTGGTTTAATAGCTTGGGCCAATTGGTTACTTTCTTGCGCATGCACTTCTTTATCTATCAGGCCTGTGTTGTTCTAATACATTTGTTATTAGAGTTTTATATTTCTAGCTGCAAACTTGATTTATTGCATATTCAATCAACAGGATCTAATTATCGGTAGACCTGAAGCTGTGTATTTCTATGAAGTTGATGGTAGGGGTCCTTGTTGGGCATTTGATGGTGAGAAAAAGTTCGTAGGTTGGTTTCGAGGCTACTTACTTTGCATTATCGAAGATCAGAGGACTCAGAAGGGTACCCTTAATGTTTATGACCTTAAGAATCGTCTAATTGCACATAGCATGCCTGTGGGGGATGTTTCACACTTGGTCTGTGAGTGGGGTTATATTATTCTTATTATGGCTGACAAAAAGATTATGTGCATTGGAGAGAAAGACATGGAAAGTAAGCTTGACATGTTGTTCAAGAAAAATCTTTATACAATTGCAATCAATCTTGTACAAAGTCAGCAGGCTGATCCTGCTTCGACTGCTGAGGTTCTGCGAAAGTATGGTGACCATCTGTATGGGAAACAGGAATATGATGAGGCTATGTCCCAGTATATCCACACAATTGGTCATCTTGAACCATCATATGTTATACAGAAGTTCCTTGATGCAAAGCGCATCTACAACCTGACAAATTATTTAGAGAAGTTACATGATAGAGGGTTAGCATCCAAAGACCACACCACCCTTCTGTTGAACTGCTATACCAAATTGAAAGATGTGGAGAAACTTAACGATTTCATCAAAGATGAAGATGGGATAGGTGAAATAAAGTTTGATGTGGAAACTGCTATAAGAGTATGCCGTGCTGCTGGATATCATGAGCATGCTATGTTTGTGGCAAAAAAGGCCGGGAGGCATGAGTTGTACTTGAAAATTTTACTTGAGGATCTGGGTAGATATGATGAGGCACTGCAATATATATCTAGTCTTGAGGCAAATCAAGCAGGTCTTACTGTAAAAGAATATGGGAAAATTCTTGTGGAACATAGACCTGCTGAAACAGTTGAAATACTATTAAGGCTCTGTACCGATCTTGGAGATCCTACAACAAGAAGAGGTTCAAACAGCATGCACTTGCTTATGATACCATCGCCAATAGATTTTGTGAATATATTTGTGCACAGCGCACAATATCTTATGGAATTTCTGGAAAATTATATCAAAGCAGTCAAGGACTCACCTGCGCAGACAGAAATTCATAACACCCTTCTGGAGCTCTATATTTCAAATGATTTGAGCTTCCTTTCTATCTCACAAGAAAATGGCTTTGAGAATCACAATACCAAAGAAACGAATGGTATGGAAACTGCAAATGGCTATAAGTCTGGAACAAGAGACAAATCAAATCTAGGAAAAGAAGATACTAAAATAGCAAAGAATATTGTTGATAGGAGGATGAAAGGGCTTGCATTACTCAAATCTGCTTGGACATCTGAGATGCAAGATCCTTTGTATGATGTTGATCTTGCTCTTATTCTTTGTAATACACATGCATTCAAAGATGGATTGCTCTTTCTGTATGAGAAACTAAAACTTTACAAAGAAGTTATTAGTTGTTACAAGCAAGCTCACGATCACGAAGGTTTAATTGCATGCTGCAAGAAGCTGGGGGACTCGTCTCAAGGAGGGGATCCATCTCTGTGGGGTGATCTGTTGAAGTATTTTGGGGAACTCGGGGAAGACTGCTCTAAAGAAGTTAAAGAGGTCTTGACCTACATTGAAAAGGAGGATGTTGTGCCTCCCATTGTTGTGCTACAGACACTATCAAAAAACCCATTTTTGACGCTCTCAGTTGTCAAGGATTACATTGCTCGCAAACTTGAGCAAGAATCAAAGTTAATTGAAGATGATAGAAAATCCATTGACAAGTATCAGGTTAGTAATTTATTTGTGAAGTTATTGTGACATTTGTTTCCCATTGCCATTCTTAGTACCTTTAAAATATCTAGGAGAAGGCATTACTATTTCTTGGTTCTTCGATAAATCGAAGATAGAAAAAAATAATGGTTTTAGATACAATTCAAGATCAATTCAAAAAAAGTACGTGGCAAATTGGTGTTTGGCTGTTGGCATTAACACATTACATGAGGGTGTTATTTGAGATGATGCTACCTCAAATGCAGTTCTAGCAATTTGTTTTATTTTCCTCTTGTACCCTGCAATCATGATATACTAGTTACTCTCAGCATTCAGCAGCTACCTTTACATGTGAGAAACCTATGTATTGGACCATATTCTCCCAGTTCACCGAATTTTTAAAATTCTCTTATGGGTACAATGCACCATGGTAATATTATTAAATTTCTAGTTTTATTTTACTTTTATTTAATCATACATCATAATATGATGAACTGTTCATACTTATTTTAGACATAGTCATTTTTTTCCTAATAATATGCTAAAATATGATTCTGAACTGCAATGATTCTCATGTGAAACACGCAGAGGTTAATATGGAGAATTATGGTAGAATAGCTTGGTTGGTAGAGCCTCCAGTTGTTGGCATGAACCTGGTTGCTCGCATTTGTGTGAGTACCTCCCTAAATAGGTCAACACTCCCCTTTCGTGAGACAAAGGGGGAGTTCTCCCCATGGTCGAATCGAACCTGGGTGCTTGCAATTGTGTGAATACCTCCCTAAATGGTTCAGTACTCCAAATTATTTCCATGGTAGCAATGAAATTCTTGAAATTGACTATGACCCACACCTGAGTTTCACTTGAAGTCGTACTAATAATGCAAATTGAGCGTGCCTAAAGATTAACAGTCCTATAACAAGCACATGCACAAGTACATCTTTTTCTATTTCTTGTGTATGAAAGAGGGATCATCATAATCTTTTTCAGATGTAGCATGATTTGTGAGCGGATATTTGAAACTTGGTAGCAAGAATAATCTACAACGATGGAAATCGAACATGCTGTGAATCATTACTTTTTTTTACAGGAGGAGACAGAGTTGATGAAAAGGGAGATTGAAGATCTCAAGACAAATGCAAAGGTTTTCCAACTCAGCAAGTGTACAGCTTGTACTTTCACCCTTGATCTTCCAGCTGTCCATTTCATGTGCATGCATTCATTCCACCTCCGCTGCCTTGGGGACAACGAAAAAGAATGCCCGGAATGTGCACCTGAATATAGATCTATTATGGAGGCAAAGCAGAAGCTAGAACAAAACGCCAGGGACCATGACCTATTTTTCAGGCAGTTGAGGGGTTCGAAGGACGGATTTTCTGTCGTTGCGGACTATTTTAGCAAGGGCATAGTGAGCAAGACAACCGTACCGCCCGAGAATGGCCAATAGGGAAGGATCGCTTGTACTGCTGCTCCTTGTATAGCCTTTATATGGTGTTATTTCCCTTTCTTCGGCGGTTGATCAGATGTGAGGGCGCTCCTGTGTCCATCCATTATAGCAGGTTGAGGTACAGATAGCAAGTTCCACTCATGTACCTGGTCATCCTATCTGGCCTCTTTCATCCATGTTGTGAGTTTTTGTGTTGACATGGCATTGTAAATACTCATTTCCAGCAACCCCTTTTTGCGGACTAATGTTTCTTAGACAGTGCTGTACCATACAGCATAGAGTTTTGATGTTTGGTTTATGCCCGCATTGTTAACAATAGAAGTATCACACGGATCATGTTTTTTGTATGTTTCAGTAAATATCTTATCTATTTGTTTTTGGCGACCTGATGTATCCATGTCAGAGTTACCCATAGATTGTTCGTTTATATATCGATAGATTGAAATTAGCTACCACCGGATGTTTCTTGGACCATTGGTTGCATTCTGTAACAGACTAATCTGTGTAGGCTAGCAGAAAGTGGTGGCATGCTGGGAGTGCCACGGCCTACTGCTGAAAGTGTTTTGTTTAATTTTATCAGTTCACTACTACTATGAGCTAAATGACATGTACTTTGATCTGCAAGCTCAGTATCATGTATTTTGATCAGGGACCTCTGTATTTGCCTGTTAGGAGGGACCTACTCAAATGAGAGTGCAGAGTACTGCTGTGGTGCTGCCACCATTCTTTGTATTTATTTCACTTGATCTGGCACGTACTAAATATTATCACCAATTATTTTAATTAACTATGACTTGGAAAATTATTAGATGTATAATTTGATTTTGATTCGCTTTGGCTATCGATGATCTTGGCACCAAAATCTTATTTGTCTCATCGAATTTAGTGATATTCGTTTCGCGTTGAATTGAGTAAATATCTGAATGCGAATCCGAATCCATGGTATCCATTTTGCATCTATATTCGAGAATATTTGTATCTGCATTCGAATTAAAATATGGTAAAAAGCGATATCCGAATTTGATTTCATGCGTATTCGATCCATTTCCATAGCTAGCTACGATTCTCCTTATCTGTCAGTTTTCTTGAAGGGGCAAGGCCTCTACACGATTGCAGAGACCAACACTACTGCAACCATGCCGTGCAGCTACATATCACATAGAAGTAACAATGCATAAGCATTCTCTCATTAACCCTAGGATAAGTGAAGACTTGTAAGTATGTTCCAAGAAAATCACAGACCAAGTTCTACAAGTTCAGTTTCAAACTCTAATGGGGATAGCGATTAGAAGTTCCAGAGCATGCTACATTAAGGGCACAGATATGTATTCTGCGCATCATTCCTGCATCATTCCCTCCACCGGTGACCGCAATCAGGGCTGCAGCACACAAAGAACAGGGTCATCCCCTCCTCCCCTCTTGCCGTAGCCTGAAAAAGATTAAAAACAGCATCAGGTTTAATATTTTCTCAAAACATTCAAGCAGGATCAGTTAAATACAAACATCGCTCAACTTTAGATGCATTAGTTCAGAAGAATAGAGAATGAAACATGAATGGTACGCTCTAGTGGCATTCAATAGCATTAGTGCACAAAAAGGGACCCTTATTCGGGCACATAACAATTATATCTTAAGGCCACGTTTTTTTTTGGGATCTGACTGCTGACTTGTTGCATAAGACACGATGATGTCAAGGATATAGATGAAGGCCTCAGCACGAGACAGAAACAGCAAAAAAAATGAGGGGTGCAATATCCAACTGTAACGTTAACAAAGTGATGCATTTTAGTATACTGTTTTATTTAACAAGTCATTCAGATAGCATCACATGGAAATGAGCCGAGGCAAAACAAGAAGAAAAAAGACCTGGAAGAAAACAGCCTCTCCGTGCCCACAGAGAGCGCAGCGGACGGTCTTGGTTCTGGGAAGAGTTGGGTCAGAAGCTACATCCTGCAAGACCTGTGTTCGCTCCCCAGCAGTGTGGTGCACCTCATTCCGATAGACGCAGTTATTGTCAGAGACCTCCTGAATCAAACCAGGATTAGTAATGTTATTCTTAACTTGTAGCCGGAAGAAAAGGAGGTTTGAGGAATTGCAAATTCTTCAATTCCCCATTCATTAAAGCAGAACAACCAACATTGAAAGACGTAGAGTACTAGAATTTTCAGTGCGTTTTTTCTTTCTGCAATGAGGACAGGTGCAGAATAAATAAAACAGAAGCAGGGATGAGTTTTTTGATAAACGCATAAGAATCATATTGTTGTTCTAGTTATGTTTAGCTTTTGCCCTGGATAGATGCAGTGCATGGGGGAATTCAATAGCCAAGGTTGCACTTAAGGATACATGGCATTGGTATGGCCAAAATACTAGAATTTGGGGAAAGGGGAACAACCAAGCCACCCCCCATGAGCATTGTAATGCATGCTCATTCCACCCAATCATGCAAGTTCTGTGGAACAGCGAGAGTTAATTATTGGGGACAGACAGACTGGCAAACCAGCAGTATCCATAGATACAATTCTCAATCGAAAAGGGCAAGATGTAATATGTCTTTATGTAGATATCAGTCAAAGATCATCCTTCGTGGCTCAAGTAGTAACTACTTTCCATGAAGAAGGGGCCATTCTTGCATAAATGGACTGATGAGATGGTAACTTAACGGTATCTAGCAAGCAGATTGTTGGTGGAGCAAATATTCAGGCTGATGGGTTGTACCTGGTGCTCGCAGTTGCGACATGCAAAGAAGATGGTGCATCTGTCCCTGTCCTCCTTGGGGTACAGGATGTTGTTGCTGCACGTCCATCCATCATTAGTTAATTATATTATTTGAGGCAATGATCAAGACAGTGAAAGAGAGAGAGAGGAAGAGGATCGATGTAGGAGAGTGCATACCACTCGCGGCAAAACTTCATGGTACTCATGCTTGCAGAAGCAGAGCCTTCTTGAAGCCCTGAACAGAAACAAGAAAGATTTCAGATTGTCAAATGGTAGAAACCAAACAGCTAAACTTATCATGCATCCCTCAGGTGAATTACCATCCGATTTATTCGTGGCACAGTATAATACAAATCACATCACGCTGCCATGTCGAAGCCCAACTAGTAGATTCGACGATAATTTTAAAAAATAATAGCTACACCTACAACAGAGAAATAAACTTCTAAATCTATGACTTTGCTTAAGATGCAGTATCTGATAATTAAAAGAAATATTTATCAACTTCACTGCATCTAGAAAGGGCAAAATTTCCCCTTACTACGACCTCCTAAGAATCCTGGCGTTTCATCCCCACTAACTACTGCCTCAATATGCCAACAGTTGATTGAAGACTTCAGGTTGCCAACCTAGCCCCCCATAAGTACTAAGTGGGTAATACTATTCAATGAGCAATGCTGCACATGCACTGATTTTTTTTCATCGTTATTAAAAATGGAACTGAGCTGATCCCCTGATATCAGTATCACAATCAGCTAAAAAAATAAAGAACTAGAAAAAACCAGTACAATGTATGGGCGAAAACCATAAAAAGTTCCAATCTAGTCCGGTAGTCTCCAGGAGACAGTCTCAATTCCTACCCAAGACCTGGCTGGCGAGATCAAAACATGGAACCGCCGCCTAGGGCATCAGACCCAGAGAGGAGGAGGAAAGGAGTGGGACGGGCGGAAGGGGTGAGGCACGGTCGCACGGAGCAGTACCTCCCAACTCGTGGATCGCTTGTCGGGGCGGGGATAGGGAGGAACAGGGGCCTCCAAGGCGAGGGAACTAGAGAGGCGGGCGGGCGGGCCGGTGGTCGGCAGGGGTGGGCCCAGGATTTTGATCATGGATATTCAAAAACTCACAATGGTAATTTTTTTAACAGCCTTAATCCTGGTACTTGGCATGTATAATTGAGTATAACATTACAAATTGACTAATTGTATAGAAGTACTGCTAATTGTATCTATGAAGTCTTTTCTTGTATCTTTTATGATACTTTTAGACCAATATACGAGTTGAGAAGCATAACTAAATTTTAAAATAATAGTAAACTTGAAAAAGAGGAAGAAGAGCAACCCTTATTCATTCCTTCTGTTTTCCTTTTATAAAGATGGCTCTGCCTACTACAACTATAAAGATGGAAAACCAAACAGAAACCTTGCAATCAAGGCATGAAGAACCGAACAGGTTACTGTAATAAGAGAAAGAGAACAAGTAGAATAGTAGCCAGTTGTGTACTTCTCTAGTTCCTATTAGGTAATTCTCGCTAGTGCACGATAATACACGCACAAGTATTCAAGTTTCAGGAAAAAAATTCATAACTACATATCTACATTGCTGCTATTTTTTTTTCACAAATCCATAAGTAATCACAAATTGCAATGACATAGTTTCACGAACTATGAATAAAATTTTTCAATCTCCTGCTCACCTTGGTTCCCTAGCAGGCTGGCGGCTGGTTTCTTGGCTCTTGCTCGGTGCGCGCGCGCGCGCGCCCTGCCCCCTGGGCGGCCTGCGCCTGCAGCCTGCGCAGCGCGGCGGCGCCCCTGCGGCCTGCGCGCTGTGCGGCGTGGGCGCGCCGCGGGCGGCTGGTGGCTGGCGGCCGGAGCCTGCCTGCGGCCCTGCGCGAGCTGCGAGCTCTGCACCGGCCTGCGTGCGGTGGGGGAGGGGGGAGGGGGGGTGGCGAGCCCCAGAGGCGACGAGCGCGGCCGGCCGGCGGGGGGAATCAGAAGGAGGGCAGGAGGCGGGGGGCCGCTAATTTGCGGTCGCCCGGAAGTTCGAGTCCGCACAGTCGATATATCCCAGCACACGTGATTCAAGCACAGGTGATTTATACAAATAAAATCAAATTTATACAAACAATTCTAAACAAAACTTTGAGAAATAGATTCGAAAGAAAAAAACTCTAAACGGAAAGCTTCTGTAAAAGTTTGGGCAAGAATATTTTGAGATCGACAAATTTTGGAGAGAAAAGTCGTGGCGCAAAATTTTTGTACAAGAAAAAAATTGGGAGCCAAAAAGTCCAAGCAAAAGATTCTGAGATAGAGAAATTGGAGATAAATGTTTTCACAAAAAAATTCAAGATAAAAAAATTAAAGAAACAAAAAATTTGAAGACAAAAATTAGAATACATTAAAGTTTGGACTAAAATATTTTTAGATCCATAAATTTTGAAGAGAAAAGTGGTGGTGCAAAATTTTTGTACAAGAAAAAATTTGGGGGCCAAAAAAAGTCGAAGCAAAAGATTCTAAGATGGAGAAATTGGAGATAAATATTCTGACACAAAATTTCGAGATAAAAGAAATTCAAAAGAAAAAAAACATTGAAGATTAAAATTATAAACATAAAAGTTAGAAAAGAGAACGTGAAAATTGAAACTAGGAAAGGCAGGGTATATGTAAAGAGGGGGGGCCACTAGCCCCACGTGTGCGGGCAGCGCGTCGACCGCTCCGCGCGGTCGACCGCAAAAACAGCATCGGGGCAGGAGGCGTCGGGAGGCTGCTGGGAGGGGTACTCGGCCAGCTGATGAGAGCATTTGGGCCGTGGCCGTGGGTGGGTACATGGGCTGATGCCAAAGTTTTAAATAGCCGGCTATAACTTCCACTATAGACCGCTATAGCTCATAGAAAGAGCAGCCGCTATGGTATTTAGCCCGCTAAAACCGGCTATAGCCCGCTAAATGTCGGCCATAGCACGCTAAACGCCGTAACGGCAGTCCTGCCGCTAAACGTCTTAGCCGGCGATTTAAAACATTGGCCGATGCCCGATGGTGGGTCACGTTTTATTTATTATTCTGTTTATTTTCTTTCCAGTTTCCGGTTCGGAGTGGAAGGATAGGAGGGGTCGGTTGTATGTCACTTAAGGCGATACATTTCCCACCATCGCCTGAAAAACCGATTGTATATGAAGTGGACCATATTTCAGCCCAATAAATATGACTGTTTGTGCATAAAAAGAGAAAAGACATTGTATGCATGCAGATAAGACAAAACAATAACATTATCAACTTGGAAACATGTTTGAAAAAAAATCCATAAGTTTCGGAGGGAATATCTAAATTAAATTCTGATTGCAGCATCATATTTCTTACGTCAAGATCTTCAAAACAAGACCACACTTGACTATATTTGAAGGATTTTATTTTTTAAACATTTTTTTTTGATAAAGCTAGAACGTATGGACTACAGCGAACAAATACATATCTCTTTGCGAACAAAATATTAAATCCGACGAACAAATAATAATAGTACACTACGGAACATCACGAACAAAAAAATGGGTGATGCATGTGTCAGCTAAATAACAGAGAAATTCTGTGCATGCATATAAAAAAGACAACAAAGATAACATCATCTATATGCATGTAAATTCAAACTAATAAAAATTATTACTGTTAAACCATACATCTAAATTAAATTTGGATTGTACCATTATATTTCTTGTCATAAATTTGAATTGTACCATTATCTTTCTATGACAAGATTTTTATAACTAAATAATTAATTTTGGGTAATTAATTTTGGGTTCTGAGAATGAATAATTATTTTTACAAATAAAAAATTAAATATAGTGAACACATAATAACGTACGAGGAACAAAATATTATATATCGCGAGTATTTAATTGTATAGGATAGATATGAAAAATGAATATCACGAACAAGTGAGTTAACATCGCGGAATAATTTAATCTACAAAGCGAACAAATTAATCAACATCACAGAACAATTTAATCTCCAAAACGAACAATTTATTTTTATTGGCAGAAGAAGTCAACGTAAAATTCAACGAAGAAAACTGAAAACAAAAGGGGAAAAAGAAGAAAGAAGAAAAATATGTTAAAAAGAGAAAAATAACAAAAGACAAAAAAATAAAAGAAAATTATGGAAGGAAAAAGTGGAAGGATAAAAGAATGAAAAAGAATACATGAAAGAGAATGAAAAAAGTTAGAAAACATGTGTGCTACCCACCTTTAGACTTTTATGAAATTATATAGATATGGGAAACGAAGAAGAATGAAATGGGTTATAAAATAGAGAAAACATCTACTTAGGAATAGAAGAAAAATAAGTAAGCAAATATAAGGGAAAATAAAATAAATAAAAATAAAATAAATAAGACTAAAAAGATTTGTACAATAGATAAAAGAGAAAGTGTGTGAGGGAAGGGAAAAATAGATGGGAGAAACCAAACTATTATTACTTGATGAAAAAAAGTGCAGAAAAAATGAAACGAGAAACAACAAGGCTACATATTTCTTTCTTGTATGTAACATGTGATGGCATCCCAGTTTCATGTGTGCGTAGCATGTCAACTAGCAGCATGTAGCAGAGAGACATCCCAGCTTCATGTGTGCGTAGCACATCAACTAGCAACATGTAGCAGAAAGACGTGGGGCTCTGGACTAGCACCTTGGGCCATGAGAAAACAAAGAGAAAGATGCACGGTAACCGGTGCAAATGTGGTAATGGGTTGAATTTGTCAAATCACACATGCGCAAATCCTACAGGAGATGGTTTATTTCTTTGTAGGGCGCGTGATATATAGCCTCCGCGGGATACGAGGGGTCACGTTTCGAAGGATCATATGCGAGAAGCATGCGTGTGTTTATTCGTTTACTCTTTTGACGTCCGCCGTCCCACGAACTGTAAATTATAAAAATATATTTAATATAAATAAAAATATATTTATAGTTTTAATTATTCCTATTTAATATTTACAACATTGTTGCTCTTTTCTATAAAATTAGTTAAATTAGAATGTTTTGATTTAGAACAAACTAAAATACCTTATATTTTTAATATAGAAGGGGTACCGAGATTAAACAGGTAATGGAGAAAATCCTAGCTTCATCCAAATGTGACCCCAGCCTCAATGCTAATCCTAGAAGTAACCTCACTTGGGAGAACACTTTCCTTGTACTTCTCCGTCTGCTATTCAAACAATTCCCAGCAAAGAAGTGAAACAACTCGTACGGTTCTCCCCTGTTTCCTCAGCTCATCTGCTGCTTTTTCTGCAATCTCAAGCTCGGAACCTGTGCCAATCAGAAGAAGATCTGGTTTGTTGCCTGATGAGTTTTTTTTGGAACATGTTGCCTGATGCCTTTTCAGCTGTGTGAGAACTGCCCAATTTAATATTATTTTAATCGAACCGCCAGTTATTATCTTCTAAATAAGAGTTAACACGTACTTACCAGAGAGTGTGCCACGTGTTACCCCATATCTAGAGACACGAATAACCGACACATCATTCGCCTAAAATAATATCAAATCCGGTAGTCCCGGTATGTGCTTCAACATACGCCCAGAATCATCATATACACATACCGTACAATCGAATACATCACCAAAGACCCACAAGGAGCAGTTTTTACAATACCAGAGTTCGAAATTTAATATTACAAGTTCAACATAGGAATGTTTAACCATTCACCATTACAAGCTTTGGGCTCACGGAAGCCATATTATTTAGAAATTTAAAAAATATTATATTTACATGCTCTCACGGAGTTCGATTACGATAAAACCTACTACGATGATGATGTCTTGCTCAAGGACACCACCCCAGCCTCAACGACCTACTCCTCCCCCGTACCTGGAACGGTGGGGTAGAAGTGGTCGAACACCACTTCCGGTTCACCTGCAACTAGGGTTAGAAACACCCTGAGTACAAAAGTACTTGTAAGACTTACGCGATTAAATAAACAAGGATCATGCAAAGGCTCAAGTAAAAGCTTTAAGGTTAAATAATTATTGCATAAGCATGAGCTCTCTAAACCAACACCTAGCACAATTAATTAATGTTGCCCGAACCCCCATTAAATTTTAGTAGAACATATTAAGAATAACATAGTGATTCCCGAGTTACTAAAACCCACTTCAACATGACCGTAACTCTACGAGTTCATGGGATAAAGAGCGTGCTCATAACCGAGAGCACGGCAATTCGAATTGATTCAAACCTTGCAAGAGTGTACTACTTTACCCACACGACGCGAGGACCATGCGACTCACCCAACCGATCACGTCGGGCAAGGGGGTACTCACGTCAACCGTTCCCAACAAGGCTCAACCGTTGAGGGTACGTCCAGCTTGCGCGTGGAGACTTAGTTCCACCGAGGACATCTCTAAAATTTTCCTATATATAGTTCCACTCGGGGACCCACTAAGCCTCCCTGCATAGCCCTTGGCCACATATCTGGGACCAAGCCCCAATGATCAAGTCAAAGAAGGTAATTGGCTCGTCCGTACCATTATATTGGATATGTGGTAGCACGGAAAGGTGCTCAAAACCAACGTCATCCACTCGGTCCTTAATCAATCCAAGCGGACTATGCCCATGTGACTTCATTCTCTAGGCCCTACTATTCCGCTCGAATCTCGATGCTACCAAACTCTTACCACCAAGCCGAACCAGTGCAACAATGATAAATGGTAAGTGTGATACTACAAGACATTCCTTCCTAGCAAGCGATATAAGTATTCTAAGCAGAGCTAAGCATCTAGTCAAGTAATTAACTGACTAACTAGTGCCAAGGACGAGGATAACCAATCAAGGAAGGATAATGCACGTAGATAGGTACAAAAATGCAATACATACATACTATATAACCCAACATTATCCAGTGAGATAACTAACTAATTCAGATTAAATAGATGCAAGGAATCATGCTTAGTTGCTTACCTCGGTTAGCTTCGGGCTCAACCGCGAACTGGACTCCGGGTTCAGGCTCGACGGACTCGGCAAGCTCCACGGGTTCGTTCTCCGACGATTCGGTCACTATAATGCATGAATGCGATGCATGAATTAGTGTGATGCTATGCTTATGTATAAAATAAACTACATGAAATGATATGCGCGAAAAGATGTACATGAAACAACATTTTGGATATGCAACTCTGACAAAATCGGAGATTCCGGTTTGACAAAACCGGAAGTTCCGGTTTCAAAACCGGATGTTCCGGTTTTCAGAACTTGATAGGCCAAAACCGGAAGTTTCGGTTTCTAAAACCGGCAGTTCCGGTTTCAGCGGGTTACTTGCGGACTGTCCGCTCCAAAGAGCCGGACCGTCCACGACTCGACTTTCGACGCGGTGACCATGGCGCAGCGGCGGCACGGCCGTGTTTCGGCGGCAGAGCAGGGCCGGAGTGGGCCGAAGGAGGCACGCACAGGGTGTTATAGGGCGAGGCGAAGCTCACCCCATAAGTGGACGGCGAAGAGAGGCGACGAGAGAACGCCACGACGGCGACGGGCGGTGGCGGGCGAAGGCGCTCGCCGGCGGCCCTGCATGGCGAATAAAGAGGCCGGGTAAGGAGGGGAATCGATCGAGGAGAAGGAGAAGATGCTCCCCACGTGAGGAATCGAGCCACGGCTCACCGGAGACGATGAATCGACGGCGAGGGCAGAGCTCGGACGGCGATGGCAATGGGGAACGGGGAAAGAGCTAGGGTTTGGGTTTGAGGGGAAAGGGCCGGTCGAACCTTAAGGCGAGGAGAGGAGTGAGGGGGTGGCATGGCAGCCGAGGATGGCCGACGCGTGTCTTTAGGATGGCCGGCGGCGGTGGCGACGTGCGGCGCGCCGCGATTCGTGCTCTGCCCACGAAGCAGAGTAAAACCGGAAGTTCTGGTTTTTGGAATCTGGAGGTTCCGGTTTTTGAAGTTTTCACCCCGGGATGTTACAATCTACCCCCCTTAAAGAAATCTCGTCCCGAGATTTAGATAGATAGAGATGAAAGGATAAAACTCCAAGCTAGACGAGATAAAGATCTAGGAGATGATGTACTAATGCAAGGGTGTGGTAGAGATAGAACTTACTCATTAGAGAAGAATTCAGGGTATTCTTGACGTATCTGATCTTCACGCTCCCACATGGCTTCGTCTTCGGAACGATTGCTCCATTGAACCTTTATAAACTTCACCATGTTACGCTTCACCTTTCTTTCATCTCGGTCAAGAATGGCAATTGGGTGTTCTTCGTAGGTAAGACCCGGTTGAAGGTCAAGTGACTCTAGGTCGACGTCGTCATTTGGAACACGATGACACTGCTTCAATTGAGAGATATGGAAGACATTGTGTATTGCGGAGAGTGATTGAGGGAGTTCCAACTGATAAGCCACTGCTCCAACTTTCTTGGTGATCCGAAAAGGTCCCACATAACGTGGTGCTAACTTTCCTCTCACTTGAAAACAATGAGTGCCCTTAAATGGAGAAACCTTGAGATAGACATAATTGCCAATCTTAAGATGGAGTTCTCGGTGGTGACGATCGGCATAAGTCTTTTGGCGAGATTGACCAATGCGAAGATTCTCACGGATAATCCTGACTTGTTCTTCGGCATCTTTCACCAAGTCTGGACCAAAGAAAGGTCTTTCTTCAGATTCAGACCAATTGATCGGAGTTCTACACAGTCTTCCATAAAGAGCTTCAAAAGGAGATATTTTGATACTTGCTTGATAACTATTATTGTAGGAGAATTCTGCAAATGGCAAGCAAGTAACCCATTTCTTTTCATATATGAGAGCACAGGCTCGTAGCATGTCTTCTAAGATTTTATTGACTCTCTCAGCTTGTCTGTCAGTTTGGGGATGATAAGCAGTAGTATAGGTGAGATCAGTTCCCATGGCTTCATGAAGACTTCTACAAAAGTGAGCAACAAATTGAGGGCCATGATCCGAGACAATTTTCTTAGGAACACCATGAAGACAAATGATGCGGGTAAGGTACAACTCCGCATATTGCTTGACGAGATAAGTGGTCTTGACCGGAAGAAAATGAGCCGACTTTGTTAAACGATCCACGATTACCCATATAGAATCATATCCTTGAGAAGACCTGGGTAACCCGGTGATGAAATCCATTCCGATTTCTTCCCACTTCCATGATGGATAGGCAAGGGTTGGAGAGTACCGGCAGGTTTGAGATGTTCGGCCTTAACCCTTTGACAAACATCACACTCAGAGACGTACCGAGCGATTTCTCGCTTCATGAGAGTCCAGCAAAATTTTTGCTTGAGATCTTGATACATTTTGGTACTGCCTGGATGAATAGAAAATTGAGAACTATGGGCTTCATCAAGGATAATTCGCCTGAGGTTATGATCCTTTGGTACCATAATACGCTTCCGAAAGAATAGAACTCCTTCATTATCCGTAGAGAAGCATCGAGCTTTGCCCTCCATTAATTCCCGAATTCGAGCCATACCCTTATTCTTCTTTTGGGCCTCCTTAATTTGGTCATAAAGGTCAGATTTGACCGTGAGAGTAGCAAGATAGCCTTCTTTGACTATGGAAATTTCAAGTTTCCGGAGATCGTCACAAAGAGTATGCACAGGAGGAGCTATGGTCAAGCAGTTGCATTGAGCCTTCCGGCTTAGTGCATCGGCGACAACATTCGCCTTACCGGGATGATAGTGCACTTCAATATCATAATCCTTGATTAATTCAAGCCATCGACGTTGCCTCATGTTAAGATCAGATTGAGTGAAAATGTACTTGAGGCTCTTGTGATCGGTGTAGATATTGCAATGATTGCCAAGCAAATAGTGACGCCATATCTTTAGAGCATGGACAATAGCCGCAAGCTCTAAATCATGGGTAGGATAATTTCTTTATGTCGCTTGAGTTGACGAGAAGCATAGGCCACTACTCGGCCTTCTTGCATAAGAACACAGCCAAGGCCGATGCGAGAAGCATCGCAATAAACATCGAAGCTCTTAGAAATATTTGGCTGAGTAAGAACAGGAGCGGTAGTGAGACGATCCTTAAGAGTTTGGAAAGCTTCTTCACAAGCTTGAGTCCACTCAAACTTAACTCCATTTTTCAATAACTCAGTCATTGGCTTCACAATTTTCGAAAAGTTCTAAATGAACCGGCGGTAATATCCCGCAAGTCCAAGAAAACTCCGAATCTCAGAAATATTTTGAGGTTGCTTCCAATCGAGGACATCTTGCACCTTGCCAGGATCCACAGCAATACCATCCTTAGAAAGAATATGACCGAGAAAGGATATTTTTTCAAGCCAAAACTCACATTTGCTGAACTTGGCGTAAAGACGATGTTCTCTCAGTTTTTGAAGGACAATATGAATATGACGAGCATGATCTTCCTGGGTCTGGGAATAAATAAGAATATCATCAATAAAGATGATCACAAAGACATCAAGTTTCTCCATGAAGATGCTATTCATCAGATACATGAAATAAGCCGGAGCATTGGTGAGGCCGAAGGACATGACAGTGAATTCATAGATGCCATATCTAGTAGAGAAAGCCGTTTTTGGAATGTCCTCCATTCGAATCTTGATTTGATGATAACCCAGCCTTAAATCAATTTTGGAGAAATAACGAGCTCCCGAGAGTTGATCAAATAAGATATCAATCCGAGGAAGAGTATATTTGTTCTTGATGGTGACCTCATTTAACAGACGATAATCAATGCACATCTGCAAACTACCATCTTTCTTTTTCACAAAGAGAGCCGGGCATCCCCAAGGAGAGGAGCTCGGACGAATAAAACCCTTGTCCAATAAAGTCTTGAGTTGTTTCTTCAATTCCTTCAACTCATTGGGAGGCATTCGGTAAGGCTGTTTAGAGATAGGAGCAGTCCCGGGCATGAGCTCTATGACGAACTCCACCTCACGATCAGGAGGCATACCCGGTAATTCTTCCGGAAAGACATCTGGATATTCACATACCATAGGAATATCTTCCAATATTGTAGCTTTAGTACTCGGCAAGGCATATAAACAAGATTCCGTCTTGGCAAGAGAGAGTAGAACTCTCTTTCTGGAGGGATGCAAAAGATCAATAGTGTGGGGCTCACATTTGATGACTCCATCATGCTTACCCAACCAATTCATCCCAAGAATTACATCTAAACCCATCTGATCTAGGACGAGAAGATTAGCTTGAAAAGTAGCTCCCTCAATGAGAATTGGAACCCTATCCACAAAGTTTCCAGAAATGATCTCTCCACCCGGTGATTCTATATAGTACGGCACTTGTATGTTTTGCATCTCAAGCTTACTATGCAGCATAAATTTCTTATTGATAAATGAAAAAGTTACTCCAGAATCAAAAAGAACCATCGCAGGGTGAGAATTGATCAGGAGCGTACCCATGAGAACTTCAGCATTCTCCAGAATTTCCTCAGCGGTGGTGTAGTTGAGACAGCCACGCTTAGGAGCTTGTTGTGGCTTGGCTTCTTGGCGCTGTGCTTGAGGTAGAGGGTTATGGGCCTGGGTGCATTGAAGGCACCGCCATGCCTCGGAGAGGGACAATCCCTGGAGAAATTGCCTGTGCCACCACAATTGTAACACGGGCCCTTTGCGGCAACACTTGGGTTGCTCCAATAGGCATTGACTAGCCTAGGAGCTTGTCCTTGATGAGGTTGAGGATTACGCACAATACACATAGGACGGGGAGGTTGAGCTCCCGGCGCCCGAGGTGGAAGAGGAGAAGGCCCCAGACGTGGACGTGAGGAGCTACCGCCTGCCGAGGTAGGAGCGGGACGCTTGTTCTTGGCCTCAAGATTCTTCATGTTATGCTCAGCTCTGATGGCGATATTCACCAAGTCATTGAAGTCTTCAAACTTGGTAGTGGAGAGCTTGTATTGCAATTCTTCAGAAAGCCCATCATACAGGCGTTCTTGCTTCTTGGCATCGGTGGCCACTTCTTCAGGTGCATATTGGGAGAGAATGTTGAAGATATTCACATATGCCATCACATCACGATTTCCTTGAGTAAGATTCAGAAATTCTTTCTTCTTGATATCCATTATACCCTTGGGGATATGGAAGGAGCGAAGAGCCGTACGGAACTCTTCCCATGTGAAACGGTGGTTAGCAGGGTGAGAAGACTTGAAGTTCCTCCACAAGCCCCAGGGGCGTCATGCAGTTGATGAGCAGCAAATAAAACCTTCTCATATGGCTCACACTCAATAAGACCAAGCTTCTCTTCAATGATATTGAGCCAGAAATCCGCATCAAGAGGATCTTTGGAGCCACGGGAGGATTGGTACGGAAGAAATCCCCGAACCTGTTCACTTGAGGCTCAGCTCCTGGGCCATGATTGCCGGCATTGCCCATTTGATTGACTATGGCTGCCATAAGTTCAGTTTGCCAGGCCAGGACGTCCGCGAGGTTTGGGTGAACGAGAGGATTTGGAAGGGGAACCTCGTTGTTGCGGTTGTTATTGCCACTTGAACCATTAGCACCATCCCTCTCGATTCCCGAATGCAACACCATCCTGTTAATAAACAAAACGGTCAGCGGTCAGGAATGAAAGATAGAGAATGATACTCAAAGGCAGGGTGGAAAGACAATGTGTAGATAAAAATCTAACACATAACCAACACTAGGATAACATATCTAAGAAAAAGGGTAGATTTGGCCCACTAAGATTAACAAGAACCGACTAAGCGAGATCTTGACAGTAGCACACTAGATTAACTGAGTATGGATTTGGAGACCAGAAAAGAGAGTATGCATGCATGCGAGATATGAATGCAACATGGCGTATCCTCACATCGTGAGCACGCCTTAATGTTCTAGCGCTCACTTACGACCCAAAACAACCGCATTGCCCAGCAGCGCTACAACCCTCCTACTAGTACTCAGGACAATTAGTGATTCCCACCTTCTCAACCCCGATAAACGGCTCAAAAGGTTTCCAGCAGGTAAGGGTTTTTCTACGCTCCCGCTACTCATACAGACAAGAGGGGTTAAGCATATCTCAATTAAACCAGTAAAGCAATAAGGAAGAATTAGCTCTAAGACCAAAGAAGAAAGGTAGCATCTTACCTTAAGTTCAACTTTTTAACAAAAATAAATCTTTAGTGTAAGTGATCAAATTTTATTTTACTCTCAACCCGCTAAGCCAATTTTAGGTTCACTTTATGGAAACCTCAGCTCTGATACCCGTTGTGAGAACCGCCCAATTTAATACTATTTTAAGCGAACCGACAGTCACTAACTTCCAGATGAGAGTTAACACGTGCTTGCCAGAGAGCGTGCCACGTGTTACCCCACATGTAGAGACACGAATAACCGACACGTCATTCGCCTAAAATAATATCAAATCCGGTAGTCCCGGTATGTGCTTCAACATACGCCCAGAATAAGCATATACACATACCGTGTACAATCGAATATATCACCAAAGAACCACAACGAGCAGTTTTTACATTACCGAGTTCGAAATTTAATATTACAAGTTCAACATAGGAAGGTTCCACTATTCACCATTACAAGCCTAGGGCTCACAGAAGCCATATTATTTAGAAACTTAAAGATTATTATATTTACATGCTCTCACGGAGTTCAATTACGATAAAACCTACTACGATGATGATGTCTTGCTCAAGGACACCATCCCAGCCTCAACGACCTACTCCTCCCCCGTACCTGGAACGGCGGGGTAGAAATGACCGAACACCACTTCCGATTCACCTGCAATTAGGGTTAGAAGCACCCTGAGTATAAAAGTACTCGCAAGACTTACGCGATTAAATAAATAAGGATCATGCAAAGGCTCAAGTAAAAACTTTAAGGTTAAATAATTATTGCATAAGCATGAGCTCTCTAAACCAACACCTAGCATAATTAATTAATGTTGCCCGAACCCCCATTAAATTTTAGTAGAACATATTAAGAATAACATAGTGATTCCCAAGTTACTAAAACCCACTTCAACATGACCGTAACTCTACGAGTTCATGGAATAAAGAGCATGCTCATAACTGAGAGCGCGGCAATTCGAATTGATTCAAACCTTATAAGGGTGTACTACTTTATCCACACGACGCGAGGACCATGCGACTCACCCAACCAATCACGTCGGGCAAGGGGGTACTCACGTCAACCGTTCCCAACAAGGCTCAACCGTTGAGGGTACGCCCAGCTTGCACGTGGAGACTTAGTTCCACAGAGGATATCTCTAAATTTTTCCTATACATAGTTCCACTCGGGGACCCACTAAGCCTCCCTGCATAGCCCTTGGCCACGTATCTGGGACCGGGCCCCAATGATCAAGTCAAAGAAGGTAATTGGCTCATCCGTACCATTATATTGGATATGTGGTAGCACGGAAAGGTGCTCAAAACCAACGTCATCCACTCGGTCCTTAATCAATCCAAGCGGACTATGCCCATGTGACTTCATTCTCTAGGCCCTACTATTCCGCTCGAATCTCGATGCTACCAAACTCTTACCACCAAGCCGAACCAGTGCAACAATGATAAACGATAAGTGTGATACTACAAGACATTTCTTCCTAGCAAGCGATATAAGTATTCTAAGTAGAGCTTAGCATCTAGTCAAGTAAAGTAATTAACTGATAACTAGTGCCAAGGATGAGGATAACAAATCAAGGAAGGATAATGCACGTAGATAGGTACAAGAATGCAATACATACATACTATATAACCCAACATTACCCGGTGAGATAACTAATTAACTCAGATTAAATAGATGCAAGGAATCATGCTTAGCTGCTTGCCTCGGTTAGCTTCAGGCTCGACCGCGAACTAGACTCCGGGTTCAGGCTCGACGGACTCGGCGGGCTCCACGGGTTCGTTCTCCGACGATTCGGTCACTATAATGCATGAATGCGATGCATGAATTAGTGCGATGCTATGCTTATGCATAAAATAAACTACATGAAATGATATGCGCGAAAAGATGTACATGAAACAACATTTTGGATATGCAACTCTGACAAAATCGGAGATTCCATTTTGACAAAACCGGAAGTTTCGTTTTCAAAACCGGATGTTCTGGTTTTTAGAACTTGACAGGCCAAAACCGGAAGTTCCGGTTTCTAAAACCGGCAGTTTCGGTTTCAGCGGGTTACTTGCGGACTGTCCGCTCCAAAGAGCCGGACCGTCCGCGACTCGACTTTCGACGCAGCGACCATGGCGCAGCGGCGGCACGGCCGTGTTCCGGCGGTAGAGCAGGGCCGGAACGGGCCGAAGGAGGCGCGCACGGGGTGTTCTAGGGCGAGGCGAAGCTCACCCCACAAGTGGACGGCGAAGAGAGGCGACGAGAGAAGACCGCGACGGCGACGGGCGGTGGCGGGCGAAGGCGCTCGCTGGCGGCCCTACACGGCGAATAAAGAGGCCGGGTAAGGAGGGGAATCGAGCGAGGAGAAGGAGAAGATGCTCCCCACGTGAGGAATCGAGCCACGGCTCACTGGAGACGACGAATCGACGGCGAGGGCGGAGCTCGGACGGCGACGGCAATGGGGAACGGGGAAAGAGCTAGGGTTTGGGTTTGAGGGGAAAGGGCCGGTCAAACCTTAAGGCGAGGAGAGGAGTGAGGGGGCGGCACGGCAGCCGAGGATGGCTGGCGCGTGTCGCGAGGATGGCCGGCGGCGGTGGCGATGTGCGGCATGCCGCGATTCGTGCTCTGCCCATGAAGTAGAGTAAAATCGGAAGTTCTGGTTTTTGGAACCCAGAGGTTCCGGTTTTTGAAGTTTTCACCCCGGGATGTTACAAGTTGTGGAAGCTTATGTCGTGAGAGGGCAATGATCACTATCAGAAAATGGGTGTTTGCCGAGTGCTAAATGGTTGCCAAGTGCAATCCTTCGGGCACTCGCAAACATTCTCTTTGCCGTGCTTCGAGAAAAACACTCAGCAAAATAAATGTACTTGACAAACTTGCTTATTTACCGAGTGCCTAGGAAAAACACTTGGCACTGGGCTACTTGTCTGGCACTGGGAGTAACTTATGGAAATATATTTTATATAATAGATCAATTGTTTTAATTTAACATGCACAATATTATTACTTTTTTCTACAAATTAGTTAAAGCTAGACTATTTTAATACAAAACTAAAACAATGTTTATGAATATATACAATTAATGCAGAAAATCCAAACTTCATCTCTCTCAACTTTTCCCTCTGCTTCCCATGAATCCCATCCACCGATGAGTGCCCCCCCTCCCCCCCCCCAGCCGCATGTGAACTCTTTGAGTTTGAACATTCCTGAGTTACTATTTGCAGTTGCAGCTTGATTGCCCCTGCTACAGAATTAATGCAGAGTAGCGCATGCGCTGGAAGCATCGCATGATCGCACGTCTGGGGCGTTTCCCTTGGTCCGCAACGCGCTACAGAGAAATTCGTTTCGTTTCGTTTCTTCTCGTTGCATGATTCGTCTGAACCGTGATCAAAGCCTCGGCTACTGCCGGCCCCCATGAGAACACACAGATGTACTGTCCCGCTAGCTGGAACAAAACTAAAACTACGCCCATGTTTGGTTGCAAACTTCCAAATTTCAAAAAAAATTTCCGGCACCTGCATGGAGACTTAAATCTAGACGAAATAAAAAACACATTGCGACTGCTGTCTGTAAATGGCGAGACGAATCTAATGAACCTAATTATGCTATAATTAGATGTTAAATTGCTACAGTAATGCTACAGTAAACAACCTCTAATTACAGATTAATTAGGCTCATTAGATTCGTCTCGCGATTTACATACGAGTGTAATTATTTTTGTGAATAGTCTATATTTAGTACTTCAAATATAGAAAGATGTTTTTTCAAAAACTTTACCGAACTCAACCAAACACGGCCTACTTTCTTCTAGGAAAAAGGAAAACACCATGGATTGGGATTGGAGCGGGGGACACAGGGGGATGGTAGAGATCTATGATCATCTAGCGGCTGTATTGTGCTCATGTGACCATGCTCGTGCCCATTATCAATGGCCCAACGCCACTTGGCATTTGTTGAAATTCACACATACACACCATGCATGTTTAAATATTTACACGTGCATAGCGGGGCGAAAAAGAAAGGCCCAAGGACCGCAGCCGGGCGGCGCATGTGCTGAGCCAGCCAGTATCCCCGCCGCACGCCGCCGCCCTACTCCTCCTCCTCGTGCCCCCCCGCACCTCGGCCGCCTACTATCACGCCGCCGGCGGCCGGCCGGCCGTTCCGACAAGCCCCAATCATGCGAGGCACCCACGCCCCCGGCCCGGACAGCTCACGCGCGCGGCCCGCCCCTGGCCTTGGAGCAGGTCGACACATACACGCGCGCCTACACCATACATACACCCCACCCCATCATCCTTGTCCCCCGTCCGTTCCGCGCCCCACTCGTGCGCTGCGCAGAAGCTCCAAAGCCCCCATGATGGCTGCGGCACCAGCCAGCGCCAGCAGCGGCTGCTGATCGGCCCGAGCTCGGGCGGACGGACGGACAGGCGGGCAGGCAGCTCATCAATGGGTACGCCACTCACCTGACCTCTCCACTCCCATGCATGCCGGCTCTTCTTCTTCCTCCTTTTTCTTCTGGGTTCCCCTGCTTTTGCCCTGCGATCTCGAGGCTCCTGCTCAGTCGTGCCGCCATTCTTTGGGGTAGCCTGGTTTGGTTCTTGGGCCCTCGGAACTGTGTCTTCTTCCTCGGTCCCCGCGAAAGCTGTTTCCTCCCCTCCCGCTTCTTTATCCCTTTGCCATTTTCAGCTTTCTAATCGAGCGCGTTTTACTCCAAACCATCCATCCCCCCTACTCTGATTTTCGGTGCCCTTTTCGCGCATTTTCGAGACGATTCAGCTGCATCTTCAGTCGCCGGGCTCCTTGCTCTGTTCAAAGGCGAGACGAGGGGACGAATCTTGGTTCCCAAATCCCAATGGCCTCCTGCGCTTAACAAAGGTGTGTGTGTGATGGTCACATCGACCCGCTTTGCTTTCGCTCGCCAGTTCTTGCTCCCCTGCTTCTAATTCCTTCTTTTAAAGCTGCGTCGTCGATTCCATCCTTTTTCCGCTTTTGCTTTCCTTGTCTCGCTTTCCCCTTTGATCGGTCTGACTGATGTGACGGTCCTTCATCATGAGCATCTCCCTCCCCCTCTTCTTGACCGCATCAGCGGCCGGCGAGACCGAGCACTGACACCACCCGCATTGCCCTCTGCCTGTTCTTGGTTGCCGGGCAGGAGGAGCCGGAGGAGGCGGCAAGAATCCTGGGACTGGGAGGCGGCAAGAATCCTGGGACTGGGAGGCTGCAATGCCGAGGCGGGATGCGGAGGAGGGAGCTGCCGGCGACAAGGCTGCCGCGGCGGCGGCGGTGAGGCTGGCCAACAAGATCCGGAAGCGCCGCGCGGTGTCGTCGTCGGGGGCCTCGGACCCGGCCGCCGGGAGGAGGCAGCGGTCCAGGCGCCCAGCCGTGCTGCTGCCGCAGCGCCGGGCCGGCGCGGGCGGGCACATGTCGGAGTCGTCCCGGAGCCGGCATTGCCGTGGCGGCGCCGTCGGCACGTCGGCAAGGAGGCTCGTCGACGCGTTCTGGCAGGATATGGACAAGGGTATGCTGCTTGAAGCGGACGCCGCGGCGGCGCGCCGGAGCTTGGTTCCCTGGGGCGGCGCGTCGACGGAGGTGAGCGCGGGCGCATTTGAGCAAATTGACGATTTGGTTGCGTTATTTGGGGGCGTTTGTGGTTGTGGGTGACGAGGTGCTATCGACTGTCTTGTAATTCAGATGTCAAAGAGGTCAAGAAGCCGGAGCAAGATTTTGGAGGCGGATGGCAAGGGAAGCAGGCGCAACGGGCATGGCCGGTGGATTTCGGCGGATATGACGAGCATTGGCAGTGCGATTGAGGTAATAAAACCAGAAATTGTTCTGCAGTAGTGCTTTTACCATCAAAACATTTTTTTTCTTTCATGAATATTCTATTTGGTTTGCGCACTGTAGTTTTACCGTAGTTGGCATTTGGCAAAGCTCTGGCTGTAGTGCTATTACAATTTGCAAAATCACAATAAGCTCAATTCTAGCCAGAAACATCATTGAAACTTCTGTGCATCATACAGTCTCATTCTTGTTGTGATATGCTTACGTTTGGAAGAACACCACCGCTGAGTTCCAAATCTACTTTCTTGATCCAGTCATTATTGAAGTGGCTACCTGCAATATATCACAAATTTAACCAAAATGGTAAACGAGAAAGTATGTGCATAGGCTCTCAGTTGTCCAGCTATGATCTCAAAAAGTGAAGTCCTCAGCTTCTGATGATGCATAATAAATCAACTAATTGTAAGAAAAAAAAATTCTCTAACTTTGGAAAGGTGATAGCTTTTAACACTCTGTCCCAATGTAGTACACGACTTGGTTTTGCTAATCTTTTTATGCTCTATTTCAAGGTTCTAAGGAAGAATTATTATGACCACCCGAGAATAGTCTGAATAGTAGGCTGCAAAGGAATGTGCTAACTGTTGAGTCTAAAGCTATTTATAAATTTGAAAAATGCGGACCTAGTTGTAACTTATTCAGAAGGGCTACAATGATACGCAACTCTCATGCGTGTTCGAGAAAAAAAACTTATTCATAAGGGCAAGAAAAAGGAATGTGTTACTTCAGAAGGCAAGAACTTTTCATGCATCATTCATTGTTGTGCACCATCAGGGCCAAGTTGATTCTGTAAACATGAAAGCTTATCTAACTTGCAAAGCTATATAGTTTCTTGATTCAGTCATCATTGAAGCGATCACTGCAAATTTGCAGTAATTTAACCCAATGATAAAGTGTGATGTGTCTGAATAGGTTCCTAGTCTGAGTTATCAAGCTATCCATGGTATTCAAAATAAACCTAGCTAGTTGTAAGAATAAGGTATCTTGCACTTGAAAAAGCCAATATAACTTTTGACACCCAAGTTGGTTTCCATAAATTCAATATGCTATTCCAAGGCTCCAAGAAATCGTGCCTATGACCACCTACTGGTTGAGTTCTGAAGCTACTTATAAATCTAGAGAACACCGACCTAGTTGCATAGGAAAAGGAATGTTTCACTTCATAAAAGCGAAAACTTTTGACGCCTCATTCAGACGTAGGACACCTTTAAGTGCAAGTTGATTGTGTAAACATGAAAGGAGTGGAAACGCGAGGCGCATCTCCAAGGAAGCATTTTGATATGCACATGCATCTTGTCCACTTCTGCAACTGGCTATGAACTAGCTTGTAACAGCTTAATTGTTTATTATACTATGAAGTGGCTCAATGATACTTTGTGCATTGATAGGCTGTTAAGGAGGATTAGTTATTAGCTATTGAGCAGTAGTAGCCTTTTAGGTGTACGGGGGGTAAACACATTGGTTAAGAGTTGAACACTCTTGGAACCATTTGGGAAGGCAAATTGGATGGTTGCAAGGTTGCTTGAAGCTAATAATCAATTAATTAGAAAATAGTTCAATGTTTGAGCACCATTGCAGCCACAGAGATCTTTAATTGTGTAGCTTGCATGTGTTTCAGTTTTAGCTTCTTTTCCTTTTCCACGGCAATGAATTTAATCTTTTTTAGGTTGGTACATGCTCCCAAGATGATGTTTCAAGATGTCCTGAGGAGAAAACATTCAACCTGCAGGATCTGCACAACAGCTTGATTGCATCTAAAGAACTTGTCAAAGTACTAGCCCACATCTGGGGACCTGGAGAAATGAATCCGTCAACTGTCTCGCTCATTTCCGCACTGCGTTCTGAGCTTGATGTTGCTCGTGCTCATGTAAGGAGGTTTATCAGAGAACAAAAATCAGATGCCCACGAAACTGAGGGCTTAAAAAAGCAACTTACAGAAGAAATGGAATCTTGGAAGGTGAAGCAAAAGGAGAAGGTTGCAAATGCTCTCCAGTTCATAGTTTCGGAGCTGGACAGTGAGAAGAAGTCAAGGAAAAGAGCAGAGAAGGCAAACAAGAAGCTAAGCATTGCCTTAGCCAACAATGAAGCCTCGCTGCAGGCAGCAACAAAAGAACTCGAAAGGGAAAAGAAATCTAGAGGAAGAGTTGAGAAGATCTGCAGCGAGCTCATCAGAGGCATCGACCAGGACAAGGCTGAGGTGGAGGCGCTGAAGAGAGAAACTGAGAAGGGACAAGAAGAGCTTCAGAAAGAACGTGAGATGCTTCAGCTTGCGGATGAGTGGCGCGAACAGAGAGTTCAGATGAAGCTGCTGGAAGCACGGCTACAGTTTGAGGAGAAGAATGCAGCTGTTAATCAGCTGCGCGACGAACTCCAAGTGTATCTGGATACTAGGAAAGACCAGAAACTAACTAATGATCCAATGCAATTGTACCATGCATCTGAAACTGGCGCAGCTGCAGCTAATGCAGTTGCTTGCAGAAATGGTGGTGGCTGCAGCGATGACAGCCAAGACGATGCATCAGAAGGCAGTGACATGCACTCGATTGAGCTGAATGTTGACGGCATCAGCAAGACCTACACATGGAGCTATACTCCTTCCTCAAAAGGCAGGCAGAGGCATGAATCCTTTTCAGATAGAGGGATGGATGGTGCCAATTCATGCCGCTTAGAGCGAAGCTTTCGGGACCTGGATGAAGAATTGGAGGGAGACTGGGCAGAAGGGTGTAGCAACGGGATCCTGAACTTTGAGCATGATGAGGAGAGATATCAAGCCATCAAGAATCTAAGGGAGCAGATGCTGGCTGGGTCAGGGTTCATCCTGTCGCAGGGAAGAGAAAATGCTGAAAGGAAGTACTGTGGCTTGTAAGATAAATTAAAATGGAACACGAATTTAAATGCGTTGTCATATGGATCACTATTTATTGCTAGATCGAAGTGTTCAAGAAGACAAACATATATATATAGTCAATGTTCTCCTATGTGGATGAGTTTCCTCTGGTAAATGCTTGAGCTCTTGAAAGTTGGGGTTATAGGGCTGGTGTATTCATGTTCAGTTGCATGGTTTCAATGTCCTATATATGGGTTAAAGTCAATGTGCAGGGCTGAATAACAACAACATAGCTTTTTTTCTCAAGCAAGTTGGGGTAGGCTAGAGATGAAACCCGAAAGAAATAAGTTCAAGGTTCAGGCACATTGATAGCTAGTCTCCAAGCGCTCCTATCCAAAGCTATCTCTTTATAAATATTCCAATCCTTAAGGTCTCTCTTAACCGATTCATCCCACGTCAGTTTAGGTCTACCTCTACCCCTCTTTACATTATCGATCCGCTCAAGAACCCCATTGTGCAGGGATGAACCAAAAATAAAAAAGAAATAGGTTGCCAACTTAGTGAGGTTTCAGTCCATTTTGACTCCCTCACCCTTCGATAAAACCAAACTACACCTTCAACCCTTCAAAATTAGATAAAAATACTATCCATCCAAGCTCATGTGAAAAAGTTAATTTTTGAGTAAATGACACTCCAAATATAGCAATTTAGCATGTGGGTGCATACAAAGGTTTTCAAATCGTATCGTGGCTAGTCGTAAAGGTACCGATAAGGCGATTAGTTGTAAAGATACCGATAAGATGATTAGTCGTCGATCGGTCCGATTAGTCGAGCCTAGTCGGTCCTATTCATAGTCTAGTTGTCTTGTATATTCTAGGATAGATATACTATATAGTATATTGTGTAAAACAAAGATCAAGATAATGTTGATGGTCAGATGATCACTAACTTAGTAATTTGTGATTTTATATCAACTAGCAAGTTAATTCAACGCCACTAAGAATAAGACATCGAACCATCTGGGAGCTGAGCACAGAAACACACACCAATACTCATGTGATGACATGAGTGAGACTCATACCTAAAATCTAATGGACCACCAAATTACCAGCCAAAAGGTCAAAACCATCGATGGTCCAAAAGTTACCCAGATCTTGCTTTAAACTAGTCATCTCCATGCTAATCAGATGACTAATCATGGTTAGTCAAACGACCAGACTTCTAGTCGAGATAATTACCTCAGTGGACATAATCTGTGCTGGCAGACCGATAAGCACAATTAATCGTGATTAGTCGGACGACTTAAAAACACTGGTGTATACTGATCCAACAACTTATAAAATGGTCAATTCAGTGCAAAAATTTGTCAATTTGGAATATATATATATATATATATATATATATATATATATATATATATATATATATATATATATATATATATATATATATATATATATATATATATAGCCCAAACATTACGACGACGATGTATTTGGCCATTCTACAATGGGAGAGTATATTCACGCCTCAACAAAGAATAGGGCATTATTTGGCCGTTGATATTCATGTTGCAGCAGCGATATGTTTGGCCAAGACAAGAACCTTTATTTTTAAGTTAACAAAATATATGCATCGGAAATGAGAGATATGTTGTTTCTCTATATAAAACTAGATTTATCTGATTCTAACATAACAAACAGTTTCTATGGGATATCAGAAGTGCTGTTTACCCCTCATTATACACTACCGGAAACCTATTATATGCCGTGTGCCAGAAGGTTTGCCGAGAGCCACAACACGGGCACTCGGCAAAGAACCTCTTTGCCGAGTGCCTGGAGCCCAACACTCGGCAAACCAGAGGCACACGTCATAATCCATATTTACCGAGTGCCGGCGCTCGGCAAACAAATGGCACTCGGCAAAATATGGATATGTCGAGTGCCTCGGAGCGGGCACACGGCAAAGCCGGCGCATGTGCTCGTCATGCGCGACGGCCGTCACGTCCGTTTGCTTTGCCGAGTGCTTCCCGTTTGGTACTTGGCAAAATGAGATTTTGTCAAGTGTCTTTTCTAGGCACTCGGCAAAGTCCAGTTTTACCTAAAAAAAGCAAGTCTGAGTATACAAATACTCAGCAAGACTGGCCCGTCTAAGGGTATAACAGAGCCCTTTAGCTAGACATGCAAAGCTTGTGAAGGCTCTAGGGTTTCTTTTGCTGAAAAGCAACAAAGAGTAGATTTTTACTTTCAAGTTTTAGCTTTTAGGTTCTAGTTGGATTAAACAGTCTAGGTAAGCACTTATCTATACAAACATGGTAGATGATATTTGCATACAACAAGATTAAGTATCATAAATGTTCCACTTCTTACTCTATGTGGCAAAGGGATCAAGCAGTCTCAATTTCCGCGAGAAACGGATGATTCTGAATCGAATTTCTAACCATGCAAGGGTAAACCTAACACACATGCTTGGAGCACCGATGAGTCACTCTCAAGCAACCGTTTGCTTCTCATTCCGGTTCATGGACAGCGCCACTCTCCCCGACTACAGCGAGCCCGACCCTCTCTGCAGCCGTAGTTGTTGCAACATAAATTTAAAATTCCTATCTCTACGAGAGAGTGGGGGGTATGTCCATTTGCCGGGCCAATCAGTTACTAGGCTTGCCGCGTACCATATTTACGGCATGTGGCTAGTACTTTCAAACGCTTAACCATCACTACCACACACTGCGGCCTTATCAAGTTCATCAACTCAGACGGACTTCAACAAATCCGCCCATGATCCTTATAGTGATGGCGAGAAAGTAAACAAGCAACTCCTATAAAGCTTGCAAGTGACAGGAAATCACTCAACCTTTACCAATCTTATTAGCATAGCATCTATTCGGACTCAGATTCTAGTGTTCAAACAATAGGAACCTAGAATTATGCAATCTAAGGTTTTCATTCAACTCCAATAACTTAAATGCATAATTTAAAATACTAGGATTATGCACCGAGGCTTGCCTGTAGAGCTGTCTATAGAGTCAATATGTTGGGGTTCTTCCGAATTGAAGTTCGGGTCTTCAGTTAATTCCACAGTATTAATTTGAGCTTCAGAGAAATCCCCGTCTGGCTCCTGGATGAGATCGTAGGTTCCGTCAGCTAGCGATGTTATTTCTATATGCAATGCAATAATTGGAAATTTAGTGAAGTGCTTGAGCATAGCTTTCCTTCACTAAAAGTTGGAAATTGACCAATTAAACAATCCACAAAAAGGTTTTAATTAAATTTGTAAAGACATACACAATATACAAAAAAACTTTTTAAAAGCCTGAGCTAGAGTTTAGTAAAAGATTTACAAAATTTTTAAAGAACTAGATGTGGTCTATAGAACACATGGTTGAAAGATCTTTAAAAGAATAGCTTTAGAGCAAGAGTTATAATTAAAAGAGCTAATACTTAACTTTATTTTTAGAATTAATTACAGAAGAAAAGTTTTCAAACTCATCACACCAGATGATAGAGCTACTAAAAGGAACACAACAAAATTAATTTCACATTTTTTGATTTTTCAACATTTTTCTAGGATTTTGCAAAGTTCACAAGAAAAGAATAAAATTGAAAATATTCTTTTCCAGAAAAGTCCTTAGAAAGATTGAAATCAACACAATTGGGTCCTTGACCTATGGCCGACGGCAGGGGAGGGGGTCTGGCCGATTCCGGCGGCGTGGTTCGCCGGTGGCGAGGGCCAAGGGGCCAGGGAGGTAGAGGAGGCCATGGCGCACCTTTTGGTGTGCTTGGGTGCCAGAGGGGGCGACCGGAGGGGGCTCGTCGGTGGAAGCAGGGAGCGGAGGCAGGGGTTGAACGGCGATGATGTCATTCCGGTGAGGGGTTGGCAGGGAGGAGGGGCTGGTGAGTTGTGCTGGAGCAGGACGAAGCTGTTGGAGTGCTTGGAAGGGGCGGAGCAGTACTGGAGCGGTGGGTCCACGATGGACATGAGCTCGCCGGAGATGGGAATAGGGTGCGGTGGGGTTTGGCTGGCGATGGGGTTCAGCCAGGGCTATTTATAGCCAATGGAGGGAAAGATGAGCATAGGGAAGGGCGTTTGGAGGGGATAGACTCGTCGAGGAAGTGAATTTGGCAACGGCGCTGACTTTCCATGGGCGCGGGCGAGGTGGCGTGCGAGGAAGCGTCGGGGCGGCGTGGCGTGAGGCTAATGGCGCCAGGCAGAGGCGGTTTGAGGTGTGGCGGCGTGCATGCATGACGCGTGGAGAGGATGGAGGGCCGACGGGGGCGGAGGGGTGACTTCCCGCGGAGGCGCGTTCGCCGGAAATGGAAAAAATAGAGGCGACACTCTGGGGATGCGGCGTGGCGAGCTTGCGCGGGCCAGGAGAAGGGAGGGGTGGGGCCAGGGAGAGGCCTGGGAGGCCGGGTGGCACTCCAGAGGCGGCGGGGCTAAACCGCGGCGGCGGAAATCCACGGCGGCAGCGGCCTGCCAGGACTCCAGTGGAGCTGGAGGTAGAAGACGACTACAGGGACTGGTTTGCAAAAACAGAAAAGTTTAGGGGTTTGATTGTAAACTAAAATTTCCCGCTGATCTATGGCTTAAATGAAAAGTGCCCAAAATGAAAGTTGTTCAGTTTTTTAAGATCTACAACTTTCATGTTGTGTAAATTTGCACTAGATCAATAGATTTTGAAATATTTTGAAAAGTTTGGAAGAGCTTGAATTAATAAAGGAAAATACCTTTTTGATAGCAAAATTCAATAAATTTAGGGCTTATTTGCAATAAAGCTGCCAAAGTAATGATTGCTAGTATATTTGCAAGAAAGCCCTTCATAAATTTGAAAATACTCCCTATGTTAAAACTTTTTGCAAAAAAGGCTAGTAATTTTTGTATAATTACATATATGCCCTTACTATGCATTGAAATTTTTTGACTATCACACAAGGATAAATTCACAAAATGCACACATAGACTTAGCTTCTAATAGCTAGACATCTGAAGTGTCACAGACCCAGCCACCTCTCCGAGCTCCGTCGGCCTCCCCGCGCCGCGCCGCCGCTCCTCCTCCCCCTCCTCCCTCCTCCCCTCGGCTGGCCCTTCCCCGCGCCGCGCTGCTGCTGCCTCCCTGCAGATCTAGGGCCTCCGGCCCTGGCGGCGCCTCCTCCTCCACGCGTGCTGCTGCCTTTCCCCACGCCGCCTCCGCCCACCTTGCGCGCCGCCGCTCCTCCTTCCCCTCCTCCCTCCTCCTTCCTCCCCTAGCTCGGCTCGCTGCACCCATGCCCGCCGCACCGCCTCCCCCTCGCGCGCTGCCGGTCCTCCTTCCCCTCCTTCCTCCTCCCCTCGGCTCGCCCCTCCCAGCCGCACCCGCCGCGCCCTCCGCGGCGCCTCCGGCCTCCACGAGCGCCGCCGTCCACACGTCGGTGACGTCCATCCACGCGCTGGTCTCCTCCCTCCCGAGCTAATTTATTCATAGCTAATTTGAGCTCTCATAATCACGTTCATTATTTCTTTAAATTATCATTTTGTGATGTACTTTACGATGAGCACATGATTAGTTGATTGCACGATGGTCGAGCATCTACCTTGGCAAAACATGTTCATTAGTTAGGCGATCAAAATAAAATAAAGAGCTTTGCTATGAAATGACTGAATAGAATTTATTTGTGATAGAGCATGAAATTTATTGTATTGGTATTTCCTTTATAGATCTTCCCTGTATTTGGAGTTTGTTGGATACATTTAGTCGATCTCCAAGTCTAATATAGCGCAAAACAATAAATAAATAAATAAATAATGAATGCGTGTATGAGCATTAATTCAATACCAATATAAAAAATAAGGTCACAAATAATTATAAATATATCACCAACAGATAGATTATATTTGTTAAAACAATTACACCAAAATCATATTTTTATGATCTAAAATAAATTAGTTATGAATTTCTGAAGACTAAACCAATTTTTATTTATTTTAGAAAATATATGGAGGCAAAACCACCTTCAAAGACTAGACCAATTTGAATATGTGAATTATATTTAAATTACGTTTGAATAGACCTGTAATAATTCACTAATTATATAATTGACTTTATGCAAAAAAGAAAATATTTATATCTTTTTTTTTGAGAATCGAAAATACTTATATCTTTTATTAATTGAATGTGAATAGAGTGTGTGTGTGGAATAGTGAATGTGAATTTTGAATATGTGGAATTTTATGTGAATGTGAAATGTGAAATTTGAATATGTGAATTATGTTTGAATTACGTTTGAATAGACCTGTAATAATTCACTAATTGTATAATTGACTTTATGCAGAAAAGAAAAAACTTATATCTTTTTTTACTGAATGTGAATAGAGTGTGTGTGTGGAATAGTGAATGTGAATTTTGAATTTGTGGATTTTTTTACTGAATGTGAATAGAGTGTGTGAGTGGAATTTGACTTTATGCAAAAAAGAAAAAAAACTTATATCATATATTTGAATATGAAAATTTGAGTAGAGAAATATGTTTCAGTAATGTATTATTTATTTAAATACTTATTCAAAAATATTTCTATTGCAATATGTAGAACTCATAAATGGATCAATCACCGTCATCAGCATCCCCGCAAACAGAGAATGCAGCACCACAAATCGATGAAGTCGAGCAAATTGCATAGCAGATGGTGTCGGACGACGAGGGTAATGTCCGTGTGCAATCCGAGGACGATGATGCCGGCAACAGTGTCGAATCTGGGGACGACGAAGGCCCTGAGATTGGACACGGGGCTTGGGTAGGTGGCGTGTGGCACGATCCAATAGATCCACACCCTTTTCCTCCAAGAGAAAGCCGTTCAAGGTCGGAGTTTGATCATGATTACGAACCGAATCTGCGTCAGGTAATGACTACGCGATTAATTAAAACCTAGCATTTACTACACATTTTCATATACACCGCGTAATGACTTGCCAAACTGTATGATCTGTGTAGGTGGCTAGGACAGGAAGGAGTCAACGCCGACGCCCAAGGTCTACAGAGGAAGAACTTGAAGGCAACGAAAGCTCGGGTCCGAAACCTGATAAAACTACAACTTCTGGCAACCAAATCAAATGGAAACGGGGTCAGTGAGGAAGAAACCAATACCCCGAAGGCCAATGGATGGTAAATGCAATTATCGCAGCAGGCGAGCCCATAGAGCCTCCTGAGGTGTGTGCAAAGTTTCGGAATGCCATTGGTGCTATAATCAGAACAAAGATGGTCTTGGATCCAACGATCCCCAATTGAATGAAGGTTCCTTCAGAGAGGAAAGAAGTGATGTGGCAAATGTTGAGCCAAACTTTTATTTTGCCTAGAGGCACTCATGACCGAGTGAAGCATTATGCTACGAAGATGCTGGGTGAAACATTTTGCCGATGGAAAGGTGATCTGAATACCAAGTATGTTCAGAAGAGCCTAACGCCATTTCTAGATTATGGGGCAATCACACAAGCATAATGGGAAGAGTTTGTTCGGCAAAAGACCTTTGAGGAAGCCCTAGCCCTAAGCCAGAGAAATAGAGAACTTGCACTGAGCAACATACATAAAGTTCATCTTGGCCCGGGTGGATACCAAAGGCAGGTCGAGAAGTGGCGGCGTGAAAGAGAGGTGGCAATAGCCGCTAGACAACCTGACCCTTTTGAAGGCCTAGACGAACGTGGCTGGATGTGGCTTCTCGCAAGGAATTCGAAGATAGTAGATGGCAAGCCTAAGTTTGATCAACCCGAGACTGAAGCGGTGGCAGACAAAATGTACAAACTTACTGAGCTTCAGAAGGAAGGAAAGTTCAAAGCCAAGAGGGATAGAGAAGTGCTCAGGATAGTCATTGGGTCCAAAGAGCATGGAGGACGTGTCAGAGGCGTGCCCTCTAAGTTGACCCTCAAGGATGGGTTCCAGCAGGACCAGGCTAGCTACAGGAGGCATGACCGCTATATGGAAGAAATGAAAGAAGCGGAAGAGAAAGCATTACAAGAAAAGTTTAAGGATTTTTCCTAGCACAATTGGCGGAGCAGCAGCAGTCCGGGCTATTATGGATTGCCCCGTCGCAAGAGGTGGGGCAACAACTGATCCTGATGATGCCCTCTCCAGTATTGGCCCAAGCGAATATGGCATGTTCTCAGAGCAGTGTCGCCTCTACCACACCACAATCATACCGGGTAGATCGCATAACAAGTACTACTCCATGCTTGTTGCTCTATCCGATCGGCAGAGCATGGAAGACAAGAGAAGTTGCCAAGGCCCAGGTGGATCCGGTTGGGGGTTTATTTTAGGGAAAATCGATCCCGCCCCCTATATGCATGCGTACAAGTGGAGCAAATCTTGAAATCAAGTAATGAGGACAACGAGATAGATATCCCCACTACAGATGGGAAGAATTGCCTTGGAAAATGCATCAGCAGTACCATTCTGTGACATAAACGAGATATCATACTACTTGGTCCACAACCTTCGGCTGCTCCAGATCGTACCTCACCAGCACCACAACAACATCAAGAGGGGGTAGCACCAGAGCATCCTCTACCGGCTCCACCACTATCAGCACCACCACGAGAGATATCACCACCGGATCAACCATCACGAGAGGCATAACCACTGGCCTCGCTATCTCCACTGGCTGATCCGGTTGCTCAATCACCACCACAGGCTAATCCGGTTGCTCGATCACCACCACCGGCTGATCCGGATGCTCGATCACCATCACCGGCGCCAGCACCACAACAACAAGAACCACCGCAGTTTTCTATGCCACGAGTGATACGGCCTTACCAGAAGGAAGGGTCAGAGATTGTAGACATATGGCATGCTGCAACCAAGAAGCAAGGGTCAAAGGCTAAGTCAAAGGATGATTCAGAGGCCAGTAGATGATCGGGCTTTTCCTTGCCCCGCACTGACTCGGAGCACCATCTGGTTGTTGGGGTCGATGACATACAAGAATTACCGGATTGTCCGATAAATTTTGAGTATGGGAAACCATTTCTACTCGACTTTGTGATAGAGGGGGTTCCAAGTGACATGCAAAGGATGCATAGTTGGTACACGAGGGCATGTAGACTTGGGCTCTCAAGCATATGGGCTCGGTACGACCCGGATATTTTTGAACCGAAAGATATAGGCATCACTGATATCATGTTCAATTTTGAAGACATCCAGAACATATTCCGTCTCAAAGAACTAGGCATAGAAATGGTTAGACTCTGGTGTATGTAAGTGTCGCATCGAAAGTAATATCTTATATGCTATGGTCTACATTATTATATATGCATATCTAATTAATTGTGATACATTTTGTTCTACAGGATGCAACAAAGACAAGCGGAAGTTCTAAAATGTAAGATCGCGTTCCTTGACCCTCAAGCTGTTTGCGAGTCCAGGGATCTCGGGCCAATGTGGAGGAAGGACGATCATGATGTGCTAAGCAAGTGTCAAACGTGCAAGCAAAGACAAGCAAAAAGAATAGACAAACACAAAAAGATCAGGAGGGTTGTTGCCTACGTATCGCTTCAGATGCAACGGTGGCAAGACTGGGATGTCATATGGGCACCATACTACTTCCAGTAAGTGTAGTTTGAATCATTTGCTATAATATGCACTTGATTCAAATAAATGCCTAAGAAATCATATATGATATTTTTGCAGAAATCACTAGATTGCTTTTATGCTACAGCCAAAGCATGGAAGAATGCTCGTATTAGACTCCGCTGATTTTGACAAGAGGAGATACAAAGGATTCGTATCCATCCTCAACATGTTAGCAAAATTCTTATCCTCTACATGTACATCCTTCTAAATCTTCCACTAAAAAACTACATATATAAACTTATTTCTTATTTCTTTCTTTTTCAAACAGGGCTTACAAGCACTACATTTCCAAATGAGGAATTCATCCCCCCCCCTCCCCCGAGAGAACAAAAGAAATGAGTATGCGCACAAACTTTTCATGCAACAAGTAACCTGCAGGTTCCGTGTACTGTGGGTACTACATGTGCAAGCACACGAGGGAGCTCGGGAGATACACAACTGATCCCGAACATGTAAGAGGCTACTCTTTGTTAGGGATAGATGCATAAGTGCATACTGTTTTTGCATGTATCTAACACTTGGCTTAATTTTTTTCGTGAATTTTTTAATTGCAGAATCAGCCGAGAAGACACGAGGGTCAACTCCATGAGCAACAACTTCTCAATGTAGTTGCCGATTTATGCCGTTTCATTTTGCATGAAGTGGTTGGTGTAATGGGGTATTTTGTTCACCCTGAACATAAATTAGCAACTGACAAAAAATACGAAGCTCTTCGTCAGTGGGACGCTCAGCACCTCTGCGCGGACTCCAGTAGCGTTAATCAAAGGGAATAGGACAAAAATATGTATTCTATGTGCACTTTGATGATGTACTCTAATGATGCACTGTAGTGTTATACTTCTACAGGATTTAATTTTTTATGTGTAATTATTTATATTTATGAAACATATTCCATCTCGGTCACTAGGACATTGGATTGCGCACTAGTTTGATAGGTCAAAATTGGCGGGAAACAAAATTCTAAACAATGGTGGGAAACATATTTCAAAAATTTGAATTCAAATCAGTGAATTTGTGGGAGGGAAATCCATTTCCAGGGATGGGTCGCAACATCACCCGCTTCGGAAGTCAATTTCCAGGGATGGGTTAGGGCATGGCCCGCCTCTGGAAATGGGCTCTGAAAATGGGTTTTTAGGGACGGATTTGGTATCCGCTTTTGCAAACAGTTATTTTTAGCTACAAAAATTAGAAATAAGTACCGCAGCCGTCCTTACAAATGCGGTTTTACCCGCCCCTAAAAACTATTTGGCAGCAGTGTCCATCTCGCCGCCGGCTAGCGCGGCTCCCTGTGCTCGCAAGTTAGAAGCTCAGGTCTGTGGGATCGAAAGAGCATCTACGACCAAGTGCCTGCCTCCCCACACCACACGCTGTTAATCTCGACCGCAGTGACCAGAGATGCCCCGTCGTCTCCGTTTGAACGCCGAGCGCCGAGCACATGGACCGCGCGTCACAGAAAGCGCACGGGGACCTGCTCCCACGGACACGAGCTCGTCGACTGTCACTGGCACTGGGATCGACAAGCCACGTCCCGCCCGTCGGGTCCACTGGTCGGCCGGGGGTTGTTCGATTCGGATCGGGATAGGGATGAAATTGAATCCAAATGTCACCTTTTACCATATTTTAATTCAAATATGAATACAGATGCGGATCTTATCGGATACGAATACAAAATTGATAGTTCGAATTCGGATTCGGATCCGGATATCTTGTCGATTTGAAACATAGCGTCATCACGAGTATCAATTTACTTTGTTAACAATTTTATAATAGATCGGAATTATTGTACAAGTAAAAACTAAAGCATTAGAAGATAGCTAATAAAAAATAACATACTTATCAATGTATAGGTTTTATAATTAAATATATCAAATAAATTTTAAATATAAAGTAAATAAATATTTAAATACTTAATAATTAAGATATATAAAAAATAATTTCACCATCAAATAAATAAGTAATTTGACACTTACAAAATAATTTTGTCATTAAATGAATATATTAAAATAATTAAGCTTAATTTTTTAATAATTAATAATATTGGAATTAACATTATTAGTCATCTAGATTTTAAATAGTTAAAATGGTGTACATCATTAAGTAATTAGCTATATAGATAAGTTTAAGATGGTGTCACTAGACACTTTTTCGTTGCGGATACGGATATGGTCGGATATTCCATATTTATTTTGGATACGGATATGGAATCGGATTGAGAAAAATTCTAAAAATCGGATTCGGATACATCCATATAACATCCATATTGAAATCGAAAACAAATACAGATATTCATATTAGCGTTTTTAGCGGATACAAATATGGATACTTCAGATATTCAGCCATCCTTATCCTTAGGCCGTGTTTAGATCACCTCCTTAAAATTTTATGCCCCGTCACATCAAAGAGAATCTTACCATTTAGAAGTATTAAATAAAATCTGTTTACAAAACTTTTTACACAGATGAGTTATAAATCGCGAGACGAATCTAATGAGTCTATTTAATCCATAATTAGTCATAGATTAAGTAGGCTCATTAGATTCGTCTCGTGATTTACAACCCATCCGTACAAAAAGTTGTGTAAATAAATTTTATATAATATTTTGAAATAGTAAGATTTCGTTTCAAAAAATTTTAGCCAAGTGAACTAAACACTTTTAGTGCAGGTGCAGTCACGGAAGGAACTCCGCGCACCGCGCACAGACCCGGACCCTCGGAGACCTGCACGGCACGGCTACACGTGACTGTTGGCCGCCGGGACAGGGACGGCCGTCTGTCGGAAGCACGTGGAAAGCCGCGCCTGCAAGGCACGCCGGACAAGCGCTCGGGGCCCGGGGCTGTTTGGTTTCTCTGGTCAAGCACGATTTCGGTGTGCACTCAAAAGAAATTTTCGATGTGTTTAGTTGGTGAAATAAAATTTTTTTAAATGTCACATCGAATGTTTGACGAGATATTAGAAGAAATTTTCGGACACTAATTAAAAAACTAATTTCCGAACTCGTCTGAAAACCACGAGACGAATCTTTTGAGCCCTTTGACCGCAACATAGCACATGCGGGGGTACTGTATCACTTATGGACTAATTAAGCACTAATTAGGCTAAAAAAATTTGTCTCATCGTGTACATCTAAAATGTGCAATTAATTTTATTTTTAAACTATATTTAATACTTCATACATGTGTTCAAAGGAGGTCAAATTTTTGCCAACTAAACAATATGCTGAAGAAATTTTTGGCCAACGGAGGCCTTAAGGTACTGTAGCTACAGTATGTGCAGTAAGAAATACTTATCTCCGTTTCAAAATAACTGAAAACTTTGATTTTACTATTTAAAGTTTGACCGTGCGTCTTTTATATGAATATTTACACATATAGATAAATGTATTACAAAGATACGGTACTCGTTATCACAAATCTAATGATGTTTGTTTTTCTTTACATAATTTTATAATTAAAAAAATATTGTTGATCAAATTGTAAATAGTGAAAGTTAAAATTGTCAATTATTTTAAAACGGAGGTTGGTACTTCGTAGAAGGAATCATGTTTGACTGTTTTTTTTTGAGGAGTCATCTTTTGAATACAAGCTATAGTATGTGAACTCACGCACAAACTCACACCATCTAACTCACGCACACACACTCCATTCTGCGCGCAAGCTAGACCTACAACCTATATCTAGACTACGCGCGGCCGCACGCACTCTAAGTCAACGGACTTCGCTAAATACCGACGTGTGAACTGCAGATTTATTCTGGGAATAAATCCCAGAGGTGAGACACCAGAGTGGAGCCACCCGGGCTCGAACCCTGGCGGGCAGAAAGCCAGCCACCGGCTACTGCCAGCCGCGCTACGCGCGGCTCTCTGAGACGGCCAGGGCGTGTCGTCGGTGTGCAGCCGTTGTTTCCCTCTCTCATCGATGTTTACTGCTTCTCATCCAATAGATATCTGCCATGTGTCTGTGGCGTGGCATTGGCTCGGAGTTACCGTGTTGCAGTCAAGACACGCTGCACACCTGCGCGCGTCCGTCCTAGCCTTTCCATACCATACACGTCGTCCGTGTCCCGTGACAAATTGGACGAGTTCACACGCACCGACACACGCGTCCCTCGCCCCATTTGTACACATTGTTTCTTTCTCCATATGTCAAGGGCTCACGGCTCCCTGATCTTTCTTCCTTGCCCATCTCAGCACCTCCGTCACAGCCCCCGCCACCCCGAGAGGCTATATATCGCCTAGGCTACAAACTAGGATCCATCGCCTGAAATAGTGAGTGGATCTTTTTAATATTATTTGCCTCAATAGCATGACAATTGCATACTATGTTGGACTGTTGTGTTGGTATAGAGCAGATATCATGCACATAAAGGCATCTGACGTTGAGAGTTGTACATGTATAGATATGACAGAAAGACACGAGAGAGGAGTTTCGGCCACATACTACGTTTTCTTTTTTCCCCCTCCTTTTGTCCCTTTCTTTTTCTCGATGGACGTAAGCATGTTAGTCCTTTCTTTTTTTTCTTCCTTTATATTTTTTTCTACTTTTCATTTCTTCTTCCTATTTATATATTTTTTATTTTTCTTTCTTTCTCTTTTTCCAATTCTTTGTATATTTATTTCCTTCGCTCTTTAATTTCTCTTTCTTTATTTGTGTTTTATTTTTCTTTTCTACTTATTTTCTTCTTATATTTATTTATCTGGTTCTTTTTCTTTCCTTCCATATTTATTTTTTTCTTTCTTTTTAATCCTTCGTAACTGTTTGTTTATTTATTCTCTTTTTTCTTTACTGAACCTTTACGAACATAATCTTTAGTTTGATTTGTATCTTATCTTTTGTCATTTATATTTAAATATTTATTTATTATATAATTGAATGTTAACAGACTGCTATTATAGTATGAACTATTTGTTTACAATTAAAAGCGAGTCATATTTAGTGTATGCTAATTTATTTATATTATAGGCCAAATAAGTTGGTGTATGAGATGATTTATTTACTTTATATACTAATAACTTTTTTAGCACGGTATATATACTCATAAGAATAATTTTGGTTTGCTATTTAGATGCATTGGTTCTTTATGAAAAATTATTTATCTACACATATATAATTTGTTTGTAATACCAAAATATTTGTTCGTTTTATAGACAAAATTGTTCGGTGATGTTAACTTATTTGTTCGTGATATTCATTTACTATTATTTATCTTATACAATCAAATATTCGTGATGTTCAATATTTTGTTCGTAGTATATTATTATTTGTTCGTCATGTTTAAAATTTTTGTTTAGAAAAAATAATTATTTGTTCGTATTGTTAACAAATTTGTTCTAGTATATGAAATTAACTATTTAGTATTAAAAATAAATTTTTTTTAAAATATTGTGCAAATTTTGGCGTGTGCGGTCTTATTTTGAAGCTCTTATCATAAGAAAGATAACAGTACAATCTAAATTTAATTTGGATGTTCGGTTTAATAGTTATAATATTTTTTAGTTTAGAATTTGTATGTATGTTGGTGATGTCATCACCGTCTTCTTTGCATGCATGCATACACAGTCTCGTTCCTTCGACTTGTAATATGAACACACGTGAATTGCTATAGAAAGATACATGTATATGCGCAAACCGTCTATAGATGTTGCACTGTTGGGCTGTCGGCCCAATAATTATCATATGTATGCTCGGCTCCCGCGTGGAGCTTCAGGCGATGGTTCGTGAAACCATCACCTCAAGTGACGGTTAACCGCGCCCCCGCCACCGCCCGCCGGCTCCCTTTTTCACCCGTGTTCTCCGAAATTGCGTAACATGGATCACCAGCGGGCACAGATAGTGTGTTATTGCTGTGGTATGTGAACCATCTCCATTGATGCCACTCGCCACCATGGATCAACCTTGCTTCTTCAGGACGCGATGCCTTCTCTTCCTCATCTCGGCTTCTCCGATGTCGGTCTACTGCTTTCTCCCTTTGTGCCTCCTATCTTTTCGCCATTGTTCCTGAGCAGGTTGCACACATATTCTGCCTTCTAAGCTATGAAGTACAGGTCAACGTGGACGGGAGTAGCCTGGGATGCCGCAGCGTGGGGATTCATCGGCCCTGGCAGCGGCGACCTCCTCGGCCTGTTGCCTGTCCGTGCCGCCGCACGCTTATGCTGCTTGCGCTGCGCCTAGGCACTCAAGGGGCTATCTAAGTATATATAAAAAAGGGGCTATCTCGAGCGGAGCGCATCGATATCTCCCAGCTCTCGATGGAAACGGATTGAATTCGTATGAAATTGGATTCGGATAGCATTTTTTACCACATTTTAAATCGAATACGGATACAGATTCGGATATTCTCGGATACAGATGCAAAACGGATGCCTCGGATTCGGATTCTAATTCGAATATTTACTTGATGTATAAGATATCATTTATCTATTTTTATTGGTAGTTTTAGATTATAAAATTATTATACATGTACAAATTAAAGTATCTTACTATTACTAATTGAAGACTCCTTCTGAAACCTCCAGGTAAAGCCACCTAGGATCCTAGGTGAACAGTCTAAAAAATAGAGAAATCCTATAAATTCTCACAAAAATCAGAAACATCCGGCCATCAATTCGATAACTCTAATTATAATAGCCATTGGATTTGTTATTTTTTTCTAATAAATTACCCACCTCTACCTTTATGAAAATAGACTAAAGTAACCCCCTCAATATGTATCTAAATTACCCACATCTACCATTATAAAAAATAATCTAAAGTAACCCTCTAATCTTCATGTAAATTACTCACTTATGCCATTATAAAATAATATCAAATAACCCTCTAAATTTTCATATGTATTATCCAATGATGTCATAATAAAAAGTTAAAATAAACCTCAAATCTGAATCAAAATTATATTATTATAATAAAATCTTAAAGCGCATCTATATAAAATTTTAAATTAATATTTCTATCATTATTAATATATTATATTTATATTATTATTTATATAAAAATACTAACCATAATATGTATGTCACCATATATTCATGTATAAGAGAAGAGATAAGAATAGCAAGTTTCATGTTGTTCACATAGCTCAAACAAAGTGTTCAATTAATTAAATATCAAACATATATGGCGGTGTGATGCAAAGTGAGAAAAAATTGTTAGTAACTAAATCTATCACATTTATTACAATTACATAATGGTAAATAAGTATATTTACAGTACTGGATTAGAATATTTAATTGGTTAAAGAGAGCGTGAGATAGATAATTATTAGATATCTCTAATTAGCCTGTGTGAGAGCACAGGTTGATAGACTAGTAACAATATAATAAAGATAGCTAGTTTAAAATAGTTTATTTATCAACAAATATATTAATAAATAAATACATAAAAATGAAGTTAGAAATTAAAATGTATTGCAATAAATATATAAATATTTTTATCAATATAAAAATACAAATTATAAAAGTAATTTCATGATAAAATAAGAATATTTAAAGGTAAATTTAATCTTCTTATAACTTTATTATAAAAATTAATAATATGGGTTATGAGAAATGAATATAATTTTTAAATAGTTTTTGAATGAAAACGGATACGGATAGTGTCGGATATTGTCGAATACGAATGTGCAATCGGATAGAGAAAATCAATGAAAATCGGATTTGGATGTATCCATTTTACTACCATATTAAATTTGAATACGGATACGGATATCCATATTGATGTTTAAACAGATACGGATTTCAGATAATTCAGATATCTGCTGTCCGTTTCCCACCCTTACTCCCAGCTTCCCACGATGTAATATCCAACAGATCCATCATCCAGGGTACTCATGAATTGTCGTATGTATCCTCTGATCAATTTCAAATCGTCTATCTCTAGCCTTGTTTCGTTCATATTTGAATTCCTAGTGCACACAAGTCGAGAAAAGAATCTTGCATGCATGGAGTGCTAAATGAAGTCTATTTGCAAAACCTTTTTAGGGATGAGTATAATTTTTCGCGACAAATCTAATGACGGTAATTAATCAATAATTGGCTACAGTGATGCTACAGTAACTATTCTCTAATCACACGGTCAAAGGCATCATTAGATTCTTCAGGGTTCCTAGCGCAGAGTTCTGGAGTTGGTTTTATAAAATAACTTTGTTCAACACTGTAATTAGCGGTTAAAATTTTCTAGTACTTTCTAGCGCGGGTAACCAATCAGGGCCTCTGTTCCTCACTCAGTGATAATGGAACAGGAGCCGGTCGAAGTGGAGATGGCATGATTTTTCTTCCTCGGTTCTCTCACTGGTGTAATTTCGAGTAGATTAGCCATAGCTCAGTTTAATCCTACTGCTACGTCACTCATTATTTCAGGTTTGTATTAGTTGCTAACATGGTAGTCAAATGATAAACCAGGAAGGCTGTAGTTGTAGAACATGTCCTGCTTTCAGCACATGACGCCACTGTGCCCAGCTTCTCCTCACATATCTTCTTTCTCTGCCCAAATCTAAATCGGGAACAAGAAATTAGGTACATGCTTTACTATATTGTGATTAGTGCAGGTGCAGCCGTGCAGCGACATTACTGTGTGATGCCCATATCAACACGACAACACGGTTGTAGAAGCAGGCTAATTCTCAAAACATTCCAATGGCGCATCACTGTATTTTCTCTTGACCTAACATGACGCCGCCTACTTTCTTATTTACACCACTACTACAAAAACTGATTAACCGAGGCGCTTTGAAAAGGCCTCAGAGGCAGACACGTTAAAAAACCGTCTCGGTTAATGCCTGCGATTAACCGAGATGGTTATTTTTTATTAAACAAGGCAGTTTTTTTGAACCGCCTCGGTTAATCATTTACGGAGGCAGATATATGTAAAGCTTCCATCTCCAAAAATCAGACCCAACCCATATCCGTGGAGCCCACTACCACATTCAACTATAAAAGAAAAATCTCTAACCCTAACCCCCTCACTTCCTCTTCTAGATCCTAGCCGCCGCACCTCTCTCTCTCCCCCCTGCCCCTGACCTGCCCCCGACGCCGGCCCCAACCGCGTCGAGCCCCAGCTCCGAGCGTGCAGCCGCGGATGGCGAGCGGCCGCGGCGGGCCGGCGGCCGCGCAGCCGAGGGCCCTAACTCTCCCCTCCCACCGGCCCTCCCTCCCCTCCCTCTAGTCCCGCTGCCGCCGCCCCTCTCTCCCTTCTCCCTCTCCCTCTTCGGGCGTGGGCGAGGCGACGGCGGATGCAGGCGAGGCGGTGGGCCCGGCCGTGCGGGCGAGGCGGCGGGCGCGGTCGTGCAGGCATGGCGGCGGTACCTGGCGGCGGCGGGCGCGGGGGTACCCGGCGGAGGCGGATCCGGCCATGTGGGGTCCCCATGGCGGCAGATCCGGCCAGGAGGCCCCCTCCCCTTGCCCCCGGTGATGGATCCGCCCAGGCGCGGCGGTACCCGGCAGCGGCGAGCGCGGGGGGACCCGGCGGCGGCGGTCCGACGGCGTCCTTGGCAGTGCTCGGCGGCCCGGCGGCGCTCGGCGGGAGGGCCGTCCAGGAGGAGGGCGGGCGCAGTGGGGGGACGGCAGCGCGGGGCCTCCAAGGCGGTGGTGGGGCTCAATGGCGTCGCGGGCGGCACGGGGGCTGCACGGCGGCAGGGAGGCTGGTGGCTCCCCGATGGGCTTGGCGGGCCTCGTCGATGGGCTTGGCGGGCTCACTGGATTTTTTTTATTTTTTTATTTCATTAACCGAGGCGGGCAGTCCGTCCGCCTTGGTAAATCCTTCGATTTACCGTGGCCTTCCGCCCGAGGCGGACGGGCTTGCCCGCCTCGGAAAATGTTTTCTAACTGCCTCCAAAAAGAATATTGTAGTAGTGCACCTCCTCATTCTTGCGGGTTACTTGCAGCAGTGTTTAATCTCTTGACCTTCCTGTGTTAAAACCCAATGTGCAGTTTCATTTCAATTCTAATGTTTAATGACTTCCATGCATTTACCCTCTCTGCACTAAACATGCAAAAAGTGAAAAAAAGAGTATATTAACCTTTTATGTTGCTCTTATTGGATTGGTGTTCTTTCCTAATGATACTATTCTTTGTGCTAATTCAGAAATACTGCAATAGCCGTTCTAACTTTGCTGGGGAAAACAATAGATGTTTGCACGGTGCATGGAGTTAAACAGCAAGATGTGCTCTAAGATACAATGGGACCTCAAATTACTTTACCAAATACGTATGTTTACTCCTGTTTTTCAGTTTGGTTTCATGTAAGAGGCATTATGTTTCGGATGTTGATGCTTCTGTGGTGTGGTAGATGAGTCTCGACAACTCGACATGTAAGAATGAACTTGTGTGGCTGGCAATTTGTAGCAACAAGCTCCTTTTGAACTTCTATGCAAATGATTAAAACGAACTTTTGGACAAGGTTATCATTTCTGCATCTTTTATCTGCATTTCGCCCTGAAAGAAGAATTCGTGTGTGTGTGTGTGTGTACGTTTTTTTTTGAAAGGGTGTGTGTTGGTTCTTTCCATAGGAACACAGCGCAGGCTAGGCTTGGTTCAGTTCCACAAGTCAGAACAGCACACACACTAAGTCAGCTTAAATATATTGCTATTCAAATATATATTTTAGCCCTAATACAAATGCAAATGACCAACAGATACGGCAACATGGTCAAGCGCACAGCCGCACGGGCGCGGCGAAGCGCGCGGTTCATCCTAGTACCTCTTTATGCCCCCTCTTTATGCCCGAAGAAAAGAAAAGCCAGCCAGGGCATCGTTTTACTGTAGATCACACACACATATATATATATATATATATACCCGAAGAAAAGGGAAGCCAGCCAGGGCATCGTTTTACTGTAGATCACGGTGCGTGTTTTACCGTGCAAGCATTGCTGGCTGCGTATGTTCCACGCGGTGTGAACCGGTCTAGGGCCTCAGCGTTGTGTGGCAAAGAAATCGAGCCAACTTTAACTGAGTCGTCGTCTTTATATTTTCACCTCCGCTTGGGCCCTCACCGTCGCCACCTCCTCTGCTCGAGCTCTCACCGTTACGATCACCTCCTCCGCCTTACTCCCATGCACGGCTCCGATCTCCCCACCCCCACCCCCCACACCACGTGTTGAATAATTAGGCAACTATATGATTAAATTTCAAAATAAACAAATCATGAATATGACTACATCCGGCATGAACAGCTCTATTATGCTAGCAGCAAAACTCAGCAAGATCATGATCTCATAAAATATGATTAGAAACTGGATTGAATAACAACATACGTACTGTGTCTTTGCCTTTGGGAAGACGAACAGCGATGACCAACGAAGACGGTCCTACGGACGGAGTGCAGGAGACGGTGTTGCAGACAACGATTCGCCGCAGCGCCTGATTTGGACGAAGGACGAGCCGTGATGAAGATCTTTAAGCAGTCGCGCCGGGCACTTCCTAAAAACCTTATATGCCCTCTCCCGGTGCAGGATCCCAAAGGCGAAAAGTTCCGGAGACCTGCTCCCCCGTTCACTGGTGCACGCCGGCGCTCGGAATGGATTAGGCTACGGTGGCGGCGCAGCAGCGAGAAGAGACAAAAACCCTAGGTTTTGTAACCCTAGTTTGGTTTTGTAACCTTAGCTTGAGTTGATTATTTTCTCTGGTGGCAGTCTGTGGGTTAGATATATAGGAGAGCCATAGGGTCTCCTCAACTTTCTCTAGCAGTGTGGGATTAAAGGTTTGCACTACTCCACCACTTCCTCATGCCCACAGGGGCCTTTGAGATTTATTTAGAATAGCTGAAATACTTAATGGGCCAAACTCAAATTCCAACAATCCCCCACCAGATCTCAAATGCCCATTTAGGGATTTGCCTTTTTCTCACTACTATTTGATATATCAGCGTTTTGGTGAGGACTGTTCAGTTGAACTCTCACCTAGAGCTCCGAACTACACTTATCCACAACTTGACCAATGGACTACGCCTTGAATTGCAAGTTTAGTGCGAACAAGTTTCACTCAGAGTCATAACCAATACACGGCTGCCAATAGCCTACTCCGTGGGTGGAGCATATACGTCATACTTCCTGATCTCTTCATGAGCTTACTAGAGATTAACCAAGTCTCATAGACTACGACGTTGAACAGTCGGGCTCATATATGTGTGTTTCTTTCAAGAATACTCTGTAGGACAGCATCTTTGCTTAACCAAGCCAACAGAAACACATTAAGTCACATAGCCAACCTACTATACAGCATCTGAGAGTATTGCATCTTGATCTAGAGAGGGTTTATAAAGAAATTACTCTCCTTAGTTAACCGATAGCTTGTTCTTCCCAGGTCCTAATTCACGGGATCTCCGATCATATAGGTTGGGTTGCTACTATGGCAACTATACGGGTCTCAAACCCATCTCTCTTGATGCACCTTTTACCATATTCCGTGATAGCTCTTTTGTAAAGAGATCTGCCAGTTTTTTGTCTGTTTGAATATAAGTCACACTTATTACTCCGAAATTTCTTATTTTCCTTACAGACTTCAGTCGTCTTTTAATGTGCCTTGATGACTTTGCATTATCCCTAGCACGGTTCACTTTGACTATCACTGTTTGATTGTCACAGTTCATAAGGATAGTCAGCACTAGTTTCTCAACCACAGGCAAGTCCATCAAGAGTTCACGCAGCCATTCTGCCTCTACAGTGGTTGTATTCAAAGCAGTAAGTTATGCTTCCATGGTTGACCTTATCAAGATGGTCTGTTTGCAAGACCTTCATGATATCGCACCACCTCCAAAGATAAATACATATCCGCTCGTGGCATAGAGCTCATCAGCATCAGAAATCCAGTTCAAATCACTATATCCCTCAAGCATAGCAGGGTGCCTAAAATAGGGAATTAAATAACTTATAGTGCCAACTAGATAGCGCATAACCCTTTCAAGTGCATGCCAATGATCAGTACCCGGGTTGGACATGAACCTGCTGAATTTGCTCACAGCAAAGGATATGTCGGGTCTTGTTGCGCTAGCTAAGTATATGAGTGAACCAATTATCTGGGAGTATCTCAGTTGATCTTTCGCAATCTTCTTGTTCTTTCGGAGTATCACACTGGGATCATAAGGAGTTGGAGAAGGCTTGCTATCCACATAGCCAAAGCGACTCAAGATCTTCTCCACATAATGAGACTGTGAAAGAGTAATTCCATTCTCACCCTTAATCAACTTGATATTCAAAATCACATCTGCTTCTCCTAGATCTTTCATATCAAAACTCTTTGATAGAAAAGACTTGACATCATTGATTGCATCAATATTTGTGCCAAAAATCAGTATGTCATCCACATACAAGCACAATATGACTCCTGCACCTCCACCATAGCGATAGTACACACATCTATCAGCCTCATTTATGATAAAGCCCGCAGAAGTTAAAGTTCTGTCAAACTTCTCATGCCATTGATTAGGTGTTTGTTTCGGACCATACAAAGACTTTAACAATCTGCACACCTTACTTTCTTGACCCTTCACTACAAACCCATCAGGCTGATCCATATAGATCTCCTCATCTAACTCTCCATTCAGGAAAGCTTTCTTTACGTCCATCTGATGAACGATGAGACCATATGAGGCAGCTAGGAAAAGAAGCGCTCGAATAGTAGTCAGTCTAGCAACAGGTGAGTACGTGTCGAAGAAGTCTTTGCCTTCTTTTTGCATGTAACCTTTGGCCACAAGCTGAGCCTTGTATTTCTCAATAGTACCGTCAGGCCTAAGCTTATTCTTAAACACCCATTTGCAATCCATAGATTTGCAACCATAGGATCGCTCAGTGAGTTTCCACGTACCACTGGATTGAATCGAGTCCATCTCACTTTGGACAGCTTCTTTTCAATCATCTGCATCTGGAGATGCATATGCCTCAGCAATAGTAGTGGGTGTGTCATCCACAAAGTACACAGTGAAGTCATCACCAAAGGAATTTGCAACTCTTTGTCTCTTGCTCCTTCGAGGAGCTTCACTGTCATCGTTTTCAAGAATTTCCTCACGCTCAATTGGTTGTTCAGAAGACTCAGAAATAGTAGGGACAATAAGTTCAGGAGTTATCTCAGAAGAAAATCTAGAAGTACTATGCATATTTTTTTATAGAAAGAATGTTCTAAAAAAATGTTGCATCACGAGATTCCATAATACTATCAACATGCATATCAGGTATATCAAATTTTACTACTAAAAATCTGTAAGCTATACTCCTCTGAGCATATCCTAAAAAGATACAATCTACTGTTTTAGGTCCTAACTTGCGCTTCTTGTTGATTGGTACATTGACTTTCGCCAAGCACCCCCCACGTGCGCAAGTAAGAAAGCGATAGTTTTCTCCACATCCATATCTCATATGAAGTCTGCTCTTTATTTTTGTTTGGAACTCTATTCAGGACATGACTCGCAGTCAATAAAGCCTCCGCCCACCATGCTTTAGATAAACTATCAGTGTCTAACATGGCGTTAACCAAGTCAGTCAATGTGCGGTTTTTTCTCTCAGCAATTCCGTTTGACTGGAGTGAGTAGGGAGGCGTCCTCTCATAAATAATACCATGTTCCTTACAGAATTCATTAAAAATTTTGAGAAAATATTCACCACCACGATTTGATCTTAAACGTTTGATCTTTCTCTCTAGTTGATTTTCAACTTCAGTCTTATATATTTTAAAATAGTCTAGCGCTTCATCTTTAGTTTGCAATAAATAAACATAGCAAAATCTAGATGCATCATCTATCAAAGTCATGAAGTATCTCTTTCCACCCTTTGTCAACACACCATTCATCTAGCACAGATCAGAATGTATGAGTTCGAGAGGTGCCAAGTTTCTCTCCTTGGCAGCCTTGTGAGGCTTCCGAGGTTGCTTCGATTGCACACAACTATGGCACTTTGAACCTTTGGCGATGGTAAAATTCGAAATTAAACACATGCTAGACAATCGAGACATTAAACCAAAATTAACGTGACATAAACGAGAGTGCCAAATACTCCCATCATCATTAACAGCACCGCAAATATGGTTCACTGACTTGTTACAAAATTTTGCAAAGGCAAAGTGGAACAAGCCTCTGCAATCATAGCCTTTACCAATGAATTGTCCATGTTTCGACACTATTAATTTATTGGAATCTAACACTACCTTAAATCCGTCCTTGCACAGAAGGGAGCCGCTCACTAGATTCTTGTTGATAGTTGGAACATACTGCACGTTCTTCAGCTGCACGATCTTCCCCGAAGTAAACTTCAGATCTATCATACCAACACCACAAATAGAAGCATGTGACCCGTTCCCCATCAACACGCTTGACCCTTGGACGGCCTGATAAGAAGAAAACAAAGAGATGTCAGCATACACATGAACATTAGCACCCGCATCAAACCACCAATTCATAGATTGAAATGCTGAAAGAACAGTAGACAGATTACCGAACCCAACCTTAGTGCTGCCGAGAGTTGTCATGTGAACATTCTTGGATCCTCCTGATCCATGATTAGCCTTTACCTTGCGATCTGCACGGTTTGGACAGTCTCTTGCGAAGTGTCCCCCATCCCCGCACGTGTAGCAAGCTCTTTTGAAGTTTGTAGTCTTCTTCTTCTTGAAGGTAGTAGTTTTGATAGACTTGTGGGCTGCCTTCTTGTTTTTGCTGTGTGGGTGATTCTTCTGCACCATGTTGGCACTACAATTACCCTCGCCTCCTTGCTCAGAAGCATTCTTAGCCCGAGCTTTCTCCTCAACATCAAGAGATGCTATCAGGTTTTCAACTGATATTTTCTGTCTCTTGTGTTTCAGAGTAGTCGCGAAATTCCTCCATGAGGAAGGTAACTTTGCAATTATGCACCCAGCCACAAACTTGTCAGGCAAAGGACACTTCCGAAGTTCGAGCTCCTTGACAAGAACCTGTACCTCATGAGCCTGTTCTACAACAGAATGGTTGTTCACCATCCTGAAGTCATGAAAACTCTCCATGGTATACAGTTCACAGCCCACATCGGTTGCATCATACTTGGCAACCAAAGCATCCCACAGTTCTTTTGTATCTGTTATGTGCATGGTTTTAAATAGCCGACTATAGCCCCGCTATAGTTCCGCTATAGCCTTTTTACTACGCTATTTGTATTTGTGCCTCTATGGCAGCTTTGAACGCTAAATTGCGCTATAGCTATGCTAAATGTTGTAGTTTTAGCGCCGCTATAGCCTTATCCTTAGCTCAGTGCTACTGTTTTAGTATTTTGGATAACTTAATATTTGATTGTATGAATTTTATTGTACTGTCAATTTAAATAATGTTTCCGTAGCTCTAGAAATATAGTTATGTTTATGAAATTCACTACTTACTATGTTTTTGTGCATCTATTACTTGTATTTTTCATGATTTAGTAGTAAACCGCTATTTGGCATAACCCGCTATAGCCTCTTAGGCTTGAAAAAAATACACCACCATTTGTCATAGTCCGCTATTTAAAATCATGGTTATGTGCATGTACACATCAACCAAACGATCATGCAGAACATTTATCACGCATCCCACAAAGACATTATTGGCATCCGTGAACTTTCTTCTCTCCTCAGGAGAATGATCACCTACTAGAATACCAAGCCTCGCTTCCCATGCATGCAGCACAGTAAGCCAAAGATGGACCTTGACTTGCCATCTCTTAAAGTTCACACCGATAAACTTGTCCGGTCTCAGCGCATCAGCAAAACCAGCTATAGTAAAATCAACAGATTGCCTAGCATAAGATTTTTGGATTGTTGAATAATTAGACAACTGCATGATTAAATTTCGAAATAAATAAATCATGAACATGATTAGATCTAGCATGAACAACTCTATCATACTAGTAGCAAAACACAGCAAGATCATGATCTCATAAAATATGATTAGAAACTGGATTGAATAACAGTATACGTACGGTGTGTTTGCCTTTGGGAAGACGAACGGCGATGACCGAACGAAGACGATCCTGCGAACGGAGTGTAGGAGACGGTGTTGCAGACGACGATTCGCCGCAGCGCCTGACTTGGACGAAGGACGAGCCGTGATGAAGATCTTTGAGCAGTCGCACTGGACGCTTCCCAAAAACCTTATTCACCCTCTCCCGGTGCAAGATCCCAAAGGCGAAAGGTTCCGAAGACCTGCTCTCCCGTTCACCGGTGCACGCCGACGCTTGGGATGGATTAGGCTATGGTGGCGGCGCAACAGCGAGAAGAGGCAAAAACCCTAGATTTTGTAACCCTAGCTTGGTTTTGTAACCTTAGTTTGAGGTGATTATTTTCTCTGATGGCAGCCTGTGGGTTAGATATATAGGAGAGCCATAGGATCGCCTCAACTTCCTCTAGCAATATGGGATTAAAATTTTGCACCACTACACCATTTCCTCATACCCATATGGACTTTTAAGATTTATTTAAAATAGATAAAATACTTAATAGGCCAAAGCCAAATCCCAACACCACGGCTTGGACCCGTGGCCTCATCTTCCGTCGGCAGCTCGCGTCGGGTGGTGCAGGTGTTGCCAGCTTCTACAAGCCGGATCAACACCGCCACCTACCAACCTGAGGGCAACCTCCATCTCGGCAAGCCCTGTGACTGCGTCGTCGTCCTTCGCATGAGCCTGCAATGGCCACGGCGTGCGCGGTCGCTGCCTTCCCCTCCTCCCTCACCCCCGCCGGAGAAATTTCGGACGCCTGATTCGCCTCGCGCTCATTGTTGTCCCCCATCTCCCTCCTGCCGCTGGCGTGGTAATCACGACGCGGCCCTTGGGCATCTCCGCTGTTATGTGGTTTGTGCTGGATTTGCTTCATTCAAAAGGAGATCAAGTCAGCAACTGCACAGGAAGAGCTCCGGCCACCGCTCCGTACCTTCAGTCTTGCTTCCTTCGACGGGCTCCAAGCTTCCAACAGCGTCCTCGAGCCACAGTCATCCGTTGTGCTCTTGTAGGTTTGTGGTGTTGTGTGCCCTTGATGTAGAGACGTAGGTACGCATCCTCTGTGACCTCTCTCACGAATTTCATAGAATTACATGGCATCCGTTGTGGCATCGGCACCCATTCAACATGGGTCGGTGACCTCGAACAGACATCATAATCTGCAACAAGTCGCAAGAGCACATCAAGATTATCCTATGCGTCAGTGCAAATCAGGAGTAGGCACACTACTACGGAAAAGATTTCTAGGAACACCCCAATTCTTTTTAGGGGCGGATAAAAAATCCACCCATAACTACAAATAAGGCACGGGATACTGTGCTAATGAGCCGCCCCTGTAAATGCATTTATAGGGGCGGCTCACCCCCTCGGCCGCCCCTGAAAATTTAATTTGTAGGGGCGGCATATGGGGTGACCCGCCCCTAAAAAGGTATATAAAAATCTGGGCCCTTCTTCCTCCTCTCGACCCCCCCGCCCATTATTTGGTCGGGAGAGGAGCTCCCCCAAGATCCAAAAAAAAGAAAAAAGGGGGAGGTTTTCAAGTTGAATTCCTTGGAGTTGGAGGGTCTAGGAGGTAAGTCGACGCTAATTCTCTCTCATTTCTAAGCTCTTTTGTTAGATTTATGGCTCAAATGGAGCTCTATTAGCCTCTAACTAGATCTAGATCTTCATAGTGTAGATTAGCCATTTGAGACCCAATTTCCCTCAAACTTTTGGATGAAGTTGTGCTATTTTAGTAGGAGAACATGATTATGTTATCATTTGGACTGAATCTATAGTTTTTAGCCTCATTCTTAAGAAAATAGTGCCCAAGATCTATGGAGGAGAGAGAGAAGAAATTTTATTTTTTTCCTATTTCACAAAGATACTTGTTAGTTTGTTATTATTATTTTGTGGTAATATGATATGATCAGTTTTGATTGTTTGTACTTACTATAGTTATATAAAAAAATCAACACATATGCATATATATAAGTATATATTTATATAAATTTAGGGCACTTGATTTATTTATTTTCATGTATTTACATTAAAACTTGATTGTGTTAATGCATTTAATTTATTTGGTGTTGTTTAGAGATGGAAAGGATATGGATGTACAAGGCAAATAGGACGGAACTCTATTTTCGTGGAGGGCTTAACAAATTCATTAAAGTTGCACAGAAGCATGCAAGAAATGAGAAGACATAATGGATACATTGCCCATGCAAAGCATGCAAAAATTTGAGAGTGTTCAGCGACCCAACCACAATCAGATCGCATGTGATAGTGAGTGGATTTGTTAAGGACTACATGATCTGGAAGAAACTTGGTGAGACGGATGCTCCCCCTCCGGCGAATAATCCACCGGATGAAATGATACTAGACGAGAAGTTTGACAGAATGTTTGATGCTTATATTGATGATGATGGCGAATGTGATGATGATGGTGTTGGTGGATTCCATGGTGATGATGTTGACGACGGGCCCATCGATGGTGAGAGCAGTGATAAGAAAATTGATGATGGTGATTTTCTGAGCCAGTTGTTGCAGAACACCGAAGCGGAGGTATTGGTTGCTAATGCCAGGGGGTTACCAAACTTTGATACGGTTAGAAAATCAGCAAAGGAAAATATATATGAGCGATCGAAGCGATGCCCGAAACACTGGACCGTACTTCGTTTTGTAATTGAGCTGTTGATTCTGAAGACTAACCATGGTTGGTCAGATGGTAGTTTCAACGATCTGCTGCGTATCTTGGGTTGTTTGCTTCCAAAGCCAAATAAAGTGCCAGCAAACACATACCGAGAAAAAAAGCTTGTCAGCCCGTTCACCATGGGTGTGGAAAGAATCCATGCATGTCCAAATCATTATATATTGTATTGTGGGGATGCTTTTAAAGACTTGAAAAAATGCCCTGTATGTTCCGCAAGTCGGTACAAAAATAATGTCGGATACTGTGGTGACGACAATCAAGATCCAACCGGTGTGAATAAGGGGAAGGGGAACATGGCGAAGAATAATAGTGCTGCCTCCATTGAGACAGATGACGCTACTTTAGGCATTTCTGAGAAACAGGGCAGAATTCCCGCAATGGTTATGTGGTACCTCCCAGTTTCTGATCGCCTTAGGCGTTTCTTCTCGAACCCAAAGGATGCGGAGCTGATGCGATGGTGGGATTCAGATAAGCACAAAAAGGGTGATGGAAAGCTTTGACATCCAGCTGCTGTTCGGCAGTGGAAGGAATTCGATGACAAGTACTATCTGGAATTTGGGAAAGACCCAAGAAATCTTCGGTTCGCGTTGAGTACGGATGGAATGAATCCGTTTGGTGAAAGAAGTAGCACCCACAGCACATGGCTAGTGATACTGACAATGTACAACCTGCCTACATGGCTGTGCCAGAAGAGGAAGTATCTTTTGCTATCTATGCTTATACAGGGCCCCAAGCATCCTGGCATCGATATAGATATTTTTCTTGAGCCTCTTGATGCAAGAGATGGAAACTTTATGGAAGCAGGGTATCGATATATATGATGGTTTTACACAGCAGACCTTTAATCTTAGAGCTATTATATTCGTCACTATCTATAATTATCAGGCATTGTTTGTCCTGTCAGGACAGATCAAAGGTAGGACGAGATGCACGGTGTGCGTGGATGACAACGTATCGGCTTTCCTTGAGGGTTCTCGGAAGGTAGTTTGCCTTGGATACAGACGCTTCTTGGTTGAAGGGCATAAGTACCAAAGTAAGAAGTTCTATAATTATTTTGATGGCAACCCTGAATTCCGTTCTACTCCAGAATGACGAGACGGGCATTATGTTTTCAATATGGTCCGAAATGTCAAGGTCATTTATGGGAAGAAGAAGGAAGATGGGAAGAAGAGAAAGAGAGATAAGGCACCTATCGAAGGCGTACCATTCAAGAAACAGTCCATCTTCTACAAGTGCTTGCCGTATTGGGCAGATCTTGAGGTCCACCATGCAATCGATGGTATGCACCTCAAGAAGCATGTGTTTGGTAACACAATTGGGCTCCTTCTGGATACATCTGTTAAAACAAAGGATACATACAAGTCACGACAGGATTTGGTAGCCATGAAGATAAGAAAAGAGTTTCACCTCGTTGACAAAGGGAATGGTAGATATGAACTTCCCCCAGCTAGCTACAATTTGACACGTGATGAAAAGAAGGCAATGTGCGAGAGCTTAAGAGGGATCAGAGTCCCGAGTCGTTTCACGTCCAACATAAGGAAACTAGTGTCGATGAAAGATTTGTCACTATGCGGCTATAACTGTCATGATTGCCATGTGTTGCTGACGTTGTTCCTCCCGATTGCAATCAGAGCGATCAAGCCAGTATATGTAAAGATGGTAATCACTCGATTGTGTTACTTCTTCAATAGGATTTCATAAAAAGTGATCGACCAAGATGAGTTGCAGCATCTCAAAGAATTCATTGGGGAGACTATGGCACAGCTCGAGATGTGCTTCCCTCCAGGATTTTTTGATATGCACCTAATGATTCACATGGTCGATCAGATACGGGCACTTGGTCCACTTTACCTACACGAAATATGGACGTATGAGCGTTTTATGTCCATCCTCAACCGGTACGTATTGAATCGTGCTCATCCTGAGGGGTCCATGACAGAGGGATACAGTACTGAGGAAGTCATCGAGTCTTGCCTTGGTTACTTACAAGATAATGTGTCCATTGGTTTGCCAACTCCACGATTTTTGGGGAGGTTGGAAGGTGTTGGCACAGTAGGGAGGAAAATCTTCATCGACAAAGATTTCAAAGGTGTGCAGCAAGCACATTATAGCATCTTGCAACACCTCACGATAATGACACCTTTAGTCAACGAACACTTGAGCATGATTCGTACAGAGAGTAACGGCCGCTCGGATGATTGGATCATGAGAGAGCACAAACGTCGACTTACTGCATGGTTGAAGGACCTGCATCTACCAGATGGGGAGACCGTGGAAGAGCAAACAATCAAAAGATTGGCAGCTGGCCCATCTAGCTAGGTCACATCCTGGCAAGGGTATGATATTAATGGATATCTATTCTATACTGCCGCCAAGGATAGAAAAACTGTGTCCCAGAATAGTGGTGTTCGTTTTGAGGCCTTAGACGAGAGAACAAGTCAAAATACAACATATTTTGGTATCATTGATGATATATGGGAAGTGCACTATGGTTCCAACATACAAATCGCAGTCTTTCGGTGTCGTTGGGTCAAACACCCGACAGGTGTTGAGGTGGACGGTTATGGATTGACGATTGTTGACCTCAACAATATTGGTTATAAAGACAACCCATGGGTACAAGCTTCACAGGTTGCACAGGTACTGTATGTTGCTGATCCTGCAAAAAAGACAAAACATGTTGTCGTCCGTGGAAAACAAGATATCATCGGAGTTGAGGACATCGACGATGTGGAAGAATATAATCAGTATAATGAAATGAACCTTTTCACAGATCTAGCACAGAAGATGAAGATTATAGAAGCAAGCATAAGAAAAGATGACAAGCCATGGGCACGCAAAGATGGCGAATCAAGAATTGTTACAACTTAAATATCTCATGAATTTCTGTATTTTGAAATAATTATTAATAAAAATGTCACCTGTTACTTTATTAACATTTGAGGTCTTTGTGTATGAACACTTCTATTTGCTATATACATTGACATGTGACTTAGTTATTTTTCTTATGTTCTCAAAATCACAATATTATTATGGAAAAAATTTCAAAAATTTTCGATGTGTTTTACTATTTATTTTACATTAAAATAAATTTTCGAAATAATTTTGGAAAATGATTTCTAGGGGCGGACGGGGGCCTAGCCTGCCCCTAGTAATCAATTTATAGGGGCGGGCGGGGAAGTGGCCCGCCCCTACAAATAAATTTCTAGGGGCGGGCGGGGGCGTCGCCGGCCCCTAGAAATCATTTTCCAAAATTCATCCGAAAATTCATTTAATGCAATATAAATAGTAAAACACATCGAAAATTCATGAAATTTAAGCCATACAAATATGCTGACCTATAGACCTAGAGAAAATTATGAAATACATAATTTAATGCCTTCATTGTTTAAGAGTGAGCAAAATACAAAGTTAGTCTTAAGGGTACATTGTGTGTAGGGTTACTTTGTAGTTTGGACACTTATTTTCAATAAATGCAGTAAAATTTGATTTTTTATATTTTTCCATGGTGATACATAGCATAGTATACGTATGGGAAACATTTCAAATATTTTCGATGTGTTTTACTATTTGTTTTGCATTAAAAGAAGTATGAACAATTTTGAAAAATGATTTCTAGGGGCGGATGGGGGCCTAGCCCGCCCCTAGAAATCAATTTACAGGGGCGGGCGTGGGCGTCGACCGCCCCTAGAAATTGGTTTGTAGGGGCGGGCAACGCCCCTGTCCGCCCCTAGAAATGGGGACTTATATATACCACTGGGACTTAGAAAAATTTCTAACGCGAGGGAGCACTACAGACCGACGCCGGGAGGCTACCAAAATTTTTCGTGCTCTCTCCCCGCGCCGCCGGTGCTCCCCGCGCGCCGCCGCTAGTCCTCCTCGGCCCGCGCCGGCGCTCCTGCTCCTTGCCCTCCGCCCGCTTGGTGCTTCCCCAGCCCGGCCCTTCTCCGCGCGCGCGGGTCTGCCGGATCCGGCTTCACCACGCCCCGCGCCGCCGCCGCTCATCCCCAGGCCGTCGTCTGCCCCGGGCCCGCCTCCTCCTCCTAGACGATGACCGCCGCCGCTTCTCCCCGAGCCCTCCTCCTCCGCCCCTCGCGCCTCCCCCTTTGGCCCGCCGCCGCCGTTCCTCGACGCCGAGTGCCGCCGGCGCCACTCCTCCCCGAGCCCTCCTCTGCCCTGGGCCTGCCTCCTCCCTGCGCGCCTCCTCCTCACCCCGGCCCCGCCTCCGTGTCCATGCCTCACCATCGACGCTGTACGAAGGTGCCGAGGACCCGATTGCTTTTCCAAAATTTTGGCAGGGACCTTAGTGCAAATTGTTTATGAATTTGAGTATAGAATTTGAGTGCAAAATCTTGGCAGGGACCTTAGTACAAATTGAGTGTTGAATTTTAGTATAGAATTTGAGTGCCAAACCTTGGTAGGGACCTTATTGCAAATTACTTTATCAAAATCTTGGCAGGGGCCTTAGTGCAAATAGTGCAAATCAAGTATAGAATTGGAGTATATGAAATATTTGTGTACATATGAAATGAAAATTTATTCTGTACTTGTGATATTCACATCGTTAGTATTGTTAATTTCAAATGTACATTTGAATTTGATATGAAATTTGAGTATATGAAATTTGAGCATGTGAATTTGAGTATATGAAATTTTTCTGTACACGTGAAATGAAAATTTATTCTATACTTGATTTCTAATGTATATTTGAATTTGATATGAAATTTGAGTATATGAAATTTGAGCATGTGAATTTGAGTATATGAAATTTTTCTGTACACGTGAAATGAAAATTTATTCTATACTTGTCTAAATTTGTTAATTTCACTTGTCTAAATTTTTAATGTTTATATGCATTTAATTATAAATGTCATTTTGTTTACTGTGATTTAAATTGCAAATTCAAATATATCATCGATGGCTATGTAGTGAAAAAATCGTAGATGGATCCATCATTGTCATCTTCGTCCCAAAGGGATGCTGCCGCACCACAAGGTGAGGGTGGTGACGAACTTGAAAAAATTGCATCCCAGATTGAGTGGGACGAGGAGTATGACCGCAATTCCATATCTGAGGACAAGGAGGGTCCTAGGATTGGTCAAGGGGCATGGGTCGATGGCAAGTGGCAAGATCCACTTGATCCATTCCCTGTTGAACCAAGACAAAGCCGTTCAAGAGAGAAACTTGATCTGGATTACGAACCGGAACCACGTCAGGTAATGCATATAAGATTGAACCCATTTTATACGTTTTCATAGACTACGTGTAATGAATTGTCAGATCGTATGATCCATGTAGGCGGCAGAGACAGAAGGGGCAAGCGCAGACGCCGACCCCCTAGCCCTACCGATGAAGACAATGCAAGCTCGGGCCCTGATCCTGCAACTACGTCCTCGGAGAACAAAAACAAAAGGAAACAGGGTCAACGAGGAAGAAACCATTACCTCGAAGGGAAGTATATGGTTAATGCAGCTAGCACGGCAGGAGAGCCCGTAGAACCCCCGGAGATTGCAGCAAAGTTCCATAACGCCATCGGTGCTATAATCAGAACAAAAAAGGTTTTGGATCCGACAATCGCCAATTGGGCGCTGGTTCTCGCGGGCAAGAAAGAAGCAATGTGGCAGTTGTTGAGCGGTACTTTTTTCTGTCAAGAGGAACAACAGAGAAAGTTAAGTATTATGCTACGAAGATGCTAGGTGAAGCTTTTCGCTGGTGGAAAAGTCACCTGAACACTGAGTACGTCCAGAAGGGTCGAACTCCATTTTCAGAATTTGGGGACATTACACCAGCACAGTGGGAAGAATTTGTTCGACAAAAGACCATTGAAGAAGCACTAGCCCTTAGCCAGAAAAATCGAGAACTAGCACAGAGCAACATACACAAAGTCCATCTTGGGCCAGGTGGGTACCAAAGGAAGGTGGACCAGTGGCGGCGTCAAAGAGAGGCGGCAATAGCTGCCAGGCAGCCGGATCCTTACGAAGGAGTGGATGAACGTGGATGGCGGTGGCTTGAAGCAAGGAAGCCAAAAATAGTTGAAGGAAGGCCAAAATTTGATCGCCCCGAGACCGAAGCGGTGGCAGACAAAATGTTAGAACTTGCCGAGCTTCAAAAACAAGGAAAGTTCAAACCACATAGGGAGAGGGATGTGCTGAGTACAACAATAGGGTCAAAGGAGCATGGAGGGCGCGTCAGAGGCTTGTCCTCTTAGTTGAGCTTCAAGGATGGGTTCGAGAACGACTGGTCAAGGTATAGGAGCCATGACCGCTACAAAGAAGAAATTGTGGCAGCGGCAGAGATTGCAATGGAGGCAAAGTTTAAGGATTTGTTGAGGGCAACAGTTGTGGACCAGCAGTCGGGGCTACTTTTGTTCAACTCGGTGCAAGAGGTGGGTCAAAACCAGTTGGTGGTCATGCCGGCGCCCCCTCCGGTACTTGCCCAACCGAGTACATGTGCTCAGAGTAGTGTCGCCTCGACCACTGGAGAGCTATATCCGGTGGATAGAATAACAACTTCTACTCCCTGCTTGTTGCTCTATCCGATCGGCAGGGCCGGGAAGACAAAAGAAGTCACTAAGGCCCTGGTGGAGCCTGTCGGGGGTTTATTTGAGGGGAAGCCGGTCCCACCCCTGTACGCATGCGTACAAGTGGAGAAAGTATTGAATTCAATTTATGAGTATAATGAGATAGACATCCCCACTGCAGATGGTAAGAATTGCCTTGGACAATGTGTCGGCACCACAATTCTTTGGCATAAGCGAGATATCGCATTGCTTGATCAAATACCCTCGGCTCCACGAGATGCATTACCACCAGCGGCTCCGCAATCACCACCTGCTCCACGATCACCACCGGCTCCACCATCGCGAGATGCATCACCACAGGCTCCGCGGTCACCACGGGCTCCATCCCGAGAGGCATCACCAGCTCCACTCCGAGAGGAAACTCCACCCGCCCCGCGATCACCACCAGCTCCACTCCGAGAGGAAACTCCACCTGCCCCGCGATCACCACCAGCTCCACTCCGAGAGGCATCACCACCTGCCCCGCGATCACCACCGGCTACATCCCGAGAGGCATCTTCACCTACCCCGCGATCACCAACGGCTACATCCCGAGAGGCATCTCCACCTGCCCCGCGATCATCGGCCTCGACAAAGGCTCCAATAGTAGCACAGAAACAACAGACGCCGCATGAGGTGCCGCGAGTGATACGTGCTTATGAGGAGCTAAAGGACGGGAAAGAGATTGCAGACTTGTGGCACAAAGCAAACATGAAGCAGGCTGATCCAAAGCCTAAAGCGAAGGACAAGACAAAGGAGAAGTCAAAAGATGATTCAACCTCTACTGCTAAAAGATCAAGATTTTCCCAGCCCCGCATTGACACGAACTTCAAACAAATAGTCGGGGTCAATGAGATTCTAGATTTACCTGATTGTCCTAAGAAGTTTACGTACGGACAGCCACTTCTACCTGATTGGTGCCTCCAGGATGTTCCAAGTGAAATGCAGCGGATGCATAATTGGTACCTTAGGGCATGCAAACTTGGGCTTCATACCATATCCGCTCCATACTATTCCCAAGTATTTGGACCTGCAGGCCCTGTTATCACTGATGTCTTGTTCGATTTTCAAGACATCCACGCTATATTCCGCCTCAAAGAACTTGACATCAAGATGGTTAGACTATGGTGCATGTAAGTGCCTCATTCATACTTAATTTCTTTTATGCTATTGTCTTAACTACTATATATACGCATATCTTATTAATTATATAATTCTATTCTACAGGATGCAAACAAGTGATGCATATGTCTTAGGTAGAAGGATCAAGTATCTTGATCCTCTAGCAATTTGTGAGGCCAAGCACAGCAGGCCAAATACATGGAAAGAGGACCATGATCTCTTCAAGAACTGTAAAACGCATGCGCAGATAGCTAAGGAATGAAAATTTCACCTCAAAGAGGCCATGAAGATGGTGGTGGCCTACATAGCAAAAATGATGAAAAAATGGAAGATGATGCTGATGTCATTTTGCGCCATATAACATTAGGTACTTCTACTTTTAATCATTTGTTACAATATACACTTGCTCCGATTCATAGCTGAAAAAATACATATTTAATATTGAAGAAATCATTGGATCATTTTTGCGCTGCAACCCAAGATTGGAAGAGTCCTTGTCTTGGACTCCTTGGATTATCCAAAGAACAAATACGCTGATTTCTTATTCATCCTCAGAATGTTAGTGCACTTACTATGCTTCATACGTACATCATGCAAAATTTCGCATAAATAATATGCATTTATAGACTAACTTCTCACTTCCATCTTTTTCAAACAGGGCTTACCAGCAATATATTGCATTAAATGGTGCTCATCCCCCTGAGAAGTCTAAAGAAATGACTCTACTCACACACTTTCCGTGCCACAAGCAACCTGCTTGCTCTGTGTACTACGGGTATTACTTGTGCGAGCATCTCAGGGTACAAGGGAGATACACAACTGATCCTAAAATGTAAGGGACTACTATTTATTACACATAGATTTACATGTGTTACATTATTTTTTGCGTATATCTACCACTTGTGCTTACTTTTTTCATGGATTCTCGTTAATTTCAGGACCATCCCGAAAGGAACTATGGGCAACTTCATGAGAAACAACTTCTAGAAGTAGTCGCCGATTTATGCCGTTTCATCATGCACGAAGTGATCAATCCGAGGGGAACATTTTATGATAAACACAGCAATTAGCAACAGAGAGTAAATATCTTGGTCTTCGTGAGTGGGAGAACAAGAAGTACTGTGCCTCCTCTAGTAGCGTCGGTAAATATGAGAAAACTATGCATTCAAGATACAATTTTAATGATGTACTATATTAGTTATATACGCTTTGTAATGATACATGTCTGTGGTTAATCACTACTTTTAATTTTGTGTTTGTATTTATTGATATTTATGAAAGGTTCCACGTCAATCACTAGGACATTCGATTGTGAACTAGCACGATAGAACAATATAGTTGACATTCGATTGCGAACTAGCTCGATAGAACAATATAGCGGGAATACATATTTCAAATCACTGTATTATTTTTTGTGGGCCCGAAAAATATTTTCAGGTCCGGGCGACCGCATGAGCCGTCCCTGGAAATAGATTTTCAGGGGCGGTCTGGGCCGTGGGCCGCCCCTGAAAATCGATTTCCAGGGGCGGTTTGGGGCGTGGACCGCCCCTGAAAATCGATTTCCAGGGGCGGCTCATGCGGTCGCCCAGCCCTAGAAATCGATTTCCAGGGGTGGGTAACGCACCCGCTCCTAGAAATAGCTATTTCTAGGAGCGGAGATTAGGGGCGGGTGCGCCGTCTGCCCCTACAAATATGATTTAGTCTGCCCCTGCAAAGCTTTTTTGTAGTAGTGGCAACAGCAAAGATGCAGATATGTGTGCCCAGCACCACCCCTGCACTCTCTGCATTGCTTCAGCAGTACGAATTTTTCGTGTGGAATATTTCAGCTCAACTTTGTGCATTTACTAATCTCTATTCGAATTGCATCTGGACATTTTGTGGCACTCTTAATGTTTCTTATGATGTTCAGTTACTGTATCTTCAATAGCTTATTTCCTTTCCAACCTGCATAGTTTTGTTACTTTGTGCCTTTCATTTTACTTTTTTCCGTAACAATCCACCATCTCTGTACAGTTGCAAAATAGCTTCACGTTCGACGAGCCAGCTATATACGAGCGCGGCGGAGCGCGCAAATCATCCTAGTATGAATAACCCGTGCTTCTCTTTGAAACAAGGGCGCTTCCGGTTCTGTACCTCCTTCAAACCCCATTACCGATTCGAGCAACCTCCATTGTGCCTAAGGATGCTGGACCAGATGGTCGTAGAACTCCGGCGGCACCCCACCATTCGGGGGTTCAATCCCCGCTTGGGGCAAATTTCCGCATGTAGGTAAAAAAACCCCATTGCTGTGCTCGCTGGCTTGTGGTTGTGGTGCGGTCCCGGCCCCGTGGGTAACAGATTTCCGCCGGCCCAATGTGGCTGTGGTGCGGTCCCGGCCCTAGGGTAACAGCATTCCGCCGTCCCAAGTCGGTTTGGTCCTTCGTGGGCATGGGCCAGGTTTCGGAAGTTTCCTCGGTCAGGTCTGTATAGCCTCTTCTTAATAGGAAACCGTGGGGGTGGTCTTCCCCCACTGACTGAGTTTTTTTTAGCAACCTCCGTTGAAAGGTTTTCTTTGCCCCGCCAAAGGGCATTTGTCATCCTTGATCTTCGTTCAGGCAAGCAGCATGGGTGGAAAATGGATTTTTAACAGCATACCAATATGGATTTAAATAGTTTGGACATATGTACATATTTGGATATCAAGTTAACCAAGTTGATTGCAAATACCCAATTAACTCCGGATCGACAGATTCGTCATATGAATCACATGGGTATAGAACACATGAGACAAATATTGCTCTAAAAATATTAATAAATAAACCTATAAATAAATGTTCAATACATATATAAATTTAAAATAAAGTGAAGCATGTAAAAATAGTAAATAAAAATAAAATAAAGTATTTACAAATAATTTAGATAAATAAATAAATTGAATTTATAATAAATCAAAGTCGCATATTTATAAAATGGATCAGAAAGGTGCTTTGTTCCATATGAAACAGATAATTTCATATATCCATTCATATCTATATTTTATTTTGGATATGGATCGAATTCGGATTTGAGAAACGAATATGGACATAGATATCGATATTCTTGTTTTAGTACATATGGATACGGATCGAATTATGATATATGCTATCTATTTCTACCTCTATTGCCAAGAGAGAGACTATGAGGGCGGACGGGAAAGTCATTGGTGTACCTTGCAGCCATGACAGATCTTATCCTGGACGTCCATCGTGAAGCCAACCGTGTGAGATCCTGTCCCCACATGGCATATACAAGTGTTATTTTATTTTTTTTGTACCGTATACCCACCTTTGCTGCCACCGATGGAATCTCGGGCTGACACATGAGCACATAAAGTTACTTTGAGACATGCAAAAAGCTGACTCACTCTGTACCACTCATTTAAAAAACTACCTTTGCACACGGCCACTTTCTTATTTTTTAATTTGACTGATGGTCCAACTATTTGAACATAAACCAAGGTACCATATTTTTTTAATTTAACTGGTGACCTATTTATTTGAACACAAATCAAGGTACCATTTTGATATACACATTGGTACTGCATACGAAGAACCCATGAACACACATCTTGCTCATGAGAAAAAAATATCAAGAGAAATAAAATTAAAATTCTCATGTATCAGCTTTGTTCAACTGAAATATTTTTTTAACTCATGTATACTAGAAACTTTAATGTACAACTAAATCTCAACGTGCTAAAAGTAGTTGATCTACAATTTATTATAAATCAGAATAGGTACACAACAAATTTCAAAAAACAAACATTCACAACCACGCACTAATAAAATAAAAATAATATTTATTCATAGCCATCTTCTCTCTTGTACATTACAATTAAATAGAAGAAACCTAAAGTCAAATCATAAGCACACTAATAAAATCAGGTACCTCAGGACACTCATATGTACACCATGACACACTTTCTTGCATAATAAAATACCAGGTACATAAAAAATCATATCATAAGCACACTTATAAAATTAGGTACCTCAGGACACTCATATGTACACCATGGTACACTTTCTTGCATAATAAAATACCAGGTACATAAAAATAAATTATAAACACTAATTAAATCAGGTACCATAAGGTACTTCTCTTTTGTACACCGTGGTACATAAGGTACTTCTCTTTTGTACACCGTGGTACACCGGATGAAGAACACATGAACACAGCTTGGTGACCATGCTAATTGTGAATATACTAGGTACGTAAACTCCAAAATCAAGGCACGGGAACTGCCTGGTGAGCCTGAACAGCATCTCGGCTACCTCCATCTCTTCCTGGATGAAAGATAGAGACTTCGAAATCTTCGGTGGCGGCGGCTGTGGACGACTGTGGTGCAGTTGTTGAATGAGCTGGTGCTGGGGATGGTCATGGCCACTGCTTCGGCGCTGGCCCTAAACGAGCCAGTTGCAGAGCTTGTAGGTCTCAAATTCTTCATAAAAAGATTCTGCGAAATAATTCCAATCGAAGGCCAAACAAAGGGCCGGAACAATTCAAATAGAATAATTGGTGAAGAAACTCCAATGTGAAGCATCAGCGGATTATGGCCATTTCGAACGAGTAGTATATTCAAAGAAACAACAGAATCGGAGAGAACCCAGTACCTCGCGCCGGCCTTCGTGTCGCCGGGATGCCCGAGCCGCGTGCTGGCTTGCGCGGCCGCGCTTGCGCACCCGAGCCGCGTGGTGGCGCTGCAGGATGCCAGCCACGGTCGAAGCAGCAGCCACAGCCGCGGCGAGAGCTAGCTCGTCTTGGGGTCGTTGGGGCGGCTGCCGAGCCACCGTCCTTGCAGATCGCACACATGGGGTTCTCCGTCTTCTCGTCGCCGACGCCGAACGAGTGGAGTGGGACGGTGACCGGCGAAGAGGCGCAGGCGGCCGTGCGCGGCGTCGGGACGGCCTCCTGTTGCCCAGGACACCCGTCTGCAAGGTGGCACCCACGCACTACTCCAGATGGCCTGCTCGGTGGCCGCGGCAGCCGGCACGCCGGGGGCCGGGGTGCCGGCGGTCTCGCTGGAGGATGATGGAGGCGGTCTCGCTAGACTAGGACAACGCTGCGGCCGCCAAGCACGCGGTGCCGCTGCTTCTGGCCTCCCTGCCGCTGCTCTTGTTCTGACCCTAGCCGTGGCACCGAGCAGCTCCTTGGGCTGCGTCTGCGACACGACGCGATGCGCTCCAGCGTGCACCGCAGCCCCTCCCTTACCATGGCCTCCACCTCTTGCCCGGGCTGGAAAGCCAGTCGGGGCGCGGCGGGGCGGCCACGTCCGCCTCAGGGCGGTCTGCCCACTCCGATGGCGGTGCGGTGGTCCTCATGTAGTGCCAGCCTGAACAACACCCTCGCCGTGATGCTCAGCGAGCGCCACGCTGAGGGTTGGTAGCGCGTCGCGAGCTCCTCCTCGGCGGCGGCATCGTCGTCGTTGAGGCTCTCGTCGTCAGTGTCGTCGGCGTCGTCTTGACCTCCGCCGGCGCCGCCGCTGTTGACCATGAGCCGCACACCCCGGCGGCGGCCTCGGAGCTCCTGCATCTAGCACCTACGCCATTGGATCTTGGTAGTACACCATCTTCCCGGTCCACGACCATGAGCTAGTGGAGGCGGCGGTCGGCGTGCAATTCCCGCGGCGGGCACCGCGGCCAGCGTGCCCGGCGCCTCCGCAGGGTCCCCGCGGAGGAGGTGTCCAAGGCGGGCAAGGATCCACGCTGCACTGTGACCTGCGATGCTCAGGGCGCCGGAGCTGGTGCAGATCTGCGGCGGCATGCAGTGTGCGAGGAGAGAGAGGGGTAGACGGGAGATGAAGAGAGCGCGCCCCAGAGCCCGCCGCCGCCCCAGGTCCCGCCGCCAGAGGAGCGGACCGGACGTGCGGCTCGTGGCGGCCCACCCGTCGGTGGACCAGAACCGACCGTGCCGCTGCCTTGCAGGCCACGCAGCCACCGCGCAAGGGCCGCGCGCCCTCCACCCGGCCGGCGCGCACCCTCCGCAAGGGGCTCGCCGCGAGCATGGCCAGCGGCGGCTCCCTTGGCCGCGCAGCTCTGCTGGAGAGGGAGGTGAAGACAGCAGATCCGGATCCATGGCGAGGGCGCGAGGATGAGCTTGGGAGGAGAGGAGAGGGAGGGCCGGCACTGGATCCAGATGCCTCCATGGCGAGCACAGCCGGCGGCGGCGTCGGCTCCGGCGACCGCAGCGCGTGGAGGCCTTGCCCCGGCCACCCCTGCTCCGGCCCGCCATGGCTCGCGAGGAGCACGCGAGGCGATGGGGATCTCGGCCACCATGGAGAGGGTGGGTGCGGGGAGCTCCGCCGCCAGGGAGGAGTAGGGGGGAGAGAGAGAGGATTCAAACACTACTACAGAATTGGCCATTGCCAACGGGCTATCACCGCCGGTTTAATATGAACCGGCGGTGATGAGGTATCACCGCCGGTTCCCGAGTGGGTGGCCGTAGTGGCCGTTGGAACCGGCGGTGATGCTGATTATCACCGCTGGTTCGTGTTAAGAACCGTTGGTGATGTCCTACGGGCATATCACCGCCGGTTTATAACACGAACCGGCGGTGATATGCATCATCACCAATGGTTCATGTTACAAACCGGCGGTGATAAGCCTGTACAGTACAAAACCCCAACCCCTCTTTCCTCCTACCACCTTTCTTCTCCAACCCGACGGCCACACCTCTCTCCTCCATTGTTGCTGCCGGATTTTGCCGAAATTCTCATGAAACCTCACCATTTTTGATGTATTGGCTCCACCAACTTATTCTAAGGTTAGTAGCCATCAATTCATTGGCTTTGTACCCATTTTCTTGGGATTAATGATGCATTTCGTGATGAATTGATCAAGGAGGGCTTTTTTCTCCATTTTTGGATCATTTCTCATCATTGGGGCTTCTTTTTTTGTTGTTTGAGTGAACCAACTTGTGATAGGTTTGTAGCTAGCAATCCATTTGATTCATAGCCTTTATCTTAGGATTAGTCATTCATTTTGTGATGAATTGATCAAGGAGAGTCTCTTTTTCTTCACTTTAGGATAAATTCTCATGAACACTCATCATGAAGTCATCATGGAGGCTCATTAAATTTTGAGGACTGGACTTCACATATTTGATTCAAGGTAATAATAGCTCTTTATGGTTAGATTGTTGTCATAATTGCGATGATTGGGATGTAAGGGGTCTTTCTTAATTAGTTTATAGGATATTTATTAATTGTGATGATCGAGATGTAAATGCTTTTTCTTAATTAATTTAGATGGCATTTCTTAGTTTTGATGATAAGGAACTTGACAAAAATTGAAGTAGATATTTTAATTATTGAAGTAAAGCCTCTTTCTTAATTGATTTAGATGGCCCTTAAAGTGTGATATTTGTTACGAAACTTGATAAATTGAAAATCTATGTGTTGAGATGATAATTTTACTAAATTCAGATTCTTGGATGTTTTCTTGTGTGCATAGATGAATCGAGGTTGGATGTACGGTACAAAAGCTGGAAATTTGGATTTTGTCAATGGTGTGGACTCGTTTGTGCAGACTGCCAAGGCACACAAGAATCTACAAGATGATGGCTACGTGTATTGCCCATGCATTGATTGCAAAAATCAGAAGCAGTTTGGCAATGTTGAGCAGATCCGCTTTCATCTGTTATTTAGAGGTTTTATGCCCAACTACCAAGTTTGGAACAAGCACGGTGAGGTTGGTGAGACAATGCACTCCGTCCATGCGGACAGGCATGAAACAGTGGAGGAAACAACTAACCCGGAAATAGTAGAGGAAACCGGACATGAAAGCGTAAATGAAACCATGCAGGAAATATTAGTTGCTGATGATGTTGTGGATGCACTAGACCAGATGATACGTGATGCGGAACCGGACTTTCTTGACAAAAAGAATCTGAAGAAGTTGGAGCAGATGAGGATAGATGCAAGAACACCACTTTACCCAAGTTGCAGCGTGTCTAAACTTGAAGCAAACCTGATGCTATTGGAGATGAAGTCTAGTAATGGTTTGTCAGACAAGGGATTTGATGATTTGTTAAGCTTATTGCAGAAGTTGCTGCCAAGCCCTAACGGGTTGCCTGAAAACACATACCAGGCGAGCAAATGATTTGCCCAATGGGACTGGAGGTACAAAAGATCCATGCATGCCCTAAGGATTGCATCTTGTATCACGGCAAATATGAAGACTTGGATGCATGTCCAGTGTGCTCAGCTTCACGGTACAAATGTCCTGAATCAGCATTGTCAATGAAAGGTGACCGCAACAAACGACCACCTGCCAAGGTCGTCTGGTATTTTCCTATCATTCCTCGTTTGAAACGGTTGTTTGCAAACGCGAAGACTGCCAAGCTGATGAGGTGGCATGCCGAAGATCGACTCGTTGATGGGAATCTCAGACACCCTGCAGATGGTTCACAGTGGAGAGCTATCAACTACAAATACAAGAATCGGTTTGCAAAGGAAATAAGAAACATAAGATTCGGTTTGAGTATGGATGGGATGTGTCCTTTTAACATGGTGAGCAGCAAACACAGTACGTGGCCTGTAACTCTTTGCATATACAACCTTCCTCCTTGGTTGTGTATGAAGCGGACCTACATCATGATGCCATTACTAATCCAAGGGCCAAAACAACCTGGAAATGATATCGATGTGTATTTGGAACCACTGGTGGATGATCTAATGAAGTTGTGGAACGATGGTGTCAAGGTGTGGGATGAGTACAAGCGAGAACACTTCACTCTGAAGGCAATGTTGTTTGTAACAATCACAGACCTTCCCGGCCTTGGTAGCTTAGCAGGCCAAGTAACGAAGGGTTACAAGGGATGTGTGGTTTGTTTGGATGATACCGACGCAAGATGGTTGAAGAATAGCAACAAAATGGTTTACATGGGTCATCGTGGGTTCCTTCCAAAGGCTCACCCATATCGCCGGAACAAGAAATCCTTTGATGGTACAAGGGATGAACGTTTACCTCCCAAGTTTCTAGATGGGAAGGAGATATACAAGAAGGTTAGTAAACTAAGAGTTGTACTAGGAAAGGGCAAAGGAACCGCTCCAGCTGATTCGTTGTGGAAAAAAAATTCCTTGTTCTGGAGACTCCCTTATTGGCAGGACTTGATTGTTCGTCACACACTTGATGGCATGCATCTAACTAAAAATGTTACCGAGAGCACGCTCGGAACATTAATGGCCATGAAAGGTAAAGGAAAAGACTCACTTGAAACTCGACAGGACCTGCAAGATATGAATGTCAGAAGTGAGCTGCATCCAATTACTCAACATGATGGGAAGACGAAGCTTCCGGTTGCATCTTGGACCTTGGATAAAATTGAGAAAAAGAAAATTTGTAGCTTCTTCCACGAACTCAAAGTGCCAACGGGCTACTCATCAAACATCATAAGGCTTGCGAACATGAAGGAGTTAAAGTTCAACATGAGCTGCATGAAGGCCCATGACTGCCACGTCATTGTGACACAGTTGCTCCCAGTTGCTCTGAGGGGCGTGCTTCCCGTGAAGGTCAGAGATCCGATCATAAAGTTGTGCTCATTCTTCAACGCAATCTCACACAAGGTCATAGACCCAAACACACTTGACAAGCTGCAAGCAGACCTGATTCACACAATTAATCGGCTCGAGATGCATTTTCCACCAACTTTCTTTGATATATCGGTGCATCTTATCACTCACCTTGTTGCCGATGCATTTTTTTCTAGAATGGAGTCACACAAATGTAGACGATGTGGGATTAACAATATAGGCTTCTTGGACCCTAGCACCGTACATGAGAACACAGTCAATTTACCAAGTACCGTTGACTACTTGTACAAAGCTTTCCTCTCCATGCAGGATAAAAGATCCATACTTCTTTCATACAATTGCTTGTAAGTTTGTTTTTTATTTCCATATCAAAGTTATTCTCACCACGGTTATTATTAATTTGCTTTGTTGTGTCTTATATACAGTTATCATCATGTCCTACTCGATATCAACCTTAACAATAGTCGAATCGAGGTTTATGACTCACGAAAGAGGCCATTATCACTAATCCAGCCCGTCATTGATGTCGTCAACAAGTAAGTAAAGCAAGTGAATTTATACGATATTTCAATGTTGTGTGTCTTATTCATGCAATTTCTATTTCATAATTTCGCTCATATATAGGGCCTTCGCTAAGTACCGTAAGAAAAGCAAAATCCATAGACCTTTTTGGGGAGACTTCACTGTAGAAGAGGCTAAATACATCCTCAAGCAGCCTCCGGGCAACGATCACTGTGGGTTCTATGTAATGCATTACATGCACTGCTACACCGGCGATTGCAGAAGCGCCGAAATGGTTTGTATGAAATGGTTAATTGATATATGTTCTTGTGTCTTGAATTTTCTAACTTGTCTAATATCTTGTTGTTGTGTCATTTTTTTCCAGAACACTGAGTTGGATTCACGTGAATTGCTCATGGGCGAGCTAGTAGCACTTCAAGAAGAACTAGCTGGATGGCTTGTGGACTACGTGGTGAAGCCAGGATCTGAGTACAGCATAATCTAGGTGTAATGTCTAGATCGTATCGTTCTTGTCAAGCATTGTAATATATTTGGTGTATGGACTAGATGTTCTTAAACTTGATGCGTGGACTCTATATTTTTTATTATGATGTTTGAACTCTCTCATTTGATTTCAATGTATAATATCTTATGGTTCAATTCTGCTGTAATAATTATGTATTATAAACTCAAGAGGGCCTTGAACTGTTGAAGGCAGCTATAGAAAAGGCTGGATACACTGGAAAGGTACCTCCTCTCTTCACTACTTACCTCATAATTCAACCTTCGTGTATTGTTGATTCAACCTATCCATGGCAGGTGGTTATTGGAATGGATGTTGCTGCTTCTGAATTCTTCAGTGAGAAGGATAAGACTTATGATCTTAATTTCAAGGAGGAAGTAAGAATTGCAACTTCTTATTAAGCCTTTTATTTACTTATAGCTGTTCTTTATGCTGTTACTTCTTGCCATTTGAGCTGATAGATCTATGTCATTGATTTACTTCATATTTACCAATGTTCATTTCTTTATTCTAGCGGATTACCCCTTTTGAGTTAAATTCCATGTTCCATCCACTTCTAAAGGCATTAGCTGAATATGGAAAAGATGTCTTGGGCATTAGTTGGGATGGAGGAGTATTTCATTGCAAGTTAACTTTTGAGTGCAAAAGAATTAGCTTACGATGTTGTTGCCTTTCATGCCTATGATATATGAGCTCAGGCATATGTAAAAAGTAATTCTGTACATGTTTAATGCATGCCATATTATATAACACCTGGTTTGCTGATTCTACAAAAATGGTTGGTTCCATCCTAATTTTCATTCTCTGACTCTCCTGATAGATTCTATATAAAGGCCTCGGTTCAGATCATTATCAAGCTTGTCTCTTCTTTTATGTTGAGACTTTAGAGGGCTTAGTGATTCACAAATTAAGATGACTAGCTTGACTGTTTTCAGGTCTTAAAAGCCAATTATTTCCAAGAAAAAGAAGAGCTGACAGATGCGGTATGGAAGAACTTTTTCAAAGGCAAGCTTGCCTTCATGCATTGAAGCAAACAGGATAAAGCTATGGCCGTCCTCACAGCCGCAGCTGGAGGAACCCTCCTTATTTGGGAGGGGATCTATACAAATTGGTCGAGATGGAGCTGACTCTGATGTATGACTTCCTCTACACCAAGGCGGCGGTAATCCACACATGGTATGGCTTCTGCATCCATTTCATTTCGCTGCTTGGCACAGCCACCACGTTTATGTTGTTTCAGCTCAGTATAAACAGTAGAGGAAATGGGTACAGCATAGTGGATGTGATTATCAGTTATGTTTTACTTGTTAGGGCTTTGGTCCTGGAAATCATATCTGTGTGCAGGGCTCTACTATCCACCTGGACATGTTCTTTATTGCACCGCAGGGGCAGGGGATGGGAGTGGCCTCTCCATGTTATCACTTCCCTTGGTCAGCGTGTCCACCCGGCAAGTAGGAGACTCTGGTCAGGCTCCATTGGTCAGTACAATTTGTTCCACTTGTGCACCCGCAACACGAATGAAATAGGGAGCAGACTAGCAATGAAATTAGGGCTCCAGGACTGGTGGAACAAGATGCACTTCTCGGGCACTTTCTCACACAGTGAAATTTTGTCAATACGAGATATCAAGAAATTGGTTTTGCAAGCATTGCAAGACAAGGAGCGAGCACTGCAATACAAAAGTACTGATTCGAACTCACGAGGCAGAAGCTTGCAGAGATGGCGTGGAGTTTCTCCCAATTTGCACTGGTATGGGCTGAGTGTGGGGCCTCAAGTTCATTCATATTTTGTTTGAAATCTATTTCTCCATTCTTGGAAAAAATGACCCAAGCTCTGCCTCACTGTTTGCAATTTCAATTTGCAGGTATACCTTCCATGCCAATTCAACTGAAACGCATTTTGTTGGTAAATATGTTCGATAATATAAAAGACCTTAAACAAGTTTCTATTTTCATACTTGCTGGCTTTACTAGCAGAACCAGCACATGCCTATATTCAGAGTTGCACCTAAAAGCTGTTCTATTTGAATTTCGTAATGTTCAGTTGAACTTTGTTTCCTGATTGTTTGACTACTATCCAATGAAATTGAAACAGGATCTTATGTTTTATTTTTTTAGACCTTAGTCTAAAAAAGTCAGAAACAAAGTTAAACTCAACATGCACTAATGCACTATGATAGCACACACATGGTTAAATTCTGCTGCTATAATTATATATTATATATGTTATACAAATGATGCAATATTATTATATGAAAATATTTTTTTTGATGGGAAAAAGGTCTCCACTGCCGGTTCGTGTATTAAACCGGCGGTGTTGATGTATCCATCACCAACGGTTCCATATAAGAACCGGCGGTGATGTGTGCACATCACCAACGGTTCTGGAACCGGCGGTGATGGCCCCACTATCACCAACGACATAAATCCAACGCCTCCCGAACCGTTGGTGATACTCCTTACGAACCGGCGGTGATGAGGGGTGCTGGAGTAGTGAAATGATTTTGAAATATTCCCCAACCGGTACATGTGCTACTGCCCCGACACGTCGGACGTATTTCTCGTGGAACGCAAATACGTACAATACATCTGCCAACAAAAAAAGTACATGACAGTAGTACATGTCCCCACATCTGTCTGGTATAGCACGTATCCCCATAGCAGATTCAACGGTACATATAAGACCTACCATGGTACTAGGGAGTATAAAATCTTGATCCGAGGGCGGACTAGTTTTTTGGTTTGATGGCTTTCTCACCTCAGGGCTTTTTGTTTGATGGCTTTCTCACCTCATGGCCTACGTTGACAAGGAAAAAGCTTCCTATCTCCAGAGCGAGCGCTTTGGCTCGCCGGCATTGTCAAGGCGAGGCAAGCCATACATGAAAAGCAAGCAACCAATTGCATCACTTGACTACTAATCCAGTGTTCCGGTAGGCGTACGTACCTGTACATGCATGCGGTACCAGCTGATTCAGTATACTATAGAAATTGTGATAACCACTGTCAGAATACAATTGAAGAAAGCAGATTGTGCTCTGTAGTAGTCTTAGTGACAACCTCATTGTTATAGCCATCATTATTAAGTGGTAGGTCACAAAGCAACATCTCATCTTTAAAGCCGTTGGTGTTCACTAATTCATTGGCGACGGATCTTTTTTTTTTAGATAATGGGAAAAAAAGAGTATCCAGCCTTGACCTCAAAAGAGGATCTTATTGGCCATTGCCGAAGATGTTGTCATCTAGATAAGACAAGGAGGCGAGTCCTACTATATTCCATTTGAATGCTCCACAATTTCACACCCGCGTCTCTCTTCCTTCCTATGATGAAAACGGTCACTAGGACGGGGAGGTTGCTGGAGTAAATGAGATGGTAGGCGTGCATCTCTATTCCCCCTGATTATTATTGATTAATGCACGGACAAACTGGGCTGAGGCTAACGTCAGGCTAATCCCAATTGGGGGTTTCATTCTCAATAAATAAGGTGCCACGTAGATAAACGTGATGACATGTCAGTAGAGTTATGAAGAGACTACTCCCTCCGTATAGGAAATAAACGACGTTCTGGCCCCTCCCGTGGTTTGCGTTAAAAACGTTGTTATGGAGCGCAGCCTGGAATGTGGACGCGATTGCCCTTGGCTCTTCGATCGCCACACCGCGCAGTTACTCTGAGCCACGCCCGCTCGCCTCGATTCCCATCAGCGCCGCACCCGCTCGCCTCTCGCCTCTCGCCTCTCGTCCACGCTTGCTCTCATAAGCCGCACGCCGCACGCCGCGAGCCTCTCGCCTCTCGCCGCTGGCCGCTCGCCGCTCGCGTCTAGGGTTTAGGGTTTAGCCGCTCGCCGCTCAAGGGTGACCCGCTCGCCTCGGAGGAGATGACGGCGGACTCCATGGATGCGTCGCCGGTGGACTCTTTGGATGCGGCGCCGGCAGACTCCATGGGCGCGGCCACCGGCCTCCGCGTCGGCCAGCACGGGGAGCACGTCTTGGAGGTCGACGGCGCGGCCATTTGGCTCTGCGTCGGCCAGCACGACGGCGCGGCCACCGGCCTCCGCGTCGGCCAGCACGGGGAGCAGCCGCCGGACTCCGCATCGTCAAAGGAGATGGCGCCTGACTCATCGGAGCAGGTGGCGTCACCGGACTCAGAGATGACGCCGCTCGACTTTGTACCGGACTCCTTGCTGCCGGAGTCCCAACTTTCTCTGTGCGTTCGCTGCGGCACGACCCACGCCGGCAATGAGTACTCTGAAGCATGCCGCTCGCCGCGAGGCTAGAAGGTGTGCTCGTTGCGGTCTTCTTCATAGTGACTACGATCTTGGAAGTTGGAACTAGGATGATATCTGATCTAGACAAGTTTGATCACCCATTGCCGTTGTCTTCTGCTTGAGTATTTTGGAGAAGAAGGAAAGGGAAGAGGTGCTGGACCATGAGTACAGAAGGGTCACTGGCCGAGAGCTTAAATAGAGCAGCTATCAGATGAAACGTCGGTCTGCGCACGCGCGCGCAGGGCAAAAAGAGCGCGGCAACAAAAAAGATGGCGGCATGCACACACACGCAGAGCAAAACGCGGCAAAAAAATCGCGGCGCGCGTTCGTCCCAGCCAGCCTTCACAGTGCCATGCAAAAAAAGAGCGCGCCCGGACCAATCAAGGCGCCAGCGAAATCGTCCCAGCCACGCCGGAGACATGCAAGCTAATCCTCCCTGCAGCGCGCGCAGTGCCACGAGACACTACTACATAGCAGGGTTTTTTTTTTTTGTCCCGGTTGGGAAAGGTCTTTTGTCCCGATTTTTCAACCAGGACCGCCAAGACCGTCCCCCTTTTGTCTGGGTCAACCAACCGAGACAAATGAGGCCAATCGGGACCAAAGGGTCTACTAGCGCCGACGTGGCAGGAACCCCTTTTGGTCCCGGTTAGTGTTACAAACCAGGACCAACGGTCCCCTTTCTTTTCCTATTTTTTTTTGTTATTTCTATTCCATTTCAAATTCAAATTCAATTTTCTATTGGAATTTAAGTGGAGTATGAACTCCACTAATATAGATAAATAAATATATATATATATATTCATTTATGTAATATTAGTTCTTTTTATTTATCGTATATATAGTGAATTCCTATATATACGATAAATATTAAGAACTAATATTACATAAATGAATATGTATATACATTTATCTATATTTGTGGAGTTCATATATATATATATACATACACACACGTAGATATGCTCACATACAAACATATATACTTAATTACATACAAAGTGCAACTAAAGTTTTACTTAATTTTGTCATATTTACTCCTATTATCTATGTTTGATACGCCATCATAGTAGAATTCTCCTGCCGGGTCGAGGACCTCGCGAACAATAAATCCGCTCAAGGCTTCTTGAATCGCCAGGATCCTTTCCTCTGGTATGAGTGTATCATGCATTTCATAAACCTGTGGTAAAATCAGAATATTGATTAGAACATTACAAAATGAGTTGCATGCAGCTATGATAAAGTTTTATATTTACTTCTTTCTCCCATTCTCTTTCGGTCTTTTGAGGACCTACCAGGCCATGGATATTCTCAATGACATAGTATGCGCATAAATTAGATCCTTGCGTCTGTCTCCGACACTTTAAGAGAAATAAATAAAGTAATTAGCTATCAATGTATACATATATATTAAAGGATATGGAACATGCAAATAAAAGTAGAATCCCATCCGTACCGGAAAGTTTGTCTTCCATTTTAGTTCGGCGCTGAAATTGCCACTATGCTTTCGAACGAATTTCTTCCAAACCCTGAATATGAACCCAGACGAATAATTAAAGATAGTTGATTTCAAAAGCAATGGTGATTGAAGTGGTATGAGAAGAATTAATTACTTGTTCAATATGTTCATCATGCCTTTGTATTGGTCTGGATCTCTCTGCAAAGAGTCCATAACTGATGCTAATCTCAAGTCTGGAAATATGAGAACTAGTATCCAGTGATCTCTGCAAGATTTCATGTACGGTGAATAAAATTCAGTTATACAGAACTAAAATAGTTACATGGCAGAAAAGACTTACGCAAAGTTGTACGGAAATAGAATGAGACTCTTGTAATGTTGAATGCTTAAGTACTTGTATAAGTTTTTGAATGTTTCAGCAGGATTGCTATGGAGATTCTTCCAATTCACAACCATTGGGTCGACGAAGCCGATGTGATAATACCCTTTTTTCGGCATGTTTGAATCTCCATCCTACGGGATACAAAATGAAGTAAGGAACCTCCATCGTTAATTATATATGGTAATGAACAAGATTTAAAGAACACACTTACAGAAGCCACAAAGCAACGATGGAGATGTTGAGGGCGTCCTGATGGAATAATTGGTACACTTCTTCCCAATCAATTCATATGATGGCCTCTCCACAAAAGAAATTTTCATCTCCAATCTTTGCGCCCTGCATGAAGTTGCATTCTCTGATCGTCTTCATGTACAAGTCATGTAGCCTTCGCATTTGCGTTGGAAGAAACTGCACAATCTCTAGGGGGGACAAGGCTGGTGCCCTCCTTATAGTGCCATTTTACCGCTGGAGCTATCGGATACTCTTTCTACGGATTCAGATCTTGATTCGAAGCCCCTGTTATCTGATCAGTAGTGAGCTTTGCTGATTGCAAGAACCCAAGAAAGCCTTGTTGTTCCTGGTTTAGAACAACTAGCGGTTCTATTGATTGTTTCTGTTGGGCCCCGAGCTGTGGAACACCGGACGATGACGACCCTGATTTTCTCATATCGTATGATTTCTTAATCGAGCGGTCATAGTCCGAAAGCAGCAGTTTCTCAATGAACTTTCTCCTATTCGATTCCTTCATTCCAATAAAAAATTTTAATTTTGAAGGGTCCAGTGGTTTATCCTTATTCTCTGGCTCCGTCTTTTTTCGCTTCTTTGGCGGTGCCGGAGGAGGTGAGCCAGGAGATGGCGGCTCAGCAGCAGAGTATTCTAAGGCAGGTCCCGAAGACGGGGGCGGAGGAGGTGAACGACGAGCGTGTTGCGGCGATGCCAGCCTTGATCCCTGATCAATAGGCTTGAGGATGATGTACCGCTTGTCCCATAGGATGTAACCATGAACGGCGTCTCCTAGTGTTGTCTCCCCATCACCTCCAGGAATATCGAGCTCGAGATTCTTCCAATCATTGCACACCTCCTCGACCCCAACTTTAGCGTATCCAGCCGGGATCTCCTACCCATAGTACACCTCGCCAGGTATGCTTGGCATGGTGGAACCATACGTTACCGTGAACCTTAAGTTCTTACTGCAAGTTTGAAGCACACAAGGTGTCCGCTGGGTGATCTCATCCACTGGATAGTGCTGCTCGGCCGTCGTATCAATATCGGCGAATCCCGTATCGGTAGGGAGGCCCGTGGAGGCGCAGCTGCTTTTACGTTGAGATAGGCCGGCCGCATCGACAATAGGCTCTGCAGGCGCCGCTTGCTGTTGCTGCTGGCTGGCTCATTGCTAAGGCCACCTAGCATTTAACCTCTTCTGCCATTCGTTCATCTTGTGAGAGGAGCTATTCCTCTAGCCTTCGCAAGTGCAATCGATCCTCGTTCTTCCTTCTATCCCGGCTTCTAAATGTATCGATGTAATCTCTAAAGCCATATTTCCACGCAACTACTCCCTTGCCCCTAGTACGCCCCGGATGTTCTGGGTTCTGAAGGGCGTATGTCAGTTCGTCCTTTTCTCTATCGGGCTGGAATGTGACTTGGCTAACTGCTTGTATGGCCTCCTGTAGTCTGCGGGCCACTTGCTGAATTTTCTGGCCAAAGATGCACTCACCTGTCTCTGGGTCCAATGTTCCACCATGAGCACAGTACCAGTTCTTTGAAAGTTCAGGCCAGGTGATGGTCGCAGGCATGATATCTTTGTCAATCAAATTCTGCTCCATCTTCTCCCATTTTGGTTTTGCCATCTTGCACCCACCTTGCACTAGAGTGTGATGATATACTTTCTTGGAGGCATTTTCCTTAGCCTTTTTCACGTTCCGAATCCCAAGCTTTGAAGACTTATATGCCACAAAGGCATTCCAGTGGTCCTTCTACTTTGCAAGGTCTCCAGTGAACTCTGGCATTTTTTCTTTCTTGATATAATTCTTCGTCAGATTTTTCTTAAATATCTGAAGTTGTTCGGCCATCTTGCTCAGGGTCCTGCGCTTAGCTGCTTCTTCTGATTCAGCCGGAACCATGAAGTTCTTCTTCAGCTCCCGCCAGAGCCACTCCTTTTCTCTTTCAGGCACCGCATCCCTTTGTTCGCTTGGATTGTTAGCTTTCCATAACCTAAAGCTGATAGGGATATGGTCCCGGACAAGACAACCACATTGCCTAACGCATTTCTTTGCGGCTGCTTCTGGAGCGATTGATTCGCCATCTGGAGCCACTTCTGTTATGATAGATCGCCCTTCCAATTTCTTGGTTGGGCATCGCTTCGTTTTTTTGGTCTGCTGACTTGATGATCCAGATGGCTTCAAAAAAAATAAATATATATTCATGGTTATGACTCATTGTAAGTACGACTTAGGATACAAGGATCGATGTTCAGTTATATACGTATGCTTCCTGGTCATTAGCAGCATCTGTATTTTGATCAATTTCCTCGCCACCGGACATATTGAGGTATATATCGGTATTGGCGGCATCACCGGTGTCGTCGTCATGAGGAGCCGCGACCGCGCTACCGGATGCAATCATGCCATTAAGAATTGCTCATCATCCATCTCGTCACGTCGCGGGTCCATTTTAACTAACTATTGAATATACAAATTGTTTTGATCAAATTAAAGTAAGTATCCAACAAATTAACTTGAATTACATCCAAATTGAGGTTCAATTATAAACAAATTAATGCACTAAACTAAACTAAACAAGAATTTGAACCTCAATTCTAAAATTTCAACCTAATAAAATTCAGTAAACTAAACCAAACCAAACCTAGTTATCCAAAATTTCCATCCTAAAATTTCAAGGATCCAACAAATTTCCATCCTGCAATTTCAAAGATCCAATAAATTTCCATTGTAAAATTTCAAGAATCCAATAAATTTCCATCCTAAATTTCCATCCTAAAATTTCCATCTAAATTTCCATCCTAAATTAATTCACTAAATTAATGCACTAAACAAATTAACTTGAATCACAAAGCCTGGACAACAAATGAACTTGAATCATTAAACAAATTAACTTGAATTACATCCAAATTGAGGTTCAATTACAAACAAATTAATGAACTAAACTAAACTAAACAAGAATTTGAACCTCAATTCTAAAATTTGAACCTAATAAAATTCAGTAAACTAAGATAAACCAAACCTAGCTATCCAAAAAGTACTAAATTTGAACCTCAATTTAATCTAAATTTGCAGCTAAATTTGAACTTTAATTCACTAAACTAAACAAGAATTTGAACCTGCCCTGCAGGTTCAAATTCAACCTTCCCTGCACTAAATTCATCAATAAATGAACTAAATTTCAACCAACCTATACATTTGAATCAAAAATCACAAAAAAAGAAAAAATAAAAGCAAAACCCCCGGCCGGCCGGGGGCTTGCCGCCGGTGTCGGCCAGGCAGTTGGGGGCGACGGCGGTGGCTGGGGATCGAGGACACCGCACGGCCCACAGTGTGTAGGGACGAAGGCGTGGACGAGGTCGAGGGCGCGGCGGATTGCACGACGGCGGCGGCACTCGGGCCCGTGGATGGCGCCGGCCGGGGCCGTACGTGCATGGCGCGCGGTGTCCCGGGTCGTGAATCCACCCGGGACCAAAGGGGTCTTTTGGCGGGCTGTGGCGAAAATGCGCCTGCGGCTCACTTTTAGTCCCGGGTGGATCTACCACCCGAGACAAATGGGGGCCGTGGCGCCAAAACTTTTGGGTTCTTGAATAGTTTCTTTTTTTCGTTTATATTTTTATTTGTTTTTTTTAATAGGATACCAGTTGTTAATTGTGTAAAAAATAAATTAGGGTTCCAAAAATATTCAAATAAAGTTCCTGGCCTTATTTATACTTGACAAGTACACAAAAATTATTTAATTGTATTTAAGTTATTTGGATCCTTGATATATATAACTTTATGCATATTATAATTTTTAGTTTTACCATGCAAATATGTATTAGATAAAATAATTATTTCAAACTATTGGTTTTCGTAATAAAATGAGTTTTTTCAACACATTAACGTTAAAAAAGTGAGTAGTACATATAACTTAGCCATTTCATGTGCTAGTCAATGTGTTTGTTTTGTGAGTGAGTTTGAATGTGTTAGTTAGAGTTTGTAGTTATATGTTTCATGAAACAAATATAAATAAAAATATAAAAATAAGTACTAACCCTACAAATACATATTTATTTTAAGAGAAATTGATGCATCACATATATTAAAACTATATGTTTAGAGAAATTGATGCATCACATATATAATCAAAATATTCAAATTTTTCATCACATGTTTATGAAATATTACATAATGATTCTAACTTTCTCTTCACAAATGTCCCTTGATTATGATCACGGCGCAAGTATGGAGCATCCTCATTGGCCAGCAGGATGCATGGATCAGCATTGACTGTGAAAGGTAGAATGTCAGCAAAGTTATTGTAGTCCTCTGACAAGTCTGTCATGTCCTCGACTCCAACAATATTTCTTTTACCTAAAAGGACTATGTGTCGCTTTGGCTCATCGGTTTGTTTGTGGATCTCTTTCTTTGGCTTGCTAGACATGTCCTTAACGTAGAAAATCTGAGAAACATCCTGGGCTAGGAAGAACCGCGTAATGTGCTTTCTTGAAAGAGTCATCATTTGTGCAGACATGAGATTTTTTCCCTAGTGTGCCCTTTTCATTTAGTCTCCCCTCATACCGCGATTCAGGGATCCCAATCGGTTTAAGATCATCAATAAAATCAACACAAAAGTCAATAACCTCCTTTGTTCCATACACACTGGCGATGTTTCATTCTGGACGAGCACGATTACGAACACATATGTAAATCTATATGGCTGGAAGAAAGGGTGCTCATCCGTGGTTCGGCGCCTCCGTGCTAGGCACGTGCCTCCCGTGTCTTGCTGGCGCCCATCGGTCAGTTGCGTCCGACCAATGCGTCGTCCTTGCCAACAAAAAAACACGTTTCCCTAGTTTGCCTCGCTTATTGTGCCATAGTCTCTCCACGCCGTCGCTGGATCCGGCTATTTTGGTTCCTGCTGCTGGGCTGCGGCATGCTTCGTCTCTGTGTACCTCACCACATCGGTACTGCGCAGTTGCCTGCTATCCTAGCCCTCACCCTCCTTCACTCTCCACATGTGCGTCATTTATCTCCGCTGCATCATTGAGTAGAGTGTGCCCCTCGGCTCGCCGCTGACTGGAGCCATCATTCCTCTTTCCTTCCTGGGTAAATCTATTTATTATGATCCTTTGCATCATTTCTTTTTGCTGACCTCTACGATCTGTCGGTTTTTCTTGAGCCATTTGTCTTCTTAGTTCCCTCCGCTCCGTGCTGGTCATTGTTGTTTTCTTTCTGTTCGTTCCTTCCCCTTTTGGTTTGTACATTTGTTTTTTTTGAAAAGGTACATTTGTTTTGTTTTCGTACTAGGGCACGTAAACGAAGTAAAGGGCCGGAGGGTTTTTTTTTCCTATGTGGATTCTCCTTTACTACTTGCGATTGTTGCTGTCCTCTTTACCTTTGCACTGCCGTCGAGCACGAGAGGGGCCCCTCCCGGCCGCAGGTGGGAGCCTCATCTATCGGACCAAGTTTCGTCGCCAGGCCACGGGAGGTCGACGGGGCCGGCACTCGCCCGCCTGTGCGAGGCCTGGCGCGCGGAAGCCGATCGAGGAGGGGCCCCTCTCGGCCGGCTGCGTCGCAAGGCCACGGGAAGCTGAGCGCGTCGGCGCAAGCCCCGCCTGTGTGAGGTTCGGTGCACGGAAGCCGAGGAGATGTGGCGGTACACACATACATATTACTTTGCTTTGTCGGGTTCTCTCTCTGGCGTCTGCTGCAAAAAAAAAAAAAACTCCCAGGCCACACGACCGTATACGCGCATCAGGTACATGCGCGGCGTTAGCGCGCCAATATTTCTAGTTTCTTTAGTACACCATGATCCTCTCGAAAGAGAACATGTTGTGTAGAAATACAAGTCCAAGAATATCAACCTCTTTCACAAGGTGCACTAAAAGATGTGTTATAATATTGAAAAATAATGATAGAAATATCAGCTCAAATCCAAAAAGACATTATACCACATCGTTCTGCAGCTTTGTCAGATTGTCTGAGTCAATTATCTTTTGAGAAATTACATTGAGGAATGCACATAGCTTCACGATGGTTAACCGCACATTCTCAGGCAGAATCTCCCGCAGCACAATGGGAAGAAGTTCAGTCATAAGCACGTAGCAGTCGTGTGATTTTAGGTTTGTCAATTTCTTCTCTTGCAAATTTAGGATTCCTTTTATATTCAATGAGTATCCAGATGGGACCTTGACACTGCTCAACCATTCAAACATGCTTTCCTTTTCTTTTTTGCTAAGAGTATAGCTAGCGGGACTTAAATAGTGTCGTCCAATGTCTCGCTTTTTAGGATGTAGGACATCTCTGTCTTCCATTCGTTGCAATTCTTGACGTGCTTCTAGTGTATCTTTATTCTTTCCGTACACTCCCATGAATCCTATCAGGTTGACGTAAAGATTTTTGTGGGGTGCATCACTTCAATTGCATGACGAACATCTAAGACATCACAATATGGTAGCTCCCAAAAAATAGACTTCTTCTTTTATATGGGCGCCAATCCGTTGTCGCTCAGAACAGGTTGGCTACCTGGTCCCTTTCCAAATACTACTTCTAGATCTTTGACCATTTCCAAGACGTCGTTGCTAGTACGGTGCTTCGGTTTTGTTCGGTGGTCCGCCTGCCCTTTGAAATGCTTGCCTTTCCTTCGTACCTGATGTCTGACGGGAAGAAACCGACGATGACCCATGTATACACACTTTATGCAGTGAGTCAACCATATACTATTGGTATCGTCCAAACAGTGTGTGCAGGCTCTATATCCCTTGTTCGATTGTCCCGACAGGTTACTAAGAGCAGACCAGTCATTAATGGTTACGAACAACAATGCTCGTATGTTGAAGTCCTCTTGTTTGTATCTGTCCCACATCCGTACACCTTCTTTATGCCATAGCAATAACAGTTCCTCGACTAATGGTCTTAAGTACACATCGATGTCATTTCCAGGCTGCTTTAGGCTCGGAATAAGTATAGGCATCATGATGAATTTCCGCTTCATGCATAGCCATAGTGGAAGATTGTATATGCATAGAGTGACAGGCCAAATGCTGTACACACTGCTCATCTCACCGAAAGGATTCATGCCATCCGTACTCAAACCGAACCTTATGTTTCTCGCATCTAAGGCAAAGTCAGTGTACGTTCTATCTATTTTTCTCCACTGTGACCCATCCGCTGGGTGTCTCAACATTGAGTCTTGCTTGCGTTCCTCTTTGTGACATGCATCAACTTAGCATTATCTTTATTTCTAAACAAACGCTTCAAACGTGGTATTATAGGCGAGTACCACATGACCTTGGCGGGAATTCTCTTCCGGGGACGCTCCCCCTCGACGTCCCCAGGATCATCATTTCGGATCTTGTAACGCAATGCACCGCATACGGGGCAAGCATCCAAATTCTCGTAGTCACCTCGATAGAGGATGCAGTCATTGGGACATGCATGTATCTTCTGCACCTCCAAACCTAGAGGGCAAACAAGCTGTTTCGCTTCGTATGTCGTGCTAGGCGATTCGTTGTCTTTAGAAAGCATTGTTTTCAAAAGTTTTAGTAATTCACCAAATCTCTTGTCTGATACACCATATGTTGCCTTCCATTGCAGCAACTCCAGTGTGGTGCCAAGCTTTTTCAACTCATCCTCACATTCTGGGTACAACAACTTGCGATGGTCCTCTATCATCTGCTGGAACTTTAGCCTCTCCTTTTCACTTTCACAATCTTCCCGCTCACCGCACAATGCCTGCCCAAGCTCGTCGGTGGGCTCATTTTCTGCAACATCTGCTTCAGACTCTTTCATGGCAGTATCATCATCAAAGGCACCGAATCCAGTATGGATTGGAATTTGGGCATCATCATAATCTACTTCTTCATTGTCTTCCATCATAACACATTTTTCTCCATGTTTGGTTCAACATAAGTATTTGGGCATGAAACCATGACGGAAAATGTGACTGTCAAGGGTTGTTCTAGAGGAATAATCATTATTATCCTGGCAGTGTAAGCATGGGCAGCACATGAAACCATTCTGCTTGTTTGTCTCAGCGACATTCAAAAAATAATACAAGTCATCAATGAACTCTTTGGTACGTCGGTCAGCTTTGTACATCTATTGCCGGTCCATCTGTATTGTTTGAATAACATGAATACAAAAATAAATAGTCCAAAGTAATAATATTCTTCATACACCATGATTAATTAAAAGATCGACATAATCCATCACACAAACATAATAATTTAAATGGTCCAAACTAAAATAATAGCAAATACAATACATGCATGATAGTACAAACTACTCACGAGACCTATTGACCGAGGCCTCGTGAACCGCCTCGCGAAGTCTCTCCACATTACGGTCAAATTCTGCTAGCCCTGACGCTTCACGCCTTGCATTATATCGAGCCATCAACTCGCGATCGTCATCCGTATCATATAGTTCGACATTAAATTCACACTGAAATTTGCGATTTTCTCGACCAAATTTGAAGCATTGAAATGCTCTCTTAACCCAACGATGAATACGACATCTCAGAAGTCCAACACGCTCCTTAGGTCGGAACTCAAGGGAATGTCCGGTGGGTTCCATTTGATTGCGTACCGCCGCCCGAGCGGACGCACGATGCTCCAATGTACTCACAGGTGGCAAACTCATACTCTTTACACTTATCTTTACAACAATATAATGAAAATACATACAAAATACAACTAATTATTCATAATACAATAAAAATTAATAAAATACTAAATAGTCATATTGTAATATATACATACTCACATTGTAATATATATACTCTCATTGTAAATAAAAATGTAGTTTTAATTTGTAATAATAATATGAACTCTCTACACATGGAAAATCACACATCAACTCTCTATACAAGAAAATTACACATCAACTCTCTATACTCATCTAGATAAACTAAAATAAGTAAATCTATCTATATATGCAAAGCTAAAAGTACCACATATATTTGAGTTCAAATGGTATAAAAATGAAGAAATTTTCACAATTAAACCTCCCATTTCTCTATTTCTAAACAATAAAAACTGAGCTAAACAAGAAATGAATGATGAGAGGAATAAGCTCATAACCTTTATAGCTGTTGAATGGACATGAAATCAAAGAGTCTTCACAAATCGTGGACGAAATGGGCAAGAACTCTCCCCCACCCGAGCCAAAAAACAGCAAGAACATTGAGCTGAATAGCTCAGGTGGGGGAGGAAGAAAGGAGATATAGGCCGAGGCTCTTTTGTCCCGGTTGGAGCTACCAACCGGGACCAAATCCCCTCCATTTGTCCCGGTTGGTGGCTCCATCCGGGACCATTGGGGACCTTTGGTCCTGAGTGGAGCCACCAACCGGGACGAAAGGGTGAAGCTTTGGTCCTGGTTGGTGACTCCAACTGGGACCAAAGGCCCCGGGGACCAATGGTCCCTGACTGAGCCACCAGCCTGGACAAATGGAGGGGATTTGATCCCGGTTGGTGGCTCCAACTGGGACAAAAGGCCCCTGCCCTCCATGCTATCCCGGCTAGCCGTTGGACTCGGGACTAAAGCAATCTTTGGTCCCGGATCCAAAGACAGCCAGAATAAATGACTTGGACCAAAGGCCTCCAACCGGGACCAAAGACCCCGGGGACCAATGGTCCCGGACGGAGCCACCAGCTGGGACAAATGGAGGGGATTTGGTCCCGGTTGGTGACTCCAACCGGGACAAAAGGCCCCTGCCCCCCACGCTATCCCGGCTAGCCGTTGGACCCGGGACTAAAGCACTCTTTGGTCCCGGATCCAAAGACAGCCGGAATAAATGATTTGGACCAAAGACCTATTCTGTAGTAGTGAGAGCGAAAAAATGCAATCTCCGCGGATCGAACCCGCGCCGAACAGCCCCTGCACACACCACGCTGCGCTAGCCTGACTATCCCCTGATTCTTTCTCCTATGGGGCATCGTCCAACATAGTTAATAGGGGTAGACAGAAAAAACTCACTCCTTGCATGCTAAATGCTGTCCTAAACGTCATTTTTTACCGGTACTGAGGTAAGCGTGATGACATGTCAGTAGAGTTATGAAGAGACTATAGATGAAACTGGATCTACACTGTTTTCAAGAATTAAAACACAATGATATATGCATTAAGGGCCAAGAGTTTCATTTCATCCTATGACTAGCCTATGAAACATTGCAGCAATTAATTAAATACTTTGGCCAACCATAAAATAACAAAGTGAAACTATGCATTAGATGATGTGGTATTAGAAACAACAAAATGAAACTCCCAACTGGGATCACTACTACAGAATACATTTTCAGAGATGGGGCATTTTTTAGTAGAGGCGGTCTCTAGAAATCTGTTCAGTAAAATGGATTTTTAGAGACGGCTGACTCATTTCTAGAGGCAGCCTCCTCTATAAATAGGTCCGGACATAAAAAATCTCATTCGATTCACTTAAGACACGCCTCGGATCCATGGCCCCGCGCATGCGGATAAAGTCGCCCATGTCCATCTCTCTCCCCTGACTCTCTCCCTCTCTGCCCTGTCTCCCTCCCTCTCTCCCTCTCTCTCACTCTCCCTATGTCTCTCTCACACTGCCGCCCCTCCCCTCCCTCCTCTGCTCGCCCCTCACCGGCCGCGTGAGGAGCGGCGGTGGGGTGAGGCGAGAGGCGGCTGATCCGGCTGCGGCAGGCCCATCATCGGCGGGGCGGCGCGCGTAGGGCGACACGTACAGAGGGTGGCGGCGCTCGGCTACACGTCCTCCCCTCCCCTCCTCCCCAACTCTCTTCTCTCTCCCCGAGCTCCTCTCTCCCTCCGCCCCTCTCTCCTCTCCATCTCTCTTCTTTCTCTCCCCAAGCAGTGCGCCGGCTAGATATATGCCAGCCCCGCCCCTCCTTGTGCTAGATCTGGCGGCGGCGGGCGGCGCGGCACGCAGGGGGGGTTTGGCCCAGCGCGGCTCGAGCAGCGGGCGATGCGATGCGGCAGCACGGTGGCCCGAGCAGCTGGCGGCGCCAGCGGCGTGGAGAGTAGCGGGTGGTGCGCGGGCGGGGCGGCGCGGCAGCCCGAGCAGCTGGCGGCGCCAGCGGCGTGGAGAGTAGCGGGCGGTGCGCGGGCGGGGCGGCGCGGCAGCCCGAGGAGCTGGCGTCGGGATCTGTTATTTATTTTCTGAAATTGATTTGTAGAGGAAGCTGGGAATCTGAGCTGCCTCTACAAATCACATTTTTAGCGGCGGCTGGACAGTCGCCTCTACAAATTTTGATTTCTAGTGACGTTTTGTTAGAAGCGGTGGCCCAACCGTCTCTGAAAATAGTTGCCAGCCGCCTCTAAAAAGCACATCTGTAGCAGTAGATTAGCCTTACTATTATTGAGCAACGCATCGTGTCGCTACACGGTCTGTGGGCCCAGTTTGCTGCATATGCATACTAGTATAGCACAGACGTACAGCACAGCGCATCAATGCGTTCCATCATGCATGCTCAGCTCTGTCTGGTTCGTCGAACGAGTTGCTGAGTGCTCGAGTCCATCCTCAGTCTCCTCGAGACCTCGACCGTCCGTGCACGCAGCCGTTGATACTTTGGAAGAGTGGCACGTTATAAATCAATGACCAATGCTTGATCAGAATCGTGTTGGGGGCCACACCATACTACTTATCTTTTTTATTATTTTTACCTTACCCAAGTTATCGTTTTACGTAATAATGAACTTCTGATTAATTTGTTTCTTTCTTCATGGTATCAGTTTACAATATTATGGATGACAGAGTATCGATCTCTTTAGGGACCAGTGGTTGGATTAGGCTCCTATCTCATGGGCGTTTAGTTAGGGACCAGACTCTCTTTGTGATATGCCTGGCCGATGTCATCCCTCCTTTTCTCAGCAAGAGTGGCATCGTGGAGATTCGAACATTGGATCTCCTCTTTTGAGGAGTGGTCCTAAGAGCATCTCCAAGAGACCGGTTAAATGGCTCGCCAAGCTAAACTTTGGCAACTCAACACTAAAATAGCTCTACAACAGACTAGCTATACAACTCGCCAAGCCATCCGGCTCTCCAAATTGGCCCCCTCACTAGCCAAACTTGGCTAGCCAGTCTGGCCAGACTGGCTTGCCAAGTATGGGCTCTACGTGCAGGGAGAGTTGAATGTAGCTGTTTGGGATTTGGAGTGTGGGAAATAGAGTCTATTGGGGTGAGATGCTCAATATGGAGTGGAATCTTTATGGAGAGGCAAATACAGAGTCAAATAAAGAGTTGAAAATGGCTAGTCTTTTGGAGATGCTCTAAGACCACTCAGCCTATCCTCCCCTCCCTGAGTGTCATGATCTCTTATCCTGCAAAAATGGTAATTTGATAGTTTTCTCGTGTTGTCTTTTCTAGGTAATATAAAGCATCTAATATGTTAAAGCCTCTAATAAAAATGGATGAAAATTCCTATAGCATATAACGCTGGAAGCTACTTACCAGCATAATACAGCTGCATAATGCTCACCTGCTAGGTAACCAGGCAGCTTAGGTTATTGATCAATGTACGCATATAAAACTGGGGTCACTTTAATTAGAAAAAATGTATGTAGTAGAGCAGAGGCCAGCGGGTATCTGTATATGTTTTGCCTTCCTTTGATTAACCTCTGTTTCATGTTTTTGAGCAATGCATAAGCATATTGCCAAAACGAACGCTTCCTACTCATCATTGCATTGGATGTCGACTCAGATGCCGGGCATGGAGGCATTAATCAAAGGGACCGATTTGGTTGTGGAAACCGAAATGTAAGTAGTACTTATGTATCAAAATTAACCAAAATATGAAAAAAAAATGAAAAAAAATGTGGTAAGGTGACCACTAAAATTCGTTGGTGCAACATGTCTCCTCCACGTACTGTCCACAGAAGGCGCATGCATCACTGCAGGAGAAGACAATTAATTGAGGTGGTGGACAGGGCCGGCGAGGGAGAAGCTGGGCAGGTAGCTGCCTAGCCCCAGTCGTCATTGGCCAAGCCGTGACTTCAGCTTAAACCCTGCTTTGCACGTAGAAATTTCACAGAAATTTTGTAGGAATTTTTTAGGAAATTGGTTCAATTCCGCAGGATTGAGATAACAAGCATGGCTTCACGGCATGTGGGTCCAGTTTGATCAGGGAGGACGCGACACCCTGACCGTTGAACGGTCTAGCGGTGTTGATCTGCTAGTAGTAACCCCACTCTTGTGATGACCATTTGTTTAGGAGAACGTCCAGTAATGCATCGTCTCTAATGTAGTAATAACCTTCTTTCGGTATAAGCAGGATATACAAACCATAGGGGCAGTAGATCCTACTATATCCGGTGACGCTGAATGTGTTGGTGTCTGATTCTCAAAATCCAGTTTTTTACTCCTGATTCTAAAAGTTGGATTTTGGGTAAAATCTGATTGTGATGTTTGGAGGACATTTTAGAATCCAGACTCATCTCTTCTTTCCCTTCAGATCCAAATTAAGGCCCTGCTTGTTCCCCCGCTGATTATATAATCCAGATAATAATCTCCTGATTACATAATCTGGTTATAATCGGGATTATAAGTTGGAGATCATGCTATGCCACGCTGGTAGGCTTATTATTGAGTCAGCGCCACCGGTCTCCTTGTCGACTGTCACACTTGGTTTTAAGAACAAAACCGAATGCATAACTATATGTATGCCAGGATTAAGTTTCATACATATAGAGACATTATAAGTGAATAATCAGTAACAGTATCACAAAAAAGAGAAAATACAGCAATTAAAAAACTATCAGAATTATACAGCTTATCCTGAAAACAAAGGCTTCAAACTTCACAGGCAATCGACTGGGGTTGCGTACGCCTAGAACTCAGCAACATCTTCAAAAGACTTCATAAACCTTCTCCTTCTGAGCAGCAGTAAGTAAGGGTGAGTACACACAGTAGGGCCACAAGAAATAACCAAAAAATTATTTAATTCCATCTTTAAGTTAAATTAATCATGTGAGGGTCCAAGCCGCTCATGACCGTGAGCACGGCTGATATATCAATTTTACATTCTACAGAGGTTGTACACTTTTACCACAATTCGCGTAAAAGTTCCGAAGAACTTTGAACCCAACCACGCATGTGCTAGCTAGGCACAATATCACACTTCCGAGGTGTGATTGCATAGGGACGCTATGATGCCTTTACAAAGATTCCCTAACCCGTGACAATCCGCTAAGGTTTCAAGCCAAAGCAGTCATAACCCTCCCTAATGAGGTGCTACCTTATCAAAGGACCATAACGATTCCACTCCATATTAAACAAGTATTGTGGTTGTACGGTTTTCTTGGGTGGTACCTTATCAAAGGACCATAAAGATTCCTCTTGCCCTTTCGGTAAAATTGTCACAAGCTAGAGTTTCTAATTAATCAGCCAAGACCAGAGCCATATAGTATTGTGGTTGTACGGTTTTCTTGGGTGGTTCTTCATGTTCCAATTAAGCAAGTATTCTTGTAAATAAAGCATAGATAGAAGTGTGGTTAGGGTCACTTGTCTTTCTCCAACGAAAAGCTACTCTTACTGCTCTTTGGCTTTTACTCACTTGGAAATCTTGATTCTTCAATTCTTCGAACGGCAATCCTTCTACTCGAAGCAACCATCAGGCAATCATACAAAGCAAACAAAAAGGACATATAAAAATAATACATCAAAACAAAAGAAAGACTTAAAAAGAATGTACTAAAGTATAGGGCTCGCTGCTACGGTTACGAGGGCGCAAGAAACACGGAAAACGGAGCTAAAACGAAGAAGTTATAGCCAAAATGGGGTTCTAGGGGCTTATTTGTAAGAGTTTTGGAAGAACAAGGGCTCTGAGTGAAGAAATCGGGGGCTAAAACAAGATTAAACATAAACTTTAGGGGATAGCCTACAAAATTGCAACTCTGGGATAGCGGGTTCAAAATTGTAAAAGCGTAGGGGCTAAAACAAAATAAACAGGGCTGGTTTGTAAATACTTTTGAACTGACATGGTCCGCAGCTTGATTCTCATAGAATGAGGAGCTCTTTTGCAAAAATGACATGGTTGACCGGTGTGGGCTAGTTTTGACTTGAGCTCGATCAGATCTGGGACATCGGATAAGGATCGGACGGCGGAAGCGGCTTGGGCGGAGCGGCGGCACTAGAAGTCACCGGCGGCGGGCTCGCCGGTGTTGGCCGGAATCGGCCGTCTGGGCTCATTTGGCTCAGGTTTTCGGACGGAAAACGAGAGCGTGACACAGCGAACTCCATTAGGGGGTTGGCTCGGGCTAATGCGCACACGAGAAAGCGAGAGAGAGAGAGAAGGGGTTGAAGAGCATCTCCACCTCAACACGAAGCTCCGGGGTGACTTGTACGTCGAGATGGGGTGGCGGAACGGCGGCACGACACGGAGCTCCGAGCTCGGCAATGGCGGCATGGCTAGGGCTAGGTTTTGAGGCGAAGGCGGCGGCGCGAGCTTGGTAGGGTTTGGGGCCGCGGCGCTGCCCTTTTTATAGGGGTGAGGGGGGCCGGCCTCGGCGTGCGGGCCCAGGGGTGCGCGGGGAGGCGTGCACTGACGGGACTCGGGCTCAAGTCCGTGTCCAGCACACAAAATCGGATGACCCTGATGGGGGACCCCACCTGGCAGTGAGAGAGGAAGGGAGATGGCGGACCGAGCCGAAAGGAAAAGGTAACAGGCCGGCGTGGAGGTTTTGGCCCGCGGGGAGAGAAAGAAAGAGATGGGAGTGTGGGCCGGCTGGCCTGAAAGGGTTTAGGGGAAAAAGAAAAGTTTTGCATTTTCTGAAAACGACTCAAGCACATTCAATTCAAATTCAAGCTGAACCACAAACAAAAAATAATAATGCAGTGCGGCATGAATGCAACACAAAACAATGACCTTATTACATTTTGAAAAGCAACCAATATACGTTTTCTTCTGTACTAAATTCCCTGTGAAGAAAATAAATGTTGAGAAAATTTTAAAATTATGAGAAAATTGTTATTTTATTTTTAATTTTAATCACAACCTGAAATCCAACAATTTCAGGGTGTGACAGAACTACCCCCTTAAAAGGAATCTAGTCCCGAGATTCACAAGGCTAGCAAGAGATAAAGGTTTAGGTGGGTAGCTTCCAACATATATTAACTTTCTTCTCAGTCATTCCTTCTTACAATATATACTTCTTAATTCCTGGTAACTTACACAAAACACTTCACGGATACTCAGTCTAATTCTACCTTTAACTATCAATTCTTTCCTCAGCTTCGTTGGCACATCTATTGAAGTAGTTCCTTTGTATCTGAATAAAGTGATTTGAATAGAGCTTGGTTGCTTCTTTCTGGCTTGGGTATATTGTATCATTGTTCCTTATACACATCTCTTATCTTTCCAGTAAAGTAACAAACATAATCCAACCATAAATTCCAATCTTCGCAAACATCCTCGAACCTCCGCTGCATTGTGGAAACATACCTTTCTGCCTTTAGTATCTTGGCGACTCGCGGTGGCATGAGAATTGGAGACTGACGTCATTCTCATTTGGCTGAGGTATCCTGATCATCCGTCCTGGCAAGGGGACCAACTGATGACGTCTAACCGAGTGTATGGCTATTGGAGTTTCGGTTCTTGGGTTGATCATCATCGTCCTTTTCACACCAACTGGCAAAGTGTCCATCTTCTCCACACTTGAGGCAGTATAATCCAAGATCACGGGATCTAGTCTTGTTACACTTTGTTGGACATCCATTAGCATAGTGCCCTTCTTTACTACATCTAAAGCACGCTATTCCTTTAACATGTCTATCCCGACTTTCTTTCTGCTCCATCTCCACTCTTGGTGGAATGGCTTGTGCGCCAGGATTCTTCTTGATAGAGTTTTCATATGGAGGTTGAACCACTTCAGGCTATAGTTGGTTGGAACTGGGTTGAACACTTCTATCTGCCAATGGTTGTGGTAACTCCACCTTCTCTTGGCTTGCTTTACTAATTTGTTTCTTAGGCTGCTTGCTTCTTTTAGACTGAAACTCTTTGAAAGAGATACTACAATCCTCAAGGTTCACAGCATGAGTACTGTCTTCATCTTGTGCGACTTCTTCTAGGACTAGACATTGGGTGGATAACTTTCTCTTGATATCCGAATAATAACGTTGTCTTGCTTCTACTGTCATTAAGCTATCTTCTTGAAGGCACGGATGACCATAATGCTCTCAACATTGACACATTTCTGGGGTCTTACTAATCTCATGTTGTTCCTCTATCAGTGGCTTTGGTGCTTCATTGTTCCTCTTATGCTTTTCATTGTTCTGTGCTTCAGCTACTTGCCTCTTCACTGGTCCGGTGGGAGCTTCTGCCTTGGTCATCTCTGTGTTATTTGAGAATGATGTTTTAGACTGCAACTTTTCTTGTAAGACACGAGCTTGCATAGCTATTAGCTTCTCTTTATCAAATGCTGGCAGACCAGTTGGGACTTGATTATCACTGCTAACAGGGTTGTGGCTCCTAGAAAATGAGGTTTGCTTTGTGACATGCTGTTGGATGTTGACCCGGATTGGAACCATTGCTTGTACTCCCTGAGTTTGTGCTGGAATGTTGAGATCTTCTCTATTGGCTCTATCTTCTCGATTTCTGTTGGGACTCGTCATCTGGTTGGGTGGTAGGGATATGGTTAGCAGAGAGAAGAAAGATTGAATAACAAAGTAAACTCCATGATATCATCTTCACAAACTCTTGGTGGTCGCAACTTAAATAAATCAAGGTTGAAGGGAGAAAGATATGGGAGTAACAGAAAAGAAAGGAGAGCATTCTTGTCTTCAGTTTCTTTCATTTGTCTTGGAGGTTTCTACTATTGCTGTCAGTGTTTTCTTGAACTTCCTTCTTGAGGTCTTCTAAAGGACTAGGTAGAAAGACGGAGGGTAACAAGGAGGGGAGGAGGAGGTATAAAAGAAGAACCCATCTAGGCAACTGATGTCATTGTAGGTAGAAGACCCACAATACACCAACAGTCATTACAAAGAAGTGAATCAGACAAGGTCATCAAGACAAACATCATCATGCAAACACCGAATTCCACCAGACAAGACAGTCAAGGAACGATGCTATTCGTTGTTAATAGGGTTAGAAGGGGTATTCCTAAGCATGGTTATATCTTCCAGCTTCGTCGTTGATGACATGTGCCTCCTTCAACTTGTCCAGCGTTGGCTCCACCTCCGTAAGGGTGTCATAACTTTGCTCATGCCTGATTCTTTGGTGGTGCTCTGAATCCTTTATTCAACTTGAGCAGGGATATGGGCAGGTCGTGTGGTTTCATTTGCTTTGGCTTGACTCCTCATGGTGAACTAGCAGCTCCATTTTTTTCAAATGACTTGGACAGGCATTAGGATACGTGGCACGGATCATCTAAATAATATTGAATCAGAAGGGATACCTTGGAATCAAAGTCAAGGGACGAATCCAAAGTGACATTTATTTAGAATGAAACCAGAGAGTGTCGAGAATCATAAAAAGGGGTGATTGACCAAGGGTCAAGTATAAATATGGAAAATTTTCAAGGAGAGAGTAAGTCAATATACAAAGATTGAGGATTTTACACTTGCAAAAGAGAAAGTACAAATGAAAAGAGGATCAGGTGAAAAAAATAAAGTGAATTATCAAGGCTTATTGAGAGAAGAAAATAGTTAAGGAGAGAGAATATTCAATGGAGGGGGGTCAAGGAAATAATAGAAATAGATTTTGTATCAAAGAAATCTTAGAAAACGACCATTGCTAACTAGACTTACGTCCTACAGTCAATACAGCTTTGATACCACTTCTGTCACACCCGATTTTAAGAACAAAACCGAATGCATAACTATATGTATACTAGGATCAAGTTTCATACATATAGAGACATTATAAGTGAATAATCAGTAACAGTATCATGAAAAAGAGAAAATACAGCAATTAAAAGACTATCAGAGTTATACAGCTTATCCTGGAAATGAAGGCTTCAAACTTTACAGGCAATCGACTGGGGGTTGCGTACGCCTAAAAGTCAGCAACATCTTCAAAAGACTTCATAAATCTTCTCCTTCTGAGCAGCAGTAAACAAGGGTGAGTACACTTATAGTTGGTACTCAGCAAGGCCACAAGAAATAACCTGAAAATTATTTAATTCCATCTTTAAGTTAAATTAATCATGTGAGGGTCCAAGCCACTCATGACCGTGAGCACGGCTGATATATCAGTTTTACACTCTGCAGAGGTTGTACACTTTCACCACAATTTGCGTAAAAGTTTTGAAGAACTTTGAACCCAACCACGCATGTGCTAGCTAGGCACAATGTCACACTTCTGAGGTGTGATTGCATAGGGATGCTACGAGGCCTTTACAAAGATTCCCTAACCCGTGACAATCTGCTAAGCTTTCAAGCCAAGGCAGTCATAACCCTCCCTAATGAGGTGGTACCTTATCAAAGGACCATAAACAATATCAATTGTCCCAAGAGGACCAAGCTATACCCCGTCGATGCATTCCCTCTTGCCCTTTCGGAAAGATAGTCACAAGCTAGAGTTTCTAATTAATCAGCCAAGACCAGAGCCATATAGTTTTGTGGTTGTACGGTTTTCTTGGGTGGTTCTCCATGTTCCAATTAAACAAGTATTCTTGTAAATAAAACATAGATAGAAATGTGGTTAGGGTCACTTGCCTTTCTCCAACAAAAAGCTATTCTCACTGCTCTTCAGCTTTTGCTCACTTGGAAATCTTGATTCTTCAATTCTTCGAACGGCGATCCTTCTACTCGAAGCAACCATCGGGCAATCATACAAAGCAAACAAAAAGAAAATCTAAAAACAATACACTAAAACAAAAGAAAGACTTTAAAAGAACATACTAAAGCATAGGACTCGCTGCTACGGTTACGAGGGCGCAAGAAACACGGAAAACAGAGCTAAAACGAAGAAGTTATAGCCAAAACGGGGTTCTAGGGGCTTATTTGTAAGAGTTTTGGAAGAACAGGGGCTCTGAGTGAAGAAATCAGGGCTAAAACAAGATTAAACCTAAACTTTAGGGGCTAGCCTGCAAAATTGCAGCTCTGGGACAGCGGGTTCAAAATTGTAAAAGCGTAGGGGCTAAAACAAAATAAACAGGGCTGGTTTGTAAATACTTTTGAACTCACATGGACCGCAGCTTGATTCTCATAGAATGGAGGGGCTCTTTTGCAAAAACGACATGGTTGACCGGTGTGGGCTAGTTTTGACTCGAGCTCGATCAGATATGGGTCGTCGGATAAGGATCGGACAGCGGAAGTGGCTTGGGCGGAGCGGCGGCTCTAGGAGGCGCCGGCAGCGGGTCTTGCGGCGGCGGGCTCGCCGGCGTTGGCCGGAATCGGCCGTCCGGGCTCGTTTGGCTCGGGTTTTGGGATGGGAAACGAGAGCGTGACACAACGAACTCCATTAGGGGGTTGGCTCGGGCTAAAGGTGAGCAGAGCAGGGCGCACGACGGCACAAAGCGGAGCGTCGGCGGCGCTTGCTCCGACGAGCTAATGCGCACGCGAGAAATCGAGATAGAGAAAGAGAAGGGGTCGGAGAGCATCTCCACCTCAACGTGAAGCTCCGGGCCGACTTGTACGTCGAGATGGGAAAATTTCCTGTGAAGAAAATAAATGTTGAATTTTTTTTAAAATTATGAGAAAATTGTTATTTTATTTTTAATTCTAATCATATCCTGAAATCCAACAATTTCAATTTCAGGGTGTGACATCGACCGTCCGGGCACACGTTGTTGCTGCGGTGGACCAGGGAGTACCACAAAGTGCAACATTATTAATGACAGATGGTGCGTGGTGCATCAAAACTTTGAATTCCAAACAAACCTCCCCCAGCCCCATACCCCCAGCAGCTTGATCTCTCTCTCTCTCTCTTTCCACTGCGTTCAATTCATTTTTCTTGAAGCCAGTGTAAACACGGGATCATGCATGAGAGTCTTTTTCTCTTCTTCTCTCTCCCAAGTAGAACATCAGCTGCTGATGTGTACGAGCTTATAGCCTCTTATTATACTTGCTTTTATGGGAGAATTGCAGGAGGTCCGGCTGGGTCAACGTGCAAAGCATGTATAGTCTGCCCAGCTGGAATTTTCAATTTTTGTGCCTTTTCAAATTTTAAGATTTTGCACTTCGTAACATTGTGTAATTTTATTGCGAAAATGAACTCGGTGCCCTGGGCAACGGCACATCTGATAGGGGTCTCGACACACCTTACATACATTAGGCACCGAGACATCATAGCCCAGCAAACCATCAATTATCATTTCCACCACACATCTCTTCTTGCTGCTCTATCTATCCAGAAATATATGGTCTAAGATTTTTTTTATTTTGATTGTCAATATATTCAAAAGGACTGACACATGAAGCGGATCTGACAGTTTTGAGGGCATATGGTAGATTTTCTCGAGGAATGGAACTACTCCCTCTATTTTTATTTACATGTCATATTAGGTTTGTCCTAAGTCAAATTTGACTAACTTTGACCGAACGTATAGAAAGAAATAATAATATTTATAATATAAAATTTGTTTCATTGAATCCATTGTCTTTCGATCAGCGGGGTCACGCGGGCGACGGCGGCCTCGGCGACGGCCCGGACACGCGCTGCGCCTGGCCACGGGCCATGTCGCGGCACCAGAAGCCGTTCGCCGTGGCTGTGGGCTGTGGCACGCCACGCACTCCTCGTTTGTGCTTGGCCTCCGATGGATGGAGCTTTTCTTGGTCTCGCTCCTACACATATTCCGTGTGCGACCTTGATGAACGCTAACTCTATCTGCTCCGTCACTCACGGCCGCCCACGAGACCGGACAAACGAGGCGAACACCAGGCTTTCAAGTGCACACACACTTGTATTGTATGGGAGCATATCAGTCACATCGTGTAGGCAAATCCCATCCTCCCGCGGCAGCAGCCTAGTGTGTTCATGACGCTGAAGTGCGTTGATGGCTCTGTCACGTGCAGCGGATGCTTTGGTCGCAAATCGATCCTGTGAGCTCAGCCATGGCCCTGTGGCCGCGTCCTCTACTCATCTCGCCCTCTGCTCTGTTTCCGCGTGGCTGGCTCTGTCTGCTTCCGTTGCTGATTGTTGTGTGGCCTCGTGTTCATGTGAGAAGAGCAGCAGCGGAGGCTCGTACCAGTTTGGTACATTTTGCGCTTAAGAGTAGATCATGGTATAATAGAGGTGACACTCTTGGTATTTGGAGTGACACACCCTGCAGCAGCAACATGTGCACTGTGTACTACTATTGCGCAGACAAATATAGTACTACTCGCTGCTCAATAGCAAGTTATAGTTTGATGACGCATTCATGCAGCAGCGAAACGGCATATCAGTGTACAGACACGTGCGCAGCAACAGGGCCTTTTACTTAATTAATCGTGAGATGAACAATCAGTAACCAAATATTTGTAGCATGCACGAATGTGTCTATCTTCAGATCGACAAATGAATGTGTGTGTTTATCTGATCGTGCAATACAATCGGTTTTGTAAGATGACCAACTTAGCGTCCAGTATGATATTGATATGCACGAAGACAAAGGAAAATATAAGGGGCAGTACAACAATGTAAGTGGTTGCCACGTGACAGCTTGTGGTCGATGTGAACTCCAACATCTCGGTTACAGCATCTTGAGGGTAACATTGTTTGAGTACCCTGCAAGTTTGCTCTGCACTAATTCCTTGACACGGCCACTACCCAGCCGAATCTCCTTGAGGCTTGTGAGAAACTCTAGCCCAGAAACTTCCCTCAAACGGTGGCACTCCTCGGTTGCCTGTAGCACCTCGAGCTTAGGCGTTGCGTTTCGCTCAAATTCCAACAATTTGAGGCCATCATTAAGCTCCAGCACCAAGAGACTCGGGAAAGATGGGCCTGGGAAGCAGAGCTTAGACCCCAAGATTGACCACCAGCTCAGACGCAGAACCACAAGATTTGGTAGCTTCCCAATGGCTTCTAAGGCTTCTTGATTCAGTTCTGCATCCTGAAGCTGAAGCTTTGATAGGTTCTGAAGCCAATGGACCCATTCTGTTACCTTGATTAACTTGCCGCTCATCTTGAGGCTCTCAAGGCATTTTGGTGGCATCAAATTTCCGCCCAAGCAATCATCTAACTCAATATTAGGAGAACTGCGACCTTCACAACCTACAAATAGAGACCGAAGTTGATTGTGTTCAGCAATTGCATGCCAAAACTTGCCGTTATTCTTCTTGCTGACTCCGACCACTCCAAGCTTACGCAGCTGAGTGAGCCCTCCGAGCTCTTGAATCGTAGCATTTCCCCCTGCAACATTGATGTCACGTAGTGTGTGCAAGGCCTTCAATTTGGAAATCCCTCTCGGGACTTTAATGCCAAGTAGCTTGTGAACTTCTGCATCATACCTCGTAAAGTAGCAGTGTAAGTTGCATATGTCATGCCTACTCACACCCTCCTCCAAAACATGTGTTCCGGTCCTTCCCAAATGATGCTCTAGCCGCTGCGGTCTCCAAACAAGATGGCCCATTGCGCGGAGTAGATTGCACGCGGAAAGAGCATATACACAACAAACACATGGGACACTCCCAAAATACTCCACGGGTATGAGACTTGTGTACGTCTCAAATATGTCATCTTGTTTTGTATCATCAGTATAAAATGGGAAACCAGATGCATGAAGGTATTGTAGCTTCTGAAGCTTGGTGACACCTACTGGCAATCTCCATATGCGTGTACCTCTGATGTCGAGCGTCTGCAGCTGCCTCAAATTTGCAAATGAATCTGGTAATTCACAGATACCCATACATCCACGCAGAGAAAGATACCTTAGGTGAAGGAGCTCCCCAATTTGACCAAGGTGATGATCTCTGAGTCCTACGGTGTCCTCCAAATCCAGCACTCGCACGAACCTCATCTTACTGCATATGAAAAATGATCTCCACTCACCAAACACAGTTAATGACCGTATATGTGACAAGTCCAGCATCCTCTGCATCACCTCTTTGTCTCTCTTCCAATTGCTACTTATGGCAAGGTGGCGTATTGCTCCTTGTACACCGCCCAAGCTACATCCTTCCTCTAGTGTAAAAACAAGATTGTCCTCCCTTGCCTTTGACACGCAGATTTCACGGATGAGGTCATGGAGCTGGCAAGAGTACTCAATGCTTCCAGGAGTTCTTGCTTCCAAAGGTAGGATCATACTCCGGTCAAGAAGCTCATCAAACTGCTTGCCTGCTACTTGCTCGGCTGCCATGTGTTGCATCTCTCTTGAATAACCTTCAGCAATCCATCTCCTCACCACACGTTTACGTTCGATTATATGGTCTTCTGGGAAAATAGACAAGTACAAGAAACTAGATTTTAGACCATATGGCAGGCCATCATAGCTCCGCATAAGGACTGCTTTTATCATCTTTAACTCAGGATTTATCTCCAGCTCGGCGCTTAAGCCTTCATTTAACTTTCTCCACTCCAATGCAGTTTTAGGCTTATTTGCTAGATAGCCACCTATAGTCGATATTGCAAGGGGGAGTCCATCACATTTCTTTAGGATAAGTTTAGCTTGATCCAGCATACCAGGGTGCAAATCAAAACTTCTAGCATCCTTAAATACCTGAACAATTCATGTAAATCAAGGTGGTTAGGAACTCACATTAAAGAACAATGAATGCTACATTGGAACTACTACGACATTAGTGTTGTTTGTTACTCCTTCTGTCCTGCAAAGAGTGTCATTTTGGGATTCAAATTTCTTTCCCACAATGAGTTTCACTCTAGGGATTCGACCATTTGAGATGGACAAGCCAATTAAAAATGCATACATTCCCAAAACAAAAAATCATTATGATGACGTATTTTGGTGCAAGATGGCCAATTGCATGGCAAAACAAGTTGCACGGTGCTATACACCACACAATTACATGCTGCGTGCACTAATTTTACATACAAGTAGCACACAATAAATAGGGGTTACAAGTTATTTCCCTCCTCCTTAAAAAATCCTAGAGTGATACTCTTTGTGGGGCGGAGGGAGTATATTATTTGAGTTCACCTCTTGAAGGTGAGATTTAATTGTGCTCATTACACAGTCTTCTTAATACAATGAAACACAGCTCTCCCGTTTTAGAGGGAAAAAAAACAGAGTTTAAGCCCAACTTGTTCCCCAATAAATCGTCCCTAAAAGATGTTCTCCAATAAAGAACTTCACTTCAATTTTGCGTAGCATAATATCGAAAACATGTTTAGATTTTTACAAAATAGGAAGTTATTTCCCAAACACAAACATGGAAGTCAAAGATGTTGGAATGTCATAAATTTTAATACGGATAAATAAGGACGCTTTTTTTTCTTTAAAAAGAAAAGGTTCTGTTAGTAGTGAGACCATAAACATCAACATATGGAACTTATTTAAATAATAGTACACTTTCATATGGATATATATGATACATTTCCATGTAATAATTTGTGATGATTATAAGTATTTGAGACAAAAGGGTACCTAAATTTGATATTTTTAGGGAAAATTGTAAAAAGAAAAAACCTACAAGTCAAAGTTTTTTTTTTTGCCAAAACCCACGTGCATCTCAAATCCGATTGAACATCCACCATGGTCTCTACAGCCTCTCTCTCCATCCTTGAATCACTATGATAAGCTCACTTAGGAGTTTTCTGGGAGTATTAGATGGCCACGGTTGCGATATGCCCATCTTTTGTAAATTGAACTACCACGGTTGTATTTTGTGATTTCAACATCTAGGTGAGCTTTGATATAGTGCCTTCAGCCTAAAGCCTCTCTACCACCTTCTAATGATATGCAAGTCAATGTAAGCCACAATAGAGGGCACACAACATCTCTGTATCATTGAGTCAATGAGCACAGGGGGAACCAAAACAAACAGGACTTGCGGGCGAGAGACTGTAAGGATTTGAAAACCCCACTGACTTGCAGGGTGTTTTTGCAATTTTTCCACATTAATTTCTCCTAAAGGTTGGATTATTGTTAATACGCTCTTAGAAAATTACTTTCAACCATACCTTTAAAAGTTATCTAAAGCAAACACAAAATCAATAATCACTTCCAATACAAATCTGTTACTTTTGAAAATATTATAAAACATTACTTTTAAGCTATGTTAGCAAAAAAGATACTCTACAACTTCCGATCAATAATTCCTTTCATGAGCCTATTTTAAACTTAGTGTGAGCATTATATCAAAACCATTTCCTTTGTCGAGATCCCAACAAGTGCTTCTATTAGCATTTATCTCCAAAGGCCCCGATCAAGTCCACCTACCAGGGAAAGTTATAAGTATCAAATCCATCCAAAGGCCCAGCTATGGAAGTATTTTGTCATTTCTAGTAAGTAACGGCGTACCGGTAGTTTCTAGATAATCTCTCTCACACACACATATATGGATAGAGAACTTGCATTTAGGCCTGGGCCCTAGGGCTAGCCTTGAGGGTACCTATGCGTCGATTCGGCTCATCGTGTTGACATGTTGAGGCTGGAGGGCAAAAGAATGCAGGTGGGATGCATAGGCAAGCCCGTGATGCATAAGGTGAAGAACAGGGGATGGACTGTAAACAATGCCAAACAGAGGGCACGTGATGGCAGTGGAATGAAAAAAAGTTGATCTCAATGACACAGAGTGAATATTAATGGGCAAGTACATATTATTTAACGTTAATATGGTGCATAAAAGAAAAATGACTGCACTTTTTTTTTATCCTACTTCCGTAAATAGTTATAAATAAAATAATAAGGATTTCAGTTTTTTGGAAGATTATAATCAAAATTCGATAAATGGTCAATAATTACCAGGGACCAAATGGTCACAGCGGCACTAGAAGCCATGATGGATGTACCAGGGACTAGCTAGAAGGTAGACAAGCTACTTGTCCTGCGGTCAATAGGACGGGGACGGCTTGAAAATCCCCCAAAGCAGGTGGTTCTGAACAACTTTCCTCTTTCTAGTTCTTAACATCGGGTTAGGTTACTGGTCAAATACTTCCAGTTTTTTTTTCCGAATTTAACGTTGACTTGGTGCCTAGAACAGACGTGAGCATATATTCTTCTTAAAACACGTTTAGTTCAAATGATCTGGTCCGCAAGGAAGAAGAAAAGAATAGTTTATTTGGAGGTACCTTCTTTTTGAAGAGGTCAAGTGCAACAGCATCTTCGAGGCCTTTAAGGCTGTACATATTATGGTCATCCTGGGAACAATGTTTGGCCACAAATTTTTCCCTTGTGGTGACTATGATTCGTTTTGATTTTGCCAAGATATGTATAATGGAATCCCATTCTTCAGTGGAAGATAGATCATCAAGAACAATGAGGCAGTTTTGCACACCAAGAAGTCTAGATAATTCACTAGCCACCTCGTCATATTTCATTCCTCCAATATTCTTCTTCCTCTGTTCAATATTTTGTGTGTCTCCAGCACCAGCTGAATCTTCTTGAATATTTATTTGAAGCTGCAAGGCCAGATTTCGAAGAAGTGCCTCCCGGTTGAACGGGCGCAGTGCAGTGGCCCAAGCACGCTTCCAGCCACCAAGCTGCTGGCTTCGGTAGACGCTTCTGACAAGTGTAGTTTTCCCAATACCACCCATCCCCCAAACAGATATCACCTTGAAGCTGTAGCTGTCGTTTGGGTGACCAACTAAATCAATAACTTTTTGTTTTTCTGTTGATCGGCCAACAACAACATCTTCAGGGGTGACTACCCTTGTTTTGTTGCGATCAAGCTTCCTTTCAGCTGCTGAGGTTGTGTACATAGCATTTTCGGCACGCACATCATTTGGTTGTTGCCCCTCTATCTCTATCTCTATCTCTATCTCAGTAGCGGTCACAGGCTTAGCAGAGCACACTTCAGGCTTCTCAACCTAAACATGAGTCAAATAGTTAAAACTTTTATATATTGATGGTTCTCAGTTCTACTGTTAATATGTAAGGATTAAATATCTGATTTAAAAAAAAACAAGATGCATACTTGAGTTTGAAATTCCAAAAATCTCATATCCTTAAACTTGTGTTAATGAACATCTAGGATGATGCCCTATCCAAGTCCACAGTTTTTTGTATTTATTCAGATACTAAGTTATTCAAGCATTTCTTTCAGTAAACCCAACTGATACAATTAGCCAAATCTACTAGAAGTAAAGCATATCTTGACGTGCAATACTATTCTATCATTGATGACTAAGTTAAGCCGCCGTCAAATTTGATCTTTTACCGGCACCAAATGAGCTTTGGCAGGTTCTACAATTTTTACTATAATATTTGATTTGATTTAGCATAAATTTGAAAGTTTTTCCAGTATCATATCTAGCTAATTACTGTACTAGCTACTAATTGGCTACAGCTCCCTCCAGATAAACATTTAGAAGAAAAAGTCCTCTTAAAATATGGATGTACGACTAGTATGTATAGTGTATTGTAAAAGTCCTCTTAAAATATGGATGGTGCGATCCTCCACATGTGTTAGAAGAGATTAACTTGAGTTCAGGGAAATGAAATACAGAGTTGAAAAATCATATATAAAGTGGATAAGCTTTTGTAGTTACCTTCTTGTGGAACAGATAAAGAACCTGATCCGATGAAAGTTGCTTCAGTTCGGACACTTGGTACGGTTGCTCAGTGCACAAGCTTGCAATTTCAACTTGTTGTGTGGCAACGACAATTCTGCTTCCATTCTTCTTGTCAGGGAAGTAAGATTTGACACAACGCCACTGGTCTATCATGGAGAGGCCATCGATCACAATCAGATAGCTGTTGCTATTCACTTGTGCATCGTAAACATGAACCAAATCACTTTGCCCCATCGTCTCCATCTTCAGCAGAACATTGGTCCCAACAGTTTTACCATCTTTAGTCATGCTAATCTCTTGTTCTTGAGAAGAATTTATATAAAACTGAGTCACAAGGTTCTGTAGGAATTCAACTGGATTGAAAGGTGCATCAATCTAATCCAAGCTCGGCATCCAAACTTAGCCGTTACCATTGGGTCCTCAAAGGCCTTCCATATCTCGGACATCTTTCCAACTTCACCACTTGTTCCCCACACTGCGATGACTTGAAGGTCAACCTCCTCGCTGATGATTAGCTGGGCAAGGTTCACCTTAGCTTTCTCCTCCATAGTAGTGTTCCACGCCCCATTAATGCCGAACATAGCTGCCGCAGAGCTGGCAATGTTGCCCTGCTCGACTGGGGTAGCACCGGGCTTGGAGCCCCCGGCGCCATCCTTGACGAGTCGATAGCGCAGGTTCCTGCTGCTGATGTCCACCTTGGCTTTGAGCTTCTTCATCTCCAAGGCGATGCGACGGCGGTCGCACGGGTTGCGAGGGATGCACCCAAGAAATGGGGGCTTCTCCCGCTCCGCGTGGATCGCGAAATCCACGAGGCTGTCCTCGGTGTTGTAGGCCACGTCCCGGACCTGCTTCACCCAGGTATTGAGAACCATGTTGTTCTTGTCCCGCTCCTCGTCGGCCGTCATCAGGAACGACTGCATCATCTCCAACTCATCGGTGACGAACGCCACGTCGCTCTCCACGCCAAGCTGCAGCGCCATTTCCTCCGCCGCAGCGGATTTGGCGTAGTCCAGCGCGCCATCCAGCACGGCCTTGCCGAGGCTCACCACCGTCGCCTCCATTCCTTGCCGCTGGCTAGCTCCCCGCAGGCTCCCAAGCTTGGGTTGTGGGAAATGGACTGTGCTGTACTGCTGTGATGATCGAAGGCGATTCTGCGAACGTACCTAGTTATGATGATGGGAGCAAAACATGCAGTCCAAACTTAACAAGGACTTTTGCTTTAGCTTTGCTCGTTGCTTATCGTGAGAGCAGACAGCACCTGATGCTAGCCGTGTGCAATGTCACAAGGAAACCTAGAAGTTCCTCCTCTCTGCTGGAAAAAAATACTAGCTATACTCACCTTTGCTTCATGAAACAGATATAAATCTATGCTTACCTTATTTCCCACGTTATTCTACTTTATTGCTTTTGCTACAGTGTGATGATATGGAGCTAGATACTTTGTTCAAATCCTCGATGTTACTTTAGGCACTACCACTACTACAGAACATGCCTTTGGTCCAAGTCATTTGTCCCGGTTGCTTTTGGACTCGGAACCAAAGAGTGCTTTAGTCCCGGGTCCAACGACTACCGGGGCAGCGTGGGAGGGCAAGTGACTTTTGTCCCGGTTGGAGCCACCAATCAAGACCAAATCCCCCCTATCCCGGTTGGTGGCTCCAACCGGGATAAAAGACCATTGCCTATATTCTCTTTTTTCCTCCCCCGCCCGAGCCATTCAGCTCAGTGTTTTTGTTGTTCTTGGCTCGGGTGGGGGGAGTTTTTGTCCATTTCGTCCACGATTCATGTGAAAACTCTTTGATTCCCTATCCATTTAACAACTATAAAAGTTAGGAGCTTGTTCCTCTCATCATTCATTTCTTGTGCTATATTCTTAGAATCAATCGGTGGGCTTAATTGGTTTTGCTTGAGCGTCCTCCATGTGCACCCGCTCATTGGTGATTCGGGTGCACATGGAGGACGCTCAAGGAAAACTAATTAAGCCCATCGATTGATTCTGATGGGCCTCAACATTCTATTATTGGTATCAAGTAGTACAGAAAATCACAGCATTTCTCCCTTTTTTTTGTGTGTGTCTTGAAGTGAACCAATCCTAGAGTAACATCGACGATTTGAACAAAGTACCTAGCTCCATATCATCACACTGTAGCAAAAGCAATAAAGTAAGTAGAATAACGTGGGAACAAAGTACCTAGCATCAGGTGCAGAGGTGCTGTCTGCTCTCACTGTAAGCAACGGGCAAAGCTAAAGCAAAAGTCCTTGTTATGTTTGGACCGCATGTTTTGCTCCCATCATCATAACTAGGTATGTTCGCAGAATCGCCTTCGATCATCACAGCAGTACAGCACAGTCCATTTCCCACAACCCAAAGCTTGGGAGCCTGCGGGGAGCTAGCCAGCGGCAAGGAATGGAGGCGCCGGTGGTGAGCCTCGGCAAGGCCGTGCTGGATGGCGCGCTGGACTACGCCAAATCCGCTGCGGCGGAGGAGACGGCGCTGCAGCTTGGCGTGGAGAGCGACGTGGCGTTCGTCACCGATGAGCTGGAGATGATGCAGTCGTTCCTGACGACTGCTGACTGAAAGCGATCGGGTGCTCTAGTCTAAGAGGAGATGGTGGTGGATTAGATAATTTAAAAACCTTAACTTATGGCTCTAACTAATTTGCACAAACCTTAAATTAAACATGCTATCTAAATATGCAGCTACGATTCTTTTAGTGTGAAACTCTAATCTCAAAAAGAATTTAGTAACCTATAGCCAATCCTATCAAGATACTACTATATAAAAGTAAATGCACACAAAAATTGCTAGTATAAAATGCGGAAACGTAAAGGAGGGATGAGAAAAAACAAACTCTCGACAAACTTATTAGTCATATTGATTACGTTGTCATAAGATCACTAAAATTATTCGAAATAGCTTAAATGAGATCATGTTCGTTACACTACCACAGGGAGGCCTTGCAGCAGCAGCTGCTTAGCCCCTACAGCTAGGTGGAGTGGAGACCGCCAAGAGAGGTAGGAGCAGGCGAGCAACAGGTGCAGGGGCGGCTTCAGCCAGGGCGCGGACGCCAAGGGCGGCACGGCGTGGGAGAAAGGGGTGTTCGCGCGCGCGGATGCTCTGTTCCCGCCGGCTGCCAACGCTAAAATATTCCCCTCCGTTGGATCACGTTTGGATGCCGGATAGACAGCCGCCAGTCACGCCGTGTCACTCAATCCGCCTCCGTCGACGAGGCTGCAGCATATGTGTCGTCGTCGCTTCTTGTATTATAATTCGTAGACGTGATCAATGGCGGCCAGGCCGTCGGTGGCAAATCCTACGGAGGATTAGTAGATCGGTGAACTGCAGGACTATCAAGAAAGATATATATGATCAGTAGATGCTCTAGATTAACACGAAACATGCGTGTGCTCATCGCCAACTATTGCGGTATGCACGCACAGAATATTTTCGCTCAACATTCAACCATCTGAAAGACTTCCCTAGATCCAACTGATACCTGCTGCAGCCAGTCGTCGAGCTCCGTGCTACCTCCGAATTCAGAGCACTTTCTCATCCTCGAGCTCTGACTCTTCTGACTGCGAACACTTGTTCTGTTACTTGTTCTAGCAGATCGCTGGTCCCCGTGATCATTGCTTCTCTGCTTCATTATTTTTCTACCTGCAGCGACACGGTGGCTACATATCACCCGCGTCACAAAACCGTCTTTTGTCGCCTGAAGAATCTTAGTGGGCTGGTTTGCTCCATTTATCCCAATAATTATTGCAGATCTGATTTCCACACAGTTTTGTGGTGGCCTATCCAATAGCAGGTACATGGAGGAAAGTGCGATGCAGTATCTCCACTGGAGTGCAGCAACGAGCAGTAGCATTATTAAGGACCGTGCCTTCCGCTTTTCTCTTTCGCATGCATGTAACTAGTAACTTCTATTTTCTTCTTTACTTTATTTTTTTATTTCCTCTATATTCTTGTTTCCTTTATGTTTTTCAAGGGTATAATTTTTCCTATCCCCTTTCCTTTTCTAATATTAATGTGTTCTTAGCGGGACCTATTCCAGGTAACGCGCGTGACTGGGAGCACGCGTGTCACAGAAAGGACATCGTGATCCGGTTTACATGCACACCTTCCGAGAAAGATAAGGTACACAAGAGAGAGTTGAAGTAAATAAATCCGTAATTTCTAAATGAGATGTTCAAATTAAATTCTGATTGCACCATTAAATTTTTTGTAATAAGATATTCAAAATAAGATCTCAGTTGACTATATTTCAATCATTTTCAAGGTGGAATTTTTTTTAAGGGGAATAATTTTATTGTGAAGCTGGAACAATAAGGGAACAATTTTATTGTGAGCTGGAACAATTTTCAAGGCGAACAATTTTGAAGGGGGGGGCAATTTTATTGTGAAGCTGGAACAATTTTGAAGGGGGACAATTTTATTGTGAAGCTAGAATAATTTTGAAGGGGAACAATTTTATTGTGAAGCAGGAACAATTTTATTGTGAAGCTGGAACAATTTTGAAGGGGAATAATTTTATTGTGAAGCTGGAATAGTTTTGAAGAGGAACAATTTTATTGTGAAGCTGGAACAATTTTGAAGGGGAACAATTTTATTATGAAGCAGGAACAATTTTATTGTGAAGCTGGAACAATTTTGAAGGGGAACATTTTTATTGTGAAGCTAGAACAATTTTATTGCCAGCTTCAAAATTAAATTGTTCTATCTTAAAAAATATTTTTAGAAAATTTCATCCAAATATAGTTAAATACAATCTTATTTTGAAGATTTCATCATAAGAAACACGACAGTACAATCAGAATTTAATTTTAATAGTTATTTTGAAAACTATAGATTTTTTCACTTGAACTTTTTTTTTTGCACGGGACTCCATGCACCATGCTGGATACAACACAACAATACGTGTACGGTGTACTTGGTCAGTTGAGTTAATGAATCATGGGCCGGAACGGAAGCTAAAAAAAAAAACGAAGCGCGAGAAGGAAGCTAACCCTTTTGTAGTTTTGTGATGCTCTGCCTCCACCGCTGCATGCACGAGCAAGCACTCTCCATTGGGCCTCAGCGTGCACAAATCAGACGTGTGGGCCGCTGCAGGCGCGTGTCAGACTTGCGATGGGCCTTCTGCGACCGATCAACATGCAGTAACGCGCGTGACCTATAATATTTGCCGTCTGTGCAGACTGCCGCATGTAGCGGGGCAATGGTCTGACACCCATGATGAAACAAAAAGCTATAGTTTATGAACTGATTATATTCAAATTAAAATTTTGTATTATTATATTTTTTTAGAATGAGATTTTCGAAACTAGACCACACATGACACATATAACTATGTGTTGGATAAAGTTTGTTTTGGAACAAATTTTTTTGTCTGAGAACAATTTTTCCAGAACATTATTTCTATTCTAAGAACAAGTTTCTACTTTCTAACGGAACATTTGTATTTCTTATTAAGAACAAAATTTTTTAGAACATTGTTGTAGAACATTGTTCTAGAACAAGTTTTCATTTTTTTTTGGGTCAACGCGGGGGGAGTATCCCCACCTGAATCATTTCATTGTGGCCCCTAACGGCCCGCATGATAATCATGGTTTTACTCTATGTGCCTAACATAAGGCGATTTGTGGCATAACCACATAACAACACGTCCTAGCTCAAGAACTCACCGTGGCAAACCACTAATAATGAACTACAACTCACGCCATAGCAATGACTTGATGTGCGGAGGTGGGAACCTCCCCGCGCACCGGGCGCAATGCTGCACATCAGTCACCACCTCGAAGCACCGGCCATTGTGGGAGAGGTAGAACCGCAACGGCGACGCCTCCGAGAAGCGCCTGATGTGCCGCCTGGCCGGAGGGTGGCCGACGCAGCTGTGCGGCTGTCGCGTGCAGCCGGCGCGTCGATGCCCCTCTGAACAAGCGGCCAGGCGGTGCCATGGCTACAACTCAAAACGCTACGCCTTGCTGCTTGTGCGAATCACCAAGGATTCAAACAGGTGGGTGCAGCAATGGTGGTGTGCCTCGATGCAACACGCGAGCCGCTGAGGGCTCAAGCAACGATGAGGTACATGGTTGGTGCAATCGCTCGCGAAAGCCTTGACGACGAGTTTTCATTTTTTTAAGTTGGAATTCTTGCGTTCAAATGAAATTGTTCCAGCATAAAAAAATCTTCCAACTATAATAACCATTCAAATATCTTCAAGAGTGATCTTATTCTAAAAATATCGTGGTAAAAAATATTGTGGCGCAAACACTTTTAATTTGAACTCTTTGTTATGAACTACAATTTTTTTATAAAAAATCTAGATTGCATGCAGCATGCGAGTTGTCGACTTGTTGTGTCTCGCGGCCTGGGCCTTGGGCCCATGCAGCAAGCAGACGGTGAGACCTTGCAAGTTGCGACACCCTACTGCAAGCTAATTAGCGCCCCTGACGAAGTGCTTCTGCGACGGAATGCATCCTAGTCACGCGCGTTACTCCCATCAGCCCCCCTGCCCTCGGCCTCCACATGAAAGCGTCAGATATTGGGCCGCTGCGTGCGCGTGGCCGCTTGCGCTGGGCCTTCTGCGATAGGTCGATAGCCACCCACGCGCGCGACCTGTATTATTTCCGTTTAAGAGTGATGTTTTTTTTTTGATAAAGACGAGTATATATTAAGATGTAAGGAAAATGTACATATACTCCTACACGTACCGGAGCATACACAAAGGATACGGAGAGGACAGCAGTCCCAACCAAACTACACAAAGATCCCTGCCAAACAAAGAAATTACAAAGAAGTCCTCCAGGGTCTCTGTGACCACCGATGTCGCCGCTGGTCGCCGAGCACCACCACCGAACAAGTCGCCAGAAGAACTCAGCGAGAGCAGCCACCCGGACTAAGGGAGCGCCATTGCACAATGAAGACGAAGGACGACCATCGGCCGGGGACATGCCCCATGCTCTCCCAAGCCTGGATCTGCCGAATTCGCAGGAAGGCCAAGTGCACAGGGAACAGATCCACTAACCTTGCTGCCGCAAACACCGAAGCCGCCCCTCCTACACCGAAGCGCTGCATCGCCGCCATAACCTGACGACCCAAGACTCCTAGACGCAAGCCACCAGGACCTGCAGATCCGGTGAGCTCCAACCCCACAGGCCCGCCGCCGGCTCCGGAGCAAGCGCCGGCGAGGTGGATGAAGGCTAGGAGGACGTTATTCCACATCAGACGCGCCGCCTCCACCAAGCAGTCGCCACCGGGAAACCTACCCCTACGGGGACCTAATCTACACCGCCGGGTTGAGAAACGGCGATCCCCCACGCATCCGAGGGCCAAAGGCCGACTGAGGCGGAGGGGATCAGCGATCCCGCCGGCGGGAGCACAGGAACATGGAAGCCGCCCCCTTTTCGCCTCTCTGCACTGTAGCTACAAGAGAGGTTAAGAGTCTGATGTTAAGTGACATTATGATCAATATTTGAGTGGCCATCACTGGGCCCAAAATTGTTAAGAAACTGCTTAAAAAATTCCCCGTTGTGACCATCTCTGGGCCCAAAATGTCCTGAACTGAGGTGAGTGGCTCCAACTGTCGAACAGTTAGCCAAAAATGTTGTGCGGTGGAGCATTTGGGTTGGGCCTGGAGTGAAAAGACAGCATCCGGTGTTTGGGCCTTTCATATCCGGCCTGTTGTGACCATCCGTCGAAGCACAAATACCCCTACCCCTAATCTCAAAAAAAAACCCTACCCCTAGATTCCCCTGTTGCTAACCAGCCGCGCCGCCCCGCACCCATCCACCGGAGCAGACCGCTTATTCACCCCGAAACCATGCCGTCCTCTCGGCGTCTGCGTCGACGATCCCGACGCACCGCCAGAGTCCTCTTCAACACCGAGGCCGTCATCGGCATCCACAATAGCAACACCACTGCCCGAGGCCGCACCCAGAATGAGATGCCCATCCAGGTCTCTTTCTGTCTCAAGCAACCACCGCAGCCGTCCACACACTCTACGTGCACAGCTCCGATCTGAACCGGCTCGTGGTTCCAGACATCCTCTACTCGGTGGACGACCTCCCCCCCCCACCTCCTCCTCCGCGTCAACATGGGTTGTGGGGCGTGGGTCTTGTGTGGCAAGGACTACGACTATTTCGTCTACCGGGTCAACTCCAAGCGTCCGTCGCTCGAGCGGCTGTGGCGCCCGCACCCCTACCTCGGCAGATTCGGCATCGGTCTTCTTCCTCTTCCGGATGGCCATTACACCGTCGCTGCGTTGAATTTCACTAGGAATGTGTAACACCTCATGTGTTAATCCTCTATAATTAAATTAATCATGGCCATAAGTTCCAAAACTCACGTGATAAATCATTAAACCAAAAATTGTTCTGGTTAGCTTAGGCCAGACCGGTCTGACCGGTCGGGGCAATCGGTCTGACCGGTTGAACCTATTTCAACCGTTCTGGGCCCACATTATTTAAATCATTCTCACTCTCCCTCACCAGTTCACTCATCCTCACCACGCCAGCTCTCTCTCTCTCTCTCTCTCTCTCTCTCTCTCTCTCTCTCTCTCCCGAGCCCCCCTCTCCCAAACCCTCACTCCCAAATCCCTCACCCCAAATCCATTCCAAGGCTTGGGGAAGCTTCAATCAGCGTGGTGGATTCTCTTCTCCACGATTCCCTCCCTGGGGTGCAGTGGATCCAAGTTCTTCACGGGGGAATGGCTCACTCAAGGTATTTTAGCTTGGGATGGTTCGATCTCTCGTTCTAGATGATTTTAAGTGATTTTCTCTGGTCAAACACCTTCAGTGGCATCACTGAACTAGAGCCTAGCTGGGTTTCAATTTTGGTGGGCGATTTTCGCAGCGCCCAAAGTTTCAGCTCTGGTCTGGGAAGGACCGGTTTGACCGGTGTGGCGGCAGCAGAGAGGGTAGGGTTAGGGTAGTTGGTCCGAATCATTAGCAATTCTCCTCAATTATGGGTTATTTTGTAAATATGTAATTCATATATGAATTCTCTCATGTCATATGCATATGCACACATGTAGCAGCCGCGGTGGAGGAGGTTGTGTACGAGGTGGTTGTGGAGCCACCGGAGCCGCTAGAGCAGGCCCAGCAGGAGGAGAGGCGTGAGACCCAGGCCCAAGGCCAAGTTCACCCCAGTACAGAGCAGCAGCCAGAAGGCAAGCCCCGGTGCATGACCTACTATTTTAAATTATGAATCACTATATATATTTATTACTTGTGCATTACGTTTTAGGAGTTGTTTGGAACCCTAGTTGCATGATCCCTAAGTTCCCTTGAGTTTATACTAGTATATATAGGACGATAGTAATGCTATGCTTAATAGTTCTCGGTAGCAGTCGAGTGATTTCTTGTCACTCGTGAGATATAGGATATTTAGAAGTCGAGTAATTTCCGGTTACTCGCGAGATATAGGATATATTTATATTCCAGTACATGAGTTATTGAATTTAATATGGAATGAATGGAAATTTGAGACTGGACGGAAAGTGATGATGATATTTAGGTATGGCAGCAGGACAGGGTTCCTGGGTGTCTTAGTCTCGTCTGTGTCGGTTAAGGACCGTACCGTTGTTAGCCCTGCTGATCATGTTTGAATTGTACTAACTGCATGCCGGGAGTAGGATGTAGTCGAAACCGGTAAATCTAGTACTGCCTTACTTCGAAAGTACAGGACTCCATCTCACCTCCTGGGGTAGTCGAGTAGTCGCGGAGAAATGGGGATGCATGTATTACTTTTGGTGGTCTCACGTTGAGCTCAACTGACCATATGATGGTAGGGCGGTCCTGTAGTTCGAGGCGGGGAGGGGAAGGGTTGGCGCATGGGGTCCGACGAGGCTTTTGCGTGCCGTGTTGGTTAGGTCCACCTTACAAGGTTAAATTGAATCGATTCACCATTAGTCGCTCTCAGATATGAGCACCTTGATCTCCGAGTCACATCGTAGAGTTATGATGGAATGATAATTATTTATGATGATGAATACATTGAATTATTATTTATTGCTCCACCAAGTTTGCTATAGTTGGGTTTGTGCAAATATTAGATTATGATTAATTTACATAGAACCTAGAAATAAAATAATGAAAATAAGGAATTACTTTAATCGCTTCTTCTACAAAATAAACCACCAGCCAAATGCCTTGCATGTCTAGATATATGGGCTAAGTATACCCAATAGTCGGGTAAGTCTTGCTGAGTATTAGTTGTCCAGGGTTTGTGCCACCAAATTTATTTCAGGACACTCAGATGTCGACTTCTGCCCATGCTGTGTCAAGTTCATCCGCCGGGACACAGAGGGCTGGGAGGTGGTGGTGCGAGACCCTTAGGTTAGAAAGTTGGCGGGTTGCACCCTTGAGGGCAGAGTGTGCAGCCCTCTGTTTTTGCTTAGACCGGTCTGACCGGTCAGTGGACCGATCTGACCGGTAGGCTGGGGTAGGTCAAGCGTGACCAGTCCGACCGGTTAGGAGAACCGGTCTGACCGGTTGAATAGAAACTGAACCAGAGTAGTTGGTAGAATTGTAGGTTCTTTTCCATTTAGACTTGGCTACTCCGTTGTAAAGTCTGTAAATTATTTAATTTATGTAAATTATGTAAGCTATTTGTGTACTTGAACTCGGTTTGTAAAACGTAATACTTCTATCGCGTGTTACTCTCGTATTTTCAAGTAATGTCGTGCTTGTATCATCTGTGCCCGCCTTCGCATGAGACTACCGGTGTTGTTTCGATCGGGCCGTGGGTTGAGAAAGGACCGTCAAATTAAACCATTAAGCTAATGCGCCCGATGTGTTCAAATGATGACCATTATACTTAATTTAGAGTTTTAATTTGGCGGTTCCGTCACAGCTGGTATCAGAGCCGAAACGTATCGGGGTGGTACGAGCATGACTAATTTTAAGGTTTTGGCAAATTAAAAACGAATTTTTGATTTAGGATAAAAGTTGTTTAACGATGTGGCTGGGATTAGACGTAGTAAGCCCTATATAGTTAGTGGTCTAGTACAAATAGATGTCCAAAGTCTCGGTTGAAGAGGATAACATAGGACGTTCACGCATCATGTGTGCTTATGCTTTTAGTTGCATTTGCAAGTTTTCATAGGAGTTTGTGCATTATATCATGCATCATGGCATTTATTATGTTCAAATTGCATTGAAGATTTGGTTTAAGGGGTGGGTACACAGCTTTAGCTTGGAAATTTATTTCTGGGTGGAGATCGGTCTGACCGGTCTTGGCCACCGGTCTGACCGGTTGATCTACGTCCAGTTGTCATAGTGCCATGCAGACCGGTCGGACTGGTTTATTGCACCGGTCTAACCGGTTGGTTCAGACAGAACCCCTTACCATGAGTTCGAATGTTTTAATTTCTGTCATTCCTTCCGTGATTTGAATATTAGTTGTTGTCATGATTATTTTTATGTAATTAGGATTATATAACTAATTCAATCATGGTTGAATGCAGAATGGCAGACCCACCAGCACCTCCTGATTTGGCTCAGGCCATTGCGACCATGCTTACGGGGTGCGACGAGCAGACGGACTCCTCCATGAGCTTGTGGCGCAGGGGGCAGCACCGCGGCCTGGACGTAACCATCCACCACCTGTTCCTAGGTTTGAGGAATTCCTGGGCACTCAACCGCCGCTTTTCTATAAAGCGGATGAGCCACTGAAAGCAGATAGCTGGCTCTGAACCATAGAGTCCAAGTTCACCTTGCACCCCTACAATGACAACGAGAAGGCAGGATTTGCAGCTCAGCAGCTCAGGGGTCCCGTGCGCACGTGGTGGGATAACCATATGGCTATGTTCCCTGCGGCTGCGGCTACCCGGTTTTCATGGGCACAATTTAAGGAAGCGTTCCGTGCACACCATATCCAGCAGGAGTGATCAGAAGGAAGTTCATGGAGTTCTTGGCTTTGAAGCAAGGCAACAACAGTGTGATGCAATATGCTCAAGCTTTTAACACTTTATCACAATATGATGGGTATCACGTGGACACAGATGAGAAGAAGCAAGCTTGCTTCAGGCAGGGGCTTAGCAGTAAGCTCCAAGATCGCCTAGCAATGATCAGGTTTGACACCTTCAGTGAGCTGGTCAATGGAGCAATAATTCAGGAGGATGCCCACCTAGCTCATAAGGCAGAAAATAAGAGAAAGGTGCCGGCAACGAGATCTTCAAGCAGCGCCCCCCAGAGGTTTCACCTAGTGCAGTCGGGTCCACAGCGAGCCCCCTTCCAGCACCAGCCTGCGTATGAGCCACCATAGCAGTAGTGGGGATACAGGCCACCTCAGTACACACAGCCCCAGGGGACAGTCAGGCCTTCTGTCCCTCAACAGAATGAGTAGAAGGTATGGGTGCAGCAGTCGGGGATGCGCCCCAATTTATTCCCATGCTATAATTGTGGACAGCCTGGACACTTTGCACGGAACTGCCCGATGCCACCAAAGCAGGGCCAGCAATCAAGTCAGCAGAGCCAGAAGTAGAAAGTGGCTCATTTCAAGCCAGGGCAAGTGCACTACACCACCCTCGAGGGTATCCGAGAGGGAGCTCCAGTGATGGCGGGTATGTTTTCAGTGAATGGTTACCCTGTTACTGTACTGTTTGATTCTGGAGCATCTCATCCATTTATTAGCAGAGAAGGTGCAAGTAGACTTGGTTGAAGATAGAAAATAAACATGCCAAGCCTGTATAATATTCATTCACCCGGGGGGCAATTAATTACTAACCAGATTGTCAGACGGGTACCTCTGCGATTGCAAGAGAAAATCTTTATCACCCACTCTATAGTTCTACCCACTCAAAAGGTGGATATTGTACTTGGCATGAATTGGCTGGAAGAACAGGGAGACCTTCTGGACACTCTTTCACATTCCGTGCACATCAAATTCTCTATTCATGGTCCTATGACCTTGCATCTTGAGGGCCATGAATCATTGACCCCTAATGACAATTAGGTTGAGGGTAAAAATTTGGCTGACATACCAGTGGTGTGTGAATACCCGGATGTTTTTCCGGACGATTTGCCTGGCATGCCACCAGATCGTAATGTGGAGTTTGCCATCGAATTGCAGCCAGGAACTTAAGGCTCTGATACCACCTGAAGCATCCCCTCATAAGAGGTTACTTAAATGTGATACAAATATCAGTCCCAGGAGTCTGATACACATTTATTACATAAGATGATACATCACCGTACAATCCTCCGAGGAGGTGGACACTCGAGACAGACAATAACAAGAAGTAAAAAGGCTACTGTAATACACCAAAGCACGACCCACATGGGATCCAGCTCGGGCTCAGAGTATCGCGCTAGCAAAAGCATCCTGGACAGGGCCAACAACACAGGCAGAGTTGGGTGCGGACACAACCTCTACTCAACGTCTTCAATCACGAAGTCCGGATCTTCCTCTGAAGAAAACCACATATATATTTCGGATGAGTACAAAAGTACTCAACAAGTCCAACCCCACCCACGGAGGGGGGGGGGGGTAACACAGATATGCATAGGATAAATCAAGGATAAGGCTGAGGTTTATTTGCAGCAAAGCTAGATTTTACACATGCAAGGGTTTATTATTGAAAAGGGTTTTCTCAAAGCAATTATTTAGTAACCGAGTAAATAGTGGGTTTGATCCTACACGAAGGATCCAAGTTTTAAATGCTACCGGACTCCTCATCCGCAATAGCTCACGGCACGACTGCCGAACACCTTCCAAAAACAACTCACACCACGAAACCATACATCCCAGAAGCTAGTTATGTGACCAAACTGTAACTCGCCCAGTACCGTGGCACGGCTATTCGAATAGGTTTTAACTCTGCAGAGGTGTACAACTTTACCCACAAGTGGGGTATCACAGCACGATCACCTTAGTGTCGGTACAGATCCCAACAAAGCCATTACCCACCTTAGCTAGACCTGACTAGCCAACACGGACTCCACCAGGGGGCCATTGACCAATCACTGAGGATTAACCGGGGCATAAGTCACCATGACATTATCCCTTCTCCTTGATCACCCGTTGCTCTCAGCTCTCCTGATGGCTATCAGACTAACTAGTGGGGTTTATGCTAAGCCATTACCACACACAATGGTCGAGTGGTTTGCACGATAGTTGAGTTAGGCAAGATGACACATCAACTCGGTCCTTAATTGTGACAAGATGGATATATCCCAACCTTCTTGCTCAACCACATCGGTACGAGCCTCCAACATATGACAATCCACACAGGGAATGCCATTCATCCATCCCATCTTAACATTCTTTTCTTTAATTTCAAATATCCCATCTTTCCCTTTGTACACACTCACACATTTTCCTTTTGAAAAACTCATTGTAATCATTTTTGAAGTGTAGTAGAGTAACCAAGTCCTAAGCATATCTAGCAGGGATTAATATCTAAATAGAACGAATCATATTTAGAGATTAATCTAGGTCATGAAGGAATAATCATATCAATCAAGGGGTGGCCATCCAAAGGGTTTCAGCGGTAAATTATATGCAATTTTGTAAAACAGGCCGATAGGTTGTGTTTGAAAAACTGGGTTAAATATGCAGGTCAAAGGATGGAATTGGACTTGCCATTCACAAAGTCTTCCGGGAAGTCCTGATCGAGGTACCGTCCTTCGGTTTCGGGCTCGCGGTACTGGTCCTTGCACACCTGCTCGCGGTACAGCTCGTTGACATGTTCTCCCTCGTTCACACCGTGATCTATGGCGCACACAAACAAACACACAATAAAGAAAAAGAAATAAAGGTTTTATCGCTGTGCTCGAATCGGAAACAATTAAGATATGGGGACAGGAGTAATATTTTTGGGTGGTTCTCTAATGGCATGGCCGAAATTATGTTAGAAATGGCGTGGTAAAGTTTCGGGGCAAATGAGGAATTTTTGGCGCATGTAATGATAGGCCGAAGAGGGGTTTGGGGGCTAAATAAGGATCCGGGGGCCTATTTGTAATTATTTCTAGGAGTGGCAGGACTTGAATCGAATTTTAGAAAAGGTTCGGGCTACTATAGAAATTAGGCTGGGACCTACTCATATATATTTTATATAGTTGATGGGCTTATTCATTAAAGAAATAAGAGAGGCGCTTCTTTGTAATTATTTTTGGGATGGCAAGGTGTCAGTACCTTGTAGGAGGGATACCCACTCTTACTGCAGCAAGGCAGGACCCGCATAGTTATCCGTCACTGCGTGGAAAGGACGGAGTAGCCAGCCCCCACGGGTCAGGCTCTTCCCTCACCAGGCCAACGGCCCCGGACCCGATCCCCGCCTGGGGATGGGTCCGGAGACGCCACGTGTCTCTATAAAAGGGAAGCTCCATGTCGACAGCCGGGGCCTCGGACCCACGTAAGGGTCCGGGACCTCCTGCATCCGTCCGGACCTCCCGCACTGCGGGAGTGGTCCGGAGCCGCCACGTGGCCCGGAGGCACGGGCTCGAGCGCGAGCCTTCCGCTGGAAGACTCGCGCGCCCACTGCATTTAATGCAGATGGACAAGGCGTGCTCTGCCGCCGCGGTACGCGAGACAGCCTTTGTCAGGCCTCACTGTGCACCGCGTATTACCAAGGTACACAGTGCAGCCACCTGTGCCGCGGCCGCGCAGAGCCCGCCTGCAGCATTAAATGGATACGACGGCACGGCACTTTTCCATCATGCCGCCTACGCCGCTAGCTACACCACACGCTTAAGCAACGTGGCGGGCGATGCCGCAAGCTACATCTGGCACCGTCCCAACAAGACAGCGCTAGGACATGGTGAATGAGGGACTCTAGGAGTAGGCAAAGGAATCCAGGGGAGAGATCTCCTTTGCCTACGACGCCATAATGTATGAACAGTATGTTATTTTATACTACTTCGTTGGGCCCACCTGTCGGGGACCCAATAGCCATGTACGCGCCTCCCTTGAGATATAAAAGGGAGGCGCTCGCTATGCACGGGGACTCTCTCCGAAGACACAAGCTCTCGCGAACTCTCTCTCTCTCTCTCGAGGGAAGGCAATACAACACATAGTGGACGTAGGGTATTACGCTTCGGCGGCCCGAACCACTCTAAATCCTTGGTGTTCATCGTGTTCTTGAGTGAGATCGAACTAGGACTAGCTAACCCCCGAGTACACACCCTCTGTGCTTAGGCGGGTGCCTTCCGCCACCCGGCTGTGGTTTGCAACACCACGACATTTGGCGCGCCAGGTAGGGGAGCGCTAGCTGGTCGCAATTCATCTCTTCCTCATCTCGATGGTTCGCGTGGACGACATGGAGATGACGGAGGGTGTGGCGTCCTCCACGCCACATGCCTCTCGCGTTCCTGCTCCAGGGGCAACTGTGCCTGTGGAGCAGCCACCGTTGGCGGCGGCGCGCGCTGCTCGCCGGCAAGAGTCAGGGCGCCCATCAAGGGCCCCCTCACAGGCTGCGAGCGGCGGAGCGCTGGCAGCGGCTAGGGAGTTGCTTCGCAACCCCCCGGCTGAGGCACCCTCGCCAGACGCCCTGAGGCAGTGGCGGGACGACGTTGACCATCTCCTCCACCTAGCTCAGGCCTCCCCCAGTTCTGCATGGACTGGGCAACGACCTCTGCCCGGCAACGCGGTGGTACCTTACCGCCAGCGCCAGGGCGGTGCGTCGGCGTCCGTGCGCTCCCCTACCGTGAGGGGTGCACGGACATAAGACTTGCAGGCGGAGCTCAACCACCGGCGCGCAGGAGAGGATGCCCGCATCTCCGTCGAAAGGGCGCGAGAGCACCGTCTTAACAATGAGGGCCGCAACCTCAACGCCGACTTGGACGTGGTGGCACCCAAGCCCCCGGTGAACGCTCGGATACAGCCAGGCGCACCAGTTGCTGGGGTGGGCTGCGCTGCGTTGGCGGAGCACCTCCGCGCCGTGGCATGGCCATCCAAGTTCCGCCCCCACCTGCCAGAAAAGTACGACGGTACCACTAATCCGTCGGAGTTTCTGCAGGTGTACGTTACCGCCATCACAGCGGCTGGTGGTAACGGCGCTGTCATGGCAAGCTACTTTCATGTAGCCTTGTCTGGGCCAGCCCGGACCTGGCTCATGAACCTCACACCTGGGACGATCCAGTCCTGGGAAGATCTCTGTGCGAGGTTCACAGCGAACTTCGCCAGTGCATACCAGCAGCATGGTGTGGAGGCACACCTTCACGCCGTGAGGCAAAAACCCAGAGAAACGCTCCGGGCATTTATCTCGCGCTTCACCAAGGTACGGGGTACCATTCCTCGTATCTCAGATGCATCTATTATCACTGCTTTCCGCCAGGGGGTACATGACGAGAAGATGCTTGAGAATCTGGCGACGCACGAGGTGGAAAGCGTTACTACGCTTTTCTCCCTGGCAGACAAGTGTGCCAGGGCCACTGAGGGCCGTGCATGGCACTCAGCCCCCCAAGACGGAGACGCCAAGGCTAGTGGCTCCGGTGCTACCGCTCAGGGCGGTGGCAAGAAGAAGAAGAATAAGAACCGGAGTTGCGGGGAACCGCATTCTGGCGGACCAGTCGTTGCAGCAGCAGCGCCAGCGGCGGCGCCGGCTAGGGCGGCAGCGGCTGGGGGCCAGAATGCACAAGTCAAACGCCCTCGCCCGCAAGGTGGAAGCGGAGGTTCATGCCCAGTGCATCCCACCGCTCGCCACAGCGCCGCTGACTGCCATGAGATCCAGAAGCTCGCAAAGCGGGTCAGCGGGCGGCGTGAGCAGTCCTCCAAAGACAGTTCACCCCCTCCTCGCCAGCGGGCTGGCAAGGAAAAGGCCTCCGACAGCGGGGCCGCGGCCGGGGAGAAGGAGCTGAAGGGCGTCTACCACGACGACGACTCCGATTCCGACAACGGCGACCGCCGCAAGAAGCTGTACGTAATGTACGGCGGAAGCTGGGAGCTTGTCTCCCGGCGGGACGTGAAGACCCTTCGCCGGGAGGTCCTTTCGGTGAAGCCGGGGGTCCCGAAGGCGGCGCCGCACCAGAGGTGGATGAACACCACCATCTCTTTCAGGCCATCCGACTGCCTGGAGAATATGGCCGGAGCTGGTGTACTACCTCTAGTCACCGCTCCTGTCATATCCAACGTAAGGCTCTATCACGTACTGATTGACGGTGGAGCTGGCCTCAACGTCATCAGCTATGCAGCGTTCAAGCAGCTGCAGATCCCGGAGTCCAAGTTGACTCCCTCTCGCCCATTCTCCGGAGTGGGCCCACACCCGGTGTTCCCTCTGGGGAGCATCACATTGCCGGTCACATTCGGGACCGAGGAGAACTTCTGCACAGAGAGCATTCTGTTCGATGTTGCGGTGGTGAACCTCCCGTTCAACGCCATCATTGGCCGACCGGCACTCTACCGCTTCATGGCCATTGCTCATTATGGGTATTTGGTCTTAAAGATGCCTTCCCCTGCCGGAGTCCTCACCGTGCAGGGCGCCGCACCGCTGCCGCCGCTGCAGTTGAGAGACTGCATGCTCTGGCGGCAGAGGCTGCATGTTCCGAGGAGGATCCATCCACCTCGCAACCCAAGGCACCTGCAAAGGCTCCCAAGGTCCAACCGTCCGATCCGGACCATGTTCCCTTGAAGACGGTGCAGATTGGAGCGGACTCCACCAGGACCACCCGCATCGCGGGGAACGTGGAGGAGAAATAGGAAGACGCGCTCATCGCTTTCCTCCGGGCATATGTCGACGTGTTCGCCTGGGAACCGTCACAGATGCCCTGGATCCCCAGGGAAGTGATCGAGCACAATCTGAGGATCTACCCCGACGCCACGCCGGTGCGCCAAAAGCCTCGGAAGCAGTCCGTGGAGCAGCAGAACTTCATCCGCGAAGAAGTCCACAAGCTCCTACACGCCGGCTTCATCAAGGAGGTCCTCCACCCCGAGTGGTTGGCCAATCCGGTCGTCGTCCCAAAGGCCAACGGAAAGCTTCGGATGTGCATCGACTACACCAGCCTCAACAAGGCATGTCCAAGAGACCCCTATCCTCTTCTGCGTATCGATCAGATCGTGGACTCCACCTCCGGGTGTGACCTTTTTTCTTTCCTAGATGCATACTCTGGTTTCCACCAGATTCAGATGTCTAGAGAGGATAGGAAGCATACTGCCTTTGTAACAGTAGATGGGCTTTATTGCTACATTGTCATGCCGTATGGTCTAAGGAATGCCTTACCCACGTTTGTATGAGCTATGAACAAAACCTTGTGTAATCTAATTAGAGATATTGTTGAGGTTTATGTCGATGACATTGTGGTCAAGACTAAGGTAGGGTCAACACTAGTGCAGGACCTGTCCCTCGTCTTCGACCGGCTCCGCGCCACGCGCACGAAGCTGAACCCAGAGAAGTGCATCTTTGGCGTTTCAGCAGGGAAGCTGCTGGGTTTCCTGGTCTCACATCGAGGCATCGAGGCAAACCCAGCCAAGATCAAGGCGATCGAAGTGATGAGGCCTCCTGGCCGCATCAAGGACGTCCAGAAGCTTACTGGATCTCTCGCTGCTCTTAGCCGCTTCATATCGAGGCTGGCCGAGAGGGCCCTTCCCTTCTTCAAGCTATTGAGGAGGCCCGATCCATTTTCTTGGACCGAAGAGGCTGAACAGGCCTTCCAGGAGCTGAAGCAGCATCTCACCTCGCCGCCAGTATTGGTGGCTCCAGAGCCCGGTGAGCCGTTGTTTCTATATCTTGCTGCATCTGCGGAGGCAGTCAGCATGGTGCTGGTCGCCGAAAGGACGGAGCAAGCTCGCTAGGGGAACACCAGGGTCTCCCCGGCCAAGGATGGTGAGCCAGACCCCCGACACGGGGGCCCGTCAGCCTCACCCCAGCTTGAAGGTCCAGATCCCGCGCAAGCGGGTCCGGAGGAGCCTCGACCCAGTGGGAACCCAGAACCGCTGGGGGCCCAAGGACCCGATGTGGTGGATAAGGGCGAGACGGACCCGGTAACTAGGGTTCGGACCATCCAAAAACCAGTTTACTACGTCAGCGAAGTCCTCCACGAGGCGAAGGCCAGGTATCTTGAGACGCATAAGCTTATCTACGCAATACTTATTGTGTCCAGGAAACTGCGCCACTACTTTCAGGCACACCGAGTTGTTGTAGTGACCTCTTACCCGTTAAGAGCGATCCTGCACAACTCCAACGCCACAGGCAATATCGCCAAGTGGGCAGCAGATCTGGCTGAGTTCCAACTGGACTTCCAGCCATGCCATGCAGTCAAGAGCCAGATCCTGGCTGATTTCATAGCGGAGTGGACTCCTTCCCCAAGCAATTTTGGGGGTCCGGTCGTCAACGCTGGACCCCCGGAGCCGAAAATCAGGACACCAGTCTTCACCGAGCCCCACTGGACACTCTTCTTCAATGGTTCCACCCTCGAGAAGTGGGCTGGAGCTGGTGTGGTCCTCATCGACCCAAACGGAGATCAGCTGAAGTACATGGCGCACCTTGAATTCAAGGCCACCAACAACATGACGGAGTACGAAGCTCTGATCTTTGGCCTGATGCAAGCCCTCTCATTGGGGGTCCGACAGCTTCTGGTGAAGGGGGACTCCCAGCTAATCATCAAGCAGGTCCGAGGGGATTGTAACTGCAACAACCCTCAGCTCGGGGCATACCTCATACACGTGAGGAAGCTCGAGAAGGACTTCGACGCCTTGTAATTGCAACACGTTCCCCGCGAGCTCAACTCAGCAGCAGATGATCTCGCTGCGAGAGCATCTAACTGGGCATCCGTGCCCGAGGGTGTTTTTCGAAAGACGGCTGCTGAGACCTACCGCCCAGCCTGCCGAGTTGGGTGAAGGGGATCAAGCTAGCACCACGAAGCCAGCGGTCCCGGCAGCATTCCACCTTTGGTGCCCGACCTGGGCTGTGTGCTCTGCTGAGGATCCTAGTGACCTCATAAAGCCACCCCCACCTACTCAGGGAGCTCCCGATAAATGGATCTCCGAGATCCGGGACTACCTCAAAGATAATATCCTCCCTGATGACGATGTGTCCGCTGAGCGCATAGTCTGATTGGCTGAACGTTACGCGGTGGTAGAAGGGGATCTCTACCGCCGTGGCGCCAATGGTGTCCTCATGCGGTGCATTTCCCAGGAAGAGGGCCGCGAGTTGCTCGCGGAGATCCATGGAGGCGAGTGCGGAAGTCATTCCTCCTCTCGCACGCTTGTTGGCAAGGCCTTTCGGCATGGCTTCTACTGGCCAACAGCACTCCAGGATGCGGCTGAGCTGGTAAGGTCCTGCAAAGCATGCCAATTCCATGCAAATTAAATACACACCCCGGCTCAAGCTCTGCAGATGATTCCGCCCTCATGGCCATTCGCTGTGTGGGGTGTGGATATCCTGGGGCCATTCCCCCGGGCTGTCGGCGGGTACCGGTTCCTCTATGTCGCCATCGACAAGTTCACCAAGTGGCCGAAGGTTACCCCTGTGGTGAATATCACTAAAAAATCAGCAGTCCCATTCCTCAGGTCCATTGTGTGCAGATTTGGCGTCACAAACCGCATCATCGCGGACAACGGGACCCAATTCAAAAGCAGACTCTTCCAAGAGTACTGTGAGGACATCGGCATCCAGCTATGCTTTGCGTCCGTAGCACATCCCCGCAGCAATGGACAGGTTGAGAGAGCGAATGCAGAGATCCTCAGGGGACTCAAGACCCGCACCTACAACTGCTTGAAGAAGCATGGTGCCAAATGGGTTGACGAGCTTCCATGCGTACTATGGGGCAACCGGACCACACCAAGCCGAGCCACCGGGGAGACTCTGTTCTTCCTAGTCTACGGGGCTGAAGCATGCCTTCCCCCAGAAATTCACCTGGGCTCACCACGGGTCCAGGCCTTTGACGAATCCATGCCGGAGCAGCTGCGGTGTGACGACGTGGACTTCATTGACGAGCGAAGGTGGCGAGCAGCAATCCGAAATGCACGCTACAACCAGGCGCTCCGGCGCTATCATCAATGGTTCGTGCACAGTAGGGAGCTCCGGGCTGGCGACCTCATCCTCAGACGGATCCTGAATCGAGCAGGGCTCCACAAACTTTCCCCCAGCTGGGTGGGGCCCTTCAGGGTTACAGAAGTATGCCGACCCGGATGCGTTCGCCTCGCCACAGAAGATGGAGTGCCGCTGCCCAACCCATGGAACATAGAGCATTTGCGTAAGTTTTACACCTAGGCAGAGCAGAGAAATAAACTTTTCCTTTGTAATATGATAGAGTTAGCGTGCAGCCCAGAGCGGTTGGGGGCCACCCTCGTAAACCCGACCTCTGGCATCCATCGCACCACCGGCTAATGCGCGGCTCAGAGCGATAGAGGTCCGACCTCGTAAACCCGGCCTCTGGCATCCATCGCGCAAGCCATGTACATCAAGATTGCAAGGGAAAGTTTTTCTCTTAGTTCTGTCTTTGTGTCAAAGTTAAATTTCGCATTTCGATTCTCGAAGATTTCGCTTTTCTAACCCCCGCGAGGATCTCTGCTCTTGTTGCTACAACAAAGATCTGTATTGAGCTGCTGGACTGCCGTACAGATCTGGATCCTCTTACTGCTGGAGAGGGGTCCGGACCCCTAGGGACCTGCTCTGGAGAGCGGGAGCTTGTTTCCTGGGGTGGTCCGGAGCCCTGTGTAGCCGCTTAGCTAGTTCCGTAAGCAAAACCCTACACACTCCACCACCCTGTAATGAGTGTTCTAGTACTTGGAGCCGGGTAATTAGGGGCCCGGACCTCGTTCCAGCTCAACAATTGGCTTCCTAAGTTCAACACGGCATGTCCAACCCTATATCTCAAAGGATCGAGTACAACAAAGTGACCTCACCCACTGCTGCGAAAGGTCTGGGACGATGAAGCCAGGTCCGGAAAGATCGTGCTGTTTCCTGGAGTGGTCCGGAGCCCTGTGTAGTGCCTTAACCTGGTTCCGTAACAAGCACTGAACTACCTGAACTTGCGCATCTAGAGCCCCGGACCTGGCACCAGCCCGGGACTGGTCAGGGATGAGCCCCGCGGGCCTGCTACTAAGTTGTAGCTTTGAAGTAGTACACAGGTTAAGCCCTGACTGGTGGTAGCCAGTCTCAATCCATTGAGCCTACCTACCAGGGGGTCCTAGCATCCGCTTCAGAGCCTTCATGCGAATCAAGGTCCAGCCTCAATGGTAGACAGACTCAAAACAACGAGTCTATCTCCCAGGGGGCCCGGAGCATCCGCCTTGTCGCAGATATTTGCTACCGTATAAGCAAATTTGATTCTTCTCTCTGTAGTTCTGAATGCTACACAGGGAGCAAGACGCTTGCTCGTCTTACAAACTATGCGGCACCTATGCCCAAGGAGATCCGGAGTATCTTCTACGGCTCACGTAGCAGACATGTCCAAACAACTGAACCTATCTGCCAGGGGGCCAGGGCGCCGGGGTGCTGCATACCGCAAATCAACAACAGACAAATAGCTAAGTTGAAGTTTCTTCTATTTCAAAAATTTCAACTAATACAGTGTTTGTTACATAATGCAAAAGATACAATCCCCAACTTAAGGGTCTGCAGGCTCTCGCTTGAAGTAGGCGGCGACGAAGTCAACGACCTCCCGCACGCTGTCCCGAGCGGCGGCCTCCGTCTCCGCTACAGGGCCATCGACCACGGGCGCCAGCGAGATGGCCGGGTCGTGGCTTCGGAGGCAGGTCAGGATGTGCTCCGCCACCATCCGGATCAGCTCGCGGCCCTCAGTTTCGAGCTGTCCAGCAAGGACCGGCCCCAGGCGCTGGAGCCTATCCGAAGCAGAATTCAGCACTGGGAGGGCGTTAGCTATCGAAGCTGGCGGCTCCGCCACCTGGATTGGGCTCAGTCCAAGTGGTACCAGTGCAAGGCTCGTTTCGGTCGCCTAGTCAGCAATCCACTGGGCCTCCACACGCTGGTCCTCCTGGTGCTTCCGGACCGCCTCCCGGACCGCCTCATGCACCCGGGTGTCCAGAGCCGCCTTGGCCACCTCCACCTCGCGGGACCTCTCCTCGAGCTTGGCCTCCTTCCGCTCCGCCGACTCCTTCAGCTTCTTGAGCGAGTCCAGCTGGCGGCCAAGTTCCTTCTCTATGCCGGTGACGTGGGCCTCCCGTGCATAGAGGGACTTCCGGGCCTCCTCCAGCTCCGCCTCGGCATCAGTCAGCTTGCCTGCTCTCTCCTGCAGTTGATCGCGCAATCCCTACAGGGTAGCAGAGAAGACGTCGAGCTCCTGCCTCCGGACCTCGAGGTTCTCGCTGCGAGTCTCCAGCTCGGACTGCTGAGCCGTGAGGCGAGTCTCGAGGTCGGACCGCTGAGCCGCGAAGCCAACAACCTCCAGTGTGAAATCCCTCTCCCGCTGTGCCAGGGATTTCTCTCGGTTCGACACTGCGAACTCCCGGTCAAACACCTTCTTAAGGCTGGCTCGGTAGGCCTCTTGGTCCTCCTTGAGCTTCGACCGAGCTTCCGCAGCGCGGGAGGCTTCAGCCTTCGTGTGCGCTTCTAGGTGGGTGTGCCAGTCGGAGAGGCGCTGGCACTCGCTCTCCAGAGCAGACCACTCCCGCCGGAAGGCTGCTTTGGCGGAGGAAGTTGCCTCCTCGATCGACCGTCGGACCTTAAACAGCACCTGGGGGAGGGGAGTCACATCCTCCTCCGGGAGTTGGAGCTGCAGGAGCCGCCTGCCAAAGATCACCTCCAACTCCTCCTCTGCAATAGGACCGGAGCTGGAGGTAGGGGCTTCTGCTGTGGCACTTGTCTCTGGCGCCTCCGCTACCGCCGCATCGGGTGCGGCTGCGCCCAGCACCGGCGCCTCCGCCGCCGATGCGTCGGGTGCGGCTGTGCCCAGCACCGGCGCCTCCGCCGCCGATGCGTCGGGTGCGGCTGCGCCCAGCAACGGCGCCCCCGCTGCCGCCGCGTCCGGTGCGGCTGCGCCCAGCACCAGTGCCTCCACCGCCGCCACATCGGGCGCGGCTGCGCCCAGCGCCTACGCCTCTGCCATCGCTGCGTCGAGTGCGGCAGCACCCAGCACCGGCGCTTCCGCCGCCGCCACGTCTTGTACGACTGCGTCCAGTGCCGGCGCCACCGCCGACGCTGCGTCGGGCGTGGCTGCACCCAGCACCGGCGCCCCCACCGCCGCTGTGCCTGCTGACTCCGCCACAGGTGCCCCCGCAGCCGCAGCATTGTGCGCTGCTGAGTCTGGAAATGATGCGCCTGTCAGCATCACGTCGCGCACCACTGGGCTGGCATAGGTCGCTGTACCTGAGGGTCCCGTACCCGCTGTCGACGCCGAGGCCGCGGCCGCCTGGGCACCAACCGACGAGCCGGCGATGGTAGAAGAACTGCTGGGGTGAGGAGCCCTGGTAACAAAGCGGAGAAGCCTTCAGGAAAAAAGCAGAGCACCTGGTATAAGGGAAGAGTGCAGGATAACACTAACCCAGAAGTGCCGGGTACCCAGCGTCCTCGGAGGCCCGGCCTCCGCTCCTGATGCTGCTGCTGCTCCTGCAGCTGCGATGCAGGCGCAACCCGGGCTTGCTCCTGCTCCTGCTCCTCGGAGGCTTGCGCCCGCTGCAGCTGCTCCTGCAGCTGCTGCTGCTGTTGCTGCCGGCGGGAGGAATCCCTTGGCGGCGATGGTGGTGGTGTAGTCGCCCCAGAGGACCCGCGAGGGCCCGCAGCTCGGGACCTACCCTGGCCCGCGCCCTCAGAGGTCCTCTGACGCTTCACGGTGGGCTCCGAGACCAGGGTCCCATCGCCCCGAAGTAGCCTGCGCCGGCCGGCATCCCCCGACAGCGCACCGGAGCTGCTCTGTGCCTGGCTGGAACCGGCTGTGGCGGCGCTGCTGGCCGCGGCCTGCTTCCTCTTTGTGGTGGTGCCGGACCCCGCGGTGCTCAGTGTAGCTTGATCCCCGGACGTGCTAGGGATCCGGAGCCCGCGGTTCGGGTCGCCTCCAGTCTGGCTTGGGGCCAGTCCCCCGTCGTCCAGAGTTGGCAGGGTAGCCAGCACCGCCACCCTCGCGGAATCCTCGCAGAGGGGGACGATGCTCTGAGGAAGAATCAAGTTCTCCGGGATGAAGGCGTCCCCCGTCACGTTCCGCACCAGGACCTCCAAGGCCTCCTGGGTCAGGTCGCTCCCCTCTCCGCGGTGGGTCCTGCTGCAGTCGTTGAGGCCAGTGAAGCTCCAAGCAGGGCACGACCGCTGCTTCAGGGGGGGCGATCCGGCGCTTCACGAAGTCTCCGAGTATGTGCCACGAGGTAAGGCCGCTCTCCGCCAGCGACCTGATCTTGTCCAGCATGGAGTCAAACTCCGGCTACAGCGACGGATTGGCCGTCCAGGATGCTTTGTGGGAGGCGGGTCCCACGGTTGGCAAGGCAAGGCGCTCGTTGGCGTCGGTAGTGGCGATCACCCAGTCCCTGCGCCACTCCTTCCACTTCCCGCCAGTAAGGCCGGGAATGTAGGGCGTCGGCAAGTCACTCCTCACCTGGAAGTAGTACCCCCCCACTTCATCCTTGCTCCTCCCGGACTTCACCAGAATGAAGAAGTAGCGGAAGAGGATGACGCAGGGCCGCACTCCCACGAACATCTCACACAAATGTACGAAGATGGACGTCAGGAGGAGGGAGTGGGGCGTCAGGTGCTGAAGTTGGAGGCCGAAGTCTTCCAACAGCAGCAGTAGGAACGAAGAAATCGGTAGCCCCACGCCGGTGGAAATGTGCCAGGTGAATAGCATGAATTCCCCGGCGCGGAGGTTGCCAAGGGGAACCGAGCCTGCTCGGACCCCCCAGCCGGTCTCCTGTGCACTCCACCCAAGCAGGCGGCACACCGTGTTCAACTCTTCCTCGGTCTGGAAGCGGCGGGGATGAACGAGGGATGCCATCTCTCGGTGGAGTGAGGAGCAGCCCGCGTAGGGAAGAAAGGGGCAAGGAAAGCTCGAAGGCAAAGGGGCGCAAAGGTTGGAAGGAAGAAGGCGAATGCGGGAAAGTAACCGCGGAATACGGTTCGCCCCATTATAAAGCCTGACTCAACCGGCGCACCCCGGAACCGTCGCCGGAACCCAAGCGATGCCCGCGCCTGGAGTTAACCGCCCAGTCCATGACATGGGGGCCCAGGCCCACTTGTCGGGGTGAGTGGGTAACCAACAAGGGTGCGAAAAGACGGGATCTGAACCGTCGCCCGCGCGCGCGGAGCGAGGCGGAAGCTGAGCTGACGTGCACGTATTAAGCGCTGGCGTGGCCGAGCTTTTCGGGAACTGCGCCGGTGGTAAATGATCCGTTTACCCCGGCCGCAACAATGCCGAGCGTCGCGCGTGTGACTAGGGAAACCACTGTGCGTGGAGGCCATGAGTCAGTAAGTCATTGCAATGTGATGAGGCAGCAAACAACCCGATGGATGGTCAAAGCCGGTCAAGACCCCTGCAGTAAGAAGCTTCAAGCTATTCGAAGCCAAATCGCAGTAGTGGCCCCACCTGTGGGTTCGTACCTCCCCCAAGGTGGGCCCGGGGGCCACTGTCCTGATCGAGGTACTGTCCTTCGGTTTCGGGCTCGCGGTATTGGTCCTTGCACACCTGCTCGCGGTATAGCTTGTTGACAGGTTCTCCCTCGTTCACATCGTGATCTATGGCGCACACAAACAAACACACAATAAAGAAAAAGAAATAAAGGTTTTATCGCTGAGCTCGAATCGGAAACAATTAAGATATGGGGACAGGAGTAATATTTTTGGGTGGTTCTCTAATGGTATGGCTGAAATTATGTTAGAAATGGCATGGTAAAGTTTTGGGGCAAATGAGTAATTTTTGGCGCATGAAATGATAGGCCGAAGAGGGGTTTGGTGGCTAAATAAGGATCCGGGGGCCTATTTGTAATTATTTCTAGGAGTGGCAGGACTTGAATCGAATTTTAGAAAAGGTTCGGGCTACTCTAGAAATTAGGCAGGGACCTACTCATATATATTTTATATAGTTGATGGGCTTATTCATTAAAGAAATAAGAGAGGCGCTTCTTTGTAATTATTTTTGGGATGGCAAGGTGTCGGTACCCTGTAGCAGGGATACCCACTCTTACTGCAGTAAAGTAGGACCCGCGTAGTTATCTGTAACTGCGTGGAAAGGACGGAGTAGCCAGCCTCCACGGGTCAGGCTCTTCCCTCACCAGGCCAACGGCCCCGGACCCGATCCCCGCCTGGGGATGGGTCCGGAGACGCCACGTGTCTCTATAAAAGGGAAGCTCCATGTCGACAGCCGGGGCCTCGGAACCCACGTAAGGGTCCGGGACCTCCTGCATCCGTACGGACCTCCCGCACTGCGGGAGTGGTCCGGAGCCGCCACGTGGCCCGGAGGCACGGGCTCGAGCTCGAGCCTTCCGCTAGAAGACTCGCGCGCCCACTGCATTTAATGCAGATGGACAAGGCGTGCTCTGCCGCCACGGTACGCGAGACAGCCTTTGTCAGGCCTCGCTGTGCACCGCGTATTACCAAGGTGCACAGTGCAGCTGCCTGTGCCGCGGCCGCGCAGAGCCCGCCTGCAGCATTAAATGGATACGACGGCACAGCACTTTTCCATCGTGCCGCCTACGCCGCAAGCTACACCGCCCGCTTAAGCAACGTGGCGGGCGATGCCACTAGCTACATCTGGCACTGTCCCGACAAGACAGCGCTAGGACATGGTGAATGAGGGACTCCAGGAGCAGGCAAAGGAATCCAGGGGAGAGATCTCCTTTGCCTGCGACGCCATAATATATGAACAGTACGTTATTTTATACTACTTTGTTGGGCCCACCTGTCGGGGACCCAACAGCCATGTACGCGCCTCCCTTGAGATATAAAAGGGAGGCGCTCGCTATGCACGAGGACTCTCTCCGGACACACAAGCTCTCGAGAACTCTCTCTCTCTCTCTCTCTCTCGAGGGAAGGCAATACAACACATAGTGGACGTAGGGTATTACGCTTCGGCGGCCCGAACCACTCTAAATCCTTGGTGTTCATTGTGTTCTTGAGTGAGATCGAACTAGGACTAGCTAACCCCCGAGTACACACCCTCTGGGCTTAGGCGGGTGCCTTCCGCCACCCGGCTGTGGTTTGCAACACCACGACACAAGGGCTTGATTGAAATTTTAGAAAATATCCGGGCTACTCTAAAAATGGACAGGGTCTATTTGGAATTATTTTTATATGGTGCAGGGGTTATTTCCTAAATAGGGAAACAAGGAGGGTTTATTTGAAAAAATACATAAGAGGGGAAGGGTTCTTAAAAGAATAAAAAGGAAGGGAGGGGGTATTGGGCAATTTTGCCCCCTTCTTCTTCCTCCTGCCGACCGAAGCAGGGGAGGGTGCACAGGGGGCGTGGTGGCGCTAGGGGCCAGCAGCCCTGGGGGCTTGGCGGCGCTCGGGAAGGAGGGAAAAACGGAGAGGGAGACGAGGGGAATCGATTCCCGCCCTCACCTTGCGCGGAGGCGGCCCGAGGGGGCGGGGCCACGAAGGCCAGCGGCAGCAGGCAGATGCATCTATGGCGGCGGCGCTGCAAGGCCGGAGAGGAGGCGTGCGGCGGTGGAGGGGGTTGCGGTGGTAGGGGAGTGTGATGGAGAGGCCTATTTATAGGCCGGGCGAGGTAGGGAGGAGGGGGTGCGGGTGGTGTCCTGCGGGAGGTAGCTCGGAGGCCATTAATGGTGTGGGGGCGGTCTGGACATCACGAAGTGGGGCGGTGGCGCTGAGGTGATTTCGTGCAGGGATGGATGGTGGCGCGTTGCGGGGAGGGGCGGCCTAGGGGAGGTGCGGCGCGTGGGGGGGGCGGTGGTGGCCGGCTGTGCCGAGCTCTGCTCGGCGTCGCTGTGCGGGCGGCTTTCCGGGGCGGTCGCGCAAATGGAGGAGGGGTGGGGGCCGACACTCAGCGTTGAGCTCTGCTCGGCCCCCTGGCGTGCTGCGCGTGGGAGAAGAAGGGAGAAGGAAGGAAGAAAGAGGAGGAGGGAAAAAGAAAGAAAAAAGAGAAAAAAAAGAAAAAGAAAAAGGAGAAGAAAAGGAGAGAGAGAATTAAAGAGAGAGATGCGGCAGAGGTCGCGGCGACGACCGCGGGACCAGTCGAGCACGCACGGCGGTCGGGCGACACGCAGCGGCTTCGGCGGGAAGCAACAAGCGCGGAACGAGAAAGAGCACGGAGACTGGACGGATGATTGGTACTGGTGTCGGGACGGTGGATCGCCGGGAAAGATTTCGGGACATTGGGAGTTTGGACGGAAAAAGATTTAGAAACGATTTGAGCTCAACGACGAAATGGTTTTGAAAATTATTTCTAGCGAGTGATTTATTTGGATGAATTTTTACGGATGTTACAAACCTACCCCACTTAAAATGAATCTCGTCCTCGAGATTCGACTGAGTTCTGAACAGATGGGGATATTTCTTCTTTAACGCATCTTCGCGTTTCCATGTGGCTTCTCCTACTCCGTGTCTGCTCCATTGCACTCTGCAAATCCGTACTTCTGAGTTCCTTGTTCTTTTTGTGACAGTGTCCAGAATTTTGACAGGCACTTCTTGATACCGAAGATCCTGTTGCAGATCAATCGTTTCCACTGATACTATTTCTTCTTCAGGTACCCTCAAGCATTTCCTTAGTTGCGAGACATGAAATACTGGGTGTATATCCGACATTTCCTTAGGCAGTTGAATACGGTAGGCTACCGCTCCAACTCTCTTTACTACTTGGTAGGGTCTAATATACCGAGGAGCTAATTTTCCTTGAACTTGAAACCTTCGAGTCCCTCAAATTGGGGAGACCTTAAGGTATACATAATCTCCAACTTCAAATCTTAATTCCCTTCTTCGTTTATCTGAATAACTCTTCTGGCGGGATTGAGCCGCTTTTACCTTTTCTCTAATTTCAGCCACACAGTCTTCTGCTCCTTTTATAAGGGCTGGTCCGGTTAGTGTACGCTATCCTACTTCTGACCACATCAAAGGGGTCCTGCACTTTCTTCCGTAGAGAGCCTTAAATGGCGACATGCCCAGGCTTGCCTGATAACTGTTGTTGTATGAGAACTCCGCATAGGGCAAACTCTGTTCCCAATCTTTACTATAGGTAAGGACTCATGCAATTGACATGTCCTCCATAATTTGGTTTACCCTTTCAGTCTGTCCATCCGTCTGCGGGTGATAGGCCGAACTAAAATCCAACTTTGTGCCCATGGATTTATGCAGGCTTTTCCAAAACTTAGAGATAAATTGGGTCCCTCTATCCGAAACGATTTTGCTGGGCATACCATGCAATTTTACTATATGGTCTATATAGAGTCGGGCCAACTCCACCATAATTGGTCCGTACGGGTAAGTAGTGTGCGACCTTCGTAAGTCGATCCACTATCACCCAAATAGAGTCATTTCCTTTCTGGGTCCTGGGCAAACCAACCACAAAATCCATGCCAATCTTATCCCATTTCCAAATCGGAATGGGTAATGGTTGCAATAACCCAGCCGGCTTCTGATGCTTGGCTTTGACCCTTTGGCAAATATCACAATGTGCGACAAACTGGGCGATGTCCGCCTTCATTCCATTCCACCAATATTTTTGCCTCAAATCCATATACGTCTTGGTAGCTCCGGGGTGGATGGAATATGCCGAGTTATGGGCTTCGTCCATGATAATATTTCGGAATTTCCCTTCCCTAGGCACACAAATTCTGTTCTTATACCATAAGGTTTCTTTGTTATCCACCATAAAATCCGGGCCTTATTTTCTCTCGTGTGCTTACGGAGTTTCATTAAATTCTGGTCTGAACCTTGGGCCTTTCTAATTTCTTCCTTCAAGGTAGGCTGAACACTTAACTTGCAGTGAGATCCTTGAGGAATGATGTGCATATTTAGCTGTGCCATTTCTTCCTATAAATGAGCATTCTTGGGCCTAAGTAGCTTGTGAGGTTTCCGGCTTAAGGCATCAGCTACCACATTAGCTTTGCTGGGGTGGTAATGAATCTCTACATTAGAATCCTTGACCAGTTCTAACCATCTTCTCCGTTTGAGGTTTAGATCTGGTTGGGTGAAGATATATTTCAGACTCCTATGATCCGTGTATATCTCTCACTTGTTTCCAATCAGGTAGTGCCTCCAAATCTTGAGGGCATGCACTACGGCTGCAAACTCCAAGTCATGTGTTGGGTAATTCTGCTCATGAGGCATGAGTTGGTGGGAAGCATAGGCAACCACTTTCCCATCTTGCATAAGGACACACCCTAAATCTTGTTGGGATGGATCACAATAGACTACAAAATCCTAATGAATATTCGGTAAGGTCAGCACTAGGGCGGTCGTCAGCCTTTTCTTCAATTCTTGGAAGCTCCTTTCACAGGACTCTGTCCAAACAAACTTCTTCTCCTTCTTGAGCAGCTCCGTCATGGGCCGGGCGATTTTGGAGAATCCTTCAATAAATCTCCGATAATACCCAGCTAAACCAAGAAAGCTTCTGATTTCACTAAAATTGTTTGGCTGCTGCCAATTGGAAACTGCCTCAACTTTTTTGGAGTCGACTGCTACTCCTTCTATGGTCAGAATATGACCAAGAAATGCTACTTTCTTGAGCCAAAATTCACACTTACTGAACTTGGCATATAGCTTATGTGCTCTTAGCTTTTCCAGGACCACTCAAAGGTGTTGCTCATGCTCTTCAGCACTTTTGGAGTAGATGAGTATGTCGTCAATAATGACTACGACAAACTTATCCAATTCGTCCATAAATATCTTGTTCATGAGGTTCATGAAATAAGCAGGTGCATTAGTGAGTCCAAATGACATCACAGTAAACTCAAACTGCCCATAACGGGTGACAAAAGCTGTCTTTGAGATGTCTCTTTCCTTAATCTTGAGCTGATAATATCCTGTCCTCAGATCAATCTTGGAGAAGTACTTGGCTCCTTTTAGCAAATCAAAAAGATCATCAATCCTGGAGAGGGGGTACTTATTTTTTATGGTAACCTTATTCAGTGCACGGTAATCTACACATAACCTCATACTCCCATCCTTTTTCTTGACAAATAGGACTAGGGCTCCCCACGGGGATGAACTAGGCCTGATAAAACCACTTCGTTGTAACTCTTCTAGTTGTCTTTTCAGCTCTGCTAGTTCTGAGGCTGCCATCCTATAGGGTCTCTTGGCAATAGGAGAGGTTCCGGGGATAAGTTCTATGACAAACTCTATATCTCTGTATGGTGGCATTCCGGGGAGTTCTTTCGGGAAAACATCAGGGTACTCATTCACAACTGGAACTCCTTCTAGGGATTTCCCATCCATACTGAAAACCATTGGGTCTGGTCCCCTTCCTCGAGTATGGCAGGTCACTTGCATCCATCTGAGTTGATTAGGTGTACTACCTTGTCAGCACAACCTATGAGGCCATTGTGTAGGCTTAACTAGTCCATTCCAAGGATCACGTCTATTCCCTTAGACTTAAGTACTACTAGGTCTGCTAGAAATTCTACCCCACTTAAAATGATCCTTACCCGTAAACAGCCTAGTTGACACTTGATGTCACCTCCAGGCGTCCGGTTTAATAGGGGTGTTTTTAGTAGTACCGTAGGTATTTTATGCTTATCCACGAAGCTTGATGATATGAATGAGTGTGATGCTCTAGAATCTAATAATACTGTTGCCAGAGTTGCGCTGACTAGGAACTCACCAAGTACCACTCCTTGTGCACCCTGAGCCTCCAAGGGGTTGCTGGATCCGGCGAAGGTGGGTGGCTTAGTTCTCAGGAAAGCTGTCAGCTTGTCATTCATGGTCTACTCTCGGGGTCGCTTATTGACGAGGGCATTGGCCAGGGCTTCCAGTATGAGGGTTTGATTGTTTATTGCCTGTGCCAGGTCCCCGACAGGTGGAGGTGGTGGCAGTGGCATGTCTCCTCCGTTCTGGTTCACTTCCTGTTCTCTGAGAGGGTCCTGTCCGTGCCTATTTTGCGGTCCTCCTGCGCTAGGGGCTGTAGAGTTCCAACTACGGGAGGCTCTTGAACCGTGTTGGGAAGTCATCTGTAGATTGGATAGAGTCTTTGTGAGATTGGGATTAGGATTAAGTGATGTTTAAGTTATTTAGTTAGTATTTTTTTTGAAAAGGAAGAATCCACCTCATGCCGAAGGCACACTAACTAACAATAAACACACAGACTAGCAAGCAACAAGCACAAACAACATCATTACTGCAAGGGGGGGTACAACACTGGGGCAAGGTCAAAACACATACTACACGTCTGGGTACACAACTCCAAAAGAAGGGGGGACACAACTCTAACTTCGGACCACACGGCTTCATCCCTTGATGGCCACTAGCAGTTAGGCAGATTCATTGGCTTGAGTGGGTTCTCCCCTTGGAAGAGAACACACATCCTCCAGGGGAATAAGCAGTCCTTGCTCGCCGTTCTCTAGGTCTCCATTTTCCTGGGGTTGCTCAGCGGCTTCTCCTTCAACGGCGGCAGTAGGCCCTTCAGGGTTCTCAGGGTGGGGGGGGGCTTGTGAGGTCCCATAAAGTGGTCCCCATCCTATGATGGGCGTCCCAAGTAGGACATGGGTTTCTCCAATTGACGGGACTGGCGTTCCACTTCTGGTCCATTCCTGTATACGCAGGTCCCGGGCCTGCCTGAGACTCTCTTGGGCAACCGCTTCACTACTGACCGTGGCTGCGGCCCTTGCCTCGGCATGAGCCACCCAGATTTGATGCATTCTTATCGCGAGCTCTGCTTGCTCGGCTTGATGGGTCTGCTCCCTCAGGATGCTGGCTTGCTCGTCAAAGAGCTGATCCAAGGAGGCTAAGTAAGTAGCCACTTGGTTCAGGGGGTCCTCTTCATGGCGGTGCCGTTCCAGGCTTCTCATGCGAGCCTCCCAAACTGGGGTTCTGATGGCCGAAGGAAAGATCCTCATTAGTGTTGGGCACAGATAACGGAGCGCCTTTCTGACAACCAAGGGATAGGTGTTCTGGTACCTAAACCCGGTGGTGGTCACTCGCCATGGCTGGATATCGGGATAGTGGTCACTTTTGGCGATGACCAGGACCACCCTGTAGCGGAGAGTACCATGGTGCTCGTACTCCCTGCTGTAGTACCTTGGGCATTCCGAAACACCAAGACTCTCTAGAGCATTGATCAAAAGGCTGGGGAAGCCAGGTGCGGCTTGGCAAATGCCCTGGGTCCATCCTTCCTCAGCCATCTAAAAATAAAGGTTGGGTGAACAAACTTTGCATAAATACTTGAGTACAAAGGGGATAGGTGGTCTTTATTATTATAACAGGGTGAGGTACATTTTCCATGGATACACGATTATTAGGATAGAGACTCTAATCTAGATGTGCTACTCTTCTATCATGGGGACTCTTCCTCGATTTGGATAGGGCGCTTCTTTGGTGGAAGACATTGCTCCAATATCTCATCTTCGGTCTGAGTACCCTTATCCCAATGGGTTTCTTCGGGTTCTTCTTCTAACCATCCACCTGCTCCTCTGTGAGCCATGTGGTTTTGTCAATCGGTATGGAGAGTGGCTAGGGAATTCTCGGCTTGTACGGCTCTTATTCGTTGCGACTCCATCTCTTGGATTACCCTTTCTGCCCTGCGGATTTGGTATTTCAGTTGTGCCGCCTGTTCGCGGTAGAGTTGGTCCAAGCCGGTGAGGTAGATGGATAGGTGGGAGACTGTATCTTCTAGTTCTTATTCTTCTCTTCCAAGTCCTCTCATCCGGCCAACCCATGAGCGTCCTCTTCCATCAGTGGGCGGGAAAAATCCCATAGGAATCCGCTGAAGATGATGTTTGCAAACCACATGCAGACATCGCAGGGCTTTTCGGGCGGCCTTTCGGTAGGTGTCTGGGAATCAAAAGCCAGTGGTGGAGATGAACCAGGGTTCCACGTCAGGATAGCGGGTGCTCTTTCCCACAAAGATCATTATGTCACACCGACGGGTGCCCCTGGAGTCGTACTCCCGGTAGATGTACTCCGGTGTGTCCACAACTCCGACGCGTTCCAGGCTGAGTAGCAATAATTTAGGGAGGCCAGGCTCTGCGAAGCAGATTCCATTACTCCATCCGTTGTCAGCCATCTGGAACAAGCAAGAGTCAGTGGTGAGTGTTTGTGTGGAAAAAGGATTAAGCAAGGAAAGTTCTAATGTGGAAAGGATTAGAAAAAGATCTCGATCCTAGGGGTCACGTTCTATAGCCAACTTACGGCTCTGATACCACCTGAAGCATCCCCTTATAAGAGGTGACTTAAATGAGATACAAATATCAGTCCCAGGAGGCTGATACACATTTATTACATCAGATGATGCATCATCGTACAATCCTCCGAGGAGGTGGACACTCGAGACAGACAATAATAAGAAGTAAAAGGGCTACGGTAATACACCAAAGCATGACCCACATGGGATCCAGCTCGGGCTCAGAGTATTGCGCCAGCAAAAGCATCCTGGACAGGGCCAACACCACAGGCAGAGTTGGGTGCGGACGCAACCTCTACTCAACGTCTTCAACCACGATGTCCGGATCTTCCTCTGAAGAAAACCACATATATATTTCGGGTGAGTACAAAAGTACTCAACAAGTCCAACCCCACCCACGGAGGGGGGGGGGGGTAACACAAATATGCACAGGATAAATCAAGGACAAGGCTGAGGTTTATTTGCAGCAAAGCTAGATTTAACACATGCAAGGATTTATTTTTGAAAAGGGTTTTCTAAAAGCAATTATTAAGTAACCGAGTAAATAGTGGGTTTGATCCTACACGAAGGATCCAAGTTTTAAATGCTACCGGACTCCTCATCCGCAGTAGCTCACGGCACGACTGCCGGACACCTTCCAAAAATAACTCACACCATGAAACCATCCATCCCAGAAGCTAGTTGTGTGACCAAACCGTAACTCGCCCAGTACCGTGGGCACGACTATTCGAATAGGTTTTAACTCTGCAGAGGTGTACAACTTTACCCACAAGTGGGGTACCACAGCACGATCACCTTAGTGTCGGTGCAGATACCAATAAAGCCATTACCCACCTTAGCTAGACCTGACTAGCCAACACGGACTCCACCAAGGGGCCATTGACCTATCACTGAGGTTTAACTAGGGCATAAGTCACCAAGACCTTATCCCTTCTTCTTGATCACCCGCTGCTCTCAGCTCCCCTGATGGCTATCAGATTAACTAGTGGGGTTTATGGTAAGCCATTGCCACACACAACAGTCGAGTGGTTTGCACGATAGTTGAGTTAGGCAAGATGACACATCAACTCAGTCCTTAATTGTGACAAGATGGATATCTCCCAACCTTTTTGCTCAACCACATCGGTTCGAGCCTCCAACATATAACAATCCACACAGGGAATGCCAATCATCCATCCCATCTTAACATTCTTTTCTTTAATTTCAAATATCCCATCTTTCCCTTTGTACACACTCACACATTTTCCTTTTGAAAAACTCATTGTAATCATTTTTGAAGTGTAGTAGAGTAACCAAGTCCTAAGCATATCTAGCAGTGATTAATATCTAAATAGAACGAATCATATTTAGAGATTAATCTAGGTCATGAAGGAATAATCATATCAATCAAGGGGTGGCTATCCAAAGGATTTCAGCCGTAAATCATATGCAATTTTGTAAAACAGGCCAATAGGTTGTGTTTGAAAAACTTGGTTAAATATATAGGTCAAAGGATGGAATTGGACTTGCCGTTCACAAAGTCTTCCGGGAAGTCCTGATCGAGGTACTGTCCTTTGGATTTGGACTCGCGGTATTGGTCCTCGCACACCTGCTCGCGGTACAGCTCATCGACGGGTTCTCCCTCATTCACACCGTGATCTATGGCGCACACAAACAAACACACAATAAAGAAAAAGAAATAAAGGTTTTACCGCTGAGCTCGAATCGGAAACAATTAAGATATGGGGATAGGAGTAATATTTTTAGGTGGTTCTCTAAAGACATGGCTGGAATTATGTTAGAAATGGCGTGGTAAAATTTTGGGGCAAACGGGGAATTTTTGGCGCATGAAATGATAGGCCGAAGAGGGGTTTGGGGCTAAATAAGGATCCGAGGGCCTATTTGTAATTATTTCTAGGAGTGACAGGACTTAAATAGAATTTTGGAAAAGGTTCAGGCTACTCTAGAAATTAGGCAGGGACCTACTCATAAATATTTTATATAGTGGAGGGGCTTATTCATTAAAAGAAATAAGAGAGGGGCTTTTTTGTAATTGTTTTTGGGATGGCAAGGGCTTGATTGAAATTTTAGAAAATATCCGGGCTACTCTAAAAATGGACAGGGGTCTATTTAGAATTATTTTTATATGGTGTAGGGGTTATTTCCTAAATAGGGAAACATGGAGGGTTTATTTAGAAAAAAAAGACATAAGAGGGGAAGGGTTCTTAAAAGAATAAAAAGGAAGGGAGGGTGTTTTGGGCAATTTTGCCCCCTTCTCCTTCCTCCTGCCTACCGAAGCAGGTGAGGGGGCGTAGGGGGCGGCGGCGCTAGGGGCCGGCGGCCCTGGGGGCTTGACGGCACTCTAGAACGAGGGGAAAATGGAGAGGGAGGCGCGGGGAATCGATTCCCGCCCTCACCTTGCGCGGAGGCAGCCCGAGGGGCGGGGCCACGAAGGCCGGCAGAGGCGTCTATGGTGGCGGCACTGCAAGGCCGGAGAGGAGGCGTGCGGCGGTGGAGGGGGTTGCGGCGGTCGGGGAGTGCGATGGAGAGGCCTATTTATAGGCCGGGCGAGGTAGGGAGGAGGGGGTGCGGGTGGTGGCCGTCGGGTGGTAGCTCGGCGGCCATTAATGGTGTGGGGCGGTCTAGGCGTCACAAAGCGGGGTAGTGGCGCTGAGGCGACGGCGTGCAGGGATGGACCGTGGTGCGTAGCGGGGAGGGGCGGCCTAGGGGAGGTGCGGCGCAGGGGGGCGGTGGTGGCCGGCTGTGCCGAGCTTTGCTCGGCGGCGCTGTGCAGGCGGCTTGCCGGGGCGGGCGCGAGCGCCGAGGCGGGCAAGGGGGCACGACACGCGCATAGTAGGGGACGGGGAACAGGGGCCGTCGTGCAAGTGGAGGAGGGGTGGGGCCGGCGCTCGGCGTCGAGCTCTGCTCGGTGCCCTAGCGTGCTGCGCGTGGGAGAAGAAGGGAGAAGGAAGGAAGAAAGAGGAGGAGGGAAAAAGAAAGAAAAAAGAGAAAAAAAGAAAAAGAAAAAGGCGAAGAAAAGGAGAGAGAGAGAGAGAGGAAAAGAGAGAGAGATGCGGCGGAGGTCGCGGCGACGACCGTGGGACCGGTCGAGCACGCGCGGCGGTCGGGCGACACGCACTGGCTTCGGCGGGAAGCAACGCGTGCGGAACGTGAAAGAGCACGGAGACAGGATGGATGATTTGTACTGGTGTCGGGATGGTGGATCGTCGGGAAAGATTTCGGGACATTGGGAGTTCGGACGGAAAAAGGTTTTGAAAATTATTTTTAGCGAGTGATTTATTTGGATGAATTTTTACGGATGTTACAATATATCAGGTACGGGTCTCGGCTGTGTCCTCATGCAAGATCAGTGGGTGATTGCTTATGCTTCCGGAGCCCTCAGACGGCATGAGGATAATTATGCCACTCATGACTTGGAACTGGCAGCAGTGGTCCACGCTTTGAAAATCTGGCGTCATTATCTTCTGGGTAATCCGATTCATATATACTCAGACCACAAGAGTCTCAAGTATATTTTCACCCAGAGCGAGCTAAATTTGCGCCAGAGACGGTGGTTAGAACTAATCAAGGATTATGACCTGGAAATTCATTATCACCCCGGGAAGGCCAATGTTGTTGCTGACGCACTGAGTCACAAGGCAAGGTTCAATTGTACCTCAGCAACACCTGTGCATGCAACTTTATGCCATGAAATGGAGAAGTTGAATTTGGCCATAATAGCTGAGGGTACGCTTACGAATATTACACTCACACAAACACTTCGGGATCAAATTATTGCTGCTCAGAAAAATGATGTGGGCATGGGTAAGATCAGACAACGTCTCGGTGAAAATGATCCAAGGGTTCAATGTTTTCATCAGGATAACGATGGGGTGTTATGGTTCAAGAATCGGTTAGTGGTACCTAAAGATTTGGAGCTTCGAAAGCAGATTCTTGATGAGGCTCACCTCTCTAGGTATTCTATCCATCCTGGTAGCAACAAAATGTATCAGGATTTCAGACAATGATTGTGGTGGACAAGAATGAAGCGGAAAATCGCCAAATATGTGTCCGAGTGTGACATTTGTAAAAGGGTTAAAGCGAGCCACCTGAGGTCAGCTAGTCCTCTTCAGCCACTGACTGTTCCATCAGGAAAATGGGAAGATATTAGTATGGATTTCAATGTCGGACTTCCAAAAACTGCAAAAGGATATGACTCCATTTGGGTTGTAGTGGATCGCCTCACTAAGTCTGCTCATTTTAGTCCAGTCAAGACTGGGTATAAATCCCACTAGTACGCCGAGCTGTACATTGCCCGGATTGTGAGTCTTCATGGTATTCCGAAAACCATTATATCTGATAGAGGCTCACAATTTGTTGCACGATTCTGAGAACAGATTCATGCATCTCTGGGTACTCAACTCATTCGCAGCTCTACTTATCATCCTCAAACCGATGGACAGACAGAGAGAATAAATCAGATTCTTGAAGATATGCTCAGAGCCTGTGCACTCACCTACAGCCAGAAATGGGATGCGTGTTTACCTTTAGCTGAATTCGCCTATAACAATAGTTATCAAGAGAGTATCAAAATGGATCCTTTTAAGGCCTTATATGGGCGGAGACGTAGAAATCCCTTGATTTGGTCAGAATCCAGGGAAAGGAATTTCTTTGGGCCTGACATAGTTAGGGAAGCTGAAGAACAAGTCCAGATCATACAGAAAAATTTGAAAACTGCACAATCCCACCAAAAGAGTTACGCGGACAAGAAACATCAAGCTATTTCATTCCAAGTGGGGGACCACGTTTATTTGCGGGTATCTCCAATGAAAGGGGTCCAATGGTTCGGGGTAAAAGGAAAGCTCGCACCTCGCTATGTTGAGCCTTTTCCTATCATTGAGCGATGTGGGCCGGTAGCATATTGCCTGGAATTGTCTGCCCAATTATCCGCGGTTCATAATATATTTCATGTCTCTCAACTCCGGAAGTGCCTCCGCGTTCCAATTAAGGTGGTTGACATGGAAAACTTACACTTAGAGCCTGATCTTGCTTACCCGTAGCATCCAGTGAAAATAGTTGATCACAAGACTCGGGTTACCCAGAATCAAATCAGCAACTTTTATAAGGTGCAATGGAGTAATCACTCTGAGCGAGAAGCTACATGGGAAACAGAAGAATTTGTTCAATCCAAATACCCGGAGTTGTTACAAACCTACCAAGGTACCTAACCTCCTATTTTCCACTCAATTTAGCACTTCCGTTAAATCTCGGGACGAGATTTGTTTTAGGGGGAAGGGTTCAACCATTCTGGGCCCACATCATTTAAATCACTCTCTCCCTCACCAGTTCACTCATCCTCACCACGCCAGCTCCCTCTCTCTCTCCCGAGCTCCCTTCTCCCAAACCCTCACTCCCAAATCCCTCACCCCAAATCCATTCCAAGGCTTGGGGAAGCTTCAAACAGCGTGGTGGATCCTCTTCTCCATGATTCCCTCCCAGGGGTGCAGTGGATCCAAGTTCTTCAGGGGGGAAGGCTCATTCAAGGTATTTTAGCTTGGGATGGTTCGATCTCTCGTTCTAGATGATTTTAAGTGATTTCCTCTGGTCAAACACCTTCAGTGGCATCACTGAACTAGAGCCTAGCTGGGTTTCGATTTTGGTGGGCGATTTTCGCTGTGCCCACTGGTCTGGGAAGGACAGGTCTGACCGGTCGGATGGACCGGTCTGACCGGTGTGGCGTCGGCAGAGAGGGTAGGGTTAGGGTAGTTGGTCCGAATCATTAGCAATTCTCCTCAGTTATGGGTTATTTTGTAAATATGTAATTCATATATACATTTTCTCATGTCATATGCATATGCACACGTGTAGGAGCCGCGGTGGAGGAGGTTGTGTACGAGGTGGTTGCGGAGCCACCGGAGCCGCTAGAGCAGGCCCAGCAGGAGGAGAGGCGTGAGACCCAGGCCGAAGGCCAAGTTCACCCCAGTACAGAGCATCAGCCTGAAGGCAAGCCCCGATGCATGACCTACTATTTTAAATTATGAATCACTATATATATTTATTACTTGTATATTACGATTCAGGAGTTGTTTGGAACCCTAGTTGCATGATCCCAAGGTTCCCTTGAGTTTATACTAGTATGTATAGGACGATAGTAATGCTATGCTTAATAGTTCTCGGTAGCAGTCGAGTGATTTCTTGCCACTCGCGAGATATTGGATGTTTAGAAGTCGAGTAATTTCCGGTTACTCGCGAGATATAGGATATATTTATATTCCAGTACATGAGTTATTGAATTTAATATGGAATGAATGGAAATTTGAAACCGGACGGGAAGTGATGATGATATTTAGGTATGGCAGCAGGACAGGGTTCCTGGGTGTCTTAGTCCCGTCTGTGTCGGTTAAAGACCGTACCATTGTTGGCTCTGCTGATCATGTTTGAATTATACTAACCGCATGCCGGGAGTAAGAGGTAGTCGAAACCGGTAAGCATAGTACTGCCTTGCTTCAAAAGTATAGGACTCCATCTCACCTCCTGGGGTAGTCGAGTAGTCGCGGAGAAATAGGGATGCATGTATTACTTTTGGTGGTCTCACGTTGAGTTCGGCTGACCATATGATGGTGGGGCGGTTTTGTAGTTCGAGGCGGGGAGGGGAGGGGTTAGCGCGTGGGGTCCGACGGGGCTTTTGCGTGCCGTGTTGGTTAGGTCCACCTTGCAAGGTTAAATTGAATCGATTCACCGTCAGTCGCTCTCGAATATGAGCACCTTGATCTCCGAGTCACATCGTAGAGTTATGATGGAATGATAATTATTTATGATGATGAATACATTGACTCATTATTTATTACTCCACCATGTTTGCTATAGCTGGGTTTGTGCAAATATTAAATTATGATTCATTTACAAAGAACCTGGAGATAAAATAAGGAAAATAAGGAATTACTTTAGTCGCTTCTTCTGCAAAATAAACCACCAGCCAAATGCCTTGCATGTCTAGATATGTGAGCTAAGTATACCCAATAGTCGGGTAAGTCTTGCTGAGTATTAGTTGCTCAGGATTTGTTGCCACCAAATTTATTTCAGGACACTCAGATGTCGACTTCTGCCCCTGTTGTGTCAAGTTCATCCGCCGGGACACAGAGGGCTTGGAGGTGGTGGAGCGAGACCCCTAGGTTAGAGAGTTGGCGGGTTGCACCCTTGAAGGCAGAGTGTACAACCCTCTGTTTTTGCTTTGACCGGTCAGTAGACCGGTCTGACCGGTAGGCTAGGGCAGGTCAAGCATGACCGGTCCGACCGGTTGGAAGAACCAGTCTGACCAGTTGATAGAAACTGAACCAGAGTAGTTGGTAGAATTGTAGGTTCTTTTCCATTTGGACTTGGCTACTCCATTGTAAAGTCTGTAAATTATTTAATTTATGTAAATTATGTAAGCTATTTGTGTACTTGAACTCTGTTTGTAAAACGTAATACTTCTATCGCGTGTTACTCTCGTATTTTCAAGTAATGTCGTGCTTGTACCATCTGTGCTCGTCTTCGTGTGGGACTACCGGTGTTGTTTCGATCGGCCCTTGGGTGGAGAAAGGACCGTCAAATTAAACTATTAAGCTCATACGCCTGATGTATTCAAATGATGATCATTATGCTTAATTTAGTAGTTCCTTCACACAATGTTGACCATTTCGAACTCCATTCGTGGAACTCCGATACCTGGACCTGGAGAACCAGGACGCTGCGGGTTGAGGCGCCGCAGGAGGACTTCCCGGTGGAAATTCCCAGGAACTGTGGCCGGCTTCGTCGTCATCACACATCCACTGTCATCACCATCGGAGGTGAAGGTGGGACCATGGGATGGGTCGATCTTTGGCGTGGCATCCTGCTCTGCAATGTGCTCGACCCCGAGCCCTCCTTCCACGGCGTGCCGCTCCCCTCGCCGCTAGCAGAGACGAGCTACAACAATGGGTGGGGGATGGAGTTGGGCAGCCCGGCGCAGCGCCGCGGCATTGCCTTCATCAGAAGCAAGAAATGTCTCAAATTCGTTCACTTGAAAATCACTGAGGAATGTGTCCCACAAATTGATGCTGTAACAGGGCTCACTTCCTTCAGGGTGGAGGTGGATGACTGGGTGCTCACCGCATGGAGCAACAAGGAGATGAGCAACTCCCTCAACGATTAGCGCTATATGTTTGGGAACTATTTAGAAGTATTAAATGTAGATGAATCTATTGAACCTAAATAGTTCATAATTAGCCCAAGTGGTACTACGGTAAATATTTGCTAACTATAGATTAATTAAGCCTATTAGATTCGCGAATTAGTTTTAAACTTCCGCAATTAGTTTTATAATTAACTCATGTTTAATCTTTCAATTGACATCGAAATATACGTGGCCTAAACTTTAACCCTTGCAAGTTACAATTCAATCTCATGTTTATAATTAGCTCACCCAGGCAGGGCGCGCGAGCGTGGACGGCCTGCATGCGCGCCACGGTGGAGCAGCCAGCCGAGAGGCCCGAGATGCCGTCTGGAATGGAGCACCGTGGCCTACCTGCGCGCACGTCAGCGGGTTGTTTTTTTTTTGGAACACACGTCAGCGGGTTGTTGAGTAGATTGGGTACGGGCCGTATGGCTCGCACCGCCGCCGGGAGATCAGACAAGAATGACCTCGGCTCGAGATATGTACGCCGCCACCGCCAGGCCAGAAACTGCGGCCCGATCAAAGAGTTAATTCTTTGAATACCATTAAAATTTATATTACTTCTTTCAATGCCACTAAAAATTAAGTTATCCCTTCATTGTCATCAAAATTAAAAGTTTCATCTATTCAATACCATTCCGTTAAATTCTGCTGTTATTATGACGGAAGCTGCCACAGACCCCACATGTAAGTGAAAGAGAGTACGCTTTCTTTTTGCCCCTTCTTCTTGCTGCAAGCCAGAGCGAGAGCACGCCATGTTGCGCCGCGTCTCGGCCGCAAACCCGAATAGACTAGCGTCGGGCACGGCGGCCCCAACGGCCGCGGAGGACGTGTGCCTGCCGTGGCCATTGTCGTCGCGCTCGGTCCGTGTCCATGGCCCCCATCATCGCGCGGGGAGCGCGACTCCCGGTCCGTGTCCACGGCGCCACTACTACGTACATCAAAACAAAAACAATGGCGCTGGCTTTCATCAAAACAAAAAAACAATGGCGCTGGCGCCGCACAGAACGACGTCGTCCTCCCTATGGAAACAGGAACCGCGCAGCCATAGAACAACGCCAGGTTCCTCGACCCTGACGAGTTCCGCCGGCAGGGCCACCAGCCCACCAGGTCATCTCGACTTCATCGCCGACTACTACGCCCGCATGGGCGACTACCCCGTGCACCCCACCAGTGTCCACCCCGCCTTCCTGCGCCGCCAGCTCCCCGCGGACGCGCCGTCACGGCCGGAGTTGGACGCGTTCGGCGCGGCGCTGCGGGACGTCCGCGACCTCATCCTGCCCGGCCTGACGCACTGGCAGAGCCCTCGCCAGCTGACACACTTCCCAGCGTCCAGCAGCACCGTCGCCACCCTCGGCGAGGCCCTCACGGCCGGCATCAACATCGTCCCCTTCACGTCGGCCGCCTCGCCGGCCGCCACGGAGCTCGAGATGGTCGTCGTCGACTGGCTCGGCAAGGCGCTCCACCTGCCCGAGACCCTGCTGTTCTGCGGCGGCGGTCGCACGCTTCTCGGCACCACGTGCGAGGCCATCCTCTGCGCCCTCGTCGCCGCGCGGGGCTCCAAGCTCGCCGACATTGGCACGGCGGCGCCGGCGGCCACCGTTGACGGAGCTCGAGCAGCTCGTCTTCGCCGGCGAAATCTGCGCAGTTCCCTCCATGAATTTCAAATCTCTCGCACTCGAAGCTCCTTTACCTCCCTAACTCCCTCCACGAGCCCTCAGACCCGAGCCCCGACCCCCACCTCGCTGGGAATAGAGGATTTCCCGGTCGTCGGCCTCCATTACCGTTCAAGATGCGTCCACAGTGGAACTCCATCATCCGGCCACCGTTTCCTTTGTCCAATGGCTCAAATCGACCCTAGGTGATGCAGTGAAGCTCATGCTTTCCTCGTTCTTGCACGTCCCCGTAGTTTCCACGCTCGGTTTTGGGTGCCGCCGCTATCGCCAAGCCATCGCCCGCTGCTGGCCGCCCCTGTGCCGCCCCAGGCCGCGCCGCCGCCTCCCCTGAGTGCGTTGGCCGCGGGCCTGCGCCGTACTGCCACCAGCCGCCGGCCTCGCCGCCAGTGGAGGCAGCTCGCCACGCCGCCGACCATGACCTGTCCATGGTAAATCAAGAAGGGGGTAAAAACGATGGCCTTACTCCTCCCTTTCACTTACACGTGGGGTCCGTAGCAGCTTCTGTTATGTTAACAGCATAATAGAACGGAATGGCATTGAAGAGATAAAACATTAAATTTTGATGGCAACAAAGGGATAGCTTAATTTTCAGTGGCATTGAAAGGATTGGTATAAATTTTAATGGCATTTAAGAAATTAACTCCCCATCGAAACCGGAAGCCATTTCCTTTCCTTCCCAAACAAAAAGCTGCAACATTCTTTTGTTTTTTACGAAAAAAAAAGCTGCGTTAAACCATGGAACGTGGATCGTGTCTGTTTCCGATTATCGGCTTATTGGTACTACGATAATTCCACCAAAACCAAACACTCTGCTTATTATTTCGCTTATCTTCACTTCTATGGTATGCCGCGTCATAGATTTGAACTCGAGCAGTGAAAAGAGATAAGGCTTATAATCTAAATGTGGTCGAGAGAAGCGGAAACAAACAAGATGTGTGGTGTTCACACGCCTCGCCCACTCCCCGCGCGTCCGCGCATCGGCGGAGCCATGGCTAATCTACCTAACTAGGTGAACCAACGCGCTCCGCCGCTGGTGCTATGTTCGGCAGCTCCACCTCTGTCTATGCCGCGCCGGAAGGCTGGTGTTGGGCTTCTGCCTTGCGAAACAACACTCACTGGAGCAAACGGAGCGATTATAATTAGGTGCACGAAGTGGAAACCCGCAATAGAAGCAGCAACAAAAAGGAAGGTCACCAAGAGCACCACCGGTCGCAGCTGGCGACGCACAACAGCTACGCCTGTGGGGAACGTAGGATGCAAAGGGGGAGTTAGAAGAAGACTTGGAGCAAGGGGACCAACACAGGATGCAAAGTAGTTATCTAGACAGTAAACCAGTGCCATAAATGGATAGATCTAGATCTCAGGAATCCAACAAAATTGGTTTCATATTTTTCCAACACTCCCATGATATACTATGATTTTTCTAAGTTCTAGGACATTTTCTGAAACAGAAAAAGGAAACCGAGAAAAAGGTAAAGGTAACTTTGCGCATAGCCCCCAGACTTTCCAGAAATAAACCCGCTGCTTTTTCTACACTATTCACATGAGTCTTGTGCTTTGCAAATAAACCCTCAGTATTCTTGGTCTTCTCACATGGGTCCGTAGGCTCTATGTATTTATACAGCGTCGGCAACGGGGCTCCGGTGGACTGCGGAGCACTCGGATGCCGTGGATCCGTTGGTGGGCTCGGTTTGCTTGGCTGAGCGTGAACGAAGGATGTGCGGCAAGGCAAAGACGACGGCGGCCATTGATGCTTCTTGCAAGCTCATGAGGGAGAGGCTGTGGCATTTGGGGAAGCTAGGCACGCGAGGGGATTACCACGGGCAACGTAGGAGACGGCGGGCGTGGCAGGAGGCTTCGCTCGTGGGGGGAGACAAGGGGGGGGGTCGCTTCGGCGTCGACGGCTGGGGGAGGCGCAAGAGACGGCGTGCGGCTCAAACAGCTGTGAGGTGGAGGGTGCTAGCAGACCGATGATCTAGCAGGCCGGACCCTCGAGGAACGACAGGCCATGTATCCCACGGCCGCGGACTGGGGAAAACCGGCCCAGCGACGGGGCGGCCGGCTGGCGCGGCCCACGCGCAGCGAGAGCCACGTGGGGAAACGACGAGACTGCAAGGCCAGGGCTCGGGTCGGGCGTCCTCCCTCCCTCCGTGACGTGTCGACTGGAAAGCGACCAGCTGCTCTCAGGCTTTCTCCTCCACGCCGTATAGTATAGTATCTCGGCTGACGCGCGGGACCCATCCTTGCATCCGCACACACTACCGTTGGATAGATGCAGTCCATATACTGCAGTACGCCAGCACCTGCACCGCACGTATCAGTAGTCATATAGCATCTCCAACAAATTACCTATCCCTCTTTCCAATACCAAAAAGTTGATATTTTAATGATTAGAGGTGCTCCAGTAGATTACCAATTCAATTCCTATTACCTAAAAGTTTTTGGTAATCACCAAAACACACCTTTCTTTCATCTAAATGAAGGGGATTTTCCCTCCCTCCATTATATTCTTGGTGATTGGATTTTGGTAGTCTGCTGCAGCAACCATAACCAAAAATATAAGAGTAGTTATTGGTAATAGAGAGAATATTGTTTTGGCTATGGAGTATGAGTAATCTGCTGAAGATGCTCTTAGCCCCCACACGAGGCGCCGCCGGTCGATCCTGCGACGGAACCACCAAATTAAAACTCGAAATTAAGCGTAATGGCCATCATTTGAACACATCAGGCGCATTAACTTAATGGTTTAATTTGACAGTTCTTTTTCAACTCACGGCCCGATCGAAACAACGCCGGTAGTCTTACGCGAAGGTGAGCGCAGATGGTACAAGCACGACAAATTCTTGAAAATACAAATACCAACCCATTACATAGTATGATCCACTAAGTTTTACAAACCAAGTTCAATTATACAAATAATTTACAAGTTTTACAAACCGAGTTGGAGTACATAAATAATTTACAAATCCACAATTTTTAAAACCAAGTCCAGTGGAAACCAAATTCACAACTATATATACAACCGGTCAGATCGGTATACCTGACCGGTCGAACCGGTCAGACCGGCAAACGGCACAAAAGTGACAGATTGCACATTCAGCCCTCAAATGTGCAATCCGGCTATCCTCCAGGGACTACGCATCTGGTCCATCAACTTCCCACCCCTCTGCGTCAAGGCGGATGAACTTGGCGTAGCAAGGGCAGAAATCTATATCAGTAGGTCCTGAAATAAATATGGCAACAAACCCTGAGCAACTAATACTCAGCAAGGCTTACCCGACTATGGGTATACTTAGCCCACTATCTAGACATACAAGGCATTGGCTGATAGGTTTGTTTTGCTAAAAAGCATCTAAAAGTGGATCCTTATTTGTAATATTTTAGCTCAAAATTCTATATAGCTTAACCATCCGCTAAGATTCGCCTATCTAGAGCAAACATGGTAGAGTATCAAATAACAATTCAGAGTAGTCATCCTCATATATCATTTATATTCCATCTCATTACTACGATGCGGTGCTGCGATCAAGGTGCTCATATCCGAGAGCGATTGATGGCGAATCGAACCGATTTAACCTTGCAAGGTGGACCTAACCAACACGGCACGTAATTGCCCCGTCACACCATACGAGCCAACCATTTCCCTCCCCACCTCGAACTACAGGACCGCCCCACCATCATATGGTCAGCCGAGCCCTACGAGAGACCACCAAAAGTAAAATATACATCCCCAATTCTCCGCGGCCACTCGACTGCCCCAGGAGGTGAGATGGTGTCATGTACTTTCGAAGTGAGGCAGTACTGATGATTTACACAAAATACCTTGGCCCCGACTAGCTGATCAAACAAAATATCAATCCGGGGAAGTGGATATTTATTTTTGATAGTGACAGCATTTAAGGGTCTGTAGTCCACACATAACCTGAGGGTCTGATCTTTCTTTTTAACAAAGATTGCCGGACAACCCCAAGGTGAAGTACTAGGACAGATATACCCTTTATCAAGCAACTCTTGTAATTGCTTCTTCAGCTCTGCTAATTCATTAGGTGGCATACGATAGGGTCTTCGGGAAATTGGTGTCATTTCCGGTTGCAATTCAATCGCAAACTCCACATTACGATCAGGTGGCATGCCTGGTAAATCATCAGAAAAAATATCTGGATATTTACACACCACTGGTATGTCAGCCAGACTCTTGCCCTCGGCGTGGTTCACCGTATGGGTTAATGATTCATTGTTTCTAAGATGCAAAGTCAAAGAACAGTGGATAGAAAAATTCATGTGCACAGAATGAGAAGGAGTGTCCAAAAGAACTCTCTCTTCCATCCAATTCATGCTAAGTATAATATCCACTTTTTGAGTTGGCAAAACTATAAGGTGTGTGGTAAAGATTTCTCCTTATAACTGTAAAGGTATTCGTCTGACAATTTGGTTGGTGATCAATTGGCCCCCATGTGAATGAATATTGTATGCGCTTGGCATGTTTTCTATTTCCAGCCCAAGTCTAATTGCACACTCCCTACTAATAAATGTATGAGATGCCCCAGAATCAAATAATACAGTAACGGGGTGATCGTTCACCAAAAATGTACCCGCCATCACTAGAGCTCCCTCTGGAATACCCTCAAGTGTAGTGTAGTGCACCTGTCCTGGCTTGAAATGGGCCACTTTCGGATTATGATTCTGTTGGGTAGAATTCTGATCTTGCTTAGGCGGTATCTGGCAGTCAGGTGCGAAATGCCCAACCTTCCCACAGTTGTAGCATGGAGGCATACTTGGACGTGCCCCCGGCTGCTGCACCCACATTTTCTGCACGTTCTGCTGAGGAACAGGAGGTCTGGCTACCCCCGGCATCTGTGGGTATTGAGGTGGCCTATATCCCCACTATTGTTGCGGTGGCCTATACCCCCATTGTTGTTGATATGGGGCTCGCTGTGACCCAGACTGCACAAAACAAAACCTCTGTGGGGCGCTGCCAGAAGACCTAACTGCTAGTGCCTTTCTCTTCTTATCTGCTTTGTGAGCCAAGTGGGCGTCCTCCTGAGTGATAGCCCCATTGACCAGCTCACTGAACGTGTTGAACTTGAACATTGCCAGGCGATCTTGGAGCTTGCTGCTAAGCCCCTGCCTGAAACAAGCCTGCTTTTTCTCATCATTGTCCACATGATACCCAGCGTATTGAGATAACGTGTTGAAAGCATGGGCATACTGCAATACACTGTGGTTGCCCTGCTTCAGAGCAAGGAACTCTGGAAGCTTTCTCCTTATAACCCCTGCCGGTACATGATGTGCTCTGAAAGTTTCTTTAAACTCAGCCCAAGAAAATCGAGTGCCAGCAGGGAACATAGCCACGTGATTATCCCACCACGTACGTGCGGGACCTTGAAGCTGCTGAGCTGCAAATGACGCCTTGTCATTGTCATTGTACTGGTACAAGGTGAACTTAGACTCAATGGTCTTGAGCCAGCTGTTAGCCTCCAGTGGTTCATCCGCCTTATGAAAAAGCAGTGACTGGGTACCTAAGAACTCCTGGTACCCAGAAACAGGCGGCTGATGGTGATTGTGGTTCCGATGCCACGGCGCAACACCCTGTAGTATGAACTGACGGAGGAGCGCCGTCTGCTCATCGCGCCCAGTCAACATGGCCGCAATTGCCTCAACCAAACTGGGAGACGGTGGCGGTTCTCCAAAACCATTGGGATTAGAGGGACTGCCAGTGTTCGCCATTTTGCATTTAACCATGATTATATTAGTCACATTATCTCGATTAAATAAAATAATCATGATAACAACTAATATTCAAATCATGGAAAAATGCTGAATTTAGAACAACCGTTCAAGTAATACAATGCGTGCATTCTAACTCTCAATCTCTATGTCCAACAGTCGCAAACAAAATATCAGGACCATCTATAAACGTTAATGCCCAAAGCTGATACTCAAATAGTTCAGCCATGAACAGGCGGTCTGACAGGTCCGCTCAAGCGGTCAAACCGGTCTGCATGGCTATCTGGTCTGACTGGTGATGAACGCGGTCAGACCGGTCCAACTTCGGCACAACGAGAATTAAGGGAACCGGTTTGACCGGTCATTGACACCGGTCGGACCGGTCTGCGCAGGCAGTACTGCAACAAGAACCCCGACATAAAAATTACGCCCTAGGTGAAATTTGTACAATAAGGTTTACACACCTACATCTTAGTTCAGCATACACACACCACACCATTATATTACATTGAGGTTATTCTAATCCTAATACAGTACCGGTACATCCCTGAAGCATACGCTAACTACCATACCTATGTTACACTTTTCTTGGTTAAGCGCTACAATACCTACTTAAGCCTTCCTACGTCAAGGACTACCACACCTAAGTAAGTCTTCCCAGGTCAAAGCTCCAACTACTCAACGTGACGGCTGATAGGCAAAGATGCGCTCAATCTCGATCCCCTGGGCACGCAACTCCTCCTGCAGACGTGTCGCATCCTGCTCATTCACCAGGATGGCCGTAGGCCCTACCTGAGGTGGGAATCGTGCTGACCGACGGAACTCTCTGCATCCGACAACTCCTGAGGACCAACCCCTGACTCCACACCAGACACCTGAAGTGGTGGCTCTGGTGGAGCTGCGGCCGCCTGCTGCTGAAGCTGTAACTGATGCACATCTTCCAGTGCATTCTGCAAATCGTCCTCCAAGTGCTCCACGAGGGCCTCCTGGTTTCCTACCTGCTCAGTTAACTCCTCAATCTGCTGAGCTTGCTCCGCTAGCTGCTGTGACTGCTCGATAATCTGTTGTGCCTGCTCTGCAAGCTGCTGGCTCTGTCCCAAAAGTGGCTGAGCCTGCGTCTGCTCTCGGATGTGTGCCGTCTGAAGTCCCTGTTGGTAGAGTGCGTTCTCACCCCGCAGGTTGTCACACACACCCAACATACCGGCTGCATAGCGAGTGACCTTGGCCAAAGCTGGGACGTGGCATGGAAGTGTAGTGTCCAGCAACGTGGCAATCCACTGCCTCGAGTACTCAGAAGTCTGATCTCTAACAGGAAAAGCAGCCACTGAAGAATAAGGGGCGAAGATGGGCTGCTCCTCACAAAACCGAGTGATAGCCATCGCAGCAGCGCGATCCTAGACGTCCAAGACCTCGACCCCATCCGTGTGCACCTCCCAAGAATTCGACGGAAAAAGACCAAGCCGTGCCTGAACCAACAGGCGAACCTCCCAACTAGAGATGCTCCCCACAGAGGACACACGCCCGTAGTACTGGGGCGGCTCAGTGTGGCCAAACTCCTGAAGAATCTCCCACAGCAGCACGGGAAGACCCCCATGATGAAGACAAGTGGAACACACCCACCCGTCCTCGTCAAAGCGGAAGTCCGACAAATCCGCCATCTGCAAAGAGTGATGGCAGCGGTAAACATCGATCCGACAAAAATATAGAAAAATCCTTAGGATTGCAAACTACACCCCAAAAAGCTTATTACTACAAAACTCCTAATGCAATGAATACATGATGCACATGATGCATGAGCGTCCTACATTACCCTTCCCACAAAGATTCGACATCTAACTATAATTTAACCAAGTTACTGTATAGGGCTGTTTCCGATAACTGTTCCCAGTAACTTATTCGAAGTTAGAAATTCATTTTTAATTTTGAAAACCTTGAAACTAGTCATACTCGCACCACCCCAGCGTGTTTCGGCTCTGATACCAGCTGTGACAGAACCGCCAAATTAAAAATCTAAATTAAGCGTAATGGCCATCATTTGAATACATCAGACATATTAGCTTAATGGTTTAATTTGACAGTTCTTTCTCAACCCACTGTCCGATCAAAACATGATAGTCTTACGCGAAGGTAAGTGCAGATGGTACAAGTACGACAAATACTTGAAAATACAAATACCAACCCATTACATATTATGATCCACTAAGTTTTACAAACCAAGTTCAATTATACAAATAATTTACAAGTTTTACAAACCGTGTTGGAGTACATAAATAATTTACAAATCCACAACTTTAAAACCAAGTCCAGTGAAAACGAAACCAATAGCTATCTATACAACCGGTCAGACCGATGTACCTGACCGGTCGCACCGGTCACCACCGGTCAGACCGGTCCACGAACCGGTCAGACTGTCAAACCGCACAAAAGTTACAGATTGCACATTCAGCCCTCAAATGTGCAATCCGGCTATCCTCCAGAGACTACGCATCTGGTCCATCAACTTTCCACCCCTCTGCGTCAAGGCGGATGAACTTGGCGCAGCAAGGGCAGAAATCTATATCAGTAGGTCCTGAAATAAATGTGGCCACAAACCCTGAGCAACTAATACTCAGCAAAGCTTACCCAACTATGGATATAGTTAGCCCACTATCTAGACATACAAGGCATTTGGCTGCTTGGTTTGTTTTGCTAAAAAGCATCTAAAAGTGGATCCTTATTTGTAATATTTTAGCTCAAAATTCTATATAGCTTAACCATCCGCTAAGATTGCCTATCTAGAGCAAACATGGTAGAGTATCAAATAACAATTCAGAGTAGTCATCCTCATATATCATTCATATTCCATCTCATTACTACAATGCGGTGCTGTGATCAAGGTGCTCATATCAGAGAGCGATTGATGGCGAATCGATCCGATTTAACCTTGCAAGATGGACCTAACCAACACGGCACGTAATTGACCCGTCAGACTATCCGAGCCAACCATTCCCCTCCCCTCCATGAATTACAGGACCGCCCCACCATCATATGGTCAGCCGAGCCCTACGAGAGACCACCAAAAGTAAAATTTGCATCCCCAATTCTCCACGGCCACTCGACTACCCCAGGAGGTGAGATGGAGTCTTGTACTTTCGAAGTGAGGCAGTACTAGGCTTACCGGTTTTGACTACCTCCTACTCCCGACATGCGGTTAGTACAATTCAAACTCGATCAGCAGGGCAGACAATGGTACGGTCCTCAATTGACTCAAACGGGGCTAGACACTAGGAACCCTGCCCTGTTGCCATATCCTACACCTTCTTATCATTCCCCGTCCGGTCTCACAAATTCCATTCATCACAGCTTGCTTTCAATATTAATGTACGGAAATGTAAAGACACCTTAATTCTCACGAGTGACAAGAAATCACTCGACTTCTCATAAGTTACAGGAAATCACTCAACTTCTACTGAGTCCTATTTAGCATGGCAGTGCTATCGACCTACACATACTAGTATAAGATCCAAGGAAATCTATGGGTTATGCAACTATGGTTCCAAACAATTCCTGAAACGTAATGCACAAATAATAGATATATAATATTTCATAATTTAAATTATGGGGTATGCACTGGTGCTTGCCTTCGGGCTGTTGCTCAGTGCTAGGCTCAACTAGGCCTTGGGCTAGGTTCTCACGAATCTCCTGCTGGGCTTGCTCCGACTGCTCCTGCGGCTCTGCGATCACCTCGTACACGATCTCCTCAGCTGCGGTTTCTACACGTATGCATATGACATGAGAAATGCAGATAAGATTCAAATCACTAAACTAGTTATTGCCTGAAGATAAAATAAATACTAATAATTTACACAAAATTATGCCTAAACTTGGGTTTCAGTTTGAAATCAGACTCCACCAGTCAGACCGGTTATGACCGGCCAGACCGGCGCATCACACCGGTCAGATCGGCAGAACGGGCCGAGCCCAGCCAGTGCCCGCGGCCGACGGCGCGGTGCGCCGTTCTCGCCGGCGTCAAGGCCGACCGACGGCGAGGCTGCACCTACACGATCTACGTGATGAAGAACACTTAGATCTGGGTGTTGTGCACGAGGAAACGAGGCCTGGCATGGCCAGCGGCGTGGAGGTGGTGCTGACCGACGGCGAGGCTCGGGAACGAGCACGGAAATCATGTAAACGTTGAAGAACGAGGGAAGCATGAGCATCACCGGGTCACTTACAATCGATTTGAGCTGCTGGGCGGTGAAAACGGTGGCCGGAGATGAGAGTTCGACGGCGAGGTGGATCTCGGGCGCAAGGAAGACCGGCGGCAGGAGAATCCCTGCTTCCCCTGCGAGGTGATGATTGTGGGTGTGATTGGAGGGGTGGGGAGAAAGCTAGGGAGGTAAAGAAGCTTCGGGCGCAGTGGATTTGGAATCCATGGAGGGGAGCTCGCGGATTTGGCCGAGGAACGCGAGCTGCTCAAGCTCTGTCCATGGTGGAACGGAGGAAGAAGAAGCTGAGCAAAGGAGAGAGAGAGTCAGAGCTCGAGCTGGGTTTGAGGGCCTGAACGAGGACGTCCAGGATATCGAGGAAGGTCGGAGAAAAGCCCCGTCGGCTGGCGCGTGGCGACGACCGGTGGAACTCGTCTCAGCATGGGTGACAGCATGGGCGATGGCTCGATGGCGTGCGTCCATTGGCTGCGACGTTCCTCAGCTTGCGTGCGAGCCGAGGATGGCCGGCGCGTGGCGCCCACACGTCGGCGCCGACGCGTGGCACGCCGCGATGCATGTTCTGCATGCCTGAGCCTTGACTGGTATGGCTGATTTACTAATTTTTAAGTTTTAATTATTGAATTTAAACTCCAGGTGTTATAGATCCATCCTCTGCCCGTGTGGCGCGCGCGGCGGTCGTGTCCCCGCGCCCCTACCGGCTCGCGCGAGCGAGCTAGCACCTAGCAGTACACTGTGCACAGGTTGCATGCTTTCCTGTGCCCTTCTTCGGTACGGGGCGGCGGTGCCCGCGCACTGCCCGTCAATGCAGCTAGCGGCGCGCGGCCCGGCCGGGGGCCTGCACGCTGCTGCCCGGCCGTGATCCAGGAGACGGCTCCCTAGAAATAATCGTGTGGACCGAGCGACCGGAGCGGCGGTCCGGCCGTTAGGCGGTTTCGGCCGGCCCCGTCGGTGACGCGCGCGCGCGGTCGCATCGCAGACATGGGTTGCTGCATTCGCAGGCCCTGCGGTGCACGACACCGCCCTTGCATGCCGGACACCGAGGCGCCGCTAGCTCTACTAGGTAGGGTAAATTTGCTCTAGGACACTGTACAAACACGATATTTGCCAGTAGACATCATTTAAAATGGAATTTGCTGATACACACTGCTCTTTTGCATCTATTTGACATTTAGACATTAAAAAATAAAATATTCATTTCTTAGTTGGAAGGAGAGATAAACAGGTGAAAAGTCAATTTTACCCTTATTAAAGTGGGTCCCATGATGTCTTAGCAGGCGGAGCACCAGAGACCTGCGTCGTGGCCTGGCCGTCGTCGTGGCTACTGGCTAGCAGCTAGCTGCTGTAGAGGACGACGAAGCACGGGAGCAGGGCTCTGGGTTGAACATCAGCAGCTCGACGTCGTCGTTGCCGTCGGCGCGCGGGCACCATGGAGTCGAAGGCCACCTTGTCGTCCGCGGCACCGCAGCCGACGCGCCCCGCCACGACGCGCGGCACACCAGGATGGCGTGGCGCACCGGGAGGAACGCGAACTTCCCCGCGAAGCCGTGCCGCAGGGTGCTGCACACACAGCAGTAGGGGCTCCTGCACGCGCCGCCGGTGCCCAGGGAGCAGAGCATCGTGGAGCAGTGGAAGCGCAGGCGCTTGTTCCCGTCCGCGACGCACCGCTCATTCACAACGGCGGCGCCGCCCTCGCCGCGGCGCCGGGCGGCGCGCGCGCGGACGAGGTCGCGGTACTCTTCGAAGCGGGCGGGCGCGCGCGGGTTGTGGTGGATCCTGAGGATGCGGCGGACGGCGGGGGGCCTCGGCGGCGCCGGACGCGGTGGGCTTCCACCTGGCGAGGAAGATCATGCGGATGATGGTCATGCTGGAGTCGAGGTGGGTGAACTCCGACTGGGATTACCTCATCGCCTGCTGGCGGAGCTCAAGCAGCTGCGGCCTGCCCAGCACCTCACCGCGCACCTTGTAGCCTAGGCACGGCACGACTAGGCACCGTACGCCTGGGCACGATAAGGCTTTCGTGCCGTGCCGTGCCGCCCAGCGTGCCATACCTGAGGCCCAGGCATGGCACTGAATGGTTTCGGGTCGTGCCGTGCCGCCCATTTGGCCCAAGCATGCAGAGCACGAAAATAGCAAAAACTCTTATTCAACAGTGTCTTTCATCATGAATATGAAAACATTGGCAGAAATCAACAAAATATAACTATTTGACATCTAAGTGACTAGCACAGCAACACAAATACACAATCCACAGCCACTAGCGCCAGCATTAGCACCGGCACCAGCACCAGCACCGGCACCTGCACCAGCATCAGCACCGGCACCCCCAGCAGCAACGGGAGGGGGAGGGGGCATGATTACTTCGACATTACCACGCCGACCAAAAGGCCCCTCCCGGTCCTCTTCCATACCGTCCTCATCGTCCCCCTCCAGGCCCATCATCTGCAAGTCATCGTTGATGGTGTGGCCTTCATCGTCGTCGTCCATGGCCTGGGGGACAGGCCTTCGGCGCATCACAGCTTCGCGTTGGCCGGCAAAACCAAGGGAACCGAGCTGCCGGTCAGGGTCCAAAGACCCCAGATCCAGCCCCCTCAGGTACCTCAACAGCTTTGCATCGGCCGAGCAACTGTGCAGAGGGCAAAACCGAGCATATTTAGGGGAAAGAAATTAAAAAATTGAGAAAAAGGTTAGGGTATCCGGACTTACCAGATCCGGAGCACCAAGGACGCCAGCGAGATCGAGGATGGCCGGGTCTACGAGATTTATGGAGGGATAGTCGGGTTTGGGGACAGATTTGAGTTGAGGAAGCGAGTCGACCAGTGAAGATGCAAAAGTAGGGAGGAAAACAAAGAGAAGAGGGCGAGCGGGATAGAGTGGACGGCCAAACGGACGACCAGCTTCTGGTGGCGTAGGGCAACGACGGCGAGCCGGCGACCGGAGTTGGTGAAGAGGGTCAGATCGAGATGGGAGAGAGGCGGCGGGGCGAGAACGAGACGGGAGGGGAGCGGAGGGGTCAAGGCTCGATCTAGGGTTAGGCGAGGGGAGCGGAGGGGGCGAATAGAGGCCGGGGGCCGTGGCCGGCGCCTTATATCCCGCTCCCCTTCCAACGGCTGGGCTGGGCCGGCAGCAGGCCTCCAACGGCTCTTTGCCTGGCCTGGCCTGGGGAGCGGGCCGTGGGCTGTGCCGGGTCACCGTGCCGCCCGTCGGGCCGATCGGGCTGGTGTTTTTGGGCCATGCCTAGACGCGTCTAGCGGGCCGGCATTGAGGCCCAGGCACGGCCCGGCTATTAGGCCCATGCCGCCCGGAGCCCAATAATCACCGGGCCCGAGCCAATGTCAGGCCAGGCTAAATTGGGCCGGACCTCGGGCCCCCATGGGCATCGGGCCAAATGGCCAACTATACCGACACTGAAGGCTGAGGCGGCAGGGACCGCGCGAGCGGCTAAGACATGGGATCCACTTTAATAAGGGTAAAATCGACTTTTCACATCTTTAACTCTCCTCCCAACTAAGAAATGAATATTTTAATTCTGTTAATGTCTATGGGCAAATAGATGCAAAAGAGCCGTGTGTATCAGCAAATTCCATTTTGAATGATGTCCAACGGCAAATATCGTGTTTGTACAGTGTCCTAGCGCAAATTCACCCAGCTAGCTAGCACTCGGACAGACCCGGCGCGCTGGATGTCGTCAGTCTTGATGATGACTCGCCGCTCCCGCGTAGGGACCGCTCCCGCGTAGGGATGAAAACGGACGGGAATGGGTGGGAAAATCCGTCAACTGTTTCCGTTTCCGTATTTTTTTTACGGGAAACGGGAGCGGGAGCGGAATAGACGGAAAAGGGATATACGGGTTACGGAAACGGACACGGACGGGAACCGAAAAATTTACCAGAATGTATTATTATATAATCACCATTCACCTTGCATGAATATAACACTATACACTCTTTTACACGAGCTATTTTGTAAAAATATGATCAATGTTTAATGTTTCTTATGATTAAACTGTGAAGTACACCGATTGATGTTGAGGAACAAGAAAGGATATATGATGTGTTTTTAATTTTTTTTTTGGATTTTATAAATACGGGACTAATACGGGATCATTCCGCTTAGAAACGGGATCCCACAAATACGGATGGGATATATCCCTTCCCGCTTTCCATTCCATTTCTATATTTTTCTGTAAATATGAAAACAGGCGAGATAAATATAAAAAAACACGTGGGGCGGGACGGGATTTTTTTTTTGTCCATTTTGATCCTTACTCGCGTGCCCGCGTGTCCAAGCGAGCCCCGCCGGGTTCCGTTCAGAAAACGACACCAGCCCGCCAAGAGGCAGGTACGATATGTACGTATGCGCACGTACTTACGGGTAGGCCGCGGCTGCATATAGTACGACGACCTGTATATATTGTATATGCCCAACGGTCGACAAGGTCCCCTCCCCCAACGGCCGTTGGGAGGTCAATTCAGAAAACGGCAGCAGCTCCAGAATAAGATGCATCGTATCGTTGCCAAGCCCCCCCCCCCCCCCCCCCCCCCCCCCGATTCTGTGAATAAAAAACTCTTAGGGGGAGGAAATGGCCCTAATGTTTTTTCATTAAAAGGAGGCCACACCGGCTTACCCGGGCAGAAAAAACTCCCGAACCCTGGCCCATGCCCGAGAGGGCCAAGCCTCGCGGCGAGCACAGCGAGGGTTTTTTTTACCCCAACAGCCAGAAATTCGCTTCTGATGAGAATCGAACTCAGGACCTGTTGGGGCGCGACGCTATCGGACCGGGCTAGCCAACTGGCCGCCCAGCCTTTCGCAAGAGATCCTTGCTGTGAATAATAATACAGTACAGATCCTTGCTTCTCATACCTTCATCAGGGCTCTTTTTTTTTTACTGACCTGGTTGATGATCATGTAATGTAAGCTGGTTAGCCTTCTATGCAGCTAGCGTCGCTCACCACGCTGTGGATGCTGACGACGCTAGCTAGATAGCTGCAACAGGGGAGGTATACTAGGAAACTACGTGCAGAGAACACGTTGGCTTCGCGACACTCTATATATATATATATATATATATATATATATATATATATATATATATATATATATATATATATATATATATATATATATATATATATAAGACTGTTAGTACTAAAGAAAATATAAATATTCGGTGCAGAATAAATAGTTCTGAAGAACATATTTGGCATACTTCTCACGGTTAGATAAATTTAATAGTTGCTTTAATTCATAACATGGGGTAAAAGACAAGACGATTTAGAATTAAAATTTAAAAGATTGCAGAAAGAACATAAGCATTTAGAAGAGCAATATTTAGTAACAAATAAAAAATTAGAATTAGCTTTGCAAGCATTAGAAGAAAGCAAAATATTTCTTGGAAAGATTAGTCAAAATAGTGATTACATTAAAAAAGATATATCTTATCTGTTCAATAAATTAGAAAGTAGTAATATTGCTGAGCATAGTAAGGAAATTATGTTGTCATCTTCTGGAATAATAGAAGTTCCTAGATCATTAAATTCTGACAAATGGAAGTATCTGAAAGCCTCACAAGAAGAGACAAGTCTCTCCAACTGGTCCAAAAAGATACTAGGCCTTTAAGTCTAATGGACAAATTAAAAGGAGGATGTGACAATATTGAATCTTTAGAGGAAATGATAGATATCAGAAGGATACTTTAAGGAAAATAAGACCTCAGCAAATATATTAAATGGGTTGGTTTGAAAATAAAAGTGGATTATACAGTATATCTAGAGAAGTTGAATTAAGTGTATTGACGGAACCTGTTCAGTTAAGAATTATTAGTAAGCAAATTGAGAATGGATTAAAGTATACTGGTACAAATACATACACCAAAGAATGTATATCCCAGTACGGGGAACAAGACGGAAACGAGCAGCAAAAAATCGAAAATTCAAAATCTCAAGTTACTATTCATGGCACTATTCAAATTCAGTTGACATTATTCAAATTCGTGGCACTATTCAAAATATCAGGTACTATTGAAATTCCGAATATGAATAGTGCGCGAGCACTCACCAGAGAGTGGCTCAGGCACCCAAGCTCTACACTATTCGACGAAAGCGAATTGCGTGGGTGGTGGATACGAGTGCGTGATTATTATGCGGGTGATTAGCAGGGTAAAATTTCGAGGCTATTGAGGCAGCAGCTATTGGGTGATAGCGACGTATGCGGATAGTGCGTGATTAGTGATTATGCAAGGTAAGGGTATGCGTGGTTCTCAGGATCTTGGCAGGTTGGCGAAACCAAAAATTCAGCCGGTGGAGTGTCTTATGCTTATGTCAGTCCTACTCAGTCCTCACCGCATGCATCGCTAGCTTGCTTCAGAATCAGGCCTACCCGGTCTTCTCCTGAACTAACCTCGGCCACGCACACACAGGACTCAGGCTCTACCATCTCCCGAGGCAGTTCCACCCAAAGGGAACACTTCTCTGCGGACACAGGCTCTCTCAGACGCATCTCCATGGGCTAAACGAGAGCAACTCAACGTAGAGGTTTCTCCTCTAGGGTCCCTAGCGTAGAGACATCACCCCGTATGAACGAGCTCAAAGGAAAGCAAGGAAATTCACAGGAAAGCTTAATCCATTTCCACAGAGCAAACTTATATATGGCTTTCCCTTTCGGGAAACCCCAAGCACTTACACAACCTTAGGTAGATTACATTACAGGCGAAGGGCGATTACAACAGCTCCCTTATTTCTATATTACAATGGGAGTGGAATGGTACTAATTAGGTGGAGTGGTGGTGGATGCGCTCTGAGTATTCTTGGTCGGTGTCTTCTCTCCTCTTCTTGGTCCTGCGATGAATGCGTGCGTCTGGCTTCCCCTTTTATAGATGGGAGGAGCCTTCGAGCTTAAGAAAGCGCCTGGACACCCAGCGTCTTCAATTACTCTTCTTTACTGTTGCCTGGATAGCTGGACGGCGATGCTGGCTTCAATAATTGTCCTGGCTATAGTAGAACTCACTGTTCAAATGACTGTTTATTCCTTTTGCCTTGTCCATTTCTGCACAACTTTCTTCACGTGATATTTCCTGGAGATATTCGGGGTATTGTCTTCCACGCCCGAATGATTGATGTCGCAGACATCAAGCAAACACTCTGGCATGCTTATCCCACGCCGAAATTGTTGATAACACCTTATCAACATTCTGGAAGCATTAATATTAGTCTTGGTGATATTCTTCTTGTAATATTTCTTCCTCTTCATTATCAACATCTTTTGGCTACCATATTTCATACCATGCCAATAATTCTCGATATTCTTTTCTTAGTTCACATTCTGTACCATAATTAGGCTTTATCAGCCTTCCCACTTCTCTTTGTATGATACTATTTTTACCATAATATTCTCGTAGGAATATTTTTGTTATATTATTTTGATACATCATATAATATTCCGGATCAAATTTTGTATTTCCTTCTATTTCTATTGCTTCAGTAAAGATCCTCCACTTGTCATGATTTGCATTATTGGCGAATAACTCTTCATAATTCTGCCATGTATCAGAGGACCAAGTAGTAAGAAATTTATATGATCCTTTTGTAATATAAATATCATGGCTGGCTGATCTTATTGGTTGTGTAAATTTTGGTGGATTAGAGCAAAATCTAATTCTATATCTTTCTTGGACACAAGCTAATTTTTTAGCTGCTTCTTTAATAGCCATTCCAAGGTCTGATTGACATATTTCTCCAAGTGTTACATATATATCAAGAGCTAAACCATGGTCTATAATAGTTTGTAAAGAGATATCATCACCAGTATTTCTTTGTATACTTCTGAAATATTTTAAATTTATATCAGCCTTGAATGTTATAAATTTATGACGAGGCTTGACAATTAATTTATCATCAATATTTAGTAAAGGAAAGATATTTGCCTTGGCAATTATTCCCAGTTGCCTTTCTTTTCCTTGATATAATTTTATAAAATAATTTTGTATATCAAGAAAGGTTTTGTATTGTCTTTCAGCATATTTGCTCCATATTAGATCTATAATATCCTGCGTAAAACATGACAGGACTTGCACAGTCTTAAAACTTATTCTAGAAACTAGAAACTCTTGTGGAGTTTTGTCTAAATATTTATTCTCCTTATCTTTCTCTAAACAAACTCCTTCTACTAGTTTTATTTTATTTTCTACTTTCTCATTATTTTTCTGTTCTAGACATGCCTTACAGGCTTGTCTTAAACAGAGACTACATGTTGCTCTTTCTCCTGGGCCTTGGTAATATATGCAATATACACATTTTATACTAGACTCACCTTCTTTATAATCTCATTTATGTTTGCTAATTACTTGATCCATCATTTCTATTTTTAGTCCAACTAGCTCATCAATTAAATCTAATTCTTCCTCACTTGATTCATTTTTTTCATCATATTCTACTTCATCTGTCTCTATTATAGAATATATTGACTCATCGTCCATTATATCATCATCACAAACTAGAATATTCTCATTCACACTATCTATTATTAACACCTTTTCATGTTCTTCATGCTTACTAGAATACCTTTTCTTATCTTTATTAGGGCAAGTTTTACTTAAATGATCTGGTGAGTTGCATATAAAACACCTACATGTGCTATCATAATTCTTTCTAGGATTATATCTTCGTATCTTTCTTTTATGGAGGAAAGGAGCTCTATTATTTGATCTCCTCAGAAAATATCTCTTCTTTATTTTTACCTTTCCCTTCTTATAATTCTTTGGATATCTTTTATTTCTAGATTTCTCTTCTCCATATGTCAAAGGTATTTGAACTATCTTATTGTAAAAATTATAATCTGATTGCTTCATCGACCTTTAAGCTTGTATATTCGTGCATATCTTTCTAAGCTGCTTAAAAACAAATGTTATAGCTTGAGAACTATTATATTCTTTTCATTCCTTTTTATATTCTTCAAATATCATGGATCCTAAAGGGTCTGGAAACTTATTAAAATATATTTCAATAATTCTTTTATTATATCCTTGCTTAGCAGTCGTAGCATTATACAAATAGTGCTGAGAGAATTCTTTTATTCCTTTCCATTTTGTTAACGTTTGCTTTTCTATTTCTTTTAATCTTTCATTTTATACTGTAGTATATCCTAATTCAGGGTCTTGTCCTATGACAATGCTTGAAATAATATTTGCAAAATTATATGGATTACTACCAGCTCTTTTTAATTCTTCATAATAATTAGGAAAGGCTTCTATCCATTGTTCCCATAAAACCTTAGCTAATTCTTCTAAAAATCTTTCTAAATATGTAAGCATATCTTCCACTTTATTTCCAATATTATGCTGATTTTGTATGTATTTTTGCACTATTAATCCTTTCCATATACTGATTATATTAGGCCAGTCTATAGGATCATGTGCTGCTAAGTTTAATATAGCACCATCACTTCTGTAATTTTGAAATTGAACTGTCTTTTCAAATTGCCTTCTTTTTGAACCCATATATTTATATTGACTAGGTATATAACTATATGCAGGTTCTTCCTTTTCTGGTGGCCAAGTTTCTGACATTCTAGAAGGTCTTTTTTTTTCTCCTTCAGTTTTTATTTCTGGACCTCGTCTTCTTTTAGATGAACTAGAGTCAAGGTCCATTGCTTCTATATCATTATCTTTGTCTTGTAAAGACATATGTATTTCTAAATCTTTGCTATATGACTCATTTATATCTTCATCCTTTTCCTCATAGCTTTCTAATAAATACTTATTATTAATTTCCCACTGTTCCTCTTCACTAGTAATATCGTCTTCTGTATTCTCTATCTTTACTTTGTTTTCTTTTTGCAACTTTAATTCTTTATTATCTAAATTATCTTGTAGTTTCAACTCATTTTTATTTTGTTTTATTGGTGTATAAGCCTTTCTACTATTTAACTCTCTTTCTTTTTTAATTTTGTTAAGCCTATAAATTTCTCGTCTAAAGTAAATTTCATTTTCTCTTATAGCAGACCATTCACATAACATAGAAGTATTATATTCATCAGGAATTTTATTTAGTTTTTGCTCATAATGCTTATTTCATTTTCTAAAGCTTCCATTTTAAACACAACTGAGATATTCGGCTAATCTTTATATTCTAAAATATATCACGAATTCTCTTAAATTCAAATTTTAATAACCAGGCTCCTCCATCTATAAAAGGAGAAGCCAGATGCAGCACACAGCACGGCGCGCAGAACCGAAAGCCACCGAAGACATCCGCCACTCCACTCCACTTAATTAGTAGCCATCTCACTTCCATTGTAATATAGAAATAAGGGAGAAGCTGTGATCGTCAGTTGTTTGTAAGGTAACCTACCTAGCGTGTGTAAGTGCATGGGTTTCCCGAAAGGGAAAGCCGTATGTAAGTTTGTTCTGTGGAAATGGATTAAGCTTTTCTGTGAATGTCCCTGCTTTCCTTTGAGCTCGTTCATACGGGTGATGTCTCTACGCTAGGGACCCTAGAGGAGAAACCTCTGCATTGAGTTGCTCTCGTTTAGCCCATGGAGAGGCGTCTGAGAGAGCCTGTATCCGCAGAGAAGTGTTCCCTTCGGGTGGAACTGCCTGGGGAGACGGTAGAGCCTGAGTCCTTTGTGCGCGTGGCCGGGGTTAGCTTGGGAGAAGACCGGGTAGGCCTGGTTCTGAAGCGAGCTAGCGATGCATGCGGTGAGTACCGAGTAGGACTGACACAAGCATAAGACACTCCACCGACTGAATTTTTGGTCTCGCCAACCTGCCAAGATCATGAGAAGCACGTATACCCATACTCTGCATATTCACTAATCACGCACATAATAATCACGCACTCATATCCACCACCCACGCAAGTCGCTTTCGTCGAATAGTGTAGAGCTTGGGTGCCTGAGCCACTCTCTGGTGAGTGCTCGCGCAATATTTATATTCGGAATTTGAATAGTGCTGTGAATAGTAACTCGAGATTTTGAATTTGCAGTTTAAATTTTCGATTTTTTTTCCGCTCGTTTCCGTCTTGTTCCGCCGTACTATATATATATATATATATATATATATATATATATATATATATATATATATATATATATATATATATATATATATATATATATATATATATATGAATTTAAGGGAATTGCAATACTCTGTCAAAATTGAAAAGCTACATTATTTAAATTTAGAAGTCAATACCGGAAAGACTGTTAGTACTAAAGAAAATATAAATATTAGGTACAGAATAAATAGTTCTGAAGAGCATACTTGGCATACCTCTCACGGTCAGATAAATTTAATAGTTAATTTAATTCATAACTTTTACATAACTTGGGGTAAAAGACAAGACGATTTAGAATTAAAATTTGAAAGATTACAGAAAGAACATAAGCATCTAGAAGAGCAATATTTAGTAGCAAATAAAAAATTAGAATTAGCTTTGCAAGCATCGGAAGAGAGCAAAACATTTCTGGGAAAGATTAGTCAAAATAGTGATTATATTAAAAGGGATATATCTTATTTATTCAATAAACTAGAAAGTACTAATATTGCTGAGTATAGTAAAGAAATTGTGTTGTCATCATCTGGAATACTAGAGGTTACTAGATCATTAAATTCGGATAAATGGAAGTATCTGACAGCCTCACTAGAGGAGACCAGTGTCTCCAGATAGTGCAAAAAGATACTAGGCCTTTAAGCCTAATGGATAAATTAAAAGGAGGATGTGATGAAATTGAAACTTTAGAAGAAATGATAGATGTCGAAAGTGATCTTGAAAGATACCAGAAGGACACTTTAAGGAAAATAAGACCTCAACAATTATATCAAATGGGTTGGTTTGAGTATAAAAGTGGATTATATAGAATATATAGAGAAGTTGAATTAAGTGTTTTAACAGAACCTGTTTAGTTAAGAATTGTTAGTAAGCAAATTGAGAAAAGATTGAAATATACTGGATATAAATACATACATCAAGGAATGTATATTATATGAATTAAAGGAATGACAAGGAAGAAATTAGGAACAAAAGTTTTAATCACCCTATTAGATAAAAGATGGGAATCAGCACACAAAGCATCATTAGGATTCTTAGAAGGAGACATGAATGAAAATATGCTAATAACATATATAGCTCTAGATTTAATAATGCCAATAAAAGAATTTATAGACAAAATGGTATTTGCTTTTCAGACCAAAGGTTACGAAGACTTTAAAGGTACCAATTTATTAGTAAGCATAGAATTTATTGGAAGATTAACCAATAGAAGTGGAACTCGATATAAAGTAAATGTGAATAATGTAATAGAAAGTATGCAATCCAAAGGAATAAATTTTAGGAGTCCTCTTAAAATCAGCTCTGAAGAAAGAGCAGGAGAAGAATGGAATATTGCTGCTTTAATAGAACCAAAGATTTTAAAACAGCCTGAAGATTACATAAGCTATGAAAATAGAAAGGGGCAAACTTGTATTAGGTTTGTAGATTATAAAGAAAAAAGTCTGGATGATTTAGAAGCATCTAGTTCTGAATCAAATGTAGAAGAAAATAGAAGACATAGTGTATGTGAATTTATGGAAAAATTAGACATTGATAATGAAATAAAACATTATGAGCAAAAGCTAAGTAAAATTCCTGATGAATATAATACTTCTATGTTATGTGAATGGTCTGCTATAAGAGAAAAAGAAATTTACTTTAGACGAGAAATTTATAGGCTTAACAAAATTAAAAAAGAAAGAGAGCTAAATGATAAGAAATATAAAGCGTCAGTTGTTACAAAGAAGTGGGAAAATGAGTCAAACCCAAAAGATACGCAGAGTCATAAAGCTAAAAGGGATCCAGACACTTATAAAGATAATGTTATAAAGTTGCAAAAGGAAAATGAAGTAAAGATAGAGAATACAGAAGAGGATATGATTAGTGAAGAGGAACAGTGGGAAATTAATAATAAGTATTTATTAGAAAGTTATGAGGAAAAGGATGAAGATATAACTGAGTCATATAGCAAAGATTTAGAAATACATATGTCTTTACAAGACAAAGATAATGCTATAGAAGCAATGGATCTTGACGCTAGTTCATCTAAAAGAAGACGAGGTCCGGAAATAAAAACTGAAGAAGAAAAAGAAAGACCTTCTAGAATGTCAGGAACTTGGCCACCAGAAAAGGAAGAACCTGCATATAGCTATATACCAGGACAATATAAATATATGAGTTCAAAAGGAAGACAATTTGAAAAGACAGTTCAATTTCAAAATTATAGAAGTGATGGTGCTATATTAAATTTAGCAGCACATGACCCTATAGATTGGCCGAATATAATCAGTATATGGAAAGGATTGATAGTGCAAAAATACATACAAACCAGCATAATATTGGAAATAGAGTAGAAGATATGCTTACATATTTAGAAACATTTTTAGGAGAATCAGCTAAGGTTTTATGGGAACAATGGATAGAAGCCTTTCCTAATTACTATGAAGAGTTAAAAAGAGCTGTTAGTAATCCATATAATTTTGCAAATATTATTTCAAGCATTGTTATAGGAGAAGATCCTGAATTAGGATATACTACTTTGCAAAATGAAAGATTAAAAGAAATAGAAAAGCTAACTTTAACAAACTGGAAAGGAATAAAAGAGTTCTCTCAACATTATTTGTATAATGCTACAACTGCTAAGCAAGGATATAATAAATGAATCGTAGAAAGATACTTTAATAAGTTGCCAGACCCTTTAGGGTCCATGATATTCGAAGAATATAAAAAAGAATGCAAGGAATATAATATTTATCAAGCTATAACATTTGTTTTTAAGCAGCTTAGAAAGTTATGCACAAATATACAAGCCCAAAGGTCAATGAAACAATCAGATTATAATTTTTGCAACAAGATAGTTCAAATACCATTGACATATGGAGAAGAGAGATCTAGAAATAAAAGATATCCAAGGAATTACAAGAAGGGAAATGTAAAAACAAAGAAGAGATATTTTCTGAGGAGATCAGATAATAGAGCTCCTTTCCTTCATAAAAGAAATGTACGAAGATATAATCCCAGAAAGAATTATGATAGCACATGTAGGTGTTTTATATGCAACTCACCAGATCATTTAAGTAAAACTTGCCCTAATAAAGATAAGAAAAGGTATTCTAGTAAGCAAGAAGAACAAGAAAAGATGTTAATAATAGATAGTGTGAATGAGAATATCTTAGTTTGTGATGATGATATAATGGACGATGAGTCAATATATTCTATAATAGAGACAGATGAAGTAGAATATGATGAAGAAAATGAATCAAGTGGAGAAGAATTAGATTTAATTGATGAATTAGCTGGTCTAAAAATAGAAATGATGGATCAAGTAATTTGCAATCATGAATGTGATTATAAAGAAGGTAAGTCTAGCATAAAATGTGTATATTGCATATATTATCAAGACCCAGGAGAAAGAGCAACATGTAGTCTTTGTTTAAGACAAGCCTGTATGGCATGTCTAGAGCAGAAAAATAATGAGAAAGTGGAAAATAAGTTAGAATTAGTAGAAGAAGTTAGTTTAGAGAAAGATAAGAAGGAGTACAAATATTTAGACAATACTCCACAAGAGTTTTTAGTTCCTAGAATAAGTTTTAAGACTGAGCAAGTCCTGTCATGTTTCACGCAGGATATTATAAATCTAATATGGAGGAAATATGCTGAAAGACAATACAAAACCTTTCTTGATATACAAAATTATTTTATAAGATTATATCAAGGAAAAGAAAGGCAACTAGGAATAATTGCCAAAGCAAATATCTTTCCTTTACTCCATATTGATGATAAATTAATTGTCAAGCCTCGTCATAAATTTATAATATTCAAGGCTGATATAAATTTAAAATATTTCAGAAGTATACAAAGAAATACTGGTAATGATATCTCTTTACAAACTATTATAGACCATGGTTTAGCTCATGATATATATGGAACACTTGGAGAAATATGTCAATCAGACCTTGGAATTGCTATTAAAGAAGCAGCTAAAAAATTAGCCTGTGTCCAAGGAAGATATAGAATTAGATTTTGCTCTAATCCACCAAAATTTACACAACCTATAAGACCTGCAAGCCATGATATTTATATTACAAAATGATCATATAAATTTCCTACTACTTGGTCTTCTGATATATGGCAGAATTATGAAGAGTTATTCGCCAATAATGCAAATCATGACAAGTGGAGGATATTTACTGAAGCAAGAGAAATAGAAGGAAATACAAAATTTGATCCTGAATATTATATGATGTATCAAAATAAGATAATAAAAATATTCCTACGAGAATATTATGGCAAAAATAGTATCATACAAAGAGAAGTGGGAAGACTGATAAAGCCTAATTATGGTACAGAATGTGAACTAAGAAAAGAATATCGAGAATTGTTGTCATGGTATGAAATATGGCAGCCAGAAGATGCTGATACTGAAGTAGAAGAAATATTACAAGAAGAATATCAGCAAGATTAATATTCATGTTTCTAGAATGTTGATAAGGAGTTAAACATGCCAGAGTGTTGCTTGATGTCTGCGACATCAATCATTCGGGCGTGGAAGACTATACACACCGAATATATTCTCGAATATATCCAGAGAATATCCAGAGAATTCTCAAACAGTAATTTCAACAGTGAGTTCTACTATATCCAGGACAATTATTGAAGCCAGTGTTATCGTCCAGCTGTCCAGGCAACAGTAAAGGAGGATAATTGAAGACGCCGGGTGTCCAGCGCTTTCTTAAGCCTGAAGGCTCCTCCCGTCTATAAAAGGAGAAGCCAGACGCGCGCATTCATCACGGAAAAACCACAACGACGGACAACGAGCCAGACGAAGAACTCAGAGCGCATCCACCACCACTCCACCTAATTAGTAGCCATCTCACTCCCATTGTAATATAGAAATAAGGGAGCTGCTGTAGCCGCCCTTCGTCTGTAAGGTAATCCACGGTTGTGTAAGTGCTTGGGGCTTCCCGAAAGGGAAAGCCGTATGTAAGTTTGCTCTGTGGAAATGGATTAAGCTTTCCTGTGAATTTCCCTGCTTTCCTTTGAGCTCATGCATACGGGGTGATGTCTCTACGCTAGGGACCCTAGAGGAGAAACCTCTGCGTTGAGTTGCTCTCGTTTAGCCCATGGAGAGGCGTCTGAGAAAGCCTGTGTCCGTAGAGAAGTGTTCCCTTCGGGTGGAACTGCCTGGGGAGACGGTAGGGCCTGAGTCCTGTGTACGCGTGGCCGGGGTTAGTTCGGGAGAAGACCGGGTAGGCCTGGTTCTGAAGCAAGCTAGCGATGCATGCGGTGAGTACCGAGTAGGATTTACACAAGCATAAGACACTCCACCGGCTGAAATTTTGGTTTCGCCAACCTGCCAAGATCCTGAGAAGCACGCATTACCATACTCTACATATTCACTAATCACGCGCAAATAATCACGCACTCGTTCACCATCCACAAGAGGTCGCTATCGTTCAATAGTCAGTGCCTGAATATTAGCTGTGAAATATTACTCTGCTAATTACCCGCATAATAATCACGCACTCATATCCACCACCCACACAAGTCGCTATCGTAGAATAGTGTAGAATTTTGGTCCCTGAGCCACTCTCTGGTGAGTGCTCGTGCACTGTTTATTTTCTTAATTAAGAGTTAAGCGCATACTTAGCCAATTTATATTGCCAGAATACTGCTGCGAATAGTAGCGTGAAAGCGACGCTCTGCTCGCTGAGTTGCTAAATACTCCCTAATTATTTACAAGAATAGTGCATAAAGAGGAGACCTCCTGAAGTGGTTCATCCACCTTGTGAGTGGGATTCTCCTATTCATATTCTGAATTTGAATAGTACCTGATATTTTGAATAGTGCCACGAATTTGAATAGTAACTGCTGAATTTGAATAGTGTTGTGAATAGTAACTCGTGATTTTGAATGTGAATTTCGAATTCCCGGTTCTTTTTGCGTTGCTGTACAAGTTTGCCCCTTTCTATTTTCATAGCTTATGTAATCTTCAGGTTGTTTTAAAGTCTTTGGTTCTATTAAAGCAGCAATATTCCATTCTTCTCCTGCTCTTTCTTCAGAGCTGACTTTAAGAGGACTCCTAAAATTTATTCCTTTGGATTGCATACTTTCTATTACATTATTCACATTTACTTTATATCGAGTTCCACTTCTATTGGTTAATCTTCCATTGAATTCTATGCTTACTAATAAATTGGTACCTTTAAAGTCTTCATAACCTTTGGTCTGAAAAGCAAATACCATTTTATCTATAAATTCTTTTATTGGCATTATTAAATCTGGAGCTATATATGTTATTAGCATATTTTCATTCATGTCTCCTTCTAAGAATCCTAATGATGCTTTGTGTACTGATTCCCATCTTTTATCTAATAGAGTGATTAAAATTTTTGTTACTAATTTCTTCCTTGTCATTCCTTTAATTCCTATAATATACATTCCTTGATGTATGTATTTATATCCAGTATATTTCAATCTTTTCTCAATTTGCTTACAGGAAAGCTTAATCCATTTCCACAGAGCAAACTTACATACGGCTTTCCCTTTCGGGAAACCCCAAGCACTTACACAACCGTCGATTACCTTACAGGCGAAGGGCGATTACAGCAGCTCCCTTATTTCTATATTACAATGGGAGTGAGATGGCTACTAATTAGGTGGAGTGGTGGTGGATGCGCTCTGAGTTCTTCGTCTGGCTCGTTGTCCGTCGTCGTCCGTGTGGTCCTCATGCGTGCGTCTGGCTTCTCCTTTTATAGACAGGAGGAGCCTTCAGGCTTAAGGAAGCGCTGGACACCCGGCGTCTTCAATTATCCTCCTTTACTGTTGCCTGGACAGCTGGACGATAACGCTGGCTTCAATAATTATCCTGGATACAGTAGAACTCACTGTTGAAATTACTGTTTATTCCTTTTGCCTTGTCCACTTCCTTCACGTGATATTCTCTGGATATATTCGAGAATATATTCGGTGTATAGTCTTCCATGCCCGAATATATATATATATAAACACCAGCCAGGGGCGGAGTCAGAACTTGGATTAGGGGGCTCATTTTCTTCTTCTTCCTTCTCTTTTCCCTTTTTCACTTCTTCTTCCTCCTCTTTGCTATACCAAAATTTCTTAGAGGAAGCTTGTAGGGCCTCCAATGGACAACATGGGGCTCACACCACACCGGCGTACCGCACCAAAGGACAAATAGATCCAGTGTAAAACTTACTCACTCTGTTCCAAATAATAGGTTGTTTGACTTTTTAACACTAAATTTGATCACTCGTCTTATTAAAAAAATTTATGCAAATATAGTCAAATTTAAGTTATTCTTAAAGAATTTATATTGATAAAGCAAGCCACAATAAAAGAAGTGGTGTTTTGCATAAATTTTTAAATAACACAAGTGGTCAAATTTGAGATAAAAAAGTCAAACGATCTATAATTTAATACGAAAAGAGTAACATACAATACTGGAGTTGGCCCCAACCGGCTCGGCGCTCTATCCATACTGATCATCATGCTGCTGGGTCGAATAATCGAAGACGGTGTTCCGGTAGGCGCCATCATCCACTGGCTGCCGGAACAAGTGCTGAAAAGCAAGACGACGGATCACTCCACTGGTCGGTTGCCTTCAGGAGCATGGAAACTGAGCTGCGCGGCCATGCATGCATCGCTGTTCCGTGGCAGTGGCACGGCCGGCGCCCTCGGTCGCGCGCGTCATGGCCCCCTGCCTGCCCCCGCCGCGCGGCACGCCACGGGGTTTGTCTTTGTCTTGTGGGGGTCCGGTCCGGTCCGTTCGCCCCCATGCCGGTTTGTTGCTCGATCGATTCGATTCCATTCATGCATTCGGTCCCATGCCCAAGCACCCAGCGGTCTCGCTTTTCCGCCGTTCCGGAGGCTGGAAAGCTAGCTAGGGATCGATCGAGGAAAAAGGATAAGGCCCCGATGGGATGGGATGGGAGGGTCCGTCTGGAAGCGCGGTGAGGTGTTCCAGCCGGTGAGGTGGCCGGCGACGGTGCGACCGGGGCTGGGTGGGGGTGACACGGACCGGACGCCGCCCGGATGTCGCGCGCGGGAGAGCAGCCGCGTGTCCGCCGAGGACCCATCCAGTATGGATTGAGCCCAGCCCGGCCGGGGGGCGCCGGCAAATTATTCATCCGCCGCTGCTCGCTGACGATGACCGTGCAGTTATAGTAGTAGAACATTTTCGTTTCCGTTTCCGTTTTTGTTTTTTCGACAGGGAGTAGAAGAACATTAGAGTGTCTGCCCTCCTCTACCACGACAGGTGGTGCGTGCCTCCGTGCTTGTCCCCGTCCCATGCGTACTCTCTCGCTGAGAGGAAAATTAAAGACAGGGGTGAGCTTGTCCCTTCCGAGTGCCATTTGCCAACCGGAGGAGCAGCTTTGTTACGGCACAATAGCAGACGGGCCTGCGGCCAGCGTACGCAGAGGGGTTTGGTTCGTGCTGCTGCGTCTGCATCGCGAGCACTGCCGTACGCGCCCACTGTTCCCGCCGCACGCACCTGCCATTCATCAGCCCACGGACCAACTCGGCGACCGGTGCAAGCAATCAAATCGAACCGCCCCGGCGTGCAGTGCCAGCAGCACCAGCAGACTGGCCGCGGACGGAGCAGGCCAGGCCAGCAGCGGCGGCAACCGGCGAGCCAACCAGGAACCGTCGGCCGCTGGGTGGGCACACGCGCCCTCCCTATCTGCCGGTCATGGCCCGTCGTCGGCCTCTGTGTCCTGCTGGTCCGGACGACAGGACCCTTGCTCGCCACTGTGTCCTGGTCTCGCGCGCCAACTGCTGGAGGAAAGGAAACGCGACGGGCGACGGCCGTGCCCCCGGCCCCGGCAGCCGCTTTTACGGGGGAGGCATGGGCGCGAGATGGAACGGAACGACCTTGGAACAGCATGGTTGCATCAGCTGCATAGTTGCGACTGCGTAGTGGAGTATCAGTATCACGGCAGTCTCGTGGCAACGTTGAGACGGTGGGGGTCACCTCGCCGGCGTGAAAGGCGGGGAGGCGTCGCCGTCCCCGCCCACGACTTCCACGGCGGCACCACAGCATGCTTTAAATTTTTGGGAATTTTCCCCCCGGGCGGGCGCGCGCTGACGCCGCCGCGAGGTCGACCCCGTGGAAGAGCGAGAGGGAAGACGACGGGAAGCCTCTGCGTGCCCAGCGCCCGTCTGTCCGTTCCTTCCTCGTTGTCTTGTCTCTCGCCGCGGGCGCAGATGCGATGCGTCCCGCCCGGTCGCCATCATCCGAGCCCCGCGACAGGAAGCCACACCACCGCACGTCCCTAGGGCAACGTACCCGCACGCGATCAAGGCGGCGGTGGCGGCGTCATCGGCCTCCACCAGCCCGCGCACGTAGGGATGAAAACGGTTGGGAACAGTCGGGAAAATCCCTCAATTGTTTCCGCAACTGTATTTTTTAATCGGGAACGGAAACGGGAACGGAAAAATCGGACGGAAAAACGAAATCAGTATTACGGAATATCGGGAACAGAATCAATCGGTCGGGAGCATGCCGATTACGATCGGAAATCGATAACTCAAAACAGAAAAATACATACAACCACTTCAAACATTTTACTCGATAAAATAATTACAACTATGCATAAATAACATGGAAACAAGACTCGTATAACTAAAAAACACAGGTAAAGTGAATCACGAATTCACAATTCACGTTGGAACACATGCAAACAACAATTCACGTTTCCAACATAGGTAACATAGCCGACTACGACAAATACGGGAATTCCCGCGGGAATTTTCCCTGCTGAAAACGGGAACCGTGAAAATGGTCGGGAAAACACCCCAATCGTTCCCGTTCCCGCCCATTTTCCCGTTTTGTTTTCCTATTTTCCTATTTTTTTGCGAAAACAGTTTACGGTCGGTTTAAACGGTAAACGGAGTCGGTCGGGACGGGATTTTCCCGTCCCATTTTCAACCCTACGCGCACGCGCGTCTCCAGCGTTCGGCGGCGGACTGGAGGAGATCACTACTGCTGCGCGCGCGTTTCCTCGTGGGCTGCCAGCTTCTGTCGCGTTCCCGGGCCGCGAAAGGCCGACGGGATGGCCGCGCCTCACGCCGTCCCGGACTCGAGTCGCTTTTGCAGCAGGCAGGCGCATCGTCGTTGCTCTGGCGTTTTCTCGCCCCGCCTTTTGGAACAGAAAGCGCAGGAGGGGAAGCAGCCAAGGCATGCGCCGAGCGCCGCACGAGAAAGGCAGGTGGGATACGACGTCACGTCACGTCTCGGCTGTGCGAGCAGGCCACGGCCGTGCTGGCCATTGCCGGTTTTCTCGTCGTTCTCGTTCGCTCTCCTGCGCCTCGTCACGGGCCAGCCAGCCTGCGGTGAAAAAGATTTCACTGCTGCCTTCCGCCCTGCTGCTCTGTGAAACCACCGCTTCGCCATAATGTTACCTCAGCGAGCCAACCACCATCATGTACAGGTTACAGGAGGAGGAGGGAGTGGGCAAAAAAAACGACAGCGACAAAAAAAGAAAAAGAAATGAACGGCCGGCCGGCCGGAGCAGTAAAAACTGGCGCTGCTAGTGCTAACAAGAGTGACCGGAAACGGACGGACGACGCCAGCACAGGGCGCGTCACGGTGCCGGGGCCGCCGCGTTGGCGTTGGCGTTGGCGTTGGCGTCGGGGTGCGCCGCGGCGTCGAGCCACCGGTCCATGGGCGCGCACTCCGCCTTGTGCGCCATCTTCCAGTGCAGCGCCTGGCACGCGCGCGAGCAGTAGTTCACCACGCCGCACACCGAGCACCGCCGGAACTCGTGCCGCCGCGTTTCGGGCCGCCCGCACAGCGCCTGCGAGCACAGCCGCAGCGCGCCGCCCTCGTCCTCCGGCGAGACCGCCGCCGCCGCCGCCTGGGCGAGCGGCCGCGTCGCGAACCAGTCCACCAGGAACCGGTTCGCCGCGTGCGCCTCCCCCGCCGCGGCCGCGGCGCGGCACCCGAAGTCGCTCAGGAGGCACGAGTGCCGCCGCGGGGCCCCCTTGCCGCCGTTGCTGCCGGGCCCGGCGCGGGCCGGGGGCGGCGCCGACGAGGCGGCGACCGCGGCGGCGAGCTCGCGGGCGTTGGCCTGGATGAGGAGGCGGCGGCCGTCCAGCACGGAGCGGCGCACGCCGTAGCCATCCTGGAGGCAGTGCCCGAGCTCGCGGAGCGCGTCCACGTGGCCCAGCGACGCCGCGCGCGCGCACAGCGCGGCGCCCGCGCGGAGGTCGCGGTCGTCCTTGCCGCCGCCGCTGCCGTTGAACTGGATCACGGCCAGCGAGTAGAGCGCCTCACGGTGCCCGCCCACCGCCGCCGCCGCCATCAGCGCCGCGCCGGGCCCGCGGCTCCCCAGGCAGTAGAACCGGATCTGCACCACGCGCGAGCGAGTTCCGTTAGCACCATATCTCGACCGCCATGGCAGACTAATTAAGCCGGCGGCAAGATTAAGTCTTATTCCTTACCATGCCAAGAAGGTAGCAGGCTTCCAGGTTGCCGGCGTCCGCGCAGCGCTGCAGGAAGCGGTGCGCGTCGTCCGACCAGGCCTCGGCGCGCACGGCGAGGCACCGCGGCGAGGCCCGCGCTAGCACCACCTTGCTCTGCCCGAGCTCCCTGAACCTCTTGCACCTGCACACCAAAACAGCCATGCCGCTCCGTAAGAACTCCAGCCTGCAATCCAACGATTCACGGGACGACAGAGCCAGCCGGCAGGGGCACGTACGTGAGCATGGCGCCGGCGAGGTCGGCCGGCGAGCCTGCGGACGCCGCGACATCGCGCAGTATCGACACGACGAGATCGTCAGGCAGCTCCTCGAACATGCCGCAGCCGCCGGCCGCCGGCGGCGGCGACCCCTCGGCCGCTGCCGTCCGGCGCCTCTTCCGGCGGTGCGCCTCAGGGCCGTCGCCCGCCGCCGCGTGGCAGGAGTAGCACGCGCCCCGCCTCGTCCTCATGCCTGCCTATCCTGTCCGGATGCGGCGTCGCCCCCCGTACGCGGGGCTCCTCGTGGCGAGCCGTGCGCGGTTGCAGTTCTTGGGTGAGGAGGGAGAGAAAGGAGGGGAGCGCTGGCCGCTGCGGGGGGGGTCCGTGTCCGTAATGGCGAGGGAGGCCGGGGAGAGGAGTTATATATAGGAAGGAGACGGAGGACGGGGTCGTCGTGGCCTGCGTGGAAGCGCGGAGGGAGGAGAGAGAAAGAGAAGCCCGTTCCGTTGCGACGGGGGTGGCGCTGAGCGGTCAACAGGGACGCTGACCGGAGGAGGGAAGAAGAAGAGAGAGATAGGGGGTTGCTTGAGGGGGAGCACGCTTGGATGCAAAGCCTCTCCCTTTCTTGATACTCCCCCCACCCTTCTCTCTCTCCTGTCCTTTTTTCCCACTCTCCTCGGCTTTTCTCCCTCTCTCTCCCTCTCATCGCTTTTGAGGCATTTTCTTTCCTTTTTTTTCTTCGCTGCCTCCAGTTTCTGCAGAGAGAGATGGAGAGATGGTGGTGGGACACTGGGAACTGGGCCCGTTCATGATTATGGTTACTGTAGTGCGTGCTCTATCTTTGACAGGCTTTAAGTCCCCCCCCTCTCCTCTGCATGCAAAATCTGCAATTTGCTTCCTTTGCCTGGCTTTGCCTTGCTTGGGCTGGGTTGTTTTGCTTCATCTGTTGCTGGTTTTGTTTCTCTCACACTAGAGAGAGGAAAAAGGGGTGCTGCTGGGGCCACGGGGTTTGTTCCTTGTGTCCTCACGGTTTGGTAACACCAAAACTGGGGTTGGTGACATGGATATCTCGCTGGATGAGATAGTTTCAGCATGGCACCAACATGGCACGCATGTGTATGGATCGCGGCAGCACACAGGATGGGTGGTTGGCACAACCTTTGCTTGTTGCTTGATTAATTGGCGCTGGTATATCTTGCTAACAATTGAAGATTTGCCTGCCTAATTCGATCGGTGCCCCCCTCAACTTTGATGCGTTAATAAAAACCTGCTGGTGACGGTTTTATTTGGATCCAAGGAAATGGTTGCTTCAATTCCGCGCGCTACGGAACGGACCCCGTTACACGCAAATGATGATGTGCATGCATTGCTTGAGGAGGAGAGGGTTTTCACATGTGCGTGAGAGCGCTTGCGATTACGTTTTTTTTTTCAGCTCCAGGGAAATTCCGTTCCCCATTGTGACATTTGGCTTCGCTTTGCAGTGCTTTCCGGGAAGGAGAGATTGAATGCCTGCCATCTGTGATCGGGCTGCTCCGTACAGCTAATTGTTCAGTATTAGTCAGGAATTACAGCATGCTTGCTATATATTTCATATATCGCCCGCATTTTAAGTTGCTTGATCTGTTGGTTAACAATGCCTTTAAATAGTTGTCCAGGAATTTTGTTTCGATCCATGGCCATTTATCATTTGTTTAAAGGGAGAGATCCGGCAAAATAAAGAAGATAGCTTTGCATTAAGTACTCAGGATTGAAGTTGTCCTTTCTCTCTCTTTTTTGTCCTTCGAGAGGCAGCAGCAGCTATACCTGTACCCCCGGAGTTTTCATGCATGTCCTTCTTCGCAAACAATGGGATTTATATGAAAACTAGTCAGCATCCACAGGGTTCAAAAAGGCAAATAATTGGGTTGGTCTGTGCTGTAAACTTTTGATTATATTGTACATGCCGTCTATTTGCTGCTCTTTGGCCTTTGCAGCTTCAAGCTTCGTTTACGCATTTTCTTTTACCTAACATCTTCTTAAAGCGATGGGACCTGTAAAAGCACGTGATTAACTGTAACAATATTTTTACCTTATAGGACTCATCCACCTTGTACGTCATTATCTTTTCTACAATAATATTAAGCAGTATAACAGCTTTTCCATGCGTGCATAGTCATTACTCAACACCAAAAGGAATTTCTCATTCACACGGGGACAAGCGTGGAGTTAGACCACGCATAGAAATTGGGACCTGCAAAGGAAAGAAAAGGACGTCGAAAATTACGCAGTCGTTACTCCAATCTACTACTAATTCGAGTATTATTACTGCTGCTACTGCTGCCAGATGTTTCTTCAAGGAGTAAGCTAATGCATTCCAGACAGATATTTGTGATCTGTGGCTTACCTTTTTCGTATTGGCAGTTAACCCTAGGGGGAAAGGTAAAAACCAGCCTTGCAAGAAAAGGTAACGGCCGGCAGAGGAGCCAACAAGGTAAATTCGTGGATTAGAAGATGGCACTGCAAAAACTAGCGGTAAGGATGGCAGTTACTTGTACATGCGCAAGAGGAGGCTCTCTCTTTCGGATTTGGACGCAGCTCTGAACGGTGCAGACGAAACCGCGGGTCTTGGAGCAGACGTAGTTATTAACGGCCCTAATTGCTTTGGAAATGGAGTGGTCAAGCGAAATTCTAATTTCTAACCTGACCTCGGCGCTTGTGTGATCGATCCTCTTGTTGCTTACTTGCCTTCTGAGGCTCAATCTGCCAGTGGTCTGGAGATCCAGACTAAATCCACACTAAACTATTTTTATTGAACACACCAACGAAAACCACTCCAAACCATCCCATAGCATGTGAAAACCAGACCACACCACCCCATGAGAGGTAGGGAGGAAGGTGGAGACCCACAAGTAGTGCATGAGTGTGCTGGTATTGGTACTTTTAATTACAACGCGCTACTGATGGCTAAAATGATGAGCACGACTAGCCAAACAAACATAAGGATGTGCATAGCAACCGTTCAGTGTTATAAGTATCCCAAACATAACCAAAATGTCTCTATTGTGAAACCAAACCAAACCGGATTGATTGCTACATCAATCATTTTCCACCAAATTAAAGTTAGACCAATAAAAAATCCAAACCACCGACGGTTTGCACCCAAACCATTAGCAGCTTGACCTGAGGCTTCAAGCTATGTCTTTACGAGAACTGAGTGGATGGTTAGCGGAGGTGATTATAGCCTAGCCTTGGGCCATAATTAAAGAAGAATCAAACCTCAAGGTCTGACATTTAAATTTTGAGTATTTCGTTGATGTGGCTATTTATTTGGCGGTAGGTACCTATGATCAATTCGTTAATCTTGGGGTATATATGATGATCATATATCCTTATGTTCAAGACTGAATGTTTCTTGCTATTGGTCCTCCGCTTTTTTACACCCAGTAGGTCCACATATGCATGCATGTCCTTAAAACGTCCAAGTGCTTATATAGATATAACAAAATCCTTAAAAAAGAATATATGACTATTCGTTTTCCAACAAACTTTGTCCTGCCAATTAAGAGTTTGTTTTGTTGTTTTGTCTCTATGCAAAAGACTACTAAGGCCCTGTTTAGATCTTTACACGTAAATTCCGTAAACACAAAAAAAACATCACATCGAATATTTTGACACATGTATGGAGTACTAAATGAAGTTTATTTATAAAACTGTTTGCATGGATGGGCTGTAAATCGTGAGACGAATCTAATGGGCCTACTTAATTCATGATTTGTAACAGTGATGCTACAGTACCATCTGTTAATTATAGATTAATTAGCATCATTAGATTCGTCTCGCGATTTACAACCCATCTATGCAAAAAAATTTGTAAATAGACTTCATTTAGTACTTCAAATTAGTAAGATTCCGTTGCAAAAAATTTTTGCGTTCTATCTAAACACGGACTAATCTATTTCGTCCTAACTGGAGCAACCTAGCTAGGCATCGATTAAACTTGTGGACCAAAGTTCTAGAAAGGCAAAGATGTTCCCCTACACATGATAAGGGCTAGCGTCCTCATCATTTTGTTCGTACGACACGCTCGAGCCATCCCTGCATGCATGTTAGAGGCCGCAAGTCATGGAATCAATCCCCACCAGGGCCGATCGATCGCGAACTCTGAAAATTGTTTCCTTGGCCAGTAATCCATTGCAGCGTACGGCGCGGATCCATCGATCATGCATCTCTGCGGGGGCTCTGCCCTTGGTGTGTCTCTTTTTCTAGACCTGTCCGAAGGCAATCATCCAAATAATTAAGCTGTGTGTCCTGAAAGTAAATGAACTGACCTACTACCCGTCCGGGCACACACATGTCTGTATATTATGACACTGAAAATGTTCAGAGATCAAATCCTCTCACCTTTTTTGTTGTGCATAGGAATGAACATATTTCAGTGTTGGTTGTTCAACTGACCTGAATGTGTGCATGGGTTATTGTAGGCCACTCTTTTGGTGCTCACTACCTTTCGAGAATGCAGAAACTTCTAATTGTTTTTTTTTGTTGTATTATTAGGTATCGTGTGTTTTTTCTTGTAATTTCCTGGGATATGTTTGATTAGTTATTTATAGGTCTTATTAACCATCAGTGTGTATAAAAGTAAAAGATTTTAGAGGAAAAAACATAAATCATCAAGATTGGCTAGATAAACTATATTTAGAAATATCTGATCTTTGTTCTTATTTCGAGTGAGTTAGTAGTATGTCTCAAATCCTTTTTTTTTACCTCAAACACGCGCACGCGCGCGCGTCTATATCGTATCAAATATATGAAAATATCATATTATAAAAATAATTCAATTTTCGGCTGGATTAGCATCTTAGTTTGAAGGGAGACAAGCATGTCCTTAATGGCAACGGGACCTCGTTGCTGGCAATGGCAACGAGGCAAGGACGATGTGTTGGCGGAAGGGGCAGGCATCAACAAAACCGCAGTTGTCATGAGGACGGACCTTTGCTTCAATGCTGCGAAACGCCACGGGGGGTCGCAGCGATCGAGCAGCCCAGATCATTAAGCAACTCCCATGATTAATCATAGGACTCAGTACTCAGCTCCTCTCCTTTTCCTACAATAATTGTCCGATCGTTCTAGCTATCTGCAATGGTAGTCTTCTACCCATAAATCGACAAAAAAAAGTACTAACAAATCCAATATCAAAACTACTCATCAGTTTAATTTGTCAAATATCGGGTATGATACAGTACAAAATGATTATATGTGAAGGTGAACTATTAGTTGTGTACAACCCTCCCATTTCAACATGGGAATTTTAATTAATTTCATTTCCTTCCATGAAACTAAATGAGCTGTTCTTGATAAGTTCCAATTCTCCGGACTGTGCCTTATTGGCTTCTCTGTTTTTCAAAATAATACTAGTATTAGGGATTTCAAATAAGGCAAAAGAATTCAGGCTGACGACCTGAAATTAAACTCTGCCACTGTTTGCAAAAATGTCCCCGGCGGCTACAAACCAAAAAAAAAAAGAAGGCCATGTACCAAGAAGTGATATATAGCCATTGCTTTAATTGCTCCTTTTAAGCAAGCATACATATATAATCCAGACAATTAACAAGTTGCTTTGACTTGGGTCATCACTTGATCCAGTTGCGGGAGAAGAGTAGACTGGCCGGTCCAATTCAATTCAAGTATTCAACCATTGGTACCGGGCAGTACTGTTGAAGCTTGTTAGGCTTGTCCTCGCCTTTGCTTCAAGAGGGGACAAGTGTGTGCACACCCAACCCCTAACCCCATGAAGTTATCTTCTTTTAATAAAGGTTCCTCCCCAGTGGAGTGCATTGTTGGCTGCTAGCTCACCCAGGGATGCCAACCTTCATCAGCTGGTAGTTTTGAGTCAAAGGGCATGCATCTTCTGGCAACTTGTCCATCTATCTTAGTATTCTCCATGGATGCATCCATTAGAATAACATCTTGCCAAGATCGTGTTCTTCCTCCCATATATACTGCCCCCACTTTGCGTAGCTTTACCAAGACTACAAATGTGCTTTAGGTGGCTAGCTTAATTAGGCTGAGCCTCCTCTTGTCAAGTAGTGGTAACATGCATGCATATCCAGTTGTTTGTCTGGTCCTGAAAGATCTCACTTGCACAACACTTTGTATATATATAAATATAATAAAGTGGCTGGCTGACACCCACAAAGTGCAAGAAGCCATTCCGTTTCTAGTTTATTATTATATCTCCCTGTTTCAGAGAACCTTGTAACTGTACAAGTATTCTATGAGCCGCCCAAATTGGTATTGAAGGAACCTTACAACGAGGCCGTTGGTTTGAGGAATTTGTACTAGGAATATTGTATTGGATACGTGGATCATGGGCTAGAAGCTATCCAGCTAGGCAGGGGAATGTCAATCTGTTCTCACTAGATGATGACATCGATGTGGCAGATTATTTCAGATATATATAGCTCTTGTGCTCACCAGCTGTTCACACCAGCCGCCTCCTGGTTTTGAAAGTCTTCATGTTGGAGAGACCTTTTTTAATTTGGAAAAAGTTTGGGTTATAATCTACTTTGACTCTTGTAGGAGAAATGGCAGTTTGGGCCTGCCGAAGTTTCCTCTTGGATCCCTGGTTCTGGATTATTTAACTGAAAAGGTAAAAGCTTAAAGACTGAAACGAACGAGCTGAATCTCTAAAAATCAATTGCTCGAATCCAAAGCTTATTACTACTGTCACCATAATCAACAATAATCCTAGCTTAGAACTAGAGTTGATTCCGATGGATGGTCTTCATTCTTCGGTATGTGTTGCCACTAGAGGTATTGCTGGTAGACATGCATCATACACTTGTGCCACATATATAGATCACTACTTAATTGATAAGATATAATGTCAAATGGACATACTCTGGATAATCAACAACTTTTCGAGAATTAATTTATCCAAAGCCACATCTAGAATCAACTATTTAATAAGCTATATGGGCGTAACTAATGAAATCCTTCTTTTGTAGCAACAAGTGATCATGTATTTTCTTTTTTTGTGAAACATAAACACACATATGCATCCATGCACACTCAATCCTTATTAGTACCTCCAAGAGGTTGAGCTCTATATATAACTTGAAGGACCGAAGCCGGCGACCAGAGGGGGGTGAATGGGAGCCGATCAAAATTTCTTCGAAATTCGAATCGTCGGCCTATGTCCCAAAATCGCCCAAGCCCTCAAGCGTTCTGACCAAAGTTTGGAGTAGCTATTGAAAAGCTAACCCAACACAAAAGGCCTCGAACGAGCGAGCGAAACCACGAAGCAAATCGGAAGCAAATCGGAGAAACTGCAGCACTGATCTGCCTGGACCGGTCTGACCGGTGCACTGGACCGGTCTGACCGGTCGAGTCTGTTCAAAATCCAGCAGACCGGTCTGACCGGTCTTGCCTACCGGTCTGACCGGTGGCACCCAGAAAACCCCGAAAAACTTAGATTCAAACGGTGAATCTCGACCAAACGACCACGAAAATCGATGAAACTTGGGGGATTGCTTCGCCCCTACCCCGTGAACATATCCCCAAAAGATCTCGTCCTAAAGATCAACGAATCTTGAGAATTATGAGGGAGATCAAAAGGGTTTGGGGTTTTCTCAAACACTCAAGAACTTCAATTCGAACAAGCCAGTGATCCCAGAGGGTTTAGGACGGGGCTAGAAGCACGGGAATCACGGCAAAGAACTCGTCACCTCCTAGCAATCAAGTGCGCCAAAAACGAAGTCGAAAATCCATTGCACAAGACACAAAAACCAGGGGATTGAATCGATTCAAAAGCCCAGAGGGCATGAGGAGGATAGGGCCTCCTTTCCCAATCAAATCCGAAACAAGGTCTCAACAATCCATCAACAAAATCTACCCTAAAGAGAAGAACGGGGAGAGAGAGACACAGGGGCGGCGGCCTGGAGAAACAGAGAATTCACGGACGAGTTACAAAAGCCGCACTTAACCTAACACAAGTGAAGGGGTATTTATACCCGCGGGACCGGTCAGAACGGTGCTAGGGACCGGTCGGACCGGTTGGCCTGCAGCACCCCCTGTACACGATCTCATCCGACGGCCGAGGTTCTTTCTTCGAAACGAAGTCTTCTCCGCGATGCCACCGTCTTGATGAAGATCCAGTCCGCGGTTTTGGAGGGTCCGTGAAACCCGGGTTGGTGGCCGGTTTTGAGAAAACCGCCAAAACTCCACGCGCGGGAAGATTCCCGCCTCCACGCCGTGGCCCTAGACGCCGTTCCCGCCTCGGCCTTCTGACGGCCCTAGACGCCGCCTGACGCCCGTCACCTCCTCGCCCGCAGCGAGGCCCTAGACGCCGTCGACACCCGTTGCCTCCGTCAGTCCCGAGACCGACGCCCGTGCCTCCACGACTTGGCGTCTTCAACCGCCGTCCGCCTCCTTGGTTTTGTGGCGCAAACCAAGAAACCCGCCTTCCGTCGCCATTTGCGCCCTCGATCCAGGAGTGGACGCCACAGCTGCCGTCCGGTCCGAGCTCCGGTCCCGGCTGCCCTTCACTGCCGTCCACCGCATGGTCCATCGGCCACAGCACCTCTACGGCAGCTCCCCGTCGACACTCGACGCCCGTGTACCTGCAATCCAAGGATGAAGCGCACGATCACACCGCACGGTTGACAATTCACTCATCACAAGCAGGATAGAGTACTCTCGTTCCTCATAACTCTCTTGAGATTGATAGAAAGCCACACCATATATGTATTTCGTTTTTGCCCACCGCTCAAAGAATCAGATGACATTCGCAAAAAAAAAAAGAATCAGATGACATATACGGCCATATGTGCCGAGTTAGCCTGAGATAAACCTTGAACCTAAGAAAGACATGTTTCACCATAAGGAACGAATCTAACCTACGCCCAGTTTGCTAGTGGCCATGGCATCTCCCTAGTTAGACCCTCATCACCGATCACCAAAGTAGAAACGGTGCCATTCCAGGGTGTTGCGTGGAAGAGGGGGTTTTCTCAAATCTTAAGGTTGCTCAAGTTTGAACTGTAAATTCGATTCCGGTGATCGATCTGGATCATGATCCTCTTCTTGGGGTATGTAGGTCGGCATAAGAGATGCTCCTAATTTCAAGCATGTAACTACAAAACGTCGCTATGTATGTATGGTCCTATTGATAAGCATGCATGGCCAATCATAGTAATCAAGGACCACCCGCGCATCTGTATCTGCACAAACAAACATGGAAAGGGGCAGGCAGAGCGCATGTGTGGCGAATTAAGACGGCTGGACGCCGGACGATCGCACGTACCCACACGCTAACTCCACAAGCAACCTCTCTCCGCTAGCTGTACCTGTGTCTGGTACAATCAGCACTTTAGCCGGGTCCCATGTGTAAAACTAAAAGGAGAAAAAAAAAAACCCAAACCAACAAGACAAACTATTTTAAAGAAAAAGGGGGCAAAAAGATAAGTAGAGTGGTCCAATGCGTGCATATGGGGTGCCATTCTCTGGTCAGTAGACAAGCTGTTGTACAATTCGTCCATATTTCCCAAAGGATGGATTATTAGATAGATATATAGTGACGAGTGCTGGCCATGGACACACATTGCAAAATGCATGGAGCGAGTAGTGTTGTGTTGTAGGGGTGCAAATGGATAACTTTTAGGTGCACCTCCAACCCTCTTTAGTTCAAAATATTGTACTAATTTTTCAAAATGGAATCACACTTTGAAGTAGTACAAAATTTTAAATTAAAGAGAATTGGGGGTGCCCCTAAGGATCACCCATTGACACTCCTATGTTTCCTCTTGAGAGGCTGGTGTGTATTTGTGATTATCTGAAGTCAGAACTGACGAGGATCATAAGAGGCGTGGCTGAATATATAAATCCATCTCCAGCGGCTATCATGATATGCGAAACTTCGTGTATTTGATGATCTCTTTGCATCACCATAGATGTATGTTTAGAGATATGGATTTCATTTGCCACCTCTGAGTGCCTCTGGAGACGTCTCTAATTAGATATGTTGACGTAGTGGGTACTGGGCAGCCTAAAAGCTTACACATGTACGTACAACACATTCAGCGAGCCTGTTTTTTTCTTCCTCTCATAGTTAATTGATTAGGTGGGTTTATGATTAATTAGAGTGCACTTCAATTAAATTGGGTGTGAACAGACATGATAAGTACATCGCCATCGATCGCCGCCGTACTATATATCAAGGTAGTAGCTAGCAGCTATCCGATTCATCAGCAAGCGAAGCTACTAGTCAGCCAGCTGCTGCTGGATGGTGTGTGCGACTGTCATATTGGCAAGTAATCCAATAATCAATGTGAGGCCAATGCGTGTGCAATGCATGCTTGTACACAAAGGTATACCACTATAGCCGCACAGTACGTACCCTGGGGTTTTCCTAGACTTTAATGGCGTTGATGTTTCTTGGATTCTTCTAAAGCGATGCGTATTTATGCCTGATGTTGATAGAAATACATGGATTCTTCGAGTTAGGCGATAAGTGTACAAACATCACAAAGGGGCCAGGGGCCTTTGGATGGAAGTACGTCACCGGGCCAAAAGTGATTAGGTATAGTGGTTATGTATCTAGTTAAGACTCCATGTAACTTTACATATTAGTATAGTACAAAAAAGTGTAAATTTGCATGTCCACTCTTCTTCAAATTGCAACACACACACACACAATGAATCACTTTCAGAAATAGATTTATATATCGATCTTGGAACGGAGGGAGTACATACATAGCTCGGCGGGTACACGGAGATGCCGGGTCGTGTCGTGTTGCCCGAAACATTTAGTCACCAATCGATAACATGCGAGAGGGGATCATAAAAGTCAACCGGGTCAGGGTTTCAACGTGCCGTCGTTACGACTGATCAACTCAACCCGTGTGGCGTAATTTGACCTCCACTCCCCGGTTACGTGGTTCTACACCACTAGCTGACTTGAGTTAGTTGATTAGCGTTGTCCTGGTCAGTTGATTAACCAGAATGATCTGATCAGAGGGGCGTGCAAGGTGCTAGCTAGCAAGCTCGATCAAGCCAAGACGGCGTACACGTGTGCGGCCAAGGACGAAGCCGGCCGGCCGGCGGGTTGAGTGCGGTGCGGGCGAGCAGGCTGCCGATGACCATCAGGGGAGGAGGGGGAATAGCTAGGGACCCATCGAGTGCGGTCAAAGCTGCTTTGACGCCACGCCCGGATCAAAGTTCAACTCACAGCCAGGCCGGCAGCGGCAGGTCGGGTTGGGCGGACGGCTCCGATGCGTCCGTTGAAATTTATTGCCATGCAAGTAGGATCATTGATTTGTTGTGGTATATCTTTTTTTCATTAACACCGTATATACTTTTTGTTGAAAATGCAGGTTTTTTTTATTTTGTAGCAAAATGCATGCAATTATTATTACAACGAAATTCGAAACGTGTCAATTGACTTTAGAGCGCTGGTAACCGCAGAAGCTCTTGGTGATTTTGAAAATTTATGTATGCGAATGTAGCCACAAATTTAGCCCCCCATTTGCAACGAATTTCATTAATTTGACCATGAAAAAGGTCAATTTATACAGGCTACTTATAAATTCTTTTAGCTCGTCTTCAAATTATCGATGCGAGATACTCTTAGAAAGAGATAAACTTTAGAAATTTCTTAGAAAAAATGAAATAATAGAATTATTATTCGGTACACTCTAGTTGACATTATTGGCAATAATAGACATGAGAATTATTTTGTTTTCCAAAAAAATTACCCATCTTTGCCTTTGGAAGACAGTCTAAAGGAATCCCTAAATCTATATATAAGTTACCGATCGATCTTTGCCATTATAAAAAAAAGTCTAAATAACCCCCATCCCTTTGAATCTATCATATAGGCGCGGCGGGGGGGGGGGGGGGGGGTGTGGCGGCATGGCATGTTATTGTGATAGTAGTGTACCAAACCAAAGATGCCGGGCGTATGCAGAGGTGTATGCTTTTGGCTTTGTGCAAACTTTTTAATTTGCCATGCCATCTTTACCAAGGGCAAGAACTCCTCTCTGCTCCACCATACATGTCCCTTCTCTATCAATTACTCCCTCCATTTTCTTTTAGATGATGTTTAGGACAAAAAAAATGAACTATATCTAGGCTAAATTAGATGTCTGAAACGTCATCTAAAAGAGAACGGAGGGAGTATTGGACAATCTTTTGGCTGGCAAGTAATAATTTTGTAGGGTAAATTACGGGACAACCAGACATGGCCGTCATAGATTTTCCTCCGTCAACATGTTAAACATATGGATTAACATGTATCATAAGTTAATTTTAAAGTAGGGTTTAACAATAGTTTTACGAGTCATCATGACATCAGCTGGAGTAAGCAAAGCACGGATGCTCCGAGACGGATCGGATCGGACAGCATCATGTGACGGTCCAACACATTTGTTTTGGTCTCTTCCTTGGCCGGTCCAACTCTAACAACCAGACCTGGTCCAGGTTCGAAGATTCTGATCAGTCCCCGTTCCCTTGTTCATGGCACTCCAATTATTGGCGTCTGGAAACGAGGATTAACTTCAACTATATATAGCTCATGTATATTGGCAGGTCTCTGAAGCCATAGCAGACTCGCTCGCTCTTCAAGCTCTAGTCAAACACATCTTGTCTTTGTAAATATATGGCAGATTGACGAAAATGACGTCGGAGGCATCTTGAAACAATACAAACGGAGTCAAATTGTTTGACAAAAAAAACCCTCACAGAAGCAGCGTCAAATCGCACGGCTGTATCTTGAGATCGACGACCGCGGCGGCAAACAGACAGGGACTGAACAGCCCCCCTTGAAGCAAGGGCGGATCGACAAGAAGTCAGCCTTGCTACTCGTTCGTTAATCGTTGCTTAATATTCGCAGAGTAAATTGCAATCTAGGTCTCCAAATTTATCCTAAAATTTCACTTAGGTCCCTAAACTCTCAAATCGTGCATCTAGGTCCCTAAACTCTGTTAAGTAGTACATCTGAGGTCCCAAACGTGCTATGCAAACAATCAAAGCTGACATAGCATGCCACGTGATGCTACGGTGAAAAACATTTGCAAAAAGAAAACCTATATTGTCTTTTCTCTTTTGTCCCACCCCACTCTCCCTCACGATAAGGCCGGTCCGAGCTCCACCGCCAGTGCGCTGCCACAACCTTCCCCTCCAAATTCCCCGCAGTTGCGCCTTCCCCTGCTCCCGGCTGAGCTCCTACCCGGCCGAATCACCTGGAATCGACCTTGCTCCGAACGGCCACTATTGGAGCCCACCTGAAGCTTCTGCTCCTCGTCGGGGCACTGGTGAACAATGCTAGCGTAGCATAGCTGTTCGTGGCGTCCTGCACGCGCAGGTGAACCTATGGGCCCCGCTCCTCGGCGTGGTCGGCACAGAGCTTGGTGGCGAGGGAGGCTCTAGCACGCTCAACCTTGATGTCCTTGACGCAAAGCTTCGACTCCAGCTTCAACCCGCCAGCAACAACAAGGAGGCGGGACATGGCAGCCACACAGGAGAGGCCACACCCGGTGCCGTGGACGCCGGCGGCGGGGCCGGCGTGCCGAGGGTGGCTCCACGGCAATCTCGCGATGAAGGAAGTCGGCGGCATTGGCCCAGGGTGAGGGGCAGCGCGGGGGCAGCCTGGGGCAAGGGGCAGCACGCGCGGAGACCATGGCCGTCCCCTGCGTGGCGAAGTGGAGCCCAGCCTGGGACCGTAGTCCAAGAAGAATCCTCCGATGGAATGCCCAGGGCGAGGAGCTCGCGGAGGACCGGCGGGAGATGCAGCATCTCGTGGGCGACTCGAGGGGCATCAAGAAGTAACGGTAGAGGGGCTTGGCCGACGTGCTTGGGAGTAGTGGGGCCGAGGGGCTGGCGCAATGGCCGCCCTCCCTACCTCCTCTCCCTGAGCTCATCGATGGCAAGGCCGGCGTGCCGGCGACGAGCTCCGGGACGCCTGCGGCACAGCGGTGGCTGAACGCTCGAGACAAGATACGGCACGGAGGCACCGGCGAACTCCCGCCTGCCCTTGTCGCACGCCCACCAGCCGTCCATGGTGTAGAGGGGAGGACATGGAGGAAAGGGTAGAGAGGATATAGATTAAGTGATTAGAGAAATTTAGGGGGTTCTTTTTGCAAATGCTCCACCGTGGCCACGTGGTGCTCGCATGGTGTGTTTGGGACCTGGGTTAGAACCCTTAATACAGTTTAGGAACTCAAATGCACGATTTGAGAATTTAGGGGCCTAGGTGAAACTTCGGGACAAGTTTGGAGACCTGCGGGTGCAATTTAGTCTTATCTGCGGAAGCATAGGAGGACCATAACAACTAACCTCACTGTTTTCATTTACCAGCTGGTGAAAAATAATAAATCTGAATTTTTCATCCGGATATATGATCCTGAGTGACGTGGATCGACCTAGCTACACGTAACAATTAATAATAGGCTCGCGCATGATTAGCACGAGAGTCAGAAAAAAGAAATGCAAATTAACATGCTTAAGCTAAATTATTAGAGCCAGGCGACTATGCAAGAAGTCCAAGCAAAGACAGCGTCCACGAAGCTGCCTGCTCCAAATTCGTCGTCGTTTTTGACGTGACCATACCACTACTACAAAACAGGCCTTTGTTCCTGGCCATTTGTCCCGGCAGCCTTTGGGCCCGGGACAATAGGTGGCTTTTGTCCCGGGTCCAACGGCTAGCCGGGCCAGCGGGGGGACGGGGGCCTTTTGTCCCGGTTGGAGACACCAACCGGGACAAAATGGGAGCCTTTTGTCCCGGTTGGTGGTTCCAACCGGGACAAAAGGCCCGCGTAGCCTTTTGTCCCGGTTGGAACTACCAACCGGGACAAAAGTCCCCCCTTTTGTCCCGGTTGGTGCCTCCAACCGGGACAAAAGGCCTTGCGCCCCTTATCCCCTTCCCTCTCCCCCCGTCCGAGCCATTCAGCTCACTTGTTTTCTTGCTGTTCTTGGCTCGGGATAGAGGAGTTCTTGCTCATTTCTTCACCACATTTGTGAAGATCTTTGATTCCCCGTCCATCCATCTGCTCTAAAGGTTTGGGGCTTGTTTTTCTCTTCTTCCTTGGCTTGTATAGCTCATTTCATACTTTAGAAATAGAGAAAATGTGTAGCTAGCTCATTTCTTGGACATTTAGCTAGCTAGATTGCATATGTAGGTGTAATTTTCTTTTAGATTTAGATGAGTATATGGATAGTAGAAATTTTTAGAATGAGTGTAGATACTTCATGTGATGTACTTGTATATATGACCATATTGTGGATAGTTGATTTTTTTATTCGTGAATGAATTAATGAAATGAGTATATTATAGAATTTTTTGTATTATGAATGGATTATTTTGACACTCTAGTGATGTATTTAATCAGGCTCACATTGAAACCATCTAGAAGCTAAAAAAATCTTTATTTCGAAACAAGTATACGTCGTTAATCTCCATCCAACGGTGATGGCACTACCTTTCAGGGATACACGATGCGCTATAAGGACGTCGCAAATCGGTTGGTCGCATCACCAGCACTTCCGATTGATAAGAAGACAGCATTTGACGCAGTCAGCATGCCGTTGTTGTACTGAGAGCATATGAACGAGCATGCTGCCTGTGCCAAGTGCTGTGCCTATTAATCGTAAATGTTGGTGCTGCGACTAGCCGATTGGTGACATCCTTGTACCGCACCGTGTCCCCCCGAAAGGCAGTGTCATCACCGCAGGGTTGAGGTTACTGACATATACATTTTCAGAAATGAAGGTTTATTTTTCTTCTAGAGGGTTTCTGGATATTGAAAAGAGTGTACTCCTGGAACTGAAGGGTGTCAAAGTAATTAGAAGTTATAGATATTTCTTTCAATTAATTAGAGATTTCTTGAGGATTAATGATACATTTCGTCTTTTTTATATAATTTCATTGTTATTTGCAAGAGTTATTAATCTGATCATTGTAATTGTAATAGTAAATAATTTTTGCTTTGTAATGGTAAGAATTTATAATTTTGTGGAAAATAAAGGTATTTTTCAGTAAAATATGGCTTCAGCAGCTGGAGGGAGTGGCGCCGGTGGGGGTGATCGTTGTCCTTCTGGAGAGAAGGGCACAACTCGAGTAGGTCGTCGGTCCAAAAAACCTAGTGCTTTTCATAGGGCAGCGCTCCGTTATTGCGGCGTTACGGTTCGTCACCACCAAACTCGGAGGTTTCAGCTCCGCCATCTTATTCTGCGCCAGCAAGAAATCCGTTAGAACATTCTGCGTTCCAACGCAAGGACGGTTGAAAACCTATGTGTTGTTGACCGAATTTTTAAATTTCATGTATAGTACTCCTTTGTTAAGTTCTGTAATGGATTAAGTACCCTTTTTAATTAATCAAGATGTATGATGGATATTGCATATCTTTTAATTATTCATGTTATGTTACATTTAGTTTAGTTTAGGTTTGATATATTTTATTTATTCGATACGTGTAAAGAATTCAAATCGATTTATTTAAAATGCAGATGGACCGGCAATGGATGTACAATGCTGACCGACGTTCGAAAGAATTCATTGATGGCCTGCATTATTTTTTGTCTGTGGCTGAGGCAAACAAGCAGAATGGTTTTATGTGCTGCCCGTGTGTTCATTGCAACAATAACAAGGATTACTCATCTTCAAGAATCCTACACAGCCACATTTTCGCAAATGGTTTCATGAAAAAGTATGTTTGTTGGACGAAGCACGGAGAACAGGGGGTTACCATGGAAGACAATGAAGAAGAAGATTTTGACGACCACTTTCCCGGGAATGCTGGAATCGGTGCATTCGATGACGATATTCCCATGGAAGAGCCCGAAGTAGATGTAGCAGAAAATGATCCCAGCGACGATCTGGGGCAAGCATTGCACAATGTGCAGGCAGACTGTGAGAGTGAAACGGAGAGGTTGAAGTTCCCGAAGTTGTTAGAGGACCACCATAAGTTGTTGTACCCAGATTGTCAAAATGGATTTAAGAAACTTGGCACCACCTTGGAGTTGCTGCAATGGAAGGCGATAAATGGTGTATCCGACAAGGGATTTGGTGAATTACTCAAACTTGTTAAAAAAATGCTTCCTAAGGACAATGAATTGCCTGCCACAACGTATGAAGCCAAACAACTTGTTTGCCCTTTGGGACTGGAAGTGCAAAAGATACATGCATGCCCCAACGACTGCATCCTCTATCGAGGCGAGTACGAGAATTTGGATGCATGTCCCGTATGCAGTGCATTGCGTTACAAGATTAGAAAAGATGATCCTGGAGATGTCGAGGGGGAGCCTCCCCGGAAGAGAGTTCCTGCGAAGGTCATGTGGTATTTGCCTATAATACCACGTTTGAAGCGTCTGTTTAGAAATAAAGATAATGCTAAGTTGATGCGATGGCACAAAGAGGAACGCAAGAAAGACTCGATGTTGAGACACCCCGCTGATGGGTCGCAGTGGAGAAAAATAGATAGAACGTACCCTAAATTTGATTTGGATGCGAGAAACATAAGGTTCGGTTTGAGTACGGATGGCATGAATCCTTTTGGTGAGATGAGCAGTGGTCATAGCACTTGGCCTGTGACTCTTTGTCTGTACAATCTTCCACCATGGCTCTGCATGAAACGAAAGTTCATCATGATGCCATTGCTTATCCCGGGTCCAAAGCAGCCCGGAAATGACATTGATATGTACCTAAGACCATTGGTCGAAGAACTCTTATTGCTCTGGGGCGATGAAGGTGTACGGATGTGGGATGAATACAAACAGGAAAACTTCAACCTACGAGCATTGCTGTTCGTAACGATCAATGACTGGCCTGCTCTTAGTAACTTGTCAGGACATTCGAACAAGGGATACAAAGCATGCACACACTGTTTAGATGATACCGATAATATATGGTTGACTCACTGTAAGAAGGTTGTATACATGGGTCATCGTCGGTTTCTTCCCATCAGGCATGCGGTACGAAAGAAGGGCAAGCATTTCAAAGGCCAAGCGGACCACCGAACAAAACCGATGCACCGTAGTGGTAAAGACGTCTTCAACATGGTAAAAGATCTAGAAGTTGTTTTTGGAAAGGGATCTGGTAGCCAACCTGTTCCGAACGAAAACGGAATGACGCCCATGTGGAAGAAGAAATCTATATTTTGGGAGCTACCATATTGGGAAGTCTTAGATGTTCGTCATGCAATTGATGTGATGCACCTCACGAAGAATTTTTGCGTCAACCTGATAGCATTCTTGGGAGTGTACGGAAAGACAAAAGATACAGTAGAAGCACGTCAAGAATTGCAACGTATGGAAGAACGAGATGCCTTACATCCACAACAGCGAGATAATGGACGACAATACTTAAGTCCTGCCAGCTATACTCTTAGCAAGGAAGAGAAAGAAACCATGTTTGACTGCTTGAGCAGTATAAAGGTTCCATCTGGATACTCATCCAATATAAAAGGAATCTTAAATTTGGCAGAGAAGAAATTTACAAATCTCAAGTCCCATGACTGCCATGTGCTTATGACCGAACTTCTTCCGGTTGTGTTGCGGGGGATTCTGCCTGATAACGTCCGGTTAACCATTGTGAAGATATGTGCCTTCCTCAACGCAGTTTCTCAGAAGATAATTGACCCGGAGAATTTGATAAAGCTGCAAAACGATGTGGTGCAATGTCTTGTTGGCTTTGAGCTGATATTTCCACCATCTTTCTTCAACATCATGACACATCTTCTAGTGCACCTTGTCAAAGAGATTGATATTCTCGGACCAGTATTTCTACACAACATGTTCTCATTCGAAAGGTTCATGGGGGTACTCAAGAAATGTGTTCGTAATAGAGCTCGTCCAGAAGGAAGCATCGCCAGTGCCTACGGAACTGAGGAGGTCATTGACTTTTGTGTTGACTTTATTGATGACCTTAAACCGATTGGAGTCCCTGAATCGCGATATGAGGGGAGACTAACTGGAAAGGGTACATTAGGAAAGAAATCTTATGTCTGCACAGATGATTTCTCATTCAAGAAAGCGCATTATACGGTTCTTCAACAATCATCCTTGGTTGACCCATATATCGAGGAACACAAGAAAATTCTGCTCTCCAATTTCCCGGAAAAGTCTGAGGCATGGATTACACGTGAGCACATGAACACTTTCTGCAGCTGGTTGCGGAAGCATCTAATGCATAACATGGATATAAGTGAACAACTGTTCTTATTGGCTAGGGGACCATCTTGGAATATCTTAACATACCAAGGGTACGAGATAAATGGAAACACATTTTATACGATAGCCCAAGATAAAAAGAGTACCAACCAAAACAGCGGTGTTCATATGGATGCCACGGACAATAATGGAAAAAAAGACACATATTACGGCTACATTGAAGAGATATGGGAGCTGGATTACGGTCCCAATTTCAAGGTGCCTCTATTTCGTTGCCAATGGGTTAAGCTATCTTGAGGAGGGGTAACAAAAGATGAGTATGGGATGACAATAGTTGATCTCAACAATCTTGGGTATAGAGACGAGCCATTTGTCCTAGCCCAGGATGTCGCTCAGGTTTTCTACATTAAGGACATGTCCAGCAAGCCAAAGAAGGGGATCAACAAGCAAAAGGATGAGCCTAAGCGACACATAGTTCTATCAGGAAAGAGAAACATCGTTAGAGTGGAGGACAAGACAGACTTTTCAGAAGAATATAATAATTTTGTTGCCATTCCACCTTTCGAAGTAAATGCTGATCCATGCATCCTGCTAGCCAATGATGATGCTCCATACTTGCGCCGTGATCATAATCAAGGGACATTTGTGAAGAGAAAGTCTGTTACCGCTAATCCTTCATGTACTTGAATCATTTTATATTATTGTATAAAAACATAATCGCAATTCGAATACTTTTATTATATATGTACTGTACAATTATACTTTATGTGTTATTTATATTATTTTATATATTTTTCACTTAATTACTAGACTCAATTATAATTTTCATTCAATAATGGATTACTCAACTAATTTTATTTATTTCATGAAATTACATTCACATTAACACACTATACTCTCTCACTAACACACACAATCTCACTAACACACACTATCTCTCAAACTCACACACTACTCATTAATATCATGAAATTGCTTAATTTTATCTAAAATTCACTTTTTAAACGTTAATATCGTGATAGAATCCACTTTCTATCGAAAAGCAACAGTTTGAAAAAAAATTCACCTAATATATTTTTGCATGGTCAAAATAACAAATATGATTTCAAAAAAGTTAGATATTTCATTGACCCAATCACTTGAATGAAAATTAATTATTTTTGTTGCGTGTATCAAGTTTATATAGAGATAAGAAATTTTGTTCCATAATTTTTGGAATCATAATTTTATTAACTGAATTAACAAATGAAAGCCAATTTTAAAAGAGAAGTAAAAAGAAACAAAAGCAAACATAACATTAGGCGGGAACGAGGGAAAACGGGCCCCTTTTGTCCCGGGTGGTAGATCCACCCGGGACTAAAGGTGGGCCGCGGGCTGGGAATTTTCCCGGCCCGCCCAAAAACCCCTTTTGTCCCGGGTGAAGCCACGACCCGGGACAAAAGGTCCTTTTGTCCCGGGTGGTGGTTTCACCCGGGACAAAAGGGGGCCTTTTGTCCCGGGTGAAGCCACCACCCGGGACAAAAGGACCTTTTGTCCCGGGTCGTGGCTTCACCCGAGACAAAAGGCCCCCCTATATTTCCTTCCTCCTTCGCCCTTCTCCTAACACTTGGTTTCTCATCTACTGCACCCGTCCTGCTCCCCCCACCGCGCGAGCCGAGCACCGCCGCCATCGACGTCGCCGCCGCCCAGAGCCCCGACCTCACGCCGCCGCCCAGAGCCACCGCCGCCACCGTCCTGCTCCCCCCACCGCGCGAGCCGAGCACCGCCGCCATCGACGTCGCCGCCGCCCAGATCGAGCCGGCCCCGACCTCACGCGTGCCGCCGCCCAGAGCCACCGCCGCCGCCGTAACGCCCTCGCCACCATCCCCTGCTCGCCGTCGACAGTATTTAAGCTTCAACAGTATTTCAGTTGTCTTAGGCTAATTCTTTTTCGCAAGAATCTTTAAGAAAAGCTAACAAAATGCTCCTGACAGCACGATGTTGTTTGATTGGTTGTTAGCAAAAGCATGACACATGGGACACATTGTAAAGATTAGCTGAGTGTGTCCATCAGTTCTTATTTCTCTTATGTTAGATTGGTCTCCCAGCATCCTCTACTGCTACTGAGGCTACCTTTGGGAAAGTGATCTAGAGCAAACTTTCTGAACACATAGTAGAGGATCTTGCTGCAACTCTAATGAATTCTAGGTTGATTAATAAAATTTAGGTTAGTTTTCTTTGCTTGTTGGCAAATAGATCTTGCTATTAATTCTGAGTTTGTCTCTGTTAGAAATGCGATAGAAGTGTGTTCAATCAGGGCACATTAAATTTCAGAGGCTTTCAGTTTGGATTTATATGCATATATCACTGTCATTATTTAGAAACGGATGTTCAATCAATGCCTTCTGATACAAAATTTGCCAGTGAATAGTAGATGCACATGTTTTGTCACAGTGATAAGTGAGAAACAGCCTCTTCTTTGTAGCTAATCGTTAGATCATAAAGCCCACGCCGCGTACCCAAAGGTAGAGCTCGATCTCGTCCCCTCCAACACAGAAAAATTATGATCTGCATGAGAGAAAAATTATTGATAAGTAATTGACATGAATCTATGAATTTACTATAATAACAATATTCAGGGTCCAACTTAATTGACGTAAATTGCTGACTTCGATTTACTAGAAAGAAAACTCTTGTCAAGTAAGTAACATGGATCCATAAATTTTCTATAACATTTACTAATAAAAAAACTTTTAGTTTCGTGCTACTTAGACCTAAGTCCATAAAATCAACCACAACAAAAGAACCTGATGAAATCGGCACAATTCAAAGAAAGTAGCAAATTATATGGTTAATTTAGCATTGTACACAATCAATGAAGGATCAATGAAGGTCTAGAAAATAGATGGAATCATACTGGAGAAAGGCCGAATCCCACTGCATTTGACACCGAGGTTTCATCTCCTAAAAGATCGTCCTACTACGAGAGTCCCCTCAACACCTTCTCCATTCCATTGAACCCCAGAACCTCTCGCTACGTTGGGAAGCTCCTACCTCTGTATATATAGTTCCCCAATGTTCTTTAATTTTTAGTTCTCAGAGTGTGTCGAGTACTGTTTGCAGCACTGAGATCGACATCGTCGACCAATTATGGCTCATTTTCAGTAGCTAGGAAGCTACACTCATGTAACTTTGGGACATGCTCATAATTTGAAATCATAATTTAGAGTTCATGTTATTTAGAGTGAAATCATAATTTGTTGTTAAGAGTGAAATCATAATTTGTTGTGTAAATAAAGGTATATTTACAAATTTTTAAATGTATGAATGTATGTATGTATGTATGTGTAAAGTGAGTTTAAATTTCTTTTAAATATTTCATGTATATTTCTTGAATTACTTAGTGAAATATTTCTCGACCTCATCCATCGATCGGTACTTAGTGAAATTATCGATAGAATATTTCAAGTTCATTTCTTGAATTACTTAGAGAATATTACTCGACCTCATCCATCGATCGGTACTTAGTCAAATGCTCGCAAATATGTGGATTATTTAGATAATTTTTTAAGGGTTTTATTTGTATTCATATTTTAGTTACGATGGACCCGCGACACACAGACGCGGAAGACGAACAGTTCTTGTTGAATATGATTGGCGAAGGTCAAGGAGATGTCGCTGAACAAGCTGATGATGGCAGCAATACCGACATATATTTGAATATGTCCGGTGATGGAATTGAGGCACCATCTATTCAGGATGACGCTGCTGCTGAACAAAGTGCTAATGTACATATCACAACTATAATTATTTGTAGTGACAATCATATTTTCATCTGAATCTATATGAATACTATGAATATTTTTTTATAGCCGTCTGGATCATCGTCGCAGCAGAAAAAGACGAAGCGAGGCCCAACAAAAAAACTGGAAGGGCGGTTCATTATAACGGAAGTTGGTCCAGATGGCGAACCGATCGCTCCAGAAGCTGCCGCCAAAAAATTCATAAGACAATCCGGATGTATTGTCAGGGACCACATCCCGATCAGCTTCAAGCTCTGGAAAGCTTCCAATCCAAGCGAGGAACGGGATGCGGTACCCGAAAGAGAAAAAGAATGGTGCTGGCGGGAGCTTAAGAAAAACTTCACGGTTCCAGCTGAATCCGAAGAGATATGCAAGCACTGGACCCTGAGTAAGATGGCCGAACAGCTGCGATCATTCAAGAAAATTTTGACGAAGAAATATATCAAGACCGGGACCACACCCGTATTTACCGGCGAGCTCGAAAAGCTCAGGGGTCACTGGGATGCATTTGTAGAATACAAGTCTTCAGAGCTTGGGCTTCAGAAGGTGCAGAAGGCCAAAGACAACGCCTCGAAGAAAGTATACCATCACACTCTAGGCCAAGGAGGCTACAAGCTTGCAGTACCCAAATGGGAGAAGATGGAGCAGGATCTGCTTGACAGAGGCATCCAACCTGCGACCATGAACTGGCCTGAAAGGTCAAGGACCTGGTTTTATGGTCACGGGGGAAGCTTGGACCCATTGACTGGTGACTGCGTCTATGGGCCAAACATCCAGCGAGCAGCCCAGAGACTACATGAGGCCATACAAGCAGCGGCCGAGGGAACATTCAAGCCGGATAGAGAGAGGGACGAGCTGACTTACGCCCTTGGGAATCCAGAGCATCCGGGCCGCACAAGAGGCAAAGGCGTGGTTCCGTGGAAGTATGGGTTCAGGGATTACATTGAGTCATATAGAAGCCGGCAAAGAAGAAAGAATGATGAGCGGGAGCACTTGCGAAGGCTAGAGGAACGGCTCATGTCACACGATCAAAGACTGGAGGAAGAGGTTCAACGCCAAGTGGCCGTAGCAATGAGCCAGCAACTGCAAGCGCAAACATTGCCTCCAGAGCCTAGTGTCGCAGCCGATCACCTGTCTCAGCGGAAAAGCAGCTGCGCTTCCACAGACGTCGCCGCCGCCGAGCCCACGGGGATCCAGGCCGCAGTTGAAGCGTCGGCCCCGCAGCGATTTCCAGTGGATGAGATCACCCACCGGACACCTTGTGACCTGCAGACTGCCGTTAAGAACTTAATGTTCACTGTTGCGTACGGTACCGCCATGCCAACCGAACCAGGCGACGTGTACCACGGCCAGCAAATTCCGCCTAGATACACAAGAGTTGGCGTGGAGCAGGTGTGCCAGGGTTGGGAGACGCTCGAGCTTGATATTCCTGGAGGCGATGGGGAGAGGACACTAGCAGAAGCCATTCATGGCTACATCCTATGGGATAAGCGCTACATTGTCCTAAAGTCGGATGATCAAACACCAAGACCGGCGTCTCAGCATGCCTCTCCAAGACCGGCATCTCCGCAAAACTCCCCAAGGGCAGCACTGTCTCGGCAAGGTTCACCGGCACATTCTCCATCACCATCATCTCATGCGCCGATGAACACTCAAGCGTCACCGTCGCCTCCATGGTCACCCCCTCCGCCGCCGGCAAAGAAGCAGAAATGGCCGCCGGCAAAGAAGGTAGCTGCACCGGCTAAGGAGCCTCCAAAGAAGAAGGAAAAGAAGAAGAAAACCAAGGAGGCTCCTATTAAACCCTGGGACATGAGCCTTGAAGAATGCGATCGGATAACTCAAGAAAGAGTTAAAGAGCACTTCAAGCCGAAGCCGAAGCCGGAGCCCGAGAAAGTGATAAATCCGATAGATTTGAAATTTTTTAAGGGAATGTGCGAAGCAAATAAGAGAAAATTCATTCCGAGAGACCCCCCTTCAGACTACGAACGCACAATTATCAAAACTACTGAGAAAAAGAAGAGACAATCAAAGTCGTCGTCGTCCGACGTTCCACAGCTCGGAGCCCAAAAGAAACAATCAATAGAGCCTCTCGTAGTGGGACAGACGACGCAAGAACAAGACTTTGTTACATTTTTGAAAGAATCAAACCTGACGGCCGCTCAGATTGCACGGGGAGAAGATATTCCAAAGGCCGATGTGGTCATCAAATGGACGTTTGAGATCGGCAAAACTCTTGTACCCCCCGAAGTAGTGTCTGTGCTTCCAACGCAAATGTATAAGCTACACCAGCACTACATGCGTGCGATGGCCGATTGCATCTTCATGCAGGACGCAAAGTTTAAAGATGACGATTTCTTACGGGGGGAGGCCATTCTATGGATAAACTGGGAAGAAATTTACCAACTATTCCATCAGGAGGCCCTCGACATCTCTATGGTCGCCTTGTGGGTTCTGTAAGTATTTTACTCTCCTTACGTATTGTTTTGCATGATCTCAACATACTGATCTCTTGATTTATTCGGTATCATGTAGAATGGAGATACATACTTGCAGAAGAAAGGGATACTCTCACCTCGGCTTCATCGACCCAATTACTTGTAATTGGAGGCTTCTACGCGACAATACCGATGAGATATTCCAAATGTTGTTCAAGTACATAAGCGTTTATCACAACAAGCAAATGATATTGTTTCCTTACAACTTTGCGTGAGTGATTCCTTCCGTCTAACTCTTTCTATTATGTAATCGAATTGTTTAAACCTTAACTACCAAGAACTGCCTCCGTATAATCTTGCAGTGAACACTGGGTCCTAATTGTCATAATTCCCGAGAAGAGCCTACTCGTGGTTATGGACTCATTGAGGAGACCTCCAGAACAATACAAAAATCTTCTTAACATGATGAAAAAGTAAATCTACCACTACTCCGTCGGTGACCGATAATTTGAATCACTTTGTTACTTGACTATAATTGTTCTAATCATGCACAGGGTTTGGAAAGAATTCGCTAAAAATCATCCAGGCAAATTTGACAAGGAATTGAAGATCAAGACAGATTTTCCGGTACGCGCTTGGATGATTCGTTGCACGATTCATTAGTTTTATTATATATTCATGTAAATACCTGATAATTTCTTCTCTCTTAAAGTGTATGAGGCAGAAACCAGGCACTGTATTGTGCGCATACTATGTATGCGAGAACATCCATGGTCTGGTAGGTCCTCCAAAGGGCTGGACAGATTGGGAGGAGGAAGTAAGTAAAAAATTTGTTAATATTTGAACTCGTATTTTAATTAGTCGAAATTAATTATCCCCTTTTTCCATAGGTCGGGGAGATGCGCGATAAACTCATACCGGAGGAAAAGATTATGGCGATTCAAGAACAATTCTCCGGATTTATTGTTGAGCAAGTCCTCGATCCAAAAGGCGAATTCTACTACGATGGAATATCTAATATTGACAATCACAGCAAATATGACAATATACGCGTATATATGTAATTAAGAACGAATATAACTATGTAAATATATATGTGTGTCTATGTATTAAATTTCTATTTATGAGTATGTATGTATGTATTAAATTTCCAAAAGGCGAATTCTACTATGTAATTAAGAACGAATATACCTATGCAAATATGATGGAGTATGTATGTATTATATATATAAGCACTCCAATAATATATATGTGTATATATATATTTATATAATATTGGTCCTAGACATTTTCATATGTAAAGGAATTCACATGTATAGATATGTGTATACATATATATATATAAGTGAATTAATTTATATATGAAAACTATCTAGGACAAATATTATATAAGTAACTATATATATATGTATATATTAGTGGAGATCATACACACTGAATTCCAATACATAAGTTTAATTGAAATGCAAAAGTATAATTGAAATAGAAAAAGAATTGAAAAAAGAAAAACATGAAAAAAAAAGAGACCTTTTGTCCCGGTTGGTAACACCAACCGGGACAAAAGGGTGCGCCAGCCACGTGGGCGCTGGCTGCACCTTTTGTCCCGGTTGGTGTTACCAACCGGGACAAAAGGTCCTCTTTTGTCCCGGTTGCCACACCCGGGACACCCCCTTTTGTCCCGGACAGGCGTTCCCGGTTGGGAAACTGGGACAACAGCGGTTTCCCAACCGGGACAAATCAACGTTTTTGTAGTAGTGTACGTGTGTATACAGCGCGCGCACATACATATCTCTAGATGTTGTTGTCAAGGGAAACAAACTAACAGCACATACGCTCCATCGCACGGCGCCGCGAGACGACGGAGTTGTATATATATATGTGCAGCCGGCCGCCGGGAAACCAGGTAGATAGCCAGCAGACGACGACGAGTCGCGCTCGCACTCGCATGTACGGCGGCGCGCGGCCGTAGCTTGGCAGACACGCATTTCCTTGCTGGCTGGTGGACGCCAGACACGTACGGGCGCAGCTGGCCTCGATCTGGAAGCTAAGCACACGCCAAGGCGAAGCTACCAGCAGCAGGACTCGGATCGATCGGTCGATCCTGCATGGAAGTCACGCACATGATGAGAGAGAGAGAGAGAGAGAGAGATTAGTTTAATTAATTAGGTTTTAGTTTTGATGTAAGCATGCAGCAGGGTGCGTGTGCGCGTCGTGTTGCGTTGGGTAAATAACTACTACTACTTGGCTTAGCTTGCTTGCAAAGGTACGTAGCCCCCGGCCGTGTGCACGCATACTGCGCGGCTGGAATGAAATACACTATATGATACAGTAGCTTTGGCAGCGAGAGGCGCGAATGCTAACATTCTATATGCCCTCATCTTGACGGATGTTCCTGCGTTTACGTTATCGAAACCGCACAGGGGCGGCCTTAAATGCCAACTGCTGATACATAGTAGTATACAACACAAATTAATTTTTTATCTTTCAAAAAGTTATTGGTCGATTTAATTATAATTATATACAATCACATATGTATGTATGTACGTATGTACTCTCTTCGTTTCAAATTATAGGTCGTTTGACTTTTTTACGCTAAATTTGAACACTCGTCTTATTCAAAAATTTATACAAAATACCACTTCTTTTGTTATGCTTTGCTTTATCAATACAAGTATTTCAAGAATGATTTAGATTGGACTATATTTGTACAAATATTTTATATAAGACGAGTGGTCAAACTTGGGATTAAAAGGACAAACGATCTGTAATTCGGAATGGAGGGAGTATGTACGTATCAGATAAAAAAAAGTAAGCACACGTTGAAGCTGAAGGTATATATATGCAGCGCGGTGGAAGCAGCCGCTTTCATTTTCACAAGCGGTACAGAACGAAACGAAGGCGCCACTATCTACATCTGCTGCTGGAAAAAAATACGTGTGTTCAAAATATTCACACAAAGACCGGTGAGCGATCACCATCATGCAGCAATGCATATCCGAGAGCAAGAAACTCATGCGCATACTTTTTTTTCCCTTCACACGCGTTTCTTTCAGAGGCATGCAGAATTTGAAGTTTGATCCGTTCAACGCCTACACCTTTATTTGACTGGAATCAAAAATTAATCCCTGCTACTGCTAGGCTCGTCCATGGTTTCATCAAGCTGCAGGGGCAATGCATGCAAAAGGACAGCACAGCAGTAGTCCATCCGAAATAATCCTAGCATTCAGTGCATAAACAAATGCTGACCGATCATCCCAGCGGCCTTGTCTTGGAGGGTATGAAGAAATGAGTGCCAGTGAAGGAAAGCTACGGGTACATGCTTCGCAAGCGCGCCACTAATTCCCTCGGGATCAATTTACTAATTAACGGGCTGGGGATCGATCAACTAACCGAAATCCCCTCGCCCTGCATGCCTAGCTATTCTATTGCGATCGATGGATCCACATGCGCCCGTGCACGGAGCTTGTATACAAATCCGAATGCTCCTCGGAGTCCGCGCACATTCCTTGCTCTGCCCCACTACTGATGTCTTCTCTACTCAATTCGGGCCTCTCGATCGCTCTCATTTCGCCGACCAATGAGCAATGCAAGCTGGGGTTCTTAATTAATTAAAAGTGAGACGGGATTAGTTAGCTAGGTACTCGATCGTAGGAGCTTAGCTAGAGTGCGTTCATGGCACAGGAAAGTGCAGCATGCAGTTTGTTGCTTGACGCTATTGCCGCTGTCCCTTCCCCACGGCCCGGGCGCACATGATCGATCCCACACACATCCCCAGCTGCTGCTGCTGCTGCTGCATCATCTCGGTCTCGATCGCCCTCGCTCGCCCATGTCGTGCGCGCAAAGCATGCGTCGTCGTCTACTTGGCGGATCGGCGACGACGCCGCGCAGGCCGGCCGGCCGGGGTGCCGGACTACTGCAGGATCGATCATGATATGGATGGCAAGGCATCGGCCGAAGCGAACTGCGGTGTCTCGTGGTCCGGACATTTCCTGACAGGTAGGCCCCGCGGATGGTCTATATATATATATATATATATATATGTCTTTTTTTGCTATGAGAAAAATATGCTCATATGGCAGCAGCATGTTTGGTTCGGCACATGCCATGCATCAGGTATGTCTGCTTTATTTCCAATGCAAACTGGTCGGACTAGCTCAATGATGCGTCACTCTTGGGAATTTCAAGGCAATTTCCGAGAGTATCTAACAACTAGGTTTCATCACGAAATAACCTAATAAAACCTAGTTATTTTGTGATAAACCTAGTTTCAAATCTAAAATGCACCGGCCGCGATCTTTTAGATTTGAAAAAAAAAACACCTACGACTTGTATTTTGCAAGAAACTAGCTCATAGCCTACTAATGAAAGAAATACCCGAATTAGTTAACGAGAAACATAAGGAGACGACCTTGTTTCAATTTGATCCCGGGTGGACCTCCACAAAGCATGTTTTTCTTGACTCTTAACGGAAAACGATGGCCATCGATTGAATGCTGGCTGTTTTTCTGAATCCCGGTTCGATTCAATGGAGGAGGGCACCTGTATGTTCTCGCGTCCTTCCCTTTTCCTTGTCGTGCACATCTAAGGTTTCCACCAAAGGAACTGCCCCGACCAGCATCATCAGCCATTAGGGCGAGCTCTGCTCATCTTTCGACATGCACGATCTCAGAGAAAAAGGAAAAAAAAAGAAAAAGGAGTTGGTGTGGTAAAGGCCTAACATGCATGCCAACACCATACACACATACAAGCTGGGCCCAGTTAGAGAAGAGACAGGTGAGGGCCCACATGCACGCCCGCATACATGGCCCACATCGAGCTGGATGTCAGGAGAACGAGAACGAGCGCAAAGGCAAAATTCCAAGTGTGCAGCGTACGAAACATTTAGATATGAATGTTCAGATTTGAATGTTTGCCGAAATTCGGTCATAACTCAATATACTGAGATATTTCTTCCTCTTATTGAAACGACAAACAGATTTGGCTCACTACTGTTGTGTTTTTAAATACATTTTTTATAATCCACTAAAAAACTTTTGACTTAAGCTTGTCGTCACGACTCGTAGTACCTAACGCCAACTGTAAGTCCATTGGCAATATAACTGTATTATATATGCATGGGTTGATCTCATCATCAATATAATGTGGAAGCTTACAAACACTGCTCATTGCAGGATTAAGGATTAAACTTTGCACACGCAAAGTAAAATCTGATGTCAAGCAGCTATAAACTAGAAACCTACTAATTAATCTGGTGGCAAACATGTACTACTCTTGTCAGCTCACAATAGACCGAGCCCCTTTCTTGGCAAGAGTTGGTGAGACACTTATCCCATTTTGCCATTATTAGCAGATCTATAATCGTGATACTGATCAGATGAGCACAGCCGACGATGTGGATTGCATTTACAAATTGCAAATCTAACTGTGAATTTGGTGATGTGCGTTAGATGCATGCATGGATGGATTGCACTTCAGATATCATGTGCTATGTATTTTATAATTTTAATATATAGCTAGCAGTGGCGGATCCAGGATTTCAACTATGGGGTACGAACGGTCCACTAAAATTTAAAGAATATTGATTGTGACTTGTGAGAGTGAAATGATATCAAATCGTATATTGTAGAAAAACATCTATTTTTTCTTGATATTGTAGTATGTGATATAACATCTTCGTTGATAACACATCAAGAAAGTAGCCTTAGCGATCGATCTTCGCATGATTAATAGTAAAAATACTCCGGCCTCTTGCTGCACCTACCAGCTAGTAGTAACAAGAAGGATATATAGTGTTTTTAGCAACAAATTAAATAAACAAGGCTAAAATGATTGTGCCAGTTGACCTAATTAAATTCGGAAGGAGCAACACAACTAAGACACAAATTACCTTTGTCAAGATGATTGCATTCCCATAAGAAAATCAATACTCAATACTATATGAACATTGTGTCCGCCCTAGAGGATAGCACAGCGGGCTGTTTGTGACTGTTTCACTCTCGTTTAGCAATTAGACCTCATATTTATGGGGCATTGTATATGTACAATATACTATAGATCCCCCCCTGATTGCTAGTTATGTCAAACGAATGTGTCCCATGGGTTAGAAAGCTATACGCAGATTTATATTTTTTTTGAGTGAGTTGGAGGCTTTTGGAGCCACAAATTTAACTCAGGTATTAATCATATGTGTAGGTATCCCAAAAAATAGCAGTACATCTTTGGCTTTGATATACTACAATAGTTTCACAATAGTCATTCAATTCGGTCAACATATGTATGAGGCACAAAAATTTGACTAAATGTTTGCAGAATTGGATGGTTCTGGTTCTTAGTAGAAATACATAGAATAGAATTGATCTCTTTTCTCTCTTTTTTTTTAAAAAAAAGAGGTACATGCACACTCACATATGTACCATATATGAATAATGACTACGGGAGACCGGAACTGCAAATCATGAGAGATTTAACGGGTAAAGAAATGTCCACATTAATTGATGAGACATATATCCTCTAGCCACCCAAGCTATTACTTGTTTCTTGAGTATTGATCTCTATCAAGTGGGCACAAATTTGATAAAATACTAGTATACTAGTTATTAAACTATTATTTAAGATGGTCCGAGTCGGGACAAACATTGTGAAATGGAAAAAGTGACATATTTATTTGACTGCCGAGTACACTTTCCTAGACTTCTTTAGAGAAAAAAAATAAAAAACACTTTCCTAGACTAACTTAAGCAGTTGTTTATTGGTTCATTGCCACTGTTTTGGCATGCCATGATTTTTTTTAACTCTAGATCTCACCTACGATGAATCCATTTCTTTCTCAAAACCTTTTCAACTACGAAGGGGTAAAAAGCTTTTGCAATAGCATATATCACAACAACACAAGAACCATGGCAAAGGATAGGTAACATTTCCCCGATGTGGAATTTCCTGGCAATACTTATAATTTTTCAAATTATATAGTTGCAAGAGGTGGCAATGTATTTCTGCATAAAAAAATAATTATACTATTATATTGAATTGAGCATGCTCTTACAATACTTATCGCCACATTTTTTATGTGTTCATAGTCAGATATTTCATAAATTTTAAAGTGGGGATTTAAATAATGCTAAATAAATCATCATGACATCAGCCCGAGCAAGCGCGCACACATGCTACAGGTGGACAGCATATATCAGTTCAATATTGGTTTTTCCCTCTATGGCTTGGCTGGTCCAAGTCTAACCAAACCTGGCCCAGCCGACTCAAAGTCAAGAATGTTATCAGCCCTCGAACTTTTGTTGATGACACTTAAATTATCACGATTATAGATGAGGATTAATTTAAACTACCTCTTTTTGCCAGGTCTATGAAGCCATAGACTCTTCAAGCTAGTCAAACACTCATTTGTCTTTGTTAATGCCAAATTGACGAAAATGACATCGGATTATCTTCTAAGGCAGAGTCAATTTGTTTGAACGAAATTCTGAGACAAATAGCTCCAAATCGCACGGCTAATGCAATCTTCAGTATGACTCTGGCGGCACATAGACATGGATTATTGTAGCAGTCCTAAAGGACAGATAATCCAGGGAGTCAGTAACAACGTACTACTCATAGTTACTCCCCAAATTACATAGAGTTCAACTTAGTTTTATTTCTAGTCAAATTTATCTAATTTTAATCAAGTCTATAGCTATAGTATCAAAGGCATGAACATCTGCAACATTAACTTATTAGTTTCAGTGCAATCACCATCTATTTGGTATTTGCAGATGTGGATATTATATTTTTCTACTAATTTTGGTCAAAACTGGTGAAGTTTGATTTAAGACAAAGTCTAGAGGGGAACCATAATTTGCAAGGAATGGAGTATTTATTTACGGAAGCAAGCATAGAGAGGACCGTATCAACCTTACTATTTCTATACCAACCAAAAACATATGTTTTGTCCAGATGATATATATAGTCTTACAATCCAGGTACATGACCGTGACGTCCACATATTGACATATATAACAATTATACATATTAGGCTCGCGCATGATTAGCATGAGGCCAGGTCAGAAAAATGCATTATTCTTAAAATAGAGAGCCAGGCAATGCACAAAGAAGTCCACGCAAAGACTGCCTGCGAAGCTGCGATAGCTCGACTTTGACGTGACCACATGCATATCTATCTGTACCGACTTTGACGTGACCACAGGCATATCTATCTGTATAGTACATTGCCCTGTTTAGTTTAAAAAATTTACTACAATACCCGTCACATCAATTTTTTGAATACATACATGAGTATTAAATGCAGTTGAAAAAATAATTAGTTACACAGTATATCCTGCATGGAAGTCATACACATTAACACATGAGAGAGAGATAAGCTAGCTACTAGTCATCTCTGCCTCGTATTGCGTTGCATACTTGGCTTGGTTGCAAAGGCACGTAGCCCGGCCGGCCGTGTGTGCACGCATACTGCGAACCAAGTACACTCTTTGACAATATACTAGTAGCTAGCTTTGTATACAGCGAGGCGTGTGCGAACATTCTATATACATGAATAATAATCTTATTATATACGCAACAAAAATGAAAACTAGCTAGTGGTCTGAGTTACGTTTATTACGTACGTTGTGTATATATACAATGCAGAATACATCTGACGACAGCCAGTCAGCGAATAATATGATATGTTATTGTGCACAAGCCAAGCGCGCTGCCAAGGTAACTTTGGCGTAATAAGAAGTCCAATGCAACGAACACGATCAGCCATCTAGCTAGCTAGCTAGCAACTTGGCTATTTGCATTTTGCCGGCCGTCGACGTCATTATCAGCAGCGTTTAATTTGTCTGTTCCTACGATAAGATGCTGCCTGCGACAAAGAATAATAATGCTTCAAAAAGAACATGGAGTAACTAATTAATCACGCGTGCGTTAAACTGTGGAACTGTGGAAGCTGCGCTGCTGCACTTTCCCCCTTTTTTCACACAAGTGGGTGCGTTGCCGATCACTATTTCTCTACTGACAGCAACTGTGCCTACTTTTTTGCTTGTGTGCATTCGTACGCGCATTTCTTATTTTAATTTCTTTCCGCGATTGAAGTCGGGTTTATTCGTTCGTTATTAATTAATTTCAACCCCTAGCACGCTAGGCAGCTATACCTCTGTCTCAAATTACAATTCGTGCAAGCAGGCAAAAGGACTGGCAGTCGTCCTGGCATTCAGTGCAGTATGTATAGACAAATTAACAGGCCGTAGCAGAGATAGGCCAGGGGATAATTAACCAACAACCCTGATGAGTGTGCGTGCATGATCCTGTACTGTCTTGAGAGCCGGCCGGGGGGCATGAAATTAAGGAGTGCCAGTGAAGGAAAGCTACTGGGCGATCGATGCGTTGGAAGCCCGGTCGGCCAGGATTACTGCAAGTCCAACACGCTTGATGCTTCGCAAGGGCGCCATCCACTAGCTAATTCCCTCGGGATCAATTCCTTATTACTAACAGTAGTTAGCCTGGTGGAATTAACCGATAAGTTATTATTAGTCGGCATTTGCATGGTCCTCGATCGATCTAGGAGTCTGCACATTCCTTAGCTTTGTTCCTCTCTGATGTCTTCTCTACTCAATTCGGGCGGCCGACCCAGGCCAGGAGCAAATTAATTAAACTGGACTTGTGATGTATTATACTTTTTATATATAATAAATCCGGCTGTGCGTGGGGATTAGCGATGAGTGATGGAGACGACGGAATTAGCTGCTAGGGACTGATCGAGTTTGTTGCTTGACGCTGTTGCTGCCGCTGTCCCCTCCCATCCCCGACCGCACATGATCCCATCCGCCATCCATGCATCCCGTGCAGGTGCAGCCCATGCCGTGCGCCCAAAGCATTCGGCCGGCCGGCCGGCCGTCTACTTGGCGGCGGCGGCGGCTCCACCGGCGACGCCGCAGCGGCCGCAGGTGCGTGCATGCAGGTCAGAACATGAACCCGCGGATATAGCTAGCTAGCTAGTATATGTGTCGTCTAATCAAGGTTTCAAAATCCTGTTGGGATATGATATAAACAGAGATGCATGCGCGCACGGCTGTTGGAAAGATGCATTGGCCTTCCGACGACGATTTATTTCTCGCCGTTGGCGTGAAATTATTAGCAAGCTTTTTTTATGGGAAGAAATTATTAGCAAGCTCGGTATAGGTAGGCCAAGTGTGTGTGTGCGCTCAAGCTAGCAAGGAAATAAGATTGTTCCTTTGAAGTTGAAGACTAGCTTAGTAGCTAGCTTTCCCGCGCGCCCTTCACGCACTACCGGAAACCCAACGTTTGCCGAGTGCTGACGGCTTTGCCGAGTGCAAGATATCGAGCACTCGGCAAAGTTACAATTTGCCGAGTGCCTACCAAAAGGCACTCGGCAAAAAGTCGACACTCGGCAAAGATTGGCTTTGCCGAGTGCCTGATTACAGACACTCGGCAAACCCACCTTTGCCGAGTGCCACGCGGGCAGCACTCGGCACACAGCCTCCGAGTGCCACGCGGGCAGCACTCGGCACACAGCCTCACGTGTGCGCCGCACACGCCCGCCGCGTCCGTTACCCGTCACGGCCGTTATTGTTTGCGGAGTGCCCGCAAGGGGACACTCGGCAAACACGTCTTTGCCGAGTGCCACGCAGCGGGCACTCGGCAAAGACTGATGAGTGTGTGCTCAAGCTAGCAAGGAAATAAGATTGTTCCTTTGAAGTTGAAGACTAGCTAAGTAGCTAGCTTTCCCGCGCGCCCTTCACGTCATCTGTCACTCCATGAACTCCGAACTCCGACCATGGTGGATGCATGATGCATGGGACCATTAAAAAAAACCTTTTTGCTATTTTTTTCGAGATTTTTTTGCTGTTTATATATTGAATTTGCCGTGGGCCAAAGTAGCATATGGCAAAAGTTTTGCCGTGTGCCCGACAAAAAGCCCATGGCAAAATCGGCTTTGCCGTCGTGCGTTTGCTGTGTGTGTTTTGGCGTGTGTTACACACGGAAAAGCCTTTGCCATGTGTTACGCATGGCAAAGAAGTTGTGTCCCGTAGTGTACTGATCAACAATTTTCACTACTCCAACGTCCCTCATCACCGCCGGTTCAAAATGGCCACCACTACCGGTTTTGGGTGGCGTTCGATTTCACTTGATGGTGACGGAAGGGGCCATCACCTCCGGTTTCACAACCAGGGGTGTTGCCTCATTACAAATAAAAAAACATTTTCCATGCGCCGTCATCGTTGCTTCAGCCGCGTTGCCCGCATGCTGCTCCACCCGTGTCCATGCCTGCATTGCCCGCAACGCTGCTCCACCTGTGCCCATCCATGCCTCCGCGCCCACATCGCCCTGCCGCGAGGTCGAGGCGGCGAGGGAGGAAGGGAGTCGGCGCGCGGAAGGGAAGGAGGGCAGCGGGGTGGTGGGGAGGGAATAAGGGAGGGGACGGCGGGGCGGGTGGGTGGGGAGTATCTGATTTATATGAAATTAGTACATTGTCGTCTTTCTACCGATACTACTTTTGAGGTGGACCGACATCATATTTTCTAGTAGTAACTCGAATTCCAAGACACGGTTTTCACCCCTATTACAATCTGCTTTGCTTTGTACCGTTCACTAAAACACTTGGTATCCTTGTCGATTGACCGGGAGGCACATATTCTCGCCTCTCTTTTGCTTTCTTGTTTTCTTTTGAGTAACCGAACTGAAGAATCAGCAAGCAGCTAAGCATCAAGGTGAGAGCCGACATGATCTCAGAGAAAAAGAAAAGAGAGGTAAAGGCCCAACATGCATATACTCTCACACACGCTACTACACGCACCACCTGGGCCCAGATAGGCAGGACAAAGGTGGGCCCAGGTGCATGGCCCACATCCAGCTGGACGACACGAGCCCGCCGAGAGCAAAGGCAAATTCCAAGTTTCCAACAGCAACGAGACGATTCCTGATCGAGTTGCTATCGTCCTGTCGACATGCATGGAACAAGGAACTCCGTACCTAACGCCAACTGTAAGACCCTTGACAATCCCATTACCCAAGTCCTGATCTTGATCTTGATCTTGATGTCATCGCCATGGTGGATACTGGATGGAGGCTTTCAGTTTCAGTCACTGCTCATCGCAGGACTAGCTGAATGAACCTAGCACACGCAAAGGTAAAACCTGATGTCATGCAGCTATGAGCTATGCATGTACCATAGTCTCCTGTCACCTTGCACTTGACAGCGTCTTCTTCCTCCTCCCTTTTCTGGGCAAATGGCAACAGTTGGTGAGATACTTATCCGGATTTTGCCATTATTAGCAGCAGAGGCTCAGACCCCCCCTAACCGCGATGCTCGGATAAGCTCGGCCGATGTGGATTGCATTTTTGCAGATATAATTGCGAGTTTGGTGTGCGGTAGATGGACTGCACCGGCGATATCATGCTTGCGTTGGCGTCGCCTTATTAATCTGCTGCTTGATTGGGCACACAACGCTTTGCCTTGTATTTTAGAGTATTAATAGTAGCTTGGTTTTGTCAAGCTAATGTGGCCCATGGCTTGGAAAGGTTGTACGCGGATTTGGGGTTAGTTGGAGCTAGCCTTGCAGGCACAAAAGGGCAACCGATCAATCATTTGTGCATCTGGATCCATCTCCTTGCATCGTATCAGCGAAAAGCTTGACGTCGAATTGAAAGAGTCATCTGTTGCAGCACAAGTAATTTGTAATTGGGAAGAAGAAGAAGAAAAAGAAGGATAGGATCAAGTGAAGTGTCATCAGCAGAGGAGATAACGGCCTAGATTTTTGTATTAGAAAATGGTGATGTGGAGTGCCCATCATTTTCTTTTGCACATAAGGCATATATCACCGTATCATGGATCCTAGATTTCAGATGGTGGTGTGCAAAAATATCTCCCATGCTCATAGGAGATAGGGCTACATCCTCGAAGAAGGACCGGGACGGGTAGAGAGGGAGCGAATGAATGGGAGCCCTTAAAAAAATTCTCGATGAGAACAAGACCTATATTTTAAATCAAATCCGACACGTCACTGATCTGACCGCCAAGATGACACAAGCTAACTCATGATGAGCTCACCCTATGAACGGTTAGAAAAAATTCGACGCAAAACGGAAACAAATGAAAATCAATCTACTCAAGCAAGGCGCAATACAAAACAGAAGCAACTATTTACCAAAGCGCCGAAAAAGTTTTTCCTATAAGACTCGCAAAAGAGCTTTCTTGAAAAAGTATTTCACGATTCAAAAATGGTTAGCAAAGCTCAAAATTAAGCAGAAGAAAAACTTATACAGAAGGGCGGCGATCAAAAATCTCACCAAAAGACAAGAACTAGTCACTGTAAAAAACAATTAGAACTTACTACACTAAGCGTGCAAAGATTAACAATAATTAAAAGCACAAATATTAATTAATACAAGTTAACTCAGCACGCAAAGACTAGTAAGGATTAGCAAAGACAAGTGCTCAAGTATTAGAACTAGTCATGAGATCAAGGAATAAATATGGGCAACAAAATTAACAAGACAAAACGGAGTGGAGCCTGCATGCAAGCAAACCTTGAGTGCCTCGGTTTGCATGCAGGCTCGCGTGGGCTTGCACTCGCGCGTAGCCTGCTGCAACTGCTGGTCGCATGGCCCGTGTGCGCCGCGTGTCCTGGGCTGCGGGCTGCAGCACCGCTGGCCGCTAGTCCCCCGCTTGGGCCGACAGCCCGCCTGGGCCGCAGTGCCGCTGCGCCACCCGATAATCCTATATATTTTTTGAAAGATTTTTTCTTCTCCACCTTATACTATTTGAGATCCGTACAACACATTCTATCCATTCATTTTTCTTATTTCAATCACAAATTTCTCCACCTTCCTCCTCCGGCCGTCTCTCCGCTTCATCGTGCGCCTCCGCCCCGGTCGTCCTCTGCCTTGGCTCCCGCCTTGCACCGCCGCTGCGCCCGGTCGTCCTCCGCCTTGGCTCCCGCCGTGCACCGCCGTTGCGCTATCTTCCGCCTCAGCTCCCGCCCTGCACCGCCGTTGCGCTGCTCTCCGCCCCTGCATCCTGCCGTGTTTTTCTTTTTCTTTGTTTCTTTTCTCTTATGTGTTTGTTTCCTTTTTATTTATGTCGCATCCTATCACTATTTATTTATTTATATCTTTTTCTCTTATTTATTTTGTTTCCTTCATATTTTATTTTTATCTTTTATCTTTCTATTATTATTGTAGGACCGGAAAATGCGACCAGAGGGGGGTGAATGGGAGCAACTCAAAATAATTTCGCACGGAAGCAAACAGATCAAACTCCCAAATTTCAAGAACTTTAGCAAATTAGATCCAAACGTGAGGAAACTCGAAACATAGGTTCACAAGATCACTAGAAATCTATTCTCAAAATATTATGCAAGGAAATTAAGTATAAAATGCGGATCAAGAAAACCTAGATTGAAACCGACGATAAACCTGACGAAGAACAAATAAGCACGATGCAATGAAACGAAGAACAATACTTAATGATAAAGTATTAAACCAAGTATTTGTTCTTACAAAATTGCATCTAGCCTCCGCCCGATCGTCCTCCCTCTCTTGATTAGAGAGATCAACAAACATCTCTCACTAGGAATTAAACCCTAGGCTAGACTGGAGAGAGGAGTGCACGCAAGAAGAGCTTCAGGGAGGCGGCTACTGTAGCGCGGAAATGTTCACGGCGGCTACTGTAGCGCGGAACTGTTCACGGCAGCTACTGTAGCGCGGAACTGTTCACGGCGGCTACTGTAGCAAACGCCCAAAAACCCTAAAAACGCATACCCCTTAATCCTAGGTGCCACATATTTATAACCCATAGGGTGGCACTACCTAAATTACAAATTTGCCATTACGTAAATCAAATTAACGTAATCGGCGCGTATCACTCAATATCATCCTCCACGGCAAACAATCTCGATGTCCGCGATCCTTCCATCTAGCACCATGGTGTCCCGTGATCTCGCCGCACGACGATCCGGAATCTTCTCGCGATCGACAATTGTCCCCGTCTTCAGCCACGTCCGCCGCAACGAACGTCCGGGATCTTGGTTTTGTGGCTTAACCAAGAAACCGTCCACCAACGTTCTCTCGCTGTGTCGTCAGGTACAGTAGACATACACCGCACGATCTCAAATCCCTCGAACGCAAGTCTTGATCCACCCTTCACCGCTCTCAGTCCATCGGCGTGGCATCATATCTTCATTCTTCACACGTCGCCGCATGTTCAGTCTCCACTATCACCTGCATCGACACCAACCAAGAGAAACGTCACACGCACACTGTGTTGTTCAATCACTCATCACAAGGTCCTAGCCCCACGGGCATCTCAATTATTTTTCATTTTTTTTCTTTTAATCATCTTAGATTTTTTTCATTTTAAATACTCCTATCATTTACTTGATGGATTATTTATCTTAGCTTGTAATGAGAAAATAAGAAGAAATTAAATTTGCATGTGTATGTATGCATGCATGCAGCCTGATCACGGGAGTAGTTTTTTCTTCTCTTCTATTTATTTATTTATTTTTATTTTTTTCTTCATTATTTTGTCTTCTTTTCCTATTTTTTATTCTAAACCTGCATATACAAAATATTTTTTCTTTCTCCTTTCATTTATACTTATTTTCCTTTTGTATTTGTATCTTTTTTTTCTTTATATTTTCCAAACTAATTTCTACATTTTTTTATTGTTTATATTATTTGTATTTGTTTTATGATTGTATGTTATTAATTGTATACTTGATTGATTATCTTCTATACAAGTTGTATATTTGCATTGAAGTATCATAATATAAAACCTTTTGTTCGCATTATTTAAGAGTGGGTCATACTATACTAATTTATTGGTATTTTAAATTCTTAAATTGGTGTGGAAATATTTATTTACTTTATTACTAACCTTTTAGCACATGTTTATATGGTTATAAAATTATTTTTTATGATGTAGATGCATTTGCCTTCATGTAAAATTATTTATCCGCATATAACTAATTTGTTCGCACCACCAAATTATTTGCTTGCTTGTAAATTAAATTGTTCCGTAATGTTGACTCATTTGTTTGCGATATTCATTTTCATTATTTATCTTATACAATTAAATGTTCGCGATGTGTAATATTTTATTCGTTGTATATTATTATTTGTTCATTAAGTTTAACTTTTTGTTTGTATAAAATAATCTTTTGTTCGTGTTGTTAAAATATTTGTTTTTAGTGGCCGAAATTTATTTTTGAGTATTAAAAATACTTATTTTAAAATATCATGCAAACATAAGAAGTGTAGTCTTATTTTGAAGATCTTGTCATAAGAAACATAATAGTGCAATCCGATTTTAATTTGGATGCTCGGTTTAATATCTATGTGTTTTTTTAGTTTCGAACCTGAATGTATGTGATTGATGTCATCATCTGATCTTTTGCATGTAGAGAATCTTTTTTAAGATAGAAGCGGCACGATCAACCATAAACGGGCTTAAGTGCAACTAGAATACCAACCGCAGGGAGGCTTCAGGTGATGGTCGACAAAACAATCGCCTCAAGCGATATACAATCGCCCTCCTCATATCCCCTACACCCCCGTGCCGCATCCCCTGCTCCCGCGCGTCGGCCCCTGGTCCCGCCATCACTGTTCTCCCCGCATGCCGCCGCTCCCCCCGCGCCCATCCCATGCTCCCGCCGCGCGCCGCCGCCGCCGCCATGGCTTGCGTCGTGGCCGAAGAAGAGATGGCTGAAAAAAAAAATGTTGACATAGATTTTAATAAATGTTGAATCTATTGAAATAGTTAGCATTCTTTTACATGTTGATGTGTGTATTTTAGCAAAATGTTGAATCTATTATTTTGAAATTTTGAACTATTTTTTTTGAAAATGGTGAATCGAATTTAGGTCTAATGGACTTTATAGATACATGACTTATCTATTTTGCGGAAGTTATATAGAAGCCCCTGCACCACGTGCTCAGGCAGTCACCGGCTCGAGCGATGCTGCCACTCGCTGCGCGTGCTGGCCGCACTGCGCGCTTCAGGGCCACGCGCTAGCGTCCCCCCCCCCCCCTCTTGAGCACTGCTGCCGCTGCTGGAACCTGCACAGGAAACAAACGAGACCGAACAGAGGAAGAGGAAGAGAAAACTGGGGAACAGTCCGAAACTTCAATTCAAAAATTCTTCCTCAAATCGCAATGGATTAAAATGAAACTTCGGCCATAGATTCGCAACCTCAAGGATTAAGATCCAAAAAGAAGTTTACAAAAAGATCGAGTAAATCACTAGAATCGAAAATACACCCAAAAATCACAGAAAAAGAAAGACACTCAGGAGCACAAGATTGAATATGAATTTGATCTTTCAATTACTCCACGAGGTACGATTACAAATCATTCTTGAGCACGCACAAAGCTAAGATGGCAAGAAGATCAAATCAAAGATCCACGCACTCTCTCTCAGACCCTAGCTCTCACAAACAGATGAGAGAACCTCCAAATAAGAGATGCAAAAGAGGTAGGCTCCCCCAACAACCCCTCCACATATATATAGTCTCCTGTCCGAAAGATCAAAGCGTCCTTACATGAAGCACATAATCCAAATACCCCTCAGGGGTAAAACCGTCCAACTTTTTATCGGAACCCTGGACAAACACGCCGCCTTCACGACTTCTCTTCGCCTCGACTCAAGCTTCGTGATGACACCACGTGCCCTTCGCAACCGTCATCCGGGTTTTGAGACCCAAACCGGCAAACATGCTTCCTCCTGGTTTTGTGGTCCAAACCAGTAAACCTGCCGCCTCCAATGTCGACGCGTGTCCGACCTCCCATCAAGTACCACGATGCCTTCAAGATCTTTCGCGCTTCCACCACACGGGCAGCCAACTCGAACTTGCCATTGCCTTCCCCCTTGACTTGGCCGATGCCGTCTTCATCACGTCCATGTATCCTTGCTCTTTCGTGCACCAAGTGGACCGCCTATGATTCCGTCCAGACTCCTCGGGTCCCTCGATCCAAGCCTACTCGTGTTCACCCTTCATCGCCTTTGATCCATCGGCATGAAACTTTCGCTTGACATTCACCACGTACCGTCGACCGCCACGTCGCATCCTATGCCTGCACATCACGAGACAAGAGATACATCAAATCCACACAACTTTGTCAATCACTCATCATCCAAGGGTGACCACCATTGGTTCTCGATCCTAGCTAGATCGGGTTTGAGTTATACTTTTTACTACAGAAATTGTTTTATGGTTCATTAAATTTTTATTTATTAGGATTTATGGTCCATTAAATTTTTTCTTTTTAATATGATTTATGTAGTTTCAAATTGAAATTCTGAACATGGTGAATTCTAATATGGAATACTAAAAGATGAACCTGAAGAAATTCATTTAATTTTTCAATGTTGAACCTTTATAATACTTAACGATGATGTTTTGTAATTTTTCAAATAAATTCCGTACAACTCTTTAATTGACATGTGCACCAGTTTGTTAAACTTTTTGGTACTATTTGTGCAGGGAAACTAATTGAATTGATAAGAGAACTGAAACATAGTTTAAATATTAAGCTTTCCTTTGTTTTGAGAAGTTCGTGGTGTTATTCCTTCGCAAAACATGTGCGAGTTTGGGAGAGTTTAAATCCATGGGAACCTTTCTACACTGCTTACTCAATGCTAAGACACTAAGAATACACTACCCCATAGATATATCTTAACTATATAAACCATGATGAAAGAGTTTTCGAATACTAATGTTGTCCGTCACTAAAAATAAGCAAGTAACACAAATCACATGTTTTAGGAATTAAGAGGAAGGATGTGGTTCTGAAGTTATTGGAAAGAAAAGGTCACATGGCCCGACAAGAGCATGTTCCTGAATGTAAGACAACAGAGGCGGCCTTTGTGGTTTTGTGGACTGTAACTTTGTTAAATGGGCTGACAAAGGATGTGGTTTTTTGTGGGCCTAATGGGGGAAACTAGAAATAGATCTGGCCTGCAAAATTATCAGCCCACCCATTAGGTCTAATTGGGACCCAATCCATTATTGAGAGCCCAGCCCGGTCCAAACACAACCACGGCCTCTTCATACTCAGCCACCACATCCCAAATTCTTCATCGATTCTGAAGCAAACAGTGGAGAGGGGCGATTTGCCCCAATTGGACTCCCCCCCTATGAGATTGGAGTATGAACTCTGAAGATTGGAGGGAGGTCTTGCAGGCATCTATCGGGTTGCATTGCTAGCTAGGTAAGAGTTTCCCAGGTACAATTTTTTTTATTTCCTTTGTTCCCCAATCAGTTCTGAGTTCTCCCGACAAGGTCTGGTCTTGATTCGGGACAAATAAGGGATGATCTTAGCACCATTGCCCGTCCTTGGTCAGTGTCCTCTTCCTAGCGGTGAGTGGGGTTGATGGCACGAAATCAGGGAAAGGAGAAAGAGTCTGCAGTCCTGGAGGTAAGAGAGCGGTCTCTCTCGAATCCTGAAGCTAATAGAAGAAATGATAAAACTATGAAGGAGGAACACTTCCCACATCATTGATAGACACTTCACATCATATATGGTCGAGTTGGAAAGTATCACCTTGAATAGTTTCTTCTTCAAGAAAATCCACTTCTTAACTGCATGTTGCAGGTGCATCTTATCATATGAAACAGATGAACTCTTCTGATCTCTACTTGATCATACACTCAATTACTATCATGCCCATCATTAACCGTGTGCTCATTCGTTACAAAGTTTTTTTTTAGATCAAAGAAAGAATTGTATTATATCAAAGCTGAGTATATCATCAAGTTAAAAGCACTCTCAAAGTACTCACACACTAAGCTGTTCCAAAAGTCAATCCCAAACCTGTGTAAAAAATTAAATAGAAGGCTGCACAGGCAAACACTCAGTAAGTAGGCTGAGAACACGCGCCCAAAGAATGGTGACCAACATCCCTGTAGGCTGGAACGAGCACAATCTTCTTCTTTCTTCTTGCGTCTTTCTTCTTTCTCTTTCTGCCACTGATGAAGAAGAGAGACTGATCCCAATCTATCCAATCCAAGACTGATCGACATCAGCTCAGGGGACAGACTTACTCTCACAAGCCTTTCACCGTGGTTGGATCTAACCACGACAAAACAGAGAAGTGCCCGGAGAAAATTATTACACGACAACGGCACCATCCCTGCCTCGATGACGCCATCTGGAAACCTAATTCTCCATGTCGTCGCCCCAAGAAAGTTGCCGACGCCGTAGATGCCACCACCTTCATCGGAGCCGCCATGGAGAGACCCAATCCACCCTATCTCTTCACCGTTGCCGAAGAGGAGAAGGAGGAAACAAATCTCCCATCCCACAAAATGCGGCATGGAGAAACCCTAACCCTAATCTAAACTCGATCTATTAGAGACTATTGGAAGAGATGGATCCCCACTCCCTCTGGCCTCCGGCGAGATGCCAAATGTGGGAAGGGAGGGGGACCAAATGGTGGAGAAGGCGAGAGCCGGTGGATCGGCGAGAGAGGGCGCGCCACCCGTGTCACCCTCGAGGTGACGTGGGGGCGGAGCGGTAGACTGCAAAGTTTTGGAGCCTGCACCATTCGTTACAAAGTTGTTCCACTCAGATAGTAGTTTTATTTTCAAAACATCTACCATCTCGTCCCCTACGAAGGTTATGAACTTCTCGTCATCAACTCCATCTGATCAACAATCGTCTCATCCAATTTGCCCCTGATCAGCGTCTCTAGACTACCATTTTCTTCTTCTTCAGCATCATCAACTTCAAGCTAAAGTTGTTCGTGGAGCACATGCTTGTTGTGCCTCCTCCACCACCTCCTGCAGAACAACAACATTATCATGGACCGCCTCGATTTCAGCCATTTCCTTTGTTTCATCAACTCCATGGGTCATACTCTCGTTTCCCCCTTGACTACTATTGGCCATATCTTTCTCAAAAAGCATCACAAGAGGGGACGTAAATTTGTACAAAGCCATGTCCACAAAATGCACGCCAACACTTCAAATTCCTCGTCTCCTATAGTTCGCACCGCCATCCATGCTCATGTTTCCTTAGGGCTACACTACTAACTTTCAACCTCTAGTGTAAGGGGTTCACTTGCAAGAAATTACACAACCAACTCAAGACATCCATATGTCGCATCTTTAATGGATTTCTCACACATGTATCCATGTACTGATAGTACCCCAGAGTCACAGTATGTTATGAATCCGTTGTTACAATGAACTCTGATATTCACTTGTTCTGAATTCACCCCCGCTAATACATGGTACGATTTGACGTGAGACACTCACAACTCATTGTATTGTTCAACTACTTATTTTATTTCTAGATCAAAAACATCATATTTTCCTAATTTATCCAATTTACTTTGAAAATTCATTCCAAATGATTTTATATTCATTTGATCAAGTACACCAACTACAAAATAATTAACTAACTAGTGAATTATCCTAGTATTAATTTATCCACCATACTAACTACCTAATAGTAAACTAATAGCAACTCCAAGAGGCTCTGTAAACCACTTGGACTCGGTAAAAAAAGAAAATGCCGGTAAAATACCGATCCAACAGACTCGCCTTCTTGCTCGCCTCTATATCTCGCTCGGCGTCAGCTCCTCTCCGCTCGGCATCTTTGGCGAGCGCCTGCGACTTGCCATCCTCCTCTCGCCCACCCTCCCACCCTCCCGGCCTCGCGCCATCCAGCCCACGCACCCACGACGCTCCCGCGCCCTTGAGACCTCACCGCTGCTAGTAGCATGTGCCGTCATCGCCATCATGTACAGGCCGCGAGCGCAGGAGAGGCCGCACCATGCGCTCATCGAGACATGGATGTCATGGTGGTCTCGGCGGGGCACGCAATGAAGCGGAGACCGTCCAAGCTACTTCACTAGAGCTCAATTCCTCCCACTAGTAGCAGCTTCACGACCTCCTCTATTGATTCCCCACCTCACCCCGGTTCGCCACAACTTGGAACCACGCCGTTGGCGCAGCCAGAGCTTGATGCCCACCATTGTTACAAAACTGAGCTCCACCGACCCCTTTTCAAATCCGGAGAATCCCTCCCACCAAACTTCGACTCCTTTCGCACACAGCAACCTCACAAGGTCTCTACGCTCCCTACCCACCGGTTGGCCTCATCCCTCGCCGGGAAGGTATGCCGTCGACAACCAGAGAGCTCTAGTGTCGCAGCCATGGACCTCCACGGTGAGCCCCCCCCCCCCCTCCCCGAAAAAAAAATCTCCAGACTGGAGTCCACAAAATAGTAGAATAGAATCGTCTCGTCGTCCTCATCGCGGTGCTCCTCTTGGTTTCTAGTTTCTGCACCCGAATCAGCAAGGAACATGAGATTTCCGCTGCGGATGGGGTGGCCTCGCTGTCAGCATGCATCACCACGTTCTTCCTCATCTCCGGCGAGCTCCGGTCACCATCTACCTGTGCCAAGTGCGTCACTGCATGTGCATCAAATTTCTAAACATCGTGCTATGCTTCTTGGTTGCCGGTTATCCTCGTAGTGCAGGAATGCCACCATTCTTCCTCATCTCAGGCGAGCTCCGAATAACCGTCGCCAGTATGCCCCCGCCGGTACCCGGTGTCCTCCCCCTCCTTTTTAATAGATGGATAGCTAGTCTGTTGGAGATGACCACAGTTTAGAGAGGGAATCTTAACTCAATGAATAGCTAAATGAGAATTTGGCAAGTCTGATTTGGCTAGGCTTGTGGAGTTTCTCTAATCGACTACACTAACTAACTAACCTTCCTTGCCTCGGCCTCAAACGCTAGAGGCTAGGTGCGGGCGGCTCGTCTGTGGCAGGGCGGCTTTGGGGGGGGGTGCAGAGGGCCGGCAGACAGCGGTGCGGCAGGTGGGTCGGAGGTCAGCGGGTGGTAAAAGAATGTTAGTTGGTTCACTGTTGGGGTAAAAAAGGGTCCTATCGGCTGCCTGATAGCTGATTGACCTCTTGGCCGACAATAGCCGACTAGGCGCGGCGTCGGTTCGATAGGCCTACCGACCATTAAATGGCCGATAAGACCATCGAACCTTGTCGGTGGAGGCTAAGGAGCTCGGGGATAGCCGATAAGCTCTTCTCGGCCTTTCGGTGGCCAACAAGGCCAATGCCAGCTCTTCCGCTACGGACTAGCTGCTATTTCTACAATTCTCCATTTCTCATACTGTTTCTACAATATTTTATTAAAATAATATTTAAAAAAAAATCAAGATCTCTAAATTGCAAAACTCTTTCCTGGCGAGTGCTTTCACTAGAATCAATCATAGATATACAATCAAGATAGCATGATCTATTTTAATTTGACCCATAGTAGTGTACCGGTTAGGATGTTTAATTTGCTTAATTCACCCCTCTGCTTTTAGGCCAAATGAGCATCAATTCATTTCAACTCCAAAATTGTTTAGGTTTTAATTTAAGACTTAGCTTTCGTTATGAAATATTCAGAGAAGCCCAACTAAGTCCGGATCGCACATGGCCCTATGCTTAGTTTTTTGAAAATTGACAATATACTAAAAAGGTTTCAAATTTTTAAATAGGGTTCAATTCATGCACAGTTGAACATTTTCTTTTTTGGAATTCAAGACATGGGACGTTACATGCAAACTTTCATTTTTCATTTTTCTAGCCAGACTAATGGGTCATTCTAATCAAACATGACCAGATAAGATCACAACTGTGTATCGAAGCATGGTAAAACTGCACCATCCATTATAACAGGGGTGAAGCCAGCCGAGCATGCCACTGGGTCAGCCATCGGGATCAGCTACAATGAGACAACAACGGGACCGACAGCTTGAGGGTGCTGGAGCCGCGATTGAGGGTGGTGGAGGACCGGCGGCGATGACGACCACGCACGCAGAAGGCGCCAAGTGCAGCCAGAGGGTGGTGGAGCCGCGATTGAGGGTGGTGGAGGAGGCGGAGGGGCGCGCAGAAGCGGCGGTCGCAGCGACGAAGGACCGCCGGCTGGACACCTGCCGGTTGCCGTAGCCTCTTGCAGCGGGAGGACAAGGACGATGCTGCTACAGTGATGCTACAGTTCTCCACGTCAATTATTACTACAGTGCTAGTAACGGGCGTTAAGTGGGTATATGTAACGGCCAGTCACTCACGTTACCAAAACAGAACATCGGTAACGGGCTTTAACGTCTGTTACTCATAGTTGTGCTATTCGTAACAGTCATTAACCGATCGTTACGGTTATTGGTGCTTTTAGTAACAGACGTTAAGCGACCGTTACTGATGATGACTTTATTTGTAACGGTTGTATTTAAGAACCGTTATGAGCTAACGCCAAGTAACGGGCTCATCAAACGCCCATTACCATTGTGACTTAACAGTAACGGGCGTTGTGGTGGCGTGGTCTGGCTCGGGCCTGCCAGGATTATTGGTAACGCGCATTGTTTTGTGCCCGTTACAGTTGTCCTTCTCTGTATCGGGCTTCTAGTGCCCGTTACCAATGCCGTGTTACCTATTTGAGGTTTTCACGTAGTGTCAAATACTTATATAACTATGCTATACACAGAATTTTGCAGATTTCATCGGGGTCGTCAGACCCCGATGAGTATATGTAGCTTCGCCACTGCATTATAGCGATATCCTTGTCAAGACATCGCCACGACTCAACACTGCCTCCTCTATGATAGCGAGGAGGAAGCAAGGAATTGAGCAGTTGTCGACGCTCTTGGTCAGCGCCTAGTCCTACCGGCGACTTGGTATGTATACACTACTACAGAATAGGGCATTGCAACATCTTATCATTGCATGTTTGAACCAACTTGGTGGAGATAGTCTGTCACCATAATATAACTGTCGGTGATTCCATAATCCGGTATCACCTCTGGTTCGTAATACCAACCAGCGGTGATATAATCACCACCTATATTTCTCTCCCCCCACTCTCCATCTCTCTCAGTCTGTCAGCCACTCCTCTCCCCCGTCGGTGCCTCCCTCCTCTCCTTCCACCTCACTCCACTCACCCACCGCCTCCCTCCTCTCTCCCGCTGCCTTCTCCCCCGCACCCGCCTCCCCTCCCCCTCCCCCCAGTGCAGCCTCTTCGCCACCCCCACTGTTGCTTCTCCTCCATCCCCGCCTCCCCTCCTCTCTACAGCGGCGCGCGGCCGCCTCCCCTCTCGCTCTCTGCAGCGGTGTGCGTGGCCACATCCCTTCATGTCTGCGGTGACGCATGGCTGGCACCCCACCTCCCTTGCCTCTCCTCATCCCTCCTCTACGTCGTGTGTGGAGCAGTGAGCGATCGAGCGGGCAGGCGTGTGCGACGTGGGCGGAGAGCGGGCATGCACGGGCCATACCATGTGCGGCATTTTTTTATTTTTTTATTCTTTTGTTTTCGAAAACAACGTCACCGCCGGTTGACTCACGCATCACCCTGACTTAATCCAATGCCCACCAAAACCGGCCGTGGTGGCTATTTTGACAGGCTGATGGGGGCTAATTTATTGGAGCTAGATAGTATGTCAGATTAATTTTTTTCAAGAATAATTGGCCTAGAAGTCTAGCTAAACATTTAGATTACATCCACCAGGCTAAGAAGTATATTCTGTGATAATAATTGATCTAAACAAATGAGCATTGTGCATGATTTTGCAAAAAGCAGTGGTCATTAGTACCTGTTGCGCATATAAAGATTGAGTTTTTTTAGGGCCCATATAAAGATTGAGTTAAGCATACATAATCAGCAATATAGGCGGTGGGTATACACAATGTCTATGATAACAAATAGTAGATGAAATGGTTTAAGATGGATTAGTACTATATATATTTGAATACTAGCGGCATATGAAAATATGATGATGATGAATATTGAAATAAAAAGGAAAGTTGGGGGCTAGATCGACATAAAAACAAAATTAGAGGGGCTAGATTGGGCTATCCAAAGGTTGAGGGACAAGCTTCGTCTAGAAACAAAAACTTCAGGGACTTGGCCAATTTGAAAGTTAAGGGATCAACTTGAACCACAAGCTAAAGTTGAGGGATGAAAATACCTATTATACCTTGCTTGCCGGTCCGGCCTTGTAACTTTTCTTTCTATTATTAAATATACAACGATGGGCGTAAGGGCGTTTACTCAATAAAAAAGACTTATCACCCACACTGAGCATACTTGTATTCTCCGACGTGTAACCTGAGCATTCAGATTCCCTCAACTACAGGTCATCTATCTCCACCGGTCATGACTCACGACTAGAGAAATATCCGGTAGTATATGGTAAGCCTGATGGAAGTACATGTTATGGATGAAAAAAAATATGATGCCCGCCACTACTAGAAAAACGACATTGCCGTCACACACGTTAGTATCAGACACAATTTGATCTGGTACTAAAACTATCATAAAGCCATTTTAGTACCGGATCCAAATTTGAAAGCTACCGGAGTCCATTTTGTACTAGGTCAAAATGCCACCCCGGTACTAAAAGACTAGTTGATGTCTTGACCCGGTACTAAAATAACTCAGCCATTTAGTATTGATCAATAACTTCATGCAGTACTAAAGGGTACTAAATGATATGGTCCTCCACGGATTACTTCTTCAAAAAGAATGCTACCAGTCAGTACTAAATAACTTATTTAGTAACAGTTGCAGCAATCGATACTAAATGGTCACCATCTAGTACCTGCTAAGCAGTACGAGTTGCCACAACCGGTACTAAATGGCCAAGCAGTACCGGTTGCCACAACCCGTACTAAGAGAGTTTTTCACCCGGTACTAGAAGTCAGTTGTCTAGTCTAGCAGTGTGCCCCTTTCAATCCATGTCTACATTAATGGCAAATGCTTTCTTCTAGCTCAAGTCCTTGTCCTTTTAGACTAGTCAAGGTCAGGCCACATGCCTGACATAAAAGGTCGGTCACGGGATTCCCTGGTCCTCCACCGTGAACCAATCTCTTTCTTCTCTCTATCTCTACTTAATTATTAAGGAAGCAATGATTTCTTGATCTGTCATCAGAGTTCAAATCGGAATTCAGGTAACTGTAGGTTGAGTTAAGGGTCCGAAACTGTTTAGAATTAGTTTTTTATGACTAAAATAGAAGAAGATTGAAGTAGTCAATCGACACATAATATGTTATTATAAAATACATATGGACATGCCACAAAGAACTCCGGACTACTTTAGAGCGGTGGAGGTGAGAAATGGGAACCTAATTCGAGCGGCCGATTCATTAGGCGATAGCCTGCTCAACAATCAAGGCAGAGTTTTCACTATATGATGGTGGTATAGAGGTGCGAGAGAGCCGATCCCACGGAGAAAATGAAGAAGAAAATATATTTAATAAAATTATCAATGCTCGCTCATTCTCTCTACTCCATGTGTGCTAACACGATGTAAAATAGGTTATTTGGGATGCGCTTATGTCTCCCTAACCCTTTTGGAATCCAAAACTCGTTATACATTTATTGTCTGCACTGTTAAAGATCAACTTCAACAATTGAACACAGCTTATCTTAGTCACACACACTCAACCCTTACGGCATCCATCCTGACCACTCATCAGATCCCCTAAATTTGAGGTAATCTCCACTAGCCACAAGCCCACAACAACAGATCTTAAATGTGTGTACATACTTTAATTTGCGTTAAAAAAATATAAGCCATAAAATCCTGCGCACACTAGTGGAAAAAAGACATAAAATACCGGTTCGTAACTTCCAACAGTACCAGATTTCACAACCGATACTGCAAATTTGAGACTAAATTACTAAATCCTTGATCTTTAGTATTTGTGGCATGATTTGGTACCAAAAAGTCCCTTCGATCAGTACTGGTTTTGTCAATCTCTAGGAGGTGCTCATAGGAGCATAATTACGTGCACGCGTGTATTTATATAGGAAGTGTGTGCATGTACGTGTTTGTAATGTATTTCGAATAAAAAGCCTTTATCTCGTAATTGTTCTTAGGATACAATTTAGAAAATTAGATAAAATAAATATCATTTTCAGTATACTAATTACTTGACCCGGCCGTTCATACTCCCACCTCACAATTGCTTTGAAAAAGGAGGGTGCAGCACTCCGAGCAAGCATCCTGTGCTTGTTCCTAATGCCTTCTGCCTAGCTAGGTAACAAATTGCCTATCTCCTTACGCAATATATACCCCCAAATAGAGTGCAAGCTCCAGCTTCGTGGAACTGATCGATGTCCATGCATATTCACCAAATTGCTTTGCTTAGGCTCATGGGTGAGATGAATCATTTGTCCTTGCTCCTACATCTCATATTCTTCATTGTGCTATGTGTTTTAGCCACTGCTAATGGTGAAGACCAATTCGCCTACTCTGGCTTCACTGGCGTTAACCTCACACTTGATGGTGCGGCCATAGTCACACCAAATGGCGTCCTTGAGTTAACCAATGGAAGTCTGCGGCTCAAAGGCCATGCCTTCCACCCCACTCCATTCCGCTTCAGCAGGTCACCCAATGGGACTGTGAAATCCTTTGCTGTATCCTATGTATTTGCCATTTACTGTGTCCGGCCTAACATCTGTGGCCATGGCATCGCCTTCGTTGTTTCCGCAAGCAAGAACTTCTCAACCGCATTGCAGAGCGAGTACATGGGCCTTATCAATGACAATAACAATGGCAATCCATCCAACCACTTCTTTGCTGTTGAGCTTGACACCAATCAAAATGAGTTGTTCCACGACATAAATAACAATCATGTTGGGATCGACATCAATGGACTTACTTCCGTGAAGTCCAGCACCGCTGGCTACTACGACGACATAGATCCTAATACCTTCCACAATGCAACCCTCACGAGCTACAAGGTGATGCAAGTGTGGCTGGAGTACAACGGGTATAGCAGGCAGATCAATGTGACCTTGGCTCCAATACACATGGCAAAACCCAGCAAACCATTACTCTCTATCAACTACAATCTCTCAACAGTGCTCACTGACATGGCATATATCGGCTTCTCATCATCAACAGGTTCATTTGTCGCACGACACTATGTGCTCGGTTGGAGTTTTGCCATGAATAAACCTGCTCCGGCCATTGACATCACTAAGCTGCCAAAGCTACCCCGCCAAGATCCAAAGCCCCGGTCCAAAGTCTTGGAAATTGTACTACCATTAGCCACAGCAGCATTTGTTCTTGTGGTGGGCACCACTGCCATTCTACTTATACGAAGGACAATAAGGTATGCTGAGGTACGGGAGGATTGGGAGGTCGAGTTCGGGCCACATAGATTCTCCTATAAGGATTTGTTTCATGCTACAGAAGGGTTTAATAACAAGAATCTACTAGGCATAGGAGGGTTTGGAAGGGTGTACAGAGGACTGCTTTCGGCATCCAAATTGGAGATTGCTGTGAAAAGAATTTCCCATGACTCTAAGCAAGGCATGAGGGAATTTGTTGCGGAGGTTGTCAGCATTGGTCGCCTCCAACACCGCAATCTAGTACAGTTACATGGGTACTGTCGGCGGAAATGTGAGCTTCTCCTAGTTTACGAGTACATGTCAAAGGGAAGCCTGGACAAGCGCTTGTATGATCTCATGGACAAACCTACTTTAAGTTGGGCCCAAAGGTTCCGAATCATCAAAGGCATTGCATCTGCCTTGCTCTACCTCCATGAGGAGTGGGAGAGAGTTGTACTCCATAGAGACATCAAGCCAAGCAATGTGCTTCTTGATGATGAGATGAACGGAAGACTAGGTGATTTTGGTTTAGCAAGGTTATATGATCATGGTACTGACCCTCAAACCACACATGTTGTTGGCACAATTGGATACCTAGCTCCAGAGCTAGCACGCACCAGCAAGGCAACTCCACTTACTGATGTATTTTCCTTTGGCATCTTTGTTCTTGAAGTCATTTGTGGGAGAAAGCCCATCGATCAATCTGCACAAGGAAATCAAGTCATGTTGATTGACTGGGTACTTGATCATTATCGCCAAGGACTTCTCATTGAGGTGATGGACACCAAGCTCCAAGGTGATTACAATGTTGATGAGGCATGTCTAGCCCTAAAGTTAGGCTTGTTGTGCTCTCACCCTTTCACCAATTTAAGACCCAACATGAGGCAGGTTATGCAGTATCTCAATAGAGACATGCCACCACCGGATCTAAACCCGATGCACATGAGCTTCAACATTCTTTCTTTGATGCAGAACAAAGGTTTTGATCTAGAGAATATAGCAAACCAGATGACAATGGCGAACGGCAGTGCAATCTCTGATCTCTCAGGGGGTAGATGACTTCTATGTCCTCTCATTGTTGTAATTTCATTGTTGTTTCTCTTTTGACATGAACAATTGTACCAGATCAGGTGTTGTAAACCCTACATAGTAAAGGCTGCATGCTTGTATTTATGCTTGGTTACTCTAAAAAGATGAACTTTGTAATGGTGTATATTTGTCAAAATAAGAGACAAATAATGGGCATGGGGGGGGGGGGCGACAGAGCTACTGATATTTATAAAAATGCAACTGTAAAGGTTAAGAAGTTGAAATTGAAGTTTATTCTCACGAGGCACCACTCTATGCTCACAATTTTCCTAGCAAATCATGTGGCTAATGCTCGCTTTTAATGCCTGTAGGGGTGGAACTGAGATAGAATATTGTTCAAGGCAAAAACCGATTTACCTAAAGGAGTGGATAAAATACCTGGAGGGTATTTTAAACTAGGAAAAGATGTATAGACAACTTGAGTTGTCCATAAGAAGAATTTTGTAAAATAAATAAAATTTATCTCTGATACATAAAAATATAATAAATGAAACATGAAAAGTAAGAAACTTATATTTATCTCAGACATACATGCCCCCGTCCTGACCCCCGTGTCATCCCACGGGCGACGCGGGCGGACCCTCATCCGCGCCACTGTCGGGGCTTCCCCATCCCCGCGACTCCCTTGTCGCTGCCCAAGCGGCTTGCCGAAAGTTCAGCAGCTACGAGGAAGGCGGTGGCAGGACCTTCCTCGGTGAATCCCTTGTGTCCACACCTCTTCATCAATCTGCAGCGGAGTGCTCTGGGCTTCTTCGCTGACTTGGACGGCACCGACATGGAGGCATCGATTCAGTGCGAGCATGTCTAGATCTGAGGGCCTTGGGCTTGATCTGCTCATTCCCCGATCGGATCTGGCGCAACGCAGTCCTGGTAGCGTGGCTGCGGCGTGATGGTCTCACCGCGGCGCCTTCTTTCCCACCGCCGCTCCCCTCCCTGTGTTGGGCACTCACACGGCCGCTAGGCGGTGGCGGAGTGCCTGCTAAAGTTCCCGCCTCCAGGGGTGGTGCCAGATCCAGGGCCAGTGAGGCCGGATCAGGCCTCGCCCGTGGAGACGGCGGGATGGGAAGCGGCGATGGCATCTACAACGCGCTGGTGAAGGCTCAGCCCCAGAGGCAGTCCGCTGGTAGGCGCATTCGCATCGCACGAAGGTGGATCTGGGTGCGCATGAAGAAATCCAATTCTGGTCTCATGCCGGCCGGCAAAGGTGATGCCTCTTGCGCCGCTTTCCTTGTTGAAGGCTTTGGCAGTGCGCTACCCTAGCTACAAGTTCGTGTTGACGACGGGTGTTACAGGAAACTGTTTCAGGATTTTTATCCGGCATTATGCTGGTGTCGACATTAGTGACATCTCTTGATGCCACTATCTTCCTGGAGACGATGTCGATATCTCCTCACACCCATATGCACTAGGCAGAGATTTATAGGAAAGATTCGGCAAGCAACGGATAATCCGGACATCAAGTTTCTAAGCAGATGAAAGATGTGATGGATTGATCCTGCGTGAATTTATTGCAAGGTTGAAGCGAGAATGAAGAAAAAGATTGAAGCTTAGCCTTGTAGCTTTTTTTTTCTTTGTTTTACAGCTTTCTTTTTTGTATTTGTGAAATTTCTCATTCGAGGTTTAGAATCTAAGAACTCACTCTTTTGGTTGTAATCACTCACATGTGAATGATCAAAGTCGAAACTTTTTTCATAATCTAAAGAAGAAGAAACTTATATTTGGCAGCTTACCAATTAACTGAAATCCTGCAATACCACCACGAGCCCCGGGCCTTGCTGTCAGATATGAACAATTTTGTTTATTTAAGAGGAGTTTATTGATAAAATCTCTAGTCAAATGTGGCAAGACTGAAAGTCGTCATGAGAATGATTGAGAGTAACTCGTTTGCGGTGGCTAAAGGTAAACTATTGATAAAGCATGATGTATATTTTTATACCTTCTACAAGGCAAACTATTCATTGTTAATTGCTGAAAATTCCATTGACAGTTTGAGCATTAATTATTGATGTGTACGAATATCCAAGTCCACAAATTTGAAGAACTTAATCCCGTGGCAGAAGGCAACTGGCAACGAACTCACCAGACAAAATTATTCCTGGAGCAACTATAAACTTAGTTTTCTACTGAACTTCCAATTTATTTGCAGCTACCAATACCATTTATGTAGTCTGACAGTCTTGTTTCTTTCATTCTAGGCAATCTTTTCAGGTCACATATTCGAGAGTTTCAGGGTGGAAATGTTACTTTCGTGTACACACATCATTTTAGTATTGATGGCCAATTTATAGCTAGGCTGTATAATTTTTTCAGGGTAGGTATAGATAATGAGCTCTTTTACAATAATTGTACAGTACCAATAGGTACTTTCAGGTAATTTTACTTAGAATTTTTTCTAGCCATTGATCTATGAAATCATTTATAAAAATTAAATTAAATTAGCATTCGGTCCCATTTTTTGGTAATTGGTCCCACTTTTTGGAAGTACCAGGTATTTTATCCTAGGTATTTCTGGGTACTTCCTACCTTCACCACCGTAGAATTTCTTCAGATGGATAGCTCCTAGTTTTTTCAATAATTGTAAAATTTCTCATAGAGAATAAGAAAACGCTTGGTGGAAGTTCATGCAGTGTTTGGTACGGGGGAGCTGTCGTGCTCAATCATGAAAAGGCAAGATTTTTTTTTAATGCAGAGGTCTCCCTCCGGCTTCTCTACATTATTAGAAATGACAATTTTAATTTGCCAATATATACCACTTTATTCGTAGGAAGTGTCATCACTGCCAGACAATGACGCTTGTGGAAGAAAGACATCACGAGAGCAGCTTGCCCTCGCTGCGAATCAATTTAAATAGCATTGCAATCTGCTAGCTATGGTTCGTGTATCAAGTGCTTCACCCTTGCAACTTGCTCACATCATCTCACATGAGGATCTTCTTACTTTGCTTCCTCCTTTCCATTGGCCTTGATCTTGCACTCTTCAGTGCAACTCCTGATGACCAACTCTTATACCTTGGCTTCACAGGCACTAATCTTACCGTTGACGACACTGCCACAGTCACGTCGAACGGACTGCTTGAGGTAACCAATGGTACACTTAATTCCAAAGGCCATGCTTTCTACCCAACTCCATTGCACTTCCGCGATTCACACAATGGTACAGTGCAGTCTTTCTTCGTGACCTTCGTGTTTGCCATCCGCTCCACCTACCAAATCATGAGCCTACATGGCTTCGCCTTTATCATAGCCCCAAGCACGAATTTCTCAGATGCAATGTCCAACCAATACTTAGGATTCATGAACTCCCAGAAGAGAGGCAACTTGAGCAACCATATCTTCGCCATTGAACTAGACACTGGCCTAAATGTCGAGTTCCAAGACATCGATGCCAACCATGTTGGCATCGACATCAACGATCTCCACTCTATAGAGTCCCACACTGCAGGCTACTATGATGATAGGAACAGTAGCTTCCAAAATATGAGTCTTATCAGTGGTGATGCCATGCATGTGTGGGTAGAATACCATGGAGAAGCCAAAAGAATCAGTGTGACTATGGCTCCACTCCATGTGGCGAAACCAAAAAGGCCGCTCATCTCAACGCATCTTGATCTTTCAACAGTGCTACAGAAGTCATCATACATCGGTTTCTCATCATCAACTGGCTCAGTTGAATCGATACACTATGTGCTTGGCTGGAGCTTCGGCATGAACAAACCTGCTCCAGAGATCGATATTGCCAAACTGCCAAAGCTACCTCCGCAGGGCCAAAAACGTCAATCAATACTTCTGGAAACTGTCCTACCAATAGCGACGGCAACATTCATAGTCGTTATGGGTGCCATCATCATTTCACTTGTGAGGAGGAAACGGCGATATGCTGAGCTGAAAGAAGATTGGGAAGTTGAATTCGGGCCACACCGTTTCTCATACAAGGATTTGTATCATGCTACCGAAGGATTTAAGAGCAAGAACCTACTAGGCGCTGGAGGATTCGGGAAAGTATACAGAGGAGTACTTCCTTCATCCAAATTGGAAGTTGCTGTGAAGAAGGTTTCCCATGAATCAAGGCAGGGTATGAAGGAGTTCATTGCTGAAGTTGTTAGCATTGGCCGCATTCGACACCGTAACCTTGTTCAGTTACTTGGCTATTGCAGGAGAAAAGGTGAATTGCTTTTAGTATATGACTACATGTCTAATGGTAGTCTTGATAAGTATTTGTACTGTGATGAGGGCATGAGAACAGTGACTTGGGCTCAGAGGTTTCGGATCATCAAAGGCATTGCAACAGGTCTGCTCTACCTCCATGAGAAGTGGGAGAAAATTGTCATCCACCGTGATATTAAGGCAAGCAACGTGCTTCTTGATAGTGAAATGAACGGACGCCTTGGTGACTTTGGCCTTGCAAGATTGTATGACCATGGCACCGATCCACAGACCACACATGTTGTAGGTACCATGGGCTACCTAGCCCCAGAGTTGGTAAACACAGGAAAGGCAACCCCACTAACAGATGTGTTTGCCTTTGGTGCATTTCTTCTTGAGGTTACCTGCGGACAAAGGCCAGTGAACAACAATACAAGGGATAATCAAGAGGTTCTTGTTGACTGGGTACTTGAGCATTGGCACAAAGGATCACTAACCGATACGGTAGACCCCAAGCTACAAGGTCATTATAATGTCGATGAAGCATGCCTGGCATTAAAACTAGGGCTATTATGCTCACACCCATTCACCAATGTAAGGCCCAACATGCAGCAAGTCGTGAAGTACCTTGATGGAGATTTGCCACTCCCGGAGTTGTCCCACACACACATGAGCTTCAGCTTACTCACCCTAATGCAAGACGAAGGGTTTGACCCATACGTACTGTCATACGATTCATCCAACAAGATAAGCATTGGTACAGTATCCGGCATCTCGGGAGGAAGATGATATACATGGCGTTTGATCGATGTCATCATAATATAAACTAACTAATGGTTCCGTGATGCACGATTACTTTAGTACTAATAAATCATGTACTATAGTATAGTATTGTTTCTATGGATTAGACTTTTCTGGGGCTTTTCTTTTGCTAACACCAGTGTATCAATGTATCATTAGATCTCCAATAGGTTCTCCAAAGAAGACTGAATAGGTAAAAAAAAGTCAGTGAAATCACGATGCAATAGACTCACTATCTTCCGGCTTCGCTATCTCACTCGCGATTCCTCCATCCTTGCTAGGCATATATGCCAAACCGCTCGGACTCGTCATCTGCTCCTCCCCACGCGCTCCTTCGTTCCCTCCCCCTTGCCCTCCTTGCCGTCCTGCAGTCCCGCGCTATCGCCATCGCCCTGAGGTCTCGTGGCTGGCGCGGCCCGCCCCCGCCCGGCCGACGCGGCCCGCCCCTATCGCTCACTCAGCTGCCCCCCCCCCCCCACCCACCACCCGAGCTCCTCCCCGTCGATGTCGGCGCCGTGAGATCCCGCGGTCGGGGAGGCCCGGCCCCTGTTGTTCCTCACCAGCCGCCGCATTGGGGCTCGACAGAGCGGCACAGCCATGACCAGGCGGGCCAAGCCAGTGCGCGCCGCCTGCGGTCCTCCACCGGTGAGCGCGATTGAAGCCCTGCTGGAGCCTCCCTGGCCCTCCCCTGTGAGGTCTCACGGCGGCGCGGCCTCGCCGAACGTCGAGGAGTGTTGTGAGGGAGAGATTGAGGTGATTTTAGACAGTCAATTTGTAGAGACAATTTAGAGAGACTATTGGTTCCTCTACCTATTGACTGCATGGTATTATATATAGCTTATAAAAAAGTAGTACATATGCAGAGAAACTCTTGTTGTAATAGCCCATTTTTAGATATTTCTTTTTTTGGGCTGATTTATAGATATTCCTAAGTTTAGATTTTGAGGTCAGGATCACATATCCAGATATCCATATCCTACAGCTAAATTTGTATACAGCATAGGTGAGAAATAGAGCGGCCTATGTGCTCTTGTTTTTTTTTGAGCAAAGCCTATGTGGTCTTGTGGACTGCAACTTTTAAAATGGGCCGATAGCCTGAACAAAGTGATTTTTACCGCTACAAAATTGTGAGCCCACTGCCCACTCATTAGGCCTAATCAAAATATCGAATTGATAATCCCAAAACTTCATTGATTCAAGGGTTAATTGGCTCTGAGCCATTATAAAAGTTGGAAATGTGAACCGTGCCATTACTATTCTTGTAACAGAGTGGGTGCCATTATAATTGCAGCAGAGTTTGAACCGTGCCACTGGATACGGCCGACGCCTCTTTGGGCCCACCCGCAGGTGTATGGAGCCGGTTTGGGGCTGTACATATTTTCGTAGAGACCATATTGCCCCCGCCCCCATCCCCTCCATGAGTGGATAACACCCGCTGGCTCACGCTGCTCTGTTCTCAGCCGCATTCCCATCCCCCTGCCCTAACCCTAGGAGCGGCGGCTGGCTGCTCCTTCACCGGCGGTGGGCTGCTCCTACACCGGCGGGCGGCAACACACCTGGCGCTACGAGGAGCTTGGTGGCGGCGAGCTTCTTCTCCGGCAGGCGCGACCTTTCTGTGGGGAGATGGCGAGCGGTTCCTCTTCTACGCCGACCCAGATGGGCGACCTCCCTAGGATTGACTGCCCCAAGTGCAAGATCAGAGTGATTAGATGCAGGAACAAGAACAATGATGTGTACTACAAGTGCCCCAACCATTTCCCGGTAACTGTTCTTCATTTTTTTTGTTTGTTAAGTGTCTGTGCTTGGATTGAGAATGATTGGAATGACCCATTGTTGTTGTAGCAGGACAATAAGCAGGGTCCATACTACTGGTTTGAGGAGCCCTATGTGGAGTACTTGCGCTGCAATCACCCAGAGTTGCTGATCTTGGGTCATGGCGCAGAAGAGAAAACAGGAGCACAAACCAGGCCAGAAGAGGCCCATGGTGATCTCAGACTACAGATGTCTGAGTTGAAGCTGCAAATGTGTGAAGTGAAGTTCCAGATGTCTGAGTTGAAGGTGCAGCTTGGAGAAGTGATGCTCAAGATGATGCAAGCAAAGGAAGAGATCAAGGAAGAGATTGCTAAGGGAAATAAGCCGTGGCATTGAGTAATGTAGTGGTCATGTAATGTAGTGGTAATGTAATGTAGCTTCATGATGTGATCTGAATGGACCTATGATGTTATCTTTGAACAAGCTACCTTTCAATGCAATGTACCTGTAATGTCTAATTTTCAGTGCATTTTAGTAGTATCTTTGTTTGAGATGTGGACATGTGTAGTAAGACATGACCATGAATGAGATGTTAAAATTCAGACCTCGAGCATAGTTTAACTGAACTATGCAGGGTTTGACAGAACATATTGAGACAAGACATATGTCCACAAATTCAACACATCCAGTTGCATAGTTTGACAGAACACATGCAGGTCCATGGTTCACAGGCAGACAACAGGTCCAAGTGGTCCATTCAGAAGCAAATAATACATACAGATGGTCTGTTCATGCAGACAACAAAAGGTACATGGTTCAAAGATAGAGAACACATGTTTACAACAAAATGCATAGAGAAGGTCATCTACTCCACGCCCAGCCAGCCCTTGAGGCTTCTCACCACTCTTGCTTCAGGTGCACTAGCGGCCTTCTTTAGCTTCTTCTTCAGCGGAGTCTTCTTCTTCTTACCAGGAGTCTTCTTCTTCTCCTTCTTCTTTTTTGTACATGTCTTCTGCTTTTTCTGTTTTGGTGGTGTGCTTGGACCTTCATCTTCTTCCCTCCCCCTGCAACACAGATGGTACTGTTAGTTAAGAAGATTCTCATGTACAATCACTACTAGATAGGGGTTAGAAGGAGTACCCTACCTTTTGAGTGATGCTTGTGTAGAAGCATCACTCAAAATGGCCAAATCCTTTGCACCTTTTGCACCTCACTTTTTTTCCTGTTGGCCCTTTGTTTCATAGTTCCTCTGATCCTGACCACTCTAGGTCTGCCTGGTGACCTCTTCTGTAAAGGTGGAAATAATTTGAAGCCTAGATCAATTTCAGTTATCAGGCATTGGAGGAACAGCATCAACATAAGCTACTCTGAACTTGGCAACAGAGTAGTATTCATGCACATAGTCTTTGATTTGCAATCTGTTGGTCAGGATCCAAGTCAGAGCATACCTACACGGTTTACTAGTCACTTGCCATGCCCTGCAGCTGCATTTGTGGTTCACAAGGTCCACAGTATGCCTTTTGGTGTTGTTCCAGTCATCAAGCAAGGTAACCTCAGCAAAATCTTCATCACTTATTGCCACCTTTACCACTTTCAAGTTGTTTGTGATTAGGTTAAGTTCCTTTATAACATTTGGCAAAATTTCATCTGCCATTGCCTTTCCAATATTTCTCCTAAGATACATCTTCTGCATAACCATCTCCCTAATCCCATCAACTAACGCATGAATGAGCAGCCCTTTCATGTCTTTCACTTGACTATTGAAGCTTTCTGCTACATTATTTGTCAGGTAGTTACATTTGCTAAGCTCAGAGAAGCCACACCTGTACCAGATTCTGCTGTGGTAGTCTTGCAAATATTGTATAGCATCTGGAGCAAAATCATAAATCTTCTGCATGTGCCACTTGAACAGCCCCTCAGTGTAGCTCCTTGCAACAGGGTACAGGTGTGTTGTGAAAACATCACCTGTGTAGTGCTTCATGAAGTTGGCATACAAATGTCTCATACATTCTCTGTTCTCAGCCTCTGGGAAAACAGCACTAACAGCCTTCTCCAAACCCTTGCAAGCATCTGTACATATCACAAGTCCTTAGGGATCCCAACTGCCCTTCTCAAGTTCGTCATGAACCATATCCAATTGTCCTCATTTTCAGAGTCAACAACAGCATAGGCAATGCAATACAACCAGTAATATTAGCAATAAATACCATATACTTGCAAACTGCATGAATATAACAGGATTAGTTATATACCTGTATTGTTTTCTTATCATGCAGCCTTGAAGCATGAATACGCCAAGGATAGCTAGGGTGCGCACACCTTGCAATAAATCTGGTACGATCAGACTTCCTTCCCTTTGCAAATTCAAAGCCAGTCTTCACTGCATAGTGTGTAATTGCTTTCCTGAATGCATCAATGTCAGGAAAGAAGGCACCTTTCTCTATTTTTGGGTTCTCTGGATCATGTAGAACCCTTATCTCCTCTGGATTTGCATCAATAACCTCTGCTTCAGGAGGTATGGCTCCTTCACCAGAAGCACATTCATTTGGATCATCATTAGTAGGTTGTGCATTGAAAGTAGATTGTGCAAGTGGAATTGGAATGTAGAAATGCTCATCATTGGTACCCACATACTCTTCAGCATTATCAAATATGTCAGGCTGTTGTTCAGCCTCTGGTTCTGCAATTGCTATTTGTGGTGGTGCAGCATTTGCAGGGGAGTCAGGTGGAATAACAACTAGGGGTTCAGTCAGCTTTTCTAAAGCATTCTGCAATGGATCTTCTGCTAGGCTATGTTGTTCTGATATACTATGGTGCTGAAACCCCTGAAATGAGGTTTTCTCCACCACAACTAAAAGGACCTTGCAATGCATCTCAATCTTATATATTTCAAACATGTTTTGGAATTGATTATCATCTACAATCATTACATCCTCTCCCAAATTCTTGTCAAAGTACCAAATGGTTCCCATCTGGTTAGAGCTCCAACTTACCTTTTCACATAGGTTAGAAACCAGCCTTTCAAATGTAATCGTGCCTACCTCCATAGACCATTTAACATCCTTTCCCTTACAGTAAATTTTTTTCCTTCACTGTCTTTCGTCATAAATGCTTGAACTTTGATCTCTAATGAAAACATTGTATTCCTAGAACAACAACCAAAACAGACAAGCATGAATTGCAATAAAAATGCAGCGCAATACTAATTTCTCAGCCATAATGTGCACCTTAACGACTAGTCCACGATGCAAACACATGTGCGTACCACGAATTCAACAGCCAACCGGGTTGTACAGAGCTTACCTGGAGGCGTCGGCTTCTAGCGGCGCCGGCGCCGCCGCCGCAGCTCAGACGTCGTCGCTGCTCTTCTTCATGCCCGCTGCACCTGACCAGCCTCCAGCTTCATGCTCCGATGATGCTCCACCCCTTCGCTGCTTAGCGCCGCGCCGTCGCCGTACCTTCTGCCGGTGAAGGCTGTGGCGGCGCTCTTATTCTAGGGATAGGGATTGGGTCGATGCGGGCGGTGGGGGATGCGTCTGGATAGAGGGGCGGGTGTTATCCACTCACGGAGGGGATGGGGGCGGGGGCAATTCGGTCTCTACGAAAATATGTACAGCCCCAAATCGGCTCCATACGCCTGCGGGTGGGCTCAAAGAGGCGTCGGCCGTATCTAGCGGCACGGTTCAATCTCTGCTGCAATTGTAATGACACTCACTCTGTTAAAAAATAGTAGTGGCACGGTTCACATTTCCAACTTTTATAATGGCTCACAGACAATTAAGGGAAAATTGGCTTGGGGACATCCATCAAACATGTCTTTTGCCCTAGGACATTAATAAAAAATGTCTTTGCTGTTGGACACTATAATTCTACATCCATTTGCTGTTGGACACTGTAAGGAGTATTCTATTCAATTTAATTGGAAATCAAAAGGAATGGAAATTTTACCCCTGTCTGGGCCCAGATGACCTTATCCTATCGCATCGTCCTCACTCTCATGAACTTCCAGAGGGACATGTCGGCCTCGCCGCCGCCTTCCAACTCAGAGCTCTCGAAGTACGTCACGATGGCCCAGCTCGTCGTGCTGCTGCTCGGCGGGATTGAGCACGGCAGTTGCCGGAATCGAGCACTGCGGCCCCCCGCGTGCCACCAGGAGAAGGAAGGTCACCGGGAACGGCTGTGGCTTGGGCGGCTCGCCATGGCTGCTGCGCAGCACACGGGGGAGGAGAGAGCCCCAAGAGAGGCAGTCAGGCACGGCGAGGCCGACATGCAGCTTGGGCGGTCACCATAGCCGATGCAGCGATGCTCTCAGCCCAGGTCCAGGCGCGGGGAGGGAGGGGCCTCGGGCGCAAGGCACAAGCAGCTGTTCGCAGGCGCGAGGGAGGAGTGCCCGAGAGGGAGGGCAGCTCCAGCTGTCATTGTTGGGGAAGATGGAGTGGCCGGCGCGGGGAGGAAGGCGGCTCCAAGCGGGTCCTCAAGAGTGCGAGGGAGGAGTGGGAGGGCGGCTCAGCCTGCCATTGTTGGGGAAGATGGAGCGGGCGGTGGCGGTCCGGCGACGAGCTCGCCCGCTTGTACTTTGGAGTCGAGTCAGGCAAGTACAAGAGAAACAAAGGGTAGATTAGTGAATTCAAGTGGATTTATAATAACGTCGAATATAATAATGGATCCAATGTCCTACAACAAATTGACATAAAATTGTAGTGTGTCGTAGCAAATTCATAGTGTCTTGTAGCAAAAGACACATTCTAGCGATTTCCACGGGCCAATTTTCCCGACAATTAACCCTTGATTCAATCCCCGCCCGGCCCCGCCCCACCCCGAGTGACCGAGTCCCAAGTCGAGACGCCCCTCTTCTCCGCAGCCGCCACATCCATGGCGTCCGCCGAAACCCTAGCACGCTCCCCCTCCTCCGACCCACCCCGCGACGCCCCGTCGGAGCCCCACCGGGACCCCTCCTCAGAGCCCCACGGCAACGGAGATGGCTCCGGCGCAGGCGCCGGGGACTCCTCCTCCCGCCGCCGTCGCCGCAGCCGCTGGGAGCAGTCCAGCGACGACTCCGCCGCCAACAACTCCGGGGGCGAGGGCGGGGCCGGGGGCCGGAAGCGCAGGACGCGCTGGGCCGAGGAGGAGTCGCGGCCGGCCATCGCGCTCCCGGACTTCTTGAAGGACTTCGCCGCCGAGATGGACCCCGAGGTGCACGCCCTCAACGCGCGCCTGCTCGAGATCTCGCGCCTGCTGCAGTCGGGCCTCCCGCTCGACGACCGCCCCGAGGGCGCGCGCTCGCCGTCGCCCGAGCCCGTCTACGACAACCTCGGCGTCCGCATCAACACCCGCGAGTACCGCGCCCGGGAGCGCCTCAACCGCGAGAGGCAGGAGATCATCTCCCAGCTCATCCGCCGCAACCCCGCCTTCAAGCCACCCTCCGACTACCGCCCGCCCAGGCTCCAGAAGAAGCTCTACATCCCCATGAAGGAGTACCCGGGGTACAATTTCATCGGGCTCATCATCGGCCCGCGCGGCAACACGCAGAAGCGGATGGAGAAGGAGACTGGTGCCAAGATCGTCATCAGGGGGAAGGGTAGCGTCAAGGAAGGGAAGCTGTTGCAGAAGAGGGACCTCAAGCCGGATCCCAGCGAGAATGAGGACCTCCATGTGCTTGTTGAGGCGGAGACACAGGAGGCGTTGGATGCAGCTGCTGGGATGGTGGAGAAGCTGCTGACCCCAGTGGATGAGGTTCTGAACGAGCACAAGCGGCAGCAGCTCCGGGAGCTCGCCGCGCTCAATGGAACAATTAGGGATGATGAGTTTTGCAGGACATGTGGGGAGCCTGGTCACCGGCAGTATGCTTGCCCCAATAAGATGACCACGTTTAAGAGTGATGTGCAGTGCAAGATCTGTGGCGATGGTGGGCACCCAACAATTGATTGTCCGGTCAAGGGCACGTCTGGGAAGAAGATGGATGATGAATACCAGAACTTCCTGGCTGAGCTTGGTGGTGGGAGTGCGCCTGAGTCCATGACAAATTCTGGTGGCCCAATGTTGGCTCTTACAGGAAGTGGTGGTAGTGGTGGCGCTTCTGCTGGTAGTGGGAGTAACCCGCCTTGGTCTGCTGGTGGTGATGGGGCTGCCACTGGGGCCAATGGCATCAAGAAAGACTACGACGAGACAAATCTGTATATTGGGTATTTACCACCTACAATGGATGATGCAGGACTGATCAGTCTGTTTTCACAATTTGGGGATATTGTTACGGCTAAGGTGATCAAGGATCGAAACACTGGGCATAGCAAAGGATATGGATTTGTCAAGTATTCATACATCTCACAAGCTAATGCAGCGATTGCTGCAATGAATGGTCACCATCTGGAAGGCAGAGTTATTGCAGTTAGAGTTGCAGGCAAGCCTCCGCAGCCAGCACCGCCAGTGTCAGCACCACCGTCGTATCCTCCTACTGATCCTGCTTCTGGTGGCTATTCCTCCCAATCCTACATGGGAGCACCACCTCCACCTCCACCTCCACCAGGAAGTTATGCTCCAGTTCCATGGGGGCACCCACCACCATATGCTTCATATCCTCCGCCGCCACCAGGCTCTAGCGTCTACAATCCTGCACCCCCTGCACCAGGTCAGACAGCCCCACCTCCATATGGTGTGCAGTATCATCCACCACCACCACCCCCAGTAGCTCCTATCCCTCCACCAGGCACTGCTCCATCAAGTGATGGAGCTCAGAATTACCCCCCTGGTGTAACACCACCGAGTTCTGGTGCACCCACTCACCCTGCCCCAACTCCAGTATATGCATCCTCCGGCGCACCACACGCACCACCAATGTACCCTCCACCATCATATAGTTATTCCCCATACTATCCTACATATCAGCCACTGCCTCCACCACCACCACCACCAGCAGCTAGTGTCGATCCCTCTCAGAGTATTGCAACTGCACCTTGGGCTACCCACAATGCAGCGCCGCCACCACCGCTACCTTTGTCCTCCACCACCGACCAGCCAGCTTCCCATGGTGCTGATGCAGAGTATGACAAGTTTATGTCGGAGATGAAGTGATATGAGCTAAGCTTCGGTGATTCTTATTCCAACAAAGGGCAAAAGGTAACTTAACATGATCCTTTTTTTTTCTATTAACTGCACAAGTTACAGTGTGGTATGATTTGCTATTTATTTCACCAGGAGGACCGTGTTTTACTTATTTCATGTTTTCATTATACTGTTATAATACATTTGGTCATTGTGCTATTGAGACTAACAGGCAATATACTTATATGTTATCCAATGTTTGGATGAACTCGACGAATTATGCACAGCAGAGTCATACAAGATTTCTAATCTTTTTTGTGTAGTGAGGATAATTTTTTAGATGTTGGTTTTTAATAAACCATATTGCCAAAAATGTTGGTTTTTACTAAACCATATTGCCCCTGATGTCTAGGCTAGGACTAACATGCTCACTGCTTGTCTCTAGGATGGTTAGTTAGTCAGTAAAACTCTTCGCGAAACAACATTCAGTTTTGATAGGATATGATATTCTCAGATTTTTTTTATCTAGAAAGGAACTCCAACTGGATATTTTTGTAGGATATGATATAATGCACTTTCTTACCCACTGTAGTAGATAAATAATTTTTTTAATAGATTAGATGCTTGCTTTATGCTTCTCCCCATTGTTTCTATGTGCAATGATTTAAACTAGACCTCACCTTTTCTATGTTGTCTCAACTTTTTTGACAGGCTTGATCTTTCTTGGAGCTTATACCGACCTGATTTATTTCTTGTTGGAAGTTTGGGACTCACATCTTAACCTTGCTGTGTGCTGTTGTGACCATTGCAGAGGTTGCATGCTTAAGAAAGCATGAAGCATCTCAGCAGGCATCGGAATATTTGCTATCTCCTGGAACTGTTTTAAGGAACCTTTTACTAATGTTTTTGTTATGATATTTCTTGTCATTATTTGAGATTACCTTGTGATGTTACTTAATGCTCCATTGTTTGACGACCCTTATAAGTGTTATTCTCACTCTATTGTTCATATATTATGTTCTTCCCCTTTATTTGGTAAGTGCTAGCAATCCTCAACATCAGGAGCAGAAAAGTTTGCTGCCCGTTGCTAGTTGGTATATGACTTTGAATTGCATGTTTGGCATCTGATGAATCTATCAAGCTAAATCTTACGTCTTTGCCTAAGTTGTTTGGCAGTTTTCATGACAGATTGGCACAGGCAGCCTGAGTTCTCAGTGCATGATAAATACCAGGTATAATGAAGATGGTGTGAATTGTTCTATGGTACCTAACACTTACAATTTGATTTCTTCTTACATTTCCAACTGATAAACACAGTACTGAGTTTCTTGCTGTTGGTAGTTGATGTGTGCAGGCTATCAAAGCATTACATACCATGCTGGAAATCTTCAGCACAGAACTTACAGATAGATATTTTATATTGCTAACATTGTTGGAACTTTTGTTTGTGGTTCAAGTAGGATGGCATGCAGGATTTAGTCGCTCAAGATGCATATTGTCATCTGAAGGTTTGGAAGGTAGTTAGCAGAGATTAGGATTTTTGTGATGTATTGGAAGGAAAGTAGGATATTATTATATTCTTATCCTAGTCAAAGGATGTGATAGTCAGTAATCACAATTAGCATTAGCTACCAATATCACGTTGCAGTTATGCCATCTAGGTGGCATTGCTTCATAGTTTTGTAGGTGTTATCTGCTCTGTTTTCCTGTTGTTTCAAAGCTTTTTTTTTCCAGTGTGCTGTAGATGGAATGATGTAAGGATTAATGGTACAGTTTTATTTTCTATTTGCTACCTTTATCCTTTGCTTTGCCAATTTAAGGTGAGCCTCCCTAGCTTTAGATGGTGGTTTTATTACTGTGGGTGGTGGTTATTTTTTATTTAATTTTTGGTGATGGATGTTTCTTCAAGGTTGTTATGTCAGCTGGGACACAACCTCACAGTTATTGATCCAACATTACAATAGATATTGACTGCATATGCAATTTGATGTGATCTTGAATCTGGGCATTAGCCACCTCAATTTGCACTAAATTTTTTATATAGGGTTTCATCTATTATTAGCAAGTGGAACATGAACTGCACCTGTTCATACTGGGATTCCTTTGAATAGTTTCAGTTTGTTGCTGTTAAAAATTGATAGTTAACTCAAAATAAAATGGAATTATTGTAGTCTTGTGGCATCTGATTTATTTCTTTAATAATATGTGACTGCCCCACTAATTTCAATATGAGGTACTAGTGTCATGGTCTGTTATTTTTCTGTTTGTGTGATATGTGATGCTTGGAACTGAGAATCATTGCAGATTATTTTGTTGCATGTGCATTGTTTAGTTTCGCCATTTTTGTATGTATATGGTGCTAATGATCTTCAGGCCTGAGACAGATTTTGATTTGTGTATTCTACTTGGCATTGATTAAGTTATGCATCTGGATTGCTAGTGAGAATCACAGGCGTGAATGCATGATCGACTGCCAATCTGCCATACTGAAAGACAGCACACTCTGATGTGGCAGATGAGATGTCCTGTGTATGTCGATTTGTGGCATCACTATATTAGTGTTCTGTTATTTTTGGTTTAATTTGTTAGTTTCCGATTGGGCGTAGCATTAGTGAGCAGTTAATTTAGCAGGGCTGTCGGGTGTGTATGCCTGCTGTGCGACTGTCATTAGCTGGTTGAAACCTGCATAATTTTGTCGGGCTGTTGTACCAGTGAGCGCTAATATTAGTTGAAAGTTATAAGGGATATGCTGAATAAGTCACCTGGCGATAATGTCTCTGCCCATGCTTTTTGACGGAGCAATAATGGAACTGTGTGAATGCACCGGGCAATGGAGTTTTCCCATTGTCTTGTTTTGTGAGTCTACACAGCAACAGCAGACAGTAAATAAATCACCTTAGCAGCGTTTGTATGGGCGCTACGGTGTAAAGTTGAAGGGTTTTTTTTTCTATTGATTAACCATCAGGAGCCCTGCTATTCTTGTTTAAGATGGAGAAAGCAATGCAGGTTTACGTAGATTGTTATTACATGATTTAAAGATGAAGAGAACTCGAAACATATCAGTCCTTGCCGCCTTGACTCCAGTCGCACCTTAGAGTTTAGAGCATCTTGAAGAGTGTCCAAAATTAGCTTTCTAAAATCAATTTTTTGGATATTCCAGAGAAATTTCATACTCCAGCAGTAACTTAGAAACCTTTCTAAAATTCCTGCGCGTCCAATACTTCTCCCATCTCGTCCCAGATTTCGGCTTGCTCTCGGCGCACCCAATCCTGACGCTCATGGGGATCCTCACCAAAATCTTCATGCACAAGTGTTTCTTAGCAGCTGTTTCCACTTTCCAGGCCGTGGTGACCTCCCTTCCGAAGACTACGATTCGCTTCAAATTGAACAGCTCGTACATTTTTTGATGTGCACTAGTTGATGTCTCACTGACTTGAGAGGATTTCTACTAAGTGTGCTGTGGTACTTACTCCTAGAACCTGTAGCGTGGCAAAAGAAAAGGATTGCTGGTCCAGCAGAATTCAGTGTTATGATCTTGCGTCGGCCATACTTGGAAAAAAAACAGCGCATTTTTAGGAAAAGGAGGTCCCGCATGGGATGATATATATGGCAGGTTTTAAGACTTTTGGGAACAAAAAAATAGCTACTGTTGGAGAAAAGCCTGTTTTTTTAGCCCAAAATCTTTTGGGTTACACTGCTAATTTCTATGTACAAGTTTGCCTGCTGTTACTACTATAATTTCTGACTCGACTACAGCAGCCATGCGGAGAATTTGTTCTTCGCAAGATGGCTTTGCTGCTCGAAAGCTCTTAGCTCTGCACTGCTATCTCAAAGCTGCACGAACCCAATGGCGATCCTTTTTGGATTTCCGACAAAGTAGGAGTCGGTTACATGGAGTCACCCTACAACTCTACACGTAACCGATCTCCTTTGATACAAGTAAAGTAGTTGCCAATACTCTATATCATATACGCCGTGGGGTGGGAAGCCTGAGAGCACCCGGCTGTTCACATAGCGACACGCGTCTGATTTGGAGAGAGCGAGGACCGGCCTCGGAGAGAAACGCTCGACGCGGGGCGTGGAATCGTCGCACGCACATGCCGCGTCCGCACCGCCTTGGCTGCGCGGTGGGCCCGCCGGGCCCACATTTTCTATGTGTGTCCATGATTAGTCAGTCCTCCCACTGCTCTCCAATGGTGTCATCGTCCATCGCCGCCCTCTTCTTCGCCGCCTTGGCTCTCCCCGCCGGCGTCGGCGCGCCGACAGCGGCTGGTTGTGGTGGCGGCGGCGGCGGCGGCAGCGAAGCGCCGGTACAAGGGGACGGCGAGGAGGGAGGCGGCGCTGGCGGTGGGAGCCTGCCAGCGTGACCGCCGCCACCGCGCGCGCGCCGCCCGGACGCCTGCCGGCGGGGTCGCCGCCGTGCCGGGGAGAAGTGGAGGACGGAGAAGGCACGCCACTAGGAGTGGGAAGACTAGAGAGGAGGTGCGAGATGCGAGCAGACGGGGATCCGCCTCCTCCTGCACCGCGAGATCGGGATTCGCCGCCACGAGTTCCTCTGGGGGCGGGGCGGCAGACGCGGGGCATGGGCGGCCTGCTTCGGCGAGCTGCGAGCTGGGACCGGGGGGAGCCGCCGCCGCGTGCCATCAGGGGAGCCGCCACCGCCGCGCGCTGCAGGGGAAGCAACCACCGCCATGCGCCGCCGGGGCGAGCCGCCGCCGCGCGCTGGTCTTGGCTCCCGGCTCTGGGGGGAGCCGGCCGAGCGGTGACGGCCCGGCGGACTGGCGGCGGCGGCGACTCTGGCTAGAGGCCGGCGGGGTGGGAGACCGGGAGCCGGGTCCGGGAGGGAGACCGGGAGCTGGGTCCGGTTCCGGGTCGGGGGAGACACCGCGTGGTGGACGGTGGGGTGGTGGGATTGGGGCTGGGCGGCTGGCAGCGTGGTTTTTTAGCTAGGGTTAGGTTATTGGGCTTGGATTTGCCGGTGGGCTCGGTTCTTCGGTTAACCGAGTCCAAGAACCGATAAACCGTACGGTTGAACCGAACTTGGAATCGAAATTCTCGGTTCTGATTCTTTAGGTTCCGGTTCTTGGTTCTTTCGGTTCGGTCCTCAGTTCTCGATTAAATTTGCCCACCTCGACTGAATGCGACGAGCATTTTTTATCGTAGTGACTGCCTGTGCCTGGTGAGGGCAACTCAAAATTGATAGCATCCACTTATGTGTTTTATAAGATTGATTGCAATTCAAAACCGGAAGGTGTACATGTTTGAGGAAAAAAATTCCATACCAAATACGTACGAATATTGAGTGTTTTGTTGTCACACCATCTGAACTACATACAAATTTACTATTATTGTACACACAACATATTTATCGACCATGGAAGGAGCAAACTAGGAGTGCTTGGTTCACCTGGAGCTGACACGTGCCCCTGCCTAACCCGACGCGGGCTCTGCATTTCGGCCCACCACAGCCAACCGCCTTCGCCAGCCTAGCCCACAAGCACAGTGACAACCCACAATAATGCTCTAGTCCAAACAAAAAAAAGAACATTCAGCCCACTGCCACGCCATCTAAGTGGGCGCGGCGTAGCGCGCTTTTGACCTAGTCTACCCCGAACCACTGCACCGCAGATCCTTCTAGAGAACTTGGCAGCGGAACCTTCCAGATAAATCGGCCGCGGCAGGACCGAAAGAGTCTCTACCTTTTTCTTTTTTTTAAAAAAAAAGTCTCTACTTTCCAGTATCGATCCTTCTAGAAAAAATCACTAGCAAGATCAAGCACTACCTCTCTCTTCTTCTGCAAAAGAGAAAGGAAGAAAAATCTAAGGCTAGCAAGATCGATTGATCGATCGAACGAGTCCCCATGGAACGGAAGAGGGGCAAAGAAAAGAGGTCTTGGCGCATGACCTCTTTTGAGAAGAGGCCCTGGCAGTCCATTTCCTCGTCTCCTTTTGAGACGAGTCACGCTGCCTGGTCCAGCTTTGGACAGTGGAGTGCGCGCCTGTGCCTGCCTGCTCCCCTCGGGTGCTCGTCGTCCTTTCGCTAACGGAGACCTCTTTTCTGACGGAATAACAATCGTCCTTTAGCTGACGGGACCGTCGGGAAAGGGGGACGGTCTCCATCGGACCCCATGTGACGGAGACCAACCCAACACGCCCGGTTCCCTCTTGACCGCGTCACGTCAATTCACACAGGGATTCTTTGTTTCTTCTTTTGTTTCAGTACACACACACTGGCTTACTAGTAATTACTATGCTGCAATTAGTATTTTGGTTTGGTGAGTGGTGGCATCATATAAGGTAGTAATAATGTTTGGTGTACTGATAATGGAAGAACCACAGATACTATACGGTACAGAAGGCACGGTCCTCGGAAAATGGCAGGGGGAAATCAAGCTGAAGTCCATGAAACTTTTAGTGACCAAGAATCAAGGAGACGAGCAGTTACCATTCGGCGGATCGAGGCCGAGATCCTTGTTCAAAACGAGACCTGAATCCCTGCCTTTTTGTGGAACCAACAGTAGACGGCAATTGAGCTGGGCAGCTGGCAATGGCATGCTCGCCATGGCAGCCGTCGACACCACCACCTGCATCTGCCGGACACGGCGCGGCGGCTAGTCGGCCACCGCGCCTCAGACCGACCTGTTTATTCATTCATCCCGACAGCGAGCTGCCAGCGGTGGCCCGGCCGGGAGGAGAGCTCATCGAGTGGACGCCCCGCGCCCGCGCGCGTGCCCAAACCCGGAAACGCTTTCGGCCGACCTGCGTGCTTCTTCCGGGAGAATGAACGGATGGATCATCGAGCCGCCCGGTCCGCCGGCCGCCAGCGCGCCGGCGGCGAGAGGCAAGCGCCGGAGGACCAGGCGCGGCTGGCTGCTCTGCTGGCACACCTCAGTTCAGTCGCGCGCTCGCAGAGCTAAGCCTTGTCCGTCGTGACAGAATAATCAACACATCGTAATAAAAACACTTGGTCAAAAAGACAGATATTAAACTATGATATATATATATACATATATAAATATAAATACAATACCTCCATGTAATATAATAAATAAGATAAAAATCTGATGATGCGGTCGATCTACCCGACTCGAATTTCTGGTCTGACCGAGGCTGCCGGAGAAAGCGGAGAACGGCCGTGTTTGGTTTAGATGACGAAATTTTTTTCACAAAAAGATGAATGCATGTATGAAGTACTAAACGAAGTTTATTTGTGAAATCTTTTCACGAGTGGATGTAATTTTTCGAGACGAATCTAATGACGGTAATTAATCTATGATTTGCTACAGTGATAATATGGTACCATCTTCTAATCGTGCGGTCAAAGACCTCATTAGATTAGTCTCGCGAATTTACCAGGGATCCTGCAGGTGGTTTTGTAATTAGATTTTATTTAATACTCTAAATTAGTGATAAAGGTACAAAAAGTTTTCACGAAATTGTTTTTAGGCTAAACCAAACACAGCCAATGGTTCCAACCTCCGAGCCAGCAAGCAGCAGCCCAGCCGTTGAACTTTCAGCTCGCGGTTGAGCACGTGCAGCTTTCCGTGCCCTTATTCTGCTCAGTGCTCACTCTCCCTCGCTCACCTCCGGCGGCTGACCGGTCCCTGGTGGTTGATGAGTCGCCACGGCAGGCCGCACCGCACCCTCACCAGCAGGCTTGGCCGCACCATCTGAGGCCTAATTACCCTGGCTGCCTTTCCTTCTAGATTACTAGTACGAGCGGGTCGTCTTGACCTCAGTTACCAAACAAAACATTAACCTCGTGCGAGCGGCGCGGCCAGGTCGATCCTGCTTGCTTGCGCGGGAGGGCAAACAAAAAAAAAATGAAAACCAAGATTTTTCTTGGCTTCTGGATGCATGCACCAATGCAACTAACCCTGACCCTGTCCTGCCAACTTGGGCTTAATTAAACAACTGCCTTAATCACTCTTCTCTCTGTTTTTCAAACCCTGCAAGAAGAAGCTTCCTCTGGCGGGCGGGCTAGAGAACGGGGATATAATTTAACTTGACATGGCTGCCAACTGGAAGATCATGCAGCTATTTGCGTCGCTGCTTAATACTGTAAGAAAATAAAAGCGGCAGCGGCTTCTTCTCGATGGTGTCGCTGTCGCTCTTCCGTCGTCCGAGTCCGAGCATCCATCTATTCTCGACGCAGTGGCTCACACACTCCGCTTGGAAAATAATGGCGTTAGAGAAAGGGTCAGTTGGATCCATGCCACTCCAATTTCTTGAAATTGAATCTCATGTTGAAAATCATGTCATTGAGTGGCATGATTTTCAACATGACACCCAATTTCACGGAGTTGTGGTGGCATGAATCGAATTTTCCTTAGAGAAAACCTAGCGCTGCGGTCAAAAGTAGAGGTAAAAGTGATAGCAGTGTGCTCTTCAGCTTTTTCGACGGAGGAATAGCTAGTCTTTCTTTTGGAAACCCCCCAGTCCCCCACCCACCCACACACTCTATGATATTAAGAAAAAAATGTATACTTCATACAGTGTACTTACTACCTGGACGGAAACGGTAACTTCTAACATGACACGAATTGGTCCCGACAACTTTTGCTTGCCCGGTGTGATGCGGCGGTGATGGGCAGGAAGGGGAAGCCGGTGAGGAGGTGAAAACGCCCGCCGGTCGGCCGGAGCAGAGCTCGCCCTCCGGGTGGGGCACCGCCCGCCACCACGCCGGGGACGGGGCGGTGGGCGACCATGGCGGGCAACCGGGAAAGCGACGCCACCGACAGTGACCTCCCCCACCGGGCCATGCCACCATTATCTCTCTCTGTCTGCTAATAGCCACTCCCCGCTAATCGCCAAAACCCACCCACCCGCCCGCGACCGGCAGCAGCCTCGCCTTGACGGGTCGTCGGCAGGCCGGCCGCCCGGGGCGGCGCGGCTCGCCTCGCCCCGCCCCCGCGCGCCAGCTATAAAACCTGCCAGTGCCCACCTGCTCGCACCCCCAGGAGCTGACCTGACCACCACCACCTCCACCGCAGCTAGCAGCCGAAGGCCAATTAAGAAGGGCGCGCGCTCGATCCTCTTTGTCGTCCTCCATCCCGGCGGGCTCTCTCCGATCAGCAGCGCGAGACGGCGGCGGAGATGGTGGCGGCGATCGCGGTGGCCTCGGCGGGGCTGGGGATGCTGGCGGGCGTCGCGATGGCCAGCCGGGCGCCGCCCTCGTCCTCGGAGGGACCCGCGCCGTGGACGTGGAGGCCCGGGGCTCCCCCGGCCGCGCTGCGGTGGGGCGGCGGCGGCGCGCCGCGCTGCGAGGCGTGCGGCGGGTCCGGCAAGGAGGAGTGCCGCCTGTGCGCGCGGTGGTCCGACGCCGGCGCCAGGGGGAGCCGCCGGTCCGGGTGCGGGGCGTGCGCGGGGACGCGCCGGGCGCCCTGCCGGTGCTGCGGCGGGTCCGGGACTGGGCGGCGCGCGGCCGTGCGGGTCGCCGCCTCCGCGCGCGCGGCCCCCACCGCCCGGGCTGCCCGATGAGACGGCGACGGCGACGGCGACGGTGATGCCTGCTCGCCTCTTGGCCTCTCCTCGACCCGGCTCCCGGATCATGGATGAAGGCTCTGCCCTCTGCGGCTCCCTGCCAGGACAGACAGAACAGAGGAACCGCGGCGTCGGCTTGTTTCTTCTTGTTTTTTTTTTTCTAGCTGGAAAAAATTTAGAGAAAAATTCTGTAACATACGGAGTATACATAGTTTGTAGTACAAGTAGATTAGAGATTTGATCATCAATATATATATATTTGCATAGCAAGGTTTATTCCAACCGGCTCGCCTCTCAGCCCTCCAATCCCTCTTGAGTTTGCTTTGCTTCGTCTTCGTGCCGAGAAAATTTTTTTTTTGAAAGATCAACGTGCCGAGATTTAACCTCTGCCTGCCAAGATCTTGGCCGGCGACCATCGATGTCGAGACTTCCACCTTCTCAGGGCTCTTCGAAGGAATCTCTCTACCTCCACACACGACCGTATCACAAAACCATCACGAATTCCTGCGGCGAGCGGCGAGTTCGTTTGATGAACGGTATCGAATTTAATAATCCATCGTCCAAAGTTGAGCTGTTGAAGAGTGGTTTGATGGACTGATAGATGGTGCAGAGCCAGCCAAGCAAGCACAGCACAGCACAAGCCAGTAGGTGTGTGCCGTGTGAACGCGCGAATCGAAATGGAACCCGTTCACATCTGTGCGCCCCTCGACTCCACTAGCCAGCGACACCATTAGATGAGAGTCTCACCTTCCACGCACACCCCCCTTCAAAAGGTGATGCATTACTGAGAATTCCTATAAAAAAAAGAAGAGAATCAAACAAGCTCCACGATCGGAGATTCATATCTTATCAGTCTCCACACAATAAGAACAAAAACGGCATGCATCGACACTAAGAGAACACAGCAACCCACCAGCTTCTCTCTGAACCTCCAGGCATATATGAACCCGAACATGTACGGATCAAGAGCAAAGAAAAATTTCTCGATGAAAATAAAAAGAGAAAACTGATAATCGCGTTTATCGGTGGTGTAATCGGTTTTGTCCAAAAAAATTTTGGTAATTTTGAATCCGTGCCCATCTCCTTCGTTCTAGTCCGTATATCTTCTCATTTCTATGCATCATATTGTGATGTCTTATTTTTCTTGTTTAGTTTGTTTGGAAATTATCTAGATTATTCAGTGTACATAATTTCTTTTTCTAAATTTTATCCAAAAAAAGGTAAACCTAATAAATTTTCGAGAAATAAGATAATGTGTCGGCAACCTCCGGGTTTTTTTCCCCTTATCGGTAAAATTAGTTCCTCGACCCCGCCTTGGCGACCTCGATCGAGCTCACGTGTTCGGCGCCGTAGCGTCACGACAGAATCATCGACCTGCGTGCAGCTTAGCCATGGAACACGCTGCGGCATCTATCGACAGCTAGAGCATCGTCTCCAGCCGGTGCGCCCCTGAAACCGATCCGATCCCCTTTGCCTTCGGGGCCGACGCTAACGTGTGCCGGGCGGCAGCTGCCGAGGAAAGAGCGAGACCTGCCTACTCGATCAGCATTCAGGAACCCCGCTCGTACGTGCCTGGGTGGGCTATCCTATCGTGTCCTTGCGTGCATTGCATTCGGGGGGGGGGGGGGGGGGGGGGGGGGGGGGGGGTCGATGGCGACCTGGCGTCGCCGCGGAAACTACTTAACAAAGCTGCTTCCAGCTTGGATTCATACGGTTCTTTCCTCGGCTAGATGCTCTTCCAATTGTCATGTACTAGAGGCTATCAAGGATGATCAGTTCAAGAGGGGGGCGATCAAGGATGATCAGTTCAACTACCAGAGGCTAGGTACTGATCGGGAAACAAGAATTTCAATTCTCTCCATGTATGCAGCTTTGTAATGTTAGTGTGGCCGGCAGTCCGGTACCATGCATTGGAGCCTATATGACTTGCTATCGGAGTCATGGACTCGGCGTAGACTAGACTGAGAACGAGGACTTGAAGGCCCATCGCCTTTGTGACAAAGAAAAATTCCACCCAAGTTGAAAAGGTTGGTGCTATCTAGATGCGCTGAGCGGAGCATATATAGTCCTAGTGGATGCTTCAACGTGGACTAGATCAGATGTTTTCGCGACATCGACATCATCCGATAAATTACGGCATTTGTGTTTCCACGTTTACTCTAGTCTATCTTCGTGCCCTTACTTTACTAAAGTAATTTCAATCATAATTTGATAAGATTGGCTACAGTGTACAAAACAAGCTATTTTGCGGTAGAGGACGCAGTAGAGGTAAATTTTGGAGCACACCTAGACACTCTAAATTATATTTGTCTTCCCAAGATATGCTATTCTTTTGATGATATCACTTTTTCGAATCTTATATTGTGTTTGACACTCTAAATGAACTCAAATTAAAAAGCTATAAACTACAAAAGTTTAAGATCTTGTCGAGCTCTACAACTTTGGTATAAAGTTCATCTTGATCCGAGATTGTTTAAAAACTTCAAAAATTCAATTTTTAGTTTTCTCAACTAGAAAACAAAAATAGTAACAATTATTTGGCCTAGTAAACGGCCTTGAACGAAAATATTGGCAACCATAACGTTTTAGATCTCAACTCTATAGATTTCATATAAATTTTGTCTTCATCCGACTTCATATGAATAATTATTCCAACCAGGAGTACAAATTGATTTGTGCTGGTGGTTTGCTTATGTCGACTGCCAGCACAAATACATGGCATTTGTGCTGGCGGTTGGCAATAACGACCACCGGCACACAAAAAATGAGGTGCCAGCACAAAAGTTTTTTGTACTAGTGTGAAATCATTTTCATAAAAATATTTGACAAAGGAGCTTCTTAATAATAATATGTTAATTCTAAAAGCACATTTGAGCTTCAGCAGGGAGAAGAAGCCGATTGAAAGCATGTAGAATAGCAAAAAAAATTTATTTATAAGTTCAACTTAAAGTATATATTAATCATATTTGACATACTTTTTGGATAAACTTAAGCTGTTAGAATACTATAAAAATCAATGTAGAATATAATTTTCTATTACCATGGTGATTAAATAAATTTCATTATTAGCATGGTAATTAAATAAATTTACATGGGCTATTTCCATATGTAATTTGCTTACCAACGTAATAGAAATCATAATATTTATTTTCAGTTCAATTATTTATATATTTGACACATACTTTTATTTAACTATTTTTGTTCAAAATTTATATACAAATTAACTGCTAATTTTATTACTCTTAATTCCAAATTTAGCTCTTTATTCATATTTGATATAAAATATTTGTGAACTTGTAACTTGATTTTTAACTTGAATTTGGTTATTTATTATTTCTATTTGTCCTATACTATTTATTTATCTATTTTTCTTCTTAGTTGTCAGTATATAATACTATTTATTATGCATATTTGATATTGATTCTTTGATCAACCGCTAATTTCCTTAGATTTTCAATTTCTAGTATAGCTATTTACTAGTGGTAAATCTTTTTAAATGCTACTTTTTATAATTTTGAATTTAGCTATTTACTAATCGTATTCGACCTAGATTCTTTGGTTATGATCTAATTTTAGTATTTTCTAATTTATAATTTAGCTTTCTACTAATCGTATTCGGTATCGACTTTTTTGGTCATGTAATATATTTTAAAAAATTTAATTATGAAATCAGCTATTTAGGAAGCACATTTGGTACAGACTCTTGGACTAATTTAGACCTTTAGATCTTCTTAAAATTTAACGGTTTAAATCCTTCTTTTTTAAAATTAATGTGAAAATTTGTAGACTCTCTCGACAAATTTGGTGCTTTCTTTCAAAACTTCATTGTTAATAGTCTCTTCATTCAAAATGTAGGTTGTTTTGACTTTCTAGATTTATAGTGTTCGCTATACGCTTATATATAACCTATGTTTAGATACATAGCAAAATCTATGACTCTAGAAAAAATAAATAATCTACATTTTAAAGCGGAGGGAGTATAAAGATAGATGGCCACCGTCCTTTCACACTCACTCTCTCAATCCCATCTTACGCAAATGACAACTTCTCCACCAGGTAAAGGCGATACGTTCATGTGTGGATCCATGTTTGGGGGACTAAGACCCTTTTTAGTTTCCACCTCATAAACGCAAAAGCACAAAATTTTAGGAAGTAATTTTGCTAATTTGAAGTACTAAATGAAGTCTATTTACAAAACTTTTTTGCATGGATGGGCTGTAAATCGCGAGACGAATCTAATGAGCATACTTAATCCATGATTTGCAATAGTGATGCTACAGTAACCATCTGCTAATTATTAATTAATCATGGATTAATTAGCATCATTAGATTCGTCTCGCGATTTACAACCCATCTGTACAAAAAGTTTTATAAATAGACTTCATTTAGTACTTCAAATTGGTAAGATTCCGTCGAAATTTTTTTTGTGTTTACAGCCCGTGGAACTAAACAGAGCCTAAAATATGAACCACTGAGGATTCCTTTTTAAATTTTCCACAGGAGTTGTCACATCACCTTTCTGGATCATTATCTGAATCACCTTCTAGAATGCAGTGGAAGGTAAGATTCTTCCACCACCAGTGCAACTGGCCGGGCTAGCTGCGGAAATTGCCGGGCTTCTTCCGGGTTTATTAGGGCTCCGTTTGAGAGGGCTTCTGGAGCGGTTTCACGAGCGGCTCCAGGTGAAGCTATTCTAAATGTTTGTTTTGTAACCCTGAAGCCGGTCCTGAAGCCATCGGCGGTTTACACAGGCAAGGTGAAGCCATGAAATCATGGCTTCACGCGGCTTATACATCAATCTAACAAGTGAAGCTGTTTTGCCAAATATTTTTCTAAAACGGCTCCAACTCCACTAGAGAAACCGCTCCATCTGAGGAGCCGGAGCCGGAGCTGTTTTTGGAAGAGCCGGAACCCTGCCAAACAGACCCTAGAACAGACTCCATGTTATACTTTCTCTATGGTCACCAGCATCACTACTATACTCAACCCTACCTATCCATTTGGACCGATCCCATATGATCTTGGGCCATGATCTTTGATGCAATAGCTTGGACGCTAAGATCAAGTTCCATGAAACCATGATCATTTTTTTTTAAAAAAAGCAGCCATATCTATCGTCTTTCAGTTCCCAGGGTCGGGATCGTAAAATCAGTGTAGAATTTTTCCCCGTAAAAGCATGATGGTGAATCTGACCTCAAACTTACCTGCAAGACGAAGCTCAATATGATCACCATGTCCAGTCGTCCATGTGCTGTCAGCCTGTCAGCAGTGCAGTGCTCCATGAGGCAGGGCCTGTTTGGTTTCAGAGACTTAAAAAAGTCCCTGAGACTTTTTAGTATTTAGAAATATTAAATAAATGTTAATTATAAAACTAATTGCAGAACTCTGGGGCTAAACTGCGAGACGAATCTAATGATGTATCTTAATCCATGATTAGCGAATGGTTACTGTAGCATCACTGTAGCAAATTATGTATTAATTAGGCTCATTAGATTCGTCTCGCGAAAAAACACTCAGCTGTCAAAAAAACATTTATAAACAGATTTTATTTAATACTATAAAATAGTAAGATTCCTTTTGATATGATAGGGACTTCTAAAAAAATTGGGTTCCAAAACACCCCCCACAATTGCCTGAACTGCCGCCGCACCGCACATATCGTCGTCCATACATGGGCGATGAAAACGAAGCCTGCTACACTTGCTCTGGACACTGCGCTTGGCTTTTTTTTTTTTTGAGCGGATCGTCGCTTGGCTTATATCCATGTGTGGATTCAGTTAGGCTCGATTGCGACTTCATGTCGACGGGGAAAGCAGGAGGCTGTTAAGTACGGCTCACTTTGTCGTCTACGGATGTTCTCTCTCCCCACGTTTAATTTTCCTACCTCCTCTGAAGATGGTCTCTTAACGAGTACGTAAAGGTGATGTTCACTGTTTCACTAGCTAGTTTGCGTTTTTTTTCCTCCACCTTTAATTTTCTTTCAGGAGGATCTTTCCCTCTTTACAATTCAACTTTGTCTTTATATATTTTTAGCTTAAAATTGTATAAAATTAGCGTCCGACTCTTAGATTACGTAGGCTAAATTTTAAGATCCTTTACCACCCCGAGCATTTTAGTCATCATATGCTGTCAAATTCTCAACCATGCATACCAGAGATTGATTGCTTAGGATTAATGTAGTAGAAATATTTTGGCGTTCTAACTGCTGACTCGTGACAGTTGGTGCATTTAGAAACTTAGGTACGAGCTTTCTGCAGGTCATAATCAGCAGAACAGGGATATGGCTGGAAGCAGGCGCAAGGACGCCGACGACGTGAAGGGCTTTTGAGCGGGAAGTGTTCTTCCTGTATGGGCTCACCCAAGAGCTGTAGTTGGGCCATTTGAGGTCGTAGCTAGTGCGCATCCGGATTTCGGCCCAATGGCCTCTCGCCCTTTGATCCAAGCTAGCAGCTTGACAAGACCAACTGAAAGATCTTGGCCATTGGCTAATGCTAAGAGTATATCCACTCAACAAACTTTTGTTTCGTACAGCGACACGATAAGCAAAGCAACAATAATTTGGCAATTGGCTAATGCTAAGAGTATAGCGTGTATCCTGTGCATTAGCACAAGAGGACAACATATGCATGTACAGCCAAACGGGGATTAGCTTAGCTGTGGCCCAACGTGCTGCTTGTGGGTACTGTGCTGCACGCCGAAATCTTGCCTCCTTTGCCCAGCGAAACGGCTTAACTGCACAGACGCCCGTGCTGCCAACCTCCCGTTCCGGCAGCGACGCCGGCTAACGACCTACACATACTAGTGTTCAAGCATAGATACCTAGGATTATGCAGCTAAGGTTCCAAACAACTCCTGTAAACTTAAATGCGCAAGTAGATAGAAATAATAATAAGTTGCATAAATTTAAAATAGATAGGACATGCTCCGTTGCTTGCCTGGAATTAACACTAGGTCAGTGTTAGTTAGAGGCTTCTGGAGTCGGGTTCGGATTCTCAACGGCGTCTGCGAAGTTCACTTGAGCTTCTCCGGGACCTGCTTCGGCTTCAGACAACAACTTGTACGTTCCGTCTGGTAGGTTCGTCGGCTCTATATGAATGCATATGTATGAGACGAATATAATGCATTTATTTTTTTGACATAGATGGAGATCAACCAAACTCAAGTTGGAGGGTGCCACTACTTTCTTTTTCATCCAGTTGGGCAGTCATTTATAGAGTAGTAATTTAATACAATTTAATTCATAAAATCAAAGTGGGGTTTTCATTATATACCAAAACATACAAAAGTTATTTCTTCTAACAAAAATAAAGATAACATGCTTTATCCAAAACTATAGTTACCCATAACTCATGGGGTTGAAATTCTGCTGCAAGGAACAAAACTAAAGTACCAACTTACAATAAAATTTTCAGCTATTTTCATGAAGCAGATTAAACATGAACAATAAGTTAAACAACTTCGGCTGGGATAAAGATCTATTTTTACAAAATAAAGTAAGAAGTTATTGATTCTCAAAATTGGCATGCACGTTCATCTACTCAGATCCAAGCTCTAGTAAAACTATGAGATTTTTCTAATGAAGGAAACTAGGGTTTTTGATTTACAAAGTTTATTCATGAATAAAACAAAAGAACTAGTTATACATTACTAAAAATTCCCAAACTTTTTCTATAGCATGTAGAAACAAAGATAAGACTGTCATAAAAATTTCAGCTCAAGAAAGCTAGTATAGAATCTTGTGGATTTAAATCTATTTAACATAGGCATAAACCAAAATCTAATGAAACCTCTAGCTAGATTTGTCAAAATGTTCTCAAATTTTTACAGTAATTTACTCATCTATGGTTTAGAACACTGTCCATAAACTAGCCTTAGTTCATGACTACAACAGGAGATACATTTGTGTGCTATTTAATCTAATCTTTATCCTAGATTAAAATAGAAGTACAATATGAACATGTAACTGTAACAAAAGTTGTAGGTTTTGATCTAAGGATTCTAAACCATTTTAGTTTGTATTTTTCTGATTTTTCTACGATTTTATATGGAATTTACAAGTTTGCTGTTTTTGAAATCAAAAGAAAAAGGAAACGAACTTTTGCATCTAGCCCCCTGGATTTCTGTTTCTTCTCACGGGAGGTCCTTGGCGGAACTGGACAGAATAGGGGAGGGTCGGGCGGCCGTTTTCCGGCGAGGAGAGGCACCGGAGGTGGGGGCTAGGTTGGGGAAAATGGAGAGGAGTTCGAGCTACACCTGTAGATGCACTACAAGAAATGTGGTGATCTATGACGAAAATTTTATGACATTTTTAAACAGCGTCACAATTGCACACAATCTATGACAATTTTCAGATTTTCGTCATGAATTTGAAGGTATGGGCCTTAGGCCCAAAACTTAGTGACATTTTATTGAATTCGTCATAATTGAGCCCACAAAACATGACGTTTTATTGAATTCTTCATAATTGAGCCCACAAAACTTAGTGATAATATTTTGTTTGCATGAGAAAATTATTATCTGAATTCTTCTCATGCTATTCATGTTTAAATTTAATTCTTCTTAGTTTTCTAAATTTTTATTGCATAGAAAAAACTACTTTTTGGCACGCTCAACATTCTCCTATGTGTGCCCCCTACCTCCACTCCATATATAACATGTGCTGCGGCTAAGAAAAAAACGTCAATGCAGATGAACAAATAGAATACCGTTCAAAAAATAAAAACGTCAATGCAGAAGAACAAAAAGAATACCAATCAAAAAATAAATAAAAGAAAAGTGTTATGCGTGTGATGGAAGAAAAAAAAAATCCTCCCATAGCCTCCCCATAGTATGCCGCCGAATCTGTGATTAGGAGAGTATAAATTGAGGATAAAAAAACCAAATAGCTGCTCACCAAAAAAGAATAACGATAAAAAAATTGGGAAAAGGAGAGGGTATGGCATTCGAACCTTGGCCTTCGAGACCAGACTACAGCGCCATTCCCACTATTCTACAACTTCGAGATCCAAGGATTTGGTATTGTGCTTTATATATTAATATCTATGCTTCAATTTGGATAAATAAAAAGAAGTGAGGCTAAGGGGAATCGAACCCTGAGCTTCAACAAGAGACGCACACACCTTTACCAACTGCGATTCAACTGCAGCGACAACATTAGTTAGTATTATTTTATTTATACAATATCTCTTTGTCTTATACAAAAAAAAAGATGCGTAACGAGGATTCGAACCCGGGTCATGAAGATAAGACACGGGCGCCATACCAGTGAGCCAGGACTTCATTTGTGAGATTGGTGGGCGACGAAAGTTTTATCTAGTATCTTATTTAATGTGGTCTTGTAATGAAGAACAGATGTGTGATTCATTTTTTTTTTGATCTGGAATTAAATTTTATAATTGGTATTTTTTACTCATAAGAACTCCAAATTTGATTGTTCTTTTTTCTAAATTTTTCTAAAATCATGATCTTTCAGTTAATGGCATTTGTTTGGATGTTAATTACTATTTCTTGGATCTTTTTATATGGCTTGTTTTCTTCCACCTAAATTGAAAGTAAAAAAAATATATTTTTAGCATAACAATTGGTAATGTAACCTCATATTTTCTAATGTTTTGGTGAAAATAAGGTTTTGTCCAAATTTGAGGTGCATATGATTTCAAAAATATTATAAGGTATTCAAATCTCAAAGTTTTGACTTGAATTACAAGATACTATGTGAGAGATGTATGCACTATGAACTATGTATACTTCAAATATCATAAAATCTTATGAATTTTTTATGTCAGAATTATACATTCACAAAATGATTCTATGACAATTTATAGAATTTTCAGAGAAGTTTCAAATATTATTATCATTATTTTATAATATAGTTGCAAATAGAAGTTTGACTTATGCCTCGTAAACAATTGAAATTTTTATCTATTTTCACGATATAAGCTATAATAGAATAGAGACACTTAAAATATATTTTTGAGAGATTTTTTTAGATATTATTTGTGATGCATATAGTTCAGTCCGTAATTATTTTCAATAAACTTAAAGAAATTCATTTAAACTATTAAAAATAGTAAATAAGTTATAAAATTGTTGAAACTTGTTAAAAAGAACTTATATAGAGTCTACTATATATAAAAATATATTGGTATGCATAAAATAATTATTTTTTATGTTACATCATAGTGGTGCAAGAAAATGAAAAGAAAAAAGAAAAACATTAAGTAGGGAAGAAATGAAACTAGGCCCATTTCAGCCCAAATTGTCTAACTATTACTGACCGTCGATCGTCGATCGGACGGATCTCATCGCATCCCCATGCTATAAAAACGCTCTCGGAAACCCTACCGCCTCCAGTTCCTCCCCTCTCCCGGCGGCCTCCGCAAATCCCTACCCCCTGCGTCCGCGCTCCTCTGCGTCCTCTGCCTCCGCACGACGCCGTGCTGGGGTGCCTCGTCATCCTGGCCATGGATCCGCCCCTCAGCCTCTTTGGATCCGGCCGCCGGGCGGCAGCCATGGACGCGGCAGCGGGGAGGCGGACACTGACGCTGGTGAACCTGGCGGCCATCATGGAGCGCGCCGACGAGGCGCTGCTGCCCGCGGTGTGCTAGGAGGTGGGGGCCGCCCGGCACACCACGCCCATGGGGCTCGGCACGCTCACGCTCTACCGCTCCGCCGTGCCGGACGCCTGCTACCCGCTCGCCGCCTACGCCCCCGAGCGGTACAACCGCACCCACGTCGTTGCCGTGGGGGCCGTCCTCTAGGCCGCCGCCACCTTCCTCCGTTCTACATCGGCGGCGACCACTACCCGCTTCTCTGCTCCAAGATCCATGCCCTGCACCCTCGTCCCCCTCTTCCTGGCTTCGTCTCCTCTCCTAGCAATCTTCTTCTTTGTCTGCTTCTCGTCCATTTCGTGCAAACCCTAATCCCCATCGTCTTCTCGTTTTTTGATTTGCAGCGTCAATTGCTTTGGTCTTCGCAGGCGATGTGGAGCAGAACCTACAGAGGAGCAATTGCTAGCTTCTTGATTAAGCGGCAAGTGGATTTGCTGTCTTGTGCCTTTGTACTTCACAGGTATATCACAGGTATATCATTCAGTATTTTGCTTCCTTTTACTTCCTTTTGTATCAATTTCATTGCTTGGATGGTTTAAAAAAAATTTATTGTTTCTAAAAATCATTTCAGACTCATGTGATTAATTCAATCCAACTGCAAGAGATGTCACTTTTCGATATATGAATGGAGCTGCCTCACCTTTTCAATCCATCTCTCTCTCATGCTGCCTCACCTTTTCAATTTCCAATCTGTCAATTTGCTGTTATCATAGACCACTTTCCCTTTAAAAGCCATTTAAGCCATTTCTGATCTGACATGTGCGAATAGCCATTTCTGTCATGAGTTTAGCTAGATTCCCAACAAGGGAAGAGTTGACCATGCCTTTCCCCTCTTTCATAGCAACCTTCAAGTAAATACTCCCAGCATTTTTGTCCCTTGAAAAGCACGAGCTATTTACCTTTTTCAGTGCTGGCCCCTCAGCTCTATAGGCATAGTACTTATCTCTTATTACAGGCCAGATCGTGTGTCGCTGCATATTTTTTCAACAATTTGATGTCAGATATTTGTTCAAATGCCTAACTGAAGTCTCGCATGCGCGTGCTGCGTCGTCGCAAGGTGGTTCCTCGTCCTCTGCCACCGTGGCCACAGCGAGGTCACCTTTGAAGTCCTTTGACGACAACCGCTGCCTCAGGTACCTCGGTGCTTTGCACTCCCGCAGGTAACAAAGATTCTGTGTTTTTTCCAAAATCTTGGATTCGAGTCTTCTTAATTCTACTCCCGCACCAAAAAATTGGAAATTATTGACTTCTATGTGGTAGATCATTCACCTCCCTGCGTACTAATCCTGAATATATGGCTACTAGTTTTCTTTACATCGTAGTATCTTATGTTTCCTTCGCATCTAGTGAACCTGTTACTCTTGCAGTACTATTCTTCTATAATTACGCATTTTAGTTTGTTTTATTTTATTCTCTGTCCAGAAATGTAGTAGTCGTAACTATTACATAAATATGTTAGATTGTTTATTTGTATGACTAGCACTGAAGCTGTTAAGTTGTTTATTTGCATGACAAATCAGCAATTCTTCCATATTGAGTGAATGTCAATGCATAAATATGTACAAACTATAATACCCTTTTGTTTTGCAAAAACTAATTTCTTGTATCCGAGTCACTTTGCTTGGCTTCTCTATTTTTCCTTTTCAGAAAAATTAAGTTCTTTACATGCTTGCAATTTTCAGGGAGAGAAGTACAAAGATCAAGAACAAGTGCATCGAATTTGTTTGAGTGCCTCTATAGGAAAAAGAGAAATGATGCACGTTATGTACATATTGCCATTGCATATTAGCTTTCAAATACAGCTTATAGCAATTCTGGATGAAAATTTTTTATGTGATTTAATGTTGTATGTGATTAAATGCTCGATCAAAATTTATTTATGTGATGAGATGTTAATTTCGTGTTGATATATCTTGGGTTATCTTGGTTTGGGCTAAAATGATCATGCAGTTTATATTGGTTGTGTAAATGAGGCCTAATTGGGCTGTGTAAATGAGGCTCAAATTGGCTCACGTGCCTGCTGCTACATCACTGTCCATGTCAGCATCCATGTGGTGCCATGTCATCACCACTTTCCACGTCACTGCTACGTCATCGATCATGTCAAATTACATGTCATCATTGTTATCCATGTCATCGCCATGTCAGCAGCCACGTCATCTTCCATGTCCTCATTGTGTGACATGGCAATTGAATCTGTGACGAAAATTATACTGTTCGTGACGTTAATTTTCGTCATAGAAAACGGGCTTGGGTTGGGCTTCGGGGGCCTGGGGACATTTCATGACGGTTTTAAAACGTCATGGATCAAGCAATCTATGACGAAAATTTAAGAAACGTCACGAGGTGTGATCTATGACGCTCAATACATGACGTTATTTGAGATCGTCATAGATACTGTTTTATGACGGTTTTTCAGTGATCTGTGACGAAATTCAATCGTCATGGATCAACAGATTTTTTGTAGTGATGGTCTCGGTGGGGGCTGGGGTGGCCTGTGGCGGGCTGTCCGCGGGCGCCGGCGGCCGGCGGCGGTCCTGTACCGCGGCTGCGGCTCCTCGGCGAGGGGGAGGCGGCTTGGCTGGGCTTGGGAGCTCCGTTGGGGTGAGGTGAATCTGTTCCCGAGGTCAATTGAAGCCGTGGGAGGGCGGAGGTGGGAGCTCGACAGTGGGCAGGGAAAAACGGCGGCCATGGCTCGTGGCGGCGGCGTCCCTGAGCGCCGGGGAGAGCTCGATTCGGCTCGGAGATGGGAAGGCAGTGGACAGGGAGGTTGGGAACGTGCGTTGCACGAGCTCAAGAGGAAGGAGAGGACCGAGGGCGCAGGGAGATGGAGAAGGGGCGCACGGCACGGCACGTCGTCGTCGTGGCAGTTCGTTGTTCAACCTCGACGTGCGCGCAGTGGACGGCGACGCGTGGCGAGGTCGAGATGCTTCAGGGAGGAACCGGGGCGGAGAGGGCTGGGGCGCAGCAAGGGCGCGGCGCGTGGCCGACGGCGGCGGCGAACGCCGTCACGGCGAGAACAGAGAAGGGAGATGGAGGTGATGGCATAGCTGTAATTAGATTGAAGTTCAAAATTCGTTTTGCAAACTCAATTTTTCTCCTTCTATATGGCCACAAATGAAAAACTTTTGAATACCAAAGTTGTTCAAAATTTCGAGATATACAACTTTTGTTTTAGGCACTCTTTCATTTGCACACTGGTTTGAAAGATAAAAATTGAAACTTGAGTACATTCGAAAACATCGTATACGCTTCGGAAATCACATTTTTCTCCCATTTTTGTGTAGCAACTCGAAAAACTTTGAACATGAAAGTTGTTCGTCTTTTGAAAACCTACAACTTTGGTTTTGGACAAAAATTCATTTGAGCTATATTTTAGAAATTATTTTCTAAACAGATTAGTTTGAAATTTGACAGATAATTTAAATCTTTGAACACTACGGTTCAAAGGACCTGTCATTTTATATTCAAACTTTTATTTTCTCTCTTTGACTTCAACAAGACTTTGATTTAACATGATTTTAGAGAGACGCCTATTCGTTTTCATATGTATACTTACATTAGTTTAAAAATTATTTACGGTTTCTGACCTATGCTTCTATACACATACACATGCATGCATACATAAATGTATTCGATTCTATTTTCTTGGTTGGTTATGCATGATATCATATTTAATATTTCTTACTTAGCATTTTTAAACTCTGAGATGTCACAGCGGTCTCCGCCGGAGCGGTCTATCGGAGTGGACTTGGAGCGACCGTGGCGAGCGGTCTCCGCCAGAGCGGGCCACCGGAGTGGACTTGGACTGTCGCTATCGATCCATCGAGATACGTATCCGGACCTAGCGGTATGGTACAAGAAACCAAGCCTTATACTAGAAAGGAGCCCGGGACACCTAGTAATAGCAGCCTCGGATACTAGGGGACTCGTAATAGGACAGTGAAGTACGCAGGCTTAGGGTACATTACCAGGCTAAGTTGCGCGGAGCTTCTCTTCCCTAGGATACGGGCACCACTTGTCCTGAGCAGGTCCCTAGGGTCCGAACTGCCTTTCAGCTAGAAGGGGCATTCCAACCTGACCACTAGCCATCAACTCAATTTGGATCGTTAGCTAATAATGCAAGCTGATCAGGCGAGTGCTGCTAAGTTAATGTAAAGATAAGACTGAGGACGCAAATCTCCTTTATTTCTTGATTCGTGGTGTACATCAGAGATCGGGATTACGAGGGCGGACCTCTACCGCTCTGGACCACTTGCTGGTGTCGCCTGTTCATGCAATGAAGCCAGAGGTCGGGTTTACAAGGGCGGACCTTTACCGTTCTGGACCACATGTAGGCACCATATTATTACAAAGGAGAAATACATTCGATCCTATCTAATGTTAACCTTCAGCCGTCGCCCTGTGAGGCATGCACGCCCCTGGTCGGAGTGGAACTGCCACCTTGGAGATTCCTCAGTTGTTGGGCGAAGGCGGCCTGGACGTGCTTATACAGCATCATCCAGCATCACCTCGGGCCCTCCTTTGCCCAAGAACTATTTCATGCTTAGTTTGCACGAGAACAAATTCTTTGATTTGAATGAGAGTGGCCCTACTGTTGCCAGCTGTCGACCGGGGCCAGCCTGACTCCACAGCGCAGAGGATGGACGGGTGCTTGTTTGGACGAGCACGGAGCATGGATAAGGGCGCTCGTTCGCCGGCTCCTCCTTGGTGCTGGTCTAGGGCCCCCGCGCCTTGCGGTGGGGGCTGCCGCCTGTCTGCAGCAGCTCCAAGGGAGGCCCGAGCCAGGCGAGGGAGAAGGCGACAATCATCCTTCCTGAGCCACAGCCGTCGGCTCCAGCTCCATCTTGAGAGGAAACCTTGATCCGACACCATGCCATCGCAGGGGGGCCCCAGTGGTTGCTTGAGAGAAAACCTTGAGCCGACACCGGGATACCGCAGGTCGACACGCAGCAGGCGCCGCCCCTGCGCACCATCATGCCGGCCCTGAGGTGTCGCAGTGGCGACGCACAGCAGGCGCCGCTGCCGTGCGCCACCGCCGTGCGCCACCGCATCGAGGACGCTGCTGTCTCGGCGTCAGGGCTTGCGGCGCAGGCAACACCGTGCCACCCTCCATCTCCTCGTCATCGTTGCAGAGGATGAGCTCAACCTTAGAAGCTAGAAGGTGAGCGAAGATCTGGCCAATGCTTGCGCACATCCCCACGGACGGCGCCAAATGTCGCGGGCTTTTGGGGGTACCCACAGCCGGGTGGCGGAACGCACCCGCCTATTCCCTGAGGGGGAGTACTCGGGGAATTGCCAAGCTATTAGGCCGATCTAGCTCGGGGGCAAGAACGTAAGAACACACGACATTTAGAGTGGTTCGGGACGCCGGAGCGTAATACCCTACATCCACTGTGTGGTGTATTGCACTTGTATGAATGAGTCTATCCTCTGCCCCGCCGGGGGTTGAGTCATTCTCTAGCGGGCGTCCTCCTTTTATAGTGCAAGGAGGACGCGTACATAGGTGTTGGACCCCGACAGATGGGCCAACAAGGAGGTATACTATACTAAATAGACACTAATAGTACTACAGTGATAGAGAATCTCTTGCCGGATACGCTTCATCGTCCTGTAGACTCTCTGACCGAGGGGGTCTCCTCCTTTCCCATCGGTGAGGTGCCCGTTGAGGCAGTGTAGGTTGCAGCATAGACTGTAGGTCTACCTCATAGGAGTTATGATATTCCGTCGCCGAGCTGTTGTGTCTGGCTGGCGTAGTAGACTGACGAGCGTGGCGTGGGTGGCACCAGTGGCTGCACTGTGCGCCTTGGTAACGCGCGGTCAACAGTACAGCCTGGCAAAAGTCACCTCGGGCTCTACAGCAGAGCGCACCTTCGTCTACCGCATTGAATGCGGTAGGTAGGCGAGCCTTCCCGAGGAAGCATCGCGGTCGCGCGCGCGTGCCGCCACCTGCGGACATGTGGCGGCTCCGGACCCCCCGGGTGGGGTGCCTGTTTCCTCCCCGCTGAGGGGTCCGGATAGTATGTGGGGGTCCGGGACCCCGAGGGGGGGGGGGTCCGGGGCCCCCGGCCGTTATGTCCTGAGGGCTTCCTTCCCCGGGACACGTGGCGACACCGGACCTGCCCCTAGCGGGAAGCGGGTTCGGTGCCGTTGGTCTGGTGAGATGGAGCCGGAGCCCAGGGGTCCGGCTGCTCAGCTCTTTAGGGCGTAGTTACTGATAACTACCCGAGTCTTGACACGGCAAGAGGGGGTACCCCAGTTCTGAGGTACCGACACAAGTTGTTGAGTTTGGAAATGTAAAAATTATATGAATAGATTTGTCTTGAAAAATACTTTTATGAAAGTATACATATATCACTTTTTGATAAATATTTTTAAAGAAATAAGAAGTCAAAGTTGTGTTTTGGAGACCGTGTCGCTGTTCTAAATGTCAATTATTTTGAGTATGGAGGGAGTAACTATTTTACGAGAAGGCTAAGAGGTAGGCTGCAAAGATCCTTACAGCTAGCAGCCGGCTGTATTATAAACATTGCTCTAAAGTCAGTCTCAGTGTCATCGCACAATTACCAAGAATGGGAACTTGGTAACTGTGCTAAAGAAACTTCGTCCTACGAAACTCCCCCAATGCTGAATCTACAGTTGACCGTAAGTTCCAAAACTTATGGTCGATCCCACTCACGCAGGCTCCTCCTTCCCCTTTCCCTATCTTTCCTCTTTCCCTTTCCTCCGGATCCTGCGGGGAGCTCGACTGGCACGCCAGGCGGCTGTGGGGGCGGCGCTCACCACCCAGCTGCTGGAGCCCGAGGCGCACCCAGTGGCGGCGGTGGTGGGAGGCAAAGCGGCTATGAGCTGTGCGCAGGGTGGCGACTGTTGCATGGTGGGGGCGGAAGGGAGAGGCGGCAGCGAGGGCGGGCAGCTGCGAGGGAATCGATGGCCATGGAGAAGCGTGCCTTCCGGCTCCTGGAGCTCCGCAAGCTTCGCCCCTAAGAGGCGAACGGCCGGCTCAGCGCGGCAGGCTTCCCAGGGCGAGCTCCGCGTGTGGCGCGGCGGCTCGTCCCCTGGGCGCTCGCCCGGTGACGGCAGCGACAACAACTCCCCTCCCCCCCCACCCCACCCCCTCGCCCCGGCAGTGGCGAGCTCCCCAGGGTAACACATTTTTGTTTCTTTTTTATTTTTGGATGTAAAAGTTTTTTACAAAAATATTTTTCCAAACATTTTTTTGGTTCTGGATGCAAAAGTTTGTTCTTCAAATTTTTTCAATTTTTGTCATACCTTTCTCTTTCAAACTTTTTCTTTTTAATTTTTTTCTTTCGCTTCAAAATATTTTTCTAAAAAAGTTTCTCTAAAAAAATTATTAGAAAATGACAAAAAATACTAAAAAAAAGAAAAAGGTGGTCGGCCGTAGGGAGCCCTCCCTACGGTCAATCGTAATAGAATCGCCTGAAACTCCTCATTTCTCTCCTCATAGATAACTCTGTCATATCAGTAAATTTGCTGATACATCATAATATGCAATGTGCTTATGATACTCGTAATGACACCTTCACTGAGATTGATCTAATTGCGAGTTGGGACACCGAGACACGCTTCAGCAGAAGGCGACAACATGCATGCACGTTAGCTTATATACTGTAGGTTATAGCCCGCGTGTTCCCAACGGAATTTTCACATGCACAGTTCGGTACTCAGCCGCGCCGACATGCGTCCATTGTCCCGTCTCACCGTTGCAACATGCTCGCATGCTGCCCGACATTACCCAGAGTGTGCCCAGCTCAAATGGGCCACTTGTACAGATGGTCGTGCCAACCTGCCCTTTTAGCGACGTCGCCTCGTCGTCATCTCGGGTGCATGACAGAATGATCCTTGCACTGTGATCACACCCTATCACACGTTCACACGTGCTGTCGGATCTTTTGACCTCTGCCCGCTACTCCCTCCATCCAATTTTGATAGATATATTTCTATATGACACAATGACCAAAGGGCACAAAATGTACTTATCAATCTAATAAATGCAACATAGACTTTTTGTTGATCCTCCAATATTTTAACTGAGAATTCCTCGTTACTAGTACTATTTATTGGCACAACACATAGCAATAGCAAATATAGCTATCATTTATGAATATTTGAGTTTTTAAAATATATATATCAGAACTGGATAGAGGGTGTAGCTCGTAGCCTGGTCCCACTGTGGATGAAAACGGATGGGACGGGTAGAAAAACCCCTCAACCATTTCTGTGTTTTATTATGGAAAATGGGAGTGGGAGCAGAGTAGCCGGAAACAAAAGCGGAAACGGGATATACGGATTACGAGAATAGGGGGGAACCGAAAAATTTACCAGAATGCATTATTATTTAATCAACATTCATCTTGTATGAATATAACACTATACACTCTTTTATGCAAGCTATTTTTTAAAAATATGATCAATATTTCGTGTTTTCTATGATGAAACCGAGAAGTACACCGATTGATGTTGAGAACAAGAGAGGACATTTGGTGTGTCTATTAATTTTTTCCAGGATTTTATAAATACGGGACTAATACGGGATCATTCCGGCTAGAAATGAGATCCCACAAATACGGGCGGGATACACCCCTTCCTGTTTCCAGTCTCATTTCCGCATTTTCCATAAATACAGAAATGGGCGGGATAAATATAGAAATATGGGCGGGACGGGACGAGATTTTTACGTCCGTTTTCATCCTTAGGTCCCAACGCTACAATGCTCGTAGCCCGGTCGGTCCCAAGCACGGAGTGTAGAGCGTATAAGCGCGGGACTAGACTACATGCCCTTTTGCTTCTGCATTGTCTAGTGGTCACAAGAGCCTCGGTAGCATTTTAGGTCCTGGGTTCGACTCCTCATGGGCGCGAATATTTCAGGATTTAACAGCGTTGTGCATTAAGTGGTAGGCGACGTTCTCGTCGACAACGAGATGCCTGTGGTGACTTCGTCAATCTCGAGGATTTAATAGCTCAGTCTTCGAAGATGCTCATAGGGGTATGGTCTGTGTACGTGTATTCATAGGGGTGTGAGTGTGAGTGTACATGCGTTGTGAGTATCTGAGTTATACTGTGTAATCTAAAAAAAATCAGCAATGTAGAAAAAAAATGGCAATGTAGAAAAAAGAAAATGGTTATGGGAGATTAGTCGTATGCGGCAGAACTTCCGGCCGACCGTAAATTAGAGAGACCCTCCTCGCGGGCCTAGAAACAACGGCCGGCAGCTGATGTCTGGTAACTCACACCAAGTATTATATAACCAGTTCAGCAGGCTGAATAGCTGGATACATCATTTGATTTCTTGCTGGCGAAGAGAGAAAAAGAGAGGGGCTAGCTCGCCCGGTTGGAACACAGGAATCGACAAAAAAAAAGTTCGCTTCCGGCCAGTTGATGCGCAATGCTGCCGGCTTTTTCTTGCTCCATGGGATCCTTTGCACCGGTGTCTTTCTTTTTTCTATTCTTACTTCTTGTTTGAAGAGTTGGGCACAAAGATATAAACCATACGAGATGGTATGCATATGCAAATATTAACTATTTGTTTTCCGCTCCTAGCCAATCTAGTAGCCAAGTCATTATATGAGCGAGCTATATTATTAGCTCTATATAACATGACACTTTCATTTAGCTCAGCAGACTAAATCATTAGCCTTTCTCTCAGGTGGTGCTCGCCGGGGCAGCAACCATATTGGCGGGTGCCGAGCTGCGTGATGTGAGGCGGCACGGGACTAGGCTTTGTGACCTGATGGCAAGGCGCGGCTACATGTCACAAGAGGTGACAATACCTACGACCATCACCTGAAAAACCTTCTCCACATTCAACTAAATGGACCGTCAGCCCAACTAGCTGGGTTCACATGGTGTTTAATTAATTAATTGTGACTCTTACGATTCAACTCTGAAAAAGAAAAGAGCCGATGCATGCAGAAAAGACAAATGTGATGACATCATCCCACGGGCAAGAAAGTTTAGAACTTAAAAAAACTATAGATATTAAATGGTGTGTCCAAATTAAAGTTGGATTGCACCATTATCTTTTTTTATAATAAGATCTTCAAAATAAAACCACACTTGCCTATTTTAATACTAAATAATTAGTTTCGTTTTCTGGGAACAAATATTTTAATACTACAAATAAATAGTTAGTTTTATGAATAAATTATCAAAGATAACAAACAAATAATAATGTGCAACAAACAAAACATTGAACATCGCGAATATTTGATTATACAAGATAAATAATGAGAAATAAATATCGTGAACAAATAAGTCAATATGTCCGAACTATTTAATCTATAAAGCGAACAAATGAGTCAACATGGCCAAATAATCTACAGAGGAAACATCTACTTAGGAATTAGAAATAGAAGAAAAAAATAAGTGAATAAATAAAAAATAAAATAAATAGAAAAACAAAATAATACTAAAAATATTTGTAGAATGGATAACAGAGAAAGTGTAGCGGAACCGGAAATGGATGTGACAAAAAAAAAACTAGTAACGGATGAAGCAAAAAGAGCAGAAAAAAATGAATCGAGAAACAGCAAGCCGCCGGATTTCTCCTTGCTTGTTAACGTGTGGTGATGGTGGCCTGGTGGGCCAGCTCACAGCCTGTTCGGATGGCCTAAAAATGGCTGGCTGGGCTGGGCTTGTTCCAGACGGCACAGTACCTGCTGGTTTTTACTGTAGCGGCTGGATGGATCCGCTAGATGGCAAAGATGCTGGCAGAAGTACCCCATGCGTCGGCCTCCGTTCCCGCGCCGCTGCTGCCCAAGCGAATATTCAAATTCAAAACTCCTCTTGCACACTCCCATTCAAATTCAATTTTTTCCACCAATGCAGCATATGAAAAGAATAAAATGGTGACACTGCTGCAACGGAAATGCACCCATGTCCATGAACCGCAACAATTATCCTCATCTCTTAAGTAGCACTTATTTTCATTATAAGGAAAAGACCTGACAATGACATTCAAATAACAGTTAATTACACATAACATTCGGACCAACAAACTACTAGTTCGACCATTCAACATTAACATTTAACTGATCAACATTAAGAATTAAAAAAATCCCCAATCAACATCAGTTCCATACATGGCGCGAAACCACAAGTCAATTCTGGTTGTTCACATAATAATACCAAATTCAGAGTCCATTCACCAGCAACAAATTACGAATCATGCCGGCCACACGACAGCAGAAACTAACTCCCTCAGTTCTGAGGTATTAGTTGTAGTATTCATCGCCACCCACTCCGACGGATCGTAAGTTGAACCATCTCCATATTGACGCAGCCACAGATAATTCTCCATTGCAAAGCATGATATGATAATCCATGCTTGCTTTTCCCTCTTGAAGAATGGAACCCCTTCCAGGATATGCCACCGCTCTTTCAAATGGCCAAACCTCCGTTCAATGATATTGCGCAGCTTCGAGTGAATGTAGTTAAATTTCTCGTGATGATCTAATGTGCGAACATCAACGCCCCTAAAATGTGACCTATGGTACCTAGTATCCCGGAAAGGAGTCATGTACCCTTGCTGCACCATATAACCCGAGTCCGCCAGGTAGTACCGGCCTACAAAAATTGTACAATTTTAAGTCTTGTCACTATGGTCACTTGTTGCAACAAACTGGGTACACTACTGTTGCATCATAAGCCTGAAAAATAAGCACAAACCTGGTGGTGGATGCGGGAATCTCTGATCCGCCTGACAATCTTGGAGAACCGCCATATCATGACATGCACCCGCCTTCCCGGCTCCCACATAGGTGAATCAGCCATGCATGTCCACTATGGCGCAAACATTAATAGAAACTTCTCCGTCCCTATTAATGAAGTCAGCTTTGGCTTCTTGATTCACTTCCACGGGTATGTGAGTGCCATCTATAGCACCTATGCATCCATCAAACCATGGTGCATATTCCGCAAGTTCGCTGCTCACTTGTGTATACTGCCTATCGGCTGGAACTAGTACAGTCTGTGCCCACCTAAACATAATCTCGGCCAGCTTAGAAGTCTTCCTACTTATTGTATCTAAAGACCTTTCGAATCTATCCCTGCATTCTCTAACACCAGCCCCGTGTGCACAAGTCCAGATATATAAACCTAAAGCTTCCATGGAACCGCAATCTTTTGTACTTTTCAGCCCATATGGAAGTAAGCGGTCATGCAAGTTCAGGAAAGCATCACGAGACATACGTAAATTATCTATGCATTTAGTAGGGTCATCAAGACTCAATTTCATCCATTGAGCTCCAGTCAGCTTGGTTATGGGACAAGGAGGATTTACCAAAGGTTGATGCATCCTGAGGATTGCTTTAATCTTTCTCAGCACCTCAGCTGCTGCTGCCAAGTTCTTAACATCGTGGCTGTCGGTACAAGACCCACTGGTCGACGATTCCTCGCTGCTGTCCATCTGCAACTCAAAATGGCAACAAAACAGTTTTATATTATCAACATTGTGAAGGAAGAATTTATACTTCCTGCTTCATAAACCAAACATAGCTCAAGTATTCCTAGTGGATGACCAGAATCATCCTGAGAGAGAGAAAATCTGTTTTATGCTAGAAGATTTAGTATATCATATATCATTACATTCTGAACCTGATGATATGGTTATCCAAAGCCTGAATTATTGATTTACTGATTCATTCAAAGAGATGCTGCAAGCAGAAAGCAGTTTTTTTTCCTGAAGATTGTGTTTGTGGCCCTTTTTATCACTAACTGTTAGGGATAGATAAGTGTCTCTGCATGAGTGAAAGGCTGAAAGCCAGGAATTACCTTGAACACGCAAAGTTGATCGCACTGTCTGCTGTTGATATTCCTGGACGTGAGTTCTTTACCTGCCAAAGTAGTTTAGATAAAGATTGTAAAAAATATTGGTCTTAGGCTAAGCTAGTCAAAGAGACATAATAATATAGAGCAAGTAGAATGCATAAACTACCTCATTATCTGTATAGAATACATAATAATATTTAAATTCTAACAATCGCATAAAATATGATGTAGGCACCAGGTAGTGCAGCTCACATAGTATGTTGACCACACAAACATTGATTATGAACCAAAGTTTCTAACACAACACAAACATTGAGCATCAACCAAAGTTCATAAAATGGTCTATAGTACAGCAACCATGACTCGAAGTACGCAACACTAGAATTAATGAAAACAGATACACACAACGGCCACGCAACAACATCGTTCGTTTGGATCACTTGGACTTTAGAGTCATCATGTCCAAAGTAACCTTGACATAGTTGTACCACCCTTCTTTGGTCACCAAACCCAGGAAGGCCCTACGATGGAGCCTGTGGGTGCAAAGACTCAAGGCCTGGGCAAAAAAGAGATCGCTCTCGTTGTACCCATCCTCTTTCAAAATCTGATTGACTTGGGCCATCTCCTCGGCTTCAGTGATATGACAGGACTTGCGCACCTTCGCGTCCTTGATGATATTATCGAGGTCTTCAAGGCAGTCATCAAGGGAGGGCGTCTGCCTACTCTTCTTTTTAATTGGGCTGCAAACTGAATGCTCCCTGCTGGATCGCTTGGAGCACTGACCAACACTTCGGGATCTTACAGGCTCATTGGACAAATCCTGAGGAGTCCGAGGGCTGTCACCACTAGAGGTTTGGTCCGTACCATGTCCACCAGCGGAAAACAACTCGCCCCTATCACGGGGGGTGTGTCCGAAAAGCGAGAACAATTGTTCACAGAATGGTGGACATTTGTACTTATCACCAGCTGGTTCAGAACTTTCCTGCACGTGCGGCATGGTTCGACATGTTAGTAAGCAGTTAATGGAAACATGCTCATATTATCAAGAATTGAAGGATAAGGTCCAAGCTAGTACCCCATGGACAGCCGCATACCAAACGGGGTCAACTGCCACCTCACCGGTCTCTGGGTCACAGCCTAGCCCAGTGTGTTTGCGCCCGTCGCGACAATTGAAGTACAATCTTTTGAGTTCATTGAACTTATTTTGGATCTGTTTCTTGCTGTATCCCAATTTAGTGGAATCGTTGAAGGAACGATAAATATTAGTCCAACCGATGGAGGTAGGGCCTTTCTCTCCCCAATGGCAAAGTTCTTTCTGCTTAGCGACTAGGTCAAGCATCGGGGACAACTTACGGTCATCCCAGTTAGCACGATCACAAGACATCTGTACCAAGTTTTGGCATTTTTTGTATTATCTATATGGATCTTATGCAAATGAATGTAAGCAGACGGCATTAGTACGTAATAGACATGGCACTTGCCTGCTAAGTTGGCTTCGCGCTTCTTGAATGGAGATTGTACTGCCTGGCTGGAGGTGGGGAGCACGAGGAAGTAGATGAGGCTGCCAGTATGGTCAACATTGGCGAGGGGCTGACTAAACTCGAAGTAGATCAAATCTGAAAGGAACAAAGGGCATCTGGGATGAACTGTAAAGTTTTTAGGATTCGGACATATAGGTTCTAATATCAAGCATGTAGTATGGTATAAAGACAAATCGGGTAAGCAATGATCGAGCACCAACGTCTGTCGGCGGATCTGTGGCAGTGGGTTCTGCACAATCAACTCAGGGGCACCTTCTTCATCCTTGGAAAGATGGGGATCTATTAATAGCCTTCTCCGCAAATTAGCATATCTGCATCAAATAGCAATTGAAGCTCAAGAGTCAAAAGACCTGAGACCCAAAAAAATTTGCCTCTTTTACCCCATACTAAAAAGCAGTAACAACAAAGATCATCCGGTTCATGATAATTTGCATTTTCATTACTTTATCATCATATCCAAGCCATAAGCTTGTTTCACTTGCATGAGAGTGCACTTACAATCCAGTATTTCCAATCGCTTGCTAGTTCGTTATCATTGAATCCAACAAAACTCAAAATGCAAGAAAGATAAACAGAACAGTGGCATCGCATTTTGGTATCTCAAGAAACAAGGATTCTTTAGATCGGAGTCTAAGATAGCTCGATCCAAGAAAAATAGGTCCACAAATAAAAAGATTTGCCGAGTAGCTAAACATTTCAAGAAACGGAAGGAGCTTCTCCGTGGTGGAACGCAACAAGAAATGGAATGCCCCGAGATGAGACCTATGGCGGGAGTCCGCGGCGACGCGGCGGAGCTCGTCAAGGGAGACAGCGGCGGACCTCGCCGATGGAGACAGCGGCGGAGCTCGTCGATGGAGACAGCGGCGGCACGGCGGAGCTCGTCGATGGAGACGACGGCGGCGCGGGGAGGCCCAGACGATGGCGGTGCGGGGCGGGAGGGAAGCCGGCGGCGTCGGGCTGCACGGACGACGGCGCGGGACAGGACGGCCGGCGGCGGCGCGAGGCAGGACGGGCGGCGGTGCGGCACCCAACCCTTGCCTTGGGTGGTCGGGACGCGGGGGAGGAGGGGGGCTGTGACGGGCTGAAGGGCGAGAGCCTTCGGGCGGACGAGTGTAGCGAAAATGGCCTCTCATGCCATATTTCAATATAATGTTTTGGCGATTGATGACACACGCAACACTTGAACTAATGTGTTTGCTTAGATGATATACTCAGGCTTTTAGGTTCAAGTGATGACAAAGAGAAGAGAAAAGAAATCAAGTCACCGGTTGAACCGACGCCAAGCAAATTACACACGTCGGTGCATTGACTTGAGCACGTCTGGGAGTTTTAGTATCACCGGATGAACCGACGCAAGGCAAAATGTACTCATCGGTGCAATGACAGAGATGGCCTGCGGGCTAGGGTTTGGCACCGGATGAACCGACGATAGGAAGTTTGAATACGTCGGTGCAATGGCAGAAGCAGACCAAGGAAAATGCATACATCGGATGAACCGATGATGCACCGGTTAATGGCGTCGGTGCAGTTGTCCAGAGAGTTTGTTTTTCAAGGATCAGAGGACAGTTGCACTCACCGGTTAAACCGACGCTAACATTACATACACCGGTCGATTGCGTCGGTTGATTGCCCGTACACGTAACGACTAGTTTTCAGTGGGCAGTTTAGTATCACCGGTTAAACCGATGATGGCGATTTGGGGAGCATCGGATTAACCGGTGTTAAGCACATTTCTGGCAGCTTTTCTCCAACGGCTATATTTGCTTGTGCTGCCTATATATACCCCCAAGGCCGCACCATTTGAGAGTGCTGGAGTTCAAAGAAGTATACTAGAGCTAAAGATCATCTCCAACCACCATAGAGCTTCATTGTACATCATATAGGCTTAAGCACACTTGTTAGAGTGCTTAGTGCTTGATTAGGGATTAGTTCTTGCGAGAGCTCCCTTGAGAGAAGTCTTGCTGCGGCAAGCAAACACTTGTACTCGTCGTGTGACCCTCCGACTTGGTGTGGAGTGGCAACGACACTTTGTGCGGGGAAGGAGGCCCCTACTTGGTGTTAAAGCTCCAAGATAGTGAAGACGGTGCCGTGGTGACGCTTCGAGATAGACGGTGGCGGTGACCTCGTCTTTGTGACTTGGTGTCACTTAGCCTTTGCTTGTCGGGAGTCTTGGAGGCGTGGCAAGACGGTGATCAAGCGAAGAGACTCGGTATCACACTTGTTCTTTGTGAGCAAGTGGCCGTGGACGTAGGGAGGGATTTTGGTGTCCTAACCGAACCACGTTAAATCGTGTGTCTTGGTGTCTTCACGGGAGTTTGCATATCCTCTCCCTTACCGCTTTACTTACCGCATTACGTTTCCGCATTTACTCTTTCTTGCTTACCTTTACTTTCCTAGTTAGTTTGATTAGTATTGTCTATAGGTTGCAAGTCTTTTGGGGTAAGTAGAGGGTAGCATAGATAAACCTTAGTCATAACTAGCATGTGTAGGACGTGTTAGGTTTATCTTATGCAATTAGATTGAGCCCTAGGATAGAAAAGCGATTAGCGACCCTATTCACCCCCTCCTCCTCTAGGGTCGGACACCCCGGTGATCCTTACAACGAGGAAGTCGGGCGGACGCGCTATAAGCCGATCGGCTACTCCGTCCCAGCCGAACGGCTGGGCTTATCAGCCCAGCTAGAATCAGCCCAGTCAGGGCTTTTAGCCCATCGGCTGTCAGGTGGCAGCGCATCGAGGAGCTGGCTACTGGCAGAAAGACTTGGGCCTCGGGCTGATACTGCCTTGGGCCGGGAGGAATAAAAGAACGAACTGCATGACAACATATGCGAATGTCATAATGAGCCGAATTTGCCTTACTAACCTACGCTGGACCTCTTGGGGCGATGGATCACGCTGTTGCAGCACGCACGATGTATAGCCACCGCGTGACAAAAGCTCGAAAAATACCCGATACGATACGAAGAATATGTTGTGGGGTCTCGGGGCGAGGTTCGTGGCTTGCTATAAAAACCAAACTGGATACAGACAAAGCTTTTTCTTATTTGTTCGGAACCCAACTTGACCCAAAAAATTTATACAAAAGTTTGATTTTACCCGGCCCAAATCTCTTCCGACCATATATGTTGGGCTGGACTCAGCCTAAAACCCAAATCTGGTCCGATCTGACCATATATGTCGGGCTGGACTTTGCCTAAAAAATATGGCCCAATTTAGCTCAAGTGGAGCGGGTGCGGGCTGCCCGTCCCGCATCCGCATGAGCACATGCAGCAGCCCGCATAGCACCCCTTGCTTTTGCGGGATTATACAGCAGCCCACATGCACCCACTGGCATTGAGACGCTGCATAGTTATAGCAGCTGGATTTTGCCATCAGTATCTATGATTTTGGGTATACATCAAGTTAACTCACGTGTAGCTACCAGTTATACCGAGTCATTTTCAATAAATTTCGATCAATTTCGATAAAAATTTTAGTGTGAATGTAAGATTTTATTTCCAGAGTCCGGCTCTTGATGTGGGGTCCATTTATAGTTCTAGCCACACTATAATTCACAGAGTAACTGCTAGTCATACTGAGTTATCTCCAACAAATAAATTTCAATCAATTTTGATAAAATTTTATAGTGTGAACGCGATATTTTATTTTCAGGCTCCGGCTCTTGGTACAGGCCCATGTGTAGTTCTTGCCACACCACGTTGCACAACATAGCTGCCAGTTATACTGGATCATCTCCAACAAATCTGAATCAATTTCAATAAATTTTATAGTGTGAACACGATATTTTATTTCTAGAATTTGGCTCTTAACGTGGAGTCACGTGTAAGTCTAGCCTCACTATTTTCCGGGACGGACAGGTACGCCAGCTGGGCCAAATAGAAGCAGCACATGTTTTTTTCCGTTGCCGATAAATGCCTCCACCCCAATGACGATTCCTGTGCTGCTCGCCCGAGCCCGTGAGGCGGCGATTCACTTTCTACTAATATGTACACTCTTATGCCCCAAGAATTCCCTCGGCAACGGGAGCCTCCAGTTACTGTATGGGCACTGTTTATGCTAGAAAACAATTCAACCGAGGTGGCGTGTTGGAAACGGAAACCGTTTCATCCTACTCGACACGTGGCCAGGGGTCCTCCTTGTGCAACGGAGAAATTGGCTGAATCGGATCATACGTGTCCGCCACCAGTCCTGCTCTTCTCCATTGTTTTTTTAAAAACTGATCGTCTCTGCTTCCTCCAATGCCGTAACCGGCATCTACAAGGTACGGCACGCTCCCACTCAATCCCATCACCGACGGGCCGTCCTCCGCGCCGCGCACCAACCCGCCGCTATGGTCGTCCTCAGCTAGCCAGGCCCCGACCACGTCGGGCTGTGAACAAGGCGAAGCAATAATGTTGACGCCTGTGCAAGAGACCGTCATGCTGACGCCTTAGCTTTTCCGTCGCTTGATGCAACCCCTGCATAGGAGGCCTTCATGGCAGCGGTCCAGGCCTTCTTCTAGCCGTGGAAACCAGGTTTCGCTCAAAAAAATTTCCTACGGTATCTGGTATCTGTCACATTGAATTTTCAGACACATACATAAATCATTAAATATAATTAAAAAACAAATTATACAGTATAACTATTTCATACAAGATGAATCGTTTAAGTCTAATTAGTCTATAATTAGATATTAATTGTCAAATAACAACGAAAAATACTACAGTATTAAAATCCAAATTTTTTCGCGAACTAAATACAAATTGACTGACACTGGAGGTGGCTGACTCAGTGGAGGCAACAGGCCTCACGAAGTTCTGACTATTATAGTGTTAGAATACACTGTGCTAAACCCCTTTGTAAGTTATAGTGCCCAACATCCCAGAATTTGAGATAATTTGTTTTTTGCCCAACATTCAATTATTATATACATTTTTTTATTTGAGATATTTTGTTTTTTATTTGTTAATAATTTAAGGATAAATAGTTCACTAAAGAGAAGATATAGAATCATAACAAATGAAATTTCTAATTCAGATTAGAAAACAAATAATAAATATCAAGTGTTATAGTATGATTTTGAATACGCTAAAAAAGAAGGAAGACGGAACTGTAAAAAAAAATCTGACTTTGTCTACACTTCACCTTTTGGTTTTCTTTTTTCAAGAAAAAGGAAAACAACCAATAGTTTCCATACATCGAAACACCATTTTTTTTTGTTACTCCTTTTCTCTGGTATAAAAGAACCGGAAAGAAGTTATCATGATTGCTATAAAGGCGCGCGCGTGGCGAAGCGCGCTGTCCATCCTAGTACCACCTCCATCTCCAGGCAACTGCTGGACTAGAAGCCCGCAGGCTACCTTGACTAGCAAAATAAGAATTTGAGAAGACAGTGTTGCCCCGTGTCCTTCCTATGACAGGCATCAGTGTCGGTGATGAGCTGACAACCCGGATTGGATTGCATTTGTAATTTGTTCCATGAACTTCTGATCTTCGCTGATCAATATGGTACAGATACTCGTAATCTTGCATGTCATGTCCGCCAGGTCTCTTATTTTGGAGAAACTGTTGATCGGCTTATCCAAATCCAAAGTAATACGAATACTCTGTTTAGTCTTCAACAATCAACATAATCTTTCATAGTTTAAATCATATCACTTTGTTCCCGCACCCCAGAGTGTGCTTCTACATTTTATATTTACAATGACCTGATGGCCATGCCAGCTTGACTCCTCCGAGCTCTAGCCAACAAACGCCTCGCACCATGCTATGTTGTGAGATATTAAAAAATATTTAGAATAAATTATTGTTATGCTTTTAATTATTTTTATGATCATCTACTGAAATGTTTAGCAAAATTTATAATTTTTTACCAAATTGTTCCCTAGATCTTAGTATTTATAGAATTTTGTACCAAATTTATGGTCATGTACCTATAGTTATATAATGTCTATTGGAGCATCGATCCAACATACCCTAAGTTACAATCCGAGATCCGCCACTAATTGCTTTTCACCAGGTAGCACGCCGGAAGGGACAGCCGCGCCGGAAGGGACATCGTGCGGCTATCTCCTACTACACTGGATCTGGACTGACGGCATTCCGGAGTTGGCGTAGCCGCAGAACCGGGCGGCGTGCCCTCATGCGAGTAGCTGTGCGCGTGTATAGGCTTCCGGTGGCTGTTACAAAAATGAAATGAGATTAGGGATTTTTAGCGACATGCGTATGAGTGAATAGTGGCCTCCATGTGTCGTTGAAACTTGAACTTTGGAATTGCGAAGAGCTATTTATGACTGTAGTTTATACTATACATCTTACTTTGATATCTAATTGGAAGTGAATTAGGCATTGTCATACGTATAGTTGAAGCGTAAACTATATATGGAATTAGTGAAGAGCGTTTTGGAGACTGCTGTTTGTTGGAAGTACATCTTATTTTGATATCTAATCTGTTTGTTTGTTGCTAATTTTATCTGTTTATCCGAGACCAAAAACTTAGCTATATAGGTTTGGAGGTAGTAAGAAGTGCTATTTTGGTGGTTGAATGGATGTTTGCTATTATATGAGGACTTATCATCATGGAAGCAAGTTATGGAGTTTGGGGAGCATACACAAAAAGGCGAAAGTAAGTGATGAGGGAGAAAGTAACGGATACCCTAAACATGCCCGTCAGAACCAGACCAACTGGGCCGCACCCAAGTTAGGATCATGGGAATAACCAGCCCAAACAGAAGCCCGACACCTTGGGACAGCCCACCACGACCAGGACACCCCACAGTCCGCCGGAAGGGCTCCGCCTCGCCCGACCCCCGACCTACGCGAAGGAGTTCCGTCTCACCCGACCTCTGCGAAGGAGTTCCGCCTCGCCCGACCCTCGTGGTCAGGAGTTTCGCCTCGCCCGACCCCCGACTCCAGAGGAGGGAGTTGGACGCGCGACAACCACATACGATAACAAGTCTCCGGGAGTAGGCAAGCGCCCCCAGTCAAAAAGCGTCTGCGGACATGACCCTGGAAAGACAGGGACATGACCGCACCACGCTCCCGTATGAGACGGAGTGGGCAACGGGTCAGTGCGTTTCTTCCCAAGGCAGCCCTGGCTCAACCACCCCGGCTGACGACGCCAACAGTGGACACGATGACGCGCGCCACGCAAGGATGTGACGGGAACCCGCACACAACAGTTGATGACGCCCGCAGCAGTACGAGTCCCGCGCCCCCGTACCACCACAATCAGCATAGTTTCGGTATGGGCCGCGGGCTCCTCACTGTCTTAATCAAGACCGGACGGCACGACCCGACAAAGACCATAAATGGAGGGTAGCTGGTAGGCGGGGGTCGGGAGTCGTTTGACCCCTACATCCCTCTCTATGTAAACACCCATCCCTTGAGCTATAAAAGGGAGGGTGCGTGCCGCAGAGGGAGAGGATAGACTGACCAAAAACACTCGCACACGTACACACACACACACAAAACCTAGAGACTCGGGACCCCTGTTCCCTCTCTCGCCCGTTTGTAATCCCTACTGCAAACTTGAGTGCAAGAGCATGAGAGCTCGAACTGGATGTAGGGACATTCCGCCCGGACCAGTATTAAATCTTGTGTCTCATACTTGAATTACCATCCGATCCTGTGACGCGCGAACAAGTTTACTAGCCGGTGATTTCGGAACACCGACAGTTGGCGCGCCAGGTAGGGGATCTCGCGCGTCACGCTGTTAGGCTTCGGATGGCCAGCTACACCGAAGGATGGGCCCGGAGTGCGCTCGTGCGCTTCGGTAGCCTAGACTTCATCGTCACCATCAGTGGGCGCCTGGAGCAGATCCAGGCACCCACGCGCTCCGACAGCGTCGACACTGACACACTGCAGGGCCGTGCCTTCGTCGACAGGAGCAGCGCGCCCCTGCGGTCCTGACACATGGCGGCTTCGACAGCGCGCCTGGAGTGTTAGCTCCAGGTTCTCTTGAGTCTGCATTCGACCCAGGACGACCTCCGCTGCACCACCTACTCGCTGGCCGACGTGGCCGCGCAGCTAGCCGGAGGAGACCCGATTTCCCCGGATGTCCTGGCGGGGCATGCCACGACGGCGCTCCCACTGGGACTGGGAACGCTGCACGACACACTGTCCATCACCTGGCACAGTGCGGTCCTGCGCATTCCGGCAATAGCGAGCTCGTTGGGATGGTGGATTTCGACGTCGATTCAGATGACGATCTCCTTGTGACGAATTCCTCACTGGGGTCCAACTCGGACTCTAGCACTGGGAGTCACCATCCCTCGCAGGAGTGTTTCATGGCTGGAACCCCCGAGGCCCCGATGGCTTCGTGGAAGAAGACGGGGACTCGCCTGAACACCCTCGTGATTGCACCCCGCCACCCGCTTCTGCACCCGCACCAGCGAGCGGGCGGCAGTTGCCGCTCCCTGCGTCTGCGCCGGCGCAGGGGAGGGTTGGCGTTCCGTGCTACCACTGCCCGCCCCCACACCGGCGCGGGGTGACGGGCGCCAAGCGCTTCAGCAGCGAGCCCAACTCCTCGCTCGCCAGAAGGAGCTCGAGGAGTTGCAACTCCAGTTGGAGCAAGAACGCGCAGCGCTTGAGTGTGAGCTCAGTCGCCGCGCCGACAGGGGCCCCGCCCGCACCCACGCGGGCGAGGTCAACCGCAAAATAACCGAGGACCGGCAGGGTTCCCCGGTTTTCGCCCGAGCAAGCCAAAACGTCACCGCGGCGGTGGCTTTGCTCGAGGCGCTCCCTACAGCCGCGACGCTGGAGGAGCAGCGTGCTCGCAAAAAGATGCGAAGGCACCTGCACCACGTGGCCGATCAGCAGGCAGAGAGCTCTGTCTCTCGGCGCCGCAACGCCTCGTCGCAAGGACCCGCACCCGCCGCGCCGGGGGTAAGAAATGTCTCCGTCCAGCAGGCCTCGCGGGATGGCGGCCGGTAGCCTGACCACCGCGGGCGGGACTGAGTGCGCGGGTCGCCCCCTCGACAGGGCCACCTGCGCCACAATGAACCACGACTGGGCGAACCCCGCGCCCCGGCCCGCCAAAATGACAGGGGGCGCGGGGCTGCCCCGGTTAAGCAATGCATCGGGCAGGAACGTGACACTCGTCACACCATAAACGCCCGTCGCCGCGAGTACAACTACAACGACGAAGCGGGGTCATTGGCAAAGACCTTCCGCCCCCGCCGTGGCGGCCGCTACGACAGCGGCGAAGACCAAAGCATGAGCCCCGAGCCGCCGGGCCCGAGGGTGTTTATTGTCGACATCTGCAGCGCGCACGTACCTACGTGGTACCGACCGCTTGCGAACATCACCAAGTATGGTTGGGAGACCGACCCCGGGCTCTGGCTCGAGGATTACCGCCTTGCCTGCCGTACCAGAGGCGCGGAGAGTGATGGATTCATCATCCGCAACCTCCTGCTGTACCTGGCCGATTTCGCTCGCACCTGGCTCGAGTACCTTCCATCCGACAAGATCGCCTGTTGGGAGGATCTGAAAGAAATCTTCGTCAGAAACTTCTAGGGCACGTACGAGCGCCCTGGGAACCCATGGGATCTCAAAAGCTGCCGGTAAAAATCGGAAGAATCCCTCCGGGAGTACATCCTGCGCTTCTCGAAGGAGTGTAACGCTGTGCCCAACATCGCTGACACCGACGTCATCGCGACATTCATCTCTGGAACCACCTGCAAGTCCTTGGTGCACAAGTTGGGTCGCAAGGGCCCACGCACCACCAAGGAGCTCCTCGATATCGCCACCAACCATGCCTCCGGCGAGGAGGCAGTGGGTGCGATTTTCGAACGAGCCCAGGGGGCAAAGCGAAGTGGGACGACACGGCTGACGAAGGCCCGTCCGACCGGACGGGCAAGAAAAATAAGAAGAACAAGAAAAAAGGCGGGGAAAACTTTGTGGCTGCTGCGGACTGCAAGGCCGGCAAGGCGCCAGCGGTGGACACCCCCTGACTACTTCGAGAAGATGCTCAAAAAGCCCTGCCCCAACCATCCATACTGGGTGAGCCACCTCATGAAGGACTGCGGTTTGATGAAGAAGTGGCTCGCGGGAAATCTGAAGAAGGGCGAGCCGAAGAAGAAGCCCGAGGCTGAAGCCGAGGGCGAGGGGGAGAAGGAAGAAGCCTTCCCCGACCACGATGTCCTCATGATCTTTGGAGGACTGGCCGCGTACGAGTCGCGGCACAAACAAAAGGTCACACGCCGGGAGGTGTTCGCGGCCGAGCCCGCGACACCTGCGTTTCTCCGGTGGTCGGAGTCGCCGATCACCTTTGACCGCGCCGACCACCCGAGCAGCGTACCCCAGCCAGGATGGTGCCCCCTAGTGGTGGATCCCATCGTCGGCAACAAGCGCCTGACGAAGGTGCTCATGGATGGAGGCAGCGGCCTCAACATCCTCTACGTCGGTACCCTTGACGCGATGGGCATCGATCCATTGCGCCTCCGACCCTCGGGGGCTCCATTCCACGGCGTCGTGCCGGGGAAGCAGGCGATACCGCTTGGGCGGATTGACCTGCTCGTAACGTTTGGGGATCCCTCCATCTTCCGGACGGAGACCCTCACGTTCGAAGTGGTAAGCTTCAGGGGAGCCTACCACGCCATTCCGGGGCGGCCATGCTACGCGAAGTTCATGGCGGTCCCCAACTACACCTACCTCAAGCTGAAAATGTCGGGCCCGCTTTGTGTCATCACCGTCGGGTCAAGCTTCCAGCGCGCGTATCAGTGCGAGGTAGACTACTGTGAACTCACCTCGGTGGTCTTGGCCTCCGAGGAGCTCGCCCTGATCAGGACGGAGACTCCCCAAGAGCCTCCCGACTCAAACCGCAAGGTCGGGTCCTTTGAGCCCGCCGAGGGCATCAAAGAGATCCCTCTCGACCCCCAGGGGTCGGGCGAACAGAAGTTGAGGGTCGGCTCAACGCTAACCCCAAATAGGAAAACGCGCTTGTCGACTTCCTCCATGCGAACAAGGACATTTTCGCCTGGAAGCCCTTATACATGCTGGGCATATCTAGGGAGGTCGCCGAGCACTTGCTCCACATCAGGCCGGGCTCCCTTCTGGTGAAGCAACAACTATTCCACTTTGACGAAGAAAAGTGGCAGGCCATCGGCGAGGATATCGCCAGGCTTTTGGATGCCGGCTTCATCAAAGAGGTGTATCATCCCGAGTGGCTAGCAAATCCCGTTCTTATACGAAAAAAGAGTGGGAAATGGAGAATGTGTGTTGACTATACGAATCTCAACAAAGCATGCCCAAAGGATCCGTTTCCTTTGCCGCGCATTGATCAAGTAGTTGACTCCACCTCTGGGTGCGAAACCCTCTGCTTTCTGGATGCCTACTCGGGTTACCACCAAATCGCAATGAAAGAGTCCGACCAGCTCGCGACTTCTTTCATCACCCCATTCGGCTCGTATTGTTACGTTACGATGCCATTCGGCTTGAAGAACACTGGCGCAACTTACCAGCGCTGCATGATCAGATGCTTTGGCTGACCTCATTGGGCGGACCGTAGAGGCCTACGTCGATGACATCGTGGTCAAAACCAAGCAAGCCGACGGGCTCGTGGCTGACCTCGAGCTAACGTTCGCTCGACTCCGCGTGAACGGGGCCCGGCTCAATCCGGAGAAATGCGTGTTCGGAGTCCCGCATAGCATGCTACTTGGGTTCATAGTTTCTCAGCGAGGGATCGAGGCCAACCCATATAAGATTATTGCCATAACACATATGGGGCCGATTCAGAATCTGAAGGGAGTGCAACGGATAACCGAGTGCCTCGCGGCGCTCAGCCGTTTCATATCCCGCCTAGGAGAACGGGGTCTTCCCCTGTATCGACTCCTGAGGAAGAGCGATCGCTTCACCTGGACCTCCGAGGCCCAGCAAGCGCTCGATAGCCTTAAGTTATTATTGACTAAGACGCCGATTTTGGTACCCCCAGCGGATGGGGAGCCCCTCTTTCTCTACATAGCTGCCACAACGCAAGTGGTCAGAACCACATTGGTGGCAGAAAGGGAGGAGGCGGGGCATGCTCTGAAAGTACAGCGACCCGTGTACTTTGTGAGTGAGATCTTGGGCGACACCAAGACCCGCTACCCCCAAATTCCGAAGCTTCTCTATGCGGTGCTGATCGCTAAGCGCAAACTACGCCACTACTTTGAGTTGCATTCGGTCACGGTGGCTACATCCTTCCCCCTTGGCGAGATCATGCGCAACCCTGATGCCACTGGGCGGATCGCCAAGTGGTCGCTTGAGCTCATGGGGCAGGGCATCGAATATGCCTCTCGCACCGCGATCAAATCCCAGACGCTTGCCGACTTCGTAGCGGAGTGGACCGAGACCCAGTTACCCCTAGCCCCCATGGACCAGGAGTACTGGACCATGTTCTTCGACGGATCGCTGATGAAGAAAGGGGCCGGGCTCGGCCTCGTCTTCCTCTCCCCGCTCGGCATTCGCATGAGGTACGTGATTCGAATTCATTTTCCAGCATCTAACAATGTTGCGGAATATGAGGCCCTCATCAATGGCTTGCGCATTGCCATTGAGTTGGGCATCCGACGGTTGGAGATCAAAGGCGACTCTCGCCTCGTAGTGGATGAAGTCATGAAGGAATCAGGCTGTCTCAGTCCCAGGATGGCGGCGTACTGCTAGGTGGTGCGACTGCTTGAGGAAAAGTTCGATGGCCTAGAACTTGTCCACATTCCGCGACGCTTCAACGAAGCAGCGGATAAACTAGCAAAGATGGGCTCGCAGCGCCAGCCTTTCCCGAGTAGGATCTTTGCCAGCGACCAATACAAACCCTCTATCCACTTCGAGGAAGAGGGGGTGCTCGGGGTCGGACCGACGGAGGAAGACGCGGGGGCACACCCCGCAACTCCCGACCCCAACGCACCGCCAAAAACGACACGGACTCAGCATCCGACCCCGCGAAGCCCGGACCCTCCCGAAAAGGGCTCGGGGGCTCGGGGGGCGGCACCTTCTTCATCAGACGATGAGGTCATGGTGCTGGAGGAGGCACAGGGCCCAACCTCCAACCCCACGCGGGACTGGAGGGAGCCTTACCTCGCTTACCTGTGGCAGTCTTGCCTAAATTAATCCGGCTTAAGTGCGCTAACCATCATCAAAATGACAATCAGGGCTAACACGCACTTAAAACGGAGTAATCCGGCAGTGCTGTCGGGTAAAATCCCGATTAAACCACTTGAAACAGGATCGACAAAACAGTTCAGAGCGTGCAACATTCCACAAATTTTACAGTACAGAGTATGAAATCGAATTATTATTACAAACCAAGTTTGAATTTATAAAAAGGCAACAGAGTTCAAGTGTGGCGGATAACGAACGTTAGTCTAGCAACGAAACAAGACGTCATGATGAAGCCCGTACATGACGTCAGCCACATCCTCAGATGTACCACCTGAAAAACAAAGCCACAAGCAAGGCTGAGTATACTAATACTCAACAAGGCTTACCCGACTAAGGGTATACTTAGTCTTTTATCTAGACATGCAAGGCTTTTGGCTTGAGGGGTTTGTTTGCCGAAAAGCAGTAAAGAGTAGATCTTTAATTTCATATTTTAGCTTTCAGGTTCTAGTTCAATTAACTATTCTAGGTGAGCATCTATCCAATAGCATACATGGTGGAAATAATTATCTTTCATCATTTATCATCATCGTCATCTTTCACTTCTTACTCTATGTGGCAGAAGGGTTAAGCAGTCCCAAATCGTGAGAAGCGGACGATTCGAATCGAATTTGTTAACCTGGCCAGGCAGACCTAACACACACGCATGGGGATCGACGTCTCGCTTCGCCCACGCGACTTTTCCTCTTTCTTTCCAGGTTGTGGATCAGGGTCACCCACTTCGACTACAAGAATCCACGCCACAGTACGTCGGGTCGTGAGCCTTCTTGCACCCGCATGTGGCCGCATGAGAACAACGTTCAAAGAGGGTGAGGGAGAAGTCCACTCGCCGGGCCGATCAGGTACTTAAGCTTACCGATTACCATATTTCTCGGCATGTGGTTAGTATGTTCAAAAGCTTAACCACCACTACCACACACTGCAGCCTTATCATCTTTCACTAAACAGACGGGGTATCACAAGTACCACAACCCCGCCCGTGAGCCTTATAGTTGCGGTATGTAGTAGACATTCATCTCCTATAATTCTCGCGAGTGACAGAAAATCACTCGACTTCTACCGAACCATTAGCCTAGCCATCTAGCGACCTACACATACTAGTGTTCAAGCATAGGTACCTAGGATCATGCAGCTAAAGTTCCAAGCAACTCCTGTAAAATTAAATGCGCAAGTATATAGGAACAATAATAAGTTGCATAAATTTAAATTAGATAGGACATGCTCCGGGGCTTGCCTGGGATTAACACTAGGTCAGTGTTAGTTAGAGAACAACTGCTCGGCGAACATCTTCCTTCGGTCGTGCACATCGGGATCCATCCGTCCATCTTCTAGACGTGTCCACCATTCATCGTCTTCCGGCTCGTCTCCGATATCACGTCATTCACGCGGTTCTTCTATCGTACCTAAATGAAATGCGACAATGCATATGTATGAATGCACAGTTTCGAGTTGCTCAACAATGTAGATGTTATTATTTTTTCTTCACGATAAAGTTGTAGTCCAACAAGATGTGAGTTTGGATGTGAAACTTCTTAATTAACAACTCCTGGGCAGTCATTTATAGAGTAGAAATTTTATGTATACTAACTCATAAAAGAGCTAGGTGTGTTGTTTTTCTTTTATATTAGTACAGAAAAAAAACATTTCTATCCAAAAATAATTCTCCGGGCTAGGAAATGTAAATGCTGGTAATGATATTTTAACTGAGGATTGGATTCCTTAAGATGAGCTTGTGGTAAATTTTTCAGGATTAAAAGAGCTACACAGCAGGCATGAGAATTAAGATTCTTTTTCTAGGCATATATCTAACTAAAAATCTACAGAGTACACTACTAAGTTTCAGTGGCTAAACTTTTATAGGCATGTTCATGTTCCGAAAACCAAGCTCTAGTAAAAATATGAGATTTTTCTAATGAAGGAAACCAGGGTTTTTGATTTACAAAATTTATTCATGAATAAATTAAAAGGACTAGTTATTCATTACTAAAAATTCTCAAAATTTTTCTATAGCATCTAGAAACAAAGGTAAGGCCGTTGTAAAAATTACAGCTCAACAAAACTAGTATAGAACCCTGTGGATTTAATTCTATTTAACACAAGCATAAAACAAGATCTAATGAAACCTGTAGCTAGATTTGTCAAAATGTATTCAAATTTTTAAAGTAAGCTACTCATCTAGGGTATAGCACACTGTCCAAAAATAAACTAAATATCATGGATAGAACTTGAGATACATACAAATGTGGATTAAACTAATATTTAATATAGAGATAAAACTATCGGTCAAATGCAAAAGTGCATGTAACAAAAGTTGTAGGTCTTGTTGCAAGGATTCCAAAACATTTGGATTTGTATTTTTCTGATTTTGCTACGAATTTCTAGGAATTTTCAAAATTTGCTGTTTTGAGTTCATGGCGTTTTTGCGCTTGGCCCCCTGGACTTTTGGCTCCTTCTCAGGGAAGGTCCCTGGTCGGGTGAGGAACAGAGGAGGGAGGGCGCAGCTTTTCCCGGCGAGGAGAGGTTCCAGCGGTGGGAGCCCCACTGGGGAAAAGCGAGAGGGGCAAGAGCTACCTTTGGAGGGGCTTGGGGCTCGCGGACGTGGGCTGTGGTGGCCTCGCGGCGGAGAGGGGCGGCCGGCGGTGAACTGGACTGCGGCGGCGGCGTTCCGGCGGCATAGGGCAGTGGAGGTCGGGTTGGTGAGCTTCAGGGGGAGGCCGTGGAGCGATTCCCGGGCTCAGTTTGGGCGAAGGGAGGCCGGAGGTGGAAGCTCCGCTGGAGCAGGACGACGGCGGCCATGGGGTGCCGCGGCGGCGGTATTCTGGAGACCCTGGGCGGCGGTGAACGGTTTGGGAAGACCAGTGAGGACCGACGAAGCTCGCTGGAAATACGGTTGGGGGCGAGGAAAAGCGGAGGAGGGGGCTTCGCGTGAGCAGGCGGCCGACGGCGGCCACGGCAGCACTCCTGAGCAGGGGAGGGAGCTTGGGCTCCGGCTCTGAGAAGCGAGAATGGAGAGGCCAAGTGGATCGGGACGACTTGAGCGGTGACGAGCTACACCGGCGACGCGTGGACGTGGACGCCGAGAAGCTGCGGCGGCGCGAGTAGAGGAGTAGATGAAGGTGATGGCGGTCTCGTAAATAACTCGAAATTCCAAAATGCCGTTTGTAAATTCAGTTTTTCTCCTTCTACATGGCCTCAAATGAAAAACTTTTGAATACCAAACTTGCTCAAAATTTTGAGATCTATAACTTTTGTTTTAGGCAAAAGTTCATTTGAGGCTTCGTTTGAAAGATCAAATTTGAAACTTGAGTACATGTGAAAAGGTACTAAATGCTTCGAAATTCAAATTTTCCTCCCATTTTTGTGTGGCAACTCGAAAAACTTTAAACACAAAAGTTGTTCTTCATTCGAAAACCTATAACATTGGTTTTGGGCAAAAATTCATTTGAGCAATAGTTTAAAATTCATTTTTAATACCTGTTCGTTACGATTTGAAAGATGATTTAAACGTTTAAAAGCTGTAATTTGAAGAACTCGTCATTTCATGCGAGGATTCTGCAGCGGTGCATCCCCATCGAACAAGGGAGATAGATGCTAATCGACATTCATAGCGGGGTTTGCGGACACCACGCTGCTCCTCGAACCCTGGTTGGGTACGCCTTCCGCCAGGGATTCTACTGGCCGACGGCGGTTGCCGACGCCGATCAAATCGTGCGCACCTGTGAAGGATGCCAGTTCTACGCTCGGCAAACCCACATGCTGGCTCAAGCGCTCCAAATCATCCCCATCACGTGGACGTTTGAGGTCTGGGGGTTGGATATGGTTGGCCCCCTGAGCAAGGCGCCCGGGGGCTTCACCCACCTACTTGTCGCCGTAGACAAGTTCAAAAAATGGATCGAAGCAAAGCCTATCGCGTCGATCACATCAGCGCAGGCTGCAGCTTTCTTCTAGGACATCGTCCACCGCTTCGGAGTACCAAACTCCATCATCACGGATAACGGCACAAACTTCACGGGGAAAGAATTCCTTGAGTTTTGTGATGACCACCATATCTGTGTCGACTGGGCGGCGGTGGCACATCTGCGCACGAATGGCCAGGTCGAGCGCGCGAATGGCATGGTCCTGCAGGGACTCAAGCCAAGAATTTTCAATCGGCTTAAAAAGTTCGTAGGACGATGGGTCGTGGAGCTCCTGGCCGTCCTGTGGAGTCTAAGGACTACCCCGAGCCGCGCCACCGGGTTTACACCATTCTTCATGGTCTACGGCTCGGAAGCGATTTTGCCCACCGATCTGGAATATGGCTCCCCGAGGGTGAAGGCCTACAACGAGCAGGGGTCGGACGCTGCCCTCGAGGATGCCATGGACCAACTTGGCGAGGCACGTGTCATTGCGCTTCTACGATCGGCCAACTACCAGCAGGCGCTACGCCGGTACCATCACCGCCGCGTCAGAGGACGCGCCTTCTACGTCGGCGACTTGGTACTAGGACGGGTGCAGAACAAGAAGGACCGTCACAAACTCTCCCCGCCGTGGGAGGGTCCCTACCACGACCAGGACACCCCGCAGTCTGCCGGAAGGGCTCCGCCTTGCCCGACCCCCGACCTCCGCGAAGGAGTTCCGCCTCGCCCAACCCTCGTGGTCAGGAGTTTCGCCTCACCCGACCCCCGACTCCAGAGGAGGGAGTCGGACGCGCGACAACCACATACGACAACAAGTCTCTGGGAGTAGGCAAGTGCCCCCAGTCAAAAAGCATCTGCAGACGTGACCCTAGAAAGACAGGGACATGACCGCACCACGCTCCCGTACGAGTCGGAGTGGGCAATGGGTCAGTGCGTCTCTTCCCAAGGTAGTCCTGGCTCAACCACCTCGGCTGACGACGCCAACAGTGGACACGATGACGCGCGCCACGCAAGGACGTGACGGGAACCCGCATGCAATAGTTGATGATGCCCGTAGCATTACGAGTCCCGTGCCCCCGTACCACCACAATCAGCACAGTTTCGGTATGGGCCGCGGGCTCCTCACTGTCTTAATCAAGACCGGACGGCACGACCCGACGAAGATCATAAATGGAGGGTAGCTGGTAGGCGGGGGTCGGGAGTCGCCCGACCCCTACATCCCTCTCTATGTAAACACCCATCCCTTGAGCTATAAAAGGGAGGGTGCATGCCCCGCGGAGGGAGAGGACAGACTGACCAAAAACACTCGCACACGTACACACACGCACATGAAATCTAGAGACTCGGGACCCCGTTCCCTCTCTCGCCCGTTTGTAACAACCCTACTGCAAACTTGAGTGCAAGAGCACGAGAGCTCGAACTGGACATAGGGACATTCCGCCCGAACCAGTATAAAATTTTGTGTCTCATACTTGCATGACCATCCGATCCTGTGACGCGCGAACAAGTTTACTAGCCGGTGATTTCGGAACACCGACAGTAAGGAACAAGCAGTCCACCCAAGACATGAGCCTTCAAAGTCAAATAAGACAAAGAAGCAATTTGGTTGGATTTGAACCCAGATTTCAAATATGTTTATAAGTAACATGAAATTCAAGATTTCAAGGTCAAGTTGTACTCTTCTGTGAAAACAAATCATTCCTGGCGCCCAAAAACAATCAACGATGGATGAACGAAAAACCATCAGAGTCTGGGATAGAAATGAAACTAAAAGATGTGCTGAAAATGTACGCAATAGATATTTCTGTAACAAAACTTAATATTCTAATGTTTAGATGATTTTTTCTTCCCTTGAGGCTTTGTACGGTTTAATCAATCCGGAAAAGCTCTTGCCACACTTCAGGGTCCTTAGAAATAGTTTTAGAACTAACATAAATTCGTCCAAGTCACTTCAGGCAAAAATCAAATGCACCCATAATAACACAATTGTGCTTCCATCAACGCAGTCACCATGCTGGGATGGGCTTACCACATTAATTAGAAAATTGAATTTGAACTGGTAATTTAATTGTGTCTCTACGCCAAATGATTGATATTTAGCTTTTTCGTCAATCACCTTCTCCCTCCGTTGGATGACCATGCAACTGTTCAGATCAAATCCAAGCAAATGTAGTACTACTCCACAAACGGGTCCACAGTTAGGTGTTTTGTGTACCCGGTATGGCTGACGAGTCCTTTCCAGTTTTCCTGTTGCGACCCGTTAGGACTATTTGGGCTTCTATAGTCTGTTTAACAAATGCGTGGGCCGAACTTTGAGCACACAGATATCTTGTGTCTGTTAAAAGATTCAGATTTTCAAATTTTACATGGATTTGACACCAAAAAAATTGAAAAAGTATGCTCGGTAAACTGTCTACAATTTTTTGACTCATTCCACACATACAACATATAACAGTACATGTAGAAACATTGTTGTAAGCCCTTTGGAGAAAAAAATAATATGGTCGTTCCTTTGTTTTACTCGAAACTATCTTCATGCTCATCGTTTGTTCCTGCACAAAAATCAGACCCTAGCCTCCCGTATGATAGTAGTACGTGCTAATATCAATAAACAACACTATGGTCAGTGTCAAGCTGGTAAATATGACTTCTGAAATGTAGAAACGAGTCAGGAAGAAAACTTTGGTACTTCAACAGATAAATCTGAATTAAAGAGACAAACTACTTAATAGCTAAAATTACTTCTCTGAACATATATATGACAATGACATCATGTAACATTTAGAGATACACACTACATAATATAGAGATGTAGAGCACATGCCTCCGATATGCAGCTACTAATGATGCTAAAATAATTAATATATATATATATATAAAGTGAAGGAAATAATAAAAAATAGTGTCCAAAACTTTAATATTTGTGCAATATGAAGAACTGAATAGCTATGTGCATCAATTAACTCTAGCGCCACAATTCCACAAACATAATGACAATTCTAAACACAATGTCACCAGACAAAAGAGCCAATATGACTAAAAAATTACACAATAGCACTAGTAGCTGCATAGCTTAATTTGGCCACAATTCCACAAACATAATGACGATTCAAGCATACTGAAATTACAGAAGTGCTAACTATATAACTTATATACAACATATGTAACTTTTTTCAAATAGCTGCATAACTTAATTTGGGCACCTTGAAACACATTGATGGAAAAAAGAGACATTGCCCCAAAATATGGGTAACCAAAGAAATGGAACGCTGGGTACAAAGAATGCATAGTCATTTAAGGTCTATCGCTCGATACCTGAGAAAATAATACTAAAGTAGATATATGCAAAACCTAAAACAAATTAGAAGGGAAAAATATGAATCCTTTATAATGCAAGTTGTTGTTTAGCACAAGATAGAGCAGAGGAAAAACAATTGATATTAATAACAAGTTCAAACTCTGCTAACCAAAATAAAAAACAAACTGTAGATAACAAAAATTTGGAAGATCACCAACCCACTCAGGGGAGTCCTAGACTAGTGATTGATAACTAGCTGCAACTTCCGGCAGCCTCCTTCTAATGCGGTTATATGTACATGTTATTAAACTATAGTGTCAAAAATCACCAATTACACAAAGTGTTATAGAGTATGCATTTCTAAAACACATATATCTACAATATAAAAAAATTCTCAAAAAAATTCAGTTCAATTTAAATATGCATGGGTAATTTATGAATAAAAATATCAAATTAAAGCAACTATCTAATAGGTTGATGTCAATGTTTGCTAAAATTATACAAGTTGGTTCATTGTAACAAATTCTTATAGTATCTACACATCAATCGATTGGGATTTAGATATCTACAAATCGAGTACCCAGGGTTCCTACTTAAGCCTTTTCTAAATAAGAAAATATACAAAGATAACAGAGTAGACTCCTATCACAAATAGAGGCACGGATAAAATAGTACAAGGTTGTACCTCAAATTTAAGGGAAAAAACATGAGCCGACATCAAACAAAAATATTGCACCAAATTGCAAAGAGTAGATCATCCTAACAGCATCATATCAACTATATCTGTGGGGAAAAAAATACAAATATCACAAATATGTAAGCTTAAAGAATAGAGAAGATACATAATACTGAGAATTATACAAATTTCTTTGAGTATAGTCAAAGAAAGAAGAAGTTACACACAGAATAAAAAAAAGTTACATGCAAATTTTTTGGTTAACAACAAAGCTGCATACAACATTTTTTATAGTTGGTTTGTAATTTTAAATTGAAGTTATAGTAAAACTTTTTAGAAGTTACACATATCTTTGCCAATATATCTTTAGATACAAAGAAACTTTTATTCATAGACACATATACTATTTGCTTCTACAAACTTTTATAGCATTAAGTTACACTAAGGGTAAAAAAGTTACATGTAATTATTTTTGCTGGCAACAAAGTTACAAAATATATGGTAGGAAGAAACATATACACATGAATTTTACTAGAAATATAATTCAAAGAAATTAAATACACCATACTTCTAGGGGGAAGTACAAGTACTAGATTTTATTGACATGGTAGAAGTCGTGTAAATTATTTAGAAAAATATGAGGAAATAACAAGAAATTATAGCTGTGCCATAGTGTGATTCTAGTATAAATTGTTTGAGATTTTTATGTAAACTTAGTGACCACATATTTTCTATCCATGAAAAAATTATAGTCTTGGTATAGTACAAAAGAAAGAAATTATACAACATGCCATTGGGTAACTATATTATATGATCCTGTAACTTAGAATATAGTACGAATAATTATTTGAAACTTGAAAGTTAGTTGGGAGCTTATGTAACACCTTGCTGTGAATAGTCTTAGTAGATAGAAAGAACGCACATTAACTAGCAAAAAGTCCACTATGATAGTGATGATTCCAGTTCTAGCAAAAAATATTCTTAGAGGCACTTAACTGAAGAGAAGATTTACTAGATTAAAAACCAACAAGTGATCACTAATTTTACACTGTAGCATTAACATGTAAAATCATGACACAAGTTTAATTGATGAATGAACTCAAACACTACAAGTCCAATAACCAAGAGCACAAAACGCATCAGATTTTCTGATATGTGGTAAGACAACATGGTAGTTAGCGTAGCGGTAAGCATGGCAGTACAACAAAATCGTAGTTGCATTCATATCAAGAGCAAACCTGCATATAGCTAGAGTTGCAACACCATAGGCTTGTTGTGACAGCATGAGAACCATAATGAATCTGTTCAGAAGGACCATTTAATATGTATAAGATTTTTTTAACAGGAAATATATTAATAACTGACCCAAAGCTGTGAGGCAAACTCAAACCTACAAGACATACACAAACAGCCAATGTGCACATACCTAACTGAACAAGGTTTAGTCATTTTTCTTTTGAAGTGCACGGTGCAGGCTCATTAAATTTGAAGTGTAGTGCATAGTTAAATTGAATATCTGTTGGGTTCACAAAACATAACACAACTATTGTCCTGTATGCCATTTACAATCTGTCACTGGGTGAAGAATGTAGTGGCTTGAAGCAACCGAAATAAAAGGAAAAGACAAAAATAATAAATCGAGCCAACCAGCTACACTTTCAAAGCAGCAGAACAGACATCCAGCCTAGTACAATGACAATCCTTAAAAGTCAATTACTGTCGCACCAGCAATCGGCATCCCAAATAGACTAGCCACTAACTGACCATAAACCAAACCATGAACAGTTACAACACTACCTGATGCCTCTAATTGTAGTCTCTCTAAATCTGCAGTCTCGCAGAAGCATCTAGGTCCTAAAACTAACATATCAAATAACCTCCATTCCAGCACAAAACAACAGAAAGAGAGGGGCAAAATTTGTATCTTTACATAGAAATAACAGAAAGAAAATTCAGCCTACTGATATGGTTGATGCTGCCATTCTGCTACAACCACACATATTGCAACAACAGCCTATGTTTACTCAGCAGAGAAAAGTATTGCTAGCTTGATCTAACAGTTAGCAAGTCACGTGATTAGCACTAATGGCCCAAGTAAGTATGCTCAAGAAATAAATAATATTACAGGAGTTTACAAAAGATTGGATACTACCTACAGTACTGAAAATCAACAAACCAAAGGCAAGATTCAGATCGGACAGAGCAAAATCTAACGAAAGTGGGAAAAAAGTGCTAGTGCCAGCCACAAAATTCTTAAACTAATCAAGGGTGAAAGCGACTATTAGGTAATGATGAGCTATCTAAAAGTTTCATGTATGAAACAACAGCCACTAGTAACAATTATTCAAGCTAGAGAGATGAGTTAAAGCTTCCAGTCGTTATGCAAAGTACAGAAGCAGTACAAGATGCCAACACAAGAAAATCACAGTGCCGCTGCGTTGCTCAGAATTGATTAAAAACTGATTAGTTTGCCTGTTTAGTTAGCTTTGCTTTTGGCAAAGTGCCTGGGGATACTCTGCTTCTGAAGTGCTGGGGATCAGTGCGAGGATAATCCATTTGTCTTTCGATTTAAAAGTGATCAAATGCGGCCAGACCAACGAATCCCAGAAAAATTGACTCTAACCAGACCACAAAATCAATAACACCTCCACAAGTAAGCAGAGAAAAAGCAGCGCCAGCATTTAGCTGCACGGGGTTCTGCACATCGTCACTGACGGGCCAAAAATCCATTGATAAAGCCTCATCCCCGAGGAAGAGCAAGTAATCGATTGAATCAGCCACGAACAGGAGCATCCCCACACAAGCAATGGCGAAACCCGAAGCAATTGCGCTCCCAAAATCGCCTCTAACTACAACACAAATTAAATCTAAATCTGTCATAAAAGATTGGATCCTAATCAACCCCCAACTGGAAACATCTCGACCTAACTCTGGCACAGATCAAAACCCTAGAATAGCTGGTTAACTGGTGCTTCGTACCTCGGCCTTGTTTGGTTTAGACTAGACTAGAAAATATAGTAAATTTGACTGTTAATTACGGTATCAAACAAAGTCAATTTGCAAAACCAACTCTAAAACCTCTGCGCTAGGAACTCTGAAGAATCTAATGAAGTCTTTGACCACGTGATTAGAGAAAGGTTACTGTAGCATCACTGTAGCCAATCATCGATTAATTACCGTCATTAGATTCGTCGCGAAAATTTACATCCATCTCTAAAAAAATTTTGCAAATAAATTTCATTTAGTACTCTATGCATGCGAGCTTCTTTTTTCGAGAAACGTGCACACTAAAATCCTAGCGCGATCCAAACACGGCCCTCATCCACTGGGTATCGCAAGTCTTGATGCCCAACGAGCGGCTGAAATGAGGACAAGATCACCGATTCCCCTCGGGTAGTCGCCGACCTGATGACGCGAATCGCCGACCGCCTCTTCAGCTCCCCTGTCTGGGCAATGGAAACAACGGCGAAAAGGGATGCAAGGGGACGGCAGGATGAAAGCCAGTCGAACCCCTCACCCTCGCTCATCAGTTCACTCACAGAGCCGAAAGCGGGTGACACGCTGCCTCACACAATCTCAACCAGTTAATGCGTAACCGGGCACACGCTGGCCTGACAAGAAGTAACCAGGCAAAAAAAACACTACAAAAGGTGGACCCGAACAGATGATTTGGATATATGTTCCTCTCATTCGTTTGTTGCAGATCCAACGTCCCTGGACGTCGATTGACGGAAACACAGAATTTCAATCAACTGATGCGTAGCAAATCTGAATTTAATTTGCATATGGGTCAAAGTTTCATCTTTATACGTTCTGCATCAGAGGGAATAGATCAAGAACCATATATGCTTCCCCAGTTCCCCTGGATCTTTCCTGTTGCAATCTTGCTAGGCACCCCCTTGCTATGCTCACGGCCAGCATCAGATCCATCAATCACAGGCAGCTGTTCGCCCCCATGTCCATATCAGAGACTCTGTCTTCTCGTCCTCAAAAAAATCTCCCACCATCGGCATGGCTCCAAATGCTCCTTCTTCCACTGCCACAACAAATCGCCGGCAGCTTTGTACGGTTTAATCAATCCGGAAAAGCTCTTGCCGCCGGTTGTAACAATGAGATAATAATACACTCATGTTAATCTTGCATAAAAGTCCACCACGGATACAATAAGGCACACAACATCAGAGCAAGCCGGCAGCCATGGGAAGCTTGAAGCTATCCTTGTTCTGCATTGTAATTCCCATCGTTCTCCTTGCTTCAATCGTTGCCGAGGAGCTGCCGGCCGGCGACAACGACGATGAGCTCCGAACGTTCATAGTGCACGTGCAGCCGTCCGAGAACCACGTGTTCGGCACGGCCGACGACCGGGCGGCGTGGTACAGGTCGTTCCTCCCGGAGGACGGCCGGCTCCTCCACGCGTATCACCACGTCGCCAGCGGCTTCGCCGCCCGGCTGACGCGCCGGGAGCTCGACGCCATGTCCGCCGCCCCAGGGTTCCTCTCGGCGGAGCCGAACGAGGTCTACCAGCTGCTGACGACGCACACGCCTGGGTTCCTCGGACTGGACGTGCCGCAGGGCGTGAGCGCAAGAAACCATAGTGTTTCCGGGTTCGGCGACGGCGTCATCATCGGCGTGCTCGACACCGGCGTCTTCCCCTACCACCCATCGTTCAGCGGCGACGGCATGCCGCCGCCGCCGCCGAGGTGGAAGGGGCGCTGCGACTTCAACGGCTCGGCGTGCAACAACAAGCTCATCGGCGCGCGGTCCTTCGAGTCCAACCCTTCGCCGCTTGACGAGGCCGGCCACGGCACGCACACGTCGAGCACCGCGGCGGGCGCGGTCGTGCCGGGCGCTCAGGTCCTCGGCCAGGGCCGCGGCACCGCGTCCGGGATCGCGCCCCGCGCGCACGTCGCCATGTACAAGGTGTGCGGCGAGGAGTGCACGGCCGCCGACATGCTCGCCGGCATCGACGCGGCCGTGGGCGACGGCTGCGACGTCCTCTCCATATCCCTCGCCGCCGGCGGGCCGGAGGTGCCGTACTACAACACCAGCCTCGCCATCGGCACGTTCGGCGCCGTGGAGAAGGGCGTCTTCGTCAGCATCGGAGCCGGCAACAGCGGGCCCAACGCCAGCACGTTGTTCAACGACGCGCCGTGGATGCTCACCGTCGCGGCGAGCACCGTGGACCGTTCGATCGGCGCCCAGGTGCGCCTCGGGAACGGCCTCTCGTTCGACGGCGAGTCCGTGTACCAGCCGGACATCTCGGCGGCCGTCTTCTACCCGCTGGTCTACGCCGGCGTCAGCTCCGCACCCGACGCGCGGTTCTGCGGCAACGGCTCGCTGGACGGCATCGACGTCAAGGGCAAGATCGTGTTCTGCGACCGTGGCAATGGCGTCGGGCGGATTGACAAAGGTTCCGAGGTGAAACGAGCTGGAGGTGTCGGCATGATCTTGGCGAACCAGTTCCCTGATGGCTACAGCACGCTCGCCGACGCGCACGTCCTCCCGGCCTCGCACGTCGGCTACGCCGCCGGGGAGGCCATCAAGAAGTACATCGACTCCACGGCGAACCCGGTGGCTCAGATCGTCTTCCAGGGCACGGTCCTTGGCACGTCGCCGGCGCCGGCCATGACTTCCTTCTCCTCGCGCGGGCCCAGCCTGCACAACCCCGGCATCTTGAAGCCCGACATCACCGGCCCCGGGGTGAGCGTGCTGGCGGCGTGGCCGTTCCAGGTCGGCCCTTCGTCGGCGGCGGCGGCTAACCTCGGACCGACTTTCAACTTCGTCTCCGGCACGTCCATGTCGACGCCGCACCTCAGCGGCGTCGCGGCGCTGATCAAGAGCAAGCACCCGGACTGGTCACCGGCGGCGATCAGGTCCGCCATTGTAACAACAGCCGATCCCATCGACCGCTCCGGGAACCCGATCCTGAACGAGCAGCATCTGCCGGCCGACTTCTTCGCCACGGGCGCCGGCCACGTCAACCCGGACAAGGCCGTCGACCCCGGCCTGGTCTACGACATCGATCCCGCCGACTACGTCGTCTTCCTCTGCAGCGTCTACGCGAGCCGGGACGTGTCCGTGATCGCGCGGCGCGCGGTGGACTGCGCGGCCGTCACGGCGATCCCGGACCACGCGCTCAACTACCCGTCCATCTCGGTCTCGTTCCCGCCGGCGTCGAACTCGACGGCCGGCCCGGTGGTGCTGCTGCGCCGCACGGCGAGGAACGTCGGGGAGGCGCCGGCGGTGTACTACCCGTACGTGGACCTGCCGGCGGGCGTGGCGCGCGTCGCGCCGAGCTCGCTGCGGTTCACGAAGGCGAACCAGGAGCAGAGCTTCACGGTGTCCGTGTGGCGAGGGAAGAGCAGCACGGCGAAGGTGGTGCAGGGAGCGCTCCGGTGGGTGTCCGACAAGCACACCGTGAGAAGCCCCATCTCCATCACATTCGAATGATCTTCCCCATAGTCGGAGAGGAGTACGAAAAAACTGTAGGATGTTTTTGGCTGATGCTTCCACTCAAAAAAATAAGTTGTTGCTTCACTTTCAGTCCCCAGTTGATAAACATGTGAATGTCTCGGTTTAGCTAACCTTGGACATTGCAGTGGCACTCACGCAGTACTCAGTAAAAGGGAGCGATATTTGAGATTTCAACTTCTCCAAACATGCATGTACTTAATATGTTCGGTTGTGGCCATAATTAGAGATCAGAATATAACATATCAGGTGCAAACCAACATCTCCATATAAACTATGAAAACTTCAATCTGGCCATCGAATCAACATCCAAGGAGAGGGGCGCAGGGGGTGGGAGGGGGGATTTGCAAAAGTATGATTACCCAATTCAAGGGCGGGTCCAGATTGTAAAATTACCCAATCCCATGCCTCTTGGATGTTGACCCGATGACTCAGATTGAAGTTTCTTTAGTTTGCACGGAGAGATTGGTTTGCACCTGATACGCTCCCCACAAGTTTCAGTTTGACTTGTTTATAAGCAGAAACCTCCTCCCTCCAATTAAACAAAAAGAAAAGTCTGAATTACACCATCGAACTATTGTAGAAGTCTGATTTTCAACCTTCAACTACAAAACTAGATAACGTAGGCCATCCAACTGTCGAAACTAGACAAATTTGGACTTTGGGTGGCTTCCAAGGTGGTTTTGTATTTGTAAAAAAATAAAAAAATTCTAATTAGATCTAAAAAATCAAAACTCATTCCTTTTAAATCAGAAAAATTGAAACTAGTGTCAAAATTAGTAACCTATTTATTATTGCTCTATTTGAATCTTGGTTATTTAAAAATAATAGGCATAACTACAAGCAACCAAATATTGTGAAAATAAAATAATTGGATATGAATAATTGAAAAGTATCATGTCAATAGATAGGTTACATTTTTGGAAAACTTCTGATAACCATTTTGCATTTTTGTGATTTAAAATGAATTTCTTATGAATTTCTTAGTTTAAAATTGAATATTTTTAATTCTCACAAAATGGAAAAACCTTCAAAACCAGCTAACGGGTCAAATTTGTCCGGTTTCAATAGTTGAATGTCCTTTGTTATCCGGTTTTGCAGTTGAATGTTAAAAATCGGACTTTTGTGATAGTTCGAGGGTGCAAACCGGACTTTTCCCTTAAATAAATCAGCATATTGTAATTCTTTTCATCATCTCCATTAATCAGACCTCACTTTTTGATAAAATTGAATTTTTGGCCTGACATCAGTTCATAAATTTAAAGGAAATTCGTGGTTCTAGCTTTATTTATATCATCTTTTAAGCAGATTATAGCATCAGCTGCATATTGCAGCATAGGCATTCTTTTTGGAATTAGGTTATCATCCAGGCCAACAATCACCTCATTTCTTTGGGTCTTTTCATCATCCTAGCAAGACAATCAGCTATAAAGTTGAATAAAATAGGTAATAAGGGATCTCCCTGCTGCCTGACCCCTTTGCAACTCACAAAGTAAGGCCTGATCTTATTGTTCAGCTTAATCCTCACAGTTCCTCCTCGTACTACCTGTCTGTCTAATCCCGGAGAACCGATTTTTTTTTCTTTTTGAAGCCGAATAAGATGTCCAACAAACTTTGTCATATGGTGTTTCGAAATCTAACTTGAGAATCACCCCCACATCACCATTATGAATATAATGCAGTATCTGTCTTTAGAATCCATTTATCCTCCAGAGCATCTAGTCTGAGAGACAAGACTGTTTGGTTGCTCGCATGTGTCTAGCCTGGTCCATATCTATTATCCTGTCTCACCGAGCCAGGCTGAGCACATGCGCGCAGGTAGCCTAGTTCAGAAGAGATACTGTTTGGTTGCCCGAGTGTAAATCATGTAATAAGAATGTGTCAAAATAAATACTTGCATCACTTTGGATTCGAACCGCCTATCTCAAGTCTCGTGTGTAACTTCCTTAACATCACAGTGCACAGTCAGTTGTGACTCTATAGGGTATGCTATTCTTTTATATTAAATCTAAAATTGATTTGTAGAGAAGGGTGACGCCATCACCGGTTCCTACAAATCCGTTTCTAGAGGCGGGTGATGTTACCACCCGCCCCTAAAAATATTTTTCTATTTTATCCAAAAATTCATTTAAATATTTACATATGGAAAATAAATAAAAAAATGAAACTTCTACACTATGATTATTGTGAACTATAGAAATAAAAAATACGCCAAGTATATTTCAGTATATATAAAGATTAAGATTGTGGAAGCCTCAAAGTATGACTTGAGTTATATGACATACTATATGGTTATAGCTATTAGAGAACTTATAATAATTATAATAGTTTTTTTACCATTAAATGATCTTAAATAAAAAATTTATCAACTACAAAGTTTTAGATATCACTATTCTCTATAATTTAGACGTAAAGTTTGACGTCATCCGAGATCATATGAAAACATTATGATTTTTTTCCCGTAGGATCATTTGTAGGGATGGGCTATGCCATCACCACCCTAAAAATGTGTTATTAGAAGCAGGTGAGGCCATCATCCGCCCTTAGAAATGCCACCATCAGAAGTTTATACCAAATCTCATCTGATCCCTTTAGAATTTTACTGAAAAATTCAGCTAACATTCATTCATTCATTCGTTCCTTAAGCGTGTCTTTGATTGATTTTGGCTATGATTAGTGAGATCATAATATAATGGTAGTTTCAGTTCTATTACTTGTTAACGAAAATCTTACCACCTCTAATCCCAAATAGAGTCCATAAGAACAGTGTCACAATCTCCAAAGGAAGAGTTTGATAAATAATATCTTAAAAAACACATGGCATCATGAGATTTTATGGTGATTGAATATTCCTACTTTGTGCAATCAATTCGCATGTTTGGCTTTATAGAAATCATCGTCAATAACATATCACAGCAAGCATTTAAGGGGTGCGATTATGTGTCGCTAGAGGCGTTAACTTTTGGAACCTTCATCACCTGAAGAGAAAATCTCCATACGGCCAAATCAGCAAACAACCCAATCAGCTCACACCGCATATACGTATTAGTTTTCATGAATGGAGAGAAGCAGGTGCATGCATGTACAAATAAAATTGATGATATCATCACACTTGCAAAAAGTTGGACACTAAAATGGCTAAAATCTTAATCTAAATACCAAAATTAAATTCTAACTGTCCCATATTAATTCTTACGACAAGATCTTCGTCAAAATAAGATCACACTTGACTATATTTGGTTTGGATGTTATTTTACGAACATTTTTTATTAGAGATTTACTCCTTTTAAGGTGACTTAGATCTTATATTTGCGTAAGTCACCAATGTTAGACTGTCTATGCTGTGTCTACTGATCTTTTTATTTTTTTATTTTTATTTTTCTATTTTTGCTATGTAGATAACTCCGCCTGTGTTGACTGAAAGACTTTCTTGAGTCGTCTCAACATAGCCGGTCCCAAACCCGGGTGAAGGAGGAGGGTTGTGTTAGGTTTGGCGAACCAGCGTCAAAAAGCCACTCTAATGGATATGAAACCCATAAGAAACTCGTTGGGGCGTAACCCTCTTAGCGACGCGCTACATCGGAACCCAGGTGTGGTGTTAAATGGGCAAGGGCCGGGTCGCCATCCCACCAATGGCGTGTCGTATCGTGACCTGGGTACGATGATAAGTGAGTAAGGGTCGGGTCGTCACAGCCTGAGTGGCGCGCTACATCTATGCCGGGTGTAGTGAAAAATGAGCAATGGTCTTCGCACTTCCCTCGATGGGTGCGAAGGGTAACGAAGCTAGCCGAGCCAACTAGGATTCGTATAGGTAGCTAGAACGTAAGGTCCCTAACGGGTAAGTTGCGAGAGCTAGTTGATGTAGCAATTAGGAGGCGTGTAAATATTCTATACGTTTAGGAGACTAAATGGAAGGGTCAGAAGGCGAAGGAGGTTGAGGATACTGGCTTCAAGCTTTGGTACACGGGGCAACATCGGGTAGGAATGGTGTTGGTATCTTGATCGATAGGAGCCTTAAGGATGGAGTCGTAGAGGTTAGAAGGCGAGGCGACCGGATTATCCTGGTCCGGATGGTAGGTGGAGATTCGGCTCTGAATGTGATCAGTGCCTATGCCCCTCAGGTAGGTATTAGTGAGAGCACCAAGAGGCAGTTCTGGAAAGATTTGGATAGTATGGTCAGTACCGTGCCTATCAGCGAGAAACTTTTCATAGGAGGAGATCTCAACGGCCATGTGGGTGCGACTAATGTAGGGTTCGAGCGAGTGCACGGGGATTTTGGGTATGGTAGCAGGAGTCAAGAGGGGGAGGAGGTTTTGAACTTCACGTTGGCCTACGACTTGTTGACAGTGAATACCCTTTTAGGAAGAGGGAATCCCATCTTGTGACCTTTCGTAGTGGACAACACTCGAGCCAGATCGACTATATCCATGCTAGGAGGGAGGATAAACGGGATTGCTTAGATAGTAAGATTTTTCCTGGGGAGTGTGTTGTCCCTCAACACAAACTTGTGGTGGCGGATTTTCGTTTTTGGGTACGTGTCCAACGGGACAAACGTGCCAAGATTGCGAGAACGAAGTGGTGGAAGCTTAGAGGGGAAACAGCACAAACATTTAAGGAGAGGATGCTAGGTGAGGGGCCTTGGAAAGAAGGAGAAGATGCAGACGATATGTGGCTAAAGATGGCAACATGTGTTCGGAAGGTGGTTTCAGAGGTGTTTGGCGTGAGTAGAGGAGGCAAACAGGGAGGGAAAGACACCTGGTGGTGGAATGACGACGTGCAAAGGGCTATTAAGGAGAAGAAGGAATGTTTCAAGTGCCTCCACCTTGACAAGAGTACAGCCAACATCGAGGGCTATAAATTAGCGAAGAGGGCTGCAAAGCGAGCTGTGAGTGTAGCAAAGGGTAAGGCATATGATGACTTATATCAATGACTAGGCGCGAAGGAAGGGGAGAAGGACATTTATAGGATGGCTAAGATCCGTGAGCGGAAGACAAGAGACATCAACCAAATCAAATGCATCAAAGATGTGACAGATCGACTTGTAGTGAAGAATGAGGAGATCAAGGGCAGATGGCGAGAGTACTTCGACAAGTTGTTTAATGGGGAGAATGAGGGGCCTACTCTTGAGTTAGATGACTCTTTTTACGATACCAACAGACTCTTTGTGAGGAGAATTCAAGAGGCAGAGATCGGGGAGGCTTTGAAGAGGATGAAGGGAGGTAAAGCGATGGGCCCTGATGGTATCCCCATTGAGGTGTGGAGATGCCTAGGTGATAGAGAGATAATATGGTTAACTAACCTTTTTAACCTCATTTTTCAGTCAAACAAGGTGCCTGAAGAATGGAGGAGAAGTATATTAGTACCAGTCTTAAAAAACAAGGGAGATGTTCAGAGTTGTACTAACTACCGTGGAATTAAGCTGATGAGCCATACGATGAAGCTATGGGAGAGGGTTATCGAGCACCGCCTAAGAAAAGTGACAAGTGTGACTCAAAATCAGTTTGGGTTCATGCCTGGTAGGTCGACCATGGAGGCGATTTTCTTAATACGACAGTTGATGGAGAGTTATAGGAAGCAGAAGAAGGACTTGCACATGGTCTTTATTGACCTCGATGAGGCGTATGACAAAGTACCGAGAAATATCATGTGGTGGGCCTTGGAGAAGCACAAAGTCCCAACTAAGTACATTACCCTCATCAATGATATGTACAAGGATGCGATGACGTTTGTCCGGATATGTGATGGCGACACCACTGACTTTCCTATTAACATAGGCCTACATCAGGGGTCAGCATTGAGCCCTTATTTATTTGCTTTGGTGATGGATGAGGTCACAAGGGACATACAATGTGATATTCTTTGGTGTATGCTCTTTGCTGATGATGTGGTGCTAGCTGACGAGAGTAGGGCAGGGGTTAATAGGAAGTTAGAGCTGTGGAGACGTATGTTAGAGTCGAAAGGGTTCAGGCTTAGTAGGACCAAGACCAAGTACATGATGTGCGATTTCAGCGCGACTATGCATGAGGGTGGAGATGTTAGTCTCGATGGGCAAGTGGTGGCCCAGAAGGATACTTTTCAGTATTTAGGATTGATGCTACAAAAGGATGGCGACATTGATGAAGATGTTAGGTATAGAATCTATGCTGGCTGGTTGAAATGGCGTCAAGCTTCTGGCATTCTCTGTGACAGGAGGGTGTCACAAAAGCTAAAAGGCAAATTCTATAGGACAGCGATTCGCCCGGTGATGTTATATGGTGCTGAATGTTGGCCCACAAAAAGGCGACATGTCCAGCAACTGTGTGTAGCAGAGATGCGGATGTTGTGATGGTTTTGCGGGCACACAAGAAGGGATAGAGTCCGGAACGAAGTTATTCGGGAAAGGGTAGGGGTGGCACCAATTGAGGAGAAACTTACCCAACATCGGTTGAGATGGTTTGGACAAATCCAACGGAGGCCTCCTGAGGCGCCGGTGCGTAGTTGGGTTCTAAAGCGTGTCGATAAGGTAAAGAGGGGTAGATGTAGACCTAAACTGACTTGGAACGAGTTAGTTAAGAGAGACCTTAAGAATTGGAATATCTCTGAAGTGGTAGTTTTGGATAGGAGCGCTTGGAGACTAGCTATCAGCGTGCCTGAACCGTGACCTTTGTGTCTTTTGGATTTCATCTCTAGCCTACCCCAACTCGCTTGGGACAAAAGTCTATATTGTTGTTGTTGTTGTATTTTTGCTATGTAGATGCATTTTTCTGTGTGTAACTAACTTGTTCGCAATGCCAAATTATTTGTTCGTTTTGTAGATTAAATTATTCTGAGATGTTGATTTATTTGTTCGCGATATTCATCTTTTGTTATTTATACTATACATTTAAATGTTCGCGATGTGTAATATTTTGTTCGTTGCAATATTATTTGTTCATCATATTTAACTTTTTGTTCGTACAAATGATATTTTGTTCGTTTCATTATTACTTGTTCGTCATGTTTAACTTTTTGTTCATAAAATATAATCATTTATTCATATTGTTAAAATATTTATTTCTGTAAGTCAAACATGTGATTTATAGAAATGCAATATCTAAGTTATCTGATGAGGAGATAGATTCTTTTTATTAAGCCCAAAAAGTTCATGGACCAGATCTTGTGCTGGTGCTACACGTTCGGCTAACATTTACAATATGAAGAATATGAAGAGAACATTATTTTCTCGAACATGGACCAGATCTTTTAATTTGGATAGAACTCCTACAGAAGATCTCATGCCGGCCTAGTAGTACATGTTTTCTTTGGTCCGAGAAAACAGGCCAATGGGCCAGGTGCCATGTGAACCACCGATCGCATTTTTCTTTTGAGCGAGCGCATTTGTTGTTGGTGGGCTTCTTTTTTTTTTGAACTCTGTTGTTGGTGGGCTTGTGGCAACTGGTAATGGCAACGGCGAACCCTCGAGCCTCCTCTGTTCCAGCTAGAGGATGTTCGTTGTTCTCAAAAAAAAAAAAAAAAACTAGAGGATGTTCGTGGAGGCCCTGGCGCCGGCGCTGAACTGCTGAAGCTCGCCGCGATGGTGCGTCAGTCCACTGTGAGCACCAGCACCAGCTTGTGCGCTTTCATTCTTCAAGCCTCTGATCTGTCAGCTCTAATCTCCAATACTGATACTACAAGTACCAGCGACAGACAGAATATGTGTCTGATGGTTGATTGTGCCAACAGCATGTCAGCATCTTCATCTTGCCTACCCCTGACCCTGAGTAGTCCATAGTCTTTGCATACACACTCCCTGTTGTTGGTTTCTTTCAATTTCCAGGACCAGTTTAGGCGACGAGTTATCGCTTTAGCGAAGACCATCCTGTGGATTCCACCATGTTGTGGTCTGCCGTTTGATTGCTGTTTCAGTGACACAGCCCACAATGTCCCAGGTCAGGACCCTATCACTTTACAGTTCTCAGGGATCCCTTGCTCCACCTTTGCTGCCGGTTAGTAGTTGGTGATCAATCACCTCATCAAGCTAGTATATCAACTTATTTGAAGATCCGCAGCTGATTCGAGCCCACTATTTCCATGGTGCCCCTTTCCCTTTCATCCTTGCGAGTTAAGATCCTGTTCCTGAACAATCCTGGTTAATAACCATGGAATTAAGGTGATTGGTTCAGAATTCAGATCGTTAACATCTCCATGGGTTTCGGTTGGCTCCGTGTCGTTCGCCTTTCCGAGTTGGAACACCGCTCTGTGGCAGTGGTGGCCTGCATTGCACATGCGTGTATCCCCACCCTGCTGGCCGGCCGGCATATGGTTTGGTACAAAGCTCTCATCGCACATGCATCACCTCACCTGTGAGTGGTCACCTGCAGGACCGGACCCTTGGGTAGCTATGTTCATTGTCACGCCATTTCGCTCTCACCAGCAGCGTTTGCTGCAATTCTTTCTTCTCTTTTTGTTGGTTTGGACAATGAGGTCACATGATCTTATCTCTCTGCCCCTAAAAACTTTAGCAACAAGGTAGCTTGATCCATTGTCAATTATTTCCGTACATCCGACCAGCGGGTCTATCATGGATTTATTGAGCAAGATCATATTAACTCAGTTCATTATATTTTTTTCTTATCTTACTATTACTAATTAGAGGCTCCTTTTGAAGCCTCCAGATGAAGCTACTTAGGATCCTAGGTGGACAGTCTAAAAAAATAAAGAAATCCTATAAATTTTCACAAAAATCAGAAACATCCGGCCATCAATCCGGCAACTCTAATCATAATAGACATTGGATATGTTATATTTTTAACAAATTACTCAACTTTGCTATTATAAAAATAGACTAAAGTAACCCCCTAAACATGTATCTAAATTACCCACCTCTGCCATTATAGAAAATAATCTAAAGTAACCCCCTAATCGTCATGTAAATTATCCACTTATGCCATTATAAAATAATATCAAATAACCCCCTAAATTTTCATATATATATTATTCAATGATATCATAATAAAAAGTTAAAATGAACCCCAAATCTGAATTAAAATTATGTTATTATAATAAATCTTAAAGCGCATCAATATAAAATTCTAAAGTACTATTCCTATCATTATTAATATATTATTCATGTTATTATTTATATAAATATACTAACCATTATGTGTTTGTCACCATATATTCATGTATAAGAGAAGAGATAAGAATACCAATTTTTCATGTTTTTGACATAGCTCAAACAAAGTTTTCAATTAAACATATATCAAACATATATGGAGGTGTGATGCGAAGTGAGAAAAAATTGTTAGTAATTAAACCTATCATATTTATTACAATTACATAATGATAAATATGTATCTTTGTAGTATTAAATTAGAATATTTAATTGGTTAAAGAGAGTGGGAGATAGATAATTATTAGATATCTCTAACTAGCCCGTGCGGGAGCACGCGTTGATAGACTAGTACTACAAAATTGTCTTTCTGAAAATATATATTTTTATTTAGTGTTGAAAGAAGTATAAATTCATTTTCTTATTGTAGTGTATTGTAATTTTACAATTGATGAGAAAAATGTTGCTAGACAGCCAGTGCAGCTGCACAATCGAATAAGACATCTGTCCTAGTCAATCTTACTTCAGGCAATCAGCTTCTTGTTTGTTTGATTCCTTTGTCCGTTTGAGGGAAAGGTATGTGTGCTGGTTAATCACCTGTTATCTCCTGTTCTAGAAATTCCAAGTTTTGGATCATAGCTGTTGTCATATGTTTCCTTTGATCCTCACATTTCCATTTTATGGAAACTGATCTCCATGCAAGAATAACTCTTGGAGGACCTGCAGGATCTGTAATGTTTGATTATTTTTTCAGTGGCATAAATATAATGCAGAATCTTAGTCGTTGATAGTAGTGACGACCGAAATGCTGGCAGTGTTTTTCCACTTCGATGGAAGGATATGGAGGTAAGCTGGTATCTTTTTGTCGAAACTATTCATGTGTGTCAGCAGAGCACATACACATAGCACACAGTGCACATGTCTAGCTGCAGCACCATGTTTTTGTTTGCTAGTATATAGCTTGAACATGCACCTTAAGCTGTGAACTCTACAGCTCGATCCTCAGCTTAATCACTTTGCGAATCCTTTCAGGAATCTTCATTATCCTAAATGCAGTTACCTACCTCTAGTTAACCTAGCTCCTTGGGGAAGCATAATCTTATTATTTCGCATCAATGATAAGGTCAATAATGCTGCAAGGCTCGGGGGCACGCATGATTCGTCCAATCTTTGCAGTAAGAAAGATGGGGGCTGGTGGTTTCAAAAGGGCAAAAAGCTAGGAGAGCGGCGAATGTGCAGCACTGATGTGATCCTTGCAGTGGCATCATGATGTCCTCCTTGACGTAGTGTGGTACCTTCTGATGAAAGCTAGGCAATTGACTTGCGTTCTTGGGGGAGGGGAGCCAGGCTTGTAGGGAAGTAAGCGCAATGAGCAGCGTGGGTAACTTTTGTCTGGAGCTCCTTTTTCGGCGATGCATGCCTGTGGAGTGGCCTGCTTGGTCCCAGACGATGACGCCACGGTGACGGCCGGCGAGAGTTGAGAGGTCGGTCAGTCAGACAGCAGATACCTAGTCGTCCCAGCATGCATGCCTCTCTAATCTTTCTTGGTGTCTTCTTTTCCTTTGCGAGCCAACAAAATGAAAGTTGATGCTGGTGTGATGGAGTGGCCGCATCATAGTCATAGGCTTATCAGTAGCCTGCAAGGCTGCAAGAGCCAAGAGCTGACCTATACTAGGTGAGTGAGTGAGTGAGTGAGTGAGAATGGACGAAGTGTGCTGGGAATGCACATGGTACCCTGTCGTCATTTGCTTTCAGTGTTGATCTGAGCCCCTGATGGCAGATGGTACCAGCAGTACTGTGCGTGATTGTTCTTTTCCGCCCTGTTTGGTCCGTTGATGAAAAGGCCGGCCGGCCGGCCGGCCGGCACATGACCAAAGCCAGCCAGCAGCAACCACCTCTGTTGCTGATGATCCCGGCGCGCCCATGATTCGTCCGCCTCAATCATTTGCCACCGCCTGACGCCTCGATCTCCATGCTCGATCGCCTTCTTGCATGCACCTGTATTCATCAGAACCTGCATCATGCACTCAGATACGGCGACGTACCTAGCTCGTCGCCTCTTTCCTCGCCGTATCGCCGTATCTTCACTGCAGTGTAGAAAGTATAGTACGCAGTGGCAATGTCTGAACGTTTTGGCTAGCTGAGAGGTAGAATGAAACTGTTGTGCTACATTCAGCTCTGAACACACCATTCAACTCAGAGGCAGGGAAGGCACTGTGCTGATACATCAAGGTCGCTCTGATGACAGGACATGTGTGTTTATTACCCTCTCGCATATGGAAACACCATCATCTTTAAGTCCATTGCACAGTCTCTCTGCTTACAGTGTCTATGTACAGTTTATAGCCAAATCATAACCATGCAGCATCGGTCGTACTTCACGGTTGTCTGGAATTGAATTAGGGATTTGAAAAAGCGTATGCAGTTATGGCTTGACTGCTTTCCTGTTCACCCAACACTCCAATGCTTCATGGGCCAAACAGTAAATTTAGTCGGATCGCATAGGTTTCTGTGTAGGTCCACGCTCGACAGAGCAAATAGACAATTTGATCTATGGCTTTATTTAGTTCGTGAATTTTTTTGGGTTTTTAATACCGCAACACTTTCATTATTATTTGGCAATTAATGTCTAATTATAGACTAATTAAGCTTAAAAGATTCGCCTCGTCGTTTACAGTTAAACTGTGTAATGAGTTATTTTTAAATGTATTTAATGCTCCATGTATATATTCGAAGATTCGATGTGATGGATAATGTAGAAAAATTTTTGGGAACTAAACATGGCCAATATGGATATCTTAACAAAAGCATGCTTGCTATATGTCTGACAACTTAATCAAAGATGATTTTAGGTGATGGAAGATGTATAAGTATATAACGAGGCATAATGGTAGAGGTTTGAGGTTGGGGGATTTTTCTTTCATCTCCATATATACATCACTTGCACTACGGGACACGGCCTTTGCACTGTTTCCGGTAGTGTTGGCGATAGCATTTTGGGTACGGCAGCTATAGTCAACACACATTGGGAACTTGAGGGTGGGGACGAGGTTAGTTTTGAATCAAAGATGATTTCAGGGACGTAAATGCATAGCAAGGCACCATGGCGGAGGTAGAAGTTTAAGGTTGGGGGATTCTATTCTTCTTCCTTCTCCACGCATCACACATGTCGACGGCTCTCAGCAACAGTGGCATACGTGCGCCTGAGACTTGCGGTTGCGAAATGAGATGTTTTCAGGCTACAACCCTAATCGGTTTTTGGTTTTTGCTGAGATTAATAATGATGAGGTCTTTGGTACTGCTTCCCTCGCTAGAGGAATTTTTTGCAAACCCCCACTCCTAGCACCTAGGGATTTTGAATAAAAAAAACCTAGCACGGGTTTCCAGGTCAGCAATGGCGGCATCTGCGGGGGTCATTTTCTTCACAGAGGCGTTAAATCTTGGAAAATCCCTCCCCCAGTGGATGTTGATATAGTGTGAGGGTGGCTATTGATCTCCATTGAGTTGGCTACATGCTAGCGACTTTTGTTGCTGTGGACTGTGGTGACCTTCGCAATGCGTTTGTGGTTGTGGCGTACTGCGATATGACAGTTTTTGTTAAAAAAAACACATTCTCCATTCCGCCTTCACGTTTCCTCTCTTCTCCTCCAACCTTTAGAGGCATTCCACCGTAAAATCCATCCATGATAGGGCAGCAGGCTCACCGTGCCTGACCCTAAGAACCGCGATGGTGAATGGTGATAGGTGTGATGGCAAGGTGCTGCTGGCTGCCAATGCAGGGGGCTAAAGGAAGGTCAATACTGGGGAGCGTGGCAGTAATGGCATACACAAAGTGGATTTATTAGCATGGGCGAGGGCGCATGATGAAAGGTGGGTTCAAATACGAGAAAATCTCTGAGGGCTGCCTATATTTTTTTTAGATAATGGAAAAGAATATCTGGCTTCACCCTCCTCATCGAGGAGGGCTGCCTATATGGAGGGTGACAGATTGGGGAGTGATGTCACTAGCCAAATTCATGGTTCCTTGCTGCTTTAGATTAGTTGGACGAAGTAAGTAGGAGAACAATGTCGGGAGGAAAAAACAATTGTGGACCATCAGATGATGGTCCGATGGTCCATGATCTTGCTTTCACATTATCAACACCCTAATCGAAATACGTTAAAAACTTGACTAACCTAGTTTCAAAAAAAAAAAATACTTGACTAACCTAGAAAGAACTAGGTGATATTTTTTTTTGACACAACTAGGTGATATTGTGAATAAGAAGAAATACAAATCCAAATTTAAGTCCAAAAGAATCAAGAACGTAGATGTGGTGTCCAATCAAACGCATTTATTTCATATAATTTTACTTTTGGCCAATCAAATTAATTTATTTCCATTTCTTGATCACCATATGCTGAATTTTCTAATGAATTGGCCGTGTGCGCGGTCGCAGTGGTTAGAACTATTTTCTTTTTCAAAAAAAAAATCTCCACCACCTTCCGGCAACTAAGTTTAACTTAGTTCCTTATAATTTTTCCAAATATAATAATTAATTTCTTTCTTCTAGCCCTGTACAACTAGTTTTTTGTTTTGTTGCACAACGCGTTTTTTTTCTTTTTTCTTTTAGGCTGTAAACTAAGGTTGCAGATTCAACGTAGTGGTAGCTATACAATAAGAGAAGCATTTCTCCTTTTTGTCGAGTGCATCAAACATGAACCAGACGATGATCATCTCACGCTGAACATGGCGGCAGCATGGCATTAATTCACAAGAGCTGAAATCTATGGAGAAAGAGTTACAGCAATGGCGCGGTGGCGGCAGCTGTCGAGATCGATCGCCAACAGCTAGCTGCGCATCACATACAGCGACCGCCTGCTTCCTGCGGCGGCGCAGCGCAGCGTGCTAGCTAGGACTAGGGGTGGAAGCGCTGCATGCAGGCGTGGCAGGTGATCTCCAGCGCCGCCGCGGGCGACGCCGCCGAGCCGACGATCCGCCTCGCCGCGATCTGCTTCATGCGCTCCACCCGCTCCACCTCCTCGCGGGCGCGCTCCCAGATCGCCCTGGCGCGCGCGAACTCCCGCTCCGCGAGCTCCAGCTCCCGCCGAGCCAGCTCCCGGACGCGCTCCGCGTAGGCGCGCTCCGCGCAAGCCATCTGGGCCTGCTCCGCCGCCTGCTGCTTCACCGCCGCCGCCTGCTGCTGGTGCTTGTGCTGCTGCCTCGCGCCGGCGGCCGCCGCGGCCGCCATCATCATCACCCCCGGCGCTGCTCTCCTGTTCTCGTTCGCAAGTGGCGACCCCCGCGGCGGCGGCGGCGCTGGCGGCGTTGGGGGCGCCGCCGACGGGTGCGGCCTCGGCGGCCCGATGCTCATGGACAGGTCGAGGTCCAGCTGCGGGTGGTCCGTGGCGCTGGGTGGCGCCGCTGGCACGTCGTCGGACAGGGCTCGGCGGCCTGCCGGCGCGGGGAGCAGCAGCAGCTGGAGCTGGATCTCTCTCTGGCCTTGCTCCTCCATGGAAGAACCAAGAAGTTAAGGGAGAACAAGCAGGCACGAGGTATCTCTGCTTGCTTGCTGGCCTTCTTGCTAGGTAGGTGTTGTGGTGTTTGTTTGTAATACTGCTAGCTAGCTTTGTGTAGTTGTATGGTGTCTATATGTAGCCTCTGAGAGAGCAAAGCTAGTGAGCAGATCAGATGTGTGATTTTACCGAAAGGCCCTTGTTATTATCTGAAATAAAGAGACACTGCAGCTAGTTAGGGACATCCATGCATGCATGGTTTAATTAGGCAGCTGCTGATTTGTGTGGTCCAGAGAGATGATCGAAAGGCCTGGACAACAACCTATCTTGTGGATGCAGCTGCATCTAATCAAATTCTTGGCTACTTTTTGTAGGCTGCCTATGCAGTAGTTTGTACTTTCTTCCATGTGCGATTTGGGTACTTTGTATATCAGTGGTCATAGCCCAGAGCTTGTTCATTGTTTTCTTCCGGGGACACAAAAAATACAAACTGAAATTTGGTGTCATAATTAATGGCACATGTGCTTTGTTGCATGCATGTTATTCTAGACTTATTTTTTGTTGCCTGTGTACATTTTTGGCTAATAATAGAAGGTTGGATGTGCATTATTCGTGCAATGTGAACGTCTCCGTGTACCATGTTTCAGAAAAAAAAATGCATCAAGCTGTTAGTACTAAGATCTAATGTAGAGTACTATTACTAAAATCTGAATGTTTTTTTTGAGAAGAGAATCTAGTAGAGGCTTTTTTTCGCGCTTTTAATTATGCTCGCAAGACCTTGACGAGCTCGGGGAGGTATCTGCCGACCAAATCCCGAATGGGGCACAGGGGGAGCTCAAGATGTTCTTTCATGGCCGCTTTTGTTCCACATGCTGCGTGTCTATAGCTTTACGGGTTGGCAATGGCGCAATAATGCGTTGCATTTGCGGACATGTTCTCCGACCCTCCCCCGCGCGCGCGCGAGACGGCCGGGGAGAAGTTTCATGCTTGCCTGTGCCTGCTTGGGTGCGTGCATGCTGGGCGAGAGCTTTATAGTAGGCCTAGGTTGTCCGCCCTGTAAAAAAGATAGAAACCATACAAAGGCGAGGGGGTTCGAAAAGCTAATTAAGTGTGATGAGAGAGAGAGAGAGAGAGAGAGAGAGAGAGAGAGAGAGAGAGATGGAAACACTATTAGGCTACAGGGCATTGGAGCTGCTTCTTCTTTGGAGCTTGCCTCGATCGTTGCCTTTGCTCTTTTGCAGCTTCGATCTACTGCTTTGTGCGTGTATTACATTGGGATCGTTCACTAATTCTTGGGCGCGTGGTCTTCAGTGTCCTTGTGTTGTCTGTGCATGTTACCCATGGATCGGCTCTAATTAATTATATTCCCATTATATGTTTAGTGACAAATACTCCTGTAACGAACATGGCACCATTGATGCCATTTCGAGTGATTTTGGTGATCGAATGACAACACAACACTTGGACTAATATGATTGTTAAGATAATCATTCTCAGGCTTTTAGGTTCAAGTGATGACAAAGAGAAAGAGAAGATAGGCGTAGCAAGGCCCGATGGACTGCCCCTACGGGGGTTCCGCTACCCGGTTAGCGGACGGGGGTCGAGGGGGAGCCGCCCCTTGCGGGTCTCAGGGCAGCGCCCTGAAAGCTCTTCGATTCAGGAGCACCGGAAGAACCGACGCCAGGGCATCGGAGCATCCGATGGTAGTCGGAAGAACCGACGCCTTGATACTTTGGTGCAGAAGGGAATCGAAGCCAAGTCAGCCTATAGGCACCGGTTGAACCGACGGTCTAAAATAGGGCATCGGTGCAATGGCCGTCCTTTGTACCAGAGACGATGTCAAGTGCCCAGAAGAAGTTTCTTCAGCACCGGTTCAACCGACGGTGCATCGGTGCATACCACCGGTGTAATGACGTCAGCGTCCAGGAGAAGATTCCTTCAGCACCGGTTGAACCGGTGAGGCATCGGTGCAAAGCATCGGTTCAACCGGTGGTCTCTGCGTCAGCCATCAGGAGTCCAACGGCTACTTCGTGTTATGAGTGACCGGATGAACCGACGCTACCCTGCCAAGAGGCATCGGTTCTTCCGGTGGTACGCAGATTTTCAGCTAACCGTTGGAGCAACGGCTACAAGACTTGGTGGCCTATATATACGCCTCACCCCGGCCATTTGAAGATTGCTGGAGTTGCTGGACATCCCACACACACCCAAGAACATCTCCAAGCCATACAAAAGCATCAAGATCATATCCTTAGCCCTTAGCACACTTTGAGAGTGTTGTGTAAAGGATTAGCTCTTAGTGAGTGAGTTTGCAAGGCTTAGAGCCTTTGTGCTGTGGTTCATTAGTGAACCAAAACAAGAGCTTGGTGCGCCGGCACCTTGGAGCGTGGAGCTCGCCGGCAACGTCATCGACCCTCCGACTTGGTGTGGAGCGGCGACGACACCTTTGTGCGGGGGACGTGGAGACCCCCATCCTTTGTGGAGAAGCTCCTTAGTGGAACCCGGGGCCAAGGTGACCGTGATTGTGTTCACGGAAGAGACTTGGTGGCCGAGTAGCAATACTCTTAGTGAGTGCTACAACAACGTGGATGTAGGTGTGCCTTTGTGGCTAACCGAACCACGGGATAAACACCCGCGTCAAGAGTTTGCTATCTCCTATCCCGCTCTTTAAGCTTCCGCATTTCATTCTAGTAATTTGTATGCCTTTACTTTCATAGAATAGTTTCTTGATAGGAAAGGCTATAGGTTGCTAAACTCTTTTGGGATAGGGGTTTTACACTAGAACAACCTAGTTGCACATCTAGATAGCTTGTTTTAGTTTAAGCTTTGTGCAAACTAGTTGGAGCCATAGGTCTAAGTTTTTATTAGTGCCTAATTCACCCCCTCCCCCTCTTAGGCTAGAGCACCCGATCACTTTCAATTGGTATCAGAGCCGGGACTCACTTGTCTCACAAACAAAGCCAATTCTATTGGCAAATTTGTGTTTACCGGCTCATTAGATCGGTAGGCTTCACCGCCTAGTGAGTTAGCTCTTTTAAGGGAAGGGATGGATTCTTTAGGACCTCCTCCACGTTTCGATGGCACGGGCTTCCAACGATGGAAGATTCTAATGCAATCACACCTCCAAGCAAAGGGCCTAAATGTTTGGAGAGTTACTAGTGAAGGAACTAAAAGCAATAATCAACAAGAGAGGCAATACGATGCTATAGCCAAGTGTGCTATTTTAACCTCTCTTGGTGAAAATGTGTTCAACCGTGTATTTGCTTGTGAAAATGCAAATGATTTATGGAAAACTATTAGTGAGAACCATGAAGGCACAAAAGATGTTGCAAATGAAAAATATCATGTTCTCATTGATAAACTTAATAGTTTCAAGCAACTTGATCATGAAAATGCCGAAACTATGTACTCACGGTTGAATATTCTTGTGAATGAGATTAATTCTTTAGATGTGAAGAAAATTGAAGATTTGGAACTCATTCGCAAGATCCTTCACTCACTTAGAAGGCCGGACTATGATTTGGTGACAACAATTCTTTATGAGAAAGATCTCATCACAATGACACCAAACAAAGTCCTAAACAAGGTGATCGCCCATGAGCTACGCCATGATATCAAGCCAAAAGCGCCACCTTCTTCACCAACACAAAGTGCACTTGCATGCAAGCAAGTCCAAAAGTTAAAGAAGATGGCCATCAAAGGTAGCTCAAGTGATGAGGAAGAAGAGGAAGCAAGAAGTTCCTCAAGTGATGATCAAGAGCCAATGCACCCCAACCTCTACAAGCATGTAAAGAAGATGAACAAATGCTTAAAGGAAATCAACTCAATGGGGTATTTGGTCTTCCTCAAAGATGGGCCTCACCATCAACTTATGAAGGTTGAGAAGAAGTTCAAGAAGAACAAGCAAATGAAGGAAAAGAAGCTCAAGCATGAATCATTTGCCATATTTGGTGAATGGGTTAGTGGTGATGAAGAATCAAGTGCTAGCTCAAGCGATGAATCAAGCAAAAGATTCACCACCCGCACCAACTTCGGATCATCATCAAACACTTGCCTTATGGCCAAAGGTATGGATAGCGATGTAAGTGATGATGACTCCGATTCTCCTTCAATTGATGAACTTCTTGACCTTGTTCATGAGCATCAAAAAGTCATTAAGAAACAATCAAAAGAAATTAAAAATCTTAGTGCTCTCAAAGATCTAAATGCTTCTCTTGCTACAAACTTTGAAAATTTGAGGTGCAAATTCAATTTGCTTAGCAAGGAGCATGAAGAGCTCAAACTAAAATTTGAGAGCATTAATGATACTAATGACTCTTTGGAAATGAAGCAAACTATCCCTTGTGCAATTCCTATCTCTAGGGTAGATGCTTCAACTTCTTGCATTGATTTAATTGATAATTCTTGCTCTAACCCTTGCAATGAGAAATGCAATGAGAATGTTGTTGTAGAATCATGTGATGATCTCATTGCCAAGGAGAATGATGAGCTCAAGCAAGAAGTGGAAAGGCTCATGAAGGACTTGTATAGATTGAAGGGCAAAAGCATGGAGAGCAATGTCCAACCTTCTCAAGATAACTGTGAGAACATGGTGAAGAAGCTTGAGAAGGGGTCCACCGTGACTTGCTCTAAGTGCCACAAAGAAGGCCACAAGTCCAACAAGTGTCCTCAACCAAGAAAGAAGCTTTCGGATAAGAAGAACAAGAAGAAGCTAACAATCAAGAGTTCTCTCATCTACACCAAGCCCAACCGGAGGAACAAAAGCAATAGCACCTCCTATGTGATCAAGAAGAAAACAAATGGCAAGGTGGTTGCCCACAAGGTTGGGAAGCAAGAAAGGAGTTGGAACCGCCCCATTTGGGTGCCCAAGGATGTCATCATCAATATGAAGGGGCCTCAAATGGTGTGGGTTCCAAAGGAGATTTGAAGCCCAAGAATGGCTTCGGGGGATTTGGAGGCTTAGCTTACAAGTTGAAGTAAAGGTTCAAGCCAAAACAAGCTAAGCTAACAACTTGGTCATTTGTTGCCCAAGTCCCCCATAAGGTAATGGTAGCTAAAAGTTTCAATTCAAGCATCATGTAGCTCCATTGCTCTTGCTAGGTTGTTTGCATTGCATCACCTAGTGTTATATATGGTAGGTTGCTTGTGTCATGACTCTAACCCATGAGCAACCTACATGGTTTGATAAGTGTGTAGAAAGCTACACAAGGTTACCCTTCATGGTACATGCATCTCATAAGGTATGTATTTCATATGTGTACCATGAACACAAGCTATAGGGTAAACTTCCTAATTGTGTCAAAATTAATGTGCATACATTTGCTTGGTGATTCAAACACTAAATGCACACTTTTAGGGGGAGTTCATCCTATAGGTTGTGATTTTTGAGACTAACATGTTTTCTAGCTTATCTTTTGTAGTCTCACGTGGAGTTAACACTCTAAGAGAATGTTTCTCACGATCAATGTGAATAAACAACTCTACAAGAGTGGTTAAATAAATTGTTTTTTCATGCATATTGAGCCATGCTCTATTGAACTTAAGTGCTCATATCTAAGTTCGTAGGCTATGTGCTCATACATTTGCTTAACCTTGGTGTACCAAGTGCTTCTTGTTTAAAGACTTTCAATTGGTTGCAAGTCACTTTCTTTTTGTACATACAAGGTAAACAAAGTCACCCCCGGAGGTATGTAAGGTTCTAAACTAATTAAATTGGTATCTTTGTCATATCCTATTTACTTTAGAGCTACCTCCGTGCATGATATGATCTAAGCTTTCTAATTATTACTTCTAGTTGTGCACTTGATTTTCACATTATCATTTTGTGCACATACTTATGGAATGCTTAGCTCATGTCATGCTAGTTTCGTGATTTTGTGATCCACCATAGTATAGTTTTCAATTGGTATCTTCATTGATATCATACAATTGGATCATGAATCATGAACTAACTCCCTAGGCTACTAATCTTCTCTTGAGCTATATTGTTTTGCAAGACCTTGTTTTTAGGAACAAGACCTTTTAGGTGATTTGATTCCAAAGGGGGAGAAATGTGGATCAAAGCAAGGTATTTTTCTCAAGGAAAAGAAGTATATCCCAAAGGGGGAGAAATACCTAAGTGAATCAAGTCATGATGGAGAAGTATCAACATAAGGGGAGGTTAAAAGGGGGAATCATGGTTTTAGGGGGAGGCCAAGTCGTCATTGGATGGTGGTAAACATCCAAGCAAGCGTAAGCGGTTTTCAATTAATTTCAATTGGTATCAAGTTGTTAAATTTGTCAATTTTATGCAAATTATGCTTGCTTTGATTGTGTTGTCATCAATCACCAAAAAGGGGGAGATTGTAACGAACATGGCACCATTGATGCCATTTCGAGTGATTTTGGTGATCGAATGACAACACAACACTTGGACTAATATGATTGTTAAGATAATCATTCTCAGGCTTTTAGGTTCAAGTGATGACAAAGAGAAAGAGAAGATAGGCGTAGCAAGGCCCGATGGACTGCCCCTACGGGGGTTCCGCTACCCGGTTAGCGGACGGGGGTCGAGGGGGAGCCGCCCCTTGCGGGTCTCAGGGCAGCGCCCTGAAAGCTCTTCGATTCAGGAGCACCGGAAGAACCGACGCCAGGGCATCGGAGCATCCGATGGTAGTCGGAAGAACCGACGCCTTGATACTTTGGTGCAGAAGGGAATCGAAGCCAAGTCAGCCTATAGGCACCGGTTGAACCGACGGTCTAAAATAGGGCATCGGTGCAATGGCCGTCCTTTGTACCAGAGACGATGTCAAGTGCCCAGAAGAAGTTTCTTCAGCACCGGTTCAACCGACGGTGCATCGGTGCATACCACCGGTGTAATGACGTCAGCGTCCAGGAGAAGATTCCTTCAGCACCGGTTGAACCGGTGAGGCATCGGTGCAAAGCATCGGTTCAACCGGTGGTCTCTGCGTCAGCCATCAGGAGTCCAACGGCTACTTCGTGTTATGAGTGACCGGATGAACCGACGCTACCCTGCCAAGAGGCATCGGTTCTTCCGGTGGTACGCAGATTTTCAGCTAACCGTTGGAGCAACGGCTACAAGACTTGGTGGCCTATATATACGCCTCACCCCGGCCATTTGAAGATTGCTGGAGTTGCTGGACATCCCACACACACCCAAGAACATCTCCAAGCCATACAAAAGCATCAAGATCATATCCTTAGCCCTTAGCACACTTTGAGAGTGTTGTGTAAAGGATTAGCTCTTAGTGAGTGAGTTTGCAAGGCTTAGAGCCTTTGTGCTGTGGTTCATTAGTGAACCAAAACAAGAGCTTGGTGCGCCGGCACCTTGGAGCGTGGAGCTCGCCGGCAACGTCATCGACCCTCCGACTTGGTGTGGAGCGGCGACGACACCTTTGTGCGGGGGACGTGGAGACCCCCATCCTTTGTGGAGAAGCTCCTTAGTGGAACCCGGGGCCAAGGTGACCGTGATTGTGTTCACGGAAGAGACTTGGTGGCCGAGTAGCAATACTCTTAGTGAGTGCTACAACAACGTGGATGTAGGTGTGCCTTTGTGGCTAACCGAACCACGGGATAAACACCCGCGTCAAGAGTTTGCTATCTCCTATCCCGCTCTTTAAGCTTCCGCATTTCATTCTAGTAATTTGTATGCCTTTACTTTCATAGAATAGTTTCTTGATAGGAAAGGCTATAGGTTGCTAAACTCTTTTGGGATAGGGGTTTTACACTAGAACAACCTAGTTGCACATCTAGATAGCTTGTTTTAGTTTAAGCTTTGTGCAAACTAGTTGGAGCCATAGGTCTAAGTTTTTATTAGTGCCTAATTCACCCCCTCCCCCTCTTAGGCTAGAGCACCCGATCACTTTCAACTCCTATAACAATGCTTACAATTTATTGCCCTCTAAGCTTAAACATTTGACATGATTATTTTTATTTTGTTTTTGTTTTTTGGAATAATGCATAGTATAGGGGAAAGAGAAACCATTCAGTAAGACGCGTGCTGGTCGTCCAACTGCCCAAAGTGGTAGAGACAGCGTTGCCTCCAGCTGTTAACTCACTACTCTTTAATTTACACAGCATCAATCAGAGTGATCGAGATGCTTGTAAAAAACCAAGGCCTGCATGCATCCAGAGCATAGGCAGGGGCCATAAAAAGATGCATGATTCTATTTTCCCCTGGGGATCTCTGGTCGCTATACGACCACCGTGCTCTCGCAGTCTCGCCACACCTGCAGGGGTTGCGCGCCCCCAGATAACACAGCTTAGTGGCGATAAAAAGATGGGGGGGGGGGGGGGGTGGGTGGGGAGGGGCGTTGAGGTGACTCCAAATCAGTCACTGGCTAACGGCCGGACTGGCGCCATCGGACTACCAGAAAGCCAGGCACCTGCATGAAATCATCGCACGGCGTCTGCATGGGGTAAAGCAGCCTGCCCCTTTTGCCCGGGAGATGACATCACCATGTGTAGGCCTTGTCTGCCAAGGTCCTAGTGTTTGGCAACCATGCAAATTAGCTCCCCGGGTGTGAGATCCTGATCATGTTAGGAAACCATGCATGCACATGCAAACCTTTGGCAAAATTAAGATAGTGTCTGGCTGGAGAGCCAGATGAGATAGGATGGAATGGATCCATCCGGGGATGAGATGACTCTAATGTGGTGTTAACATGGTTGGAGAATGGAATGGTTCTATTTTGCATTTGGTTGGAGGGATGAGGGAGAAATGGTGTCATCTGTTAGTTGCCGGTACTGTGGGGTCCACGCGTTAGCCAAATCATCTCACCCTTCTCTTCCGCATGCTGCATCCTCCCCCGCCGTTGTCTGTCATCTGCCGCCACGCCTGCACTACATCCTGCGTCGCCTTGAGCAGCTATGGCCGCGCCACCACAGTTTGTGGGCCTCTGCGGCTGGAGCAAGCGCGGCCATGGACCTGTGCACCTCTCAACGACCGCCGTGGCGCGGGCAGGTGCGGCCGCGGTCCCGGGCCGCCGCGGCTGGAGTAGGCACAGCCTCTACGGATCGAGCGGACACGGCCGCAGCTTCAGTGTTGTCTCTCGCCGCACTGCGGTGGCACCCTCACAGCTCCTGCTTGCTGATTCTTACCGCCGCCACACGGAGCTTCGCCTCATTGGACCCATTATCACCAGCTCCATTTTCAAGTCAAGCCACGGCGGAACCGCTCGCGCATATCATCGTCAAGTCAAACCTCGCCACCTTGCGCCAGTGCTGCTCACTCGCACGCCTGATCTGCCGCTCACCCCTATCTAGGGGTGGTAAAGAGCCCAAAATTTTGAATTAGAAAATTTAAAGGCCAGACCCTAAAAAGACTGGGTTCTAATCTTATATAATTTTGAACTAAAATATTTAAGAGCCTTATTGGGCTCTGAAGAGGCCATTATGGCCATGACCCGTTACCACCCCTACCCCTATCACGGTCTTCTGCTGTCTCTCGAGTTTCGACAGAATGGCTCGATCCTAGTGCTCGTGAACCAAGCAAGGAGCGGGATGGCTCTGTCCAGCTCGCTCCTGAACCAAACACACCCTAATGTGTTTTATCAAATCTTTGTGGTCCGGAGGCATGTGCTTATGATGAGTGCGATGTTAATTTAGTTTTCTTGATGTAGTTATTAATATTTTGTACTGGAATATGATGACTAGAGGGGAGGACAGTATTTGTGCGTAAATGGTATTCCCTATCTTCTCTTATTTATATTTGAAGTTGGTTAACTCAAATTTGCATGCGGAAGGAGTATCAAACAATGTTCTTCCAAAAAAGAATGAAAGCAGCTCAAATCAGTACAACTTAACTGAGTGAGAGAAATGAACAAAATTCTCCATTTCATCTGTCGGGAGAAAGCAGTTGATTGGTCTGCTGAAATATACACTTCTTGTTATGCGAGACCATGACCCTGTTTGGAACATTATTAGCCCAGAGATAATTTTGAGGGCTAATGTTTGGATGCACGAGGGATAATTTAGGGCTAAAAGGTGAGGAATAAGAATTACCCCATGCATCCAAACAGGGTCCATGTATAATTAAGGATTATATGTGTCGATGAAATGTGCTTAGCCTTAGCAGATCCAAAATAAAGATCGACTGAGTAAAGTGATATATGTTGGTTATAAGATTACAGAGAACATAGCATGCCAAATCCTACTTTTTGGTGCACGCAGTAGCTTTTGCTGGAGCATGGTAAAAAGAAGGCAGAGCATGCAGGGGTAAAACTAAAAGGGGAAAAGACTGCACAAGATCCAACAAGTGCATCCGAGTGCGTGGGTTTTGCTTTATGTGGGGGAAAAGCTGGGATCAAAGGGGACATGGAGCATGTCAGGCCACCATGAAATTATGTATCCATGCATGCATGTAAGCTCTACCTATGCCATCTTTTCTTGGTTTTGTGGGGCCCTTGTGCTCTCCACTAACTTAATTCTAGCCTGCTACCACTGCTACTGCCATACTGCACCGATACATGCCTCTACTACTCTTATCACATGATATCACCAATGTTACTACTTACTACAAGTAGTGAGCTAGAGACATGCTGGTATGAGAGCTTGAGGCAAAGAGCCTGTCCTTTTGGACAATGATTTAAGCATCATGGTCCTTCGACAGTGGCAGCTGCCACACCCGAGTGCAAGAGAAAGAGAGCCTTTGGTGAAGCATGCATGAGCATGACTGTATGAATCAGCCAGCTCAGCTCCACAAGACAAGGGTTTTCTCCCATTTACATCTTGGACTGTTCCCTTCACTTTGCTATGCCTAGCAGCTCTCTATCCTTTGCTTTTACACTTTCAAGGAAACCACTGCTCCAAACCCACTACTTTGGGCACATCACAGCGCTACACAGTACAAGTCCCTGTGCGAGTTCATGTAGGGTGGTGTGTTGTCAACATTTGCAGGCTTCACAGTTGCTCAGGTCATTGGAAAAGGGAGAGAGACGCTGACTTTACACTGTCTCAAGCTAGCTTTACATATTTCTTAACCTGAGTGATGAGGGACGACAGAACGCTGGTCATAGGGAATGTACAATCTGTCAGCAGGTATAGCGCATCATCTCTGCCATTGGGCAGTCAGCTCTTATCCCTAAGGCCTCATTTGAAAAGAAGAATGATATATATATAATACATTATCATGATCAAGGTCTTACATCACAAACTATATTAATTAATTATAACCATGGTTGATCTGATATGTGCAGGGATGCCTAGATTCCTTTTTTTCGTCCTCTAAAGTCTAAACTGACTTCGCTGCAAGCCTGCAACGTCCTCCACTCCGATCCCCCCTGAGAACTCGCACCAGTAGCTCAAACTAACAAGCTGACTCCTAAACGCAGCACTTCGGCGCGATGCCTAGACGGTAAGCCCATAATCAATAAGAACATGGTGCATGAAGAAATGTGCTCAATGGCGGACAACCGCACGGCCAACTCGTCATGCTCTGATCCGCTTCCACACAAGCAGTAGTCCTTTGACATGTACACGCAGTACGACCAATAAAGCCATCCGCTGCATCAAAGCTACTTGAAGAGCTTTGCCCGATCCTTCAAGGTTCAGATCTGAGTCAGACTCTATCTTCAACCCGATTGTTGCAACCTAATCCGACTCGTTTCCTTTTCTGACCGAACTTGTAACTCACGGCTATCAGACCATATAAGGTGACCGTAAGAATACCTATAGAAGATGTATCTAATCCCTTGTAAAACCCTAGCATACAAGACTCGGCAATACAACTTAGCAATCGGCATAGGACGAATGATATGTTGGACAAATTGGGCTTGGCCCACTGTTAGACCAATTTAATCAAAGAATTTCAAAGGCCCACAATCTTTGCTAAGTGGAAAAAAAATTAGTACCACATGGTGATTTCACTAATTAATGAGGTAGTCAACTTAAATAGTGAGTTGTGAGACACTCACATAAGAAAAGTTGAGAGGAAGACATGGGAATCCACACGCGCGCACCGCCGCCGCCGAGCTAAGCCACAAGCCACCAAGGCAAAACTCTAGCCGCCAGCCCAACTCCCAACTACACCTGTCCAGGTTCATCCCCCCGACAAGAGGTAATTGGAAACCTACGGAGTGCCGCTTCTGTTGACAACCAAAATTGGTAGCAGACTAGACCAACCGGTCTGATCGGTCTGACCAAGCGGTCTGACTGGTGGGTCTGACCGGTCTGACAGGTCCAAGCAGAATCCGAGTACAACTAGGGATTTTTATAGATTCAGATCTGCAAACAGGATTTCTTGCGGGATAAGTTCACCCCACCCTATAAATATAAAGGGTCACAACCGATAGCCATCCAATCGATCAAAAACACATCAATACATTACTTTTCTTTATGTTTATTGTCTTTACTTTTATCTTCAAACCCTAGCTCTTCCAACCCTTTTCTACTGTTGTTCTTTCATCTCCGCGATGTCTGAAGGCGTTCTAGGTAGCCTGCCGATCATAGAACAACCCCACATGCGCCTGCCCTGACGGGGTCCCTCCCGGGCAAGTATTCGTCGGACTTCGTCATTTTACACAAGCGAACCGGTCTGACCGGTTACTCTGACCGGACTGACCACCCTGAGCATCGGCACTGCATCTGTGCTATCGCTCGTTGCGCGATCTAGCGCGTTCGTGTGTTGGTCCTAAATTTGCGCCAACTCATTTTGGCGACTCCGCTGGGGAAGGAAGATCTTGGTGTTTGAAAACAGATCTAATCTACTCCATCTATTACCATGGTGAAGCTGTCGAATCCTGGTGAGATTGACGTGGATAACATCAGCAGACCGTCTGTTGATGAGTTACCGCCCGAGGATCGTCAAGCTTATGAAGCCTTCATAAACGAATGTGAAGAGGAGAGCAAGAAAAAGAGATCGAAGAAAAGCGCCGGTGGTTTTTGTCTCACTTCTCTAAGAATCGGAAGGGTGATGTCTCTAAGGACAAGGAGGTGGTCATTCTTTCAGATGAGGATGAGCAGGCCAAATCAAATGCCATGTAAGTGCTACAACATCACCTATTACTTTGGAGCAAATTTCTCAATTGGTGGTTAGTGGTCAAGAAAAGATACTTTCTACTGTTCAATATATGATTGATTAATCATGAGGAAAATAGCCTTTGACTGATGATGGTAGTGCTCCTGGTTTTAATGTTGATAGCACTTTTCAGTATAATACCATGCCTCCTAAATCATCGGCAGCATATGCGCATTATTATGACATGCCGATGAATTTTTATAATGGTCAGAAAGACCTAGAGCACTACCAAGCGCATGGAGCGGTCGGACCGGTCACGCCAATCAGTCAGACCAGTCATGGAGGACTGGTTCCAACTGGTCAGACTGGTTCTGGGGCTTTAGTTGCATATCCATATCTTCTTCTGAACCAATTACTAGTATACCTCATGTTTCGGCTGAATTTAGCCAAATGAATAATTCATACGGTGTAGAGCCAAATAATGGGCATATGTAGCGAATGCCGTATACACAACCGAACCATGCACCAGATGTGCCGAATAATTCTAATGCTAATGTGCAAAAGCCAAATGATTCTTATTTTAATCAAATACTTAAGAAATATAAGAAAGATTTGACTATTATGTTTGAAGAAAATTTTGGCATAGAACTTAAGGACAAAACTCTTGTTTGTCAAAAACCTTATCCTAAGAGTTTTGATTCTATTCCATATCCTCAAAATTTTAAGGTGCTAGAATTTATTAAATTCACTGGGGAGGATAGAACTACACGGGGGCATGTTAGTCAGTTTAATGCACAGATGAGAATCTATGGTAGTCTTGATCATTTTAAAATTAGAATGTTCCCTTTGTCATTATCTGGTACTGCTTTTTCATGGTTTTCGGGATTAGCTCCTAATTCTGTGCAAACATGATCTCAATTATAATGCAAATTTTATGAGCATTTTTTACAATGGTGATAATGAATTGAGGCTATGCCATTTAACATCAGTTAAACAAAAGCATGATGAGCTTGTTGATGATTATATTAGAAGATTTAGAGATACAAAAAACCGATGTTATAGCTTGGTTATTTCTAAAAAGGATCTTGCCGAATTAGCTCTTAATGGTTTGAGGTCTCATATTAAAGAAAAATTAGAAGGATATGAGTTCTTAACCATTAATCAAGTGTTGCAAAGGGCTTTGGCTCAAGAAAGCTGAAGTAAAGAGTCTAAGTTTAAATCTAATCGTCTTGGTATGCATATGTTACATGGTGATTTTTCAGACGATGAGAATAGTGAGGTTTATGCTGCTGAATTTGTATGGTCATCTAGCGATAAACCTAGCACTTGTGCTTCTTTAAAGCCGATTCTCAAAAATTGGCACGATGAAGTTAAATACACTTTCGATGTGTCAAAGTGTGATAGAATCTTTGATGACTTAGCAAAGCTTGGAAAGATTAAATTCTCTCATACTATTCCATCGGTAGATGAGTTGAAGCGGCGTGCTTATTCTAAGTTGCATAATACCTTCTCTCATGCTACCAATGATTGCAATGTTCTTTGTAGACAAATTTAATCTGCCATAAATGAAGGGCGATTGGTTATTTCTGGAATGCAAATTGATCAAAATCCTTTCCAATGCATACGCATGTGCTTGAATTGAAAAATCCCAAGGTTTTAATTCGGCCGAATCAACCCGAATCAGCAAAGGGAAAAAATATGATCATTGGAGAAGAGCAGCCTGAGAAGAAGATGCTGCAAAACAAAACCTCTCGAGCTACTTCAACGCTCGGGAGGCGAGACAAGAAGAAGTCCTACAACAAGTCGATCGGTCTGACCGGGTCCAATGGCGGTCTGACCGGTCCGTCTGGTCTGACTGGTATCAAGACTGGTCTGACCGATGCGTCCAGTGAATCTGAGAATTCTTCCAAGAGCAAGAAAAGGACGAGTTTTAAGGATCTCTTGGCCAAATATGAGAAGCAAGGAGCTATTCAGAAGAAGAAGAAGCAGCCAGGTGAAGCCAAGGATTTAAGATCATCATAAAAAATTCAAGAGCAACCGGTTTGTTGTGCACATCAAAATAATTATGTTGCTGCAAATTATGGACTGCTTACTTCCTGGTTTAATCCTTACTTTTATACGCCCTTGGATTATAGTAGGATGCATATGCAATCATATTACATTCAATATCCTTTTATGTATCCAAATCATACTTCACCACAAAGACCGATTGTTGCTAGCAATAATCTGGTCAAAGAAGATTTTGGTTGCAGCAAGGAGGACATGAAGCAAGATTCAAGGTACTTACAGCCGAGGTGGTGTCCTTCAGGCTTATCTCACACTCAAAAGAGGAGGTTGCAATGTTTACATAAGCAAGAAATGATGGAGCAACAAGTGGAGGTCGAGCCAACAAAACCAGTAGCAATGAAGAAAGTTTGGAGACCGAAGCAAATTGTTTCAACATCAACTTGAAGTGAAGCAAGACATGGCCGATAATTTTATCACCCTTAACACAAAAATGGTTGATGTATTATTAATCATCTCCCTTAGACAATTTCGGTCCAGAAGAGTGTTCTTTGGCACACAAGCTTTGCCAAAGAATAGGGGGGCATATGTTGACAATCAAAAATTGGCAGCAGACTAAACCAAGCGGTCTGACCTGTCTGACCAAGCGGTCTGACCGATCGAGGTGATGTAGCTAGTCTGGCACGACCGACTGGTCTGACCGATCCTAGCAGAGTCTGAGTACAACTAGGGATTTTTATAGATTTAGATATGTAAACAGGATTTCTTGCGGGATAAGTCCACCACATCCTATAAATATAAAGGGTCACGACCAATTGAGGCATCCAATCGATCAAAAACACATCAATACATTACTTTTCTTTATGTTTATTGCCTTTACTTTTATATCCAAATCCTAGCTCTTCCAACCCTTTTCTACTGTTCTTATTTCATCTCTGCGACGTCTGAAGGCATTCTAGGTGGCCTGCCGATCCTAGAACAACCCTACGTGCGCCCGACCTGACGGGGTCCCTCCTGGTCAAGTGTTCGTCGGACTTTGCCATTTTACACCGGCAAATTGGTTTGACCGGTTACTCTAACCGGTCTGACTGGTTACTCTGACCGGTCTGACCGCCCTAAGCATCGGCGCTGCATCTGTGTCGTCACTCGTTGCGCGATCTAGCGCGTTTGTGTGTTGGCCCTAAATTTGCGCCAACAGCTTTAGGTTCGACTTCTCCTGTTCCTGCAGTTCCTCTTCGACGAGTGCCACTTCTCCGACCGTCGCTGCCATCGCGCAGACAAGGGGAGGTGCTGCTGCTGGTGGCGGCAATGATGAAAGTGGTTCTGGTCATCTGGTGGATCTCATACCACGAGCACCAGTACTAGTTCCACCCAAGGGTATAAACCAAAACCTCCTCTGCTCAGTCCTACTATCATTGCCATAATTTTTGTTACTTGGTATAGTAGAACTTTTGAGAATGCTTATGCTAAGATGTTCATGTTAGTATTTGTCAAATCGTATTTATGGATTCAAGCATGTTTCAAAATGGCTCAATATTCAACAATCCAAAAACTTGATCGGTCATTTTCAAGTGCTAGCTTTGCTATGTCACTGAAACCGCCACCACTACAAGATGGTGGGGCCAACTATAAGATATGGCATACACGTGCTATGTTGTGGTTCACTGCTATGCACTATGAGCACATGATCAAGGGAAAGCGCACCGAGCCTCCTCTCTCTATCGAGGAACAGATGATGTTCAATGAGGCAGATAACTTGTTCGGGGGGGGGGGGGGCTCTACTCAGTGTCTTAGCAGAGAGAATGCTACATGTTTACATGGATATGCCTACGGGCAAAGACATGTGGGATGCACTTGAGGCCAAGTTCGGGGTTGCTGATGCTGGCACTGAGCTGTACAAAATGGAGCAGCTCTATGACTACAATATGGTCAATGACCGATCTATGGTAGAGCAGGCTCATGAGACACATATGCTGGCAAAGGAACTCTAACATGGAATGTGTACTACCTGACAAGTTTGTGGCCGGCGGTATCATCGCTATGTTGCCACCTACTTGGTTTGGTTTTGCCACTTCTCTAAAGCACAGGAGGTAGGAGTTCAGTGTGACTGACCTCATTGCTACCCTTGGTGTTGAAGAGAATGCAAAGGCAAATGAAACACGTGGCAAGAAAATGCATAATGAGGGAGGTTCTAGCGCCAACCTGGTGCAAAGGAAGAACTCTCATGCAACTCACAAGAAGAAGAAAATCAGGAATGCTATCAAGCCCAAAGCTGAAACCATTAAGAAGAAGAACGAAGAAAAGGGTGCTTGCTTTGTGTGCGGGTCCAATGACCACTGGGCAAAGGAGTGCCCAGATCGCAAGGACAAGCCAAAGAAGAAAGCCAACATGGTTATTAGTGAGCCTGGAGGATCGGGGTATGGTAATTATTTACCTACAGTTCTTTTAGTTTGTCTCTCGCCTAATTGGTGGGTTGATGTGACATCCGACCCAATTTGAATGTGGCCCAGTTGTGGCCCATGAGTGCTGCGTGCATATGTTTAGTACCACCTTGCTAGTTGAGCAAGGGTGGAGCCAACTCATAAGCCTTTGTCCTCCAGCCATAGCACCTTCGGGTTGACCCTTTTACGCGAAAGCAAGGACGAAAGCGTAAGTGAGGTGCTATGTGTAAGTGGGCTCGCCCCTCGGAAGGGCTGGGCTGTGCGGTGTTGGGGGCGGGGTGTTACAGTTGACACAGGAGCTAATATTCATATATGTGCTGACATCTCTTTGTTTTCATCTTACCAGGTCGGTCGAGGTTCCTCCCTGTTGACGCTCACTAACGACTGTTTCCAGGCATCAACTTGATCAGAAAATCATGAGAGTTTGCATTTCTTGCACGCATCTTTATCCAATAAAGTCCCTAAACCACACTTCACCTTCTAGAAAATGCAAGTTGTATTTTTGAGCTAATATGCAGGTTGCAATCTCTCTTTGGCCCGACATAAAATCACAGAAATTATCAGAGCGATGATTCAGGCTCATATGGACCAAGTGTAGCCCAAGAACCCAGTTTAGACAAGCCAAGACAGACCAATACCGACATGGACCAGACAAGGCAGCCTAGGACAGCCCACCAGAGGAGGTTGGGGGCGGTTGGCGCCACTGGCAGGCCGGCCGACCAGCCCGTGGGCCCCACCGCCTTAATCCAAACATGTGGCGACGCCCCATAGGCTGCCAATGGCGGTTTGCTGAGGATTGGCAGCTTCTCACCCGTGGCTCCCTGCTATAAATATAAGGGGAGGGGGCAGACAATGGACACACACACACACACACACACACCACACCTTACTCACCTCTTGCTTAGTCTTTAGGCTTAGTGGAGTTTAGGAGAAGTCTAGGAGTCTTCGAGTCGCCGGATTTACTCGGGAGTTCTGGTATGGGTTCATCTCTAGCTCTCTCTTATAATATTCGGATGTTTGTAATAGAATTAAACTATGGTTAGCGATATCTGCTTGAAGTATGTTCTGAGTTATCGAATATATGCTTCTTGATCTGGTTGCGTTATTGTTCAATGCTTGCATTGCATGATCGACCTGTTCTTGAGATGGTTAACATATCGTGCTTAGTACTCTATCAACTGCTCCAGTATTCGCATGTTTGCTCTAGTGTGATGTCTATCCATCCGGAGGGTGGGGGCTCCGCGCGGGACACTAGAGTATTGCTTACTAGTGTAGACATGGTGTCTAGATTAGCTAAGAGTTACTGGATGTCAACTATACCCACGGTTTGTAGAGGTAGCCGGCAGGTGGTGATAGCCTTGTTCGAGCCATAGTAATCCTCCACGTTCGGTATGGGGGGTAGGAGGTGCATAAAGCTACCGGGGTGTACGGGCTCCTCCCGTTTCTTCGATAGCGATCTCCCTGTTGTGTAGTTTAATCTCTGACGATCTAACCATAAGATGGCATAGATATAGCTAGCCTAGCACAGTTGACTCGAGCTCTAACTTCTGCCTGGATCCCGGCCTAAAGCATCTTTTCTTTTCTTTTATTTATTTATCCAGAGGGTAGTTTGTGTGTGTGTCACACTACCTCCTACCATGTTTTATATCTTACCCCTGTTTATGCATGAGAGTATCCAATCTAGATAAAGTTCATCAACTAGTCTATATCTCTTCACTCACCGTCTTCTCTGTGGAAATATAAATGACACCTCGATATACTCCCGGATAAAATGCTACAACGGTATTCCGTGAGCTTGCGGATTTATTCGTGGTTCATGAAATACTGCCACCCCAAATTGGCGTCTGCGGGCGTCGTCGCTGTTTTCCCGATGGTGACGTTGGTAGGCGCCAACACTCCCTGTTGATGGGAAATGGCACGCATGCTGATGTACTTTGTGCTGGTATGGTCAATCTGAAGTTTACTTCAGGAAAGATCGTGCAACTGAAGAACGTGCAGCATGTCCCCTCGATCAAGAAGAATCTCGTCAGCATGTCTCTACTATGTAGAGATGGTTTTAAGCTTGCTTTTGAGTCCAATAAATTTGTTGTATCCTAGTACGGAACTTTTATTGGTAAGGGTTATGAAAGCGGAGGCTTGTTCCGCTTATCTTTGATGGATTCTTGTGATAAGCTTGTGAACCATATGAGACATGATGATTATGTTTCAGATTCTAGTGCCAGCAGATGATCGGGCTTTTCCTTGCCCCGCACTGACTGCGAAGACATCCAGAACATGATCCGCCTCAAAGAACTAGGCATAGAAATGATTAGACTCTAGTGCATGGTCCAAACTAATATCTTATATATATGCAATGACCTATAATTATATATGCATATCTAATTAGTTGTGATACATTTTATTCTAAGGATGCAACAAAGACAAACGAATGTTCTAAAATGTAAGATTGCATTCCTTGACCTGGTAGCTATTTACGAGTCTAGGCATTACGTGCCAATGTTATGGACGGACGACCATGATGAGCTAAGCATGTATGAAACACGCAAGCAAAAACAAGCAAAGTGAATAATAGAACACGAAGATATCATAAGGAAAGTTGGTGCCTACATATAGCTTCATATGCAACGGTGGCAGGATAGAGATGTCGTATGAGCACCATACTACTTCTAGTAAGTGTAGTCTCAATCATTTGTTATAATATGAACTTTCTTTGAATAAATGCCTAAGAAATCATATATCATATTTTTGCAAAAAACACTAGATTGCTTTTATGCTACAGCCAAAGATTAAAAGAATGCTTGTATTGGACTCCGCTGATTTTGAGCTATCCAAATATGCAAAATTCATATCCATCCTCAACATGGTAGCAAAATTCTTATCCTCTACATGGATATCATACCAAATCTTCCAGATATAAATAACTTCTTATTTCTTTGAAAAAAACAAGGCTTACAAGAACTAAATTTCGAAAGGAGGAATTCATCCCCTAGAGAGAACACAAAAAATGGATATCCGCACAAACTTTCCGTGCCACAAGCAACCTGCAAGTTCCATGTACTGTGGGTACTAAATGTGTGAGAACATGAGGGAGCTCGGGAGTGTTGGGGATCGCCCCCTCGCGAAGGTGGCGAGACCCGAAGGTATTGCGAAGGTGTCGCGAAGTTTCGCGAAGGCTACCGTACCTGCTAACAAACAGAGCTCTTCTTTCCTGTCTTTTGTAAAGAAACAGGGCACTCGAGCACCAGAGACACCGAAGGTTGGTGTAGCTGATCAAGATCGTATTCCTGAGGGTGATGATGAGAACCTTCGGGTGCGGCAGGCAGCCTAAAAGCAGAAAGCAATCAAGGCGGAACTCCACAAGGTGCGCCGAAGGTTCCCGCCGAAGATTGCCAAGTAATATGAAGCATGTGATTCGGGTAGGAGTATACAAGTCGAACTGTCTTACCCGGGGAAAATACTAAACACCCATACTGTAATCTCATGACCTCCGGGAAAACTAGAGGGGGCATTCTGGGAATGATGTAATATGGTTGGGGGTATAAATGGCCCCCTACCCAAACATTGTACATGGGGGGGGGCATTCTAGGAATTGTAGTGCAATTACGATTGTGCTAATTGTTCCTTTGTGTTTTACATTGTTCTGTATCCTCATTTTCCTTTCTCAGTCTGGTGATCGCGCCCAAGATCCCAACAGACGCGCCCACCCGTGTTCTTAGCTCGAAAATCACCCCACGATGGCCCCACCAAAGAGGAAAACCACCAACCCGAGCACTCCAGACACTGAAGGTACCAACCTTCTTGATGTCCTGATTGGACAATCCCCGCCAACCGAACCAACCCCCGCACAACTGGCTGAGCAGGAGAAGCGCGCACAAGCACAATGCGCTCTCCAAGCAAAAAAAGCTGCGGCAGCAAACAAGAAGACAACAGCCGCATCAGAGGCAGAAAAGGAGGCAGCAGCGGCAGCAACAGCCGAAGCTGAAACACAGAACAACCCTCTCCCGGCGCAAAAACAACCAACCTGAGCAAATCTTGCACGATGAACTCAACCTTGAGCTTGAAGCATTAGAAATGAGAAAGCTCATCTGGCCAATCAACTTGCAACCAAAAAGAGAGCAGCTGAGCAGGCCCAAAAATTAGCTGAAGCCAAATGCAGAGTTGCAGAAATGCGAGCTGAAATCCAAAAACTGCAGGAAGAAGTTGGGCAAGCACAAGAATCACAGAACCCCAACGCAGCAGCTAGAACATCCCGACACCCCGAAGGTCAAGACCTTCGACAGGAAAATCACATTCATCAAGATCACCACTTCCAACCTAACCCCCCATTCGACCCAACATCACTGCTGTCAATCGCCTTGCAGCGAACCCCTGGCCATATGGCTACAAACCAATCCAACTGCCAGAATACGACGGATGAGTCGATCCCACACAATTTCTAATAACATATGAAGCTACAATTGCCTCAGCTGGTGGAGATGATCCCATAATGGCAAAGTCCTTCGTCATGGCGTCCGAAGGCCCGGTTGCAAACTGGTACTCATATATCCAGCCACTTTCAATTCAAAGCTGGGTACAACTGAAAGAAAAACTCAAGTAGGACTTTCAAGTCTTCAAAAGGATGGCCATTACCTCTCTGCAGCAATTTAGCTGCATACAAATGGACAGAGAACCACTGCCCAAATACCTCTGGAGGTTTGTGCAGAAAAAAGCACAGACACCAAACTTCTCCGAAAAAAGATGCCATTGAAAAATTCTTTGAAGGGCTCTTACCTAGTCAACTGTCATCCCACCTTGACAGAGAGCCACCAAGAAGCCTATCAGAATTATACGCGGAGGTAGAGAAGTATGCAAAGTCTAATGCAGACCACAAACAGCGAGTGGAGCAAAGAAAGCTGATGAGGCAACAGCAGAGCTGGCAGCAAAACAACCAAGCCAACACAAATCAACAATATACATATTTCCCGTGGAACCTTCGCAAGACCCAGATCAGCAAGAAGAGCTTGATCAATACATGATCCCACAATCCACACAACCCCCGAAGGAGCAAGATAATAACAACTCCAAAGAGCACAACCAAAGAAGCAGGTCCAACAGGGGCTGCAGAAATGGGAGAGGCTGTCAAACCTGGGAATAGTACATGGTCATGCCCTACCTCTTTTGTATCTACCTGAATAGGAGTAGAACTAGCCGACGGTCTCGGGAACTAGCCGAACCTCTTGGACTAGAATCCTAACAGAACTCGACTAGAACTTCCATGTAACCTTGTTCCCCCAGATCATATAAGGGCGAGCAGGGACCCCTATAGAACATCGAACAATACCTGAGGGAATACAAACCACCACACAGGACGTAGGGTATTACGCTCCGGCGGCCTGAACCTGTCTAAATCCTTGTGTTCCTTGCACCATAGCGTTCTGATCTCGGCGAGTCACTACTCATAACCACTCTCCTTGGGGTACCCCTCGGAGAACCCGACGGTAAAACACCGATAGCTCGCGCCCACCATGGGGCCTCTCGCCAATGACCGTCGGAAGAACTCCATGGCCTCTCTTGATGATAATCCGGTGCTCGAAAAAGGCACCTCCCTTCGCATCGGCTCCTGGATCTTTGTCAACGACGGATTAGGTGGTTTTGAAAGCTGTTCAATCGATCAAGATCCCCCCAGAAGTTTCAGAAGCTGCAAAACGCCGCGAATTCGATGAATTCATCGATCAACTCGAAGAATTCAGATTTTCGAACCTCAACAACAAAGCCCGGATTCAACCCGAATTCGACGCAATCAAAGCCAAAACACTCTCCGAATTGGAAGAGGATTTGGAAAAACTGCTGGAAAATTCCAAGCAAGAAACTTCCACGAACGGAAAGACCATACTTCCCAATTGCATCCACGTCGCAGAACCAAGTCTTCGGAAGAAAAAGTCAAAGACTAGCTTCAAGAAAATTGCTCGCAAAAAGAAGCAGTCGAAAAACACTTTTTCAAACATTGATGATATTGATGAAAAGATCGAGCACTGCCTCCTGAAAGCTGAAGACACTTTCAACATCAACACTTCTCTCGAAGAATTCTCCAACCAATGGACTTTCAACTCTGCAGAGCTGGAACAAGATCAAGCTTTCGTCAAATATCTCGAAGAATTGGACGAAACAATCTCTGAAGACGAACTAGCTGAATGGTCACACGACATTGACTTGTGAATGAAAGGATTAACTAATCCCGACAAGCTTGAAGCTCTCTGGGAGCAGTCCAAAGCAAAGAAGCTATGGGACGACTCGCACAGGTCATTGGACAAACATTTATCACAACACCACCCTGCAGAAGACTATGTGTCAATCGAAGACTACATGAGTAGCTAGTGTAATGTTGTTTAAATCCCAAATTCCCCTACCCCGCAAGAAGATCACCGCATGCTACAGACATGTTCTTCAGAAAAATGTGACAATTTGGACAAATACAACAAATTCATAAATGAACTATCAGTTCGAATCGAAGGCGGATGGCCACCAGCGGACCATATCCCACACGACGAAGACCTTCTACGACAGACTCTCAGACTCTCTCCCTGAGTCAAGTGAGACAAGGAAACATACCCGGTTTCGGTTCAAGACATTAAAAGAAACCGACTTGTGCCACAACCCGATTCGGACAAGAGGACCGAACCGGACAAGAAATCGAATTTTACAGTCAAAGGAGAACTGCGGTCCTCAAATCAAAAAGAGAAGCAGCAACTCTCAGAAGACGAAGAACTACCGTTCCAGCAAGGTCTCCCGCTCAAGGAAGACAATATCAATTTGAAAATTCGTAGCCATAATCGCGAAATTTTCATGACCTTTCTTTCGGATCCCACAAACCGAAAAAGTGACTCTACAGCACTGGAAGACTTGGACTACAATGAATTCCTCTCTGATCTGGAGATAACTGGAGCAGCAGCAGCTAGCCACGAAAATCATCCATCGGGAATCACAGTCACCATCCATCTAGACAACAACCTTAAGATGATTCTCAAAACAGAGCATCATGAACAACTTGGTGACTCATTCGACTACTCCAACAGTGACTTACACAATGTTATCAACATTGGCCGCAACGCAAAAACAGTCATCATCGACAAAAGGGAAGATCATGAGGAAATCGAAGCCTACAGCCCAACATCTAATTACCGAATACCTGATATCTACAGGTACAACCCACGAAAACGACGTCACGACAAGGCAGCACTTCCTTCTCAACCAAAGCAGTCGACGATTGATTCTACACACCAGAAAATCCATTCAAAAATGCTTCCTGCATCCCAAAGGAAAGCATTCGAGTTTCCAATGCAGCACTCTTCGCAAAGCACTCGGAGCACCTCCAACTTCTGCCAACAAAGACAACAAAAAAGAGAGCCAACACAAGCAAAATCCTTTCCAATAAGGAATTAAGCATGCTAGTTACTCAAACGAGTCATCTATTGGGCTTACCCCCGGTCTTACACCCAATAAAGACTAGAATGGGTTCACCCGAGCTCTGACTCAACCCCAAAATTACTCGCATTGGCAATCGAGTCATCAATTGGGCTTACCCCCTGTCTTACACCCAATAAAGGCTAGGATGGGTTCGCCCGAGCTCTGACTCAGTTCACCACTCGTGTTGACAAAAGGCAAATACTAAAATGAGTCATCTATTGGGCTTACTCCCAGTCTTACACCCAATAAAGGCTAGGATGGTTTCGCCTGAGGTCTGACTCGAGTCATCTATTGGGCTTACCCCTGGTCTTACACCCAATAAAGGCTAGGATGGGTTCGCTCGAGCTCTGACTCAGTCCACCACTCGTGTTGGCAGAAGAAAAATATTCAAGTTGATCCCCGGTCTTACACCCAATAAAGGCCAAGATGGATTCACTCGAGTAAAAATTCCAATATAAAGAAATCGAGTGCTTCAAAATTGGATGAAAGAGAAGACTTCGTCGCCAGAGACATGAGCTCCCTCTTCTTAAGGGGTTATTTCTTCAAGAGTCGTCACTCCATCTGTTACTTCGAATTCCAACCTTTCTTTGTTTATTCAAAGTAAAAGGCACGGTGAATCGAGTAACTAGGGCTAAGGGACACGAGGCTAATGGCCCTAGAGACAAGTTCTCTACATTCCCTCGTCCATGAGACGATGAATATTTCGACTACTTCGGTACTCGACCTTCGGAGGGACATGCTCCCCATATCCCAAGAGGATTATCTCGTCCACGAGGCGACAAATTTTCGACTACTAGGTACTCGATCTTTGGATGGGACAAGATCCCTATTTCCCAAGAGGAACTCTTCATCCACGAGGCGACAAATTATCGACAAATTCGGTACCCGATCATCGGATGGGACAAGCTACCTATCTCCTAAAAAGATTTTCTCTTCCATAAAGATGACGACTAATTCGACTACTTCGGTACTCGGCCTTCGGACAGGACAAGTTCCCAATCTCCCAAGAGGACTTTCTCATATAAGAGACAACAACCAGTCGACCACTACAGTATTCGACCCAAGCCGAGACAAGATCTCTACTTCACAAGAAGAATTATTCATCCATGAGATGACAACCCGTCGACTACTACAGTACTCGACCTATAAAGAGATAAGAGCTCTATTTTCCAAGAAGGAATTACAGAGACCAATCGACTACCACGGTACTCGAACAATCTTTCCATTTCCTAAGGAAGGAACCACTCCTCTATAGAATGATAAGCAGGTCGACTACTACAGTACACAAAACCCAAGACAGCCAATGACAAAGCTTCATGAAAAGGCATCCAGTCGATCGGCCGTCAACTCAAAAGAAAGTACTATACATCAAAATGTTGAAAGTACTGCAGTGGACACACATCCACACGAAAGCCAAGTGAATATTACAATCAATTGTTCAAGCCTCTAGCGCCAGCTCCAAGCCACTAATAACCCTATCAGTAATGGGTTTCATCTCCGTGACATACTCAGAGAATCTCTCCTCTGAGCAGCCAACGTCCACCCATCACCAATAAGGGACAAGTTCGCAGAAGGAAGAAAGGATTTGACTAATCCTAAGGCATGGGCCAAGTACTCCCTAGAGGTGTCGGAGAAAAAGCTACTAAGTCGCTGGGGGCTTCACGAAGACGCTCCAGCAGACTCATCTCGCCAGCTTCCTCATCCTCGACCACCCCGATGACTACTTGAGCCGCCGCCTCAAGATCAGCTAGCTGCTGAGCCTTCTGATCACGATCAGTCACCAAGTCTCTGATCTACTTCATATCGCTGATCATTTGCTTGTCAGCGTCGGCTTTGATCTTGGTCAGCTTCTCCACAGCATCTGCATGACAATACATAATATTTTTAAGATCAGTCACCAGTTCATCCCTTTTCAAAAATAAGCTTTTAAGCTCTGCCAAAGCATGCAAAACATGAGCACAAAAGAAAACTACTCGAAGGACAAGCACCAAAGAAGGAAAAGAATACCTTTCTTCTCCTTGGTAGCAGCCTTGGCCTTCTCCTGCAGCTTGGAGGCCTTATCCTTAAGAGCAGAATTATCCTGCTCCAAAGCTTCGACTCGAGCCTCCAGAAGACTGACCTTCCGCGACTACTCCTGAGAAGACCGCTCAAGAGCAGCCATATTCTCAAGTTGCCGTGCCTGGTCAGCAGAAAACTGGAGACCCTCTCCAGCTCGCCGAAGGAACTCGGCCTGCTCAGCGACTTGCTTAGCCAAAATCTGTCAACAGAACACAGTCAAGGCATGGTACTCGACAACACAACAAAAAGCACTCGAGTGCAAAAGACACTTACAACAAGAGAAGAATGACAGCCCAGAATCTCCTGGGCAACAGTAGTCGACGACTCGACTGACTTCTCCACTTCCTGCTACGGCACCTCTCACAGGACCAGATCAACATTAGCAGCAGCTGAAGGACTGTTCGGCCGATCCTCGCTCTGCTTGTATGAAAAGCACAAAAGACATCAGCAAAAGCTCGATGACAAAGCCAGTCGATCACATCAAGCCACTCACCAGTGCCAGCGGCAGGAGACTCCTTGCTCGCCTCCCCGATGGACAGATCCTCCACCGCGCCAGCAGTGGAATCTGTCAACTGACCGCCCTCCTTCGGTGGACTAGGAGGCAATTGGGCAATACTATTAAGGGAACCAAAAATCCCCTTCTCCAACTCATCAACCCCAAGAGCGTCTGGATGGCTGCCAAAAGGAAGAAGTACTCAACACTTCAATCACAAACTCAAAGAAAGAAGAGGCAAGCAGTCGATCAATAGTCAGACTTACTGAGAGGAGTGCTTCAGCATGAATTTCTTCGGCTTAGTAAACTTCGGGACCATACTCAGCCCCGAAGCGCTATGCCCCTTAGCAGAGCCACTCCTGCCGGATTCAGCCGGCGCAGCGGGAGTGTGACGACTGGGCTCTCAACAGAGCTCAACGCCTGCCTCTTGGAAGGGGAAGGAGGCCTAAGAAAAGGAAAGGCCATAAAAAACGAACGCAATACTTTAGAAAAGCAACAGTTCAAACTCACCTATCAATGCTACCAGCGGAAGCAGCTCTCCGCTTCCGGGTCTTCCTCGAATCGACGGCCGGCTCATTCGCCGCCCGGTCCTAGACATCCGACTGGCCGACAGACCTGGAAACAAGATACAACAGTGATCAATCGATGATCAAACAGTCAAATCGAAGCAAAATGCAAGACAAAAAGAAGTCAGTGCCACACTTGAGTTAGTGTGCGCCAATGGCACATCCTCGGGTAGCGGAGGACTACTCTGACAGTTTTCGGGATTAATCTGCACGAAAGATACCGGATCAACTCGACTACTCAACAAAATGTACTCGAACTACACTTCAGTCGACTATTCAAAATAGTACCTCCCGAGGACGCCTGCCAGCACTAAAAGTTCCAGCAACATTGGCCATTCCAGCCACATTCTTCAACAACTGCGTCACTCGATCCTTCAGATCATCTTCAGTAATCTTGGATCGAGTAAAACGGGAAGGATCCGTCTCTCCCGTATACTGAAAACCCAAATGGACACGCCGCTGCAGCGGTTGGATCCTCTGCATTGACCAATGCGCAATCACAAAAGCACCACAAATCCGGTGGTCCACCTTAACTTTCTCGATCTCCCTAAGGAGAAAGTTAACTTGATCCCCCCGCTTCTCCTGGAATTCCAACTCGGCTTCTTCACGGGGGGGGGGGGGGGCAGGAGTACGAAGAGGAACAGAAGAAAAAAGGTTTCTAACATAGAACCACATCTCTTTCCAGTCGATGACCTTGTCACTCAACTCATAAGAGATATATTGGGATTTCTTCCCCTGATGAAATTGCAACCCAGCTCCCCTAACTACATCTACCTTAGAATCACTGGGGTGGGGTTTCAGATGGAAGAAATACTGAAACAAATCAAAGTGGGGCTCGATCCCCAAGAAAGCTTCACACAGGTGGACAAAAATCGAGATGTGGAGAATGGAGTTAGGGGTCAAATGATGCACCTGAACCCCCCAATGGAAAAGGAGGCCCCGGAAGAAATCGGAAATTGGAAAACCAAGGCCCCGAAGTATATAAGGAAGGAAAACAACAGATTTGTTTTCCTCCTGATGAGGGAAAGACTCCCCCTCGGATTCACGCCAATGGGTCACGCTCCGAGGTTGAAGAAGATGACTCTCTACCAGATTCAGAAGATGGGAGTCGGTAAACTTACTCGACTTCCACTCCTGGACCTCCGCCCCGTCCCCGGCAGCACTGCTCGCCTTCCCCTTCGCAGCGGATTTCTTCGGTGCCATGGGAACAAAGAAAAACAGATTCCCTCTTGCTTCACGCTCGGGGGCTAGCGGTGGCTAGTTTCTCGTGGCACTTGGAGGTGAGAGCAGATGAGTTTTATGGTGGCGGCGGAGGAGGTTAAGGAAACGTACTAAACCTAGATCAACTCAAATAGTTAAATAAGCACACCCCGTAGCAGTACGGTAAATAACAAAAAGTTCAAAGGTCACGCGCCAGTTCCAGAATTATTTCAGCCACCAAATCCCAAATTTCTCCACAAGAAAAAGCAGAACTAGCGTAAAAACAGAGATTTCCATTCAGGGATTACATTCCCATACAAGAAAATACACAGATCTCAATGGTTTCAACACTCGAAACCACTCGATCTCAACTAGAAAAAGGACAACCCAAGGGCTGATACAAAGGTACAAAGTTCGTTACTCCCAAAGGGGGAGTAACCCAAATACATTCAGAGAGGAAAAAGGCTTGTTGTAAGAAGATATGGATGGTTCAGAACATCGCAAATCCTCTTCTTGCATCTGCTCTTCTCCATGATATGTTTTGCAACAAAAACAATGCCATCTCTCCAGAAGCCATCGAGGTGGAAACAACCAAAGTTCCCACCCGAAAAGGCTTCTGACACGGCTTCCACCAGCTCCCTATCAAGACAACCAGGATGGCTGTGATGTGAGAAGCAAAGGTGGCGGCCTGAGAGATAACAAGTGTTTGTGCTGCTCGCAAACACTCTTCTAGCATCTTCAAGAAAGAATCGAGTACTCTCATCAGGAGGTCGAGTACTCTCCAACGAAGAACTCTACTTGGAACCCATGCCTACATCTGCAAGAATGAAGACCCAAGCGCAGCAGACCCTGCTTAAATAGAGGAATTAGCAAAGTCGCAGCTTAGCCCATGACATCCAAGGGCAGGGAGGCTCACGGGCGAAATAGAAAAGATTCTATAGCAGTACTCGCCACGTGAACCCACGGGCAAATAGTACACCACACTGTCACCTTTTTAGAAGATTCACTGCAGCCCTGATGACTTCAGAAAGATCACAAGAGGACGAAACATGATTCTCCTGGACCCTTAACCCCAAATCAAAGATTTGAATTCAAGGCTCGGGGGCTGCGGAGTACGTGTCATAAAAGGCAACTTTTTTTGAAAATACCTCAAAACTCCTAGAAAGAATGAGTTAATCCCCAGTCCGATTTGCCAAATCAAACTAAGTCTCGGGGGAACTCCATATGTAGTGCGAGTACATCGCGCACCATACACCAAGACAAACTCAGGGCTTGAGCACCTCATAGCCTCGATGCAGCCGAAGAAGCACTCGGAAGACTGTTCGAAGCACCCGACAGACTCCTAGGATGGTCAGACTACTGCAGAAGCAATCAAAGCGCTCGATACCTAAACAGACGAAATCCGGAAGTTCTCAAAGCACTCGATGAACGTCTTCAAGAAGTGCCCGACGCCTGCGGGACTCGACTACGAAGAGCTCGGGGGCTTTTCTGACCTGGGCAGTAGGACTGCTCATCAGGATAGAATATTCTAGAGTAGGGAATAGTACATGGCCATGCCCTACCTCTTTTATATCTACCCGAATAGGGGTAGAACTAGTCGACGGTCTCGGGAACTAGCCGAACCTCTCGGACTAGAATTCTAACAGAACTCGACTAGGACTTCCATGTAATCCTGTTCACCCAGATTATATAAGGGCGAGTAGGGACCCCTCCAGAACATCGAACAATACCTGAGGGAATACAAACCACCATACAGGACGTAGGGTATTACGCTCCGGCAGCCTGAACCTGTCTAAATCCTTGTGTTCCTTGTACCATCGCGTTCTGATCTCGGCGAGTTCCTACTCATAACCACTCTCCTCGGGATACCCCTCGGAGAACCTTACGGTAAAACACCGACAGCTGATGACTCAAAGAACGAGTCGAAATCATAAAGACCTTCGGCCAAAAACAAAAGTGTATATTATACACTACCAAAAGCCAAGGGGCTGACGACTCAAAGAACGAGTCGAAGCCATAAGACCTTCGGCCAAAAACAAAAGTGTATATTATACCCTACCAAAAGCCAAGGGGCTGACGACTCAAAGAACGAGTCGAAGCCACAAAACCTTCGGCCAAAAACAAAAGTGTATATTATACACTACCAAAAGCCAAGGGGCTAACGACTCAAAGAACGAGTCGAAGCCATAAGACCTTTGGCCAAAAACAAAAGTGTATATTATACACTACCAAAAGCCAAGGGGCTGACGACTCAAAGAATGAGTCGAAGCCACAAAATCTTCGGCCAAAAACAAAAGTGTACATTATACACTAACAGAAGCCAAGGGGCTGACGACTCAAAGAACGAGTCGAAGCCACAAAACCTTGGCCAAAAACTAAAGTGTACATTACACACTAACAAAAACGCCAAGGGGCTTACGATTCAAAGAACGAATTGAAGCCAAAGAACCTTAGGCTATAAGTAAGTGCAAATCTTACACTAAAAATGCCAAGGGGCTGACAACTCAAATAATGAGTCAAAGCCAAAGAACCTTCGGCTAAAAATAAATGTATACCTCATAACAAGCCCACCATCAGATCAAACCTGCAAGGGAGATGGGAGACGCTTTCGAAAAATTTGCAGATTTCATCCGAGGAACTAATTTCCAGAGAAACAAGTGCTTGGGAGGGGGGAGACGCTTTTATAATAAAATCTCTTGCTCCTCTGAAAACTCCCAAACTGCCACCTCGAAGGATGGAACAGATCTTAAACAAAGCCATCTCGAAGGATGGAACAGATCTTAAATAAAGCCATCTCGAAGGATGGAACAGATCTTAAACAAAGCCGTCTCGAAGGATGGAACAGATCTTAATCAAAACCATCTCGATGGATGGAACAAACAAGCCTTCATAAAAGATTTCACAGGCAAGGTCATCCTACTCACAGTAACCCCTCCGCTGTGGATACGCAACGGACGGACATCAAGAGCAGGTTTGGCAAGCACGATTGCCTAAACAAAGAGTAGCAAAAAGGTACTGTACAAACTGGCATCCATCCTATTCCACAAAAATCCCCCCTCCCCCGCACAAAGTTGTTGCGATTCTAAACCTGAGGAGCATCATCCTCGGCACCAGTCTCCCGGCTACTGCCAGATCCCCCGGCAATATCCTCCGGGCGAGCACCTTCATCGATAACATCTTTACCAGCTTCGCAGGCCCGCTTCGCCTGAAAAGAAAGAAAGGCAAAAGTCAGGGACTCGTCCACAATCTTGAAGGCAATATCACAAAGAGAAGTAAAGCAAACCTCTTCTAGCCTTCGCTGCACAACATCTTGGACAACCTCTCGACTCGAAACTTTCCAGAATTTGTGAAGGAAGGATTGTTTAACAGTCTGCACCTTCGCAATGTCATGTTCAAGTTCTGAATACTCGGGGAAGGCATAATCCCGGGAAGTAATCTTCTCAACTCCGGACAACCCTCACGAGCAAGAATAGCCATGACACTCTCGCAAGCCACAACTGCAGTGCTGTCCGAAACATTGGTCAAAATCTGTCCGAGGTATTCGAACTCACCGAGCAACCAGTCCAGCAACCCTGATGCACCATCTTCGGCTTCCTCTGGGAAAGGCGAAGGCTCGGCCCCAAAAGAAGCCAACGCCCTGCGATACTCCTCCCGTATGGCTGTGCTTTTGTCCAAAATATCCTATTTCGCGAATCCCATACAGCACGGTCCTCTTCCGCCTCCTTTTCCAACTTCGAGATAACATCATTCTACTTCTCGACGTCAGCCTTAAGTTGACGAACCTCTGTTTTGAGGTTGGTCATCTTCCTATCATCTTGCTCAATGGTGTTCCGAAGATTCTCAAGAACGCCTTCGACAAGGTCCATCTTCTCCTGCATTTTCTTGATGGTTTCTCACTGCTCGGCAACCTTCGCTTTCATATGCTCATTTTCGGACTTCAAAGAAACCCGAAGGTTCCCCAAAGCCTCGTTCTCCTTCCTCAATGCCTTGATTTCCTCGGACATCCGAAGGATGTCAGTAGAACATGCCAGGCGCGTGTGCTCATCCTTCTTTGCGCCGCCTACTATCGCGCGGCTAGCAAGCAAAGCCTGATACAGAAACCATGTTATCAGCCAGCTTCAAGGCAAACAGACATAAACAACTTTAAACTCTACACACCTTCAAACACAGCGAAGCTGTGATTCTCCCAAGATCTTCGTTGCCATACACTCCCAGGCTCCTCACAAAACCTAAAACAAACAGAGACCATCACCTCACCAGTATAAAAATCCAATTTGCAAAGAAAGCAAGCAGCCAAGCATCATACCTTCAGAATCAAAGCTTACAACATTTTCGGGGAGGGCAGGACGTGAACTCATCGATGCCCTAGAGGAAGTCCCGGCGCTCAAGGAGTCCAACCCCATCAAAGCTTCAAGTTCTTGAACCATACATTCAACATCTACTTCAATGGCGTACCGAAGATAGGGGTCAATGTCGGGCCCCTGAAAGTCAAGATGTCTAGAAATTAAAGGAGTACCTAGTTCCCAGAACTTGTCCCTAGCTTCAGTGGTAGGGTCGACGCTCCCCTCGGCCATCCTTGGGGAACCTTCGTTGCCATCACGGGCAGAGGACTCCCCCTGACTCTTCGCAGCAGCATCCTCACCAGCACCTTCGACACTAGTGAGAGGAACTTCCTCTTCACGAGTGACAACATCTTTCTGATTTGCATCTTCCTCCCCAAGAATTTGCACTTCAGTCTCTCCGCCTCTCACAGAGGTCTCTTCCTCTTCTTCCAAAATAACCTTCGGGGGAGGTTCCGGCATTTCTTCCTCTTCCTCCTCCTCATCCAACAGATTGACTGTTCGAAGAGGAGCCCTCGACCTTCCTGAACCTTCATCAAAATGGAGCCCACGCAATTCGGCTCTGCATAAAAGGAACCAAATTGGTCAAGATAACTCTCCCTGCAACGCGAATGCCATGGAACATCACTTTCCGTTGCACGAAGCTCCCTCATAAAAGCTTCGCTACCCATGTCCTCCTCAGCAATTCGAAAGAACCGACTGCTTGAGCAAATACCTTTAGACCTTCGCTCAGAAGACTTGGAGCTAGGCACTCGCGGAGGCCTATCGCCATGCCTCTTCGTGGACTCCGAAGGACGCAAAACCTTTGGAACCCCCATTTTCATGGCGCACGAATCCTTAGATTCCGCACCAGACTTCTTGGCCTTCTTGACGGCTGGCTCCTCGACCGACTTCGCGGAAGATGCGAAAGCACTTGTGCCCCTCTTCTTCTCATGAGGAGCTTCGCGGGGCTGTACGCAACTTTCATCCTTGCGAAGCTACGATTCACCCTAATTTGCTCTAAGCACATGACCGAACAAGAGTCACGCTCCTTCGAAAGATAAGGTCCAGCAAGCACAACTGCCTCTTGTTCAACTTCCTCGACGATCATGTCGTCAGAAACCCCATCCGGTTTTGTCAAACTAAAATCAGGGAACAGAAGCTCTTCCTTCACTCCAGCAACCCGGACCTTCGTGAAAGACTCCGGCAGCCATCCTGTGGTCAGAGGCCAGACCTTCGTGGCCAAGTATTCCTCAATTAGATCGCGACCGCTTATGATGCGCGCCGCAGAAATAAATGTAGAATAGTACTCCTTGTAACCAAGCGCAGGCCTATAGAAATCCGCCTTGGTTATGTGCTTGAACTCCTCAATCTTCGCAGCAAGAAGATAGGAAACTTCTCCCGAAGAATCATACCCTGGGAAACCTATCTTCGCATAGAACCAATGCTGCACCCAATCATCCTCCCACTCGTTCTTTTTACAGTAAGACAGTTCCACCCTCTCAATTTCCTGTGTCTTGTTTGCCCTTCTCGGGTGACACAAGCAACACCCACTCTGAGCAGAATACACCTGCGGCTCCTCATTAAAAGAAACCTTCTGTGTCTGTGGATGCATCTCATAAAGCCTACAGAAAGCATCCACGTTCACTGGCCCCTCGAAGGTCTTAACTGCCTAGAAGAACTTCGATAATTGCACGATTGCATTGGGGGTCAAATGATGAATCCGAAGACCAAAGCAAGCCAAGATCTTTGAAAAAGCAGGATCAAGCGGGAATCACAATCCAGCAACAAAGATGTCTCGAAACACTACACATTCCCCTTCCCGAGGGTCTGGGGTCACCTCATCTTCAGGAGCTCGGCAAATACCAGGGCCAAAAAAATATCCCTTCCGCTCATAGCTCTCGACCAAATCTTTAGTCGCCCAAGACTGACCAAAAAATCAAGGAAGGAGGAGGCTTCTCCCGACTACCCATTAGTTCCGAAGGATCGGCGTCCACGTTCGATAAATCTTCCTCCCCCTCGGACAGCGACCTCCTCTCTTCCTCCGAAGGTTCAATGTCCTCGGATCCCACAGCCCTGGCAGTAAGCTTCAACCGGGCCATCCCTAAACAAACCAAGCGTTCGGAGTCACGTCAGTTAAAAAAACTTACAAAGAGTTAGCAGAACACCCCACAAACTTCCTCTCCAATTTACTTCAGCACCTCGAAGGATGGGGCAAAGCAAAAACTGGTCGCTTTCACGACTTGAAGGATGGGGCGAATCGAAAAGCACCGCGTGTCGAAAAAGACAAGCTGGCGGAGGTTTGCGAAAGTTGTGAGCGTGAAAGCAACCCCCCCTTCGCCCCCTTTTATAGGAGGGTAACTTCGCACTGTTCACCCAACAGTAAAATCGAGGAGAAGTTAGAACGACGACAAACCGGATCGTGACGCGAGTCGTCGAACACCTTCGGTTCACGCCCACCTCCGACCTTCAAGGAGACGCTTTCACATGAATGTGTTTTCCCGATCTTCTTTCTTCGAAGGTTCGGCCGATCGGAGTCAGCCCTCGCCCACGAGGGGCTACTGTTGGGGATCGCCCCCTCGCGAAGGTGGCGAGACCCGAAGGTGTTGCGAAGGTGTTGCGAAGGCTACCGTACCTGCTAACAAAAAGAGATGTTCTTTCCTGTCTTTTGTAAAGAAACAGGGACACTCGAGCACCAGAGACACCGAAGGTTGGTGTAGCTGATCAAGATCGTATTCCCGAGGGTGATGATGAGAACCTTCGGATGCGGCAGGCAGCCTAAAAGCGGAAAGCAATCAAGGCGGAGCTCCACAAGGTGCGCCGAAGGTTCCCATCGAAAATTGCCAAGCAACATGAAGCATGTGATTCGGGTAGGAGTGTACAAGTCGAACTGTCTTACCCGGGAAATTACCAAACACCCCTACTGTAATCTCTTGACCTCCGGGAAAACCGGAGGGGCATTCTGGGAATGCTGTAATAAGGTTGGGGGTATAAATAGCCCCCTACCCAAACATTGTAGGGGGGGGGGGACATTCTAGGAATTGTAGTGCAATTACGATTGTGCTAATTGTTCCTTTGTGTTATACATTGTTCTGTATCCTCGTTTTCCTTTCTCTGTCTGGTGATCATGCCCAAGATCCCAACAGGGAGATACATAACTGATCCTGAATGTGTAAGGGTCTAATCTTTGCTAGGGATAGATCCATAAGTGCATATTATTACTGCGTGCATCTAACACTTAGCTGAACTTTTGCATGGATTTTTTTATTGGAGGATCAACCGAGAACCCATGATGGTCCACTCCATGAGCAACTTCTCAATGTAGTCGACAATTTATGTCATTTCATTTTGCTTGAAGTGGTCCATATAAATGGATATTTTGTTCACCCTGAACATGAATTGGCAATTGAAAAAAATATGAAGGCTTCCGTAAGTGGGACATTCAGCACCTCTGTACTGGCTCCAATAGCATTAATCAGGGGGAATAGGACAAAATCATGTATTCTATGGGCTCTTTGATGATGTATGTACTCTAATGATGCACTATAATGATATACTTCTACGTGATTTAATTTTGAATTTGTAATTATTTATATTTAAGAAATATATTCAACGTCGGTCACAATATCGTTTGATCACGCACTAGCTTGATAGATGAAAATTGGCAGGAAACAAAAATTAAAAACAGCAGGACACATATTTGGAAAATTTAAAAATAGTGAATATTTAGGCGGGAACCTCATTTCTAGAGGCGGGTGATGCCCTGACGCGCCCCTGGAAATACATTTACAGGGGCAGGTAACCCTTGATAATATATTTCCAAGGACGGGTGATGTCGTGACCCGTCCTTGAAAACCCAACATTTGTAGCTGCGAGAGATAGGGGCAGGTATCGCGCCCGCCCCTACAAATGCTATTTTACCCACCTCAACAAACATTTTATGTAGTAGTGAAACCCTTTTTCTTAGACTAAACTATGCTTGCTTTTTTATATAAGTTTAACAAAAGATAACTTTTTAGTGTTCATAATTACAGACTTATATTATCTCATTTTGTAAAAAATGAGTTAGAAACAGTTAATTCTGTGGCCATCCAATCTGACAAAAATATGAGAACGGTGTATTGGTGCTTGCAAGTTGTTACGATGATGTGTCGCTGCATGTTTTGGAGAGCATACATGCTGTTCAGTTTCGGCCTTAGCAGTTCATGGAGTTCACCCTGTCAAATTCTAACACACGCATGCAACGCACATGACTCTATAAATTGTAAATTCAAATCATCGGTCTGTCTTCCAATAGTAGGTCTGTTTTATTGAAATTTGGAACATAAAATTCTGAATGATTGAAATCACAACAGATCAGAAAATGAAAAAAAATGAGCAATAATATGGAAGGCTACAGCTTCCCAGATATCAAATCTCCCACATATGGTACTTGCAGCCATGCATGAGCAACTTGCATGGCAGCATATATCCAGCACAATCCAGAATTTTCAAACTTCGGTAGATTCATATGTGTCCATTTGTGCCTTTGGAGACCTACGAAAATAACATGTGATTAGGAAACTGCACGCTAATAACATGCATGATGTTCATTATAAACAGAGTAAGAAAAATAAACATCTAGCTAACCACTTGGTATCGCTTGTCTTCTTTGTAGTAGCGGTCGAACGCTAGGGTGTCCTTGATATCCTGAAAAGATGGCATGATGCTAGGTGGAGCTACACCGCCACCTTTTATTGAAGCTAAAGCATCCTGCAAGCAGAGATACTTGTATTCATGTATTGAGAACAACAACTAGTGCTTTCAGCACAAAAATGAACATATTGTTTCCAAAGATCTGTTAATGCCCAAAGATTAAGTTATGTATTTTTAAAAAGAAAAAAAAATCCAGTTTACACCCTCGAACTACCACAAGAGTCTGACTTTGAACGTTCAACTATAAAACCGGATACCAAAAAGACTATCCAACTATCTAAACTGAGCAAATTTGGCCACTAGAGTAGTTTCATAGGTGGTTTAAAAATATTCAAATTTAAACTAAAAAATCATGAGCAATTTATTTCCAATTAGAAAAATATAAAACTAGTACTATTTTTAAAAAAATCTAAACTAACTATTGGCACTCTGAGTTTTTTCATATTCCTAGTAATTGTTTGCATGTAGTTATCCCTATTATTCTTAGTAAATAAGATTCACATAGATCATTATAGATAGGTTGTAATTTAGAAAAAAAATTGATACCCGTCTCATATTTTTATGACTTAAAATAAATTAATTTTGGTTTTTTAGCTATAACTAGAATTTAAAAATAAAAAATACAAAACCACCTTTGAAACCATCCCAATGGCCAAACTTAGTTGACTTCAGCAATTAGATAGCTCTCATTATTCAGTTTATATAATTGAAGGTATGGCCCATAAGGTCTGGGTACTTGATTCGGGGCTAGGGATGATGTCGAGCGCAGCAGCAGGCCAGGCCATATAGGAACATGTCAATTGGCCCATTAGACTAGTAACTGCACATGTGCAATAAGCCCAGCTGCTGCTTAGTGCGAAGCCAACGCGGTAGCAAAACTCATGACCCTTCTCGGCTCAGCCTCATGCCAGCTGCCAGCTGCGGCAAAGCCTGAGAGTGATAGGGGCAAGTTGCCCCACTATGCTGTGGTGGTAGGTCCGCCCTTGCTCAATAGAAGTAGTGATTTTTCTATGAAAAAAATGCCAGTTTTCTCAACAGAACTAGTTGTGACTTTTTTAAAAAGAAGGAATCTCAGTTCCTTGGTCGGGAGGGGCCGGGATCTCATGGGGAGCTCTCATGGGAGAGAGCCGGAGGTTTGTCGGACACCCGTGGATTCCGAGTTATACATTGAGTTGCATGTCGTATGCTTGTTTTTGGTAGGAGTATGCATGCTAATGCAAGGAGACTATCATGTGGAGTCAAGAATGTGTACAAGCTGAGGAGTTCGTATTATATCTGGCCAATTAGCAGTGGCGGAGCTAGAACGTAAGTCAAGAAGGGGGCATTAGTAATAATCTATTGTTTAATATGCTTTTTTTAAATTTTCAAGCATCAATTAGTTCCTAAATTTCGCAATTAGCAAGGAGGGGCCATGATCCCTGCTGGACCTACATATAGCACAGCCTGTGCCAATTAGTTGCTCCGGAGTATAATAGCATATAGATGTTGACAGGTTTTTGTAACGTGAGAAATAGAGAATAAAATTAGAAAGCCTAAGCTGTCGCGGCCTCGGAAATCTTTATGTTGTTATATTTCTCGCGTTTGCGGCGTTTGTTAGATCCTAGTGAAAAGCCAACAAATACTACGTGCCTTGTGTTCAAACAAAAAAATAAATTTTTACATGATTCATCCTTGATATATAATAATGATAAATAAAAAATAAGGTCACATGCTTCATATGTATTGTGTAAGTACAAACCTCCATTGCACGCATTGACACGCCAAGTAAGGATACTGAATAGACTATGAGGCTGTAACCAATTTCTCCAAGTTCCACAGGGCTCAGTATGGGAGTTTTACCACCTTCTATAATGTTTATCTGTAGAACAGATTGTAAATATTCACAGGTCATGTCACTGCTACAGGAAGGAACAACTTCATCAAGCAAATAATAAAAAGGACATTTGTCGTTCACGAGCGAATATGAGCAGTAGAAATAAATTTTTTTTGAGGGCAGCAGTAGAAATAATTTGTAAAGTGGCACAGATATCCTTTTCAATTCATACTAGTAATATGAGAAAATGGAGATGGTGTAAACAAATCAGTTCATCGTACATATCTATTTTATACTTCAACATATGTTTTTGGGTGCATCCTTTCAACATCCTAGTCAAATTCACTGGAAGTCAACAATGATGATGATGAGTTTCATACTAAAAGATCTGGACAAATGCAGGAACAACCATAATAAACCCACAATTGACATGTAACTAGAAAAGCAACGGAGACATGCATAGAACAATCTTACCATCTTTGGAATTCCTGGGGCAACTGCACAGAATGCCTTCATCTCTTCCACTGAACCAAGGGCGTCAATTAAGAGGACATCAGCACCAACATCGGCAAAAGCTTGTACTCTCCATAATGCTTCCTCAAAAGAAATGGCTTGACGTGAATCTGTCCTTGCCACAATGACAAGGTCAGAGCCACTTTCGTTCCTGGCATCAACAGCAGCTTTTATGTGCATGACGGCATCCTCCCTTGAGACCACTTTCCTTCCTTCGGTATGTCCACATGCTTTAGGCGACACCTTAAAATTGCAACACATGTCAATTTGTGTGAGGATAAATAAAACAGAAGGATCAAATTATGAAATTGAAAGTCTTCCCAACACCACTTTCATTATGCTAAGCTTGTCACAGTTTCTGAACCACAAACCTTGTGAGATGCTCTAAGTAGTAAAGAACATGACATCTTATTTGGATTGAGACTACTGATCATGAGTATTTTGCATTGATCAAAAATAAAACATGACATTTAGTTCCTGTAAAAGACTATCTACAAGAACATCGTATATGGTTAAGAACAGGATAGTATATATGGCACATCTTGTAGCTAACAAGGGGTTTAAACTACAGCACAAAATTGACTATGCGCTATGAGGACATGTTTATTAAAGCAGCAACGTTTCTTCTTGGTTTGATTTATTAAAGCAGCAACAGTATAATTCGTCTCGACTATGACTTTGACGGCATCATGTTAAACCCATTTTCACACGAGCATCCGGCAAACTTGGAATTTAACAAGTCCACCAGCTACAGTCTTTGTTTTGGGAAGTGGCAGGGTTTATTATCAAATTAAAGCTAATAGTAGAGACAACAACAGTTTAGGAACTCATCGTTGCAGTCAGAGTTAAACCTGACAAGGACCATATGTGATACTATGTTAGCTAATAATAAGGTGACAATATATGAAAGGATTATTGATTAATATTAGAGGGCACCTGATCTTCAAGCATGATTCCAGCAAAACCAGCATTGATGTACCCTTTGATGGTTCTCTTGATGCCCATAGAGTTTCCATAGCCATTGTCCCCATCACCAAGCACTGGAATCGATACAGATTCGTTGATCAGACGCCCTTGGTCCACCATTTCTCCATAGGAAATGAGGCCAACGTCAGGCAAGCCAAGCCTGGTGGCCGAAACGCAGAAACCTGAAAAAGACATGAGAAAAGACTCCAATGTTTGAGATACATCGAACATCTGTGAAAAAAGTAGTTGCGTAAGCATCCATGCAGTCGTCACAATGACGAACGCAATTCAACGCGATTTTGATTAAAAAAAATCCTCGTGATGACGAAGTCGTCAGTTAGTCTACGCGAGCGAGGCCGGGAGGGGAGCACACGCACCGCTCATGAAGCCGATCTCGAAGCCGGCGCGCTCGATGAGGCGGGCGGCGAGCGCGTCGAAGCAGCATGGCGCCTGGTGCGCGCCGGGCTTGGCGAGGATCCGGCGGAACGCCGCGGCCGGGGACTCCCCCGGGCGGATAACGCGGGTGGTCTCGTCGGCGGCGAAGTAAGGGCAGCGCGCGGCCATGCTGGCACGGTTAGTTGGCCGGAGCAGGAGGCTAGCAGCTGCCTGCTGGAGACTCTGGGAGAGGAGGGGATGGATGGGGTGGCAGAGCAGAAGGCCGGGAGTGTCAGGGCCTGTGGTGTGGTGTGACTGACTTGCATTATGGTCATGGTTTAAATAGACCGACGACGCCCGCCAATCGAACAGGTGATTAGACGCAAATGGAGTATTCTAATTTTTCCCACCGACGACATCACTGGCCTTCTCTCTCCTATTGTAACCTAACCATACGGAGTTCTGCATATACTAGTCACGTGGACTACCTACGCCACGGATAAATTTTTAACTAAAAAATTTTTAAGTTGTTTCTAATTAATTAATACCATTATAACATTGTACTACCTATAGAGAAACACCTTATGGTTTTGGTAGATTAATTAGACTACGTGAGTAAGTTACTAGTCCTTTTCAAATATTAGTATAAATACGGTGTGAAAGCGTTGTTTAAATAGCCCCATATAACATTGCTATAATTTCACTAGTTTATCCCAGGTGTTCAAATTGGATAGAGTAACCAAAGTTTAGCCGAGGGTCCAAGGTGGCTAAATTTTAGTTTTAGCCACTGTTTGTCTATACGGCCGTTTAGTCTGTTTACAGCCGTATAAATGCTACACAATGGCTAGTCTATTTAATTAGCCGTTTATCCTATTTGATGCTTGTCTAACCCGTTTAAAGGTCTTTTTAGTCGGACCGGTTACCGTCAGGCTAATACTTTTGGCCTGTCTAAACATACCTTAGCTACACGAAATATTTTCAACTCCGCTAATTATGTTTTAATTTTGTATATGCAGGCCGAGGCTGCTTCATCTCCTTCACACCAGAGGCCTAGCAACGAGGTTAAAAATCTTTCTAGCCGCATAAAATCCATGATTGTGATTGTGATTTTGGAATAATGGATATGATCGAGACACCGAACATGTATCCAAAGGTCGGTGTCCATAAATCCCTTACGTTTGTGAGCTTGGCGCATGATTAATCATAGCACTGCTATAATTTCGCTAGTTTAGCCAGGTATCCAAATTGGTTTGGCGCATGATTAATCATAACACTGCTATAATTTCGCTAGTTTAGCCAAGGTATCCGAATTGGATAGGGTAACTTAAGTTTAGCAGGGGTTAAAGGCAGCTAGCTAAACTTTAGTTTTAGCCGCTGTTTGCCTACACGGCCGTTTAGCCCGTTTATTGGCAGTGTAAACGCTATGTAATGGCTAGCTATGTCCATTTAATTAGCCATTTATCCCTATTTAAGGGCATCTGGCCTTTTTAAAGGACCGACCGGTTACCATCTAGGCTAGTACTTTTAGTCCATCCAAACTAGGAATGGCAACGAGTAAAATCTGTGCGGATATAGACTTCGTAGACCTGCACGCGCGACCCAAAACCCACACCCGCAACCCACCACGAGTACAAAATGATACCCGTTATCTGCGGATACCCGCATGACCGTGAGTACGCCCGTGTACCCGCAAGATTTAGGAAATCAAGCATATAATCCAATTCTAATAGCAAGAAAAATTAATGTATAGCAAACAAGTAAGTCCAAGCCAACAAATAAATTAGTTTTTCATGGTACATCAATCATCTCAAATCAAAGTCAGAACAAATTAACACCATTGTTACATAAAAATTCAGTTGAACCAAGCAAATTTGCGGGTTTGCAGGTTCAGGTATCAAATTTTCAAACTCGTTAGAAGATATCTTGTATCCGCGGGTACCCGGATTATTATAACTGTTGTCATCTTTAATCCAAACATACCCTTAGCTGTGAAATATTTTCAACTCCGCTAATTATTTTTTTGAACCAACAACTCCGCTAATTATGTTTTCTTGTATGCAGGCTGAGGCTGCTTCATCTCCTTCACACCGGAGGCCCAGCGACGAGGCTAAAAATTGTTGCTAGCCGCATAAAATCCTTGATTGCAATCTTGATTTTGGAATAATGGATATGGCCAAGATCGAACATGTATCCGAAGTGTCGGTGTGCATAAATCCCTTACGTTTGTGAGCTTGGCGCATGCATGATTAATCATAGCTTTTACAAGACGCCGAATGAAATAGAGTCCGCTATATCCCGTTATAGCTTTCTTCTCACAGAGTTTGAAGAAGAAGACCCGATTCCTTCTAGATAGCATAGACGACGATTCAAACCTAGCTATCCCCCTTACACGTCGAAGTTCCTATCGATCACCTACCCGCGGCTAAATAGCTTCTTATCACCGCACGCTACTACCTGAAACCTCGACTTAGCGTGCCGCGGCTGATCGATAGGTGGGTAGACGTCTCAACCTGGGAATCAAGGGGCAGGCGGCGGATCCGCTCGGATCGATCGGATGGAGGATAGATCACAGGGTCTGGCTGGCCCCACGCCCATCAGTCACCACCGATCTGATCTGTAGAGCTTGCTAGTTGATCAGAGCGAACTAGGGATCGAACGCATGGATACAGCAGGGTCCTTGCTGCTTGCTGCTGCTCGTGGTCATGGTCGTGGCTGGATACCCCCCTGCCGGGCTGAGGGGTTGCAGTTCGCATTCAAGACAAACAGCTAACCCTGGCTGGCACCTGAAAACAACCAGCACGGCCCGGAACCCGATCACATCGCGCGCGGGCTGGACGGCGATGCCCCACCCAACCACGTGGGATTAACTAACGACGCTGTGTTTCTTCTTGAATTCGTGCACGTTGCTCGCTCGATCAGTAGATTAGCTAGCTAGCTCACGGCTCTGCTACGACTACGATCGAGCTGACGGTACCCCCTTATCCCTCCAGGCCAGCGTTTCTGCAGCTGATGAGGATCGAGCAAGTAGGCATAATCTATATATCCAGCAGGCCAGCGACTTCAATGATCATGGGTGCCGTGAAGACGAAGCCCGGCCAAGCAAGTGACCAATACGTCTCTCTGCTTATGATGATTGGAATCGTAAGTAAGAGACGTACAAATCGTAATGAGCATAAAAAAATTAAGTTGTTGATCCAACTATAAACAGCGTTCATTATTCTCCGATCCGATCTTCTATTTTCCTTCCTCCGTGGTAGTTAGCGCGTTGATTTTCCATGTTGCTAGCTACCGTATTTTATTGGAGAGTTGTTGATCCAACTATAAACAGCGTTCATTATTCTCCGATCCGATCTTCTATTTTCCTTCCTCCGTAGTAATTAGCGCGTTGATTTTCCATGTTGCTAGCTACCGTATTTTATTGGAGGGACCACTCAATTGAATCCTCGCTCTCTTGCACGATCCGGTGAGATCGACCAGTCATGAGGTCAATCTCAATGGAAATGTTATAAGAGCGTCGAGTATTAAATGTCATACAACATTAACATATCAGAGTTATTTATAAAGAGAGGAGGGAAAAGTTTTATGAGATGAGAGGGGAGTATTATCACCCCAATATTCCTCCGAAACAATTATCAAATATCTAGTCTTCGTAACTATGCGATGACACTCCGTACTGGCCTGAGTACTCGGGCCGTACTTGTCCCAAGCCAGGGATCATTGATGCCAACAAAAATGAAAGCTCAACCACACCCTTTTCAATACATGAATGGATCGCCAGGCATTTGGGCTTTGATTGGATTGGGTGCGGACATCCATCGTCGTCATCGATCGTAATTAACCTCCAGTAGCATGCATTAGATTATCATGGACAATTACTTGGGCGCACAAAATTCGATAATCCAAGTCCAATTGGATTTGTGTGGACACATCTGTCAATTCGCAGACGCCAGCTATACGACCACTGATCAGGCCGGGAACCGTGATCAAGTCCACGTCCCAAGCTGGCTTGCACGATACGCTATCAATGCCTAATCAGCAGCCTCATCTCCATCCGGTGTCCGTGACCTAGCTATACCATGTTCGCCCTCGCTAGCCCTGGACCTTGCCAAGATGCATGGCGAGCTTCCCATCCCATGGCGAGCAACAGAAGAATGCTCAAACCCAACTAACACTACTACGAAAAGCATTGTAGGCGCGGGTAAAAACGTATTTTTAGAGACGGATAACACACCCGTTGTTAGTTTTTTGCTGCTAAAAATATCTTTTTTCAGGGAGCGGGTAATGAAACCGCCCCTAATCACTACCGGATTTCGGCGCTTCGCCGTGTGCTCAAAGCACATGGCGATTGTTTCACCGTCGGTGGCCGACGGCGAACCACCGACGGCAACGCTTGGCACGGCAAATACCTAGTTTGCCGTGTGCCATCCGTCGGGCACACGACAAACATTTTCGCCGTGTGTATCCCAGGGTGCACGGCGAAAAAAGGGCAAAACGGCGCCACGGTGGGCTGACAGCGTGACGGAGGTGTTCGCCGTGTACCCTTAAATAGGCACACGGCGAACTTTTCAATTTTGCCGTGTGCCACATGTCAAGGTGCACGGCAAACATTTGCGCGGGGGCTAGCTGCAGACGGGTTCACCGTGTGCCAGGCGTCTGGCATACGGTGAAACAATGTACTATTCGCTGTGTGCGCACAGTTGGCACACGACAAACTATTGATAGTTCGCCGTGCGCCTTAGCTCTAGCGCACGACCAACAATTGATAGTTCGCCGTGTGCGCACGCTAGGCTCACGGCAAACAATGGATAATTGACCGTGTGTCTAGGTTCAGGCACACGGCAAGTACGGTTCCCAGGATGGCCAAATTGTTATTTTGCCGTGTGCCTAGTCTCTGGCACACGGCAAATTGACCAAAGAAATCATTTTTTTTGCTTTTCACGTATAAATTACCCCATATCACAACATGTATATCACATGCATTACATATATCACATATATATCACAACAAACGTCACATGCATTATATATCACAATTAACTAGCCACAAATAACATCAAACACATCAACAAGTCCCTAAAGTTCACAAATACATATACAGAAGACCACAAGTCCATAAATGCTGAAATAAACAAGTTTATTGCTGAGGTGGGTCATCGAACGGAGGTGAGCCGCCGGGGTGAGGTGGCAACAACTGGATCGGCGGGAACGTCGGTAAGATGGCCTGCGATATTTCTGGTGTATTCGATGCCGCCGATTGATTCTGCAACAAAAGAGAGTAGATTGCATGTGAGATGCAAATCAAGTTCTCAACTTATAATCTAAGTTATAATCTCTAAGTCTAAAGTTTCTAAGTATCTTAGACCTCAAATGAAACTACAAGTTTGTCGATTTTCTCACCGGAGGAGTAGTACTAGGAGCATGAGCCACAGGGAATGCCATCGGTGGGATTGGATTACCCATTTGGACAGAGAGACCTCGAATGAAGTTGTACATCTGGGCCATCTCGGACGCCTGCTTCACCTCATTCTCTTATCGTATCCTCCTCTCTTCAGCCAGTGCTGCCTCATAGGCCTGCTGTTGCCTTGCATTTGGGCCTACAATATTTCATCACAATATTACAATGCAAAGCAAACATATGTACAAACTGAACGAACAATGAATAAATCAGAAATAACCTGAAGTTGCTGCACTTGGAGCTATGACCCAGACAGCCGTGAGCGTATGGCCGGGCTACTGCTCGTGCTCCTCGCTCGAATCTGAGAGAGAGTGGGAGTGCTGGCCGTGTCTACAAGGCCATCACCGATATAGTACCGCCCATGCTTCTTGACTCCTCCCGCCCTCAAAATGACTTCTCCATCTAGGGGCTGGGTTCTCGGATCCCAGTCTGGCCCATGGACCTGCCTTCCCATCTCTGTGTACGACTGGATACGACTGTGGACGGTCGGGTTGCTGTACGCCGAGGGCGGGTCGTCAGGGTTGTAGGTGACGTTGGATGCTGCCTTGCTCTTGCGGGCCATAACCCATCCCATGAACGGGGTGCACTCCTGGCCTTCATGTGATGATGACTGCAAAACAGGAACAAGTTGATTACAAATTATATTGAATTGAATGTTAGAATAACAAAATGAATTATGTACCCATCTAGCCATGTACTCGTCGTTGTTGAGGCTGCCCTGATGGTGTGCTGGACCTGGCATCAGCAGTCGACGCTGCCGGCCAGCGTCGCGCTTCTCCTGCCACTCGGGATCGAACCACTTGTCCACTATGCATTCCCAGCACACAGTATCGTTACGGCACCACCACGTAGGCACCTTCACGTGATCAAATGCATGACATGTAAGAAGAGAGATATTTAGCGATGTATTTAATTTCATAATAAATTTAAAGTTACCTGCAAGTATTGCTCTCAGGTCAGCTTCAAATCTCTTGCGTCAGCCTTTTCGATCTTCTGCTTAAGGAAAAGTGCGCTGAAGTTGATGATGCACTGGACTTGCGCCTTATAGTGCATGTCCTTCACGAGTTTGCGGCATCGATTGTGAGCCACAATCGCCGCCCGCTCCTCATACCCCTCCTCGCACCTGTAAAAATCCTGCATTTAAAGACAATGGATCAAGTCATCATTACAATAATGTTCAATGAATGCGATGTATTCACCAGTCTTTCGCGAAGATAACTTACCCAGAGCTCAGCCTTTACTCGCTCCGCCTTGTTCTCAAAGGCCCTGCCGTTCCGATCCAACTGATCGTTGGTGGCGGCGATGTAGTGGTCCCACGTCCATGCCGGCTCGTACCTTCCTTGATAGTGGACCAGGCCTGGGAAGTGATGCCTGCATAGAAGACCTAGGATGCCATTGACCTTGCGTCTGTGAGCACCTCCACTGAGGACGGTCCAACCCCTACCAAAGTGATTAAGATAGAATATTAGTTTCTGTTGTGATTTTACAGTTATGAAATGAAAAGATAGTAATAACAAGTAAAATTACTTACATATCGCCGCACGGTCGAATCAGCGGGTGTAAGGCGACAGGAATCGGCCTATCCGGGAGTCGCGAGGGACCTTGCAACCAGACAGCCGGTGTAGAGGTATCCCCTGTCGTGTCCTCCACCTCCTCCTCCTCAGCACTAGACGACTCGCCCTCCTCTTGCGCCCTTGCCTGCCACTCCTCTTCCTGCTCCTGCTCCTGGCCACGCGGATGCTCCAACTCCTCTTCCTCTTCCTCCTCCTCCTCCTCAGACGGCGGTACAGTCAAATGCGTGCGACGCTTGGGTCCACCCTTCCCTCGACCCCTACCTCGCCTCAACCCGGACGTCCTCTGGGACCCCACACCAGCATCCAAGTGAGGCATGACTCCTTCGGAAGGTGAGGTGATCGATCGTTGAAGTCCGCCGCCCACCATTTTTCTTCAATCACCTGCAATTAAAAATAGTAAACCAATTAGCACATATAAACAAATCGTTCGTATAAAGAGAAGGAAAATAAACAAGACATAATTATAAAGTAACATGATATTACAAATAACAAATCAATTAGTATGAATCATACATGTATTAGAAATAATCATCTTCATCGGGATTAGCTGGATCATATGTCTCGTCATCACTATCACACAAGTCGAGAAGTTCAAGCCCGTGCTCCAAAGGAGGAATTTCATCCTCATTGTCATTGCCTAATTGTATTCGCTCAAGTAATTCTAGGTCATTCGCATTACGAACCTCCTCACCAGCATCCTCGTCGTCAACCATTTCATCATCGTGTACTTCCATTTCGATCACTCCAGTTAAGTCTATCTCAAAATGCCCTTCTAGCCCGTCTTCTTGGAAAAATTCTCCATCATATGTGTTTGGGTCTATGTTGTAATCCTCATTGTTTGGGATAGGTACTTTACCGTGTGGCGATACCTTGTACACAACGTCCCAATCCGTAAGGTGTTCATCGGTTTTGCACGGGTATGAGAGATAATAAACTTGTGTGGCTTGTTTTGCTACGATATAGACATCATCTCCTGGATACACTGATGACTGTCGAACTTCGACGAGGCCAAGATGAGGGGTCTGTCGCACTTCGTTAGGATCAAACCAATGACATTTGAATATGACAGGTTTAAGAGGTTTGCAACCATGAAATGTGAGTTCGTAGATTTCTTCAATTATGCCATAATACTCGAGCCCATCAAGAGCTGTCGTACAAACTCCGATTGGGCCGACTCTGCTCATGCCTTTTTGTGTGAAAGTGATATCCATTCACGTCATAACTGGAGTATGACAAGACCCATAAGGCACAACCATTGGCCACCTGTCTCAACTCGGGACTCATAGACGCATCGTTTTGGGCCTGCAAGTAGAAGCAGGATGGTTCGCTATATTATTCGCACGAACAATGAAATGAAATGAAATCGGGGGCCTTGTATTTGAAATGTCTAACAGAAAGTACCTTGTGTTTGAACCAAGAAATGAAATTGGGGGATTCTATCCCGCACTGTACTTAAGAAGCATGTCAACTTGCTGCAAGGTTGGGACCCTCCGTCGACGCCAGAATTGTTGAGTAAATTCCCTGTACGAACGAGAAGTAAAGGAGTTTGGATGCAGAGTAGTTATTAGCTATTACTAGAGGAACTAGTTTATTGAGAACTTACTGTATGTATGGCTCGACTTCGGATAGGTTGGTAAACACATACATCATGATATTGCACAACTCTTCATTGAGCAAGGTCTTAGGAGTCGCACCGCTTGCACTTCCGAGTTGCCCTTTGAAGAGGCTAAGGTTCGTTTCATTTTTGCCTTCATTGTAACGTGTGGGTGGATTATGCGCACTAGGAAGGGAGTCGACATAGTAATTTGTTGTGTAGTTGGAGACCTCCTCCAGAATGTATGCCTCTGCAATGGAAGCTTCAATTTTGCATTTATTTTTACATTTGGTTCGAAGGATCTTTTGTTGTCTTTCAATTGAGTAGCACCAACGGCCCTTCACAGGACCCCCCATCCGTGCCTCATACGGGAGGTGCAAAATCATATGCTGCATCGGATTGAAGAAACCGGGTGGGAAGATCTTTTCCAACTTACAAAGCAACACAGGGGCCAATTTTTCCATTTATTCAACAACAATCCGAGACAACTCCTTAGCACATAGCTGGCGGAACAAATGGCTTAACTCTACCAGTACTTGCCAGACATGGTCAGGGAGATAGCCTCGAACCATCACTAGAAGAAGCCGCTCAATCCACATGTGGTAGTCATGACTCTTCAGCCCATTGATTTGCAAAGTAGCTAGGTTAACCCCCCTCCTCAAAATTCGCTGCATACCCATCAGGAAACATTAATGTTTGGAACCATTCTAGTACTTCCCGCCTTTGTGGCCTCGTTAGGACGAAATCGGCCCTAGGCTTTTTCCATGAGTTGCCTGCTCCGGGGGGCCTCATGTCTAGATTTGGTCTGTCACATAATGTTGTTTGATCCAATCTGGCCTTAACGTTGTCCTTTGTCTTCTCTGAAATGTCCAAGTGTTCCAAAAAGTACCTCGGCGATATTCTTCTCGGAGTGCATCATATCAATGTTATGTGGAAGAAGAAGATCATCCATGTAGGAGAGCCTCCACAGGCCGGACTTCTGAGTCCAGGCATGTTCGTCACCATAACCCACAAAACTACCATCTTCTTTGACCCGCAGCGATTGTAACCACTCATGTACCGCGGCACCTGTAATCATCTACGGTGGATGGTCATCAACCGTGACACCTTTTGTAAAGTTCTTGGTGTCACGTCGGAATGGATGGTCAATAGGGAGGAATTGTCGATGTTTGTCAAATGAAGAATACTTGCGACCCTTCGTCAACCAGATGAACCTCAAAGCTGCCTTGCATACTGGGCAGGGGAACTTCCCGTGGACACAACAGCCGCAGAATATCGCATACGCTGGCAAGTCATGCAGGGAGTACATGTACCACACTCGCATTTTGAAGTTTGTCTCTGCGGCTCGGTCATATGTCCATACACATTCCTCCCAAGCATGAAGCAAATTATCAATCAGAGGCTCCATGTACACACTCATATTATCCCCCGGGTAACCAAGAATTATCAACGACAAGAATATGTTCTGCCGTTGAAAGATTACACCGGGGGGCGATTGAGGGGGATAATGAACACGGGCCAACAACTGTATGGGGCAGCCGTCATACCATAAGGATTGAACCCATCTGTTGCCAACGCAACACGTACATTTTGAGCCTCCATAGCTTTCATTGTGTGACACCCATCAAAATATTTCCATGCGACAGCATCGGATGGATGTACCATCTTCTCAGGACGGTAGCGTTTGCCGTTTTTGTGCCATGTCATCTGTTGGACTGACTCCTTGGTCATGTACAATCGTTGGATTCTCGGTATGAACGGAAGGTACCATACGATTTTCACCGGAATTTTGAGCTGTCTCTTTTGACCATCACCTGAGTCTACCTCCAACCACCTAGAGGATATACATTTTGTACAGTAGTTTGCGTCTACATATTGTTTCCTAAACAACATACATCCATTCGGACAAGCATGTATCTTCTCATATGGCATCTTAAGACTACGAAGAAGTTTTTGAGCCTCGTATCTTCTCTTAGGAAGAATGTGACCCTCTGGAAGCAGATTGCCAAAAACTGTGAACATTTTGTCGAAGCCGTCCAGACTAATGCCACACTCCGACTTTAGGGCCAGTACGCATGCAATGGCATCGAATTGAGAAACATTGGTATGCTCGTGAAGTGGTTTCTGTGCCGCAGACAACATGTCATAGTACTGCTTTGCGGTTGGTTCTGGCGGTTCCTCTCTAGGTCCTTCAAAGTGTGCTTCATGAAAGTCAGCTAACATGTCTCCACACTCAGCATCAGCATCATAATCATCGATGCATTGTCTGACGACCTCTTCTCTCGCACAATGGGCTTCACCATGGCAGATCCACCGGGTATAGTTTTCCACAAGCCCATTTGTGATAATGTGTTTACCCATAGTGAGTTGTGCTTGAAGTATCCTATTTTCACACTTGCTGCATGGACACGGCATTCTACCTTGTCCTCTGTCAAATGCCTTTTTCAAGAAGTCATTGACCTTTAGAGCAAACTCAAGATAATCTTGGTCGCTCTGCCAGCCCTTGTACATCCACTCATGGTCATCCATCCTTTAACACACGAGCGAGTAATTTAAAAATCGATTGCATCTACAGGATGTGTAACAATCTCTACTAGGTGAAGATAGGTCCTAATCCCACCCAGGATGCGTAGATGTGGTTGGTTTCCATGATGCACTCCTGTCCGAGATAGAATTTCGGCAGCACCTCCGCGATGCTCTCCAAATACACGTCCTGGCAAGGAGATTGTGTATCCGGAGAACAATAGGGAGGTGATGCCGAAACACTGGCACGGATCGTAGTAGACCATGAAAACTAACCACATCTATGCATCCTTGGGCTGTCCAAAAAACGTGGACAATTCGAAACAAATACGGATATAGATATGCAAAGATTTGCATTTTCCCAACCGTATCTCTCTCGAATGGGAGACGTCTAGGTTACGTCACGTACGAGCATAAGACGGAAAGCGGGGTTGCTTATGCCGCTCACCTATGGGCTCGACGGCATAAGCAACCTTGAATCCCTTCGGCAGTAAGCAACCTTGTGCCAAAAAGTCAAGATCACTGGAAAGACCGATGATCTATAAACAAGGGCATCGGTTCAACCGGTACGGGCAATGTTGTCTAGATTAAGAACGCTCGGTCAAGGCATAGTGATCGGTTGAACCGCGTATGATCATTGGTGTAAACTTTTGCATCGGCTCAATCACAGGTGTATTGCCTAGAGACGATGCCTACCACCAGTTTCCTCATAGAAGCACCAGAAGAAACGATGTGGACCCATCGTTTCATCCGCCAACCATCACTTGGGGCGATGGGTCATCGGTGTATCCACTGTACCAACCCCTACACCAGCTGCAAAATAGCACAGGTTGAACCGATGACCTAGATACTTGACCGTCGTTTCAACTGGTGGTTCGTGGCGTTTTGCATCTCCAAACATTGTCTCTGAGTAATGGTACGGACAATGCACCGATGCCTCTCACCGAGGCCATCGGTTAAACCGGTGTTGCTGGTTTTTCTGTTTTTCTGCAGAATTGACTTGGGTTGTTTCTTTCTTCGATTGTTTCTTCTTCCAAGTGTTGTTTTAACTTCTTTGAGCTGTTTTGGACTGAGTTTGAGTGAGTGTGCAAGATTTGTCGCATTTCATATGAATTTCGGTTAAGCTACTAACCTAAACTCAATGTCTTTTCACATTTCAAATGAGACTTAACTAATCTATGATTTTTTCCTTCAAAGCACACATTACTCACATACAGTTGTCGTTTATCACCGAAACTTACCATATTCATCTATCGGACTAGATGCATTTCAATCTCCCCCTTTTCGGTGATTGTTGACAACACAAAGTAGAGATACAAAGACTTGTCAACAAAAAGAAAGCGCTAAACAAGCAAAGCATTACTGAAGATAAAGCACATGTACAGACTTGTCAACAAAAAGCATTCGGTATATCCAAAAGACATGTCGGTACACAAATCCATGAAAATCCAAAACAAGCCACAAACCACCAAGCTCCCCCTATCTCTACTCCCCCAAAGTCAAGGGAGCGCTCCCTTAAACAGCAATTGGTGAATAGAAGTCCCAATGTGGATCACAGTCAGTAATGAAGGGCTGACCGAATGGATTATTGCGAACATAAGTTTGAACATCATCCGCATCAGTTAGTTTCTGCAGATAGACGCGAAGGTCTCCACCGGGCCCTGCTTGTTAGGAATAAAATTAGTTGTATTAATAAGCTAGATAATTGTACAGAACATTAATGTGTCTGGACACATACCCAATGAATTATCTGAATGGTTCTGATAACTGTAGGGGTGAGGAAAAATTCCAGTGTGTGGCTGCACAAGATGAAAACAGTGTGTCATTTCAGTATACGCGATCGTTTTATAAAGATCGACATAGGGAGGTGTTTAGACAAATACAGGATTGCGAAGAGCTTTGTAAGGAGAGTCAACCACAAGCAATGTATTTGAAGGCGAGTAATCCCCCTCTTCCCATGGAAGATCAGGGTCTTCCTTCTGCCATAGTTTTTTCAACTCCTTCAGCACTAAAGGCTTGTCATTATTCTCCAGTGTTTTATGCCCAGTATCTGTGCATTTAGACATGTCCTGCAAATATTACAACCGTGATATTAGTATTAATATGCTCAGAAATTGGAATATACATGTGTACAATTGACTAACCCAACAAAATAACAGGCGCGGTTTGAAACTTTCATAACGATATCAACCACCGATTCCACGTTATCTTTGGACAAATTAGAAAGGCACAATTAGAACAGCGTAAAACAAAATTGGAAACATCGAGACTATAAGCCCAAAACTGGTAAGAGATCGTATGTAACACTCAAGATGAAGAAAGGGCAAAATACGCTTTCTACATGGGAATACACAAAGTTAATGGCTAAAATTAACTTTTTTGGATCCATTGCTCGAATGAACAAACGGACACTGCGGTTGCGTAGATCTCATAGAGTACATTCCGTTTGACTATTTACATGTCGTGTTTGGATCAAAAAGTTATAGTGTTTTTAGTTGCTAGGCGGCGGGCCCACGCTACAGTACCCGCGCACTACAGTACCCCTCTCCTTTCTGAACCCTAAGCCCATCGTCCCTCCCTGCGCCGCCCTTTTCTGTGACCAGATCGAGAAAAGAGAAGGGAGAGGGAGAGAAGAGAAGAGAAGGGAAATTAGGGCACGTCTTCGTCGATCCTCGCCGTTCCTCTCCAAAAATTGGTTAGGGCTCCTCTCCTCTTTCCGTTTTCCCCATCTCCATTATTTTTCTTCACTGTTCATGGTGGTGGACCCATGTGTGGTGTAGCTTGGAGGTAGTCGAAGGATTACGGTGACCCTCGCCGCTAAGCAAACGGTGGGGAATCGTTGTTGGGATCATCGTCGACACCGTTGTCTTTGTTGTTTGCAAGGGAAAACCCTAGGTGAGACTTGCTCTTGCTGTAGAACATGTTTTCCATCTGGTTTTAGAGGTTTTTAGCACATGGGAGAAGGGGTAGTAGTTGCGGCTTGGAATAGGATTAAGGTTTTACCTCGTCACTATACTCAGCACGTCATCAATCTGTGCAGTTTCAGTTCGTGGCAGTTTTCTGTGGTCTTAATGATCTTAAAAAAATATCAAACCTGTATGTGAGTTGAAGAAGAGTTAGAGACCTTTCCATGGCCGCAGAGAACACCTCAATCAGATTTAAGATAAGGGAGAAACTAAGGAACGAATCTGACTGTTTTTCAGTCTCGTAATTCTGAATAGTTTCTGTTAACCTGAAGTTTAGGAAATCTTAATGGAGTTTTTGGACTTTCTGATAGTTATAAGAGTTGTAGATAATTCATAAGTTTTCAGATTGGTAAAGATCATATTCATCCGAATTTTGGAGCTTCAGTTATGAATGTTTTAGTAGGACTGTTCTGCAGAATCTGTCAGATTGTCAGATTAATGTTCACCTCGAGTTTACCCAATGCTAATGATTCTTCCTACTCTTTTTGATAACTACGAAGTTGTAGGCTATGAAGTTACCTTTCTTGTGGCAAAATTTCAGAATTTTTCACCATCAGAATTAAAGACTTCAAAAAAGAGAAGCAATAGTGCTGCTATTTTCACTAGAGTAGGACGTTGGGTTTGGGCATAGGATCGCTTTACTCGATGTTTTTATTTTGAAGTGTGTTCGTTTTGATGCTGAGGTATGTTTGTGAACAGGTGGTGCATCTTCGGACCATGCTTAGCTCACGTTCTTGATCTTCGGTGAAGGCAAGTAAACGTAGCGATGTGGTCTACTCGCTTTAACTTTGTTATTTGAATTGCCTCCATTAAATTTCAGAAGCTCACACTAGCCAGATAAGATCTGAATTTTGCTTTATTTGTGGATTTATATGTTATCCACTTGTGGCATTGCTCTTGGAGTTATAAATTTTTGGAGGTATATGAAGTTCATGCATTGCAATCATACTTTTGCACTCTCATATTGAAGATGCATATGAAGAAACCGTAGCCGGATTGGTGCGGTAAGTACCGGTACAGCAACACATGTTGAGATATAGCAATGTGGTTGCAGCCCTCACTTTCTTCCTTGGGATTTGTGGGTAGAAGTGAAGTCATCCATTGCATTGCACCATAAGCATGTGCATTGAAGCATTCATAACGCATTACAAAATTTGCATATGCATTGAAGCATCATTATGAAGTTCTCTATCTGAAGTTACACTGTTTCAGTATGATGCTCTTTTATATGAATTATTAATCCAATGTTTAATCAATTGTGATTTAAATAGCTTGTTTAAAGCAATTTGCTTGCTGAGGTTTTTCCATAAACCTCACACTTGATTTTTTTTCCCTCACAGGTGCTTGAGCTTGGATGTTGCATGCTTGGGATGGGAGTAGCAGCATGTTTGCACACACTTATCAATTTGTGTTGAACCAATGTTTTATAATAAAATATTTGGATGTGGAGATTCTGATGTTGTTTCAAATGCTCTCGCATGGTTTAGTTTGTGAAATGTTTATTTCACTCCAGTGAAATTCTGTTAATCTATCTGAACGATTTATGTTGCTTCCGCGTACTCTGTTAAGTTCTTGTGCTGCAGTGTGGTAATTCTCCAGAGGATTGTTGTATTTTTCTTCTGGGGTGTTACATCGTACTTGTTTCTTGAGGACCATATGCTACCTCATAATTCTGGGCGCAGAAGTCGAGAAACTAATCACAGTAAGGCCTTCGAAACACTGGTAAAAGGTGCATCAATGTTTATTAACACCTTTCATTATAGGCCATATACATGAGCATCTGTGCAAATAGTAGCAATGGGTAATACAATTTATTTACCAGACTTCCCTCGAACGAGGCCATCAGCCCTGATACTGGGTTTTTTGACATTAGTAATATCTGCAAGAACACCATTAAGATCTAATATAAGAAGCTTCTTCTTTTGCAATGCTCTAAGCGAGTGTCTCGGTGATGTAGCACCTGGCACACAATTATCATTGTCATCAAGGTCTCGTAAGCATAATTGTATCTAAATTGAGATCTTTTTCATACAGGAAAAAAACAACTCAACAAAGAACCAGAAACCATTACCTGGAAACAGTTGTGTAGAATAAGAAGAGGTGGTGAAGCGGTCGATGTCGTCGTCGTCGTCGGAACTATCGTAGGCTGTAGTAGCGGGATCGACGAGAGACGTCGTCGGAGCGGTGGAGGTAACAGGCGATGAAGATGCGACTGGCTCCGAAACAACACTCGCGGACTCTGTCAGAGGTGCAGAAGTGACGAGCATGGACTCCGATGAGGAAGGACGAATGACCGACTGGTGGATCGGATCCAACGTAACCGTGGTGACCGGTAGAGACTGCTGCTGCAGCTCCTAAAGAAATTGCTGTTGTTCAAGGAATATGGCACGCTGATCCTCAGTCATTACACTCTGGTGCTGAGCTCGACCTGGAACTGGATCAGGAGCAGGAGCTGCAAACACCCCGGTCTAAAGAAGTGGAGACATCGGGAATGAGGCCAAAGGTGTCTGCACGTAGCCGCCAATAGGTGGAGGAGGAGCAGAAGGGTCATACTGGAGCTGCTAAGTGGTAGGTAACTCAGGCTCAGACAGTCCAGAGTGACGGTAGAGTGTCCCAATGCAGCCAGATAAGTAGGTGTACATCTGCTGCTGCATTTGAGACTGCTGGAGCATCTGCTGCCTCACGACCTCATGGTGCTGCCTCATCTCCTAAAACATGAACCTCTGAGTCTCACGCTGTAGTCGCTGCTCCTTGGCGTAAGACATTTGTTGCTCTGTGAGTTTCTCAAGAATATCTGCAAGTCTATCAGGCTGGGTGACCTGTGCACCTGTGATAGGTGGAGGTGGAGCTCTAGCAGCTGCACTTGATGATCCTGCCTCATCGTCATTAGCAGCTCGGTGGACAGGAATGGTCGGAATGTAGTCATCATCGTCCTCCGAGTCCTCAGAGTCTGTGGCCAAGTAGTGAGGGAGGTGAGCCTCTACTGCTGCAAGTGAAGCATCCTCGGCTGCTATAGTATCATCTACCACTCTGAAGTCTACCAAAGCTCTCTCATTAATAATCTGCTGAGCTCTGCGCTGGCCTCTCGGCCCACGTTGACCATCACGAGGATTAGTAGGTGAATACACCTTGAACCTCATCCTCGACTGCTCCAGCTGACTCATACATGACCCCTGTGCAAGTTGAGCAAGGATCCAGCTGATCTAGTGAGCAAAGGGCTGCTTTTGATGCATGCCCTCCAGGATCACATCCTCAATCTCGCAAAGGAATAGATCAACTATGTCAAAATCCTGGCCTCTCATGATATGAAGTAGCATCCACTGCAGCAAGGTCGTAATCCCCTCATTGTATCCCTGGCAGTAGAGCAGACTCTTCATCAAAGGAAGGTGTACAGTGTGTGCCTCAGGAGTGAGCCTGTCTGGTGTCCTCGGTGTCCCTGGCAGAAAGGGCTGCTGAAACAGAACACTGACCTCCTAGTCGGTCCGAAAGTGTGTTTCACGGGGGCGACGAGGAGGCTCGGTGTAACCATACACCAAGTGGTGGAGATAGCATGGCTCCTCAGATATCCTCACACCTAAGTATCGAGCCAAGCTCTATCGATCCAGTCTCCAACGCCTCTCCTGGAACATAAACCCAATGTATTACCAGTCCTGCTCGACAAACAGAGTGGCATAGAACACCCAGACCCACTCGCGGATATACCGATCCCTCTCACTGAGTAGAGCAACCAATCCGGGGTACCTCTCGAAGTATGTAACTATAGAAACTCCTCCTGCTGCAACACAAAGAGCATTCCAGTGCAGCGTGCGGTGCTCACTGATCGGGACGTCCATTTGGTTGTAGGCATTATAAAAGGACTCCTGCATTATAGTGTAGAAGCGACGGTCGGCCCTTTCATCCCTCCGCTCGGGAAACCAAGTCTCCTTGGTCACATACCTTAGCCGCTTGACCCTAGGTCCTTTCAGTCCCCTGAGATCGAACAGCTCTACAGTTGGAGGAACTGAATGCGCGCCACCTCTGGACTGATCCCCTGTCTCAGTGTCACTGTCAGACTGTCGTCCCTGGTTAGCACGACTTTCTGCTCTCTGTGTGCCACCACCTCGGGTCCGTGGACCAGAACGAGTAGTTTGTGGCGGCTGTGATGCCTCTGTCTGACGCCTACGCCCTGAGCGGCATAGCGATGGTTCTGAATCTGGCTCCCCCTCACCATCTCCTCTGATCCGAACTGTGCGCGGGCATATCAGCAACATCTGTGGCCCTTCCCATTTTTGTCACCTACCATCTGCCATAAAGATTTGGTGGAAGATAATAGAATTAATGCAGGGAATTAAGAATATATGAGATTATGTACAAGAGGAAAGAAGATCCTACGCAAAGCATCGTGTGATATGAGGTGCAAGTGTGTGTGAGGAGCAAGAGTAAGTCCAAGATACAAGTGTGAGTGCATGTGTGATGAAGATAATGAATTGACAGTACAACACATGCGAAAGAGTGTCATGATCATACTTGGGAAGATTGGCGAGAGGTTCGAGAAGAAATCGACAAAAATTGCCTTGGGCCAATCTGTCGAACACCTGCAGGGCACCGGGGCAAGAGCTGGGAAGAGTGGAGCTCGGGCTCGGATGCGTGTGGAGAAGGCAGCGCGCGGTGCAGAACAGCGGCGAGCGGCGGCGCAGGGCTAGGGCGTGCGGCGGAGGGCTAGGGCAAGCCGCGGCGAGGGTGGCGCTTGGGTTGCGGCAGCGCAGGGCTAGGGCGAGTGGCGCGCGGCGTAGGATGCGGCGACAGCGGGTGGAGGAGCGGTGTACAGGCGGCGGCGCGGTTGTGAGGAGAAGAGGCTGACGCGCGGGACCCATAGAGTGTTTAAGACAGTCTGAACAAGAGGGCCCGCAAACCCTACAAGTACAGGAACGACCGATGCTTGAGAAAAACAGGCATCAGTTCAATGCGACGGAGCAACAGTTACCAGATCTGAACGTGTCGAACTCGGTAAACAAAAGGTCATCGGTGAAACATTTTGCGTCGGTTCAATCACCGGTGTACTACCCAGATACGATGTTTGCCCCCAGTTTGCTCGCAGCAGCACCGAAAGAAACTTTTGGCGATCATCAGTTCATCCGTCAACCAGCGGATGCACCGATGGGTCATCGGAGTATAGGCCGTACCAATCCCCAGAGACGCTGCAGGAGATGTTGCACATGAGTTCAGCACCGGTTAAACCGATGATCTAAACATGCGTAGCCTCGGTTAAACCTTTGACTATGACATTTTGCTTCCACCAAAACATCGTCTCTGAGTAATGATACGGTGAATACACCGATGCCTCTCACCCAAGCCACCGGTTAAACCTGTGCTGCTTGTTTTGTGGTTTCCGGCAGAATTGACGTGGAGTGGTTTCTTTCTTCGATTGTTTCTTCTTCCAAGTGTTGTTTTGGCTTCTTTGAGCTGTTTTGGACTGAGTTTGAGCGAGTGTGCAACATTTGTCGCATTTCATATGAATTTCGGTCAAGCTACTAACCTAAAGTCAATGTAGTGAGCTTGCAACCGGAGGTAGCGTTCTTTTTGTAGTGAGGTTGCAACGGCTATAGGAGCTTTTCCACTCTATATAAATCAACCACCTGGCACATTTAGACTGCCTTTGACACTCTGAAAGCCTAAGGCCACCCAAGAGAAGAAGAGAAATCGTTTTGAGCCATGCGATGAAGATCTAGACCAAGTTTTTGTGCTAAACTTGAAGATTTCATCCGTTTGAGAGTAGCAAGTGTATATGACATGATATGGCTTAACTGCCAACAAACACATTAAACATTACTACCATTTCATGATTCAGAACGCAAGTCCATACAAAACGCAAGAGAAATGATACAAGTCCATACATTCCAATAAACATCACATGCATTCCATACAACTAGCTAGTAGTCCATATTAGCACAAGTTCATACATCACGCAAGGGAAATGATAGAAGCACACATGTGCAATCCATACAACTAGCTACTAGTTCAAATTACCACAAGTCCATACAGAACACAAGGGAAATGATAGAAACACACATAGTGCAACGAGCAACTAACGGCGGCGACGGGGATGCTCCGATGGGCTGAACGGATAGGTACGCTTGGCATTGTGCGTCGAGGCTCCGTTGGGTAAGACTGAGGATGGGCACGTAGTCGTGGAATCCATATTCATAATGCCTGTAAAGGAGTTTTGTTAGCAAACAGACGGCTGGACATCTTCTTTTGTTCTAGTTGGATAATTGTATATATAAGGATTGGAGTTCAGCTAAATGTACCCTTCTATGGAATCTATTGGGGTGGAACCTTTGTAGTCGCCGGAAGCTTCTTCGTTGTCGTCGGATGTGGGAATACCTAGGGTTTCATCCGATGCTGACTCTGATGGAATGGTGGATATCGTTTCCCGTTCGGCTCGAGGCGAACCATGTTCCGAATCGTTGGATGATTCATTCAAGAGACCTGCATGAGAATCCCCATGAGGTATTGCAATTTATGGATTGTTTTGGTGCTCAAGTATGTAGTTAGGGGCGATGTATCGACAAGTTGAACCATACATAATTGCAGATGACGTCCTCCTTGTCCACCTCCATGTCCAGAAGGCACCGTAGCCCGGTGTGCTTTCGCTCATGGGTATACTGTGTATCGGACACTCGGCACTGCAGTAAGAGTGACAATTGTTAGATGGAATAGTGTAACATAAACGAAGCAAGATTCTGTTGTAACTGTGCTTACCGTCCTCTTTGTTTTGGAATGCAACTAGGGCTGGAAACGAGCCGAGCCGAGCCTGGCTCGGCTCGGCTCGCCTTGGCTCGGTCATCTAGCGAGCCGAGCCTGGCTCGGCTCGGTAATTTCACGAGCTGGTGGAAGAGGCTCGGCTCGGCTCGTTATCAGCTCGCGAGCCGGCTCGAGCAAGCTCGCGAGCCACAACTAGTTATTGCATCACAGATCAAGTTTTGGAGAAAACAACAAGGTTTCAACAAGAAGCATTCATAACAGCAACTCAGCAAGGTTTTAACAGGACCACAGCAAGGTTCTCTTAGTTTAACTTACTTCTGACTCTTAAGTGTTTAACAGCAAGAAAAAAAATGCATAAAGGGCATCATAAGTTCATAACAGGCAACAGCTACACGCAGGTAGCAGGCAGCCATTTTTCCTATCCAAAAATAAATAAAGAGATCCAAAATAAAGTCCTCCAATGCTCCAAAAGAATCTGGCACTGTCCATTCTCCATTGAGGCCTCACGGCAGCAATTAGCAATCACCATAACCTGCACCTTGCCTTTGATAACATCATCCCTTCCTCATATGGATCTGGCACCTGCAGTGCATCAAAGGCATTCCAAACTTTGGATGTCTTCCTGTTGACTCTTTCTGTTTTAACTTTTATCTTTACCCCTCTGCGTCTTTTCTTCCCTCTTTTTCTACCTCCACCATCATCATCAGATTCAACAATTGTGACACGGTCACTCGCACCTAGCACTGTCAGCTCATCCTCAGACATATCATCATTCTTGTCATATGAATTACTTTCTGAATCAGTTCCATCATTTGCATTTGCACTCCCTTCCTTTTGTTGCACAACAGATTTCATCACTTAGCGAGCTACAATCAAGAAGAAATAATTGAGTTTCGTTGAATCATATATTTACAGCCTATAATCGGTTCATCATTTAGCCCACCCCCACGTTCTACAGTAAAGAAGCAGATTGGTAATAGAGTAAAGAGTAATACCTAGAGGCGAAGGCACGCAAGTCACCGGTCTACTGCTTGCGGCTCGCCGTCCGTGCCTCCATGGACCGAAGAGTACAGATGGCGATGGCGCAGTCGCGTTCTTGGTCTCCTGGGGCGGCGGCGGCAGCAGCTTGGGGAGTTGGGGTCGAGCCGTCAAGGATGGAGTGGGAGCAGCGGCGGCAGCAGCTTGGCGGCGGACGGAGGAACCGGGGAGCGGGGAACTGGAGTGGAGGGCGAGCGCGTGCAGCAGCGTTCTAGCGGTGGCGGTTGCGCTGCGCGGCGCCTGCGCTGTGCCCCTCTGGTCTGCGGTCTGCGGATGGGGTGGCCGGCAGGCCGGGTGGGATTGGGAAGGGGAGTTAGGGTTTAGGCGTTTAGCTATTGGGCTTTGGCCTTTTGGGCTGGCTGCTGGGTGTTGGGCACTTGGGCTTTCATTGGTTTGGCCTCAGCTCGTGAGCCGGAGCGAGCCGGCTCGGCTCCGCTCGGCGTTTTAGCGAGCCGAGAAAAGAGGCTCGGCTCGGCTCGTTCTAGGCTCGCGAGCCGCTCCGAGCCGAGCCAAGCCGCTCCAAGCCCGAGCCGAGCTTCGAGCCACGAACTTTTTTTCCAGCCCTAAATGCAACTGGGTAACTCGGCGGATGTGGATTTACTTGAATCCAAAGTGCCCACATGTACAATATGTTACGACCTGCCTCTTTTGTGCGGACGGCCACATATGCAACCCTTGGTATAGCGCCCGGTGGAGCGAATGTGTTCGCCCTGAGTGAGTAATCACTTCTTTCCGCATAGACATCGCGAAGTTGACATATGTTCGTGAAGATTCTAGGTAATAACATCCAGTACATGGCAAAAAGATGTGGTGGCATTCCAGTTACGACAAGACCGAGTGGGTGAAGTTTTTCTGGTGAACGTGGGCGTCTAGTTGGTGTCAGGGGCAGGGTTGGTAAAATGTCATCCACGACTATTCTGTGGGAACCATAAGTGGGCATCCTTGGGGTGATCGCAAGGTCATAGTCCCCAACATGGATGAGTGGTACATCGAAGATGGTCGTGCCTTCTTCTTTTGTATGAGCTACAAGCACATAACTATGAAGAAAACGTGCGATTTTGTGTATCGGAAGGTCAACCCTAGTGCTCTCTAGTAGGGCATCATGTATTTCACAAATGTCAATGTTGGGGGCATCTGCAGGCCTTGCAGGAGGAGGAGCTATGTTGGCAAGTACTAAGAGCCCGGTAAAGTGATCACTATAGTACCTGACTTCTTGTCAGCAATTATTGTTATGTGGTCACGGTGGAAATGCGCCATCGGTTGCTCACGCGGGATGCCGGCGCAGCGTGGTGGCGAGGCATTGGTAGCCGGGAGGGGTCGCGTGGCAGCGGAGGGCAAGCGGCGAGGTAGAGCGCTGGGGCCGGCGGGGTCCCTGACGGGGTAGATCCAGCGGCGGGGATGACCTGCGGCGATATGGGTGGCCACGGTGTGGGTGCGGCGGCGCGGCGAAGTGGGGTGGCGGCGTGGGGTGACAGCGCGCGCAGGATGCCGGCTTGCAGTGGCGGCGCGTGGGGATGCGGGGCGGCTTGGGGTGGACCACGGCGGGTGGCGGCGCGCGAGGGGTCGCGGGGCGGCTTGGGGTGCACGGCGGGTGGCGGCGTGGTGGGGTGGCGGCGAGGGGTGGCGGTGCTGCGGGCGAGGCAAACGCCGGTGACAAGGGGTGGTGGTGGGCGTGTGGTTGTGAGTGGCGCGTGTCGGTGGTGGGGTGGCTGGGGTGGGGTTTAGCCCTAAACCCTATCCGGAGTTCGCCGTGTGCCAGATCCAAGGCTCACGGCGAACACGTGTTCGCCGTGTGCCAGGTCAAGGCGACACGGCAAAGAGATGACAGCGTCGTGCGGCCGTTAACGTCAATGGCCGGATGGCGCACGTGGCGCCAACATCTCCATGAGGGTGCTTGTTGCGCACGGCAAAGGCGGATTTCACCGTGTGCCCTAGATTCGGCTCACGGCAAATCCGTCTTTCGCCGTGTGGCTATTGTGCGACGTGTGTTGTTGGGGCGACACACAGTAAACACGCGTTTCGCTGTGTGTCCGTGTTTTCGCTCACGGCGAAAACTTTTGCTCACGGCGAATTCCGTGTTTCCGGTAGTGAATATAACCTATTTCCAGAGGCCGACCACCCCCTCACCCGCTCCAAAAAATGTATTTGTAGGGGCGGGTCAACCCCCCCCCCCCTCCCTTCCCTCATACATCTCTACAAATAGATAAAGCGAGTAAGGTTTCCACCCAAATTTTTGGTTTGGTACGTTGGTTTGGTCTAACTGTGTTATTGACAAGTGGGCCTTAGTCCATCCTGTATGGGAGTCGGACGAACCCCTTCCGTCCACGATTCGATCATGTAGACGATTCCTACAAATTAACATACGGGCACCAATACGTATCCGATACTTATACAAACTACCATAGCAATGCACGGACATAATTGCCTAGTCTCTACAAATAGATTTTCAGGGGCGGGTGGAGTGGTGACCCGCCCCTAAAAATGCATTTCCAGGAGCGGTGAGGGGTGGCCCGCCATCCGTGTCCTAGCTATACCAGGTCGCCCTCGCTAGCCCTGGACCTTGCCAAAATGCATGGCTAGCTTCCCATCCCATGAGGCCGATTGAGCAACAGAAAAATGCCCCAACCCAACTAGTTCGATCACGGCTCGTCGTCTCGCATGGCCAGCCTGCAGCATGAAGCGACTCCAGAAGATAGAGAATGAAGATGCATGGTGGCGCGGGGCTGATAAGCAGGTCGGCCGCCAGAACAGGGTACCTTTATTATTAGGCCCTAAATAGAAAAACTGCTAAACTGTAATACTAATGTATCCAAACAGAAGTGCTAATTATAAGAATCGGCTAAATTTTAATCAAGATTTAAAAGTTTATCAAAAATACGAGTGCTAAACTGCTAATAGATACTAAAATTTAGCACTAACTTTAACGCTTTGCTTCGGCGGCGGCACCGATTGATCGAGCACGACGCGTTGGCCGGGTCCCACCAGTAACGCATACATGTGGTGGAGGAGCGCGCGCGCACCCCTTCTGGATGACAGACATTGGCGATAGGTGCCTGTGCGGCTCGCGCGTGCAGCACCAGACGAGCGCCGCCGCCGGGTACGCCTGCTCCGTACGAAGGCCGGCCGGCCGCCTAATTATTGGATGAACTTGGACAGATTGCGACTGATTGTGATTGCATTGAACGTACTGGAAGTCACATCCAGATTTCTTCGTGCCGGGTTTATTGTGGATTATTGGACAAGCGCATTAGTCGTTTTAGTTGGACGACGAATTGGATTCGTGTACTTGAAGACAGATTGATAGATAGACTTTGGATGCTAATCCACTCACTCCGATCACCGTACCTCTACTCTAAAATTACCACACGTCTCAGGAACGTGTGTTGGTGTGGCCGTCAGGGCCTGTGACGCATTGATTAATTATTGGATAGATTATACTAGATAGTAGATAGCTCTAAACTGGATGATGCAGATGCAGATGCAGATCCCTGCTTGTTGCTTGTGGGTACCCTAGCTACCCTACGTACGTACCCGGCCCAGCTGGGAGGCTGGACTAAGTCAGACAGCACTGGCTGGATGGATGGCGATGCCTAAGCAACCACGGAACCACACATCCATGGTTAGAACCATATCCAACACACATAGTATAAGAGGATTTGTAGCAATTGGTATTGGAGGTGATGATTCTGTCCAAATATCCAATCAGTGGTAGTTGCTGCAGCACCTGTTCTTCAAGAATAATCTATTCCCATGTGGTTAGTTTCTAAACTACTGCCAATAGTTTCTTTGAAAATAATAATGTAGTTGTTGAGAGAGATGCAACTACATGGGTTTCCATATATATTAGGACTCCGGCTGTTTCTGCAAGTTATATATTAGTTCATTTGTGGATCCATAACATCATGATGATCAAGTATAAAACTGATCTCTATACATCATTTTGTTGCGTATTTTGATACGATGTATCAAGGATTTGCTTTGAATAAATATGTGGGGTACCATATTTATTAGTCTCTACTACTGCCAACTGTTTCTTTGTAAATAATAATGTAGTTGTTGAGGGAGATGCAGCTACCTGGGTTTCAATATACATTAGGACTCCTGCTGTCTTTGCGAGTTATATATTAGTTCATTCGTGGATCCATACACTACTACAGATTGGATCATTGCAAATGCTTCATCAACGCCGGTCCATCACCGCCGGTTCTCTTTGGAGCGGCGGTGATAGTAGACATCACCATTGGTTTGTATTACAAACCGCGGGTGATATATGGTATGGGCATCACCACCGGGTCGTAATATGACCCGGCGGTGATAGTCATCTATCACCTTCGGGTCGTATTATGAACCGACGGTGATGCCCTTACCTAGATATTTTTCTCTTCTCACCACCGCTCAGCTCTCTTCCCTACTACTCCTTACCGCCGATCCTTGCTTCCCCTCCACCTCTCATCTCATTCCTCAATCATCCGCTCTCTCTCCCCCGTCCCTTCTCTTCTCAATCCGTCCTCTCCCCTCTCTGCCCCCGTCCCTTCTCACCTCCCATACCCCCCAGCCCCTCCCTCACCCTGTCGCGGCTCCCCTCCAGCGCTGCCCCTCCCTCATTGTGTCTCCCTTAATTCCCAGCCACCGTTCCCCCGCGATGTGTGGGGCGGCATGCTGCGTGAGCTCGAGGGGCCGTGACAGCAACGTGCAGTTCGGTCGCAGAAAGCTTCAGGCATGCAGCGCGGAGGGTGTGCCGCGACGGCATGCGGGGGTGCGGCACCAGCGTGTACTGCAGTGGACGGGCGGGTGTTAAACCGATGTACTAGGCACTGTCAATTTATATCCAACGATGCGCAGAACCAGTGGTGATGGCGTTTGCAATCGGCGGTGATAGGGGTGGGTGGAATAGTGATAGCATCATGATGATCAAGTATAAAACTTATCTCTATACGTCATTTTGTTGCGTATTTGAGACCTTACTCCCCTATTTTTGTCGTAGAACCAGTCTTGATCAGGGAACAAAGGATATCAAGGGCTTGCTCGACAATGAAGGAGATCCTCAAGGACCTTCGAAACCATTGGAAAGGTGTTGACTGGACCCAAGGAAAACATGGTGCCAAGATCGGAGATCATTGATAACTCCATAAAGGTGTCTGGACACCATCACGACCTCCAAGAGCATGACAAACCGATTGAATATGCAGAGACCCACGAGGCGCATGAGCTGAAGGTCAGGGCTACCTTCGAGATCACATGAAACGTGTGACTTAATAGAGGTAGTCAATTTGTACACACCAAGCCCTGGAAATGCCCATAGACCGGAGAATCCTTTGAATACTCCGGGTAAGTAGGGGCATTTAGGGATCATGTAACGGAGGTCAGGAATATAAATACCCCTCCTGCCTCCTTTTTCACCATACAAGATGATTTTTTGGAGAATATACAACACTCTTATATAGGGAGGTAAAAGAAAAAGTAACAGCAGGCGGTAAAATCATGAGGAAGCTCAAGCAGTAACCAACCAAAACAATACACTTAGGGGAAAGAGCAGTCACGTAACCTTCATCTCATGCCAAACTCTGACGTTTAGGGGGGAGACATTTTTTGGAGGTCGATAGCCAATCACTTTTCAAGGATTCGGACCGTCGGATTCGGCCCTCACCCACGAGGGCTACTGTTGGGGATCGCCACCCCCGAAGTGCACTCGACAGAGGTTGCACTGAACATTTAGATGCATTGACATCACAACACTAACCTCCAATCAGCGTCAAAAGATTTTTTGGAGACCTTCCTCCCCTATTTTTGTCACAGGACCAGCCTTGATTGGCGATCGAAGGATATCAAGGGCTTGATGGGATCTTCAGAACCGCCAAAGGTGCCGAAGAGACCTAGGGAAGCCACGGTGCCAAGATGGGATCGGAGGTTACAGATGAACTCTAGAAAGGCGGATGGGTACCCTCGCGACCTTCGAAGGCACGACAACATTCCTGACGACCAATTGAAGGCGAAGACCCATGAGGGGCATGAGCCGAAGGTCGGGGACTACCTTTGAGATCGCATGAGAAGCGTGACTTAACAGGTAGTTAATTTGTACATACCAAGCCCCAGAAATGATCATTAGATCGGAGAATCCTTCAAATATTCCAGGCAGCTAGGGACTTTTTGGGATCATGTAACGGAGTTCGGGAGTATAAAGAACCCCCTTCTTTCTTTCATGCTTTCGAACCTTCTCCTATTTTGTCTGGGCTTCGCTAGTTCGTACCCCAACAATATAAAAGGATTTGTAGCAATCGGAGGTGGTGAAATTGTCCAATCAATGGTTGCTGCACCTGTTCTTGAAGAATAATCCATTCACATGTGGTTAGTTTCTGCACTGCCAATAGTTTCTTTGTAAATAATAGTGTAGTTGTTGAGGGATCGGAGATGCAACAGCTACCTGGGTTTCGATATATATTAGGACATGTATAGTAGTTTAGACGATTCCTCCTGTCTCTGCATGTTATATAGTAGTTCATTCGTGGATCCATCATGATGATCAAGTATAAAACTGAACTCTGTACGTCATTTAGTTGTGTATTATATACGATGTATGGTGGATTTGATTTGAATAATGGGGTACCATATTTCATAGTTTCACACATAATCTCTATTGTTTCTAAGCAAATAATGTTTCATTGGTCCATCAATCGGAATCCAAATCGGAACCCGAACATATCAATCGCAATCCTAATCGGAACACGGACAATCAATGCCTCGCACAATCACAGTATAGTCTGTACATGAAGTAGACGAACACAAAGTTTATAGTATTACGTAGGTCTATTATATTATCCATAGCAACGCACGGTCACTGTATATGCTAGTTTAAGTAAATAGGTGGTACGTACATGGGACTCCTGCCGGGTTTTGTTGAGGAAGATGCAGGTACCTGGGTTGTTGTAATATATATTAGGACATGTACAACAGTCTAGGCGACTCCCGTCTCTATGCAAGTTCCTACCATGTCAGTATAGACAATAAAACCGATAGTTTATACAGTGGTCTGTTATCAAGTTGCATGCAAGCTATATACATTAGTTCATCTTTGGATCCATAACATGATGATCAAGTATAAAACTGATCTTTGTACGTCATTTTGTAGCTTATTTGATACGACATTGTATGGCGGATTTGATTTGAATAAAATATGCGGTACCATATTTGATAGTTTCACGCGTAATTTAAGTAAAAATAGGTGGTACTTAGTCTTTCCCGTCTCTGTTACATGTGGGACTCGACGACTCGTGGTCCATGGCAGTGACGGAGGACGGAATATATCTAAGTTACGGCAAATCACATGCATGGTAGATGATCAAACAACTACGATCCAAATCGAAAATATTCGCGTAGTAGTTCTCATTTTCGTCGCGACGAGATTCGCGCCTCGCTTGCCGAATCAGTTAGGCAAACATCCACGTCTGCAGAATCTCAGCATCCTCGGCTCCATTCCATGATGGGCGTCCAATATTTTTGCACGAAATTGCACTACAGAGGGATCGGAGACATCAGACATGTTGCTGTGCAGCGTACAATATGGTTGCGAGGCCGTGTCGTTTTGTCCTGGGAGCACGAGCGCGAACACTGATGACGGCACGGTTCTCTCGCCTCATACTGCTTGCCAAGTAGGAAAAGGATGCTATGTGGCAACTTATTACACAGGGTATAATAATTGTCGTTGTACGTGTCCTAGACCAATCTCAATAGGTAGTTTACGGGCTTACGGCTGTTAAATTTCATACCACATCAGCAAAATTGACGACTTAGCGAGGTTATTACAAAAAACTTGACCTAGGGGGGGAGAGCGACCCATGTATTATATTAAGAAGAAGATATTCTCACACATGTTAAAAAACCTCCAGAACCCCTGCCCGAACTCATACATAGTGGCCCGTCGTCTTGATAACAGTGCAATGAAATTGTCCACTAAAACTGACCTGCGAGTGTTTTGTGAATAATTATCGTTGTAACTACATGGTGATCGATCATATCATTGATGGCTTCGTTTATAAGGTCATTATTGTTACACGCGGGATTTTCTTTTTTATTTTACTTTCAGTTGTTGTTAACATCTCTTAGATGGTACTAGGCTATGCTATGTGAACACATGGAGGTGCAAGAAGCTAAAAAGTCCAACTTCGGACTGTAGTGGTTTCATTTTACAACCATACCTTTGATTTGTTTCTCGGATCCTCTTCATATGTATCTCAAAATGATTTGCACTCTCCGAAATTATCTTCCATGGGAAAATATATTTCTGTAAACCAATTCCTATGGTTTCAAGTGAGTACACTACTATAGAAAATGGTCTTTAGTCCTACACATTAGTCCCGGCGACCATTGGACCCGGGACTAATGAAGCCTTTAGTCCCGGTTCCAACATCTAGAGGGCAACTGGGAGCTTTAGTCCCGGTTGGAGCCACTAATCCCAACTAAAAGTCACCCTTTAGTTCCGGTTAGTGGCTCCAACCTGGACCAAAGGTCATTGACATTTAGTCCCTGATGGTAACACCAACTACGACTAAAGGATGACCCTTTAGTCCCAGTTGGTAGCTCCAACCCGGACCAAAAGGGCCTTTAGTCCCGGTTGGTGGCTCCAACCAGGACTAAAGAATACTTCGCGGGTTAGTTAAAAATGAAGGCATCTCATCCGAAGTCACATATGTTGTGTAGGTGTGGTGGTAAGAAAGTCATCTTAGATTTGAATCCTAAGTCACACAGAATATTTTTTTTTTGGCTTTGCACATACCCTTTGGTCCCGATTATTGGACTCGAGACTAAAGGCTATAATCTTTTGTCCCGGACTGCCGATCCCGGTTCGAAAACCGGGACCAAAGGCAGTTGTGAACCGGGACAAAAGGCCCATTCTCCACTAGTGGTAGGTAATTCAATGTTTCCTATTTATTCAAATATTACTAAGAAATCGATGCATATTTCTATATGTTTGTGTATCGTGTGCCATGAGAAGAGATAACAGGATGAAGTAGCTCTTATGAAGTGCAACTGTACATCATATATGTTTCATTCTTCGTTCTGTCTAATCACATAATTAAGAGTCCTATCGTGCACTAATTCCACCATACTCTTGTAAGTACAGAATCAAATGGAAGTTGTGTTGATGACTGATTTCTAGCTAGCCACATGTTCTGTAACATGTCATTTTGTGGCAAGCTGGATCTCCACAGGACTGACAAGAAATATGAAATGCCTATTTTGTTCTTGAGCGGTTGAGCCCAAGAACAAAATAGATGTTTCATAGTAAAATGATGTATATTACTATTTTATGTCATAGATGTTTCATATTACGTCAGTCGTCAGGCAATTTCTATACGTAGCAGTTGGTTGGAGAGGTCCTGAATAGCCAGTGGACGTCTTCAAGCCTGCTCCTCAAGAAAATGCCAAGGCAGTTGTCGTCATCTGCACTATGAATGTGATTGTCCTGTACAAATAATCTTTTTTCTTAAATTAATTTTAGCGTGCGCTTTATTATAAATTCAACAAAAGTCAAGGCATTGTGTGAAAACAGGGATTTTTGACACCCAATCTGATGAACACCAGATATTCAGAATGGTGTGAAAGTAGTTATCCAACGAAACGGCAGCATGGCTGTAAGTTTGGACGAACATGGTGTTGGCTTAGCAGTTGCGCAGCATGTGAGATGTCATGTCCCATACAGAGGTATACGGTATACCAGAATTTTGGCAAACATTATTCATGGAATTCAAATGCTAACATACACATGAAGTGCAGGGGTCTCGAAATTTTCGATGGCCTGTATCCACATCCCAGTAGGCCTGTTTTATTGAAATTGGAACCACAAATTCAGGATAATTGAGACCACAACAGGGTAGCCAACGAAAAACAGCAAAAGAAAAGACTACAAGCCACCCAGATATTAAGTCTCCGACATATGTTAAACTATGCAGCTACGGTTACAGCTTTGACATAAATGTCTGGTGGTACTTAAGCGATGGGCACCTTGATAGCATATCCAGTAGAATCCGCAACCGCCAAACTATGATAGATTACTGTCGATCTGCGGCTCTAGAGCTGTGGCATCTTTCACTTGTCCTACCAAAGGTAACACGTGATTAGGAAACTGCATGTTAACATAATGTTCATTATAAACAGAGTAAGAGAAATGAACATCATAGCTCACCACTTGATATTGTTTCTCTTCTTTGTAGTAGCGGTTGAACCCTAGAGTATCCTTGATCTCCTGAAAAGATGGCAACGCGCTAGGGGGAGGTACACCTCCATCTTTTATTGCAACTAAAGCATCCTGCATGTCAAAGATGCTTATATTGAGAACAACAGGTGGTGCTTTCGCCTTTTTGCACAAAAAGGAATAAGTCTACTTAACCCCCTCACCTATGAAACCGGGTATTCTACACCCCGAACAATCCAAAACCGTCTAAATAACCCCTGGAGTGATGTGGCAAGGATACATTTTGAAATCTACTTCAACCTCCTAAACTATTGATCTTCGTCTATGTAACCCCCTCAACTATATAAACATTTATTAGGCTCCTCAAATATATTCAGTACCATCTAAAACTCTAAATTATCTGCTGCACATGGAAAATGACTTGGCATGGGCTCATCTCTTTATCATGCATACAAGCATGTCCTACTAGTCATCTCTTCGCCATTTTAGCTTATTGCTGATCAAAATGGAGGTAAAGTTGATGTCAAGTTGCCACATAGCTAAGAATAATGTAGGGATGACTAGTAGCAGGATATGCTTGTGTGTGAGAGATAAATAGAGAGATAGGCTAGTGCCAAGCCATCTTCCATTTGCAACAAATGATTTAGCTCTTACTGAAAACTTTGAGGGGCCGGATATATGATTATAGAGTTGAGAGGGTTATGCAGGCAAATCTCAATAGTTTAGGGGGCGAAGTAGATTTTCAAAATGCGTCCTCTCCACATCACTGTCCACATGTAATGCCACGTAGGCGAAACCACCTCCAAAACCACTCTTAAGGGGTCCTTTAAACGGTTTCAATAGTTCAGGGGATAGAATATCTGGTTTTATAGGTGAGGGGTTTAAGTAGACGAACCTTGATATGTCAGGGGGTAAAGTAGACTTATTCAGGCACAAAAATGAAACGACTAATGTATTGCAATTGCCAGGTTACTCACAGAAATAGATGAGATTCTTTTTTTTATAAAAAAAAGAAGGTTCACTAACACTAATATCAAATAGTTGCTGAAAAGAAGGTTCACTAATACGTCAACTTGCATCACTACTGACAAACGATAACACAGGTTACGTTTAGTAGAAGGGAGAGAATGTTTAGCCAGCTAAATGTTAGATAAGAATACAGAGGTACAAAGATAATGTAATTCAATAAGTATGCAGAAAAAATGGGTCAACAAGAACTAAGACTACCTTCTGCTTGCGTTCAAACAAGCTAAATATGTACATGATTTCTATCTGCAGTCTGACGCTCACAGCCCCATACTTGATAACTCAGATATAAAAAAATATGGTCACATGCTTCATACACATAAGAATACAAACCTGCATTGCACGCATTGATACGCCAACTAAGGATAACGGATAAACCACGAGGCTGAAGCCAATTTTCTCAAGTTCTGCAGGGCTCAATATTGGAGTTTTACCACCACCTTCTAACATGTTTGCCTGCAGAACAAAGTGTAAACGTACTCATGGGTCGTATAACTGCTAGAGGAAGGAACAACTTCAAGTAAACAATAAAAAGGACATATAGACCCAGTCATCGTTGACAACGAAATATGAGCAGTAAAAGCTCTGTTCTCAAGGCGTCGCCTAGGCGACGCCTAGGCGTCCATGCACCGTCCACCGATTTGCGCCTTGCTCGCCTAGGCGTCCAGCCGCCCCACCTTGCTAGGCGTCCGCCTTACCGCCTTGAGAACAGAGAGTAAAAGTAACTAGTACAGGTACTCTTTTCGGTTCGGACTGGGAATATGAGAAAATAGTAATGGTGTAAGCAAATCAGCTCATCATATGTATCTAATACCAACAGTAAAGCTGAGTCCAAATGGAGGCACCGATCACCCCCCATTTCATCACTATATCATATCCAAATCTGAATGACACAACACACCTACAGGAAGATTAGATTATACATCTAGAACATAGCATGAAGTTCTAAGGAATACTAAAATATCCAGAATCTGCTACGGAACTTCAAACCTAAATCAGCATGAATGTGTATGACAATGCATATAAACTAAAAGACAGAACTTCAAGATCAAAGTGTGGCCTTAATTTTACTTTATGGAACATATGTCTTTTGGGTGTATCCTTTCAACACCCCTAGTCAAACTCACAGGAGGAAAGGACTAGAGGTAACACAAAAACAAAAGGACAATGAGGTGCAGAAACAACCATAAACCCACAATTCACATGTAACTAAAAAAGCATCGATAACATAGAATACATCTTACCATCTTTGGAACTTCTGGTGCAACTGCGCAGAATGCCTTCATCTCTTCCACTGAAGCAAGGGCATCAATAAACAGAACATCAGCACCGGCATCAGCAAAAGCTTTTACTCTCCATAATGCTTCATCAAGTGAAATGGCTTGACGGGAATCTGTCCTTGCCACAATAACAATGTCAGAGCCACTCTCCTTCCTAGCATCAACAGCAGCTTTTATGTGCATGATGGCTTCCTCCCTTGAGATGACTTTCCTTCCTTCAGTATGTCCGCATGCTTTAGGTGCCACCTTAAAATTGCTTCATGTCAACTTCTTGGATAAATAAAACAGAAGGATCAATTATGAAAGTTAAAGTCTTCTCCCCACCCCCTGATATAACCTAAGTACACAAATCTAAAATGAAATAGACAAGCATGTGGCAAACTCATATTGCAGTCAGTGGGAGTTAAACGTACATGACAAAGAACATATGTGGTACTATATTAACTAAGGTGCCAACCTATGGAAGGGTTGATTAGTATTCCTAAGAGAGCACACCTGGTCTTCAAGCATGATTCCAGCAAAACCAGCATTCATATACCCTTTGATGGTTCTCTTGATGTTCATAGAGTTTCCGTAACCATTATCTCCATCACCAATCACTGGGATCGACACAGCTTCATTGATTAGACGCCCTTGGTCTACCATTTCTCCATAGGAGATGAGGCCAACATCAGGCAAGCCAAGCCGTGCCGCAGAAACACAGAAACCTGTAGAAAAAAAAACAATGCAATGTATGAGATAGCCTGGCTTGAATACCCACGAAATGTTCTCCCAGACAAACAGTGTATGCAAAATCTTAAGTGCTGTTATTCCCAAGGCCTACAAGCTATGATAAAGGAATTCCGGCAGTAAACCCCTCCCACAGATCAAATACACGCTCTAATCCAAGGACTGCTGGATACCTCAACTGCATTCCATCTTTGAAGCAAAAAGACCAAAACCCATTTTACTTCTTCAATCTGAACCAGCATTCAGCACGTAGTCAGAAAAATAACCACAGAACACCTTCAGCCCGAGACGGGATGGCTACCGATGTCATTCGCATCTTCTTGAGATCGACTTATCATTTAGTTCTGACTTCTGAGTATGCAGACAGTTTCATGCAGTGTTAAAAATCTTCGCCACGGAACTGACAGTTTGCACTGAAGGACAGTAGTTCCTCCCTACAGGTTATGACTCTGCACAGTAATTCAGTGTAGAAGCACACGAAATGAACTGGGGATGTGGTAAATCTGCTCCGATTGGGATTATACGGCGCGAAGCCAACCGATTCGCATCTCGAGCTCTCAAACAGACGAGTTAAAAACCCTGTCACACGAGGCTACGAAGACCAACATCACACCGAAACAGACAGACGCGAGCGCGGCCCCAAGCAGGCAGCAAGCCCCGCGCGGGAGGGGCGGGCGCGGCTCGGGGGATTCGGGGGAGAGGGGAGCGCACGCACCGCCCATGAAGCCGACGGGGAATCCGGCGCGCTCGACGAGGCGCGCGCCGAGCGCGTCGAAGCAGCAGGGCGCCTGGTGCGCGCCGGGCGTGGCGAGGATCCGGCGGAGCGCCGCGGCCGGGGACTCCCCCGGGCGGATGCCGCGGGCGGACTCCTCGGCGGCGAAGTAGGGGCTGCGCGCGGCCATCCCGGCGGAGGAGGCGGAGGCGGCGCGGCGAGCCGGAGGGTGGAGAGGGATTGGGGGGAGGGGGGAGGGGACTAGCCGGACTAGGGGACAGGGGTGTGGTTGGCCGGTTTTCTGTACTAGAGAGCACTAGCGTTAATTATGGTGTTAAATAAAATTAATTTATAAAATTAATATTATAACTCTGCATTCGGAACCCTAAAAAATTTAATAAAACTTTTAATTGTGTGATTTAAAAATAATTAATGTAGCATCATAGTAGTCAATTATTAATTAATTACTGTCATTATATTCGTCGTTGAAAAATTATACTTATCTATAAAAAATTTATAAATAAATTTCATTTAACACTCCATACATACGAAATACACTAGAAATATTAGTGGGACCAAACAAAGCCGTTGGCGTGGTGGCGACTGACTTGCGTGGCTGGGAAACGAGTCAACGTGGCAGTCAAGGGTATTGTCATCTTGTGACTTTTTTTTCTTTTTTGAGATTGTCATCTCGTGACTCGACGTGCACGGTGCGACCAAATCTCGTGACATTTTTGTTTTTTTCCTACGGTGGATGCTTTTTACGCTGAGCTCGGGAAGGTAGGCAGGCCGTAGGCCTAAGCTCAGATTCGAGCCGGGGCAGCCCATTTCGCTTCGGCCGGGCAAGAAACGCTGAGGGTCCAGAGAAAGGCCCACCTAACGGGGCAACTAGCGGCAGCAAGTGATGCGAATCACCCTTTTATATATTTTTTTTGAGTAAAATACACCAGAAGTCCACCAACTTATAGACTGTGTTATTTAGGTTCACAAATTTCAAAAGTGCATTTTTAAGTTAATCAACATATATTTGTGTCACTTAAGTCTATAAACTTTGAAAATATAGATCCATAAACTTTGAAAGTGTATTTTTAGGTCCATAAACTTGTAATTTGTGTCACTCAGGTCCAAAACTACAAAATATATTTTTTAGGTCCATAAACTTCATTCATGAGGAGTCGTGTTGCTAAAACGAATCCACAAAAGGTCGCCCCTATATCGCTCTCCATTAATATCTTTTAATCCCTCACCAAGAACCACTCTAGATTCACCAAGTCTAACCTCATCACGAGATTTTACACCGCAACACCTGGCATCACGTATTCGGCCACCCGGACCACGGAGAACATAATATATATCCTCTACCACAGCACACATATTGTTGAGTCCCTTGTAACCTCCTTCACCTTTCCGAAGCCATCACCCCTTCCTCATCCCCCATATTACGGGTAAGATCTAAGCTTCAGAACTCACCAATGGCAGCCCGTAAGTCCCTCTTTGAATCCTAATAAATATTAATAATCTTCAAAATAAGTCTTTCACCCCTCCTATCTCCTCTCCCACGCACTTGATTCGAAATCAGAGCTCAAATTTCACTCTTCTAACGAAACTCTAGCAACGTGCGGGCACCACGTACAATCATGTTGGTGTGATATCAGTGCATGAAGGCTAGATGGTGGGTTATGGATCTATTTGACACAAATTACAAGTTTATGGACCTAGAAATGGACTTTCAAAATTTATTGACCTAAGTGACATTCTCTTACAAGTTGATGGACCTCTAGTGGATTTTACTCCTTTTTTAAGCACCACGTTTCTGAAATCACAATGTGCGGACCTTGCAATCGCACTATGGGTAAATATATTTGTCTTATCTAATAGGCGATCTCATGCATTGCCACATCATCTTGAGATAGTGTAAAAGACAATACATATAATGGGTTTTCTTGTAATATTACATAATTTTATAATTTGTGCATTGAAAAAAAGAAATATTGTGAGTTGTATGACAATAACAACTTGTATAATGGTGAGAAAATGATCTTATAGTCCTAAATTTTAGCTTATAAGGTGGTTGTCTGGCGAAACAACTATCTTGTTCTCTCTCTCCCTCTCTCTCCACCACCTAATCAAAAATCTTACGTGCACAAGACCGCTGACATGTAGCAATGTACTTGCCCTAATACCTCACAGTGGAAAAGGTTATGACTTCCTAACTTCATGCACTAAAACCTGGGTAGTAGTAATAAAAAGAACTCCCCAAAATCTTACTCCTCGTATTGAAGTCCTCTTTGTTTGCACAACTTTTCAACATGAAGAGCTAAAAGTTCAAACTAATAGTGAATTTTTCGTGCAGTTTACGGAGTAAAAAATTAAAAAAAACTGAGTTTACATGTAAAACTTAGTAACTGAACTTTTCTAATATTTTTTATTTCAAAAGTTAAAAATATTGTTTGAAAACTATTATTAATTTTTCAGAAGAAAAAAGCCAGCAGCAATTTTGTTTTAGAAAATCTCCGAACCCTGGCGTTCAAACAAACAAACCTGCCCTAATACGGCCCATAGCATGTCTCCTCGGAGACATCCGGTAAAATTGATACAGCGGCCCATAATATAGAAGGGATTGAAAGGAATAAAACAACACATGGCTTCCCGAACTGGCAATAGTGACCTACTCCATGGATACCCAAGCTCTTGTCGAGAGCCATGGCATCCAGCTAAAACACCGAGTGTTGACTTGGGACACGAGATGATTGGCTGACCGGCCGGACGAGACGCTAAGGATAACCAGGTGTTCCAATCCAATGCGACCAAAAGATAGCTCAGCCGCTGCCGTGCCATCTCACCCTCGAATCCTGAGGCGCTGCATGTTCTTTTCCCATTTCCCACCGGCAGAAGTATCCAGGCGCCGGCGACGTGGCCTCCCCGACCACACGCGCCCCGCCGCATGCGGGGACACGTACGCTCCAGCTGCCCAACCCCGAACAAGCCCAATCCCATCTCGGCTTCTTCCCCATCGCCGCGGCTCGATAGATAACGCGGGCAGGGTTAAGTAAACCGACCGGTTCGGTCAAACCGGTGCGGTCCAGTAGCGGTTTACTGAACCGGTTTGACCGGAAACCAGTGGAAATCGATCAAATTCAAAATTGCATGTTCAACCGTTTCCGAACGGTTTACCGGTCGGTTTAACCGGTTTACCGGTCGGTTTGACTGGTAACCGGCCAAATTCAAATTTTTTTTCTTTTTGGTATAAATTCAAATGCCCGCAAAGTATACTAAATAAATATTTGTATGACATATTTTAGTCTAAATGAACTCTCCAACCCTCTTTTGTACTACTTTTATATTATATTTGTATATTTTTGTATGCACGTTTTTTTGTTTAACTTCAAATCCCCGCAAACTATACTAAATGAACGAATTTTTGAGAAAATTTGACACCATTAGATTCATCGCACCTTAAAGTATTTTTAGAAATTTTTTGGGAATTTTTTATTTTTTTTGAATTTAAATTTAAATTTTGAATTTGGGCCGGTTTGGTACCGGTCCAAACCAGAACCGGGCCGGACCAGTTTGATTGGTTGGTGAACCGTGAACGCGGGCCAGCCGGCAGTTTTCTCCCGCTCGATCCCTCCCTCATCCTCCTCGCTCGATCATCAGTCCTCATCCCGCTCCTCCATCAGTTCTTGCTCCATCGGTTCCTGCTACTGTATTGTCGATCATCTTCCCAAGGAGATCTGATAAGCTAGCAGGCAGGCAGCTAGTAGCACCGTACCGGCGCCTTGCTGGTTTGCGATAGGTATACATAATGTCGGGGATCTCGCTGGCGGTGATGATAGAGACGTCTAGAGCTTATCGACAATATATGTGATATAGGAGTTCGAAGTCGACCCAGAAGTTGTCCTCCCCACAGAAGAAATCATGGTCGCGATACTTAACTCCAAACATTGTCCCCTCATCGTTCGACTTGCGCATGTACCATCTATGTAAATTGAACATCTGTGTGCCTAGATTGATCTCCTCCTCCTCAGTGATAAAAAGTTTTCCAAGCTTGAATGGAATATTAACAACTGGGGCATTTGGGATATTTTCTGTTCTCCCCTCTACCTGCTCAAGCGTTAATCCCGTTTCCCAAAGAAATTTTGCCTGTGATTGGTTTGGCTCCCTCGGCACGAAGAGTGGTTCGATTTCCTTTTGTACTGTGCCTAGCTGAGGAATGGTCTTTCCACATTTCTGATTTCTCTATTGCTGTGCCTTTATCAGCGTCCGGTCAAAGTCTGAAGCTAGTTTGGTAGTTGGTGGTGGGTTGTTCAGGCATTGGTAGACATTCGCTGCTATTTCTGGAGGTATTGGTACCCTCTTCTCTGGGACTTTAGGTTTCAATTGCTCTTTGACGTCGCGAGCCACTTCCTCATCAAGTACTGGAATGAGAAAAAAGATTTGTTAATCGCAAATCTAATGTAGTGAAGTCACCATGCGCACAGCCGACACGTACTGGAATGGGTTGCGGAGCGGGCGTTGGGGCAAAGTCATCGTCCCAGTCACTGCCATCTGCGGACATATTCAGGAACGAATCGTCTGTGCGGGCCTCTTCGACACTGAATTGTTCAGCGGCGTTGACCCTAGTATCTTCATTTATCGCATCCATCATGTACCTTGCGGCGGCCTCCTCATCATAGGGTCCATCCTTAACTGAAATCCTAAGTATGTGTTAGTGTGTGTGGACTCATGACCATTCAGAAGCCCTGAAATAATCGGACTCATGGAGTACAGGGAAATCAAATGAAAGGTCATGGGAAAGCCAAAAATAATAATTACTAATTGCATCCTTAAAATAATATATGTACATGAAATTTATAATACTAAATTCTAGAAAATTATACTAAAACAACTAAATACATGATAAGTACATGATATGTGTTAGTGTGTGTGAGCGTGTGTGTGTGTGTGAGTATATATCTAAATTAAATTCTAATTAATATCTAACTAAAAACCCAGCTAGAAAAATTAAAATACACTTAGAAAATGATAATGCGCTTAGGAATAAATAAATCAACTAGAAAAGACCTAGTATACTAAAGAAATACTAAACTAAAGAAATACCTAGTTATCACTAATATCAAATAGTATACTAAAGAAATACTAAACTAAAATAGAAAATTATCGAAATAATATCAAATAGTATACTAATATGTAATCTAAATTATTACTAAAACAACTAATAAATACATGTACATGAAATTACATAACCTAACTAAACCCTAAAGTTGATATGTGTAGATGAAATGCAGAATAAAAATTAAAATATAAAGTTATCACTAAAACAACTAACATCTAATAAATATAATAAATAGTATAATAAAACAACTATCATCTAATAAATAGTATAATAAAACAACTAACATCGAATAAACAGTATAATAAAACAACTAACATCAAAATTCTGGTTATTTCAATTCTATGAATTTGAATCTAAATTGAATTTATTTGTTTCTATTCAAAAATCTTTTCTATCTCCCCCTCCCCCTTTCCTTTTCCTTTTTTTTGGCCTAGCCCAATCTCTCCTTTTCCCTCTCCCCTCCCATTTTTTTCCTCCACTCGTCCCAAACCCTGCCGGCGGCCCAGTTGCCTGCCCCAGCCCATCTCGGCACCCTCCCCCGCTCTCTCTCTGCCAGGCAGGCCCCGCCTGCGGGGTCACCTCCTTCCCCGAGCTCGATCCGGACTCGAGTCGAGTCTGGTCGGCGGCGGCCCTCCCCCGAGCACGAGCCTTCCCTGAGCACGCACCGTCGGGGAGCCGAAGCACGCGGAGGTCGAGGTGGCGGCGTTGTAGTCGAGGTCGAGGACCCGGCGGCGGCGCGGCGTCGATGCAGCACGGAGGCGTCGAGGTCGAGGATAGGGCAGCGGCGAGAACAGGGCGGTGGTGCGGTACGGAGGTCGACGGGGCGGCGGCGAGGACAGGGCGGCAGCGCGGCACGGAGGTCGACGGGACGGGCGTGACGGTGGTGCGGTGTCGATGCGGCCTCGGGAGACGGGTGACGGAGGTAGCCGGCACACACACTAGAGGAAGGGACTCGAGGGGCAAGGGACTGGAGGAAGAAGAACCGGGCCTGTATTTATGTACCAAGGTCCTAATGTACCGGGTGAAAGAACTAACCAGTACCTAAGGCTCATAACCGGTATCTAAGGCTCTCCTTAGGTACCGGTTGTAGATACACCCGGTACCTAAGGACCCCAACGGGCGGGAAATGAAAGCCCCTTAGGTACTGGTTGGTGAACTACAACCGGTGTCTAAGGCTCTTTGCAGTTTGATTTTCAAGACTTTTCGCCACAATTTCACTGAAATCCTTCACTTGCTCAATGGTAACACGGGAAAATTTGGGTGCCGCGGCCACGGTTCGACTCCCGCCCGCCGGGCCCCCTTTTGTTTTTTGCCGTTGGGACCCTATGGTACCGGGGTGCAGTTCTGACCCGGTACCAAAGGGTTTCTTTTCTTTTCCCCTTTCTGGTTTTCTAATAAATATGTTAATTGCCTAATAAATCAAATATTGCTTCAAAATATTCGAAAAAATATTGTACCTAATAACTCAATTATTGTGAGTGTGTGCGTGAGTGGTTCTCTAATAAATCTGTAAATTGCCTAATAAATCCTTTAATTGCCTAATAAATCTATTAATTGCCTAATAAATCAAATATTGCTTCAAAATATTCAAAAATATTGTACCTAATAAATCAATTATTGTGTGTGTGAGTGTGTGTGTGTGAGTAGTTCTCTAATAAATCTTTTAATTGCCTAATAAATGAAATATTGCTTCAAAATATTCAAAAAAAATATTGTACCTAATAAATCAATTATTGTGTGTGTGTGAGAGAGAGTGAGTGGTTCTCTAATAAATCTGTTAATTAACTATAATATATCTTTTAATTGCCTAATAAATCAAATATTGCTTCAAAATATTTGAAAAAATATTGTACCTAATAAATCAATTATTTTGTGTGTGTATGAGAGAGAGAGAGTGTGTGCGTGCATGTGATAGAGTGTGTGTGTGTGTGAGAGAGAGAGTATGTGTGTATGTGTGTGTGAATGAGTATTTAGGTTACAATAATACTCCATATGGTCATCACAAATAATATTTCAAATGATGAGTACAAATAGTAAATGTTGATGACAAATATTATAAGAGATAATCATTCAACTAATGGAATATTAACGATGGTTCGCTTTACAATCATCCCTTCATTATGATCATGGCGTGCATAGGGAGCCTCCTCTTGGGCTAAAAGGATACTTGTGTCGACCTCCACAGCAAACGGAGTCATGTCTTCAACCTTGTTGTACTCTTCTTCATCTGTGACGTCGTCCACACCCACAATTTTTCTTTTACCAGCCAGAACTATATGACGCTTTGGCTCATCTCCATCTGACTTGTCCTTTGTCGATTTATTTCTAGACTTATCCTTTTTGGGTTTGCTAGACATGTCCTGCACATAGAAAACTTGAGTGACGTCCTTAGCTAGGACGAATGGTTCGTCTCGAAAGCCAAGCTCTTTGAGGTCTACTATTGTCTTTTCGTACTCGTCGATATCGACACCTTTTCCAATCAGTTTAACCCATTGGCAACGAAATAGAAGAATCTTCAGTGGCCCATAGTCGAGTTCCCAGATCTCCTCAATGTAACCAAAATATGAGTTGGTTTGGCTATTAGAGTCTGTGGCATCTATACGGACACCACTATTTTGATTGGAGCTCTTGTTATCTTGGGCTCTTGTGTAAAATGTGTACCCATTAATTTCATATCCTTGGTACATCAAGATTGAATTAGCTAGACCCCTGGCCAGCCAGGCTAGCTGCTCATGAATTTCATCATTATCCATGAGTTCCTTCTGCAACCAGGTGGCGAATTCGGCCACCCGGACCACGGAGAACGTAATATATATCCTCTACCACAGCACACAAATTGTTGAGTCCCTTGTAACCTCTTTCACCTTTCCGAAGTCATCACCCCTACCTCATCCCCCATATTACGGGTAAGATCTAAGCTTCAGAACTCACCAATGGCAGCCCGTAAGTCCCTCTTTGAATCCTAATAAATATTAATAATCTTCAAAATAAGTCTTTCACCCCTCCTATCTCCTCTCCCACGCACTTGATTCGAAATCAGAGCTCAAATTTCACTCTTCTAACGAAACTCTAGCAACGTGCGGGTACCACGTACAATCATGTTGGTGTGATATCAGTGCATGAAGGCTAGATGGTGGGTTATGGATCTATTTGACACAAATTACAAGTTTATGGACCTAGAAATGGACTTTCAAAATTTATTGACCTAAGTGACATTCTCTTACAAGTTGATGGACCTCTAGTGGATTTTACTCCTTTTTTAAGCACCACGTTTCTGAAATCACAATGTGCGGACCTTGCAATCGCACTATGGGTAAATATATTTGTCTTATCTAATAGGCGATCTCATGCATTGCCACATCATCTTGAGATAGTGTAAAAGACAATACATATAATGGGTTTTCTTGTAATATTACATAATTTTATAATTTGTGCATTGAAAAAAAGAAATATTGTGAGTTGTATGACAATAACAACTTGTATAATGGTGAGAAAGTGATCTTATAGTCCTAAATTTTAGCTTATAAGGTGGTTGTCTGGCGAAACAACTATCTTGTTCTCTCTCTCCCTCTCTCTCCACCACCTAATCAAAAATCTTACGTGCACAAGACCGCTGACATATAGCAATGTACTTGCCCTAATACCTCACAGTGGAAAAGGTTACGACTTCCTAACTTCATGCACTAAAACCTGGGTAGTAGTAGTAAAAAGAACTCCCCAAAATCTTACTCCTCGTATTGAAGTCCTCTTTGTTTGCACAACTTTTCAGCATGAAGAGCTAAAAGTTCAAACTAATAGTGAATTTTTAGTGCTGTTTACGGAGTAAAAAAATTAAAAAAACTGAGTTTACATGTAAAACTTAGTAACTGAACTTTTCTAATATTTTTTATTTCAAAAGTTAAAAATATTATTTGAAAACTATTATTAATTTTTCAGAAGAAAAAAGCCAGCAGCAATTTTGTTTTAGAAAATCTCCGAACCCTGGCGTTCAAACAAACCTGCCCTAATACGGCCCATAGCATGTCTCCTCGGAGACATCCGGTAAAATTGATACAGCGGCCCATAATATAGAAGGGATCGAAAGGAATAAAACAACACATGGCTTCCCGAACTGGCAATAGTGACCTACTCCATGGATACCCAAGCTCTTGTCGAGAGCCATGGCATCCAGCTAAAACACCGAGTGTTGACTTGGGACACGAGATGCTTTGCTGACCGGCCGGACGAGACGCTAAAAAGGATAACCAGGTGTTCCAATCCAATGCGACCAGAAGCTAGCTCAGCCGCTGCCGTGCCATCTCACCCTCGAATCCTGAGGCGCTGCCGTTCTTTTCCCATTTCCCACCGGCAGAAGTATACAGGCGCCGGCGACGTGGCCTCCCTGACCACACGCGCCCCGCCGCATGCGGGGACACGTACGCTCCAGCTGCCCAACCCCGAACAAGCCCAATCCCATCTCGGCTTCTTCCCCATCGCCGCGGCTCGATAGATAACGCGGGCAGGGTTAAGTAAACCGACCGGTCCGGTCAAACCGGTGCGGTCCGGTAGCGATTTACTGGACCGGTTTGACCGGAAACCAGTGGAAATCGATCAAATTCAAAATTGCATGTTCAACCGTTTCCGAACGGTTTACCGGTCGGTTTAACCGGTTTACCGGTCGGTTTGACTGGTAACCGGTCAAATTTAATTTTTTGGTTTAAATTCAAATGCCCGCAAAATATACTAAATAAATGTTTGTATAACATATTTTAGTCTAAATGAACCCTCCAACCCTCTTTTGTACTACTTTTACATTATATTTGTATATTTTTGTATGCACGTTTTTTTTTAAACTTCAAATCCCCGCAAACTATACTAAATGAACGAATTTTTGAGAAAATTTGACACCATTGGATTCATCGCACCTTAAAGTATTTTTAGAATTTTTTGGGGAATTTTTTATTTTTTTGAATTTAAATTTAAATTTTGAATTTGGACCGGTTTGATACCGGCCCAAACCGGAACCGGGCCGGACCAGTTTGACCGGTTGGTGAACCGTGAACGCGGGCCGGCCGGCAGTTTTCTCCCGCTCGATCCCTCCCTCATCCTCCTCGCTCGATCATCCGTCCTCATCCCGCTCCTACATCAGTTCTTGCTCCATCGGTTCCTACTACTGTATTGTCGATCATCTTCCCAAGGAGATCTGATAAGCTAGCAGGCAGGCAGCTAGTAGCACCGTACCGGCGCCTTGCTGGTTTGCGATAGGTATACATAATGTCGGGGATCTCGCTGGCGGTGGCGCCGCGGTCGGACCCGAACCATGCGTCGGAGCGGCAGCCGACGGCGATGCTGGGCGGCGTGATGGGCTCGCTCCGCGTGATCGAGCTGCAGCTGGTGGCCTTCATCCTGGTGTTCTGGGCCTCGGGCCTCGTCCCGCTCGTCGACCTCACCTTCCCCGTAGCCACCACGCTCTACCTCCTCGCCATCTCCCGCCTCGCCTTCCCGCCGCTGCACCCCAACAACTCCAAGCAGCTCGGCGCCGCCTCCCAGCACTCCCAGCAGATCTTCCGCGGCAGTTCAGCGTCGCCTCCCAACACACCCAGCAAGAGTAAAAATGGGATCCAACAGATTTTTCATTTGCCTATCTTCTCTATCTGGATAGGCATCCCATGCCCCTCGAGATGCATTTTTGCCTCAGTACATCCCTTCTCTATCTCATCTGGGCCCACCCTCTCTCCGCTCCCGATGCACCGCGCCGGCCCCGCCATGCTCGCCGCCGGCCCCGCCGTGCCCCGCCATGCCCGCCGCCGGCCCCGCCGTGCCCTCTGCCGGACCAAGCTCGCACCCCGACCGCGCGCCGCCGCGCCATGCCGCGCTGCGAGCTCCTCTCCGATGTCTCCCCGAGCTCCAACGTTGGTGGCGGCGGTCGAATCGGCGGTGACGGCGGCTGAATCGGCGGCGGCGGCGACCGAATCGGTGGTGGCAGCGGCCGATTCGAGGCCGCGCAGCTCCTCCCTGGCACGGACCTCCGGCGGGGTTGAGCTCCCATGGCAGGCGGGGTCGAGCTCCCCCTGGCCGGCGGGGTCGAGCTCTCCTCCCTGGCCTGCGGGTCGAGCTCCGCTCCCTGGTCGGCGGGTCAAGCTCCACTCCCCCTGGCCGACGGGGTCGAGCTCCCCCTGGCCGGCGGGGTCGAGCTCCGATCCCCCTCGCCGGCGGGGTCGAGCTCCCCATCGCCAGCGGTGTCGAGCTCCCCATGGCCGGCTGGGTCGAGGTCCGCTCCCATGGCCGGCCACGTACCACGGCGTCGACGAGCACCCCTATTCCCGGTGATCGATGCGCTGCTGTGGGAGGTAGACGCGGAGGTCGATCGAGGAGAACGGCGGCGGGTACGTCAAGCAGAGGCTGAAGAGGAGATTTTGTTGTGCATCTCGCGGCGGCGGGTGGACGGCAGCGTGGCGCGGCGGCGCTGACTGCAGCGGGGACGGGGAGATATTACTAGTCGTCTATTGGATCCCCATCCATGTAAAAGCTAAACAGATAGGTAAATAACTAGCTAAATAGAAATTTAGCTACTGTAATTTGAAGAAACTCTTGGAGATGAAATGCACTAATGAGCATAGGCGAGGAGCGAATGGAAAAGTTGTTGAGCATCGTACAACCCCACGCAACCTTTATGCCATGACTGTTCGCCGTCGCGTCGACTCGGGAACTGCACGTGTAGGCACGCGACGACCATGGTGACTCTTCCTATCTCGGTCGACCTTTCGGCTCTTTTCGTGCGACCTTCGCCGACATCCCCGCCGACTTGCACGGTGGCGGCGCCATGTCCGACTCCGGCGGTGTCGGCGCACGCTTCACCTACCCCTTTGGGTCCGGAGGCGGTGTGTCCCTGGCACCACGTGCCGTCCCCGCCGGCGTGGCGCCCACCCGCGGATGCTGTTGCGCTTGGGGCACCGGCGGGAGCTCCATCAGCAACCCGAGACAGGGAAGCGACGCGATGATCGCGAACTTGTCCGGCCGGTGATCCAGCGGTTCCGCGTCGCCGTAGAACACCACATCCTGCGCGGGGCGGCCCAACAAAATCTGGAATGCCCTAAGTCCAGGTCACCAGCGACAAGTCTGAGTCTGACCCTCAGCGATACCGGCTGACATCCTCAGAGTCGGTATACAGACACGCGGTGCTGGACCGGCGGTGCAGCGGGGCGATGCACTTCCGGAGGTAGTCGTACATCACCATTTCAGCATCGAGCCCCACCTTGGCAAGCCGCAGGATCCTTGCGAAGACGGGATTCAGGGCCTCCTCACTCGGGCTGCTACTCCAGAACTCTTGAACGGGGGTGGCGCATTCATTAGGGAAGTGCAGGCGGCGGCTGTCGTGGCCGTACTCCATGTAGAACCACTTGGCCTTCCTGTCGTCCACCCTGCTCTACTGCTGATGCTCGATGTAGGCGCCGCGGTCGCGAAGAGTGAAACGGACGGAACCCACCTGGTCAGCAGCTGTCCGCGCGGAGGAGTTGCAGGGAGGTGCAGGGCCGAGGGCGGCGGAGTGGCGGCCGGTGCACCGGCGGGGTGGGGCGCGGAGGCGTCGGGGTGGCGGGCGGCGCGCCGACAGGGCGGGGCGGGGAGGCGTCGGGGGAGAGTTGCGAAAGTTGGGCGGATCGGGTCCTCCTATTCCCCCTAGGGGCCTGCTGCTTAGATTGATAGCTCATCTAAAATGAGAGCCTATTTGAGGGTCCTGTTGGAGTTAAAATTTATTGAGGGTCCTGTTGGAGTTAAAATTTATCCTAAACTCAAAAAAATAGAGTAGGAGCAATAGGAGGTGGGCTGGAGATGCTCTAACCGCACCTTAATCAGTGACGGGCCGAGGCCGTATCCGGGACATGAAGGCCAGCCGGAGGAACGAGGCCTGGTGGTTCATTCCCACCCACGCGTAGGCCGAGTGAAAGGCCCAATAAAATGAACTAGATTCTAGGAGGGTCGGATTAGAACGGGCTGGACTGAAATCTTATTCATTTTTGGCTTAGAGAGTTTTAAGGGCTGAATTTATCTAAAAAAAGAGTTTTAAGGGCTGAATACAGAATCTTTAAACAACCCGCGGGCCTTGGTCTATTTCCAGGCCTACTCACGTGCTAACATGGTGGTTTTGGCAGGAAGGAGCGTCTGGACAGGCTCGTCAGCATGGGTCCCGCCAGCGATCGTGGCCCGAATCTTCCTGTGTAGTTTGATCCGTACACTCCCCGATCTTACAACAAAGGGTGATTTGCACCGGAATATATTTTGTGCAAATCATCCTCTCAGTACAGCCGTGCAAACTTTCAATCTGGGGCACTGGATATAGCCCCCAAGGGCAGCTTGTATAGCCTCCATATATTGGTGTCGACATGCCGACACACCTCCCGATCGTGGCCCCCTTGGATCAACATCTTGTGGATCATATTAGAAGTTTGTATGGTTGCACGGAGAAGTTGATTTGCATATGATACGTTTCCGGTTTGCACAACCCCAATTGTTGGTGTCCACACATTGACATGCTGTAACACAAATTTGTCGGATAAAGATATCATATATCACTACAGTATATAATTTGCTACAGTACAATGTAACATGCGTGCCGCACGTGCCGCTATACTAGTAATATATAATGGATTTTTTTTTGAAATGATCGTCAACTTCAAATAGTGGTCCGCGCAATATGGGGGACACGGGGATACAAGATCTTTGTGGATGCCCGAGACCACAAAGTAACTTTTTTTGACATACCTGGTTACTAGCATAGTGCTAGTAGCATCGATCGCACAGTGTTATCTCTATCAAGGCGTGGAACACAGACGCGCGCCGCGACACACATCGATGCTGCTGTATATATATATATACACACACACACGCAGCCGAGCAAAAAACGGCACACCTAATCGCCCAAAATCGAACATCGGCTCGTTCGTTCGGCCGCCCGTTTCCGGAAAACCAATTCTTGTGCGTTTAGCGTATTTGTGAGGCGTGTAACACTCACGCGCACGACGCACCACAAACGTACATACATCGACGTTTTTCTTTTTTAATGGGTACGTACCTATATCGACTTTGCAGCCGAGACGAATAAGTAGTGCTGTAGCCGACGAACTAGGCTGTTCCATGTTTCTTTTGGTGTGTATTGTACGGTGCCTTCGTAGTCGCCCTCATACCTCTACACGTAAGCGAGCTGGAGCTACAGGTCAAAGAAAATATTCTCTTCAATCTTCATGATAAAATAAAAGGACAGGGATAGGGCGCGACGGGTCGTGCGTACCGCCGCGGACCCGCCACATGTCCTCGTTGCGGCTGCCTGTCCGGTCTTCATCCCCGCGCGTTGCCCTTGTCGGCGGCCAAGGCGGCGCACCACCAAACCGACCACCGCCCCTAACCACCTCTAAGATCGTCGGCAATGGAAGACACCTTAAATTTGGGCACCGCAGACCGCCCCGCCCTTGGCCTCCACTGCTGTCACCGCCCTCCCTAATCAGCCGGGCCTTAGCGTGGGCGCAACCACCCGCCTGGTAGACTTATGAAAATATCTTTCATTTCAAGATGATGAAATGATGTCTTGGTTTTCGCAGATTATAACCCATATGTAGTATTAAACCTTAACACGACCAACTTGTTTTTTGCAAGTTCTGCACGGAGCATTTATGTAGTCGATCGTACCATTTCTGTTGCAGCTTAAATTTTTGTCGCCATTGACTTTTTTCATTACGTTAGACTGTTCATCTTATTTAAATTTTTTTAGAAATTATCATATATTTTACTATGATTTTATTTATCATTAAAAAAATTCAACATAACTTATAAATTTAAATATTTGAGAAAATTTTTGAATAAGACGAATGGTCAAACATAATAAAAAAAAGTTAATGACGACAATAATTTAAGAAAGGAGGGAGTAGACTTTAGAGCGCATATGGCCTTGTGTGTGTGTTCCACAAAATCAGTATCCGGCCTGCTGCTTATGTGGGAACATAATAAAAAAGGAGCTGACATGAAAATCCATTGAAGAATGTTTTCAGAAACTCAATCTCGTTATTTAGTGAGATGACTGAATTTTTACAAGACCACAGTCACCTATAGGCCGACTAGAAGACATTAGTTACTGGCTATCAAATGGAGATGCTATTCGGGATACCCATCTCCATGATGGACTTCTCGTCGAAGGGATCGCCGTCGCACGGCCTGAGCAGCGTATACGGCACCACCCCGGGTCCGTACCGGTTCTTCCTTTGTGAGTCCTGGTTCCAGTCATCGATCTGATCCCAGATATCCCTCAACGTCCCTCGAAACGTGTCAAACGCCTTCCTGATTCCCTCCTCTGCAGCCCAAGCCGGCTCTTCGTGCGTTCCCATGTACTCCTCCTCCGGCGAGTGAGACGACAGGAGGTCCAGCACAACCAGGACCATCAAGCTCTGGAACTGGGACGGGAGCGTGTCCAGCAGCACCTTCTCCGGGTTCGTCACGAAGTCGCTCATGCCCTGGCAGCCCGTTTCCCGAGGTATGTTCTGCCGGGCGATGGTCGGGCGGTTCGGGAAGTACCCGGCGAAGGGGTACTGGCCGAAGTTCACCGCCGCGTGGTGGCCAGAGGTGATCCAGATGATGGTTGTCAGGACCTGGACGAGGCTCCTGTGGCTGTTTACCTCCGGCCACCACGGCTCGTCCTTCTTATCCTCGTGGCCTTTCGTGCGGACCTCCGTCCACCAGCCCTGAAGCTCCTCGTCGTTGATGATGTCTGCCGTCGTCGTGTAGTAGTGCTTCACGTAATCTGACACCCACTCCTCGATGGCGTGCCAGATCAGCAGGCCGTCGTTGGCGTACGGGTAGTCCTCGATCGTAAGCTCCAGCTTGCCGTCCTTGCCTTGGACCGCCATGCCCCTCCGAATGAGATCGTTGGGCAGGGCCTCCATGTCGAACCGCCAAAAGTCTTTGTAAACCACTGAGCTGAGCTCCATGCTGTACTTCTTGGGCGAGAAGGTGGTCTCGATGGTTCCGCCCGCGTTGATGAGCCTCCCTCGAGCAAGGGCGTTGATCTCCATGGTGTACCGGAAGTGAGGATGCAGCAGCCGGAAGATTGGGTGCATCTCGCTTAGCTGCCGGTGCGCCGCGATGATGTAGGGCTCAACGCAGCAGTGCGTCCTGAGCCTGATCAAATTAATCAGAAAACGTGAGATTAAGTTAAGTTCCTTCCATGTGATTTCCTCCATGAAACGGTCCAAATTAATAACCTCCCTGTTGATTACGTAATTACCAGTGGTTAATGAGCTGGTGGTAGCCCGTGTCGTGAGCCAGGACATGGGTCTTGGCGAGCTGCCACATCCAGGAATCCGTGACGCTTCCGCCCGGCGTGAAGACGTCGCGCCATGGCAGCTTACCAGTCTTGTACTTGGGCCTCGTCAGCTCGATGGCGATGGGCTTGAGCGTGCCGTCCTTGGTGAGGAAGAAGAGCGTGCGGGAGCCGTACAGCGTCGTGTCCTCCTGCTCGCGCACCTTGTGCACGTAAGGCAGCAGCGCGTCGTGGTAGTCCAGCATGAACAGCTTCTTCTTCTCAACGGCCTGATGGAGCAATTTAATTTTGACACCAAGCAAAAAGGGTTCATTAATTATTTATGTTTTCCAAATCTGTAAGGAATCATAATTGATGGAGTAATTCTCTTCTGTTACCTCGTCAGCTGTCATGACCCCATTTATCAGGTCTTCTATCAGCTCTTTGGTGAGAAGAGATTCCCGTGGGCCATATGTGCTCTCGTCGAGCTGACTTTCAATGGGTAGCTTCTACAGTGTCGAGCAATAACCAAGTTTATGTTTTTCGAAAACATAATCACACAATAGATACTAATTTGAATCTGATGTGATCGAGAAATAAAAGAACGTGCCGTGACTAGTTGGATGTTCATTGGGTTCATCCCTGCAAGGGTTTCCCGTGCAAACTCCTCGTCCCTGAACCAGGCAAGCTTGTCCTCTGCAATCTCAACAGGCACTCGTCGTAATAAATTATTACACAAGCCCGCGAATTTAAATCGGATTGGCAGACGATCATACTCTGACGAATTTCTGGAGTTTCGAAGTCCAAGATCTTGTCTAAGGTATGCTTCATCGCCCCGAATTCGCCCTTGAACAAGTGGCCCAGCTCCTCTTTAAGCACGGAGAAGGTGTAGCCCCTCACAGTGCCCCCTTCCTTTGGCGGCGGCGCGTTCGTGAAACCCTCCTCGAAAAGCGCGTCGATGGCCGCCAGGGAGGGGAAGCTCAAATCCCTTTTGTCCTTGGTCTTCATGAGCTCCAGGAACGCGTGCAGCACTCCCAATGTCGCTTTGGTCTTGAACGCCTGCTCCTTGCTCTCGGAGAAGGCTTCGTCCCGGGGCACGTAAATGTCACTCGCCTCTTTTACCCGTGTCTCCGTGGAATCTGCATTTGCACGAACATAGTATACCTAAGATTGTAAATTAGCCGAGCTTGAGCGAACCTGACACCACAAGGTTCGAGCTAGAGCTGAGCTTGAGATTTGGATGAGCCTGGAGACAGGCTCGAGCTTGGTTCGAGTTTTAGTCAAGCTGAGCTCGAATTGAGCTTTTCCAGAGCCGAGCTCGACTAGCTTGTCAAACTCGAATTTCATTTAGAGAAAATGGTAGTAGTTATTTTTTCACGAAAGAAAGAAAATACTAGCTAGTTATTCATAAAATGTGACAATTGGCGAGAGCCTTAACGCCGGGAGGTCAAAATGCTATAGCTTTTAGTGTGGTACTACCTCTGTTGTTCTTGGGGCGGCCAGTGCGGCAGCGTCGCGGGTAAGGGAACTCTGCACTTCCACCGAGCACCGGCCGCGGGTTCGATGGGTCGCCGAGGTCGTTGTACACGTCGTAGTCGTAGATGCGGTCGGATTTGACGCGCTCGCCGCGGCCATTCCCGCGGATGGCCTCGAGCTCGCTCTTGCGCAGCCTCTGCAGTCCCTTGGGCGTCTCCGACGGCAGGTAAGACTGCACGCCGGCCGATCCAATGGTGAAGCATGCATTAGATCAATTCATGCATCTGCGTATTCGAGTGTATGTACGACGATCGAATTCTTTTCTAGTATTCGAGTATTGACCGACCTTGAGAGGGAAGAAGACGCGCCTGTCGTCGTTGCCATTTTTCTCGTTATCAATGACCCAGGACTCGCAGTCGAGGTAGACGGCGGTCGACTTGTCGCCATCGCGTAAGACCTCGACGTCCTTGATGAACATCTCGTGCTCGTGGTCGTTGTCGATGAGCACGGCGCCGACAGTGAACGAGGACGGCACTCGGCAGGTGGCCTCGAATATGCAGAAATCGTCTTCACTGGAAACGTACTTGGCTTCCACTTGGCCTGTTTTAATCCCCTCGCCCTCCTTTCCTGCAGACAAATTTAATTAACAGAAGAGAGCATCTTGAGTCTCAGCGCCTTGATGCTCACAAGACCTATGAATAATCCACCACAGTGATTATGCAAAAAATTAGATGAAGAAAAAAACATATGCATTCCTTCAAAATTACCTGTCAGTAAAATTACAAGAAATGGCTCAAGCCATTTTTATTATTATTATAAATTATCCAATTCCGCAATTAAGAAAATAATTATCAAAACAAGAGAAGAATAAGTTAATGTAAGGGTGCAAATGGGTAACCGTTAGGTTGACCTCCGAATCTCTTTAGTTCAACCAAATGAACTAGTTTGTCAAAATAGCATCCATTTTGAGAAAACTAGCTAATTTAGTTGAACTAAAGAGGTTCGGCGGTGCACCTAAAGGTTCACCACTTTCACCCTTAATAATTAACTCTACTTCCTCACAGTTGTTAAATTATTGTCATCGTTAGGTCAATAATTCTAGTTCAAATGAAAAAGGTTGTTATCCTATAACAGCAATATTTTAAGAATGGCAAAAGTATTTAAGATGCCAAGAAAGAGCATGTAGTGAAGTGGAGCTTCTCACCTGGATCAACCTCTGTGCTGACGAACTCGATGAAAAGCCAGTGTCTATGCACCAGTTTTCCCAAGAAACGGGAAAAGAGGAAAGGACTTTCAAATACAGTTTTATCTTTCAGGTGCACCTTCACTACGGCCTTCATCTCAACTTCGGTCTCGCGCTCGCGCAGCTCGCGGCGGGGGGCATCGATCGTGAGTACACCGCCATTCCCATCGCCGGGGCTGACTCTGCAGCTTACCTTGGAGACGGTGCGTCGAGTGCTGCTGCGCCTGGGCACCGGCGGCGCCACCCACCGGCCTGAGCCTGACGAGACTCTACCGGTGAGGGAAGAAGAAGGGCGCCCATTGTGGCTTGGAGCAGCTAGAGGTTGCGTTGCTGTCAGCATTGTGAGCTCGCTATACAAACTCTCAGTCTAGGAGGAAGGGTGTGATGGATGATGTCTGCGAAAAACGTGCATTGGGTGTCCAATTTATAGAGCAGACATACATGTCCGTTTCTGTGGACGACGGAACACGGCGCGCGCTTAGTGCATTACTCATGTTGCGCTAATTTCTATGGATCCGCTTGCGCAGGATGACACATATGTGTGCGCTAGCCAGGGTCGCGTGCCACATAAATTAATTTTCAGGTTGTTTGCACCGTCGATCTTCATGTAGTATAGCTGAGCGATTCAATTTGCTTAGATCTGTAGTTTTTTAATACATCTTCTTAGAGCATCTCCAACGGTTCGCTTAAATATAGCTCCGTAAAACTTCCTTTTGAGCGAGTCCTCGTAAGTATGTAGGTTTTTGTTTTCTCTTTCTCCAATAGTCCCTTAAGATAGGTGAAAAATCGGAAGATGAGCTCCTCATTCTACCCCACTTTTAGGTAGAATTGAGGACGATTTAGGGGGTACCATAAAAATAAGGGGTGTTTAAGGGAACCCCTAGAGATGGATTTTTGAGAAAATCCTCAAAATTCAATTTAGAGGTGTACTGTTTGAGATGCTATGTAGTTTTGTCAAAAAAATTTGTAGTTTTGCAAAGTCTACTCTAGTTCTGTAGTACAAGTGATATAATGCTTCCATTGGTAGTTGGGAACGTATCATATGCAAACCTACCTCTCCGTGCAACCGTAAAACTTCTAATCTGGGCCACTAGATGTTGATCCAAGGGGGCGCACGAGGGAGGTGGGAGGGTGGATTTGCAAAAGTGTAATTAGAGGCGAGCGGTTAAGTGCAGAATTACCTAAGCCCCCCGTGCCGTTGGATGTCTATCCTGTGCGCCAGATTGGAAGTTTGCACGGTTGCACGGAAGGTTGATTTGCACCAGATATGTTCTCTAGTTTTGTAGTATGGAGTACAACAGAAGTAGACTCCATGTAAATGGGTTTTTTTTGGAAATCTTGCTTTTGCACATATTTCTCAGCTGGTGGGGATCTCCGATCTTGGGTTCAACTTTTCTTGTTAATCCACTTCACAATATATATATATATATATATATATATATATATATATATATATATATATATATATATATATATATATATATATATATAGGGAATCTACTCATATAATCTACGTGTCCTTTTATTTTTCATTGCCAATACAATGTTCACAATCTAATATTTTTTAACAAAAAAGGGTACTAAGATCTTCAAAAGAAGCTATACTACAACCTATGATTACAATGCTTGCAACACAACTATTTGCTTAAAAACATCGACCACAACAGTAAGGATATTAAGACATTAAAAGCAAATTCTATTTCTAAATCTCCACTCATATGGTCTACAAGAATTTGCATTGCCAGCGCGGCATGCAACCTTTAGTTTATCCTTATCTTCTTTATGCCTACTATGCAACTGAGCCTAGAAATGGAACTAGTTTGACCGTTCGTCTTATTCAAAATATTTTAGAAATTATCATATATTTTGTTATGATTTGTTTCGTTTTTAAAGAAAATTTTAACACAACTTATAATTTTATATATTTGAGTAAATATTTTGAATAGGATGAATAGTCAAACGTAATAAAAAAATCAATAACGGCAAGAATTTGCTCGCGAATGCATCGTCAGTGATTGCTCGCGAATGTATCTTGCATCCTGAGTGATCAATATAGATCTATTTTCATCGCAAAAAAAAGGTCAGTCGCAAAATAAAAAGAAAAATAAAAGAATGTCCGGTGTAGGTAGTTTGTGCTTTCTGATCATTTTTTTTTGTGCGGGGATGCTTTCTGATCAGTTAGTTTCCTTCTTTCAGCAAAAGCTTACTTACGGTTCGCCGCGCGCCGCGCACGTGGATCAGTTAATGGACCAGGGTTGCGTACGTGGATCGATAAGGTCTCTGTGGTTGTGGATGTGGAGCCCCATGGGGATGGGGTGGGCCCGAGAAATAGGGACGCGCGACGTACTACAGTACCTACGAGCGACGAACAAATTTAATTAATCATCATCCACGTGAGTCTCGCTTTGCAGTCCTCCTAATCACAGGTGTGAGATCGATATCTCGATCGATCGAGTCGTGGAACACACTCGATCACGACGTAGGTCTCGTCCCTGGCTATATATGGCTGGCCATGTAGCGAGAGAGCACAAGTTGATCGCTATGGATGCTCTCCACCGGGCCGTCCATGGATTTCACACCTCACTGTCCTGGTGTTTTCTTTCTCGTCCCATCCCGTACGTATGGACATACAGTGGTGGGACTGGGTCCCGGTGCGTGCGCATCCCCAAGATGCGATGGTAGCAGCAGCAGGGAATGAAAAGGCATTGGCGAACAACAATATCGTGTATCCACGTCTCGACTGGTGATCACCTTGATGACGAAGCCATCACTCCATCAGCGTGCTTACGACATTGTGTTCGTAATCGTCAAGAGGACCGGATCGGACGAACGTGAACCTTGCTTGTGATCGATCGTCCATAGATTTCACACGTAACACTAGGTCCAGGCGTGTAGAGCGAGATTGAATCATCAGTAGCCTTTACTCCCTCTCTAGGTCCAGATGTAAATAGACAAGACTCACCACAACAGCAAATAATGGTACTCCCTCCCGTTGACCTGAATTGATATAGACTGCAGCACCAGTACTCTCCCCCCAAAGGAGAACTTAAGTACTCGTTGATCTTATGATACGCATGTAATAAGGCCCCAAAACCCAAAAAATGAGTACCCCTTGAACAGCATACAACAAAGAGGTAAGTGATCAAAATTAATTGGGAAAAATTGTCAGCACAAAGCTTTTTTACATTTTCCCGGGACCAAATACTTCAGGCTGCACAGCCCTGTCGAATCAGAAAAGGCGACTTAAAAAGGCCAGCAACTTAACTATGCCTTTGGATGAATGGAGTTGATGTGTTGAAGGAACTTGGGTGAAGAATACACAATCTTGCAGGTGGCCCTAAGCATTTATCGATAAATCTCATTGTATGTTTATCACTACCGGAAACGGCTTGGATGCCGTGTGCAGTCTTTTTGCCGTATGCAGAAATGCAGGCACACGGTAAAGGCTCTTTTTGCGGTGTGCCTTTGCGGTGTGCCCGTTTTTCAGCACACGGCAAAAGACCTTTTGCCGTGTGCCCGTCATGACGACTCACGGCAAATATGCAAACACACGGCAAATGTTTTCAAAAAAATTTGATTCCACTCACCTAATTTTTTCTAGTGTAAACGTATTGCACATGGTACTTTATGTTAATATCTAAATTTTCTTTTAGTACGAATGCTTTTTCTAATCATTTATTTACATTAAACACATTTGTTAGAATTAAACCAAATTTGAACTGCAACTAATTTAAATAACGTACTAAAATTAATCAACAAATTATATTCATGTTTTTCAGTCCAATCTGACGCCGTATGCATGAGATGGGAGAGAATTTCGAAATTTTTCATCCTGAACCATTACCGGAAACATCTAGCGGAATCATTTATAAATTCTATAAATAACATTTCAACTCTTAATATCACAAAATTTTGAATAATATCATAATTTCATGTGTTGAAGCTATGGTAAAAAATTGAGGAGGTTTCGCACAAATTTAACGTCCGCTCCTTACTAATCTGAACTTATCCGAAGAAGATGCATAGATTCGAGAGGGAATCGTTCTGAGTTTGAGTCAAAAGTGACTGTCGAATTGGGATTTCACTTCCAAACTTTTTGTATATGCAATACCCAACATCTTTTCCTTAATGCCAAAGTTTGGCAATTTTTCAGATCAGTTCGTAAATTTTAAATTTTTTTAGTTAAACAATATAATGTGATACACATTTAAATTGAAGTATCAATTCATCAAATTATCTCGGATGTAAATAAGTTCTATACCAAAATTGTAGAGCTCCACGAGATTTAAGACTTTGTAGTTGTATATTTTTATATTTGACAATGTTTTATACTTCAAAATATCATTATAAGTTCTCTGAATTCAAATTTTAAAATTTTTAAATTTCCAAATGACTTCGGATGTAAATAAGTTGTATATCAACCTTGTAGAGCTGAATGAGATCTAAAACTTTGTAGTTTACCACTTTTTGATCTGAGTTCATTTAGCCATTTAAATTTTAGTTACAAGTGCATAAAGGAAACAAACTCGCCACGTCAGCGATCCGTGTGCCCAAAATACTTGATTCTGATTGGCTCAAGTGGCCTTGACCGGATCCATCTTCTTTTCTCCCTCCCCATCGGTGGATAAGGCACCTGACCTCTCTCTCCCTCCCTCCGTGTCTCTCTCCTGACTCGCACGGGCAAGCTTGTGCTGCGGCGAGCGTGCGCGGGGGCTGCGGCGGCGGCGCGTGCGGGTTGCGGCTGCGGCGACGGCCGCGAGCGCGGGCTGCGGCAACGGCAACGAGCGCGCGGGCTACAGCTGCGACGGCGAGCGCACGGGGGTTGCATCGGCGAGCGGCGAGTGCGGTCTACGGCGACGACGGTGAGCGTGCGGGCTGCAACGGCGCGGCGTACGGCTGGTGCTGCGGCGACGACGAGCGCGCGGGCTGCGGCGAGCGCGCGGGCTATGGCTGTGACGGCGAGCGCACGGGGGCTGCGGCGGCGAGCGCGGGCTACGGCGACGACGGCGAGCGCACAAGCTATGGCTGCGACGGCGAGCGCACGGGGCTGCAGCGGCGAGCACGGGCTACGGCGACGACGGCGACGACGGCGAGCGCGCGGGCTGCGGTCGCGGCTGCGGCGGCGAGCGCGGGCTGCGGCGGCGCGGCATACGGCTGTTGCTGCGGCGAGCCCGGGCAGCGGCGGCGGCGAGCATGGGCGGCTTCAGCGCGGCGTCGGGCTGCGGTGGCGAGCATGGCGGCAGCTGCCGCTGTTTTTTTTTTGAAAAATCTTTGCCGAGTGTCGCTTTTGGCACTCGGCAAAGTGTTTGCCGAGTGCCCGACAAACGACACACCGTGTGTTACACACGGCAAACACTTTGCCGTGTGCCTTTGGCACACGACAAACAGGCCGTCTCCCGTAGTGTATTCACCTTGCAAACAATACAGCTGGCGGATATTGCCTGAAGCTGAAACAAATGAAAAGAAATCATTAAGAGTCGAAGCATTCCATTCCAAGTTCAATTCAACAAGCACCTGCAATTTCACTGTGAAAAACAACAAGAACTGGTACCAGACCAAGTTTTTCACTAGTACAAATTGTTTGATTGACTTACAGCTTCTGAAACTCGCTACAAGATACAACCAACTTAACAAAATAGTCAATGGGCGTCAAGGCATACAAAATTTTAATGCAACCAGGAACAAAGAATGAACAATTGAGCCTCCAACCATGTCAAGGACAGCAGACAGCATATATTTGGGCCCATGTTGTACAAACTATTAATTGAGACGTTTGAATGCCAATAAAAAGGGTCCAGTATATCTTTGGGTCATAACTTGGGGCGGTACAATTATTTCTAACAATCAAATAAACTTCAGAGGATGTAGAAATGTTCTAGCGCGGAATCATAACAAGCCTCTGTCTCTTCTTTCATTTTCTCATTTTCGTTTCTGTGTTCTTTCACTAATGGTTTTTTTTTCCTGGTTCTTGGTTGCACAAGTGAGTTTCATCTTTAGCCAAACACAACTTGTTTGGGACAAAGGATTTGATGTTGTTGTTCTTGTAGAATCAAAACTGGAACCAACCAAACATTTAGAGATGAGTTACATACTAAACTAACAAAAGTAAAACAGAAAAATTATGACTCAACCAGATGCTAAATGCCTACGTCAAACTAGTCGGGAGCAAATAAGTAAAACTAGTTGGACTTCCAACCAAACCATTCAGAGATGAGTTACATGGATAACCAACAAAAATTAAAACAGCAAGATGCTGACTCAACCAGATGTAAGTGCCTAAGTGAAACTTAGGAAACAAATCGTAAAACTAGTTTGGTAACATAAAAACCATGCAAGCACTAATATATCATCTGTAAATTAATAAGTTACCATATAACCAGTCCTTGAATTGAGCATGAAGCGCACACGCCAATTCTTTTTTCCGGTTATCATCAAGCTCCAGCTCACGAATATTCTTTTGAATATCTTTCAGAGAAGCATGCTGAAAATATATACAATAAGGAAGAAAAGCTTTAGAAAGGATGGCGACAAACTTCCTTTGTGATAAGCCACAAGAATGGATATAACCACTCATACGATTGGTACTCCCTGCGTTTAGAAATTGTCATTCTACTCCGGGCATGGGAATTAAGGAGAGGTGAAAAAGGTGGGATGTACAGATTAAAATTTAAATGCTAGAATGACACTTGTTTCTGATGAAAAAAAGGAGGGAGTATATTTTAGCCGCATTGTTGTACCAGATTAAAATCCTACTACATTTTTTTCTCGAACACCAAAAAAAAACGAGGGAGTATATTTTTTTCTAAAAAAAAATCCTACTACATAACTTCCAGCTTTCCAGCTCCAACCATACTTACCTTAGAGCACCATCACAGTTTTACTTTTATCGATATAGTTAAATATAACAAACAACTTATGAATGTTTTAAAGTTGAATCCTCTAGCACATAAACTAATAAGATGTCAGAGAACCCAACCTTCCGACTATAAACCCTTACTGACAGAAGAAATGCAAGAAAGCTATACATATAACTTTGTTTCTGTCTCATTGTGTACCTTTTTCCTCTGGGATGCCCAATGAACTTGAGGCAATGTAAATGGGTTGTTTATGGTAGGCCCTTGAGAATCAAACCAACTAGGAATCTACAGAAAAAAAAATAATCCACACTGTTATTATTTCTGTACATAAAAAATAGTGCAGCAATTCATAATCACTGGGATATTGTGTTCTAAATAATCAATACATAGTTGGTGAGAAGTAAGGGAAGTAGTAAAGTATTGTTAATTCACTAATTAAATAATAACCCGGAAGTACAGAAAAGAACTTGGTTCATACTGAGTACAGTCATGGTATGGGCACACTGAAGACTAAGAAAATGAACTATAAGGTTAATGCATATGCATCACATTAACAGATCACCAGATAAAATAAAAAAACATGTCCATTATACAAGGCTAAATATTTTGTAACTTATGGAATGTTTATCATTGTAAAAAAAACCATCTCAGAACATAAGATTTAGCTCACATACCAAAAAGTTTGTGAATAAGTCAGGGTCCAGACATGTAGCAGATTCAGCTTGGACATCAGAAACCCCAGCGCGATGAGATAATGAATCATGTGGATCAACAACTCCCAACACAAAAGGTTGATCCCACTTATTGACACTAGGATCCACACCAACTTGTGCCAAGTGCTCCCCAAGTTGTGGATAATATGTATTAAATGGAGCAACCTGTTATAAATAGAGTATAAATTACTCACGGTATTGAAATTAAATGTCACAGAACAGTCCAAATAATACCGATCAAGTGCACTAATTAACCATTTAACTTAATCCTCCGCTACTGCACTTCACCAGTACACTCAGACTGCCTGCTTTAACCAGGATCGATTGCACAGGAACTCTCGCCAAAAGACGAGCACAGGTGATTACAAGCAACAAAAGTTTTCAAACTTAACTTACAACCAGGGTTAAACAAAAGTCTCCAAATTAATTTACAATAAAATTTTACAAGCCAGGGTTACAATTCGAATACAGAGTTCAAATGCAGCAGAAATACAAACAGGTTTGAAACAAGCTTCAAAATACAATACGATAAATAACGTCGATGACCAAAAGACGAACTTCACATCTCGCCCACTGATGTGAGGCTCACCTGCCTTCACTTCACGGAGAAGACGGAACCCACTCGACCGTCCAACCTGGAGGAAGAGGCTGACCACTCCAGGATGCACTAATTTCCTCAAAGTTCTCCGGAATACAACCTGCTCAGAAGGGTTACAACCAAACCCTGAGTATTCTAATACTCAGCAAGGCTTACCCATCTATGGTATACTTAGCCCATTACCTAGACATGCACAGCTCTTTGGCTCTGGGTTATTTTGCTGAAAAGCTACTAATGCTGGATCCTTACCTTCAATATTTTAGCTCCAATTGTGTTGATAGCTAGAAACTAGGTTTGCCTAATTCTCTAGGGCACACATGGTTAATCATATTATCTTTTCAAGAATAACAACAAAAGTCCAACTTTTCTCTTTCTGTCCTTTCAATCCTTACTACGATGTGACGCATTGACTAAGGCTCTCGTATCCGCGAGTCACGGCGAATCGATCCGATTTAACCTTGCAAGGTGGACCTAACCAACACGGCACGTATATGCCCCGTCGGGCTATACACACCAACCCTTCACATATGCACACCGAATAGGCGAACTGCCCTGCGACCCGGGACTGCTAGCCCCACCGATACCAACGAAGGGTCAGCCATGAGTTTCTGTACTAGCTCCACTGGTGAAGACAGTATCAAGTCCGCCTACCAGTGCACATATGGTACTGAACTTACCGGTTTCGACTACCTCCTACTTCCGGCATGCGGTTAGTACTGTTCAATCCTCAGTCAAAGGGCCAACAACGGAACGGTCCTCAATCGACGCAGGCGGAGACTCAACTTTCCTTAGTCAAAATCATATCCAACTTTACCTCCGCCCGGTCTCCAATTTCCCTTCTCATTGCATTATTTCTCATAACACTGCCTGAAGAACAACCCTATATCTCGCGGGTGACAGGAAATCACCCATCTTTTACCGGTTTACTTAAGCATAGCGGTGCTAATGATAACTACACTAGTAAGGACATTGGGTATTCAAGATTATGCATCTATGGTTCCAATCAATTCCTCAACGTAAATGCACAATACTTTAATATAACATGGAGTAATTAAAATAAGGGATATGCTCCGGGGCTTGCCTTGCAGGTCAGCGGGGTTAGCGATTTCTTCGGGAGCGTGTTCGACTGCGTCCTCCTGCTGTGCTCCTGCTTGTGGCTCCTGGACCGACTCAGCAACCAGCTCGTAAACCGCTTCGTTCGTGACGTCTACACGTATGAAAAGATGCCATGCAGGAGTTACAACGGTGCAAGGCACTCAGGAGGTAATGCAATGTGAGTAAAAGAAGATATGACTGGCAATCATTTAACGAACAACCATGAAAACTAGCGATAAAGGAAACGACTTGGTGCTGCTTGGCAGGTTTAATTTCCGACTGAGCTTAGCCTGAAGTGTTTCCTTTCAACAACACTACTAGACTTGCATTAAGAAGGCTAGGTGCACCACAACAAAAAGAAGCAATAAGGCATTGCTTAGACACGGTGAAAATAAAGAAAGACTAAAGCTAGGAACTAGCTAAACACAAAAACTTAACAAACCACAACGATCTAGCAGCACAACTTTTCTATCATGAAACACTACTGATAAGGAGTGCATAAATAAATTATCAACATTTATTGATATATAAAAGTATTTACTTTAACTCAAGAAAAGGAAATCAAACAACAATAGATCCACAACATGTACACAGGCTATGCACCTGAAACTTTTCTAGTAGACTACACATCCAAAGAGTAATCTACTGAATAAATTTCATAATTTTTAGAGCAACAGAACAACCGGTATTAAATAAACTAGATTAAACACAAAACACAATTTAACCAAGGGCAAAAGTGACATTTTTCCTGCATGAGTATTTTTCTTCTGAAGATCTCAATTTTAGAAACCTAACAAAATTTATTTTGCATTTTTCTCATTTTTCTTTATTTTTCTACAAAATCTTGAAGTTTCCAGCCAAAAGATAATAAAGAAAATCTATCCTTAACCCCCCCTCTCACTGACCCGCGGGGCCCACCCGGCAGTGGGACAGAGAGAGGAGAGGGGGCTCCCCTGCTTCGCTGCCCCGGCCGCGCACGCCGGCGGCGCGCCGGGCGCGCGCGAGCGCGGTGGCCGCGGCGGGTCGGCCGGCCAGGAGGGCCGCGCGGCGGCGCGCGCAGTGAGGTCCGCGCGCTCGCAGCCGCGCAGGGGCAGCGCGATGGCGGGTCCCGGCGGTGGCGGTCGGGCGGCGGCGGCATGCGGCGGCGCGCGCGGTGGCGCTGCAATCCAGGCGGCCGGGGAGCTAGGTGGCGGAGGAGCGGGGCGGCGCGACGGTCAGTGGGGGCGGGCGGGTCCGGGGCACGCGGCAGCGCGGCGCAGGGGCGCTCGACGGCGGCCCGCGGCGGCGCCATGGCAAGAGCGGGGCGGCGCACGGCGTTCCAGCTCGGCCGTGGCCGGCCGGCGGCGGAGGAGGGGTACACCGCGGCCAGGGTGCCCAGGCGACCCTAGGGCTCGCGGCGGCACTCCGCGAGGGCGCACAGAGCGGCCCCGCGGCGTGCGCGCGGCGGAGGCGGCGCGACCACGGCGGCGCGACGGCGCTGCAGTGGCGGTGGTGGGGCTTTCGCGCGGGGAAGAGGACTGGGAAGTAGAGGTGGTTACAGGGGAGCTCACCGAGGCTCGATTCGGGCAGAGGAAGGCCGGCGGTGGGGGCTCGGCAAAGAGGACGGAGCTCAGCAGGGATGGCAATGGCGGACGACGGCGACGGCTCGATTTCGGTCGGGAAACGGCTCGAACGGGCACGGAATGGGGCAAAGGAGGTGAAGGGCGAGGTTGTGCAGCTTGGGGCGCAGCGAATCGAGGCACGGCGGCGAGGATGGCCGGTGTGGACGCCGACGGGGCACTGAGCTCGAGCTCGGCTTGGTGTGAGTGCGAGGAAGGAAAGGGGAGGGCGAAAACGAGCACGACTCCGTGCGGATGAGGATGGGTGTGTGAGCACGAGGGGCGAGGTTCGTCAGCGCGACGCGTGGACACGGACGTCGAAGAGCGGCGACGGCTCCGGCGGCGTGTCGAGCGACGAGCAGAGGAGGATATGTAGCAATGGCATTTCTGTAAATAGCTCAAAGTTTCAAATTCCAGTTGGTAAATTTAATTTTTTTTCCCTTGTTCTTGAACTCAAATGAAAAACTTTTGAATACGAAAGTTGTTCAAAATTTTGAGATCTTCAACTTTTGTTTCTGGCACTTTTTCATTTGAGCAATGGTTTGAAAGATAAAATTTAAACTTGGGTGCATTTGCAAATGTCCTATTCAAAACAAAATTAAAGATTTTCTTTAAATTTCGTGATGAAACTTGAATTTTGGCCAAAATGAAAGTTGCAGAGGAAGAAAAGTTCTACAACATTGATGTTGGGCAAAAATTGATTTAGAGCTCGAATTAGGGAGAAAAACAAGATCAAACGTACCTTAATCGAAGTTACTTTGCGAACTCAATTAGCGCTAAAGACGATGATTAGCCACGATTAGCGATTAAGCACAATGTTAGCACCGAAATTAACACCGGGGTGTTACATTAAAGTACATTTATTGACACATTCCAGGACCAGGAGGTTTTAAACTCAATGTGATAAAAATAAATAAATCAAATTATCCCCTCCAACAGTTCAATGGATATTATTATAGTTCACAGCCCAAAGTACTAGGTACCTTCATTAACGAATGGTTTCCCCTGATTATATGCAGGGATTGTTTTGAAAGATAAGCAGTGCGTATGCATCAACTTTTACAGTAATAAAATCTGATAAAAGTTTTGGCGCACATTATATTTCCATGCTGCTTGTGTATTTCTTCCACGTGTCCATAATTACTTTATAACAAGCTGGAATATTATACATATCCCCAATGGCAGGAAAAAAAAAGGAACTCACTTGTAATTTATGGTTGTCCCCCACAATAAGTGGTTGGTGATTAACTCCCAAGTAGAAAACACATTCACGACAATTGGCAATAGAAATTCGTTTTGAAGCCGCGATAATTTGCACTCGTTCGCAATGCTCAACTTTTACCACCTGATAGAATGAAACATCTTTTCACTTAAATGATAAAGGTGACAGATACATTTCTGCATGTGGAGCACAAAGGATATAATATGCAGTTGAATAAGATAGCAGTTTGAAACATCTTTTCACTTAATGATAAAGGTGACAGATACATTTCTGCATGTTGAGCACAAAGGATATAGGTATATGCAGTTGAATAAGAAAGCAGTTTTATACTCATGAAGACATCTCAGTGTCATATGCTATATTCAATTTTGATTTTATTGTATAATATGAATAAATCTTATAGAAAAAGTATGCAATGAAATAAGAAAGTGATTATCTACTGATAAAGGAATTTCATTGTTGTGTGATACATTTAATTTGGTTTTGATATATAACAAAGACAGCTCCTGTAGAAAAAGTATGCAGTGGAATAAGAAAGCAGTACTCATAAAGGAATTTTAGTGTCACATGCTACAATCAATTTTATTTTGAGTATATAATTTGGAATTGTATGAAGTACATACCTTACCAATAGCACCAAGAACAACAGTAGTGTCAGAACATCCATAGACAGTAGCAAACTTTAGAGGGGCAAAAATGTAGATAACAGAATCATGGCAGTTCAAAACCTATAAAATGCACTCTGTCATTTCAACGTTGAACCTTTACCACTGGTACTTGATATTACAGTATAGAGATATACTCCCTCCGTTCTTAAATTTCTGTCGTTTAGGACAACACTTTTAGCTCATTTTTGAACTAAAATTGTTGTCCTAGACGACAGAAATTAAAAAACGGAGGGAGTAATGGATAGAGAACAGCTATCTTGAGTCTTCTTTTATATCCTCTGTGACAAGAATAAAAATTCATGCATACCTTTATTGAATTCCCCTTCATATCAGATGCCTGTTTGACAACAGAAGTTTTGGAGAAACCCTCTACAAATGTAGTACTTCGGTAGCACCCAGGATTATTCAGCAAAGAAGTTCCAATCGGCGCACTGCTCTGAATTCTTGTATTCGTGACAGCATCTGCCATCGTTACATCAGGGTCAGATACAGACTGTTGGCTGTTTTCCTTTGCTGTGCATTCCAATGATGAAGCTATATGCTGCAAAATCCATTCATGGACCACAGCAGCAGATACAGGAGCAGCGGGCATGTCTGGATCAGAATTTGCGAAAAAACTGGCTGCTTGACTTAAAGAAATTCCTTCAGGTAACTGTAGTAAAAACCCAAGGTGCTCAAATGTTTCCATTGTCAATACCTGCATTCAAAAGCACATTTCATCATCTTAGGATAGCAGGTGAGTTTGCAGTAAGAATATGCCATAGCAAAGAATGATTTTTTTTAAAAAAATCCAACAGCGAATTATTAAAAAATACAAATGAAGACTCTTGTGTTCAGCAATCCTAGAAAATCATGGATAAAGCATGTCAATATCTTTGTCCAGTAATTTGAATACTTTAGACAACATAAACTAGCTATACTCGAAGAATTTTCTTTAATAATTTGTCAACGAAATTCATTTCACATAGTAGATTACAAACAAGTCTATTGCAATGCTTACAGAGTCAGCCCTGTGAGTTCGCCATATATTCAAAAGGCCACTCGAATACCCTGGCCTAACCATCTGTTTCTTTATCACTAATTGCTTATTCTTGTTATTCCTTTAATCTGTTTATAATTTTAAACTATACATAGCAATGACAATGATCATAATTACTCCAAGAAGTATAGCCTTTTTTAGCTCAACAAGATCACCTAGGATGACTTTGTATTAAGAAGAGAGTAGGTGCCCAAATTCAAGGCAAAGATGACTTGAGCCAAGGTGGAGGGGGTGACACTCCCATCTCCCACCACCTAAGCTAGGCTCCGTACGTAGCACAGATATATGGATCAAAGTTCGTAATTAAATCCTTTAGGGAGACACTTTACCCAACATTTGGATGGTGCAAAATGTGTATAAAAAAGAAGAAGGATCTTCTAGCATTTAAACTCAGGATCCTCCATTACATAATACATAACTCGCTGACAGTTTGAAAAAGAGCTACAGAATCATGAGTTATCTGACACAAACACAACACTCTCTTCAAAGGTGATGAGCACCTTGAGGTTTAACATTAGCAACCTAGTAACCATCTCTTCAGCCAGTTTGACTTAATTGATGTCATTATAACAAGGAAACTATACAGTTTACCCAAAAAGGTAATAAATACTGACATATTAATAGATAAAGGTAAAAAAAGAACTAACCATAGATTCGTCGCTCTCTCCGATCCATCAACAGAATCTGCCAAAACAGTTAAGATATTTGCCATATGCTTTTGTAGATATGATAACTGATGTGCTTCTTCATCTGCTTGAGATGGCATAAACCGGCGACTATTACTGCACACAAGCTGCAAAATGACATAAAGAGCAAATATAAGATTAAGAAAAACTAAAAAGTGTCTGACAAGCCACGTTTTTGTGAAGTAGCCACGCTCAGCAGGAGTGTGGCGTCGGGGTCGCCACATTGAAGCTGGTATGGCGTCTACCATATCCACCGCGGCGTCAATTAGGCGCGATTTGGTGTCGGATGGATGCCGAAAAAACTATGGCGGCTTGAGGCGGATGCTGTAGCAGCGGAAGGGCAGGAAGTAAGGCGGGAGTTTCAGGTGCAGGAGGCGGGAAATCAACCCGATTCCATTCGATTGGGCGGGAAACATATGCATACGAGAGGTGGTCACATGATTAGCGAGAGGGAGGGAGGGAAATCGACCCGAATCCTTTTGATGGGGCGGGAAACAGGTCGCATGACTAGCAAGAGGGAGGGAGGGAGGGAGGGAGCAGCAGCAGCAGCCGACCAGATGGCCGTCAGCGGACCTGAAGCCGTTGGTGTAGCCATGTAGCGATCATGACAAGCAGCACAGTACAACAATCCATGCTTTCATAGATTGCACTTCACTAAAGAGAGTGGCATCAAGAATGCTTGAACAACTAGAAACGCTTCACATTTGTAGGCAGAGACAGTAGATATCAAGTTCATGTCTCAGGCCCATAGACTGCGGTGTGAGGATTGTTGAGTACTCTATCCTGCTTCCTGCTTGTGATTAGTGAATTGTCAACCGTGCGGTGTGATCGTGCGCTTGGTCTTTGGATTGCAGGTACACGGGCGTCGAGCGTCGACGGAGAGCTGCCGTGGAGGTGCTGTGGCTGATGGACCGTGCGGTGGACGGCGGTGAAGGGCAGCCGGGACCGGAGCTCGGACCGGGTGGCAGTTGTGGCGTCCACTCCTAGATCGAGGGCGCAAGCGGCGATGGAAGGCGGGTTTCTTGGTTTGCACCACAAAACCAAGGAGGCGGACGGCGGTTGAAGATGCCAAGTCGTGGAGGCACGGGCGTCGGTCTCGGGACTGACGGAGGTGACGGGCATCTATGGCGTCTAGGGCCTCGCTGCGGGCGAGGAGGTGACGGGCGTCGGGTGGCATCTAGGGCCGTCAGAAAGCCGAGGCGAGAACGGTGTCTAGGGCCACGGCGTGGAGGCGGGAATCTTCCCGTGCGTGAGGTTTTGGCGGTTTTCTCAAAACCGGCCACCTACCCGGGTTTCGCGGACCCTCCAAAACCGCGGACTGGATCTTCATCAAGACGGCGGCATCGTGGAGAAGACTTTGTTCTGAAGAAAGAACCTCGGCCGTCGGATGAGATCGTGTATAGGGGGTGCTGCATGCCAACCGGTCTGACCGGTCCCTGGCATCGGTCTGACCGGTCTAACCAACCGGTCTGACCGGTCCAGCGTACCGGTCTGACCGGTCCCGCGGGTATAAATACCCCTTCACTTGTGTTAGGTTAATTGCGGCTTTTGTATTTCGTCCGTGAATTTTTCTGTTCTCCAGGCTGCCGCCCCTGTGTCTCCCTCCCTCTGTTCCTCTATTTAGAGTAGATTTTGTCCATGGATTGTTGAGACCTTATGTGGGATTTGATTGGGAAAGGAGGCCCTATCCTTCTCGTGCCCTCTGGGCTTTTGAATCGATTCAATCCCCTCGTTCTTGTGCCCGTTTGTGATGGATTTTGGTTTCGTTTTTGATGCACACGATTGCGACGGTTCCATGAGTTCTTTGCTGTGATTCCTGTGCTTCTAGCTCTGTCCTAAACCCTCTGGAATCACTAGCTCGTTCGAATTCGATTTATTGAGTTCTAGAGAAAACCCCACTCCTTTTGATTTCATCTCGAAATTCTCGTGCTATGGATATCTTTAGGGTGAGATCTCTTGGGGATACGTTCTTGGGGTAGAAACGAAGCCTTCCTCCAAGTTTCATCGATTCTCGTGGTCGTTTGGTCGAGATTCATCGTTTGAATCCAAGTTTTCGGGGGGTTTTCTGGGTGCCACCGGTCAGACCGGTAGGCGAGACCGGTCAGACCGGTCTGCTCGCTTTCGGACAGACTCGACCGGTCAGACCGGTCCAGCGCACCGGTCAGACCGGTCCAGGCAGATCAGTTCTGTAGCTTTCCCGATTCGCTTCCGATTTGCTTCATGTTTTCGCTCGCTCGTTCGAGGTCTTTTGTGTTGGTTTAACTTTTCCATAGCTATTCCAAACTCTGGTCAGAACGCTTGAGGGCTTGGGTGATTTTTGGGATATAGACCGATGGTTCGAATTTCGAAGAAATTTTGATCGGCTCCCATTCACCCCCCTCTGGTCGCCGGCTTCGGTCCCTCACGGTGGTTTCATTTAGACTTTTTAATTTCCCACAGAAAGTTTCATTTAGACTTTTTAATTTTCCAAAAAAATATGGAATGAATCACCCAGTCTGTCTCCGATCAAACGTTTCTAAATAACAAGTCTATAATGGGGACTCACTACTAGAAAATAGGCCATGGGCATCGGTTAGAAAAGGCCTTAGGCACCGGATTTCCAACCGGTGCCCCGCAACCGAGACCAATGGCTTAGGTCAAGGACACCGAGTATTTTAACCGGTGCCTTTGTCCCTCAATGATACTGGTTGGAAAGACCAACCGGTACATTTGAGGCTGCCACGCTGACGCAATCGAGCAGCCTCTTTGGTACCGGTTGATCTTTCCAACCGGTACCAAATAGTTTTCACCGTTTATTGCAAAATTAATTTTATTTGGTCGGTTTATTATTTGAGAATTGCTATGCGTACCCGATAGCTCTACAGTAATATATGTCTATTGATCGTGTTTCAAATTCAAAGAATATTCGAAATTAACTAAAAGTGAAAGTGAACATATAATTAAGTTAGTTAGCAATAACAATATATTTACAAATATACAAGCAACATGACATCACGTTTAGAAATATTTACAAATATACAATTCATGTTTATAGTAGGACCCTCACGACGTCGATCTGGGCTGTTGCCTATGAATGTGACCGTCGTGGTAGAACTCACCTCTAGGATCCAGGATCTCCCAGAGAATGAATCCCGCGAGCTGCTCGCACATGGCGTTAATCCGATCGACATCGAAAGAGGCGTTGTAGATTTGCGACATCTTCATTTTGGAAAAGATTGATATATTAATTCATTACGTTAGTAAAATTAGTAAAACATAGTTGTGAACTATTTGTACATACTCTTATATCCTCCGAAGTATCCTTCCCGCATTGAACAAGACCATGTATGTAGTCGCATATATAGTACCCACACCAATCAGTTCCTTTATTTTGTCTCCCATACTGTTGGAGAAATAAAATAGTTATTCAATATTTGTGTACGCCTATGCAGAACAATTGATATTACTTAGAGAAATGGTCGCGAACCAACATACTGGAAAATTCATTCTAACGTCTAATTGCGTCTTCCCTTGACCAACTCCTTTGTTCTTTTTTAAAAATTGTTTCCACACCTTACGCAAAAAAATTAAGTTTGATGTTCAATAATTCATCTAAAAATTAAATAAAAAGGATTTCATTGTGCACAATGTACTTACCTGTTCAATGGGTCTAGAAAGTGTTGGATTGCTGTTTGTGGGCACCTCATGGAGTCGAACACTACAAGATTGCCGCTATCTATGCAAAGTACGAGCAAAATCCAATGATAACTACATATATAGATACCAAGAGTATATATACATCCATATTAGACTTGCATTTATTTAGGAATATAAAAGAGGTATGAGTCGACCAAGACTTACCCATAGTTGTAGGGTATCATTGTATAGGATTTGTAATGTTGCCGCATCAAAATTATGTTGATGATAACGTAGATATTATTGATACTTACAGAACCCAAATGGTGATGATAGAGATGTCTAGAGCTTATCGACGATATATGTGATATAGGAGTTCGAAGTCGACCCAGAAGTTGTCCTCCCCACGGAAGAAATCATGGTCGCGATACTTAACTCCAAACATTGTCCCCTCATCATTCGACTTGCGCATGTACCATCTATGTAAATTGAACATCTGTGTGCCTAGATTGATCTCCTCCTCCTCAGTGACAAAAAGTTTTCCAAGCTTGAATGGAATATTAACAACTGGGGCATTTGGGATATTTTCTGTTCTCCCCTCTACCTGCTCAAGCGTTAATCCCGTTTCCCAAAGAAATTTTGCCTGTATTTGGTTTGGCTCCCTCGGCACGAAGAGTGATTCGATTTCCTTTTGTACTGTGCCTAGCTGAGGAATGGTCTTTCCACATATCTGATTTCTCTATTGCTGTGCCTTTATCAGCGTCCGGTCAAAGTTTGAAGCTAGTTTGGTAGTTGGTGGTGGGTTGTTCAGGCATTGGTAGACCTTCGCTGCTATTTCTGGAGGTACTGGTACCCTCTTCTCTGGGACTTTAGGTTTCAATTGCTCTTTGACGTCGCGAGCCACTTCCTCATCAAGTACTGGAATGAGAAAAAAGATTTGTTAATCGCAAATCTAATGTAGTGAAGTCACCATGCGCACAGCCGACACGTACTGGAACAGGTTGCGGAGCGGGAGTTGTGGCAAAGTCATCGTCCCGGTCACTGCCATCTGCGGACATATTCAGGAACGAATCGTCTGTGCGGGCCTCTTCGGCACCGAATTATTCAGCGGCGTTGACCCTAGTATCTTCGTTTATCGCATCCATCATGTACCTTGCGGCGGCCTCCTCATCGTAGGGGTCCATCCTTAACTGAAATCATAAGTATGTGTTAGTGTGTGTGTGGACTCATGACCATTCATGACCATTCAGAAGCCCTGAAATAATCGGACTCATGGAGTACAGGGAAATCAAATGAAAGGTCATGGGAAAGCCAAAAATAATAATTACTAATTGCATCCTTAAAATAATATATGTACATGAAATTTATAATACTAAATTCTAGAAAATTATACTAAAACAACTAAATACATGATAAGTACATGATATGTGTTAGTGTGTGTGAGCGTGTGTGTGTGAGTATATATCTAAATTAAATTCTAATTAATATCTAACTAAAAACCCAGCTAGAAAAATTAAAATACACTTAGAAAATGATAATGCGCTTAGGAATAAATAAATCAACTAGAAAAGACCTAGTATACTAAAGAAATACTAAACTAAAGAAATACCTAGTTATCACTAATATCAAATAGTATACTAAAGAAATACTAAACTAAAATAGAAAATTATCGAAATAATATCAAATAGTATACCAATATGTAATCTAAATTATTACTAAAACAACTAACAAATACATGTACATGAAATTATATAACCTAACTAAACCCTAAAGTTGATATGTGTAGATGAAATGCAGAATAAAAATTAAAATATAAAGTTATCACTAAAACAACTAACATCTAATAAATATAATAAATAGTATAATAAAACAACTATCATCTAATAAATAGTATAATAAAACAACTAACATCGAATAAATAGTATAATAAAACAACTAACATCAAAATTATGGTTATTTCAATTTTATGAATTTGAATCTAAATTGAATTTATTTGTTTCTATTCAAAAATCTTTTCTATCTCCCCCTCCCCCTTTCCTTTTCCTTTTTTTGGCCTAGCCCAATCTCTCCTTTTCCCTCTCCCCTCCTTTTTTTTCCTCCACTCGTCCCAAACCCCGCCGGCGGCCCAGCTGCCTGCCCCAGCCCATCTCGGCACCCTCCCCCGCTCTCTCTCTCTCTGCCAGGCGGGCCCCGCCTGCAGGGTCACCTCCTTCCCCGAGCTCGATCCGGACTTGAGTCGAGTCCGGTCGGCGGCAGCCCTCCCCCGAGCATGAGCCTTCCCTAAGCACGCACCATCGGGGAGCCGAAGCACGCGGAGGTCGAGGTGGCGGCGTTGTAGTCAAGGTCGAGGACCCGGCGGCGGCGCGGCGTCGATGCGGCTCGGAGGCGTCGAGGTCGAGGATAGGGCGGCGGCGAGGACGGGGCGGCGGCGCGGCACGGAGGTCGACGGGATGGGCGTGACGGTGGTGCGGCGTCGATGCGGCCTCGGGAGACGGGCGACGGAGGTGGCCGGCACACACACTGGAGGAAGGGACTCGAGGGGCAAGGGACTGAAGGAAGAAGAACATGGCCTGTATTTATGTACCAAGGTCCTAAGGTACCGGGTGAAAGAACTAACCAGTACCTAAGGCTCATAACCGGTATCTAAGGCTCTCCTTAGGTACCGGTTGTAGATACACCCGGTACCTAAGGACCCCAACGGGCGGGAAATGAAAGCCCCTTAGTTACTGGTTGGTGAACTACAACCGGTGTCTAAGGCTCTCTGTAGTTTGATTTCCAAGACTTTTCGCCACAATTTCACTGAAATCCTTCACTTGCTCAATGGTAACGCGGGAAAATTTGGGTGCCACGGCCATGGTTCGACTCCCGCCCGCCGGGCCCCCTTTTTTTTTTGCCGTTGGGACCCTATGGTACCGGGTGCAGTTCCGACCCGGTACCAAAGGGTTTCTTTTCTTTTCCCCTTTCTGGTTTTCTAATAAATATGTTAATTGCCTAATAAATCAAATATTGCTTCAAAATATTCGAAAAAATATTGTACCTAATAACTCAATTATTATGAGTGTGTGTGTGAGTGGTTCTCTAATAAATCTATAAATTGCCTAATAAATCCTTTAATTGCCTAATAAATCTATTAATTGCCTAATAAATCAAATATTGCTTCAAAATATTCAAAAAATATTGTACCTAATAAATCAATTATTGTGTGTGTGAGTGTGTGTGTGTGAGTAGTTCTCTAATAAATCTTTTAATTGCCTAATAAATCTTTTAATTGCCTAATAAATGAAATATTGCTTCAAAATATTCAAAAAAAAATTGTACCTAATAAATCAATTATTGTGTGTGTGTGAGAGAGAGAGAGTGGTTCTCTAATAAATATGTTAATTAACTATAATAAATCTTTTAATTGCCTAATAAATTAAATATTGCTTCAAAATATTAGAAAAAATATTGTACCTAATAAATCAATTATTTTGTGTGTGTGTGTGAGAGAGAGTGTGTGTGTGCGTGCGTGTGATAGAGAGTGTGTGTGTGAGAGAGAGTATGTGTGTATGTGTGTGTGAATGAGTATTTAGGTTACAATAATACTCCATATGGTCATCACAAATAATATTTCAAATGATGAGTACAAATAGTAAATGTTGATGACAAATATTACAAGAGATAATCATTCAACTAATGGAATATTAACGATGGTTCGCTTTACAATCATCCCTTCATTATGATCATGGCGTGCGTAGGGAGCCTCCTCTTGGGCTAAAAGGATACTTGTGTCGACCTCCACAACAAACGGAGTCATGTCTTCAACCTTGTTGTACTCTTCTTCATCTTTGACGTCGTCCACACCCACAATTTTTCTTTTACCAGCCAGAACTATATGACGCTTTGGCTTATCTCCATCTGACTTGTCCTTTGTCGATTTATTTCTAGACTTGTCCTTTTTGGGTTTGCTAGACATGTCCTGCACATAGAAAACTTGAGTGACGTCCTTAGCTAGGACGAATGGTTCGTCTCGAAAGCCAAGCTCTTTGAGGTCTACTATTGTCATTCCGTACTCGTTGATATCGACACCTTTTCCAATCAGTTTAACCCATTGGCAATGAAATAGAAGAATCTTCAGTGGCCCATAGTCGAGTTCCCAGATCTCCTCAATGTAACCAAAATATGAGTTGGTTTGGCCATTAGAGTCTGTGGCGTCTATACGGACACCACTATTTTGATTGGAGCTCTTGTTATCTTGGGCTCTTGTGTAAAATGTGTACCCATTAATTTCATATCCTTGGTACGTCAAAATTGAATTAGCTAGACCCCTGGCCAGCCAGGCTAGCTGCTCATGAATTTCATCATTATCCATGAGTTCCTTCTGCAACCAGGTGGCGAATTCGGCCACCGGACCACGGAGAACGTAATATATATCCTCTACCACAGCAGACATATTGTTGAGTCCCTTGTAACCTCCTTCACCTTTCCGAAGTCATCACCCCTTCCTCATCCCCCATATTACGGGTAAGATCTAAGCTTCAGAACTCACCAATGGCAGCCCGTAAGTCCCTCTTTGAATCCTAATAAATATTAATAATCTTCAAAATAAGTCTTTCACCCCTCCTATCTCCTCTCCCACGCACTTGATTCGAAATCAGAGCTCAAATTTCACTCTTCTAACGAAACTCTAGCAACGTGCGGGCACCACGTACATTCATGTTGGTGTGATATCAGTGCATGAAGGCTAGATGGTGGGTTATGGATCTATTTGACACAAATTACAAGTTTATGGACCTAGAAATGGACTTTCAAAATTTATTGACCTAAGTGACATCCTCTTACAAGTTGATAGACCTCTAGTTGATTTTACTCCTTTTTTAAGCACCACGTTTCTGAAATCACAATGTTGTGGACCTTGCAATCGCACTATGGGTAAATATATCTGTCTTATCTAATAGGCGATCTCATGCATTGCCACATCACCTTGAGATAGTGTAAAAGACAATACATATAATGGTTTTTCTTGTAATATTACATAATTTTATAATTTGTGCATTGAAAAAAAGAAATATTGTGAGTTGTATGACAATAACAACTTGTATAATGGTGAGAAAGTGATCTTATAGTCCTAAATTTTAGCTTATAAGGTGGTTGTCTGGCGAAACAACTACCTTGTTCTCTCTCTCCCTCTCTCTCCACCACCTAATCAAAAATCTTACGTGCACAAGACCGCTGACATGTAGCAATGTACTTGACCTAATACCTCACAGTGGAAAAGGTTACGACTTCCTAACTTCATGCACTAAAACCTGGGTAGTAATAGTAAAAAGAACTCCCCAAAATCTTACTCCTCGTATTGAAGTCCTCTTTGTTTGCACAACTTTTCGGCATGAAGAGCTAAAAGTTCAAACTAATAGTGAATTTTTCGTGCAGTTTACGGAGTAAAAAAATTAAGGTAGTTCACACCCGAGCCATCCATCGAGTGCCCTATCGCACTACACACCCGGTTTTTCGGTTTTCCCTGTCCGGCCTCTCCTCGGTCTGCGTAACGCGCCGCCCCACCCCCCACGACGGGTTTTTATGCCCGTCCATTCCCTGCGCCGCAGCACCCAAAACCGCCGAGTCCGTTCCCTGTGCCGCAGCACCCAAAACCGCCGAGCTGTTTCTCATCAACTGACGCGACCTGAGTTACCAGGATGCGGCGATTTAATTAATAATGGGAGTATCACGAATGCTCCTCTCCTCCTTTGTCATCGTGCAAGAGGGTTAGATGCTCCCAATATTTGGAGTATATATAGCCTAAATCTAGATCCTTTGCTACGGCGAGATACAACTTGGTTTACAAGAAACAAACTTTATAAAACAAACGGCACGAGTCTACGAGATAGATTTGCTGACGTAATTCTATCAGCTCCTTCCAAGCTCCTCCGGCTGCTGCGACGTCTTTGTGGCCCACAGGCCTAAACACGCTTTCTGTTTCTTGCTCACCCCAAATGTCGGCCCATTTCTCATGGGCTGCCTACTGGGCCACAACACGCTTTCTGTTTCTTGCTCACCCCAACCGTCGGCCCATTTCTGATCGGCTGCCTACTCTTCACATTGATATGTGCTAAAAAACAGTATCAACAGGTCCCAACTTTCATGTGCCCTTTGTTTGTATATGTATATATGTACTGTTACTCTCCCACACTGCGCACTACATATGCACAAGCCGGTCAGCCAGAGTAAATACCTAAATACCAACTTATTCTGCCATCAATAACCTAATGCGCCGTGTGGATCGAAAGCGAGATGTACTTAGGGGTGGTAATAAGTCATGCCCTATTGGCCTCTTCACAGTCCAATAAAACTTTTAAATTTTTTAACTCAAAATTATATAAGATTAGAGCCCGGACTTTTTAGAGCCCGGCCCTTAGATTTTCTAGTTCAAAATTTTGGACCCTTTACCACCTCTAGATGTACTAGTGAAAAGCGGCACGTGTATAATAAAACGATAAACATTCAGCTTCCAGCAGACGGACACAATATGTATAAACTGATTAACTGAATCAGAGGCGCCATGATGCCCGTGTACGTATGTAGCTTTATGAAATGGATTTTATACTTTGGCCTTTTATTTGGTGCATGCGACGGACGTACCCACATGCATGGTTGGTGGTGCTATCGTAGCTCTCACTCACAAATCACGACAAGATGTACAGCCATCTCCGATCATACTATTACATTATCTTATGGGATCGATCGTACGTTAGATAGAATGTGCACCAAATCGTGTTTAATTAGAGTGGATGAAGAGCTATGGCCTAACAACCCAACCCTCTACGCCATTCATTCATTTGCCACTAAATTAACTGGAAGTGCAGTAACCACTCTCAGTGACGACACAAAGTTGATATACTCCCTCCGTTTCAAATTATAGGCCGTTTGATTTTTTTGACCCCAAGTTTGATCACTTGTCTTATTCAAAAATTTGTACAAAATATCACTTCTCTTGTTGCGGGTTGCTTTATCAATACAAGATCTTCAAGAATGACTTAAATTAGACAATATTTGCACAAATTTTGTGAATAAAACAAGTGGTCAAACTTAGAGTCAAAAAAGTCAAACGAACTACAATTTGAAACGGAGGTAATAAATAACAAGGCACACCGAAGAATGTGGGTGCACTACTACAAAAATAATTTTTAGGGACAGGTAAAAACGTATTTTTAGGGGTGGATGCGGTACCCGCACCTAATTCTCGTAGCTAAAAATGCTATTTTCAGGGACGGATAATGCACCGGCTCCTAAAAATAATTTTCAGGGGCGGGTCACGGCGTGGCCCGTCCCTAAAAATCGATTTCTAAGGGCGGGTCATGTCATGGCCCGGCCCTACAAATCCATGTCCAGAAAATAAAAAAGATCCAAAAAATTGAAAATATCAAAATAAAAAAGAAAAATAATTATTCTAGCCAACCAGCCACCACCACAAGCCCTGTAGTGTCAAGCTATAATTTTTTTGACAAAATATACACACTTGCATCAGTTGGGATTCGAACCGCTTACCTCCAAGCTCGCGCATTCCTTACTTACCACTACACTACACAACCACTTGTGACTCTACGGGGTATGTTATAATTTTATATTAACCCGAAAATTGATTTGTCACCCGCCCCTAAAAATATTATTCTATTTTATCTAAAAACTTATTTAATTTTTACATATAGCAAAATAAATTTAAAAAATGTGAAACTTCTACACTATGGTTATTATAAACTATAGAAATAAAAAAATATTCCAAGTATATTTTAGTTTATATAAATGTTAAGATTCTCGAAACCTTAGAGTATGACTTGAGTTATATGAGATACGGTATAGTTATAGCTATTAGAGAATTTATACTAATTTTTTGGACCATTAGATGACCTCAAATGAAAAAATTATCAACTACAAAGTTTTAGGTCTCGTCATTCTCTATAATTTTGATATAAAGTTTGACTTCATCTGAGATCATATGAAAAAGTTATGAATTTTTTTATATTAAACCATTTGTAGGGGCGGGCCATGCCATCACCCGCCCCTAAAAATGAGCACCATTTTCAGAGGCGGTTCATGGCGTCACCCACTCCTAAAAATGGCGCTCATTTTTAAGAGTGGGTAAGGGGCTGACCCGCCCTTAAAAATGCTTTTCTAGGGGCGGGTCGGATGCTACAGTAATCTCGCTCTATGTGTAGCAACGGATGACATTTTGGTCCGCCCCTAAAAAAAAGTTGGGGCATTCCTGCAAATGGTTTTTGTAGTAGCGGTGGGTGCAACTTATATACCACTCACACAAATAATTTAGTGGCAACAATTTTCAATCATTCATGGACTCATGGTACACTACTACAATACTACTTGCTGCCTCTGTGAACAAGCTGTAAGAGTATTCCGTATTCCTGTAACTTCAAGTTTGTTAATTGCAGCCATGTCACATTTTTTGGGACAACAGCACTAAAAAGATTGTTTTTTTTCCACGTGGAAGCACCGTCCACTTCATTCTAGCACTGCCATGGTGAGCCGTCTTCATCTCGTTTTTTTTCCAACTCATGTTGTGGTGTTGCTTGCATCCTATGATGCATGGTAACACTGTTTTCAACCACTCGGCCGGTTGCTGCAAGTGGCGCAAGAGAGGTAGGGACTTTGCCCATTGCCTTGCACTTGCAGGAACCAGGGGAAGTGGATTGCCGGAACCAGAAAGTTCTTTCAAGCAAAGGAAAATTTGTGCTCCATTACAAGTTGCAAAACTACAATGGCAAGTTCGGCATCTTTTCTACTTATATAAATGATCCTAGGAAGGTTGAGGAGGAGAGACTGAAGGCACTTGATATGTAAACTGTTTCTTATGATTTTATATATGTATGATTTGAATGACATTTGTGTTTTTCTATGAATGACCTACACTTAAGTTTTTGAATGCATGAGCTATGACTTTGTATGAATTATGTTGTCATGGTTGCTATATGAAATATATTGTCTGATAAATTTTGTTTCCTGCTATTGAATTATATTTGAATTTGTGGCTTGGGAACCCAATAAAATGCCAAAATTGGTTCAGCCTATAATTTACTGCAGTAACGGCCACAATGACGTCACCATATCCGTTATTGCAGTTCAGGTCTTCAATGACGGCCACATGACATCAATGCGTGTTACTATTACTACAGTGGCCATTTTCAATAACGGGCAACATGACATCAACGTGTGTTACTGCAGTGGCCATTTTCAATAACAGGCATCATGACGTCGCCGACGTTATTGAAAATCGATCTTCAATAACGGTCGTGCTGATGTCATGCCGACCGTTATTCACTACGTCAAAAATATTAAAAGGAGACACCCATATTAGTGACGTGAAAACTTCGCACGTCACTAATTTAAAATTAGTGACGGCTTTCTATCACAAATGTCACCAATAAATAACAATACCATTTCTCTTATCCTGGTACACACATATTGGTGATGGGTAACGTTTACACACGTCACCTTAACACGCGTCACTAATGACATAACACAATGGTGACATAATTTTTTCATCCGCGTCACTAATGTTAACTGTTCGGATCCTAGACGAGGCAGAATAGGAATTCTGAGGACAACCTGCGCCTGGGCTGCCACGACCTTTTCACCCGGCCCAAAACAGACCCCGCCGCCGTCTCCCTCCGTGGCTCCCTCAAGCGCTGCGCGCCCACCCCCCGCCTCCCTCCCTTCGCTCTCTGTGCCGCCGCCTCCCTCGCAGGTCGCAACCCTAATCCCCTTTGCTCCCGACTCCGACACTGCGCCGCCAATGCCGCCACCTGATCCATGGTGCCGTGGTGCTCGCCGGTCGACTTCTCCGGTGACGACGTGCCATTGCATCAGGGATCCTACTCTCCGCCCTCTCCTCATCCCTGCGCTGGCTGCTGGGGTGGACCAGGAGCTCGGAATGCAGATTTGTCCCTTCACGGCGGCCTCCCTTGCTGTCCTCGACACCTCCGGCGGTCCCGCGCCAGTGTCTGGTACGTTTCTCTCTCATTCTCTCCCTCCTCTCCTCTCGTCCCATCACAGATCCAGATCCACACATGTGCAAACGATAGACGGGGCAAGCAGGGGCAAGGGCCAGCAGCTAGCGCGGCATAGTGGAGGCTACCTCGCCATGGAATGGTCATCGAAGTTGTTGGTTTTGTTGCCAGGACGGGCTGGGGTCGTCGGAATCAGAGCCCACGCGGCAAGAGGAGCAGCGCCTACTAGAACTAGAAGTTGGGTGTGTGTCTCTTGTCGCTCTCTTGCTCTAGCTTCTAACCAGCTGTTTGGTTACCGATCTGGTGAGGAGATAGTCCTGACGCCCGCCGATTAAACTGGTGTAGAGTAGCACTAGTAGGATCAACGTGAAGGCGCTGCAGTCCCTCTCCCTCATAGCCAACTCGAGCAAGGTCGACCACAGGGACCACCTCATCTCTTTTAAATCCTTTTGTGTGATCCATTCTTGATTCTTGTTGCTTGTGTTAGTTCTGCGTTCTTGGAATCTGGAAGCTTGTCAGTACCCTGCAACTGGGGTACCCACTCCTACTGTGCCAAGCACTTATGTGCAGCTTACAACAATACTAAATGGATGTCATTTGAAAGCACTAGCTAGCTGCAACTGAAGCAGAATAAGGGTACACAAATGCTTCTGTTTGTAACTTGGGCTAATCTGAATATATCTGTACCTTGGGCTGAAATTGATTGTAAGCAAATGAGCCTAAATTTCCTATGGTAAACTATGTAGTTAAGTTGGTTCCTGTTTTGTTCTCTCTATTCGGTGCTACAATTATTGATCTGTTGCGTGGTCTCCGAGCTTGATACTATTTCTCTTATATTCACTACCAGAAAACGGATGATTCCTGACGGTCAAAAACCGGATTACCGTCAGGAATCTGCCGACAGGACTCAGTCGTCAGGAAAGACCACCCTTTCCTGATGGTTGGCCGACAGGAAAGTTTCCCTGACGGGATTTCCTGACGGTCTATGGGAAGGGGGGGTCTGGTTGAATACCTGACAGCTACCCGTCAGGAACTGTGGTTTTGGCCGTCAGGAAATCAACTATGAGCAGTAAAAAAATACACATGCGGAACTACATACATCAAATTCAGTTTGTATGCTAGTTCCATATACATGTCCATCATATACATATCAGTCTGTCATCCAGCAAGCTATTGGATTAGAATGAATAAATGACTACAGGATATATAACTTTTTAGATCTACAAGTCCTTGTATATGACTCATGTCTAGTCTTCAAAAGTTACATACAGATCAAAACAATGCTAGGTTCAGAAAACTAAAGTTCAGTTCTCCTTTGAAGTTGAATAAGTGAAGTATCTCAGCATCCCTCTTTAATACATCCGAGCTTGGTCTATCCTGAAAAGAAGAGTTCCAAAAGTCACATAAGTAGAACCAATCTATTGTGATGCAGGCTCCCATGACCTCTGAATCGTTAGTAGTTTTGCTCCAAATATTTTTCTAACTCTATGTATACACAACTCAGCTAAAAATAAAGTAAACTCGGCTAAAAGGTTAACTAAAGTTCACCTTGATGTTGAGCTCTAGCAATATGAAGATCACCAGCACTCCATTCACCATTGTGTTGTATTTTTGTACCTGACCAATTGGCCAAATTAATTGGATCAGTTGGCCGTACATGTTCAAGTTGTCAAAACTGATCAAAAGAACTAGTAATGATGGAATACAGCAGGTATATATTGAGGGAGCTCTCTGCTATGGTATTGTACTTGGCAGGTTCAGACGTCCTTGCTAATCTGTTTTGCACATGAATTGAGTCAAATTCAAGTGCTCTGGAAACTTGACATCCTTGCTAACCTTACCAAAAACGAATTTATTGATAGCACATGGTACATTAGAGTAAGGAAATAGCCTATGATTGTTAATGGTATCTGATATCTCTTCAGTGCGATTGTCAGAATATTTGGCGCCTCTGATATTGTCAACTTATTTTTGGCATGCTATAAAGAGGAATTCTACCAATCAATCAAATAGGCCATGCATGCCCTGAAATTACACTCTAGGATCTATCATCTTAGAACATAAACGAAGTCAGTTCTCATGCCATACTAATATATTTCCTCCTAGGAAAATTTGCAGATAGTTTATTTAAGAACAGAAACAAAGTTAGTTCTCATGCCATACTAATATAAACAATTGGATCTCAGTACATCATGATAGTTTATTTTACTCTAGGGAGTGTTGCAATTTTCAGTTACCTCTCATAGGCAAGTAAAAGGTCGATCTTTTTCTGTTGAGAATCATAGGAGAAAAGCCTCATCAGAACTGTGGCTTTGAAATCAATCTGTACAGATAAAAGCCACATAAAATCAAAAAACATTATAATCTTTAAGATATGGTGAGAATCGTACCACATCGGGCTTGAGGAGGAAGGCCATAGCGATGGCACTGGACGCCCCAAACAGGGGTAGTGGTGCGGCCACGGCCCCCAGCTAGCAGAAGCACAGCGCCCTGGGCGAGCGGCGGCGGCCACGACCGCTCCAGCCATCCAAGGCACGGCGCCTCGAGGGGAGCGGCGGCCCAGGGTCCCTGGCCACCGGAGACACAGTGACCCGGGGCGAGTGGCGGTGGCGGCGGCCACGAACCTGCAGCCACCGGGACCACCAGAGGCACACCGCCTGGGGCAAGCGGCGGTTGGGATGGCGCGACCCCTGATTGGATCCGGCCATGGGTACCTCAGATCCGGCGAGGAGAAGCCCGGATCCGGACCCGGTGGCCGGCCGAGGTGAAGGGGCGACGAGGTTTGTGGCCGGAAGGAGGTGGAAGGTAGGGGAAGAGAGAGGTGGGAGGGCGAGGGAGGGGCGAGCTAAGCCGAGCAGGCCGCTGCTGCTACCCGGACCATGGCTGCCGGCGGCGGCAGCCGCCACCGCCTGGGGGCGGAGGCAGCGGCGGGCGGGTGGGCGAGATGCGGCCACAGGCGGTGCGTGCGAGGAGACGCTAAGGATAGGATATGGATGAAGGGAGTGGTTCCTGTCAGTTGTTTTAGTCTAGACGCTCGGTAGCGCGCTCGGCCTGTTGGGCTCCCGTCGGTCCAGGTTTACCGTCAGGAGCCTTTCTGTTTCCGGTAGTGATTTCAGCGCCGTGTGATTCCTCAGCTTTCTGCCCCATCTACTGCTGCCAGTGCACATAGAGTGCGCAAGGCATATATGCTTCTCCAAAGATCGGCAGGTATGTTCTTCCTCTGACCATTCAGCTTTAGGGGCTGATGTGCTGCTCCTCATCTATGAAGTGCATCGTTCGGACAACTCTGCCAATGCAACAAAAATTTGCTATCCTATAATGTGCTTGCGATGCATATAAGATTCCATGCTATTTGGTCATCCTGTTTTAGTAAGCTATACTTGTCTTTTCTACTTGTGTCATCAATAATAGTCTGTCATGATGAATTCTTGCATAGAAATGAGAAGGATGCTATCTTTAAGGCCAGGCTGAATTCTTTGACATAATCCTAATTTGCACTTTAAGAAATATATACACCACAGTAACAAATGTTGCTACCTTGCCGCTACTTCTTACACCAATTTAAGGAATTGCTTCAAAAATTCGTATCATCACTAGTTGTATCACTAATCCGGTCATCAAATATGTTTACCATCATTAAAGATTTCCATATTGTATTATTTCAGGTGGGAAGACTGAAACTAGAGAAGGCCATTCTTAGACAAGCAAAAAGTATTGCTACAGACTTAGTTTAATTATACTCGGATTTGATTTTGATGTGTATATATTGAATAGGACTATAGGAGTGATCTGTCATTACTGTGGGATGAAATAGGGTAGCTAGAAGCTACATTGTGTGTACATATTCACATTTGTGTAAACAAATGAAGTAGCTAGAAGCTACAGTTATGTTCCAATACAATGCATTTATTTTTTTAATTTTATAAATTCACATTGGTGACGGGCAAAATCGTAGCACGTCACCAAAAGAAAATTATGAGTGACGTGCTATATGTTGGCCCGTCACTAATAACTGTCATTAGTGACGGATGTATACTACAGCCGTCACCTTTGTGTATTACTAGTGACGTGCGAACTCTGCAACCGTCACCTTTGTGTGTTATTGGTGACGCACGAATTATACAGCCGTCACCTTTGTGAGTCATTAGTGACGGTGTTTGCACATCACCAATGTGGTTCACATCAGTGATGAAAATTTAGTGACGCGCATTTTAGCCGTCGCTAATGTGTATCTTCAGCCGTCAATAATATGTATTTCTGACGTAGTGATTGCAAACAGGCACTGCAATAACGGGCAGCTTTGCCCGATACTGCAGAGGGGTCGCCTGTAGTGACGGAACGTAATAACGGCTCCTCTGCCCGTTATTGCAGTGGCTTTTTGCCCGTGCCCGATTGCACTAGTGGTATATAGCGGCTACCAGGCAGTTTGCAAATGCTCAGTCCCCTGCGTGCGCGCGCAGAGACAAGTGACAACAGGCAAGAAAGCTTGCATGAGATGCCAAGATGTATAGATGAATACCTAGCGCCCTATATTATGGTTCAACGACTTTTAAAATCCAACAAACCTAGAATGCAGCAATCCCAAAAGCTTCCCCTCCTAAACTTTAATTTTTTTTGAGCTTTTGACATGAATATATATAGTAACAAAAACTTCAGTAACAATTGAACCTACCCATAATCTAGGCATCCAAATATCCCCATCTTTTACATCCAGCTTTTAACTATCTAGATTTTACAATTTAGAAGCCATGGGCTACCTTTTCATAATCTCTAGCTGATCCAAATTAAACATGGAGCATGGCATTTTCTGGGTGTTCGTCATGAGGCTACGTCTGGGACGAGGGCGTGTGAGAGCTTGATGTGTAACAGCACCAACAATATACATACTATGGGTACGTGGATGCATCAGAATCAGGACAAAATTAAACTATACATGCATCAGCATTGTCATAAACCGATTCGGCAGCGTCCAGCCGTCCACAACCATAAGAAATGCTGTGCTTCTTCATCCCTGAAAGCGGAACGAATATCCAATGATTTTCATCATCATTTTTTAGGGGATCATCATCAGTGCATAACAAGCCATGCGCTGTAACTCAGTAACTGACAACAGCAAGTGGGTCGAGGTGCATGCGTGGAGCAGCCAGCTTAATTATATAGCACTCGCACGGCAACTTATTAGTGGCAAATAAATTAAATATATAAAGAATAAAAACTAAGGTCTCGCAATCTTGGTAGTGCGTATACATATAGAAATTAAAGCAGTTTATTTGCAAATTATATAAATGAAACACGCTCGCGGCCAACAAATACTCCAGTACATATTATATATAGAGTAAATTGTACTCATTATACATCAACTTGTATGGTTGCATCACTTTGGTCTAGTAAGTTTCGGGCATAGGATGGTCCTTTGCGCAGGCATCCTACTCTCTGCTTCCAATTTAACCGATTCAATCCGAAACCACCTTGCAAACAGTAGCAACAAGCAACCAAATCACCAAATCATTACCCACAATACCACCCGCAGGCATCTCCTGCGCCTCGCTTGGCCTGCCTCCTCCTGCGCCTCGCTTGCCTGTGCCCGGCAGCTGCGCCTCGCGCCGCCCACGCCTGTGTGGAGCCATGCCGCCGAGCACTGCCCACGCCGCCGGATCTCTACCACCGCACGTCACCGGCATGGAGCCACGCCGTCGCGCATCGCTCGAGCACGGCCGCTGCCGCTGGCTCTGTATACCATGTTGAGTTGGGGAATACATTTTCCAGTGAAGCTTCTCCACTCCACTCCTTCCTTTCCATTCATTTGTATATACAGAATACATATTACATATTAATCCTCCCACACATTGCTATTTTATAGAAAGGACCACCAACAACTTGCAAATTGTATGAATGAAACGCGCTCGCGGCCAACAAATACTCCAATACATATTATATATAGAGTAAATTGTACTCATTGTACATCAACATGTACGGTTGCATCACTTTAGTCCAATAAGTTGCGGGCATAGGATGTTCCTTTGCGCAGGCTCCGCAGGCCGTTGAAGAAGTCGAGCGCCTCCTTGGTGGTGAGGCCAGCTCTTGCAGGATGCCCTTTGTCGCAGCTTGTGCACGTCCTTCTCCCTATGCACTAATTATAAAACTAATTGCATAAGCCGGGGCTAATTCACAAGATAAATCTATTAAGCCTAAATTAGTCCATAATTTGCCTATATATGTGATGCTACAAATTAATACATTTATGCATTTAGTTTTATAATTAGCCTATGTTTAATACTTTTAATTGATACCAAATATTGCTTGAAGTGATAAGGACTGAAATTTATTCCTCTGTATCAAACAGGGCCTTACAGTGGGTGGAGACGGCTTGAAGAAAAAAGAAAAAAAAATGCATGCATTGCATTGGCAGGCAACACTGCATGCAGCAGTGTGAATTAGTCTGGTGACAGACTAACCAATCACCCTAAAAGTGATCGGGTGCTCTAGCCTAAGAGGGAGAGGAGGTAATTTAGGCAACTTAAAATCCTTAACCTTTGGTTCCAACTAGTTTACACAAAACTTAAACTAAATCAAGCTATTTAGATGTGCAACTATGGTTCATCTAGTGTGAAACTCTCATTCCAAAAGAGTTTAGCAACCTATAGCCAATCCTATCAAGATACTATTCTATAAAAATAAAGGCATACAAAGATTGCTAGTATGAAATGCGAAAACGTAAAGGAGGGATGATAGGAAGCAAACTCTCGACACGAGAATTTATCCCGTGGTTCGGTTTGACACTAAGTCGTTCGTACATCCACGTTGTTGAAGCACTCAATCAAGAGTATTGCTTCCCGGCAATCAAGTCTCTTCCATAAACACAATCACGATCACCTTGATTCCGCTTTCCACTAAGGAGCTTGCCCACGAAGGATGAGGATCTTCACGCCCCCTGCACAAAGTTGTCGACGCCGCTCCACACCAAGCCGGAGGGTCGTTGACATGCCGGCGAGCCACCAATACTCCAAGGATGGCCGGCGCACCGAGATACAATTTTTGGTTCACTCTAGAACCACTCACAAGGTAGTAACACCTTGCTCTCTCACTCACTTAAGAGCTAACCTAGCACTAACACTCTCAAATATGTGCTAAGGACTAAAGATGTGATCACTAAGCTCTTGGATGGCTTGGAGGTATTTTTGGGTGTGGGTGCGATGTCTTGGAACTCCAGCGACTCCAAAATGGCTGGGGGAAGGCATATATATAGCCCACAAACTCGATGTAGCCGTTTGTAGTCGTTGGGGCTTGTCTGTGTAAAGCGTCGGTTTAACCGGTGAGGGACCGTCGGTTCAACCGGTCACACATGGCTTGCAACTAGCCATTGGCCTTTCTGAATCGCTCTGCTGCTGACGTGGATGCACCAACGCATTGCACCGACGGGTGTTGGTTTAACCGGTGCTGAACACTTGGTCAATTTGTTGTCCGACATGCTCTCTGGACAATACATAGTCGAATGCACCGACACCTCCCTTAGTTAAACCGATGCAGTAAGCATTGACAGATTTAGTCTGTCAATTCACAGATTTAGTCTGTCAATAGCTATCATTGGACCGGTTTGTTTTTATTCCCCATCGGTTGAACCGGTCTTCAAGCGTCGGTTCAACCGGTCTCCAAGCATTCTTCTAATGCTTCACGATATGCTCTCTGGACAATACCCGGATGAATGCACTGATGCCTCATTTTATGACCGTCGGTTCAACCAGCACTGGGCTTTCTTCGGCACAGTTTGGGCCATTGCTCCGACAACACGGCATCGGTCCATTCGGTGCCAACCGGTTTAATCAATTGACGAGTTTAGTCTGTCAATTGACCGATTTAGTTTGTCAAGGCATCTATCAATGTTCTGTTTGCTTTGCTTAATTTCTTTTCATATTTGATCATTTGAATGGCTTCTATTACATCCTTGGAACCTAAAAATCATATAAATGTGATCTAACAAATTTTGGTCACATTGATTATGTTGTCACACAATCACCAAAATCACAAACAATGGCCTAATGGGACCATGTTCCTCACACACCCCCTACGTCATTCCATCTGAGTCAGTCATTGAACCCGAGCCCGGGTGTGGAGCTTGATTAAGCACTCGCACCGCAACTTCATCAGTGATGGTAAATAAATAACTAAATTATGAATCTTGTACTAGCTAGTAGTAGTAGTATACCGCTAGCAAGCACGCAGTTTGCAAATTCCACGGCACCAACGAACAGACAAGTAGATCGACAATACTACTGCCACAACACACAAGCTCCGGACGACGCTACAAGATTAATACAGAGCCAACTAGCTAATAACATATTACCACTGCAGAGCCAACTAGCCAACTAGCTGATCACTCAATGAACAATGCTGATCGGTGTGAATGGCAATAAATATAGATAAGTACAGGGAACATTATTAGTTACCAGGGAAATGCTACATGCATGCATCTCTATCATGTATATCGATGGGCGCCCTTCTTGAATGTCATGACGAAACTGATAATTCCACCAACGGCGGAGCCAACCGCGACGATGTACTTCCAGTTGTTGTACACAAACGCGTACAGCCGTAGCCACCCCGGCCACCTCGTCACCCTGTAACGCTCAATCTCTACCATGACGTCGAAGTAGCAGCGTCCTTTGCGCAAGCCCTCGAGGCTGGTGAAGAACTCGAGCGCCTTGCTGTTGGCGAGGCCTGCTCCTTTCAGGACGCCCTTTGTTCGCAGCTCGTGCACGTCCTCCTCCCTGTGCATCAACATGCAGAGGAGGAGGAGGTAGGAGCACACCACGGAGTCCTCCGGCTTCGCCCCGGGGTCAAGGAAATCCGGGGTCGTGCATAGCTCGAGAGCCGCCATGCTGACGAGCATGCTTGCGCGGCGATCGTCGAGAGACAGCGGCGCCATGGAGAGCTCGGCGAAGATGAACCATTCACTGGCGAGGCCCATGTCTGGAAGCTCTGCTCTTTCGTTGGCTGTGAGGTGGATGCCCATTTCGGCAAGCTCGATGGCACCGGCTGAAATCGATATTGATCCTATTTTCTCTTTTTCTGAAGCTGACATTTTGGTTATGCTTCTGCTTCTTCCTTTTCCTACCATGTGGAGCCGGAGGAGGCCAAGGAGATGCGGTGGTTTGTCGCTAGGGTCCAGGAAGACCTTGGGCGATTTGCGGCCGGCGCGGTCTTGCAGACACTCATCTTTCCACCTAGCAACGAACTCCTCCTTCTTCTCCAAGGGCTCGGACGTGCACTTGCTCATGACGGCGTCCACCACCGGCCAGGGGATCTGGTTCTCAAGCAGCATGATGTCACGAGCGATGTCCTCGCCACTGGCCTCGAAGACATCGAACAGCGCCCGGTCGCCCTCGGCGCCCGACATTTTGAGCATGTACATCACCAAGAAGCAGGCGTCGTAGAACATCATTGGTAGAAAGTCATTGTCGTCGTCGATACCTTCCATCACGTCCTTGTCGTAGAGGCCGCGGGCGTCGATTTCCGCCACGACGGAGACGACCTCCTGGTACAAGTCCCGGACAGAGAGGCTGCAATTGTTGTTGACCCATTTGTACTCCTGGATGCAGTGGTGCGCAGCCACATGCTTGAGCTCCTCCGCCTTCTGGAGGTGCTCTCGGCGGTGGTGGTAAGGGCCGATGGCCACGACCTTGGGCGCAGTGTACCGATCGCCGAGAGCCTGAATGCTCGGAGGGTACCTATGCATCTTCGTTTCCATCAATTTGGCATCAGCCTGAAACTTGCCGTCTGTTTCCTGGAACAGCTTATCAGGGCTATTCATATAGGTCCCCAGTTTTCCCTGCACGTCGTCCTCTCGTGTCGTCGTTGTTTTCCCAGTCGTGGGATCATGATGTTGTGCGGCTGCAGCATAGTAGTTGTTGTAGTAGTTGTACTCAACCAGTTGCTGCTGCCCTCCGCCGCTAGAGCTGATGCTGCTATCAGGGACGGCATATGGTTGGAGGCTGCAGCAGGAAGAACCAAAGATGTCGACGATGGACGCATACTGCAAAGGGTGGCCGACGGCAGGAGCCCACACTTGTTGAGCATCACCAGTTGGTTCTTCGGCGCTCCAGTTCGTCGCCACCTGATGAAGCTCGAAAGGTCCCCTCCAGGCAGCAGTGGGTTCCATAAATGCTACTGTACAGTACGTATGTAGCTCCAACCCGCACACTGAAAGGCAGTATCTAACTAGCTAACTTGCTGCAATAAGAACTGCAACAGAAAGAACATACGAAATGGTGAAAGAGTGAAACCTGCAGAAGAGCTATCTACAAACTTAAATCACAGAGAAGCTACAAGCGAGCATATAGTCTCGGAACAGTACATAATGTACTCATCATGCGCGCGATATTCATGCATGGTTAGTAAGAGACCAAAGAGCAGAGAGAAGAGAAAAAGAATACTTACAGCGAGCGGGGCAGAAGAAGCACAGCCACCGTACCTTGTCCACGCACACTCCTCTTGTAGAGAGCTTCACTTCGCATCATGTATACTCGCTCGGTGATGCATATGCACGTACCCAGGCCACATGGTAGGGGCTATCTGTCGCTCACGACAACATTATATTTACAGCCACCACCAACCATATTGTAGTTGTATATACCGACCGAGAGTCCTTTTATCCACTTGAAAGAAAAAAATACTATGTAAGTAGCATGAGAGTATCTTTTATAGTTGGCGGCATCAATGAGGATCTGGATCCACACTCTGACATAAATCAAGTAGTATCTTGCTCCCAACTGAAGAGCGCCTCGTTGCTTGGGAGAAGCATCAGCTCACAATGTAGGAGCCGTCAAAGGTGATGGGCATCATCACCCAAATGTGACGGGTATAGAGGCCGTCACGTTTTTTCAATCACTGTTGTCAAGTCAAAGGTAATGGACGGTGTGAGATCAAAGCCCGTCACCAAGGTGCGGCCCCCAGGCCCCAAGAGTCGAGTTTCCACCCGTCACTTTTGGCTGATCTAGGTGACGAGTTGTCTGTGAAGCATAGGGATGTTAATGGATCGAATATATGGACGGGTATTGTCGATATTGTATTTGTTTTCATATTTTCTATCGGATTCGAACACGGATAGTCTCGGATACAAATATGGATTCGAATTGCTTCGGTTATGAATACGAATATATGTGTATCGAATATGGAGTGAACCGGATACGGATCAAGTCGGGCACGGATGTTTATTCCGGTATCGAGTTATTCATATCGCACATGTTGTAACACTCGAACATCCTAAGATTCCAAATTCTAATTAAATTTTATACTTAAGGAAGAAATTAATAAACATCTTTTCCAACAATTACATAGATGAGAGAGATTCAATCACATGACATTCTAACTTGCGACATAGCTTAGATTGGAAATACTGAATTATACGATATTATAACTTGTTACATTGATGATACTTGAAGCACTCGAATTGATTCGTCTATTTTGGAGGCTAGTTTTGAACTAAAATCATGCTTGATTAGCCACATTAACAATAGATGGCATACCATTTTAGGCACTCAATCACACGACATTGACAGTCTAATTTATTACATGCATAAATGCATAAATATGTAGGAGATATCAATTTATTGCTAGAGTGTGAACTATTATATGATATTGAGTTTTTGTTAAAATGGAACATCAAATTATTGCTAAAGTTTGACTTTAGTTCTTAAACTAGACTAAGAATAAATAAGATTCAACTTCTATAGAGTGGCAATAGGTAGATTGTATTTTTAGAAATTTTTTGTGCTAATTTATATTTTCTAATCTGAAATGAATTAGTTATTAAATTTTTAGAGACAAATGCAATTTTTATCAATTTATATATTTTATATTATAAAACTAGAGTAGTGATAGTAGGTAAATTATATTTTTAGAAAATTTTTGGTACTAATTTTGTATTTTTTTATTTGAAATGAATTAGTTATAATTTTTTAGAGTTTAAATTAGATTTTTATTAAAATATATGTATATTATGAAATTATAAGAATTTAATATCCGAACCACCTTTGTTTAGCTCTAAGCAAAGCAATCCGCTATTAGCCCTATTAGCTAGGCTCCTAAATAGTAACATCACCTGCATAAGCAAAAGGGAATACATCGGAGTAGAATTTGACAGTTGGGGGCAAAGAATTGATAGTTATATTAATGGGTAAATCAAACAATACCTTACAGATTTTAGGGCTGTCGAGATTCCAGAAGAGCCATAGGGAAGCGATTAGAATGAGCACACCCATGGCGATAGAGGTTTTCTTCACCAGGAACGCCACACGGGAGTCCTCGCCGCAGGCCACCGTGAGGCCATAGCAACGGTGTCGACGTCGGACTGAACCACGATGGCCACGACGCTTTTCTTTGCGAGCTAGGTGGTGGCGAGGATGAGATGACTGGTCTGGACTCGTCGCCGTGGCTCGATTCGACACTACAACAAATATGACTTTTTGTGACGTATATCGCAACATCAGCAGAGGATATTTTTTTGTGACGTTTTTTATCCGACGTGGCATTTTCATAGTTAACCATAGCATTTATTCTGTGATGTTTTTTTTTTGGGTTTGTTAGTGACAAAAAGGAGCGTCACAAATTAGCGACACCACAAGGATTGTTAGAAAATTTGGAACACAAAAGCCAGTTTTCGTCACAGAATACATTTTATCACCCACATTAGGCGAGATCGCATTTTTGTCATCCGAATGTCACAAAATGCAAAACATTGTGGAAATAACTACTTTTGTGATATAAATGGAACGTCGCCTAATGTCAAATCCATCCCACAAATCCATACCACCGACATGAGAGCATCTCCAACAGATTATCCAAATCCTACTCTCTGTATTGCTATATAGCTATCCATTTAGCTAACTTTCACGCTCTATTTGTCCATGATTTCCAACATACTAGCTATATACTCTTCTTTCCCATCCTCCGGTCCGCCCGCTCAGCGCCGCCTAGCGCCGCCCGCCCAGCGCCGAGGAGTGCACGCGCCACCACCTCCATAGCCTAGCCGCCGACCCCTCCCCATCCCCACCAATCCTCTCCCCTGTCCCCTCCGGCCTCCACCGCCCGCAGGCAGCGATGAAGGCGTCCGCGGCCTTGCGCTACGCGGCCTACAACTCGTCGTCCCTGTCCCCGTCCCCGTCGTCGTGCCGCACAGCAGCGCCTTCCGCGCCGACACCGGGAGGAGCGCACGGGAGCAGCAGCAGCGCTGGTGGTCGCGGGGAGACCCGGGCGCGACCTGTGGGGCGCCGGCGGCTTGCCGCAGCCCCACCACCAGGACCACCTTGGCTCCGTGCTGCCGCGGCTCATCTCCATGGACAAAAAGCCGCCTTCCTCCAAGGCCCGCCTCCCGGTCCCTCCTGCCGCCGCCGCCGCCGCCGTGGCGAAGACCAACGCCAACACGCGGACGCTCGCCATGGTGCTGCGCAGCGAGCGGGAGCTCGTGGCGCAGAGCCAGGCGTAGGAGGAAGAGATCGCCGCGCTCCGCCTGCAGCTCGAGAACAAGGACCGGGAGGTGGAGCGGCTGAAGGACCTCTGCCTACGACAGCGGGAGGAGATCAGGAACGCATCCGCGCCGCGCCGCGGTCGAGGCTCTGCGCGCGCCGCCGGGGCTGCGGCCGGGCTCGGCGAGCCGCCGGGGCCGTGGTCGAGGCTCTGCGCACTCCGCCGTGGCCGAGGTCGAGCTATGCGCCGCGCCGCCGGGGGCCGCGGCCGAGCTCCGCACGCGGTTGGGGCCACGGCCGAGCTCGGCGAGCCGCCGGGGCTGTTGTCGAGGCTCTGCGCGTGCCACCGTGGCCGTGGTCGAGCTCTGCGCCGCGCCACCGGGGGCCGTGGCCGAGCTCCGCGCCTCTCGCCGACGTGGGCACGAGCTCCACTGTCGGCGCGGACGGACGTGGCGAGGCAGAGCCGGTGGGCGCGGTTGTTGCTACCGCCGAGGGCCGCTGCCGCGGACGCCGGAAGTGGGACCCACGCGCGGGGGGAGCAGATGGCGAGCTCCTTGCGCTCGGGGAAGGAAGCGAGCGGAAGGGCGCACATACAGAATGTGATAGCGAGAGGAGTCGGGTGAGGGGCTGACCCGCCCCTAAAAATGCTTTTCTAGGGACGGGTCGAATGCTACAGTAATCTCGCTCTATTTGTAGCAACGGATGATATTTTGGTCCGCCCCTAAAAAAAAGTTGGGGCATTCCTGCAAATGGTTTTTGTAGTAGCGGTGGGTGCAACTTATATACCACTCACACAAATAATTTAGTGGCAACAATTTTCAATCATTCATGGTACACTACTACAATACTACTTGCTGCCTCTGTGAACAAGCTGTAAGAGTATTCCGTATTCCTGTAACTTCAAGTTTGTTAAATTGCAGCCATGCACTACTACAGATATGGTCATTGCAAACGACCTATCACCGCCGGGTCGTATTGCGAACCGGCGGTGATAGATTTTCGAACATCACCATCGGGTCGTAACACGAACCGGCGGTGATGGTTAGACATCACTGCCGGATCATTTTAGGTGTCGTCGGTGATACAAATTTTTTTTTCTTTATCTTGTCCCTCTCCCTCTCCCGTCAGTGTCCCTCTTCCTCATCCATCTCCTCCCTCCCTTTCCCGTCTCCTCCTCCCTTCCCTCCCCTCCCCTCCAGCCATCCCCTCCCCATCTCTTCCTTCTTCCTCCGCGGGCCCCCTCCTCTCCTCCTGTCCCGCGCGGCACATGGATCCCGCCCCTGCCTCTCCTCCCGTGCTGCGCGGGATGCGGACGCGATGGCGCGCGGCACTGCGCAGCGTGGTGGCGGTGGGGAGCAGCGGCCGGCCGCGTGCAGTGCTGCGCAGAGTGGTGGCGAGGAGCGGTGCGGCGCCGCACGGTGCGTCGCGGCTCAGCGCAGCGGCGGCGGTAAGCAGCAGCGGCGGCGGAGATGCGGACGGGGATGCGGACGTGGTGCTGCGCGAAGGAGCGGTGGCAAGGAGCAGCGCTACGCTATGCGGAGCAGCGTCGCGGCGGCGGGGAGTAGAAGCCGGCTGCGCGCAGCGTGCCGTGGAGCAGGGCATTAGCGGCCGGCCGCGCGGCGGCGTGGCGAGGCGCGTCGCACAGCTGCGCAGTGGTGGCGGGGAGCAGTGGCCGGCCGCGCGCGGCACTCAGCGCAGCAGCGGCTGGGAGCAGCCACGGACTCTGCAATTCTGCTGCTCCTCACATTATCAACCGGCCTGCAAGATGTTCGGCAGAATGGCACACAAGATTCTTGGTGCAAAGGTTCATGCAGAAATGGTTTAAAGACTCTACGCGTCTCTTTTCTTTTTGCATTTAGTGCTGGCCAAAGAATTGAAAAATGCTCTGCATGGGATACAAACCGATTATCATTAGCTTCTTTTAGATGTTTATGTCTATATTATTTCTTTCAAACCAAGAACTGTACTAATTCATATCCCATTCCATGTCAACTTCAGCAAGTACTGATACTAGGATTTGTGTGGAATATAATTGGCTAATAAAATGTGATGAGTCAGATTTATCCATTCACCTTTAACTTATGTTTGGGTCTTTGTAATCAGCAGGGTCACTTACTGATAGTCGGAGCAGGAGCAGCACAAGGTGGCAACTGCTCAGCTCCTCAAAGGCCAAGGTGTCACTGGTGCAGCTTTTTTGTGTGCCTTTTTCTGAATAATTCAAATCATCAGGCAATGTGGGATACTGAGAGCTATGTTGGTAGATTGTGTACTCTTCAAATTATGTTATTCTATTTCTAAATATAGAGACTGAATGCCACTCAAATTTAAAGCACATTGCACCAATTGCCAAAGAGAAAAGCATAAGGTATTTGAGTCGAGAAACGCACTATCATAAATCATTGTTTCTACCTGGTTGTAATGTTTTATTGTGAAACTAAGATTTTCTGTGTCCACTTTACATGTACATTTGTATCTAAATCATTTTATGATGAATGCCATATTTGTGCCATTTCGTTGGTAATCGCCACTAAAAAGGTTGGATCTAATAAAGGGCTGGTTTATTATATGTGAAGCTCTAGCCGAAATGCGGAGTGCTTTGTCAGTTAATCTGCTGGTGTACGGCTTCTGAGGAGGTGAAGATGCTGCATCAGAGATGCTTGCTGACAAGGTGCACACGAAAGTCTTTTTTGCAAGTACTGATACTAGGATCTGTGTGGAATGCATGAACTTAGTAGTCACATAGATTTGATTGTCATTTAAAAACATCCATTTGTAGCCTGTAAAATAGATTTGTGCTTTGTAGCCTATAAAATAGATTTGTGCTTTGAACGGCCATTTGCTTCTTTTGTATTGCACATCAACATCATACAAATAATATGTTAGATACTTAGATATGATGTGCCTCATGCTTCAGTGAGCGATCCTTTTGCTTTATGCTACAAGACCCAATGCATATGTATGAACAACTCTATTAATGGAGTAACTTTCTGTGTCACTAAATCAATTTGTGCAATGCAGGTGATTGTTGAGAAGGCTGAGAGAAGTGATATTCCTGACATCGACAAGAAAAATTCAATTCTCAACTTCTCTACTAGATATCTGAAAATTATTTCTACTTAGGCTGAGAGAAGGCTGAGAGGTGATTGTATGGACTCTTTTGTTTAATCTCGATGTATGAGCTCATATGGTTGAACTCTGTTGCTATAATTATATATTATATATGTTGTACAAATGATGCAATATTATTATATGAAAATATTTTTTTTTGATGGGAAAAAAGTCTTCACCGCCGGTTCGTGCCTTCAACCGGCGGTGTTGATGTCTCCATCACCAACGGTTCCATATACGAACCGGCGGTGATGGGTGCACATCACCAACGGTTCTGGAACCGACGGTGATAGCCCCGCTATCACCAACGACTTAAATCCAACGGTACCCAAAACCGTTGGTGATGTACTTTTAGAACCGGCGGTGATAGGGGTGGCTGTAGTAGTGATGTCACTTTTTTTGGGACAACAGCACTAAAAAGATTGTTTTTTTCCACGTGGAAGCACCGTCCGCTTCATTCTAGCACTGCAATGGTGAGCCGTCTTCATCTCGTTTTTTTTTTCCAACTCATGTTGTGGTGTTGCTTGCATCCTATGATGCATGGTAACACTGTTTTCAACCACTGCATCATGCAGAGGGCTCGGCCGGTTGCTGCAAGTGGCGCAAGAGAGGTAGGGACTTTGCCCATTGCCTTGCACTTGCAGGAACCAGGGGAAGTGGATTGCCGGAACCAGAAAGTTCTTTCAAGCAAAGGAAAATTTGTGCTCCATTACAAGTTGCAAAACTACAATGGCAAGTTCGGCATCTTTTCTACTTATATAAATGATCCTAGGAAGGTTGAGGAGGAGAGATTGAAGGCACTTGATATGTAAACTGTTTCTTATGATTTTATATATGTATGATTTGAATGACATTTGTGTTTTTCTATGAATGACCTACACTTAAGTTTTTGAATGCATGAGCTATGACTTTGTATGAATTATGTTGTCATGGTTGCTATGTGAAATATATTGTCTCTGATAAAAAGTTTTTGAATGCATGAGCTATGACTTTGTATGAATTATGTTGTCATGGTTGCTATATGAAATATATTGTCTCTGATAAATTTTGTTTCCTGCTATTGAATTATATTTGAATTTGTGGCTTGGGAACCCAATAAAATGCCAAAATTGGTTCAGCCTATAATTTACTGCAGTAACGGCCACAATGACATCACCATATCCATTATTGCAGTTCGGGTCTTCAATAACGGCCACATGACATCAATGCGTGTTACTATTACTACAGTGGCCATTTTCAATAACGGGCATCATGACGTCGCCGCCGTTATTGAAAATCGATCTTCAATAACGGTCGTGCTGATGTCATGCCGATCGTTATTCACTACGTCAAAAATATTAAAAGGAGACACCCATATTAGTGACACAAAAAACTTCACACGTCACTAATTTAAGATTAGTGACGGCTTTCTATCACAAATGTCACCGATAAATAACAATACCATTTCTCTTATCCTGGTACACACATATTGGTGACGGGTAATGTTTACGCACGTCACTAATTAGTCAGTGGGTGACGGACAACCTTAACCCGCATCACTAATGACATAACACAATGGTGACGTAATTTTTTCATCCGCGTCACTAATGTTAACTGTTCGGATCCTAGACGAGGCAGAATAGGAATTCTGAGGACAACCTGGGCCTGGGCTGCCACGACCTTTTCACCCGGCCCAAAACAGACCCCGCCGCCGTCTCCCTCCGTGGCTCCCTCAAGCGCTGCGCGTCCACTCCCCGCCTCCTTCCCTTCGCTCTCTGTGCCGCCGCATCCCTCGCAGGTCGCAACCCTAATCCCCTTTGCTCCCGACTCCGACGCTGCGCTGCCAACGCCGCCACCTGATCCATGGTGCCGTGGTGCTCGCCGCTCCGGTGATGACGCGCCATTGCATCAGAGATCCTACTCTCCGCCCTCTCCTCATCCCTGCGCTGGCTGCTGGGGTGGACCAGGAGCTCGGAATGCAGATTTGTCCCTTCACAGCGGCCTCCCTTGCTGTCCTCGACACCTCCGGCGGTCCCACGCCAGTGTCTGGTACATTTCTCTCTCATTCTCTCCCTCCTCTCCTCTCGTCCCATCTCAGATCCAGATCCACACATGTGCAAACGATAGACGGGGCAAGCAGGGGCAAGGGCCAGCAGCTAGCGCGGCATAGCGGAGGCTACCTCGCCATGGAATGGTCATCGAAGTTGTTGGTTTTGTTGCCAGGACGGGCTGGGGTCGTCGGAATCGGAGCCCACGCGGCAAGAGGAGCAGCGCCTCCTAGAACTAGAAGTTGGGTGTGTGTCTCTTGTCGCTCTCTTGCTCTAGCTTCTAACCAGCTGTTTGGTTACCGATCTGGTGAGGAGATAGTCCTGACGCCCACCGATTAAACTGGCGCAGAGTAGCACTAGCAGGATCAACGTGAAGGCGCTGCAGTCCCTCTCCCTCATAGCCAACTCGAGCAAGGTCGACCACAGGGACCACCTCATCTCCTTTAAATCCTTTTGTGTGATCCATTCTTGATTCTTGTTGCTTGTGTTAGTTCTGCGTTCTTGGAATCTGGAAGCTAATTATTTTGCTGCTGCTTTTGGGGCGATTGCAGACAGACAGGGCCTCCATGCTTGACTATGTGGCATTGAGTACCTGAAGCAACTTCAGCTACAGATGCGGGTGAGCAACCTGATGATGCACTGCTACTACTACTGGGTTACCCAACAATTGGGATATGCTGCTGGACTTCCCAATACCAACCAATGTGAATGCTAAATGACTAACAAAGTAGCAATTCATATGAGCATTTACTTGATCGATGACAAAGAATGCGAATTCGAAGTAGCTGAATTTTCTGAAAACTGTGAAAGTATGAGACGAAGTACTAGTATCGATCAAGATTGGGAGAGATGTTTGGTGCTAGCACATTGTCGATCTAGCAAGATTTTCAAACTTTACACCAAAATGCGATATTAGCTTAGTTAAAATGTGATTTATTTAAGTGTTCACAACTATTTATTTAATTTTTCTTGTGCCTCATTGAGCTGGTGTTTATTACCACATTCTCAGACTTCCCTTCTTGCAGAATGTCCAAAAAGGAACTAGAAAGCAAACATCTAACGGCATTGTCAGAATTCGAGAAGGGACTGATTGATGAGGTACACATTCTAGAAGCTTGACGATTTATTTATCTTCATGTCTTCTGTTTATGTCTCCTTGCAGAATTGGGATAAGATTTATTTCTGGATTACTTAACTGAGCACAAGTTATCATTGTCAATGGTGACTTCTGTAGATTCAGACATTTGAAAAGAATACTAGTACTCCTGACACTTGAAAATAGACATTCCTCTAGCTGAAAATACTCTTGTGTGGGATATGGTAGATCAGCACTTGTGTGCAGCTTACAACAATACTAAATGGATGTCGTTTGAAAGCACTAGCTAGCTGCAACTGAAGCAGAATAAGGGTACACAAATGCTTCTGTTTGTAACTTGGGCTAATCTGAATATATCTGTACCTTGGGCTGAAATTGATTGTAAGCAAATGAGCCTAAATTTCCTATGGTAAACTATGTAGTTAAGTTGGTTCCTGTTTTGTTCTCTCTATTCGGTGCTACAATTATTGATCTGTTGCGTGGTCTCCCAGCTTGATACTATTTCTCTTATATTCACTACCAGAAAACGGATGATTCCTGACAGCCAAAAACCGTTAGGAATTATAGGATTACCGACAGGAATATAATTCCTGACGGTCAGCCGTCAGGAATCTTCCGACAGGACTCAGTCGTCAGGAAAGGCCACCCTTTCCTGACGGTTGGCCGACAGGAAAGTTTCCCTGACGGGATTTCCTGACGGTCTATGGGAGGGGGGGGGGGGTCTGGTTGAATACCTGACAGCTACCCGTCAGGAACTGTGATTTAGGTTGTCAGGAAATCAACTATGAGCAGTAAAAAATACACATTCGGAACTACATACATCAAATTCAGTTTGTATGTTAGTTCCATATACATGTCCATCATATACATATCAGTCTGTCATCCAGCAAGCTATTGGATTAGAATGAATAAATGACTACAGGATATATAACTTTTTAGATCTACAAGTCCTTGTATATGACTCATGTCTAGTCTTCAAAAGTTACATACAGATCAATACAATGCTAGGTTCAGAAAACTAAAGTTCAGTTCACCTTTGAAGTTGAATAAGTGAAGTATCTCAGCATCCCTCTTTAATACATCCGAGCTTGGTCTATCCTGAAAAGAAGAGTTCCAAAAGTCACATAAGTAGAACCAATCTATTATGATGCAGGCTCCCATGACCTCTGAATCGTTAGTAGTTTTGCTCCAAATATTTTTCTAACTCTCTGTATACACAACTCAGCTAAAAATAAAGTAAACTCGGCTAAAAGGTTAACTAAAGTTCACCTTGATGTTGAGCTCTAGCAACATGAAGATCACCAGCACTCCATTCACCATTGTGTTGTATTTTTGTACCTGACCAATTGACCAAATTAATTGGATCAGTTGGCCGTACATGTTCCAGTTGTCAAAACTGATCAAAAGAACTAGTAATGATGGAATACAGCAGGTATATATTGAGGGAGCTCTTTGCTATGGTATTGTACTAGGCAGGTTCAGACGTCCTTGCTAATCTGTTTTGCACATGAATTGAGTCAAATTCAAGTGCTCTAGAAACTTGACATCCTTGCTAATCTTACCAAAAACGAATTTATTGATAGCACATGGTACATTAGAGTAAGGAAATAGCCTATGATTGTTAATTGTATCTGATATCTCTTCAGTGCGATTGTCAGAATATTTGGCGCCTCTGATATTGTCAACTTATTTTTGGAATGCTATAAAGAGGAATTCTACCAATCAATCAAATAGGCCATGCATGCCCTGAAATTACACTCTAGGATCTATCATCTTAGAACAGAAACGAAGTTAGTTCTCATGCCATACTAATATATTTCCTCCTAGGAAAATTTGCAGATAGTTTATTTAAGAACAGAAACAAAGTTAGTTCTCATGCCATACTAATATAAACAATTGGATCTGAGTACATCATGATAGTTTATTTTACTCCAGGGAGAGTGTTGCAATTTTCAATTACCTCTCATAGGCAAGTAAAAGGTCGATCTTTTTCTGTTGAGAATCATAGGAGAAAAGCCTCATCAGAACTGTGGCTTTGAAATCAATCTGTACAGATAAAAGCCACATAAAATCAAAAAAAACATTATAATCTTTAAGATATGGTGAGAATCATACCACATCGGGCTTGAGGAAGGCCATAGCGATGGCGTTGGACGCCCCAAACAGCGGTAGTGGCGCGGCCACAGCCCCAGCTGCAGAAGCACAGCGCCCCGGGCGAGCGGCGGCGGCCACGACCGCTCCAGCCATCCAAGGCACGGCGCTCCGAGGGGAGCGGCGGCCCAGGGTCCCTGGCCACCGGAGACACAGCACTCCGGGGCGAGTGGCAGTAGCGGCGGCCACGAACCTGCAGCCACTAGGACCACCAGAGGCACACCCCCTGGGGCAAGCGGCGGCTGGGACGGCGCGACCCCTGATTGGATCCAGCCATGGGTACCTCAGATCCGGCGAGGAGAAGCCCAGATGCGGACCCGGTGGCCGGCGGAGGTGAAGGAGCGATGAGGTTTGTGGCCGGAAGGAGGTGGAAGGTAGGGGAAGAGAGAGGTGGGAGGGCGAGGGAGGGGCGAGCTAAGCCGAGCAGGCCGCTGCTGCTACCCGGACCATGGCTGCCGGCGGCGGCGGCCACCGAAGGCGGCCTGGGGGCGGAGGCGGCGGTGGGCGGGCGGGATGCGGCCACAGGAGGTGCGTGCGAGGAGACGCTAAGGATAGGATATGGATGAAGGGAGTGGTTCCTGTCGGTTGTTTTAGTCTAGACGCTCGGTAGTGGGCTCGGCCTGTTGGGCTCCTGTCGGTCCAGGTTTACCGTCAGGAGCCTTTCAGTTTCCGGTAGTGATTTCAGCGCCATGTGATTCCTCAGCTTTCTACCCCATCTACTGCTGCCAGTGCACATAGAGTGCGCAAGGCATATATGCTTCTCCAAAGATCGGCAGGTATGTTCTTCCTCTGACCATTCAGCTTTAGGGGCTGATGTGCTGCTCCTCATCTATGAAGTGCATCGTTCGGACAACTCTGCCAATGCAACAAAAATTTGCTATCCTATAATGTGCTTGCGATGCATATAAGATTCCATGCTATTTGGTCATCCTGTTTTAGTAAGCTATACTTGTCTTTTCTACTTGTGTCATCAATAATAGTCTGTCATGATGAATTCTTGCATAGAAATGAGAAGGATGCTATCTTTATAGCCAGGCTGAATTCTTTGACATAACCCTAATTTGCACTTTAAGAAATATATACACCACAGTAAGAAATGTTGCTACCTTGCCGCTACTTCTTACACCAATTTAAGGAATTGCTTCAAAAATTCGTATCATCACAAGTTGTATCACTGTTCCTGTCATCAAATATGTTTACCATCATTAAAGATTTCCATATTGTATTATTTCAGGTGGGAAGACTGAAACTAGAGAAGGCCATTCTTAGACAAGCAAAAAGTATTGCTACAGACTTAGTTGAATTATACTCGGATTTGATTTTGATGTGTATATATTGAATAGGACTATAGGAGTGATCTATCATTACTGTGGGATGAAATATAGCGTAGCTAGAAGCTACATTGTGTGTACATATTCACATTTGTGTAAACAAATGAAGTAGCTAGAAGCTACAGTTATGTTCCAATACAATGCATTTATTTTTTTATTTTATAAGTTCACAATGGTGACGGTCAAAATCGTAGCACGTCACCAAAAGAAAATTATGAGTGACGTGCTATATGTTGGCCCGTCACTAATAACTGTCATTAGTGACAGATGTATACTACAGCCGTCACCTTTGTGTATTACTAGTGACGTGCGAACTCTGCAACCGTCACCTTTGTGTGTTATTAGTGACGCGCGAATTATACAGCTGTCACCTTTGTGAGTCATTAGTGACGGGTGTTTGCACGTCACCAATGTGGTTCACATCAGTGACGAAAATTTAGTGATGCGCATTTTAGCCGTCACTAATGTGTATCTTCAGCCGTCAATAATATGTATTTCTGACGTAGTGATTGCAAACCGGCACTGCAATAACGGACAGCTTTGCCCGATATTGCAGAGGGATCGCCAGTAATGACGGAACGTAATAACGGCTCCTCTGCCTGTTATTGCAGTGGCTTTTTGCCCATGCCCGATTGCACTAGTGGTACATAGTGGCTACCAGGCAGTTTGCAAATGCTCAGTCCCCTGCGTGCGTGCAGAGACAAGTGACAACAGGCAAGAAAGCTTGCATGAGATGCCAAGATGTATAGATGAATACCTAGCACCCTATATTATGGTTCAACGACTTTTAAAATCCAACAAACCTAGATGCCAATATATACCTAGAGCCCTATATTATGGTTCAACGACTTTTAAAATCCAACAAACCTAGAATGCAGCAATCCCAAAAGCTTCCCCTCCTAAACTTTAATTTTTTTTTTGAGCTTTTGACATGAATATATATAGTAACAAAAACTTCAGTAACAATTGAACCTACCCATAATCTTGGAATCCAAATATCCCCATCTTTTAACTATCTAGATTTTACAATTTAGAAGCCATGGGCTACCTTTTCATAATCTCTAGCTGATCCAAATTAAACATGGAGCATGGCATTTTCTGGGTGTTCATCATGAGGCTACGTCTGGGACGAGGGCGTGAGTGTACATGAAGCGTTAGCTGTACTTGTCGCGTGTGAGAGCTTGATGTGTACGTGGATGCATCAGAATCAGGACAAAATTAAACTATACATGCATCAGCATTGTCATAAACCGATTGGGCAGCGTCCAGCCGTCCACAACCATAAGAAATGCTGTGCTTCTTCATCCCTGAAAGCGGAACGAATATCCAATTATTTTCATCATCATTTTTTAGGGGATCATCATCAGTACATAACAAGCCATGCGCTGTAACTCAGTAACTGACAACGGCAAGTGGGTCGAGGTGCAGGCGTGGAGCAGCCAGCTTAATTATATTGCACTCGCACGGCAACTTATTAGTGGCAATTTGTATGGTTGCATCACTTTGGTCCAATAAGTTGCAGGCGTAGGATGGACCTTTGGGCAGGCTCCGCAGGCTGATGAAGAAGTCGAGCGCCTCCTTGGTGGTGAGGCCAGCTCTTGCAGGATGCCCTTTGTCGCAGCTTGTGCACGTCCTCCTCCCTATGCACTAATTATAAAACTAATTGCATAATCTGGAGCTAATTCACGAGACAAATCTGTTAAGCCTAAATTAGTCTATAATTTGCCTATATATGTGATGCTGCAAATTAATCCATTTATGCATTTAGTTTTATAATTAGCTTATGTTTAATACTTGTAATTGATACCAAATATTGCTTGACGTGATAGGGACTGAAATTTATTCCTCTGTATCAAATAGGGCCTTATTACAGTGGGTGGAGACGGCTTGAAGAAGAAAGGAAAAAAAAATATGCATGCATTGCATTGGCAGGCAACACTGCATGCAGCAGTGTGAATTAGCCTGGTGACACAGACTAACCAATCATCCCGGCCCTAGTGCCCTACGTCATTCGATCTGTCGCCGCTCACAACACCAATTAAGTTCCATCTGAGTCAGTCACTGAACCCGATCGAGCCCGGGTGTGGAGCTTGATTAAGCACTCGCACCGCAACTTCATCAGTGATGATAAATAAATAACTAAATTTTGAATCTTGGTGCTAGCTAGTAGTAGTATACGCTAGCAAGCACGCAGTTTGCAAATTCCACGGCACCGACGAACAGACAAGTAGATCGAGAGTGCAGTACTACTGCCACAACACACAAGCTCGAGACGACGCTACAAGATTATTAATACAGAGCCAACTAGCTAACAACATACTACTACTGCAGTGCAGAGCCCTTGAATGTCATGACGAAACTGATCATTCCCCCAACGGCGGAGCCAACCGCGACGATGTACTTCCAGTTGTTGTACACAAACGGTACAGCCGCAGCCACCCCGGCCACCTCGTCACCCTGTAACGCTCAATCTCCACCATGACGTCGAAGTAGCAGCGTCCTTTGCGCAGGCCCTCGAGGCCGGTGAAGAACTCGAGCGCCTTGCTGTTGGTGAGGCCTGCTCCTTTCAGGACGCCCTTTGCTCGCAGCTCGTGCACGTCCTCCTCCCTGTGCGTCAGCATGCGGAGGAGGAGGAGGTAGGAGCACACCGCGGAGTCCTCCGGCTTCGCCCCGGGGTCGTCAAGGAAATCCGGGGTCGTGCATAGCTCGAGAGCCGCCATGCTGACGAGCATGCTTGCGCGGCGATCGTCGAGAGACAGCGGCGCCATGGAGAGCTCGGCGAAGATGAACCATTCGCTGGCGAGGCCCATGTCTGGAAGCTCTGCTCTTTCGTTGGCTGTGAGGTGGATGCCCATTTCGGCAAGCTCGATGGCACCGGCTGAAATCGATATTGATCCTATTTTCTCTTTTTCTGAAGCTGACATTTTGGTTGTGCTTCTGCTTCTTCCTTTTCCTACCATGTGGAGCCGGAGGAGGCCGAGGAGATGCGGTGGTTTTTCGCTAGGGTCCAGGAAAACCTTGGGCAATTTGCGGCCGGCGCGGTCTTGCAGACACTCATCTTTCCACCTAGCAACGAACTCCTCCTTCTTCTCCAAGGGCTCGGACGTGCACTTGCTCATGACGGCGTCCACCACCGGCCAGGGGATCTGGTTCTCAAGCAGCATGATGTCGCGAGCGATGTCCTCGCCACTGGCCTCGAAGACATCGAACAGCGCCGGGTTGCCCTCGGCGCCCGACATTTTGAGCATGTACATCACCAAGAAGCAGGCGTCGTAGAACATCATTGGTAGAAAGTCATTGTCGTCGTCGATACCTTCCATGACGTCCTTGTCGTAGAGGCCGCGGGCGTCGATTTCCGCCACGACGGAGACGACCTCCTGGTACAAGTCCCGGACCGAGAGGCTGCAATTGTTGTTGACCCGTTTGTACTCCTGGATGCAGTGGTGCGAAGCCACATGCTAGAGTTCAAATTAAATCTTTATTAAAATATATGTATATTATGAAACTATAAGAATTTAATATCCGAACTGTAAGATACAATGGAACGGCTTGACCCTCAAGGGGCGCCGGGTACTTCATTATATAGTGACAGGTATGAGTACAAGACCGTATCAGGTACGGTACGAAACATAGGAGTCCAGTTAGGATACTAGAGTCCTACTCCTATACATTACGTATTTCTACATCCCCCCTCAATCTCAACGTACTAGCTAACTTAGCCACTAGTAACATTGAGATTGTTACAGAACTCATGTAACCGGCGCTCTGTCTGAGGCTTAGTAAAGCCATCAGCAACTTGATCTTGAGAGGAGATAATACGAATATCCAGCTTCTTTTGAGCAACTCTTTCTCGAACAAAATGATAATCCACCTCAATATGCTTGGTTCTTGCATGAAAGACCGGATTAGCCGACAAATATGTGGCACCAATATTATCACACCACAAGATGGGAACTTTGGATTGATACACTCCAAGTTCATCAAGGAGAGACTGAACCCAAATGACCTCTGCAGTAGCATTAGCCAGAGCTTTATATTCAGCCTCAGTGCTAGAACGAGAAACAGTTGCTTGTTTCTTAGCATGCCATGAAATAAGATTTTCTCCAAGAAAAACAGCAAACCCTCCTGTGGATTTGCGATCATCGGAACAGCCCGCCCAATCAGCATCAGAAAAAGCAGTAACCAATAATGAAGTGGACCGAACAAACTTAAGCCCAAAATCAAGAGACCCACTAATATACCGAAGGATCCTCTTAACAGCAGTCATGTGAGTAGTAGTTGGACAGTGTAAGTATTGACACACTTTATTAACAGCAAAAGCAATGTCCGGACGTGTAAGTGTCAAGTATTGAAGACCACCAACAATGCTACGATATCTAGTAGCAGCAACTGAATCAAGGGGATCACCAACATGACGAGTCAATTTTTCTGTTGTAGCCATTGGTGTAGAGGCAGGCTTGCAATGTTTAAGTCCGGCCTTGTGAATGAGTTCTTTGGCATATTTATTTTGACGAAGCAACAGACCACCAGAAGAACAACCTGTGACTTCAATGCCTAAAAAATAATGAAGTGGACCAAGATCTTTAAGAGCAAAGGCATCACGAAGCTGAACCAAAAGCTTGTCCATAGCCAAAGTACTAGAGCTGACAACAATGATATCATCAACATATACCAAGAAGTAAATAGTGACACCCCCTTGCCGGAAATAAAACAGGGACGTGTCAGCTTTCGAGCCATGAAAACCAAGATCATGAAGTTTAGCACTTAACCGCGCGAACCACGCCCGCGGTGCTTGTTTAAGGCCATAAAGAGATTTATCAAGCTTGCACACATAATGAGGAAGCGTTGGATCTACAAACCCAGGGGGTTGCTTCATATAAACATCCTCCTCCAGAACACCATGTAAAAACGCGTTCTGAACATCTAGTTGACGAATACTCCATTGTTTTGAAACAGCAAGAGACAAAACAAGACGAATCGTAGCAGCCTTGACAACCGGACTAAAAGTATCTTCATAGTCCAGACCATACCTTTGCTTGAAACCTTTAGCAACAAGACGAGCTTTATAGCGGTCCACAGTACCATCTGACTTTTGTTTGACTTTATAAACCCACTTACAGTCAATCACATTCTGAGAGGGCTGCGGAGGAACCAAATGCCACGTTTGATTACGAAGTAATGCATCATATTCAGAATGCATTGCAGCTTTCCAATGGTCAGAAGAAAGAGCATCCTGCAATGAAGATGGCTCGTGAAGCATACTCGAGAGCCCATAACGAATTGTCCCGTCAGTAAATCGCTTAGGCATGCGAATATCATTCTGAAGACGTGTCCTGGGACGGCCAAGCGACGATCGGATAGGACCATTCACAGGACGCGGAGGCCCTGGAGGCGGAGGGGGTAAACGCCGCCGTACAACATCAACCGGCAGAGTCTGTGCAGCAGATCCGGGCAGAGGAGAACTGGCAGAGGGAGCAGCCACAGGAGATCCTTGGGGAATAGAATCCGACAGCGATAAATTTGAGGATGTCGGGGCAGGTGGCAGCTCCGGGCTGGAGGAACCTGGATCCGTAGGAGAGGATGCCAGCGCCATATCATGCAGAGGAGTAACGCTAGGTTCTGAGCTTGTATTAACACCAGAAGCCGTGCCTGACTCGGATGGGAGCTCCAAACTGCAAGAAGACTCGCCAGAACTTGCCGGTAATGGAAAGAACACCATAGAGGGCATACCAGCCGGATTTGCACCATTGTTCACACCTGTATCAACAGAAGGCAGCTCACAAGACTCGGGTGAAGCATCAGACATGTTAGAGGCACCAGAATTCATATCCTCATCATGAAAATTCTTAGGAAAAAGAAGAAGCTCATCACGAAGACGTTTGCCCGCATTAGGATTAAGAGTGGAAAAAGGGAAAATAGTTTCATCAAACACGACATCGCGAGAAATATACACCCGACCAGTAGCAATATCCAAGCACTTGTACCCTTTATGCATATCACTATAGCCAAGAAAGGCACATTGCTTGGAACGAAACTCAAGTTTATGTTTATTGTATGGTCGGAGATTAGGCCAACATGCACAGCCAAAGACACGAAGAGAGGAATAAGAGGGGTTCTCATCAAATAAACAAGTCAAAGGAGTGGAAAAATTGAGGACTCGGCTAGGAATACGGTTAATAAGGTATGTTGCAGTGAGAAAAGCCTCATCCCAGAATTTGAGGGGCATAGAAGCTTGGGCTAAAAGGGAGAGACCAACTTCTACAATATGACGATGCTTGCGCTCAGCAGAGCCATTTTGTTGATGAGCATGAGGACATGAAACATGGTGCGTGATGCCAATCTTTTGGAAAAACGAGTTAAGCTTTTGATATTCACCACCCCAGTCGGTTTGCATAGTGATAATTTTTGTGTTGAGAGAACGCTCAACAAGCTGTTGAAAATTAAGAAAGACTTGAAAAACATCAGATCGATTTTTAAGAAGATAGATCCATGTGTATTTACTAAAATCATCAATAAAACTGACATAATATTGATAATGACCAACAGATGAGGGGGCTGGTCCCCAAACATCTGAAAACACAAGTTGCAAGGGAAAAGAAGAAACACTATCCGACTGGGGATAAGGCAATTGATGACTCTTTGCCTTTTGACAAGCATCACAAATAGATGTACTGGGATCTTTAACAAAAGAGAGTTTATATTCCCTAAGGACTCGACTAACAATAGCAGGAGATGGGTGGCCTAAACGATGATGCCACCGAGAAGTAGAAGGCTTCACGACATGGTGAGCTTGGAGCTTGTGCGGTAGAGGGTAGAGGCCATCACGAGATCTACCGTGAAGAAGAGTTTTCTTCGTGTCCAGGTCCTTAACATAGAAAAAAGAGGGGTGGAATTCAAGGTAAACATCATTATCAGTAGTGAATTGATGAACAGAAATAAGATTTTTTGTAGAATCTGGAACGTGAAGCACCTTGTTGAAAGAAAAATCACGATGAGGAGTATGAAAACTAGATGTACCAACATGACATATGCTCATACCTTTGCCATTTGCCGCATGGATCTGTTCATCGCCTCCATAGCGCTCTCGCGACGTGATGCGATCTAAGTCATTTGTAATATGATCAGTAGATCCAGAATCAAAATACCAGTTAGTATCAACACCATAGGAGGGGACAACAGAGGAGGCTGACTTCTGCTGTCTAGTCTTGAAGGGCCGTGTGCCACCATCTCGAGGTGGGACAAATTTTTTGTTGAAACGGTACCAGCAATCATGTACCGTGTGCCCAGTGCGCTCACAAAGCTGACAGACAGGGCTATCATCATCATTAGTATCATAGTCCTGAGGAACAGATCGCTCATTAGAACGTCCACCAGACACGGCACCACGACCTCGACCGGCAGTACCTCGGCCACGTCCTCGGGAATATCCGCGACCACGTCCACGTGAGAGAGCATTAGCAGAAGAGTATGATCTGAATTCATCAGAGGCTTGTTGACGTAGGCGAGCTTCATATGCAAGAAATTGGGCATACATATCACTAAGCGTGAGGTTTTCCTTAGAAACCATTGAAGAGACAAACGGATTATAATCCGCATTGAGACCATTGAGAATATATTCGATGATTTCATCATCATCAAGCTTTCTTCCAACAGCAGCAAGTTCATCAGCAAGACTCTTCATCTTGGAGTAATAGGCAGCTGCAGAAGAATCTCCTTTCTTCTCTCTAGATAGCTGGGAGCGGATCTGCAAGATTCTAGATTTCGATTGAGAAGCAAACATATCTGTAACAGCGCTCCATACTTCAGCAGCATGCTCACAGGAGGAAACTTGAACCAATATTTCTTTGGTCATTGAAGAGAGAAGATAGGAAAGAAGATGCTGATCCTGTTCGATCCAGCGATTATACGCCGGGTTGTCCACCTCTTCGATGGTTTGGTCAGCTTTCTGGGTCTTGATGGTTGATGAAGGTTGCAAGATAGATCCATCAAGAATTCCGACCAGCCGTGCGCCACGGATAGCCGGCAAGACCTGGGCTCGCCACACCAGGTAATTGTCCCGGGAGAGCTTCTCTGACACCGGGATTGAGAAGAAAAACGAAGCCCCCGTGCTCGTCGACGCCATCTAGATCGGCGACGAGAGAAAAAAACTCACGATTTGCAACTAGATGCTCTTGTGGAGAAGAGGCTCTGTTACCATGTAAGATACAATGGAACGGCTTGACCCTCAAGGGGCGCCGGGTACTTCATTATATAGTGACAGGTATGAGTACAAGACCGTATCAGGTACGGTACGAAACATAGGAGTCCAGTTAGGATACTAGAGTCCTACTCCTATACATTACGTATTTCTACACGAACCACCTTTATTTATCGTTAAGTAAAGCAATCAGCTATTAGCTAGGCTTAGCCTGACTCAGCCGCTAAATGGGCCATGGTTTTTGCATCCAGTGTGCTAGCACACGAAAAATTCCAACCAGTCCATAGGTGTCAGGCCCCGACTTTCGGGTCTATGGTGCTCATTGGATCAATTATGCACAGTTTTACAGATTGACAACAGAAACCATACAACATCAGGCTTTATTAGTATAAAGCGTGTCTTACAACACTGGAGTCCTACAGTGAAGGACCAAGAGGCCTACACAGTGAGAGAACACCGAGAAAACATCATAGGAATAACACAACGGAAAAAATGTAGTTAGTCCTCATGCCACTAGCAACTTGGGATTCGGACGTAACCCTGCGCGCCTTATTTGACATCTTCAGGATTGATCCAGTCATACTCGGGAGCTTCATCTAAAAAAATAGAGGAGAGGCATGTGTGCAAACATACTTAGCAAGCCCTAACACCACGACAGGGGGGGGGGGGGGGGGTAAACCATGCATACGGGAATGTTCAAGGATTGACATGGGTCTCATTTTGTGAAAAAAAAACTTATCTTCATGCACGGGTTTATTTGTAAAAGCATAGTTGGAAAATATTTTCTAAAACTAAGTTGTGTCAAGTTTTAAGTTGTTGGGCCTTAGGGAGAACAAATCCATCCCACCAATTCCTATGTTTTATTCTGTGTTGACAGACAACCAATTCACACCTCACAGCCGACATTTCTACATTTCTAAAAACCAGGGCATCAACCCTACACACACGCCAAGTAATACTCACACCAGAAAATTAATCGTTGGGACCCGACCATAGGGCGTCCTTGACCGCAGACCACGGCTATCCGGATAGTTTAATTTAACTCTGCAAAGTGTTTACACTTTACCCTCATGATATCCAACACATCCAACCGAAGCTACGAATGCAACGCACATAACAAGGTCCATACCAGTACTTATGCGTCTAAGGCGATTGTCTTCGAGCAATACCTCTTCGGTACATACCCTAAGGTACCTCATAAACATGGGGACCTTACTCGCCCTCATCAAAATAACTTTTTTTCCCACCTAGATCTTATTATCACCATCCCACCCCAAGTATGACTCATAGACGCACACCACCAAGACACACACATTTTCTTTTAAAAGGGTGTGATTACGTATTTGTATACCCAACACATGATTTCTCTGAAGAGAAAGGACCTAAGGGTAAAATACTAATCAAGGAATCATCCGGTCAATTAGATTTCAATTGAGCTGGGTAACCTTGGTTTCCAAGGTCAGGGTAATCCAATCAACGTAAGGCTAACCAAATTCGGTTACATCTATCACAGGCATTGAAAATACTTAAAAAGCATGCATATATATAATTTTATAAATCGATTCTACTGTGTTGCAGTGTTGATAAAATGGGTTCAATATGACCAGTGGTTATTAGGACTTGCCTGCTTCTAGATCATCTTCTTGTTCTTCCTCGAAGTTCGGGTCTTCACATTCCTCGTCGCACGCTCTATCATCAACTAATTACAATTAATCGACGAATTAGTAAATCAACGAACAAATCAAATTTAAAATCAAAATTCAAATGAAATTCGAATAAATTCCAAAAATTATGAAACTGGATCTATTGGATAGGGCTCGAACTTATATAAATTTAGAAATAAATGTGAGGTCAAACGGAGTTCGGATGAGTGAGATATAAGGATTTCCAAAGATAGGCTATTGGTTAATTCGGAAAATAATTAAGAGGACATACGTGAAGGGCTTTCCAAGGGCTTATTGTGCTCTCGATTTCACGGGATTGGATCATGGGCTTACGAGTGGGTTGGCCAAGATGGGAATAAACAGAAGAAGTAGAAGCACAGCCCACGCAGGGAGACCGGAACAGGAGAAGGTCATCTTCCTCCTGGCTCCTGCCACTGCCAGCCATGGACAGGGACTGGAGCTTGAGTGCCGGTTTGGGGCAAGGGGATCGATGCTGGATGGGGAGTAGGGGAATAGGGCCCTTATGTCTTTGTGAATCCGTTTTTGCGGTTGGTTTGGCCGAGGGAGGGTCAACTGTGGCTGGCAGCGTGGGGCTGCGGCAGCGCGATGGGTTTGATGGTGGGAGACCAGAGGGAGCCTCAGGGAGAGAAATTGGAAGGTGACGAAGGTAGAGTGAGGGTCGGTGATGCTCACCATGGTTCCAAATGACTAAGTTTATGAACATAGGAAACAGGGAGAAGAAAGGGTACTGGATGGCTTCTGATGGCGATAATGGTGCTACGAACAGAGCATGGCCGCGAGACACGGGTTGCCTGCTGTCTACTAGAGGTGGAAGATGTAAATGACGTGCGGGGTTGGGCCAAGCGGGCTTGCTCTAAAGTAACTGGGCCGCAGGAAGAGAAGGGAGGGCGGCCCATGAAGGAAATGGAGTGGAGAAAGAAAGAAAGATTGGGCCAGGCTTCGGAGAGATTTCCGCCAATCCTATGTATCTTCCGGAAGATTTTTTCTTCCCCACCTTCTAGTGTTTGAGATTCGTGTAATCATCTATAACCATTGCATCTACACACTCAAGCTCTACCTCTCACGTGCTCCATCCCACCTGTGCCCCCGCCGCCACCCCACTGGGCCCACGCCACCGCCCCCAGGCCGTGGCCACGCCATGGCCGCCGCGCCCCCGCCCGCGCGCGCCGCCGCCGCACCGTGATCGGGCCGCTGCGCGCCGCCAGGTTGCCCGTGAAGAAGGAACCTCGGTGGTTCAACATTTTAAATTTATCATTTCAACTTTTAACATTTACAATTTCAATATTTTATCTATATAGTTTTAATATTTTGAACGTCAAATGTTTGAACATATTTAGAAAATGTTGAATATGTTTAAGAGAAATGTTAAATATATTTGCAGCAGCTAATTGGGCTAAATGGGCTTTAAAAATGAATAGTTTATCTATTTTCCACAAGATGTATAGGAGCCCCTAGAGATTTCGGCCAGCCTCAGAGGATTTTGGAGGGTTTGGAATTATTAGAAGGAAAGGAAATACAAAATTCAAATACAAAAGAAATACCAATTTGAACACGAGATTAAAATCCAACAAGATTCGAAATGCAAATAAGAGCCGGCCCACCGATCAGTGAGCTGATTCTGGCTCCCTGGCGTGCGGCTGGAAAGGCAAGATGGACGCGAGGGCTTATCTCATCCAAACTGCACCAACTGAAACTCGCGCAAGTTTCTTGTGGCTTCGCTCAACAAACCGGCGGCGCCCGCTGGGATGCAGCTGCCCAACTGTGCCCTACCCTGCGTCTATAAAAGCATCTGCGCACACCCTTCTCCAGGGGGGATCCAGAAGCCACGATGTGGAAGAAGGCCGCCGCGCTACCGGCTCTCGTCATTATCCCTTCGCTACAGGAGAGAGGGGGGCGAAAGGGCGAACGCGAGGCAGAGAGCTTTTCCGGCAGTGATCCCGCCAGAGTCGTTCCTCTCCGGCGGCCTATCTGGCGCCGGAGAGGGAGGGGCCCCGGGGAATCGACGTGCGGATGTAAATAGGCTAGGTAGGGTTGTATCTAGGCCTCTGTTTTGCTCGCCGTCGGTAGGCGGCGGTGGAGCTAGGTCTCCAGGAATGGCTGCCGTCCCGGAGCCACTTCATCGGCGAATAAACTTCTTCCCAGGTGACAATGAAGGTGTTTTCTGCACCCTCTCTGGTGAGTCTTTTGTGAGGTTTGTGTGCCTCTCTTGTGCCGGGGGATTTTTGCTGTTCTTGCTGTTTGATTTGGATCGGATGGTTGGGGCGACCAACAATCCTCTGCGGCTTCTTTTCCTTCTGCTCTTGGCTGCTGTTGGTAGCGAAGCGGAGAGGACCGCCTTAGACCACTCAATTCGTCGTCGGATGGGTCCTTTCATGGGTTTTGGTTATTGGGCTGCTGTGTTTCTTCTTTGTGTGGCTGATTTGTACTCCGATTCGGTTGCTCGGGAGGGGATCTAGGGAGATGGAGGATATCAAGGAGCTGACGGCTGATGGTCTTTCACCGAAGAGTTCTTGCAGCTTTCCAATGTTTGGAGTCCGCTCCTGGATCTGGAAGGGAAGGGATGGAGGCTGGTTGAATCGGCGTGTAGGAAGGCGGCAGGGTGAGCGACGACGGCAGCTCGACCTTGGGACGAAAATGAATAGTTTGGGTCCTGTTTGTACTTTCTCAGTTTCTCAGGGTCCTTTCTGTAAAAAAAGGAATGTACTGTGCTACCTTTTAATATAATATACATCCTTTCTCGCAAAAGAAAAAAGAAGAAGGCCGCCGCGCTGCTACAATTGGGTAAGCACGGGCTCTGAGTCTCTGACTCCTGATTGGGTCTATATATACCGCTGCATGCACACTGCTAGAAAATCTCTCATTAGTACCGGTCGGGAACTCCCGGTTTGTACCGGTTTCCCGACCGGTACCGCTCCTCCGATACTAAGTGCATGCGCACTTAGTACCGGTCAGCTGGGCCGGTACTAAACGATCCGTTTAGTACTGGTTGGTAACACCAACCGGTACTAAACTGCTAGCCACGCCAGCAGCTCGGCCGAGCAGTTTAGTACCGGTTGGTAATACCAACTGGTACTAAACGATTTTTTTTCTTTTTGATGCTTTATATTTGTTCTCTTTTCCTTTCAATTTGAATTAATTAGTATTAGTAGTCATACTCGCAGCGGTTTGTGTATTCGTACTCGTACTCGTATCTAGAATTCGTATTTGTATATGGAGCAAAGCAAATAAAAAAATTATATACATATACATACATGGATAAAAGAAATGTTAGAAATTATATACATACATGGATAAAAGACAATAATATTTACAAGTATGAATTCTCATAAGTTTTTTCCGACAAATTCTTCAATAATTCTAATCATCTGCATCGTCATCGGCACCGGCATCCTTCTTGCGGCGTTGGTTAAGTTTATCAGCTTGAGCCACACTTATCATTGGATCGGAATAAAATTCACCATTTGGATTTATCACCTCATCCAACAGGAATCCACAGAGTGCTTCTTGAATTGCCCTGATTCTTTCTGGTTCGATGAGGTTCTCTTTCAGTCTCCAAATCTGTCAACAACAAATAAACACCAATAGTTTAATTTAGTACCTGCATGGAATTAGATACAAGAAATTGTTACTAATGTTATATGTACTTCGAAGTTTTCTTGTGTCACCCTCTTGGTTTCTCTGCAAAAAAGTGCATGTGCTCACATACGTAGTATCCGCAGAGGTTAGTTCCTTGTTGCTGTCTCAAACACTATATACATATATACATGTTATGAAATATTCATGCTGTTTGAATAAATGAAAGTAGATGTGCGATATTCGTACCGACTTGTTATAGTTGAATTCAAGGTCAGTCGGTGTTGACGCGACTCCTAATTGTGTTTTGAGGAACCGAGACCATGCCCTTTGCATGATGTCTATGAGATTTTGATATAATTCTGGTGGCTTATTCAAGGAGTCCCACACAGTAACTCGGGACCGATCGATTTCGATCACAAGTAGGATCCAATGGAAACTATTGATACATACATATGGATATAAGAAATGTTAGATATATACACTTATTGGCTAGTTGAAGTGACTCAAAAAGTGAAATGACTCACTTGAAGTTGTATGGCAACAAAATGAATGTGCGATCGTGCTGCCCTTCCAAGAACATGACTAAATTATTCTCGGTCCGATAAGGATATTTGCGTACACACTCCTCATGTACAACATTCGGATCTATGAAGCCAATGTTGTAAATCCTGCTCTTCCGGCATTCTTACATTTTCATCCTGCACGATTACAAATAAAAGGAGGGAATGAGAAATCTAAATGACTTAGTAGAGCTAGAGTATACAATTGACAGAAAACACTTACATAGACCATACACTGACGAGGGACTTGTCTAGGGCGTCTTGATGGAATAGAAACCAAAAATGGTCAAAATCAATCCAAATGTCATCCATTCCCCGATAGAAATGGGTATGTTTAATTCGAGCAGCTAGCATTATATACCCATCTGCACATGCTTTCAAGTACCACTAATGTAACTCACGCATTCTTGTTGGTCGGGTGTCAATCAACTATGGCCACATCAGAGGTTCCCCCAGTACAAAAGGCTTTCTTCCTGCCCCTTGGAGAACCGGGATTTTTTCCTGATCTAGGAGCTGAGCTTTTGTGAGGTTCGTTTCCTTGACAAACTCAGCAGTAGCTTCATCCTATTTTGAAAGCACTACTAGAGGGGGTACGCTTTGTTTGGGTTGTTCGCCGAGCTGGGGGACTTGGTTGTACCTCCGATTACTCTTCTTCTCCCATGATTTTGTAATCGAGCGGTCGTAGTCCGACATCAGTGCAGGCTTTGGTTGGCACATCATGGATAGATAGAATTTCTTTGCTCCTGGATCCACTGGTTCCTTTGGCGGAGGCTTCTTTGGCTTCAACTGCTTGCGCACGTCTTCTTGCACCCAAGCATCCAATTCCTCTGGAGTCATTTCGTAACCTGACTTCTCTGGCACGGGCTTCTCTTTCTTCTTCCGTTCTTGGGTCTTCTTATATCTTGGAGGTGGCGGTGGTGGCACCCAAGCAGATTTCTTCTTCTTTGCGGGGCGAGGAGATGGCGGAGGCGGACTAACACTAGGCTCCTCTGAAGCGGCCGATGACGGCGATGGACTAACGCTGGGGTCCTGGGCTGCGGGCGGTGACGGTGGATCCACACTGGGCCTCAGAGACCCTTGAGCAGCTGGCGGTGACCTCGGAGACGGGCTATGATCCCTTCCTGCAATTTTTATGTACTGTTTTTTCCAACAGATCCAAGTGTGGAGGGCCTGTCCTAGTTCCTCTTCTCCATCGCCTCCAGGGATCTCGAGGTCGAGGTCTTCCCATCCTTTCTCGACATGGTCAACCATGACTCTAGCATATCCTTTTGGAATCGTCATGCCATGGATTATCCTGCCTTGAACAGGGACTTCAGCAACCCCGTGAGCGACTACTTTCAGTTTTTTCCTTAGCGGAAATAGAAGCTCAGAGGGGGTCCTCACGGCGATGTCGTCCACGGGGTAATGTTCCGCAACCGTTTCCTCTCGATCTGCGGCTGGGTGTTCCGTTGAAGCGACGCTGCTACGACGCTGCGAGCCGACAGGGCTAGTCTCCAGCTGAGCCGTTGATCTGGCTTCTGGTGGCTGCTGTTGGCTAGCTGTAAGTGCACCTTCGATCGAAGCAACCTGTTCTTCTAGGGCACGCACCTTCTCTGCTACTTCAGCCTTTCTTCTCTGTCGGCTTCGATATGTCTCTATGTCGCCACTGAAGCCATGCTTCCATGGAACTACACCCATGCCTCGCACACGTCCTGTGTGTTCTGGTGTGCCAAGAGCATACGTCAGCTCGTCTTTCTCTCTGTCTGACTTGAAGCTGCCTTCGGACACGGCCTTTAGTCGAGCCTGTCGGCCACTTCCCTTATGGCATCGCTAGTGACGAACGACCCATCTTCCATATTCAATGAGCCTCCATGAGCGTAGAAGTAATGTTTTTCTCGCAACGGCCAGTTGAAAGTCGCCGATACGATTCCTCTGGCAACGAGATCATCTTCCATCTTCTGCCATTTCGGAATCGCCGACGCATATCCTCCTTGCCGAAGATGATGGAAGTGTTTCTTTTTGCTCGCATTCTCCTTGGCTTGGGCTGTCTTCTTCTCACTATCCTCGGATGACTTGTACTGCACGAATGCGTCCCAATAAGGACGTTGAGTCTTGAAGTTTTTCTCGAAGTCCGGCGTGAGTCCCTTTTTAACATAATCTTTGTTCAAATTTTTCTTGAACGTCTGAAAAGCAACAGCCACCTTCTTCATGACCCAATCCTTAAACAGTTGTTCTTTGTCCTCCAGAAAGGTGAAGTGCCGTTTGACATCTGCCCATAACATTTCTTTCTCGGTCTCGGGAATGATGTCAGCATCGATATCTGTGCCTTTAGTTTTCTTCCATAGCTTGAAGCTAATGGGAATGTGGTCCCTGACATAACATCCACATTGATTCACCACCGTCATCTTCACACCCTTCGGAGACTTTGGTTCACCGTTAGGATTCAATGAAGTGATAATAGTGTGCCCCTCCATGATTTTCTTCGACCCTCATTTTCGTTTTGGTTTCCTAGTTGATCCGGATGCCTAAAAAATATGTATTTAGTACGCATTGTACTTACATAAAGAATTAATGCGTATGTTTATATATATATAAGCATGAATTGTATATACCTCTGCACTATCATCTTGCACAGTCATTTGTTCTGTCTGGTTATCATCGCCATCGCCAGTATCGTTAAGATTTTGGCTGCCATCGTCCTTGGCAGCATCCTCTTCGTTGTGGTGCGTGCCCGTACCAATTATGTCCGCAAGAAAGGCCTCGTCGTCATCACGGTGAAAGGGTTCCATTTCGTTTCCTATGTGAATCAACATATGTTTGATATGCAATTTTATACTAATTGACAATGTATAAAAAATTTACAAGTGCACCTTCAATAAAGCCGTACAACGCAGTGTGCCAATGCACTGAGAGAGTGAGTGTGAGTGTGAGCGTGTGTGTGTGTGAGAGAGTGTGTGTGAGAGAGATATATATAGCGAGAGGTCGGGTGTGCGAGAAGGACCGAGAGACCGTTTATGTGATCGAAGGAGACGGCGAGAAGTTTGCGCGAGTGTGTGCGTGAGTTAGTTTTAAATGAAAGTACAAAAATTCACTATATAAGGACATGTACATCTCATAATGACACATTTGAATTAAGAATTAAAAATTACATGTACATCTCATAATGACACATTTGAATTAAAAATTAAAAATTACATGTACATCTCATAATGACACATTTGAATTAAGAATTAAAAATTACATAATTGACATGTACATTGAATAAGGAAATACAAATACACATGTAAAGAAAAAGTAAATAAAGGAAACACTTAATATATAATACAGGAAACATTATATCCATAATTAAATTCTAAGAATATCTCAATAATTAAGCTTGAGGATAAAACAAATTATAGCACAAGCAAAACTAACATTTAACTTGAACTAATATTTTTTCTCTGAAGATCTTGATTGATGTAAGCTAACAAAATTTATTTTGCATTTTTAGCATTTTTCTATAATTTTCTACACATTTTCATAGATTTCAGCCATTTAAACAATAAAATCAAGAAAACCCTAAACCCTAAACGTGGCTGACGGCTGGGCCCTACCCATCAGTGGGAGGCCCAGGCCAGCCCCTGCCAGCGCGTGCGCCGTGGCCACAGCCGGCGCAGCAGCCAGCCCTAGCCGCGGCGACGCGCTCCCTGCCGGCGGTGGCCGGCCGGCGGCGCGGCAGGGCAGTCCCGCGACCAGGCTGGGCCGGCGGAGCAGGAGCGCCCTACAGCGCAGCAAGGGCCCGCGCGGGGGCAGTCCGCGACGGCGTAGTGGCGGTCATGGTGGCCGCAGCGGCGTTCTGCCGGCGGCGGAGTGAGAAAGGGAGGGGAAAGGGGTCGGGGAGCGGGAAGGGATCGCGAGGAAGCTCACCGCGGGGTTCAATCCGGGAGGCGTGAGGCGGCGGCACCGGTTCGGTGCAGCAGCGGGGACGAGGAAGGACGGAGGGAAGCGCGGGCGGAGGAGGGCAGTGCAGAGGAGTGCAGTGCGGTGCAGAGGACCTCAGGCGCCATGCGGGGGGCTGGACGGCGGTGGCGGCGATGGCAACGGGCGGTGACGGTTCGGTCTCTCGTGTCGGGGGGGGGGGGTGGCGACGAACGCCAAGTCCCCCCGGTTATATAGAAGAGGCAGTTTAGTACCGGGCCATGGCTGCGCCCGGTACTAAACTGTCTACTGCGTTGTTTAGTACCGGCTGGTGGCACCAGCCGGTACTAAACTACCCCATTTAGTACCGGGCCGTGGCACTAGCCGGTACTAAACGTCCCCAACAGGCGGGAAAAATTTTGGGCTGCAGTTTAGTACCGGCTACAACCATGGCCCGGTACTAAACTCCCAAAATGACTCTGTCTTTTTCACTTTTGTAATTATTTTGTAATTATTTTGTAATTCTTCATAATATGTTTTATGTGCAATAAAATTTAATAAACGATTAAAAAATAGATATATGTACTATTTTCACCATGCAAAATTATATTATTATTGTTAAACATACGTTAATCCTAATAGTATTAGTCTTTGCACTAAATTCAAAGTATTGACACTAAATTTCAAATTTCAATTCATTTAAATATGTTTTATCTGCAATAAAATTCAATAAATGATTAAAAAATAGATATAAGAATGAATATTGACACTAAACGATTACATCAATCACTTGGTTACATGAACATGAAAGTATAACATAATGATTACACATCATTGTTTAATGGAATGTTGACAACCTTTCTTTTTACGAATGTCCCTTGATCATGATCGAGGAGGCGTAAGTAAGGAGCGTCCTCTTTGGACAACATGATGCTAGAGTCAACATCGACAGAGAATGGAGGACGATCGTAAAACTGATCAAAGTCTTCTGACTTGTCCGAAATGTCTTCAACTCCAATGATTTTTCTTTTTCCTGGAGGAACAATGTGGTGTTTTGGCTCGTCGTCGGACTTGCCTTGATTTTTTTTAGGTTTGCTTGCCATGTCCTTCACATAGAAAACCTGCTTCACATCCTTGGCAAGGACGAATGGTTCGTCTTTATATCCAATCTTTTTGAAGTCCACTATTGTCATTCCATACCGGTCTATCGTTACACCGCCACCTGCTCGGTTCACCCATTGGCATCGAAACAAAGGAATATTCAAGGGGCCATAGTCAAGCTCCCATATTTCCTCTATGACACCAAAGTAGCTGTCCTTATTTCCATCATGTCCTATTGCATCAATACGCACACCACTATTTTGGTTCGTGCACTTTTCATCTTGGGCTCTTGTGTAAAACGTATATTCATTGATCTCATATCCTTGGTATTGCATGATTGTGGCCGATGGTCTCCTAGCAAGCCATTGTAGTTGTACATCAATCGTGCTGTCACCTATGAGTTTTCTTCTCAGCCAAACCGCAAAGCTATCTATGTGATGACGTGTAATCCATGCCTCAGACTTCCCTATGTTTTCATATCGGACAATATTGATGTGCTCTTCCATATTTGGGGCCACGAGGGATGAATTCTGTAGAACGGTGAAATTTGCTTTGCGGATTTCACATTCAGGGATGTGCATATTAGATTTCTTACCTAGTGTGCCCTTTCCTTCCAATCGCCCGTCATAGCGTGACATGTGGACCCCAATCGGACTAAGTTCATCAATGAAATCAACACAAAACTCGATGACCTCATCTGTTCCATAGCCCTTGGCGATACATCCTTCTGGCCGAGAACGATTCCGAACGTACTTCTTTAAGACTGCCATGTATCTCTCGAAAGGGAACATATTGTGTAGGAATACAGGGCCTAAAATGTTTATCTCTTTCACATTATGAACCAGGAGGTGGGTCATAATATTAAAGAACGAAGGTGGAAAGACCATCTCAAAACTGACAAGACATTGGACCACATCATTCTGTAGCCTTGTGAGTTTATTTGGATCGATTGCCTTCTGCGAAATTTCATTTTCTCTCTTCTCAGGACATAGGTCTTCTCGTTGTTTTGTTTCTTTCAAATCACGTCTTGCTTCTAGTGTATCTTTTGACTGCCCATACGTACCAAGGAATCCTAGCAGGTTCACGCAAAGATTCTTCATCAAGTGCATCACATCGATTGCGTTGCGGACCTCCAGGACATCCCAATATGGGAGCTCCCATAGTATGGACTTCTTCTTCCACATTGGGGCATGGCCGTTTTCATCATTCGAAACTTGTTTGCTTCCACGGCCCTTTCCAAACACGACATGGACATCCTTCACCATCGAGAAAACACGCTTCCCGTTTCGGAATATAGGCTTAGCACGAGTTTCTGGTTCCCCTTTGAAATGTTTTCCTTTTCTTCTTAAGGGGTGGTTGAGGGGAAGGAATCGACGATGACCCATGTACACGACCTTCCTACAATTTTTTAGATACAAGCTGTCGGTTTCTTCTAGACAATGAGTGCATGCCTAGTATCCCTTATTCGACTGTCCGGACAGATTGCTAAGTGCAGGCCAATCGTTGATGGTAACAAAAAACAATGCTCGCAGGTCAAAATTCTCCTGTTTGTACTCGTCCCAAACACGTACACCTTCCTCTTTCCACAGCAGCAAAAGTTCATCAACCAACGGTCTTAGGTATACGTCAATATCATTTCCCGGTTGTTTTGGGCCTTGGATAACCACCGGCATCATCATGTACTTCCGCTTCATGCATAACCAAGAAGGAAGATTGAACATACAAAGGGTCACAGGCCATGTACTGTGACTGCTGCCCCACTCGCCGAATGGATTCATTCCGTCCGTACTTAAACCGAACCTTAAGTTCCTTGGGTCGTTATGAAAATCTGGGAAATCTCTATCCATGTTTCTCCACTGGGACCCATCCGCAGGGTGTCCCAGCATCTGATCTTGCTTACGCTCTTCTTTGTGCCACCGTATCAATTTAGCATTGGATTTATTTCTAAAAAAGCGTTTCAAACGTGGTATTACTGGGAAATACCACATCACCTTAGCGGGAACTTTTTTCTTGACGAGCTCCCCGTCGACCTCACCAGGATCATTTTGCCTGATCTTGTACCGTTTTGCATCACAGACAGGACAAGCATCCAGTTTCTCATATTCTTTGCCTCGATAGAGGATACAATCGTTAGGACATGCATGAATTTTCTGTACCTCCAATCCAAGAGGGCAAACAACCTTCTTTGCTTCGTATGTTGTGGAGGGCAGTTCATTTCCCTCTGGAAGCATGTTCTTTACGATTCCAAGTAGCTCCTCAAATCCCTTATCGGTGACACCATTAGCTGACTTCCACTGCAGCATTTCAAGGGTGGTACACAACTTTTTAAGCCCCTGCTTGCAATCTGGATACAATAATTTTTTGTGATCCTCCAACAACTTCTCAAACTTCTTTGACTCCTTTAAAGTTTCACAGTCTCTTTGTGAATCCACAAGAACCTGACCTAATTCATCAGGTGGTTGGTCTTCTGCTGCATTTTCTCCAGCCTCGTCCATTTCTTCAGTATCGTCCATGGGTTCATCTTCAAAGGCTCCCGCTTCATATAGATGAGCCCAGTCTGCAATATTATGATCATCATCTTCTTCATCATCTTGCATCACAACTCCAGGTTCACCGTGCTTGGTCCAAAGAGTATAGTTATCCATGAAACTCTTTTCATAAATGTGGGCGTGTAGAGTGCTCCTCTTAGAGTATTCCTTTTTATTTTGGCAAATGCGGCACGGACAACACATAAAACCTTTCGATGACTTGTGGGCCTCCGAAGCATCGAGAAAAGACTTTAGACCATTAATCCACGCCATGGTGTACCGATCGTCGTACATCCATTGTCGGTCCATCGATCTATATTTTTGAATTAAGTAACAACATTATTTTACTTGTATTCATATCATTTAAATTGGCACATAACATAATGAAATACAAAATCCATTTTTGTGAATTTAACATTGAAATACAAAATTAATAGAAGTCCAAATTAACATATACATTACACTACATGCTTAAATTATAGAACATGTTCGCGGCTTTGTTTCAGGCTCACTTTCTCTAAAACCATCGAGAAGAAAAAATATTTGTTTCGAAACATGTCTATGTCGTCAACCTTGACCCTGCAGTGATAACACTGACATTCAGGGCTACTATTGACATCCACGACACAGTGCGGTACAATAGGACCAGATGAAGGAGTACGGCCTTGGTCCGGATAATTTCATTCTTAACTGGCTCAAAAGGTGTGGATTTCATAATTGAGACCAAGATTGTACTCCTTCATCGTGTCCTCATATATACCGCACCGTATCGTGGATATCGATGCTAGCCCCGAATAGCAGTGTTTTCACCGCAGGATCAAGGTTAACGATATATTCATGATGATCCGAAACATATATTTTTTAAACTTCTCGATGGTTTCCATATGAGCCCGAATAAATACATCATTAGAGTGACAAAATAATACAACTAAATACATAACAAATACCAAACTAATTAACCATGCCACTTGAATAATGCAAAATCACATTAATTCTCAATCAAAAAATCTGAATAAATTAATTGAGAGAAATCTCTAATTAATTGAAATAAATCTCTATCTCCTAATTATTTTGACACCCTTCAGTTCCAGGAGAACACTCTTTTCTATATCCAGAAACCATCTAGAAGAAAAAAAAACTTTATTTCGGAAAATGTATATGTCGGTAATCTCGACCCTGCGGTGATGACAATGCCTTTCGGGGGGACACGGTGCGGTACAAGGATGTCAACAATCGGCCAGTCGCAGCACCAACATTTCCGGTTAATAGGAACACAGCACTATGCACAGGCAGCGTGCTCGTTGATATGCTCTCAGTGCAACAACGGCCACGCTGATTGCGTCAAATGCTATCTTCGTATCAATCGGAAGTGCTGGTGATGCGACCAACCGATTCGCGACGTCCATATAGCGCATAGTGTTTCCCCGAAAGGTTGTGTCATCACTATTGGATGGAGATTAACGACGTATACTTGTTTCGAAATAAAGATTTTTTTAGCTTATAAATAATTTCAATGTAAGCCTGAATAAATACATCACTAGAGTGTCAAAATAATCAATTCATAATAAAAAAATCTATTATAATTCTTTCATTAGTTCATTATAAAAAATTAACTATCCACATTATGGTTATATCTACTACAATCATATATTTTGTCTACACTCATTCTAAAAATTTCTACTATCCACATGCTCATCTGAATCTAAAAATAAAAAAATATGCTACGGTCATTTGTAATATATAGAAAATGATTGAAAAATATGTCTATAAATTTTTCATATTCAACCTAGCCAATAAACCTACTCCCACATTCAAGTCATCGGTTCTATATATCTCAAATCATTGCATAAATCAAAGAAATCATACTCATCCTCACTATTTCTAAAAGTCACAAATTTCTCTAACTATAGAGCATAAAACGAAGAATAAAGACTATCAATGAACAGATGATGAAGTTGCAAACCTTTGGCGCACTTGAATGAGTCCAAATCACACAAAAAATGGATCAAATAATGGCGGCGCAACTCTAATATGAGAGAAGAAACCGAGCTCGAGCTAGCTCTCTGGTGAAATGGGCGCTGGCTCGGCTCGGGGAGGAAGAAGCCCCAATTTATAGTGGGAGCATTAGTACCGGCTGGTGGCTACAGCCGGTACTAAAGCTCCCCATTTAGTACCGGCTGGTTGTCACTAGCCGTTGCAGGCGGCTGTCGGGGACTGTCGGTGGTGCACTTTAGTGCCGGCTGGAGCCACCAGCCGGTACTAATCGGCTCCCATGGGTACTTTTTCTTTGACCCGGTACTAAATTTGCACGTTAATACTGGCCGAAACCGTGACCGGTACTAACGGCCGCGGACGAATGTGCGTTTTTCTAGCAGTGGCATGGATATGTGGTGCACGTCGGCGTACACATAGGGGTGGTAAAGAATCTTAGAATTTGATCTAGAGAATTTAAGAGCCAATCTTTATAAGTGACGGACTCTAACCTTATATAATTTTGAGTTCAAATTATAAAAGGACCAACTTAGATTGTAAAGAGACCATTGGGACAATTACTCATTACCACCTACGTACACATCTACCACAACAGCTAGCCTTGCCAGCCGGATGACGGCCTGCGGCCACAGGAGATCAAGACACCACGAACGCCGACCTAGTGGGCCATGGCGCGGCCGCGACGTGAGGCCGCCGGCGACGAGTGAAGATCGCTAGAGACGATGAGGAGCCGGCGGGATGGCGTGTCGCCGTCGACTCCGTCATATGTGCCTACATGCATGCATGGGTCTTTCCGTGTGCATGCATGTATCGTCCATGCATACACAAGCAAAGCAAGTTGTATCCTGAATGTTCCAAGTTGTACCTAAGTCAAGCCTAGCGCCGCTGTGCATGTTGAACCTCAACTACTACCTCGACATCATGCCGTCCGAGACTGACGAAGTCGGATGACGGAGGCAGGCGCAACCAACACACAGGCTGTGTTACACCAGCTCATAGACCGACGAGGCCAATGATGCCGACACCGACGCCTATCAACACCAACCATCATCGCATGCATGGATGACGCGAAGCGAAGATGAACAAGATGACCTCACGATAGAATCGGAGGTGCTCCAGCAGGCTTTGACTTGCGTAGGTAATTAACCAAGGGCCTCCTGAGGCCCTGGGAACCGGGAGGACCACGTCCCTATGTGATCACCGCCAGCAGGCTATGGAGCGCATTCATGTGGAAATTTGTATTTGTTATTTGTGATAGATAATAAAGCACATTGGCACACGCACACTCTCTTCACCCACGCGCAGAGAAATCCGGTAGTGATTTTCCTGCGGAAACACCACCATTTGCCATTATAAAAATAATCTAAAGTAACACCCTAAATATATATATATAAATTATCCACCTATGCCATTATGAAAAAAGTAAAGTAGATTTCTCAATTTATATATAACTAATTACCTCCATTATTATTCAAATAACCTAATAAAGTAACCTCTAAATTTATATTTAAATTATGTATATCCATTATTATTGAAAAAAAATACTCCAAGAGACTTCTAAATATGTCTCTAAGTTACCCACTTTACCTCAACTAATGTTAAAAACATAAATGTATACGTGTGCATGTGGATCACATAATATGCACGTATCTACTGAGTGAAAAGATATTGATTCTCATGTTAACACAAAGTTTTACGCTTAGCTTTCAAGTAAATATATTTAATACATATAGCGGAGTGACTTAAATATACAAGCAACAAATACAAATTAAAAAACATAGACGCCGCCGTGATGCCGCCGTGTGGATGAAGATCCGGTCCGCAGTTTTGGAGGGTCCGCAAAACCCGGGAAGGTGGCCGGTTTTGAGAAAACCGCCAAAACTCCACGCGCGGGAATATTCTCGCCTCCACGCGGTGGCCCTGGACGCCGTTCCCGCCTCGGCCTTCTGACGGCCCTAGACGCCGCCCGACGCCCGTCACCTCCTCGCCCCGCAGCGAGGCCCTAGACGCCGTCGACGCCCGTTCCTCCGCCAGTCCCGAGACCGACGCCCGTGCCTCCACGACTTGGCGTCTTCAACCGCCGTCCGCCGGACTTAGTTTTGTGGTGCAAACCAAGAAACCCGCCATCCACCGGTGCTTGCGCCCTCGATCTAGGAGTGGACGCCACAGCTGCCACCCGGCCCGAGCTCCGGTCCCGACTGCCCTTCACCGCCGTCCACCGCACGGTCCATCGGCCACAGCACCTCCACGGCAGCTCTCCGTCGACACTCGACGCCCGTGTACCTGCAACCAAAGACCAAGCACATGATCATACCGCACGATTGACAATTCACTCATCACAGCTAGGAGAAGGTACTCAACATTCCTTAATCTCCCCCTTGATGAGTGCATTGTCAACACACCACAAACAAAGCAAAAACGAACTAAGAGAGAAACAAAAACAGAGAAGAACAAAGAAGAAAGAGAGGGCTTGAGCAAGTGACAGAAAACTCGAAGAAAGCAAGAGCAAGTCACTTAACCAAGCAAAGATCGATCCCCTAAGACAAGGGCAACGGCTCGACGCAATCGATCAAACACAAGCATGACTCCTCAAAGACAGAGGCGGGGCTCGACACAGTTATGCAGAAGTGACAAGGAAACCAGGAGCTAAACAAAGCAGAAACTCCCCTGAAATGCATTTCCCCCTCACACGTGCAACTCTCACCACATGTATGCACTCTCAAAGCCCTGTGCACAACAAGTTTTTGGTTCTCTCAAAAATCAAACAATTTTCCCCCTTATTCGATCACAAAACTTCTCCCCCTTGTTGGCACATGCACACATCAAGGCTAAACAGACCTAAAGCTCCCCCTGAAGCTGAGACTCCCCCTGAAAGTATGCTATGCAATGAATGCAATGCAGGAGGTGTAAGTAAAAGCATTCAGGGATACAAAGATATGAACAACATCTAGTTACAAGTATGTGTGTATCCATAAACAAGACCTGCATCTAACTCAATAGGGTATATCAAATCAGTCTAGAGCTAAGCAAGTTCATTTTAGGAGAAATAAAAGCATCACCCATGATCTAGCACTAACAAGTAGGGAATGGAAAACAGTGCTAATCAAACTCATACAGGTGAGCCAAAAACAGCCAAAGCATGTTGCAAACATCTATTATGCAATCAAATTATATCAAACAGTTATTAATGCCAGGGGTTGAAAGCTTATCATGATTTACTTAGCAACGAAACCAAGCCTATGCCAAAGGCAATCAGAAGTTTAAGACACTCGTTTCAGTTATGCACAGCCTTGCCCGGGTTCTCACAAGTGCAAAGTGAGCCGTCCCGAAAGCTCGATCAGTGCGACAAGCAATCCCACCTGGATCTTTCCATTCTATTTCAAGCACAATTCAAGCAATTTTATCAATTTTTAGATTATGTCAAACAAGAATTGCTGAATCAGGATGAATTGCAACAAGTTAAGCATCAAGAAGCTATACTAGCATGAATAAGATAGCAAAGCATATCAACACGCCCTAACATGCTAGTAGCCAAGACAGGGTGACCATGTTTTCAGATTTTCAAAACAAAAGCAGCTATACTCAGAGGATGTAATATACACAGAAGAGCAAGCTGAACATGATCACGTTTATAAACTCACACTAGCAAGCAACAGGAGGTCATAGCAATATATACAAGAATGCTAGTGCAAGTGATGCCATGCAAAATGCAGAAACGTACAATGCATATGCACAAACCAACTACCAAACCTAGAAAACGAAGAGAAGAAAAAATAAACCTACAAGGCTAACCAAAGAAAAGCTAGCAACTAAAAGGGGTAACAAACCCCAAGCTTCCCTCGCAAGCGAGCAAAAGTCTCAAGCTCAAGTGGTTTGGTAAGGATATATGCAGTTTGCCTCTCAGATGGTACATGGATCATGTCTATGTGGCCTCTCTCATGGTTATCTCGCAGGAAGTGGAACCTGATGTCTGTGTTTGGTTCTGGAATGGAGCACTGGGTTCTTTGCAATGCAAATGGAAGACATGTTGTCTACAAAGATGGGAACCCTACAAAAGCTTAACCCATAAGCCTGCAAGGTTTGCTTCATCCAAAGAATCTGAGAGCAGCAGCTAGCAGCGGCAATGTATTCGGCTTCTGTGGAAGAGAGCGCTACACTAGCTTGCTTGCGAGAGGACCATGAAACCAAAGAAGTTCCGAGAAAGTGACAGGTGCCGGAAAGTCGACTTGCGATCCAGCCGACACCCGCCAAAATCGGCATCCGAAAAACCAACCAGAACAAGAGATGAATCTGCAGAATACCAAAGACCGAATTCAGGAGTGAATTTGAGATACCTAAAGATGCGTTTCACCACTTACTTGTGGGAGGTGTGCGGCGAAGCTTGATACCGCGCACAGAGGCCGACCCCGAACTGAATGTCCGGCCGGGTCGCCGTCAGTTACAGGAGGGAGCCAATCATGCTCCTCTACTCCTTCTGGTCCACCGCCTCGCCATCCAAGTTCGCATCAAGCGCCGTCGATGTGCTGATCGGAGTCGGCTGAGGGGACAAGTCACTCATGTCGAACTTCCGCAGCAAGTCCTTAGTGTACTTCGCTTGATGCACGAACGTGCCCTGAGGAGTTTGCTTGATCTGCAGCCCGAGGAAGAACTGCAGCTCACCCAACATGCTCATCTCGAACTCCCTGGACATCTGCTCAGAAAACTTGGAGACAAGAGCATGAGAAGAGCCAGCAAAGATGATATCATCCACGTAAATCTGAACCAACAAAAAATCAGAGCCAGAGCGCATGAGGAACAAGGTTTTATCAACACATTCCATTTTAAAACCTTGAGCAAGCAAGAAGTTTTTAAGCCTATCGTACCAAGCTCTAGGCGCATGTTTCAAACCGTAAAGAGCTTTTTGAAGTTTGTAAACTCGGTTTGGAAACTTGGGATTTTCAAAACCAGGGGGTTGTTTCACATAAACTTCCTCTTCAATAAAACCATTCAAGAAGGCAGATTTCACATCCATTTGGAAAACTTTAAAACCCTTGGAAGTAGCAAATGCAAGAAAGATTTGAATCTCTTCTAAGCGTGCTACCGGGGCCAAAGTTTCCTCATAATCTATCCCTTTCTTTTGGCAAAATCCCTGGGCTACAAGACGAGCCTTGTTCCGCACTACCAACTCATCTTCACCTTGCTTGTTCTTGAACACCCACTTGGTTCCAATGGGGTTACAAGCAGGCGGAGGCTCAACCAAAACCCAAACCTGATTCCTTTCAAAATTTTCGAGTTCCTCATGCATGGCATTGACCCAATTGGAGTCAGAAAGTGCGTGTCCAACATCTTTGGGATCAAAAGAAGCAACAAACGCCGAATGAGCAAAGCCAGCGATACATGTTACCTTCGACCTTGTGACTCGCTCGTTGAGGTCACCTAGCATCTGTTGAGGTGGATGACGATGCTGAATGTGTTGTGGTGCTTCCCTTGTTGAAGTCGCCTCCTCCTCAACCAAAACTGGTGTCTCCTCAAGTGCAGCTAGTGAAGACTGAGTCACCTGCTCGATAGGCCCCCGAGAAGTGGATGTAGTCGGGTCGGGGCCGTCATCATTGTCCAAGCTCGTGGTGGAGGTGGCTGGGTCCACAGCATGCGTGGTAGCCTCAGCATCACCCTCCGCAGCTTCTTCCTCCTCATCTTCAAAGATGGGGGTGCCGAGCTCATCTGCTGCAACCTCAAAGACAGACGGTTCAGTCTCGTCGAAAGTGACTTCACAAGTCTCTCTGACGATGTTAGTATCAATAATCAGCACACGGTAAGCTCTAGAGTGAGAAGCATAACCGATAAAAATACCGTCAGACGATCAAGACTCAAACTTATCAAAATTTCCTTCCTTCAGCACAAAACACCGGCAACCGAAAACTCTGAGATGGTCAACACGGGGCTGGCGTCCAAATCGCAACTCATAAGAAGTCTTGTGCATGAAAGCACGCAAGAAAATATGATTGGACACATAACAAGCGGTGTTAACTGCCCCAGCCCAGTACTTTCTAGGAGTCCTATGCTCATCGAGCATCGTCCTAGCCATCTCCACCAGCGTCCAATTCTTCCACTCTACAACCCCATTCTGTTGTGGAGTGTAGGGGGAAGAATACTGGTGTTCAAGACCTTGATCACTACAAAAGGTGTCGAAACGAGCATTTTTGAATTATTTGTCATTGTCACTGCGAATCGCTCTCATAGCCTGGGGTAGCTCATTTTTCAACCTCAAGATCAAGTCTCGAACAAAGTCGAAAGCCTCATCCTTGGTTCTCATGAAAAAGACCCAAGAATAGCAAGAAAAGTCATCCATGATCACAAGAACGTACCACTTCCCACCAACCGACATCACCCGAGAAGGACCGACTGTGTCCATGTGTAGCAACTCTCCAAGGTGAGTGGTCATCACTTGATTAATTGGCGGATGAGAGGTGGCAACCATCTTCCCGTGGCGACACAGGTGGCAAACAAAATCCTTTTCAAACTTCAATTTGGGCAATCCTCGGATCAGGCCAAGTGAGCTAAGTCTCGACAATAAGTCAAAGCTCAAATGTCCAAGTCTCCTATGCCACTTCCACAGATCAGAAGAAGGACCAGCCAACAAGCAACAAGGAGGACCAAGAGAAGTTCTAGAGAAATCAACCAAGAAAACCAGATCACGAGGTAAAATCCGGCAAACCAAATCTCCTCTAGAATCTAAAACATGAGAACAACCCTTCTTGAAGCGAACTTCAAACCCCTCATCAAGAAGTTGCGAAACAGAGAGAAAATTGAACCCAAGGTTCGAAACCAAGGCAACTTCTCTTAGGGTGAAGCGATCGAAAACACGAACAGCGTCAATTCCACGTACCTTTCCTCTTCCATTGTCCCCGAACACAATGTACTCCATTGAGCGCATCGGGGTGAGGCTGGAGAACCATTTGTCATTCCCGGTCATATGGCGCGAACAACCGGAGTCCATGATTCACCTGTTCTCCAAGCCTCCAACCTGCACATCAGTAGTGAGACAAAGGGTGAGCAAATGTCTCAACAATGGGGTTAGCAAAGTGTGAAGCAAACCAGTGTCGAGCCATTTTCTCTATAGAAGGGTTAGCAAAATCAGGTAAAGCATATCCCTTGTCCCGTCTACCACGAGGCTGACGACCACCACCGCGAGGAAGCGTGATGCATTGTAACCTCCTCCAAAGCCTCGGTCCCATGGTCCATAGCCGTACTGAGGACGACCAGGAGCACAACCAGCAAAGCGACCACCCGCTAGAGCACGGTAATCACCTCCGTCTCCCTGTCCTCCACCTACACGGCACGCCCTAGCATCTTGCCTACCACCACGCCGAGGAGGACCATGCACCCGAGCAAAGTACATGTCCGAGTTACGTCTCTCCTGCTCACGCCTCACAGCCCACTTCCTCCTGAAGCAAAACTCCTCCAGGTGACCGTCTTTGTCACAGTACTCGCAGTGGTACCTCACCTCTCTCTTGGGAGGTGGAGGCCCCGTCTTTGGACAGAAAGGAGCGGCCCCCTTCTTCGGGGCAACCTGGATTGTGGCAGCAGGGAGTGTATCGAGGGGATTCCTTAGCTCATTGGGCTTTGGATCCCAAACCTGCTTCTGTGGAGGTGCTTTTGGTGATTCTTTGAACACATCATCCACGGGGTCAATGGGCGAAGGCTGCGTGCTCGTACTAGCAGTGTTTAGAGCACTCGGAACTCGAGCAGCCTTGCCGATCTTACCATACAATATGTCAAAGTCTGACTACGTGTAGGTGTAACCGACCCCAAACCCGTCACCACGCTTAAACTGCTTGATCATCATGCCCAACTGCGGCTCACTAGCAGAAACTCAACTAAGAATCGCCCTAAGATATGTGTTCTCATTCTCCAAGTTGGCTTTCTCTACCGCAAGATCATCCAAATCAGATCATCCAAATCAGAAATCAGACCAGGGCAAACAAGACAATCATTTGGTGGGCTAGACTCCGCGACCTTAGTCTTCCTCCAAAGACTTAATCAAAGCGTTCTTCTCATCTAGCTCCGACCTAAGCGTGGGACAAAGCTTACAAGCACCAAGCAGAACAGGCCTGGACCTAATCTCCTCTAGCTCACACACAACAGAAGCAAACTTAGACTGCAAAGAAGCTAGATCAGACTTAAAGATGGAGCACTCATCACATTCAAGCACATCACTAACAATAGGAGCGTCCTTGGCCAGTTCAAGCTCATGCTTGGCTTTGGCTAGCTCATGAGACACGTCAGCAAGCGAAGTCTTGGCAACATCCAAGTTCACAACGTTCACATCGTGCTTGGCATGGAGAGCAACAAGATCATTCATGTGAGATAAGCAGCCAGCGCACTCATCCCCACCAGATTTCTCTCTTGCACAAGCCAGCTCAGCCCTAAGCTTCTAACGCTCTTTAGTTGCTTCCTTAAGCAGCCTTTTATGATTGTCGAGAGCGGCGTACAACTCCCTAACCTCAGTATCAAGCAGGTCGATAGTGGAGTTTACCTCTGAATCACTCTCGGATCCAGGAGAAGACTCGTCGTGCATCGGTGTAGCATGTCCACCTGGAGACGCACGAGCACCATTGGCCTCACCCGCCAAGGTGCAAAAACTCTTGCGCCAACCGCCCGCCAAGCAAAGGCCGACGAAGCCGGTGGCTTCCTTGTCCCGCTTCTTCTTCTTCTTGTCATCGTCGTCGGAGGTCGGTGAAGAAGAGCGGTCGGTGTCGGAGCTCTTGTCAAGGTCGCTGAGCTGCGCCAAGAAAACCTTCTCCTGCTTCTTGGCCTTGTACTGGAAGCGCTTCTTGAGCGACTCCTTGTCAAAGCGCCCTCCCCGGTCACGACTGCGGTGCTTGTGATGCCGACGATCCTTGTTGGAGCCTCCCTCGTCGCGGTCGCGGTGGCGGTAGTAGTCGAGGTTGTTGTTCTGACCACCGCCGGACTTCTTAGGGCTGTCGGCGATGAAGTGGTTCGGATCGCCGTAGTGGTAGAACCCGGGGTTCTTCCGCCTCTGCCTATTGTGGTAGACACGCTGGAACCTGCTGATGAGGAGGCACAAGTCGTCGTTGCCCAACGTCTCCAACTGCTCATCTGTAACAGAAGGCAGAGAGGCAAGAGAAAAGCCAAGAGCAGAGTTAGTGTTAGAGCTCGATCCACCTAGTCCAGTCACAAGAGCGATGCTCTTGGATGGAGGGGCACCATTTAGCTTGGCTCGTGTCTGGTTATCCACCTCAGTGGCCTTGAGCTTGCTGAAGAGCTCATTCACGGTCAGAGTCTCATAGCCTGCAGACTCGATGATCATGTTCACCTTGAGATCGCACACAAAGCGGTCAAGTGCGTAGAGCAACTTGAGAGCCTTCTTATGCTCTTTGTAGTCAAGGGCATCAGCAGATCTGTTAGCACTGACTTTGTTCACAATCGATTGAAACCGACTAAACATGTCACCAATGCTCTCACCCGGCCCCTGTGTAAAGTTCTCATATTCACGCCGGTGAGTCTCGAAAAGCCTAGCCTTAACCTGAGGTGTGCCCTCATGCTAGTTCTCAAGGCACGTCCAAACCTTGTGGGCTTCCTGATAACCCTGGACGCGTGAGAACTCCGCATGAGAAATGCCAGCGCACAAGGCATTGACATCCTTGGTGTTAGCCTCGTGCTCGGTCACTTGAAGAGGAGTGATCCGAACGGCAAGCACCTCGTCAGCCTGGTTCTTGGTTATATCCCAAACCTCAGCTCCTAAGCTCTGCAAGAAAGCCCGCATGCGAACCTTCCAGTAAGTATAGTCCTTGCCGGTAAACACAGGGATCTTACCAAGACTTGCCATGGTCGCCAAGTGGCTTTCGAACCGGTTAGGGTAATGAAAACCTTAACCAAAATCTGATACCAATTGAGGGACCGAAAAGGCGACCAGAGGGGGGGTGAATGGGAGCCGATAAAAATTTATCGCAATCGGAAGCTCGGCCTATGATCCCAAGTGCGCACCCAACCCTAGAGTCCTAGGTGAAGTGTAGAGTAGCTATAAAGGAGCTACACTAACACAAAACAACACTAGGAACAAACACGACAAAACGTGGAAGCAGACACATAGAAACAGCGTTAGGAAACGTACGGTATACCTCACCAGTTAATCCGACGTATATGAACTTGAACTCGTCAGTTAAACCGGTGAGACAGAGCCGGCAGCACGAAAAAGCAATCACCGGTTGATCCGACGCAAAGGTTTAAAAGGTGTCGGTTCAACCGACGATCCTGCAACGGATGATCCAACAAAATCGACTTAAAACCTCGGTGCAGTTGTCCAGAGAGACCTCAAACAGACCTGTGAGCACCAGTTAAACCGACGTGCACAGAGGGCACCTCGTCGGTTTAACCGACGTGCAAAAACACTCAGGACACAGAATCGCTCACCGGTTAAACTGGTGAGGAGCAAAATGAACTCGTCGGTTAAACGAGCAAACAACAAGTAGAGAAGCACTGGCTCGGTATCACCGGTTGAACCGATGCACAAGAGAGAGAATGCACCGGTGCAACCAGACGAAAAGCAGAAAACCCTAACGTGCGAAAAACCTACTCACCGGTTGATCTGACGCACCATATCACAAGCATCGGTTTAACCGATGATAGGAGAAAGTCTGCCCGTGCCCAGAAACCGATTTTTCCAGCCCGCGACCTTTGGAGGATCAAATCAAGTCCAAAGGAGCTCAAATTTTGGGGAGATGAAGATGATGACTTCAAGAACACATCCCCAAAAGATTTCAATGAAGGTCCTCACGGATTAAGAGAAATCGAAGGAAATCGGAGCAAGAGCGGGGTTTTCTCTAGAATGCAAAAACTTCGATTCGAGGGGACTCGTGATTCCGGGGGTTTTAGCACTAGGCTAGATGGATTAGAATCACTTTAAGGAGTCACACAATCACCACAAACTCGTGCACAAAGAACCAACAAAGCAAAATTGAAATTCATCGTAAAGAAAGCACGAGACGTATGAAATTAAAACGAAGTCAAAACCCCGGAGGGCACAAGGAGGGAAGGGCCTCCTTTCCCATTCAATTTCAGTACAAAGTCTCAAGAATCCATAGCTAAAATCCTAATCCCTGGAGATGAGAAGGGAGGAGGAAGAGAAGGGGAGGAGGAGGAGACGCACGGTGGAGAGGGGGCGCCTGGACTGGAAGGAGCCAGTGAAAGAGAGAGGGGGTGAGAGATATTTATCCCCACTAACTCTAGAGTAAAAGACTAAACTACCCCTAGACTTAACTAGACACTAGAAAGCCCGTAGGGGCAAAACCGGAAAAAGATACAATGACTCATCCGACGGCCGAGGTTCTTTCTTCGAGTCAAAGTCTTCTCCGCGATGCCGCCATGTGGATGAAGATCCGGTCCGCGGTTTTGGAGGGTCCGCGAAACCCGGGAAGGTGGCCGGTTTAGAGAAAACCGCCAAAAGTTCACGCGCGGGAAGATTCCCGCCTCTACGACGTGGCCCTGGACGCCGTTCCCGCCTCGGCCTTCTGACGGCCCTAGACGCCACCCGACGCCCGTCACCTCCTCGCCCGCAGCGAGGCCCTAGACGCCATCGACGCCCGTTCCTCCGCCAGTCCCGAGACCGACACCCGTGCCTCCACGACTTGGCGTCTTCAACCGCCGTCCACCAGACTTTGTTTTGTGGCGCAAACCAAGAAACCCGCCATCCACCGGTGCTTGCGCCCTCAATCCAAGAGTGGACGCCACAGCTACCGCCCGGTCCGAGCTCCGGTCCCGGCTGCCCTTCACCGCCGTCCACCGCACGGTCCATCGGCCACAGCACCTCCACGGCAGCTCTCCGTCGATACTCGACGCCCATGTACCTGCAACCAAAGACCAAGCACACGATCACACCGCACAGTTGACAATTCACTCATCACAGCCAAGAGAAGGTACTCAACATTCCTCAATTTCATTTCCATAAAAGCAAATTTCTTGCCATGCTTTATGTAGACATTAAGAACTGCATCACCTGGACCCTTTTAGAAACATTTTGGAATGAAGGGAGTATGATGTATGTTTCATGTTTGTACGACGTCAGTTTGGCTGCCTAGAGGCGACGGACCTGCATCTTATTTCAGCAGATTTTGTTGGGTGCTTGTTTATATTAGACATATACGGCTACCGGTCTACACTACCAACAACCGGCGTGCACGACCTTAATTACGCGCCGCCCCTGATGTCTCACAAACAAGTTGCTTCTGTCAGTTCTCGCTCGGATCGGACATATAGTAATATACAAGGTCTGCTTGGTATAGCTCTAGATCCATTCGTTATCCATGTCAAAGTTGGAGTTTGTTGGATATAATAAAGATTTTAATACTATTATTTTTACAATACAACAATAATCAAATTGCTTAGATGCTCTTTATAAGTCCACAGCTATAATTTCACGGATTTCTAGAGCTACACATACCCAGCTTTAAGAACTCTTCCAGGTCCTATATGAACCTGCCTCTCATCCATCCTCTTGGTTTTGATTTCACGAGTTCACATTAACTAACGATGTCTTCAAAAGAAGTATTTTTTTTCTTTCTCTAAGCAAAAGGTAGTTAACTGTTAACTACTTCCTTCTTTTCATGGCCGAAGATTACCTTCTCCCATTTATTTAAGTCTATATATCGGATTAGCAACTAGCAAGAAATAAAGTGTCACAAAAAGGAAGGAGGAACAATTAGTCTTTGTCCAAGTTCAATTCTTAAAATTGCTAATGCATAGTGCCGTTGACTCCACTACAAATAACGTCCTTGCATTTTAATTCTTTCCATTTATTTTATGCATAGCATATATGCTGGGTTACTGAATATACTAGATCTGGTGACATTGTGAGATGGCGAAAAACAATGCTCGTTTAATTTAATTTATTACTACCTCCGTTTATAAATATCTGATACCGTTGACATTTGACACAATATTTGATCATTCATCTTATTCAAAAAACTGTAATTATATATAAAAGATTATAAATTACAGTTAAAGTCTCTTAAATGATAAACAAAGTAATGGTAAAATAAATTGTAATGATATGATTTTTGTAATAAGACGAATAGTCAAACATCATGTCAAATGTCAACAGTGTCAAGTATTTAAGAACCGAGGCAGTACTGTATATTTGTTTAGTGGGTCAATGGACCCAACCATGTCAGCAGTTGTGTTTGTCTTTAATAAGTACTCCTCCTCTCTTCACGAGTTGCAAGGTACCGCGTTATTAGCAGTTGTGTACACGGCCTTGTATTTGTCTTTCTCGCTAATTGGTTGAGCGCCCGTTGTATAGCAAGGTCTACATATTGTCTCAGATTTACAAAGAAGTGCAAGTGAAAGCAATGGGATGAATATTTTTGGGCTCATCTATTTGGAGGGAAGATGATATATCACTACCGGAATCCCATAATTCGCCGTGCCAAGAACGTCTCCGTGTGCAAAACCACGAGCACACGGCGAAAAACATCTTTACCGTGCGCCCGGAAGAAAACGCACAGTGACCCAGTGGCACATGGTGAAACAAGGTGTTGCCGTGTGCCGCGTCGCAGGCACACCGCAAACACGCGGATTTGCCGTGTGCCTTATACAGGCACACGGCAAATTTCTTGACACTTGTGCTGTCCGTTCCCAACTCTAACAGCCACGCGACAACGTCAATCTTTGCCGTGTGCTTGAGCTGGACACACGGTGAAATTTTCAAAAAAAAAATTAAATCTTTACCGTGTGTCATGGATCTGACACATGGTGAATTTATTGACACATAACCGTTTTCGCACCCGCGGGCTCCTCACTCTCTCTCACGCCCGACGCCACCCCGCTCGTCACCGCCCCACGCCGGCGTGCCCCCGCCCGTCCCGGCACCGGCCCCGCCCCGCCCCGGCGCAGCACTACCTCGCCACGCCCTGACCCGGCACGGCCCCAGCCCTGCGCCGCCCCGCCGGCCCCGCCCCGCCCCATCCCGGCACTGCCCCGCCGGTGCGACCCCCCCCCCCCCCCGGCCCGGCGCCGCCCCGACCTGCCGGCGCGCCCCGCCCCGCCCCGATCTGCTGGCCCGCCCCGCCCCAACCCACCGGCGTGCCCCGCCCCGCCACCCCATGCCGCGCCGCCACCCCACACACGGCAGCCCACCCCTAGGTGACCAACCGATGGCGCATTTCAACCATGAACACTTAACAATTATTGACGAACGAGAGGTCACCTACAATAGTCAGCGTTTTTCCGGCCTCGTAGTACTTGCCAACACTGCTCCATGTCCTGAAACTCCTCCAGATGTCCCCTTTCATATCAATCACAGTGTGCTACGTGAAGCAATACAAGACTACACTAGGGTAGAGCTTCCGCTAGAGAATATCTCATGTTATCTTAATAGTCACGTGTTGCTAACCCAATCACCCGACGAAGCCACTCGCATCTTGGCGGTACCATACATCCATGTTGGGGAGCATGTCCTTGCGATCTCACCATGGACGCCCGGTTATGGTGCCGCTTAATTAAACTTGGATGACATTATACCACTCCACTCCCTGACACCAGCTAGACGCCCACGATCACTAGAAAATCACGAACCACTCGGTCTTGTCATATCTGGAATGCCACTGCATCTTTTTGCGCAGCACTGGATGATATTACCTAAACTCTTTGCGAACATATGTCAGATTCGCGACATCTAGAGGGATACAAGTGATTACTCAATCAGGGCGAACACATACGCTCCACCGGGCGCTATACCTAGGGTTGTATTTGTAACCGTCCGCAAAGTTGGAGAATGTGGTCCCTACTTGCACATGTGGCCACTTTGGATTCGTGCATATGTACTTCCACCGGGTGACCCACAGGCAGTCCAGCCCCACGCGAATGGTAACTGCAGTTACAACAGAACCTTGCTCCGTTTATGTTACACTATTCTATCTAACAATTGTCACTCTTACTGCAGATCCAAGCAACGTTCGAGTCCGATACACAATGTACCCGCAACCCGGAGGAGGCCAGGGTGCGGGGCCTTCTGGACAAGGAGGTGCACATGGACAATGTCATCTGCTATTATGTATGGTTCAACTTGTCTATACATCATCCCTAACTACATACTTGAGCACCAAAACAATCCATAAACTGCACTACCTCATGCGGATTCTCATGCAGGTCTGAATGAGGAAGAAGAAGACAGCCCCTCTCAAGCCGAACGGGGAACCAGATCCACCATTGTATCGGAGACACCACCGGACACACCACTAGCTGCCACCCAACTAGTTTCCACAGCAGATGGCGACGACAAAGATTTCAGCCACTACGAAGGTCCCACCCAAATAGTCTCCACAGAAGGGTACATTTAGTTGAACTCCAATCCTTATGTATACAACTATCCAACTAAAACAAAAGAACTTGTCCAGCCGTCTGTTTGCTAACACAACTCCTTTACAGTGATAAAGAATAATAATGCCAAAGATGAGGAGACACTGGAAGCGGCAAGCACTCAAGAAAGTTGTGCCTGATGCCACGACTACGTGCCCATCCTCAGTCTTGCCCATGAAGTCTGGACACGCAACACCGGCGTACCAGTCCGTTCAGCCCACCGGAGCAACGTCGTCGCCGCGGTGAGATGCTCATTGTGCTATGTGTGCTTGTATCATTTCCCTTGCTTTCTCTATGGACTTGTGGTAATATGGACTACTAGCTAGTTGTATGGATTGCATGTGATGTTTATTGTAATGTATGGACTTGTATCATTTCCCTTGCATTCTGTATGGACTTGCATTCTGAATGATGAAATGATTGTAACATTTATTGCAATATATATGAACTGCCTGTGATGTATATATTTGATGGGGTTTCATATACGTGATTGAACAAAAAAAATCGGCTGAAACACACCTTTGTCATGTGCTAGAGCTGTGGCACACGTCAAAGCTACAATTTTTTGCCGTGTGCCAGGACCTTGGAACATGGCAAAAGGGCTGTGGCACACGACCAAGCTACAATAAAAGGTTTTGCTGTGTGCCACGCCCAAGGCACACAGCAAAATAAAAGAAATGGTGTGCCTATGTTATATTCTCGCTTGGTTCTTAATTTGCCAATGTTATATAAAAGCTTGCGAGCACTATGAGTGTTTGAGGGGTGTGGATGTCTCTCAAAAATGGTCCAAATTAAGTGTTTATGGCTTTGGTTCTTGAAATTTTGGATCAGAAGTAGAGTTTGTAGTTTTTCCTTACCACCGGTTTAACTGATGGTATGCTTCTTCCGTGCATCAGTTCAACCGGTGCTGAACTCGTGTGGAGCAGCTCCTACATCGTCTCTAGGGATTGGTATGGTGTATACACCGATGCCCCGTCGGCGCGTCCGATGATTCTCAGAAAAACCGATGGCCTGCCACCGGTTCTTCTGGTGCTACTGCGAGCAAACTTGGGTCAAACATCGTCTCTGGGAAATACACCGGTCGTTGCACCGATGCAACCTTTTACACCGATGCCCTGCCTGTGGTTCAACCGATGATCCTGTGTTGACCGAGTTCAAACACGTTCAGATCTGGTCAACATTGCTCCGGTGCATTGAACCGATGCCATTGTTTCTTGCACATCGATCTTTCCGGTGCTTCCAGGGTTTGCGGGCCCGCACGTTCAGACTCTCTTAAACACTCTGCAGGCCCCGCGCGTCAGCCAGGCCTCCTTCTTTCTCCTCAGAGCAGTGCCGCCGCCTGTACACCGTGCCTCCGCCCGCCGTCATCCACGCGCCCCTCGCCGTCGTCGTGCTACTCTGCCTGCGCGCCGCCGCCGCGTCCTGCGCCCCGTGCCGCTGCAACCCAAGCGCCGCCCTCGCCGCGGCCGCGCGCCACCGCTCGCCATAGCCCTGCACCGCTACTCGCCGATGCTCTGCACCACGCGCAGCCTTCTCTAGCACCTTCTCCACGCGCATCCGAGCCGGAGCTCCACTCTTCCCACCTCTTGCCTAGGTGCCCTGCAGGTGTTCGACAGATTGCCCCCAAGGCGATTTTTGTCGATTTCTTCTCAAATCTCTCGCTAATCTTCCAGGGTATGATCATGGCACTCTTTCGCATGTGTTGTACTATCAATTCATTATCTTCTTCACACATGCACTCACACTTGTATCTTGGACTCACTCTTGCACCTCACACACACCTGCACTTGGACTTCAAATTAAAATCAGTGTGTTACTATCGCTCACATCCACTAGAGTTCATGCTTAGGCTCATATCACTCCATGCTTTGCTTAGGATCTTCTTTCCTCTAGTATATAATCTCGTATATTCTTAATTCCCTATCTTAATTCTATTATCTTCCACCAAATCTTTATGGCAGATGGCAGGTGACAAAAAGGGAAGGGCAAGCAAGTTGTGTAGAAAAAGAAGATGAGTCGAGAGGACCGTGAGTGGGAGCGTGCTTTAGCGGCCGCAGATGCTGCTGATATGCCCCAGCGCTCAGTTCACGTCAAAGGAGATGGTCAGGGGGAGCCAGAGTCAGCACCACCGCTACGTCGCTCAGGGCATACGCGTCAGACAGACGCAGCACAGACATCACCACCTACTCATACTGGTCCACGGACCCGAGATGGTGGCACACAGAGAGCAGAAGGTCGTGCTCAATAGCTGTGGCAGTCTGACAGTGACACCGAGGTAGAGGATCAGCCTAGCAGTGACACACCTTCAGTACCTCCGACTGTACAGTTGTTCGATGTCAAGGGACTGCCAGGACCTAGGGTCAAGCGGCTACGATATGTGACCCAGGAGACTTGGTTTCCCGAGCAGAGGGATGAAAGGGCCGACCGTCACTTCTACACTCTACTTCAGGAGTCCTTTTATCATACCTACAGCCAGATGGATGTTTGGATCAGCGAGCACCGCAGGCAGCACTGGATCGCTCTTCGTGTTGCAGCAGGAGGAGTTTCTATACTTCCATTCTTCGAGAGGTACCCCGGATTGGTTGCTCTGCTCAGTGAGAGGGATCGGTATATTCGCGAGTGGGTCCGGGTGTTCTACGCCACTCTGTTTGTCGAGGAGGACCGGCAGTACATTGGGTTTATGTTCCAGGAGAGGCGTTGGAGACTGGATCGGCAGAGCTTGACTCGGTACTTAGGTGTGAGGATATCTGAGGAGCCACGCCTTCTCCACCACTTGGCGTATGGTGACACCGAGCCTCCTCGTCGCCCTCGCGACACACACTTTCTGTCCGACCAGGAGGTCAGTGTTCTGTTTTAGCAGCCCTTTCTGCCAGGGACACCGAGGACACCAGACAGTCTCACTCCTGTGGCACACACTGTACACCTTGCTTTGAGGAGGAGTCTGCTCTACTGGCAGGGATACAATGAGGGGATTACAGCCTTGCAGCAGTGGATGCTACTTCATATCATGACAAGCCAGGATTTTGACATAGTTGATCTATTCATTTGCGAGATTGAGGATGTGATCATGGACGGCATGACCATTCATCGACAACAGCCCTTTGCTCACTGGATCAGCTAGATCCTTGCTCAGCTCGGACAGAATCCATGTATGAGTCAGCTAGAGCAGTCGAGGATGAGCTTCAAGGAGTATTCACCTACTGATCCTCGTGACGGTCGACGTGGCCCAAGAGGCCAGCGCAGAGCTCAGCAGAGGCTTGATGAGAGAGCTTTGGCAGACAGCAGAGTGGCAGATGATTCTATGGCAGCCGAGGATGCTTCACTTGCTGCAGCAGAGGCTCAGCTCCCTAACTACTTGGCCACAGACTCTGAGGACTCATAGGACGATGAGGACTTTATTCTGACCTTTCCTGTTCACCGAGCCGCTCACGACCAGGGTTAAAATATCCGACCGGTTAGCGGTAACCGCCGGCCTCCGGTTCCGGTTTAACGGACCGGTTTGACCGATTACCGGTAGAAACTGATCAAATTCAAATTTGAATTCAAATGGCACAGTTCAACCGGTTAGTACCGGTACACCGGCCGGTTAGACCGGTTTACCGGCCGGTTTGACCGGTTTACCGGCCGGTTTGACTGGTAACCGGTCAAATTCAATTTTTTTTCTTTTTTGGTTTAAATTCAAATGCCCGCAAAGTATACTAAATAAATATTTGTATAACATATTTTAGTCTAAATGAACCCTCCAACCCTCTTTTGTACTACTTTTACATTGTATTTGTATACTTTTGTATGCACGTTTTTTTATTTAACTTCAAATCCCCGCAAACTATACTAAATGAATGAATTTTAAGAAAATTTGACACCATTAGATTCATCGCACCTTGAGGTATTTTTAGGATTTTTTTGGGAATTTTTCATTTTTTGAATTCAAATTTAAATTTTGAATTTGGATCGGTTTCATACCGGACCAAACCGGAACCGGTACCGGTCAAACCGGACCGGTTACCGACGGTTTGGTGAACCTTGCTCACGACGATGAGGCAGGATCATCAGGCGCAGCCGCTAGAGCTCCAGCTCCACCTGTCACAGCTGCATAGGTCACCCAGCCCGATGTGCTTGCTGCTATTCTTGAGAGACTCACAGAGCAGCAGCGCACTTTTGCCGAGGAACAGCGACAGCAGCGTAAGACTCAGAATAGATTGATGGCTGCACAGCAACGATAACAGGAAGCCCAGATGCTCATGTTTCAGGAGATGAGGCAGCACTAGGAGGTCGGGAGGCGGCAGCTCCTATGTTAAAGGATGGATGACCGTGAGTGGATGTACAAGGGCTGGCAGAGCGAGCAAGAGTATATTGAGTTTGCTCTAAAGGTCAATGACTTCTTGAAAAAGGCATTTGACAGAGGATAGAGTAGAATGCCGTGTCCATGCAGCAAGTGTGAAAACAGGATACATCAAGCACAGCTCACTATGGGTAAACACATTATCACAAATGGGTTTGTGGATCTGCCATGGTGAAGCCCATCGTGCGAGAGAAGAGGTTGTTAGACAACGCATCGATGATTATGATGCTAATGCCGGGTGTAGAGACATGTTAGCTGACTTTCATGAAGCACACTTCAAAGAAGGACCTAGAGAGGAATCGGCAGAGCCAACCGCAAAGCAGTATTACGATATGTTGTCTGCGGCATAGAAACCACTTCACCAGCATACCAATGTTTCTCAATTCGATGCCATTGCACGCGTACTGGCCCTAAAGTCGGAGTGTGGCATTAGTCGGGACGGCTTCGACAAAATGTTGACAGTTTTTGGTAGTCTGCTTTCGGAAGGTCACATTCTTCCCAAGATCATGTACGAGGCACAAAAACTTCTTCGTACACTTAAGATGCCATATGAGAAGATACATGCTTGTCCGAAGGGATGCATGTTGTTTAGGAAAAAATATGTAGACGCAAACTACTGTACGAAATGTAAATCCTCTAGGTGGTTGGAGGTAGACTCTGGTGATGGTCAAAAGAGACAGCTCAAAATCCCGGTAAAAATCGTACGGTACCTTCCGTTCATACCGAGAATCCAATGATTGTACATGACCGAGGAGTCAACCCAACAGATGACATGGCACAAAAATGGCAAACACTACCATCCTGAGAAGATGGTACATCCATCCAATCCTGAAGCATGGAAATATTTTGACGGGCGGCACACAATGAAAGCTATGGAGGCTTGAAATGTACGTGTTGCGTTGGCAACAGATGGGTTCGATCCTTATGGTATGACGGCTGCCCCGTACAGTTATTGGCCCGTGTTCGTTATCCCCCTCAATCTCCCTCCTGGTGTCATCTTTCAACGGCAGAACATATTCTTGTCGTTGATAATTCCTGGTTACCCGGGGGATAATATGAGTGTGTACATGGAGCCTCTGATTGATGATTTGCTTCATGCTTGGGAGGAAGGTGTATGGACATATGACCGAGCTACAAAGACAAACTTCAAAATGCGAGTGTTGTACATGTACTCCCTGCATGACTTGCCAGCGTATGCGATATTCTGCTGGTGTGTCCACGGGAAGTTCCCCTGCCCAGTATGCAAGGCAACTTTGAGGTTCATCTGGTTGACGAAGGGTCGCAAGTTTTCTTCATTTGACAAACATCGACAATTCCTCCCTTTTGACCATCCATTGCGACGTGACACCAAGAACTTTACGAAAGGTGTCGTGGTTGATGACCATCCACCATAGATGATGACAGGTGCCGCGCTACGTGAGTGGTTACAATCGCTGCGGGTCAAAGAAGGTGGTGGTTTTGTGGGTTATGGTGACGAACATGCCTGGACTCAGAAGTCCGGCCTATGGAGGCTCCCCTACATGGATGACCTTCTTCTTCCACATAACATTGATATGATGCACTCCGAGAAGAATATCGCCGAGGCAATTTTTGGAACACTCATGGACATTTCAGAGAAGACAAAGGACAACGTTAAGGCCAGATTGGATCAAGCAACGTTATGCGATAGACCAAAGCTAAACATGAGGCCCCCCGGAGCAGGCAACTCATGGAAAAAGGCTAAGGCCGATTTCGTCCAGACGAGGCCACAGAGGCGGGAAGTACTAGAATGGTTCCAAACATTAATATTTCCTGATGGGTATGCAGCGAATTTGAGGAGGGGGTTAACTTAAAACTTTGCGAATCAATGGGCTGAAGAGTCATGACTACCATATATGGATTGAGCGGCTTCTTCTGGTGAATCAAAGTGCAGCAACTTCAGGTTATTTCTGATTTATTCATCATTCATTCAGTTTGTACATATGTTTGCTTTGCATTGTAACATTGTGATGAAATATTTTAGACCCAAATGCAAGCGCAACAACAGGCCTATGAAGCGGCACTGGCCGAAGAGAGGAGGATACGACAAGAGAACGAGGCGAAGCAGGCGGCCGAGATGGCCCAGATGTACAACTACATTCGAGGTCTTTCTGTCCAAATGGGTAATCTCATCCCACCGATGCAATTCCTTGTGGCTCCTGCTCCTACTACTCCTCCGGTGAGCAACTCGACAAACTTGTAGTTTCATTTGAAGTATTAGATACTTAGAAATTTTAGACTTAGAGATTATAACTTGGATTATAAGTTGAGAACTTGATTTGCATCTCACATGCAATCTACTCACTTACTTTTGTTGCCGAATCAATCGGCGGCGTCGAATACGCCAGAAATGTCGCAGGCCATCTCACCGACATTCCCCCCGATCCAGCTGTTGCCACCTCACCCCGGCGCCCAACACTGTTCATCGACCTCACCCCGGTACCCCACCACTGTTCGACGACCCGCCTCAGCAATAAACTTGTTTATTTCAGCATTTATGGACTTGTGATCTTCTGGATATGTATTTGTGAACTTTTGGATATGTATTTGTGAACTTTATGGACTTCTGGATGTGTTTGATGTTATTTGTGGCTAGTTGTGATATATATATGTTGTGATATATAATGCATGTGACATTTGTTGTGATATATATTTATGATATGTAATGCCTGTGATATATATGTTGTGATATGGGGTCCTTTATACGTGAAAAACAAAAAAAAATAGGATTTGTTTGGTCACTTTGCCATGTGCCAGGAACTAGGCACACGACAAAGTGACAATTTGGCCAGCCCCGGAAAACAAGTTCGCCGTGTGCCTAGGTCAGGCACATGGCGAACTGTCCATTGTTTTCCGTGTGCCACAATCACGGCACACGGCGAAGCCCTCTGCTGCTGGGCCCCACGCACACATGTTTGCCGTGCGCCTAGACAGGTGGCGCACGGCAAAGTAGAAAATTTCGCCGTGTGCCTACTGCCCGGCACACAGCGAACTCCCCCATCACGCCGTCTTCGCCTTTTTTTGCCGTGTACCTTTGGATACACACGGCGAACGTGTTTGCCGTGTGCCCGATGGATGTCACATGACAAACTAGGTCTTTGCCGTGCCAAGCGCTGCCGTCGGGGGGTCGCCGTCGGCCACCGACGGTGAACCCTTCGCCGTGTGCGAAGCCCCAAAATCCGGTAGTGTATGGTCTTTCGAGAATTTTGGAGGTAGTAGTTTTCTGTCAGTACTGTATGAAATCGAATAATATATAAGAGTAAATTGCACCCATCATACATCAACTTGTGTAGTTGTATCACTTTAGTCTAACAAATTGTAAAACACACAAGCTGATGCATGAACTTGTCAAAAGTGTGCATCTACGGTCACACATACACCACATAGACAAACTTCAATGTGCAGAAGAGGGAGGACCATAATGCAAATATGCGTTCCCCTTTAATCGTGGCCTTCAAATGATCCGAGTAAAACATCTGGAGAGCATGATCGTCAATGAGGTTAGTACATTTTTACTTGCACTAACTTATTTTTAATAGCGCAAAAGTGAATGCCGGTAGTATCTAATTTATTTCTGCTACAGGATATGTTACACGCCAAGGCAGGCACCCAGGCCATTATGAGTCTTTTTTGTTTTTTCTGAAACAATTTTTTTGTCGGTTCCGGAAATGGCCAATAAATAAACTACTCGATTGCTAGTTTCTCGTGCGTTGGATCGGAATGGCCTAGCACACAATGACTCGAGGATTTAGACTGGTTCGGGACGGAAATGCCCAACGTCCAGTATGGGGTGGTTCTCTTGCTCTATTGCTCGAGCCCAGGTGCTCAAAGTTGGAGGGGAGTTTACAAACTTTCAAGCAGTGGATTGTTCGATCTCCTTCCCACGTGGGCTCTCCCCTTTTATACCTCAAGGTGGGCCCCTGGCTTACATATTTCTATTGTGGAGTCTTGATCTGGCGAAAGGTTCTTACATATTTCTATTGTGGAGTCTTGAACTGGCGGAAGGTCCTTCGTCCTTGTCAGCCAGCAGGCCCCGCTTCGTTGGTCGGGAGTGGAGTAGGAGCGGGCGGCGTGTACGGTGGAACGGGGGCTAGCTTGACCAGCATGCCCATCGTCCCAAGTGGCGTCCTTGGTGCGCACGGCTCAGAGCTGTGCGGCCGCCACATGACCTTCTCCAGAGGGTCAGCGACTGGCTGGGCCGGGGCTTGTTAGCTGGCATCCGTCCGCATCTCTTGTGGGCTTTCTCGGGATGCACCGAACGGGATCCTGGGCTGGTGCCATTAAGGTGGGCCCGCCGGGGACCCTGGGTCCCTGTCCCCATCACTTTTTATCATGTGATTGTTATGGACCAGACATGAATCTCTAGTACTGTCACTAGTGTTTGTTCAGACTACAATATTCTTGTTTGTTTTTTCTCAACTCGTTGTGCATTTTCTTATAATATTCTAGGCTTCCAGAATTCAGAACATTAAATTTTGATGTCACACTATCAAAAGTGGCCACAAAAGCAAACAACAGATATATGATCATATGTAACGAGCTATCAATGGATCGAACTGAGTAGCGCGAGCAACGTAACATCACATGGCAGAGACCAACGTCAGCCAAGAGATATTTTGTATTAGGGCCCTCCCTCTTCTCCACATTAAAGCTTGTGACCTAAATACGCTCTGTGATGTATGTGTGACCGTAGATGCACACTTTTGACAAGTTCATGCATCTATTCGTGTGTTTTACAATTTGTTGGACTAAAGTGATACAACCACACAAGTTCATGTATGATGGGTGCAATTTACTTATAATATAATACAAAATTGCAAACGACATTGATGTGCTTGGTTTGTTTGAGTACTGTTACTTGTAGATACTATATAATAAATGTATGAGCGCAGGCCAAAGTATTAGTAAATGCTTATTAATAATTCCTGCCCCGGCCTGGTAATTACAAATGCCACCTAAAGCGCGGATCTTGTGACACCTCAGGTGTCAGTACTTTCAAATACAATCAATGTACCTTAGTTAAAGTTAAAATAAAAATTTGAGAAATTAATTCAAAGAGAAAGGACCAAATAAAATACAAATCATACAAAAGAAATTAAAGGAAAAAGAGAAAGGAGTGAAAAGCTACTCAAAATTTAATTCAAAAATGTGCACAAAATTTTTGTTGGCTCATGAGAGGTGTTTCAATTGACATGTGCTCAATTGAACTTCAGCCAAAATCAAGTCAAAAACTGAATAAAACTAAAGTCCTTTTGTGCAAATATGTAAATGTACCAATAGTTCAAAATGTGAGTTTCAAACGAAAATTTGCATAACACAAAAGTTGTAGATCTTGAAAAGTTATGCAAAAATGGTATTCAACACTTTCCCATTTGAGCCCTCCAAATAGGAGATAATTTTAGTTTACCGAGAGGTCCCTGGAAATTTCAGAAATCGCAAAAGAGCCCCCATCTCCATCTCTCTCTCCCGGCTGGCTCTGTTTCGCCCGCCGCCCGCCGTACGCCGCCGGTGGACTTCGTCCACCGCGCGCCCGTGGCCAAATGTACCCGGGGAAACCTCTCCACGCCACCTGGCCTGCCCCTTGGCACCTCCTCGCGCGCACACGCGTCCCAGACCCCTTCCCGAGCCGCCACGACACCCCCGGCCGGCGCAGCGCCGCTGCCTCCTCCGCCCGCTCGCCGTCGAGTCGCCCAGGGCCAAATCGACCGCCCCCAGTCACTACATTGCTCACCCAGGAGCTCTTTGGCCTATAAAGACCCCCAGAACCCCACGGTCGCGCCCCTTCTTCCCCTTCTTCCTCCTCCCGCCGCTCCGCCATGGCCGCCGAGATCCAGCTCGCGCGGGCCGGCTAGCCCAGCCCCACATTGCCCCCTCCGACCACCGCAGCAGCTTCGCCACCTCCCAGTTAAGCTCCACGCGTGCGGAATCGAATCCAAACCCCCTCCCGAAGCCGTTCCCCTTTTGCGCCGCCGCCGGCGAGCTCAGGCTCACCGCGGACCGGCCAGCTCCGGGGAAGACCGAGCCCGACAGCTACCCCAGAAGCCTCCACGAGCTCACACGGTGCTCGTGCGCGCCTTGTTCCCCTACCCCGAGCCCTCTTTCGCCTCCAGCGCCGGCGAACCGAACAACCGACCCGCCATCAACGCCGACGAGCTTGAACCTGTGCTCCAAACGCTCGAACGTCGACCAGGGTAGGTGTTCCTCGATCCTTTCTCCCCCACGCGCCTCCCCGTGGCAGCCCCGGTAAGCCTTGCACCGCAGAACACCACCGGCAAGATGCCACGGCGGAGAAGGCCGGCGAAGGACCCGGTTGTAATTTGTTTTTTTCGTTTAAGGGTGTTTCTGCAAGTTTTACAGTGTATACCAGTGAACTTCTAAAATGTGAAACAAATCACAGAAAAATCTGAAAAATGCAAACTCGACTGATCTGGAATCCTTGTAACAAGATCTACAAATTTTGTAACATTCACATTTGCAGAAACTCAATCGAGTTTAATCTAGGGAAAAGATTAAGAAAACCACCTTATGCATGTTCATGAAGTTCTGCTCATCAAATGACCTTGATTTTTGGATATGTTATCACTAATGGAATGCTAAGATCACAGTAAAAAGATGACACCAACCCAAAACAGTTATCATGTTAGAACAATCAAGATTCTCTAATCTGTTGTTAGCTTTTTCGATTTAATTCAGGAAAATATACACATGACCTTGTTCTGAAAATTTTACTACAGACTTGTGCCACTAAATCCCTGCAAATCTCTAAATTTCAAATTTATTAGAGTTCATTTGCTATATACCATGATTTATGCTGGTTTAATCAACTTAATTCCTCATATATAGTTGTTATGCTCATAAAAATCCGGTATGTTTGATACCGGATCTTTTTATCGACTAGTTGCCATGCTAAATAGGCACGGTAGAAGTCGAGTGGTTCCCTGCCTCTCGCGAGCAAATAGGAATTGTACTGACTTTAATTCCTGTTGAAATGTAAGGACAACAGGCGGGGTTGTGTAGTTGTGATACCCCGCTGGTGTAGTCAAAAATGGCTAAGGTCGCGGTGTGTGGCTCATTTCGCTAAGCGTTTGAAAGTACTAGCCACATACCGAGAAATATGGTAATCGGTAAGCTTAAGTACCTGATTGGACCGGCGAGTGGAACGATCTCGCACCCTCCTGGTAGAAGTAGGGTTTATTTTTTATGTCGCGACGTACGGGTGCAGAGTGGTCGGACTCTGTAGTCGGGGAGGGTGTTCTGGATCCACGGACTGGAAAGAAAGGGGAAAAGTAGCGTGGGCGGGAGCGAAGTCGATCCCCATGCGTGTGGTCTAGGTTCCCCTGGCCAGGTTGAAATTCGATTCGGAATCGTCCGCCTCTCACGGCATGAGATTGCTTAATGATTTCGGTCACATAGAGTAACAAGTGGAATACGATGATGAAAATACTGCTGGTTGATTAAATGGTTGCTCTACCATGTTTGAGTAGAGTTAGTTGCAAATTTAGAATGGTTAATTCCACTAGAATCTGGCTAAGTAAAATCTGAAAGTAAGGATCAACACTTAGCGGCATTTTTGGCAAACAAACCCTACCAACCAAAAAGCCTTGCATGTCTAGTTATCGGACTATGTTATATCCGGAGACGGGTCAGTCTTGCTGAGTATTAGTATACTCAGCCTTGCTTGTGGCACTATTTTTCAGGTACTAACTTTGAAGATCTGTTTGCAAGTCTTACTTGGCCTTGTACTCTGCCTCCGGGTTGGTCTGTTGAGTGGGATGGCCCTTCAGCTGGTGCTAATCACCCTCCCGCTGAGTGACGCATTCGTATGGGCTTTACCGATGCGTCACGTTATTTCGTTAGTTATCTTTTAATGCTTCCGCTGAACAATGAGACTTGAATAATTGAGGAGTTGGAACTCCGTAGTACTTCGCTAGTCTGAACATGGTTTGTAATAAATTTTCTTTCCGCTGCAATCACTCTGAGATGTATGAAATGGTTTGTGTTGTAATCTCTGGGCTCACCTTCGTGTGAGTGTTGTCTGCTGATCCTGGAATAGCGTGGCTTTTATCGAGGCTTCACTCGAGGAACTACCGGTGAGTGCCAAATTGGGTCAGAGTTGCTTAGCAACGAAGATCAGTGCACCCGGGCCCAGTAGTTTTGGGTGGTTCCGCCACAGCTGGCATCAGAGCTCGCAGACAGCCTACCAGAGATGGCAACCTCGGTTTTCAAAAACAACAATTTAAAACTTGACTTCAAAGCTACTAAAGTTTTTGAAAGAGTTTAGGATCTCCAACGACAAGTCTAGGACGTAAAGCCCTAGGGAATCTTATGGGTATAATCAGGTGGCTTATTTTGTATGGCTAACTTCCAGCACCTTACTTTTCAGTATTTAAATTCTGTAATTTAAATTCTGCAACTACATCATCGCAACGAAGGTATGCTTACTCAGTCAGCTGAGGGAGTCTGACCTTCCCGTCGGTGATGCGAGCCAAACGCTGGAGCTCAAGCAGTGGCCTACTTGAGCTGCTGCCCATATACCAACTTCGGTTGAGTATATGGGGAGTAATGGTTCGAAATTGGAATTCAATTCCCCGTCAAAGACGGTACTCAGTCAATACGTTGTTTCGATAACGTATGCTTAACGTTGTCCATACGGCGGTAATGGTATGGATGCCGATTCTATAGTGATCGGTAATGTATGGGGACGCTTTCGTGAGTGCTGGCACGAAAGGTTCATTTTATATACTGTCAATCTTGTGCAGGTACGCTAACTCTAAATCGAATTATAGGCTATCTAGCTATATCGAGTAGCTATATAGTGAGAGACGTAATATGTATGCCACCGAAGTCATTGCGTAAGACCAAGATTACTTGGCAATTTTTCCTTGGTGAGGACGTATAGGTTCTGCATTCATTCTCAAAAAGATTAGCAAATAAATCTCCGGGGAAATCACAAGCAAATCAGTTAAAACACTATCCTAAGGAGTATCCAGAAAGTCTGCAACCTGGTTTCCACGAATTTTAACCTTCTGTTAAGTTACTCAAATCGACTTGGGGTAGTAAGACTAAATGATGTTTCCTAAGTTATCAAGCTGCTGTAAAAATTTGAAAATTTTTGAAGCCTTCTAGCATGGTATTTGTATTTTTGGATCAACCCTGTGTAAAACTGTTAACTCTGAACCGTCTATACAACTGAAATTTTTCGACCTTTATAAGTTGTTCAAACTAAAAATCGTTCAACATGAAAGTTGTAGACAACTAAGTGATGAGCTTACCACAAAAATTTGAAGAATTTTTCACATCTGGATTGAGAGTTATAGTCAAAATACACCCACTCTGGACACTCAGTTTTCCTGGTTGACTTCACTCTGAATACCTGAGCATATCACCCCCATGGAATCCGAATTGAGCTTAGTGATGACTAGGTGAATTGTTCCTTAACATCAGAGGGATCTTGTGTAAATTTTTGAGAATTTTTGAAGCAAGTTCTCTACAGTTTTGGCCATTTCTTTCACTGTTCCAGAGTTAGTAGTCTTGTTACCATCAGCTGATCCATCGGTCTTTTGTTGGGACAGATGGAAGAGCTGCTGGTCGTTGACGCGCAGGGGCACGTGCACTCCGCTTGCCTGCACTGGGACGGGTTTCCCCGCCGTCTTTGGGAGCTTTTGAGTGCAGCCGGTTACCTCCAGCCACCGGTTTACGATGGCCACGAGTTTGTGGAGGACGGAGTTCGTCGCTGCAGTGTGACGATGGTGATCCCACAGCACCCGCTCAACGGGTGGGAGCCGATCGTGACTCAGATGGTCGGCCACTACCTGCTGGACACCTGGGAGCTTACCGCCATGAGGGCGATGACCGCTTTTTGCTCTTCGCACCCTCTGGAGGTGGTTCTGACCGCGTTCGGGTTGTTCCCTGCACCTGACCCGGCAGACCCGCTTTGGCTCGACAGGATGGCACACGTGGACGTGGTCGCTACCCTTGACCCGGTCGGGGCACTTCGGACGACAGCGATGTGCTTGGACGGCCTTTACAGACTTCACACTTACCAGGGTTACGCCGTCGCTCAGTTGGTGGACCACGCTCAGGCCTTGCACCTGGCGGTCCAGCTGAGAGATGGGCAGCTTCAGGAGGCTAGTACCGAGCTCGAGAGCAGGGCTACTCTTATCGCCCAGCTCCACGGCCAGGTTCACGAGCTTCAGGACACTGTGTCGGATCGTGACGCTACGATCAACTTCCTGGAGGACCAGTTTCACGACCTGCAGCTTGAGATGGACGAGGCTCAGGGGCAGCTCCACGCGATACAGCACGCGCAGGATGCCCTTCACGCACCTCCCGACGAGATGCAGGTGGACGAGGAGGACGAGCCCCAGGAGATAGAGGGCGTTTCAGAGATGGACTCCGAGGACCAGGCACCGCAGCCCGCACCGGTTGAGGTTCACACTCCCGCGGCGAGCGAGGCATCGGTCAACATGTAGACCGAGGCGCTGTTTCTTAGCTTTTGTAGACTCCTCTTAGTGTGGCCTACTTTTGGATCATGGCTACTAGGCTAACTTAGAGTTGAGTAACCCCCTTAGTACTGATGTTAGGAGTGACCAAGTAAAAATGAGAGAACGATGGATGTAATGAACCCCTAATGCTACTAGTGTTAAATATCAGTGATCTGCAAAAAGCTGAAGGCAGCAGCTAGTTCGAATTTTTATCCTCTTTTCCTTTCGGATTTAGCTCCTGAGTTGAATACCAAAGTTGTTCCGAATTTCATCAGGAACCTGCTCGCAAAATTTCAGCCCAAACGGATTGGTATTGCAGGAGATAATCGCAAATTACAGAAGCTCTGTTTTCTGTGAAGCAGAAAAACCAGAGGAGGAGTAATTGAATTTTTCGACTAACCTACTCTGGAAATCTGACTTTGTGATGACTACCAAAGTTGTAGATCATGAAATTTCCTATCTCTTGTAAAAATTTCAAGTCCATATCATGTACCGAACTCCAGTTATGAGCGTTTTCGTATCGCTGGTTTTGCTGCACAACCTGATTAAGCAATTTCCAGTATTTCCATGTCATTTTGAGTTGTATATTCCATTTGAAATGATGATAATGATGAGCCTAATGCAAAAGTACTCACATTTCAGATGGTTGGATCAACTCGAGGCACCCCTAGTGGTTTTGGAGCCGGAGGGAATGGCGATCCACCTCCACCTCCTCCACCAGTGGGTATTGCTGAGGTTCTTGCTGCCCAGACAGAGATTTTGCGGCAGCTGGTTCAAGCTCAGCAACAACTGCGGGGTGGGCATCATGCTTATCACGCACAAGAAGCGAGCTACCAAGATTTCCTCAGTACTCAGCCTCCGCTGTTCAATAAAGCGGATGAGCCTCTGGACGCTGACGCTTGGATTCGCACGATCGAGTCCAAGTTTTCTCTATTGACTACTCCTTGTTCCGAAGCGAACAATACTCGCTATGCCGCGCAGCAGCTTCGCGGATCAGCTCGTATGTGGTGGGATCATTACCACGGGATGCTACCGGCTGATCATGTGGTGAATTGGAATGAATTCAAATTGGCTTTTCGAGATCATCATATTCCAGCTGGACTTCTTGACCGTAAGCTTAACGAGTTCTTGGCCTTGACTCAGGGCACTCGTACCGTGGTGCAGTATGCTCAAGTATTCCATCAATTGTGTCAGTATGCTGGACATCATGCCGATACCGACGCTAAGAAGCGTGAACGCTTCCGTCGAGGCCTTAGTACCAAATTACAGGAGAGGCTAAACCTTGTCCGAGCAGACTCATTCAATGAATTGGTGAATATGGCTATATCTCAGGAGGATCTGATTTCTGCACACCGCGCTGAAAAGAAGTGCAAGGCACCTGCTGGACCCTCGAGTGCCTCTGCACCGAGATATCGTATTGTGCAAAATAACCCACCCGCATCTTCTCAGAAGGCCCCTCAGCCAGGGCGTTGGATTATTAGGCCTCCTCAACAGCAGCAGCAGACTCGATTCGGGCTTCCCCAGCAAGCTCGATTTGCACCTCAGCAGCAGCAGAACGGCCCTAGGCCGAATGCTCAGCCAGCCGCTCGCCCCGATAATAATAACCGCTGTTTCAGATGCGGGAGTCCGGATCACTTTGCCAAGATGTGCCCCCAGGCGGGACAATCTCAAGGGCAGGCTTCTCGCAGAAATGATCAACACAAGGGCAAGAGGCAAACCATTCAAGTCAGGCAGGGCTGACTTAACTTCACCAACCTTGCTGACCTTCCTGAGGGAGCACCAATCATGTCGGGTACATTCTCTATAAACCAACACCCCACTGTTATCTTATTCGATTCTGGTGCATCTCATAGCTTCATTAGTTCTAAATTCGGAGCAAGGGTTGGGTTAGATTTCTGTCACACGAAAGGTTCATTCATGATATCTACCCCGGGTGGTAAAGTCGCATCAAACCAAATCGTTCATAATGCGCCACTTAGTTTGGGTAGTAAAACTGTTCCTACCACTTTAATCTTGTTGCCACTAGAAGGTATGGACATTATTCTGGGAATGTATTGGATGAAAAGACATGGGGTAATGTTAGATATCTCTTCCCGAGCCGTTGAAATAAATTCTCCAACTCATGGTCATTCGGTTCTATATTTACCACATCATCAATGTCACAACTCTTGTGCCTATGCCGTGAAAGATATTCGTCTCAAAGATATTCCGGTAGTCCGTGAGTATGTAGATGTTTTTCCGGAAGATTTACCTGGTATGCCGCCAGACCGGGATATCGAATTTGTCATTGAACTTCAGCCTGGTACAGCACCTATTTCAAAAAGGCCATACCGAATGCCGCCTAAAGAATTGGCTGAACTAAAAATCCAGCTACAAGAACTGTTGGACAAGGGTTTTATCCGCCCAAGTGCTTCACCTTGGGGCTGTCCAGCATTGTTCGTAAAGAAGAAGGATGATAGTCTGAGGTTGTGTGTTGATTACCGGCCTCTCAATGCGGTGACCATCAAAAATAAATATCCACTTCCCCGCATTGATGTATTGTTTGATCAATTGGCTGGAGCAAAGATTTTCTCCAAAATTGATCTTCGTTCGGGTTATCATCAGATTAAAATCCGGCCTTGCGATATTCCCAAGACCGCCTTCTCAACCCGATATGGTCTCTATGAATATTTGGTTATGTCTTTCGGTCTCACCAATGCTCCGGCTTATTTTATGTATCTCATGAACTCGGTATTTATGCCGGAACTTGACAAGTTTGTCGTGGTCTTTATTGACGACATTCTGATCTATTCCAAAGATGAGGCGGAACATGAGCAACATCTGCGCATTGTTCTTCAACGTCTCAGAGATCATAAGCTGTACGCAAAATTCTCCAAGTGTGAATTCTGGCTGGACACAGTCAAATTTCTGGGTCACACTATATCTAGTGAAGGCATTTCAGTTGATCCCAGCAAAGTACAAGAAGTGATGGACTGGAAACCTCCTACTTCAGTTCATCAGATCCGCAGTTTTCTCGGCTTGGCGGGGTATTACCGCAGATTTATTCCGGACTTCTCCAGAATTGCTAAGCCCATGACAGAACTACTAAGGAAAGATGTCAAGTTTAAATAGAACACGAAGTGTGATGAAGCATTCCATACATTGAGAGCACATCTAACCACTGCACCAGTCTTGGCTCAACCTGACAACAATAAACCATACGACGTTTATTGCGATGCTTCAGGCACTGGTCTTGGTTGTGTTCTAATGCAAGACAATCGGGTGATAGCTTACGCTTCCCGAGCTCTTCGGCCACACGAGCTAAATTATCCCACTCATGATCTGGAACTAGCCGCCGTTATTCATGCTCTCAAACTTTGGAGACATTATCTTATGGGCACTCATTGCAATATCTATACCGACCATAAGAGTCTCAAATACATTTTCACTCAAAGTGAGCTGAATATGAGGCAACGAAGATGGCTGGAATTAATTAAAGATTATGATCTGGAGGTTCATTATCATCCGGGCAAGGCGAATGTTGTAGCCGATGCGCTCAGTCGCAAGGTTCACTGCAATTGCCTTTCAATGGAGTCATATAATGACACATTGTGTGCTGAAATGCAAAGGCTGAAATTAGAAATTATTCCTCAGGGCTCTTTGAATCATATTTCGGTGGAACCGACACTCTATGACCAGGTCATCATGGCACAATTACACGACAAAAGTGTTGGTATCATCAAGCAGCAAGTAGTAGAAGGTGAAAATAAATATAAGTGTTTCCGAGTGGACCATAAAGGAATTTTGTGGTTCGAGGATCGCCTAGTCGTTCCAAAGAATCATGAGCTGCGGAAACAAATCCTGGACGAAGCACATCTCTCTAAATTTTCTATTCATCCGGGTAGCACCAAGATGTACCAAGATCTCAGGCAAAATTTTTGGTGGACTCGCATGAAGAGAGAGATTGCCAAATATGTCGCAGAATGTGACACCTGCCAGAGAGTGAAAGCTAGTCACTTGAAAGTTGCTGGAACTCTCCAACCTCTACCGATTCCGTCTTGGAAATGGGAAGATATCAGCATGGATTTCATCGTGGGCTTACCAAATACTTCTCAGCACCATGATTCCATTTGGGTCATTGTTGATAGGCTCACAAAGACTGCTCATTTTATTCCAGTGCATACTGAATATCGAGCCAAGAAATATGCTGAGATCTATATTGATCGGATTGTCTGCCTACACGGTATACCCAAAACAATTATATCGGATCGTGGTCCTCAGTTTGTGGCAAGGTTTTGGGAGCAACTCCAAGAGGCTCTCGGGACTAAATTAATTCGAAGCTCAGCTTACCATCCACAGACTGACGGACAGACCGAAAGGGTAAATCAAATTCTTGAGGATATGCTTCGAGCATGTGTCATCCATTATGACAAAAACTGGGACAAATGTTTATCCTTGGCTGAGTTTTCTTATAACAACAGCTATCAGGCCAGTCTGAAGATGGCACCCTTCGAGGCCTTGTATGGTCGACGGTGTCGAACTCCTTTGAGTTGGTCCCAGACTGGAGAACGTCAAATCTTTGGACCTGAATTAGTGGTCGAGGCTGAAGAGAAAGTAAAAATAGTACAAGCAAATCTCCGAGCAGCCCAGTCTCGGCAAAAGAGTTATTTCGATAAAAGAAGGGATCCTTTGAAGTTCATGGTTGGTAATCACGTCTATTTACGAGTGTCCCCAACTCGAGGCGTTCAACGTTTCGGAGTCAGGGGTAAGCTCGCACCTCGCTATGTCGGGCCATATGAAATCATTGAAGAATGTGGACCCGTGGCTTATCGTTTGCGACTTCCTTCACGACTTGCCGCCATCCATAATGTTTTCCACATATCCCAACTCAAGAAATGTGTTCGAGTTCCTACGGAAATCATTGATCAACAGAAAATTTTAGTGGAGCCCGATCTCTCATATACCGAATATCCAATCAGAATTCTGGATCAAAAAGAGAGAGGTACTCGTCGAAAGGTGGTAAAAATGTATAAAATTCAGTGGTCTCATCACACTGAAGAAGAAGCCACCTGGGAGACGGAGGATTATCTTAATCGACATTATCCGGGTTTCATTAGCTCCACCTCAGGTATATCATTTTCCCCGCCTCAATTCAATCATCCAATCTCGGGACGAGATTCTTTTTAAGGGGGGTAGGTTGTGACACCTCAGGTGTCAGTACTTTCAAATACAATCAATGTACCTTAGTTAAAGTTAAAATAAAAATTTGAGAAATTAATTCAAAGAGAAAGGACCAAATAAAATACAAATCATACAAAAGAAATTAAAGGAAAAAGAGAAAGGAGTGAAAAGCTACTCAAAATTTAATTCAAAAATGTGCACAAAATTTTTGTTGGCTCATGAGAGGTGTTTCAATTGACATGTGCTCAATTGAACTTCAGCCAAAATCAAGTCAAAAACTGAATAAAACTAAAGTCCTTTTGTGCAAATATGTAAATGTACCAATAGTTCAAAATGTGAGTTTCAAACGAAAATTTGCATAACACAAAAGTTGTAGATCTTGAAAAGTTATGCAAAAATGGTATTCAACACTTTCCCATTTGAGCCCTCCAAATAGGAGATAATTTTAGTTTACCGAGAGGTCCCTGGAAATTTCAGAAATCGCAAAAGAGCCCCCATCTCCATCTCTCTCTCCCGGCTGGCTCTGTTTCGCCCGCCGCCCGCCGTACGCCGCCGGTGGACTTCGTCCACCGCGCGCCCGCGGCCAAATGGACCCGGGGAAACCTCTCCACGCCACCTGGCCTGCCCCTTGGCACCTCCTCGCGCGCACACGCGTCCCAGACCCCTTCCCGAGCCGCCACGACACCCCCGGCCGGCGCAGCGCCGCTGCCTCCTCCGCCCGCTCGCCGTCGAGTCGCCCAGGGCCAAATCGACCGCCCCCAGTCACTACATTGCTCACCCAGGAGCTCTTTGGCCTATAAAGACCCCCAGAACCCCACGGTCGCGCCCCTTCTTCCCCTTCTTCCTCCTCCCGCCGCTCCGCCATGGCCGCCGAGATCCAGCTCGCGCGGGCCGGCTAGCCCAGCCCCACATTGCCCCCTCCGACTACCGCAGCAGCTTCGCCACCTCCCAGTTAAGCTCCACGCGCGCGGAATCGAATCCAAACCCCCTCCCGAAGCCGTTCCCCTTTTGCGCCGCCGCCGGCGAGCTCAGGCTCACCGCGGACCGGCCAGCTCCGGGGAAGACCGAGCCCGACAGCTACCCCAGAAGCCTCCACGAGCTCACGCGGTGCTCGTGCACGCCTTGTTCCCCTACCCCGAGCCCTCTTTCACCTCCAGCGCCGGCGAACCGAACAACCGACCCGCCATCAACGCCGACGAGCTTGAACCTGTGCTCCAAACGCTCGAACGTCGACCAGGGTAGGTGTTCCTCGATCCTTTCTCCCCCACGCGCCTCCCCGTGGCAGCCCCGGTAAGCCCTGCACCGCAGAACACCACCGGCAAGATGCCACGGCGGAGAAGGCCGGCGAAGGACCCGGTTGTAATTTGTTTTTTTCTTTTAAGGGTGTTTCTGCAAGTTTTACAGTGTATACCAGTGAACTTCTAAAATGCGAAACAAATCACAGAAAAATCAGAAAAATGCAAACTCAACTGATCTGGAATCCTTGTAACAATATCTACAAATTTTGTAACATTCACATTAGCAGAAACTCAACCGAGTTTAATCTAGGGAAAAGATTAAGAAAACCACCTTATGCATGTTCATGAAGTTCTGCTCATCAAATGACCTTGATTTTTGGATATGTTATCACTAATGGAATGCTAAGATCACAGTAAAAAGATGACACCAACCCAAAACAGTTATCATGTTAGAACAATCAAGATTCTCTAATCTATTGTTAGCTTTTTCGATTTAATTCAGGAAAATATACACATGACCTTGTTCTGAAAATTTTACTACAGACTTGTGCCACTAAATCCCTGCAAATCTCTAAATTTAAAATTTATTAGAGTTCATTTGCTATATACCATGATTTATGCTGGTTTAATCAACTTAATTCCTCATATATAGTTGTTATGCTCATAAAAATCCATATTTATTTCTGAAGTCTCTTTTTAGCTCTGTGTTCCCGTCTAAAAATTTTGAGCTGCAGTTACTGAGTTTGGCTTTGTCGAATAATCATGCTTAGCATCTTAGGGCTAGATTTACTATTTTTGTTCTGAGTAATCTACAATGTTTCTGATCATTATTTTTGGGCATGATCTTGTTTAGAGTATGTTCTACCTGTGATAAAAAGTTCAGATGCAATACTGGTCGAATGCATCTTGAGAAATTCATGCAAACTCATGTTAAGTTAACTGAATAACTAATTTATCATAGTGAGTTAAATCTTGAAAAATTTTCTGGAGTATGTTTAACTCAGGACTAGTCTCTGGTAAGAATTTGAGAACCAAATCCTTAGTAAAACTTTCTGTAGAATTAATCTTTGTTAATGGCTTGCTGTTTTTAATCTTTTTATCACCTCTGCTATATAAGTGTATAAAATCTGGAAAAATTTCAGTACTGAGTTTATGCTTTGAAGTTGCTTGCATAAAATTTGTAGCACCAGAACCCATGTTGAACATTCTGTACAAAAAGATGAAGCAACTAGAGTAATCCATTTGCATGAATAGTTATAGTTTTTGCTCTATGGTAGATGCTGAAATTTATACCATGAATGTTCAAGCTTGAATCTGAGTTACTTTAGTGTTTCATCACTAGCTCTTTAGTAGTTGTGTTGTAAGGAATAATGAAAGCATGCTATGTGTTGAAATTAAAAATAAAAACCCAAAACCCCACTCATTCATGAATAACCGTAGTTATGTTTGCTACTCTATAAACGATTGCCCATGCAATGAAATGTGAAATCATCACTAAATTAACTTTCATGGACTACAACTTTATCGTGAAGGAAAGAAATTATATCCCTGAATAACTCAAAATCATGCATTGCATATAGAAACGGTTAACCTCGCGGACGGAGACTACGAACTGGTGCCCGCGGACTCTCATGCGGAGCAGGAGGTTAATCTGAACTGTACTAACTTGTCCCAAGACCTGGGCCAAGCCCCAGAAGCTTTTCTGCCTGACAGTGCCCAAGAAGGCAAGCCCCGGAGCATAATCCCACTATTTTTCCGAATTATCATTCTGCTATCTATTTATTAATGTATGGTAATAATTGGTTTTCTGCATTTAAGTTCTCTAGGCGTTGATCGAAAACCCTAGATGCATGATCCATAGGAACCTATGTTTGATACCGGATCTTTTTATCGACTAGTTGCCATGCTAAATAGGCACGGTAGAAGTCGAGTGGTTCCCTGCCTCTCGCGAGCAAATAGGAATTGTACTGACTTTAATTCCTGTTGAAATGTAAGGACAACAGGCGGGGTTGTGTAGTTGTGATACCCCGCTGGTGTAGTCAAAAATGGCTAAGGTCGCGGTGTGTGGCTCATTTCGCTAAGCGTTTGAAAGTACTAGCCACATACCGAGAAATATGGTAATCGGTAAGCTTAAGTACCTGATTGGACCGGCGAGTGGAACGATCTCGCACCCTCCTGGTAGAAGTAGGGTTTATTTTTTATGTCGCGACGTACGGGTGCAGAGTGGTCGGACTCTGTAGTCGGGGAGGGTGTTCCGGATCCACGGACTGGAAAGAAAGGGGAAAAGTAGCGTGGGCGGGAGCGAAGTCGATCCCCATGCGTGTGGTCTAGGTTCCCCTGGCCAGGTTGAAATTCGATTCGGAATCGTCCGCCTCTCACGGCATGAGATTGCTTAATGATTTCGGTCACATAGAGTAACAAGTGGAATACGATGATGAAAATACTGCTGGTTGATTAAATGGTTGTTCTACCATGTTTGAGTAGAGTTAGTTGCAAATTTAGAATGGTTAATTCCACTAGAATCTGGCTAAGTAAAATCTGAAAGTAAGGATCAACACTTAGCGGCATTTTTGGCAAACAAACCCTACCAACCAAAAAGCCTTGCATGTCTAGTTATCGGACTATGTTATATCCGGAGACGGGTCAGTCTTACTGAGTATTAGTATACTCAGCCTTGCTTGTGGCACTATTTTTCAGGTACTAACTTTGAAGATCTGTTTGCAAGTCTTACTTGGCCTTGTACTCTGCCTCCGGGTTGGTCTGTTGAGTGGGATGGCCCTTCAGCTGGTGCTAATCACCCTCCCGCTGAGTGACGCATTCGTATGGGCTTTACCGATGCGTCACGTTATTTCGTTAGTTATCTTTTAATGCTTCCGCTGAACAATGAGACTTGAATAATTGAGGAGTTGGAACTCCGTAGTACTTCGCTAGTCTGAACATGGTTTGTAATAAATTTTCTTTCCGCTGCAATCACTCTGAGATGTATGAAATGGTTTGTGTTGTAATCTCTGGGCTCACCTTCGTGTGAGTGTTGTCTGCTGATCCTGGAATAGCGTGACTTTTATCGAGGCTTCACTCGAGGAACTACCGGTGAGTGCCAAATTGGGTCAGAGTTGCTTAGCAACGAAGATCAGTGCACCCGGGCCCAGTAGTTTTGGGTGGTTCCGCCACAGATCGTTTGCAAGTGGCAACAAGTAGCAGAATCAGAATTTCTTCAAATTAATCAAAATCCATTTCGTTTGAAATAATGCAGATTTCACACAATATGGAGAAGAAACTAACGTTGTCACACCATATACATATGTTACGTAGTACTCCTTCCATTCTAAAATGTATATCGCCATTGACTTTTTATACAAACTCTGATCATTCTCTTATTCAAAAAATTTATGAAATTATCATTTATTTCTAGGTGAGTTGTTTTACCAATACATCTACTTAAAAGCATAACTCATATTTGTGTATATTTGCATAAATTTTTTAATAAGATAAATGGTCAAAGTTCGTACAAAAAGTCAATAACGACATACATTTCAGAATGGAGGTAGTACATATTATCAAAAGTTACAAAGAAAAATACAAAGAAAAAGGAACACAGAATTATAATGAGCTCCAAGCTCTAGTTGATTTCATGATGAGTACTAGCACGTAGAACAATACTCAGCAACGTAGTAGATCTCTTCTCTAAGAAAGATAAGGACACGCCGTCAAAGACGCCGTCATCATTATTCTCTCCTGCTTCCATGTCACATCAACCACCAAGTGCTCTGGCAAATGTCGGTCCGTAAGACTTCCTCTGGGCGGCGCGTTCTGAGAACAAAGCAAGCCATAAATCGTCTGAGCATTTTTCTTTTTTAGGAAAGAAGCTGCTAACACGTACGGCAACACCTCCCGCGGAGAGGAACCTCTGCCTAAGCTAGCATGCAGTCATGGTTCTCATAGCAGCTTTTTTTTTTGGGAAAGGGAGGATATATTAAATTGAAACGCAGTACAATCGCCCTATTACAAACAGAGGCCCCCAAAGAAAAGACAAGTAACAAAGTCCCTAAGAGCCTGTTCATCTTCAACCTCTATGATCCGCCCATCACTAGCGCAAGATCGAAGCCAAGAAGCCCAGACCATACAGCTCGAGAAGACCCATAGTGTTGGAAAGCGGCAAAATTAAACAAGATCATGCATATGTACTAGGAACTAGTAAAAGGGAACCAAGTTCAAAAGAAAGCTCCTTCATAGTCTGAGCCAAGTCGCGGAAAATATATATGTGGTAGATGAACATGTGTTGTTTTGTTTATTTATGAATAACAAATGTAAACTCGCTTGTGTTTACTTTATAAATAAATGTCATGTTGAATCCTCCGGTATATATACGTCTGTGTGTGTATAAACATGTAAAACTGCATATCGCAATTATAAATTTTATTTAAAATTATTCTTGAAAGTACACTTTTCCTACTTGTTGGTAACACAAAGCGGTAGCGGAACACCCCCTTTCCCCACAGGTTGGTATAACCAGCCGGTAGCAAAGGTCGTTGCTTCACTACCTGTTCGTGTTACCAACTAGTAGCAAAAGGGCCCATTCGCTGCAAGTTGCCTCAACCGGCACTACAGCTTGGCTTGTGCTGGTATGGCAACCGGTAGGAATGCCGGTTGCCAACCGGCACTAAAGGCCTGAGTAAAAGTAACATCATGCTTCAACATTGTTACCTAACATGTTAGACACCTCCTTCGGATTGCTATTCACCCATTGTAGTAATTGGTCATTAGAACATCCTGGAAACAAAGCAAGCCACAAACAGTTGATCTTTTAGAAAGAATCACAACTATAAGTTTAAATTAAAACTGTTTTAAAAAATATATTTCCCTACCGGTTGGCAACACCAACCGGTAGTGATTCCTCGTCCTGTTTTTGTGTGGCAACCTATAAAGATGCCAGTTACCAACCCGCACAAAAGACCGGAGTAAAAGTAACATCATGGTTACCTGAAACCTCTAGCTTTTTGGTAATCTCCTCCAATATTTTTTTCTTCTCCTCCTCAGATTTACTTTCTGAAAACACAGCAAGCCACAAATAGTTGCTCTTTTTAGAAAAGAATTGCACAAACACTCGCACTTTTATTAGCAGGATCGGATAAAGTTTCGGCATGCATGATTAATTGATAATAAAGCTGTCTAATTGGTAGGATGAATTTTTTTTGAAACATAATTGGTAGGATGAATGACATGCAGGTAATTTGGTGCTCACTCATCAACGAATGAATTGGACAAACATCAAGTATTGGATAGAGAAGGGAATACTCCCTCCAATTCCTGAAAACACTTGATATATATGTACCTCGGGTATCCTAAGAGAACTGGTCCAGCTATGTACCTAAATTGGAATCGGCCGGATCCATCATATAAGACAACAATGTCCCACCAGAGACCATACGAGAAGGAGGTGCCCACATGGCACCATACAAAATGAAGACTTACAGGACAAAGAAGGCAAACGATAAAAGTTCATGTCGGAAGTACTTGGATACCCTATTAGGAAACATACCTCAGTTGGACGACACTGAACATTTGAATTTCATAAATCATCATGTCGTAATATTGAATTAAGTAATGTTCCATGTACTCCTTTGGCCCTGGATGTTCACCTAATTTCTTAATTGTCATGTTTTTGTGCATTGGTTATTTGTATGTTTCATAATTTTTTTTATAAAACATTATTTACCTTAGCTGTGTGCTATAGCCTTGTAGCTTGAGAAAAGATGCCGCTATTTACCATAGTTCACTATTTAAAACTATAATGGAAACACTGTTAGAATGTTTTTCCAATGATGCAAATAATAACTACTGTGATGTAATATTCAATGGCCAGCTGGCAGGGCTTTTTTTTTGGCTCTGTAATCTGCCTAAGTAAATAAATTGTGGTGGCTTCCACGGCCTTGCTGCTGCTTTCTACTAATGGCGCACAAACTATGGAGGCAGCAACCTAAGAATAACAATGTGAATTCCCTGGGCGTTGCTTCGTTAATGCTTGATGTAATTTTTAATTATTATTACCAAATAAAGCCAGAAAAGGGTAAAAATTTGACAGTTCTTTTTTTACATGAAAGTGAATTTTAAGAGATACTTAGTCACAATGCAGATATTGTTATCAATTGATGAATTCATTCATGCACTAACCAACTGTTCAAATGTATTAAAATCCTAATATAACTGTTTCACTAGTAGCAGTCTCTAAACAACTGTTTACATCTTTATTTTGTTGCTGGTATATGCAATCGAACTAGGGTCCATCCCTTTAATGCTTAAAAAATGTATGGTCATAGTAACGAGAACACACACACACACACACAATTAAGTTGACTAGAGGCAGCCGTCATTGAGGCATATATATATATATATATATATATATATATATATATAGCAAAGGATCTTGGCAGGATTTTTCCTACTAATAAACTTTAGATATTGTTTTTTGTTTTCAGTAGCAGAAGTTAAATATGATGTCAGATATTTGTTAAAGGGCAACCAATGAGAAAAAAATGTGTTAAACCATCGCTTTTTGCACATGAGTTGTGTCGTTGGCTCTATATGCACTTGTTTTCCTTTTTTCTTATCTAAATACTATTGCTTTTTGTACATGAGTTATGTCATTGGCTAAATATTTAAAAGGGGTATACTTAAAAATGGCTTAAATGTGCATGTGCTGCTTGTTTATTTAGACAAAATGGATTTCTTTGGCACTTCAAATTGATCTTGTTGCACATCTTTAGAGAAGAGATAACTTGCTAAGGTGTGGCTGGGTGATGTCAATCCACGCTTTCTTGTTCATCAGCTTATATATATAGTACTTTCAGTGTCAAAACTGGATGAACATCTCTAAAATCATCAGTTTCAGCTGTCTATTACTTTCAGATGCATGAGCGTATATACATGTGTATATAAATATATAAAACTAAATATCAAAATTATAAATTTTAATTAAAACAATTCTGAAAATACACTTTCCTATTGGTTGGTAACACCAATCAATAGTGAAGCACCCCCTTTCGCCACTGGTTGGTATAACCAGCCGTAGTGAAGGTCGTTGCTTCGCTACCTGTTGGTGTTACCAACCGGTAGCGAAGAGCCCCTTCACTACTAGTTGCCTCAACCGGTAGTGATGCCTAGCTTGGTTTGTACCAGTACGGCAACCGGTAGGCATGCCGGTTGCCAACCGGCACTAAAGGCCATCGTAAAAGTAACATCATGATTCATCATGGTTACCTGAATGCTCCTTCAGCTTTTTCTTCACCTCTTCTAGTTCTGTTGAAAACAAAGCAAGCCACAAATAGTTTATTTTTGAAGAAAACAATCACAATATAAATTTAAATTAAAACTGTTCTAAAAAATACACTTCCAAAGAACCCCTCCCCCTTCCCCACCGGTTGGTATAACCAATCTGGTTGGTATTACCAACCGATAGCGAAGAGCCCTTTGCTACCGGTTGTTTCGACCGGTAGTGGTGCCTTGGCCTGTGCTTGTATGGCAACTGGTAGGGATACCAGTTGCCAACCTGCACAAAAGACTGGAGTAAAAGTAACATCATGCTTGATCATGGTTACCTGAACCTAGTTTTTTGATCATCTCCGCTGTCCATTCTTTCATCAACGGGTCAGCAGAAGGATTTTCTAAACACAAAGGAAGCCACAAATAGTTCATATTTTTAGAAAAGAATCGCACAAACACTCGCACTTTTGTTATTATGTGAAAGTTTCCGCATGCATAGTTAATAGATAATAAAGCTGTGTAATCGGTATGATAAAAACGATGCAATTAATTTGGTGCTCACTCATTGATGAATGAAATGGAGAAACATCATGGTCTGGATTGAGAAGGGAATACTCCCTCCAATTCCTGAAAACACTTGATGAGTACCCTGCCCCCCTTCCCCGTCGATTACGGATTACTGCAGGCAAAAGCAATAGCATGCAGCACACAACTGTCTCCACCTCATCCACGTTCAATGTTTGCGAATGCAAATGGGTATTAGGTCAATTCAGTATGACAGTAACTCATCAGAATTATTTAAATTTGCAATGTCAAAAGGCTATGCTCTACTAAAGGTTGATCTATAAATACTGATATTTAAGATAGAAAGTATATTTGGTGAATTTCTCTCTCAATTTTTAAGCTCGGATCTTGTGCATCGTGTGAATATCGTATTCCTTCGCTTTTAGCATGGATTTCTGGCCAACTGGGGGGGTCTCAAAAGTATGTCAATCAGTAATAAAGTGCCCTTGAGTGAATTTTGCTTCTTCTTTGTGGTAACTTTTTAGTTGATGAGGATGCCGATATGGAAAAATAGTTACAATATATTTTTTCAATGATGAAAATAATAACTATTGTGATGTAATATTCAACGGCCAGCGGGCAGGGTTTTTTGTGCATTGTAATAATCCTAAGTAAATCAATTGTGGTGGCTTCCACTACCCCAGGGCTGTTTTCTACTAATGGCGCACAAACTATGGAGGCGGCAACCTAAGAATAACAAGGTGAATTCCCTGGGTGTTTGCGTTAATGTTTGGTGTTATCTTTAATTACTATTACCAAATGAAGCCTGAAAAGGGTAAAAATCTGACAGTTTTGTTTTTGAAGTGACTTTTAAGAGCTACTTGGGCACAATACAGATATTTTTATCAGTTGAATTCAAATGCACTAACAAACTGTTGAAATGTATCAAGTTCCTAACTGTTTCACAAGTAGCAGTCCCTAAACAATTGTTTGTATATTTATTCTGTTGCTGGTATGCAATCAAACTGGGGTCCATCCCTTTAATTATAAAAAATGTATGATCATAATAATAAAAAAAATATACAATTCAGTTGACTTTTGGCAGCCGTCATTGAGGCATAGCCAAGTATCTTGACAGGATTTGTCCTACTAAGCTTCAGATTCTTTTTTTTGTTTTCAGTAGCAGAAGTTAAATATGATGTCAGATACTTTGTTATAAGGCAGCCAATGAGAAAAAAATGTGTTAAACCATCGCTTTTTGCACATGCGTTATGTCATTGGCTATGCAGTATGCACTTAATTTTTTTATTTTCTTCTTACAGTGAAAATTTTCTTCTTATTCTTATATAGTCGGGGATTATATATGAATACAATGATCTGAATTTTTCCTTAACGATAATCGGAGAAATCTTGGCTTGCAGGAAACCAACCTACAGTGGATATAAAAAAATAACAAGCCGTGATTAGTGTAAAGTATAGGCTTCTGGCTTCGCTTGGGGTCCGACGTCAAGAAATTTGAACTAGCACAAGATGGGGTCAGGCCATGCTCCTCATTTGGCATTGTTTTCTTCTTTTTCTATTTGGAAGATTCAAAAGGGGTCTCAGTTAGATATACTTAAAAATGGCTTAAATGTGCATGTGCTGCTTGTTTATTTAGACTAAATAGATTTCTTCTGCACTTCAAATTAATCTTGTTGCAAAACTTTAGAGAGCAGGTAACATGTTAATTCAGGTGTGGTTATGTTAATCAACGCTTTCTTGTTCATTTTATATAGTTTAATTTTAGTGTCAAGTTGGGTGAACATCTCTAAAATCTTCCGTTTCAGCTTTCTATAACTTTCAGATATGCATGAACTTATTTATGGCGGTTCTTGCACTCCTGGTAGCTTTGCTCTACATTTTATGACTGTCTTACTACCTGTGTAGTTGTGCTTGTTGAGACTACTACAGCCCGAGAGATGCTGCGGCCTTCCTTTGCCACAAATTTATTACAAAATATGGGAGTGATTGGAACCTGTACATGCCTTGCAACACGTGGCCTTGGAACCTGAAGAACCAGCCTGTGTATACAACAGGGAGAGGGCAACGGGTTGGGTCCTTCCTAGGCAAGGGCATCATATGCCTCGGCATCATATGCCTCGACAGGTACGGCGGTGTGGCAGGTCGGGGTTGTGTGCAGACGCCGAAGGTGAGCAAGTTCAAAATGAGATGGAGGTGCTAGGGGAAGAGGTTTGGGCTCATGCATGAGTCATGCCTGTAGGCTGGTGGCAGCCCGATCCAAATGGAAGAAACCACAAGTAGTTTCTATAGAAACTACCATTAGGAAACTATAGTTCCCATGGTTAGTTTCTTCATAATAGATTAACACCCAGTCATCTCATTTTTCTCTCCCTCTTCCCCCAATCCCTTTTCTTGCTTTCTTGGATCTTGTGTAGAGTGTAGACATGGTTTCTTACTGTTATAGACGGTGGTAATAATTATAAGTTTACAAGAAAGAGGAGATGAACAGTTGGATCTCGGTTGACTCAACGGCCAAAATTCAATTGTTGGGCTATGCCTTTTTGCCTTCTTTTTTCTCATTGCGGCATTGATTTGGCAATCATAACGGAAAAGCTATAGATGATGTGGCCGCCACTCTTCACCCTAAATCTCATCAGACTACAGTTATTGTTACGAGCAACTCTCTGCCTCTACAAAATTGGGGTAGAGTGCATGTGCGTGATCAACCCTAGAAATGAAACTCCCTCGGCTTTTTATTCGTGTTTTCTAATTTTTTATATCCATCGTCGTCGCAACATACCGATATGGAACTAGTAGTAATCAGACAATACGTGACACGGAAGACGAACAAGCAGTTTGGGAGGGAAATAATCAAATTCCGGCCGGCCTCCTAATAATCCCTTCTTCCCGGCCCTGTTCATCGTATCCCCGTTTGCCTGCCAGATCATCAACAAAAAAATATATACCCCACGCATATATACACAACACATGAACCGGCTTCGTCTTCTACTCGTCTTAAATATAAGCAATTTTCGTCCAAAGAAATTAAAGAACGGGAAAGAAATTAAAAGGTTCTACATGCACAGTACTTCTTCCCTCAATCAACCAAGTGAAGCAGCCATCTAACCGCATGCTGCATGCAGATGTAGCTATAGCTAGGGAAAAAGGGTGTTTATTAGCTGGGCTTACCTCGACTGGTGCCGGCCATATCTTGTCCCTTCATGCCGCGAATTAGTTATAGGGCTTTAGGGATGGAGATTGATTTACTTGGAACCTTGGAGCGAGGAGCTAGGCTATATATATGGACGGTCGAGCTAGCTTAGTACAAGAACAAGTCGTAATAACGGCGAGAATGGGGCAGAAATTTCTTGGCCGCGCCGGTTGGCAACCTTCGTGGGCTAGCTAGCAGTTGGCAACAGAAGTTTGTTGGGCCACTCCTCCACTGTCATCGAGGACCGGTGATGGAACTAGCAAGTGACGGGAAAACAAGGCTCGTTTATTACTACTTATTACTCGTCCAATCTATCTTAATTTGTTTTTTTTTTCGAGATATGACGGGGTCGTAATATGGTAGTTCAGAAATGAACTACCCAGCGACATTCGTTAACCATAGTATGTAGAGGGAATATATAATTAATTTGTTTAGTGAGTCAAATAAATGCATATGCATGGAAATTAACCACTCTAGAAGTTGTGTGAATGCAAGCAACTACTGATGAGTACATTGGAGGAGACCGGCCGGGTCAGTCAGGTCCCTGTGGTCGTGGACACACACGCCGGCCGGTTGTGAAGGACGACCTACTATACGTGTTGATGGGCAACCTCCACCGGAGAGACGACTAGACGAGACGACGACTTGAATGCATTGGGATTATATTGGGTGATCCGACAAGCAACAGCCAATGCCAAGTCTCTCTGCTGAAAGCGCGTGGATACCTTTCAACAATCCGAAAAGAAATTAAAATGCAGCTAGGAGATCAGAGACCACCCCCTAAGCTTAGACGAGGCCGGGTGTCCATGGGCGAGCCATCGTGGTACGTACAACATATCACGCGCTGCAGCAGGGTAGCTATGACATGCATGGCAGCTGGTCAGTTGGTAGTCTAGGGGCGACGGCGGCGACCATGGGCGCGCACTACGTGAAAACCTCAAATAGATAACACAATATTGGTCACGGGCGTCTGAAGCCCGTTACAAAATCGCTAACTGGTAACAGGCGTTTGTCCATGTCCGTTACTAATAAGGTCTCCAGACCTATTGCCGATCTAGTCTCTTTAATGTCCGTTACCAATAATCGGTTATTCGTAACGGGCACTAAACAAGGCAAAGTATCATGTGCAAACCAACATCTCCGTGCAAACTATGGAAACTTCAATCTGAGTCATTGGATCAACATCCAAGGGGTATGGAGGATTGGGTAATTTTACAATCTGAACCCACCTTTGGATTGGGTAATGACACTTTTGCAAATTCCCCCTCCCACCTCTCTGCGTCTCTCCCCTTGGATGTTGATGTGATGGCCCAGATTGAAGTTTTCATAGTTTGTACAAAGAGCTTGGTCTGCACCTGATATGTTCCCACTAAACAAAGCCCATTACTAATGTCATCGGTAACTGACCTTGTTAAATGCCCGTTACCTCTGCTAGAGTGCGGACCCAAAATTTTACTCCATTCCGGTGTTTATTCCTCTCTCACGTCCGCGTCCGCGTGGGAAATTTAAATATTTGCCACTGTTAGACGAGCCCATGGTCCAGATACCCCTCTTAGATTTGCAATAACATATTTGCCATCGGAGGGGATTGAGAGGCCTAATTTTTGCCACTTTGAGCCATTTGGACGTCCATGTCACCCTGCCAGCGTGGAGGGGGGGACGCGAAATGAACGTCCTGTCCCTCCCAGGAATCCCCTTCAGCACCCTCTCGACCAGGCCCGCCGGTCAGTTCTTTCCCTCCCCTCCCGTCGCTCTCTTCTCCCCCGCGCGCATCAGGCCGCCCGCCGCCCTCGCGACGCCGACGCCGACTCCGACCGCTCGCCATGTCTCGCAGCAGAAGCTCCACAGCGTCGCCAAGTGCTACTGGAGCTTCAAGGATGGTGCAAGGGGCCTCTGAGTCAAGGTGGGATCGGGAACAGTTCCCGCTTGGAGAGGAGATAGGCCTCCCCTTGATCCCACGCCCGGATTGTGGGCTTGCTAGAGTGATAGAGCGTCGCTCAGGGAAGGAGGGGAAGAATCACCTGCACGTGTATTTCAAATGCTCACGTAATGGGGTGAGCATCGTCTTCAATGTTTCTTCCCCTTGCTCCCTGTGTTCTTGTTGTTAGGGTTTGGTTAAGGTGCATTGATAAATTTCGTTTTGTAGTATCCAAAGCTCTGCGGATTCTATGGATTTCAAAGGCAGTATTTGGATAAGCTGGAGGAGCTTGGCATTGTCACAATTCTCAAATTTGCCGCACAGGCGCCTGGTGAAGAACCTGCAGCGAAAGCAAATGCCACATCAGTCAAGCAAGACATGGAAATGAAGGTGGAAGGAAAGGAAGCGGCAAAGATTGAGGCAAAGGTGGAGGCGCTTGTGTGGAAATTGAACCTGTCAATGTTGGTTTTTGCAGTTGCTCTTGGCTGTGTGTTCATGTATCTTGCACTGAAACTGAAGTAGATGTGTTTGAACATTGTGTGTAATGCTAGGCTGAAGAATCAATTTGGGCGACATGTATTTTGCCTTTTGTACTGGAAGAACATTGTCCCCAAGTAATGCAATCTGGTTGGTTTGACAACAAGAGGTGTTAATGTATTTCCTTTGTGAAACATAGTGTGCTCAGACTTAAATGGAAACCATCAAAGATACACAGTGCACAACTTCAATTGAAACCATAGAGTTCAGACTTCACCAGTTGACCAAGTACAGTGCTCAACACATAGTGTAGCATGCCCAAATTTCAGTCTCGGCCATTTAACAGTTCCGGCCATCAAACAAAACTAAGCTAAAATGATTACAAAAGGGGCCATTTAACAGGTTTTTTGCCATGAAATAAATACAAGACATCACAAAAGCAAAGTCGAATCTCACTAATGTCTTCAGGTACCCTACTTTTTCTTCTGCTTGGAGGCCATGACCTTCTTCTTCCTTGGTGTCATCTTCTTGGCAATGGGCTGACCTTTTGGAACTCCATCTTCTTGGCTGCATGGGTCAGCACCCAATGAAAGCCTCCTTGTTCACAAACAATGAATGTGAGAATTAATGTAAAAGGTGTTGTTCTGGTAGATTAAGAATTAGAATTAGAATGGACCTCCTTGTGTTTGGACCAGATGGTGTTGCTGGTGGTGGAGGCTAAATTTGTAGGGGCACTGGTTCAGTTTGCAACACTGTCAGGGCCCTTGATGCTTCTTCTGCAACCTCCTGAGCTTCCCTAGCTTTAATCTCAGCTTGTTCTACTTCCAGCCTAGCCCTAAGAGCAGCTTCCCTTGCAACTGCTGCCCTTGTTCTTGGTGTGGCTTGTCCAGGTGGAGGGATTTCAGCTGTTTTTGACTTTTTCCTCCCAAGCTTGACTGCTGACTTCTTGGTTCTCTTCCTGCAGTAAGAAAAATGTCCGTGAGCACCTACCTGTTCAAAAAATAGAACTAAGAACAAGCAGTTCACCTTTTCTTGGTTCCTGTAAGATGACACCTCCAGCTGGTTTCTCTGTGACCAAGTAAACCACATCTTTTGCATGTCACTTGTCTGGTGGCTTTCCCACTTCTCTCACTTGCTGGTTTGATCTTGTTCTTCTTCTGCCTCTCTAGACCTCTTTTATTGCCAATTGGGGGATACAGATGGAATCCCTTCTGCACCTCAGGCCATTTATTTCTATCAACAATATTTGGGATGATTCCTTGGTAAGCAGCTTGGAACCTCTCAACTGAAAAGTAGTTGTGAGCAAACTGGTGCATGTTTGGCTGCCTTGTAGTAGTGATAACAGCTAGAGCATGTGGGCAAGATTTCCCTGTAACCTGCCACTCTCTACAAGTGCATGCCAACTGATTCAGATACACTATATGTCTCCTCACTTCTTCGTCCTTATAAATTTCAGTTACTTCAGATTGATCAAGGTGGCCTTTTGTGACTTTGAGATTGCCCAATCCTTTGGAGGCTGCATTAAGTTGATGTATGATAGCAGGCAGTATGCCAGGAGGTAAAGCCCTAGAGATTCTCCTTTTCTCAAATAGTTCCGCTAACTTCTCTCTAATAGCATCAACAAAACAATGTGGAGGAAGATCTTTCAAATCTTTGATCCAAGCATTCCAACACTCTGCCAGATTATTGTTAATGTAACCACACTTGATGTCTGCACTGAATTTGCTTCTGGCCCAGAGCATGTTGTGATGTTGGTCCAACCATTGTTGCACTGATGAACTTGCTGCCAGCACCTTATCAAAAAAATACTTAAACTTATGTGGAGAGTAGGCCCTAGCTGCAGGCCACATGTTCTTTCCATAGACCTCTCCACTGTAGTACTTCTTCATGTTATCCATGAGGTGCCTGAAACACTCCCTCTGCTCTGCCCATGGAAAAACTTGCTTCACTGCTCCAAAAAGTCCCTTGGCAGCATCAGTGCAAATAGCTAACCTTAGAACTGACCCTATTGCCTTAGCTAGCTGCTCCATGAACCATATCCAATTCTCTTTGGTTTCTTCATCAAAAAAACCAAAAGCTAAAGGGAACATCCAATTGTGCCCATCTAGTGCTTGAGCTGCAGGCATCTGTCCATTCCACTGGCCATTCAAATGAGTGGAATCAATACTAATATAGGGCCTACATCCAAATAAAAACATATCTATGCTAGCCTTGAAACAACAGAAGAATCTTGTGAAATGTACTTTGTCACCAACTGTGATTGTATCTATTTCTACAACACTTCCAGGCGCCCTCAGCTCAACCTCTGCTTTGAATCTATACAGTCAATCATATGAGTCAGCCCAGCTATCAAATATTTTGTTTGCTGCTCTCTGCCTACCTAACCATACAGTTTGGTAGTTTATTTTGATCTTGTACTTCGCTTCAAGTTCCTCCTTTACTTTACTTGCACCCATTCTAGGGTTCCTTTTCAGTAGGGGTATAGCTCTCTCGGCTACCCAAGCAATAGAAGCCATCTTGCCAAGAAATCTGCTTCTTGAAGCACAAGTGTGGACATAGGTATTTATTTGAATATGCTTGCAGTAAACAAGTATTAGAATCACAATTATGCAATTAACAAGATACAGAAAACATCAATACATGGTATACATAGTATCAGTTAGACAAAAAAAAGTACCCTGACACTCTTATCATGTTGAGTCTTAGCTCTAATTTTCCATGGGTATCCCGCAGCTTTGCAGTAGCCCTGAACCTCGATTTGTCAGATTTCTCAGTGCCAAGCTCAAACTCATTAACTATGGCATGGTGCCTAACTGCCAACCTCAGGTCATCCATGTATGGGTAATGTGTGCCAACAGACATATCAGGATTCTCCCTATCCCAATCCAAGAAAGGCTCAGTGGGATCTCTGTCGTCCACAAGAATAACTGCTTCATCCATAGTTGTATGAAGGTCACTGGGCATAGTAGGAATGGGAATTTCCTCTCTATCAACTTCCTCAGCCCTCTCATCAGCTGCTTTGAATCCCATTGCCTCATAAAGCAATTCCTCATCAGCTATTTCTCTGGTATCACCATCTTCATCAGCTTCTGGTATTATGGTCAATGTAGCCCAGTCCACTACAACTCTCTCCTCATCATCCTCTGCTGGAGATGTACAAGTCTCACCTATACCTTCTGCATTAGGGCCAGCAGAAGAAGCATTGCTAACACCAGCATTTGTAACACCAGACCTACTTGATCCTGCCACTGATTTCTCATTCATCTGATAACTGGGTTTAGTAACAACCTCCACATAAATAGTGGCCATCCTTTCATCCCATTTTTCCTGTATCATTACCTGCCACTGATCATCCCTTCTAATCCTCCATTTTGAACCAGTATCTTTATCCAAAACCCAAATTAACAATGTCTGCTTAGGCCCCCAGATAATCTTGGTAGCAACATCATCATAGAACTGAGCTAGACTGTACTCATTTGTCTTATCAAGCCACAACACATGCTCTTGCTCAGCCATCTCAACAAGATTATACTCAACATCGGCAGTGTACTTAGCAACCTTAAGATCCAATCTAAACGCATTGCCAGGATCAATTCTGACATTAAATGTAAACATTACAGAGTTAGTCCTCACATTACTAATCCCACAAAACATGGGCATCATCCGTCCTAGCGACAGCATAACGTACCAAGGGGGGCAGTCATCGGGATCCATGGTCAGCGGTCGGACCAAGCGCCAACTACATCACCCGCCTACATTCGTGACACCAAACACGTGAGATCAGGCGGACTTCATCAAATCCCCAACTATCCCACACAGAATCCAAACCCTAGCTCCCCAAATCGACATGCATAGCAAAGGATAGGCGGCACTAACCGTTCCTGACTGGGGAGAATGTGCAGGCCCGCCGGATCTGTTGGATTCCAGTCCTTGGGCCACGCCTTCGACACTGGAAGGCGTGGAGGCGGCGTCGGCGTCGCGGCGTCGTCGGCGGCGGGGGCGGGTGGTCTGGCGCGCGCGGGCTGAGAAGAGAGCGACGGGAGGAGGCGGAAAAGACCTGACCGGCGAGCCCGGCCGAGGGGGTGCTGAATGGGATTCCTGGAGGGGCAGGATGGTCATTTCGCGTCCCCCCTCCATGCTGGCAGAGTGACATGGACGTCCAAATAGCTTAAAGTGGCAAAAATTAGGCCTCTCAGTCCCCTCCTATGGCAAATATGTTATTGCAAATCTAAGAGGGGTATCTGCTAACAGTGGCAAATATTTAAATTTCCCCCCTCGCTCTCGCTCTCTCTCTCTCTCTCGCTATCCGCTGCCGCCTCCCCGCGCCGCCGCCGCCTGCGTTCAGGCCCACGCCGACGTTGTGCTTGCGCACCGGATCCACGCCGGCGCCGCCTTCTCCGACCTCAGTATTGGGTGGATCTGCCCCGACTCCTCCGCATCCTCCTCCCTGACCTCGGGCCGGCGCTGCTCCTCCCCGACCTTGACACCGGTGCTGCGCCTCCCCGAGCTCGGGCTAGCGCACTCCTCCCCGAGCTCATGTCGCGCTGCAGCTTTTCGACCCCGAGCCTTGGCGTCGACCGCACTGGGCGGGGGACTGCAGGGCTGGGCGCTGGCCACACTAGTCCCCTCGATCCGCACCCCTCCCCGGCCTCCAAGCAGGTAGGATTCATTAGATTCTCTGGATCTGCTTCGTCCTCCACATGAATCCGTGATTTCTTTCTATTTGTGTGCGATTCTGCTGCCCGCCCGCCGTCGCTGGAGGAGGACGGCTTCTCACCATGATGTCTTCCGACAAGTTACGTTTGCAATGCCGTGAGTCCAACACTATTCCCGTCCTGATTGCTTGTAGCTTGTTTTGATGCTTTGTTATTGTTTGATGAAATGTCAAAATTGTTCACCATTCTCACCATGGCTTCCATGCTTATTTTATGAGAAAAATTGATGGAATTCACTGTTTAAAGCAACAATACTTTGGAGCTTTAATTGATTTTAGATCCCGTATGATACCTGTTTTAGCAGGAAGGAGTGAGCTTTGGTCAAATGTAGCTAACCGCTTCCCTAATGTTTCAGAGAGAGATCAAAGATTTCATGCGTCAGGGTGCTCAACTTTCCTAGGTAATGCTTGGTCCCGTTCTAGATTATGGCAGGTAGAGATTCGCAACCAATTTCTTACTCTAATTAATATTTACATCTTCTTCCTGCATTCAAAAAAAAAAGAGGGGGAAGAAAAAGCTAAGCTAAGATGCTCATCTTACTGAACATTGTGTAGAGGGTGCCAACTTCTCTGTTTTTATAATTTTTGAAATCAGCAGCAGCCGTGAAAGGGAGGCCTGTGAAATTAAAGTAGTTGATTATTTTGTCTAAAGTAGTTGATCTTTGCTAACTTGTCTGAAAATTCTCTTGTCTTCAGGGACGGTAAACTCACAAGATTGCTTCACGATTCACTTGGAGGGAGAACAAAGACTTGCATTATTGCAACCATTTCACCCTCCGTGCATTGCCTTGAAGAAACTTTGAGTACATTGGACTATGCACACCGAGCAAAGAGCATCAAGAACAGGCCTGAGGTGATATCTGGCTCCGCTTTCTCAGATTTACTGGTATTCTATGTCTGTTATATTTTTATTTGCAATATAAATCTTTTTATCCTTATTCTGCTACAGAAAGTTTCAACATGTTCTTGTTGAAGCCATGGCCGAGAATGGACTTTACTATGTGAATTTAAAGATTAGTATGTCCAGAATAAAAGAAAAACCTAACTTACTATGTTTCAACATGTTTCATTTGCAGGTTTGTTTGGCTACCTCCTTTTGTACTCTTCTACCATTATTGTACTATAGTGCCTTAACCTACATATCTGTGTTACTGAACCAGCACAATGCACAACGCTCTTTCAAGTTTCAACAGAACAGAAGTCGTAGAATTTAGTGATCTGAGTTAATAGTAGAATTAGGCAAGCAAAAATAGGAAGCCAAGCTTGCTTTGGCCTTTATTAGTGGCACAAATAGTAGAATTTAGTGATCTGAGTGTATGGATGTAACTGTATACTCGTGTATGTATGCATGTATGTATAAAATAAAAGAATAGAAGGTATTTTGATTTCTTTTTTTTTGTATTCTAATTCCACATTGGTAACGGGCATTAGCATAACGCACGTTACTGTTAACTGTTATTGGTAACGGGCGTAACTGAGGCCTGTTACCTATATCTTGTTATGGGTAACGGGCATAATTTATGCCCGTTACCGATAACTGCCAAGAGTAACGGGCATTATGCTAATGCCCGTTACTGTTGACTGTTACTAGTAACGGGTATATGCCCGTACCTTTGGTGAGTCATTAGTAACCCCAAAAGGGTAACGGATGCAATGCCCGTTACTAATGCCAATTTATGCCCGTTACCAATAACCCTTTTTCACGTAGTGGCGGTGGCAGCTGCATGCCCGGGAGATGATAAATCGATCAAGCGGCAGGATATTTGGTGTGCTTTGTATTATTATATTGTGTATTATTACCGGATGGAGTCGAAGGCAAATTTTTCACAGCTTTGTTTTTTGTTTTTGACATGAAAGTGAATTGTACAATTAAGAGATACTTGGGTACAATTTAGATATCACTATATGTGGAATGGAATTTAAAACTATACTCTTTTCCAAAAAAAAGAATTTAAATTTATTGAGAAAATATAGTAGCGATGATTTAATATGGGAATTACTTTTCATAAATTCCTAGATCGAATATGGTTGTAGCTATTTAATTTGATACTACTTAATTCCTTTCAAAATATAGGTCATTTTGGCTTTTCACTATTCATTATATTTGCTACGTATCTAAATATAACGTATATCTAGATACATAGCAAAATGAATGTATCTAGAAAAGCCAAAATAACCTACATCACTACTACTAAAAGTATTTGTAGGGGCAGGTAGCGCGCACCCGTTTCTAGTTTTCGCTGCTAAAAATGACTTTTTGATAAATGGCTAAAGAAACCGCCCATAAAAAATTATTTTCAGGGGCAGGCCACCCCCTCACCTACCTCTGAAAATACATTGTCGGCGGCAGCCACCCCCACCCGCCCCTACAAATAGATTTTCAGAGGCGGCTTGGGGGTGACCCGCCCCTGAAAATGAATTTCCAAGGGCGGGTGAGGGGGGTGACTCGTCCCTGAAAATGTTTTCCAGCCCGCGAAAAAATTCAGCGATTTGAATTTATTTGTTTTCCAAAAAAAATTAAATTTGGATTCCAGCAATATTGTTCTATCAAGCTAGTTTGCGATTGAAAGAATATTTCATAAATATAAATAATTATGCATGCAAAATTAAATTACATGGAAATAAAACACACACATATATCATTACAAAGCATAAAACATAATTGATATACATACTTGACTTTAGAATCTACAAAAGGTCACACATGCATATATATATATATATATATATATATATATATATATATATATATATATATTAACTGATATACATATACAACCACATTATCTAAGGAATATTATTCCATCCCAGTGCAAATGTTTCATCCAATTGTTCCATCCAAGTGTAAAAGTTCAATTGCATGCCTACATTACATCATCTATCGAATATTATTTGCAAGCAACAGGTATCAAACATAGTTAACATCGCCAATCATGTACCCCAAGGTTTGGTCAATGAAAATCAAAGCACGAATAAGTGCACTATCCTTTGGTTCACATCTACAAGGAAGTGCTTTGCATATAGACCTTCCCTTGTGCGTGGTGTACCCCCCTCGTACCAGTGATAACCCAACTTCTCCAAGGCTTGACATAAAATATCTTGTAAAATCTTCGCCGTTAAGGTGTTATCAAACATATCCTACAATGGTGATGGAATACAAATATTATGAACTGCTTCGCAAATCAAAGAAAGTATCATAATTCTTTAAATTAACAAAAATTCACATACCATGTCATATAGATTTTTTTTGTGCAAGACTCTCTCAGAGACTAACGATATCATGTTGACTTTGTTGAAACACTTTGATTTTGAACCATGACAAATCTAGAATTAGATAACCATGCCTCTCAAGTTCAAAAAGGTAAGCTTCTATGGCACTTCTTTTATAAGTCATCCGAATTGGTGATTCTTTCACACTAGCCACTATTGGAATCATAGTACCTACATCTTGTCTTGATGGTACCTCGAAAGAGATTGTCATTTTCTTGAACTGTTGGCATTCTGTGGTTACCACTTGAAGAGGTGTACCACCTAGGTATTGTAGTACCTCAGTAAGCATTTAAAAATATCGGTCCGTTGCATCAGAGGTAATGTAACATTAATAAGTATCAAGCATTCTTAATCAGATAAAAAATGGATTTTACGATGCTTGGAGATGGAATGTTCAGTTGAGAACATCTAGTCGGTCTAGTCTTGTTGACTCTGCTGAAAGTGATGCTAGGAGGACGAGCTTGGGGCAAAGGAAAATCCTGATGCCCCATACCACAACAGCCACGACCACGACCAAATCCACCGCTTGCCATATGCCTTCATAGAAATAGTGTGCATATTTCATACAAAATAACAAAGTTCATGTGTTCACATTCTCAAATTCAGTAGCTAATTCATACAAAATAACAAATTTGATGTGTTCACATTCTCAAATTAACTAATGAAAAAACAACAACAAACTCACCTTGCCCGGCGCAGCTTGGGGTGGAGGCCGGTGGCAAGCGGGGTGGGCTCGAACGCGGTCAGAGGCGGGCGCGGCTGCGGGTGGAGGCGGCGCACAGGCGGAGGCGGGCATGCGCGAGGCGGCGGAAGAGGAGGAGGTACAATGGCGGCGGCGGGGGGGAGGAGGTGCCGGCGGCGGCGCAGATCCGGACGCAGTGGGGAGGAGGAGTGGCGGCGGCAGCAGTGGGGGAGGAGGAGGTACGGTGGCGGCGGCGGGGAGGAGGAGGAGGTGGTGGTGGCAGCGGCAGGGAGGAGGAGGAGGTGGCGGCGGCGGCGGCACATTCCGGCCGCGGCAGGGAGGAGGAGCTCGGGGAGGGATTTTGAAATTTTTGCAGCCTCCCGGCGTCTGCTCACGTCGGCGTCCCAAAGTTGTATAGGGCAGCTATTTGTAGGAGAGGGTGGGGTTGTCAGCCGCCACTACAAATGCATTTTTAGGGGCGGGTGGGGGCGTCACCCACCCCTGAAAGTCAATTTGTAGGGGCAGGTGGCACTCGCCCGCTCTTACAATTGATTTTTCAAATTTATACTGAAAATTCGTTTAATTTATAGAAAATAGTAAAATATATAAAAACTATGAAATTTTTACCATAAGCATATTGGGATACGTAGAACATAAGAAAAATATAAAAATTACATTTAAACATATATAATGTATAAATATTTTGAAATCACAATGTGCACCTAACCACACTACTATCTCATACCACTCAAAGCTCACTCTGCGTTTTCAACACTCCCAATCATAATTTGTAGAGAAATGGGAGGTTTTTACAATGATGTTACCAACTGGGACCAAAAGTCCTCATTTATCCCGGTTGCCTGACCCGGAACGAAACCCTTTTGTCCTGGCTTGGCGGTCCCGGTTGGAAAACTGGGACAAAGGAGTTTCTCAACCGGGACATGTCTGTTCTGTAGTAATGATAATTAGCCTTATCATTCTACTTTTAGATGAAGCCGGGTATTTTATATCCATTATCTAAACAAAAGGTCAATGTCTCGGATGACATGGCAGATGATTTCCTCGAGCGAACGATACTTTATCTCAAAGATGAGAAGATTTTGGGCTTTCCACAATTGCCAGAGCAAGATGAGGACGATATGTCTATCCAGACTTGGTTGCGGCAAAGAGGAAAGGGGCCTGGCGGAAGGCTGGCGGGTGCGTGTCGCCGCAGGAGACCAACTTATGCACAACCTGCCCCAGAGAGCGATAGCAGCGGGGCAATACAATTAACTTAAGATGCTGCAGCCTCAGCCATTGCTTTTAGCTGAAGCAAACACTCCCAAACATAAAAAAAGACTATTGTTCTTTTTCAAATATAACACATAAATAATGATTTATATACCCAACAATAGTTTTTACATAGTTATGAAATAAACTTAGAGAAGAGATAATAATGATTTATATACCCAACAATAGTTTTTACATAGTTATGAAATAAACTTAGAGAAGAGATAATAAGCCAAGAGTAGTCAAATTTGCTTTGGAAAATGTCAACAGCATCTCCGAACCAAGGGATGAGGCCGGGATTACTTTGGAGCGAAGCCTAGTAACCTTAGCTCGTCACCATCGTCATACCGAGTACTCAGCGACAGCGCCAATATAATTCTCCATCGATGCAGTGCATCTTCCTGGTCGTCCTATGCCGCATCGATCTCCCGAACCTGCCTCATTATTCACCCTCTTGGTTTTGATTATTCAGCTGTCAACGTAGTTAACGTCATTTTTTTTCAAAGGAAGTTTAGGCGAACGCTTCTCAAAATAGATGTCGCAGCAGTATGTATGTCAGCTGCTGACGAATATACTCCCGGCCTCCGTTCTTTTTTATTTATCGCCGTTGACTTTCGACATGATGTTTGGCCATTCGTTTTATTAAAAGAATGTGTGTAATTATAATTTATTTTACCACCACTGGTTTCATGATTAAAGATACTTTAAGCATAATTCATGTTCTTTCATATTTGCATGTTTTTTTTTCCAATAAGACGAATGGTCAAATATTGAATCAAGAGTTAACGGCGACAAATAGAAAGGAACGGAGGGTCACTACTAGAAAAAGTGTCATAGGCACCGGTTGGAGATGCCCTTTGGTACCGGTTTTTTGAACCGGTACCCCAAAAGCGGTACCAAAGGCTCGAGCCTTTAGTACCGGGTAAAATAACCGGTACTTATGGCCTCCAAAATCACGCAAAATATTTTTTGCCTCGAATTCGAACCCACGACCTCTAGACTCACGTGCTACTCCTTTACCATCTCAACTACACAGCAGTTCTGATTGAGGAAGAGATATTTTCCTTTTAAAATAACTCATGTATGATCCTAAGGTACCGGTTGGTAATACAAACCGGTACCTAAGGCTTCTAAGGTACCACCAACCGGTACCTAAGGCTCGTCTATTGGTATCGGTTGGTGGTACCACCCGGTACCAATGTAAAAGTTACCACCCAGTACCTATAGAGAGTTTTAGGTACCGGTTGATAATACCAACCGGTATTTAAGGCTCATCCATGAATTTCATCCACCCAAAAATACCGGTATGAAGATGAACTGGCATAGGTACCGGTTCATCTTTATACTGGTACTATTGGGGTGGACCTAAGGATTGTTTTCTAGTAGTGGGTGCAACTGACGAGAATTCAAAGTTCTCGACCATACACATGCATGAATGGCCATTAATTACACTTCGGTGGTTATAATGTCATCGGGAGCTTCCAATGTCAAAAGCTCTCGACCATACACATGAATGATGATTAATTAAGCTACACTACTGGTTACACAGGTCATTGGAGCTTGAATAATTGTCAATGTTATCGACCGTACACATGAATGATCAGTACGTATTGAATTGTTCTTACTCTAGAGCGAGAGGGAGGAGCTGAGAGGTCACCTATCAGGAAAGGCTTGACCAACACTGACTGAGTCAGTGACAATATAGGCAAATATTAAATATAACAAATAACGTATGCATGGAATACTAAATGTGGGTAAACAAAACAACTTATTGCACAGTTTGGATGTACGTTGCGAGATGAATCTTTTGAGCCTAGTTAGCCTATGGTAGGACAATATTTACCACATACAAACGAAAAGTACTACAGTTCTTTTCAGCTTCACTTTTCGTAAAATTTTCACATCTAAACACAGCCATACTGCCAACTGACGCGAAAAGGCAAAGGGTGCTGCTTCTGTAGCAAAGCACTACTCCCTCGGTCTCAAAATATAAGACGTTCTAGAGTTGAACAGATTATAGTTGTGTAAAAAAGACCTTTCTATCCCTAATTATTACGTATTGGGACTCTATTTGGGTAACTAAATATTACTAATAGCACACCCTTTCCCATGCACATCTTCTAAATAGCTGCATGCACATCTTTCTGTTAGAAAAACCCCAAAAATGATGTATAATTTAGAGATTGGGTCCACTCTCAACCCAGATGTCTTACATTTGAGTACAAAATTTAAACTCTAAAATGCCCTACATTTCAAGATGGAGGGAGTAATATTTAGACATAGATATCACTACTACCAAAACAATTTCTAGGATCGTCTCAATTTTTTTAGGGTCGGATAAAATGTGACCCGTTGCTAAGTATCAACTAATCCACCCCTAAAATGCATTTTTAGGGGCGGGTCACCCCCTCACCCTCCCCTAAAAATGTGTCGGAATAGGTGAAGGGGTGACCCGCCCCTACAAATGATATTTTTTGGGGCGGGTCACCATCTCACTGATCTCTCTTAAAATGTAAAAATGATTTTCAAATTTATTCTAAAAATTCATTTAATTAAAAAAATAATAAAACACATAAAAAGATGAAATTTGTATCGTAAGACTATTGTGATCTACAATACTAGAAAAAATATTAAAAGCATATATATAGTGATATGAGTGTGAAAACCACAAAGTGTGTCTTGAGTTGTATGAAAGAGTAGAGTGAGTAAGTTATATATTATGGTTTCACACTCTTAACCATTATATACATTGAAATATGATTTTAATATTTTCTATAAGTTCTACATGTTACAATAGGTTTATATTAAAAAATTTACTTTTTTATATGTTTTCATTTAAACAAAATTTTAGAATAAAATAAAAATTATTTTTAAGGGCGGGTGGGAATGTCAGGTGACCCTATCACCGCCCCTAGAAATGGAGCTGAAATGTGTCCGGCTAATCCACAAGATGAGTAGAGCAGCATGACCATTGGCTGAATCAAGTGATTCAGGATCGTCGGGCCCACCAGCCTTCTCTCTTCCTTACCTATTCCCTCCGCTTCCTTTTCTCCCAAGCGACTCTCTTTCCCTCTCGGTCTCTCCCCCGTCATCCCCCTCCACTTCTCACCTCTCCCGTTCTGCCTCTGGCTCCCCTCCCGTCACCTTGTCTACAGCGGAGGTGCGAGCATGCGCAGCGAGGCACGAACGTGGTGGCACCGGCAGCGGCGTGAGCCCATGGCAGGGCCGCGGTGCGAGCGGCGATAGCGGCGGGGCGGCGATGTGAGCGCACAGTGAGTCCATCAGCCAATGGTTAGGTTATGAGCTGAAAGACTTCTCTACGGTTGTACGTCATGGCTAGGGGATTGTGATAGAGTACTAGAGCCATGATCCATTAGCACCCGTAACTTACGGCCTCATGAGCTTATTTGTGATGACTATTATGCCATATAGAAAATTATATATTCTACTAATTATCTTAAATAAAAAATTATATATTCTAATTACCTTACTTACCTATGTGATCTTAGGCCTTCTGGTTCCGTGAGCCCCCGGCAGTCGCACCACTCGGAGCCGTCCCTGGGCTTCCTCCGCTAGCTTTCACCGGCAACTTATTCCCTCTCTGCTCCATGCGATCGAGGCTTCTCTCCCACGGCGGCGTCAAGGTCAGAGCAGGCACCTCTCCTCGCGCTCCAGCTGTCCAGCAGCCTGGCAGATGGCTTGGCCAGTTGGCCTGGACGATGGCTGCGAGTACAGTTAGCCAAACGGGCAGCCCGACACGCATATGATTTGGGTCCGGCCTGATTAGGCACGGTATGGTTGCCGTGCCGGCCCATGGGTTGGCCAAGCGGCTTAGGAACAGCACGGCGGCCTGTTAGCCATACTGTACTGGCTCGTTGGGCCAAGCCGGTCTGTTGGGCCACAATGGTCATGCCGGTCCATCAGCCCGCCGTTTCAAAAACCACATGTTTTAACATAAAGTTTTATAATAATTCAAATATCCGAGCAACACAACTAACAACGTATTTGAAATTACAAGTACTCTAATTGAAGACAACATATTTCACAAATAGAACATAAGAACTCCTAAAATTCATTGCAACTCACAAAATATAGGCTAGCCGATCGCGGGCTTTACGAGCCTGCTGTACCTGTGCGGCTGTGCCGGCCTGTCGTGCCGCTTCGTGCTAGCTCCAACTGGATCGTGTCGTGCCAGCACGACGTGTCAGAGGAGCACTGCTGGCATAGCTTCAAGAAGTATTTCAAAAACAGACTTCAAAAACAGCTTTTTGTGAAGCTATGTCAAAGAAGTAAAATTGCAGCAGCTTCTCCTTTAAAGCAACTTGTGAAGCCATTCACGTGCTTCCACTAATGGGGTGAAGCTAAAAAACGTGGCTTTGCCTAGTTTTACTAGAAAAAGCTATTTTGCCAAACATTTTTCAAAACAGCTTTAGCTTTAAAAAAAAATGCTTCACAAACTATTCCAAGAGAAACTAAAGCTATGCCCAACATAGCCTGTCAGTCACGACCCAAAGTCTAAGTCTGTGCCTAGACTGGGCTAAAATTTCATGCTTCAGGTCGGCCCACGGGCCATGGGCCGCATGCCAAACGGCCAACTATAGCTGCGAGATCTTTGGTGCCACTGGGTGGGTGAGATGGCGAGAATGTTGGCTGGCCACGAGACGTGCTAGGATAGTTGCAGTCTAATTCAGCTGGGAAAGAGGATTGATTCAGATTCCGATTCCCGTGCAGCATTCAGGCGACAGTTATATTTCACGTAGCCTTCCAATCTATATATATTATATAGATGGAACCCACTAAACATCATTAACTCTGATTTTGCTGCAATCACATGAAGCCACGTCATCAATTAAGTCTACACCGTCTGATTTCATCCTCCCTATTCTCCTGTATGTCTATTTTGCTGTACGTTAATCCACCATCTCACACAAGACCATTCATCTACCAGGAGCCCAAGAGTTTGTTCATGCAACCCAAGCCACGAGCTCGCATACCGCATACACCTCCTTCGATTCCCTACGCGGCTACGCCGTCCTCCAGATTCCGCAGACCCGTCGCTGCCATGGCGATGCGCTCTCTGTTCGTCAAGTTGAAGGACCTCCCGCGTCGGATCTCGATCTCGGGCTTTGGCACCTTCGTCCACAAGGTTCGTTCCCCATCTACCATCTCGATCCCTTCCCCTCGGAAGTGATCACCCCTCCTGAATAGATTTATCGTTGCTTGCGTACGCGATCCATCGTACCTGATACATATCCAATTGATTCGTGTTCATGATGATCAAGTTTGAGTCTTTTTTTCTGATCAATTTTTTCCTGGAACTATTGAGCTGCAGGATAACCCAAGAATTCTAGATCCTTACAAATATGGTTCTATCGAAGAGATGATTCAAGCCCTGGAAAAGAAGTACAAGCCCTACTTCCATATGACACTCGCATCACTGTGGCATGCAGGAAGAGCACCGTGAAGGATTGTTCCAGGTCTCTTCTCTTCAATGTTACACATTCATTCATTATGTTCTGATATTAATACTATGTTTGGTTCCTCAATATTTTACTGTTTCATACAATTATATTTGTACAACTATATTTCTAATTATAAACATTTCACACACAACTGCATTCCTCACATTTCATTTAAAAAAAATATTTGCATAAATTTCGCTTAGCCAAAGAGTCGATACAAAGTCGAATCACTTCACAAAATGATGCAGACTTTTTCTATTTTCTCCTAGAATAAAATTAAAGCAATCTTACCATACCAATTACGATTCCTCTTTTTATCAGTTTCATCAACTTGAATTTTTTATATGTACTTCAATTTTAGTATTTAAGCATATCTTATATACAACCATGCCATATATCTCCAATGCTAAAATTGACTACAACTTCATATCTCTATCTTTTCAATACACTCAACTTCAACATTTTTGTCCACAAATCCCGCAGCAACGTGCGGAGTATTCAACTAGTTTCTGCAATTTCTGAGCTCAATCACATGATCCAAACGAGGCGACTTCGGAAATATAAGCTCGTGCGTTAGTCATTTGGTCTGTGCTCAATTTACAGCAAAAACTTGCATACTACAATAATGCACATCTTAGTTTAGTGATGTGTCGTTGTTCTTTTGATCTTCAAAATCTCGGTATGGTACAACTTATAATTCGGCCATCTTCTTGGTCTTGAGCTCTGAAACTTTGCTCTGCTGGAGTCATTGACTTACACAGCACAACTGCGAAACAGAGGATTGCTGAGGTACTTGATTAAATCCAGATTCACATGTAGGGGTTGCACTTAACCTAATTATTTTCTAGAAAAAGGGTTGACAGCGTCACCATCCTACACGTAACTCTGAATTCACATGTTTTGGCTTCTCATTTGAGTCCATTTTCATAAAAACATGGTTTCACCCCCAAAGGGTGGTTGCAGTCAGCAACCCTGCACTACAATGATCCTATTAACTACCCCAAGTTGCTACTCATGGCAGGGCTTCTTCTTATTGATTATATATTTTTTTACAAAAAAAAACAACGGTGGTCAACTATAGCTCTGCACCAATGGAGATGCACGTGGTCATATATTGTTCATTTAAATATAAACATCATGATTAGAATATGTCCAATAAATTGGTTGTGTGCATTCCTCGTTGATTCGGTGGCCAGAAATTGTCTACAATATCCTCGTGTTAAGCGTTTCCTAGAGCCCACTGGCCCATTTCAAAGAAAAAATGTTATTATGTTGCTCTTGTATCTTTTTTACATCATAAGCTTTTCTAGATAGAATTTGATTAGGCTGAATGATGGAAAACACACCATCAAGCCGGTGCTTAATAATGTTTTATTTCCCCCTTGATGCTAGTCTCCAGGCCCGGCTCTAGGCCTAGGCGGGAGGGGCGACTGCCTAGGGCCCCGGGAGGGGCAATTGCCTAGGGCCCCGGCTGGAAAGGGACCCAATCTCATGTACATGCAGGGCAGCACCGAGGCCTAGCAGCGCAAAGGCAAAATAGCGAAACGTCAACTGCGCGACCTAGCAAGCGTGAACAGACGCTGAAATTGTAATAATGTTTAGTGGCGTCTTGGCGATTGTGCTGCATGTTGGCGTTCTTCACAAGATCAAATCGGATCAGGGAAACAATTAGTCTTGACGATTGCCGCTTGCTGCACTTGTTGTGGTCGTTGGTGCTCCGATTCACCAACAAGGTGACCGTGTGCTGCTGTTCCGTTCCTCATGAACGCCCTAGTCCTGGATCCTGTCCTGGATCAGGTCATCAGGTGGCTCACACAGTCCGCAATCTTCTCACTTCTTCCCTTTGTTTTTCAATCAGTCCATAAGTGATAGTGATAATTAATTTCATTCCCATCCCCCATAGAGACCTAAAAATTAGTTTTGACTTTTCTATATCTATAACTTTTACTACACATCTAGATATAACTTTGTATAAATTAAATGCATAGCAAAGACTATGTATCTAAAAATGCAAAAAAGTAATAATTTAGAATAGAGGGAATATAACATTAGTGAATATTTAGAGCTCTCACCTCAATATTATCCTTAATGACTTTGCACTGATAATTTCCAAAGGAGTTTTTTTGAACCACAGAAACATTATTTTTGATGGAATTGTTACAATTTATTCATGTTTGAGGTAATCACACTAGTCACATTTTGTGCTCCTTTAGTTTCTAATATGGACACTGTTTTTCAAGAATTGAGTATATGTTACTAGTATTATATGCTTTATGATTTTGCAAATGTAAACAACTTTTTAGTCTAATAAAGGGCCCATAGTATCCTTTTGGCCTAGGGCCCTAAAATATGTTGAGCCGGCCCTGCTAGTCTCTTTGCTCTAGTCATGACGACTGATGCTTTGGGATCCTCGATTGGTACACGTACGAGCTAGGCTTCTTTTCACAATACACCAAATGTGATCTAAGTTGAGCTGACAGCTGCATGATATTATGGAATGGTTAGTGGCCCTATTTTCTCTATGCAAATATATCTTGACTCTTCCATTGGATCATGATATCTATCATATCTAGATTTGACTGTTTGTTTTCATATATATTTTGTAGGTACGTTTGACCCTTCTTTTGTTGTATGGGGTGCAGGGTGATTTGAGTGAACCGGTCTGATCTCTACGGAGTGCATGACTGAATGGAATCAAGGGATGCAGCATGGGCAGAGTGAACCATGCCAAGAATGTGGAATAAACGATCCCTACAGAAAAGATCAATTGCGGATTAGGAGAGATGGAGACGTTGAAGAAGGATACACTGTACGAAACAGTCGCAAACTCTGAATGGAAGTTTGAATCTTCCAGTTGAGGGCTTGTTCGGTTGCATACAGTTTCGTTCCGGACCGGGAATGATAGGCACAATAAGAAATATAATAAGAGGTCTGAATTTATTTTAGGTCGGAAACTACTTGCAACTAAATAATCTCATAATAGATACAACAAGAGACCCGGATTAATCCATGAGTCCGGGTCTCTTGTTGTATCTATTGTGAGCTTATTTTGTTGCAAGTAGTTTCTGACTCGAAATAAATCTGGGTCTCTTATTATATCTTTTATTATTTCTATCATTCCGGGCTCGGAATGAAACCGTATGCAACCGAACCCTGAGCTGGAACTGGAATACTGGAAGGGGCCGGGGTGGGCGAAATATTGATGGAATATCGACCTGCTGTTTGCCGTAGCAGCGGCTGGAAACGGCGCCGCGGCTTGCTTGCATTGTCAGAGCGCCAGCAGCAACTGCCGAGCGAGAGAGAGGCTGCCAACAAGCAGCGCGTCCCATCTGACCAAGAAACCGTCTCGTCGCGGCTCGCGTACGTGAACCGTGTAGGCAAGCTCCAGTTTCACGGCCCTACCTAACGGCAAATCCGTCGGCTTATTCAGTCACCTACCTGCTCACCTGACCACTTCCTCTCCTGCTCAGCTCGATCCGCCCTAATTAGTTCGTTCATCTCGCAGCGAGCGCGGCGTCACCGTCAAAACGCCGGGGCAATTCCGAGTCCACTGCTCGCACATCTACAGTATATTCTATCCAACAATAATGGCCGCCCGGTTGACGGCCGGTTAGCGGTCGCACATCCTCGGCCGGTGCCATCCGCCGGCCGGTTCTACACCTACCGCCGCGCGCCTAGCTGCACGTCCGCATCGGCCACCATACATCCTCTCGTACCCCATCATCGGCGACCTAGCTTCACCCTATATATACTTGGTGACCCTGTGCCACACCTTGCTGCACTGCATCCTCATTCCTCTCCGAGACTCCGACCACACGCGCTCATCATCAGCTGATCGATCGAGCAAGACTTATCATTCTTAAGCATTGGCATTCGTCTTACCATTCTCCAGAGTCCAGATGAAGATCACCATCCTGTCCTCCAAGGCCGTCAGGCCCGCCGCCGCCGCCTCCCCGGAGGTCGTGCCGCTCTCGGTGTTCGACAAGGCCAACTTGACACGTAGTCTTCGTCGTCTACGCCTTCCGCCCGCCGACGCCGCCCAATGCCGCACTCGAGGCCGGCCTGGCCCGGGCGCTGGCGGCTACCGGGAGTGGGCGGGGCGGCTCGGCGCGGACCCGCACACCGGCGCTCGCGCCATCCTCCTCACCGACGAGGGCGCGCAGCTCGTCGAGGCCGCCGCCGACGTCCCGCTCGACGCCGCCCTGCCGCTACGCCCGACCCCCGAGATGACGCGGCTGCACCCGCCGGCGCCGGGCAAGGGCGGCGGCGCGGAGGAGGAGCCGCTCATGCTCATCCAGCTCACGCGCTACGCGTGCGGGGGCCTCGCCGTGGGCGTCACCGCGCACCACCTCGTCTCCGACGGCCGCACCACCGGCAACTTCCTCGTCGCGTGGAGCCAGGCCACGCGCTGCGCCGCCCTCGACCCCGCCCCCGTCCACGACCGCGCCGCCTTCTTCCAGCCCCGCGACCCTCCGCGGGTCGAGTTCGAGCACAGCGGCGTCGAGTTCAAGAAGCCGAAGCCGGCCGCCGGCGACGCCCACGACGATGCCGACAAGGTGGAGGTCCACAGGGCCCACTTCAGCCAGGAGTTCATCTACCGGCTCAAGGTCCTGGCGTCCTCCCCGCCGGGGTCGGGCCGGCCCTGCAGCACGCTGCGGTGCGTGGTGGCGCACCTGTGGCGGTGCATCACGGCGGCGCGGGGCCTCGACGGCTCCACCACCACCAGCGTGCACATCGCCGTGGACGGGCGCGCGCGGATGAGCCTGCCGGTGCCGGAGGGCTACACGGGCAACATGGTGCTGTGGCGCGGCCGGCCGCGGCGGCGCGGGACCTTGTGGCGCGGCCGCTGCGGCGCGGGACCTTGTGGCGCGGCCGCTGCGGCACGCGGTGGATCTCATCGACGGGGCGCTGGCGTGGGTGGGCGGCGCCAGCTACTTCGCGTCCTTCGTCGACTTCGCGGCGGCATCGGGGCCGTCGAGGCGGAGGGGCTGGTGCCGGCGGCCGACGCGGCGGAGATGGTGCTGAGCCCCGACATCGAGGTCGACAGCTGGCTGCGGATCCCGTTCTACGACTGTTGATAGCCAAATTTGGCACCTGCTGAGACCGTCCGGTCAGACCGATCTGGTCTGTACAGTCCGAGTAGAATTAGGTTTTTTTGTAAAGAGTCTTCATGTAATCCTACTCGTGAAGGAGTACGTCTTCCCCGGCCTATAAATATAAAGGCTAAGGCCGATTGAGAATTGACCAATCGAATCAATACAAAAATCGCATTACTTTTTATCTCTCAAACCCTAGGCTTTTCCAACCCTAAATTGCTTTCTTCCTTCGTCTCGACGGCGTTTGAAGACGTTTTGAGTGGCCCTGCCGACCTTAGAGCAACCCTACATTCACGAGCTCCGACGGGGTCCCTCCCGATCTCGCTGTTCTAGGTTTCCGGCGACGCCCTGCTTGCACCGGTCAGACCGGTCGGCGGCACCGGTCAGATCGGCCTGCCCAAGGTTTCGCGGGTGTTGATCGCTTTGACGATCGTCCGCGCGTTCTAGTACATTCGAGTGTGTTGGCGTGATTTTGCGTCAACATACTTTTTGACGACTCTGCTGGGGAATAGATTAATCTGATTTTTAAAACCGATCTAATCTAACTTCTCCGGAAAGATGGGTACTCATGGTAAAATTCACAACGACAACATCATCAAGGCGACCATGGAGGAACTCACTAAAGACGAGCGCAGGGCCTACCTCATCGCTGAAGAGCACCTTAAAGAGCAGTTCCTTCAAGGATTCAAGAAGGAGCGAGGAGGCCTATTCAAGAGGGTTGGGGAGTTCGTGATGCCATCATTCAAGCTAAACCAAGACAAGGTCGAAGTACTTCCTAATGATCCTTCTGAATTAGTCAAGCAATTCTCTTTTATGGTAGATTCGAAAATATCCGCCGCGCAAGTAGCTGTAGGAGAGAGTTTTGCTGGGCTCAATCATCAGATTGAGGCATTTAAAAAGGGCAAAAGTGTCGAGGCTGGCACTTATATTCCAGAAACAAATTCGGCTGGCACATCTGCTACCCAGGATCAATTCTTTGGGCTGCCGCCGAACTTGTTCCCAGGGCAAACACCGTTGCCATCTACTGTCCATGCGCCACCGGTCCCACCGGTCTCCTCGACCGGTCAGACCGGTTACACGATCGGTCAGACCGGTCCAACGGGGCAGTGTCCAGTGCCCTCTGCACCGCACGCTTCTATTCCCGGTTCGGCCGTCCCTAACCGAACCAATGAAATAGTGATGCATGCCAGGCCTCAACTACATCACAGCAGGGATCTGGACCTCACCGAGGGCCGATTCCTAACACAAACATTACTTGCACCGGTCCTACCACGCAACGTGTTTCGTCCTCTTCACATGCATCGGCCAGCGGTACTTATCAGGCCGATTTCAACAGGTTTAAAGAGGATTTGTCCGGTGTGCTTAAATCTAAACTTGGGATTGATATGGGTGGGTCGCATTTATATCAAAAGCCGTATCCTCCAGAGTTTGATTTTGTTTCATATCCTGCTGGTTGGCACGTTCCCGAGTTTGTGAAATTTAATGGTGAAGATTCTTGTACGACTTGGGAGCATGTTAGCCAATATGTCTTGCAATTGGGAGAAGCGGGTCTTAACGATGCTTTGCGCGTTCGCTTATTTTCTTTATCTTTGACCCGAACCGCTTTCTCTTGGTTTTCCTCGCTTGCGCCGGGATCGATTTTAAATTGGAATCAATTAGAGCGCAAATTTCATGATCATTTCTTTAGTGGGGAAGCCGAAGTTAGATTAATAGACTTAACATCGGTTAGATAAAACCGAGATGAATCGGTTTTGGATTATTTCCAGAGGTTTAAAGCTTTGAAAAACCGTTGTTTCAATTCGTCTCTTTCGGAAAAAGATTTGGCGTATTTGGCATTTAATGGCTTGCGTTCTTATTTGAAAGAGAAACTTGAAGGTTTTGATTTCATTACGGTTAATCATTTGCAAATGCGAGCTGTTGGTGTAAAATTTAAGTAAAAAAATTCTAAAGATTCCTTTAAGCCTCATCGGTCCAACACGTATGTTGTTGAGAATGATTCCGACTGTTCGGACGATGAGGAAAATGGAGTGTACGCCGCTGAATTTGTTTGGCCGTCGAAGGACAAACCATCTATGTGTCCTTCGCTTAAGCCAGTTCAAAAGAATCGGCAAAATGAGATGAAATTTACTTTTGATGTTTCCAAGTGCGATAGGATTTTTGATGAATTACTTAAATATGGAAACATTCGTTTGTCTCATGCTATACCGTCGCTGCAAGAACTAAAAAGGCATGCATATTGTAAGTGGCATAATTCTTTCTCACATGCTACAAATGATTGTAATGTTTTCCGTCGACAGATCCAATCGGCTGTAGATGAAAGACGATTGGTGCTTTCTGAGATGCAAGTAGACAAGACTCCCTTCCCTGTCCATACTTTGGAACTGAATAATCTAAAGGTTCTCCTTTGGCCGGAGCAAGCCGAAGGGGCTCAAGGGAAGAATGTGGTGATTGGAGATCCGAGGCCGATGAATGCAAATAATAAGATTCTGGCCTGAGAAGTCATTGCTGAAAAGACTCCTGATGGGAAGCAGACTTTGAGGATTTTTGTTAATGCTCCTAAGCCTTGGGGCAAGCAAGTTCCTCCAGTCAGCCTGCTGTCCAGGCGCAACCGGTCAGACCGGTTGCATCAGACCGGGTACAACGACCGGTCAGACCGGCCCAGGGAGCAGCCCCGAACTTTCAAGCCGAAACGTCAGGAAGAGGGTACTTGGAAAACAAATGTGCCAAAACTGCAGGGTAGGCGTACAAATTAGGGACCTACCTTTGGGCAGTTGTTGAACAAGTACACTAAGGCCGTTCAACAAGATCAACCATTAAAAAAGAGACCTCATTCACCACCGCATCGGGGCAATGCTTCGCCTCCAAGGAGGGAATTCATCAGGCGCAGGAGTGATTATCCTCAGTTTCCTCCACAGAAGGTGTATGCTACTAAGCCTTGGTCCCCACCAACGTCAAATGCAGTTAATCCGGTGTCGGAACATGAGGGGATTTGGCTCCAGTGCATTCCAATGCCATGTTCACCACCATATCAGAGGGAGGAAAGATCAAGGATGCCAGTACACGACCGATTGGGAGCACACCAATCTGGTCCAGCTCAGCAGGCGCCACCGGTCAGACCGGTCCCCTATGACCGGTCAAACCGGTCTCAGCAGAGACCGGCACGATTTGTTCCTCCGCAGGTTGAATACCGCGTGAAGGAAAAGAAGTTAGAAGTGCAATCAGAAGCTACTCCAGAGAAGGCTAAAGCCGATACTGTTGTTCAGATCAGCGAGATTAAAGTGGTTGTGCAAGATAAGGGTAAGGAGCCGATGGTGATTGATAAATCGGCTACTTCTTCTGCTCCTCCTGTCCAGAAACCTTTTACTGCTAACAATCATGAGGCTGGTGGCAGCAAGGTGGCGGACAAATACCATCAACCCCGTTGGTGTCCCGAGGGATTGACGCATACCCGGAAGAGGAAGCTCCAACGTCTTCGCAATAAGGAAAAGAGGGAGCAGGAGGCAGAGAAGGCGAGGGATGAGTACTTCAACAAGTACAGGCCCATGATCCCTCAAGGCAAAGTATGGCAGGTCAAGATGATTGACCAGCCATCAGAAGAACCGGTCAAACCGACTATGGCGACCGGTCAGACCGGTTCTCTCGACCGGTCAGACCGCCCCGAGCCACCGGTCAGACCGGTTGAACCCAGTGCAGAGAGTACAGCCGAATCAGCAGTGACTGCTTCGGTTTCTCGAGTTGATGAAGTGGAACCAGCTCCTCCAGTAGCAGAAGAAGAAGAACTGGTGGATTATGAGGTGTCCCCGGAGCGCAACAATTTGGAGATCAACGTTATGCATATGTTTTCGGATTATCTCATAATTCCTGAAGAGGAGGTGGTTCATCTTCAATTTGGGCCTCGTGATGCTGTGTTCCAGAAGCCCAAGGAATCGGATAACCACTTGAAAGCTCTTTACATGAGGGGACATCTTAATGGAAAGCCAATTTCTCGCATGTTAGTGGATGGTGGGGCTATTATAAATCTTATGCCCTACTCATTGTATAAGAAGCTTGGCGGGAAGGACGAGGAGCTGATCAAGACCAACATGACGGTTAGCAGTGTAGGTGGAGGTGATCCCATTGGTGCCAAGGGGGTTGCATCCATGGGGTTGACCGTTGGAAGCAAGACGCTTGCCACAGCCTTCTTCGTCTCAGAAGTGCAAGGTAACTTTAGTTTAATACTTGGGCGTGATTGGATTCATGACAATCAATGTGTTCCGCCTACCTTGCATCAATTTCTTATTCAGTGGATCGGTGATGAGGTTGAGATAGTGCCTGGTGACACTTCTTCCTTCATAGCTACCGCCGATTCCAGTTCCATTGGTGCCAATGACAACGTCAAGTGCTTATCGGGCTTGGATCTGTCCGATTATGAGCTTATCAGTTGCACCAAGGAGGGTTTCGTTCCTACAACTCTAAAGCCGATGGAAAATCGGCTAAATCACTTAATGCTATAAAGATGAGTCCAGCAGGCGACTCAGGCGCAACCGGTCAGACCGGGTCCCACGACCAGTCAGACCGGTCCTCTTCGGATCGGCCATCAGAGCCGACCGGTCGGACCGGTGGGTCAGACCGGTCAGACCGGTCCAACGCAGAGTGGCTCCAGCAATGCATTGAGCACTATCGGGCGTGTACGAACGATATGTGTGAAACTATTAAAGAATCAGAAGACATGGACAAGCTGGCCCAAGGTTTTCGTCGGCTGATCCTTTAGAAAAGGTAGATCTTGGTGATGGTACTTTTCCTAGGCCGACTTTTGTTGAACATCGCTTACCAATCAAAGCCGGTTTTAAACCTTATAAACAACCGGCTAGACGTTTCAATCCTAGTATTTATGACCGAATTAAAGAGGAGGTTAATCGATTATTAGATGCTGGTTTTATTCGGTCTTGTCGTTATACGGATTGGATCTCTAATATTGTGCCCGTTGAAAAGAAAGATTCGGGCAAGATTCGTGTTTGCATTGATTTTAGAGATCTCAATAAAGCTACTCCCAAGGATGAATATCCTATGCCTATAGCCGATATGCTAATTAATGAAGCGTCGGGACATCGTATTATTAGCTTTCTTGATGGTAACGCGGGTTATAATCAAATATTCATGGCCGAGGAAGATACGTCTAAAACGGCCTTTGTGTGTCCTGGATTTGTTAGTTTGTTTGAGTGGGTGGTTATGACTTTTGGCTTAAAGAATGCTGTAGCGAAAATGGCCTCTCATGCCATATTTCAATATAATGTTTTGGCGATTGATGACACACACAATACTTGGACTAATATGATTGTCAAGATGACCATTCTCAGGTTTTTAGGTTCAAGTGATGACAAAGAGAAGATATGCGTAGTTAGGCCCGAAGGGCCGCCCCTACGGGGGTTCCGCTTCGGTCCAAAGGATTCGAAGATTGAAGAGACCGTGAAGAAACCAAGTCAAAACAATCAAGACAGAGATATTTTAGTATCACCGGTTGAATCGACGCTAAGAAAATTACATACGTCGGTGCATTGACTTGGAGCACGTCTGGGAGTTTTGGTAACACCGGTTGAACCGACGCCAGGAAAGTTGAATACGTCGGTGCAATGAACTTAGCAGCTGAGGCAAAATCTATACACCGGATGAACCGACGCTAGATATTGGTGAACGTCGGTGCAGTTGTCCAGAGAGTTAGTTTTTCAGCAACTACACTCACCGGTTAAACCGACGTTGCATCGGTTGATTACGTCGGTCGATTGAGGTAGCCATTGAAGTATAACGACTAGTTGGAAAATGCACTCACCGGTTAAACCGGTGATGACAAAAACAGGAGCATCGGTTTAACCGGTGATAGCGCTTTTTGTCAGCCTTTTTCTAACAGCTAGTTTGGGGTGTGTGGGCTATATATATGCCACCCCACGGCTCATTTGAGAGTGCTGGAGACCAAGGAAGTATACAAGAGCCAAAGATCATCTCCAACCACCTTAGAGCTTCATTTTACATCATATAGGCTTAAGCACACTTGTGAGAGTGCTTAGTACTTGTAATAGGGATTAGTTCTTGCGAGAGCTCCCTTGAGAGAAGTCTTGCTGCGGCAAGCAATCCTTGTGATCCGTCGTGTGACCCTCCGACTTGGTGTGGTGTGGCAACGACACTTTATGTGGGGGAAGAGGAGACCCCCTCCTTGGTGGAGAAGCTCCGTAGTGGATTTCGGCTGGGTGACCAAGAGAGACGGTGGTGGTGCACGAGACTCGGTGTCTTGTGGGCAATTGCCTTTGCTTGCTGGCATCGCCTTGGTGGCGTAGTGCAAGATGGTGATCGGAAGAGCCTCGGTGTCCCGTGGACGTAGGCGTTTGTGCCGAACCACGTTACATGACTGTGTCTACTCGGGAGTTTGCATCCCTCTTGCACTTACCTCTTTACTTACAATATTACGTTTCCGCTTTTACTTTATCTTACATACCTTTACTTTCCTAGTTAGTTTGATTAGGATTGGCTATAGGTTGCAAGTCTTTTTGGGTAAGTAGAGAGTAGCATAGATAAACCTTAGTCATAACTAGCATGTGTAGGACGTGTTAGGTTTATCTTATGCAAGTATTTTGAGCCCTAGGTTAGAAAGCGATTAGCGACCCTATTCACCCCCTCCCCCTCTAGGGTCGGACACCCCGGTGATCCTTACAAACGCCGGTGCAACTTATCAGAGGACTATGAATTTAATCTTCCATGATTTGCTTGGTGTCATCTTGGAAGTGTGCATTGATGATATTGTTATTAAATCGGCCAGTTTGGATTCTCATTTAGCCGATTTAAGACTTGCTCTTGAAAGGATGCGTCGGTATGGTTTGAAGATGAATCCACTCAAATGTGCTTTTGGAGTATCGGCGGGAAAATTCATTCATAAAAAGGGTATAGAGATTGATCCTAATAGAATTGAAGCTATAAGGAAAGTTGAGGCTCCTACTTGCAAGAAAGATTTGCAAAAGTTTCTGGGCAAGCGGCCGAAGATAAAGTTATTGGAGTTGTTTTGACTCAAGAGACTGAAGGAAAGGAGTATGTTGTTATTTATATAGGCCGACGACTTATTGATGCGGAAACAAGGTATACCTTTATTGAAAAGTTGTGCTTGTCTTTATATCATGCTTGTACTAAATTGCGACACTATCTATTATCTAGTACATGCATAGTAGTATGTCAAACTCATGTGATAAAACATATGTTGCAAAAGCCGATTTTGAGTGGTAGAATCGGCAAGTGGGCATATGCTTTAATAGAATATGATTTGGCTTGTGAACCTTTGAAATCTATGAAAAGCCAAATTGTAGCGGATTTCATTATTGAGCATCGGATTAATGATGAGCATGATTTAGAAATCGGCCATATTTTTTGCACACCATGGAAGGTTTATTTTGATGAATCGGTTTGTGATGATGGGAGAGGGATTGGTGTTGTCTTTATATCTCCAAGTGGTGCTATTTTTGAGTTCTCAAACCGATTAAAAGAATATTACACAAATAACCAAGTTGAGTATGAAGCATTATTATTCGACTTGTAAATTTTACAACCCATGGGCGTAAAGCATGCTGAAGTTTTTGGTGATTCACTTCTCGTTGTGCAGCAAGTATCCAAGGTATGTCAATGTTATAATGGTTCATTGAATGCATATCTTGATAAGTGCCTCGAAATTATTTCTTCTTTTGATGAATTCGTTATAAGACATTTGCCAATAGAAGAAAATGGACGGGCTAATGCTCTGGCTCAGCAAGCATCTAGTTATAATGTTAGAAAAGGAAAATTTAACATTAGAAAATCAATGCAGATGATAGCCGAGTTGCAGTTTCTGGACAAACCGGTCAAACCGGTTGACGCGAACGGTTTAACCGCCCAGACCGGTCTAACCGACCAGACAGCAGAAAACACTGATTCGGCCATGAAAAAAGCCGAAAATCAAGATTGGAGGGTTCCTATAATCTCCTATCTTAAAGATACTGGTCGTGGTGCAGAGAGAAATATTCGGCGTGCAGCGTTCAAGTATATTTTAATTGATGATGAGCTTTATCGTCGAACCGCCGAAGATTTGCTTCTCAAGTGTTTGGACTCGGATCAGGCCAAGGTTGTTATGGGAGAAGTTCAAGAAGACATCTGTGGTACTCATCAATCGGCTCCTAAAATGAAGTGGTTGCTTAGGAGAGCCAGTTTCTATTGGCCTTCCATGATTTCGGATTGTTTCAAGTATTATAAGGGATGTGAAGAATGTCAACGGTTTAGAGATTTGTAATTGGTACCTGCTGCATCGTTGCATCCTATCATTAAACCATGGCCATTCCGAGGATGGGGGTTGGATTTTATTGGACAAATTAATCCTCCATCTTCAAAGGGGGCATCGTTTCGTGTTGGTTGCTACGGACTATTTTACTAAGTGGACCGAAGAGATCCCTTTGAAGAATATGACATATAGAGAGGTGATTGAGTTTATAACTAAGCATATTATTCATAGATTCGGTATTCCTCAAACTTTGACTACGGATCAAAGCTCTTCATTTACATCAAAGGAAATACACGCATTTATCGAATCTTACAAGATCAAGTTGCTCAATTCATCTCCATATTATGCTCAGGCCAATGGATAGGCCGAGTCAAGTAACAAGATTTTGATCAAGCTTATTAAGAAGAAAATAGAAGAAAATCCTAAGAGGTGGCATGAAGTGTTATTCGAAGCATTGTGGGCTCATCGTATATCTCGTCATGGTGCTACCAAGGTTACTCCTTTTGAGCTTGTGTATAGTCAAGAGGTCGTTTTATCCATTGAGGTAAATCTGAACGCTTATAGATTGGCTAAGCAAAATGATCTTTCTGCTGTTGATTATTATAATTCAATGATTGACAATATTGATGAGATGACCGACAAGCATATGAAGGATTTAAAGAAGATTGAAAAGGACAAGCTTCGGGTTGCTAGAGCTTACAACAAGAAGGTAAAAGATAAATTTTTTCAAGTTGGGGATTTAGTTTGGAAGACAATATTACCTCTTGGGATGAAAAGCAATAAGTTTGGTAAGTAGTCGCCAAGTTGGGAGGGTCCATATAGAGTTGTTAAAGTTATCTTCGGGAATTCCTACATGATGGAGACGCTGCAAGGAGATCGACTACTTAGAGCTATCAATGGGAAGTACTTGAAGAAATTCTATCCAAGCGTTTGGCAAGATGTATGAAGAAAGATGGCCGGTTTATGAGAATCGTCCTTAGCAGTATTTTTTAGGCCCTAGTATTGTATAGAGTACTTCTGTTTTGCTTTTTAGCTTGTAAACTCACTAAAAAGCAGGGGGGTATATGTTGACAGCCAAATTTGGCACCTGCCGAGGCTGACCGGTCGGGTCGACCGGTTAGACCGGTCTGGTCTGTACAGTCCGAGTAGAATTAGGTTTTTTTTGTAAAGAGTCCTCATGTAATCCTACTCGTGAAGGGGCACGTCTTCCCCGGCCTATAAATATAAAGGCTAAGGCCGATTGAGGATTGACCAATCGAATCAATACAAAAATCGCATTACTTTTTATCTCTCAACCCCTAGCCTTTTTCAACACTAGATTGCTTTCTTCCTTCGTCTCGACGGCGTTTGAAGACGTTCTGAGTGGCCTGCCGACCTCAGAGCAACCCTACGTTCACGAGCTCCGACGGGTCCCTCCCGAGCTCACTGTTCTAGGTTTCCGGCGACGCCCTACTTGCACCGGTCAGACCGGTCGGCGGCACCAGTCAGACCGGCCTGCCCAAGGTTTCGCGGGTGTTGATCGTTTTGACGATCGTCAGCGCGTTCTAGCACATTCGAGTGTGTTGGCGCGATTTTACGTCAACTACAACCTCGACTTCCGCGGCGGCCGGCCGTGCTTCTTCATGCCCAGCTACCTGCCGGTGGAGGGCCTCCTCATCCTCGTGCCGTCCGGCCACGGGGACGGGAGCGTCGACGCCTACGTCCCGCTCTTCCGCCGCGACATGGACGCCTTCAAGACCTGCTGCTACTCCCTCGACGACTAGCTCTGATCCGTCTGCACTCTGCACTGCATGCAACGGAAAGGGCCATGCATGCATGCACGTACTCTGGTTCCAAATAGAAAGAGATTGCTTCGGCAAATAAATGAACCTGTTTAGTTCAGATCTTATGTCGTCTTTGCTAAGCAGCTGCCGGTTTAATTTGGATAGAGAGTTTTGTTTTTAAGCAACTGCTATTTCAAATAAATAAACTAATTATTGTGAGAACATTTATGATGAGGTATTGTGTTCTCAATCTACATAATCATTTATACACTAATTATCGAAATTTGAAAAAAGTTTGACCGACGCAATGCTAATATGCCTTACATTTGAAGTGCGAGAAACTGTGAAGAACATACAGCAAGAGAGAATAGGATGTAACAAGGAAAGTTTACCACGATGGCATTGACAGTGACAGCTATGAAAAATTCCTGCCAGTGCCATGCGTGAGGGGAACAAATAAATAAACTAGGGAGAGGAGTGAAAGGTTAGAGAGAATGTATATCGAACAATATTGCGAAATGCAGGGAGTAGGTAACATTCCATGGTATATTCTCGCTGCGTGATGTTTCACCAACTGCTAGAGTACTGCTACTAGCCTACTACTTGTTAGGAGCAATAAACACTAGCGCATTCGATAGCTTAGCATGATGGCATAATGACAGCTAGGAAAAGAACACAAATAAATAAGGCATGTCTCAGACTACGTTTCATCCCGTTTCATCGGACTAGGTAGTCGAGCCCGAGCCGTGTCGTGGAAACGATCATTTTCTCTCTCCTCTTTATTAGACTGCCATGGCAGTAAAAATGGTGATGTGTCAAGAGTTTTAATGTCCATGAAACTCCCATGAAACTGCATTGAGACTGACCTAAAAGTTTACCACGATGGCAATCACAGCTTGGAAAAATCCTATCATTGCGTGCCACGCATGAAGGGAACAACTAGGGAGGGAGTGAAAGGTCAAAGCGAATGGTTGCTACATCTTAAGGTTTTTATTTGTTCACTATAGTATTATTAAGCTCTCTTGATATTTATATATCGGACAATTATTGTTAAATGGAGGGAGTTGGTAACTCTTGTAGGACGTGCCTTTTTGCGAAAGAAAGGAAGTAAATAATAAAATCTGATACTGAACATAACTAGACTTTGTAGGCCATTTGCAAATTTTAAGCTGTAGTTTACTAAAAACAATTTTGGTAAAACAAAGATCATGCTTGTACCGTTTCAATGATGATGTGTTTCCATATAAAGTTCACCAATTTTGATGATATATGCGTGTAGAATGTAGATATATACATTCGCTTAGTTATCACTCACCAATTGATTTCTTTTTTCAAATTGGCAATGCCAATTGATTTAGTTGTTAATCTGACATTAAATTTTGTTTTCTTATCTTTTTTCTTTATATACGCTGAATCATGTAGTGGAAAAGTTTCTTACCGCATTTTATTTTGATATAACAGTAAATATGTAAGTTGTTTGATGGTTAACAAGAAGCTTGATGTGTGTGCGGGTGTCCAACCTGAGCCTGAGGGTGTTCATGTTCCGCAGCTTCATGGTGCAAGGGGGCTGGTAGAGCATTGCGATTGCATCCATGGCTCATTTCTACAGCAGCTCGGTTGACGTTTGCTACTCAAATAAAGCATGACAATTTAGGTCTTGTTTGGATAGGGCTAAAGTTGTTTTTTTTAATCGTGGATGGGCTAAAGTCGAGTGCTGAACTTTAGCATTTATATTCTTTCTTAAATTTTTAAGTCTCGGCTAAAGTTCAGTCCACCTCATTAGCACTCCTGTTTAGATGAGCTAGAGCTAAACTTTAGCACTTTGAACATTAGCACTTACATCCAAACACCTTTCTAACTAGTGAATCCGAGTTACCTCGTCCATGCAGCTCACATGGTATCGTATTCATGCTACTGAGAAGCATTGCCAACTTAACCCCACCTCCAGATCTTCAATCCACAGATGCCCCTGCATTCTTTGTTGATGCGTGGAAAGCATCTATATTAAAGATGCAAATCAGCTTGTAAGAAGCACATGGCCTTTTTCCTGGATGCTACCAATTAATGGCAGGCACTTCTCTAAGCTTTGGATTTTGTGGGTCCGTAAAATAATTGAGAGTTCGTTTTGATTCGCTTTCAGGAAATGATCTCGCAACGGTCCAAAATATCCAAATCTGGTAGAGAAGTGCTGCCTTTGAAAGAATCCATGAAAAGGTAATCTGCTTCTTCTAAGCTGGTTTGCATCTTTATTTGACGCATTCCATGCATGCATCAACGATGAACTGAGGGGTGGTATCTACCTGGAGGAGGGTTCAGCTGGCGACGATGAATTAGCAATCATGAATTAGCAAAATCTTTCATTAGTCAGCGTAGCCCCTACATTTGTCTCTGCGGCTTTTATTTATGATATTGGGAGTCATGTTTAGTGTAATAAAATTCAGCCTGTTCGGCTGGGTGGGAAATCCGCCAGCGCTGGCTGGATCTACAATGCAACGTGAGAGAGTGTGGCTGGAGCTATAGTGAAACGGCTGGAGCTACAGTGATTTCCCCCTCACAAAATCCTGTAGAATAAGCCAGCCGCAACTGGTCCCAGCGAACCGAACATGGCCATTATCTCACAAGCGGCAATGTAATCTAATGACTTGAGACGATGCTCACCACCCTCCCTGAACTTATAGGGCCCATTGATATGATTCTAACCATGTGCTAAGTTTGGCAGTATACTCCATTTCACTCAAGTGGCTAATAAAACCAGTAAAACTGCTCCTCTGTTTACAATAGTATATGTGCAATAGACATATGTTTAATTAGACTAGTCAGCGTCCTGGCTGTCCTCGCGGGGGAGTTTACCCCATCGCCACGTCGAGCCCCTACCGAGGCTTCTACTGCACTGGGAGGAACTTCACCGAGGGCAGCCCGTACAGTAGCAGCGTGGATGCTGTTACTGCACTTCTACCCAGGAGGGCGGCGTCCTCCCTTCCGCTGTTCAGCAGCCTGAACAACAGCCATGGCGTGGACGCGAACGGCTAAGTGTGTGAATTTGTCTAATTCCATAATATTCCAAAATGTTAGGGATAGATACACATCAATATATAATAGAAAAAGTTGGGTTTTTTGAATTTCTTAGAATAGAAAAATATATAGTCAAGAAACAAGATCTACAATATATCCAAATTCTCTATTTATGAACAATGTTTTTTTCTTTTTTGAATCTCCTTATTTTTATTCATATTGAATTGTGACAAAGTATTCTAATCCAATAAAGATTTTTATGGGTGAATATTTACTCTTTTCTGTCTTATTTGTTAATTTATAACCTTACCAAATAAAGCAAGCTTTTGGTTTGTTCCGCTAGCAGCCATGGTGGGGACGCGAACACGACTGTGTACGCGGTGGCACAGTGCCAGCATGACTCACAGAGGTCTCCTTGTGAGACCTGCGTCACAATGGCGATGAAGGACGCATGCTTGGTCTGCGGTTTCAACCAGTGGCGGAGCTTAGTGGAGATCAAAAGGGGCATGGCCCCCCATGGTTCAACGTAATCTCCACTACATGAATAGTAATTTGCTACTGTTAATAAATATTTAGTGCTAAATTACATAGGTTGGCCCCCCTCGCCTATGGCCCCCCTCGTTTAGTGTTTAAGCTCTACCAGTGGTTTCAGTGATGGCGCCTTCGTCTTCCATGATGCTTGCAAAGTGGGCTACAGTAAGGACAAGTGAGACATGAAGATTTTGCTTGAGAACCCCACGACCCACAGCATAGTGAGCAGGTCTGACAAGACGGATGTTACAGTCCTGGGCCAGGCCTTTGAAGAAGCTGTTGGCGAGTTTGGGAGGGCCATGGCACAAAGGGCGGTGATATCACCGCGATTCTTTGCCACGGGGCAGAAGCAGGTGAATACTTCTAACTAATCTCCCTTCTTCCTCCAGCCCAACTTTCCTTTTTTCTCTTCCTCTCTCCTTCCTCTAATTTCCATGCAGTTCTTGGGGTAGGGGGGCTTGTGCCCCCAACTCCCACACTGGCGCAATGCTCCCTAGACCTGAAAGCAGAAGACTGTGATATATGCCTATCATGGCTGCTTGCCATGCTCTCTATTTCTGGCGCAATGCTCCCTAGACCTGAAAGCGGAAGACTGTGATATATGCCTATCATGGCTGCTTGCCATGCTCTCTATTTCTGATGAGCAGTCTGCGGAGAGGGCCACCACACTTTGGTGCTCATACAGATATGGATTGCACCATTTTTTCGATGGCAGCCCCACATTTAGCCTTCCAGCAAACGCCTTTGATGGCGGTGAATAAAAAATTGAAATCTTCAATTTGTTAGTTATGCGTTTATTTTATTGACTGTGTGTTTTCAGGAGATGCGAGCCCAAAACATCGCAAGAAACACAGAGTAGTCCTCTGGGTGTTAGATGGAAAGTTTAGTCATTAAAACTAACTAACAGCTCTGATGAACAGACAGAGGTTACGTTGAAGGAGTGGACAGACGAAGAAAAAGCTCGTAGGTCAGTTCAACACAAGTCAGTTAGTTTTGAATTTTTTTTATTTACAAAAGTAACTTAGATATATTTAGAGAAATACATCTAAATTTTGAAGGTAATATATATTATGCAGATTTGTTTGTCGATAGTGTATACAGTAGTTGTGGCATTGAGTTATAGATGATATATTATATAAAATAATGGGTAGGGCGAAGCTAAATGCACCATAAATGGGTGCATATGCACCCCCTCAAAACAATTTTTTAATTATACTTTTCTAACCCCAGCCCCATATGCACCCCCTTCTCTCCCTATACTCTCCACCCCCATTGATCCAGCTAGCAGATAAAGCAAAGAATGAGAGGTGAAACGATCTTTTAGGCTATCCGCACTAGCATTCTATATTTTTATCCTCTAAAAAAATATTTTGTCCTGGTCATCAAGATTCTCTACCCATACACAGTTCTTCCGCACCCATCCATACTCTATATCTCCCTCTATACCAACTACCACAAGTGGAACCCACCCATCAGATTCTTTCTTCTTTTTCCCGTTCCTCTCTCCACTCCCATTCCCCATTGGCCACACCACTGACGTGCCCTACTCGCTCCCTCCGCCCCACTGCCGGCGAGCCCTCAGTACACACTCCTCCTCCCTGCCGCGCTGCGCTCCTCCCTCCCCCCTCCCTCAGTGCGCACCCCTCCTCCATCCCCCTTGCAGCTTCTTCTTCCTTCCACGCCGACTCCGCGGTAGCGGCGGACGCGGAGGAGAAGCTGTGTCGCGGGCCTCGCACCACGTCCACGGCCGGCCCTCTTCGGAGGGGATCCGCTCAGCGGAGCGGGCGCGCTGGTGGTCGGCGAGCATGGGGCCTGAACCACGTTGCGGAGGCGAAGGCGGAGAGGAGGCGGCACCAGAGATAAGGTCGTCGACGACGCCATGCAGCTTGGGCTCGCCGGACGTGGCCCCTCCCCGGTGCGGATCTGCTCCTCTCTCGAGCGGATTAGCCGCGCGGACGCGCGCAGCGGGGCGGAGGTTCGGGCGCGCGGCAGTTGCGAGTGGGCCCTGAGGCGAGGTAGCGGACGCGCTCCAATCCGCTAGATTTGGCGGAACCTCTTGTTTAGCGGACAGCAAGCATGACCGAGCAAGTTGTTGACTTGATGTTGCCAATTATTAGGTGTCCGCACATAATGTATCTGACGTGAGAAAACATACATAACAGCACGTGTTGCACCGCCGTGAAAGATTGTTGATCTACCACTCCCTCTTTTACCGGTATGCTTCACCAGGTTAGCACCATGTGCTGCCAGATACACGGCACAACCCATATATTATAGATGCAGCATCCGAAAGGTGAAGCATTCTAGCGTTTCAACAAACACTCAACGGGCATGTCGCTGCCAATAATGACAAACCAAACAGACGAACCTGTTAGGAGGAGAAGAAGCGGTCAGCACCATGATCCGTGCAGGGGACTGGAATTCGTAGGTGGCAGGCTGGCAGCCGGCCGCGGTGGAGGCAACGTTGATTGCGCCGGTGGTAAGGGCGGTAGGAGGGAAGGAAGCCTAGCATAGCACAGGGATGCCCCTCCTGGATGTTGATCCGATGACACAGATTGAAGTTTTCATAGTTTGCACGGAGAGGTTTATTTGCACCTAATATGTTTCTAATAGATGTGATGCTTAAATTAAAAAACTAGTTTTAGTTTACTCCTTCTATTCCGCCCAAAAAAATCATTCTAGTATTTAAAAGTTATTATCCTAAAAAATAAATCATCTTACCCTATTTACAATTAGTACCAAATATGGGTAATAGGGACAAACATGATTATTTTACCTTCTTATTATTTTGTCATAAAATTTCTAAAATAACTTGTACTACGTATTTTGTGAGTGACGGGGAAGCATGGCTCTTGTTTTTCTTACCCGGCCGGCGGTCACTACAGCTGCTGTCTCGCTGGATTAGCAACGATTGCATCCGCAGCGCCCCGGTGTCCTGTTTGAACGCGCACGCCATTTCAAATTTGAAGGTGCCGCGCGCCGCATCCCCATCGAACGTTGGTGCGAGCGCGCGGTTGCTGCCGCAACCACCTCCACCGCCACCTCTATTTCAGCGTGCGGCTTCCTTCCCCCGCCATGCATCTCATCGCTGATCTGCCGTCGAGCGCGCACTCGTGAGCGTCCAGCCCGGCGCGTGTTGGCTCACACGTCACGTCACGCGTGCGCGTGAGGCGCGGGGCGGCAATGAGCACCTGCAGCACGCCGGCAGCGAGCGCCCTCCGCGGCCACGAGATCTGGCGCCGCCGGCGGCGCGCCGCCCCTCCTTCCTGCGACGCCGCCGGCGTCGTTGTCGAGGCCGTCCACGGCCGCCTCGAGAGGCGGCTGGTGGAGGACCTGGAGCGGGACTGCGACGCCTACAAGATGGGGCGCCCGGGCACCCCGCGCCACCGCCGCAGCCGCTCAGCCACCGGCGGCACACCCTCCTCGGCCGCCGTCACCACCGTCGTGGCGCCGGACGCGAACGGACTCCTCCTCCCTCTGCACCGCGGCTCCTCGCCAAGGAGGCTCGTCTCGGCGCTGCAGCGGACTAGCAGCGCCGACAGCGACCGTGCCGCCAAGAGAACCATCTCAGACGCCGGCGGCGGCGATTATTCCCCTACCGGACCATCCAGCGTCTGCTCCGTTGAAGGCGGGTACCCCGTGGCGGCTTCCTCGTCGTCGTGCTCGTTGTGCCCCTGCCGGTGCCGGTGCCGGTGCCGGTGCGCCGTTTGCTGGCACAGCTACTCGACCAGCTCCTCGTGCACCGGCGCCGTCGCGCCCCTGTTTTCGCCGGCGGAGGGAAGCACCGCCGGTGAACATGCGAGGAAGAGGAAGAGTGATGGAGGGAGGTGGTGGGCGGCAGGCAGGGCTGCATGGATCTCCGCCATTGCTCTCGTCGTCGTGGTGGTGTTCGGAGCCATGGTCATCTTGGAGCTCAGCGTGGACGATGGTTGTGCAGCGTATCTAGTTCCTACATGATTAATTGTTACCATGCTCGTGGCTAGCTTGTAGCTTTGTAATCTGAAATAATCTGCCGATGGCCCGATGCTCCGATCCGTTGGTTGTGAACTTGCGATCGATTTCAGATTATTCCTGTATGTTGTTCTCGATCAACTCTGGTTTTCGCTGTGTTACTATATATGACGGGGTAGCAGAAGGAACATGAAACAGAGCATACGCTGTCATGAAAACTGCTATTTAATTTGGACGAAATTCACTGTAGCAATTTTCAACCGAAGATCAGAACTAAATATGATCTAATTATAAAACTAATTACACTTATGGATGGGTAATCAAGAGACGAATCTATTAAGCCTAATTAATTCATCATTAGAAGTTGTTTACTGTAGCACGACATTGTCTAATCATGATTCAATTAGTCTTAAAAGATTCGTTTCTCAATTACATCCGTGGTTATGAAATGAGTTTTGTCAATTATCCACATTTAATACTTCTAGTTAGTATATCATGCCTAAATTATTGCCTCGAGGACTAAGGGCTCGTTTGGATGGCGCCCTGGCCTGGGCTTGTCTGCTAGGCAATCAATCTCAGCCCCAGGCGCCTGAAATCCAACGTCTGGGGGCGCATGCAGCATCCAAACAGCCCTTAAATGGGAATGGACAGATGGAATGGAAAATGGAGAGAAGGAGAAAGGAAATTGCATGCCTTGCTTCATGATTGATTTGCATGCACGGAACACATGCATGGCGTGAGAGAGGCAGGCGTGCGACTGAAAATTTTGCATGGCGTGAGAACGCGTGCCACCAGCAGGAGAGGAGGGTGAGCCTGTTGCACGGCCTGGTGCTCAGCAGGATGAGATCTGCCGCGCGCAGTCTGGCGAGCCATGGCGGCCGCCAGATCTGCTGTCCGCGGACTCCCTTCTCCTGCGCGGCGCAGGCCGCGCGCTGCGGGGCAGCTCCGTCCGTGCTCAACTCTCTATTCCGCTCGCCACGATCCTAGCTACTATATGCCACGATAGTAGAGATGCTCGTCACCGCTCTGAGAACGCTGGTAGAGGTAACCCGGGTTTCCAATTCAAAGGACAATGGGGGTCTAGAGAAGGGCCTAGAGAGGGTGGATCGGACAGTGGAACCTACACAGGCCAAAAGAGGGCGGGTGAAGGAGGGGCTGAAAGAGAGGTACGCCAGATGACAGAAGAAGATTTGAGATACAAACTTAATAGAGAGCACGAGGAGAAGCGCCGTCCCCCTCCCCCCCAACAATCCTTCAACCAAGCCTATCAACCACAACGTATGGATCAGATGCGAAGAGAGGAACCTAGGAGACTAGGGAAAGAAGGGGGCTCGGAAAATCAAGGTATGCTTTGCTACAATTGCCACCAATCTGGGCACCACAAATCCCAGTGTCCCAACCCCTTATACTGCTACAGCTGTAAACAAACAGGGCACATTGCGCCAAAATGTCCCAATGCAAAAGTTAACAAAGGCTTGAAGCTCTGTGGGTTTGGGATGCCGGGGCAATTATTCTACAGCATGAATATTCCAGAGGAATGGGTGGAGGAGGATAAAACCATTAGAGGTATTGTAATAGTAGTTGAAGGGAGAAGAACCAAGTTCAGGATAGACACTGAGTTGAAGTATCTGGTAGACTCTGACTGGGACTGGTAGGTTAAAAGAATCTCTTCTGATCAATTCATGGTGACTATCCCTTCAGTGGCTGTGATGAAATTACTCAAAAAGATGGGGCAGATCAGATTCACTTGTTATGATATAGTTGCCTCCATTGAAGAAACTAACATGAGCCCAGAATCTTTTGCTGTGCTGAAGGAAACATGGGTCAAAGCAACAGGCATTCTAAAGATTGCCAGGAAGAAATTGTATGTGACAGAGCTAGCACTACTACAAAAACGTTGATTTGTCCCGGTTGGGAAACCGCTGTTGTCCCGGTTTCCCAACCGGGAACGCCTGTCCGGGACAAAAGGGGGTGCCCTTTTGTCCCGGGTGTGGCAACCGGGACAAAAGAGGACCTTTTGTCCCGGTTGGTAACACCAACCGGGACAAAAGGTGCAGCCAGCGCCCACGTGGCTGGCGCACCCTTTTGTCCCGGTTGGTGTTACCAACCGGGACAAAAGGTCTCTTTTTTTTCATGTTTTTCTTTTCTCAATTCTTTTTCTATTTCAATTATACTTTTGCATTTCAATTAAACTTATGTATTGGAATTCAGTGTGTATGATCTCCACTAATATATACATATATATAGTTACTTATATAATATTTGTCCTAGATAGTTTTCATATATAAATTAATTCACTTATATATATATATATATGTATACACATATCTATACATGTGAATTCCTTTACATATGAAAATGTCTAGGACCAATATTATATAAATATATATACACATATATATTATTGGAGTGCTTATATATATAATACATACATACTCCATCATATTTGCATAGGTATATTCGTTCTTAATTACATAGTAGAATTCGTCTTTTGGAAATTTAATACATACATACATACTCATAAATAGAAATTTAATACATAGACACACATATATATTTACATAGTTATATTCGTTCTTAATTACATATATACGCGTATATTGTCATATTTGCTGTGATTGTCAATATTAGATATTCCATTATAGTAGAATTCGCCTTTTGGATCGAGGACTTGCTCAACAATAAATCCGGAGAATTGTTCTTGAATCGCCATAATCTTTTCCTCCGGTATGAGTTTATCGCGCATCTCCCCGACCTATGGAAAAAGGGGATAATTAATTTCGACTAATTAAAATACAAGTTCAAATATTAACAAGTTTTTTTACTTACTTCCTCCTCCCAATCTGTCCAGCCCTTTGGAGGACCTACCAGACTATGAATGTTCTCGCATACATAGTATGCGCACAATACAGTGCCTGGTTTCTGCCTCATACACTTTAAGAGAGAAGAAATTATCAGGTATTTACATGAATATATAATAAAACTAATGAATCATGCAACGAATCATCCAAGCGCGTACCGGAAAATCTATCTTGATCTTCAATTCCTTGTCAAATTTGCCTGGATGATTTTTAGCGAATTCTTTCCAAACCCTGTGCATGATTAGAACAATTATAGTCAAGTAACAAAGTGATTCAAATTATCGGTCATGGACGGAGTAGTGGTAGAATTACTTTTTCATCATGTTAAGAAGATTTTCGTATTGTTCTGGAGGTCTCCTCAATGAGTCCATAACCACGAGTAGGCTCTTCTCGGGAATTATGACAATTAGGACAAAGTGTTCACTGCAAGATTATACGGAGACAGTTCTTGGTAGTTAAGGTTTAAACAATTCGATTACAGAATAGAAAGAGTTAGACGGAAGGAATCACTCATGCAAAGTTGTAAGGAAACAATATCATTTGCTTGTTGTGATGAACGCTTATGTACTTGAACAAGTTTTGGAATATGTCATCGGGATTGTCACGTAGAAGCCTCCAATTACAAGTAATTGGGTCGATGAAGCCGAGGTGAGAGTATCCCTTTCTTCTGCAAGTATGTATCTCCATTCTACATGATACCGAATAAATCAAGAGATCAGTATGTTGAGATCATGCAAAACAATACGTAAGGAGAGTAAAATACTTACAGAACCCACAAGCCGACCATAGAGATGTCGAGGGCCTCCTGATGGAATAGTTGGTAAATTTCTTCCCAGTTTATCCATATAATGGCCTCCCCCCGTAAGAAATCGTCATCTTTAATCTTTGCGCCCTGCATGAAGATGCAATCGGCCATCGCACGCATGTAGTGCTGGTGCAGCTTATACATTTGCGTTGGAAGCACAGACACTACTTCGGGGGGTACAAGAGTTTTGCCGATCTCAAACGTCCATTTGACGACCACATCGGCCTTTGGAATATCTTCTCCCCCTGCAATCTGAGCGGCCGTCAGGTTTGATTCTTTCAGAAATGTAACAAAGTCTTGTTCTTGCGTCGTCTGTCCCACTACGAGAGGCTCTATTGATTGTTTCTTTTGGGCTCCGAGCTGTGGAATGTCGGACGACGACGACTTTGATTGTCTCTTCTTTTTCTCAGTAGTTTTGATAATTGTGCATTCGTAGTCTGAAGGGGGGTCTCTCGGAATGAATTTTCTCTTATTTGCTTCGCACATTCCCTTAAAAAATTTCAAATCTATCGGATTTATCACTTTCTCGGGCTCCGGCTTCGGCTTCGGCTTGAAGTGCTCTTTAACTCTTTCTTGAGTTATCCGATCGCATTCTTCAAGGCTCATGTCCCAGGGTTTAATAGGAGCCTCCTTGGTTTTCTTCTCCTTTTTCTTCTTCTTCTTTGGAGGCTCATTAGCCGGTGCAGCTACCTTCTTTGCCGGCGGCCGTTTCTGCTTCTTTGCCGGCGGCGGAGGGGGTGACCATGGAGGCGACGGTGACGCTTGAGTGTTCATCGGCGCATGAGATGATGGTGATGGAGAATGTGTCGGTGAACCTTGCCGAGACAGTGCTGCCCTTTGGGAGTTTTGCGGAGATGCCGGTCTTGGAGAGGCATGCTGAGATGCCGGTCTTGGTGTTTGATCATCCGACTTTAGGACAATGTAGCGCTTATCCCATAGGATGTAGCCATGAATGGCTTCTGCTAGTGTCCTCTCCCCATCGCCTCCAGGAATATCAAGCTCGAGCGTCTCCCAACCCTGGCACACCTGCTCCACGCCAACTCTTGTGTATCTAGGCGGAATTTGTTGGCCGTGGTACACGTCCCCTGGTTCGGTTGGCATGGCGGTACCGTACGCAACAGTGAACATTAAGTTCTTAACGGCAGTCTGCAGGTCACAAGGTGTCCGGTGGGTGATCTCATCCACTGGAAATCACTGCGGGGCCGACGCTTCAACTGCGGCCTGGATCCCCGTGGGCTCGGCGATGGCGACGTCTGTGGAAGCGCAGCTGCTTTTCCGCTGAGACAGGTGATCGGCTGCGACATTAGGCTCTGGAGGCACCGTTTGCGCTTGCTGTTGCTGGCTCATTGCTACGGCCACTTGGCGTTGAACCTCTTCCTCCAGTCTTTGATCGTGTGACATGAGCCGTTTCTCTATCCTTCGCAAGTGCTCCCGCTCATCATTCTTTCTTCTTTGCCGGCTTCAATATGAATTAATGTAATCCCTGAACCCATACTTCCACGGAACCACGCCTTTGCCTCTTGTGCGGCCCGGATGCTCTGGATTCCCAAGGGCGTAAGTCAGCTCGTCCCTCTCTCTATCCGGCTGGAATGTTCCCTCGGCCGCTGCTTGTATGGCCTCCTGTAGTCTCTGGGCTGCTCGCTGGATGTTTGGCCCATAGATGCAGTCACCAGTCATTGGGTCCAAGCTTCCCCCGTGACCATAAAACCAGGTCCTTGACCTTTGAGGCCAGTTCATGGTCGCAGGTTGGATGCCTCTGTCAAGCAGATCCTGCTCCATCTTCTCCCATTTGGGTACTGCAAGCTTGTAGCCTCCTTGGCCTAGAGTGTGATGGTACACTTTCTTCGAGGCGTTGTCTTTGGCCTTCTGCACCTTCTGAAGCCCAAGCTCTGAAGACTTGTATTCCACAAATGCATCCCAGTGACCCCTGAGCTTTTCGAGCACGCCGGTAAATACGGGTGTGGTCCCGGTCTTGATATATTTCTTCGTCAAAATTTTCTTGAATGATCGCAGCTGTTCGGCCATATTACTCAGGGTCCAGCGCTTGCATATCTCTTCGGATTCAGCTGGAACCGTGAAGTTTTTCTTAAGCTCCCGCCAGCACCATTCTTTTTCTCTTTCGGGTACCACATCCCGTTCCTCGCTTGGATTGGAAGCTTTCCAGAGCCTGAAGCTGATCGGGATGTTGTCCCTAACAATACATCCGGATTGTCTTATGAATTTTTTGGCGGCAGCTTCTGGAGCGATCGATTCGCCATCTGGACCAACTTCCGTTATAATGAACCGCCCTTCCAGTTTTTTTGTTGGGCCTCGCTTCGTCTTTTTCTGCTGCGACGATGATCCAGACGGCTATAAAAAAACATTCATAGTATTCATATAGATTCAGATGAAAATATGATTGTCACTACAAATAATTATAGTTGTGATATGTACATTAGCACTTTGTTCAGCAGCAGCGTCATCCTGAATAGATGGTGCCTCAATTCCATCACCGGACATATTCAAATATATGTCGGTATTGCTGCCATCATCAGCTTGTTCAGCGATATCTCCTTGACCTTCGCCAATCATATTCAACAGGAACTGTTCGTCTTCCGCGTCTGTGTGTCGCGGGTCCATCGTAACTAAAATATGAATACAAATAAAACCCTTAAAAAAATTATCTAAATAATCCACTCCAGAAATTTGCGGCTGGGTATGCCGAATATAGAAAAAAAATTGAAGCTAATACGCAATATAGTTGACGATAAGTTGCATAACAAATCCATAATCGCACCGTTCGGCTGCTGTTACAGCTGCCACCGCCATTTTGCGCTGCCTCAGCATGCGCTGTGGAACGGTGCGAATAATAATTGGTTGCGGCCTCCTTCGCACTGATGCTGGGGTACTGGCACTGGGACGGCGAGGGGCTTGCGGCTTGCCCCTGCCGGAGTTGCCTTGGCCGAGTTGGGGAGGTCATCAGGATGAGAGAGCCGGATGCCGGTCGCCGGAGTGCCGCCAAAGCCGATCCAGGGGATAGGCGGAGGGCCGAGGGCCGAAGGCGAAGGGCTCAAAGCCGAGGGCCGGAGGCGCACTGGGGCGAACGCGGAGCCGGGGGGGACGGGGGCTCAGGGCGAGCTATGAGCAGAGACGGAGAGAATGATTCTTTTGCATTTGGGGCTTCCTTGCTAGGCTTTATTGAATTGGGTCCATAAGTTGTATATGATACTCTCTCCATGTCAAAATAAGTATAGTTTTTTGCATCCAAATTTTGTCCCACAAATAATGTAGTTTTAGCTTGTAATGAGATTCATCTAATTAAAGTAATACTAATTATACCAAGAAAGCATTGCATAGAAGAACATATAGAGCGAATCAAATATTCAGTAGATATTATTTTGGCACACTTGAATGATATATTGTTTCGGTTGCTTCTTGTCTCTACCAGTTTCAACAGGGAGCATTGAGTGTGCTTTTTCTACCTTGAAGATCATCAAAATAGGACTGCGCAATACCAATACGATGAAAGACGAATTAACAGCTCTCAAGGGATTGGATCCTAAGGACTGTTAACAATAGATGGAGAGCCTACAAATCTAAGTTGAAGAAACAGTATTTCAATCGTGAAGACAGGTCTCTAGATGAAATCATAAAAGGGAAACCACCAACTGTAAATGAACATCAATGGAGAGCTCTTGTTGGATTTTGGTGCCAGGAATCACATAATAAGGTGATATCAGTTTACAGAACAATAATATCAAATTCCAAAGCGACATAAAAAATAGTGCTTAATGACTCTTCTATCTTTGCAGAAACTATGTGCCACGAACTCCCGATCTGCAAAAGAACAGAAGAATACCCACACAACAGGGCGGCGGCGCGGCGGCGTGCAGTGGAGGCCGCCGACGAGGGGCGTGCGCGCGGGGTGGAGGCCGGGGGCGGCGAAGACGAGGGCGGCGGACGTCAACAGCGGCGGCGCTCGCAGGGACGACGGCGCTCGGTGACGTGGGCTCGTGTGGCGGGGCTCTGGGCGGCGACGTCGACGGCGGCGGTGCTCGGGGAGCTCGAGCGGTGGGGGGAGCAGGGGAACGGACGGCGGGAGGGAGGAAGGGCGAAGGAGGGAGGAAGCTAGGAAATATATGGGGGGGATTTTGTCCCGGGTGAAGCCACCACCCGGGACAAAAGGACCTTTTGTCCCGGGTGGTGGCTTCACCCGGGACAAAAGGAGCTTTTGGGCGGGCCGGGAAAATTCCCAGCCCGCGGCCCACCTTTAGTCCCGGGTAGATCTACAACCCGGGACAAAAGGGGCCGTTTTCCCTCGTTCCCGCCTACTGTTATGTTTGTTTTTGTTTCTTTTTACTTCTCTTTTAAAATTGGCTTTCATTTGTTAATTCAGTTAATAAAATTATGATTCCAAAAATTATGGAACAAAATTTCTTATCTCTATATAAACTTGATTCACGCAACAAAAATAATTAATTTTCATTCAAGTGATTGGGTCAATGAAATATCTAACTTTTTTGAAATCATATTTGTTATTTTGACCATGCAAAAATATATTAGGTGAAATTTTTTTTTTCAAACTGTTGCTTTTCGTCAGAAAGTGGATTCTATCATGATATTAACGTTTAAAAAGTGAATTTTAGATAAAATTAAGCAATTTCATGATATTAATGAGTAGTGTGTGAGTTTGAGAGATAGTGTGTGTTAGTGAGATTGTGTGTGTTAGTGAGAGAGTATAGTGTGTTAATGTGAATGTAATTTCATGAAATAAATAAAATTTGTTGAGTAATCCATTATTGAATGAAAATTATAATTGAGTCTAGTAATTAAGTGAAAATATATAAAATAATATATATAACACATAAAGTATAATTGTACAGTACATATATAATAAAAGTATTCGAATTGCGATTATGTTTTTATACAATAATATAAAATGATTCAAGTACATGAAGGATTAGCGGTAACAGACTTTCTCTTCACAAATGTCCCTTGATTATGATCACGGCGCAAGTATGGAGCATCATCATTGGCTAGCAGGATGCATGGATCAGCATTTACTTCGAAAGGTGGAATGGCAACAAAATTATTATATTCTTCTGAAAAGTCTGTCTTGTCCTCCACTCCAACGATGTTTCCCTTTCCTGATAGAACTATGTGTCGCTTAGGCTCATCCTTTTGCTTGTTTATCCCCTTCTTTGGCTTGCTGGACATGTCCTTAATGTAGAAAACCTGAGCAACATCCTGGGCTAGGACAAATGGCTCGTCTCTATACCCAAGATTGTTGAGATCAACTATTGTCATCCCATACTCATCTTTTGTTACCCCTCCTCCAGATAGCTTAACCCATTGGCAACGAAATATAGGCACCTTGAAATTGGGACCGTAATCTAGCTCCCATATCTCTTCAATGTAGCCGTAATATGTGTCCTTTTTTCCATTATTGTCCGTGGCATCCATACGAACACCGCTGTTTTGGTTGGTACTCTTTTTATCTTGGGCTATCGTATAAAATGTGTTTCCATTTATCTCGTACCCTTGGTATGTTAAGATATTCCAAGATGGTCCCCTAGCCAATAAGAACAGTTGTTCACTTATATCCATATTATGCATTAGATGCTTCCGCAACCAGCTGCAGAAAGTGTTCATGTGCTCACGTGTAATCCATGCCTCAGACTTTTCTGGGAAATTGGAGAGCAGAATTTTCTTGTGTTCCTCGATATATGGGTCAACCAAGGATGATTGTTGAAGAACCGTATAATGCGCTTTCTTGAATGAGAAATCATCTGTGCAGACATAAGATTTCTTTCCTAAAGTACCCTTTCCAGTTAGTCTCCCCTCATATCGCGATTCAGGGACTCCAATCGGTTTAAGGTCATCAATAAAGTCAACACAAAAGTCAATGACCTCCTCAGTTCCGTAGGCACTGGCGATGCTTCCTTCTAGACGAGCTCTATTACGAACACATTTCTTGAGTACCCCCATGAACCTTTTGAATGGGAACATGTTGTGTAGAAATACTGGTCCGAGGATATCAATCTCTTTGACAAGGTGCACTAGAAGATGTGTCATGATGTTGAAGAAAGATGATGGAAATATCAGCTCAAAGCCAACAAGACATTGCACCACATCGTTTTGCAGCTTTATCAAATTCTCCGGGTCAATTATCTTCTGAGAAACTGTGTTGAGGAAGGCACATATCTTCACGATGGTTAACCGGACGTTATCAGGCAGAATCCCCCGCAGCACAACCGGAAGAAGTTTGGTCATAAGCACATGGCAGTCATGGGACTTGAGATTTGTAAATTTCTTCTCTGCCAAATTTAGGATTCCTTTTATATTGGATGAGTATCCAGATGGAACTTTTATACTGCTCAAGCAGTCAAACATGGTTTCTTTCTCTTCCTTGCTAAGAGTATAGCTGGCAGGACTTAGTATTATCGTCCATTATCTCGCTGCTGTGGATGTAAGGCATATCGTTCTTCCATACGTTGCAATTCTTGACGTGCTTCTACTGTATCTTTTGTCTTTCCGTACACTCCCAAGAATGCTATCAGGTTGACGCAAAAATTCTTCGTGAGGTGCATCACATCAATTGCATGACAAACATCTAAGACTTCCCAATATGGTAGCTCCCAAAATATAGATTTCTTCTTCCACATGGGCGCCATTCCGTTTTCGTTCGGAACAGGTTGGCTACCAGACCCCTTTCCAAAAATAACTTCTAGATCTTTTACCATGTTGAAGACGTCTTTACCACTACGGTGCATCGGTTTTGTTCGGTGGTCTGCTTGGCCTTTGAAATGCTTGCCCTTCTTTCGTACCGCATGCCTGATGGGAAGAAACCGACGATGACCTATGTATACAACCTTCTTACAGTGAGTCAACCATATATTATCGGTATCATCTAAATAGTGTGTGCATGCTTTGTATCCCTTATTCGAATGTCCTGACAAGTTACTAAGAGCAGGCCAGTCATTGATCGTTACGAACAGCAATGCTCATAGGTTGAATTTTCCTGTTTGTATTCATCCCACATCCGTACACCTTCATCGCCGCAGAGCAATAAGAGTTCTTCGACCAATGGTCTTAGGTATACATCAATGTCATTTCCGGGCTGCTTTGGACCCGGGATAAGCACTGGCATCATGATGAACTTTCGTTTCATGCAGAGCCATGGTGGAAGATTGTACAGACAAAGAGTCACATGCCAAGTGCTATGACCACTGCTCATCTCACCAAAAAGATTCATGCCATCCGTACTCAAACCGAACCTTATGTTTCTCGCATCCAAATCAAATTTAGGGTACGTTCTATCTATTTTTCTCCACTGCGACCCATCAGCGGGGTGTCTCAACATCGAGTCTTTCTTGCGTTCCTCTTTGTGCCATCGCATCAACTTAGCATTATCTTTATTTCTAAACAGACGCTTCAAACGTGGTATTATAGGCGAATACCACATGACCTTCGCAGGAACTCTCATCCGGGGAGGCTCCCCCTCGACATCTCCAGGATCATCTTTTCTAATCTTGTAACGCAATGCACTGCATACGGGACATGCATCCAAATTCTTGTACTCGCCTCGGTAGAGGATGCAGTCGTTGGGGCATGCATGTATCTTTTGCACTTCCAGTCCCAAAGGGCAAACAAGTTATTTGGCTTCATACGTTGTGGTAGGCAATTCATTGTCCTTAGGAAGCATTTTTTTAACAAGTTTGAGTAATTCACCAAATCCCTTGTCGGATACACCATTTGTCGCCTTCCATTGCAGCAACTCCAAGGTGGTGCCAAGTTTCTTAAATCCATTTTGACAATCTGGGTACAACAACTTATGGTGGTCCTCTAACAACTTCTGGAACTTCAACCTCTCCGTTTCACTCTCACAGTCTGCCTGCACATTGTGCAATGCCTGCCCCAGATCGTCGCTGGGATCATTTTCTGCTACATCTACTTCGGGCTCTTCCATGGGAATATCGTCATCGAATGCACCGATTCCAGCATTCCCAGAAAAGTGGTCGTCAAAATCTTCTTCTTCATTGTCTTCCATGGTAACCCCCTGTTCTCCGTGCTTCGTCCAACAAACATACTTCTTCATGAAACCATTTGCGAAAATGTGGCTGTGTAGGATTCTTGAAGATGAGTAATCCTTGTTATTGTTGCAATGAACACACGGGCAGCACATAAAACCATTCTGCTTGTTTGCCTCAGCCACAGACAAAAAATAATGCAGGCCATCAATGAATTCTTTCGAACGTCGGTCAGCATTGTACATCCATTGCCGGTCCATCTGCATTTTAAATAAATCGATTTGAATTCTTTACACGTATCGAATAAATAAAATATATCAAACCTAAATTAAACTAAATGTAACATAACATGAATAATTAAAAGATATGCAATATCCATCATACATCTTGATTAATTAAAAGGAGTACTTAATCCATTACAGAACTTAACAAAGGAGTACTATACATGAAATTTAAAAATTTGGTCAACAACACATAGGTTTTCAACCGTCCTTGCGTTGGAACGCAGAATGTTCTAACGGATTTCTTGCTGGCGCAGAAGAAGATGGCGGAGCTGAAACCTCCGAGTTTGGTGGTGACGAACCGTAACGCCGCAATAAATCCTCAAGATCAAACGGAGGTTCCTCGCCCCTTGCCATGCATTCTCTATATTCTTTTTCCAAATAACGGAGCGCTGCCCTATGAAAAGCACTAGGTTTTTTGGACCGATGACCTACTCGAGTTGTGCCCTTCTCTCCAGAAGGACAACGATCACCCCCACCGGCGCCATTCCCTCCAGCTGCTGAAGCCATATTTTACTGAAAAATACCTTTATTTTCCACAAAATTATAAATTCTTACCATTACAAAGCAAAAATTATTTACTATTACAATTACAATGATCAGATTAATAACTCTTGCAAATAACAATGAAATCATATAAAAAAGACGAAATGTATCATTAATCCTCAAGAAATCTCTAATTAATTGAAAGAAATCTCTATAACTTCTAATTACTTTGACACCATTCAGTTCCAGGAGTACACTCTTTTCAATATCCATAAACCCTCTAGAAGAAAAATAAACCTTTATTTCTGAAAATGTATATGTCAGTAACCTCAACCCTGCATTGATGACACTGCCTTTCGGGGGGACACGGTGCGGTACAAGGATGTCACCAATCGGCCAGTCGCAGCACCAACATTTACGATTAATAGGCACAGCACTTGGCACAGGCATCATGCTCGTTGACATGCTCTCAGTATAACAACGGGCATGCTGACTGCGTCAAATGCTGTCTTCTTATCAATCGGAAGTGCTGGTGATGCGACCAACCGATTTGCGATGTCCTTATAGCGCATCGTGTATCCCCGAAAGGTAGTGCCATCACCGTTGGATGGAGATTAACGACGTATACTTGTTACGAAATAAAGATTTTTTTAGCTTCTAGATGGTTTCAATGTGAGCCTGATTAAATACATCACTAGAGTGTCAAAATAATCCATTCATAATACAAAAAATTCTAATATACTCATTTCATTAATTCATTAATGAATAAAAAATCAACTATCCACAATATGGTCATATATACAAGTACATCACATGAAGTGTCTACAATCATTCTAAAAATTTCTACTATCCACATACTCATCTAAATCTAAAAGAAAATCACACCTACATATGCAATCTAGCTAAATGTCCAAGAAATGAGCTAACTACACATTTTCTCTATTTCTAAAGCATGAAATGAGCTATACAATCCAAGGAAGAAGAGAAAAACAAGCCCCAAACCTTTAGCGCCGATGGATGGATGGGGAATCAAAGATCTTCACAAATATGGTGAAGAAATGAGCAAGAACTCCTCTATCCCGAGCCAAGAACAGCAAGAAAACAAGTGAGCTGAATGGCTCGGGCGGGGGGAGAGGGAAGGGGATAAGGGGGCCAAGGCCTTTTATCCCGGTTGGAGGAACCAACCGAGACAAAAGGGGGGCCTTTTGTCCCGGTTGGTGGTTCCAACCGGGACAAAAGGCTACGCGGGCCTTTTGTCCCGGTTGGAGCCACCAACCGGGACAAAAGTCCCCCCTTTTGTCCCGGTTGGTGTCTCCAACCGGGACAAAAGGCCCCTGTCCCCCCGCTGGCCCGGCTAGCCGTTGGACCCGGGACAAAAGCCACCTATTGTCCCGGGCCCAAAGGCTGCCGGGACAAATGGCCTGGAACAAAGGTCTGTTTTGTAGTAGTGTAGCTTACCTAGTGGGTGACCCAGAAGAGGTATTTGTTGAATCACTAAAATGGAAAGAAGTCTGGATCAAATTTGCCTGCAAGAATTCTTCCCAAATCAATGGCTCCTCTGAGGTATTCATTAACAAACAAGGTTTCAGGATTTCATGGACTATTTCTGACAAGGACCCTCCTAAAACTAGTCAAGATCCATTGGACAAGGAAGATTTAGAGGAGGAAACTGATGAGGAAGACCCAGACTCTCAAGACTCATATGGAGACCTAGCAAAAGAATTGATAAAAGATGGTCCTCCCCCAGAAATGAAGACAAGCTCAGTTACCCCAAAATCAGGCTCTCATGGAGGAAAAGCTAACAAAGTGGTCACCCTCACAAATAATCACCTGGAAACTACATGCAGTCTGACACTGGAGCTTGAGAATGTGGAGGCCCAATCAAGGATGGAAGATGTGCTAGTGACAGTAAAGGACTGGAGTGAAGAGGATGAATAGATGGAAAGAGAAATGATAGAACAGCTAGGGAAAAAATCAAACTCTGTGCCACTACTCACCAGAAGTGTGACACTAGAAGAAAATGACAATAATGATTCAGGTTCTGAAGAAAGCAAGGAGGACAAACCCATACAATGTTCAGTGGATGAGGTGACCAATAAACAACCTCTGAGGCCTGCACAGGCACAAGTGTACAGCAAGAGAAGCAAGAGATCTGGAGCCACAATGATGCAAATTGGGGAAGCAAGGGCAGCCCAAAAGAACCTTGAAGACTCAGCTAACCCTAACCCCAACTCCTTTTCCGTTCTGCAAGATGTTGATAATAACATCTTAAACAATGTTGCCTTAAATTGTGGTGTTATTCTGGGAGAGGAAGTTAACAGTAAAATGGATGTTATCACTCTATTGAAAGCTAAAGAACTTGCTCAAGCTGCTATTAAGCAAGCAAAACTATCAAAGAAGAGAAGAGATGAGTTGGCAGAGGTATCTAATTTAAATGGAAGAGAGCTGGGTGACAATTTGCGAGAAGAGATAGTGGGAACTATGGTAGTAAACAATATTTCAGAAAGGACAACTGCTGATGTTTCTCCCCCAAAGAGAGGCGAGAGGAGGAAGAAAGTAAAAGTTAAACTATGAAGATCCTGTTCTGGAACATTAGAGGGCTGGGTAATGCTGGTAGGAGAAGACAACTAGTAGAGTTATGTAAGAAGCATGACTTTCACTTCATTTGTTTGCAAGAAACTATTAAAGAAACTTTTAGAAGTAGAGAGCTGAATTCTTTCAGTAGAGGTCTGAATTTTTATTGGAGTTGGATTCCCTCAAATGGTCACTTGGGGGGGGGGCTGCTGATGGGTGCAGACCAAAACTTAGTGACGATTCTGAACGAAGTAAAAGGAGAGTTTTGCCAATATCTGGAGCTGCAGAATGTGACAGACCATTTTACCTAGAGACTGATTAATGTTTATGGCCCTATACAAGAGGATAAGAAGCCAAGCTTTTTGCAGGAAGTAAGAGAGTTAGTGTCACAGTGTACTCTTCCTCTGATCATTGGAGGAGACTTTAACTTAGTTAGGAAAGTGGAGGATAAATCCTCAGGCAATGTGAATATTAGATGGATGGAAGCTTTTAATGATACAATTGATGACATTTCTCTCAAAGAATTACATAGAGGAGGTACTAGGTACACTTGGTCCAATAAGCAAGAAGATCCTATCCAAAATGTGTTAGATAGAGTGTTTGTTTCTATCTTCTGGGAAGATCATTACAATCTGGTGACTGTCTACTCTGCTACAAGGGTAGGCTCTGACCACAACCCTTTGGTGGTCAGCTTGGTAGAGGAGGCGCCCAAACCTTGCAGATATTTTAGATTTGACCCCATTTGGCTTACACATAAGGGCTTCAAATGTTGGGTTATTGACAAATGGCCCTTGAGATTCAAAATGAACTGTCTGGACCACTGGCATGTGGTGTCTCACAAACTAAGAAGCATTATGAAAGGATGGAGTGCCAATTTTGAGAGTGGTATGAGAAAACATAAACACCAACTTCTGTTGAGATTGGAAAGGTTGGACTTGGAAGCTGACATCAATGGCCTCTCATCTCTACAATGGAGAGAAAGGTATACTGCAGAGAAAGAGTTGTAACATATATATTCAATAGAAGAAATATACTGGTAGAAGAGAGGGGGGGTCAAATGGCTCTTGGAGGGAGACTCCAACACATCCTTTTTCCACAAATGTGCCAATGGGAGAAAAAGAAAATCAACCATCCACACATTAGAAGAGGGTGACACAGTTCTGATTGAGAATGATGAACTAAGAAGACACATCACAAAATACTACAAGAAATTATTTGGCCAAGAGGAACCTACCAATGTACATTTACATAATGACTCATGGTTTGAAACACAGAAGATTACTCTAGAAGAGAATAAGGAGCTGACTAAACCTTTTTCAATGAAAGATTTAGAAGCTGCAGTGAAGGACATGAAAAATGGCACGACCCCTGGACCAGATGGCTTCTCTGTTGAGTTCTTTAAGGAATTCTTGCCTCAGAGGAAAGAGGTTGTGAAGGAAATGTTAGATGATCGACACGCTGGACATCTGGACCTATGGAGGTTGAACTATGGTGTGATAATTTTGATCCCAAAAATCAAACTACCCAACAATGTCAAGCAATTTAGACCAATCTGCCTGCTGAACATTATTTATAAGATCATCACCAAAGTGCTAACTATGAGATTAACAAAAGTTGCTAGTAGAGTGATCAGCAATTTTCAAACAGCATTCATCCCTGGCAGGAATATTCTTGATGAAATAGTAATCCTCCATGAGACTTTGCATTCCCTGAAAATGCAGAAGGAAGAAGGGATTATTTTGAAGCTTGATTTTGAAAAAGCCTATGATAGAGTTAGCTAGACTTTCTTGGAAGAAGTTCTAGCCACTAGAAACTTCTCACCTACCTGGATTGAGTGGGTCATGAAAGCTGTACAAGGTGGTAGAGTGGCAATAGATATCAATGGTGAAAGAGGTGATTTCTTTAGAAGCTACAAGGGCCTGAGGCAAGGAGACCACTCTCTCCCTTACTGTTCAATTTTGTGGAGGATGCACTATCTGCCATGTTATCCTCAGCTGCCAGAGCTGGAGATTTACAAGGGGTAATCCCACAGTTGGTTGAGGGGGGCCTTACCCACCTTCAGTATGCAAATGATATAATAATCTTTTTGAAAAAGATAGACACAAGCATAAGGAATCTGAAGTTTATCTTATTCTGCTTTGAGGCTATGTCTGGAATGAAAATCAATTTTAATAAAAGTGAAGTGTTCACAGTTGGAGTGGATTCTAGGGAACACCAACGGATTGCAGAGATATTTGGGTGCAAAATGGGCTCTTTCCCTATCATTTACCTAGGACTGCCAGTCAATGATTGTAAATTGTCCAAAGAGCAACTGAGTTATGTGGGCGCCAAAGTCAAGAAGAGATTGGAAATGTGGAAAGGAGATACTCTATCATCAGGAGGTAAAGCGGTGCTGATTGAATCATGCTTGTCTAGCATCCCTATTTACACCATGGGGGTCTACATTTTATATGAGGGTAACTACCAAGTAATTGATGTTGTGAGATCAAAATTTTTTTGGCAAGGAACAAATAAGAAAAGAAAATATCATATGGTCAAATGGGAGGACCTAGCTAGACCCAAGGAGTTTGGTGGACTGAGATTTATAGATGTCAGAGCTATGAATATATGCCTAGTTGGAAAATGGATAAACAAATTAGAGATCGGGACAATATAACATTTGCTGTGATCTGCTAAGAAAGAAGTATCTGGGGGAAAAGAGCATATTCCAATTAAAGAGGAAGTCGGGATCTCAGTTCTGGAGAGGGCTTTTAGAATGTAGAGATTGGTTCCAATGGGGGAGGAGGATGGAGGTGAAGAGTGGAATACAAACACGATTTTGGCATGATGTCTGGCTAGGAGATTGTGCTCTGAAACTGCAATTTCAGAAATTATTCAGCTATTGTGCAGACAAAGACATGAGTGTGAGGGAGGCTCAACCTGGGGGTGTCTGGGCCTTGCATTTCAGAAGATCCTTATCTGAAGAGGAAATGGAAGATTGAAGTAGATTCTCAGACTTACTTCTGAGTGTGCAGCTAGGAGAAGGAGCAGATGTTATGAGATGGGAGTTTGAGAACAAAAAACAGTATTCCACGAAATCTTTATACAGGTTCATCACCTTTAGTGGAGTTAAGAAGATGGACTTGATTGACATTTGGAATTGCCGAGTTCCATTGAAGATTCATATTTTTCTTTGGATGGTCTATCATGATAGAATTCAGTCAGTTGTGCAACTGAAGAAAAGGAGATGGGCCGGTGAGGTAAACTGTAAAAATGTGTGGAGAGATAGAAACTGCCGACCACATCTTATTCCGGTGCCCGACGGCGAGGTTTTTGTGGATATTTCTAGAAAACGCGCTAAGTCTCAACTGTTCTCCTACCTCTCGAAAAGAGCTATTCTTTGACGTGTTACCCAATAACTGTGAGAGAGGAAAAACAAATATGCTTTTCTTGTGTGCAGATACACTATGGACACTGTGGAAGACTCAAAACGAGCTGGTGTTTGACGACAAAGTGACATCCTGATTTTCAAACTGACGGCGTGTTTGTCTCACTGGAAGAAGCTCTTGCCAGAGAAAAATCTACAAAAGGTGGAGGAGATGTTGGGAGAAATCCGCCAGAAGTGTGCTGCGGAAGAGCTACTTTTGTCGTAGCTGATTTGCGTCTAGCTCTGTGTCGCTTAGAGCCTTTGCAGAGGGGATGTCGTTTCTCTTTTGCTCTTCCTTGTCTGTCGTTTTCCTCTCCCTGTCGAGAGTTTCATGTTACTTGGTTGAACAAAAATCTGTGCTGGATCTTTTGAGATCCCTTGGAACATTGCTGATCCTAGTGATCAGGCTTCGACCGCTTGTAATATGTTGTTACGCTTTCAATTAAAGTGGGGCATATGCCTGTGGTCGAAAAATTCCACTACGCGCAGGGTCACTAGCTCGCGGGCCGGCGTAACGGCCGTCTCGCGCCAACGGCCGGTCGTTCTTCCTGGCCGTTAGATCTAGCTTGCAGGCGTAGAAGGACATGGAGACGAAGCGTGCGGACGCAGCGGCGGCTGGAGCCGGTGCAAACACTACCGAAACGGCAAAGAACCTGATTCCGATGTGTGGGCGGCGGCGGCGGCGGCGGCGGCTCTAGCCGCGCGCTGCAGCTCGGCGAAGCTCCCATATGCATTCGATTGTCCTTCTGAAGCACAATTCCTTTTCTTCCTTCCTATGAAGTTAGATCTGTTTGTTTATAAAATTAAAACCTTGTAACATGTAAACTACCATAACCATATATATTGTCTCCAGAGGTATATATACAAGCATACTTGGCCATGCTGGAGTTGTGTTTAGATCAAAAAAGCTTCAAGAGAGATGATGGGCTGTATATATGGTTTCTTTTGGTGAAGCCATGAGTTGCCCACATGGATCAAAATCGTAGACGTGATTGGTGTTACTAGCGATGTTGGGCTTTGTTTCCATTGTCTAGTTTTCCCCATGGTCATAGAGAGTTGCGAAAGAGCCTGTAGACTAGTGGTCACCTGAGGTCCTAGGTTTGACTCCCCATGGGAACGAATATTCTGGGATTTAACGGCGTTGTGCATTAAGTGGTTGGTGACATTCCCATCCACAGCGAGACGACTGTAGTGACTTCGTCAATCTCGAGGATTTGCCGGCTTCGAAGATGTCCATAGGGGTGTGAGTGTGCGTGCATACATTGTGAGTGTCTGAGTTGTACTGTATAATCTAAAAAAATTAAGGACAAGAGTTGTGCTTATTGTTTACACAATATTCTAAACATATACTCTTTATTGCATTTATTCATATTAATACTTATCAGAAGCTTTTACGATGACAGTTGTCCTTGTGTTTTTCCGTATTCTCACGGACACAGTGGATCTGGATAGTAACCTCTGCTTTTTCATAGAAGCTTGCATGCAGAAGCAATTCCTAATTCCACTCATTGCTTACATTAATACACAGCTGTGAGCACAAGTTTGTGATATTAACAAATGTGGTTTGACAAGTGGATTATTAAACACGTGCGTGCCGTACCTGCATCTTACTAGTTACTTACATGTAAAAATGAAGAAAAGGCACGTTATACTGACCGGCTCGTCCAACAAAGGTGCATCGAGCCACTGACTATACGTGCACGAATCACGATGCATATATACGTAGAACACATTATGTCGGTGGTCTCATCAGTCACCCCTGGTCCGCAGCAAGAAGACGCTCAGCTCCTGAGGCGGGCTGCCGCCCCCGCCGCCGGGGCTGATGAGGTGGTAGGACACGGCATCCCTTGACCCCACGACCCTCTCGTACGTCGCCCGCATGTACAGCACCTCCCCGCCGCCGCCGTCCTGCAGGTTCCCATCATCGTTGGGTCGTTCCTCCAGCGCCACCGTGGGCGGCGGGAGCACGCCGACGCCGGTCGTCATCGTCCGCATGCTCTCCAGCACGCGCCGATCCCACTCCGTCGGGAGCCGCCGCACGGCGTACCCCACGTCGCACCCGTTGCAGGACGCCCTCCACACGTTCCTGCTCGCGCCGCTTCCGCCCGTCGTCGCGGCGGCGGCGCCGCCTGCGCCGGCGCCGCTGGTGGGGCGGTGGCACTCGAGCGCGATGCGGAGGAGGCCCGAGCCCATCTCCGCGGCGAGGGACTGCATCGGGACGGAGAGCTCGAAGAGGAACGGCGGCGGCGCGTCGGGATCGCGCTGCACGCAGAAGGTGACGCGGCCGGCGCGGCGGCCGAAGATGGTGCCCACGATCACGGTGCAGTGCCGGCCGTCCTTCCGGGTGACGATCGAGGCGGCGGGGTCGATGATGCTCTCCGAATTCTGCTCCTCCGGCTGCTGCTGATGCTGCTGCTGCTGCTGGCGCTGGGTCTTGCCGCCGGCGAGACTGTCCGGGAAGGAGAAGCTCAGCCGGTTTCTGCCGGCGGCGTCGTTTGACGGCTGCTTATTACCCGAGGAAAGGCAGGAGTTGAAGATGGGTGCGATGCACAGGTAGTTGGATGCCCCCGACTTCTTCTTCTTCATGATGAATTGCTGATTAATTCCTCCGGCTGGTGTTTCTTGTTTTTGGCAGACGGCAAGCAATTTTTGTGCAAGCAATTTACGGCTGGTGTCTCTTGTTTTTGGCAGATGGCGAGCAAAATGCTGTTATGTTATAGGCAGGCGTGATGAGTCTCGAAGCTGTTGGGGATCGACGAACATAGGAGCAGCTGTTTCTCATGCGTCGTCACATGCATGGAAGAAGACAAAAATATTGAGTTATTTACTCAGTGTATTCTTAGGCAGATGCCAAATTTACTGATCAGCTTTGTTCTTTGGATGAAACGGTAGCTGTGCTTCCGATGCGTCTTGTTCGTCGTATTTACCAGACAAACGGCGCAGCGCTTGCTTGCATAATTACTGTAAATAGGGGCGACGCTACCTAGTCGACTCAAAATGAGAATGCTTAGTAATTAACTTCGACTATCAACCGTTAGACAACGATCCAACCTTCAACCTCCAGATTTCATATCTGCAGGTACCGATCCAATCAATTTCTCGAAGGCCAGCTGTCACTACTAGAGAACGGCCTATGGAGCCGATTGTTGTGGCAGCCGGTACTGATTGGAGGTCATATCTCCGGAGAGGGCTATTATTACCAGATGGTGGCACAATCCGGTACTAATTATTGGTGTTTTACTACTAAGCCCACAGAGGGATACCCATATGTGCTTGATTTGTAGATAGGGTGGTTACGTAATACCCAACATCATGTTTGATTGTTTGTATTGCACATAATTGCCTCCCAACTGGACAACAACTAAGAATCTTGACAAATGCAGGGGAAAAAAGTTTAACTCCCCTTTCATTTGTGTGAGTCCCTATATGTTTGTCGATGATTTAATCCAATGCACAAAGGTTTAAGCTTTGTTTCCCTAATGGAGCGGAAATGCCCTTTGATTATTTTTTTTGTCCCTATATGTTTGTCGATGATTAATCCATCGTCTGTTCGGGTCCTGTAAATGATTATACAGATCATGTCTGTATGTGTGCTTGTGTTTTCATCTTGCTAAAGTACTACTGTAAGTACTATGCCATTTATTTAAAAGATTAAAAGGTCTTGGACCATTTCATCGCACAACATTAATTATGTTCCTAAATCGACTACTTTCATTTGATATGTTCATTCTAACCTGCTATTGTCTTGTTGAATACTTTGTTTATTGCACTATAAATCTTTTATCGCCCGTAACAACGCACGGGTACGAATCTAGATACTATAAAAGAACGAAGCTTGTAGATTTGTAAGTTGATTCATGGATTTTTTAAAAAAAAATAAATTGATTCATGGATAGTTCAAGTGCTTTTCTGTGAAATCTGGTACGGACAAGTTTTCCTCTGCTTTTTTGTGCGCGAGTTGCGGTTCCCTGCGTGACATTCCCGGCTGTGCTCTGGTCTTGCTTTCAACCCCTACTCCATTCTTTTTTTTTTGGAAGAAGTCCACGTTACACCCCTCATCTCTCGTCAGAGTCTAACAATCAACCTCAAACTGCAATACCGTTTATCCGACACCCCTGAACTACATAAACCGTACATGGGAACCCCGTGCCTCCCCGCAGCCTGGTTTTGAGCCACGCTGGACTCCAGGTTAGAACTCGGCGTCCACGTCGGACTCGTGGACGTCTTCTAAAAGCCACCGGTTGGCCACGCCCTCCCACCCCACCCTTTCTCTCTCTGTCGGCGCTCCTCTGTTTCATCCTCTCATTCTTTCTCCGCTCTCCATCTCGCTGTAAACCCTAGGCTCAATCTGTGAAGGAAGGTGATGAGCACGAGGGATAAGAGCTCATCCTGGTCAAGCACGTCTTCAGGCCACGACATCGGGGAGGATAGGATCTCCTGCTCCCCTGTGTCGTACGGAGAGGGGCCACTGCAGTATCAGCCACCCGTGTACTGTAAGTGCGGGCAAAAGGCACCAAAATTTGAGAGCTACTGTTTCAGAAATAAGACCACAACTAGAAATGATTGTTCAGAGACAGCAGATAGAGAAGATGCTTGTTGAGAAGACGCAGTTAGTGGCTGAAAAGGAAGCAGAAATAGTTGCACTCATTGACAAAGCCAAGAAATTTGAGAAAGAAAGAGTATTGCTGCAGTCAGCAATATTAGCATGTATTTGTGTTATTATTGGAATGTTAATTAAGTAGTATGGTAAGTGAATTAGCCAGGTGCAGTGGTGGACGAATGCTAGTTCCAATGTAAGGTGTAAACTCGTCCTCGATGCATGTAAACTCTTATGTTAATGAATGAAAATTATGTCGATCTGAAAAGTATAAGCTATACATGTTACACTATTTATGAATGGACTATTTATGCTTGCACTGCCATAACAAAATAACTTGGAGAATTAAACATGCATTGCACTGGCATAAGAGCCATTAGTTTGGCATATTACATGAGGAACTACTGGCATAGAGTACAGCTTAACTAAATTTACATAGAACTGGCATTGGTCTAGCCTAACATATGACTGATATTTCAGCATACATAATGTATAGTGCAATACTGGATACATGACTCAGCACCACAACCTAACACATACAACTCCGAAAAAATTACTGGGTATTGTTGAACAGATGAGTCCTCTTCGGTGACAAAAGAAGTTGTGGAAGGCGCCTTGAGGTCTTCAATGCAGGTCCTTTCATTGATGGTTCCTGGGCTTTTGCTTGTGCACTAGCAGTCCCAGAGGTGACCTGAATGGAGACCTTTGCTCTAGCTAGTGAAGATGGCACAGTAGCCTCTAAATTTATGGAAGCTGTTCCACCAGGTATTGTTGCAACCCTTCCTTGAGCAGTTGTCCTAATAAACCTTTGTCCAGGCTGCAATTATGAAGCAAGTTAGGAGGTATGCTACAAGATAATTCTGATGGTGCTGAAATTAGCTTACAGTTTGAATTGTGGATGCACTCCTCTCTGAATATGCGACTCCTGAAGTACAGCCCTTATTTTTATTTTTGGAAGCACTTGCATCATTAGTCGAAGGAGCCTTCCTCTTCTTAGCACTTCTTACACTCTGCTGTGAGGCCGGAACAGGAAGCTGCACCACAGAAGTCATGGCATTACTATGATAGAAGACACTGAATTGCACTTGCATAAGAAGCACAAAAAACATTTACTTACCAGTGCATTTGGTGAAGTTACAGGGGCCTGGTTAAATGATGCTGGCGTATTGGAGGTGTTGTTATTGTTCCTCCTGTCACAAGTGCTCCTATTATGACCAACTTGCTTGCATTTCCTACAGGTGATCACAGTGCCCCTCTTTGACAACCTTGTGCTTTTTTTTGGCTTCTCATGTGGTTCCCTCTTCCTCTCTTTTCTTGGCCTACCTGGCATCTTCATTTGCTTGGGTGGCAATGGCTTGGCCATTTCAGAGGGGTGCCAATTTTGCATGCCTTCTACAGGTTGCAGGCAGTGAGCATATGTTTTTTCAAAGGCATCCACAGTGAAACATTTAGCAATGTAATCATCCAATTTGTTGGTTTTATAGTATATGCAGGAAATTGCATGTGGGCATGGCAGTCCAGATAGCTGCCAATACCTACATGAGCAGGTCCTTTTCTCAAGGTCTACTGACCACCTGTGGTCATTGTGCTGCACTTCATATTGGTCTTTTCCACAACAGATAGCTTGGCAATAAGCAGATATATTCACACAAGTCTGGAGCTTCTTCAATATGTTAGGACAAATTGCTTGTTGCCACCTACTAGCTTTAGTTGCCATGTCATGGATCTTAATCATTACTTTGCACCTAATGGCCTCTAGCATGCTGATTATAGGGAGATGCCTTGGTTCAACAATCCACTTATTGAAGGATTCACAAATATTATTATCAACTGAATCACAATTTGATCCTAGCTTCAACCATGCCCTGCTCCAATGATGTGGAGCTGTGTTCATTATAGCTTGTGCACCCTGAGGTGTCTTCTCAGCTAATTCAGCTCTGGCTATATTGAAAAGAGTGATGCAAGAGGCCTTAGCACATTTCCAAAACATCTTTTGGTATTCTTTCTTCTTGAATTTCTTCCTCCAATTAGCATATATATGCCTAGCACAATTCCTATGCTCAGATCTAGGAAGCCATGCTTGAACAGCATTTAGTATCCCCTTTTGTTGATCTGATACAACTACCCAACCATCTCCATCTCCAATATTCAAGTCTCTGCACAACAAGTAAGTGAACCAGTCCCATGTTTCATTTGTTTCCATCTCAACCACAGCCCAAGCAATCGGATAAATTTGATTGTTTGCATCTCTGCCAATGGCACACAACAGCACACCACTGCATGCCCCTTTGAAAAAGCAACCATCAAGACCTATTACTTTCCTACATCCTGTCAAGAACCCCTTCTTACAAGCATCAAGGCACACATAGAACCTTTGAAACACGGGCACATCAAATTCTGGGTCCGTCTTAACAACAACCGTGCTGTCTGGGTTGCTCCTTAGTAGTTCTTCTTGGTAATCATACACTTTACTGTATTCACCCTGAACCCTATCCAGCCATCTAGCCATTACTATAGACTTTGCTCTCTTACACTTAGATATACTGACATTAGCAAACATTTCCCTTTGAATTGTGGCTTGAAGGTGTTGTAAGCTCCATGCTGGGTTTGCTCTAATCAAACTTTGAAACCTATCTGCAATTCTTTTAGATGTCACCAGTTTGTTGTCTCTTCTCTTTGGGCACGTGTGCTCATCTTTTAAGCTTGTCACTAGCCAGCTCTCTGCTAGAGTGGTCTTCCTCAAAAGACATACCCAAGGACACAAAGGCCACTCACATATAGCTCTAACCCTGTCTCCTTCATCTTTGACAAATTTCATAACCCTCCTTGTAGCAAGCCCATACTTAATAATTGCTTCCTTAAACTCTTTCTTACCGCTGAACTTCATTCCTAGAGCAAAAACTGGAACATCAGCCTTCCTGTCAAACCTATGGAAATGGTCTTCTTTCCCAATGACCTCATCACCAGAGCATTCTTCAAATGATTCATCTTCACCATCGCTTGAGTCAACATATGGTGTTGAGTTACCATCAACAAGGTCACATCCCACTACAAGCTCACCATCAGTTTGTCCAATTTCTTTCTGAGGAGCATATGCATACATAACATCATCTAGGCTTTTGAGTTCACCACACTTGGACTTCTTCTTGAATTCCTTGAATTTTTGGTTAATGTCTGCAGCTTCCTCATCCTCTTTTGAGGAACAAAACCCACCAGGAAGGTACTCACTATCAGAACTGCTTTCTGTTTCTCCCACCTTGCTAGGGATTTGTTGTGATTCTTGTGCTTCTCCCACCTTGCTAGCAATCTGTAGCTGCTGCCACTCCTCAGTTTTGATAGGAGCAAGTTGGAAGGCAGTAATCTTATTCTCCCCTATATATTGAACTTCATCAGAACTATCTCCATCAATATGAATAAGTGTTTTTCCTCCCATTTGCTCTGCAAATTCATTTGCTTCACTACCTCTTGTGTCATCTTCAGCAAGTGCTTCCAATTGCATTGCTACCGATTCAACATACACCTCTGCAACCCCACAGCCTTTAATGCAATTTGACATGGCCAGGCACACACTGTCATCATGCAGCAACCTAAGCCCATCATCGAGGTCTTTACCAGGATGCAACCAATGCAGCAATACATCATCCACAACCACTCCATGATCCTTTAGATGCCCAATAATCTCAGGTAAAGAGATTAAATCCCGCTCTATATAGGACAATCCTTCAAATCCACCGACGTAATGCATCCTCTTCCCATCAAACAAAAACTCTCCACCATAATGAAATCTAACAGTAAGTGTGTCCACATCACCCATCTACGAAACAAAAAGGGAACAAAAACCAACTGTAGATCTCAATTTCGAACCCTAATATGAAGAATATGCATGGATCCAGATCAAATAAACAATAAATAACTAACCTTAGAAGCTTCTTCAATCCTAGCGTATTCTCATCTAGGTGATGCGCCAGATGCTCAGACCTAGGTGGAAGGTTGCAGGAGCGGCAGTGGTTCAGGCGGCCTGTGAAGAGAAAGACAGAGAGGAGAAAACAACAACGAGATGGAGAGCGGAGAAAGATATAGAGGATGAAACAGAGGAGCGCCGACAGAGAGAGAAAGAGTGGGGTGGGAGGGCGTGGCCAACCGGTGGCTTTTAGAAGACGCCCACGAGTCCGACGTGGACGCCGAGTTCTGACCTGGAGTCCAGCGTGGCTCAAAACCAGGCTGTCGGGGAGGCACGGGGTTCCCATGTACGGTTTATGTAGTTCAGGGGTGACGGATAAACGGTATTGCAGTTTGAGGTTGATTGTTAGACTCTGACGAGAGATGAGGGGTGTAATGTGGACTTCTGCCTTTTTTTTTTTGCGAGTACAACTCCTGCGTGGCTGCGTTCCTGAGCCATGGTGGTGAAGTTTTTTTCCCCCTCTCAGAGAGTTCTCAGTTCTTCGTTCCCAGCTAATGGAAAGAGCAAAGAAGACTTCTCGGCCTCGAAATGAAAGGAAATGGAAGCCACAAAGATTTTAGAGTAGCACGGCACAATTATGATGACGAAAGAAACACGAGGTTTCAGTTGTGCCCACATTTCAGTCGATGAGGATGGGGCTGGCCGAGGTGTCCCCGCCGGCGCGCCCCCGGATCGCTGCGGGGATGTCGGCGCGGAGGACCTGCGCCCTGAAGGCCACGCGGTCCGGGCCGGCGTCCAGCAGCTCGAGGACGCAGGCGTCGCCGAGGCGGAGGCCTGCGTCGAGCGCGAAGCCCCGCCACCCGGCCTCGAGGCGCTGGACCTGGCGGCCCCCCGTGAAGCGCATCCCCCAGGAGCGCCCGCGCCACGCCACCGTCGCCGGCGCCGTGGCCGCCGGGAGGAACGGCGCCAGCGACCTGGGGACCACCTGCGATGCACGCAACCAGGCACGAAACACACCCTTTAGAGCAGAGAACTGGAGGGAGATGATTCACGAGGAGCAGAGTGGCAGTACCACTTGGAACGGCGGGCGGACATGGGGCTTGCACATGACGCACGCGAAGTAGGGCTTTCCCAGGAGAGGGAGGATCCCGGGCTGGAGCTGATCACCGCCATCAGGTCCGGCCGCGGCGGCGCTCCGTTCGGCGGAGGAGCTCGCCGCCGCCGATTTACCCTTGGGAGCTGCATCCGAGGCCATTTCCTCTGCCTGAATGAACACTGAAGATAGCATCACATCAGCAATTCCGCATGTACAGAAAATCAACCGGGAGCCGCGAACCTTTTGCCTCGAGTCAACAAGAACTTGCCTTGCGGTTAAACGGAGGAAGAAATGATGCGCACGACGGGGATTGGGATTGGGATTGGGTTTGGTGGTTTTCTTTTTTCTTTTTTACCTCTGCTGGACGACGGGAGGACTGAAGGGGGGAGGAAGAAACCACAGTGCCAAGCTTTGCTTTTTAACATACGGGCATACGGCTCACGGGTCACGAGAATCACAGTGGAGAGAACACGTCCGATCCTCAGCTATGCATGGCAGCATGGGTCACGAGATCACAGTGGAGCTCGCACGATACTTTGGGTTGGCCTGTTTAAACGCTTCAGGCTATACACGTCGAAGATATGCTCGTTACCAAATATTTACCGGACCAATTGAACTATTACCTCCTCCTTAAGACTATGCTTATGTAAGGTCAGTCTTGGAAGAAATTTTATAGACAATTTATCTAGACTGAGAATTAGATAACTGTGTTATATGGGTTTCGTGATGACGAAACTTTTCTCACATTCTATAAAACTCTATCTTTCTCTGTTCTTGACATGTGGAAAAATTGATGATATTTAACTTCATCCATATATAGTTGTCCACTATTCAAACGGACATCTTCCCAGTGGATAACATTTCGGCATATTTCGGGATGGGCCTCTCACGAATTATTGCACCATAAAAATGGTACAGTAAGAAAAATACCCCGGGTCAGGCTTGGGCCAGGCCAGTTTGGAAATCTGCGCAAAGCCATGCTAGTTTACGGCCCACCGGCGCCGCGGCGGGAAAAAGCAGGTCCTTTTCCCGCCAAAGCTTCCCCAATTTTCTTTCTCCCGCCGCCCTCTCCTCTCCCACTCTCCATCCCCACTCCCCACTCCCCACAGCCGCCGCCTGCCCGCCCGCCCCGTAATCTCCGACACCAGTGCGCCGGTCACCGAACCCTTCCGTGCGAGGGCCATGCTCCGCGACCGCGCAACAGCCTAGGCCGCATGGAGATCGTGCGGTCCCACCGGCAGCTCGCCGCCGCAGCCGCCGCCGCCGCCGCCGGCGGCGCGGGGGCCCTGCCGACCTACCGGGCGGCGCCGCAGCTGGAGGTGCGGCTGGAGGAGTTCGAGCTCTTCGCCATCGACCGCCTCCGTGGTGCGGGCCTCCTGCCTCTTTCTATCTAGCAAAAAAAAAAAGAAAGAAAAAAAATGCATCATGCCTTGCTTCCTCAGATCTGGCTAACGGTTTGGCGTGCGGCGCGTTTCGCCGCGCTGTGGTGGGCAGTTCTCAAGGGGATCTCGGATGGGCTCTCGCGGGGGAAGAGGCCGGAGGAGATGGAGAAGCTGGTGAGCGATTCGATTCTCCCTGGCTGCTCTCTCGTTACTGCAGGGAAATTTGGGAATGGGACTATGTTTGGAGTTTGGACCCTTTTTTTATAGCGAAAACTTCATTTTGCGCAGAAGTAGGTGAAAGTTTCAAAGCATTTTGCGGTCTTGTGTAGATTTAAACATTGTTCTAAGTTGGATTTTGCTAGAGAAAATGGGAAGAAAGTAGCTAGGCTCTTCTGGATATTAACGTGCTACTTTCTGAAATCTCCAAAAAAAAATTTACTATTTGTTCATGCAGATGTTGAGTGCCCCGTATCGGTCATATGTATTTTCTCCTTATTTCTGGCCTTAACTTGGATTTGATTTTGTAGTTGGAATTGTTGATAGCATCAACCCTTGTTATAAACTTAACAATGTAGTCTGACAATTGTCCAAATTGTATTTAAAAAGAAGGAAAAAGTTCAATTTACTCACCTCAACTATAGCTAAAGTCTGGATAACCCCCTAAACTATAACTTGGTTCAATTTACCCCCTAAACTATACCATTTAGTTTATTTTATCCCCTAATACAATTTATCTCTTTTGTTTCTTCATACACAAGATGGATTTTAATTTCAAATTTTGCAGAGTAGTAGTGGACATCGCAATGCATATTTAGGAAAAGTTTTATAATTTGCTCCATTAGTTTTCATATAAGTTTGTACTCCAATGATTAATTTATTATTAAATATTGTAACCTATCAAAATAAAAAAAAAATATGATCTATTTTTTCTAACATGCGTTATGGTGTGTACTATTATATGCTATAAAATTTCAACTCAAAACTCCACCTATGCATGGAGAAATGAAAAAGATAAATTATAGTAGGGGGTAATTTGAACCAGATGGTATAGTTTAGGGGGTAAAATGAACCAAACAATAGTTTAGGGGGTTATCCAGACTTTGGCTATAGTTGAGAGGAGTAATTTAGACTTTTTCCTAAAAAGAAATGCATTGTTCTTGATACATCAGGTCTGTGAGTTGTGGAAGACACACATGAGGCACCAGGATCCAGCAGAGACTTTGAACAAGGATATAATATCGCACTTTGTGCTCCGCCTAGTCTATTGCAGAACGTAAGCTTAATATTCAAACGGTCATATTCGGTGCCCTATATTAAGACTGATGGTTCTTTTGACCAACTTAATCAAAAGTTATATTTGATACACCACCCAGGGAAGAATTACGAAAGTGGTTTCTCTCCATGGAGACTACACTTTTCCGGTATCGCTTTCGGCTTGAGAGTCCTGAATCACAGGTGACTTCCTATCTCTTTATCATAGAATTGATAAAGGAAAATAACATTGCATTTATGCTTTAACTGTTGCATGTTGCACATTCTGTTTCAGAGGATGCTTATGACTGAGTTTCAACTGCCTTACAAAGCATTGCCACACTCAGAATTTGAGGTACTGACTATTTCCACTATTATTATTGCTGAGGACTTTGATTTTGATGCTTGCAATGTAAACGTGTAGTGTTTTTCCTTTTTCCTGTTTGCTTTGTGAAGTAATGAATGTCACATATTTTAGGTTGTGAAAGACAAGTTGAGCCAAGTTGCACGTTCCATTGGTCAATCTGCAAATGGTACGCACCATTTCTTATCGCCGCTTCTTTCCACTCAATTTATTGCAGATTTCTTTTCCAACTGGGTGTCAGGATCAGTTACAGAATAGGATGTTTCTCTATGATTCATACTTCTGTCGACCATCTAGGCGGTTAGCGTACTGAAGCAGCAAATGTACCATTGTGACCGAACTTTCTATTCTTTCTAAAGTAAATTTGTTGTACTGTATAGAACAATCATATGAAACCATTACTGTGTTAACCTTGTCATAATTTTCCATTTATGCCTTTTGCTCTTTGAGTAGAGTGTCATTCTATTATTTCTTCTTTCACTGAAAGCTAAATTCATTTGGTACCTTTTCTTTTTTTGGCAGTTGAGTCCGTGTTCTTCAAGGTATGTACATGTACCTGTTTTAGTCTTTATTTCTGTACCCATTTAAACTTTTGTTTTGTGCAAATAATAACTCGAAGTAAATCATATTTTAATACATTTAAGGTACCTTTTGAAGAAGTTCCTGATCTTGTGGCCAGCCGCCGAGTATTTCTTTCAAAAGGCTATGCTTATGTGGCGATGAGCCAGGTTTGCACTGAATATGATAATAAAAATTCTAGTTATTGTTTTGATTGGTGCTCTCTATGAACATACCTGTATGATTTCCTAGGTGGTTTCATTAGTGGTTACTCAATTCCGGTGCAATATCTCAAAGGCACTTGTTTTAACAAACAGGTAAATTATACATTAATTTTACTTTGCTCAGTTATTATGTAACATGTTTTGGAAGCCTGCTTAGTTGATTTTTATGTCAGAAAGGTGTCATGCGGCTTTAAATATTGTACCCACACCATTTATATGTTAGGATAGGATTTAATTCACATACTTTCTTGCAAAACAAATCACATTTCCCAAAAAAATCCAGCTGTTGCATTCCGGTGACATTTTCCAGCAGCAGTTGGGATTGAGTTCTAAACTGAGTGCTCACTAGTTATTATTGTACAGAAAATGGACGGCAACTATAAAGGAACAGGAAAAGGACAGGTTGACTCCTGTGAGTACCAGAGTACCAGTTCCCTACCTTTCTTTCAGAACTGATCTTTTTATATCTTCAGTGATGCTGAATTTTTTACAGATTGTCGAGGCATTAAGCAATGCGTATTTTGGACCTGATTACTCTCAGGTGTGCTGTCTCACCCTTGCAGTTATGCTTGATTTCCTGATATTTAACTACATTTCCTCCAGTGCTGTTGCTTGGACTTGTAACGTTTCTTAAACTATAATGTTTCATACAGCCGAAGGATGCTGTTGAAATATCTCTAAAGGATATTGACCAACTGGCTAAAAGTTCTTTCCCTCTTTGCATGAGACATATGCTAGATAAGGTGAGGCACCTTATATGTTCTTGGTGATATACTGATATGCATACCTTGTGGCCAGGTTGCTCAGTGTTTTCTTTTATATTGCAGTTGAGAGAAAACCATCATCTGAAGCATGGGGGTAGAATGCAATTTGGACTTTTCCTTAAGGTAACAGTTAAATGAATTAAACTAAACTTTGATCTACCTACAATTATGTCACATTCACGACTTATGAAAATTATGACTTAGGGTGCTGGACTAAAGTTAGAGGATGCCCTGGCATTTTGGAGAGCGGAATTTTCTCAGAAGGTATCTATCATTTTGTAGATAACGTAAACGTATATATTGTGTCATGCAAACATTTTATAGGAGTATGTCGCTACCTTATTGCCTGTAGCATGCTAGCAGTGCACAAAGCCAATATGATTAAAGAAATGCAAAATTAAGCAATTAATTTTCCATGAGCTGAACATGTAAGTTATCCCAGTTTTCTATTGCCTCATTGATATTGTATCTTCTTTGGATAAGGTTGGCTCTGAGCGTTTTGACAAGGAATATGCCTATAGCATCAGACATAATTACGGAAAAGAAGGAAAACGGACAGTAAGCCCCTCCTGCTACTTGTGTGACATGAAATTGCACTGGAGTTATTACTTACTCTTACCAATTCTGCTCCAGGATTACACTCCATATTCATGTCAAAAGATCATTTCTGCAACACCAGGTGTTGGAGATCATCATGGATGCCCTTATCGACATTTTGGGTACCACCTCATCCTTAGTCTTCCCTATAGACAGTTACTAAACAGTCTAACAGAGTAGATAAGTGCTCAATATTTTAATAAGTAATCTAAACTTTTTGTTAGCAGTAGCAGTTTGTACCTTCTCTTCCAGTCTCTCCTTTTGTCGCTAGATCTACTCCTGAACTTTGAGGTCGAAGTAAGGTTTCATTTCGAAGCCCAGAAATCTGAATGGAGCAAGTGCCCACTAACCTATAGTTTTCTGACAAAAAAAGCTTAATTTAGCAAAAAGCAGGTGAATGAGAATTAACATTTTGTTTAATCATTAAGTGCACCTGGCCAGCTTGAACCAAATTGTACAATGCTAATCTACCAAGCAGAACAGTGAGATATGCTTTTGTAATCATTGCTGATATAGTGTTGTCTAGTCTCCTTGTTCATACTTGTCCATGATATAGTTTCTTCGTTGATTATGGTTAATACAAAATAGCATTCTTTTGTGAAGTTCACTTGCCAATTGCCATGCCAATTTGTGATGTTGCAACATAACCATAATTACCCTACTTTGTACCTGATGTTTGCATCCATGTATTTGCCTCTGTTTTATTGTATTTGCAGTGATGAAAATTTGCGGGCAGCACTCAACAAAATGGGTGTCGGTGGGCATGCATTGGAAGAGATAATGGATAAAGTGAAGAACAGGCATTACCAGGTGCTGTAGTTCATTGCCACTAGCTTAACTGAGCAATATGCTATCCCTGAACTAACTAGTTTATGTGGCATAATGAAATATACAGCTAGCTTGCACATTGACCTTTGAGGCAACACACGGTGTCTCCTGTGATTCTGGAATCAACCATCCAAATCAGTATTTCAGCGAAAGTCAGAAAGTTTTGCGAGCCAAAGTGGGTGCTGTCATTTACTATACACTGACTGTTTTTCTTGTGCTTTGCTCTTATTATCTAGCTGAGCTAATCTTCCAATTTAACATGTGGGGATTTAATGCGCAGAACCAAACAGTGGAGAGCCAATCAACAACCTAAATTGTATTGCAGATGCAGAAAGCATCCATCTGCACAAGGTTACCAGGTCTGGATACCACTCAGCTTTTGCTTTATATTTACCTCCATTGTTAACCACTACTCATTCATGAATAGATGCATTTCTAATGTGCAATGATACATAGCATAGACATGCGGTACAGCACTTGCTGTTTACGGCATATGTGATGCTGAGTTCCCCCTTTGACTTCTGACAATTCTATTAAATATTTTCTTTCCCTTTTTTTATTGGTAACACCTTATCCATCGGTAAAATTCTGTTTATGCATGATTTGAAACTGTCCAAGAGTGTGGCTTATTTTATATGTTATATTTTTATTTGCCTCATCCAAAGGGCCAAGGCTGCTCATTGTTACTGAATTTGTTTAAACATACAGCTCTGATTTAATGTGATTTTTATGTTAAATGCAAGTGATCTAGTTCTCCTGTCAGTTTGTAAGTGTAGAACAAGAATCAGTCTGTTTTCTTGGTAATAATAAGATTATTTATGGATACTGAATTTTCATCAAACATGTAACTTGTGATTTGGAGCACCATACGAGAATTCATTATCAATTATCATGCATAAACTTTCCGATTTTCTACACTAGATGTACTACACGCTCACTGATAATTCCATATTGCTGTCTTTTGTCCATAGATCAGGTCAGCACTGAACCAAAGATTCACGCTTGATGCAATCATGTGATGGTTACCGGCTGATCTTTGATTGTTAGCTGGAATCCTATTGGTACCTGATGTTTCCAAACTCCAGCTAGTGGCTGTCCGCTGTCATACCAGACAAGCGATGGTGCCACATTGTATACTAGAAGGGTTACCTAATGCTGCGAACAACTGCAGGTTAAGGTGTTTGTGTGTGTGTATTCCTGTAAATTTCGAGCGAATCAAGAAACATACTGAATTAAAGTAGCACCGATTTTGCTGTGATGTTATGTTATTGTCAAGTTTCTTTAAGTAGAATAGAATTGCGTGATTTTGTCTATGTATTATGTATGTAGTTAACCAAGCTGAAGTGTTTTCACCCCTTAGGTTCGCATTGCTATCTCTGTTCTTTGTTTTGCTTCCTTAGATAATTGTGGATGTCATTGGGGTTACTATCTTAAGTGGGTCGTCCAAGTATAGTTGGAGCTGCAAAGAGTAAAAGAAATGTTAAGTTAAACCAATGAAGCTCAAATGAGCATCGGTGTTGCCTAAGTTTAAGGGCGCACAACATTTGCTGTCAAAATGAGGATCCTACGTACAGTCCTACCACTCATGGGACGTGTATAGTTCTCACGTATGATCATAATTGATAATTCTATGGAATTAAAATTCATGGTGGTTTAATATAGTTTGAGCTTTTTATATATAATCTTATCTTATGAGAATCGGATTATAAGATACATATCAAGATCTGACAGTTTGTAACTGAGTGTACTAGTTCATGTACGAAGCGTTTCCTACAGTTACACAGTGAGACGATGGTGCCGTTTGCATCTCATTGGTTGGATGGTCGACTTCTTTGATTGCATCCCAGATTCGTTTGAAGGATTGCCCATCTTCTATTGTTATTATTTTCTAAATATGAATACCCAGCTTTCCATAACAGATAGCAGAGCACCCACGTGTTCTTGTCCCTCCGTCGATTCTCTAAGAGCAAATTTCCTAGCTTTATTTGCCACAGCAGGGGGTAGAAAACGCAAATCCAATTCTGCGCGCGAGTGTCAGCAAGCGCTCGATTCTCTGACCGTAGGAGTTGCCTGCACTGCTCTGATCAGTTTTAACAGATCGTTCTGTGCCTGCTTGTCACGCAATTATTTGCTTATTTTTTTCTTAATGAAATGGTTGCCCAGTCAAGTTATCAGGAAAAAAAAATGCAATTTCTTTGTTTTCAGTTCTGTTTGCAGTTGTTGAGATGAAAAAGATACGGTGATGAATGCAAGGCATTATTCTGTATTTCCATTGGTCATGGTCCATTGATCGATCCTCCGCGTGGGAGCGAAGTTCTTGACTAATCCAAGTACAATAAATTAGTTTGTTCCGGGAGAAAGTACATTTACTTGTTTTTGCAAAAATTCAATTTAATAAGTAGTGCAACACATTCTCAATCAGAGGCTGCCAACATCTCCAATCAGTCACCAGTGAATCACAGCAGCAGGTCGGCATCAAATCTGAAGCAAACGATAATATTTCAGTTGGACAACTTGGGCTACCAATCTGCATAAGAAATCAAGAACTCAACGTACCGAGATCTGGAGCAAAGTCTCCGACGGCCTATAAAGACGGCATGGTGTGCCTCATCACCGAGGACGGCAACGGAAGAGTAGTGGGAAATGGCCATCGCCGAGGAGAGCAAGGAGCTGCTCCAGGCGCAGTTGGAGCTCTGGCACCACGCCTTCGGCTACGTCAAGTCCATGGCGCTCGCCGTCGCCCTCGACCTCGGCGTCGCCGACGCCATCCACCGCCGCGGCGGCGCGGCCACCCTCTCCCAGATACTCGCCGACGCCGCGCTCAGCCCGTGCAAGCTCCACGGCCTCCGCCGCCTCATGCGCGCGCTCACCGTCGCGGGCACGTTCACCGTTGCCAATACCACCTCGTCTGAAGACGACTCCGGCGGCGAAGCCGTCTACGAGCTGACGCCGGCCTCACGCCTCCTCGTCAGCGACAGCGTAAGCGGCGGCGATGGCGACGGCGACGGCGACGGCGACGGCTCGACGGCGGCGAGCCTGTCGCCTGTCCTGAGGCTGGTGCTCAACCCCTTCCGCGTCTCGCCGCTCGGGATGGGCATCGGCGCGTGGTTCCGGCGGGATGACCAGCCGGGCGTGGCCCCGTTCGCGGTGGCGCACGGAAGGGACATGTGGGAGACGGCCGCGCGCAAGCCCGCCTTCAACGCGCTGGTCAACGACGCCATGGCCGCCGACAGCCGCTTCCTGATGCGGATCGTCCTCAGGGAGTGCGCCGAGGTGTTCCACGGGATAGGCTCGCTGGTCGACGTCGCCGGCGGGCTCGGCGGCGCCGCCACCTCCATCGCCAGGGCGTTCCCGGAGCTGAGGTGCAGCGTGCTGGATCTCCCTCACGTGGTTGCCAGTGCTCCCTCTGGCGGCGGCAACGTGCAGTTTGTCGAGGGCGACATGTTTCAGAGCATCCCGCCGGCAGATGCTGTCTTTCTCAAGGTAACTGAGGCTGAAACCCCATCCATATTTGTAGCTTCTCATTTTCTTTGTAGCTAAAATACACGATAATGTGGCAAACATTGAGTAACTTTTTAATGCTTGTTTGTTATTTCAGTGGATTTTGCACGATTGGGGCGATGACGAGTGTATCAAGATTTTGAAGAATTGCAAGCAAGCCATACCTTCAAGAGATGAAGGAGGAAAGGTGATAATCATAGATATGGTAGTTGGATCTGGATCGTCAGACGCTAAGCAACTGGAGACGCAAGTTTTGTATGATCTCCTTATTATGGGTATCAATGGTGTCGAGCGAGACGAGCAAGAGTGGAAGATTTTCTTTGAAGCGGGGTTTAAGGACTACAAAATTATGCCCATTCTTGGTGTCCGGTCGGTTATCGAGCTCTATCCATGAGAGCTCAATGAACAATCGATCCCGTCTTAAAAATAAGAGAATAAGTGTTGTTGGATGCGCAATTGATTGTCTAGTAGTGGACTAAACGTGAAGGCGTGAATTTGTAAACGAACATAAGGTCCTCTTTCGAAATGATGAATGGAACAGATTTGAAAATTGAATCCTAAAAAAAGATTTCTTTTCGCGACCATGCCTGAGCACGTTTTTCATTAAAAAGAAGAGAAGCAAAGTACAACAAGTTGGTTTCGGAGAATGGAAACCAATCTAATACACAGAGTTAGACTATTACACGATAGTGAACGTGCGGCCCCGTAAACTACCCAATATCTATGAACCGTCATGGGTGTCACACTCCAGTTGCCAAAGTATCCATCCCCGCCGGTAACAAAGCATCCAAGGCCTCACAGTGAGGGGAAAAGAGAAAGCTTCCTCGAATTGCTGGAAGGATGAGGCATCCGGCGAGTGAATGTCTGAAGTGAGGCCTAATTTTCTCATCATCACATTCTGCACCTGAACCGTTGGTTTTGTAGCACGATGGCGCGACTTCTTTGCCAACCTCTCGCTGCGGCAGATGGTGAAGTCTTGTGGTTGCTGTCGTGAGCGCCGTCGTAGCGGCAAAGCGACCAGCACAGGTGGGGGAGTCTCCGTACAAACATCATGTGCAAAATTAGCGACCACTTCTTTTACCGGTGAACTGGCATCGGGGAACAGCTGTAACAGAGCCTCGCGTGTTCCCCGCGCCACCGTGACATTGCGACGAGAAAAAGAGGTAGGAAGTGCCAGCTCCGTCCCGCAAATGGTGTCACGTACCAGCTCATCAGCTGATAACATTTGAGGTGGAGTGCGGTTGGCGACGTCCATCGCAGCCTCGACGTCCGTCACGGCCACCGCAGTGCCGGGTTGCCGAGCACCCTTCACCGGGGAACTGAGTGCCCCCCAGCGATGCATCCACCCCATTAGAGGCGACCGGCGGATGAGGAGGCGAGCACTCCACCGCTAGTGCTCCAGCTGTCAGTGCGAGCGAAGCAACGAGCTCCTCCAACATGGGGTCAACCCATGCCAGAGGCCCCTCACCCGCGCACAACTCCAACTCTAGTGGATCAGGCATAGAGTAAAGGTATGTAGTAGTGGCGCTGTCGGTGTTGTCGGAGAAGTCGGTAGGCGCGCCCATGCTGACATCCCCTGCCGGCATACTCCGGCGCCGCCAGTGTCGTCGTCAGATTCTGCCAGCGCCCCTCGCGGCATCCTGCACGGCCCCATCCGAGACCATCTGATCGCCTCGGGTCGCATGCTGGGAGGCCGAAGAGTTGATGCCACGAACAGGGCAACATGGCATATCGCCTCCCTTCATCGCCGACTTCAGTCGCTTGCACTCCCTGGCGATGTGGCGGAAGCCATGGCAGCGCAAGCAACGCCGTGGCAACCGACAAGTTGCAACACGGTGCGAGTAGGAGAGGCAGTTGAAGCATCTGTCGCGAAACACTGCAGGGATCCTTCAGCCCTGTACCAGCTGTTCTTGGCGATGTTGAACCTTCACGACCGCAGGTTGCGCCTCTAGCCGTGGGAGACTCTCCTGCCACCCATCGGCGCTGGGGGCGGAGACTCGTCCACGGCGGCCAAGGCGTTGGCGGGCAGGGATACGACCCTCCACCGGCTGGGCAGGTAAGCCGTGCACCAACTGGGCGCGCGGCTGGCTGCGTCTCCTCCGTCTTCGCCCTGGTTCTTGCCGTCCAGCGCCCATTCCACCTCGACCTCGCGCCATGACTGGACGAGTCTGGGTGCGCGATGGGGACGCAGCCACCGGCAATGCTGGGCGACGCACGGCATCGAGGTAGGATGTGGGGTGGTCATCGTCAGACCCCTCTCCGTCTTCATCCGCCCATCGACGACTCTTCGTGCGTCCATCGGAACGACATGGTTGGAACGGGGCCGCGTCCGATGAGAAAGAGGAAGGGCTCGCTCCCCTAGACCCGGACGAGGGCGACGAGCCGCCATCAGGCGCGACGGCTCCCCTGGCTGCCTGCGGCCCAGCCCCCACCGCAGCCAAATCAGGGCGGCCGGCATTGACAGAGAAGAGGTTGAGGGGGTCAGGGCCCGCCGGCTGGCGGAGTAGCCTCGTCCTCGACATCCGAGACGTCCTTGACGATCACCAGCTAGTAATCCGCGGTGTTGGGGCTCGACGTCGTCGGCAGCAGAAGGGCCCGCGGAGATCCCGCGCCGGTTCCTGCGGGGATGTGCTCGGCGGCCGTCTTCACCGCTGGCTGCGGCGGCGGCGGCGGCGCGGGACCCGCGTCGGGAGTGGGAGCGGGGCCGTCGTCGCTGGCGCCGTCGGTGGGGGCGTGGAGGGCCATGCCGCACCGGATCCGGCAGCGACGGAGGCTGAGGTGGCGGGATCCGGGGGCTGCGGCGTGGCTTGTCCTGTCGGCGACAGTGTGGGTGGGGATGGCCATGGAGGAGCCACCACGCCGGATCTGGCGGGGTTGGTGGCGGTGGCCGAGGTGACGGAGCACGGTGAAGGCGGCGGCGTTGGACACGCACCAGATCCGGCTGGAACCTTGGGGGCTGCGACGGCTGGGACCTTGGGGGCTGCAAGGGTAGGGGAGGAGGGGGAGGGGGAGGGGGAGGGGGAGGGAGGGCAGGGGGTGGGCGCCGGCGCCGCTGCCGGCGGCGGCTGGGAGGCCATCAGGCGGAGGTAGGGACGGAGCCCATGGGGAGGGGGCAGGCTTGCTCCAACTCACAAGCACATGCTCACCGTCGCAGGCACCTTTGCCATGCTCTCCGAGTGGACGAAACCATCTACTCCCTCCATTTCAAATTGCAGGTCGTTTTTTATTTCTCTAGGTATTTAAATTTTTACTATGCATCTAATTAAATATATGCTATGTCTAGATACATAATATACTACTTACTCTATTCGCAAAAGAGTGCAGTATGATTCTAGCTGTATTTCTAGGTATGCATCTAGATGTCACATTGTCCAGATACATTATTGCATTTTTTATTGGGATGGAAAGAATATATGTATGTAAAAAAGTAACCTATAATTTGAAACATAGTCACATCTCGTGAAAGCAAGTGCCCAACCCCCTCTCCCCATCTCGCCGCTCGGCATGGGCATTCATGCGTGGTTGATTCCATGACGTGGCGCTGTTCCCCGTGGCGCATGGCAAGAACATGTGGCAGACGGCCCGCGTGCAAGCCTGCCGTCAATGTGAGCTTAGTGTTGGGCTTGGGCTTGGGCCGGCGTGGGCACGCCGGTGCATATGCATGTGTGGACTCGGCACGACCGGCGTGCCTGGTGTTGGGCTTGGGCCGCGGGTGTTGGTCTTGGACCGTGTCGTGTTGGGCCGTCCATTCGTTCATCTGTACCAGTACCGTGTGATGCGCGGGTGCTTCAACTTCAACCGAGCTGCCGTGGGAACAGCGTGGACAGGTTATATTGTATTTCGGAAGCAGGAGAAACAAATTGTATTTAGGCATTTAGCACATCACACAGAGTGCACTACTTCACCGATCACTTACCCTGTCAGTCACCTAATTAATTAGGTCACACACACACACGCTTATATTATACCAGCGCCAGGTTTTTTTTCCTTCTTTGTAGTATTGTGTGTTTGTAAAGTTTGGCGAGAGCCACCGATCGGCAGCAGCTAACGGTCGATCAGTAGTACTTCCTCCAGTCGTCGGCCACGCGCTCGCGCCGGAGCCGCTCCTGCACCCTGGATATGTACAGCGCCGCGCGGCGGTCCACGTCAGCGTCACCGCCGCTGCCGCCGACTTCCACAGCGACCGCCGCAGACGCCGCCGGCACCAACCGCACCTTCTCGGCGGTGGGTTGTTTGGCTTTGCTGCCGGCGGTCTGCTGGGCCGGCGCGGCAGGTGCCGGTTTCCGGGGGTACAAGGGCGTCTGTGACAGAATCGCCAAGTTAAACGGTTTAATTAAGCATAATGGCCATCATTTGAACGCATCGGCGCGCGCGAGCGGTGCCGTGGCCAATTTGGCCTTGGCGACCCCGGCAAATATCGGGGTGTTACAGCGTCGCCGCCGCCTTGTGCTTGATGCCTCTGGCGCGCTTGTAGAAACGAAAATCCATTGCTCTTTCAGTGCTGCTGGTTTGGCTTTGTGTGGTGTAGGCTGGAGGCACCACGTTCCTGATCCCGACTATTTATAGCGGCCTTGCAAATGGCCCGTAGACCGCGCAAGCGTGCCACGTCTAGTACAAGCCGCGTTCATCATAGAGTTGAGGTGGGGCTGGCTCCAGAGGCATTGGTGTGCAGCAGGACCAATACAATTCTGAATCGTATTGATGCTCCGTGTGCCATGATCGATGCTCGCGATCTTTTAGACTTTTGGTGCTATGCCTGCTGGCTGCTGCAAATGAATGCTGAAATTGTACGCAGATTTCTGAACGCAAGATGGAGTCTATACTCTACTACAGAGATAAGCAATTATCAACACTGGTAACATTGCTCTTGCGCCATGACCTGTTGGGCATTGATCTCTTCTGAAGCTTTACGGTCCTATATATCTGGCTAGTTTGCGACCGAGCTGATGTGGAGAACCTGTTGTTTCGATCGGCCACAGAAAAAATATCTGTGTACTGCAACTGTGCATGCTTCAAGGAATCAATATCTTTGTAAGAGTCAAGATCTTAGATTTATGTTTGGATGAAAACGTCTCTGTCGTTTCGAGATGCGCAGGTTCCTTTCCATGCCACATGCACCCTGATCTGGAGTCGAGTCGATGAGAAGCTTTCAGGCCCCATTGTATCATCCAGTTTCCAATGGTCTCTGTACTTCTTAACTGGTTAAGTTTCACCTGCAGCCTCGATCTCCAAATTAAGTAGAGTAAGGATCAATCTAGAAACGATGGAATAATCCAATTGTTTAGTATCAATTATTCTCCCCTTTTGCAGTGAGTGCACCAGTAATCCCCTCCTCAGTCCTTACACGCACTACATATATAGGACCTACAATATAAACCTATGTTCCCCCTCATATATATCATTGATGATCTCCACTATATTCACCACTTGGTTCGATTGATACTCTTGTTTAAACATGGACAAGTCTGTCTAATCGACAAGTGTCACCACTCTTGATCCATATATATCACCTGCCAAACGAATCGGTTTATAAAAAAAATAGTTAGGGAGCAAAGGTAAGAAGGCGCATATATACAAACCGATAAGATTGATGTCCTTGTTGGTAGAGAATAAAGGCAGAGAGGAGATCGATAGGAGCAACTCCTCAAGTCGATGGTCATTCAACTGGACAAAAGAACAGCGTGCATCATTCCTAAACGTGGCATCTACCTCTCTAAAACTTCCGTATGTGCCAAAGGGGAGAATCTGCTAAAGGAGAAGCGAGCAAGCTAGTGTTGCATATCCTGTCTTTTTGGTGTGTCCACGGTATTTTTTTTATCTGAGACATGGTTGGATCAAAGAGATTTCTAATCGGGTCGAAAGAAGCTTATCATCAAGATTAAAGAGATTTTTAGCTGCGAGCTTTGCCGCATATATTGCTACCAAACCCTGAAAGGCATTAGCTATTAGTATTGTCTCATTCAACACCTTGTAAGGTTTAGTCGTCTTCCTTTGTTTTGGAATCTACAGCATAGACATGCATCCGTGCAGCAGTGGTTATTATATAAAAGAAGTTCAGTTTGTTAAGCACATTCAATTTTGTCAGAGCAAGTGAAGACCTACTTATCTCTGTAACTTCAGACCATAAACAGGACTTCTGATCTTTGGTGAAGGCTTGACTGTTTGCACACTGAATTAATTACTTGCTCATGCAGTGCAAGTCCACAAGCATAACCTCTTCGGATGCTAGTCCGTTCTGAAGAAGCGTACGTTATCTATGCTCAACGACTAATCCGAGAGTTACAGACTATCAGACTCAACTAATCACGCTCACACACACGCGTGGCCATACATCAGCAGCAGTGCTTCTTTTTTTTTGTGGTCGTGAGAGTTTGGAAAGTTGGGCAAGAGCCATGGCTGTCGGCAGCAGCTAGCAGCAGTCGATCAGTAGCACTTCCTCCAGTCATCTGTCATGCGCTCGCGCCGGAGCCGCTCCTGCACCCTCGATATGTACAGCGCCGCGCGGCGGTCCACGTCGGTGTCGCTGCCGCCGAGTGCGGCGCCGCCGTTGCCGACGACCTCCACGGTGACCACCGTGGACGGCGGCGGCGGCTGCGCCGAACACACCGTGGGGGTGGCGGGCTGTTGCGCCCTTACGCCGGCGAGCTGCTGAGCCACCTGCGCCGGTTTCCGGGGGTAGAAGGGCGCCGCCGCCTTGTGCTTGATGCCCGTGGCGCGCTTGTAGAAACCGAAATCCATTGCACTTTTGGTGGTGTTGGTTTGTGTGGTGTTGGCCGGAGGCATCACGTTCCTGACTATTTATAGCAGCCTTGCAAATGGCCCGTAGACTGCGAGAGCGTGCCACGTCTAGTACAAGTCGTTCATAGTATCACAGAGACTTGAGGTGGGCCTGGCTCCAGAAGCATTGGTGTGCAGGACCAATATAATTCTGAATCGTATCGATGCTCCATGAGCCATGATCGATGCTCGCGATCTTTATAGTGGTTATATATACCTATCCAATAAAACATTATTGTGGGATTGCACTGGGAATCCTAAACGACGCTGCATCCAGTTACCTTGGTGAAACTGTGAATGCAACTGTGCTGATCTTTGACCTCGAAACAAAAAAACTCTGCTGATCTCTTCTGAAGGTTTATGTATGTATGTAGTTAGTATCTTGCCGGTTTATGGGCTCATGCATTTTTGGTAGAACTATGAGGCCACAGAAAAAATTTTCCACTGCAACTGTACATCCTGCCAAGAATCAAGATTTTGTGATCTGTATCTTGAAATGACTATATTCTCTTGTGATGTGCAAGTTTCCTTTCCATGCCACATGCATTCAAGTGACTCACTGAAGCTTTTTACTGGTCATGTTGCATCTTTTTCTAGGAGAGCCATAGTACACAAGATTTAGCTATGAGCCTTCATCTCCAAAGTGAGACTCAATGAATGCTTTGCTTGATACTCTGATTTAGGAATGAACCAGTAGTCCGTCTAGTCAGCAAGTGCCATCATATATCCCGTTCTTCATCCATATCACCAACCAAACTAATAATCATTAGCTAGATTTATTTATGTATTCGGGGAGTGCAGAAAGAAGGCGCATACGGATCGATAAGATTGATGTCCTTGTTGCTAGAATAATGGGGAGGAGATTTATTTGAGAAGCTTAGCTTCTCAAGTAGATAGTTCACTGACAGTGCGAGAAGATGCCTCGTCTGCCATGTAAAATTAAAAGCAAGTTAGCTCACAGAGTTCCAGCAGAGTATGCCAAGATGCTCGCCATCTTTTTGCAGTATGCATGCATATATATTGATCTCTTGTGAAGGCCATATATGCAGCTAATAGCCTAATATGCTGCCGGCCGGTTTATAAACTGAGATGGTGGCGGCTATCAAAAATATCTTTTTACTGCAATTTTTTTTGAAAGCTTTTTACTGCAACTTGCACATGCTGCCAATTGTATGTATCTTTGTTCTTTGGATGGAAAGTCTATGTTCTTTTGAGATGTGCAGGCCCATTTATTTCCATGCCACACGCACTATATATGGTTCTATCAAGGAAGCTTTTTTACAACCCATTGCATGGCTTCCAGTGATCTCTCTACTAGCCTGGTAGGAGTACACCATATAACAGCTAGTTGTCGAATATGCATGTCCCGATCGATCGAGTTGCAGTTGCGAATGAACACATACCCAGCAAACGAATCATCAAACTTTTGAGAAGCAACAATATGCTTATTACACCATGACTAAGCTATACATTTAGTCGACCAAGCTTAGCTTCTGTCTCCAAAGTAGTGCGAAATTAGAGCCATAGGAATCCTGCACTCTTCCTTTTAATGAAAAACGTGTTCAGGCACGATCGCGAAAAAGGAATCCTGCACTAATCCCTCCAACATGAGGACGATACCTGCAGTGTCATGGATCCACGATCCCTTTGAATATATGTTCACCACTTGGGTTTGCTTGTGTACTGATACTCTAATTCATGTTTGGATGCGTACGCAGTCCTTCTAATCAACAAGTGCCATCCCGTTCTCGATCCATATCACCTACCAAACTAATTAATCACTTGGATTATATACATATATATTTGGGGAGTGCATAAGGAAGGTTCATGCAGATCGACCGATAAGATTGATGTCCTTGTTGCTAGAGAATAAAGGGAACCGACCGAGAATGATAGTCTTTTCTGCCTAAAGGAAGCTGGACAAAAGAACAGCATCATTCCGAAACAAATGCGTGGCATCTACCTCGTTGCAATCTCTATCATTTCCGAATGTGCCAAAGGGGAGAATCGATCGGCTAAATGAAAAAGCAAGCAGCTGCTGCATATATCCTATAAATCCTCTATGTTAATCGGCGTGTTCGTGGTGAAATTTTTTTCCGCATGGCTGGATATGAATGCATCTTAGATTGAAACACTTGTTTGTAGGTGAGTGTCTTCAACTGTACCATGTTTTGCAATAATTTTAGTATGATTTGAATCTGAAGCTAGAGATTTATATAATATCCCTCTCCATTCCAAGCACATCAAGACTCTTGAGATGATGGATTGCAGACTGCAAACCTACTACTCACGTTCTTTTGAACCCCCAGCGGTTAACTTTGTTATAGTACAACAAACATACACCATGTGCCCCTCGGTGCATCAATGCAGGGCATCTTACTATTACTAATTGGAGGCTCATTTTGAAGCTTCCGGGTGATGCCAACTAGGATCCTAGGTGGACAATCTAAAAAAATAGAGAAATCCTACAAATTCTCACAAAATTCAGAAACATCTAGCCATCAGTTCGACAACTGGATCATAATAGCCATTGGATCTGATATCTTTTTCTAATAAATTACCCACATTTGCCATTGTGAAATAAAGTAAAGTAACCCCCTACACATGTATCTAAATTACCCAGCTCTGCCATTATAAAAAATAATCTAAAGTAACCCCCTAATCTTCATGTAAATTACCCACTTATGCCATTATAAAATAATATCAAATAACCTCCTAAATTTTTGTATATACTATCCAATGATATCATAATAAAAATTTGAAATAAACCCCAAACCTGAATCAAAATTATATTATTATAATAAAATCTTAAAGCACATCAATATAAATTCTAAATTATTATTTCTATCATTATTAGTATATTATTTATATTATTATTTATATAAAAATACTAATCATAATGTGTGTGTCACCATATATTCATGTATAAGAGAAGAGATAAGAATACCAATTTTCATGTTGTCCACATATCTCAAACAAAGTGTTCAATTAAATACATATCAAATATATATGGAGGTATGATGCAAAGTGTGAAAAAATTGTTAATAACTAAATCTATCACATTTATTACAATTACATAATAATAAATATGTATTTTTATAATACTGAATTAGAATATTTAATTGGTTAAAGAGAGCGTGAGATAAAAAATTATTAGATATCTCTAACTAGCCCGTGCGGGAGCACGAGTTGATAGTCAAACTATATACAAGTTCAGGCAAACAAGCAGTTCTAGAACCACAACAGATTGGACGGGCCGGATGATCTTCAAGCTGGGCCACTTGTGGACCAAGGATAGATAGATTGGCCTACTTTTTCCTCTAAAAAAGTGGCATACTTCAGCTTAGCAGTGAGAAATACGGGCCTTCCTTGCCTAGGCCCAGAGGGAAATACGGCCCAACTTCACATGCCTGTTGCCTGTTGGTAGCTTGCTCGCTCCCGCACGAATGAACGGAATTCCTAACCATCATCCGGCTGAAAATTGTTTTCTATCGTCAATCGATTTTTATTCGTCAAATCCCATGCCGCCCCACCACGTCCTTTTGTGAGCCCAAATATTAGGACATGTTTGGGACGGCTACGTCCCGAGGCGCTCCAACTCAGCGCTATAGTAATCGATACTGTGCTGCACTGTGGGGGCATTGTAGCGCGAACTGAAACTGTCCGTCTCCACGCTACAGTGAACTGCGGGAGGGGAAGAGCCCATGGAGCTGGAAAAACGCGGCTTCACCTGCTCCACGCTACAGTGCCACTACAGGAAGCTACAGAAGCTGGAGCGGGAGCCGGCTAAGCCGTCCCAAACAAGCCCATAGTGAGCACTTTTGTGTCTCTTGGCAGCCAACTCTGACGAGCTAGGGAGGTGCAGACGTCCCTCGGCCCTGCAGCCTATCATATCATGGTCCGCCGTCTCTTTGATCCTCCTCCGTGACATTTCAGCTTTTCTGCAGCCTCACGTATCTATTTCAACAAACTGTTTGTGCGTTTTCATCTTCCTTCATCCTTATTTTGCTTACGGTGCCTTGTTCACTCATCTTGTTTTGTGTTCTGTTCTCAATGAAGGCATGAGCAGGGATGAGGAAACGCTGCAGCCGTCAGTTTACCTCAACAAGTAGGTGACTACCAAAATGATTTCCTTCCACCATTACTGGTACTGTTCGTCCCTGTAAAATCAAGTTCAGAATTTTAGATGCTCAACTGTTATAGTAGTCATTCATTTACCCTTTTTGTTCCCCCTTTCATGTATGCAGGCTACCTGTTAACTTCCCAGATGAATGCCACATTCTCCTCATGGATCCGATGCTTGTGAGTTGTGACCAATATCTTCTTTTTTTATCTTCCCTGTCACGGAGACTTGAACAATACAAGAACTTTCCTCTCTTTTTCGTTAGTAATTCATTTTCAATCTTACTCCTACATCCAAATACATAAATTTCAGGAGAGAGCAATCACTTCCGAATGATCTCCTCTGTGTACATCATCAGGTGGAAGAATGGCGGCAGCACTCGACCTGATCTAGGATTGTGGCGCATACATCGTACAAATAACAGTTGTTACTTGTTAGTTCATTCATTCAGCCAACTAGTAAATTCGTCCTTTTACTAAATATATATGAGTATCAGTATATGACATGATAAGCCATTCTTACAATTTCAGTTATCCGCGATCACTTGCCTACTGCCATAAAAAAAGCACAGGTTCATGATCCAGCAGGGCCTTGGAGATGCTGGAGACCGCAGCTATGGGACCTGATTTCTGGTGCTTGAGACATGCAGCTGGATGGCTGGTTGTGTTATTCAGAATTCAAGCAAAGCGAGAATGTAGCCAGCCATGGGGAAAGCCTGAAGAAGCTAGCTGCTACTTGTGAAAGGCACCAGCTCTACTTTGGTGGTATATATGTCGCGCATGCAAATAAATTTAGATGCTCCATTGAGAGAACTGAACCCAAATAAGAAGCTGCTATCAGAATCACTAACCAGAAACTAGTGTACTGCTATGTTTCAGTGCAGTCAGTACGGTGGAATGAAGGTCCTAACAGAAGAATTGTAGCTCCAAATTAAAGCTGCATTTCTTTGTGTCTGGAGTGACAGTCGGTACTTTTGCGTGATATTAGATCCTTAATTAATGGAAGTAGAAAGGCCACAGAACGAGCAGCATAGGGGTAACTCCAAAATCTAGAGGTGGAAATAAGCACGAGAACAAAAAATAAAAGAAAAGGAAAAAAAAACATATCTTGTCTGAGCCCAGGTTCGAACTGGGGACCTTTAGTGTGTGAGACTAACGTGATAACCAACTACACCACCCAGACTTTGTGTCAGTAATGCTGAGCAAAACCTTCATAAAGTATCCTCTAACCACAACAGCTCAAGGCAACCCGTCGCCTTCTCTGGGCGTTGGACATCCTTGACTTCCATTCCGCCAGCAGAAACGAGTGCGCGCTCCATTTCCGATCCGGTGGACCTCGTCTCGTCTCGTCGCAGCGAAACTCAATGGCGCAGAAGACTCACCAATCAGTGACGCGGAACGTGCTCACGGCAGGCAAGCATAGCCCACCAACCAAGCAAGCGGCCAGACCGGGAGCGAACGAGCAATACAGAGAACCAAATCAAATCGGCCAACAAGCAAAAGGGCGATCGATCCCCATCTCATGGCAGGCAGGCAGATAAACAAGATCACATGCAAAGTCTTGATCCATAACAACCAGCACAGAGCACAGTATTAATAAATCATCGAGTCCTACTCCCGCAGCGGGGGGAGGAACTGATCAGCAGGAGAGAGAGGGACAGGAGGAAAAGCCAGATCTAGTTTCGAATCACACGCCGGCGGCCGCCGCCGCCTGACGCCCCCCCCCCCCCCCCCGGCTCGATCGATCGGCCGGCGGCTGCTGGTGCCGGCTAGCCGGCGTAGATGTGGATCCCGATGGCGATGAGGAAGATGGTGATGAGCGCGAAGTAGAGGACGGCGTGGACGATGATGGCGACGGGGCTGGTGTGCATGCTGCCGAACTCCGCCACCCGGCCGCGCCCCGGCAGCGTGCAGAGCAGGCCCGGCGTCAGCACCACGAACAGCGCCGTCGCCACGATCACGGGGCCCCAGTCCGCCATGGATGCCTGCCCCGGCTCGCTGGCTGGCTTCCTTCGCCTCGCCCTCCCCAAATCTGCTCGCCCCTTCCTTTTGGCTTTCTCGAACCCTCTCTGCCGCGGAGTGCTTTGCCTTGCCAGTGGCAGCCAGCGCATACATAGATGGAAGATGACAAGCACAGCGGGACCCACGCGAGAGAGAGGGCGACGCCGGGGCCCACGCGTCAGTGGGACGGGCGCGGGGCTGGGCACCTCCTTCCTCGCCTTTTTGCATCGTGCCGTTGCTACCTTGCTTTGCTTGCGCCGCGGTGGAAACGTGACACGTGACACCCGCGCGAGTGCGTGCTACTGCTACTACCTTACAGGCTGCTGCTGGGCCCGAGCCGTTCGCAGGCCCAGCAGAATTGGTTTTTGGGTGGAGGCCCATTGGAACTTGCAGCTCATCCTCTGGAAAGGAGTTTTTTCATTTTTATATTTTTTAAAAATTAAAATTTCAAAAATATATGTCTGTTTTCAAATATTTCAAAAATATACCCCGGTCGCCCTCCCATAGGGCGACAGGCCCAAAGTGTAATTTTTTTCTTCTTCCAATTTGCAACGAAGTCCCTGGAGAAAAAAAAAAGGGACCTGTCGCCCCCCCAACGGGCGACAGGGGCCTGTCGCCCACCCCTCGGGCGACAGGCCCCTGTCGCCCGTTGGGGGGGCGACAGACCCCCTTTTTTTCGACAGAGCCCCCCTTTTTTTCCAGGGACCTATTTTGAGCTATTCGAGCGTGTATTCGTCATCATCGTCGGCAAGATCTCGGCCGCTAACTCCTACCGCACGTAACTTGTCCTTCATTAAATCACGGGAAAAAATCGCAAGAACTTCCCTTATTTCACGAGCATTATGGAACCCACAAACATAATAAGTTTACATCAATAATATCTATAGAAACAAATGACAAGTAACATACCACAATCATAAACATCGGATACAAATAAGCGGTCCACAGCTATCTCATTACAAATAAACATCATATACATCTAACCACCCCTAGGGCGTCGGACCCTCTTAGCCCTCTGCTGGGCACGGACATGTCCCTCGGAGTAGGTGAGAACATCCGGAGACCTCACCTGTCGCTCAGGACGCGCAAGGGGCTGCGGTGTCTGCTGCTGAGAGATCACAAGTGGTGCTCCTCCTAGCTGTGAATACCCCAAGACATCGGGGTCACCTTGCGCGGCAGGCTCTTCTGGACTCAAGCTGTCGAAGTCGTCTAAGGTGAATGTCTCGTTATCTGGTCGAAAGGAGGAAGAAGAAGGTCCGGCGCCCGCATCGGGGTAGAATCCTACGCAAAAAATGTGGATGTTAGCGTACGCTCGTATATTTCGTAATGACATGTAGAAACCGAAATACGAAACATAAATTGAAACACTCTGCATGGTTCGTTGTCTGAATACCATACCGTATTCCGTTGGTATCATAAAGGAATGACCATTTCTCCTTAGGTGCACCTCGAATCCAGTGTGAAAATGGCTTCTCAATTGAATCCCTAGCCTCTGCAGCCTGACTCGTGCCTGCTCCTGATGCCCTTACCTTCACTAGCTCTGCAGTCAACTGATCAAGCATCTGCCATAATGTATTGAATTTTCTCTGTTGATTTTGGGTGCACAATCTCTTAAACAGGTTCTTAAGATCCTTGTTCTTGAAGTGTTCATAGAAATTTGCACCCATATGCCTAATGCACCACCTGTTTTGGACATCAGGCCATAATGGAGGCGTTGTCGCAGTTCCACGTTGCAATTTCAGTATTGATTGCAGGATACCTGCATGCCTATCACTAATAAGGCACACATCTGGACGTGCAGCAACAACATGATTCTTCACTCGTTCAAGGAACCAATACCAACTGTCTATATTCTCATTCTCAACAAATGCAAATGCGAGCGGAACAATTTGTTTGTTGCAATCTACACCGATTGCGGTGAGTATCTGACCTTTATACCTTCCAGTCAAAAATGTGCCATCAATGCAGATCACCGGAAGACAAAACTGAAATGCTCTAACAGAAGCACCTATGCAAAAGAAGGCTCGTTGCATAATTCTTTGTCCCCTAGTCACGGCTGGTAAAAGGTATGTGTCATAAAAGCTTCCAGGATTTCTAGCAGCAACCTGGGATAACATACGAGGTAGGTTATCATATGATGCCTCGTATGTGCCGAACCGCATCTCGAACACCCTTTGTTTAGCCCGCCATGCCTTCAAATAACTGATGGTGTACTGGTAAGTCTGCTCAATGTGTCGAACAATCATTTTTGGCTCATAATTTAGGTTGTCCATAATAAACCCATACATTTGCTTTGCAACAAAGTCGCATGATATATTGCGATGCGAGGGAAGAACTTCTGACAGCAAACAAGTGTGCTCTGTGACAATGGAACATTTCCAGTTTGACTTCCATTTTCCCTTGAATGCATGTACTCGCCATGGACATCCAGCATTCACACACTTCACCTCATATTCTTTACTGCCAGACTTTACGACTCTGAATTCTCGTTTCAATGAGATTGCCCATAGTCTCACAGCATTTTTTACGGCTTCAATGTTTGGATATGTTGCACCTTGCACTACCTCATTCCCTCTGTACTCCCACTCCTGATTTCGTACATCTTCTGCGACATGACTGCCAAAACCATGCTCTTTCCACTCTTTTGGCAATGAGTACTGCTCGTCATCAGATGAGTCCTCATATTCTTCCATCTCTATTGCGGTTTGGTCTTCTGCCTCCATCTCGTCCAGAATGCTATGTATCCTCTCTCCCTCATCAGCAAGGCCCTGTGGTCCCATATTTTGGTTCTCTGTCTCTTCTGACTCATCTTGCTCAACATAATTGGTCTCTCTTCGAATACTCGGAGTTCCTTGATCTGCACAATGTTGGATTTCATTTTGTGTCTTCTCCCGGATTTGAACAAGAATGGCCAGAGGCCACCCACGCTCTAGAGCTGCTTGCATGTACTTCTGCCAGTTATCAGTGTTGTGTATCATCATTAATTCCCATAATTCACTTTCTACCTCCCAATTAACAAGAGACTGGACAGTGATCACATGTGTCAACGGATCAACATGGAACCCACGCTGCAGCCACTTACATATGGAACCAAAACTCTTTTCCAGAGGTTTATCTATGCCGCTAGATGTGCGCTTAAAGGCAGAAAGATCTACTCCATTTGGCCCATACATAACATTGTATTCACCATAAAATATTTGAAACTGCATCTTGCTCGACATATCTGTATATCACATAATACTTATCGAGTTATACTCTTTACTTCACTACCTTATTCAATAATCCGTAAAAACTAAGTATGAAATTCAATTACAACGTATAAGTATTCATAACTACGTGATGACACTCAAATTCTATACTGCATAAATGGTTCTACTAATTTTCTAAACTAATTTACTACTACGTAACTACAAACTAAAGTATCATTGAACTCCTACTTAAATGGTTCTATTATAGCACTAATTAAATCAAATTACTCATATTAAAATACGTAGTACTTAAATATAACAATATTTAAACTAAATGTACTAACCTGCAGATCACAAGTGCTGAATCCGGCAGGGCTTCGCCGCTTTCCTTCTCCTCACTCCTCTCTTTTTTTCTGGATTTTTTGTGGAATTTTCGGGCTCAAATGAGGAGGGAAGGGGAGGCCTTGAGCTTATATAGGGGGTACCCCCGGTCGCCCGGGGGGGGGGGGGGGGGCGACAGGCCCCCTGCCGCGCCTGTGGGCTGGGCCCAGCGGCGGTCGCCCGTGGGCTGGGCGACAGGCCCTGTCGCCCCCCCAACGGGCGACAGGTTTTTTTTTATTTCCAAGGATCTTATTGCGAATTTGAAAAAAAAAATTCACTTAAGGCCTGTCGCCCTATGAGGGGGCGACCGGGGGGTATTTTTGAAATATTTCAAAACGGACATATATTTTTGAAATTTTAATTTTTTAAAAATATAAAAATGAAAAAATTTCCTCTTTGGAAAAACCTGCAGCCGCCGGCAGCAACTTTTGGTCAACTTGAAATGAAATTGATCGAGCAAGGGCAATCAGTCAATCGGATGCCCTGTTCCATCTGCAACAACGACTCCAATTGCAGCATTGCTCATCCCGATGCTTTTCCTTCCTCCGATACGATTCCCCTCCCCGCTTTCTCATCAGGACCAGATCAGGCCGACGTCCCATTCCCCCCATGAATATCCCTCTCTTTTTCGCTCCATTATTTCCCGCTTTATTTCCCTCCTCCGTCCGATCCACACACCGCAACAATGCAGCCACGTAGTATAGTGTAGAGCCAGCACGCACCAGTGTACAAACAATACAACTATCCGTAGCGACCTTGAAAAGGCAGCTCGGTAGCCTAGGCGCGGCGGCAGGGGGAAGAAGGTAACCGGGGGGAGAGAGAGAGAGAGAGAGAGAGAGAGAGAGAGAGAGAGAGAGAGAGAGAGAGAGAGAGAGAGAGAGAGAGAGAGAGAGAGAGAGCACGCGGCGATGCTGGACTGGGCGCCGGTGGTGGTGGGCGTGGCGCTCTTCGTGGTGCTGTCGCCGGGCCTGCTCATCGAGTTCCCCGGCACGCGCCGCTGGGTCGACTTCGGCAGCCTGCGCGTCACCGGCAAGGCCGCCACCATCCACACCCTCATCTTCTTCGCCCTCTTCGCCATCATCACCATGGCCTGCAACCTCCACATCTACACCTAGCCGCCCGCCCGACGACAGCTAGCTGCTGACGGTCGTCTCGTCGAGTCGGACCTACCTCTTCATCGCTATCTGTTCGTCACTACCACCGTACCAGTGTTGTCTTTGTGCACCGGCCACACTACGCTCGCCTAGCTAGTTAACGGCCGGCGGCCTATCCGGCGGCTATGCGTAAAGCCTCTGTTCATCTTTCTGCTGATTGATTTATGATTAGGGGTGTTTGCGCGTGTGTGAGAGAGAGAGAGCGCTTCTTGGCTACAGTCAGTTAGCCGCAGTGGTCGTGGACTTGATTATTCCTGGGACTAACAATTGGCATAGCCGGTTGTGGGCACCCGGTAGCGGCTGCTGATTATTTTGTAATAAGTGCATCGTCGTAATAGTTTTTTTTATACCGATTTGCCAACCAAGCAACCGGCTTTTTGTTCGCGATGCCGTTGGATAAGCTGCGGTTAAACCCATGTCCATGCCCGTAATCATCTATCTCCATATTACCCATTCCCAAATACAAGGGTAGTTATCCAATGGGTGTGGGACTGTGGGTAACCCAACGGATAAAAGAAGGCTAAGCACTCCGCCGGCTAGCCGCAAAGAGAGAGAGCTCGCCCGCTAGTCTCTCTATGGAGCTTGCAGTCGATATGTTGCTCTACTTCAATCGGCGAGCTCGCGATGCTGCTCTGCTTCTTCATCACTCGTATCACAGAGCAGCAGAGCAGAGCATCAGAGAGGGATGAGCATCAAGCAATGCTAGCTAGTGCATGCCAGCAGGCAGGCGTGACCGCGTGAGGAATCAAGCAACAAGGAAGGAGGGAGGAGTGCGCGGCGCGGGGGAGGGGGGGCTGACTTGATGGCGGCGATGGCGACGAGGCCCCGGTCCGCGATGGCACTGGCGGCGGCGTGGACAAGGCGCGCGACGAGGAGCGCGAGGAGCGGTGCGGCGACGAGTGCCAACGGCTCGTAGCGTGCGAGGCGGTCGTCCAGATGCAGCGCCACCTCTGCCGCTGCCTCCATGGCCGTCGTCGCCGCTCGCGGTGCCCAGATCGATCGGATTGGCATGGTGTCCTGGCGTGAGTAACGCAGGTTGCTCTTCTGCTGCCACCGGAGTCCGAAAGACACCGGGTAACAGGTAAAATGGATATTATCCTCGCATACCCAACCCGTATTCACACTGAAACGGGTAATTCATACCCTCTCCAAATAGTACGGGTACTCCTGGGAGTGAATTGGGTCAAATCCAATATCCAATTGGATTTAAGCACTTGGATTAGTTAGATTTGGACTTAATTGGATTTGGACATCCACTGATTTGAAAGTCCATTAGTGTTGGATACCGTAGGACAAAAGTAATGGATAACCCAACTTGAATTGGACTTCCCTGGAGAGACGAATAGGAGCCGAGTAACACCCATCCACCGCCGGATCGCTGTGCTGCCCTTGCCTTCCCGTGCTTGCGTGTGCAGTCCTCGCGCTACCCCGCAAGACGGCGGCGGCGAATGACGTCTGCAAGGCCTGCTCGGGGACAAGCCAGTGGTCAGCATCTACGACCCACAGGTGACCAGGGAGCAGCCAAGCAGGTGTCCCGTGACCTCGCCATGAAGAAGTTCGACTGGGAGTCTGGGACCGCACGCCATCTGCATGCTCACCGGGTGTGCTCTGTTCGCCGCTGATGAGTGCTTCGCCGCCGCGTTCTCCACCGACGCCGCCACGCCGCCCGCCGTCGGCCACCCGGTCTCCGACACCACCACCCGCACCCTGCCGCCCCTGAGCTTCGCCACCGCCGTGTGCAGCGCATCCACCGTCGCGTCGAACAGGTTCTGGTACCCGTACTCGCCGTCCTGCACCACCGTCCCCGGCGACGTGAACAGCGCGAAGCTCATGTCCATGCCCAGCGTATTGGTGTAGACGAAGTACGGGTACAGGTTGGCCAGGAGAAGAGGCCAGAGGAGGGGAGGAGGAGCGCTCCATCTCGAGGGGTGGTCGCCGGGCCCGGGTGGGTCACCGGCGAGCGGCGGCCGGGAAAGCCAGAACGGAAGGGGATGGGAGGGGCACGCCGAAAAGGATAACTTGGATGGATTTGGATTTTTTATTGTTGGATTGGATTGGATTGGACGCTACAAATTTTGTTTTGAGTTTGGATTGGATTGGGTTTGTTTTAGTTGGACTTTTTGTTGGATTCCAGAATTTGGATTTTGGATGGCAGTCCATTACCAGGAGTAAGTACGGGTATGGATTTGGGTATGGATGATGGGTATCCAGTGGCATCTAAACTTTTCGTCTATTTACCACGGCGACTTCCTCATTCTGATTTTGGTAGTTGGCTTCGCCGGCTCATTTACCATACGAATCATTGTCGCTACGATTATCTAACCACTGTAACTATTTTGACCCCTGGTTCTACCAGTTAGACCCTTCTTCTCCAATATCCACCTCCTCCACATCTTTCTACTTCGTTATGAGATGGTTGAGCATCAAATCGGACGGATCAGGAACATGCACATGAATTTCAGATACTGGAATGTAGAAGAAAAAAAATCTTGAAGAAGATATACAGTATTCATCCAGCCATACGTGGGGCGGCAGCTATAAATCTACAAATTTTGCTGCTGCCATCTGAAGACGTCCGAGCAGGGAGGAATCATCCGGCCCAATAACTGACATGTTCCGGTAGCTAGCCCGCTCCTCCATGTACGATAAAAATTGGTACATGCACGCACCAAATATTACAATTTTTAGAAGTTACATGTGTGATTGGTAGTTAAATTATTAAATGAGGTTCAATAATTATTTTTTGTTTTAAAATATTTTTTTGCAGAAACAATTATTATTGTTCGAGCAATAAAAATATTGTGCCAGAGCAAAAAAATATGTTATAGCAATAAAACACAAGATGATCGATTTTAAACCCAAAACACAGAATCCTAGAGGGGCGGAAGTGGTGTGACATGTCCACTTGGGGTCATACGCGTGACCAGAGCAGCAATATCACTCTCAAGTGCCCCTAAGAGTCATCCATTGACACCCCTAATAACAGACTCAATCAATCTTCTCCAACATATCACTCTCAAGTGCTATCATAGTTAAATTATTTTATAATAAACCTATCTATAGCTCCTTTTCTAAGATTGAGTAAATTCTCAATTCTTTGCTTGTTTTTCCTGCGCTTTTGATAATCTAAGTGATATTTGCTAGACTGATTTGCAGAAGACATTACTTGGATCTTGAAACAATAGAGGCCTAGATCAATTAATGCACGCGTAAAAAATCAATTCTCGTCATCCATCAAAGAAATGAATAAAAAGAAATAGTACCTGGACTTGTAGCAGGTACGGCTGGAAGTTTAGCTTGATCACGTGCTGGTCCAAACATCGGTCAGTCGATTGACAAGCGGCAGGCGTCATTTCAAGCAAGCAGCGGGCGGCGCGGCAGGCAATCAACCTGTCTCAGATGGTACGCCGACGCCCTGCGCCGGCGAGAAGACGACGCTCGCGCCGTTGCGGCCGCGGAAAAGGAGCGACGGAACAAGTTTTTCTAAGGTTTATTGGTGTTTTTACCTTTGCTTTGAAGTGTAATTGTGGTTTTGCCCTCACTTTTTTTTACTTTGTGATTTTACCATTTATTTTTTATAAGTCATTGCGATTTTGTCCTTAATTTTTGCGTATTTGCCCCTATTTTAACGTTGACCAAGGGTAAAATCGCACTGAATCGTGAATATCAAACAGCAAAATCACAAAATTAAAAAAAATAAAAGAAACATCACAATTACACTTCAAATAGGAGTATAAACACAAATGCCCCTTTTCCTAATGCAAAAGCAAATGACACCCTCATGAGCTGCTGATCTTGGGCCCCTGCAAATTGGGAGCCCTCACGCCCATGAGGATGGGCCTATATATCACTTGGCTAGAAAAGTATACAATCTACTATATAATGATATATCACAAGCTCATATTTTATAATAGTGCAACGTAACCCATTACACTAGTCGGTGTTATAAATGTAGTCATGCGGCCCATAATATATTGCCCGAGCAGAGAACTTCATGCAATGGAAGTATTTTTCATCTCCTAAAGCTATATAGAGAGTTTGTTTGTTTGAGCTGAAGCTTTTGAAGTTTTTTTAAAAACTGTTGATGTCCTTTTGTTTCTTAATATCCTTTAGTTTTTCAATATTATATATAAATTCAGCTTTTCTGAGCTTTTAGCTTTCCAAAAATTATATGAGAATCTTATTGTTTATTTGAGAAACTGAAAAGCTATCCAAAAGCTCAGACAAACATGCCTAGCCTCCCCCGTACGCCGACCCTATCCCCTCCCCTAGAATTAATTTGCTCCCCCTGACCAGATCTTGCCCAGTGTGCCTCGTCCTGTTCTTAAATTATTCACCCGGTCAAGCACAGGAACCAGCGAGAATTGGAGCCCCGGGACGTCTAAAGGCCTACAGCACCCGGTAGTTGGATTTGGAGGAGCGGAGCCTCGTCCTGCGATTTTTGGGGAAGCAGCAGAAGAAGCGTCTCAAGTCCAGGGGAAAGGGAAAACGAGAGGTTAGCGGGCGCCTCTGGTAGCATCCTTTTCTTTCTCGTGTCTGTATCTTGTTCTGCTTGTTTCGTGCTTCAGTTTGCAATTTCATTCTTCAACGCTCGGGAATTTCGGTTTCGTAGTGGATAGATGCTGTATATATAGGGCAATATTAAGTTTGGTAAATTTGGTGGTGGGAATGAGCAAGAATCTTGAGCCTGTAGCGCCTGATTTATCGCAAAAGGACTATTGTCAGTAATAATATTTTGTAGTCCACTTTTCTTTTTAGCGAAGAGTCTCAGAAGGCCCTTGTTTGTTCACTCAACTTCAAAGAGCAGCTAAAACGTTTCCTGAAAAAAAAAAGGTTCAAATATAGGGATCGGTTTTACATGCTTACCGTCATACTCCATTTGTTCCTCAATCAGAAGGTGCAAATTAGATGAACAGAATGCCAATCTGTCTATATGTTGAACTTTTTTCCAACAGGCAGGGCAGCGTGCCAGCGTGTTTGACCATTGACAGCGTCAAAAAGTACCCGTGCTGGCACTGATGTTCTAGGTCCTACCGGCTCATGGAAAACTCAGATGCCAGAGCGTTTCGCCTTGTCAGATGTCCAAGATGCCACAGCATTCTTACGGAACCCGTTGTAGCAGCTGTCTACCGATGCGGTGGATGCGGTACTATTCTTCGAGGTAATATTATTATCAGATTAATTGTACATTTGTACTCTTGTTTCTGTTGCTAGCATCTGGATGTTTTGTCACTGTTTTAGGTTTCTGATGAATTCTCTTGTGCTTGTACAGCGAAAATCCGCACCGGCAGCACGGCAGAATCGGCTGGTGCTTCTTCAAGGAAGGGACGTGATCAGAGTGCCAATCCTGAAGTCTCTGACATCTCTGAAGCTCGCGAACAAAGATGGAGCAGTGATGCAGAGCGCAGTGCTACATCTCCAGGCGGCAGTGTCCACTTGACCAAAGGAAGCAACGATTCTACTTCTGAATTGCAGAATGAGAAGAAGAAGACGAGCAAAGGCCAGGCTGCCTTACTCGACGCTGCAACAATGCACCATTCAGGTGAAGTGGCAGCGCAACCACTATTCAACGATCACGAAGAACCTGCACCCAAATCAGCTCAAGCCGCACAATCTGCACGAGATGTGTCGCGAAAGGAAGATGATACCGCCGCCGCTGCTGCTGCCAGAGGAAAGGTGCCGGAGATTCAATCAGAAAACTCGGGGCCCTTGTGGGATCAGCAGATGTTGAAGACAGCCGATGATCTCCCGCTCAGAGCACTAGAGCCATCTGCGACGCACAAGCTACCGGCAGCCATGGAGGCCAAGCACCGCCTGCCAGCCCGCAACCACTGCCGTCCGATCCTGAAGGGCGCGCCGTTCATCATCTGCTCCGGCTGCTTCAAGCTCGTCCAGGTGCCCGCCGGCTTCGCTGTCTCCACCAAGACAGTGCACAAACTGCAGTGCGGCTCCTGTTGGACTGTTCTCTCCTACGCCTACAGGGTTCCAGCCAGGAAGAAGCCTGACCAGAAATCGATTGATCAGCTGCGCATACACAGTTCAAAACTGTGGGCGGATGCAGCACTGCTCTTGTTGGAGGTTCTCGGCGCCCCCCGTCGAGGTAATTTGAGGTTTCACAGCTCCACTTCTGGTAGGGTTTTTGGATTTTTGACACTCTCTTCGTTGGGTTTCACAAATTCGACATCATCAAGATTGGCTTCTCAAAATCAAGGTTTTAAATAACCAGCTATAGCTGCTAGGAAGGGCAGCCGCTATTGTATTTAGTCATCTAAATTCAGCTATAGCCCGCTAGACAGCGTAACGATAGCCCCTTCGCTAAACGCCTTATCCAGCAATTTGAAACCTTGCTCAAAATTGACATTCTCTTCATGAACATATTGATTTCCTTGCCATTTTGCATTATTAATCCATTTAATTTCCCTTTTCCATTTTACAAGCACCTGAACTGACCAAACATCTCGCCTGCTCATCCTGGTTTCAACCGAGCCGCTCTCTCCTGTTCCTGCTCGCCGTTGCTGCTTGATCCGTTGCCCGCCTTCTCGCCCTCGCCATTCGCTCCACCCATCTCGGCCACTAGCCCTGTGGAGTTTAGTCTGCCTGCTCACCCAAGGAGGAAGGGGATGCCTCGGGAAGATGAGAGGAGGCCGAGGGAGATGGAGATTTTTGGGGAGGACACCTTCGGACACCCTTCCGGACACTAGCCGAAGGGTCGCCAAAGGGGGGCGAAGCAGACAAAGCAAGATTTCTACCTCTTCGGCTATGCGTCGAAGAGGAGCGAAGGTGAGGTGCACAAACGACGGTTGGAGTGCGCGCCTGGGACCCTTTAGTGATGGACCCTTCGGCTAGGGACCGAAGACCCGCGAAAGCGGTGACGTCATGAGGAGTTGAGTTGTAAAGATGAGGTTCTGGTGTGTAATTACTAGATACCTCTGAAATATTCGAGGGGTCGTGAAAGGGTATGAAGCTGTAATTGACAGTTATGGTAGTTGAACAGTGACCTATAAATACTGATATAACCGCCCATTGATAGGACATTGAATACAGGGTTAATGCGAGCTGGACTGCCGTCCGAAGGTCTTGGCTAGAAAACAGTGTTCTCTCTCTTGATTACGTGCGCATCCCGAAGCTGTTGTAGTGTCCGGCCATTCCAGAGACACTCTCCACCAACAGTTTTTGACGCCCACCGTGGGGCTTGAACCCATGACCACAACGTTAAGAGCCACCTTGGTCGTATGCAGCTATGTCTCTTTGAAGTATCTAGCACGAAGACGATCATGTCAATGACGCGCCTCTTGCTGCACCATCTCGTTCTTGAACCTTCGCTCCATAGTTCCTCTGGACATTGATGGTGCGGCGATCATCGGCCTGGCTAATGTGATCAGAGGCTCAGGGCATGCAGCCTGCACCTATGCACAGTGATCGGCGGCGGGCATGGTCGGCGCCTGGCAATCAGCAGCGCGCTTCTTGTGTCGCAATGGCCTAGTGACCGGATTGGATCTGTGGCGCGCAGAACTGCCGGGTCACTATCAGTATCGATTCAATCTTTAATACAATTGCCAACGGAGCCAACCATGTAATTAAGGCCACATATCCAAAGGGTAATTCGGTCAGTTCATGTCCATGTTAAATGGAGCCAGAAGATAAAATAGATTAAGAAAGCAAAATGGTAAGGAAAACAAAGTATTCATGAAGAGAGTGTCAATTTTGCAAAGCCAATCTTGATAGTGTTAAACTTGCGAAGCCCAACTAGTGTCAAAAAACCAAATTTCTAATACAGTAGCTTGGTAAGGAAAGGAAAGACTTCTAATACAAAGAGTACAACTAAGATGGTGGTATTTTTCTAAGCATATCAGGGAGTGAACAGATAATGTCTGGGCTTATTCTGGCTATGAAAACAGTAACTGAGCAGTTGAGTTCGGTTGGTGATGATGGCTACATTTACTCAAACCAAGCTCAGGCACTGGGCAAAAAGGGTAATCAGAGGGATCAAGTGGGTGCCCTGTGGATAGTCTTGCATCATTACTTTAGTACAATTGCATCACATTTACCTTTCTTTGAAACCTGGATTAGTTCAGTTGCAGGAGTTTAATGCAAAACTTTCATCCCTAATAATCACACAAGCAGCAGATAGGAAATGTTTCCATGTATTCCTTTTTTTTTCCTCGAACACACAGGAGAGCTGCGTATCAATATATTAAGAAGAATAAAGGGGAAAAGAGCCCCAAAGAGTTACAGGAAAATGGGCCTGTAACTCGCCAAAAAAAAATGCTAGTCAACTATTACAAGAAAAAGAAACAGGCTAGACCAAACAACCAAGACCCGTATCACCTAGGTGACAGCAGCTGCTGGGGCGAGGAGATGAGAGATTCCTCGAGCTCCAGCAATAGACTATTGTCTCGCCTCCTCTTTGATTGATGCAGCAACATATGCCAGATTAGGAGAAATTCCATCGAACACACAACGGTTGCGATGATTCCACAAGGACCATGAAACCAGGATGATAATGGAATTGAGGCCTTTCTGATTTTGCCCAGTAACCCTGCTGCTCGCAGCAGCCCACCATTCCACAAAGGACATGTCCACAACCTGTGGTGCCAGTGTTTCCAGGCCAAGGTCTTGTAAGACAGTGAACCAGATTTGCCGACTGAATACACAAGTTACTAAAAGATGATCAATTGTTTCCTCTGCTTGAGCACAAAGGGGGCAGGAGGCCGGGTGGTCTAGTCCCTTTCTTGCCAATCTGTCAACTGTCCAGCATTTCTTGTGGGCCACTGTCCAAAGGAAGAATTTGCATTTGCTAGGAGCCCAGGTTTTCCAGATTCTTTCCCAAGGTTCAAAATGAATAGATCCAATGAAGAGAGCTTCATATGCAGACTTTGTAGTGAAATTGCCCGAGACGGAGAAACTCCAAATGTGAGTGTCCTCAATCTCTGATTGCAGCTCAACTTCCTCCAGGAGGTCCCAAAGCTGCAAGTATTCAGCGAGGACTTCCACTGTAAGAGCTCCTTTTATATCCAAGATCCAACTTCTGTTTTCAAGAGCATCAGATACTTTTCTTTTTCTTCCTCTAGCAGTCACAACATTGAACAGGTGTGGGTAGTGAGTTTCTAGACTCTGATCAGTCAACCACCTATCCTTCCAAAATATTGTGTTCTTGCCATTTCCTACTACAGTTACAACAGCTGCATTAAAAAATGCTTGCACTTGATGTTGAGCTTTGACAAGCAGGAAGGCCCATGTTTTGTCAGGCTCAATTTTTTTGTAGCCAGAGCCATCTCAGTCTTAGTGACCATCCTAGGTGCTGGAGGGGAGAGATGCCTAACCCACCAAGAAACCATGGTCTGGTGACTTTGGGCCAAGCAACAAGGCAGTGTCCTCCTCTCACATCTCTCCTTCCCTTCCAAAGGAAACCTCTTCTAATCTTTTCAATGGATTTCAGGGCCCGAGCAGGAAGGTCCACTGCTAGCAGCAGATAGACCATCATAGAAGTTAGCACAAATTGGACCAGAGTGCATCTACCAGCTCTTGTGAGAAGATCAGCTTTCTAGCCAGGAAGCCTGTCAGCAATCCTATCAACAATGGGCTGAACCTGTGCATTAGTTAGTTTGTGGGGGGATAATGGTACTCCAAGATATTTGCAGGGGAATTCTGAGGTCTGGCAGGGAAGATGATTCTGCAATATCATTCTTTGTTCCTCCAAGCATTGGATGGGGTGAACGCTACTCTTTTGTACATTTGTCCTGAGCCCAGAAGCTTCCCCAAACAGTTGCAGGATGTCAAGGGTGATTCTGATATCACTAGCGGATGGTTGTAGGAAAATTACCACATCATCAGCATAGAGGGAGATACGATGTTGCAGCGCTCTACGAGCCAGAGGCTGGAGGAGTTCTTCTTCAGATGCTTTCTCAATTAATCTGCACAAGACATCCATGACCAAGATGAAGAGCATTGGGGATAGCGGGTCTCTGCATTTCTTTTTACGTCCATGCAAAACAAAGTTGTCAAAATATGCACTAAAAAGGATGAAATGTTGACAAGCTTGCTATATTTACAATTTAGTGCAGTTTTCTAATAGCTAAATTTGATGAAAGGAGAAAAGAATAGCGTTAACTCTTGTACCAGATTGAACTCTGTCAGGACTAATTGATTCCAACTTTTTTGTAGTCACGAGGAAAGGGCTGGATACATATTCATGTAGCTCCACATTAACCGAGGAAGATTCTATTGGTACCTATAAATATTCATATAAACAGGTAAGAGTAAGTAGCATAAAAGTTTCAGTTTATTTGGCAGCAGGAAAAATCTTGTGCATTGGGATAATATACCGTGTAATCGTCAAGAGCGGTTTTGATATCCCGCTGTATGAAACTTCGACAGATTCTAGTTGTTCGGTTGTTCCAATAAATGAAAATTCTCCAGGGTCGAGAAAAGGCCCTAAAAGCTGGCTGCCCATGACGTGTCTACAGCATATGTGAAGAAAGTGTATCAGCAAGGCCATGAGAGGGCCCTTTTTTCTTCTTTTCTGAAAACCTGGGCCTGGTCGGCTGCTACCACAACTGGGTAGTGGGTACCGAACCACCTTATTGGCACTACGCATACGTTTCCTTACACGTTTTACCTAGGAGGCTATGTTTGATTTTATATGTTAAATACCAAACTACATTACATTACCTTAGGTTGTCAATGCTATATATATTTCAATGAAGTAAATTACATTACCTTAAGTTGTCAATGCATTATTTCAATGAAGTACTTGACCTTTTGTAGACGCAATTCATGCATCACATACGAAAAGGTACAGTACATGTCTAGAACACCCAAGTCTGGGCTAATAGTTCAGTTCCCTGAATTTCCTCAGGTTGAGAAATCGCAGTCTAGTTTTTATGAGGATATACGGGCATGGTTTGCTATGGAAAATCGGTATGGAGAAGGCCTAGACCACCATACATGCATGCAACAGGTACTTGTTTCCTCCAGAAAGCATGTTTGCCACTATTGTAATTGTCATGTCTTCTTTCCGTCCTTTAGTTGATTTCTTTGATGCACTCCTTCACTATTGTAGGTTGGTCCTAAACTTCTTGGTAGAAATGATATGAGGCAAATGATTATGGACAAATTATTATTGGATAGAAATGGTGGACATAACTGTACTGTAATTTGCATAAATGCTGGGAGCGGTCATGGCAAGACTTCACTGCTCCATGCCCTTTACAATGACCAAGTATTGACTGATACTTTTGACAAAAGCATATGGATACAACTTTCTGATAAATTAGACATGTCAATGCTATTTAAGAAGATTGTTGAGGTTGCCATGAATGACCATTGCGGCATTGCAAACCTCGGGTGTCTTCAAGAAATGGTTAAGGAAGAAATTACAGATAAGAAATTCTTGCTTTTCTTGGATGATGCAGATATAGAGGACAGGAAATTTTGGAGTACTGTATTAGAGGTTTTTAATGCTGGTGCCAAAGGAAGTGCTGTTATCATGGCTACAAAGAGTTATACCGTTTCTACTTTTAGAGATGTGGCAACAGATTTCTTTTTGTTAAATCCTTTATCTGAAGAAAGCAATCTGATGCTTCTCCAACAATGTGCTGTTATGGGCACTGATATCCAGAGCAATCCTGATTTACTTATGGTTGCTCAAAGGATCATTTCCAGGTTTGGAGGTAATCCTCTGTACTTGAAGGCTATTGGTGGTCTTCTGTGCCATGCAGACAGTTCATTGGAAATGGATAACTTTGAAGGAAATGGTATGCCTTTACAGCTTTGCCACGATGTTTTGCCTATCCATCTGAAGAAGTGCCTCGCATTCTGTTCTTTGTTCCCCGAAGGTTACATATTTGATAAACATCACATGGTCCCCCAATGGATATCTCATGGTTGTGTTAGGCCTGCTGAAGGCTGTGAACTTGAAGATGCCGGAGTAGGATATTTCAATGAGTTGTTGTGCAGATCCTTCTTTCAATATTCACCTGTTCACAATGACAGATTTGTGATGCATGAGATTATATACAAGGTGGTAGAGTCTGTCTCTCTTGACAAATATTTCAAGTCTGAGGACCCCACGAGCAGCATACCAGAAAATATTCTTCATTTGTCACTTGTTTCCTCTCAATTTCGGACTATTGAACTGATGTCCAAAACAGAAGAGTTGAAGGATTTGCAGACATTCCTGGTGGTGCAACCTGAGTGGCAACCGTACAAGATTTCTTCCCCCACCTTAAATCTTATCGGTTTAGCCGATTTCTTTCTGAAGTTCACATCCTTAGAGACGCTGGATCTGAGCCATACTGACACTGAAGAGCTTCCAGGGTCCATTGTTGGCCTAAGAAACCTGCAGTACTTATCTGTCAGCAACACAAGCATCAGGGCTCTGCCATCTGAGCTCTGCTGCCTCAGCAATCTTCAGACACTGCAAGCAAAAGACTGCCGCTTCCTCACCGGATTACCTGGGGACACAAAGAAGCTGATTAGGCTGCGCCATCTTGATGTGACCAAAGATCTGGGCTACGTTCAATTGCCACAAGGAGTAGCACAGCTGACTGAGCTCCGGACACTGCCAGTCTTCCATGCAAGCAGTCACCCATCACACTGCTCGGTCAGTGAGCTGGGAAACTTGCGCAATCTGAGGGGTTGCCTTCAACTTTCAGGACTTGAAAATGTCAAAACTGTCAGCAAGACTCAGGAGGTTAATCTGAAGGATAAGCATCACCTAAAGGATTTGACACTGCAATGGCACGATGGTGGCATAAACATTGACGATGAAGACGAAGACGAAGACGCACAAAATATGGCTGAGCAGGTGCTTGAAAGCCTCCAGCCGCACACCAATCTGCAAGAGCTCGCAATTAGAAGTTATGAGGGCAGTATGTTCCCTGCTTGGATGCAGGGATCTTCTTCCTTGCCCAACTTAGTGTCACTCACACTGGACAGCTGCTGCAACTGCACCCATTTCCCTGCCATTGCCCAGCTGCAATCACTCAAGTTCCTGGGCGTACGGAAGATGTACGACGTGAAGAGGCTAACCAACAACACATGTGGCGTGACCAAGTTCCCATCTCTTGAGCTGCTAAACCTGTGGGAGATGTACGGTTTAGAAGAGCTGTTCGAAGCGTCCGAAGGCGACTGCCCTCGCCTGCGCAAGCTCTGCATCAGCAGGTGCCCGGACCTGAAGAGGCTGCCCTGCGCCCCTTCTTTGACAGAGCTGGTTCTCCACTGCGGCCACCAGCTCCCGGACATCCCGGAGCTCGAGTCCTTGGTGTCGCTGAAAATCGAAGGCTTCCACAGCGTCAAGTCGTTCGGCCTGCCGACATCCGCAGCGCTGAAGAAGCTGGAGATCAGGTCCTGCAAGGAGCTCTCGTCGGTGGAGGGGCTGACGGCGCTGACCAGCGTTCAGAGGCTTAAGGTAGCAGGGTGCCCCAAGCTTGTTCTGCCAAGAACTGGTAGCCTGACGAGCTGAATAAGGTAACAACCCAGCATTCAGTTCCTTCATTTTTTTCTGTCCTATCTTTTGAACTAAATATTTAGGTATTTTCGGTGGTCAAGTGGCTGAAACTTCCTTCACTTATTTAGGTATGCCGCTTAAGCATAGGCGAATCAGTAACAAAGATTGAAAAATAATAAAACAATTGCACATCTATTCTTTGATTGTCATGTAGCTAGGTTACTTTGGCGTATAATCTACATCACGTTTGGCCTACAAAGACCTAGTAACATTATTCACATGTTTGGGTTTTGGTTAAATGGGATGAGGCGGGCACACAAAAAATTAGTTTATGCAAGTTTATGTGCTTTTTGTTGGGCTATTTGGCTGAGCAAAAATGATATTGTTTTCCATAAGTCTCAAAAACAAACTTGTTTACAGATTCTTTTCAGAGGGCCATACCTAGCTAGAATGTAGATGCCACTGCAAAAGGAGGAGGACATGGATATTATATCAACTGCTTGTGAAATCTTCGCAAGGAATGGGTGACAATTTAGTGATAGGCTATGCTTGTAATCTGTTTCTCATATACTTATGAAATGTGACTTGTAATAATGGCTGGATATATCGTTTCGATGTAGAAGATGGGATATTCATATTCCTTTATCTAAAAATCTTTTGAACTTGTTACGTCCGTAAAAGCATGGGTGAGTAGCCCCTCTGAACTTTGAAGCTGGCAACCCCAGTACTCTGGTCGACCGAATGTAATAACGCTTGTGTTAAGCTTTCAATAAAGTTGGGCGTGAAGCCTTTGGTCGATTTCAATTCCTTCGTCAGTAGAAAAGATCAGTGCTTGTTTCCATGTTCCTTTGGATTGTACGGCAATGTCCCATATGCACTGTTGATGTGGCTATTGGCCTATTGATATGACAAATTTGTTCCAGCAAATGACGAGTTATTGGCCTTCTTGCTCATCAATTGGCGCACGGCGACACAATACATCGCTTTCTTTTTCCGTTGAACGAACAGCACCCAATGAGTAATTTTCTATTGATATGGAATTATGTTCTTGCAAGGCCATAACCAGGCAATAAAAAAAGAGAACAACAGAAACACCACCGGCGAGGTGGATTTGGGCATCAACACACGCCAAACTCAACACTACTCAATAATTCAAGCTGGTCGGATTGGAGCATCGACACGAACCGCACAACTCGTCTCCAAAGACAACTCTGCCGGGTCGGAAATTACTCCACGCGGCGATCGCAACAAAACCGGAGCCGGTGGCACCCACCAAGACATCCACACCTATGTAGTTGGTAAGAATCTCTAGGCGTCACTCTGCGTCGATAGTGAACTAACAGATGCAGACTGCATTGCACTGGAAAGACCACCGCCTTGCAGGACCTTCTACTGTAGTGCCGCTGCAACACCATCCTCCACTTGATGGAGTACCACCAAAAACCAGATCTCTCGTAGAATGCCTCGCAGTCACCACCACAACAAGTCGACAACACAACGCACGGGCCACGTCACTTCTGCCATTTGACCTCGCTCTTGTTGCCTCAGACAAACACCACGTGCGGACGCCTCGCCACACCCACCATAGTATTCCACGCAACGGTTTCTTTTCCTTTGTCAGTATCGTTGTGGTGAGCAATATTGCCCCACGTTCCCAGATCTCCATCAATGCCGAGCCACCGCCACAGGCCAACCTCACCTACTTGCTTCATCCGCATCCATAACCTCCGCCGCCCGTGCCAGCAAGCCGAAGAAGTCACTTGCCCCGTCTTCCAACGGATGTACCAAAGTCAGTTGCTTCAATCTGTGCGTTCGAGAGGACAATTGGGACCCTGGCCTCCTGAGTCATGAGCCACGTCTGGTGGAGAAGATCCGCTGGCCTCTTGCGCATCCTTTCCCTTTTGTCGCATGGATGAAATCAGCGACAAGACCACAAGGGAGCACGTGGTGGCTCCCAGGAAATGCGGTGACTACTTGTTCAGAGCCAGGAATCGCTTGCCAAGCACATCACTGACCATGATGAATATCCCACTGAGTTGTGCTGGAAGGCAAGCAGAATCAGTCAGAGGTGAAACGTGCCCGGGGACTCAAGATTCGTCGGCCCACTGAATGTGGCCAGCAATCCAACAACCTTTACCTTGCTTTCTTTCATCCAATTTCTAGGTGCAGACTGGCGCCACCAGAGGCGACGAGCACGTTTTGTTCATGCCGAGTTTGTTAATCCCGGTGGCAAGTGCGCTGCTGGGTGTTAGACTATCGCCTAGGAGTAGATCAGTGGGAGTATTCTCTGGTTCTTGAAGAAAGTACCGTCCAGGGTCGACGACGAGCTCGATGGTGATGTCCAGAACGCCGGCGACGGAGTCGTGGACGAGTTGTACAGGATGACGGTGGCGTGGCACAGAGACCCTCGGTGGCATCCGGCGTCGGGGACGTCCTCGCTGTGGCAAGGACGCTGGCATCGGTGGACTTCCCACCGCAGCATCGCCCCTCTAGATCGGATTAGGGTTAGGACAGTGGGTAACAGTGACCGCGGGTGAACCTCATGACCCCCTCTAATCCCCACCTCCACTTTATAGGGCTGCACGACGGGGGCCCACCAGCCTCATCTTGGGCTGGGCGTCCCCAATCAGGACGCGAGTCAATGTTGGCCCAGTCGTTGGACTGGCCCGGTGGAGATCAATACTAACATTCTCCCCCTTGATCTCACTTTTGTACTTTAAAATTTCTCAATTTAAACTTAACTCTTTACTTTCTCTTTAGTTGCTTTGCTATTGGCCTCATCTCATTGCAGATCAGTACGTAGAGCGTGCCTCATCATGACGGTTATTAGATACCGTCAGACTTAACAGCCACAATGTACCTTTCTGTATTGAAACAAGACTTTAACCTTTCTTTGGGCCCTTTAGTAATCCAGAAATCATAGGCCTCCCGTAAAACCCATGTCGACTTGGGCGGTAGACCTTTAGTAAGTGGATCCGCAAGCACTTGCTTGATACATTGGTTCTTAATGATTTCATATGATTCTAGATTTTCTCTTTTGCAACATATAACTCATTGTCAATGTGTTTGTCAGCACACTTGATATGTTGCCATAGGAGTGAAAACATTCGAATGGTATATTGCTGTTATCTACCATTATCAATTCCGGGTATAGGTTTTCTCAACTATTTTGCCTGTCTTGCAGCCTCATATCATGCTAAACTTTGGGTACACGACCCACGATATCACAACTATTTTGCTTTTGGAGCTTTTTCACAATAAATCTCCAAGCGCGAGTGTTAGCTACTACTGTGGGCTTCACTAAACAGCTCACCAAAACTTAATTCTTTGTACTCACAACCTTTTGAGAGTACATGTCCGTTTCTTACTTAGTATGATGCTGGCAATATTTTGCAAAATTGCGAAACATTCTATAACTCCATTCCAGTGATCTATTGCTGGACTGGACTTCTGCCAAAATCTCCTAGATACTTGCGCTATGTCAGGGTAAATTCTTTTGAGCACTAATTTTGCTTCCAACAGCTGAAGCACATGGAACCTTTTTCTTTTGATCGATCATATAACGGTTCTTGGAATCCTGAAAATTCCAAAACTATTACCCTTGACAATAGGACAGGCGTAGGCTTACTCGCATGCATACTATATACCTTTAGAACTCTTTTCTAAGTATGCTCTCTGCGATAGTCCTGATACCCCCTTTTCTTTTTATCCCGGTGAATTTCCTTTCATAGAGCGAATGACTCTTCACCAAGATTATTCTTATCAAAACTAGAGGTCATAAGAACCTTCTTTGAACTTTGCTGGAAAAGGAATTTCCCAACTTTGAACTTTGTATATTTGCAATTTGTCATCTTGAGCTTTACTTAAAACCCAAAACTTTCTTTGTTCTCATAAAACTTTAGATACCACTATTCTGTGATCTGATTTCATCAGATGGTATCCCTATGTTCTTTCTTTCCACAACAAAAACCATTTAGTTCTGTCATGTATATATACTTTCTTGTACAAATCTCCATTAGAAGATATTGCTCCAACATCCATCTGATACAATCCTCAAAATAGTATGACCAATGTCATTTTATGATTCTAAAAGAATCCTTTCATGAGACTCCATAAAAATGTCTCATTATAACTTATTCTTTTCTTTGCATAAATCTTTTGGCCACAAGTCGTGCTTACCGACTTTCCATGTTCCCTCTGGAGTCACATTTAATTTTGTAGACCCATTATAACCTACTGTCTTTGCTCCGTTAGGAACTTATTCTGCGTTCCAAAAACAAATTTGAACCTTCTAGGTCTTATGACATCTTCCATGGCTTCTTACCACTTTAATAAATGAGACACCTCAATTTTTGTCATTCATACAACGCCAAAACATATGTTGAGACAATTGTAGTGCTTGAATTATAGGAGTGAACATACCATCCCACTTCTCTTCAAGACTTACTTCCCGACATACTTTACTCCCCCAGATTATCCCATCTATTACAAAGATGGAATGGACACCTCAAGCTTTAATTTGGGTTTGTTCTTCACAAGCCTCATAGGGTGCTTTAAAGCACCACCTTTTCTTTCAGTTGCTTTGAGGCTCAACTTTCTTTTGTTCTATTTGGAGCTGAAAAACTCCAGGAATTAACTTTGAGGGTATGATTGGGTATCATCATTATGACCGTTGTACTCCCTTTTCGGTCATCTTCACTTTAATAGATCATCCTTGCTTTGAGGAATTAATTTTGAGAGGAAATTCTTTCAAAATCTTTCTTATCTTTCTCCCCCTCGAAATATGGCAGAAACTTTGTTGCCATAGTTTCGAAACTATTTTCAACACTTATGAACGAGGAGCCTTTCATTACTAGAACTTTATTCATATGACCAAGTCATACAAAATAATGGGAGTACCATTTTCTCGTTCCTTTTCAAGAGCTCCTCAGAGTTCTTGATTTGTTGCACTTTAAAGAACTCATTAAGTTTTTCATTTTGCTATACTTTTGCAAGCCATGCTTGCAATCTTGGTTCGCATATAACTTTCTTTTTGTCCTTCGATTCTTTTCAAGTCACTATCCAACATGCCACTATAGTAGTGCATGAGAATTGCTGGAATAACTTTAAAAGCTCCCCCAGACTTCTTTACTTTTATGTGATACTCAAGTAGCACATGAGCCTTCACAACTTTTCTTGTCAAGCAGGATATAAGTGACACAAGTGCCAAAAACTTTTCTGACAGGCGGTATAAAACTTCAAAGGCATTTGCAACGCATGTTTAATTCAATGTTGGTCAAATTGAACGTACGTCAAACTCATTTCAACCATTATCTTTACTGTTGAAGGACAAGATAACACTTTATAGTGATAAAATTTCAGTCACAATGACTAAAACATGCGCATATACTTTCTTTTCTGATTAAATCTTCCCATTGGTTCCAATTTAATCAGAAAATCTAACAACAATAAAACTTTAGTGAGAGAAACCAAAAACTTCTCGAAAATAGTTGCATCTCTTCCATATCAACTAAAAGTTAGAATGGAACCAGCACTTTTCTTTCTTAACCTCAACTATACAGCTGAGTAACCTCAAAACTTTATCTGTGGCGTTGATCGCAATCAACTTTTGTCTGTTAATTTCTCTCTACTTGGGAAAAATTATATGTCTTAATTTAACGTTGGTCAAAATTAAAACATACAACTTTCCTTTACTTTTAATTCTATATCACCGTTGGTCAGAAATAGAACACATGACTAGAATGAAAAATTATAATATTGCCATCATAAACTTTGGTCAGAAAATGACAACATCATAATAAACTTTAAATTTTTTTCTTTTAAGAGCAAACTAATGCTCAACTTGACACTTACAATGGCAAAATGGTGCCAAAACATCATTTCTTTGACATACAACAGCGGAAGCTTTTCTTAACTTTAAACTTAAAGGCACCTTTTTCCCACAGGGAAAAAACTCATCTGAGTCTTTCTTTATTGCAGCGGAGAACTTTTCTTTCTTTCACAAGTTTTTCTTTGTCTTTCTCCATTCTCTAAAAAATTGATCACTTTGATAAAAAAAATGTCAGAGAATTAACATTGAACTTAAAATCACAATGAAATTATAATATTGTTATCATCAACGTTGGTCAGAAAATAACAATATCATAATTAACTTTAAACTAATATATTTCTTCTCCTCTATTTAAATTGTCCCGTTGGTTCTAATTTAAATAGAGGATGAAACTTTTACTTTGCAGCGGAAACTTGAATATTCTATACCGAGAAACATTATTTTATTCTTTTATTCTCCTAAACAATTTACACGTTGGTGCAAAACTGAAAGGAGATCAAAACATAATCAAATTCATCAAACTATCATTGAAACAGGCTTCTTAAAAAGAATATGACTAATTCTTAATCTTTACTGTGCAAACAGGCATCCCAGCCTAGGTCGCGGCTTGGCGGCCCAGCACCTGCACGCGCGCGGCCCGAATTAACGAAATCGGCCTGCGGCCCATGCGCGCGCTGCGCTTCCGCGTGCGGCCCACATGCGCGCTCGCGCGGCCCATGCGCACCCGCTCTTAGCCTGGCTCGGCCTAGCTCGGCGGCAGCCCAGCCCGTTTGGGTCCAAGCGTCCCTGGCCGTTGGATCAGTATCGGACGGCCGCCCGTCATCCTCGCGGGAGCAAAACCCGCCAGCCGGTTGCCCCCAAACCCTAGCATCCATTTCTCCTGCCTCCACCGGTCCGAGCCCGGCGCTGCAGCTGCCGGCAGCTCTCGCCGGCACACGGCTGGTTCCGGTCTCCGGCCGGCGGCTGTTGACGCTCCTTAGCGCCCCCGATTTATATACTGCAAGCGCACGGTTTCATGTAGCTTTTCCCTTAGAGTATTCCCCCAAGGTTTATCAATCCACGGAACCAAAGAGACAAGAAACAATCTACTAACATAGAGATTTCTTTGTGTGAGATGGTGAAAACGAATCTAATCTACTAAAAACACGACAAACACCGAAGGTAGCAAGAGAAAGTTAGAGATAACCAATCTAGATCACCTAGATCATGCATATGTTGTAGTTCCAGCTAGATAAAGTGAAGTAAGGTAGATGTGAATCTAAATGAAAAGCATCTTTAAACTCAAAATCTCCAATCCGATCCCTCGATACCCCACCTACTTAGTGGCAACGGCCTGTCACGACGCCACCCCTTTCAACAAGATACCCTGAAGCAAGTCGAACCCCCTTTGGTAGTTCCGCCATGAACCTCTAGCCACCATGACTACAAAATCATGCTAAGCGATCTATCTCGATAATAGATCTAGGATGAAGCGAACCCAAAGAAAAGAACGAAATCGAAAGAGAGAACATGGTCGCTAAACATTCGGAATCACAAATAACTTCGCCATGAATGATTGTACATCACAAGATCACAACCGGGGACCTACCTTGATCTTGATGATCCTAGCTCCAGAATTCCGACGTGGTCTTCCTTGCAAGGTTCCCACGTCGGCTAGGGCAAACCCTAGACAACTAGCACGACCCTCGGCTCTCCGAGAGGTGTCCCTCTATCTTCTCTGCTCCTTGGCGTTGTCTCCCTAATTGATCTCTGCGTGAACCTTGGGGAGGGGTCTTTAAATAGCCTCAGGGAACCCTCAGTCAAAGGGGAGGTCGAATCGACCTAAAAAAGGGCTGGGCCGGCCGGCCCAATGCAGGCCGGCCGACCTGGCACTTTCCTTCGCCGGCTCGTGCTCATCTTTCTCCCCAAGTCTCCTGGAATCTTCTAGAGTTTATGTCTTTCACGATTGCACCCCTTTAGACGTCGTTATCTTCGAGATTTTTTCGAGGAGAAGGATAGGATGGAAAATCCTTCCTTAAATATCTCTTTGCTTTGCTTAGCCCTGAAGTATCTCGATCTTATCTTGTGGGCTTTGTCTTTTGGGCTTCATTGGAGGGTGGATGTGCATGAACGGGCCTCTAATCATCATGGCCTTCGATCCTTTGTTCGGGCTTTGGCCTTCGTCATTCTTCGTGTCATCGCGTGATCATGGGCCTCACCATTTCATGCTCCAAAATTGGTCAAAAACCTGCAAAAACGAAGTACCTCCAAAATATATGTGCAAACGTGAAAACGACCAATAATTGGGCCGAGGTTAGGATGGTTAGTGATTTTGATATTAAATTCATGCCATTATCAAAGTTAAACAGGGGATAAAATGGATACTTAAGGAGTGCCAACAGCGGCCAGCGACCCTTCTCCTTCATTCCTTCCCTGTCTTGCTGCTCAAACCGACACGGTGGCGGCGGGGTGGCCTGGCCCGTCCCGGCGGCTCCGGCGGCTCGCCGGCGACGGTGAGGAGCAGCGCCGCCGGCGCATGGCCGCGGTCCCTTTTCCTCTCTGTTTTCTTGGCCTCCCCTTCTTCCTCTTGCTTTTGCGCCGCACAGAGGCAAGCATGGAGCGGTGACCGCCCATGGCGGCCGGAGGAAAATGGTGGCGCCGCCACCGGTCCCCTCGCCGGTGCGCGTGCTCGCCCTTGGCTGAGCATGCCACCGTCGAGCGGACTGTGCGACGGTACCCTGAGGGCCGAGTCCGCGGAGGAGGCACGCGCGGTGGCTTGATGTTCTCGGCCGGTGGCTCGTCTTTTCTTTGACATACGGCGTCAAGCGACGCCGGCGGTGATGGTGACGGCGGTGAGGTGAGCCCCAGGTAGGATCCCCCTCCTCGCCGTCCTTTCTCTGATCTAGGGTTAGGGTTACACTTTGCTTTTTCGATTCGAGATCAATTTGTTCTCTTTTCTCTGATTTCTCGATTCGTGGACGAATCCTGCTTTTCCCATCTCGATCTACTCACTAGATCGGCTCTGTTACCATTGTTAGACTCTTTAGATCGCCTAGGAGTAGGTCAATGGGAGTATTCTCTGGTTCTTGAAGAAAGTACCTTGCAGGGTCGACGACGAGCTCGACGGCGATGTCCAGAATGCCAGCGACGGAGTTGTGGACGAGTTGTACAGGATGACGGTGGCGTGGCACAGAGACCCTCAGTGGCGTCCGGCATCGGGGACGTCCTCGCTGTGTCAAGGATGCTGGCATCGGTGGACTTCCCGCCGTAGCATCGCCCCTCTAGATCGGATTAGGGTTAGGACGGTGGGGAATAGTGACCGCGGGTGAACCTCGTGACTTGAGCCTCTAATCCCCACCTCCACTTTATAGGGCTGCGCGATGGGGGTCCACCAGCCTCATCTTGGGCTGGGCGTCCCCGATCAGGACGCGAGTCAAGGTTGGCCCAGTCGTTGGACTGGCCCGGTGGAGATCAATACTAACACTGGGGGCATGTGTTTGATCCAAGAACGAACGCACATACACGCACCAGCACGGGCGGCACCACGGGAAGATAGGTTTGAAAAGGTATTCCTTTCCATCATAGCATGTATTATAGCCGGCGGTGAACGGGCTGGGAGCTGATGTGGACGAGGAGAGAGACGGAGGCGGGCGTCTCGCTCCGCGCCCGCTTAGGCCGGCGGAGAGGCCCTCCGTCCGCTGCCATTGGCTGAGCTGGCGGGGCCCGCCACCATCACCGCCTCCCTCCCAGCCGGCGGTCGGCGCCGCTATAAACCTTGCTCTCAGGGTGGCACATGCTCTCTGGCGATCCCTTGCCACACCTTGAAATTGTTGCATTTCAGGATGTGATTAGAAAGAAAAAGTAAATAATAATTTTCTCATAATTTTCAAATTTTCCAACATTTGTTTTCTTTACAGGAAATTTACTGTAGGAAAATAATTGATTGTGTTTCTAAATTAAATGAGGTTGTTCTGTTTGTCTTGCATACATGCTGGCTGCATAATATTTTGGATGAAAAATGAATCTAAATACGATTAGGTTTACCTCCGATCTTACTCCCGCTTGTAATCCAAAATCATTTCCTTGATCTTTATCTCGTTGAAATCTTTTCATTATCTAGCCAAACAATTCTACTTCATTTTCCTAACTGAAATTTTATTCTTCTTTTCCATGCAATCGTTTAACTTCTTTATTTAAAACGTCAATCCGTTATTCAACCATGTTCTTACCTTGGAGTATTTCTCTCTCCTTGTGTCGAGCCATTCAATCTCAGCTAATAAAACCAGCATGCAAGCTGTCACGTTCATGTTAGTCCTTCTACACCATGCATGTCCGTGCAATACATGTGCTTTGCTTTTATTTTAACAAAACAATGAGCACGTTTCCGTATTCTTTTCCAGCATACAGCCTCAAACAAGCTAGCATCCAAGACTTTCATGTACGTCTTCATGCAAAACAAATCCATCCTCAAGCCAAAACCACAACATGTGCTTATCTGTTGATTCAACCTCACGACGACTTCTAGTGTTGCTTGACCGCCGCAATGGCTCGTGCATGCTGCACGCCGTACATTTCTAGGATCACTCATGCCCACCAAGTAGCAAAACGGAACCCACTCTTTCTCCTGTTCTTGTCCTCCACTCACGATTATGATCCATCAGAGTCTGCCAGTGTCCTGTGAGCTGCTCACCATTTCCTACTGCCTATAAAAACAGAAGCACGCAGCACCTCTCATGCTCCAGTATGCTATGCTGCTGCCGACTCTACCTTCTCCTCTTCCAAGCGTCGTTAAGAAACTCGACCATGCCGCACACGCACGCCCGGTCGACGGCCGCGATGCCCCACTCGTCTTCCATCTCCGGCTGTTGCACCTTTGCACCGAGACTCCGCTTTCCCTGCACAGCTCCCGTGCCCGCTCGCTTTCTTCCCCACTGTGCTTCCTTCTTCAATACGCAGCCTACCCCTTCACCTCCTCCTTCCGTTCCTTCCGTTTTCCTCATCAACACCCCTGTTGAATGCCATTGATGGCGCATCACAAGCTCCACCTCCGTCTCGTCCCATTCCCGTTCCAAAAAAAGAAAACCGTGCATTGATGGAGAGTTACTGCAATTACGGTAGTAACGCCCGCTCCTCCAATTCCCATGCGTTACCAGGCTTCCATTCCCCTATAAATTGCACAGAATTGATCCTCGTCTCCTCCTTTTTCCTCTCGACGCCAACACGCTCACCATCGTGTATACATGTCCATTTCGGGCCGGCCCGCCGGGCGGCCCGTGGCCCGGCACGGCGAGGCACGGCCCGAGCACGGCCCGGCACGGCAGGCGGCGTGCCCGTGCCGGCCCGGCACGAGGTCCGTGCCATGCTTGGGCCGGCAGGTCGGCCCACGGTAACCCTAGCCATTCGGCCATCCCCTCCCCCGCAGCAGAGCCGCCCGCAGTCTCCCTCGCTCGACCTCGCCTCACCCACCGTAACCCTAGCCATTCGCCGGAGAGTGGAGACGGACGCCGCCGAGCCGCCATCGACGCCTTCTGATCCTCTACCCCTCTCTCTCCCTCCTCGCTCTATCCTCTTCCCTCTCCTCCTCTCTCGCTGCCTCCGTAACCCTAACCCTAACCTCGATTTGGTCAAGTTCTGTGCCAAGCTCCGCTCGTCGTTTTCCCTCACCGCCGGTGGATCTGGTGCTCCGGCAGCGCAGGTGAGCCGTCCGCCCGTCCCTCTCTTCCGCACGAGGTCTCGTACCCTAACCCTAAATCAGTAACCCTAACCTCTATGTTTTTCTTCTTTCTCTTGTGTTGCAGGTCGTTGGCTATGGGTCTTCTTCCATAGATCCGATGCCGCATGGCCGTGAGGGAGCCGGATACGCCGACTGAGGAGGCGGCCATGTCCATGGAAGATGATGCCATGGACGACGACTACTATGCTGCCGCCGAGGCCGAGGCCGACGAGGTGGAGCGGGAGCTTGAGGCGCAGAACGAGGCCGAGGATGCCCGGCGCTTCATCCTGGGTAGCAGTGCAGATGCTGCCATCGAAGTGGATGGCGCCGGCGCGGGGACGGGTATGGGGACGGGCACGCACACCGGATCCACGAGCCCGACGGGCACGGCCGCGGCGAGTGCATCTGGTACCCGCACCAGGAGGAGGGAACCATCCTCCAAAGTCTGGCTAGACTTTGAGGAGGTGACTGGGATCCAGGGAGGCAAGGAAGTTCGTGTATCTGCCATATGCCACCACTGCAAGAATACCTTGTCTGCTAAATCCTCTTCTGGTACTGGGCACTTGCGCCGTCACCTAGATGTTTGCCCTGCTAAGAAGGAAAAGGATAGACACGGTAGAACTCAGTCTATGCTTAAGTTTAATGCTGATGGTTCTTTTGTGCACTGGGAGTACTCTCCTTCTGTTGCTAGAACAGAGCTTTGCCGTTTGATTGCTAGGCTAGACCTGCCTCTTTGCTTTGGTGAATCTGATGCTTTTCAGGACTACATTACCAATGCTCATAACCCTAGGTTTGTGAAGTCCTCTAGGCAAACTACTGCTAGAGACTTGATTGGCCTTTATAATAACCGTGTTGAACAGCTTACTGATGTCCTGAAAAACTCTGTTTCATCTGTTGCTCTTACATCTGACATTTGGTCTGGTAAAGCTAAAGAGGACTACATCTCTGTTGTTGCTCACTTTGTTAACCCTGATTGGTGTTTAGAAAAGAGGTTACTTGGTCTAAAACCTATAGAAGTGGCTCATACAGGTGTTAACATTGCTGAGCGTGTTGAAATGGTTGCAAGTGACTATGGTATTACTGATAAAATCTTTGCCATTGTGCTTGACAATGCTTCATCTAACAAAATTGCTATAGATGTTCTAAAACCTATATTCTCTGGTTACATTGGTAGTTTGATGCCTAAACCTGCTAGGATTGAAGATGATCTAGCTGTTGTATTCTTGCATCAGCGCTGTGCTTGCCATATCATCAATTTGATTGTTAAGAGTTGCCTGAAACGTTTGAAACCATATCTTGAAGATTTTAGGACTGCTATTACATTCTTGAATTCTTCCAATCAACGTATTGCTTCTTATAAACAGTATTGCTTGAGTGTTGGTGTCCGCCCTCGTAAGTTTGGAGTTGACATGGATGTGAGATGAAACTCTACTTATCTGATGCTTAAGCATTTAGTTCCTTATCAAAGTACCTTCTCTGTGTGGATTCAAACAAACCATCCTCGCAAAGAGGATGGCTCTTTTTTACTGACTCCTAGTCACTGGACTATTGTAGAGAAGTTATTGTCTTTTCTTCAATTATTGTATGACTCAACTGTTGCACTATCTGGTGTTTATTACCCTACATCACCCTTAATGCTGCATCATATTTTGAAAATTGCTAGGCATCTAAATGCATATGAGAACCATGAACTGCTAAGAACCGCTGTTGTTCCTATGAAAACTAAGTTCCTCAAATACTGGAGGGAGATACCCCTCCTGTATTCATTTGCTTTCATTCTTGATCCTAGAGCTAAGATGAGGGGGTTTCATAAAGTATTGCAGAAGTTAAGTGTTCTTAATGGTCAAGATTATGCTAGATACCCATCATCTATTCGTTGCAAGTTAACTAAGATGTTTCAAGTTTATGAGTCCAAGTTTGGTGATGCTTGCTTGAGGACTTCAACACTGACAGCTGTTTCTGGTATGGTAACTGAGGCCTGGGATGATATATATGGTGATGAGGAAGCTTTTGCAGGTAATCCTGGTAATGGTGCATGTACATCAGCTAGTTCAGGTCTATCTGAGCTCTCTTCTTACCTTGATAGTGACACTGAGGTTAAGTTTAGACCTGATTTCAACATTCTAAACTGGTGGCAGCGCCATAATCAGACTTATCCTATCTTATCTATACTTGCTAAGGATGTTTTGACTGTCCCAAAAAGAAACATCACCTGGTACCAAGCGAAAGGAGCAAGAAGGAGGCAGTGGACCTGATGCTGCTGCTAGGAAGAAAGACAAGGGCCCACCAACTGAACCATCCAGCTCAAGAGGCAAAAGAGCTTGAACTTCAATCTCTCTTTCCATTCTGGCTATCTAATGTTTATTAATGTATCTGTAACTGTAATGAACTATGACATGGACTATGAACAATGAACTATGAACTAAGGAGCTGGCTGTACTCTTTTCCTTCCTACGGTTTTCTCACGAGGTGTGAGTTTTTATCTATGAAGGTTTTTAATGAGGCAGCATTGCACTAAGGCTCCATTTACATTTTGAGATGCACTGTTCTGTGTTATGTGATGGTTTGAATGACTGGATGATCTAGTTTAGCAGATTGAATGATTATGCTTGGTATTTTGGAGTTTGGTCATGAATTGTTGAATGCTTGAGTTTGAACATATGAAATCTGTTTATATTGCATTATTTGGAGTTGATTGAGCTCTTGTGTGTCCTGAGCACGGGCACGACACGACACTGCCGGGCTGACCGTGCCCCAGGCACGGCACGGCCCATCTAAGCTTAACCGTGCCGTGCCTGGGCAGAAAAGCCGGCACGGCACGAGGTCTCGCCGTGCCGTGCCTGGGCACGGTGGAACCGTGCCGTGCCCACGCGTGCCGTGCCGGGCCGGCACGGCACGCCCAAATGGATATGTATACCATCGTGCCTCTGTTCGCCGGGAATTGCTCGCCGGTGCCGTACTAGGCGTACCAGCAGCACACCTCGCCGCCCAGGTCACTCCTCGCGTCGCCCAGGCCTGCTCACCAGGAACAGAACGTCGCCACCGGTCTGCTCCCTTCCCCTCTTACGCGAGCGCGATTGCTCGCCGGAGCGCCGTGCCCGCTCCTCGCCGTCGGCGGCTTCGCCCGGCCACCGCACCACCATCCCGACTCCGCCATCGCCCTCGCCAACGCCTCCTCTCTCCACCAAGCTTCTCCACTTCGCCTGCAGTCTGACGGAACGGCGACGCCGCTGCGCTGCCTGCGACCTACTCGCGAAACTGGCCGCCGCCTCCTCAAGCGCCCGAGCCCCTGCACCCCTGCTGTAGCGTCTCCGTCCCCTCCTCGCGTCGCCCAGGCCAGCGCTCCGCCTCTGTGCAGTGCGCCGCCGGCATCCAGGAAGGGAAGCAGGGCAGAGCACCGTCACCTCCTCCTGCCTCGTGCTCGCCCTTCCCCATCGCCTGTTGCTGCTGCAGTAGCGCCTCAACCAGAGCCGCATCCCCTGATCTTGAAGAACCGAGCACCACGGTGAGTACTTGCCGCCGGTAAGCCCCAGAACGGAACGTCCTTGATGTCATCTCCCAAATCCCCATCTTCCCCTGCTCTCACATGGTCTAAATCGCTTCAATTTTGGCCGAGAAATTTGCAAAAATGGGACCGCAAACATTGACCTTGGCCCCATATTTCATAGACACAGATTGTCCCACCGTGTCATTCACTGAGAGTGACAAATTTACAAGTGGTCAGTGTTTGCAGTCCTAATATTACAATTTTTTCATTTTGGCCAACAGGAAGCTTCGTTCTGTCCGCCAGCAACGGAGAAGGCCCAGGTTTTGCAGTCTGGTCCCTGGTGAAAGATGTAATAATTCTGTTTTTGTTGTATCTTGCTAAATCTACAGAAAACCCCTTGAAAACTTACATCTTTTCAATCCAGCCGAAGCCATGTTCTTTTGCATATCTAACCCAACCTTTTACCTGTTTTGCGAGCACGGTTTCTGTGTCTTGCAAATTTTCATCTGCTAGCCCCTGCAATCTATAGTTAATCGCGTTTAGGTCTCTGCAGCCTTGTTTCTCCCATAGAATCGTCGTTTTAGATCTGTTTTCGTTCGTTCTTGTTGTGTTAGTCTTGTTTTAGCATAAGCTATCGTTTAGTAGCGTCGTTGTGCCGTAGTTCTTGTTTTTAAATTAAATATAGATTTAATTTGATTAATATCCTCTCATATAGTTTTTTTCTAATTAAAAGTTAATTAGATGTTTACCTCGGTTTTCATAATTGATGTTAATATGCTTAAATGCCAACTTAAATGTATTTTCAAAATAATTTGTTTAGTTCACCATGAATCATCAAGCTACCCGTTTAGATGCTCTCACAGGTTTCGTTTCTAATTAATTGATTAATTAGTGTAATTTGTACATAGATAACCATGTATAAAATTTGACTAAGTTAACATCGTCTTTTTATAAATGCAAATATGTAATATGATTAATTGCAACGAGGGATATTTTTCTTTTAAATATCCTTCACATGCAGTTTCTAAATAAAATAAATAAAGCTTATAGTTCTTCTGTTTTCTTTTATAATTCAAATCTTTCGATAGCTGTGGCTTTCCAACCCTAGTTCCGTTCTCAGCGTTTCTTTGCGTTCGCGTGATCCATAGATTCAAGCCCGATCTTTTAGTACACTTTTTCAAAGCTTTTATATGATTGGTGTATTGTTCTTAGTTGTTTTTGTTTGTTTGCTTTGTATGATTGCTTCGAGTAGAAGGATCAACGTTCGAAGCTTAAAGATCAAGTTTTCCAAGTGAGCAAGACATGAAGAACAGTAAGAGTAGCTTTACGTTGGAGAAAGTCAAGTGTCCTAACCATATTTCTATCTATGCTTATCTACAAGAATATTTTGTGTTAATTGGAACATGGAGAACCACCCGGGAAAACAGTACAACCACAAGGACTATATGGCTCTGGTCTTGGCTAATTAATTAGAGACTCTAGTTTGAAGCAGTCTTACCGAAAGGGCAAGAGGAGCGGCGGTTGATGGGGTATAACCCGGTCCTCTTGGGAAGTGGGCTTTGCTAAGGCACTATGCCCATTAGGGAGGCTTATGCTCTGCTACTGCTCCGGAAACCTTAGCGGACTACTTCTTATTAGGGAATCTTTGTAAAGGCCTCGTAGCGTCCCTATACAATCACACCTAAGGAAGTGTGGTATGCCTAGCTAGCACAGCATGGTTGGGTCTAAAGTTCTTCTGAACTTTTATGCGACTTGTGGTGAAAGTGTACAACCTCTGCAGAGTGTTTAAAAATGATATATCAACCGTGCTCGCGGTCAAGAGCGGCCTGGACCCTCACATGATTAATTTAATTTGAAGATGGATTTAAATCACATTCTGGTTATTTCTTGTGGCCTTGCTGAGTACCAACCATAAGTGTACTCACTCTTACTTACGGCTGCTCAGAAGAAGAAGGTGTGAAGTATGTTAAAGATGATGCTGAGTTCTAGATGTACGCAACCCCCAGTCGTTTGCCTGTGAAGTTTGGAGCCTCCGTTTCCAGAATAAGCCGATCAACTCTGATAGTCTTTTAACTATTGAAAGTCTCTTTTCGTAATACTGTTACTGATTATTCACTAATAAAGTCACTATATGTATGAAACTTGATCCTAACCTCCATATAGTTATGCATTCAGTTTTGTTTTAAAACCGAATGTGCACTACTAGAAAACAGGCCAAAGGTCCTGGCCAAAGGTACCAGCTGCTGTTGCAACCGGTACTAATGCCACGCATCAGTACCGGCTGCAAAAGCAGCTGGTACCTTTGGCCAGCGGCGATCAAAGGTAAGGTGTTTGGTACCGGGTTAAAGCATCACCCGGTACCAAAACTTCAATATAGGAACCGGTTAGTGCCACCAACCGGTACCAAAAGCACAATGAGGAATAGGTACCAGTTGGTGGAACCAACCGGTGCCTAAAGGGTGGACAATGGCACCAGATTTTGCCATGGCCCGGTGCCGCCATGTGCCCACAACAAAGGCACCGGTTAGTCACATCAACCGGTGCCTATGCCTTTTGTTTGGCACCGGTTGTTGAGCACCAACCGGTACCTTTGAGCCACGCCTATAAATACCCCAAGCCCTCCCCCCTCCAAGCTGCCGTGAATTCACTGTTCATGGCAGCTGAGTGAGGGGAGGGGAGGCGAATTTTTGTTTTTTTTCTTCAAAAAAGGTTAGTTATTTTTCTCCATAACTTAGCAATTGGTTTTTAGAAGCAGTTATCATTTAATTTATTTGATAAGTGAATAGTATCTATTTATTATAGTTATAAGCATTATCAATTATATATTTGAATTCAAATTCATTATAGTATGAATGTACTATTTGTACACTACAATGATGTATATAAATGTATTGTGGACCTAGATGAGTCGGCAATGGATGTACATGGCCGATCGGCGTTCAAAGGAGTTCATTGATGGCGTGCATGAATTCATAGAAGCGGCCGAGAAATACAAGTATGGCGGTTTCGTTCGTTGTCCATGCAAATTCTGTAAGAATGAGAAGGATTACTCATCATTAAGAACCATCCATAGTCACTTGTTCAATAGTGGTTTCATGCCGAACTACTATGTTTGGACCAAGCATGGCGAAAGAGGAATTGTGCTGGATAATAATGTAGAAGAAGAGGACAGGATTCCTGACTTTGCAGCCAATTATAATTCCTTTTTCAACGACACTGCAATGGGTGAGCCTGAAGAAGATACTGAAGGATACGTTGTAGAAGATGATCTTAGTCAGATGCTGCGCGAAGCTAAGGAAGGTTGCGAAACAGAAAAGGAATCGAGAGATCTGAAGCGTATGTTGGAGGACTACATAACATTGTTGTACCCTGATTGCAAACAAGACCAAAAGAAGTTGGGTACCACATTAGAATTATTGCAATGGAAGGCATCAAATGGTTTGTCTGACAAGGGATTCGAGGAGTTGCTGAAACTTATAAAAAAACTTACTCCCTGAGGGTAACACCTTGCCGGAGACAACATACGAGGCAAAAAAAGTTGTTTGTCCCTTAGGATTAGAGGCACAGAAGATACATGCTTGTCCTAATGACTGCATCCTATATCGAGGTGAGTATGAAAATTTGGATTCATGCCCTGTATGCAACGCATGCTGGTATAAGATCCCTCGAGATGATCCAGGCGACGTTGAGGGGATGCGTGTCAAGAAGAGGGTGCCTGCCAAGGTGATGTGGTATTTTTCTCTAATACCACGTCTGAAACGTTTGTTTATGAACAAAATGAATGCTAAATTGATGCAATGGCACAAAGAAGAACGTAAGCAAGACAATATGTTGAGACACCCCGCTGATGAGTCGCAGTGGAGAAAAGTGGACAGAACATTCCCAACATTTGCAAATGAAGCGAGGAATATAAGGTTCGGCTTAAGTACGGATGGCATGAATCCTTTCGGTGAGCAGAGCAGTGGTCATAGTACCTGGCCTGTAACACTCTGTATATACAACCTTCCTCCCTGGTTGTGTATGAAGCGTAAATTCATTATGATGCCGGTGCTTATCCCCGGCCCGAAGCAACCCGGTAACGATATAAATGTGTATCTGAAACCACTGATTGAGGATCTTCTATTGTTGTGGAAAGATGAGGGTGTTCGTATGTGGGATGCGCACGCAGAGGATCATTTTAACCTGCGTGCATTGCTTTTCGTAACCACCAACGATTGGCCAGCACTAAGTAACGTCTCCGGACAATCCAATAAGGGTTATAGGGCATGCACCCATTGTTTAGAATAAACCGACAGTACCTCAAGCACTGTAGGAAGATCGTGTATATGGGTCATCGTCGATTTCTTCCGATCAAGCACCCATTAAGGAGGAGGCATGCTCACTACGATGGAAAGGCAGATCATCGTACCAAGCCTAGGCACCGTTGTGGGAAAATGATGTTTGAAATGGTCAAAGATATAAAAGTAGTATTCGGAAAAGGACCCAACAACAAATTAGTGTAGAGTGATGGCGGATGTGCAACTATGTGGAAGAAGAAGAGTATTTTTTGGGAGTTACCTTATTGGGAAGTCTTAGACGTCCGCCACGCAATTGATGTGATGCACCTAACAAAAAATCTTTGTGTGAACCTTCTAGGTTTCCTTGGTGTCTACGGTAAGGCAAAGGATACATTGGAAGCGCGGCAAGATCTTCAACGTATGAAACAACGGGCCGCCCTACATCCAGAAAAAAGGGATAAAGGACGTTATTATCTAAGTCCTGCGTGCTACACTCTTAGTAAGGAAGAGAAGCAAAGTATGTTCGACTGTTTGAACAGTATCAAGGTCCCATCAGGCTACTCTTCGAATATAAAGAGGCTACTGAACTTGAAAGAGAAGAAATTCGCACACGTAAAGTCCCATGACTGTCACGTGTTGATGACGCAATTGATTCCAATTGCACTTAGAGGTATTCTACCAGCTAATGTTCGAGCAACAATCATAAAGCTATGCGCATTTCTCAACACAATTTCTCAGAAGGCAATCGATCCATCGAGTTTAAACAGGCTACAAGAGGATGTTGTCCAAAGTTTAGTCAGTCTTGAAATGATATTTCCTCCATCATTCTTCAATATTATGACGCATCTTCTAGTTCACCTGGTCAAAGAGATTGGTATTCTCGGTCCTATTTTCCTTCATAATATGTTCCCTTTTGAATGATACTTTGCAGTACTAAAGAAATACATTCGTAATCGGGCTCGTCCAGAAGGAAGCATTGCGAAGGGTTACGTCACAGAGGAGGTCATTGAATTTTGTGTTGACTATGTGGAAGAACTCTGCCCAATTGGGATTCCAGTATCACGTCATGAGGGGCGGCTGATTGGAAAGGGCACACTTGGAAGAAAATCAGTAAATGCCACAGATCATGCCACGTTGAGCAAAGCACATCTCACAGTTCTGCAACAATCAGCCTTGGTGGCTCCATACATGGAGGAGCACATGCAAATTGTGCGAAGTATATACCCTTTGAAGTCTGAGACATAGATTACAAAACATCATAACGATACATTCGCCACCTGGTTGCAGAAGGAAGTCATGGCCAACGATCAAATTCATGAGCAGCTAGCTTGGCTGGCCAGGGGTCCGACAAATTCAATCCTGATGTACCAAGGATATGAAATTAATTGTTACACAATTTATACAAGAGCCCAAGATAACAAGAGCACCAATCAAAATAGTGGTGTCCGTATAGATGCCACCGACTCTAGTGGCCAAACGAACTCATATTTTGGTTACATTGAACAGATCTGGGAACTCGACTATGGGCCGTTGAAGATACCGCTATTTCATTGTCAATGGGTTAAACTCACAGGAAAAGGTGTCGATATCGACGAGTACGGAATGACAACGGTAGACCTCAAAGAGCTTGGCTATCGAGACGAACCATTCGTCCTAGCTAAAGATGTCACTCAAGTTTTCTATGTGCAGGACATGTCTAGCAAAACGAGAAAGGACAAGTCTAGGAATAAATCAAGTTTTGTAGGTGCCGGAGATGAGGCAAAGCGCCATATTGTTCTGGCAAGAAAAAGAAAAATTGTGGGAGTCGACGATGTCACAGATGAAGAAGAATACAATAAGGTTGAAGATATGACTCCGTTCGCAGTGGAGGTTGACACAAGTATTCTTTTAGCCGAAGAGGAGGCTCCGTACGCACGTCATGATCATAATGAAGGGACGATTGTAAAGCGAACCATCGTTAATATTCCCTTAGTTGAATGATTATGTCTTTTAATATTTTCTGTGAACATTATTAGATTTCTTATGCAATTATTTGATTTATTATGCAATTAAAATGATTAGTTATGCACCTAAATGATTTATCATGTAGTATTTAGAATTATTTTGCATTTAAATAATTTATTATGCAATTATTTGATTTATTATGCAATTAAAATAATTAGTTATGCACATAAATGATTTATCATGTAGTATTTAGAATTATTTTGCATTTAAATAATTTATTATGCAATTATTTGATTTATTATGCAATTAAAATAATTAGTTATGCACCTAAATGATTTATAATGTAGTAATTAAAATTATTGTACATTTAAATAATTTATTATGCAATTATTTGATTTATTATGCAATTAAAATATTTAGTTATGCACCTAATGATTTATTATGTAGTAATTAAAATTATTGTACATTTAAATGATTTATTATTGTGCAAATAATTAGTTGAATGATTTACTAGGCAGTTAATAAATTTATTGAGCAAATAACAAATTTATTAGATAATTATTTTAACTATTAGACAATTATTTAAATTATTAGATAATTATCTAATTTTCTAGGCAATTATCAGATTTATTATGCAAATATCAGATTTATTACGAATTATGAGGCAATTAATAGATTTACAAGAGAAAAAGAAAGGGTAAAAGAAAAGATAACCTTTGGTGCCGGTTGGAAAATCCAACCGGTACCTTAGGGTCCTATTTGGGTAAAAAAAAGTGGGGCAAGTAATTGATTTACTAGGCAAATAAATGATTTACTTGACAATTATAATATTTATTGGGCAATTAATTGATTTACTAGGCAAATAAATGATTTATTAGACAATTATCTGATTTATTGGGCAAGTAATTGATTTACTAGGCAAATAAATGATTTATTTTTCACAAAATATAATTATTAGGCAATTACCGAATTCACAGAATATTAAAAGAATTAATAAAAAACTGAATGGGGAAAAGAGAAAAAGAAAACTCCTTTGGTACCGGTTGGTAGTTTCAACCGGTACCAAAGGCTTTTTTCATAAAAAAAAAAGGTGCTCTGGGCGGGGAGTCGAACCCCGGCTTCGGCGCCCAAAGACACTTTGAGAAACCATTGCGCCATTTAGAGATTTCAATTCATAGCGGGTCATCAGTCCAAATAAAGGGAAAGAAAGCCTTAGGCACCGGTTTGTTGTCCTCACCCGGTGCCAAAGGGTATTTCAATTCCCGCCCGTTGGGGACCTAAGGCACCGGGTGAAACAGAAACCGGCGCCTAAAGCTTTATTAAGGCACCGGGTTAGGTTCCAACCGGTGCCTAAGGCTGCCATAGGTACCGGGTGATGTTTTCACCCGGTACCAAAGGCCCTCCCTATATATTCCATCCCCGTCTTCCTCGCCTAAGTCCTCATCTCAATTGCCTCCGCCGCCCTACTGCGTCGACGTCTACCTCCCCGCCGCATCGTCGTGCCGCCGTCCTTCGCCGCGCATTGTCGGGCCGTCCTCTCCGGTGGTCGCCCTCCCCGGCCCGCCTCTACGCCGCGCGCCGTCCTTGATCGCCCTCCCCAGCCCGCCTCGACGCCGATGTCGACGCCGCCCCCCTCCACAGCGCCGGCAAGCACCACGACGCCGCCCCCCTCCACCGCGCCGGCGACTCGCTCCCCAACACCGCGCCCGCCGACCAGTGCCCTCGCGCCCGCCTCGACGCCGACGTCGACGCCGCCCCCCTCCACCGTGCCGGCGAGCACTTCGACGCCGCCCCCTCCACCGCGCCGGCGACTCGCTCCCCAACACCGCGCCCGCCGACCAGTGCCCCCGCGCCCGCCGACGACGTAAGGAATGGCGGCGCCGCCGCTCGCCGTCCCTTTTTTTTCTTAATTGTTTTATTTATATATTAGTGTGTTATAATTTCTATATAATTAGTTTGTATTATATATGTATATATGTATATAGTATATAATTTAGGTATATATTATATAATTTATGTATATTAGTTTCATGTATAATTAGTATAATTAGTTTGTTATGTATATGTATATACTATATAATGTATAATTAGATAGAACTTAAATAATGTCTATATAATTAGTTTGTATTATATATGTATATATGTATATAGTATATAATTTATGTATATTAGTTTCATGTATAATTAGTATAATTAGTTTGTTATGTATATGTATATACTATATAATGTATAATTAGATAGAATTTAAATAATTTCTGTATAATTAGTTTGTATTATATATGTATATAGTATATAATTTTAGAGAATTTCATGTATAATTTTAGAGAATTTTCAGAATTTTAGATAATTTTCATGTATAATTTTTTACAATGTGTAATGTATAATGACGGATAGTAATGACGACAACGACGAGTAATGACGACGCATGTCAATTTTATTACTTTTTCTTTACATGTGTAATTTAGATGTACTTGTATTGCATGTGTAATTTAGATTGAGTTAAATTAATTCTCGAGTTCGAACCTGTTTGTATTCGCTCTCTAACTCACTAACGCATTCGCCGTCCCTCGACCCTCGACCCCGTTCCTCGACCCCGTTCGTACCGTAATTGTATAAACTATCGACCGTCGACCCTCGACCCTCGAATACACACACACACTCACACACACACACTCTCTCTCTCTCTCTCTCTCTCTCTCACACACACACTCACTCACACACACACTCACTCACACACACTCACACTGACTCACACACACACTAACTCTCTCTCTTTCTCTGTCCCACTAACACACAAACACACACACACACACCCACACACACTGACTCACACACACACTCACTAACTCTCTCTCTTTCTCTGTCCCTCTAACATACACACACACTCTCTCTCAAACACGCATATTCGTTCAAAGAATTTTATTCTCCTGCTTCATTTAAGGATGGACAAATACTCTAACACATTTTTACGGTTTCAGTTAAGGATGGACCCCTTCGGTGATGAGCAGGCCGCCGGGCAATACATGTTGGACGCAATAAACGAAGATACGAGGGCCAACACCACCCAGCCAATCGCTGAAAAAGATGCTCGGACAGCTGATTCGTTCCTGAATATGTATGGAGATGCCGATGAAGAAGATGATGACTTTGCGCCGCCGCCCAATCAACAGCAGCATGTTCCAGTACGAATCTTAAAACTATATGCATGGTGACTTCGGTAGATTAGTTTTGCGATTAACATATCTTTTCTGTAATTTAGTCTACCTCCGCATCGACTTCGTTGAGCCAGTCAAAAGGGAGACGCCGGCCAACCAAGAAAATGGAGGGAAGACAGGTCGTCAGAGAAGTGGACGCAGAGGGCTGTCCAAGTGCTCCAGAGGATGCTAGCAAAAAATTTGTCAACCAATGTGGGGTTATTGTTCGGGCAAGAATTCCGATCACCACAAGACTATGGAAAATGACCAAACCCGAAGAACAGCAACACACCGTGCCTGCACATCAGAAGGAAATGCTATGGGCAGAACTCAAGGATATGTTCACTCTTTCTGAAGGAGTTGACTAAGAACTTGTGAAGAAATGTGCCTTGAGAAAGATGGCCCTTGCCTTTGCAACTTTCAAGAAGAAGTTGTACACCAATTACATCAAGAAGGACAAGGAGCCGAACTGGGACGATCTTCCTCAGGTTAAACCATACTGGGAGGAGTTGAAACAATACAAACTATCAGAGGAAGCCCAAAAAAAATCCGAACAAGCCAAGGTGAATGCAGCAAATAAGAAGTACAACCACCACCTTGGGGCTGGCGGGTACAAGAAGTCAGTTAAAAAATGACAGAAGATGGAGCAGGACCTTATAGATAGAGGCATCAGGCCGACGACTTGGGATTGGCTGGATAGATCCAAGTGGTGGTTATTTGCTAATGGCGTGACACTAAACCAGTTGGATGGAAGTTTGGTCGTGCCCGAGCATATGCAAGAAGTGTCCCGCGATCTAGTCGCTGCAATAGATGAGACTCAACAAGGAACATTCCATCCTCAAAGGGAGAATGATGAGCTGACAAGGGCATTAAAGAATCCGGAACAGCCTGGACGAGCCCGCGGCATCGGCGTGGTCCCATGGAAAGCTGCTTGGGCCGGAGATCCCTCTTACAAGACTCACCGAAAGAGCAAAGCCGAACAGGAAGAGAAACTTCGTGCCATAGAAGAAAAGATGAACAAGAAGGTTGCGTCCTTGGAATCTCAGATGGACGCCAGGAATATCTGAATCAAGAAATATTTATGAATGCAAGTAAGATTGGATCTTAAATCGATGGTTCTCCGGCAATAGCGCCAGAAAAGCTTGTTGACACTCCTTAGCGCCCCCGATTTATATACCGCAAGCGCACGGTTTCGTGTAGCTTTTCCCTCAGAGTATTCCCCCAAGGTTTATCAATCCACGGAACCAAAGAGACAAGAAACAATCTACTAGCATAGAGATTCCTTTGTGTGAGATGGTGTAAAACGAATCTAATCTATTAAAAACACGACAAACACCGAAGGTAGCAAGAGAAAGTTAGAGATAACTAATCTAGATCACCTAGATCATGCATATGTTGTAGTTCCAGCTAGATAAAGTGAAGTAAGATAGATGTGAATCTCAATGAAAAGCCTCTTTAAACCCAAAATCTCCAATCCGATCCCTCGATACTCCGCCTACTCTGTGGAGACGGACTGTCACGACGCCCCCCTTTTGAACGAAATACCCTGAAGCAAGTCGAACCCCGTTTGGTAGTTCCGCCATGAACCTCTAGCCACCATGACTACAAGATCATGCTAGGTGATCTATCTCGATAATAGATCTAGGATGAAGCGAACCCAAAGAAAAGAACGAAATCGAAAGAGGAAAACATGGTCGCTAAACATTCGGAAACACAGATAACTTCACCATGAATGATAGTACATCACAAGATCACAACCGGGGCCCTACCTTGATCTTGATTATCCTAGCTCCAGAACTCTGACGTGGTCTTCCTTGCAAGGTTCCCACGTCGGTTAGGGCAAACCCTAGACAACTAGCACGGCCCTCGGCTCTCCGAGAGGTGTCCCTCTATCTTCTCTGCTCCTTGGCGTCGTCTCCCGAATTGATCTCTGCGTGAACCTTGGGGAGGGGTCTTTAAATAGCCTCAGGGAACCCTCGGTCAAAGGGGAGGTCGAACCGACCTAAAAACAGGCTGGGCCGGCCGGCCCAATGAGCCTAGGCCGGCCGGCCTGGGTCTTTCCTTCGCCGGCTGGTGCTCAACTTTCTCCCCAAGTCTCCTGGAATCTTCTAGAGTTTATGTCTTCCACGATTGCACCCCTTTAGACGTCGTTATCTTCGAGATTTCTTTGAGGAGAAGGATAGGATGGAAAATCCTTCCTTAAATATCTCTTTGCTTTGCTTAGCCCCGAAGCATCTCAATCTTATCTTGTGGGCTTTGTCTTTTGGGCTTCATTGGAGGGTGGATGTGCATGAATGGGCCTCTAATCATCATGGCCTTCGATTCTTTGTTCGGGCTTTGGCCTTCGTCATTCTTCGTATCATCGCGTGATCGTGGGCCTTGCCATTTCATGCTCCAAAATTGGTCAAAAACCTGCAAAAACGAAGTACCTCCAAATTATATGTGCAAACGTGAAAACGACCAATAATTGGCCCGAGATTAGGATGGTTAGTGATTTTGGTATTAAATTCATGCCATTATCAAAGTTAAACAGTGGATAAAATGGATACTTAAGGAGCGCCAACATTCCCCCATGCTTAAACCTTGCTCGTCCTCGAGTAAGTCTTTGATAAAAATCAGCGCTGTCTTTCAGTATCTAATCCCTGCACTTGATCATACACGAGAAAACATAATGCTCCAAAAAATATTTTGCAGTTAATAGTTCAAGTTGTAACCAGCTTTTTCAATGTGGAAGGTAGATACAAGTTAAATGCTTCCCCACAATTATTAAGCACATGCTCTCAAAATTAAAAAAGTCTCAGGATTAAGAAAGTAAGTTCCATAAGTAATGCTAAACCAAGATCAATAATTCAAACCTCATTGCAATTTGCTCATGGAAACTTTCAGCTCATCTTGTCTCTCAAACTTGCTAGAACTCTCTCCTTTCTTTCTCTCATATGTATGTGTGAGGCTTTATCTGGAGCTCTAGAAAGGTTAGTTCTAACGAAAGATATTATAATCAAGATATTATCAAAACAAGAAATACTTCTTATGGATTTACCGAGACTCGTCAAAAATACCATTGGAAAATAATTTCTTTGTGGAGAGGGAGAGAATGGAACACACACTTTAGATGGTGGACATGTGAAAATGGTAACGGTTGATCCCAAGGCACGACTGAAGTCCTTGTTATTGGATTGCACATGGTTGGAATAATTGAGTATAGAATAATCTTCAAAGTACCTGGAGTTTAATGAAGCAAACGGAACCGAGGAGCTTTTCATCATTATTTATTTCATTTTTTTCTTTCTTCCTCTTTTTTTTATTTCTTTATTTTTGCTCCTCAGAACCACTGGCAACACAATGCACTTACTCCACCTCCCTCCCATGCTTGAACTTTTGCTTGTCCTCAAGCATTGAAGTGATGATAACTTGATGGAGTGAGTGCACAAAACCTTTATCAATTCTCTGGACATAATTTTGGAATTCAAGGGAGAATCTCCTCGTGAAAGATTGAAGCCAACAGAGGAGGAAAAGGGGCAGGCCGGCCGGCCTTGGGGTGTTGAGCCGGCCGGCCTACTGCCTGTAGGCCTCCACTTCTTCGGATTTTTCTTCTGCCAACTCTTTGATGCTTCCCAAGCTTATGTTTTACTGAATTTTGCTCTTGATTCCACTGTTTTGCCGTCGAAATAAATATATACTCAATATATAGGTTGTGGTCAAGGAGGTGTTTCACAAAAAGATGTTTTTGGTTAGGGGTGGATATCCAGCGAGGTTTGCGATGTTCCCGGTATAGAAACTCACAATGCATGGATAGAATGGCTAGCAAAAGATAGGTATGCAAAAATACGGAATGGTCAGCTTCTTAGTCTCGTACCAAAGAAGATAAATCCTGAATTAATTCACCTAAAAATAATTCTTGCTCTATGGTTTGTTATAATATATCATTTAGACTTGTAGAAGGGTAGAGCAATTGCAAAAGGTATTATTGACAAGGTTAGCTCAGAATTAAATCCAAATTAAATTTTCCTTGACAAGCTTAAGTAAGAGAGCAAGAGTAAAAGATATGGGTCTTAATTTATCATAACCTCCACAATTGAATTAGCCGGCATTTAATTAATTTTCAGATCATGTTAAAGAGACCATTAGTTTAATCATGCATAAACCAAGCACAAGAAAGTAGACAAAGCGGCAACGATCATCATATTTTAACATGGCACAAACTTTCTATCATCATTACTAACCATAACATTAAAGCATAGGTGATGCATTTATTTATCATGGTGATGAAGACAAAAGAAAACAAATTGCACACATGCTGAAATAAATAAAACGGAAAATTGCTACGCACACACAAGCTTGCACACATGCTGAAATTAAATGAAAAGAAATAGAAAATCCAAACCACACGTGCGAGCATTTTATTCATGGTCATACCGTCGATCAATCTCCTTGATTGGCTCTTGCGTTGTATCCTCGATCATAATACTGCTGAAATGCTCCTCCATTAAATTGTTCCGGTGGCGCCAGGCCTAGAAGTCTCATTTGATATGCAATTCCTGCAGTTCCATCTTCTAGTTGTGTTGTATGCCTCCGGATGGTGTCTATATCTTCCATGTTTCTTCTCGCATAGGCACCCATGATTCTCATTCCTTGTTCTGGTTGAGGGAGGTCAAAATATTGTGCTCCAAATGACGGGTCGGGCATCTCTCCTTAATATGACGAGGGTGGGTAGCTGTAGTTGCTAAACGGTGGGGGTGCCGCCGCAGCGTGCCCCCATGCTTGTTCTTGGCTTCCTTCCCATTGACTCGTCCATCCTTGCGGGTATCCCTGTCCACTTGATGCACCTTGAAATTCATTTCTCCAATAAGCAGAACTTGGCAGTGGAAGGTTTACTTCCAAGTCTTCTTGTTGTGCCGATGCCGATGTCCCTTCAATTAACCTTCCTCTTTTTGATTTCTTCACCTTTTTTTCAATATTTTCAACTCGCCAATCAGTCATCCCTCTTGCAAATAATTTCAGCCTTTGATCAGGGAGGGAAATATCCATCTCAGAAATAGTAAATCCCTTCTTTTCATCTCCTCCGATATAATGGCCTTGCCTCAAATGATCAATCCCAATATCTCTTCCCGGGACATAAAATTTTTGGATCACTCGTAACCTCGGATTCATTGCTCGGGCTATCATTGTGAGATAACATCCCGAACCAACTTCTCCCGTGCCAGATGATGCTTCACAAAGCCACCTTTCAACCATGATGTTGGTGGGATCAATTACTTGCTTCTTCACCAATGCAGCATACATCCAACTTAATTCCTGCTCGGTGACCTTTGATTCTCTCATCCTCCCGAGAATTCTTTTGCTCAACCAAGAGTGGAATATTTGGAGGGTAACATTACTTATATTCTTTCTTTGGCGGTTGACATTTTTTGCTATTTTTGTCCAAAATTCATCAAGCTCTCCATCTTCAACTTGCACCATTTCATATGCATTATTTTTTACCATGATTTCTTCCGCGGGGAGGACGACTTCTGGGTGTACTTCCAAAATTTATATCACATTTGCCATCGACAAGCCCTCGACGCCTCTATCATCACCATTTGGGTTTTGTAAGTATCACTTACCTCTACATTAATACTTTTTGTTAACAAGAACATAATTATATGTGTGCATTATAAAATTTCTATTGCATCGTTTAGACAGGAGATCCAAAGAAGCCGAAAACATGGATGGCACCATCAGATCGGCTTCATGTCTCCTTTGCTAGTCAACCAGAAATTGATCAACGAAAGTTACAAGGAAACGTGCGAAAACATGTACGATTCGTTGACTAGGCAAAGTTACAAATCCTATATATTCATACCATACAACTTTGGGTAAGCCTTGATCGACTCAAACCTATATTACTAAATAAATACTAAGTTGTCTAATACATTTATGTATATATCCTATCTATATCTGCAGTTATCATTGGATTTTACTTATACTTTCCGTAGAGACCGGCAATCTTATAGTCTTTGACTCAATGAGAAATCCAAAGTCCGCAATCCAACATATCATAGACCTCTTGAACAGGTAAGTTCAGTTTGCACAATCAAATCTTTTTTCTGTTAATAACAATTCCTGAATATCAAACTTAACTTTGAGCGCAGAGTTTGGAAAAAATTTGTGAAAAATAACAAAGGACGTGGTCAATGGAGGCCCGAACTGAACGTTAACATGGATTATCCGGTATGTTCATTCATAAAGATTTGTCTAGTTAAGTATATAATCCCAAATTGTTCTAAATTGAGTAATTTATTTGTTTCTCCTTAAGTGTGCGAGACAACAACAAGGAACTGATTGGTGCGGGTACTACGTATGAAACTACTTGCACATCATGACTCCATGCGGGAAGGCTACAGATGAAGAAACGAGAGTACGTCCAAACCGTTCACTAGTATATTTTCATAATTGTACTAACGCACATAATGTTAATGTTTTTTTTCCTAAATGATAGATGTCTCAAATGGGGGATGAATGTTACTCTACTGATCGGATCAACGCCATGTGCGAGCAGCTCGCCGGATTCATTTTGAACGAGATCTTGGATCCTAGAGGCGAGTTCTTCCACGACGGTCACATCGACAGAGGACTTTCATCGACATCCTGAGGGGACTAGTAGTAGGACGGCTAACATGACTTGTACATTTGTAAATATTTTTAAACATTATGCCTTGATGTTTGTAAAATTGTAAATATATTAGTTCATCTAATTAGCTTAATTATATGCTCGCATTTCACTTTTAGTTAGTTTCAAATATTCTCTGAAAACGAACACGAACAACCAATGAACGTAGAGTACTGTAGAGCTTGAGTGCGTTTAGCAATTATAAAAGAATAAACAGTAATAAATATAACAAACAAAACTGGATTTGGGAAAAAAGGGAAAAGGTCATTGGTACCGGTTGGAAATACCAACCGGTACCAAAGGGGCTGCCACCTTACGTCAGCGTGGAAGCCTCTTTGGTACCAGTTGGTATTTCCAACCGGTACCAATGGAAGCCTAAGGCACTGCTTCTTGCATATCAACCGTGACACCATCGGAAAATAACTTCGAACCGATGTTCTCCAATAGCTCATAGATGTCATGATGAAATCCCAGCTTCACCAATGCTTCATCATCAAAATCATAATTTGCTCGTAGTCTTCCCTTCATGAACTTGAGCCTTTCTTCTTCTTCCTTCGACAAGATAATAAATCCATATTCTGAATTCTTGGGCTTGTATGGTGGCGGTGCGGATGACCTTGTCGAACGCCGTGGAGGAGGTGGCATTCCTTCGGTGAATCTCATGGAGGAGCTTCTCGGGTCTCTCATCCCACCAAGGAGCAACATGTCGCTCCTCGGTGCAGGGTTGTCTTCCTCCATGCTCCGCGGAGACTCGGAGACCGAGTGCCTCCGCGAAGAACTTGCCGATGCGTCGGATATTGATGAACGTGTCCTTCTCCTCCCGGCGATGAACTTCATGAGGCCACTCATGGTGACTCCTTGCTGCACACACTCAAAAACAAACACACCGGGGGTTTCTTGCCGACGGGAGAACAATATATCGAAGAGTGGAACAAACTAGGAATTGTGGTGAACTTTCTGAGATTTTTGGAGTAGATTGTGGTGGACGAATTTTTTCAGGGCTCTAACTGATGTTTCTGGGCAAAGAACTTGAAGAACATAAACAAGGAACTGAGTGAGGAGTATACCTGCCAAAGGGGAGCACCAGAGGGCTTAAATAGGGGCCAGGCCGGCCGGCCTAGGGCCTTGGGGCCGGCCGGCCTAGGGTGTTTTTCCCTCTTCTCCACTTCAATTTTCTCTGGTGGCTTCGTGGTGCAATTATTTGCTTCTGTCCAGTACATCTTGTATGCTTTGCACCGTCCAAATCATGTGAACCACTCCTTCTTTGCCTTTGATGTCCACTTGCAATATTATTTCTCCACTTTGTGTCATTCACCTTGTCCTATGCTTAATCATTTTGAACGAGATCTTGGATCCTAGAGGCGAGTTCTACCACGACGGTCACATCGATAGCGGACTTTCATCGACATCCTGAGGGGACTAGTAGTTCGACGGCTAACATGACTTGTACATTTGTAAATATTTTTAAATATTATGTCTTGATGTTTGTAAATTTGTAAATATATTAGTTCATCTAATTATCTTAATTATATGCTCGCATTTCACTTTTAGTTAGTTTCAAATATTCTCTGAAAACGAACACGAACAACCAATGAACGTAGAGTACTGTAGAGCTTGAGTGCGTTTAGCAATTATAAAAGAATAAATAGTAATAAATATAACAAACAAAACTGGATTTGGGAAAAAAAGGAAAAGATCATTGGTACCGGTTGGAAATACCAACCGGTACCAAAGGGGCTGCCACCTTACATCAGCGTGGAAGCCTCTTTGGTACCGGTTGGTATTTCCAACCGGTACCAATAGAAGCCTAAGGCACCGGTTGAAAAACCCAGTGTATTAAGTAGAGGCCAATGATCGCGGTTGCGGGGCACCAGTTGGGAAACCGGTGCATTTGGCCTTTCTCAGCCGGTGACCAAAGACCGTTTTCTAGTAGTGGTGACATCCCTCCCTGACTCTGTCCTTGTGGCGCAGTCTGCTGGGAGAGCGAGCCTGCTGGTTCATTATCTGCGTGGCCTGCTGGTTCATTATCTGCGTGGCCTGCTGATGCTCAGGTGGTGGTAACAACGATTAAATTTCGTGCATGACTGAATAGTAAATTTCTTATCTTTTTGTTTGTACTAGTGGAGATGTATGGCACGTATATAATTTTTTTCATCAAGCAACGATATTATTTATTTTACTTTAAAAAATAATGCACATCTTTCTTCTCCTTCCATAAACAATTATGTCAATTATTATCCTTCCAAAATAAATAATGACATGAATTATGGATGAATGCATGTGCAAAGTAAAGTGTGTGCCAAAAAAATAATAATAAGTGGATACAAGAGGTGGGTATAAAAAATTGCTGGTGTAATAAGTATTGGGAATTTAGTGAAAAATATTAACGAAACCAATCTCTCCTGCTTTTTGTCAAACGTTTTGGCATGATAAGTGGGGCAAATTGTTCTAAACGCTGCATGGGGGCAAATTGTAAAGTAAAATAGTCGTTCGTTTCAAGGCATACTAGGACAAGTCATTTTAAACTCTCATTAGTTAAATATTGTCGGTGGTGTTCGGAAATCACCGGCAAGTAAATTTGTACGCGCGTCGCAAGATCGGATAATAATGCAAGGATGAGACACAAGATTTATATTGGTTCGGGCAGAACGTCCCTATATCCAGTTCAAACTCTCGTGCTCTTGCACTCAAGTTTGCAGTATGGATTACACATGGGCGAAAGAGAGAGCGGGGCTTCCAAGTCTCTAGATGGCGAATGATGTGTGTGTGAACTGTGTGTTGGATCAGATCCCCCACTGGGTACCCCCACTGGGTACGTCTCCTCCTTTTATAATCCAAGGGAGGAACAGTTACACTTTGGGGGAAGAAAAGGAGAGGCATGGGAGCCGGACGATTCCCGACCCCCGCCTGTCATCTACCTACTACCTACGGTCTACAGTGGGCTCTGCGAACCTGTCTTGACAGAGACAGGAGGGTGTTCGCCTCCCATATTTGGCACTGTGCCAGTCGTGCCGGTATGGAGGCACGGCATTCTTGCTGCTGCACACGTCGTTAACTGCGGGGCATGGCGACCTGTTGTGTCCTGTCGTGGGCACGTCACCATGTCCACTGTTGATGATGTCAGGCGGGGTGGCTAGGCCATGCCTCCTTCCGGAGGACACGGGTTGACCCATCTCCCACCCCACGTACCCCTTTCTTCGGAGCCATGTCTGTTGACTGCCTTTTGACTGGAGACATTTTCTCTTTTTCGGAGACTTGTCGTTGTGGGCTGAGTGGGCCCCACTGGGGGAAGATGGCGCCCCCTTACGGGGGTTGGGCGAGGCGGAAACCCTTCCTGAGGTTGAGGGTCGGGCGAGGCGGAGTCTTTAGACGAGGCATGGGTTGCCCTAGCGTGTTGGGCCATTTTTAAGTTGTTGGGCCTCGACTTAAGCCCTCCAATCTCGTGGCCCTATTTAGGCCGTGACTCGGGTGGTTAGATATTGACGGACGGGTTAGGAATACCTGTTACCTATACCATCATCAAATATATTTAACCTTTGTTTTTCTTTGACCCACGCTGAACTGATGAAGTTCATGTATTTGTCTCGTCTAGTTGACAATTTTTTTTATTATCCTATTGGGCGCCCTTTCGCTAGAATGGAGGGCAGTCCGGCTGGGGATAGACTACCCGATGCCTAGCATGTAGGTGACACAGGGGCTACTCTAGTCTCTGGCTCCTTAAGGCGAACTAATTATCTGGCCATATTTTTGGCCTGAACCCGGCCAGACACTTGATCGCGTTAGGTTCCGATCAGGTCAGGTAAAATCTGATTATTGCTTTTTTATAATTTTCATGTTGGGTCGAATATTTTTCGTGCTGATTGGGTGAAGTTCATCGAGTCGGCGCCCATAGTCAGGTCCAGCCCTATCACAGTAGAACACAATTATTGCTACCGGAGAAATGACAGCATCGGTTGCTATCACCTATGAATGAGTTATGGTTCTTAAATGCAGGTAGTCCTCTAAATCCTGACATGTCTCTGAATTTCGGATGTGAACCTTCGGTTTCAGTTCCTGTTCCAGTTTCATTTGTTTGTTTTATTTCTTATATAAAAAGGAGACCCGTAGCTTGCATGTACAGTCTCGGAATTAGAAACCGTCCTCCATATAGAAACGGGTTCACACAAGAATCATCCATGACCTGTTCGATCACACTCAAGAATTTTGCAGAATCTACGCGGAATCAGACAAAAGCCATCGGGTTTTCTGGTTTTATGTTTTGCACAAACACATTATAGCTTCTCGATTCAAGAGCTCAATTACAAAGCACGCGACTGCAATAATTAAAAAACAGGCCTTCAGGCTACTGAAAATAATGTTTTATTGGATAGGATTACCACTATAAAGATCACGAGCATCGATCATGGCACACGAAGGATCAATACGATTCAGAATTATATTGGTCCTGCACACCAATGCTTCTGGAGCCAGGCCCACCTCAACAACTCTCTATGATACTATATGAACGACTTGTATACTAGACGTGACACGCTTAGGGCGTGGTAAAGCATTTTAAAATTTAGTTTTAAGCTATGCTCTAATTTATATAATTTATCTAAAAGCGGGGTCTTAAAAGAGCCATGCTCTAATTTATATAATTTTAAGCTAAATTATATAAGAGTCAAGTTGTATTGTGAAGAGGCTGGCCTAGGTTCGTTGGATCTTCTCCACCCAAACCTTATCCCTCCCCTACACCCTTCATTTGTGCTTCCCCGCAATGCACCTCGACCTCGCTGCGCCTCCACCTGCTCGGCACGCCGCCGCCGACGCCTGCCCTGTGGCCTCGCCGTGCATCGCCAGCTGCCTCGCGCCGCCTTCTGTGCTGGCCCTGCACGTGGGGCATGCTCCTCCGCCGCCGCCCTGCCCGCTGCCGCCAGCCCCGCTCGCCATGACTCCTTCCCCTACGCTGCCGCCGGTAAAGCAATCCATTTTGAAAAGAAATGTTTATCTAGGTTTTAATAAATATTGAATCTATTTTTGAAACAGTTTGTAAAAAATGTTGAAAGTAGTATTTTTCAACATGTTGACGTATGTGTTTTTGAAAATGCTGAATCTATTCTTTTCAAATGTTGAACTTTTTTTTAAATGTTGAATCTAGTTTGAACCCTTAATAGAATTTATAGATACATATTTTATTCATGTTACAGAAGTTATATAAGAGCTGCCCGTGAAGAGACATGATCTGTTACCACCCCGCACGCTCGTGCAGTTTACGGGCCATTCGCAAGGCTGCTATAAATAGTCAGGAGGAACGTGATGCCTCCAGCCTACACCACACAAACCAACACCACTAAAATTGCAATGGATTTTGGTTTCTGCAAGCGCGCCACACAGGCATCAAGCACAAGCCGGCGGCGACGCCGCCCTTCTACCCCCGGAAACCGGCGCAGGTGGCACCCGCCGCTACGCAGGCGGCCCAGCAGCCCGCCGGCGTAAGGGCACAACAGCCCGCCGCCACCACGGTGTTGTCGGCGGCGCCGCCGCTGCCGCCGTCCATGGTGGTCGCCGTGGAGGTCGTCGGCAACGGCGCCGCGCCCGGCGGCAGCGAAACCGACGTGGACCGCCGCGCGAGCGCTGTACATATCGAGGGTGCAGGAGCAGCTTTGGCGCGAGCGCATGACAGATGACCGGAGGAAGTGCTACTGATCGACTGCATGCTGCTAGCTGCTGCCGACGGCCATGGCTCTTGCCCAACTTTCCAAACTCTCACGACCACCAAAAAAAAAAAAACACTGCTGCTGATGTATGCCCACGCGTGTGTGTGAGCGTGATTAGTTGAGTCTGATAGTCTGTAACTCTTGGATTAATTGAGCCTAGATAACGTACGTTTCTTCAGAACGGACTAGCATCCGAAGAGGTTATGCTTGTGGACTTGCATAGCATGAGCAAGTAATTAATTCAGTGAGCCAACAGTCGGGTCTTCATCAAAGATCATGCAAACAACAGTTAAGTTACAGAAGTCCTGTTTATGGTCTGAAGTTACAGAGATAAGTAGGCCTTCACTTGCTCTAACAAAATTGAATGTGCTTAACAAACTGAACTTCTTTTATAACCACTGCCGCACGTATGCATGTCTGTCACACCCGGTTCATGAAGAAAACCGAATGTATTCTCATATGTACGCCAGGATCAGTTTACACACATACGATAGACAATAAAGCGAATATCATAAAAATGTCAAAACGAAAGAGAGTATTAAAGACTGTTACATAACCGAATGTCTTAAACTTAAGCGAATAAATAGAGTCTCGGAGTAACAGCGGAATCCTCTAGCACAGGCAGTCGACTGGGAGACATACACCTAGAAATCTTCGAAGTCTTCTAGGTACTCTGGGCAGTCGTTATGTTGGTCTGAACAGCGTTATGCAAGGGTGAGTACATTTATGGTTGGTACTCAACAAGTGGCTAGAAAACATCTATATATTACATGCAAGGCTGAAACAAGGAATAGCTGACATGGTTTAACCGCGATAAGCACTTTTAATTAATCAAGTTTTATTAAGCAAGCATTATCTACATGTAAGTTTATACCATTAATCCCAAGAATAAGCATATAAAGTAACCATCAATATCATAAGTAATCATCTCCAACATAAATAAAGCATCGATTTAGATCATCTTCAAGTTCAATTATCATGTGAGGGTCCAAGCTGCTCTTGACCGTGAGCACGGCTAACCGGTTAGTTTTAACTCTGCAGAGGTTGTACACTTTTCCCACAATTCGCGTAAAAGTCCCGAAGAACTTTGAACCCAACCACGCATGTATTGATCAGACACAATACCACACTTTCAAGGTATGGTTGCATAGGGACGCTACGAGGCCTTTCCAAAGAATCCCTATATGTAAGTGTTGGTCCCAACAATTGCAGTCCCTCAGAAGACGCCGCTTCCTTCACCTGCTCCACGACACAAGCCCAAACACCACCAAACTAGCCACCCCAACACCACATATAGTTCATCTAGTTACTTAGCCAAGACCAGAGCCATATAGTATTGTGGTTGTACTGTTTTCCTGGGTGGTTCTCCATGTTCCAATTAATCATATGATCTTGCTTAACAACATTAACCTTAGAACATGAAGTAACATGTGTAACATTTGTATCAAGTATCACTAACCATGATCTATGTATAAGCAACTAGCAATACTACACAACTTAATTATAGAACCCGGTTTGATCAAGGCATGGATAAACAATCTAGGTAAAATCCTTAATTAGGTTCCCATCATATTATAGACACATGCATGCAATAAAGTAAATGTGAATAACTTGTGATTGATTTGGGGACAAGGTATGATCAAGGGGCCACTTGCCTTCCTCGAAACGCTGCTGCTGATCGGCGTCTTCAAAGTCTTGCTCTTGTAGACCCTCGAATGGCGCGTTGTCTACACTTCACACGAGCACATACAAACAAACACATGCAACAAAATAAGAAACAGTATACCAAACAATATAAACAGTACCAAACGAGGGTATAAAACTATTCTACACATTACAAGGATCGCGTGAGCTCAAGAATCGTTGAAAACAGATTTAAAACGGTGAAGTTATGGCCTAAACAAGGCTCTAGGGGTTTATTTGAAAAACAGAAAGAGACCGAGGGAGTAAACATAATTTTGTATAAAAACTCAGGGGCTAGGGTGTAAAAAAGAACTCCTAGGATGGCGGGTTAGATTTTAGAAGATTCTAGGGGTGAAAACATAAATAACAGGGCTATTTTGGAAATACTTTCCTACAGGCTTGGACCGCGGGTTGATTTATAGAAACTTGAGGGGATCTTTTGCAAAAAGGCCAAGGTTGACCGGTATCTGGAAGTTTGACTCGGGGCTGGATTAGATCTGGGTGGTCAGATCTAGATCTGACGGCTGAGAAGGGTTGGGGCGGTGCGGGCGGCGGCGCTAACGCCGACGGCGGGTTTTGCGGCAGCGGGGCTCACCGGCGTTGGCCAAATTGGCCATCCGGGCTTGGTTTGGCTCGGGTTTTGGGACGGGGAGAGAGAGCGCGAAGCGGCGAACGCGCTAGCGGGATCTGCGCGATGAGCAGAGGCGGCGGAAAGCAAATGCGGCGGCGAGGGGCGGCGAGCTAGCTCCGACGAGCTAATGCGCCGGCAAGAAGGCGAGATAGGAAAAGAGAGGGGGTCGGCGAGGTTCCTCTCACCACAGCGAAGCTCCGGAGCGGCGATGTCGTCGAGGAAACAAAGCGGAACGGCGGCGCGACGGCGGCGGGCTCGAGCTCGAAAAGCGGCGGCGCGGGCTAGGGTTTGCGAAGGCGGCGGCTGCGGGTTTGTGGGTTTAAGGGGGGGTCTCGGGTTCTTTTTATAGGGGGGCAAGGGGTCTCGGCGTGCGCACCGAAAGGAAGGCCCCCGAGGATGGCGGGCGGCAGCCGGACTCAGACTCTGCTCCGAGTCCTGGTCAGGCGCGAGGAAGGGGACGCCCCCTGACGGGCGGCCCCAGGCGACAGTGAAAGAGAGAGAGATGACGGGCTGGGTCGAGAGAGGAAAAGAAACGGGCCGGCTGGGCTGAAAAGAAGGAAGGGAGAAGAAAAGGTTTTCCATTTTCTAAACTGATTCAAACAATTTCAAATTAAATTTGAATTCAAGAAATTCAAACTCAAGTTGAACAACAGACAATTAAAAGATGCAAAGCGGCATGAATGCTCACAACCTATTTTCCTTATATTTATTTTAAGGCTAAATAAATTATTTAGTTCTCGATAAATGCTCTAAAATATAAGATAAAGCAAATAAAACCTTATCGGCCTATAACAAAACTAATTAAATTTATTTGGGTTCCTGATTTGAAATTTAGGGTTTTACAATGTCTATTCTAGTAGATTCCAAAACAAAGGAAGACGACTAAACTTTATCACTACCGGAAACATGATAGTTGTCGTGTGCCTCATGCTTTGCCGTGTGCTGTTTATCGGGCACACGGCAAAGACACTATTTGCCGTGTGCTAAAGAAACAGCGCACGGCAAATATAGGGCACACGGCAAAGACCATATTTGTCGTGTGTCTTACGTTGGGCACACGGCAAAGTTGTGAATTATGAAGGCTGGAACTTTTCATATTCTAAAAAAAAAAGAACTTACAAAGCGTTGAATGAGACAATACTCATAAATAAAGCCTTTCAGGGTCTGGTAGCAATGCGGCAAAGCTCGCAGCTAAAAATATCTTTGATCTTGATGATAAGCTTCTTTCGACCCGATTAGAAATCTCTTCGATCCAACCATGTCTCAGATCAAAAATATACCGTGGACACACCAAAAAGACAGGATATGCAACACTAACTTGCTCGCTTTCTCCTTTAACAGATTCTTCCCTTTGGCACATTCGGAAGTTTTAGAGAGGTAGATGCCACGTTTAGGATGTTGAAGATCTAGCCATTTTGCAACATGTTTTAATCCATAAAAACGATGTAATAGATACTTAACATTTCAAGTCTGAGGATCTCCTGACCAGCATATCTGAAAATATTCTTCATTTGTCGCTCGTTTCCTCTCAATTTCAGACTGTTGAACTGAGGTCCAAAACAGAAGAGTTGAAGGATTTGCAAACATTCCTGGTGGTGCAGCCTGAGTGGCAGCCGTACAAGATTTCTTCTCCCGCCTTAAATCTTGTGGGTTTAGACGATTTCTTTCCGAAGTTCACATCCTTAGAGACGCTGGATCTGAGCCATACTGACACCGAAGAGCTTCCAGAGTCCATTGTTAGCCTTACCTGCAGTACTTATCTGTCAGCAACACAAGCATCAGGGCTCTGCCATCTGAGCTCTGCTGCCTCAGCAATCTTCAGACACTGGAAGCAAAAGACTGCCGCTTCCTCACTGAATTACCTGGGGACACAAAGAAGCTGATTAAGCTTCGCCATCTTGATGTGACCAAAGATCTCGGCTACGTTCAATTGCCACAAGGAGTAGCACAGCTGACTGAGCTCCGGACACTGCCTGTCTTCCATGCAAGCAGTCACCCATCACACTGCTCGGTCAGTGAGCTGGGAAACTTGCGCAATCTGAGGGGTTGCCTTCAGCTTTCAGGACTTGAAAATGTCAAAACTGGCAGCAAGACTCAGGAGGCTAACCTGAAGGATAAGCATCACCTAAAAGGATTTGACACTGCAATGGCACGATGGTGGCATAAACATTGACGATGAAGACGAAGACGAAGACGCAGAAAATATGGCTGAGCAGGTGCTTGAAAGCCTCCAGCCGCACACCAATCTGCAAGAGCTCGCAATTAGAGGTTATGAGGGAAGTTTATTCCCTGCTTGGATGCAGGGATCTTCTTCCTTGCCCAACTTAGTGTCACTCACACTGGACAGCTGCTACAACTGCACCCAATTCCCTGCCATTGCCCAGCTGCCATCACTCAAGTTCCTGGGCGTACGGAAGATGTACGACGTGAAGAGGCTAACCAACAACACATGTGGCGTAACCAAGTTCCCATCTCTTGAGCTGCTAAACCTGTGGGAGATGTACGGTTTAGAAGAGCTGTTCGAAGCGTCCGAAGGCGACTGCGGCCCTCGCCTGCGCAAGGTCTGCATCAGCAGGTGCCCGGACCTGAAGAGGCTGCCCTGCGCCCCTTCTTTGACCGAGCTGGTTCTCCACTGCGGCCACCAGCTCCCCGACATCCCGGAGCTCGCGTCCCTGGTGTCTCTGAAAATCGAAGGCTTCCACGGCGTCGAGTCGTTCGGCCTGCCGGCGTCCGCAGCACTCCCAGCGCTGAAGAAGCTGGAGATCAGGTCCTGCAAGGAGCTCTCGTCGGTGGACGGGCTGACGGCGCTGACCAGCGTTCAGAGGCTTAAGGTAGCAGGGTGCCCCAAGCTTGTTCTGCCAAGAACTGGTAGCCTGACGAGCTGAATAAGGTAACAACCCAGCATTCAGTTCCTTCATTTTTTTCTGTCCTATCTTTTGAACTAAATATTTAGGTATTTTCGGTGGTCAAGTGGCTGAAACTTCCTTCACTTCACTAAATGACGAGGCGCTCGTTGGCGTCGGTGGTGGCGATCACCCACTCCATGCGCCAATCCTCCAACTTTCCGCCAGTGAGGCCGGGGATGTAGGGCGTCTGCAGATCGTTCCTTGTCTGGAAGTAGTATGCCCCGACTTCATCCTTGCTCTTCCCGGACTTCACCAGGACGAAGAAGTAGCGGAAGAGGATGACGCAGGGCTGCACCCCCACGAACATCTCGTATAGGTGGACGAAGATCGACATCAGGAGGATGGAGTGGGGCGTGAGATGCTGGAGCTGGAGGCAGAAATCCTCCAGTAGCAGCAGGAAGAACGGAGAAATCGGCAGCCCTACGCCGGTGGAAATGTGCGAAACAAACAACACAAATTCCCCGATGCGCAGATCGTGGAGGGGAACCGAGCCCGCTCGAATTCCCCAGGCGGTCTCCCGTGGACTCCACCCAAGCAGGCGGCGCACCACGTTTAGCTCTGCCTCGGTCTGGAAACGGCGGGGATGGACGAGGGACGTCATTTTGCTGTGGAGGCGAGGAACAATCTGTGCAGAAGAGCAAGGGGCGAGGAGGCTCGAAAGCAAAGGGGCACAAGGGCTTGGAAGGAAGAAGGCGAATTCGAAAAGGAAGCCGCGTTCAGCAGCACAGTCCTTTAATAAAGCCTGACCAATCCGGCGCGCCCCGAAACCGTCGCTGGAAGTCAAGCGACACTCATACCTTGAGTTAGATGCCTAGTCCATGATAGAGGGGCCCAGGCCCACCTATCATGAGACGCGGGTAACAAGTGAAGGTGTGAAAAAGCGGGATCTGAACCGTCGCCCGCGCACTAAGCGAGGCGGAAGCTGAACTGACGTGCGCGCATGAAGCGCTGGAAAGACCAGACTTTTTGGGAGCTGCGCTGGTGGTAAAAATTCCATTTACCCCGACCGCAACAATGATGAGCGTCGCTCGCGTGACTAGGTGTACAACTATGTGTGGGGGCCACGAGTCAGTGAGCCGTTGCGATGTGATGAGGCAGTGAGAAATCCGATGGATGGTCGAAGCCGGACAAGACTCCTACAACGCGCATAGTCGAGCGCCGGAAGCAACCAAGTTGATCGAAGCAAGGTCACAGTAGTGGCCCCACCTTCGGGTTCGTAGCCTCTCCCGAGGTGGGCCCGGGGGCCACTGTCGGTACTCCGGGACCGGGGTACCCCCTCCTACTGTGTTTGGGCAAGGACTCGCGTAGTTATCCTAAACTACGCGCTGAGGAGCAGAGCAGCCGGACCATGCGGTCTGGAGTCCACCTCGCCAGACCAGCGGCCCCGGACCTGCTCTCTGCTCGGGGGAGGGTCCGGTGACGCCACGTGTCCCAGAGAAGACAGCGCCCCGCGCAGGTAGCCAGGGGTCCCCGGACCCCCATGCCATCCGAACCCCCCGGCGTGCGGAGAACTAGCATTTCACCTAGGAGGGGTCCGGAGCCGCCACGTGTCCGCATGCGCGGGCACGAGTCTTCCGCCGGAAGACTCGCCCACCCACCGCATTTAATGCGGGAGGCTGAGGCGTGCTCTGTCGCTGCAGAGCACGGGGCATGCTTTGCCAGACTCCACTGTTGGTCGCGTATTACCAAGGTGCACAGTGCAGCCACAGGCGCCGCGCGCGCGGTGCACGTTAGTCTGCCGCATTAAATGGATGCGACGGCATGGCCCTTTCCATCATGCCGCCTACGCCGCAAGCTACGCGGCATGAACAGCATGCGTGGCGCAGCCTACCCGGCTAGCTGCACACGCCGCACCAACATGACAGGGCAAGACCACGCCGATCGGAGGGTCTGCGCCGGTCAGTACATCCGTGAGGACGAGGCAGCGAAATCTCGGAATAAGATCTTCCCCAGGCGTTGCACCATAATAGCGCTAGGCGTTATGTTATTTAAATACATTCACATTGGGCCCACCTGTCGGGGTCCCAACCGCTATGTACGTTCCTCCCTTTGACTATGAAAGGGGAGCACACGCTAGTCTCAGGACAAGTTGACTCAGACTCTCTCCCTCACACTCTCAGCTCACCAGTTAGAACCGCTCTTGAGCAATCTCTTGTGAGCACAGGCAATACAACACACAGTGGATGTAGGGTAATACGCTCCGGCGGCCCGAACCACTCTAAACCTTCTGTGTTCATCGTGTTCTTGCATCTAGATCGGACTAATCCTAGCTACCCCCCGAGTTCATTCTCCCTCAGGGCTTAGACGGGTGCATTCTGCCACCCGGCTGGGTTTACCACCCGACAAGCTCCGTCTGTGTCGGTTAAGGACCGTCCGTTGTCTGGCCCTGCTGATCATGTTTGAATTGTACTAGCCGCATGCCGGGACTAGGAGGTAGTCGAAACCGGTAAGCCGAGTACTACCTTGCTTCAAAAGTACAGGAACCCGCACCCAACTCCTAGGGTAGTTGAGTGGCCGCGGAGAAAAGGGTTGCATATGTTTACTTTTGGTGGTCTCATGTAGGGCTCGGCTGACTATATGTCGTTGGGCTGGTTCCTATAGTTCGAGACGGGGAAGGGAATGGTTGGTGCGTGTGGTCCGACGGGGCATACGCGTGCCGTGTTGGTTAGGTTCACCTTGCAAGTTTAAATCGAATCGATTTGCCGTCAGTCGCTCTCGGATATGAGCACCTTGATCGCAGCACCGCATCGTAGTAATGAGATGGAATGTGGATGATATGGATATACATGATGAGAATTACTTTAGATTATTATATAATGTTCCACCATGATTGTTCCAGTTAGGAGGCAAATATTAGATGAAGGTTACCATACAAAATACTGAGCTAAAATATGAAAAATAAGGATCTACTTTTAGTTGATTTTCTACAAAATAAACTACAGCCAGAAAGCTTTGCATGTCTAGATATGTGGGCTAAGTATACCCACTGGTCGGGTAAGTCTTGCGGAGCATTAGTTGCTCAGGGTATGTTGCCACCCAAAAATGTATTTCAGGACACCCCGACGTCGACTTCTGCCCCTGCTGTATCAAGTTCATCCGCCGGGATGCAGGGGGTGGGAAGTGGTGGACCGAGACTAGTAGGCTAGGAGGGCGCGGGGTTGCACAAGCGTGGGCTTGTTGTGTAACCCGTCTGTTCTGGTTGGACCGGTCTGACCGGTGGCTACGTGGGGAATTCCATGGGCACCGGTCTGACCGGTGGTGTAAAGGTTGAACCAGTAGAGTAAAGTAGGTGTAGATTATTTTCCGTTGAACTTGGCTCTCTTTTGTAAAGTTTGTAAACTAGTGGATTTATATACATTATGTAAGCTATTTGTGTATTGAACTCGGTTTGTAAAACTCATTGTTTATTATGGTATGTCACCTCTTGTATTTTCAAGTATTTGTCGTGCTTGTATCATCTGCGTCCGTCTTCGCGTAGGACTGCCAGAGTTGTTTCGATCGGGACGTGGGTTGAAAAAGGACCGTCAAATTAAACCATTAAGTTAATGCGCCCGATGTGTTCAAATGACGGTCATTATACTTAATTTAGAGATTTAATTTGGCGGTTCCGTCACAGGTACCCAAGCTTGTTCTGCCAAGAACTGATAGCCCGACGAGCTGAATAAGGTAACAACCCGGCATTCAGTTCTTTCAAAAAAATTTCTGTCCTATCTTTTGAACTTGTTATGTCCGTAAAAGCATGGGTGAGTAGCCCCTCTGAACTTTGAAGCTGGTAACCCCAGTACTCTGGTCGACCGAATGTAATAACGCTTGTGTTAAGCTTTCAATAAAGCTGGGCGTGAAGCCTTTGGTCGAATTCAGTTCCTTCATCACTTCATCAGTGGAAAAGTTAAGTGCTTGTTTCCATGTTCCTTTGGATTGTACGGCAATGTCCCATATGCACTGTTGATGTGGCTATTGATATGACAAATTTGTTCCAGCAAATGACGAGTTATTGGCCTTCTTGCTCATCAATTGGCGCACGGCGACACAATACACGGCTTTCTTTTTCTGTTGAACGAACGGCACCCAACGAGTACTTTTCGATTTTCGATTGATACAGTAGAAAAATATAAAATTATATTCTTGCAAGGCTATAACCAGGCAATAAAAAAACAAGACACAAATCGCACAACTCGTCTCCAAAGGCAACTCTGCATGTGAGGAACGAGAGTACTCTACCCTGCCTGTGATGAGTGAATTGTCAACTGTGCGGTGTGATCGTGCGCTTGGTCTTTGAATTGCAGGTACACGGGCGTCGAGTGTCGACGGAGAGTTGCTGTAGAGGAGCTCAGGCCGGGCGGCAGCTGTGGCGGCCACTCCTGGATCGAGGGCGCAAGCGGCGATGAAAGGCGGGTTTCTTGGTTTGCGCCACAAAACCAAGGAAGCTAACGGCGGTTGAAGACGCAAAGTCGTGGAGGCACGGGCGTCGGTCTCGGGACTGACGTAGGCGACGGGTGTCGACGGCGTCTAGGGCCTTGCTGCGGGCGAGGAGGTGACGGGCGTCGGGCGGCGTCTAGGGCCGTCAGAAGGCTGAGACGGGAACGGCGTCTAGGGCCACGGCGTGGAGGCGGGAATCTTCCCGCGCGTGGAGTTTTGGCGGTTTTCTCAAAACCGGCCACCTACCCGGGTTTCGCAGCCCCTCCAAAACCGCGGAACGGATCTTCGTCCACATGGCGGCATCGCGGAGAAGGCTTCGAGTCGAAGAAAGAACCTCGGCCGTCGGATGAGTCCAATGTATCTTTTCCGGTTTTGCCCCTACGGACTTTCTAGTGTCTAGTTAAGTCTAGGGGTATTTTAGTCTTTAGTCTAGAGAGTCAGAGGGGATAAAATAGAGAGAGGAGGGCAGCCAACCGTATCCATCTACTAGTTCCCGTCGCCCCTTCTGACTCCTCTGTTCTCGTTTTGTTTTTCCTTCTTCCACCTTTCACCTAGGGTTAGGATTTTTCCTATGGATCTTTGAGACCTGGTACTGCAAATTGATGGGAAAGGAGGCCTTCTCCTCTTCTTGCCCTCTGGGCGGTTGATTCAATTTCGATTCTTGTAATTTCTGTGATCTCCTCGTGCTGTGTTTGGGGTGGCGCTGTTTTTCTTTTCCTTGGTCGATTTTCTGTTCTTGCGCAGGTTGAGGTAGTCCTGGTGGGATGCTCTTCCTTCGCCCTCTGTTTTGGCGCAGCAGCCTCAGCAGTGCAGCGCTGAACACAAGGCAGAGCCTGAGCTAGCAGCGCACGCGGCAGGAAGCACCAGCAGCAGAGGTTCCAGGCGTAGACAACCTGTTCGACGAATTGGTTCAAAGGGGAAATACAACAGCAGCGAGTGCAGGATCAGATCGTCAGCGCGTACAGGTAATCAACGCAAGCAGCAGACTGATTCTTTGTTTAATGTTTGAAACATCTTTGTCTGCCTGATGTTTTATGCAGCGACAGTAGCATCTTGTGTATGTCAGTGTATCATTTGATTTGCTAGTACGAAACGTTGCTTTCATTCAACTGTGCAACCTGCTTTGTATGATTTGATAATCTTTTGTTTTCTCCATGTTGCCTTGACTCCTTTAATTACTGCATGGTTTTTTTATGTATGAGCAAGTAGTAGATCAGCTCGTGTTACTTACCGTTTCTTATTAACCTTTGCATGCTTAACTAGTTAGTTTTAATTAGCTCTTGTTAGGGTTAAGATAAAACAAAAATATATATATTAGTTTCTTTTACTTTCATGCTAGTCAGCTTTATTTCCAAGTCCTGTAGCTATTGTTGATATGTGGACTAACCCCTTCGATTGAGTACTTGAGATATTTTGTTTTCCGGTCATTTTGCTTTGATTTTCTTTTGCATGTTTGTACAAGTGAGATTCTGTTCGAACTTTTCTCGATCGAGCTCATGCTTGTGTTTTCCAGTGTCACGGTGTGGGTATTCTTAGTGCCGATAGCCGTCCTGAGCTATACGGTACTAATACTCACGGTTTGAGGGTTTGTGGTGATTTTCGGGATATAGACCAACGGATCGATTTCGAAAGAAATTTTGATTGGCTCCCATTCACCCCCTCTGGTCGCCAGTTTCGGTCCTTTAGCATGGTTGGAAATTACTCCACGCGCAACAAAACTGGAGCCCGTGGCGTCCACCAAAACATTCACACCCATGTAGTCACTGAGAATCTCTAAGCGTCACTTTGCATCGACAGTCAACTAAAAGATGCAGACTACATTGCACCGGAAAGACCACCGCCTTGCATGACCTTCAACCGCAATACTGCTGCAACAACCACCCTCCACTTGACGGAGTGAAACCACCAAAACCATATCTCTCGGAGGCTGCCTCGTAGTCACCACTACGACAACACAACGTGTAGGGGCCACGTCACTTCTATCGTTGGATCTCGCTCTCGTTGTCTCGAACAAACACTACGAGCGGGGGCCTCGCCACGCCCGCCAAAGTACTCCACGCCACGGTTTCGTTCCTTTGTCACCATCGTTGTGGTGAGCAATGTTGCCCCCACGTCTCTTTTCCTTTGTCACCACCGAAGTCAGTTGCTTCAATCTGTGCATTCGAGAGGACAATTGGGACCCTGGCCTCCTGAGTCATGCGCCACGTCTGCGAAAACTTTGTTTTGTGCCCGGCTGCTACTCGTGTAGACGTTATCGTGTCCGTGCGCTCTGTACCGAGATGCGCCTTTTTTTGTCTCTTCCTCATGTATTTCATTTGTACTTTATTTTCTTTCTTGAATCATGTCAGGTACATGCAGTAAGCCATTATACCAATCTAACATAAAGAAGTGAGTTGGCAGGTACTAGTGAACTTTGAACGGTGACTTATATATTTTTTTATTTAGCTGCCACACTACCTCTGCACCACTCCTTTTGTTTACCGTTATCTCTCCATGTTTATTTTTTTACCGTTTGCTCACACATGTAGATAAATCTTTTTGAATAACCAATACCGTTTGTAGGAGATGGCGATCTTGCTCCAGTTGATACATGTACAATTAATCACTGAAAGTGATCGGGTGCTCTATCCTAAGAGGGGGAGGGGGTGAATTAGGCACTAATAAAAACTTAGACCTATGGCTCCAACTAGTTTGCACAAAACTTAAACTAAAACATGCTATCAATATGTGCAACTAGGTTGTTCTAGTGTAAAACCCCTATCCCAAAAGAGTTTAGCAACCTATAGCCTTTCCTATCAAGAAACTATTCTATGAAAGTAAAGGCATACAAATTACTAGAAAGAAATGCGGAAGCTTAAAGAGCGGGATAGGAGATAGCAAACTCTTGACGCGGGTGTTTATCCCGTGGTTCGGTTAGCCACAAAGGCACACCTACATCCACGTTGTTGTAGCACTCACTAAGAGTATTGCTACTCGGCCACCAAGTCTCTTCCGTGAACACAATCACGGTCACCTTGGCCCCGGGTTCCACTAAGGAGCTTCTCCACAAAGGATGGGGGTCTCCACGTCCCCCGCACAAAGGTGTCGTCGCCGCTCCACACCAAGTCGGAGGGTCGATGACGTTGCCGGCGATCTCCACGCTCCAAGGTGCCGGCGCACCAAGCTCTTGTTTTGGTTCACTAATGAACCACAGCACAAAGGCTCTAAGCCTTGCAAACTCACTCACTAAGAGCTAATCCTTTACACAACACTCTCAAAGTGTGCTAAGGGCTAAGGATATGATCTTGATGTTTTTGTATGGCTTGGAGATGTTCTTGGGTGTGTGTGGGATGTCCAGCAACTCCAGCAATCTTCAAATGGCCGGGGTGAGGCGTATATATAGGCCACCAAGTCTTGTAGCCGTTGCTCCAACGGTTAGCTGAAAATCTGCGTACCACCGGAAGAACCGATGCCTCTTGGCAGGGTAGCGTCGGTTCATCCGGTCACTCATAACACGAAGTAGCCGTTGGACTCCTGATGGCTGACGCAGAGACCACCGGTTGAACCGATGCTTTGCACCGATGCCTCACTGGTTCAACCGGTGCTGAAGGAATCTTCTCCTGGACGCTGACGTCATTACACCGGTGGTATGCACCGATGCACCGTCGGTTGAACCGGTGCTGAAGAAACTTCTTCTGGACACTTGACATCGTCTCTGGTACAAAGGACGGCCATTGCACCGATGCCCTATTTTAGACCGTCGGTTCAACCGGTGCCTATAGGCTGACTTGGCTTCGATTCCCTTCTGCACCAAAGTATCAAGGCGTCGGTTCTTCCGACTACCATCGGATGCTCCGATGCCCTGGCGGAACCCCCGTAGGGGCAGTCCATCGGGCCTTGCTACGCCTATCTTCTCTTTCTCTTTGTCATCACTTGAACCTAAAAGCCTGAGAATGATTATCTTAACAATCATATTAGTCCAAGTGTTGTGTTGTCATTCGATCACCAAAATCACTCGAAATGGCATCAATGGTGCCATGTTCGTTACAATCACAGATGTGATCTTTTGAATTTTAAATAGAAGTAAGATTGTGTAGAAGATGGCGATCTTAATCCAGTTGATACATGTACGAAGCCAGCTAAAGTGCTAAACTCGGTGCCATTTTTTTAGATTATAAACTTTATTTAAATATAACTGTACCCGTACATGGTACCGATACATGTTGGTACCTTGCATATAAATCAATTGTTGTATCATATCTATATCATTTTTTCTATCTCCATGTGCTCGTTGGTACCATCCGGTACCTAAATCTAAGCACATTTAATATTTTACAGTACCAGTACCTGAGCCTAAGCACATTGATTTTATATGGATGAAAGAGATAAACAATTGCCAGGAACTTCTAAAACATGGTCAAAGAATATCAACATGCCACACATGTACCGGTAAATATTGTATTTCGATAGCAAGATTCTAAATAATATTTATTTTAGAATCAATATAAATCATAAGCAAGCATATCTCTACAAAATAAAAGAAAAATCTCTGCCCGAGTTAAGCTTCTCAAGAACATATTAGCTTTTCAAGAACATGCTTCTACAAGAACATATTAGCTTGTCAACAACATGCTTCTACAAGAAAGATACCTATATCAAGGTATATACAAACTGGATCTAGATATCAAAAAAGAAAGAACAGAAAAAATATCAGCTTCGTTGCTCTAGCCAAGGAGGAAGAAGAAGCAAAGCAGGGCAGCATGATGTTCACGGCACTGCCGCAACCCATTCTCAGGGCATCACGAGGGCGGCGTTGTACCTGCTGCAACGCAGGGGTCTTGCTGTCCGCGGTGGCCCCGGAGCGCCAGCTCCCATTGCGCTACGGTCTTGCAGCCACCGGCGCGGTAGGCCACGCCGGAGACAGCGCGGCGCGGCCGAAACGCCAGCGCCACCGACGGCGAGTAGCGCCCGAGCGCATGCGCCGGACAGCTCCTCGTCGTCCTGGTGCGCGGCCCCGGCACGCTGCCTGGCATGCACCACTGTACCGCCCGCTCGCCGAGCTTGCGGAGGTTGGAGCCGGACTTGGCAAGCTCAGCGCCCGTTGGTGAGGTCAAGCCTGCCGATGAAGCAGGCGACTCGGCGGCGCCCGCCTTTGCTGACGACATCGACGACGACGGACTTCTGGTGGTGGCTGAAGGCGAGCGTCTCGTCGCCGACCCCGTCCTGGACGCAGCCGCCTTCCCTTCGCCTGCCCATGCTGCCGCGGCTCGCCGCCGTCTGCCTGCCCACCTGCGCTGCCGCGCCTCGCCGCTGCTCGCCCGTGCCGCCGCGGCTCGCCCGTGCCGCCGCGGCTCGCCGCCGTCTGCTCGCTCTCGCCGTGGCCTTCGTGTCGGCGGGACGCCTGAGCCGCGTGGCGGCTTGCTCGCCCGCCCATGCCGCCGCGACTCGTCGTCGCTCGTGCGCCCACGCGGCCGCGCCGTCCTTCTCCTTCACGCGCTGCCGCGCGCGTCCTCCTCTGCCCGCCGTCGTGCGCATCGTCCTCCTCCACGCGCCGCCGCCCGTGTCGTCCTCTGCCTACCGCCGCGCGAGCACGCCGGGCTCCTGCGGATCTGCGTCGGCGGAGCTCGGTCAGCCTCGAGCTCGTCGGCCTCGTGCGGATCTGCGGCGGCGGAGCTTGGCCGGCCTCGAGCTCGCCGGCCTCGTGCGGGTCTGCGGCGTCGGAGCTCGGCCGGCCTCGTGCGGATCTGCGGCGCCGGAGCTCGGCTAGCCTCGAGCTCGGCCGGCCTCGAGGACGAGGAGTCGCGGCGGCCTCGTGCAGATCTGCGGCGCCGGTCAGGTCGAACGTGGCGCAGAGGCCCGCGCGGCCCCGCCAGTCTGGGAACCCGAGCCCCCAGGTGCACGGGGGACCCAAGATTCGTCGGCCCACTGAATGTGGCCAGCAATCCAACCACCTTACCTTGCTTTCTTCATCCAATTTCTAGGTGTAGATTGGCGCCACCAGAGGCGCGATCACGTTTTGTTCATGCCGAGTTTGTTAATCCCGGTGGCAAGTGCGCTGCTGGGGGCGTGTGATCGATCCAAGAACGAACACATACATGCACCAGCACGCGCGGCACCACGGGAAGGTTTGAAAAGGTATTCCTTTCCATCAGGGTGGAACATGCTCCGGCGATCCCTCCCTGACTTTGTCCTCTTGGTGCAGTGGAGAACGCAGCACCGCTGGCCAATGGGCTTTGCTTGCGATATGCTGTTGGTGTGTGGAAAATGAGAGAGAGGCAGGCAGGTCGCCGTGGCTGTCGTGATCCATCCTCGCGGAGGCGAGGAAGAAAGGCATTGCTGCCTTGCTGGGCATGGCTTTCGGTTTCAGCGTCGTCGTCCACCTCTCCCTTTTGGAGTTATTCCTCTGTTGGTTCAGGGTGGTGGAGACGCAGGGAATGGCGACTGCCATCAGATCTTGCAAGCCGGGAGACTGGGAGAGCCTGCTGGTTCATTATCTGCGTGGTAAAGCTGATGCTCAGGTGGTGGTAAAAACGAGTAATTTCGTGCATGATTTAACAGTAAATTTCTTTCCCTTTTTATTTTGTAAATTTTTGTCAACGAAAATAATTGTTCTATAAACGCTGCATGGGGCACATTCTAAAGTAGTCTGTTTGTTTCATGGCATACTAGATCTGAAAACCATTTTTAAATTCTCATCAGTCAAATTATGCAAATTTTAGGGTACAAAGTAGTATCAAAATATTGTCACACCCGATTTTAAGGACAAAACCGAATGCATAACTATATATATGCCAGGATCAAGTTTCATACATATAGAGACATAATAAGTGAATAATCAGTAACAGTATCACGAAAAAGAGAATTACAACGATTAAAAGACTATCAGAGTTATACAGCTGATCCTGGAAACGAAGACTCCAAACTTCACAGACAATCGATCGGGGGTTGCGTACGCCTAGAACTCGACATCATCTTCGAAAGACTTCACAGTAGCTTTCTCTTCTGAGCAGCAATAAGCAAGGGCGAATATACTTATAGTTGGTACTTAGCAAGGCCACAAAAAATAAGTAGAATATGATTTAAGTCCATCTTCAAATTAAATTAATCATGTGAGGGTCCAAGCCGTTCTTGACCGTGAGCACGGCTGATATATCAATTTTACACTCTGCAGAGGTTATACACTTTCATCACAATTCGCGTAAAAGTTCCGAAGAACTTTGGACCCAACCACGCTGTGCTAGCTAGGCACAATACCACACTTCCGAGATGTGATTGCATAGGAACGCTACGAGGCCTTTACAAAGATTCCCTAACTCATGACAATCTGCTAATGTTTCAAGTCAAAGTAGTCATAACATTCCTAATGAGGCGGTACCTTAGCCAAGGACCATAAACAAAATCAAAGCCTCAAGAGGACCGAGCTATACCCCGACAATGCATTCCCTCTTGCCCTTTCGGTAAGATTGTCATAAGCTAGAGTTTCTAATTAATTAGCCAAGACCAAAGCCATATAGTATTGTGGTTGTACTATTTTTTTGGGTGGTTCTCCATGTTCTAATTAATTCATAATATTTTTATAAATAAGCATAGATAGAAAGATGGTTAGAGTCACTTGACTTTCTCCAACAAAAAGCTACTCTTACTGCTCTTCAGCTCTTGCTCACTTGGAATTCTTGGTTTTTCAAGCTTTGAACAGCGATCCTCCTACTCGAAGCAACCATCGGGCAACCATATAAAGCAAACAACAAGTACAACTAAGAACAATACACCAAAACAAAAGAAAGACTTTAAAAGAGCGCACTAAAGGATAAGGCTTGATTCTATCGATCACACTAACGCAAGAACCACTAAGAATGGAACTAAGATTGAAAAGCCACGACTATCGAAATATTTGAATTAGAAAAGAAAACAACTATGAGCTCCATTTATTTTAATTAGAAACCACATGTAAAGGTTGTTTAAAAGAAATATCCTAGATTATAATTAAATCATATTTTTTTTTTTGTAAAGGCGGAGTAGAACTTAGTCCAATTTTATTTATAATTATCTATGTATATGAATTACACTAATTAAATAATTAATCAGAGAACAAATTTATGAGAGCATCTAAACGCATATATTTATATGACTCATATTGAACTATAAAACTAAATTATAAACACATTGAGTTGATATTAATCAAGTTAACATTAATTATGAAAATCGGAGTAAAGACTTATTTATCTTTTAATTAGAAAAGCTAAATGAGAGGATATTAATCAAATTAAATCTATATTTAATTTTAAAACAAGAACTACGCGCAACGACACTACTAAACGATAGCTTAGCCTCTTAGAAGCCTAACACAACACAAACGGGTTGAAACGGATCTAAAACGATGATTCTACGAGCTAAACGGTGATTCAGGGATCTAGCCGCGATTAACCAAAGAGTTAAGGGCTAGCAGAAAAGATTTGCAAGATATAGCAAACTGTGCTCACAGCGGATAACAAGGTGATAAAGCTACTGCACACGTTGCAAGGATCACGTGAGCGCAAGAATTGATAGAAACGGAGTTGGAGTTAAAATGAAGAAGTTAGGGCTAAAACAAGGTTTTAGGGACTTGTTTGCAAAATATTTGAAAGAAAAAGGGCTCGACTAAAGAAACTAAGGACTTAAATGTAATTAAACCTAAACTTTAGGGGCTAGAAGGCAAAACTGAAGCGCCTAGACTGCGGGTTTTATTTTACAAAAGGCCAGGGGCTAAAATAGAAAATAAAGGACTGTTTTGTAAATACTTTTGAACTAGCATGGACCGTGGGTTATTTTCTAAAAAACTGAGGGGCTACTTTGCAAAATGTTCTAGGGTTGACCGGTATTGGGGTTGTAGATCTAATCTTGGCCGTCCAATTTAGATCGGATGGCTCACAGCAGATCGGGCAGAGGGACGGCGCTAGGTCGCCGGCGGACGGCGGCGCACGGCGGCGGGGCTGACGAAGTTGCTGAAATTGGTAGTCCGGGGCACAGATTCGAGCGCGGGTTGGCCTGGGATGGAGCTGGAGTGATGGGAAATGCATCTAGGGGTTCGGGTGGTCGAGTGGGAGGCCGGACAGAGGCGAGCAACGACAAGCAATTCCGAGAGGAATAGAGGGGGAAGAAAGAGGAAAAGAGGCTGGCGACGATCCTCACCACAACGTGAAGCTTCTGCGGTGGTTGTCTGCGTCTAGGAAGGAGCGTGACAGCGGATCGGTGTGCGGCGGCTAAGCTCGAGCAAAGCGGCGGTGCAAGCTAGGGTTTTGCGAGGAGCGGAGGCAGCGGCTTCGGGTTTGAGGGCCAAGGGCGGGTCCTCGGCGCTATTTATAGGGGCGGCCGGAGTCCTTGGCATGCGGGCCACGCAAGGCGCGGTCGGCGCGGGCCACAGCTGGACTCGGCTCGAGTTCGAGTTGAGCACGGGAGGAAGGGGACGGCCCGACAGGTGGGGCCCGCCTATCGGCGGCAGAGAGGGAGAAGAGAGGGAGAGTGGCGCACTGGGCCAGGGAATGTGAGGAGCTGGGCCGGCGGGTTGGGCCGCGCAGGGGAAAAGGAAAAGAGGAAGGGAGAGGGAGTTGGGCTAGACTAAAAGAGATGGAAGAGGAGAGGGGGAACCAGAAAAGATTTTTGAATTGAGGAAACAAACACATTTCAATTGAATTCAAATTTTAGAGAATTCAAATTCAAAAGAACTCAAACATTAAAACAATGCAAAGCCGCATGAATGCAAGACAAACATAATAACCTTATTTAATTTAGAAAAACAGCCAATTATATTATTATTTTTATACTAAATTCCTTGTAAAGAGAATAAATGTTGAGAAAAATTTTAAAATTATGAGAAAATTGTTGCTTTATTTTTACTTTTAATCACATCCTAAAATCCAATAATTTCAAGGTGTAACAAATATCTTATTTCAAAAATCTTTTAATACCGTATCAAATTTGTAGCAGTTGACATAATGCATTGTAAGGGAAATTAATTATCAAACATGATAATCGAAAAGGCTACGGATCCCAATACATCCCGGGGTGGATCGGATCAAAGATTAACTGTCGTTTTTTTCTTTGGCCCAAGCCGAACTAATCATCGGATCATATTTTTGGCCCGAACCCGCCCAGACACATGATCAGGTTAGGTTCAGATCAGGTCAGGCAAAATCTGTTTTTTTTTTACAATTTTCAGTTTGGGTCGAATATTTTTCATGCAGATTGGGTCAATTTCATCGAGTTGGTGGCCTTGATCAGGCCTAGCCATACCACAGTAGAACACAATTATTGCTACTGGAGAAATGACAGCATTGGTTGCTGTCACCTATGAATGATTAGGCCGTGTTTAGTTCTTTTTGAAAAAAAAATTTTCAAAAGAATCTTACCAATTTGAAGTACTAAATAAAGTGTATTTATAATTTTTTTTACACAGACGGGTTGTAAATCGCGAGACGAATTTAATGATGCTAATTAATTCATTATTAATTAATAATTAGCGGACGGTTACTGTAGCACCACTGTTGCAAATCATGGATTAAGTAGGCTCATTAGATTAGTCTCGCGATTTTCAGACCATCCATGTAAAAAGTTTTATAAATAGACTTCATTTAGTACTTCAAATTAACAAGATTTTTTTGCAAAATTTTGTGTTTTTGCAAAATAGAACAGGATTACGTTCCCAAACAGCGGTTACACTATAGAGTCCAGGTCAAGTCGTTCTTAAATGCACAGCAGTAGTCAAGTCCTAACATGTCTCTGAGTTTCGGATGTGAACCTTTGATTTCAATTCCTGTTCTATTTTCATTTGTTTGTTTTGTTTCTTATATATAAAAGAGAGGAGTCCCATAGTTACAGTCTCTGGATTAAAACCCGTCGTTCATATCAGGAACGGGTTCACACACAATCCACCATGACCTGTTCACATTCAAGAATTTTGCGGAAACTACGCGCAAAGTTCATAGAACTTGGTCGAATTCACACAAGAAACAGACAAAAGCCATCGGTTTTTCATGAACAGATGCTACAACTGTACCCAGACGAGGGGCGTCAAAAAAAAACATCGGGTTTTCTGATTTTAAGTTTTGCACCAACACACAGCTTCCCGATTTAAGAGCTCAATTACATGCAAGCTAAGCTTAGCTCGGTTGGTGTGGCTCCCACCTGAGGAGCGCATCCACCCGGGCTCAAACTCGGCTGCGTGCACGTTGGGGCGCGGGCGCGCGGCTCCTCTGCGGTATGTCCTAGGGTGTCATGGTGGCACCGGCAGGTCCCTCTGTAGGTTTTACCTAGTGAAAAAAAAGCTAACTTGCATAGCACGCGACTGCAATGATTCCAAAAATCAGACCTTATGGATGCGATGCGACCCCTTCAGCCTTCAGCATCCAAACAAATGACAGAGCCCAACAAGACAAGAGTACAGTCCATGCTCACCAATCACCTCCTAGAAGCATACTCCGACACACGCATGTTGCCTTTTTTTTACCAATGAATTCTTTGGCAGCCTCAGCTTTTGGACGCTCTTTGGATTGGATCAGTAAAAGGTAAGTCTTTTCTATTATTCACATTTATAGATGGCCAAATGAGCCACGACTAGTCACGATGCCATGCCGTGCTGTGCGGGCACTGCGTGCCTGTTCTCCGACCCAAGCACGACATGATGGAGGTTTGACCGTGCCGGGCCGACCTGACTAGCCCACGAGCACGCCAGCCAAGCGAGCCCAATGAGCACGTCGGAGTGCGGCGCCGCCGCCGCTCACCGGCCGCCCCCGCATGCGCGGCGCCGCCTCCGCTCGCCGGCCGCCCTCGCACGCGCGCGCGCCGCTGCCTCTCTCCAGCCTCCCCTGGCCACACGCGCACCACCACCGTTCGTCGGCAAGGGAAGGAAAGGGGCGGCGGGGGAGATGGGAGGGCGCGGGGCGAGAGAGAAGGGGGAGAGTGATGGATGGTAGAGATTTACGGATTGAGGGATGGCCGGATGGGCTCTTAAATGGGTTAAACCGTGTCAGGTCTTTAGTCGTGTCGTGTCCCAGCCCAGACACGACCCGATTCATCGGGTCAGGTCAGCATTGACCCTATTATTCGTGGACCGGGCTGGGTTAGGGTCAGATTTTTCGTGCCGTGCCTCCTGCGGCCCACTTGACCCAGCCCATTTGGCCATCTATATCCACATTGGATGGGTCTAAAGGGAGAGCTCCAGTGTGTTTGGCCTAGCACCCTAGAGCCGGAGTTGGTGGAGCTATCTTTAAGTTCCAGCGACTTCATCGCTTTCCTAGTTTATTTTGGATATGGATTTGCATTTCGGCTCCTTGCTACAATGCAGAATAGTATAAGAGAAGTTTTACGATGGTTGGAATAAACGAGGATCGTCCATCACGCTAAAATCAACAGCTGAGATATGAGATACCTAGAAAAAAATATCAATCAGTACCAAAATAGATAGGACTCATACCAAAAGAGAAAAAATACCTCCCGGTATCTCCTGATACCTTATCAAAATAGGAAAGATACCTTTCCACCACCGTAACACAATTCATAGTGTAAACAATATCGCTACAGTACACAATTCATAGTGTAAACCATGACTGCCCCCAACCCCGACGGCGACGACCGCCGTGCCGCCGGCCACCGCCCCTTGCAGGCCTCCAGCTCCAGATCTCCGAACCCTGAGGCCCCCCTGTTCACCCCTTCCCCCGGATCTGGTCCCTCCCGCCCACATGGCGGCTCCCCCAACAGTCTCTGCTTCAGTGTCCCGACTGACTCCGTGGAAGACGAAGAAGAACTGCTGCTCTGGTCCACTCTGCGCCCGTCCTCCAAGGGCAAGGAGGTGGCGGTCGAGAGCTGCGGCTCCTCCCTGCCCGCTCGTCGCAGTCCTGGGGGCTTCGTGGATGCCCGTCGCCCCCCGCCGCAGGAGCCGCGGATGTCGCGCGGGTCGGGCAGATCGCGCTACCCTTCGGTCGCTGTGCAGCCGGCTCCTTCCCACCCCTCGGTCGCTGTGCATCCGGGCAGCCATGTCCGGCTTGGTTCGCTGGTCGTTCCTCTAATCGACGCAGACGGATTTCGTCTGGTCGTCAACAAGCACCGCCTCAGATCTGCACGTCCCTTACACCGTCGCGCCTCGGCTCGGCGCCCTGTTCCGGCGGATCTGGTCGGCCGGTGCTTCAACTGCATGGCTTTCAACCATGTGGCGGCCCGGTGCCCGTTCCCGACACGCTGCTTCAGGTGTGAAGGCTTTGGGCATTCTTTCAGAACTTGCAAGCGTCGTCGCCGGGTCGCTCCTCCTCCACGCGGTCGTGCTTAGCCTGTTCGCTGTGTTGGTGTCGGCCGCGACGCCACGGCTGCACAACGCCAGGACAACTCCGATGTGGGCCCCTTTGGGGTCGGCTGTGCAATTGAGACGCCATTGCGCTCCCATACACTGGCGATCGGCGGGTCACTCACTTTGCCCCTGCGTTTCGGCCGCATCCGGAAAACCGGGTCGCCCACTTCCTCCAGTCTGCTACCGCCATGCTACGACCCGGTGGCCGATCTTGCCGGTCTTCAGGCGACTGTGCAGGACTCCCGCTCTTTTGATCCTATGGTCGCTGAATTCAACATGCTGGATGGCGGTCGTCTTCCGGCTGCCCTGGTTGATGATGACTTGCTGCGGCCTCATGGACTTGATCCGCCAGCTACGGTCGTTGTACCACCTGACCCAATGATCTTTGAAGCCATGAACTCAGCTGCTCTGCTTCCACACTCACCATGGGTGTCTGCGGCTTCTGCTGGGCAACACTCGCCCAGGTCGACCACGGCCGGCTCTGTTCCGCTATGCTCAAGCCCTATTACTCATGGGGCTTCTAGTCCATTGGGGGCAGTTCCTCTGGGGGCAGGTCCATTGGACACGGTCGTTAACTCACGAGCTACAGCGGTCGCGCAGGATGGCCAAGCTGGGCCAGCCTTGCTGGAGTCGGTTCATTTTGATTTGTCGCCCGAGGCTTCCGTGCGCATGGGATCGTCTTCTTCAAAAAGAAATGTAACTTTGTCGCGTGGCTCTTTAGCCCCTCTTCCTCTTCATTTTTTTTGAAGGTGTTAGCACTCCTGTGAAAGGAACGGTCACTGATTTTGTGGCATCTGTGGGTGGGGCTCCTGCACCGGAGATTTTAGCCGTGTCACCCACAAGAAGAAGAGCTCGTGCTCCGCCAGCGATGCCGGTGTCCATCAGGCGCAGCGAAAGGCTGGCCAAGAAATCAAGACACAGGGCGACGAAACCTGCTCTCCAAGCACAAAACGTTATGATGAAGCGCCTTGGAGTCACATCGCCGAGTCGCCCACCGGACGCCAACTCCTACCAGCGATTTGTGGATATTTTCTCCTCTACCCTCAGTACATCGCATTGCGAGGCTTTAGATGTTCTTTTGCCTACTGGTCTAGGTATGGCCACGGTTGCTGCGACTGATATGTCGCCCTGAGTCGCTGCTATGCTGTTGCATATGCCCCTGTCGCACATTGGTTTCTAGATGATTGCTGAAAACATTCTCATTTGGAACGTGCGTGGTCTGAATTCTCAGGCCCGACGCAATGTTGTTCGAGAACTGGTCGTGCAGGAGCGAATTTCTCTCATCTCCTTACAGGAAACTAAGCTCGATGATTGTGATGATAGGCTAATTCTTGATATGTTTGGCCCACTCTTTGATTACTTTTACCTCCCGGCTGCTCATACTTGTGGGGGGATCTTTCTTGCTTGGAGGAAGGACATCTGGTCGGCTTCTAATCATGTTAATCGTGATTACACACTCACTGCTAAGATCGTGCACAATGCTACAGGGGTTGATTGGTGGCTCACAAGTGTCTATGGGCCACAAGGCGACCAGGAAAAAATCATGTTCTTAGATGAGCTAAGAACTATCAGATCATCCTGTGCGGATCAGTGGATGGTATGTGGGGACTTTAATCTAATCTACAAAGCCGAGGATAAAAATAGTAATATGTTGAATAGAAGAATGATGGGTCATTTTCGACGTTTCATTGATGAGGCAGAATTGATGGAGCTGCATCTAAATGGTAGGCGCTTCACGTGGTCGAATGTGAGAGATGCACCGACACTGGAACGGCTTGATCGTGTTTTTTGCACGGAAGATTGGTCGCTTCTGCTTCCTGATCATAGGCTTTCTCCATTAGCCTCCGAGTGCTCAGACCACGCTCCTCTCCTACTCCACACTGACTGCGCTTTGCCACATTTTAAGCGTTTTCGTTTTGAAAACTTTTGGCCAAAATGTGACGGTTTTCTGGAAACGGTCGCAAAGGCGTGGAATTCGCCTATTTACTGGTCGCAAGCAGATGCATTTCGCACCTTGGATTTCAAGCTAAGGGAGGCAGCAAAAGCTCTCACCAGTTGGAGTGCCAAGCGCATTGGCTCTGTGCGCCTACAGCTTGCGATCGCAAAAGAAATTGTGCTTCGCTTTGACTGTGCTCAGGATAGCAGAATTCTTGCACCTCATGAGCTAGCTCTACGTCGCAAAGCAAAGCTGTGTTCCTTGGGTTTGGCATCTTTACAAAGATCTATAGTAAGGCAACGATCTCGCATCACCTATCTTGCTGAAGGAGATGCAAATACAAAGTTTTTTCACTTGCAAGCGTGCCACCGAAGTCGAAAAAGTTATATTGCTAAGATCAGATCGCAGGAGGTCGAGCACACTCATGATAATGATAAAGCCGAGGCTTTTTTTCAACATTTTGATGGGTTATTGGGCACACCCGGCCGTCGTGGTTTCAGGCTTGATTTGGCTCATCTGGGCCTCTCGACACTAGGTGACACCCAAATTGATCACTGCTTCAGCGAGGAGGAAGTGTGGAAAACCATTCTTGAAATTCCGGTGGATAAGGCGCCAGGGCCGGATGGTTTTACGGGTGCTTTCTACCGGCATGCCTGGCCGATCATTAAGGAGGATGTTATGAATGCTTTCCACGCTCTCTGGTTCCTAGATGGCAGGAGTCTTTACTTACTCAATCAAGCTTATATTTTCCTGCTGAGAAAAAAGCCAGATGCATGTTTGGTGAGTGATTTTCGGCCCATCAGCCTCATACACAGTTTCATTAAACTTTTTACAAAAGTTTTGGCTGGTCACTTAGCGCCACAAATGGATAAGCTAGTGAGTCTTAATCAGAGTGCCTTCATTCGTGGTGGGGTGCTGCATGACAATTTCAAAGCGGCACAGCTTACAGCTAAACTTTTGCATCGAAAAAAGAAGCCAAGTGCTTTGTTCAAGCTGGACATTTCAAAGGCGTTTGATTCGGTAAATTGGAGTTTCCTGATAGATTTGCTTACTCACATGGGTTTCTCCAGAAGATGGATCAACTGGATCTCCATGATCTTATCCTCGGCCAGTACGAAGATTATTTGCAATGGTTCCCCAGGTCATCGCATTTGTCACGCTCGTGGCCTCAGACAGGGCGATCCTCTGTCTCCTTTGATCTTTGTGCTAGTGATGGAGGCCTTGAACGCACTTTTCAAGCTAGCCGATGAGAGGGGACTGTTATTTGGACTTGATCAGTCGGTGGCAGAGAGAGTTCTCCTTTATGCTGACGATGTCATACTGTTCCTTTCTCCACAACAGCAAGATCTGGTCCTGGCAAGAGGTATACTGCAAATTTTCGCCATGGACTCTGGGCTGCACAGCAATATTGATAAAAGTATCATTGCTCCAATACATTGCAACCTGGAGGATACAGTGACATTGCTGCAGCATTTTCCTGCAAAGCTGAGCCCCTTGCCAATGTGCTATCTGGGTATCCCTTTAGCAGTTGGTAAACTACGTAAATGTGATTTACAGCCCCTGGTCGATAAGGTGAATGATTCCTTGCCCACCTGGAAAGCTAAATGGCTATCTAAAGCTGGTCGCGCGGTCCTTGTTAAAACAAAATTGTCGGCCATTCCTGTGCATACTGCAATGGTAATTACTTTGTCTCCTTGGGTAATCCAATGAATTGATAAGCGTCGCAGAGCCTTTCTGTGGGCAGGTTCTGACTCCGTGAGTGGAGGCAAATGCAGCTTGGCCTGGCCAAAGGTCTGCAGACCACCTGAACTGGGTGGTCTAGGCTTGTTGGACCTACAGACTTTCGGATATGCTCTGAGAATGAGATGGTTGTGGTTCAAAAAAACTGATTCCAGCAGGCCGTGGGCTCAATTGCCTGATCAAACTGAACCTTTGGTTGCTGCGATGTTTCATGCTTCAATCCAAGTTCAAGTGGGAAATGGGCGATCAACTTTATTTTGGTCAGATCGTTGGTTGCAGGGAAAGTGCATCCAGGAGCTTGCCCCTTGCTTGTTCAATGCGGTTGGGTGCCGAACAGTAAAAACCAGAACGGTGGCGCAGGGTCTACCCAATTAACTGTCCAGGTTATTTTGGCTTTCTTCTTGGTTTGGGAAGCAACACGTAACTTAGTGTTTCAAAATGAAGTCCAGGACATGTTTCTTTGGAAATGGACGAATGACCACCGTTTCTCCACTGCCTCAGCCTACAGAGCCTTCTTCATCGGTCAGACTGAAATACATGGCGCCAAGATTTTGAAAAAAGCACGTGCCCCGGGCAAGTGCAAATTCTTCATTTGGTTGGCCCTCCACGACCGGTGTTGGACTGCTGAAAGAAGAAAGCGGCACAATCTCCAGGACAACGACTCTTGCATCCTCTGTGCTCAGGAATCAGAGTCCATTGCTCACCTGTTAGTGGATTGTTCTTTCACCAGAGAAGTATGGTACCATATCCTGCTTCGGCTGCGCTGGCATGCTCTCACGCTGGATAGACAGTGCTTTGACTTGGCTGATTGGTGGACCTCCGTTCGCAAGAGACTTCAGAAAACTGATCGTCGTTGCTTTGACTCCTTGGTCATTCTCACTTCGTGATTCATTTGGAATGAACGTAACCAGAGGACCTTTGACAATGGGGTCAAAACGGTTGTTGAGCTGATTTCGGCCGTGCAAGAAGAAGCACTGAACTGGGTGCTTGCGGGTTTCAAGCAACTTGAGGTTTTCACAGCTGCTATTGGTAGTGTCACTGGTCGCCAAATCGTTCCTTTTGTAATTTAGTTTTTTGTTTCCAGCGGGGTGTGACGAGCATTGGAACTCTCCTCCCATATGCTCGGTTTGTATTGAACTTTTTTCTTCTCCCTCTTAATGAAATACGTGCTCAGGCATGGTCGCGAAAAAACAATTCATAGTGTAAACAATATCGCTACAGTGCCATGTATAGCATGGAGCTGAAGCTGTACTCCGGCAGAGCTATACCAAAGGGACTCTTAAGTTGATACGAACCTATGCACTCCGCCCAACGCATGAGGACATAGTCAGGAGTCAGGACACTATGTTGAGCTCGACGATCTTGTCACTATAGTGGCACTCTTTTTAGATAAAATTATGGTGGTAATTTGGTGAAAGATAGCAATATATACTATTTTTGTTTATAAAGTCTTATTCACAGTTCAGGATATAATGGTACTGTCAAAAAATATCATTCTTTTTCTAGACGCGGTGCACTACTTTCACTTTCTCTTTTTATGACTAAATAAGAGGGTAATGTGTCTGAAGTAGGAGTAATAGACTTTTCCATCTCGATCTTAACTGAGAACGAGACATCACACTAGCGTGTAGACATTTTACCACCTGCAAGCCTCCAATAGAACCATACTTTTTGAAGTTTCCTTTTTACCAAGCTTTAATTTTTCGAAAGGAGCCTTTTTATGAAGCTTATATTTCTACCCAAGCTTTTAACTTTTCTATCCTACTTTTGAAAGAAGAAAAACATATGGTGGATGAAAGTACTCCCTCCGTTCCAAATTATAAGACATTCCAACAATCTTAGAGAGTCAAAGTTTTTTATGTTTGACCAAATTTATATAATAGAATAATAATATTTATTATATAAACTAAATACCATTAGATTCTTTATTAGTTATATTTTCATAGTACATCAATTTGATATCATAAATCTTTATATTTCTCTCTATAATCTTGGTCAAACTTGAGATTGTTTTGACTCTCCAAGATTCTTGGGATGTCTTATAATTTGGAACGGAGAGAGTATATCTTTTCAGAACCTAGTGAATATAACTATGTGCTATGAGATATTGTTTGAACCCACTGCAAAATATTCGACTAACATTATGGTTTTTGTGATTGGTTAGTATATATGTGGGGAGTATCACATTTAAACAAAGTGTAAGGCACGAGCACTATGTTGATCACAACATCACTAGATTATTTAGGAAGTGAGCCTAACTTAATTGGTTGGGGTGGAACATGTATTCTGCATCCTAATGACCACCCATGGTCAGTCATCTCTTAACTTGAACTTGAGTTCCTAATTTTTTTGATGTGACATATTCTTAAATACAAATGAAAGTTCCATAAAACTTACTCTTAGGCATAAATAAATATATATCTAGAGATGATAACTTAAGTTCAGCCTAGAATAATAACTAGTATATGAACATCGCAAATCTCAGAAAAGATGCCAAGTATTCATTAACAACTACTACCCCTGACTACGGCAAGATGGCAATTCACCTAACCCTCCTGCGCAAACAACAAATAATGGATTCACAAACAATTGCTTTCGCGGTCAGGTGTGAAGGACTGACCAATCCTGCTCCCAAAATGGTTTCCTGGCATCATCATCACTCGTCCCAGTCCTAAAGTCAAGCTATAAACAAAACCAGAACGAAAAAGGCAGAAGGAAAAAAGAATTCAAAGGCAGCAGTTTAAGTCAGGTTTTGCCCAGCCCAGCTGCTCGTGGCAATATGAAAACTCCATGTACACCTACATACTAATATTTTATCGCAATTGTTTATCCTATTTTTTTTTACAATCGCAATTGTTTATCCTTACCACCAGCAGGGTGTTAAATGGCCTTATTTGGATACAGCCTAGAAGTTTTTAGAATGGGCTTTGACCGCCTATTAGAGGTGTTAAACAAAGACAGTTTACAAAATTAACTTTAGAACACATGCGCTAGGAACCCTGAAGAATCTAATGAGACTTTTGACTGCGTGATTAGAGGATAGTTACTGTAGCATTACTGTAGCCAATTATCGATTAATTACTGTCATTAAATTCGTTGCTTAAAGTTACACTCATCTCTGAAGAAGTTTTGCAAATAAACCTCATTTAATACTCCATGCATGCAAGATTCTTTTTTCGATTTGCGTGTTGAATTCTAGATGTTTACCGAACAAGGCCAATTTCTGTGGATGGACCATAGTCACAAAGTTCCTGAGTCGACCGGGTCGAGGAACGGGGTCGAGGGTCGAGGATCGTCACTTTATAAAATTGTGGTACGAAGGAGGTATACCTCTATGGAACGATAAATTATTATATGAAACACGACCCTAATTCATCCTAGTCGATATCTTCGGGTCGACACGTCTTTATAAAGACAAAAACTATATATATGTGTTACTAATGAAGAAACTAATCTGCACAAGCATATAAGAAACATATAAAAAATACATTTAGACCATGCTACACGTACTCAGCTTATTGTTTAATAAAAACCACACTGATCCACTATCCTTAACCTTTTTATCCTAATTAAATCTGTTAGTAATGAGACCGTGACCCTTCTTAAACCGGAACACGATCCAATTTTGAATGGGACACCGACCCTCTTCACCCCGACCCTCGAATCGAAACTGTTTTCGGTTCGTGGGACGAGCCATCGACCCGAAGCCTGTAACTATGATGGGATGGACTAGTAGACTCTACACCTGGGGACAAAAGGACCCGTCGCTGTCTTGGTCTCTTGGTTGCAGAAGCAACCAACTCGGCTGATCCGTTGGCTCACCATTTCATAGTACCTTCTTCGCTCTCTCCCCTCTTGCGGACTGCTTCTCCTCCTCCGAAGTACCTGTGGATTCAGCTCTTGTGTGATAGGGGCCTTCAGTGCTTTGGTTGATTGCTGGGGGGCCATTTCTTGGGGCTCCTGAGTCTTGGGGCCCCCACCTTTTCCTCCCCTTCCATGGGAGCTTCGAAGCTGCTGGATCTCTGCAAGCGACCATGAGCCAGAGTGAGTGTGTTCCTTTTGATTTATCATCATTTATTTGGTGGTTCTTTGATTGGCGAGGCCAAGTCGTTAGCTTTGCTTGCTGGGAGTTGACCTGGGTGGGGGCGCGTAGCGGTTCTTGGCTGTGCGCCCTCGATTCCTTTCGATGCTGTTAAGGGACTAATAACAGGATGCCATTTCTGCCGAGTCTGCGTGGGATATTTGTCTATCGATTGATTGTTTTGCCCTGCAAATTGGACTCTTATGGCCTTCTGTTTTTGCGTTGATTGATCGAATAGGGTGTTTATCAGCCTCTTTTCAAGCGAAGCTGCGAAGGAATAATTTTTTCGATTGGGTGTGAGGTAGGAACCACTGTTACAGGAGCATGAAAGCCGCGGATGTCATCAAGATTATTTGGTCAGTTTGGAGCAACTCGTGTTCCATACCAACCAACTGGGGCTCGAATTCGTCGTTTGGCTTTGGTACAACTGCAACAAATTTTTGGAAGCATAAAGACGTACCTTTTTGGGGATTGTCTTGTGTTTGGATTTAACTAACCTTATTTTGCACCATATGAAATGAGTAAATCTTGGCAAGGTTAATGGTTCTGTTGGGGTTTTGACATCCTGCTGAGAAATCAGTATATTTCTTACACAAGCTTGAATTGTGTTAAGTGAAAAATGGATGTAACCGGTCTGTATTGATGAACAATATAATATATTTATACTAGGGGGATCAGGCTGTTGCCTGATGCGAAGGGGCCAAAAGCCCGAAGGGGCCTAATGCCCAAAAGGTGTCTGTTGGCATCAAAAGGTGCCTATTCCTATGCCTACTGTACAACTATCATTAGCAGTTGCTAATGACACAATTAATCCTAATTGATCACTATTAATTATTCCTAATTAATCCTAACACTCCCCCTTGATCAATTGTCTTCTTGTAGGCATCGTTACTTGTTCATCAGTTATTGTCTTGAAGCTTTGGAAAAACCCTGTGGGAAAAAAATCAAAATATATCGATATACCAGGCAAAACTCCTTAAAACCCAGTGAGAAAAATAAGGAGAAACACCATGATATATATGTAACTCCAATGTTAATAGACCTTTTAAGTATTCTTAAAGACATAGTCTAAAAACAATTTGATCAGAGATCAATATGTCTTAAATATTATCTTCGAAAAACCTCAGTGAGGAAAAATAGATAATATGACATATGACATGTGTTAACATTACCTCATTAAAAACTTTATATGAGAAAACTCTAGAAGAGTAAAACTTATATAAAGAAAAGAGTGTAATGTGATGTTTATGCAAATTATATTTTATTTGATTCTCCCCCTGATCCTTACAAGTCTCAAGTTTCCTCATACCAATACCTTCAACGCATTTACAGAACGTAGAGTATGGTAGAGATTTTGTGAATAAATCTGCTAAATTGTCACATGACTTAGTTTGCAAGATTTCAATTTCTCCATTCTTTTGGAGTTCGTGGGGATAGAATAACTTGGGAATAATATGCTTAGTCATATTACTCTTAATATAACCTGATTCCATCTGAGTAGCACATGCTGAATTATCTTCAAAGATAATTGTTGGTGTCTCAATTGTACCAATACCACATGATTGTATTATATGGTTTATCATTCTGCGAAGCCATACGCATTCGCGTGATGCTTCATATAAGGCTATTATTTCAGAATGATTGGTGGAAGTAGACACTAATGTCTGCTTTGTAGATTTCCAAGAGATTGTTGTTCCTCCTTGTAAAAATACAAAGCTTGTTTGCGATTTGCCATTATGGGGATCTGACAAATAACCAGCATCTGTATATCCTAACAAACTTGGATCTTGATTTCTGTTATAAAATAATCCAAGATCTCTAGTGCCATTGAGATATCTCGATACTGTTTTTACTCCTACCCAATGACGTTTGGTAGGCGCAGCACTATGTCTTGCTAGCAAATTTACTGCAAATGCAATATCAGGCCTGGTGCTATTAGCAAGATACATTAGTGCTCCAATGGCACTAAGATATGGGACATGTGGTCCCAATATCTCTTCTCCTTCCTCACGTGGTCTAAACGGATCCTTTTCCATATCTAAGGATCTTACTACCATCGGAGTTTTTGTTGGATATGACTTGTCCATATTGAATTTCTCCAATATTTTTCTAAACATAGGCAGCTTGGTATATAAATATACCAGAATTGAAATGCTCAAGTTATAAACCCAAGCAAAATTTTGTTTGACCCAAATCTTTCATTTCAAACTCCGTCTTTAAATGATGACGTGCTTCATTAATATCGGGTTCGTTGCCAATGATATTGAGATCATCAACGTACACCGATATAATACAAAATCCTGTTGAAGATTTCTTAGTGAAGACACATAGACAGTCATCATTATTTGTGTATCCTTTCAACTTAAGGAATTCACTTAACCGATTGTACCACATTCGGCCTGACTGCTTTAAGCCATATAATGACTTCTGCAACTTTACGCAATACATGTTGCGATTTGCCTTATTATCTGGTATACTAATTCCTTCAGGAATTTTCATGTATATCTCAGAATCCAATGACCCATATAAATATGCGGTCACTACGTCCATCAACTGCATAGATAGACGATTTTGTACTGCCAGCGATATTAAGTATCGGAAGGTTATTCCACTCATTACTGGAGAATAGGTTTCGTTGAAATCAATGAAACCTCTTTGCGTAAAACTTTGTGCCACTAGCCTTGCTTTATATCTCACCACTTCATTGTTTTCGTTTATTTTACGAACGAAAACCCATTTGTATCCCACAGGAAGGATACCAGAAGGTGTTGGCATTACAGCCGAAAACACTTTCCATTTATAAAGCGAGGCAATCTCCATTTCAATTGCTACCTTCCACTTATCCCAGTCAAAGCGCTTCTTGCACTCTGTCATAGACTTAGGATCCGAATCTGTTTGAAGGATATTGGCAATTTGTTCAGAGAGGTAACAGTCGACTATTGTGGACTTACGATTATAAGACTCTCCAGTCTCTACGAAATTTATAGCAATTTCGTCTACCCTTAGAGATTCATCATGACTTCCCAAAACGATGGATCTAGAATCTTCCGATGTTCCAGCCTTAGTGTTTATGCGCATAATTGAGCTGGATTGTGGATCGCATCTATCCACATGACATTGTATGTCCTTTGAGTGTCTATCAATTGAAATTTTAGTTGTATTTCCAGTCTTCTCTTGCTTCTTGGAAGTGCTTCTCCCCCTCTTATTTCCAGTTTGGGGTTGAGTGGTTTTATTAGGTACCTCCACTCTTTCAGGCACGTTCCTTGCAGGATGAATAGACTTTGTGACATCTTTATAATCAGCAAAAGCGTCTGGCAGATTGTTTGCAATATTTTGCAAATCAATAATTCTTTGAACCTGTAGTTCAGTTTCTGTAGTACGTGGATCAGAGGATGAAATGCCTTTGGCATTCCAATCAATTTCTTGGCATTCTTTTTCGTACAATTCTCCCCCTAATGCCGGAAAATGATCCTCATTAAAAATACAGTCAGCGAAACGGGTAGGAAATAGATCCCCTGTCAAGGGTTCTAAATATTTAATGATGGACGGAGATGAATATCCCACATAGATCCCTAATTTTCTGAGGGCCCATCGATGTTCGCTGTGGTGGTGAGATGTGTACGTACACAGTGCACCCAAACTTACGCAAATAGGAAATACTCGGAGGATTTTCACGTACTAACTGCAATGGGGAGGTTTCATGATATGCAATTGGTCGTAATTGGATCAAGTCGGTAGCGTGCAAAACTGCATGACCCCAACACGACATAGGCAATTTGCAATTCATTAGTAATGGTCTTGCAATGAGCTTGATTCGTTTAATCAACGATTCAACCAAACCATTTTGGGTATGGACATATGGAACCGAGTGCTGAACCTGAATTCCTAATGCCATGCAATAATCATTAAATACACGGGATGAGAACTCAGCAGCATTGTCCATTTGGATATATTGAATCTGATGTTCAGGATAATGTGCTTTCAACTTGATAAGTTGAGCCATTATTTTAGTGAAAGCATGGTTGCGTGTCGATAAAAGAGACACATGAGACCATCTAGCAGATGCGTTTATCAATACCATGAAGTACCTGAACGGTCCTGACAATGGTTGAATCGGACCACAAATATCTCCTTGAATCCTTTCTAGAAATTTTAGTGGTTCAGCTCTAATTTTAAGATATGATGGTCTTAAAATTAATTTTCCAGTTGCACAAGCAGTGCAACAAAAATCTTTATTCTGGGGAATTTTTGCGTTTTCCATATCATGACCAATTGAATTGCTAATAATTTTCCTCATCATCCCTATTCCAGGGTGTCCAAGTCGATCATGCCAGTTCTGGAATGTATCGACGTTTTGGAAAATTATCTTATAAGCAACATGTTCTATAGGCTTTATGTATGTAAAGTACAATCCAGTTGGGAGTGAACAAATCTTTTCGTAGATTTGTTTGCCAAATCTCGTAAGTTTAGTAAAGAGAAGAAATTCCTCTTTATTATCTTCATGTGTTTCTACTTGAAAACTATTCTTACAGATATCTCTATAGCTTAAAAGGGTACGAGTCGAATCAGGATACAACAAGGCATCCTCTATCGTAATCTGTGTACCCATAGGAAGAGTAATAGTGACTTGTCCAGAGCTAACTATTAAACCATTATGATCAGCAATGGGCATAATATTTCCCTCCTTTTTCTTAAGAGTTTGGAAATATTTGATCTCTCTAAGTATAGAGTTTGTGATACATGAGTCCACAAGGCATAATTCTTCCTCCTTTGGATTGCAATCAATAGACATCTATATGTAAAACAATAATTTAATTTAATTTAATTTAATATTATAACATATAGACGTATACATACAATATATTTAATATCAAATATAAAAGTATGATATTACAATATTTATGAGTATGTACAAATTAATAACTAGTGAAGCAACTCTCAAGTATAGTAAATAATACAATCAAAAGTAACTATTTACAACTCAAACTTATTACAACATATATGTAAGGTGATATCAAATGATGGACCAAGATTAGTCCATATCGCCAAACATGTCTCCAGAGCCAAAGTCTATGAGCATGTTGTCTGTCGATGGAAGGTTCTCTTCAACGTTAAGAGTGTTGTTGTTCACTTGTTCCTTTGGTTCCTGGTGTGAACAACCCTTATCCTGGACAGCCTCGGATGCAAGATTGAAGTGTGTCTCATATCTTGTGCCTCCTGAGCGCTTGCTCTCCTTTAATGACTTTTGGTACAAAGCAACCAAATACTTTGGAGCACTACAATTCTTAGCAAAATGCGAGAAATCACCACATCTATAACACTTGTCATTTTTGGGTCTCGCATTGTCTCTTTTCCTCTTGTGTGAATTAGGTCTTTGCCCCTTATTGTGTTTGCGTTTACCAAATTTGTTTTTTGGAGTAGTTCCATTGAACTTATTTTTCTGAGCATTTTTCTGTACATTGTGAACCTCAAGTAAATGTGCCGAACCAACAGGGCGCTTATGATGATTCTTCAAGAGAAGCTCATCATGTTTTTCAGCCTGACTCAATGTACGAATAAGCCGAGAATAAACCTGGTAATTTTTGGCCCTATATTGTTATTGCAATACACGATCAGACGGAAGCATAGTAGAGAGTGTTTTCTCTATCTTATCTGCATCCGTTGACTCTTGCTCGCAAAACTTCAATTTAGAGCAAATTTTATGAATAGCATGTTTATAGTCTGCCACAGATTTAAAATTTTGGAGATGTAAATGATTCCGGTCATGATTAGCCTCAGGCCAAATGAGTTCATTTTGCTGCTCATAATGCTCTTTAAGAGCGTCCCATAATTCACGAGGATTTTCAATCATAAGGTATTCAGCTTTAAGATCCTTATGAATATAAAATCGTAGTAAAGCCAAAGCAGTATAGATTTGCTTATCTTGGAGGACAACCCCAGCTTGGGCAGCCTCAATTGTAGCCAAAAGACCACGAGATGCAAGCGTTATCTTGATATCAGAAGCCCATGTAGGGTAATTGCTGCCATCTAATGCGAGTTCCTCGAACTCCTTAGTGGCCATGGTCCTACGTGGACAATCATGGACTAATTAATTTACCGTATGGTAAATTAAATTTAACATGATAATGTTGTAATATTTAAGGCAATAGCTTAAAAATTAATTTATATTCTATCATAGTTTTGAATATAGTAGGTAATCACATGAATGTGTAGACCAGCAACAAATCATAAATGGTGAAATACACAAATCAGATAATCTCTATGTTAAAACAAAGAGTAGATCTTATGGTAGGCAAAAACATTGCAGCCTAAGCATGGTCTCAAGGCAGAATAATTCACAAGTGAATTAAATGCAGCCAATGCTTAGGACGCTACCACTTTGTGTATTATCAACAATAATATGATGAAAATGGTAATCATCATGAGGATGTAGACCATTTTACGACAATCCAAAATCTTTATTTTGATTAAAAACACAATGTAGGTAATCATCTAGTTTTAGGAAAACAAGATGTAGACATCTCAGTAATTGGTGATTTAATCACTGCTAAGGCACGGTCTCTAGGCAGGATAATTCATACATGAATTAAACGCAGCCAATGCCTTAGTCTCCATTGCCTTGTGTTGAGTAACCAAAATAAACAAGATATATTGTATTGCAAAAATTGTAATACGTCCAAATTGCTTGCTAGCTTAATTTGTATGTGGTGCAAAGAGAGATTTGGGAGCACCAACATACCCAATTCTATGATATAATTATAATTGTAACTAGTACTCAGTGCAAAATAAAATTTGATGGCACCAAAAATACAATCATAGAATATTCGATTGCAATGTATATATATTAATTTCAAACCACAAATATATACAAAGACATTTACAGCAGTACAGAGCAACAACATACAAATAATACTAATTAATTGATGTCTTGCAGAAGATTGAAATGATTAAACCATATGCTAATCAATCAACTAATACTGGAAATGAAGATAACTGCAAAAAAGAAAAAAAAATGGGCAACAGGCAGCCCAGTGGGCGGCGCCTGCCAGGCGCGCGCGCAGCCCAGCCTGCTTGCTGAACCAGGCGAAGGGCGGGTGGGCACCGCGGGCCGGCCTGGGCGCAGACGGCCCATCAGGCCCAGCGCCGCCGCCGCCTATAAAGGGGTGACGGTTAGGGTTTTCAACCCTAACCGCCCTCCCGTCCAGACGCCGCCACCGCCGTTTGGCCGCCTCTGGCGCCACCGGTTGGCCGCCGTCTGCCGCCGTCCAGTCCCCAGCCACCATATCCGCCTCTCCTAGTCCCTCCATCCTCCCTTGCCTCGCATGGCGGGCTCGAGCCCGGCCATGGAGGCCGGCCGACGGAGCAAGTCCGCCCCATCCCCGGCGAGCTTCGGTCCGAGAACCGTCGCTGCAAGTCGGAGCGCTGTGGATCCACCCCCGCCGGCCACGCCGGTGCGGTTCAGAGGCGGGGAGCCGCCTCCCCCGGAGTGGAGGAGGAGGCAAAACTGGCACCGAGCGCACTCCTGGGCAGGAGGTCGGTCCTTTGCGGCCGATTGGCCACTGTGTCGGCATACGAAGATCGTCCCGGCGGTGGAGGAGGCAGCGGAAGAACGACATCGAAGTCATAGGCGAAACCGGGCGGCCACGCAGCGGCATCGACATTGGGGATGGAGGGGGCGCCATGGCGTGTAGCTAGGGAACCGCCGCCTCCATTCCAGAGTCGCGATAGCGTGGACGACGGCAGCGAAGACGAAGGACGCGGCATCCAACGGTGTTCCGGTCACGGCGTGGACGAACGCCGACCACCGGTGCCCTCAGTGTGAACACCGTTGGAACGGTGTGGAGGAATCCGATGGACGGTGAACTGCGCCTTGCAGAATGTGCCGGCGGAGACCTCCGGCAGTTTGGCCATGGCGGATGACGGACTCCACTGCATCGGTGTGTGAATCGACCATGGCGTTCATGGAAGGAGCATTAGGGGTTGACATCTTGTCTGTACCTTGGAGAAATTCCGGCGAGTTCTCTGGTGAAGTCTCGTTTCCCAGGGAGCGATGGCGGCCCCTGTTCTCGGCGAGTCCTCTGCTTCTTGCGTCAGTGGATAGAGCGTGCGTGATAACATGTTAAGTGAAAAATGGATGTAACCGGTCTGTATTGATGAACAATGTAATATATTTATACAAGGGGGATCAGGCAGTTGCTTGATGCGAAGGGGCCAAAAGCCCGAAGGGGCCTAATGCCCAAAAGGTGTCTGTTGGCATCAAAAGGTGCCTATTCCTATGCCTACTGTACAACTGTCATTAGCAGTTGCTAATGACGCAATTAATCCTAATTGATCACTATTAATTATTCCTAATTAATCCTAACAAATTGAATCCTTTTAAGTGAATTGGGATTTTTTTCCTGTTCTTAAACGTATGTATATGACATCTTTGCACTGAGGAGAGAATGATTGCTCCAGCTAATAATAACCCATGATGAATTATATGACAGTGTTACAACTTTATCACGGTCCTGTGGGGTTTAGCACAAATTAACTAATACTATACCTTATTGGCTTATCTTTTTGTCCTTTCCCTGCCTGTAGGTTTTGACATCAACGTGCTTCGTGAGGAAGCAAGGACTAGGTGGTTAAGGCCTTCTGAAGTATACTATATCTTGCAAAATCACGAGAGGTTCCCGATCACCCATGAGGCACCGAAGGAGCCACCCAGTATAGTTGCATTCCCTTAACTGGAGAAATTTCCTCTTGTATAATTGTTCAGATTCCTTGACAGCATTTTTGTTTGTTCTACAGGTGGTTCACTATTCCTTTACAATCGTCGTGTGAATCGGTATTTCCGGAGAGATGGTCACACATGGCGGAGGAAGAAGGATGGAAGAACTGTTGGGGAGGCTCATGAACGATTGAAGGTTTATTTCCTGTTTTCTCAATTGTTTAGTTCAATGGTTGTTGTTAACTTTTATATAGTCTATATTAACAAACTAGTGGTTCATTGAACTTTTTTTTTTGATATCTCAGAGTATGCATAACAAACTAGTTGTGTCTTCAAATGTTAATATGAATGTATCTCCCTAGTTTGTTATGGATCCATAAATCAGGAAGGAGCTCCTGCGTATTCGAGAAAAAAAAATCTGGAAGGAGGTTATTGATCAGCGTACTCTGTCTCAGATATGACATTTTCTCATCATCGCAGGTTGGAAATGTCGATGCTCTGAGTTGCTATTATGCTCATGGTGAGCAAAATCCATGTTTCCAAAGGCGGTGTTTCTGGATGTTGGAACCGTAAGATAATCTTTCCATTCAGTTAGCTCAAAACTTGTGAAATTGGTATCTATGGCCATCTAAGTTGTATGTGGTCACTGGAGTCACAATTGTGCTGAGTTTTTATGTGTAATTTGTTACTTTTATAGTATATATTAGATTGTTTGCAAACATCTATCTGTGAAAGAAAGCAGTGATTACAAATTTTATTTGATACATATGCTCTATATTTGCAGTGCATATGAGCACATTGTGCTGGTACAGTATAGAGAGGTGGCTGAGGTATGTAAGATTAATGTTGTCATGTTCTTAAAAAAGCATTCCCATGCTATACTTTTGTACAAATTTTCTGCTGGTGTTTGACATGATCATCTACTCTGCAAATAAATGCTCTTTGAACAGAAAAATGCCACTTACCAGAATTAATTCATGCCTTTCATTAGTTGTTATACTTTAGAAATTATTAGTTCATGCCTTTCATTAGTTGTTATACTTTAGAAATTACAGAAAAAAAGTTTCATGCTATTCCAAAAAAAAATTGTTAAAATTTAAGACTATGTTTCGTATGAATTAGATCTTCTCTCAAGCATTTGTATTACAAGAGATTCTTTGGTTTTATGGCTTTTCTATTGTTATGTTAATAGAGGAGCTCTTTCCATAATTAATGCTGTGTGTGAAAATTCGTGTTTCTCCCTCTCCCAGGGCAGATATTATTCATCACAGCTGTCGAATGGGCCACCAGAATCTCTTTCATCTTTGGGATATCCACATGCCATCTATGGAAACCAATATCTCAGCTCTACTTCTGGCACTAGTGAGGGCAGTGAATCCCATCAGAGCTATTCTAATTTGAGTTCTGTAACTGAAGTAAGTTCCTATTCTGGTAACAAAGAGTACAACAAAGGTGGTGGCAGTTTACTAAGCATACCAGAGCTTGGACAGACTTGTCGGGAACAAACTACAGAAGTTCATGGGGCTGATAATGGTAATTCAAAAAATAAGTCTGGGCTTAATGTGGCTTTGAAGAAGATAGCTGAGCAGTTAAGTTTGGGTGATGATGATGATGATGACTATATTTACACAAATCAAGTTCAACCTTTGGGATTGGCTACAAATATTGAGCCTACAGATAAGAAGGGTAATTACACAAGCAGCTAACTAGAAAAATAGTTTCATCATTCCTGCATTTCTTATTAGGTCCATAGGAAGAAAAAACCAAAAATGTTTTCCGCAATTGTACATACATAAGAAAATTATAAAAAGGATGAAAATGTTGACAGGCTTGTTATGTGTATAATTCAGGACATCTTTCTAATGCCTAAATTTGTTGGAAAAAGAATAGTGCTAACTATTTATACTAGAGTGAACTCTGTCAGAACTGGCTGGAGTCAACTTTTTTCATAGTTAAAGTTTCGTTCTTTTCCTTTTCTCTATGGGGCCTATTGCAACCTGTCCTGTGGTAATGTACTGCTACAAGATTGTATTTTTTTGGCAAACCAATGTGTGCCTGTTATGTTGAGCACATGTATCACTGGATTTAAAGTCTCTCAATACATTCCACTGTAATTAGGGAAAATGAACATTTCTGACATTTCAGTACATGCAAATTTCCTGTTGATGCCCAAGTTGTGTGCCAGCTTGTGGCCTTTTGGCACACTTTGATAGAAATCATCATATTGTTAGGGTATCTGAACTAACTGATAGTTTAATGTTAACAATTCTTTCGCTGCCTTATTTAGATGACAACCAAATAAAACAAATTCAACCAGAAGGAACGCAAAAAGGTTTAGGCAGGAATATAGCACCATCATGGGAAGATGTGTTGCACTCCAGTTCAGGTTTGCCAACTCCATCTATATACCAGGTGAGGAAATTGTAACTTTGGATTCTTCATCTTCTTGATAGGGCATTTTACCCTCATTCAATTCAATATTTGGGAACATTTGATGTTGACATTCATTCGATATTTATTTGTAATTTGGTGTTTGGGGATAATATTTATGCTATTACAAACATACTTAAATGTCTTGTTCCTCTCCGTATCAAAATTATACCTATGTTTTCAGAAATCTCTTTGTGCGTTAGTACCTAGTACCCACACCAAAGTGTATTAACAACTTGCATTTTTTGCGTAACAGTCGGATGTCCAGTATCAGCAAAATTCAGAATATCATCCACCTGGAAGCCTAGACAGCAGTGATTTGCGCATACAACTTTCTGCTGCTAAAAGATTTCTTTTAGGGCCGGAAGCCTCCATTGACTCGCCATCTTTGAACTTTATGCTGAGGAGCAAGGAGAACGGTAGAACTGATATTCTTTCAGCTCATGAGAGTAGGCTTCAAAGCTCCCTGAACACAGATTGGAAAACAAAAGCACCGTTAACATTTCAGAGCAATTCACAGGGCTCTGAAATAACAGAGTTGTTGTTTGACCGTGGTCAGCTTGAACCCTACTCCAGAGCAGATACAAGACTCACCTTGGGACAGATAAAGCAGTTTAACATTCGTGAGATATCTCCAGAATGGGCATTCTCCTATGAGATCACCAAGGTAAATCATGAAGTTTAGCATTTTCACACCATATAACACCAACTGTTTTCATTTGCATATGCTCGTCTCACAATCTCATATATTCAGGTCATCATTACGGGAGATTTTCTATGTGATCCTTCAAATTTGTGTTGGGCCGTCATGTTTGGTGACAGTGAGGTACCTGCTGAAATAGTTCAGCTGGGTGTCCTTCGCTGCCACACACCACTGCACAGCAGTGGAAAACTCAGAGTCTGCATTACTTCAGGGAACAGAGAAGTTTGCAGTGAATTCAAAGAATTTGAGTTTCACTCAAAACCAACCTCTTCTGGTTTCTCAGACCTTGCACCATCTTCTAGATCCTTGAAATCTAGTGAAGAATTATTATTTCTTGCCAAATTTGCTAGAATGCTTTTGTCAGAGAATGGAAGCTCTGAAGTTCCAGATAGTGATCCCCAATCTGGACAGTGTCCAAAACTTAGGATGAATGAAGAGCTATGGGATAGGTTGATTGATGAACTCAAACTAGGATGTGAAAATCCACTAAGTACAGTTGATCAGATTATGGAGGAACTTCTGAAAAGTAGATTACAACAGTGGTTATCAGTGAAGCTCAAAGGATTCAATGGAACAGCTTCTTCTTTGTCCAAGCATGACCAGGGTATTATACACTTAATTTCTGCACTAGGCTATGAGTGGGCACTGTCTTCAGTTCTTAGTGCTGGAGTTGGTCTAAACTTTCGTGATTCCAATGGATGGACTGCACTTCATTGGGCAGCTTACTTTGGAAGGTAATCAATATTTAGAGTTAAATACACCAGCGGCCCTCGAACTTGTCCCCAGGTGCCATTTAGGTCCACGAATTCGTAAAATCAAAATCTTACACCTTGAACTTGTTAAGTTGTGCCACTTAGGTCCATACCCCTTGATATGGCGCCATGTGGCATGAATATATGCAAAAAAAAACTCCTCCAAAGTTGCTATCTTCTACATTCACCCCCTCCCCCTCCCATTCTATCTCTTTCTCTCCCCCCCACGCCTCCCCTGCTTCCTCCGCCAGTGCGCCGCCGCCTTGGAGCTCGCGGCCGCCGCCGACGCCGCCCCCCTGGAGCTCGTGACTGCCGCCCCTGGATCTCGCGGACTCCGCGCTCGCCGCCGCCCTTGGAGCTCGCGGACTCGCTCGCCGCCACCCCTAGAGCCCGTGGACTCCGCGCTCGCCGCCCCTAGAGTTCGCGGCGTCCTCCGAGGAGTGCCGGAGGAGGAGGAGGAGGAGGAGGACAACGACGAGGAGCGCGGCGGCCGCCACCATCGCGGGCGGGGAATCAACTGGCGCAGGAGGAGCCAATTCTTGGCGCCGGTGGCCAGACAGCCAAGAAGTGCAGCTCTTGGCTCGCCCCCCGTTCCCGTCTCCTCCAAGAAGACGCCGACGGCGGGAAGGGCGCCGCCGAGGATGGTGAGCAGGAGGAGGGCGGGTTCTTGTGCCAAGAGGTGCTCCACTCTGGGGACGGCGACCGCGGCAAGGGTGAAGCCGGCATACGACGTGCCGCGCGCGCCGGTGTGGGTCTCGGACGAGCGGGACGACAGGGTCGTCACCCCACTGCAACGAGCCCGGCCAAGTACGGCGGGGCAGCGAGGCCTCCACGTCAAGGAAGCGAGGTCTCCTTCCCTGCCATCACTGGCTCCTGCATCCTCGAAGCCTCATGGCTCCGTCGCCACCGTCCTTGACATGGAAGACCCCTGTCGCTGCCTCATCCTGTCGCAACCACTCGCCGGTGAGCCTCACCGCTCCCTGGAACGTGTGGCGCGCACGCTCCCGCCTCCTTTCTGCCGCCTGGATCCACCCCGTCCTTGGCGCATCGCGGCATCGAGCGGAGGAGCAGTGAGAGGGAGGGGGCGGCAGAGGGAGCAGAGAGGGGTAGGGGCGGCGGAGGGAGCTAGGAGGGGGAGAGCGCGGCGGAGGGCGCATGGAAGGAGATGGTGCAGGGGAGGAAGCGGTGGAGGGCGCATGGAAGGGAAGATGATAAAACTTAAGGGCATTTTTGCATATATTCATGTCCCTTGAAGGGGTATGGACCTAAGTGGCACCACTTAACAAGTTCAGGATGCCAGATTTCGATTTTGCGAGTTCGTGGACCTAAGTGGCATCTGGAGACAAGTTCGAGGGCCGCTGGTGTATTTAACTCCAATATTTATATTGTAGAGCTGGTAACTTCATTTCCATTTTTTTCTTGCTGCATTCTCTCCATAAGGATTTTCATGGACACAAGTGTTGATTGAAGAAATAATTTTACTATTATGTGTTATTTGCGTATCATCGTGCTGTTAACTTGGTATAGTGGCATGTATCAACATAAACTGTTCCATTATCATTTTCTTTCTCATTTACTTCAAGTGTTCGTACATTTTGTTATTTATTGGCTTGGAATTAGCAAGCTATCTTGAAAAATAATGATTAGTATGCCCATTATATTGCAGGGAAAAGATGGTTGCTGCACTTCTTGCTGCTGGTGCATCAGCAACAGCAGTCACCGATCCTACTGCGCAAGACCCAGTTGGCAAAACAGCAGCTTTCTTGGCTTCTCAACGAGGGCATACAGGCCTTGCAGGTTATCTTTCAGAAGTGTCGCTGACTAGCTATCTTGCATCACTTACTATAGAAGAAAGTGATGTTTCAAAAGGATCAGCTGAAATTGAAGCAGAGAGGGCAGTGGAAAGCGTATCTCAGAGGAGTGCGCAGCTGCATGGTGGCACAGAAGATGAGCTCTCAATGAAGGACTCTTTGGCAGCAGTGAGAAACGCAGCTCAAGCAGCAGCTCGCATCCAGAATGCTTTCCGTGCCTTCTCTTTCAGGAAGAGACAGCAAAAGACTGCTCGACTTAGGGATGAATATGGAATGACTCAAGAAGATATAGACGAACTTGCAGCTGCATCAAGATTGTACCACCAAGCTCATGCTTCAAGTGGCCAGTTTTATGATAAAGCGGCTGTTTCAATTCAGAAGAAATACAAAGGTTGGAAAGGGCGCAAACATTTTCTAAACATGAGAAGAAATGCGGTTAAAATACAGGTAAGGGACTCGAGAAATGTTGTATTGGATAGTCTAAAAATCCTCCTTAATGTTAACTCATGGGCATGATATCCGGCAAGTTGATTGTTTTTTAGATTAATGGCAAGTTGATTGTACTGTGTTTAGTCTTAAGGTCTTCCTTTTGTACAGGCGCATGTAAGAGGCCATCAAGTGAGGAAGAAATACAGAACAATTGTAAGCACCGTCAGTGTGCTAGAGAAAGTAATACTTAGGTGGCGCCGGAAAGGACATGGCCTACGTGGCTTCCGAGCTGAGAAGCAACCAATGGTTGGAGCAGTAGAGGAGGACGATGAGGAAGATGATGACTTTGACGATGACGAAGCGGTCAAGGTTTTCCGTCGGCAGAAGGTTGACCAGGCTGTAAAGGAGGCTGTGTCAAGAGTGTTATCCATGGTAGACTCTACTGAAGCAAGGATGCAGTATCGTCGAATGCTTGAGGAGTTTCGCCGAGCATCAGTAAGAAGTTAAATGAACTTAGCAGTTTAAGTGAATTTCTAGTCATAATTCATGTTGCCCAAGGAAAGTATAGTTCAAGAAATAGAAATAAAAAGTAACTTAAGCGAGTAATAAATGTGAAATGACTGAGGTATTAATCTCTTCCAAAGGGTCAGATGTATGGTAAGTAGTGCAAATTTCAATGTAAATACGCTTCTAAAATGAAAAATCCCACCTGTGTAGGCTGAAAAGCATTTAAAGCAATGAAAAATAGCCAGTAGAGTGCATCTAAGTTTCCTATCCTTTTATCCAAGTAAAATTTCCAAATTGTAACTAATTAGATGTTTGTAAAATGTAAATGCAGGCTGAATTGGGTGGATCACATGAAGCAACATCAATATTTGACAGTGATTTGGAATTGTTAGGGATCAACAACTTCATGCTCTGAGAAGAGCGCAACATGCAAGGAGCATTTCAGTTTCAAGAGCTGGTGTATGAAGTATATAGAAATGTTCATCTTGCTACTAACTAGGACTTGTAGTCAGTCTTCCCTAAAAAAAAGGACTTGTAGTCAGTCTGTACAGTGATTGCCTGGCTGTTGTAGACTGCTGCTTCTATGCATTTTTAATCCCTAAATTATTTGGGAATGGCAGTTCTGTGAACACTGCATTGTATTTAGGTATTTGTAATTTTAGAGGATGTCCTTTTAGTCAGTTCGGAAATCTGTTTCGTGCATCCGTGGATTGCACTTCACATTGCTTGGTAACTATATGTTCGCATCTTCACATTGCTTGCCCATAGCATCCATAACCGCTAAGCATCAATGCTAGATTCTACTCTCTCCGTTCCAAATTATAAGACATCCCAAGAATCTTGAAGAGTCAAAGCAATCTCAAGTTTGACCAAGATTATAGAGAGAAATATAAAAATTTATGATATTAAATTGATGTACTATAAAAATATAAATAATAAAGAATCTAATGATACTTAGTTTATATAATAAATGTCATTATTTTATTATATAAATTTGGTCAAATATAAAAAACTTTAACTCTCCAAGATTGTTGGAATGCCTTATAATTTGGAACGGAGGGAGTATAAGTTATTATCATAATTCATATAGAGTTTGCCATATACCAATAAAACTCATCACAATTATCAATTTCAGTTAGCAGAAATAATTTGCATGCATATTTGCACAAGAGAAGCCAAATTTCACAGAAACCTAGCGTGGAAGATTCACAGAAGTTGCAAAGGATATGCACATATACTGTTATATAAAAACAGCATCCGCGTCCAACATACATGTTATCTGCATCTGCATCAATAACTTAAATCCATAATTTGTCCATGTTTCTACCCTTGCAAGAAAACGTCCTACTTCTCACGCAATCCAGTCACATACCATCTGTTTTCCCTTCCAAAAGGTTAGCGAATCAGCACGCACAATCAGTGTTTTAAAGGCGCTGCCTAGGCGTCCAGGCAGACCCAGCTCGCCTTGGGTTATACTGCCGCCTGGACGCCTAGGCGCCTAGGCGTCCAGGCGTACCCACCAGCTCGCCTCGCCTCGCCTTACTGCCTTTAAAACACTGCGCACAATCCTTAAACATGCATCCACCCTTGGTGGCCTCTTCTTTGACATTTCACACCGAGCAAGGGCTTTGCCACATCGATATGTCTGTTATTAGCTCCCGAAGCTGATCCATGAGGAGCTTTACATGTTTGTTTTTGCTTTCAATTTCCTGCATTAGATCCCATGTTAGAAAGATCAGTATTACATGCGAAAAGTATGTTTGATGCATAGATTAAAAAAGTACATATCATATGTTGCAATTGAATAGAATCGACAACTTCCTGATACAAAAGATGCTAATACCAATGAAATTGAAAGTAGGTGAATCACTGGGAATGAAATTATAGTATTCAGATCATAACAATGATAGAAAAGATGCTCGGAAATTTCTAGGAGCAAGGGACACAATACAAAATTTGAAGAAAGTCCTGTTGCATACAAACAAGAACCTCAGTAAAATCCCTAAAATAAACTATGTCGATGGTGCAAAATACACCATAAGCACTGACACATAACTTTTTTACACTTGCATACACTGAAAAGGAGGAATCAGTATTTTTACGCTTTATGATTACAAATTCAGCACAGATCACAACATGCTGGGTGAACATATCAGGAAAAGATGGCATGGATTTGAAAGCAATAGCAGAAAAAAATGGGAATCACTTCAATTTTGAAACTTGAAAGTTGTTACCCTAGGAAGGGCGGGCCTGGTGCAGCGGTAGAGCCTACCGTCTGTAACCGGAAGGTCCCGGGTTCGAGCCCCAGCCTCTGCACATTTGTGTGGATAAGGCTTGGGGCTTAAAGACAACCCTTCCCCAGACCCCGCACAGTGCGGGAAGCCTACGGCACTGGGTACGCCCTTTTTGAAAGTTGTTACCCTAGAAAAACCTAAAATAACAAACATGAACATTTGTCGGAATAAATCTGGACCCCCCATAAGAAAAAAGATTTTGATAAATCAAATAGGACCAATGCAGCAGTCCAACTTCAATAGGAATATAACAACATAGACTAAACTTACTAGATCATTTACAAGCTAGTACCTTTCTCAAAGCAGATGCACGCTCTTCCAATCTCTCAATCTCAGCATGGTCAGCTTCAGATTCTGTTGATCCTATGTCCTGAAAAAGTGAAAACGTGCAACATCATCAAAGAAATGTAACAAACGTGACAAATTTCTTTTCAATCAAAAGGAGCATGATTTTAGAGAAGCTATATGTCGAAGAATCAACAAGTCAAGATCAATTTCAGCTACCATTTTTCTTTACCCAAATCAGAACCACTGCAAACTAATTTCATCTGGAACAGTATGGAAATAACAGTCTTGACAAATGAGTGCTGGCTGCACAGCGAAGCAAGGATAATATTAAGTGTTTTCCCTTTAAGGTAGACTGCCCATATTAATACGAAGGACAAGTTCCAGCTAAACAAAAACAGTGTATTACCAGTCAGTTCATCGTAAATAAAAGCCCGTACAGTGATCATGTTAAATAAAATACATTGATAGTAGCACCCACATTACACCACTCATGGCATGGCAATAAACCCTAGCTCAGCAATAATGTTCTTTTCTAGTCGGACAAAGATTGTTTTCTGTCTTAGAGCATCTCCAGCAGATCCCCATTCCAACTACCATATTGGGGGAGTTCGTGCAAAAATAGTGCTCCAAGCCTCCAATAGATCCTCTTTATTTTTCGCCTTTTCCAACAATTATTGGGACAACCCAATAACACACCATTTTTCCCCAAAGAAGGGGGAGCTGCACTCTCCTGATACAGTAGTTGGATTACAATGAGACTACTAATGAGACTACTGGGAAACTGCAAAAGCAACTCCCCTAATAACCACGAAAGAAATGTTGGGACATAACCGCTGGTTATTGGGGAAAAAAATTTATTGGGAAACTGCTGGAGATGCTCTTACATAGCATGTACCTCGCAAGTTCACAAGAAATTTCATCTTTATAACTGTGTCACCAAGTAACCAGCCATTTACTGTCCACATGACAGCGCAATGGCTATATCTATGGATAGTTCCCTCGGTACTATTGACACCAGTACACTACAGGAGTCGTTCCTATTGCAAACATGTAAAATGGTTGTTGTAATAAAATTAACTTTTGGCCCCCTTGAAGCACAACACCCTGATTTCACACCAAAACGCACATCTTTCTTGGGACCATCACATCATAGTTCACCTCAAAGACTCGGAATTTTCTCCAATATAAGCGCCAGTACAATTATTTGGTCAATGAAGCTCTTACCTGAGCGCAGGATGACACAGCGGCGATGGACGCCCGGAGCGCCGCCACGGCGGACTTGTACCGGTGCCTCGCCTCGTCGAGCGACCCGCCGGGAGCGGGCGCGCCCCCGGCGTCGGCGGCGTCGGAGTCCGCGGAGTGCGGCGGCGGCGGCGGAGTAGCGGAGTGTGCTGGGGCCCGGCGGCGGCCGCGGCCGCGGCCGCGGCCGCGGCGGAGACTGAGGAGGAGGACCAGAGGCCCGCGTTGCAGAGCTCGTCGTTCATGGAGACGAGGATCTGGAACGCGGCGGCGATGGTCTCCTCCAGGTGCCGCTGCCCCTCCGCCGCCAGCTCCTGCCGCCGACGCGCCGCCTCGGAGGCCATCGGGTAGCCTCACCGGAACCCTACCTCGCCGCCGCCGGTGTACTGCGGCCGGATGGGAAAACTTCCTACTTGACCATGGGCCGAGTACTTTTTTTTTTTTGAAAGGAAACTGGGCCGAGTACTTTTTCAAAAAAATAAAACAATGGGCCGAGTCCGTCGATAACCGTCCGTTCTGGCTCCTCGCGCGAAGATCTGAGCTGGTGTCACGTTAACGTGACAACATATAGTTTTTTTAGATAAAGGTGACAACATACTTAACTTCCTTCATTTTAAATTATAAATCGTTTGATTTTTTGGACACCAAGCTCTCATCTTATTTAAAAATTTGTGCGAAATATCATTTCTTTTGTTGTGGCTTGCTTCATCGATACAAATTCTTCAGGAATGACTTAAATTTAACTATATTTATACAAATTTTTTGAATAAAACAAGCGGTCAAATTTCAAAATTAAAAAAGTCAAACAACCTATAATTTAAAATAGAGAGAGTATATACCAATAGCATATATTGCGATTAAACTGGAATGAAACAGGCCTCGCCGCTATCTTCTCCAATCATGCTCCATTCCCCACCTCTTTCAGAGCTCGAAATTGGCTGCATGGACACTTAGATGTATCAATGCCGTGACCGAGCAAGCCCACCTTCTGTCTGAATGGGCTTGAGGTGCTCGATATCAATGCTGGTTTCAAAATCTTGAGGTGTGCATGATATATTTCTGTTGATGAAGTGTCAAACCAAGAAATGTTTTTTTTGAAAAACAAAACCAAGAAATGTTCTAGTGAAGCAACACGAACCTATCAAAGTATGCAAAGTGCTAGACCCACACAAGAACTGTTACTTGTAGTGAAACTTGCCTACTTGAAATCGAGTTTCAAACTCATCATGGGCCATGAGGCACGAGGTGCTCATATCTTTTTTGCTGATTACTGTTTCAGTAGCACACGATTTAAGAGTGCAACTGAATTTATTCAATTCAAAATTGTTCATACGCAATCTCAATATTCCATACTTCCTTTATTTAGCCCACAAAATTACCCATACACCAAGAAAAAGACCACCGATGGACCGGCAGTGGCTGCACGTCCGTCCATCTGTTGGGTCAGGCTTGGTGGACTAATCTCATGGTTGGGCCCATGAGGACCGCATTGTAGGGTACCCGAGGTACTTAACCCCGTCACCTTCCTGTCAGCTGAAGCACAAGATATTTTTTTTGGCTTCTTCTGCAAAATAAGCTCACAACAAGCGGGGTTCTAAGAAGAAGAAATATGTTTCTAGATGACTATGGTGGTGCCATCTGTCAAACAGGAGTGGAAGAATCTGTTGAACATCTCTTTTTAATGTGCTCCTTTGCTGTCCAATATTGGAACAATCTTGGTTTGAACATAGGGCTAAACATTGAGTTGTATCGGCTGCTGGAAGTTTTCATGACAGTGCTACAAGTCCCTTTCTTCATAGAAATTATTGTTCTGATGAGCTGGAGTATTTGGGGGGTCTTGAAATCCATAAATTTTTGAGTCAGAAGACCAAACAGTTCATAATATTCTAGAAAGATTCAGATTCAATTTTTCTTATGTAATCCATAGAGCAAAGTCTAGACATGTTCAAGCCACGAAAGTTTGGCTAGAATCATTTGTAATCCAATATTTTTTATCTTATTAATACATAACCCCTTAATCCATGATCTTGGTTATTAAACTAGCCATCACATGTAGTTTAATTTAGTTTACTAACTGCATATTACATGCCAAAACTAGCTCGAACGCGGTTTAGTTTGTCAACTTTATCTTCCATATCAAAACCAGCTCGAAATATGTGGCATGGACACTTACGCCAAAACCAGCTCAATATGTATCAATGCCGTTACCGAGCAAGCCCAGTCTCTGTCTGAATGGCCATGGGCTTGAGGTGCTCGATATCAATGCTGGTTTCGATTCTTGAGGTGTGCATGCTATATTTCTGTTTTTTTAAGAAAACGAGGTGAACTTTTGACAACTGTTTATATGGTGTAAAACAAATTTTAAAGGACATGCTTGCCCTTGGTTTTTAACCATACCAAATCATCGAACTTGATGAAGTGTCAAAACAAGAAATATTTCTAGTCTTTTTTTCTGCGACTAGAAATGTGCAACACGAAGTCACGAACCCATCAAAATATTTGAACTCTCGAGTTTCAAACTCATCATGGGCCATGAGGTGCTCATATGTTTTTTTGCTGATTACTCTTTCAGTAGCACACGAGTTTAAGAGTGCAACTGAATTTAATTCTAAATTGTTCATGCACAACCTCAATATTCTTCCTAGCAAAAAAAAAATCTCAATATTCCATACTTCCTTTGTCTATCCCACAAAATTATCCATACACGAAGAAAAAGACCACCGACGCGGCAAAAAGGTAAAACATTCTAGTGAAAATACTTTCCTTCTTCCTTGAGGCAGAGGGAGGCGTGCACTCTCTGCTACATTTCAATAGTGATTTGAGAGGGGGATCTTGGGTGTGAGGGCGAATTGTTTTTGCCTCTCGTTTTCCTTCGACGATAGCTATGTAGCATATTCCAGCAGGGGCAAATTGGGAATTGTTCTACCTTGGTGCTGACTCACCAGCTGTGCCCGTGGCAGTCTTGTATAGGCAGGGGCAGTTTCGCCCAAGAAAGAAAGTTCGACGATGATGTGTCGGCTACTTGAAATCAAGTGCCATGGTGACGAGCCCAGCCTACCACGAGGGCTCAATGGTTGTTCTCCTCCCAAACCTTTCGAGTTCTCCACGCGTGGCGTTGTGGCGAGCTCCTGAACAGCGTAGCTCTCAAACTGGCGACTTTCTTGTTTTGTTCTCCTAATAAGAACAGAATTCGTATTGATTAGCCATTGTTTTCGTTGCCTTCATTTTCATGCCCCCGTGGAAAAAGACTAATCACCGCATGTTTGCATCGGACGGAGGGGCCGGGTTACCTGTGAACGCATCACATCCTCACAGGCCTTACCAATCCTGTTTCATCAACAGCAGCAGGAGTACGTGTTGTGCGCCTCGCCTTACGCGTGCACATCATCACCAGCTTGTGCATTGTTTTGTTTACACTTCAAGAATGATTTTAATTTAATTATGAAAAGTATCAAACGATGTATAATTTGGAACAGAGGGAGTAGTCGCAAGGTATAGTCGTCGGCTCGCCTAGTATAAGATCATTAGCATTTAGCTTCAAGCCATCAGCCAAGTGCACTACTGCTTTGTTGCTTCTCGGGTCGCCATTGAAAGTCTCGCCCCAGCTCCAGCATAAAAGGGGTAAAAACAACACCATCTTCTCGGAAGAATCAGAGGAAAGCTCATCTCGCCATGGGGAAGCTGCTGGCGGAGAGGCTGAGGGCCTTCTCCAGGAGCCGATGGCTGGTGCTCGTGGCGGCAGTGTGGGTGCAGTCCATGGCCGGCGTCGGGTACCTCTTCGGCGCCATCTCGCCGGCGCTCAAGGCCGCCCTCGGGTACAACCAGCGGCAGCTGGCCGCGCTGGCCGTCGCCAAGAACCTCGGGGGCTACGTCGGCGTCGTCGCCGGCACGCTCTCGGCCGCGCTGCCGGCGTGGGCGATGCTGCTCATGGGCGCCGCGCAGAACCTCCTCGGCTACGGCTGGCTCTGGCTCATCGTCGACGGCCGGGCGCCGGCGCTGCCCATCTCGATGGTAAGCGTGCGTCATTGAGATGCTAGCTACTTATATCTGACGAAATTGGAATAAAAAATGGTTTCCTTGGTTACGGTATTGAGAAAGATCCTTTAATTCTATCTAATAACGTTTAGAGGATTTATTCAAGATAGTAATTAACGCGACTCTGTTATTTGTCAAGAAGCTATTAGTCTGAATTTCTTTTCAAAAGTGAATGCTCCGGCTTGAGAAATGGGTTTTTCATTCGCATGCTTGCTTCTCGAACTGACCAAACACAAAGGTTGACTTAAAGTTTAGCACTAGTCCATTCAAACGGGCAGTGCTAATAAGGTGAGTTAAACTCTAGTCAAGACTCGAAAACTTTAGCAATGATATGAATGATAATAGATGTTAAAATTTAGCACTCAACTTTACCTCACGCAGATAGGCCCTAAACATCCTGCTTTTACAGTTGTGTCACCAAATAATTCTGCCCACCTAGCCGGACAGCTACAGATTGCTACTCTGTCAATATTCAAGTTGCTGATAACTTGATATGCGTCATGGAATTACGCATTGCAAATTTTAATAGTTCAGTTCGTATGTTGTAGCAGTTTTTTTTTCTCTCCTGCATGTGGTTGCCAAAGTGTTGAAGACTTGAAGTTTGACTTTTCTGAACTTGAATTGGATGTGGTGATCTGACTTAGTATGTATAAAAGCAGGTAGTAACTGTGACAACAGAGTGACTGAATTCAATTTATTTCCGTGAAAACTGTAGTCTAAACTCTAAACCAGCAACAAAACTGTACTGTATGCCAAATCATAAAAACTGACACCTAAAAATTATTGTTTTTTTTTGCGGAGGTTGAATGGTAGAGATACATATAGTCAAACAATTATTTTACTCAAATGATTTGCCTAATCTACAAAGCATGAAGCATGAAGGAGTATAAATTAATCTAGAGAATCTCAGTTCCTTGGTCAAGGAATCTAATCAAGGATGATAATCCATTCATATTTGCATGTTGTTTTGCATAGTCATTTTTCTCTGTAAAATATACTCACTGGTAAAAAAAAATTGACGGCTTAGACTGGCACGGTCTCCAATAAGATTTTTACCATAATTTTCCTTAAAATATGTTGATGTTTATTGTTTTTTTAATGTTTTTGAACTAAAATTTTCAACTTTGACATCATGCTATCCAAAACATGAAGTATATGTGCCCGGAGAAAGTAAACACAGAGGCTTACCGCTCGATCACAATTCACAAATGTATGACATTTTCAAAGTTAGGCACGTGAACTAAAGAGATAGGTGAGAAGACCATCTTTAGATGCCAGATGGTAGATTAGCCTTCTGCCACCCCGAGGAACGTGCCATGGGAACTGAAATTTAAATCCCGGCCGGCTCGTCCCGCACTCTACCATCTTGTCCTCAGCTAATCCTAACACAGTTGGAAAAAGTAGACATGGGCAAAGTATTAGCTATTGATAGATTTAGCACATATATAGACTAAAACAAATGAGACGAATTTGTCTAGAAAGTCTCAAACAACTTACCTTTTTTTCTGTTTCTCTCAAACAACTTATATTTAGCAAATAGTTAAAGAGAATAAGACTGCATACATTTGTGATCAAGGTGGGTAAGATGATAAATGTGCATGATTGTCACTGGTGAGAATTGACAATTCTCTCTTTTTTTTGTAAGATTCTTTGTCACACTAATAGATGTTTTGGACACATCAGCACGACTCCATCTTTTGATTGGCTTTGGTATCCACATTTAGAGTTAGAAAAAGTGCAGTAATCATTCGCTAATTGTGCATTGATTACACTTGATAGATTCATCTAGAGTCCTAACTGCAACTTATGTAATTAATTTTATATTAAATTTGCATTGACATCCAAATATTCGATGTGACAGCTATTTAAAAACCAAACAAAACTTAAAAGCCCCGTAACATCATACCCTGTTGGCATCTGTGTGCGGCTGCCAGCCGGGACCAGCGGCTGTGGCCCGTCAGTTTGGAATTGATGATGGTGGGCTCTAGTTCTCACCACTTAATTTTCAGTTCATATTCTCCATATATATTTGCTCCGACCTAGGAGATCTCTAACCTCTTTGATTATGCTTTTAACAAAATTTACCTCTCCAAACTGGGATTTGCGGAATTTGATCGTGATCCAATTCATCCTTTTCTTTCTTTCCTTGCGTGTTACTGTATAAATGCATCCACTTTTGCAGTCCACTTTTACATTACTGTTAGAAGCGACGGCGAACAAAACGATGAAAAATAGAAAGATCAAACCGTAGAAAGACACGAGGATTTAACGTGAAAAACCTCTCCAATGCGAAGGGTAAAAACCACGGGCGCCAGCCAGCAAGAACTTCACTATATCGGGTGTTTGTGTACAACGCCTAGCGGCGGCTTACAAGAGGAATAATAGAATTGATATTCTCCGGTGAAGTCTATGGGTTAGATATATATAGGAGAGTCACGTGGTCTCCTCAACTTCTATTAGCAATGTGGGATTAAAAGTTTGCACCACATGGGCCTTAATGGGCCAAGCCCAAATTCTAACAATCTCCCATCAGAATTTGGATCACACTATAACATACTCCACCTTGAGACAAATTCCTTCTTGTAGCATATCAAAATTATCACCTGAACACAACAACGAACAGAACTTCTGGCGCCAAATAGCCTCTTGGGCTAAACTGTCAAACCAACTAAGCTTGAGCAAAGCTCAAACTTAGCTACAGGAACTGGTTTAGTCATCATATCAGCTGGATTATCATGAGTACTGATCTTGCATACCTTCAATTTACCTTGTGAAATAACATCACGAACATAATGGTACTTGACATCAATATGATTTGTCCTTTCATGAAACATCTGATCTTTAGTGAGGCAAATAGCACTTTGACTGTCACAGAATAAATCAATGCAAGAATCAACTCCACACAGCTCAGCAAACAAACTTTTCAGCCAAACTGTCTCCTTGCACGCTTCAGCAATAGCCATATATTCTGCTTCTGTGGTAGACATAGCAACAACAGACTGCAAAGTAGCCTTCCAACTCACAGCACAACTGCTAACAGTGAACACATAACCTGTGAGTGACCTGCGCCTATCCAAATCAGCAGCATAATCTGAATCCACATAACCAATGAGTCCCTGATCAGTTCTCCCAAACTTCAAACAAGAATCTGCTGTTCCTTTGAGGTACATGAAAATCCACTGAACTGCCTTCCAGTGTTCTTTACCAGGATTAGATATGTATCTGCTAACCAAACTCATAGCATATGATAAATCTGGGCGAGAGCAAACCATGGCATACATCAAAGAACCAACAGCACTAGAATATGGGACTTTTGACATGTATTCAACATCCTCCTCAGAACTAGGGCACTGAGCAGCTGACAATTTAAAGTGAGGTGCAATAGGAGTACTAACTGGCTTTGCATCATGCATATTGAAACGCTGAAGAACCTTGTTAATGTAATTATGCTGACTAAGAAATAATAAACTAGATTTTCTGTCTCTAGTAATCTCCATACCTATAATTTTCTTAGCAACACCAAGATCCTTCATATCAAATTCACTACTCAACAATTTCTTTACTGTAGTGATTTCTTTTCTGCTCTTGGTAGCAATAAGCATGTCATCAACATATAACAGCAAGTATATAGGTGATTCCTCAACAATCTTAATGTAAACATAGCTATCATATTCAGATCTTTTAAAACCATGTAACAACATAAATGAATCAAACCTCTTATACCACTGACGAGGAGACTGTTTCAAACCATACAAGGACTTCTTTAATTTACAAACATAATTCTCTTTGCTTGGCACTATGAATCCTTCTGGCTGATCCATGTAAATTTCCTCCTCAAGCTCTCCATGCAAAAATACAGTCTTCACATCTAACTGCTCAAGCTCAAGATCATGCATAGCAACAATACTAAATAAAGTCCGAATTGAGCTATGCTTAACAACTGGAGAGAACACATCATTATAGTCAACACCAGAAATCTGACTGAAACCCTTTGCAACTAACCTTGCCTTAAATCTTGGAGGCTCACTAGAAGACAAACCCTTCTTTCTCTTGAAGACCCATTTGCAGCGAAGTCTTCTTTTTCTCAGGCAAGCTTACAATCTCCCATGTGCCATTCTTCTCAAGAGACTGCATCTCCTCCTGCATAGCTGAGATCCACTTCTCCTTATCAACAGAATCAATGGCTTCAGAATATGTTGCTGGCTCACTAGCATCCTCCACCTGTTCAGCACAACTCAAAGCATAATAAGTCAGATTACACTCCTCAATTAAACGGTTTGGAGGTCCACAACTCCTCTTTGATCTACGAAGAGCAATAGGTAAATCTACATCCTCCTCATGCTGCAAATCAGACTGTGAAACTGGAGGTGAGTGCTGAACAGTATCAGGAACACTATCTGAAACATCATTACCAACAACTTCATTTTTCTGGTCATCCATAAGCTCCACTTGCACACTAACTTGTGACTGCAATTTCTCAACTAAAGCATCATCTGTGGACAAACTGTCAGTAAACATCACAGATTCATTGAAAACAACACTTCTGCTCATGAAAGTCTTTCTAGTTTCAGGATTCCACAATTTATATCCTTTGACTCCCGAACCATAACCAAGAAACAGACATTTAATAGCTCTAGGCTCTAATTTTTCATTATTAACATGAGCATAAGCAGTGCAGCCAAAAACTCTCAAGTGTGAATAATCTGCAGGTGTACTACACCATACCTCAATAGGAGTCTTCTTGTTGAGTGGAATAGAAGGCGATCTGTTGATCAAATAACATGCTGTATTAGCAGCCTTAGCCCAAAAACGCTTGTTCATATGGGCATTGGACAGCATGCAACGAGCCTTCGAGATGATAGTCCTGTTCATACGCTCGGCCACACCATTCTGCTGAGGAGTGTATGGTATGGTGTGATGACTAACAATGTCTTCTTTTCTACAATAATCATCAAAAGCATCCGAACAGAACTCTCCACCATTATCAGTTCGAAGCACCTTGACCTTCTTCTCAGTTTGTCTTTCTATCATAACTTTCCATTCTATAAAAACAGCAAAAGTATCATCTTTGCTTTTCAGAAAATAAGGCCAGACTCTTCTAGAGTAATCATCAATAATGGTAAGCATATAACGAGCACCACCATATGAAGGCTTACTTGAAGGACCCCACAAATCAGCATGAACATAATCAAGTGTACCTTTTGTGGTATGAACAGAGGTATTGAATTTGACCCTCTTATGCTTACCAAATACACAATGCTCACAGAACTTCTTGCCACTCAGAATGCAGCCATCCAGCAGGTTTCTCTTCATCAATTCTGCCATACCGAGTTCACTCATGTGTCCAAGACGCATACGCCAAAGGTCAGTCTTACTAGGTTCAGCATTAGCAATATTAGCAGCAGAAACAGAACCATGCAAAGTACAACCTCTGAGAACATATAAATTTGAAGGATTGAGATCACCCAGCAAACATACAAGAGAACCTTTAGATACCTTCACAACTCCACCTGAACCGGTGTATTTGAGTCCTTCTTTATCAAGTGTGCTCAACGAGATCAGATTTCTTTTTATCCCTGGTATGTGCCTTACATTCTTCAGTATGCGAATCATGCCATCATGGGTCTTGATCTGAACAGAGCCAATGCCAATAATCTCACACGGGTTATCATCTCCCATGCGCACAAAATCACCGTTCTGCAAAGACTCATAGGAACTGAACCAATCTCTATTAGTGCAGATATGAAAAGAACATGCAGAATCAAGAATCCACTCATCATGACCAGCAACACAACCAGCAAAGACAATCAAACAATCTGACTCAGAGTTTTCACCAGCAGAAGCAACACTAGCCTTACCATCAGATTTATTTTTTTTCTTCTCCTTATTCTGCAATTTCCAGGAATCCTCAATCATAAGAGATTTCTTCTTGCAATACTTACAGAATTTCTTCTTGGGACCTTTGGATTGGGAGCGGCCTCTACCGTCATTGCTCTTGCCACGATCGTTGTTATCACTTGAGGATCTTTGCTCTGATCTGCCTCTGACATGCAAAGCGTCGCCCCTAGAGGACGAGCCATCTGTCTGCACCATGCCTTTCATCTTCTCCTTAGACTGGAGTGCCTCACAAACTTCCGCAAGGGTTAGTTCATCACGACTTAATAGTATGGTGTCACGGAAACTTGCATAAGAACTTGGCAAAGAGCATAATAAAAGAAGACCTAAGTCCTCATCTTCATACTTAACCTCCATCGACCCTAGGTCAGCAACGATCTCCTTGAAGACAGATAGGTGACCCATCACCGAATCACCCTCCTGCATCTTAAGCGTGTACAGCTTCAACTTCATATGCAATTTACTGGTAAGATCCTTCGACATGCAGATCGATTTCAGTTTTAGCCACAATTCTGCAGCAGTCTTTTCCTGCAGCACTTCTTGTAGAATATCATTAGATAGATGAAGCTGAATAAGAGAAAGAGTCTTACGGTCCTTGCGCTTCTCCTCATCGGTCCACTCATCCTTCTTTTTCTTCCCGAATTTTTCCAGCGCCTCATCAAGATCATTGGTTTGCGCCAGAATAGCTCTCATCTTGACTTGCCACAGCGAGAACCTTGTCTTGTAGTCCAACATCGGTAGATCATACTTCATCGACGCCATCACGAAACCCTAACTTGAAACCACGGCTCTGGTACCACTTGTTAGAAGCGACGGCGAACAAAACGATGAAAAATAGAAAGATCAAACCGTAGAAAGACACAAGGATTTAACGTGGAAAACCCCTCCAATGCGAAGGGTAAAAACCACGGGCGCCAGCCAGCAAGAACTTCACTATATCGGGTGTTTGTGTACAACGCCTAGCGGCGGCTTACAAGAGGAATAATAGGATTGATATTCTCCGGTGAAGCCTATGAGTTAGATATATAGGAGAGTCACGTGGTCTCCTCAACTTCTACTAGCAATGTGGGATTAAAAGTTTGCACCACATGTGCCTTAATGGGCCAAGCCCAAATTCCAATAATCTCCCATCAGAATTTGGATCACAATATAACAATTACATGTTTTCATTTTTGCACTAGAAATCAAGAGAAAACGAATAGAACAGAATGGCATGGACTTCTCAAATTAAAATTTATCAATGCATTCCACAGCGCCATTTTTTTTTAAAAAAATAGTCCACTGCTATCCAGAATGCCAATTATATCATGAAAATCAGGAACCTTTTAAAATTCCGCTAGTATTCTTCCAGGAGCTAATCTACAACGCTACATTATTTTGTTTCAGATGTGTGTTCTCATATTTGTTGGAACCAACAGCGCGACGTACTTCAACACAGCTTCGCTCGTCACATGCATCCAGAACTTCCCAACGAGCAGGGGCCCAATGGTGGGAATCCTGAAAGGATTCCTGGGCCTAACCAGCGCCATTTTGACACAAATTTATGCAGTAATGCACACAACAGACGAGGCCAAACTTGTCCTGATGGTTGCGGTCGGGCCAGCATTGGTCGCCATTGCCATGATGTTTGTTGTCAGGCCTGTCGGAGGCCACAACCAGGCACGGCCATCAGACAAGAAGAGCTTCGTGTTCGTCTACACCATCTGCTTGCTCCTCGCCTCGTACCTCGCCGTCGTCAAGCTAGCCCAAGATTTCCTGCGACCGAGCGACAGCGTGGTTATACTTCTGACGGTGATTCTGTTCGTCCTCCTTATTTCACCGATCGCAATCCCTGTGGCCTTGACGATGACGTCGAAATCAGAACTTTCGATGGAAGATGCCCTCCTGTCTGAACCATTGACAGCAGAGTCAAGCATTTCACAAGAGGAGGGAGGCCATCCACAGTCCACTTTCACCGAGGTAGAAGAGAAGTCTAAGGGCATCGATTCATTGCCTCAATCTGAAAGGGGGAACAGGAGACTGCACCTTGGGGAGAACTTCACCATGATGCAGGCCCTGGTGAAGGCTGATTTCTGGCTGATCTGGACATCGTTCTTGCTTGGGTCAGGATCCGGGCTGACAGTGATGGACAATCTTGGGCAGATGAGCCAGGCTGTTGGATTCAGAGATGTGCACATCTTCGTGTCGCTGGCGAGCATATGGAACTTCCTCGGTCGTGTTGGAGGTGGCTACTTCTCTGAGATCATTGTCAGGTATCAACGCTAAAGTTTCAGAACTTGTCAATTGCTTTATCTTCGTTCTCATCATGCCTGGCCATTCATTCTCTCTTTTTAAACAGGGAGTATGGGTACCCGAGGCACATAGCACTGGCAATCGCTCAGATCCTGATTGCTGCCGCGCATTTCCTCTTCGCCATGGCTTGGCCTGGAACGATGCACATCGGGACCTTCCTGGTCGGACTCGGATACGGAGCTCATTGGGCGATCGTGCCGGCTGCTGTCTCTGAACTCTTCGGCGCAAAACACTTCGGCGCCATGTACAATTTTCTCGCACTGGCGAACCCCACGGGATCGCTCATCTTCTCAGGTCTCATTACCAGCACCCTGTATGACTACGAAGCCGAGAAACAAGCTCGCCAGCATCAGGTCACGGCGTTGCTGTCTCCAAGATTGTTTCAGAGTACGGGATTTCTTACAGGTGGATCACTGAAGTGTGAAGGGGCCGTTTGCTTCTTTGTCAGCTCGTTGATAATGTCAGGGCTCTGCATTGTTGGAGCCGGGTTGAGCCTCATCGTTGTCCACAGAACCAGACGGGTTTATGCTGACCTCTATCGGCCTGTCCGAACATGAAATTTTCATGGATAGAAGATACTGCCAAACCCTCGTGCTGCTGTTCTATGTACAATATAATATCCTTCGTAGAGAAAAACCTGCATATAATGGCATGTACACAGATTTATGATTATTTGCAAATAGATTATTGGCCCCTATTTTTGCTTTTATATGGTGTATTAGGATTTGGAATAGTTTTCTAAAGTATACTTGAACTATCGGTTACTCTTATAAATATCATTGGTTGTTATAAAATGTGGATCTGTAAAAGGTTGAAACAATTAAATTTTTTTCTCACTAAGATTAGGCTCACATTACCCTTCACGGAGGTCCCACTTGTCAGGCCAAAAGGTTTGATGAAAGAGGGTAGTGACCCATTTTTTGATAGAAGGAAAATGATTCCACTAAAAAGCTAATATTTTTTACACCAACAATTTCATATACCCACTTCTTGTACCCACATATTACTTTATTTTAACACACACTTTACTTTCCTTTGCACATATATTTACCCACCCTCACAGAGGCTCCACCTATTAGGTCAAAAGTATCGGTGTTCCGACCCGGGGGGCCTGAATCCCAACTAGTAAATGCTGCGTGTTTCCTCGTCCCAGATGATGATGCAAGAGGCAACACAGTAACGCACGGTTTTATCCTGGTTCCGGCCGCGGGGCCGTACGTCCAGCAAAGGGGGTGTGCGAGGGCACTGTATTATCTTGCACCCGGAGTGCTTGTAGTAGGGGATACAAGCAAAGCGAGAGAGGGAGGGAAGCACCCAAATCTCTGCTAGGAGTGGAGTCGGTTGAGGTGAGTGCTCAGTAGTGCTGAGGCCTTTCTGAGGGAGAAAAACCGGAGAACCTGCTGCCAACCCCGCCTAAGGAAGCCCACTTCCTCCTTTTATAGTCACAAGGAAGGGCGGTGCACATGAGTGGGGATATGAAAGTCATCGTTTCCCCTTAAATCGCGGGGGTACTGCGGTCGAACACTGTAGAAAGTGTACTGTGGGAAGGCGGCGCGCGTCGTTGTCGTCCTGGGTTCCGTCCTTGGTCCCGCGAAGATTGCGCCGGTCGTACTGCAGTGTCCCGGCAGTAGTAATGGCGTGGGACGGTCCCGGACCCCCTGGTCGGAGTGCGAGCGTGCACACTAGAAGGTCCAGGAGCGCGTGGAAGTCCCGGACCCCATAAGGGGGAGGTCCGGGGTCCCTGCCCGTGCGTGCAGAGCGCCCCTCTCGGAAGGACACGTGACATCGCCGGACCCCTTCCCCAGCGGGAGGTGAGTCCGGATGGTTGATGTCGGCAGAACAGTAACGGGGGCGGCGCCAACTTGTCTTGCCCCGTATTGAATGTCCACAGTGTTGCTACAGCGACCGGGGTGGCGGAGCGGTGACCGGGGTCAGTGGATGGGACGTCGGTCACATCCACCGCGGGAGCGGCGGTCTGGCGCCGCCCGTCATTTGAGCCGTGGCGGAGTGGCTGGCCTTTAATGCCTTCGTACGGCGGTCGGTTGGGCGGCGGGGCCGTTTGTCCCTTGTGCTGTGAGACGGCCTCGAGCGAGGCGGAGATGAGTCACCTGCTCGAGGGCAGATCCGCTACCCTCGAGCGAGGCGGAGATGAGTCACCTGCTCGAGGGCAGACCCGCTACCCTCGAGCGAGGCGGAGATGAGTCACCTGCTCGAGGGCAGACCCGCTACTCTCGAGCGAGGCGGAGATTAGTCACCTGCTCGAGGGCAGATCCGCTACCCTCGAGCGAGGCGGAGATTGCCCAGCGGGCCCGAGAGGGACCCTCGAGCGAAGCGGAGATCGTTCTTCTGGTTCGAGGGGGGTGGGAATGGGCCGCATGCTGGGCTTCTTTGAGTCCTTTCCTTTCTTCCGAATAGGAAGCAGGTCGTGGGCTTTCGTGGGCCCAGTTGTCTTAACAGGTATTCGTGTTTTAAAAGCGATCTTAGTACCCCAATTAGGGTGTCCCTAATTGTGGCACCCGACAGTAGCCCTCGAGGCTTTGGTCGAGTTGATGGATTCGGCCAAAGGGTGTTTCCGCGATTTCCCCCTTGACGTGTTTAGTCAAAGTCGTGCACCTGCTGGGCGCGCCTGAGCGCGGGCCCGGCGGATGTGACAACACGCTGGTCGGGATAGTACGCCCGTGGGGGGAGTACTTCGAGGCGCGCGCCTCTTCGTTTGTTTGTGTAAAGGACAAGACGTGTCCGCGCACTGAGGGGGGCCAGGGCGACGGTGGCACCCGCTGCTTGGCAGCTGGTGCTTTCATCGAGCTGTCCCGTGCGCAGGGCCTTGGCCCCGGCATTCCTGATTGCTTTGCGGCGCGCCGTTCGAGGGCAGCCGGCCAGAGCCGATGCTGCACCGCTTAGCGTCCAGGGGCTCAGCTCCGCTTTATTTCGTTCGGTCGTGTCTCGGCGCGGTGACCGAGGACATCCTTTGCTCGTGGAGCGCCGCTTCGTCACGGGCGATACAAGCCTCCGCTCTACGAAAAGCTTGAAGCTTTATGCCCGGCGCTGTAGCGAAAATGGCCTCTCATGCCATATTTCAATATAATGTTTTGGCGATTGATGACACACGCAACACTTGAACTAATGTGTTTGCTTAGATGATATACTCAGGCTTTTTGGTTCAAGTGATGACAAAGAGAAGAGAGGCGAAGCTAGGCCCGAAGGGCCGCCCCTACGAAGGCACGAACCTAAAAGAAATCAAGTCACCGGTTGAACCGACGCCAAGCAAATTACACACGTCGGTGCATTGACTTGAGCACGTCTGGGAGTTTTAGTATCACCGGATGAACCGACGTAAGGCAAAATGTACTCATCGGTGCAATGACAGAGATGGCCTGCGGGCTAGGGTTTGGCACCGGATGAACCGACGATAGGAAGTTTGAATACGTCGGTGCAATGGCAGAAGCAGACCAAGGAAAATGCATACATCGGATGAACCGATGATGCACCGGTTAATGGCGTCGGTGCAGTTGTCCAGAGAGTTTGTTTTTCAAGGATCAGAGGACAGTTGCACTCACCGGTTAAACCGACGCTAACATTACATACACCGGTCGATTGCGTCGGTTGATTGCCCGTACACGTAACGGCTAGTTTTCAGTGGGCAGTTTAGTATCACCGGTTAAACCGACGATGGCGATTTGGGGAGCATCGGATTAACCGGTGTTAAGCACATTTCTGGCAGCTCTTCTCCAACGGCTATATTTGCTTGTGCTGCCTATATATACCCCCAAGGCCGCACCATTTGAGTGTGCTGGAGTTCAAAGAAGTATACTAGAGCTAAAGATCATCTCCAACCATCATAGAGCTTCATTGTACATCATATAGGCTTAAGCACACTTGTTAGAGTGCTTAGTGCTTAATTAGGGATTAGTTCTTGCGAGAGCTCCCTTGAGAGAAGTCTTGCTGCGGCAAGCAAACACTTGTACTCGTCGTGTGACCCTCCGACTTGGTGTGGAGTGGCAACGACACTTTGTGCGGGGAAGGAGGCCCCTACTTGGTGTTAAAGCTCCAAGATAGTGAAGACAGTGCCGTGGTGACGCTTCGAGATAGACGGTGGCGGTGACCTCGTCTTTGTGACTTGGTGTCACTTAGCCTTTGCTTGTCGGGAGCCTTGGAGGCGTGGCAAGACGGTGATCAAGCGAAGAGACTCGGTATCACACTTGTTCTTTGTGAGCAAGTGGCCGTGGACGTAGGGAGGGACTTTGGTGTCCTAACCGAACCACGTTAAATCGTGTGTCTTGGTGTCTTCACGGGAGTTTGCATATCCTCTCCCTTACCGCTTTACTTACCGCATTACGTTTCCGCATTTACTCTTTCTTGCTTACCTTTACTTTCCTAGTTAGTTTGATTAGGATTGACTATAGGTTGCAAGTCTTTTGGGGTAAGTAGAGGGTAGCATAGATAAATCTTAGTCATAACTAGTATGTGTAGGACGTGTTAGGTTTATCTTATGCAATTAGATTGAGCCCTAGGATAGAAAAGCGATTAGCGACCCTATTCACCCCCTCCCCCTCTAGGGTCGGACACCCCGGTGATCCTTACAATTGGTATCAGAGCTTGGTCTCACACCTCTTACGAGGATTAGCCAATTCTATTGGTAAATTTGTGAGAAAGCTCGTAGGAGACCCGTCGACTTAACCGTCGAGTGAGTATATGTCCGGGGAAGGGATGAGTACCAATAGGGCTCCATTTTTCGATGGCACGGGTTTTCCACGTTGGAAAGTGCTTATGCAAGCACATCTTCAAGCCCGGGGGCTTGATGTTTGGCGTGTCACCGAAGAGGGCAAGAAAAATGAGAATAAGGCCGAGAGACAATATGATGCCATTGCAAAATCAATTCTATTGTCATCTCTATGTGATAGTGTGTTTAATCGTGTATTTGCTAATGAAAATGCTCATAAGCTATGGAAGCAAATTGTCGAGAATCATGAGGGCACAAAGGATGTTGCCAATCAAAAATACCATATTCTCGGCGAGGAGCTAAGTAGCTTTAAGCAACTTCCAAATGAAAATGCTCATGACATGTACTCACGATTAAATACTCTTGTCAATGAAATTAATGCCTTAGGTCTCAATCAAGTTGATGATGGGGAAATTAACCGCAAGATTCTCCGAAGCCTTCGCAAACCCGACTACAACATCATCAACACGATCTTGCAAAAGTAAGACTTGGTCAAGCTTACACCAAACCAAGTCATCAATCAAATCATCGCCCATGAGTATAGTATGGGGATGACAAAGAAGAAAGAGCAAGATTCCACCTCTCCTTCAAGCAAAAAGAGTCTCGCCGCCAAACACTCATGCAAGCATCAACCAAGGCGACAAGACTCATCAAGCTCAAGTGAAAGTGAACAAGAAGAAGAGGATGACGAAGATAGTGATGAAGAATACCCAAGGGCCGTGCTATACCACAACCGCAAGATTGCCAAGCATGTACATGAGCTCTATGAGCTTGGGTACAAAACACTTATTAAAGGGAGTGCGGTTGGGATAGAGAAGATGGCAAAGAAAAAGAACAAGTCAAGAGCCCAAGCTCTCTCCGCCATCCACAAGCCCAAGAAAAGTGGTGAAAGCTCAAGTCACAAGAAAAATTCCAAGAGCTCAACCACCCATCGTCCTCGGAGATTATCACCACCTCCCATGTGTCTCATGGCACTAGGTAATAACGATGTAAGTGATGACTCCTCCTCAAATGATGAATCCGATGTTGAAACCAATGAAATGTGTGAGATGATGACTCTTCTCCATAATCAACAAGAATATCTCATTAAACAAAATAAAGAAATCAAAGCTCTCAAGGCTAACGAAAAACTTCATGCTTCATTTGTCTCAAGATATGAGAACTTGCTAAACAAATTCAATTTGTTAGACAATGAGCATAAAGAACTTAAAATGAAATATGAGAGTCTTGAGTCTAAAAGTGAATCATCATCGGATAAATCATTTCCTTGCAATATTCCTTGTGCTATCTCTTTTGACAAGGTAGATGCATCTACCTCTTGTGATCTAACCCCTTGCAATGAGAATGTGATTGTAGAAACTTGTGATGATCTCATTGCTAAGGAAAATGATGAGCTTAAACAAGAGATAGAAAGGTTAATGATGGACTTGAGGCGGCTCAAAGGAAAGAACACTCAAGAGCAAGTCCAACCTTCTCAAAATAACACCTCCGCGGGCGTGAAGAAGCTTGAGAAGGGAGAAACCGTGACTTGTTTCAAGTGTCACAAAGAAGGCCACAAGTCCTACCAATGCAAGGAGAAAGAGGGCAATGCAAAGAGCAAAGAAAGTAGCAAGCCCAAGAACTTGAACAAGAACAAGAAGGCTAAGGAGATCAAGAAAAACACATCTCCATACTTGAAGGCGTCCTACATGTACACCAAGCCTACCCACAAGAACAAGCACAAGAGCAACCACTACATAATTGAAAAGAAGAAGAATGGCAAGGTGGTGGCTCATGTCATGGGGTGGAGAACATATGGATGGAACCAACCTATTTGGGTGCCCAAGGATATTATTCATACCATGGATGGCTCCCAAAAGGTTTGGGTCCCTAAGACTTAGGCACCAAACAAGTGCATCGGGGGATTTGGATGCTTAGCTTACAAGTTAAAAGTGAAGGTCCAAGCCAAAACAAGCTAAGCTCACAACTTGGACATTTGTTGCCCAAGTCCCCCATAAGGTAATGGTAGCTAGATTTCAATTCAAGCATCATGTAGCTCCATTGCTTTTGCTAGGATGTTTGCTTGTTTTGCATCTCCTAGTGTTATATATGGTGGGTTGCTTGTGCCATGACTCTAACCCATGAGCAACCTACATGGTTTGATAAGTGTGTAGAAAGCTACACAAGGTTACCTTTCATGGTACACGGACTTCATGAGGTGTGTATTTCTTATGTGTACTATGAACACAAGCTATAGGGTAAACTTCCCAATTGTGTAAAAATCAAATGTGCATACATTTGCTTGGTGATTCAAACACTAAATGCACACATTTAGGGGGAGTTCACTTTATAGCTTGTGATTTTTGAGACTAACATGTTTGCTAGCTTATTTTTTGTAGTCTCACGTGGAGTTAACACTCTAAGAGAATGTTTCTCACAATCAATGTGAACAAACAACTCTATAAGAGTGGTTAGATAATTTGTGCTCTCATGCATATTGAGCCATGCTTTATTGAACTTAAATGCTCATATCTAAGTTCATAGGCTATGTGCTCATACACTTGCTCAACCTTGGTGTACCAAGTACTCTTCCTTCAAAGACTTTCAATTGGTTGCAAGTCACTTTCAATTTGGTACATACAAGGTAAACTAAGTTATTTCCCCCGGAGGTATGCTAGGTTCTAAACTCATTCAATTGGTATTATTGTCAATTTCTTATCCTTTTAGAGCTACCTCCATGCATGATATGATCTAAGCTTTCTAGTTATAACATCTAGTTGTGCACTTGATTTTCACATTATCTTTTTGTGCACATACTTGTGGAAAGCTTGGCTCATGTCATGCTAGTTTCGTGATTTTGTGATCCACCATAGTAAATTCTCAATTGGTATCTTTATTGATATCATACAATTGGATCATGAGTCATGAACCAACTCCCTAGGATACTAATCTTCTTTTGAGCTATATTGTTTTGCAAGACCTTTTTAGGAACAAGACCTTTTAAGTGATTTGATTCCAAAGGGAGAGAAATGTGGATCAAAGAAAGATATTTTCTCAAGGAGAAATACCTAAGTGAATCAAGTCATGAGGGAGAAGCAAAGGGGAATCATGGTTTTAGAGGGAGGCCAAGCCATCATTGGATGGTAGTAAGCTTTCAAGCAACGGGGAATTTGGAGGCTTGACAAGGTTTGGGATGCATGAGTAGGGATGCATCATGCAAAATTTTTTGAATTAAAGCCAAGTTGTGGATTAAAGATTAGTAACCCAAATTCCCCTCCCCTACATATGAGGTAATGAGCAAGGTAAAAGGATGATCTCAAATTCATTTGATATCCTTCATGCATCATTGTAGCTCAATGCCTCTCTAGGAATGCATGATCTTATCTTTACAATTGGTATTTACTTTTGGTATCTTTTATGCCTTCCTAGAAATATCATATGGTAGGTTGTTTTGGTACTAACTTCTTATCTAGTGCAACCTACATGGGCAAAAACCGTTGCTTCACCATGACACATATTTTCGAAAGAAAATACCAAAGTCTACAATTGGTATCAATCCTATCCTTGGTATTCATTTGGTGTCATGTTTTTCAAGTTATAGAGTTTGATCCCCATTATGTGAATTACAAGTGCATACATTTGATTAAGTGATTCAAACACTAATGCACACATTTAGGGGGAGCTAACTCTATAGCTTGTGTTTTTGTGACTAACATGCTTTACAAGTGCTATTTGTTGTAGTCACACTCCTTTTTGTCCATATGGTAATACACTCAATCCCTCGATATCAAGATAATACACATTGCAATTAACCTTACATTTGGTATCAATGGATCAAGAAAGATTGGACAAGGGAAGAAGACCAAGCCATAACTCCCAAAAGGTTAAAGAGATAAATGATATAGGGAGGCATGGCTAGTCACCTAAAGCTATCTCCATGAATTCAATTTCTTTTGAACACTACCCCTACAAGTCACAATTGGTATTACAATGGATGTCAAGATAGGAGGTGCCACAAGTTTTGAAAAAGGGGGAGCTTGTTCAAACAATGGGAGATATGCCTAATCTAGTTGGTATAACACTCTATCACTAGTGAATTTCTTTTGCTACTAATGATCCTTGTTGCTAGTGGTTATGAAGCTTTTAGGTGTTTGATGACAAAGGGGGAGAAAATGTACCCTAAAAGCAAGCAAGTGATGCCATTAGCAAGGGGGAGGAATGGAAAATGCAATGCAAAAGGATGCATGGTGATAGGGGGAGGTACTTAGTCAATGTGGGGGAGAAGTGCAATTTGATGATCCCATGGACTAAGGTACAAATTTTTCATTGCTCATATAGTTCAAACCACACACAAGCCTTTGTTCTACAATTCTTTCTACAATTGGTATCAAGGGCTCTTTAAAATGAGCATTGAAATGTCATCCAAGCAAGCTAAGTAGTTTCTAACTTTTCAAATTGGTATCAACTTCATATTCTTGAAATTCATCTTGCTTGTTTTGGTTGTGTTGTCATCAATCACCAAAAAGGGGGAGATTGTAGCGAAAATGGCCTCTCATGCCATATTTCAATATAATGTTTTGGCGATTGATGACACACGCAACACTTGAACTAATGTGTTTGCTTAGATGATATACTCAGGCTTTTAGGTTCAAGTGATGACAAAGAGAAGAGAGGCGAAGCTAGGCCCGAAGGGCTGCCCCTACGAAGGCACGAACCTAAAAGAAATCAAGTCACCGGTTGAACCGTCGCCAAGCAAATTACACACGTCGGTGCATTGACTTGAGCACGTCTGGGAGTTTTAGTATCACCGGATGAACCGACGTAAGGCAAAATGTACTCATCGGTGCAATGACAGAGATGGCCTGCGGGCTAGGGTTTGGCACCGGATGAACCGACGATAGGAAGTTTGAATACGTCGGTGCAATGGCAGAAGCAGACCAAGGAAAATGCATACATCGGATGAACCGATGATGCACCGGTTAATGGCGTCGGTGCAGTTGTCCAGAGAGTTTGTTTTTCAAGGATCAGAGGACAGTTGCACTCACCGGTTAAACCGACGCTAACATTACATACACCGGTCGATTGCGTCGGTTGATTGCCCGTACACGTAACGGCTAGTTTTCAGTGGGCAGTTTAGTATCACCGGTTAAACCGACGATGGCGATTTGGGGAGCATCGGATTAACCGGTATTAAGCACATTTCTGGCAGCTCTTCTCCAACGGCTATATTTGCTTGTGCTGCCTATATATACCCCCAAGGCCGCACCATTTGAGTGTGCTGGAGTTCAAAGAAGTATACTAGAGCTAAAGATCATCTCCAACCATCATAGAGCTTCATTGTACATCATATAGGCTTAAGCACACTTGTTAGAGTGCTTAGTGCTTAATTAGGGATTAGTTCTTGCGAGAGCTCCCTTGAGAGAAGTCTTGCTGCGGCAAGCAAACACTTGTACTCGTCGTGTGACCCTCCGACTTGGTGTGGAGTGGCAACGACACTTTGTGCGGGGAAGGAGGCCCCTACTTGGTGTTAAAGCTCCAAGATAGTGAAGACGGTGCCGTGGTGACGCTTCGAGATAGACGGTGGCGGTGACCTCGTCTTTGTGACTTGGTGTCACTTAGCCTTTGCTTGTCGGGAGCCTTGGAGGCGTGGCAAGACGGTGATCAAGCGAAGAGACTCGGTATCACACTTGTTCTTTGTGAGCAAGTGGCCGTGGACGTAGGGAGGGACTTTGGTGTCCTAACCGAACCACGTTAAATCGTGTGTCTTGGTGTCTTCACGGGAGTTTGCATATCCTCTCCCTTACCGCTTTACTTACCGCATTACGTTTCCGCATTTACTCTTTCTTGCTTACCTTTACTTTCCTAGTTAGTTTGATTAGGATTGACTATAGGTTGCAAGTCTTTTGGGGTAAGTAGAGGGTAGCATAGATAAACCTTAGTCATAACTAGCATGTGTAGGACGTGTTAGGTTTATCTTATGCAATTAGATTGAGCCCTAGGATAGAAAAGCGATTAGCGACCCTATTCACCCCCTCCCCCTCTAGGGTCGGACACCCCGGTGATCCTTACAGGCGCAGCTATAAATAGGGATCGCGGGGTTCCCTTTCTTTTTCAACCTCCCAACTCTTTCTTCCAGCCTTGTCTAAATCTTGTAATGTTTCCCTTGCCTTCTTGTGACCGGCCCCCAGATGGGGTGGCCTGGCTTCTTTAGGCTTTTGGCGCTAGAAGAATGCTTGCGAGCGTTAGGGGAAGACCGGAGTGGGCGTGCGCACCATCCCTCAGCTTCAGTGGGATCAGCAGAAGAGCTTTGGGCCTGTGGGGTCCTGCTCCTGCGATGTCCCCAAGCCTGAAGGGGGATGGGAGCGCCCGACCATGGCGTTAGTGCCAGGTTGGGCGGCTGTTCTTTGCATCGTCCCCCCAGGCGACGAGGTTGCCCTCCGGGAGACGGTGCAGAGGGCGCTGTCCGCCAGCTCGACCCCCCGCGTGGTCTTCGGTGGAGGAGACGCTAGAAGAAGGCTTGCGAGGAGAGCGTCCCGCTGGATCCGTGAGGTCTGGGGGCCGCTTCTCGCATCCCTAGCAGCCTCGCTGCTGCGTCAGCTAGGGGCTTGGTGCCTTCCTTCGTCGCTCGCCCCTCCCCAAGACAGGGAAAATTGCCACGCAGGTGGCAACGTGTTTGTATCTTTCGATGGCTTCGCGGCGGTGACCCTTTGTAATCTTTTCTTGCGCTTTGAGCAATAAAGTCCCCTTCCTCTCCTACGGAGGAGATTACCGAGGGTATAGGGGCGTACATAGAGTTTACGACCCTCGAATATGTGTGAAGTCACCTTCGCGGGGGCGCGTCAGCGCACCCGCGGGTGTAGCCCCCGAGGCCTTGGGGGAGTGTTTGTACTCGTCCAAGGGCTAAAAAATGTTGTTCCGCTGGGTAGCTTTGCTGGGGTGGCCGTCCAGCGTCTTTTTCAGCCAGCATCGGCACTTTTTCAGCCGGCCTCGGCATTCTCAGAGCTGGTACAGCGGCCCGGCGTTCAGCTTAACCATCAGGGGAGCACACGTCAACAGCGGAGGGTTTGGTTCAGACACGTGGAGCCTTCACGATTGACAATTGTCGATTTATTCGAGGGTGTGGTTTTGAATCATGGTGTGCGAGGAGCCCCCGAGCCCAGGCCCGTGTGAAGACGTTCAGGGGAAACCCTCGGCTTTGACTACGACCCTCGTCGCCCTTCCGCAGGGAGGAGGGGTGAAGCACACCACGCTACCCATGCCTGGGCCGCGAGCTATGGTTGCTTCAGTGAGCTATTAGCGGGTTGTTCAAGCGGACGTCCGTGCCCCGTTCGATAGGGGTCGGCTCGTGGTCCATAGACACGTCTCATAAAGCGCTCGCGAGGGTTCGCTAGGCGGGGCTCGGACCCATTCGATAGGGTCCGAGGGCTCGATGCTCTCCCTCGATGGGATCCCCCTTCTAGGCACCCTCGGCTGGCCTTGAACACTGCGTAGGATGTCTCGAACTCTGCGTTCGAGGGTAGCTTGTACGGCACATCCCTGCAATCCCTGACTCTGGTGATTTGGGGCGCCCGTCGAACCCCCTGAAGGGCCAGGCTTCGAACCCCTGACCAGTAAGGCCTCGGAATGCAATTCATTCGAGGGTAAAGAGACTCTCGAAGGAATATTCCGTCTTGATTCAAAAACATCGCAAGATCGTGAGTCACGCGCGCGGGTCTCCCGCCGGTGGTGGGCAACGTGGCCCGATTCGTGCGGTGCGATGTGGGCACGCCTTTTCAGGCGACAGCCTCGGGCAGATGAAGCGGCGTGGGCGGCGGCTGACGGATGGGATAGCGCAACAGTCGCGCCGTGCCCGCTGGTTACCGTGCCGCATTAATCGCTGCGTGCGCGCGTGGGAGACCCCGCGGTCGTGGGGCCCAGCTGTCAGCGATAGCAAAATCTACCACATTCAATGCGGTAGATTTTGGGCCGCGGCTGCGGCTGTGCCCGTCGCGGTGAAATAAAACGAAGAGGGATGGGTTGTTTGGGCTCACCTGGCCATTCGCCTTCATCCCACTTCGCCTTCTCTGCCTCGAGGGTATGGTTGACCGGGCCCTCGAGGTCCCTTGCGGTCTGGGGCAGCTGCAAAGGCCTCCTCGGAGTCCTCTGCCTGTCTCGACCCGCGCTGGCTCGGTGGGACCGGCTTCTTTCCCTTCTTCCCCCGCTTCAGTTTCTTGACGGGGGCATTGGGCTTGACGTTGCCGCCCTCCGCGGGCGCATCGTCTTTGCGCTTGCTCGATTTGTCGTCGAAGATGGCACCAACCGCTTCCTCGCCGTCGGCGTAGTTGGTGGCAGCGTCAAACAACTCATTGGTGTTAACGGGTCGGCTTCTCGCAAGCTCATGCACCAAGTTCCTGCACGTCGTACCCTCGAGGAAAGCATTAATGACCTCGACGTGGGTGACGCTGGGGAGCTCGGTGCACTGCTTGGAGAAGCGTCGCACGTAGTCACGCAGGGACTCGCGGGGCTTTTGACGACACCCTTTGAGGTCCCAAGAGTTCCCAGGGCGCACATACGTGCCCTGGAAATTGCCCACGAAGATATGGACCAAATCGGCCCAGTTGTGGATCTGATCCGCAGGCAGGTGCTCGAGCCATGTTCGTGTGGCGTCCGCAAGATGAAGAGGAAGGTTGCGGATGATGACCGCGTCCTCCATCGCGCCGCCTAGCTGGCACGCTAGGCGGTAGTCGTTGAGCCAGACTGCAGGATCAGTCTCGCCCGAGTATTTGACGAGGGTGTTGGGTTGTCGAAAGCGCGGGGGAAAGGGCGCGGTCCTAATCTCCCGGCTGAACACCCGGGTGCCCGGAGGCTCCAGTGACTCACCCCTGTCGTGCTCGGGGTCGAAGCGTCCACCCCGTCGAGGGGTGTACCTCCTGCCGTCGATGACGTTGCGGGCGTCGCCGTCGCCAGCGTGCCCGCGAGTGTCACGGATTCGCTCCCTTACGGGAACTCTCCCGATGCGCTCGTGCACCGAGGGTGCCCTCGCGCCGGGCGCTACGGCTGCTTTGCCCTTCGCCGCTGGGGGTGTGTGCACGGAAACCTCACGGTCCTGGTGCGCAGTCCCATCACACTGCTCCGGGGCCTTCGAGCGCATGCGAGACGCAGAACTCTCGGCCTGCTACACGGCAGCTTGCTCGATGAGCTCCTGTGCCTCGCGGCGCAGGTTGCGGCCCGAATGTGTCGATGGCTCGGGCATAGCTTGGAGTAGGTAAGCCGCAGCGACGAGCTTCTCGCCCGCCGTCTTCAGTTCCGGCGATTTGTCGAGGTTGTCGTCGGCCAGGATGCGCTCCCGCGCAACACGTCCCGCCGCTTGGGCGTGAGCACCAGGCACGGCACGCTGCTGCTCGAGTGCGGCGCGTAGCTCCTGGGTTTGTCGACGCTGCTCGTCGAGCTTGGCTTGAAGCTCTTTGAGCTGCGCCAGCTGGGCTTGTCGCGCCGCCGAGCTTGACGAGGAAGGTGCTGCAAGCGGGTTCGCCGGTTGCTTTGCCCGCGGGTCCGCCCCGGCTTTCCGTCGTTGCCTGGGGCGTTGTCATTTTGCTCGTCCGCAAGGTCCACCATGAAGCACTCCCGGGAAGGATCGAAATCCCCCTCGCTGGAGTCTTCGGAGCAGGTGAGGCAGTACGCCGTCGCCAGCTGGAACGAGCGGAGAGCGTCGGGGTCGTAGACCCCGGAGTAGTCCTCGGCCTCCTCGGCCGTGAAGTTGTTCATGAAGAAGTCGACGTCGTCGGCGATCGAGCTCGCCGTCTCGGGGTAGGATTCGTCAGGGGACGACGCGATGAGGCTGCGGATCGGCAGAAGATGATGACCCGGCGTATCCTCATGCTCGATGAAGTCAGCGACGGTTGACGAGGCGTGGGCGGCAGCGTTGCGCATCGCGAAGGCGAGGGGCGACGCCGAAGTCGAGTCCCCCCTGGGAGGCACTAGTGTTGCCGCAGGCGATGGTGCCGGCACAGATGACGCCGAGGCACGCGATGACGAAACGGTTGCCCCATTGGCCGTGATGCTGAGGTGCGACACGCCAGCCTCAACCCACGTGGGGGAGCTGTGGCGTGCCGCACGACGCCGCTCCGCGCGTGCTTGTCGCGAACGCTGACCCGAGCGCCTGTTGCGCCGGGCTGGCGAAGTCGGAGTGATGAGGTTGCGTTCGGAGGAGAGGAGCTGCATGAGGTAACCGTTGCCGGTTGTCCTGAACTCGAGACTCCCGAACGAGATTGCGCGTCCCGCTGAAAACGGATCCGAAACACCTATAGGGTATGGGTTGGATCTGCTCGCCATTCCTGGAGATCAAATGGGAAAAAGAGAGAAAATGTCACGCGGCCCCCTACCTGGCACGCCAACTGTCGGTGTTCCGACCCGGGGGGCCTGAATCCCAACTAGTAAATGCTGCGTGTTTCCTCGTCCCAGATGATGATGCAAGAGGCAACACAGTAACACACGGTTTTATCCTGGTTCCGGCCGCGGGGCCGTACGTCCAGCAAAGGGGGTGTGCGAGGGCACTGTATTATCTTGCACCCGGAGTGCTTGTAGTAGGGGATACAAGCAAAGCGAGAGAGGGAGGGAAGCTCCCAAGTCTCTGCTAGGAGTGGAGTCGGTTGAGGTGAGTGCTCAGTAGTGCTGAGGTCTTTCTGAGGGAGAAAAACCGGAGAACCTGTTGCCAACCCCACCTAAGGAAGCTCACCTCCTCCTTTTATAGTCACAAGGAAGGGCGGTGCACATGAGTGGGGATATGGAAGTCATCGTTTCCCCTTAAATCGCGGGGGTACTGTGGTCGAACACTGTAGAAAGTGTACTGTGGGAAGGCGGCGCGCGTCGTTGTCGTCCTGGGTTCCGTCCTTGGTCCCGCGAAGATTGCGCCAGTCGTCCTGCAGTGTCCTGGCAGTAGTAATGGCGTGGGACGGTCCCGGACCCCCTGGTCGGAGTGCGGGCGTACACACTAGAAGGTCCAGGAGCGCGTGGAAGTCCCGGACCCCATAAGGGGGAGGTCCGGGGTCCCTGCCCGTGCGTGCAGAGCGCCCCTCTCGGAAGGACACGTGACATCGCCGGACCCCTTCCCCAGCGGGAGGTGAGTCCGGATGGTTGATGTCGGCAGAACAGTAACGGGGGCGGCGCCAACTTGTCTTGCCCCGTATTGAATGTCCACAGTGTTGCTACAGCGACCGGGGTGGCGGAGCGGTGACCGGGGTCAGTGGATGGGACGTCGGTCACATCCACCGCGGGAGCGGCGGTCTGGCGCCGCCCGTCATTTGAGCCGTGGCGGAGTGGCTGGCCTTTAATGCCTTCGTACGGCGGTCGGTTGGGCGGCGGGGCCGTTTGTCCCTTGTGCCGTGAGACGGCCTCGAGCGAGGCGGAGATGAGTCACCTGCTCGAGGGCAGACCCGCTACCCTCGAGCGAGGCGGAGATGAGTCACATGCTCGAGGGCAGACCCGCTACCCTCGAGCGAGGCGGAGATGAGTCACCTGCTCGAGGGCAGACCCGCTACCCTCGAGCGAGGCGGAGATTAGTCACCTGCTCGAGGGCAGATCCGCTACCCTCGAGCGAGGCGGAGATTGCCCAGCGGGCCTGAGAGGGACCCTCAGCGAAGCGGAGATCGTTCTTCTGGTTCGAGGGGGGTGGGAATGGGCCGCATGCTGGGCTTCTTTGAGTCCTTTCCTTTCTTCCGAATAGGAAGCAGGCCGTGGGCCTTCGTGGGTCCAGTTGCCTTAACAGGTATTCGTGTTTTAAAAGCGATCTTAGTACCCCAATTAGGGTGTCCCTAATTATGGTACCCGACAAAAAGGTTTGACGAAAGAGGATAGTGACCCATTTTTTAATAGAATGAAAATGATTCCACCAAAAAATTAATACTTTTATACCAGCAATTTCTATACCCACAACCCGCTTCTTGTATCAACATATTTCTCTCTTTTGACACACACTTTAATTTCTTTTGCACATGTGTTCACCTATAATTCGCGTCATATTTGTTTTGAAAGGATAATAATTAATATTATTATTTTATGGAAAGAAAAGTGTATTATTTTTTGGAAGAAAAATAAATGACATCGTTATTTGATGGAAAAAATTTAAATATGTGCATGTAACGCGTACATCTCCACTAGGTAAAACTTAAAAGATACTACATTTCAAATACAAATATATTGATGCAACTCCACGATGTATATAATTTGACTGATTGTCGATAAAAGTTTACAAAGTTTGATTTTTTTTTTTGGAATTCTGATGGTGTTCAGTTGTGTAGTTATTTTCTAGCTTGGTCTCTGAACTTTGATGGTGCTTGATCTTTTTTTTTATTTGAAAAGTTAGAAAAAACTTTGATGGTGCTTCATCCGTGAGACGGTAACCTGCATCCATGCGCTCTGCCATTTTTTTCTTTTTAGATAAAGGAAATTCCATGCGCTCTGCCAATTTGAGCTGAAGAAATGATTCTGCTGCAACTCGTAGTACTCTACTTTCTTCCTCGCAGGATATGAATTGCCTCGTGGATTCGCTTTCGTTTATCCATTGCTGGTGCAGAAATTTTGGCAGCACACTGAGGCTGCCCGAGCCTCTGAGCCCCTCCCTATCCGAAACCAATGGCCATCCAAACGTCACCTAGCCGTTCAAGGCCACCAAATCCACCACCACCTCCAGCCGGCAGCCGCACCCCCAGTCCGCCACCCGAGCCGCCGCGCGCCGCTCTCGGGGGCTCCCCACCGCGCTCCCCTGTGCTGGCCCACGCCGCTCGCCGGCAACCCAAGTCAGGAGAGAGGAGACCAAGAATCTGGCGGCGGCGAGACCCTGCGCCGGCTCGTCCTCCCGCGCCCCAAATTACCCAGCGGCGGGCAACCTCACCTAAGGGCGGCGCGCCTCCCCGCACAGACCCCTCTCCGGCACGGTGTCCGTACGCCCCCCTTCGGTCCCCTCCCCAAGGTGAGCCCCAACCGTGCCTCCCCGAGTTGAATGTGCTAGTCTTGGTTTAGGGTAACTCTTACCTCTACTGCCTAGAAGGAAAAAAAGAAAACACTGTTAGGAGCAGATAGCAAATCAAACGAGTCACTGCTCACCATTAGCTCTGTTGGAGCAGTGAAGAGAATTTGATGCCATTGCTCTTTCGGATTCCAGACCGAAACCTGAGTCCTGTTCATCCTTTTAGCTGTGGGTTTGTCTGCTAATCTTATCTCATTTAATATCATTTATCCATCCATGATTCAATTAACTTCACTCAATGTGTGGATGTAGTTTATGTTTCCAGAAATTGGGAACGAAAGAAGCACCTCGGTGTATTTATTTTTATTTGTTATAATATAATGTGCAGGATTGTTTGGTGTGAAATCCATGCCTGTTCGTGAATGTGGATGGCTGCCTTGAGGATCCGCACGCCATCCGGTCCTGGGGAACACAGAAGGCGCAATCCTTCCAGCAGCCTGGCACAGCTGGGTCCGGATTTGATTGGGTTTAGTTCTTCACTGTTGCCAGTTGGTGTTGGTTATGTTGGGGACCACAGGCGCGTAAGCAGCACTGTTGTCACGTGCCGTGGGTTCTTTGTTGACAATGTAAGGAGGAAGAGCCATTCAAGGGCAAGCTTGAAGAATGGTTTGGTCTGCTCTTTAGATGGTGATGGTAGCAGGGAGTCTACTTTGTGTGTATCTGTTCCATCTGAAACTTTAAGTTGCAGCGAAGTGCCGTCAGTTTTGGGTCGAAAAATTGCACAGGGCATAGATGGTAACCCAAGGGCCTCTGCAGAAACAAAGAAAGAGGGGAAGTTATGGCAGAGATTCCGGGGTGGTAAGAAGTTGGGAAGGCGTAGAGCTCCCAAGCATGGCCTGGGAAAGGACAGGCATGGTCGCAAATCTGTAGGGAGAGATGATGATATCAATGCGGTTTTGTCCTGTATCAGCCAGGATTCCAGCATTGAGGAGTGCAATTCTGCTCTAATCCATCTTGAGAAGCACAGTGATGAGGAGGCTCTTAATTTCTTTGATTGGATGAAGGCTAATGGGAAGCTAAAGGGGAATGCTGATGCATATCACCTAGCTCTCCAAGCGATTGCCTGGAAGGAGGATTGGAAGACGGCCGAACTATTGCTTCATGAAATGGTTGCTGATTCGGACTGCGCATTGGATGCTCGAGCATTTAATGGGCTGATATATGTTTGTGCTAAAAGGAGGCTTGCTGATTGGGGAACAAAGTGGTTTCGCATGATGCTTGATAGACAAGTGCAGCCGAATGTGTCTACTATTGGTATGCTTATGGGTCTTTACCAGAAGACTGGGAACCTATCAGAAGCTGAATTCACTTTTGCAGAAATGAGGAATTGCAACATTAAGTGTGTTAATGCTTACTCAGCTATGGTTACTTTGTATACACGTTTAGGCCTTTTTGCCAAGTCTGAGGATGCTATTGTTCTAATGAACAGTGATGGAGTAGTTCCAAACATGGAAAATTGGTTGGTGAGGTTGAATGTGTACTGCCAACAGGGTAAAATGGAGGAGGCTGAATCGGTATTGCACTTCATGGTGGACAAAGGATTCACCCTGAATGTTGTAGCATACAATACTTTAATTACAGGATATGGAAAAAGTACCGATATACAGAAGGCAAAGAAAGTGTTTGACAGCCTTGGTAATGCAGGTTTAGCTCCTGATGAGACCACCTATAGATCAATGGTAGAAGGTTTAGGTAGAGCAGACAGATATGAAGAGGCAATTTCGTACTATAGGAAGCTCAAAAGTGCTGGCTTCCGACCAAATGCATCCAACTTTTACACTATGATCAGTCTACTAGCAAGACATGATGACAGTGAAGGTGCAGCTGAAATTCTGGAGGACATGAGGGCAGCTGGCTGTCAGTGTTCATCAATTGTTACTGTTCTTGTTCGGGCATATGGAACAGTAGGAAGAATGCATAAGGTTCTTTCAATTTTGAAATCTTGTTTCTTCAAGAAAATTTTGTTTGATGCCACCTCGTGCTCTATTTTAGTAACAGCATTTGTACAAAATTCTTTACTAGAGGAAGCTTTATTAATTCTGCGTGAAAAGAAGTGGAAAGATTCTGCTTTCGAGGAGAACTTATATCATATATTGATATGTTCTTGCAAAGAGGCTGGTAATTACAATGATGCTGTTAGGATATACAGTCAAATGCCTAAGTCTGGAACACATCCAAATCTCCGTATTTCTTGCACTATGATTGATGTTTTCAGCATGATGGAGAGATTTGCTGATGCTGAAACTATTTACCTTGAACTGAAAGCTTTGTCTACTGTCCTTGACATGATTGCTTACAGTGTAATTGTGAGGATGTATATTAAAGCAGAGCGACTAGAGGATGCCTGTTCAATTTTGGCAGAAATAGAGAAACAAAAAGAAATAGTTCCTGATAAATACCTCTTTCTTGACATGCTTCGGACTTACCAAAAATGTGGTCTGCTTGAGAAGTTGGCTGATACATATTACTGGATACTTAAGAGTCAAGTTGAATGTGATGAAGCCATGTATAACTGCATTATTAACTGCTGTGGGCAGGCTATTCCTGTTGATGAGCTGTCAAGAATTTTTGATGAAATGATTCAACAGGGACACTTAACCACCACTGTTACCCTCAATGTATTGCTAAATATATATGGAAAAGCTGGGCTTTTTACTAGGGCTGAGAAGGTCTTTCTCATGGCTCGCAAGCAGGGACTGGTGGATATCATAACATACAATACCATTATTGCTGCATATGCGAAAAGTGGAAATTTTCGTAGTATGAATTATTTCATCCAAAGGATGCAGGATGCAGGGTTTCCTGTTTCTCTTGAGGCGTACAATTGCATGCTGGATGCTTATGGAAAGACAGGGCAACTGGAAGAGTTTGCTTCTGTTTTGCAGAAAATGAAGAGGGCAAAGTGCAAGTTTGATCACTACACGTATAATATAATGATCAATATTTATGGGAGAAGGGGTTGGATAGAGGATGTTGCAAATGTTCTTGCAGAGCTAAAGAGCCGAGGTGTTGAACCAGATTTGTACAGTTACAATACCTTGATAAAAGCATATGGGATAGCAAGAATGCCTGAAGAGGCTGTCAAACTGATGCAAGAGATGAGGATTCAAGGTATCAACCCTGATAGGGTGACATATACTAACCTCATTGCTGCCCTACAAAGGAATGAAAATTTCCTGGAAGCTGTTAAATGGTCTCTCTGGATGAAGCAAACAGGAGTTGTAGGGCGTGGAACTCGAGCATAATGTTCCAAAGGCATTTTGAGTTCTGTTTGGCAATGACCTCAACTCTGAATGTTTTCTTCAAGTTGCAACTGACTGCATGCTTGCTACTGTACAGAAGAGAGTAGCTGATTGTTATGTAAGTGCTACAGATGTCCAGAAATCTAGCCTATTGTTCTTATATGAGATGAAATTCAGCCAATATGAATAAAAGGAGGAAGTTTGTATCATACCCATCATACTGTTGTAAATTTACTTATCAGTGGTTTAACCATTTGTGCAATGTTCTTATGGTGTCGCCTAGGCGACAAGGCGCTCCCCTATTTTGGCCCGCCTAGGCGGTTTAGCCTGCCCAGGCGTCGCCTTAGCCCGCCTAGGCGGCTAGGCGGTGGTGACTCGCCACAACTCGCCTTAACGCCGTAAGAACATTGCATTTGTGAGACATCAAAGTCAAATAAGAAATACAGTTACAGTTTTGAATTCTCCTGTTCTTCTGTCTGACATGGGTGAGTACAATGTTGTCGTTACCTCATCTTCTCAGAAGTACTTTTGGCCTTGATTCCTTTTCAGCTACTAACCTCATGCTAATACCATCTTTCGCATTCATTTAAATGATTGCTGAGTCTTCTATGCTTGCAGAGGGATTTTTACCATTTTACCAAGTGTTTGGGCACCTTGCTAGCTTGGTTGGTGGATAATAGCCAATAGAATAGCCTTGAAATCATGGCTCTAATAATGGTCTTACAGTAAATGAAAGATCTATATTATATGTTTGTTTACGATGCGTTTTGGATTGGTAAGGGACTCATTTGTGCATAGTGGCATGTATCAATGCAGATCACGAGAAATGGCAGTGTTCCATTACAATTTTTTTCTCTCATTTTGCTTCAAGTGTTGACACATGCTTGGAACTAGCAAGTTACCTTCTAAATAATGATTAATGAGTCCATTTGATTGGACGAAAAAAAGGTTTCTTGCTGCTGATGCATCGGCTACAGCAGTATGATCGGCTTCAACTGTGAAAGACCTAGTCGGCAAAACAGCACCTTTCGTGGCTTCTGAACGAAGGCATACGTACGGGCCTAGTAGGTTATCTTTCTGTCTTTCAGAAGTGTAGCTAACTAGCTATCTTGCATCAGCATCACTTACTATAGAAGCAAGCAATGTTTCAAAAGGATCAGCTGAAGTTATTACTCTTAAACTTATCTCAGTGGAGTGCCCAACTTCTTTTTTCTTCTCGAACACGCAGGAGAGCTACGTATTTTTGTATTAAGAGGAAAAAGGATCTGTCCAAATTACAGAGTCCAGCTCCTCTCCTTGGATTTGTTAGGTGCCCAAGATTTCCAAAGCCGCTTCCAAGGTTCGAAGGTGATGGAACCAACAAAAAAAATTCCTGTAGGCTGATCTGGTAGAATAGATACCTGAAGCTTCAAACTTCCATTGATGAAAATCAGCGGTGGTATTGAGCTCGAGGGCAGCAATGATGTCCCATAATTTAAGGTACTCCAAAAGACCATGCCAGCCAAGTGCGTTTCTAATGTCTCTCACCCAAGTATGATCTTGTATGGCCTCAAAAACAGTTCTTGTTCTTCGTATTTTTGAGGGCACACGACTTAAAACGTTCGGTGCAAGGTCCTCCAACTTCATGGTGGCATACTCGGCACTTGAGACCCCTTCATTCCTTGGCTAATTGATCAAAGCTCGGCTCGCACATGTTCAGCGCTGGTCTCATGGAGAATGATCTGCAGTATTTCTTTCCTACATATCAACGGAATCACTTGATAATAATGTATCTTAATCAGAACGTGGAATCCTAACAAGGACTGGTTTGATCCCTTTCTAATTGCCAACTTTTCCATTGATGAAGCGTAAATTCCAAAAACAAAAATAGAGCACATATTTTTCCCTCGCTTTTTTCAATATCCATGTATGTCCTTTTTCTAATAGAGTGCCTTTTTCATCCACTTGGAGGCTTAGAAGCCCATTTTTCTACTAATTCCTTCATTATCTTGTCTCGATTATGATCCTATAACCTCTTGCCTAGTGACTTACTGAGGGGTTGTTTGATCCAAGTGCTTGCCTAAAAATGCTAAATTTTAGCAATAGCCTATCCAAACAGAAGTGCTAATAGGGTGGGCTAAACTGTAGCCAAAACTCCAAAACTTTAGCAGGGATATGAGTGTTAATAGATTTAGCACTCAACTTTAGCCCATCCCAACAGACCCTAAGTCTGTAAAATCGGCACATACGTCTTTTTCTCTACTGTTTTTGCCGAAATAGGTGTGGTTGGTTAAGGCACAATCACGTTCTGTACAACTTTAGAACTTGTCATTATCCGTTGTGTTTTAGTTTGTCAATTTGATCCAATGCCTATCAGGTTCCAGATAAGGTGACCACGACCAAAGGCAAAGGGCATCTTAAAGAAAAATATAATATCATTGTAAAACCTGCAAATTGACAGGCTAGACCAAAATAATATCATTGTCGGTATGAAAAGGACATGACAAAAAAAAATACAGGTGGCCTTAATTTTTTCCCCTCATTTCCTAACCAATTTGTAGCACAGCTTGTACACGGCTGGCGTCCTCGTATGAACTATATTTTGTAGCTTCTTTAATCACGTGGTTTTTTCTAAACTTAATAACCACGTCAAATCTATTATGCACCGGACAATTTATTTGTTGGTTCATGTACATACGTGCATGAGATTTTTAATAATTTTGAGATTGTTGCGGTCTTAAAATTTCCTCATGAAATTGATGCTACTCCTTTTCAACGTTAGGAGGATGGACACCATTCTAACCACATTAAAACACTTTTTTGGTGCGCAAATTTATTTTCTCGCTCTCTAATGGGCACATGTAGTACTGGAAACTAGTTAGATCGTGCCAAATACTCACAAGAAAAAGAAAAGCAGGGCAATAAGTTTGGTTGCAAAATGCAGAATTAACAACAGTTTATTTCTCTTCTTTTTGATAAAAGATGTGTTTTCTCTAGGATCAAGCACATGTTGGCACACCTGATGGGCTCTTTTTAAGATCAAATTTTCTTTCTATGTAAGATCAAATTTCTCATCTTTATGAAAGAGCACATGCATGTTAGGATAACTAGAGGGTTTTGACAAGGAAATAAAAAAAGCATGGAAGCTGGCTTGGATCTATAAAATGTATAACTAACAAAATCTTCTTCTAGTTGGGACTTGTTATCTTTCTGAAAGGTCACATCGTCACATGCTAGCTCTTCTCAAAGACTCCAAAGGGTGTTAAAAAGAACAAGGCAGATGGCCTGGCTGCAAATTGCCGAGCCAAAGATACACCCATTGGACGATTTCTCTTGTTTGTTTATCGCTGTTGATATGGACAACTAATAAGGCAGTATAATATCACTTATCTTGACCCGACAATAGTAATAAAACAGTAGATCAGTAGGCCTGTTTGAGATGGAGTGATGATCTGATGAGCACGAGCATCCCATGTATCTGATCACAAGACAGGGTTCAACTAGCTAACAACATACAATGAATATAGGTTTCGTGAGACAGTACAAAAAAAATTGTTTACACTTAAACATATCATTAGACAGCAGTCAATAGCAAGTGGCACTTGATTCAAAGAATCACCTCATTAAGTTTGAGTGGGTTTGGCCATGCGGTGACTAATCTAGTGACATAAGGTGACTCTGTACCCTTATAGCAAAGGATCCAAATGCACATACTACATTTTAGTCACAGTATAGTATGTTAGCCCTTTGGATCCCTTTTATTTGACGTACTAGTCTATCAACCCGTGCTCCTGCATGGGCTAGTTACGTCTATATATATATTTGATATGTATTTAATTGAACACTTTGTTTGAGCTATATGAACAACATGAAATTGGTATTCTTGTCTCTTCTCTTATTCATGAATATATGGTGACACACACATTATGATTAGTATTTTTTATATAAATAATAACATAAATAATATATTATTAATAATAGAAATAGTAATTTAGAATTTTATATTGATGCACTTTAAGATTTTATTATAATAATATAATTTTGATTCAGATTTGGGGTTTATTTTAACTTTATATTATGATATCATTGGATAATATATTTGAAAATTTTAGGGGGTTATTTGATATTATTTTATAATGGCATAAGTGGGTATTTAGATGAAGATTAGGGGTTACTTTAGATTATTTTTTATAATGGCAGGGGTGGATAATTTAGATGCATGTGTAGGGGATTACTTTAGTCTATTTTTATAATGGCAAAGGTGGGTAATTTTTTAGAAAAAGATAACAGATCCAATAGCTATTATGATTAGAGTTGCCGAATTGATGGTCAGATATTTTTGATTTTTGTTAGAATTTGTAGCATTTCTCTATTTTTTTAGACTGTACACCTAGGATCCTAGGTGGCATCACCTGGAGGCTTCAAAAGGAACCTCCAATTAGTAATAGTAAGAAGTAAGATTCCAACTTCTGCCATCAAACTATCTAAAGTTTAGCAATTGATACCTTAGTTATATAAGAGTATAATATTACATTTAGCAAACACATGGGAATGGGAATAATGGGGTTGAGCCTCGTATCGAAAAAAATAATATTACATTTATCTTTAGCATATATGATTTTGTGAGGTGTAAATTAATTACTAGTACGCGTCAATATAATATAAATTACTTTTCAAAGATGGGAAAAGACAATAAACATTGATTAAATGAAAGAAGGGAACAAAGAGATTTACCAATATACGCCAGCTTTGACGATCTTTGCCTCTTAGTTTGGACAAGTCAAGTCTATGTCTACCCCTCCTCTCATCCTTCCCATCGTGTTGCTTCCAACCCTAACCATACCACATCTGAAACAAAGACACAGGGGACAAAAACCAAGCATCACCATATCTTGTTCCCCTTTGATAAGGTGTCGTTAACTTCTTTTCTATGACTTTTGGTCACGTTCATAAGGGTTGGTTGATTATCACGGTTTGAAATAAAAGATGAGACATGATTAGGATATTTGCTACAATTGAATTCGCCTACCAGATTCAAGTCTCCAATTCATCACGTGTGCTTGAATTTATGCCTAACTATCCATTCAGGAGCCTAGTAGGTGTAGTAATTGATGGCGATACGTTTGTGATATTTATGCCAGTCTAGGATCTTTCGATCTGATCTCATGGATGTTAATAAGGTAGGTTTGTATGTCTATGTGCTCGTAAATTTTTTTTTTTAGGAAATACTCGTACGAATGACTAAAATCCCGTTAGGCATGGATTTACATAGACTGTTATTACTCTAAAATTACTCTCTAGAAAAAGAAGAAACCAGCAACCAAACCGGAAAGAAATAATAGAATCCTTACCAAACGACTAGGGATCAGTGTTTTCCTTACCGATCGGTAACCACCGGTTACCGCCGATTTTTACCGATACCGCTACTAGGCGGCAACCCATACCGGCGGTAAATTTCGAAAAATTTCGCCCGAATTTAAAATTTTCAAAAATATTTGAAATAAAAAAGGAAAAAATATGGTAAGAAAGTAGAGATGACATACATCATTCTAATACAGAACATGTTCAAATATTTGACTGTTTGGGCACTCAAAAAAATAAAAAAACTTTCGGACCGGTAATCCCGAGCGGTATCCTCTAATCCCGAGCGGTATTCGGCGTTTTCCGAGCGGAAATCGGCGCGTTTGGACCGGAAACCACTGCATTGTGAGTATTTCTTGATTTTACATTGATTTTTAGATGTTTGTTGTGTAGCTATATTCAAAAACATGTGTTCATATTAGCTATATGGATCCATTTGTTTATGGTAGTTGGATGTTAATTTGTTCATTTTAGCTATATGTATATATGTGTGTTCATATTTCAAATATGTACATATATTTTCATTTGTTCATTTGGACCGGAAACCACTACTATGTATTATATATATTGACGATGATGGTTTGTGAGGACTATGGTTATGATGATTTGCATGGACTATTGTTGTGATGATCTATATGGACTATGGATGTGAATTTCTATTTTTATGGATATGAACTTATATTCTATGTATGTGTAAATGTTATATAATTGTTTGATATATACCATCAGTAATGATTTTACAAAATTACGGTGAAATGCTGCCAAAATTTTTAATTTTCCAAAGTCATACGGTGTTTACCGGTTAAAAACGACGGTTACCGGTCGGTAAACATCGATTACCGGTCGGTAAACAACGGTTACCGGTTTTTTTGAATTTGAATTGTCATTTCGAACGGTTTCTAGCGGTTTTCGGCGATTTACCGCCGGTTTACCGATACCGGTAGTTGGCGAAAATCGCTTTACCGTCGGTAAGGTGAACCCTGCTAGGGATTCAGAGATAAAACCAGAAATGTTTCTCTGTTATACCAGGAAGGAGAAAAAAAAAACTAGCAGGAGAATCAGAATCTGCTTTTATTCTAACATTTTTCTTCTTTTTTTTTGGAACTGAACATTTTTCTTCATCAGGAACATTTTTCTTCCTGATGAAACCAAATCTTGTTATTTTCGCAAAAAAAAAATCCTGACAAACAAGGTCGAGTGCGCCTACGTCTGCGTCGTATATAAATATCTGGTGGATCCAGGCATCGCGTGGACCGAGCCCGGCACCCCTGCTCCTTGGTCATCATTGATCATCCCTGCTTGTTCAGTAGGGGGGTTGTCCTGTCCCCAAACCCTCCTATTGCGTCGTTATCCGACTGCGTGGAAGCGGATCATCCCTCATCAGGGATATCCATCAACGTTCCTTACATTCGTTTAGGTGCCTCCTCTTCTCTTTCTTACCTCCCTTTTGCAGAATTTCAGCAACCTGTTTATCGCGTTCAGGCCTGTAAAGCTCTGTGCTTTCAAATCCCCATCATCTCTGTCTCGATTGTTTACACCTGACAATCAGAGCCCTTCTCTTTTCCAGCGGATTAAAATCTTCCCCTTTGCGCTAAAGCAGTCCAAGGGGCAGCATTGCTGGCTCGTAAGCCTCTGCCCTGCAGCTCTAGTCTGTCGGGCCAGCATTTAGCTCCGCCTGCAGCAGCTGAAAGCCTCATCCTGATCTTCGGCGTCGAATCCGACCCGTTTCCATCAGTTCACCAATCTCCCTGGTGCTCTCGAGCTCTAGGATAGAGGGCCTGACCCCAATTCCGGCCCCAAAATCCGATCTTTGCTGGTGATTCCTCGGCCGGCCCGATGGGGAAGCTCGGGGACAGGCTGCGCGCCTTCTCCACGAACCGGTGGCTGGTGTTCGTCGCCGCAATGTGGCTGCAGTCCATGGCCGGCATCGGCTACCTCTTCGGCGCCATCTCGCCGGTGGTCAAGGCGGCCCTCGGGTACAACCAGCGCCAGGTGGCCGCGCTCGGCGTCGCCAAGGACCTCGGCGACTGCGTCGGCTTCTTCGCCGGCTCGCTCTCGGCCGTGCTGCCGTCGTGGGCGATGCTGCTCATCGGCGCGGCGCAGAACTTCCTCGGGTACGGCTGGCTCTGGCTCATCGTCACCAGGCAGGTGCCGCCGCTGCCCCTCTGGTTGGTGAGTTCCTTGTTTTTCCATTCAAACTAACGTGGTGAATTCTTCTTGGCTTGCTTGTTGATGACATGGGAGTTTCTTGTTCGATTCATGCGTTGTTCATGTTATGAACCATACAGCTGTTTCGTTTTGTTTTTATTAGGAGCAATTATTCAAGTTTTTATTTAGAACAGGAGAGTAGTTACTAAATTACAGCACGTCGGCACAAGTGATTAATTTTCTGGCTACCAAATTGTTCTGTCCTGCAGCGACAAAACTCGACCCGTTTCCTTTCAGTTAAATAAGGAGTAGGCATTCTATTTTTATTGTGGGCTGTTCATTTGTTTTTGGAGTCGCAAAGAAAGCGGGCCTAAGATGTGAACTTAACCATTAAAATAAAACTATAGATGGATTGGATCAGTGGATGTCATGTTGCGTGGAGGCGAGATCATAGATCAGATCAAGTGTTACGATGACTTTTCTAAGCGTGATTTGCTTATGAAATTTTTTTACACCAAGCACATGAGTGTCTCATATGTAGGCTGGACAAAATTGATGGCATATTCGTTTTTAGTGTTCATATATGCAGGCTGTCTCTGTCAGTTATACTGTGCCATGTGCATCGTGTGTATCTTGTTTTTTCTTCCAGTTGTGTGGCCACTAACCACGTCCTAATAAATTATAAATTATCTAGGTTGGCAGCAATTGATTCCTCCCTTTTCTCAATTTCAAGTTGTAATTCATCATGAAGAATAGTCCCATGGAGTTTTCCATTTTTTGGATTCAGAACCACCTATTTGTATGTAACTATTTAGCAGATGATCTACTATTTTTTCTCTCCTGCGTGTTGTCAAAATAGCAAGTTTTAGTGATTTACTTCCTGAACGTAGCTTGGTGTGTTACTGTTTGTGTTTATCCTAGTTGCATAACTGTTTTCATCTTTTATCTGCATCTTAGATGTACAAATCTACCTACTTTTGTATTGCATGGGGTCATGTTCGTGGAAAATAGTGCTTCTCAAACTGAAATTGACAGAAAAGGCACATTTTTTGATAGAAGACACACAAATACCATTGCCATTGATATCTGAAGAATACGTAGAGGACATGGAAAATCTTCTACTTTCTGTTAACAATATTATGAAACTTTGATTAGTATGTTGGTTTTATTTGCTGCAGCTAATGTTTAATGTTCCACTTTTTTGTATTCAGATGTGTGTTCTTATCTTTGTTGGAACCAATGGAGAGACATACTTCAACACAACTGCACTTGTTACATGCATTCAGAACTTCCCAAAAAGCAGAGGTCCAATAGTGGGCATTATGAAAGGATTTGCAGGCCTTAGCAGTGCGATCTTGACACAACTGTATGCAGTAATGCACACACCAGACCATGCCACACTTGTCTTCATGGTTGCAGTCGGTCCATCATTGGTTGCCATTGGCCTGATGTTTATTATTAGGCCTGTTGGAGGTCACCGCCAGGTGCGTCCATCCGACAAGAACAGCTTCTTGTTCATCTACACTATCTGCTTGCTCCTCGCCTCATATCTTGTTGGCGTCATGCTAGTCCAAGATTTCATGGAACTGAGCGACAATATGGTTAATTTTCTTACTTTGATCCTACTCATACTTCTTATTTTACCAATCTCAATCCCTGCAACCTTGACACTATCATCAAAAGCGCAACATCCAACTGAAGAGGCTCTCCTTTCTGAACCATCAAAAGGAGAGACAAGCACTTCACAAGAGAGAGAGGATCAACCAGAGGTCATTTTAAGTGAGGTGGAAGAGGAGAAACCTAAAGACATTGATTCGTTACCTCCATCCGAAAGAAGAAAGAGGATTGCGGAGTTGCAGACCAAGTTAGTGCAAGCTGCGGCAAGGGGTGGGGTTAGAATCCGCAAGCGACCACACCGAGGGGAAAACTTTACCCTGATGCAAGCATTTGTGAAGGCTGATTTTTGGCTTATTTGGTTCTCGCTCCTGCTTGGATCAGGATCAGGGCTGACAGTGATAGATAATCTGGGTCAGATGAGCCAGTCTGTAGGGTTCGAAGATGCACATATTTTCGTGTCATTGACAAGCATATGGAATTTCCTTGGTCGTGTTGGAGGAGGCTACTTCTCTGAGATTATTGTCAGGTATCAACACGGAGTCATCCACCCTATGTTCACTATTTGTCATGGGAAACTGTACCTGCTATTATTGTCTGGCATTGGAATTTTTTCACTACAATTGAAAAGTTTTTTTTTTAAATTTTTTTGTTAACTCTAGGTTCTTTTACTTCCATTCAGTTATCTGGAATTCTGGATACATGTATGTTAATAAAAGTATAGGTTTGCTTCACAGTAGCAGTTTTAGATAAATTACAATTTCTTCCACTACTTTCAGTTATATAGTTTACCATATAACTATTATATTATATAACCATATAACTATTATATTGGTTTGATAAAGCTTGAGTCCCTTTGCGCTTATCAAGTTTCAAAATTGTGATTAGTATTAATATTTTGATTGATGTTCGTCTAATCAGGGAGCACACATACCCAAGGCATGTAGCACTGGCAATCGCTCAGATTCTGATGGCTGCTGGGCATTTCCTCTTTGCAATGGCTTGGCCTGGAACTATGTACATTGGGACCTTCCTGGTTGGACTTGGCTATGGAGCTCATTGGGCTATTGTGCCAGCTGCTGTTTCTGAACTTTTTGGCGTAAAACACTTCGGTGCAATGTACAATTTCCTCACAGTAGCGAACCCCGCAGGGTCACTTGTTTTCTCGGGGCTTATTGCTAGTAACCTGTATGACTCTGAAGCTGAGAAACAAGCACAGCAACATCATATGACAGCAATGCAATCTCCAAGATTGCTTCACAACATGGGTTTGCTTGCAGATGGACCGCTGAAGTGTGAGGGTTCTGTTTGCTTCTTTGTCAGCTCACTGATTATGTCAGCATTCTGTATTGTGGGAGCTGGTTTGAGCCTCATTATTGTTCAGAGAACCAAACGAGTGTATGCTCACCTCTATCGTTCTGTCCGTACATGAAAATTCAATGGAAAGGAGATGTTGAATCCTCCTATCATTGATCCATGTACCAGATCTTTTTGCATATATGTGGTCATATGTACACAACATTAAAGTTTGCCTGTATATTCCCAAATCATTTCAGAGGTTGTATGTAATCTGTGAAGTGATGTTTCCTAGTGGAAATTTACATGTCCTATGCATCAGATAGTAAGGGTGTGGTTCATGCTTGGACCATGAATTCTGATACTTGTAGTCCTGTAATAAATACTTGAGTTACTTTTTGCTCAGATGAATTCTGATATCTGCGGATGTTTTTTCAGCAGGAACTTTTCCTTATGTGCAAGATTCAACCTTCCTTGATTCTGCAAAAGCTGAAAGTTTTTTGTAGTTATTTTGTAGTTTTCCCTCTTGCAATGCATCAACTTGTTATTAGTAATTGTTTCTTGACAACAGACTGAACAGACAAGAATCAGGGCTCTGGTCTGATTGTGTCATTGACTATAGTTTGGACTCTGGACCGATGGGCGCACCTTTGCTCTTGTCGGATTTTGTTGGTTGGAGCTTCAAATTTGCTAGGTATGTACAGTCACTCTGATCTTGGCTCCAGTCTAAAGCTCGATGACACAATGGGCTCAGTTCCAGTGCATTTGCAATCCTATGCATAAAATGTTCTTTCATATAGCCGTTACTTGCCGCTGCTGAACATCGTCATTTTTGCGGAAGTGCTACAGCAACCTGAGAAACTGAAAAAGTGATTATTCCTATCTTTGTTTTCTAATATTCGTAACATATGTTCCCAAGCAATACTTGTGTGAGGATACCTGAGCAGTGATATATCTTCCTATTCAGCTAAAGGATTAATGAGTTATCCACCTGCTCTCCATTTGCTGCCTAGAATCCAAGCTGGTACTAATGCCAAGCAACTGAATTCTTGGACTGGATGAGGGGAACCTATTTGCTCAGTTCTATTTCTCTACAGACATAGGTCCCTCACATATCTGAATCAACTCCTACATTTCTCTTGAGCGCTTGTTTTGGCCTTTGGGTGTGCTGCTCTCATCAGTTATCTTTCCAGCTCCGAACTCTTCATGCACACTTCACTAGGGGCAATAATATCGGCACCTTACTGCTGCATGTTTGTTACAGCAACAGCACATGATTACAGCCCTCACCAGCTGTTTCGTTCTAGGTTGTACTGTGCTCAGCTACTTCTGAAGTGTGATCGTAATTAACGTTCTGTTACAGACTCTAGGTAGCTGGAGATCTTCAAGCTAACCCTTATGTTTCTCCAGATCATCTCTGCTGCCTTCTGGAACTCTCAAAGGCTGCAGTTCATTGCAAGCTCCTGTGACAAACCCTCTTGTTCTTTACTTTGCAGGCTCAAATAATCCGTAGTATCACATATGAACAATTGCAGGATCACTCCGTTTGTGAATTGCTATTACACTGACACAAGAAGTGTCAGCGGTGTCAGTACTAGTCCTAGATATTTTGTGCTAGTGCTCTCTTTATTATTGCATTTTCATTTCTCTGATACCAGTACAGTGGGAAAAAAACATAAAGTGCTGGTGAGTGATGATGTAGAGAGGGAATGCTTAAAGACTAGTAACAAGGGGAGTGGGTCCCACACTGGGGAAAAAGGGTTCTCACACACAGGCATATGTACACAAGGTATCTTCGGTGGTGGGAAAAAAAACTACGGTTAGAAGAACCTTTTTGTGGCTGGTGGTTGTGATTTTAACCCTAAGCATTATTGCACCGGAAATCCCTGAAATGTCCCTGGCATCTGGTGGCTCTAACACCAGAACTAGGTTACCCCCACTGACGTGATTTTACACAAATAGCCCCTAATAAAGGGTCACGTACACACGTATACGACTAGTATATCACATACCTGTACGCAAGCAAATTACCTCATGAGTGCCTTTGTATGTGTGAGCCATGTGGGTCCCGCATGAAGGACAACAGAGCCATTTCCCATAGTGGAGTACCCCTGCGGTGGTCTGAAATCTCCAGCTGCAAACAGTAATTAGTCTCCTAATCCCCAAATTAAATTCAGCAACCATATTGGTTGCCCTAATACTTTTGTGAAAGATAGAGCTCTTCCCAGAAAACAGAAAAAAAAGGTTGAAATCCCAAGAAAGCCCCTGATTAGGGCTGAACCCTGCGTTGGGGCCGGCACTGTTACCGGATTTAATTTGGGGCGCAGAATAGGGGCAAAGTTTGAAACTTTTGGAGCAAACGAAATCCAGAGCTGGAATAATTTATTTCCCTTTTTACAGGACACACACATGTCCTGACCTACTCTTTTTCTACTCCTACTGCAGCTGCGACTACATGACCCTTCTCAGCACATTGCTATTGTGTATTGCGAAATTTTGGAGGCTTTGACTAAAAAAGCTTCGTTTTTTCGAGCTTCCTCCTCCTCCCCCGAAATAAAATTCGGGGGCCCAAAAAATTCGCAATTTTGGGGGCGCTCGTGGCCGCCGCTCCGCCCGAATTCGCGCCCCTCCCGGAGCCGATCCCGCGCGGGTGAGTCCCCACTCGATCCCTCTCGCTGTCAGCTTCCAGTCGAGGTGCGTCTCGCCGCCGGCCGCCGCCTGGCGCGGCAGATCTGGCGGCCGCCTAGGGTTTGGGCCCGGTTTCGCGGGGGAGCTCCCGATTCGTGGCCTCCGGGGTTGGGGCCGCTGCTGGGTTGGTTTCTTGAGGCTGCGGATCACGCTGATCGAGGCGTTTCTTGGCTCGATTCGAGATGGGTTTGGGGGTGCTCGTGAGCTGGTTTGGGGGCCCCTCCAAGGGACTTGGTTTATTCATTTCGCTGGGGTCTTTTGAGCTGTTTCTGTGGGTGTGGTTCGAGATTCTGTCGGTTTTATGGAGAAAGCGTGGATCTTTCGCTCTGTTTGCTGATGTGAAAGACCCAATCATCATCTTGGCCGTTCTTTTTGGGGTAGTTGGTTTGGTGTTTGCTCTTGATCTGCTAATAGCAGCTGCAGATCAAGAGTGAGAAGTGCAGTTGGGGCCCTGAGGAGTTCGAAGTTAGTGGTGTAGTGGATCTCAGTACATGCTCCAAACAAAGTAGTTTTGTCTGAGCTGAACTTTGTACTGTGCAATGTCAGTTCTCCAAGAATTGGGACTATAGATAGTATGATTTAAGTAAAGAGTGCTCGCTTCTACTTTGCTTTAATTCCTGATATGATTAGTTCAAACTTGGTAGCTCTCATTTCTGGGGACTCTTTAGTGCTTCGTTACATGCTCACAGTTCAGCGGATCGTTATGTTTCGTAGTATAGTATGCTGTTATGTTGATTGCTCTTTCCTTTTGATCCTACCGTCGAGATTTCTAACCTGGCTGTCTGTACTTCATTGCAGGCCATGGAAATGAAGATTCAATGAGGAGCTGTGCATACTTAACTCTTGTCCAGTTGTTGCTCTTGGGGTTCGTTGCTCCCACTCAAATTAGTCTGTTTGACAATCGAATCCAAAGGTGCAGATGAGTGAGGAGTGCAATATGGATGAGGCCCTGAAAGCCAAAGGTGTTGCTGAGAACAAGTTCCGTGACCATGACATCAGGGGTGCTCGGAAGTACGCAATCAAGGCTCAGACTCTCTGCCCGTCGCTCGAAGGCATATCTCAGATGGTGTCCACACTAGAAGTTCATCTTGCAGCTGAGTCCAAGATTGATGGAGAGTGTGACTGGTACCGGATATTGTCTCTAGGTGCCTTTGCAGATGAAGAGGAAGTGAAGAAGCAGTATAGGAAGCTAGCTCTGTTGCTGCACCCCGACAAGAACAAGTCAATTGGTGCTGAGGAGGCCTTCAAACTGATCTCTGAGGCATGGGGTGTGTTGTCTGATAATGGCAGGAAGATGCTTTACGATGAGAAGCGGAGAAATCATTCTGTTGTCAGCGCAACCAATGGCATCTGTACTTATGATAAGAAGGCAAACAAGAGAGCTCGAAAGAATGCCGCTGCTGCAGCTGCCGCCGCCGCAGCCGCAGCCGCAGCTGAGGCTACTACTCGTCCTGTTGGGGCTGATACATTCTGGACATCTTGCAACCGCTGTCGGATGCAGTATGAGTATTTAAGAATTTATCTTAACCATAACCTACTGTGCCCAAACTGCCATCATGCATTCTTGGCGGTAGAGACTGGATTCCCTTGCAATGGGAGCAGTTCGTCATTCTCCTGGTCAACCAAGCAGCAGACACAGCAGAACCACAATTCCACCAAGCATTCATATGGCTCAACAAGCAGGACTTCTAGCATCCCAGGAACAGGAAATGGGGGGGTACCAGCAAGATAGTACTTATGATTCCTACAACAATCAAAGCTTCCAGTGGAATCATTACTCCAAGACAGCTTCTGCAGCTGGTACTAATGTTTATAGCACACAGACCTCAGAGAAACAGAGAAGAAAGAATGATGAGAGCTACAGCTACAACTATTCTGCAAGTGGCAACACATATGTCCATGAGAAAACTTCTTCAAGGCGTGGTCGCTTCTCAAAGCGGAGAAGGCATAATTATGATGGTTACACTGCAATGGATTATGGTGGCGATAACAAAGAAACAGTTGCTGCAAGCACAGAACCCGCTGCTGCTTTCACTGATGTGGGACGGGTCAATGGTACTTCGGTGGAAAGGTTCAGATCTGCAGTGAGTGGAAGAAGAGCTAATATTCTGGGTGAGATTGCCCAGATTGATACTCGAGGTCTACTTCTTGAGAAAGCCAAGGCAGCTCTCCGTGAAAAATTGCAAGAGCTGAACATCTCATCTTCTTCACGGTTCGCAGAGAAAAGAAGATCAGAAGGAAAGCTATATCCTTGTGAAAACAACATTAAGGTCAACGGTGTCCTCTCTGACAAACCTGGCAAGGGAGTCAAGCTATGCAACTCAAGAAGTGTTGACACCCAAGTGCCCGGCATGGATGACACTAATTCGGAGCAGAGGCGCGTGCCTGTGTCCATTGATGTCCCCGACCCCGACTTCCATGATTTTGACAAAGATCGAACAGAAAGAGCTTTTGATAGTGATCAAGTATGGGCTACATATGACAGCGAGGATGGCATGCCTCGTCTATATGTAATGGTTCAGAAAGTTCTTTCTATGAAGCCTTTCAGGATCCGCATGAGTTTTCTCAACTCCAAGTCCAATATTGAACTGGCACCTATAAACTGGGTTGCCTCTGGTTTCCAAAAGACATGTGGCGATTTCAGGGTCGGTAGATATCAAATCACTGAAACAGTCAACATTTTTTCACACAAAGTCAACTGGACTAAAGGTCCCCGTGGGATAATCAGGATTGTTCCTCAGAAAGGGGATACATGGGCTTTGTACCGGAACTGGTCTCCTGATTGGAATGAGCTTACGCCTGATGATGTGATATATAAGTATGAGATAGTAGAGGTTATTGATGATTTCACCGAGGAGCAAGGGCTTACTGTCATCCCATTGCTGAAAGTTGCCGGTTTCAAAGCTGTCTTCCATAGACACGTGGATCACAAGGAGGTCAGGAGGATACCGAAGGAAGAGCTATTCCGGTTCTCACATCGAGTTCCTTCTCGTCTTCTGACCGGTGACGAGGGCAACAATGCCCCGAAAGGTTGTCATGAGCTTGATCCTGCTGCTACTCCGGTTGATCTTCTTAAGGTTATTACAGAGGTCAAGGAAGATGCGGCGGTGCAGACTGCTAAATAGGTGGTGGCAACTCTGAAAGCTGAAGATAGCTAGCTGGATGTCAAAATTGTCAGATCACACTTAATTAGTGACAACATGCCAGCACACGTTGGTCTCTAAAGCTCTACTGCGTCATCTTATTTTTGGCTGATGACTTGGACAATACTGCCAAGACAAACAGCTTATGTGACGTACTTCTGACCCTTTTAATTCTTAGGCATTTCTGACATTTGATTTTATCACTACACAAACGCCACATAGATTAAATGGTCACTGGGAGGAGGCCTCTTGCGGCATTGGTGAGGTGGTTAGTCGGCAGAAGGTAGGAGCCTCATGACTTCGGTGCAGGCGTTACTTGTTTGTGTTGTTACTCTGTAAGGCGACGGTATGTGCTGCATACGGAGTCGAGTTTGAGTCTCGAGGGAAAGAGCTGCTAGGCTTGCCCATGTACCCCGAAGTCGTGTACCTGTTTTACTTATGATGTTGTATTCCCTTTAATCTTATAGTAATTCGTCACCATGATGTTGGATCTGATAATTGTAGACTCTGATTGAACTTGGGTAAGTGATTCGGAAAATTTAGTGCTATATCTAGCGGCGGATGCTTCTGGGAAGTTTAATGCTATATCTAGCAGTGGATGCTTCTGTCTTTCACCTTGTACTGTTTGTGTTGGCTGTATACCTGAATTACTTGGATTTGATCGATCGGTTGGTTCATTCAGAGATGAGATCTTTGTGCCTCATTCAGAGATGAGATCTTTGCGCTGATGCACATGCTGTATCCAAGCATGTAGTGAGCTCCTGGCATCACGTGCTGCAGCAAATATCCAAGTAGGCACTCACTGTTCAGCACGGTGCGATTTCTGCACTTCATTAGGTGGTGGCAAACCAAAAAGGTGGGAGAGGAGAGGACAGGGAAAAGAAAACAGGATTGGGCATGAATAACTGATGCGTTGTCTCGAGAATTAATCCAGCAGACGGTACAGGAGCTGCTGAGGCTGATGAATCCACAAGGGGTACAACAACAGCATGGACGATCTCAGTGACACGCATCGCTGGAAACACTAATGGTCGGTCTTATCCGTATGGCCCTCCCTCGAGACCTGATTGTGGCCACAAATATTTGGCAGATGAACGTATTGCTCGTTGAACATGAAAAAGAAAGTGACCCCGGATAAATCTCCATCAGCGTGCATTGATAAATTATCCATTCTCTCTTTAAGAAACAAAAAAAAGGGAAAAAGGAAACACAAAGGAAGGATAGGAAGTGTGTCCCTTTGTGCGGACAGCGGTGCTGTGCGAGATTGAGTGAGGCAGGCGTGACTTGAGACCGGATGATGATTGATGAGAGAGCACCACGGTCAGGCAAGCAGCACTCCAAGGCCACTTTGTGCACCTCATCCCGCTGTGCTCGTCCTTCGGCAATGGTTAGGGCCTTAGCCTTAGGGGTGAAATTGGTATGAATATTATCTGTCTGTCCATCCGACTGTATAAGGATTTAAAGGTTAAATGGAATAGCCGTGTTCGGATATTCAATATCTGTACCGTATCAGTACCCGAATACCTAAGTGGAATACATGATATACGAATAGAATGGACATCAATACTAGACACATTTGACATACTCGTATCGGAATCCGAATCCAAGTAAAAATAAGTATTTGTATTCATATATGTATATATCTGTCCATATCTTTTATTCATCACTAGCAATGTATATGTCCAAGTGGGAGTCCTTTTATTATTTTTAGGATCACTTATATACAGATACACACTATACAATTGGAAATAGTTAGCTAAAAGCCTAAAACTATTGGGTACCAATGCTCAGACAACTAAAATAGGAGCGCATACTCCCTTCTTCCAAAAATATAAGTTATTCTAGAAATTTTAGGACAGATTAACAAGACAGTAAAATGACTATGTTTGCCCCTATTATTACCTATATTTAGCAGTACATGCATATGCACTTTCTGAAGAAGGTAAAATAACTTATTTGCTGGGATAAATTTTGAATCCTAGAATAAGTTTTACTATAAAAATCAATCAGCTGAGTATGTTCCCTTCAAAAAAAATCAGCTGAGTATGCTCCATTTTGCAACAGAAAACACGGCAACAGGAGAGGAGACATGTTTACGCTAGTGATGCAGGCCGAACATGACCTAGGTGGCTAGGTTGGGCCATGCAAGAAGGCCGCAAGGTGTCAAAATTGGTTGCCATTGCCAAGTGTTGTTGGTCCTGTGATGGCACACCTAGCCGCCCAACTGAAGGGTGAGGTACTGAGGTGAACTGAGGTTTCCATATTTGGTGGTCTGCACGCATGCTAGGTATATGGACAGTGGATGATGCCTCTCCACCCCGGACTGAATGCCAAATTTGAATAAACTGCTAGCATTTCAACTGAAGTTCACTTGCCTCAAAAGTTATATAAAGATATTCTAATGTAGGTCACGGCATCATCAGAATATATCACACAAAGCATAGCACACATTCAGTGGTACTATCACTCTCCACCACCGCTGTTTTGCAGCTGTTGGGCTTTTAGGCCTATTTTGCAGGCATCCCAAACATGGCTAAAAGGCTGGCCCTTAATAATTGTTTTAACAAGTGCTAATTAGCCACACGCCCACACACCACCAGGGTGGTGTGCCGTAGCCCGTAGGGGCTGACACTGCTTCACGGCCACTGAACGGCTGACACCGCCGGTAGATCAACCACATGAGTTTGAAACCCACCACAAATCACAGAATCAAAATAGTTGATCCAAAGCATTAACGCCTAAACGACACTGGCGCACGGAGCAACGACCAGCAAACACAAATCTAATCTATATCCCAAAAGCTGATACGGTGAAGGCTAAATGCCAGTTACATCAAGAATAGCATCTGATACATCTTCCCTTTCCCAGACTTCAGACAGCAAGTACAGAGATTGAAAGGTAGGATCGAGTCAGAGTGCAACCAAGTTAATGGCTTTGGAGTTACACGATAGAAACGGGAGGGCTCCACTTGGGTCTATGCGCCATCAGTGACTGTCCGCTTTGATGTGCTGATGTATAAAACTGCATTCAGGCAACAAGCGTCAGGATACATACGCATAAGCTGACTGTAAAATGGGAGGGGATGGTGAAATGATACTCGTGGGAGAAGACGCATACAGAGAGATGAATTCTGAAATCCAGGACGTACCGTTGTTGCCTCTTATGAAGGCGTCGCCATACTTGTTCTTCAGCTGACCATTTACGTATTCCTCGGTCTGCTCCATCGCAATGTTCATATAACCGTCCAGGCAAGCCAGAATACCTGAACAACAGAAGAGTTTGGAGAAAAACAAAATTAGTGAAACTGGCAGTAAATCAGCTGGTCTTAAAAGAGCCCTGGAAATGCTAATTTTCGTTGTCAGCATTTGATATCATTCAGAGCTACCATGCACACTAATTATCATCAAGCAAAGACACGCCAAGGGCCAAATGTATGAAATAAAATGACTTTAGGATAGATATAATGGAAACGTGCATGAAACAAAATGTTAGACAGATTCTGTATATACTTGTGTGTGGGTCCTGCGCTAGGCATGTATAAGCCGGCCGGCCGGCCCTATGTTTGGTTAGGGAGATATGGTTAGTTAGAGTCCTGAGTAGATTTGGTTTCGGGGTTTCCTTTAGCTCCAAACTATTCTCAGCCCTATATATGTAACATGTGCATCTCCCAATTAATCAAGCAATTATTCCCCACAAATTACATCTCTTTCATGGTATCACGAGACTAGGTTTTCTCCTTCCGCTGCTGGCGCCGCTGTACGCGCGCCCCACCTCACCGGCGCTACTCCTAGCGCGCCTCTGCGCTGCCCGCCGGCGCTGCACTTTGCGCGCCCGCCCGGCCTAGCGCCATGACTTCTGGCGACGATGACGCCGCCAAGGCTGCTGCCGACGCTGCACGCGACGAGGAAGCACGCGCAGCCGAGGCAGCCCGAGCTGCTGCTCTGGCCCGCTCCGAGGAAGCTGAGCGGGAGGCCGCCTCCGCTCAAGCCGATCTCGATGCCGCCGCCGCTCGTCTCCGTGCCGCGCAGGAGCGCGCTGCTGCCGAACATGCCGCGGCCGCGCCCTCCAATATGACGCCGACGCCTTCCACCATGGCGAAGACGACATCGACCTCCAGGCCACTCTTCTCCAACAGGAGGCCGCCGTCCTCCTCAATCTCCATGCGCAAGCTGTCTCTGTCCAGAACATCCGGACTCTCGTCCCGCTGCTCCTGTATGTCAACTCCACCTTCTACGCCCGCTGGAAGGAGTCCTTTCCTTGACGTCCTCGGAAAGTACTCGCTGGAACGCCATGTTCTCTCCGACGCCGTCGCCCCTGCTTCTTCCTGGGTGCGGATGAATTGTGTCGTCCGCACCTGGCTGCTCGGCGCCATCTCCGACGATCTCGCCGACTCTGTCTCCGAGCGCGGCGCCTCCGCTCGTGCGATCTGGCTCGCCATCGAGTCCCAATTCCTTGGGAACCGTACCACCCGAGCTCTCTACGCCGACCAAGAGTTCCGGGCCTTTTCCCAAGGCGATCTCTCTGTCGTCGACTACTGCCGCCACTTCAAACGCATGGCGGAAGATCTTCGGGACCTCGGCCAACCGATCTCCGAGGAGACGCTCGTCCTCAACATCATCCGTGGGCTCAATGAGCGCTTCAGCGCCCTTGGTCTTCATCTTCGCCGCAGCACCCCTCTCCCTTCCTCCAGGTGCGCGACCACCTTCGTCTCGAGGAGCTGACCATGGCCAAAGCTCCCCCCACCGCTGCCCTCACCGCCCTCTCCGGCTCCAGCACCGGCGGCTCTAGCGGATCCAAGCCACCCACCCCAGCGCCGCCTCGACCACCCCACCAGCAGGACTCCGCCCCGAAGACGCCACAACAGTCGGCGTCCAACTCCGGGGGCGGCGGCTTCCAGCGCGGCAAGCACTTCAACAAAGGCGGCGGCGGGGGTTCCTCCGCTGGCGGCGCCTCCAGCAACGCATCTGGCGGCGGCGGCTCCTCCCCTGCGACGGCTCCACCGAACGGCACCAGCTTCTACAACCCGTGGACCGGCGCGATCTACATGTGGCCGGGTCCACGGGCCCCGATGCCTCCGCAGGCCGCTCCTCCAACTCAACACCAGACCTACGTCGCCGGCCCACCTGGCCAATGGACTGGCCAGTGGGGTGTTCTCTCCCCTGCTGCGCTTCTGTCTCCGGGCTAGGATCAGCAGGCCCTAGCGGCCCAATTCCAGACCATGTCGCTCCAACAGCCGCCGCAACAAGATTGGTATTTTGATACCGGTGCTACCACTCATATGGCTTCCGATGCTGGTATACTCTCGACCTCCACTGTTCCTTCTAGTCACTCTCCTTCATCTATCATTGTTGGCAATGAGAATCTCCTTCCCGTGGTCTCCACCGGCAGTACTGTCCTTCCACATAACCTCCATCTTAATAAAGTTTTGGTTTCTCCTAACCTTATTAAGAATCTTATTTCCGTTCGTCAATTCACTATCGACAATAACTGCACTGTGGAATTTGACCCCTTTGGTTGCTCTGTGAAGGATCTTCCCACTCGGAACGAGATCGTCAGATGTAACAGCTCCGGACCTCTCTATCAGTTGCAGCTTCCGGCATCCGCCCTCCTAGCATCCAGCACCTCCTCGCTTTGGCATCAGCGTCTCGGGCACCCTGGTCATAAAGTTTTGTCTAGATTAGCACACTCTTCCGCCATTCATTGTAATAAAAGTGCTAGCAACTCTATTTGTCATGCGTGTCAACTTGGTCGTCATGTTCGTCTTCCCTTTCATGTCATCATTCCGCGCCTCGCGCCCCTTTGAGTTAATACATTGTGATCTCTGGACCTCGCCAGTTACTAGCGTCTCGGGTCATAAATATTACCTCGTTATTCTTGATGATTTTTCTCACTATTTATGGACCTTCCCTCTCCGCCTTAAGTCTGACACCTTCTCCACCTTGTCTGATTTCGATTTTTTGGACGAGTTCACTAATCCGGTGGTTGTTCCTTTTCCACCATCACCGCATTTGTTGCCTGCGGGTACTACCGTAAGCAACATGCAGTCCCGCATGGTTGCTACCCTTCCCAGCGATGTACCTCCTACGCCACCTGCGGTCCCTGCACCAACTGCGCCACGCGCGGCCCCAACGTCTCCCGCTGCGCCACGCGTGGCCTCGACGCCCTTTGCTGCGCCATGCGCGGCCACGACGCCCTCTGCTGCGCCATGCGCGGCTTCTTCACCGACTTCAGCTGCGCCATGCGCGGCAACGTCGCCACCCACGGCTTCATCCTCCCCTAGTGGTCCTAATGCTGCACAGCCACCGCTTTGGCTTGGTGTACTCCCGGCGTCCCGCGGTTCAGCCTGCTGCTCCAGCGCCCGTCACGGCTACACCTGCTGCTCCCCTCCCTCATGGCGCCGTCCGAGTCAACCCTGTGACCAACCAACATGGCATGGTCACTAGGGCCAAGCGTGGTATTCGCCAACTGGCTCTGTATCATGCGGCGCCCTTATCGCCGATTCCTCGGGCGTATCGTGCCGCCCTCGCTGATCCCAATTGGCGTGCTACAATGGAAGCTGAGTACTCTGCCCTCCTGTCTAATAATACATGAGATCTTCTTCCTCGACCATCTCAGTGTAATGTTGTCACCGGCAAGTGGATTTTCAAGCATAAATTCAAGACCGATGGATCTTTTGAGCGCTATAAAGCTCGTTGGGTACTTCGTGGATTCACTCAGCGTCCCGGAATTGATTTTGCTGAAACCTTCAGTCCGGTGGTCAAGCCTGCTACAGTTCGGACGGTTCTATCTCTGGCTCTATCACGCTCCTGGCCTGTTCATCAGCTTGATGTCAACAATGCTTTCTTGCAAGGCAATTTGTCTGAGACGGTCTATTGCGCTCAGCCTTCTGGATTCGAGGACTCCGCACATCCAGATTATGTGTGCCGGCTTAATCGCTCACTTTATGGTCTTAAGCAGGCGCCTCGTGCATGGTATAGCCGGTTTGCTTCACATCTTCTGCAGCTTGGTTTTGTCGAAGCTAAGTCAGACACTTCTTTGTTCATCTACCATCGTGGCAAAAATGTGGTCTATCTTTTGCTGTATGTTGATGATATTGTCTTGACGGCTTCCTCCGCTGATCTTCTGAGGCGCACCATCACCTCTCTCCAACAGGAATTCTCACTGAAGGATCTTGGCTCCCTTCATCAGTTCCTTGGCATGCAGGTTCAACGAGTGGGTTCAGATCTCTTTCTATCTCAACGGCAGTACATGATTGAGATCCTTGATCGGGCTGGCATGGCAGATTGCAAGCCCTGCGCGACTCCTGTAGACCTGAATCCCAAGTTGTCAGCTGATGGTGCTCCTGTTTCAGATCCCACGGATTTTCGCAGTCTTGCTAGTGCCCTCCAGTATCTTACTTTCACCAGGCCAGATATCTCTTATGCAGTTCAGCAAGTCTGTCTTCACATGCATGATCCCCGGGAGCCTCATCTCACAGCTCTAAAGCACATTCTGCGTTACGTCCGTGGCACATTACATATGGGTTTGTTCCTGCGCCCCTCTTCTCAGTCAGATTCGGTGGTCTACTCTGATGCTGATTGGGCTGGCTGTCCAGATACACGCAAGTCTACCTCAGCCTATGCGGTTTTTCTTGGTGATAATCTGATCTCCTGGTCGTCCAAGCGTCAGAACACTGTTTCTCGCTCCAGTGCAGAGGCTGAGTATCGAGCTGTCGCTAATGCAATTGCTGAAGCCACCTGGTTACGCCAACTCCTGTCTGAGCTGCACACTCCTTTGCGCAAGACAACCTTGGTGTACTGCGACAACATCAGTGCTGTCTATATGTCCTCCAATCCCGTTCAGCATCAGCGCACCAAACATGTGGAGATCGATCTTCATTTCGTTCGGGAGCGTGTTGCACTTGGTGATGTGCATGTTCTTCATGTCCCGACGACATCTCAGTTCACCGACATCTTCACCAAAGGGTTGCCTTCATCCGTCTTCACGGAGTTTAGGTCCAGTCTTAATGTTCGGTCACCCGAAGATTTGACTGCGGGGGCGTGTTAGACAGATTCTGTATATACTTGTGTGTGGGTCCTGCGCTAGGCATGTATAAGCCGGCCGGCCCTGTGTTTGGTTAGGGAGATATGGTTAGTTAAGAGTCCTGAGTAGATTTGGTTTCGGGGTTTCCTTTAGCCCCAAGCTATTCTCAGCCCTATATATGTAACCTGTGTATCTCCCAATTAATCAAGCAATTATTCCACACAAATTACATCTCTTTCACAAAATTCTGTTTACAGTCAAGCAAGGGCAAAACACAGGAATAGAAAATGCAACTGTGATGCTTGTAGTCTGTCCAGAAATAGAACAAAGAAAATGGTTATGCAACGTGTAGTTTGTTATATGCATGAAATCTATAAGAGAGAGTAGTGTGTGATAAGTTTTGCAGTGTCAAAAAATTCCTAAAATCTATGGTTGTACACTGCAAAGTGTCTAGTCACAACCAAATCATTTAGCGAGAAATTGAGATCTGAAAAGAGCATATAAGCTGTCAAAGAAGCTTACTAGGTTTAACAATAAAAACAGAGCAAGTAAGAGTATCCAAGAACTTTACCTATCACTTTGCTTTCATTTTTTGCAATTCATAACTCACGCACTCCTACTGATAAATAGCAGCACTTTTGCAGAATCTATGCAAACTAAAGTTACAGGACAACATACTGCTTCCAGTAGACTGCCACTGGATGTAGGCATAGGCATATTTCTTTTCCAAATGGAATCACGCTATAGCCTTATTGGTCATTTTTGTGCCAATTAAATGATGACATTGCTCGTCTAACGGGGACAGTTTCGTAAATATAATGTTGGCAATATATTTAATTACAAACTTATTTTAATCTGTCAAGTGAAGTAGCCAATACAACACTTTTTTAATCTGTCAAGTAAAGTAGCCGATACAACACTTATTTTTTAATCTGTCAGGTGAAGTAGCTGGTACAACACTTTGTTTTCCTACAAGAACTGCGTTAGACAAAAAGTCGCATTGAACCAAATGGAAAATGAACCAAGAACATGGGATAATGGCGTATTTGCTTTCTGTGCACCTTTGATGCTTGTTAAGCAATGGGAAACGACGAGGTCAATAAGAATTTTGTTCTCCCCTAATTTTGTTTTGATTAAAATGCACTGGGGGTCCTTAAACTAGTCGACCTGTTCTGTTTAGATCCATGAACTTCGAAAATGCATTTTTAGGTCCACGATCTATTCAAGTGTGTCACTTGAGGTCCAAAACACCTCTGACCAGCGTTGACTGCCTACGTGGACCGCCACATCGGATCCAACGTGGCCACAAGTCGCCACGCGTGCCTCTACCCCCTGCGCCTCCTTCTCTGCAGCAACCGCCAGCTCCCTCTTGCCTGCAGCGCCGCCGGCCCCTGCACGCCACGCGCGAGGCCACCCCGTGCGTGCCCCTGCGCGTCGCCGGCCGCGGGGCGCTGGCCGCCCGGCCGCACGTCGTTGCCCGCCGGCGCAACCACCGTCAGGCCGCCGTTCCTCACCCGCCCGGCCGGGGCAGCTCGCATCGCCCCTGCCTTGCCTGCGCGGCCCTGCGCGCACGCCACTGGGCCGCCGAAGCCGCGCAGTCGCTTGGCCGCCGCTCCTGGTGCCCCTGTGCGCGCCCTCGTGGCCGCCCGCGCGGTCGCCGGCTGCTCGGCCGCGGGCTCGCCCGCGCTGCCACCCCCAACTCGCCTGCGCACGGCCGCCGTCCAGCCTGCACGCCGTCTTCACACCGCCGTCAATGCCGCGACCGAGAATTTGAGGACCCCGGCCGCTGCGCCCCTGCAATAGAAGGGGGAGGAGCAGGACCTCCCGCCGTCGTCCCTGGGAGGAGCCCTGTCCGCGCCACCTGGAGGTGTTGCCGCCCTCACCACACCGCCGCGGGGCCGTGCGCCGTTGCTGGCGCCTTGACCTGCCGCCAGTGAGCGGCGAGGCGGCAAGAGAGGCGAGCAGGGGTAGGGATGGCGCGCGCATGGCCCGTGTGGGGGTGCGGCGAGCCTCCTCGGCCGGGCGCAGGACGGTAGCGGCGGAGAGGAGGCGGCCCGATGGAGGACGGTGGCGGCGGGCGGAGCTTCAACGCCGGAAGCTCTGCACGACGAGGCCAAGGGCCGGGTGAGGGCTCAAATAGGTAGAGGGGAGGAAGGAGGAGCCGTGGGTGCGAGGAATCGATGTATGGCTCACCGGAGAGGACGAATCGATGGTGGCCGGCGTTGGGGAAGGAGCTCGTGGTGGCGCGCGCAGGAGAGCAACGCACGGCGTGCGCATGGGAGGCGCACGGAGCAGGGCCTGACCGCCTAGCGGCGCGAGCCAGGAGGCGCGTGAGGAGGCCTGGGAGCAGTGGCCGGGTCGCGGCGTGGAGGAGCGAGAGCGGCGCGGGCCTGCAGCAGGGGAGCGGCGTGCACAAGGAGCAGGGGAGGCACGCGCGAAACCAGGCGGCGGCCAGGCGGGCCGGCATCAGACCGGTGCACGCCGCACGTCGCATGGGGAGAGAGGAGAGGAGGGGGAGCTAGGGTTCGCCGGAGGGGAGCTGGGAAGGACGCCGGCACAGCAGCGAGCAGCTCAGCAGGGCGGCGAGGCACGTGTGGCGACTTGTGGCCATGTTGGATCCGATATGGCGGTCCACGTAGGCAGTCAACGCTGGTCAGAGGTGTTTTGGACCTCAAGTGACACACTTGAATAGATCGTGGACCTAAAAATACATTTTCGAAGTTCATGGACCTAAACAGAACAGGTCGACTTGTTTAAGGACCCCCGGTGCATTTTACTCTTCTGTTTTATACCACACATAACAAGCATTCATCAAAAGATACAGTAAATTCTTGAATCCACACAATTGAATATGCAGCTTTGGAAGTACCAACTTTAATGGAGTATTTCTATGATGGAAGTGAATCTCACTGAGGCTACAAACATGCTCGTTCTTTCCATTGACATATGTTCTATAATGAGTGGCATTCATGCCTAGGGTTCAGTTTTTTTTTTCTTAAAGTAAGCACATGCGGGTTTATCAGGATGAAACATGCATGAAGGCCATGCCTACATGAAGACTCGGTCATTATACCCCAATCATCTGATCCACATGGCATGAGCCAGCCAAACCAGAGAGAATTGCCTACTTATAAAGTCCATTTGTGAATTGTGCAACAGTATTGCAAGTTAGATCCTCAAGTTGTATGTATAGTGAAACTTGTACATTTAAATAAATTACCAAGATGTATGAGTGTCAAAATGTACAGCATTCTTGTAACAATTGTTTGAAAAATCAAAAGGAGCAGCTCATGGCTTGCCACAGCTTAGGCTTAGTCTATCACTAGTTGTGGTTGATGATTGTGAATGGGTTTGTAAGTTGAGTCTTGGATGCTTTGGGTTTGCAGAGTCAAAACACACAATGGCTTTGGAGCATTGTGCCAAAGATAAGTACTGAGTAGTAAACCATCAATCAAATCATCAGAATACAGAAGTATGGTTAGGTCAAGCTTGACTGTATTTGTCTAGGCTCGAGCAAGAGCTGAGAGAGCTTGTGGACGCCATGCTTTTTTATACCCAACAGACAACTCCATTGCAGAAAAGGAACCTAGTTTTTGTTCTTCTAATGTAGCCAGACTTACTTTTCTGTTTCCTCAAATCACACTGCAACCCCTAGCAGCTCCAGAGATTCTTGAAGCTGGAGGTGTGGGCACACTGAAGGCATTTGATTGAGCAACTTTGTTATTATTTGACTAAATACATATGCTTAAACCAGTTTATTTTATTATACTGGGTCCAAATCCTGCATCTGCGTCAATATAAGAGCTGGAGTTGTGCCAAAAAGGTGGAAACTTCAACACTTCATAATAGTTTGGCACTTTGTAACCACAATAACTGTAACTAGCTAAACCTAAGTGCCATTTGGTTGATTCTACATGGCACATTAGTCCTACAATTGTAGCACTGTGCTCCTTCGTTTGTGAAGGTTGAAGTTCACAAAGATAATACAGCAATCCCATGATCACTAATCCAGGCCACAGGAAAAAAAGAACTTAGAAGGGTATCCATAGACTTCATCAGCTAGACACTCGAGAAGTCGAGAATTATTTGCCTCACGGGGGTACTGTATATACTCGTGGAAAATTTTCAGTTACCGAACGCCCCAAATCGGTGGAATCAGCTAGCGCCTACCTGCAAAGCCCCCAATAATACTATGTTTTCCATTGTCTGAAAAGGTACTACTATGTTTTCAGATCTGCCAGCTCTTGCTAGGGTTTGGGCGCACTGTGTAGAAACGCGCGCGAGACTGCGAGAGAAAGAGCGATACCTCTGTAGTCCACGCCGGAGTTGAGCTTGACGACGACGGGGCGGCCCCGGATGGACTTGAGGAAGTCGGACGGCGTCTTCACGGCGCCGCCACCGGCGCCGCCGCTGCCGGGCTTGTCCGCGCCGCCGGTGCTCATGCTTCTCTCGTGCTGGTGGGTACGATGGGGTTCGGTCGGTGGGTTTTGGTGCTGGGCCTGGTACTAAAAACTTGGCCTTGCGTCACGAAAAGCTTGGGGGCGGGCGCGGGCCGCCAGGGCTATATATATCGCCCGCGCGATACAATTTGTTTCCATCACCTGAAGAAAATTGATGGGCTTACGATGGGAGTAATTTCGGCCCATAAAAATATTCTGCTGTCATGGACTTACGATGTTTGCTGATTAATTACGTGGACACCATACATCTGATCCAATAAAAAAATAGCGGCTACTGCGCTTTGTGCTTCTGTTAGCACGCGGAGAGCGAGCAACGGCCATTGGAATGTTTTTTCCTCCTCCTTTTGTTTTATTTTTTTATTTGTTTATTATGGCCGGCGCTACAAACGAGTTGGCCATGTTCTAGTATTCCGTTCTTTCTTTTCTGTTTATTTCCTTCTGTTTGTTACTTTTTCTTGCTCTAGTTCTCTCTCTCAACACACACACTTTCTTTCTATTTAAACTCAAGCGGATATTCTTTCATGGTAATTATTTTTTCAACACTGTACACGCATTCTACTACATCTTCTCTTTATTTTATTATTTATTCATTTCCTTCCGCATGCATGCAAAGGGAGGGTTGTATCTTAGCCTCTCTTTATTTTATTACTATTTATTTCTTCCGTTCCGTATGCATGCAAGGCCCTGGAGCTTTTCTTCTCTTATTATTTATTAATTTTCTTTTTCCTTTTATTTCTAATGCTCCATTAAATATTTCTTCACTACTCACCCCGTTCCAAAAAAAAAGTCATTCTAGGAATTTTAGGACAAACTAACATAAAGGCAAAATGACAATTTACGTATCCATATTTAGCACTAATTGATTTTTGTGTGCACATGCACTTTCCAAATAGAGTAAGATGACTTGCTTTTGGGACAAATTTTGAATCCTGAAGTGATTTGTTTTTGTGGGATGGAGGGTATTTAACCTGTTTTCCTTTGCTTCTCGTTTATTCTTTTTATTCTCTATTTTCTTTCTTTATTTTAAATATACTTATAATTGATACTCAATGTAAACTAACTTATTTGTATTGTAAACTCATAAATTTGTGTGTGAAATGATTTTCTCTCTCTATATGCTAACTTGTTTAGCAGGTATAAATATGTTTATAAAAATAAATTTTTGTGATGTAAATGTATTTAACTTCAAATAAAGTTATTTATCTATGTGTAACCATTTTGTTCGCAACACCAAATTATTTGTTCGCTTTGAAGATTAAATTGTTCCGTGATGTTGACTCATTTGTTCGCAATATTCATTTTTTATTATTTATCCTATATAATCAAATGTTCGTGATTGTTATATTTTGTTTGTTGTATATTATTATTTGTTCATTTTGTTTAACTTTTTATTCATAGAAAATAATCATTTGTTCGACTTATTAAAATATTTTTTTAATAAATATCGTGCAAACATAGGTAAGTGAGCTCTTATTTTAAAGATCTTGTTATAAGAAAGATAATGGTACAATTCAAATTAAATTTGGATGCCCAATTACTTATAGCTTTTTTTAGTTTCAAGTTTGCATACACAAAGGTGACGTCATCTCTTTTCTCTTCTGCATGCAGAGAATCTTTTTTCTTTATTTAATTTTTTGAGAGGGTTTTCTTTATTTAAATGAAAGTATAATGCAAAACAGTCAATCTTAAATGGGCTTAATTAGAGCCCAAGATTCTATCTATGTATGCGCTTCAGGTGACGGTTTCAAAACTATCGCTTCAAGTGATATATAATCGGAGAGACTAGGTGTCGCTCGTGCTACAAACTAGTGATCCATCGCCTGAAGTACCTCTCACTTTTGGGCTAATTCGATGACATATTCGGCCCAATATATATTATTGTGGTTCGTTTTGTTCTCCAGATTAGATGGGAAGTCTGACAAGTTCTAATATTTTTTATGACGAGCGCAACTTACATGCTTTTCGCTATGCGGTCTCTAGCATTTTGTTTTTCTTTTCTCTTTCTGTACATGTTCTATATTTCTTATTTTCTTCTCCCGTTCTTTTTTCTCTTTCCTAGTTCCTTCCATCCATTTAATTTTAATTTATTTATCCTCATCTTTTTATTTATTATTCTCTCTTAATTTTATTTTCTGATTATGAACCTCACATCATAATTTTTACCTGAATTTATAATTTATTATTTTATAATTTATATTAACCATATTTATTTTTTATATAATCACATGTTAATCGATCTATACTTATCTTTTGCTATAGTAGTACAGAATTATTTGTGCATATTTTAAGAACGAGGCATACAATGTATTCTAATTTATTTGCATTGCAGACTCATAAGTTGGTATGTGAAATTATTATTTCCTTTATATACTAACTTGTTTAGCACGTGTATACATGCTCATGATAATATTTTTACTATGTAGTTGCATTTGTTCTTCATGTTAAATTATTTTTCTATGTGTAACTAATTTATTCCCAATGTCAAATTATTTATTCGCCGTGTAGATTAAATTGTTCGCGTACGTAGCTGCATTTGTTCTTCATGTAAAATTATTTTTCAGCATATAACTAATTTGTTCACAATGTTAAATTATTTATTCCCTTTGTAGGTTAAATTGTTCTATAATATTGATCTATTTGTTCGCGATATTTTTCATTAAAATTTTGTTTGTAGTACATTATTATCTATTTGTCATGTTTAATTTTCTGTTCATAGAATATAATAATTTATTCATGTTGTTAAAATATTTGTTCCCAGTAGTTGAAAATAATTATTTAGTATTAATTTTTTTTAAAAAAATCATGCAAACATAAGCAAGTGATGTTTTGTTTTAAAGATCTTGTTATAAAAAAATAATGGTGCAATTGTAATTTAATTTAGACGCAAAATTTAAAATTTATAGATATTTTTGATTGTGAACTCCCCTTACATGTAAGTGATATCATCAATTTGTCTTCATCTGCTTGCATGCATTTATTATTGAAAGGACTAAACATCTGTTAAGAAAAGTAATCCTCCCTCCATTTTTTATTAGATGTCGTATTTCATCTGGGTACACACACCAAGGAGATAGTTAAACACATAGTAATTTTCTCTCCCGTGAGTTAATATTTCTCGATTAACGCCACTGGCTGATTAATTCTGCGTCGTAATCTCCCACGCAAGCAAGCCTAACGGGCTGACACACTCTACCTCCCCTGCATGCAAATCCATTCGCACACGCGCATGCAAGCCTCCCGCATGACATGCAAATCCATCGACAGCTCAACGCTGCTCGCGCTTGCCAAGGCGTAGATGTAGCATCTTTAACTGCAATATTGAAAGGCCTTTGTTTGGTTTTGATAATTGAGTGACAACTTAAGTGGACTAATAAGTGTTTATGTCAAGATACACAGGAGATTAGTCCACACAAAGACACTAGTATGAGCGACATGTGCCATGGAGGAGAAATGGCTAAGGGTTGATGCTATGCTCATATAGTGTGATGGAGGAACTCATTGCATATGAGATATGACATGGAGTTATGTGACCAAAGTAGAGAAGATCAAGTCAAGGCTTGGCTTGATGGACCGGTTGCAATGGAGAAGGACAAGTTAAGGCTTTGAAGCGAGGGACCGCGAGGCGGTGAAGTTTGGGCAAGATTTGGCGCCGATGGACCGAGGCAACGGTGAAGAGCGAGCAAGGTCAAAATCGATGGACCAAAGAGGTCATGTGATGATATGGAGTGGATCATATCATTCAAGGAAGATCAAGCCAAGTGTTGACTCATGATGATGATCAAAAGGCTTGATGGAGTTTGGTGCTTGTGTGACATCAACATTTGGGAAGATGAAATGGAATGCGCAAGGCAAAGGTATGACTTGTAGGGCATTTCATTTCACCGGTCAAAGGTTGTGTAGAGAAGTGCATGACCGGATTTAGAATAGATGACCGTACTATCAAGAGGGGCAAACTTATTTGCATATCGCTCATCTAGTGCCACTTGAGCGATCTAACATTGCGATGTTGCTAGGATCGAGTGGCGTGGTGAGATAAAGTGAAAGTTCTTTGAAAATGATTGTGAAATGCTAACACACATGCACATGGTGTTGTTCACGTGGTGGTGTTGGCACATTTGCAAAGGAGAAAGAGTTGGAGTTGATGTTTATCAACTTGGGGAAGCAAGAAAGACTTTTCGGTGTTCTTCGGAGATTAGGTTGGCTCTTGGAGTGAAATACTGCTTTGATCCATTGTGTTTTGGATCAAATATTCAGTTGGGTTGTGTAGCCCTCTGAATAAGCTTTCCATAGAGTCAAAGATCACCAAATTTGGACATTGGAGTTAAGAGTTATGGCCGTTTTACCAAGGTACATTTCTGCTGGAAATAGACCTGCGAACGGTCCGCTCCTTGGGGGCGGACAGTCCGTCGTTATCTCGGATGAGCTCGAACAGAACCGTTTTTGGCTCTGTTGGTGGTCCAAAAAAAACTACGGGCCGTCCGGTCCATGGGGGCGGACGGTCCTCCTTTAAAAGCTGAAACGAGCACAGAAACTTGGTAGTTCTGTCTTGGGTGTCCAAATTGTACTACGGACGGTCCGGCCCTTGGGGGCGGACGGTCCGCCTCCTACTGAAAATTCTGGGACAGAAACACTGCGGTTTCTGTGTGTGCTCACTTTTTAAACGGCGGACGGTCCGCCCCTGGGGTGTAGACAGTCTGCCGGTCACTTCCAGATTTAGTCAGAGACGTTTACAAATCGGTTGGTTCAAAGTTTTGAACCGCGGACGGTCCGCCCCAGGGGTGCGGACAGTCCGCCAGGGGCTCTAACGGTCGACTCTGACACATAATCATCGCAGTTCTAGCCGTTGGTTTTGAATGGCGGACGGTCCGGTCTCTGTGAGGCGGACAGTCCGCGAAAACTCTGTTTTCACGGGATTTGAGTGTAACGGCTAGTTTGGGGCCTCCCTCTATAAATAGAGGGTGTGGCCGGCCATTTGAGGTTGCTGAGCACCTTGGGGACTTAGTGTCCATGTGTGAGAGTGCTTGAGAGCCCTCTACTCATTCTAACTTGATAGTAATCATCCGATCGAGTGAGAGAGCGATTCTAGTGCGATTGCTTTGAGAGATTGCATCGAGTGGCACTAGGTGATCGTGTTGCAAGCCGGTGTGCTTGTTACTCTTAGAGGTTGCCACCTCCTAGACGACTTGGTGGCAAGAGGCTCCGTTGAAGCCCGCAAGAAGATTGTGCGGTGCTCCGGAGAAGAGATTGTGAGGGGTATTGTGCTCACCCCGTGGGAGCCGCGAAGAGCAACTCTAGTTCAGCGAGACGTGAAGAGCAACAAGTGGTTTGGCCGGATCATGTGCTAGAGCTCGGTGTGAGCACTCCACGTGAGAGAGTGTGACTTGAGAGTCACCACTAGCAAGAGGATCGGCGGCAACCTTGGAGCTTGTCTCAACGGGGATTAGCTTGGTGGCAACCAAGTGAACCTCGGGATAAAAATCACCGTGTCAATTTTATCTACTCTTTTCGGTGGTTTGCATTCTCCAAATCACAAGTCTTGTATTTACATTCATATATATCTTGTGCTTGTGTAGTTGCTCTCTAGTGATTAGTTAGCTTGTGTAGCTTGCTAATCATCTTCTTACTTGTGTAGCTAGAAGTAGAGATCCTAGTGTAACTAGTTAGCCTGTGTAGTTTAATTAGTTGCTCTTGCTTAGATTGTGTAGTTAAGCAAGTTGAGCTCTTGGGTTTGGATTGTGTATCCTTGTCCTTGAGCATCTAGTGACCTTAGGTTTGGGTTTGTGCTTTTGCTCATTAGAATTGTGTAGGAGCTCCCCTTATTTGTGAAGTACTAGTGCTTAGACTTGTGTGGCTTGGCATTAGAATTGTTAGGAGAGCTCTTACTAGCTTGGCACTCCATTTGCTTTGTGTAGGATCTTTTTGGAGGTGCCTTAGAGTCATAGTTAGAGGGGTGAAGTCTTGGCTAAGCGAATAGTTTCAATTCCGCATAAGTTTCGGTTAGCCGGCGCAATTAGTTTTAGAAAGGACTATTCACCCTCCTCTAGTCCGTCATTTCGACCCTACAAGTGGTATCAGAGCCGAGGTCTCTCATTTGTGGTCCTTACCGACCCGAGAGGATGGCGACTTATTGGCTAGATATTGAGTGTCCACACACTTTTGGTGGCACACACTTTGCATGGTGGAGAAATATGATGACATGCAATTTTAAGTTTATTTGCCCTCAAATGTGGTGGATGGTAGATGTAGCTTTTTCTCATGTGTTGGATGAAAGAAATCTAACTCAAACACAAGAGAAATGCCTAGATCGAGACATCCAAGCTACTAACATATTGTTTAGATCTTTACATGATTGCATTCTTTGTGAGGTCATGAACATAAAAACCGCCCACGAGATTTGGAGTTATCTCAAGGAGACATATGGGGCGGCCTCCGATGATGATAAGCCCAAGGAGAGAGTGCTTGAGGATGAGGAGCACATCCGCGACATGGTGATTATGGAAGATTGCTCCACCTCATGGACAAGTGATGATGATGATGATCAATCTACAACAAGCTCACTTGACAAGGTTGATGATGACGATTCAAGTGTTGCAAATAATGATTCTACGTCAAGCACACTTGATGGTCAAATTGATTCATACACGGATGATATTTCTACGTCAAGCTCATCTCCATCTCCACATTGCTTCATGTCACAAGGTGACACAAAAGTATCAAATTGCAATATGATTGATTTTAATTCATATGATGAGCTCTTGAGTAGATATACTAGCTTGACCAAATTATTTGAGGAAGTGTTAACCAAAAAATCAAATTTGAAAAAGAAAACTCTTTTCTCAAAGACACATGTGAACAACAAAAGCATCTACTTTATATCATAAGTTGTTCACATGAGGAGCTAAAATTGACTCATGAGGAGCTTAGTGTTGCTTATGAAAATTTGGTACTAGACCATGCTTTACTCACTAGCAAGCTTTCTAGTAAAGTAATTAAAACTAGTGAGAGCTCATCACATGAGTCAAAGGATCAATTGCAAAATATTGCTAACCCTTGTGATGTAGGCAAGAAACATGTATCCATCTCATGTGATGATTTATTGTCTATGCCATGTACTTCACATATAGATACTTGTTCTTCTTCTACTATGCAATATGAGACTAACCTTGTAGAAGAAAACAAAGAGCTCCAAAGTCAAATGAAGTATTTGAGCAACAAAATAGAGAGATGGACAAAATTAAAAGTCACACTTGAAAGCATAATCAAAAACCAAAGAAACTTCGGTGACATGAGTGGCATTGGTTCCAACAAGAACAAAGTCAAAGGCAAGAAATGAGGCAAGAATAAATATAATACGAAGATGAAGAAGCAAGAAGAAATAAAGCTATCTCATTTCATGTCCTTTCAATGCCATGAGATGGGACACATTGCAAATGGTTGCCCCAACAAAGAAAAGCTCAAGTTGAACAACTAAGAAGAGAAGCTTAAACATGTCAGATGCTTCAAGTGCTGCACTTGGGGTCACCTCACCTCAATGTGCCCAACCAAACAATTGGTGAAGCAACAAGAACCTCAACCAAAGCCACAAGTTGAGCAAGAGAAGGTACCCCAACCTCAAGTCAAGATCAACCATGATGATCAAATTGATGACTTGAAGATGATGAAAAAGAGAACAAGAAGGGGTGGCAAGGCAAGGGCAAGGCATCCAACTCACGTTCAAGATGCCAATATGTTGAGCAAGAACAAGATTCAAGAGAAGAATCCACATGCTCACATCAAGTGCCATAGTTGTGCAATATTGGGTCACCTAGCTTCGGGTTGCCCAAACAAGCTTGAGAAGAAGGCTCAAGCAAACTATGAGAAGCAAGGCAATGAGAAGCATCAAATGAGTAAGGAAGAAAAGGCTCAACAAAAGAGAAGATGCTATTTATGCCGAAAAAGGGGACACATGGCTTATTCATGTCCCTTAGGTAACAATTCTAAACCTATTTCAATTGATGCAAATATTATGCTTAGAAAGGATGGTAATGGTACCTCATTTGTTACTATTACAAAACATCCCGCTACTCATACTAAGGCATTGCCAAAATATGTTGCTCCTAACTTGTGAGGACCCAACCTAGTTTGGGTACCATCAAAACGTGGATGAATGTGTGTAGGTACGAAAAGCATTGGAGGCTTGATTCAAATTAAATTCATATTTTTATCTTATGATTGAATCAAGAAATTGAAGTTTTCTTTGCATATATATACAACCCAATGCCAAGTCAAAACAATGAAGTCCAAGTGCTACAACATACAAGTATCTTATTCTAGTTGTGAGAAATTCATTGGAAATATTTGATGGCTTGCAAACTTATTTGTGTTAAATCTTGCTTTTGGATGAAAAATCTTTTTGCAAATTGAAAAATGAGCTAAATGTCATTTACTTCTCAAATGTAGCCACGCGCTTCGGCTCTGACCTGGCGGCAGAGCGCGTTGTGGCAGAACCGCCTAAATTATCCCGGCTCAAGTGCGTAAACCATCACCATAAAGGCAACATCAGCTTAAACGCACTTCAAACGGAACAATTTTTGGTCTGTCGGGTAACGTCCCGATACAACCACCGATTCTCGGATCGAACAAGCATACCCCGCACGAAGGCGAGTCCAGAGATATTACAACCACAATTTTTATAACACAGGCATAGTAATGATTACAAACTAGTTAAAAACATTATTACAAGGCCAACTTAAATAAAACAGTTATACAAGTTATGATTATAAGTTCAGAGTCTAAACAGCGGAAGATGAGACACGATGACTACAACACGTCGCAAAAGTATACCAAGCTAGCCCAAACATGGTATTACTCGTCACAGTCATTGCCGGCCGAAGACGTATCCCATTCTACGGACCAGCCAGGAGGCAAAGTGCAAGGATAGGTCAAGCTAGCGATCTGATCCTCAAAGGTCATACCTGAAAAAGGGTTTTCAAAAGCAAGGCTGAGTATTCTAATACTCAGCAAGACTTAACCGACAACGGGTATAAGTAGCCCACCTTAGCTAGACTATGCAAGGCTTTGTAAGGCTCTGGTTTTCCTTTGCTGAAAAGCAATAAAGAGTAGGTCCTTACTTTCAAGTTTTAGCTTCAAGATTCTAGTTGATTAACCATTCTATGTAAGCATCTACTATCCAATCATGGTGGAACTTCTAAGCAAACATCAAGATTAATAAGAATATTGTTGCTCTTATTACTCTGTGTGGCAGATCAATTAAGCAGTCTCATTTCATCGTGAGAGGCGGACGATTCTGAATCGAAATTCAACCTTGCAAGGACAACCTAACACACACGTCTGGAACACCGTCGGGTCATTCCCAAACAACCGTTGACCTTTCTTTCCGGCTTGTGGATAGTGTCACTCTCCCCGACTACAGGGCTCCAAGGCCGAACCTTGTCCCTTGAAGTCGTAGTGTTGCGCAACATAAAAATAAAACCTATCCCTACTGAGAGAGTGAAAGGTATATCCACTCCCCGGTCCAATCGGCTACTAGGCTTGCCGCGTACCATATTTACGGCATGTGGCTAGTACTTTCAAAAACTTAACCGGCACTACCACACACCGCGACCTTAGCAGGTTCATCAACACAGACGGGGTCTCACATAAGGTCATGATATCGAACACAACCCCGTCCGTCGTCCTTATATTGATAACAGAAAGTAAACAGGCAATTCCTATAAAGCTCGCGAGTGACAGGCAATCACTCGACTTTTACCGGTCCTATAAGCTTAGCAATTATCCGAACTCAAGTCTAGTGTTCAGTACATAGGTTCCTAGGATCATGCATCTAGAGTTTCAATTCAACTCCTATGAACTGTAAATGCACAAGTAAAATAATACCGTAAATGAAATTAATTTGAAGTATAGGTTGTGTCCGGGGCTTGCCTTCTCGGAAAATACTAACTATTTCAGCGCTAGGCTCTTCCGAACTTTAGTTCGGGGCTTCAGTTAATTCTGTAGTGTTCACTTGAGCTTCGAGATCACCTCCGTCAGATTCCGGGATCAGCTCGTACGTCCCGTCCGATAAGGCAGTCGTGTCTATATGCAATGCAAGAACAACATTATAAACAAACATGGGCAATCATTTATAGAGTAGTTAAATACTAAATTTAGCTACACAAGGCATCATGATCAACAGCACAAATGAAGTTGACTAACTTCATAAACAAGTGGGGGTGATTTCCTATACAATTAAGTCACGGTTTACAAATAAAACAACAACTCAGAGTACAAATAGAAATAAATTATACCAAAATGACACTAAACAGAACATGAACATACTCAGCTACCCTGTAAAAATCATGCCAAGACATGTAGTCATTTAATCACAACAAATCATTTATGCAGGCAACACCTAGCACAAGCTTGAATTATATAGACCAAACTAGAGCCAAGAAGAGGCTCAAAATTTAACAGGAGATCTACACAGGGATGATTTATCTACTGTGAATTTTTCATGATTTTATATACAACGAAATAATTCTGAGAAAATAAATAAAACAGACATCAGTTTAGCAAGATTCAATTTTAGCTCCTGTTCTAGTCATGAACTAAGGCTCAAACTTCCTGGACAAGCTAATATTCTCCGGAAGAACACTCAGGAATATTTTCACGATTTATTAAGAACAGAAACTATTTACCATGATTAAAGTCTACTAAACAAAGATTAAATCAAATAAATAGCTACAACAAAGAACTGATCATGAAATTTTTATAGCAAAGCTAGTGTAACAAGAGTAAACTACCACCAAAATTTCAGAGCAATATCAGCTTTCAAGTATCACATAAGAAAAAGATTAAAGAACTAGTATTTATACACCTAGTAACACAAAACAAAATCTACAGCAAAAACTTGCAACTAAAACCTAACATATTATGGTTCTACTGCATAAAGCTCTTCAAGAGGATTCCAAAACATCAAGATTTGCTAATTTACGAATTTTCTACGAATTGATATTGAATTTCAAAGATCACTGAAAAACATTGCAAACCAGTCCCTAAGGCACTATTGCAATGAGTCACTGACATCGCAGATAACCCCCTGGGCTTTCTCAAATTCAAGCACACGGTCCTTGGGTCGGGTCAGAGAGGGGAGGCGAGGTTTGACCGGCCGTTTCCCGGCGAGGGGCTCACCGGCGGCGAGAGTGGAGGGGTGCGTGAGCTTCACGGGTGCAAGGCGCACCTCTGGGTGGCCTAGGGTCGCGGGGAGAGGCTCGGAAGCGGCGGCTCGGCGGAGCAGGGCGGGTTGGCGGCGGAGGCGAGCGACGGCGAGGGTGCTCTGGTGAGGTTCGGGCAAGGGGAAACGGTTTGGGAGTTGCGCGAGGGTGAGGCGCGGCTAATGGTGGGGGATGTAGGGGTGGAGCGGGCTTGCAGTGGCGGCTCCGCGGCGGGGTGGAGCTCGCCGGGGTTCAAACGGGGCGGCGGCGGTGTTCTGCGGTGTGGGAGCGAGGAGAGAGCAAGAGAGCGAGGGGAATGGGTCTCTGGGGTTCCTCTATTGCTCGGGGGCTCGCTAGAAGAGAGCGGCGGGCTCTGCAGGGGGCGCTCTGTCACAGGACAGTCCAAATAATACCAATCAAGTGCAATAATTAACGCTTAAACTCAAACTAGAATTACTGCACTCAATCAGTACACTCGGACCGCCTGCTATAACCAGGATCGATTACACAGGATCTCTCGCCAAAAGACGAGCACAGATGATTGCCGGCAACAAAAACGTTTAAAGTCATTTACAACCTGAGTTTAACAGAAGCACCAACTTAAACTACAACAAGTGTTTACAAGTCAGTTTTACAATTCAAATCTCAGAGTTCAAAAGCAGCGGAAAGCAATTTAGAGTTAAAAACAAGCTTTTAAAACAAAACGATAGATAACGTCGACGACAGAAGACGAGCTTCACATCTTGCCCACTGATGTGAGGCTCACCTGCCTTCACTTCACGGAGAAGACGGGACCCACTCGACCGTCCAACCTGGAGGAAGAGGCTGACCACTCCAGGACACACTAATTTCCTCGAAGACTTCCGGAATACAACCTGCTCAAAAGATATGGCAACAACAAGCCTGAGTATTCTAATACTCAGCAAGACTTACCCGTCCATGGGTATACTTAGCCCATTAACTAGACATGAAAGGCTTTTTGGCTCTGAAGTTATTTTGCTGAAAACCAGCTAGCACTGAATCCTTACTTTCAATATTTTAGTGCCAATTGAGTTGACCCTTATAACTTAGGTTTGCCTAGTACTCTAGAGCATACATGGTTGATCACATTATCTTTTCAGCTTACCACAACCAACATTCTCAGTTCAGACTCATTCCACTTCTTTACTACGATGTGACAGAGAGATCAAGGTTCTCATATCCGCGAGTCATGGCGAATCGATTCGATTTAACCTTGCAAGGTGGACCTAACCAACACGGCACGTATATGCCCCGTCGGGCTATACACACCAACCCTTCACATATGCACACCGAATAGGCGAACTGCCCTGCGACCCGGGACTGCTAGCCCCACCGATACCAACGAAGGGTCAGCCATGAGTTTGGATACTAGCTCCACTGGTGAAGACAGTATCAAGTCCGCCTACCGGTGCACATATGGTACTGAGCTTACCGGTTTCGACTACCTCCTACTCCCGGCATGCGGTTAGTACTGTTCAATCCTCGATCAGTAGTGCCAACAACGGTACGATCCTCAATCGACACAGGCGGAGACTCACTTTTCATAACTTCCATATCCATAGCCAAATCCATCTCCGCCCGGTCTCCATTTTTTCCTTTCTTTTTCTCAAATATTCCTTCTCCAACAACTTTTCCAAAAGCAAGACCTATCTCTCGCGAGTGACAGGAATCACTCGACTTCTACCGGATTTACTTAAGCATAGCAGTACTAGCGATACCTGAACTAGTAGAGACACTGGGTGGCCAAGATTATGCATCTATGGTTCCAATCAATTCCTTGAACGTAAATGCACAATACTTGAATAGATCATGGAGTAATTAAAAATAAGGGTTATGCACCGGGGCTTGCCTTGCCAGTCAGCGGGGTTAGCGACTTCTGGATCTGGCTCGACGGCTGCTTCGGCTTGCGGTTCTCCCGCGGAAGGCTTCTAGACCGGCTCGGCAATCAGCTCGTATGCGACTTCGGTTTCCGCGTCTATACGATTAAAATATGCCATGCATGAAACTCATGAAATGAAGCAACGCAATACAATAAATATACAAGAATGCAGGGATAAAACGATAACAACAACCCTAACTATGGTTCAAAAGGGATGGTTCAGTGCTGATATGAAGTCCTGGTCCAAAAGTCTTTTAGCCTGAAGTGTTTCCTTTAAAACAATTACTATTAAACTTGCTTAGAGCAGCATGGATTGAAACAGAAGCTTGCTTTGTTGAGGTTACACATGCATGAACAATAACTAACAATATTTGTTGACGATCGAGAGCAGTCATTTTAACCATGGAAAAGAAATTAAACAACAACAGATCCACGCACAAGCAGATAGGCTATGCACCTGGAAATTTTTTAGGGGACTACACATATAAAGAGTAAACCACTGTGAATTTTTCATAAATTTTAGAGCAACAGAACAACTGCCATAAAATAAACTAGGTTAAACCCAAACTGAAATTTTAGCAGGGGCAAAAGTGACATTTCATCTGCACAAATATTTTTCTTCAGAAGATCTGGATTTAAGAAGACTAACAAAATTTGGTTTGCATCATTAGCATTTTTCTGTATTTTTCTACGATTTTTGGAAGATTTCAGCCCAAATAACCAAAAAAAAAAACATTGGGGGGCCTGACAGCTGGGTCCCACATGTAAGTGGGAGCCCAGCTCCCAGTTTTCCCCCCGCCTCCCTTGCTTCACCTGCTCGGTCCGCCGGGGCCATGGCCGGCGTGCGGCCAAGTGGGCTCGCGGCGGCGGCTCCTGCCGGCGGTGGCCGGCCGGCGCCACGGCCCGGCTGGACCGCGGCCAGGGCGGCTGGGGAGCAGGGGCGCGCGCTTGGGGTGGCACAGGGGCGCGCGCATGGCCTGGCGGCGGTGCACCCAGGGCGGAGGCGGCGGCGGCGCGTTCCCCGCCGGCGGGGGCTAGCCGGCGGTGCTGCGGCGCTGGCTCGCGGCCAGGGCGGCCTACCGGCCCCGGGGCGCGCGGCTACGGCCCGCGGCGCCGCGCAGGGCGGCCCCGCAGCGGCGCGCGCGGCGGCGCAGAGCGCCCGCGGCGGCGCGACGGTGAGCCGGCGGCGGTGGCGGGCGATTCAGCCGGGGAAGGGGGTCGGGAAGCTTGAGAAGGTCACCGGGATGCTCACCGTGCTCATGGATTGGATGGAAGAAGGCCGGAAGATGGACATCGACGAAGGGGGCAGAGCTCGGTGGAGCTTCAATGGCGGCCGGGTTCGACGGGTTCGATTCCAGCCAGGCTTGGGCATGGCCGAGCTGCGGAATGGGTGGAGGAGGCAAAAAGCGAGGCGAAGAAGGCTCTGGCGCGAAGGATCGAGGCGGGGTGGCGAGCTATGGCCGGAGGGCGAGCGATGGCGCGGCTCGGCTGCTCTGCTAGCTCGAGGAGGAAGAAAGGGATAGGAACGAGAAGCCTCTAGGGCCCGCGACCGGATAAGCCACGCGCACGGAGGGCGAGGATCGCCGGCGCGCGCGACGCGTGGAGTCGCCGGTGATCGGTCGCGGCGAGCACAGTAACGAACAGCGCAACACAGTGATCGTTTTAACTGATTTTTGACGGGACTTTGACCAATTGAAACTCAAAATTCCATATAGGAACTTGAATTTTGACCAAAACAAAAGTTGTAGAGGACAAAAAGGTCTACAACTTTGCTTTTGGGCGAAAATTGATTCGAAGCCCGGATTAAGGACAAAAACGAGATCAAACGCGGTGTAACACCCGGTTTATAAAAGAACATAAACCGAGCAATCATATACGTGCCAGGATCAAGTCACACGTATATACAACAGAATGAACAGTATATCATAGCACATATCACGTAAAAAGACATAATAAATCGAAATACGAATGTTATTTATTACAATAATGACAAAAATGTCTGATACAGCGGAAGCGAAGTACAAAATACGAAAAAGCTCTCCGAAGCTGAAGCAGGGCGCCACAGGGACGTCGACTGGGAGACGAAGCACCTAGAAGTCCTCGTAGTCCTGGTAGCGCTGGACGAACTCCCTCGTGTCGGCAGGAACTGAGCAGCAGTAGCGTAGCCAAGAGGAAAAAGTAGAGAAGAGGCAAGGGTGAGTACACAACTTGTACTCAACAAGTATAACACAAACTATGAGGCTCTAGGCTGGCTGACTCAACTGCATTAGCTTTTAAGTGTTGGCAAAATTTTATTAAAACTATTTACTACGAGTTGATGAATTACCATTAACCCAGTTACATAGTTATTAATCAGAATTAATTAAGAAACTACTGAGAACCAAACCGAAACCAAGCCACCAAGGTAACCCCGAGAAGCACCTCCCTCGTCGGAAGGAGATAACTTCACTAATCAAAAGGAGGATCTGGGCCGCTCATAACCGTGAGCACGGCTAGTATACCAGTTTTACACTCTGCAGAGGTTGCACATCTTTACCCACAAGTCGTGAGCTACACCAGTTGTTCATCACACTTCCTTAGGTGAGATGGCCAGCGACTCACTATGAGGCCTTTAAAAAGAATCTCGTTGGTAAGGCGTAACCGCGAGAGTTAGGTCGGCGACGATGGGGCCCACCTCCAGGGGTACAAGCACGTAGCACAGACCAAGCCGGAGGAGCAGGGACCATTGAAGCTTACTACTCTTGCCCCGCAGGTAAGTTACTCCAAACCAAAAAGATCTAATTATTACGCCAAGTCTATCCCATTCTAGCCTTGTGGTAGCGCTGTTGTCCCAGGTTGTCGCTCTATGAACCGGTCCTTATGGAGAGTGGCCAACCAAGCACTAAGCACCGTGCTGGCCCCCTAAACCATGTTTCTAACAAAAGCCAATTTTAACGAGACGTGAGCCACTCAAGCCACACAGAGTGCCACTCTCAGAATTAAATTCAAGTAAACCATTAATCAATTTAATTAAAAAGGACCAGAGTGTGTTATAGCGCAGCAACCTAGCACAACTAACCAAAATGCAACCCAAAGGCATATATAAAGGATATAAAGTGGCTAGGAAATCCTTAAAGGCATACAATATTAATATGCAGTATGAAAATGTATTTAAAAGTGATGGGTTGTTCATGTTATACTTGCCTTCCTCGTACTGCTCCTGCTGCTGCTCAAAGTGCTCGGAAGACAGCTGCTCCGGGTACTGGTACTGGGGCTCCTCAGATGGATCAACGTCTACTCACGAACACATGGCCAAAACAATGCAAGATAAATAAGCATACAAACAAACATTAACAAAAACTAAGAACAGTACAACAATACATGAAAACAGAGCACAAAACTACTCTAGAACTATTCTACGCGTTACAACGATCGCGTGGACATAAAGAACGCTAAAAACGGAGCTAAAACGCATTTTCTGGGCTAAAAACAAGGTTCAGGGGCTTATTTGTAAGAAAACTGAAGCTTCAGGGGCTTTTCTGCTAAAACCGAGGACTAAAACGTAAATAAAGGATAAACCTGGGGTCTAACGCGCAAAAGAAAGAGTGCTGGATGGCGGGTTTGATTTCTGGAAAGCTCAGGGGGGTCGGTGCAAAATTCTGGGCCTGGTTTGAAATATTTTAACACTGAGTAGGACTGCGGGTTAAATAAGGAAAAGTTGAGGGGCTCTTTAACAAAACGTCGGGCTGAAGCGGTATGCGCCGATCTGAGCCGTTGGATCTTGATCACGCGGCTCGGGCGAAACGGTATTCGGCCTCTAATCCAGGGCGCCGATCTCAGATCGAACGGCCGAGGGCTTATGGGCGAGCGGGCGGCGGCGCAACGTGCCGGCGGCTCTGTTTCGCGGCGGCGCGGGCTGCAGTTCGCCGGAGTTCGGCAAAACCAGTGCTCCGAGGCTCGATTCAAGCAGAGGTTTGGCCCATGAGCATGAGCACGGCATGGCTAATCCACTGGTGGGCTCAGTAAGGGGCTACATCGGCCGGAGAGGACGGCCGGCGGTGACAGGTGGCTTAGGTTCGCCGGCGTGCACAAGCTAGACCGTTATGGGGCTCGAAACTGGGGCTGTGGTTCCTGCGTGCGTTCGCCGAGCTAGTGCAGGCTATGGCAAAGTTCGTGCGGGGCTAAAGCGTCCTGCAGCAGAGCCCGCCATGGCGGCTTGCGGCGAGGGTCGCCGAGGACCGGCGTTTAGCCACGGGAATGGCTCACGTGCCTAGGTATTGGACGTTTAAGGTAGAGGGGGCGGAGGAGATGCTCACCGAGGCTTGAATCGGGTTGGAATGCGGTTCCGAGTCGTCGGCGTCGAGCTCCTGCGGCGGCGCACGGCGCTGAGAACAGGGCGGGTCGATAGAGAGCTCCTCCGGGCTTGCAGATCCACCGATGAAGTCCGGATGGGTCCTGTGAAGGTGTGCCTGGGGTCAGTTCGGCTCGAATTACGCCGGCGGCGAGTAATTACGGCAGCGGGTCGACTTACCCGCGGCGGAAACCCACAAGAAATTCTCGTGCGTGCGGCCTTAGAGTCACGAGCAAAGGCTCGGTGTGCTTCGGGGTGTCAAGGCGAATCCACGGAGGCGGTTTGCAAGGGTTGGGGCGGGGTGGTGCGGTGTGGCCGCGGTAGAGCAGCGGCTCTGCTCCGGCGGCAATGGCGGCTGTGGCGTGTTAGGGTTAGGGACGGCGATAGCGTGGGAGATGGGACTCCTGGTGCGACGCGGGTGGTTAAAAAGGCAAGCCGGAGATCTCGGCGGGCGGGCCTGCAAGGAAAGCTCGCCGGAGATCTCGGCGAGATGGATGCGGGCGCTGCGCGGAGCGGATGGCGCGGGAGGAAGGGGACTCTGACATGCGGGCCAGCGCTGGTCAGCGGGGGACGCGTGTGCAGCGTGCGGGGTAGGCCGAGCGGGCTGAGCGCGGGCGTGCGCTGGGCCGAACGGAGCAGGCCACGCGGAAAGGAAAGAGGAGCTGAGCCGGCCGAGGGGGAGCGCGGGTGGAGTGCGGGCCGGTTTTGTCAGCAAGCGAGCGCGGGGTGACGCAGCTGCGGGAGCAGGCCGTCCGGGCGAGCGAGCGGAAGAGATGGGCCGGCGCGTCGGGGCAGGCCCGGGAAAGGAGTGGCGCGCGTGACGCGACCGGGCTGAGCGCGTGGAGGGAGAGCGGGGCGTGCTGTCTGCGGAGGGAGTGGGAGCGACTGTGTGCGCGGGCTGGGCCAGAGCGCGTGCGGAGCGGGCGCTGCGCGTGTGGGACAGCGGGGTCGAGTGAGGGTCGCTGGCAGGCGGGCCCGGGATCGCTGGTGAGAGGGGGGAGCGCGCGCTGCAGAGCGAGCGAGAGGTGAGGGCAGGCCGGGCCGTGAGGGAAAAAGGGTGGGCCAAGGAAAATGGAACTGGGCCGGACGCAGGAGGGAAGGGAGGAGAAGGCGGGCTGGGTTGCCTGGGCTGGCTTGGGCCGGTGGGATGGGCCTGGCGCAGAGAAAAGAAAAGGATGGCCATGGGCTTGAGGAAAGGAGGGAGCGGGTCAGGCCGATTTCTAGGTTTGGGCTGGTTTGGGTGCTGGGTGTGGGCTGAGGTTTTCATTTCTCTTTTCTAATTCTAATTCTAACTCAAACAAAGCTATTTGAATTCAACCAAAATTTGAATTCAACCACCCAATGCACACAAGCAAATAAAATAAACGCTCCAGCATGAATGCAGCAACAAAGTTTTAATCTAGGAAAATTTTAATTAATTAAGGAACAAAAAAATTAGATTAAATGCAAGTCTAATCACCAAAAACCTTAGAAATTTAATTAAAACCAATTAAATTTATTATTAAAGCTGAAGATTTGAATTAGGGTGTTACACGCGGCTAACTCGAAAGTTACTCTGGAAACTGATTAGCGCTAATGACGGCGATCAACCCTGATTAGCGACTAACCACACGATTAGCACCAAAAATTAATAACGGGGTGTTACAGCCTTCCCCCCTTAAAGGAATCTCGTCCCGAGATTCACGCACGAGGGAACGTATAAGAAGAGAAGGTTGAAAGGTGGAGTACCTAGATAGGAGCTTAGGAAATCAGGATACTTGGCTTTAAGAAATTCCTCTTGCTCCCAAGTAGCTTCATCTTCGGAGTGATTACTCCATTGAACTTTGTAGAATCGGTTGGTTGTGCGACGAGTAACTCGATCCTTGCGATCAAGTATCTTGATTGGACGCTCAGGATAAGTGAGATCAGATTCTAATTGAATTGAGTCACTGTCAATAGCTTCAGTTGGAATTCTCAAACACTTCTTCAGTTGTGACACATGGAAGATGTTATGAATTGCCGAAAATTTTGCTGGAAGATCCAACCGGTAAGCTACAGGACCGCATCTTTCGACAATTGGATATGGACCAATATAGCGGGGAGCTAGCTTTCCTTTTATCCCAAATCTTTGCATGCCTTTCCACGGTGAGACTTTCAGATAGACGTGGTCACCGATTTCAAAAACAAGTGGGTCACGCCGTTTATCCGCATAACTCTTGTAACGGGATTGTGCAATCTTCAAGTTTTCTTGAATCAGATGAACTTGTTCTTCGGCTTCTTTAACCATGTCAGGTCCAAAAATAGTCCTCTCTCCAACTTTGGACCAATTCAGTGGAGTACGGCATCGACGACCGTATAAAGCTTCGAATGGTGCCATTTTAATGCTTTCTTGATAGCTATTGTTATAAGAAAATTCAGCTAATGCCAAGCATTCATCCCATTTCTGCGGGTAGGCTAAAACACATGAGCGGAGCATATCTTCTAAAATCTGATTAATTCGCTCTGTTTGGCCATCTGATTGAGGGTGATAAGCTGAGCTGCGGATCAATCGAGTCCCTAAACAAGTATGCAATTGTTCCCAGAAGTGAGCAACAAACTGGGTCCCTCGATCTGATATGATAGTCTTGGGCACTCCATGTAAACATAGGATGCGATCCATATACAACTCGGCATACTTCTTTGCTCGATAGATTGTTCTAACTGGAAGAAAATGTGCGGATTTGGTCAGGCGGTCTACAATGACCCAGATCGAATCATAACCCTTTTGAGTTCGGGGTAAACCGACAATAAAGTCCATGCTGATGTCTTCCCATTTCCATTCAGGAATACTCAAAGGTTGCAACATTCCAGCTGGTCTAAGATGACTAGCTTTGACCCTACGACAGATGTCACATTCTGACACATACTTGGCAATCTCTCTTTTCATCCGAGTCCACCAAAACTGTTGTTTGAGGTCTTGATACATCTTGTTGCTACCAGGATGAATTGATAGTCGAGAGGTATGAGCTTCATCAAGAATTTGCTTTCTGAGTGCAAAATCCTTAGGCACCACTAATCGGTTCTTAAACCATAACACATTCTCACTATCTTGGTGAAAGCAACTTACTTTCGAATCTCCTTCTGATAATCTCCTTTGAATTTCCTTTATTCCTTTATCTTTCTTTTGTGCTGTGATGATTCGATCACGAAGAGTAGGAGTGAGTTCTAGATGGGCCAGTGTGCCATGTGGTACAATGCTCAAGTTCAGCCTTTCCATTTCAAAGCAAAGAGACTCGCTTAATGGTATAGCTGAGATGCAATGACAGTGAGCTTTGCGACTTAGCGCATCTGCAACTACATTCGCTTTACCTGGATGATAATGCACTTCAAGTTCATAATCCTTGATCAGTTCCAACCATCGCCTTTGGCGCATGTTCAAATCAGGTTAAGTAAAAAGATACTTAAGGCTCTTGTGGTCAGTGTAGATGCGACAAGGACTACCTAAGAGATGATGCCTCCATATCTTCAGAGCATGAACTACAGCAGCTAATTCCAAAACATGAGTTGGGTAGTTTTCCTCGTGGCGCTTGAGTGACCTAGACGCATATGCAATCACTCGGTTCTCCTGCATCAAGACACAACCAATACCAATACCAGATGCATCACAGTATATGTCAAATGGTTTTGATGTATCGGGTTGAGCTAGGATAGGTGCAGAAGTTAAAAGCTTTTTCAGAGTATGGAAAGCCTCTTCACATTTGTCATTCCAATGAAACTTGACACCTTTCTTGAGTAGCTCGGTCATAGGCTTAGCGATTTTTGAAAACTCTGGGATGAATCGACGATAATACCCAGCTAGTCCTAGAAACCTGCGAATTTCCTTAACTGATGTTGGAGCCTCCCAATCCAACACATCTTGAACTTTTCCTGGATCAACTGAAATACCCTCTGCAGATATGACATGGCCTAAGAAAGGAACTTCTTTAAGCCAAAACTCACATTTGCTGAATTTTGCATACAACTTGTGCTCTCGTAGACGTTGAAGAACAATGTGAAGGTGCTTGGCGTGCTCTTCTTCATTCTTGGAGTATATCAGGATGTCATCAATGAATACCACAATAAACTTGTCCAACTCAGGCATGAAAACCGAATTCATAAGATACATGAAATAAGCTGGAGCATTAGTCAATCCAAAAGACATGACTAGGTACTCAAATAAACCATAGCGAGTGGAGAAAGCAGTCTTTGGAATGTCCTGAGGTCTGATCTTTATTTGGTGATAACCGGATCGAAGATCGATCTTAGAAAATACCTTAGCTCCGGCTAACTGATCAAAGAGAATGTCAATGCGAGGCAATGGGTATTTATTCTTGATGGTAACTGTATTTAGAGGCCGGTAATCAACACATAACCTCAAACTTTGGTCTTTCTTTTTCACAAATAAAGCTGGGCATCCCCAAGGTGATGAGCTTGGACGAATGAAACCCTTATTTAGTAGGTCTTGCAATTGTACCTTCAATTCTGCCAATTCATTCGGTGGCATCCGATATGGCCTTCTAGAGATAGGTGTTGTACCCGGTTGGAGTTCAATAACAAACTCAACGTCCCGATCAGGTGGCAGTCCAGGTAAATCCTCTGGAAAGACATCTGAATAATCGCACACTACAGGTATCTCCTCTAAGCTTTTACCCTCCAATTTATTCATGGTTGCATTGTGTGTCTTGTACTTGGTCAAAAGTAACACCGTAGAACCATGTGCACGTGAATTGATATGAACAGCATGCGCCCGAGTATCCAACACAACTCCATGTGCCTTCATCCAATTCATACCCAATATGATATCAATCCCTTGATGTGGGAGAATGATAAAATTCGTCGGAAAGATTCTCCCAGCCAAGTTGATTGGTACCTTTCTTGCCATTTGGTTTGTGATTAATTGACCACCTGGGGATTGAATTTTATATGAAGTATTCATGCAATCAATTTCCAATCCGTGCCTTTCTGCACAAGCCTTACTAAGAAATGTATGCGAAGCACCAGAGTCGAATAGAACTCTAACTGGATGATCATTGAGGGAAAATATATCTGCCATCACGTTTCCCCCTTCTGGCACGTCCTCACAAGTGGTGTAACTCACACAACCATCCTTAATATACGGCACCTTCTTTTTCTTATTTGTATTGCTAGGGCCTTTTCTTGGCTTGGGTGGAGTGTAACAGATATTCTCTGAGTGATGGCCACTCTCGGCTAGGTGATGCTTGCACGGATTAGGGTGGGAGCGAAAAACATGCTGCAATACTGGTTTCTTTTGCTCCAACTGTGAAGGAGCCACATGTTCAGGCATCCCCTGTTGTAGTTGATATTGAGTTTGGGAAAAGCTAGTGGATCCCAGGCGTAGGCGTTGCACCATATTCCCAGGAGACCCAATAGGTGATTTCTTCCTCTTTTTCGCCTTTTCATGCTTCAGCATCGCATCTTCTTGGAGAATAGCTTTACTGACCAAGTCACTGTAGTTGGTAAATGTTCTCGCTGCTAAACGCATGAGTAACTCGGTATTTAACCCTTTCTGGAAACAATCTTGCTTCTTTTCATCGGTATCTACATGATGTGCAGCATATTGCGCAAGATGATTGAAAATATTAGCATATTCCATCACTGATTTGTTGTCTTGTTTCAGATTTAGAAACTCCTCCACTTTCACCTTTATGAAACCTTCTGGAATATAATGTGCCTTAAAAATCTCTCTAAATTCTGACCAGGGAATATGTCTCTCTGTTGGTTGCATAGCTAAACGACTAGTCCACCATATCTTTGCCGGGCCTCTCAGCTGTTGCGCTGCAAAGGCAGTCTTGTCCACTTCTGTGCAATTAAGAATGCCAAACTTGTCCTCCATGGTGCGAATCCAAGCATCCGCCTCAAGAGGATCATCGGCTTTGTGGAACAGAGGTGGTTGAGTAGCAAGAAAACCGACGTAGTCAGTTTCTGCTGGTGGTGCTTGTCGGCCTCTGCCAGCATTGCTTTGCACCAGTTGCCTCAACAATTCGGTCTGCTCATTACGGTCGGCGATAAGAGTCGCAATAGCCTGAGTCAAGGAGGGAGACGGTGGTGGCTGTGCTCCTTGACCCTCATTTCCACGGTTAGCAGTGTTGTTATTTCCCATCTGCAAAAGCATCATCCCTTGGTTAGCCATTCCGCTATCGGGACTAATCCATGCAAATAAAGAATGTGCATAATTAATATGAACACACAGCATGAATCGTTCCCTTCGCGATATGGTTCACCAAGAGAACAAAATGGTTTGCTTCAGTTGAAACCGCATCTAATCGAGTTGAACAGCAGGTTGGTAACTCGGTTAGCTATAACGTTGCAGTCTTAAGGTTGCACAACTATTTACTACGAAACGACCAACCAACTCGAAAATGCAAGATGCATGCACGTTCTATCGTTCTCACCCAAACAATTACCAAATATGGTATACGATGACGACTAGTGGCACAATTACGTACTCTCCCTATATATACTAGTCGTTCCCACGATCAAGGATTCATAACGTGCTTACGTAGTTAGTGTTCCTGCAAACAAACTAAGACAACAAGAGATAGGTATAAATATCCATTTCTGGACCCTTCGTGCCAGCACACACGAACGGCCCCCATGTGTCCTACGCCACACGGGTAACGCATATGCAGTTTCCCACATATTCACACATACATTACCATCCACTATAGAGATGGCACCCAAACGTTCGACGCTGAATGGGCAGCGCTGCATACGTCATAACAACGTATTCACTTCCCGTACACTCGCCTTACGGGACATCCAAGGGTAGGCGTGTCCCAAGGGTCACGGTCATGGCCAACCGCATGACAGGTTTACATCTCGTAACATTGCCTTACGAAATGGCCGTGATCACAATCACACGGCATGAAATCCGCAGTTCATATCAGGCGGCAGATAGCGACAGGCTCGTTTGAATTGAGCCTTATCACCTCCTCGTATGCTCATCATACGGGACCCGCGCACGTATGAAACACGTGGGCTATTCTAAGGACTATCAGAATACTCACCTTGCTTACCTCAGCGTAGGTGCGTCGTTACAGAATAGTAGTTGTGCATAAAAGTAAGGTTTAATGAGAAGTAAATGCTGGAAGTGCTGGAATAAAATAGATACTTAGATGCCTCCTAACTTATAACACATAATTAGGGCATACGAACTATCTATCCTATTCCTTAGCACAAACACCCTCCACTAAAACTATAATTACACAACCTATTCAACACAACTGCAAAAAGGACCTTGCATAAAATCATAATTACACATATAACCTTTCATAATTACAAAAAGATCCTTTTTACGCATTTCAAGCACAAGATGCATAGCAACAAACACAATTACTGTGCAGACACCTATTTAATTACTGTGTAAACACACGGGGTGTTACAGCCTTCCCCCCTAAAAGGAATCTCGTCCCGAGATTACAGGAAGAAAAGGGTGCAAAGAATTGGTACCTGGATTGGTTCTAAGAAAGTCGGGAAAATTTCTTTGGAGAAAATTTTCAGTTTCCCAAGTAGCTTCTTCTACAGTATGCTGATTCCACTGGATTTTGTACATTTTAACTTTCTCCCTTCTAGTACTTCTTTCTTTTGTGTCAAGAATCTTGATTGGATACTCCGTATAAGATAGATCGGATTCAATTTCGATATCTTGTGGTTCAAGGATTTCAGTAGGTACCCTGGTGCACTTCCGAAGTTGTGAAACATGGAAGACATCATGAACGGCGGCCAACTGAGATGGAAGACGGAGTCGGTAGGCAACGGGTCCACAAGTTTCGATAATTTCAAATGGTCCGATATATCGTGGGGCTAATTTCCCTTTTAAGCCAAAGCGTTGAACACCTTTAGTAGGAGATACTCGCAAATATACAAAGTCTCCTACCTCGAATTGTAAAGGATCTCTTCTTGTGTCTGCATAACTTTTCTGTCTTGATTGGGCTGCTTTAAGATTAACCTGGATAACTCTGACTTGCTCCTCTGCCTCAGAGACTAAATCTAGCCCAAAAATTTTGCGTTCCCCAGCTTGGGACCAATTCAAAGGAGTTCGACACCTTCGACCATATAATGCTTCAAATGGTGCCATTTGCAAGCTGGATTGATAGCTGTTATTGTACGAAAACTCTGCCAGTGCTAGGCACTTAACCCAATTTTTGCCATATTGAATAACACATGCCCTCAACATGTCTTCAAGGATTTGATTGATTCGCTCAGTTTGCCCATCAGTTTGTGGATGATAAGCTGAACTACGAATCAGTTTTGTTCCAAGGGATTCTTGCATTTGCTCCCAGAAACGTGCTATAAACTGAGGCCCACGATCAGAAATAATCGTCTTTGGAATTCCATGTAAACGAACAATCTGATCGAGATAAATCTCTGCGTACCTCTTGGCAGAATAAGTGGTGTGTACTGGAATAAAATGAGCGGTCTTGGTGAGTCTATCAACGATTACCCAAACAGAATCATGCTTATGAGGAGTAGTGGGTAAACCAACGATGAAATCCATACTGATGTCCTCCCATTTCCAGGATGGAATAGATAAAGGTTGGAGAGTACCAGCTACTTTCAAATGACTAGCTTTAACTCTTTGACAGACATCACACTCAGAAACATATCTGGCGATCTCTCTTTTCATTCGAGTCCACCAGAAATTTTGTTTGAGATCATGGTACATCTTGGTACCACCGGGATGAATCGAAAACTTCGATAGATGTGCTTCATCAAGGATTTGCTTTCTAAGCTGATGATCCTTAGGTACCACCAGTCGGGATTCGAACCATAGAACTCCTCTATGATCCACTCGAAAACATTTATACTTTGCTTCACCTAGTGATAACTTTTCCTTGATGATCTTGATACACTCATCATGTAATTGCCCCATGATGATGCTATCATACAGTGTAGGCTCAAGGGATATATGGTTCACACTTCCTTGAGGTACCATCTCCAGGTTCAACTTCATCATTTCCTGGCATAGAGTTTCATTGAATGGTTCTACAGATAGACAATGGCATTGTGACTTGCGGCTGAGTGCATCCGCAACCACATTAGCCTTTCCTGGATGATAGTGCACTTCTAGATCATAATCCTTTATCAACTCCAGCCAGCGTCTCTGTCTCATGTTGAGATCAGCTTGAGTGAAGATATATTTGAGGCTCTTATGGTCAGTGTAAACATTACAGTGAGTTCCCATAAGATGATGTCTCCACATCTTAAGAGCGTGAATGACAGCAGCTAACTCTAGATCATGGGTTGGATAATTCTTCTCATGATCCCGGAGAGCTCTTGATGCATAAGAAATAACCCGGTTGTCCTGCATAAGCACACAACCAAGTCCCGTACCCGAAGCATCACAATAGACATCAAAAGGTTTGGTACTGTCCGGTGTAGACAATACTGGAGCGGTAGTTAATCTTGCTTTGAGAGTTTGGAAAGCTTCTTCGCACTTATCATTCCAAACAAACTTCACTCCCTTCTTCAATAACTCCGTCATAGGCTTGGCTATTCTGGAGAAATCAGTAATGAACCGACGATAATATCCAGCTAAACCAAGAAAACTGCGAATTTGATGAACTGAATTAGGAGATTCCCAATCCATCACTTCTTGTACTTTAGTTGGATCCACAGATATACCATCACTGGAGATAGTGTGACCTAAGAATTTCACACTGTCCAACCAAAATTCACACTTGGAGAATTTGGCATAAAGATGATGATCTCGTAATCGTTGAAGAACGATACGCAAATGTTCAGCATGATCTTCTTCATTCTTGGAGTAGATCAAAATATCGTCAATGAAAACCACGACGAATTTATCCAGCTCCGGCATGAAGACTGAATTCATCAAGTACATAAAATATGCTGGGGCGTTGGTAAGGCCAAAAGACATAACCAGATATTCATATAGTCCATATCTGGTAGAGAAAGCAGTCTTTGGAATATCACAAGGCTTGATCTTTATTTGATGGTAGCCAGAACGAAGATCAATCTTAGAGAAAACCTTAGCTCCAGCTAACTGATCAAACAAAATATCAATGCGGGGAAGAGGATACTTGTTTTTAATAGTGACCGCATTGAGTGGTCGATAATCAACACATAGCCTCAAACTATTGTCTTTCTTCTTCACAAACAGGGCCGGACATCCCCAGGGTGAAGAACTGGGACGTATAAAGCCCTTGTCAAGAAGGTCTTGGAGTTGGACTTTCAATTCTGCTAACTCATTTGGAGGCATTCGGTACGACCTCTTAGAAATAGGGGCTGTACCGGGTTGAAGCTCAATAATAAACTCAATATCTCTATCAGGGGGCATTCCAGGCAAATCATCTGGAAATACATCCGCATACTCCCACACAATAGGGATATCTTCAAGTTTAATTTCTTTTGTGGCATAAGCACAAGAGTTAATGCACTCTCGTTGTGGCAGATAGAGTATGGTGTTTCCTTGATGTGGTGAATCTATCTCGATAGCTCGGGAAGAGATATCTAACAGTACTTTATGTTTAGTCATCCAATCCATGCCCAGAATAACATCCATGCCTTCTAAATTCATTAAGATCAAATCCGTCTTGATCAATTTACTACCCAGCTTAATTGGCACATATCTAGTGATTTGATTGGAAGCGATCTTCCCACCAGGGGTTGTTATCATAAAAGACCCCTTAGTATGACAAAAATCCAATCCTAAGCTTGCTCCAAATTTGGCACTTATAAAACTATGTGTTGCACCAGAATCAAATAATATGACTGCAGGTTTATTGTGGATAGAGAAAGTACCCGTCATAACTGGTGCTCCTGCTGGAAGGTCTGCAAGAGTAGTGAAGTTAACTCGCCCTTGTCGGACTTGCACCATTTGCCTCTTGCCCTTGCCCTTGTTATTGTTGTTGTTGTTCTGATTAGAGTTTTGCCCTGGATTATTCCTTCTGGGTTGTGGACAATTCTTGGCAAAATGAGAAGCACTGCCGCAGTTGAAACATCGATTATTACTATTCCCACTATTGAACTGTGGGGCATTCGGCCTTGGGCTAAACTGCTGCTGTTGCTATTGCTGAGGCACTGGAGGTCTGAATCCTCCTTGTTGCTGAGGCGGCCTAAAGACAAACCTACCCACTGGGGCATTTCTTTGTGGAGGCCTAGGTGAAGTATTTTGCACCAGGCGATACCTCGGTGGCTGGGCACTCGAGGGTCCTGTTGGTGCCTTCCGCTTTTTCTCAGCACGATGTGCAGCAATACAATCTTCCTGTGTAATGGCCATATTCACCAGCTCATTATAGGTATTGGGCTGAACCAAGTTTAAACGTTCCTTGAGCTTAGTATTGAGGCCACGACGGAAACGATCACGTTTCTTGGCATCAGTATCAGCATGGTGGCCCGCATACTGGCACAGATGATTGAAGGTCTGTGCATATTGTAGAATAGTGCGGGTTCCCTGATCTAGAGCCAAGAATTCATTCAACTTTCTTTCAATTAGTCCATCCGGAATATGATGTGATCTGAAGGCTGTTCTGAATTCCTCCCAAGATATGATATGTTCAGCAGGCTGCATTGCACAATAATTATCCCACCATATACGTGCAGGACCACGCAGTTGTTGGGCGGCAAAGGGGGCCTTATTTGCGTCAACACACGGTACTGCTAACAAAGCAAACTTGGAATTGATTGTACGGAGCCAAGCATCGGCATCCAATGGGTCATCAGCTTTGCTGAAAAGCGGAGGTTGGGTACCAAAGAATTCCTGGTAACCCGCTGGTTGCGCCTCCCGTCCTCCATACTGTTGGCGTGGCTGATTTTGTTGCCCTTGGACTAGCTGGCGAAGCAACTCTGTTTGCATGGCCATTAACTCGGCCAGATTTGATGGGGGTGGCGGTGGTTGCTGAGATCCACTGCCAGTTTCACAACCAAAGCCATCAGGCGTTCCGCGTGTATGACCAACCATCTGTAATCATGGAAGACATCCATTAGATACATATTTCTCGCTTCCAAAATCAATGGTACATGCAATGATCATACATTTGGATAAAACAAAATCAGCAAAAATGTAACTAGATGCGGTGTAGCACAATATGTACAATACATAACTGTGCAACCCACCAAACTCAGAACAGGCCAGCTGTTAGATAGCTTCATGCTCCATCGTATTGATACTCAATGCTAAGAGCAAAGGGTAAAGAAAATAATCTAGCAATTCACTCTTCAGCGCCAAGTGCTATGTTGCTAAACAACAGAGATCATAGAAGGGGTTGGACTAAAATTTAGTCTCTCAAATTCAACAAGCTAATATTTGATGGGCACATATGCCACAAAAATTTGCAACATCTTGTATTCATCAAACGGCGTGAAAATGCACAAATGCAGAGATTTGCTAAGTAGAAAGATTATGATTTCCAAACTGGTAGTCGCTACTTATATTACATTCAAAGCAGCATTTTTCTTACAACCTAATATTACTCACCCTTACCACATATAATACAACAAGTGGTACTCCTACCTAGGGCTATCTTACAACACCTCTTTCCTATGTACAAGCTACAACAAGAGAAAACACGAACTATTTAGGACTAGTCTAAGGAGCCTAGAAGTCGTCGAGGTTGGCCACAGAAGAGGCACTGCCGGAAGAAGAGTCATCCGGCTGAGGGTTAGGCTCAGCAAGTGCGTGCTCTGAATCTAAGTCAGATACTCCCTCAATCTCCTCTGGGTCCTCCTCCGCTGCTGCAGGCTCAGCTGGGGCATCGAGTTGCTCCTGGAGCATACCAACATGTGCTAAAGCATCAGCCCAATCTGCTTGAAGCTCATTCACCTGCCCCTGAAGAAAACCAATAACTATGTTGCGCTGCTCTATCTCAGCACCATGCTCCATAGCCTGATGCTCAAACTGTGCAATGGCCAGATCCCTCCTAGCCACGGCATCCTGAAGTCCCTGAATCTGAGTATCCCTCAAACGAAGGCCTCGCTGAAAACTCTGGGCCAAGTCTATCACCTGGTCCATGTGTCGCTGCTGGAGTATCTGGTAGTGCGACTGAGCATTCATATATCTGACTACTGCCTCGATAGTCTCATCCGCTACATCTCCAATCAAGTGCCCAAAGTGTGTGACCCTGAACAGCCACTCTGCATTTCCAGCACTGACTGCTGGGAACAAACCAATAGGATATGCTGCTACCTCCTCGGGATGGTGCTCACAAAAATTGGTGATAGCGTTGAGAGCTGCTTTCTCAAACGCATCCACAAGACGGTACCCAATCACCTCGATCTCAATCGGTGGCCACTCCAAGGTGGGGTGCTGAGGGATGGTCATCTTAACTCTGTTCTTCTTAATTCCATCCTCCGAAAACTGGCGTCCCGTGTACTGGGGTGGATCTGGGTAGTGGAAGATACGAAGTGAATCCCAAAGAATCCTCGGAAAACCCTCCCAGTACAGACAGTCGGTATGAGCATTTCCCTCCTCATCCCAAAAGATCTGGGAACAAGTCGCCATCTGAATCAAAAAGGATTCAAATGTGAGTAATGCAATTATCTCAAGACTTCTCGAATAAAGCTTTAAGAAGACTGCGGTAAAACAAATGTGATTCTAATTCACAAGATGATATGATTCCAACTCAAAGAATAATAAACCACAATTGGTACTGGTTCATCATTTGAGATTCTAAGGAATGAAAAGATCCTTATAACAACGAGATGGGGCTTAGGAGGAAGGCATGACTCGAAACCATATTTTTCATCCAAGGAAACCTATGCATTTTACAAGTATGCTTCTAAAATCAGAGTTTCACTCACTCATGGTTTAAGCACACTAACACTTATCTTATAAGGATTCATACTAGAAATTCCTTAACAAGCTCATGTAGCAACTGCAAAAATTATGAACCAATCAAACATCAACCAAATATGTATGCACGTCCTGACCGTCCTCACAAAATAAACAATTGCCAACTAAAGTTGGGCTTACGTGGTTAGCACGGTGGTATACATACATACGGCTCTCCCTATATAGCTAGTCGATACATTCTAACCGTTCTTATCTTATCGAATCGTGGTTAGTGTACCTGCATAAGATTGACAGAACATATATATATATATATATCCAATGAACCCTTCATGCCAGCACTCATGAAAGCGTTCCCAAACATTACCGCTCACTATAGAAGCGGCAGCCATACAATTTCCGCCGTATGGCCAACGTTAACATACGCTACTCAGGGGCGTATTCACAAGTTCCTTTACTCCCAATATAGTCGACCGAGATCGATATATTGGCAGCAGCTCAAGTAGGCCACTGCTTGAGCACAGCGTTCGGTTCGCATCACCGACGGGAAGGTCAGACTCCCTCAGCTGACTGAGCACACTTTACTTCCAATATAGTCAACTAATAGTCGGTATATTGGAAGCACCTCAAGTAAGCCACTGCTTGAGGGCAGCGTTCGGCTCGCATCACCGACGGGAAGGTCAGACTCCCTCAGCTGACTGAGGATCCTTACCATCTTACCTCAACGTAGGTGCGTCGTTACAAGAATTAAGAGTTGCTTGTGAGTATGGTTTGACAAAATGTAAAGTGCTGGAAGTCAGATAACATAAACCATACAGAAATAACCACCTAGTAATTCCCATAAATTCCCTAGGACTTTACGTTCTAAGCACAACCCTTAACGAATCCAACGTAGCTTTTCGAAATACCCTGTTGTTCCAATTTTATACGGAAAGCGATTTTTAAGGTTCCAACACCTCTGGTATACGCTTGTAGCTCTGATGCCAGCTGTGGCAGAACCGCCTAAATTATCCCGGCTCAAGTGCGTAAACCATCACCATAAAGGCAACATCAGCTTAAACGCACTTCAAACGGAACAATTTTTGGTCTGTCGGGTAACGTCCCGATACAACCACCGATTCTCGGATCGAACAAGCATACCCCGCACGAAGGTGAGTCCAGAGATATACAACCACAATTTTTACAACACAGGCATAGTAATGATTACAAACTAGTTAAAAACATTATTACAAGGCCAACTTAAATAAAACAGTTATACAAGTTATGATTATAAGTTCAGAGTCTAAACAGCGGAAGATGAGACACGATGACTACAACACGTCGCAAAAGTATACCAAGCTAGCCCAAACATGGTATTACTCGTCACAGTCATTGCCGGCCGAAGACGTATCCCATTCTACGGACCAGCCAGGAGGCAAAGTGCAAGGGTAGGTCAAGCTAGCGATCTGATCCTCAAAGGTCATACCTGAAAAAGGGTTTTCAAAAGCAAGGCTGAGTATTCTAATACTCAGCAAGACTTAACCGACAACGGGTATAAGTAGCCCACCTTAGCTAGACTATGCAAGGCTTTGTAAGGCTCTGGTTTTCCTTTGCTGAAAAGCAATAAAGAGTAGGTCCTTACTTTCAAGTTTTAGCTTCAAGATTCTAGTTGATTAACCATTCTATGTAAGCATCTACTATCCAATCATGGTGGAACTTCTAAGCAAACATCAAGATTAATAAGAATATTGTTGCTCTTATTACTCTGTGTGGCAGATCAATTAAGCAGTCTCATTTCATCGTGAGAGGCGGACGATTCTGAATCGAAATTCAACCTTGCAAGGACAACCTAACACACACGTCTGGAACACCGTCGGGTCATTCCCAAACAACCGTTGACCTTTCTTTCCGGCTTGTGGATAGTGTCACTCTCCCCGACTACAGGGCTCCAAGGCCGAACCTTGTCCCTTGAAGTCGTAGTGTTGCGCAACATAAAAATAAAACCTATCCCTACTGAGAGAGTGAAAGGTATATCCACTCCCCGGTCCAATCGGCTACTAGGCTTGCCGCGTACCATATTTACGGCATGTGGCTAGTACATTCAAAAACTTAACCGGCACTACCACACACCGCGACCTTAGCAGGTTCATCAACACAGACGGGGTCTCACATAAGGTCATGATATCGAACACAACCCCGTCCGTCGTCCTTATATTGATAACAGAAAGTAAACAGGCAATTCCTATAAAGCTCGCGAGTGACAGGCAATCACTCGACTTTTACCGGTCCTATAAGCTTAGCAATTATCCGAACTCAAGTCTAGTGTTCAGTACATAGGTTCCTAGGATCATGCATCTAGAGTTTCAATTCAACTCCTATGAACTGTAAATGCACAAGTAAAATAATACCGTAAATGAAATTAATTTGAAGTATAGGTTGTGTCCGGGGCTTGCCTTCTCGGAAAATACTAACTATTTCAGCGCTAGGCTCTTCCGAACTTTGGTTCGGGGCTTCAGTTAATTCCGTAGTGTTCACTTGAGCTTCGAGATCACCTCCGTCAGATTCCGGGATCAGCTCGTACGTCCCGTCCGATAAGGCAGTCGTGTCTATATGCAATGCAAGAACAACATTATAAACAAACATGGGCAATCGTTTATAGAGTAGTTAAATACTAAATTTAGCTACACAAGGCATCATGATCAACAGCACAAATGAAGTTGACTAACTTCATAAACAAGTGGGGGTGATTTCCTATACAATTAAGTCACGGTTTACAAATAAAACAACAACTCAGAGTACAAATAGAAATAAATTATACCAAAATTACACTAAACAGAACATGAACATACTCAGCTACCCTGTAAAAATCATGCCAAGACATGTAGTCATTTAATCACAACAAATCATTTATGCAGGCAACACCTAGCACAAGCTTGAATTATATAGACCAAACTAGAGCCAAGAAGAGGCTCAAAATTTAACAGGAGATCTACACAGGGATGATTTATCTACTGTGAATTTTTCATGATTTTATATACAACTAAATAATTCTGATAAAATAAATAAAACAGACATCAGTTTAGCAAGATTCAATTTTGTCTCCTGTTGTAGTCATGAACTAAGGCTCAAACTTCCTGGACAAGCTAATATTCTCCAGAAGAACACTCAGGAATATTTTCACGATTTATTAAGAACAGAAACTATTTACCATGATTAAAGTCTACTAAACAAAGATTAAATCAAATAAATAGCTACAACAAAGAACTGATCATGAAATTTTTATAGCAAAGCTAGTGTAACAAGAGTAAACTACCACCAAAATTTCAGAGCAATATCAGCTTTCAAGTATCACATAAGAAAAAGATTAAAGAACTAGTATTTATACACCTAGTAACACAAAACAAAATCTACAGCAAAAACTTGCAACTAAAACCTAACATATTATGGTTCTACTGCATAAAGCTCTTCAAGAGGATTCCAAAACATCAAGATTTGCTAATTTACGAATTTTCTACGAATTGATATTGAATTTCAAAGATCACTGAAAAACATTGCAAACCAGTCCCTAAGGCACTATTGCAATGAGTCACTGACATCGCAGATAACCCCCTGGGCTTTCTCAAATTCAAGCACACGGTCCTTGGGTCGGGTCAGAGAGGGGAGGCGAGGTTTGACCGGCCGTTTCCCGGCGAGGGGCTCACCGGCGGCGAGAGTGGAGGGGTGCGTGAGCTTCACGGGTGCAAGGCGCACCTCTGGGTGGCCTAGGGTCGCGGGGAGAGGCTCGGAAGTGGCGGCTCGGCGGAGCAGGGCGGGTTGGCGGCGGAGGCGAGCGACGGCGAGGGTGCTCCGGTGAGGTTCGGGCGAGGGGAAACGGTCTGGGAGTTGCGCGAGGGTGAGGCGCGGCTAATGGTGGGGGATGTAGGGGTGGAGCGGGCTTGCAGTGGCGGCTCCGCGGCGGGGTGGAGCTCGCCGGGGTTCAAACGGGGCGGCGGCGGTGTTCTGCGGTGTGGGAGCGAGGAGAGAGCAAGAGAGCGAGGGGAATGGGTCTCTGGGGTTCCTCTATTGCTCGGGCGCTCGCTAGAAGAGAGCGGCGGGCTCTGCAGGGGGCGCTCTGTCACAGGACAGTCCAAATAATACCAATCAAGTGCAATAATTAACGCTTAAACTCAAACTAGAATTACTGCACTCAATCAGTACACTCGAACCGCCTGCTATAACCAGGATCAATTACACAGGATCTCTCGCCAAAAGACGAGCACAGATGATTACCGGCAACAAAAACGTTTAAAGTCATTTACAACCTGAGTTTAACAGAAGCACCAACTTAAACTACAACAAGTGTTTACAAGTCAGTTTTACAATTCAAATCTCAGAGTTCAAAAGCAGCGGAAAGCAATTTAGAGTTAAAAACAAGCTTTTAAAACAAAACGATAGATAACGTCGACGACAGAAGACGAGCTTCACATCTTGCCCACTGATGTGAGGCTCACCTGCCTTCACTTCACGGAGAAGACGGGACCCACTCGACCGTCCAACCTGGAGGAAGAGGCTGACCACTCCAGGACACACTAATTTCCTCGAAGACTTCCGGAATACAACCTGCTCAAAAGATATGGCAACAACAAGCCTGAGTATTCTAATACTCAGCAAGACTTACCCGTCCATGGGTATACTTAGCCCATTAACTAGACATGAAAGGCTTTTTGGCTCTGAAGTTATTTTGCTGAAAACCAGCTAGCACTGAATCCTTACTTTCAATATTTTAGTGCCAATTGAGTTGACCCTTATAACTTAGGTTTGCCTAGTACTCTAGAGCATACATAGTTGATCACATTATCTTTTCAGCTTACCACAACCAACATTCTCAGTTCAGACTCATTCCACTTCTTTACTACGATGTGACAGAGAGATCAAGGTTCTCATATCCGCGAGTCACGGCGAATCGATTCGATTTAACCTTGCAAGGTGGACCTAACCAACACGGCACGTATATGCCCCGTCGGGCTATACACACCAACCCTTCACATATGCACACCGAATAGGCGAACTGCCCTGCGACCCGGGACTGCTAGCCCCACCGATACCAACGAAGGGTCAGCCATGAGTTTGGATACTAGCTCCACTGGTGAAGACAGTATCAAGTCCGCCTACCGGTGCACATATGGTACTGAGCTTACCGGTTTCGACTACCTCCTACTCCCGGCATGCGGTTAGTACTGTTCAATCCTCGATCAGTAGTGCCAACAACGGTACGATCCTCAATCGACACAGGCGGAGACTCACTTTTCATAACTTCCATATCCATAGCCAAATCCATCTCCGCCCGGTCTCCATTTTTTCCTTTCTTTTTCTCAAATATTCCTTCTCCAACAACTTTTCCAAAAGCAAGACCTATCTCTCGCGAGTGACAGGAATCACTCGACTTCTACCGGATTTACTTAAGCATAGCAGTACTAGCGATACCTGAACTAGTAGAGACACTGGGTAGCCAAGATTATGCATCTATGGTTCCAATCAATTCCTTGAACGTAAATGCACAATACTTGAATAGATCATGGAGTAATTAAAAATAAGGGTTATGCACCGGGGCTTGCCTTGCCAGTCAGCGGGGTTAGCGACTTCTGGATCTGGCTCGACGGCTGCTTCGGCTTGTGGTTCTCCTGCGGAAGGCTTCTGGACCGGCTCGGCAATCAGCTCGTATGCGACTTCGGTTTCCGCGTCTATACGATTAAAATATGCCATGCATGAAACTCATGAAATGAAGCAACGCAATACAATAAATATACAAGAATGCAGGGATAAAACGATAACAACAACCCTAACTATGGTTCAAAAGGGATGGTTCAGTGCTGATATGAAGTCCTGGTCCAAAAGTCTTTTAGCCTGAAGTGTTTCCTTTAAAACAATTACTATTAAACTTGCTTAGAGCAGCATGGATTGAAACAGAAGCTTGCTTTGTTGAGGTTACACATGCATGAACAATAACTAACAATATTTGTTGACGATCCAGAGCAGTCATTTTAACCATGGAAAAGAAATTAAACAACAACAGATCCATGCACAAGCACACAGGCTATGCACCTAGAAATTTTTCAGGGGACTACACATATAAAGAGTAAACCACTGTGAATTTTTCATAAATTTTAGAGCAACAGAACAACTGGCATAAAATAAACTAGGTTAAACCCAAACTAAAATTTTAGCAGGGGCAAAAGTGACATTTCATCTGCACAAATATTTTTCTTCAGAAGATCTGGATTTAAGAAGACTAACAAAATTTAGTTTGCATCATTAGCATTTTTCTGTATTTTTCTACGATTTTTGGAAGATTTCAGTCCAAATAACCAAAAAAAAACATTGGGGGGCCTGACAGCTGGGTCCCACATGTAAGTGGGAGCCCAGCTCCCAGTTTTCCCCCCCGCCTCCCCTGCTTCACCTGCTCGGTCCGCCGGGGCCATGGCCGGCGTGCGGCCAAGTGGGCTCGCGGCGGCGGCTCCTGCCGGCGGTGGCCGGCCGGCGCCACGGCCCGGCTGGACCGCGGCCAGGGCGGCTGGGGAGCAGGGGCGCGCGCTTGGGGTGGCGCAGGGGCGCGCGCATGGCCTGGCGGTGGTGCACCCAGGGCGGAGGCGGCGGCGGCGCGTTCCCCGCCGGCGGGGGCTAGCCGGCGGTGCTGCGGCGCTGGCTCGCAGCCAGGGCGGCCTACCGGCCCCGGGTCGCGCGGCTACGGCCCGCGGCGCCGCGCAGGGCGGCCCCGCAGCGGCGCACGCGGCGGCGCAGAGCGCCCGCGGCGGCGCGACGGTGAGCCAGCGGCGGTGGCGGGCGATTCAGCCGGGGAAGGGGGTCGGGAAGCTTGAGAAGGTCACCGGGATGCTCACCGTGCTCATGGATTGGATGGAGGAAGGCCGGAAGATGGACATCGACGAAGGGGGTGGAGCTCGGTGGAGCTTCAATGGCGGCCGGGTTCGACGGGTTAGATTCCAGCCAGGCTTGGGCACAGCCGAGCTGCGGAACGGGTGGAGGAGGCAAAGAGCGAGGCGAAGAAGGCTCTGGCGCGAAGGATCGAGGCGGGGTGGCGAGCTATGGCCGGAGGGCGAGCGATGGCGCGGCTCGGCTGCTCTGCTAGCTCGAGGAGGAAGAAAGGGATAGGAACGAGAAGCCTCCAGGGCCCGCGACCGGATAAGCCACGCGCACGGAGGGCGAGGATCGCCGGCGCGCGCGACGCGTGGAGTCGCCGGTGATCGGTCGCGGCGAGCACAGTAACTAACAGCGCAACACAGTGATCGTTTTAACTGATTTTTGACGGGACTTTGACCAATTGAAACTCAAAATTCCATATAGGAACTTGAATTTTGACCAAAACAAAAGTTGTAGAGGACAAAAAGGTCTACAACTTTGCTTTTGGGCGAAAATTGATTCGAAGCCCGGATTAAGGACAAAAATGAGATCAAACGCGGCTAACTCGAAAGTTACTCTGGAAACTGATTAGCGCTAATAACGGCGATCAACCCTGATTAGCACCAAAAATTAATAACGGGGTGTTACAGCCTTCCCCCCTTAAAGGAATCTCGTCCCGAGATTCACGCACGAGGGAACGTATAAGAAGAGAAGGTTGAAAGGTGGAGTACCTAGATAGGAGCTTAGGAAATCAGGATACTTGGCTTTAAGAAATTCCTCTTGCTCCCAAGTAGCTTCATCTTCGGAGTGATTACTCCATTGAACTTTGTAGAATCGGTTGGTTGTGCGACGAGTAACTCGATCCTTGCGATCAAGTATCTTGATTGGACGCTCAGGATAAGTGAGATCAGATTCTAATTGAATTGAGTCACTGTCAATAGCTTCAGTTGGAATTCTCAAACACTTCTTCAGTTGTGACACATGGAAGATGTTATGAATTGCCGAAAATTTTGCTGGAAGATCCAACCGGTAAGCTACAGGACCGCATCTTTCGACAATTGGATATGGACCAATATAGCGGGGAGCTAGCTTTCCTTTTATCCCAAATCTTTGCATGCCTTTCCACGGTGAGACTTTCAGATAGACGTGGTCACCGATTTCAAAAACAAGTGGGTCACGCCGTTTATCCGCATAACTCTTGTAACGGGACTGTGCAATCTTCAAGTTTTCTTGAATCAGATGAACTTGTTCTTCGGCTTCTTTAACCATGTCAGGTCCAAAAATAGTCCTCTCTCCAACTTCGGACCAATTCAGTGGAGTACGGCATCGACGACCGTATAAAGCTTCGAATGGTGCCATTTTAATGCTTTCTTGATAGCTATTGTTATAAGAAAATTCAGCTAATGCCAAGCATTCATCCCATTTCTGCGGGTAGGCTAAAACACATGAGCGAAGCATATCTTCTAAAATCTGATTAATTCGCTCTGTTTGGCCATCTGATTGAGGGTGATAAGCTGAGCTGCGGATCAATCGAGTCCCTAAACAAGTATGCAATTGTTCCCAGAAGTGAGCAACAAACTGGGTCCCTCGATCTGATATGATAGTCTTGGGCACTCCATGTAAACATAGGATGCGATCCATATACAACTCGGCATACTTCTTTGCTCGATAGATTGTTCTAACTGGAAGAAAATGTGCGGATTTGGTTAGGCGGTCTACAATGACCCAGATCGAATCATAACCCTTTTGAGTTCGGGGTAAACCGACAATAAAGTCCATGCTGATGTCTTCCCATTTCCATTCAGGAATACTCAAAGGTTGCAACATTCCAGCTGGTCTAAGATGACTAGCTTTGACCCTACGACAGATGTCACATTCTGACACATACTTGGCAATCTCTCTTTTCATCCGAGTCCACCAAAACTGTTGTTTGAGGTCTTGATACATCTTGTTGCTACCAGGATGAATTGATAGTCGAGAGGTATGAGCTTCATCAAGAATTTGCTTTCTGAGTGCAAAATCCTTAGGCACCACTAATCGGTTCTTAAACCATAACACATTCTCACTATCTTGGTGAAAACAACTTACTTTCGAATCTCCTTCTGATAATCTCCTTTGAATTTCCTTTATTCCTTTATCTTTCTTTTGTGCTGTGATGATTCGATCACGAAGAGTAGGAGTGAGTTCTAGATGGGCCAGTGTGCCATGTGGTACAATGCTCAAGTTCAGCCTTTCCATTTCAAAGCAAAGAGACTCGCTTAATGGTATAGCTGAGATGCAATGACAGTGAGCTTTGCGACTTAGCGCATCTGCAACTACATTCGCTTTACCTGGATGATAATGCACTTCAAGTTCATAATCCTTGATCAGTTCCAACCATCGCCTTTGGCGCATGTTCAAATCAGGTTAAGTAAAAAGATACTTAAGGCTCTTGTGGTCAGTGTAGATGCGACAAGGACTACCTAAGAGATGATGCCTCCATATCTTCAGAGCATGAACTACAGCAGCTAATTCCAAAACATGAGTTGGGTAGTTTTCCTCGTGGCGCTTGAGTGACCTAGACGCATATGCAATCACTCGGTTCTCCTGCATCAAGACACAACCAATACCAATACCAGATGCATCACAGTATATGTCAAATGGTTTTGATGTATCGGGTTGAGCTAGGATAGGTGCAGAAGTTAAAAGCTTTTTCAGAGTATGGAAAGCCTCTTCACATTTGTCATTCCAATGAAACTTGACACCTTTCTTGAGTAGCTCGGTCATAGGCTTAGCGATTTTTGAAAACTCTGGGATGAATCGACGATAATACCCAGCTAGTCCTAGAAACCTGCGAATTTCCTTAACTGATGTTGGAGCCTCCCAATCCAACACATCTTGAACTTTTCCTGGATCAACTGAAATACCCTCTGCAGATATGACATGGCCTAAGAAAGGAACTTCTTAAAGCCAAAACTCACATTTGCTGAATTTTGCATACAACTTGTGCTCTCGTAGACGTTGAAGAACAATGTGAAGGTGCTTGGCGTGCTCTTCTTCATTCTTGGAGTATATCAGGATGTCATCAATGAATACCACAATAAACTTGTCCAACTCAGGCATGAAAACCGAATTCATAAGATACATGAAATAAGCTGGAGCATTAGTCAATCCAAAAGACATGACTAGGTACTCAAATAAACCATAGCGAGTGGAGAAAGCAGTCTTTGGAATGTCCTGAGGTCTGATCTTTATTTGGTGATAACCGGATCGAAGATCGATCTTAGAAAATACCTTAGCTCCGGCTAACTGATCAAAGAGAATGTCAATGCGAGGCAATGGGTATTTATTCTTGATGGTAACTGTATTTAGAGGCCGGTAATCAACACATAACCTCAAACTTTGGTCTTTCTTTTTCACAAATAAAGCTGGGCATCCCCAAGGTGATGAGCTTGGACGAATGAAACCCTTATTTAGTAGGTCTTGCAATTGTACCTTCAATTCTGCCAATTCATTCGGTGGCATCCGATATGGCCTTCTAGAGATAGGTGTTGTACCCGGTTGGAGTTCAATAACAAACTCAACGTCCCGATCAGGTGGCAGTCCAGGTAAATCCTCTGGAAAGACATCTGAATAATCGCACACTACAGGTATCTCCTCTAAGCTTTTACCCTCCAATTTATTCATGGTTGCATTGTGTGTCTTGTACTTGGTCAAAAGTAACACCGTAGAACCATGTGCACGTGAATTGATATGAACAGCATGCGCCCGAGTATCCAACACAACTCCATGTGCCTTCATCCAATTCATACCCAATATGATATCAATCCCTTGATGTGGGAGAATGATAAAATTCGTCGGAAAGATTCTCCCAGCCAAGTTGATTGGTACCTTTCTTGCCATTTGGTTTGTGATTAATTGACCACCTGGGGATTGAATTTTATATGAAGTATTCATGCAATCAATTTCCAATCCGTGCCTTTCTGCACAAGCCTTACTAAGAAATGTATGCGAAGCACCAGAGTCGAATAGAACTCTAACTGGATGATCATTGAGGGAAAATATATCTGCCATCACGTTTCCCCCTTCTGGCACGTCCTCACAAGTGGTGTAACTCACACAACCATCCTTAATATACGGCACCTTCTTTTTCTTATTTGTATTGCTAGGGCCTTTTCTTGGCTTGGGTGGAGTGTAACAGATATTCTCTGAGTGATGGCCACTCTCGGCTAGGTGATGCTTGCACGGATTAGGGTGGGAGCGAAAAACATGCTGCAATACTGGTTTCTTTTGCTCCAACTGTGAAGGAGCCACATGTTCAGGCATCCCCTGTTGTAGTTGATATTGAGTTTGGGAAAAGCTAGTGGATCCCAGGTGTAGGCGTTGCACCATATTCCCAGGAGACCCAATAGGTGATTTCTTCCTCTTTTTCGCCTTTTCATGCTTCAGCATCGCATCTTCTTGGAGAATAGCTTTACTGACCAAGTCACTGTAGTTAGTAAATGTTCTCGCTGCTAAACGCATGAGTAACTCGGTATTTAACCCTTTCTGGAAACAATCTTGCTTCTTTTCATCGGTATCTACATGATGTGCAGCATATTGCGCAAGATGATTGAAAATATTAGCATATTCCATCACTGATTTGTTGTCTTGTTTCAGATTTAGAAACTCCTCCACTTTCACCTTTATGAAACCTTCTGGAATATAATGTGCCTTAAAAATCTCTCTAAATTCTGACCAGGGAATCTGTCTCTCTGTTGGTTGCATAGCTAAACGACTAGTCCACCATATCTTTGCCGGGCCTCTCAGCTGTTGCACTGCAAAGGCAGTCTTGTCCACTTCTGTGCAATTAAGAATGCCAAACTTGTCCTCCATGGTGCGAATCCAAGCATCCGCCTCAAGAGGATCATCGGCTTTGTGGAACAGAGGTGGTTGAGTAGCAAGAAAACCGACGTAGTCAGTTTCTGCTGGTGGTGCTTGTCGGCCTCTGCCAGCATTGCTTTGCACCAGTTGCCTCAACAATTCGGTCTGCTCATTGCGGTCGGCGATAAGAGTCGCAATAGCCTGAGTCAAGGAGGGAGACGGTGGTGGCTGTGCTCCTTGACCCTCATTTCCACGGTTAGCAGTGTTGTTATTTCCCATCTGCAAAAGCATCATCCCTTGGTTAGCCATTCCGCTATCGGGACTAATCCATGCAAATAAAGAATGTGCATAATTAATATGAACACACAGCATGAATCGTTCCCTTCGCGATATGGTTCACCAAGAGAACAAAATGGTTTGCTTCAGTTGAAACCGCATCTAATCGAGTTGAACAGCAGGTTGGTAACTCGGTTAGCTATAACGTTGCAGTCTTAAGGTTGCACAACTATTTACTACGAAACGACCAACCAACTCGAAAATGCAAGATGCATGCACGTTCTATCGTTCTCACCCAAACAATTACCAAATATGGTATACGATGACGACTAGTGGCACAATTACGTACTCTCCCTATATATACTAGTCGTTCCCACGATCAAGGATTCATAACGTGCTTACGTAGTTAGTGTTCCTGCAAACAAACCAAGACAACAAGAGATAGGTATAAATATCCATTTCTGGACCCTTCGTGCCAGCACACACGAACGGCCCCCATGTGTCCTACGCCACACGGGTAACGCATATGCAGTTTCCCACATATTCACACATACATTACAATCCACTATAGAGATGGCACCCAAACGTTCGACGCTGAATGGGCAGCGCTGCATACGTCATAACAACGTATTCACTTCCCGTACACTCGCCTTACGGGACATCCAAGGGTAGACGTGTCCCAAGGGTCACGGTCATGGCCAACCGCATGACAGGTTTACATCTCGTAACATTGCCTTACGAAATGGCCGTGATCACAATCACACGGCATGAAATCCGCAGTTCATATCAGGCGGCAGATAGCGACAGGCTCGTTTGAATTGAGCCTTATCACCTCCTCGTATGCTCATCATACGGGACCCGCGCACGTATGAAACACGTGGGCTATTCTAAGGACTATCAGAATACTCACCTTGCTTACCTCAGCGTAGGTGCGTCGTTACAGAATAGTAGTTGTGCATAAAAGTAAGGTTTAACGAGAAGTAAATGCTGGAAGTGCTGGAATAAAATAGATACTTAGATGCCTCCTAACTTATAACACATAATTAGGGCATACGAACTATCTATCCTATTCCTTAGCACAAACACCCTCCACTAAAACTATAATTACACAACCTATTCAACACAACTGCAAAAAGGACCTTGCATAAAATCATAATTACACATATAACCTTTCATAATTACAAAAAGATCCTTTTTACTCATTTCAAGCACAAGATGCATAGCAACAAACACAATTACTGTGCAGGCACCTATTTAATTACTGTGTAAACACCCGGGGTGTTACAGCCTTCCCCCCTAAAAGGAATCTCGTCCCGAGATTACAGGAAGAAAAGGGTGCAAAGAATTGGTACCTGGATTGGTTCTAAGAAAGTCGGGAAAATTTCTTTGGAGAAAATTTTCAGTTTCCCAAGTAGCTTCTTCTACAGTATGCTGATTCCACTGGATTTTGTACATTTTAACTTTCTCCCTTCTAGTACTTCTTTCTTTTGTGTCAAGAATCTTGATTGGATACTCCGTATAAGATAGATCGGATTCAATTTCGATATCTTGTGGTTCAAGGATTTCAGTAGGTACCCTGGTGCACTTCCGAAGTTGTGAAACATGGAAGACATCATGAACGGCGGCCAACTGAGATGGAAGACGGAGTCGGTAGGCAACGGGTCCACAAGTTTCGATAATTTCAAATGGTCCGATATATCGGGGGGCTAATTTCCCTTTTAAGCCAAAGCGTTGAACACCTTTAGTAGGAGATACTCACAAATATACAAAGTCTCCTACCTCGAATTGTAAAGGATCTCTTCTTGTGTCTGCATAACTTTTCTGTCTTGATTGGGCTGCTTTAAGATTAACCTGGATAACTCTGACTTGCTCCTCTGCCTCAGAGACTAAATCTAGCCCAAAAATTTTGCGTTCCCCAGCTTGGGACCAATTCAAAGGAGTTCGACACCTTCGACCGTATAATGCTTCAAATGGTGCCATTTGCAAGCTGGATTGATAGCTGTTATTGTACGAAAACTCTGCCAGTGCTAGGCACTTAACCCAATTCTTGCCATATTGAATAACACATGCCCTCAACATGTCTTCAAGGATTTGATTGATTCGCTCAGTTTGCCCATCAGTTTGTGGATGATAAGCTGAACTACGAATCAGTTTTGTTCCAAGGGATTCTTGCATTTGCTCCCAGAAACGTGCTATAAACTGAGGCCCACGATCAGAAATAATCGTCTTTGGAATTCCATGTAAACGAACAATCTGATCGAGATAAATCTCTGCGTACCTCTTGGCAGAATAAGTGGTGTGTACTGGAATAAAATGAGCGGTCTTGGTGAGTCTATCAACGATTACCCAAACAGAATCATGCTTATGAGGAGTAGTGGGTAAACCAACGATGAAATCCATACTGATGTCCTCCCATTTCCAGGATGGAATAGATAAAGGTTGGAGAGTACCAGCTACTTTCAAATGACTAGCTTTAACTCTTTGACAGACATCACACTCAGAAACATATCTGGCGATCTCTCTTTTCATTCGAGTCCACCAGAAATTTTGTTTGAGATCATGGTACATCTTGGTACCACCGGGATGAATCGAAAACTTCGATAGATGTGCTTCATCAAGGATTTGCTTTCTAAGCTGATGATCCTTAGGTACCACCAGTCGGGATTCGAACCATAGAACTCCTCTATGATCCACTCGGAAACATTTATACTTTGCTTCACCTAGTGATAACTTTTCCTTGATGATCTTGATACACTCATCATGTAATTGCCCCATGATGATGCTATCATACAGTGTAGGCTCAAGGGATATATGGTTCACACTTCCTTGAGGTACCATCTCCAGGTTCAACTTCATCATTTCCTGGCATAGAGTTTCATTGAATGGTTCTACAGATAGACAATGGCATTGTGACTTGCGGCTGAGTGCATCCGCAACCACATTAGCCTTTCCTGGATGATAGTGCACTTCTAGATCATAATCCTTTATCAACTCCAGCCAGCGTCTCTGTCTCATGTTGAGATCAGCTTGAGTGAAGATATATTTGAGGCTCTTATGGTCAGTGTAAACATTACAGTGAGTTCCCATAAGATGATGTCTCCACATCTTAAGAGCGTGAATGACAGCAGCTAACTCTAGATCATGGGTTGGATAATTCTTCTCATGATCCCGGAGAGCTCTTGATGCATAAGAAATAACCCGGTTGTCCTGCATAAGCACACAACCAAGTCCCGTACCCGAAGCATCACAATAGACATCAAAAGGTTTGGTACTGTCCGGTGTAGACAATACTGGAGCGGTAGTTAATCTTGCTTTGAGAGTTTGGAAAGCTTCTTCGCACTTATCATTCCAAACAAACTTCACTCCCTTCTTCAATAACTCCGTCATAGGCTTGGCTATTCTGGAGAAATCAGTAATGAACCGACGATAATATCCAGCTAAACCAAGAAAACTGCGAATTTGATGAACTGAATTAGGAGATTCCCAATCCATCACTTCTTGTACTTTAGTTGGATCCACAGATATACCATCACTGGAGATAGTGTGACCTAAGAATTTCACACTGTCCAACCAAAATTCACACTTGGAGAATTTGGCATAAAGATGATGATCTCGTAATCGTTGAAGAACGATACGCAAATGTTCAGCATGATCTTCTTCATTCTTGGAGTAGATCAAAATATCGTCAATGAAAACCACGACGAATTTATCCAGCTCCGGCATGAAGACTGAATTCATCAAGTACATAAAATATGCTGGGGCGTTGGTAAGGCCAAAAGACATAACCAGATATTCATATAGTCCATATCTGGTAGAGAAAGCAGTCTTTGGAATATCACAAGGCTTGATCTTTATTTGATGGTAGCCAGAACGAAGATCAATCTTAGAGAAAACCTTAGCTCCAGCTAACTGATCAAACAAAATATCAATGCGGGGAAGAGGATACTTGTTTTTAATAGTGACCGCATTGAGTGGTCGATAATCAACACATAGCCTCAAACTATTGTCTTTCTTCTTCACAAACAGGGCCGGACATCCCCAGGGTGAAGAACTGGGACGTATAAAGCCCTTGTCAAGAAGGTCTTGGAGTTGGACTTTCAATTCTGCTAACTCATTTGGAGGCATTCGGTACGACCTCTTAGAAATAGGGGCTGTACCGGGTTGAAGCTCAATAATAAACTCAATATCTCTATCAGGGGGCATTCCAGGCAAATCATCTGGAAATACATCCGCATACTCCCACACAATAGGGATATCTTCAAGTTTAATTTCTTTTGTGGCATAAGCACAAGAGTTAATGCACTCTCGTTGTGGCAGATAGAGTATGGTGTTTCCTTGATGTGGTGAATCTATCTCGATAGCTCGGGAAGAGATATCTAACAGTACTTTATGTTTAGTCATCCAATCCATGCCCAGAATAACATCCATGCCTTCTAAATTCATTAAGATCAAATCCGTCTTGATCAATTTACTACCCAGCTTAATTGGCACATATCTAGTGATTTGATTGGAAGCGATCTTCCCACCAGGGGTTGTTATCATAAAAGACCCCTTAGTATGACAAAAATCCAATCCTAAGCTTGCTCCAAATTTGGCACTTATAAAACTATGTGTTGCACCAGAATCAAATAATATGACTGCAGGTTTATTGTGGATAGAGAAAGTACCCGTCATAACTGGTGCTCCTGCTGGAAGGTCTGCAAGAGTAGTGAAGTTAACTCGCCCTTGTCGGACTTGCACCATTTGCCTCTTGCCCTTGCCCTTGTTATTGTTGTTGTTGTTCTGATTAGAGTTTTGCCCTGGATTATTCCTTCTGGGTTGTGGACAATTCTTGGCAAAATGAGAAGCACTGCCGCAGTTGAAACATCGATTATTACTATTCCCACTATTGAACTGTGGGGCATTCGGCCTTGGGCTAAACTGCTGCTGTTGCTATTGCTGAGGCACTGGAGGTCTGAATCCTCCTTGTTGCTGAGGCGGCCTAAAGACAAACCTACCCACTGGGGCATTTCTTTGTGGAGGCCTAGGTGAAGTATTTTGCACCAGGCACTCGAGGGTCCTGTTGGTGCCTTCCGCTTTTTCTCAGCACGATGTGCAGCAATACAATCTTCCTGTGTAATGGCCATATTCACTAGCTCATTATAGGTATTGGGCTGAACCAAGTTTAAACGTTCCTTGAGCTTAGTATTGAGGCCACGACGGAAACGATCACGTTTCTTGGCATCAGTATCAGCATGGTGGCCCGCATACTGGCACAGATGATTGAAGGTCTGTGCATATTGTAGAATAGTGCGGGTTCCCTGATCTAGAGCCAAGAATTCATTCAACTTTCTTTCAATTAGTCCATCCGGAATATGATGTGATCTGAAGGCTGTTCTGAATTCCTCCCAAGATATGATATGTTCAGCAGGCTGCATTGCACAATAATTATCCCACCATATACGTGCAGGACCACGCAGTTGTTGGGCGGCAAAGGGGGCCTTATTTGCGTCAACACACGGTACTGCTAACAAAGCAAACTTGGAATTGATTGTACGGAGCCAAGCATCGGCATCCAATGGGTCATCAGCTTTGCTGAAAAGCGGAGGTTGGGTACCAAAGAATTCCTGGTAACCCGCTGGTTGCGCCTCCCGTCCTCCATACTGTTGGCGTGGCTGATTTTGTTGCCCTTGGACTAGCTGGCGAAGCAACTCTATTTGCATGGCCATTAACTCGGCCAGATTTGATGGGGGTGGCGGTGGTTGCTGAGATCCACTGCCAGTTTCACAACCAAAGCCATCAGGCGTTCCGCGTGTATGACCAACCATCTGTAATCATGGAAGACATCCATTAGATACATATTTCTCGCTTCCAAAATCAATGGTACATGCAATGATCATACATTTGGATAAAACAAAATCAGCAAAAATGTAACTAGATGCGGTGTAGCACAATATGTACAATACATAACTGTGCAACCCACCAAACTCAGAACAGGCCAGCTGTTAGATAGCTTCATGCTCCATCGTATTGATACTCAATGCTAAGAGCAAAGGGTAAAGAAAATAATCTAGCAATTCACTCTTCAGCGCCAAGTGCTATGTTGCTAAACAACAGAGATCATAGAAGGGGTTGGACTAAAATTTAGTCTCTCAAATTCAACAAGCTAATATTTGATGGGCACATATGCCACAAAAATTTGCAACATCTTGTATTCATCAAACGGCGTGAAAATGCACAAATGCAGAGATTTGCTAAGTAGAAAGATTATGATTTCCAAACTGGTAGTCGCTACTTATATTACATCCAAAGCAGCATTTTTCTTACAACCTAATATTACTCACCCTTACCACATATAATACAACAAGTGGTACTCCTACCTAGGGCTATCTTACAACACCTCTTTCCTATGTACAAGCTACAACAAGAGAAAACACGAACTATTTAGGACTAGTCTAAGGAGCCTAGAAGTCGTCGAGGTTGGCCACAGAAGAGGCACTGCCGGAAGAAGAGTCATCCGGCTGAGGGTTAGGCTCAGCAAGTGCGTGCTCTGAATCTAAGTCAGATACTCCCTCAATCTCCTCTGGGTCCTCCTCCGCTGCTGCAGGCTCAGCTGGGGCATCGAGTTGCTCCTGGAGCATACCAACATGTGCTAAAGCATCAGCCCAATCTGCTTGAAGCTCATTCACCTGCCCCTGAAGAAAACCAATAACTATGTTGCGCTGCTCTATCTCAGCACCATGCTCCATAGCCTGATGCTCAAACTGTGCAATGGCCAGATCCCTCCTAGCCACGGCATCCTGAAGTCCCTGAATCTGAGTATCCCTCAAACGAAGGCCTCGCTGAAAACTCTGGGCCAAGTCTATCACCTGGTCCATGTGTCGCTGCTGGAGTATCTGGTAGTGCGACTGAGCATTCATATATCTGACTACTGCCTCGATAGTCTCATCCGCTACATCTCCAATCAAGTGCCCAAAGTGTGTGACCCTGAACAGCCACTCTGCATTTCCAGCACTGACTGCTGGGAACAAACCAATAGGATATGCTGCTACCTCCTCGGGATGGTGCTCACAAAAAGTGGTGATAGCGTTGAGAGCTGCTTTCTCAAACGCATCCACAAGACGGTACCCAATCACCTCGATCTCAATCGGTGGCCACTCCAAGGTGGGGTGCTGAGGGATGGTCATCTTAACTCTGTTCTTCTTAATTCCATCCTCCGAAAACTGGCGTCCCGTGTACTGGGGTGGATCTGGGTAGTGGAAGATACGAAGTGAATCCCAAAGAATCCTCGGAAAACCCTCCCAGTACAGACAGTCGGTATGAGCATTTCCCTCCTCATCCCAAAAGATCTGGGAACAAGTCGCCATCTGAATCAAAAAGGATTCAAATGTGAGTAATGCAATTATCTCAAGACTTCTCGAATAAAGCTTTAAGAAGACTGCGGTAAAACAAATGTGATTCTAATTCACAAGATGATATGATTCCAACTAAAAGAATAATAAACCACAATTGGTACTGGTTCATCATTTGAGATTCTAAGGAATGAAAAGATCCTTATAACAATGAGATGGGGCTTAGGAGGAAGGCATGACTCGAAACCATATTTTTCATCCAAGGAAACCTATGCATTTTACAAGTATGCTTCTAAAATCAGAGTTTCACTCACTCATGGTTTAAGCACACTAACACTTATCTTATAAGGATTCATACTAGAAATTCCTTAACAAGCTCATGTAGCAACTGCAAAAATTATGAACCAATCAAACATCAACCAAATATGTATGCACGTCCTGACCGTCCTCACAAAATAAACAATTGCCAACTAAAGTTGGGCTTACGTGGTTAGCACGGTGGTATACATACATACGGCTCTCCCTATATAGCTAGTCGATACATTCTAACCGTTCTTATCTTATCGAATCGTGGTTAGTGTACCTGCATAAGATTGACAGAACATATATATATATATCCAATGAACCTTTCATGCCAGCACTCATGAAAGCGTTCCCAAACATTACCGCTCACTATAGAAGCGGCAGCCATACAATTTCCGCCGTATGGCCAACGTTAACATACGCTACTCAGGGGCGTATTCACAAGTTCCTTTACTCCCAATATAGTCGACCGAGATCGATATATTGGCAGCAGCTCAAGTAGGCCACTGCTTGAGCACAGCGTTCGGTTCGCATCACCGACGGGAAGGTCAGACTCCCTCAGCTGACTGAGCACACTTTACTTCCAATATAGTCAACTAATAGTCGGTATATTGGAAGCACCTCAAGTAAGCCACTGCTTGAGGGCAGCGTTCGGCTCGCATCACCGACGGGAAGGTCAGACTCCCTCAGCTGACTGAGGATCCTTACCATCTTACCTCAACGTAGGTGCGTCGTTACAAGAATTAAGAGTTGCTTGTGAGTATGGTTTGACAAAATGTAAAGTGCTGGAAGTCAGATAACATAAACCATACAGAAATAACCACCTAGTAATTCCCATAAATTCCCTAGGACTTTACGTTCTAAGCACAACCCTTAACGAATCCAACGTAGCTTTTCGAAATACCCTGTTGTTCCAATTTTATACGGAAAGCGATTTTTAAGGTTCCAACACCTCTGGTATACGCTTGTAGCTCTGATGCCAGCTGTGGCAGAACCGCCTAAATTATCCCGGCTCAAGTGCGTAAACCATCACCATAAAGGCAACATCAGCTTAAACGCACTTCAAACGGAACAATTTTTGGTCTGTCGGGTAACGTCCCGATACAACCACCGATTCTCGGATCGAACAAGCATACCCCGCACGAAGGTGAGTCCAGAGATATTACAACCACAATTTTTACAACACAGGCATAGTAATGATTACAAACTAGTTAAAAACATTATTACAAGGCCAACTTAAATAAAACAGTTATACAAGTTATGATTATAAGTTCAGAGTCTAAACAGCGGAAGATGAGACACGATGACTACAACACGTCACAAAAGTATACCAAGCTAGCCCAAACATGGTATTACTCGTCACAGTCATTGCCGGCCGAAGACGTATCCCATTCTACGGACCAGCCAGGAGGCAAAGTGCAAGGATAGGTCAAGCTAGCGATCTGATCCTCAAAGGTCATACCTGAAAAAGGGTTTTCAAAAGCAAGGCTGAGTATTCTAATACTCAGCAAGACTTAACCGACAACGGGTATAAGTAGCCCACCTTAGCTAGACTATGCAAGGCTTTGTAAGGCTCTGGTTTTCCTTTGCTGAAAAGCAATAAAGAGTAGGTCCTTACTTTCAAGTTTTAGCTTCAAGATTCTAGTTGATTAACCATTCTATGTAAGCATCTACTATCCAATCATGGTGGAACTTCTAAGCAAACATCAAGATTAATAAGAATATTGTTGCTCTTATTACTCTGTGTGGCAGATCAATTAAGCAGTCTCATTTCATCGTGAGAGGCGGACGATTCTGAATCGAAATTCAACCTTGCAAGGACAACCTAACACACACGTCTGGAACACCGTCGGGTCATTCCCAAACAACCATTGACCTTTCTTTCCGGCTTGTGGATAGTGTCACTCTCCCCGACTACAGGGCTCCAAGGCCGAACCTTGTCCCTTGAAGTCGTAGTGTTGCGCAACATAAAAATAAAACCTATCCCTACTGAGAGAGTGAAAGGTATATCCACTCCCCGGTCCAATCGGCTACTAGGCTTGCCGCGTACCATATTTACGGTATGTGGCTAGTACTTTCAAAAACTTAACCGGCACTACCACACACCGCGACCTTAGCAGGTTCATCAACACAGACGGGGTCTCACATAAGGTCATGATATCGAACACAACCCCGTCCGTCGTCCTTATATTGATAACAGAAAGTAAACAGGCAATTCCTATAAAGCTCGCGAGTGACAGGCAATCACTCGACTTTTACCGGTCCTATAAGCTTAGCAATTATCCGAACTCAAGTCTAGTGTTCAGTACATAGGTTCCTAGGATCATGCATCTAGAGTTTCAATTCAACTCCTATGAACTGTAAATGCACAAGTAAAATAATACCGTAAATGAAATTAATTTGAAGTATAGGTTGTGTCCGGGGCTTGCCTTCTCGGAAAATACTAACTATTTCAGCGCTAGGCTCTTCCGAACTTTGGTTCGGGGCTTCAGTTAGTTCCGTAGTGTTCACTTGAGCTTCGAGATCACCTCCGTCAGATTCCGGGATCAGCTCGTACGTCCCGTCCGATAAGGCAGTCATGTCTATATGCAATGCAAGAACAACATTATAAACAAACATGGGCAATCGTTTATAGAGTAGTTAAATACTAAATTTAGCTACACAAGGCATCATGATCAACAGCACAAATGAAGTTGACTAACTTCATAAACAAGTGGGGGTGATTTCCTATACAATTAAGTCACGGTTTACAAATAAAACAACAACTCAGAGTACAAATAGAAATAAATTATACCAAAATTAAACTAAACAGAACATGAACATACTCAGCTACCCTGTAAAAATCATGCCAAGACATGTAGTCATTTAATCACAACAAATCATTTATGCAGGCAACACCTAGCACAAGCTTGAATTATATAGACCAAACTAGAGCCAAGAAGAGGCTCAAAATTTAACAGGAGATCTACACAGGGATGATTTATCTACTGTGAATTTTTCATGATTTTATCTACAACGAAATAATTCTGAGAAAATAAATAAAACAGACATCAGTTTAGCAAGATTCAATTTTAGCTCCTGTTCTAGTCATGAACTAAGGCTCAAACTTCCTGGACAAGCTAATATTCTCCAGAAGAACACTCAAGAATATTTTCACGATTTATTAAGAACAGAAACTATTTACCATGATTAAAGTCTACTAAACAAAGATTAAATCAAATAAATAGCTACAACAAAGAACTGATCATGAAATTTTTATAGCAAAGCTAGTGTAACAAGAGTAAACTACCACCAAAATTTCAGAGCAATATCAGCTTTCAAGTATCACATAAGAAAAAGATTAAAGAACTAGTATTTATACACCTAGTAACACAAAACAAAATCTACAGCAAAAACTTGCAACTAAAACCTAACATATTATGGTTCTACTGCATAAAGCTCTTCAAGAGGATTCCAAAACATCAAGATTTGCTAATTTACGAATTTTCTACGAATTGATATTGAATTTCAAAGATCACTGAAAAACATTGCAAACCAGTCCCTAAGGCACTATTGCAATGAGTCACTGACATCGCAGATAACCCCCTGGGCTTTCTCAAATTCAAGCACACGGTCCTTGGGTCGGGTCAGAGAGGGGAGGCGAGGTTTGACCGGCCGTTTCCCGGCGAGGGGCTCACCGGCGGCGAGAGTGGAGGGGTGCGTGAGCTTCACGGGTGCAAGGCGCACCTCTGGGTGGCCTAGGGTCGCGGGGAGAGGCTCGGAAGCGGCGGCTCGGCGGAGCAGGGCGGGTTGGCGGCGGAGGCGAGCGACGGCGAGGGTGCTCCGGTGAGGTTCGGGCGAGGGGAAACGGTCTGGGAGTTGCGCGAGGGTGAGGCGCGGCTAATGGTGGGGGATGTAGGGGTGGAGCGGGCTTGCAGTGGCGGCTCCGCGGCGGGGTGGAGCTCGCCGGGGTTCAAACGGGGCGGCGGCGGTGTTCTGCGGTGTGGTAGCGAGGAGAGAGCAAGAGAGCGAGGGGAATGGGTCTCTGGGGTTCCTCTATTGCTCGGGCGCTCGCTAGAAGAGAGCGGCGGGCTCTGCAGGGGGCGCTCTGTCACAGGACAGTCCAAATAATACCAATCAAGTGCAATAATTAACGCTTAAACTCAAACTAGAATTACTGCGCTCAATCAGTACACTCGGACCGCTGCTATAACCAGGATCGATTACACAGGATCTCTCGCCAAAAGACGAGCACAGATGATTACCGGCAACAAAAACGTTTAAAGTCATTTACAACCTGAGTTTAACAGAAGCACCAACTTAAACTACAACAAGTGTTTACAAGTCAGTTTTACAATTCAAATCTCAGAGTTCAAAAGCAGTGGAAAGCAATTTAGAGTTAAAAACAAGCTTTTAAAACAAAACGATAGATAACGTCGACGACAGAAGACGAGCTTCACATCTTGCCCACTGATGTGAGGCTCACCTGCCTTCACTTCACGGAGAAGACGGGACCCACTCGACCGTCCAACCTGGAGGAAGAGGCTGACCACTCCAGGACACACTAATTTCCTCGAAGACTTCCGGAATACAACCTGCTCAAAAGATATGGCAACAACAAGCCTGAGTATTCTAATACTCAGCAAGACTTACCCGTCCATGGGTATACTTAGCCCATTAACTAGACATGAAAGGCTTTTTGGCTCTGAAGTTATTTTGCTGAAAACCAGCTAGCACTGAATCCTTACTTTCAATATTTTAGTGCCAATTGAGTTGACCCTTATAACTTAGGTTTGCCTAGTACTCTAGAGCATACATGGTTGATCACATTATCTTTTCAGCTTACCACAACCAACATTCTCAGTTCAGACTCATTCCACTTCTTTACTACGATGTGACAGAGAGATCAAGGTTCTCATATCCGCGAGTCACGGCGAATCGATTCGATTTAACCTTGCAAGGTGGACCTAACCAACACGGCACGTATATGCCCCGTCGGGCTATACACACCAACCCTTCACATATGCACACCGAATAGGCGAACTGCCCTGCGACCCGGGACTGCTAGCCCCACCGATACCAACGAAGGGTCAGCCATGAGTTTGGATACTAGCTCCACTGGTGAAGACAGTATCAAGTCCGCCTACCGGTGCACATATGGTACTGAGCTTACCGGTTTCGACTACCTCCTACTCCCGGCATGCGGTTAGTACTGTTCAATCCTCGATCAGTAGTGCCAACAACGGTACGGTCCTCAATCGACACAGGCGGAGACTCACTTTTCATAACTTCCATATCCATAGCCAAATCCATCTCCGCCCGGTCTCCATTTTTTCCTTTCTTTTTCTCAAATATTCCTTCTCCAACAACTTTTCCAAAAGCAAGACCTATCTCTCGCGAGTGACAGGAATCACTCGACTTCTACCGGATTTACTTAAGCATAGCAGTACTAGCGATACCTGAACTAGTAGAGACACTGGGTAGCCAAGATTATGCATCTATGGTTCCAATCAATTCCTTGAACGTAAATGCACAATACTTGAATAGATCATGGAGTAATTAAAAATAAGGGTTATGCACCGGGGCTTGCCTTGCCAGTCAGCGGGGTTAGCGACTTCTGGATCTGGCTCGACGGCTGCTTCGGCTTGCGGTTCTCCTGCGGAAGGCTTCTGGACCGGCTCGGCAATCAGCTCGTATGCGACTTCGGTTTCCGCGTCTATACGATTAAAATATGCCATGCATGAAACTCATGAAATGAAGCAACGCAATACAATAAATATACAAGAATGCAGGGATAAAACGATAACAACAACCCTAACTATGGTTCAAAAGGGATGGTTCAGTGCTGATATGAAGTCCTGGTCCAAAAGTCTTTTAGCCTGAAGTGTTTCCTTTAAAACAATTACTATTAAACTTGCTTAGAGCAGCATGGATTGAAACAGAAGCTGGTCCAAAAGTCTTTTAGCCTGAAGTGTTTCCTTTAAAACAATTACTATTAAACTTGCTTAGAGCAGCATGGATTGAAACAGAAGCTTGCTTTGTTGAGGTTACACATGCATGAACAATAACTAACAATATTTGTTGACGATCCAGAGCAGTCATTTTAACCATGGAAAAGAAATTAAACAACAACAGATCCATGCACAAGCACACAGGCTATGCACCTGGAAATTTTTCAGGGGACTACACATATAAAGAGTAAACCACTGTGAATTTTTCATAAATTTTAGAGCAACAGAACAACTGGCATAAAATAAACTAGGTTAAACCCAAACTGAAATTTTAGCAGGGGCAAAAGTGACATTTCATCTGCACAAATATTTTTCTTCAGAAGATCTGGATTTAAGAAGACTAACAAAATTTGGTTTGCATCATTAGCATTTTTCTGTATTTTTCTACGATTTTTGGAAGATTTCAGTCCAAATAACCAAAAAAAAACATTGGGGGGCCTGACAGCTGGGTCCCACATGTAAGTGGGAGCCCAGCTCCCAGTCCCCCCCCCCCGCCTCCCCTGCTTCACCTGCTCGGTCCGCCGGGGCCATGGCCGGCGTGCGGCCAAGTGGGCTCGCGGCGGCGGCTCCTGCCGGCGGTGGCCGGCCGGCGCCACGGCCCGGCTGGACCGCGGCCAGGGCGGCTGGGGAGCAGGGGCGCGCGCTTGGGGTGGCGCAGGGGCGCGCGCATGGCCTGGCGGCGGTGCACCCAGGGCGGAGGCGGCGGCGGCGCGTTCCCCGCCGGCGGGGGCTAGCCGGCGGTGCTGCGGCGCTGGCTCGCGGCCAGGGCGGCCTACCGGCCCCGGGTCGCGCGGCTACGGCCCGCGGCGCCGCGCAGGGCGGCCCCGCAGCGGCGCACGCGGCGGCGCAGAGCGCCCGCGGTGGCGCGACGGTGAGCCGGCGGCGGTGGCGGGCGATTCAGCCGGGGAAGGGGGTCGGGAAGCTTGAGAAGGTCACCGGGATGCTCACCGTGCTCATGGATTGGATGGAGGAAGGCCGGAAGATGGACATCGACGAAGGGGGTGGAGCTCGGTGGAGCTTCAATGGCGGCCGGGTTCGACGGGTTCGATTCCAGCCAGGCTTGGGCACGGCCGAGCTGCGGAACGGGTGGAGGAGGCAAAGAGCGAGGCGAAGAAGGCTCTGGCGCGAAGGATCGAGGCGGGGTGGCGAGCTATGGCCGGAGGGCGAGCGATGGCGCGGCTCGGCTGCTCTGCTAGCTCGAGGAGGAAGAAAGGGATAGGAACGAGAAGCCTCCAGGGCCCGCGACCGGATAAGCCACGCGCACGGAGGGCGAGGATCGCCGGCGCGCGCGACGCGTGGAGTCGCCGGTGATCGGTCGCGGCGAGCACAGTAACGAACAGCGCAACACAGTGATCGTTTTAACTGATTTTTGACGGGACTTTGACCAATTGAAACTCAAAATTCCATATAGGAACTTGAATTTTGACCAAAACAAAAGTTGTAGAGGACAAAAAGGTCTACAACTTTGCTTTTGGGCGAAAATTGATTCGAAGCCCGGATTAAGGACAAAAACGAGATCAAACGCGGCTAACTCGAAAGTTACTCTGGAAACTGATTAGCGCTAATAACGGCGATCAACCCTGATTTGCGACTAACCACACGATTAGCACCAAAAATTAACAACGGGGTGTTACAGCCTTCCCCCCTTAAAGGAATCTCGTCCCGAGATTCACGCACGAGGGAACGTATAAGAAGAGAAGGTTGAAAGGTGGAGTACCTGGATAGGAGCTTAGGAAATCAGGATACTTGGCTTTAAGAAATTCCTCTTGCTCCCAAGTAGCTTCATCTTCGGAGTGATTACTCCATTGAACTTTGTAGAATCGGTTGGTTGTGCGACGAGTAACTCGATCCTTGCGATCAAGTATCTTGATTGGACGCTCAGGATAAGTGAGATCAGATTCTAATTGAATTGAGTCACTGTCAATAGCTTCAGTTGGAATTCTCAAACACTTCTTCAGTTGTGACACATGGAAGATGTTATGAATTGCCGAAAATTTTGCTGGAAGATCCAACCGGTAAGCTACAGGACCGCATCTTTCGACAATTGGATATGGACCAATATAGCGGGGAGCTAGCTTTCCTTTTATCCCAAATCTTTGCATGCCTTTCCACGGTGAGACTTTCAGGTAGACGTGGTCACCGATTTCAAAAACAAGTGGGTCACGCCGTTTATTCGCATAACTCTTGTAACGGGACTGTGCAATCTTCAAGTTTTCTTGAATCAGATGAACTTGTTCTTCGGCTTCTTTAACCATGTCAGGTCCAAAAATAGTCCTCTCTCCAACTTCGGACCAATTCAGTGGAGTACGGCATCGACGACCGTATAAAGCTTCGAATGGTGCCATTTTAATGCTTTCTTGATAGCTATTGTTATAAGAAAATTCAGCTAATGCCAAGCATTCATCCCATTTCTGCGGGTAGGCTAAAACACATGAGCGGAGCATATCTTCTAAAATCTGATTAATTCGCTCTGTTTGGCCATCTGATTGAGGGTGATAAGCTGAGCTGCGGATCAATCGAGTCCCTAAACAAGTATGCAATTGTTCCCAGAAGTGAGCAACAAACTGGGTCCCTCGATCTGATATGATAGTCTTGGGCACTCCATGTAAACATAGGATGCGATCCATATACAACTCGGCATACTTCTTTGCTCGATAGATTGTTCTAACTGGAAGAAAATGTGCGGATTTGGTCAGGCGGTCTACAATGACCCAGATCGAATCATAACCCTTTTGAGTTCGGGGTAAACCGACAATAAAGTCCATGCTGATGTCTTCCCATTTCCATTCAGGAATACTCAAAGGTTGCAACATTCCAGCTGGTCTAAGATGACTAGCTTTGACCCTACGACAGATGTCACATTCTGACACATACTTGGCAATCTCTCTTTTCATCCGAGTCCACCAAAACTGTTGTTTGAGGTCTTGATACATCTTGTTGCTACCAGGATGAATTGATAGTCGAGAGGTATGAGCTTCATCAAGAATTTGCTTTCTGAGTGCAAAATCCTTAGGCACCACTAATCGGTTCTTAAACCATAACACATTCTCACTATCTTGGTGAAAACAACTTACTTTCGAATCTCCTTCTGATAATCTCCTTTGAATTTCCTTTATTCCTTTATCTTTCTTTTGTGCTGTGATGATTCGATCACGAAGAGTAGGAGTGAGTTCTAGATGGGCCAGTGTGCCATGTGGTACAATGCTCAAGTTCAGCCTTTCCATTTCAAAGCAAAGAGACTCGCTTAATGGTATAGCTGAGATGCAATGACAGTGAGCTTTGCGACTTAGCGCATCTGCAACTACATTCGCTTTACCTGGATGATAATGCACTTCAAGTTCATAATCCTTGATCAGTTCCAACCATCGCCTTTGGCGCATGTTCAAATCAGGTTAAGTAAAAAGATACTTAAGGCTCTTGTGGTCAGTGTAGATGCGACAAGGACTACCTAAGAGATGATGCCTCCATATCTTCAGAGCATGAACTACAGCAGCTAATTCCAAAACATGAGTTGGGTAGTTTTCCTCGTGGCGCTTGAGTGACCTAGACGCATATGCAATCACTCGGTTCTCCTGCATCAAGACACAACCAATACCAATACCAGATGCATCACAGTATATGTCAAATGGTTTTGATGTATCGGGTTGAGCTAGGATAGGTGCAGAAGTTAAAAGCTTTTTCAGAGTATGGAAAGCCTCTTCACATTTGTCATTCCAATGAAACTTGACACCTTTCTTGAGTAGCTCGGTCATAGGCTTAGCGATTTTTGAAAACTCTGGGATGAATCGACGATAATACCCAGCTAGTCCTAGAAACCTGCGAATTTCCTTAACTGATGTTGGAGCCTCCCAATCCAACACATCTTGAACTTTTCCTGGATCAACTGAAATACCCTCTGCAGATATGACATGGCCTAAGAAAGGAACTTCTTTAAGCCAAAACTCACATTTGCTGAATTTTGCATACAACTTGTGCTCTCGTAGACGTTGAAGAACAATGTGAAGGTGCTTGGCGTGCTCTTCTTCATTCTTGGAGTATATCAGGATGTCATCAATGAATACCACAATAAACTTGTCCAACTCAGGCATGAAAACCGAATTCATAAGATACATGAAATAAGCTGGAGCATTAGTCAATCCAAAAGACATGACTAGGTACTCAAATAAACCATAGCGAGTGGAGAAAGCAGTCTTTGGAATGTCCTGAGGTCTGATCTTTATTTGGTGATAACCGGATCGAAGATCGATCTTAGAAAATACCTTAGCTCCGGCTAACTGATCAAAGAGAATGTCAATGCGAGGCAATGGGTATTTATTCTTGATGGTAACTGTATTTAGAGGCCGGTAATCAACACATAACCTCAAACTTTGGTCTTTCTTTTTCACAAATAAAGCTGGGCATCCCCAAGGTGATGAGCTTGGACGAATGAAACCCTTATTTAGTAGGTCTTGCAATTGTACCTTCAATTCTGCCAATTCATTCGGTGGCATCCGATATGGCCTTCTAGAGATAGGTGTTGTACCCGGTTGGAGTTCAATAACAAACTCAACGTCCCGATCAGGTGGCAGTCCAGGTAAATCCTCTGGAAAGACATCTGAATAATCGCACACTACAGGTATCTCCTCTAAGCTTTTACCCTCCAATTTATTCATGGTTGCATTGTGTGTCTTGTACTTGGTCAAAAGTAACACCGTAGAACCATGTGCACGTGAATTGATATGAACAGCATGCGCCCGAGTATCCAACACAACTCCATGTGCCTTCATCCAATTCATACCCAATATGATATCAATCCCTTGATGTGGGAGAATGATAAAATTCGTCGGAAAGATTCTCCCAGCCAAGTTGATTGGTACCTTTCTTGCCATTTGGTTTGTGATTAATTGGCCACCTGGGGATTGAATTTTATATGAAGTATTCATGCAATCAATTTCCAATCCGTGCCTTTCTGCACAAGCCTTACTAAGAAATGTATGCGAAGCACCAGAGTCGAATAGAACTCTAACTGGATGATCATTGAGGGAAAATATATCTGCCATCACGTTTCCCCCTTCTGGCACGTCCTCACAAGTGGTGTAACTCACACAACCATCCTTAATATACGGCACCTTCTTTTTCTTATTTGTATTGCTAGGGCCTTTTCTTGGCTTGGGTGGAGTGTAACAGATATTCTCTGAGTGATGGCCACTCTCGGCTAGGTGATGCTTACACGGATTAGGGTGGGAGCGAAAAACATGCTGCAATACTGGTTTCTTTTGCTCCAACTGTGAAGGAGCCACATGTTCAGGCATCCCCTGTTGTAGTTGATATTGAGTTTGGGAAAAGCTAGTGGATCCCAGGCGTAGGCGTTGCACCATATTCCCAGGAGACCCAATAGGTGATTTCTTCCTCTTTTTCGCCTTTTCATGCTTCAGCATCGCATCTTCTTGGAGAATAGCTTTACTGACCAAGTCACTGTAGTTGGTAAATGTTCTCGCTGCTAAACGCATGAGTAACTCGGTATTTAACCCTTTCTGGAAACAATCTTGCTTCTTTTCATCGGTATCTACATGATGTGCAGCATATTGCGCAAGATGATTGAAAATATTAGCATATTCCATCACTGATTTGTTGTCTTGTTTCAGATTTAGAAACTCCTCCACTTTCACCTTTATGAAACCTTCTGGAATATAATGTGCCTTAAAAATCTCTCTAAATTCTGACCAGGGAATATGTCTCTCTGTTGGTTGCATAGCTAAACGACTAGTCCACCATATCTTTGCCGGGCCTCTCAGCTGTTGCGCTGCAAAGGCAGTCTTGTCCACTTCTGTGCAATTAAGAATGCCAAACTTGTCCTCCATGGTGCGAATCCAAGCATCCGCCTCAAGAGGATCATCGGCTTTGTGGAACAGAGGTGGTTGAGTAGCAAGAAAACCGACGTAGTCAGTTTCTGCTAGTGGTGCTTGTCGGCCTCTGCCAGCATTGCTTTGCACCAGTTGCCTCAACAATTCGGTCTGCTCATTGCGGTCGGCGATAAGAGTCGCAATAGCCTGAGTCAAGGAGGGAGACGGTGGTGGCTGTGCTCCTTGACCCTCATTTCCACGGTTAGCAGTGTTGTTATTTCCCATCTGCAAAAGCATCATCCCTTGGTTAGCCATTCCGCTATCGGGACTAATCCATGCAAATAAAGAATGTGCATAATTAATATGAACACACAGCATGAATCGTTCCCTTCGCGATATGGTTCACCAAGAGAACAAAATGGTTTGCTTCAGTTGAAACCGCATCTAATCGAGTTGAACAGCAGGTTGGTAACTCGGTTAGCTATAACGTTGCAGTCTTAAGGTTGCACAACTATTTACTACGAAACGACCAACCAACTCGAAAATGCAAGATGCATGCACGTTCTATCGTTCTCACCCAAACAATTACCAAATATGGTATACGATGACGACTAGTGGCACAATTACGTACTCTCCCTATATATACTAGTCGTTCCCACGATCAAGGATTCATAACGTGCTTACGTAGTTAGTGTTCCTGCAAACAAACCAAGACAACAAGAGATAGGTATAAATATCCATTTCTGGACCCTTCGTGCCAGCACACACGAACGGCCCCCATGTGTCCTACGCCACACGGGTAACGCATATGCAGTTTTCCACATATTCACACATACATTACCATCCACTATAGAGATGGCACCCAAACGTTCGACGCTGAATGGGCAGCGCTGCATACGTCATAACAACGTATTCACTTCCCGTACACTCGCCTTACGGGACATCCAAGGGTAGACGTGTCCCAAGGGTCACGGTCATGGCCAACCGCATGACAGGTTTACATCTCGTAACATTGCCTTACGAAATGGCCGTGATCACAATCACACGGCATGAAATCCGCAGTTCATATCAGGCGGCAGATAGCGACAGGCTCGTTTGAATTGAACCTTATCACCTCCTCGTATGCTCATCATACGGGACCCGCGCACGTATGAAACACGTGGGCTATTCTAAGGACTATCAGAATACTCACCTTGCTTACCTCAGCGTAGGTGCGTCGTTACAGAATAGTAGTTGTGCATAAAAGTAAGGTTTAACGAGAAGTAAATGCTGGAAGTGCTGGAATAAAATAGATACTTAGATGCCTCCTAACTTATAACACATAATTAGGGCATACGAACTATCTATCCTATTCCTTAGCGCATCTAGCGTCAACTTTTTGAAAAACCCAAAAGTTTTGCAGTTAAGCACTCAAGTAATCACCCCCTAGTGCAATTAGCTCTGATGCCAGCTGTCACAGGACAGTCCAAATAATACCAATCAAGTGCAATAATTAACGCTTAAACTCAAACTAGAATTACTGCACTCAATCAGTACACTCGGACCGCCTGCTATAACCAGGATCGATTACACAGGATCTCTCGCCAAAAGACGAGCACAGATGATTACCGGCAACAAAAACGTTTAAAGTCATTTACAACCTGAGTTTAACAGAAGCACCAACTTAAACTACAACAAGTGTTTACAAGTCAGTTTTACAATTCAAATCTCAGAGTTCAAAAGCAGCGGAAAGCAATTTAGAGTTAAAAACAAGCTTTTAAAACAAAACGATAGATAGCGTCGACGACAGAAGACGAGCTTCACATCTTGCCCACTAATGTGAGGCTCACCTGCCTTCACTTCACGGAGAAGACGGGACCCACTCGACCGTCCAACCTGGAGGAAGAGGCTGACCACTCCAGGACACACTAATTTCCTCGAAGACTTCCGGAATACAACCTGCTCAAAAGATATGGCAACAACAAGCCTGAGTATTCTAATACTCAGCAAGACTTACCCGTCCATGGGTATACTTAGCCCATTAACTAGACATGAAAGGCTTTTTGGCTCTGAAGTTATTTTGCTGAAAACCAGCTAGCACTGAATCCTTACTTTCAATATTTTAGTGCCAATTGAGTTGACCCTTAAAACTTAGGTTTGCCTAGTACTCTAGAGCATACATGGTTGATCACATTATCTTTTCAGCTTACCACAACCAACATTCTCAGTTCAGACTCATTCCACTTCTTTACTACGATGTGACAGAGAGATCAAGGTTCTCATATCCGCGAGTCACGGCGAATCGATTCGATTTAACCTTGCAAGGTGGACCTAACCAACACGGCACGTATATGCCCCGTCGGGCTATACACACCAACCCTTCACATATGCACATCGAATAGGCGAACTGCCCTGCGACCCGGGACTGCTAGCCCCACCGATACCAACGAAGGGTCAGCCATGAGTTTGGATACTAGCTCCACTGGTGAAGACAGTATCAAGTCCGCCTACCGGTGCACATATGGTACTGAGCTTACCGGTTTCGACTACCTCCTACTCCCGGCATGCGGTTAGTACTGTTCAATCCTCGATCAGTAGTGCCAACAACGGTACGGTCCTCAATCGACACAGGCGGAGACTCACTTTTCATAACTTCCATATCCATAGCCAAATCCATCTCCGCCCGGTCTCCATTTTTTCCTTTCTTTTTCTCAAATATTCCTTCTCCAACAACTTTTCCAAAAGCAAGACCTATCTCTCGCGAGTGACAGGAATCACTCGACTTCTACCGGATTTACTTAAGCATAGCAGTACTAGCGATACCTGAACTAGTAGAGACACTGGGTAGCCAAGATTATGCATCTATGGTTCCAATCAATTCCTTGAACGTAAATGCACAATACTTGAATAGATCATGGAGTAATTAAAAATAAGGGTTATGCACCGGGGCTTGCCTTGCCAGTCAGCGGGGTTAGCGACTTCTGGATCTGGCTCGACGGCTGCTTCGGCTTGCGGTTCTCCTGCGGAAGGCTTCTGGACCGGCTCGGCAATCAGCTCGTATGCGACTTCGGTTTCCGCGTCTATACGATTAAAATATGCCATGCATGAAACTCATGAAATGAAGCAACGCAATACAATAAATATACAAGAATGCAGGGATAAAACGATAACAACAACCCTAACTATGGTTCAAAAGGGATGGTTCAGTGCTGATATGAAGTCCTGGTCCAAAAGTCTTTTAGCCTGAAGTGTTTCCTTTAAAACAATTACTATTAAACTTGCTTAGAGCAGCATGGATTGAAACAGAAGCTTGCTTTGTTGAGGTTACACATGCATGAACAATAACTAACAATATTTGTTGACGATCGAGAGTAGTCATTTTAACCATGGAAAAGAAATTAAACAACAACAGATCCATGCACAAGCACACAGGCTATGCACCTGGAAATTTTTCAGGGGACTACACATATAAAGAGTAAACCACTGTGAATTTTTCATAAATTTTAGAGCAACAGAACAACTGGCATAAAATAAACTAGGTTAAACCCAAACTGAAATTTTAGCAGGGGCAAAAGTGACATTTCATCTGCACAAATATTTTTCTTCAGAAGATCTGGATTTAAGAAGACTAACAAAATTTGGTTTGCATCATTAGCATTTTTCTGTATTTTTCTACGATTTTTGGAAGATTTCAGTCCAAATAACCAAAAAAAAACATTGGGGGGCCTGACAGCTGGGTCCCACATGTAAGTGGGAGCCCAGCTCCCAGTTTCCCCCCCCCCCCCCCCCCGCCTCCCCTGCTTCACCTGCTCGGTCCGCCGGGGCCATGGCCGGCGTGCGGCCAAGTGGGCTCGCGGCGGCGGCTCCTGCCGGCGGTGGCCGGCCGGCGCCACGGCCCGGCTGGACCGCGGCCAGGGTGGCTGGGGAGCAGGGGCGCGCGCTTGGGGTGGCGCAGGGGCGCGCGCATGGCCTGGCGGCGGCGCACCCAGGGCGGAGGCGGCGGCGGCGCGTTCCCCGCCGGCGGGGGCTAGCCGGCGGTGCTGCGGCGCTGGCTCGCGGCCAGGGCGGCCTACCGGCCCCGGGGCGCGCGGCTACGGCCCGCGGCGCCGCGCAGGGCGGCCCCGCAGCGGCGCGCGCGGCGGCGCAGAGCGCCCGCGGCGGCGCAACGGTGAGCCGGCGGCGGTGGCGGGCGATTCAGCCGGGGAAGGGGGTCGGGAAGCTTGAGAAGGTCACCGGGATGCTCACCGTGCTCATGGATTGGATGGAGGAAGGCCGGAAGATGGACATGGACGAAGGGGGCGGAGCTCGGTGGAGCTTCAATGGCGGCCGGGTTCGACGGGTTCAATTCCAGCCAGGCTTGGGCACGGCCGAGCTGCGGAACGGGTGGAGGAGGCAAAGAGCGAGGCGAAGAAGGCTCTGGCGCGAAGGATCGAGGCGGGGTGGCGAGCTATGGCCGGAGGGCGAGCGATGGCGCGGCTCGGCTGCTCTGCTAGCTCGAGGAGGAAGAAAGGGATAGGAACGAGAAGCCTCCAGGGCCCGCGACTGGATAAGCCACGCGCACGGAGGGCGAGGATCGCCGGCGCGCGCGACGCGTGGAGTCGCCGGTGATCGGTCGCGGCGAGCACAGTAACGAACAGCGCAACACAGTGATCGTTTTAACTGATTTTTGACTGGACTTTGACCAATTGAAACTCAAAATTCCATATAGGAACTTGAATTTTGACCAAAACAAAAGTTGTAGAGGACAAAAAGGTCTACAACTTTGCTTTTGGGCAAAAATTGATTCGAAGCCCGGATTAAGGACAAAAACGAGATCAAACGCGGCTAACTCGAAAGTTACTCTGGAAACTGATTAGCGCTAATGACGGCGATCAACCCTGATTAGCGACTAACCACACGATTAGCACCAAAAATTAACAACGGGGTGTTACACGCTCCACGGCGACGTCGCGGTGGCGGCCGTCGGGGAGGTTCTGGGCGCGGCGGGGCGCGTGGCACGGGAAGGAGAGGGCCAGCGCGAGGCAACAGGAGGGGGAGGTGGTCGTCCGCGACGCGTGGGCGCCTGCGCACGGCGGAGTAATGGCCGGGAAAGCTGGGAAGGCGTCGGCGGGCGGCGCTGTCGGTGGCCGGCGGCGAGAAGCAGAGCAGGGGGGTGGAGGTGGAAGAAAAGGGTCGTTTTGCAATTACCAAAAGTTCCAGGGACCCCACTGTAAAACAGCGATAACTTTTAAACCAAAGCTCAAATGGAAAAGTTCCCAACATGAAAGTTGTTCAATTTTTCAAGAGCTACAACTTTGATTTTGTGCAAAAATTTATTTGACCAAAGGATAGAGAGCTAAATTTGAAAACACAAGAGGGATTTTAAATTCTAGTAATTTTGTCTTTTTCAATGCAAAATCACTTCAAATGTAGACTTACAAGCAAAATGACTACCATGCATTAAATGCACTGAAATTTTGCACAAACACCCTCCACTAAAACTATAATTACACAACCTATTCAACACAACTGCAAAAAGGACCTTGCATAAAATCATAATTACACATATAACCTTTCATAATTACAAAAAGATCCTTTTTACGCATTTCAAGCACAAGATGCATAGCAACAAACACAATTACTGTGCAGGCACCTATTTAATTACTGTGTAAACACCCGGGGTGTTACAGCCTTCCCCCCTAAAAGAAATCTCGTCCCGAGATTACAGGAAGAAAAGGGTGCAAAGAATTGGTACCTGGATTGGTTCTAAGAAAGTCGGGAAAATTTCTTTGGAGAAAATTTTCAGTTTCCCAAGTAGCTTCTTCTACAGTATGCTGATTCCACTGGATTTTGTACATTTTAACTTTCTCCCTTCTAGTACTTCTTTCTTTTGTGTCAAGAATCTTGATTGGATACTCCGTATAAGATAGATCGGATTCAATTTCGATATCTTGTGGTTCAAGGATTTCAGTAGGTACCCTGGTGCACTTCCGAAGTTGTGAAACATGGAAGACATCATGAACGGCGGCCAACTGAGATGGAAGACGGAGTCGGTAGGCAACGGGTCCACAAGTTTCGATAATTTCAAATGGTCCGATATATCGGGGGGCTAATTTCCCTTTTAAGCCAAAGCGTTGAACACCTTTAGTAGGAGATACTCGCAAATATACAAAGTCTCCTACCTCGAATTGTAAAGGATCTCTTCTTGTGTCTGCATAACTTTTCTGTCTTGATTGGGCTGCTTTAAGATTAACCTGGATAACTCTGACTTGCTCCTCTGCCTCAGAGACTAAATCTGGCCCAAAAATTTTGCGTTCCCCAGCTTGGGACCAATTCAAAGGAGTTCGACACCTTCGACCGTATAATGCTTCAAATGGTGCCATTTGCAAGCTGGATTGATAGCTGTTATTGTACGAAAACTCTGCCAGTGCTAGGCACTTAACCCAATTCTTGCCATATTGAATAACACATGCCCTCAACATGTCTTCAAGGATTTGATTGATTCGCTCAGTTTGCCCATCAGTTTGTGGATGATAAGATGAACTACGAATCAGTTTTGTTCCAAGGGATTCTTGCATTTGCTCCCAGAAACGTGCTATAAACTGAGGCCCACGATCAGAAATAATCGTCTTTGGAATTCCATGTAAACGAACAATCTGATCGAGATAAATCTCTGCGTACCTCTTGGCAGAATAAGTGGTGTGTACTGGAATAAAATGAGCGGTCTTGGTGAGTCTATCAACGATTACCCAAACAGAATCATGCTTATGAGGAGTAGTGGGTAAACCAACGATGAAATCCATACTGATGTCCTCCCATTTCCAGGATGGAATAGATAAAGGTTGGAGAGTACCAGCTACTTTCAAATGACTAGCTTTAACTCTTTGACAGACATCACACTCAGAAACATATCTGGCGATCTCTCTTTTCATTCGAGTCCACCAGAAATTTTGTTTGAGATCATGGTACATCTTGGTACCACCGGGATGAATCGAAAACTTCGATAGATGTGCTTCATCAAGGATTTGCTTTCTAAGCTGATGATCCTTAGGTACCACCAGTCGGGATTCGAACCATAGAACTCCTCTATGATCCACTCGGAAACATTTATACTTTGCTTCACCTAGTGATAACTTTTCCTTGATGATCTTGATACACTCATCATGTAATTGCCCCATGATGATGCTATCATACAGTGTAGGCTCAAGGGATATATGGTTCACACTTCCTTGAGGTACCATCTCCAGGTTCAACTTCATCATTTCCTGGCATAGAGTTTCATTGAATGGTTCTACAGATAGACAATGGCATTGTGACTTGCGGCTGAGTGCATCCGCAACCACATTAGCCTTTCCTGGATGATAGTGCACTTCTAGATCATAATCCTTTATCAACTCCAGCCAGCGTCTCTGTCTCATGTTGAGATCAGCTTGAGTGAAGATATATTTGAGGCTCTTATGGTCAGTGTAAACATTACAGTGAGTTCCCATAAGATGATGTCTCCACATCTTAAGAGCGTGAATGACAGCAGCTAACTCTAGATCATGGGTTGGATAATTCTTCTCATGATCCCGGAGAGCTCTTGATGCATAAGAAATAACCCGGTTGTCCTGCATAAGCACACAACCAAGTCCCGTACCCGAAGCATCACAATAGACATCAAAAGGTTTGGTACTGTCCGGTGTAGACAATACTGGAGCGGTAGTTAATCTTGCTTTGAGAGTTTGGAAAGCTTCTTCGCACTTATCATTCCAAACAAACTTCACTCCCTTCTTCAATAACTCCGTCATAGGCTTGGCTATTCTGGAGAAATCAGTAATGAACCGACGATAATATCCAGCTAAACCAAGAAAACTGCGAATTTGATGAACTGAATTAGGAGATTCCCAATCCATCACTTCTTGTACTTTAGTTGGATCCACAGATATACCATCACTGGAGATAGTGTGACCTAAGAATTTCACACTGTCCAACCAAAATTCACACTTGGAGAATTTGGCATAAAGATGATGATCTCGTAATCGTTGAAGAACGATACGCAAATGTTCAGCATGATCTTCTTCATTCTTGGAGTAGATCAAAATATCGTCAATGAAAACCACGACGAATTTATCCAGCTCCGGCATGAAGACTGAATTCATCAAGTACATAAAATATGCTGGGGCGTTGGTAAGGCCAAAAGACATAACCAGATATTCATATAGTCCATATCTGGTAGAGAAAGCAGTCTTTGGAATATCACAAGGCTTGATCTTTATTTGATGGTAGCCAGAACGAAGATCAATCTTAGAGAAAACCTTAGCTCCAGCTAACTGATCAAACAAAATATCAATGCGGGGAAGAGGATACTTGTTTTTAATAGTGACCGCATTGAGTGGTCGATAATCAACACATAGCCTCAAACTATTGTCTTTCTTCTTCACAAACAGGGCCGGACATCCCCAGGGTGAAGAACTGGGACGTATAAAGCCCTTGTCAAGAAGGTCTTGGAGTTGGACTTTCAATTCTGCTAACTCATTTGGAGGCATTCGGTACGACCTCTTAGAAATAGGGGCTGTACCGGGTTGAAGCTCAATAATAAACTCAATATCTCTATCAGGGGGCATTCCAGGCAAATCATCTGGAAATACATCCGCATACTCCCACACAATAGGGATATCTTCAAGTTTAATTTCTTTTGTGGCATAAGCACAAGAGTTAATGCACTCTCGTTGTGGCAGATAGAGTATGGTGTTTCCTTGATGTGGTGAATCTATCTCGATAGCTCGGGAAGAGATATCTAACAGTACTTTATGTTTAGTCATCCAATCCATGCCCAGAATAACATCCATGCCTTCTAAATTCATTAAGATCAAATCCGTCTTGATCAATTTACTACCCAGCTTAATTGGCACATATCTAGTGATTTGATTGGAAGCGATCTTCCCACCAGGGGTTGTTATCATAAAAGACCCCTTAGTATGACAAAAATCCAATCCTAAGCTTGCTCCAAATTTGGCACTTATAAAACTATGTGTTGCACCAGAATCAAATAATATGACTGCAGGTTTATTGTGGATAGAGAAAGTACCCGTCATAACTGGTGCTCCTGCTGGAAGGTCTGCAAGAGTAGTGAAGTTAACTCGCCCTTGTCGGACTTGCACCATTTGCCTCTTGCCCTTGCCCTTGTTATTGTTGTTGTTGTTCTGATTAGAGTTTTGCCCTGGATTATTCCTTCTGGGTTGTGGACAATTCTTGGCAAAATGAGAAGCACTGCCGCAGTTGAAACATCGATTATTACTATTCCCACTATTGAACTGTGGGGCATTCGGCCTTGGGCTAAACTGCTGCTGTTGCTATTGCTGAGGCACTGGAGGTCTGAATCCTCCTTGTTGCTGAGGCGGCCTAAAGACAAACCTACCCACTGGGGCATTTCTTTGTGGAGGCCTAGGTGAAGTATTTTGCACCAGGCACTCGAGGGTCCTGTTGGTGCCTTCCGCTTTTTCTCAGCACGATGTGCAGCAATACAATCTTCCTGTGTAATGGCCATATTCACTAGCTCATTATAGGTATTGGGCTGAACCAAGTTTAAACGTTCCTTGAGCTTAGTATTGAGGCCACGACGGAAACGATCACGTTTCTTGGCATCAGTATCAGCATGGTGGCCCGCATACTGGCACAGATGATTGAAGGTCTGTGCATATTGTAGAATAGTGCGGGTTCCCTGATCTAGAGCCAAGAATTCATTCAACTTTCTTTCAATTAGTCCATCCGGAATATGATGTGATCTGAAGGCTGTTCTGAATTCCTCCCAAGATATGATATGTTCAGCAGGCTGCATTGCACAATAATTATCCCACCATATACGTGCAGGACCACGCAGTTGTTGGGCGGCAAAGGGGGCCTTATTTGCGTCAACACACGGTACTGCTAACAAAGCAAACTTGGAATTGATTGTACGGAGCCAAGCATCGGCATCCAATGGGTCATCAGCTTTGCTGAAAAGCGGAGGTTGGGTACCAAAGAATTCCTGGTAACCCGCTGGTTGCGCCTCCCGTCCTCCATACTGTTGGCGTGGCTGATTTTGTTGCCCTTGGACTAGCTGGCGAAGCAACTCTATTTGCATGGCCATTAACTCGGCCAGATTTGATGGGGGTGGCGGTGGTTGCTGAGATCCACTGCCAGTTTCACAACCAAAGCCATCAGGCGTTCCGCGTGTATGACCAACCATCTGTAATCATGGAAGACATCCATTAGATACATATTTCTCGCTTCCAAAATCAATGGTACATGCAATGATCATACATTTGGATAAAACAAAATCAGCAAAAATGTAACTAGATGCGGTGTAGCACAATATGTACAATACATAACTGTGCAACCCACCAAACTCAGAACAGGCCAGCTGTTAGATAGCTTCATGCTCCATCGTATTGATACTCAATGCTAAGAGCAAAGGGTAAAGAAAATAATCTAGCAATTCACTCTTCAGCGCCAAGTGCTATGTTGCTAAACAACAGAGATCATAGAAGGGGTTGGACTAAAATTTAGTCTCTCAAATTCAACAAGCTAATATTTGATGGGCACATATGCCACAAAAATTTGCAACATCTTGTATTCATCAAACGGCGTGAAAATGCACAAATGCAGAGATTTGCTAAGTAGAAAGATTATGATTTCCAAACTGGTAGTCGCTACTTATATTACATCCAAAGCAGCATTTTTCTTACAACCTAATATTACTCACCCTTACCACATATAATACAACAAGTGGTACTCCTACCTAGGGCTATCTTACAACACCTCTTTCCTATGTACAAGCTACAACAAGAGAAAACACGAACTATTTAGGACTAGTCTAAGGAGCCTAGAAGTCGTCGAGGTTGGCCACAGAAGAGGCACTGCCGGAAGAAGAGTCATCCGGCTGAGGGTTAGGCTCAGCAAGTGCGTGCTCTGAATCTAAGTCAGATACTCCCTCAATCTCCTCTGGGTCCTCCTCCGCTGCTGCAGGCTCAGCTGGGGCATCGAGTTGCTCCTGGAGCATACCAACATGTGCTAAAGCATCAGCCCAATCTGCTTGAAGCTCATTCACCTGCCCCTGAAGAAAACCAATAACTATGTTGCGCTGCTCTATCTCAGCACCATGCTCCATAGCCTGATGCTCAAACTGTGCAATGGCCAGATCCCTCCTAGCCACGGCATCCTGAAGTCCCTGAATCTGAGTATCCCTCAAACGAAGGCCTCGCTGAAAACTCTGGGCCAAGTCTATCACCTGGTCCATGTGTCGCTGCTGGAGTATCTGGTAGTGCGACTGAGCATTCATATATCTGACTACTGCCTCGATAGTCTCATCCGCTACATCTCCAATCAAGTGCCCAAAGTGTGTGACCCTGAACAGCCACTCTGCATTTCCAGCACTGACTGCTGGGAACAAACCAATAGGATATGCTGCTACCTCCTCGGGATGGTGCTCACAAAAAGTGGTGATAGCGTTGAGAGCTGCTTTCTCAAACGCATCCACAAGACGGTACCCAATCACCTCGATCTCAATCGGTGGCCACTCCAAGGTGGGGTGCTGAGGGATGGTCATCTTAACTCTGTTCTTCTTAATTCCATCCTCCGAAAACTGGCGTCCCGTGTACTGGGGTGGATCTGGGTAGTGGAAGATACGAAGTGAATCCCAAAGAATCCTCGGAAAACCCTCCCAGTACAGACAGTCGGTATGAGCATTTCCCTCCTCATCCCAAAAGATCTGGGAACAAGTCGCCATCTGAATCAAAAAGGATTCAAATGTGAGTAATGCAATTATCTCAAGACTTCTCGAATAAAGCTTTAAGAAGACTGCGGTAAAACAAATGTGATTCTAATTCACAAGATGATATGATTCCAACTCAAAGAATAATAAACCACAATTGGTACTGGTTCATCATTTGAGATTCTAAGGAATGAAAAGATCCTTATAACAACGAGATGGGGCTTAGGAGGAAGGCATGACTCGAAACCATATTTTTCATCCAAGGAAACCTATGCATTTTACAAGTATGCTTCTAAAATCAGAGTTTCACTCACTCATGGTTTAAGCACACTAACACTTATCTTATAAGGATTCATACTAGAAATTCCTTAACAAGCTCATGTAGCAACTGCAAAAATTATGAACCAATCAAACATCAACCAAATATGTATGCACGTCCTGACCGTCCTCACAAAATAAACAATTGCCAACTAAAGTTGGGCTTACGTGGTTAGCACGGTGGTATACATACATACGGCTCTCCCTATATAGCTAGTCGATACATTCTAACCGTTCTTATCTTATCGAATCGTGGTTAGTGTACCTGCATAAGATTGACAGAACATATATATATATATATATATCCAATGAACCCTTCATGCCAGCACTCATGAAAGCGTTCCCAAACATTACCGCTCACTATAGAAGCGGCAGCCATACAATTTCCGCCGTATGGCCAACGTTAACATACGCTACTCAGGGGCGTATTCACAAGTTCCTTTACTCCCAATATAGTCGACCGAGATCGATATATTGGCAGCAGCTCAAGTAGGCCACTGCTTGAGCACAGCGTTCGGTTCGCATCACCGACGGGAAGGTCAGACTCCCTCAGCTGACTGAGCACACTTTACTTCCAATATAGTCAACTAATAGTCGGTATATTGGAAGCACCTCAAGTAAGCCACTGCTTGAGGGCAGCGTTCGGCTCGCATCACCGACGGGAAGGTCAGACTCCCTCAGCTGACTGAGGATCCTTACCATCTTACCTCAACGTAGGTGCGTCGTTACAAGAATTAAGAGTTGCTTGTGAGTATGGTTTGACAAAATGTAAAGTGCTGGAAGTCAGATAACATAAACCATACAGAAATAACCACCTAGTAATTCCCATAAATTCCCTAGGACTTTACGTTCTAAGCACAACCCTTAACGAATCCAACGTAGCTTTTCGAAATACCCTGTTGTTCCAATTTTATACGGAAAGCGATTTTTAAGGTTCCAACACCTCTGGTATACGCTTGTAGCTCTGATGCCAGCTGTGGCAGAACCGCCTAAATTATCCCGGCTCAAGTGCGTAAACCATCACCATAAAGGCAACATCAGCTTAAACGCACTTCAAACGGAACAATTTTTGGTCTGTCGGGTAACGTCCCGATACAACCACCGATTCTCGGATCGAACAAGCATACCCCGCACGAAGGCGAGTCCAGAGATATTACAACCACAATTTTTACAACACAGGCATAGTAATGATTACAAACTAGTTAAAAAATTATTACAAGGCCAACTTAAATAAAACAGTTATACAAGTTATGATTATAAGTTCAGAGTCTAAACAGCGGAAGATGAGACACGATGACTACAACACGTCGCAAAAGTATACCAAGCTAGCCCAAACATGGTATTACTCGTCACAGTCATTGCCGGCCGAAGACGTATCCCATTCTACGGACCAGCCAGGAGGCAAAGTGCAAGGATAGGTCAAGCTAGCGATCTGATCCTCAAAGGTCATACCTGAAAAAGGGTTTTCAAAAGCAAGGCTGAGTATTCTAATACTCAGCAAGACTTAACCGACAACGGGTATAAGTAGCCCACCTTAGCTAGACTATGCAAGGCTTTGTAAGGCTCTGGTTTTCCTTTGCTGAAAAGCAATAAAGAGTAGGTCCTTACTTTCAAGTTTTAGCTTCAAGATTCTAGTTGATTAACCATTCTATGTAAGCATCTACTATCCAATCATGGTGGAACTTCTAAGCAAACATCAAGATTAATAAGAATATTGTTGCTCTTATTACTCTGTGTGGCAGATCAATTAAGCAGTCTCATTTCATCGTGAGAGGCGGACGATTCTGAATCGAAATTCAACCTTGCAAGGACAACCTAACACACACGTCTGGAACACCGTCGGGTCATTCCCAAACAACCGTTGACCTTTCTTTCCGGCTTGTGGATAGTGTCACTCTCCCCGACTACAGGGCTCCAAGGCCGAACCTTGTCCCTTGAAGTCGTAGTGTTGCGCAACATAAAAATAAAACCTATCCCTACTGAGAGAGTGAAAGGTATATCCACTCCCCGGTCCAATCGGCTACTAGGCTTGCCGCGTACCATATTTACGACATGTGGCTAGTACTTTCAAAAACTTAACCGGCACTACCACACACCGCGACCTTAGCAGGTTCATCAACACAGACGGGGTCTCACATAAGGTCATGATATCGAACACAACCCCGTCCGTCGTCCTTATATTGATAACAGAAAGTAAACAGGCAATTCCTATAAAGCTCGCGAGTGACAGGCAATCACTCGACTTTTACCGGTCCTATAAGCTTAGCAATTATCCGAACTCAAGTCTAGTGTTCAGTACATAGGTTCCTAGGATCATGCATCTAGAGCTTCGAGATCACCTCCGTCAGATTCCGGGATCAGCTCGTACGTCCCGTCCGATAAGGCAGTCGTGTCTATATGCAATGCAAGAACAACATTATAAACAAACATGGGCAATCGTTTATAGAGTAGTTAAATACTAAATTTAGCTACACAAGGCATCATGATCAACAGCACAAATGAAGTTGACTAACTTCATAAACAAGTGGGGGTGATTTCCTATACAATTAAGTCACGGTTTACAAATAAAACAACAACTCAGAGTACAAATAGAAATAAATTATACCAAAATTAAACTAAACAGAACATGAACATACTCAGCTACCCTGTAAAAATCATGCCAAGACATGTAGTCATTTAATCACAACAAATCATTTATGCAGGCAACACCTAGCACAAGCTTGAATTATATAGACCAAACTAGAGCCAAGAAGAGGCTCAAAATTTAACAGGAGATCTACACAGGGATGATTTATCTACTGTGAATTTTTCATGATTTTATCTACAACGAAATAATTCTGAGAAAATAAATAAAACAGACATCAGTTTAGCAAGATTCAATTTTAGCTCCTGTTCTAGTCATGAACTAAGGCTCAAACTTCCTGGACAAGCTAATATTCTCCAGAAGAACACTCAGGAATATTTTCACGATTTATTAATAACAGAAACTATTTACCATGATTAAAGTCTACTAAACAAAGATTAAATCAAATAAAGAGCTACAACAAAGAACTGATCATGAAATTTTTATAGCAAAGCTAGTGTAACAAGAGTAAACTACCACCAAAATTTCAGAGCAATATCAGCTTTCAAGTATCACATAAGAAAAAGATTAAAGAACTAGTATTTATACACCTAGTAACACAAAACAAAATCTACAGCAAAAACTTGCAACTAAAACCTAACATATTATGGTTCTACTGCATAAAGCTCTTCAAGAGGATTCCAAAACATCAAGATTTGCTCATTTACGAATTTTCTACGAATTGATATTGAATTTCAAAGATCACTGAAAAACATTGCAAACCAGTCCCTAAGGCACTATTGCAATGAATCACTGACATCGCAGATAACCCCCTGGGCTTTCTCAAATTCAAGCACGCGGTCCTTGGGTCGGGTCAGAGAGGGGAGGCGAGGTTTGACCGGCTGTTTCCCGGCGAGGGGCTCACCGGCGGCGAGAGTGGAGGGGTGCGTGAGCTTCACGGGTGCAAGGCGCACCTCTGGGTGGCCTAGGGTCGCGGGGAGAGGCTCGGAAGTGGCGGCTCGGCGGAGCAGGGCGGGTTGGCGGCGGAGGCGAGCGACGGCGAGGGTGCTCCGGTGAGGTTCGGGCGAGGGGAAACGGTCTGGGAGTTGCGCGAGGGTGAGGCGCGGCTAATGGTGGGGGATGTAGGGGTGGAGCGGGCTTGCAGTGGCGGCTCCGCGGTGGGGTGGAGCTCGCCGGGGTTCAAACGGGGCGGCGGCGGTGTTCTGCGGTGTGGGAGCGAGGAGAGAGCAAGAGAGCGAGGGGAATGGGTCTCTGGGGTTCCTCGATTGCTCGGGCGCTCGCTAGAAGAGAGCGGCGGGCTCTGCAGGGGGCGCTCCACGGCGACATCGCGGTGGCGGCCGTCGGGGAGGTTCTGGGCGCGGCGGGGCGCGTGGCACGGGAAGGAGAGGGCCAGCGCGAGGCAACAGGAGGGGGAGGTGGTCGTCCGCGACGCGTGGGCGCCAGCGCACGGCGGAGTAATGGCCGGGAAAGCCGGGAAGGCGTCGGCGGGCGGCGCTGTCGGTGGCCGGCGGCGAGAAGCAGAGCAGGGGATTGGAGGTGGAAGAAAAGGGTCGTTTTGCAATTACCAAAAGTTCCAGGGACCCCACTGTAAAACAGCGATAACTTTTAAACCAAAGCTCAAATGGAAAAGTGCCCAACATGAAAGTTGTTCAATTTTTCAAGAGCTACAACTTTGATGTTGTGCAAAAATTTATTTGACCAAAGGATAGAGAGCTAAATTTGAAAACACAAGAGGGATTTTAAATTCTAGGAATTTTGTCTTTTTCAATGCAAAATCACTTCAAATGTAGACTTACAAGCAAAATGACTACCATGCATTAAATGCACTGAAATTTTGCACAAACACCCTCCACTAAAACTATAATTACACAACCTATTCAACACAACTGCAAAAAGGACCTTGCATAAAATCATAATTACACATATAACCTTTCATAATTACAAAAAGATCCTTTTTACGCATTTCAAGCACAAGATGCATAGCAACAAACACAATTACTGTGCAGACACCTATTTAATTACTGTGTAAACACCCGGGGCGTTACACGCGTCGTGGCCTCCGTCTGCAAGCATGAGTACCCGATAGCGCCACCGCAGGGCCGTCTACCGCATCGACGGCCGCGTGCCAATCGACACTCCGGTGACGGTGTCTTGGACTCCGTCGGCTTCGAGCCCATCGGAGAAACAGCGGCCAAGGAGAAAACAAAATCGAGGAGGAAGAATGAACCTGACTTGGCGGCCTTGGCAAGGAGAGCGTCGGGATCTGCTGGGGAGGCGACGGCCTTGGCGACGGAAGTGGACGGTCGTGGCCACGGAAAAAAACGCGACAAAGAAGGAGGCGGCAGGACGCAGGCTTGGCGCGGGAAAGAGGCGAGGAAGTTTCCTCGAGCGCGCAGGAAGTCGAGCGCCGGCGGATGCACAGCCGAATACGCGCGCGTAAAGATGCGCGCGCGCGGACGCAAGGAATGCCAAGTTGCTAAAAATGCCAACCTTGTTTTCCAAACTGTTAGAGACAAAATTTTCTTGTTTTGCCAAATTTTCTAGGATGCCAATCTCATTTAGCAAACTCTTGGAGATGCTCTAATAAAATTCAAGATTTCAAAACTATCACATCGAATAAAAATCTTACATGTATGAAGTATTAAATTTAAAAGAAATAAAAAAATAATTATATAGTTTGCTTGTAAATTACGAGATGAAACTAATAAGACTAATTAGGTCATGATTAGACACTAAAGTGCTACAATAATTGCTATAGTAAATATGTATTAATGATGGATTAATTAGTCTTAATAAATTTGTCTCGTAGTTTATAAACGAGTTCTATAATTATTTTTATGATTAGTTTATGTTTAATATTTTAAATATGAAAAGATTCTCTTTCAAAAACTTTACACGTGCACCTAAACAAGGTCTTAGTACTTTTCTCTTATCCTGTTTGGAATTTTGGATACCCCTTTTCTCTTTTGGGATTTTCAAGGAGAGAATTTTATATGCATGGAGTATTAAATGAAGTCTATTTGCAAAATCTCTTCACAGATAAGTGCAACTTTTGCGATGAACCTAATGACGGTAATTAATCGATGATGATTGGTTATAGTAATGCTACAGTAATCATGCGGTCAAAGTTCTCATTAGATTCGTTAAGGTCCTAGTGCATGGGTTTTGAACTTGATTTTGAACTTGATTTTTTAAACTGACTTTATTTAACACATCTAGAGCGGTTAAATTAACTTTTCTAGAATTCTAGGCTAACCAAATAGAGCTCTGTTTCTAAGTTAGTTTTTTTTTTCAAAGAAACATTATTCCTATAACACAAATAGTGGAATTTTTCATGACTTGGGATGTTCATGGTTAGGAAGTCGGACGACAATTTTTTAGTAGTGTATGCTTCTTTTCTAACACAAATAGTGGAATTTTTCATGACTTGGGATGTTGACCGAAGCTGATTTGTGCTAAATCACAAGCCATTAGAGGTGGGCATCCGATTCCTATATTATCCACAACATGTGTGTCATAGAGCTAAGTGTACATGCGTATGAGTGTCTAAGTTGTACTGTGTAATCTTTAAAAAAAAGGCGGGCATCCGATTCCTATATTATCCACAAGCGATTAGAGGCAGGCATCCAATCCCTAGGTTATATCGACACGGTATTCTCCAAAGAGAAAATTCCCTGCAAGGCTCTGAAACAAATCATACTTCCTTATATGGCACTGAAAAGTTCAAGCTCCCTTCTTTAACTCTATTTTTATCTTGCATCCTTTGTATGGCCTTGTCGTGACCTCCGTGAGCTCTAAAAGCCTGCTCCGTTAGGCGGCAGGCCAACGCCGTCCTTCCAATGCGCCTACAGGGCTCTCGGCGCCCACTTGGCAGGTGGGGTCCGCCCCTTTCCCCAACCTCCTGCCAGGGGAGCCCCGGCTCCATGCCGCGCGCTGGCCCCGGTGTCATCCCGGCGAGCTCTCTCCCGCAGCTGCCACGCAGGGGCGTCCTCGTGGCCACTGGTGACGCCCCGCCACGCCTCCACCTCCGTCTCTGCGATGCCTCCGTCTCCCGCTCGGCTCCCACCCACGACGAGCGGCGACGGCCATGGTGCGAGCACCGCGTTCCCGGCGATGGGCCGGCAAACGTGGAAAGATAGCGCAAGCATGAGCTTCAGGGGATTATGGTGAGCTGATTTTTGTACTTGGTTCGAGCGGAGAGAGGCCGAAAGTGGGTCGTCGGCATGGAGGCGGATCTAGGCAGGGAGGAAGAGCCAGCGGCCGGGGAATCCGTGATTCCCGGTCTGGCAGTGGTCTGAGCTCGCCATGGAGGGGTTGGGGAGGGAGCTAGGGAGGTGGATGAACTTTAAACGTGAGGGATTTGGAAACGGTGAATGGAGGGTGATGAATTTTACTGGCGGCCTGAGCTGCTCGTGCGAGTTGTGCACGGCCAGAGGAAGAAGAAGGGCGCGGTGAGGAAAAAGAAGAGGGGCGCGTGCCCGACGGGCGCGGGGAAGAATGCTCCCTGGTGCCGCTCATCTCCTCCGCCGCAGCCTGCTCCTCGCATGCGCTCAACCCGCGCCGCCCTGCTCTGGTTCAGGGGCGGTCTGGGCGGCGACGGGCTCAGAGAGCGGCTGAGTTCGGGTGGCGACGCCGGCACGCCGCGACAGGCTCAAGGAGCGGTGGCTAGAACAACGGCCTTCACGGAACAGATAACAGAGCTCACGGCAGGGCTACGGAAGGGAAGTAAAATAAAAATAGGGCTGAAGAAGGGAGTTTGAACTTTTCAAAGCCATAGAGGGAAGTGTGATTTATTTCAAGGCCTTGCAAAGAATTTTCTCTTCTCCGAAATAGAGTCACGAGGTTCCGGCTTGCGCTTCTGTATAGACCAGCGTCAACCCAACCCCCTCCCCCCCCCCCTCAATTTCTTCCTATTTTGGTTGAGTTTTGCAACTCTTTCAATTTCCCTTAGCTAAATTTGCTTTCCATTTTGTTTGATATATTTGAAGTGTTGTAAGATGTGTTATCTTTTACCCGCATCAAATATCAGTTTGTTGCTCCCGTTTCGTGTGATATATTTGTAAGTTCTAATCAATAAATAATTAAATTATATATATTCTACATCCTAGGTGTGTAGGCGGTTATTCTACACCCGTTGGTCAAATTACTGATCAAAATTTACTAAACCGAACTACTACATTACTGAACCGCACTTAGTAAAAAGGGTGTCGGTAATTGTGCGTAATAGCTATTACTAATTTTTTTCTTCCAATAATTACTTAGATGCAGCTAAACCTAAGGTACTGCAGAATAGCAAATGGCCAAGTGGTGTCTAAACTTATACTTAAATTTCACATATCTTTAATATGGTATCTATTTTTTGTAATAATTGATAATATTTCAAGTGGAATTGATGGTCAAAAGTTCATTTCTAAAGTCTTCCAAATGCTAGTACAAGAAGAGAAGGCGCGCGTCATGTTGAGTCATGTACTCGTGCAAGAGGGCCAGGTTCTGGTCTGGCTGTTTGAATTTGAAACATAATGCTTTGCGCCGGCGCAGGAGACTCCCATAGCGGTGTGTGAACGTCCCGTCGTGCCAGCTGCTCATTTCTGACCCGAGCAGCAAAGCAAAGCCAAGCGCGCGTCGGGCTCGCGGAACGCGCACCCTGTCCGGCTGTCCCTGTGCGCGAGCCCACCTGGCACGCGACGCGACTCGTTGATTGGTCGCTCCACCCATCGAGAAGGAACCGGTGGGCCCGCCCCGTTCGAAACCGTGACCCTGGCGTCCGGGCCCCACGGCCACGCCCCCCATCAGGCCTTCACTTTTCCTCATCCCCATCCCATTCAATCCATCGGCATCGTTGCCGCCTAGTGGGAAGGCCCCGCCTCCGCCGTCCGCCCTTATCATCGCGGAAGAGACGCGGGCTCTCGAACGAACCCGTCCCCATCCCTTCTTCCCTTCCCGAACCACCGGAGCGCGGCGGCGCGAGACCCCTTCCCGGCCTCCGGCGCCCCCCGCCTCAGCCGAGACGAGCCGACTCCGCCCACGGGTAAGCCTACTCGCCCCGCTCGTGATTCTCCGCGGTGCGATCTCTCGTGTTCCGTTGGATCGGGCGAGTCGCTGCGGAATCTTCTGCTCGTCGCTAGGGCCTAGGGTTGTGAGGAGGGGTGCTTGGTCACGGTGGTCTGTAGCGCGGCGCGGGCCGATCTCTGATGGGAGTGAGCGGCCTGTTTGTTTCGCAGTGATTGTTGATCTGCACGGCGCGTAGCCTACGGCTCGTGCCGGTAGAGATTAGTTAGATTTGATAAAGCCCAGCCGCAATCTGTGCGGAATTAAGTTCTCCTGAGCCGGAATTTCGGTGCTGCTGTCCACCGAGACCTAATCAATCTGCTGTTCCTGTTGCCTGTGCAGGGAGGACCGTGCCTTCGATCGCGTGCGCGGCGGCTGATGGGAGCCTAGATTCCGGGAAGGACAAGGTAATCCACACCCAGGAACGCGTCGTCCCGCGGCCGACCGGGCCACGCGAAGCTCGATCTGAGAATGGGGCTGTTCCGGGCGGCGTCCGGCCTGGCCCGGGTGGCGCTGCGGCGGAACCTCGCGCGCGCCACGGCGAGCCCCTTCGCGGGCGGCGCGGCCCCCGGCGCCGCGCCCGCGCGCTACTTCCACTCCACGCGCCCGCGCAGGTTCGCCGCGCCCGCGCCCCGCGCGGTGCCGCTCTCGCGCCTCACCGACAGCTTCCTCGACGGGACCAGCAGCGTCTACCTCGAGGAGCTGCAGCGGGCCTGGGAGGCCGACCCCAACTCGGTCGACGAGTCGTGGGACAACTTCTTCCGCAACTTCGTCGGCCAGGCGGCCACCACCTCGCCCGGCCTCTCCGGGCAGACCATCCAGGAGAGCATGAGGCTGCTGCTGCTCGTCAGGGCGTACCAGGTGAGCGGACACTTGAAGGCCAAGCTCGACCCGCTGGGGCTGGAGGAGCGCCCGGTCCCGGACGTGCTGGACCCGGCATTCTATGAGTTCTCTGAAGCGGATTTGGACCGTGAGTTCTTCCTGGGAGTGTGGAGGATGGCGGGGTTCCTGTCCGACAACCGGCCTGTGCAGACGCTGCGTTCTGTGTTGGAGCGGCTCGAGCAGGCCTACTGTGGCACCATTGGGTATGAGTACATGCACATTGCTGACCGTGAAAAGTGTAACTGGCTTAGGGAGAAGATCGAGACGGTTAACCCAAGGGAGTACACCTACGATCGTCGCCAGGTCATGCTCGATAGGCTTATCTGGAGCACACAGTTTGAGAATTTCTTGGCGACCAAGTGGACTACCGCGAAGCGTTTCGGTCTTGAAGGTGCAGAGACTCTGATCCCTGGCATGAAGGAGATGTTTGACAGGGCAGCTGATCTTGGTGTAGAGAGTATTGTCATTGGGATGCCACACAGAGGCAGGCTGAATGTTTTGGGAAATGTCGTGCGGAAGCCCTTGCGACAGATCTTCAGCGAGTTCAGTGGTGGTACCAAGCCTGTTAATGAAGGGGAAGGGTTGTATACAGGGACTGGTGATGTTAAGTACCATCTAGGAACTTCGTATGATAGACCTACCAGGGGTGGGAAACATATTCATCTGTCACTGGTTGCAAACCCGAGTCATCTGGAAGCAGTTGATCCTGTTGTTGCTGGGAAGACAAGAGCGAAGCAGTACTATTCTAATGATCGTGACAGGACCAAAAATTTGGGGGTATTGCTGCATGGTGATGGTAGTTTCTCAGGGCAGGGAGTTGTGTATGAGACCCTGCATCTCAGCGCCCTTGAGAACTACACCACTGGTGGGACAATACATATTGTGGTCAATAATCAGGTTGCATTCACTACTGATCCAAAGTCAGGGAGATCCTCACAGTATTGCACAGATGTTGCAAAAGCATTGGATGCTCCCATTTTCCACGTTAACGGTGATGATTTGGAGGCAGTGGTTCATGTCTGCGAGCTTGCTGCAGAATGGCGACAAACATTTCACTCTGATGTGGTGGTGGACATTGTATGCTACCGGCGGTTTGGCCATAATGAAATTGACGAGCCCTCATTTACCCAACCTAAAATGTACAAGGTATAGGTTCTTGTTTGTTTCACTTGTTAAGATCTAGCAAAAATTATTGCATGCTATGTCTTCAAATATTTAGCTGTCTTGAATCTTGATTCTTCCTGTACCATTTAATTAATGATATGTCTTGTACTCCATCTAGTTATATGCTGAAGGAGGAAAAGAACTGTGTTCTGAGTATTTTACTTTGTATCTTTTGGTATCACAGTTAGAAGAATTAATATAAGTTTAAAATTCTTAGTGATTCTGAATAATCAAATTTTGTTTAGTTTTGTTATTACCCTTGTCACTGTCAACTATGCCCCTTCACATCTGAGAAGTTTTTCTCTATCCGTACCAGGTGATCCGGAACCATCCAAGTGCGCTTGAGATTTATCAAAATAAGCTGTTAGAATCTGGGAAGATCTCGAAGGAAGATATTGACAGATTAAACAAGAAGGTCAACACTATACTGAATGAGGAATTCAAGAACAGCAAAGACTATGTCCCCAACAAGAGGGACTGGCTTTCAGCTTACTGGACTGGGTTCAAGTCACCAGAGCAGATTTCACGTATCAGAAACACTGGGTAAATAGCTCCTGTCTTGCAGCATTCTTTGTTTTTTCTGTTTCTCTCCACATTTTGAGTATTCTGTCTTGGAAAAAAACACTTTGAGTAAATACCCTTCATGCATGGCATTTTATTGCAACCCTGCAGTGTGAAGCCGGAGATTCTAAAACGTGTTGGAGAAGCCATGACTACTCTGCCAGAAAATTTCAAGCCTCACAGGGCTGTGAAGAAGATTTTTGATCAGCGGCGTCAGATGATTGAGACTGGAGAAGGCATTGATTGGGCAGTGGGTGAAGCACTTGCTTTTGCTACTCTTATAGTTGAGGGGAACCATGTCAGGTTAAGTGGTCAGGATGTTGAGAGGGGTACATTCAGCCACCGTCATTCTGTCATACATGACCAGGAAACTGGAGAGCGGTACTGCCCGCTCGATAATCTTGTTATGAACCAAGATGAGGAGCTTTTTACTGTGAGCAACAGGTATGTATTCAGATGTACCAAATTGTTCCAGTTAGGGTGCATGTAATGGGTCAATGGAGCTCATGTTAGATTCTAAAGGAAACATGAATATTATTTATTATAACTGGATAGAACCACAAACCCAGCTAATTCAGTTGGCTGCGTAGTGGATTTCTTTTTCCACATATCGAGTAATTAAAATTTTCAAAACAAGACATTGCATGTTCGCATGTAAACAACTTAAGGTTAAATTATGTTGTAATACTATTGGTGGTCATTGTTTGACGGCTGACATATGGCTTTGAGACTTTGATGTACTATGTTTTCTGTTGCTGTCAATAATTCTAGAAATGAAATACATCTGAACATATATACTTTAAAACTAAATAATGGTGTATCAAACATAGTGAAGGCTCGGATGTCAGGCTCTACCTTTGGTAGTGTTAGTCGTAGAGTTGTACTACCTACTTACTGTTGAGCATGGGTAGTTGGGTTTTGTTATCTCAATATATCAGTAGTTTAATTTGAACATCTGAGTGATATAGATTTGTACTGGTGAACCGAGAATCACAAGTAGGGTGCAGCAGAAACCCAGAAACACAGGGTAGGGCTATTCTAACTAATGATACTGCTATGTATGCCTTATTCCCATGCATTTTAGGCACTGAGACGGTGCAGATGAGGAACAGATTATTAAATAAGTATACTGAGTACTGAGATCTAGTAATAACTAATAAGATTAAAACTACCCAAATACAGGGCTGGGTGATAGAAAATTCAGTGTTAGTTTGATTAAATGGTTGATTTCCACATGCTCATTTGTCATCTTTTTCAGAATATAAGAAATTCAGAACAAAAAAATAAATTCCACCGCTGTAACTGGCCAAATTAGTAGCTTTAATTTCAGATGTAGACAAGTATTGGTGCTGTCCTTTGGGAAATGAAAACCTTAAGGTTGACAGCTGGTATATATATATTGGTATGTCTTTTTCCCTTTTAATAGTCAATCTAGCTTTCTTTGACCTGACAGTATGCAATTATTTCAACAGTTCCCTGTCAGAATTTGCTGTTCTGGGCTTTGAGTTGGGTTACTCCATGGAGAACCCAAACTCACTGGTCCTATGGGAAGCTCAGTTTGGTGATTTTGCAAATGGAGCTCAAGTTATATTTGATCAGTTCCTGAGTAGTGGGGAGTCAAAATGGCTCCGCCAGACCGGCCTTGTCGTGTGCCTTCCTCATGGATATGATGGTCAGGGGCCTGAACATTCTAGTGCAAGACTGGAGCGCTTTCTTCAGGTACTATTTTGCATGTTCAACTGCGGGACTTGTGCTTGAATTAGCATCCATACACTTGAAAGGAACAATTACAAGGTCATTTACTGTAAATTAGTGCTCCCGTAATCAGAATCTCTCTCTCTCTCTCTGTCTCTCTCTCTCTCACTGTGAAAGTACTTGTTCCATATATCACATGACAAACATTATCATTTACCAGAAAAATGTTTTTCTTTGCTGCTTGAATGTTCTTTTATTTGTCATGAGCTCATAACTAAGCAGTTAAATACCTAAATGCAAATCTCTTTCATGGAATTGCACCAAAATTATTCATGGTAGCTCACTGGTGACAACATCAACTTGTACTTCCTCTACTGTTGAGTTTTAACTAGGAACGGCACCATAACCATTTGCACTTTCTATATTGATGTATTTATAGTTCTAGATATTTTGCAGTTATCAGTTCTATTTTCTTTTCAGAGGAATATGTTTCGTTTTAGTTCTCCGATGCATGTTTGAAAATACTTGTGCAAAGAAGATATTTTGAAATTTTAATTGTAGCTCTTGCAAAGTGCTAAAATAAGAGAATAGAAATGCGATTAAGTATTTTGATTACACATGTAGATGCTAATACTTTTTGGTTATTATATAAAACATCAACTTATTTCTTTCGGGTTTCATCTCTAGCCTACCCCAACTTGCTTGGGAAAAAAGGCTATGTTGTTGTTGTATATAAAACATCATCTACTTTATTGCAGATGAGTGATGACAACCCGTATGTTATACCCGAGATGGATTCAACACTGCGGAAGCAAATCCAGCAGTGCAATTGGCAGGTTGTGAATGTAACGACTCCTGCAAATTACTTCCATGTTCTGCGTCGCCAGGTGATTTTTTTTTTGCAAATTCACTCCCTCCTTTGAAACATTTTATGGTGCAGGTGCACTGAAATATTTTCCTCCTGTTTTCTAGATACACCGGGACTTCAGGAAGCCTTTGATTGTGATGTCCCCAAAGAACCTCCTTCGCCACAAGGATTGCAAGTCGAATCTATCTGAGTTTGATGATCTTGCGGGCCACCCTGGATTTGACAAGCAAGGGACACGCTTCAAGCGGCTCATAAAGGACCAGAACAATCACAAGGACCTTGAGGAGGGAATCAACCGTCTAGTTCTTTGCTCTGGAAAGGTAGGTTGTCATCCTTGGAAGCTGTATTTTCTAGAAAGTTACATTCCTCTCCAGCAAGTCAGCAAGCGAGTCTTTGACCTTTTTTTTTTGCTATGGTTTCAGGTGTACTATGAACTGGATGAAGAAAGAAGGAAGACAGAGCGCACTGATGTTGCCATATGTAGAGTTGAGCAGCTCTGCCCGTTCCCATACGACCTCATCCAGCGGGAGTTGAAGAGATATCCAAGTATGTTTAATTGTTTATAAGAATAAGTTGCTCGTTTTTATTCTGTAGCATGGTTTATATTCAACATGTCAAGAACTAGTGTATGCACTACTAGGGACATTCCTCCATTTTCATTGATATCCAGTATTGCAAGCAGGAAAGATAAACTGACATTCATTCATCGAATCTTATTCTATTGAACAAGAAAGAAGCTGATCCATGCCATCTGGCTGTGTTTTTGTTGTACAGATGCCGAGATCGTGTGGTGCCAGGAGGAGCCAATGAATATGGGTGCGTACAGCTACATCAACCCCCGCCTGCTGACGGCGATGAAGGCCCTGGGCAGGGGCAGCATCGATGATATCAAGTACGTGGGCAGGGCCCCGTCGGCGGCCACCGCGACGGGCTTCTACTCGGTGCACGTGCAGGAGCAGACGGAGCTGGTGCAGAAGGCGCTGCAGCGCGACCCCATCAACTACCTGTTCTGATTCTGAGGAAGGAAAACCCCCTGTAGATTCTTGGAGTAGCCCTGGAATTGGAGACCTTTTCTATTTTGATACCACTAGTACCGTAGAGAGCAGCAGGTCCGATTCATACCTGTGCAGCAGCCATTTGGTGAAGAGAAGGGAAATAATTTGTTTCGGATGTACGGTACCGGATGAAAGAAAAACGATTTACTCCCGTTTTAGCGCGTGCTTTGCTCTGCATCCCGTAAATTTTATAACGCCATAAGCTGGTAAATGTTGTTATTACAAGTACACGGTTGAAAATTCATGTTTTTATCAGAGGGGTGATGCGTAGATCTTGTTATTACAAGTAACAAAATATTTACTTATGGGTGAATGCGCATGATTTTTTGAAGTCATGGCATAACTTTAGTTTAATGTCAGGAATATATAGACACGATTGGTTGACGTTCAAATTATTCACTATGGAGATTAATCTTAGTCTTGCAATATTTTATGGCAAGAAAAATGGCTACTTAATCTTAGATAAAGTTAGACAAGAACCTTAGGCTAGGAGTAGAAATTAGGCTAATTTATAGCAGCAACCGAACACTCATAGAAGGAACTATCCAGGTGGTTGGGTCACGTTGTACACTTGCACATTAGAATTTAAGACCTACTGCTAGGAAATATATTGGACATTCCTCCATTTTCCTTGATCCAGCATTGCTAGCTGGAAGATTATATTGGCATTTCATTCTATTGAATCTCACTTATCCTAGTTACGAAGAAACAAGCTGATCATATATGCCAGCTGCCTGTTTTTATTTTGTATAGACGCCGAGACAGTGTGGTGCCAGGAGGAGCCGATGAACATGGGTGCATACAGCTGCATCAACCCCCGCCTGCTGACGGCGATGAAGGCGCTGGGCAGGGCCCCGCGGCGGCCACAGCAACGGGCTTCTACTCGGTGCACGTGCAGGAGCAGACGGAGCTGGTGCAGAAGGCGCTGCAGCACGACCCCATCAATCAACTAACCGTTCTGATTCAGATGAAACAAAAATCTCGCTAAGGTCTCTGTTTTTAGTTGTGGGGTGTAAAATTTTTAAAATAGAATATTTTTACATTTGAAGTACTAAATATAGACTAATTACAAATTTAATTACAGAAATCGTCTGTAAACTATGAGACGAATTTAATGAGACTAAGTAATCCATCATTAGCGCATGGTTACTATAGCAATTACTGTATCAATTTGGTGTCTAATTATGGCCCAATTAGGCTCATTATATTCGTCTCGTAATTTACAAGCAAACTATATAATTAGTTGTTTATTTCGTCTAGATTTAATACTCCATGCATGTAAGATTCTCGTTAGATGTGATAGATTTGAAATTTTGAAATTTACAACTAAATAAGGCCTGAGTCGTCCTTTTTAATTTCGATACCACTAGTACCGTAGAGAGAGGTGGTCGTTGTTATACCTGTGCAGTTGCCATTCGGCGAAGGGAAATCATTTCGTTTCGGATGCACTGTACCGCACGTGTTTTGATATTCGTACGGTATTTCTGAACACTAAACTGGTAGATCTTGTTATTACAAGTACATTAATCTTTACCTGCGTCTTGCCTAGGTTTTTTTTTTGAGATTAACGTGCGTCCTGCCTAGTTGCAAGCACGAGAATTCACAGGCTCAACCAGGCGCTCCTACTGCTGGGCCTCCGAATGAGCCCTGGGCCATGATGATGATTGCAGTCAACGAGTCCAGCGGCGCGCTTTTGATTTCTCTTTCACCGTGCTGATGTTTTCTTTGAGTGGTCACCGTACTGGGCTAAGCTGCATTTGGTTGGCGCTGTGCGATTGGCTCGTGTCAGTATCCTTGGCATGGGACACTTCAGAATTCGACGAAGGACCTTAACGGACCGCTAAAGGGGAGTGAATCGACTAAAGGGGAGTGAATGGAAGATTTTTTTAAAAAAAAATTCTCAATAAGATCTATGTTTCGAATTCAATTTGACATGCCTCTCTTTTAACCGCCAAAATAAAACAAGCCAACTTGTGACGAGCTTATTCTAAGAACGGTCAGGAAAAATTTGGCGCAAAAGTGGAAGCAAGCAAAAAAACAATCTATTCAAGCAAGACATGACACAAAGCGAAAGCAAAAGTTTACCGACGTGTCGAAAAAGTTTTTCCAAATAGACTTAAGAGCTTTCTTTGCTGAGCATGCAACAATGATTAGCAAAGCTTAGAATCAAGCAGAAACAAAATTTAACCAAAGAGCCGATTAAGAGTCTAAAAAAAGGACTAGGGACCTGTTTGGTGCTGCTCTAGCTTCGGCTCTGCTAGCAGCTCCCGCAGGAGCTGCACCAAACGGGGTGCTCTATTGTCAGCTCCAGCAAGTTGCGGCGGAGCTCTTTTTTTGGCTGCTCCGGCGGAGCTCTTTTTGTGGCTGCTCTTTTTGTTACTGCTCTGGCGGAGCTAGAAAATGTCGCTCCATCTGCTCTAGCTCTAGCTCGGCCTCCTAGCAGCCCTCCCAATCGGCCCCTAGAGCTAATCACTACCAAAATAAATTAAAGCTTACTGGACTAAGCATGCAAAGATTGATAAGAATTAGAGGCACAAATATTAGTTAACACAAGTTAAATCAGCATACAAAGTCTAAGAGCATCTTCAAGAGCTCTTGTATAATTTTATCTAAATTTAAAGTTTTACAAGCTTTATAAAAAAATAGAAGATGTCCTATAGCATGGATAAACCAACATACTTTTAAAATCTGCACTCTCCATATGTTATTCTGACAGTGAACCCCACTTGTCATATTATATGCGGTCCACCTCATCTCCTCTCGTTCCCAGTGATTCCTCTGTTCGTCTCCATGGTCATATTGCCGACTGGGCGAAGCCGTACGCAGCCGACCGGCGGAAGCTGGCCCCTGGTTCGAGGGCCAGTACAACTCCAAGCAGGCCTTCCATGCGGCGCACTCACCGGCGAGCCCCGAAGCCGGCCGTCGATGAAGGAGGTGGTGGAGACGCTGGAGCAGATCGAGTCGATCAAGAGCCGGGAGAGGGAGGCCCGGGGAGGAGGAGGCGGCGGCCCGGCCTTGCGGGGTGCTGGAGGCGTGCGAAATCCGCGACGCCGTGAGCGGAGCCTCGGCGAGGGGCGGCCGCGACAGCTCGGCGACGCTGGTGGAGCTCGGGGCTGGCGGCGCTTCGATGGGTGTGAGGCGGGAGGTGGGGTGGGGCCATGCTGGCAGGATACAAGAGCCGATGCACTAGGCATCTTTGCTCAGCAGCGCCCCTGGATACAAGACGAGGATAGAAGACGAGGTAGATACAATAGCTGTTGGATGAGATTTTTTTGTCTTATTTTCTTTTTTAGTCAACTTACTCAAGATACAAGAGCTCTTAGAGATGCTCTATAAATATTAGTGATACAATAGAACTACTTAACTAATTTAAGCAAGGGAGCAGGAATTAAATAGCAGGTCAGGTGCATCGAGAAAATACGAAACAAAATGAGCATGCGGGCTCGGCGGCTGCTAGCCTGCTCCTGCACTCGCCCTGTGGGCCGCCTTGGGCTGCAGACGGCTCTACTCCTGCTGGTCTGTTTGCGAGCTGCCAGCCACTTGCTGGTTCGGCCGCCTGGCTCCTGGCCTCGCACGTCGTAGCCTGCTTGCGGCTGGCCTTAGCAGCGCCCACCTGCCTGCTGGCTGCCCCTCTCAAAAAAAAAAAAAAAACCCTGGCTGCTGGCTGCTGGGTGGCGCGTGGGCCGCGGCCTGCTGCCGCTAGTACTGGACGAAAAACTCGTGGCTCGTTAGCTCGCTCGACTCGACTCGTTAGTGGCTCGGCTCGGCTCGTAGAAAAATGTTATCGAGCCAAGCTCAGTATTTAGCTCGGCGCAATAACAAGCCAGCTCGAACTGGCTCGCGAGAAAAAAACAAGCTGGAGGCCACAACCCAAATAAAATTAGGCCCATGTCAGCCCAATCACCCATCATATAAAATGTGCTTTTAATGCTAGCTTTTTCGTCTGCCCACCACCCCCAAATACCCCCGGCCGCCGCACCGCGGCAAGTCGGTAGCTAGCTGCTCCCGGCCGCCGTCCCCATGCCGGTGCTGCACGGGCCGCTTGGCAGAGCCTGGTGCATACGCCCGGACACGCGCCATTCGCTGGTGCCACACAGCCGCCAGTTAAGCCCGGCTGCCCGTCCCTCGCCAGTGCCGTATGGCTGCCCGCGGTGGACGGTCGCCAGGGCACCCGGCCGCCCTGCCCCGTCGGCAGCACATGGGCTGAATGGCCGCCCGCTCCGTCCGGACGCCGGAGCATCCACTGCCTTCCCGGCTGTGCTCGGTCGCCTGCCCTTGCCGGCGCCGCACAGACCAGCCTGTCAACCACCCCGTGACTCCTCCTCCTCCCTCAACTGTAGGTAAACGGGTAGGCTACGCTAACATCACTACCGCATATACCCAAGATATTTGCAAGTAGAAGATCATAGATCGCTACCACTAGACGCGCGGTGCAGCGGAAGAAGTCGCGCGTCGATGTAGAGGAAGTAGTCGATCACGTCCCACGAACCGAGCTCCTCGTCCTTGATCCCAGAAGCCGATCAGCGCAGCAGTCGCAGCAGCGCCTCCACGGAGTCCACACGTACGGGGATGAAACGCCGGGCGTCGGTGTGCTAGCACCGCACGCACGGCAAGGGCGGCGGCCGAGAGGGGGGGCGGCTAGGGAGGTGGCGGGGCTCACAGGTTGTCTCGCCCCCCCTAGCCCCTCCCTCGTATATATAGGGCGTACTAATGGGCTTCTATCTCATAGGTCCATTAGTAACCCTAATTCCTCTTGGATCAATATTCTCTTGGGCCTTTAAACCATATTGTGATGATGGGCTCTTGAGCATATCACCAACAATCTCCCACTTCCACTAGAGACAATCATACAGGCAAGCTTTCCAACATTCCAAATCCCTTAAGTGTGTGACCCGTTAGGTTCATGTGTAGGTGGTCGTGATCGAAAATCATTTCCGAATCACAAGTCAATAGCGGCACCTAGCAGGGCATAGTGACTCATAAATACACATAAAGATCATATCGGCCGAACCTTAGATATACTCATGCACCGATCCCTTTGCCACACAATACCAGTCAAGCTCAAGACGAGATGCGTGCAACCTTTGTGATAGCTCGACCATTCTCTCGATCTAATAGTGGATTCTATTAATAACTAACCTTTAGTCATAATGATTAACTCTTTAATCACTTTAGCATGGCCATGCACTTTCAAATCCAACTATCTCGAGGGGCTCAGAGATACATTATCTAGGAGGGGCAAATTCCATCTTGATCCGCTCACATCCCATTCCATGTTTCATGACACACCTGTAAGCTACTTTTGTAACTACCCAGTTACGGAGTAGCATTTAGCAACCCCAAGATGCACCACTACACACAGTGAGAAACAATGGCGATATCAGGTCTAAGGATCCAGTAGGTATAACACTCAAGAACAACTGATGGCACCTACAAAATAACAATCCCAACAATATCTTGGAGTGGGTCAATCCAACACCATGTTCACCAACATGTGTCCACATCATTAATCCGATATCTCCATATCCATGATCCGTGAAACATGATCATCAATTAATGCATGTGCTAGTCTCAACGTCGTTGTTGTCCCACATAACAACATAAACTAGGGATAATTTAGAATCATATCATTGTCAACAAAGAGTTTCCACGAACAAGTCACGCACTTGATAATCAATGTAAAATAATCATCCATGGAATAAATAATAATTATTCATCATTACATAAACATACTCATGACACAAAAATCTCCCATGCACACTAGAATCACTAATGTAAGTATCTAATACCCATAGATCTCATGTGCGCCTCATGCTTTGGTTGTGGGAGAGGCTTTGTCAACGGATCAGCAACGTTTGAATCCGTGTGCACCTTGCAAACCTTCACATCACCTCTCTCAACAAAGTTACGGATGAGGTGATACTTCCGCAGTATATGTCTGGACTTCTTAGTTGTTCTAGGCTCCTTTGCTAGTGCAACGGCACCACTATTATCACAATAGAGGTCCACTGGACTGTACGCACTAGGAACAACACCCAAGTCAGAAACAAACTTTCTGATCCAAACAGCTTCTTTTGCAGCTTCGGAAGCTGCAATATACTCGGCCTCTGTCGTCGAATCAGCCACCTTATCTTGCTTGGAACTCTTCCAGCTCACTGCCCCACCATTGAGGCAGAAAACAAAATCGGATTGCGATTTGGAGTCATCTTTGTCTGTTTGAAAACTAGCATCGGTGTAACCCTTTACAAGGAGCTCATCTTCGCCTCCAAATATTAGGAACATATCCTTAGTTCTTCTAAAGTACTTAAGGATACTCTTTACAATTGTCCAGTGAGCTTCACCGAAATCTGACTGATACCTGCTCGTAACACTTAGAGCAAAGGAAACATCTGGGCGCGTGCAAAGCATAGCATACATGATCGACCCTATGGTTGAAGCATAAGGAATCGTACTCATCCTCTTTTGCTCATCAGGTGTCGTAGCACACTGACTCTTTCTTAGAGTAATGCCATGTGACATTGGCAAGAAACTTTTCTTGGAATCTTGCATATTGAACCGATTTAATATCTTGTCAATGTACGTGTCTTGGCTTAATCCAATTAGCCTTTTTGATCTATCTCTATAGATCCTAATACCCAGAATATAAGCCGCATCTCCTAAATCCTTCATCGAAAAACTCTTTTTCAATGAGGTTTTAACGGCTTCAAGCATTGGGATATCATTTCCGATCAGTAATATGGCATCCACATATTGGACCAGAAACACAAGTGCGCTCCCACTAGCATTTTTGTAAACACAAGGCTCATCTTCATTCTTGATGAAGCCAAACCCTTTGACTACTTCATCAAAATAAATATTCCAACTCCGAGATGCTTGCTTCAATCCATAGATGGACCTCTGAAGCTTACATATTTTCCCAGCATTTTTAGGATCGACAAAACCTTCAGACTGTGTCATATACACATCCTCACTTAGATGTCCATTAAGGAAAGCGGTTTTGACATCCATTTGCCATATCTCATAGTCATAATATGCGGTAATTGCTAGGAGAATACGAACAGACTTTAGCATTGTGACGAGCGAAAAGATTTCCTCATAGTCAACACCTTGAATTTGTCGGAAACCTTTCGCCACCAATCGTGCCTTATAGATGTGAACATTTCCATACATGTCTAATTTTTTTTAAAAAAAATCCACTTACAGTCGACAGGTCTTACACTATCAATTTGATCGACCAAGTTCCAAACTTGATTATCATGCATGGATTTTAACTCGGATTCCATGGCTTCAAGCCATTTGTCGGAGTCGGGTCCCATCATTGCTTCTTTGTAGGTCAAGGGCTCATCATTTTCTATCAATAATACGTGGCGCTCCTCCGTAATAAGGAGGTTGAGCTTGTCAGTAGCGCGACGTGCCCTTATAGACCTTCGTGGGGCTGGTGCCTCAACTACAGGTTGTGCAACATCTTGCACATCCCGTGGATCTTCAGTGGGTGCTGAAACAGTTTCAGGTGTTTCCTGAATTTCTTCAAGTTGCACCTTGCTCCCACTAAATCCTTTTGAGAGAAACTCCTTTTCTAAGAAAACACCATTGCGAGCGACAAACACTTTACCTTCCGCGCTTATTGTAAAAATAATATCCTTTGGTTTCCCTAGGATACCCCACAAAGAATTATTTGTCTGACTTTGGAGTGAGCTTATCTGACATCAAACGTTTGACATAAGCCTCACATCCCCAAACTTTGAGAAGATAATCCGGGACGTTTCCCAGTCTATATCTCATATGGTGTCTTCTCAACATACTTACTTGGAACCCTATTTAGTGTGAACGCAGCAGTTTCAAGAGCATAACCCCAAAATGACAATGGAAGATCAGCTTGGCTCATCATGGACCTAACCATGTCCAACAAGGTTCGGTTCCTCCGTTCGGATACCCCATTCCATTGAGGCGTTCCGGGCGGAGTTAGCTGCGGAATAATTCCACATTTCTTCAAATGATCACCAAATTCAAGACTCAAATATTCTCCTCCACGATCAGATCGCAGAAATTTAATGGTCTTGCCTAATTGATTTTGTACTTCATTCTGAAATTCTTTCAACTTTTCAAATCGCAGAAATTTAATTGTCTTGCCTAATTGATTTTGTACTTCATTCTGAAATTCTTTGAACTCCTCCACGATCAGATCGCAGAAATTTAATTGTCTTGCCTAATTGATTTTGTACTTCATTCTGAAATTCTTTGAACTTTTCAAACGATTCAGACTTGTGCCTCATTAAGTAGATATAATCATATCTACTAAAGTCATCAGTGAAAGTAATGAAGTACTGAAAACCACCTCTGGCTATTAAGCTCATTGGTCCACATACATCGGTATGTACAAGTCCCAACAAATCACTCGCCCTCTCACTATGACCAGTGAAAGGCGCTTTTGTGATCTTTCCAAGCAAACAAGACTCACATGTGTCAAATGATTCAAAATCAAATGAGCTTAACAATCCATCTTTATGGAGTTGTTCAATGCGCTTCTCATTTATATGATCTAAGCGACAATGCCAAATAAAAGTGGGATTCAAATCATTTGGTCTAAGCCTCTTAGTATTAATATTACAGATAGATTTATCCTCAAGGTCAAGAACATATAATCCATTCACCAATGGACAATGAGCATAAAAAATACCATTGCAAAAAATGGAACACCGTTTGGTCTCTATTACAATCTTAAAATTATTAACTTCTTCCAAACATGAAGAAGAAATAATGTTCTTGCTCAAAGCAGGAATGCAATAACAATTATTTAATTCCAAAACTAATCCGGAGGGTAGAGACAAGTGGTAGGTGCCGACAGCCAACACCGCAACCTTTGCGCCATTGCCGACACGAACGTCCAACTCGCCTCTTGCAAATCTTCTAGTCTCACTTAGACCCTGCAACGATTTGCAAGTGTGAATCATCGATCCAGTATCAAATACCTATGATTCACTGGAAGATAATGCAATATTAATTTCTATAACATTTATACCTGAAGTGGAAGTCTCACTTCCCTTCTTCTTCTTCTTTTCTTCCAAGTACTTCTTGCAGTTCCTAGACCAATGTCCCTTTTCATGACAGTGGAAGTATTCATCCTCAGAAGTAGGGCCAGATTTGGCCTTAGGTGCTGGCTTTAGCTTAGAGCCCGAGGACTCACCACTGGAACTCTTTTCCTTGCCTTTATCTTTGGGATTAGGAGACGTCCAACGCTTCCTCTTTTTGTTCCCCTTCTGAATCATCATCACATGATTGTGATCCTTCTTAATGCTCTCCTCTACTGTCTTTAGCATCCCATGCAACTCACTCAATGTTTTATCCAAGCCATTCATCTGAAAGTTCATAATAAAAGGCTCATAGCTCGCCGGGAGCGACTGGAGAATAACATCAGTAGCCAAGTCTTGGTGAAGTTCAGAACCAAGTCTGTCCAAAGTCTCAATGGAACCAATCATTTTGATCACATGAGGACTGACCGGGCTACCTTCTGGCAGCTTGCACACAAACAAGGACTTTGAGATATTGAACCTCTCAGTCCTGGCTTGGTTCTGAAACATCCCATGCAGCCCCTCGATCATGGTGTGAGCATCCGCACGCTCATACTGCTTCTGCAGATCAGGGGACATGGTGGCGAGCATCAGACATCTGACATCAAGAGAGTCATTGCAGTGCTTCTCATAAGCTCTGCGATCAGCAGCAGTTGCATTGTCAGGGAGATCATCAGGATATGGCTGCTCAAGAACATACTCCCTTTTCTCTTGCCTGAGAACAATTCTCAGGTTGCGGTACCAATCAATAAAGTTTGTTCCATTCAACTTTTCTTTCTCAAGAACAGAACGCAAATTGAAAGCGGAATTGTTACTGGCAGACATGATCTACAACATAAAAGTAAAGCAAAATTTCAGCACTAAGTTTATGTAAAGACTTTCATTAACTAATTTAACAAAAGACAACCTACTATATCAAAGTCATCTTCCCTCTAATGACATATAGTGGTTCAAGATCCATAATCACTAAAATTCTAATGAGCTTTAGCATCACGGCTAGAAAAGTAGTGATATAGGTAAGCAACAAATTGCTAATCACATTTCTATGCGACTCTTGTTTGTTGGGTGGCATCCAAAGCCCCGACCCCAACCCTATGCCTTAAGGCCCAAAACTGTTTTGATAGCTTTGTTGAGTAAACCAATACTATGCTTGTGAATGTCCGACATCCACCCTATGCAAAAGTGATAGCTGAGGGTACTCTACTTTGGTAAACCTACCACACAACGATCAAAATTTATAGGTGCAGCTATTGGTAAAAGGCATCAAAAACTCAACCTTTTCTGAGGGGGCTATTCTATCATGATTAAAACATCCAACATATGTAAAAGCATGAAAGAATAGTATGACAGGAAAATAAACATCACAGGCATATAATCATATTATATTATGAATAGTATGGCCTCTTGCATCACAATGGGCTCCATCGCCATGGCTCCAAGGTGACCTCCATTGCCATCCGTCCTGTCTTGTAGTGATTATCATCGCCATCATGATTAAAGCCTCCATGAAAAGATACTAAGCTACTACATCTAATAGCTAGTGAAATAATTACATGAGGATTCAAACATCACAAGTCGACACACAGGTCGTTATACAATAATGGTGCAACCTCAACCCGGTTGTGTTAACTTGCGACACGCAGGCCGCACAAATCATCACATGACATTGAGACCATACCATTCACATCACACTCTGCAAATGTCGCTCCATCTGCTCTAGCTCTAGCTCGGCCTCCTAGCAGCCCTCCCAATCGGCCCCTAGAGCTAATCACTACCAAAATAAATTAAAGCTTACTGGACTAAGCATGCAAAGATTGATAAGAATTAGAGGCACAAATATTAGTTAACACAAGTTAAATCAGCATACAAAGTCTAAGAGCATCTTCAAAAGCTCTTGTATAATTTTATCTAAATTTAAAGTTTTACAAGCTTTGTAAAAAGATAGAAGATGTCCTATAGCATGGATAAACCAACAGACTTTTAAAATCTGCACTCTCCATATGTTATTCTGCCAGTGAACCCCACTTGTCATATTATATGCGGCCCACCTCATCTTCTTCCCCACCTCATCTCCTCTCGTTCCCAGTGATTCCTCTGTTCGTCTCTATGGTCATATTGCCGACTGGGCGAAGCCGTACGCAGCCGACCGGCGGAAGCTGCAACTGGTTCGAGGGCCAGTACAACTCCAAGCAGGCCTTCCATGCGGCGCACTCACCGGCGAGCCCCGAAGCCGGCCGTCGATGAAGGAGGTGGTGGAGACGCTGGAGCAGATCAAGTCGATGAAGAGCCGGGCGCGGGAGGCCCGGGGAGGAGGAGGCGGCGGCCCGGCCTTGCGGGGTGCTGGAGGCGTGCGAAATCCGCGACGCCGTGAGCGGAGCCTCGGCGAGGGGCGGCCGCGACAGCTCGGTGACGCTGGTGGAGCTCGGGGCTGGCGGCGCTTCGTTGGGTGTGAGGCGGGAGGTGGGGTGGGGCCATGCTGGCAGGATACAAGAGCCGATGCACTAGGCATCTTTGCTCAGCAGCGCCCCTGGATACAAGACGAGGATAGAAGACGAGGTAGATACAATAGCTGTTGGATGAGATTTTTTTTGTCTCATTTTCTTTTTTAGTCAACTTACTCAAGATACGAGAGCTGTTAGAGATGCTCTATAAATATTAGTGACACAATAGAACTACTTAACTAATTTAAGCAAGGGAGCAGGAATTAAATAGCAGGTCAGGTGCATCGAGAAAATACGAAACAAAATGAGCATGCGGGCTCGGCGGCTGCTAGCCTGCTCTTGCACTCGCCCTGTGGGCCGCCTTGGGCTGCACACGGCTCTACTCCTGCTGGCCTGTTTGCGAGCTGCCAGCCACTTGCTGGTTCGGCCGCCTGGCTCCTGGCCTCGCACGTCGTAGCCTGCTTGCGGCTGGCCTTAGCAGCGCTAACCTGGCTGCTGGCTGCCCCTCTCAAAAAAAAAAAACTAGCTGCTGGCTGCTGGGTGGCGCGTGGGCCGCGGCCTGCTGCTGCTAGGGCTGGATGAAAAACTCGTGGCTCGTTAGCTCGCTCGACTCGACTCGTAGTGGATCGGCTCGGCTTGTAGAAAAATGTTATCGAGCCAAGCTCAGTATTTAGCTCGGCACAATAACAAACCAGCTCGAGCTGACTCGCGAGCCAAAACAAGCTGGAGGCCACAACCCAAATAAAATTAGACCCATGTCAGCCCAATCACCCATCATATAAAATGTGCTTTTAATGCTAGCTTTTTCGTCTGCCCACCTCCCCCAAATACCCCCGGCCGCCGCTCCGCGGCAAGTCGGTAGCTAGCTGCTCCCGGCCGCCGTCCCCATGCCGGTGCTGCATGGGCCGCTTGGCAGAGCCTGGTGCATACGCCCGGACACGCGCCATTCGTTGGTGCCACACGGCCGCCAGTTAAGCCCGGCTGCCCGTCCCTCGCCAGTGCCGCATGGCTGCCCGCGGCGGACGGTCGCCAGGGCACCCGGCCGTCCCGCCCCGCCGGCAGCACATGGGCTGAATGGCCGCCCGCTCCGTCCGGACGCCGGAGCATCCACTGCCTTCCCGGCTGTGCTCGGTCGCCTGCCCTTGCCGGCGCCGCACAGACCAGCCTGTCAACCACCCCGAGACTCCTCCTCCTCCCTCAACACACCCCATTTAGCAAGCCAACGCCGCATGCTGCAGCACTACGACGCAGCGCCGGCCTCCACCACCTTCGGCCTCGAGCCCCTGCTTTCCCGTGGCCATGGCTGCTGTCGCGTTCGAGCTGAGCTAGCTCGAGCTGGCAAACGAGCCGAGCCAAGCCAATTTCTAGCTCGAGACAATAGCGAGCTCGTTATCTTTACGAGCCAGCTTGAGCTGAGCCGAGCCGAGCCGAGCTGGCTTGATATCCAGCCTTAGCTGCCGCGTGTGCTGGCCTGGCCCAGTCATCCTTACTGTCCCTCTACAGAACTGGACGAGATTTTCACCTCATACAGCTCCTCGTTCAATTATTTCGAAGGGAATCTTTTTTTGGTTCGAGAGTCTCCGCTCTTCTTTCACTCCGTTCTGAAGACTAATTAAGACCAATTGAGTCAAGTTTTCATGTTCTAATTGAACACTTTCTGCGTCGCGCCGCTTTGCTCCTGCGTCTCCGCGAGCTGCACGCTCCGGTGCGCTGCCGAGGTAGCTGCGCCGCTAATGTTATGAGTCCCTCGGACGACTGACAGTCAAATTATCACATAAAGTCAAAAATATTGTTCTGAAATAATTTTAACTTGATTACACATGTGGACCTATTTGTTGGGCCGATTTAGGCCCAAAACAAAAAAATTTGTGGGAGGAGGCTTGTGCGACTGCTCACGCGCGCTGCCTCGAGCAGCCCCAGCTGCGCCGCGCCCTGCGTGCATTTTGACCCCGTGCGGGACGTGCGCGCGTGCCACGCGCTGTCGCTGGCCTCGAACTCCCACTGCGCAGGAAACAGAAAACAAATGAGAGAGCAAGAGAAGAACCAAAACTTCAAATCCAAATTACTCACTTAAATCTTAATGCATCCAAAAAAAAACTTTGATCGTAGATGCGCAACTCTAAGATCTAGATAGAAAAAAGAGATTGCAAAAGTTAAGTAAAACTTGCGAATCCAAAATTACTGAAAAAACATCCAAAAAATCACGAAAAAGAAATATACTCGGAATGCACACGAGAGATACGAAATTTGATTTTAAATTATTTCACGATGTCGAGTTACAAATCACTCTTAACACAAAAAAGGCTATGATAGTAAAATTATCAAACTAAAGATCCACACCGCTCTTCCTCACTCAAACTATAAAAATCTCTCTCACAAAATAAACGAGAGGATCTACACAAAAAGATAGCTTTCCAAATCAGCCCCACTCTCTACGTATAGACGTCTCGCAAGTAACCAAAACATATTTCCATTAAGCATACAACATAAATACCCCAAGGGTAAAATCTTTCAACTTTTTATCGGAGCACCGGACGGACACGCCGTCTTCATGATTTTTGTTTCATCTTGATGTAAGCTTCGAGATGGCGCCACATGCATCCATCACCACCATTCATTTGCACCAAGGGCGCCTCTGGCTTTGAGGCCCAAACCGACAAATCTGCCACGATGTCGACACCTGTCCAACCTCCGCCAAGCTTTAACGCCTTCAAGTCTTTCGAGCATGCCATCACCTTCCTCCTTGATTTGACCAACACTGTCTTCATCACCATCTCATCCTCCATATACTCTTGCTCTGATCATGCATCATGTGGATCGCCCATGACTCTGTCTGGACTCATCGGGTCTCTCGGCACCAAGCCTCCACTTGTCCTTCACCATCGCATGATGCATCGGTGCCAAATCTCGTGCTTGTCTGTCATCACTACATGGTCCATCGCATCCAACCTGGAGCTCGCCCATCACCATATATTGTTGACCTTCATGTCGCATCCTACAAATGCATGTTACAAGCTAAGAGATACATCAAACTTACATAATATTATCAATCACTCATCATTCAAGGATGATCACCATCATCTTATTTAACTAGTTTGAGAAGCATTCATTCATCACTACTGTTCCAAACCTGCTTATACGGAAAAATCGTAAAAGAATATCCCGCCGAATTGAATGCTTTTTTCTCAAGAAATTACTTCGTTTAGATTACACACTACAACTCAAACACTCGTAACAGTGGAAAAATCGTAAAAGAATATTTCACCGAAATGGATACCTTTTTTCTCAAGATTTTTTTTTGAGATTAGGCAGTACAACTCAGACACTCATAACGCACGCACACTCACACCCCTATGAATACACGCACGCAAATCCTACCTCTATGAGCATCTTTGAAGGCTGAGCCGGCAAATCCTCGAGATTGATGAAGTCACCACAGACGCGCTCGCTGTCGATGAAAATATCGCCTAACTTAAAGTATAACACCGTTAAATTTTAAAATATTCGCTCCCATAAGGAGTCGAACCCATAATCTAATGTGCTATCGAGGTTCTTGTAACCACTAGGCTGCAAGAACCTCGCCGTCAACTATACCTCTATACTGTATTTGCAGGAGTACTGAAAAACCCAACTGAGCTGTGGTTGGAAGTGATACTTGGGCTTAGTCAAACACGTATTACTGGGCCGCCCTACCTATGGCCCAGATCGTTAGCTTGGAACAATGGAGAGAAACGATCTGCTTGCCATTGGTCCTGCGCCATAAGCTCATGTCAGTCTCCTCCCCCTTTGGCCTTTGCCCCGGACACTGACTTGAGGCATCCATCATCACTACCGCTCAAACAAACAACTTGGTTACTATGTGGGGATTACTTGAAAGATCATTCAATTTTGGCCCATCTGATCGATGGAGATGGAGCATATGCATGCATATGTCCACAGAGCCGGGCCAACCGGTATTGCGAAGAGCGGTCTGTGTCAGGGCACTGACGGAGAGGGCGCTAACCATTTGGCCCAGCGCAATTGGCGCGTGTCAGCGTCCTTGGCGTTGGAGACTGATCATGGAGCCAATTACTACGTAGTACCCCAACTTCCTTATGGTGTGTGGGCATTACTTGGAAGAAAGGTCATTTATTTCTGGCATGAATGCCTGGCTGCCGTTCCATCTGGAAAAACTACTTTTACAGTGGTAGCAGTCAGCCATAACCAGTGCACCTACCCATTTGGATGTACTGGTTTGACCTCAGTCGTCACTCGCCAGGGCATACATTCAGTGCGGTGGCCTCGAACAAAAAAACTTAAATCGGTGTTCACAATGTTAACATACTGCTACTATAGTTGAGTAGTTGAGTGAGTGAAGGAGAGCCAGAGGGAGACTAAGGTACATCAGCAGTCTCTAAACTTGTTCCGATATATTGTCTAGGTCTCTAAACTCTTACAATGCATTTTTAGATCTCTAACATCTCAAAATGCATTTTTAGTCCATAAACTTATCTCGCGGTGTCATGCAGGTCCCTGGACTTTCAAAATGCTATTTTTACTTTAATATAAATATTATTTTTCTATTTTAAGTTAATGAACTTTTTGTGCTATTTTAAATTTAACAAAATTGCTATTTTGATTTTTATTGAGAATGAGAACAAATTATCTTAATAAATTTATACAAAGCTCATGCAAAATATAAATAGTTAATAGAAAATATTCAATATTAGCATTGATATCTCCATGTTAAATGAGAAAAGTATAATATCCATCATTGATGTCAAATGATCTAGATTAGCCCATGATGCATGATTAATAAGAAGCTAAGTTAGAATTAAAATGGTCTTAGTGGTAAAATTTCTAAATGAATTGGCTGAAAAAATAGTTTAATACATAGTTCATTTTGAATACAATTAATTAATAACAATTTTCAGGGATATGAAAATTCACATTGAGAGTTTAGGGATCAAAATGACACATTGAGACAAGTTTGGAGACCTGAAGATGCATCTTGAGAGTTTAGAGACCCGAATGACACCTCCTGACAAATTTAGGGATCTAAGAGCAACTCCAGCAGACCCTCTATCAAACTTCCTACTCCAATTTTGAAGGGTGGAGTCAAGGAAAATAACTCCAGCATGCCCTCTACTTAAGTCCCCAAACTAGGGAAGCCTCCAAATCTCCCCTTCATCCATGGGCCCCACTCAACATCCATTTGCTAGATGGATGGGGGCTGAAATATGGGGACTTTGCTGGACTTGGATACATTATTTGAAGGTTGTGAGATGGGGCCGGCCCCAATGCCTATATGAGGGTTGTGATTTGGGGGGCATTGTTGGAGATGCTCTAAAAATGTATTTTAAGAGTTTAGGAACCAAGATGACACCTCGAGACAAGTTCGAGGACTGCCTATGCTGCATCTCAACCCCTCAAGCACCTTCAAGCATTGAAGCATACATGTAAATGATTGCTGCCAGTGGTCAGTTTTAGTTTTACGAGGATGCACCTGTAAAAGACATCTCTACTCTGAAGCATTTGCTGTAGAAGCTCTGAACAGAATCTATAGCGAGATTTCCTGCATTCAAGTAGTTGGCTTTCCAGTCCTCGGCCTCTTGTGAAGGATACACCCAAACTCGGGAAAGTAGGATGGTGTCGTGACTACTAATTTTTGTTCTCAGTAGATCGATGTTTTGTAGTTTAGGTGGTTTGATCCAGACTGACTTCGATTCGAGTGGGTCCAGGCGTACAACCCGTGCAAGGTGAAAACTATATGTATAGTCGCGTCCCCAGTCATGGACAATCCTACTTTTTGTTTCTCTTACTAGAGTAGTGTTACTTATCTTCTACCTCCCTCTATTTGATACTTCTTGCCTGGGATAGCTTAGGTGCGAGGAGCGGGAGTTCTTGCACCGAATTGGTGGTTTGGAAGCTGTGTGTAGACCAAGAATCCGGGGGGTGCTAGGATGGCCTAAGTCTAGAGATGGGATGATGATATACTCTACTTGCTGCTATTGTTGCATAGAAAAACTCTGAGCCTTTCCTTAATACTTTTGTATACTAGTATAGTCCATCTTAAAGCTTGCGTACGGATAGTGACATGGACATGTCCCATTTCTTGGGAGAGGGGTCTAGATCATTATTTGTACGTCCGAACTTGGAGCTCGAGATCGATGATGCAGATGCTACATTGGAAGGGTTGCGTCGCATCTCTCAAGGATGCTCGTGGTGAAGATCATAGATCAAGAGTTGTTGCCCCAGTTACCACTTCGTAGTTTTGTGCATGATAACTTTTTATTCTGGAACTATCATAAAGATAGATACATGGATTCAAATTCTTAAAAATGAGAACCCATGTAGCTTCATTGGAAATATGCATGGATTGCTATTCAATTGGTTTCAAAATATATGTGGTATATTTGTTTTCCTTGATTCCATAACTTTTAGGTCTTTTGAAGCTTTCTTCATGCATAATATAGATTAATCTTCTCATCTTGTCTCAATTGACTAGTTCTGCATATGCATTGTCTTTCAATATATGTATGCACACACTTAGGGGGAGCTTTGTCTATTATGTGAGTTTCATTTTCATGATCTTGTTTGCCTTCCACATCTAAAAGATCGTGATCTTTGAAACTCTCCCTTGTGCCTTTGATGTCTTTCTTTTTGGTGTTTGATTCCAAGGGGGTGGGGATTTTAGCAACCAAAGAAAGTATACCTTAAGGGGGTGCCGCTCTTAAGGGGAAGCATGCAAGAAAACAAGAACCTCAAGTGCATATTGCAAGTTCATATCACAATCTTGAGGGTGATTGCAAGAATTTCGTCCAAAAAAGGGAGAAAAGTGGCATTGAATGAAGTGGAGTGTCATATCTATTGTGACCACATAAAGGGGATTTGTATTTCAAATGGTAAGGCAAGGTATGATCATCTCTATTTTTTCAATTGGTATCTTTGCATATTTCAATTAGCATATGTTCTTGCTCTTGTGTTGCATCCAAGCAAGTAGTTGTTTTAATTTTCATTTTATTATATGTTGCTTTGGTTGTCTTGTACTCCTGTCATCAATCACCAAATTGGGGGGGATGTAAGGAATGTGTCCTTTAAGATATTATTTGTGATTTTGGTGATTGAATAACCACATAATCATGGGGACTATTGTTGACAGTCCTTAAGTGTCGTTTTCGACCGTCAACTCTTGCAGTTTTTTACCGAAAATAATCACCAAACATAGATATAGGGCTTACAATTAACCATTTCCAGGAGTTTTGGTGAATTGTCATCTGTAGGAACCCACATCTGTAAAAGAGGGAAAACACAAGTGAACACGAGGAAAAATGCACAAAAAATCCACACTGAAACGTGTCACTTACAAGGAGGGCCCACATGTCAGAGCAAACAGGGGAACCAAGGCAAATGCACCACATGATCTTGACATGGGCCCACAGATCAGACTCCCCGAGGAAGATAAGGATGAGAGGCGACCAGGTGGGGCCGGCCTCCCGTCCAGGTGCACTTCGACGTGGCGTGCCCCCTACTCCTCCTGATCACCTTCCATATATGCTTTTGGCGGGAACTGACCCTGAAGACTATAAAAGGGGACTCCCTCCACCTCTCACACACCCACCATTTAATATGTGAAGGAGAGGAGTAGAGAGGCTCCACCTCTTTGTATCATTAGCCTAGGAAGTGTGGAGGAAGGAGTTCGGAGAAGAGCCGGACTTGTCGGCGTCTCTTCAGCTTTGTACCTCTACGGATATGGTACATTTGGAGTACATATCCGGGTTCTTCTATTCGGTGAGTTCTAGTAAAGTTATTCTTCTGTTCTCATTCGTTCGCGGGTTCATCGTCTGTTCTCGTAGCGGATACTCTAAAAGAGGGCCCCTGATAAAGACGGGATAACCCTGCGCAACTCTAGAGTAGTAGTCGAAGACATAGGCGTGGTGTCTAGGCCTTAGATTACCTTTGTTTGTCTCGTACTCAGTTGGTATTGTGGGGGTAGACGGCAGGTGGTGACAGTCCTGTCCGTCCGCTACAGAGACAGTCTGCGTGGTTAGTGCACTCCCCCCCCCCCCCGCCTGGGTACGACATAGAGCGATACTGGAGGTCCCTGGCAGACCAGGGTCAGACCGGTGCCTGAAGTGAGCAAGTGAAAACATTAGTATATCTTCCCTTGAACCCATCCTTAGATTAGAACCACACTACCCTAAGGTCTCTCTATCTCTTATCTTCTTCGGGGTAATCTAGTTAGAAGACAGTTACACACTCGTTCCTCATGGAAAATACGATACCCTGAATACTCCCGGGTGAAGTGCTACAACAGTATTTCCGTGCGCTTGCAGATTTCTCTGTAAGAGTTAAGAAATACCAACAACTACTATTTTGTCAAGATATACCTTTATAGATGTTTATAGGTTTCAAGGATGCAATGGAAGCCACTGAAATAATCAAGTAAGAATCTCACTAACACATTTGACCAATTCATTCGGTAAGGCACAAACTAAGCACCGAATCAGTCGGAAGGTTCTGGATTGATCGATTCATTCGGTCAAGTCCACCAAGGGTACCACCAAATCAGTCGGTAGCTCTAGGAAGCTCAAGAATGTCTCTGGAATGACCAACTCATTCGGTCATGCCCATGGAGACAACCACCAAATTAGTCGGTAGTCCTGGAAGGAAGAAGACGGCTCTGGAATGACCGATTCATTCAGTCATGTCCATTAGAGCACCACCGAATCAATCGATGAGGCTCATGGGACCGGGAGTTAGCCATCCGATGGCTACCTTGCACAGTAGGGCCGATTCATGTGGTTGGTGCATCAGGAAGGGTCCGAATAAGTCGGTCCAGGCAGATTTTCTGCCCATTGGTGCAACAGATAGTTTCTTTCATTGGGGTTATTAATATCTCTCCACATGGCCATTTCAAAGGTGTTAGAGCTTAGGGAAGTTATAGACTTGTGTTCCACACATATTCAAGTGCTATCCGCCAAAGTGCACAAGAGAAGATTAAGGAAATTAGCAAAAGTCTTAGGACTTGATTAGTGCTAGTTTAGGCCTCTTAGCGCCTTGCTTTAGGTGTTAGCCTAAGTTACACGAATTTTGCACAACTCATTGCTATCAGTGCTTGTGCACAAGTGTTGTAAATCCAGGGCTTGTAAGCCTTGTGAGACCATCCAACCGAGTTTGTGGAGTAGTCGCCGGTGCTTGTGAGAGGGAAGAGAGGATATGAGCCTTTTGCCAATGCTCTATAATGGGGACGTGGGTTCCCGATCTTCCGTCAGGTTCTAGATAACTCTCGTTGTAGGCGGAGCGAGACACACCGATCCGGCTTCAGATCCTAAGACCCGAATCCAGCAATCTTAGTACCACAACTCCTCTGGTTATCAACCGTGTCACAACCTAGTTGACCTCGCCAAGAAGGCTAATCCCTGCAAGCACAACGAAGAACACAAGCAAGAACTCGAAAGAACGCAGCTCAATTGAAGTGACTCTGCAGATGAAAGATTAATCTCAAAGTTGGGGTCTCACAAACCGACACGGCGGCGAAACTGTTCTCAACAGAATAATCTAAGCAAAACCCAAGTCTCACGATGGCAGCGGCGGCTACTAATAAGGGTTTAGGTCGCGCAAGACCTCCCGGACGCGCCCCTATTGGGCTCCAACACGATACACGGGCCATCGGCCCAAAAACAGTGACGCAGCACCGGAACAGATTCTGGACGCCAACTTCCACAGACTATTCCCGTCGACTCCGGATGAATTTGAGCCTGAAACCAGAGCCATTGGAAGAGTCTTGAAATTATCTTTCCATCCATATCAAGTGCGCCCAAATCCGACTCCGTATACAACCTGGGTGTCCGTTTTAGTGCGGCCTGTTCCTGGAGTCCGAAACTGAAACGAAGTCGAATCGGTTTGGGCCTCCGTCTTGATCCGGACGTCCTTGCTGGTCCTCCACGCCTCCAAGGCCTTTTCCACACCCTTGCTGGTCCTCTCCTTTGTTCTTAAGTACAATTAAGTCATTAGGTAGCAATCTATTCTCAGATTCACAATAAACATTACTTAGGAACGAACTCACCTGTAAGTTCAATTGTCGAGCACGTGCGCGAGTAATAGGACCTTTGTATATCATCTTGAGGAGTGTCGTTTGTATCCGTAGGAGTGATGTCCTCATCATCCTCCCCCTCTTGAATTGGAGTCGTCCTCGACTCAAGCTCATCTTCTTCTCCCAAATATGGCTTCAAATCTGAAATGTTAAAGGTGGGACAAACCCCAAACTCTGGGGGCAACTCAAGTTTATATGCGTTATCATTAATCTTTTCCAAAATTTTATATGGTCCAGCAGCACGTGGCATCAATTTAGACTTTCTCAAATCTGGAAATTTTTCTTTTCTCAAATGCAACCAAACTAAATCACCCGGTTCAAGTTTAACTTCCTTTCTACCTTGACTACCAGCAATTCTATATTTCTCAGTCATCTTTTCAATGTTCTCTTTGGTTGAAGCATGCAATTTTAAAATAAAATCAGCACGCTCTTTAGAATCACTATGTACACGCTCAGTAGTAGGTAGAGGCAAAAGATCAATGGGAGCACGAGGGTTAAAACCATACACTACCTGAAAAGGACTTACCTTGGTGGTGGAGTGTTCCGCCCGATTATATGCAAACTCCACATGCGGCAAACACTCTTCCCACATCTTCAAATTTTGCTTCAATATTGCTCGCAGCATCGTAGACAATGTTCTATTCACCACCTCTGTTTGTCCATCAGTTTGGGGATGACATGTTGTAGAAAACAGCAACTTTGTCCCCAATTTGTTCCATAGCGTGCGCCAAAAATGACTCAAGAATTTTGCATCACGATCTGAAACAATAGTAGAAGGCATACCATACAAGCGAACAATCTCTTTGAAAAAGAGGTTAGCAATATGAATGGCATCATCTGTTTTATGACAAGATATAAAATGTGCCATCTTGGAAAAACGATCGACCACAACAAAAACGCTATCACTCCCCCTCTTCGTCCGAGGCAATCCCAAAACAAAGTCCATAGAAATATCCGCCCACGGAACCGAAGGAATAGGAAGAGGCATATACAAACCATGTGGGTTCAAGCGCGACTTAGCTTTTTGACATGTATTACAGCGAGCCACGAACCGCTCAACGTCTCTCCTCATCCTTGACCAAAAGAAGTGTGTGGCCAGAACATCCTCTGTCTTCTTCGCACCAAAATGTCCCATCAAACCTCCACCATGCGCTTCCTGCATCAACAAAAGACGAACGGAACCAACTGGGATGCATATGCGGTTAGCTCTAAACACAAATCCATCATTTATCACAAACTTGTTCCATGTACGTCCCTCTTTACTATTCAGCAACACCTCTTTAAAATCAGGGTCTAGCGCATATTGTTCTTTGATCGATTCAAGCCCAAAAATCCGACAATCAAGTTGGGACAGCATAGTATAACGTCTAGACAAAACATCGGCAATCACATTATCCTTCCCTTTCTTGTGTTTGATAATATAAGGAAAAGATTCAATAAATTCAACCCACTTAGCATGTCTACGATTCAGATTATTTTGAGAACGAAGATACTTAAGCGATTCATGATCGGAGTGAATAACAAATTCCTTAGGCCATAAATAATGATGCCACGTCTCTAAAGAACGTACAAGTGCATACAATTCTTTATCATACGTAGAGTAATTCAAAACAGGGCCATGCAATTTCTCGCTAAAGTAAGCAATGGGTTTACCTTCTTGCATCAAGACACCTCCAATGCCAACTCCACTAGCATCGCATTCAAGCTCAAAGGTCTTACCGAAATTTGGAAGTTGCAGCAAAGGAGCATGTGTAAGCTTGTCCTTCAAAGTGCAAAAGGACTCCTCATGTGCCTTTCCCCAACAGAACACCACACCCTTCTTTGTCAACTCATGCAGCGGCGCAGCAATGGTGCTGAAATCTTTGACAAAGCGGCGATAAAATCCTGCAAGACCAAGAAAACTCCTCACCTGTGTGACGGTCTGGGGAACCGGCCAGCTCTTTATGGCTTCAATTTTAGTCTCATCCACCTCAATTCCCTGTGGAGTAACAACATAGCCAAGAAAAGAGACTCGATCCGTGCAAAAGGTGCACTTGTCAAGGTTACCAAATAAACGTGCATCACGTAAAGCATTAAAAACAGCACGTAAGTGATCCATATGTTCATCCAAAGACTTACTGTAAATCAAGATATCATCAAAGTAAACCTCCACAAATCGTCCAATAAAAGCTCTAAAAACTTCATTCATTAATCGCATGAAAGTACTTGGTGCATTAGTCAAACCAAAAGGCATTACTAACCACTCATACAAGCCGAATTTAGTCTTAAAAGTTGTTTTCCATTCATCTCCAAGTTTCATTCTAATTTGGTGGTAACCACTACGCAAGTCAATCTTTGTAAAAATTATAGCGCCACACAACTCATCAAGCATATCATCAAGTCTAGGAATAGGATGGCGATATCGAATGGTAATGTTATTTATGGCTCTACAATCAACACACATACGCCAAGTACCATCTTTCTTAGGAACCAAAAGCACAGGAACGGCACAAGGACTAAGGCTTTTACGTACATAACCGCGGTCCAAAAGCTCTTGGACTTGGCGCTGAATTTCCTTAGTCTCGTCGGGGTTGGTTCGATAAGCAGCTCGGTTAGGCAAAGTCGCTCCCGGAATCAAGTCGATCTGATGCTCAATTCCCCTCATAGGTGGCAGTCCGGGAGGTATCTCAGCTGGAAAAATGTCCTCAAACTCCTGCAAAAGGTTAGCGACAACAGGAGGTATCGAGCTAACATCATTATCATCATCATCAGAGATTTCAGCAAGGTCGCATTTTCTAGCAAGTAAAACTCCACCCTTCAATTTAATCCCATCAGTCTTGGAAATAGGTGCAGACTTATCATTTTTAGGTGGGTAAACAGAATTAGCAACTTGCTGATTTTCAGATTTAATTTCATGCAAAGTAGCAGCTCATTCTTTTTCAGCTTGTACAATTTCAGCAGGGGTCATAGGAAGTAAAGTAATTTTCTTTCCCTTATGCATGAAGGTGTAAGTATTACTTCTACCATGGTGTAAAGCATCATTATCAAATTCCCAAGGTCGACCCAACCTGAGTCGGAAGTTCGCGCAGGAGATGGTTTTGGCGTTGTGGTAGCTTCCGAAGCTGCTGGTCGCTTGTTGTTCGCAGGTGGGGGCGATCGAAAAGAGGCAGGCTTGGTCAGCCCCGAAGACGGCGCCGAGCGTGGGGTGTAGGTGGCCTTGCTCCTGCTCTGCAAATCACGTCCCTGCAACTCCTTCTCTGCAAGCATGGCAAACTGAAACAACTAGTTGACAGTGTGAAATTCTTTGTAATCAACAATGTCCTGAATGTCACGCCTCAAGCCCGAGTAAAATCTACATATAGCATTCTCAGTTCCCTCAACTATGGCACAACGCATCAAACCCTTTTGAAGCTCACCATAATAATCCTGCACGGTTTTATCTCCCTGTTCTAAGCACATCAATTTCTTACGCAAATCTCTATGGTACGATGGGGGAACAAATCTATCACGCATAGCAGACTTAAGATCATTCCAAGTAGTAGGTGCAGCATCCTCAGCAATTAGACCGGTCCACCAAACGATAGCAAAATCTTTAAACTCACTAGTGGCTTGTCTAACTCTATGTTGCTCAGGTACAAGGTGTGCACTAAATTTCTACTCTACTGTCATCTCCCAATCAAGGTACCCCTCAGCATCATAATATCCCGAAAAGGAAGGTATGGTAAACTTAACCTTAGCATAAGGGTCATCGGGTACACGATTCTGGTTACCTTGCTGGTGATTGTGGTTGTGGTTGTGAGTACCACCCATACCTTGTGTGTTGCGGCGAAGACGACGGCGTAGCCGTGCTTCCCGTGTGGCCGCTTCATCTATATTACCTTGGTCATCATACACCATGTCCTCATCTTGATTGTTCTGTTGACGAGCCTCCAACACATCGATCCTGTCGGTAACCGTGGATATGATTTCACCAAGCTTGAGGCCTATGATCACCTCGGTGACTGCCTTGGTGATGACCTCGTGCATCTCTCTCTTGGCATCATCCAGCTGTTCTTGGCTAACACACTCGTTGAAGTCCTTGGGAGTATGACCCCCACTTCCATCATCACCTGCCATGGTAGACACAAAAACAGGAACAAACAGTGAAGGTTATCCCTAATAATCTGACTACTCAGGTGGTGGTGCCTCTCAAGGTCACTACTAAAGAGAGCGTCTTACCAAGCCCTTACAAGGTTCTTACCAACACGAGCAGTGGACGGTACAACCGGTGGCCGGTTCGTGATACCTGTGAGGAAGTGGTACCAAGATTGCAAGATCCTCTGGGTGTAATGATCTGAAGATAGTATGTGTAGCTATGGGAGGCTCAAAAGTATAAGTATGTGGAACACAATTCAAAATCAGATAGTAATGCTGAATAATGGTCCAAAAGCACACTTGTCCTAGTTGTTGGCCTATACGTGTCCTAGAACAGTAATGGTAACAAGCAGGATCAAGATCAAGTATGGATACGATAAACAGCACTGAATCGGGCTCAACGGAGCTCGTCGTGAGGTGGAGGCACTAGTAGAAATCAACTTTTCTTTTTTTTTATTTTTTTTTGATAATTTTTTCTCAATCTGCCTCACTAGAATAGGCTTCTCACAAAATTTCAGCTCGAACGGCTATAAGATGTGGCCTATGGAAATTCTGCAAAAACTTTAAAAAGCGTGCAGAAACTTCCGAGCTCCGACAGACAATTTTCTGATGCGAATTTTGCAATTCTGAAATCACCCAACCCGGCAATGCCGGGGGACAGACGGATGCGAAATTTTTTTCTCTTGTCCGAAAAGTTAAATTTCACCTGATTCCGAATCCGTATGCGAGAGTTATGGCCGTTTGAAGTTCGGGGGTCCGATTAGGGTTTCTGTGGAGAGCAAAACCCAAATCGGGTGGTAAGCGATGGTGGATCTGATGGCAGCGGGGATGGAAAAACACTACTGGACCAAAACACGAACTAACCAGCAACAAGACGATGAACTAGGACACAAAACACAACACGACGGACTCTGAAAAAGAATTATGCAAAAGGCTAAACACGGCTATGGGACGGGAAAACTAAACCCTAATTTTTTTTGGCTTTTTCGTGGACTATGGGACGAAAGACAACAAAAAAAACACTCAAACTAAAGATAGATGTAAAACCTGACAGTAAACCTGAGTCTCTGATTACCAAATAATGGGGACGTGGGTTCCCAATCTTCCGTCAGGTTCTGGATAACTCTCGTTGTAGGCGGAGCGAGAGACACCGATCCGGCTTCAGATCCTAAGACCCGAATCCAGCAATCTTAGCACCACAACTCCTCTGGTTATCAACCGTGTCACAACCCAATTGACCTCGCCAAGAAGGCTAATCCCTGCAAGCGTAACGAAGAACACAAGCAAGAACTCGAAAGAACGCAGCTCAATTGAAGTGACTCTGCAGATGAAAGATTAATCTCAAAGTTGGGGTCTCACAAACCGACACGGCGGCGAAACTGTTCTCAACAGAATAATCTAAGCAAAACCCAAGTCTCACGATGGCAGCGGTGGCTAATAATAAGGGTTTAGGTCGCGCAAGACCTCCCGGACGCGCTCCTATTGGGCTCCAACACGATACACGGGCCATCGGCCCAAAAATAGTGACGCAGCACCGGAACAGATTCTGGACGCCAACTTCCACAGACGATTCCTGTCGACTCCGGATGAATTTGAGTCTGAAACCAGAGCCATTGGAAGCGTCTTGAAATTATCTTTCCATCCATATCAAGTGCGCCCAAATCCGACTCTGTATGCAACCTGGGCGTCCGTTTTAGTGCGGCCTGTTCCTGGAGTCCGAAACTGAAACGAAGTCGAATCGGTTTGGGCCTCCATCTTGATCCGGACGTCCTTGCTGGTCCTCCACGCCTCCAAGGCCTTTTCCACACCCTTGCTGGTCCTCTCCTTTGTTCCTAAGTACAATTAAGTCATTAGGTAGCAATCTATTCTCAGATTCACAATAAACATTACTTAGGAACGAACTCACCTGTAAGATCAATTGTCGAGCACGTGCGCGAGTAATAGGACCTTGTATATCATCTTGAGGAGTGTCGTTTGTATCCGTAGGAGTGATGTCCTCATCACTCTACCTAGTGAAGACGGTGGGGAGTATCTTGGAAAGGTAAGGCAGAGACCCACTTGCGCATGGGGAAGGCCCATCGGCTATCCACAGAGTTACTCGACCGGGTGCTTAGCCCTTGCGCGGGCATTCCCTCGCGAGGGGCTCTAACGAGGATTAGTGGAAAGCAAGAGCTTTCCAATACCTCGGTAAAAAGTCTTCGTGCCATAAGTTTGCATTTTCTATCTCATTTACACTCTATATTACTTTTTGCACTTACTTTCTACGTTTACCTTTCCTAGAATTGGCATGTACAGTTTGTAGGATTGGAACCTAGGGTGCAAATTTTGTATGATAGATATAGCAACACATAGAAAAACCTTGTGCACATCTAGATATTTTTTGGAATAGGTTTTTATATATGCTTAGAGCCTTAGTTTTTAGAACACCTAACTCATCCTCCCTCACCTCTTAGAGTGTCATGGTCCTTTCAGTCTAGATATAATTGTATCAATATAAACACTGAAGATATTCAAAAGTTAGCTGTGTCCATAAGATATAGATTGTATGAGTACCTAGTGATGTCTTTTGGACTAACCAATGCTCATGTAGTATCTCGTGAACTCATTGTTCATTCTCGAGTTGGACACATTTGTTATGATATTTATCAATGATATATTGGTTTATTTTAAGAATATGATAGAGATCATGTTGAAAATCTAAAGATTGTTTTAGAGCGACTACGAGAACACCAACCATATGCCAAACTAAGCAAGTGTGAGTTTTGGTTGAAAGAGGTGTCATTTCTTGAAGATGTCCTATTTGAAAATGGTGTTGCAGTTGATCCATAAAAGGTTAAAAATGTAAAGAATTGGAAACCTCCTACTTCAGTGCATGAAGTTTGAAGCTTCCTTCGATTGGCTAAGTATTATCATTCCTTTATAACCAACTTCCCCAAATTGCAAAGCCAATCATAGAGTTACTGAAGAAAGAAAATAAAGTTTATATGGAGTGAATAGTGTGAAGAAACATTAAAGACTCTAAAAATTTTAATTAACCACAACACCAATTCTAGCTCAACTAGATATTGAGAAGACTTTTGGCGTGTACTATGATTCAAAGATTAGGTTGTGCGTTCATGCAAAAGGGCGGAGTCACTGCTTATACCTCTAACAATTGAAGTGTCATGAAGAACGTACACATGATTTGGAATTAGCAATCTTAATGCATGCCTTGAAGATACGGTGACATTACTTATTGGGGAACCTATACCATTTCTATAGAGATCACAAAACTCTGAAACACATCTTCACACAATTAGATTTAAACATTAGGCAATGCATATGGATGGAATTGATTAAGCTCTAATGATCATTGTTATGGATTGGGCATCATTTGGGCAAAAGGAACTAATGTGATAATGAGGTTAGAATCTATAGCTGAAGTTGAACAAACTTCATCAAAATGGAGAATTCAAGAATTTGAAAGTGGAATTGTAAAAAAAAACATGTGTAAATTAGTGGTTAAAATCAAGATGTAGTCAAATAAAAAAAGAAAAATTCAAATCCTATTTCAAAAGATTTTAATTTGAAAAAAATTCATGAAGAACATAAAATTAGACAATTAGCTAAGTTTGAGGGCTTTGAATTTGAAATTAAGTTAAGCTATGAAAATTTGGCCAAAGTGAAAGTGCTAGTAGGAACTAAGTACTACACCGTGGAAGAATATTTAAACAAAGATCTAAAGTATTTGTGTTGGATTATAACAATCAACATGCTGCTTCTGCAATGTTAAAAGCCAAACTTTAGCTCAAATTTAAGTAAGATTTCACATAGGAAGTTTGAACAACAAATGCTTCTAAGTGAAGGAGGATATGTGGAGTGCATAAGGGTGCTACATGAAATACAAGAAGGAGTCTACATGGCATTAAAATTTGATTTCAAAGTTTGAAGAATGAAAGGAGCCTGAAAACTCTATTTTTTTTTGAGTCCAATAAAATGGGCCAATATTTTAGAAGATGTTAAGAAAAATTTGTTGACCTTTTGAAGAAGGATTGAATACAAGAATTATAGAGGGATGTTCCCTCTTTAACTTTGGCTCAGAGTGATCTAAATATTTACATTTGGAATTTGAAGAAAATTTGGTTCAAAGTCTCCGATTTAGATAAGTTTGAGTGGGAAAGAGTAGAGCATTGTGTGACCAGCGTTGCCGCCACACCATTAACTTCGGCAGGAGTTTTTTAAAATGCCATGCGCTGGCGAGCCATGATGCTAGAGCCAAGAAGCTAAGAAGAGCTGGAAGCCATCGGTGCAACATGTTTTCAAATAAATTCTAGACTCGTCCGTCCTTCTTCCCCCTCTCCCGTCATTTCTCCCCTTTCCCAAGCACCATAGGAATACCACTTCAACATCGTTGTTCTCCTCAATCCACAGTTGAGCTGTGCAAGGTTGAGTTCGAGGGAGCTCTATTGACTCTATTACAGACCAACTGCAACTGTCAATTTGATTAGAAAATTATGAGAGTTAGCATTTTTTGCACCCATATTTATATAAATAATGCCAAAACCACATGTATCTTAGAAACTATTGCTATGCCGAGAAATGAACAGAAATGCAGGTAAAATGCACCCCAGAAGCCAAGGCAAACGGCGTCGACCAATCAAAACGCATTGTTCGGCCTCACATAGATCAAAGGGCCGACTAGAACATGCAATTGACACAGGATAGCGCCAATTCATCGACCTTTCACTAGGGAGCCCACCTACCATTGACTCACGGAAGATTGAAGTCAGTTGATTGTCATGCTAGGTTGGCCAAACCAGTGGTTCGGCCTAACTGGCTTTGGCACAACCGACCTTCTCCTTCCATGTGTCACTCCCTCAGCTCCTCCCAAGGTTGGTTCTAGGTGATTTGAGCTTAATTGAGCGCCAACAGCTGCTGTGACAAGGCTATACATATGGGGGGCTCAAATGAAGACAAACCTCAAGTTGCTCATTCTCAAGTTTCTCTCTTGCATAGTCCACATGCTAGTGGAGTTTAGGATGAAGTAGCTCATCTTGGGGTTCCTGAGCTTGCTTAGGAGTATTTTGTATGTGTTTAGCTCTTTGTATGTGTTTAGCTCTTACTTTCCTTTGCAATTCTCGAATATTATTTATAGAGCTATTTTCTAGATTTATATATTCGCATGACTTTTACTCTATAGTGTTAGACATATACTTCATGATTAGTTCATGTTCATACTATATACCTTGTATGATTAGATGAGTAAATATAGTGCCATGGCACTAGTTCATGTATTTGAATGTTTGCTCTAGTATAATGTCTGCCCATCCGAAGGTTGGGGACTCCACACAGGATACTAGAGTATCACTTATTAATTTAGGCATGGTGTGTGGATTAATTAACTATTATTGGATGTTTCCCTTTCCCACGGCTTGTAGAGGTAGCCGCAGGTGTTGGCAGTCCTGTCCAGTCTTCCATTATCCTCCATGTTCGGTTAGGGGTGGTAGAAAATCTATACAGTAGCTGAGTTGGCTGGTGGCTCCTCTGCCAGCCATATGCGGTTCTCCCATTAGTGCCTGGGAGCCTAGACCTGGGGATAATCATGTGTATGCATGTACTTGTATAATACAAACTACATATTTAATTAGAAGTACATAAGTCTCGAGAAGCTTTCTTCTTCCTTCTTCTCTGGCTAGGGCTTTTCATGAGTTTGAGCTTGAATTAACTTGTGTGTCATACTACCTTTATCCATTATCTTACCTTGTTTATACAATTGCATATCCAATGAAGAATTATTCATAAACTTACCTATTCATTATCTATTGCCTTCTTTGTGCAGATAAAATATGACACCCTAGAATACTCCTGGGTGGAATGCTACAACAATATTCCGTGCGCTTACAGATTTATTTGTGTTGTTAGAAATACAACAAGCTCCTACTTCTTGAGTTTCTCTATTTTAGTTTGCATAGATGGGATCAATAGCTCATAGGGGTGCTTTAGAAATCATTCATTGACCAGAAATGTGGTTAGATCCACTACGATGCACATGTCGCCGCGACGCTGCTCTGCACCATGGTTGCCACCACGGAGCATGTAGCTACGACCTCCTATGGCTACGATTGATAGTAGCAACGTGCTCTGTGATTTTGGGTGAAGCTATTGAAAGGACCTTGATGTCGTCTAGAGGGGTGAATAGGCCTTTATGCAAATTACAACACTAATTGCAACTGTCGGCACACCAATTGGTCAGACGATCTAACGCAGAAAGCACATAAAAATCAGAGTAACTTCCCTTAGAGTTCTAACACAAACCAAACTTGGTGGAGTACCTCTGCAGAAGATTTCAAGTGTTTCTAGCTAGTTAGTCACTACACACAAAACAAGCACAGACAAGTAGATTAATGCAGAAATAACAAGTAAGTGCTAGAGAATAAAGTATTGAGAGAAACCACAATTGACATGAGGATTTGTTTCCCGAAGTTTGAATTCGCCGGTGTGAACCGTTCATCTCCGTCGAGGAACTTGTTGGAATTGTGTCTATTTCAACTTGGTCCCTTGAGCTCAGTTTATTTCATCTCCTCATTTCACGGGGGTAAGATCTCAACCTTCACAAACTTGCTGTTGCTCACCACAAACTCGAGAGCTAGCCATCAAACCTAGCCATCTAGGAGACTTCTCCTCCAAGAGTAACAAAAGTTCCACGAGTTGCCTTGAAGTCAACCACAAGTGCTCAAGCTATGGAATGCTCTCTAGTTCTCACACACACTCAATCTCTCAACCCAACTCAAAGCTTTGCTACAAAATTAGCTCAACTCACAAAGAGAGGTTTGGAAAGCTTGCTGGTAGGTGTGGTAATGGGCCATGACCATAGTGGCCTCTTCAGATCACAATCCAAGTTGGATCTTATATTTTTTTTAGCTTAAAATTGTATAAGATTAGAGTCCTGTCCTTTTAGAGACTGGCCCTTAGATAATCTAAGTCAAATTTTAAGGCCCTTTACCACCCCTACTTGCTGGTCAGGGAAATGGCTTTGAAAAGCTCAGAATGAACCAGCAACCCATGAAAGAGGGAGCCAAGAGCTATATATATCGAACTTCCAAAAACTAACCATTGCTCTGCTGGACCTAGACCGGCCAGACTAGTTAGACCGGTTTCTAAACTAAAGTAGCTGTTAGTGCTCAAATCGGTTAGACCAGTCCCTCAGACCGGTCCAAGCCAAAGGGGAACCAAATCCAAATAGAGAGCTCCACCCGGTACACCAAGGCGAAACCTGGTCGACCAAGTTGATCATAGTTAGTAACCAAGGGTTTCTCTCAAGGATTCTCACTTAGCTTAGCCTATGAGCACTTTTGGGTATTGTCAATGAACCCAAGTTGCATCTCTCTTGATAGTACGACATATCTATACTCAAGTTTAAGAGATATAACAAATCAACCACTTGAACTTGTATAACTCCATGGCCTACGATGTGTAAATACTGTCGATGAAAGTGCATCTAGGCCCCTAATGGGTTTTGGTGAATTGAATGACAACATGATTAAAGGACTAATGTTTTATTTGAGATGTCATGAGCAGGGATTTAATTGTATATCATTATGTGTATTGTCTCATGTATCAAGGAATCAAATAAAATAGAGCTTATTATTGAAAATCAAGCATTTTGTGATGAGAAATGAGAAATAAGTATTCATGCAATGACATTATACTATTCATGGCTTGACATATTTGAAGAATATGTGAGATATAAAATAGTTGAAAGTATTATTGCAAGGCTTCATGGAGTTAAACAAAAAGATAAGACATACACTTATATGCTACATACTGGTCTTATATTTTAAAGCATGCAATGCTTGGAAGATAGTTATCAAATCATGGTTACAAAGCAAGACAAGCACATCATGAAGGAAAGATAGAAATGAGTGCTCATGTATTACTTGGTGGTTTCTAAATATGGCTTGTCAAAATGAAGTATGCTTTGTCTCAAAGGATCAAAAGTTCTTTATTACAATGCAAGACAAAGAAATGAAGATACAAGAATGAATTATGGAATTCACTGTTGATGTGCAAAGTTTAGCTCAACATGGCAAGGGTAAGTGATGAAGAAACCAACCGAGATGACTAGTGCGAGGGACTAAGCAAGCTTTGGTGAAGCGATGGCTTACCATGTGTGCAAGTGCTAAGGTGAAGTGCTAGTATCCGTGGGGTGTTCGAAGTATCATATTCAAGCCTTGTTGGGAGAAGCAATGCAATGCATCAAATATTTTTTGGAGTGACTTGAGTATTCAAGGACAGTTTTGCAAGATGATTTGGAACTCTAAGTCACTAGCTCAAGTATGGATTTGCTCAAAAGGATGTTATGCAATGTTGGAATCCCAAAGTTGAAGAAAATCAAAGTATGACAAAGCTGAAGCAATTCAAGGCTCAAGTGGTTGAAATGTGGTTCATATTTAATCTTGAGTGTAGGTACGCCGTACTATCAAGAGGGATGCAACATTGATTGATTAACACGGTCAAAAGTGCTCATAGGTCACCCCAAGTGAGAATCTTGAGAGAAAACCCCTGTGAACTAACTTTGTGCTACTTGAATGATCAAATATTGACTTGATGGACCAAGTGGAGCACTTAAGCCTGGGATTGGGCTTCTCTGGCCCAGACCGGTCTGACCGGTTTGGGGGACCGGTCTGGGTATAACGGCTAGTAGTTTGAACAGACCGGTCTGACCAGTCTGCACTGACAGTTACAACGACTAGTTTTTAGAAATGGGGTATTTATACCCCTCAGCCCCCTCTTGCGTGGGCTACTGGTTCTCTAACTTCTCTTGAGCTTCTTTAAGCAATTTCTTGACCAGCTAGCTCTCCCCAACACTCTTTGTGAGTTAAGCCCTCTAGATTGCATATGTTTGGATTGGGTTGAAAGATTGAGCAAGTGTGAGATTGGTGAGCATTGTGAGAGCTGCATTTTGAGCAGCAAGTGAGCAACCATAGCTTGAGCACTCAAGATTTGTCAAAGCATTCAAAGTTCGCATTTGTTACTCTTGGAGATTTGCCTCCTAGACGGCTAGGCGTCGCCGGCTAGCTCCCAACGTTGTGGTGAGCAGCGACAAATCTGTGCGGGCGTGATCTTGCCCCCTTGGTGGAAAGGATCAAGATAGTGGAATCGGGGAAGTGGTTGAAAGAGACCCAACTCAAGGGATCGAGTTCAAAGAGACTCACACCCAACGAGTTCCTCAACGGAGACGTAGAATTCACGGTGGTAAATCTGAACTTTGGGAAACAAATCCCTGTGTCTCCTTTGTGGTTTTCCTCACTACTTTGAGTTCTAGCATTTGTTTTATAATTCCACATTGATCTACTTTGGTGTGTTGTTTCTGTGTGTGCAGGGACTTGCAATACATTCATAATCACCTGCAGGAACACTACATCAAGATGTATTAGTGCTAGAGCTCGAGGAGGGGAGAAACTCTGATACTTGTGCAGGTTCTGCGTAGGACCGGTCTGACCAGTCACTCCAACCGGTCTGACCAGTCAGTGTGCTGACAGTTTGTTTTAAGTGTTGTAATTTGCAGAATTTGTTGAAACGCCTATTCGCCCCCCCTTTAGGCGACATCCAAGGTCCTTTCAGACGAGACCCGAGGTTCTATGCCTAGACCCAAGCCTATGTGGGGGAGAGATAAGGGGGAGGGTTAGGTTGTGGGTGCGTGAGAAATTCGGCGGATTTCAGCGATACAATCAGTTTAAGGTTTTATATTTTTTTAATTTGTTATAAATCATAGAATTATCCAAAAGTTGTGAGGCCAATTTTTTTAGGATTCGTGTGATTTTCCTTTATGCATGAAACATATAAAAGTTCTAGTATAATGATAAAAGATGGGTATTTATATATTTCTCTTTTTCTTAATTAATTCAAATAAATATTTGTACTATTTCTTATGTAATAATACAATTTAGTAATTCATTTCTAATAAATTAATATCTATTCATAATAATAATGAACAGGAAAATTGGATTTTCTATTGTATAATTATTCAATTAATTCCTAATAATTGACTAAAAATTATTTATGGCAAGAATAAATTAAGGAAAAATGTGTTATGCTTTCTAGAAGGGTAGACAAGGGTTGGATTGCAACTTTATCATGAAGGAAAGTTGTAAATTCAAATTTTCTAAAGCTTTTTGCATCTACCAACCCTGCATATGTGTCATGATCGGAACCGGAGTTGGGAAAATATACAACTGCCATCAAGATTAGTATCAAGATCACCAAATGCTCCTTTTCTAAAAAATTTATCCCTTTCCTAAGATGTAGTTGTTTATTTCCTTTAACCAAAACATTTTCCTTAATTACTTGAAGTCTCCATCCTCTTCTTGTTGCCTTTCTTTTTTTGTGACTTTTCTTGTTGCCATTCTGATACCGACAAAAATAAGGGATATAAAGGGGGGTTAAAAAAACTAGAAACTGCAAGCTCTTGAGGCAAAAGACAAGTGTACGACTGGATATGAGCTATATATGCATTGGCACTCATATGAATCGTGACATAGAAGCACTGTGTAGTGAGAAAAGAGGCACAAGTGACCAAACCAACAGTAGCCAAAGGCTATGGCTGCAGCGGCTGCATCTGGGTACAGACATACCAATGTGCTACCTCCTTTCCTTGGCTGCATGATGCATGCCTGACAGCTAGTTCACTGGTTGGATATGTGTCTATGAGTCATGCTCATGCCTACCTTGGTCTGGCACTAGGAAGAAACTGAAGCTTTGAGGGCACTTCAACAAGCCCCTCAAGGAAAAGGAAGTGCAAAGACACTTTGCTAAGAAGATGGGCACACAAACATGGCAGGCAACAATACCTCAAGCCCTGAAAAATATTATTTCACTTGGACTTGTAGTTCTGTGGTGCATGATGGATGAATATGTATCCACTAGCTACGGTGCAAATACAAGCTTATGTTATCACCACATCCTGCAAACATAGTATTACCTAATCAAAATTTAGAGGCCAGGGGGGAGTCCAGTTGTAGAATCTTTGTTTGGTAGGGAAATTCCAGGTCATCTTTGTTGTCTAGTTTTGGTGGGTTCAACAACTGGAGGTTTGATCTGACAGACGGTCAAAAACGTCCCAATACAACTCATTGTGCACATATTTCATTGTCACCAGATATCCAAAGGATATAAGAACGTTACATACAGATATAAACACATTTATTATTTCACTAAATAAATACAATGCATTTATTGCTATTGATTTCTTTTCACTTTCGGCGCACCAAAAAGAGGCAGAAAAAAATCCAATCAGTGTGCTGCCCCCTAAGTACTGCCCCCTAAGTTCCAAGAGATGGAGTGAAAGCCAAGGTAAGAGGAGAGAGAAAAAAAAGATATGCTCAAACTATTTCCATCTGGATCTTGCAGACCTAGGCAGCGCCCACCTGCTATATAAGGCGAACCCCTCCTCCTCCCCATCGGCATCACAGACACACAGTCACCATAGATCTAGACATTGCCTGCTCACTAAGGAGTAGCAGAGGCGCGCGTGGGACCTGCACAGCAGGGGAAGGGTGCCATGGTCATGGTGAGTGAGGCCAGTGATGCTAGTGCCCTCACATATTGTTCATCAGCGTTAGGAAAGGTAGTATCATGGTTTTGTGTATTGCTTTGTAGGGGGCGAGGAAGACGGAGGCGGTGAAGCCCAAGAAGACAGTAGCGGTGAAGCCAAGGGTCGTGGTAGCGGAGGAGCCCAAGGACCGAGAGGAAAAGAAGGAGAAGGTGCTACCACACCCACCACCGGAAGAGGTAGAGATGAGAGTCTACATGCACTGCAAGGGATGTGCCAAGAAGGTCAAGAAGATCCTTAAACGCTTCGATGGTAATATTTCCATAGCCAACATGATGACCTAATCTCTCCTTCTCGCCTCTCTTTGGTAGATCTAGACCTGATCATCTCTTGGTTTAGTTCGAGTTGGGATCGGGCCAAAAAATACTAGCTAGTTTTTCCTTCAGCCCAAACCCAACCCAACCACCATGCAAGAATTTTCTGTTGAGTCTGGTTGGACAAAACACAATTAATTGTGGGCACTTTTGTGCTAGGTTGGGTTTTTTGAGGGTTTGGGTCAAAAAAATTATCCTATCTCCAAGACCCGATCATTTATCGGGTCGGGTCGAGTTCATTTCGACTTAAAAATTTAGTATTTTTTCCTTCAACGTGTACCCGATGGTTGAATTTGTTGGCCCAAGCCCGACCCGACATGTGGTCGGGTCCGGCCGGGTTTGGGTCGGTCGGGTTTTTGGCCCATTCTCGGCCCTTTTTTGTGTTGGGTCAAAACTTTCGACCTGAGCCCAGCCCATGCATTAATCGGGCCGGATTGGGTTTTTTTCGAGCGAGTCAGTTCCGGTTTATCAGGTCGGGTAACCCGTGATCAAGTATACGGTGCCTGTCCCAGTATTTATTATCGAGCTCAATTTCATCCCAAGCCCGCCCAACACATGAGTCAGGTTAGTTATTTTCGGGCGGATCGGGTCAGATTTGTCGGGTTCGGCAACCGTGATTAGGTCTAGCCAGATCATTGAGTCTCTTAGTGCAGGCAAGATTTCTTCTTCAATCTTTCTTTGTAGTGTGATCATCTTTTTTCAATTTCTCAAGATTTTATCATTTTCTTTTGATTGTGAAAGATGGTGGACATTGTAGAAGGTTATTCTAGAAGAATTATTGTGATTTAGTGTAGGATTAAAGTGGTGTTACATGGATTATGCTTTATTTAGTCAGATTCATCACTTAATCAGTTACTCATATTTTTAAAGTTATTTAATTTTGACATAGTTTATAGAACAATGCACCAACATTTAAAAAATCAAATTAGTTTATTGAATCCACCATGAAATATGTTTTCATAATAAATTTAATTGATACATGAAATCTAGTTGATTAATGGCGGAGAGAATAACTAACCAGATAGTGACTTTTTTCTGTAGAAAAGGTCGGTACATTCCAAGAGAATGACAACCTCCGGCATATTTTCTCTTATGCTTTCAAAAGTGAAGTTGATTCTTCAACCACCTTTAAATCTTCGAATGTTCCACACATGATGCATATTTTCCATGTACCTATAGTTGATATCCAAGGAAACCTAGGATTCTTTAGCTCAAGATTCAATATTGATGGCACCTGAACTAAAATTTTTGTGTCGTACTGCAGGAGTTGAGGATGTGTTTGCTGACTGCATATCACGCAAGGTGGTGGTAAAGGGTAAGAAGGCAGCTGCCGAGCCGATGAAGGTGATGGAGTATGTCCACAAAAAGACTGGCCACATGGTGGAGCTCATATCGCCGATACCACCTCCTCCGGAAGAGAAGAAAGAAGAGGAGAAGAAGGAGGAGCCCGAGCCACCCAAGCCGGAGGAGGAGGTGAATTGAGATAAATCTCATACGACCGTCTTGCAAAATTACTCCTGCATTGCCCCTTGCAACTCTACATTTTAGTGTTTTTCATACTAATTTTCTTGCATAAGAGGCTGATGTCAGAATGTTTACTTATCAATTTGTTTGGTTCATTTTTAAGCCGCCGGTGATCACTGTTGTGCTCAAGATGCGCATCCACTGCAATGCATGTGCTCAGTGGATCATGAGGAGGATCGTCACGATGAAAGGTGCTTACTAGTTGACTACAATCAGATTTCCTATCCTATTATGACTATCCACATCATTTTCATGTCCTGTCTATTCAATAAGCTTCACAGAAATATGATTAGCTTTGTTATGTGCGCATGGCCAATTAAGTCTAATCATTCATGGTATATATAATGATTTGCAGCAGAGCTCTTTAAGTGACTAAAACAAATTTTCTCTGCAACAAGTATAGCTCCCTTCACCCACCTATATCTGACTAAACCTCAACAAATTTATTTAACTTGCCGAAAGATTTACTGATTAATATTAGTACTTGCTCTAATATAATTTGCAGAAAAATAATTTCAGTTTTATCATGGTTATGCATGCAGGGGTGCAATCAGCTGAGCTAGACCTGGAGGCATCGCAGGTGACAGTGAAGGGCGTTTTAGAGGAGGCCAAGCTGGCCCAGTGCGTGTACAGGCGCACCGGTAAGCATGTGGCCATCATCAAGCCCGAGCCAGTCGCTCTGCTGGAGAGCGCTGGTGGCGACGACACCATGGCCAACCAGGAGAATGTGGTGGTGGAAGGCGGTGAGGGCAGTGGCATCAACAACAATGGTGGAGGAGAGGGTTATTACATGGAGAACAACACCGCGTCCTTCGCCGCGGGCAATATGTACACCTACTACCCGCAGCAGTTTGCATACCCTGGGGGGTACTACAACAACTACTCACAGCCGCAGTACTACCCGCCGCCGCCGCCGCCGCCGGGTTACTTCTATCAGCAGGCAGCAGCCTATCCACCGCCGTCGTATGGCCATGGGATGTACGCGCCGCACCACCACCAGATGATGGCGCCACAGATGTTCAGCGATGAGAACCCAAACGCATGCTCCATCATGTAGAAGAGTGATGGGGGTTTGGAGACAATAAGAAGCCGGCCGGCCCGGGACCGGAAAGAAGGGAGCAGCATAATTTGAAGGTTATCTTTGAAAAAAAAAGACCCTTGAACAGAGCAAAATGCAAATGGCAACTAGAACTAAAGTGCCAGCCTGTTTGAGGGGTTTAGATTTCAATTTCTGTTCTTCTTTTTTTGTAAGTTATAAACTCCCGTTTTCATCTTTCTGGATAAATTAAGTTTGGATTTGTAAGTTTAGCATCCTGGATGCTAACGCTATGTCGAGTTTGGCCTTGAACTGCCTCGACTTTAGACTTCTATAATAATATATTGCATGTTACAACCATTTGCCTTGGTGCCCTCTTTCTAGGTTTTCTCGGTTTTCCCCTTTTTTTTTACCCCTTTCTTTGGGACAAAATATTAATAGCACCAGCAACTTCACCTTGGAATCTGAACTTTTATTAGGGTGAAAAAAATAGAGAATTCATCATGGGCTTGGGCATATGGGGCCGTCAGCTGTGAATGTGATGGCTCCATTGCGCATGGCCCAAAATCTGAGGCGGATTGCAGCTTCAATTTTGGGTGCTCCCCGCTTTTTACACAGTGCAGAGCAGTACGTCCTACTGGTACCCAAGTGGCAGCTCCAGTCTTGGCGTTTGCTCTGAATGTGAGGATTCTTTCACATCATCATGGCAACATCAACTCTCAAGAGCTTTGGCCGGCTTCAGGTTGCCTGTGTACAAATGATGGATGGATGGATTCACCAGCGGCTTGCTTGCATGGCCTGTGATCCTGTTTGTGCTGCCACTGAGCTGGGCTACTATATGTGGCATCTTTGGATGCTCCCAGCTGGTGTGGTAGTATTTGTTCGTATGGAGATGTTTGGAAGAGGGCTGCTCCATTAAAGATAGCTCAACTCCATAAAAATATAACCAAACAGGTTAGGCAACTCCACTCCACCCCATGAAAAACTAGCTCTCCTCCAGGTTTTTTCGGAAGCTCCTCTAGAGGTGCTCCACAAAATAGTGGAACTGGTAGAGTTGGGTAGTGTCGGTACCCCAGGACTGGGGTACCCCCTCTTGCTGTGTCTAGGCAAGAGTCTTGTAGTTATCCTTAACTACGCCCTGACGGCCGAGCAGCCGGACCCCTGTGGTCCGGAGTCCTACTCTCCCAGCAAACGGTCCCGGACCCGTTCCCCGCTTGGGGAGGGTCCGGTGACGCCACATGTCCCGGAGGAGGTAGCCCTCAACCAAAACGGTTGGAGGCCCCGGACCACCCAAGGAGTTCCGGACCCCCGCCGGGTCCCGGACCCCATATACTATCCGGACCCCTCAGCAGGGAGGAGCCGACACCCCGCCTGGGGCTGGTCCGGAGCCGCCACGTGTCTGTGGGTGCGGGCACACGTGCGCGGGACCGCGTGGCTTCCCTTGGAAGACTCGCCTACCTACCGCATTCAATACGGTAGGCGGAAGAACGCTCTGCCACAACAGAGCCCGAGGCGGCTTTTGCCAGGTTGCACTGTTGGTCGCGTGTTACCAAGGCGCGCAGTGCAGTCGCTGGCGCCGCCCACGCCGCGTATGTCAGTCTACTATGCCAGTTTGACACGACGGCTCGGTTTCGCCCATTATGACGCCTGCACGGTAGCCTCGACAGACTACGCCGCAAGCTACATTGCCCCAACGGGCGCCTCGCCGATGGGACAAACAAAGATCCCCCTCGGTCAAAGAGTCAACAGAGCAATGAATGGTATCCGAGAAGAGATTCTCAATCGTTGTAGCTCCATTGATGCCTTCTGCGCAGTATATTATACATCCACGTTAGACCCACATGTCGGGGTCTGAACGCCTGTGTATGCGTCCTCTTGGTCTATAAAAGGGAGACGCTCGCTAGAGGAAAGGAATTCAAGCCCGGCTGGGCAGAGGATAGACTCATTCATACTAAGAACACCACACAGTGGATGTAGGGTATTACGCTCCGGCGGCCCGAACCACTCTAAATCCGTGTGTTCTTGCGTTCTTGCCCCCCTAAGCTAGATCGGCCTAATTGCTAGGCACTTCCCCGAGTACTCCCCCTCGGGGAATAGACGAGTGCGTTCCGCCACCTGGCTGTGGGTACCCCAAAAGCCCACGACAGGTAGAATTACCCACCATGCCACTTGTTACACATCTTTCTCATACACCTTCACACAAAAATTAGAAAAAGTCAACGGTGGCTCCGAGCCGCCCGCCTCCGGGGCTCACCGTCGTGCGGGTGCTCCCGCCGCCCCTCACCGGGGATCGCCGCCACCAGCCGTAGCCTCCTCCCCTGCTGCTCCCGGCCGCCTCCTCCCCTGCGGGTGGGTGTGGCGGGTGGGGGCGCGGCAGGCGAGGCGGACGGCACGGCGACGAGCAGCAAGCCGTGCGTGAGGGGAGCGCTCCGGACCTCCGGCCATGGTGGGCACTAGGCAGACAGGTAGCTTGAGGACGCGGGCCCAACTGATGGAATCACCCCTAACGCTTGTCCAGTATCCACTCATTTATTTCTTCCGTCCTTGAAAAACTCGTACTCATGCCACATCATGAAAACGCTCACGTGGCAAGTTTCCTCTCTCTTCCTTGAGCAAGACTCGTAGTCGCTCGCTCGCCGGGAGGGGCGGGTGGGGCGGTGTGGTGGTCGGGGCTGACGGAGGGGAAAGAGTGGAGGTGGAAGAAGATAAGCGGGACCCGCATAGAAGTGAGGTGTGGAATGATGAACTTCGGTGGGCCTCTAGATTGCAGTTGGGCTGGTGGGGTGAAAAGAATCGGGCTGGCTTTTTAGAGTTGTGGAGTGAAGCAACAGAATATCCAAACAGAATGGACTCCAAGTGGAGTGAAGTGGAGTTGGTAGAGTAGAGTTGGTGAAGTGCAATGGCTATTTTGAGAGTGAAGTGCTTCCAAACAGACCCTTTATATGTGGTAGCCCTTTTTATGTGATTAGCAGTGCTCCCTGCTTTTAAAAAAATATATATATAGAACCTTTTTATTTTTCATGGAGCAAGCCATGTTAATGATGGTGAATTGCTGAGGTAAGAAACAATGGCGCGTGCAATTGCATAGGGCTGGTACGAGATAGAGACGGCGGAACATCAACCGAATGCGACGGGGTCCGCGTCTCAGGCAATTCTTTTGCAGAAGATCCCAGCCAAGAGAAAAGCTTTGTGGGGGTATTGACTGGTGGGTGGTGATTGGGATACCAATACCATGGGCCTGCAGCCGTTAGCTGCAGCGTGCACATCGTCTGATGCACAAATGCTTGCTTCTCACATAACCAAGACCAAGCTAGTTGCTGCTCACTTGATCAAAATATAATATTAGCAACCAACTTGCATGATTTGTTCTCTGACACACAAGCTCTGGCTAATCCCCACCACCCCCACAAATCCACCACTAATCTATGCAGCACAAACACATGCAGACCACTGCCTTGTGCTGCAGCTAGCTGCTCATCAGCTTTTGGGATCTTGTTTTTCAAACAAAAAGAAGTTTTGGGATCCTAAGTAGAGTAGAGTGATCTAGCTCACCACCCAATCCTCAGACGCTGCAACTCCCCAAGGGCCAGGGCGTGCCCCTAGCCATGTGCTGCTGAGTGCGAGACCACGTCCTCGGTTTTGTACTGGCCTGGGAACTGAATGTGTCACATGGTGAAGCAAACAAACTTGGGGCACAACACAAGCGGATGGGAACAAGGGGATGGAAGTTTTGGAAGGATTTGAAAAATTTTAGCCTTGTTTGCATATGGAATTGCAGCTCTTTCTTTTTCTTTACTTGGATGAACAATCATTACTAAGGATGTGCAAAATATTTGATATATGGTGATGGGCCCCCCTGAAGCAAAGGGCCGGGCCGGGCCGGGCCGGGATGCTCCATGGACCACGTAGCAAGCCAGTAATAAGCACGACAGATGTGGATTCAAAACTTGTAACCACTTTGATTTGTTTACATTCGAGGACTATGCATGCATGGTCCCAATGCCAAATGTCCTGTTCGTTTTGAAATGCATTCATTTCTGCATGACCACAAGGGTACAGTACTTGCAGTGGTCTTGTTTGATAGGTTTATGCTCTGGTTTTATACTTATATGGCGACAAATTAAGTCATTGTTTATCATTTGAGGGAGCAGATGTTACATAAGTTGGTGCGGTGCGCATTATGGCAATTGTTGTTATGTGATGCTGATTAGGACTTTAGGTAAGGGACCGAAAATGAAATGAAAACCGGCCCCACATCTCAAGAGACGTCATTCCCATGGTTCAACGATTATTGGACAATGGTTTGAGTGGTAGACTTAAATTTTCTCGCCAAGTAATTTTGATTATATATATCTCTTAAATAAATGCTAAAATAACTGGAAGTGGATACTGTGGATTTCTTATAAAACATGGTAAAAGTGTATTTTTATGGAAATAGATTTTGAGACAAATTTAATTATATACTATACCTCCCTTCTTAAGTATATAATATTATAATATTTTGGACAAGCTCATTATCTCAAATGAAACTAATTAGCTTGTCCTAAATGCCATATATTTAAGAATGGAAGGAGCAATTTTTTAATGTCCAATATATGCAACCCAAGTTTAGAGTGGTTGACTTAATAGAACCTCAAAGTGCCACTTATTTGTAACCACAGAGTGCTAGATTGGTAGTAATACACTAGCTAGTACTCCCTCCTTCCCCGTTTATAAGGCATGGTGGAACATGACACGGTCTTCTAAACAACACTTTGACCATTTATTTATCATATATTATATCACTTTTGATTATAAACTTATAATCATTGTAAAATATATTTGATTATGAATCCAATCATATGAAATTTGCATTATAAAAATAAAAATTTAATAGTTAAATTATTGGTCAAAGATGACAAGATTTGAATCTTGATATACGTGTATGCCTTATAAACAGGGAAGGAGGGAGTAGCTCCCTGCTAGTAGTCCCTAGCAACAAGACGCCTGGTTCAAATCAAATTTTAATTTTCTCAAGAAGACTTGTCACAAACCGAGTCACTTCTCACGACTCAAGAACTTTTACACCGGGCGTAGCATATTTCTCGGGTTAAAACCTCATTAATGCTTCTTTGCCTGATATTTTAAACATCATGCAAATTAATTAAATTGTACTCTGTACCAGTACCAATGCAAGTGGATGAATTCAAAATAGTACTCCCTCTAAATTAACATGAAACAAAGTGCATTCATTTGTTTATTAATCGGATCCGTACGCCGAGGACAGAAACCAATGGTTGCTAGCTGAAGAATAGAACCGGTGGCGCAGAGGTATATGCGCCACGTACTGCTCATGGATGCAAGTGCATGATGCGTAACAAATAAACTAGTGCAAATGCACGCATGTTCTGTGGTCCAAAAACAATCGAAACGAAAGAAAGGCATTGCTTTGCTTGATTTGCACAGCTCAAGTCAGCACTACTAGCACACAGACATAGATAATTAAACTACACACAGCAGCCGGCCGGCCTTGCTGCATGATGAAAACGATGCACAGCAAAGGAAGTCGTCCACATAGCTAGTAGCTGTTTGTCTCGTGACATTGTCGCTGAAGAATCCAAGAGCCAAAAGCATTCGCTTTTCTCACTGGAAAATTTCGCAGGGACAATCGCCATGTACTAATTATTACTAGTACTAGTACTAGTACTAGCGCCACTGCTGGTAATGTAATGGCGGCACTGCCGTATCCCGTCAGGGACATGGCGCAATGATGAGGACGACGATACGGTAGAGAGCTAGCACGGATGAATTGAAAGAGCAATAGGGCCGGCCGTGTCCCAGATGAGGCTCGTGCGGCGATCGAATGGAACCGACGATGCGAGGGGGGGGGGGGGGGGGGGCCTTACGAACAGGGACGGAGATCGCGAGATCTTGCCGCCTTGATGGCCGCCGGCCGTCTGCTAGCTCTCTCTCCTCGACCTCACTGCGCCTCCGTCGTCAGGCCGTACGCATATCATTGCGATCGACGACCTGCAGGGTACAGGCCTCTGCACGGCACAGCTTTTCTCACTCCTCTCGGCGTACGTGCACGGGCCCCCGGTCTCTCTCTCTCTTGTGAGAGAGAGAGAGAGAGAGTCGATCAGTGACGAGTGACAGTGGCAATGTCGTCTTCTTCACCCATTCTGGTGCTGCAGGAAAGGATTCCTGCCGAAAGCCCCGAGGGGACCTCACCCTCACGGCCTCACCTCATCGCCCATGAGAAAAAAGCTCAGCTCAGCTCAGCTCGCTCTGATCTCATCGAGAGACGAGAGAGCAGCTAGCTTCTTCGAAACAACACAACAAGCTGGAGTTGCTGTCTTCTCGTTGGTGAGCCAGCGGGCTCGGGAAAAACACAGCAAGGTTCTTCCAGGGACTTGATCACGCGAGCATCCTCTTGCCCATACTCGGGGATACACGATTCTTGCGAGGATCAAGGTTTCCATGTATAGCCGGCCACCCACCAGCCCTCTCTCGCGTGCATAAATGCGACACGCACTCGTGCCATGCGGAGCACAGCCTGACAGCATGCTGCATCGTTTGTTTGCGGTGGATAAACTTGTGCAGGAATGTTGTAGTTTGGAATAATTCTACTCTCATTTGTTTAGTTTCGAGTTGAAGTTGAAGAAAGAATCCTACAATCTACTATTGAAGGATAAACTTTCCCCAGGTTTATTTTGAACTCTTAACCACCAAAGTTCCAAGCCGAAATATCGGGCCACTAAAATACAAGCCTAATCCTAGCTAAATCCACTGGTTTGTTGTGGCTGGATAACATAAATTTTAATTTATCTTTTTCTTTTCTAGCTAAATAATATATGGTTCTAAGTAAAAAAAAAGTATTGAGTATTATTCAACTTGGAAAGTGCACAGTTTCATGCAGTGTGGCGGTACCGCGGTAGCATTTGGCCGGTGTGGGAGTAGCGAAAGTCGACTCTCTCGGGAGTGTGGCTGTGTCCCCCTGCGGGCAGGCTACGCAGCGTCCGCACTTTAACTAGCGTGAGTAGCATGGTATATTCCTCTCTTTTTCCGATCTACCACCACCGCCACCTCTCGTAGCCCGTGCGCGAGGGCTCCAGTTCCGAGGCCACGGAGAGGGGGGCCCGCGAGCCGCGCCGAGGTGTCGCTCCACTGTTGGGCGCGTGCGCCGGCGGCCCGGCCACCGCGCGCGCACGTACGGTCCACGCGCGACGCGACTCGGCTCGACGGGGAGCCCGGCCGCCGGGCGGCGACGTGACGTGGCGTTGTCGTCGAAGTCGCCGAGTCGAACCACGCGTGTGCCTGCGCCGTCGCCGGCCACAGCTCGCCGGCCTCCGTTCGGGCCGAGACGAAGGAAACCCAAGCGTTTCTCCCTGCTCCGATAGTTTTGGGCCTTGTTTGGTTTAGAGGTCAAAAAAAAAATCATGCAAACTTTTCAACATGTTTGGTTGCAATTTTTTCCACATGTTTGGTTGCAAAGTTAATAATTGCGCGAAAGAGCATGTAGCCTAGTTGTTATAAGAGACTCGGTAGCAACTAAAATCCTGTGTTCGACTCCCTATGGGGGCTAATATTCTGGAATTTAACGGCGTTGTGCATTAAGTGGTAGGCGACGTCTTGTGGTGACTTTGTCAACCTCGAGGATTTGTCGGCTCGGTCTTCGAAGATGCTCATAGGGGTAGGGTTTTTGCTTACGTGTGTTCATAGGGGTATGAGTGTGCGTGCGTTGTGAGTGTTCTCGTGCTGAACTGGGCGCCTTGGGCCTTGGCCTAACTAACTAACTACTTAGGGGGGGCCTGTGCGGTCGCCCAGCCCGCCGGGGTCTTCGACGGGGCTGCTCTTGAGCCTAGTTTCAATACCATAGCAACAAAACACATGATTTTCTTCCGCACGAAATTTCCCCCCAATCCAACCAAACAAGGCCTTGGTCAAACGGCAACAACATCACACACTGTACCTGTATCTGCCGAATGCCTGCTTATTGAATCCATTCTGTTCTGCTGGCTGCTTTTCCAGCCAACCAATATTACTTTTTTCTCACGCCAAACCAGCACCAGCCACCGGCCACCAGCAATAATTTTCTCCCACAACAAACCAGCACCAGCCACCAGCCGCAGCCAGCAGAACAGAGTCGCCGAACTCTATATATTGCGCTGCCAAACTCGTCCTTTCTTTAATTTATTATTTCGACACCGTTTTAGTTTCTCTCTTGTTTCGGGGGATCGGAATCCTATCTACTAGCCATATATGCATGGGGCGATCAATCAACGTACTGTTCGCCGCCGCCGTCGTGTGTCGTCGGATATAGCTTGACCGACCGATCGATCGATCGCGTGGTGCTGCGGATGAATATAATGCGCGACGTGACGCGCGAGGGGAAATCTTGTTCGGCCCATTTCTGACGAGCGACGCAGCGTGCCGTGCCGGGATGCATGTGGCATGGGTTCCATTCCATCAGCATCAGGTAGCTAGGAGGAGCAGCGGGGGATGGTCAAGAGCCGCAGCTTCTGTCCAGGCCCTGCTCGGACACGTAGGATCGGCGCAGCGCTACTGTGCCCTGCGCAAGCACCTCATACCTGCAACAAGTCTTTTTATTGCAGGTCTGTTTAGTTAGGTAGACACGATTAACCGATCTGGGATTACTGACACCATTTTCACCGGTGTGCTGAATAACTATTTAACACACTAGCCAACACCCCGTCCGACGACCGAACCTGTAGCCAGACAGACCCGAGTCACCCCATCCCTCCCGCAACCGGAAAAAAGTGAAGCTTTTGACCGGAAATCGAGTAACGTGAACGGAAAATCCCCACCTGATCATGCATCCATCCAGCAACCGGAAAACATGAATTTTTTGACCGGAAATTTATGAACGTGACCGGAAAATTTGTATGTGACCGAAAAAATTAGGTTGAAACTTGTACATTGTGACCGGAAAATGTTACAAAGCCGCAACCTGATAGCAGCATCCATATCAGAAAGTTTCTTATATATGACCGGAACACTCATACTTAACCGATATATTTCTAGGCCGTAGCACTATGAACGTCATTGGGTGTCTTGGCGAGCCGTGAATTTCCAACCGGAAACTGGAAACGGGAAATATGTTATAGTTTTTTGTGCATGGTCGGTTTTGGAGATTGAAATTTTGGGAACCGCATGTTACGGTCCTGTGTCTATTGTCTGCGCTGTATTTTCCAGTCAAATACCATTCCTGAGATGCAAACTCATATTAATTTTTCTTATTGTGTGCGCTGTATTTTCCGATCAAATACCATTCCGAAGATGCAAACGCATATTAATTTTTTTTCCTGTCAAATACCAGCGAGACAAATCTGACAATATAATTCCGGTCACGAGACAGAGCTTTTCCGTCCAATACAAGCACCCAAATATTTTCTATGCTTTTCTAGTTGTGCCTGCTGTTTTTCTACCTGTGGATACTATTTTAATTCCGGTTGGTACAAATCCAAATGCCATTTACAGCACAGTTGCAGAAACGAGCCGGGAGGTAATTTCCTGTTGGAAGAGGAAACTTCATTGCTTTTTCCGGTTCGTTGGACAGGCCCTGCTTCCTTTTTCCGGTCGGGGTATGTGATTTTCCTGTTGCGGGATGAAAGCGATGGCTCAGGCACCGCGGCCCACCAGGGTGGGATTGCAGCCTGCGCGCTTAATATTATTTGACACGCCGCGTGCTATATATATATATATATATATATATATATATATATATATATATATATATATATATATATATATATATATATATATATATATCAACCAGCCGCTAGAAAGGTTCAGCTAACCTTTGCTTGAGTGCTGGATTGCTGGCTGCTGGACGTACGAGTAATTGTTTTTCCAGACTTGTTAGATGTTGTTCAACAAATAAATGCTGCTTTATAATATACTTCCGTCGGGGCTATGGCAATTGCGGGGCGCTTGCTAATTCGCGGGCACGTGCCAAATCCAGACTGGCGAGCGATTTCCGAACATAGTCTTTCTGATTCTGTCTTCTATCGTGGATTGGACGTTCAGCACGTGGCTGGAGTCTCAAAGAACAATATACACATTCAATCTTGCCACTTCCTCTCGCAGATGATCATCCTCGCGGACAACACATATTAGAATTATGCAAACAGTTGGTGTGCAACTCGAACAAATTATACACAGGCTCGATCAATCTGTACATTATTGTTCGTATAATTTCATTGTACCTGTGATCATGCTAAGATTTCGAATTTTGGTTTCGAGATCGAAGGTGTTCGTTCATCATCGCACAAATAAAAACTCGGAGATACTGCGTACGGAGCGGGTGGGCCCGGCGGTGCCGGCGCGCCCACCGGCCGGCGGTGGCTCGCCTCACGTGGCAACGGTACCGGGCTGCCTGATACGTCCATCCAACGCTGACTCGGCCGGGCCCACCATTAACGCCTTTTTATCGTACTGTACGCAAAATTATTCCCACCCTCTTTCCTTCAATCCACGTACTACTACTACTCTCGATCTCATCCATCCTTCGTAGCTTCGCACACCCCAACAAATTATCCTGAGAGTATCAAAAGGAAAAAGAACAAGTTATCCTGCCAGCTTTTTGTTTTTTTAACTCCGACTTTTAAGACTTTTTTTTTCTTAAAAAGAACACTGTATTAGACACAGCGTCCGGATCAGATGATCGTTCGGATCAACACGGGTATGAGATCGATCATCAGATGCGCACCTGGATTAGTATAGAATATATATATATATATATATATATATATATATATATATATATATATATATATATATATATATATATATATATATATATATAACTCCCTGCAAAGATTGCAGCTACTAGCAGCACAAGATTTTGTACTGTTTCAGAATTCATAAAGTAATTAAAATTCGTATAATGCTCTGCGCAATGCATGTTCTCTCGATGCATGCAGCACTCGCATCATGCACAACGGTCGTATGCCAAGTTCTATTCTACGTATCAAACTGCTCTTGGGTCCTTGTCACATCAGCACACTTCGGGCGACATGCCCTAGGGACAAAAGCTCATTGCTATACTACGAAAAGAAGTAGGAACTTGTTGGTACAAAAATAAATGAATTTTGCATGCTTTTTTTCTTGTCGATGTTTCAGGGCATGTTCGGTATAGAATTTCTTCTGATTCTGATTCTGATTCTGTTTGGAAGCTGATTTTCTGAAATAAGTGATTCCCTTTCGTTCTCTAGCATAAGCTCTTAAAATCAGGATGGTGCATCACTTCACACAATCAGAATAAGCTAATTTTTCCAGCTCCCAGCTTTCTAGTTTGTTTCACATAATCAGTAGAGGATTGCTTCAATCTTAAAAACGGTTTGACAGAGCTTATGTTGGATTCAGCAGAGAATCAGCTCTAGGAGCTCCGCCAAATGCATGCACCCTTACATTAACATGGATCTGCATGCATGCGTTTCGTGCATCTTATTTGCCCGTCTCTATATATGCAAATGAACAAAAAGAGGAGGTGATAACAGACTCCATTTTCCTTATCTTCATAAAGCGCAGGTCGATCGTCTCTGTGGCCTTTCCTTGGTGCTCACTTCCCTTTTCAAAACCGTAGTGCTGCCTTTCCTTTTCTCTGCTGTTGGATGAATGAAGAGCGGATCGATCGGAATGGTGGTGGGGAAGAAAAAAAAAAGGGGGGGGGGGGGGGGGGGGGGGGGTTGTAAAGCTGACTGCGAGCTCGCGCGCGTGGGTGGCATTTTGGCCCCATTCCACCTGATGCGGGAGGGCCCTCGGGCATGCTCCATCGAGCTGATGATGGAGGGTGATCTTCTACGCATTACCAAATCCAGCTAGTATCTTTTTTCAATTCTTTCAGGATCCGGTCAGGGGTGAAGAGAGAGGAGCGAGACTACTGGAGGTTGGGAAGTGATTTTGCGAAATACTACCAAGCAATGGTGTGCAGTGGCTAGAAGAGGGTTGTAGTTTCGGATTGAGATCTGCGGTAGCTGCAGAGGTGATTCCAGGTCGATCGTGGACATGGAAAGAACAGAGGAGAGGAAGACGGTCGCGTTAAATCGGACGGCTGACGCACGTCGCTTAGGAAACGTAGGAATGCTTGTACGACTGCCGCGCAAACAAATTGAATTCCTAATACGAATCAACGATCAACGATTATATGCGACTACAGTTTTGAGTATATTTTACTATCGTCTACTAGTGGCTAACTAGTAATCGACTGCTGGCCTTGTTCACCGCAGAGAGCTTACCCATTCTCACACCCGTGGGCTCCACCACTGGATCACGGCGGCCCGGGCCCGCACGTCATGGACCCCACCCTGAAAGGAAGCAGTCACTGCCGGTATCCCAAGGCGATCCCATTCATGAATTCTATTTACCACGTCGTCGTCTACCTCGCACCACGTACGCTGCACGCACGCGAAGCCAAACAAAGCTAGTGCTCTGGGTACACAGAGAAGAGGAGGAGAAATAATTTTTTACGCGTATAATAACAGAGGGAGAAGAGGGGGGATCGCAGCCACCCGCGGATCTTGCAGCCCTTGGCGGCGCCCACCCGCGCTACATAAGGAGCCACACTCGCACGGAGCCAGCCACCGCTCGAGCAGAAGCCATGGGCGAGGTGAGCGAGGCCAGCCGCGCCGGCGACGCTTCCGTTTCTCTGCCGCGCTCGCCGCCGGCGTCGTCACCACCAACGCAAGGCGGCGTCCTGATGGCTTTTGTTGTGCCGCTTTTGCGCTCGCAGGAGGCCAAGAAGGAGGAGGCGGAGAAGCCCAAGGAGGCGGCGGCGCCGGCGGAGGACAAGCCCAAGGACGCGCCGCCGGCGGAGGAGAAGCCCAAGGAGGGCGGCGGCGAGGAGAAGAAGGAGGAGGCGCCGCCGCCGCCGCCCCCGCCGCCGGAGGAGGTCGAGATGCGGGTCTACATGCACTGCGAGGGGTGCGCCAGGAAGGTCAAGAAGATCCTCAGGCGCTTCGACGGTAATGCCGCCATGTCCGGCCGGCCGGCCGGCCATTTCTCTGTTAGCTTAACCTCCCTTCTTTGCTGGGCCATCGAATGGATTTTCAGTTTCTGCTTTGGACTCTGCTAATGTTCTTGCGATTTCTGAAGTAACCACTGTTGGTTTCTTTTGGTTGTGGGAAGCAGCAAGCTAATCTGTATCTGTATGCTCATCAGGTCTCTAACAGGCATGCTGGGATTAAGATTTCAGAATATTCTCTATTTTAAAAAAAAACAAGAAAAAAATAAATCAGAACTCCAGATTTGGAATATTTTGAAAGTTATTATTATTACTTAGAAGAAAAAGAATTGATGTGATTCATGGTAGGATTTCAAGGGTGGTAGGTGGATAGCGGTTTAATTAATCAGATTCGCCCAATTAATTAGATCTTTCGTTTTCAACTGCTGTAATTGCACATGAATCCATCAGTTGATAATGCTGGGGAGAATGACTGACCGAGAGATCCGAATGACTTTTAGCTCCAGAAAAAAAAAGGTTTGGTAGATTCCAAGAGAATGACAGCCTTGGGCTTATGTCATTCAGAGCTCAAAAAGTGAAGCTGATTCCTCAGTCACCTTCAAATTCTCATAAGTTTCAAGCATGATGCATATTCCCCATGTACTTGTAGTTGCTATCAAAGGGAACCTGAGATTCCATAGCTCAAGTGTTCAAATCTTCGTGACATCTGAAATGAAAAATTCTGTGTCGGTACTGCAGGAGTGGAGGACGTGATTGCTGACTCAAAGGCACACAAGGTGGTGGTGAAGGGGAAGAAGGCAGCCGCCGACCCCATGAAAGTGGTGGCGCGTGTCCAGAAGAAGACCGGACGCAAGGTGGAGCTTCTCTCGCCGATCCCGCCTCCGCCGGAGGAGAAGAAGGAAGAGGAGAAGAAGGAGGAGCCGGAGCCACCCAAGCTGGAGGAAAAGAAGGAGGTGAATGAGACAATTCTCATCTGAACAGCTTACCAAGTTCTTGCTGCATTGGCCCTTGTTGTTCCACATTGCAGCGTTTTCTATGCTAATTTTCTTTCATCAGAGGCTGATATCAGAATGTTTCCTTCTCTTGTCTGGTCTTGAAGCCGCCTGTGCTCGCCGTTGTACTGAAGGTACATATGCACTGCGAAGCCTGCGCTGAGGGGCTCAGGAAGAGGATCCTCAAGATGAAAGGTGCTTATTAGTAGGCTGCAATCAGATTTCCAGTCCTTTTCATGCTATCCATACTATCTTCATGTCCTATCTAGTTTACTAAGGCTTCGTGGATGCAATTAGTTCTGATGGTTCGAATGGCCAAATCCTGTCGTTCTGATGAAATGACTTGAAACAGATCTCTTCATTCAAGTGAATGAAACAAAGTTTCTACAGTCAACAATTCCTCCGAGCACCTGTCTGATTAAAAATCAACAAGATTGTTAGGCTTGTCAAAAAAAAAACCTGCTCCTTGATCTGAGTCACAGATTTTTTTTCTTCTTATTCCTGGTTGTGCAGGGGTGCAATCTGCAGAGCCAGACCTGAAGGCATCGGAGGTGACAGTGAAGGGTGTGTTCGAGGAGGCCAAGCTGGCCGAGTACGTGTACAAGCGCACCGGTAAGCATGCTGCCATCATCAAGTCTGAGCCTGTGGCTCCGCCGGAGAGCGCAGGGGGTGACAGCAAGGCCAAGGAGGAGAAGAAGGCAGAAGGTGGCAGCGAGGAGAAGAAGGACGACGACAAGGAGGAGAAGAAGGACGGCAAAGAAGGTGGCGGCGAGGAGAAGAAGGAGGAGAAGAAGGAGAAGGAGGGTGGTGATGCTGCCGCCGGCGACGAGAAGGAGAAGGCGGACAAGGAGAAGGAGGCAGCTGCCATTGCTGCGGCCAACCTGTACATGCACTACCCGCGGTTCGCATTCCCCGGCGGGTACTACCAGCCGCCGCCGCCGCTACCGCCGCCCGGGTATGTTTACCAGCCAGCCTACCCGCCAGCAGCCTACCCACCGCCACCGGTGTATGCGCAGCACCACCAGGCAATGGCTCCGCAGATCTTCAGTGATGAGAACCCGAATGCGTGCTACATCATGTAAAAAGGTAGAACCGTGGGGTCTAGAGGAAATAAAAGAAAATAAGAAGCAGGGGATGGAAAGAGAGAGCTGCATAATTTGGAGGTTGTCTTTGCAAAAAAAAACGCCATTGAGCAAAGCAAATGGCAACTTGAAGAAAAGTACCAGGCTTTTTGAGGGGTTAGATCTCCATTTCTTTTCATTTTGTAATTTTAACCCTTTTTCACCTTTCTGGTATAAAGTAAGTCTGGTCAGTTTATGGATGTTATATCTTTATGTAGAATTTTGCCTTGTACTGCCTCAGCTTCAGACTTCTATAAAAAAAACTGTACTATACTATAACCATTTACCTTGGTTCCCTCTTTCTAGTCTTCACTTCTTTTACCCTTTTCTCTAGGAACAGAATAACTGATTCAGCAACTTTACTTTAGGAATCTGAATTTTATCGCGGTTAATGATGTGAAGGTTCTAGAGGTGGCTGTGGAGGGGACAAGTGCTTAGCATGTGCATATGGGGCATGTGAATGTGATCGGTCCATGGTGCATGGCCCAAAATCCGAGGTGGATTGCAGCTTCAATTTTGGTGCTCCCTGCTTTTTCACTGGCACACTGCAGAGCAGTACTCGTGGAACTCCAGTGGTAGCTCCAGCCTTGGCAACATGCCAACATCAACTCTGAATGTGAGGATTCTTTCCCATCATCATGGCAACATCAACTCTCACCCTCTCAGGAGGTGTGGCTCAAATGATGGAGGGTGGATGAATCCATTTCTTCTTTTTGCTTTTCATTTTTTTTGTAATCTCAACCTTTTTTCACCTTTTTGCTATAAATTATGTCTGGACTTGTCAGTTTATGGATGCTATCTTTATGTAGATTTTGCCTTTTACTGTCTCACCTTCAGACTTAACTAGATTATACTAACATATTTGCCTTCGTCTCATTTTTTCTACCCCTTCTGACTTTTCTACTAGAGACTGCACCACATCTTCATGCATTTTGTGTATTTATGGATTTGCAGTTACTTCTATATTGTGCAGTTTATCAATTATACTCTGCATCCTGTAATGAGTCAAAATTAGCAGAGGAAGGTGTTCAATTTTGGTTCACTGATATACATTCAAAAGTTGACGAGCCCTACTTCACCCAACCTAAGATGTACGATGTATAGGTTCTTGTTCGGTTCTCCTGCCTTGCTAGATCTAGCACGAATTTATGCGTACTTTATTTTAATATTTGTCTGTCCTGATTCTTGGGGTACCATTTGTAGTATTCTCCATCTAGTTATACGTTAAGGGTAGTTCCAAGTATTTTGTTATGATAATTTCCCTCTTCTTATGAAATGATAATTATCTCTCCTGCGCATTTGAGATAAAAACATATTTACTATGTATCTTTTGATATCAGAATTTAAAGAATTAATAAATTTACTATGTATCTTTTGATATCAGAATCAAATGAATTAAAAAATTTACTATGTATCTTTTGATATCAGAATCAAAAGAATTAATATAAGTCCATAATTTAAAGTGATTCTGAGTAATCAAATCTGTTTAGTCTTGGAGTTATCCATGTCACTGTCACATGTGCCCAAGTTATTTTCTGTTTGTACCAGGTGATCCGGAACCATCCAAGTGTTCTTCAGATTTATCAAAACAAGCTGTTGAATCTGAGAAGATCTCGAAGGAAGATATTGACAAGTTAAACAAGAAGGTCAGCACACTAAATTAGGAATTTAAGGACAGCAATTGCTATGGTCCCAACAAAAGATACTGGCTTTCAGCTTACTGGACTGGGTTCAAGCAACCAGGGCAGATTTCACGCATCTGAAACACCGGGTAAACAGATCTGCTATTCCAGTTCTCATTGTTTCCTTTATTTATCCTCCACATTTTGAGTAATCTTTGTCTAAAAAAGCACTTCTAGTAAGTAACCTTCGTACAATGCATTTCATTGCGACTTGCATGCAGTGGTAATATTTTTATCAGCGACGTTCGATGATTGAGACCGGAGATGGCACTGATTGGGCAGTGGGTGTAGCACTTGCTTTTGCTACTCTTATAGTTGAGGGAATTATATGGTTAGGTTATCGAGAGGGGTACATTCAGCTACTGCCATTCTGGCGTCCATGACCAGAGGAGACTGGAAAGTGGTACTGCCGCCTGATCATCTTGTCATGAACCAAGATGAGCTTTTTACTGTGTTGTACAGTATTTTTTTTTAATTGTTTGGTGTATATATGGTATCCACATTGCTGGGTTGATATGGAATCAGGATCTATGGGACTTTGAGTATCTCCCACAGTGACGGGGTTTGGGAAATTCTACAAATTCAAATTGGATACACCATGATGGCTAAAATTTCTGAAGCATCAGTTCATGCTTGTAGGAGCATATGCATGGGACATAGTTTCAGATAACAATATATAGAAGTCATTTGTCAGGCAATCAGTTCAATGCTTATAGAAGCTTATGCTTGGGGCATAATTTCTGAGAACCAGAAGAATGCAAGTTACTCAGTTGTTTTTTCTGCTGACTATTAGGATTTTATTACGAGTGCTCTAAACCTTAACAGAATGTGTACTGAACTTATATGACTGAACATTGTACACTGAAATTACATGGGAAGAAAGATCATTTATTTCTGGGCATACAAGTACCCGCCTGCTTACCTGCCTTTTCATCAGGAAATTACTTACAGTTGCAGGTGTAGCATGCTGCATGCAGTCAGTCACAACTCACAACCAGTGCACCTACCCATTTAGATGATGAGAATCTGCAATGACCTCAGTGGTCTCAAACCAAAAATCTGAAATCGTTCTTCAGAAGGGTCCTGATTCTTCAGAATCTACTACTACCTCATGAGTGAGTGAGCCACGTGCACGTGCAGACTGCACGGCATTGAAGCACATGATGATCGTTTTTTTTTGATACTCCAAGGAGAATCGGAGATGATGGTTGGTTGGTCGTCGATTTCATGAGAGCTCGCATGTGGAAGGACACCTCAGCTCTGCACAGTCTGCAGAACTAACCACATCCACAGACCAGACTGCCGAATCTGCAACATGATTTCCTTCACTGGAACCATGCATTGCATTGCTTTGCACAGTGGGATTCTCTTAAATAGCAATACCATCCAAATTTATTGTAGCAATCTTACTAGCAGATCAGCAGCTAGTAAGATTGTTGATTATGATTGATCCCACAATTTTTTGTTTTTCGAATTAAATGGTCCCACAATTAAAAATAAAAAGAAAAATTGACGCTGCAAGCAGTATAGGCGAGACAAACGGGGCCCACTATCGCGCTCCCTTACCTGGGCCGCGGGAGAGGAAGCAGCACACGCGCGGCTCCAAGCGGGTCGGGCAACGCGCGGAGTTGGAGCCTGGAGGAGCGCGGCAGGATTAGTACCACCTCGCTACCGCACGGAACGAAAGACTAGGTTATAAGCTGCTGCGCCGGAACCATTTTGTTTCTTCGAAGACATCTGATAAAATTGGAATGATAAAAAAAATTAGTATGGCTCCTGCACAGGATGACACGTACAATTCGAGAAATAATTTAAATTTTTTTGAGATTTTGCGGTCCCGGCGGCCTTGCAGATACACCCCTGAATATTTCCGGTCCCTACGGCCTTCGCCCTGTTCGAGAAAAGCGATGGTTGGGCTCCCAGCCCAACCGTTCGGGGCACCCCGCGCCGCCGTCTGAGCATCCATCAGACACCGCCCGCAGGCAGCGCCCTTCTCATCGCCTCTCCCAGCCGGTGCCCATCCATCCGTCCTCGCGTAGCCTCCAGCACAGAGATCCAGGCGGCGGCTCGCTGGTGCTGGGTATTGGTACTGTGCACCCAGCCAGCTCAGCCTAGCCAGCGCTTTTACGTTCAACCGAACAGGGTCCTTGCAGATACACCCCTGAATATTTACGGCCCAGTCCCTGGTTCCCTGGTAAAGCTGCTACTCTCTTCCAGAGACGTCCCTGGATGAGTTCTTTGAGGACCCTGATGCTACTATGTTCCTGCAGAATGGTCCTGGTTGTTGTTCTAGTGTCACACTTACACCCCTGCGGATTTATGCTCCTGTCCTTAAGTTATGTTTTTCTTTACAGCCACGCACCTGGAGGTAAACGGTCTTCATTGAGATGGTTTCTTATAAGCAGAGGGGTTCCTTTTGAACTGTTTCAACGTGAGTTGCAAACCTCTTATAGTTTACTTGTAAGAGATCCTCATATGCATTTCACGTCTCGTTTGTGTTATTGAACTTCTTTTCCAAATATAATTGATTGTCTTCTCCTCTTGTACATTTCAGTCTCGTTTGTGTTATTGAAATTCTTTTCCAAATATAATTGATTGGCTTTAGTAGTAGCTCATTAATATTATCCTTTAATTTGCTCTAGACTATTTTTTACTGTTTTTTTACATAATAAGGTTCAAAATTCCCTACCATATTTTTACACATACTTATCTCAAATCCCATAGGAAGTAAGAAAAGCTCATGAGAAGCAAGATTTCCATCCAAGGTGCTGCGAAATGAATGAATCCATGACATAAGAACAAATTAAAATGTCCTTGCGTGTGCCCCCATTTTTGTTCCCCCACGAGTCAAGTCAAATTATCTTCATTAATGGTTCGGGGCGTCTTATGTACGGCTTTCTTCTGTTGGATAAGTCGATTCCTCTTGGGTTAAAAAAAAAAGAGAGCTAATCTATCTGCCAATCCCTCCTAATACTTGCGGATGAGAGGGCGCTATGAGGTATATAAACGAAGCTTATTATGGGAAGAAGGCAAGAAGCTTTAACATTATCCTAAGGATTTCTTTCGTAAACATTGGAGCCACACTGCCACTGGCTTTTGCCGGTTGGAGACACAAGTGGACTGACAACTGACTGAATCCGCATTTGTGTCTTGCACCACCGGTGTCGCCGGCGTGGGCAAACAGGCTCGCCTAGAAAGCACACGTTAGCAAGAGTATTTGCCAATAACTTTATTCTCTCTGTCTCTCGCCTCGAAACCATGCAATCTCTTTGAGATTAATCTTCTGCATCTCTTTTAAAAACATTCATTCACGTTCCGCACAATCTTTAAATTTACTTGGCACGCGCACAATGCAGCTGTGGTTTGCACCATAGTCACAGGATTCGGGGTCGATGCCTCGTCCCACGACCCGGGAACATCGTTCCGATTCGAGGGTCGGGGTCGAAGAGGGTCAGTGTCCCATTCAAGGTTGGATCGCGTCCCGGTTTGACAGGGGTCGCAGCCCCATTGCTAGAAGATTTAATTGGGATAAGAAGGTTATTGATAGAGGATTGAGATGGTTTTTGTTAGATAATGAGTTGAGTACATGTAGTATATGGTCTAAATGTACTCTTTTGTACGTTTTTTATATGCTTGTATAGATTAGTTTCTTCATTAGTAGCACATATATATAGTTTTTGTCTTTCTAAAGACGCATCGACCCGAAGATATCGACCCTGATGAATCAGAGTCGCGTTCCACATAATAATTTATCGTTCCATAGAGGTATACCCCATTCGTACCACAATTTTATAAAATGACGACTCTCGACCCTCGACCCCGTTCCTCAACCCGGTCGATCCAGGAACTTTGTGCCTATGGTTTGCACCATTCCACGTTCACCATTACCATACCGTGAAACACAGCGTGTTTGGACCCGTATGCGAAATTCTTATAGAGCGCGCGTGCGCCACTAGGGATTGCAGCGAACGGTAGTCACTTCTCTATTCCACTTCCTATTCTTTAGTATTCTAGATACCGTTTCGGATTCCATCTCATTTTTAAAAACTCCAACGCATTTTTTATTCCCCTTTCCCCATGCCTTCAACCTCGAGATGCAGGCGAAAGGGGATCCAATCACCAGATTCTCCAGATTTGAGGGAGATGGGGCGGCAAATCGCCGGAGACAAGGAGGGCAGCCGCGTCGATCTCATCGTCACGCCCGCAGTTGCCGTGCGATTCATCCGCGCTGGGGCTGTATGTCGGAGACGAGGAGGGCTGCCGCTCCCAAGCTCGTTGCCTCGTCGTTTCGACTGCATCGAGACGCGGTACACCGGAGAAGAGAAGGGAATGCACGCCGAGTTCGTTGCGCCATTTGTTTCGCCTGCATCGTGGGGAAGTTCGCCGGAGACGAGGAGGCAGCTGCGCCGAGATCGCTGCTCCATAGCTTCACCGGCATTGAGATGGATCGAAGGGGATCACCGACGAGGTGGAAGGGGATCACACTTGTCTTCACCACTGCTTTTTGGCAGTGATCTGCTGGGAGAATTGATCCTACTCTTGTCAACATCAACCACGGCTACCATTGTTGAACCTTCGATTCAGGTAACTGCATCTAGTTGCATCGCCCCATCTTGCCTGCCCCCAAAGACCATGGCATCTTCCTCCTACGTAGCACCACAACACCAGCATCCTATATGTCTTACATTTTGGAATTGTTTTTGCAATTATATGTCAAGAGTACGTATCCTATAAAATTTTGCATATAGTAGTCAAAAGTTTGGTTATATTCTATTGCAAAGAGCTGTGCGTACAAATTGAAAGTCAAGGATACTAGAGTTTTCAGTTATGTTTTTAGAATTTATTTAAATTACAAATGTAAAGTTTTGTACACCTGGTTCATAAGTTTTTAAAAAATACTAATGTTAAATTTTTAGTTTAACTATATTCGTTAGAAAATTAGGAATTCTATAAAATTTTGAATATGTGCATTTAAAAGTAGGGGTTCTAGAATTTTTTTTGTTAATATGTGCACTTAAAGTTTTTTTCATATTTTTTTTATAAACTGTTATGTATAGAATTTGAAATCTAAGGATGTGTAAATTTTTAAATCATGTAGTTGAAATTAATTGACCTACATATGTGAAGTTTTATACATGTGGCTCATAAGCCTTAAAAGTATCTATATGAAGTTTTTAAATATGTACATTTTTTAAAGTTCCTGAAATGTGTAAGCAGTAAGTTCCTAAGTTTGGAGTGCAAAGTTTTGGCTCTAGGAGTATAATTTTTTAAATGTACTAGTAGAAAGTTTCTAGATTCAATTTTATGGCTCATACCGTTTTTATTTTGCATAGGAACAACTTTCTTATGCATGGATGGGACCATAAAGTTGTACTCTAGAGCCATGTACTCATTAGATTGCTATAGTTTTAGAATGCAAAGTTTTAAAATAGGTTTGGATCCAGAAGTTCAACATTTGAAATGCCCTACTAGAAATTTTTTGGGTTAAATGCCCTTTACAATAGGAAATAAAATCTTTCAAGTATCGAGATCAAATAGTCTAAAATATTGAATCTACAGGCACAAAGTATTAGTTCGAGAGTACACTGTTTGAAATGAACCACTAGAAAGTTCTAACTATTTAGATTGTAAAGTTTCAAAATACAAAATTTAGGATTTGAGAAGACAAACTTTACAACATGCTAATTGAAATTTTCTTAATTCAGAGGCAAAATTTGGAGTACATTTTAGTAAACAGATTTTAACTAGTGACTTCAAATACCCTGAATTCAAAGTGCAAACTTATTGACTTTAGAGTTTAAAGATTTTTTAATTGCCTAGAAAGTTTTCATGTATAGTTTTCTAAATCTATTTGTAAAATTTTTTAAATATCCATATATAAAGTTTTTTATTTGCAAGAGTTTTAGAGTTTACAGTGTTGCTGATTACTTATATTTTTTCTTCTAGTTTGTAGTACTGATAATAAGGAGGTACTTCACAAAAATTTGTGAATATTGAGAATAGCATTTACAAGATCTACAACCAAATTGGTGTGATAAAAAGAATGTGCTGGTATGAAGTTCCTAAATTTTAGAATGTAAACTTCTTGGAATTTTAATATTTTAGAGTTGAGAGTACAAAGTTTACATTGTTATAGTCTAAAGTTTATAAGTTTACATGGGTACAGTCTAAAGTTTATATTCAGGAGTGAAAATTAACTTGAATCATAAAGTTACTAATATAGATTGCAAAGTTTTGGATCTAGGAGTACAAAGTTTGAAATGTGTTTGCAAAAATTTTATGTTAAAATTTCTGCCAATAACTTGACCTCAAATTTTTTAGATTTCTAGCACAAAGTTTAAAGAGTTTGGGACCATCATGTCACTTCCACTAATAAAAAATATATATAATTTGAATGCTATTATTAAAGTTCTATACTCAGAATTTGGAATTCTACGACATTCCAATAGAAAGTTCTATACTTAGAATTTGGAAGTCTACAACATTCCAATGTGAAAGTTTGGATATTTTTTTTAAAATTTCTAGCAAAAAATATTTTGATATATAAAAGTTTGCTACAAAATATTTCTTTATGAGTTTTAAAGTTTTCAATATCAAAGTTGTTCTATGTGAGTTTCTATATATCAAAAAAATTAGTATCAAAAGTTTCTTTTGTTAAATTAGCAAGTCTTTCTATCTACATAGTAAAGCTTAGCAGAATATGGTGTTACTGTACATGATTTCAAAGTTTTAGAATTCGAATAGGAAGTTTTTTGTCTATAGGTTAACCATATTTTTAAAGTGTTTGTATACAAAAATTTAAAAGTTTATATAGTTCAAGTAGAAAGAGCTTGACCAGATTCTTAAAAGTTTGGATGCATAACACATATTCATTTAGCATCCTAGACTTGATATTTTCATTATTTTTCTGTGTATGAAGATAGTTTCTTTATACATGATTTATAAGTTTATAATATCAAGTTGGAATGTTTTGATGCGTAGATTAAATGTTAGTTTTGGATGTATGAGGTGCAGGTTTTTAATATGTTTTGTATAAAGTTCTAAAAGCTACTTGATAGTAGGATGCGCTATATTTTTTTGGTATATGATTCCACAACCTTTTGAATTTGGGCCATGAATATGAATATCTTAGAGAAAAATATAAGTTCATATGAAGTTTTTAATATTTGAGTGTAGAGTTGTAGGACATTACTTTAAAGTCAGATAAACAAAATTTTGAATTAATGATTTAATTTTTCAAAAACTGTTTATAATGTAATTTGCAAGTACTATGTGTAAAGTTTTAGATATATGATTTGAAAGTTTTTGACTTTGGGGGTATAAAGTTTTTAATTGTACAAAGTTCCTTAAAATTTGATAGAAAGTTTTTGATCTGTACATTGATAGTTTGGGAATGTGCAGATATTTTGTTTAAGAGCTAGAGTATGAAAGCTGAGTTTTTTCTATATGGGACAAATAGTTATGGCATAACAGTTTGAGAAGGATAGTCTTGGGCTTCTCCCACGGGGTCTTGGTACAGACACATTGTGTCATATGAAAGAGATGTAAGTTTATCCCACTCCCACACATTACATATATGTGCATTTCAATATTTCTTATTTTTCTATATATGCTCTGATCTATTTTGTAAATGTTTATTATTTTTCTATATGTGTTTTTTTTACCCAAATTCAGCACACACCCTGCTTCATAAATAGTCTATTCGTGATATATTGTTTTCATGATTCATGAGTATTCAAAATATATTTACTTATTCAATAATTATAGTTTCATATTTTAAAATTTGGGACTACAAAGTTTATTAGTGTGCCACTACAAAGTTCATAGTTTCAGATTTTAAAGTTTTTTGTGACTACAAAAGTTTATTATGTGCTAGTACAAAGCTCATAACTTCATATTTCAAAGTTTTTTTGGAAGGGGATTATAAAGTCTATTATTGTGCTAGTACAAAGTTTATAGTTTTGGATTTTAAAATTTTTATGCTGCAAACTTTATTACTATGGTACTACAAAGTTCATAGTTTCGTATTTCAAAGTTTTTTGTAGCTGTAAATTTTATTATTTTGCTAATAGAAAGTCCATAGTTTCATATTTCAAAATTTTTGGGAAGCTAATAAAGTTTATTAATGTGATAGTAAAAAATCATAGCTTTAGGTTCAAAAGTTTTCAAACTAAGAAACTATTACTGTAGTACAAAGTTTATAGCTTGAGACTTCAAAGTTGTTTTGAACTACAAACCAGGTTATATTTTTTCTCTTTATTTCTATTATTTTTTATGTATAAAAATATTTAAATATAATTTATATTTTTCCCAATAAGAAGATGCAAAATTGCTTCATTAATGCATATCCCTACTACCTACTAACATGTCCATGCAATGAAAAATACGACACCCTTGTAGAGATAAAAAAAACTAAACATGCATGTAAGTTCATATGTAGATATCTTTTTTTGCTCATTTTAAAACCAATTATAAAAGTTGAGCACAAGAGTTTTAATTTTCTGATTTTCCAATTTTTTTGGAGCATTACCATGGAGTTCTATGAGTGAAGATGCAGTTTATGGTTAAAAAAGATAATGATATTGAATGAAGGATATGGACGCATTGTTTATTCTATATTGGAGAACGACAACTAATCAATTTTTTTATTTATCCTCCGGTACGCCTAAACATGAGACACTGGAGAATTATTTTACCTCTTTTCTTTATCAAATCTTGTGACTTTTTTGTTTCTATTTTCTCATTCTTTTTTCACTACTTCTACATGCATATATATGTGAAACCCCCCGTCCATTCACTCACCCACTCACCCGCTGTCTCGAAAATGAAAAAAAAGAATAGAAGGTAGAGTAGAACACGCAACTAGAGATGTCAAGGTGTACTTGTTACTGGAGAAGTCAAATGCTTGTTCGCTATTACTGCTGCCACTGCACGTCAGGGTTAAATAAACCCACCGGTCCGGTCAAACCGGCGCGGTCCGGTACCGGTTTATCGGACCGGTTTGACCGGAAACCGGTAGAAATCGGTCAAATTCAAAATCGCATGTTCAATCGGTTCCGACCGGCTTACCGGTCGGTTTGACTGGTAACTGGCTAAATTCAATTTTTTTCTTTTTTTGGTTTAAATTCAAATGCCCGCAAAGTATACTAAATAAATATTTGTATAACATATTTTAGTCTAAATGAACCCTCCAACCCTCTTTTATACTACTTTTACATTGTATTTGTATACTTTTATATGCACGCTTTTTTGTTTAATTTCAAATCCCCGCAAACTATACTAAATGAATAAATTTTTGAGAAAATTTGACACCATTAAATTTGTCGCATTTTGAAGTATTTTTAGGAAGTTTTTATTTTTTTAATTTAAATTTGAATTTTGAATTTGGGCCAGTTTGGTACCGGCTCAAACCAGAACCGGACCGGACCGGTTTGACCGGTTCCCACCGATTTGGTGAACCCTGCTGCACGTACGCTGCTTTCTATCTGCGGCGAAGGGCGCTTCTTCGCCGCATGGTGGTTGTGGCGCACAATCGCCAAATAGCAGCCCCCGTATGTATGTCCTGCTGTCCACTAGCCACCAAGCGCGGCGCTCGCCGTGCTAATCGTGCGCGGGTTCTCAGGTTCCGGGCCCACCGAACAGAGAAATGAAGGTCGTAAAAGCCAGAGGAATATTTGCATGTCACGGAACCGGGGGAAAAAAAAAGAGCCGTCACGGCAACAGCCTTTACGAGTCCTTAGACTCCTTACCGGAACCGTCACGCTTCCGCCGATACCCTTCGCCCCACGCCGCCACAGGCTTATCCCCAACCAAAACCAACCACCGAGCCTCCCACGAATCGTCCTCCCACTGACCCTGGGCCCGACCGATCCCGCGCCCAATCCGAACCCGAGCAGCACGGCGCCCCCCGGCCGACGCTGCCGCAGAGGATCCGGGCTCGCCCGGGGAGAGCCGCGCGAACCTGGACGCCTAGTCCGACGCTTTCGCAAGGTCGATGACGCGCGGGCCCCCCCTCCCGCGGCGAGCGTGGCGTGGCCCACACGTCCCTGTCCGCGTATATCCGGGGGGCCCACGTCGCCGTCCCGGTTTAACTACAAAGCCGCCCCTATAATTAAGCTGACCTGTGGGTCCCACTTATCCCTTAACCAGCGCCATGCGGGCCCCGCTCGGGAGCACGTTGCCTACGTTCACCGGACGAGGTTGTTGTACCTCTGCCCAAACCCTCGGGCCCACGGAGTTCCGGGCCCGCGCGTCATGGTGTTAGTGTCTGTATCCGAAGGGGACTCGTGAATTTCGCTGGGCTCATTAATGAAAAAAAAAAATCGGCAGCGCACCTCCTCAACTCCCTCGCCCCCATCGTCGTCGTCTACCTCGCCGCACACCACACGCGAAAGCAAACAAGTACTAGTAGCAGAGAGAGAAGAGGAGAGAGAGATCTTTTTGTATTAGAGAAGAAAAAAAGAGGAGGGAGGGGTAGAGAGAGAGGGAGAGGCATTGCCGTGACCCTTCTCTGGCCGGCAACCGATGGGCTCGGAGGCGGAGATCACGGGCCCGCTCCTCGCGGGCGGCGGCGGCGCGGAGGCGGAGCGGGAGGCGGTGCCGCCGTGGCGGGAGCAGGTGACGGCGCGGGGGCTGGCGGTGAGCGCGGTCCTGGGGGTGCTCTTCTGCCTCATCACGCACAAGCTCAACCTCACGGTCGGGATCATCCCCTCGCTCAACGTCGCCGCGGGGCTGCTCGGCTACTTCCTCGTCCGCACGTGGACGGCGGCGCTCGAGAGGCTCGGCGTCGTCTCCAAGCCCTTCACCAAGCAGGAGAACACCGTCATCCAGACGTGCGTCGTCGCCTGCTACGGGCTCGCCTTCAGCGGTATGTGCTCTGATTGCGCCGGCCGCCGGGGAGGGATAGCTTGATTGTTTGTTTGCTGTATAGGTGATCGGTAGTCGGTGAAAAGATTCCTTTATTGCTACCTAGAGTTACAAAGTTCTGATGTTCAATTTAGGTGGACTAGTACTGTAGGTTGCTCGATGTTATTTGGATCGACGTTCAGTTTAGGAATGTTATTTTGGCTGACATTTGCTTGCTGTTATTTTTCTGAGGCGATTGCTTTAATTTACACTTGGATTTTGTGTTTGTTTGCTTGCCTGTATGCCATTGACTACTGATGTTATCTAGATCTTATTTGAGTTCAGTTTAATTGTTCACTAGTTTTAGTTTCAGAGGATATAACAAAATGCTGTTATTCATTTGGTGGTTTCAGGATTTGCGTCTCAGTAAAACAGCACTACGATTCAAGATTTTTTTTCCTATCGCATTTTTTTTTGTTTCAAGATACTTTTCCTTTCGGTGAAGCTGAGTACCTAATATATGATTGTTATTATATTCTGGTTGGGGAATTTTGCTGCATTTATTCCTGATTTTGCTCTTTATTCAGAGCATTAGTTATAATAAATACTTTCCTCTTTTGCTTTAAATTCATTCTTCTTCTCAATAATAATTAATCTTGTGGTTGCAGGGGGGTTTGGAAGTTATATTCTTGCGATGGATCAGAAAACCTACGAGCTTATCGGGCCAGATTATCCAGGTAACAGGGCTGTGGATGTCAAGAATCCTTCACTTGGTTGGATGATTGGTTTTATGTTCGTCGTTAGCTTCCTCGGCCTATTTAGTCTTGTTGCGCTACGCAAGGTACTCATTTACGACTTTGATCCCATGCCTCTCTGTATGTTATGCTACTACATGCTCATTCTCAGATGGAATCGAACGGTTCCCATGACTAGTGTCTAGTTGCTCTGCTGAAGTGTGGTCTGTTTTGGTGCTTGTTAGGTAATGGTAATCGATTACAAGCTGACCTATCCCAGCGGGACAGCCACGGCCATGTTGATAAATAGCTTCCACACAACCACTGGAGCTGAGCTTGCAGAGTAAGACCTGGACTAACATCTTAATTTGTCCACGCATTTTTTTGATTTGCAACTTTGTATACTTCTTCCTGTACAAAGTTCCCTTTCTTACCTGTTCACAATATATATAGTATGTGGCAACCATCAATTGAAAGGAGTATAATCATGACTCATGATTTTTGCATGACAAAATGTTGTGACTAGGTTGGGTAATATATTGTTTGTAACCTCAAAAGAATACAAAGAACAGCTAGAGGTTTCTGTGTCCTTTCAATGTTTATACTAGGTCATCCAAGTGACTGTACATCACCTATCTCTTCACCTAATTTTAGTTGGACCTCTCAACCAACAATGAATCATATTTCGGTTTCAATGCTGTAATGGTCTTCCAATTTGTCCTGTTCTATGCGTTTAGTTCTAAATCATCAATGTTTTCCTGATTAATCTAGTCAAATTGTAAGTGAGCTCAGTTAGTTCCATATACAACAACTTAAATGACAATACCAAGATTTTAGTATCAGTCCATGCAAAGAAAGCGCTAGAGGAAATTTCAAACATGGAACATATGGATTCCATGTGCAGGATGGAACATAAGTTGTTGAGAAAACACTCCATCCAGACACCAAAAGGTCACAATTATTTTTAATACATAAAGTCACATTTTGGACAAGGACAAGGTCTCCAAACACAATTTTGACCATTATATCTGTTTACTATGTATGTTCATTCATAACCTAACGAACAGAGATATTTATTCCCAACTTTGCACACAGAGTCATGGATACATTTCATATAGCTAATGTAAACACCTATGAAGGTGTAGTCAAAATAGAAATATTTAAACTGGTTCCATAGTCACACAAACTGATTTCATTTCAATTTCTGGACGTTTTGTGACCCTAACTTTTGTTTCTGTGGTTGCAGCAAGCAAGTTAAGTGTCTTGGGAAGTATTTAAGCATTAGTTTTTTCTGGAACTGCTTTAAATGGTTCTTCAGTGGTGTTGGAGATTCTTGTGGTTTTGATAATTTCCCATCTTTGGGACTTGAAGCATTTAAGAATACGTAAGTTTGCTTTGATTGTTTTTGATATCCCATTAAAGTTTGGATGTGAAGGCTTGAATGCCAGATCTGATCTAATGACATGAAAGTACACATCCTTTAAGGTTGAATGTTATTGGCATGTAAGAAAGCCTTAAAATTTCCACTTTCTGTAGGTTTTATTTTGATTTCAGTCCAACCTACATTGGATGCGGTCTTATTTGTCCACATATTGTTAACTGCTCTACACTTCTTGGTGCCATCATATCATGGGGTTTCCTTTGGCCATATATATCCACAAAAGCTGGGGACTGGTATCCAGCTAACCTTGGAAGCAATGACTTCAAAGGACTCTATGGGTACAAGGTACGGTGATCAAAAGTTTAATCTGTTACATGCCATTGGTTAATTCTTCATTCTGTACTTCATTTTGACAGTCAACTAGCAATGTTCTCTATTCACTTATTCTAGAGCAAACAAATTACAAGGCATGAATGATGAAGGAAACACTTTTTCCTCCTCTACGTGTTTATAAACCTTATAAAATCTAAAAGAAATTTTGGCTGTTGATGTGGTCCTGAAGTAATACTACTAATTGTCATACTATATGTTGCTAATTTTGTTGCGTTTTTAGTGAAATAACATATGGATAGCATATCTAGCTCATTTAGTTCCTACAGACTTTTTGGTTTGCATGGTGATCAGTTTTTGCGACTTCGTGTTCAACAACAATTAAGCTGTATTTATCCTTTATTTAAAAAACTAAGCTGTATTTTTTCCCTGTATTCCAGGTTTTTATATCTGTAGCTGTGATTCTTGGGGATGGTCTTTATAATCTGATCAAGATCATTTATGCTACTACAAAGGAAATAATGAATGCACGGGCAAAGCAAGGAAGACTTCCACTTGTCCAGGTTCAGGATGGTAATGTGATTTTCCTATTTTATACTTCTTACATATCAATACATCAAAATCGCAGGATCTTATGCTGCTATTCTTGGACAGATGATGAAGATTCTAAATTATCAGCTGAGGAAAAGCATCTGAATGAAACATTCATAAAGGACAGTATTCCTTCCTGGCTGGCTGGATCTGGTTATGTTGGTCTTGCAGCAATATCGACTGCAACTGTCCCAATGATCTTCCCACAGATCAAGTGGTACCTTGTCCTCTCAGCATATGTTGTTGCTCCCCTACTCGCTTTCTGCAATTCGTACGGTGCTGGGCTAACAGACTGGAATCTTGCATCCACATATGGAAAGATTGGCCTTTTTATTTTTGCCTCATGGGTTGGTCAGAATGGAGGCGTGATTGCTGGCTTAGTTGCCTGTGGTGTTATGATGTCCATCGTAGCCACTGCATCTGATCTCATGCAGGACTTCAAGACCGGGTACCTTACACTCTCTTCACCTAGGTCCATGTTTGTGTCACAGTTGATTGGGACCGCCCTTGGCTGCGTCATTGCCCCACTCACCTTTTGGCTTTACTGGTCGGCTTTTGATATTGGCAATCCTGATGGTTCGTTCAAAGCTCCATACGCTGTGATCTTCCGTGAGATGTCGATTCTAGGTGTTGAAGGATTATCTGCGCTGCCCCAACACTGCCTAGCGATCTGCTCATTTTTCTTCATTGCGTCCCTAGTGATCAATCTCCTCAGGGATGTAACTCCAAAGAATGTGTCTAGATTCATTCCGATCCCGATGGCTATGGCAATTCCCTTCTACATTGGTGCATACTTCGCCATTGACATGTTTGTTGGGACGGTCATCCTTTTCGTCTGGGAGAGGGTGAATCGCAAGGAATGTGATGATTTTGCTGGTGCAGTTGCCTCAGGCTTGATCTGTGGTGATGGGATCTGGACTGTTCCTTCTGCGATATTGTCTATCCTTAGGATCGACCCACCAATCTGCATGTACTTCAAGCCATCCCTTACCAGCTAAAATTAGAACTAGTGATGTCCTTTATTTGGATGTCGTAATGGGACATCCAACTGTGTATATATGTTCCCTGTGAATTATAGTGCAAAGAAACTGCAGTTGCCTTATTCAATATTCAATTATTCATCGACATGTTATTATGCTTTTGCTTTAGTGCTTTGGCCGTGCTTGTGATAATTCAGCTTTCAATTATATTTTGGTTGCGTTAGCTGGGGGACACAAAATCTACCGTACATATCTCACAAAAATTCTTGTGAGGTGGCAGATTTGATATGAATTCTGTGATAATTCAGCTTGCAATTATATTTTTGTTGGGTTAGCCGGGGAGGGGTTGAGAGTTTGGTCAGATCGACACAAAATCTACAGTACATATAACAGAAATTCTTGAGAGGTGGCAGATTTTATATGAATTCTCATTAACCCTTACTTTGACAACAAGGAACATTTTAAGCATATATAATTTAATATAAAGGTAGAAATATTGACATTATTTGTTTTAAAGTTTAGATAAATTAGACTAAATATGTATATGTATCTCAATAAAAATACTACCTTTGTTCTTAAATACATTTGGTTCAGGACAAGCAAATTAGACAATATATATTTAAAAACAGAGCTAGTAATGGTGTAAGGGAAAACAGTAATGAACATTAACAAATTTAAGAAAAGAGAATTAGTAACCTTGCCAGGGATAATCATTTTGGAACTAGGGTAGATAGTGGATCATAGGCATGCGTGCATGGTCATTCCATCAATTACTGTTCTGACGCATCAAGTAAGCAAAAATATGGATGACAATAATTTTGTCGCCATATCATGAAAAGGACTGGATGGATTAAAATATTTAGATTCCCATATTTACATACAACAAATTAAATTGCTGAACTGATCATCTAGTCTGTCTCAAAGTTGGGTATTTCTGTGATTTGAGGTAGCTTATTTTGTTGGAAATAAGGGATGCTAACACACTTTTGTACCGTATATCCATACACTCACAAACTTGATGCTTATGATATTATCCTCCGTATTAGTTATTTCTATTTTGCATGAGTTCCACAAAGAGTAAAATGCACTCTGGGTACCTAAACTATTACGTGGGTATCAGATAGTTACTCTAACTCATAAACATAACAGATAGGTACTCAAACTATTTTGTAGGTACCAGATAGGTGCTCCAACCCAAAAACGTAACAGTTAAGTACTCAATCTGTTTAGTCAGCTAGCATGCTGCTGTGTGACGTCCGAGCGAGTGCGTTTAATGTCGAGCGCATACGAAATGAAATCATGCATGCGGCAATAGTAAACGGTGGTGTTATCTAATTCCTATTGATTCATGCATGCTGGTCGAAAATAATAAAAGGCACTGGTGCTTTTTACAACAGCATTGCAAGAACCATGTCAGGCTAGTGTTATTATAAATTCATAATATTCAGCCGTGATGCAAGAATATTTAGGCAAGTAAATTGTGCAGTTTTTTTTCTAAACTATTAATCTGGTGAAGCACACGAATGAAAAACAAACCCTATATGAGATTAAAAACAATTACTAACTCCACCTGATTCTAGATGAGGAAATCTTTATTATTAATATTATAAATTCGTCCATAAATAATTCTAGACAAGCCCTTGCACAATAATCTCAGGACGAGGAATTGCTTTGTTATTACCATTATTATTTATCGATGAGGAATTAAATGCCACCACCGTTTGCTACTGCCGCATGCATGATTTCATTTCTTTTGCGCTCGACATTAAACGGACATCATGCAGCAGCATGCTAGCTGGCGGGTGATCAACATAAATAAACTAAGTACTTGATTGTTACGTTTTTTAGTTGGAGTACCTATCTGGTACCCACAGAATAGTTTAAGTACCTGGTTGTTACGTTTCTGAATTAGAGTACCTATCTAGTACCCATAGAATAGTTTGAGTACATGTCTGTTACGTTTCCCAGTTGAAGTACCTATCTGATACCCACATAATAGTTTAGGTACCCAGGGTGCATTTTACTCTTCCACAAATCTTACACGTTAAACTATTATCCGACTCAATATTAGATCACTGTTGACATAAAGTACTCATAGGGGTTCATCTGATCCTGGTTGTTGTTAGTGCTTAGGGTGTACATGTTTACTACTCATTTTAGTGATAACTTTGGTCATATTCATATTACATGTGCCACTTCGCATTTAATATTAAATGAGTTTCGTATATATATCAAGTATTTTGATTCATAATAATAAATCACATAAAATACGACATATAATTGGTTACTCTTTGATGGAGCTTTTGGATTCCCAAAACTAGGGGATACCAGCGCTCCCAACCCTAACCGACAGCATGGCTCTTTGAAACCCAATTGATGCCATGATGATTCCGCACATTGCTTACCCAAGGCATCAAAGATCCTTTGATATCACTTGGATTTGATTAATTATCAAGATAATAAGGAAAGAAAGATGAGAGAAAGTGTGAATATTGAATGTTAAACCTTATCACCAAGTCAAAAATGTGACCAAACTAATATATGAATTATTATAACATGATAGAAGGAAAAAATCAATGAGCACTATATATATAGGACCTAGCATTAATCATCCCATCTAGGGTACATAATGGATCTTTGGCACGCGCTTACTTTTCCTTTCATATACTTTTTGAAAAATAAAACAAGTGAGAAAAGTAGAAAGGAATATGTTTTCCTCTGATACACCAAAATGACTCAGTTGATTGGCATGTTAGCAAATAACCCAAATTTGACAATCAGAATTGTGCCAAAATTCGTTATTACATAATTTTTCGTGTCTATTAGTTGAAAAACTACTTTGAATCAATATGTCTGGATAATTGTTGAAAGTATGGTTAGTAATTTATTTTATTAAATAATATTTGAAAGCTAATTGCATATAATGTGATTTCTAAATTCCAATCTGTTAAAGATTTTAGAGTCAGTTTAGCTGAGCAAAATCTAAATGACCAAAAACCTTCATGACACAACACATAATTTTGTGAAGAATCAGATTGCCTTGACAATGTTTTGTCAATAGCGTTGTAGGGAACTTTTGTAGCTTGTGTTAGGCAGAATTATTGTGTCGATATAATGCGTCGTCATTACTCGAGGATCACTTGACTTTGTGGCACATGATTGTAGAAAAGTGTTACAGAAATATATTCCTTTATTTGTGTTGCCATATAGAACTCTGGCTATAAATATGGCTATAATGGTGTGTGACACAATTCATCCCTGGTTTGCACACAGAAAGAGTGTTTACAAAGGTAAGTTTCTGTTCTTTCATGCATGTACTACTGGAGTAGTAATAATAGTTTTCTGTTAAGTGTTTATTAATTAGCCACTGTGAATATATATCTATCTCTTGTGATCTTACACCATGTTCATGTTGTGTGCTCTTTACAGTGTAATCATGATCATCAAATCTGCAAAACCTGTTGCACTTTCCATCCTGGCGATCCTCTTAGTAGGTATCGTAGTTGATGGTGTCCAAGGAAATGCTGATGCCGAATTTACTCTTCGAGGGATCAAAACAAAAAATCCTACAACGTTTGGTGACAACATCCCCAACTCCGGTGACAAGGAACAACACAAACAGTTAACCACTGCCCTTGGAGCTACTACGACATACACAGACCACCGTCCACTAACTCGTGAAGAGTACTGCAAGCTCGTCAAATGTCCTCAGTAAAATTGGGTATATCTATGGATGTCCTGGAGTAGCTGCAGCTTTCAGGCCTAATGTTAAGGCCAAGTAATAAAATAAAGCTCCAGGAATTAATCGGAAATATGAAAATATGTACACTGAACCCTTGCACGTCAAGGGAAGACTAGTTATAAAATGGAGATATGTTAACTCCCATGTTATGTGCTACTTTGTTGTTAGCTTGTTTTATTCCGCTATGTTTGAAATGCATTATCACGTATACAAGGCTGTCTTCCTTGAATAATTTTTTATCCAAATGTCATATAATATACATTAATGTAAACAACTTACAAATGGTAAGGTTATAACTTTCTGGGATTTCATGATCCTTAATGCTGTATGCATGATACTTCTAGCTTACATATAGGAGATGGTTTTAGCGAATATTTTGTCCAATATTCTGTCCTGTTGGGAAAGTTGAACCAGTAATGTTCGTTCCGGAATCCGAATCAAAGTATGCATCTCTGTCAACAACAACGAGTGCATGGAGTTTTAGCGAATACTCCTTCCAAATTTTGTAGATTGAATATGCATGGATTTAGATACTTCTGTCTTAAATATTGTGAAATCATTGCTGTGAGGGAGTTGATGAATTGATATTGTTATGAGAATTGAGCATGAATCTTCTTTGAGAAAAAACTCGTAGAGTACAACATCCCCTGCTAGTTGATCTCGTCGAGAATCTTCGAGTTATCCTAGTTGAGAAATCTGTAATATCTGTTGCTAGTTGATCTCGGGAGACCATTGAGTGATTGTAATGTATCCAATCATCCAGGGGCGGGCCCAAGGCCGGGCGAGCCTGGGCACCGGCCTGGGCTCCTTGCGCTCCAGCCCAGTAGATTAATACCATGGGCCGTTGTCAGTCCAACTCAAAATACTTCAGTTGTCCAGCCCAATAGGTAAAATCTGGTTAGGCCTGCTAATGGGTCGGATAATATTTGGGGGTTTTGGGTTGGGTTGTTCTGTGGAAGTGTTTGGATGGGAGTTAATGGGTTTACAGGACAAATGGATTGGGATGGAATGGGTTTGCTAGCAAATCGGGTTGGGTTGGGTTGGAACGGGTTCAATTTTCCGGCTTCTCACCCACTCCCTCCGCCCCCCCCTCCGCGCCGTTCTCACCCAGACCTAAATCGCGCCGCCGCTCCTCCGCAGACTGCAACACGGCCAGCAGCACCGCCACGGGGAACCGCCGGTCCACGCCGCGGGCGCCCGCCGGGTCCAGGAGCCGCACCGCGCCCGCGACGCCGCGCTCGTCCCGCCGGAACAGCTTCTGGCACGCGCCCGACGACGCCAGGAGCGCGGCCATCGCGCGCACCGCGGCGTCGCGCTCGGCCGCGGGCTTGGCCTCCAGCATTCACACCAGCTGCGGGACGGCGCCCTCCAGCTCGCGCCGCGACTTGCCCCCCGCCGCCGGCGTTGCCGCAGAGCTCGGCGAGCGCCAGCGCCGCCTCCGTGCGGGTCGGGGTCTCGGGGACCGGTCGCTGCCCAGCGTGGCGGCGACGTGCGCCGCGTAGCTGTTGGACGCGGCGATCTCGGCTGGACAAGAAAGCTCGTGCAACGCTTCTTGTTCTTTCCAAGACCGCTATCCGCCGCCGAAACTGCGCTGTGTCCAGCTTTCCCCTTCACCGGCAGCGAGCAAACACCAGGTTCGCCAGCCCCTTGCTTCCCCTACTTGTGATGGCAGGATGAACTTTGCTTATTTGATTCATGAGATGGCAATCTTGGTTCGAGAGCGACGTCTCTGAGTGGCCGTTGGTTAGGCAGCTCGCGTCTCTGAGTGGCAGGTAGCCCCCCTGCTTGAGCTCGCGGAGCCTCATCTGGCGGGAGAGCGACGCGGCGGGGCACACCCAGAGCACCTTGCTCGGGACTCGGAGCTCCCGCGCCACGTCCAGCGCGAAGCTCATCAGCGCCGTCGGGATCACGCACGTCACAGGCGGCGGCGCGCCCACCGCCGGCGTGCTCCCGGTCCCGCCCCGGAGCCGCGCGACGAGCTCCCGCAGCGGCGCCGTGCCCCGCTTGCTGGTGGACTGTGACAGGGCGCGGTCGCGCTCCAGCGGCGTGCTGCCTCCGCCGCGGTCGGCGTCGAGCAGCCCGTCCGGTATGGTCTAGAACCGGAACGACGGAGGAGGATGGTGCATGCATTTTGTCGCTTCTGATGGAGGAGGTGCCCTATTTTGTCTCTCATGTCGACTTCTATTTGTCTAACGCAATGGACAGGGTGACCATTGTTAGTATCCATGGCGACCCACGGGAGCAGCCCCATGGCAACCCAAGACATAGTGGGTTGGGTTGGGGATAACTTGATTTGGAATGGGGTGGGGTGGAGTAAGAAAAAAACATATTTGCTTTGGATTGGGGTGGGAATGGGTTGGATTTTTGCCCATTAGCAGGGCTAAATCTGGTGGAGTTGCAGCCCAATAGGTAAGTTGGCCCAGACTCTTGGAAAAATTCTGAATCCGCCACTACAATCATCCATCTACCATCACCCTTAGTGAGTCGATCCTCGTCACCATAGTTTGAGCAAAGCACCCAAGTTCATGCCATGGGCAAGGTAGGCATGACTCTGTCTTGGTCGTTGGATCGGCCATGAAGAACTACTAGCTACTGCCTCCCCATTCCATTTTTGCACTGCACTTGCTTCAACATTCCAAGTTGAACCATTAATGTTCCTTCCGGAATTCGAAGCAAAGTATACATGTTGCATTTCTACCAACAAAGTGGAGTACGCGGAGTTTTAGCCAATAATCCTTTCGAATTCTGTAGGCTGAATATGTAAGACAGAAATGGATAAATCCATCAATATTGTGAAAACCGTTCCTATGTCAGAGTTAATGAATTGACATTGCTATGACAATTGAGCATGACTATCCTTCTACAAACACGTAGAGTAACATCCGATGCTAGTTGATCTCATCCAGTAATCTTCATGTTATGCTAGTTGAGAAAACCTAGGAATTTTTTTAACTTGTTAGGGATTTAATTCTTCAAAACTCCTCTAATCACCCTCAATTCCCTTGCAACCGAACAAGTTTTTTTTTTCACTATAAAAAACAAGTTTTTTTTTCTAGCAGCCGGAATTTGGTGGCGGCCCATTGGACTTTACTTTCAGAACTGAAACGGCCCAAGACGCTGATATGCCGTTGACTTTTTAAAATATCCGAATCCTTGTTCTTCAGCTCCGTCTACCCCCACTCCCCGGCCGTCGATGTCGCCGTCGCCGGCGCCGCCTCGCCGTGGCCCTCACCACCCTCTCGCCTCCCCGCTCCTCCAGCCAGATGCCGCGAGCCCGGCCGCGCCCCCGTGGCGAGAGCAGCTCACCCTCCGCGGCGTCGCCGTGGCGGCGGTGCTCGGCGCGCTGCTCTGCGTGGTGATCCACCGCCTCAACCTCACCGTCGGGGTCATCCCGGCGCTCAACGTCGCCTCGGGCCTCCTCGCCTTCTTCCTCGCGGCGGCGTGGCGGGCCGCCGCCGGGTGGCTAGGGTTCGGCCGCGGGCCGCCCTTCACGAGGCAGGAGAACACCGTCATCCAGACGTGCGCCATAGCGTGCGCTGGCCTCGCCTTTAGCGGTAGGTGAATTGTTTTCAGATTTTTATAAATTCGAAATGCGTTGTTTCAGTTCCAGCAATTTCTTGCTGTGAATTCCTGTGCAATGAGCGAACCTGCGTTCTTTGTAGGGTGCTCGGTCTCCTACATTTTAGCGATGGACAGGAAGACGTATGAGCTCGTGGGACCAGGCTATCCGGGTAATCGACCGGAAGATGTCAGAGATCCTTCACTTGGTTGGATCATCAGTTTCCTGTTCCTGATTGCTCTCCTCGGGCCATTTAGCATTGTCTTGCTGCGAAAGGTACCCTTTCTTCTTGTTGGGAAATCTTGCAAGATGATGACATTCGAGTTGGCTTCGCACATTTTGTCCAGCTTAATAAAAATAATGTACTTCAAATCAGCACTTAACTTTATAAAGTTAAATAGCTCAAGACACACATAACTATTTGGTTGCTGAGTTGCTGCGTTTCTGTTTGAAAACAATTTCTGAGCTTCTCATTGCAGGTAATGGTGATTGATTACAAGCTAACATTCCCTGGTGGGACAGCTACAGCTTTGATGATCAATAGCTTGCATGGGAAAACAGAAGGTGATGTTGCAGGGTAAGGCAACAGCAACTCTTTCTTGTAGAGAACTAACCATAAGAATATGCATATTGATGAACTAAAGTGTGGCTGCATATTGTCTGTGCTAATGTTTTTTTAGAAGTATGGTGACAAGACACGATGCATGAAAAAAGAACAGATACAATCCATATACCGAAACATACCTCCATGAAAAAAATGGAACTTAGAAGTCAGGAAATGGATGATTGTATCAAATACTCCATCTCTGCACACTTGTTAAGCAACCTCCATGCTTGGCACATTTGCACTCTGGCATCAGTGGCAAAAGAACTGGTGTGCAGATGGTACCATTAATTTGTAATAAATGTTGCCTTGTCTGCGTATGTATTACTGTAGCCAGTTTTAATTCTAAAGTCATGTTTCATATTCACATGCTCATGTTAGTCCATTATTTTGCAGGAAAAAAGTACATTGTCTTGTAAAGTACGTGAGCATTAGTTTTGTCTGGGGCTTCTTTAAGTGGTTCTTTAGTGGTGCTGGTGACTCTTGTGGTTTTGACAATTTCCCAACATTTGGGCTTGAAGCTTTCAAGAACACGTAAATCCTCTTAATCTTAGTCCTACCCCCTTCCCCCTCTCTCATTTTTTATTACATAGTTATCAAATGTCCACATCAATTTACTAATCAATTTATGTTGATCCTATTTCTTTATTATGGATAGATCTTTTATTCAGACTTTTGTTTTAGCTAAGGACACTGTGATTTAGTCATTAGAGATTAGACTGCTCCGGTACCTATGTTTTCTCAAAAAGGTTATGCTCACCAGGGAACATTCACTATTGTGTATTGTTTTGGGTTTTTTTTCTTTCCAACGAGATCCATGATTCATTGACTCACCACAATATATATATGATGATCTTTCGAAAAACAATATAGATATGCTCAAGTTCAGTAATTGTTCTGACAATGAAATTTCGAAACCAAAAAGTCCTATTTTATATGCAGTTCTGCGCTGCTTGATCTCTCAATCTAATCTGCCACTGTTCTAAAAGAAAACGAATGAAGCTGTTGTGCTAATGACCATTGTGCCACATGTTATATTAGCAATGTGCATTCATTAACCTTTCCTTTTTGTATTCTGGCAGGTTTTATTTTAACTTTAGTCCAAGTTATGTTGGTTTTGGTCTTATTTCCCCCCATATTGTGAACTGCTCCGTTTTCCTTGGGTCAGTCATATCTTGGGGTTTTCTTTGGCCATTTATCAGTGCGCAAGCTGGCCATTGGTACCCAGATAACCTTAGTAGCAGTGATTTCAGAGGCCTGTATGGATATAAGGTATATTCCTAATTCCTATTTTCTTTGTATTCAACTGGTTATTTTTCTCTTCCTTTGCAATCACGCTAACTGAATCTTCTGCTATATGTTAAATTGAATCTTTGTTTTTTTATAAGATTCTATCAGCAAACTGTCGTTCTCTTTTAGTAGTCAGTATGATTAATGTGAATGGGTCGCTGCAAGTGAATTCTATTTCAATGATCTGGATAGTGATTTTCTAATCTGCAATTTTGTTTAATGATGATGCTGTCATGCTGGATTTCCTCATATGATGTGTATACCTGCAGGTTTTCATAGCAATTTCTATCATACTAGGAGATGGCCTCTACAACTTGGTCAAGATATTTTTCATCATTGCTAGGGAATTCTGCAATGCGCAATCAAAACAACGCAATCTTCCTGTTCAATCTCTGGAAGGTAACTTGTTACTTCTTAGTTGTCACGTGTCATACAATGTATTCACCTCATATTGTGAAATGAGTTTCTGTCTTGAGAGTATTACTTGGGTCATTTCCTGTTCTGTTTTACAAAAAGTTTACCTCTTCTTCACTTGTGCATATTGTGTTTTATTTCTTTCAGCATACCATCTTCCCAGACTATTTGTCCAATGTTTGTCTCATGGTGTTTTTTTTTTGAGGGCTTTGTCTCATGGTAGTTTTTGCAGATGATGGGAGCTCTGAGCAATTACCGGATGAGAAACTACAAACTGAAGTGTTCCTCAAAGATAGTATATCTCCTTGGTTTGCTGCTGGTGGTTACATTGTACTGGCAGCAATATCCACCGCCACTGTGCCCGCCATATTTCCCCAGCTCAAGTGGTACCTTGTCCTCTTGTGCTACTTCCTTGGTCCTGCCGTTGCCTTCTGCAACTCCTACGGCATGGGCCTCACCAACCTGAACCTTGCCCCCACCTATGGCAAGATCGCCCTCTTTGCATTCGCCTCACTTGTAGGTAGCGACGGTGGCGGAGTCATCGCTGGCCTTGCAGCATGTGGCATCATAATGTCCATCGCCTGCTCCACAGCCGATCTAATGCAGGACTTCAAGAGTGGGTACATGACCCTCTCCTCACCACGGTCAATGTTTGTGGCCCAGCTGATCGGCATTGCACTTGGGTGTATCATAGCTCCACTCACACTGTGGCTCTTCTGGACGGCCTTCGACATCGGTGACCCTGACGGAGAGTACAAGGCGCCGTTTGCCATCATGTTCAGGGAGATGGCCATCCTCGGTATCAAAGGCTTCTCCGCGCTGCCGATGCACTGCCTGGAAATCTGCTGTGCCGCCTTCCTCCTCGCTGTGGCCATCCGCCTCCTCAAGGACGTGACACCCGCGAATGTTTCCAGGTTCATCCCCATACCTATTGCGATGGCCGCGCCATTCTATGTCGGCGCCTACTTCGGCGTGGACATGTTCATAGGCACGGTGATCTTGTTCGCTTGGCAAAAGCTGAACCGGGAGGAGGCCGATGGTTACGCGGTGGCTGTTGCGTCCGGGCTGATCTGTGGGGATGGAATCTGGAGTATCCCTTCCGCTGTTCTCTCCATCCTGGGAATTGACCCACCAATCTGCATGACCTTCAAGCCTTCCTCTGCTTCCAGGTGAGGAGATGGATGGGAGTTGTGTTCTTGGCCACGTGGTTGTATCATTTGTGAAATCCTGTAGATTGTAATACACACAAAGTAGGTTTTGCTGTACATTAGCCATTCTTAGTTTGTACAAAACGGTGTGAAAATGATGGGCCACGAGAGCCACTGTTCCTGATGAATTATATGAAATAGAATGTTGTTTCATGTCAATTGTCAATACATACATTGCCTCTCCACTCATTGAAAATTTGAAATACTTCATCTTTTACTTGTGTCAGTATTCAAGAGCCTCCTTGTGCATTTTGCATTTATTACAGATATATTATATTCCAATTTTTTGAACTGAAATTCAATTCCAGATTATACATGTATACTGTTGTTAATACGGCAAATACCTGGAATGGTATTACTCATGTACTCCAGACTTGTATGGCATGGACAGCAATTCTTTTTTATTGAGTCGGCTGTGCTGCCGAATGGACGAGAGGGGCCACCTGCCTCTCTGTGAAGCTCACAGGTGGCTCTGCTCCTCTTAATGACTCCATTCCACGTGCCCTGAAGCCTGTGACGTGTCGCGCTGGGAGGACACCATGCTCGCCTATGCAGTATCCCTCCCGTCTCTCCTGGCCTGCAGCGCGAGACAGAACAGAGCAGAGGCGATCAGCGGCGGCGTCAGCAGCTGCAGAAGGTCGGCGGCCATGGAGATGCTGAGCATGCTGAAGGTCGGGTACACCATCCTGCGCAGCGAGACGCCGGCGACGGACCTCATCAACTCCTTCATGGACTGGGCGGCGCGCCGGTCGCTCCTCCTCCTAGCGGTCTTTCTCCCGCCTTACTACATCTACAAGCTCACCACGGCGGCGTTTGCCGTCGTCGCGCCGGAGGACGTCGCCGGGAAGGTCGTGCTCATCACTGGCGCCTCATCCGGCATCGGCGAGGTATGTTAGTCTGGCCAGTCTTCCTTTGTACCCATGTTTCATGAAGCCTTATGCCGTTCATATAAGCATGTTTTTCTTGCTTAAGGCTGGGAATTTTGATTTTTTTTATAGAGTATAATTTCAATTCCAATAATGCGGTGTAAATTGTTTTGGACGATAATTCATGGTAAAGTTATGTAGGGCTATTTCATTGAAGATAAAGCTCTTTACTGAAGTGTATATGTTTTTATTTACATCGCATCTGTGTCCAGCAAATAGCTTACCAGTACGCAAAGAAGAGATCGAGGCTGGCTCTGGTGGCGAGGAGGGAGGCAAACCTGCACGATGTCGCCGCGAAGGCGAAGGATGCCGGCTCGCCGGACGTCCTGGTTGTTGCAGGGGACGTTGCAAATCCAGAGGATTGCAAGAGGTTTGTGCAGGCAACAGTTGAACATTTCGGCCAATGTAAGTTATGAACATTAGCTATTTTTTGTACTATCAGTGTAAAAAAGTTTGAAAAATCATATCGTGTTTGAATGATGGCTGATTTGTAGTGGATCATCTCGTGAACAATGCTGGTGTGGCGAGTGTCTGCTGGTTCGAGGAAGTGCCAAATGTTGCTGATTTCAAGCAAGTCCTGGTACGGTTTAGCAGCACATGCGCTGCTCCCTTCTCTTACTAATTTCTGTCAACTAAAGTTCTAGATTAATCTACAGTATTGCCAATCTGCCTCTGCAAATGGATGTCCTAGATGTCTGATCTATATACATGATGCAGGCCATAAATTTCTGGGGCACAGTTCATCCAACTCAATGCGCTCTTCCTCATCTGAAGAAGAGTGGCGGGAAGATCTTCGCCAACTCCTCGGCTGCGGCGGTGTTGGGAATGCCAAGAATGAGCTTCTACAACGTACATTTCTCGACATCAAACTGAACAGCCCTTCGTTTAATTTTGTATAGCCATTCATGCAGGTCACACAAATTACCGAGATCCAAATTTACTGAAAAAACATTGCAGGCAAGCAAGGCTGCCGTCCTGAACTTCTTTGAGACCCTGCGGATGGAGCTCCATGACGAGGTCGGCGTCACGATCGCTACTCCCGGGTGGATTGAGTCAGAGATGACCAAGGGGAAGCACCTGTCGAAGGATGGAACAATGAAGGTCGATCAGGACCTGAGAGATGTGAGTACACCACACGTCCACACACCTGACGTTCCCAAACCAATCGACCTATGATGTGGTGTGATGTGCCTGCATCGATGAATGAACTCGGGTTCTTGAATTTCTTCAGGCTCAGGTCGGGTTGTTACCAGTGGTGCGCGCGGAGCGGTGCGCGGAGGCCATCGTGGACGCCGTCTGCCGCGGTCGTCGCCACCTCACTGTGCCACTGTGGTACCGGGCGCTGTTCCTCTGGCGGATGCTCGCGCCGGAGGTCGGGGACTTTACCCAGCGGGTGTTCTACCGCCGGACCGCCGGCGGCAGCCACGGTGACCAGCAGGCCAAGGCCAGGAGGTTCCTGGAGGCCACCGGCGCCAAGGGGGTGCTCCAGCCGGCGTCGCTGCAGAGCTCTGATATCAAGCGGGATTAGATCGAGACGACACTACACGTACACAGCTGATCTGGAGGAAGCGGAGTGGTTTCGTCGTTGTTTGTGAGGTACATCAATCAAATAACGTTAGAGCGAAATTGAGTTTGAAAATCTGATCGACCAGTGATCGGTCGGCTGTCAGTTGTCATATTCGTGCCGTGATAGTATCAAGTGTGTGCCTTAAGATTTTGTACCCTGTGCCCAGTGGACACACTACAACTTAGTCAAGCTTTCCTAAAAAGGAAAACCTTCAGTTTAGATTTGTTACAAGTTCTTTTTGTTTCTGTACTTTGATTTAAGTTACACTAGTCTATCAATCCGTGCTCCTGCACGGGCTAATTAGAGATATCTAATAATTATCTATCTCACGCTCTTTTTAACCAATTAAATATTCTAATCAAGTAGAGTAAAGATACATATTTATTATTATATAATTGTAATAAATGTGATAGGTTTAGTTACTAATAAATTTTTTTCACTTTGCATCAAACCTCCATATATGTTATTTATGTATTTAATTGAACATTTTGTTTGAGCTATGTGACATACACGTTATGGTTAGTATTTTTATATAACAATAACATAAATAATATATTAATAATGATATAAATAGTAGTTTAAAATTATATATTGATGTGTTTTAAGATGTTATTATAATAATATAATTTTGATTCAGATTTGGGTTATTTTAACTTTTCATTATGATATCATTGGATAATGTATATGAAAATTTAGGGGGTAATTATTTGATATTATTTTATAATGGCATAAGTGGGTAATTTACATGAAGATTAGGGGGTTACTTTAGATTATTTTTTATAATGGCAGAGGTGGGTAATTAAGATACATATTTAGGGGGTTACTTTAGTCTATTTTTATAATGCCAAAGGTGGGTAATTTATTAGAAAAAAATAACAGATCCAATGGCTATAATGATTAGAGTTGCTGAATTGATGGCATGATGTTTCTAATTTTTGTGAGAATTTGTAGCATTTCTTTATTTTTTTTAGACTGAAGGGCGGGCCTGGTGCAGCGGTAGAGCCTACCGTCTGTAACCGGAAGGTCCCGGGTTCGAGCCCCATCCTCTGCACATTTGTGTGGGTAAGGCTTGGGGCTTAAAGACAACCCTTTCCCAGACCCCGCACAGTGCGGGAAGCCTACGACACTGGGTACGCCTCTATTTTTTTAGACTGTTCATTTAGGATCCTAGGTGGCTTTACCTGGAGGCTTCGAAAGGAGCCTCCAATTAGTAATAGTAAGATTGCATAGACACGGAAAACTTTAGCAATCGGCAAGTACAAAAAGATGTTAATTTCTGACCAGATTGAAAGCATCAATTGAAGTAGGATTCCAAACTGGTTTATTCTAGCGTCCTTCTGCTCTTATTGTTTAGCTGGTGCCCCCAGCTCTGCTTTGGTGGTTTATAACATGCTTTCTATAAAAGCTGGCAATGGTAAACCCTGTTTCGAAAGGGGGAGAAAAGCATAGTGTGACTTCTGCTGCTTTGATACTAATCCTCCTCCAGCCAAGAGACCATGTTTGCATGTTGAGCACAGGCCAACACGCAAAACATGTCGCGGCAAATCGCAGCTTGGAGTTCTAGTGTTAACGAAAATAGTGCCGCTCAACTACCATTATTCGAAAATCAACGGGTGAGCAGCAAGCATTGCGTCTGATGCCTTCATCTCTGGTGCCACATATCCTGAAAATTGATCCAGCTAAGCATGAAAATGATAAGATTTACTTGATTAGCATTTTTGAGTCACTGCACAGGAATTCATTTGGAGATATGACAGGCTAGGAGACTTGAAACTTTTTCCCCCAAAAAAACAGCCAGGAGAGGCTTGATATTAAGAGAGAAGAGCATATAGACATCTCTGTTTTGCTAATACAAACCTGCAATGCAGAATGTACACTGCAAACAGCCCTCAGCTCTGTGTTTAGAGACGATAAACAAATTACAGAAACAATGTTAGTATTACATACCAAAATCTACACAGAAGGAAACACAAGTAGATGTACCTATGCAGACTAGTCTGGTGTGGTGCTCTCGTCCAGCATTCGATTTTTTTTTTTTTTTTGCGAATTCAGCCTTCGAATAACTCTTGCAACATCTCTTGCAGGTTCGAGGGACTGAATTTAGGGGGGGCATTTCCGTAGTCATCCGCTAGGCACCTCGTGTAGCATGGAATGACTTCATCTATGATAGCTTTGCGCAGCCTAATCCTCAGCTCAGGGTGGGGGACCTTCCATAGCTTTTGGGTGGTGTATATCTTCTGAAATTCAGACTCGAACTTGGGCAGGGGGGAGTGGTTTTTTCCGAAGCAAGTAGGTGTAGGATTGATCAAGCATGACAACACGGGTTCCCATGATACTCGTATATACCTCTTCGTGTAGCCCTCGACTTTCCCACCGAGGTCTTCCCTGTAGTACTGGGGGAAATCAAGAACGCAGAGTTGATCCACGATGTAAGATGAGTTGTTGAGCAAGAATAAGAACCTGAGGCCCTGATCTGGGAATGCTTCTGACTTGTTGGCAAGCTTTTCTAACAGTCTATATACCATCTTCACTTCCAGGCTTGTCAAAGGTGGTACGTCTCCAATCTGAGGAACATACCTACCGAGGCTAGAAGCTTTGGATACAATTGGCTCCACTATCGAGTAATAATTATCCAGGAACATTACGTACTCCATAACGGACTTGGTAGCCTCGTCAATGTCAGATGATCCTTGTGGAGTTTGAGTACAGGATAATCCTTGGCCGTCGTCCAGTGATTCTACGATTCGAGTCCTAATCTCTTCCAGGGCGCTCCATATGGCCTCGCCCACCTTGCCCTCCTTTGCTGATAGGAGGTTGACTATCCCGCCCTGTATCCTTGCAATTTTTGCAGAGGATGATGAATCGAGTGCCGACAGGATCGAAAAGGCCTGGGACAGAGCCTCATGTACACGGAGCAGGTTGTGGAGCTTGTATGGTGCCGGCGCCGGCACCCCATCATCGACAATAAAAGATTCACGAGTAAGATTTGGAACAACAATGGAGTCAACAAAAGTGAGCATCTTCAACATAGCTTGCTGGGTAAAGCTTGCAAGCGGCAACCATTCCTTCGCAGCAGGCTGCTCTTCCTCCGCGGAGGTGTTTACCGTGTAGCCGTGGCCATGGAGGAGCTTCAACGTGCCCCGGAAGGTATTTACAATTTTGGTGAAAGCCGGGAACAAGCTGGATGCATCAAGAGCATGCTCGACTTCCCCTGAAGGTGTACCATCAGCGACGTGGAGAACCCACCAGACGCCCAGCTTGCTGAACCACCTCTCCAGGAGCAGGACACTCAGGTCGCCTCCTTCAGTGCTGCGTTTCGCCGACTCCACATCACCCAAGAATTCCTTGGCAAGGATTTTAATTTGCTTCATCTTCTTCCCGCTCGCCGTTGCTTATAGGGATTGAGCAAACTCGACATCCATGACAGCCTCCATCTCCATAGAAACTGCATCCTCCATCTCCATTTCTTGGAAGTGCCTAGCCGCCTCCGTAGACATCCAGGAGAGCCGAGATCTAGTGGACGCGGTGTAGCCAGTTGAGACCGTACCTGATGAGCTGCTGGCGTGGGATTTGGATCCTGGGGGACAGAGAGCAATCTCCTGATCGAGGCGATCATGCCTGCTCTTCGACTCCATGCTTGAGGAAAAACTCAAGACGGGACGGAACGCCTTTGTCTGCAACACGTGTCTTAGAATATAATTCCCATTCGCCGGCAATGGCATCGTTCTCGCTTGCTGAGTATGCTGACGCCTTGCCAATGGCGAGGGAAGGAGAAAGGACCGTTCGTGCCTCTTTAAAATTGCTAGTGGGCACTACCGCTTTTTAATATTTTGGGTGCAAGATGTTGACTACTTGACTTTGATATGATTGCTAGAAGAACTCCGGGTCACTTTAGCTGATCTTCAAAATTTGATGGAGGCTGTCATTCTTGCTGCTCGCCGTGATCTTGAGGTGAAGGACAGGGACGTGCGACCAGAGCGAGTCAACGGAGTCTCTAAATTTTTTCCGAGAGAATGAGGTTTATGTCTTGAATTCAATTCGAGATACCTCTCTCCCAACCGTTAAGGTGATAAAAACCAACTAGTAACAAGCTCACCCTAGAAACGGATAGACAAAGCTCAACGTAAAGCGGAAGCGAAAAATAACCAAATGACGAAATCTCGACACAAAGTAGAAGTAAACGAGAACTAAACAATCCGACCAAAAGCTTCGCTTGGTCAAGCATGCAGCGATTTCAATAAAGATTAGGAAAGATTAAAACCAAATGGAAGCAAAGCTTGTCCAAAAGGACCGATCCAGAGTTTCGCCGAAAAGGCTATAGCTAATCAAGCTCGGTTAATTGAGCATGTCAAGATCTTGCAATTAGAACTAATTGACATAAGTTAACTGTGCATGCAAAAGTCTAAAAGCGATTAGCAAGATCAAGTACTAATTAACTCAAATTAATTAAGCAAGCAGCTGACGATAATTAGCAAGAGCAAATGCTAATTAATTTTGCTTAAAAGCAGGATAGGTGAGAAAAAGTCCCACTGTGCTAATTGTTTTTCCTTGCATATGGGCCGTAAGCCACTCACCAGCGTCCTGTTTGGTCTGTGCTATGCTAGAAATTATATCAACTTTGACCGCTAATTAGAGATATTAAATTAAGACAGTTTTCAAAGCTAATTTTGACCGCGTGAGTAGAGGATGATTACTGTAGCATCACTTAGTCAATCATCGATTAATTACCGTCATTAGATTCATCACGAAAAGTTACATCCATTCTTGAAATTTTTTTGCAAATATATTTCATTTAGTACTCCATGCACGCAAGATTCTCTTCTCGAAATCGTGTACTAGGGATTCTGGAACGGGAACCAAACAAGGCCCAGCTTGCTTCCTTGCTGTTGCAGGCTGTTGGAGCTCGGCCCTCAGATTGGTCTGCTTCACCGACTTGCTGGCCTGTCGGCCCACGAAGCCGCCGCTGGCCGCGAGGGCACGTGAGCTCGCACGCGCTGCCGCTCGCGAGCGCTGGCTGGCCGCGAGCGCCTCGAACACGCGCGCGCCGCGCGTCTCCTGCTGGCCGCAGCTGCCAGTGCCGAGCGCCTGGCACCGCCGCCCGCCGGCTCGCGCCGGGCCGCGCGCACCTGCGCCGCGCCGCGCGCGCGCTCCCCTGCTCGGAGGAAGGGACAGTGGAGGTCGATCAGGAACATGAGAGATGTGAGTACACCGCACACCTGACGTTCCCAAACCGATCGACCTGTGATGTGCCTGCATCGATGAATGAACTTGGGTTCTTGAATTTCTTCAGGCTCAGGTTGGCTTGTTCCTGGTGGTGCGCGCGGAGGCTATCGTGGACGTCGTCTGCCGCGGCCGGCGCCACCTCACCGTGCCGCTGTGGTACCGGGCGCTGTTCCTCTGGCGGATGCTTGCTCCGGAGGTCGGGAATTTTGTGACAACCCGTCGAGTTAAAATACTTAATTAAATGTAACCGCCATCATTTGAACGCATCAGACGCATTAGTTTAATGAAGTGTAACATGACAGTCTGTTTCCAATCCACAGACCGATCGAAACACACCAAAAGTCTCGCACGAAGGCAAGCGCTGAAGGTACCAGCATAATAGAATCTTACCAAAAATAGCAAATAATATTAAAGTATTTACAAAATGACTTTTCACATTAAAATGCGCATAATAAATAATAGCAGAGGAAGAGAGTCTAACCTGACAATATTTTTCATTAGAAAGCAAATGAAATAAAATGAAATAAAACGGTAACTATGAAGACGCGAGGACGTCACGTCGAGCCCACCGATGTGAATCCAGGTTAGTTTTTATACCTGAAATAGGGTAAACAACAAACCCTGAGCAACTAATACTCAGCAAGACTTACCCGACTATTGGGTATACTTAGCCCACATATCTAGACATGCAAAACTTTCTGACTGGTAGTTTGTTTTGCAGAAAAACAATTAAAAGTGGATCTTTATTTTTAATATTTTAGTTCTAGGTTCTATATAGATTAACTATAATATAATATTTGTCTAAACCAACTAGATCACACATGGTAGAGTATCAAATCACAAATCATGGTAGTCATCATCATATATAATAAAATCCATATTCCATATCTCATTACTACGATGTGACTCGGATATCAAGGTGCTCATATCCGAGAGCGACTGACGGCGAATCAATCCGATTTAACTTTGCAAGGTGGACCTAACCAACACGTCACGCATAAGCCCCGTCGGACCACACGCACCAACCATTCCCCTCCCCGCCTCGAACTACAGAAACAAACCCAACGACATATAGTCAGCCGAGCCCTACATGAGACCGCCAAAAGCAAACATATGCAACCCCTTTATCCGCGGCCACTCGACTACCCTAGGAGTTGGGTGCGGGTTCCTGTACTTTCGAAGCAAGGCAGTACTCGGCTTATCGGTTTCGACTACCTCCTACTCCCGGCATGCGGTTAGTACAATTCAAACATGATCAGCAGGGCCAACAACGGTACGGTCCTTAACCGACACAGACGGGACTAAGACACCCAGGAGCCCTGTCCTGCTGCCATACCTATACATCACCATCATTTCCGGTCCGGTCTCAACTTTTCATTCAATCCATACCAAATTCAATAATTCATGTACTAGAACATAAAGGTATTCTACATCTTGCGGGTAACCGGAAATTACTCGAATTCTAAATATTCTACATCTCGCGAGCGACATGAAATCACTCGACTTCTACCGAGAACAATTAGGCATAGCATTTCTATCGTCCTATACATACTAGTATAACTCAAGGGACCCTAGGGATCATGCAACTAGGGTTCCAAACAACTCCTGAAACGTAATGCACAAGTAATAAATATATATAGTGAGTCATAATTTAAAATAGTAGGACATGCACCGGGTCTTGCCTGAGGGTAACACTAAGTTAGTGTTAATACTAGCAAGGCCTTGGGCCCTTCCGACTATTGGGCTGTGTCTTCATGGGTTCCTTCCTAAGCCTGCTTCACTAGCTCTTGGGCTTCACGGCTACGCCTGTTCCACAGCCATGAGATCGCATGCACCGGAATCTACATGTATGCACATGATATAAGCGAATGCAAATGTGATTTTACAATTACAAAGAACCAATAACTGAGAACAAACGCTAACGATTTACACTAACTTACTCCTACCAGCCCCTACTTTGCTACTGCTAATACCGGTCAGACCGGTCTACAAAACCGGTCAGACCAGTCGCGACTGGGTGAGACTCTGAACCCTAAATCCGAATTATTCGGATGTATTCTTGGAGTATCCGGACTCCCAAGCCTGGAGAATCCGAACTTAAACCCGTAGTGTCTAGACCACTACAATCCAGAGTATCCGGACAAATGGCCGGACTATCTGGACCCCTACCAGTCAGACCGGTATCCCTGACCGGTCAGACCGGTCCTATATTGATACTGGCTACACTACTAGTCAGACCGGTTCCTTCAACCGGTCAGACCGGTCTTAACCGAGCCATGACCTAAGTTTACACATTGCAAGCTACAGCTACCAAATTCTTTCTTTACTTATAATCAACCTCGAGGTGAATTTCAAGGAAGAAATACATAGAAAGCTACAACAGTTAGACAACTCTAAGGGATTATTTAAAAGGATAACCTTAATTGATTGGGAACTATGCTAGTTTAGGAACAATTCCTATTTAAATATTAACTTTTCATATAAGAAATTAGTCCTTATTACTAAGACTATTTATTTAAGCCTACACATGATGAACTCGTAATTAAAAAGCTACAAACTTACACATACTAAACGATGTTTTCTAGACTTGCAACTTTTGCAATTGGACTACACATTCCTAAAACAAGCCACTGCCTAAGTTTCAAAATTTTCAGACTAACCTATTTGTCGAAACTAATTAAATGAATCTAAACACGACTTGAACTCTAACAGGGGCAAAAAGGACACTTTGCAAGAATAAATATTTTTCCCTTGTAGATATAGACGCAACCAACCTAACAAAACTAGTTTGGTATTTTTACCATTTTTCCTTGATTTGTTAGACAACCTATAAGTTTTCGCTAAATGAATAAAAATCAGAAAGCTACCGGTCTGACCGGCTGACCAAAGCGGTCAGACCGGTCATGGCCGGCCAGGCCATGGCGTACGACGGTCCGGGCGGCTCGGCGTCGGAATCCACGAAGGAGGAAGCTAGGGAAGATGAGAAGCTCACCACGAACCCATTTTGAAGGTCGATTTGGGTGGAGGAGGACCGGAGAAGCGGATCGACGGTGAGGGGCGGAGCTACTGTCCATGGTGGTTTGGTGCTTCGATTTCCGTCGACTCGGTCGAGAAGAAGCTAGGCTGGAGGTTGGGGAAGGTGGAGGAGGCAGTGGGGAACATCTGGAGGTTGGGGAAGGTGGAGGAGGCAGTGGGGAACATCTGGGTGCAAGGAATCAAAGCAAGGCGGCCGGAGGAAGGAGATCCATGATGGGGGTGGCGGTGGAAAGAGCTCTGCTCGGCTCTGTCTGAAGGGAGAAGAAAGAGAGAGCTAAGTGAAATAGCTAAGGATGGAAGAGGATAAGGTTAGATTTAAAGACGCCCAACCAGTCTGACCGGTTTGGCCTACCGATCGGACCGGTCTGGAGCCGAGGTGTTACAAACTTCACCCAGCGGGTGTTCTACCGCCGGGCCGCCGCCGGCAGCCACGGTGACCGAGCTCCGATATCAAACGCGACTAGATCAAGACGACGCTGCACGTACGCAGCTTATCTTGATCTGAAGGAAGCACAGAAGCAGAGTGGTTGCATCGTTGTTTGTCAGGTAGGAGTACATCCAAATAACGTTAGAGCGAAATTAGTATAACTGAGTTTCAAAATCCGATCGATCAGTGATCGGATGGCTGTCACGTTTCGTCCCCTGGTAGTATCAAAGTATATTTGTGCCTTAAGATTTTGTACCTTGTGCCAAGTTGACACGCCACAACTTAGTCAATCAAGCTTTACTAGAAGGAAAACTTTTAACTTGTTATTACAAGTTGTTTTTGTTTCTGTACTTTGAATTACGGGCAAGTTACATTACACAAACATGAAAAGCGTACGTTTTCAAGATCGCCGCATTAAGTATACGGTGTAATCACACGATATAGATGGAATTGGAACGGCTAGTGCACCGGCTTTTGCTAAAAAAAATTGTCTTCTTTTCTTGAAAAGCAACCGGCAAGTAGGATTCCAAACTGGTCCTTCTGCTCTTTATGGTTTAGCTGGTGCCCCCAGCTCAGCTTTGGTGGTCTCAGGGGCGGGCCCAAGATTTTGGAGGTGGGTATTCAAAATTTGAAAAGGTGTAATTTTTTTGATAGTTCAAATTTCACAAATTACAATGATAAGTTTCAAAACAATGATCGAATTTATCATTAGTCATCTCACCTTATTTTGCCGGACCCGCTTCTGCTTGCTCGCCCACGCCCCACATGGGCACAACTCCTAGAGCGGCGGAGCTACGGAGGCCCTACCATGCCGGGCAAAGCAGCAGTGCCGCTCCCTAGCCGCGTGCTCCACGCCGTGCAGGCCCAAGCCCTATGCCCATGCCTGGCTACGGCGCTGGCCTGGTCGCTGCTTGAATCTCGTGGCCCGCCCAACAACCGCACTCGTGTCGCCGATCGTCTGCCCGATCGCGGAGCCCCTATCACCGTCCGTCCTCATGGTCGACGAGTCCCTACATTCGTTTGGCCTCATCGATCGCGCCCTTGCCGTCAGGATCGCTGGTTTAAGGAGCTAGGGTTGCGGTCTTGTGGTTGGGTATTGGGGAATCGAGGGACCGAGAGGGTGCACGGACGTTTGGCCTATCGGTCAGGCTGGCTAACTGGTTGCCTGACCGCTAATGGGCCTGTGGGCTGTTGGGTGGGGAGGGATGAGACGTGAGCTGCTATGATTTTCAGCATCAAACAGAAACTTAAAGTTTAGAAACTCATTATATTGTGTAATATTCTTATTTTTGATTCATATACATATGCTATACTATATATATACTATATATATATATATAAAATTTTGCCAAAAATAATAGGTATTCACTTGAATACCCTTGCTACAAGATAGGCCCGCCACTGGGTGGTCTATAACATGCTTCCTAGAAAACCCGGGGAAAGTAAACCCTATGAAAAGAAAAACAGCGTGACTTCTGCTGCTTTGACACTGATCCTCATTCAGCCAAGAGCCCGTGTCTGCACGTTGAGCACAGGCCGACACCAAACAAGTCGCGGCAAAGCCCTGCTTAGAGTTGTACTAGCAAAATTAGCGCCTCTCAACCATCATCGTTTGGGCATCAATGGGAACCAGTGTCGGTTGAGCTGTTGAGCAGCAAACATTGCGTCTGATGCCTTCACGTGTACTGCTACTTCTAGCACGGCATCAAGATGACAGGACTTACTTGACAAGCGTTTTTGCGTTACTGCACAGGAATTCATTTGGAGATATGACAAGCTAGGAGGCTTGAAATCTTTTTCCAAAAAAACAGCCAGGAGAGGCTTGATTGATATTACGAAGAGCATATAAATGTCACTGTTTTGCTAATACAAACATGAAAGGCAGATGTAGACTACAGACATCTCTGTGCTTTCCATATTTATTCAGAAACGATAAACAAAATACAGAGTTACAGACGGCCACAAGAAGTTTTTATAATGCTTCAGCTTTTTAGCTGCTTTACTCACAGCTTAAGAAGCAGCAATGTTAACATTCCGTCCTAAAATCAACACAGAAGGAAACACAACTAGATGTACCTACGTAGACTTGTTTGGTGTGGCGCTCTCGTCCAACCTTCAAATGGTGTTTGTTTTTTCTTTGGTTTGCAAATTCAGCCTTCGAATAACTCTTGCAACATCTCTTGCAGGTTCGAGGGACTGAATTTTAGGGGGGTATTTCCGTAGCCATCCGCAAGGTACCTCGTGTAGCATGGAATGACTTTATCTATGATAGCTCTGCGCAGCCAATTCCTCAGCCTAGGGTCGGGGACCTTCCAGAGCTTTTGGGTAGTGTACATCTTCTGAAATTCAGACTCGAACTTAGGCAGGGGGGTGTAGTTTTTTCCGAAGCAACTAGGTGTAGGATTGATCAAGCATGACAACACTGGTGCCCATGATACCTGCATATACCTCTCCATATAGCCCTCGACTTTGCCAGCAAGGTCTACCTTGTAGGACTTGGGAAAATAAGAAGCGTTTTGGTGGAGTTGATCTGCTATGAAAGATGAGTTGTTGAGCAAGAATAAGAACCGGAGGCCCTGATTTGGTAATGCTTCTGACTTGTTGGCAAGCTTTTCTCCTAGACAAGACACCATCTCCATTTCCAGGCTTGTCAAAGGTGGTAGGTCTCCTGACCGAGGAACATACTTACCGAGGCTAGCAGCATCAGATACAATTGGCTCCATTACTGAGTGATAATTCTCCAGGAACATTACGTATATCATAACGGACTTGGTGGCCTCGTCAATGTCAGATGGTCCTTGTGGAGTTTGAGTATCGGATGAGCCTTGGCCGTCCAACAGTGTTTTCAGGATCTGAGTACTAATGTCCACCACTGCGCTCCATATGGCCTCGCCCACCTTGCCCTGCTTTGCTGATAGGACGCTTATTATCTCTCCCTGTATCCTTGCAACTTGTGCAGAGGATGATGGATCGAATGCCAACCGGATCTTAGACAAGACCTCAGACAGAACCGCACATACACGGATCAGGGTGTGGAGCTTCTGGTATGGTGCCCCTACCGGCACCGGCAGCAACCTATCGCTAATAAAAACTTGGTAACTAAGATTTGGAGTAACAATGAAGTCAACAAAAGTGAGCATCTTCAACATGGCTTGCTGGGTAAACCGGGCGGCTGCTGTGGCGTCCATTCCTGAATCTTCAACATGAACCGTGCCAGTGGATGGCGGGTTTCTTGGTTTGCGCCACAAAACCAAGCTGGCGGACGGCGGTTCAAGACGCCAAGTCGTGGAGGCACGGGCGTCGGTCTCGGTGCTGGCGGAGGAACGGGCGTCAACGGCGTCTAGGGCCTCGCTGCGGGCGAGGAGGTGACGGGCGTCGGGCGGCGTCTAGGGCCGTCAGAAGGCCGAGGCGGGAACAGCGTCCAGGGCCACGGCGTGGAGGCGGGAATCTTCCCGCGCGTGTGTAACATCCCGAAAATTTACCAAATAAATCTCTCGCTAAATTATTTTCAGAATTAGTTTCATAGTTGAGCTCAATTAACCCTAAACCCTAATCCCCTCCCAGAATTTCCGCCGTCCTAATGTCCGATTTCAATCGTTGTTCCATCTTTTCCTTTTTCCGCCGACCGTACCCTCCCTCTTTTTCCTCGCCGCCGTCTCATCCCGCGCCGCTCGGCTGCTTGTCGGCCATGCACGACCGCTCGCCGCGATCGGCGCCGGCGCAATCTCTCTCTCTCTTTCTCTCTCTCCTTTTTTTATTTTCTTTTTCCATTTTCCTTCTTTTCTTTTTCCTTCCTTCTCCCTCCTCCTTCTCCTCTCTGCCGCGCGAGCACCGCTCGGCCCGCCATCACCCGACCCCGGCTCCCTCTCCTCTGCCGCGCCAAGCAGCTCGCTCGCCTCACGCCCCTCCCTGGCCGTGCACCTCGCCGCACCGAGCCACCCCTGGGCCGTGCGCACGCGCGCGCGCGCGTACGCGCTCGCCGTGCTCGGTGCTCCGAGCCGCGCACGCCGCGATGCCGCGCCACGCCACGGCCGCCTGCCACGCGCGCACGCCTGCCCACGCCACGCACAGCACGCGTTCCACACACCCCCGAGGCTCGCCGCGCCGCCCTTCGTCCAGCGCCACCACCGCCTTCCTGTGTCCACCCTCGCCGCCGGCCGCCCTGTGTCCTGCACACGCACACGCGCGCACCACGCCGCCGCCTCGCCGCTCGAGCCCGCGCGGCGACACACACAGCACCCAGGGCCCCTCCACGTGCCTGCGCGCCTGCCCGAGCCGTCACTTCTCCCTGGTCCGCCGCGAATCGCGCCGCAGCCGCGTCGCGACATCAAGCGCCATTGAAGAAACCCCGCACCTCTCGCCGGCCGCCACCAACGCAGCCACCGCTCCACCGCCTTTCCTCACCTTTAAATAGGCCCTCCACCGCGCCCTCGAGCCTCACAACTCCGGCCACCACCACACGCCTTCCTACCTAGCCCTGCATCGCCGCCACTGCAAAAACCCAGCCCAAGGTGAGGAGAGCAGCAGGTTGCCCTCGCTTCCCTCACCATTTTCCCATACCCCTAGCCGCCACCAGGGCCCTGCAGCGCAGCCGCCGCACCGGCCAGGGCCGGCCGCCGCCCGCCGCCTCTACGGGCCGCCACCCCTCAAATCGAGGAGGGGAAACAATCCCCCACACTGCCCTCCTCCTTTCACCCTCGTTCCTGGCCGCCGCAAGCCCCCAGGGTCGCTGGCCCAAGGCCGCCGGCGCCCTGCACCCTTCCTCCTCTGTTTCCCATGGAGGGAGGAGGAAGAAGAGGGCATTTTGCCCAAAAACCCCCTGGCCTTCCCTCTATTTCCTAAGGAACCCTTCCACTCTTTAGTTCTTTTACAAAAGAAACCCTGCCTACTTTCCTATTCACAAATAAACCCTCCACTATATAAACATATTTATAAATAAAACCCTATTCTTTTCCAGAATGACCCAAACATTCCCCAGAATTCTAACCAGGTCCTTTCACTATTTACAAACAGGTCCCTGACTCCTTGTTTAACCCCTAAACCTCTCCGTAACCTATCATTTCATGCGCCAAACAATCTCCGATCGACCTGGAACTTTACCACACCATTCCTATTATAGTTTTGGCCATGCCATTAGGAAACCATCCAGAGATATTACTCCTATCTTCATATCGTAATTGTTTCCGATTCGAGCTCAATGATAAAACTTTTATTTCTTTTTATTGATTATGTGTTTGTTTGTATGCGTCGTAGATCACGGTGTGAACGAGGGAGAACCTGTCGACGAACAGTACTGCGAGCAAGCGAACGAGGATCAGTTCCGTGACTCCGAACCCGAAGGACAGTGCCTCGGTCAGGACTTCCCGGAAGGCTTTGAAGACGGCAAATTCAATCCCGCCCTTTGATGCATGTTTTGTCCTAGTTTTTACAAACACAACCTATTAGCCTGTTTTATAAAATTGCATATGTTTTGCCTGCTGAAAATATGGTTGGATAGCCACCCCTTGATTTGTTATAACCATTCCTTGACCACCTAGATTAATGTCTGAATGTGTTTTGTTTGGACGTTAATCGCTGCTAGAACGCTTAAGACCTTATACATAATACAACTTGTTTTATAAAGAAAATATGTGAGTGTGTGGGAAGGGAAAAATGTGGGATTTCGAAAGATGAGATTAGACGAGATGGATGGCACTTCTGTGTGAATTGCCGAATGGTGTGCTCGTGCTTGTGTGGCAGAGCAAGGAAGGGAGATATCCATCTTGTCATAACTAAGGACCGAGTTGGTGTGTCATCTCACCTAACTCCACCATCGTGCAAACCACTCGACCGTTGAATGTGCAACAGCTTAGCATAAACCCCACTAGTTAGTCTGATAGCCATCAGGAGAGCTGAGAGCAACGAGTGATCAAGGAGAAGGGATTAGCTCTGTGTGACTTATACCCCGGTTAAAACCTCTGTGATAGGTCAATGACCCCTTGGTGGATCCCGTGATGGCTAGTCAGGTCTAGCTAAGGTGGGTAATGGCTTTGTTGGGATCTACACCGACACTACGGTGATCGAGTTGTGGTACCCCGCTTGTGGGTAAAGTTGCACACCTCTGCAGAGTTAAAATCTATTCGAATAGCCGTGCCCACGGTACTGGGCGAGTTACGGTGTGGTCACATAACTAGTGTTTCTTATGGGAAGGGATGGGTTGGCGTGAGTTGTTTTGGAAAAATGTTGGGCAGTTGTGCCGTGTGCTACGGCGGATGAGGAGTCCGGTAGCAGTTTAAAACTTGGATCCTGTGTGGATCAACACTACGTGTTGCTCGGTACAAGAAAACTTGGTTTGAAAATTCTTTCTTTCAAATGAACACTTGCATAAAACTTAGCTTTTCGCAAATTAAACCCTAGCCTTATCCTTGATTTACCCTGTGCATTATATTCTATTTATACCCCCTCCGTGGGTGTGGTTGGACTTGCTGAGTACGTTTGTACTCACCCCATTCTTAACTTTTATAGAGGAAGATCCAGACTTCGTTCCCGAAGACATTGAGTAGAGGTTCCGTCCTGCACCCAACCTTGCCTGTGGATAGGGTCACCCGCAGAAAGTTTTGTATGGCGCAAGACTCTGATGACCCCCTCTTTGTAGTTAATGTCGTTGTGTGGGTGTTAGTTGTTATCCTCGCGATAGTGGCGCTTCACTGCCCACTTCCGCGTAGAGTTGTACGGTGATGTACCATCTAATGTAATAAAAGTGTTATCAGCCTCCTCAGACTGATATTGTATCACTTTTAAGTCTTCTCTTGTGAGAGGACGCTTCAGCGTGGAGTTTTGGCGGTTTTCTTAAAACCGGCCACCTACCCGGGTTTCGCGGACCCTCCAAAAACCGTGGACCGGATCCTCATCCCCACGGCGGCATCGCGGAGAAGTCTTCGACTCGAAGAAAGAACCTTGGCCGTCGGATGAGTCATTTTATCTTTTTCCGGTTTTGCCCCTACGAGCCTTCTAGTTTAATTTCAGCTCTTAGGGGTAGTTTAGTCTTTAGCCAGGGAGGTTAGGAGATTAAAAGGGAGAGGAGGGCAGCAGCAAGGGGTGGGCTTTTCTTTTCTAGAGATCTCTCCTCCGTGCGTCTCCTCCCTCTCTCTCTGTTCTTCCTCCCTCTCTTCTCTAGGGTAGGATTTGAACCATGGATTATTGAGACCTTGTGTTGAATTTGATTGGGAAAGAAGGCCCTATCCTCCTTGTGCCCTCCGGGGTTTCGATCCTGTGTCAAATTCAATGGGTCGTTTTCCTCTCGTGTGATGACTTTCGTTTTTGGTTTGACGAGTTTTGGAGCACGAGATTTTGGTGGCTTTCCGAGCTCTTTGTGATGGATCCAAACCTCTTTTATTAGTGCAAGATCACTAGGATTCACGAGCTCCCTCAAATTGATGTTCTTGCGTTTTTGAGAAAACCCCGTTCTTGCTCGGGAATTCCTCGATTCCTCCCAAACCATGGAGTAATTCGTCGATTCTTTTGGTGGGTATGTTCACAAGGTCTTTGTGATCGTGTCTGCAAAATTTGAGCCCCTTTGGACTTGTTTTGATCCTCCAATTGTCAAGTTTTCCAAAGGGCGCGGGTTGTGAAACTCCAGTTCTGCTCGAGCTGGGTTTTTCGGTATCGCCTGTTGAACCGACGCTTGAGATCAAGATCGTCGGATCAACCAGTGAGTAGAAGTTTTGGCTTTTAGGGTTTTTGGCTTTTCTGCTTGGTTGCACCGGTGCATTGGTTCCACATGCATCGGTTCAACCGGTGAAGCTTCACCAGCAATCCCTGCGTGCTGTTTCGCTCGTTGCACCGGCGTATAGAAGTTCATCAACGTCGGTTCAACCGGTGCTCAGTGCGATTCATTTTGCAGTCTCTCTAGACAACTGCACCGACGCTAGGGTTTTGTTTTCATCGGTTTAACCGGTGATCAGCACATCTCGTTTTGGTGTTCCTCTGGACAACTACACCGACGCTCTTGAACGATTTTTGTCGGATCATCCGGTGTAGTATCGCCGGTTGAACCGACGCTTTGTTACTCTCTACGTCGGATCAACCGGTGCTCGTTTTCTTTGCTGCTGGCTCTGTCTCATCGGTTGAACCGACGTTGTTCAAATCCGTACGTCGGATCAACCGGTGAGTTATACCATGCGTTCTCTATCACTGCTTCTGCGTGTTTGATTCCTCATTTTGTCTCGCTTTTCCTAAGGTTGTTTTTGTGTTGGTGTAGCTTCTCTATGGCTACTCCGCACTTCACCTAGGACGTTAGGGTTGGGTGCATACTTGGGATATTAAGCCGTATTTCCGAGTTGAGAAAAATTTCAATCGGCTCCCATTCACCCCCCTCTGGTCGCCTTTTCGGTCCCTCAATTGGTATCAGAGTTTGATTAAGGTTTTCATTATCCTAACCGGTTCGAAAACTATTTGGCGACCATGGCAAGTCTTGGTAAGATCCCTGTGTTTACCGGCGAGGACTATGCTTACTAGAAGGTTCGCATGCGCGCTTTCTTGCAGAGCTTGGGAGCCGAGGTTTGGGATATAACCAAGAATCAGGCTTACCAGGTGCTTGCCATTCGGGTCACTCCTCTTCAAGTGATCGAGCACGAGGCTAACGCCAAGGCTGTCAATGCCTTGTTCACTGGCGTTTCTCGTGCAGAGTTCTCACACGTCCAGGGTTTTCAGGAAGCCCACAAGGTTTGGACGTGCCTTGAGAACTACCACGAGGGCACACCTCAGGTTAAGGCTAGACTTTTCGAGACTCACCGGCGTGAATATGAGAACTTCACACAGGGGCCGGGTGAGAGCATTGGCGATATGTTCAGTCGGTTTCAATCGATTGTGAACAAAGTCAGTGCTAACAGATCTGCTGATGCCCTTGACTACACAGAGCATGAGAAGGCTCTCAAGTTGCTCTACTCACTTGATCGCTCTGTGTGGGATCTCAAGGTGAACACGATCATTGAGTCTGCAGGCTATGAGACTCTGACCGTGAATGAGCTCTTCAGCAAGCTCATGGCCACTGAGGTGGATAACCAGACACGAGCCAAGCTCAATGGTGCCCCTCCTTCCAAGAGCATAGCTCTTGTGACTGGCCTAGGTGGATCGAGCTCTAACGCTAACTCTGCTCTTGGATTTTCTCTTACCTCTTTGCCTTCTGTTACAGATGAGCAGTTGGAGACACTGGGCGATGACGACTTGTGCCTCCTCATCAGTAAGTTCCAGCGTATCTACCACAACAGGCAGAGGCGAAAGAACCCTGGGTGCTACCACTGCGGTGATCCGAGCTACTTCATCGCCGACTGCCCCAAGAAGTCCGGCGGTGGCCAGAACAACAACTTCGACTACTACCGCCACCGCCACCGCGACGAGGGAGGCTCCAAAAGGAGCGTCGGCGCCACAGGCACCGCAGCCATGACCGGGACAAGGGAGGGCGCTTCGACAAGGAGTCGATCAAAAAGCGCTTCTAGTACAAGGCCAAGAAGCGGGAGAAGACTTTCTTAGTGCAGCTCAGCGACTTTGACAAGAGCTCCGACACCGACCGCTCTTCTTCATCGACCTCCGGCGACGATGACAACAAGAAGAAGAAGCGGGACAAGGAAGCCACCGGCTTCATCGGCCTTTGCTTGGCGGCCGGTCGGCGCAAGAGTTTCTGCTCCATGGCGGGTGAGACCAATGGTGCTCGTGCGTCTCCAGGTGGACATGCTACACCGACGCACAACGTCTCTTCTCCTGGATCCGAGAGTGATTCAGAGGTAAACTCCACTATCGACCTACTTGATACTGAGGTTAGTGAGTTGTATGCCGCTCTCGACAATCAGAAAAAGCTGCTTAAGGAAGCAGCTAGAGAGCATAAGCGGCTTAGGGCTGAGCTGGCTTGTGCTAGAGAGAAATCTGGTGAGGATGAGTGTGCTGGCTGCATATCTCACATGAACGATCTTGTTGCTCTCCGTGCCAAGCATGATGAGAACGTAACGAACTTGGATGTTGCCAAGATCTCGCTGGCTGACGTGTCTCATGAGCTAGCCAGGGCCAAGCATGAGCTTGAACTGGCCAAGGACGCTCCTTTCGTTAGTGATGTGCTCGAATGTGATGAGTGCTCCATCTTTAAGTCTAGTCTAGCTTCTTTGCAATCTAAGTTTGCTACTGTTGTGTGTGAGCTAGAGGAGCTTAGGTCTAGGCCTGTTCTGTTTGGTGCTTGTAAGCTTTGTCCCACGCTTAAGTTGGAGATAGATGAGAAAAGCTCTTTGATTAAGTCTTTGGGGAAGACTAAGGTCGTGGAGTCTAGCCCACCTATTGATTGTCTTGTTTGCCCTGGTCTGATTTCTGATTTGGATGATCTTGCTGTAGAGAAAGCCAACTTGGAGAATGAGAACACATATCTTAGGGCGATTCTTAGTTGGGTTTCTGGTCGTGAGCCGCAGTTGGGCATGATGATCAAGCAGTTTAAGCGTGGTGATGGGTTTGGGGTCGGTTACACCTACACGCAGTAAGACTTTGACATGTTGTATGGTAAGATCGGCAAGGCTGCTAGAGTTCCGAGTGCTCTAAACACTGCTAGTACGAGCACGCATCCTTCGCTTGTTGACCCCGTGGATGGTGTGCTTAAAGAACCACCAAAAGCACCTCCACAGAAGCAGGTTTGGATTCCAAAGCCCAATAAGCTGAGGAATCCCCTCGATATGCTCCCTGCTGCCACAGCCCAGGTTGCCCAGAAGAAGGGGCTGCTCCTTTCCGTCCAAAGGCGGGGCCTCCACCTCCCAAGAGAGAGGTGAGGTACCACTGCGAGTACTGTCTCAGAGATGGTCACTTGGAGGAGTTTTGCTTCAGGAGGAAGTGAGCTGTGAGGCATGAGCAGGAGAGATGTAACTCGAACATGTACTCTGCTCGAGTACATGGTCCTCCTCGGCGTGGTGGTAGGCAAGATGCTAGGGCGCACCGTGTAGGTGGAGGACAGGACGGTGGTGATTACCGTGCTCCAGCAGGTGGTCGCTTTGCCGGTCGTGCTCCTGGTCGTCCTCAGTACGGCTATGGACCACGAGACCGAGGCTTTGGAGGAGGTTACGAGACACCACGCTTTCCACGTACGCTTTGCTTTGGTGATACGCTTTGCCTGATTTTGCTAACCCTTCTGTAGAGCAAATGGCTCGACACTGGTTTGCTTCACACTTTGCTAACCCCAGTGTTGAGACATTTGCTCACCCTTTGTCTCAGTACTGATGTGCAGGCTAGAGGCTTAGAGAACAAGTGGATCATGGACTCTAGTTGTTCACATCATATGACCGGTATTGACAAGTGGTTCTCCAGCCTCACCCCGATGCGCTCAAAGGAGTACATTGTGTTCGGGGACAATGGAAGAGGAAAGGTACGTGGAATGGATGTTGTTCATGTTTCCGATCGCTTTACCCTGAGAGAAGTTGCTTTGGTTTCGAACCTTGGGTTCAATTTGCTCTCTGTTTCGCAACTTCTTGATGAGGGGTTTGAAGTTCGCTTCAAGGAGGGTTGTTCTCGTATTTTAGATTCCAGAGGAGATTTGGTTTGCCGAATTTTACCTCACGATTGGGTTTTCTTGGTTGACTTCTCTGGAACTTCTCTTGGTCCTCCTTGTTGCTTGTTGGCTGGTCCTTCTTCTGATTTGTGGAAGTGGCATAGGAGACTAGGACATTTGAGCTTTGACTTGTTGTCGAGACTTAGCTCACTTGGCCTGATCCGAGGATTGCCCAAATTGAAGTTTGAAAAGAATCTTGTTTGCCTCCCGTGTCGCCACGGGAAGATGGTTGCCACCTCTCATCCGCCGATTAATCAAGTGATGACCACTCACCTTGGAGAGTTGTTACACATGGACACAGTAGGTCCTTCAAGGGTGATGTCGGTTGGTGGGAAGTGGTACGTTCTTGTGATCGTGGATGACTTTTCTCGCTATTCTTGGGTCTTTTTCCTGAGAATCAAGGATGAGGCTTTTGAGTTTGTTCGAGACTTGATCTTGAGGTTGAAAAATAAGCTACCCCATGCCATGAGAGCGATTCGCAGTGACAATGACACATAATTCAAAAATGCTCGTTTTGACACCTTTTGCAGTGATCAAGGTCTTGAACACCAGTATTCTTCCCCCTACACTCCACAACAGAATGGGGTTGTAGAGCGGAAGAATCGGACGCTGGTTGAGATGGCTAGGACGATGCTCGATGAGCATAGGACTCCTAGAAAGTACTGGGCTGAGGTGGTTAACATTGCTTGTTATGTGTCAAATCGTATTTTTTTTGCGTGCTTTCATGCACAAGACTTCTTATGAGTTGCGATTTGGACGCCAGCACAGTGTTGACCATATCAGAGTGTTCGGTTGCCGGTGTTTTGTGCTGAAGGAAGGAAATCTTGATAAGTTTGAGTCTCGATCGTCTGACGGTATTTTTATCGGTTACGCTTCTCACTCTAGAGCTTACCGTGTGCTGATTATTGATACTAACATCGTCAGAGAGACTTGTGAAGTCACTTTCGACGAGACTGCACCGTGCAATTTTTCTGTCTTTGAGGTTGCAGGAGATGATGAGCTCGGCACCCCCATCTTTGAAGATGAGGAGGAAGAAGCTGCAGAGGGTAATGCTGAGGCTACCAAGCGTGCTGTGGACCCAGCCGCCTCTGCCACGAGCTCGGACGATGACGACGGCCCCGACCCAACTACATCCACTTCCCGGGGGCCGATCGAGTAGGTGACTCAGCCTTCACCAGCTGCACCTGAGGAGACACCAGTTTTCGTTGAGGAGGAGGTGACTTCAACAAGGGAAGCACCGCGACACATTCAGCGTCGTCATCCACCTCAACAGATGCTAGGTGACCTCAACGAGCGAGTCACAAGGTCTAAGGTAACATTTATCGCTGGCTTTGCTCATTCGGTGTTTGTTGCTTCTTTTGAGCCCAAAAATGTTGGACACACACTTTCTGACTCCAATTGGGTCAATACCATGCATGAGGAACTTGAAAATTTTGAAAGGAATCAGGTTTGGGTTTTGGTTGAGCCTCCGCCTGCTTGTAACCCCATTGGAACTAAGTGGGTTTACAAGAACAAGCAAGGTGAAGATGGGTTGGTAGTGCGGAACAAGGCTCGACTTGTAGCCCAGGGGTTTTGTCAAAATGAAGGGACAGATTATGAGGAAACTTTTGCCCCGGTAGCATGCTTAGAAGAGATTCGAATTTTTCTTGCATTTGCTGCTTTCAAGGGTTTTAAAGTTTTCCAAATGGATGTGAAATCTGCCTTCTTAAATGGTTTTATTGAAGAGGAAGTTTATGTGAAACAACCCACTGGTTTTGAAAATCTCAAGTTTTCAAACCGAGTTTACAAACTTCAGAAATCTCTTTATGGTTTGAAACAGGCGCCTAGAGCTTGGTACGATAGGTTTAAAAATTTCTTGCTAGCTCAAGGTTTTAAAATGGGATGTGTTGATAAAACCTTGTTCCTCATGCGCTCTGGCTCTGACTTTTTGTTGGTTCAGATTTACGTGGATGATATCATCTTTGGTGGCTTTTCTCACGCTCTTGTTTCCAAGTTTTCTGAGCAGATGTCCAGGGAGTTCGAGATGAGCATGATGGGTGAGCTGCAGTTCTTCCTCGGGCTGCAGATCAAGCAAACTCCTCAGGGCACGTTCGTTCATAAAGCCAAGTACACCAAGGACTTGCTGCGGAAGTTCGACATGAGTGGCCTGTCTCCTCAGCCGACTCCGATCGACACATATACGGCGCTTGATGAGGACTTAGATGGCGAGGAGGTGGACCAGAAGGAGTATAGGAGCATGATAGGCTCCCTCCTGTACCTGACGGCGACCCGGCCGGACATTCAGTTTGGGGTCGGCCTCTGTGAGCGGTATCAGGCTTCACCGCGCACCTCCCATAAGCAAGTGGTGAAACGCATCTTTAGGTACCTCAAGTTCACTCCTGAGTTCGGTCTTTGGTATTCTGCAGATTCATCTCTTGCTTTAGTTGGTTTCTCGGATGCCGATTTTGGTGGGTGCCGGTTGGATCGCAAGTCGACTTCTGGCACTTGTCACTTTCTCGGTACATTGCTGGTTTCGTGGTCCTCTAGCAAGCAAGCTAGTGTAGCACTCTCTTCCACAGAAGCCGAATACGTTATGGGTTGAGTTTTGGTAGGGTTCCCATATTTGTAGACAACATGTCTTCCATTTGCATTGCAAAGAACCCAGTGCTCCACTCCAGAACCAAACACATAGACATCAGGTTCCACTTCCTGCGAGATAACCATGAGAGAGGCCACATAGACATGATCCATGTACCATCCGAGAGGCAAACCGCAGATATTCTTACCAAACCACTTGAGCTTGAGACTTTTGCTCGCTTGCGAGGGGAGCTTGGGGTTTGTTACCCCTTTTAGTTGCTAGTTTTTTCTTAGGTTAGCTTTGTAGGCCTTGGTTCCTTGTTCTCTTCGTTTTTCTAGGTTTGGTAGCTGCATTTTGCACTTGCATTGTACATTTCAGCATTTTTGCATTGCCTCACTTGCACTAGCATTCATGAATACTTTGCTATGATCCTCTGGTGCTTGCTAGTGTTAGTCCATAAATGTGATCATGAATAGCTTGCTCCACTGTGTATATTACATCCTCTGAGTATAGCTACTTTTGTTTTGAAAATCTGAAAACTTGGTCACCCGGTCTTGGCTACTAGCATGTTAGGGCGTGTTGATATGCTTTGCTATCTTATTCATGCTAGTGTAGCTTCTTGATACTTGTTGCAATTCATCCTGGTTCAGCAATTCATATTTGACCTGATCTAAAATTGATAAAATTGCTTGAATTGTGCTTGAAATGGAATGAAAAGATCCAGGTGGGATTGTTTGTCGCACTGACCGAGCTTTCGGGACGGCTCACTTTGCACTTGTGAGAACCCGGGTAAGGCTGTGCATGACTGAAACAAGTGTCTTAAGCTTCTGGTTGCCTTTGGCATAGGCTTGGCCTCGTTGCTAAGTAATGCATGATAAGTTTTCAACCCCTGGCATTAATAATTGCTTGATATAATTTGATTGCATAATAGATGTTTGCAACATGCCTTGGCTGTTTTTGGCTCACCTGTATGAGTTTGATTAGCACTGATTTCCATTCCCTACATGTTAGTGCTAGATCATGGGTGATGCTTTTATTTCTGCTAAATTGAACTTGCTAAGCTCTAGACATGATCTGATATACCCTGTTGAGCTAGATATAAGTCTTATTTATGGATGCACATGTGCTTGTGACTAGTTGTTGCTCATATCTTTGTATCCCTGAATGCTTTCACTTACACCTCCTGCATTGCATTAATTGCATAGCATATTTTCAGGGGGAGCTTTAGGTCCGTTTAGCCTTGATGTGTGCATTTGCCAACAAGGGGGAGAAGTTTAGTGATCGAACAAGGGGAGAATTGTTTGATTTTTGAGAGAACCAAAAACTTGTTGTGCACAGGGCTTTGAGAGTGCATACATGTGGTGAGAGTTGCACTGGTGAGGAGGAAATGCGTTTCAGGGGGAGTTTCTGCTTTGTTTGGCTCCTAGTTTCCTCGTCACTTCTGCATGACTGTGTCGAGCCCTGCCTCTGTCCTTGAGGAGTCATGCTTGTCTTTGATCGATTGCGTCGAGCCATTGCCCTTGTTTTAGGAAATCGATCTTTGCTTGGTTCAAGTGACCTGTTCTTGTTTCTTTTGAGCTTTTGTCACTTGTTCGAGTTCTCCTTCTTCCTTGTTTTTCTCGGTTTTTGCTTCTCTCTTAGTTTGTTTTTGTTTCGTTTGTGGTGTGTTGACAATGCACTCATCAAGGGGGAGATTGAGGAATGTTGAGTACCTTCTCCTAGATGTGATGAGTGAATTGTCAACCGTGCAGTGTGATCGTGTGCTTGGTCTTTGGTTGCAGGTACACGGGCGTTGAGTGTCGACGGAGAGCTACCGTGGAGGTGCTGTGGCCGATGGACCGTGCGGTGGACGGCGGTGAAGGGCAGCCGGGACCGGAGCACGGGCCGGGCGGCAGCTATGGCGTCCACTCCTGGATCGAGGGCGTAAGTGCCGGTGGATGGCGGGTTTCTTTGTTTGCGCCACAAAACCAAGCTGGCGGACGGCGGTTGAAGACGCCAAGTCGTGGAGGCACGTGCGTCGGTCTCGGCGCTGGCGGAGGAACGGGCGTCGACGGCGTCTAGGGCCTCGCTGCGGGCGAGGAGGTGACGGGCGTCGGGCGGCGTCTAGGGCCGTCAGAAGGCCGAGGCGGGAACGGCGTCCAGGACCATGGAGTGGAGGCGGGAATCTTCCCGCGCGTGGAGTTTTGGCAGTTTTCTCAAAACCGGCCACCTACCCGGGTTTCGCGGACCCTCCAAAAACCGCGGACCGGATCCTCATCCCCACGGCGGCATCGCGGAGAAGACTTCGTCTCGAACAAAGAACCTTGGCCGTCGGATGAGTCCTTGTATCTTTTTCCGGTTTTGCCCCTACAGGCCTTCTAGTTTAATTTCAGCTCTTAGGGGTAGTTTAGTATTTAGCCAGGGAGGTTAGGAGATTAAAAGGGAGAGGAGGGCAGCAGCAAGGGGTGGGCTTTTCTTTTCTAGAGATCTCTCCTCCGTGCGCCTCCTCCCTCTCTCTCTGTTCTTCCTCCCTCTCTTCTCTATGGTAGGATTTGAACCATGGATTATTGAGACCTTGTGTTGAATTTGATTGGGAAAGGAGGCCCTATCCTCCTTGTGCCCTCCGGGGTTTTGATCCTGTGTCAAATTCAATGGGTCGTTTTCCTCTCGTGTGATGACTTTCGTTTTTGGTTTGACGAGTTTTGGAGCACGAGATTTTGGTGGCTTTCTGAGCTCTTTGTGATGGATCCAAACCGCTTTTATTAGTGCAAGATCACTAGGATTCACGGGCTCCCTCAAATTGACGTTCTTGTGTTTTTGAGAAAACCCCGTTCTTGCTCGGGAATTCCTCGATTCCTCCCAAACCATGGAGTGATTCGTCGATTCTTTTGGTGGGTATGTTCACAAGGTCTTTGTGATCGTGTCTGCAAAATTTGAGCCCCTTTGGGCTTGTTTTGATCCTCCAATCGTCAAGTTTTCCAAAGGGCGCGGGCTGTGAAACTCCAGTTCTGCTCGAGCTGGGTTTTTCGGTATCGCCGGTTGAACCGACGCTTGAGATCAAGATCGTCGGATCAACCAGTGAGTAGAAGTTTTTGCTTTTAGGGTTTTTGGCCTTTCTGCTAGGTTGCACCGGTGCATTGGTTCCACATGCATCGGTTCAACCGGTGAAGCTTCACCATCAATCCCTGCGTGCTGTTTCGCTCGTTGCACCGGCGTATAGAAGTTCGTCAACGTCGGTTCAACCGGTGCTCAGTGCGATTCGTTTTGCAGTCTCTCTGGACAACTGCACCGACGCTAGGGTTTTGTTTTCATCGGTTTAACCGGTGCTCAGCACATCTCGTTTTGGTGTTCCTCTGGACAACTACACCGGCGCTCGTGAACGATTTTTGTCGGATCATCCGGTGTAGTATCCCCGGTTGAACCGACGCTTTGTTACTCTCTACGTCGGATCAATCGGTGCTCGTTTTCTCTGCTGCCGGCTCTGTCTCATCGGTTGAACCGACGTTGTTCAAATCCGTATGTCGGATCAACCGGTGAGTTATACCATGCGTTCTCTATCGTTGCTTCTGCGTGTTTGATTCCGCATTGCCTCGTTTTTCCTAAGGTTGTTTTTGTGTCGGTGTAGCTTCTCTATGGCTACTCCGCACTTCACCTAGGACGGTAGGGTTGGGTGCATACTTGGAATATTAAGCCGTATTTCCGAGTTGAGAAAAATTTCAATTCGGCTCCCATTCACCCCACTCTGATCGACTTTTCGGTCCCTCACATGAGTTGAGCTGGACGGCGGAGGAGCTGAGATTGCAAATTGCACGGCGGCGGTGGAGCTCTGTGTTCTTGCGGCCGAATAAAAAACTACTGCTGTCAAGCTGCAGACATCAAAAGCGCACAAAACGCAGCCCTTTCTTCGATGAAATTCGTACAAACCAAACCTTTCACGATAGCTTCAGTTTCTTCTGTTGTGCAGGGCGCTGCTGGACTATTTGATCTAACATGGTTTACAATTGGGCTCTTCTACGACTCGCGTTGAAGCTCTACCGTATTATGTAATTTCGTTGTTTCGATAAGTAATGAAATTCGAGCATAGCCCTAGTGGAAAAATTGGGATCTTCTTCGGCGCACAATACTGAGTTATACTACTATTTGAAAATGACTAGTATATAAATATCAGACGGTTGAGATTAATTGTATACTAACTAGAAAGGCCACCCGCGCAATTGCGCGGCTAGATTTTTACCATCTCTAATGTTATATTTTTAATTAATTAATTAATTAATTATTTATTATTTGTGCAGCTAGGTGTAAGTATATTTAAGGTTACACTTTTTTAATCGGCTTTCATAAAGCAATTTTTTTTTGACAAAAATCAAGATCTATTAAAACTATTTTGACGATCAATAATTTTCAGATGCAATTTCCAGAAGGAATAAATTACACAAACTAAAGCTATATTTAGCAAGATCTAATTATCCAGATTGTTCCATGTTGTTTATGAGTCTTAAAATTTTACTAGAGCCTATTATAAGCATGAACATGCTTTAGTAAAAATATCAGCATCTTTCTCCTACCGAATAATTAGTATTGCATTTTCTTAACTTAACATATGCATAATTATTTGATTTTTTATCAATCTTTATGCTTGTAGAAAAAGTGAATTAAAACTTATGATAGTAATTTTTAAGAATTTTCTAGCTTACCCAACACTAGTTGTTTGGAGTCTCATTACTATGTACATATTGGATTAGTTTCTTTATAATGGCATGGTGGGCTATATTTAGTCAAACACAGTGGTATTTTGAGCCGATTTTTATTGTAATGACAGTGGTAGATAATTTCAATTTCTCTTATTTTCTTCGATTAATGTGAGAATTTTTAAGCCTTAAGATCGAACCTGGAGGTTCCGTTTGTTGGCCAAATAATAAGATACCTCAGCACACTGTGAGGCTACAACTTTTCTACTTTTTCCAGCGTGGTGCTATTGTGTGCAAATATTTTTCTGAAGCTTGTTCGGAATTTTTTTTATCAATATTTATTCCCGTAGAAAAAATAAATTAAAAATCATGATCGTAATTTTTAAGAATCTTCTAGCTTACCCAATGCTAGTTGTTTGGAGTCTCATTACTATGTTATAAATATTGGATTAATTTCTTTATAATGGCGCGGCGGTCTATATTTAGTTAGATTAATTTTTTTATAATGGCATGGTAGTCTATATTTAGTCAGACACAGGGGTATTTTGGGTCAATTTTTATTATAATGGCAGTGGTGTGTAATTTTATTTTTTCTTATTTTCTCCGATTAATGTGAGAATTTTTACGCCTTCAGAGTGAACATGGAGGCTCCGTTTGTTGGCAAATAATAAGATAATAGATAAAACTTCTCTATGGTACATGTGGTATGCATAAGGAGTATAGGAAGTAAGAGGCAATTTTGGAAAAACAAATGTTGAAGGCATGCCTGTAATGTAACCCAGCAGTGAAATCATCATTGTTACTTTACCATTTATTTTACGTTTTCATTTGCATCCTATCCTGTTCACTTCTCTCTTCTTCTTCCCGTGTCTGCGGCGACAGCGTTGGAGGAGGTACTGTGGTGCGGACCACTACTACAAAAAGCATTTGTGGGGGCAGTTAAAAACACATCTTTTAGGAGTGGACAACGTACCTGTTGCTAGTTTCTCTGCTAAAAATACCTTTTTTAGGGGCGGGTAACGAAACCGCCCTTAAAAATCCATTTTCTGGGGTGGGCCACCCCTCATCCGCCACTGGAAATATATTTGTAGAGGCAGGTCACCCCCACCCGCTTTGGTGTATACCTGCAGGTTTTTCATAGCCATTTCTATCATACTTGGAGATGGCCTCTACAACATGGTCAAGATATTTTTCATCATTGCTAGGGAATTCTGCAATGTGCAATCAAAACAACGCAATCTTCCTGTTCAAGCTCTGGAAGGTAATTTTTTACTTCTTAGTTGTCACGTGTCACAATGTGTTCACCACATAATGTGAAACGAGTTTCTGTCTTGAGAGTATTACTTGGGTCATTTCCTGTTCTGTTTTACAAAAAGTTTACTCTCTTCTTCACTTGTTGTGCATATTCTGTTTTATTTCTTTCAGCATACTATCTTCCCAGACTATTTGTCCAATGTTTGTCTCATGGTAGTTTTTGCAGATGATTGGAGCTCTGAATAATTACCGGATGAGAAACTACAAACAGGAGGTTCCTGGAGGCCACCAGCGCAAGGGGGTGCTCCAGCCGGCATCGCTGCAGAGCTCCGATATCAAGCTGGAATAGATCAAGACGACACTGCACGTACACAGCTGATTTGAAGGAAGCAGAGTGGTTTCGTCGTTGTTTGTCAGGGAGCGTCCCGGCCAAACCGGGGCCAAGTGCGAAATATTGAAGGGCCCTAGTGGCCTAGTAAAATTAAACAATAGTAACACCTAACAAGTAACAATAGAACTGATTTTGATGGCTGGATTCATATTTTCTAGACTGATTTGCCAACGGCATCACATACAATGAAAAGAACAAAATTAATAGATGTATTTTAATCATCAACATAATGAAATGATGAAATAAGAAAAATAACACGATACTCTTAAGTCTTACTCGACGTTGAGGCTCCCGTGGCTGTCTGGGAGTGGCCATGGCCCATGGCCATGCGTCTACCGACAAGCGTCGGCGAGTCGACACTACAACTGCCAGGCGCGAGTCCGCTCCGCCTCCGTGATGCTGAGGCACAAGTGTTGAGTGTCAGTTCGCGATAGGAGAGGAAGCGGTGTCGGTCTTGCCTTCGGTGTTGGTGATCGATTCGAGCGTTGCTGCGGCCGCCGAGTGGAAGGCTGAGTTGGGCGATCGACAATTAGAAATACGATGTAACTTGTAGGTGCAATTTAGGTCTCGTTTTGCTACGAATTTGGCTGCAAATTAATGAAATTGAAGCCTTCTATATTACTATACATAAGGTATACTTCACATTTTGAGGCTCTTCAAATTTGGAGGCCCTTCGCACAGCCCACCCGCACGGGGCCGAGGACTCCCCCACCGCGATCGAACGGGAATGGGTACATTCAAATAACGTTAGAGCGAAATTGTTTGAAAATCCGATTGACAAGTGATCGATGGGCTCTCAGTTGTCACGTTCGTGCCATGATAGTATCAGGTGTATTTGTGCTAAGATTTTGTACCCTGTGCCCAGTAGCCACACTACAGCTTAGTTACAAGTTAAAAAGGGAAAACCATTAGCTTTGTTACAAGTTCTCTTGTTTCTGTGCTTTGATTTACATTAACATTGCACAAACACGAAAAACTTTAGCAACCAGCAAATACAAAAAGATGTTAATTTTTGACCAGATCGAAAGCATCAATTGAAGTAGGATTCCAAACTGGTTTATTCTAGCATCCTTCTGCTCTTATGGTTTAGTTAGTGTCCCCAGCTCTGCTTTGGTGGTCTATAACATGCTTTCTATAAAAGCTGGGAATGATAAACCCTGTTTCGAATGGGGAAAAAACATGATGACTTCTGCTGCTTTGATACTAATCCTCCTCCTGCGAAGAGACCATGTTTGCATGTTGAGCACAGGGCAACACCAAACTTGCTGCGCCAAAGCCCTGCTTGGAGTTCTAGTGTTAACGAAACTAGTGCCTCTCAACTACCATTATTCGAGCATCAATGGGTGAGCAGCAAGCATTGCGTCTGATGCCTTCATCATCTCTGGTGCCACATATTCTGAAAATTGATCTAGCACAGCATGAAAATGACAAGATTTACTTGATCAACGTTTTTGAGTCACTGCGCAGGAATTCATTTGGAGATATGACAAGCTAGGAGACTTGAAAATTTTCCCGAAAAAAAAAACAGCCAGGAGAGGCTTGATATTAAGAGAAAGAAGAGCATATAGATATCTCTGTTTTGCTAATACAAGAATGTACACTACAGTCACAAGAAGTTTTTGTAATGCTTCAGCTTTTTAGATGTTTCACTCACAGCTTGAGAAGCAACAATGTTAACATTCTATCCCAAAATCTACACAGAAGGAAACACAAGTAGATGTACCTACGTAGACTAGTCTGGTGTGGTGCTCTTGTCCAGCCTTCGAATAGTTTTTTTTTTTGTTGCGAATTCAGCCTTCGAATAACTCTTGCAACATCTCTTGCAGGTTTGAGGGACTGAATTTTAGGGGGACATTTCTGTTGTCATCCCCTACGTACCTCTTGTAGCCTGGTATGACTTCATCTATGATAGCTCTGCGCAGCCTACTCCTCAGCTTGGGGTCGGGGACCTTCCACAACTTTTGGGTATTATACATCTTCTGAAATTCGAACTCGAACTTAGGCAGGGGAGAGTAGTTTTTCCCCAAGCAATTAGGTGTAGGATTGATCAAGCATGACAACACCAGTGCCCATGATACCTGCATATACCTCTTCATATAGTCCTCAGCTTTGCCAGCGAGGTCTTCCTTGTAGGACTTGGGGAAATAAGGAGTGTCGTGGAGTTGATCCGCTATGAAAGATGAGTTGTTGAGCAAGAATAAGAACCTGAGGCCCTGATCTGGGGATGCTTCTGATTTGTTAGCAAGCTTTTCTTCTAGAAAAGATATCGTCTCCATTGCCAGGCTTGTCACAGGTTGTACGGCTCCAAATCGAGGAACATACTTACCGAGACTAGCAGCTTCCGATACAACTGGCGTCAGTAACCAGTAATTATGTTGCAGGAACATTACGTACACCATAACGGACCTGGTGGCCTTGTCAATATCCGATGATCCTTGTGGAGCTTGAGTACCTGATGAGCCTTGGACGTCCTCCGGTGATTCCAGGAGTCGAGTCCTAATCTCCTCCAGTGCGCTCCATATGGCCTCGCCCACCATGTCCTCCTTTGCTGATAGGACGTCAACTATCTCGCGAAGTATCGTTGCAACTTCTGCAGAGGATGATGATACCAACCGGATCTTAATCCAGGCCAGCTTGGACATAGCCTCATGTACACGGAGCAGGTTGTGGAGCTTGTTGTATATATGGTGCCGGTGTGTATGTGCCGGCACCGAATTGGTAATAAAAACTTGACGAGTAAGATTTGGAGCAACAATGAAGTCAACAAAAGTGAGCATCTTCAACATGGCTTGCTGGGTGAAGCTTGCTAGCTGCAAGTGTTCTGCCATATTTTGTTCCTCGTCACTCTCCGTAGCAAGCTCTTCTTCCTCCGCGGAGTCGCGGCTGGGAAGGAACCTCGACGTGATCAGGCGGAAGGTATCTACGATTTCGGTGAGAGCCGGGATCCATCTGGATGCATCAAGAGCATGCTTGAATTCCCCTGCAGGTGCACCATCAGCGACGTGTAGAACCCACCTGACGCCCAGCTCCGTGAACCACCTCTCCAGGACATTCAGGTCGCCTCCTTCGGCGCTGCATTTCCCCGACGGCGCACCGAAGAATTCCTTGGCAAGGATTTTAATTTGCTTCATTTTCGTCGCCTTCTTTGTTAGGGACGGAACAAACTCAACAGCCTTATTCATCTCCATTTCCTGGATCTGCCTGTCCGCCTCCATTTCCTGGATCTTCTCCCCGCTCGCCGTTTCTTTTGGGGACTGAACAAACTCGAGATCCATGACAGCCTCCTCCATCTCCATAGAAACTGGATCCTCCATCTCCATTTCTTGGAAGTGCCTGGCCACCTCCATAAACCTCCAGGACAGCTGAGAGCCGGTGGACGCGCTGTAGCCAGTTGAGACCGTACCTGAGCTGCTGGTGTAGGAATTGGATCCAGTCTCCTTGAGGTAGTAGTTCCAAGGCCCACGGCGGCCATCCCTGCCCGTCGACTCCATGCTAGCCTGGCGATCTGCAGAGAGCAATCTCCCGATCGAGGCGGAGCCGATGTCCTTTGACTTGATTCACGAGTAGCGCGTTTGAGGAAGAGCTGAAGAGGGGACGGACGGAACACCTTGGTCTGCAACACGGAATCGTGGTGAGATATGGTGGACTCGGAGTCAATTTTTTTCACACGCGAATTTTTTTTCAAAAAAGACTGAATACATGCATGAAGTGCTAAATGAACTTTATTTACGAAATCTTTTTACGGATAGGCGTAACTTTTCGAGACGAATCTAATGAGCTAAGTTCCACCATGAGTCCAGGGGCCTATTTGCAATTATTTCTGAGAGTGGAAGGGCCTGATCATAATTTCTAGAAATATCCGGGACATACTGAAAATGTGTAGGGGTTTATTTAAAATTAATTATATATGGTGGGGGGGTTTGTTTGCAAAAAGGGAAAACAAGGAGGGTCTTTTTTGGAAAAAGGGTTATAAAGGGTGGAGTTCTTTAGTAAATAGAGGAAAGGTGGGGGGGGTCTTTGGGCAAAAGGCCCTTCTCCTTCCTCTCCCCACGCAGAACAGAGGAGAGGGAGGGGGCACTCGTTGCAGGCGTCGATCCGACGCCCTGAGGGACGGTGGCGGCCGGGGATGGGGACATGGGAGAGAGAGAGTCGAGGGGGTTCGACTCCCCCTCTTACCTCGAGCCAGGGTGGAGTGTGGAGGCGGCGCAACTGCGGCGGGCGGCGAGCAGCTCTGGCACACGCAGCGGCGGCGTTGGGGAGCAGGGAGGGGCGCTGGTGGTGGCGGAGGTGGCTGTGGGGTGGAGGAGTGGCGCGGGGGTCTATTTATAGGGCGAATGAGGCGGTGGAGCGGTGTGGGGCAGGTGGTGGCAGCCGGCGAGCGGCGAGGCGAGCCTTAATGGCGTTCGGCCGCGTTCGCGTGTCGTGAAGCGGTGTGCGGGCGGCGAGGCCGGCGCAGGGGTGACGGGACGTGAGCGGCAGCAGTGGCGAGCACAGGGAGGTGGCAGCGGCGGCTTGTGGCGTGCGCGTGGCGGCACTGTCGCTAGGTGACGGGCGGCGCGGCGAACACACGTGGGCGGGGCCGGGAGCAGTGGCGAGCGGGACCGGGGCGGCCGGCGAGCCGCGCGGTCACGCGGTGCGTGAGCGCACCCGCGCGTCGAGGCGGAGAGGAGCAGGGCTGGCGCTGGGCAGGCGGCCGTGGCGTGGCGCGGGCGTCGCGGCTCGGCGCACCGAGCGCCGCGTGCGCGCGTGTGCGTGCGCACGGGCAGGCCGGGGTGTCGCGCGCGCACAGGAGGGCGAGGCATGCGGGCTGGGTGCGTGCGCGCGTGCGCGCAGGGAGCAGGGCGTGGTGGTGAGCGGCGTTCGGGGGGCCGGGCCGGGCGTGAGCGAGGGCCGAGCGGCGCTCGGAGCGGGGCAGAGGAGGGAGAAGGAGAAGGGAGGAGGGAAGAGAAAGAAAAAGAAAAGAAAAGAGAAAATGGAAAAAGAAAAGGGAAAAAGGAAAATAAAAAGAAAAAGGAAAAGAAAGAGAGAAAAAGAAAGAGAAAGAAAGAGGGAGGGAGATCGTGCCGGCGCCGATCACGGAGGGCGGTCGCGCGTGGACGACAGGCCGCCGAGCGGCGCAGGATGGGACGGCGACGAGGAAAAAGAGAAGAAAAGATGGAACGGCGCTTGAAATCGGGTGTCGGGACGGAGATCTGACGGGACGGTTTCGGGGAAAAGGGCTCAGGGGTTTAGGAAGGTTTGAACTCAACGATAAAAAATTTGAAAAGAAATATTTTAGCGCGTGATTTAATTCGGTAAATTTTTGGGATGTCACAAACCTACCCCACTTAAAATGAATCTCGTCCTCGAGATTCAGCTGGCTCCTAAACATATGGGGAAACTCCTTCTTTAGAACGTCTTCGCGTTCCCACGTAGCTTCTTCTACTCCGTGTCTGCTCCACTGAACTCTGCAAATCCGTACTTCGGAGTTTCTTGTCCTCCTAGTGACTGTGTCCAGGATCTTGACCGGTATTTCCTAGTATCGTAGGTCTGGCTGCAGATCTATTGCTTCTATTGGCATGTGTTCTGCCTTGGGTACTCTCAAACACCTTCTTAATTGCGAGACATGAAACACTGGGTGTATATCCGTCATTTCTTCTGGTAGCTCTAGACGGTACGCTACTGCTCGAACCTTCTTCAGAACTTGGTACGGCCCAATGTACCGAGGGGCCAACTTTCCTTGTGCTTGAAATCTCCGAGTTCCCCGGATGGGTGAAACCTTGAGATAAACGAAATCTCCTGGGTTGAAACTTATTTCCCATCTTTTCTTGTCCGCGTAGCTCTTCTGTCGAGACTGGGCTGCTTTCAGCTTTTCTCGAATCTCAGCAACTCTTTCTTCTGCTTCCTTTATGAGTGCGGGTCTGACTAGGGCACATTCTCCCACTTCTGACCACATTAGGGGAGTTCTGCATTTTCTCCCGTAGAGAGCTTCGAACGGTGACATGCCCAAGCTTGCTTGGTAACCGTTGTTGTATGAAAACTCGACATAGGGTAAACTTTGCCCCCAATCCTTTCCATAGGTAAGGACACATGCTCTCAACATATCCTCCATGATCTGATTCACCCTTTCTGTCTGGCCATCCGTTTGCGGGTGATAAGCGGAGCTGAAATCCAATTTGGTGCCCATGGCTTTATGCAAACTTTTCCAAAACCTAGAGGTGAATTGGGTCCCTCTATCTGAAACAATTCTGCTAGGCACACCATGCAACTTTACTATGTTTTCCACATAAAGCTTTGCTAGCTTTTGTCCACCGTAATTTCGTACGGGTATGAAATGGGCCAATTTAGTGAGTCGGTCCACTATTACCCATATGGAGTCGTGTCCTTTCTGTGTTTTGGGCAAACCCACTACAAAGTCCATTCCTATCTCATCCCATTTCCAAACCGGGATGGGTAGGGGTCGTAACAATCCTGCTGGTTTCTGATGTTCGGCCTTGATCCTTTGACAAGTATCGCAATGGGCGACAAACCGTGCAATATCCGCCTTCATTCCTTTCCACCAATATTTTTGTTTTAAGTCCATATACATCTTGGTGGATCCTGGGTGGATGGAGTAGGCCGAGTTATGGGCTTCATCCATGATTATTTGTCGGAAGTCTCCTTTCCGGGGCACACAGATTCTATCTTTATACCATAAGGTTCCCTCACTATCCACTCTAAAATCCGGTGCCTTATTTTCTCTAGTATGTTTGCGGATCTTCATTAAATCCTTATCCGAACCTTGGGCCTTTCTGATTCTGTCCTCTATTATGGATTGGACGTTCAGCACGTGGCTGGAGCCTCGAGGGACAAAGTGCACATTCAATCATGCCATTTCCTCTCGCAGATGATCATCCTTGGGTCCATAGGATTTCCGGCTCAAGGCATCGGCTACCACATTAGCCTTGCCAGGGTGGTAATGAATTTCCACATTATAATTCTTAACCAGTTCTAACCACCTTCTTTGCCTCAAATTCAAATCTGGCTGGGTGAAAATATACTTCAAACTCTTGTGGTCGGTGTAAATCTCACACTTATTTCCAATCAAATAATGTCTCCAAATCTTAAGGGCATGCACTACGGCTGCAAATTCCAAATCATGGGTTGGATAATTCTGCTCATGAGGCCTGAGTTGGCGGGAAACGTATGCAACAACTTTCCCGTCTTGCATCAGTACACAACCCAATCCTTGTTGGGATGCATCACAATAGATGACAAAATCCCGATGAATGTCCGGTAGGGCCAGCACTGGGGCGGTCGTCAACCTATTCTTCAATTCTTGAAAACTTCTCTCACATGACTCTGCCCAGGTGAATTTCTTCTCCTTCTTGAGAAGCTCTGTCATGGGCCGGCCTATCTTGGAAAATCCTTCAATGAATCTCCGATAATACCCAGCTAATCCGAGAAAACTTCTGATTTCACTAACATTGGTTGGTTGCTGCCAGTTGGAAACTGCTTCGACCTTCTCGGGGTCCACTGCTATTCCTTCCGCGGTCAGAATATGACCAAGGAAAGCTACTTTCTCCAGCCAGAATTCACATTTGCTGAATTTGGCATATAGCCTATGTACTCTCACTTTTTCCAAAACTACTCTCAGATGTTGCTCGTGCTCCTGGACACTCTTCGAGTAAATAAGTATGTCGTTGATGAAGACTACGACAAAATTATCTAACTCATCCATAAACACCTTGTTCATGAGGTTCATGAAATACGCAGGTGTATTAGTTAGTCCAAAAGACATCATAGTGAACTCAAACTGCCCGTATCGGGTGACAAAGGCTGTCTTTGGGATGTCGCTTTCTCTAATCTTAAGCTGAAAATATCCTGACCTTAGATCAATCTTGGAGAAGTACTTGGCTCCTTTTAATTGATCGAAAAGGTCATCAATCCTGGGGAGGGGGTACTTATTCTTGACGGTAACTTCGTTCAACGCTCGGTAATCCACACACAACCTCATACTCCCATCCTTCTTCTTGACAAATAGGACTGGGGCTCCCCAAGGCGACGAGCTTGGTCTGATGAAGCCAATTCGTTGTAATTCTTCCAGTTGCTTCTTTAATTCCACCAATTCAGAAGCTGCCATCCTATAGGGTCTCTTGGCTATAGGGGCGGTTCCAGGGACAAGGTCGATAACAAACTCTATATCCCTATCTGGTGGCATCCCAGGAAGTTCTTCCGGGAAAACATCTGGGTACTCATTTACTACTGGGACTTCTTCCAAGGACTTGACTTCCATGCTAAACACCATTGGGCCTGATCCATTTACCCGGGTATGGCAGGTCACTCGTACTCCTTCCGGGTTTGTTAGGTGTACCACCTTGTCAGTACAACCTATGAGACCATTGTGTCGGCTTAACCAGTCCATTCCAAGGATCACGTCTATTCCCTTAGACTTAAGTATTACTAAGTCTGCTAAAAATTCTACCCCACTTAAATTGATCCTTACCCATAGACAACCTAGTTGACACTTAATGTCACCTCCAGGCGTCCGGGTTAATAGGGGTGTTTTTAGTAGTACTGTAGGTATGTTGTGCTTTTCCACAAAACTCGAGGATATGAACGAGTGTGATGCTACATAATCAAATAGTACTGTTGCAAGAGCTGAGCTGACTAGGTACTAACCGAGCACTACACCCTAAGCTCCTTGAGCCTCCTGCGCATTGATGTGGTTGACGCGGGCTCGTCCAAATGATTGATGGGGCTGCCTCATCTGCTGACTGTTGTTGTTGGTGTTGCCGTTGTTGCGGATGGGCACTCGGTTGGCACCTGACAGAACTGGCCTTGGTCCATTCACTGTATTGGAGAAGGCTGATGTAGCAGGCTTGTTCTTGGCATATGGGCAGTTAGCAATGAAATGCCCTGCCTCACGGCAGTTGAAATAGACCCTAGCATTGCTGTTGTTGGTGGTGACTTGGCTTGCATTGCTCTGCGGGGCCCTCATGGTGTTCTGGCTCCTGAGCTGTGTGTTAGGGGCCTGTGGGCCTGTCACCTGAGATTGAGTCCTATACTGAATTGGAGCCTGGGATCTTGGTGCAGTGTAGCTGAAGCTTCTTGGTTTCTGGAAGCGATCCTGCTGGCGGGACTTGCTTTCCAGAAACTTGCGCTTGTTATCCTTCCTTTCTTCAATTTTGGCCCTTTCTGTAAGAATCGCCTTGTTCATCAGAGTATTGAAGTCACGGTAGATCTGAGGGGTAAGCAAGGTCCGAAGTTCCGGGTTCAGTCCCTTCTTGAACATGTCCTGCTTCTTTTCATCATCGTTCACTTCTTCTGGTGCACATCGGGCTAACTCCATGAACTGATGGGTGTACTCTTCCACCGACATGCTTCCTTGCTGTAGTGCGCGGAACTCATCCACCTTGCGCTTCATGGTGGCCGAGGGAATATGATATCGGCGGAACTCCTTCACAAACTCTTTTCACGTGATGGTGGAGGCATCTTCGGCAGCGGCACAGTAATTTTCCCACCAGGCTAAGGCAGTCCCGGTGAGTTGGTGTGCTGCCAGAAGAACTTTGTCCCGATCTTGGCATTCAAACGGCTCAAGCTTCCTCTGGATCACACGAAGCCAGTCGTCTGCATCCAAGGGGTTGCTGGATCCGGCAAAAGTGGGCGGCTTGGTCCTCAGAAAAGCTGTCAGCTTGTCGTTCATGGTTTGCTCTCGTGGTCGCTTGTTACCGAGGGCATTGGCCAGTTTTTCCAGTATGAGAGTCTGGTTGTGTATTATCTGTGCTAGGTCCCCGAGGGGCGGTGGTGGTGGCAGTGGCCCTTCTACTTGGTTTTCTCCTCTGTCCTGGCTCACTTCCTGTTCTCCCTGAGGAGGGTTCTGTCCATTAGGATGCAGTCCCGTACCAGCGACTGAAGGGTTCGAATGCGGGAGGCCCTCGTAACGCTTTGGGAAGCCATCTGTAGATTGGGTAGAGTTTTTATGAGATTGGGATTAAGTGATGTTTAAGTTGTTTAGTTCGCATTTTTGAAAAGGCAGAATCTACCTTCTGCCGATAAGCACACAACTAACAAGCACACAAACATAGCAAACAACAAGCACACACAACTTTATTACCGTAAGGGAGGGTACAACACGGGGCAGGACTAAAATGCGTACTACACGTCCGGGTACAGGTTCACACTTAAGGTTACAACTTAAACCAAAGGGGCTGGAAGGGTTCAACACTAGGGTGGTGTCGGGCATTCTACTCGCGAGGCGAGCCTTCTTCCGGGGCGGAGTGTGCGAGTAGTCCTTGCTCGCCGCCGTCTATGTTTCCATTTTCCAAGGCTTGCGTATCAGCTTCTCTTTCACCGACGGCAGTAGAACCTTCGGGGTTCTCGGGCGGGGCTTGTGGGGTCATTATGAGTGGTCCCCATCCTATAACGGGTGTCCCGAGTAGAACATGGCCTTCCCCAATTGCCGGGACTGGGGTTCCACTTCTGGTCCATTCTTGCATACGCCGGTCTCGGGCTTGCCTGAGGCTTTCCTGAGCAACTGCTTCGCTGCTGACCGCGGCTGCGGTTCTTGCCTCAGCTTGGGCTGCTCGTATCTGTTGCAGTCTCACTGCGAGCTCTACTTGCTCGGCTCGATGGGTCTGCTCCCTCAGAATGTTGGCTTGCTCGTCAAAGAGCTTATCCAAGGAGGCTAGGTAAGTAGCCACTTGGTACAATGGGTCTTCTTCATGGCGACGCCATTCCAGACTTCTCATGCGTGCTTCCCAAACGGGGGTTCTGATGGCCGGCGGAAAGAACCTCATTGGTGTGGGAGCGAGGTGTCTTTCAAAAATCCAGCACAGGTAACGGAGCGCCTTTCTGACGGCCAAGGGATAGGTGTCTTGGTGCCTAAACCCTATAGCGGTCACTCGCCATGGCTGGATGTCGGGGTAGTGGTCAGTTCTGGCGATGACCAGGATCACCCTGCAGCAGTGGGTACCATGGTGCTCATACTCTCTGCTGTAGTACCTTGGGCATTCCGTAACACCAAGGCTTTCCAGAGCATTGATCAAGAGGCTGGGGAAGCCAGGTGCAGCTTGGCAATTGCCCTGGGTCCATCTTTCCTCAGCCATCTGAAAACAAAGATAGGGTGAACAATTTTGCACGAGTATTTGGATACAAAAGGGAACAGATGGTACTTATTATTTTAACATGGAGGGGGTACAGTTTCCATAGATACATGGCTATTAGGATAGGGTTCTAGCTTGGAGTGCTACTCCTATCATGGAGACTCTTCCTCGATCCTAATAGAACGCTTCTTCAGTGGAAGACACTGACCCATCACATCATCTTCAGTCTGAGTACCCTTATCCCAATGGGTTTCTTTGGGTTCTTCCTCTTCAGTCTGAGTGCCTATATCCCAATGGGTTTCTTCGGGTTCTTCCTCTTCAGTCTGAGTGCCTCTATACCAATGGGTTTCTTCGGGTTCTTCCTCTATCCACCCGCCTATTCCTCTGCGAGCCTCGTATTCTTGCATTTGGGCTTGTAGAGCGGCTAGGGAATATTCGGCGTGTGCGGCTCTTGTCCGTTGTTCCTCCAGTTTTTGGGTTGCCTTTTCTGCCCTGTGGATTTGTTGCTTCAATTGTGCCGCTTGCTCGCGGTAAAGTTCATCCAGGCCGGTGAGGTAGATGGATAGGTGGGAGACCGTATCTTCCGGGTCTTCTTCTTCTCTTCCGAGTCCTCTCATCCGGGCAATCCATGAGCGTCCTATTCCTTCAATGGGCGGGAAAAATCCCATAGAGGTCCGCTGAAGGTGGTGCTTGTAGATCACACGTAGACTTCGCAGGGCTTTCTGATCGGCTTTTCGGTAGCTGTCAGGGAAACGAAATCCAGTGGTAGAGATGAACCAGGGATCCACATCAGGGTAGCGGGTGCTCTTTCCCACGAAAATCATTACGTCGCACCGAAGAGTGCCCCTGGAGTTGTACTCCCGGTAGACATACTCTGGTGGTCCACCACTCCAATGCGTTCCAGGCTGAGTATCAATAACTTAGGAAGGCCGGGCTCTGCGTGACAGATTCTGCCAATCCATCCATTGTCAGCCATCTGGAACAAGGCAAGAACCAGTGGTGAGTATTGTGTGAAAGAAGGATTAAGGAAGGAAAAGTCCTAGTGTGAAAGGACCTGAAAAGGGTTTCGCTCCTAGGGTCACATCCTACGGCCAACCTACGGCTCTAATACCACCTGAACGTCCCCTATAAGAGAAGACTTAAATGTGATACCAACATCAGTCCCAGGAGGCTGATGACACATTTATTACATCAGATGGTTCATCACTGTACAACTCTACGCGGTAATGGGTAGTGAAGCGCCACTATCGCGAGGATTACAACTAAAATCTACACAACTACATTAACTACGAAGAGGGTCATCAGAGTCTTCCGCCATACGGAACTTCCTGCGGGTGACCCTATCCACAGGCAAGGCTGGGTGCAGGACGGTACCCTACTCGACGTCTTCGGGAACGAAGTCTGGATCCTCCTCTGTAAAAATTAAGAATGGGGTGAGTACAAATGTACTCAGCAAGTCCAACCACACCCACGGAGGGGGTATAAACAGAAAATAATGCACAGGGTAAATCAAGGATAAGGTTAGGGTTTAATTTGCGGAAAGCAATATTTTATGCAGGGGTTCTTTTGAAAGAAAGGATTTTCAAAACAAGTCTTTCTTGCACCGAGTAACACGTAGTGTTGACCCACACAGGATCCAAGTTTTAAGCTGCTACCGGGCTCCTCGTCCGCCGTAGCACACGGCACAACTGCCGGACACTTTTCCAAAACAACTCACGCCAACCCATCCATTCCCAGAAGAAACACTAGTTATGTGACCACACCGTAACTCGCCCAGTACTGTGGGCACGACTATTCGAATAGATTTTAACTCCGCAGAGGTGTGCAACTTTACCCACAATCGGGGTACCGCATCTCGATCACCTTAGTGTCGGTGCAGATCCCAACAAAGCCATTACCCACCTTAGCTAGACCTGACTAGCCATCACGGGATCCACCTAGGGGTTATTGACCTATCACAGAGGTTTTAACCGGGCATAAGTCACACAGAGCTAATCCCTTCTCCTTGATCACCCGTTGCTCTCAGCTCTCCTGATGGCTATCAGACTAACTAGTGGGGTTTATGCTAAGCCGTTGCCCATTCAACGGTCGAGTGGTTTGCACGATAGTGGAGTTAGGTGAGATGACACACCAACTCGGTCCTTAATTGTGACAAGATGGATATCTCCCTTCCTTGCTCTGCCACACAGGCACGAGCACACCAAATGGCAAATCACACAGAAATGCCATCCATCCCGTCTAAACCCATCTTTCGAAATTTCACATTTTTCCCTTCCCACAAACTCACACATTTTCCTTTATAAAACAAGTTGTATTGTGTATGAGGTCCTAAGCGTTCTAGCAGTGATTAACGTCCAAACAACACATTCAGACATTAATCTAGGTGGTCAAGGAATGGTTATAACAAATCAAGGAGTGGCTATCCAACCGTGTCTTCAGCAAGCAAAACATATGCAATTTTATAAAACAGGCCAATATGTTGTGTTTATAAAAACTAAGACAAAACATGCATCAAAGGGCGGGATTGAACTTGCCGCCTTCGAATCCTTCTGGGAGGTCCTAATCGAAGCAATATCCTTCGGGTTCGAGGTCGCGGAACTGGTCCTCGTCCGCTGGCTCGCAGTACTGTTCGTTGATGGGTTCTCCCTCGTTCACACCGTGATCTACGACGTACACAAGCAAGCACACAATCAGGAAAATGAGATAAAAGTTTTATCGTTGAGCTCGAATTGGAAACGATTGAGATATGGAGATAGAAGTTATATTTTTGGGCGATTTCCTAATGGCATGGCCAAAACTATGCTAAGAAAGGCGTGGTAAAGTTTCAGATCGATCAGAGCTATTTGGCGCATGAAATGATAGGCCGAAGAGGAGTTTAGGGCTAAATCAGAGTCCAGGGGCCTATTTCCAATTATTTCTAAGAGTGGAAGGGCCTGATCGTAATTTCTAGAAATATCCGGGACATACTAAACATGTGTAGGGGTTTATTTAAAATTAATTATATATGGTGGGAGGGTTTGTTTGCAAAAAGGGAAAACAGGGAGGGTCTTTTTGGAAAAAAGGGTGGAGTTCTTTAGTAAATATAGGAAAGGTGGGGGGTCTTTGGGCAAAATGACCTTCTCCTTCCTCTCCCCACGCAGAACAGAGGAGAGGGAGGGGGCGCTCGGCGCCGGCGTCGATCTGACGCCCTGAGGGACGGTGGCGGCCGGGGATGGGGACATGGGAGAGAGAGAGTCGAGGGGGTTCGACTCCCCCTCTTATCTTGAGCCGGGGTGGAGTGTGGAGGCGGCGCGACTGCAGCGGGCGGCGAGTGGCTCTGGCACCCGCGGCGGCGGCGTTGGGGAGCAGGGAGGGGCGCTGGTGGTGGCGGAGGTGGCTGTGGGGTGGAGGAGCGGCGCGGGGGTCTCTTTATAGGGCGAATGAGGCGGTGGAGCGGTGCGGGGCATGTGGTGGCGACCGGCGAGCGGCGCGGCGAGCCTTAATTGCGTTCGGCCGCATTCGCGTGTTGTGGAGCAGCGTGCGGGCGGCGAGGCCGGCGCAGGGGTGACGGGACGTGAGCGGCAGCAGTGGCGAGCACAGGGAGGTGGCAGCGGCGGCATGCGTCGTGCGCGTGGCGGCGCTATCGCTAGTCGACGGGCGGCACGGCGAACACACGTGGGCGGGGCCGGGAGCAGCGGCGAGCAGGACCGGGGCAGCCAGCGAGCGGTGCGGTCACGCGGTGCACGTGCACTTGCGCACCCGCGCATCGAGGCGGCGAGGAGCAGGTCCGGCGCTGGGCATGCGGCTGCGGCGTGGCGCGGGCCTCTCGGCTCGGCGCACCGAGTGCCACGTGCGCGCGTGTGCTTGCGCACGGGCAGGACGGGGCGTCGTGCGCGCACAGGAAGGCGAGGCGTGCGGGCTGGGTGTGTGCGCGCGTGCGCGCGGGGAGTAGGGCGTGGCGGCGAGCGGCGTTCGGGGGGCCGGGCCGGGCGTGAGCGCGGGCCGAGCGGCGCTCGGAGCGGGGCAGAGGAGGGAGAAGGAGAAGGGAGTATGGAGGAGAAAGAAAAAGAAAAGAAAAGAGAAAATGGAAAAAGAAAAGGGAAAAAGGAAAATAAAAGGAAAAAGGGAAAGAGAGAGAGAAAAAGAAAGAGAAAGAAAGAGGGAGGGAGATCGCGCCGGCGCCGATCGCGGCGGGCTGTCGCGCGTGGGTGACAGGCCGCCGAGCGGCGCGGGATGGGACGGCGACGAGGAAAAAGAGAAGAAAAGGTGGAACGATGCTTGAAATCGGGTGTCGGGACGGAGATCTGACGGGACGGTTTCGGGGAAAAGGGCTCAGGGGTTTAGGAAGGTTTGAACTCAACGATAAAAACTTTGAAAAGAAATATTTTAGCGCGTGATTTAATTCGGTAAATTTTTGGGATATCACAGAGGTGGACTAGCAACATGTCTGGGTTTGTCCTAAGGAGGATGGCCCACATTGTGATTGAGGGTGGTAGGACTGACAAGACCTACAAGGATAAGGATGTTAATGCAGTAGCTAAGGCTCTAAAGGAGTACAGTGGGTTGCCTGTTAATCCAACTCAAGTGTACAATCACTTGAGGAAGTGGAAACAGAAATGGTCTAAGGTTGCTAAGCTCAAGGACCTTAGTGGGGCAATATTTGATGATGATGTGCATGCCATAATGCTAGAACAGGACCACTATCTTGGTCATTGCAAGGTATCTCATTCAAGAAAACATTGTCTGAAGCATTCTCTTCTTAATTTTGTGCTCTCTTCTTAATTGTGCCCTCTCTTCTTAATTGTGTGCACTCACTACAGACCACCCTAAGGATGCTGAGTACTTGAATACTCCAATCAGGTTCTACACTGTGATGGAGACTCTGTTTGCTAGCACCTTGGCTACTGGTAGGTTTGCCTTAGGATCCAATGAACATTTGGGGGTGAACAATGCTGATAGTGTGGCTGCTAAGCTGGAGGGTCAAGACTTCTCTTGTCCTACCTATGAAGGCAAGGCCACAGCAAATACCTTTGACTTTGCTGAGGGTAGCAAGGCCACAACACCTTTGTCACAGAGTGTTGGTGGTAGGAGGAAGAGGGGCAATTTCAGTGAGGAAGAGATGCTAATGATGACCAACATGACTGATGCTGTCAACAATGTTGCCAATGCTATGCTGAAAACAGGTGCTGCACATGTTGACCCAGACCTCTACCTTGCTGTCATGGAGACACCTGATTTCTCCACTGAGGCCTTGATTGTTGCCCACACTCACCTCCTTGAGAACAAAGCAGTGGCAACTAGTTTTGTGAACATGACAACCCCCCACAGGGCCATATGGCTTCAGACCTACCACGCCAAGAACTACTACATGTAGTTCTGTCCTTGTTTGGCAAACTGGCATGGAGAGGGTTGATTATTGAGAAGTTATAGTTTCTCCACTTCCCTCTCCAACTTTTGGCCTCTCTTTTGGGTTCCACTTTGGCTCGATGATGTGTATGGTAGATGGCTGACCAGCACCTTTTGGATTTAGTTAGTGGGAAGGTGGCCAACTAAAGCAAGTCTATTTTGACTCACTGAATGTGGGCTGAACTCTATTTATCCTGCCTAATGTATTGTAATGTAGCCTCTGTTGGCTAGCTGATATGAACAGCTGTTATATTTGATGATCTGAGGCATTTCTGTTGTTGTTTTGAAATGGCCGATGATGCATAATTTAGAACTGATGTGCACTGATGTTTCCTATTAGCTGAGGCCATTATTTTAGAACTGAACAAAACATTTCATCATGTCTTGCTATTCATTTCTGTTGAACTGCCATAGTTTGCTCTTCAATTCAGTTGGAGTTGATGCTGGTTGGGGTTGGGCTAGGCTGGGTGCTGAGAATCAAACACAAAAAAAGTTGGACCAGGCTCTGCTGATTCAACACAATCAAACAACCCCTCTTGGGCCATCGCAGCCAGGCCACGGCTGGCCTGGGCCTGGCTCGCCGGCCAGGCCTGCCAGATGCAAGAAATCAAACATGCCCTTGGCCGTTCGGATGAGCTAGATTGGCTGACTGGCTGGGCTGATTGGCTGGCCACCATGTGCGTTTGAGGAAGAGCTGAAGAGGGGATGGAACACCTTGGTCTGCAAGTCTTGCACGCATGGCGGGCTAAATAAAGTCTATTTACAAAACCTCTTCAGGGATGGATATAACTTTTCGCGATGAATCTAATGACAGTAATTAATCCATAATTGACTAAAAGTTACATCAATCTCTAAAAAAGTTTTGCAAATAGATTTTATTTAATACTCCATGCATGTGAGATTCTTTTCTCGAATTATGTGCACTAGGAACGCCTAGTGCGTTCCAAACAAGGCCATGGTGGACTCGGAGTCAATGCGTCCACCGCGTGCAGTGCGGTCTGAACTCACGACCAGGTATGGCTGGGCATATTACCCGAAGCCCGAAACCCGTACCCGAAAAACCCGAACCCGTATCCGAAAAACCCGAACCCGAAAAGTCCGACCACTATTTCGGGTAGCAAACTCCGGTACCCGAAATTATTACGGGTAATTCGGGTATTAAATCCCGGTACCCGAAATACCCGAAAACCCGAAGTGCCCCGTACCAAAATCTGTCTCAGAAGAAAACGGTCTGTTCGGATGGGCTAAAAGCCCTGGCTGGGCTGATTCTTGCTGGAGTGATAAGCCCAGCCGTTCGGCTGGGACGGAGCAGCCGAACGGCTTACACGTCCGCCCGACTCCCTGTAAAAAACAAAAGCGTCCGCCCGAAGGGGCCTTCATCCCGTCATAGCCCCCCTCCTCCCCCGCGTCCCGACCACCCAAGGCTAGGGTTGGGGGCCGCGCCGCCGCCGGCCGGCCGTCCTGTCCCGCGGCGCCGTCCGTGCACCCCGACGCCGCCGGCTTCCCTCCCGCCCCGCACCGCTGTCGTCTGGGCCGCCCCGCGCCGCCGTCGTCTCCATCGGCGAGGTCCGCCGCTGTCTCCATCGACGAGGTCCGCCGCTGTCTCCATCGACGAGCTCTGCCCCGCCGCCGTGGACTCCCGCCAGAGGTGCTCACTCGGGGCATTCCATTTCTTGTTGCGTTCCACCACGGAGAAGCACCTGCCGTTTCTTGAAATGTTTAGCTACTCGGCAAATCTTTTTATTTTTGGACCTAAATTTCTTGGATCGAGCTATCTTAGACTCTGATCTTAAGAATCCCATGCAGTTAAACTGTGGTCTGTCCAAGGTGCAAATTATGTTTTTCTATCTCAATCTTAGATTGAGCTGTGAGCGATACAGGAAAAACATGGTCAGAGAATGAACAAAAATATTGTGATGAATGGGTATCAGGTCAACCTTCCTTATGGGGGAACCCTTCCTTATGCTGTTTCCAAAACCTATCACTTATACCAGTGCAGATATAATTTATGTCTTGTGTACAAACATGTAGTGGATAAACCTAGAGGCTGTATGTTTGTCATGCCAATGCAGAGATTGTAGGCTGACAATGTACCCATCCATAATGCTCCCATTAGTATTAGCAGCTCTTATTTCTTTTCATTGTCTGTTATTGATATGGTAAACATCTGCTATTTTTCTTTGTCCCCTGCTTAGTAACTAAAAGCCCACTTTATCTGTTTGATGCAGGAGAAGCTTTATGAATGGATCTTGAGGCAGCACGAAAACGGTTTGAGGCTGACAGTTGCTGATATAGCCTCCCACATCCAGGTAAGTTTGCATTAGTCCCCTTTTTGTATTGCTATCCAATTGGAAAAAGGGTCTCTTTGGATTTAAATCACGGGATAAAAACTTGGATATATTGCCAATTCATACATCATGTAAAGTACTGAAATATGTGCTAAGCTATGCTCCCTACAATTAATGAACAATGATTTACGATGGATCAGATAAGATAAACTTACTGTTCTTAAAGACTTACCTACTGGCCTTTTCCTAACCACTTGCTATTATTTTCGCATACTCACATCTCCAGCCAAAGCATCCTAGCAGACAGTTACACCATTGTTTTTCCTTTTCCACTCTCATGCAAGTGAAACAAGCTTATGGCTTGGATATGCTGATAAAGCAATGAAAATGCAAATTATTATGAACCGGATGATCTTTGCTGTTACTTCTTCTTAGTATGGGGTAAAAGATGCAAATTTTTTTGGGTCTCAGGTCTTTTGACTGTTGAGCTTCAATTGATGTTTGATGCAGATATGCTAATTTGCGGAGAAGGCTATCAATAGATCCCCATCTTTCCAACGATGAAGAAGGTGCCCCTGACTTGATTGTGGAGAATCCACTCTCCCAGATCCGCCGACAGACGTTGGTGCTCGATCATTGCTTACCCGATTTGTCTTTATACCATATTACATGCTTCATATTAGAACCTATATGCCCTTTGTTCCTTTCAGATTTGATCTACTTCGAGTTCAGTCAGCCCCTGGCCAACGTTGACCATACTGGCAGCCTCATCTACTTCCTCGTGCTCCCCCCCTCAAGCCAAGCAGTACAACATCCTTTCAAGACGCGCGAAGCCAACTGAGCAGGCAAGTGTCATGTCCATTACGTACTTATGCCATCTGCTTACATTCATTTGCATAAGATCCATGTAGATAATACAAACAAATGCCAAACCTTGGTACAGATGTCTCGTGATCGTGCTAATTGGGATGACCGTAAGTTGTCCCTGATGCTTGACCTAGTGGCTAAGCAGAAAGAACTATGCCATTGGGGAGATAAAGGCCCTACCTCCATCGGCTGGACTAATATTTATCGTTCCTTCAACGATTCCACTAAATTGGGATACAGCAAGAAACAGATCCAAAACAAGTTCAACAAACTCAAAAGATTGTACTTCAACTGGCGCGACGGGCGCAAACACACTGGGCTAGGCCGTGACCCGGAGACCGGTGAGGTGGCAGTTGACCCCGTTTGGTATGCGGCTATCCATGGGGTAGTAGCTTGGACCTTATCCTTCAATCCACGGTAATATGAGCCTGTTCCTATTAACTGATTACTAACATGTCGAACCATGCCGCACGTGCAGGAAAGTTCCGAACTTCCTGGTGAGAAGTACAAACGTCCGCCATTCTGTGAACAATTGTTCTCGATTTTCGGACACACCCCCCGTGATAGGGGCGAGTTGGTTTCCGCTGGTGGACATGGTACGAACCAAACCTCTAGTGGTGACAGCCCTCGGACTCCTCAGGAGTTCTCCAATGAGCCTGTAAGATCCCGAAGTGGTGGTCAGTGCTCCAAACGATCCAGCAGGGAGCATTCAGTTTGCAGCCCAATTAAAAAGAAGAGTAGCCAGACGCCCTCCCTTGATGACTGCCTTGAAGACCTCGACAATATCATCAAGGACGCGAAGGAGCGCAAGTCCCGTCATATCACTGAAGCCGAGGAGATTGCCCAAGTCAATCAGATTTTGAAAGAGGATGGGTACAACGAGAGCGATCTCTTTTTTGCCCAGGCCTTGAGTCTTTGCACCCACAGGGTCCATCGTAGGGCTTTCCTGGGTTTGGTGACCAAAGAAGGCCGATACAACTATGTCAAGGTTACTTTGGACATGATGACTCTAAAGTCCAAGTAATCCAAAGAAACGTTGCTGTTGCGTGGCCTTCGGGTGTATCTGTTTGCGTTAATTCCAGTGTTGCGTACTTCGAGTCATGGTTGTTGTACTACAGACCGTTTCATGAACTTTGTTTGATGCTCAATGTTTGTGTTGTGTTTTAAACTTTGGTTAACAAACAATGATTGTGCGCTGAACAAACAATGTGAGCTGTAGCCTAGTTCTCTCTCAGTTTTGCATTTGGACTCCTTAATTTTGTGCTTCTGCTAACAGCTCAATTCCTTGAAATTGTACTCCAGTTTAGTCCGAACCCATACTATTTTTGGTTTATGCAGCAGGAAGTATAAATTCTTCCTTCACAATGTTGATAATATAAAACTGTTTTGTTGCCTTTTTGAGTTGCAGATGGACAGCAGCGAGGAATCGTCGACCAGTAGGTCTTCTACCGACAGCCACGACGTTAAGAACTTGGCTGCAGCCGCTGAAGTGCTGAGAAGGATTAAAGCAATCCTCAGGATGCATCCACCTTTGGTAAATCCTCCTTGTCCCATAACCAAGCTGAGTGGAGCTCAATGGATGAAATTGAGTCTTGATGACCCTACTAAATGCATAGATAATTTACGTATGTCTCGTGATGCTTTCCTGAACTTGCATGACCGCTTACTTCCATATGGGCTGAAAAGTACAAAAGATTGCGGTTCCATGGAAGCTTTAGGTTTATATATCTGGACTTGTGCACACGGGGCTGGTGTTAGAGAATGCAGGGATAGATTCGAAAGGTCTTTAGATACAATAAGTAGGAAGACTTCTAAGCTGGCAGAGATTATGTTTAGGTGGGCACAGACTGTACTAGTTCCAGCCGATAGTAACTATACACAAGTGAGCAGCGAACTTGCGGAATATGCACCATGGTTTGATGGATGCATTGGTGCTATAGATGGCACTCACATACCGGTGGAAGTGAATCAAGAAGCCAAAGCTGACTTCATTAATAGGGACGGAGAAGTTTCGATTAATGTTTGCGCCATAGTGGACATGCATGGCCGATTCACCTATGTAGGAGCCGGGAAGGCGGGTGCATGTCATGATATGGCGGTTCTCCAAGATTGTCAGGCGGATCAAAGATTCCCGCATCCACCACCAGGTTTGTGCTTATTTTTCAAGCTTTTGATGCAACAGTAGGGTGCGCAGTTTGTTGCAACAAGTGACCATAGTGACAAGACTTAAAATTTTACAATTTTTGTAGGCCGATACTACCTGGCGGACTCGGGTTATATGGAGCAGCAAGGGTATATGACTCCTTTTCGGGATACAAGGTACCATAGGTCACATTTTAGGGGAGTTGATGTTCGCACATTAGATCGTCACAAGAAATTTAACTACATTCACTCCAAGCTGCGCAATATCATTGAACAGAGGTTTGGGCATTTGAAAGAGCGGTGGCATATCCTGGAAGGGGTTCCATTCTTCACGAGGGAAAAGCAAGCATGGATTATCATATCATGCTTTGCAATGGAGAATTATCTGTGGCTGCGTCAATATGGAGATGGTTCAACTTACGATCCATCGGAGTGGGTGGCGATGAATACTACAACTAATACCTCAGAACTGAGGGAGTTAGTTTCTGCTGCTGTGTGGCCGGCATGATTCGTAATTTGTTGCTAGTGAATGGACTCTGAATTTGGTGTTATTATGTGAACAACTAGAATTGACTTGTGGTTTGGCGCCATGTATGGAACTGATGTTGATTGGGGATTTTTTTAATTCTTAATGTTGATCAGTTAATTGTTAATTTTGAATGGTCGAACTAGTAGTTTGATGGTCCGAATGCTATGTGTAATTAACCAGTATTTGAATGTCATTGTCAGGTCTTTTGCTTGTTATGAAAATAAGTGCTACTTAAGAGATGAGGATAATTGTTGCGGTTCATGGACATGGGTGCATTTCCATTGCACCAGTTGCACCATTTTCTTCTTTTCATATGCTGCATTGGCGCCAAATTTTGAATTTGAATGGGACTGTGAAAGAGTCCGACGCATGGTGTACTTCTGCCAGCATCCCAACCATCTAGCAGATCCCTCCAGCCGCTACAGGAAAAAAAACAGCAGCTACTGTTCCGTCTTCAACCAGTCCAGCCAGAATCAGACCAGCCAGGGCTTTTAGCCCATCGGAACAGGCCAAAATTTGGCCCACCACAGCCCAATCCCTGTATGGCTACCCACCTCCAACGCAACCTTATCCTCTTTACTGTCTTCTTCTCCCAGACCTAGTGCCCAATCCCCATCCCTCTCACCCCCGGCGGCGGCGCCTCCGAGACCTCCGTGTGACCGCGCCCCCACAAATTGCTAGCGGGTGGAGAGCATGCCGAGGAGCAGCGGTGACGGGGCGGCCAGCGGTGTCTGCGTCACGATGACGCGCGGCCGCGGCAGCCGGAGCCCGGCGGCGAGCGGCAACATGACCCACGGCCGCGGCAACAGGAGCACAACGGATGAGCGGCAACACGGACGCGCGGCCGCGGAGCGGCGGTCGGCACCACAACACGACGGGCGGGGCTGAGTACTCAGGTGGCTTGCCGGCTGCTTGCGACGCCGGCTGCTTGCTTGCTATTGCTACTACGCCTGCAGCCTGCTGCTTGCATCCTTGCTTGCTTGCGCCTGCTGCTTGCATCCTTGCTTGCTTGCTACGCTGGCTGCTTGCTCGTGGATCTGCTGCTTCCTCGTTTGCATTTGTGTTGCTACTGCTGCCTTCGTAGTTGTATCTCGGGTTGTTTGGGTAAACCCGAACCCGAACCCGAAATGTCGGGTACCCGAAATGTCGGGTTTTGTTTATTTTGAATAAATTTCGGGTTGAAGATTTTAAAACCCGAAATTTTAAAAACCCGAAAAATCCGATCCGAAATTTTCGGGTAGCCCGAACGCCCAGCCTACGACCAGACTTTAAGCGACATACTCCGTTATGTCCGCAATGAATGGCATCGTCCTCGTTCGCTCACGCGGAGAATGGGTCGTTTCTGCCTCTTTAAAATTGCTAGTGGGCACTACATTTATATTTTTTTAGTTGCAACATGTTCACTTTTAGACGATTTGCTAGAAGAACCCCAGGTCACTGTAGCTGATGTTCAAAACTTGATGAAGGAGGCTGCCATTCTTGCTGCTCCCGGTGATCTTAAGGAATAGCGAGGAAGAGATTTATGATGCCCTGGAGGGGATCATCGCTGGGACTGAGAAGAAAACTCCTGCTGTTCGCGAAGAGAAGAGGAGACCTGTGGCTTATCATGGCAACTTTTTGTCGCCCCGAATTATAAGACCATCTCCAAAAAACTAGTTAAATTTCACTCTTGATATTACAATTTAGCTAGTCTTTACTCTCCATATGCCTGTACTATCCAACAGACTACCCATCACACTCTTCTTTTCCCATCCCCGCCACCTCTTCCCGCCGTCCACTGCCCATCCTCGCCGTCCGTCGCCCCGTCCTCGCTGTCCGCTGCCCCTTTCCCTCCGTCCGCGCTAAGGAGCTGTCATGGCTTGTCGGCATCTCCTTACTGAGACCTGCAGAGGCGGGGCAGGCGTTCGCGCGGCAGCAGGCCGCGCTCATGGACCTACAGGCAGAGCTCGAAGAGGCGCTCACCAAGAGCAACGCCGCGGTGCGGGCGAGCTCCGGCCTGGCCGGGGGACCAAGCTGCGAGGGAGGCAGGGTGCGGGAGGAGGAGCTCTACGGGCCAGCGGCAGGCGGAGGAGGAGCTCCGCGGCGGGCGCCGGAGCGGGGAGGAGGAGCTCCGGGGGCGTCGCAGCGGGCGGAGGATCTCCGCGGGCAACGCGGACGGGCGGCACGCGGGAGGGCCGATGGCGAGTTGAGGGCGCACGACATTCTTACTGAGCGAAGGAGGTGGGATGACAAGCCGGGTACCGAAGCGAGAGGGATGGAGAGACTGTTGCATTGCATTTTTTTGTGTCGTTTCATTATATTTGCCGATCCAATTTGTTTGAGAGAGATTTTTGGAGTTGCTCTAAGTTGAATTGGATTGACCCTGGGCCACTAATCTATCCATGGTCTCTGGATTTGCAGAGGCTGGACATGCTTGACACATGCCTGAATATGATCCGGTTTCTAAGATTTCCATCATTCCTCGTACATGGTCAAGCTGGTGGAGTCGCATTGTTTGCTCCAAGGGAAGAGAGGCTTGAATCTGGATTGTACAGCAAGACCTATCGTGAGTCAACCTGCCAGTGGTTTGGCACCCCAAACCATTACTGAACCGAACCATTTCATAATATATATTATAACACTCCAAACCACCCCACTCCACTATCTTCCAAAATTAAATTAAATCAAACTGCATACAACATCTCAACCAAATTAGACCAGTCCACCTCTGACCCCATAGTTTCAACCCACCTGCAAACCCACAGTTTCAACCCAACTCAACCAAGCTTGAGGATGTTCAGTGCCGGACCTTGCCGAGGATGGCCATTTCCGCCGCCATCACCCGCGCCGCATTGCCCTTCCACAGCCGCTTCACGAGCAGCAAACAGTGTAATAATACCAACAATGATTATCTGAATGATCTGTTCTATCTAGCAGGCAGCTGAGCAGCAAGCATCGCAGCGCAGCAGTAGAGCAGCCACCAGCGAAGCGCAGCAAAGCAGAGCAGCCACCAGCTATTGGCGGAGGAAAAGCAGGCAAGCAACTCGCGGGCCCGTATCAAGCCGACCACGCCGGCCACATCGAGGGGCGGGGCGCCTCCGGTCCCCTCCGCGCGGGCTCGGGCGGGTCGCCGCTGCCCACGTCGAGCACAGGCCGATCGTGCCGGCCCCTCGCGCGACCTCGGGTAGGTGCCCGCCAGCCAACGCGAGCGCGGGCGCGCGGCCGCGAGGCGGGACACCGCCGGCCCCCTCCGGTGCAGATGTAGGGTCGAGATGGCGGACTAGAGGGGGGTGAATAGTCCTTTCTAAAACTAATTGCGCCGGCTAACCGAAACTTATGCGGAATTGAAACTATTCGCTTAGCCAAGACTTCACCCCTCTAACTATGACTCTAAGACACCTCCAAAAAGATCATACATAAAGCAAATGGAGTGCTAAGCTAACAAGAGCTCTCATAACAATTCTAATGCCAAGCCACACAAGCCTAAGCACTAGTACTTCACAAACAAGGGGAGTTCCTACACAATTCTAATGAGCAAAAGCACAAAGCCAAATCTAAGCTCACTAGATGCTCAAGGACAAGGATACACAATCCAAACCCAAGAGCTCAACTTGCTTAGCTACACAATCTAAGCAAGAGCAACTAATTAAACTACACAAGCTAACTAGTTACACTAGGATCTCTACTTCTAGCTACACAAGCAAGAAGATGATTAACAAGCTACACAAACTAACTAATCACTAGAGAGCAACTACACAAGCACACGATATAGATGAATGTAAATATAAGGCTTGTGATTTGGAGAATGCAAACCACCGAGAAGAGTAGACAAAATTGACACGGTGATTTTTATCCCGAGGTTCACTTGGTTGCCACCAAGCTAATCCCCGTTGGGACAAGCTCCAAGGTTGCCGCCGATCCTCTTTCTAGTGGTGAGTCTCAAGTCACACTCTCCCACGTGGAGTGCTCACACCGAGCTCTAGCACATAATCCTGCCGGACCACTTGTTGCTCTTCACGTTTCGCTTAACTAGAGTTGCTCTTCGCGGCTCCCGCGGGGTGAGCACAATACCCCTCACAATCTCTTCTCCGGAGCACCGCACAATCTTCTTGCGGGCTTCAACGGAGCCTCTTGCCACCAAGCCGTCTAGGAGGTGGCAACCTCCAAGAGTAACAAGCACACCGGCTTGCAACACGATCACCTAGTGCCACTTGATGCAATCTCTCAAAGCATTCGCACTAGAATCGCTCTCTCACTCGATCGGATGATTACTACCAAGTTAGAGTGAGTAGAGGGCTCTCAAGCACTCTCACACATGGACACCAAGTCCCCAAGGTGCACAGCCACCTCAAATGGCCGGCCACACCCTCTATTTATAGTGGGAGGCCCCAAACTAGCCGTTACACTCAAATCCCGTGAAAACAGAGTAACCGCTGTACGATTCTATCAGATGGTCGGCTCTTATTTTTTCAATCATAGTAAAAATTCTAATGATAGAAATAGTAATCCAGAATTTTATTTTGGTCTCTTTAATATTTTGCTATAATTATATAATTTTGTTTCAGATTTAGGAGGTTACTTTGACTTTTTAATAATGACATAATTGGATAATTCATATACAAATTTAGGGGTTATTTCCATTATTTTAAGAGAATTTTTACGATGATCGAAAAAAATAAGAGTCGTCCATCTGATAGAATCGTACGGTGGTTAAGAGAGGAATTACCTGAAAGTACCTAGACTAAAGTACCTGGTGGTATAAAAATGTGGGATCAAGTACAAAAAAGTGGGACCGCATACTGATTTAATTTAATTTTTGTAAATACCTTCTAGAGATTGACGGCTAAAAAAAATTCAAGGCAAAAGTACTTGAAAGTACTCATTGGTACTTTGCAATCATTGTAACAGAGCTCTTATTTTAATAATGGCATATGTGGGTAATTTACACCAAGATTAGGTGGTTACTTTACATTTTTTATAATGTCAGAGGTGGGTAATTTAGATACATATTTAGGGGGTTACTTTAGTCTATTTTCATAATGGCAGTGATGGGTAATTTATTAGAAAAGATAACATATCCAGCGACTATTATGATTGGAGTTATCGGATTGATGGCTAGATGTTTCCGATTTTTATAAGAATTTCTAGGATTTCTCTAATTTTTTAGAGTGTCCACCTAGAATCCTAGATGGCTTCACATGAGGCTTCAAAATGAACCTCTAATTAGTAATAGTAAGAGCAACTCCAGTATGGCTTCTAAATTTAGATGAGCAAATGCTTATTTAGAAGCTCACTTCTAAATTTTACTCACCCAAACATGGGTCTCCACTCCAGCGGGCTGAGTAAATTAGGCTTCTATTTTTTCAACTGACAACTGGGCCCCACCTGTAATTCTCCACTCCCACTCCCACCCATCTCACCTTCCTTGTGTGGCCGCGCCCTCCGGCTCCTGCTCCCCACCGGGCGCCGCTGGCAGCGACGCCATCCTCAGCCCACCTCCCACCATGGCACCACCGCCGCGCGTCCTCCAACATACCTCCCCACCGCCACGGCCGCCCCTGCCCATCCCATCTTGCTTCCCGGCCGCCGCCAACCTCCGCCTGCCTCGTTGCCCCGCGCGCGCTCCCGCTCTGCTTCCGCCGCCGCCATCCTCCGCCGTCGCGGCCGCTGCCGCCGCACCCCCGTCCCCTACTCCCCACCGCGTGCCGCCGCGGGCGAGCAGCGCCGCCGCAGGCAAGCTCCGCGCCGCCACAGCCCGTGGGCGGGGCGAGCTCCGCGCAGAGAAGCTCCGCCGCGGGCCGGCGGGCGAGCAGCGCTGCCGCGGGGCGGGCCGCGTGCGGCGGCCGGTGCTCGGCGGAGTGCCGCGAGGAAGGCGAGGAGAGCTGAAGGGGATCGGGATGAAGAAGTGAAAAAAAAAGAAATCAGTGGGGCCCACAGTTGGCAGCCCAAATAGAGGGCCACCAAATTGGGGGGGGGGTGGGGGAGAAATTAGTAAGGCCTACCAAAATGGCAGCCCATTTGCTCCCCTGCTGGAGATTAATTTTTGATGTCCACTGACTAAATCTTCATATGGAAGTCCATTTACTCTCCCTACTAGAGTTGATCTAAGAGACTAATAAAAACTTCTCTGTGATATACGTGGTATGCACAAGTAGTATAGGTAGTATTGAGGCAATTTTGGAAAAAAAATATTGGTGGCATGCCTGTAATGTAACCCAGCAGTGAAATCATCATTGTTGCTTTACCATTTATTTTAGGTTTTCATTTGTATCCTATCCTGTTCACTTCTCTCTTCTCGTGTCTGTGGTGGCAGCATTGGAGGCGGCACCGGTGATGCAGACCATGGGTACGGCCGCGTGCTGGCCCACGCGAGCAGCAGCCACCGGCTGTGGGGACACTGGCGAGCGGACCCGCGCGAGCCGCGGCCCCCAGTGTGGAGGGCGGGTCGGCGAGAGCAGATGCGAGCGGCGGTGGAGAGCGGGGAGTGGCGGAGAGGGGGAGGGCAGTAGGTGGCGGTGAGAGGTAGGGGATGGCGCTAAGGGGTGGCAATCGCTGGGTGCAGCCTTGATCCGGATACGGAGGAGGAGAAAATGGGCGGCCAGGAGAACACCGAGGAGGAGGAAGGTTGCAGCGGCCGTCGGCCCACGGGGTGGGCACATGGTGGCCATAGTTTATAATTTTAGTAATTGTGTGACAACATAATCAATGAGACTAACAATGTTTATGAGCTCTAGTTTGTAGGATTTTTAGGATGCATGGATGAAGTCCAATCCATAGTCAACGTGTATAATTCACTATCAAGATGTCCAAATAATAGTAAAAACCAGATATAGAATATATTTGATATTTCTAAATAATAGCCAAGACGAGTTTGACAAGTGTCAGCAGGAATACATATGCCCGGTTAAACTGACGATATGAAAAATCAACGGGTCGGTGCATGATCCGTGCAAAAATTTAGTTCTCATTTACTTCCCAGTTCCAAAAATATCCATTAATTCCTTCAAACTTAGTTTTTTTTGCATTGGTTCTGACCTTTAATTGCTCACAATATTCATCCCCTCCCTCTAATAACTATATTTTTTCACGAAAGGATCTGTAGCCTAGTGGTTACAAGAGCATCGGTAGCATCTCATGTCCTGGGTTCGACTTGCGAATATCCTAGGATTTAACGGCATTGTACATTCAGTGATAGGCAATGTTCCCGTCGATAGCGAGGCGCCTGTGGTGACTTCGTCAATCTTGAGGATTTATCGGCTCAGTCTTCGATGATACTCATAAGGGTAGGGTTTGCGTACGTGTTCATAGGGGTGTGAGCATGCGCGCATTGTGAGTGTCTGAGTTGTACTGTGTAATCTAAAAAAAACTATACTTTTTCTTTACCAATTATTTGCGCTCATGTAACCATAGCAAGGTGGTCTACCTTCTTATTTTGTTTATTAAGAGATGATTGGTGTCCTGTTTATAATTTATTATATTTGTTTTCTTGAATATTTATTTTGGATGTTTTGTGGCTGATCGCTTCAAGATCACAAATTTTAAAGACTCTAAGCAGCAACAACTGTTCATAAGTGGAAGGCCCTCGAAACTTGGTGTTTCCTATAACCTCAAGTAAACTCAAGTGTATGATCTTGCGCATTGCAAATAAAGTGCAATTCCATACTCGTTGGTATCTTTTGTATTCATTTGCAGTACAAGCTGTCAAAATTAGTACTTATTATTGTACTATTGAATAATATTTATTTTTCTAGGGGTTTGTGTGCAGTTTTTTCTCCGAAAAAATTCATTTTTTAACATGAACTATCACGATCGTCTGATTTTAAACCTTAAACTACATGAGATCTTCTACAATGGTTGGTGGTGCCTCCCGGTGCCTCTTGGTGCCTTCCCTAAATAATTAATTTAATTAATTTAAGGTGCGGAAGGGTACTGTGGTAATTTCGCCCTCCCCCTCCACCCCAAACCCCACGCCCCTGGCCTATCCGCCCGCACAGTACAACCGCCCTGCCTCGCCCCTCGCTGGATCGCCATGAGTTCGCCGCCGCCCTGCTCTACCCCCGCCACCGTGACCGCTGACACCCTGCACTCGGCCCCGCCCTTGCTCTTTGCGTCGACCGCCCTGCCCTCGACCCCGCCGCCATAGGCGTCACCCTACTCCGCGCGCTAGGTAGGGTTTGAACACCGCCTGTTGTGTTCCCTACACCCCCGAGTCGCGACATTGCCGTTGCGCCTGCTTCATCCCCCACCAGCTGCCCCATGTTTGGTCATCCAGCCACAAGTACTTGGATGTCACCTCCTCTTGGTGTGTGCCTTGTTTCATGATCAGATGATAACTTTCCCAAGATAGTATTCAATGATTGGAGGTTTGTTTGTAGTCTGCATTCTCAAGTGTCAGAAATAGTGTGACTTTTTTTAGATTAAGGAAAATCCGGTCTCGATGTCTCACAGGAAAATCGATCATCTTTTCAACAAATTATCTTGTTAATATGACTCCTTCTTGTAAGCACCAAAGGTATTGTACCTTAGAAACTAGTTCAAGCCACAAACTCAGTTTGTCTCCTACTAGGGCTCTTCTAAAGGAAATATTCAAAGGTGTTGTACTAAGAGTAGCAGCCACAGTTTGATTTTTCCTTCTCACAATATTATACAGAGTAGGGTATTGCTGCATCATGGGCTCTTAGAATATATCTCCCTGGTTTCAGAATTATCTCACTTTGTTTCATCCTTTTCAACTCATGTATGGTTTCATGCAGTACTACAACCCCTTCTAGAATATATCTCCCTGGTAGGAAGGCACTCTTAGAAGGTTTTGTTAATCTGTTAACCATTGTTAAGAGTCTATTAGTCAAAACCTTAGTAAAGATTTTGAAACTAACATTCAATATACATATTGGTCTATACTGCTGAATCATCTTTACTTCTTGTAATTTTAGGATTAAAGTTATCACTCCAAAGTTTAAGTTGAACAAATCCAGAGCTTGGTAGAACTCCAAAAAACATGGCCATTAGTTCATCTCTATGACACTCCAAAAAACTTGGTAGAACTCTCCTGGGAAGCCATCAGGTGCTGGAGCTTTATTATGTTTCAATTGGAATATTGCATCTAGTACTTCCTTCTCAGTGAATTGTTCTGTCAGCATGCTGTTTTCTTCCTCAAGTACTTGTGTAATGTCTCCTCTTATTGTTTCGTCTAGAGAGAAATCATTCCTCTCTGAGTTCCCAAAGAGCTTCTTGTAGTAGTTTGTAATGTATTCCTGCAGATTGTCTTCTCCCTCAATTGCCTCCTCCTCTTGTTGTAGTCTATAAATACTGGTTTTTCTTCTTTTGCCATTTACCACCATCTGGAAGTACTTAGTATTACTATCCCCTTGGATCAATTTCTTAGTCTTAGATCTTTGGAATCACTTAATCTCCTCCTCTCATAGCAGTTGGAATGGTGTGAATTTGCTATATGTTTATTTAATTTGTTTAATGTTGTTGATGGATGCAAGAGGAAATGGTGGATCTTGAGTCTTTGCTGGAGTACAGTGAAATTGTTAGCAAGATGTTTGCTAACAAAGATGAAGGATATCAGTTTTATAACGCATACACACTTGGCAAAGGATTTAGTGTGAGAAAAAGCTATGTTGAGTGGAACAGTTACCACACTGAGCTGACCCTTCGGAGGTATGTTTGCAGTCATCAAGGTTACCGTGAAAAGAAGTACATGAAGAAGGAGGATAAGAAGCGGAGGCCACGAGATATAACTCGTGTTGGATGCCCTGCAAAATTGGTGATTGCACTAGATCAGAACACCGGGCAGTGGTATGTGAAGAATTTCATCGATGAACACAACTATCCGCTTGCGCCAGCCAACTTTGGTTGTCTGCAGGCTGAAATTGTCGAGTTGGGGGTTGCTGGGATCCGCAAACACTAAATATTTGAAATTATGGAGATGCAGTACGGTGGGTATGACAAGGTTGGCTATACATCAAGGGACTTGTATAATTTCTGCCATCTCTATAAGCAGGATATAATTGCTGGTGGTGATGCTCAAACAGTCATCAGTCACCTGAAGGAACATCAAAATAGAGATTCTGATTTCTTTTTCAAGTACATATCTGATGGGAAAGGACACCTGCAGGGGCTGTTCTGGTGTGATACTCAATGTCTGCTTGATTATGCTGCATTAGGTGATGTCGTTGTTTTTGATAGCACCTACAAAACAAATCGGTACAACCTGCCCCTTGTTCCTTTTGTTGGGGTGAATCACCATTACTGCACAGTTATTTTCGGATGTGGAATTATTGCTCATGAGAATATTGAGCCATATGTGTGGCTGCTGAAAATATTTACTGAAGCTAATGTTCAGAAGCATCCTGTTTCCGTGATCACAGATGGAGACCTTGCTATGCAGAGAGCAATCAGTGTAGTGTGGCCGAATTCACCGCATAGGCTTTGCAGATGGCATATTGAGCAGAACCTTGTGCACAATATTCATGATGATACAATGAAGGATGAGTTCAGGACTTTTATGTATGACCTTTGCTCCATAGAAGAGATTGAGAGAAAATGGCAGACATTCCTCGATAAGCATGATGTCACAGAGGGCTCGTGGCTTTATCAAATGTATGAGGTGAGAGCAATCTGGTGTGTTGCATATCATGCCGGTAATCGCTATTTAGGATTGAGGAGCAACTAACGGAGTGAGAGCATGAACTCTAGGCTTCAGATGAAACTGGATGGTAAAATGACCCTGTTAGAAATAGTACAGCACTATGGGAGCTGTCTTACAAAGGTGCACAAAATTGAGGCGAATGATGACACAAATGCACTGCAATCTAAGCCATTCACAGAACCAGATGCTTCAATTCTTTAGGTAAACGCGAAGAAAAGGTTCACATCAAACGTTTTTAAGACCAAGGTACAGTTCAGTGTGGAAGCAGCTAAGAAGTGTACTCTAATTGAGATTCTTGATGGCGATGACACAACTGAGTATATTGTTGTCACACCCCAAAATTTCAATTTTGGGTTGTGAATATGTTTTCGAATAAAATTATGTATTTTCTAAATATTTTGATAATTTTTCAAAATTTTCTGACATTTATTCTCATTTTTTTCTAGAGTTAAATCCATTAAATGGAAATTTCTAGAATCATTTTTCATGAGATTCAAGTATTCTATTTGGACTCGCCGCGTCCCAAACTATCTCCAGGGTTTCTCTTTGAATTTTTGGAATTTTAAAGATATTTCTTTTTTTGATTAAAATATTTATCTAGACTTTTCTAGATATATTTTAATCCTGGAAATATTATTCTGAGTGATCGAAATCCTTTCTGTTTTCTTCCCGGTTTGGATTTAACTTATTTTGCCCCATCGAGTTTCCGATTCTCTAATCTCTCACGTCGATCAAATCACGCTCGAAACGGAGTGTTATCTCAATTTCGGCATTTTCCTGTGATGTTTCGCTTTCCGAAGACCAGTACTGTCGCTGTAGAATACTCAGTTCAACCTCAATCTCCCGTAGCCGCCCATCCTTTTTCCCTCTCTCCGTACACTTCTCTGCGTGGCCCAAATTCTACCCGTCAGCCCAAATCAATCTCGCCCGAGCGAGTGCCGATCGTTTCTCTCTTTCTCTCTCGCTTTCTATTCTGTTTGTGATCTTGAACAGCCAGTTAGGCTCATCCGATCATCTCGTTTGTTTATGCTCTCGAACATCCTGTTTTCAACCAGCCTGTTTTTCAATTGGGCTCACAACCGAACTCCCTCGGGTCTCGGGAACTCCTGTCCATCCCGACCCCCCACATAGTCACGCCGGCCTGCTCAACAGCACAGGCCGTTGTCGCCCTTCTTTTTGGGCCTGCGTGCCACGAACTGCCGCTTGAGCACGCCGAGCTAGGGTTGCGACTCCTCAAGTCTGCGCATCCCTGCTCTGCGTCACTGTGACAGAACCACCTAAATTAAACCGGCTTAAGTGCGCCATCTATCATCTTAATACTTAATCAAGTCACTGCGCACTTAAACGGTGTAATCCGGCAGCCTGTTGGGTTAAGGATCGAAAACACTGGAAGTCTCACCCGAAGGCGAGCACAGATGATTACAAATAGACAGAAGTTTCTCAAATTTCAAATTACAAAACAGAGCTTAACAAAATGAATTTATGTAATACATCAGAGTTCAAAATGCAGCGGAAATTAAATAAAAGCTCGGTTTGAAAACAACGTTATCTATGTAGTCGTGAGGACGTCACATCGAGCCAACCGATGTGAATCCTGATTAGCTTAAACCAGCAGCAGCTACCTGAAAACATGATAACAACAAACCCTGAATATGCTAATACTCAGCAAGACTTGCCCGACTAGTGGTATATACTTAGCCGACTCCTAGACATGCAAAGCTATTTGGCTCTGGTGTTATTTTGCTGAAAAGCTACTAACAGTGAATCCTTACTTTCAATATTTTAGCTCACGGTTATTATACAAATACCAACTAGGTTTGCACCAACATCTAGAGCACGTATGGTTGATCACATTATCTTTTCAGAGTACCACAGCCAAATATTCTCAGTTCAATCCCATCCCACTTCTTTACTATGATGTGACGAAGTGACCAAGGTTCTCTTAACCGAGAGAGATGGTGAATCGATCCGATTTAACCTTGCAAGGTGGACCTAACACACACGTCACATATAGGCCCGTCGGACCCTACGTGGTAGCCCTTCACATATGCACACCGAATAGCCGAACTGCCCTGCGACCCGGGACTGCTAGCCCCATCGATACCAACGAAGGGTCATCCATGAGTTTGTATACTAGCTCCACTGGTGAAGACAGTATCAAGTCCGGCTACCAGTGCACATATGGTACTGAATTTACCGGTTTCGACTACCTCCTACTTCCGGTACGTGGTTAGTACTATTCAAACTTGGTCAGCATGGCCAACAACGGTACGGTCCTCAATCGACACAGGCGGAGGCTCACTTTCCATTCATTCCATGTCCAGAACCAACTTTCCTCCGCCCAGTCTCCATTTTTCCTTTCTTTTCTCAATGCTTCATTTTCCAGTAACTTTTCCCTAAGTAACAAGACCTATATCTCGCGAGTGACAGGAATCACTCGACTTCTACCGGGTCCCTAATTAGCAAGCATTTCTAACGGTGCCTGTATACTAGTAGAGACTCATTGGTACTTAGGGAGAAACATGCATACTAGGGTTTCATTCAACTCCTAGAAAACTTAATGCACAATACTTAAATAATAACATTGAATACTGAAAATAGAGGTTATGCTCCGGGGCATGCCTGGGATTTGACACAATTCAGTTAGTTAGTTTGTACCAGCTTGCTTGCATCTCCGGTCCTAGCTTGCACTTCATTCGGTCCTTCCATCTTTTGGGTCGGTTTATCAGTACACCAGCTTCTGGATCAACTCTAACATCACCCTTCAGTTCCACGCGTCACACATCTAGCGTATCTAAATGAGATGCAATAATACGGATGTCTGAATGCGTGGATGTGTAGTATACGATACAGCAAAAAGGTCAAGCAGGGTAGGCACAAGGTCATGATTGCATGGGCATGAGCATGATGCAGTGCTATGCGATACGACTAAAAAGAAAGACATGACTGGGCAATCATTTATCGAGTAAGCACTGCAAACAAGCTCAAAAGGCAAAATGAGTTGGTGCTACAAACGAGAGTTTATTCAAGTATTTTAGCCTGAAGTGTTTCCTAAAAAAAACATTACTAAACTTATCTAGGACAAGCCAAGCAAAACATAAAGTAAGGAGCAACTAGGAAGATTTATTTAACTAACAAGCAACTTAAGCAAGTTAAATAAAAGCAACCTATAAACTGGTTCTAAGAGGGATTAACATGATTTACACAGGAACAAGAATCAAATTGCTGAATGTGAGCATGCAAAAGAGCATTTATTAGCAACAATAATAAAAGGAAACCTGTAGCTAGGAACCAAACAAATGTAAAAACATAACTTGCATGTATAAACGGGTAACCAAATTTTACTAACATGATAAGATATGGATAAGTCATGTAATAAATATTTATCAACATTTATTGATGACAGGAGCTATTTTATTTAGCCTTAGCAAGATAAACTAACCAATTAAAGATCTACAACATGCACACTTCTTCTGGTCATGAAACTTTTACAGCGAAATATAAATGCAAAGACTAGGCTAGTGTATAAATATTGCATGCTCAGGATTTATAAATTAATTAGCACCAACACAACAAGTTTTAATTAAAATTAAGCATGTGAGAGCAAGATAAATGTATAGATCACTATATTCTGTAGATACATAGCCAAATTAAGTGTTTGGAAGACATCACGACATCATACAAGAGCAGTGGAAACACATTTTCCATTTTTACACATTTATATTATTTATAAACTATTTACTTAGCATTCAACAAGTTAAACCAATAACTCGGTCATACTGCACTCAATGAACTTGAAATTTTTACCATAGCACACGCATCACAATAATAGCCTACCACCAAATTTTCACATCATTTGGAGCACTATAACTGCAGTTATGAAAAAGACAAGCAACACTAGCATTAAAATCTTAACAAGCATAAATCTATTTCTACAGAAATAATTTTCAACTAACACCTATCATATTATGATTCCACTGCATAGATCTATTCACAAGGATTCCAAAACATCTTCATTTGCTATTTTATGATTTTTCTAGAATTTACTATGAATTTTCAAATTTTCAGCAAATTTTTCGAAAAAGACCCTTCGGGCACTATTCATTTGAGTCTATACTTGTGCAGAAAACCCCCTGGATTTGTCCCTATTGCTGTGTGGGGTCCCTGGTCGCGATTTTTTTTAGCAGAGGAGTATGGAGGACGGCGATTCAAGCGAGGGGAGGGCTTCCCGACGACGAGGAAAGTGTGGGGGAGTAAGAGGGACACGAGAGCTACCTGCGGGTGGTCTTGGTTGATGCCGGGGTGGCCGAAGGAGGGCCCGCGGCGGGAGCAGGGGCTTGGCGTGCGGCGGTGCTCCGATGAGGCTGGGCGAGCAGGGACGGGTTGGGGACCTTCAGTGGGCCGAGAGGGACCCGTTCCGGGGCTCGGCTCGAGCGGAGGTGGTCTGGAGGGGAGGGGTCGACGGGGAGCAGGAGCTCTGGGCGGCTCCAATGGCGGCGGGTGGTGACTGAGCCGATTCCGGCTGATTCGGCCGAGGAGAAGCTTGACCGCGGGCTGGGGAAGGTGGAGGGGATGGTGAGGGGGCTCGGGGTGCGAGGAATCGAAGAGCAACGACCGGAGATGGCCGGACTCGACGACGGCGGCGGTCTGCTCGACTGGGTCACGAGGAGGAAGAAAGGATGGGAAAAAGGGGATCGGCCAAGGAGCAGAATGGATCGAGGCCAAGTGGATAAGGTCGGCTCGATATGGAGGGCAAGTTCGCCCGGCGGCCGACGCGTGGTAGTCATTGCTGGGCTGCCGGTCGTGGCATGGGCATCGGGAGCAGATAAACACCGGGAGAAAATGGTTCAACGAAATTTAGCTCGATTTTGACCCTCCAAAACTCAAAACTTCATATAGAAACTCGAAATTTGGCCAAAATAAAAGTTGTAGAGGAAGAGAAGGTCTACAACTTTGCTTTTGGGCAGAACTTGATTTGAGGCTCGAATCATGGAGAAAAACGAGATTGAACTCAGCTAAGTTGAGGAACACTATGCGAACTTGATTAGCGCTAACGACGATCTTCAGTCCATGATTAATGGGTTAAGCACATAATTAGCATCGCGATTAACACTGGAGTGTTACCATCACCATCCACGCAAGTGCGTCCCTGCTCGCGCAGCATCGCCGCGCCTAGCCGCCGCTGCCTCTGCTCGCCTGAAGCGCCGCCGTCCTCGAGCTGTGCACGATTGCCAGGACCTTTGCTCCACCGCCAACTTTAATTGGTTTCCTTGGCTCTGTAAGCTGTCGCCGCCGTTGCAGTTTTTTCTGCCTTCTCCACCACGAGATGCTGCCCAAGGTGACTAATACCGATCCTCCTCCGTAGCCTCACACCTACACATGATGAAGGCTCATCCTTTGTTGTCGTCATTGGTTCAGCATCAACAAATCTATCACGTGGTCATGGGAAGCTACGTCACCGACCACCACCTCAAGCACCTATACCGGCCGTGGAACACCTGCGCCGCCTCACCTCGTCGCAGTTCTGCTGCTGCGTGAAGCACCGCGCTGCCGTCGTCACGTCGCTGATTCCACGCGGCCTCGCCAACGACACGCAGCACCATCGATAGGAGAAAAGCCACGAACAGGACGCCGGTGCCGCTGATCTCGCCGAACATACCACCGCCGCCTTCTTCCCGGCGAGATTCCGGCCGCCTAGCTGATCTCTCGCCTTCTCATCTCTCACGTCCCCCCACACAGCGCTCACTCTCTCCCCAACCTTATCTCTTCTCTCCCATGGCAGACACGGTGGTCTTGCCCTGCTCCTGCTCCTCGACGCAGGGCTGCAGGGGCTGCGAGGTCCTCGCCCTGCTCTTGCTCGACGCAGGGCTGCAGCCTGCAGGGGTCGCGGGGGCTTGCCCTGCTCCTGCTCGCCGCCGGGGCTGCACGGGCGGCGAGCTCCTCGACGCAGGGAAGCTAAGCACGAGAAGCTAATTACTTGTGAGCACGAAAAGCGTGTCGTCTACCGGCACGGCATCGGTCTCCACGGCGGCGCGGGCGCTCCTCCCGGCCCAGATCCGGCCGGCGGCCGTTCTCCCCGACGTCGGCAGCGTGCGCGGAGGCCAGCCGGCGTCGCCGCGCTGGCCGGGCCTGCTTTTTTTTTTGTTTTTTTAATCGGTTTTTAGAGACGGGCGATCCCGTCACCCACTCCTGCAAATTCAATTTTAGGGACGGGTGGGACGTTATCCGTCCTTGAAAATGGGTTTATAGGGGCGGGTGAGGGGGTCACCTGCCTCTGGAAATGTATTTTCTGGGGCGGGTAACGTACCCTGCAAACAGCTATTTTTAGTTGCGAAAAGCAAGGACGGAAAAAATGTATTTTTACCCACTCCTACAAACTGTTTATGTAGTAGTGATGGTTTGGACTTTATCCATGAAACTTAGCTAGAAAGCCTACAATCTTGATCTCACAATCTTGTTAGTCCTATTAATTATGTTGTCACAAAATTACCAAAATTACAAACTATGACCTAATGGGGCCATATTGCTTACAGCCGGGCCGGTGGTGGCAGACACGCTAACTAGCAGGCCAAGGCCAGGAGGTTCCTGAGGCCACTGGCGCCAAGGGGGTGGTCCAACCGGCGTCGTTGTAGAGCTCCGATATCAAACGAGACTAGATCGAGACGACGCTTCACGTACGCAGCTCATCTGGAGGAAGCAGAGTGGTTTCATCGTTATTTGTCAGGTACATCCAAATAACGTTAGAGCGAAATTGAGTTTGAAAATCCGATCGACCAGTGTTTGGTTGGCTGTCACGTTCGTGCCGTGACAGTTTCAAAGTATATTTGTGCCTTCAGATTTTGTACCTTGTGCCGAGTGGACACAATACAACTTAGTCAATCAAGCTTTACTAAAAGGAGAACCTTTACCTTTGTTACAAGTTCTTTTGTTTCTGTACTTTGATTTACAAGCAATTTACATTGCACAAAAATTCGCCGCATTTTTTTTTGAAAAGCAACCGGCAAATTCAGAAACAATGTTGGTTTTTGACCCGATCGAAAGCATCAATTGAAGTAGGATTCCAAACTGGTTTACGCTTATTCTAGCGTCCTTCTGCATGCTTTCTATTAAAGCCGGGAAAGATAGACGCTGTTTCGAAAGGGGGAGGAAAAAAAAAACCATAGTGTGACTTCTGCTGCTTTTGATAATCCTCCTCCTAAAATTAATGTTTGCACGTTGAGGACAGGCCAACACTGAACTTGTCACGGCAAAGCGCTGCTTGGAGTTCTAGTGTTGACGAAAACAGTGCCTCTCAACTAGCATCATTCGAGCATCAATGGGTGGAATTATTTTTAATACAAGTTTGCCGGATGCGCTCTGTGCTATATATATATATATATAGGATATATTCTGTAGCCGGCTATAAAATAGTTTATTCCGTAGCTCATGCTCCACCGGCGCGCGAGCCATGCGGGCATGCGGCGTGATCCAGGCCCAGCCAAGCCGCTGCACCCCCTCCCAGTTGGCTCGGTCATTAATACGAAATGTAATTAGTTCACGCTGATTACTTTGATAGTGATTACGGGAAATTGAATCCACGTCGCGCTGTACAAAAGAGGGGTATAGAATTTTGTCATGCCATGCACGTGTGCACCAGAGGAGATTCATCAACTTGTAGAGAACAAGTGCAGCTACATGCAGTGGCGGAGCCACATGGTATGCCAGTTGGGCCACGGCATACCCTGTGGCCCAATATAGTCCAACACATAATACATGTATTTATATAAAAAAATCTACATGTTAGAATTCTACCTTGCTGAGCACACTCAGGCCTTGGCCACCGCCGTCGGGCCGCTGCTAATTGCTGCTTGAGGCCTCCAGCCTCGCGCGGTCACGTGCCCCATTTGTCGACTGCCCAGTCAAGTTCAGCTGTGCAGGAGAGGCAAGGCATTGTCCAAGCATCCAAGATTCATATCTGCTATCTACTTTGTAAAATATCTAATAGCTTTCTCCATTGTCCCGTACACATGTAACTTGTTGAGTATTATAAAGAGGAACCTTGCATTTTATACAATTTAATTTTGGATGTACACTACTACAAAAACAGTTTTTAGGGGCGGGTAAAAAAACTATTTCTAGATGCGGATGGCATGCAAATATTATTTGCAGAGGCCGGTTATATTTTGACCCGCCTTTAAAAAAATTAGAACTTTCATACAAATCATTTTTGTAGTGATAATTAAGACTTCCATGTTCTTTAGAAAGCGTAGATCGAACAACAACAAGAAGAGCCCTCATCTTTAAACATTTATAGGTGCATACGCTTCTCTTTTGCATATTTTGAACTTAATATACTTGAACTATTTATAATTAGTTTATACAACTTTTACACTTGTTGGTTGAATTTAGAAGTTGGTTTCTTATTTTAATTCTTGTGAATCAAATTCTAGAAATAACTGAGAATTACTAACAAAATTATATACATATATACTACTAGCAAAGTGCCCATGCGTTGCTATGGTAAATATTAGAGGCAATTACCTATGTGCCATTATAAATTGTTGTAATGACCTGCATACCATCCAAAACTAAGAAAGTTCCTCTATACCATTCATTGAAATTTTTTTTACCTACATGCCACTGCTGTTAGTTTTTCCGTTAAAATATAACTGAGATGCTTCCAACTGATCGTAAAAAGACTCTTTTACCCTTCCTCTGTCCTCTCTTCTCTGGCTGTGCCCCCTCTGTTCTCTATTCCATTCTCCACTGAAGTCTAACCCTAGATCGACCTCGGCACCTCTCTCTCACGCAACCGCTCGCGCGCGCGCAGGCCTGAGCGCGGGAGCGGGCGAGCCAGCGTGCGGGAGCGGGGCAGCGCGCAGGCCTGGGCGCTGGAGCTGGCGCGCGGAGGGCTGGAGCGGTGCCTGGCTTGTGCGCAGGCGTGGGAGCGGGTGCCGCGGGAGCGTGGTCTGGCTGCGGGATCTGAGCGGGATGGCGGCTGAGCGACCGGATTAGCTTCCAGATGAGTGAGTTTTTGTTTGTGCTTTCAAGAAAAAACTAGATCTTTGATGAGTTTGCATCTGTATGCCATGCTTTTGTAGTACTTGAATCTATGTTTAGAGTTCAGACTAGTAATGAGGTCAATATGGCCATCTTTTGTGTGCAAACTTGACATTTGATCAAGCTGACTATGCACATTGATGATGTATTTGGACCTCTTTTATGTCTAATTCTGTTTACTTAAATACTAATTGTGGTTGTGTTGATTGTTCAATTTTTGCCTATCTTGCAATATTATATTTTGATTATATGATGCGGGTAATTTTTATGTGCGCATATACATGATTACTCCACGTACAATCTGGCAGAATTAACAGTGGTACACAGGTAAAAACATGAAAATATGTTGCATTCTACAACTAGGGGCAATATCGTCTTTTCCCATGCAAGTTAACTGCTGTTACAAGGAAAATTGATGGGAGTAGCACCTGGATAAAAGAAACTTCCATGAAGGGTACCGGAGAACTTTCTAAAATTTGGATGGTATGTAGGCCATTACAACAATTTATAATGGCACATAGGTAATTGCCTCTAAATATTACATATTTTATTATCACTTTAATCATGAAAACTCAATTTTTTAGGAGCATAACCTATCGAAAGTGTTTAGTTGAGATGCTACCAGCTATAATAGAAATTGGCTCGATACAGCGTGCCATGAATTGTCTTGGATGAACTGTCGATCAGCCTGACTACAGAATAGTCTATTTTGTGGCCGGCTACAGAATATTCTCTCCCATATATATATGTGTGTGTCTATATATAAAACATCTTCTCTGTAACCGTGTAACCGGCTACAGAATAACTATTCTGTGGCCGGATCCAACCAACGCACCGACGGACCAGTCTCCTGCCCCTTGCACAGTTGGCGCATCCCATCATGGCTCGGCTCGAAAGCAATCAAGTGAGCTGAGCGCTCTGCCCAGTCGCGGCTTGCAGACAAATTGTGCCGCTCCACCCCAACCCCGCCTTGGGAGGCGATAATGATGCTGCCTCCCCTCATTGCGGCTTCGAATCCACTCGCGTCACCGTTGTTGTTCCTCCCGTGCATCGTGTAAGAGCTTCTAAGCGCGGTAAAGCTCTGAATCTGATAAACAGTCGTTCTTCTACATTCCTATTCTGCTCGTGTCCTCACCTCGAAACCCCCAGATCCCCTTTTCAAGCTAGCTCCAAGTTGACTGAACGTGGCTAGCAGGCGGAGCAGTATGACTTCGCACAATTCTAGGTATGATTGAGAGAAAATCCCGTCTCTACTCATTTGATCTTCTTTAATTCGTTCCCAATTGTTATCGCCATAAATTAACAAGGGTTAATTTATGGGCCGAAAGCAAGATGGGCTTAAAGCAGAAGATTGAGGAAGGCTTGTAAATCGGCTCCTGCGTGAGCATATGGGCCACATTGGCCGTGTATCCTTAGATTTAGTTCAAGATTAGAGATAGAGTCCAATCGGGACAAGATTAGTTTAGATTGTTTCCCAAGTCTCCGGACTATAAATATGTATCCTTTGTTATTCGTAAAGAGGGCGTCATCACGACTCGCAAACAACAACTCTCGGCGCATCGCCACCCCTAATCCAAGGGTTTCAACCAAGTAAGTGCCATGCTGCCCTGATCGCTTCTTGCGATCAAGGGTAGTATTGTTCTTGCTTTTACCTTGGTATTACTCGTACTGAAGCGTTTTTTATGGCGAGTAGTACTAGTTATCATGATGTTCGTAGCATGGCTTTTAGTAGATCTTTTGTGCTTTGTTGCTTATCATCTGTGAATATCATGTTGTCTCTGTGCAGTCACGTTTCAATCTCTCGCTAGTTCTTATCGCATAGAACTAGTCGCACAGGGACAACACCCTGCTTCTTTCATGTTTAGTAGATCCGATCTGTTATGGTTTGCTCTTATCTTAAGAGTTGGCATAATATCTGCTGGGTTAGGCCTTGCAAACGGATTGGATGATCCGGTGGCGTAGTAGATGCTTTATCTTAGCCTTGATAGGGATTGTTCCGGGAATCGGCTCTTGCTAGTTCTTAGGCCTCTGTTTTTTAGGTTGTGGTTTAGTTGTCTATTACGTTCACTTGGCCTAGTCACGTGTAGGATGTTCCGATCTAGTAGTGAAGCTGTTACCATCGTGGATTAAGATTAATTAGACTTGATTGAAGCAGTTTTATAGTGATTTGCTCTATTTATCATATCCGGATACAATCAGATCCCGTCTGACACCGGGACTCGATCGGCTCTTCAAAGCCGATGCAAGAGTCGTCCCGGGGAGCCGACCACGGCTCGGACTTACGTTTACACGTGTCTTTGTATGCAGGAAAATGTTCGGAGCACGTCTACACCCTCCTGATCGGGTATAGGTCAGGTGGCACGCTCGGCTTTCACACATTCTCCGGGCGCGTGACGGAAATTGCGGGCCGTCGACGAGGGAGCAGTGCCTGCCAGCGCACCAGCAACCTCCCGGCTCTTCGTGTTGCCCGTCGCTGCTCGCCGGTGGGTTTCGACCGACAACACATTCTGGCACGCTCGGTGGGACACTCGGCAATAACATCCACCGCAATGATGACCGGAGCTCAAGATCAAGAACCCGCTCCCAAGCCCGTCACATATGATGAGCTTCCTCCTGAACACAAGAAGAAGTACGATGAGATCAAAGCTCTGCTGGAAGCCGATCTCATCGGCTCTTTTGAGAGGACTCGCAACCATGGCATCAAGTGGAAGGGGTTCTCACCAGAAGGCGCTCTGGACAATGTAGATATGTCTGTACCATCTGAAGAACGCACCAGAGCCCTGCGTCAGGAGATGAACTACATGGTGGCCCATGCACTTCATCGGCACTCTCAGAGCTTGATGAACGAACTCGAGCGCATGGCGCATCGCGTCATCCAGGAGATAATCAAGAACCAGTACTCTCCATCGGGGCCAATCCTGGGGAGTCACACAGAGGAAGCTGCACTGCATTCTAGGCCGCAACTGCCATTCTCGTTTGCAGCTCCCAGACCACTCAGCTCGCCGATCTACGTCGTCCACAAGATCGGCGGTGATCCTGGAGAAGGCCAGTTCCTCACCGAGCCACCTAAGGAGATTCCGCACGGCTACACGTGCGCCTACATCCCTGACAGCGTCAGTCCAACACGCTCGGTGCAGATGGTGAACCTAGGAGCTCCTGCAGCAGACGCAGAAAAACAAGCGTGGCTGGCAAAGTACGCTACTGGGCCGAGTGCTGAGCCATCGGCCCCAGGAGTTCTTAGTGTGGAGCAGGTCAGTGCAATACTCAGAGACCAGTTCGGCATTCTGCCCAAGAGGAAAGCGATCGGCTATTCCAAGCCGTATCCAAGTGATTATGACTTGATCCCACTGCCACCCAAGTATCGGCTTCCTGAGTTCACCAAGTTCAACGGGTCAGAAGGAGCCAGCTCCATCGAGCATGTGAGCCGATACTTAACGCAGCTTGGGATGATCTCAGTATCGGATCCATTGAGGGTACGGTTCTTTGGCCAATCCCTGACAGGCCCAGCTTTTGGATGGTATGCATCACTGGCTCCGAATTCGATCCGGATTTGGAGGCAGCTTGAAGATCAATTCCATACCCAGTACCACTCGGAAGCTGCAGAAGCCGGAATTGCCGACCTCACCCAAGTCAGGCAGAAGCGAGGAGAGACCGTGTCAGAGTACATACAGCGCTTCAGGGAGGTCAAGAACCGATGCTACTCGTCACGCATCACAGAGAAGGAGGCAGTCGATCTGGCTGTCCTGGGACTCGCTAAGCCGATCAAGGATGCGGCTTTCCAGTTGGAGTTCACATCTTTGGCTCACCTGGTGCAGAAGCTTATAGCGTACGAGCATTACCATCCTGAGCTGTACCAGGACAAGTTCAAGCGCCATGTAAACATGGCACAAGCTGAGGAATCTGACGACTCTGGCGAAGAGCAAGAAGTAGCCGTGGCAGAGTGGACCCGGGGGGCAAATCCTGTCCCATGCAAGTGGATCAAGCAGCGGGGGCTTGTGAAGGGCTTTGACTTCGACGTAACCAAAACAGAGCAGATATTCGACCTGCTCCTCAAAGAAAAACAGCTGAAGCTCCCAGAGAACCACAAGCTACCGACGCCACAAGAGCTACAGGGGAGGCTGTACTGCAAATGGCACCACTCGTTCACTCATGCCACGGGTGAATGCAAGGAGCTGCGTCAACAGATCCAATCGTCTATCGAACAAGGCCGATTGGTCCTGGCTCAACACACCATGAAGGTTGACACGAAGCCCTTCCCACCGGTTAACGTTGTGGAGCTGTCATACTTCGGATCTGAAGGCCAGGATCTAGCATTCCAGATCAACATGGTGGGACCTGTGCGCCGCCATAACAAGCAGAGGAGAGAGGCCACTTCTGGCAAACGGCCGCAAGATGAACGTGAGTTGGAACAGCAGCATGTGAGTGAAGAGCAAGTACATCACATCCGCAATCAGCTTCCTGCTTCTAATCGGCTTCTGGAGAAATACCAGTACCAGTATCAGCTACGCCGCCGATACAAATCGGAGGGAGACGAGTACGAGCACCGCTCAGGAAGGACACTAGGCAGGCGCCAGGCTACACGCGACCACTGGCATTGCCCGTTCTTCAGGTACTGTTGGAATTCCGACATGAGCCGATTACCTACTATAGATGATTGCTTGGGGTGCAGGCCTCGAGGGCATCAACAAGACAAGACATCGGTGTTCCGGCGTTTGGGGCCCAGAACACGTCAGGACGACCATGTGGGGCGCCCATCCGGAGGTGATTCAGAGCTAGAGGAAGAAGACAGGTACCATCGCCCACGGTGGTGTCCTGACGGGCTCAATCGGTCGCAGAAGCGCAGAATACAGCGCTTGCGCAACCTCGAAGACGCAGAAGCAAAGTATCTTGACGTGCTGAGGAAAGCGCGTCCGGATCTCGCGGAGCAAGTTAGGCGACCGCAGAGGAAAGAGAGGCGCCCCCCGAGGATGGAGTGGCGCCCCAAGCAGACAAAAGCCGATGAAAAGCCATCGGCTTACGTGAACATGGTGTTCGTGCTCCCGTTGGAGTTTCGAGCACCCCAACAGGAGGAATTGGCCGTCGCGCAGCTGGATCTCGGCCCACGGCCAATCATTTTCGAGAAGCCCAAGGAGAAGAGCTACAAACACTTGAAGGGGTTATATCTCAAGGGCTTCATCAACGGCAAGCCTGTGAACAGGATGTTGGTCGACACTGGCGCTGCAGTCAACTTGATGCCGTACTCTGTGCTGCGCCGACTGGGTCGTTCTTCTACTGATCTGATCAAGACCAACGTAATGCTCAATGACTTCAACGGACAACCATCAGAAGCAATGGGGGTTCTTAATGTGGAACTGACAGTGGGCCGCAAGACAGTACCGACATCGTTCTTCATCGTTAACAGCAAGGGTACATACACGGTGCTGCTTGGAAGGGACTGGATTCATGCCAACTGTTGTATCCCCTCCACAATGCATCAGTACCTCGTCCAATGGGACGGCGATGAAGTAGAAGTGGTCCCTGCAGACGATTCCAGCGAAGTCTCCGTTGCGGATATGCATGCTTGGGATGCAGAAGGACAAGAGCCGATCTCAGGGATCGCCCTTGAAGACTGTGATCGGATCGAGGCGACAAAAAATGGATTGAGGCTGGTCTTATCCACTGGCCTCACAGAGTAAATGCATCATGGCATGCCACGGTATGTAATAGAAATAGAGAGGCCGATCCCGGCGATCGGCCCCAAAAAATAGGAAAATCCTGTTTGGGTTCGGAATTGTTACATCATGTACACACGATGGCCTGCTCTGGCAGTTGGCCACTCATCCACTATTTGATTTCGAATTATAAGGAAGTATAGAGGCGGCCAGCCCATGCGGTTGGCCAAATAAATTTTCTTGTCATCTCCCTGTGTTTGCCGCTGATCTTGCAGACAATGAAGACTCGCTTGCGTTCGCAGCTGGTTTCTCAGACGACGGCAAACTAGGATACGGGTTCACGTCAGCTGATGATTTGGAAGAAGTTGACATCGGTTCTGGGGATAAGCCACGGCCGACATTTATCAGCAAAAAATTGGATCCGGTTTTGCGTGAGGAGATGATTGCATTACTGAAAGAGTATCGGGACTGTTTTGCATGGGACTACACTGAAATGCCTGGTCTGGATAGAAGCATCGTCGAGCATCGGCTCCCGCTCAAGAAGGGGTTTCGGCCGTTTCAGCAACCAGCACGTCAGATGAAGGCCGAAGTCCTAGAAGAAGTTAAGAAAGAGGTGGAGAAGATGCTGGATGCTGGGTTCATCAGGCCGTGTCAGTATGCAGAATGGATCTCCAGTGTGGTGCCGGTACAAAAGAAAGATGGCCGGTGGCGTGTCTGCGTCGATTTTAGAGATCTCAACAGAGCAACTCCGAAGGATGAATACCCAATGCCTGTTGCAGAGACGTTGATCAATGCCGCTGCTGGCCACAAAATGATGAGTTTTATGGATGGCAACGCCGGTTACAACCAGATCTTCATGGCCCCAGAGGACGTGAACAAGACTGCGTTCAGAGTACCAGGTGTAGTTGGCTTGTTTGAGTACTTGGTTATGACCTTCAGACTGAAAAATGCCGGTACAACGTACCAACGTGCTATGAATTACATTTTTCATGATCTCATTGGCAAGCTGGTAGAGATTTATATTGATGACGTTGTGGTCAAGTCCAAGTCAACTGCGGAGCATTTAGAAGATCTGCGACAAGTTATGGAGCGGACTCGAAGGTTCGGGCTCAAAATGAACCCAAAGAAGTGTGCCTTCGGTGTATCGGCCGGTCAATTTCTGGGATTCCTGGTGCATGAACGGGGAATCGAGATCGGCCTAAAGAGTCAAGAAGCTGTGAAGACGATGAAGCCACCTATTACGAAGAAAGAATTGCAGAAGCTCATCGGTAAAATCAACTTTGTCAGACGGTTTATCTCTAATCTGTCTGGGCACATTGAGCCGTTCATGGGTCTAGTGAAGATCAAATCTGATGATGAGTTTCGCTGGGGGGCAGAACAACAGCAAGCTTTCGATGAAATCAAAGAATATTTGTCAAAGCCTCCAGTGTTGGTTCCTCCTCAGCATGATAGGCCGTTTTATGTGTACCTATCCGTGGGTGACACTTCTATTGCTTCAGTGTTGGTTCAGAAGCATGACGGCCAGGAGAGGGTGGTTTTCTACCTCAGCAGACGCATGTTAGACGCCGAGACCAGGTACCCTGAAATCGAGAAGCTTTGCATTTGCTTATACTTTACATGTACAAAGCTTCGTCATATTTTGCTCTCGGCGGAAACAATTGTTATATGCAAATCAGATGTCATAAAGCACATGCTGTCGGCTCCTGTCCTGAAAGGCCGACTTGGAAAATGGATGTTTGCATTGTCAGAGTTTGATATCCGATACCAGCCTGCAAAAGCAGTCAAGGGACAAGCACTGGCGGATCTTGTTGCGGACAGGATCAGCACTGATATTGCTGCAGTATTTATTCGTGCTTGGGCTATGTTCTTTGATGGATCGGCTTGTGATGATGGGTGCGGTGTGGGAATTCTGTTGGTCTCGCCTCGTGGGGCGACATATTCTTTTTCCATCAGAATGACTGCCTCATGCACCAATAATTTGGTGGAATATGAAGCCGTTCGCAAAGGGATGGAACTACTCCTTGAAGCTGGAGCAGAGGCGGTGGAAATTTTTGGGGACTCAAAATTGGTGATTTCTCAGCTCACGGAGGAATATAGATGTGAGAGCGAGGCTCTTTTCTCAATATGGATGCAGTGCCGTGAGTTAATGTCACAATTTAGATACATCAATTTCCACTGGATACGCAGGACTCTGAACAATGAAGCCAATGATTTGGCACAGATGGCTTCCGGGTACAGGGAAGCAGCTGATGGAGTTGATGTGGAGGTTCAGTTTCTAGAACCCGTAGACTGGAGAGCCGATATCTTCAATTACTTGAAGGATTCGGCTCGGGGGGCACCCAGAAGGATAAGACTCAAGGCCATGAAGTATGTTCTGATAGGGGATGACATGTTCTACAGGACCTTGGAAGGACTACTGCTCAAATGTCTGGGGCCTTCAGAGTCAAATCGGCTCTTGCATGAGGTACATGAAGGAGCCTGCGGTACTCACCAATTGGCTCATAAGATGAAATGGCTGATTAGGCGATCAGGTTATTACTGGCCCACTATGCTTGAAGATTGTTTTAAATATTACAAGGGATGTCAAGCATGTCAGAGGTTTGGCAAAATTCAGATAGTGCCAGCATCAGTGATGAATCCTATCATCAAACCCTGGCCATTCAGAGGATGGGGCATGGACATGATTGGACAGATCAACCCATCATCTAGCAAGGGTCACCAATGGGTCTTAGCTGCCACAGATTATTTCACAAAGTGGGTAGAGGCAGTGCCCATGAGGTCAGTAGCATCGAGAGATGTGATTAGCTTTGTCAAAGAACACATCATTCATAGGTTTGGGATCCCTCAGACCATTACGACCGATGGAGGATCGGTCTTTATATCAGAGGAGTTCAGAAAGTTTGCCGATGACATGGGGATTAAGCTGATCAGATCATCTCCATATTATGCCCAAGCTAATGGACAAGCTGAAGCATCCAACCAGAGCCTTATCAAGCTCATAAAGAGAAAGATCGATGAATATCCTAGGCGCTGGCATGAGGTGTTATCAGAAGCTTTGTGGGCATATCGTATTTCATGTCATGGGTCCACCAAGACGTCGCCGTACCATCTAGTCTACGGCCAGGACGCTGTGCTACCATGGGAAATCACGGCTGGATCAAGGCGTGTTGAGTTTCAGAATGATCTATCTGCCGAACAGTATGCAGCCTTGATGAAAGATAACGTGGAGGACCTGACAGAGTTAAGGCTTTGGTCGCTGGAAAAAATCAAAGAGAACAAAGCTAAAATTGCCCGTGCATACAACAAGAAGGTCAAGCCTAAGGATTTCCGAGTTGGAGATTTGGTTTGGGAGGCGGTATTGCCATTGGGAACTAAAGACAAAAAGTTTGGTAAATGGTCTCCAACTTGGCATGGGCCGTACAAGGTTGATCAGGTTTTGCCTGGGAATGCATACATGCTCGAGGAATTGGACGGTGTCAAGTTTCCTGTTGCTGTCAATGGTCAGCATCTCAAGAGGTATTTCCCGAGCATGTGGGAAGGCGAGTAATGAAAGCCGATGACGTCCATCTGGCTATATCACGACAGGCCAACACGTTGAGTTGGCCAGTAAAAAAAAAGAAGAGTCATGAAAGGCCAACACGTTGAGTTGGCCAGTAAAAAAAAGAAAAAGAAAAATCATGACAGGCCAACACTTTGAGTTGGCTAGTGAAAAATATGAAAAGCGAACAGCCGATGTGTGACCATCGACTTAAGATGTTTTAAAAGAACAGTTACAAGTCTCAAATTAACAGGCGGTACTAATTCTCTCTTGAGCCTATCTACTGGTTCAGGAATTCCACTATGGCATGGATGGCTTCAGTACGGACGGCGTCTGCTCGTGCTACAATCGCTTCGTCATCCTTGTCATCGCCTGTGACTATCTGCCGACTCAAGGTGCTGATGTCTGCAAACTCTGCTTGTATCTGCTTAGCTATTTCCTGGGTTTCTTGCTTGGAGTTTGCGATGGAGGTTTCTTCGGCCTGGATGAGTTCTTTGGTGGTGCGGACCTTTTCTTCGAGTTCCGCCAGTTCTTTCTTCAGAATGTTGAGTCGGTTCACGTTGACAGACACGTCAGCTTTGACATCTAGAGTTGCCTTCTTCTGGTTGAGGGCCTTGCACTTTTGGGTAATGTCAGCTTCCAGAGAAGTTTGAGAGCGACGTGCTTCCATCCTTTGTTGTGCTTTATTGACTTCTATCCGAAAGAATGGGAGGTTGCTGGCTGACCAGAGCTTGATTTGCAATGGCTCTGGAAGTTGGGATTCTATTTGCTTGAAGATGTTCTTTATTTTGCTGGAATCGTCAACCAGAGCGATGATTGGAGCGGATAGAAGATCCTTCATGAGTTGAAGCTGATGTGTTATGTTAGCCGATTGCTGCAGAGATAATGTTTCTGCTCCAGGGACAATCAGACCCATTGATGCCGGGTCGAAGGAAAGCAAACCTGAAATATCAAAGCTCTATGGACATCTTTGGAATTAGAACAATGTGCATTTATGAAGTTATCGGCTGGTTCAGAATTGGTTTTGTAATGTCACCTGTTCTGGAGAAGAAGTGTTGGTCGGTTCAGGAGCAATCGTCCCATCAGAGCTGGTATTAGCGTCGAGAGCATCGACTATATCAGCTTGTTCTTCGTTTGTATCCATCAGCGCATCAGGAGTTGCAGCCGTCTCATGTTGATTCAGGCCTTCTGCATTGGAGGTTTCTTCAGCTGCATCCTGAAAATGGAATTACAGTCAACCAGAGTATATATGTCTGAAATAAAGAAGAAGTTCTTGAATGATGAGTTACCTGGTTGGTGTTGGACTCTGATGGGCTCGGAGAAGTTGGTACTGGTTTCTTGATCACTCGCCTGGTGGTCATCTTCCTTTTCTTGGTCAAGACTCGGGGGGCAACTACTGCAGAAGTTTGTCTTCGTTTGAAAGCCGACTGAAGTAAGTCTGGCTGGACAGTCATTATCACTTTCTTCATTGGTGGTGATCCTTTGCAGAAAAGTACATCAGGAGCAGTTGGAAGAAAGTGAAATGGTTCCCCAGTACTGGTCATGGGTTCTGGGCCATCTTGTTGCTGCTAACAGGATGAGCAGGATTAACCAAGAGAAAAGGATAGAGGACTTAGGAAGAATAAAATGCATAAATTCAGTACCTCTTCCTCGAGGATTACATATTCAGGATCGATTTGCTGCAGTCGAGGACCTAGAGCTTTTCTGAAGACATGAGTTCTCCACATGTTCCACCAAGTATCAAAGCCGATTGATGAAGAGATAAAGAACAGATCGGCTGGTATTGGGATGTGGAGGTCATCAAACATGCTGTAGCATCTTGAACTGGTGAGACCATCGGGCAGATCGGCTCTGCTCTCCACCAAGTGGTGAATATGGAAGTGGGGAGGGACCTGTCCTAGACCAAGTTGCCGAGCTGCTACGACTGGCTGGTAAGATTCATAGCCTGGCTTGATAATTCTATTAGAGGTGCTGATGCCAACAGGAAGGAAGCTAGGTCGAATCATCAAAGAATACAGATGCCGAGTGTTGTCGTCATCGGCAAAGTTATCTAATCTAAAGGCAGTTGGGTTTTCGAAGGATTCAGATTCAGTAAATGGGAAATATAGGGGATTATCTAGTCCTTTATAGAAGACTCTGAACTAGTTTGCTGCATCTGCTGAATTTAGTTTACTGCCAGGAAGACTGAATAAAGCTTGGCCATAGCTTGTGCATCTAATTGGTTTGCCACTCTCATCAGGGAAAGAGTTCTTGGTCAGGCCTTGGAAGTTGGGAATATGATGCTGGAAGTACAGCTGTGCCCATAACTGAATGAACCACCAAGGGCCTCCAGTTCTCAGTTTCTTGTGGTTGAGCAGATTGGATGTCATTAAGTGGAGATATCTATATGTTTCTCCAAGAAAAAGTTTGCCTAGGCCAGTGTGATTACCATGGGCCAGGTGATAGGCCAAAGGGAGATAGTTCTTAGTTGGAGCTAAAGAAGGGCCACAGAAGATGAAGTGCTCTAGCCAAAGATTTAAGAATGCTGTGTGTTCCTTCTCAGTCACTGGACCTTTTGTTTTCATGTGCTGACTCATGTAAGTACCCCAGTTTGTGCAGTTGACTTTGGAAGAAAGTTTTAAGGGGACTTCTGCCATTTTGTGAGCAGCAGGATTAGGAGAGCTAATGTCTAGTCCGGTAATCATGACAACATCTAGCAGAGTAGGGGTCATGGGTCCGTGACCAAAAAGGAAACAATTCAGAGCATCAGACCAGAAATAGCCGATGGTTTTCAGAAGATTTTCGTCTTTGTCAAGGGGTGACAGTGATAGGCTAAGTGCATCGGCTATGCTCAAATCTTGCCACAAGGGCATGTGGGTTTTTGCTACTCTGTTATACCATGTCATCCAGCTTTCAGGTGGATTAGGCCAGGCTCTTAAGCAGTCGGCCCAGAGGTTCAAATCGATGTTTTGGCTCACAAAAGGAATCCTATTTGCTTTACAAGAGATCAAATCTGTGGGAGTTTCATGGGTTTGTGGGCCAAGACAGAAAGATTTTGGATTGGAGGGATGCGGCAGAAGGATGTCTGACACATGAAGGTCAGAAGTTCAGAAATATGCGTTTGGTGTCATGTTTCAGAGTTTCAGTTTCAGAAGCTTAGTGAGCTGAAGAAAACTAAAAGATTAGGCCGAATATTACCTTCAGGCCATGGATTGCCGCATCGTTAGAGCTTGTTGTCTGAACTGCAGAATCCGCCATGGTCACAGATCTGTGGACTTAGGGTTTGGTTGTTGGAGATTCTGGTTCGAATTCCGGCTGCCTGGAGAGTTCTTGCTCGGATTTGTAGAGTTTGGTTTTCGAATTGCACTCGAATTTGAGGGTTCATCGAGTTTGGTTCAGACTGGAAGTATTATTCTTGTGCGGGTTACTTCTAGTTTGAATTTCGTCGGCTCTTGGATATTTATGGAAGCCTGATGCGTTGCCATTGGCTTTTTGGGAATGTAAATGAAGACACACAAGATTGACGGAACTCGATTTCATTAAAGGAAAGTTCATTACAGGGAAAGCCGATTGTACAAAGGAATCAAATCCTTCGGCTTTATGATCCTATAATGTTACCTACATCTACCAGTCGTAGGTGTCTGAGCACCTACGGCGCTTCGGGCTTCGTAAGGGTGCGTCTCCATCATCGTCATCATCATCGTCGTCATCGTCGCTGCTACCATCGCCGCTGTCGTCGGCGCTGCTGCTGCTTCGTCCGCCGCCGCTGCTGCTGCTCCGTCCGCCGCCGCTGCTGCTTCCTTCTTCGTTCCCCTCCGAGGGGGCCTTGAGGAATTGGTGGGGGTTTCCTCCCGCCACCATGTCGTCACTGGAGGAAGAGCTGATTTCTTCAGAAGAGTCGGCTCCTTCCCAGGAGAAGGTATTGTCTTCGCCGCTCTCTAGTTCCTCTTGGAATAGGAACTGGAGGTCTTCTTCTCCTTCGGTCATGGGCTCGTCCTCTTCGGAGGCGACCCCGAAGTCGAACTCCTCTGCGTCCCAGTGCAGAGGAGTCAGCGCCTCGTAGGCCGCTGTTGGGTCCCACTCAGGAGTCGGCTCTCGGCTCTCTGGGATAGGGTCGATGGAGGAGGCCGAGAGGGAGGAAGAAGAAGAAGGGGAAGAGGAAGAAGAAGAGTCTCCGAACGAGTTGGAGCCGGAGGAGGAAGAGATGGCCATGGCTGTTGGAGGATTGGGGTGGTTTCTGTGCTACTGGCTTTGGGAAGAAGATGGAGTTTTGCTGTGAAGAAGAGCCGATGCAGAGGGGGGTTAAATAGTAAGAAGATAGAAGATGGATCGGCAGTTTCACATTCTACGAGGAGCCAGTTGCAGAGATGTTGCGTCTTCCTTGGTGGTTGCAGTATGATTAATGAGCATTAACGGGAAGATGAAGCGACGGATTGGTTTTGGAACTATCGTTGCCAAAACCAGGGGGCATGTGTTATCGCCATAAATTAACAAGGGTTAATTTATGGGCCGAAAGCAAGATGGGCTTAAAGCAGAAGATTGAGGAAGGCTTGTAAATCGGCTCCTGCGTGAGCATATGGGCCACATTGGCCGTGTATCCTTAGATTTAGTTCAAGATTAGAGATAGAGTCCAATCGGGACTAGATTAGTTTAGATTGTTTCCCAAGTCTCCGGACTATAAATATGTATCATTTGTTATTCGTAAAGAGGGCGTCATCACGACTCGCAAATAACAACTCTCGGCGCATCGCCACCCCTAATCCTAGGGTTTCAACCAAGTAAGTGCCATGCTGCCCTGATCGCTTCTTGCGATCAGGGCAGTATTGTTCTTGCTTTTACCTTGGTATTACTCGTACTGAAGCGTTTTTTATGGCGAGTAGTACTAGTTATCATGATGTTCGTAGCATGGCTTTTAGTAGATCTTTTGTGCTTTGTTGCTTATCATCTGCGAATATCATGTTGTCTCTGTGCAGTCACGTTTCAATCTCTCGCTAGTTCTTATTGCATAGAACTAGTCGCACAGGGACAACACCCTGCTTCTTTCATGTTTAGTAGATCCGATCTGTTATGGTTTGCTCTTATCTTAAGAGTTGGCATAATATCTGCTGGGTTAGGCCTTGCAAACGGATTGGATGATCCGGTGGCGTAGTAGATGCTTTATCTTAGCCTTGATAGGGATTGTTCCGGGAATCGGCTCTTGCTAGTTCTTAGGCCTCTGTTTTTTAGGTTGTGGTTTAGTTGTCTGTTACGTTCGCTAGGCCTAGTCACGTGTATGATGTTCCGATCTAGTAGTGAAGCTGTTACCATCGTGGATTAAGATTAATTAGACTTGATTGAAGCAGTTTTATAGTGATTTGCTCTATTTATCATATCCGGATACAATCAGATCCCGTCTGACACCGGGACTCGATCAGCTCTTCAAAGCCGATGCAAGAGTCATCCCGGGGAGCCGACCACGGCTCGGACATACGTTTACACATGTCTTTGTATGCAGGAAACTGTTCGGAGCACGTCTACACCCTCCTGATCGGGTATAGGTCAGGTGGCACGCCCGGCTTTCACACATTCTCCGGGCGCGTGACGGAAATTGCGGGCCGTCGACGAGGGAGCAGTGCCTGCCAGCGCACCAGCAACCTCCCGGCTCTTCGTGTTGCCCGTCGCTGCTCGCCGGTGGGTTTCGACCGACAACACCAATTTAATTTTTTGAGTGCAGATCGAAGCAGAGAGTCCCTGCCTTCAATCGCCATCAGTAAAGGCCTAAGACTGTCTCCAATGGTACCCTCTGAAATCCACCCCCTAAAAGAAATATTCTCCTCCCTCTAAACAGATTCCGCACTCCATATCAAAATACTCTCCAACAATACACTCCATACCACACCCCCTATACCCCACCATCCAATATTTTATATTTCTCTCTCCAACTAACTCCAATTACCATGTATTTTAATATTATCTAGACCTCCCACTCCAACCAACTGCCTCGGCGCTGCGACGGCTCCGCGCGCGCGAAGGAGGCATGGCCGTTGCCATGGGCCCATGCGCGCCGGTAGGGGGCGTCCGTACGCCCTCCACCTGTGGGGGACGCAGACCCCGACCTCCAATTTGGAGTGCGCGGTGGGGGGCGCTGTTGGAGCGCGTAGCGAACGGATTCGCCCCCTATGTCAAGGTGGGGGGGGGGATACCGTGCCCCGTTGGGGTCAGTCTAAATCCCTCGTAGATGCGACCAAGTTTCGGTGAGCTGCCGCACATAGCTGCATCCAGCCATCAACTTTTGGCGTTCGTGATTCCCTATAGATGCCATGGAAAAACAATTTCTTTATTCAGATCACTAGGCCTTCAGCGTTCTTTCACTCTTGCAAATGCATCATCTAGTTTAATACTATGTTTTTTCCGGACTACATGAAAATCGAGGTTTTCCTATGGTAAATTTGTCCATTAAATCACTTAGGCTTTGTAGATCCTTGAACTAATCTGGTTCTTCAGATGTAGAATGAAGGATTAATGGAACAGATAACCTTCATGTACCATGCTGCACAGATTTTAGGTACCAACTAAATTTTTGAACGCTTGATTGCTCTTACAGTAAATTAACAGGATGCATAGTACATAGTTCTCGTAATTTAGTTGACCTTCATTGATGCTACACTGTGGTCAATTAACCATATAATATACTACTTTTTTTAATTATGTCGATAGCACTAGGGATCTCCAAGTAGAGCAAAAAGGTATATTGCAGTTAGCATGTCACTAGGATTTGTCCAATTCCTTCTCTCTTTTTTTGTGTGTGGCGGAACTATGCAATAATCTTTTAACATAGTCATGAGATATACTAGAAATCCACTTCTATAATATCTTCCATCATTAGCTGTCGCACAGTAAATTTGCACATGTAACTGAGATGTGAAGCTTGGTTTCCTGTTTTATGACCTGTATTAGTCACAGATTTTGTTAGAGTTGTTTATAATATGTGTGGGCCTTTCTGCAGCTAAATAAAAATTTTCTAATTTATCTCATTTGATGCTCCGGGCATGGCAGTTGCCATCTTGCCATCTGTGCGCCGTTCTGAATGGGCATTCCTAGACCAGCGGAGACAAAGATTCTAAGGTAAGCAACTGTAAAAGTCCATACCTGGAATTAACATCAATCTGATTCCTATTTGGATTAGTAGCTGATTGCCCTTGGGTTTGATTTATTATGTCACTGTACATCCATTGTTAGTGCTTTTCCGTTCATATGATTTTCCGCAAGGAATTGATGGTTGTTGTTGCATCCTTATCATATAATTTGACTGTGGCACCAGGTTGTATACCGTACCTCTTGTTTTTCTTCTATTGATTTGAAGTGCTGACTCCATTGTGTTTCCTTAGTTGGGCAAAACCAATTTTTGGAGTGATATCCTAATCTAAATAGTTATTAGATAATTAATGCTGATTTGCTACCGCTCAATTCTCGTAATTTTATTACCATTTACAAATTTATTTTCCTAAATTTTCATAATTTGACTATAGAAAATTCTAGTAATTTTACTAGACCTTCGTTGTCCTTCGCTGCAGCAAATTAACCATATAGTTTACTACTACATTTGAAATAAGCTGATTTCACCATATCTGGATCTGGCCCTTATGTACCACGGAACGAAAATTTAAATTGTGTTGGAACTTGGTCAATATTTCAGCAAATTCATGCTAATTGCTTATCTGAAATATATTTATCGTAAAACATAGTTAGAAGTTACGACAATCAATGTTGTGATTCCTGTAAGTATTAGAAATTTGAAATCAATGTATTATTTACTATTCCCCTTGTTGCTATGAAGTTTTCAGGTGATGAGGCCTTTCTGTCGAGTTCTGTGCAAGATGAGCTCACCTACGAGCAGCCAATGGGGGAATTGTGCATTGATCTGAGTTCAAAACCAGCTGCCACTGAATGAGAGAAGCTCTAAATGATTATCTCAAATTCCGGATGTAAATGTATATTGTTAATGTTTGTATTCGGCTAGAAAAAGCTAATGTCCATTAGTATGCGATGTTTCAAAATTATTGTACAATATACTTGAACCTCGTTGTTCCTATTTGTATCTCGAAAATTTTAATGTATTATGGTAATCCACCATATCTATATTGTAAACTCTGGATTAGTGCGTCCAGTAGACAAAAACAAAGTTATGACTTATGTGGATCACTATGTTATTGGCAAGCTATAGCTCCCTTTCTTATAGCCATATATGGTATTTCCATTTTTGCTCAGTCCTACTTGTTATTATACATGTACAGTTGTTCTAATTTTCATTCACTACAAATCCAGGAAAAGGGGCCACATCAAATTAGGTCAGAGCTCCTCTTCTTCGTGCCTTACAACCCACTAAACACAGGTCAAGAAGCTTCCAGCCAGACTTGAGGCGCACAGGACAAGATCTTGATGTCGTGGTGTTCAAATTAAATAAATGGAGACCTAGTATCTTGTCTCATATTTTTTTTCTGTTTCATTCTTTGGAAAAAAAATGGATGGATATATATGTCTTGCGATTCACCAAATTGATGTGCCATGGTATACTATAATTTGTGTTATATCCTACTCTTGTTTTGCCATGTGTTACATCATGCGGTCCCTCAGAGCACCTTGACGCTAAATCGTGCCTAGTCCAAATTATGGTAAAATCAGGTTATGGTAAATTATGACACATACAACAGCACATATCGGTTCTAGTAACTAGATCATGGTAAAATGATCTATTTGTATACTGCCAAATTGTCCTTGGGAACTAATTGACGCCAAATTGTTGCCACCTCCATCCTAATTTCTATATATTGAATTATAACATGTACCTGACTTTATAGTAAATTGATGACAATAGTTTATAGTAAATTGATAGTAATACTGACTGCCAATACAAACAAATAGTAAATCTCTCCAAAATTATCAAATTAGTGGTAAAGCTGTGTCCTATCGTAACTCATCATATAATACATCATATAATAAATCTGATCTGATGTATATTACTTAGAGATTGTCGTAATTCATATGTACTGCAAATTGTTTGAATTCTGATATATTACTAGAGCCATTGTTGTAACCATTGGGCACTCGCATGCACGCCTGCAAAAAAAAAAAGACCGTAGCACACTCACATGCACCGTGTAGGCAGTAATAGGCGGCATGCATGAAGTAAATGCAGCGTAATCACGGTCATTTAATAGAAAAAAAGCGTAAACACAGCGGCTCGCTCACCTTGGTCTGTTGGCTCGCATGCGAATGGAAACGGAACAGGCGAAGCATCCGCGCCGGATTGGACGTCAGGGGGAGCGACCGTCCGGGGAAATCAGGTGCATCTGTTGCGTAGGATAGAGTGGCCACAAAATAACATATTCTATAGCCGGCCACAGAATATAATCTCCCTGTCTATATATATACGGCGAAGCTAAAATGCACCTTGTTGCATTTGCTACACAGACCCTCTCCCGGCCTGCCCCCCCCCCCCCCGCGCACGCCCTGGCTCGACACGGCCCACCCCCCCCCACCCACGTGGGCCAAACCCGAGCCCCCCCACCCCGCTCCCCAGCATCTGGGTCCGGCTGGCGTGGCCCACCGCGATTGATCGACAAATTGCAACATTTTCTGTTACCAGTTGCACAGATTATAACTATCCAGTTGCAACCTTGAGCGATGACTTTGAAAAAGAGGCGTCCCGACAAAATAAATGAGAGGGGGGGGGGGCGAGTTTTTTGAATAGATCGAGAAACATCCGAATCCCCAGGTGGGGGGGGGGGACCGCCGCCACCGCCACCTCCAACGAGGGCGCCCCCCGATCTAGTTGTGCGGGAGAGGGTAAGGATCCACCTGGGCGCATGGCGCCGCCGTCGCTGATCCAGCCTCCATCGCCGACCCCAACACCCCACCCTGATTCCCAGGCGCTTGTTGCGCTTAGGGATTATACTGCGGCATTCAGAACTCGATCCTCCTCGGATGGAGGAGCAAATGCGCCATTGTCAATGGTGTTGTTGTCCACTGTTGCCGCCCCCAACGATAACCCCTGCTGCTGCACAAGCTCTTGCACAAAACTCTAAAGCTGAATCTGATGATTCGCTTCATCATGTGACGACGCTGACGCCACCCGCCGCCCTACCTCCAGGATCGCTGCAACCCGCCGCCCTACCTCCAGGATCGCTGCAGACTCCGGACGCTGCACAGGTTGTCTACCCGGTAAGCACTCTGCAAATTAAAAAAAAAAGCTATGCTTGCCGTGCGAGTTGAGACAAAAAAAAATGTGATTCGAGTTGCAAGTTTAGATACTGGTTAATTGAAACTTAGATTCATATGGATTGCAAACTCAATTTTGTCTGTAAAAAAAATGTGATTCGAGTTGTAAAATATGATTTAATTTTGTCTGGTAATGTGATACTAGGTAATTGCAACTTAGATTGATATGGATTGCAAACTCAATTTTGTGCCCCCCTCCCCCGTAGGATCCAAATATAGCCCCTGTCTTTGTGCCAAGAGTGAGTGTTGACGCAAAAATCAACACATTGGAATCCAAGGGCAAGTGTTCACCAAGCACGGAAAGTAGACCAAGCGTGCCAGTCAATCTGACGTGTTGATTGACAAGGAGACAAAGTAAACGTTAAATTCGAGGGTGTATCGGCTGGAGTTCCGATTATCCCTCAGATAGGCATATCGGCAAGCTTTGCCGATACAATACACGACAAAAGAATATTTAAATGCAAGTGTGTAATAAACGAGTGCGTCGATAAGATCAGCCGATGCACTAGACGACAAAACCGACTCTGAGTAGCCAATCGAGCGTGTACAGCAAGATCTAAGCTACGAATGTGTAACTCAGATGATGCAAACTAAAAACAGATCTAAACCGCCTCTTGAGATAACAAAAGTGTTACTGCAAAACCTAAAGTCGATCTAATATGTTTTTAGGTGTGATAATGGCCAAAAAGCGTAGGAAAACCTACAAATCTAGCCGATATCGATAATTGGTGAATAAATCTTGACGAGACGACAGCGATGCCCCCGAAAGTCAAAGCCTAGATAAACTCGAGAACTTTTGAATAGATTTGAATGAAGCTACAGCGATGCGCCCGGTAGCTAAACCTCGAATATACTCGGTAAAATGAAAACTCACCAGCAAATCAAGTCGTTCGAATATGAGGCGTCCTTGATCAACTTGAAAGAACTCGTCGAAAAAAGAAAAGAAAAGAAAAGGCGAAGTCGCTGAAAAAAATGCAAAGGAATTGTAAAGAGTTGTTGTATTGGATGTGTATCAAATTTTTCCGGTCCCTTACAACCTATATTTATAGCCTAACACCATCGAATCCTAGCTGATCACGGCAAATATTACTTGACTTAAAAGAAAAGACTAACTAAAGATAAACTACTTTAAATATTACAACCGAATCGTCAAGATCTTCGTAGAATCCGGACCCTCTCCTCCTTCCTTGACCTCATCGGCAACTCTTCATCGGCCGAGCACCAGAGCTAGCGGATCAGCATCTTTGAAGCATATTCCCTTGGCCCATCGGACGGACTCCATCGGCTGATTCCAACTCTGTGCATCTTTTGGTTTCTTTCGAATCGGCCACCTTCCCTTCACTGAAATCACATTCCTTAACACGTGTCTAAAAACGGTGTCAACACATGCCCCCCAGTTTCGGAGTAATTCATTTTGCTTCGAAATTGACTCCATTCATGATTGCCAATGTTTAAACGAATCTCTGTCTTCCAAACAAAAAGAGTACCAAATTCCCACTCTGCCCTTGGGCACGAGTTATAAATATCTCCATCTTCCTCTCCGCTGGCACTTCTCCTGTAGCACCTCTGCTTCCTTCTCTGCTCAAGAACACATCTGCTCCGCCGCCGCCATCGCAGCTTCCTAGGGTTTCAAAGATCCAAATCCAAGAACCGCTCTCCTGGCAATAGCATCTTTCTCCGAGATCCTAGAGGTACGTCTCCTTCCTTCATCCGCAGCATTTGTTTTTCATTCCTCTTCCGATTCCTTCAGTCACGTTTCTCATTTCCGCCTTTATCTTCAAAATCTTAGGGGCAATATGATTATTCCGCTAGAAAACCAATCTAGCATGGTCTGCTTAGGTCCCATGGGAAATCCAGATCCAACTAGTATAATTAACCTGGAAACCAGTAGGATCCCTCTCAAGTCTTCCAACATGAACCTAGATTGGACCCCAGCCTTCAGATCTTGGCCGAGTGTTACTACCGGATGGAGAAATTGGTTCCGCAGAATAGCCAGTTCCCAGAGGGCCAATTGGGAACAGTACGATATCAGCCAATGCCTGGACCTATCCTTATCGGAGATGATTAGGAACGAGCCGATGCTCATATCAGCTTCTTACTTCTGGTCCGATGCGCTTAATGCATTCATGTTCAACCATGGACCCATGACACCGACTCTAATGGATGTCGTGATGCTCACTGGCCTGAATATCCATGCTTCTGATCGATCTTTCCATCTGCTAGAAAAGGCCTCTTTCAAGATCGAAACAAAGAACATCGGCAGATGGAAAGGATATATCAATAAGAACATGAAGACTGGATCTGTATCTGCCAGAGAACATGTTGTATTTCTTAATATGTGGCTTGAGAAATTTATTTTCTGTGGCAAAACCATCGGCCCAACAAACAATAACCTTAAGTTGGTAGAAACTCTGGCTACCGGCAATTCTGTTCCTCTCGGCAAACATCTTTTGAGATCAGTTTACCACTTGCTCCATCAAATATCATCCAGGCTCAGAAAGAACCAGCCAATCACCAATCTGGGAGGTCCATGGTGGTTTATTCAACTCTGGTTGCACATGTATATGCATAAGACCATGACAGTTAAATTGTCAGAGATAGAATTTCCATCAGAAAACATTTCTGAAGAAGAAGAAACCGTCACCCGCCGATGTACATCATTCGGCGAAGCAGCCATTATGATTGCCAATGACCCTAAGACCCTTGGCATTACTGATTTCTTAAAATGCTTCTATAATGGCTTCCCTGAAACCTCCACCGTCTGGTTTGCATATCAAGACGAAAAGGTCATTTATGAGAATCCCTTCAAACTCCAACTCGATTCTTGGAAGACTGACGAAGAGGCCACAAAGATTATGAAAGAGATAATTTCTCCAAGAATTCTGCTGACCAACTTCACAGCTGGCAAAGATGTCCCCAGTTATGAATTCTACAATCCGTCGGTGGCACCCAGACAACTGGGTTTCGGCCAAGTGCCCCATTTTCTTTTCTTCACTGGCAAAGTTCAGTTCAGAGGAGCTCTCGACAACGCTCTTTCTTATGGCTTGCTAAAAGATTTGGAACTTGATGCAGATATGAGACTTCTAGCCGATTGGCAAATTGCACCTTCTGCCACTACTCCTTTCATCCAATGGTGGTCCGAATGGCAAGAACATATCTTCTGCAAATCGGCCAACTTATACTGCATCGCTCTAGATAACAATTATCAATCAGGCGAGAATGAGGTACAAACCAAATCAACTCCCACAATGTCCCTTAGCACTTCTTGCCTGCAGCTTTTAACTTCTACTCTTTGCAGGATGATGATCGGAACCCTTCAACGATCAGCAGGAGTGGGTAGCCGATCAATTACGCCTCGCCAGCCGATAAGCCTAATATTGACTATGGTGCTCCAACCCTGACAAATGTGGCCACTGGGAGAAAATGCAAGGTATCTTACACCAAGGTGACAACTCGTAAGAAAAAGAAATATCCATTCCAATCTTCAGCAGCAACAGCACTGCAAATAGATGTTCTAGTTGATCTCCCTTCTTCCTCTTCAGAAGGTAAGAAAACTTGAATCCTTTATGACTTCACTTTTACCTGAATGCTGATCATATTTTTGCTTCATAATCAAGATACTCCTGAACATCAATCTGGAGGGGAAGAAGATTCTCAATGCACACCCCTCCTCCATCACCTATCATTCAGATATAACCCTGCTTACTCAGCAAGTATTCAAATATTCCCAAGATTCTGAATCTGGTATTATCTTCTTTTGATTTCATCAGGTACAGCATTCACCTCCAACTCCCAGAAAATCCAGAGCAGATTCTCCACTGATACAGGTACGATCTCAGAACTCGCTCATGAGCATATTCTGTATATTTCTGACAATCATCCTTCAGCTTGCCGACCATGCACTGTCTGAATTACTTGGCCAACCAAACACTGCAATCCCGAGCACTTCATCGCAACCCCTCGTTCCTGCTGGCTCCAATCTAGAAGAAATACGCCTGAAGCAGGTAAACAACCTTTCTCTCTGTTGGCCGATCCCATCACTGTCTTGTTTCCATCGGCCATCTTAACTTTACCTTCCTTTCAGGCACAGGAGTCTCCGGACAACAGTCTGTTCTCCTTTCAAATCAGAGCTACTTCTCAGGAAGAAGGAGAAGAAGCAACATAGGCCAATTCAGCTGTACTATCAGATGAAATCAAGGCCAGACTCCAAGAATCCCTTTAGTTTCTGAATCAAGACATTGGCCTACTGATTAAGAATGCACAGCCGATCCGAGTCATCCTGGAAGAATTGGAGGGTAAGCTTCCAAAAGCAATTGAAGAAGCATTAACCCTGGCAGCCATCATTGAGAGTCATCGTGTAGAATTCAATAAGGCCCAGAAACAACTCGTCGATCGTCTTCAGCAGGAAGAAATCATCAAACAAAGGGATAACTTCAAAGCTTTAGCAGAATTGGCCATTGGCGAAATCAAATCTCTGAATGATACCCAGGCCAGCATCTTGAGAAACAAGGCGGCACTAGAAGCTGAACGTGATCGTCTTCTGCGAGAACTCAGTAAAGTAAATCAAGCAATAGACAATGCAGATCACGATCTCTCCCAAATCCCACCGGCCATTGCCAAACTCAAGGAAGATAAGCAAAAGTATGTTCGTCAAGCATATCAACTTCACAAGAGTTTGCGGCCGATTCCTGGCTCATCAGTAGATAGCAACCAAGTAATTGAAAACATTGATCAAATTCGCCTACGTGCGGTCAAAGTAATCCAGGAAGTCTTAGGATTACTGTAAGATCATTTCATGCACTGTAACCTCCAGAATTGGCAGACAACTTGATCTTAATCCAGAAATTTGTCTTTATGATTTATTGCTCTAAGGGCGACTCATATCATGTCGGCCATGTTACAACCGATGCACCTGACTTGCAAATCGGCTTTTACATATTTTTTGCACTAAAGGCAATACTTTCTAGTATTGGCTATAACTTACAAAATTCGGCCGATACTACAATCGGCCATATCCTTCATTGATCAAGACTCATCTGAATAATCTCCTGACTTTGCTGACGTAACTTCATAATCAGCCATCCGAAAGAAATCCTTCTCCCATGCTTGACTAGAAAGACAGTTCATCCGATCATAACTCACTATATGGGCTTCAGCCGATGCCACACTGAATGACGAATCGGCCGATACTATCTCAACAGCATCGTCAACCAATTGAATCAAACATTGATGCATAGTAGATGGAATGCAACAATTGGCATGAATCCAATCCCGACCCAATAGCAAACTGTATTTACCCTTACCATTAATAACGAAGAAAGTAGTAGGAAGGGTCTTACTGCCAATGGTGAGATCAACGCACAATGCCCCCAAAGCAAGAGATACAACTCCCTCGAAGTCCTTCAGCATCATGTCGGTCTTCGTCAAATCATCTTGGCTCTTCCCAAGCTTATGTAGCATGACATAGGGCATTATATTCACGGCTGCACCTCCATCAACAAGCATCTTCGTGACTGGCTTTCCATCAATGAATCCTTTTAAGAACAATGCCTTAAGATGTTGCCTCTTTTCATCTTCTGGCTTTTCAAATGTTGCTGGCAACGGTTCCATGTTCAACTGTGCCATGGCTTCCTCTAATTCTGGTTCATGACTTTTATCACACGGCGCCATAAACTCCTTTGGTACTATGAAAACCATGTTGATTGGCGCAGCCGATGATTCAAAATCTTGATCACTATCGGCTCTAGGCTTAGCACGCCAAACTTGTGATTTGACTCCTTTCTTGTTCAGAATCTGTTTTTTTCTTCCTCAATGATCTCCAGCTGACGTAGCCTCTGAACACGCCATTTCTGAGACCTGGTCAAACCTCCTAGACACCATTGAGATTGATCCGTGTGATCTGGTTCATGCTCTGGATCTCTTCGCATCGGCTGATTGTCTTGCACTCTTTCATCGGCCATCTGTTCTAGCCGATCGTGTGCAGGTACTCTTCTTCCAGCAGGATCACGTAGCATGGTCCTGCCCCCCAGTCAATCATGCACCGATACTTTTTTTCCTAGCCTATCATGCACAGGAGTACGCTCACGTCGATAGGGCTCATGACGTGGCCTTTCATATGATCGGCTACTTTGACTATTGCATTCAGGACAATCATATGCCGATGGCAATGTCAACCCTTCTTCCCAGTAGTAGACAAAGAAAGGACACCTCCAATGATGTTGCTCGCGCCGTTCCTCTTCTTCTCTACGCTACCGCCTATCACGATCACGCTGAAACTTGCTCAACAGCATTTGAGACGTTACACGTCTACGTGGTGCCGATGAACGTCCAGCATCCTTCATCGGACCCTTTTCTGTGCTATCTGCGCTTTAGGATCAACAGCCCCAGATCTCTTGGCCGATGATGACATCAGAATCTTGGCTTGAGGAGAACCTTCGTCTTTGGCCACATCAACCATGTTTGTAGCGAAAGGATGCCCGTCTATCTTCATCGTCTTCTTGGGAGTTTCAAATTTCAACCTCCCTTGCTCGAAAGCCATCTGAATCTGCTGCCGGAAGACCTTGCACTCATTTGTATCATGTGATGTGGCATTATGCCACTTCCAGTACTTCATATGCTTGAGCTCCTCTTCCGACTGGATCTTGTGATATGGCTTCAACTTGATCAACCCTTGCAACAATAACAAGTCAAAGATCTTGTTGGCTTTGGTAATGTCAAACCCATATGACTTAAGCTCTTTCTTCCCAAACGAACACGTCACCGGCTTTTTGCTGTTCTGTATCCACTCAGCCGATGCGACCATTTCTTGCTCCTCTTCAGACTCATCATTAGCAGAATACTCCACATAGTTGATCTTTTTCTGAAAAGGCTTTTTGGACTCGTAGGATCGAGTCTCTCCTGTCATCCGACTCACGATCTGGCTAATACTTTCAAACTCATGTGATGCATATTTATCATTAATGTGCGGCAAGAGCCCATTAAATGCTGCATCGGCCAACTGCTGATCGGACAGAACCAAACTGTAACATCGGTTCTTGACATCTCCAAACCTTTGGATAAAAGCAGCAACCAATTCATCATTTCTTTGTCTCAAGCCGGTCAAATCGATCAACTTCAACTCAGTAATCCCAGAGAAAAAGAACTGATGAAATTGTCTTTCTAGATCGGCCGAATATAATATGAAGTTTGCTGGCAAAGTGGTGAACCAAGCAAACGCCGATCCAGACAAAGACAAGGAGAACAAACAGACTCTGAGTGCATCATGGTTGCCCGCTTCTCCCAATTGTAGAAGGAACCTGTTAACATGTTCCATCGTAGAGACTTCTCCCTGCCCTGAGAACTTTGTGAAGTCAGACATCTTGTACTTGTGTGGGAGAGGAATCTGATTGTAAGCTGGAGGATAGGGAGTCTTGTACATAACAGAATGTTGCTTTGGCCTCAAACCAAACTGCTCCCTCATCACTTCATCTATCTTTGTGCTCCAATCAACTTGCGGTTTAACTATTGGCATCTGCTGAGGAGAAACTGTGTTCGTTGCATTGGCCATCATCGCAAGTTGTTGAGCTACATGGTTCATCAGCTATTCAGCCGATTGCATCTGATGTGTCTGCTGAGCTAACCGATTAGGTGCCTGCTAAGTCATCGTCAGCTATGGAACTGATGGACTAGCCGACTGCTGCCCAGTAGTATCCATGTATGGTATACTGACACACCGTATCTGTCCAGTCTCTTGATTATGAAAGACCCAATTGACTCCCTTCTGATGAGGAGATTGTGACAGCAAAACTTCCGAAGGAGACTAGGGTTGGAGCAGGATAGCAAGACGCTGCTGTGGGGTCATCGGCGATGGCGCCGATGCATTAGCTTGTGCCATCTGTTGTGGACTCCATGTGCCTTGTGCATTCAGCTGTGTTGCCGATGCATCCTGCTGTGCACCCATCGGCTGAGCGGCCGATGCATTAGGCTGAGAGGCTATCGGCTGAGAAGCCGATGCATTAAACTACATCTTGGGTGGTGTATAAAAGAAGTCTGGATGCATGCCATACCCAGTAGCAGGATTCCATCCTTTAGGAAACACGAACACAGATCCATCTTGCACAATTGTAGCAATCGGTGACGTGGTTGAGTAGATGGGATCTGCTGTAACCGCCGATGCTGCAGTAGAATACTGAGGCGGTACCTGACTGTTGCTTGTTCCTGCCTGGCTATTTTGAACCGACAGGGCTGCTGCCATGGACACTTCCAAGGGGACATACTTGTATCTGATCTGGCTGTATGTAGCAAGGACCCATGCATCCTGGAAATGTGCATTCAGCAAAAGTTTTAACCACCGCATTGTGCACCGTGTTGCCCATAGCTGTTGCACTCTTGATGAAGGCTTGTGCCACAGCTTGGCCAACTGCGTCCATCATCTTGCTTTCATGTTGAGCCTCTGTCAATGGCTGGAAAGATGGAAGATTAAACTTATTGATCACATCACCAGATCTGTTGATGCTGTATGACTTGAGGCATTCACGTTTGAATCTCTCCACCAGCTCTTCATATTCCTTCTTTTGTTCTTCTTTGAGCTTGTCTTCAGGAACAGAAATCTGGTTCTCTTCACTAACTGCAGATTTATCTGTGATGTCCACCATGTTGAAGCTTTCTGTCCCACCGGGCATGCCAAAAGATGTGTTGACGCAAAAATCAACACACTAGAATCCGAGGGCAAGTGTTCACCAAGCACGGAAAGTAGACCAAGCGTGCCAGTCAATCTGACCTGTTGATTGACAAGGAGACAAAGTAAATGTTATATTCGAGGGTGTATCGGCTGGAGTTACAATTATCCCTCAGATAGGCGTATCGGCAAGCTTTGCCGATACAATACACGACAAAAGAATATTTAAATGCTAGCGTGTAATAAACGAGTGCGTCGGCAGGATCAGCCGATGCACTAGACGACAAAACCGGCTCTGAGTAGCCGATCGTGTGTGTACAGCAAGATCTAAGCTACGAATGTGTAACTCAGATGATGCAAACTAAAAATAGATCTAAACTGGCTCTTGAGATAACAAAAGTATTACTGCAAAACCTAAAGCCAATCTAATATGTTTTTAGGTGTGATAATGGCAAAAAAAGTGTAGGAAAACCTACAAACCTAGCCGATATCGATAATTGGTGAATAAATCTAGACGAGACGACAGCGATGCGCCCGGAAGTCAAAGCCTTGATCATCCTGCACAGAACATGTACCAAAATTCTACTCCATTGTTTGTTGCTGCCTCTTCTTCGTTGAATTCCTTGATCATCCTGCACAGAACATGTACCAAAATTCTACTCCATGGAAAGCCTTATAAAATTACCTTGTCAACGAGTGGTCATTGATCCCAAACGGACTCCGGATGAAGAAGTTATGGTCGTTTTACTCCGGCACTACACTCTGTCCCGAGACATTTCAGAACGTGCAGCGTTGAAAGATTTTACCATAACTCTTCACACCGATCTCCAAAATTCACGATTCTTGATGCGTTGGAAAGTAGACTTGATGGAGCTTCAAAATAATCTATTATTTGATCATAGTACTTCTCTGATCTTGGACGAAAAACTCATTACAACAGTAACACTTTGGAGATGATGATGATCCGATCGCACGATTTTCTTCGCGGGCATGCTTCATACCTATTGCTTGAACAAATAATTTTTCCCAAAAACATTAGTCTTTAAAATCAATTGACATGGCGGTGTAAATTATTTATCATCTTTTGCTTTGGGGAGTGGGGACTCGATAGCGGATGCTGGGCCACTAACAAAAGTTAGCACCTACCACTAAAGAGCGGGTCTTCACGTAGCCATCAACTTGCTTGAGTGAGATTGGACTTGTCAAAGTACAGACGTTGAGAACTTCTCAATCACTTTGTGTCTAGGGTTTTACCTACATTCATGGACACAAACAAGAAACACAGGATATATGCAATAATAAAATTAGGGTTAGTCCAAAAACTAGATAGATCGCCCTAGGGTTCGTGTTGCCGATCCCCGGCAACGGCGCCAGAAAAGCTTGTTGACGCTCCTTAGCGCCCCGATTTGTATACCGCAAGCGCACGGTTCGTGTAGCTTTTCCCTTAGAGTATTCCCCCCAAGGTTTATCAATCCGTGGATCGACAAAGAACTACCTAAGGTTTTCCATCTAATCTAATGGATCTATCCTAACATGAAGCATTGATTGCATATAAAGGGTAAACCTTTAATAGATATGAGTGATATGTAAAGGTTGATCTCATCTATGAATATAGGCTTAATCACAGCAAAACCAAAGATATGACTAGGCCTATCGTCATCTAGTTGTAGTTCAAGCTAACGAGCGAATAAATCATGCATCTCAATCAAAAGCATCTTTAAACCCAAAATCTCCAATCCGATCCCTCGATACTCCACCTACTTAGTGGCAACGCCCTGTCACGACGCCACCCCTTTCGACAAAAGTACCCTGAAGCAAGTCGAACCCCCTTTGGTAGTTCCGCCATGAACCTCTAGCCACCATGACTACAAGATCATGCTAAGCGATCTATCTCGATAATAGATCTAAGATGAAGCAAACCCAAAGAGAAGAACGAAATCAAAAGAGAGAACATGATCGTTAATAGATTCGGAAGACATGATTATCATTACTCACATAATAGATTTGTTTGGATCATCACCGCCATGTGCACACCATCGATGAATCCAACTAGCTCATGAACTCCGCCATGGCACAACCACGCAGGGAGGCCACGGCGGCTAGGGTCGGCCTAAGCCATCTCCTAGACAACTTCGAAGACTTGCGGCGGCCGTCGTCTCCCTCCGGTCTTGGCCCTAGGTTTTCGTCGAGCTCTGGGTGGATGGATGCTTCGAGATGAATAAGGTGCGAGCTATTTATAAGCCGAGGAAGCTACCGGTCGAAGGGGAGGCCGAACCGCCTCAGAAACGGGCTAGGCCGGCTGGCCCCGGCCGGCCGGCCTACCCACTTTCGGGCTCGCCTCGGTCTCATTTTTCGCATGCAGACTCCTCGCATCTTCTAGAGTTTATGTGCTTCACGATTGCACCCCTTTTGACGTCGTTATCTTGGAGATATCTTCGAGGAAAGGATAGGATAGGGAATCCTTCCTTAAATCTTCATTTGCTTTGCTTAATCCCGAAGTATCTTGATCTCATCTTCGTGGGCTTGGTCCTTTGGGCTCTCTTGGAGGATGGATGTGCATGAATGGGCTTCGAATCAACATGGGCTTTGGTCCTCCCTTTGGGCTTTGGCCTTCGTCTTTCTTCGTGTTAGCGCTCGATCACGGGCCTCGTCATTTCATGCTTCAAAATAGGCCAAAAACCTGCAAAAACGAAGTTCCTCCAAAATATGTGTGCAAGTGTAAAAATGACCAATAATTAGGCCGGGGTTAGGACGGTTAGTGATTTTGATATTAAATTCATGCCATTATCAAGGATAAACAAGGGATAAAGTGGGTACTTAAGGAGCACCAACATTCCCCCCATGCTTAAACCTTGCTCGTCCTCGAGTAAGTCCAGGAGCTTTGCTTATAAAGAAATCAGCGTTGCCCCTCTATGTCCTCTCTGCACTTAGTCATACATAACAAGACATATTGCTCTCTCAAGTATTTAGCATTTAAGTTCATGTTGTGACCGGCTACTTTTTCATTATGGAAGATAGACTAGCTATTAAAGAACAAGCCACAATAATAAATAAATGCAATGCTCTCAAACTTAAGCGAACTTCAAACCTTTACCTTGTTTTATCGTGAAGAGTTTTCAAAAGAATGCATATCAAACATAAGTGAGGTTCTCTTGCAAAAGATCATGGAAATACTCATCTCATCAAGTCGCTCAAGCCTACGTTAGATTGTCTTCGACCTATTCTACTCATATATAAAAGTGGAAGGCTTATGTGGAGCTTGGTAGGTAAAAACAATCCTAGCAAAACATTATATCTGAAATATTGTCAAACTAAGAGAGAGATCTATTGGATTTATTGAGACAAGTCAAAAAGGCCATTGGAAAATAATGTTGGAGAGGGAGAAAGATGAAAACACACATTTAGGTAGGTGGACATGTGCAAGTGGCAAATGGATGATCCCGAGACACAAATGAAGTTCTCGTTATCGGATTGCACATGGTTGGAAAATTTGAATATGGAATAATTCTTCAAAGTAACTTCGAAAATTAATAAAGCCAAAAAGAGCTAAGGAGCATTTTATTCTTCTCTTTTTTTCTTTCATTTTTCTTTTCTTTTCTCCCTTTTTTTCATTTTTCTATTTTTCTCTTTCTTTTTTTTTTTTCTTTTTGCTCCTTAGAACTTTTGATAGCATAGAATACTTACCCAGCCATCCCCCCATGCTTGAACGAATGCTCGTCCTCGAGTATGAATAGTGGGAGAACCAACTAGCTAGGGAAAGTATCTCAAATTCACCTTCTTCTTCGTAGAACCTCTTGAATCTCCAGTGAGCCTTGTCTCCCAAAACTTTTCTTTATATGGTGCCCTTGATTCTTTTGATTCCATCGAAATGATAATCCATACTCAAATTGGGTTGTGGTCAAGGAGGTAATCACAAAAAGATATTTTTGGTTTAGGGTGGATATCCAACGAGGTTTGCAAAATTTCCGAAGTAGAAACTCACAATGCATGGATAAATAGGCTAGCAAAAAGAAGGTTACACAAAAAAAAACGGAATGACCAGCTTCTTAGTCTCATACCAAAGAAATCAATCTTAATCCAACTCATCAAAATATAAGTTTACAATCTAAAGGTTTCATCATGAAAGAATATGTATGTATAGGCTTTGGTAGGTAGAACTTTGCAAGAGATTCACAAATGTAAATAGCATAGGAATTAAGTTTTCAAATTAAACAATCACAAGGTGTAAGGTCATCGGTAGACTTAAATCAAAGAGCAACATAGAATATGTGGGTTTAGAATTTAGTCATTTAACTTCCACAAATAAAAGAGCCGGTATTTAATCATTTTAATTCCATTTAATTGAGAGCAAATGGTCAAGTCATATACAACATAGCGTAGGTAAAACAAAGCAGCAACTTTCATCATTTTTCCATAAGCATAAGGCAGTGCCAAAATGTATCAATGTGGTGAGCACAAAGTGATGGTGATCCTACACTTATTGAAAACAAAAACAAAACTAGGTTGTCCTCCTAGAAGCCATGTGATAGGTTGAGAGGTATATACAAAGGTTGCATCTATGGTTGAAGGCATATATGTACAAGCATTTAGAAAAAGAGAGAGTTGAGGAAGAATTACTGTCCTTCTCGATGCTCGTAATGAAGTGTAGCGCGGCCTCCCCCATACTTAAGCATTGTGCTAAGCATGGAAGAAAAATCATGAGCATCTTGTGGCAGCCGTGATTATCTTACTTCATGATATCTTTCTTCCTTGTCCACGAAATCCTCCCCCATGCTTAGCATGATGCTAGGCGTGGAAGGAGAAGATGGACCATCTTGAAATTCTTGAATTCCTTCCCTCATGTGTATGAATATCATCTTCAATGTGTCTTCACCTTTGTTGCCTCAATTTCCTTCAACTTCTTCTTGTACTAAGTCATGGCCCAATCATTGCTTCACATCGCCGTCGCCTCCTTCAATTCCTCGTTGTCCCATTGCTGCCTCATCTTCATGAATTTTTTTTTCTCATTTTCCAGAACAGAACATGTACTGAAACATTGCGCCATTGCGAAGTGCACGAATTTTCCTTTCCAACGAGTCCTCATTTGCCCAAAACTGATTCCGAACAAGAGAGTTATGTCCATTTCATCCCAGCGTTGCAATCTGTCTCGACGAATTTCAGAACGCGCAACGTCCAATGTTCTTGCCATATCTCCTTGTACGGGTCTTCAAATTCATTGATCTTGGATGCGTTGGAACGGGAATTTCATGGAGCTTCTGAATATCAACTTTTTATTCCTTGTACATCTCTGTCTATGTGCAAAATTTGATGAAAAAAGCGGGGCTTGCTTTCGAACTTTGGAGATGTTGACGAATTTGATTTCTTCTTTGATCACGAATTCATGGGAACGCTTTGTCATGCCTGCAAAACAATTCAAGTACACAATCTACAACCAAGGTGACAGTCGGGAGTAGAGACAATTGCCAACAAACCTACCATTCCTAAGATCTCAATTTGTGGCATAGCTAGCTTAGCGAAAAAAAATAAAAACCTAGTGAGTGTACGTGTGTGCTAGTGTAAATGCAAATGAGAGGAAGGTATATAAATAAAGACAATGTTTACACCTAGTTCTAAACACCATGTTTACAACTAGGTTGCCGAACTTCTCCATAGCCACAAAGACTTATTTAACCAAGGTAAAAACACCATGTCTATCCCAAGATCAATAGGCCTTCATAGCACAAGAAAAAAATAAAGCGCATTGCAAAGCTTATAAACCAACCAAATGCAACCTCATAGCTTGGTTTATAAAACTAAATGATGATGGTCTTCAATCATGTCTAAACACCATGTTTACACAAGATTGCAAAAAGGAAAATGCTCACGTCAAGCATTAACATGGATATGAAAGCTTTCATCAATAAAGTTCTTCCGAAGGATCAAGCTAACAAAATGAGTGCATGAACAATGGAATGGATGCAAAGTGCAAATGCAAAGTTAGCAAAAACAAGTGTTAGCAAGGTTGAAAGGACCTTTTGATGTTGTTCTGCAACTAGCTTATCCAAAAACAATTACTAAGAGTGACAAAAAAGCCTTCGCGACACTTCATAAGAAGTGAGGCTTTTGTCAATGAAAAGGTTATTTATCGAAAAGGACCAAGCAACCGAGCTAACAAGGTTTTAGAAGTAGTTTTATGGGTTTCCTATATTTTTTTTGGCTTAAAACAAAAAATTTGAAGAGAGAGCGTTGGGTATAGAAATTCTATCTAAGGTGGTTTTTTAAAAAAAAATTAGAGAGAAACAAAAGTTAGATTTTTTTTGAATGAAAAATATAACCTATGGTTTTAGTATTGCTCTATGAGTGGTTTTCCTAAGGGTTTTAGGATCTCAAAAGCGAGGCTAGTCAATGTTTTTAGAAAAGGGTTTTTTTTAAATGCAACATGCAATGCAATGTAAGGGTGAGATGAACAACATGGTATGCAATCCAACACGGGGTGGGTGAACAAAATGATATGACATGATGAGGTGGTCTAAAACAAAACAAAAAGTTAGCCTAAGTTAACTAGCCACAAGTTTAGAATCAAAGGGTGGTACAATGCTTCATAAATCTGTCTAAAAGGGACACAAAGAAAAAGACTCTAAACACTAATAGGCACACAAAAAGGTCTACAAGTTTCCCAAGATCAAATAACAAAGTGCTCCCTGAATAACATTTAGAATGAACAACATGAAGTTGTGGTTTTTATTAGAGCAATGGTACAATGTTACTTGATATTCCGATTAAATAGTGCAATGTAGACGGTCATATTAATATATATAAAATAAAAGATCGGGTTGCCTCCCGCAAAGCGCTTCATTTAGAGTCATAGAGCTCGACTTTCTTACATACCTTCTCATTGATGCGAAGCCATGGTCCTTCATGCAAGAGGTGAAGGTGTTCCATGCAGCTCTTATTCCACTTCCCATGTTGGACATGATCAATCACGCTTAATGGAAAACTTGCACAATTGTCTCTCATATCATCGTCACCTCCTTCTTTGTTGTCCTTCATCGCTACCTTTCTTTTCACAGATTTTCCTCTCTGTCCAGATTGGAAATTGTGCCAAACAATTGATCCAATGCAAGGTGCACGAAATCTTCTTTCCAACAAGTCTTCATTTGCCCAAAACACATTCCAATTAAGGGAGTTATGCCCCTTTTTCCCGTCACTGCAATCTGCCCCGTGCTGATTTCAGCACGTGCATCTCTGATGTTTGAGACATAGCTCCTCCCGTGGGTCTTCAATTGTATCGATTATGGGTGCGTTGAACCGAGGACTTGATGGAGATCCTGAATATTCAACTTTCTTGCATTGTAAATCTCTGGACTTGTGCACAAAATTGATGAGGCTTGGCGACGTCCGTTCTTGAAACTTGAAGATGTTGATGATGGTGTTCAAAATTTTGGGCACAGTTTCCCTCCTCATCATTTGAGTTTCATGTCCTGCATGGTTAGTGAAATTCGGGGCTTCTCCCGACATGTGCTCTTTTAGGGTCATGAGCTTGACCAAGCGCAAAGCAAGATCGAGATTTGCAATTATTTGTAAACACATGCTACATAATCACATCCTCAATTAAATTTCATCAACAAGGCATGGTGTAATTAAATGCAGCATGTGTTTCTTGCATAGCGCGGAGCTCATTATTAGGCAGAGGTTCTTTAAGCATGAAATCAACCTTCTCAAGAAACTCTAGCCTATCATCATGAAAAGAACAAGGCATAGAATTTAAACTTTCATTCCGACTATTGGTTCGAGCATGAGATTTTTAACTATTATCAACAAAACCAATAGAAGCTTGAGAATTCACTGTATACCTTAGCCTCGGAGCTTTTTCATACTCATTGGAGTCGTGGTGCTTTGTGCGAGATGTCATCTTGATGCACTCCTCGTGGTCCGTTATGATTTGCTTCTCACGTCTCCATGTGTTGAATGTTGCGCTCTTGTAATCCGTCGTGGTTTGTTTGCAACATCCTCATTTGTTGAAGGTCGACCGCTTGTGCCTTCATTTGCCAATGTCATTGGGGTTCTTCCTCTGCTCCAAGCTTCTGAATTTTATCATGTACGTTTGATGAAAACATCGCCCAAGCTCCCCTTCATTGTTGTCATCGTCATCTTTTCTATCTTGTTCTCATCGTGTTGCTCATGCCTCTTCTTCATGGAATCTCTCCTGTATACTCAACAGAACATATACCAAAATATAGCTCTATTGAAAATTTTATGAAATTATCTTTCCAACGAGTGGTCATTCGCTTTAAACGGAGTCCAAACGAGGGAGTTATGCCCGTTTCACTTTAGCGCTGCGTGCTGTCCAGAAATTTTCAGAGTGCACAACCTTCAATGTTTTGGCCATACCCACTTGTAAGAATTTCCGATTGACTTGGTTCTTGATTCGTTGGGATGGGAACTTCGTGGAGCTTTTGAATATCCAAAAATATGCTGCTATTTGCTTCTGAGGTTGAGCAGAATATTGATGATAACAATGACTTCTTACGAATCGATCCGAAGATGTCGATGATCTTGATCTTGTGGTCTTCGGAGCGTCTTGTTGTGCATCCTTGGCTTCAAGGTCATCACCATTGATTCATCAGCGAGTAGCATGGCACCAATGGTCTGTCTCCATGGTTCTTGCTTTGCCTAAGGTGTCGGGATCGAAGGAGGCTCCCGTGCTTTGTGTCGATGATGAGAGCGGTCTCTTTCTTTGATTGCAATCGACTAGAAGCTTCTTGAGCATCCCATGGAGAATATGGGTGGCATCATGGTTCCTCTAATCTTGTTGCCTCTAGCGTTGGTCAACTTCAAATCATCAACTTTTGTGCACAAGGTTCTCCAAACATCTTGCGACATCGTCATCACTTTCTCCATTTTTTGTTGCTGCCTCTTCTTCGTTGAATTCCTTGATCATCCTGCACAGAACATGTACCAAAATTCTACTCCATGGAAAGCCTTATGAAATTACCTTTTCAACGAGTGGTCATTGATCCCAAATGGACTCCTGATGAAGAAGTTATGGTCGTTTTACTCCGGCACTACACTATGTCCCGAGACATTTCAGAACGTGCAGCGTTGAAAGATTTTACCATAACTCTTCACACCGATCTCCAAAATTCACGATTCTTGATGCGTTGGAAAGTATACTTGATGGAGCTTCAAAATAATCTATTATTTGCTCATGGTACTTCTCTAATCTTGGACGAAAAACTCATTACAACAATAACACTTTGGAGATGATGATGATCCGATCGCACGATTTTCTTCGCGGGCATGCTTCATACCTATTGCTTGAACAAATAATTTTTCCCAAAAACATTAGTCTTTAAAATCAATTTACATGGCGGCGTACCTTATTTATCATCTTTTGCTTTGGGGAGTGGGGACTCGATAGCGGATGTTGGGCCACTAACAAAAGTTAGCACCTACCACTAAAGAGCGGGTCTTCACGTGGCCATCAACTTGCTTGAGTGAGATTGGACTTATCAAAGTACAGACGTTGAGAACTTCTCAATCACTTTGTGTCTAGGGTTTTACCTACATTCATGGACACAAACAAGAATCACAGGATATATGCAATAATAAAATTAGGGTTAGTCCAAAAACTAGATAGATCGCCCTAGGGTTCGTGTTGCCGATCCCCGGCAACGGCGCCAGAAAAGCTTGTTGACGCTCCTTAGCGCCCCGATTTGTATACCGCAAGCGCACGGTTCGTGTAGCTTTTCCCTTAGAGTATTCCCCCAAGGTTTATCAATCCGTGGATCGACAAAGAACTACCTAAGGTTTTCCATCTAATCTAATGGATCTATCCTAACATGAAGCATTGATTGCATATAAAGGGTAAACCTTTAATAGATATGAGTGATATGTAAAGGTTGATCTCATCTATGAATATAGGCTTAATCACAGCAAAACCAAAGATATGACTAGGCCTATCGTCATCTAGTTGTAGTTCAAGCTAACGAGCGAATAAATCATGCATCTCAATCAAAAGCATCTTTAAACCCAAAATCTCCAATCCGATCCCTCGATACTCCACCTACTTAGTGGCAACGCCCTGTCACGACGCCACCCCTTTCGACAAAAGTACCCTGAAGCAAGTCGAACCCCCTTTGGTAGTTCCGCCATGAACCTCTAGCCACCATGACTACAAGATCATGCTAAGCGATCTATCTCGATAATAGATCTAAGATGAAGCAAACCCAAAGAGAAGAACGAAATCAAAAGAGAGAACATGATCGTTAATAGATTCGGAAGACATGATTATCATTACTCACATAATAGATTCGTTTGGATCATCACCGCCATGTGCACACCATCGATGAATCCAACTAGCTCATGAACTCCGCCATGGCACAACCACGCAGGGAGGCCACGGCGGCTAGGGTCGGCCTAAGCCATCTCCTAGACAACTTCGAAGACTTGCGGCGGCCGTCGTCTCCCTCCGGTCTTGGCCCTAGGTTTTCGTCGAGTTCTGGGTGGATGGATGCTTCGAGATGAATAAGGTGCGAGCTATTTATAAGCCGAGGAAGCCACCGGTCGAAGGGGAGGCCGAACCGCCTCAGAAACGGGCTAGGCCGGCTGGCCCCGGCCGGCCGGCCTACCCACTTTCGGGCTCGCCTCGGTCTCATTTTTCGCATGCAGACTCCTCGCATCTTCTAGAGTTTATGTCCTTCACGATTGCACCCCTTTTGACGTCGTTATCTTGGAGATATCTTCGAGGAAAGGATAGGATAGGGAATCCTTCCTTAAATCTTCATTTGCTTTGCTTAATCCCGAAGTATCTTGATCTCATCTTCGTGGGCTTGGTCCTTTGGGCTCTCTTGGAGGATGGATGTGCATGAATGGGATTCGAATCAACATGGGCTTTGGTCCTCCCTTTGGGCTTTGGCCTTCGTCTTTCTTCGTGTTAGCACTCGATCACGGGCCTCGTCATTTCATGCTTCAAAATAGGCCAAAAACCTGCAAAAACGAAGTTCCTCCAAAATATATGTGCAAGTGTGAAAATGACCAATGATTAGGCCGGGGTTAGGACGGTTAGTGATTTTGATATTAAATTCATGCCATTATCAAGGATAAACAAGGGATAAAGTGGGTACTTAAGGAGCGCCAACACCTACAAAAGACGATGCTTACATGTTTTATTCAGACCATGCGAGGCTAGCTGGGTTCCGTCTAAGGACAGCAAGGACTAGCAAAGAAACCAATCATTGGGTGTGTTCTAGAGAGGGGTGGCATGAAGTCAAGAGGGGAGAGGAGCCCAACAAAACTGAAAAGGGATCGAAAAGATGCGGATGCCCTGCGTATGTCAAAGTGAAGCATGACAAGAAGCGGGGGCTGTGGTACTTTGGTCATGTATAGCAAGCCCACAACCACAAACTGGAACCGTCCCCTAGGATGACCAGATACATGCATGCGCACAAGAACATGGAGGAAGGCATGTGTGACATATTCAATATAACGACAAGAAATGGTGTTCCGCATCAAGCAGTATTAAATGTGATGGTAGATCTGTATGATGGTAGGCATATGTGGGGTTTTACAGAGAAGGACATAAAAAACATGTAGGTGCTGCTGGTTTTTTTTTCCCACCATATCTGAATTGCAATGTCCCCGTGCTGGATTTTTTTTTTGCATTACTGATGCTTTTTTTTGGAAAAAAATGCTTGCAGGAAGGCGGAGAATGTTAGAGAGGAAAGACACGATGATCTTAACAAGCTTCTCCAATTTTTTAGGGAGTGTAAAGAGAACAACGAGCACTTCTACTGTGATGTGGATGCAGATCCAAAAATTGGGGTGGTGAGGAACATATTCTGGAGTCAGGCAAGCCAAACGGCTGAGTACAGAGACTCTGGAGATGTCATTACATTTGACACAATGCACAAAACAGACAGCAGGCGCATGTCACTAGCCATGTTTGTTAGGGCCAACAATAACTTGAAGAATGTGACATTCGGGCAAGCGCTGATTGGTGACGAATCAACTGGATCATTCAGGTGGTTGTTTGAGACCTTCAAGAGCTGCATGGGTGGTCAGCAGCCCCATGTAATCCTAACAGGTGTGCCATATTTCTTATCCAATACAATAATTGCAAACTTCATTCTATCTGGTTGCAATATTAGTTCCTTCTGGATTGCAAACTGCGTGTGTCTGACACTGTCTCCCCCTGGTTTACTGTATACTGCCAGATGAAGATCCAGCTATGATGCAAGCAATAAAAGTGGTGTTTGACAAGACACATCACAGAAACTGTCACTGGCACATCCTAAGGCCGTGGGAGTTTGAGCTGGACCAGCTCTACACCCAACACAAGGATATGAAATTGAAAGAAAAATTAGAATCTTTGATAAATTATCCATTGGGACCAACGCAATTCGAAGTCGAATGGAAGAGGCTAGTTGGTGAATGTGGCATTGCTGAACACCCTGTAATAAAAGCTCTGTGGGAAAAAAGGGAGAGGTGGATTTCAGCTTACTTCAAGGGGATGTACTGTGGCAGAATGACATCAACACAGAGATCAGAAAGCCAGAACAGGGTACTCAAAGATGGCTATGTTAATGAGAGTACAAGCCTCCACATGTTTGCTAAAAGGATGCTAGACTCACTTTAGCACGCAGACCACATGGACGCTGGGGAGACACACTACGCCCAGGTGAGTGCAAAAAGAAAAAAGAAAAGAAGAAACTAAGATTAACTTAAAAATATGATAATTGCAAATATTATTACTTCACAAATTGGTGCTCTGTCCATATACTGACTGCAAACAAAAACATGGGTGGTGCAGGCTGAAGTGGTGCGAGCATGCAAAGCAAAGTTTGATGAGCATCTAGCAAGAGTACAAGAAGCAGTACAATAACAGCACAGCATTTGTGATTGAACCCAATCCAGATCCAAGGGTGAAAAATGGATGGTTGGTGAAGCATGAAAATGGGGAGGGCAGCTTCTGCTGGGCCCAACATGCATTCAGGGTCGTTGCGGATAAAGATGCTGGAGAATATAGCAGCGAGTGCAAACAATGGGAACATACAGGTTTGGTGGTGCTACTGCTGCTATTGATCTTGCTCAATAATACAACTCTGGTTGATGGATAAAAAATGCATGAACTCTGGTAGATCAAATAAAAAAATGCAAACTCTGGTAGTCCACAAAAGTTGCAAACCATGTAGTCCACCATTGCAACACCAGTAGTCCACAATTGCAAACTATGGGTAGTCCGCAAATGCAACCCTTAGTAGTCTACAATTGCAACCCTTAGTTGTCCACAATTGCAAACTATGATAGACCGCAATTGCAACCCTAGTAGTCCACAATTGCAAACTCTGGTAGACTACAATTGCAAAAAAGACTGATTGACTTCACTGTCAAAATACAGGTCTGTTCTGCATGCACATCATCAGAGCCTTCACACACCTTCAGGTGAGGAGAATCCTGGAGAGATACATATTGAAGAGATATACTCGTGATGCAAAAGAAGAAGTTACATGGGATAGACACGACGGTGTGCGAATCGGTGCGCAAGCAAGCAAAGAGCAGTGCAGGATGTTGAAGCTGCTGCCTAAGTTGATGAGGCTTGGAAGAGCTAGAAGTAAGTCAGACTATGCCTTTGAGGAAGCAAATAGGCAGCTAGACAAGATTACTCCAGGCATTGAAATGTTCCCGAGAAGTGCAAACGATGAATCATCGGGTCCTGCCCCGCCAGCTAGTGGATCGGTTGAGCAATCTGGTAGTGCTGGCACTAATTCACCACCATCTTCAGCTCCGGTGCATGCTGGGATGTTGCTAATTGAGCCACCAATGTCACGCACAAAGGGCTGGGGTCCTGGGAAACAAAAGAAAAATGATGTTCAGGCTCCACTTAATGGCACCCCGCTGAGCACATACACAAGGGCGAACTATGGTAACAGACAATGCAGCATATGTGGAGTACGAGGTACACATTACAGCACAACATACCCGATGAACCCTGATCGAAGCAAATCAGCAGAGATGCGTGCATCTAGAAAAAATACCAAAAAGAATGATGGGCCCCCAAGGAAAAGAGGCCGGCCAAAGATCGTAAAGGATCTGCATGATGAAAGTGATCTGAGTCAGGATGAACTGAGTAAAGATGAGCTGCCTGTGGCGCAGGCTCGCAACGCTGCAATTGATGGGCGTGTGGGACAAGTAGGCACAGAAAACAGTGGACGTCGGCGGAGAGCTCAGCGTGTAAAATAACAGGAGTAACGTGATTGTGTTGGGCAAAAACACAAAGTAGTGATTTATTCAGTACCCTGTGCGTGTTATCTTGGACTCTAAAAAAACATGTTGCAACTATGATCAATAAAAATATTGTTATGTTTCTTAATTATAACTATCACGCACTGCTAAATAGTTTGTGCTGTGCAGTAATATTATGTGCAGTATGAGATGAGCAACTGTGATCAAATAAAAAATGGTTCCTTAAAATGTGTTTTAACCAAATTGCAAACAATGTGTACACCGGATTGGAACCATGTATGTATACATGTTGCAATATTGATGACAAACCAATATAAAAATGGGCGCAAATATTATAACCACTCTGGTTACATATAAACTACACTTATAGCTACTCATAGAATTGCAAAAAAGTATGTGTGTACACCAATTGCAAAAAAAATATATGTATAAAATGCAGATTGCAACATCAGTTCGGGGTGACTGCAACATCTGTTCAGGGTGATTGCAAATATGTATGGATGTCGGTTGCAAAAAAATCAGTGATGACGACCAGATTACAGATATTGCGAAGAAAGATGAATAATATGAGCATAAACTGGAAAGTGGATCAATATCTTGTTAGATATATTTACATATCACGATTTGAAAAACTGTTGTATGATAGTTGCACAGTGGGGGGTGCACACAGTTGCTACTACATAACAAACAGATACTCAGGTCCAGTTGCGTGAAAAAAGAAAAAAAGGATAGAGAGTATCTACAGCGAGAGGTTTTTATACATCTGATTCTATGTCATGGCACGCAACACAATTCTAGAGAAAAACAAGAAAGAGAGAAGTCATCAGTGGGATCCGCTCCAGTCAATCTTCCTCCCGCCAAGCCTGTAGACATCCAGTTCATCGGGCAGGTCGGCTTGGTTCAGGGGGTGGAAAATGCTGTAGTAAATCAGCTCAACCCTGTATATCATCCCCTTGAACTGCAAACACAAAAAAAAATACAAAAAAGAAAATGAGAAACACACACATGGCTGGGGGCCGAAAAAAAAAGACAGAAAGAAAGGGCTCACAGGACTGATGTGAATGTTGAGGCGCTCGCCGTCCCAATATTCCATGTATTTCCAAAGGAAGAACATGCAATTGAAGAGGCCAGCTTGCTTGGGCAGATTGATCATCGGCCTGCTCCAGTGCTCAAAACAAGGGAATTTGTTATTGGTGACCTTCTGAAATGCAGCACTTATGATTGGTATCTTGTTGTAGACCGGACGGTGGCGAGTTTCAGGAGAGGTGTTGCCCCAAACATAGTCAATTGAGTCCAGGATATCAATACGATTGTGTATGAGATTGATGCAGTACACAAAGTAGTGTTTCCCTGAGCATGCAGGCATGAATATCTGTATGGAAAAAAAGAGACTAAGCCCCCAATTGCAAATAACTTACAAAACAGTTGCAAAAACAAAGTGAAAAAGCAACAGCAAAAAAGTGGTGGTTCACAAATCACTTGCAATGTGGGGGGCTGATGTGAATGTGAAAATAGTTGATCAATTGCAAAGTAAGCTGGCAGCAGTTGTAAATGAATAGTTGGCCAATTGCAAGTAAACTGACGGCAGTTGCAAGTAATAGTTAACCAATTGCAAAGTAAACTGACAGCAGTTGCAAGTGAATAGTTAAACAAATGCAAAGTAAACTAACCAGTTTTGCCTTCAATATGTCATCATAATGCTCAATTTCTGATTCCAGGCACTGCCACAGCACCATGAAATCGTCGGTCTCGGTTACTCCATCGTCCATGTAGATGCTCTGAATGGACATTGCCTGGCCCTAGGATATATAATTTGAATCACAATGGGTAGAGAGAGAGAAAAAACCAGTGAGATAAAAAAAGATATTAAAACAATAGGTGAAAAAATGTTGTATAATCAGGGGCTGGGGGGGAACTCACAAAGAATCCGGTTGTCAAAAACACTCTGTATCCCACCGAGTCTTCCTTGTGGACAATGTCATCGTAGCGAAGGCAATGCATAGTAAAGTCAAGTATGGAAGAGTCTCCATCTTTGTCATCAGCAAAAGTGGTCAGTAGATCATTTCCATCAAAAGAGCTAAAGATGCTGAAGTCAATCAAAACTTTCCTGAAAAACGCAAGCAAAAAAAATATATTAGCAACTGTATGTGCAGGATTGTACTGCTGCTTGCAGCAAAAAAAATGCCAGTTGATTTGTGTTTATGCTTACTCTTTCAACGCTGGATCAGCAGCGATCTTGTTCCGCAATGCAAGTGCCTTTGTCAATGGAACATTCGGGCGACACCTTGGCAGTTTGAAGGGCGATATGTACTTCTTTGGCCTCTTCTTCAACCTCTGGCCAATGTGCTTGTAGATCATCCTCTGGAACTGGTAGAAATCCTGTGAACTTTATTCTATTTCCTCTTGAGACAGCCGAACAGGTGGGGTCTGGAAGTTAATTTCATCAATTGGATCCTCTGGGAACCCTAGAGCACTTGCGGCACTGGGGCCTACCTCTGCATCAACTACACTGCTCTTCAACCTTTGAATTTCTTCATCAGCGTGCTGGCGCAACAAGATCAACTTTTCTCGTGTTCATCGCGTAAAGCTTGGTTATCTTTCGCTAGCTGGGCCTTCGCCCTCTTGTTCTTTATAGCCTCTTTTGCTCTTTGCTGTTTCAGCTTCCTGGTTTCCTCCCTCTTGTTCTTTTCAGCCTCAGCTTTAGCGATCTTTTTTGCTGCATCATCATCTTTCTTGTTTTGAGCTTCGCTAGTGGAGCGCACGCTTCTTCTGCTGTATGCTATTGGACCAGTGTGAATGATTCCTGCAGACTGAATGCCATATATTGAAGAAAAAAAAGAAGGATTAGCTGCATCAAAATTGCGAATATGAAACTTGTGAGTTGCAGACAGCAAAAAAAAGGATAATGTGTTATGGGGGCAAAAGTAACTTACGTCTGAAGTGCCGCCACTTGCAGATCTCTGGGCTTTGGATGCATCCTGGGGGGCGCGTTCATCTGCCGTCTTGTTATAGGATGACTCCTCCTCTTTCTCATTTGTTTTCTCCTGTAGACACACAGATTGCAACACTGTAAGTCACAAAATCACAAACACGTCCGCTGCGAATTGCTACAAATGTGAAAAAGGGGCCCAAGTTGTGTTACTTCAGATGTGGCCCAAGAACAGAACTCTGGGGGTTGGGTGCATGCTGGGGGCACTTGAGTCTGCACCCTTGTTCTGGAATGCCTCCTCTTCAGTGTCATCTCTTTTCTCCTGTACACGTATAGATAAATTGCAAACACTATAAGTCATGAATTGCAAAAAAAAAATCCATCATGTGTGAATTGCTAGAAAAGGGTGTGTGAAAAAAAAACACAATGCGACGTTGTAAAAAACATGGAAACATGCACATTTTATATTATTTTGAAAAGAAAAAAATGTCCAATGTGAAAAAAAATAAAAAAGCATAATACTTACAGCCTGGTCCCTGTCCTCGTCGTTGCCATCTTTGTGGATGCGTGTATCGCTGAGACCATCTCCATCTGGCACTTGGGTTCCGTCACTGGATTCCTGATTTTGATTTTGAAAAACACGAATTGCAACTCATTACATATAGAAATTGCAAATGTGTGGTAGACAGATTGCAAAAAAAGCTGTCAGAGTATTACATTTGATTTTGGACTATCATCAAGGAAGTGAGTCCTCAATTGTGGGGGGTTCTGGGGGGGTTGCGTTGAAGAAAAAAGTCACAAAAAAATGGTGCGTGGGAAGAAAAAAGAAATAAATGTTGCATTAATGCGTACCAGGGCATCCCGGGCGATAAGCGGTGAGTTGTATAACATGTCACATATATTATCCACATCATGCATAATGTCTCTGTCTTCGGCATCATCATTTCCATGGTTGGGCGCTGGAGAGCTGTGATAAGAATCCTCAGGCAGTGATTCCGGAACTTCATCTTCTGGATCTTCATGTTCCAGCGGGCTGTCATCCAGGGGGCGATCACGTCCATCGCTGGTTTCTGGATCATCATCGTCTGTTGCGTTGTCATCATCTGATTGTGCCCCGCTGCTTCTGGCTCTTTGCTCCTTGGTCTAGCCCGCCTCCTAGCCTTATTGAAAGAAGCCTTATCGGCATGGGCATCAACAAGTAGCTTTTGCATGGAGGTGAAGCACTCATGGTGAGCTTTTGCCATGAGCTCATTTGCCCTTGATGTATACTCGACAGCCTTCTACATGAAACCCTGGGCCTGCCTGGTGCTGTCATCAAATGCCTTCAAGATGCTAAGCGCATCTGACTTCCTGCTTCTTCCAACTACATCAACAATGCTTTGGCCGAAAGAACTGCTAAAACTAGGGTACAGGTACATGGGAAGAGGCTCCGCATTGGTAGCGGCATGACCGCCAGGGGCGTCAGAGGTGCCAGCCCCCCTGCTGGGAGCAACTGGTGCTGGCGGGAAAGAAGCTGCTGATGGCGCAACAGGAGGGACATAGTAGCATGTGTCAGGCAGGCTCCTCAGCTGCCAAAAATTTTTTTTGTAAAAAACAATATAAAAGTTAATCAACTGGTGAATGATGGGGGAACAAATTGCAATGATATATGTACACAAATAACAACTTTGCCTTCAGTGCAGTTGCAAAGAAAGTTGAAAAGAATATAAAAAAAAGAGGAATGTGTGCCAAGAGGGTGTGAGTCCTTACCATAAGTTTACCAAACTCAACAGTCTCACTGGAGACATCTCGCATGCGATCCATGTTTGCTATAGAATCAATGGTACTCGTGTCGAGGAAAGCACATCGAGGCAGCGAGAAGGAATTTGTATTTAATCCATGCTGTAGGTTGTCAACATAAAGCATCTACAAAAAAAATAAAAAAACAGAAACAAAAAAGTTAGAAAAAAGGTATTGGCTATCATTGAAGAAAAGCATGAAAAAAATGTGTGCCAGTTGCAAACTAAAAAGGTGACAGCAGTTGTAACATGGTATCTACTCTGGTTGCAGACACATGCATTATGGAAGGTTAAAAAATGAGGCACAAACATGATAGCTACTCTAGTTGCAATATTATAGCTACACTGGTTGCAATATGATAGCTACTCTGGTTGCAACACACAGACATTATAGAAGACTAAAATGGGCACAAAAACATTATAGCTACTCTAGTCGCAACATCATAGCTAATGTGATTGCAACATGATAGATACTCTGGATGCAAGCACAGACATTATAGAAGATTAAATGGGCACAACATGATACCTACTCTAGTTGCAACATGATAGCTACTCTGTTTGCAACATGATAGCTACTCTGGTTGCAAACACATACATTATGCAAAGGTTATATGGGCACAAACATTATAGCTACTCTGATTGCAACATGATAACTACTCTGATTGCAACATGATAAGTAAATGGACACAGTTACACAAAAAACAGAAAAAATAAGAAGAAAAAAGTATGGGAGAAACACTAACCATTAGGAAGATTCCACAGCCACTTATCGGTGCCATAATACCTTTATCCGGGAAATCCTTTCTATACAAATAAGCAGCTTTCCGAAGATGATCAACTACTGCATTGCACCAGTTCCTATTGCCAATGTTCTCCAAATCTTTGGTGTACTTTACATCCTCCAGCTTGATGTAGGAGTCAGTGTTGGAGAATAGCAGCGACTGGAATGCACACATGAAGAACGCTCTAAGCCCCAAACTTCCTTTGAGCGTCTTTTTGTTCAGACCATCCAAAATGTCTCCAGCATTGAACCCCCGCCTTGGGTTGTACGCATTACCACAAATTTGGAATCCCAACTCCCTCCGAATAATATGAGCTTCATCATCCGTCATATGAGGTGGGTCACTTACAGCATTGGGGATCTGAAACACACACCATACACTGTGCTTAGTGATTGCTATCTCTTTCCCGCCACCAATCTCTAATTTCATTGTTTCTGGATTGAGCTTCCGCATAAGCCAACTGAGCAAATGCCTATCAAGTTTGTGTGGCTTGAACCGCAGCAGACCCCCAAAATTCTTTGCCACAACTTGACCTTTGAGATCATCACCGAGAGCTTGAACAATTTCTTTGAATTTCATGGGAGAGCAGCGGATAGAAACGGGCCTCTTCTTCGGCGCGTCTTACCCACCAACAACGCCGCGAGGGGCTGCAGCGTCAGCGGGGGCATGACGGCGAGCCTGTTTGCGACGCCTCTTCCTATTGATGCCCTCTGCTGCAATGCCAGCCTAGACAGGAGAGGATGACACATAATCCAAGTCGTGTCCATCACTCTCATCACTGCCTCCGTTGGGTGGAGCAGGACTGTTCAGTCTTAATACTTTCCTCCTGTTCTTGAACTTCATTCTATCGTTGCTCTTATCTGTACCACGATCTTCACCATGATTGCCGCTGCGCTGATGATCTGAATCTGCGTCCATTTGTAAACACTGCAATAGAAAAACACAAAAAGAAAGCCATGAGAAACCTTTGGATAAACAAATTGCAACTAGTGCTTAAGTATAAAATGCAGCACATCATTAGCTAAAATGCAGGACATCCTGATTTCTGAATTCTGATAACACAAAAGCCAATCAAAGATATTATTCTTGCGCAAAAAAAGATATCCCAAAAATAGAAAAAGACAGACATGTTTGCTGTTCTCTAGACTGGTTAACTAGGCCAAAATGCAAGTCAAACTGTAAATACTCTGCACTTTTTAATACTCTGCTCATAGTGTTGTAACCATTTAATCTCCTATAGACATATAACCAGACATAGGACAGCACAAACTAACCGAGACAAAAAGAACAGCACAGACATTCATAGGCCAGACAAAATTGCAACCAATACTTAACTGTAAATGCAACACACAGTTGGCTAAAAAAAAGATGAAAAACTAGCTGATAACACAAAAGCCTTCAGAGAAATGAATTGCAACCATTGCTAACTGCAAAATACAACACATCATGGACTAAAATTGCAAAAAGATTTAAAAACACTAGCTAATAATTATTACTGCATGGATGGCATTCCCACCCTCAATGTATCATACTGCATTGTAAAAAAAATCTGAAAAAAAAGTGCATCAAGGGGCAAACCCATCTGCCTAGTTGCAGAGTTGCAACCCCCCATTTGCGCCCCGTTGGCTAAATTGCATCGTTAGCTAACAAATTGCAAAGGTGGGCGAAGAGCCATTGCAAAAATGTATGACCCCAATCGCATAATCCATCAATAACCGCAACACAAAAAACTCCACATGCGTGTGGCATCACTGGGGCCCATCCCCCTCCCCCCCCCTCCCCCATATATGCACCAGTGAAACCCTAGGATGTAGTGCGAAGATGAAATTACGCGAGATTTGTGTGATTTTTGGGTGTGGAATGTGCAACGAAAATGTGGGAGCGCAGCAAATGCGGAGGGGGAGGGAGAGATATAGAGGGGTAGGATGGTGTTCAAATCACTTACCACGCCGGTGATGGAGGGCACGGCGCGCGGAATCCTATGCATCGATGCTTGATCAACCCCTGCTTGATCTGCTCCCGCTTGCTCCGCCTCCTCGCTACCAAATCACCAGCGCTCGAGGGCAAGCCACACCCCCTTCGCGCAGTGGCCCCCCTTGCTTGCTCTACTCCCGCTTGCTCCGCCTTGTCGCTACCGAATCACCAGCACTCGAGGGAACCACGACCCCTCTGCACAGCGGCCCCCCTCTCCACCACCTCCGCGGCAATGGTCCGGCGTAGGAAGGCGGGGATGGAGTCGACGATGCTGCACGCGGGGCAGAAATCCTCGATGGGGGGGAGGGATGCGGCGGCGCAGTCGAGCGGCGGAAGCAAAAGGTGAAGCAACTGCTAATTCAAATCAAAATTGGAAAAAGTGGAAACGTGGGGATTGTTTAATTGGGTGTGGTTAGAGAGGGAGCGGGGGTGGTTCTCACTTCGACAACACCGCCTTGCTTCAGTAGGAATGTCTAGAGGGTCGTCGAGCGGAAAGGGTTTTGGGAATGGGAGAGGAAAGGGGGTACGAAAGGGACCTCCTATTGTGTGAGATGGACCAGTTGGTCCTGAATACTTTCCAGAACCAGTGTTTGAGTTCTAGTAGAGAGCAAGACTGATTTCAACCCCAACAATCCTCTCTGAGGATACAATAACCGCAAAGAAGATTGGCCAAAATGCGTTCATGGTGAGGACTGTTTAGTGCAGATGATGACCGAGGTTCCGAAGGAGGCTGGCGTTTCTTCAAATGCCCGCATGCATGGGTAGGTGTTACTAATGTTCGTTCAATACATATGTCCCTATTCTATTATACTACTAACTACAGATTCATATTTCAGGCTTCCAAAGCACCGGAAGACTACGGGTTTGCTAGGTGGGTGGATCCTCCTGCTATTCATCCTTATCAGGAGTACATCGAATACCTTCACAATCGGATCTTCGATCTAGAATTGAGTTTCCCCGAGGGTGAAAACGACGCTGAAGATGATGACAATAGCAATGATGTTGTTTCACAGGAGAGCATCTGCACTGATCCTAATTGCATCTGCCCTTGTCAGAACAAAATGGGGCCTCCTCCACCGTCGGCACCGCCGTCTGAACCTACAATGCACGGATACTATGGCGAAGGTGCCACATAGTTTGCTATGTGGTCACACTATTAGTTGTAATCTTTCTTATGTCCATTCCTAACCCGGCATTTTAAATCCCCCAAGGCATGTTAGGCTTAGAAATGGCACTAGCTAATGATAGTAAGGTGCCGCACATGCCATTGCAAAAATTGTTATATTTTCTAGTGTGTGATGTCTGTTTGTCGCTTCATGTATCGTAGACGTAGACCTGCGGCACTGCGTTGTGTACAACTACCTTTTCTGTAATGTTGGTTCAAAGCCGGGGAATCATTCATTGTGCGTTGCATTTATGACGGATGGGACGTGTCCATGGCATATCTCAGAGCTTTTAATTGTACATTGCATTTATGACAGATTGGACACGTCCATGATGAATCTCAGAGCTTTGCCTCAAAAGTTGTGAATGTACAGTGCACTCCGTGCTGTGCAGCAACCACGCATAGAAGTGAAATGATTACTCACTGACTTCGTTTCGAAAAAGTATATGGACATAGCCTATGTGCTTCTGTGGTTCCTTGTGTAAGCTCATGAAGTCCAGGGTTTTGGGGGATGACTTCGGCATGAGGTTCTTCATGTGCGAGAACTTCGAGTATGACCCACCCAAGTGTTTCGGCAAGGATCGAGCAAAGGTACTGCAAAACACTATCAGGGTTTTCCACTTCTCGATCTGGTACTAATATCTAACATGTTTTGGGCAAAGACTCCACCGCCTCTATGTGATTTCGTACAGTGGTTAGACACCGAGCAATCTCAGGAGGACAAGGACCACGTTGAGCGTCAAGCAAGGTGGGCTGAGGAAAGGTGGCAGCGAATGATGCACGAGGAACAGATGGAGGAGAAGCGCAAGAAAGACCAGGAAGAAATCCAGAAGAGAATTGAAGAAGTAGAACGTCGGAAGGCTGAGGAACGTGAGGCTGACAGGGAGAGGAAGTGAGAGAGGGCTCGCCGTGGTAAGGAAGCAGGGCCCGAAGCTATTAGGAAGGGAAAATATCCCCGATGCACTCAGTAAAGCACCACCATGTAATCCCGGCAATTTCAATTCTCTAAGGCGTGTTAGGTTTAGTTCCAACACGAGGTTATCGTGTTACACATGCCACTGCAGTTCGTGATTTAAGTACTAAGGCCTCAGCGTGATTTACCATAGTACCAACGCATTAGGCCTTTGCTTTGTAATCCTTATCGTGACATTATTTACATAGTTATAATGCAAGCCGGGACTATGCCCTACTACTTTCATATCACTTGATTGTACCGTTTTCAATACAACGTCACAACTTGGTGCCTTTTCACTACTATTATCAGCATTTATTTGTTCGCATAACATCACCAACATATTCAAAACTTAAATTTGAAAGCCTGAACTGCCACAAAATGAAATGAGTATTCAACTCGGGATCAAAAATGTAAAAATATTAATAATAATTTAACTAAATTTGGTCTAATGAGCCGACAAAGTTAGTTACATGAACGAAAACAAAAAAAAATAATATAACTAAATTTCATCTACCCAGTGGACGAAATCTCTATTTTCGTCCACCAGGCGGACAAAATTTCAATTTTCGTCTCCCAGGGGGAAGAAATCTATTTTCGTAGACGAAATTTTAATTTCGTCATGCACAGTGAACGAAATTTGTAATTTCCATGCATTTTTGTCTATTGGCCGGACGAAATCTAATTTCGTCCCCTCGGTGGACGAAATCTACGTATTTCGTCTTCCGGGTGGACGAAATTTGAATTTTGTCTACCCACCATACCACAATAATCTATTTTTGAAATTCATCATATTAAGGGTATTTTTTTATAATTTGATTAAAAAATTGTATTAAAAAAATTCTCAATGGGTGAGCCGCAAACATTGCGTCCAATGCCTTCATCTCTGTTGCCATATTTTCTACTATTGATCTAGCACGGCATCAAAATGACAAGACTTATTTAATTACCGTTTTTGAGTTACCGCATAGGAATTCATTTCGAGATACGACAAGCCAGGAGGCTTGAATTTTTGTTCTAAAAAACAACCAGGAGAGGCTTGATATTAAGAGAGAGAAGAGCATATAAATATCTCTTTTTCGCTAATACAAACGTGCAAGGCAGAATTCTCTGTATTATAACGCTTCAGCTTTCTAGCTGCTTCACCGAATCGATTTGTAGCAATGGATAACGTGTCCGTTCCTAGAAATCGATTTGTAGGAACAGGGCATGGCGTCACCCGCTCCTAGCTACAAATTGATTTCTAGGAATAGTCACGCCATGATCCATTCCTACAAATCAATTTTCAAAAAATAAAAAAATAAAAAAAATAGAAAACAGCAAAAGAAAAAAGAAAAAATATCCCAGCTAACCGACCACCACCACAAGCCCCTAAAAATATTTTCTATTTTAAAAAATTCATTTATATCTTTAAATATAAAAGAACAAATCGAAAAAAGTGAAACTCCTACACTATGGTTATTGTGAACTATAGACATGCATAGAAAAAAAATATGCCAAATATATTACAGTGTATATAAATGTTAAGATTATGGAAACTTGAAAAATACTCCCTCCGTTCCAAAATGTAGGTCGTTTTGACTTTTCTAGATTCATATATTTTGCTATGGATATAGACATACGTTATATCTAAATGCATAGCAAACACTATGAATCTAAAAAATCCAAAACGACCTACATTTTAGAATGGATGGAGTATAACTTAAGTCGTATGAGATACTATATAGTCGTAGCCATATGTAGGGCATAACTAGTAAATGATCTTGTGATTCTAAATGGTCTTAAATGAATAATATATAAACTACGAAATTTTAGATCTTACCACTACAACTTTGATATGGAACTACTCTACATCGAGGTTGTTTGAAAACAATTCAAAACATGTAGATTTTGAAACTAGAGCAATTACAATAATTTTTTGGACTATTAAATGACTGTAAATGAAAGAATTATCAAATATAAAATTGTAGATCTCATCACGCTCTACAATTTTTGTACAAAGTTTGTCTTCATTCGAGATCATACGAAAAAGTTATAAATTTTCTTACGTGACACCATTTGTAGGGGCAGATTATGCCATCACCCGCCCCTTAAAATCATTTTTAAGGGCAGATGACGCCATCACCCGCCCCCTAGAAATGCATTTGTAGGAGTAGGTGATGCCATCACCCACCCCTAAAAATTATGGTCATTTCAAAGGGTGGTGATGGCGTCACCCGTCCCTAAAAATGGTGGCCATTTTCTAGGGACAGGTGATGCCATCACCCGCACCTAAAAATTTGTTTTTAGGAGTGGGTCAACGGTTAAAGTAGCTCCTCTCTATTTATAGGAATGGGTTACCTTTGATCTGCCCCTGGCAAAAAAAACGATGCATTCCTACAAATCATTTTTGTAGTAGTGAATTTTGTTGCCCTAAATTATAAGTTGAGTTGAACTGACCCTGGGCCCTACAGATCACTAATCTATCCATGGTCTCTAGATTTGCCGAGGCTGGACATGCCTCTATATGATCCGGTTTCTAAGGGGGCGATTGGTTGCTGTATGCAAGATCAGCCTGGCCCGTGGGATGCAATGAGCGCATGATTTCTTTTACTGTGCACAATACTAGATTATACTACCATTTGATAATGACTAGTATATAAACACTGGACGGTTGAGATTAATTGTATACTAATAAAAACTATCTGTGGTATAGCCGTATAGGTGGTATGCACAAGTAGTATAGGTAGTAGAGAGGTAATTTTGGAAAGAAAATGTTGATGGCATGCCTGTAATATTTTGTAACCCAGCAGTGAAATCGTTATTGTCGTTTTACAATTAAGCTGTATTTATCCTTTATTTAAAAATTAAGCTGTATTTTTTTCCCTGTGTTCCAGGTTTTTATATCTGTAGCTGTGATTCTTGTGGATGGTCTTTATAATCTCATCAAGATCATTTATGCTACTATAAAGGAAATAATGAATGCACGGGCAGAGCAAGGAAGACTTCCACTTGTCCAGGTTCAGGATGGTAATGTGATTTTCCTATTGTATACTTCTTACCTATCAATACATCAAAATCGCACGATCTTATGCTGCTATTCTTGGACAGATGATGAAGATTCTAAATTATCAACTGAGGAAAAGCATCTGAATGAAACATTCATAAAGGACAGTAGTATTCCTCCCTGGCTGGCTGGATCTGGTTATGTTGGTCTTGCAGCAATATCAACTCCACCTGTCCCAATGATCTTCCCACAGATCAAGTGGTACCTTGTCCTCTCAGCATATGTTGTTGCTCCCCTACTCGCTTTCTGCAACTCGTACGGTGCTGGGCTAACAGACTGGAATCTTGCATCCACATATGGAAAGATTGGCCTCTTTATTTTTGCCTCATGGTTTTGGTCAGAATAGAGGCGTGATTGCTGGCTTAGCTGCCTGCGGTGTTATGATGTCCATCGTAGCCAGTGCATCTGATCTCATGCAGGACTTCAAGACCGGGTACCTTACACTCTCTTCACCTAGGTCGATGTTTGTGTCACAGTTGATTGGGACCGCCCTTGGCTGCGTCATTGCCCCACTCACCTTTTGGCTTTACTGGTCGGCTTTTGATATTGGCAATCCTGATGGTTCGTTCAAAGCTCCATACGCTGTGATCTTCCGTGAGATGTCGATTATAGGTGTTGAAGGATTATCTGCGCTGCCCCAACACTGCCTAGCGATCTGCTCATTTTTCTTCATTGCGTCCCTAGTGATCAATCTCCTCAGGGATGTAACCCCAAAGAATGTATCTAGATTCATTCCTATCCCGATTGCTATGGCCATTCCCTTCTACATTGGTGCATACTTCGCCATTGACATGTTTGTTGGGACGGTCATCCTTTTCGTCTGGGAGAGGGTGAATCGCAAGGAATGTGAATATGTGATGATTTTGCTGGTGCAGTTACCTCAGGCTTGATCTGTGGTGATGGGATCTGGACTGTTCCTTCTGTGATATTGTCGATCCTTAGGATCGACCCACCAATCTGCATGTACTTCAAGCCATCCCTTACCAGCTAAAACTAGGTGTATAGCTCGCGCATTTGCGCGGCTAGTATTTAAAATTCAAAAATTTGCATGTCGTTGTGTCCTTACTTAAAGGTTATACTATTTTTTTACCATACATCATCCTATTCATTATCGTAAATTGTGTCTTATTGTTGATTAAAACAATTCAACTATGATCTACCTATAATAACAATTTGATTAGTTGAGCTTTAATAATATTATGAAGATAATTATTCTTATTTTCATTTTTATTTTGATTGATTGTTGTTAGCTTTTGTTTTTATTAATAGTATATATTTGTAACTGATATATAGCTAAATGGTATTTTATATTTAATTTTTCATAATGGCATTGGTGGGTGATTTTTAATTAGGCACATGGGTATTTTAGGCTAATTTTTATCGTAATGGCAGTGGTGGGTAATTTTTATTTTTTCTATTTTCTCCGATTAACGTGGGAATTTCTAGGCCTTGAGAGCGAACGTGGAGGCTCCATTTGTTGGCCAAATCATAAGATAATAGATTAGAACTAGTGCTGTCCTTTATTTTGGATGTCGTAATGGGACATCCAACTGTGTATATATGTTCTCTGTGAATTATAGAGCGAAGAAACTGCAGTTGCCTTATTCAATATTCATCGACATGTTATTATGTTTGGTCAGATCGACACAAAATCTATCGTACATACCTCACAGAAAATTCTTGTGAGGTGTCAGATTTGATCTGAATTCTCGTTAACCCTTATTTTCAAAACCAGGAACATTTTAAGCATACATGATTTAATATAAAGGTAGAAATATAGACAGTATTTGTTTTATAAATTAGATAAATTAGACTAAATATGTATATGTATCTCAATAAAAATACTACCTTTGTTCTTAGATATATTTGGTTCAGGACAAGCAAATTAGACAATATATATTTAAAAACGGAGCTAGTAGTGGTATAAGGGAACTCAGCAATGAACATGAACAAATATAAGAAGAGAATTAGTATTACCTTGCTAGGAATAATCATTTTGGAACTAGCTAGGGTAGATAGAAGATAGTGGATCATAGGCATGCGTGCATGGTCATTCCATCAATTACTGTTCTGACTTCTGAAGCATCAAGCAAGCAAAAATATGGATGACAATAATTTTGCCGCCATATCATGAAAATGACCGGATGGATTAACATATTTAGATTCACATATTTACATACAAGAAATTAAATTGTTGAACTGATCATCTAGTCTCAAAGTTGGGTATTTCTGTTATTTGAGGTAGCTTATTTTGTTGGAAATAGGGAATGCTAACACACTTTTGTACTGCATATCCATACACGCTTCTCAGTTCTCACAAACTTGATGCTTATGATATTATCCTCCATATTAGTTATTCCTATTTTGCATGAGTTCCACAAATCTTACACGTTAAACTATTATCCAACTCAATATTGGTTCACTGTTGACATAAAGTACTCATAGAGGTTCATCTGATCCTGGTTGGTGTAAAGGAAAACAGTAATGAACATTAACAAATTTAAGAAAAGAGAATTAGTAACCTTGCCAGGGATAATCATTTTGGAACTAGGGTAGATAGTGGATCATAGGCATGCGTGCATGGTCATTCCATCAATTACTGTTCTGAAGCATCAAGCAAGGAAAAATATGGATTACAATAATTTTGTCGCCATATCATGAAAAGGACTGGAAGGATTAAAATATTTAGATTCCCATATTTACATACAACAAATTAAATTGCTGAACTGATCATCTAGTCTGTCTCAAAGTTGGGTATTTCTGTGATTTGAGGTAGCTTATTTTGTTGGAAATAAGGGATGCTAACACACTTTTGTACCGCATATCCATACACGCTTCTCAGTTCTCACTAACTTGATGCTTATGATATTATCCTCCGTATTAGTTATTTCTATTTTGCATAAGTTCCACAAATCTTACACGTTAAACTATTATCCGACTCAATATTGGTTCACTGTTGACATAAAGTACTCATAGAGGTTCATCTGATCCTGGTTGTTGTTAGTGCTTAGGATGTACATGTTTACTACTCATTTTAGTGATAACTTTGGTCATATTCATATTACATGTGCCACTTCGCATTTAATATTAAAATACGACATATAATTGGTTACTCTTTGATGGAGCTTTTGGATTCCCAAAACTAGGGGACCCTAACCGATGGCATGGCTCTTTGAAGCCCAATCGATGCCATGATGATTCCGCACATTGCTTACCCAAGGCATCAAAGATCATTTGTTATCACTTGGATTTGATTAATTATCAAGATAATAAGGAAAGAAAGATGAGAGAAATTGTGAATATTGAATGTTAAACCTTATCACCAAGTCAAAAATGTGACCAAACTAATATATGAATTATTATAACATGATAGAAGGGAAAAAAATCAATGAGCACTATATATATAGGACCTAGCATTAATCATCCCATCTAGGGTACATAATGGATCTTTGGCACGCGCTTACTTTTTCTTTCATATACTTTTTGAAAAATAAAACAAGTGAGAAAAGTAGAAAGAAATATTTTTTTCTTTGATACACCAAAATGACTCAGTTGATTGGCATGTTAGCAAATAACCCAAATTTGACAATCAGATTGTGCCAAAATTCATTATTACATAATTTTTCGTGTCTATTAGTTGAAAAATTACTTTGAATCAATATGTCTGGATAATTGTTGAAATTATGGTAAGTAACCAATTTTATATGAAATAATATTTGAAAGCTAATTGCATATAATGTGATTTCTAAAATCCAATCTTTTAAAGATTTTAGAGTCAGTTTAGCTGAGCAAAATCTAAATGACCAAAAACCTTCATGACACAACACATAATTTTGTGAAGAATCAGATTTCCTTAACAATGTTTTGTCAATAGCGTTGTAGGGAACTTTTGTAGCTCGTGTTAGGCAGAATTATTGTGTCGATATAATGCGTCGTCATTACTCGAGGATCACTTGACTTTGTGGCACATGATTTGTAGCAAATTGTTACAGAAATATATTCCTTTATTCGTGTTAACATATAGAACTCTAGCTATAAATATGGTTGTAATGGTGTATAACACAATTCATACCTGGCTTCCACACAGAAAGAGTGTTTACAAAGGTTAGTTTCTGTTCTTGCATGCATGTACTACTGGAGTAGTAATAATAATTTTCTGATAAGTGTTTAGTAATTAGCCACTGTGAATATATATCTATCTCTTGCGATCTTACACCATGTTCATGTTGTGTGATCTTTAACAGTGTAATCATGATCATCAAATCTGCAAAACCTGTTGCACTTTCCATCCTGGTGATCCTCTTAGTAGGTATCGTAGTTGATGGTGTCCAAGGAAATGCTGATACCGAATTTACTCTTCGAGGGATCAAAATAAATAATCCTACAACGTTTGGTGATAGCATCCCCAACTCTGGTGACAAGGAAGAACACAAACAGTTAACCACTGCCCTTGGAGCTACTACGACGTACACAGACCACCATATACTATCTCGTGAAGAGTACTGCAAGATCTTCAAATGCCCTTAGTAAAACTGGGTATATGTATGGGTGTCCTGGAGTAACTGCAGCTTTCAGGCCTAATGTTAAGGCCAAGTAATAGAATAAAGCTCCAGGACTTAATTGGAAATATGAAAATATGTACACTGAACCCTTGCACGTCAAGGGAAGACTAGTTATAAAATGGAGATATGTTAACTCTCATGTTATGTGCTACTTTGTTGTTAGCTTTTAATTTTATTCCGCTATTGTTTGAAATGCATTATCACGTATACAAACATTAGGCTCTCTTGATTATTTTTTAATCCAAATATCATATAATCTACATTAATGTAAACAACTTACAAATGATAATGTTATAACTTTCTGGGGTTTGATGATCATTAATTCTGTATGCATGATACTTCTATAGTTCTAGCTTACATATAGGAGATGGTTTCAGCGAATATTTTGTCCAATGTGTTACAAATTGTAGTACATCGTGTATGATCCGTGCAGAGGAGGGTTCTGTCCTATTGAGAAAGTTGAACCAGTAATTTGTTCGTCCCGGAATCAAAGTATGCATCGCTGCCAATACATGGAGTTTTAGCGAATACTCCTTCCAAATTTTGTAGATTGAATATGTAAGATGCATGGATTTAGATACTTCTGTCTTGAATATTGTGAAAGCATTGCTATGAGGGAGTTGATGAATTGATATTGTTATGAGAATTGGGCATGAATCTTCTTTGAGAAAAAACTCGTAGAGTACAACATCCCCTGCTAGTTGATCTCGTCGAGAAATCTTCGAGTTATCCTAGTTGAGAAATCTATAATATCTGTTGCTAGTTGATATCGGGTGACCGTTGAGTGATTGTAATGTATCCAATCATCCAGGGGTGGGCCCAAGACCTGACGAGCCTGGGCACTGGCCCGGGCTCTTTGCACACCAGCCCAGTAGATTAATACCATGGGCTGTTGCCAGTCCAACTCAAAATACTTCAGTGGTCCAACCCAATAGGTAAAATCAGGTGGAGTTGCAGCCCAATAGGTAAGTTGGCCTAGGCTCTAGAAAATTTCTGAATCCGCCACTGCAATGATCCATCTACCATCACGCTTCGTTACTCGATCATCATCACCATAGTTTGAGCAAAGGACCCAAGTTCATGCCATGGGCAAGGTAGGCATGACTCTGTCTTGGCCGTTGGATCGGCCCCGAAGAACCACTAGCTACTGCCGGCAAATATTAGGAGTCGTTCGGACTACTGGCAGTCAAACCATCGCACAAGGCCCAATAACTACTTTTTGTTCCAAAACAAAAAAAAAATTTGTTCTCGAACAAATTTTTTGTATTGCTAGAACAATTAAAAAATTGTTTCGGAACAAAACGAATTTGTTTTATAACAAATTTGACTATGGGCCAGTTTGTTAGGCCAGTTTAGGCCCAATAACATAAAATTTGTAGTGGGTGATAGGTCTGCTGGAGGTCACCCGCGTGCACCAATGTTAGGAGTCACTCGGGCTACTGGCAGTCAAACAATCGCACAAGGCCCAATAACTATTTTTTTCCGGAACAAAATAAATTTGGGCCAGTTTAGGCCCAATAACATAAAATTTGTAGTAGGTGACAGGTCTGCTGGGGGTCACCCGCGTGACCCCGGCAGCGCCCGCTACTGCCTCCCCATTCCATTTTTGCACTGCACTTGCTTCAACATTCCAAGTTGAACCACTAATGTTCTTTTCCGGAATTTGAATCGAAGTATACATGTTGCATTTCTACCAACAAAGTGGAGTACGCGGAGTTTTAGCCAATAATCCTTTCGAATTCTGTAGATTGAATAGGTAAGACAGAAATGGATAAGTCCATCAATATTGTGAAAAGCGTTCCTATGTCAGTGCTAGTGAATTGACATTGCTATGAGAATTGAGCATGACTACCCTTCGAGAAACACGTAGAGTAACATCCTGTGCTAGTTGATCTCATCGAGTAATCTTCATGTTATGCTAGTTGAGAAAACCTATTAGGGAACATATCTGGTGCAAATCACGACTTCGTGAAAACCCGTGCAAATCGCGATAAAAAGTCGTCTAAATTTACCAAAAAAATCACACATGTAGATGATATGATGATATACAATGTTGTAAAATATCTTGTCCAAACTCGACTTCGTTTGTGAGATATAAAAATAATTTCAAGCAAGAAAGCTGTCCAGATGATTTGTTAGAAATTTGTTATTTTTATATCTCACAAATGAAGTAGATTTTGGACAAAATATTTTACAAGATTATATATCATCATATCATCTACGTGTGTGATCTTTTTGGTGAATTTAGACGACTTTTTTGCCGTGATTTGCATGGATTTTCACGAAGACTGTGGTTTGCACTTGATACGTTCCCAACCTATTCACGGGTCACGCGCTTAGGAAAAGCTGAAGAGTGGCAATGTCGCTGGGGAGGGAAGGAAAAAAAGGATCGTACCCCTGCTGCCCCTTTAAAATTGCTAGTGGGTGCTTTATGGCATACTTTCTCTGGTGCTTTAGTTGAGATGTTTTTGGGTGGACTGTTGTCCCTACTAGTGTCTCGACTCTCGAGTTTCCAAGAAGAAATCATAGAGCAGACCGGCAATGACAACCGAGCGAAGCAAGACGCCGAGTTTTTATCTTTTTCTTTGATTGTGCTGCCTGGTGCCACTGGCTTATCAGGAACTAGCAACATGGCCTGCGCTAATGATGCGGCTAGACCAGCCTCAGGTCGGCTTGTTCCCGGTGGTGCGCGGTGGCCATCGTGGACACCGTCTGCCGCGGTCGGCGCCACCTCACCGTGCCGCTGTGTGGTACCGAGCGCCGTTCCTCTAGCGGATGCTCGCGCCGGAGGTCGGGGACTTCACCCCATCGGCTGTTCTACCGCCGGGCCGTTGGCGGCAGCCACGGTGACCAGCAGGCCAAGGCCAGGAGGTTCCTGGAGGCCACCGGCGTCGCTGCAAAGCTGATCTGAAGGAAGCAGAGTGGTTTTGTCGTTGTTTGTCCGGTATATACAAATAACGTTAGAGCGAAATTGAGTTTGAAAATCCGATCGACCAGTGATCGGGTGGCTGTCACGTTCGTGCCGTGATAGTATCAAAGTGTACCAAAAAACAGACAGAATTGGTTTGATATTAAGAGAAAGAAGAGCATATAGATATCTCTGTTTTGCAATGTACACTACAGACAGCTATGTGCTAGTCCCTATTTATCGGTAACGATAAACAAAATACAAATGGCCACAAGAAGTTTTCTAATGCTTCAGCGTTTTTAGCTGCTTCACTCAGTTTGAGAAGCAACAATGTTAACATTCCATCCCAAAATCTACACAGAAGGAAACACAAATAGATGTACCTACGTAAACTTGTCTGGTGTGGCGCTCTCGTCAAGCCTTCAAATAGTGTTTGTTTTTTGTTTGTTCGCGAATTCATCAGCCTTCGAATAGCTCTTGCAACATCTCTTGCAAGTTCGAGGGACTAAATTTTAGAGGGGCATTTCCGTAGTCATCCTCTAGGTACCTCGTGTAGCATGGAATGACTTTATCTATGATAGCTCTGCGCAGCCTATTCCTCAGACAAGGATTGGGGACCTTCCATAGCTTCTGGGTAGTGTACGTCTTCTGAAATTCAGACTCGAACTTAGACAGGGGGGAGTAGTTTTTCCCGAAGCAACTAGGTGTAGGATTGATTAAGCATGACAACACTGGTGCCCATGATACTTGTATATACCTCTCCATGTAGCCTTTGACTTTGCCAACTAGGTCTATCTTGATGGACTTGGGAAAATCAGGAGTGCAGTGGAGTTGCTCCGCTATGAAAGATGAGTTGTTGAGCAAGAATAAAAACCTAAGGCCCGGGTCTGGAAATGCTTCCGACTTGTTGGCAAGCTTTTCTTCAAGACAAGACAACATCTCCACGGTCAGGTTTGTACGTTCTGTGGCTCCAAACTGAGAAACATACGTACCAAGGCTAGAAGCTTCGGAGACAATTGGCTCAATTAACGAGTAATGATCCGTCAGGAACATTACGTACATCGTAACGGACCTGGTGGCATCGTCAATGTCAGATGATCCTTGTGGAGTTTGAGTACCGGATGAGCCTTGGCCGTGCTCCAGTGATTCCATGATCCGAGTCCTAATCTCCTTCAGTGTGCTCCATATGATCTCTCCCACCTTGCCCTCCTTTGCTGATACGACGTCGACTAACTCGCGAATTATCGTTGCAACTTCTGAAGAGGATGATGAATCGAATGTCAACTGGATCTTATAAAAGGTCTTGGACAGAGCCTCACGTACACGGAGCAGGGTGTGGAGCCTAGCGTATGGTGCCGGGACACGAGTAAAATTTGGAGCAACAATGAAGTCAAGAAAAGTGAGCATCTTCAATATGGCTTGCTGGGTAAAGCTTGCAAGCTGTAATCGTTCCGCCATATTTTCCACTGCGCCGTGGCCGGGACGGAGCCCCGACGTGAGGCAGAAGATATCTACAATTTCGATGATGGCCAGGAACCAGCTGGATGCAAGATCATTGAGTTCCCCTGCAAGTGCACCATCAGAGATGTGGAGAACCCACCCGACGCCCATCTCCGTGAACCACCTCTCCAGGACAATCAGGTCGCCTCCTTCGGCGCTGCATTTTGTCGACGGCGCACCAAAGAATTCCTTGGCAAGGATTTTAATCTTCTTCATCTTCTTCTCTCTCGCCAAATCTTTTGGGGACTGAACAAACTCAAGATCCATCATCTCCATTTCTTGGATCTGCCTGGCCGCTTCCATAGACAACCAAGATAGCCGAGAGCTGGTGGACGTGTAGCCAGATGAGACCGTACCTGAGGTGCTGCTGCTGCTGCTGCTGGTGGTACAATGCCTCCAAGGCCCGCGGCGGTCATCCATGCCCATCGCCTCCATGCTAGACTGGTGACCTGCAGAGAGCAATCTCCAGACCGAGGGGGAGCCGATGTCCTCTGAAGAGGGGACGGGACGCCTTTGGTCTTCATCAAGACTGCAACACGCGTCTTGGAATTAATATATGATTCCCGTTCGCCGGCAATGGCATCGTTCTCGCTTGCTGACGCCTTGGTCTTGCCGATGAGGAGGGGAGGAGAAACCGAGAAAGGATCGTTACTGCCTCTTTAAAATTGCTAGTGGGCACCTCTAAAACACGGATACGGCAGGGGACATGCGTATTCACGCCGTATCCGCGTATCCCAGTTTAACTGGGCCCGAAACTCAGGATTGGAAACATCTCGGCCCATTATTGGATACGGCCCAGCCCAACTAACCAGCTCCCAGTTGCTTTTGACCTACCCGATTGCCGACCGCGACCCCTCCCAGCTCCCAGTCGCCTCCCTCACGCAGCCGCCACCCGCACGCGGCGTCCAGACTCGCCGCCCTCCGGCGACCGGCCTCCACCCTCGCCGGCGACCATCCTCCGACCTCGCCGACGACGAGGAGACCCCGCAACGGCGACGACAAGCCCCGCATCCGGCCTCTAGGCTCCAGCAACAAGTCCCGCGACGGCCCCGAGCCCCCGCGTCCCTCGTCGGTGACCAGCCTCCGCCCTCGCCAGCGACGAGGAGCCCCGCATCCGGCCTCCAGCAACAAGTCCCGCGACGGCGACGAAGAGCTGCGCCGAGCCGGCTACTACGCCACGCCCACGACCCCTGCGACGGCGAATCGTTGACTGCAACCTTGCTCTGCTCGTGCCCCCTGCTTATGTGAGTTACTGAGTTCCTCTCCCTCCCCAATCCAATTTAGATCTGAGCCAGTGCGTCCTGCCTTATTGATTTTGTCCAATGTTCATTGTCCAGTATGTCATCTCCAAATTTGAGTAGTGCTGGAAGTGGTACTGCTAGTGCTAGTGGTAGTGTGGGATCTGGGGCCACAAGAACAACTGATATCAAGGCTCCACTGTGGGATCATGTCACCATTCTAGAGAGGCCTAAAGCTGGTGGAGGAAATGCTTCATGGAGATGCAACTATTGTGGATTGGAAAAATGCACCAGCTACACTAGAGTTGAAGCTTATTTGCTGCAGAAATCAAGGAAGGGGATTGGCAAATGTCCGAAGGTTACATATGAAATGCTGAGTCAGATGAGGATGGACATGGAAAGGTGCCAGGAGCTAGTGGAAAGAGCGAAGCAACGCACAGTTTCTTTGCCTGTAGCTCCTTCTTCAGTCAATAACAGCAAGAAGAAGAGGGGACCTGCTTCTATATTGGAAAAATCTTGGGCATTGGAGGACCGCAAGCACTTGGATGCTTTAATTGTTAGAGCAATGTACTCTAGTAGAATATCTTTCAACTTTCTGAGAAACCCATATTTTAGAGAAGCTTTTGCATTTGCTTGCAGCCGCCACAATTTGCAAGGTTACACAATCCCTGGGTATAACAGGGCTAGGGAATCACTCTTGAAGCAAGAAAGAAGGCACATAGAGACTCTATTGGAGAGTACAAAGAGCACATGGCCAGAGAAAGGGGTCACAATCTGCTCCAATGGTTGGTCAGATCCTCAGAGGAGGCCAATCATCAACTTCATTGCTATTTCTGAGAAAGCACCAATGTTTTTGAGGGCTGACAATTGTGAAGGCGAATACAAGTCAAAAGAATATATTGATGAGAAGTTGAGGGCTATCATTGATGAAGTAGGTCGACAAAATGTGGTACAAATCATCACAGATAATGCTGCAAATTGCAAAGGTACGGGTCTTTCAATTGAAGCTGAAAATGATCACATATTTTGGACACCTTGTGTAGTGCATACTCTCAACCTTGCTATGAAAAATATATGTGAACCTAAACTGCCAAGGACACCTACTGATGAGGATATGCATGTTTGGAGTCAATTAGAATTTATAAACAATGTCAAAGTTGAGGCTATTATGATCAAGAATTTCATAATGAATCATGGCATGCGTCTTTCCATGTTCAATGAGTTCAGCCATTTGAAATTGCTCTCTATTGCTGAAACAACATTTGCATCGGTTGTGTGTATGCTAAAACGATTTGTTGTGGTAAAAGTAGCTCTCCAACACATGGTGATTAGTGCCAAATGGAGCATCTACAAAGAGGATGCTTCAACTGCCCAACATGTAAAGGAAAAAATACTAAGTGATGTCTGGTGGGGCAATGTAGAATACATTCTTAGGTTCACTAGTCCTATCTATGATATGATACGCTTTGCGGACACCGACACCTGTGTCTTCACTTAATATATGAGATGTGGGATTCAATGATTGAGAAAGTGAAGAAAGAAATATATTTGCATGAAGGGAAGGAACCAAATGAGGAGTCAGACCTCTACTCTGTTATTTATGATATATTGATTGCTAGGTGGACAAAACGCAATAATCCACTTCATTGTTTGGCTCATTCACTCAATCTAAGGTAATATGCACTGTGCAATTAAAATTCAGATTCTTTGCTCTTCATTTTTTCAGTTGATCATGATCTAAATTGCTGCCCATTCCAGATTTTACAGCAACATGTGGCTTCAAGAAGGTGCTGGCCGACTACCCCCCCCCCCCCACAAGGACAAGGAAATATCACAAATGAGGATGACTTGCTTTAAGAAATTCTTTCGCATACCGCAAGAGTTGGCTGCAGTAAAGGAAGAATACGCAAGGTTTTCTAGTTGTTCAGAAGAATTCAATGACCCTGATTCTATACATGATAGATGGGCTGTTTCCCCAATGACATGGTGGACAAATCATGGACAATCTGTCCCTCTTTTGATGGGTTTGGCCATGAAACTGCTCAGCCAACCAGCCTCTTCTTCTTGTTGTGAAAAAAATTGGAGCACATATAGCTTCATCCATAGTGTCAAGAGAAATGCCTTAACTCCTGAGCGAGCTGAAGATTTGGTCTTTGTGCACTCAAATCTGAGACATTTGTCAAGAAGAACTGATGCATACAAGAAAGGAGAAACAAGGATGTGGGATGTTGGGGGAGATTCTTTTGATTCCCTTAGTGGTGTAGGTCTTCTTGAAGTTGCTGAACTCTCCATTGATGAACCTGAGCTGCAGACTGTATCATTTGGATTGGATGATGCCGAGGTTGAAGGTGTGAAGGAGATGGGGAATGAGGAAGAAGCTTGATGTTGATGGCTTCATGCTAGTTTGCTACTACCTTTTAATTATTTTCTAAATTAGAATCGGCTCATATCATGTTATTTTGAGTGTAATAGACCTTTAATGTCTCTATGTTGAACTAGAATATCTATTTTGTAATTTATTATGCATTATTATTATTTATTAAAAAATAGTTAAAATGTATCCGCGTATCGGGTTGTTTGGGAAATTGCCGAATTCGCGTATCCGTATCCTTCCGATACCGATACACGTATCTGTATCCATGCTGCTTAGGTGGGCACTACACCATTATAATTTTTAAGGCGCGAGTAGCTAGAAGTACCCTGGTCACTGTAGCTGAAGTTCAAATCTTGCCGGAGGAGGCTGCCATTCTTGCTGCTCGCCGTGATATTAAGGAATACTCGTTCCATCTAAAATTATTAGTTGTTTTATTTTTTAGTGTATCATCCAGATATACGTTATGTCTAGATACGTAAAAAATTTATATGATAAATTTATGTATTTAGAAAAAAACAAAAACAACTAATAATTTAGGACTAATAATTTGAGACGGAGGAAGTAGTAGCAAGAACAAGATTAACGATGCACTTACAGAGGATCATTGCTGAGCTCGAGAAGAAAATTCCTATTGTTTCTGAAGAGAAGAGGACACTTGTGGCTTACTAACTTTTTTTTTGTCGCCCTGATTTATGACTTGAATTGAACTGACCCTGTTCCCTACAGATCACAGGTCTCTGGATTTGCGGATGCTGGACATGCGCTTGCTGGTGCCCTCATGCCTGAATATGATCCGGTTGGTGCTACGATTTCCCATCATTCCTTGTGGTCAAGCCGGTGGACTCGCGTAGATTGTTTGCGCCAAGCGAAGAGAGGCTTGAATTTTTTTTTGAGATTACACAGTACAATTTAGACACTCATAATGTACGCATATTCACACTCCTATGAACACACGTACGCAAACCCTATCCCTATAAGCATCTTCGAAAACTGAGCCGGCAAATCCTCAAAATTGACGAAGTCACCATAAGCGCCTCACTGTCGACGGGAACGTCGCCTACCACTGAATGCACAACACCGTTAAATCCCTGAATATTCGCTCCTATGGGGAGTCGAACCCAGGACCTCAGATGCTACCGAGACTCTTGTAACCACTAGGCTACATACACGGTTTACAAGTTCATGGTCCTTCTTAGGTGGACTAGGGATACAAAATTTAGAATTAAAGAACATGGCTTTACCAAGTAAATGGTTATATCGTCTGTTAACAATAGATGATACTTGGCAGCAGATCATACGCAATAAATATCTAGGGACTAAACCTCTGGTGCAAGTCCAATAGAAGAGCGGAGATTCGCATCTCTGGGCAAGTCTAATGAGGGTAAAAAGAGATTTTCTAGGGTTCGGAAATTTTGTAATTAAAGATGGGTCACAAGTAAGATTTTTGAAGGATATTTGGATTCGCATTTCTGGGCAAGTCTAATGAGGGTAAAAAGAGATTTTTTAGGGTTCGGAAATTTTGTAATTAAAGATGGGTCACAAGTAAAATTCTTGAAGGATATTTGGCTTCGGAACAGCCCCTTCGCGAACAATATCATCAACTCTATAATATCGTCAGAAAAAAAACCAGGATACAGTAGCTAAGGTACTGAGGACATCGAGTCCTAATCTATCCTGGCGTACAGACCTAATAGGCAGCAAGTTGGTGATGTGGAACAACCTTGTCTCACGGCTTGCAAATGTGGTGTTAACATACCACTGTGATGAATTCAAATGAAACCTAAACCAGCATGGTGTTTTTCGATTAAATCATATTATCTGGGTCTAATAAACCAAATCTCAAATAATATGAATAAAAGAATTTGGAAACTGAAAACCCCGCTTAAGATAAAAAATTTTCCTTTGATTCCTCAAGCGAGGTGTCACATTATCTAAAGATAATCTAGCTAAAAGGAACTAGCAAGGAATCAACAGTGTTGTTTCTGCCATGAAAATGAAACAATACAATATTTGTTCTTTGATTGCCAAATAGCACGTTTAGCTTGGGCAACGGTTTATGCGGCTTGGGGCATTCCAAAACCACGCAACTTCGCTAACATGTTTGGGAACTGGCTAAATGAAATAACAAAAAATCTTAAATAGCTAGTCCTTGTAGGTGCTGCAGCCTTGTGTTTGTCTGTCTGGCTCTACAGAAATACTGTGATTTTTTATAACATTTTTTTTTCCTTTTTGCAGGTTATCTACTCGACTAGTTACTGGCTCCGTATGTGGGCTATTCTTCAGCAGCCTATCTCACAGGATATGCTTATAGCGGCGTCTCATTTCTTGACTGAGGTGGTCAAAGTTTTTTTTGTCCAAGTACATGGGCGGCGGTCATTAATGTGTCGGTTTTGTTTATTCTTTCTGTAAAAGGCTGTGTGCTTTCAAGACGATGTATTGTCTTGATGTGTCCACTTAAAATTAATAAAATTTTTCTTTTCCAAAAAAATGTTCCTTCTTGGGACAGCAGGTCCGCCACTATAAATGGAAATACACTAAGGGGGAAAAAACGTGTTAGGCTGGAAGCAGAGCCTGTAAAATCTAAGCGAAGAACTTGGCCTCCTTCAAACTTCAACAATTACAACGCTTGTGCCCCGAAACAGCTTCGCTACATCCTGGGCTGTTAGCCGGTGCCGATGCGCGGCGCTGCACAAAGCGGGGGCCGGTGGCACGCACACGCGTTCATGTTGGGCCCCCAGGTGTCGTCGACTCTCCACGTGTCTCCTCCAGCCCGAACCGAACCAGCCATCATCACTTCGTCATCACGCCGCGCAAGTGCTGGTGCAGACAGGCACCGTACCCACGGCGGCGAGGTGTGTCCCCAATTCGCCGTCACCACGAGCTCTCGCTGCTGCAGCTGCTGCCGAGTTTGCATCATCGATCGCCGATTCGCCGGCGACGGCGCGCCGCGTGGGCCATGACGGTGTTAAGCAGGCTGGCCGGAGCGGCGCTGCAGGTGTCGCTGACAGCGCTCCTGGTGGCCGTCGTCCCGCCGTACTACGTGTACAAGCTCACCACCTACCTCCTCGGCGCCGTCTTCCCCGAGGACGTCGCCGGCAAGGTCGTCCTCATCACCGGCGCCTCCTCCGGCATCGGCGAGGTGCGAACCGTTCGTTCACCACTAGCTAGCCATCCATTTGCAGAGAGATCATGTTGCTACTTGCAGCTGCTCATCTGTGAGACCTGTGTGTGCAGCACCTGGCTTACGAGTACGCCAAGAGGGGGGCCTACCTGGCGCTGGTGGCGAGGAGGGAGGTGAGCCTCCGCGAGGTCGGCGACAGGGCGCTGGCGCTCGGCTCCCCGGGCGTCCTCGTCTTGCCGGCCGACGTCTCCAAGCCTCAAAACTGCGAGAAGTTCGTCGACGACACGATCCGCTACTTCGGTCGGCGTAAGTCTGACATACCGATTTCGCGGTTTATCGATCTAGCATGCTCTGACGAGCGACTGACGGGTGAATCGAATCAGTCTGATTGATCACATCCTGCTCCCTCCAAGCTCTGTTTCCACACACCTAGTTGGCCGCCGCTTATTTTCCCCTTGATGAAAGGACGAGGCTAACTGAGAAATCCGCGATGCATCTGCAGTGGACCACCTGGTGAACAACGCCTCGATCTGGCAGGTGTGCAAGTTCGAAGAGGTGGAGGACGTGAATCACTTCAGAACACTGATGGTACGAGTAGTACTGGACCATACAGTTCACTGAACTGTTCCACAACACCGTTGCTTCAGGCCTATCAAAGAAAATTTACCTGTATTTTTTGAGGGGGGTAATAATTTAACCTAATATTCTCTCTGCATTGGTTTTAACCGAATGTGGCTGCTGCTTGCTTGCACGCGCTTATCAGGACATCAACTTCTGGGGCCATGTGTATCCAACTCGGCTCGCCATCCCTCACCTGAAGAAGACCAACGGCCGGATCGTCGGCGTCACCTCCAACTCGTCCTACATATTCATCGGGAGGAACACCTTCTACAATGTCAGTAATACTACTGCTCATCGGTTTTTTGGAATATGGAATGATTTCCGGCCTTGATCGTTCACTACTACTCGTCGGTATATAGCAGCTCGAGCACCATCTCAATTTGAAACTGAATTGCTATTGCGCGTGTCCGATTCAACCCAGGCTAGCAAGGCAGCAGCGATGAACTTCTACGACACCCTGCGGATGGAGCTCGGCGGCGACATCCGCATCACCGAGGTGGTGCCGGGCGTGGTGGAGTCGGAGATCACCAAGGGGAAGATCCTCACTAAGGAGGGAGAGATGAAGGTGGACCAGGACGAGAGAGACGTACGCATCGCTCAACACCTTGTTGATGATGATCTATCTGGTTGGTGTAGCTAGCTACCATTGATCGCTAACAGAGACCTTGTTGTGCTGGCGCAGGCGATCCTGGGGCCGACGCCGGCGGAGCGTGTTGGCGACTTCGCGCGGACGGTGGTGCGCGACGTGTGCCGGGGCGCGAGGTCCGTGTTCGAGCCGAGGTGGTACATGGGGGTGTACCTGCTCCGTGTCTGCCTCCCGGAGGTCCTGGCCTGGAACTCCCGCATCCTCACGGTCCACAGGGCCGGCGCGTCCTCCACCGACACGCTGGGGAAGTGGCTCGTCGAGCTGCCCGGCGTGCGCCGCGCCACACAGCCGCCATCGCTCCGGTCGCCGGAGATCAAGGACCAGTAGGTTGTTCGGTGGTGACTGGTGAGGCCGGAGGAGCTGATAGTGGGCGTGCATCCGCCATCGCTCTGGAGCCTGGTCGTTGTGTTCAGGCTGTGGCAGCATGGAGTGCGAATAAGCTGCTTGATGGTGACCTGTATGTAAGAACTAATAATCAACATAATCAGCTTCATGCTTTCTAGTTTGATTCACAACAGGGGGAACAGGCCAAACCAGAAGAGGCGGCAAGAGATCGTTTTCTTGTCACCATGTTTTATCAGAAAAATGGAGTCTGAAATGTCAGTAATAAAATTTCCAGAGAGTCTGTACAAGCACGAGACATCGGATCGTGAATTATCGCCAGCCAATTCACGAAAAATTGCACAATGCCATGATAGTACAGTTACAACAATGCCCAGTTTAAAAAAATATAGAAAACTTGAAATGGTAAACCAATAATCTTTTTTAATTTTGTTACTCATGAACAAGTCCAGGTGCTGCTCTCTTTCTCAGTCTTTGACAGATTTTCACTGTACCAATTAAGATAAAGTTCCATGTCTCCAATGGGTACAAGATGCTGGATTCCCAGAAACGCCAGGGGGGCTGGTTAACGCTGTTAACCAGAAATCCCAGTAGCATCAAACCATTGAAGATCTGGATTTATAATTCGAATGCTATTTTGAATGAATTAATATAGCATTGAGGGTAACAGAAATTTGCGGAATGGGATAACACTACTAGTATCCACACTGAAATTGGACCTATTGGTTAACTGGATGGTTGTAAACAGAAAAACAGAACCTTGTGCCATATACTACTATAACACTATTAGCCAATGACGTTAAGTCTATGAATTATGTTGCTATTTCTCCTGAAGAAAAAAAAAGTTCAGTCCTACTTACCAAACTCAAATAAAAACCAATGATGTCAGCTACTGCAATTGGCACGGGTGGCCCTGAGCTTAGAGGAGTTTCTCTGTCGATCACAGGATAGCAATTCAGAAGTTCAGAACAGAATGAGACAAGCAGTATTTACTATTTTACCAAAGAACCCAAAAGCCCAGATCATGCAGATGGCAGGCCATAACAAATGTTTGGGGTTTAGGACCAGCACCATTTCTGGATACCTGGTTTGCTTTAAATTCATAATGTTTCGATTACTAATCTACCGACTAAATTTCGCAGTATTGTATGATATCAAGTGATGTGAATCAGTGTTGATTAAAATGTTCAGAATAAAGCACGAGGACCAACACATAGAAAGGATAATTACAGTAAGATATACAAGAAGCCAACAGGTGTCTGAAGCCTGAAGCTAAGTACTGATACTTCACAGATGCACATGGCCAATGACCTGGCTCATCGCAATATATGTGTATGCATCATCATCAATCATGTAAGGATGCAAATTATCATGGAGTGGTATCCATAGCATCCAGACTTCGCATGTGTCTTTGAGAAGAAAATGTTTTCAGCCTTCGGAGCAGAAGCCACGCATTAGAACTTGAAGAGCCTTCATTGAACTCACGTACGATAGGAATAGAAAAGTCTTTGTTGTACTCAATGAGCATCATACCCTAGAATCAAGGGAACCAAAGCTTATACACCTTTCAAATGCTATAATTTTTTTTAAAAAAATAGATAGCTCTTATCTTTTTAAACAGAATGTATAAGTAGATGGTCCCAAAACTACTCTAGAATGTATAATTGTACAAAAATAAGTAGGATTCAAACTCAAAATGAGTGCCCAATATATGGTTAGGCTAAGCCCTCATAACAAAGTAAGCACCAGTCAAAAGTGTCCATCAAGTTTTATGAGCAGTGTTTATTGAAACCTAAATTTATGGAGTTACTTAGCTTGATTAATTGAATTATATATTCTACAAAGCCAACAAACTAGCTCGTATGACAAGGGAGGCCTGAAAACCCAGAAATATCATTCCCCTCAAAACAAGGCCTGCTCAAGTCTAATAAGCATATTCAGACAATTTTGAATTTGTGTCAGCTCACATGTGGCCCTGATGGTAGATATTTGGGTAGTGATAGCAACGCACAGACAAAAAACAAAAGTCATCTAGTATGATAATGAGCATACCTAATAAAACACTGCTTTTCCAATGTAAAAGCACAATTAAGGAAACAGGTGTATGAATCGGTGAAAATAAACCAACCTCAAATTTCACCAAAAAACTCTGAAACCCTCTCATAGTTTCTTTTACTTCACTGGGTGATGCTAACTCGAATTCACCAGCAAGAGCTGCAGTGACCTCTCCAGGAGAAAGACCAAGCATGTTCTTCACAATCTATCAAACAGAAGTGAACATAATGAAATGTGGTTCTTAGAAAACAAGGATAAATTAGTAACAGAAGTGAACATCATGAAATGTGGTAAGATAGAAAACTAGGATTAACCAGTAATAGAAACAAATGTACTCACATCATGGTCAACAATGGCCTCCGAAATAAAACTCCCATCATCTATATATACATAAAGCTCATATTTGGTACGTTGTCTATATTGGAAACTTTTGACAGAAGTGATCAGACCCTGTAGCAGTTATGCCATAAATTAACACTTACATAAATCACAGACATTTAATGCAAATGAACAGTTCCATGAATCATCAAAAAAGTACTTTGGTAAAAGTGGAAATATGGAATAGCTGCACTTTTAATTCACGTTTTTTAAAAAAATAAACAAAGGAACAGAGAGGTTCCTAAGCTTGCAAACAAATGGTAAGGTATTTAGAAGCAAATGAACCTTGATTTTTCCTTGAATGTAGGCCTTTGTATCCTGTTGTGTACCCCAGTCATCAAGCAGGCTGCAAATATATGTAAATGGTTTTTCATTTTCACCACTTAGAATGAAAGAGTATTCCATATGATTGATCCTGTAGACATTTGGAGACCGTGCAGCATCCACATCAATAGCAGCAGTGTCACAATTAACATGTGACCCATGTTGGGAATCATACCCGAAAGGGGTAGACACAGACGATGCAGGCATACCAAAGACATTAGCCTGTTCCTGCATGGTGATTTCTTGGACACGCTGTATTTGTTCATGGGCATTGTTTGCTCTAATAGGAGGGTCAACACATTCTTCTACGATAGTCTGTGTACTTGTTTCATTTATATGAGTGTGATTATATTCATGGGCAGTATGTGCAGAAGTTTCTGTATTTTTCCTGGTATCATAAGTAGATGGATCCTCCATGTTAATTTCTTGGACACCCTGGATTTGCTCTTGGACAGTGTTAACTACTACAGGAGGGCTAACATGCTCTTGAACCACAGTTTCTGTACTTCTACCAATACCTGCACACAAAAATTACTATCTTTTAGGGAATGGAGAACACATAAATTACTTGACACTTAAACTTGAAACTGATAAAATTATGAGAGCTTTACATTCTTAAATAAATAGAAAATTAAAACATGAGGATTGCTTGATAACAGTACTTTTTTCAGCAAAGTATGGCATGCCAGAAAGAATGAGATCATATACAGAGAGCTAATCAGTAACTAGTATCACCACTTGAGTGAATGAGAAGCTTTAAGATAAGGAGCACTTTTATGAAACAGGAGGGAAGTAGAAAGAGTCCTCTAATAAAATGAAGATGTAAACCACGCCTTTCTGTAAGTGCATTTGTACTAGCATTATTAAATTTTTTTCCCCGGACAACATAGGATAATTGTGTCATTTCATTAAGAGGAGAGCAAATTATATCAGCGCCACACACGCCTAAGAGAGACTAAGTTATATCAGTGCCACCCTACTCAATCAAAACAATCGCGACCATATATACTCCTTAGATCTATGAGTCAGGGGCCAACTAGCATTATTAATTGTAATTAAGTTATAAATATTACCTCAAAAAAGGGTGCTAGGCCCAAAAGGCTAAAAGCTAATAGCCAAATGAATTCCATACAAATTATATATAGTACCTAGTCCTGTTGGATGAGAGGAATTAACTGCTCTTGGCATTGAGATCCCTTGTTCACCACCATTCGTAACATTGGTACTACATGGCCTTATAGTATCAAATCCTGTTGGATGAGAAGAATTAACTGCTCTAGGCATTGAGATCCCTTGCTCACCACCATTTGTAACATTGGTACTACATGGCCTTATAGTATCAAATCCTGTTGGATGAGAAGAATTAACTGCTCTAGGCATTGAGACCCCTTGCCCACCACCATTTGTAACATTGGTACTACATGGCCAGGCAGCTAGAGTGGCTCTTGAAGACAAAGGTAATCCACCTTGTTTTCTGCAGCATGAAGAGGTGAACACATGTGAAATCTATATAAAAAACAAGTCGTGACAGAACAACTAGTGACCCAATAAGGGAGTACGGTGTGCCACCAAATAGCAATAGCATGACATGCAGCGAATAAAACATGTATGAATATTCACTATTCACTATTCAGTGTATAAAATTTGAGATAATTGCAGTTGAAGGAAAAAGAAACAAACTGAAACCAACAAGTTTCACTGCACATAAAACATTCTAAACTGAAATGTTTGTGTTTCAGTTGATCCAATAAATGATCATAATCTAATCTAATAGGAAAATTGCATAAACAAGTGCTGATTTATTTCTTAAATATCTGTTATGAGGAAATATACATAGAAACGAAATATCATGTATGAGCATCTATCAGGTTCACTAATGTGCTATGTATACCTTTTCCCACGAGGTGGTTTGTTTACTTCAGAAACAAGTCTACCACGTGCTGCTTCCAATTCATCAACTACGCCCCCAAGAATATTAATAACCTCGGGAACTAACATAAGAAGCCCCCTCCTTATGTGCACATTCCGTATAATAATCTGAGATACGATACAAAAATAAGTGAGCTGTAGATAAGAATTTAGTAAAGAAAAATATATATGATGACAAGTTCCTGAGAAGGCATGGTTCTGAAACTGAGTTCCAAGTTTTCTTAATTACAGTCATGCCTTAGCCGAATAGCCAGCTTCCTAATAGCTTCACATGTCACATGCATCGCTTTTTTATGTTTGTCACAGAAAGAAACTTTGACATTTTCTTCAGTGAAAAAGCACTTGATGGAAACTAAGCATCCACCTATCAATCACATTATTCAGATGTGTAATGTAAGTTTATATTAAGAAGGAACATATGGGAAAAGATATTGAACAATCCAAGACAGTGGTTGACAAAAGCTTAGCAGTGTTCAAGTCAACAGGGTAACAATAAGCAATGGGAGGGCAACAGATAGGCGACAGATGCAGTTCTTTGTTGGCATATCATGAATTATTAGAATATCTTGTGGATAAAAGAAATATAAAGAGTGCCATACTCACACAAAAAAATCTGCACAAATTTAATATACATATAACAACAGCAGTAAAAATTTACACATTTATATCATAGTGTGCATATCTTATATTGCTATATATTAAATGCAACTAAGCATATTTGTCTCAACTCTCAAGTATAGTCTATGGGGCGGGGGACATTCAAAAGGTAAGGCAACCTTCTCAGGCATGAAGGGGCATAAAAATGACCTTTAGTCCAGCAGGAGCTAGAACTGCCAGGTCTTTGATAGGCCTGTATTCCATTCCAAATATGCGTTGGATGCCATCTGTCATTGACAGTTTTAAGCATCGTTTTGGCCCCGCATGTGCATCACGATATCTTTCCTTCAAAGGAGCTGACATGTTGACAATTTCATCAACCTGCAAAACCCAGAGTTACATATACAATGCATCATCGCAAAAAAGACATGAAATCCTTTACCACATTGTCCTATAGAGGAAAAACTAAGAAAATGTGCAATAAGCATACAATATTGATGGTAAAAGGATGAAGGGGTGCTGTAGCAAATAAACTGGCATATGGAAATTAGGAACACAAGACATCTGGTAATGCATAGTGAAAACCCCATTTCTTGAAACAGTCAGCAATTAGCCATTTAGCGCATACCAAAAGCCTAAAAAAACTAGTATGGTACAGAGTGATCTAGTGTGTGCAATGACTGCCAGGGACAACAGTACCTTGGGTTTCATAAATCAGATGATGATATAAGCATGTAAGGTCGATCAACCATTTCTCTGATTTATTCTTACAATTCAATTGTAGCTCCTAATAAAGGAATTAACATCCTAGGGTAGTTATTCAGCAGGGCGACATTTGGAAAACAGGACTTTTGCAGATTTATGCATGATCCAAACTTCTGTTAATTCCAGCATAAGGGACAGGATCTAGTTTTGTACTTTTGTAATATTTTCAAGAAGGCAAACTAGCCTGCATAGTTGCTTACTACAATGTGTATCTTCTATAATTCTATATTTGAAGATAAAGTCAAGTATAGCTACATTAGCTTGGAGCAGCTGAAGACATTAAACCTTAGCTTAGAAGCACAATCAAAGTAACATCAATCTGCCAATCTCAAGTCTGAACTATTTTTCCTAATTGATGTGGCCTTCATTTACCTTCAAGCTCTGAATACCTTCAGTATTTCTAATACTATGCAGCCAGCGTCTGGAAACAGTTCTAACCCAGATTTCCTGATTTTAATGAACTGTGCATTTCTGGAACACAAGTTAAGAATACATCAAGCAAACCAAAGCTTTTGACATTCGAGTTTGACAACCCACTTCAGATGAAACTCAAACCATAGGGCAGTAACATCTAAGTTCGAAACAGAGACTAATTTGCAAACATTCTTTTTATCTATCAGAACCATGTGCGGCATTCCATGGATTTTACAACTACATTGCCACTAGGGGGACACAAGAAACAGCATGAAAACCAACAGCTTAGTAAGGAAAGTATAACCATCATTTTTCCCAAATTGCAGTAAGCAATGTCGAACCTGGAGCACGAAGGGGCCATCAAGGACGGCGGCGTGCATGCTTCCAACACCCTCCGGGAGGACCCCAGCCCCGCAGGCGTTCATGTCGGCGAAGAGGAACTGCTCGAAGCACCGCCTGGCCTGCGCCTCCGCGCCGCCGAGGACGTCGAACCCGGGAATGCCCGCCGCGCAGGACTCGAGCCACTCCGGGCGCAGCCGCAGCCCGAGCCCCCGCAGGAGCTCGTACACCGGGCGCAGCCGCCCGCTGAGCGCCGACGGCGGCGGGCTCGGGTGCGGAGACGCTGCCGAAGGCGGCGTCCGCGCCAGAGGCGGGGTCGGAGTCGGAGTTGGGGTCCGGAACGGGGTAGTGATAGGAGGGGGGCCGGGAGCAGGCACGGGAGGCGGCGGAGTCGGGGTTGGGGTTGGGGTCCGCGCCGGAGGGGGCGTCGGAGTTGGGGTCCAGAATGGGGTAGTGGTAGGAGGGGGAGGGGGAGGGGGAGCTGGAGCGGGAGGAGGCGGGGTGGGGGTTGGGGCCCGGAACGGGGCAACGGTAGGAGGGGGAGCGGGCGCTGGAGGCGGCGGTGAGATGACCTCGGGGGCGTCTACGATGGGGGAGTCCCCGTCGGAGTCCACAATCTCGTGGACCTCCTCCTCCTCCTCCGCATCGTCGTCGGAGATCACGACGGGATCGAAGGATTGCGAGAGGGAAGGGAAGGGGACCGGGACGGGGCTAGGGTTTGAGGGCGAGGGCCGGCCGCCGCCGCCGCTGGCAACGGAGGCCGAGGCCGAAGCGGAGGCGGGGGTGGCGGTGGGCGTGCCCTCGCCCTCGCCGTCGTCCTCGTCGGAATCGGAATGGACGACTAGTTTCCGGCGCCCCATCTTTGTCGAAGGAAATTCGATTTTTGGCGGCGGTTTGAGCGGGGAAGGAAATGGGGGGAGGGTTTGGGGGGTTTTGGTTGGTTTCCCTCCAAAGTTTGGAATTGGGGGAGGGGAGGGGAGGGGAGGGGAGGGAGACGCTGAGAATGACGGGTGGGTCCTCCTGTCAGTGAGAAAAGGTATGGGCTGCGATGCGATTGTGCTGCAAAACAAAATGGGTTGGGCGACCGAAGTATTGGGCTTGATTCGCCAGAATTCTACAGTTGCCTGCTAGGGGCACTGATTAGTTGCGAAGTTCGCTCATCAAGAGTTGGGCCGAATTAGGCTTGTCTGGCTGCAGCTAAAGTAGCTCTCGTAGCAAACCCAAACTTTTGGTTTTGGTTTTGGTTTTGGTTTTGTCACAAAGGGGAAAATGGCCAAATGGGTGTCAAGGCCGTGTTTTTTTTTTGTTGAAGACTACTACAATTGAAGTACCGTTTTGACTTTTGAGCCTTTCCTTTTGCGAAATGCAATACATGCCCAAAGCTCCCATACCACGGTATTGCCACTTACACTGGGTACAAGCAATTAATATCAAATTCGTCTAAACAAATTTCAGCAAGTCAGATAGAGCTAACTCTAGCCTCTTGGCATATATATTATTTATGGGACTTGGGATCACACACACTGGCGTCCGAGAACTTTGCGCATTACTCTACAGTATTCTTGGCATGAATATCATCAAGTGGTACCACAACAGAACACCGCTAGAATCACATCTTATTTGTTTGCGTCAAGATAAACTGTTGTCCTTTCCACACCCTCACAGAGTGATGCTAAGACTACGGGGGTCGTACTGATAAGTCTCAAAATAAAACTAGCAGGAGTCATTCGTTGTGATTGGTTAGCACTGCCAGTGACAGCCGCAAGGAGGCGGCTGCAACTTGACATAGAGGATCATAGTTGAGTCATGCCAAACACGGTCGCTGTAGTGATGCGTAGTAGAGGGAACACGAATATTTGTTTCCAGCGTACGCACATCTCCAACAAGGGCGTCTGTAGTCCAACGGTTAGGATAATTGCCTTCCAAGCAATAGACCCGGGTTCGACTCCCGGCAGACGCATCTACTTTTATTTCATTTTTTTTCCTTTCACTGTGAAACAGTACCTTTCTCGATCTACCCAGAGCCCCGGATCCTTGCCTCACTCCACGATGAAAGAAGGGCGACAACCACTCTCTCAAGAATAATATAATATAATTCACGCGCATACATGTCCATTTCACGCTTTAGACTTTATTTCTCGGAATCTCGGTGCTGTTGCTAGTAGTCTTGTTGTGATCAACAGACCGTGTCCATCCAGTGTGTTGATAGTAAAGCACACGTGATCGACCGTTACGTTCATGAGCATCGTACATACACGCGTCGCATAGTACAGTAATTGATGATCAATCAACAAGTTAATCACCTGCCGGTGTGCTGTATACGTTTTCTGAATACGATGTGATGCTGTATATAAACTAGCACTGTCAGAGTGGCAGCAGCCCGCAAAGTGTGTAATAAATAATAATAAGTCAAGCACGCAAAGGTGCAGTGGTAATATTTGTCAAAGCTAGTAAGACGTCCACGGGAGCTGATCGATCGATGAGCAGCTTATTAATTATGTAATAACCATATCACTCTAGCTAGTTTATTTTTCCTCGCAAATCGATTACTCATTTGGGGTATTACTCTAGTTCATTTTGTTATTAATTTATCGGATCGACCTAATAATTCAAAGTATTTATGATTTGCATCCCTACTGTGCGTCCATCCTGCGTGTGTGTCCCGTCAGCGCGTATAGTCTCGGCCGAGGAGTAGTAGTGCACTCACAAGCAAAGCAAGCTAGTTCAGGCGGCACAAGCAGGTGGTTAGTTCAGGCGGTGCCACACCGGGCGGCGACGACCTTTGTCGCATGTTCCCGTCTCACCCTCGCGCACGGTCGCCGCCGCGATCCTCCGAAAGCGACGGCTGATTCGACCGATGATCTAGTATCAGAGATAGCTAGATTCAGGCGGCACGACACCATCTTCGGAGTGGGGTTTCTTTTTCTTCTCTCTTTTTTTTCCTCTCTGGAATGACCGGTTCCTGCAGGAACGTAACCCCCAGCTCTCGCTAGCTCCATCGATAGATATCAGCCCAGCCAGATAAGGAGGAAGAAGAATCATCATCCTGCATGCCTCTCTGGCCATCTCTCCCTTTCTCGCCGTGTGTGGTGTGGCTCGACGGCGGTGTTGCTAGTCTTGTGTCCGACAGGGACGTATTACGACAGATCCTCTGCAGCAGCGACCCACAGTTAATCATTGGCGCAGTTCGGTCGCAGCTGATAATTCATCTTAGCAAATACTCCTTCCATTCCAAGTTATAATTCGTTTGATTTTTTTTCATTCCAAATTTGACCACTCATTATTTTTTTTGTTGTGGTTTGCTTTATTATGAATAAAAATTCTCCAAAAATGACTGAAATTAGATTATGTTTGCATATTTTTGATAAGATGAGTAGTTAAATTTGAGATTAAAAAGTCAGAAGAATTATGATTTAGAACGGAGGGAGTACTACTTAATTTTTGTGTGGAGGACACGCATACTTGTGTAAAGACTCGTCGAGTACATGCTACATATTAATCCAACAACAAAAATCCATGGAACAACCGGTGTGCACGGCAAGGATTTTCTCCCGTGGCCGCCGTGCCACGTGGCATGCACCCCTGGCGCGCTGGCCTTATCCTTATCCAAAACACCAGCAAGATACTCCTACTACTAGATCGCTCGGTCTTGTCAGCGCCATCTAAGCGGCGCGTGGCTTATACGCGCCTACGTGGACGCTTCCGGCAGCGGCATATCGTCGTGTCCCTCTTTCTCGGTGTACAGGTCGTTAGGTGCCACGGTGCACATCAGAGTGATGTGTACCCACTGCGCATGTGCCTTGTTTGGTCCACAAACGAACATGATGACTCTATCCCAGCCTAGCTCCACGAGCTACATGCTGCAAGCTGACTTGACTTGCACACAATATTTCTTGTTATTTCTATAACCGGCCATATTTAATTCTCAAAAAAATTCTACAATATCCATCACATCGAATCTTCGAACATATGCATAGAACATTAAATACAGTTGGAAAAAATAACTAATTACACAGTTTAACTGTAAATGACGAGACGAATCTTGTAAGCCTAATTAGTCCATAATTATATATTAGTTGCCAAATAACAACGAAAATGTTGCAGTATCAAAATTCAAAAAATTTCGCGAACTAAATTAATTGGTACTATCTAACTGAAATTGTAAGATTATTCGGCAGGTACTATCTACACTGTACTGTCGATCCGATCCCTTTGTTAATTATGTTTGATCGATCTGAACAAGCAAGCAAGCTAAGTGATCTCCTGATGCCTGACGGTCTGCAATCTGAATGATGACGAGGTCTGAAACGGTCGCTGTATATATAGCACTGTCAGTGTGGAAGCAAGAGAGCCAGAAAAGGTCAAGCACGAGAGGGCCGGATATTTGCCGAGCACCGGGGACCTTCGTCTGATAAGCGGAGCAGACGTGCACGGACTCTGGACAGGGATCGATCATCGTCGCAGCCGTTGTGCTGCTGGTCAGTCAGTTCCGGTCCGAGAAGCAATCTCCCCTGGCTGCCGGCGATCGTATCGACAGGCACCGTGCTGCTCTGTGATTGGTTTGGGAGGAGATCGACGGCGACGGCGACGGCGACATCATCGGCAGAGGTCGATCGGTCCGTATGTATGTGTCCGGGAGGAGCTGGTCGTCGTCGTTCCAGTGGGATCCGACGATGATGGTGACTTGCGGTTAGAGTAGTCAGGCCGTCGTGGTTAGATGTTTTGAAAAAAAAATTTGCATAGAATTTTACTAATTTGAAGTACTAAATGAAGTCTATTTACAAAACTTTTTACATAGATGGATTGTAAATCGCGAGACGGATCAACACTTTTCGGCTGGGTGATTCTGGCTGGCCTCAGGGCGAACAGGTTGGCGAACAGGTGGTCCAACGTGAGGAGAGAGAGTAGAGGAACAGTAGAAAATCAGAGAGAGCAGAGACACAGAATTAGGCTAGCGCCGGATAGAGAGACAGTCTTAAGATTTTTATACTGTAGAGTGAATAAAATACAATCCCAACTATCTCTAAGCTGGCCGTTGGAGGAGGCCTAAGAAATGTGTCTGATGAGTGACACCTAGTATTATGTGGCTTTGAGGGACCGAAACTGGCGACCAGAGGGGGTGAATGAGAGCCGATCAAAATTTCTTCCGAAATTCAAACCATCGGCCTATATCCCAAAATCACCACAAGTCCTCGAGAGTTCTAGGTGAAATTTGGAATAGCTATGGAATAGCTAAACCAACACAAACAAACCCTAGAACGAGCAAGCGAAAACTCGGAAGCAAATACGAAAATCTGCAGACCTGGCAGACTCGGACCGGTCAGACCGCTCTCTCCAACCGGTCAGACCGGTCGGCTGGAATTCAAAAATCCAGACCGGTCATACCGGTTTCAGAGACCGGTCAGACCGGTCCCTTCCAGACAGCCCGCAAACAAAGCTCCAAACAGCAAATCTTGAGCAAACGAAGGCCAAATTCGATGAAACTTAGAGGATAGCTTCGCATCTACCCCATGAACATATCTCTAAAAGATCTTTCCCAAAAGATTAACATATCGAGAGAAATCAAGGGAAGATCAAAGAGAATTGGGGTTTTCTCAAGAACTCAAAATCTCCAATTCGTGAGAACTCTCGATTCCAGTGGATTTTGCGCTAGGCTAGAAGGATTAGAATCGTCACAAAGAGTCCATCAAACCACGAATTCAAGGGTTTGTCTCCTCCGAACACAAAACACTCCAAAAGAGGAGAATTGAAACCCAAACGCAATAGAGGAAGGGGAGGACGAAAAACTCAGCACACACGAGTGAATTTCAAACCAATTTTATTCATGAATCTCAGAGGAATTCACCTATACAAGGCTAGAACCATCCGCCCATCATCCACCCTCTAGATTTGAGAGATTAGTTATATCTAACCCTCTTTTGCGTTGGAGTTCTTGTCCCTAACCTAGAGCAGGGGCAGGGAAAAGGAAAAACGAAGAGAATACAAAAGGACTTAAGAGACTCAACCAGCCACGGGCTGGTGGGGGTATTTATACCCAGCTGCTGCGGCCAGACCGGTCAGACCGGTCCATGGGACCGGTCGGGTCTGCAGCAGCCCGCTGTACAGCCTCGATCGATGGCGGAATTTCTTTCTTCGACTCGAAGTCTTTGCTGCGATGCCGCCACGTCGACGAAATTCCGGTCCGCGGTTTTGGAGGGTTCGCGAAACCCGGGTAGGTGGCCGGTTTTGAGAAAACCGCCAAAACTCCTCGCGCGGGAAGATTCTCGCCTCCACGCCGTGGCCCTAGACGCCGTTCCCGCCTCGGCCTTCTGACGGCCCTAGACGCCGCCCGACGCTCGTCACCTCCTCGCCCGCAGCAAGGCCCTAGACGCCGTCGACACCCGTCACCTCCGCCAGTCCCGAGACCGACGCCCGTGCCTCCACGACTTGGCGTCTTAAACCGCTGTCCGCCTCCTTGGTTTTGTGGCGCAAACCAAGAAACACGCCTTCTGTCGCCGCTTGCGCCCTCGATCCAGGAGTGGACGCCACAGCTGTCGCCCGGCCCGAGCTCCTCTACGGCAACTCTCCGTCGACACTCGACGCCCGTGTACCTGCAATCCAAAGACCTAGCGCACGATCACACCGCACGGTTGACAATTCACTCATCACAGGCAGGATAGAGTACTCTCGTTCCTCAATCTCCCCCTTGATGAGTGCATTGTCAACACACCACCTAAAACCAAAGAAGTGATAAAATAGAAACAAGAAAGTGAAGAACTCAAGCAAGTGACAAAAAGCTCAGAAGAACAAAACCAGTCACTCACTCAAGCAAAGATCGATCCCCTAAGACAAGGGCAACGGCTCGACGCAATCGATCAAACGCCAAAACATGACTCCTCAAAGACAGAGGTAACGCTCGACGCAGTCATGCTGGAAGTGGAGAGAAAACGAGGAAAACCACCAGGAGCCAGAAACAAAGCAGACACTCCCCAAGCAAAGCTTTTTCCTCTCACAAGTGCAACTCTCCCGAAATGATGCACTCACAAAGACCTGTGCACAACAAGTTTTTCAAAAATCAAACAAGTCTCCCCCTTGTTTGATCACTCCTCCCAAAATTCTCCCCCTTATTGGCACATGCACACATCAAGTCTAAAAAGACCTAAAGCTCCCCCTGAAGCTGAAACTCCCCCTGAACAGATGCTATGCAATGAATGCAATGCAAGAGGTGCAAGTGAAAGCATTCAGGGATACAAAGATATGAGCAATATCTAGTCACAAGCACGTGTGCATCCATAAACAAGACCTGCATCTAGCTCAACAGGGTATATCAAATCAGTCTAGAGCTAGGCAAGTTCAGTTTAGGAGAAATAACAGCATCACCCATGATCTAGCACTAACAAGTAGGGAATGAAAAGCAGTGCTAATCATACTCATACAGGTGAGCCAAACCAGCCAAAAGCATGTTGCAAACATTCATTGTTCGATCAAATTTATATCAAGCAAATCTTAATGCCAGGGGTTGAAAGTTTGTCATACTTCACTTAGCAACGAGGCCAAGCCTATGCCAAAAGACAATCAGAAGCTTAAAGCACTCGTTCTAGTCATGCACAGCCTTGCCCAGATTCTCACAAGTGCATCGTGAGCCGTCCCGAAAGCTCGATCAGTGCGACAAGCAATCCCACCTGGATCTTTTCATTCCATTTCACGAGCAATTCAAGCAATTTTATCAGATTTAGATCATTTCAATTATGAATTGCTGAACGAAAGGCGACACTAGCATGAATAAGATCGCAAAACATATCAACACACCCTAACATGCTAGTAGCCAAGACAGGGTGATCATGTTTTCAGATTTTCAAATCAAAATAGCTTAACTCAGATGATGTCATATACACAATGGAGCAAGCTATACATGATCAAATTTATCAACTCACACTAGCAGGCACTAGAAGATCATAGCAATGTATACAAGAATGCTAGTGCAAGTGAGACAATGCAAAATGCAAACATGTACAATGCATATGCACAATGCAACTACCAAACCTAGAAAACAAAAAGAAGAGCAAACAATACCTACAAAGCTAACCAAAGAAAAGTCAGCGATCAAAAAGGGTAACAAACCTCAAGCTCCCCTCGCAAGCGAGCAAAGGTGTCCTGCTCAAGAGCTTTGGTTAGGATATCTGCGGTTTGCCTCTCTGAAGGGACATGGTTCAGGTCTATGTGTCCTCTTTCATGGTTGTCTCGCAGGAAATGGAATCGGATATCTATGTGCTTGGTTCTGGAGTGTAGGACAGGGTTCTTTGCAATGCTAATGGCTGACATGTTGTCTATAAAGATGGGAACCCTACCGAAACTCAAGCCATAATCCTGCAAGGTTTGTTTCATCCAAAGTATCTGGGAGCAGTAGCTAGCAGCGACAACATACTCAGCTTCTGTGGAAGAAAGCGCTACGCTAGCCTGCTTGCGAGAGGACCAAGACACCAAAGACGTACCGAGAAATTGACAAGTGCCGGATGTCGACTTGCGATCCAACCGACACCCACCGAAATCGGCATCAGAGAAGCCCACCAAAACAAGAGAGGCATCCGCAGAATACCAAAGACCAAATTCAGGGGTGAATTTCAGATACCAGAAGATGTGTTTCACCACCTGCCTGTGGGAGGTGCGCGGAGAAGCCTGGTAGCATGCACAGAGGCAAACGCCGAACTGGATGTCCGGTCGCGTCGCCGTCAGGTACAGGAGAGAGCCAATCATGCTCCTGTACTCCTTCTAGTCCACTGCCTCGCCGTCCAAGTCCTCATCAAGCGTCGTCGATGTGCTGATCGGAGTCGGCTGAGGAGACAGGTCGCTCATGTCGAACTTCCGCAGCAAGTCTCTAGTGTACTTGGCTTGATGGACAAAAGTGCCCTGAGGAGTTTGCTTGATCTGCAGCCCAAGGAAGAACTGCAGCTCACCCATCGTGCTCAGAAAACTTGGAGACAAGAGCGTGAGAAGAGCCACCAAAGATAATATCATCCACGTATATCTGAACTAAAAGAAAATCAGTGTCAGATTGCATGAGGAACAAAGTTTTATCCACACATCCCATTTTAAAACCCTGAACCAGCAAAAATGTTTTCAATCTATCATACCAAGCTCTGGGTTCCTGTTTCAAACCATAAAGAGCTTTCTGAAGTTTATAAACACGGTTTGGAAACTTGGGATTTTCGAAACCAGGGGGTTGCTTCACATAAACCTCTTCTTCAATAAAACCATTCAAGAAGTCAGATTTAACATCCATTTGGAAAACTTTAAAACTCTTGGAAGCAGCAAATGTAAGAAAGATTTGAATAGCTTCCGAGCGAGCAACAGGAGCAAAAGTCTCCTCAAAATCATTACCCTCTTTTTGGCAAAACCCATGGGCAACAAGACGAGCCTTGTTTCGAACAACCAAACCATCCTCATCCTGCTTGTTTTTGAAAACCCACTTCATTCCGATGGGATTACAAGCAGGTGGAGGCTCGACTAAAACCCAAACTTGGTTTCTTTCAAAATTTTCAAGTTCCTCATGCATGACATTGACCCAATTAGAATCAGAAAGAGCATGTCCAATATCTTTGGGCTCAAAAGAGGCAACAAACGCTGAATGAGCAAAGCCAGCGATACTTGTTACCTTGGACCTGGTGACTCACTCGTTGAGATCACCTAACATCTGTTGAGGTGGATGGCGGCACTGAATGTGTCGTGGTGCTTCCCTTGTCGATGTCGCCTCCTCCTCAACCAAAGCTGGTGTCTCCTCAGGTGCATCTGGTGAAGCCTAAGTCACCTGCTCGACCGGTCCCCGGGAAGTAGACGTAGTCGGGTCGGGGCCGTCGTCATCATCTGAGCTCGTGGCGGAAGCAACTGGGTCCACAGCACACGTGGTAGCCTCAGGGTCGCCCTCCGCAGCTTCTTCATCCTCATCTTCAAAGATGGAGGTGCCGAGCTCATCATCTCCTGCAACTTCAAAGACAGAAGAATTGCACGGTGCAGTCTCGTCGAAAGTGACTTCACAAGTCTCTCTGACGATGTTAGTATCAACAATCAGCACTCGGTAAGCTCTGGAGTGAGAAGCATAACCGAGAAAAATGCCGTCAGACGAGCGAGACTCAAACTTATCAAAATTTCCATCTTTCAGCACAAAGCACCGGCAACCGAAAACTCTGAGATGGTCAACACGGGGCTGACGTCCAAATCGCAACTCATAAGAAGTCATGTGCATGAAAGCACACAAGAAAATGCGGTTGGACACGTAACAAGCGGTGTTAACCGCCTCAGCCCAGTATTTGCGAGGAGTCATATGCTCATCGAGCATCGTCCTCGCCATCTCAACCAGCATCCGATTCTTCCGCTCTACAACTCCATTCTGCTGTGGAGTGTAGGGAGAAGAATACTGGTGTTCAAGTCCTTGATCACTGCAAAAAGCGTCAAAACGAGCGTTTTTGAATTCTGTGCCATTATCACTATGAATCGCTCTCATGGCCTGGGGTAGCTCGTTTTTCAACCTCAAGATCAAGTCTCGAACAAACTCGAAATCTTCATCCTTGGTTCTCATGAAAAAGACCCAGGAATAGCGAGAAAAGTCGTCCACGATCACAAGAACGTACCACTTCCCACCAACAGACATCACCCTAGAAGGACCGATTGTGTCCATGTGTAGCAATTCTCCAGGGTGAGCGGTCATCACTTGATTGACAGGCGGATGAGAAGTAGCAATCATCTTCCCGTGGCGACACGGATGGCAAACAAGGTCCTTTTCAAACTTCAATTTGGGCAATCCTCGGATCAGGCCAAGTGAGCTAAGTCTCGACAACAAATCGAAGCTCAAATGTCCAAGTCTCTTATGCCACTTCCACAAATCAGAAGAAGGACCAGCCATCAAGCAACGAGAAGGGCCAAGAGGAGTTCCAGAGAAGTCAACCAAGAAAACCCGATCGCGAGGTGTAATCCGGCAAACCAAATCTCCTCTGGAATCCAAAACACGCGAACAGCCCTCCTTGAAGCGAACCTCAAACCCCTCATCAAGAAGTTGCGAAACAGAAAGCAAATTGAACCCAAGGTTCGAAACCAAAGCAACCTCTCTCAGGGTAAAGCGATCAGAAACTCGAACAGCGCCAAGTCCACGTACCTTTCCTCTTCCATTATCACCGAACACAATGTATTCCTTTGAGCACATCGGGGTGAGGCTGGAGAACCATTTATCATTTCCGGTCATGTGGCGTGAACAACCGGAGTCCATGATCCACCTATTCTCCAAGCCTCCAACCTGCACATTAGTAGTGAGACAAAGGGTGAGCAAATGTCTCAACACTGGGGTGAGCAAAGTGAGAAGCAAACCAGTGTCGAGCCATTTGCTCTACAGAAGGGTTAGCAAAACCAGGCAAAGCGTATCCCCTGTCCCGTCTACCGCGTGGCTGACAAACACCACCGCGAGGAAAGCGTGGAGCCTCAAAACCTCCTCCAAAGCCTCGGTCCCGTGGTCCATAGCCGTACTGAAAACGACCAGGAGCATGACCGGCAAAGCGACCACCCACTGGAGAAGAGTCGGCATGCGTCGGTGTAGCATGTCCACCTGAAGACACACGAGAACCATTGGCTTCGCCCGCCATGGTGCAGAAACCCTTGCGCCGACCGGCCGCCAAGCAAAGGCCGATGAAGCCAGTGGCTTCCTTGTCCCGCTTCTTCTTCTTGTTGTTGTCGTCGTCGGAGATCGGTGAAGAAGAGCGGTCGGTGTCGGAGCTCTTGTCGAGGTCGCTGAGCTGTGCTAGGAAGGCCTTCTCCCGCTTCTTGGCCTTGTACTGGAAGCGCTTCTTGAGCGACTCCTTGTCGAAGCGTCCTCCCCGGTCCCGACTGCGGTGCTTGTGGCGCCGACGCTCCTTGTTTGAGCCTCCCTCATCGCGGTCGCGGTGGCGGTAGTAGTCGAAGTGGTTGTTCTGGCCACCGCCGGACTTCTTGGGGCAATCGGCGATGAAGTGGTTCAAATCGCCGCAGTTGTAGCACCCGGGGTTCTTCTTCCTCTGCCTATTGTGGTAGACGCGCTGGAACTTGCTGATGAGGAGGCACAAGTCGTCGTCGCCCAGCATCTCCAGCTGCTCATCTGAATTAGAAGGCAAAGAGGCAAGAGAAAAGCCAAGAGCAGAGTTAGCGTTAGAGCTCGATCCACCTGGGCCAGTCACAAGAGCGACGCTCTTGGAAGGAGGGGCACTATTGAACTTGGCTCGTGTCTGGTTATCCATCTCTGTGGCCTTGAGCTTGCTGAAAAGCTCGTTCACCGTCAGAGTCTCTGTTGTCGGTCGAAACCCACCGGCGAGCAGCAATGGGCAACACGAAGAGCCGGGAGGTCGCCGGGGCGCTGGCAGGCACTGCTCCCTCGTTGATGGCCCGCAATTCCGTCACGCACCCGGAGAATGTGTGGAAAGCCGGGCGTGCCACCTGACCTATACCCGATCAGGAGGGTGCGAACGTGCTCCAAACAGTTTCCTGCATACAAAGACACGTGTAAATGTAAGTCCGAGCCGTGGTCGGCTCCCCGGGACGACTCTTGCATCGGCTTTAAAGAGCCGATCGAGTCCCGGTGTCAGATTGGATCTGTTGCATCCAGATATTGATGAATAAAGCAAATAAATATAAAGCTACTTCAATTAAATCTAACTGATCTAATCCATGATGGTAACAACTTCACTGTTAGATCGGAGCATCCTACACGTGACTAGGCCTAATGAACATAACAGACAACTAAACCACAACCCAAAACAGAGGCCTAAGAACTAGCAAGAGCCGATTCCCGGAACAATCCATATCTGGGCTAAGATAAAGCATCTATTACAGCACCGGATCATCCAATCCGTTTGCAAGGCCTAACCTATCAGATATTACGCCAACTCTTAAGATAAGAGCAAACCATAACAGATCAAATCTACTAGACATAAAAGAAGCAGGGTGTTGCCTCTGTGCAACTAATTCTATGCGACAAGAACTAGCATGAGATTGAAACGTGACTGCACAGAGACAACATGATATTCGTAGATGATAAGCAACGAAGCACAACAGATCTACTAAAAGCCATGCTACGAACATCAAGATAACTAGTACTACTCGCCATTAAAATGCTTCAGTACGAGTAATACCAAGGTAAAAGCAAGAACAATACTGCCCTGATCGCAAGGAGCGATCAGGACAGCATGGAACTTACTTGGATGAAACCCTAGGATTAGGGGTGGCGATGCGCCGAGAGTTGTTGTTTGCGAGACGTGATGACGCTCTCCCTTTACAAATGTCATAGGGTACATATTTATAGTCCGGAGACTTCTTGCCGTGCAAGGCAACCTCTAAACTCTTTCCTAAACGAAGACTAGAGATAGATTACAACTCGATAAAGACTCAAAGATTAGATAACATGATCTGGACTCTTCCCTCCACCGGCCCAGATCTTCATGAAGCTTCCAAATATCAGCCGAAATATGCCGTATAATTCTGGCAGATTCTGGTCGTCCTATTGTTTCGGCAGTTCCTGTCAACTCCGAGCGAATCTGGATGTGATTCCAATTGTATTGGAAAGCTTATCTCCTTAGTTTTCCATGCATATCTAGAACGTCCAAAACAGAGTCCATATGTGGTCTGGGCGTCCATTTTTGTGCGGCCTCTTCCAGCAGTCCGAACCAGCCTCGCGAATAAACTGGGCTTCAACATGGATTAGCCCCGTGACCCCATCTCAGCTTGAGCTTTGAGTGCCCAATTATCATTATATTTGGCCAAACTTATCATATAAGCCTGGCTAAGTGGACTCCTTTACCGTGGGCTTCTTCTGACATTTGGCCTACCAATTCTGGTCAAATTCTGGCGATAACACATGCCCCCAAAGTTTGGCCAAATATGACAAAATCTTCTAAGTGCCAGCCAAAAACCAAATAAAAACATCATCTCCTCAAATTGTCTTCTCATGCCACTGATGGTCTTGCCCACCGAGCCGATAGATCGGCTATTAGCCAACTGACTTTGTGACCAATTGATTGAACCGGCCTCACGCCTTCCTCGACCAATCTCAATGTTGTTGCAGACCGGTCCTAGTTTTCATATTCCATGGATGGCACTGACTTATGTGATCATCCTCGTGCTTCATCATCTCAGCATCAACACATACGGCCTCTCCTGCAAAACAATCACTTGCCGAACCGACGCTACAAAGATCATTGTGAATCGGCTAAAAGCTGATGAATCATATTCGGTTAGCCAAACAGTTCACATAAACCAAACCATCATCATTGATAAAAATTTCTCCCCCCCCCCCCACAAAAATATGTTATGTCATGCAAAGAGTGAGTGTGAGCTTCCAGGTATGTCTCAAAGCATTTACAAGTGCTAGCATGTATATACAGCGAGGTTATAGCATAAAGACACCGCATAGAAAAGCTCAAAAGAATATATCTATATTAGAACATGAGCAAGCAATTTTTAGGATTTTCAAAATAAAAAGCATCAGCACTTAGCCCAACCAACTAGTACATTAAAGCATGACAAGCAAAAACCAGCAAGTACCTACACCAGTGAGCTCTTTCTGATACAAGGATCTTTTAACAAGCTTGATTACTCACGCCCTCAGGTCTTGCAGGTTAAAACATATTGCATTTGAAACTCAAACAAGCCTTTTGTTCTGTGCCAGGGGTTATTTGCTTATCAGGCCACTTCTTACCAACCAATGCTAAGCCTAGGTCCGTTGAACCATCAGAAGCTTAAAGCAAGGTTTTGGTCATTTACAGCCTAGTCCAAGTTCATGCTAAATTACAATAGCAAGCAGTCCCGAACTAGATCAGTGAGACAAAACAAACCCACCTGGATCTTTTCATTATAGCACAACATGGACATCATTCAGATTTTAATGTAATTTAGCACAAGATTATCATATAAGCATTGAGACTCGAGCTGCATAAATGATTCCAAGAAAAGGATATAGCTACCAGGCATGTACAAGATAGTAAAAGCAAAGTCAGCCTACACATACTAGTAGCCAAGTAAAGCGGTGACCATATTTCAGATTTTCAAAAGAATAAAAGCCATGCTCGGTATCAGATATTCAACATATTCAAATGAGCCTAACCACACATGGTCACCAGCATCCACACCTCAAAATATATACACAAAACACAAGTAGAAGCTACTAAGCATACAAGGAAGCTAGTGCAAGTGATAAACGCATATACTGTATGATGATGTAATTGTGGGTTTGAATATTACCAATCAAATTGGCTGTTGACGAGCCGATGGTTAAAATCCCGCCTGGTCCGTACTTGCCATAATGCATTCTCATCACAACTATCGGCTGTTAGAAAGCCGAACATCTGTAGCCTAAAGTCCAATCAGCATATCTGTTGCCGTAGTGAGCTCTTCAAATGCTTTGTCCATGTGGATGAAGTAACCGATGTTGATCGCATCGAAGGAGCACAGAAGCTGAATCAGCCGGCTGATGTGACGAATGCCCTGACCCTCTATCCACGGGGGTCGGGCGAGACGGACCCCGTCCGCAGGGGTCGGACGAGGCGGACCCGTCCATAGGCGACAAATGCCCTGACCGTAAGAGCTGAATCTGCCGATGTCGATGGTGTCACAGGAACAGGAATAGCCGATGACGATGACGATGCAGAAGTACTGTTGGCCGGATCAATCGGCTAATGTATCATACACTCCCACGCCCACATGGGAGCAGAAGTAGCCGATGTCGATGGCCGGAACTGCGAAGGAGCGGAAGTAGCCGATGGCGAAGAAGCTATAAGAGCACCGGCGGTAATTCTTCATCCGGACGAAAAGTTTTGTATGGGTCTCCATATTTCATCACCAAATCTTCGCTTATGCCTCCCGAGCTAGATCCTTCATGTATTGGAAGAGATCGGCTCTCCAATCGGCCGTACCCAATTCACTATGAACCAGAGAATTCAGACATTTTGCCGCCGATTGCTGGAATCGGCTGTGTATGGGGCTGATCTGCCCATCGGCCCGGACTCAGATATTAGCCATGTAGCAAATTTGTTCTGCTACTATTTCTTTTGACTTTCTTTTCTGGCATCGCATCGGCTGGGGCCGATCACTTAGATCGGCCAGTACAGGGCATGATCCCGTAGAATTCATGAAGTGGTGCCAGAATGTGTTTATTCTATGAGGCCAGTGGATAAGACCAGCCTCAGCCCATTTTTTGTCACTTCGATCCGATCACAGTCTTCCAGCATGATCCCTGAGATCGGCTCTTTCCCTTCCGCGTCCCAGGTGTTCATGTCTGCGAGCGAGACTCCACTGGAATCATCTGCAGGGACCACTTCTACCTCATCGCTGTCCCATTGGATGAGGTACTGATGCATTGTGGAAGGGATACAACAGTTGGCATGAATCCAGTCCCTCCCAAGCAGCACTGTGTATGTACTCTTGCTGTTAACGATGAAGAACGATGTTGGTACAGTCTTACGGCCCACTGTCAGTTCCACATTAAGAACCCCCATCGCCTCTGATGGCTGTCCATTGAAGTCATTAAGCATCACATTGGTCTTGATCAGATCGGCAGAAGAACGACCCAATCGGCGCAGCACAGAGTATGGCATTAGGTTGACTGCGGCACCAGTGTCGACCAACATCATGTTCACAGGCTTGCCATTGATGAAGCCCTTGAGATACAATCCCTTCAGGTGCTTGTAGCTCTTCTCCTTGGGCTTCTCGAAGATGATCGGCCGTGGGCCCAGATCCAGCTGTGCGATGGCCGACTCTTCCGGTTGGGGTGCCCGAAACTCCGATGGGAGCACGAATACCATGTTCACATCAGCCGATGGCTTCTCATCGGCTTTTGTCTGCTTGGGGCGTCACTCTTTTCTGGGAGGGCGCCTTTCCTCCCTTCGTGATCGCCTGACTTGTTCCGCGAGATCCGGACGCGCTTTTCTCAGCACGTCAAGGTACTTTGCTTCTGCCTCTTCCAGATTGCGCAAGCGCTGCACTCTGTGCTTTTGCGAGCGATTAAGCCCGTCAGGACACTACCGCGAATGATGGTACCTGTCTTCTTCTTCTTCTTGCTCGGAATCACCCTTGGTTGGCCTCCTCATATGGTCATCATGACGTGTTCTGGGCCCTAAGCGCCGGAACACCGATGTCTCGTCCTGCTGGCATCCTCGAGGCCTGCACTCCAAGCAAACATCTATAGTAGGCAATCGGCTCATGCCGGAATTCCAGCAGTACCTGAAGAACGGGCAATGCCAGTGGTCGTGTATAGCTTGGCGTCTCCCCAATGTCCTTCCTGAGCGGTGCTCATACTCGTCTTCTTCCGATTCATATCGGCGCCGCAACTTGTACTGGTACTGGTACTTTTCCAGAAGCCGATTAGAAGCTGGAAGCTGATTGCGGATGTGACGCACCTACTCTTCGGTCACATGCTGCTGTTCCAGTTCGCGACTACCCTGCGGCCGTTTGCCAGAAGCGGCATCTCTCCTCTGCTTGTCATGGCGGCGCACGGGCCCCACCATGTTGATCTGAAATGCCAAATCCTGGCCCTTGGCTCCGAGATCTGACAGCTCCACCATGTTAGCTTGCGGGAAAGGCTTTGTGTCAACTTTCATTGTGTGTTGAGCTAGGATTAATCGGCCTTGCTCGATAGCCGATTGTATCTGACGATGTAGCTCCTTGCATTCACCCGTGGAATGAGTGAACGAGTGGTGCCATTTGTAGTACAGTCTTCCCTGCAGCTCTTGTGCCGTCGGCAACTTGTGATTCTCTGGGAGCTTCAGCTGTTTTTCTTTGAGGAGCAGATCAAATATCTGCTCTGCCTTGGTCACGTCAAAGTCGAAGCCCTTCACAAGTCCCTGCTGTTTGACTCACTTGCACGGGACAGGGTTTGCCCCCTGGGTCCACTCTGCCACGGCTACTTCTTGCTCCTCGCCAGAGTCATCAGATTCTTCCGCCTGGGCCATATATTACATGGCGCTTGAACTTGTCCTGGTACAGCTCAGGATGGTAATGTTTGTATGCTGTAAGCTTCTGCACCAGGTGTGCCAAAGATGTGAACTCCAACTGAAAAGCCGCATCCTTGATCGGCTTACCGAGTCCCAGGACAGCCAGATCGACTGCCTCCTTCTCTGTGATGCGCGACGAGTAGCATCGGTTCTCGACCTCCCTGAAGCGCTGTATGTATTCTGACACAGCCTCTCCTCACTTCTGCCTGACTTGGGCGAGGTCGGCAATTCCAGCTTCAGCAGCCTCCGAGTGGTACTGGGTATGGAACTGATCTTCAAGCTGCCTCCAAGTCCGAATCGAATCCGGAGCCAGTGATGCATACCATCCAAAAGCTGGGCCTGTAAGGGATTGGCCGAAGAACCGGACCCTCAACGGATCCGACACTGAGATCATCCCAAGCTGCGTTAAGTATCGGCTCACATGCTCGATGGAGCTGGCTCCTTCTGACCCGTTGAACTTGGTGAACTCAGGAAGCCGATACTTGGGTGGCAGTGGGATCAAGTCATAGTCACTTGGATACGGCTTGGAATAGCCGATCGCTTTTCTCTTGGGTAGGATGCCGAACTGGTCTCTCAGTATTGCACTGACCTGTTCCACACTGAGAACTTCTGGGGCCGATGGCTCAGCACTCAGCCTAGTAGCATACTTTGCCAGCCACGCTTGTTTCTCCGCGTCTGCTCCAGAAGCTCCTGGGTTTACCATCTGCACCGAGCGTGCTGGACTGACGCTGTCAGGGATGTAGGCACACGTATAGCCATGCGGGATCTCCTTGGGTGGCTCAGTGAGGAACTGGCCTTCTCCGGGATCACCGCCGATCTTGTGGACGACGTAGATCGGCGCGCTCTGTGGTTTTGGAGCCGCAAATGAGAATGGCAATTGCGGCCTAGAATGCAATGCAGCTTCCTCTGTGTGACTCCCCAGGGTTGGCCCCGATGGAGAGTACTGGTTCTTGATTATCTCCTGGATGACACGGTGCGCCATGCGCTCGAGTTCGTTCATCAGGCTCTGAGTGTGCCGATGAAGCGCATGGGCCACCATGTAGTTCATCTCCTGACGCAGGGCTCTGGTGCGCTCTTCTGATGGCACAGACAGATCTACATTGTCAAGAGCACCTTCTGGTGAGAACCCCTTCCACCTGATGCCATGGTTGCGGGTCCTCTCAAAAGAGCCGATGAGATCGGCTTCCAGCAGAGCTTTGATCTCATCATACTTCTTCTTGTGTTCAGGAGGGAGCTCTTCATACGTGACGGGCTTGGGAGCGGGTTCTTGATCTTGAGCTCCAGTCATTGTTGCAGTGGACGTTGTTGCAGAGAAGGGTCCCACCGAGCGTGCCAGAATGTGTTGTCGGTCGAAACCCACCGGCGAGCAGCGACGGGCAACACGAAGAGCCGGGAGGTCGCCGGGGCGCTGGCAGGCACAGCTCCCTCGTCGACGGCCCGCAATTCTGTCACGCGCCCGGAGAATGTGTGGAAAGCCGGGCGTGCCACCTGACCTATACCCGATCAGGAGGGTGCGAACGTGCTCCAAACAGTTTTCTGCATACAAAGACACGTGTAAATGTAAGTCCGAGCCGTGGTCGGCTCCCCGGGACGACTCTTGCATCGGCTTTAAAGAGCCGATCGAGTCCCGGTGTCAGATTGGATCTGTTGCATCCAGATATTGATGAATAAAGCAAATAAATATAAAGCTGCTTCAATTAAATCTAACTGATCTAATCCATGATGGTAACAGCTTCACTGCTAGATCGGAGCATCCTACACGTGACTAGGCCTAATGAACATAACAGACAACTAAACCACAACCCAAAACAGAGGCCTAAGAACTAGCAAGAGCCGATTCCCGGAACAATCCCTATCTGGGCTAAGATAAAACATCTATTACACCACCGGATCATCCAATCCGTTTGCAAGGCCTAACCTAGCAGATATTACGCCAACTCTTAAGATAAGAGCAAACCATAACAGATCAAATCTACTAGACATAAAAGAAGCAGGGTGTTGCCTCTGTGCAACTAATTCTATGCGACAAGAACTAGCATGAGATTGAAACGTGACTGTACAGAGACAACATGATATTCGTAGATGATAAGCAACGAAGCACAACAGATCTACTAAAAGCCATGCTACGAACATCAAGATAACTAGTACTACTCGCCATCAAAAACGCTTCAGTACGAGTAATACCAAGGTAAAAGCAAGAACAATACTGCCCTGATCGCAATGAGCGATCAGGGCAGCATGAAACTTACTTGGATGAAACCCTAGGATTAGGGGTGGCGATGTGCCGAGAGTTGTTGTTTGCGAGACGTGATGACGCTCTCCCTTTACAAATGTCATACATAGGGTACATATTTATAGTCCGGAGACTTCTTGCCGTGCAAGGCAACCTCTAAACTCTTTCCTAAACGAAGACTAGAGATAGATTACAACTCAATAAAGACTCGAAGATTAGATAACAAGATCTGGACTCTTTCCTCCACCGGCCCAGATTTTCATGAAGCTTCCAAATATCAGCCGAAACATGTCGTATAATTCTGGCAGATTCTGGTCGTCCTATTGTTTCGGCAGTTCCTGTCAACTCCGAGTGAATCTGGATATGATTCCAATTGTATTGGAAAGCTTATCTCCTTAGCTTTCCATGCATATCTAGAACGTCCAAAACGGAGTCCATATGTGGTCTGGGCGTCCATTTTTGTGCGGCCTCTTCCAACAGTCCGAACCAGCCTCGCGAATAAACTGGGCTTTAACATGGATTAGGCCCGTGACCCCATCTCAGCTTGACCCTTGAGTGCCCAATTATCATTATATTTGGCCAAACTTATGATATAAGCCTGGCTAAGTGGACTCATTTACCGTGGGCTTCTTCTGACATTTGGCCTACCAATCCTGGTCAAATTCTGGCGATAACAGTCTCATAGCCAGCAGACTCAATGATGGTGTTCACCTTGAGATCCCACACAGAGCGATCAAGTGCTTAGAGCAATTTGAGAGCCTTTTCGTGCTCTGTGTACTCAAGGGCATCAGCAGATCAGTTCGCATTGACTTTGTTCACAATCGACTGAAAACGACTAAACATCAAGTCAATGCTCTCACCCGGCTCATGCGTGAAGTTCTCGTATTCACGCCGGTGAGTCTCGAACAATCTGGCCTACACCTGAGGTGTGCCCTCGTGGTAGTTCTCAAGGCACGTCCAAATCTTGTGGGCTTCCTAAAAACCCTGGACGCGTGAGAACTCCACACGAGAAACGCCAGCGAACAAGGCATTGATAGCCTTGGCGTTAGCCTCGTGCTCGGACACCTGAAGAGGTGTGGTCCGAACGGCAAGCACCTCGTAAGTCTGGTTCTTGGTAATCTCCCAGACATCGGCTCACATGCTCTGTAGGAAGGCTCTCATGCGAACCTTCCAGCAGGCATAGTCCTCGCCGGAAAACACCGGGATCTTCCCAAGACTCGCCAAGGTCGCCAAGTGGTTTTCGAACCGATTAATGTACTGAAAACCTCAACCAAGTTCTGATACCAATTGAGGGACCGAAACTGGCGACCAGAGGGGGGTGAATGGGAGCCGATCAAAATTTCTTCGGAAATTCAAACCGTCGGCCTATATCCCAAAATCACCACAAGCCCTCGAGAGTTCTATGTGAAGTTTGGAATAGCTATGGAAGAGCTAAACTAACACAAACAAACCCTAGAACGAGCAAGCGAAAACTCGGATGCAAACACAAAAATCTGCAGACCTGGCAGACTCGGACCGGTCAGACCGCTCTCTCCATCCGGTCAGACCGGTCGGCTGGAATTCAAAAATCCAGACTGGTCAGATCGGTTTCAGAGACCGGTCAGACCGGTCCCTTCCAGACAGCCCGCAAACAAAGCTCCAAACGGCAAATCTTGAGCAAACGAAGTCCAAATTCGATGAAACTTGGAGGATAGCTTCGCATCTACCCCATGAGCATATCTCCAAAAGATCTTTCCCAAAAGATTAACAGATTGAGAGAAATCAAGGGAAGATAAAAGAGAATTGGGGTTTTCTCAATAACTCAAAATCTCTAATTCGTGAGAACTCTCGATTCCAGTGGATTTTGCGCTAGGCTAGAAGGATTAGAATCATCACAAAGAGTCCATCAAACCACGAATTCAAGGGTTTGTCTCCTCCGAACACAAAACACTCCAAAAGAGGAGAATTGAAACCCAAAACGCAATAGAGGAAGGGGAGGACGAAAAACTCAGCACACACGAGTGAATTTCAAACCAATTTTATTCATGAATCTCAGAGGAATTCACCTATACAAGGCTAGAACCATCCGCCCATCATCCACCCTCTAGATTTGAGAGATTAGCTATATCTAACCCTCTTTTGCGTTGGAGTTCTTGGCCCTAACCTAGAGCAGGGGCAGGGAAAAGGAAAAACGAAGAGAAAACAAAAGGACTCAAGAGACTCAACCAGCCACGGGCTGGTGGGGGTATTTATACCCAGCTGCTGCGGCCAGACCGGTCAGACCGGTCCATGGGACCGGTCGGGTCTGCAGCAGCCCGCTGTACAGCCTCGATCGACGGCGGAATTTCTTTCTTCGACTCGAAGTCTTTGCTGCGATGCCGCCACGTCGACGAAGTTCCGGTCCGCGGTTCTGGAGGGTCCGCGAAACCCGGGTAGGTGGCCGGTTTTGGGAAAACCGCCAAAACTCCTCACGCGGGAATATTCCCGTCTCCACGCCGTGGCCCTAGACGCCGTTCCCGCCTCGGCCTTCTGACGGCCCTAGACGCCGCCCGACGCTCGTCACCTCCTCGCCCGCAGCGAGGCCCTAGACGCCGTCGACGCCCGTCACCTCCGCCAGTCCCGAGACCGACGCCCGTGCCTCCACGACTTGGCGTCTTCAACCGCCGTCCGCCTCCTTGGTTTTGTGGCGCAAACCAAGAAATCCGTCTTCCGTCGCCGCTTGCGCCCTCGATCCAGGAGTGGACGCCACAGCTGCCGCCCGGCCCGAGCTCCTCCACGGCAACTCTCCGTCGACACTCGACGCCCGTGTACCTGCAATCCAAAGACCTGCAATAAAATCTATTTATAAATGTTTTTTGACAGCTGAGTGCTTTTTCGAGAGACGAATCTAATGAGCCTAATTAATTCATAATTTGCTACAGTGATGCTACAGTAACCATTCGTTAATCGCAGATTAAGATACCTCATTAGATTCGTCTCGCAGTTTAGCCCCAGGGTTCTGCAGTTAGTTTTATAATTAACATTTATTTAATACTTCTAAATACTAAAAAGTTTCAGGGACTTAAAAAAAAGTTCCAGGGACTTAAAAAAAAGTCCCTGGAACCAAACAACCCCTTAATTTCCAGTTTCAGCTCATGCATCAGCACTGCCATTATCTGGATGCAACATCACAGAGAATTAAGCACGGCCCGGGAAGATATTTGTGAAAAGCTAAGCTAGCTAGCTGGATGCGGACCGGATAGGCGTCCACGCATGGAAAGCTGGAGGCTGGTTCGTGGGTGGGTCGGATCCACTACCACACCTGCAGAGAAGAGCCAGCATGATCAGATATGATGATGGCCTCAGGGTAACCAAAGACGACAGATAAGGCAAGCAGGGCGGCTGGGGAGGCACGTCAGATGACGGCCACAAACACAAATAGTTTCTTTTACTTTTTTTAAAAAATAGGGTAGACAAATACGCGTTTCTTATATTATTAACAGTGTACAACCGAATTGTACTAAGCGTCTTTGAGACATTAATTCTGTACAACTGAAAGAACTGTACAGTTGATTTCTCGAATGAGTTAGCCGTGCTTTGGAAACTTTTTTCTTTTTGTTTTCACGGCGACACAACATGCGTGTGGGTGAATTCATTCGCCAGTTATCTCCACGGGACCAGGACAGTTTTGTAATAATTCATGAAAACATGGAGTATTCTTTTTTTTTGGGGTTCATGCATGTTACTGTCGTCGTCCTTCTTAGCCAGCAGATTCATCAGCCGCCGCCGTGTCCATTACTATTCCCGGCGATGGCCGTGACAGGCACCGTGCGTGGGCTTATCCAAAGCGCAGCCATACCTGCTGCTACCATTTTTTTTTTAAACACCCAGAGCACTGGGGAATCATGTAAGAACTCAATTTGGACACCCGTGCGGACCGCACGCTCACACACGGATGGGCTGCAGGGAAGTCCGAGAACGCGCCTGAGGAACGAGAGTACTCTATCCTGCCTGTGACGAGTGAATTATCAACCGTACGGTGTGATCGTGCGCTTGGTCTTTGGATTGCAGGTACACGGGCGTCGAGTGTCGACGGGGAGCTACCGTGGAGGTGTTGTGGCCGATGGACCGTGCGGTGGACGGCGGTGAAGGACAGCCGGGACCGGAGCTCGGACCGGGCGGCAGCTGTGGCGTCCACTCCTGGATCGAGGGCGCAAGCGGCGACGGAAGGCGGGTTTCTTGGTTTGCGCCACAAAACCAAGGAGGCGGACGGCGGTTGAAGACGCCAAGTCGTGGAGGCACGGGCGTCGGTCTCGGGACTGACGGAGGCGACGGGCGTCGACGGCGTCTAGGGCCTCGCTGCGGGCAAGGAGGTGACGGGCGTCGGGCGGCGTCTAGGGCCGTCAGAAGGCCGAGGCGGGAACGGCGTCTAGGGCCACGGCGTGGAGGCGGGAATCTTCCCGCGCGTGAGGTTTTGGCGGTTTTCTCAAAACCGGCCACCTACCCGGGTTTCGCGGACCCTCCAAAACCGCGGACTGGATCTTCATCAAGACGGCGGCATCGCGGAGAAGACTTCGTTTCGAAGAAAGAACCTCGGCCGTCGGATGAGATCGTTGTACAGGGGGTGCTGCATGCCAACCGGTCTGACCGGTCCCTGGCACCGGTCTGACCGGTCTAACCAACCGGTCTGACCGGTCCAGCGTACCGGTCTGACCGGTCCCGCGGGTATAAATACCCCTTCACTTGTGTTAGGTTAATGGCGGCTTTTGTATTCTGTTCGTGGACTCTCTGTTTCTCCAGGCCGCCGCCCCTGTGTTCTCCTCCATCTGTTCCTCTCGTTTGAGTTGATTTTGTCCATAGATTGTTGAAACCTTGTAAGGGATTTGATTGGGAAAGGAGGCCCTATCCTCCTCATGCCCTCTGGGCTTTTGATTTGATTCAATCCCCTGGTTTTGTGCCTTGTGCAATGGATTTTCGATTTTGTTTTTGGCACACATGATTGAGAGGAGACCTCGAGTTCTTTGCTGTGATTCCCGTGCTCCCAACTCTGACCTAAATCCTCTGGAATCACTGGCGTGTTCGATTGCGAGTTCTTGAGTATTTGAGAAAACCCCAATCCCTTTTGATCTCCCCCATAATTCTCACGATTCGGTGATCTTTAGGACGAGATCTTTTGGGGATATGTTCACGGGGTAGGGGCGAAGCAATCCCCCAAGTTTCATCGGATTTCGTGGTCGTTTGCTCGGGATTCATCGTTTGAATCCAATTTCTCGGGGGCTTTCTGGGTGCTACCGGTCAGACCGGTAGGCACGACCGGTCAGACCGGTCCAGCGCACCGGTCAGACCGGTCCTGGTAGATCAGTTCTGCAGTTTTCCCGATTCGCTTCCGTTTTGCTTCGTGGTTTCGCACGCTCGTTCGTGGCCTCTTGTGTTGGGTTAGCTTTTCAATAGCTACTCCAAACTTTGGCTAGAACGCTTGAGGGCTTGGGCGATTTTGGGATATAGGCCGACGATTCGAATTTCGAAGAAATTTTGATCGGCTCCCATTCACCCCCCCTCTGGTCGCCGGCTTCGGTCCCACAATTGGTATCAGAGCTCGGTTGAGGTTTTCAGTACCTTAACCGGTTCGAAAACCACTCGGCGACCATGGCGAGTCTTGGTAAGATCCCGGTGTTTTCCGGCGAGGATTATGCCTACTGGAAGGTTCGCATGAGAGCCTTCCTGCAGAGCATGGGAGCTGATGTCTGGGAGATTACCACGAACCAGATCTACAAGGTGCTGGCTGTTCGGACCATGCCTCTTCAGGTGACCCAGCACGAGGCTAACGCCAAGGCTGTCAATGCCTTGTTCGCTGGCGTTTCTCGTGCGGAGCTCTCACGCGTCCAGGGTTTTCAGGAAGCCCACAAGATTTGGATGTGTCTTGAGAACTACCACGAGGGTACACCTCAAGTGAAGGCCAGACTGTTCGAGACTCACCGGCGTGAGTACGAGAACTTCACACAGGAGCCGGGTGAGAGCATTGACCTGATGTTCAGTCGTTTTCAGTCGATTGTGAACAAGGTCAATGCGAACAGATCTGCTGGTGCCCTTGAGTACACAGAGCACGAGAAGGCCCTTAAGTTGCTTTACGCACATGATCGCTCTGTGTGGGATCTCAAGGTGAACACCATCATTGAGTCTGCTGGCTATGAGACTCTGACGGTGAACGAGCTTTTCAGCAAGCTCAAGGCCACGCAGGTGGATAACCAGACACGAGCTAAGCTCAATGGTGCCCCTCCTTCCAAGAGCGTCGCTCTTGTGACTGGCCCAGGTGGATCGAGCTCTGACGCTAACTCTGCTCTTGGCTTTTCTCTTGCCTCTTTGCCTTCTGTTTCAGATGAGCAGCCGGAGACACTGGGCGACGACGACTTGTGCCTCCTCATCAGCAAGTTCCAGCGCGTCTACCACAACAGGCAGAGGAAGAAGAACCCCGGGTGCTACAACTACGGCGATCTGAACCACTTCGTCGCCGATTGCCCCAAGAAGTCCGGCGGTGGCCAGAACAACTCCTTCGACTACTACCGCCACCGCGACCGTGACGAGGGAGGCTCCAACAAGGAGCGTCGGCGCCACAAGCACCGCAGTCGTGACCGAGGAGGACGCTTCGACAAGGAGTCGCTCAAGAAGCGCTTCCAGTACAAGGCCAAGAAGCAGGAGAAGGCCTTCCTGGCGCAGCTCAGCGACCTCGACAAGAGCTCCGACACCGACCGCTCTTCTTCACCGACCTCCGATGATGATGACAAGAAGAAGAAGAAGCGGGACAAGGAAGCCACCGGCTTCATCGGCCTTTGCTTGGCGGCCGGTCGGCGCAAGAGCTTCTGCACCATGGCGGGCGAAGCCAATGGTGCTCGTGCGTCTTCGGGTGGACACGCTACACCGACGCACTCCGGCTCTTCTCCTGGATCCGAGAGCGATTCAGAGGTAAACTCCACGATCGACCTGCTTGATACAGAGGTTAGGGAGTTGTACGCCGCTCTCGACAACCAGAAGAGGCTGCTTAAGGAAGCAGCTAGAGAGCGTAGAAAGCTTAGGGCTGAGCTGGCTTGTGCTAGGGAAAAGTCTAGTGAGGATGAGTGCGCTGGCTGCATATCTCATATGAACAATCTTGTTGCTCTCCGTGCCAAGCATAATGAGAACGTCACGGACTTAGATGTTGCTAAGATTTCGCTCGCTGACGTTTCTCATGAGCTCGCTAAGGCCAAGCATGAACTAGAACTGGTTAAGGATGCTCCTATTGTTAGCGATGTGCATGAATGCGAGGAGTGTCCTATCTTTAAGTCCGATCTAGCTTCATTGCAGTCCAAGTTTGGTACTGTTGTGTGCAAGCTAGAGGAGATGAAGTCTAGGCCAGTTTTGCTTGGTGCTTGTAAGCTTTGTCCCACGCTTAGGTTGGAGCTAGAGGAGAAGAACGCTTTGATCAAGTCTTTTGGAAAGACTAAGGTCATAGAGTCTAGCCCACCTATTGACTGCTCTGTTTGCCCTGGTTTAATTTCTGATTTGGATAATCTTGCGGTAGAGAAAGCCAACCTGGAGAATGAGAATACCTATCTTAGGGCGATTCTTAGTTGGGTTTCTGCTAGTGAGCCGCAGTTGGGCATGATGATCAAGCAGTTCAAGTGTGGTGATGGGTTTGGGGTCGGTTACACATACACGAAGTCAGACTTTGACAGGTTGTATGGTAAGATTGGCAAGGCTGCTGGAAACACTGCTAGCACGAGCATGCAGCCTTCGCTTGTTGACCCCGCGGATGCTGTGCTTAAAGAACCACCGAAAACACCTCCACATAAGCAGGTTTGGGTTCCAAAGCCCAATGAGCTGAGGAACTCCCTCGACACGCTCCCTGCTGCCACAGCCCAGGTTGCCCAGAAGAAGGGGGCTGCTCCTCCCCGTCCGCAGGCTAGGCCTCCACCTCCCAAGCGTGAGGTGAGGTACCACTGCGAGTTCTGTGACAGGGAAGGTCACTTGGAGTAGTTTTGCTTCAGGAGGAAGCGGGCTGTGAGGAGAGAGCAGGAGAGACGGAACGCGGACATGTACTTTGCTCGGGTGCATGGTCCTTCTCGGCGTGGTGATAGGCGAGATGCTAGGGCGCGCTGTGTAGGTGGAGGTCAGGGAGACGGTGGTGGTTACCGTGCTCCAGCGGGTGGTCGCTTTGCCGGCCGTGCTCCTGGTCGTTTTCAGTACGGCTATGGACCACGGGACCGAGGCTTTGGAGGAGGTTTTGAGGCTCCACGCTTTCCTCGCGGTGGTGTTCGTCAGTCACGCGGTAGACGGGACGGGGGATACGCTTTGTCTGGTTTTGCTAACCCTTCTGTAGAGCAAATGGCTCGACACTGGTTTGCTTCTCACTTTGCTAACCCCAGTGTTGAGACATTTGCTCACCCTTTGTCTCACTACTGATGTGCAGGTCGGAGGCTTGGAGAACAGGTGGATCATGGACTCCGGTTGTTCGCGCCACATGACCGGAAATGACAAATGGTTCTCCAGCCTCACCCCGATGCGCTCAAAGGAGTACATTGTGTTCGGGGATAATGGAAGAGGAAAGGTACGTGGACTTGGCGCTATTCGGGTTTCTGATCGCTTTACCCTGAGAGAAGTTGCTTTGGTTTCGAATCTTGGTTTTAATTTGCTCTCTGTTTCGCAACTTCTTGATGAGGGGTTTGAGGTTCGCTTCAAGGAGGGATGTTTGCGTGTTTTGGATTCCAGGGGAGATTTGGTTTGCCGGATTACACCTCGTGATCGAGTTTTCTTGGTTGACTTCTCTGGAACTCCTTTTGGCCCTTCTCATTACTTGATGGCAGGTTCTTCTTCTGATTTGTGGAGGTGGCATAGGAGACTAGGACATTTGAGCTTCGATTTGTTGTCGAGACTGAGCTCACTTGGCCTGATCCGAGGATTGCCCAAATTGAAGTTTGAGAAGAACCTTGTTTGCCATCCGTGTCGCCACGGGAAAATGATTGCCACTTCACATCCGCCTGTTAATCAGGTGATGACCTCTCACCCTGGAGTGTTGCTACACATGGACACTGTTGGTCCTTCCAGGGTGATGTCTGTTGGTGGGAAGTGGTACGTGCTTGTGATTGTGGACGACTTTTCTCGCTATTCTTGGGTCTTTTTCATGAGAACCAAGGATGAGGCTTTCGAGTTTGTTCGAGACTTGATCTTGAGGTTGAAAAACGAGCTACCCCAGGCCATGCGAGCGATCCGCTCTGACAATGGCACAGAATTCAAAAACGCTCATTTTGACGCCTTTTGCAGTGATCAAGGGCTTGAACACCAGTATTCTTCTCCCTACACTCCACAGCAGAATGGAGTTGTAGAGCGGAAGAATCGGACGCTGGTTGAGATGGCGAGGACGATGCTCGATGAGCATAGGACTCCTCGCAAATACTGGGCTGACGCGGTTAACACCGCTTGTTACGTGTCCAACTGCATTTTCTTGCGTGCTTTCATGCACATGACTTCTTATGAGTTGCGGTTTGGACGCCAGCCCCGTGTTGACCATCTCAGAGTTTTCGGTTGCCGGTGCTTTGTGCTGAAAGATGGAAATCTTGATAAGTTTGAGTCTCGCTCGTCTGACGGTGTCTTTCTCGGTTATGCTTCTCACTCTAGAGCGTACCGTGTGCTGATTATTGATACTAACATCGTCAGAGAGACTTGTGAAGTCACTTTCGACGAGACTGCACCGTGCAATTCTTCTGTCTTTGAAGTGGCAGGAGATGATGAGCTCGGCACCTCCATCTTTGAAGATGAGGAGGAAGAAGCTGCAGATGGCGAGGCTGAGGCTACCACGCGGGCTGTGGACCCGGCTATCTCTGCTACGAGCTCGGACGATGACGATGGCCCCGATCCGACTACGTCTACTTCACGGGGGCTGTTCGAGGAGGTGACTCAGACTTCACCAGCTGCACCTGAGGAGGCACCAGCTTTGGTTGAGGAGGAGGCGACTTCGACACGGGAAGCACCGCGACACATTCAGCGCCGCCATCCACCTCAACAGATGCTAGGTGATCTCAACGAGCGAGTCACCAGGTCCAAGGTAACAAGTATCGCTGGCTTTGCTCATTCAGCGTTTGTTGCCTCTTTTGAGCCCAAAGTTATTGGACACGCTCTTTCTGATTCTAATTGGGTCAATACCATGCATGAGGAACTTGAAAATTTTGAAAGAAACCAAGTTTGGGTTTTAGTCGAGCCTCCACCTGCTTGTAATCCTATCGGAACGAAGTGGGTTTTCAAAAACAAGCAGGGTGAGGATGGTTTGGTTGTTCGAAACAAGGCTCGTCTTGTTGCCCAGGGGTTTTGCCAAAAAGAGAGTATTGATTTTGAGGAAACCTTTGCTCCTGTTGATCATTTGGAGGCTATTCGAATCTTTCTTGCATTTGCTGCTTCGAAGGGTTTTAAGGTTTTCCAAATGGATGTTAAATCTGCCTTCTTGAATGGTTTTATCGAAGAAGAGGTTTATGTAAAGCAACCCCTTGGTTTTGAAAATCCCAAGTTTCCAAACCGTGTTTATAAACTTCAGAAAGCTCTTTACGGTTTGAAACAGGCACCTAGAGCTTGGTATGATAGATTGAAAACATTTTTGCTGGCTCAGGGTTTTAAAATAGGATGTGTTGATAAGACTTTGTTCCTCATGCGATCTGGCACTGATTTCCTTTTGGTTCAGATATACGTGGATGATATTATCTTTGGTGGCTCTTCTCACGCTCTTGTCTCCAAGTTTTCTGAGCAGATGTCCAGGGAGTTCGAGATGAGCATGATGGGTGAGTTGCAGTTCTTCCTCGGGCTGCAGATCAAGCAAACTCCTCAGGGCACTTTTGTCCATCAAGCCAAGTACACTAGAGACTTGCTGCGGAAATTCGACATGAGTGACTTGTCTCCTCAGCCGACTCCGATCAGCACATCTACGGCGCTTGATGAGGACTTGAACGGCGAGGTGGTGGACCAGAAGGAGTATAGGAGCATGATCGGCTCTCTCCTGTACCTGACGGCGACGCGACCGGACATCCAGTTCGGCGTCTGCCTCTGCGCGCGGTATCAGGCTTCGCCGCGCACCTCCCACAGGCAGGTGGTGAAACGCATCTTCAGGTATTTGAAATTCACCCCTGAATTTGGTCTTTGGTATTCTGCGGATTCTTCTCTGGTTTTGGTGGGCTTTTCTGATGCCGATTTCGGTGGGTGTCGGTTGGATCGCAAGTCGACATCCGGCACTTGTCAATTTCTCGGTACATCTTTGGTGTCTTGGTCCTCTCGCAAGCAGGCTAGCGTAGCGCTTTCTTCCACAGAAGCTGAGTATGTTGCCGCTGCTAGCTGCTGCTCCCAGATACTTTGGATGAAACAAACCTTACAGGATTATGGCTTGAGTTTCGGTAGGGTTCCCATCTTTGTAGACAACATGTCAGCCATTAGCATTGCAAAGAACCCTGTCCTACACTCCAGATCCAAGCACATAGACATCCGATTCCATTTCCTGCGAGACAACCATGAGAGAGGACACATAGACTTGATCCATGTCCCATCTGAGAGGCAAACTGCAGATATCCTCACCAAACCGCTAGAGCAGGACACTTTTGCTCGCTTGCGAGGGGAGCTTGGGGTTTGTTACCCCTTTTGATTGCTGACTTCTCTTTGGTTAGCTTTGTAGATTTTATTTGCTTCTCTTTGTTTTCTAGGTTTGGTAGTTGCATTGTGCATATGCATTGTACATGTTTGCATTTTGCATTGTCTCACTTGCACTAGCATTCTTGTATACATTGCTATGATCTTCTAGTGCCTGCTAGTGTGAGTTGATAAACTTGATCATGTATAGCTTGCTCCATTGTGTATATGACATCATCTGAGTTAAGCTATTTTGATTTGAAAATCTGAAAACATGATCACCCTGTCTTGGCTACCAGCATGTTAGGGCGTGTTGATATGCTTTGCTATCTTATTCATGCTAGTGTGGCCTTTCGTTCAGCAATTCATACTTGAAATGATCTAAATCTGATAAAATTGCTTGAACTGTTCTTGAAATGGATGGAAAAGATCCAGGTGGGATTGCTTGTCGCACTGATCGAGCTTTCGGGACGGCTCACTTTGCACTTGTGAGAACCCGGGCAAGGCTGTGCATGACTGAAACGAGTGCTTTAAGCTTCTGATTGTCTTTTGGCATAGGCTTGGCCTCGTTGCTAAGTAAAGCATGACAAGCTTTCAACCCCTGGCACTTAGAATTGCTTGATATAAAAAATTGATTGAAAAGTGAATGTTGGCAACTTGTTTTGGTTGTTTTGGCTCACCTGTATGAGTATAAGTAGCACTGCTTTTCATTCCCTACTTGTTAGTGCTAGATCATGGTTGATACTTTTATTTCTCATAAACTGAACTTGCCTAGCTCTAGACTGATATGATATACCCTGTTGAGCTAGATGCAGGTCTTGTTTTTGGATGCACACGTGCTTGTGACTAGATGTTGTTCATATCCTTGTATCACTGAATGCTTTCACTTACACCTCTTGCATTGCATTCATTGCATAGCATCTGTTCAGGGGGAGTCTCAGCTTCAGGGGGAGCTTTAGGTCTTTTTAGACTTGATGTGTGCATGTGCCAACAAGGGGGAGAATTTTTGAGAGAAGTGATCGAACAAGGGGGAGACTTGTTTGATTTTTGAAAGGGCTTTGAGAGTGCATCATTTTGCGAGAGTTGCACATGTGAGAGGGAAAAACTTTACTTGTGGAGTTTCTGCTTTGGTTTTGGCTCCTGGTTTTCTCGTTTTCCCTCTGCTGCTTGCATGACTGCGTCGAGCGTTACCTCTGTCTTTGAGGAGTCATGTTTTGGCTTTTGATCGATTGCGTCGAGCCGTTGCCCTTGTCTTAGGGGATCGATCTGTGCTTGAGTAAGTGACTGTTCTTGCCTTTCTGAGCTTTTTGTCACTTGCTTGGGTTCTTCGCTTTCTTGCTTCTCTTCTTTTCACTTCTCTTGGTTCGTTTGTGGTGTGTTGACAATGCACTCATCAAGGGGGAGATTGAGGAACGAGAGCACTCTATCATGCCTGTGATGAGTGAATTGTCAACCGTGCGGTGTGATCGTGCGCTTGGTCTTTGGATTGCAGGTACACGGGCGTCGAGTGTCGACGGGGAGCTACCGTGGAGGTGCTGTGGCCGATGGACCGTGCGGTGTACGGCGGTGAAGGACAGCCGGGACCGGAGCTCGGACCGGGCGGCAGCTGTGGCGTCCACTCCTGGATCGAGGGCGCAAGCGGCGACGGAAGGCGGGTTTCTTGGTTTGCGCCACAAAACCAAGGAGGCGGACGGCGGTTGAAGACGCCAAGTCGTGGAGGCACGGGCGTCGGTCTCGGGACTGACGGAGGCGACGGGCGTCGACGGCGTCTAGGGCCTCGCTGCGGGCGAGGAGGTGACGGGCGTCGGGCGGCGTCTAGGGCCGTCAGAAGGCCGAGGCGGGAACGGCGTCTAGGGCCGCGGCGTGGAGGCGGGAATCTTCCCGCGCATGAGGTTTTGGCGGTTTTCTCAAAACCGGCCACCTACCCGGGTTTCGCGGACCCTCCAAAACCGCGGACTGGATCTTCATCAAGACGGCGGCATCGCGGAGAAGACTTCGTTTCGAAGAAAGAACCTCGGCCATCGGATGAGATCGTTGTACAGGGGGTGCTGCAGGCCAACCGGTCTGACCGGTCCCTGGCACCGGTCTGACCGGTCTAACCAACCGGTCTGACCGGTCCAGCGTACCGGTCTGACCTGTCCCGCGGGTATAAATACCCCTTCACTTGTATTAGGTTAATGGCGGCTTTTGTATTCTGTTCGTGGACTCTCTGTTTCTCCAGGACGCCGCCCCTGTGTTCTCCTCCCTCTGTTCCTCTCGTTTGAGTTGATTTTGTCCATGGATTGTTGAAACCTTGTAAGGGATTTGATTGGGAAAGGAGGCCCTATCCTCCTCATGCCCTCTGGGCTTTTGATTTGATTCAATCCCCTGGTTTTGTGCCTTGTGCAATGGATTTTCGATTTCGTTTTTGGCACACATGATTGAGAGGAGACCTCGAGTTCTTTGCTGTGATTCCCGTGCTCCCAACTCTGACCTAAACCCTCTGGAATCACTGGCGTGTTCGATTGCGAATTCTTGAGTATTTGAGAAAACCCCAATCCGTTTTGATCTCCCCCATAATTCTCACGATTCGGTGATCTTTAGGACGAGATCTTTGGGGGATATGTTCACGGGGTAGGGCGAAGCAATCCCCCAAGTTTCATCGGATTTCGTGGTCGTTTGCTCGGGATTCATCGTTTGAATCCAATTTCTCGGGGTCTTTCTGGGTGCTACCGGTCAGACCGGTAGGCACGACCGGTCAGACCGGTCCAGCGCACCGGTCAGACCGGTCCTAGCAGATCAGTTCTGCAGTTTTCCCGATTCGCTTCCGTTTTGCTTCGTGGTTTCGCACGCTCGTTCGTGGCCTCTTGTGTTGGGTTAGCTTTTCAATAGCTACTCCAAACTTTGGCCAGAACGCTTGAGGGCTTGGGCGATTTTGGGACATAGGCCGACGATTCGGATTTCGAAGAAATTTTGATCGGCTCCCATTCAACCCCCCTCTGGTCGCCGGCTTCGGTCCCACAGCGCCACCGAACACCTCACACACACGCGCGCACAGGCGCTCAATCCCCTCAGGGGAAAATCCCCGTGCGACACCCGAAACTCGAGCCAGACAGGTCTCGAGCTCGGGCAGGCGGCGCTCCACCGAGTGTGCCTACCACTGAGCCACAGGCTCGTTCGCTGCTGCTACCGTCTTCTCAGCGCCAAGTGTGAATTGCCGAGCTGCTGCGAGTGGCGTAAGCGCGCCGGCCTACGTGGACGCTCATGGCGTTGCCGCGTGGCCAGGGGGAGACACGGCGAGAGCGGCAAGCTCCGAGGAATCGAGCGAGCAGGAGGGGATATATATATATATATATATATATATATATATATATATATATATATATATATATATATATATATATATATATATATATATGTGGTACTAGTGGCCGTCGTCGCACGCGAGACAATTCGTATCCCCAGCCAAGGAGAGGTTGTGTAATGTGTACAGTGACACTTGGATTCGGTGGTGACGTGGCAGCACCTCGCGAGCTAAAGCCAGCTGCTTTTCTTATCCCATCTCTTATCCGGCCCCGGACAATGGGATAAAAGGGCGAGGGACGAGAGATGCCCTCATCACCTAGCTACATAGTACAAAACACCATCTTAATTAATTCCCGATGTATATCTTCACAGAAGGCGAGAAATATCATCAGATCTAATAGGACCACTAAAAACCAATTATATTATTATCTGCGACAGAACCGCACCAACGTTTAACTTGTCAATTTGCAATCGACTTTATGAAGATAACAATGCCAATCAAACACTGGGTTATTATTGTTTACAGCTATATATAGACAATATCAATATGCATTAAGACAACAGCAGGTTCAGAGCCTGCTCGTTCCATTTATCAGGGAAAATGTTCAGAGAGATGAAAGATACAACATGTGTGCGCATTACCACATTACAGTTGGCATGTGAGTTGCATACATACTCTAATATAATTTGACAGTAGACGCACATGCTGTGAATCACGCATATTTTATTTAAGAACTGCTAATAATCATTAAGGATAAAGATAAAAGCTGCTGTTATCTCTAGCTATTCTGCCAATAATCTATCGTTAAAGCTGTGTTGTGTGCGCATCAGGTCCAACCACAGCAATTAACAATATCTCCCTGTTTAATTTTATAACATTTCATGCCGGCCATGATGCGATCTGGCTGATGTTGGTTGGCCAGGCCCATTCGCCAACTTGAGCTAGCTTTAATCTGATTCCGGATATCATACACTGCATTGAACTATATATCGCTAGACACCGAGAATCAGATTTTGATACGAAAAAAATACATGCACACACACACAAAAATGCCATATATATTCAGCTAAATGGGGCCGGCCACATCAGACAACAATTTAAGCAAGGTGCCTGCAGCCAATCAAACCACTGGCTAGTACAGAAACCTTGATTTGTCCTCGAACTAAAACTTTCGTTGGTCTCGGGTCCAATGGGACCGGGACAAATGTGCAGGACCAAGATATGTTCTGCACCAGTGAAGTGAACTGTACCTGTACGTGCTTGTGTGTGACCAGAGGAAATCTCATCTTTATTGGGTTGCTTTGAAAAGAATTAGAGGTGGGTCAGGGGATAGGGTTTCTCTGCTAATGCTGTCATCACCACCACCAAGATTTTCCTGATAATTTTGCAGCTAATGCGTAGCTTTCTCCCTTCCTACAAGTTGGCCTTAATGATTGCGTAAAATAATGGGCCGGCCGGGGCGCGTTCTGACGTTAAGCCTTCGCGTGAACGGTGACGTACACTGACCATCAAAAAAAAAAACGGTGACGTACACATGACCTCAATCATTTTTTTTTAAAAAAATACACATGACCTGAATCATCACCCGCACCGTTGGAACGGATGCCAGTGCGTCACTGTATGCTTTGGAGCCTGCCATTGCTCTAGATAGGCGTCAGATAAATCTTCGTTGGATCATCGCCAAGTTAAAAACTTAGAAGTATAACACTACACTAATCTTGCCGCCGCCGCTTCAGCCAAAAAAGTACACGGCGGGGTCCTTGTCGAGCCGCTCAACCACTGTCGGGGGCGCCCAGCTGGATCGCTCATCCTCCTCGCTGAAACCCTAAAAAAGACAGCGTGCCGGTTCCAGCCACGTCGGATCCGACCGGGAAACAATTGGCCATGTTTGGTTGTGGCGTGAAATTGTTTTGATAAGAGAGAAACGACGCTTTGACTATTAATTAGGAATATTAAATAAAGTTTAATTATAAAATTACCTCCGCAACTATGGTACTGTAGCAGTTGCTCTAACTAATGAGGCCTTTGACTGTACGATTAGAGGATGATTGGGCGCGGTTACTGTAGCATCACTGTAGCCAATCATGATGAAACTTGGCTCATTAGATTCGTCTCGAAAATTTACACCAATTCCTAAAAAGGTTTTGTAAATAGACTTCATTTAGTACTGCATGCGGGCATTTGTCTTTTAGTGAAATTGTGATGTGACTGTTATCCAAACATGGCCAATAATTAGCTACTCCCTCCATCCCATAATATAAGTATTTTTAGATTTAGTCAAAGTCAAATTTATTCAACTTTGACTATAAATAATAATTAATTGATAAAGATTTATAAGATAAAAATAATATTATAGATTCGTTATGAAAGCAATTATCATAATACATAAATGTTTATATTTAAAATAATTTATTCATAAGAATATTGATGGTCAAAGTTGAATAAATTTGACTTTGACTAAACTTAAAAATGCTTATATTATGAAACGGAGGGAGTAGCTTCTAATAGCCGCCATGGGTTGACCACATGTCCTATAACAATCTTGAAAAAGTAGCTAGCCCCAGTCCTATGCTAAGAAACAACAAGGTTAATTTGGCTGAATACACGCCCATCGAGATTTGAGTCTCGGGATTGGATTCTATCATTGGCGCCTACTCTCTCCGTTCTAAAATAATATTATTTTAGCTCGTAATGGGATCCATCTATTAAGCAATATCAAGCACCAAGAAAATTATATAGAAAAACATGCACAGAGCCAATCAAATATACTCAGTAGATGTTTCTTTTCTCATTCCAATAATGCATATTGAGAATCTAAAAAATCAAACAAATAACACGATTTTCAATCACAATTTTTAGAAGTAATTAGGGGTAACAAAATCATTTTTTTAGAATGGATAATGCGTCTGAATTTTTTTAAATAATATTTATTTTGAGACGGAGAGAGTACCTTTTTACCACTGGATTTAAGTCCCAGGACTGGATTCGCGCCTATCTTACCGTACCTCTCCATAAACGCCAAACATCTTTGGGTGTTTAGAAACATCCCAACCCAAATAAGTTGATTATAAAAAAACAATTAAGTTTTCCATCACGATCGCATCGAGACATAAAAGTCTCGGCTGGCCGTTCACGTGTGCGGGCACCGTTCGTCGCCGGTCACTATATAGAGCCGCTGCTGCTGCTGACAGAAGCTGGTTAGCCGATGATGCGGTGTCTGGCCTAGCAGAAGCAGACACTGCGTAGTAGGGAAGAAATAATGGCACCTTGATTTGGTAACAAAAGGTTGACAGCGACGATGCCAACTGACGTGCCGCGAGCTAGCTCGCTAGCTATATTCTCGACGCTGGCGGTTGCAGGGTGCGCACACGTAGCCAGGCGTTCTCTCGAAGCTAGCCGAGCTCGCGCCACACTTTCACGGGTGAGGTGACGATTCTGCAGAGGTTACTGTATGTGTATGGGCCTTCGGCGCCATTTGGGGACTCGACCACGTGACATTGTTTGTTGGAAATCAAAGAGCTAATCAGGAATCCTGTGTGACGGTGATCATCAGTAGCCGGAAAGTGACATGTGTTTAAGACTGTTAATTAAAACTCGCTTAATTTGGTAAGGAAGTACCTGCATCCTCTTCCCATTTTTCAACTATACTCCCTCGGTTCCAAATTATAGGTCGTTTGATTTTTTTACCTCAAATTTGACGATTCGTCTTATTAAAAAAATATGCAAATATAGTTAAATTTAAATTATTCTTGAAGAACTTGTATTGATAAAACAAGTCACAATAAGAGAAATGATATGTGGTACAATTTTTTAAATAAGACGAGCGGTCAAACTTAAAATAAAAAATCAAAGGACCTACTCCCTCTGTTTTTTAAGTGTCGTATTTGGTTTTGGGAGAAAGTTGCAAATAGGTGTCGCATTCTGGTTTGTATGCATCGGTTTCTTCCAAGCAATTAATCCTGCATGCATGCAGCCAATGACACTACTAAAAAAAGATTAACCGAGACGCTTTGAAAAGGTCTTGAAAGCGGGCAGGCCGGCAGCCCATCTCCGTTAATGGTGGCCGAGCTGCCGGTCTCGCAACCGCCTCGGTTAACACATTTACTAAGGCGCACTGGCGGATCCTCTTGGAGGCCAACTTGGACCCCGGCCCCCCTTCCTCCCAAAGAATTTACGAGGCTTTGGTTTACTTTGCTAGTCTGCTTATTAGAAGCAACTCACGTATTCGAGTTCATCCATGGATCTTGCAGGACTATCCAGAGAGGATCACGTGCAATCATGTCTATTGCTTTTCTTGCATTTTGCATCGTTTGACTGTGATTGCTGGATAATGTGTCGCGACGCTCTCTTTTCATTGTATTCGCTAGCTGTTGATACCTCACCGGCTGCGGAGCTCGCTGGGCACTATCACCTGGACATAGGAAGAAGAGCACATGGCTCCTAAGGGGCTACAGCTAGTCCCTTTGTCGATTCTTTTCTAAAACTTAACCTTGCAAGTTCATAGATTCATAGTTTGTGGCTGATAACTTGATTTTTATGCTAATTGCTACCCTCAAAAGCTTAGGTAGCTAGGTTTATATTATTTGATGCCTCACGCATACTTATCTAATACCATCGCCAAGCTTTCTCTCCATTGCGCTCTAGGGCGCCATGACATGTGGCATTTAAAGCTTGTCTGCGGTGTGGCATGTCGGCTCTTTGAGCTTGAGTCTTCATAAATTGGCCCCCTCTTAATTTTATCTCACGCTCCGCCACTACTAAGGCGGGTAACATAAGAAAACCGCCTCGGTTCATGAATTAGTAGTGGGGAAGCGGGGGATTGTCTTGCATGTAGCCATGCATGGAGAGAGAGAGAGTTATGTGCCGAGTAAATTTTCTTCTTGGTCTTTGCACCAGACTAAATCGACACTTAAAAAAACCGAAGGGAGTATAATTTAGAACGGAGTACATCACAAGGGACATATACTATCGAAGTGCGTACTGTATCCGGCATGAAACTTGCATGCTCTCCCAGCTGGCGGATGGGATCATGTAGGTTGAGAGGCTCTTTAGTCTTTATCTAAAAAAGTTTAGGTTGAGAGGCTGCTGTCATGGGAAGTGTATAGTTTGCAAAACTATATGATTTGGATGGATTAATCTTAACTAACAGCTGCTGCTTGATTTTCCGAACTTATTGCAGCTAGGTGGATTTTCATTAATATTATTTTTTCTTTTCTGAATTTTTATAACAATACTGAACATGTTGTTTGGTCCCGTACGTGTTTTGATTAATGATCGAGCCACTTGTATTGTATGTGGATGGAATTGAAAAGAAGACAGGCTTATATATCCTTTGCCCTCCGGTGAAGCTTCATCCTGGAAGGGGCTCTTTCAGGTCAACAGAAAATTCTCCACAAGTAAATGACCACTTGAACGACTTTTGCTTGACCAACTGCTGAAACAGGATCAGAAGAATATTGACTGGACAGCGTCCATTAAACCCTACTGCTTTGGTTGGTTCAGTATCCTATTCGTAATTATGAGAATGTGTAGCATGGAGCATTATATGCATGGGCAAAATCAGAAATTGTTGAACCAAGATGAAACTGTGTACATGTGGGCTGACTGGCTGAGCAGAGTAGTGCCCCTACTGGGTATAGAAACCACTGCTCTTGTGTTCTATGGAGATTCCTTACTTCCTTAGGATAATATAAGGCGTGTTGAGTCACTTATATATAGTTTAGCTTAGCCATTAAGGTGCCTGGAGCAGCTCTTTAGTTTTCTTGGCATCCTAGAGATTCCTTAGGACTTAGGACGAGGGTTAATCCATCCACCAATCAGAGATGAGCGAATGATAAACATGCGGGCTGACAGGAAAGAGTGTTACTGGGTTTAACTTATTTGGCCACTGAATTAGAATCCGAGACTTGCTTAGCCGTGCAAGTTAGGTTTCTGGAGTTATCGCTTTTGTACTCCACTGCAAGACTCTGCAGTCAACATATAAAAACATGGTGTGGTTGCTTTTGCCATTGCCGGCATAGGTGGTACTTTTTGACTTGATGAATGAAAGGAGGTAACTTGGCAATATTATTTGGCATGACTATCATATGGAAATTAATTAATCTGGAATCATGTTTGTTTAATTTCACACATGCTGCTATATATTATAACAAAACGAAATTTATGTGGGCACGATAATAGGTCTGTTGACAAATTAAAGATATTATAATATTAGAAACTTAGCATTTCAGATTTTTTTTTTGCGGTGAAGCATTTCAGAATAAACTCATTTGTGTTTAGCACGATTCTATAGAACTGATAGTGCTTAACATGACGATTTTAGAAATATGGCATCTCGTGAAACAACCTGAATAATAGTAATGTTCACCGCAAAAATGTGACTAAAATTAAAGTGCGTAATTGTTTTCAAATTTTTTTTGCAAGAGAATCAACATTTACTACGGGACAAAGAGAAGGATGCCAAGCCAGTCCTAGGACTAAAAACTGTGGACAACAAGCACAAACCATTGGCTTATTCCTAGACAAATGGATAATTGATCGACAAAAGGTAAAGGAAAAAAACATGTTAACTAAAATTAGCCAGAAAACAAACAACATAACTACTGAAATTCTATAGTAGTAGGATACTAAAATGTAATAAATTTTGTGGGCAAGAAATTAAAACAAAGGGAAGTTGGTAAAGATGCTAGTACGTATGTCGTCAAAATCTTTGCATTTCATTACAAAACAATGGATGATCGGCATGATGCTTTTGAACTAATAATGGTTTAGATAATGATTCTGGAAGGACGCATTCTCTCCTTTCTTTAGGGCAAATGGTACTCCTTTGAAGTGATCCAACGATACCGCACCGAGACTAATTAATTTCCCAGCAAGATTTTGCCCAAAACTCAGGTATATATGTAGCGTTTTCTTAACGAAAACTCCAGGAGAGCTACCATCCATATAAAATTCTTCATCTACCAAGAAAAAGTGTTTTTTAGGAGTGGACTACATTGAGCCACAAAATAAATTAACCAAACAAAAATCACTGAATTATGAAGCAAGCAAGCGTGAGTGAATGTCACAGTGCTGGAAAAACTAGGTCGCCATGATCCCGAGGACTCTACGAGATTCTAATGGACAACAGCGACCGCCTTTGGCCTTTGCCGTCAACCTCCTCTTCCTACTCGTCCTCACGGCCGCTTTCACCACACACATAGAAAAAAAGGAAAAAATGAGATTTAGCCAACCTGATTACATTCATCCTCTGCACTCCACATGTTTTTCAAAGGGAGATCTAGCCAACCTGATTATACTGGTCAGAAAGGCTAAAGGGGGCGGCATGCATGCTCATTTCTGGATTAATTTCCACCAATGCCAGCGTGCATGTGTGTGGAAGGTGGCCGCCCGGCCAGCTAATCCTCCTTCAGCAAAGATTCGAGAAAAAAAACATAAAGGATGGGCAATTGGAATGACTTTTGGGTTTTATGAAAAGCCAGGGAGAATGAGAGTGGTCATGGTTTCTTTGAAATTGATCCGCGCCTCTTTGGTAGTAGGCAGGGTGCGGATCTAGGAAAACATGTGGCTACGGTTGTATCAACCACACGTCTTGACGAAAACTCGTACTAATTTGGAAGACGTGAAAACTATTCACGTTGATCCTTTTTTGGCTCTTGTAATCTTGTTCTACTTTTAGCTTGTTTTATATAACCAGTAAGTACCAGCCACCAGCCACCAGCTAGTCAGCAGTACTTTTCTCTCACAACAAATCAACATCAGCCACCAGCCACAGCTACGAACAGAGTGAATTAAAAAAACTATCCGTGTTGATATCGAAACGTATACTTAAATATTTGTATGTTTGATCTATATTAGTACATCAATATTTCTAATTGCCGTGTAAAATGACAAGATATATTTGCAATCGTTAGTTTTAGTTTTCCGTACGTGGATATTGTGATAGGCCCTAGCTGTGTCTTTGGATGATTCAAAGTTCTTTAACGAAGGGTTAGTCAAAATAAGTTTTGAAGATTTCTTCATTTTATTCATCATTGAAAAAGCGACATTTTCTAAGACAACGTCTCAGTTACCTGATTACGAGTTTTTTTCCTTAGTCCTGCAAATTGTTGGATCACTGGAGTACTAGACTGATCAATCTTCTACTCTTTTTTATGAAGAACATGGATTCATCTACTGTTTATAGACTTAAAACTTCACAAGTTAAACAAAAAATGAATAGCAAGTTTTCTTTTGCAATTGGGATGAATAAACAGTTGAGCAATGAAATTTACAAAACATTCTGCAAAAAAGAAGGTAAAGAAATTCGTCAGAAATCATATCCACTGTTCTTGTAAACCAATGTACATCATGGGAGCTACTGTCACTGCGATGTAAGTAGAACTACTAGGCAGCTATTACTCCCTCAGTTCCAAATTATAGGTTGTTTGATTTTTTCAACCCCAAATTTGACCACTCTTCTTATTCAAAAATTTATGCAAAACATCACTTCTTTTGTTGTGGATTGCTTTATCAATACAAGTTCTTCAAGAGTGACTTAAATTTGACTATGTTTGCACAAATTTTTTAAATAAGACGAATCACTACTAGAGAATTGGTCATCGCAAATGGGCTATCACCGCCGGTTCAACACGAACCGGCGGTGATGAGGTATCACTGCCGGGTCCAGGCCAAGTGGCCGTAGTGGCCGTTGGAACCGGCAGTGATGCTTCCTATCACCGCCGGTTCGTGGTACGAACCGTTGGTGATGGCCTGCGAGCGCATCACCGCCGGCTTGTAACACGAACCGGCGGTGATATGAAACATCACCAACGGTTCGTATTACGAACCGACGGTGATCTGTCTTCCTATCTCCTCAGATTTTTTTCGTGCGTCCTTATCCTATCTCCCCACCGATGCCCCTCAGAACCTTCTTCTCTTCTCATCCCCATCTCCAACCCCCTGCCCCCCTTCTCCTTCCCGTCCCCGTCAGCGTGCGCAGCAGTGGAGCGCGCGGGCAGCGGCAGCGGCGGCATGGGCTCGGCGGCGCGCACAGCAGTGGAGGCATGGGTAGCGGCAGCGGCGGCGTGCGCTGCGGCCGCGGCAGCGGCGTGGGCTCAGCAGTGCGAGTAGTGGCTGTGCCGGCGTGGGCTGCGGGGGCGCGCAGCTGCCGGCGAGCGAGGGCGTGCAGCTGCCGGCAAGCGGGGGCGCTGCTCCCCTCACCCTCTCCTGCAGCGAGGGCCGCTACTGCGGTGGGGCTACGGCAAGTGGGGCTACGGCGGCTGCCGCGCGGGCTGCTACTGGCACCTGCGTTGATGCGTCTCCCTCCGTTCCTCCGGCCGGCGCGGCTTCCCCATCCGGGCGACGTTGTGGTTCACTGCTCTAACACAAGATGAGTGTGCAGCTAACAAATCTCAGTCAGTTTGTGTTATCATATTGATCTCTTTGACATTAGCTTGCTGAAAGAACAAAATAATCCTTTCAGTTTCAGATTGTGGTTTGTATGATTTTTTTTTCTATAGATTAATTTGAGATGTGCATTGAAAACTAGGATGTTCTGTACCAATTGCTAAACTAAATTGGAGAATTGTTGTTTTTCTGCACAGAAATGCAAATATCCTGGTGCTCTTTTGGGACAAGTGTTGTTTCTATGAAGAGAAATGCAAATATACTTCAAATACACTATATAGGTGTACTCATTTGCTACCTTGTGCCGTTTTGGGACAGTCACTGCAGAAGCCTTTTTGCATGAGGCATTCAGTTCACTATGTTTTTTTTATTTTTACTTCCTACCTTCAAATGCAGATGGATTTGCTGGGAAAGGTTGGTGCAGCTAGAGAAGTTAATTGTTTTTTATTGTTTGGACATTAAAATGTCATGATTATAGGGTGGAACCAATCATTAGCTAGCTTGATCAAATTATATGGTAGAATATGCCAGACATGCATGTTTAATGTAGAATAAGCTATATATTTTCCTGGTGAATGGCAGAAACTGAAAATATGTCTATTGTCTGCTTCTTTCAGATGTTTATGTCTATATTATTTCTTTCAAACCAAGAACTGTACTAATTCATATCCCATTCCATGTCAACTTCAGCAAGTACTGATACTAGGATTTGTGTGGAATATAATTGGCTAATAAAATGTGATGAGTCAGATTTATCCATTCACCTTTAACTTATGTTTGGGTCTTTGTAATCAGCAGGATCACTTACTGATAGTAGGAGCAGGAGCAGCACAAGTTAGCAACTGATCAGCTTCTCAAAGGCCAAGGTGTCACATGTACATTTGTATCTAAATCATTTTATGATTAATGCCATATTTGTGCCATTTCGTTGGTAATCGCCACTAAAAAGGTTGGATCTAATAAAGGGCTGGTTTATTATATGTGAAGCTCTAGCCGAAATGCGGAGTGCTTTGTCGGTTAATCTGCTGGTGTACGGCTTCTGAGGAGGTGAAGATACTGCATCAGAGATGCTTGCTGACAAGGTGCACACAAAAGTCTTTTTTGCAAGTACTGATACTAGAATCTGTGTGGAATGCATGAACTTAGTAGCCACATAGATTTGATTGTCATTTAAAAACATCCATTTGTAGCCTGTAAAATAGATTTGTGCTTTGTAGCCTGTAAAATAGATTTGTGCTTTGAACGGCCATTTGCTTCTTTTGTATTGCACATCAACATCATACAGAGAAGGCTGAGAGGTGATTGTATGGACTCTTTTGTTTAATCTCGATGTATGAGCTCATATAGTTGAATTCTGCTGCTATAATTATATATTATATATGTTGTACAAATGAAGCAATATTATTATATGAAAATATTTTTTTTATGGGAAAAAGGTCTTCACCGCCGGTTCGTGTCTTCAACCGGCGGTGTTGATGTCTCCATCACCAACGATTCCAGATACGAACCGGCGGTGATGGGTGCACATCACCAACGGTTGTAGAACCGGCGGTGATGGCCTCGCTATCACCAACGACTTAAATCTAACGGTTCCCAAAACCGTTGGTGATGTACTTTTAGAACCGGCGATGATAGGAGTGGCTGTAGTAGTGAATGGTCAAACTTAATGTCAGAAAAGTCAAACATCTGTAATTTGGAACGGAGGGAGTATGCAAAAGAATGGAGGAAGGTCTGAGGGAGCAAGTAGCGGTTAAAATATCTTTGCACTTTAAGTCCTGACAGGTACCGCCCCAAATTGTTTTTTCCATTTAAAGAAGTCGCAAATTCAGCAAATGAAACACGAGGGGCAGCAGCAAGGGCATATAAAATTTATCTGAAAAATAGAGGGGATCATCAGATGAAGCAACGCTAGCAGCATCGTGACTGAATTCAAACCTCCCGTTATATATAGCGAGCTACCCCGCTAGACACGCCGAGGAGCGCATCAGCATCGCCACTCCCCAGTTCCAGAGTAGAATTGTAAGGGCCAGGCCGGCACAACGAACGAACTTGAGAAAGGGAGCAGCAGCTCAGCTCCTTCCTGCGCCGTGACCTCTTGTTGCCTCTGCGTATCTGAAGCTGTTGATGCGAGTGAGGGCGCCATCTCCATGGCTCTCCTGGCGGCGGCGGCGGCGAGGATGGACGACCACGACGAGTACGCCAAGCTCGTCAGGGGGATGAACCCGCCCAGGTGATTGATCGATCATCGGTTTTCTGACTTTTGTTTTTCATCTCTTCACCTTCTTCTCCTTTTGCTTCTCTGGGTTCAAGAATTTTCTTTTTAGGAAAAAAAAAGAAAGGATGTCGGACTTGATAGAGCGCGTTTAGTCCCCCTAAAATTTTCGCCTCGAAATTTGTGACTTTTCCTTTGGACACATGCATGGAGCACTAAATGTAATTAAATAACAAAACTAATTACACAGTTTGGATGTACACGACGAGACGAATCTGTTAAGCCTAATTAGTGCATGATTAGCCATAAAGTGCTACAGTAACCCACATGTGCTAATGATGCGGTCAAAGACCTCGAAAGATTCGTCTCGCGGTTTCCAAGTGAGTTCTGAAATTAGTTTTTTAATTAGTGTCCGAAAAATCTTTCCGATATCTGGTCAAACCGTTGACGTGACACAAAAAAAAAATTTGTTGGGGAACTAAACGGGCCATATGCCAGCTTCCATCAGCTCCTTGTGTTATCCGGTTCTTGTTTAAGCCTTCTTGTGCTATGCAGTCCTTGTTTTAGCCGTTGTTTCTTGTCTGGTAATCCTAGCTTTTCCCCCCAAGATTTCAATTTTACATACCCGCAAAAAAAAAGATTTCAATTTTACAAGAAAATTTGTGTAACCGATTTCGTTCAATCCGTTTGCTTCTTGGTATGCTCAAACCTTGAAGAACACAGCAGCATGGTCCTCTGTTCTTGCTTTCTTCCGTCCTTGCTCTGTTTTGCACAGTAAAGTACAGAGGAGATAGGATTTAGGCCTTCCTTTTCTTTCCTCCGCCTCCTTTCCTTTTGTTCCATTTTGCTTGGACTTCTCTGTTCCCTGATGGATTACTGACATGTGCCGTGCAAAATTAACAGGGTCGTGATCGATAACGATGCCTCCGACGACGCGACGGTGATCCGGGTGGACAGCGTGAACAGCCACGGCACGCTGCTCGCCGTCGTCCAGGTCATCGCCGACCTCAACCTCGTCATCCGCAAGGCCTACTTCTCCTCCGACGGCAACTGGTTCATGGACGGTCAGTACCCAATCACCATGTTACTTTGCCACTCCAACGATTCCTTAATCTTCTTGTCTGAAATTGGAAAAAAAAAAGTTGAATTCTAATTCCTTTCTAATCTTTCAGTGTTCAATGTCACCGACCGTGACGGCAACAAGGTTGTTGACGCCTCAACCATCGCCTACATCCAGAAGGTAATCAAACCTCTGGTTCATCCACTGAATTTCGCATGTTCTCGGCTGATGTTTTTTTTTTCTTGGGTTTGATTCTGAATTCTGATCGAGTTTGGGTTGCTGCCGGGGCAGACGCTGGAGGCGGACGACTGGTACTACCCAGAGACGCGCAACACGGTGGGCATCGTGCCGTCGGAGGAGTACACCTCCATCGAGTTGACGGGCACCGACCGCCCGGGCCTGCTCTCCGAGGTGTGCGCGGTGCTTGTCGTCATGGGTTGCGCGGTCCAGAGCGCCGAGCTGTGGACGCACAACACGCGCGTCGCCGCCGTCGTGCACGTCACCGACGCCGAGTCCGGCGGCGCCATCGAGGACGCCGGCTGCATCGCCGACATCAGCGCGCGCCTCGGCAACCTGCTGCGCGGGCAGAGCGACGTGCGCGCCGGCGGCGGCGCGGGCACCCCGGCGCAGCACAAGGAGCGGCGGCTGCACCAGATGATGTTCGACGACCGGGGCGGGCACGCCGACGCCGCGGCCGGCGCCGACGCCGCCGGCCCGGCGCGGACGGAGGTGTCCGTGACGGCGTGCGCGGAGCGCGGGTACACGGCGGTGGTGGTCCGGTGCCGCGACCGGCCCAAGCTGCTGTTCGACACCGTGTGCACCATCACGGACATGGAGTACGTGGTGCACCACGGCACCGTGAGCGCGGAGCCCGCCGGCGGCGCGTACCAGGAATACTACATCCGGCACGTCGGCGGGCACGCCGTCCGGTGCGAGGCCGAGCGGCGGCGCCTGGTGCGGTGCCTGGAGGCCGCCATCGAGCGGCGCACCGCCGAGGGCCTGGAGCTGGAGGTGCGCACGGGGGACCGCGCCGGCCTGCTCTCCGACATCACCCGCATCTTCCGGGAGAACGGGCTCACCATCCGGCGCGCCGAGATCTCGTCCGCCGGCGGCGAGGCCGTGGACACGTTCTACCTGTCCGACCCGCAGGGCCACCCCGTGGAGGCCAAGACCATCGAGGCCATCCGCGCGCAGATCGGCGAGGCCACGCTGAGGGTGAAGAACAACCCGTTCGCCGCCGGGGACGGCGCGGCGAGCAAGGACGCCGGCGTCGCGGGCGCCGGCGCCGGTGCCGGCACGACGGCGTTCATCTTCGGGAACCTGTTCAAGTTCTACCGGCCGTTCCAGAGCTTCAGCCTCGTCAAGCTCTACTCGTAGACTACCTGGTTGATTTCTCAATCGCAGGTTCTGTACATAGATTTCGGTTGATTATTGGTCTTTCAGGCATCACTGTACATATGGTTATGGCCAGTTATGGGTGTAGATTAAGATTCAAAAGTAGAAATTTAGGGGAGAAAATATTGGCTCAGCTCCCAAAAGATTTGTAGCAGATAGGAAGTAAGCAAAGCAGATGGTTACTGTGTATTACTCCTTAGGATTTAGGGTTAAAGTACTGGGGTGTGCAACTGTCTCTGTAAATACTCGTCTTGTACATGTGCTCATCACCTCATGCATATTCTTGAGGGGAGTAAATACAGGAGAAAAAGAAGATATTTGAATGCAATCGGAGTTGTGTGTGTGTGTTTGTGCCTGGAACGCAGGATAGCAGTCTGCAAAAAGTATCTGCACAATCAAGTGGGATCTGCAGCAGCATGGAACTGACTGAAAAATGGAATGTCTTGGGTTGGGAGTAACCGCATGGAACTTTTCGTTCGGATTGGATGGCTGCTTGATGACGCACAGGGATGGTAATGGGCTATGTCTAGTAGTCACTTCCTAGTCCAATATAGTTTTTTTAATTTTTTAGCTCAAAATTATATAGGATTAGAATCCAATCTCTTTAGGACCCGGCCTTAAATTATCTAAACTATACTTGAGAGTCCTTTACCATCTCTATTAACATATGAGGGATTATCGAAGTTAGGTGGAGCAGCCGGACTGCATTTCCAGACCCGTATCAAGATCCAAGTAGTGGCTGTGTCACATTGTAACACCTCCAGTGTTTAGCACGGTTTAAACATGCCATTAACGTCAATTGACACAGTTAACCCTAGTTGGGTAATTACTTAGAAGCCGAGTTTCGTTTAAATACACCAAAAAGTCAACTCTCGCACCCTTGATCAAATGAACTTTTGCCCAACACGAAAGTTATAGAGTTTGACAAGATAAACAACTTTCGTGTTCAAAGTTTTTCAAGTTACAACATGAAATTTTGAGTTAACCCCGAAAAACGAGCGGGATCATTAAACTTGATTTCAAATTTTAAACTTTCAAACCAACGCTCAAATGAATTTTTACCTAAAAGGAAAGTTGTAGGAAATTTAATTTTGAACAACTTTCGTGTTCAAAATTTTTCGAGTTTCAATTGAAAATCTTAAGTTTGAACCAAGTCAAACTGCTGACTTTTTCTTCCTCTCTCCACTCTCTTTCTCTCTCCCCTCTCTCTCTTCCCCGCTGACTCTCCCCTCTCTGCTCTGCGCGCGCAGGCACTTGAGCGCGCATGCGCTCGCTGCCTCGCTGCGCCGCTGCCGCGGCCTCGCTGCCTCGCTGCCGCCGCGCTGCCTCGCCGCGCCGCTGACGCCCCTCCACTTGAGCGCGCACGCTGTCCTCGCCGCGCCCTGCCGTTGACGCTCACGCCACGACAAGAGCACGGCGACGCGCCGCCTCGCCGCCGTGGCGCCCAAACAGGCCGGCCGTGCCCTGCCGAGCCGCGGACCGCGGCCGGACTTCATTACCGCGCACTACTGACACCACCAAACCGCTCGCTGCGCCCTGACCCGCCTTCAAGGCCGCCGGGCGAGCACGCCACCGCCAGACCGCGCGCACGCCGCCGCTGCCCTTATTCTACGCCCTCCCCTCCCTGCCGAGCTCTCCCTCCCCCCTTGCTTCGCCCAAGGGCGTTCCACCCTCACACTCAGCTCCCCTCCCCTTCCCAAGCCGAGCCAAGCCGCCCCAGTGCCAGAACACGCCGCCGCCCACGCCATTGCAGCCGCCGCTCGAGCTCATCGTGGAGCCCCTGATGAGGACATGACCAATACGCATATGACCAAGGCCCAAGCGAAGATAGAGTTCAAAGCCCAATCCACATTGAAGTCCGATTTATTCGCGAGTCCGGTTCGGACTGCAGGAGCAGGCCTCACGAAAACGGACGCCCAGGCCACATACGGGCTTCGTTTTGGGCGTTCTATATATCGTTGGAAAGCTAAGGAGATAAGCTTTCCAACCCAACTGATCCCATATCAAAATACGCTCGGAGTCGACGGGAATCGTCGAAACAACATGATAACCAGAATCTGCCTGGATGCAGCGACACCAGTTTTTGGGCCCGAAGGCCTTGTACTCCCTAGGGTTGCCCGGCCACCCCCTTGGCCGCCCCCCTAGCCTCTCTCTTCTATATACACAGCAGCCGCCATTAGGTTACGGGGGTTTTGCTTAGATTCATTCTGTCAAGAACAGTTGTCGCCGTTCATCGGTTTGTGAAACCCCAACTTGTGAGATTAATCATTCATCTGCAGAGTCACTCTATTTGAGCTGCGTTTCTTTCGAGTTCTTGCTTGTGTTCTTCGTTGCGCTTGCAGGGATTAGCCTTCTTGGCGAGGTCAACCGGGTTGTGACACGGTTGATAACCAGAGGAGTTGTGGTGCTAAGATTGCTGGATTCGGGTCTTAGGATCTGAAGCCGGATCGGTGTGTCTCGCTCCGCCTACAACGAGAGTTATCCAGAACCTGACGGAAGATCGGGAACTCACGTCCCCATTATTTGGTATTCAGAGACTCAGGTTTACTGTCAGATTTCACATCTATCTTTAGTTTCATCAATTTCGCCATTGTCCCACAGTCCACCAAAAAGCCCTAGAGAATTTTGTGTTCGTGCTGTTTTCCCATCCCATTAGCCCTTTTAAGCCATTGCATATTTTGATATCGGAGTCCGCATCATTGAGTTTGTGTCCATAGTCGTGGTCTTGTTGCTGGTTTAGATCGAGTTCTTAGATTGGTTTGAGTTTTGCATCGTGTCACCGTGTCCTTTTCCATCCCGTCATCACGTCCGGTTCGGACTTGTTTCTGTCCAGTTCGGTATTTTGTTGATATCTCTCACATACGAACTCGGATTTTTGTGTTCTAGTACTTTCTGGAAAGCTTGTGAAATTATCTACAACTTAATCAATTGTGAGAATTCCAGAAAACGTAGTTATCTGCGCCTAATCTGTATTGTAAGCCAATCTGTTGGTTACCCAGAAATTTCTGAGTAGTCTGTATTTCGGGGTCAATATCTTCTACTTCCTTTATCCAAAAGAGACTTTCCATATATTGAAAAGAAAGAGAAAAAGAGTATCTACAACTTTCGTGTTGTAAGTTTTCGTGTTTGGGGTCTCTAAATTTGTCAAACAGCCTGTATAAATTTATGTAGCAAATCTGTAATTTACAGACAACAATTTTGTGATAGTGTGGAGTTGTCTCTTGCTCTTGTGGCACTTTTGAATAGAAAAAGAAAGAAAGAAAAAGGCAAGTGCATAAAAAAGAGCCGCACAAAGAAAAGAAAAAAAATCAGAAGTGTTTGCATCCTTTTGTGTCCTTTGTGCTTGGTATATGTCGCTTGCTTGCTTGAACTAGTTCTAGGAACACGTTTAGGCCAGCAACATTGATAAGTACTTTGGATATTTATTCAATTTTTGCTATCTGATTTTCAATTGTGCTAATCCTTGCTACTAAATAAAGCCCCCCGAAGCTCCACATATTACTTCAGATCAGTACACCCAGAGGATCTTGCAATCTTGGTACCACTTCCTCACAGGTATCACGAACCAGCCACCGGTTGTACCATCCTCTGCTTTGCATTGGTAAGAACACTTGTAAGATCTTAGTAAGACGTGCGAGATTGTGTTTCCACCATCCACATCCACATATAGTAGTTGATAGGGATAACCTTTTGTGTTTTCTCTTGTCTACTTACTAACAATGTCAGGAAACACTGAGATTGCTCAACGAGTGTTGAGTTCTCAAATGGAGAAAGTGGAGCAAAATCAATTCAACAATTTGTTCCAGACTTTCTTTGCCGTGATGGAACGACGTTGCCGAGTCATCATTGATGGTGAGACTTGCAACAACCTTGCAAGCTTAGAGCTGGTCGAGAAGCTTGGTCTGACCACAAAGCCACATCCACATCCATACTATATGCAATGGGTAAATTCTTACGATAAGATTAAGGTAACTGAAATTGCACATATTGAATTTAGCATTGGTTTTTACAAGAGTAGTGCTGATTTTGATATAGTACCCATGCAAGCATGTCAATTATTGCTAGGAACGCCATGGATTAATATAAATGATGTGGTACATAAAAAGGTTGCTAATAGATATTCTTTCAACTACAATGGAAGAAAAATTACACTTAAATCTATGACCGCAACTGAAATTTTAGAAGCCGATCTTGAAAGAGCAGAGAGAAGAAAGAATGAGCCTTTTAGAAAAGAATGGATTATTTCAGATGTTACAGTGCTTTCCTCTAAATCTGATTTTGTACAAATTAAAGATATCGTTTTGTCTTCTGTTGGACCTAATATTTTGCAGCATGTATCTAAAACAGAAGACAAGGTGATAGAGAATGAACAGGTAATTGTCTCAGGTAAGAGCTCTCTTGATGTGCTGAAATTATCCACCACTCATGCTATAATAGAGCAACATTTAGTGGACACCAAATCTGAATTGACTTTGTCACATGATAAATATTCTACTGATTTTTGTGATAAAAAAGAGTTGTGTGATAGTTCTATGTTTATCACTGTGCCACAACTTGTGAAGGAAACTGATTCTTTTATTTTGGAACCAATGACTTATGCTAAAAATAAACATTTGATTCCAATTGCTACAGAAAAGGATGAAAGGAAATTGTTGTCTTCTTTAAATACTTTGGGTTATATAGAGTTTGATACTTTGTGTGCACTTAGTAGTTTGGAGGAGAAATTTAAATGTGTTGGATTGCCATGGTTATCTCGATGTACATATCACTTTATTGGCAATTATAATTGTAAAGGAGAGTACATGGTGCATCGTGTTTATATGTGTTCAAATCTGAAATCTTCTTTTGCTATACAACAATTTGATGAAAAAGTGGGCTATTTTAAGACTAATCCTATCACGCAGAGTTCCTCTTGTTCTTCTTTGTTTGTTTTGTCACAACAGGTTCAATTTCAAGAAGGGGACCAACGCAGGATCATGTCAAGAATGGGAACAACTACTTCCGCAAGCATCAGCGACTTTGAGTCGAGGACGACTCAAAACCAAGAAGGGGAGAATGATGAGGACATGACCAATACGCATATGACCAAGGCCCAAACGAAGATAGAGTTCAAAGCCCAATCCACATTGAAGTCCGATTTATTCGCGAGTCCGGTTCGGACTGCAGGAGCAGGCCTCACGAAAACGGACGCCCAGGCCACATACGGGCTTCGTTTTGGGCGTTCTATATATCGTTGGAAAGATAAGGAGATAAGCTTTCCAACCCAACTGATCCCATATCAAAATACGCTCGGAGTCGACAGGAATCGTCGAAACAACATGATGACCAGAATCTGCCTGGATGCAGCGACGCCAGTTTTTGAGCCCGAAGGCCTTGTACTCCCTAGGGTTGCCCGGCCACCCCCTTGGCCGCCCCCCTAGCCTCTCTCTTCTATATACACAGCAGCCGCCATTAGGTTACGGGGGTTTTGCTTAGATTCATTCTGTCAAGAACAGTTGTCGCCGTTCATCGGTTTGTGAAACCCCAACTTGTGAGATTAATCATTCATCTGCAGAGTCACTCTATTTGAGCTGCGTTTCTTTCGAGTTCTTGCTTGTGTTCTTCGTTGCGCTTGCAGGGATTAGCCTTCTTGGTGAGGTCAACCGGGTTGTGACACAGTTGATAACCAGAGGAGTTGTGGTGCTAAGATTGCTGGATTCGGGTCTTAGGATCTAAAGCCGGATCGGTGTGTCTCGCTCCGCCTACAACGAGAGTTATCCAGAACCTGACGGAAGATCGGGAACTCACGTCCCCATTAGCCCCTACCCCCGGTGCCCCTCGGTCCAAATCAAACCCCGGAACGGGACCTCCTCGCCGCAGTAAAGCTCCACGACCACGCCTCGTCCATCCCCATCGCCGCCGGGCGCCGCCGTCGTGGGCAGAGCCGCCGCCGGCCGCCGCCCGCCGCGGGACACCCTGCTCCGCCCCTCCCCGACCCCAATCCACCCCCGAGCTAGCTTCCTCAGGGCGCCGTGAAGCTCCCCGGCCTGCCCATGCCCCTCCTCCCGTACCGGAGCGCCGCCGCCCGCTGCAGCCGCCGCCGTCGCCGCTCCCTGGGAGCCGCCGCCACCCCTTCTCCGGCCATCCCCGTCGACCGCATCACCCATACCTAGGTAGAGCTCGGTGAGCTCTCTTCCCTGGGCACCACCCCCACCGCCGGCGAGCCCCTCCTCGCCGGGAAACGGGCCGCCGCCGCCTCCCCTGTCTCCTACCTCCGGCCACGGACCCCGGCGCAAATTGTTTTAGGTTTCCAGGGGGTCAAGTGAAAGATCCAGGGGCCCCTTTTGCAATCTGTGTTTTTGTATTTTCTAGATTTTCCAGTGAACTTGTAAATTCATGTAAAAATCTTAGAAAAATCAGAAAAATGCAAACTCAACTGTTCTGGACTCCTTGAAAATAGATCTACAACTTTTGTTACATACACTTTTTATTTTGCTCAATAGTTTTTACTTCATTTAAAATACAAAGGAAATGTGCTTTATATTAGATCTCAAGTTACAAGCATGTGTTGTTAGCCATTTTTGGTCAGTGGGATACATGTTAGATGCATAAGCTTGTGTAAAAATTTCATGGACAGTTTACATGCCTAGCTATCATTTTATTTAACTCTTGTTATATGCCTAGGAGGGATGGTTTTATTTATCCAAGTTGTTATGTTATGTTTCAAGGGTTCAAACTTTTACAGTACTTGTGTTTTAGCTCCAAGAGTGTGTAGAAAAAGTTTGAGAAATTTTAGTCAAATCAATCTGGACCAAATGATTTTTGTGAGGATAGCTACATTAAATCATTAAAAATAGTTTCTTTACATGAAAAATTCTAATAATTTTTCTAGGGGTTAACCTTGAGTATATAACCGTGCTGATAAAAGATAAGCCTCTGGAACATGATATAAAAGTCTAAGGAATTTAATTTTGATCCATACAGCAATACTTTGTGCTATTTTTCATGCCCTGTACAATGCTTGTTTAATTGTGAAAAATTTATGGAAGTCTCATCTTTAGGTAGACAACACTCAGTTAAAATTTCATTACCAGTTCTTGCATAGTTTGACCTGCAAAATTCATTTTTGTTTCTAGCAGTAGCTGTTTATTTTATTTTTCATGATTAATAGGCTGCATGAAATGGGCTAAAAATTTCACAGTAGGCAAGTTACTCAGAGGTGTATCTTGCATAAAAATTTCAAACCCAGAATCTCTATTTAACTTTATTTATGATAAGGACATGCTTAACCTAGTAATAAATAAGAAAAATCTTTTCTTTTGCTGCATAAGGATAAAAGGTAAAACCCACCCTAGTTACTTCGTGAAGTCCGTTATAGTGATTATTACTCTATAAAGGATTGCCAAAATGATGTAACAAAATCTGGTGCAAATCATCTTGAGTTTGTGTTGGATTACAACTCTTTAGTGAAGAATTGATTAAATCGTATCACTAAAATGACTCACGCATATGCATTTCATATAGATTCGACTACTCTCCCTGACGGTACGTACGAGTTGGTGCCGGAGTCCGAGAGTGAGCAGCGTGAAGCTCAAGTGAATCTAACTGAAGCTACTGAAGACCCGGACCCAGTTTCGGAAGAGCCCACAGCTAGTTACGCTCAGGAAGGCAAGCCCCGGAGCATGTCCTACCTATTTTAATTTATGCAACTATTTGTATTCCTGTTTATTGCGCATTTAAGTTGCAGGAATTGTTTGGAACCTTAGTTGCATGATCCTAGGTACCTATGCTTGAACACTAGTATGTGTAGGTCGCTAGTTGGCTATGCTAATGATTCGGTAGAAGTCGAGTGATTTCCTGTCACTCGCGAGCTCATAGGAGTTGAATGCTTACTACACACTGCAATATAAGGTTTACGGGCGGGGTTGTTGTACTTGTGATACCCCGTCTGTTTAGTCAAAATGGATAAGGCCGCGGTGTGTGGTAGTGGTGGTTAAGCGTTTGAACATACTAACCACATGCCGAGAATATGATAATCGGTAAGCTTAAGTACCTGATGGAACCGGCCGTGGAACATACTCCCCACTGTCTGGTCTATGGTCACGCACGGGTGCAGGGCACCCTAGGATGGTGGGCCTGTTTCATGCCCGGGGAAAAAGGGGAAAAGTCGCGTGGGTGATTGCATTCCCCATGCGTGTGTTTAGGTCTGCCTGGCCAGGTTAACAAATTCGATTCGAATCGTCCGTCTCTCACGGATATTGAGACTGCTTAACCCTTTTGCCACATAGAGTAAGAAGTGGAACAATGATGATGAGAAATATGGTCGAATGATGACAAATAATTGCTTTCCACCATGTATGCTTTAGGATAGATGCTAATGTAGAATGGTTAAGCCTAATAGAACTTGAAAGCTAAAATCGGAAAATAAGGACTTACTGCTTTTCGGCAAAGACAAACCCCTCAAGCCAAAAGCCTTGCATGTCTAGTTAGAGGGTTAGTTATAGCCTAGTCGGGTAAGCCTTGCGGAGTATTAGCATACTCAGCCTTGCTTGTGGCTAAATTTTTATTTCAGGTAATACTTTTGAGGACATGATTGCTAGCTTGACTTGGCCGTGTACCTTACCCCCTGGTTGGTCGGTGGAGTGGGATACGACTCCGGCCAACGATGGCAATGCCGAGTGATGTCACGTACGGGCTTCATCATGACATCATGTATCGTCGTTTAGAACTCGTTCTATTTCAGCGTCGTTTAGAACTCGTTCTATTTCAGCTGCAGTGAACTCTGAACTACTTTCTTTTCGAATTTCAAGTATCTTTCAATGATTTCGAACTTGGTTTGTAATAATTAAGTTAAGACTCTGGAATGTAATATATTTGTGAAATGTTGTACTCTCTGGACTCACCTTCGGGTGGGTTACATGTAAGCTTTGGGTTCGATCGACGCTCAGGTGGATTCTTCGGGATTTTACCCGACAGCACTGCCGAATTACTCCGTTTGAAGTGCGTGTTAGCCGGGTTGTCTTTAAGATGATGGTTAGCGCACTTGAGCCGGATTAATTAGGGCGGTACTGCCACAGCTGGTATTAGAGCCGAACAAAGCGCACACCCGAGAGTACGACTAGATTTCGAAAGTTTTCCTTAAAAACTTGGCCACACAATCGCGTTTGAAAAATACGTTGGTTCGTTAAGGATCGTGCATAGTACGTAAAGCCCTAGGGAGAATTATGGAAGTTGCTAGGTGGCTAATTAACTTATGGTTTATTTATAACTGACTTCCAGCACGTTTCTTTCAGTACTTAAATTCAGTACTTTACATTATGTAACGACGCACCTACGCTAAGGTAAGACGGTAAGGATCCTCAGTCAGCTGAGGGAGTCTGACCTTCCCGTCGGTGATGCGAGCCGAACGCTGCCCTCAAGCAGTGGCTTACTTGAGGTGCTGCCAATATACCAACTATTAGTTGGGTATATTGGGAGTAAAGTATACTCAGTCAACTGAGGGAGATTGACCTTCCCGTCGGTGATGCGAACCGAACGCTGTGCTCAAGCAGTGGCCTACTTGAGCTGCTGCCAATATACCGACCATCAGTCGATTATATTGGGAGTAAAAGAAACCGTAAATACGTCACCTCGGTGGCGTATGAGCACTGTCCATGCAGTGTTGGACGCATGGATGCCGCTTCTATAGTGAGCGGTAATGTATGGGGACGCTTTCATGTGTGCTGGCATGAAAGGTTCAATGAAATTTATATCTGTCAATTTTCTGCAGGTACACTAACCGCGATTACGTAAGTTAAGCACAGTTAGAACTCAGCTAGAAATATATATAGGGAGAGACGTAAGTTGTGCCATGCCACCGGTGCTAACCCCGTAAGCCCAAAACTATTTGGCAATTATTTTCTTTGGGAGGACGATTAGGTCGTGCATGCATCATGCTCATAAAATTGAAAGCCAAAGAAAATAGATGTGGGTTAGTCGGGAATGTTAAGGTTGCACGTGAGCACGGTTCCTCTCCTCTCACTTAAGGTCTATCTAGAAATCTGTCATTTTCTGCTATAGCCTGGAAGATGAATTTATTTGACATGGTAGATGACCTTATCTGTAGAAGCGCTAGTGGATAATTTTGCTCCAAAACTTGTCTACTAGCCTCTGTTTAAATTCGAGAATTTTTCGACTGGTATACAGTAGAGTACACTGGAAACTTTGACACCCTGTTTTTCTGTCAGCTTTGAGCACCTGTGTTGCACGAATTTTTAGGCCGTCCTAGAAATGTTTTCTGCAGATGTGTTCAACACAAAACTTGTGCCCAATTTACTCACCAAGCTTCTGTAAAAATTTGGTGATTTTAGGCTTAGTGGTTTGACCTCAGCACTCAGTTTACTAGCTCTCTGGTCACTGAAAATTTTGGGCTGACAGCAAAGCAAACTATAAGGATAAGACCTTCTTAGGCTCTGATCTAGCTCTTGAGTTGACTAGCAAAGTTGTTTATAACAACCTAAGGAATGTCCCTGTAAATTTTGAGAATTTTTAGAGCTCCGTGCTTTCAGTTATACTCGTTTTTGTGCACTACCTAAAATCTGTTTTAGCCATCACTCACTTGTGTACATCTTTTGTACAGATGGCTGCCCCTGCTCTCCTGGTGTTTGATGAGGATGGGCGTGCACACTCCGAGTGCACACACTGTCAGGGTTTTCCCTCCATTCTTTGGGAGGTGATGCGCGATGCTGGATATCCCAGTCCCCCGCGCTACGTGGGCGAGGAGTTCCATGAGATGGGAGTTGCGCGCTGTCGCGTGCGCATGACTCATGCTCCCCACCCTTTTCCAGATCACTGGGCTTCCTTGGAGCTGGAGGTAGTTGGACACCGTCTGGTTGACACTTGGGAAGTTGCAGCCATGACAGCACTCAACAAGTTTTGTGAGAAGAATTACGCAGCTGTCACACTAGCTCCTATTGGCCTCTTCCCAGCAGAGCAGCCCAATGACCCTAACTGGCTTAGTCGGGTCGGACACACTGGGTACCTTCAGCAGAACAGAGCTGCAGAGACTATCTCCATGTCAGTAAAGTGCATGAATGCACTATACCGCTTGCAGACTTTACAGGCCAAGGCCATGACCCAGATCATTGCTTCTGCACGGACTAGCCACGAGATAGTGATTGCTAAGAATGAGCAGATCAGGGATTTGGATGCCCATGTTGGCCAACTGGAGGGTCTGATTGAGGAGCATGATGTTCTCTTGGGCAACAGGGATGCTGACTTTGCACTTCTGGAGCAGCAGTTCACCGCCCAGCAGGTTCAGTTGAATGCTGCCTTTGATCACATTGAGATGTTGGAGGCTCAGCAGGCCCAGCCCGAGGCCATGGAGGAGGAGCCCCAGGAGGTTCAGGGTATCTCAGGACTTGACACTATGTCTGGAGTGCCCCTGCCACCACTTCCGGGAGCTCACTCTCTAGTGAGGAGCGAGTCTTCCGTCAACAACCTGGACGACTTTTAGATGATGTCTTAAGTAGTCGTTCGCGCATACTCCTCTGTAGGGTAGCCTAACCTTGGATGGTGATGTAATAGGCTAACTAAGAGTTGAGTACCTCGCTTTTGTCAAAGAGTACCACTCCTATGTAAAAGTATCTTAATCGTTTAGGCTGTAGCTAAGAACTTGATGCATGGTTGTAATGGTTTAATTGCAGTGGAGTCTATCGCTGCAGAAACTTGTCTGAATTTTTATCCATGTTTTCTTGCATTTCTGGGCTGTGTGTTGAATACCAAAGTGGTTGGGAATTTCATGATCTAAGTGCTCACCAAATTTCAGCATTTTTAGACCTGTGTGTCAAAATTCATGGCCCGAGCATTACACCTCGGCTTGCTGAAAAACAGACTGGACAGAGCAATAGAAATTGAATTTTTCGCCCACCTTAACTGTCGATTCAGCTTTGGAGTTGAATACCAAAGTTGTAGTATGATAAATTATCTATCTGCTGTAAAAATTTGGGCGCATTTCGATGAACAGAGTGCAAGTTATGAATTTTCTTGTAACAAACAGCGTTGCTGTCCCTATTGTTACGTGCTCCTTTCAGTTCTACTTTTCCGCGCTTACCCTTCTGTTCTTGGGGTTTGTCATATGTCATCCTACTAATGAGTGAATTTGCCATTCCAGATGGTGGGAGCGACACGTGGCAACCCTGGGGGTTTCGGGGACGCGAATGGTAGCAGTTCGCAGCGACCGCCACCACCGCCACCCAACTTCGCGGAGTATCTGGCCGCCCAAACCGAGTTACTCCGTCAACTCGTCCAGGGACAGCAACAACAGCAACAGCAGCGGGGTGGACCCAATGTTCATCAACCTCAAGCTGCTGGTTACCTGGAATTCGTGGCAACTCAGCCCCCTCTGTTCAACAAGACCGAAGAGCCACTGGATGCGGACGCTTGGATTCGCACAATTGAGTCCAAGTTTTCACTACTTCTGGCACCATGCTCAGAACAAAACAAAGCTCGCTTTGCCGCGCAACAGCTTCGCGGTTCGGCACGTCTTTGGTGGGATAACTACCTTGGCATGCTCCCAGCTGATCACGTTGCCACTTGGGATGAATTCAAGGCTGCATTCAAGGGTCACCATATTCCAGAAGGACTCATGGATAGGAAGCTGAATGAGTTCCTGGCTCTTACTCAAGGGACACGTACAGTTCTCCAATATGCCCAAGCTTTCAACAATCTCTGTCAGTACGCGGGCTATCATGCTGACACAGATGTTAAGAAGCGTGATCGTTTTCGTAGAGGCTTAAACACCAAGCTCAAGGAACGACTAAACCCCATTAGGGTCGACACATACAATGAGCTGGTTAATCTCGCACTCACTCAAGAAGACTGTATCATGACTCACCATGCTGAGAAAAAGAGGAAAGCGCCAGCTGGACCCTCTAGTGCGCAGCCACAGAGGTATCGCATAGTACAGAATGTTGCACCCCAGATTCCTCAGAAAGCCCCTCAGCCAGGGCGTTGGGTTATTAGGCCTCCACTGCAGCAAAGCGTGGCACGTTTCCCTATTCCTCAGTTAACTGGCCCAAGGCCAACTGCTCCACCGCCAGCCCGTCCAAGTGAGGGAAATCGTTGTTTCAATTGTGGGAGCTCAACTCATTTCGCCCGTGAGTGCCCGCAACCCAGGCGACAAAACCAGGGCCAAGGCTTTAATCAAAACAACAAGAACAAGGGCAGAAGGCAAACTGTTCAGGTCAAGCAAGGGCGCATCAATTTCACCACTCTTGCAGAACTACCTGAGGGCGCACCAGTGATGACGGGTACATTTTCTATCCACAACAAACCTGCAGTTATATTATTTGATTCTGGTGCATCGCATAGTTTCATTGATGCAAAATTTGGTGCAAAAGTGGGTTTGGATTTTATTCACACGAAAGGGTCATACATGATATCAACCCCAGGAGGTAAAATTGCTTCAAACCAAATAACACGACTTGTGCCAATCAAGTTGGGTAGCCTAATCGTCAACACCGACCTTATACTCCTGCCACTTGAGGGTATAGATATCATCTTGGGGATGAATTGGATGACTCAGCATGGGGTTATAATAGATATTCCCGCCAGAGCGGTGGAATTAAATTCGCCAAAATATGGAGCCACTACTCTCTATTTGCCCTTCCGAGAGTGTGTCAATTCTTGTGCATTTGCCCTGAGCACATCCAACCTAGAAGAAATTCCTGTGGTATGCGAGTACACCGATGTGTTCCCGGATGACTTGCCAGGAATGCCACCAGATAGAGATTGAGTTTATTATTGAACTACAACCAGGCACTGCCCCTATCTCAAAGAGGCCATATAGAATGCCACCCAAGGAGTTGGCCGAGTTAAAAATTCAACTTCAAGAGCTGCTGGATAAAGGTTTCATTCGCCCTAGTGCATCACCTTGGGGTTGTCCAGCCCTCTTTGTAAAGAAAAAGGATGATAGTTTGAGGTTGTGTGTGGACTACCGACCTCTCAATGCGGTGACAATCAAAAACAAATATCCCTTTCCCCGCATTGATGTTCTCTTCGATCAACTGGCTGGAGCTAGGATTTTCTCAAAGATAGATCTTCGCTCCGGCTATCATCAGATTAAAATTCGTCCATGTGATATTCCTAAAACCGCATTCTCCACACGGTATGGACTCTATGAGTATTTAGTCATGTCTTTTGGTCTCACAAATGCACCTGCCTATTTCATGTATCTCATGAACTCGGTATTCATGCCGGAGCTCGACAAGTTCGTCGTGGTTTTCATTGATGACATCCTTATTTATTCCAAGAATGAGGAAGACCATGCTAAGCACCTGCGCATTGTTCTCCAACGCCTTCGGGACCACCAGCTCTATGCTAAATTCTCCAAATGTGAATTCTGGCTAGATAGTGTGAAATTCTTGGGCCACACTATTTCCAGCGAAGGCATAGCTGTGGATCCTAGCAAGGTGCAAGAAGTGATGGACTGGAAACCTCCTACCTCCGTTCATCAGATTCGCAGTTTTCTTGGTTTAGCCGGATATTATCGCCGATTCATTTCGGATTTCTCCAGAATTGCTAAGCCAATGACTGAACTATTGAAGAAATGAGTAAAGTTTGTGTGGGATGAAAAATGTGAAAAGGCTTTCCACACCCTAAGGGAGCAGTTGACTACAGCACCTGTCTTAGCTCAACCTGATAACACCAAGTCCTTTGACGTGTATTGTGACGCGTCAGGTACTGGTCTTGGTTGTGTGCTCATGCAAGACAATAGAGTTATTGCTTATGCGTCACGAGCTCTGCGACCCCATGAGCAGAATTATCCTACTCACGACCTCGAATTAGCAGCTGTCATTCATGCTCTAAAGATATGGAGGCATTATCTTATGGGTACGCATTGCAATATCTACACCGATCACAAAAGTCTCAAATATATCTTCACTCAAGCTGACCTGAATATGAGACAAAGACGGTGGTTAGAATTAATCAAGGACTATGATCTTGAGGTGCACTATCACCCAGGCAAGGCCAATGTTGTAGCAGATGCACTCAGTCGCAAAGTTCATTGCCATTGCCTATCCGTGGAATCCTATTCGGAAACCCTCTGTCATGAGATGAGGAAGCTCCAGTTGGAAATGATTCCCCAAGGTACCTTAAATCACATTTCAGTTGAACCAACCCTTCATGATCAGATCATTATGGCCCAATTACATGATAAGGGTGTTGGGATCATTAAACAGAAACTCTCTCAAGGAGAAAGGAAGTATAAGTGTTTTCGTCAGGACCATAAGGGAGTCCTATGGTTCGAAAGTCGTTTAGTTGTTCCGAAAAATCATGATCTTCGGAAGCAAATTCTCGACGAGGCACATCTTTCCAAGTTTTCTATTCACCCAGGCAGTACCAAGATGTACCAAGATCTTAGGCAGAATTTCTGGTGGACTAGGATGAAAAGGGAAATTGCTAAATATGTCTCGGAATGTGACACCTGCCAGAGAGTAAAAGCCAGCCACTTGAGAGTAGCCGGTTTGCTTCAACCTCTGCCTATTCCCTCATGGAAATGGGAAGACATAAGTATGGACTTCATTGTTGGATTACCTAACACATCCCAGAGGCACGATTCCATTTGGGTTATCGTGGATAGACTCACCAAGACGGCACATTTCATTCAGGTACACACTACTTACACTGCCAAGAAGTATGCTGAGATCTATCTCGATCGCATTGTTTGCTTGCATGGGGTACCCAAGACAATCATTTCTGATCGTGGAACACAGTTTGTTGCACGCTTTTGGGAACAATTGCAAGCATCTCTTGGGACAAAATTGATTCGAAGCTCAGCTTATCACCCCCAAACTGATGGACAAATTGAGAGGGTGAACCAAATCCTAGAAGACATGTTGAGAGCTTGCGTCATTCATTATGACAAGAATTGGGACAAATGTCTAGCTCTAGCGGAGTTCTCATACAACAATAGTTATCAAGAGAGTTTGAAAATGGCACCATTTGAGGCCTTATATGGTCGACGGTGTCGTACTCCTTTGAGCTGGTCGCAAGTCGGAGAACGAGTGGTATTCGGACCCGATCTCGTAACAGAGGCAGAAGAGAAAGTAAGAGTAATACAAGAGAATTTAAAGGCCGCCCAGTCTAGGCAGAAGAGTTATTCTGATAAAAGAAGAGACCCTTTGCAATTTGAAGTGGGTAATCATGTCTATCTTCGAGTTTCGCCGACCAGGGGTGTGCAGAGATTCGGAGTGAAGGGCAAATTAGCTCCCCGATATGTTGGCCCTTATGAAATCACTGAGATTTGTGGACCAGTAGCCTATAGACTACGACTTCCTCCTCGACTGGCAGCAGTACATAATGTTTTCCACGTTTCTCAACTCAAGAAGTGTGTTCGGGTTCCCACCGAGATCATTGAACAAACAGAAATATTGGTAGAACCAGATCTCTCTTATGTTGAATACCCTATCAAGGTTCTTGATCAAAAGGAAAGGGTCACTCGAAGAAAAGCAGTTAGAATGTACAAGATTCAATGGAGTCACCATACCGAAGAGGAAGCTACCTGGGAAACTGAAAGCTACCTAAATCAAAATTTCCCCGGTTTTCTGAATTCCACTGGAGGTACACCTCTTTCCTGCACTTAGCTTGCTTATCTGAATCTCGGGACGAGATTCTTTTAAGGGGGGTAGGCTGTAACACCTCCGGTGTTTAGCACGGTTTAAACATGCCATTAACGTCAATTGACACAGTTAACCCTAGTTGGGTAATTACTTAAAAGCCGAGTTCCGTTTAAATACACCAAAAAGTCAACTCTCGCACCCTTGATCAAATGAACTTTTGCCCAACACAAAAGTTATAGAGTTTGACAAGATAAACAACTTTCGTGTTCAAAGTTTTTCAAGTTACAACATGAAATTTTGAGTTAACCCCGAAAAACGAGCGGGATCATTAAACTTGATTTCAAATTTTAAACTTTCAAACCAACGCTCAAATGAATTTTTACCTAAAAGGAAAGTTGTAGGAAATTTAATTTTGAACAACTTTCGTGTTCAAAATTTTTCGAGTTTCAACTGAAAATCTTAAGTTTGAACCAAGTCAAACTGCTGACTTTTTCTTCCTCTCTCCACTCTCTTTCTCTCTCCCCTCTCTCTCTCTTCCCCGCTGACTCTCCCCTCTCTGCTCTGCGCGCGCGCAGGCACTTGAGCGCGCGTGCGCTCGCTGCCTCGCTGCGCCGCTGCCGCGGCCTCGCTGCCTCGCTGCCGCCGCGCTGCCTCGCCGCGCCGCTGACGCCCCTCCACTTGAGCGCGCACGCTGTCCTCGCCGCGCCCTGCCGTTGACGCTCACGCCACGACAAGAGCACGGCGACGCGCCGCCTCGCCGCTGTGGCGCCCAAACGGGCCGGCCGTGCCCTGCCGAGCCGCGGACCGCGGCCGGACTTCATTACCGCGCACTACTGACACCACCAAACCGCTCGCTGCGCCCTGACCCGCCTTCAAGGCCGCCGGGCGAGCACGCCACCGCCAGACCGCGCGCACGCCGCCGCTGCCCTTATTCTACGCCCTCCCCTCCCTGCCGAGCTCTCCCTCCCCCCTTGCTTCGCCCAAGGGCGTTCCACCCTCACACTCAGCTCCCCTCCCCTTCCCAAGCCGAGCCAAGCCGCCCCAGTGCCAGAACACGCCGCCGCCCACGCCATTGCAGCCGCCGCTCGAGCTCATCGTGGAGCCCCTACCCCCGGTGCCCCTCGGTCCAAATCAAACCCCGGAACGGGACCTCCTCGCCGCAGTAAAGCTCCACGACCACGCCTCGTCCATCCCCATCGCCGCCGGGCGCCGCCGTCGTGGGCAGAGCCGCCACCGGCCGCCGCCCGCCGCGGGACACCCTGCTCCGCCCCTCCCCGACCCCAATCCACCCCCGAGCTAGCTTCCTCAGGGCGCCGTGAAGCTCCCCGGCCTGCCCATGCCCCTCCTCCCGCACCGGAGCGCCGCCGCCCGCTGCAGCCGCCGCCGCCGCTCCCTGGGCGCCGCCGCCACCCCTGCTCCGGCCATCCCCGTCGACCGCATCACCCATACCTAGGTAGAGCTCGGTGAGCTCTCTTCCCTGGGCACCACCCCCACCGCCGGCGAGCCCCTCCTCGCCGGGAAACGGGCCGCCGCCGCCTCCCCTGTCTCCTACCTCCGGCCACGGACCCCGGCGCAAATTGTTTTAGGTTTCCAGGGGGTTAAGTGAAAGATCCAGGGGCCCCTTTTGCAATCTGTGTTTTTGTATTTTCTAGATTTTCCAGTGAACTTGTAAATTCATGTAAAAATCGTAGAAAAATCAAAAAAATGCAAACTCAACTGTTCTGGACTCCTTGAAAATAGATCTACAACTTTTGTTACATACACTTTTTATTTTGCTCAATAGTTTTTACTTCATTTAAAATACAAAGGAAATGTGCTTTATATTAGATCTCAAGTTACAAGCATGTGTTGTTAGCCATTTTTGATCAGTGGGATACATGTTAGATGCATAAGCTTGTGTAAAAATTTCATGGACAGTTTACATGCCTAGCTATCATTTTATTTAACTCTTGTTATATGCCTAGGAGGGATGGTTTTATTTATCCAAGTTGTTATGTTATGTTTCATGGGTTCAAACTTTTACAGTACTTGTGTTTTAGTTCCAAGAGTGTGTAGAAAAAGTTTGAGAAATTTTAGTCAAATCAATCTGGACCAAATGATTTTTGTGAGGATAGCTACATTAAATCATTAAAAATAGTTTCTGTACATGAAAAATTCTAATAATTTTTCTAGGGGTTAATCTTGAGTATATAACCGTGCTGATAAAAGATAAGCCTCTGGAACATGCTATAAAAGTCTGAGGAATTTAATTTTGATCCATGCAGCAATACTTTGTGCTATTTTTCATGCCCTGTACAATGCTTGTTTAATTATGAAAAATTTATGCAAGTCTCATCTTTAGGTAGACAACACTCAGTTAAAATTTCATTACCAGTGCTTGCATAGTTTGACCTGCAAAATTCATTTTTGTTTCTAGCAGTAGCTGTTTATTTTATTTTTCATGATTAATAGGCTGCATGAAATGGGCTAAAAATTTCACAGTAGGCAAGTTACTCATAGGTGTATCTTGCATAAAAATTTCAAACCCAGAATCTCTATTTAACTTTATTTATGATAAGGACATGCTTAACCTAGTAATAAATAAGAAAAATCTTTTCTTTTGCTGCATAAGGATAAAAGGTAAAACCCACCCTAGTTACTTCGTGAAGTCCGTTATAGTGATTATTACTCTATAAAGGATTGCCAAAATGATGTAACAAAATCTGGTGCAAATCATCTTGAGTTTGTGTTGGATTACAACTCTTTAGTGAAGAATTGATTAAATCGTATCACTAAAATGACTCACGCATATGCATTTCATATAGATTCGACTACTCTCCCTGACGGTACGTACGAGTTGGTGCCGGAGTCCGAGAGTGAGCAGCGTGAAGCTCAAGTGAATCTAACTGAAGCTACTGAAGACCCGGACCCAGTTTCGGAAGAGCCCACAGCTAGTTACGCTCAGGAAGGCAAGCCCCGGAGCATGTCCTACCTATTTTAATTTATGCAACTATTTGTATTCCTGTTTATTGCGCATTTAAGTTGCAGGAATTGTTTGGAACCTTAGTTGCATGATCCTAGGTACCTATGCTTGAACACTAGTATGTGTAGGTCGCTAGTTGGCTATGCTAATGGTTAGGTAGAAGTCGAGTGATTTCCTGTCACTCGCGAGCTCATAGGAGTTGAATGCTTACTACACACTGCAATATAAGGTTTACGGGCGGGGTTGTTGTACTTGTGATACCCCGTCTGTTTAGTCAAAATGGATAAGGCCGCGGTGTGTGGTAGTGGTGGTTAAGCGTTTGAACGTACTAACCACATGCCGAGAATATGGTAATCGGTAAGCTTAAGTACCTGATAGAACCGGCCATGGAACATACTCCCCACTGTCTGGTCTATGGTTACGCACGGGTGCAGGGCACCCTAGGATGGTGGGCCTGTTTCATGCCCGGGGAAAAAGGGGAAAAGTCGCGTGGGTGATTGCATTCCCCATGCGTGTGTTTAGGTCTGCCTGGCCAGGTTAACAAATTCGATTCGAATCGTCCGTCTCTCACGGATATTGAGACTGCTTAACCCTTTTGCCACATAGAGTAAGAAGTGGAACAATGATGATGAGAAATATGGTCGAATGATGAAAAATAATTGCTTTCCACCATGTATGCTTTAGGATAGATGCTAATGTAGAATGGTTAAGCCTAATAGAACTTGAAAGCTAAAATCGGAAAATAAGGACTTACTGCTTTTCGGCAAAGACAAACCCCTCAAGCCAAAAGCCTTGCATGTCTAGTTAGAGGGTTAGTTATATCCTAGTCGGGTAAGCCTTGCGGAGTATTAACATACTCAGCTTTGCTTGTGGCTAAATTTTTATTTCAGGTAATACTTTTGAGGACATGATTGCTAGCTTGACTTGGCCGTGTACCTTACCCCCTGGTTGGTCGGTGGAGTGGGATACGACTCCGGCCAACGATGGCAATGCCGAGTGATGTCACGTACGGGCTTCATCATGACATCATGTATCGTCGTTTAGAACTCGTTCTATTTCCGCTGCAGTGAACTCTGAACTACTTTCTTTTCGAATTTCAAGTATCTTTCAATGATTTCGAACTTGGTTTGCAATAATTAAGTTAAGACTCTGGAATGTAATATATTTGTGAAATGTTGTACTCTCTGGACTCACTTTCGGGTGGGTTACATGTAAGCTTTGGGTTCGATTGACGCTCAGGTGGATTCCTCGGGATTTTACCCGACAGCACTGCCGAATTACTCCGTTTGAAGTGCGTGTTAGCCGAGATTGTCTTTAAGATGATGGTTAGCGCACTTGAGCCGGATTAATTAGGGCGGTACTGCCACACACATGAGGAGAGGTTGGCTGGTAGCTGATGGCCACCCACAGTTCTTCACTTCTTTCAGGTGTCACATGGTGACGTGAACATACAAAACACTTGCTAATTCGCCATTGGTCGAGTTTTGAGAGAAACTGAGAGGATGTCACTGAACTTTCAGGTTAGATGGCCGTACTTCAGTGAGGAACAGTGATTGCAGGCCCCAGATTCAGCAGAGTGGAGTCACGTAGCTCCCGGCTTTCTGGGCCGGACAGGTTTCCTATAAACGGGCTTCTGTCGTTATAGATGTCTTGCTACAGCCCACAATCGACCTTTTTGCAGAAACAACATCAAATGTTTAATTTGCGGATCTCGGGGCCACATTTTCTCTACTGGCTCCAGAATTGGGAAACATTGGATTTCTCTAATATAAGTGGTTTCACTCTCCGTGTGAGCGGTCTTCTGTGGGGCCAATATCCCCTCAATCCCCCCCCCCCCCCTCTTTTGATCAGCTAGGGGAACTTGAACTTTTACCAAGGCACTCGTTTGTTTTTTCAGTTTAAAAAAATAAGTCCCATCACATCGAATGTTTAAACGTAAATTAGGAGAACTAAACATAGCTTTATTACAAAACTAATTTCATAAGTCGTGACTTAAATACGAGAAGAATCTATTAAGCCTAATTAGTCCATAATTTAACCACTAATTTCTTTAGTATCATTCTCTAATCATACATTAATTATAGTTAATAGATTCATCTAGATCCCCAATTGCATATTAAATTTACATCCGAATATTCGAATTGATATCCGAATATTTGATGTGACGGTTATTTAAAAATTTAAAAAATGAAATGAGACCAAAATTCTAAAGGCACGAGCACTACGGTGGTGCCCTGGATTCACCATGGTCCTCTAATTGGTGGCCCCCAACGATCCGTCTACCCAACTTGTTGACGACGAAAACTTGCACGGTTGTGTAAACCGATCTGGTTGGTATGCACAAACGGTCAAACCGTTTTGGGCGACTTTGTCAAAGTCCAAATTTAACTTCACCATTGCGTACTCTCGTCGAGATGATCAAAATACATATACAGAACGTCCGATTTGAACTTCGGATGATAGAGTTATGACTTCGAGAAGACGTACTTGACCCAGACTGGTCTGACCGGTTGGCTAGGGCGGTCAGATCGGTCCAGACAGCCCAGTCCGAATTAGATTTTGTATTTTAATATAAAATTAATTAGAATTTCAACTTTTAATGGGGCTAGACATTCCCTCCCTATAAATACAAAGGGTTACGACCGATTGAGGGTGTCCCATATCGATCAAAAATATATCAAGCTATTACTTGTTATTACTTCTATTACTTTTTTGTTGTCTCCAAACCCTAGCTCTTCCAACCCCTGTATCTGTTGTTTTTCTCTCATCTCAACAATGTTTGAACACATTCAGGGTGGCCTGCTGACCCTAGAACAACTCTCTGTGTGCTTACCCTGACGGGTTCCTCCTGGGCAAGCTTTCGTCGGATCTTCATCGGCCCTCCAATGAAGGCCGGTCTGACTGGCTACCGTAACCAGTCTGAGCTGCGGCGCTGTAACGTGTGCTCCTTGTCACTGCACGCGCTAGTACAATCGTGTGTTGGTCCTAAATTTGCACCAACACCACCTTCAGAGTTTTGTCGTCTAAGCTTGGGTCGAGCTAGCACTTTTACTCACGTCCCTGGGCTTCCCTAATCAGATACTCGGAACAACAAAGATGAGGAAATGGGGAAGAAAACCCCATTCCCCCCGGAAATGTATTGCCACTTACATAATGCGGTTGCCCCCACCAATACAGACACGTCTCTTCTTATCATTAAAATTTAAGAGCCAATTCTCTAGCATATGGAAAATCGATCTTGGCGGGGTTAACCCTATAGCAAAATAAACTATTTTCAAAATGTCCTTTGCATGGTGACAATCAAAGAGGAGATGTGTAATCGACTCATTACAATTACAGAAGCAACACTTCAAACTTCTCTTCCAATTCTTCCTCACTGGATTATCTTTTATTTGGATAACTCCTCTTTGGAGATACCAAAAGAAGATTTTTATCTTGAGAGAGATTTTTAATTTCTAAATCAATTTGTGGTGAAAGGGAGCATGTTGATTTATCTATTGGAGGTACATAGATCCCGTGTTTATGAATATTCCATCTGAAATGATCTCTTCCTTCAACTAAATTGATGTTGGTTGTCTTAGCTACCAGGTCAAGCCATTCTTGGAGTTTACATCCACCAATGCCCTCTAAACAAAATGTTTAGAGGTTCTGAACTTAACACATTCACTACTGATACATGTGGTTGGCGATATGTTGTAAATTGATGAATAGTGATCTTTGAATGGATTTTGGTCCACCCAGTGTCCTCCCAAAATCTTGTTTTTTTTCCACCTTTAATCTCAAAGGATCCCCACAGGCCAAGATCTCTTCTTTAATCTTCATTAATCCTCTCAAAAAATGAGAGTCATTCGGTTTAGGTTGGACTTATGGGAGATTTTGAGCTCAAATATTTGTTTCGGACTAAAGACTGTCACGTGCCTTTGCTGTTAATTATCCATTTGTTTGAAAGGTATTTATTCTGTATCTTGAGGTTAATGACCGCATAGCTCCCTTATCTTTAGGGCCGCAGACACTACAAGAAAAAGCTCCATTAGTACCGGCTGGGGCAGCCGGTACCGGCTGGCCGGTACCGGCTGGCCGGTACTAAATGGACAACTGTTTAGTACCGGTCGCAGCGTCCGGTACTAAATGTACCAATCTTTAGAAAAAATACATCGGGATAATTGTGCGTGTACCGGAGTTCGAACTTGTGATCTGTAGCCTCGCGTGTAGTCTCCTCTACCATCCCACCCACACAGCACATGTGAGTGGATAGAAGATGCTATTCTTTTGATGTAACCAGGACGAACCATTTAGCACCGGGCCATAACCATTTTAGTACCGAGTGGTGTTACAGCCCGGTACTAAATGGTTGGGAGGCCCCGGGAGCCATTTAATACCGGGTCATAACACCAACCAGTACTAAATGATAGCATTTAGTACCGGGTGGTGTTATGGCCCGGTACTAAATGGCTCCGGAAGGCACTGTGTTAGAGCATCTCCAAGAGTTTGCCATATTTTAGTTGACATATCTTGTGTTTTGCTAACTTCTAAAAAGATATGCCAAGTAAAAAAAAGCTTATCTCCAACAGTTTGGCATAATTCATTTGCCAAATCCAGGTCTAACTTACATCAGGAACCCTAAGAGAGAAACAAAATTATATTTATGCCCTTTCACCTCTTGAAAACTTAAATAAGGAACCTTTCTCTGTTATTTATTTCTTTTTTCACCCTCCCACCTGACTAGAAATCACGATGCCAACCGCGCGCCGCGCGCGTATATTTACGCGCTGGAGGCTGGTTTTTCCCAAGTTGCCAAAAATTGCCAAGTCTTTTGACAAACTGTTGGAGGAGTATTTTTAACGTTTTTACCAAAAATCAAAGATGGCAACTCGATTTGCCAAACTGCTGGAGATGCTCTTATAGAACCGGTACTAAATTGGCAGGTGGACGAATGACTCTTTTTCTAGCAGTAAGAGAATATCCCATTTAATTAATAAGCGGTATTTTCTTTCTTATCTGGACTACCTTGCCAAAGATGCTGAGATATCTAGCAGTGAAGAACATATAAACGAGTTGCCTCTCATTTTAGACCCCCCCCCCTCCCGCATCGCTCTCTGTGGCGACTCGGGGGGCACCCCGCGCCGCCACCCGCCGGTCCGTCCCGGCCGCCTCCGGCGGCCGCCGCTGCCGCCGGCAGCTGTCCGGGCGGCAGCGGCGGCCCGTGGCCGAGCCAAAGTTGACTCCGCCCGCGTCGCCCCCACCTCTTCTCCTCTCTTCCCCGCCTCCTTCCTCCTCCCGCACTTCAACCTCGCCGTTCCTCGCCGTCGCCGGTCACCGGGGCCGGATCCGGCCTCCTCCTCGCCGGATCCGGGTCCCCCATGGCCGGATCCGGGCGTGCCTCCTTCGCCGGCTTGGGGGAGGGGGGCCGCCGCCGCCGCCGGCTTGGGTGGGCGCCGCCGCCACCGCTGGGGCCGGATCCGGCCCCTTCCTCGCCGGATCCGGGCCTCCCTTGGCCGGTCCCGGGCGCTCCGCCGCCGCCGGCTCGGGGGCCGCCGTCGATTCGGGTGGACTCGCTGCGCGCCGCCGCCTTTGGGGTCTTGGCCGCGCCGCCGCCTCCTCGGGTGGCCGGGAACCCTTGGCCTCGTCGTCGCCGCCGCCTCGGGTGGTCGGGGACCCCTGGCCATGCCGCTGCCGGTGGGTGCTCCTGGCCGTGCCCCTGGCTGCGCCACTCCCCTGGCTGCGACATTGTTCGCCCTGTGCGGGTGCTCTCGTCAGGGCTAGTGGCCGGCCGGTGGCCGACGGCCGGGGGCGGTGGCCTCCTGCTGCCATCGACTTTAGGTTGGGTTTGGGGTGAAGGCGAAAGCCTTGGTCCGCTTGCGGGCTAGTGACGGCGACGTCCGAGGGCGTCGCTTACCTTGTTGAAGGCGTCACTCTTTAACCCTATACTCTCCTCTTCAGCGAGCTTTCCAGGTGAAAACCGAGACCATGGTGGTCGGACGACGGCGGCGCTTTTCTGCGTCGCTCCCTCCCTGGAGGCGTTGTCTTGGAAGCTCTTGTCGATGGTGGTCGCCTGCGCTTTTCGAAGAGGATCCATGTCTGCACCTGCCTTCGCTTAGTTTCCTCTACATCGCCAAGTTTGTGCTGGTCGTCGGTTGGCGGATGCTTTGCCGCCGCTCTCCGTAAGCGGATACTTTGCCGCTGTGCTGCTCTGGCGGATGCTTTGCCGCCGTCGTCGTTGGTTGAAATTCTTTTCTGGCGGATGCTTTGCCGCCGTTGTCGGTTAGTCAGGTGGATGCTTTGCCACCTTGTTTGCGTCGTCGACCTTCACATCTTGGGTGGTGTAGTTTCCTTTAGCAGGTTCAGTTATGTGGTTTTGGCTAGGTGTCTAGAGTTCGGGTCTGTCTCCTCCTCTGTTGTTCTTGCTTGGTCGTCCGCCACTTTCTTAGTGGTACTTTGTGTCCGCCTTAATAGCCTCTGTCTATTAAGGTTTGTAATGGTCGTATTGCTTTCTTCTTAATGAAATACGTGCTCAGGCACGTTCGCGAAAAAAAGAACATATAAACCGACCAGCAAAGACTGACGCGTACGTCAAGCTCAGGCAGGGTCAAAGAGACAACAGTCAAGCGGCGGAGGACCAGCAGCTGCTAGTGCCAACGAAGAAGCGAACTGCGGTAACCGAAAATAAAACTACGCGTCTACGAGTCTCGCGGGTAATAATAATTATACCTCATTCAGCGTAGCGATCTCACCGTAGTGCGCATGCTGATCAGAGGAGTCGTTCGCATGTCCACCTGGTCGCCCGTGTTGCGCCGCCGCCCGCCTCCGGCCGCAATCTGCAGGCACCCCATGTGCCACCGCCGAGCTAGTCTGCCATAGCCGCAAGCAAAGCTGCCTGCCGATCCGGCGCGGCGGATGTGGACGCGATCTCACATGCTTTTTTTTTTAAGTCAGCGATCTCACATGCGCTGCGTGAGTCCCACAGCCATATCCACCGATCCACGGCCGTTGTCGTGCTCGTGTCGCCACCGGACGGCCCCGCCCCCCCTGGACCATGGGCGCACGGGCACGAGCGCCCCCCCCCCCCCCCCCCCTCTCTCGCTCTCGCTCTCACGCCCATGCCGCCCGCCGAGCAGCACCTGCGCTGTCCCCGTCGCCAGCGACTCACCACGTTCACGCAGACGCTTACTTTTTCTTCGCTCTTCAGTGTGGATAAATAAATAACCGCAGCGCCTCCAATCTTCTTCACGCTACCTGCAGAAGCTAGCAGTCGGCGAGCCAGTCAGTGCCATGGCGAGACCACGAGCAGCGGCGGAGCTCCTCCGGCTCCTCTTCCTCCTCGCCCTCGCCGCCGCCGCGGCCACAGCGGGCGCGCCGGCGGCGGCGGCGGGGTGCCGGCGCGGGGAGCTGGTGGTGCTGCAGCGCGCGACGGGGCGGACGGTGGAGGGGAAGCCCGAGTACGCGGTGGAGGTGCGGAACGCGTGCCGGTGCGCGCAGTCGCGGGTGGTGGTGCGCTGCTACGGGCTGAGCAGCGTGGAGGCCGTGGATCCGCGCGCCATCCGCGCCGTGGACGGCGAGCGCTGCCTGCTCCGCGGCGGCCGCGCGCTGGCGCCCCGCGGCGGCGCCGTGCGCTTCACCTACGCGTGGATGACGCCACAGGACTTCCCGCTCGTCAGCTCCACGCCGCACTGCTAGTAGTAGTGCTAGCCTGCTACGGAGTAGCTAGCTAGCTGCGTACCCATCTCATCCTCATCTGGATGCGTGGGCTCCTCCGATCCCATTGTTTCCCTACTGATTCAGCAAGCAAGATTAGCTGATGATCGATCGACCGATTGAGTTGCAAGTGTAATTAATTGATTGCTAGTTGGATAGGTTCATTTGTGGCAAGCAAAGCTTTGTTTAGGCTTTTGGCGAGAGTGATTTGGTTTTATTTGCGGTTCGGTTTGTACTGCCTGTTAATCTTGCGTTAATTATAAGTGTGCTTTTTGTACTATCCCTGGACGATCACAATATTTTCTGACTCTCGAGAGGAGAAGAAGATGACTTGAGAGGTGGATTGGATTGAAGTGAATGGAATAGTGAATACTACGAGTGTTGTCACGGGAGCAGCAGATGGGCAATCCCGACGCATGTAGGGAGGCAGGCGACGGACACGCCGCGACACGCGCCACCTTTCGTCATGTGGCCTGTCCTGTCCGCCTCCGCTCACCACCATGTCCGTCCGTCCCTACACGCGGTCTCGCTCTCCAGCTTTTATCAACTCCATTATTTCTCTTTCTCTCTCTTTCTCGAGAGAGAAAGAGAGAGCTTTGCCTGCCGCCATGGTGGTCGTCTCTTTGCTTGTGGGCCCGTAGAGCCTACCGCCTGGGCTCCGCAGGCCTGTAGCCTGTAGGATCAAAACCCACGAGCGGCGAGGCAAGCAAAGACGGCCCGCGAGCCAACCGCGTGGGGGCAAATGTTAGCAGCGTATGGCTAGATCATCATCATCAAGGAGATAAAAGAAGATGCAGCGGCTTTCCAGGAGATGGAATTCGTTCAAGAAAGAAGAGAAGCAAATCATGATGCCCATGGCCTTGTTTGGATCACGCTGATCCTAGCATGCACATTTTTTTAAAAAAAAAATCTCGTATGCATGGAGTACTAAATGAAGGCTATTTGCAAAATATTTTCAGGGATGGATATAACTTGTCGCGACGAATCTGATGACGATATTTGATCGATGATTTGCTACAGTAATACTACAATAACCATCATCTAATCACGCGGTTAAAGATCTTGTTAGACTCTTCAAGGTTCCTAACGCAGAGGTTCTGAAGTTGGTTTTGCAAACTGCTTTTGTTTAATACCCCTAATTATCGGTCAAAATGCGTGCTAGAATCTTCCTAACATGAACCAAATAGGGAAGCTCACTATCTAGCTCTATCGGTAGGCAAGTTTGGTATTTTTGTCCACCGGACGACGCTTGTAACTCTTATTCGATGATTTAATATAAGTGTCGAGTCTAAAAAAATACTAAGAGTCACACGTATTACTGACAGTCAAATCATTACATAAGATGAAATATTTTTTATTATGAAATAATTTTTTTGTTGTTGGGACAATTAAAAAATTATTTCTCAACAAAAAATGTCTCAGCAATAAAACATGAGTGAGTCTGTTTGTTGGGCTGATTTTAGGCTCAAATCATGAAATCCTGAAGGGGTGGGGTGCCGTGACAGATGGGATTGGGATGCAAAGCACACGTAATAATTTTAAAGGTCCAACAAAAATTCCGGTATGTTTAGTTTGATGGGATTTTTAAAATCACGTTGCTAGCGTCCTGACCGTCCTAACGCCCGATAAAAATTTTTATCTGACGCTCCGTGACAACATCAAGAATATACGCTTGCAATATAAACAAATTAATGTTTACAACATCAAAAAGTATATAATGCAACGCATCACAACATCTATTCAAAAATGGTAACATGCAGAAAAAAAATATTTGCAACATTAACGCTTACCTTTTAGGACATCTAAAATTAAATGTTGCAACATCAGAAATCACAAATTGAAAACATTGAATAAAAGCTAATCCCATGTTATAATAGCATAAATAATCTTTTGCAATATCCAAAAAAAAATCATTGCAACATCTGAGCCCTACGACTGCAACGTGGGACATGGCTAGCCTGCGCATGGTGCGGCGCGTAAGGGTGGATAATATTGAAATATATTAAGTATGATTTATTTTGAAGATAAGGGCAAACTTTTTGGGTTTGGATAATATTTTTCGAAAGAAATTTTTATTCAAAGATGCAATAATTGCTCCGGCTTCCAAAATTTATTGTTTGACGTTCACCATCAAATTGGTCCAGCTAAAAGAAATATTCAAATATATTAAGTATGATTTATTTTGAAGATCTTATTACACAATTGGTATTTTATTTGAATGCTGAGTACAAGAAACATGATTTTTATTGTGTGTATTTCCACATGAGCCTTGTCTTCTTGGGCTACGTACCAGCCCATTCCCTCTCTTCTTCTACTGCGACGTGCTAGTCGCAGATGCGACCCCAATAGCATCATAGCAAACCCCTCCGTGTGTGCCAATCTCCCTTTAGTTTCGCTTTTGAGATGTATCCACTAATGAAACCGATTTTTTTCCTTGGGTGTCTAATTTTTCTAAGGTGTTTTTTCGAGCACGCACTTAGAAATTCACATTTTCTAGTCAGGTTTTAAAGAAAACATAGTGAAATATTTCGTTTTCCAGTAGTGTCAAAAACTAGCTAGCTTAGTTTTGGATACAACTGATTTGATGCTCCCTTTGATCACAATGTTATATGCAAAGACGGCATGATCTTTCTTGGTTCTATTTCTGATTCTGAGGAAAGACCCCCCCCCCCCCCCCCTGTTAGTTTGTTATCGAAAAAAAATCATGTCAACCACTCCGTTTCCAGTAATTTCCCAATGAATCTTGACACACATGACGTATGGAACACAGTAGTGCAAAATAAATTTGAATCGGATGCTGACTGACGAGGATTATATATATGGACATTCAAAAAAGAGATAATGAGCTTAATTATTTTATGTATCATTCTATTGAAATCACCTTTCTTAATTGGTATTACTTCCTGAGGAGTTATGTGTCATTCAAAATTATATTGGCTTGTTTTGTCTTCATAGCTAGACTCTCCGTTCCAAATTGTAGGTCCTTTGATTTTTTGGATTTCAAATTTGATCACTCGTCTTATTCAAAAAATTGTGTAAAATGCCATCTTTTTGTTGTGGGTTGCTTTATCAATACAAGATCTTCAAAAAGGACTTAAATTTGACAATGTTTGCACAAAGTTTTTGAATAAGACAAGTGGTCAAACTTAGAGTCAAAAAAGTCAAATGAACTATAATTTGAAACGGAGGTGGTATATGATTAAGAAGAAAAGTTATGACAAAATAATGTGCTCTGCCCTCTGGATCTACGTACGTTGGCCCATGGCGCATCAATGGGGTTTCTTGAAATGGAGTACTTGCAAAAAAAAGAAAAGAAAATCGACTTTGGAACTGATGACTCCGTCCACACCTATATATATTCAAGTGCAGCGAGAGATCGACCCGATCAGTTCGGCTCAGTAGTAAACTGCCTTGTAATTGACTTATCACAACGATAAGTCGTCCGCCCAACGCCTATCAGTTTACTTCTACACAACAGTAACACTTAAATATTATGTCTTCTATTATCTCCAAGGTATATCCTTATTACTCTAGTTTACTAACTAAATTAATTTGATCTCCGAGGGTGATGGAACGACTTAACCATTCGTCGTTTGATTAATATTGTTTCTTGAACCGTTCTCACAATGATACATCATTCGTGGCGGTTTGCTGGAGATAAGGTGTTTAAACTTCTCTCATTATACCAGAACAAGGTGTCACTGGTCTCTAGGGTTGTGGCAGGGGCGGATAGTGGCGGAGCTATGTGTAGTTATCGTTGTCAGCTGACAACGGGCTCTCTCCAAAATCAGTAAGAAAACACTATTTCGTACTGTTCATTCAGTGAGTTGACATCGATCTTTGATAGAGCTGACATCTGTGACTGCTGCGGCTTGTGGTATATATAGTTTCTTCCCCAAAAAGTCTATTAGGTTTTTGTTGTAGATATCGGGCAGCTGAAATTATATCAATCATAATGCATTTAAAAATCCATGCATTACAGTAGAAATGAAATTTAAAGTAGCCTTCTGGCTGGGGTGCGTACGTGTTGATATGTAAAATGGTGCTCTCCATGATTTCGAAGGAGTTAGTCAACTAAAAGTCAAACCTTCTGAAGGTAGCATTCGATCTACTAGTCAGTTTTCCAATGTCTATACCGATCCTTTCCTAAAAAAAAAAGGTGTAATTTAATACACGTGGATCTAAGTCATAACCGGCAATCGATGTCCACGGTCAATTCTCTAGCTAGTGAGACTAGTCTAAGAAGAAGATTTGCTAATCTGCCGTGTCACATGCCAGCCAACCGAGATTATGCGAGGGCCTGTGGAAAGTTCTCTAGGCTATCAGCTGCGCTTGTTCGTATCCGCCGCTGATTTTCGGCATACATACAGCAGTTTTTAAGGGCGCCACATGGTCAGTATGGATCTGAATCATATCTCCTGAAGATAGTGGTTTCAAGAAGATTCCTGTTTGCAGTGCATGATCGTACAACCTTTTTGCATTCCAAGTGGCGAGGGAAATCTTGATGACAGCTAGCTTATAGGTATAATAGGAGTATAGGACATTGTTTGTCAGTGAAAAGAGGTCAATTAGCGAAAGGGTATGTAGCCTAGTGGTTATAAGAGCATCGGTAGCACATGAGGTCCTGGATTCGACTCCCTATGGAGCAAATATTCTGGGATTTAACGGCGTTGTGCATTGTAGGCGACGTTCCCGTCGACAGCAAAGTGCCTGTGATGACTTTGTCAATCTCGAGAATTTGCCGCGGCTCAGTCTTCGAAGATGCTCATATGGATAGAGTTTGTGTACATATGTTCATAGGGTATGAGTGTGCGTGCGTTATGAGTGTCTGTTGTACTGTGTAATCTAAAAAAAATCAATTATGGCGTAAGTGAATTTTTGATCCGTTCGGTTGTAGAGTTCATTGGTGCGCGGGGCATTTTTTTATTGTTTTCCCTGTTTTATCAATATAAATTTGGCAGCTCTTCTATCTTTTCTTTAACAAAAGCTCAAAGGAGGAAAAAGTCAAAGAGAGCACCATCTTGCATGTATCAAGTGAAATATAATCGACACAGGTACTTGTATGCCGATTGTAACACTAAAACTTGCTTTTGGCTCACTTAGTCCGTTACACCCCTAGCCCAAATAAATTATGTATTTCTTGCTATGCACCAAATAGGCAAATACACTTATTTCGGAATAGAGGAGCGCTTAACAGGCAGATCTGACAAAGGCACTGGCCACTTGGTCACGCTTTTGAAATTTAAAATGGTCAGTCTTTGTATCTATTTTAGAGCCTATTAGAAAGTTTTTTTTTGCCTTTGGCTTTACTTATTTTACGCAGATCAAGATATGGTGTAGCGTGAAACTATTTTGTAAGAACTAGAAGTCAGATAAAATCAGTTTTTTTACTTAACCGGCTTCGGCTTCATTAGTGAAGTGTTTTATAAGAAATCATCCCAAATAGCCTTTTAATACTGTACTCCCTCCATCCTATAATATTGGGAATCTCAGCATTTTCATGACAGACTGAGAGGTAAGCAAATGATGCATGTACCCTTATTTAATGCATTGTTTGGTTGTTATTTTGCTGATTTCATGTGTTGCTGAGAATAATTAGTTTCCAAAACACCAACATAATATTTGGGTATAAATTTTGAACCCTTCAATATCTTATATTTCAGAATGGAGGTAATAGTAGGCATATATATCCTTACGGTGCTGTGGACAAAGATTGTATAGGTATTGGATACGTCTAGTTGCCCGTGCGTTAATTTGTAGGAGTTTACGTGATCGAGTTATGGACGGAGGGTTGATCCGACTCGTATACGGGATAGACCAAGGTCCACATATTGATGATAGAAGTTGGACCAAACTAAAAATTAAGGTGGAAATATTACGTGCTTTAGAAATATAGTAGGCAAATATGCTCATGCGTTGCTACGGACAATGTTGGTATAAGTATCAGATAAGTATAGTTGCCCGTGCATTAATGTGTAGGGACTTACGTGATCAAGTCGTGGACGTATTGCTGGTCCGACTCGTGTACGAGATTGACTAAAATCCATCTGTCAATAACATAAGGCGGACCAAACTAAAAATTTAGGTGGAAACGATACATGCTTTAGAAATAACTAGCAAATATGCATGTGCATTGCTATGGGAAGTTGTTTTTATATATTGATTATTAGCATATAAAATAATATATGTGTGTGTGTTATACACCATATGTATTTTATAATACTCACTCTATTCCCGTATATAAGGCGTAATCATCTCTGATTCAAAGATCATTTAATTCTCTCTATCCACACTAGTATTATTGCATCGATGTACGCTTTATATTATGTGACATGAGTAAAAAGTGGTTACGCCTTGTATATATATTAGGACGGAGGGAGTAACATGAGTGTTTTCTATTTTAAACGCTATTTCTAAAGGGAAAAGTCTGGTTTACACCCTACAATTATCGCAAAAGTCTGATTTTTAACCTTTAACTACGAAACCGGACAACATATGTCATCCAACTGTCAAAACGGGCAAATTTGGCCCCTGAGGTGGTTTTGAAGTTAGTTTTCCATTTTGTGAGAATTAAAAATATTCAATTTTACACTAAAAAATTTATAAGTTATTCATTTTAAGTCAAAAAATTATGAAATGAATATCAAAATTTTCTAAAAATGTAACCTATCTATTGTCACATGACTTGTGAGCTATTCAGATCTAATTTTTTTAAGTTCATAATATTTGGTTGCTTGCAGTTATGTCTATAATTTTTAATAACTAAGATTCAAATGGAACAATAATAGATAGATTACATTTTTAGAAAAAAATTGGTACTAGTTTCATATTTTTCTGATTTAAAGTGAATTAGTTTTGATTTTTTTTAGATCTAATTAGATTTATTTAATTTTTTTAGAAAATGCAAAAGTACTTTCAAAACCACCCTGAAAATTTGTCCGGTTTTGATAGTTGGATTGCCTATGTTATCCGATTTTGTAATTGAAGATTGAAAATCAGACTTCTGCGATATGAAAATTGGACTTTTCCCATTTCTAAATGGTTTCAGACGCTTAACTCAACATATTGTCACTGGAATTCCGATTAGGACTTCGACGAAGAAATTATTGCTTACTTTAGTAATATAAGTACAGATATAGATAGAGATAGAGACGGAGATAGAGATAGAGAAGAGACAGAGACAAAGACAAAGACAGAGATATACAATAGATATTTCTATTGGTTCTCGCTCGAAGACTAAATGAATTCGAAGCAATGAGAGTCACGAGACGCGAACGTGACCGTCTTTTTCTTTACCGTGCACTGCCCGCGTTCATCACATATATCTGCGTGCCCCCTCCTCGCCCTAGCTTCAGAATTCAGAGACTCAGTACATACTGTCCTTGCGCGGCAGCCGGCAATGGAGAAGCCCCGCTGGAGCAGGAGCACATGCCCTCGGAGTCCGGCGGCGGAGAAGAAGAGGGACTTCCTGGCCAAGACCGTAGAGCGGTGCCGGTCCCTACGCTGGCGACCACCGTCACCATCATTACGGCCCTCGGCGCCGGCGGGGTGCTTCGCGGTGCTGGTCGGCCCGGAGAGGGAGCGGTTCGTGGTGCGCGCCGAGCGCGCGAACCACCCACTGTTCAGGGCGCTGCTGGACGAGGCGGAGGCCGAGCACGGGTCCCCGCGCGCCGCGGCCGGGCCGCTGGTGCTGCCGTGCGGCGCCGAGGAGTTCCGGCGGGTGATGTCGGAGGTGGAGCGGGACGACGAGGAGGATGAGGACGTAGCACGCGGCGAGGCCGTCGCTGACTCGGCGCCTTGGTCGCCGGCGTGGAGGTTGATCTCCTCGAAAGGAGTTGCTCGTGGAGGCTATCTCAAGTGTATCGACACAGCTCCGAAAACAGCAATATAATGTGGCAAGTTGATGAAACCAGTTGAGTTTTTTTTTGAATCAAAACCAGTTGAGTATTTGGTTTTAGTAGTAGGACAACGACAGATCACCTCACATCTAATTTTCTCTGTTTATTTGAGGAATGGGCCGGGATATCCGTAGCATTAACTGACTCGGTTTCAATTGGACTGATGCATGCGAAAGGGCCTGTAGTCTAGTGATTATAAAAGCTTCGGTAGTACATAAGGTCTTGGTTCGACTCTCCATGGAAACGAATATTTTGAGATTTAACAGCGTTGTGCATTCAGTGGTAGGCGACATTCCCGTCGACAACGAGGCGCCTGTGGTGACTTCGTCAATCTCGAGGATTTGCGGGCTCGGTCTTCGAAGATGCTCATAGGGGTAGGATTTGCGTACGTGTATTCGTATGGTGTGAGTGTGCGTACGTTGTGAGTGTCTGTGCTGTACCGTGTAATCTAAAAAAAATTGGACTATATGCACTTTTGAGATAAAAAGAATCTGTTATGTGAGCTCATTGCTGGTAGTTGATATAGAATAGGAGATATAAAAGATGACAGGTGAAAAAAAATTGAATATAGAGGAGAGAATCTCGATAACCAGACAGATTTCTTTTAGAAGATAAAAATACAGGACGACTGATAGCATAGGCGATACGCCACATGGGCGCCGAAAGCAAACGGGGAGAGGAGCGCGCGCCGTTGCCACTTGCCAGGCACTAGGAGGCGACAGCCGAGGCGGCGAGCTCTGCCCGCCACCGGCGGCGTATGAGGTCCACAACGGCCGCTTGCGCAAAATGTGTCAGCAGGGGTGAGTGCTGCGGGAAGTGGCGATGAGCACTGTCATGGGCGTCGAGCGGCCCTGGAATCTTTTTTTTTGAAAGCTGCCAGGAGCACTGCCCCGTCATTTAAGAGAGAGGAGAGTGGCACCCGCGCCCAGCCGCAGGTGAGCTGCTCAGCCCCAGCTGAGCAGCCTACTGAGCCCCCAAACTCAGTCCCAGTGCGGGAACCGGGGATCGAACCCCGGTTGGCCAGCTCCCAGACTGGAGCTGCTACCACGACGCCACAACGTCGTCCGCAGCGGCCCTGGAATCCACCCCGGCAGCCGCTACCTCTATGGGGCTGCTACCTCTATGGGAGCGGGTGTCAGTGCCCTAAAGTTCAGGAGCAGAACAAACGCAGAAAGGAGATGCACTGATTGGGCTTGGCCCAAGGGAGAAAAATACCGGGAAGGTGTCGATAAAAATGGCTACCAGCATTGCAGAGCTAGCCGAAGCAGGGTGGAGCTGTAGCCAGCCATCGTGGTGGCTACTTAGCTTGCAGCGGACTGCAGCGGCCAGTCCTGCATGGCAACGGCTGGTTGGCGTGGGACATCATCGGGGACGACGGCGCTTGCGTGGTGGGCTACTTTCGGCTTCTTCTTGGGTGGTGGTGCGGTGTGGTGGTTTTGTATGGAGTCATTGTTCGTGTCGACGTCCCAATCCGACCAGACATTGTTTGCCTTTTGGAGATGTGTTGTGTGACTTGCGTCGACGTTCCAATCCGACCAGCCAAGTTGTTTGAGTGGAGTTGCGTTCGGCGCGGGTTGATGTCCCAATCCAACCCGCCGGTGCTGTTGTCGTGTGCTTCTTTTCTTTTTTCCTGGTTATGGCCTCCGAGGGCTATATCCTTGTACCTTTTTCTGCTATATCAATAAAAATGTACTCGTCGAGTGTTGTTCGTTCAAAAAAAAGATATCAGTGTTCTACAATGTTCCTGCTCTTTGCAGTGCTAACCAAAGCAGGGTGGAGCTGCAGCCAGCCAACGGGGTCCGCCGATCCTGATGACCACCCGCAATTCCCCTTTAAATCATTGTTGTTTATATCAAATGACTCGTAGAAAATCAAGATCACTACATGTCAACCTCGGTACCAAAAAATTCTAGCTTCGCCCCTGAGCCAAAGCGCCAGCTCTAGAACTGAACTATATATATCATCATCCTCCATAGGCCGCATGGTGAAGACTGAAGACCATACTTTATTTGTAACATCTCGTATTTTTACAGAATGTTATAATCTTAAAAAATGTGAGTTTCAAAATTTTTGTGGCAATATTGTAGATAAATGCACGTAAATAAGAATTCATCCCTTCTAAATTCTTAGTATATTAAAATTTGTTTTGAAAATGATAATTATTTGCTAGTGTGATTTATTTGGAGTTGGAGTTTATCTGAATCTACCTTGTTCCCATTTGATTTGGGTTTCTTTTGTTTGAAATTGGTGGCAAATAATTTGAATTAAGCCATTCAAATTATTTGCAAAGAGCTAACTTTAACCCTATCTAACCTGGACATAAAACCCCTAACCAGACCAGCTCAAACCTTTCAGCCGGCCCGCTAACCTAACCCCCACATCCCACCGCTAACCAGCCCGCACCAGCCTCTCGCCACCAGCCCAAACCGACCCAGCTTGCCTTGCCCGGCCCGCCTCGCGTGCACCTTTGCACACGGAAGCGCCGCGCGGCCCAAACCAGCCCAGCGCCACCGCATCGCCCCCTTTTCTCCACACCGCTGCCGCTGACACACCGGGCCCGCCTACCATCTTCTCCTTTCCCCCCTTTTCTAACCACCCGACGCCCCCTCCTCCTTTTTCTCCCACGCGGTCGACGACGAACGCCTCCGCCCGCGATCCGCGCCAGGAGCGCCTGACCTCGCTGACGCCACCACCTGCCGCCTGCTCCAGCTGTCGGCCACGACCCTGTTGACACCTCGACCTCGATTCGGAGAGGCCGTGGATGCTTGCCACGTCGCCCCGCCCCGCGCCGTCCCATCCGTGCCGTCGAACCTCGGCATCCGCGCCCTAATCAACCCGGCCGCCGACCCAAACCTAGAACCCCTGGCCTATATAAGCCAACCCGGCCGCCACAAACCCTAAGCCACCTCTGCTTTTCCCCATCCGCCGCTGCTGCCTGAGGAACATAGGAAGGAAAGGACAAGAGGGAGATGGGGAGAAGGAGGAGCCGGACCTGAGCACGCTAAGGAAGAAGGGAGGTGGAGAAGGAGCTAGACGTCGCCGCCCTAGCCGAGCATTGCCGTCACCAGGAGGAGCCGACGCCGCACCGAGCCAAGGACGCCGCCTGAACTCTTCTCCGCGCCAGCGCCCGTACGCCTACACCGAAGCAGCTGAGCAGCACGGCACGGCCTCGCCCTCGCCTGCATCACCTCGCACGGCGCCGAGCACCTCTTCCCTAGACCCGAGCGGTGAGCCTGCCGACCGCCGCTCCCCTGTTTTCCTTTTACCGCCGTAATCCGCCTCCAAGCTATTGCCGTTTTGCCGGTCGTCGCAGTTCCAAAACGCTGGACCCCTGCACGCGCCACGTGGCCACGCCGCGGCCTCAGTGACCTGAGTGCCCGTGCGCGTGCGTCCCACGTTCGGCCCGGCTTCACCTCGCTGCCGTTTTGCCTTGGACCGCCACACGACCTTTCCCCATTCCGGCCGCGCTGCCAATGAGCCTCCCGTGGATGAGCCATAGGTCCCTGTCCTACCCTTTTCCTGCAGGAGCCCCTCGCGTTGCCATATCCCGCTCGCCGCCGTCACCTTGCACCGCGAAGCCGGGTCATCGGTGTTCTGCGAGCACGGCGCGGCCACGCCGCGGACCTGGGGGCAACAGGAACCCGCACGCGTGCGCGCGAACCCTCGCCGGCCACAAGGCCAAGTCGCGACCTTGCATGGCCGTGCGCCTGACCCCGCACATCTCACCTCGCTGCCACGGACTAGGGACACCCAAACCCCGCGAGCGCGGGTGCCCCGTAGCCGCATGCCCCTGGGACCGGCGTTCCGCCGCTCTACCGGCCTTGACCACACGCCACGCCTCGCGTAGCCTGTTTCGCCGGGGCTTGCCCAAGCTCGCCTTGTCGTCGTTCGCTCCGCCTCGCCGCCGCAGGCCCGGAACTCCGGATCCCCGCATGCATTGCGTCCCCGTCGCCCAGTCTGAGCCGTCTCGACCTCGTCTTGGCCCTGCTCTGCTGCCAAACCCTCACTCCGCCGGAAGCGCTCGCGCGTCGCCACCACCGCTGGGCGTCGCCGACGCCTCGTCGCTGCGGGCCCGCGATGCCGGAACCCCACACGCGCGTCACACGAGCCGCTGCAGCCTCACCGCGGCCCTGTGGCCCGCGAACACCGCCACAACGTTGCGTTCGCGGTGCGCCCAGGTCGCTGGGATGCTTCGTCGAACAGCCTGCGCGTGTACACGCACACCGCCCAGCCACACATGTACCCTTGGCCACACGGACTTGAGCCGCACCAGATCGCGTCCAAGCCGCGTCAGATCCCGTGGAGGATGACAGATGGGACCCGGCTGCAAGGTGGAGGAGGCACTGCTGACACGTGGGACCGGGTTGTTAGCCGTTGAAGGAGAAAAGAAAAGAAGAAAAAGGTGATGGGCCGGATTGAGCCCAATCGGCCCGAGAAGCGGAAGAGCCCAGTTTCACTTTGAAGCCCGCTAACCCTTTTTCCTTTTTTCTTTTCCTTTTTACACTGACACGTGGGCCCCGCCCGCCAGCCTCACTCTTTCGCTGAAACGTGGGACCCAGCTGACCCTGGCCGTGGACCCGCGTTGACCGTTGACCTGGTCAATGTTGACCAAGTCAATGCTGACCAAGTCAACACTGATGTCATGATGATGTCAGCATCTGCTGACGTCAACAGGACACATGGCACTCCCTGGTGGTGCCACGTGTCGCCCTGTGTGTTTTTCTTTTTCCGGAAACCTTTATTAATTTCAGAAATTGTTTTAAGCTTTAAAAATTCATAATAAATTAACCGGAGCTCCAAAAATTATGAAACCAGTTTCATAATTCTTCTAAACTCATGCTCTACGCGATAGATTTGGTTTTTTGTGTGGTTGGATCTTATTTGAGCAGTTTTGATGCATCTTTGCACTTTAGTCCCTATAGTTATACATAATTACGATTAGGTCCCTACGAGAAGGAGTTGATCGACGCCCAGACGCCCAGAAGACCCAGGAGGAAATCCCGGACTACGAGAAGCTCCCAAGACCCCAGAGGACTACGAAGAGTTACCAGATTCACACCCATCTATGACTTGAATTCCTATTAGGCATTGCTTGCTAGAATTGCTATCGCATTACTTGTGTGTGTGTAAGATAAGCCTGCATGGCCTACTTGTATACCGTATTCCTTGCATCCCTATTATATCTTGATTGATTCTTGGATGCTTTGGCTACTATGAGAGAGAATGGGTATGGGAAATTTCATTATATGATAGCCTTGGCATGCTTGAGACCCACTTTGTGAGGAGCCAGAGATAGGACTTTTAGCGGGGGCAGGTTACTGACCGGGAATGTGTACTGGGCACATTCTGGGGAGCACTTGTGGCGGGTGCGGGAAGAGAAGGAGGGGCAATACATGCCCAAGGAGAGGCAATAACTATTATGGGTGCCTTTGGCGGACCACTGCGGAGGACTGCGTGAGGAGTGCTTGCCCCAGCTCTTATGGACATATGCAGTAATTATGATTTGTGGGACTTTGTAAACGTGCATGCCACTATCCACTATGAGGGTGGACCCGGTCCGAGCTAGCTATGGGCGTCACCAGACCTATTAGAAGTAGGGTTGTGCGGGGGAGGCCCGATGCGGGAGTAGCATGGCCCTTATATAAACTCTGGATGGCAAGGGGTGGGGCCACACAACTCCAGGGCGACCCCTTACGAGGGGATGCATTCCAACCTAGGGGGACATGATGGTGCCGTAGCGGTTAGTCTCGTTCTCAGTAGACCGGTGCCTCGGAGCCAGTCAGTCGACGGATCGGCGGGCGATGGGGCGAGTGGGTACAGGTGCGCAACCCATGCAGGGTGAAAACTATACGTATAGCCGCGTACTCGGTCAGGTACATTCCTACTCTTCTGTTACTTCATCTAGAGTAGTAAACCTAGATTTCTACCTCCCTCTAGTCCACTTCCCCCTGTGGAGTCAGATGAGGTGCAGGGAGAGGGAGTTCCTGCACCGCCCCGAGATTTGACCGGTGCCGGTATGGCCCGTGTCGGTGAGTGACAGATGACTTATATATATACTTGTTTGCATAGGAAACCTCAGCCTATCCATTGGCTACTTTTTCTATCTTTGCATCCACTTAAAACTTGCATACGGATGGTGACGTGAACATATCCCGTCATTGGGGATAGTTTGGTAGATGCAGGATTCGACTCGCGGATCAAGCCTGAAGACGAAGGATGAAGCTAAGGACGATTCGAGCTACACTCCGAGCTGCCAGTGGAGGAGACATCAAGACGGAGTTTGCCTAGAAGAATAACTACAGCTTCCGACTTCTGTTTGCTTTCCTTTAGCCCAAGGGGTTTGTACTCTGATTTTCGTACCACAACCCTCTGGGTTATGTAATAATTAAACCCATGTAATAATTTTTAGCATTGTATGTCTGTGATATCTAAATTGAAATGAGTTCTGTATGTGATAGCTACTGATCCAGGGACTATCACGATGATACAGGGATTCGGATTCTCCCTCTGAAAACCCGGGTCGTTTCAATATTCATGAAGGAATAATATGAAAATATTTCGCCAAAGTACAACATGTAGTTACAAAGGATTTAGACTGAGAAACTGGAGTTCAACAGGGTCATCTTGAACTTGTTTAATCTGTGGACCAGATCGTGAGACGCAGTTAGAGAAATCGATACAACTTATATGTCATCATGCATAACATGATCTTCGACAATTTTCCCCATCCCTCTCCCCTGTCTTGTCAATCTTGTTCTCTCCACACTTGTAAGTATCCCGTCCCACCCACGTACATTAATACATAGAAAATATCGAAATGAAGTGTTGTGGATAGATCTGATCATGGGCCACCATTAACCAGACCCGCCTGAAAAAATCTAACCCGACCCAATCCGATTAATACATAGACCGGTATCGAGCTGAAATTTATGACCCGACACAAAAATTAGACCACGCACGGGCTGGTGTTTTGACTTGGAACCCCAGAAAACCCACCCCAACCTGGCCCATCCGAAAATTATACATAAAAATTCGGATTTTACTCGGGTTGGGCTCATCAGGCCAAAAAAATCTGGAGCGGATTAGATTGGGTCAAGCTCGAACCGAAGAAAAAGGCAACATTCCTTTTTTTTTACCTAGCCCAAAAAAGTCTCTTATTTAGCTGTAGGAACTAGTTCAGGGAGCTCTTACAGTGCGCTTGGCAATTAATGGGAAACAACAGGGAATTGTGAGTGGGAGTAGAAAGAGGAATTTATATAGTTGGACTTTTAGTCCAAATCCCTTATTTGGCCTGTGATGATAATTAGGATGAGAAGTTTAAGAGAGAATTCTTGTTTTCTGTTTGGTTAGTGGGTTAATTTGGAAATGAGAAATTGAATCATAAGTCAAGATAGAACTATTGTGATGCATGGATCTTTCACTTAAAACACAATTCTCATCCCATTATTACAAGTCTTCGATGGGAGTTGGCCATCCAAACTCCAATTCGCCATCCATTAAAACTTCCAGTCCCACCAAACAAATAAGAGATGTTTAAGCTTTTACCTCTAAACTTCCATTAGAGATATTTTCACATTATATAGTATACATTAACTTTGACGAGCATGGCACGACCATGCATGACCAGCAGCACTGGTCGTCGTCGCAAACAACAATTGACGGGTAGGTGGGAAGTGCCAACGCATGCACCTCACCGAATCCCTTGTCTCTGTTCTCCTAAAAGTCGTTGCTCGCCATTTCAAAAAAAAAAAAGTCGTTGCTCGCAGCGCTGGCAATGGTCGCGGCTGCAGATTATAGCACGGGCAATGAACATTCCTGGTATGCTTCAGATATTGTCCGTATGTGTTTGGTCGTTGGAGGCAGTGCCTTGGCCGGTAAGAATATTACTATTACTAATTGGAGCTTTTTTTTTGAAGCCTACAGGTGAAGTCACCTAGAATTCTAGGTGGACAGTCTAAAAAAATAAAGAAATACTATAAATTCTCACAAAAATCAGAAACATTCGGCCATCAATTCCGCAATTCTAATCATAATAGTCATTGGATCTGTTATCTTTTTTAATAAATTACCCACCTTTGCTATTATGAAAATATACTAAAGTAACCCCCTAAACATATATCTAAATTACCCACATCTGCCATTATAAAAAATAATCTAAAATAACTCCCTAATCTTCATGTAAATTACCTACTTATGCCATTATAAAATAATATCAAGTAACCCCTAAATTTTCATATATATTGTCCAATAATAAGATAATAAAAGTTAAAATCAACTCCAAATCTAAAACAAAATTATGTTATTATAATAAAATCTTAAAGCGCATCAATATAAAATTCTAAATTATTATTCTTGTCATTATTAATACATTATTTATGTTATTATTTATATAAACATATATACTAAACATAAGGTGTTTATCACCATATATTCATGTACAAGAGAAGAGATAAGAATACCAATTTTCATGTTGTTCACATAGCTCAAACAAAGTGTTCAATCACTACTAGAAAACGGGCCATGGGAACCGGTTGGAAATGGCCTTAGGCACCGGTTTTCCAACCGGTTCCCGCCAACCGAGACCAATGGCCTCGCCTTAGGACACCGGGTATTTAACCCGGTGCCTTAGCCACCCATTGGTACCGGTAGGAAAGTCCAACCGGTACCAAAGAGGCTGCCACGCTGACGCAAGGTGGCAGTCCCTTTGGTACCGGTTGGTCCTTCCAACCGGTACCAATGACCTCTTCCTTTTTTTTCCCAAATCCAGTTTTGTTTGTTATATTTATTATTGTTTATTTTTTTATAATTGCTAAATGCACTCAAGCTCTACAGTACTATACGTTCATTGGTCGTTCGTGTTCGTTTTCAGAGAATATTTGGAACTAACTAAAAGTGAAATGCGAGCATATAATTAAGCTAATTATATGAACTAATATATTTACAAATTTACAAACATCAAGACATAATGTTTAAAAATATTTACAAATGTACAAGTCATGTTTGTAGTCCAACTACTGGTGCCCTCAGGAGGTAGATGGAAGTCCTCTGTGGATGTGACCGTCGTGGTAGAACTCGCCTCTAGGATCCAAGATCTCGTTCAAAATGAATCCGGCGAGCTGCTCGCACACGGCGTTGATCCGATCAGTAGAGTAACATTCATCCCCCATTTGAGACATCTATCATTTAGAAAAAAAGGATTAACATCATGTGCGCTAGTACAATTATGAAAATATACTAGTGAACGGTTTGGACGTACTCTCGTGTCTTCATCACTAACCTCCCCGCATGGAGTCATGATGTGCAAGTAGTCGCATACGTAGTACCCGCACCAATCAGTTCCTTGTTGTTGTCTCGCACACTTAAGGAGAAACAAATAAATTACTCAATTTAGAACAATTTGGGATTATATACTTAACTAGACAAATCTTTATGAATCAACATACCGGATAATCCATGTTAACGTTCAGTTCGGGCCTCCATTGACTACGTCCTTTGTTATTTCTCACAATTTTTTTCCAAACCCTGCGCTCAAAGTTAAGTTTGATATTTAGAAATTGTTATTAATAGAAAAAAGATTTGATTGTGCAAACTGAACTTACCTGTTCAAGGGGTCTATGATATGTTGGATTGCGGACTTTGGATTTCTCATTGAGTCAAAGACAATAAGATTGCCGGTTTCTACGGAAAGTATGAGTAAAATCCAATGATAATTGCGGATATAGATATGATATATACATACATGCATTAGACGACTTAGTATTTATTTATTAATATAACAGAGGATTGAGTCAACCAAGGCTTACCCAAAGTTGTATGGTATGAATATATAGGATTTGTAATTTTGCCTAGTCAATGAATCGTACATGTTTTCGCACGTTTCCTTGTAATTTTCATTGAGCACTTTCTGGTTGACTAGCAAAGGAGACATGAAGCCAATCTGATGGTGCCATCCATGTTTTCGGCTTCTTTGGGTCTCCTGTCTAAATGATACAATAGAAATTTTATAATGCACACATATAATTATGTTCTTGTTAACAAAAAATATTAATGTAGAGGTAAGTGATACTTACAAAACTCAAATGGTGATGATAGCGGCGTCGAGGGCTTGTCGATGGTAAATGTGATATAAATTTTCGAAGTACACCCAGAAGTCCTCCTCCCCACGGAAGAAATCATGGTCACGATACTTGACTCCAAACATTTTCCCATGGTCCTTCGACATTCGCAGGTACCATCTATGCACAAACGGTTAAACCGTTTTGAGTGACTTTGTCAAAATCCAAATTTAACTTCACCATTGCGTAGCTCTCGTCGAGATGATCAAAATGCATATACAGAACGCCCAATTTGACCTTTGGATGATAGAGTTATGTGACTTCAAGAAGACGTACTTGACCTAAATCAGTCTGAACGGTTGGCTAGGGCGGTCAGACCGGTCCAAACAGCCCAGTCCGAGTTAGGTTTTGTATTTTAATATGAAATTAATTAGAATTTCAACTTTTAATGGAGCAAGACCTCCCCTCCCTATAAATGTAAAGGGTTACCGCCATTTGAGGGCATCCAATATCGATCAAAAACATATCAAGCTATTACTTGTTATTACTTTCTATTACTTTTTGTCGTTTACAAACTCTAGCTCTTCCAACCTCTGTATTTGTTGTTCTTGAAAGTGATCGGTGCTCTAGCCTAAGAGGGGGAGGGGGTGAATTAGACAACTTAAAATCCTTAACCTATGGCTCCAACTAGTTTGCACAAAACTTGAACTAAATCAAACTATCTACATGTGCAACTACGGTTCTTCTAGTGTGAAATCCTCATCCCAAAAGAGTTTTGCAACCTATAGCCAATCCTAGTAAGATACTACACTAAGAATATAAAGGCACACAAAATGCAATAAGTGATGCGGAAACGTAAAAAGGGGATGAGAGGAAACAAACTCTCGATATGAAGATTTATCCCGTGGTTCGATTAGCCACAAAGGCACACTTACATTCATGTTGTTGAAGCACTCACGAAGAGTAGTGTTTCCCAGCAATTAAATCTCTTCCGTGAACACAATCACGATCGTCTTGACCCCATTTTCCACTAAGGAGCTTGCCCACAAAAGAAGGGGGTCTCCACGTCCCCCGCACAAGGTTGTCGACATCACTTCACAACAAGCCAGAGGGTCGTTGACTTGCCGGCGAGCTAGTAATACTCCAAGGGGCCGGCGCACTGAGATACACTTGTTGGTCCACTCTAGAATCATGCGCAAGGCAACAATACCTTGCTCTCTCACTCACTTAAGAGCTAACCTAGTACTAACACTCTCAAAGATATGCTAAGTACTAAAGATTTGATCACTAAGCTCTTGGATGACTGGAAGGTGTTCTTGGATGTGGGTATGACTTCTAGCAACTCCAGCAAGCTTCAAATTGCTGGGGGTACCCATCTATATAGCCCTCCAACTCAGAGTAGCCGTTACTAGCCGTTCAAATGGCGAAGGCATCTATTAAACCGATGGTATAGCATCAGTTAAGCCGGTCACTCTGGACAAACTAGTAGCTGTTGTCTACTCTAACAAAGCTGCAGCACCACTTGTGGCCATCGGTTAAACCGATGCTTGGGTGTTGGTTAAATCGGTGGTACTTGATCGTCATGTAACCGTTGCACTTGATCTTTTTTAGCTGATGTCATTGCATTGACGCATTGCTCCGGTGACCATCGGTACAACCGGTGCTGAAGACTCGGCTCCTGCACACTTGACATCGTCTCTGGGCAATAGTACGGTGATTGCACCGATGCTTGTCTTTGAGCCGTCGGTTAAACCGGTGCCTAAGAGCTATCTTGACTTGTTCCCATTTTGGCGCCACAAATTTCACCGTTGCTAGGGCGTCGGTGTAACTGTTGACCATTGGACGAACCGATGGGGGGCGTCAGTTTAACTGGTGCAGCTGATTTATGTAGAACTCGTTCAATTCAACATTTTTTAAGTTCTTTCTTCGTATTTTGATTTGCTAGGGCTTTTTACTTCATCTCTGAGATCTAGAAACGTTCACTCAACAAAACTATTAGTTCCATTGATTGCATTGTCAATTAATCACCAAAATCACTCGAAATGGCCTAAATGGGGCAATGTTCGTTACAGTTCTTCTCTCATCTCAACGATGTTTGAACACGTTCAAGGTGGCCTGCCGACCCTAGAACAAATCTGCGTGCGCTTACCCTGACGGGATTCCTCCTGGCAAGCATTCGTCGGATCTTCATTGGCCCTCCAACGAAGGCCGGTTTGACCATCTATCCTAACCGGTCAGACCAGGTCTGAACAACGGCGCTAGTGCAATTGTGTGTTGGATCTAAATTTGCACCAACACCGCCTTCAGAGTTTTGTCGTCTAAGCTTGGGTCGAGCTAGCACTTTTACTCACGTCCCTGAGCTTCCCTGATCAGTTACTCGGAACAACAAAGATGAGGAAACGGGGAAGAAAACCCCATTCCTCCCGAAAATATATTGCCACTTACACAATGCAGTTGCCCCACCAATACGACACACCTCTTCTTATTATTAAAATTTGAGATCCAATTTTCTAGCATATAGAAAATCGATCTTGGCGGGATTAACCCTATAGCAAAATAGACTATTTTCAAAATCTCCTTTGCACGGTGACAATCAAAGAGGAGATGTGTAATCGACTCATTACAATTATCGAAGCAACACTTCAAACTTTTCTTCCAATTCTTCCTCACTGGATTATTATTTGTTTGGATAACTTCTCTTTAGACATACCAAAAGAAGATCTTTATCTCGAGAGAGATTTTTAATTTCTAAATCAGTTTGTGGTGAAATGGAGCATGTTAATTTATCTTGTGGAGGTACATAGATCCCGTGTTTATAAATATTCCATCTGAAATGATCTCTTCCTTCAACTAAATTGATGTTGGTTGTCTTAGCTACCAGGTCAAGCCATTCTTGGAGTTTACATCCACCAATGCCCTCTAAACAAAATGTTTAGTGGTTCTGAACTTAACACATTCACTACTAATGGATGTGGTTGGCGATATGTTGTAAATTGATGAATAGTGATATTTGAATGGATTTTGGCCCACCCAGTGTCCACCCAAAATCTTCTTTTTTTTCCATCTTTAATCTCAAAGGATCCACAGGCCAAGATCTTTTTTAAATCTTCATTAACCCTCTCAAAAAATGAGAGTCATTCGGTTTAGGTTGGACTTGTGGGAGATTTTGAGCTCAAATATTTGTTTCTGACTAAAGACCTCCACATGCCTTTGCTGTTAATTATCCATTTGTTTGAAAGGTATTTATTCTGTACCTTGAGGTTAATGACTCCATAGCTCCCTTGATCTTTAGGGCCGCAGAGAATATCCCATTTAACTAATAAGCGGTATTTTCTTTCTTATCTGGACTACCTTGCCAAAGATGATGAGATATCTAGCAGTGAAGAACATACATACAGTATATACTATACACCCTGGAGTTTAGCCCCGTGGAGGGATTGTGCCTCCGCGTACCGACGCGTGGCGAGAGACGCCCGACGCGGTTCCTCGATTCGTTGCCGTTCCCTGCCGCGGGCCCTCACCAGGGTCGGTTGCCGCCGCGGCCTTCCAGCAACCGCTTCACGGGGGCGTCTGCGCCGGCCCGCCGCGGAGCGTCGCTATCGTGTGGGGGCATTCGTCGTCCGCTGCAGTGGTCTTCCAAAAATGGTTCCACGGAATGTCCGCGCCGAGACTCCCGCACCGCCTCCCCCTTCCTGTGGGTCCGACAGGGTTCCGCTTACCATGGCGTCGTGGGCCGCCGCCGCTTCTCCATCCGCCCCTTTTCGTTTTCGCCGTCGTCTTGTGGAGGCGGTTTAGGGTTTCCCGAGGGGCGGGGTGGGGGGGGGGCGGCAGCTCGCGGGCGCCGACGCCGGCGGTGCGCCGGCCGGCCGCCGCCGCAGGCGCATCCCTACTCCGGCCGCTCCGATTCTCGCCGCGATTCCTCCTCTTCACTCCGGCCTTGCGGTACGTTCCAGATCTCGGTGATTAATGCCTTGTTCGGCTGGCTAGCTAAGCCAGCCGCGGCTGGAGGTGTGGTGGTAGGAGCAAGTTGCAGTGACATGTATTGGAGGTATTTTCTCTCAATGAACTCGTGGACCCACGGAGACGACACCCCACATGTCAGTGAACTTCACAGACCACTCTCCTAGTTCCATTCCTTACCCAGGCCACCGCACCCACGCGCCCAGCCAGCGCTGGCGCCGCTCCAGCCAGCCAGCCGAACAGGCTTTAAATCATTTGCAGGGTGCGGCCGTTGTCAGATTTGATGCTGACCCTGTCATCCCTGTTCCGTGCCGCGCCTCCGTGCCTTCTTCTCGGCGCCCGCTCTGTCCCCGGCGGTCCGTGAAGCGGGGGATTTCGGCGTGGTGGTTCCCTTGTTTGGAGCATCGCACGAAGCTTGCCTCTACTCTTCGCGTCGGGTTAGTCCTGCTCATTTGCCTACCCTGTTTCTTCGGCTGTTCCTGCCATTATTGTTGGCTCTGCCATTGTTATCCGTTTGAGTTTACTGGCTGCTTCGATCTGCCTCGATCTGTGTCTGATGCTGCCCGTGCGATGCGTAGGTGCCTTGCCGGTGGGAAGCGTTGCTGTCGGATAACTTCTACTACAGCTCGATGGGTACGTTCATCCTGTTGCACTGAGCCTTCCTGCCTTACGGCTGTTCATCTATGCATAGCTTCTTCCTCAGTTCCCGTTGATTGTGCTTGTGTGCGATCAAAGTGTGTTTCCAGTTATAGTCCTGTTTATGTTCCATGCTACTCTGAGTGCTATTTAGGCCGTGTTTGGTAAACGGTCACATCAAATTTACACAAAAAGACGAACGTCTGCATGGAGTACTAAATGTAGTCTATTTGCAAAAAAAATTTAGGGATGAGTATAAGTTTCCGAGACGAATCAAAGACGAACGTCCGCATGGAGTACTAAATGTAGTCTATTTGCAAAAAAAATTTAGGGATGAGTATAAGTTTCCGAGACGAATCTAATGACGGTAATTAGGGGTTGATTTGCTACAGTAATTTCATGGAATTTAACCAAACACGGCCTTAGTTTCCTAGCTTACGGATTGCAGATCTCTGGCGCATTATATTTCCCGTCCTGTTTTGTGCTTGCCCTTACGTATTCCTAGCTCTGTTCCCAGCCCATAAATTTAGATGGGTGTCCCTGGTCCTTCTCGGTGACGTGCCAGGGAGGGTGTGCCTTCCAGTGAAAGAAATGTGCGTCCTAGGTGCCCTCTATCTTAAAGTTGCAGAGACAAGAACAGCCTGACCATCTACCGATGGACTCTTTTGCAGAGACAGTACCAACACGGTATAACCCTTTCTTTTGGCATAGCATTTCCTTTTGGAGGTTACCGCTGTAGGATAACAACACCACTATTTTTTGGGGCTGCCCCACCAAGAGGCGCCACTCACAACAGTGACCCAGACTGGGTTTCAGAGGTCACATTTGCATCAGCTTGGCAGACAAAGTGATGGAAACCAATATTGGAAGCATGGCATGTTGCTGCAGCAAAAAACCTAAAGCACCTTCTGAGATGGAAATGATAGTGGACAGCAACATACCGAGCTATCCTTGCTGGTTTCGATTTTGTGTGTCTTTAGTTGGCAAGAAATGTTATTGCAACTGCAATTGATGTTCTAAGGAATCTGTGCTGCTATGCAACGCAGTGATATATGCCTAGGAATATCTTAGTGAACCTGTACTGAAGCAAGTAAGCTGTGTGTTGCCTATAATCATTCAGGCTCAAACTCTGTTCTATAATCTCTGCTTTATAAAGATCAGAAGGTTATTTCTTGCCTGTGACTTACTACATGACATGCTCATGTTTAGACAGCAGCTCCAAACATAAAAAGAATGCTCCCGTACATTGAGATTCAACAAACATCCACAACAAAGATTAGTGCAGCCAAACACATGCCTGCACATACATAGTATATTACATAACAAGACCTCACACATAGCGTTCCCCATCACCTAAACTATACTACAAAGCTACAAACATCCAAAATATTCTTGCACGTTCTGTTTCACCAAAACAGCAGCTGCACTGGGCCACGGGCTCAGCTCTCATCCATAGCCTCACTGGACAGCTCCTGAACCGCGGCGGTCGCAGCCCAGACAGCAGCTCCATCAGCAAGCAAACTGATTGAATATCTCGGACAGCCATCAACAGCGTCAAGAGTGATGCCTTCCAACGTCTTCTGAAGAATTTCCAAATGGCCGAGTGACTGAACCCATCCGGAACTAAGGAACTGATTTTTGTGGCGTAGATGTTCATTCTCCTTCTGCAGCCGTTGTGCCTCAATGAAATTGTAGTCAACAACAACACCACCAAAATCACGTTTTGCTGCAGAGATCATTGCGCTCGCTGCGGCCTCTTCTGCTTCCTCCTTCGTTGACGATGCGCGACCTGTTGCCTCAAGAAGAGTGAGATTATCGATCTCATCTAGTATAAACCAACCAGCAAAGACTGACGCGTACGTCAAGCTCAGGCAGGGTCAAAGAGACAACAGACAAGCGGCGGAGGACCAGCAGCTGCCAGTGCCAACGAAGAAGCGAACTGCGGTAACCGAAAATAAAACTACGAGTCTCGCGGGTAATAATAATCAATTGCGCTACGCCGTGACCATTTGGAAATATGGAGTAAAATTGTTAGTATTTTAATGGGTATGTATGCGTATAGAGCAGGAAGAGAATTACACCGGAGGGTGTGGAAATAGATTGATTGTTGCTTATGGGCCCCGCGTCGGGCTTCCTCTCCTCAGGATACGAATGAGATGATTGTTCCGTATCGGTCGAATCCATGCCCTGCGTCGGACTTCCTCTCTCCAGGGCGCTCTTAGCCCTCCTTTTTCATGGTGTATAGAAATAAGAGTAAGTAAAAGTATTTCACTTGTATGTGTGGTTTTTGTACGATTTGTATTACCAAACAGGCTCAACGATAGCAACTTTTCTTCCTCCCTCGTCCCTACACAACTTTCTCTCTCCGATCCCCTCACACAGATCTCTATCCGTTTGGTTCTTCCTGGAGAGCTTCTTTCTTACGGCTTCAACCATTACCGGCAGATCTCCTATTAATACAGGTTGGAGCCACCATCTGGAATTAAAAGGCAGGTTCTTTTTCTATTCCAGGTGGTGTCCCAATCTAAAACTAGTAGGGCAGCTTTGGTTCTAGTGAAAACCACGCAACGGGAATAAAATAATTTCTTGGCTTGTTGATTTTTTTCAAAGTCTCTTTCTATGTCCTCGAGGAAGCACTCAGCCACTCACCATGCCTTATCCTCTCTTGCCTCTCCCGTCAACTCCTCTCTCTCTCTGGCCGGGAGCAGGAGTAGCGCTTGGGGAACGGCGCGGGCAGAAGGAAGCAGGGGCCGCCGTCGCGGGCAGAGTGGGCCGGACGCCACCGCCGGCCGCCGTGCGTCCAGGCTAGGACGCGTGGGACGAAGTGGCGGCGTGGCCGGGCCCCGACGGGCGGCGGCACTGCCAGGCCGAGGCAGGAGCTGGAGCGGTTCGGCCAGGCCCGGCGGGTTGCGGCGTGGTTAGGCCCGAGGAGGGATGGGCGGCTTGGGCAGGCCCCGGCTCCAGCAGCACGGCAAGCCCCATGTCCTGGCGCACGCGGCCTTGGCCAGGACCCAGAGTGAGGCCGGTGCACGGAGGCTCGACCAGCGAGCGGGCGGCCTGGGGCTCGACCGGCGTGCGGTGGCTCGACCGCTAGCACAAACGCGTTATTGGTGGTGGAGATCGTATCGTGGGGAGCACACATGGAGGCAGAAATGGCGGCGGCGCCTCTCCTCTACCCCAACGGCGGCGGCGGCCCTTCCCTACCCCGACTCCGGCGCAGCGCGGGGCGAGGAGCAAGGGCCCAGCGAAGCTCGGCGTCGGGGAGCTCGGAGGCGAAGGCGGCAGACCCTCTCCGACGCGGATCCGCTCCTCCCTCGGGCGGACATGGCGCCGGCAGCCTCCACGCGCCCAGCCTCCTCCCTTCCCTCCTCCGTAACCTGCGGCGGCGGCGGCGGCGCGGCTCGGAGCGACGGCTGCTCTCGCCCCTCTCCCCCCACAGCGGCGGCGCCCCGATCCGGCGAGGAGGACCCTAGATCCGGCGAGGAGGGCCCTGGATCCGGCGAAGCACCGGCGGCGGAGCGGGACGCGGCGGCGACGACCGATGGGTTTGGCGGGCCCGTGATGTGCTCGCCAGCCGCCACCGCCTCCTCGCAGCCCCCTCCTCCTCGAGCTCCCCTCCACCGCTCTCACCAACCCGCTACCGCCGCCTCCTCGCCACGCCTTGTGCGGTGGCCTCCAGCACAGGCGACGACCTGCGGCAGCTGGCGACGACGATTCTTGGACCTGCGTCGGGCGCCTCTCTCCGCGCACTTTTTTCTTCTTTTTTTTGGGCATCGCGGGACACGCGTGGGCTCACGGAAAGGCAGACGCTCGGAGGGCGTTGTTTCTAGAGTGTATACAGTAAGTATACCTCATTCAGCGTAGCGATCTCACCGTAGTGCGCATGCTGATCAGAGGAGTCGTTCGCATGTCCACCTGGTCGCCCGTGTTGCGCCGCCGCCCGCCTCCGGCCGCAATCTGCAGGCACCCCATGTGCCACCGCCGAGCTATTCTGCCATAGCCGCAAGCAAAGCTGCCTGCCGATACGGCGCGGCGTATGTGGACGCGAGCTCACATGCGCTGCGTGAGTCCCACAGCCATATCCACGGATCCACGGCCGTTGTCGTGCTCGTGTCGCCACCGGACGGCCCCGCCCCCCCTGGACCATGGGCGCACGGGCACGAGCGCCCCCCCCCCCCCCCCCCCCCCCTCTCTCGCTCTCGCTCTCGCGCCCATGCCGCCCGCCGAGCAGCACCTGCGCTGTCCCCGTCGCCAGCGACTCACCACGTTCACGCAGACGCTTACTTTTTCGTCGCTCTTCAGTGTGGATAAATAAATAGCCGCAGCGCCTCCAATCTTCTTCACGCTACCTGCAGAAGCTACCAGTCGGCGAGCCAGTTAGTGCCATGGCGAGACCACGAGCAGCGGCGGAGCTCCTCCGGCTCCTCTTCCTCCTCGCCCTCGCCGCCGCCGCCGCCGCCGCCGCGGCGGCGGCCACAGCGGGCGCGCCGGCGGCGGCGGCGGGGTGCCGGCGCGGGGAGCTGGTGGTGCGGCAGCGCGCGACGGGGCGGACGGTGGAGGGGAAGCCCGAGTACGCGGTGGAGGTGCGGAACGCGTGCCGGTGCGCGCAGTCGCGGGTGGTGGTGCGCTGCTACGGGCTGAGCAGCGTGGAGGCCGTGGACCCGCGGGCCATCCGCGCCGTCGACGGCGAGCGCTGCCTGCTCCGCGGCGGCCGCGCGCTGGCGCCCCGCGGCGGCGCCGTGCGCTTCACCTACGCGTGGATGACGCCGCAGGACTTCCCGCTCGTCAGCTCCACGCCGCACTGCTAGTAGTAGTGCTAGCCTGCTACGGAGTAGCTAGCTGCGTACCCATCTCATCCTCATCTGGATGCATGGGCTCCTCCGATGATCCCATTGTTTCCCTACTGATTCAGCAAGCAAGATTAGCTGATGATAGATCGATGGATCGATCGATCGAGTTGCAAGTGTAATTAATTAAACGAGCTTGATTAGTTGGATAGGTTCATTTGTGGCAAGCTTTGTTTAGGCTTGGAGAGTGATTTGGTTTTATTTGTGGCTCGGTTCGTACTGATGCCTGTTAACCTTGCGTTATAAGTGTGCTTTTTTTTGTGCTATCCCTGGATCATAATTTTGTGACTCTCGAGAGGAGAAGAAAATGACTTGAGAGGTGGATTGGATTCAAGTGAATTGAATAGATTAGTGAATACTAACACGTACTACGCGTTGTCACGGGAGCAGAACAGCAGATGGGCAATCCCGACGCATGTAGGGGAGGCAGGCGACGAGCACGCCGCGACACGCGCCACCTTTCATCATGTGGCCTGTTCTGTCCGCCACCGCTCACCACCATGTCCCCGTCCCTACACGCTCGCTCTCCAGCTTTTGTCAACTCCATTATTTCCCTCTCTCTCTCTCTCTCTCTCTCTCTCTCTCTCTCTCTCTCTCTCTCTCTCGCGGGCACGCCGCGACACGCGCCACCTTTCATCATGTGGCCTGTTCTGTCCGCCACCGCTCACCACCGTGTCCCCGTCCCTACACGCTCGCTCTCCAGCTTTTGTCAACTCCATTATTTCCCTCTCTCTCTCTCTCTAGAGAGAGAGAGAGAGAGCTTTGCCGCCACCTGGTAGTTGTAGTTCCAAAGGATTTGGACTGAGAAATTGGAGTTCGACAGGCTCATCTTGAACTTATTTAATTTGTGAACCAGATCATGTTTTCAAGATCAAGACACACTTAGAAAGAAAATCAATACAACTTATGTCATCATGCATAACACGATCATTGATAATTTTCCCCATCCCTCTCCCCTATCTTGTAAATCTTGTTTCTCTCCGCACTTGTAAGTATCCCGTCCCACCTGTACATTTACATTTAGCAATAGAAAAATATCAAAATGAAGTGTTGTGGTGGATAGATCTGATCATGGACCGCCTGACCAGACCTGCTCAAATAAAATCTAACCCAACCCGATTAATACATAGACCGGGACCGGGTTGAAATTTACGATCCGACATAAAAATTAGACCGCGCACAGGCCGATTTTTTGACCTGGAACCCAAGAAAAAAAACCCAGCCCAACCTGACTCCATCTGAAAACTATTCATAAAAATTCAGGTTTTACTAGGATTGGGCTCTGGCCAAAAAAAAAAATCAAAGCGGTGCTCAGATTGGGTCAAGTTCGAACCGAAGAAAAAGATAACATTTTTTTACCTAGCCCAAAAAATTCCTCTAGAATGTCACATTTAGCTCATTACTTGTAGAGAACTAGTTCATGGAGCTCTTACAGTGCGCTTGGCAATTAATAGGAAACAACATGGGAATTACGAGTGGGAGTAGAAAGAGGAAGTTATATAGACTTTTAGTCCAAATCCCATATTTGCCTTGTGATAATAATTAAGATGAGAAATTTAAGAAAGAACTCTTATTTTCTGTTTGGTTAAAGCATCTCCAACAGAATATCAATTCTCATCACAAGCCTATTCTCATTAATGGGAAACAACATGGGAATTATGAACGGGTTAATTTGGAATGAGAAATTGTATCATAAGTCAAGATAGAACTATTGTGATGCATCGATCTTTCACTTAAAACACAATTCTCATCACATTACAAGTATTCGATGGGAGTTGGCTATCCAAACTCCAATTCGCCATCCATTAAAACTTCCCGTCCCACCAAACAAATAAGAGATTTTTAAGCTTTTACCTCTAAACTTCCATTAGAGATATTTTCACATTATATAGTATACATTAACTTTGACGACGATGGCACACGAGACCATGCATGACCAGCCGCACTGGTCATCGTCACAAACAAACAATTGACGGGTAGGTGGGAAGTGCCAACGCAGCATGCACCTCATCGAATCCCTTGTCTCTGTGCCCCTAAAAGTCGTTGCTCGCAGCGCTGGCCATGGTCGCGGCTGCATATTATAGCACGGGCAATGAACATTCCTGGAATGCTTCAGATATATTGTCCGTATGCGTTTGGCCGTTGGAGGCAGTGTCGCGTTGCCGTTGGGTACCCGTGCCCGTTCCCCAAATCCATATCCGGTGAAATGGGTAGGGTGTGGATGCAAAATAGTTTACCCGTTCGTATGAGGGTAGGGGATGGATATTACCCGTAGAAGAAAGGGTACGGAGAGGGTATCCCCGTCGCTGCCCGCAGCTCCGTCCATTCGTCTCGTCTCGTCAGTTCGTGGGCAAGAGCTCTCGTCGTCTTTTCCGCGATCGCCAAATCTTCTCTGCGTCACTCCTCATGTTCGCACCAGTACAAGCAGACAAGATCCCACCACAGCATGATCTCGCGCAAAGCTAGGATGCCTCTGCAAACTCCATTCTGCATGCGGGAAACCCTAGGCTCGAGTGGATGGGAGGATGAGAAGAAACGATGACGGCCGAGAGCAAGCAACCAGTGACGAGCTAGTTTGATTTGGTACTGATCGGTCAGATGCAAGGCAGCGGTAGCGGATGCTCAACAGCCCACATCCCACTTGCATCTTCAATCTGGTACTTATTCGTAATAAGATGCAAAGGATTCTTCATTTTTTTTTCTTTTTCTATTTTTTTGCCAAGATCTGTTCTGCAACTGAATTGTGTCTCGTGGCGTCCGTTCTTCAAATTCCCCCTAAGCTTGTGTATATTTGGCTATTAATTGATATCAATTCTTGTTCATTTTCAACTTATTTAGCATTCTGTGTAGCGAGTCCACGAAAGTGTTTGAGGTTTTAATTTTTATCCAATTAATTATCCATTATCCAATGGGTATGGACAAATGGGTGTGGATAAATTTGGGGAGGGTATAGAATGGGTAATTGCATTTTGGGTATGGGTGTGGGTAAGTGCAGTATTCCCTATACCCTCCCCAACGGCAACGCGAAGGCAGTGCCTTGATTGGCAAGAATATAATGTACACAGTTAGTCTTGAGTTGCTTTTTCTTTAACAGAGGTGTGTAGTGGTGTTGTGGGCTTTTTAGGGTACCCACAGCCGGGTGGTGGAACGCATCCGCCTAATCCCAGAGGGGGTGTACTCGGGATTGCGCTAAGCGATTAGGCCGATCTAGCTTGGGAGCTAGAACACAAGAACACACGAGGATTTAGAGTGGTTCGGGCCGCCGGAGCGTAATAACATACGTCCACTATGTGTTGTGTAGCTCTTGTGTTTCAGGATGAGTCAAGCCTATGCTTCCCCAGACTTCTTCTGGACTTTGGCCTTTCTCTAACGGGTGTCTCCCTTTTATAGAGCAAGGGGACGCGTACAAAGGCGTTAGACCTCGACAGGTTGGTCTAACGTGGATGTATAGTATACTGCACAGGAAGCTTCAATGGAGCTACAGCGGTTGAGAATCTCGTCTTGGATACGCTTCATCGCCCTGTAGACTCTCTAACCGAGGGGAGTCTTTATTTGTCCCATCGGCGAGGCGCCCGTTGGGCAATGTAGCTTGCGGCGTAGTCTGTCGAGGCTACCGTGTATGCGTCATAATGGGCGAAGCCGAGCCGTCGTGTCCAACTGGCATAGTAGTCTGACATACGTGGCGTGGACGGTGCCAGCGACTGTACTGTGCGCCTTGGTAACATGCGACCAACAGTGCAACCTGGCAAAAGCCGCCTCGGGCTCTGCTGTGGCAGGGTGCACTTCCGTCTACTGCTTTGAATGCGGTAGGTAGGCGAGTCTTCCAGTGGAAGTTACGCGGCACTGCGCGTGTGCCCGCACCTGCGGACACGTGGCGGTTCCGGACCAGCCCCAGGCGGGGTGCCGGTTCCACTCCGCTGAGGGGTCCGGATAGTATATGGGAGTCCGGGACCCGGCGGGGGTCCGGTACTCTCTGGGAGGTCCGGGGCTCCGCGGGAGGTCCGGGGCCCCCAGCTGTTTTTGGCTGAGGGCTACCTCCTTCCTAGACACGTGGCGTCACCAGACCCTCCCCAAGCGGGGAACGGGCCCGGGGCCGTTTGCCGGGAGAGTAGGGCTCCGGACCACAGGGGTCCGACTGCTCGGCCGTCAGGGCGTAGTTAAGGATAACTACGAGACTCTTGCCTAGACACAGCAAGAGGGGGTACCCCAGTCCTGGGGTACCGACAGTGGCCCCCGGGCCCACCTCGGGAGAGGTACGAACCCGCGGGTGGGGCCACCATCATGATGTGTTTCCACGCAACTTGGTTGTGTCGGTGTGCTCATGTCGAGAGCGGGTGCTTCGGACCCCTTGGAGGCCGGATCACCTGTTGCCAGGTTCAGGTACTAGAGCGCTCTCCATAGGGCGGCGTAGGTGTAGGCTTGGGGTACGGAACCAAGCCAAGCGGCTACACGGACCTCGGACCGCCCAGGGAGCGAGAATCACATCCCCGGACCCGGCTCCTGGAGACCGTGGCGAGCGGTTTCCGCCGGAGCGGGCCACCGGAGTGGACTTGAGCCGACCGTGGCGAGCGGTCTCCGCCGGAGCGGGCCACCGGAGTGGACTTTGGAGCGACCGTGGCGAGCGGTCTCCGCCGGAGCGGGCCACCGGAGTGGACTTTGGAGCGACTGTGGCGAGCGGTCTCCGCCGGAGCGGGCCACCGGAGTGGACTTGAGTCGACCGTGGCGAGCGGTCTCCGCCGGAGCGGGCCACCGGAGTGGACTTGAGTCGTTGCTGACGATCCCATGAATTATGCCACCGGACCTTGCAGCAAGGTGTAGGAAACCAGGCCTTATACTAGAAAGGAGCCCGTGACCTCTAGGGACAGCAGTCTCGGATACTAGGGGACTCGTAATAGGGCAGTGAAGTACGTAGGCTTAGGGTACATTACCAGGCTAAGCTACGCGGAGCTTCTCTACCCCAGGATACGGGCACCACTTCTCCTGAGCAGGTCCCTAGAGGTCCGAACTGCCTTCCAGCTATAAGGGGTGTCCCCACCTGACCACAAGCCAGCAACTCAATTTGAATCGTTAGCAACAAAAGAAAAGACTCCGGACGGAAGAAAGAAAACATGCAAGCTGAACGGACGAGTGCTATCAGGTTAATGTAAAGATAGGACTGAGAAAGCAAATCTCCTTTATTGCTTGATTCGTGGTATACATCAGAGGTCGGGATTACGAGGGCGGACCTCTACCGCTCTGGACCACTTGCTAGTGTCGCCTGTTTGTGTGATGAAGCCAGAGGTCCAGTTTACAAGGGCGGACCTTTACCGCTCTGGACCACACGTAGGCACCAAATCATTACAAAGGAGAAACACACTCAATCCTATCTAGTGATAACCTACAGCCGCTGCCCCGTAAGGCGTGCACGTTGCTGGCCGTAGTGGAGCTGGCACCTTGGGGGTTCTTCTGAGTCGTTGGGGGCGAAGGCACCCTGGACGTGCTTGTTCAGCATCATCCAGCATCACCTCAGGAGCTGGCTGAGTTCTTCTCAGCAGAAGAACTGCCCCACGCTCAGATAGCGTGGGAACAAATTCTTTGGCTTTGAATGGGAGTGCCCCTGCCGTTGCCAGCTGCCGACGGAAGCCAGCCCGATGGCCGCTCATAGTGAGCTGAAGCCAGCTCGACGCCCTAGCGCAGCGGAAGGATGGGTGCTCGTTTGGACGAGCACGGAGCGTGGAGAAGGGCGGTCGTTCGCCGGCTCAGCCTTGGTGCTGCCATAGGGCCCCCGCGTCTTGCGGTGGAGGCTGACGCCTGTCTGCAGCAGCTCCAAGGGGGGCTTGGGCCAGGCGAGGGAGAAGGCGAAAGACATCCTTCCGGCTACAGGCTCCATATTGAGAGGAAACCTTGAGCCGACGCCGCGCCGCCGCAAGAGACCCCCGGCGGTTGCTTGAGAGAAAACCTTGAGCCGACACCAAGGTGTTGCAGGGTGACGGAAAGCAGGCGTCGCCCCTTTGCGGCACCGCGCCGGCTCTGAGGTGTCGCTGTGGCGACGCACAGCAGGCGCCGCTGCCGTGCGCCACCGCACCAAGGACACTGCTGCCTCGGTGTCAGGGCATGCGGCGTAGGAGACGCCATGCCTTTCTTCATCTTCTCGTCGTCGTTGCAGAGGATGAGCTCAACCTCAAAAGCAGTAGGTGACCAAGGATCCGGCCGATGCTTGCGCGATCCCCACGGACGGCGCCAAATGTTGTGGGCTTTTTAGGGTACCCACAGCCGGGTGGCGGAACGCACCCGCCTAATCCCAGAGGGGTGTACTCGGGATTGCGCTAAGCGATTAGGCCGATCTAGCTTGGGAGTAAGAACGCAAGAACACACGAGGATTTAGAGTGGTTCGGGCCGCCGGAGCGTAATACCCTACGTCCACTATGTGCTGTATAGCTCTTGTGTTTCAGGATGAGTCAAGCCTATGCTTCCCCAGACTTCTTCTGGACCTTGGCCTTTCTCTAACGAGCGTCTCCCTTTTATAGAGCAAGGGGACGCGTACAAAGGCGTTAGACCCCGACAGGTGGGTCTAACGTGAATGTATAGTATACTGCGCAGGAAGCTTTAATGGAGCTACAGCGGTTGAGAATCTCTTCTTGGATACGTTTCATCGCCCTGTAGACTCTCTAACCGAGGGGAGTCTTTATTTGTCCCATCGGCGAGGCGCCCGTTGGGCAATGTAGCTTGCGGCGTAGTCTGTCGAGGCTACCGTGTAGGCGTCATAATGGGCGAAGCCGAGCCGTCGTGTCCAACTGGCAGAGTAGTCTGACATACGCGGCGTGGACGGTGCCAGCGACTGTACTGTGCGCCTTGGTAACATGCGACCAACAGTGCAATCTGGCAAAAGCCGCCTCGGGCTCTGCTATGGCAAGGCGCACTTCCGTCTACTGCTTTGAATGCGGTAGGTAGGCGAGTCTTCCAGTGGTTATCTTTTATCTTTCCTAACCATGTGTTACACCTTAATTCATGGTCATGGCTAACAAAGACTAAACAATAACTGGTTTCGCTAAAAAAATCAATGTACAAAATAGCGGACTATAGCGGACTAGCGGTGCTATAGCGGTTTCGTGGAGCTGCCGCTGTCCGCCTGTGCTCACTACAATAGAAAAAAGCACACTATAGCAGGCTATAGCGGTGCTAATAGCATTTTTTGGACCTTGCCTCTAAATATATTTCCAGCCAGCAGCCGCCAAGAAGTTCTAAATGTTAGATAAGTCTCACGGTAGTGTGTCCCTGTATTTATCTATACTACTAGATAGGGCTAAGTACAGCCCCTCGGGTGATCTCGACCATCGATGGGATCACACGGAGGTTTTTCTAGCCTCATGTGGCTGCTTAGGTGTTAAGTATATATATATATATATAGACACACGGCTGCGGGGCAGGCGGTGCGGGCGGGCTCGGAGGCAGCCCGGCGCGGAACCGGCCGGCGGCTGCAGAGCAGGCCGGCGCGGCGCGCGGGCGCGCGCAGGTAGCGCAGCGTGCGGCGACGCGCGGCGCGGCAGCGGCTTCGCAGCACCTCGTGCGGGGCGCGGGGCTCGTGCGGGCCCAGGCGGCGGCGCGGCGCAGGGGCGCTGCAGGGCGGCGCCGGGCGCGCGCAGGCAGGCAGCAGCTCGTCCGGCGGCGCGGATCCATGGAGGAGCAGGGCAGCTCGGCTTGGGCGTGCTGAGGCAGGGCCTGCAGCGCGGCGAGTAGAGGTGCAGTGCGGGCGCCGGGCGTCAGCGGCTTCCTTTCCCGGCATCCTTCCTCGACTTCCCATGGCCGGCTCACGCAGGTCTGCCGGTGGCGCGGACGCGCAGGGCGCGGGCGGCGGCGGCGGCGGCCGGCGCGCCGCAGGCAACCGGTGCACCTCCACCGGGTGTGGCTTCTCGAGGGCCAGGCCGCTCCCATGCCTCGCACGCCTCCTCCCACGGCTCGAGCGCCTCGCGCCACAGGGTGGCGGACGAGGACGAGGCAACAGCGCGGCGGCGCAGGGCGCGACGCGCTACTGCGCGTGAGGAGGAGCAGGCGGCGGAGGCGGCGGAGCAGCGACGCGCGGCACGCCGGTAGCGTGAGCGCGAGGGGCGCGAGGCGGAGCGGGTTGCTGCGGCGGCGGCCGAGGCAGCGGCAGAGCTGCTTCGGGACGCGCGGCAGGCAGCGGAGGAGGAGGAAGCGGGGGAGGAGCGGGCGGCGGCAACGCGGAGGCGCGCGAAGCGCGCATCGCCGAGTTGCGGCGCCAGGTCGCCAACGCCGTGGCGGCCTTGCGCGCGGCGAAAGCCACTCCGGAGGCTCCCAGGGAGGACAGCGGCCCATCGACCAGGGACTCCGACCTCCGTCCTCGACTCCGACGTCGACTCCGATCCCAGCTCGGGCACCGACGTGTGGAGCAGGAGGACGCGGGACCCTTCGAGGGTCCGCCACGACTCCTCTTCCCCGGAGCGGCCCGCGGCTCCCCCGTCGTCCAGACGTTCGTCGGCACCACGCAGTGGCCGATGCTGATGAAGACCAACTACACGGAGTGGTCTTCGATCATGAAGGTGAAGCTGCAGGTGCGATAGATGTGGGACGCGGTGCGGTACGGCGACGTCGACCTTCACGAGGACCGGCGAGCGCTCGAGGCGCTGCTCGCCGCGGTCCCGGGGGAGATGGCCCCCATCCTCTCGGGGAAGAGGACTGCCAAGGACGCTTGGGACGCCATCGCGGCGGCCCGCGGCGGCAGCGACCGCGCCCGCAAGTCCACACTGCAGAAGCTTCGACAGGAGTGGGATCATCTAGCATTCAAGCCGGGCGAGGACATCGACGACTTCGCCCTCCGTCTCTCGAGCCTGATGACGCAGCTGGCGAGGTACGGTGACGACAGCATCAACGAGGAGAAAGCCGTTGAGAAGCTACTGCGCATCGTCCCCAAGAAGTACACGATCGAGGAGGTGACGGGGTGGCTCAAGGCGGTCGACAACCGCGATGAGCCTCTTTCTGGCGGGGAGGTCACCATCGGGGGGCAGCTCCATCTCACCGAGGAGGAGTGGCTCGCCCGCCAGAAGGAGCGGAAGAAGGGGGAGTCTTCTTCCTCGACCGGCGACCGCAAGCGCAAGCCGCGCAAGTCGTCCAAGACGCGAGGAGGCGCCGAGGGCGGAGCATGCGGAGGCACCAAGGACGCCGACGCCGACGCCGACGAGGAGGACGACACACAGGACAACAAGTGCTTCAACTGTGGCAGGACTGGCCACCGGGCTAGGAAGTGCCCCTAGCCGAGGTGCGGCCAGGCCCACATCGCGCAGGCTGAGGAGGAGGCGGCGGCTCTGTTCTAGCCACCGAGCCGGCCTACTCTAGCATCCGAGTCGCCATCTACGCCGCCGAGCTCTTCACCAGCTTCGGCGGGTTCTCCACCAACGCCTACAACGACCACCGCGTAACTCGGACCACTATGTGAGACTTAGGGGGAGATTGTTAGATAAGTCTCACGATAGTGCGTCCATGTATTTATCTATACTACTAGATAGGGCTAGGTATAGCCCCCCGGGTTGATCTCGACCATCGATGGGATCACACGGAGGTTTTTCTAGCCTCATGTGGCTGCTTAGGTGTTAAGAGTCTGTATTAGTAGCATATTCCATAGAATATGCTGTTTTGAGGGTCTATATATGTAAAATTGCCCTTTGGGCTTAATGGGTTGAGAGAAATCAGATTATTGGGCCAACACTAAATATATCTCCAACCAGCAGCTGATGAAATAAACCTAACTAAGAACTAACTAGTAAAAATAAATATATCTCCGCTAATAGCGTTTTTTGGACATATATCTGAACAGCCATTTCATGATCAGAGCAATGCCAAGAAGTTCTAAGTATATGTCCAACCAGCAGCTGATGAAATAAACCTAATTAAGAACTAACTAGTAAAAATAAAATCTCCTTTTTCTTCTTGAAATTGTCTGCAAGTTCAATTTGCTACAAGAAAATAAGATCAGTTTGAAAATCTTTGGACCAACAGCATGTCAAAATTTCAATCCTCAAATTTATTAAGATTAGAAAAAGAAAAATGAAATTTAGTAAATTTATTCTGCCTTTTTTTTGTTTTTGACAAACAAATTTTGCAATGCAATAATGCAGATTCCACTATGTTGCAATATTTGCGACAATGCCCAGAGCTATATTCACCTTGCTTCTGGATGGGCGCTTTTGCATTGATGCAACTGGTATTCATCATAAGTATATCCAGTCAATTCCTGTTCAATAAAAAAAGATGGTGCATACAGAGATTGAAGAGTGCAGCTCCTGAAAGAAATGAGCATTCATATCAGGACCAAAAGAATACAGTCATAAAGCTGGGTGTATCATATCAAGCATGCAAATTATGCTGCCTGCTTATGTTAGCAGTTCATATTCTGCGTGTATTCTTATTCCAGTTCAATGGAAGACTATGTAATTGCGTGTATCCATCTTGTGTGCTAAGTGAAGGCTTTCAGGTTCTATCCTGCATGATATTGTCGATAGCAGTATTCAGTTTTCAGGAAACAAAATGTACAAAACTACCATTGATAATTCGATCATGGTGGATATTTTACTTTCTACAATCAATTACCATGGTGGTATTGGATCTCAGGTCAATTTTATCAGATCATGAACACATAGGATATGAAGAATGGACCAATCTATTCAATCTTGGTGTTTGCGCTTGTCTGTTTGCAGCATCAGCCAGAGGAACAACAGGGATCAGGATCACCTTCATAGATAGCAGCAGCATAACAGAGCCACTTCTGAATTCATCTATAGGACAGCAAACAGAAGCTGAAAGACCGTGTCCGTATGGAAGGGCAGGTATTGTACAACTTATCACATTCACCTGGATGAATCCTATCATTGCTACTGGATACAGGAAACCTCTAGATAAGAATGATGTGCCAGATCTTGATGGGAAAGATTCTGCCGAGTTCCTCTCTGATTCATTTAAAAAGATCATAGATGATGTTGAACACAGGCATGGTTTAAGTACTTCATCAATCTATACAGCAATGTTCCTATTTGTTAGACGGAAAGCAATGATCAATGCAGGGCTTGCTGTGTTAAGTGCCAGTGCATCCTATGTTGGACCGTCACTGATTAACGACTTGAAGTTCCTTGCAGGAGACAGGCAATATGGAGTATGGACACAAAAGAGGTTACCTTCTAGCTTTAGCTCTTCTAAGTGCTAAAGTTGTGGAAACAATAGCACAGAGTCAGTGGTGGTTTGGAGCTCAACAGCTCGGGATGCGGCTTCGAGCTGCATTGATATCCCACGTCTATCAAAAGGGACTCCAGTTATCCTTATGTTCGAGGCAGAAGCACAACAGCGGAGAGATCATAAACTACATGGATGTAGACATACAACGGATATCTGATTTTTTATGGTACACAAACTACATATGGATGCTACCCATTCAACTCTTTCTAGCTGTCTATGTTCTCTATCAAAATGTAGGGGCTGGGGCCTGGGCTGGTTTAGCAGCGACACTGGCAGTAATGGCCTGCAACATTCCACTAACCAGAATGCAGAAAAAGTTGCAAGCCAAGATCATGACTGCTAAAAATGAGAGAATGAAGGCAACAACAGAAGTTCTCAGAAGCATAAAAATACTAAAACTTCAAGCATGGGATATGCAGTACCTTCAAAAGATAGAGGCTTTACGAAGTGAGGAGTACAAGTGGCTATGGAGATCTGTGAGGTTGTCAGCTCTGACAACACTTGTGTTTTGGGGGGCACCTGCATTCATATCCTCCGTAACAGAAGTTCTCAGAAGCATAAAAATACTAATTATGTCCAAAGACCAAAGGTAAAGATGCCAAGTAACTGATCATGCATGTGGATACAAGCACAGGTGATGCAGGGTGGAAAGATTGTGCAGAAAGGGAAATTTGATGAACTCCTTGAAAGGAATATAGGATTCGACGTTATAGTCGGAGCCCATAGCCAGGCTCTAGAATCTGTCGTAAGTGCTGAGAGCTCCAGCAGAATATCCTCTGATAACCAGAAATCAGCATATAGAGAAGATGAACTCGATGCAGAAAATGGAGCAGATGATCAGCTTCAAGGCATAACAGAACAAGAGCCAGCACGCGATGTCTCACACGAAACCAATGAGAAGGGGAGGTTAACACAAGATGAGGAGAGAGAAAAGGGAGGCATTGGCAAGAAAGTTTACTGGGTGTACCTGAGGACAGTTCATGGTGGTGCTTTAGTTCCAATAACAATTGCTGCACAGTTATTATTCCAAATATTTCAGGTAGCAAGCAACTATTGGATGGCATGGGCATCCCCTCCATCATCTGCAACCAACCCCACAGTCGGATTAGGCCTCCTTTTCTCCGTGTATATAGCACTATCAATGGAAGTGCATTATGTATCTTCGCCCGCTCCATGCTCACATCACTAATCAGTCTGCTAACATCAGAAAAACTGTTCAAGAACATGACCCGGTGCATCCTGCGTGCCCCAATGTCCTTCTTTGACTCCACACCTACTGGGAGAATTTTGAACAGGGTTAGTTTTATGAAAAATTCATACTGCATCACATGCCTACACAATACTAAACTACTAAACTAATGTGGGCTTTTCATGTAACAGGCCTCCAACGATCAAAGCGTTCTAGATCTGGGCATAGCAAGCAAGTTTAGTTGGTCCATGCTTTCAGTCATACAAATCCTGGGGACCATTGGTGTTATGTCACAGGTTGCATGGCCAGTTTTTGCCATCTTCATTCCAGTGATGGTGGTCTGTGTCATTTATCAAGTATGAACTCTTAAACAAGAATTTCAGATCTTGCTTACAATTTAGTTTTATCTTTACAATTATGCATACATTTACTATTGCAATAAAAAAAATTAGAGGAAGCTTAAATAGCAGTTTTATGAATCCATATACTTTGTACAATATGCAGCGCTACCAAATACCGGCAGCAAGAGAGCTGGCTCGTTTGTACAAAATCCAAAGGTCTCCAATCCTACACTATTTTGCGGAGTCACTTTCCGGAGCGCCGAGTATTAGAGCATATGGACAAAAAGATCGTTTCAGAAAAGCAAACCTTAGTCTTTTGGACAATCACTCCAGACCATGGTTCCATAACTTCGGTTCCATGGAGTGGCTCTCTCTCAGGCTAACCATGCTATCCACTCTTGTCTTTGCGGTTTGTTTGATTCTGCTAGTCAGCCTTCCTCATGGTTTATTGAACCCAAGTAAGATGTATATCCATAACTCTTGGTGATTACAGAATACTCAATATGTCCTATGTTTAGTGATTTTCAAACTAATATAATTATAAATGCAGGCATTGCTGGACTTGCAGTGACTTATGCATTGAACCTCAACAGTCAGTTGACGTCTATGATTTGGAACATTAGCAGAATAGAGAACAAAATGATATCAGTAGAAAGAATACTGCAGTACTCGAGGATACCTAGTGAGGCTCCTCTAGTAGTTGACTACTGCCGCCCACCAAATAGCTGGCTGCAAGATGGAGCTATCAATATAAGATGCTTGGAGGTATGTGAAAAAGAATCATGAGTTATGGCCTAACATGGTTGCAACCATAATGTTACTTCACCAATCAAATCTAGAATATATTGAGTTAGCCAAAGCAATTTAACTTATGCATTAAGGTTGAATAACCATGTGCACAAACCAAGCTGTCAGAAAAAATTTATCTAGTTAAAGCACTCAGTTAATAAAAATTATGCTACACTTTACCAAAGAGAAGAATAAGAATATCACAAAAAAATAATAAGAGCAAAATAAAGAGCCGGCCCATCATTGTTTCTGTTGCAAAACAATTTAATTACATTTTTATATGAGAAAAAAAAAGAATACCAAATGGTCAAGCAGGGAGAACATTAAAAATCAGGACAAAGAAGTAGAAGCCAAATACAAATAATCATGTAGCTCTTACTTCTTATTTTCTAGATAATGAAACCTGTATTATGTATTTCATCTCAATATATGCCTTTGCTCAGATGGAGATACCTAATATCACTTTTTCCTTTTACAGGTCCGATATGCAGAGCATCTCCCATCTATTTTGAGAAACATATCATGTACAATTCCAGCAAGGAAGAAGGTGGGGATTGTAGGACGTACCGGTAGTGGAAAGTCAACTTTTATCCAAGCACTTTTCCGGATCGTTGAACCACGGGAAGGCACAATCGGAATCGACAATGTTGACATCTGCAAAATAGGGCTTCATGATTTACGGGGCAGACTTAGCATCATTCCACAAGATCCAACAATGTTTGAGGGAACTGTAAGAGGGAATCTTGATCAACTAAATGAGTACTCTGATCAACGTGTGTGGGAGGTAACTTAATCAACTAAAGATACCGTCATGATAAAGATAAAGAAAACCTTATTTATCATGTGAGGGGCTACGTCATCATACATTAACATATTACCTCACAATGCATGTTCCGTATTGCCACCAAAATTTTGAAGGGGCTGAAGCCAGAATGGGGGAACGGATGCAATTGGTGTATAGTATAGGTGCATCTAATGTACATACTCCAACAACAAAAAATGTACATACTCCAGAGTTTAGGGGTAGTATTAGTAACACTAAATGATTCCTAAGAATTTTCTTGTAACTCATAAGCAACTTGATCAAAATTCATAATCTAAATGACATAAAAACGAATAGAAAAAGGGAAAGTTCCAGTAAAAAATAATTACTGGAGGGAGTGGAGAAGATTCTACTGCTTCTAACACCTGATTAGAAAATTGGTTTCCTTATTTTGATTAGGTATTGGACAAATGCCAGCTTAGCGATATAGTTCGGCAAAGCCCAAAGAAGCTGGATTCAACAGGTAATGCACTCTTTCAGGTCCGGTGGCTAAATGCAAAAAAGTTGTTCATGGGCAGGTAGTAGTTACCATAGCCTGTAGGTAAGGATATTTTCGACAAGACTATAATCAAATGGGATAACCCCTGCAGTTGTGGAGAATGGGGAAAACTGGAGTGTGGGCCAGAGGCAGCTGCCTTGGTAGGGTTCTGCTAAAGAGAAGCAACATCCTTGTACTCGACGAGGCAACTGCTTCAGTCGACTCCTCCACTGATGCAATTATCCAACAAACCATCCGCCAAGAGTTTGGGGACTGCACAGTGTTGACAGTAGCGCACAGAATTCACACGGTTGTTGACAGCGACCTCATCCTTGTCTTCAGTGAAGGTAAGGCCCAGCTTCAATGAACAAACACCAGTCCGCTGCATGTTACTGGAGGACCTAGCCGCAGTGATATGAAAATCCATACTATTTTGTGATGAGCAGGAAGGATCGTGGAATACGACACGCGGTCGACATTGCTGAAGAACGAGAACTCTGAATTCTCCAGGCTTGTCAAGGAGTACTCGATGCGGTCCCACCGCCACGCCCGTGGAGCAAACAACTGCAACGGGGGCAACGGGCATGGCATGGGACCAGGGACTGAACTTCATTATCAATCACAGTGAGCGGCATAGCACTAGCTCCTAGCTTCAGACTGATTCCGTTGCTGATGGGAGCGTGCGCTCTGTATAAGAAAAATAAACGATAAACATCTGCGGCTATTCCGAGTCAAATGTGTGCACGAGAATGGGCTACTGAGAGCAGTAAGTAAATTTTGGGCTGTAGTATGTGATCAGGGGCCTTACACGCAACGCGCCCTGTCAGGCATTCCATCGAGCAGGTGCGGTGCAGTGGGCAGCGAGCTCGAGACCGTTTTTTTTTATCAATCAAACCGTACCTGTATTAAGTTAAGGAAACAGTACAAAGGACCGTACAAATACAGTGATGTAGGATACAGATGACAGCAGTACCACCAAATTTGCACGGAGGACCCTGACAAATAAAGAAATTACAAACAAGTCCCTAGGACCTCCACGCACCGAAGCCGGAAGGAGCCGACAACCACCGCCGCCGGCGACCACCCGACGCCGTAGCCACCACCCCCAGGTCGAAAGGAGCTCCATCGCCGCCTGGCTTTGAGAGGAACCGCAAAAGACACTCGCCGTAGACGAGATGAAGGCAACGCCTAATATCCATCGGTCGGGGACACGCCCCAAGCCTCGACGACCTTGGAGCATAACTCGCCGGTGATGACCGCAGCCGCCGCGGGAAGATCAAGTCCGCTCCACTCTCCAAGCTTGCACGAGACCCTGAGCTGCCACTCTGCCCACCAAACAAAAGGCCAACAAGCTCACCTTCCCCACTGGCCTTCCCCACTGGCCGACGAGCCGCCGCCCGCCGGCAAAGACCTCGTATACAGAAGCTCCACAGCGGGCACCTCCACGAGCTCGCCGATGACGCCGGCGCGCTCGAGACCGTTGCCTCCTCGACGGGGTATCCCTCCGCCTACGGGACAAGGAGGAGGAGCGCGCGGGGAGGTGGCCAGGTGGGCCGTCGATGTCATCGCCGGAGTAGGGTTGGGGAGCCGGAAGGAGGAGCGCGCGCGCGATTGGTGCCGCCGGAGTGTTGCTTGAGTTTTACAGGCTCATTAGCTCATAGGCCGAAATAGCTCGAACTGCGAGTTTTTCAATTTGGTCCACCCCTAACCGGCCCATTTCTTAACAGGTCTTCTGGGCCCTGAGACTTGTCGGCCCGTGAACTCCGGTGTGCTCCGCTCTCGCGCGCCGCCGCGAGGTGCGGTGGCAGCGGCAGCAGCCACCCGCTCGTCGTCTGACGATGGCTACCTGGTCATCACCAGCGGCTGCCCCGTGCCGGTTCCTGTCCCCCCTCGCCACCGCCGCCTCCCGCGCCCTCCTCTCCTTCCCGACCCCAGCGACAAGGAGGCGGCTGCTCCTCTCCACCACCATTGCCGCCGCCATGGCCGCTTCCTCGCCGAGCGACGGCTCGGCGTCGGCCTCTCCCCCCTGCAAGGTCCTCGACTCCCACCTCCACGTCTGGGCCTCGCCGCAGCAGGTGAGCGAGGAGGCCACGCGCTCGAAGTTTCGGCTTCCTGACGGGGGTCTTGGTGCGTTAATCCTTCCTTCTGCGGTGGTTGTGACCTGCGACTCTGTCCCCGCAGGCCAAGGAGGGGTACCCGTACTTCCCCGGCCAGGAGGCCGCGCTCCGGGGCGACGCCGACTTCTTGCTCGAGGTGAGTGAGTCCGAGAATTTCAGGAATGGGCGCATCTCATCTGCCCTTGCGGTGACCTTGATCCTTGTAGCCTGTTTCGTTCAGAGTCTCTGACGGTTGGGGGATGAGTTCTTATTTGCGCCCGTACTAGTGATAGATTGATGGGGAAACACCTGCTGCGGATTGTGTCCATGTGAAATCTGTCACACCCTGAAATTTTTGAATTTCAGGATGCGATTAAAATTAAAAATAAATCAATGTTTTTCTCATAATTTTAAAATTTTGTCAACACTTACTTTCTTTACAGGGAATTTATTGTAAAATAAAATATATGTTGGTTGTTTTCCAAATTAAACAAGGTTGTTCTTTTGTGTTGCATTCATGCCACCTTTACATTGTTTTATTGCTTGTTGTTCAATTTAAATTTGAATTCGTATGAGTTTGAATTTAAATTGAATGTGTTTGAATCTTTTCAAAAATGGAAAACCAACTCTTTTCTCTCTTTCTCGATTTCAGCCCAGCCCACCTCCCTCTCTCTTTCTTTTTCTTCTCCCGCGGCCCAAACCCCCTCCCGCGCCGGCCCAAGACATTCCCCAGCCCGGCCCAGTCGGCACCCCCTCTCCCGCACCGGCCGACAGGCGGGCCCCACCTGTCGGGATCGTCCCCGAGCTCGGGACGGACCGGGACTCTCCCGAGTCCGGCCGCGCCCCGAGACCGCGCCGCGCCTGCCGGCCTTGGCCCGCACGCCAAGGCGCCGCGCCCTGCCCTATAAAAAGCACCGCACTGACCCCCTCCCTCCTTGACCCTGAACCGAAGTCGCCGCCTCTCACCCAAACCCTAGCTTGCGCCGCGGCCGCCATTGGAGCTCCGTTCGAGCTCGGTGCCGCCGCCAATCCCGCTGCTCCACCGTCTCTTCTCGACACCCGCGCGTCTCCGGAGCTGCTCCGCATGGTGAGAAGCACCACGCCCCTTTCTTTTTCCTCTATCTCGCTCTCCCTCGCGTGGTGTTGCTCGCTGTCGCCGCCGTTCTTTTATCCGCCGCCACATGCCACTGTCCGGCTTCCAACCCAGCCTCCCGAGCCTTTACACGCGTTCTTCGTCGTCCCCGCTTTCTCCCAGGCCAACCCGCACTCGAAAACCGTGCCCCGACAGCCGTTTTTGGTCTCCGCCGGCGACCCCGCCGCCGCTCACCGCCGTGCGCCACCGCCAGCCGTCGCCAGCGGTGCCGCCGCACCGCCCGATCCGCTCAGAGCCGTCGGATCTGAATCCGACGATCCAGATCGGATCTGACCCGAGGTCAACCCAACCAATACCGGTCAACAGTGGATCTTTTGCAAATAAGTCCCTCCGTTTTATGGAAATCAACCCGCAGTCTATCAGCGTTCAAAAATAATTACGTGTAGGTCCTTCATTTTACGTTTTAAACCCTGAGTTTTTCTAAAATCCAACCCGCCATCCGTGAGTCGTGTTTTTGCAATCTAACCCCTGCATATAAGGTTTAATTATGTTTAGACCCCTGGTTTCTTTAGAGTTAGTCCCTGGAAGTTCAAAACTCTCACAAACAAGTCCCTGGTGCACTGTTTTAGCCATATCTTTCACATTTCAACTCCGTTTTCACCGATTCTTGCGCTCACGTGATCCTTGCAACGTGTGCGTTAGCTTTATGACCTTGTTATCCTCTGTGAGCACAGTTTTCTGTGTCTTACAAATCTTTTCTGTTAGTCCTTAACCCTTTGGTTAATCGTGACTAATAAATTCCTGACTCACCGTTTATCCCATAAAATCGCTGTTTTAGCTCCGTTTTCCGTGTTTCTTGCGCTCTCGTAACCATAGCAGCGAGCCTTATCCTTTAGTATGCTCTTTTTAAGCCTTTTTGTTTTGGTGTATTGTTCTTAGATGTATCTTCTTGTTTGCTTTGTATGTTTGCCCGAAGTTTGTTCCGAGTAGAAGGATCGCTGTTCGAAGATTGAAGATCAAGTTTTCCATGCGAGCAAGAGCTAAAGAGCAGTAAGAGTAGCTTTCGTTGGAGAAAGGCAAGTGACCCTAACCATCTTTCTATCTATACTTATATGCAAGAGTACTTGATTTAATTGGAACATGGAGAACCACCCAAGAAAACAGTACAACCACAATACTATATGGCTCTGGTCTTGGCTGATTAATTAGAGACTCTAGCTTGTGACAATCTTACCGAAAGGGCAAGAGGGGATGCATCGACGGGGTATAGCTCGGTCCTCCTGGGGCAATTGGTATTGTTTAATGGTCCTTTGGCAAGGTACCACCTCATTAGGACAGTGTTATGACCGCTTTGACTTGAAACCTTAGCGGATTGTCATAGGTTAGGGAATCTTTGTAAAGGCCTCGTAGCGTCCCTATGCAATCACACCTCGGAAGTGTGATACTGTGCCTAGCTAGCACATTGCGTGGTTGGGTTCAAAGTTCTTCGGAACTTTTACGCGAATTGTGGTGAAAGTGTACAACCTCTGCAGAGTTAAAACTAACCGGTTAGCCGTGCTCACGGTCAAGAGCGGCTTGGACCCTCACATGATTAATAAACTTAAAGATGGATTTAAATCACATTCTGGTTATTTCTTGTGGCCTTGCTGAGTACCAACCATAAGTGTACTCACCCTTACTTACTGCTGCTCAGAAGGAGAAGGTGTATAAAGATTTTGAAGATGTTGCTGAGTTCTAGGCGTACGCAACCCCCAGTCGATTGCCTGTGAAGTTTGAAGCCTCCGTTTCCAGAATAAGCTGTATAACTCTGATAGTCTTTTAATTATTTTATTTACTCTTTTATGTGATACTGTTACTGATTATTCACTTATGATGTCTCTATATGTATGAAACTTGATCCTGGCATACATATAGCTATGCATTCGGTTTTCTTTTTAAAACCGGGTGTGACAAAATCCTAAAGAATTGGCACAAGAATCTTTGTCGAAATTGAAGGAAACGGACAGCTTGGGCTATTTTTTTAGCATGTATGGAAAATAAATTATCAGCAAGTGGATTCTTTGTTTAGTCTTTGTTTCTGAACACGTGGTGGAGTGACCTACCGACCTAATTGCAGTCCTCCTAGCAGTGCTTCCTACTCTATCCCGTTGTTATATGAGTTGGATCAAATGATCCAAACTTGCTATTGAAAATTGAAGTTTTGGGCCTGCATTTTATATTATTTATTTGGTCCCACACTCCCACTAACCCATTATTACTAGTCCTTTACGCGAACTTGTTGAGACTCACAATTCTTGATGCGTATGATGGTCCTGATTAATGAACTGTTTTGAAAATGTCCCTCTATCTAGTGTATGGATGAAGCTGGAGTGGATGGGGCTCTCATTGTTCAACCTATTAATCATATGTTTGATCATTCCTTGGTAACTAGGTAAGCATTGTCTTGCATGCATCCATTCCAGCTGGAAACCACCTGAATTATTAGTTAACAGTAAGACCATGGTTTATTTCATTTTCATTTTTCCTGTAGTGTGTTGAAGAAATACCCATCTAAATTCATTGGTTGCTGCCTCGCAAATCCTGCAGATGATGGAAGTGGGATTAAACAGCTCGAACATCTGATTGTACAAGTACACCTCTTGGAATTTTCTTGAACACAAAGGAATGATCCAATCTAGTATTTTCTAATATACAATTCCTTCGTTCTCACCAGGAAAAATACCGTGCTGTCCGTTTCAACCCAAACTTATGGCCACCAGGTCAAAAGGTTTGCAAATGGCAAACTGAACATCACTTCCCTGTACTTATTAGTTCTGATTTATGATCAAAGTAGCCTGAAACACAAAATGTCTCAAACAAACAGATGACTAATGAGGTTGGAAGGTCATTGTTTGCTAAGGCTGGAGAACTTGGAGCACCAGTTGGAATAATGACAATGAAGGTGAAAGATGCATTCCTCTTCTGCATTTATGTGCAGTTACTATTTGACTTTGGGATTCTGACAGCAAGAATAATATAGCAATAAGTTCACATCGCAAAGAGAAGAAGGGCTCACATTTGGACAAAGACTTGCAGATTGTATATTGTCAGGTTGTGGCACCTAGAGCCAGAAGAACTGAGGAAACTAATAGTCCAGACAGATGCAAATTCATAGCCTTGTTAACACAAGTTACATGAGTTTATGAAAACCCAGTCTGCGTCTTTTTTGCAAAATAAAATTGCATGAGGCTCCTTGAATGTAAAGTAACATAGACTTAATTATGCTATTTGTTACAAATTCAAAATGATATATTTTTTCTTTGATGTTCTTGTGTATGCAGGGAATTGGTCTATATATTCAGGAAATAGAGGAGCTCTGTAGGGATTATCCCGAAACTACTGTTATCCTTGATCATATGGCTTTCTGCAAGCCACCAACGTAAACTTGTGGTTTTGCTTGTTCCTAGTTTGCATATGAAGCTGTAGCCTATAGTAGTTTATGTTGTATTTCAATGCAGGAACAATGAAGAAGAGAAGGCATTCTCTTCATTTCTAAGCTTATCCAGATTCCCAAAGGTAATTTTCAAAATCTGTTTATTTGTCTGTTGCAGATCAATATGGTCATGAGAAAAATATTTTTTCTATTGCAAACGAGCCATTTTCAGTACCAGCTGACATTAGCACTCTCAGATTTTGTTATCAGAGATCAGGGAGCGGTAACACTATTTCAATAAAGTGCCAGATAGTCGTAGAAGTTGTGCGGTTAATTCCTTCTGTTTCGGTATCACTATACTTACTCTAATGCCATGATGCATTACTTCAACAGGTTTATGTCAAATGCAGTGCTCTTTTCCGCATCTCAAGAGAAGCGTATCCATATGAGGACACTTCTCAGCTTCTTTCCCGTGTGATATCTAACTATGGAGCCAATCGAATAATGTGGGGAAGGTGAATTCACATATCCACTGATAGTTTTAATTGAATATACACTCTAACGGTAACTGATAGCAGCAGCAATTACATACTCTTAACTAAAGTGTGTAGGTGTGGGTGGGTGGGTGGGTGGGTCATGGGTGGCTGGGGATCTGCTGTAGAATACAGAAACCATATGATCACTTATGCTCTGAACTTGTCTGCAGTGACTTTCCCTTTGTTATTCCTGAATGTGGCTACAAAGGAGCAAAGGAGGCAGTCTCTCATGCCGCGAGCAAGATATCTGTTTCACCATCGGATTTGGAATGGATCCTGGGTAGAACAGTGAGCCAACTATTCCAAGGTGCATGGGTTGCTCCTTGAGAGAGCTGTCATGATCAGTGTAGCTCAGTGCAGCTCGTAGGATAATGTATCCCGGGACAGCTAACTCTTCACGAGGGGAAGTCTTTGTCCTATTTTCCAATGTACAAATGTATACACTGTTTTGGTTTGACATGAATACACGAGATAAAGCATTTCTAAAGTTCTGATTTCTATCACCAAAATAACCTAATTTATTTTCTTCTCATTATTATGGCTCCTGTTTTCTCGGCAAGAAAAAATTCTTGAAGAAGACTTGATCATGCAACAGGTTTTATGCATATTTTTTCACTTACGGATATATGTGTCGTTGTTTTTTCAATATTGTTTCCACTCTCTTTTTTTCTTGAGAATGGTGTTTTTTTTTACTTTGGCCTTGTTTAGATGCATAAAGTTTTGGGTGTAAAGCACTGTAACACTTCGTTTGTATTTGGTAATTATTGTCCTGCCATGGATTAATTAGGCTCAAAAGATTCGTCTTGCAAATTATAGATAAATTGTGTAATTAGTTATTTTGTTTAGCTACATTTAATACTTCATGCATGTGTTAAAAGATTCGATGTGATTAAGAATCTTGTAAAGTTTTGAAATTTTGAAGGGAACTAAACAAGGCCTTTGTATATGTAACACAGTACAAAGTGCACTGTAAACAATCAATATTAGTATGAAGGTTTTCGGTAAGATTTTTTTTTCTTGGACCACTCGGACTTGTAACATGCTAAGAAGTATAGCAACGCTGGCAGCAGCAACCCACGATTTGTTGTTAATGTTTCCTCACAGAATCGATTATCATCTAGATTTACAAGGCCTCTATTTAAAATGCAGTAGCCCTAGCTGCGTGACCACTTATCAGCCGTAGATTGTCTTCTCCGGACCAAAACATATGATCACCTTTCTTTTCCTCGTCTGAACAAGCATCAATCCATTCTTCAACACTGATTGGATCTTTGTTTGTATTTTCTGCAGGAGCTATTGGAGAAGTTACTGGAGAAGCTGAGCTATTGGAGAAGTTACTGGAGAAGCTGAGTCCTGACATCTTGAAGCACCAGCTGCAAACATAGATGATGAACCTGGTGGTGATGATAGATTGGCAGCCATATCACCCCATAGAAATTGCTGTGGAAAGGAATGCCATGGTGATAACTTGAGGAAGGGAACTGATGATAACCTGGTTGGACTCCAAAAGATTAAAATTTTGTGGGTAGAAGGGAGGTGGAAAGGACCTGGGATCATATTGATGTGGAGAAAAAATCATAGGTTGATGGGGTTGGAAACCACGCTGCTGTGTGTTTGTGTTTTGAGAATCTGAGCTTGGGATTGAGGAATTCATCAGATTTGTGAAACTAGATGAGGAAGAGTGCTCTATTGTAGCTATGTGTGAGTTTGAATATTTGCATGATGTATGTATATAGATGGAGCCATGGAGGCAAGCAGTGGCGACGGCTCGTCCAACGGCCATATGTACTAGGGGGGGGGGGGGCGACGGCCACCCATGCCTGCTCAAAGTTCGATTTGTATTCTGACAATGATGATTCAGCTGCCACAGTGGTGATGGTTCGGCTTGTCCTCTCCACAGTTCCTTTTTTATGCACACTGGTGGTGCCCTTAGATTTGCTTTTGGCTCAAACCGATTCATCCTTCTCCAGTAGCATGGGACCCGCTCAACCCTTGGCAGCTCCAGAATTCATCCAAATCCAAAGCGAAGTATCACTCTAATCCGTACAAATCCGATCCACTTTCATCCTTACACTCGATTTATACACTGCAGCTGCAGCAGTCGAACCATATGGGAATCTTTTTACAAACCTTTGCAGACAAGTCGAACCATGGGCAATAGAAAAATCAGCCGCATGCAGTAGCTCATACATGGAAGGCAAGTGGATATCCCTGGTTCAGCTCACAAGGAAGAGAATGTTGCTCCCTTTGTTTTTTTTAACCACTATACGCGAGCTCGATAATTCGTTTTGTACACAGCAGACAACGAATGGAAGTTTCGTTCAAACTTCTTCTATTAGGCCCTATTTAGTTCCCAAAAAAATTTCTACAGTACCCGTTACATCGAATGTTCGGATACATGCATGGAGCATTAAATGCAGTTGAAAAAAATAACTAATTACACAGTCTAACTAATTAGCACGAGATGAATCTTTTAAGTCTAATTAGTCTATGATTGGACATTATTTATCAAGTAACAACAAAATATGCTAGAGTACCAAAACCAACAACTTTTCACCAACTAAACAGGGCCTTAGTGTAAATCGACGCAGCACTGGAGCTGCCTTACCCTATAATTGCCCCATCCGGCTCACGGCCCATGGGTCTGCCCACGGCCCGAGACCGCATGATATTAATCGGCCCAGCACCTCGTGCCATGTCTGGACCGACTCCTCGGCACGTGGGCTGGCCTGGCCTGTCACAATTGAGGCTCGGCCCAACTCGGCACGTGGGGCGGCCCGAGCATTAAAGGCCTGCTAAGGCCCGAAAGCCAGAGCACCTCCTGTCTATGTGTCTATCTATGTGTATATGTATATTCTAATGTGTATGTGTGAATGAAAGTATTTGAATTTAAGAATGGGTTAAGATTTCAATAATTTTTTGTCAAAATTGAAATTTTGAGACAATTCTAGATTAAAGAAAGGGCTTATAGCCACATAGGCTCACAGACCGGCCCGGGACGCAAAGTCTGTATAAGATATCGGGCCGGCTCAGCATGGATAACATGCTTTTGGGCCATGCCTGGGGCGAGGCTTCGACACGTGGACCGGCTCGACCCGGTAAGAATAAGTAATCGGGCTGAGCCGAGTCGGGCCCGGCCGTCCCGGGCTGGGCAGCCCGAATGGCCAACTATACCTTATCCCTGTGAGTTGATGCAATGATTCTTCTCTCTCCTCAAATTATTTTTTTATTAGCCATGAACCGATGCAAAGATATGAGTCAATTCTTCTCTCTCCTCATGGATCGACATACTTTGAGTAGTCAAACTTGAGGTCAAAAAAATCAAACGACCTACAATTTGGAACGGATGAAGTAGTTCTATACTTTTCCATTCTACATTGTAGGTCGTGCTCACCTTTTTAAATGCATACTATATGTATATATGTATCTAGGTATAATGTACATCTAGATACATAGTAAAATTTATATGTACCTAAAAATAAAAATAACCTATAATTTGGAAGGAATCCATGATTACCTAAATTTGCAAGGCATCGCCAAGAAATACAGCAATGCTAGCAGTAGCAGTCCATAAGATCCGTTACAACATCTTGTATTATAATTGTTATAAAATACAGCAATGCTAGCAGTATAGAACTGCAGGCGTATTTGTATCGTGACATCGATCACCGGAGGATTTTTTTTTCTTTTACATATTCACACCCAAGCAACAGGCATTGCAAATTGGCAATTCTCAGAGGCCGAAAAAAATGGAGAGAGCGGGAGGGGAGAGAGAACGGGAGGAGACACCGGGGGGAAGACCCCCTGACCCCACCGACCAGCGTCACGGACTCTTCGGAGATCACCAAGCCCTACTACAGCAGCCGCGACAGCAGCAACCGCCGCAACCGAGGCGCCGACCCGCCATGCACCAGCAGCAGCAGCCGCCGCCGCAGAGGGGGGCGCTCCCGCCGACGCAGGCCTTCGTCGGCGCCGGAATGCCGCCGCCTCCGCCGCAGGGAGCCGGGGACCTCGCCTCGATGGTGGCGGCGCAGGCCACCAAGGCGCAGGCGGCGGAGCGGGCGTGCGCGGCGGAGCAGATGGCGCTCGAGGACGCGTGGAAGGCCCTCAACCCGGACTTCAGGACGCCCTTCGCCTCCGTCGAGGACGCCGTCAGCAGGTGCGCGCGCGCGCGCTCGTCTCCTCCGATCTTCCTCGCCGCCGCCGATCGGCGTGTGCTTCGTCGTGGCGCCGTCGTGCAGGCTGGCTTTCGTGTTCTAGGGATCTAGTCCCCCCCCCCCCCTTTCGTTTGATCTGCGCGGTTCTTCCCGCTTGCAACTTCCGTCGGATATGTTTGCTAGGGGTTTTGGGGATTAGTTTCATCGTATATGTGAACCCGCGGTTGATTGGCTTGCAGATTATTGTTCTACAGGATTTGGTGCAGCGAGTTTGATTTTCATGTGGTACTGTTTGATTAGAGGGAAATGTTATATCCAGAGACATATAACAACCTCCCAACTCCCAAGAAATCTGTAACATAGCGAAACTCTGAAATGCATGGTAGGAGATCATCAAAGTGAGGATTTTTTTTTTCTGGATCTCTGTGGGAGCAATCACCCAATGATACATAGGGAACTAACCCGAGCAATAATTGTGACTTTCACTTTCATAATTTCTGACATAATATCTGAAATACGGTTCTTAACAGACAGTTTTTAGTGAGATCACTTGATAAAACCTCTGCATCTGTGACTGAATAATATGGTTACTATCAGAATTTAAGCTAGCTTTTGACGATTGAATTATTTTGACCAGGCATGTAATTTCTGAATCCAAAATTTGGTCGAGTAAAATTACTGTTGTCAAGTTATTCTCATCTAACAAAATAGCTCCTCCCTTTGTTTTTTATAAAAAAAAATAACTTTATAGTTTATACATCATTGCAAATGCATGTCACCCCTGATAATGCACTGTATGCTGATCTATCACTTGAATAGAGACTCTCTGCTTGTTCTTAGGCGATCACATTTTTGCCCACCGCTCTTCTTGGAAACTTATACTATCTTGCATGAAAGTTAGTTGTGATTTGTAGGAGATTAGGATTAACATATACATGTGCTTACTCTATATGCAACCTGAAAAGGTCTAGTTGTTGCAATCTGCTGAAAGAAAACAGTGAGGATCAGAGGATGTCACATGCCTATTTTGCCATTTATTTATTAAAAGAGTTCGAGACTATGAAGAATAGGACTTGTTCACACCGATATAGGTGTTCTGTCACTAGTTAGCAATTGTTAGCATGACTAACAATCTTCTTCATCCCATGGCCATCAGGTTGCTGCCATACCATGTCTTTGCGGACTACGAAGAGGATGACGATGTCGTTGATGCCACCGGCGGCGGCGGCAGCAGCAGCGTCGCCACCGCAACAGAGAATTCAAGCTCGCAGAAATGGGAGGCAGACATGGGCGCCACAGTGGAAGGTTTTATCGAGGACTTCGAGAAGCAGGTGCTAACCTTCAACGTCATGAACCAGCAGCGCGCGGCGGGCCTCAACCGCGCTGAGGAGCAGCTCATTCTGGCGAGGGCGCTGTACGAAGACGAGCGCTGGCAGGTGGAGCGCTTGCGCGCGGCCCTCGTGCAGCACCAGCAGCGGGAGCATCAACGGGAGCAGCAGGAAGCCGCGCGCGCGGTAGCGCTCGCGCAGGCGCAGGTGCAGGCCGCGGGGCAACCCGCCTCCTCGTGGCAAGCGCTCGCGGCTGCGGCGCATGGCGAAGGGAGCTCCCGCGGGCAGGCGCAGGCGCCAGGAGCCATGATGATGCAGCAGCAGCCGCCGACGTCGGAGACGATGATGACTGCCGGGGCCTGGCAGGCGCTCGCAGCGGCGGCTGCGGCGGCGTCGCGCGGCGAGGGAGGCTCCAGCGGGCAGGCGCTGATACAGGCCGTCATGATGCAGCACGTACAGCGGCAGCGGCGGCAGCAGCAGCAGGAGGAGATGATGGCTGCGGCGTCGCGCGGCGATGGCGTTCCCGGCGGCTGGCAGGCGCTTCCGCCGGCCCCAGTGATGCAGCGGCAGCAGGAGGAGATGCTGGCGGCGGCGGCATCGCGCGGCGAGGCGGGCCCCGGCGAGCAGGCGCTGGCGTCGGCCGCGTTGCTACGTCAGCTGCAGCTGCTCCAGCAGCAGCAGCAGCAGCTGCAGCATCAGGAAATGATGGCGGCGGCCGGCGGATGGCAGCAGCTGGGCGGGCGGCAGTTGTACGCGTCGCCGCGCGGCGACGGGAGCTCGAGCTCGCAGGCGGCGCTGCCTCCTGCGGTGCTTCGGCAGACAGGGCAGGGGCAGACCAGCAGCGCGGCCGCTGGGATGGCGCTCCTGCCGTGGCGTGGGGGCGCCGAGGGAAGGGAGCAGTAGCCTTTGCTAATTAAGGCTTTGCGATTGCTGCGAAAAAACCAATCGTGCGTCTCTGAATCTCTGTTGGATGAGTAGTAGTATGTCACTGTTTTAGTGTTCATGTGAGTTAAGCTCGATTACAAAAAATAAACCGGCCGTTTAACCTTCAATTGTCATTGTTAATGTGTCATTGTAGAAGCTTATCTATCATAGTAACTTAGTGAGTTTGTTAAGTGGTGCATTCAAAGTGCTAGAAGCCTATGACTATGAGAGATGGCAAGGTTAAATCCAGTTCTACGAAGACGAACGGAAGGATGACATGGTTCAAAATGTTTCGAGAATCAATTGATCAGATTCATATGGACTCGTTGCCCAACAGGCCAACAGGATACCTCAACTATGAAACAAACTTGACAAGGTAGACCAGCAACAAGGTCTACTACAACCCAGACCAGCGTGTGTTTGTATCTTGTACATCATATAGAGCATCTTGTAGGGTAAAACACGACAACCACGGCAAACTATTTCCCTATCCGCATGGCAGAGGGACCGACTCTTTGTACCTAGGTTACAATTACAATAGTAGCTTACAACATATGGACGTCCGTCTTCCGCCGTCGCCACCCGTTAACAGAGAATGACACCGGACTTCATTGACCTTTGGGCTCCAAGTTTCTCTGCAGGACTTTTGGTGGACATACAAATTATTGTTGGTCTCGTAGACTTGACCTTTGTAATTCATAGTATGGTACAAGAGCAGCGAGTAGTTTTGGGCAACTTGTTGGCCTTCTTATCTGTCAGAAAAGAGTAACAGAGGTAGCTACATTCAGGACATGAGATTAACATGAACTCCCAGCTTACAAAGTCCTCACAATTCAGTTGAATCCAAAATTTCAACTGCTATAAGACAAAAGTAATGAAGAGCATCCAAATTTCCAGAAATAGTGCCGCAATTAATTCCATCACTGAGAGACAGTTAATTTGAGGAAATAGCACCAACTCATTGGTCATATTTTTGTTCTCTTTTTATTTCACTTCAAAAATGGAATCAGCTGGTTTCTCACCCCTATTCCTCATAAGAATATGGCTAGCAAAAAAATGACAAACTGGGTCATCCGATAAAAATCTTGAGATGATGATGTGTCCCAAAAAATAAACATACAATCATTTTCTTTAAAGGAATAAGTGTATTTTACACATCTGGACTTTGCAAAATGTCCATGACATCGAGTAGTTACACCTAAGGTGGTTTTGGGAGGCAGTATAGCTAAACCGGGATCCAGAATTCCAGATCATAGTAGTTTGTGCCATCTTTGCAGTCATGACTCTGAATTTTGCTGACTAGTATAGTATCAGTTAAAGTGGGAAAGTGAAGACAGAAAAATAGAAGAGAAAGAGATCAACCATATGGATGTAAACAACCCTGAGCTGGATCCCCATCTTAGAAGTACAAGGTACAAAGCATGAAAAAAGTTACTCCAACTGAGAGCCAACTAAATGAGATTGATTTAGACTACATGATGGACCTGTGGAAACAGACTAGTTATTTTGGGTAGCCTACATGCATACTTGTGAACCCCAGTTCCAAAAGAGTCAATGGATTGAAGAAGTCAGTAGTTAATACCCTGGTACATGTAGTTCAGGCTATCTGTGAACCGTAATCAGCTCATTATTTTCTGAATAAAAGGGGTGCGAACAGTCAGTTTGCACAGGACTTGTAGCTCATTCCTGGTGTCCTTTTGGTTGATGCCTAACTTTGCACAACTTTAGGGAAAGTGGGCTGCCAGAAAAGTTGTGGCAAACATAATGGTAGCCACAATTGTGGTAAAGTTTGGCATGAAAATGAGTCTGACATATGGGGCAAAGGGCTCAGAATGTTCACATGCCTATGAATCTGTGTGCAGCTACTGTATGGCGCGGCAAGATGTGACAAGCAACCAAACAGGCTTGATCAAGAACTTAGCAGGAAGAACTGGGGGAACAACTTCTTGAACATTGGTAAATTTGTATAATTCTCAGGTCAACACTTTCTACATTTCTGAAACAATGTACTCTTAGTGAAACATAAAGAACACACTTCTACAAGTATAAATCCAAATCCAAGTCCAACAGCAATGGATGGCAGCATGATAAAGCATGCAGCTTAGAAAGGGAAAGTAAACAAAACCTAAGTAGTAAGTAAACTAAAGCAATAGTGGCAACCAAAATAAATACTGAAACTCTGATTAGCAGCACTGGAATTTTAAGCAATTTGATAGTTACAACAAAGCTATCAGTCTACAGATTGGATGAGATAAATCAAAATCCATATACAACAATTTCCTTGACATGTGAAAACTTTCAACTCACCAGGTTTTGATTTGGCTGATGATGGTTGAACAACAACGTGCATTGTGATAGCATTACTGGGAATATCACCAAAAGGTGCTCTGCACTGAGCAACACTCTTATCATTTTCTAGAATTTTGCCTCCGCTTATCAGTTTCACATCATTAGCAGTCTTTGGGCTAATTGATTTATCTGCAACAAAAAAAATGCATTAGAAATATTATCTGGGCATGGGCAAACGTATGCTATAGCTGAACTGGTAACCGGTATAAATTGTGGCATACATAAATGTAAGCCAATTTACTGCATCAAAACTAGCTCCACAGATTAACAGAGGAACAGAACAGCCAAAACTGTTCATGCAACTACTCTCTGCAGCAATACTAAACACCAGCAAAAAAGAATATCCTAGCCCACAACAAAGTTGCCGAGTTCAATCAGTGAAGAAGTGTGATATTTATGTGTATACTAATCTCAAGTGCGCGGTTCAAAAATATTCAATTCTCGGCAATTTTTCTGTGAAAAATGATAACATTTCTTTCAAAATCGTGGCACTGTTAATGTTTTAATGACTCAGTGATCCATAATGCAGTCACATACAAGCTTGCTGGCTAAACAAATGAGAAAGACTAGCAACAATATGGCATCAGCAAAGTGAATGGTATATACTTTGAAGTGTAAACATGGGCACTCACTTTCACACCCTCGGAAAACAAAGTAAAGAATAAATTGCCCTTCCTCCCTCTTTCTCAAAAACTAGATGAGACATTGATATCCACAAGGAAGTTGTTGTAAATGGAAACTAAAAGCTCTCATACTTTGAAGTGTAAACATGGGCACTCACTTTCACACCCTCGGAAAACAAAGTAAAAAATACATTGCCCTTCCTCCCTCTTTCTCAAAAACTAGATGAGACATTGATATCCACAAGGAAGTTGTTGTAAATGGAAACTAAAAGCTCTCAGCTAAAATCCCATGAGCTTCTCTATATGCTTCTTCTAGTTCATGGTTGCCCATTAAAATTCCACCAGTTCCTTAGAAACAAGCCTGGCCAGGTTCCAAATACCCTATTGTTTGAACCAATCATAGACCTTTCAACAAGAGATGTAATAACATTTCAGTTTGAAAAAAAAAAGCTCTATTATTACTGTTTGAACCAAGCCAATATGTGGGGTTGACATTTCTTCAAATATGTTCTGGCACGACCATAATAAAGAATAAGCACCGTAGTAGTTGATGCTGAGATTTACAGGCCACGAAGCAACTAATTCAAGCCCAAATCTTCTACTCATCAACTAAGCTTGGAGCCAGAGAACTTTGTAAGGGAAAGAAGGGATTCATAGTTATCATATTGCTGTGACATATTCCATCTTTTATTACAGTGCCGGTTTCTGCTATGTGTTCAATCTTCCAATTCAACCCAGAGTAGAATCTTAACAAAAGGAGCACTAGCTAATAATGGAGGCACCCCTTCCCTTTTCCCAAATCGGATACCGAACCATGAAGGCACCGAGCAACCAAATCTGAAGCTCGTCCCCCTTAAAGCCCTCCGTTCCTATCTCCTCGCGACAAGCACGGACCAAAAATAGCAAGAAAAGCTACGCAAACTTCGCGGTACGGATCGCAGGACTACCGGAGCCGGCACATCACGGCCTCATAAGAGAGTTCCGTAGCTCAGGGAGGCGGCGGAATCTTTTAAGGACCTTTGGGCCAGTCGGCGACGACGCGGTCCTTGAGCGCGGCGACGGTGGTGGCGGCGGCGTTGCAGCGGACGGGGCCGATGTCGGAGCCGTCGAAGAGGCGGAACTTGACCTCCACCTCCTCCTCCTCCCCTCCCCGCTCCCGCTCCTCCATCTCTTCGGCCCCCACCTTGGCCCCCTCCTTCTCCGCCATTTGCCGGCCCTCCCGCCAAGAACCGGGACCCAACCGGGGAGCCCTGAGGATCCCGTCGGCTCAGAGCGAGAGCCCCCTAACGCCGGCGCGAGCGGAGGCGGGGTGGGGCCCGGTGCTGGGGCTAGGGTTTGGTGTAGGAACGCGAGGAGGGGAGGGCAGGAGAGGAAGAGGAGCAGGAGAAGCAGGAATGCGAGGCAGGTTAGGAGGAAAACGCGGGAGGGTTTTATTTATTGTAAGCAAGGGGTACGCAAGAGTTACTCCTACTAGATTTGTTTTTAGATGTTTACAGAATATTCAAATGTTTGTTTATTTTCATTTCATGTAGGATCGTGTATTGAAGAGAATGAAATTTGTCTTACTCAGCTTTGGAGAAAGTTCTATTTCTCCTTGTTTTTCACTGTAACGTGAGGAGTTTTCTTGATGGGTTGTGCTTATTGGGATTATGTTCTTTGCTTGTGGTGGACTAGATTGTCTTAGATACATGTTCATCTTTACAACTTTGAGATGTGTCATGTGCGAGTGTTTTCTTCATCCCAAAAGCAGGAAATAAAGATGGCCGGGTAAACATATCTGCCTCAGTAGAACAGAAAGCATTGTCTTCTTGTAGAACTAAAAAAAAAAAGCTAGTTTTATTGATGGACTAACGGCATTTTTATGTTCTCTTCTTTTTCCTATTTTTTATCCATGTATTCTTTCCTACTAAACTTTAGTTAACATGCTAAACGGATAAAATGGAAGAAAACAATAGCTAACTATCCATCATAGTTGCCACTCTTTTATTTAGGATCAAACGTTAATGCTTAGTTTTTGTCAGTTTCTTTCTAACGGCTTCTGAAGTCAAATTTTGTTTTTGCTCTCCCTTCAAGCCAAATGGACCTATCACGTTTCAAAAAAAAAAAGACCTCTGGGGTATGCCAAACCTTCACATGTAAATGCAATTTCAAACTAGAGCCACCAAACACATCATTTTCAATGGTGAAGAACTAAAGGTCCCTCTTTCGCACACTAGATTGAAGTACGAGTTCAGGTTTCCCTATGGTTGTCCATAGAGCTAAGCTATCTATAAAAGTTTTCTCGTATGATTGGCAATTATAGTGTACATTTGCTTTGCACATATTTTCCCTAGTGTCTGTGCATGGTACTATCTCTTCTCTTTAATAGAAATCAAAGTACGAACATCCCATCCTATTTGTTTTAAAAATAAGTCAATTTATTATGGTTGGAGGGAAAGGATGGCTCACGTCGCTCGATCCGACGACTGATAAGTAGGGAGGTACAGTGCACGGAGGATCCGACGACTGATAAGTAGGGAGGTACAGTGCACGGAGGACGAAAAAAATTAAGGTATGGCAAAATTAAGAGCCAAAAGTCACTATCCTTCCGCGTGCTGTCACCGCCTCCATCTATGCCGGTTGCATCGTTTATTAGCAATTTGTGTGATAGACTGGCAATAGCATGCTTTTATTTTCATCGCGAGTGGAGATGGTTCATGTCACCGGCCGGAGTCAGGTAGTGCGAGCGTGGGAGAGAGCTGGTGTGGTCGTCAGATTAACTGACAAAGACAGGTCAGTGAGATCGTGGCTAAAAATATTTCATCTGGCAGCCAAAACGGCAACTTCTTTCCTTGTCCCTTCAAATGCTCGGAACCCACAATGGCAGCTGCTTGATGTCGTTGGGTTTTGGTGGCTGGATCGAGGCATGGTGAGTGCCATATCTCGCCATACCGGGGCCTCCGCCACTAGGGAGGTACCAAGAGGTACCCAATACCTAGCATCAGGGCCGTACCGGCAAATTCGAGGGCCCTGTGCGAAACAATGGACTGGGCTCTAGTGGCATAGTGCAGGAACGCGAATACCAAGCGATAGCAGCCGGCAAGCGCGATGTGTTGTGTGAAAGCACAAATGTTAGAAGTTACACGTGTGACTGGCAGTTAAATCATCAAAAAAGCTATAATAACTATTTTTTTATTCCGGAATAATTTCTTTTATTGCAGGAACAATTGTTATTGTTTGAGCAATAAAAATTTTTTCCAAAAAAAGTTTGTTCTAGCAACAAAGCATTGAGGGGCCTGGTTTATTAGGCCGATTTTAGGTTCAAAATATGGAATCCTGGAGAGGTTGTGGTGCTGTGATAGGTCCACTCGAGATCACACACGTGACCCCGAGTAGCACCCATGTAAAAAAGGAAGTGATAAGTGATACGCCTACAATGATTTATCTTTTAGGAGCAATTTGGACCATATTTTGCCACAAATTGGATCAACAATTAACTAAATTAAAGTATTTACATGACTATATCTGATGTATATCTAATATTTTGGGGGCCCTTCAAATTCGGGGGCCCTGTGCGGTCGCACGGCCCGCACGTGCCTAGATACGGGCCTGCTAGCATGAACCTAGTGCATACTAAATGGTGGGCCAGCACTCCCCGAACCAACACTCACTTCATACACCCCAATCTTAGTTTCAGTTTACTCACCCAATTTCCTGTACAACTTCAACCCCTTTGGTCCTTAAGTAAAGCAGCCACCATATGGCCACTCTCCTCCAAGATTTTATTCTAGCTCCAGCTGATTCTTGAACACTTGTCATGGTTCACCCATGGATTTTAGTCTAGCTCTCAATACCCTGCAAGAAAGAGAGAGAACCACTTGTCATCGAAGAATCAAGCAGTAGCCGTGAAGAAGAGCTGAAGAGGCGTGCACGCATAAACTATACTGAAGAAGAGAACCTATATGACTGCTTAGCTCTTGGTTACACCACTCCACCGTTCCTGTAAATGGCATCAACAGGAGAGTACTACTGGAAAGCTGTAGTTCAAGAGTTACATTGGGGTGATGTGAAGAGAGATATCACAAAGTTCTGTGGGGTATATATATGGTAGAGTTAAAAGTACATGGAGCACGACTGTGGGAGCGGGAGCAGCTTGCTGATATTATGGATGCCTCTGTTATTTTGCACATGTTAGTAGAGGACGAGAGAGGCATCCATGATATTCCTGATGACAACACATATGAACAAGGTCATTCCCCACATTTAGCAGAACTTGATCAAGGCCCAATCCATGGATTCGCAGAGGTCCTAGAAAAAGATATGGAAATTCGTGATGGAGAAACCCATGATTGTCTCAAGGAAGATTTGATAGAGCATATAAGGCAAAAGTTTGGTGGTCAGCAGCAACAAGCCAATAACCACATCAAGGATAGTCTCAGCCTCCTATTTTGCTAGTTTATTTGTCTCAGCCAATCATGGCTTAGCCATATAATTTAGGACTGTGTGTCTGTTTCAAACGATTTGTATGTGTTAACTAGGATAGGTAATTATATGCTCGTGCGTTCCCATGGACAAAGTTGGTATATGTATTGGATATATATTGGTGCGCATATGTTAATTTGTAAAGATCTATGCGATCGAGTCGTGGACGGAGGGAGTTGGTCCGACTCGCATACGAGATGGACTAAGGCCCACCTGTCAATAACACAGGCGGACCAAACCAATGTACCAAGCTAAAAATTTAGTTAGAAATCTTACTCGCTTTAGTAATAGGTATAGATTGTCGTCGGTAGTTTTACTTTGTTCTGAACTTTGTACATTGTACTTCCTAGTCAATTATCAAATCACTAGTCTATTAACCCGTGCTCCTGCACAGGCTAGTTAGAGATATCTAATAATTATCTATCTTACGCTCTTTTTAATTAATTAAATATTCTAACCCAGTAGAGTAAAAATATATATTTATCATTATATAATCATAATAAATGTGATATGTTTAGTTACTAATATTTTTTTCTCACTTTGCATCACACCTCCATATATGTTTAATATGTATTTGATTGAACATTTTGTTTAAGCTATGTGAACAACATGAAAATCGGTATTCTTATCTCTTCTCTTATACATAAGTATACGGTGACACACACATTATGGTTAGTATTTTTACATAAATAATATATTAATAATGATAGAAATAGTAGTTTAAAATTTTATATTGACATACTTTAAGATGTTATTATAATAATATAATTTTGATTCAAATTTGGGTTATTTTAACTTTCCATTATGATATCATTGGATAATGTATATGAAAATTTAGAGGGTTATTTGATATTATTTTATAATGGCATAAGTGGTTAATTTACATAAAGATTAGGGGATTACTTTAGATTATTTTTATAATGGTAGAGGTAGATAATTAAGACACATGTTTAGAGGGATTACTTTAGTCTATTTTCATAATGACAAAGATGGGTAATTTATTAGAAAAAAGATAACAGATCGAATGGCTATAATGATTAGAGTTGCCGAAATGCTGATTTTTGTGAGAATTTGTAGAATTTTTCTATTTTTTAGACTGTCCACCTAGGATTCTAGGTGGTTTCACCCGGAGGTTTCAAAAGGAGCCTCCAATTAGTAATAGTAAGATTTCCATAGCAACATGTTTCATTGTTCTAACTACAGAAAATAAATTACCACCATTATGTTCAAGTAACGGAGCACACATAAATCAAGAGCCTGAATTCATGTAAAGAACCTGCACTTAAACGAAGAATAGATCTTTCGATTCGATACAGCCGGGAGCAAAATAGAGCTACAACTGATGGCCTAGCATGCGTGAAGTCAATTATTTTTTTCCGTATCTCAATAATACGGTTGCCGTACCTTCTCTGGCTACCCGTCGCAGGCCTGCGTTCTTGTCTCGAGCCACAAGCACGCAGTATCTCCCAGGCGGTTTTTTATTTTTTATTTCTGTTTTTTACAAAAATATATTTTCGAGTTGGAAATTTACATAAATATACCCCGGCCGGCAGGGGCTAATCTGCAAAAAAAAGGAAACAAAATTGCGGACAGGTCCCTGGGAACCGGCCGCCCGGCAGCCGGGCGGCCGGCCTCCCAGGCCGCCCGGCTGGGGGGCGGCCGGCCCCCACCCCTATATAAGGGTGTTGGCTGCCCCTCCCCTCATTTGCCTTGCTAAAAATCCAAAAAGAGAGGGAGGGAGAGAGGGAGAGGAGGGGTGAGGGAGAGGCAAAGCGGCGAAGCCCTGTCGGATTTTAAAACCGGCGACTTTATGTAACTAAAATTTTCCACATTTTATAAATAGATTATGTTGTAATTATTTTTTTGAAACAGTAGATTACCAATCAGTTCAATTATTGTTAGGAGTGATTAGTGGTACATTTAGGTGCATTTACTTATAGTGATTAGCGTTGATATAGTACATTAAGTGTTAGATTTAGTATTAGAAAATACTAGAAAATTGTTAGAGAAGTATTAGAAAATGCAAGATAATATTAGAAAATTGTAGAAAATGTTAGGAAATTGTAGAAAATGTTAGAAAATTATAGAAAATTGTAGAGAATGTTAGAAAATTGTAGAGTATGTTAAAAAATTATAAAAAATTATAGAAACTATTTTGTTGAAAAAGTAGATTAGCAATCATTTTAATTATTATTAGGACTGATTAGTGGTATATTTAGGTGTAGTTAATTGTAGTGATTAGCGTTGATATAGTACATTAGCAATCTAATTAATTAATCTTAAAAATTGCAAGATAATATTAGAAAATTTCTAAAATATTACAAAATATTAGAAATTATTATTAATGCTTAGAAAATCTTATAAATTATTTAGGAAATATAAGGAAATATTTAGATGTGTGTAATTGTATTGTATTGTTTTGATCTTACGTGGTAGGTATGGCCGGGGTTACTCCTGCGTTGCTGGACCCAACAATAGACTCGGGTCACCGGTCCTTCCTTGCGAAGGTTCAGCACCAAGAACTAAACGTGCTGCGTCCACGCCCACCTACAGAGTTGGTTGCTGTAGACCCACGATGGGTGCCCAGGTGATATGTTGTATATTTTCTGTTTTTATCTGTTATACATTTCGTTATATAATGTATTAACATTTGAGCACTGTATGATGCAGGCTGAGCGAGGCAGGTCTTCTCACAGTGGCTCATCTTGCTGAGAGTGCTTTGGTGAAGCTAGACAGGTCTCTACTTTCAGCTCTCATTGACAGATGGAGACCTGAGACACACACGTTCCACCTCCCTTGTGGGGAGATGGCACCGACCCAGCAGGACGTTGCGATGCTGCTTGGTCTTCCTATCACCGGAGACGCTGTCGGGCCCCGCGTGGTACCTTCTACGTGGCTGGAGGATCTTGAGGAACGTTTTGCAGGTGTTGCCACCACAATTGATCCTGAAGATTTCAATGAGCACCCACAGTCGAAAGGCCCTTCCAAGTCATGGCTCCTACAGTTTCAGGTAAAATTTCGTACAAAACGATGTGTTGATGTATTTTATGGCTTTGAAATAACTCATGTGTTTCTTATTCTCAATGTTCGTACTTCATTGCAGCCGGATCTGTTGGCAGCCGATGCTGATGACTACAGCGTGACTAGATCACTCGAGACATACCTGCTGTGGTTATTTGGGTACATCCTGTTCAACAACTCACACGGGCACTGTGTGGATAGGGTGCTTCTGTCATACGCACAGGAGATCGCCGATGCAGATGAGGATGCCATACCCTTATATAGTTGGGGTTCAGCGGCTCTTGCATGCACATATCGTGGACTCTGCAAGGCATCACGGCAGAATGATAGGAATGCTGTCCTAACGGGGTGCCCAATTCTGCTACAGCTTTGGTCTTACGAGAGGATTGCGATCGGTCGTCCCATGATTGACCAGTCACCGTACACGCCGGATATGTACGGTGACATGGAGGACGACAGACCCACCATGGGGACTCTCTGGTACTCTCGACAGGTATGGGACACGATAAAAATTTATATTCTATGCGTACTATGGTCATACATTGTTCCCTCAATACCTTTCTTATGGACACATAATTTTTATTTTTGCAGAAAACATGGGCACATCTACAGACCCGGTGGTCTTATCCTGAGTTTGTTGCCGAATTTGATCGATTGACCCCAGAAGACATTGTGTGGGAGCCATACAGTCCTTCGGCTATAGCCGCACGTGCACCGCTTGGGATATCTTCGGTGTGCTATATCGTGGATGACTACTACAGCTTTGGTGTACGACATTGTAGTTGAGGCCCACTGCCCGGATAGAGTCATGAGGCAGTTCGGTCGACGCCAGTCTTTCCCTGTGTCTTCAGCGTTGGATCGTGTTCAGCGCCACGATCATAGGTAACAAAAATGTATGAGCACCTATGTACTAATAACGTGAAACTAATTTCTATTTAACGTGCAGTTTATCAAGGGCTGGGCATCCTTTCTCGACAATGTGGGTCACTAGATTACAACCATGGGTGGCTGCGTGGGATGATGCAGACGAGCAGTTGGCTGAGGATACCGGTCCACACACTGAGCCTTCGTTTCGGGCGTACCTGACCTGGTACGAACCGAAGACTCGTTGCCGTTTGACGTATGTCGACATGCATCCACAGCCGCATGTTGCGACTTTGCAGGATCGGTATGCACGACACAGGGATGAGGCATTAGCTGGGGCGGTGAGTAAATGTTGACGGCATTTTCGATCTTTTAATATTTGTATACTAAGTTTTTTTTGTTGCAGTTCGAGGCATGCGGGCTGCTTGAATTAGATTGCTCACTGAATGTAATGAGGATTCATGGCTGGTCTACGGTGAGCGTGCCGGCACAACTCGAGGCCTGGACCACTCAACGTGATAGAGCCCGAGGTATGCTTCAGGCCTTTGGTACGCGGACGGAGTACGAGGATTCCTATGGATCGTCACAAGCGTCGACGTCGGTTCCTTGTGGTTCCGCATGGCAGCAGCCTCCCTTATACCACCGACAGGCAGAAGATATGGTGTGATATTTACCGATCCGTATGTTTATATGCATTATTTAAATAAGACTCCACACAGGGTATGGGTACCCCGGTTCTCAGCCCTATGGAGGGCCAGGTGCCTCGCAAGGGGTTGTATTTCATAGAACCCAGTTTACCTCTATGCCACATGCTGGAGGGACTTTAGGTAAATATGTGGTGCATAATTTTATTTGCTTATGTTTTATGGTCGAAGACTCATACGTTATTATTTATACTCAGGATCACAACAGTTCACTGGAGCGGGGTCGTCTTCGTATCACCCTATGCCGTCACCAGGAGGATATGAAGGAGTTTCTTCCTATCCACCACCACCACCTCCTCCAACACAGGGTACGTACAATAATTTGTACGGAATTGCATTCACCTTTTGAATGTTACTTAATTTTTTTTTTGTGATTTGTAGGGTGGTCTGAAGACAACGCCGCGGCCTCCTTGGATGAGTTTACACGGTTGTTTGCTACGCCTGCCCAGGACGATGATCCCAGCTTGCATACACCTCTGGCTCAGTTATGCCGTCCTGCCAGAAACGTGGGGCCACCGGAACGTCATAGCTACCCTACAGATCACGTACACGCACAACGTAAGAGAGGTCGGAATGGTAGGGGTCGTTAGTTGTTTGCACTTGTTTCTCCGGCGGCATTGTGGACTGTTTCGACTGTTCGGATTATGATTGTTTATGATTGTGGTAGTTTACTTGTCATTTGTTTCTATAGATATTATTGATGTGAACTTGTTATGTTTGTGGGTTCCATAATGCTCATGAAATAAGGGAATCTCTTGCGAATTTTTTCCGTGATTTAATGAAGGACAAGTTAGTTGCGGGAGGAGTTAGCGGCCGAGATCCCGCCGACGATGATGACGACTACCGTATACAGAGTAAACTTCGTGACAGGCTCGTATAGCTCAAAATAGGGACCATAGTGTATCTATCTGCGAGTACGAGATCACAGGTTGCCACTGCTCAGCACGGCGATCACGGGTTTCGCATATGTCGTATTGTTTCCCCAGACAAACGTGACAAAAGTCGACAGCCCAATAGTAGTGCCCTTTCACCATTTCGAAAAGATGTGACAACACGGCAACCACACCAGCTCACATTCAAAGCAGTCTCTCGGGCGAGGACGACGGAACTGTCATTCTACAGCGAAGGTCTGTGGCGTGTAGTGGGGAAGGCGGCATCTAGGCACGATCGACCGAGCGGCAGCGATGCAGTGCTGTGAGTCTGCATGCACTTAGATGCTCTGCATGCACAGAGATGCATCGAGTAGTCAGTTCGATAATTGAATCTAGCCTTTTCAGTGTTCGGTCAGCTAGCCTCTTCACTGTGTTGTCATGTAGGCTTTTCAGGTCCATTTACACTCCATACTCCGGGTATCAGACATTTGTGCGCCTATAAATACTCCGAAGTTTGTGAACTCCCAGCAACACTCAAACAACAAAGCTCATTGTATACCCAATGTCTGGAGGTGGGTCTAGCGGGAAGAATTACTACGGTTTTGGGAAAGGAAAAGGGGGAAGAAAGGGAGACCCCATAATATGGGAGGGGCCTCTTGGACCTGATTCCTTTCCGGAACCAGTGTTTGAGTTTCCGCCACAGCACAAGAGTGATTTTACCAATGAAACTCCTCTACAATAATACGATAACTGTAGAGAACCGTGGCTAAAATGTAGACATGGTGAGGACTGCTTAGTGCAGATGTGCACCGACGTGATGGATGGCGGTCAGCGTTTCTTCAAATGCCCACACGCATGGGTAATACTCGGTTGTTTTATTTCTTTATCTTCGTTGAGATACCTTACATGAAATTTATTTTGCAGTCTTCAGATGCTCTAGAAAACTGTGGTTTTACTAGATGGGTCGATCCTGCACCAATTGATTCAGTTCAGGAGTTCATCGAGTACCTCCAGATAAAGATCTTTGATCTGGAATGCAAGGCAAACCATTACGAGGAATTGAGCAAGGGTAACAAAGATGATGAAGATGATGATACCAGCAATGCTGCCGCTTCACAGGATGAACCATGCACTATTCCTTACTACAACTGCCCTTGTCACAAGAAGAAGGGTCCTGCCCCTCCGGCACCACCGCCTGCACCACCTGTAATGGGTGGATACTGCGGAGAAGGCTCAACGCAGTTTGCTACGTGGGGGGTACGTCTACTAGGACTATCTATTGCTAGTCACATGCTGCATCGTTGTGTTTGTTGTGTTTTTCTAAATTACCTAAGGCATGTTAGCTTAGTTCAGAATCTGTTTACCGTAGTTGCAACGGGTTCTGCCATGCCACTGTATGTTTGATGTGTGTTTCATTAATGTTGTATTATGATGTAATTCCTATGGTTTATATTGTGTAATGCAGTTTTTAGTTCTTAATTCTTACCGTTATATTTTATATGTGGTTCACAGTATTCTAGTCCCCTGAAAATGTCCGAAAATATTAAATGCAAGTTCTAAGATTCACTAGATTGCTTGTGCGTGCGTGACACCTCGGTGCCGTGATCTGTGGCGTCAAGACGTGTTATCTCGGCGCCACATATTACAGCGCCCACCCCTAGGGTCTATTTCTGCAAAAAGTTACAAAAAGGACACATATGTTCAATTATTTCGCGAAAAGGGCTAAATTGCAAAAAAAAAAAAAAATCCGGCCGCCCCCCAGCCGGGCGGCCGGTTCCCAGGGACCTGTCCGCAATTTTGTTTCCTCTTTTTTGCAGATTAGCCCCGGCCGCCCGGCAGCGGCGCGGCCAGGGTATATTTGTGTAAATTTCCAACTCAAAAATATATTTTTGTAAAAAACAAAAATAAAAAATAAAAAAATAAAAAAACCACGTATCTCCCAAAGCAGGTCGCCCTGCTAGCTCGGCCTGTCGCTAGCAGCACAGGAGGAGGAGCAACGGGCCGAGACGTGGGCGTGCGGCCCAATTGGGCTCAGCCACGCAGCCCAGCGCGGCGTTGAGGAAGCCCAGCTTGCCTCCAAACTCATGCATAATTTCATCAATCTTGAGAATTTATCAGCTCAATCTTCGAAGATATTCATAAGAATAAGATTTGAATAAGTGTGTTTATAGGGATGTGAGTATGCATGCGTTGTGAATGTCAAGCAACAGCTCGGCTTGTTTACATGTGAAAATGTTGCTTTTATGCTACATAATCGATGTTTGCTTGGGATGTGAAAATATTGCCTTTTTATGCTACAGGAAGCATGCAAGGCTTCAATAGTGCTTCTGTGCTTGTCAGGTTAGCTAGTAGCAGCTCAGCTAGTTTACATGTGAATGTGAAAACGTTGCTTTCATATTACAGGATCGTTGAGGATGCCACATTTGGCCATCGACCGAAGGCCCGTGGACCGGCGGAGTCGACCTCATGCGAGGCTACGCGAAGAGTCGCAAAGCGGCGAGGCCATGCGAAGAGTAGCGAAGCGGCGAGGCCACGCGAAGAGTGGCGAAGCGGCGAGGGACGGCATCTCCGGAACTGCGGCGGCAGCAGCGAAGGCCTCGGGTGAAGCCACGCGGAGAGCTTCGAAGCGGTGCCTCCTGAGCGGCGTCATCAAAGGAGGCGAAGACCAGGCGGACAGATGATGATGTCCGACTGCAGGCCCAGGAACAGTAGGGGAATCCAGCTGTAACCCACTACGTGATGTAAAAATACGCCCTTGTCCTAGGAATATTCTGAGAATATAGTCGTTGGAGGGCATTACGGTGTAAATTACGGGGATTGGTAGGTGAACCGTCGTCTATAAATACCCCGATCATTGTACAATGATGGGACACATTGAATAAGGAGAAAGAATACCACACAGTTGTCCAGATCCCGCGTGTTCACTTGTACGCATCCCTCTTCGCTTGGTGCGCTCTTCCTTACTGTTGTAGTGTCCGTCCGTCCCGGAGACACTCTCCACCAACAGTTTGGTGCCCACCCGTCGGTTCGATACACCACGCCACACCACATGACGGGGAAGAAGGGAGACTCCAGTACCGTTGTTGTCGGTCGAAACCCACCGGTGAGCAGCGACAGGCAACACGAAGAGCCGGGAGGTCGCCGGGGTGCTAGCAGGCACTGCTCCCTCATCGACGGCCCGCAATTCCAGCACACGCCGCGGCTTGTGAAGACGCAGGGCGTGCCACCTGACCTATACCCGATCAGGAAGGTGCGAACGTGCTTGCAACGATTAGCCTGCATACAAAAACACGTGGAAATGTAAGTCCGAGCCATGGTCGGCTCCCCGGGACGACTCTTGCATCGGCTTTAAGGAGCCGATCGAGTCCCTGTGTCAGATTGGATCTGTTTGCATCCGCATATTGATAAATAAAGCGAATAACTGTAAAGATGCTTCAATTAAATCTAACTAATCTAATCCACGACAGTAAAGGCTTCACTGTTAGATCGGAACATCCTACACGTGATTAGGCCTAATGAACGCAACAGATAACTAAACCATAACCCAACACAGAGGCCTAAGAACTAGCAAGAGCCGATTCCCGGAACAATCCCTATCAAGGCTAAAATAAAGCATCTAGTACACCACCGGATCATCCAACCCGTTTGCAAGGCCTAATCTAACAGATATTACGCCAACTCTTTAGAAAAGAGAAAACGGTAACAGATCAGATCTACTAAACATAAAAGAAGTAGGGTGTTGCCTTTACGCAGCTAACTCTGTGCAACAAGAGCTAGTATAAGACGATGACATGATCGCGTAAAGACAACATGATGTTCGTAAACAATAAGCAACAAAGCGCGATAGATCTACTAAAGCTATGCTACGAACATCAGGATAACTAGCATTACTCGCCATCAAAAACGCTTCAGTACGAGTAACTCCAATGTAAAAGAAAGAACAACACTGCCTTGATCGTGAGAAGCGATCAGGGCAGCATGGCGCTTACTTAGATGAAACCCTAAGGTTAGGGGTGGCGATGCGCCGAGATTGTTGTTTTGCGAGACGTGATGACGTTTTTTATGAATAACATAGGGTACATATTTATAGTCCGGAGACTTGGGAAACAATCTAAACTAATCTTGTCCCGATCGGACTCTATCTCTAATCTTGAACTAAATCTAAAGATACATGGCCCATGTGGCCCAAATGCTCACGCAGGAGCCGATTTACAAGCCTTCTTATTCTTCTGCTTTAACCCATCTTGCTTTCGGCCCATAAATTAACCCTGTTAATTTATGGCGATAACACATGCCCCCTGGTTTTGGCAATGATAATTCCAAAACCATTCTGTCGCTTCATCTTCCCGTTAATGTTCATTAAACACACTGCAACTACCAAGGAAGACGCAACATCTCTGCAACTGGCTCCTCGTAGAATGTGAAACTGCCGATCCGTCTTCCATCTTTTCACTATTTAATCTCGCCCCGAATCGGCTCTTCTTCACAGCAAACTCCTTCTTCCTCCCAAAGCCAAGCAGCGCAGAAAATCCATTCCTTCACCAGCCATGGCAATCTCTTCCTCCTCCGGCTCTAACTCCTTCGGAGACTCTTCCTCCTCCTCTTCTCCTTCTTCTTCCCTCTCCGCCTCCTCCGTCGACTCTATCCCGGAGAGCCGAGAGCCGACCCTCGAATGGGACTCGACAGCAGCGTACGAAGCGCTGGCTCCTCTGCATTGGGATGCAGAGGAGTTCGACTTCGAGATCGTCTCCAAGGAGGACGAGCCCGAGACCGAGGGGGAGGACCTCCAGTTCCTGTTCCAGGAGGAACTGGAGAGCTTCAGCGATGACGCCTTCTCCTGGAACGGAGTCGACTCCTCTTCGGAAGAAGAGATCGACTCCTCCTCCGGCGACTATACGGCGGCAGGAGGAAACCCCCACCAATTCCTCAGAGCCCCCACGGAGGGAGGCGAAGAAGGAAGCAGCAGCAGCGGCGGACGAAGCAGCAGCAGTGCCGACGACGACGATGATGACAGCGGAGACGCATCGGCGCGAAGCCCCAAGCGCTGTAGGCACTCAGACACCTACGATTGGTAGATGTAGGTTGCATCGTAGGGGTAGAATCACAAAGCCGAAGGATTAATTCCTTTGTAACAATCGGCTTCCCCTTGTAAGAAACCTTTCTGTTAATGAAATCGATTTCCTTCAATTACTGTATACCCGTTTACTTTGCTAGATGTTACCATGATAACTGGCCTAGACATTGGATCTCCTAATCCTGCTGCCCACAAAATGGCAGAAGTTCCCTTTAAACTTTCATCCAAGGTTAACTGCACAAACTGGGGCACTTACATGAGTCAGCACATGAAAACAAAAGGTCCAGTGACTGAGAAGGAACACAAAGCCTTCTTAAATCTTTGGCTAGAACACTTCATCTTCTGTGGCCCTTCTTTAGCTCCAACTAAAAATTATCTTCCCTTGGCCTACCACTTGGCCCATGGCAACCACACCGACCTAGGTAAACTTTTCCTTGGAGAAACCTTCAGATATCTCCACTTGATAACATCTAACTTGCTTAACCAAAAAAAACTGAGAACTGGAGGCCCTTGGTGGTTTATTCAGTTGTGGGCACAACTATACTTTCAGCACCATATCCCAAACTTCCAAGCCCTGACCAAGAACTCTTTTCCTGATGAGAGTGGCAAACCAATTAGATGTACTAGTTATGGCCAAGATTTATTTAGTCTTCCTGGCAGTAAACTGAATTCAGCAGATGCAGCAAACTGGTTCAGAGTCTTCTACAAAGGACTGGACAATCCACTCTATTTTCCATTCACTGAATCTAAATGCTTTGAAAACCCAACTGCCTTCAGATTAGATAACTTTGCCGATGACGACAGCACTCGGCATCTATACTCTTTAATGATCCGACCTGGCTTCCTCCCTGTTGGCATCAGCACCTCCAATAGAATTATCAAGCCAGGTTACAAAGCTTACCAACCTGTCATAGCAGCTCGGCAATTCAGCCTAGGACAAATCCCTCCCCACTTCCATATTCACCACTTGGTGGAGAGTAGAGCCGATTTGCCTGATGGTCTTACCAGCTCAAGATGCTACAGCATGTTCGATGATCTCCACATTCCAATACTAGCCGATCTGCCCCTTGATCCTTCATTGATCGATTTTAGCACATGGTGGGGAATGTGGAAAACACATGTATTTAGGAAAGCTCTAGGTCCTCGACTGTAGCAAATTGATCCTGAATACGTAATCCCCGAGGAAGAGGTACTGAATTTATACATTCATCCTTTCCAAGCCCTTCATTCCTTTACTTGACTAATCCTGCTTACCCTGTTAGCAGCAACAGGATGGTTCAGAACACATGACCAGCAACGGGGAGCCGTTCCAGTTTCTTCCAACTGCCCCTGATGTACTTTTCTACAAAGGATCACCATCAATGAAGAAAGTGATAATGACCATTCAGCTAGACATACTTCAGTCGGCTTCCAAACGAAGACAAGCTTCTGCAATTGTTGCCCCTCGAGTCTTAACCAAGAAAAGGAAGATGATCACGAGGCGAGTCATCAAGAAACCAGCACCAGCTTCCCCGAGTCCATCAGAGTCCAACACCAACCAGGTAACTCATCTTTCTAACACTTCTTCTTTTTTATTGCACACACATGTACTCTGGTTGACTGTAATTCTATTTTCAGGACATGGCTGAAGACATCTCCAACGCAGAAAGCCCAGTACAACATGAGATGACTGCAAATCCCAATGTACTGATAGAGGCAAGCGAGGGGCAAGCTGACATAGTCAATGTTCTTGATGACGACACAAGCTCTATAAGGACGATAGCTCTTGAACCGCCCAACGCTTCTTCTTCAGAACAGGTAACATTACAAGAACTAATTCTGAACCAGTCGATAGCTTCATAAATGCATCTTGCTCTAACTCCAGATATGTCCATAGGGCTTTGACATTTCAGGTTTGCTCTCCTTTGACTCAGCATCAATGGGTCTGACTGCCCCTGGAACAAAAACACCATCTCTGCAGCAATCGGCTAATTTGGCACATCAGCTTCAACTAATCAAGGATCTATTATCTACTCCACTCACTGCTCTAGTTGGTGATTCCAGTGAAATAAAGAACATCTTCGAGCAAATAGAATCCCAACTCCCGGAGCTACTGCAAATCAAGCTCTGGCCAGCCAGCAATCTTCCATTCTTCCGAGTAGAAGTGAATAAAGCACAACAAAGAATAGAAGCATGTCGTTCTCAAGTCTCTCTGAAGGTTGACATTGCCCAAAAGTGCAAGGCCCTCAACTAGAAGAAGGCAACTCTAGATATCAAAGCTGACGTGTCTACCAACATGAACCAACTCGACTTCCTGAAGAAAGAATTGGTGGAACTCGAAGAAAAGGTCCGCACCACCAAGAAACTCATCCAAGCCGAGGAAGCTTCCATTGCAAACTCCAAACAAGAAACCCAGGAAATAGTCGAGCAGATACAAGCAGAGTTTGCAGAGGTAAGCACCTTGAGTCGGCAGATAGTAACAGGCGATGACAAGGATGATGAAGCAATCATAGCACGAGCAGACGCCATCCGCACAGAAGCCATCCATGCCATAGAAGAATTCCTGAACCAATAGATAGGCTCAAGAAACAACTAGTACTGCATGTTAATCCTGAAACTTGTAACTATTTAAAACATCTTAAGTCGATGGTCGCACATCGTCTATCTTGCTTCTCATATGTATTTTTACTAGCCAACTCAACGTGTTGGCCTCTCATTCATTTTTTTACTGGCCAACTCAACGTGTTGGCCTATCTCCTTTTTTTTACCGGCCAACTCAACGTGTTGGCCTATCTCTTTCCTTTTTTTTATCGGCCAACTCAACGTGTTGGCCTATCTCTTTCTTTTTTTTTCTGGCCAACTCAACGTGTTAGCCTATCTTAGTTCAGCCGGATGGATCCCATCGGCTCTTGTCTTTTTTTACTGGCCAACTCAACGTGTTGGCCTATCTTAGTTCAGCCGGATGGATCCTATCGGCTCTTGTCACTCGCCTTCCCACATGCTCGGAAAATATTTCTTGAGGTGTTGGCCATTAACCGCCACAGGAAACTTGACACCATCCAACTCTTCGAGCATGTAGGCATTCCCAGGCAAAACCTGATCAATTTTGTACGGTCCGTGCCAAGTTGGAGACCACTTGCCATATTTTCTATCTTTGGTTCCCAATGGCAATACTGCCTCCCAAACCAAGTCTCCAACCTGGAAATTCTTTGGCTTGACTTTCTTGTTGTACGTACGAGCAACTTTAGCCTTGTTTTTCTTTATCTTCTCCAATGACCAAAGTCTTAGCTCCGTCAGGTCCTCCACATTGTCATTCATCAAGGCTGCATATTGTTCGGTTGTCAGATCGTTCTGGAACTCGACACGCCTTGATCCAGCCGTGATTTCCCATGGCAACATAGCGTCTTGGCCATAGACCAAATGATACGGCGATGTCTTGGTGGACCCGTGACATGAAATACGATACGCCCACAAAGCTTCTGACAACACTTCATGCCAGCGCCTAGGATATTCATCGATCTTTCTCTTTATGAGCTTGATGAGGCTCTGGTTGGATGCTTCAGCTTGTCCATTAGCCTGGGCATAATATGGTGATGATCTGATCAGCTTAATCCCCATGCATCAGCAAACTTCCTGAATTCCTCTGATATAAAGACCGATCCTCCATCGGTCGTAATGGTCTGAGGGATCCCAAATCTGTGAATGATGTGCTCTTTGACAAAGCTGATCACATCTCTTGACGCTACTGACCTCATAGGCACTGCTTCTACCCACTTTGTAAAATAATCTGTGGCAGCTAAGACCCACTGATGACCCTTGCTAGATGACGGGTTGATCTGACCAATCATATCCATGGCCCAACCTCTAAATGGCCACGGTTTGATGATAGGATTCATTACCGATGCTGGCACTATCTGAATTTTGCCAAACCTCTGACATGCCTGACATCCTTTGTAATATTTGAAGCAATCTTCAAGCATAGTGTGCCAGTAATAACCTGGTCGCCTAATCAGCCACTTCATCTTATGAGCCGATTGATGAGTACCGCAGGTTCCTTCATGAACCTCATGCAAGAGCCGATTTGACTCCTAAGGTCCCAGACATTTAAGCAGTAGTCCTTCCAAGATCCTGTAGAACATGTCATCCCCTATCAGAACATACTTCATAGCCTTGAGTCTTATCCTCCTGGGTGCCCCCCGAGCCGAATCCTTCAAGTAATTGAAGATATCGGCTCTCCAGTCTACGGGTTCTAGAAACTGAACCTCTACATCGACTCCATCGGCTGTTTCCTTGTACCCAGAAGCCATCTGTGCCAAGTCATTGGCTTCATTGTTCAGAGTCCTGCGTATCCAGTGGAAATTGATGTACCTGAATTGTGACATCAACTCACGGCACTGCATCCATATCGGAAAAAGAACCTCGCTCTCACATCTATATTCTTCCGTGAGCTGAGAAATCACCAGCTTCGAATCTCCAAAAATTTTCACCGCTTCTACACCAGCTTCGAGGAGCAGTTCCATCCCTTTGCGAACGGCTTCATATTCTACCAAATTATTGGTGCATGGGGGCAGTCATCCTGATGGAAAAAGAGTAAGTCGCCCCTCGAGGTGATACGAACAGAATTCCCACACCACATCCATCATCACAAGCCGATCCGTCAAAAAACATAGCCCAAGCACGAATAAATAGTGCATCAATATCAGTACTGATCCTGTCTGCAACAAGATCCGCCACTGCCTATCCTTTGACTACTTTTGTAGGCTGATACTGAATATCGAACTCTGACAATGCAAACATCCATTTTCCAAGCCGGCCTTTCAGGACAGGAGCCGACAGCATATGCTTTATGACATCCGATTTGCATATGACAATTGTTTCCGCCGAGAGCAAAATATGACGAAGCTTTGTACATGTAAAGAATAAGCAAAGGCAAAGCTTCTCGATCTCAGGATACCTGGTCTCAGCGTCTAACATGCACCTGCTGAGGTAGAAAACCACCCTCTCCTGGCCGTCGTGCTTCTAGACTAACACCAAAGCAATGGAAGTGTCACCCACGGATAGGTACACGTAGAACGGCCTATCTTGATGAGGAGGAACCAACATTGGAGGCTTTGACAAATATTCTTTGATTTCATCAAAAGCTTGCTGCTGTTCTGCCCCCCAGCGAAACTCATCATCGGATTTGATCTTCACTAAACCCATGAACGGTTCAATGCGCCCAGACAGATTAGAAATAAATCGTCTGACAAAATTAATTTTACCGATAAGCTTCTGCAACTCTTTCTTCGTGGTAGGCGGCTTCATCGTCTTCATAGCTTCTTGACTCTTCAGGCCGATCTCGATTCCCCGTTCATGCACCAGGAATCTCAAAAATTGACCGGCCGACACGCCAAAGGCACACTTCTTTGTGTTCATTTTGAGCCCGAACCTTCGAGTCCGCTCCAAAACTTGACGCAGATCTTCTAGATGCCCCCAGCTGATTTGGACTTGACCACAACATCATCAATATAAATTTCTACCAGTTTGCCAATGAGATCATGAAAAATGTAATTCATGGCACATTGGTACGTTGCACCGGCATTTTTCAGTCCAAAGGTCATAACCAAGTACTCGAACAAGCCGACCGCGCCTGGTACTCTGAATGCGGTCTTGTTTACGTCTTCTGGGGCCATGAAGATCTGGTTATAGCCAGCATTACCGTCCATAAAACTCATCATCTTGTGGCTGGCAGCTGCGTTGATCAATGTCTCTGCAACAGGCATCGGGTATTCGTCCTTTGGCGTTGCTCTGTTGAGATCTCTAAAATCAACGCAGACACGCCATCGGCCATCCTTCTTTTGTACCGGTACCACGCTAGAGATCCATTCTACATACTGGCATGGCCTGATGAACCCAGCATCCAACATCTTCTCCACTTCTTTCTTGACTTCTTCTAGGACTTCGGCCTTCATCTGACGTGCTCGTTGCTGAAACGGCCGAAACCCTTTCTTGAGCGGGAGCCGATGCTCGACGATGCTTCTGTCTAGACCGGGCATCTCAGTGTAGTCCCATGCAAAACAATCCCGGTACTCTTTGAGCAGTGCAATCATCTCCTCACGCAAGACCGGATCCAACTTTTTGCTGATAAATGTCGGTCGTGGCTTATCCCCAGGACCGATGTCAACCTCTTCCAAATCATCAGCTGACGTGAACCCGTATCCCAGCTTGCCGTCGTCTGAAAAACCAGCTGCGAACGCAGGCGAGTCTTTGTTATCCACAAGATCAGTGGCAAACACAGGGAGATGACAAGAAAAATTATTTGGCCAACCGCATGGGCTGGCCGTCTCTATACTCCCATTATCATTCAAAACCAAATATTCAATGAGTGGCCAACTGCCAGAGCAGGCCATCGTATGTACATGATGTAACAATTTCGACCCCAAATAGGATTTTTCTATTTTTTGGGGCCGGTCGCTGGGACCGGCCTCTCTAACTCTATTACACCCTGTAGCATGCCAGGACGTGTTTACTCTGTGAGGCCAGTGGATAAGACCAGCCTCAGTCCATTTTTTTGTCGCCTCGATCCGATCATAGTCTTCTAGTGAAATCCCTGAGATTGGCTCTTGTCCTTCTGCGTCCCAGGAGTTCATATCTGCAAGCGAGACATCGCTGGAATCGTCTGCAGGGACCACTTCTACTTCATCGCCATCCCATTGGACCAGATACTGATGCATTGTGGAAGGGATACAACAGTTGGTGTGGATCCAATCTCTCCCAAGCAACACCGTGTATGTACTCTTGCTGTTGACGATGAAGAACGAAGTTGGGATCGTCTTGCGGCCCACTGTCAACTCCACATTAAGAACCCCCATGGCCTCTGATGGATACCCGTTGAAGTCGTTGAGCGTCACATTGGTCTTGACTAGGTCGGCAGAAGAACGCCCCAACCGGCGCAGCACTGAATATGGCATCAGGTTGACTGCAGCACCGGTGTCAACCAACATCCTGTTAACGGGTTTACCGTTGATGAAGCCCTTGAGATACAGCCCCTTCAAATGTTTGTAGCTTTTTTCCTTTGGCTCTCGAAGATGATCGACCGGGGGCCAAGATCCAACTGTGCAACAGGCAAGTCCTCCGGTTGGGGTGCCCGGAACTCTGACGGGAGCACGAACACTATGTTCACATCAGAAGATGGCTTCTCATCGTCTTTTGTCTGCTTGGGGCGCCACTCTTTTCTTGGAGGGCGCCTTTCCACACTTCGCGGGTGCCTGACCTATTCTGCGAGATCCGAACGTGCCTTTCTCAGCACGTCAAGGTACTTTGCTTCTGCCTCTTCTAGATTGCGCAAGCGCTGCACTCTGCGCTTCTGCGAGCGATTAAGCCCGTCAGGACACCACCGTGGGCGATGGTACCTGTCTTCTTCTTCCGTCTCTAGATCACACCTGGTCGGCCGCTCAACATGATCGTCGTGACGCACTTTGGGCCCCAAGCGCCGGAACACCGATGTCTCGCCTGACTGGCGTATCCGAGGCCTGCACACCAGACAATCATCTATAGTGGGCAATCGGTTCATGCCAGAATTCCAACAGTACCTGAAGAACGGGCAATGCCAGTGGCCACGTATAGCCTGGCGCCTTCCTAGCGTCCTCCCTGTATGGTTCTCATACTCTTCTTCTTCCGATTGATATCGGCGACGCAGCTTATTGTAATATTCGTATTTCTCCAGAAGCCGATCGGAAGCTGGAAGCTGATTGCGGATGTGACGCACCTGCTCTTCAGTAATATGCTGTCATCCTGGCTCATTTTGATTCTGGGGCCATTTGCCAGAAACGGCCTCTCTCCTTTGCTCGTCATGACGGCGTACAGGCCCCGCCATGTTGATTTGGAATGAAAAACCCTGGCCCGTAGGAGTGAAGTCTGACAACTCTACCACGTTGGCTTGTGGGAAGGGCTTCGTGTCGACCTTCATCGTGTGTTGGGCCAGGATTAATCGGCCTTTTTCGATAGCCGATTGAATCTGACGACGCAGCTCCTTGCATTCACACGTGGCATGAGTGAACGAGTGATGCCATTTACAGTATAGCCTCCCCTGCAACTCTTGTGCGGTTGGTAGCTTGTGATTCTCCGGGAGCTTCAGCTGTTTTTCTTTGAGCAGCAGATCAAATATCTGCTTTTCTTTGGCCACGTCAAAGTCAAAGCCCTTCACAAGCCCCTGTTGTTTGACCCATTTGCACGGGACGGGGTTTGCCCCCACCCCCGAGTCCACTCTGCCACGACCATTTCTTGTTCCTCGCCGGAATCATCAAATTCATCCGCCTGGGCCATGTTCACATGGCGCTTGAACTTGTCCTGGTATAGCTCAGGATGATAAAGCTCATATGCCTTAAGCTTCTGCACCATGTGTGCCAGAGAGGTGAATTCCAACTGAAAAGCCAGATCCTTGATCGGCTTAGCGAGTCCCAGAACAGCCAAATCGACAGCCTCCTTCTCTGTGATGCGCGATGAGTAGCATCGGTTCTTGACCTCTCTGAAGAGCTGTATGTATTCTGACACATTCTCTCCTCGCTTCTACCTGACTTGGGCGAGGTCGGCAATCCCAGCTTCAGCAGCCTCTGAGTGATACTGGGTATGGAACTGATCTTCCAGCTGCCTCCAAGTTCGAATTGAATCTGGAGCCAATGACGCGTACCATCCAAAAGCTGGGCCTATAAGAGATTGGCCGAAGAAGCGGACCCTCAGAGGATCCAATACTGAGATCATCCCAAGCTGTGTTAAGTATCGCCTCACATGCTCTATGGAGCTGGCTCCCTCTGACCCGTTGAACTTGGTGAACTCAGGGAGCTGATATTTGGGAGGCAACGGGATCAAGTCGTAGTCACTTGGATACGGCTTGGAATAGCCGATCCTTTTCTCTTGGGCAGGATGCCGAACTGATCTTTCAGTATTGCACTGACCTGCTCCACACTAAGAACTCCTGGGGCCGATGGCTCAGCACTCGGCCCGGTAGTGTACTTTTCTAGCCATGTTTGTTTCTCCGCGTCTGCTCCAGAAGCTCCTGGGTTTACCATCTGCACCGAGCGTGTTGGATTGATGCTGTCAGGGATGTAGGCGCACGTGTAGCCGTGCGGGATCTCCTTGGGCGGCTCGGTGAGGAACTGGCCTTCTCCAGGATCACCGCCGATCTCGTGGACGACATAGATCGGCGAATTCTGCTGTCCTGCTGCCGCGAGCGAGTAGGACACTGGCGGCCTAGATTGCAGTGCAGCTTCCCTCATGTGACTCCCCAGGATTGGTCCAACGGGGAGTACTGGTACTTGATCACCTCCTGGACAACGCGATGTGCCACGCGCTCGAGCTCGTTCACCAGGCTTCTCTGACGGCACAGACAGATCAACGTTGTCGAGAGCACCCTCTGGTGAGAACCCCTTCCACCTGATGCCATGGTTGCGGGTCCTCTCAAAAGAGCCGATGAGATCGGCTTCGAACTGAGCTTTGGCCTCATCGTATTTTTGCTTGTGTTCCAGAGTTAGTTCTTCATACGTGATAGGTTTGTTAACCGGCAGAACCGATGCTTGGTCCTGAGCTCCTGTCATCTCTGCGGTGGGCGTTGTTGTTGATGAAGGTCCCACCGGGCGTGCCAGAATGTGTTGTCGGTCGAAACCCACCGGCGAGCAGCGACAGACAACACGAAGAGCCGGGAGGTCGCCGGGGCGCTACAGGCACTGCTCCCTCGTCGACGGCCCGCAATTCCAGCACACGCCGCGGCTTGTGAAGACGCAGGGCGTGCCACCTGACCTATACCCGATCAGGAAGGTGCGAACGTGCTTGCAACGATTGGCCTGCATACACAAACACGTGGAAACGTAAGTCCGAGCCGTGGTCGGCTCCCCGGGACGACTCTTGCATCGGCTTTAAGGAGCCGATCGAGTCCCGGTGTCATATTGGATCTGTTTGCATCCGGATATTGATAAATAAAGCGAATAACTGTAAAGCTGCTTCAATTAAATCTAACTAATCTAATCCACGACAGTAAAGGCTTCACTGTTAGATCGGAACATCCTATACGTGATTGGGCCTAATGAACGCAACAGATAACTAAACCATAACCCAAAACAGAGGCCTAAGAACTAGCAAGAGCCGATTCCCGGAACAATCCCTATCAAGGCTAAAATAAAGCATCTAGTACACCACTGGATCATCCAACCCGTTTGCAAGGCCTAATCTAACAGATATTACGCCAACTCTTTAGAAAAGAGGAAACCGTAACAGATCAGATCTACTAAACATAAAAGAAGCAGGGTGTTGCCTTTACGCAGCTAACTCTGTGCAACAAGAGCTAGTATAAGACGATGACATGATCGCGTAAAGACAACATGATGTTCGTAAACAATAAGCAACAAAGCGCGATAGATCTACTAAAGCTATGCTACGAACATCAGGATAACTAGCATTACTCGCCATCAAAAATGCTTCAGTACGAGTAACACCAAGGTAAAAGCAAGAACAACGCTGCCTTGATCGCGAGAAGCGATCAGGGCAGCATGGCGCTTACTTGGATGAAACCCTAAGGTTATGGGTGGCGATGCGTCGAGATTGTTGTTTTGCGAGACGTGATGACGTTTTTTTTATGAATAACATAGGGTACTTATTTAAAGTCCGAAGACTTGGGAAACAATCTAAACTAATCTTGTCCCGATCGGACTCTATCTCTAATCTTGAACTAAATCTAAAGATACATGGCCCATGTGGCCCAAATGCTCACGCAGGAGCCGATTTACAAGCCTTCTTATTCTTCTGCTTTAAGCCCATCTTGCTTTCGGCCCATAAATTAACCCCTGTTAATTTATGGCGATAACAACCGCCTCGGCAGACACGACGACGACGACACCTCCGCAAGACGAAGTTGCTACGGTGCAAGGCGCCGAAGCCAACAGCGACGACATCTCTGTCAACATCGTCGCCGAGGGACAACATGAGGTCGACCTGTTAGACCTCGGCATCGCCGCTGAAGACATCACCGCAATGGGAAGAATCGATGCTCGCATCGAAGAGGTGCGAAGGGCCAAGCAACAAGAGCTGCAAGCTGGGCCTTCACAGCCACAGATAATAACAAGGGCGAAGGGGAAGGAGACCATGTTGTCCGAAGCAGAGAGACAAGAACAATACAACAAGTTGAGAGAGGAAGAGCTTCGCTGCAAGGCGCTGCAAGAGAAGCTACAAGCACAACGGCTGCTGCTTCGCAGAAGATACTTTCGCATGACTGTCGTGCTGGCGAACAAGCCATGCATCGTTCACTTCGCTAGCCCGAAGGAAAAACGAAGGGTATATTCATACAAAGTGCTGTAGTTTTCTACGGGACGTCATACGTAGTTAGACTATAGTAGTAATCAATAGCGTAGACGTGGTGTCTAGGCTAGAGGTTATCCTTCATTTGCCTTATATCCCATGGTTTGTTAGAGGTAGGCCGTAGGTGGTGACAGCCCTATTGGTCCTTCGTAATCCTCCACGTTCGGATATAGCGTAGAGCTGTTGGCCGGAGTCGACTGGCAGACAAGTTGTATGCCGGTGCCCGAAGCGAGTATTGTGCCTGAGAGATCGACCTTTAACTCAGCAATAGCACTATCTTAGGAATCCTCTCTACCACTCTACCTATCTTGGTGTGTCCTTGGACCTATTAGAATAGAAGAGAGTGCACACACGTTCCCTGTGGATTCGATAACCCTTGGAATACTCTGAGGTGAAAGCTACAACGGTATCCGTGCGCTTGCGGATTTATTCGTGACGCTAAAATACTCAACAGCAGCAACAACAAGGGCAACAACAACAACAGCCAACAGCCTTATGGACGAGCCCGCGTCAACCTCATCAACGCGCAGGAGGCTCAGGGTGCACAAGCCGTGGTACTTGGTGAGTTTCTAGTCAGCTCAACTCTGGCAACAGTATTATTTGATTCTGGAGCATCACACTCATTCATATCGTCAAGCTTTGTGGATAAGCATAAAGTACCTACGGTACTACTAAAAACACCCCTATTAACCCGAACGCCTGGAGGTGACATCAAGTGTCAACTAGGTTGTTCTCGGGTAAGGATCAATTTAAGTGGGGTAGAATTTCTAGCGGATTTAGTAGTACTTAAGTCTAAAGGAATAGATGTGATCCTTGGAATGGACTGGTTAAGCCTACACAATGGTCTCATAGGTTGTGCTGACAAGGTAGTACACCTAACCAACTCAGATGGGATGCAAGTGACCTGCTATACTCAGGGAAGTGGACCAGACCCAATGATTTTCAGTATGGATGTGCAATCTTTAGAAGGAGTTCCAGTTGTGAATGAATACCCTGATATTTTTTCCGACGAACTCCCTGGAATGCCACCAGACCGGGACATAGAGTTCTCCATTGACCTTGTCCCAGGGACCTGTGACACTTTAGGTGTCAGTGCTTTTAAATACAATCAATGTACCTTAGTTAAACTAAAAAGAAAAATTTGGGAAATTAATTCAAAGAGAAAGGGTCAAATAAAAGACAAATCATACAAAAGAAATTAAAGGAGAAAGAAAAAGGAGTGAAAAGCTACTCAAAATTTAATGCAAAAATGTGCACAAAATTTTAGTTGGCTCATGAGAGGTACTTCAATTGACATGTGCTCAATTGAACTTCAGCCAAAATCAAGTCAAAACTAATTAAAACTAAAGTCCTTTTGTGCAAATTTGCAAATGGACAAATAGTTCAAAATGTGAGTTTCAAATGAAAATTTGCATAAAATGAAAGTTGTAGATCTTTTAAAGTTATGCAAAATTGGTATTCAACACTTTTTCATTTGAGCCCTCTAAATAGGAGATATTTTTAGATTACCGAGAGGTCCCTGGAATTTTCAGAAATCGCAAAAGAGCCCCTATCTCCATCTCTCTCTCCCAGCTGGCTCTGTTTCGTCCACCGCGCGCCCGCGGCCAAATGGACCCGGGAAGGCCCCCAGCGCCACCTGGCCCGCCCCTTGGCGCCCTCCCACGCTCACACGCGTCCCAGGTCGCTCCCCGAGCCGCCACGACACCCCCCGCCATGCGCCGCTCCACTGGCCGCTCCGCCCGCTCGCCGTCATGCGCCCGGACCCAAAGCAACCGCCCCCAGGTGCTACTCCTCTCACTCAGGAGCTCCTTGGCCTATAAAGACCCCCAGAACCCCGCCGTCGTGCGCCTTCTCCTCCTTCTTCCTCCTCCCGCCGCTCCGCCATGGCCGCCGAGATCCAGCTCGCGCGGACCGGCTAACCTAGCCCTACATTGCCCCCTCCAACCACCGCAGCAGCTTCGCCACCTCCTAGTTAAGCTACACGCACGCGGAATCGAACCCAAACCTCCTCCCGACGCCGTTCCCCTTTTGCGCCGCCGCCGGCAAGCTTGGGCTCACCGCGGACCGGCCAGCTCCGAGGGAGACCGAGCACGACAGCTACCCCAGAAGCATCCACAAGCTCACGCGTGCTCGTGCGCGCCCTGTTCCCCTACCCCGAGCCCTCCTTCACCTCCAGCGCCGGTGAACCGAACAACCGACCCGCCATCGACGCCGACGAGCTTGAATCCGTGCACCCAACCCTCGAACGCCGACCAAGGTAGGTGTTCCTCGATCCCTTCTCTCCCACGCGCCTCCCCGTGGCAGCCCCGGTAAGCCCTGTATCGCAGAACACCACCGGCAAGATGCCACGGCGGAGAAGGCCGGTGAAGGGCCCGGTTGTAATTTCTTTTTTTCGTTCAAGGGTGTTTCTGCAAGTTTTCCAGTGTATATCAGTGAACTTCTAAAATGCGAAACAAATCACAAAAAAATCAAAAAAATGTAAACTCAACTGATTTGGAATCCTTGTAACAAAATCTACAAATTTTGTAACAGTCACATCTGCAGAAACTCAACCTATTTTAATCTGAGAAAAAGAATAAGAAAACCACCTTATGCATGTTCATGAAGTTCTACTCAGAAAATGACCTTGATTTTTGGATATGTTATCACTAATGGAATATTAAGATCACAGTAACAAGATGACACCCAATCAAAACAGTTATCATGTTGGAACAATCAAGTTTATCTAATCTGTTGTTAGCTTTCTTGATTTAATTCTGGAAAATATGCACATGAGCTTACTCTGGAATTTTTACTACATGCATGTGAAACTGAAACCCTATCAATCCCTAAATTTCAGATTCATTAGAGTTCTTTTGCTATATACCATGATTTAGGATTGTTTAATCAACTTGATTCTCCATATATAGTTCTTATGCTCAGAAAAATCTATATTTATTTCTGAAGTCTATTTTTAGCTCTGTGTTCCTGTATAAAAATTTTGAGCTGCAGTTATTGAGTTTTGCTTTGGTGAATAATCATGCTTAGTATCTTAGGTCTAGTTTTACTATTTTTTTCCTGAGTAATCTACAATGTTTCTGATCATGATTTTTGGGCATGATCTTTATTAGTGTATTTTCTATCTGTAATAAAAATTTCATATGCAATACTGGTTAAATGCACCTTGAGGAATTTATGCTAATTCATGTTAAGTTAAATGCATAACTAATTTCTCTGGTGGTTATAAAGCTCAATAATTTTTCTGGAACATGTTTAGCTCATGAATAGACTCTGGTCAAAATTTGAGAACCATATCCCTATTAAAACTTTCTGTAGATTTAATCTTTGTAAATGGCTCGTTGTTTTTGTTCTTTTTGTCACCCCTGTTGTATAAGTGTATAAAATCTGGAAAAATTTCAGTGCTTAGTATATGCTATGAAGTTGCTCTCGTAAAATTTGTAGCACCAGAACCAACGTTAACCGTTCTGTACAAAAAGATGAAGTAACTAGGGTGATCTACTTACATGAATAGTTATGGTTTGTGCTTTATGGTTAGGTGCTGAAATTTATACCACAAATACTTACGTTGAATCTGTGTTGCTTTAGTTGTTCATCACTAGCTCATTAGTAGTTTTGTTGTTATGAAATAATGAAAGCATGCTATGTTCTAATGTTGGAATTGCAAACCAAACCCCCACTCATTCATGAAGAAACGTAGTTAGGTTTACTACTCTATAAACGACTGCCCATGAAACGAAAAGTGAAATCATCACTAAATCAACCTTGTTGAAACTACAACTTTATCGTGAAGGAAAGAAATTGTTATCCATGAATAACTCATAATCTTGCATTGCATATAGAAACGGTTAATCTCGCGGACGGTGACTACGAATTGGTGCCCGCGGACTCTCGTGTGGATCAGGAGGTCAATTTGAACTGTACTAACTTGTCTCAAGACCTGGGCCAAGCCCCAGAGGCTTTTCTGCCTGACAGTGCCCAAGAAGGCAAGCCCCGGAGCATAATCCCACTATTTTTCCGAATTATCATTCTGCTATCTATTTATTGATGTATCGTAATATTTTTGTTTTCCGCATTTAAGTTTTCTAGGCGTTGATCGAAAACCCTAGATGCATGCATGATCCCTAGGAACCTATGTTTGTTACCGGATCTTTTATCGACTAGTTGCCATGCTAAATAGATACGGTAGAAGTCGAGTGGTTTCCTGCCTCTCGCGAGCAAATAGGAATTGTACTGACTTTAATTCCTGTTGAAATGTAAGGACAACAGGCGGGGTTGTGTAGTTGTGATACCCCGCTGGTGTAGTCAAAAATGGCTAAGGTCGCGGTGTGTGGCTCATTTCGTTAAGCGTTTGAAAGTACTAGCCACATACCGAGAAATATGGTAATCGGCAAGCTTAAGTACCTGATTTGACCGGCGAGTGGAACGATCTCGCACCCTCCTGGTAGAAGTAGGGTTTATATTTTTGTCGCGACGTACGGGTACAGAGTAGTCGGACTCTGTAGTCGGGGAGGGTGTTCCGGATCCACGGACTGGAAAGAAAGGGGAAAAGTAGCGTGGGCGGGAGCGAAGTCGATCCCCATGCGTGTGGTCTAGGTTCCCCTGGCCAGGTTGAAATTCGATTCAGAATCGTCCGCCTCTCACGGCATGAGATTGCTTAATGCTTTCGGTCACACAGAGTAACAAGTGAAACATGATGATGATAATACTGTTGGTTGATTAAATGGTTGCTCTACCATGATTGTGTAGAGTTAGATGCAAACCTAGAATGGTTAATTCAACTGGAAGATGTCTAAATAAAATCTGAAAATAAGGATCAACATTTAGCGGCATTTTTGGCAAAACAAACCCCACCAACCAAAAAGCCTTGCATGTCTAGTTATCGGACTATGTTATATCCGGTGACGGGTCAGTCTTGCTGAGTATTAGTATACTCAGTCTTGCTTGTGGCACTGTTTTTCAGGTACTAACTTTGAAGATATGTTTGCAAGTCTTACTTGGCCTTGTACCTTGCCTCCGGGTTGGTCTGTTGAGTGGGATGGCCCTTCAGCTGGTGCTAATCACCCTCCCGCTGAGTGACGCATTCGTACGGGCTTTATCGATGCGTCGCGTTAATTTGCTAGTTATCTTTTACTACTTCCGCTGAACAATGAAACTTGAATAATTGAGTAGATGAAACTCTGTAGTACCTTACTATTCTGAACATGGTTTGTAATAAATTTCTTTTCCGCTGCAATCACTCTGAGATGTATGAAATGTTTTGTGTTGTAATCTCTGGGCTCACCTTCGTGTGAGTGTTGTCTGCTGATCCTGGAATAGCGTGGCTTTTATCGAGGCTTCACTCGAGGGACTACCGGTGAGTGCCAATTTGGGTCAGAGTTGCTTGGCAACCAAGATCAGTGCACCCGGGCCCAGTTAGTTTGGGTGGTTCCGCCACAGGACCTCTCCCATAGCCAAGAGACCTTATAGGATGTCAGCCTCAGAACTAGCAGTGCTAAAGAAACAACTAGAAGAATTACAACAAAGTGATTTTATCAGACCTAGTTCATCCCCATGGGGAGCCCCCGTCCTTTTTGTCAAGAAGAAGGACGGGAGTATGAGGATGTGTGTAGATTATCGTGCATTGAATGAGGTTGCCACAAAAAATAAGTACCCTCTCCCCAGAATTGATGATCTCTTCGATCAGCTAAAAGGAGCCAAGTACTTCTCCAAGATTCATCTGAGATCAGGATATCACCAGCTCAAGATTAAGGAAAGTGACATCCCAAAGACAGCTTTTGTCACCCGTTATGGGCAGTTTGAGTTTACTGTGATGTCTTTTAGACTCACTAATGCACCCGCTTATTTCATGAACCTCATGAACAAGGTGTTTATGGATGAGCTGGATAAGTTTGTGGTGGTCTTCATCGACGACATTCTTATCTACTCCAAAAGCATACCAGAACATGAGCAGCATCTGCGGGTAGTTTTGGAAAAGTTGAGAGCGAACAAACTCTATGCTAAATTAAGCAAATGTGAATTTTGGCTAGAGAAAGTGGCTTTCCTTGGTCATATTCTGACCGCAGAAGGAGTAGCAGTGGACCCTGAGAAGGTCGAAGCAGTTTCCAATTGGAGGCAACCAACCAATGTAAGTGAGATTATAAGTTTTCTGGGCTTAGCAGGATATTATCGGAGATTTATTGAAGGATTCTCCAAGATCGCCCGGCCCATGACAGAGCTGCTTAAGAAGGAAAAGAAGTTTGTCTGGACAGAAACCTGCGAAAGGAGTTTCCAGGAGTTGAAGAGAAGATTGACAACCGCCCCGGTACTCACCCTACCGGACATTCATCGGGATTTTGTCATTTATTGCGATGCATCCTGACAAGGATTAGGGTGTGTACTGAAGCAAGTCGAACCCCCTTTGGTAGTTCCGCCATGAACCTCTAGCCACCATGACTACAAGATCATGTAAAGCGATCTATCTCGATAATAAATCTAGGATGAAGCAAACCCAAAGAAAAGAACGAAATCGAAAGAGAGAACATGGTCGCTAAAAGATTCGGAAGACACGATTATCATTACTCACATAATAGATTCGTTTGGATCGTCACCACCGAGTACATACCATTGACGACTCTAACTAGCTCATGAACTCCATCATGGCACAACCACGCAGGGAGGCCATGGCGGCTAGGGGCGGCCTAAGCCATCTCCTAGACAACTTCGAAGACTTGCGGCGGCTGCCGTCTCCCTTCGGTCTTGGCCCTAGGTTTTCGTCGAGTTCTGGGTGGATGGATGCTGCGAGTTGAATAAGGTGCAAGCTATTTATAAGTCGAGGAAGCCACCGGTCGAATGGGAGGCCGAACCGCCTCGGAAACGGGCGAGGCCGGCCGGCCCCATGGGCCTAGGCCGGCCGGCCTACCCTCTTTCGGGCTCGCCACGGTCACATCTTTCGCGCTCACATCTTCTAGAGTTTATGTCCTTCACGATTGCACCCCTTTGGACGTCGTTATCTTGGAGATATCTTCGGGGAAAGGATAGGATAGGGAATCCTTCCTTAAATCTTCATTTGCTTTACTTAATCCCGAAGTATCTTGATCTCATCTTTGTGGGCTTGGTCCTTTGGGCTCTCTTGGAGGATGGATGTGCATGAATGAGCTTCGAATCAACATGGGTTTTGGTCCTCCCTTTAGGCTTTGGCCTTCGTCTTTCTTCGTGTTGGCGCTCGATCACGGGCCTCGTCATTTCATGCTCCAAAGTAGGCCAAAAATCTGCAAAAACGAAGTTCCTCCAAAATATATGTGCAAGTGTGAAAATGACCAATAATTAGGCCGGGGTTAGGACGGTTAGTGATTTTGATATTAAATTTATGCCATTATCAAGGATAAACAAGGGATAAAATGGGTACTTAAGGAGCGCCAACAATTTTCGATGTCAAATGAGCAAACCTCATCTTTTCTAGTGTCAGATAGGCAATTTTCTCCCATTTTTAACATGCATGGTGTTGTCTCAGTCCTCATCACGATGCTGCTACACAACAATTCCCTTTGATTTAAAATATATGCTATTTTGGACGTCAACACGATTTACAAGGTGAAGCTTCGACAAATAATTTCTATAGAAATTTTAAAAAAAGAAATACAAATAGATATTCTAAAAATATCTTTCGTGGTGAATCTAGCAATATCTTGTGTCTTCAATCTATCCACTTTTCTATACAATTGATGGTCAAAGTATAACAACAGTTCGTGTATTTTGAACCGGTGGTGGACCGGGAGTACCAGCTCTAATTTGTGAATGGAAACATTCTAACGGAACTCAAAGCCTGTAGTTATTATTTGAGTAAAATGCACCGCCTGTTTTTAAACTTGGCAGCGGGTGTCATTCCGGTCCCTAAAGTCCAAAATTGCACATTCACCTCCCCAAACTTGGTAATAGTTTCATACGAGGTCCAAATCTCTAATTTTTCCACTAAACATGTCGAATGGTAGACCGGTTAGGTGATGATGGGGACCTGACTTGTGAGGCCCACATGTCAGCCCGGTCTCTCTTCTCCCAACCCCTACGGCAGCTCCTGCTCACCCGACGGGGCAGCGGCTGGCGGAGCATGGCGCAGTGACTCCTGCTCGCCCCACGACGGTGGAGGGCTGGCAGAGCATGCAGCAGCGACTCCCGTGCGCCCCTCGGGTCAAGGCCGGCCATTGGCCTTGACTCGTGGCAGGGGCGCGGGCGGAACGCGCCGTGGCGTGCTTGGCTCAGCCCCAGTCGGCAACGGCGAGCGGCGGCGCGGCGAGGCAAGGCGCGAAGAGGCGAGCACATGGCATGGTCCAAGCGGGGGTGAAGCTCACCATGGAATCGAGGAGCGGCGAACGGCGACGTGGGTGCGGCACGACGAGGAGTGGCGGCGCCGACGGGAGGGGCTCGCCGGGGCACCTGCACGGCAAGGAAGAAGATGGGGTGAGCATAGGAATCGGTTGAGGATAGGAAGTAGAAGCTCCCAGCGCAAGGAATCGAGAGGAGGCTCGCCGAAAGCAGTGAATCGAAGAGGGCAGCGGTTGGGAAGTAAGGGGCGGCTGCAATGGTGTTGTGGCTAGGGTTTTGGGAGAAAAGGGGGCCGGGCTTTTAAAGGAGGAGGAAGGAGGAGGGGTGCCACCACGGCCAACGACGAAGGAGGAGAAGGGGGTGCTTTCACAGCCGGCGAGGAAGAGGAGGAGGGGTGCCACCACGGACACGAGGAAGGAGGAGGAGGGGGTGCCTCCACGGCCGGCGAGGAGGAGGAGGAGCGGGCTGGGCCGGCGAGGAAGGAGGAGGAGGGGCGCCGGCGGAGTAGAGTGGCGGCGAAGGGAGCGGCCGGGAGGAAGGAAGAGGAAGGAGGGAGGTGGGTCTGACATGTGGGCCCCACATGTCATGTCCACATCATCGTCTAGTCAGTTTGACACATTGACGGTTTAACAAGTGTAACGGTGATTTGGACCCTACTTGAACCGATTAATAAGTTTGGAGACTCATATGTGCATTTTAAGAGTTTGGGGACCAGGATGACACCCGTTGTCATGTTTAGGGCCGTCGGTGCATTTTACTCTTATTATTTTAGTATACAACATGAGTATAACCACGCATCCGATGCGTTTATTAGATTCAATCTAAGTGTTTTCAATCAGCAGGTTGTACAAAAGTGGTTGCCCCAACAAAGAGCGAAAATCTCTGCCGTTTATTACTTAGGCCTCCTCCAAAGGAAGGCGACATCGCCAACCAAATCAATTGTTTATAATCAATAAATAGTGTAGAAACATCCGCGGTAGCGGTGCAGCCATCGTCTAGCGAGAGCGTTCTTCTCGTCACATGCACATGTTCCCAGACATTGCTGCTGCTTTCCGGGCTGGCGAAGTCGCCAGTACTAGCGGCAATTAGTGGAGGAGGCCTTAGTTCAAACTTAAATCCCCTATGAGCCTCTTTATGTATCTAGCTAGCACTCTAGCTAGCTCCAAATACCTTTTGAATATGCAGCCAAAGCCACGATCGTATCTGTATCTCCGAGCAGCATGGAGTACGTAGCTCGAAAGGGGGGGGGGAGAGAGAGAGAGAGAGAGAGAGAGAGAGAGAGAGAGAGAGAGAGAGAGAGAGAGAGAGAGAGAGAGAGAGAGAGAGAGAGAGAGAGAGAGAGAGCGTGGACCAAATTTAAAGTGGCAAGCCGCAGTGAGCACGGGAGAAAAGAGCGGCCTGGCCGGCGAAGAACGAAGCTGTGCGCCCGCGCGCGGCCTGCTGCTGGAGCTGGACCACGCCGGCCGGCCGGAATAGGTCAGCAGTCAAGGAGCATCGCGTCAGCCTCGGGACGCGGCGTCCTCCGCGCGCGCCCACCACCACCCACACGGCAGCCAGCCACTGATCTTTCTCTTTCCACAACGGCCGGCCGGCAGGCAGCGGCGTGCCTGTCTCGGCCCAGCTTTTTCCACCCCCGTCGTCGCTCCAGCCTCCAGCGCTAGCTTTTCCCCTCGGCGTACGTCCGGCCTCCGCCTTTTCTCGGGCGGCGTCCGGCCGTCGCAGGGGCGCGCGCGCGCGATCACCTACGTCCGGGTCCGGCCGGCCTGCTGGCTGCTGCTGCATGCCGCCGATCGCTTTAGCAGCAGCTAGTAGCCTGCCTGCCCAGTGGCCGGGCTTTCCTCCATCTCTAGGCGATCTCGCGAGCTTTCTTTGCATGCCCGCTGGCCGCAGCGGGAGACCAGCAGACAAGCAGGGCACCCCTGCTGACAACCCCCGTGCTTCGATACAAGTAGGCACTACTAGGCATACGTACGTACCACCGCCTAGATTATCGCTGTACTTTATTTGATCTTGATCGTGTTCCTACGGCTGTGTACTGGGACATTTCTCTTTAGTATAATCGATGACTCGATCTTTTTGGTCCACTGGTTTGCTAGCTCACTCAACAATTGCTTATTTACTGTAGTATTCATTAGTTTTGCGTGGTCGATATATATCATGAATTTTCTGCCTAGCGTTGAAGTACTAGTATATTGTCCACATAGCTTTTCTCTGTCGGGACCTTCTATTTTTTTAGATAATGGATTAATCCGGCCTCGATCCATATCCACAAGGCGGATATATACAGCTAATAGTTAGTACAAAAGTTCTTGGACACTAAATCTCAAAATGAGGGGTTTCACAAATACAAGATAGAAAATTTTGAAACAAACAAAGAAATCTTGAAGACTAAACTTCAACTTTCTTCTTCGTTCACGTTTCAACCTTGCAATGTCTTTACGCAGAACGAAACCATCAGATCTCTTGTCTGCTTAGAAACTTGATATCTGAATCATCGTCTATTGCTTGTCAAACCTTGATAAAACCTCCATCTAACGCACAAGTGCGAGGAGATATCAACACCACCTTCATGAAGGGAGCGGCACCAAGAGGTGTGACTAATATTGACGCCAGCTTAATGACGGACTGGAATTTCCTTGTACAGTTTCCAGCAGCATCCGGCGTCAATATGAATCTACCTAGGTAGGGTAGCACTTCGGCAAAACCTTTAAGAAGGAAAACGGCGCTGCTACGGTTGGCGGCCGACGTGAAATCGGACTGGGATTTCTCCTTGCTCTCCCCGGAACCTCATTCTCATGCTTGCACACTGCAGAGGGAGAGCGTTGCCGCCACCAACCGCCGGGGTGGCGTGAGGAAGGAGCCCCCCCCCCCACCATGAGACGTCCGAACACGAGCGCATGTGGAGGCGCCATGGCGGAGGGAGCAGGTCCGCTGCTGCCACCAAGTGTCGGGGGCGCGCGGAACACACACACACACACACACTCGCCAACCATAGCAGCGCAAACCGCGGGACCTTCTATAGACCTACTAAATATTAGCAGCTTACCCTGCTAACAATTAGTACACTATTAGCTGGTTGGAGACTGCTAATAGTTATATCACGGTGAAGCAGGGCCGGATGCCGGCTCCCAAGCCCTTTCTGTTCGTACTAGGGCGTTTCATAGAAGGGATGGTGGTGGAAGCTGGTAGGGGTGCACTGGTGAAGGACAACAACAATAACGGATCGGGAGGTGAGAGAGAGGGGCGGAATGGAGAAGAGAGAAGGGAAGGGGGTGCAAAATTATATTGATCCTTGACACGTGGGCTTCAAAATAAAGCACATAGACAAGTAACCCATTAAAGTGGCTTGACATTAGTAAAAATTGTTAGAAAAAAATAGGAAAAAGTCTACTTTTCCTCCCTCAAATATTGGAAAAGTTTGATTTTTATCCCTCAACTATAAAATCGAGTATCCATCTTCATTCAACTATCAAAACAATTTGTATTTGTCTCCCCCGGCTGTTTTACAAGCAGTTTTTATACTTCTTCATAGATTTTCTTCCTTCTCTCCTTTTTCACACAATTGAGCTAGCAAATATGGATAAAAAATCATAAAAATTAGCATGGTGGTAGAGGAGAGTATAGAGAACCCAAGTTTGTAACTTTTTGAAGTTAAAATTAAAATAAATTTGAAATTTTGAAGAAAGAAAAATTCAAATTTCATTAATTTTTTAAAGCATCAAGATGAGTTCCATCTTTGACCATTTGGACTATGTGGTACATATTAAAGGTGCAATAGAAAAAATTTGTGAGTATTAGATCCTATAATAAAATTGTAAGTTTTTTAGGAAGGGTCAAATTTAAGCCAAAATTTATCAATTTTATTTATTTTCATATAAGTAGAATCTACTAAATCTTTTGCATATTTGATTTATATATATATATAAATTCTTGAGTACCTTTTAAATTATGTAAAAAATAAATAAAAATATATAAATTTTGCTCAAATTTGACCCTTCGTAATAAACTTCAAAATTTTCTATAGAACTTATACTCACAAAAAGTCTCTAGTGACATACCTCTTATATATGTCACACAGTTCAAATTTTGTCAAAGATGGAGATCATCTTGATACCTTAAAAATTCAATAAATTTTGAATTCTTTCTTTCTTAAAAATTTTAAGTTTCAAATTTATTTAGGTTGAAACTTTGCAAAATTGGATTCTTTGTACTCTCCTCTACAACTATGCCAATTTTATAATTTTTGAATCACATTTGCTGCCTCAATTGAGTGAAAAAGGAGATATGGGGGAAAATCTATGAAAAAAAATATAAAACCACTTGTAAAAATGCCGAGGGAGGTAAGACAAATGGTTTTGATAGTTGGGGGAGGCTGGATAACCGGTTCTGCTGTTGAGGGAGAAAAATCAGACTTTTGCGATAGCTAAGGGAGCGAGGGAAAGTAGATTTTTTTCCAAAAAAATATTAGGCTCTTAGCTAATAAATATCAATCAACACTAATAGATCCAATGAAAGTAGATCTCGCCCAAACCCAAGTACGTCTCTCACATGATATGTATGGTTATGCATGGGACCATACCAAGATGGACATGGATCGACATTGTTGCGTGGAGGCCAACCCCAATGCAAGTGGCCGGCCCTAGCTAGCACTTACCTCACTTACCAATAATAATTATGCTCAGTGATGGCCGTGAAAAAGCCATGTATTCATTGCATGCATGCAAATTCAAATAAAGGACGACTGTGTCATGATCAAAACACATCCAGTAGCTCTGTAATTTCATCAAATATTCAAAACTTTTGAGAGCTAGAGCTAGAGAAAGAGAGAGAGAGAGAGAAGGAAACCAATGCAAAATAAAGGACGTACGAAAAACGCAGGAAACAAGAGATATGATCGTGATCGGGTAGATACGGTTGCTGCTGCCGCCCTCGTGAAAAATCCTGAAAAAGATCTCACGCACGCCGGCACGATCATCTCTCTTCTCTCCCTTGGCTATCTGGCCTGCATGGCGTCCATGCAAATAAAGAGAGACCCGTCGTCCATGCACGCAGCTGCAAGCCTGAGGCGACGAGCGAGCGCCTCGGTCTCGCATGCGGCACGATACGTGTACGGCGCTGCACGCGTGTGCTTTTTTCCCGTGCGCGCGCCAACTTTTACTTGCCCATCACCCGCCCTGCTGTGTGCCGCCGGCCGATCGATCCGATGGCCAGCGGCGGTCGAGGCGCCGCCTCTCGAGATCCGGAGCCACCCCAACCTGACCCTTGCAAAGCTAAGTGGCGCACACGCTTTCACAAAAGCTTGGAGGGTTAAATTAGGGGGGGGGGGGGGTTCATGTATAGCACTTGGTTAGTTACTTGTTGATGATCATCATATTTTTGGAGTACTTGACGACTACTCCCTCGGTCCCATGAAAAGTGTAATTCTATTTTTTTTTCAAACAGATTAGTGGTGGCGTGAAAAGACTTTCATACACTCAATTGTTTGCCACATATGTTTAGTTTTGACATGCAATTCAAATCTAACCATTTAATTAGGCAGGTAATTGAGATCCGATCTCTAGAATTGCACTCTTTGTGGGATTTTTTTAAACTTAGGATTGCACTTTCATGGGACGGGGGAGTACATATTATATTATTGTACACTACATAAACTAACTAAAGCCGTATTAAGCTGCAGGCATGTGGGTGAATCCTTGCTCGGAACTTTCGTGATTTCGCTGGCGGCATGCAAAAGCAGCAAAGTTTAATTTGTTGGTCGATCGTACGTCGTATACTAGTACATGGAACATGCATATGTATGCAGCACTTAGGTTACAATATTGTTGCAAAGTCGTCCAAACTCCAAAGTGTATGTGTACCATCATCATCATCAGTCAGTCAAAATAGTTTACCGACAAGGTCATTGGTCGCCATGATCTCACCCACCCACACACAGCCTTGCTGCCGCTACCGCTAGCCAAGCTAGCTCATGCATGCATGCTCATGAGCAACTACTATACTACTTCGACCGTTTGTGACAGTTAGATAAAGGAGGTGTGTGTGCATGGCGGCAGTGCCACCGCACGACAGCTTTCCATAAACAATACCGCACGTCAGCTACAGTGCAAAGTTCAACCTTTTGGTACCAGCAGCTTAATACTCTACTACATACAAAATCTCTCTCTCTCTCTCTCTCTCTCTCTCTCTCTCTCTCTCTCTCTCTCTCTCTCTCTCTCTCTCTCTCTCTCTCTCATACTGATCTAGCAGTGATCTTGGAATTTGGTACCATATGCACCTTCACTTCAAACAGGCAACTCGTGTCATATATATGTATTTATGTATGTATATATAAAAGTGTTCCTAGTATTATTTATTTAATTAGAAACTGTTGCAGATTTTTTTTCTCTACATGTCGGTTGAATGAGGCCAACACACACATATGCCGGCATGCATGCAAAACGAAGCTAGCTTTGAACCGTTTGGACAAAACCAAAACCATTTGCAAGCAACAAAAAGCCGGCCGGCCGGTGCTGAGAGACATTTCTCTGTGGAAGCAAAAGCCGGTCTTTGCTCCCACCACCGATCAAATCCTCGGGACAATTTTCCAGTAATGCATGCATGCTTCTCCTTTGCTCTACTCCGATCCTGACAAGATAAAGATAAAAGCAGGGGCCGAAGAAGCATGCACTGTCGGCCTGGCCTTGGAGACAAAGGGGAGCATCACCGTGATGTAATGCACTAGCTCGAGGTGTGTGTTCATCCACCGATGCGTTTGTACCAAAAGCTACTAGCCTAGGCTCACTTGTTTCAGATATCTGTCTCGAAACCTAGCGACATGTAGACATGTAACTGTTTCAGTATCCCTAGACGATCTCCACCTAATTAATTCCTCCGCTGTCTGCAAATTAAATAAATTTGAGTTCTTTCTGCCGATTTTGTGACATGCAAGCTCGCATATCAATGATCAAACCTCATAATATTTTACCAACAGTTAGTATACAGAAGCAATATCATTGAATTCGTGTTTGAAGTTATTACTATTTATCTCATGCTTGTGATTTGTTGTTACAAACATTATTATCCTATAAGACAAATCATGGATCAAAACATAGTTTTGGTGGAGATCGACTATCAATGCCAAATCAAAATGCGCCCCACATTTTCAAATTGATGGAGTGCGTACTACTTCATATATAATTAAATTTGGAAACATGAAAAATATTCGCTATTGATTTATATTTCCCTGTGGGTATATTCACCCTCAGGGAAATTACAGTTTCCAGTAGTGTTGACTTGAAAAATACTTTCTTTAAACATGTTCTATTAATGTATTTCAATTAGTATTATCATTGAATAATAATATGTAATGGGAGATATTTTCATAGTTAACTATATCTTGTCACTTTTTATTACCATTTTCATAGAGAAGTGCTTCCGCATTCATTTTGATTTTCTGTCTAACAAAATTGATCTTTGACCATAAACTCTTTCCTAATATTTGATTGATAGTTACGAAATTGTAATCAGTACAAAATGATACACTACTACAGAACTGGTCATCGCAAACACCCCATCACTGCCGATGATGGGATATCACCGCCTGTTCCATTTGGACCTGACGATGATAGTGGACATAGCATCTCCGCCAGATCATATTACGAACTGGTGGTGATAGGTTTTAAGGCCATCACCGCCGGTTCATAATACGACCCGGCGGTGATGAAAACCCTATCTATTATTAATGTAACACCTTGATCTGTACTCTCCTCTCACCTCTCTTCCCCGCCTCCTCTCTCTCCCACGTCGCTCTTGATCTTTCCCTGGCTCCCTCATCTCCCCTTCTCTCCTCGTCACTAGTCGTCTCCTCCCCACCCATACCATCCCCTACCCTTTTCTCCTCTTTCCCGCCCGGCGCTCCGCTTCTCCCCTCGCAGGGGCTCATCAGCCAAGCACCAGCGTGCGGGCGCGTGGGGCTCGGTGGGCAGGCAGGACCGGCGGCCGCGTCGGCATGCTGACGGGCAGGAGCCGCGGTCGTGCGGGCCAGCGGCCATGCTGACCGGGACAGCGGTCGTGCCGGCGTGCGGGCCGGAGCGTTGACATGCGGTGGCATGGGCGGGTGCAGTTATGCGGCGCCACGCGTGGGGCTGGCGGCGGCCTCGTGGTTTGATTGTTTTTTTTTGTTTTTTCAACAGAGATCACTGCCGGTTGTGAACACGTTGGTGATAGTCCACCCATCACTGTCGACCCTAATCCAACGGGATCAAAACCGGTGGTGATGAGGTTTGAGAACCGGCGGTGATGGGTTTGAGAACCGGCGGTGATAGCCCCTATTGGAGTAGTGATACCAAACTCAAATCCAACTGTATAAATTTTATTACACACATTCATATGCCATTGCGCTAATTGTTGGTCAGATCATGAACTTTGAACTGCCAAAACATAAGCCTTACAAAGATGAACTTAGCGTGCAAAGTTGTAGTGTATTATTCGAGTGTCTAACACGATTTAGTACTACATACACTACTAAGCAAGGATTCTTAATTATAATCAAGTACTTAAAGTAGTAATCCCCTACACTGTACAGTGTACACAGGTGGAGAGGATCAAAGGGCACAAGTTAAATCCAGCTTTAAAGCTACTTGCCGCCACAAAATGACCGGAACGCCCCTGACCCCGCTCCTCTGTATATACGCTCACCTCCTCTCACCTCTAGCCTGCCAGCCCTAAAGCAAAGCCACACTCGCCCTGCTTGCTCTCGCAAACCACACACACCGCCGCTAGCTACTAGCAGCTAGCTAGCCCTCTGATCAGTAGCCGTGCAGGCACGCACGTAGCTAGCTCGCGACAGATCATCGACAATGCAGTACGGCGCGGCGGCGGAGCAGGCGTGGTACATGCCGGCGGCGGTGGTGGCGCCGGCGGAGACGGCGGCGGAGCGCGTGGAGCGGCTGGCGTCGGAGAGCGCGGTGGTGGTGTTCAGCGTGAGCACCTGCTGCATGTGCCACGCCGTGAAGCGGCTCTTCTGCGGCATGGGCGTGCACCCGGCGGTGCACGAGCTGGACCTCGACCCGCGGGGCCGCGAGCTGGAGCGCGCCCTCGCCTGCCTCCTCGGCGCCGCCGCCGCACCCGGGGCCGCTGCGGCGGCGGCGCCGCCACCGGTCGTGCCCGTCGTGTTCATCGGCGGCAGGCTGGTCGGCGCCATGGACCGCGTCATGGCCGCGCACATCAACGGCTCCCTCGTGCCGCTGCTCAAGGAGGCCGGCGCGCTCTGGCTCTGAGCTATCGATCGAGCTCTCCCGACGCTCGCGCCGCTAGCTGCCATTGCGTGCCGTCGTCGGAGCTAGTTAACTGTCGTAGGGCAGATTAAAGTAATACATTACCATCCACAGTAGAGTGAGTGCTTGTGTGTGTTTGTGTTTTAGAGAGAGAGGTCGGTGAATTTTTTTACTGATGCTGCCTCCGTCTTGTGTGTGGGAGCGAGTGTGTGGTAGAGTTGGCACGTGCTCGCATGCTCAAACGTACGAGTGTGCGCGATGCTTGCTAGATGCAAGGAGAGATGTGGCTGTTTAGTGTCATCAATCTCTTCGACCTTATTAATCTGCAGTTTGGCTTGCCTTATTACTTTTCATTCCTCCGGGCCTCCTGTGTTTTGCATCAAGGGAATGATGACAGGCGTGACCACAGTCGTTTACATTCCCAAATGTGAAAAATCAATGCTAATTTCAACAACTTCTTATAGCTATTTATACTTCATCACATATAAACACACAACGAACATGCATGATTCTAGTAATTAACTAAGATGATAGACGTATACTCAAATAATTGTAGCATTTTATTTACTACTGGTTTTGCTTTGATTAATTTAATAAGATGTCAAAGAAAAGATGGAACAAGCTGAATAATAATACTGAAAGAAGGGTTTTCTAATAGCAAGTGGGATTGGCGCTCCCCCGTACTCGATCGTGTAGTCGGTGCTTGCTCAGTGTAGTTTTTTTTGGGAGCTCCTTTTTCGCGGCTGGCACTGGCAGGCAGCATGCACGCTCGTCTTTTTTGCATGAGATGGCTAGCACCGCGTGTGCTCCATCTTTATGCTTTGTTCGAGATAGCTTTTCACTGTGTGCTTCGCCTGTGTCTCGTAAACTAGCTGCTTGCGCGTGCTCCATCACAAAACTAATTATATAACTCGTTCGTAAATTATGAGACAAATGTAATGAACCTAACTAATCTGGCAGTAGCATATATTTACTGTAGCAATTTAGTGACCAATTATGACTTAATTAGGCTCATTAGATTTGTCTCGTAAATTACAAATAAATTATGCAATTAGTTTTTTATTTCATTTAGATTTAATACTCCATACATATGCCGCACACATTCGATGTGATAGTTTTGGAATTTTGAATTTTGCATCTAAACAAGGGATAAGTAGCTACTACATATTCAATATAAATTGCTAATTTGTAAAAGATATTTTAAAATATATGTATCATTGATTTAGTTTTGTAAATTTTATCCAGAAGAATACAATGGTGCAAATGGATTTGAAATCGGACTCACTAGAAGAAATTTATCATATTTTTTTAAGCTCAATCAACATGAAATTAAGTGGGCCACGACAGCCCAATTTCTTTTCTTCGATGGCCGCCGTAGTCTACACAGGAGCGACGGGATTTTTCCAAAAAAAAAAAAGGTCAAGGAGACCTCAGCTAGCTAGGACTGGGCCAGGCTTCTGTTTTCGACGGCCGGCTATGTATGGGCCGCAATCTTGCCCCAGGAGGCAAGCCCCAGCTTCGCGGTTTTTTTATTTTTTTATTTTGTTTTTTACAAAAATATATTTTCGGTTTGGAAATTTACAGGAATATACCTCGGCAGCGGGGCAGCCGGGTAAGCCGGCGGCCGGGACTTGGCCGCCCGGCAGCCGGGCGGCAGGGACTTATCTGCAAAAAAAAGTCGACAAAAAATTACGCCGAGGTCCCTGGAGGACCGGCCCCCCGGCAGCGGGGCGGCCAGCCCTCCAGGCCGCCCGGCAGTGGAGCGGCGGGCCCTGGCTGCCCGCCTGCAGGGCAAACAGCCCCCCAACCCTATATAAGGTGTTGGCTGCCCCTCACCCCCTCATTTGCCTCACTAAAAATCTAGAAAAAAAGAAAAGAGAGTGAGGGAGGGAGAGGCAAAGCGGCGAAGCCCTGCCAGATTTTCAAGCCGGCGACTGTAGGTAACTAAAATTTTCTACATTTTATAAATAGATTATGTTATAATTATTTTTTTGAAATAGTAGATTAGCAATCAATTCAATTATTGTTAGGAGTGATTAGTGGTACATTTAGGTGCAGTTACTTATAGTTATTAGCGTTGATATAGTACATTTAGTGTTAGATTTAGTATTAGAAAATACTAGAAAATTGTTGGAGAAGTATTAGAAAATCAAAAAAATTGCAAGATAATATTAGAAAATTGTAGAGAATGTTAGAAAATTGTAGAGAACGTTAGAAAATTGTAGAAAATGTTAGAAAATTGTAGAAAATTATAGAAACTATTTTGTTGAAACAGTATATTAGCAATCAGATTAATTATTATTAGGACTGATTAGTGGTACATTTATGTGTAGTTACTTGTAGTGATTAGTGTTGATATAGTACATTATCAATCTAATTAATTAATCTTAAAAATTGCAAGATAATATTAGAAAATTTATAAAATGTTAGAAAATATTAGAAATTTTTATAAATCGTTAGAAAATCTTAGAAATTATTTAGGAAATATAAGGAACTATTAGAAATATTTAGATGTGTGTGATTGTATTGTATTGTTTTGATCTTATGTGGTAGGTATGGCCGGGGTTACTCCTGCGTTGCTGGACCCAACAATAGACTCGGGTCACCGGTCCTTCCTTGCGAATGTTCAGCACCAAGAACTAAACGTGCTGCGTCCACGTCCACGATGGGTGCCCAGGTGATATATCATCTTTTTTCTGTTTTTATCCGTTATACATTTCGTTATATAATGTATTAACATTTGTGCACTGTATGATGCAGGCTGAGCGAGGCAGGTCTTCTCACTGTGGCTCGTCTTGCTGAGAGTGCTTTGGTGAAGCTAGACAGGTCTCTACTTTCAGCTCTCGTTGACAGATGGAGACCTGAGACACACACGTTCCACCTCCCTTGTGGGGAGATGGCACCGACCCTGCAGGACGTTGCGATGCTGCTTGGTTTTTCTATCACCGGAGACGCTGTCGGACCCCGCGTGGTACCTTCTACGTGACTGGAGGATCTTGAGGAATGTTTTGCAGGTGTTGCCACCACGATTGATCCTGAAGATTTCAATGAGCACCCACAGTCGAAAGGCCCATCCAAGTCATGGCTCCTACAGTTTCAGGTACAATTTCGTACAAAACGATGTGTTGATGTATTTTATGGCTTTGAAATACCTCATGTGTTTCTTATTCTCAATGTTCGTACTTCATTGCAGCCGGATCTGTTGGCAGCCGATGCTGATGAGTACAGCGTGACTAGATCACTCGAGGCATACATGCTGTGGTTGTTTGGGTACATCATGTTCAACAACTCACACGACCACTGTGTGGATAGGGTGCTTCTGTCCTACGCACAGGAGATCGCCGATGCAGATGAGGATGCAATAACCTTATATAGTTGGGGTTCAGCGGTTCTTGCATGCACATATCGTGGACTCTGCAAGGCATCACGGCAGAATGATAGGAATGCTGTCCTAACGGGGTGCCCAATTCTGCTACAGTTTTGGTCTTACGAGAGGATTGCTATCGGTCGTCCCATGATTGACCAGTCACCGTACAAGCCGGATATGTACGGTGACACGGAGGACGACAGACCCACCATGAGAACTCTCTAGTACTCTCGACAGGTATGGACCCGATAAAAATTTATATTCTATGCATACTATGGTCATATATTGTTCCCTCAATACCTTTCTTATGGACACATAATTTTTATTTTTGCAGAAAATATGGGCACATGTACAGACCCGGCGGTCTTATCCTGAGTTTATTGCCGAATTTGATCGATTGACCCCAGAAGACATTGTGTGGGAGCCATACAGCCCTTCGGCTATAGCCGCACGTGCACCGCTTGGGATATCTTCGGTGTGCACACAGGACCAGGGCCTATGGATGACTACTGCAGCTTTGGTGTACGATGTTGCAGTTGAGGCCCACTGCCCAGATAGAGTCATGAGACAGTTCGGTCGACGCCAGTCTTTCCCTGTGTCTTCAGCGTTGGATCGTGTTCAGCGCCACGATCATAGGTAACAAAAATGTGTAAGTACCCATGTACTAATAACGTGAAACTAATTTCTATTTAACGTGCAGTTTATCAAGGGCTGGACATCCTTTCTCGACAATGTGGGTCACTAGATTACAACCATGGGTGGCTGCGTGGGATGATGCAGGCGAGCAGTTGGCTGAGGATACCGGTCCACACACTGAGCCTTCGCTTCGGGCGTAACTGACCTGGTACAAACCGAAGATTCGTTTCCGTTTGACGTATGTTGACATGCATACACAGCCGCATGTTGCAACTTCGCAGGATCGCTATGCACGACATAGGGATGAGGCATTAGCTGGGGCGGTGAGTAAATGTTGACGGCATTTTTGATCTTTTAAGATTTGTATACTAAGTTTTTTTGTTGCAGTTCGAGGCCTGTAGGTTGCTTGAATTAGATTGCTCACTGAATGTAATGAGGATTCATGGCGAGTCTACGATGAGCATGCCGGCACAACTCGAGGCCTGGACCACTCAACGTGGTAGAGCCCGATGCATCCTTCAGGCCTTTGGTACGCGGACGTACTACGAGGATTCCTACGGATCGTCGCAAGCGTCGACGTCGGTTCCTTGTGGTCCAGCATGGCAGCAGCCTCCCTTATACCACCGACAGTACGAAGGTATGGTGTGATATTTACTGATCTGTATGTTTATATGCAATATTTAAATACGACTCCACACAGGGTACGAGTACCCCGGTTCTCAGCCCTATGGAGGGCCAGGTGCCTCGCAAGGGGCTCCATTTCAAGGAACCCAGTTTACCTCTATGCTACCAGCTGGAGGTACTTTAGGTAAATATGTAGTGCATGTTTTATGGTCGAAGGCTCATACGTTATTATTTATACTCAGGATCACAACAGTTCACCGGAGCGGGGCCGTCTTCGTATCACCCTATGCCGCCACCAGGAGGATATGAAGGAGCTTCTTCCTATCCACCACCACCACCACCGGAAACATAGGGTACGTAGTATAATTTGTACGGAATTGCATTCACCTATTGAATGTTGTTTTTTTTGTGATCTGTAGGGTGGTCTGAAGACAACGACACGGCCTCCTTCGACGACTTTACACGGTTATTTGCTACGCCTGCCCAGGACGATGATCCTAGCTTGCATACACATGTGGCTTTGTTACGCCATCCTGCCAGAGATGTGAGGCCACCGGACCGTCATAGCTACCCTACATATCACGTACACGCACAACGTAAGAGAGGTCGGAATGGTATGGGTGGTTAGTTGTTGGCACTTGTTTCTCTATTGTTATTATGGACTGTTTCGACTGTTCGGATTATGGTTGTTTATGATTGTGGTAGTTTACTTGTCATTTGTTTCTATAGATATTATTGATGTGAACTTGTTATGTTTGTGGGTTCCATAATGCTCGTGAAATAAGGGAAGTTCTTGCGAATTTTTTCCGTGATTTAATGAAGAATAAGTTTGGTGCGGGAGGAGTTAGCGGCCGAGATCCCGTCGACGATGATGACGACTACCGCATACAGAGTAAACTTCGTGACAGCTCGTATAGCTCAAAATAGGGACCATAGTGTATCTAGCTGCGAGTACGAGATCACAGGTTGCCACTGCTCAGCACGGCGATCACGAGTTTCCCATATGTCGCATTGTTTGCCTAGACAAACGTGACAAAAGACGACAGCCCAATAGCAGTGCCCTTTCACCATTTCAAAAAGATGTGACAACACGACAACCACACCAGCTCACCTTCAAAGCAGTCTCTCGGGCGAGGACGACGGAACTGTTATTCTACAGCGAAGGTCTGTGGCGTGTAGTGGGGAAGGCGGCATCTAGGCACGATCGGCCGAGCGGCAGCGATGCAGTGCTGTGAGTCTGCATGCACTTAGATGCTCTGAATGCACAGAGATGCACCGAGTAGTCAGTTCGAGAATTGAATCTAGCCTTTTCAGTGTTCGGTCAGCTAGCCTCTTCACTGTGTTATCATGTAGGCTTTTCAGGTGCATTTACACTCCACACTCCGGGTATCAGAACTTTGTGCGCCTATAAATACTCCGAAGTTTGTGAACTCCCAGCAGCACTCAAACACCAAAGCTCATTGTATACCCAATGTCTGGAGGTGGGTCTAGCGGGAAGAATTACTACGGTTTTGGGAAAGAAAAAGGGGGAAGAAAGGGAGACCCCATAATATGGGAGGGGCCTCTTGGACCTGATTCCTTTCCGGAACCAGTGTTTGAGTTTCCGCCATAGCACAAGAGTGAATTTACCAATGAAACTCATCTTCGACAATATGATAATCGTAGAGAACCATGGTCAAAATGCAGACATGGTGAGGACTGCTTAGTGCAGATGTGCACCGACGGGATGGATGACGGTCGGCGTTTCTTCAAATGCCCACACGCATGGGTAATACTCGGTTGTTTTATTTCTTTATCTTCATTGAGAAACCTTACATGAAATTTATTTTGCAGTATTCAGATGCTTCAGAAAACTGTGGTTTTACCAGGTGGGTCGATCCGGCACCAATTGATTCAGTTCAGGAGTTCATCGAGTACCTCCAGATAAAGATCTTTGATCTGGAATGTAAGGTGAACCATTATGAGGAAGTGAGCGAGGGTAACAAAGACGACGAAGATGATGATACCAGCAATGCTGCCGCTTCACAGGATGAACCATGCACTATTCCTTACTGCAACTACCTTTGTCACAAGAAGAAGGGCCCTGCCCCTCCGGCACCACCGCCTGCACCACCTGCAATGGGTGGATACTGCGGAGAAGGCTCAACGCAGTTTGCTACGTGGGGGTAAGGCTACTAGGACTACCTAGTGCTAGTGATATGCTGCATCGTTGTGTTTGTTGTGTTTTTTTAAATTACCTAAGGCATGTTAGCTTAGTTCAGAATCTGTTTACCGTAGTTGCAACGGGTTCTGCCATGCCACTGCATGTCTGATGTGTGTTTCATTAACGTTGTATTATGATGTAATTCCTATGGTTTACATTGTGTAATGCAGTTTTTAGTTCTTAATTCTTACCGTTATATTTGATGTGTGGTTCAAAGTATTCTATTCTCCTGAAAAGGTCCGAAAATATTAAAGGCAAGTTCGAAGATTCACTAGATTGCTTGTGCGTGCGTGGCACCTCGGCGCCGTGATCTGTGGCGCCAAGACGTGTTATCTCGGCGCCACATATTACGGCGCCGACCCGCATGGTCTATTTCTGCAAAAAGTTACAAAAATGACACATATGTGAAATTCTTTCACGAAAAGGGCTACATTGCAAAAATTACGACCGGTCGCCCCGCAGCCGGGCGGCCAGGACCGGCTGCCCTGCTGCCTGGCGGCCTGGGGGGCCGGCTATAGATGTCCATTCGGGCTGCCCAGCCCGGCCCGCGCCCGGGCCCGCCCTGGCCCGATCATCTCCGGGCCGTGCCCGGCCCGGCCCTACTCCTTAGCGGGCCGTGCCGGGTCAGCCCACGGGCCGCGCCGACGGCCCAGGCACGGGCCCGCGGAGCCCGGCCTGCTTGTCGGGCTCGGGCCACCCGCGGCCCACAAAGGGAGGCGGGGCGCGGCAAGGGGGCGGTGTCCCAGTCGCCCGCGGGAGGAGGGGCGGCGGACCGGCGAGGCGCGGGTCGCCGGTCGCGGGAGGAGGCGCGGGTCGCCGACTCGCCGGTCGTGGGAGGAGGCGGGGGTCGCCAGCGGCCGGTTGCGGGAGGAGAGCAGGAGGCGAGGAGAGGAAGTGCGGCGGCGCTAGATCTAGGGTTGCGGTGCGGAGCAAGGGGGCAGTGTCGAGGAAGTGGCGGTGGCCGGCGGGGGGGGGGGAGATGACGAGGCGGTGGCCGGCGGGGCGGAGACGATGAGGCGGCGGCCGGGAGGCGGAGACGACGAGCGGCGACCGACAGGGTGGATGGAGACGAGGAGGTGGCACCGTGGCGGGGTGGAATCGCGGTCTTGGCTGGCGTCTCGCCCTCTCGCTGCGATGTGGTCGCAGTCTCCGGCCTCTAGGCGGGGGCGGGGACGGGGGGCGGGGGTGCTGCGCGAGAAGGGAGGGGAGCGGGAGGCGGGGGTGCGGGCGCTGCGCCGCTGCACGAGAGAAGGGAGGGGCGGGGGGCGCTGCGCGACGCGAGATGGGAAGGGGGAGGGGGCGTTGCTGGGCTGGGCTGTCTTGGCCATTGGAGTTAGCGGGCCAATATCGGGCCGGCCTGCTAACTCCGTGCCGGGCCGGGCCAGCCCACGGGCTGGGGTGACGGCCCAAGCCCGGGCACGGGGAGCGGGCCGGGCCAGCCCGGGCACAGTTTGGACCGGGCCGGGCCGTGCTTGGGCCGGGCCAAATTGACCGTGCTTCGGGCGGGCTAACGGGCTACGGGCTGCATGGACATCTATAGGGCCGGCCGCCGAGCTGCCGGGCGACCGGCCCCAAGGACCTATGCGCAATTTTCTCTGCGAATTTTTTTTTCAGAAATGCCCCTGCCGCCCCGCTGCCAGGCGGCCAGGTCCCGGCTGCCCGGCAGCGAGGCGGCCGGGGTATATTCCTATAAATTTCCAAATCGAAAATATATTTTTGTAAAAAACGAAAATAAAAAATATAAAAATAAAGAAACCGCCCCCAGCTTCTTGCGCTCCCAGATAATTTTTGGTGCTTCTCCAACCTCCTGCCTGTGCTCTGTCTTTCATGTGCTGCTAGATCTCTCTCCTTTATGCCTCTCTTCCTTGAGCTGACGATGACGATGCCCCGGAGCACAAGTCAGGCAGAGGTCCTTTCCCCAGAGTAGAAAGTAACCAGCATGTGCTGACCCATCTGCGAATAACTAGCAGATGACAAACCGTCAATTTTTCTTGAACAAGCGAGTAACTAGGCATTTTTTTTTGCGACTTAGGAGTAGGCATCTTTTCTCACCGATCGTGCCGGCCTCGCCGCGGAAAAAAAAAAGTGTACCATGGACCTAAATTTTTTTAGAAGATTCGTGGATTTGTAGCTATCCATGGGGACAAATACGGCAATTTTGTCCCTGAGGATAGCGTGGGGATACTGGAATATATCCTCACCTTTCTCTGCAACTTGCAGAGGCAGTAATGAGAGAAGTGGTGGTTAATTAGCTGCACGTCGGCTGGACGGAGCACTTTGCAATGAAAACAAAAGGGAACCTCCGCACCTTGTGGTTTCTTGCAGCATCCAATTTTTTTTTTCAAAGTATCATCAAATTTGACTGAAAATCAAATTTGAATTCGACAAATGAAAGGTAAAATGCCAATGACCAAACCTGCTGGCCCCAACGGGAAAGTATCACTGTCCCGTGCTGCGTTTGCGTGCACGGTGTGGCACGAGTATCACGTGGACCCGCCGCAGCTTTATTTGGAAGCTCCTGGCTTTCTTTCTGGCCAGGCGATCGAATGGTCCGTGTGCATCTACCGCCCAATCCTTGCAGCATAAGCATCGACCTTTGCCTTGTTCTTTTTACTTGACAAGGGTGGGGTTAAAAGCACTTTTGTTAGGAGCCTAGAAATTCCTTGAGGGAAAAAAAGTTAAGCCGGGAATTCCAATTCTGGTGATCTGGTCTGTACTTAATTTCGATCTACTACGTGCTATATGTTACTTTGGTTTGGGGGCCACACTTTTAGGAAAAAGCACGATGTTTTTTAGCAAGGATTATTTTTTTGGTATAATAGGAATCATCACTTGCTCAGACTCAATTATGTAAAAAAAAAAAAGAGAGAATGCATTCTCTCCGGCTGATTAATATACGGATAGCGTTGAGTCCCCTAAAAAAAAATATATAAGGATAGCGTTTTAAGTGAAAAAAACATTAGTGCTCCTCTCACACATGATTAGTAACGGTTTACTTTTAAGTTCCCTTCACCTTTGTGCCGTGTTTCCAGATGACAGGCTCGCCGTCAGCCTGTCATTCTTTACGAGCTAATCGGCCTGCTAGTGCTAATACCAGTCAACCGGGCAATTAAATTAATCGGCACAAAATCAGTAGTAGTACGTGTGAGCCGACATCTGACTTGGACATGGCTGCTCCATCGATCTGCAAGTTGCCAACCAGCAGCTTGCTGCTGAAACAAACCATCATCAAGTGCCAGTATTTTATTTACTGGAGCGCATCTTTTTTTTTTCATCCTCCGAGGTTTCATTCTTTTAAATTTTATTAATTCATTCACCTCCATGGTTCAAATATAAAAATTTAATTTAATTTATTACTACTACTGCTACTATTATTAACTTGGCCGCGTGAAAAAAATAAATATTTTCACGGCGATGCGTGAAGCACGCGCGCGCGGGGTAAGTAACTATCTGAGGTGGCGGAGATATTTTTTTTTCTCGAACCGGGGCGCAGCCGAGATCACACGATAATCCCCGGAAAATTGCCCAAGATGACAGTGAAGTCGCTCCTAACCTCCCCCGTTCCCGTCCCACGACGCCTTCCCGTTCCCGTTCCCGTCCTACCAACCCCCCACCCCCGGACGAGCGAGCCCACCCCGCAGCCCCCGCCTGCTATAACCAGCAGCAGCAGCAGCAGCCGCAGCCGCAGCCGAGCGAAACCAGCCGACGCCACCGCCCCCGCCTCCTCCCCGTCCCCCTCCCACCGCCTCTCCCCGATCCGCGCCGCCCTCGCCGACCCGGAGCCCGGCGGCTGGTCGGCGCGGGAATGCGGGTTCCGCGCGCGGCGATTGGTTGATCCATCGATTCGGCGGTGGTGGACTGGTGGACTGGTGGTAGTCGCGCGCCGAGGCGGCGATGGGCTGCTTCCCGTGCTTCGGCCCGGGGCGCGAGGAGGGGCTCGAGTACTACGGCGCCAAGGGCGGCGGCGGCAATGGCGGTGCGGCCGGGTGGGCGGCCGCGTCCTCGTCCGCCGCCGCCGCTGGCGGGGGCGGCGCGGAGGCGGCGGCGCCGCGCGCCGAGAGGATCCCCGCAGGTTCGTGTGCTGCGTCCGCGCGCCCCCACTTCTCCCCCTCCCGGATCGGCCGCTCGGTTTGTTGGTGGGATCGGAATCGGATCCGTGCTGCGGGGCTTTGGTGCTCGGGCCTAGTCTCCTCGTCTCGTGGTGGTTGCCAGGTTGGGTCGGTCGCTCCGTTTGGTACGAACGGGCCGGAACCCTTGCGGGCGGGCGTGGGCGCGATCGAGGGAAATGACAGGAGAGATGCGCGAGGCGGCGTATCCTTGGGATCTTCCAGTATTAGAAGGGGGGATTGGGGGAAGCGTATCGGCTTCTATTGTATCGCCAAATTCAGAAACTCTACCCGATGATGGCCCCCATTGATTAGTAGCTGGGCTATTGTTCTTCCCCCCGTGATGATTGGTGTAGTAGCTTGCTTTTGCATGACTGTATCTTGACCCGCTTGACCATGTCGAACAATGCATATGCGCAGGGGCAGACAAGTCGCGGGCCAAAGGCAATGCCGGCTCGAAGAAGGAGCTCGTGGTTCTCAAGGGCGCTAACAGCAATGCCATCTCCACGCAGACCTTCACCTTCCGCCAGCTTGCAGCCGCGACGAAGAACTTCAGGGATGAATGCTTCATTGGGGAGGGAGGGTTCGGCCGTGTTTACAAGGGCCGCCTGGACGGCACAGGCCAGGTAATGCACTTTGTCGGCAAAGCAGGGTGTTGACTTTTCTTCGTCTCTTGCTGTTGGGCTGGTACAAAAGTGGCTCAGTTGTACCAATGGAGACATTGATCTGTCTAGGACATTCAAGAAAAAACAGTGTTTGCACATGAGTGGTGGATACCCACAGGCACAAAAAAAACCCATGTTCACTTGTAGCTGATCCAACTTACACTGGCCTGATAATTGAGGGCAGTGTGGACTGTTCCGTAGGTCCACTTTTAATTTCACAAGATGAATGATATAAAACAAGCAAACAAGTGATACATGCCATTTGCTTTGTATGCAACTAATTGAAACCCTGATCTTTGAGATGAGGCACAACATTTGTATTTTGCTGAAATACTGATGCATCTGTTACAGGTTGTTGCTATCAAACAGCTTAATAGGGATGGTAATCAAGGAAACAAAGAATTTCTAGTGGAAGTTCTCATGCTCAGCTTGCTTCATCATCAAAACCTTGTCAGTTTGGTTGGCTATTGTGCTGATGGAGATCAACGCCTTCTCGTGTATGAATACATGCCACTTGGATCATTGGAAGACCATCTGCACGGTAAGACTGTTCTTTACTTTTGTATATTTGTCTCTGCATGTTAGTGCTTGTTAAGTTTCCTGTTGATGTTTATTCGCTGGTACTGTGGCGCTCAGTGCTACAATGCATGATAGTACTTGTTTTTCACATGCTTGTTGGAGTACATGCTGTCGATCTGCCATGCTGTCTGCCCCCCATCTATCTGACAATGCGTTTCATTTTGTCCATGTGCATTTATGCATATGTCCATGATTGTGAGACACTTTTCTCATCCATGTCCTTTTGTCCATGCAGCAGTACATATGTGCATAGTAGCCAATAGGTTTTTTCCAATAGTCAATCACGGTTCTGCCTTTCTATTTTCTCAGTGTTGCCTAATTAAAGTAAGGATGGACTTTTCATATTTGCATCTTGACTCTGGGCACAGTACGATTAAATCTAGTTTACATCAACCAGTTGACATATGACTTTAGCTACTCTGGAGAAATCTCTGTACAGAGTAAATACTTCAGCTATATCTATTTTTTTTCGAATTCCTGTACAGATTTGGAGATGAAACTTTAGTTGTTCACTTATGTGACTATAGTATTGGTGGCACATCCTTATTGTTCGTGTGACTGAAAATGTGTGTAAGAAAATGATCTTTGTTCAGGTTCATTGCTATTTAATTTGCCCACTTTACAATTCCTTAGATTGGAATACAGATACTGTTATGTAATAATTATGTTATAGTTAATTTAATTATTTGAATAAAAGGATCATCTATGTTACTGGGTTGATGAATAGAATGTGCCTTATGTGAGAAAAGAGTAATCATTTCTATCTAGTCAGTCATAGCAGTGATTGGGACCTAGCAAAGAAGCAGACTGCTGACGCGAGTAGTATCCCAATTTAATATTTCTCCTGAGCTTGCTATGCTCTGGCAATTTTTTTCCCACAAAGGGCATTTGAACTGTATCCCGTGACATAGTAGAGTGATACAACTATGCGCTGAGAACATTTTCTTTGGAGCATTTTTAACTTTCCTTTATCTCTTTGTCGGTCAATATAGGGAACAGGAAGTCAGGGACCAATGATCTTCCAATGTTTAAGTATTACAAGTGCAAATTTGCAGTTTGTAGAAAATCTGCTGAGAAATTCATTCATATTATATACACTTTTTTGACTTTACTCCAATCAAATAAGTGTGAACGTCTAGCAATACTAATACTATCAGCAGTGGCATATTTCCCATTTCTGAATTAACTTAGCACTTAATGCAGATCTCCCTCCTGGCAAGGAGCCCTTGGATTGGAACACTAGGATGAAAATTGCGGCAGGTGCTGCTAAAGGGCTGGAGTACCTTCATGACAAGGCACAGCCACCAGTTATATACAGGGACTTCAAGTCATCAAATATTCTATTGGGAGAGGGGTTCCATGCCAAGCTATCCGACTTTGGTCTTGCTAAGTTGGGTCCTGTTGGTGATAAGTCTCACGTTTCAACACGTGTTATGGGAACATATGGTTATTGTGCCCCTGAATATGCTATGACAGGACAACTTACAGTTAAGTCAGATGTTTATAGCTTTGGAGTTGTCTTGCTTGAGTTGATTACTGGCCGGAAGGCCATTGACAGCACCAGACCAACCGCAGAGCAAAACCTTGTTTCATGGGTAAGTTTGTTCAATTTCTTCATAAATCATTTGTCAATATTTTTTGGCCAGGGTATCCAGTATCTGAAGTTTCTGAATGTCAAGATATTGAATACCATTATTTTGTTGACATTTATATCTCAGTGTCTTCTAAGGATTTGGTTGACAAATGGATATGTAATTTTGATGGGAAACTGGGAAGTTTGTTTGTATGTTTAGGCAGAAATTATGATAGTTCTTTGACTGTGATAATGGTCTTCATTGATATGTTGAAGTATTGGATCTGATTGTAACAGAAACTATGTCAGATTCTTCTTTAGTTCTTTTTTCTTTGAAAAATTGTACACATACAGATGCAATGTCCATGCTAGGTTGCTTAGATAAGTATATGCATACAAGTATATAGTACATCTAGGAAGAGAATGGGCATTTGATATCATTGTACACTGATCAATGGTTATCTTCGATATGCTTATTTGGATTAATTAATTGATTGCATGTAATGAAGCTAACTCTTTGTACATTGGCAGGCACGGCCTCTTTTCAATGACAGGCGGAAGCTCCCAAAGATGGCTGACCCAGGGCTGGAGGGGCGATTCCCTACGCGTGGACTTTACCAAGCACTTGCGGTGGCATCAATGTGCATCCAGTCTGAGGCTGCGTCCCGCCCACTCATTGCCGACGTTGTGACCGCTCTTTCCTACCTTGCGAACCAGATTTATGATCCTAGTCCAGCCAACACCACCAAGAAGGGCGGCGGCGACCAGAGGAGCAGGGTCAGCGACAGCGAAAGGGTGGTTTCCAGGAATGAGGACACAGGCAGCTCTGGCCATAGGTCTCCGAGCAAGGACCGGGACGACTCTCCCAGGGAGCATGCCACGGGGACCGCGAACAAGGGCCTGGAAAGGGAGAGGATGGTGGCCGAGGCAAAGATGTGGGGCGAGAACTGGCGGGAGAAGCGGCGTGCCACTCAGGGTAGCCTGGATTCTCCGAAAGGAGGTGGGTAACGCCACTCACCAAGGGCTGTTTTGCCTGTGCGTGTCCTCTGTCTCAGACGGTGTTTTTGCCTTTGTGTGGTTGGTTATGAAGAAGACAGAATTGGGTTTCTGGTGTTGTTAGGTGTACATTCGTAGGGGTAAAACAAAACAAAAACGTGGGTGAAAAGAGCACAGAAGGGAAGCATTGGGTGCTTTGCTCTGGATGTGGTCTGAGTCGTGCCTGTAAATTCTCGGAAAATTTTGCAACGGTGGAGGGCAAGTGTGAACCTCATTCTGTCGCATCTTACTACTGTTTGCGTACAGTGGTTCTGTGATTCTGTTGGAAAAGTTTTGGTAGGCTCAGTCCGCTCTGCTCAAAGTGGGCTAGCTCCGCACCACTTTGATCCCTTTTTCGAAAAACGCATCACTTTGATCCTGAAGTGCCTTTTTGCCCCCAGCAGTTTTTTTTCATCGAGAGAATTCGTGGAGCATGTTTTCTTTTCTTCAAGGGCTCTGTTTTCCTTTCTTGGATGCTAGGATGGCTCGTCATGTTCTCATCGTGTCTACTCCTAAAATACTCGTTCTGTGTGTGTGATTCGTGTGGAAGTTGTTTTAGGGCCCTGGTTTTCTTTAATCGCAGACACTTACAAATCATGCGCTATAATTCTATGAAATTCCAGCGCGATGCAACTTATAAACAGCATACGCACTGCCATTGTTACTTATTCACCGAACAGAAATTGAGTGCCTATATACAACGTAATCCCACAGCAATTTGGTGTGTTCTGAATTCTGATCCACCGTGCTGTGGTCGTCAGTGAGAAGAAATACTAGAGCCCCTGGGCGCGGCAGCAAGTCCGTCGGCTGCGCTCCCTGGCGTCCGCGTCGGCGACGAAGCCCAGGGCTCGGGCGATGCACCCCAGAAGGCCACCGAGCTCGCCGCGGCTCGCAGTTCGCTGCCGCGCGCGCTCCTCAACGGCCTCCGCCGCTGGTGAGGCCCCGGCCATGCTGGGTTCCATGGGCCGCAGCACGCCAAGCACTGATGGGTGGGTGGGTGTGCCGGTGGCCGGAGCTAGCCGCTGCTCTCGAATCCGCTCGCTCGACGACGCGGCTTCAGCTTTCGGGGATCGGGGAGTATTTATTTACGTGCCGCGATCTCGTTCTTTTCGCTGTGTCGGACTCGGACCGTAGCGGGGGATCCACGCTACTGGTCGTGCTTGCCCGAACTGAACTCGGCTCGGAGACGCGGGCTCCGGATTGGTGGGCCAGCGAGCAACAGAACGCGTCGGACTCGGATGGGCGCTGCTGGATGATGGGCCAGCGAGGAAAGCAGCACTGGCCGTTCAATCGGGCCGGGCCACCATGACCATGACCGCATACTTTACTACCAGGCCGGTAGTGGACATCGGTCAATCAACCCTGCTGCTTGTGCAAGCCACCCGGCCGAGCCCTTGTTTGGTCAGTTAGCACAAGTAGTACTACACAAAGAATTTTCATGCATGGAGGTCTAAACAAAATCTATTTGTAAAATTTTTTTTACATATGAGTGCAACTTTACGCGACGAATCTATTGATGGTAATTAATCCGTGATTGGCTATAGTAATACTGCAGTAACCATCTTTTAATCGTGCGATCAAAGGTCCCATTAGATTCGTCTCGCAGAGTAGTGCGGGGTCGTGGAGTTAGTTCTGCAAACTGTCTTCATTTAATACTAGTAATTAATGGTCAAAATTCTCTGGTACAGCTGACCACCGGGGAACCAAACGGGGAGATGCGGCACTCGACGCAGGGGCCCCCCTGCCCTGTGTCTACCGTTTCCTTTCTATTGGAGTGGCGTCGTGGCCAATGACGCTTGAAGCTACGGCGGCACGCCAATCGCCGGACCTGCCGCGCCCGGCGCCGACAGCAGTCGCCGTCGCATTGATCGCCAGGTCACCAAGGATATCCCGTTTCTGTATGGTTCTGGAACATTGGAATTCTTGGAGGAGGAAGAGGAAGGTTCCTGATCGACCTTCCGTGGAAGCTAGCCAGCTGATGCCATGCGAGGCGGCGCCCACCCGGCGGCGCTGGACCTTCTTTGGACCGGGTGGATCATGGATATGCCGGGGCATAAACCCCCGGGACGCGGCGAATATTCTCTCTCTTTCTCCAGCCGGATCCTCTTCCCCGTTTTCCCCGCGCATTTTCCCCTTGGTTTCTTGCACGCCCAACACTCGATCCGCCTGAATCCCATATACAGAGAGGTCCTGTGTATAAATAGCAGCTCGCCTCCACAAATTAGCAGCAAAGCCCGCGCGTTACAGCTCGAGCATCTTGTATAATTTGGCCGTCATCTATCTAGCTAGCGCTGACCCTCGTCTTCGCCGGCCGGTCCTTCATCTGACCAGGGCCAACGACGCGCCGCCGCCGGTAGCCGGCAACGTACGTGTACGTCTGGAGCTAGTCTGGGCGAAGGGCGATGGCTCAGCCCAAGGCCGACGTCGTCGTCGTCCCGCCGGCCGCCATGCCGGAGCCGGACATCGCCGCGGAGCTCGACGCCCTGGCGGCGCGTTCTTCGCCGTCCCCTACTACTACCAGCGGAGCCGCGCCGGCGGCGGCGAGGCCGCCGCTGGTGGTGGTCGGGCACCGCGGGAGCGGGATGAACGCGCTGGCGGCGGCGCCGGAGGACCCGCGGGCGCGGGGCGGCGACGTCAGGGAGAACACGCTCCGCTCCTTCAACGCCGCCGCCGCCGCCGCCGGCGTCGCCTACGTCGAGTTCGACGTCCAGGTACGCGACCGGGATCATTCCGTTTCCCACCCGCATCTCGGTCTCGCTCGCCGCGGCCGTCAACGTCCGCCGTTGACCACGCCGGGTTTTTTTTTTATCCAAACCAACGGTGGGTTTGGTTTGGTTTGTCCACGGCGCACCGACCGGGGCGACGGGGCGCCGCGTGTGCTGGTCCTTGGCGGGCCGGGGTGCTGACACTTGTGTGGGTGGTTCGGTCCGGTCCATGCTCCTGGCCCGGGCTTGACCGGTCCGGTCTAGAGAGATCGGTCCAGATCTCGAGTTCTTGAGCTCCTCCCGTGACTCCCCATTCCCCCTCCATCCATGACACAAACTTCTGCACCTCGGTCAGAAACTTGCAAAACAAAATCATTCAATCCGATCACTCTAGAGAAGAATCGCATCTACTCGAGAATGATGCAAACATGAGAACAAAGTACTAGTAAATTGGGAAACTAATCTGAAGAATTTAACGTCCCATATGATCCTGACTTCCTCCTCTGCAACAGAGAACGGAACACCCTGGCAGGGGTTGCTAAACGTGACAGTGATGATTTTATTTAATTTGCAGGTGACCAAGGACGGCTGCCCGGTCATCTTCCACGACAACTTCATCTACACTGAGGAAAACGTAAAAGCCTATTGCCGCTTGCGTTCTGCATCATCCGGCGCTCTAATTATCTGCCAAGCCGACCACAATCTAAGCATCCATCTCTCAAAGATCTCATGACAAAACTGAAAGTTTCAGGGCGAGATCTCAGGGAAGCGCGTCACCGACCTCGACCTGGACGAGTTCCTCTCCTACGGGCCCCAGAGGAACCAGGAGAAGGTACGGCGAACACTGAACGTACAGCCACGAGGATTTCAGGCCTAAACCTCTCGTTGCCAAATTCAGCAATGTCCGATCGAGCTCACCTCCGTGCTGCATTGGCTTTGCCGAATTGTCCTCATCGTCAGGCCGGGAAGCCGCTGCTCCGGAAGCTCAAGGACGGGAGGATCCTCCGGTGGGAGGCGCGGTCGGAGGACGCGCTCTGCACGCTGCGCGAGGCGTTCGAGGGCGTCGACCGCCGCGTCGGCTTCAACGTCGAGCTCAAGTTCGACGACAACCTCGCCTACACGGAGGCGGCGCTCGCCGCCGCCCTGCGGGCCGTCCTCGAGGTCGTCTTCGAGCACGCCGGCGGCCGGCCCGTCATCTTCTCCAGCTTCCAGCCCGACGCCGCGCAGCTCGTCCGGAAGCTGCAGGACAAGTACCCTGTAAGCCTCGCTGCCTGCCACCACGCAACGCACCGTGGTTGAGCTTGAGCACACAGCAGGTTTTCGGGCCATGAATAGTGGATGATGTCTGAAACCTGCCCAATTGCTTGCTATCGACCAGGTGTACTTCCTGACGAACGGCGGGACGCAGATGTACGCCGACCCGAGGCGGAACTCGCTGGAGGAGGCCGTCAGGCTGTGCGTCGCCGCCGGCCTGCAGGGGATCGTGTCGGAGGTCCGGGCGATCCTCCGGCAGCCGGCGGCGGTGGCCAAGATCAAGGAGGCCAAGCTCTCGCTCATGACCTACGGCCAGCTCAAGTGAGCGACCGATCCTTTTTTTTCGTCCATCCAAGAGTTGTTGCCTATTTTTGCCTAGGAGCTAGCTGAACGCATGGTCGCTGGTGTGTTTTTGCCTCTTGCAGCAACGTGCCGGAGGTGGTGTACGTGCAGCACCTGATGGGGGTGGACGGCGTGATCGTCGATCGGGTGCTGGAGATCGCCGAGGCCGTGTCGGCGTTCCCCGCCGCCGCGGGGGAGTCGGGCTCCTCCGAAGGAGGCGGCAGGTGCGAGAGGCTGGGGACGGCGGCGGCGGCGGGGACGCCGAGCTTCTCCACGCCGGAGATGTCCTTTCACTACTAGAAAAATACCTTAAGCCACTGGTTGCAGGTATCTTTTGGTATAGTTTTTTTGAACTAGTACTCCGAAAGTGGTCCTTAAGCAACTGGTTGCAGGTATCTTTTGGTACCAGTTTTTTAAACCAGTACTCCGAAAGTGGTACCAAAGGCTCGAGTCTTTGGGAGCCTTTGGTACCGGGTAAATTAACCGGTATCTAAGGCCTCCAAAATTCACGAAAAATATTCTCTTTGGCTAGGATTTGAACTCGCGACCTCTAGCCTTGCGCGTTGCTTCTTTACCATCTCAGCTACACAGTTCTTCTGATTGAGAAAAAGATGTTTTTTTTAAGTAACCCATGGATGAGCCTAAGGTACCGGTTGGTGTTACTGTTGGTAACACCAACCGGTATCTAAGGCTCCTAAGTAACACCAACCGGTACCTAAGGCTCGTCTAAAGATACCGGTTGGTGGTACCACCCGGTATTAATATAAAAGTTACCACCCGGTACCTATGGAGAATCTTAGGTACCGGTTGATAATACCAACCGGTACCTAAGACTCATTCAAAGATTTCATCCACCCCAAAAGTACCGGTATGGAGATGAACCGGTACCTGTATTTTTGGGGTGGATCTAAGACTTGTTTTCTAGTAGTGTTTCTGCCCCGGCTCATCCCGGAGCTAGTGCAGTAGCGCACGTGTTTCTGCCTTTCTAGCCGGGTGATGAGTTTTCTGACTCGTTGTAGACTAATTACTCGTTGACTGCTTGGAACTGAAGTCAGCCCCAAATTAAAGGGGCAGATGTTCAGCCATGTCTGTGAATTCTGAGTTGACAGACTCTTGGGCTGTTTGTATTTGTGATCCCTCGATCTTTACATGATTTAGAAGAAAGGGCACCAGCGGTTTTATGGTGCGATAATTTTTTAACGAACTAAGAGAGCTGCCGATTATATTAAAAAAAATAAGTTCAGACTGGACAAATAATAAAAAATAATATATAGACCAGTTGTATTGAGATCTCAACTCACACCGCATCATGACAATTTAACTCCGAAAAAATGCCGACCGGTTGGATTGGGACATGCCACATCACTCCACACGACAATAGCACTCCACTCCATAGTGGCAACAAGATCCAAGTCTAAACGCAGTGCTCACCAGCATTCACACTTCTCAGAGAGCCGCCGCCGAAACCTCCCGCTGTGACCCAACGTCACGAAGGACTCTAGAGAAAAACAGACCCCCACCGCATCAAGAAGGCCACCGACATGCAGGATCCATGGCCAAAGTGTCACTGCAACACCACGCTCACTTGATAGGGTGAAAAACATCAGATCTGAACCTCTCGCAGGCTGCCTCGTAGTCACCACATGAAAGCATAAACGCATGGGGACCTCATCACTCCCACCGTTATACTCGACCTCGCTCTCGCAACCTGCAAGAAACACTGCACGCGGAGTCCACGCCATGGAGGCGGTGGAAGAGGCAGTCGCACGACGTCCAGGTGGCGCACCGCGTGAGCCCGTACATTAGGCCGGCGGCAACGGTCCACACACTGACGCCACGACACATGTGGCAGCTCTTCATGTGCTGCTCCCGGCGGCGATGAGAAGGCACCTCGCCGCCGCCATGCCACGCTGGTACATGTATGGCAGCGCGTGCGGTTGCGTTGAAGATGGTCGCCATGTACTCGTCCTCGAGGAACAAGTTGGGGTCACCGTTGCTGGTAGAGAAGGAAGCAAGTTGTAACATCCCAAAAATCTAACAAAAATAAATCACGCGCTAATCCTTGTTTTGTCGTTGAGCTCGATCCCTTCTTGTTTCATCTTCCGCCTGACTTCCCGATACCCCGAGGAACCGAGCCGGCACCCAAATCTTCCGCTGTCCCATCCCTGTTTGGCCCTCGGCCTGCGCGTCGCACGCGGCCGACACGCGCATGGCCGACCGCGGCCGCGATCAGCGCCGACGCGCTCGCCCTCTCTCTCTTTATTTCTCTCCCCTCCTTTTCTTTTTCTTTTTCCCATTTTCTTTCTCTTTTCTTTTCTTCTCCTCCTTTTCTTTCTTTTCTTCTCCCCTTCCCTCTTCTCTCTCCTCTTCCTTTCTTCTCTGCCGCTCGCGCCTGGCCCGCGCCTTCTCCTCCTGCCCCCCCTCTGCGCTGGCCCGCTCCCGAGCACGCCCCCGCGCGCCGCTCGCCGCGCGCACCAGGCTCGCCCCCGACCTCGCCCACGGCCCCGCGCACCCCGGCCTGCCCTGCCCCGTTTCCCCCCTCGCGCTCGCGCCCCGCTCGGCCCACCCGCGCGCCGCTCAGCCCGGCACCCAGCTTGCCGCGCACACCGCCCCCGGGCCGTGCCCACACGAGCGCCCGCGCTCACGCACGCCCCGGAACCCCGCTCTCGCGCGCGCCGCTGCTGCCTCCTCCTCTTGCACTGCCGCGGCGCGCACACACACGCGCCTGCCCGAGCCGAGCGCGCGCCCACGCCACGGCCGACCGGCGTTGACGCTGCACAGCAGCGTCGACCGCGGCACAGAGCTGCCTGCAGCGGTCGCCGCCCGGCCGTGGTGTCACGTCACCTCGCAGCGCACGCCACCGCCCTGTGCGCGCACGGCGCCGGCGACCCCTCTACAGCGCCGCCGTTGACGCCGCCGCCGCCCTGCTCCCCGTTCCACCGCCTCACTTGCCCTATAAAGGGGACCCTCGCGTCGCCCTCGAGCTTCATATCCCGAGCCACCGCCCGCCGCCTCCTTGCCCTCCCAGCGCCGCCGCCTCCACGCTCGCCACCGCCGCCCCTTCACTGGCCCTAGCCGCGCCACCTCCTCGAGCCGCATCCGCCCAAGGTGAGCCGGGGAAAGGAGCCCTCGCTCCTCCCTCTCCCTCCTCCCCCATAAGCTCTCCCTCCGAGCTGCCCCCACCGGCGTTGCCTGCGGCCGCCGCCTGCCGCCATGGCCATGGCCGCCAGAACCCCCTATGCGGGCCCCCTCCTCCGAAATTAGGAAGGGGAAATCAAACCCCGGTGTCACCCTTCCCCTTTCCCCCTCTACTCCGGCCGTTCCCGAGGGCCAGGGCCGCCGGTTGAGCGCCGCCGACGCCCCCTGACCCCCTCCCCTGCTTTCCCGTGGAGGGAGGAGGAAGAAAGGGCGTTTTTGCCCATAACCCCCTCAACTTTCCTTTAATTAGTAAAGAGACCCCGCCCTTTTAAGCCCTTTTGCAATTAAACCCTTACCCTTTGTTATATTTCCAAAACAAACCCCCCACCTTATAAACTTAATTACAAATAAAACCCTGACCCTTTTTAATTAACCCAAGAAACTTCTAAAATATAAACCAAGCCCCTGCCTACTTAATCTTAATTACAATTAGGTCCCTGGACCCCTGTTTAGGGCCTAAACGCTTCCCTGACCTATCATTTTATGTGCCTAACGACCCCGGTTTAACCTAAAATTTTACCCCGCCTCTCCTAGCTCAGTTGTGGCCATACCATCCAGAAACCATTCAAAAAAATAACAATCTATGCTCTATATTTCATGTGTTCCCGTTTCGAGATCGACGACAAATCTTTATTTTCTGTGTTTTGATTGTGTGCCTGTTTGTGTGCGCTGTAGACCACGGAGTGAACGAAGGAGAACCCGTTGACGAGCAGTGCTGTGAGCAGGTGAACGAGGACCCGTTCCGCGACCCCGAGCCCGAAGGTCAAGACTTCCCCGAAGGCTTTGAAGACGGCAAGTTCAATCCCATCCTTTGATGCATGTTTCTGTCCTAGTTTTTATAAACACAACCCAATGGCCTGTTTTATAAAGTCGCATATGTTTTACTTGCATGAAAACACGGTTGGATAGCCACCCCTTGATTTGTGATGACCATTCCTTGACCACCTAGATTAATGTCTGATTTTGCTTGGACGTTAATCGATATTAGAACGCTTAGGACTTTACTCTTAATATGATTTATTTGATAAAGAAAATGTGTGCGTGTGGGAAGGGATAAAATGTGGATTTCGAAAGATGAGTATGGACGAGATGGACGGCATTTCTGTGTGATTTGCCGATTGGTGTGCTTGTGCCTGTGTGGCAGAGCAAGGAGGGAGATATCCATCTGGTCGTGTCTAAGGACCGAGTTGGTGTGTCATCTCACCTAACTCCATTATCGTGCAAACCACTCGACCGTTGAATGGGCAACGGCGTAGCATAAATCCCACTAGTTGGTGTGGTAGCCATCAGGAGAGCTGAGAGCAACGGGTAACTAAGGAAAAGGGATAAGCCCCGAGTGACTTATGCCCGGTTATACCTAAGTGAACGGTCAATGACCCCTTGGTGCATCCCGTGATGGCTAGTCAGGCTTAGCTATGGTGGGTAATGGCTATGTTGGGATCTACACCGACACGACGGTGTTCGAGTTGTGGTATCCTACTTGTGGGTAAAGTTGCACACCTCTGCAGAGTTAAGAATCTATTCGAATAGTCCGTGCCCACGGTATTGGGCGAGTTATGGTGTGGTCACATAACTAGTGTTTCTTTGGGATGGGCTGGTGTGAGTTGTTTTGGAATTGGTTCCGGCAGTTGTGCCGTGTGCTACGACGGACGGGGAGTCCGGTAGCAGTTTTAAAACCTGAACTCTGTGTTACTGCAAAAACTGATTTCTAAAAGGTTTTTCGTAAAATAAACCCTGCATAAAATGTCGTTTTTCTGCAAATTAAACCGTAACCTTATCCTTGATTTACCTATGCATATTATTCTGTTATAACCCCCTCCGTGGGTGTGGTTGGACTTGCTGAGTACGTTTGTACTCACCCCACTCTTACTTTTTACAGAAGAAGACCCGGACTTCGTACCAGACGACGCCGAGTAGGGTTATCGTTCTACACCCAACCTTGCCTGTGGAACCGGCCCTGTTGAGATGCCTCCGCTGTCGCAGTACTCTGAGCCCGTAGTAGACCCTATGTGGTTCGCGGTCTGGTGTTATGTCGTAGCCTGGTTAATTATTATTATCATCTGTATCGAGTGTCCGCCAAGGTTTGTAAGGTTTTGAACCATCTGATGTAATAAATGTGGCATCAGCCTCCTGGGACTGATGTTTTGTATCACATTTAAGTCTTCTCTTATGAGGGGACGCTTCAGGTGGTATCAGAGCCGTAGGTTGGCCGTAGGACGTGACCCTAGGAGCGAAACCCGTTTTCAGGACCTTTCACCTTAGGACTTTTCTATCCTTAATTCTTTCCTCACACAAATACTTACCCTTGGTTCTTGCCCTGTTCCAGATGGCTGACAATGGATGGATCAGCGGAATCTGTTTCGCAGAGCCCGGCCTTCCTAAGTTGTTGATACTCAGCCTGGAACGCATTGGAGTTGTGGATCCGCCAGAGTTTCTTTACCGAGAGTACGACTCCAAGGGCACTCTTCGGTGTGACCTGATGATCTTCATAGCTAGGAGCACCCGCTACCCAGATGTGGACCCTTGGTTCATCTCCACCACTGGGTTCCGTTTTCCGGACACTTATCGAAAAGCCGCCCGCAAAGCCCTACGACGGCTCCGAGTGATCTACAGGCATCATCTCCAGCGGACTCCTATGGGATTTTTCCCGCCGACTGAAGGAAGAGGACGCACATGGATTGCCAGGATGAGAGGACTTGGAAGAGAAGAAGAAGACCTAGAAGACACGGTCTCTCACCTATCCATCTATCTCACCGGCCTGGATGAGCTCTATCGCGAGCAAGCAGCACAACTGAAACAGCAGGTCCACAGAGCAGAAAAAGCAACCCAGGAGATGGAGGAACAACGGTCGAGGACTTTCCATGCCGAGTATTCCCTAGCCGCCCTCCAAGTCCAAATGGATGAAAAAGAGGAAGAACTGGAAGAACAGCGAGCAAGAGCCACACGCGCTGAGGACTCGCTAGCCGCTCTCCAAGCTCGTATGCGGAGGTATGAGGCTCGCTGGGGAATAGGTGGATGGATAGAAGAAGACGCAGAAGAAGAACCCGAAGAGGCTCAATGGGATGTAGGCATTCAGGCCGAAGAGGAAGAGCCCATGGAAACCCATTGGGATGTTGGAACTCAAACTGAAGAAGAAGAACCTGAAGAAACCCACTGGGATAAAGGGACTCAGACCGAGGATGACTTGATAGATCAGTATCTTCCACTGAAGAAGCGCTCCCTTAGAATTGAGGAAGAATCCCCATGATAGGAGTTATCTCCAAGCTAGAACCCTTGCTATAATAATCATGTACCCATGAAGATGTACTCCTCCATGTGGCCATAAATAAAAATCATCTACCCCTTTGTGTACCTCAAATATTTGTGCAAGTTTTCACCCTATCTTTGTTTTCAGATGGCTGAGGAAGGATGGACCCAGGGCAATTGCCAAGCTGCACCTGGTTTCCCCAGCCTCTTGATCAGTGCCCTGGAAAATCTTGGAGTCACGGAACGCCCAAGGTACTACAACAGAGAGTATGAGCATCATGGCACTCTCCGCTGCAGGGTGATCCTAGTCGTCGCCAGAAGTGACCGCTACCCCGACATCCTGTCATGGCGAGTGACCGCTACAGGGTTTAGGCACCAGGACACCTATCCCCTAGCCGTCAGGAAAGCACTCCGTTACCTGTGCCGGATTTTCGAAAGACGCCTCGCCCCCACACCAATGAGATTCTTCCCACCAGCCATCAGAACTCCAGTCTGGGAAGCTCGAATGAGAAGCCTGGAACGGCGTCGCCATGAAGAAGTCCTCCTGTACCAAGTAGCTACCTACCTAGCCTCCTTGGATCAGCTCTTTGACGAGCAAGCCAACTTACTGAGAGAACAGACCCATCGAGCCGAGCAAGCAGAGCTCGCGCTAAGACTGCAGCAGATCCGAGCAGTCCAAGCCGAGGCAAGAGCCGCAGCCGCGGTCAGCAGTGAAGCAGTTGCTCAGGAAAGCCTCAGGCAAGCCCGGGACCAGCGTATGCAAGAATGGACTAACAGTGGAACCCCAGTCCCGGCAATAGGAGAAGACCATGTTCTGCTCGGAACGCCCATCTTAGGATGGGGACCACTCGTTGGAAACCCACTAGCCCCACCCGAGAATCCTGGAAGGTCTACGGCCGCCGCCGCAAGAGAAGCCACAACGCAACCCCGGGAAAACGGAGGTCTAGAGGATGGCGAACAGGGACCACTCATTTCCCCGGAGGTCGTGGGTACCTTTCCGAGGGAGGAACCCACTCAAGCCGATGAGTCAGCCTAAAGTGTTAGCGATCGTCAAGGGATGAAGCCGTGTGGTCCGAAGAAGATCAGTGCCCCTTTTCTTTTGTAGTTGTGTACCCGGTCGTGTAGTACGCGTTTGACCTTGCCCCTTGTTGTACCACCCTTGTTGTAATAAAGTTGCTTGTGCTTGTTGTTTGTGATGATTGCTTGTTGATTGTGTGCTTGCCGGCAGTAAATAGATACTGCCTTTTCAAAAATACGATTTAACCAACTTAAACATCACCTAATCCTAGTCCCAATCCACTCGTTCTGCAGATGGTTTCCCGGAGCATCACAAGGGCCTCCCGAGTCAGGGACCCTGCAGCCGCTGATGCAGGAATACACCCTGACGGGCAAAACCATCCTCAGGAGGAACAAGAAGTGAGTCAGGGCAAAGGAGAAAATCATGGTGCACAGCTGCCACCACCACCACCACCACCTTTCGTGGACCTGGCACAAGTAATCCATAACCAGACTCTCATACTGGAGACACTGGCCAATGCTCTAGTGAACAGGCAGCCACGAGAGCAGACCTTTAATGACAAGCTGACAGCTTTTCTGAGGGCCAAGCCACCCACTTTTGCCGGGTCCAGCAACCCCTTGGATGCAGATGACTGGCTCCGCGTGATCCAGAGGAAGCTCGAGCCATTTGGGTGCCAGGATCGTGATAAAGTTCTTCTGGCTGCACATCAACTCACCGGGACTGCTTTAGCCTGGTGGGAGAATTACTGCGCTGCTGCCAGAGATGCCTCCACCATCACCTGGAATGAATTCGTGAGGGAGTTCCGCCGTTATCACATCCCCTCGGCCACCATGAAGCGCAAGGCAGATGAGTTCCGCGCACTTCAGCAGGGGAGTATGTCGGTGGAAGAATACACTCACCAGTTTATGGAGCTGTCTCGATATGCGCCAGATGAAGTGAACGACGACGAGAAGAAGCAGGACATGTTCAAGAAGGGACTAAACCCAGAACTCAGGACCTTGCTCACCCCTCAGATCTATCCGGATTTCAACACCTTGATGAACAAGGCAATCCTCACCGAGAAGGCTAAGATTGATGAAAGGAAAGAGAACAAGCGCAAGTTTCTGGAGAGTAAGTCTCGCCAGCAGGATCGTTTTCAGAAGACCAGAAGTCTCAGCTACAACGCACCAAGGTCCCAAGCCCCAATGCAGTACAAAACTCAGTCTCAAGTGACAGGACCACGGGCCCCTAACACACAGCCCAGAAGCCAGAACACCATGAGGGCCTCACAGAATAATGCGAGCCAGGTCACCAACAACAACAGCAACGTGAGAGCCTGTTTCAACTGCCGTGAGACGGGTCACTTCATCGCCGACTGCCCCTATGCCAAGAACAAGCCTGCTACTTCGGCTTTCTCCAACACAGTGAACGGACCCAAGCCAGTTCTGACCGGTGCCAACCGAGTGCCCCTCCGTGGCAACAGCAACAACAACAACAACCAGCAGAGGCAGTCCCAGCAGTCTTTTGGACGAGCCCGTGTCAACCACATCGACGCACAGGAAGCTCAAGGAGCCCAGGGCGTTGTACTCGGTGAGTACCTAGTCAGCTCAACTCTTGCAACAGTACTGTTTGATTCTGGAGCATCACACTCATTCATATCTTCGAGTTTTGTGGAGAAACATAAAATACCTACGGTACTACTAAAAACACCCCTAATAACCCGGACGCCCGGAGGAGACATCAGGTGTCAACTGGGTTGTCTACGGGTAAGGATCAATTTAAGTGGGGTAGAGTTTCTAGCAGACCTAGTAGTACTTAAGTCGGAAGGGATAGATGTGATCCTTGGAATGGATTGGCTGAGCAAACATAATGGCCTCATAGGTTGTACGGACAAGGTAGTACACCTAACGAACCCAGAAGGAGTCCGAGTGACCTGCCACACCCGGGAAAGTGGAGCAAACCCGATGGTGTTTAGCATGGAAGCCAAGTCCTTGGAAGAAGTCCCAGTAGTGAATGAGTACCCCGATGTCTTTCCCGAAGAGCTTCCCGGTATGCCACCAGATAGGGACGTAGAATTTGTCATTGATCTTGTCCCTGGAACCGCCCCCATAGCCAAGAGACCGTATAGGATGGCAGCCTCCGAGTTGGCAGAATTAAAGAAACAACTAGAGGAACTACAACGGATTGGCTTTATCAGGCCAAGTTCGTCACCTTGGGGAGCCCCGGTTCTATTCGTCAAGAAGAAGGACGGAAGTATGAGGTTGTGTGTAGACTACCGGGCACTAAACGAAGTCACTATCAAAAATAAGTACCCCCTTCCCAGGATCGATGATCTCTTTGATCAGTTAAAAGGAGCCAAGTACTTTTCCAAGATTGACCTAAGGTCCGGATATTTTCAGCTCAAGATTAGGGAAAGCGACATCCCGAAGACAGCCTTTGTCACCCGATACGGACAGTTTGAGTTCACAGTGATGTCTTTTGGACTGACAAATGCACCTGCCTATTTCATGAACCTCATGAACAAAGTGTTTATGGACGAGCTAGATAAGTTTGTCGTAGTCTTCATTGACGACATACTTATTTACTCGAAGAGCATTCAGGAGCACGAGCAGCACCTGAGGGTAGTTTTGGAAAAACTGAGAGTGCATAGGCTATACGCCAAATTCAGCAAGTGTGAATTTTGGCTGGAGAAAGTAGCCTTCCTTGGTCATATTTTGACCGCAGAAGGAGTGGCAGTAGACCCCGAGAAGGTCGAAGCAGTATCCAACTGGCAGCCGCCGACCAATGTGAGTGAGATCAGGAGTTTTCTTGGATTAGCTGGGTATTATCGGAGATTCATTGAAGGGTTTTCTAAAATAGCCCGGCCCATGACAGAGCTGCTCAAGAAAGAAAAGAAGTTCACCTGGACGGAGTCGTGCGAAAGGAGCTTCCAGGAGTTGAAGCGAAGATTGACGACAGCCCCAGTGCTAACCCTGCCGGATATTCATCGGGATTTCGTCATCTATTGTGATGCGTCCCGACAAGGATTGGGTTGTGTACTGATGCAAGATGGGAAAGTCGTTGCATATGCTTCCCGTCAGCTCAGGACTCATGAGCAAAATTACCCGACCCATGACCTAGAACTTGCAGCCGTAGTGCACGCACTCAAGATCTGGAGGCATTATTTGATTGGAAATAAGTGTGAAATCTTCACCGACCATAAAAGTCTGAAGTATATCTTCACCCAGCCGGACTTGAACTTGAGGCAAAGAAGATGGCTAGAATTAGTCAAAGATTATAATTTAGAAATTCATTATCACCCAGGAAAAGCAAATGTAGTAGCTGATGCTCTAAGTCGGAAGTCTTACGGGCCTAAGAATGACCATTTACAAGAAGAAATGGCACGATTAAATGTGCACATTGTCCCTCGAGGCTCCAGCCAAGTGCTGAACGTTCAATCCACTCTGGAGGAAAGAGTCAGGAAAGCCCAAAGATCGGACAAAGGACTGATGGAAATCCGGAGGCAAACCGGAGAAAATAAGGCCCCAGACTTTCGAGTTGATAATAAGGGAACGTTGTGGTATAAAGACAGGATTTGTGTGCCCCAGAAAGGAGATTTCAGGCAGATGATCATGGATGAAGCCCATAACTCGGCCTACTCAATTCACCCAGGATCCACCAAAATGTACATGGACATAAAACAGAAGTATTGGTGGAATGGGATGAAGGCAGATATTGCACGATTTGTCGCCCGTTGTGATACTTGCCAGAGAATCAAAGCTGAACACCAGAAGCCGGCAGGATTACTGCAACCCCTACCCATCCCGGTGTGGAAATGGGATGAAGTAGGAATGGACTTTGTGGTGGGCCTGCCCAGAACCCAGAAAGGACATGACTCCATATGGGTAATAGTGGATCGCCTTACTAAATCAGCTCACTTCATACCCGTACGGACCAACTATGACGGGGAGAAGCTAGCTAAGCTCTATATAGAGAACATAGTGAAATTGCATGGTGTGCCCAGCCGAATCGTCTCAGATAGAGGAACCCAGTTCACCTCTAGATTTTGGAAAAGTTTGCATAAAGCTATGGGCACCAAGCTAGACTTTAGCTCCGCTTATCACCCGCAGACAGATGGTCAGACAGAAAGGGTGAATCAGATCATGGAGGATATGCTGAGAGCATGTGTCCTCACTTATGGCAAGGATTGGGAACAGAGTCTACCCTACGCCGAGTTCTCATACAACAACGGGTACCAAGCAAGCTTGGGCATGTCCCCGTTTGAAGCTCTCTATGGAAGAAAATGCAGAACCCCTCTGATGTGGTCAGAAGTTGGAGAACGTGCCCTAGTTGGCCCCGCACTCATAAAAGAAGCCGAAGAAAGAGTCGCCGAGATTCGAGAAAAGCTAAAAGCAGCCCAGTCCCGACAAAAGAGCTATGCGGACAAGAAAAGACGGGAAATAAGTTTCAACCCAGGAGATTTCGTGTATCTCAAGGTATCGCCTATTCGAGGAACCCGAAGATTCCAAGTACAAGGAAAATTGGCCCCTCGGTATATTGGACCATACCGAGTTTTGAAGAAAGTTGGAGCGGTAGCATACCGTTTGGAGCTACCAGAAGAAATGTCGGATATCCACCCAGTATTCCATGTCTCGCAGTTGAGAAGGTGTTTGAGGATACCCGAAGTAGAGCATGTGCCGGTTGAAACGATAGATCTGCAGCCAGACCTACGATATCAGGAAATACCGGTGAAGATCCTAGACACCGTCACCAGGAGGACCAGAAACTCCGAAGTACGAATTTGCAGAGTTCAGTGGAGCAGACACGGAGTAAAAGAAGCTACGTGGGAACGCGAAGATGCTCTGAAGAAGGAATTTCCCCACCTATTTAAGGATCAGTCGAATCTCGAGGACGAGATTCATTTTAAGTGGGGTAGGTTTGTAACATCCCAAAAATCTAACAAAAATAAATCACGCGCTAATCCTTGTTTTGTCGTTGAGCTCGATCCCTTCTTGTTTCATCTTCCGCCTGACTTCCCGATACCCCGAGGAACCGAGCCGGCACCCAAATCTTCCGCTGTCCCATCCCTGTTTGGCCCTCGGCCTGCGCGTCGCACGCGGCCGACACGCGCATGGCCGACCGCGGCCGCGATCAGCGCCGACGCGCTCGCCCTCTCTCTCTCTTTATTTCTCTCCCCTCCTTTTCTTTTTCTTTTTCTTTTTCCCATTTTCTTTCTCTTTTCTTTTCTTCTCCTTCTTTTCTTTCTTTTCTTCTCCCCTTCCCTCTTCTCTCTCCTCTTCCTTTCTTCTCTGCCGCTCGCGCCTGGCCCGCGCCTTCTCCTCCTGCCCCCCCTCTGCGCTGGCCCGCTCCCGAGCACGCCCCCGCGCGCCGCTCGCCGCGCGCACCAGGCTCGCCCCCGACCTCGCCCACGGCCACGCGCACCCCGGCCTGCCCTGCCCCGTTCCCCCCCTCGCGCTCGCGCCCCGCTCGGCCCACCCGCGCGCCGCTCAGCCCGGCACCCAGCTTGCCGCGCACACCGCCCCCGGGCCGTGCCCACACGAGCGCCCGCGCTCACGCACGCCCCGGAACCCCGCTCTCGCGCGCGCCGCTGCTGCCTCCTCCTCTTGCACTGCCGCGGCGCGCACACACATGCGCCTGCCCGAGCCGAGCGCGCGCCCACGCCACGGCCGACCGGCGTTGACGCTGCACAGCAGCGTCGACCGCGGCACAGAGCCGCCTGCAGCGGTCGCCGCCCGGCCGTGGTGTCACGTCACCTCACAGCGCACGCCGCCGCCCTGTGCGCGCACGGCGCTGGCGACCCCTCTACAGCGCCGCCGTTGACGCCGCCGCCGCCCTGCTCCCCGTTCCACCGCCTCACTTGCCCTATAAAGGGGACCCTCGCGTCGCCCTCGAGCTTCATATCCCGAGCCACCGCCCGCCGCCTCCTTGCCCTCCCAGCGCCGCCGCCTCCACGCTCGCCACCGCCGCCCCTTCACTGGCCCTAGCCACGCCACCTCCTCGAGCCGCATCCGCCCAAGGTGAGCCGGGGAAAGGAGCCCTCGCTCCTCCCTCTCCCTCCTCCCCCATAAGCTCTCCCTCCGAGCTGCCCCCACCGGCGTTGCCTGCGGCCGCCGCCATGACCATGGCCGCCAGAACCCCCTATGCGGGTCCCCTCCTCCGAAATTAGGAAGGGGAAATCAAACCCCGGTGTCACCCTTCCCCTTTCCCCCTCTACTCCGGCCGTTCCCGAGGGCCAGGGCCGCCGGTTGAGCGCCGCCGACGCCCCCTGACCCCCTCCCCTGCTTTCCCGTGGAGGGAGGAGGAAGAAAGGGCGTTTTTGCCCATAACCCCCTCAACTTTCCTTTAATTAGTAAAGAGACCCCGCCCTTTTAAGCCCTTTTGCAATTAAACCCTTACCCTTTGTTATATTTCCAAAACAAACCCCCCACCTTATAAACTTAATTACAAATAAAACCCTGACCCTTTTTAATTAACCCAAGAAACTTCTAAAATATAAACCAAGCCCCTGCCTACTTAATCTTAATTACAATTAGGTCCCTGGACCCCTGTTTAGGGCCTAAACGCTTCCCTGACCTATCATTTTATGTGCCTAACGACCCCGGTTTAACCTAAAATTTTACCCCGCCTCTCCTAGCTCAGTTGTGGCCATACCATCCAGAAACCATTCAAAAAAATAACAATCTATGCTCTATATTTCATGTGTTCCCGTTTCGAGCTCGACGACAAATCTTTATTTTCTGTGTTTTGATTGTGTGCCTGTTTGTGTGCGCTGTAGACCACGGAGTGAACGAAGGAGAACCCGTTGACGAGCAGTGCTGTGAGCAGGTGAACGAGGACCCGTTCCGCGACCCCGAGCCCGAAGGTCAAGACTTCCCCGAAGGCTTTGAAGACGGCAAGTTCAATCCCATCCTTTGATGCATGTTTCTGTCCTAGTTTTTATAAACACAACCCAATGGCCTGTTTTATAAAGTCGCATATGTTTTACTTGCATGAAAACACGGTTGGATAGCCACCCCTTGATTTGTGATGACCATTCCTTGACCACCTAGATTAATGTCTGATTTTGCTTGGACGTTAATCGATATTAGAACGCTTAGGACTTTACTCTTAATATGATTTATTTGATAAAGAAAATGTGTGCGTGTGGGAAGGGATAAAATGTGGATTTCGAAAGATGAGTATGGACGAGATGGACAGCATTTCTGTGTGATTTGCCGATTGGTGTGCTTGTGCCTGTGTGGCAGAGCAAGGAGGGAGATATCCATCTGGTCGTGTCTAAGGACCGAGTTGGTGTGTCATCTCACCTAACTCCATTATCGTGCAAACCACTCGACCGTTGAATGGGCAACGGCGTAGCATAAATCCCACTAGTTGGTGTGGTAGCCATCAGGAGAGCTGAGAGCAACGGGTAACTAAGGAAAAGGGATAAGCCCCGAGTGACTTATGCCCGGTTATACCTAAGTGAACGGTCAATGACCCCTTGGTGCATCCCGTGATGGCTAGTCAGGCTTAGCTATGGTGGGTAATGGCTATGTTGGGATCTACACCGACACGACGGTGTTCGAGTTGTGGTATCCTACTTGTGGGTAAAGTTGCACACATCTGCAGAGTTAAGAATCTATTCGAATAGTCCGTGCCCACGGTATTGGGCGAGTTATGGTGTGGTCACATAACTAGTGTTTCTTTGGGATGGGCTGGTGTGAGTTGTTTTGGAATTGGTTCCGGCAGTTGTGCCGTGTGCTACGACGGACGGGGAGTCCGGTAGCAGTTTTAAAACCTGAACTCTGTGTTACTGCAAAAACTGATTTCTAAAAGGTTTTTCGTAAAATAAACCCCTGCATAAAATGTCGTTTTTCTGCAAATTAAACCGTAACCTTATCCTTGATTTACCTATGCATATTATTCTGTTATAACCCCCTCCGTGGGTGTGGTTGGACTTGCTGAGTACGTTTGTACTCACCCCACTCTTACTTTTTACAGAAGAAGACCCGGACTTCGTACCAGACGACGCCGAGTAGGGTTATCGTTCTACACCCAACCTTGCCTGTGGAACCGGCCCTGTTGAGATGCCTCCGTTGTCGCAGTACTCTGAGCCCGTAGTAGACCCTATGTGGTTCGCGGTCTGGTGTTATGTCGTAGCCTGGTTAATTATTATTATCATCTGTATCGAGTGTCCGCCAAGGTTTGTAAGGTTTTGAACCATCTGATGTAATAAATGTGGCATCAGCCTCCTGGGACTGATGTTTTGTATCACATTTAAGTCTTCTCTTATGAGGGGACGCTTCACAAGTGTTGTGCCAGGCGGGGGACGCTGCGCACTCCATCCACCCGGCAGCGAGCCGGGGGGACGCCACGACGAGGCAAGCGGCGCGGTTGGGGACTTAGAACTGCTAACTAGATAGCCAAACGGTCAGACCGGTCACAAGCAGAAACCACACAAAAACCTGAAGAACTTCCCTCCTCAAGCTCTAGGCTAGAGCTTGACGAGGGAAGTCATTAGGATAGAGAGTGCTGGCTTAGGGTATGCCACGGCATACCCTGGCCACCCTTTGGGTCCGCCAGTGGCTCTAGCACGACCCAAACTTGATGTGGTGCCTCTGCATATGATTTCAGATATTATTTCTAACAAGTCCCTACACACATAGAAGGCACACCCAAGTAGATCGAAGCAGAAGCACAAATAAAATGCTACAGAACAATAAGTGACAAATCAAGAATGGACACGAGGATTTGTTTTACCGAAGATCAGATTCACCACAGTGAGTGCAAAACATTTTCATTTTCGGATTGCTTTACCGATTTCGTTTCCGTTTTCGCGGTAACCGCTACTGTTTCCGTTTAGCCACAAAAATTGATAAAATCTCGAAAACGATTTCTGATACTTCGAAATTACCATTTTCATTTTCCTCCCTAGCTACCTACACCCGAGACATGGCAGCCGTACCAGAGCCCTTGGGTGGACGACGACAAGGTACCCGGGCAGAGACGGCTCCGGCAGCTCCATCCCGCCGTCGTCACTTGTCAGCATGGCGATGACCTGCCCCATGGTCGGCCTCCTTGACCGATCTGACTGCACGCAGAGCAGCGCGACGTGCACGCACCTCTGTGCCTGCCGCGCCGCGAGCTCCTGGCCCGCGACGCCCAGCAGGTCGCCGTCCACGATGTCTCCTGCTCTCTTCTCTTCCCAGTGCTGCCACACCTGCAAGCGTGCCCAGGCAAAGTTACTATTCGTCGAAGCCTCGAAGCTGATGCAATGCAAGATTGGCAGCAAGGAATGAAGTTGCCCTGCACTAGCTACTCACGTATTCGACGAGGCCTTCGGATTTTTGGCCTTCGAACGTGTAGATCTTGTGGCCGGTGATGACCTCCAGCACCAGGACGCCGTAGCTGTACACGTCGGACTTGATCGACAGCAGGAACTTCCGACCGGACGTGCATTCCGGCGCTATGTAACCGCTTCAGTTCAGCACAACGAGAGGTTTATTACAAGAGTACAAGACTAAAGGTTTATTTCATTCCTGCTTTCATCAAATTTCAAGAAAATCGACAGCAGCATGAACTACGTACTTACAATGTTCCGGCGACCTTCTCCGTGCTCCCGTGGGTCTTCTGTTTATCGTACGTCCTCATGAGATCGAAGTCGGCGATCTTGGGGGTGAAGTTTTCATCGAGAAGCACATTGTGTGGCTTGAGATCTCTGTGGATGATCCCCTTGTCATGGAGAAACTGGAGGCCACGGGCGACCCCTAAGATGATGTTGAACCATGTAGCCCATTCTAGCTTCTGTGACTGGGAACATGCTGAGAAAGTGCAAGCCAAAATTTATATCTTTTTCCTTGCATTGGTACCATGCAGACTACCAGCAGAATTAATGAGAAACTTCTACTTATTTACTACTCGTAGATAGAAGAGAATTAGGCTCACCTTTGTACCAGAATTTGTCGAGGCTATTATTGGGTACATACTCATACACGAGAAACTTCCCTTCGTCTTGGAAGCAGTACCCTAAAAACCTAACGAGGTTCTTATGGCACAAAGTGGCCACGATGGAGATCTCCCTCTCAAGTTCTTGCAGGTTCCGCTTGGAATCCCTGAGGCTGCGTTTGGAAGTTGGATTTCAGCTGGAGGAATTGCATTGGATTATGAATGCCAAAGCTGACTGGAAATGGAAATGGATTACAATGCCAATGCTGCTGTTTGGATGCATATGTAATGGGTAGCTGGAATCAAGGGTAGCAACCAATTCCAATTCTTGTTTGGATGCACAAACCTATGAATTGTATACCTCAAAGAGTTTGAATAAGATATCATGTTGTACATGTATGAAAATTTAGTTTCCATAACTTTTATATATATGATGTAATGTTTATAAAAATATATTGTGACAGTAATATTAAAATAGCAAAAAAATTCTGAAAATAATTAAAAACAGTACGTATATCATGAGAAAATAAGAGAAAAATAATGACAACAGTAATATAGCACCAGCCATTATACAGACAAAAACATGACAATAATAATCCAAGTTTGTCACAAGAACCGTACAGATAACATATCACAACAGATAGTTTTTGTCCATCACAACAGATAGTTTTTTCCATCACAACATGAAACACCTACTTAGGATAACAAGTTCTTAAGCCCTAAATAGTACAACACATAGTTTTTGTCCATCACAACATGAAACACCTACTTAGGATAACAAGTTCTTAAGCTCTAAATAATAACTACCATACAGTACCACCCTCAATTGCCATTCTTTTAGTTCAACAACAAGAGCCATTCCTTCCTCATGTCCATGGGGAGTTCTAGGAGCGCTTGGAATAAGCGTTCATTAAGGATGAACTTCCCATAAGATTTTAGCATGTCAGATCTAGCCAAATCAGGTACCATTTGAAGTGTTGCAAGGATCTCAGCAGGAGAAGTAACACTAGGCATCGGTAGTGGTTCGGTGGACTTCAAAGAATCATTGAATGAGGTCTTCATATCTCCTAGTATAGATAGAATGGCCTCACCAGTTCGCTGCTTCTTTTGGGGCAAATCTGGTGATGCATCATCAACTTGTTCAGGTAGAACTTGAGCACTCTCAGCACCTGTCTGAGCACCTTGACCATTGGCATGATCTTTTGAATAAATGGTACTGATTGCATCCCAATTCTTCACTACTTTGTTCTTGTAGCAAGCTGCTGACTTGTTAGCCTACATAAACACACACTACTTTGTTCACCATTGTTGTGATGCTCCACGAGAACAGCCAGCAATGCAGCGTCCATCTCATCAGTCCAAGTGAGATAGACCCTCTTATTTCCTTTTGTTGTAGCCATGGTGCTAATCACATAGATTTGTCAAAATACCACAAAAGTTAGTATGCCAAACTATATGGTGCATGCATAAAAGTTCACAAAAGGCACCACACACTAGCTGCCAACACAAAATAATGCAGCCAGCTTTGACACAAAAGATATCCCACACGGCCTACTCCATCTCTAGTTCACCATGCCTCAAAAGGTACTCATCAAACATGTCATTGGCATGCTGATCTCTAAAAGAGTTCCATTCAGCAGTGACTTGAACACTAGTAATTAAGTTAGCATCATCTACAGGTTCAATTGGCGCATCAGCTAGTTCAGCATCCACTTCCGGCAACAATAAATCATCCTTATGATGCTGCCTATCCCGTGCATAGTTGTGTAACACGCAGCAAGCATTAATAACTCGAATCTGCAATAATATTACTAGTTAGCAATTTTCATTCAGATTTATGTTGCTGAACACCATATGTACTTTTGTTACATGATCCTTAATGCCAAAGAAACTTCCTGTGCGTAGGATGGCCCATTTTTTCTTTGCTAAACCAAAAGTTCTCTCTACAACATTTCTAGCACGAGAATGACGCAAGTTATATAACTCTTTGGAAGTTTTAGGCTGCTGTTGACTTGAAGCCCACTCTTTCAAGTGGTAGCGAGTGGATCTGAATGGAGCTAGAAATCCAGGTCCATTGGTGTATCCAGCATCAACTAAATAATATTTTCCTATTGGCAAGCAATCGAGTTAGTTAAGAAGCAAATAAAAGAAATAAAATACCAAGACAAAGAGCCATACCCTTAGGCACAACAAATCCATCTTGGCGACTCATTGCATCACGTAGCACTCTACCGTCACAAGCTGAGCCCTCCCAGCCAGGTAATACATACAAGAATTTCATGTTCCAATCAACCACACCTAGCATGTTAGTGCTGATCTGTTGCTTTCTGTTCCTATACCTCCCTTGGTCAGCCACAGGCACACACACATCAACATGACACCCATCCAGTGCTCCAAGTGCATTGCCAAACCACTTCCATTTGTAATCATCAGGTGGTTGAATAGAAGGATCAGGAAGCTTAATGAACTCCGCACTTAGAGATAGAATAGCAGTCAACACATCAGAAAAGTGCCTACTGATAGTCTCTAAAGAACGCTTGTAATCTGAACGAAGCAACCTCAATTTTAGACCATGTCCAACTACTAGCAAGAACATACCAATCTTTTCTTCCACACTAACATATACACTGTCACGCAGACCACACCTTTCCCGCAATATGGCACACAAATCATGGAAGTTTCTTTTAGTCAAACGCAACTTATCGTAGCATGTAACATCAGACCGATCATACATCTCCTTAAGCAAATACTTCCTATAATTGTGCAACTGCTCATCACTGCTAAAGCACCCTACACCCCTTGGTGCCCTCTGTGAACTAAGATATGCAAGCCCAAGAACCACTGACTCAAAGTATAGTTTTGTCAACACAATCCTTCTCTTCTTTCTTCTTTCATTTTCTTCAGTTATATAAGAAATCAACTCGAGATCTGACATAGTATAGCTATAATGCACACACACTGTTCATAAACATTATGACATACAACAAAGACACAACAATTAGGCATCACATACCTTCAATCGTCTAGACCAGCAACCCAACGCTGAATTAACCTGAAATTTCAAAAATTTCAAGCAGGGCAGGTCAGGGCGGCCATTATAAGAAGAGGACAAAGAGCAGAGAGGGAGAGGCAGGCAGTAGTAGGCCGCTTCCGATCCCCCCCACCCAGCGACCCTCTTCAGCTACTCTGCTCTACCCCTGCTGCCGAGTGCCGAGGTGGATTAATGTCCAGCGCCGCTGCCGACCCGGAGATCAGGGCGCGCGTCGTGGGAGCCGTGGTGGGCCTATGTGCGTGTGCAGCTGGCCGCCGCTGGGGTGTGCGTGGTGGGCCGCCGCTGCTGTGGCGCGCGGGAGCTACCAGGCACACGGGCAGCTGGCCACGGGCCACCACCGGCCGCCGCCGCCGACGCAGGAGCCGGCCATGTACAAGAATAGATCCGGCAAACACAGGGGAGATTGGGAGAGAGATGGTCTACCAAGAAGAAGGGGAAAGGACGGAGGTTTGCTGGAGGAGGGCTGGAGGACAGGTACCTGCGGCGGAGGGGACGGCAGCGGCGGTGGCGCCCTCCCGAGGTGGCCGTCCGCCTGTTGACGCCCTCCAGAGGAAGCTGCGGATGGGGCGGTGTCGGCGTTTTCTTTTTTTTGGTCGCGAACCGGTACGCGGGGAGTGGGGGAATTAAGATGCCGAGCAATGCGGAGCGGGAGGTCTCTGAATTGTGGGCGGGCGCCCGCGCACTGGCCCAATATTTCGCGGCATTGGAGGGAGATTTCCGGCTGTCAATGCGGAAGCCATCCAAACACGTCAATTGCGGCGTGTACGATTCTAATTCACGATTCCGGCCTTCAATTTCTACTTCCAAACGCAGCCTGAGTCTTTTCACCGCCACTTCTCTTCCGTTCTCAAGTATGCCCTGCGACAAATAAACGTTCCCTTCCATTATTTGCGAAAGAGAATCAATAGAAAGCCAAAATTCAGTGTTTTCGTGATCCTTGGGACTTGGAAGGTAATACCAACAATATGATGCTAAGTTGTTATAAACCCGCATGGGCTAATTAGAATAATATGAAGTTAAGTCTTATATCTAATAATTATAATTATCTATTTCACACCTTCTTTTATTATTAAATATTCTAACACATACTCTAAAATGTATATTTATCATTATCTAGTTGCAATAGATTTTATTTTGTATCACACCTCCATGTGTGTTTGATATATATTTAATTGAACCATTTATTTGTGAATTGATATTCTTATCTCTTCTTTCACACATGAATACATGGTGACACATGTCATGAGTAGTATTTTTATATAAACAATACATAAATAATACATTGATAATGATAGAAATAGTAATTTAGAATTTTATGTTGGTGCATTTTAATACTTTGTTATAATTACATAATTTAGATTCAGATTTAGGGATTACTTTAACTTTTAACAATAACATAATTGGAAAATTTATATGCAAATTTAGGGGGTTATTTGTATTATTTTTATAATGGCATAGGCAGGTGTTTACATGAAAATTAGGGGATTACTTTAGACTTTTATAATTGCAGAAGTGGGTAATTTTGATATATATTTAGGAAATTATTTTAGTCTATTTTTATAATTGCAGAGGTGAATATTGTGATTAGAGTTGTCGGATTGATAGCTGGAAGATTCTAATTTTTGTGAGAATTTCTAGAATTCTTCATTTTGTTAGAGTATCCACCTAGGATCCTAGGTGGCTTCACGTGGAAGCTTCAATCCAATTAGTAATAGTAAGATATAACCAGTAGGGGATAAATCCCTCCTGTTTCCTAAAAAATACCACTAAATTGTTATAAATTAAGAAAGATAATATAGTGCTTTGGAATTCACGATTTTTTGCTAAAAAAGATTAAGCATACTTATGTGATAATCACCTTGTACACTGTTCCAAATCCACCACTCCCTATCTTGCTTCTATTTGAGAAGTGACATGTTGCAGCCTCAAGAACTTGGTAGCTGTAGAGTTGGCAGCTCATTCTCTCTCCATCCTTGTCCTCTTCCTCTTCCATGCTCCATTGCTCGTCTTCTTGGTCATACATGTTCTCACCTGGAATGCCAGCTTCTGGACAAAATCAAAGCAGATCATATATAAAACGATACTGAAACGCATAAAAGACAAACGGAAAACAGGAACAAAGATGTTGGGATGACTCGTCATATCACCTACGACATGTCGCATCTTAATCGACTGCTTTCGACGAAGATACCAGATGTGTACAAGAATGACGGTGATAACCACTATTCCGGTTGCACTAGAAAGGATCAGCATTATGAGTGTCTTCTGCATCTTCTTCCCGTGGCTTTGTTGCATGAGCTGTGTTTCAACTAAAAACAAAGAAAAAATAGGGTAAAGTTATTCAATTCATCGGGCAGCCGGTCCTCTAATAGAATGGGTTAAAAAAGAAGTTGGAGCACGCTGAAGTCATTATTTAAGATATGGAATTTGTCTTTTTAAATATTCCGTCCAATTTAGGAAATAATGTTGTTGTTCCGACTGGAGCTAGCGGTTCATATCACGACATGCTTTGCCAGCCTGAGAGAGTGTATGATAAGAGACATACACGCACCATATAATCATACTCTCCCTCCTTCCAAAAAGAATGTAACTCTCGCTTCCCAAGAAGTCATCTAATTCTAAGTTTGATCAAATTTACACAGAATATTACTAACATTTAAGTCTATTTGGAGATTTAGTATGAAAATATATTACATATAATTGAATAATACTAATTTTGTAACATAAATATTAATACTATTTTGAATAAATTTGGTCAAACTTGAATTTGTTTGAAGGGAGAGTTGCATTCTTTTTGTGAGGGAGTACGTAGCTGTGCATATTCATTTTCGTACCACGTATATACGACTAGCTAGATGATACTCCTCCATCCCAAATTACTAATTGTTTTAGCTTTTTTAGATAGACATAACATATATCCAAATGTATAATAAAAAAATATGCACCTAAAAAAATAAACTGATTAACAATTTGATACGGAGAGAGTAGTACATATACTGGCATGTGCAGCCACCACCTCTAGCTAATGGTAGTACTAGCATGCATGTGAATCAACTATTTGTTTGTCTGTATTATCACTAGATGTTGAAGATGAAGTACGAGAATGACTCTGAACTATCCACAAGATGTAGAAAAATTGTTGGATAACACAAAGATATAGAAAATGACTTTTACTCAAATGACTCTCTAAATGATGATTTAGAAAATAGATTTTAGAAATGCTCTTGGAGATGCTCTTATCATCCTCTGTCTCCCCTGCTGCCTTCTTGTAAATGCTTTCCTAAGGTCAGCAATAAAGGATGGAAGCAGATTGGATTTGGATATTTCGGATATCTTGTTTCCTTTCCGTTTTCATCCTAGGTATGGAAGCAGATCGAATTCGGATGAAAACAGATTCTAACATTTTGGATATCCATCTTCCTATTTTTCTTCTCATTTCCATCCCTAGCGACCACATTCACGGCAGGCTTTCCTTTTCTGGCATCCAGTTTCCTACCCTCTCCCCTTTGTGCAGTAAAAAGATCGCATATGTAAAGATACCAAGATTTACTTATAAAAAATTGAGAGTTTAGAAACAAAATAGAATCAATTTTTTCTTGAGATTAACAAAATAGAATCAGTTGGGAGTAAGGATATCCATGGAGTGCACTAGTAAAAAAAAATATTACCGGGCGGTGCGGCTGGCGGAGGCCGTGGAGAATGACCGGCGGGGGGCGCAAGAGGAGGATGTACTGCAGCCGGCGGAGCCTGCAAACGTGGTGGTGGGGTATGACCGGCAGGGGGCGGCGCAGGCAAACGCGGTGGGGTATCACCGCCAGGGGGCGCCGGGGTGGGCTCCATGGGCTTCATAGGGTTAGGGGGTGCTGGAGTCCCCCCAGATCCGCCCGTGATTGGGCCGACGGAGGAAGAAGAACACGCGAATGGAATTCGGCACTGCTCAGCCGCGCGCCTCCTCACGGTTGTGGCGTTGTAGAAGGGGTAGCTCTCGTACTTGGCCATGCATCTGAGCCGCAGGACCTGCATCCCGGCGCTGCCGTTGTACCCCATCTCGACCGCCGCGATCGCGCCGCGAAGGCAGCGGCGGCAGTGGTCGCACGGCGTCCCGGCGGCGCACCGCGTCAGCCCGTACATCATCAGGCCGGTGCCGGCGTCAGCGGCGGCCCTGCTCGCGCCGGCGCCGAGGCACATGTGGCTGCTCGTCGTGCCGCTCGCGGCGGCGGCGAGGAGGCGCCTCACCGCCGCCTTGCCGCGCCGGTACGGCAGCGGCGCGTGGCGGGTCGCGTTGAACACGACGGTCGCCGTGTACTCGTCCTCGCGGAACACGGCGTCGACAGCCGGGGAGGAGGAGGAGGAGTTGGAGTCAGGAGGCTGCCCAGAGCAGAATGTCAGTACGGGCTCCGGCGAGGTGCCGGACGGCGGCGGCCAGTGGCGGAACCAGGATTGAGTTGAACCCCGGGTCGAGTTTTAAATATAGTTGTGACAAAAACCAGACGTCGACAAACTCATAGTTCAAAAGATACACGAGAACATACTGGAAGTTCAAAAGATACACGAGAATATAATAGAAAGATAGAAAACATACAACAAGTGTCATCACGAAGTAGTATATTTATTCTTCTTCAGTAATTTTTTGGGCCGAACCCCGGGCCATGGCACGGGTGGCCCGGGGTGTACATCCGCCACTGGCGGCGGCGGCGACCAGCTCGTTGCTGGCCGCACGGCTGCTGCTAGTAGAGCTGATGTGATGAATAACAACAACATCATGTGCGGCGAGGCCATCATCGCCCTTCAATTCACGTCGTCGTCCTGATCTCCCTTGCCATGGATCCCCGGCCCGTACGGCGAATTGTGCTGCATGAGACAAGTGATACCGGCCGGCCGGGCTATGGCGCGGCTACTCCAGGTCTCCAGGACGGCTGGAAGCTGGATGGATGCGCGCCAAGTAACGACGACCACGCACACGCACTACAAGTAGATTTTTTTTTATTTCCGAAGAAGCGAAGAATGAAGGGTAGTGGTTCTCCAATTTGGCAATTTCCAAACTCGAAGACGGAAGGCCAGCTCGTGGCAGCTATAGCCGGTCACCGCCACAGAATTTCTTATCCATGCCATACGCCCCTACCAATCACTACCGGAATCGCCGTGTGCACACGGCAAACTATGAGTTTCCGGCAGTGAATAGCGTCGTCTAGCTCTCGTCACTACAAGAAAACAGCCCTATAGATACGTTTTTGTTTTAGCGCTTTCTATAACGTGTCAAGCTAAGCACACTATAGCATCTAGATACGAAATTTGCTACGATTAAAAAAAGTGTGTCAAGCTAAGCACGCTATAGCACCTAGATACGAAATTTGCTACGATTAAAAAAACGCGTCAAGGTCATGTGTTTCAGCGCTTGGAGGGGATGCGGAAAAAATCAGTCGCAGGCACGTCTCCCCCCTCCACTACTCTGACCCCAAACCCAACCGCCGTCGCCCCCAATCTAAGTCCCACGCTGCCGCTCCCCAGCGCCGCCTCTTGCCGTCGCTCCTCCCCGGCTCCCTGCGCCGCAACTCCCATCTGCTTCCGTGATGCTATCTTCCCTGGTGCTGCTGCTCGCTGCAATTCATGATCCTCCTTGTCTGCATCTAGCACTGCGCATCTTAGGTGCCCTGGCGCACCCAAATCAATCCCGCTGGAGGAGCCAGTAATGTTGGATCCAGCGCTTCCACTCGCTCCTCTTCGGCTTCAACGCCACACTCGACACATGGTGATGCCGTGAAAGGCTTCTGAAGTGGTGAAGTATCCTCGACCTGCAGGCCCTCGACCTGGGAGCGTCTCATGAGGATGACACCTTCGGCACTATTTGGTTCTAAACTTTTTTCAGAAGTTCTTATCACATCAAAAAGAATCTTACTATTTTATAGTATTAAATAAAATTTGTTTATAAATGTTTTTTGACAGGTGAGTGCTAATTCGCGAGACGAATCTAATGAGCATAACTAATTCATAATTTGCTACAGTACCATCCGCTAATCGTAGATTAATATACCTCATTAGATTCGTCTCGCAATTTAGCCCCAGGGTTATGCAGTTAGTTTTATAATTAACTTTTATTTAATACTTCTAAATACTAAAAAGTTCCAAAGACTTAAAAAAAATCCCTAGAACCGAACCACCCCTTCATTGCGCCCATCTGTGCCGCGGTCTCCGCATGGCTCGCCGCCACCTCATGCAGCTGCGATCCAACTCCAACAGGTTAGGAACACTTCCCCACTGTAACACATGCAGTGCTGCGATGCTAGACATCTAATTTTCGAATTACATGTGTATGAAAGACAAGAAGTTTCTCCCTGCGTCACTTGGACATTTCATCGAGTACGTATTGGTTCTCTCTTACTCATAGTTTCCTAATTGAATTGCTTTAATCTGACGTCTTGGTTATGATTAAATAACACTAGTCCCATTACAATTTTATGAGTTCAAATTTTTATATCATTTGTTTCTTGAGTTTTTTTTTCTGTATCTTCAAATTAAGTTCTTCCTGGTTGTGATGCAGAATCTGAACCCCCTTGATGCTGCTCGTTTCATAATTGGCATAAGATGAAGTGGAGGTAAGTACTTCCCTGCATGACCCTGATTCACTTTTGTTTTTCTTCAGAACTGAGTTTTGACAATCAAATCTCTAATCTTTTATGGCGTCAAAGTTCCAAAATATGTCCTAAGGATAATTTCAAGCTCTAAACTAATGGCAGGTAATCTGTTCCACATGCAAGTGTTCAATTTCATAATATACGTGAGAGATAGCATATTTTTTGATAAAAAAGAACTCATATATATGCTTTTTCCTTACAAGTATAGTTTATACTACCAGTGGTATTTGCAATCGTCATGTTAGGTATGCGTGGATGCTCTCATTATAGCTTGGTAAGTCTCATGGTGCAGCCTTTCATGTCAGTATTAATATATGATCCCGATAGCATTAGTTACCACCTAATATGACCACTGTACTGTTGTCTTCAGAGAATAGACATCTTGCATCCTTCCAATGCTATTGTTTAATAAACATCTTGCATCCTTCAAATGATACTGTTTATATTTGACCTTTTAGTACAATTTGATCTTGAATCAAAGAGTCCGTTCTATTAAATTGACTACAGTTTAATCTTCAGTGGAAGCCATGATGACTTCTACTGAATGATGCTTGATATAACCTCATTTACAGGTTAATTGAAGTATTCTAATTTCATCATGTAAATTTGGGTCACCACACATATCCTATATCTTATACACAAATAATTTGTTTGTTTAATATGCAGGATCCTGGGAGACCATGAAAAAAAATCCGAAACTGAAGCAAACATGGACGAGTGAAATACAAATTAGCTGCAAGCATGAAGCTTTTTAAATAGATTTTGATTTTATAAAAATTAGGGGTGATATGTAACATTTTCAGTTTGTTAGATGATTGTTGACTGTATATGCTCTAATATGAAATGAGTATTGGTTCCTATGAGGTTTCTCTGCTGTGTACTCTGTGGTACTTGAAGTGAAAAAATGGCTGCACATATAAATAGAAACAGCAAAATAATGTCCGTACTGACATCGCAGTCAAACTATATTAGAAATAATAAAGATCAAATTAAAAAAAATGAAAATTATTAATTAAGTTGCTAGCAACAAAATACAAAATGTTTCTACAAGCTTAGACATGCAATTTATCGTATCTAAAAAGCATATCATGCCTTCTAGATACCCTTAATAAAAATGTATCTACAGTTTTTGACACGGTCCGTGTGGAGACGCTACAGACATGTTTTAGTAAAGCGTGTCTACACTCCATTAGACATGAAACAAAGTGTACCTAATCTAGAAATAAAGCGTATCTATAGGGGATTTTTCTTGTTGTGCGTGCGAACCAGCACAAGTGCACAACGGTCTCGACACGGGCATATTGGTCATGCGCGATCCGGATCGAAGCACTTGGCTCTTGTCCTAGCGTCGCATTCCTCGGAAGCAGCGTGTAGAGGGAGCAATTTGTGCGTTTGAGAGATTTTCCGTCCCGGGCGCGCGCGGCAGAAAAAAAGGCCGGACGAAAATGGACGAGAGCGAATGCCGAATGGGCCGAGCTTCCTCTGATTTTTTTTTACATATCATAATTAGGTTTGTCTTAAGTTAGATTTATTAAACTTTAATCAAGTTTATAGAAAAATATAACAACATCTAACTATCAAATATACGCATTATCAAAATATATATCATGATGAATTTAATAAAATAAATTTGGTATTATAAATGTTATCATATTTTATAAAAACTTTGATCAAATCTGGATAAATTTGATTTTTGACAAAGGTAATACGACATGTAAATAAAAAATGAAGAAAGTATATCGTAACTCATATAACTCTGTAGGTACAATAGAATGAAGAAAGAAACCCCTTGCGATGTCTTTTAAAAAAAAACTGGCGGCGGTGCGGCGGTAGAGCTGAAGAACGCTAGAGAAGTCCAGAATGACACGGTGGAGGTGCACGTGAGTGGATGGTGGGGAGGGGAGGGGGGCCGCCAGCGGCCGCAAGTTGTGGGAGAGGCGGCGGGAGCACCATGGGCAGCCGCAGCGCCGTCGGCCGCTGTAGAAGTGGGAGATGGTGAGGAAGGACAAGAAGATGGAAGTGTTTGTTTAGTGTTCAAATTTTATCTCATAAAGAGTGTTTTTAACTTGTAGTGAGTTCCATCTAACTAAAGCAAAGTCAAATACCAAAAAAAAATACATAGAAACTTGCATGGAGCCAATCAAATATTCAGCATGTTATTTTTCTAGTTCCAATGCTTATGCATTTGTTAAGAATCTAGAGAACTAAATAAATAATATGATTTTAGGTCACAACTACTATAATTAATTAGGAACAGTTATATTAATTAGGAACAATAAGATCATTTCTCACTATTAGTAACGTTGTTTAAAAAAAATTTGGGACGGAGGGATTCTGGCTAACACCCTCTATATACTCATGCATTTGTTTTTCTCACATTAAAATTTATTGTCTTTTTTAATTTTATTTTCATTTATGTTTTTATTTGCTATTGTTAATATGACACCTCAACATCTCACAGCATACTTATGGCATACTGTCATACCAGCACCCTCTATATACACGTTGCTTTTGGAATGAACCTCGTGTGCTGGATCATATCGGATGGTCTAAAATAATATGCTCTTCGAAATAATTACTATTTAGATCAGTCTCAGTAGGGAGTGTTATCGCACGGTTGCCAAGGCTGTGAACTAGGTAACCGTGCTAAAGGAGTGTCATGGTGATGACACTCCTCTCACATTTCATGACACTCTTCTTTCTCTCTTATGTCATGTCAACAAATTTAATTTTCATGACATTCTCATGACACTCTTCCTGAAATTGATCTTATTTAGACGACATTAACCTCGAACGTGATGACCGCACACCATTTCGCGGGTGGTGCGCGACGAGAGACGCTTTATATTTTGTATCTTGTTATACAAGTCATCATGCATGTGTGTTTTATCTCTCGATCATTTCACGGTACCCCTACCGTACGTGCAACTATAATAGAATAAAGAGATCATACCTTCCTTTGCTAAATGAAATATCATGCGTCGAACTAGGGGGCCTGTTTGTATCCTATTGTTTTATCTTTGAAAATATATCAAGTGCAAATCAAAATTTTCGTGCAAACTGTGCAAATCAATCTGGGTCACCGGATTAACATCTAAGGGGGTGCGAATGCGGAGTGGGATGGGGGATTTGCAAAAAATATGATTAGAGCCAGGGGTTAATTATAAAATTATCCAATCCCCTGTGCCCTTAGATGTTGATCGATAATCCAAATTGAAATTTGCGCAGTTTGTACGAAGAAGTTGGTTTGCATCTGACAAGTTCCCTTTATCTTTTTAGCTGAACACAAACCATATTTAGATATTTGATGCCGCAAAGCCGCTGTACACTATCACCGTGGATTGCAAGGGCATTATAGATATTTGATGCCGCAGAGCCACAGTACACTATCATACAATTTAGGGATTAGATAGATCCACCCCTCTCATCAGCTTTTAACTATCTGCCCAGTTTTTAAAATCTACTCCGTCCATTCTAAATCGCAGATCATTCTGAATTTTCTAAATATATATTTTTTTATTATGAATCTAAACATGAGGGGCGAAACCAGCCCCCCTCTCCCCCGTCTAGGGTCAGAAACAGTGCGAAACCAAAAAAACTAGTCTCAAAACCGGAAAATTGTTCTATCAACCGGAAAACACACGGCACACCTCTCGACAGGAAGCTGAAATCGAAAAAATATTCTCGAAACTGGAAACTATATTCTCGAAATCAGAAAATTGCTATTTCAACAGAAAACCAATGTTTCTTAAACTGAAAAATGGTGCTTGTAACTGAAAAATTACCCTAGCGTTGAAAGTGTTCCCGAAACCGGAAAAAGTATCCCCAAAATAAAAAAATTGCTATTTTAAAAAAACCAATGTTTATTAAACCGAAAAATGGGGCTGGTAACCCCAAACAATCCCACAAAAGGATTCGAGCTAGCGCAATTCTCAAAATTTCAATATCCAAGGTTAGTACTCGGTCACGTTGAATCGGTTTTTGGTTAGAACCTTGGATTTTCCGGTTTCAGGATGGCTCAGCTAAATTACTGGTCATGTAGACCGATTCCCGGTTATGACTTTTTAGTTTTCCAGTTGCGGCTAAATTTTCCAGTTACATAGATCTATTTCCGATTTGAACCTCTTAATTTTCCGATTGCGGAATGGATGCTAGATGGATTTGGGCTTGAGAGATGTCGGGGTGTTAAATACTTATTCAACAACCTGAGTGTTAAATAGGAAATGTAATTTAAACATAGTATATATTTAGATGCATAATAAATATTATATAAAAAATTAATGATCGACAATTTGGAACAGAACGAGCACCAGTAATGACCCAAAACGTCATCAGCTCGATACCCGAATTACTTTTTTGAACCAGTCAGAAAAAAAGAAGAATTCAATGGTCAAAGTGGTTGAACCATCGTGGCAGCTACAGGTACACAACAAGAAGAAGAAAAAAACGAGAAGAAAAGTAGACACCTGGCATCGACCGAAATGAGGTCTCCACGCGAAACAAGGGTGCGTCCCCCACTGGCTGGTGGGCCCAGTGGCGCCCCGGAGAAGCCGAAAGCGACCGGAGCGAAGCGACCGCCCGCTCTCCCTCTCCCATTCTCCTGCTTCCAGATTGCACGCGGCACCCCCTCCCCCCCTTGCGCAAGTCAGAGAGAGACGAGAGATTTGCATCTCCCAAGGGAAGAATAGAAAGGGACCCAAGCCAAATCGAATCCCTGGTGCCCCCTCCCCTTCCTCCTCCCCCCGCACGCCGCCGCTGTGAGGACTCCGGCGAATGGCGTCCCGCGTCGCCTCGGGCCTCCTCCGCCGCCGCGCCGGCGCGGTAATGCCTCCGCTCCTTTCCCCTCCCTCGTGCGCGGTCTCCGTGGGTGGCGGCTAGCTTTTGTTCCCCTTTGTGGTTCGGGGAACCCGACGGATTTAGGGTTCGCGTCGGGGTCCGATGTAGGCGGCCTCCGTCCGATGCGCGTGTTTTTTTCCTTCTCCGGATTCGGGTCCCCCGGATGGGGGTGGTGGTTGCCTGGTTGGGTTTGGGAGCGCGTCGGGGGGCGCTGGAGCCGACGCTTCTGCGACGCCCCGGGGCCTGCCGCAGGTGGGCGCTGTTGGTTGAGGGACGGACGTTACTTGCTGCTCCCTACGCTTTTACCCGTGATTTGATTGGGACAGTCCGGGGACCCTGGGGTGATGATTTGGGATCGCGTCACACAGATTAGGGTTGCAAACGTGCTATTTCTGGCCATTCCATGGGCTAACCTTGGCATCAACTTTCTAGTGGCTGTGGAATATGATTTAGGATCAACAAATGGATGCAGAGGAAGTATGTATAGCTTGTAATTTCCCCCATCTTGTGAGGTTTTGTGCTCGCTAGGATTATATGCGTTTGAAGGAGTCTAGTCAATTGATTTCTTTGCTGCCTTTCCTGTGGTTTATACAAAAGAATCTAAACAAATCTAACAAATGGACCTTGAACGATTGGGCTATGATACTTTCCTTATGCCTAGCTGTTACCTGCAAAGAGGACCCTTTCGGTGTTGTGTAGTACAATCTGTTTAGCATACAACTGAAAAATACCATCAATTAGTGAGTAGATTGATGTTACTTCTGATTTTCTTGGTTCATGGTTACATGTTATGACTTCTGATGAAACTTTTTTGAGCCATATTTATTAAGTAGATTGTCTTAATGGAAGTTTTGTGCTCTGTACTGAACCAAGAATGTGTCCATTTGTAAATACCGCTATAAGCTCTTACAATCTTAGCTGAGCATATTTTGATGTGCATTTAAGAATACATAGAACCTCAGTTGCAGCGGTCTCAGTATTGATACTCATGTGCTCAAGCGGTATGTGACCTTCTGTGTGATATGTCAACCTAAGAATACGGTTTTATGCATAGTAGTGTGTAAAATGTTGTGGCATACTACATGGTAATCAACAAATTGATAAATCTCACAGTTCACCATTTGAAACTTAGATACATCATGTTTAATGGAAAAGGTCGGTCAAACAAACCCAGATCAATCAGTCTTCTTGAACCTACTGCTTCAAATATGAAGGCTTTTGGAGATTATTTGATCAACCAATGCTATTCTTTAATGCTTTTGAACTTTTGGATGTTGTCTACCAATACAACTAAGAAGCTTGTATGTGTAGCCCAAGCCCCCCACCCCAATTGCCTTCTTCCACCATGAGAAACGTTAGTTTGATGGTTAATGGTGGGGGAGTGGGATTTGATGCCTGCCGGCTGGTTCCGGGGTGTGGCAGGCAGTAAGAGTGAGGGATGGAAAGGAATGCATTGCATGATTCTGACGGCGGATGGCTTTATATCCTGAAGGCTGAAGCTTTATGGTCAGCTGTCAAGTACGGCAGATGCTTCAGCATTGGTGGCCATCATTTATAACAATGTTAAGTTGAATGGTGCCATTATGAAATTCTAGCAAAGTGCACAGTCAGAACAACCTTCAAGATATTCCTTTATAAATTGCTCAAAAAGTGTCACTATTGTGATTCTTCCACTACTTGTAAATTGCTCTGCTGATTTACATTTTATTTGGAAGTAGTGTACCAAGCCTTCTTGGTTATAGTTGTACAATTTTTCTGCTATTTCACATATTCACATTTGTAGCAGTACTGATACACAGATAATATATGTTTGCATCTATTAGCACGCCACTCCTTTAAAGTTAATTCTCTCTTTTTCACTGTTCTGATTTACTTGCAGACACTAGGCCTCTTAAGGAGTTATACACATGTCAGAAACTACAGCAGCCAACTTTCAGGTAATTAGTTTGACTAGCCCTTGTTTTTAGTATTGATCTTAAAAATTGATTATAATACATGTCTGTTTTCTTCAGCTTTGATTCCAGCTACGTCCCAGTGCTCGAAGCTGACAAGGTAATTATTAGACTACATGCATTAGTTAAGAGAATGTGATTTCTTTATTAATGAGCTTGCATAAATTTTTCTTACGTTTTTTCAATTAATACAACTATTACATTCTTGTAATCCTTTTTTAGAAGACGTTATTACATGCCGAATGCCTCTCCGTACCAAGTATGGAGTCGGTCATTTGCTTCAGACAATGGTAAACCACAGTAGCCTTTTGAGGTGAAATAGTGTTCATAAATGTGTTCCTCATTATGTGCTTATGGAATCTTGTTTTTCCTTCTATAGGAGACAAGGTTGAGGCTGTTGTGCCCTTCATGGGTGAATCTGTAACTGATGGAACCCTTGCTAACTTTTTGAAGAGTATGATCTCTCAACATTTTGAAGATTATGCCCCTCCCTCCCTCGTTTCTACACAAGGTTCTATTTGTTCACTAATAATACTTCTTTGAAACAGAACCCGGTGAGAGAGTCGAAGCTGATGAGGCCATAGCACAGATCGAAACTGATAAGGTATTGATGACATCTGTTTAAATATTTTTAGAGCGCCACATTTGCGAATGGTCATAAAAAGATTGTTTTTCCTTCCTCTGTTTCAGGTTACTATAGATGTTGCTAGTCCTGAAGCTGGTGTTATTGAAAAGGTGAATGATTTTGCTCCTTTTTAGCTTCCAATCTGCTTTCTTGGATACATACTATCCATTAATGTTCCAGATCAGTGGTTATATCTATTAATGATATAGATCAGCAGCTACTCTGATACTTATTATTGCTATTTCTGACTGCTGTTGTGTTCCAGTTCATTGCTAGTGAAGGTGATACAGTTACTCCAGGCACCAAAATTGCAATCATATCAAAGTCTGCTCAACCTGCTGAAACACATGTTGCTCCATCCGAGGAATCAACTCCAAAAGAACCCTCTCCGCCAAAAGTTGAAGAGAAACCAAAAGTAGAGACAGCACCAAAGGTAGAACCTCCGAAGACACAAGCACCTAAGCCTACTGCACCATCAAAAACGTCCCCTTCAGAACCACAGCTCCCTCCAAAAGAACGTGAACGGCGGGTAAGGCCTATATTAACCAATGACAGTTCCAGATTTTATTTGAGGGACATGCACATTTACCATGATGTTGCAGGTGCCGATGCCAAGGCTCAGGAAGCGTATTGCAAACCGTTTGAAGGATTCTCAGAACACCTTTGCAATGCTGACAACATTTAATGAAGTTGACATGTAAGTGCTAATTTAGGCCCTGTTTAGTTCCCAAAAAATTTTCTACAGTACCCGTCACGTCGAATGTTTAGACACATGCATGAAGCATTAAATGCAGTTGAAAAAAGCAACTAATTGCACAGTCTAACTAATTAGCACAAGATAAATCTTTTAAGCCTAATTAGTCTATGATTGGACATTGTTTGTCAAGTAACAACGAAATGTGCTACAGTGCCAAAATCAAACCTTTTCGCGAACTAAACACAGCCTTAGTCGTTCCTATTCCTACATAATAATGATAATGCACATAATAATTATTGCGGTAGGTTTCTATCTAATCATTTTATCTTTGCGCTTCTCCTATCATCATCCCAATTGTTAAAAGATGTGGCTTGCCACACAATAGAGAATGTAGTCTGTCTGAGTGCACTACAATATATGATCGCTGCTCCCCCTATTTTCCACTTTGAAGGAGCCCTAATACTTGCTGCAGCACCCTGGAAATTCAGAACATATGCACACTTATGAAAGTACTGCACTATATAATTGTCGAATATGTATGAATGTTGATAGAAATTATTTTTTACTATGAATGACCAAAATAATCAAGTCATTAGTTGTGCAAGACCGCAAATAACTCGTGTATTACTATGCTGTTCATCTTTGTTTTACCATCATCATTTATTCAAGTCTGGCTAGGTGTTGTGTTTATCTCATCACCAAATTGATGTATAATACAGGACAAATTTGATGAAGCTTCGTTCTGATTATAAAGATGAATTCGTCACAAAGCATGGTGTCAAATTGGGTCTTATGTCTTGCTTTGTCAAGGTACCTGCCAGGCTTATGTGTTGCCAGGCTTTTGCATGACATACTTATGGGGGCGTGCTAATTTCATTTATTTTGGCAGGCTGCTGTCTCTGCACTTCAAAACCAACCCATCGTCAATGCTGTCATTGATGGTGATGACATCATATACAGAGACTATGTTGATGTCAGTGTTGCTGTTGGCACTTCCAAGGTACCATCATTATCAGATGATTGTAGATCTTTTTCAGGGACTCGTGGTACCTGTTTCCTTTTTGTTTACGGTGTATCTCACTGTGATCTAAACTTTTTCAGGGCCTTATGCCTGTTCCTTCTTTTTAATTTTCAATTATCTCACTGATCTAAATATTTTTTTCAGGGTCTTGTGGTGCCTGTTATCCGAGATGCGGATACCATGAACTTTGCTGACATTGAGAAAGGGATAAACAACCTTGCAAAGAAGGCAAATGAGGGGGCACTGTCAATTGATGACATGGCAGGAGGAACATTCACCATCTCCAATGGTGGTGTCTATGGAAGCCTTATCAGCACACCTATCATCAACCCCCCACAGGTAACTGCCCGCCTTCTATCAGAAGTTTTCTTCAACACATTCTGTAGCATGCTCTGTGTAGTCTTCTGATTTGCGATCTCAACAAAATGCAGTCAGCGATTCTTGGGATGCATTCCATTGTGCAACGCCCTGTGGTTGTGAACGGCGACATCCTCGCAAGGCCGATGATGTACCTCGCCCTGACATATGACCACAGGCTGATTGATGGCAGAGAGGCCGTCTTCTTCCTGCGCCGCATCAAGGATGTGGTCGAAGACCCCAGGAGGTTGCTGCTTGACATTTAAGTTGAGGCTCCAGCACTGGCCTGCCAACTGTTTTGTGCTTATCTGGAAATAATACCATGCAAATTTTTTTGACTGAATGAAAACGAAATGCTTCCACAGAAAGGCAGATCTGAGCCGAGGATATGGTGAGTTTTTTTCCTATAATTGTAGAAAGCACCAAACTCAACGCTGAGTTTACTTCTATCGAAGATGTCCATTTTCGGGATGTAGTTCCCTGAAGAGCCGTTTGTTTACCCCATGCAAAAGCAATAGAGGCTGCTGCATTTTTTTTGGGGGGGTTTCCATTATCTGCCATAATCTGCAACTCGAGGTCCTTAGCTGTATTACCGTACTGTTTGCGATTTGATGTTATATCGGTGCTCCAATCGTTCTCGCTGGATCTGCAGAATAACTGTCTGGATGTGTTACATTTTTATCTTCAGTATGCTCTCCAATATCTGATTCTAATCTGCTCGTGGAAGCTGAATTTTGTAAGAAAAAAGATTACGATATCATATGTTGCATTCGTTGGATTGTCAGAACATAGAACTCCCCCTGGTTTAATAAACACCCTGTTTCAAAATGTAAGATTTCATCTTAGGTTGGTCTATCTTTGTATAAAGTTATCAACATCAGAAAAGTTTGATTTAGACAGAACATTTTATATTTGGAAATTGGAACCAGGGAGTGCATGAGAAAAGTCCCCAACGAATTTCAGTGGCATACTGGCATGTCCGTAAGCTGCAATTTTTTAAATATGAAATCAGAGAGAGAGATGGGGCCATAAGAAGTACAACATAGATTATTTTAAAGGAACCCTAATAGGTAAACACAAAAATTGCATTGAATGGGTCAGTTACGTATGCCCTATTAGTATGCTATGCACAACAGAAGTTTTGGACATGCGGGCCTAGATGAGTTACGAGTTTGGTGTTCAATGAGCTCATAACATAATCCACACGGTGCTGCTTTCAGCAAGGAGCTACAAACTACAGAACTAGCATAATATCAACTGCTTTCGGCATAATGCTCCCCAAAATAAGGTGCACAAATGATCTAGCACACCTCATAGAACGATAAGATTGGACAGTGATTCCCGTCGGTAAAAGGCCCCAGTTTACATTAAAATTCCTATTCTTAACCATCCGTTTTCCCTTTTGTGGGTCTTATCCATGCTGCCCCATAATTAATACCAAGAGGTCTTCAAAGATCTTCGGATAACTAAGTGTGCTGGGGAACTTGGCTAGATAAAGATTTATGTAACAACCAAGCCAAGCCAAGCTTCAGAACACCAAGTCGTCCGAATACAATCTGTGGAAAAAAGCACGTTAGCATGCCAATTGTTTTAGAAAGGGAAAACTAACACGCTAAAACAAATGAAAACAGAAAAACTAAGGAGATGGTTTTTTAGGACAGATAAACACGCAAACAATAATGTCAATAACAAAGTTTTAGTGGATTGCACAAACTACCAGTCTTGTGCCAATGTGCCATCTGCCATATATCAAACAAAAAAAAACGAAATGTATTTGCACAAATGCATCAAACAACAAAAGGTATCATGCACAAAAACAAAACTGGTTCCATCCAGCTTCTGTTATCTGTTGTCTTGGCTGGAACATGCAGTGAGATGAGCGTTCAATGGGGGGTCCTCAGCCGCAAAGATTAATGCGAACATGAGGGATGACAATGGGTACCTGAAACCCGAAACCCGATGGATTTTTACTCCATTAGGGTACGGGTTTGAGCACAAAATCCTATCCGTTGGGTTTATTGGTACGGGTTTGTTCCTACAATACCCGAACCTGTAAACACATGAGTTTTTAAACCCGATCTAACCTAGTGCAATTGTCATTTTATTTTTTAAATTTACAATAAACTTACACCCCTTATCCTTCCCTTCTTATTTTAAGGAACCCTGAATAGGGTGTTGTTGCTTTACAGTTATAGTGTTTGTATTCCTATACACTATAAATCTGATGCTTACTATATTAAATTTGTTGATTGTGATAAAAACTAGCATAGTAAAGTGTAGACCCACGGATTACCCACGGGTACCCATTAACACGATGGGTATGGGTTTGGGCAAAACTTTAAACCCGTCACGAGTATGGGTTTTTTAATGGGTCTAGATATTTTTCATGGGTTTGAGTTTGGGACGGTAAAACCTGATGGGTTTGTACCCGTTGCCATGCCTAAACATGCATAATGTCCCTTGCCAACCTGTCAGCAGCTGAGGTGTCTCACTGCTTGTGAACTATAGGAGATGTGGGAGTTGGATGGAAACAAGTTTTATGTGAGTCTTGCATAAGGCTGGGTAGCAAATATCCGCATGCCCGCGGATATTAAACCCAACGGGTGCGGATACAGATCTAGACTTATGCCCGCATGCATGGGTACAGTCGCGGGTATCAAAAATTGATATCCGCACCCGCAAACCCGCCATACTTGTTTCAACAGCTGACAGGTGGGACCAGAACTGCAGATATATAAGCTTTGTTAGGGTTTCAACCTCACCCATCCACATTTCTTCCCCTCCTCCCAACTCCTTCCTCCACATGCTTCCATCCACATTTCTTCCCCTCCTCCCAATTCCTTCCTCCATGTGCTGCCAGGGGCCCGTCTGCCGCCCCCGCCCCCATCCCCACCTCCTCGAGTGCGCTGTGAAAGGCGTCGCCGCCAGTGCACCCGACCCGCACCCTCCTTCCTTCCTCTCGGCTGCGCACCCACCCTCAGTTCCCCAACTAGCTCGTCGCCCCGAAGCCATCACCTCATCAAATGTGCCGCCGCCGGGTCCTCGCCGCGAGGGCCTCGCCGAACCTGGACCAGCCGCCGCCGCGAGGGGCTCGCCATCCTAGAGCGGCGGCCGCGGGGTCCTCCTTAGCGCTTGCTTATTAAGCTATTAAGATGTTGTTTACATGCTTTCCTTAAGTTTGCGGGTATACGACTATACGAGCGTACCCGCAAGCAGGTGATATCCGCGGATAATGGGTCCGGGCGTGGTTCTCTACCCGTAGCGAGTAGCGGGTGCGGATGCGGGCATGAGTTTTGGCTCGCGGGTACGGGTATGTTAAGGGTATGTTCACACAAGTTTTACCCGTTGCCATCTTGACTAGATATCGAGCCGGCTCGGCTCGCTACCAGGCCAAGCTAGAAGTCAGGCTTGGCTCGACTCATTTGCCAGCTCGAAAATGACGGCCAACTGCCAGAGCTAGCGAGCCCAAAGCCACACGCCGACCTACCCCCCCTCCCCCCCCGCCCGCCTGCCCGCCGCTCTGCTCCGTACACTCAGTGCAGGTGTAGCGTCCCCTGCTCAACTCCCCACCCATCGCCCGCATTGCTGTCGGTGAGCGGAGGCAGACTGGCCGCGGCGGCGCAGGGCAGAATCAAGAGGTGCATGTAGAGCTAGCAGGATGTTCGGGCAGGACTCGTGGGGCGGGCCGCTGGAGATCTCCAACACCGACTCGCTCAGCGACGTATGACCAGGGTTCACCAAACCGTCGGTAACCGGTCCGGTTTGACCGGTTACCGGTCAAACCGGTCCGGACCGGTTCCGGTTTGGTCCGGTATGAAACCGGTCCAAATTCAAAATTTAAATTTGAATTCAAAAAAATGAAAAATTCTCAAAAAAATTCCTAAAAATACTTCAAGATGCGACAAATCTAATGGTGTCAAATTTTCTCAAAAATTCGTTCATTTAGTATAGTTTGCGGGGATTTGAAGTTAAACAAAAAAAACGTGCATACAAAAGTATACAAATACAATGTAAAAATAGTACAAAAGAGGGTTGGAGGGTTCATTTAGACTAAAATATGTTATACAAACATTTATTTAGTATACTTTGCGGGTATTTGAATTTAAACCAAAAAAGAAAAAAATTGAATTTGACCGGTTACCAGTCAAACCGGCCCAAACCGGCCGGTATACCGGCCAAACCGGCCGGTATACCGGTACGAACCGGTTGAACTGGGAAGTTTGAATTTAAATTTGAATTTGTCCGGTTCCGACCGGTAACCGGCCAAACCAGACCGGTATACCGGAACCAGAGGCCGGCGGTTACCGGTCACCGGTCGGATTTTAAAACCCTGCGTATGACGACTGGAGCCGAGAACTGGACTGAGGCAAGGGCCGCTGCGGTGCGGCACTGCCTGCCTGGGCCGGGCGGCTAGGGAGTGGAGGCGGGAGTCTGTAGGTGTGAAGGACTAGGGCGGCAGCGCTATGGCAGCCAGGGACGGGCAAGGCAACGGGGGAAGTCTCGTAGCCACCGCGCAGGGAGAGGGAGAGAGGGCTGGGAGTAATCGAGTAAGGCAGTTAGGGTTTCATCCTCAGGCTGGGCCGGCTTAGTATTTGGGTGTTGGCTCGTTTCGGCTCACAAGCTAGCTCGATAAAACACCAAGCTTAAACCTTGGCTCAGTTCATTAATATTTTCCAACGAGCCGAGCCGAGCGAGCTAGCAAGCCACGAGTTTTTCATCCAACCTTAGTCTTGCACACTAGCAATTCTCTGATATGTCACAATTGAATAAATTTTGGCAGTTGTAGGCTAAGCTCACAGATGATCTTGCCATGCACATAATAAAGATAAATAAATAATACAATAACTCATTGCATTATGCATTGGAAATAGCATGATTTAACACATCAGCAGGAGGAATAACCGCACTACCTAAGGAATATATTTCATGAAACAGCTTGCAGTAAAATAAGGAGGCAAAACAAAGGGCAACAGGATAGAAGATAAATGTGTAAAAACACACACAAAAAGTAAAAGGACAATCAGCAACCAATATCGCTGTGTCAATGCAAAGTTTAGGTTAAGACAGAAAGGTTTTGATCTAGTTGCTTAAGAGAATTTCTCACTGTGCACTAACCATTGGGGATTAAATAACTAAGCCCCATTCTAGACAATTACAGAAGATGCATACAACAATGCTGATACAAGGGAAGATCATAGACTCAGAGTAGTTTCTAACATGGTAAAAACTTGAGTGAATAACAAAGGCATTGGAAACTGGAGAAGCTAAGCATAATGCTTTATGAAGCCTGTTACGCGCCCTCTGGCAAGATTCACATATCAATCAATATATTCTGGATTCTGAACCAATGAAGGTAATATACGGCTACTGGAATTAATTATTAAGAACAAGAAGCAACTACCGTCTCAACTGCATATGATCATCCGTACTTATTGAACTCCCCGTATACAACGGGGGCACCGGGGGGGGGGGGGGGGGTGGTGCTAAAATTTGAATTACTCTAATTGCTGTGCTACTGCTGGCCTCCATGCATATGCAGCTGGAGGGAGCAGGACAGATCAGATAATGTTTGAAGCACTGCATACAGCCAGACTGCTAAACTCATAACAGTACACCATTATGGCATACTTTGCCAGCATCAGTGGTTCCCTTTTTGCATGAACTATTTGGCAAGTAGACGTGAAAAAATCAATCCTGAAATCATGCATGTAACAAAGTGCCAATGACCTAGAACATACCCCCTCCAATAAAAATTGGAGTATTGGAGCAAGTGCAGTCTGTATTTAAACCTTGGTATAGGTATTTCATGAATATTTTGATCGGATTTATGAAAAATAGTGGACATCATGAAACATAATTCATGATATATACTTTTACCATTTTTCAAATACAGCATATATGTTAGTAAAGAAGTTGTGTTTCGGGGTCATGCCAATGTTCAAAAACATTTATTGTGTAATTAGCAACAAATTCAAATTTAACAATTTATAGAACTGTAGGATGATTTCATGATCAGGTGCAATGTACCTCATTGTGGAAGCGCAGAATCTGAGATAACACTCCTTGTTGATCCATGTTGAGGAGGACACTCATCATTTGACGATAGAGAGGAACTAGAACCTGAAGCTTTGGAAATTCCAACTGGAGAAGTCTTTGCACTTTTGGCAGTTGAGGTTGATTTATTATGAGGAATGGCTGCCGTATAAGATGTGGCAGTAGATGAGATTTTCCCAACAGGGCAAGGGGGCTCAGAAGACATGCTTTGCGTATGGCCAGAAATACTGGAGGCCCTGACAGGAATCGAAGTATTCTGAGGTCTAGAATGGTTATTTGAGCCAGGAGATGCTGTTAACCACATAAATCGTAGTGTATGCCCTTTACAAGATTTACCACCAATAAATGCTTTCTCAGCTGATTGCCGTGTTGTGTAAGTCACACAGGCTGAACAACTCAGAGACGGTTTTAAAGTTGCATCAAGGTTATGGGCTTCGCTATCTTCCAGAACAACAGATGAAAGCTCCCCAAACGATGAGAAATGGTCTGCCAAGATGGATTCCTGTAAATAAAAATAGTAAGAGATATCAGAAATAAAATGAACAGCTTGTAATCAAATAAATCAACACAAAATGCAGCATGCGAAATCAAAGGAAAAGGTGCGTTCTTTTCTGAAAAAAAAACTTGTTGTCATCAGTTAAACACAGATGGAAGACTGATTTTTATAAGCTCCTCTTGCCACTAAATGTAGACACAAGACTAACTTCCGGCTCACCACATAGCCATAGGGCAGTAGCACATAACTATTGTTAAAGTCTTAGTCATTATCCAAAACAAAAGATGTAACAGTAAAGCAGTTGCACAAGGCATGCAAATCCTATAACCTAAGAATAAGAAGCAAATTCCATTAGAGAATTCTAGATAATACATATAGCAGTAGATACATGGTCCAACGTATTGCGTACTTACATCACTCAAACCTACTATCAGCAGTTTTAAACTTTCAATACCAAGCCAAAAATTCAGCAAAGGAGTTCAAATATTATGTGTTCATCTATCCCCAAAAGTTCAAGTATATGCTTATCTTAAATATTGACAGGAAAACATCGAGCTCCACAGATAAAACTCTCAAAATAGCACCATAACCTTAACAGTTTCAAAACATCAAGAAATAGCATTTGGTTGGATGCTGAACTTACATTTGCAATATCAGAAGGCAAAGGTGGAAGAATTCTGAATGATGTGGTTCGATTGTCAAGCTTAAACCTATTCTGTGAAGGTGCTAACAGAGTAGTCTGCTTTGCAACCACTGCTGATTTCTGTGTGGATATCGCAGCAGATTTTTGAGAGCATGAAGCCAACTCTCCAGAACTTTTCTTTTCCATTGAACCAGAAACCTCCTGTGACCCTTCAGCCCTCGCGCTGATGGACCTTGCATCCTTTACTTTTGATGCATCATTAGAAGCAACTTCTATTCCGCTGGCCTCTGCATGCTTAACCGAATTAGCTGAACCTTTCTGCAATATAATTGTTTACTTATTAGAAATCGGCAGAACAGACAGCTAAAAAGGGAAACTAATAGGACAAGTTTAGCATAAACACTCAGCTTGTTCCTACTAAAGAAAAGTCTATTCACTTAACAACAAACAATTACAGAGTAAACAATATAAATTCAAGCCAGTATAGGGGAAAACGTAAGTACTTGTTTTGCAAGTTTCTCTAACTGGCGGCGGAACTCATCACGCTTCTGAGCTAAGATCTCCTGTTTTTTGCGAAGTTCTTCCAATAGTTCTAGACTTTCATTCCTTTTGGGAGCATGAGGTATTGGTTTTATACTGCTTGCTGACAGCATTTTAGAACCTGTACCAGAACTCAACGGTTCAGCAGAAGGTCCAGAACTAGGCCTTGGAGTTGTAGATTGAATATTTTCCTTGACTCTGCTGAGATAAGATGGCTGAGGGGCAGAATTGGCCAGCGTAGTAGACAATTGGGAAGAGTTTGCAGGGATCCTACCCTCTACCTCATCAGGAATCCTATCTCTATTGGCCCACCATAGCCTTATAAAGCGGTTGCCCATAACAGCATCCGGAGCTTTAAGGGCAGCTTCAGCTTCATCTCTTTTCGAGAACTGGACAAAAGCTTTTTCACTGTTAGATGGAATATAAATATCTATTACTTGACCAAACTTCTGAAAATGCGAGAGAAGGGCCTCCCATCTGTTGCTTTCTTGGGGAATTCCATGTACATAAAGTGTACGGGATGCTTTCTGAGCAGCTCGATTACTTTGCCGGCCCACATCTGCATATATTCTCGAATTGGATTGACCATTAGTATCCTTAGCAGCAGTGGACTTTACTTGGGCTGTGCTGGGAGCCATGTCATCATAATCACCTTTTTGGTTTCCAGTAGTACTTGTTGATGTAATTTTAGCTGTGTTACTGCCCCCTGATTTTCTCTTTGATGCTATCCTGCCCCAAACAGAAGACTTCAAACTCTGTGTTGAATGCTCCTGCCCCATTTCATAGCCTGAGGATTCAGGATTCCACATTCCAGCATCGTTATGTACAAAACCAGCACACGATGCTTCTGGGTGTTCATTGTTCCATAGAGGCTGATCAGGATCATATACATCAGCATCAGCAACAACTGCAGTGGTGCTTCCATTTGGTTTTACTGCATCACTTGCCACACCAGATTTGACATCTTTTACGGGAACAATTTTACTGCCTCCAAAACTTGATAAGTTAACAGAACCAGTTCCTCCCTCATTTTGGATTCCGAGTCCTTGAGCATTTGGAACTGATACTGGGAGATTGAACTGCGAAAGACTCTGCAAATTGATAATAAATTATATCAAATTCAATGTCTTTACCTCAGGACAAAAGATTATCTAGTAGTACTTGAGCCTTTTTTTCTCGAATGCGCAGGAGAGCTGCGCATCAATATATTAAGAAGGTAAAAAAAAGGGGAAAGAGCCCCAAAACCAAAATGAGTAGTACTTGAGCCAAACTTTGCCACCCATAGGTGTGCAAATTGGCAACCCTAGCCACCCATAACAAGTTTAATCTTTTATATTAAAAAACTAACTCAAGCAAAATCAGAAGATAAAATGCTACAGTGAAGAAAAAGATACAAGGCATGCGAAAGTTAATTGTGGTAAGATATAAAATTTAAAAGGAATTCTCATTTTGGATTTTGGATATGGTATAAAATTCAACAGGATTTCGCAGTTTGGATTTTGGATAGGGTATTGTGACATTTGCGAGCAACATTGATCACAAGATTCACAACTCAGACTAGCGATAACTGATAACAGAGCTCAGGGCATGCCTTTCAGGGCCACAGTTATGTTGGCACAACATAGCCATGACACTGGCTCAAAAATATATATAAGGAACTAATCTGGATCCATAAAACATGTAAATCTCACGGGAATATCCTAGGAAGTTAGGATGGAACACAACAGATAAGCAAAAGAATACAGGATACTATGCAGAAGATTATGATTTATGTAGAGTGTAAAATAGATGCTCTAAAAAAAGAGTGAAATAGTCATACCTGCATATCATCAACAACAATTCTATTTATACCATGCTCCATGGGGCACATATCCCCTCTCAGGCAAAATCCACGTTCCTCAAAGTCTCTACAGCGTTGACGAGGCATGCCAAGATCAATCAAAGGAGATACTGTAGGCTGAATAGGACCTTGCATTCCAAGTGGGTGGATTGGATCCAAAATCCCATGAGGCATTCCAGGCATAAATCCATATGGACCACTTGGCAATGCAGCACCCATAAATAAGCTAGGGTGCGCGGGGGGTCCTTGTGAAGCCATCTGGGATGCAAAATCCATCATATCAAGGTTGTTGAATCTGGGATCATGCTGAGTCCAGGGTGCACCATTTCGTCCTCTTCCTCGTGCCATAGGAGGGCGAGCAGCACCAGAAGCTGATGAATCGGATCGGAAGGATTGGCTCACTCTAGACGCTCGACTGTGAGCTCCTGTTCCAGGACGCCTCTTGAATTTTGGCACAAAATCCTTCTGTGCTTCGCCTTGAGAACCAGCTCCGCCAAAAGGTTGCCCATTACCAGAAACCCTGCCCCTTTTTTTGAGAGATATCCCTGGATGTTGTTCCTCTGTATTCTCATCAGATTGTGGCCTAGCCTCCCGTCTTCGATGCTTGTGATTGCGGTCATCGTCATCACTGATTTCAATGTCTTCAGTATCTGTAGCAGCTTCAGAATTTGTCGAATTATTTTCTTCCTTTGGCGAAGGAGCTTCTATCCTGTCAGCATCCAATGCTGGAGATGATGTCTCTTCAAGCATCTTCAAGATTACAAAGCTAGCAGCAAACTTTGCATCTACAATGTATTCATAGTCTTGATCATATTCAACTCCAAGAAGCAATTTAGCCCTACAGTCAATATACCACTATGAGGCACAACACAGAAACAACAACGAGTAATCGAATACGAAAGATAATGAATGATCATGATAACAAGTAGCTTGTAAAATACCATACTAACAACAAACTGAATAGGCCAGAACAACAGCAAAGTGGGAAGGCCATATGTAACTCTTTTCCTTTTTAAAACAGGAACTGCACAGATGGCAGTTTAACTCAGCTTTCCAAACCATACTTGAACTATTAGCGGGATTATGCGAACAGAAAACCCAGACTACGCTTAAGGGTCAAGGTGAAACATATATATCAAGTCAGTTACTCAAATCGACAATATTAATAGATTTTATCATGCTGCTTCTAGCAACAAAACGAAATGTAACAGTAGGGTGCATGCTGTTAGCTTCCCTAATTTTGACCAACATCATACGTGGAAATAGTGAGCACAATGAAAATAGTGAGTGGATTTCTCTGCCCTCCAGTTATACTATTTAGCTCCTAGAAACATACAAAAATATGGGGGACAGAAATACTGGTTGAGGTCACTCCCTAGTAATTTCAATATGTAAAATGCCACTGAATTGTTGACGGATGGTGGATATCAGCAAAATCACCAATACAAACTGCAATTAACAAAGAGATACCACATCTGAACAATTGGACAAAGGCCTCGATATTCCTTGGAGCCCTCATGCAGATTAACCCATTCCCAAATCCCAATACAATTCAATTTCATGTTGATCAGAACAAACAACATGCATATAAGCTGGCAGACATCATGCGTAAAGTGATTTTGGTTTGAACTAGACAGCAGTTGCATGTCAGACAAACACAAACAGATAGGGTGAAATAGAGCAGCATGTACACAGTATCCATAAAATGGCGACAAGCAAATGTCAGAAAGACTAAAGGCCAATGTAAAATTAAGCACGCTAAAATCAAGCATATACCAATTTGCCCTGCTCGACAGCTCTCTATCATAGGGAACAATAAAATGATTTGCAACCCTATACTCCTCTCAAAGAAATAATCGTCAGTATTGAACTCAAAAGTCCACTGCACTCATGACAGAATTTCGCCAATCACACCGCTCGACAACACCGAAATGGAGCTCTTCTCGAGTCAGGGGGGCGATTTTGTGCTGCCCGCACCCCGTGGCCCGACGGTCCCTGCGACGGACTGCAATCGGGGGCCTCCCAGCCAACAACAATCGCCAATACAGACCCAAAACCTAAACCAGGAAGAAACCGCGAGGCAGCGCCGCGGCAATCGCACCAGCAATACACCACGCACGGCAAGCCGGCCGCCTCCCACCATGGCTCCTACGACTCGCCGATTCCGCAGCGGGCCCAGGGCCGCGCGGGATGCTGGGCAAGGGGAACCAAGGGGCGCAACGGAATCGGGGGCTTACCAGTTGAATCGGGGTCGCCGGCCGTAGAGGACCAGGCGACGGTAGCGAGGCGGGGGAGGAGGGCGAGCTCGAGGGGAGTCGCCGTCGGGGAGGTGAGGAGATGAGATGGTTAAATGGCGAGGGGCACTTCGGTAATTCTGTCCTTGGCTGCCGTATTGGGAAGCAAGGCTAGGGTTCTTGCTCTCTTGTTTTCTTGCCCTCGCTGCTTCTCTGGTCAGGTCTGCTGCCGTCTGCCTGCTGTTGAGCCGACGCCGCTAATCCCAAGCTTCAATTCTTCCATGAGTACACGCAAAAAAAAAATCGCATCCATGAGGCTAATTCGTTGGCCGAGAAGTAATAATCATTCGTCTTGTGTAATTGGGTTTGTTCACGTTGGTACGTTTTGTATATCTGTCTTTTTCGTTAAGATTAGGTCCGATATATATTCTTCACGGAAGTTCCATTTATCAGACTAAAAATTTGACGAAAGATGGTGTACATCCACGAAATTGATAGAAAAAAATATTTCTACTAAAATTATAATATTTTTTACATCAAGCACTTTCATCGATCAACCCCTTCTATCCATATATTACTTTTCTTTGGTACAAATATTTCCTTGCGTCATTATTTATTTTGAAAGAATAATAATTGATATTATTATTTTATGAAAAGAAAAGAAAGACATGTATTATTTTTAAAAGCAAATAAATAACATTATTACTTAATGGAAGGAATATTAAATACGTGCCTCTAATAGTTAAACAAAGGGTAAAATAAGCTCTATTTTTTTATTATTTCTGCCTATAGACATTCCTAAATTGCAGTTGTGCACGTATGGTCGTAGAGGCATCTCTATTCCTAGCGTATGTGATTGCAATTCATCCAATAGCAGGCCGAGCCACCGCTAACCGCCTCTGATCCGAGCTCCCCCACCTGATCCTTCCCATTGGATATCGGTGTCCTGTTGTCGCCCGCAATCCGACACCACCGCCGGTCCCTTCCACCCCCTCCCCTTCTTCTACGGGCGCCGGTAGAGATGTAAACAGATCGGATACAGACGATATCATCGATGTTATATTTGTTTTCATATTTTCTACCAGATTCAGATTTGAACACGGATAGCCTCGAATACAAATACGAATATAGATTGCTTCGGTTACGAATACGAATACGGATTACTTCGGTTACAAATATGAATAGATGTGTATCAAATATGGAGCGGGGCGGATGCGCATAACATCGAACATATATTTCTTCTGATATCAAGTAAAGGCAACATTCATACATCACCCATGTTATATCCATTTCTTTTTTTTTGATAATATGTGTATGTATTTCTAGATAAGGAAAACGTACAGGTACACATAAAAATACAGAGACGTACAAGGAGGATACAGGAACAGCTGTCTCAGCCAAACTACGCTAAGGACCCGAAAGAAAATAAAAACTACACTAAACACCCTGGATCCCGAGCAAGCCGAAGACCCTCGTCGTCCTCGTCGCCGGCCGCCGCTGCCGAAGAAGACGCGGGGCATCACCTTGAGCAGGACGAGTCCCATCGCCCACAGGCTTTGAAAAGAGCCGAAGTAGACACCCGTCACGAGAGACGGGATGAAGCCATCGGCGGTCGGCCATCGGCCGGGGCCGCGCCCCGACCCGTCCCACTCCTGGATCTGAGCTCGCCGTCGACGGACCCCGCTGCCGAGGGAAGACCGAGGCAGATCCAGCCGGCCTCCATCCACAACACCCACAGCACATCCCGCATCCTTGAAGCAAAAGGGCAGGAGCAACATCACCTGTAGAGCGACGAAGATCCAAGCCCGAACTCCTGTGCAGCGGCTCCCAAACTCGCCGGTGGCACCGGAGTAGAGCACCATCGGGGCGAGGAGGAGTTGGAGCATTATTCACCGCGACACCGCCGCCTTCACCTCGTCGACGCCGCCCCAGAACGCAAGCTGCAAAGGAACATTCCCCCAGCTAAACCTAGCTCCGACGACGACCACCGCCGGTGAGCAAACCCTAGACCTAACTACTCTATGTACATCCGCACGGCGCTTCCCCGGGCCTCCACCCTCTCCGACGCCTCCCCGGCCGCCAGAGAAGAAGGAGGCCGGCGGAACCGCCGCCGGAAACGGCGGTCGCTCCCTTTTCGCCTCTCTCAACTGTAGCAGAGGGGCGGAAGGGTCGAGAGTCAGAGGGACATGTTGTATCCATTTCAACACCCTATAAGTCCAAATTCTAAATAGACTAAGCTTCTATATTTTTAAAACGGTAAGACAGAGGTAAGGCAAGCCACCACCGCCTTATCGACTAGGCGACAGCTAGGCGGGTTAAGATGGGCTTAGGTGGACCAAGGCGACACCTTAGCCAATGCGAGCCACCACCATCTTTGTCACCTACGCGACACCTAATTACATGACATTTCTCACTTATCTCTACTCCTAATAAAACAATTGGAGACCAAATCTTCATGCGACCTAAACATGCGACGCCCATCGTCTCGCCGTCCACAAGTTACAATTGTCGGTTGATTGCCCTGGTCCTCGTTAATTTAATTTTCACTAGAGTAAATTGCATTCTAGGTCCCCAAACATATTCCGAAATTTCACCTTGGTCCCTAAACTCTCAAATCGTCCACCTGGGTCCCTGAACCATGCTAAGTGTTTCATCTAAGGTCCCAAATGCGCCACGCGAGCACCTGAAGCTGAAATGGCATGCCACATGTTGCCATGCTGGCAAATAATTACAAAAAGAGTAAATTGCACTCTAGGCTCCCAAACTTGTCCCGAGATTTCGGTTGGATCCCTAAACTCTCAAATCGTGCATCTGGATCCCTAAACTCTGTTAAGTGTTTTATCTAAGGTCCTAACCACACAACACAAGCGTCTGAATCCGACGTGGCATGCCATATGGTGCCATGGTTGCAATTTTTTTGCAAAAATAACCCTGCATATTTTTGCCTTATCACATTTGCTCCTTTCTCCCTCCCTCTCCAATCTCTCTCACTCTCCTCCCATCTTCTCCGTATGCATTCCGCCAAGTCAAGCACCTCAGCGGCGACCATGGAGGAGGGCGGCGTTGGATCCAGCGCCGCGACAAGGGAGGAGGCCTGCATGGCCACGGATACGCCCCGCGCGTCCTCGGAGGCAACCATGGAGGAGGGCGGCGGTCCGGCCATGAAAGGTGGCAGCGCGGCAATGGAGGTGGCCCGCGTGCCCACTAGGGCGGCAGGCGAGGGCATAGAGGCGCTCCGCGCATCCTCGGAGGCGAGCATGGAGGAGGGCAGTGCGGCCGAGGAGGGCGGTGGCGCGGCCACTCCCCGTTCTCGAAGTAGGCGGGTGTCACCGTTAGGAGGACCGCCTTGCCGCGGTACCCCTCACGCGCACGGGGAGAAGACGGGGAGGCGCAGAAGGAGGGCGCGCTGTGGCAGAACCGTCCGAATTAATCCGACTTAAGTGCGCTAACTATCACCATAAAGGCAGTATATGTTAACACGCACTTCAAACGGAGTAATCCGGCAGTGCTGTCGGGTAAAGTCCCGATGAAACCACCTACGCTTCGATCGTACCCAAAGCTTGCATACAACTCACACGAATGTGAGTCTAGAGATTACAATATTTTATCATTTATTACATCAAAAAGTACATCATAAATTTATTACAAACTGAGTTTAAAATTCAGAAAATACTTTTGAATCATAAAAGAGATCATCAGAGTTCATTATTGCAGCGGAAAAATAAAACGATAGACTAGTGTCGAAGCAAGATGTCACGATGAAGCCCGTACATGACATCAACCATTTCCCGAAAAGATCACCTGAAAACAAAGCCACAAGCAAGGCTGAGTATACTAATACTGAGCAAGACTTACCCGTCATCGGATATACCTTAGTCCGTTAACTAGACATGCAAGGCTTTTTGGCTGGAGAGGTTTGTTTCACCGAAAAAGCGACTAAGTGTAGGTCCTTAATTTCATATTTTAGCTTTTATATATTCTAGTTCAATTAACCATTCTAGATAAGCATCTATTTCTAAACAATCATTTTAGTAAAAATATTAATCATCCACCAGTATTCATCATCATCATGTTCCATTTGTTACTCTATGTGACATAAATTGTTAAGCAGTCTCATGCCGTGAGAGTCGCACGATTCGAATCGAGTTCGTTAACCTAGCCAGAGGAACCTAACACACACGTATGGGAACCAAGTCACCCACACGACTTTTCCCCTTTCTTTTCAGTCCGTGGATCCGAGTCATCCCCCTCGACTACAGAGTAAGTCTACTCTAGTAGCCGCGTGGCGCGACCATCCTGAACAACTTCAGAAGAGGATGAATGATCGTTCCACTCGCCGATCCAATCAGGTACTTAAGCTTACCGATTACCATATTTCTCAGCATGTGGCTAGTACTTTCAAAAATTTAACAAAATGTGCCACATACCACGACCTTAATATTTTTGCCACTACATAGACAGGGAATCACAAGTACCACATCCCTGCCCGTGGTCCTTATATTATTGCAGAATGTAAAGCATTGCAACTCCTATAATCTCGCGAGAGGCAGGAAACCACTCGATTTTTACCGGTCCTAATTAGCAGAGCATCTAGTCGAGCTTAACCGCTAGTATTCAAAATATGGGTACCTAGGATCATGAACATATGGTTACAGTCAACTCCTGAAAATTTAAATGCACAGATAAATAAATTACAACATAGATTGCATATAATTAAAAATAATAGGCATTTAAATGCACCGGGGCTAGCCTTCCTAGACAAAACTTAGCCTTGGGCTCTTCCGAACATTGGTTCGGGTCTTCGGCAACTTAGATTATCTTGAGCTGCATGTAGTTCATTCTTGGACTTGGCACCAACTCGTTGGTTCCGCCGATGAGTGTCGTCGTGTTTATATGAATGCAAAGTGTTCATGTTACTAAGATGACAACAAATTATATATCATTTCCTTCACTATAAAGTTGTAGCACAAGTTTTATTAATAAATTTCTTAATTACATTTTTTTGGGCAATCATTTATAGAGTAGTAATTAACTTGACTTAAACTCATTAAGCAAATTGGATTTGTGGTATTTTTCATTTGTCATTTTTCACATAAAAAATTAGTTTATTTACTATCATTGCTAGGAAGTGTTTCTGGTACTAAAATTTTTATGTAAGGAACAAAATTGAAAAACAAATTTACTGTAAAAATTTCAGACAGTTTCATTAAGCAGGTTAAACATGGAAATTAAACTGAACAGCTTCAGCTAGGAGAAATATCTATTTATACAGAACAAAATATACATGTTCTGGTGCTCAAACTTTTACTGAGTGTTTCTGATATGGTTTAAAGCATTCTATGAAATTTTCATATTTTTCTAGATACCAGAACTATTTATCATGAAATAGCACTATCAAACATGGGTTAAATCACATATATAGCTATACCGATAAAAAATTAACCAAACTTGTATAGTGGTGTTTACCTAGCATTCCAAGAACATAGAAAAAGTTTCATGCACATACCTGTAATAGAACATCCAGAAATAAATAGCATGGCATTATGCTAGATCTAACAAAGACTAGGATTTCATCTAGTTATATTATTTTTCTGGTTTTGAAAAATTTATGTGAGCCTCTACTCAGCGATGTGAAGCTACCATCCAAAAATCTCCTATAGTTCATGAGTACAACTCCTAGAACAAATATGAGCTATTATTTCTACTCTTTATTCTAGATTAAAATGTAAGCATAATCTGAGTATGTGTATGTAACAAAAGTTGTAGAGTTTGTTACAAGGATTCCAGAACAGTTGGATTTGCATTTTTATGATTTTCTATGATTTGTTATGCATTTTCAAAGTTCACAGCTAATAGTTCATGTATCTTTTGCATTTTACCCCCTGGAATCTAGTTTTCAATTTACAAAGGGGTCCCTGGCCAGACATGGTGGGGAACAGAGGAGGGCGGCCGGGTTTCCGGCGAGGAGACTCGCCGGCGGCGAGGGGCCTGGGGTGGAGATAGAGGAGGTAGGGCCGCACCTTTTGGTGGTCGTGGGGTGCGGGGAGATGGCCGGGAAGGTGCTCGCCGGCGTGAGCAGAAGCTCCGGCAATGGAGGTGGTGGCTCGCCGGCCATGGTGGTGGCCGGTGTGATGGGGCTGCGGTTTGGGGAGGTCCAGTGGAACGAGGGGAATCCGTTCAGGGTCTCGATTGGATCCGAGGGAGGGTGGAGGGGGTGCTCCATGAAGCTCAGGAAGGGTCGACAGCCATGGCGGGCAGCGGCGTCTGTTCTGGGCAGGGAAGGGCTCGGCTCTGGCTTTGGCGCGATGAGGGGGCTGAGTTGGCCTTTATAGGCGTGGGGAGCAGGGGAAGGGCGAGCTGGGGCTCCTTAGCTGCGAAGGAACGGCCAGGACGGGCGGACAGGGGCTCGGCTTGCCGGCGTCGTGGTGGCGAGCGGACAGGGCAGGGGCGCGTGTCTCTCGCGGGTGAAGCCAGGAGGGGGTTTCGGGGAGAACCGGGGGCGCCGAGGGCAGATTTGGCCAGGGCGCGATGCGTAGCCCGAACAGGTGGCTGGCACCGGCGTACAGCGCTGCCATAGGCAAGGCGCAGGGAGAGGTGAGGTGAGGAAGATGAAGTGGAGGGCAGTTTCATAAATAGAGGAAAGTTCAGGGTTCACTGTAAACTAAAGTTTTATCCATGATCCTGTGGTCAAATGAAAAACCTTTGAATACCAAACTTGTTCAAAATTTTAAGATCTACAACTTTTGTTTCAGACACCTTTTCATTTGAGGAATGATTTAAAAGTTATTTAATTTACTTTAAATGTACACATACATATGCATATACATATATACATTTGCTTGCAAAAATAAATTTTGATGCTTTTATTAAATTTTTCTTGATTCTTTGTGCATAACATTGGTTGATAATCTATGTTTAGTTAAATTAAAAACTTGGGATGTCACACGCGCCGAGGGTGGGACCGGTGGCGGCAGCGCGTTTCCCACTAGAGGGGGCGGCGGGGAGGGATTGGAGATGGAGGAAGAAAAGAGCAAATACGAGAAGAGAAAAATATGCAGGGTTATTTTTGCAAAAAATTGCCACTGTGGCGCCACATGGCATGCCACATCAGATTCAGAGCTTGCGTGGCGTGTTTGGGACCTCAGATGAATGCCACATCGGATTCAGAGCTTGCATGGCGTGTTTGGGACCTCAGATGAAACACTTAACAGAGTTTAGGGACTTAGATGCACAATTTGAGAGTTCAAGGACCCAACCAAAATCTCGGGACAAGTTTGGGGACTTGGGGTGCAATTTACTCCAAAAAAATCCCTCAACTTTATTCATCTTTGACTTTTAAATCCATTCCTCTCCAAGACACCTCCCTCACACTCATCCCCTCCCTTCTTCCTCTTCTGCTTGGACAACGCTGAGCCCAATCCGGTGGCTACAGACCTTCCCCGCCCAATTCCTCTGGCAAGCATCCTTCTCACGTGCTCCTCCACCTCCCCAGCCCCCTTCCCACTTGTTTCGCTCGCTCCCCAGCAGGGAATCGGCACAGCACCGTCGCCTTCCATTGGAGCTGCCCGAGCTCCGTGGCGGCGCGTGGTGAAGCTCATGGGCGGCCCTTCGCGTCCGACGACCTGCCGCCCTCTGTGTCCCTGGCTCCCCGCAATAGCAACATCTGGCGCCAGCGGCAGCCACGGCCTGGCGCATCGGCGTCCCCCACGCAGGCCGATTGTAGGGCAGCTGTTGGCGCTCCTTAAGTACCCATTCTATTATATGATTAGGAGAGGTTTTGGTAATTTCTTCGGGATGATTCATGTACTAACCCGCCACTTGGCACCCAAACTTGACCGTTTTCGATTTTGTCCTGAATTTGAGCATGTTGTGTTTTGACAGGAAATTGGACATTTTCGGAGATGTTTTGACGCATGGTCACAACTGGGCTAAGATGAGGAATAAGGAGAAGAAGCCGCACGCGAAAGATGGGACCGAAAGGGGCCAGAAAGGGCCCAGGCCGGCCGCCTGGGGCCCTCTGAGCCGGCCGGCCCAGCCCATTCCGGGGCCCAAACGGCCTCAGTTTTCTTCAGCGTGAAGTATGCGTCAACCCTAATCTGTGTTTTACCAAAACCGCAGACCAGAACCGCCTATATACCCCGATGCCGCCGTCAAAGAGGAGAGATCGCAGCAGAGATTGCAGAGAGATCAGAAAGAGAGCATCCAGAGACGAGTTTCAGAGATCCATTCGAGTTAGACACAAGAGAAAGGCGACACCGGAGGCCTCATCATCCCTCGGCGCCGCTGCAAGTTGGAGGACAGCAAGGGATCCATCCCTTGCCGGAGATTTCGTCACCATGATCGACTACGCTTCGCTTAGCTTCATGGGGTAAAGTCCTCGTTTGTTCATAGGGTTGTAAGGAGATCTTGAGTTGTATTTGCCGAATCTTTTATGAGATTGATCTATCACGATTCTTGTTGATGATGCTTTGATTCCTAATAGTTCGCGACTTGACTTTGGGTTTCCTTTACTCTTACATGGTTTACTTAGATTACATCAACTATCGTGTTCTTGTTGATTCGTTATGGATTATCCTCATGTAGTGACAGTATGCGGGAGGGAAAGGTTTTGATCTTGGAACACACATTTGGTAGATTAGATCCGTTCTTCGTTGCTCGGCGATTACATCTCTAGTGATCCTAGACCCTATGGACAAATGCTCTTCATATCTTGTGCACACACCTATCATTGCTCACTAGTCTAGATTAGATTAGATTGGTTAGATTAGATCTATTTCGCACTCAATCATTCAATATTGATCTTTTACCAACATCATTAGTGCTTAGTTAAGCATAGTAATACACTTGTTCCGTGGATTGATAAACCTTGGGGAAATACTCTAAGAGAAAAGCTACACGATCCGTGCGCTTGCGGTACGTAAATTGGCGCTCTAAGGAGTATTCAAGATAAGGTCCTGCTCTACAATTCAAGATGACAACCGATTCGCCTGAGTCTCCATCCCATTTGCCGGCCTGAGTCTCCTCGTGTGCGAATCGGTTTCGATTTTTGGTAGGCACGAGATAAGGAAATTTCAAACCTGTGCCTTATAGATTTCGCATGCCAAAATCGAAGAGATATTGGACTTCTCGTCCAAGTTTTTTCGGGACTTAAATAGAGGCGCGGGTTAGATATATTCTCTCATACTTTTCAATGTACACCACCACCTCGTGAGAGACATCGACAATGGCCGATCCAGCGAGCGCAAGAGCTATGATTGAAGCAATGGAGATCAAGGAGAGGGGCATGGCGCCCGACAACCCCATGCCAAGGACGCCTAGCCCCATCTCGGCAACCGGTGCACAGCCCCTCCTTGTCGAAGCAAAGCGATGTGAAGCGAAGGCCCCTCCGAAGAAATTCAATACTCAAGCAAGGATGAGCGTCGGAGGGAAGGGCCTTCAATGGTGCAACGAGAAGCTAGCTCAAGCCCAAAGGGTGGTCGTCGTCATCAGCAGCGACGAAGACGAAGGCGAGAAGCGACAAGACAAAAAGCCACCCACGCCTAGGCGTTCCTTGCGCCTCCTAGGAGTTAAAAGAAAGAACTACATCGAGCACACCCCGGAGCCGAAGGATTATGCGGGGGACAGCGATTGGGAGAGCATCATGAGCCCTAGTTCATGGGGCGCCACCAGTCGTGACTACGATGATGATTTGCCGGGGTGGGCCGAAGATGAGAGAAGGGAGGAAGACGACCCCTCCGAAGGTGACAGCGGCAAGAAGAAGAAGAAGGACGACGATGAGCTCGAGGACGACAGCCCCAACTGCAGCGGGCATCACTCCGAGTGCTGTTTCAAGTGCCGCAATGAAATCGCGGATCTCTGCGCCACCATCGATAGGTGTCACGATCAAATCATGGCAATGAATCGAAGGATGGACGACATCGAGAGCTTGGTTGAGAGAGACTACAACTTCCTTGTCCGCAACATAAGAAAGTTATTCGGGATGGTCAGAGATCTTCAAAAGCAAGGAGGAGGGCGCCCTAGATTCAATTGCCCTAGGTGCCGTTGAGAACACCGACGAGCATCACACCCGTCTTTTATATCATTGCGGCGAGGACGCCGCATAATCTAAGCATGGGGGGAAGGTGTGACGACTCGTAGATTGAATTTTGGTCTTTGTTTACTCGAAAGTTCGTCGTGTGCGTGTCTTTAATTCCGCATGTGTGAGAGTTATAGTTTAGCGTTGTGTGCTTTATTTTTTGCATGTGTGAGAGTGAGTCTTAAATTAGTGTTGAGTCATGAAAACAAAATAAAAAGAGTCTTTGTTTTTTGTTGGATCGTGCATTTTATTTATGCATTCAGTTTTACTTTATTTTCTTTAAAGCAATTGTTCACGAGCGTTGTCATGAAAATTAATTCATATTTGTGGAGCTTAGTAAATTATTCGTTCATGTTAATACCCACACTTGAGCTTTGATCTAGCGCTTGGTTTTGATTACGCTTGCGAGTAAGGCATGATTTGGAGGACTTTAATTTCATAAAAATAATAAAACCCCTACAAACATAAGGTTGATCAAGTTCTTGGCAAGATGTGAGTAAAAATCCTATCATCCAAAAGCTTTATTCGTTCCACCATAAGTATTGGATGTACATTGAGTTGAGTTAGGATTTCTTTCTCTTGGGTGTTTTAATTTCGAGCAATGATCATGTCCGTATTTTTCATCTCTGAATTGCTAGCCATGTCAATATTCGGTAATGAGAATTCCTCATTGGAACAACTCATGAAATCTACCGGATTCCAAAACCCGAACCTGAGATTATCTTGTTTATTATCCTCTTCCTTGACCACAACCCAATTATGAGGATACATTCTGTTTCTGCGCATGATTTGTATAAAACATAATTTTGGGATGAAGAAAGGAAGGAGTACTAGAAAAACGGACCGAAGCCGACCTGGGAAAGCCCCAGGCCGGCCGGCCTACACCCCTTGGGCCAGCCGGTCTAGGCCCCTCTAGCCTCGGCTCGGGCTCCAAAAATTCAGGGAGCCTCTTTGGAGATTTGCCTATCTATGTTTTATAGAAAGTGTCCTATGAAAAGGTTCGCAAAAGAGAAAGAAAATTCGGGAGAAAGAAAGAAAAAAATGTATGAGAAGAAAAGAATAAATGAAGGGATTCTATGGTTAGAGAAGTGCAAAGAGATATCACCTTGTTGTTTGAGAACAATATCCTCAATTCCACCATGTGCAATCCGACAACGAGGACGATGCTTGTGCCTTGAAGTCAATCTTTTTGTATGCCTTTGCACATATCCACCATTCTAAATCTTCTTACCCTTGAACCCTTTACATTATGGAGAAACTCTCATGATCATTGGCCCGGAAGGTAAGCAATCATTAGAAGGTTTTCTTAATTTGACAATATATGTATATACTTTGCTAAGCCTCACCTATAGCCCCACTTTATACTTGAGAAACTTTTGGGAGATGAGAGTTTGCAAATAATAATAGGATAGCCACTTATATCGAGAGACATGAAAGGACTTGTGCAAGAATTTTTGGTCTAACCTTTGTTGCAGGGTATTTTGCTTCTAAAAACTAAAAAAAAGAAGAAAACCTCCAAGGATGGCAAGAAAAGCAAGTGTTGTCGATATTCGTGTTGCCGGCTAAAGGTAAGAGTCGTGGAGTAATATTGGATGAGTTTTTAAACGCCCATGATATGATTATCCTCGCTGCTCCTCTGACCTTTGTTTGAAGAAATATTGTTAGACTTGTTTGCATAAGTAAATTTTGCAGTTTGAGAACTCTCGAGCAACCCATGGAAGGACTTGACGATTTGATTTGCTCGAGGACGAGCAAAAGCTAAGCATGGGGGGAATGTTGGCGCTCCTTAAGTACCCATTTTATTATATGATTAGGAGAGGTTTTGGTAATTTCTTCGGGATGATTCATGTACTAACCCGCCACTTGGCACCCGAACTTGACCGTTTTCGATTTTGTCCTGGATTTTGGAGCATGTTGTGTTTTGGCAGGAAATTGGACATTTTCGGAGATGTTTTGACGCATGGTCACAACTGGGCTAAGATGAGGAATAATGAAAAGAAGCCGCACGCGAAAGATGGGACCGAAAGGGGCCAGAAAGGGCCCAGGCCGGCCAGCCTGGGGCCCTCTGAGCCGGCCGGCCTGGGGCCATTTCGGGGCCCAATCGGCCTCGATTTTCTTCAGCGCGATGTATGTGTTGACCCTAATCTGTGTTTTACCAAAACCGCCGGCCAGAACCGCATATATATACCCCGAAGCCACCGTCAAAGAGGAGAGATCGCAGCAGAGATCGTAGAGAGATCAGAAAGAGAGCATCCAGAGACAAGTTTCAGAGATCCATTCGAGTTAGACACAAGAGAAAGGCGACACCGGAGGCCTCATCGTCCCTTGGCGCCGCTGCAAGTTGGAGGACAGCAAGGGATCCATCCCTTGCCGGAGATTTCGTCACCATGATCGACTACGCTTCGCTTAGCTTCATGGGGTAAAGTCCTCGTTTGTTCATAGGGTTGTAAGGAGATCTTGAGTTGTAATTGCCGAATCTTTTATGAGATTGATCTATCACGATTCTTGTTGATGATGCTTTGATGCCTAATAGTTCGCGACTTGACTTTGGATTTGCTTTGCTCTTGCATGGTTTACTTAGATTACATCAACTATCGTGTTCTTGTTGATTCATTACCGATTATCCTCGTGTAGTGATAGTATGCGGGAGGGAAATGTTTTGATCTTGGAACACACCTTTGGTAGATTAGATCCGTTCTTCGTTGCTCGGCGATTACATCTCTAGTGATCCTAGACCCTATGGACAAATGCTCTTCATATCTTGTGCACACACCTATCATTGTTCACTAGTCTAGATTAGATTAGATTGGTTAGATTAGATCTATTTCACACTTAATCATTCAATATAGATCTTTTACCAACATCATTAGTGCTTAGTTAAGTATAGTAATATACTTGTTCCGTGGATTGATAAACCTTGGGGGAATACTCTAAGGGAAAATCTACATGATCCGTGCGCTTGCGGTACGTAAATTGGCGCTCTAAGGAGCGTCAACAGCAGCCATCCCGCACGCCGCCTTCCTCTCCTCCGTCATCCATGGCTGGCTCTGTGCTATGGGGCTGCCGACTGTGACAGACCCGCCGAGTTAAAATACTTAATTAAGCATAACCGCCATCATCTGGCGCATTAGCTTAATTAAGTGTAACTTGACAGGCTGTTTCCAACCCACAGGCCGATCAAAACACACCAGAAGTCTCACGCGAAGGCGAGCACAGAAGGTACCAACTGTTGGAAATATGCCCTATAGGCAATCATATTTCCTTGTATTCATGGTTAATAAAGTGTTCCTTGAATATTCATGGATGACAACTCACATTGATTAATGCTTATGTGAAGTATTTGTGAAACTCTTTACTTGTATGAATATTCTAAAGTGTTCCTAGTCGGAGTTCATGTGAGGACACACATGAATATTAGACTAGCACATGTATTAGTTGATTGACTGCGTTTCACATGTCATGGATATGGTGATGTGAAACTAATAATGTGGGCTCATGTGAGACTTGAGATTGAACTGACCCAACACGAGATGATGATTTCTCATTACACAATATGAACGCTGTGTCCTAAGACCTGAGATCGTCGTATGTACTTAAAATATGAACCGACTTATTTAGGAGCCATCAAACGCTGCACCGTAACAGCGTAGTCAAAAAGGTGGCTTTTGGGTCTGTCAAGAAGCATGCTGTGAGACATAATCGGTCAAGATAAAATTTGCCCCTCTCTACAAGAGAGATATCTCTGGGCCCCTCGAGTGATTTGGATAAGGAAATGCATGGCCAAGCTGGGGTTAAGAGTTAACCAAGGATTCCGAATCACAGGATCGAGAAAGAGTGGTCGGCTTTAAGCTAGACCAAATATCGTGAGGCAAAGGGAACATCATGTATATGATATTGTGGCGGCTCGTCTGATATGATCTTTGTGTGCGTATAGGAGTTGACATGTCTTGCTAGAGGCCACTATCTACTATTGGGCCGAGTAAGAGTACTCGGGCCATGCCTATTCGCATGTGAGCCCATAGGGTCACACACTTAAGGGAAAAAAGTCTGATAAGGATTAGATCCGAATTAGACTGGGTTTAAGCGCACTAATGGGCCTTTTAGGCCCAAAAGAGGGCGCCCAAGGTGGGGCCCAAGGCAGCCCACCTAAGGGGCTATATAAACAGAGGAGGGGGTGCCTAAAAACCCTAACCCTTGCCGCCGCTACAGTAACATGCTACAGTAACTGCGGGTGATTAATGCTGCCCCTCCTGCGCGCCAAGCCCGAGGTCGCCTTCGCGGACCTAGCAGTCCGGATCGTGACGCTTCTTCCCGTACGTGTGGATACCTTGGAGGTGCCGCATCTGCTGCACAAGGACGAGCCGCACGTGAGGAGGTTCACGCAACTGCACTGCCGGCTTCCATCTACACTACACCGATGCGCTACAAAAGTTCCGCAACCGCGCGTCTAGTGGTAATCCCGTGATCTATAACTGCAGTAATCCTGGTTTATGTGGTAGAAAATTTTTGTTTTTGATACCCCATATTCCTACACCAGTATGATAAAATATTATGAAAATAGTAAACAAAAATATTAAGACTTTACAACACAGCTTTAAATTTAAAAATTACAAACAAAAAGATAGAATCGGAAAAGAATCTAACTTACAGAGCATTTTTACTAGAGAATAAATAAAACAAACTAACTAAATCGAGAACTACCGAGACGTGAAGACAAGACGCCACATCGAGCCCACCGATATGACACCTAGTTAGCTCCTATACCTGAAATAGGGTAAACAACAAACCCTGAGCAACTAATACTTTGCAAGACTTACCCGACCAGTGGGTATAACTTAGCCCACCTACCTAGACATGCAAGGTCTTTGGCTAGTGCCTTATTTTGCAGAAAACAGCGACTAAAGTAATTTCTTAAATTCCATATTTTAGCTCCAGGTTATATATAAATTTACTCTAATCTAATATTTGCACGAATCAACTATATCAAACATGGTGGTGCAATCAATAATAATTCAATGTTTTTATCATCCTAGATATATAAATATACTCATTATCCCATCATAATACTACGATGCAACGCAGTGATCAAGGTGCTCATATCCGAGAGCGACTGACGGCGAATCGATCCGATTTAACCTTGCAAGGTGGACCTAACCAACACGGCACGTATTTGCCCCGTCGGACTATACATGCCAACCATTCCCCTCCCCGCCTCGAACTACAGGAACCAGCCCAACGACATATGGTCAGCCGAGCTCAACGTGAGACCACCAAAAGTAAACAATGCATCCCCATTTCTCCGCGACTACTCGACTACCCCAGGAGTTGGGTGCGGGTTCCTGTACTTTCGAAGTAAGGTAGTACTCGGCTTACCGGTTTCGACTACCTCCTACTCCCGGTATGCGGTTATTACAAATTCAAACATGATCAGCAGGGCCAACAACGGTACGGTCTTTAACCGACTCAGACGGGACTAAGACACCCAGGAACCCTGTCCTGCTGTCATACCTACATATCCTCATCATTCCCGTCCGGTCTCAATTCTCCATTCCTTACATATCCAATTCAGCAACTCATATCCTGAAATATTAAAATATCTTGTATCTCGCGAATAACCGGAAATTACTCGACTTCTAATCATCCTATTTCTCGCGAATGACCAGAGATCACTCGTCTTCTATGGAGAACCATTAAGCATAGCACTTCTATCGTCCTATACATACTAGTATAATTCAAGGGAATCTAGGGATCATGCAACTAGGGTTCCAATCAACTCCTGAAACGTAATGCACACGTGATAAATATATATATAGGTGTCATAATTTCAAATAATAGGATGTGCACCGGGGCTTGCCTGAGGGTAACACTAAGTTAGTGTTAATTTTAGTAAGGCCTTGGGCCCTTCCGACCATTGGGCCGGGTCTTCACGAATTTCTTCTCAATCCTGCTTCGCTAGCTCTTGGGCTTCACGGCTACGCCTGTTCCACAGTCACGAGATCGCATGCACCGGAATCTACATGTGTGCATATGCATATGATATGAGAGAATGCATATATGAATTATATATTCACAAAAATAACCCATAATTGAGGAGAATTGCTAATGATTCGGACCAACTACCCTAACCCTACCCGCTCAGCTGCCGCCACACCCATGATAAACTTAACAATTAAAAAGCTACAAACCCACACATTCGGAGACTCCGGGCTTTAACCCAGATTGTCCGGCACAAACTTCTGGAGTATCCGTGCATTCTAATGATGAATCAAAAATTAGCATAATACTACACCGATAAAATGTGTTAATTGTACGCGCCAATATCTTTCTCAAACATAAACTAGTTATTATCTAATAAACATACTAGTACACGGATACGTTGATTACCATACTAAACGATGTTTTCTAGACTTGTAACTTTTGCAATGAACTACACATTCCTAAAACAAGCCACTGCCCTAGTTTCATAATTTTTAGACTAACATATTTGCCGAAACTAATTAAACAAACCTAAAACACAACCTAAACTTTAACAGAGGCAAAAAGGTCATTTCACAAGAATTGATATTTTTCCCCTGTAGATTTAGATCTAAGCATTCAAAAAAACTAATTTTGTATTTTTAGGATTTTTCTTTAATTTATTAGGCAACCTACAAGTTTCGTCAAACGAATAAAAGGGCACACACCTCATAACAACCGGTTAGACCGGTCGTGGTCGACCAGGCTGGCGGCGGTGCGCGGCGGAGTTTCAGCGCCGGAAACCACGGAGGTAGGGGTCCGGGAGGATGAGGAGCTTACCACGAACCCATTTTGGGGACTTATTTGGGCGGAGGACGACTGGAGAGGCGGATCGACGGTGAGGGGCAGAGCTATTGTCCATGGAGGCTTGGAGCTTCGATTCCCGTCGACTCGGCCAAGGAGAAGCTAGGCTGGAGTTTGGGGAAGGAGGAGGAGGTGGTGGGGAACTTCTGTGCGTAAGTAATCGAAGCGGGGCGACCGGAGGGAGGAGATCGAAGGGAGGGGGCGGGGAACGAGCTCAGCTCGGCTCTGTCTGAAAGAAGAAGAAAGAGAGAGCAGAGTGAAATAGATAAGGATGAAAAAAGAATAGGACTAGGTTTAAAGACGCCCAACTGGTCCGACCGATTTGGCCTACTGGTTAGACCGGTGCGGAGACGGGGTGTTACACTGACTGCCCAGGCCGCCGCCTCGCCTTGCCTGCGGCTCTTGCCGCCATACCAGCTATTCCACCATGGAGCGCGCGGCGGCCGCGGGGTGGTCAGAGAAGCCGCTGGATCAACACGAAGGAGCGCGTGGTGCCGCCGACGCGGTCTCGACTTTAGGGGAGTTCGCCGGGGTCGTAGCTGTACGTCGTGGCTGTGGGCCTTGTCACAGTGGGGCTCGGTGGCGCGGCGCTGCTGATGTGGTGGGCGCTGGCGTTCCTCCCGGCGCACGAGCAGCTCTGGATGGTCCCTGCAGGGCTCGTCCTCCTCGGCATACCCATCCTAGCCTGGCTCTCACTCACCTCCGGCTCGTGCGGCCGCACGCGAGGCATCGCTAGCAGGCACGAGACCGCCGCCGCAGGCCTGCACGCCACGCTCGAGTGGCTCCTCCATGCGCTGCGCACTGGAGGTGAGCCGAGATCTAGAGCAGCAGCCGGAGGAGAATTAATGTCAGTGGCCGCCCTCGGTGAAAGAGAGAGGATGGGATCAAATTGGAGAAGATGAAATTCTGGAAGGGTGTTTTTGTAAATATTTGCCTGCGTGGCGACATGTGGCATGCCACATCAGCTTTGGGTGCTCGCATGGTGTATTTGGGACCTCAGATGAAAGACTTAGCATGGTTTAGGGACCCAGGTAGACGATTAGAGAGTTTAGGGACGTACGTGAAATCTCGAGACAAGTTTGGGGATCTGGGGTGCAATTTACTCTTTTCACTATTGATCTTCACTTGGCACCCGCATGGGGGGCGGCATCGTCCCGCCATCGAGTGTCTTGAGTAGAATTAGGTCTGACGTCCGACGCCCTCCACCTCTCCCCCTCTCCTTTGCCGCCAGCCCGCGCCACCCGACGCCCGACGCCCTACTACGATGGGGAGGGACTGCGCGATGGTACAGATTGGCCTGCATGCTACATTAACTTGCTACAGTATTGAAAATACAATATTCATTGAAACAAATCACATGCATGGTCCAAGTTCACATACTACATGAGAATTATAAACTTTGTCGACTACCTCCAAGCAAGAGAAACTGTGGTCGCCAACTCATCACGAAATAAATCCATTGTTGGAGTGTTGGGTGCAGATGTTGACCCATCTGATGCCAATAATGACACAACATATTTGTTATATCTTTTTGGTATCATTGGTATGAAACTAGGATCACAATCGAAGGCCCCATGGCCGGCCAACACCAGCATGATGAAGGGCGTCCCCCCCCCCCCCCCTAGAAGGAGATGAGGTTATTGTCATGGAGCCATGGAGATATGCAGTGAGGGAGATGAAAAATTGAAGGGAATCAGAAGGAATTAGGCCACAATACCTATACTAGAAGGAAGATAATCATTTTGGGGATCCATTCCGCATGAGAGATGAGGCCGCCGGCGATGAACCTTGGAGGGCGCGCCTAGGGTTTGGGCAACGGCGCAAGAGGTGAAGTCAGGAGATGGGGGAGGCGCAGGGTCCAGAGAGGCTCTTTTTTTTTTGAAGCAATATGTTGTGTAAATAGTGCCAAAGATGGGTAATTTTACCCTAACTCTATGTGGACGCCCATAACCGGTGTTTCTAGCACCTCTTGAGGAGCTCCAAGAAAAACATAAAGTTGGAGTTGCTGGAGCCAAACGTGTTTGGCACAACATGTTGGTGGAGTTCTTGGAGCGGAGCTCTTCTAAACATCCTGTTAATTACTTTTGGTCCATTTTTTCTTGAAGAGTTTTGGTAGCTTATTTTTTATGAAAATAGTGATTCCATTAACAGAACAGATTTACTCCGTGTCAAACGATTGAAATTATGTTTATCTATCAATCGAGGTTCCAGAGGGTTAGATGGGCGATGGATAACAGATCAGTGATTCCCGGCGTGCGAGTGACTGAATGACGTGTGGTTCGCGGCCAGCACCCAGCAGGCACAAGAATGGCTGTCCCCACGCGCCTGCCAGTACGGCAGCACACTCCATTGGGCCCTGTTTGGTTCCCTAGCACAACTTGTGCTAGGGTACTTTGACCGTTAATTGCTAATATTAAATGAAGGTAGTTTACAAAACTAACTTCACAATTTCTGCGCTAGAAACCCTGAAGAATCTAATGATGCCTTTAATCGTGTGATTAGAGAGTAATTATTGTAGCATTACTGTAGCCAATCATTAATTAATTAGTGTCATTAGATTCATCGCGAAAAGTTACGTCCATTCCTAAAAAAATTTTACAAATAGACTTCATTTAGTACTTCATGGTGAGAGATTCTTTTTTTGAGGAACGTGCGTTCTAGATCCTAGCACTATCCAAATAAGACCATGAGGAGCGAAGAGCGGAGCTCCCATTTCAGCCTAGTCCAATTAAGAGGAATGCAGTATAGTGTGATTTGAAATATAAAGTAGTCCTAATTATTACAAATTCTTTGTTTTTATACAGATTAGTTAGTGCACCGTAGGCCTGCTCTTGTTTATTATCAAGATAAGTAAGAGGAATTGCAGTTGTAACTTTATTGTGAGCCCAAAAATTAGTTTTGTTTGCACTCTAGTTGGAGAAATACACAAACAAAACCTGTAGTTTACTTGGCTCAATGTGATGTATTTTTGTTTTTTTGTAGATTTGTTAGTGCAGCATGGACCGGCTCTTGTTTGTGGTTAATATAGGCAAAGAGAATTGTAATTGTTCGTTCGTAACTTTATTGTCAGCCCAAAAATTTTAGCTGTAAATTTTTTATTTTTTGTTTGTACTTTGATTAGAAAAAACCAATGTTAGGCTAGGCGCTAGGCGGTTTCTAGGCGGTGACCCACTGCCTGGAGCCTAGGCGAGCCTAGGCGTTTCAAGGCGGTGCCATATATGTACGTATACATTTGTCATATACATCATATATACTTCTAAAAGAAAAGAAAAACAGAGGACCACTAAACCCTGAATTGAAAAATAGGCCCATCAAAGCAGCCCAGCCCAGCAGCCCAACAACCACCTTATCTCCTCCCCTCCTCTCCTCTCGTTTCCCTTCCCGACGCCCCCTGCATCTCCTCTCGTTCTCAACGTCGCCGCCCCTGCCTCCATTCACCTCTGCTTCCAGCCTTCCACCCTTCCTCCTCTTCCTCCGCGCGTGCCCCTGCATCTCTCCTCCTCCTCCGCCGCCGCCGCCCGTCCCCTGCTTTCTCCTCCTCCACCGGCGCCCGTCCCTGCCTCCTCCGCCACCGCCGCCGGCGCTCTCTGGTCTGCCTCCTCCCTCGCCAGCACCGCGCGGAGGGGAGTGGCCGGCGGGAGCAGCAGCCCTGCGCGGAGGGAGATCGGCGGCCCGGCGCGGAGGGAGACCGGCGAAGGTGCTCCGCTCGCCTAGGGGTCCGCCTACCCCCTAGGCGAGGCGGTACCCCGCCGCCTAGCGCATAAGTGCGCCTAGGCGGGCGCGGAATAGCGCCTTGTGGAACATTGGAAAAAACAAAAATAAAACATCATATAATGTATTGGGTTCAAGGTGATGTAAATTTTACAGATTTGTTGGTGCATCATGGTGCAGTTCTTGTTTGTTATCAAGATTGGCTGGGAGAAATTGAAATTGTAACTTTGTAGTCAGCCAAAAAATTTAGCTGTAACTTTTTTTTCATTTTTAATTTTTATTTCTACTCTAATTGGAAGAAACACATAAATAAAATATTGTTTACTGGGCTTAATGTGATGTACTGGGCTGGTAACAAGGAACTCATATCGGGCAAGCTATATGAGAAAGTGGACCCGATAACAACTAGGTAACACAACATATATGGGCAGATGACCGAGTTGTTGGATAATGATCTAGGGGTCATACAGGTGATTGGCATATAGCTACTTTTTCTGCAAAAGGGCATGTAGCCTAGTAGTTATAAGAGCCTCGGTAACACATGAGGTCCTGGGTTCGACTCCCCATGAGAGCGAATATTCTGGGATTTAACGACGTTGGGCATTAAGTGGTAGGCAACGGTCCCGTCGACAGCGAAACATCTGTGGTGACTTCGTCAATCTCGAGGATTTGCCGGCTCAGTCTTCGAAGATGCTCATAGGGGTCTCCCGTTCCTCTCTGATGAATCCGCGGCACTCCGCTCGACTCGCCGCTCGCCCAGGTGGCCGCCCGCCCGCCCCAAGTCACTGACTCGCTGCGCCGCCATCCGTCGCCCCTTCCTCGGCTCGCCAGACCCGCCTCTGCCTCTCCCTCTCACGCACTCGTCTGCTTTGCACATCGTGCCCGCGTCGCCGCACGCCGTCGGCTATCACCTCGCGGGCTCACCTTGCTCGCAGTGCCGCAGGCGCCAGCCAGCCCCGGCACGGCGCGCCTGCGCTCCCAAAGCCCCAGACCCTAGTGAAGGAAGCGCCTACCCCCAGAGGTAAATTGAATCCCTATTCTGATCCCCTGCTTAACCCTAGGCAGTAGATTAGTAAATAAGTAAATGATAATTGATGTCACATGTCGATTAATAGATGCAAGAATTGCTGAATGAGAATCATACATGGGTTGATTATTGATGTATTTCATTTTTTTAAATTCCATGAACAATGAAGAGGGATGAGGACATTGCATCACTTTTTCAGAAGCATATAGAAAAGAAGCTTGCTGCTTCTGCATTTCCTTCACCTGTTCCGGCTGCACCAGTGGTGGAAGAGGAAGTTCAAGAGCCTGTTCAAGTGCAAGAGAGAATAATTGAAGAAGATGTGAATCCTAGTATTGTGGCATCTAGTGTGCTTTCAGAATCAATTGAAGCTGAAGATGTCTTGCCACCAATCCCACCTCCAATTGAAAATGTGTTGCCACCACAATCACCGATTTATGATGTCAATCGTCTTCCTTATGATCCAGGTGAAAGGCTCCCCATTGGAAGTTATCCTTTTAATGATCAAGATGCAATTAGAAGGTCATATATTCTAAAAAGGTCCATTCCAACTTTATGCACATGAATTTAAGAAAAGGCTGATTGGAGGTAGAGAACGGGTTTTTAATTTTGTATGGTTTTACAAATATGATTGGGTTGGATATAGTATCAAAAAGAAAGCTGTATTTATTGGGGTCATTGATCATATCGGTCAAGAGCTTGACAATTGATTTGATGAGGTTAATTTGGAGCTGCTTTCTTTTATGTCAGTCTTCAGCCCTGCTGATTCTTTTGCTTCCTTTGATGCACAAAAGTTATGTAGGCTTGCTGATTTCTACTCTAATGACTTCTCTGACTCGGATTTGGTCAAACTTGAATTGCAACTTGACAATTATATTGATGACATTAGAGATGAGGACAGCTTCAAATGTCTTACCAATCTTGTTGAGCTCTCAGTTAAGCTAGTTAAAACTTGGAGGCATAATATTTATGATATGGTCTTGATTCTACCGGTGGCGATGACAAGTGTTGAAAGGGTCTTCTCTGCATTGACTTTTGTGAAAACTAAGCTGAGAAATAAGATGGGAGATAGTCTTTTGGATGATTGTCTACACACATTTATCGAGCGAGATATCTTTTTTCAAGTGAATGAAGATGATATAGTTAATACTTTCATGAACTTTAGGAAGCGTAGACCTGATAAGAAGAAATAAGGTAGTCTCTTTGAACTATTGTAGGTTTGTAAGCTTATTTTATGCATTTTAAGACTAAATGTGTTTTTATTATTTATATTGTAATCTATGCAAGTATTGAATCTAATTTTTTATACACTAAATTGCTCGTGAAATTTTTTTATTTTTTAGATCGTACCGAATTATATGTTAAAATTTTAATACATATCGTAAGTTCCAATCCTAAGTCCGCCAGCAAACTGCAATGCCAAAACATGCGCCACACTATTAGAGACGCGAGAGCAGTACAGAACAGAGAAATATAAAATTAGATGAAGAATGGGGCCTCCAGTTGGGGCTAGGGAGAAAGCATTGCGCCCGAGGGCCAGCCGAAGCAGCAGGGAATCGGGTTCCACCACAATTCTCGTCGTGCCCTTCTCGCTTGCTGCCTTCAGGCCAGAACTTCAGAATGGAAAGCATCCATCCACAAGGAATAGCCCCGGCCCCGGCCCCGGCCCCAGCATACAGCACCATCTGCATCTCCGATCACAAATCCCCAACCACCGCAGCTGGTTTCAGCAATATACGAGCCGTCAACATTGATTTTCAGGAGCTCGCCCAATGGCCAGTTGGAGGACTTTGGGTAGCTTTTGATCTTTTGAGATTGGGTAGCTTTTGATTTGGCGTCAAGCAAAGCCGACGCCAACTCGCAACCACCATCAACATCAAAGGAGGCACTTTCCTGTCTGCAAGCCGCGGCGCCGAGCCAGTCATGCGTATATTCGTGCTCTCCGGCCAGAGCAACATGGCCGGCCGCGGCGGCGTGCACCGCCGGCGCTGGGACGGCGTGGTGCCGCCGGAGGGCGCGCCGGACCCGTCCATCCAGCGCCTCTCCGCGGCGCTGGACTGGGAGGAGGCGCGGGAGCCGCTCCACGCCGACATCGACACCGCCAAGACCTGCGGCGTCGGGCCCGGGATGGTCTTCGCCCGCGCCGTGCTCCCGTGCCTGCAGGAGGGCACCTCCGTCGAGGGGGCCCGGGCCGGGACCGGGATTGGGATCGGGCTCGTGCCGTGCGCCGTCGGCGGGACGGCCATCCGGGAGTGGGCTCGCGGGGAGCGCCTGTACGAGCAGATGGTGTGCCGGGCGCGCGTCGCGGCCCGGTACGGCGAGATCGAGGCCGTGCTGTGGTACCAGGGGGAGAGCGACGCCGAGTCCGACGCCGCAGCGGCGGCGTACCGCGGGAACATCGAGAGGCTCATCGCCAATGTCAGGGCGGATCTTGGGATGCCGCAGTTGCCTTTTATTCAGGTGATGGCCTTGGTTCTTCCTACTCCCACTTTGGTTTAGTTTTACCTGGGTTCATTCATTTGTTCTCTATTTGCCAAATTCGGATGAAATTGAACTGCATGAATTGCTCTCAAATTTGTGGTCCGAATTATTGTGCTGATTGAACCCACTTTGATTGACAGACATCGTAGGGAAGACACAAGAGAGGAAAAGTTTTCTCAATTTTACTTTCATAGTCTTTTATCCTCTTTCGTCTAGATGCTTTCAACTAACACTTGCTTTTTTTTGGAAAAGGGAAACTTTATTGATTTCAAGAAGGATACATCGAGATGATACATTGTCTTGAAAAGGAAAACTAATGCTTGTTAGGCTGGGAGCTTCTTTTCTCAAACCGGCTAGAGAGTCGCCTGTCATTATATTAAGAAGAATGAAAACAATACAAACAGCCCCAACAAGGCTTTAGCACACACAGCCACCCACCCAAACACGCACGCACGCGCCCTAGAGAAATAAGTTTACAATTCGCACCAAAGAGGTAGGCTGGCAGCGGATAAAGTAGAGGAAAGTGGGGGAATGGTTTAGGGCTTGAGGAGCGATTAGTTGTTTGCCGCAATTTCTGATTAGTTCTCATAGCGCTGAAGTTTTAATACTCTGTACCATTTGTTATCATTATTGTTTCTTAGAACTGAGCAGACATTCTCCATGGCGCAACATAATGAAATGTGCGCATTGCTGTGACCCTGACATGTGGGGTTTTCTGTAACTATAACTGTAAATCTCTAGCCAACATTTTGGGTTGCGAGCAGTCAAATACTTAGTGTACATTGAGATTGAACTTTTGAAAATGGTACAGATAGGGTTGTCTAACTTTTGTTTTCCAGAATAAAGTGATTTTTGCTATGGTTTGGAAATTTAGTAGGAAGTCAATGTTGTTGTTTGAGGTTCTTCCAATGGCTTTGTGAGTTGAGGGAGTAATAACAAGTGAACCTGTCCCCAATCGCATAATAGTTATTAGCAAAACTATAAAATTCCTCTTAAAAGGATGGCACTTAACAGAATGTCACTCAAAACATTGAATTGATAAAATGCAGCGAAACTGTGCACATCAGTCAGTATAGGATCAGAGCAGCTTGTATATATGGGGCCATATATTCATCTCTGAATTTTAGTAACCTTTAAACACTTTTTAGAATAAATAGTTTCCTCATCATTTCGACTAACACATGATTTTTCCTCAGATTTTATAGTGTGGCATCAAGTTTTGTTTCATCCTTCAATAAAGAAAAAAAAACTTGATACTGAACTGGTAAAGTAATAGTAATATTTAAGCCCTTGACGTTGCCTTAATTGTTTAAGGACAGAAGTTGATTTCAAAATTGTTTTCTCAGCTTCTTCATATTAGGAAATCACCCTTTATGCCCCCCTAGATATCAAGTGCAGTATCTAGTACTGATTTTAATCAAGATTGTATATAATATCAACAGGTTGCTCTTGCATCCGGCGATAAAAGGAACATTGAGAAAGTAAGAAGCGCTCAATTTAGGGTTAACCTACCCAATGTTGTAACTGTTGATGCAATGGGTCTTGCGTTGAACGAAGATAACTTGCATCTTACCACTGAGTCACAAGTAAAGCTTGGTAACATGCTTGCAGAAGCCTACATCAAGAACTTCTTAACAACGACTTGTTAGGTGACTGCCATTAGGTAATATTCTTAGAGACTCCTTTTCATACCGTGACATGTTTGACAATTTATTTTTGCCTTATTTCACGATACATCCATGTGAGTCCTTGGAGATAAGGAGTAAATGAGCCACATCTGTTTCTCAGAGATGTTTTAGTGTATCAACTGAATCATGGCCCTTGTTTCATTCTTTAGTTTTAATACTTTTGCAGGCTGTTCCTTCTTCAATCCACAGTGAATATGTTTGACAAAGGCACTGCAGAACAAGACAGCAAGACAATTATGTGCTCAAGATCCTAATCAAATGATATTCGGGAATTCACCCTAGAGGCTCAAAACTAATGTATTAAGTGTATAATATTTCAAATTCAGTTCATAACATTTCCCTCCATATATAAAGTAATTGCTACCCGTTGAGTTTCTACTAGTTATATGTTGCTTTTTTTTATGCCTCTCATCTGGGTACAGATGCAATATCTGTTCATACAAGTACATGCATGCCCACTCTACACATGCACACCTCACTCACACCACTATACGCGTACAAACAGCCCTACAGCTACACACAAAACCGAAAACCACGTCCTTCTAGAGATCATCGGAATCCCCGAAGACTCCGTAGGTGATAAGCACGTCGCATCCCTTTGTGGCTCTACACATGAGAGGATGTAGATTTATTTATGGGGGCAAGCTCTAGTGAGATGTGAACGTGTCGAGCTTGGGACTCGAACGCTCATGGGCGAGAGCTGAATTATTTCTTTTAGAATATGTGGCAATATCTCAGCCATTTATGGACATAATAGCATGGCTATTCATGGCCTTGAGAGCAACTCCAGGAGATTAGCTATCCTCCTAGCTAAATTTGAAGTTTTTCCAACTCTGTAAAAAAATAGAGCCTCCTAAATGGTAGGGAAACCAATAGACTAAGTAAATCTTTACTCTCCATATTCAAAACCTCCCAACCTTGGTATTTTTTTTCTAAAGAAACGTCATTCGGTCTCCGATGCTCCATCGCCGCCCCATCTATCTATCGAGAATCCAATTGGACGCGCGAGCGTCAGCGAGCGTGGCGCCCGGTTCCCAAAATAAGTGAGCGTCGTGCCCCCGGGGCTGTGTTAGTTCCGCCAAAAGTTACCAAATTTTTCACTGACACACATCGAATCGAATCTTACAATATATGTATGGAGTATTAAATGTAATTAAAAAATATAACTAATTGCACAATTTGGTTGTAAATGACGAGACGAATCTTTTGAGACTAATTACTCCATGGTTCGACAATAGTTGCCAAATAAAACCGAAATGTGCTACAGCAACTTTTTCGCAAACTTTTCGCGAACTAAACACACCCCCGACCACCCAGCTCGTTTACGTGGGTGGGCCGCTGATCACATGGGTGGGGCTGCTGACCGTTTTTATTTCTCATCGCTGCAGTTAATCAGTTTTTGTTAACTAAGGCCCTGTTTAGATGCGTAAACTTTTAGGTGTAAAGTATTGTAGCATTTTCGTTTGTATTTGGTAATTATTATCTCGTCATGGGTTAATTAGGCTCAAAAGATTCATCTTGCAAATTATAGACAAACTGTGTAATTAGTTATTTTATTTAGCTACATTTAATACTTCATGCATGCGTTGAAATATTCGATGTGATGGAGAATCTTGTAAAATTTTGGAATTTTGAAGGCAACTAAACAAGGCCTAACTTCACGGGGAGCGATTCAACAGCGATGTAAGCTGTATACATACTTGTTGTAGATATATAAGGCCAATCTCAGTGGAAGTGTTATAAGAGTGTCGTGTATATTAAATTTGATAACATGTATCAATAGTATGAGGAGAGAGAAAAGAGGAGTGTCATCACCATAACATCCACTAGCACAATTCTTAAGATTTCAGTCTAGATAATCGTGTCGATGACCCTTCCATTGAGACTGGCATAATATTCGAATTGACTAGTATTCTCTTCTCTTTTTCTATTTTAATCTTTTTTGTCTACCTTCTTTATATTTTATTTTCAAGATATTCTTTTGACAAATATTTCGTACAAAATATGCCATGTTATGCATCAAAGTTGAGAAGTTTGATAGAAGTTATGTTCAAAGTTATCGTTTAGTAAGAAGGCTGAAAAAAGTCATGCGTAAAATTTATACATGTCGTGTTAAAAAATTATTCTACAAAAAGTTGGTTGGAAAAAGTTATGCGTAAAAGTTACAAGTATAAAAAAATTGTGCTGAAAAATTATCATTTAAAGTAATACTGAAAAAATATCATCTAATAGTTATCTAGAAAATTTGTGTTAAAAAATTATTCTACAAAAAGTTGGCTGAAAAAAATTATGCGTAAAAGTTACAAGTATCGTACAAGTTGTGCTGAAAAATTATCATTTAAAATTATACTGAAAAAAATATCATCTAAACAGTTATCTAGAAAAATTATAAAAACTTTTAAAAGTAGAAAATCATGGAGAACAAAAATTTTCCCAAAAAAAAAATTAGCTGTCTGATCTAGCGCTGGCAGCCCCTCCTGGCGCGCGATACCGCTGCTCGTGGATGTTGGATAACGCTGTCACCCCCTCCTGGCGCGCGCTATCGCTGCTAGTGGATGTTGGATTGCGGAAGCCAAAAAAAAAGAAAAGAGAATGACGCGGAATCCGAAAATAGAATCTTTTGGGGGCTGTCGGAGATCGTTTGCTGGTTGGCCTCCTGACGCGCGCGCGCTACCTAGAAAATCCCTCTATCTATAGCGGCACCCATCCATCGCCGGCGCAAAGCTCCTCCAAAATGTCACTCGCTGCACCCATTGGTCAGACTATCCTATAGTGCTCAAGCCTCCTGCAGCCACTCATCCTGCACGTGGATGGTTCCTGATTTGTTCCGTCGTGCCTGAAGCCTCCTACCGCGAGGGACGATCCGAATGATCTAATTGTGGTGCTAGTTTGTATTCCTCACGAATGATCTAATTTGTTCTGGCATGCCAGTTTGTATTCAAAATCAACACCATAGAGTATGGATTCTGATGATGAATCCAATCAATTTGTAATGAATGAATTGATTGGTCCCTGCTCTTCGAATGATGAGAATGATCTATTCTTTTTGGTGCGGCGCACATGATCATTGAGGATTTGGTTCATCATCTGGGTCGAATTGGTTCTCTCGAGGGACATGATGTACTGGATCGTGAAAGACTGTTCTGGCATGGTCTTTGTAAGATGTGTTTATTTGTCAGTGCTCAGCACAGGTCCTGGACTTCGTAAGATGTGCTAGCTTAACTGATCACTGTTCTAGATAAAAAGAATGAAACAAAAAGAAAACAGCTAGCACTAGCAGTACAGCTAACCTGAGTAGTTTGTGATTAGTGTTGGGTATGACAGCAATCAAGATAGATCACCTAAACAACATATGCACAAAATCCAACAGGCAGAGCTGAAGTACATAATAAAAAAGCTCATGGCCTCTTGATTATAAACAGATTTTCCCAAAGATTGCCCTAACTAAAGTAAATAAGACACATGACCAAATATGAAATTGCAAAAACTAAATGCCCTAACTGGAGCAGATAGTTAAAAACTAAATTGCCCCGTGACCACCAGTATCAACATATGCAAAACATGAGTAAAGATCACTATCTCAACATCCAGTTTCAGTACAACATTCTGAATTAAACCCATTAATGCAGCTGTACATGCCAGATGAGGTCGTGGAAAACATTCTGAATTTACCATACAGAGGGCCTAGGCACGTGAAAGACGTATAAAATGGCAAGGTTCGGATGGATGGAGAATTATAATGACAAGTTTCAGAATAGCTGGATTGTAATGTCATTTCTCCAAAGTTCAAGAATTGTAATGGCAGAAATCCAAAAAAAAACCCAAAGTAATATTATTTTGTTTCCTTTTAGCTCCACATCTCATACTCTCTGTCACATCCCAAAATAAGTGTTCTTTTAGATTTATCCTAAATCAAACTATTTTAAGTTTAATCAAAGTTACAGAGTTGTAGGGTCAACTTTAAGATAGACTTATGATAAATCTAAAAGAGCACTCTTTTAGGAAACGAGGAAGTAGACAAAAAGCGCATATGTCAGCTGGGATCCCCAACTTGAGTTCATGCTTTCGCCTTTCAATAAAGCCGGACAGATACCTTTGATACATAAAAGTTTGTTTACCCCTCAGCTCAACATTGACCTATTTGCAACTGCCTCCTTTGTTCGAGACCTCGTATCTGATTCATTGTTTTTTCATATTTAATTTGTTTAACATCAAAATTGTTATCTCCTGTGACTCTTTTCTCCTAGATCTAAGCTTTGGACCTTAAACTCTCAAGTTGTTATCTTGAAGAAACAAAACTCCCTTGCAATATGGCATATGGGATATGGCCATGGTTTATGGAAAAGAAATGAATGGACTACTCTTCCATCTTGTTAGCAGAACCCAGCAGACAGCCAATATTGGGGGTGATAACAGCACGCTTGCTGATCTCCCCCACCGTGCAGCAATGCTTCTCATTGGTGTTAATTGCTGCAACTTCCTGGACAAACTTGCAATTGGAGCCAGAAGAAACCTGCACAATTTGTTGATTGTGATCTGAGTACTGCATGCGAAACCTATACAGAAAACATAAATACTTCAGTTTTGAAACTCACATCAAAGAGTGCGTCTCCAATCTTCATTTTCACTTTACCACTCCTATATACAAGTATCTTCCCCATATAACCTGCAGGAAGGTCCTTGAGTTCCGAGCCACGCTGCGATGATGGCCTCACGTCCTCACGTCTCTCCTCAGAGCCTTTATTAGGCTCAGTAACTGATTGTGGCTGCATTGGTAAAGGAAGAGAGCATGGCAACTGGAACAAGAGCAATTGTGATTCATCTGACCGATCCTGTCAACACAGAGAACATTAATGGGCAATTGCCTGTATAACCATATGAGTTTTAGCCAGTTCAATGGTATTTCTTAGAGTATACAATTGAGCTCACAAAGTGATTTTGCTTTAATGCATATGACCAGAAATAAAACGGTTTTGGAATATGCAACAATATATACCATTAACCCAAGCTCTTCTGCTGCGGTTAATTCAGCATCTTGAGCTCTGCTGGCAGAAGATTCTCCAAATTCTTCCTCGTCAAGAATTTCTGCATTTGAGATTTAGGAAGGGTGTAAGGCCAGTTGAAGAAAATCTTTTGCAATTTCAACTAGAAAGACAACAGCATACCAGGATTTCCAGAGTAGGGCCTCCTCAGTGGGAGAGAAACAGGATAATCAGTATGGGTATAGTCCTGTAATAAAAGAAAAAGAAACCAATGGATAAGGTCTGAATAGGAAACAATCCTCATTAGTAATCTGATCTTTCCTCACCCATGGCTCTGCATATTCTTTTGGTAACTTTGCTTCACCTGAATATCAAATAGAAACAAAGAGGAGTTAAGGTCTAAATACAGCAATATGTATGCATAAACAAGTATGAAATATATTCTATGTTCTTTAAAAAGAGAGAAGAAAAAAATGCAGCCCAACCAGCAGACTAATACAATTTTTCAGAACAATGATGCTTAGGGAACGGTTCATAATCGTAAACAATGAAGATAAATATCTTCCATGAATACCTGAAGAACTTTTTGGGATACGAAAAGATCTTGCATAAGAAGAATTTCCTTGTCCAAATGCAACTTCTGTTCGGCTTTTTGCTATGCAAGCAGAACAGTACATCATTAGCTAGATGTGCAGCAGAAATAACAATAAATAATCTACACCAATACTAAAAATTGTATATTTATCAACACCAATGAGCTACTAGTTTGATAATTGTAATAATTGAATATATTACTTTCTCTATTACAAATCCTTGGTAACCTTGTATTACATGCACTAATTTTAGTACCTAATTCAAGACATGGAAAGAAAGAGTTTGGTGCATGTCCAACACAATGCATTTTCTAAGACAATTCAACATGATGCAACATATATATTTTTTACAATTATTTGCAGAACAACGCTTTTCAAATGAAATAAAGAAAGAGATACATATAACTTGGTAAACAGAGACTGTTCATAAAAATGCAAGACACAAGTAGCAGTTTTATCTGCAAATGTTGTAAAGTGGTAAGAAACTAGTTGAGCATGTTTAATTAATAACCTCGGAGATTTGTACCTATATATATTTCAGGCTACCAACCAAGCAGATGGAATATGAGAATATCAATAGCCATTGACGGAAGTAGCTGTGAGCACACTCAGCTTGTAGGAATAACATTTTTTTTATAGGTACGAATAACAAATTTACTAGGTACTGCATGGAATGAACATAAATAAGTACTCTTACGTTTTTCCTCAGTTTTAACTCTTCTTGCAAAGGGATCTGTAACCTGCAAAATGAAACAAAATACTGTATACATGAACAAAGCATCAAGGGAAAAGCATGCAGATACAACAAATGAAGAACCAAATACAATAATTAGTACCTGTGATGTCTTAAGTTTCATCAACAATTCCTTATCGACGGTTTCATCCTTGCTATCCTCAACTGGTTCCCTGTCAAGTTACAGTAAATCACATTCCACATACCAAAATTGTGAATCTTGCAAAATTCAAATAGAAACTATCAAAGTTATAGGAAAGTAAATGTGGACCCAAGCACGTACTTTTTCGGGACAACCTTAGCGGCTTTCTTCACAGGTACTTTAGGTGCAAATTTTAGTCCTCCCTTACATCAAGCAACAATAATAGTAAGCACTAAACTGGAAGAAGACAACATTGTGAACAGCCTAGGAAATATCAACCTTTCGAGGAGGAGCTCCAAGGGGGGCATTTATTTCCTTCTTGACTTTACTCTTGTCGTCCATAACAAAATCACAAAACCTATAAGAGTGAAACTGAAAAGTGAAAACCTCTGTGTTAAGCTTTCAGCACTGAAGTTGACTACAATTTACACAACAATTAGAAACTCGAAATTGCTTGTCAACTTCTATTCTTTTTTTTCGACACGCAAGAGAGCTGTGTATCTTTATATTAAGAGAGAAAGAGTGGTCCAATTACAAAAAAAATATACCTCACCTTGGACCAGAGTGAGTAATGTAAAGAAACTAGTAAAGGGCTATTACAAAAAATCTAACACGCAGGACCAGACCATTAAACCTAAGAATCCTAAGTTTGGGTTCCTCCCAACTTCTATTCTAGATGTCAAAACCACGACATACACTGAAAACATTAACCCCATCAATCCATGGACCAAGATAAACTGACAATTTTTAACGTCTCGGAACTTGTTTCCCTTGATCAGAAGAAAAAGGTGCTAGAGGAAGAGGAGCCAAATGCTCTCGATTCTAGTCAGTGGCGGACCCAGGAATTGAAACTAGGGTAGTCCTGGCAAAAAAATTCAAAGCACAAACTGGTATACTCTAATATCACTTCAGCAACCATACGGTATATAATGATCAAATTTACAATAACATAAGTAAAAAGGTCTCATAATACATTCAATTCAACAAATTAGTTCAGAACTCCAATAATTTACAATATAAATAGTTGCAGAAGATTACAATACTAATGTAGTCTAATGCTGTGGCTTTACTTATGCTTCTTCATGGCCATCACTATGTCATCCTCACTTATATTAGAGAAAATTTCATGCTCAAGAAAAGTGACCAAACAATCATTCAATAACTCATCACACATGCGATTTCTTGTTTGATTCTTCACTGGATTGAACCCAGAAAATACTCTTTCCACAGTTGCAGTTGACACTGGTAGAATGCCAATTTAAGGCTCAAGAACACCCTACCATTCATTCATGTTTCTGTGTCGCAACAAGATTAAGATGAAAATGAAATCACAATCTTCATGTTTCTGGAAAAAGAAAATACTCACCCGACACCAGTGAGCAGTACTGCCAGTGTTGGTTGGGGCTGCAGGTGACGGCCGTGCGCCCGTGCAGGTGCGCGGGACGGCGGGAGGTGCCGGCGCACCGGGTTTGTCGCTTGCCGCGGCCGCGTGCCCGCGCACAGCGCCCGGCGGGACACGGGAGGCGCGTGCTCGCCCAGAGCCCCAGGCGCCCAGAAGCAGGCGGCGGAGGCGACGGCGGGAGGCGGGGCCACGCGGGTGGCAGCCGGTGGCGGGAGGCGGGGCTGCGCGGGTTGCGGCAGCCGGCGCGAGGCGCGGATGGCGGCGGCGCCCTCGGGGTAGGGGGGCGAGGGCGACGGGGGGAACGGGAGAAGGAGACGAGGGGCGCTAAGCCGTGACGGAGATGGAAAGGTGATGAGTTACTGGGCCGAGGGAGTCATTGGGCCAAACTTGGACTCTATTTTGAGAAACCCAAAAAATTTTGGGCTCAAATTTTGAGTAATTTTGGGCCTACCCAAACTACCCTTTGGGCCCGCCACTGATTCTAGTGGCATCCAGAGGAAGAGAACCAAGGGGCGTGGATCCTATATATTTTTCGGAAGATTTTTTTTCCCCATCTTCCAGTGTTTGAAATTCGTACAACAAATCATATTCATTGGATCCTCATCACTCCCTCCCTCAACCCTAACACTGTTTACTCGCCGCCTCCTCCTTACTCGCGTGCGCCGCCGCCGCCGTCCTCGAGCAACCAGCCACCGCACCGCCTCCGCCCATAGCTTGTAGCGCGCGCCGCTGCCCCACTGCCGCCGAGTCTCCGCCCCCAGTTTCTCGCCGCCGTGCTCCACCCCTGCTCGCCGCCGCCCCGCGCCTCCGCGGCCGGCTCTCGTCGTGGCGGCCCTCCGCTCCCCGCTCCCGCCGCCGCGGCTGCACCCCGTCCCCCGCACGCCGCCGAGCGGAGGCTTCGCCACATGCCACCGCTGCCACGGCTACCGTCGCCGGAGAAGACAAGTTGAGGAAAAATGTTGATCTAGATTTGAGAAATGTTGAATCTGTTCTCTCCAAATGTTGAAATAGGTTTGTAAAAATGTTGAATCTACTATTTTGAAATGTTGATCTTTTTTCCAAAAATATTGAATCTAATTTGAGCCTAATGGGCTTTATAGATGCATAGCTTATGCATCTTGTGGAAGTTATATAGGAACCCCACCAAGGGGCGCCTTAGTGCTGAAGCGCCTGGGCACGGAGAACACTACATGTCTAACCATACAAACCACAAGAAATTGCAGCACACTCTTTGAAATTGCAATGCAGAAAGCGCTAACATTTGTTGGATCTAAAATATCTAAATCTTTGCAGTACCAAATACCTAACCATACAAACCACACAAAATTTGCGAAGTTCAGAAGGGATTTACCTCTTCTTGGCGCTGGAGACTCCTCCTGGAGCGTAGAGGGCGCGGGGGCAGGGGATCCTGGAGAGCAGGGAGGTGGAGGGAGGGAAAAGGCGACGCCAAGAGCGGAGGGAGGGAGGGCGGGCGGCCGGCGGCGGCGCAAGCAGTGGAGGGAGCGAGCCAGTGAGGGCGGTGGTGGCGCAGACAGTAGAGGTTTTTTTTGAAAGCAGAGGGTTGGGACTCTGGGAGGAAGCAGATCACTTAATCTTGCTGATAAGCTGCTTCATAAATTGAAAACAAACATATCTTAAAACTTAACTTCTGTAATATCCTCTCTCTCTGACAGTGTAAGACTCTGTTCGCTTCATCTTCACTGCATCCAGCCAACAGTATTTCTCTCTCACACAAAACCAGCACCAGCCAGCCAGCAATACTTTTCTCTCACAAAAATTCAGCACCAGCCAGCCGAATACCGTCCAGTATATCAGCATTGTAACAACATGTATTTTAAATAATAGCTTTCATTTAGCATTGTTTTTTTAAAAATTACTGAAATGCGTTTATAAGATCTCTTTTAGTTTTTTAAGTTACTGTCACATTGACTATTCGAATGTCAGTTTGAATATTCAGATGTCAACTTAATATAAAACTAATTGCATAAAATGCAATTAAAGTTCTAGATGAATCTATTAAATATAATTAATGCACGAATAATGAATGATTACTGTAGCAATAAGTGGTCAAATTATAGACTAATTAAATTTAATAGATTCATGACTTATAAAATTGATTTTATAATAAACAATGTTTAGTACTTTAATTAGTGTATAGACATGCGATGTGACAGGACTTATGACTTAAACTGAAAAAAACCAAATGAGTCCTAATTATAGAGACAATACTGACTTTTTACGAATCCTTTTTGTTCAGAGAACGAGACCAGACATTCCGTTTCCCAGAGGGAAATGTGTTTTGGTTTGTGGAAGAAACAAAACAAAAGAAGTTGCATCTAAACACTACTGAAAAACAGGCCTTCAGCACCGGCTGAGAATGGGCCAAAGGAACCGGTTTCCCAACCGGTGCCCCGCAACCGCGACCAATGGCCTCGCCTTAAGACACCGGGTTTTTCAACCGGTGTCTTAGGCTTCCATTGGTACTGGTTGGAAACACCAACCGGTACCAAAGAGGCTGTCACGCTGACGCAAGGTGGCAGCCCCTTTGGTACCGGTTGGTCTTTCCAACCGGTACCAATGACCTTTTCCCTTTTTTTTCCTAAATATAGTTTTGTTTGTTATATTTATTACTGTTTATTCTTTTATAATTGCTAAATGCACTCAATCTCTACAGTACTATACGTTCATTGGTCGTTCGTGTTCGTTTTCAGAGAATATTTGAAACTAGCTAAAAGTGAAATGCGAGCATATAATTAAGCTAATTAGATGAACTAATATATTTACAAATTTACAAACATCAAGACATAATGTTTAAAAATATTTACAAATGTACAAGTCATGTTTGTAGTCCAACTACTGGTCCCCTCAGGAGGTCGATGGAAGTCCTCTATGGATGTGACCGTCATGGTAGAACTCGCCTCTAGGATCCAAGATCTCGTTCAAAATGAATCTGGCGAGCTGCTCGCACACGGCGTTGATCCGATCAGTAGAGTAACATTCATCCCCCATTTGAGACATCTATCATTTAGAAAAAAAAGATTAACATCATATGCGTTAGTACAATTATGAAAATATACTAGTGAACGGTTTGGACGTACTCTCGTGTCTTCATCAGTAGCCTTCCCGCATGGAGTCATGATGTGCAAGTAATCGCATACGTAGTACCCGCACCAATCAGTTCCTTGTTGTTGTCTCGCACATTTAAGGAGAAACAAATAAATTACTCAATTTAGAACAATTTGGGATTATATACTTAACTAGACAAATCTTTATGAATCAACATAGCGGATAATCCATGTTAACGTTCAGTTCGGGCCTCCATTGACCACGTCCTTTGTTATTTTTCACAAAAAAATTTCCAAATCCTACGCTCAAAGTTAAGTTTGATATTAAGGAATTGTTATTAACAGAAAAAAGATTTGATTGTGCAAACCGAACTTACCTATTCAAGGGGTCTAGGATATGTTGGATTGCGGACTTTGGATTTCTCATTGAGTCAAAGACTATAAGATTGACGGTCTCTACGAAAAGTATGAGTAAAATCCAATGATAACTGTGGATATAGATAGGATATATACATACATGCATTAGACGACTTAGTATTTATTTAGTAATATAACAGAGGATTGAGTCGACCAAGGCTTACCCAAAGTTGTATGGTATGAATATATAGGATTTTGTAATTTTGCCTAGTCAACAAATCGTACATGTTTTGGCACGTTTTCTTGTAATTTTCGTTGAGCACTTTCTGGTTGACTAGCAAAGGAGACATGAAGCCGATCTGATGGTGCCATCCATATTTTCGGCTTCTTTGGGTCTCCTGTCTAAACGATATAATAGAAATTTTATAATGCACATATATAATTATGTTCTTGTTAACAAAAAGTATTAATGTAGAGGTAAGTGATACTTACAAAATCCAAATGGTGACGATAGAGGCGTTGAGGGCTTGTCGATGGTAAATGTGATATAAATTTTCGAAGTACACTCAGAAGTCCTCCCTACGGAAGAAATCATGGTCACGATACTTGACTCCAAACATTTTCCCTTGGTCATTCGACATTCGCAGGTACCATCTATGCAAATTGAACATCTGCGTGCCTAGACTTTTCTCCTCTTCCTCAGTGACAAAAGGTTTTCCATGCTGGAATGGAGTAAGAACGGGAGCGATAGGGATTTCCGCCTCCACTTGCCCCGTTGCCTCCTCTAGCGTTAATCTAGTTTTAGAAAGAAATATCGCGGCCTGTAGGTCCGCCTAGAGTTGTACGTCCGTCGGGTGTAGGAGTGGCAACCCTGGCACCCGGAGGGGCTCGAGTCCTTTTTGTTGTGTGCCAAGCTGAGGAATGGTCTTGCCACATTTTTTCTTCAGATTTCTCACCTTGTGTGCTTTTGTCAGAGTACGATCATAGTCCGAGGGTAAGCTTTTCGGTTTTGGTGGGTTGTCTAGGTTTGCGAGAAGCTTTTTCCCTAGTTCTAGAGGTACTTTTTCCCTCGGCGGGGGAACTTTAGGCTTTAATTGTTCTTTTATATATTGAGCAGTCTCCTCTTCCAACTCCTCAGCAGTTTTCTCGTAGGTTAATTTTCTTTCGACCGTTATCTGCTTCTTCTTTGAGAGTCCAGCCGCCTGGAGGGATGCTGTCTTTTTCTTTCCTTTTTCTGGGTCAGGAGGAGTTGGAGTACTCGTGGCCCTTTGCGCCAGCGGAGACAGTGGTGAATGAGATGGTTGTGGGGACGGCGGTGAGGGAGACCGCGGAGACGGGCAATCGGTCTGCACGGGAGCCGTTGTGCTTGCAGTAAGTTTGATGTCGGCCTTGCGCCATAGAACGACTCCGTGCAGTGCGTCTCCCAATGTCTTCTCTCCATCCCCTCCAACGAAGTCGAGCTCAAGATCCTCATTGTTTCCAACTATTTGCTCGACTGTGACGAAGGTGTAGCCAGGGGGTATCGGCCTTCCATGAATTGTAGTAGAAGGATTCAGAGGCAGGGCTGACCCGTATGCGACATGAATGGATACATTTCTTGCTCGCACATGAAGCTCGCACGGTGTCGGCATGGTGACATCGTCCACTGGATACCTCTGGTCATCTACCGCTGTTGGCTCAATCTGGGGTTGCTGTTCCGCTTGTACGTCGGGCGCCGCTGTGGATGCACAGCTGCTGCATCGCTGAGAGACCGGGCTTATCACAACATCCGGGTGCGAACCAGCAGTGCCCCTTTGGCTCAGAGCTAGCTGCACTGCCTTATTGACCCTGGCGTCCATCTGAGATTCCAAGGCATGAAGTTTCTCTTCCTGTTCGGCTTTGCTCTTTCAGTGAGTATTGTAAGAGGAATCTCCGTCCCAAGCAACTTTCCATGGGACCACGCCGATGCCGCGGGCTCGTCCAGGGTGTTCCAGATTCTTTAATTCCCTTGTGAGCTCATCATTCTCCCTTTGAGGCTGTAATGTTCCTTGTTGGGTCTCATCTATTGCAGTGACTAGATCGCGGGACACTTCTTGCATATGCTCGGGCACGACCAAATTTCCATCCAACTAGTTTAGTGTCACGCCATTAGCAAATAACCACCACTTGGATCTATCCGGCCAATCCCAAGTCGTCGGCCTGATGCCTCTATCCATAAGGTCCTGCTCCATCTTCTTCCATTTTTTTATTGACTTCTTGTACCCGGCAGCCCCAAGGTGGTGGCTGTACTTCTTATTTGCTGCATTCACCTTGGCCTATTCGGATTTTTCTTGGGCTTCCTCTAATAGTTTGTATTGTTTGAACTCCTCTCAATATGGTTTAACCTGAGGAAGATCGTCCCAGTTTGGCTCCTTATCCTTCTTGATGTAATTGATGTACAACTTCTTCTTGAAAGTTGCAAAGGCAAGGGTCATCTTTTTCAAGGCACATTTCTTCATAAGTTCTTGGTCAACTCCTTCAGGAAGAGTGAACATATCCTTGAGTTCTGTCCATAGCATTTCCTTTTGATGTGCAGGCACGGCGTGTTGCTGTTCTTCGGGTTTGCTCGTTTTCCATAGTCTTGTGGTGATCGGAATTCTTGCCCGAACAATAACCCCACATTGATTGACAAATTTTGTGCTAGCAGCCTCTGGAGCACTTGGACAGCCCTCTGCGTCCACTTCTGTGACGACCTGTCTTCCCTCCATTTTCTTGGTTGGCCGGCGTCTCCCTTTTGACTGGCTCAACGAAGTCGATGCGGAGGTCAACTAAATTACAGAAAAGATATGTTAATCGCAAAACTAATCTAACGAAGTCACCATGCATATAGTTTTAAGATTCGTACTGGAACATGCTGTTGTTGATTGGGCGGCGGCGCAAAGTCATCATCTTCTTCATCGGCATCTCCAGACATATTCAGGAACGAATCAGCTGTCCGAGCATCTTCTTCAGCTATTGGCTGGGTGGTGTTGGCCCTCGTATCTTTGTTTATTGCGTCCAACATGTATTGCTTGGCGACCTCGTCATCACCGAAGGGGTCCATCCTTAACTGAAACCGTAAAAATGCGTTAGAGTATGTGTCCATCCTTAAATGAAGTAGGAGAATTCAATTCTTTGAACGAATATGCGTGTTTGAGAGAGAGAGAGTGTGTGTATGTTAGAGGGACAGAGAAAGAGAGAGATAGTGAGTGTGTGTGTGAGTCAGTGTGGGTGTGGGTGTGTGTGTCTGTGTGTTTGTGTGTTAGTGGGATAGAGAAAGAGAGAGAGAGTTAGTGTGTGTGTGAGTCAGTGTGTGTGAGTGAGTGTGTTTGTGTCAAGGGTCGAGGGTCGATACTTTATATAAATGTGTTAGAGTGTGTTAGGGTGTGTTTGTATGTGTTAGTGTGTGTGTGTGTTAGTGTGAGTATGTGTGTGTGTGTCAGGGTCGATACTTTATACAATTGTGTTAAGTGTGAGTGTGTGTGTGTGTTAGAGTGTATTAGACAGTGTGTGTGTGTGTGTGTGTGTGTGTGTGTGTGTGTGTGTGTGTGTGTGTGTGTGTGTGTGAGGGGTTGAGGGTTGAGGGTCGAGGGCTAGGGTTGAGGGTCGAGGTCGAGAGTCGAGGGACGGGGTTGAGAGTCGGGGTCGAGGGTCGAGGTCGAGAGTCAAGGGACGGCGAATGCGTGAGTGAGTTAGAGAGCGAATACATGTAATCAAGAATTGTACATAAAATTATTACTCGTCGTCGTTACTTGTCATTACTCGTCATTACTCGTCGTCGTTACTCGTCATTACTCGTCATTACTCGTCGTCGTTACTCGTCATTACTCGTCATCGTCATTACTCATTGTCATCGTCATTACTAGTCGTCGTCATTACATTATACAGTGAAATACATGTCGTCGTCGTCTAACCATTAAATACATGATTAAATAAAATCTTTGAATGACACAATTATACACTACATAAGACATAATAATAGAAATAACTAAATTCTCTCTAAATTGTCTCTCTAAATTCTCTTCATTTCCTTCTATATATGAAATAACTAAATTCTAGATAATATCAAATAATGGCAAAAAAAATAATGACTACATTCTCTCTAACTAAATTCTCTCCATTTCCTTCTCTAACTAAATTCTCTAACTAATGTATATAAATAAAATAACTAAATTCTCTAACTAATTCTTTTTAATTCTCTAATTCTCTCTATTTGTCTACTAAATCTCTCTAATTGTCCACTAATTCTCTACTAATTCTCTAATAATTCTCCCTAATTCTCTACTTCGATCTCTCTAATTCTCCACCAAATCACTAATAATTCTCCCTAATTATCTACCAAATCACTAATAATTCTATCCTAATTATCTTCTAATTCTCATAAAATTTAAAAAACAGGGTGGCGGTGCTCTGCCAGGCCAGCCGGCCGGCACTTACGGCGAGGAGGGGCGGCGGCGGCCGAAGGGGCGGCGGCGTCGAGGCGGCCGGCGTCGAGGAGGCGCGCAGAGGAGGCGCCAAGGGGAATGGCGGCGACGCACCGGGGTTCGGCGTCGAGGGGTCGTCGAGGAAGCCCGCGGAGAGGTCAAGGTGAGGCGGCGGCGGAGGACGATCGGCGCTGTGCGTGGAAGGAAGAAGTGAGGAAGAAGAGAAGGGCACGGCCTTATATACACCAAAGGCCTTAGGCACCGGGTGATAATTTCAACCGGTGCCTTTGAGGGCCTATGGCACCGGTTTGTAACCCAACCGGTGCCTTAGGTAACCCAAAGACATCGGGTGATAATTCCATCCGGTACTTTAGGGCTACAACGGGCGGGAGTTGAAAAGTTCCTAAGCCACCGGTTAGTAAACAAAAACCGGTGCCTAAGGCTGCTGAAATATTTGTACTTTAAACCTTTTGCCGCCAAACCTACCGAAAACACCGTGTAACGCAGTGGTAACCCTAAGTTTTCCAATCGCAGAGGCCCGGGTTTGACTCCCGCGCGCCACTTTTTTTTGCCAAAAATTTAGTATCGGTTGAAACCTTCAACCGGTGCCAATAGGTTATTTACAAAATCGATTAATTGAATAGTAAATTTTTTCAATGTATAACTAATCATATTAATTGCATAATAAATCAAATAATTGCATAATAAATCATTTAAATGCACAATAATTTTAATTACTACATAATAAATCATTTAGGTGCATAACTAATTATTTTAATTGCATAATAAATTATAATAAATCAAATAATTGCATAATAAATCATTTAAATGCACAATAATTTTAATTACTACATAATAAAATCATTTAGGTGCATAACTAATTATTTTAATTGCATAATAAATTATAATAAATTAAATAATTGCATAATAAATCATTTAAATGCACAATAATTTTAATTACCATATAATAAATCATTTAGGCGCATAACTAATTATTTTAATTGCATAATAAATCATAATAAATCAAATAGTTGCATAATAAATTATTTAAATGTACAATAATTTTAATTACTACATGTGACAGTCATGGGATTTTACGTGTGCGAATTTCTTCTCTTTCAAGTTCCGTAGCCTCTTTATATTCGAAGAGTAGTTTGATGGGACCTTGATACTGTTCAAATAGTCGAACATACTTTTCTTCTCTTCCTTACTAAGAGTGTAGCACGCAAGACCTAGATAATGACGTCCTTTGTCCCTTTTTTCTGGATGTAGGGTGGCCCGTTGTTTCATACGTCGAAGATCTTGCCGCGCTTCCAATGTATCCTTTGCCTTACCGTAGACACCAAGAAAGCTTAGAAGGTTCACACAAAGATTTTTTATTAGGTGCATCACATCAATTGCGTGGCGGACGTCTAAGACTTCCTAATAAGGTAACTCCCAAAAAATACTCTTCTTCTTCCACATAGGTGCACGTCCGTCATCACTCTGCACTGATCTGCTGCTAGGTCCTTTTCTGAATACTACTTTTATATCTTTGACCATTTCAAACACTATTTTCCCACAACGGTGCCTAGGCTTGGTACGATGATCTGCCTTTCCATCGTAGTGAGCATGCCTCCTCCTTAATGGGCGCTTGATCGGAAGAAATCGACGATGACCCATATACACGATCTTCCTACAGTGCTTGAGGTACATGCTGTCGGTTTCTTCTAAACAATGGGTGCATGCCCTATAACCCTTATTGGATTGTCCAGAGAGGTTACTTAGTGCTGGCCAATCGTTGGTGGTTATGAAAACCAATGCACGAAGGTTAAAATGATCCTCTGCGTGCGCATCCCACGTATGGACACCCTCCTCTTTCCACAACAATAGAAGATCCTCAATCAGTGATTTTAGATACACATCTATATCGTTACCGGGTTGCTTCGGGCCGGGGATAAGCACCGGCATCATAATGAATTTCTGCTTCATACACAACCAGGGAGGAAGGTTGTATATACAGAGTGTCACAGGCCAGGTACTATGGCCACTGCTCTGCTCACCGAAAGGATTCATGACATCCGTACTTAAACCAAATCTTATATTCCTCGCATCATTTGCAAATGTTGGGAATGTTCTGTCCACTTTTCTCCACTGCGACCCATCAGCGGGGTGTCTCAATATATTGTCTTGCTTACGTTCTTCTTTGTGCCATCACATCAATTTAGCATTCGTTTTGTTCATGAACAAACGTTTTCAGACGTGGTATTAGAGGAAAATACCACATCACCTTGGCAGGCACCCTCTTCTTGACACGCATCCCCTCAACGTCGCCTAGATAATCTCGAGGGATCTTATACCGGCATGCGTTGCATACAAGGCATGAATCCAAATTTTCATACTCACCTCGATATAGGATGCAGTCATTAGGACAAGCATGTATCTTCTGTGCCTCTAATCCCAAAGGACAAACAACTTTTTTTTGCCTTGTATGTTGTCTCCGGCAAGGTGTTACCCTCAGGGAGTAAGTTTTTTATAAGTTTCAGCAACTCCTCGAATCCCTTGTCAGACAAACCATTTGATGCCTTCCATTGCAATAATTCCAATGTGGTACCCAACTTCTTTTGGTCTTGTTTGCAATCAGGGTACAACAATGTTCTTTAGTCCTCCAACATACGCTTCAGATCTCTCGATTCCTTTTCTGTTTCGCAACCTTTCTCAGCTTCGCGCAGCATCTGACCAAGATCATCTTCTACAACGTATCCTTCAGTATCTTCTTCAGGCTCACCCATTGCAGTGTCATTGAAAAAGGAATTATAATTGGCTGCAAAGTCAGGAATCCTGTCCTCTTCTTCTACATTATTATCCAGCACAATTCCTCTTTCGCCATGCTTAGTCCAAACATAGTAGTTTGGCATGAAACCACTATTAGACAAGTGACTATGGATGGTTCTTGATGATAAGTAATCCTTTTCATTCTTACCGAATTTGCATGGACAATGAACGAAACCGCCATACTTGTGTTTTTTGGCCGCTTCTATGAATTCATGCACGCCATCCATGAACTCCTTTGAACGCCGGTCGGCCATGTACATCCATTGCCGACTCATCTGGGTCCACAATACATTTATATACATCATTGTACTGTACAAATAGTTCATTCATACTACCAATTTATAACAATATATTTATATAATTGATAATGCATATAACTATAATAAATAGATACTATTCACTTATCAAATAAATTGAAAAACATATAAATACAATAATTTGATAGTATTCAAATATCAAATAAATTGATAACGCATATAACTACAATAAGATGCTACAAATAAAAATAATTATCACATGTATAAACTAAATCAAGTAATAATTGTTTCTAAAAATTAATTGCTAAGTTATAAAGAAAAATAACTAACCTTTTTTCAAAAAAATAGTAAAAATTCGCCTCCCCTCACCTCACTCAGCTGTCATGAACAGTTAGTTCATGGCAGCTTGAGGGGGGAGGGGCTGGGGTATTTATAGGCTCGGGCCAAAGGCACCGGTTGGTTTCAATGACCCGGTGCTAAATTTTGTTCAATAGCACCGGGTCAAGGCACCAACCGGTGCCTTAGGCCCGAGCTCCTGGCAGCTGCCACGTTTCATCACCATAGGAACCGGTTATTTCCATTATTCGGTGGCTATATCGTCGCTTTCATTTGGTACCGGGTGGTGGTTCAAACCGGTTCCTATGCTGCCGCATTGGAACCAGTTGGATCGACCACCCGGTACCAATTGTCCTCCACTAGGTCAGTCGAAGGCCAAAGGTACCAGCTGCTATTGCAGCCGGTACCACCATGGCCCGTTTTCTAGTAGTGTAAAAACTCAAACCGAGAAAATCAAGCTTCACGGAGCTGGAGATCTGCTCACTTTTTTTGTGAAGGCTAGTAAGGAGGCCCGCGCGCCACGCGCGGGCGATAGGTTGGCACGACAATACTTAAAATTTGAATATAATAAGCTGTAGACCACAGTGATATTTTTCATATGAATCTATATTGTTTGGTTATCGTGATCATATTCTGTTTATATTGAACTAATCACCAACTTTTTAATACCTAATCATTAGTAATATATTTTTCAGGGGAGATATTTCTCAAGGACTGTATCAATATTGAAGTCCTAATCTTTTTTTTGTTATCGGAGTCCTGATCCAAGGACGGAAGCAGCGTGGATGTCTTCCTTAGATTTAAAAAACTCTGCACGAGAGTTTAGAGCTAGGCCCTATCATCGTTAGCATGGGCTGTTAGATTAAAAAATTCCATCTTGGGTACCACGGGTGTAGTCGATGGGTACAACTGCATAAGTTGAGAAAAACAATTAGATTTTGGCAAAAACTCTCTCTAACTCGTAGTTTTTATGGGTCTCCATCCCCTCCCACCTCTCTCGGACCTGACAGGTGGGTCCGGCGTGAGAGGTATGATGGGTCCGAGGTGGGTGAAAAAGTTTTCAATTGTTTTCGATCTTTATAGTATAATTGCATAAGGTGAGAAAAACAATTAGATTTTGGCAGAAACTCTCTCTAACTTGTAGTTTTTATGGGTCTCCACCCCCTCCCACCTCCCTCGAACATGATAGGTGGGTCCGGCGTGAGGGGTATTCTAACACCCGTGTGTTAATCGTCTCGCTAATCACGAGTTAACTCGCTAATCGTGGACTCAAATTCGTTGTTAACGCTAATCGCGTTCGCTTAGTAAACATCTATTTAGCCGTGTTCGATCTCGTTTTTGTCCTTGATCTGAGCTCCAAATCAACTTCCGCCCAAAACGAAAGTTGTAGATCTTTTAATCCTCTACAACTTCTATTTTGGCCAAATTTCAAGTTATTATATGAAAATTTGAGTTTCAACTGGTCAAACTCGGGCTAAAATCTTTTAAACGAGCAAACAGTGCCCCTCCTGTGCTCGACACTGTGCCCCGACGCCCATACCGCCGCTGGTCGCCGGCGAGCGGCGCCACGCGTCGGCAATCCCGGCGATCCTCGACGTCTGAGCGCTGCTCGTATCCTCGCGGACGCCCTCGAACCTTCCTGCCCCGTCCCATCCTCCCCTTCCATCCCCATCCTCGAGCTCGTGCGACCCGAGTCGAGCAGAGTCGCCGCCGTCCGCCGCGCCGGCCACGGCTCGCCGCCCCGCCTCGATTCGTCGCACCCCGAGCTGCGCAGCCTCGCCGTCCACCCACTCCGACCACCCACGAGCGTGGCCGAGCCCCTACTCCGACGAATTGAGCCGCAGATCGCCCCGACCGCCATTGCAGTTCACCGGAGCTTCGCCTCTCCGTCGACGACCCACCTCCGGCCCTTCCCCGCCCAAAACGAGCCCCCGGTGAGATCCCCCGCGACCTCCTCTTGCTCCCCGTCCGTTTCCCCTTCCGATTCCGGCGCTATCGCAGCCACAGCCCGCCGCGCCGCCGTGGCCGCTCCGCCGCCTCAGCGCGCACGCCGCCGGGCCTCCCTGTGCGCCGCCGCTCGCCGCTGCCGTGCGCCCTTGGGCCGCCTGGGCTCCCTGGTGCTCGCGCCGCCCACCTCCGCCGCCGACCGGCCCCGACCGAACCGGAACACCGCCACCGCCGTTGCCCTGCCCCCTGCGCCGCCGCTAGCCGCACTGAGCGTGCCCCCCTGCGCCGCCGCGGGTGCCGGCTCCGCCGAGCTGCCTGGGCCGCGGGCGGGCCGGGCCGCGCCGTCGGCGAGCAGCGGGCGGGCCGGGACGCCGCCGCCGCCGCGGTGCTGGCCGCCCCGCCGGCCACGGCTATGGCGCACGGCGCGCGTGAAGTAGAGGAGGGGGCCAAGCTGGGCCGGCGCCCACTGCCATGTGGGGCCCGGCTGTCAGCCCCCCCTTTTATTGTTTTCCTTTCATTTAAATGGCTGAAACCTTCCAAAAAGTGTAGAAATTTGTAGAAAAATCCAAAAATTACAAACCCAATTTTCTTAGGTTTCTAAAATCAAGATCTTTAGAGGAAAAATACTTGTGCCTGAGGATTGTCACTTTTGCCCTGCTGAAAATCCGGTTTGCGTTAAACCTAGTTTATTTATTACCGGTTATTCTAGGGCTCTAAAATTTATGAAAAATTCGCAGTGGATTACTCCTTACATGTGTAACCCACTGTAAAAATTTCAGGTGCTAGTGTTGTACACTTTTGGGTAGATCTAATTATGTTCCTTTTTCCTTGCTAGGGTTAGTTAATTGCTTTGTTAGCAGTAGCTTTTGTTGGAAAATTTTGTGAGGCATGCTTACTGCTTTCACGTTGATCTGGTTAAATTGTGTTGCTAGGTCCTGTGTGCAAGTTAGGGTTTGGCTTATATTTTTCCTAGCCATGCTCTTTTCCTTTTTAAGTGTTGTTAGTTAATTGTTTCAGGCATACAGAGCAAGCCTCTGTTTTAATCACTACTGCCCTAAGCAAAGCAAGTTTAGTAGTTGTTATTTCGAAGGAAACACTTCAGGCTTTTTGAGTTAATCTTTGCATCGCATCTTAAGTGCTTATGCATTGCTCTGTGTCCTAACGGTTGCATGTCATATTTTATTCGTGTAGACGCCGCGAACGAAGCTGTCCACGAGCTAGTTGCTGAGCCGGTCCAGGAGCCACGAACAGGAGAACAGCAGGAGGTCGCCGTTGAGCACGCTCTAGCAGACTTTGTTAACCCCGCTGACCTGCAAGGCAAGCCCCGGAGCATAACCATAATTTAAATTATTCAATGTTTATTTAAGTATTGTGCATTTATGTTCTAGGAGTTGAATGGAACCATAGTATGCATGTTTTCCCTAGGTACCGTGGGCCTATACTAGTATGCAGGTGTCGATAGAAATGCTCTGCTAATAGGATTTCGGTAGAAGTCGAGTGATTACTGTCACTCGCGAGTTTAGGATCTTGATCCCTTAGCTTTGGCTTTGAAATGATTTGTTGAGTAAAAAGAAATGGAGACCGGGTGGAAATGAGTTGGTTTTGGTATGGAATGGATGGAAAGTAAGCTCCGCCTGTGTCGATTGAGGACCGTTCCGTTGTTGGCAGTGTTGACTGAGTTTGAACAGTACTAACCACATGCCGGAAGTAGGAGGTAGTCGAAACCGGTAAGCTAATTACCTGATTTGCAACGATACTTTGAATCGTGACCTGCTACTCTAGGAGTGGGATGATGGCGGGTGTTGGAGTGTATGTCGCCTCCTAGTTCTCTGGGAGTTCGCTGTGAGGGACCCTTCACCCGGGTTTTGGCAGGCGTGATTCAGACATCGGGGTGATGATGGGAACAGTTGACGTGTGTGGCCCGACGGGGTTTACGCGTGTCGTGTGAGTTAGGTCCACCTTGCAAGGTTAAATCGGATCGATTCGCCGTCTCTCTCGGTTAAGAGAACCTTGGTCACTTTGTCACATCGTAGTAAGAAAGTGGAATGAAAACGGAATGAAAAAGACTGGTTTGGAAGTTGCTGAAAGATAATCGGTTCCACCATGTGTGCTCTAGATGATTAGGCGAATGTAGTTAATACTTGGTATACTAAATGGAGCTAAAATATTGAAAATAAGGATTCACTTCTAGCAGCCTTTCAGCAAAAGAACTCCAGAGCCAAAAAGCTTTGCATGTCTAGGTAATGGGTTAAGTATACCCAGAGTCGGGTAAGTCTTGCTGAGTATTAGTATACTCATGGTTGTTGTTGTAACCCTTCTGAGCAGGTTGTGTCCCTGCGGACTTCGAGGAGATCTGTGCGTCCTGGGTTGGACAGCCGCTTCCTCCGGGTTGGACCATCGAGTGGGCCCCGTCTTCCCCGTGAAGATTGGGCAGGTTGGCATCACATCGGTGGGCAGGATGTGGAGCTCACCTTGTATCGTCGTCGTGGTTATCGTATTTCGAACTCAGTTTTAAACTTCCGCTGTGCGTTTGAACTCTGTTGTTTGTATTTAAGAGTTTTATGTAAAACCTGTGTTGTAAATTAATTGGAAGATTTATGTGTGCTGGTATCACCTGTGCTCATCTTCGTACGGTTCTAAGTGCAATTGTGATCTTGGAGTACAGTAGTTTAATCGGGAGTTTACCCGACAGCCTGTCAGGTTACACCGTTTTAAGTGCACAGTAACTTGATTAAGTATTAAGATGATGGTTAGTGCATTTAAGCCGGTTTAATTTAGACAGTGCTGCTACAGCTGGCATCAGAGCTCTAAATTGCACTGGGGTGATTACCTTGCAACGATTTCGGGTTTTCGAAAAGTTGACGCTAGATGCGCTAAGGAATAGAATAGATAGTTCGTATGCCCTAATTATGTTATATAAGTTAGGTGGCAACTAAGTATCTATTTTATTCCAGCACTTCCAGCTTTTACTTTTTGTTAAACCTTACTTCTATAACGACGCACCTACGTTGAGGTAAGCAAGGTAAGCATTCTGGTAGTCCTTAGAATAGCCCACGTGTTTCATACGTGCGCGGGTCCCATATGATGAGCATACGAGGAGGTGATAAGGCTCAATTCAAATGAGCCTGTCACTATCTGCCGCTCGATATAGAGTTTGGATTTTCATGCCGTGTGATTGTGATCATGGCCATTTCGTAAGGCAATGTTACGAGATGTAAACCTGTCATGCGGTTGGCCATGACCGTGACCCTTGGGACACGTCTACCCTTGGATGTCCCGTAAGGCGAGTGTACGGGAAGTGAATACGTTGTTATGACATATGCAGCGCTGCCCATTCAGCGTCGAACGTCTGGGTGCCATCTCTATAGAGGATGGTAATGTATGTGTGAATATGTGGGAAACTGCATATGCGTTACCCGTGTGGCGTAGGACACATGGGGGCCGTTCGTGTGTGCTGGCACGAAGGGTCCAGAAATGGATATTATATTTGTCTCTGTGCTCTTCTGCAGGAAACTAACCACGTAAGCGCGTTATAAAATCCTTGATCGTAGGAACGACTAGTCTATATATAGGGAGAGTACGTAAATATGCCACCGATTGTCCGCGTATACCATATTTTGGTACTTGTTTGGGTGAGAAACGCTAGAACGTGGCATGCATCTTGCATCTTGCATTCCTGAGTTGTTGGTTGTCTTGTTACTTCGGTTGCGCTTCACAAAAATTTGTTTGGATCACCATGTTTTTACTATGTATTCTTAAAAAAAATTATTTGTGTTGCGTTGCCAAGTTTAAATCTGTTCTTTTAAAAATCTGTGACTTACGTTAGCGCTATGTGTTCTTACAGATGGCTAGCTTCACACACGTGATCGTGGACGCTGAGGGTTGGGCGCACTCCAATGCCCTCCACACCGGCCACTTTCCTCGTCTACTGTGGTAGATGCTCAGGGCGTTTGACTACACTGAGCCCCCACAGTACTCCGAACACGAGTCTAGCTTGCTGGGCACCGAGCGCTGTCAGATGATCTTGAAGATCCCTGCGTGCCCCGCTCGCTTGGAATGGGACTCGTGGCAGCTCACAGTGTATGGTAGGAAGCTGGCAGACTCCTGGGAGATTGCAGCTAGGAAAGCCACTGAGGAGTTCTCAGAGAAGCATAATGCAGAGGTGATAGATACTCCTTACAGTGTGTTTCCTCTGAAGGATGAGACTACTCAGGCCTATGAAGATCGGGTGAACCGCAACCTGAACTACATGATGCCCGACTACAATGTCAGGACAGCACTCTCGTTCAGCTACTCCTCAGCTTTGAGCAACATGTATGAGCAGCTTCGCGAGGAAAATACGATATGCAGGAGCAAGGCTCGAGAGGCTCACCTCCATGAGCAGCACATGATTGGTACCCAGGACATGATCAAGACCCTAAAGGCCAAGTCCAGAGCGAGGAAGATCAGGATTCAGGAGTTGCAGGAGGAGCTGGAGAACAGGACTCAGATGGTGCAGCACCTTGAGGGGCAGCTTCAGCAGGCCCAGGAGTGAATTGAGGACGCCCAGGCTCAGGTGCAGGCAGCAGCAGACATGCAGGCCGAGGCAGCCGAGGAGGAGCCAGAGGAAGAGGAAGAAGAAGAAGAGGACCCTGTGGAGATCGAGGGAGTGTCTGGAGTCGAGTCGGGACCTGGGACTCCGTGAGGACGCAGCGGGATAGTGTGGATTCTCCCCTTGCAGTGTAGCCTAACTGTAGGATAGTTGGGTAGGATGACCAACATAGTGCTCTGGGCTAACCTTGGGTTGAGAATTCTTTTGTGGCTCAGTAGTTCGAGTCATGTAGGATAACCCCTCGCTAGTGTGGTGTGTAGCCGGGTCGTGTAAGACCCCGTAGTGGTGTGTTGTCGGGTCGTTTGTGAACCCTTCTCTAATGTTAGTTGGTTTGCAGCAGGGCTTTGGTCATGTAATAGCCCTTGTTCCAGCTTAAGCAGCGTGGCTGCTTAATGTAAATTTTTTACTCCCGTGATGATCTTTTCTGTCAGTGTGTGAAATTTTAGCTATGAGTTGCGCTTTGACCGTCTTCAAATCTGAAATTTTGTTGAGCGATGTTTAGTATTGCATACGTAGAGCTACTCTGGACGAAACTTGTTGGTTGATGCGCTTTCAACCAAAGCAAGTTAGTTTATCTTCCCTTGGTGAACCATATCGCGAGGGGAAGGATTCATGCTGTGTGTTCATATTATATATGCACATTCTTTAAATTGCATGAATTAGTCCTGATAGCGAAATGGCTAACCATGGGAATGATTGTTTTGCAGATGGGTGATAATCATGACAGTGAGAATCATGAAGCACTGCCCCCAACAACCTCCCTCTTTGGCTCAAGCCGTTGCAGCTCTTATCGCTGACCGCAACGAGCAGACGGAGTTGATAAGGCAACTGGTGCAAGCCCAAGTCAATGCCGGCAGAGGTCGACACGCTCCCCCACTAGCACCAGCAGAAACTGACTATGTCGGTTTTCTGGCCACCCAGCCACCTCTGTTCCATAAGGCCGATGATCCCCTTGAGGCTGATGCCTGGATTCGCACCATTGAGGATAAGTTCAGCATCCTCAATTGCACAGAGATGGACAAAGCCGCCATTGCAGCGCAACAGCTGCGAGGACCTGCGAAAATATGGTGGGTAAATCACAAGGCTCTACTTCTCGCTGGTACACGTCTCACCTGTGATGAGTTTGTGGCAGCTTTTAAAGCCCACCACATCCCTACAAGTTTGATGAGGAGAAAGATGGTAGAGTTCCTAGCCCTGAAGCAAGGGACCAACACTGTGCTCCAGTATGCTCAGACTTTCAATCAGTTATCCTAGTATGGCGGTTTTCATGTGGATACTGATGAGAAGAAACAAGATTGCTTCAGAAGGGGACTTAGCACAAAGCTTCAGGACAAGCTAGCCCTCACTACATGCAATGACTTTACCGAGCTGGTTAATAAGGCCATAACGCAGGAAGATGCTACGTTGGCGCACAAAGCTGACAAGAAGAGGAAGGCACCTGCTGGATCTTCTAGCAACGCACCCCAGAGGTACAAGCTGGTTCAGACAGGGAATCAGCAGGCTCCAAACCATCCTCCATAGCAGGGTCGTTGGGTCGCTAGGCCACCCTAGCAACAGCAGCAGTGGGCACCCCGTTTTCCGATACAGCAGCAGAGGCCTTTAATGCTACAAGGTCCTCGCCCCAACAACTACCCATGTTACAATTGTGGTAACCTGGGGCACTTTGCACGTGACTGTCGTCTGCCACCTCGGCAGAATATCTACAAGACTCCCGCGCGGAGTCAAGGTTCCAGCCTTAAGGATCAGAAGAAGAAGATTGTACCTGCCAAGACTGGTCGTGTGAACTACACTACTCTGGAGGAAGTTTCGAAGGGCACCCAAGTGATGGCGGGTACGTTCTCCGTTAATCACTGCCCTGTTACTGTGTTGTTTGATTCTGGAGCATCTCATACCTTCAACAGTCAAGCATGTGTAGCACGGCTTAATTTGCAAGAAACCCACATGATAAGACCTTATATCATTCATGCACCGGGGGCACACTTAAGTACCAGCCAATTCGTTCGAGGTGTGCCCCTTGACTTGAATGGGACGATTTTTCCGACTACACCCATTGTCCTTCCAAGCCAGGGGATAGATGTCATACTTGGAATGAATTGGATGAAGGAACATGGTGCTACCATCAATACCTCCTCTCGTGTTATTCAGTTAAACTCTCCCACATATGGTTCTATGGATATTCATCTTTCCCAGCATGCAATTCCAGCCACTGTCATATACCACCTTGAAGGGAAAATTCTAGAAATAATTCCGGTGGTTTGTGAATACCCTGATGTGTTCCCGGAAGACTTGCCAGGCATGCCTCCCGATCGGGATATTGAGTTTGTCATTGAGTTACAACCCGGTACAGCACCCATATCTCGAAGGCCATATCGAATGACTCCGAGTGAGTTAGCTGAATTAAAAATCCAGTTACAAGAGTTACTGGATAAAGGCTATATTCGACCGAGCACCTTACCTTGGGGTTGCCCGGCTCTGTTCGTAAAGAAGAAAGATCACGGACTAAGGCTATGTGTGGATTATCGACCGCTGAATGCAGTCACCATCAAAAACAAATATACACTTCCTCGTATTGATATTGTTTTTGATCAACTAGCCGGAGCTAAAGTATTCTCAAAAATAGATCTACGATCTGGCTATCATCAAATCAAAATCAGACCGGTGGATATACCAAAAACAGCCTTCTCTACTCGTTATGGGTTATACGAGTATTTGGTGATGTCCTTTGGATTAACCAATGCTCCAGCTTATTTCATGTACCTCATGAATTCGGTATTCATGCCGGAGTTAGACAAGTTCGTCGTGGTCTTCATTGATGATATCTTGATCTACTCCAAGAATGAGGAATAACATGCTCATCATCTTCGTATAGTACTTCAGCGTCTGAGAGAGCACCATCTTTATGCCAAATTCAGCAAGTGTGACTTCTGGCTGAAGGAAGTGCCATTCCTCGGTCATGTCATATCTACTGAGGGCATCTCTGTGGATCCCAGTAAAGTACAGGATGTACTCGATTGGGAAGCCCCAACTTCAGTCCCTGAAATTCGCATTTCTTGGGCTTAGCTGGGTATTATCGTCGGTTTATCCCAGAATTCTCCAGAACTGCAAAACCAATGACTGAACTTCTTCAGAAGGGTGTCAAATTCTATTGGAGTGCTCAATGTGAGGAAGCTTTCTAGAAATTGAAAACACTTCTCACTTCTGCTCCAATCTTGGCCCAGCCTGATACTACAAAACCTTTCGATGTCTACTGTGATGCCTCGGGCACAGGACTTGGCTGTGTTCTGATGCAGGAGAACCGGGTGATTGCTTATGCATCTCGATCACTCAAGCGTCACGAAGAAAACTATCCCACTCATGATCTTGAATTAGCAGCTGTCGTCCATGCTCTGAAGATCTGGCGACACTATCTTTTAGGTTCATTGTGCAACATCTATACTGATCACAAGAGTCTCAAATATCTTTTCACTCAAGCTGATTTGAACATGCGTCAAAGAAGATGGCTTGAGTTGATTAAAGATTATGAGCTCGAAGTGCATTATCATCCAGGCAAGGCAAATGTGGTTGCCGATGCGCTAAGTCGCAAAGCTCACTGTCATTGCATTTCAGCTATACCATTAAGCGAGTCTCTTTGCTATGAAATGGAAAAGCTAAATTTGAGTATTGTACCACATGGCACATTGGCTCATCTAGAGCTTACTCCTACTCTTCGCGATCTTATCATAGCGGCACAAAAGCAAGATAAAGGGGTGAAGGAAATTCAAAGAAGACTATCAGAGGGAGATCCTAAAGTGAATTGCTTCCACCAGGATACTGAGAATGTGTTATGGTTCAAGAACCGATTAGTGGTGCCTAAGAATTTTGAGCTCAGAAAACAAATTATTGACGAAGCCCATACTTCACGACTATCAATTCATCCGGGTAGCAACAAGATGTACCAAGACCTGAAGCAATGATTCTGGTGGACTCGGATGAAAAGAGAAACTGCCAAGTATGTGTCAGAGTGTGATATCTGTAGAAGAGTTAAGGCTAGTCATCTCAGACCAGCTGGAACTCTCCAGCCCTTGAATATTCCAAAATGGAAATGGGAAGATATAAGTATGGATTTCATCGTCGGCTTACCTCGAACTCAAAAGGGTTATGACTCTATTTGAGTTGTGGTCGACAGGCTAACTAAATCGGCACATTTCCTCCCTGTTAAGACGACGTACTTGACCAAGCAATATGCGGAATTGTACATGGATCACATACTATGTTTGCATGGTGTGCCAAAGACCATCATTTCTGATCGAGGAACCCAGTTCGTTGCTCGTTTTTTGGGAGCAATTACATGCTTGCTTGGGAACGCATCTTATTCGCAGCTCTGCATATCACCCTCAAACAGATGGCCAAACCGAGAGGATAAATCAAATATTGGAGGATATGCTTCGTGCATGTGTCTTGACCTATCCACAGAAATGGGATCAATGTTAGCCATTAGCTGAATTTTCTTATAACAATAGTTATCAAGAAAGCATCAAAATGGCACCATTTGAAGCCTTATACGGTCGTCGATGCCGTACACCTCTCAATTGGTCTGAAACCGGAGAAAGAACTATCTTTGGACCCGACATGGTTCAAGAGGCCGAAGAACAAGTCCGCCTTATCCAAGCCAACTTAAAGATTGCACAGTCTCGACAGAAGAGCTATGCGGATAAAAGAAGAGATCTACTCGTCTTTAAGGTCGGTGACCACGTCTATTTAAAAGTATCACCTTGGAAAGGCGTGCAGAGATTCAGAATAAAAGGGAAGTTAGCTCCCCGTTACATCGGTCCATATCCAATTGTGGAACGATGCGGTCCTGTGGCTTATCGGTTGGATCTTCCAGCGAATCTTTCTGTAGTTCATAACATCTTCCATGTGTCACAACTCAGACTGTGCCTTAGAGTTCCGACGGAAGCTGTTGAAAGTGACTCGATTCAATTAGAGTCTGATCTCACTTATTCTGAGCATCCTATCAAGATTATTGATCGCAAGGATCGAGTTACTCGTCGCACCACCAACCAATTCTACAAAGTTCAATGGAGTAATCACTCCGAAGATGAAGCTACTTGGGAGAAGGAGGAATTTCTGAGATCCAAGTATCCAGACTTTTTAAACGCTCATCCAGGTACTACATCTTCGAACCTTCTCGTCTTATACTTTCTATTGTGTGTGAATCTCGGGACGAGATTCCTTTAAGGGGGAAAGGCTGTAACACCCCTGTGTTAATTGTCTCGCTAATCACGAGTTAACTCGCTAATCGTGGACTCAAATTCGTTGTTAACGCTAATCGCGTTCGCTTAGTAAACATCTATTTAGCCGTGTTCGATCTCGTTTTTGTCCTTGATCTGAGCTCCAAATCAACTTCCGCCCAAAACGAAAGTTGTAGATCTTTTAATCCTCTACAACTTCTATTTTGGCCAAATTTCAAGTTCTTATATGAAAATTTGAGTTTCAACTGGTCAAACTCAGGCTAAAATCTTTTAAACGAGCAAACAGTGCCCCTCCTGTGCTCGACACTGTGCCCCGACGCCCATACCGCCGCTAGTCGCCGGCGACCGGCGCCACGCGTCGGCAATCCCGGCGATCCTCGACGTCTGAGCGCTGCTCGTATCCTCGTGGACGCCCTCGAACCTTCCTGCCCCATCCCGTCCTCCCCTTCCATCCCCATCCTCGAGCTCGTGCGACCCGAGTCGAGCAGAGTCGCCGCCGTCCGCCGCGCCGGCCACGGATCACCGCCCCGCCTCGATTCGTCGCACCCCGAGCTGTGCAGCCTCGCCGTCCACCCACTCCGACCACCCACGAGCGTGACCGAGCCCCTACTCCGACGAATCGAGCCGCAGATCGCCCCGACCGCCATTGCAGTTCACCAGAGCTTCGCCTCTCCGTCGACGACCCACCTCCGGCCCTTCCCCGCCCAAAACGAGCCCCCGGTGAGATCCCCCGCGACCTCCTCTTGCTCCCCGTCCGTTTCCCCTTCCGATTCCGGCGATATCGCAGCCGCAGCGCCGCCTCGCCGCCGTGGCAGCGCCGCCGCCTCCGCGCGCACGCCGCCGGGCCTCCCTGTGCGCCGCCGCTGCCGTGCGCCCTTGGGCCGCCTGGGCTCCCTGGTGCTCGCGCCGCCCACCACCGCCGCCGGCCGGCCCCGACCGGACCGGAACACCGCCGCCGCCGTTGCCCTTCCCCCTGCGCCGCCGCTAGCCGCACTGAGCATGCCCCCCCAGCGCCGCCGCGGGTGCCGGCTCCGCCGAGCTGCCTGGGCCGCGGGCGGGCCGGGCCGCGCCGCCGGCGAGCAGCGGGCGGGCCGGGACGCCGCCGCCGCCGCGGTGCTGGCCGCCCCGCCGGCCACGGCTATGGCGCACGGCGCGCGTGAAGCAGAGGAGGGGGCCAAGCTGGGCCGGCGCCCACTGCCATGTGGGGCCCGGCTGTCAGCCCCCCTTTTATTGTTTTCCTTTCATTTAAATGGCTGAAACCTTCCAAAAAGTGTAGAAATTTGTAGAAAAATCCAAAAATTGCAAACCCAATTTTCTTAGGTTTCTAAAATCAAGATCTTCAGATGAAAAATACTTGTGCCTGAGGATTGTCACTTTTGCCCTGCTGAAAATCCGGTTTGCGTTAAACCTAGTTTATTTATTACCGGTTATTCTAGGGCTCTAAAATTTATGAAAAATTCGCAGTGGATTACTCCTTACATGTGTAACCCACTGTAAAAATTTCAGGTGCTAGTGTTGTACACTTTTGGGTAGATCTAATTATGTTCCTTTTTCCTTGCTAGGGTTAGTTAATTGCTTTGTTAGCAGTAGCTTTTGTTGGAAAATTTTGTGAGGCATGCTTACTGCTTTCACGTTGATCTGGTTAAATTGTGTTGCTAGGTCCTGTGTGCAGGTTAGGGTTTGGCTTATATTTTTCCTAGCCATGCTCTTTTCCTTTTTAAGTGTTGTTAGTTAATTGTTTCAGGCATACAAAGCAAGCCTCTGTTTTAATCACTGCTGCCCTAAGCAAAGCAAGTTTAGTAGTTGTTATTTCGAAGGAAACACTTCAGGCTTTTTGAGTTAATCTTTGCATCGCATCATAAGTGCTTATGCATTGCTCTGTGTCCTAACGGTTGCATGTCATATTTTATTCGTGTAGACGCCGCGAACGAAGCTGTCCACGAGCTAGTTGCTGAGCCGGTCCAGGAGCCACGAGCAGGAGAACAGCAGGAGGTTGCCGTTGAGCACGCTCTAGCAGACTTTGTTAACCCCGCTGACCTGCAAGGCAAGCCCCGGAGCATAACCATAATTTAAATTATTCAATGTTTATTTAAGTATTGTGCATTTATGTTCTAGGAGTTGAATGGAACCATAGTATGCATGTTTTCCCTAGGTACTGTGGGCCTATACTAGTATGCAGGTGTCGATAGAAATGCTCTGCTAATAGGATTTCGGTAGAAGTCGAGTGATTACTGTCACTCGCGAGTTTAGGATCTTGATCCCTTAGCTTTGGCTTTGAAATGATTTGTTGAGTAAAAAGAAATGGAGACCGGGCGAAAATGAGTTGGTTTTGGTATGGAATGGATGGAAAGTAAGCTCCGCCTGTGTCGATTGAGGACCGTTCCTTTGTTGGCAGTGTTGACTGAGTTTGAACAGTACTAACCACATGCCGGAAGTAGGAGGTAGTCGAAACCGGTAAGCTAATTACCTGATTTGCAACGATACTTTGAATCGCGACCTGCTACTCTGGGAGTGGGATGATGGCGGGTGTTGGAGTGTATGTCGCCTCCTAGTTCTCTGGGAGTTTGCTGTGAGGGACCCTTCACCCGGGTTTTGGCAGGCGTGATTCAGACATCGGGGTGATGATGGGAACAGTTGACGTGTGTGGCCCGACGGGGTTTACGCGTGTCGTGTGAGTTAGGTCCACCTTGCAAGGTTAAATCGGATCGATTCGCCATCTCTCGGTTAAGAGAACCTTGGTCACTTTGTCACATTGTAGTAAGAAAGTGGAATGAAAACGGAATGAAAAAGACTGGTTTGGAAGTTGCTGAAAGATAATCGGTTCCACCATGTGTGCTCTAGATGATTAGGCGAATGTTGTTAATACTTGGTATACTAAATGGAGCTAAAATATTGAAAATAAGGATTCACTTCTAGCAGCCTTTCAGCAAAAGAACTCCAGAGCCAAAAAGCTTTGCATGTCTAGGTAATGGGTTAAGTATACCCAGAGTCGGGTAAGTCTTGCTGAGTATTAGTATACTCAGGGTTGTTGTTGCAATCCTTCTGAGCAGGTTGTGTCCCTGCGGACTTCGAGGAGATCTGTGCGTCCTGGGTTGGACAGCCGCTTCCTCCGGGTTGGACCGTCGAGTGGGCCCCGTCTTCCCCGTGAAGATTGGGCAGGTTGGCATCACATCGGTGGGCAGGATGTGGAGCTCACCTTGTATCGTCGTCGTGGTTATCGTATTTCGAACTCAGTTTTAAACTTCCGCTGTGCGTTTGAACTCTGTTGTTTGTATTTAAGAGTTTTATGTAAAACCTGTGTTGTAAATTAATTGGAAGATTTATGTGTGCTGGTATCACCTGTGCTCGTCTTCGTACGGGTCTAAGTGCAATTGTGATCTTGGAGTACAGTAGTTTAATCGGGATTTTACCCGACAGCCTGTCAGGTTACACCGTTTTAAGTGCACAGTAACTTGATTAAGTATTAAGATGATGGTTAGTGCATTTAAGCCGGTTTAATTTAGACGGTGCTGCTACAGGTATGGTGGGTCCGAGGTGGGTGAAAAAGTTTTCAATTGTTTTCGATTTTTATAGTATAGATAGATAGATAAAGAAAAAAAGAATTGGAACCCGCGACATCGGATGGGCAACGGCCTACGGGAGCCTCGGATGGGCTCATGGGCTGTACGGTTGTAGGCTGGGGTCACACAGCCCATTAGAAACAGTGATTAAGGCCACCACATAGACACGGATAAGCCTCGCCCTGTTCGTCGGTTCAGCAAATTCAGTTACCAGGCCGCACCGGACCCAGATGGTCCCGACATCACGGTCTCCTGCGCGGGTTGGAACCGGACCAGTGTGAACCCCCGACAGAAGGCGTCTCTGCATGGTTTTCGGTGTGAACCCGTAAACCGAGCCAAACAATAGATCTAAGGGGAAATAAAGAAAGGTTGTGGCTGCAGTGCAGAGGACGACTGCTGCTACGGTGCCGCGGCGGATGGCTGCAGCGACGGACGACGCTGCGGCAGACGACTGCTGCGGCGGCGGCGGATGGCTGCTATTGCACGACGACGGACGACGCGGCGGTGGGCGGCGGCTGAGGCATACTACGGCTGCGTTGGACGGCGGCGGACGGCGCGACTGCGGGCGTCGGCTACGGCGTATGGCGGCTGCGTCGAACGGCGGTGTACCAGCTGCGGCAAGAGGCGGCGATGCCCAAGGGTTGCTGCGAGCTAGCTGTGGCAGGCGGCAGCGGACGGCGGCGGCAGTCTGCGGACCAGCTGCGGTCGACGGCGGCAACGCCCGACGGCCGGGACAAAGATGCCACGCGACGGCCCTGCTGGAGGCCTCGAGGGGAGGCTGCGCTCGCTGCCGAGGCATGCTTGCCTGTAGGCCGCCGTAGTCTCTCGCGTGGGTGCGTGTCTGCCTGTAAACTGGTGTGTTAACCCGTGAAACTATCTGCCCACACCAATCCAAGGTATTAATTAAGCTGTCAGAAGCCGTTCAAACTCAGCCCACACTGGACCAACATTTTTATCTTGGCTTGGGTTGGAAACAAACCAAAAACTGGTAAACCCAAACCATGAACAGGTCGAGATAAGCCCGCAGAGTGCCATCTCAGCTAGCAACGGACCGAGGCGTACGTGCACTTTAGAACATCTGTGCTCCAGCAGTTCTTCAATAATTCTTTCATAATAACTAGTATTTTTTTAGATTAAGGAAAATCCCAGCCTTCTAATAACTAGTATTGGGAAATATTTTAATATCAGTTTTTGGATTATTTAGGGAGTTACTTTTGCAAGTCTTCCAATAAATTTATTCCAATACAACTAACATATTGTGTCATGAACCCTCCCTTTAAGCATCTCCAATAGTTCCTAATATTTTCTCCCCATAATTTGTTGTTTGCCAACTCTCCAAATAGGTATGGGGAGACAAAAAATGTTCATCTCCAATTGTTCCCAATTTTTACTCAAAAAATAAGAAGTTGTGGCCCCACAAGGATAATTCCGCTGGAAACGGTGCAGGGGAGGAGCGATCGGAAAGAGAGAAGTGGTGTGTATTTTTATGCATAAGGGAGATCAATTTGCCAATTGTTAGTAGATGAGAAACTATTTGAGAGTATTTTTTGTCTTTTTTTTTTTAAAAAAAAATAAGGACGAGGAAGAGAGATTGGAAACTGTTGGAGATGCTTTATTTGAGGGGAGTTAGTTATTGGAGAAGGGGAGATGTATGAAAAAACTGCTAGAGCACACCTTTTTCCCAATAGTAGGAATTTATTGGAAAATGAGGGAGGGCTGGAGATGCTCTTGGGCCAGGGGCCACACAAGCTAGAGAAAATAAAGGCACGTACAAAAACAAAAGCTAGGAAAATACCATTTGCTATAAAAAGGAAGCTAGAAACAGGCAAATGCTATTGCTAATGTGAAGGTCACTACTTCTTGTGTTTTTTTTTTTCAATCTACAATCGGATTGGGTGGCATTGGCCCATGCACGTATGCGACGACCAACGCATGCATCAGCAGCCAGACACCCACTAACTCAACCCCATTGCGAGCTTGCGACACCTAGCAGAATGCGTGCACCTCATCTCCCTCCTGAATCCTGATCGTGGCTGCCACGTAGAATGCGCACCGCAATGAGTCGGCGATGATGGTGTGGTTAGGATGGAGTGCCGGGAAAACAGCAGCATCCTCAAATGGATTAGTTACGTCTTACGCGCGTTGATCGTGTGATCTGCTCTCTCTTGATCGAGATGCGATGCCCCACGACACACGACACGACATTGGAACAGAATGGGAAATGTGTGCTTCGTTTTTTTTTTCCTGGTCAATCATGAATTCTTCAATGGTGTCATGACACGATATGTAATTACAATATATATACATGAAGGCCACTATTTAGTGAAAACTGTTCAAAAAGGAAAAAAAATGACGTCCATCTGCTAAACCAAGTTGCCAAAAACGCACCAGCACAACTGGAGTATACGTACAAAATCAGCGTTTGCATAGAATAGAATGCATTTCTACACCATTGTGATAATATAATACGACTACTTGATATAGTATGATTTATACGGTCAAACTGATAAAAGTGGATTACTTGTACATAAAAACAATTTATTAAATCATTAATTTAGGTTATGTCGCCTTTTCTCAAAGTTTGATTCACTTGGCAAAGGGTGGTACTAATATAATTCCAAATGCCCATATTTTGATACTACTGATTTTCAGCATATGTTACCAAATTTATTGTCATGACATGATTATTTTGTTATCACCGATTTTTATATATATTGTACTCCCTCTTCATGTATATTAATCAGCGGAGGTAGTACCCTTCATCAGATCAGAGCCGCATCATTTTGACTAGTTTCACTAAAGCTACTGCTGAGTGAAAATTGTTCAAAAATGTTGTTTGCTTTGCTAAAACGGCCATGACTCATGAGAGTTCTATCCATTCGCTAAAATTGGAAGAACGAAACATGAAAAAAAATGTCATGGGACCAATTTGTGCGTTGTATATATTTTTATTTTTTTTTAGCATCAACGAGTTGTTGTTGATATCGAGTTTCAGTTCTTTTCTCCCAACAAACACAATCAAGTATATACAAAAATGGTTAATGTGTCAAGACCGGTATCCATTTCTCGAGTGTAGATAATGGTCACAACAGCCGGTACTATTGACTCCCATTTCTAAATATATGTTGCTTAAAACAAATTATTTAATTACGAAAAAAATGAACTAGTTAACCTGCCATCAGCGTGATATATTCTAGAATCTAATTCTGTAAGTTTGAAAAATAAATTGTCTATTCGCAAATCTCCCTTAGTTTATGCCATTTTTGCCCATTTCTCGCCGTTTCTAGGGTCACGCTAATTTTGTTTGGTCAAACCTAGACCAAAATGCATCTCTCCGGAAACGACCACGCCATTAAAGGCTCGTCCCTCCTCCTGCTGGTGCCTGGTGCCCGTCTCCGACGACTGACTATTCTCTCCCCCACCTCCATTTTTGGTCCCCAAAATTCCAAAGCCCGAGAGCAGCAGCGACGACGAAAGCCAAGCCTCGCCGAGCCTCGCTTTGCTCGCCGCCCCCCTTCCCCGCCCGCCTTCCTGGTGCCGCTCGCCGATCGGAGCCCGCGATTCCGGGCCTGGGGGCTGCTCGGCTTCGGGGAGGGGCGGGATGAAATCGCCATTGCGGAGGTTCCGGGGCTTCGGCCACCACCACAGGGAGCGGAAGGACCACGCCCCGCCGCCCGCCAAGCTCGACGAGCTCGTCCACGCCGCCCAGGTATCGGCCTCCGCCCGATTTCGCCCCTCCCCACCTCCTGATCCTCCCCCTCGGCCGTGGCGCGCTGTCGGGGCGCAATTGCGCGCCAAAAACGGATCGCGTGTCCTCGTCGAGGAGCCGCGATTCTGCCGCGCGCGCTGGGTTTCGCGGCCCGTGTTGACCGCGGTGACTTTGTTCCTGGGTCGCAGTGATTGCCTGGAACCGAATGATCTTCTCTGCTCCTCTCTCATACGCCGTACCGTTGTTATTTTGCCATATTCCTTTTTTTAACCGTTTATTGTGAACTTAGCTGTGGAAAATCTTCTCAGTAAATTGTTGATACGTAATTCGTGTATAATCAGCGAAAAAAATGTCTGGATTCGATTGCTTTTATGTGTTATGTTGTGGTCTTTAGAGTTCAGAAGCATTTGGTATTTCGTGCCTTGTTTCATGCTGGTCAAAGTCCACGTCTCGAAGCTTGGTGCTATTAGAACTGGTCTCGCAGTCAGCAATTCAAAGTCGTTATGACAGTAACGGATTATTTGTTAAACCTGGCGTTGGCTGCTGGGCGTTCATATATTCACATCAGTGACGAAACACGTTTTTGAAATCCAAGAGAGCTCAGCCATCTAAGCATATTCCATCTCATAGACAATGTTTACAGGTCCTGCTGATGGTCTGATGCTATGTGCATCTTAGCGAAGACAGTCAAAGCTGTTCAGATATGGGCGTCAGGCTGATTTAGAGGAAGTGATTGAAGTTTTCGCAACCATATATGATAAAAGTTTGAACCAACTACTGGTTGAGGATTTGGTTCATGGTTAGAGTTGTACACAAATCTGTTGGATTAGAATTCACTGTGCTGTTTGAAAGTTTGGATGAAATCACAAGCCAGTCACTTTCATGTGAATGATAATAATATGAGGGTTTGTTTTATTCGTTCCAATTCTTATCGCTACAACCACCCTTTTTAATTAAAAAAGCATAAAGCCATCACTGCGGGTTGTGCTACAGCTACCCTTTAGTGCAAATAAGAATTTTGTAACCCACCTTTAGTGCAATTTTGCAGGAAATGGATGAAATGAGGAACTGCTATGATAGCTTGCTTTCAGCTGCAGCTGCAACAACAAATAGTGTATATGGTGTGATATTTTAACTTTTGAATGAAACAACACCGCCTCAATTTCTACAGCCAGGTATATTGTTTCCATAGTGTTCTTATAATTACATGTGATCCATTTATGCAGAGTTTGCAGAAGCCATGGAGGAAATGGGAACCTGCTTGCTTGAAAAAGCTGCATTGAATTATGATGATGATGAAAGTGGTGAGTAATTGTCTGAATATTTAGACACGTATGATACATAGACTTTTGCGGTCAGAAATTATTCTTGGAAGAGAAAATAAAATTTTGCACTGTGCTATTTCTCAAAATGTCCAGTTTATCGCCCCAAAAATTGTGTTTGTCTATCCTTCTATAAAGTATTTTTTTTCTCCACTGAGCCTCCACAAGTTCTAAAATGGGTCATCTTGTCCCTATACTGGTTTTGCCATCCTAGAGTCCACACTATCGCTTGTTAGTTGCTACTAGGAGAATTATCAAATCCTTCATATAAAACTCTTGCTATTATGCTACTTTTCTTCTAGCTTTAAGTGAGCATAGAAAACAAAATGTTATGTTTTTTTCGACTGAGCTAGTTCTTTATTTCAAAGTGTGTGGTCTTCTTTTCTTTATTCATTTGTTTTTACCTGCAGGCAGAGTGCTGATGATGCTAGGGAAGGCCCAGTTTGAACTGCAGAAGTTTGTGGATAGCTATGTAAATTCTTTTGACATCATTGTAAAATTGTATTACAACATACTTTTTCAAATTCATTATACTGTTTACTGTATTCTTTATTCTTTCGACTCTGTTTTGGCTGACATTCTAACTAGTGTTTTTTTTCCATTTTTTAATAGCGTACAAATATTATAAATACAATCACAAACCCATCGGAGTCACTTCTGAAGGAACTACAAGTTGTAGAGGTTTGATCTCCTTGATATGCTTCTGTCAACTTCATTCAATTGTAATTATTGTCCATAGTGCATTTCTCATCATTTCCAAATTCCAATAAAAGACAGACTTAGTTCCTTATACTCTACGTGATCATGTCACATACAGTCCTTACATTTCTTTTGTACTGGTGCAGGAAATGAAAGATCAATGTGATCAGAAAAGGTACAAATTTACTTGAATGCCATTTTATTCATTTTATGGCATGTACTTTTCCTCCTAATGTTTTCCTCCCTCAGAGTGGAATATGAAAGTATGCGAGCAGCCTATAAAGATAAAGGGCGATCAAGATACTCCAAATCGGAATCATTCTCCACCGAACAACTGCAAGCATCATTTCTTGAGTACCAAGAGGAGGCAGCATTGTTTATATTTCGTTTGAGGTCGCTAAAGCAAGGTCAATTTCTAAGCATTTTAACCCAGGCTGCTCGCCATCATGCTGCTCAGGTAACTTAACTTGTCTTCATAGAATTAAAACTAACGATGATGCACATGAAGTGGAAATAGTACAACTATCTTACCATTTGTTGGACTTTCAGATCAGTTTTTTCAGGAGAGGGCTGAAGCATCTAGAGGCTCTAGAACCTTATGTCAAAGCAGTTGCTGAGAAGCAGCATATTGACTACCACTTCAATGGACTGGATGATGACAGTGATTTTGACGATTACAGTTCTTACCAGGATAACCATAGTGACGGCAGTGAGTTAAGTTTTGACTACGGCATAAATGGTAGGGACAAAGACCTTCCCTCTTCCACAAGTCCAATGGATGTAAGTTTTAATCCAATTGATCAATTCAATCGATTTATGTACCTATGTTTCATTTTTTTAACCTATGTCTTTTATCTGCTCTTAATGTTCCTGTGTTAGATCATTTCCTCTGCATCTCAGTATACAAGAACTTTGTAATAATTACTTTTATTTTCAATCTTTTGTGGTCAGTTAGCTTTCTTCAGTTCAAAGAAAAACTTGGTTTGGTTAGGTAGTGGTTAGAACACCCACGCAGAAAGTTCAGAGGGTAGATAGTCCTTGTACCAAATGCAATTACTCTGGGCTTTGGATGAGGTGACTGTGTTTGTATATTTGTTATGTGTCCAACATGGTGGAATGGATTGCGTTGAAATTTTGACTTTTGGAATTTCAAGATTATGAAAGCGTGTTTGATAACATATGGAGAGCTAAACAATTTTTTTATGCTACAGTTCAGATTATGTATCTATTTGAAACATGCATCTCAGCTGGAATTTTCAATTTAATGTCTCGATTAAAGCATGTGAAAATGCTTGCCTTTTAATTTTTTTGGCTACTGTCCGTGGTTTCATCTCTAGCCTGCCTAAACTTGCTTGGAAATAAAGGCTTTATTGTTGTTTGTTGTTGTTGAAAGTACTTGTTTATCTCCTCCTTTTCTTACCCTCTTAAAACTTTGGTACATTTACTTGTTTCTGGTTATAGTTGGATCAACCTCAACCAACGAGTTCCCCAAGACCTATGAAGGAACCTGATCAGGTAATCTTCAGCTCACAAATTATGTGCCGTACATTTTCTTGGTATAGTTCTTGATAAATGAGTTTATTCTTGTTCATAGTGACATGAATCCTCTAGGGTGAGAGTATCAAAATAATAGCTGAATTTATGTTGTGCTCTACTCCAATGTGTCTTCTTATGCCTTTTTGGGTAATAAGATATACATGTGTTTGGGTTTCAAACTTTTGTTGGACTAAAATTCAGTCACAAGGTCGCACTTAGTACTGTCTAAATAGGTCCCAGATTTAAATGTCAAATAAAACAGAATAAGATTAGCTTAATTAAGTCAACTGAAAATGTCAATACTTTAGCATAATATCATATCTGATGGAGCACAGCAATATAAAACTCCTTGCTATGTTAAGTTTTAAATAACATGTGATAATTATACCTAGAAATTTAAATGTCCACACCTTAGGTTGACTCGATGATATTTCATGCCTCAGTTCTTCTGTCATGTATGTCTGGATGGCCCTGCATCTTGAGTCATATAATTCCTTGAGCCAACAAATGTTTGTACAGGAAAATGCTGAAGAAATAAAGGCGACTTTCATTGCTCCTCATGTGAAGCCTGATATTGTTACCCAATCGGCACCCATCATCGCTGAGAATGTGCCTGATCCATCTATGAGGTTCCGGAAAATGAACCTGTCAAAAAGAATTGTTCATTCCTACAAACTCCCGACACCGGCCGATGAAATGAACCCTGCTTCAGTAGTCACCAACACATCACCTCATTCAAATCTACCTGCAAGTAAATCTTATGTGACAGGAAATTTGTGGCACTCCTCTCCACTGGTGAAAGATTTTAAGCCGAGTTCCATATACAGCAGACCTGTTAAGATGCCACCGAATAATGAGGGGATATCAGCACCACTAGTTTATTCCTACTCCACTTCAGATTTTAAGAAAATGAAGAGGGAAACCAGGGAAACCTTTTCTGGTCCAATTCCGAGCAAAACAGGATCGAGCAATCCCTTGTTTTCTGCAACTGATCGCAGACAGTCAATGAACTATCCTTCTCATGTGTTGTCAACAAACTCACATGGCCCAGGTTGGCAATCATCTTTGCCTCCAAAAGTTACTCCTCGGGTCACTTCACTCCCAGTAACAACACCCAAAATAAGTGAGCTGCATGAACTGCCCAGGCCTCCGGCGAATGTAGCCAGCATCCGTCCTGGTTTGGTTGGATATTCTGGTCCTTTGGTTTCAAGGCGGCAGATGCCTAATGCACCAACCCGTGTCTCACCGCCATCACATAAAGCATCGCCACTTCCACGGCCACCTGCTGCCATGACCCGCAGTTATTCAATACCTTCAAATAGTCAACGAACTCCTATTATTACTGTGAATAAATTGTTGGAGTCTAGACATAGCAGGGAGAGCAGTGAAGTATCCTCGTCCCCACTAACACCTATATCACTGGCAGATGTTTCCCGCAGACCAACAGCAGAAATAACTGTAGACAACGAAAGGACGAAGGGTAATTGTTTTTCATCATAAATTTGTCTATAAACATATCATGTCCAGAATTCCATCATATAGTCTTTTCCCATTTTGATAATGACCATGCTTGATAATGACAGACTTCTCCTGAAACAATGTATGATCAGTTATATACAAGGGTTTTGATGATTAACTTTAAGTTTAATAGTTTATTATAGGCTTGGTATCTCAATGTTTTATTTACTTCGAGAAATGATGACCAGTTTTCTTGGCTATAAATAATGCTTGTATAATTATGTAGATTCACAACCACTCTGACTGCAAGAATCAAAACAATCAAACTAAATTAAAATTTCCGAGTGATTATATACTTTATTCTGGGAATTTCTGATGAATAATTTCACATGTATAATGTATTCCTTGAAATATCAGTGCTTCTCAACAGCTTCATTCCATTATTGACTATTTCTCAACATTTCTATAAGCACTTGAATAGAATCCAATTCACTCTTTATTATGAGAAGCTTCCAACATTCATGCATATCAACATTGATTGTATAAATGTGACAAATGATTTCTGATTTGATATCTGACTTACTTTCTCTCCTGTCTTTGCAGAATCCTTGTGAGAGTTTGCAAGACAGAACCTGTTAATGATCTTAGGAAATTTTGAATGTAAGTAGTTGTGGATTATAAAGGGGAGCCTTGGCGCAGTGGTAAAGCTGCTGCCTTGTGACCATGAGGTCATGGGTTCAAGTCCTGGTACCAGCCTCTTGCAGAAATGCAGGGAAAGGCTGCGTACAAAAAGACCCAAGTGGTCGGACCCTTCCCCGGGCCCTGCGCAAGCGGGAGCTACATGCACCGGGCTGCCCCCTTAAGTAGTTGTGGATTATAGGATTCCCTCTATAATATTTATGTTTCTTACTGTGAAAAAATGTAAATAACAATAGCATGGTTTAATATCCTTTATTACTTGGACGCTTGTCTGAACTATTTTTCGGATGTAGTTAGTATGGCCAAAGGTTCTTGGACAGATAACGGACAGCAGAGGGCCGAGATCAAGCCCCGACTGCTCTATGCTTGTTGTGAAGACAGAGGTAGAGAGACACAGAGAGAGATTAATCTTGCTTGCCTTTCCCAGGTATAGTTGATGGCCTTATATATTGGCCTGATTACATGTGCTTCTTCCGCAAGCCTACAACTCGTAAACAAACCGAGCTAATCAAACTCCTATTTGTAACAACTCTAATATCTTAATTAAACCAAACTGCTATCTTAACAAACCAAATCTCCTAACCAAACCAAACTATCTCTTAGCTAACTGAATATCCCAAGTGCCTAGCCACGTTGGTTTGTTTCTGTTGCCGCTGAAGGAGCCCTGTTATGCTTATGCCTGCGATGATAGTTCTTGCCCCCACATAACAGTAGTGTATCATCTACCATAACTAACAGGTGAACTCTTATCTGAGCTATCTGTCAGTAGTGTTTGATCTTCCCATCTTAAGATATGTTCACTTCACCTGATGAGTAGCGTTTGATCTTCCCATCTCATGTACCATAGTATCGTGTGATCCTTGTTGAGGATGCTTGCAATGACTGCTGTTGTCGGAAAGGAAGGCGCGGTTGTGCATAGTGAAAGAGAAGCCAATTTGGCTCCTAGTATCAAATCTGGCCCTTCTAGTTGAGTTGGGTTTTCAGCAAATTAGGCCTTGGCCTGAACATGCTGACATGCTGTGCCTGTGACGGGGCATTTTGGTCACAAGCAGGGGAGATTTGAATCCCCGGGGGAAGGGGCATTGTCAGTATGACCCCCTGAAAAAAGCATCAGTGAAGTAAGAATGGTAGCCGTAGTCCAACCATTGACAATTCGTGTGGATTCTCAATTATTTACTTGACCTGAAAGGCAGTCCATACTGACCTTTTGAATCCCTTTTGTTATGGTTAATAACCAAAAAATGAAGTGGCCAAATTTTCCTTATGAACGGGAGATCGTAACTCCTCGACCGAACTCTGCACATGTCTGGTTCCATATGGAGAGGTTACATGCATAAAGTTGCCATTGAAGAGCATTTTGATCATGTAGTCATTTTGTGGTAATGCCAGGTCCAATATTTTCTAAGCCATTGTTGTTGCTGCTTCTCTAACATAAGTTAGGCCCCGCTTGGCACAGCTGGAGCTTTTAAGGTCCACCCCAGATTTGAAGTTTGTATATTCAAGAGCCTTGAGGCACTATTTTTAGTCTATACTGGAAAGAAATTGACTCAATCAAACAACTCTGATGGATATTTTTGGAGTTAGGAATACCTAACAATCCTGGAAATGAAGATGTACCAAATGGAGCCTTAGTAACTAGAGACTGTCGTCCTCACACGACTAGAATGTGTTTCCTGATCTGTAAGAGTTGCAAAGCGGATGTGATTCATCCTTCAACTTCAAATTTAAAAATTGTGTTGCCTCAATTGGAGACTATATTTGTGAAATAGTCTATACGGTAATCTATACAAACTTCTCAATTCCATCTAGACGTGGAGGGCCAATTTGACGCCCCCGTCTCATCCTGTTTGATTTGGACCTGAATCATTGGTTAATGGTGACTGTACAGTCGAGCGAAATGGCCTCACCCATTTGGCGAAATACCAGGTGGAAATCACCCATTCTTTCCCACGCGCAAAACTGTGTAGAATTTTCAAAATATTAAAACAGGTCACATGTACATGCGGGGGAGATGGTATTGTAGAACTATGCAAATATTAAGACCAAACTCAAATTATTATAAAATATGATATTGATAAAAAAACAATATGAACGAACTGACAACTTAGTGGTTGGGCACCCAGTTGTGGTGCAAGCTGACCCAGGGCAAAGAAGTTGGGTTGTTCAGCTAGAGAGGCTGCCTTTGGCTAATGTCGGCCTCCATAACCTTTTCTTAATCCTTGAAGGAACCGTGGGGACGGTCTATCCCCGGGGTTGAGTTTTTTTTAAAGAAAAATGTTACTCTATTTGTTTTTTTTCTCTCGAACGTGTAGGAGAGCTGCACATCAATATAGTAAGAAGAAGAAAAGGAGGAAAAAAGAGCCTCCAGTACACAAAGCTACAGATTAGAGGGTCTGTAGCCACCCTTAACAAAAAAGCTAGCTGAAACTCTCTGTAAGATAAAAACTTTACCAGAACCTGACCAGTAACACATCCAACTAAGAAACAGGAGAGGCAAGAGCGAGAAGATGAGACACTCCTCGAGCCCCTGCCAAGGCCCACTGCCGCACTTCTTCTTTGAAGGATGAGACGACGGTAGCCGAGTTGGGGGTACCGCCATCAAAAACACAATGGTTGCGATGGATCCATAGTGTCCAAGCTCCTAAAATAATGATGGAATTGAGTCCTTTTTTAACTTGACCTGTTACCTTGAGTTGGCCCACCAATCATCAAAACATGAATCACTCGGCTGTGGAGCAACGACGTCTAAGCCAAAGAGTTGCAGAATGTGGAACCAGAATTGTCTTGAGAAAACACAAGAGATCATCAGGTGGTTAATTGTTTCCTCAGCCTGATCACGAAGAGGACAAGTTGCAGGGTGAGGGATGTCTCTTCTTGCAAGGCAGTCTGTAGTCCAGCACCTATTATGAGCCAGATTTATATCTTACAAAGGAAAGAAAGTTTGATCTCAAAATTATTCCCTATGTCCTTTCTTAATTAATAGAATCCTTAAGACTTTGACACATATTTTGTGAAGGTGATTTCCACCATTCTATCGAATGTGTGGTTTCTCACTTGACATTTTCCCACTTTTGGTTTATCTGCTGCTTCTTTAGCTTTGGTAGCATTAGAAGTTCATGTATGTTTCCAAGCTTCTATTTATGCCGTGTCAAGCATGATCTTTTGAAAGCTCGAACGAAATGCATCTTCTACATCAAGCATGCATTTTTTCCCCAATGTGAAACACATACACAACAGGCTAGTTTATGGTTTTTTTCCTGTTTGGTTGGTAATTGCGGTCTTTAGTAGTTCAAGTAATTTCCCTTTTCATAGTTGCGGACTAGAATGTTCTCAACTTTATCATCATGCCCAAATTAAAAAAAGTGGGTACCTTTGAAATTCCAGTGGAACATATGGTTCTTTATTGTTCCTGCAACAATGTAGACGTGCTCTCAGAATATCTTTTCCATATACATCAGTATCTGCCATTTGATTTCCAAAAAAAAAGTATCTGCCATTTAACATATGTTTATTAATTAATACTAAAAACAAGCATAGTTTCAGTGACAGAGTGTATAACAACCTACAACACATATTACTGGGTTGTTTGAATCTAGAGTTTTCAAAACTAGATTTATAAAGCTAATTTTAAAACCTAACTAACCTAAAACTATGTTTGATTATCTAAGAAAAAAATCATAATTTGAAAAATCAATTTTCTTTTTTCTCCAACAATAAAATTATGAATTCTATGAAAGATCTTCATATTTTTTTTCGTAAATCTTTGAAAACAACTAAATATCACATTGGCATTCTAATAAAATAACAACTTAAACTTCATATGGCTAAAACAAACTAAATTGTAATTTTTAAAAGATAAACCACTTCATTTCCTTTTCTTCAGATGTTGTGCTTCCTACACACAAAATGAGATCTGAGATCACAATCACTTTTCCTTTCTAAGAACCTTTTTTCCTTTGTTGATTACTCCCATAGCCCATATCTCAATCCAATTTGTGCCTCATAACCCGCCATACTTGCTGAATACCAATACAATTCCCAACAGCTTCAGTGGAGCTATCTGCGAATACAAAAATAGAACCTAAAACTTCAAAACAAATACAAATTTCTGCAACAGCATTTCAGAAAGAAAATAGGTACTAATCATTAAAGGTTTTGAGATCCAGACCACCACTATATCTTTTGCATCATAATAGAAACTTCAGGGCTGAAATGGTGATAGCCATTGATTTTTGTCATTCCTGGTGAACATCGTAAGTATAGATGAACTAACACTCAGCAAAATCGTCAACCATTTCAACTCATTTAATTTAGGATTTAGTAGTAGTATCAAAGATGTTCTCGCATGGTAGATTTATAAAAATAAATCTTTATTACGTTACAAATTTTCAGAAGAAACATGGTCCATATTTTCTAAGCATGGAGGTAAAGTATTCAATTAAACCATTCCCATCATCAGAAGTTTGGTGATTCCCCTTCCAAAGACTTCGGTTTCTGTCTCCTTTCCTACTGCAGGAATAGGGCACTCTCCGTAATGGATTGACACACAGAAAAGTAGTGAATCAAGCAGAAAGTCATCAAATAGTCAACTAACCCTTACTAGGCTGATAACTGATAAGGCCAAGATGCTCTTATAAAAGGAGGGAAAAGGTTTCAGAGAAGTGAGAAGTGCGTGCTAACACCTGGATGGTCACAAATCTTCAGTAGCAAGAAGCCAAGAACAACACAAATGAACCTTTGTCAGGAAGAATACAAATCAACATAATTGATAATTATTACCATGACACGTGAATTGCATTTCAGTGCGATCATGCATTAGCCAAGAAATTGATGCAGTGCTGTTTTTCTAATTCAAAGTAACTTTCTTGTGAGGTGATTCTTGTATGCTTAGACCTACCATCCACCACCATGTGAGAGAACCTAACCCCAGTATTATCAATAATGCAGGTCAAACTCAAATTGCAGGGAACAAATAACTTTAAAGGGTGGTGCATGACACTGACTCCTCGCAAAAGACTTAGTGACTCAGGGAGATGAATTCCCTTCCAATGATACTATCCAAAGAGAATATGGAGATTTGCTTTGGATTGCGCGAATCGTTTGCATATATGGAGATGGAGGGTGGCTGTACCAGGACATTTCTGTTTTCTCATAATGGAAATGCAGAAAGCCTATTGGTGTTATTCAATATACAACTGATTGCCCTTTCATCTCTTTCAAAAATGTGCAAGGCCTGAAGCCGAAACCTCAGCTGCCGCCGTAGATGAATATATTCCAGTACTGACAAATAATTGGAATCAACGATTGGTGATCAGTATCCGGAAAGCTGAGGATGGTGTGAACCGATATGCATTGAGTCAGTATCGGTGGGGCGGTCCGGTTCATTTTCTGCATTCCCTTTCCTGCTATAAATACCAAGCCATCAATGTGGCTACCTTGCAGATCAGTTGTAGGACGAAGGAAGAAGAGGGGTCTTCCATGAGGGCCATAGCCAGCCTTTGGTAGCCAAGGATGACTTGCCTACATGGCCTTGTGAGTCCCGGTTGCATAGCCGGTTCAGCTAGGTCTGTGGGCGGTCACCTTGGCTAGTCTGAGTGGCTTTTGCCTCTCATGGGAGGCTTCTTCTTCTCTGTTAGTCATGATATATATTTGCCTGGTGCTTCATTATATTTGCTTTGTCAGGTATGGCAGTTCAACGACGATTATGAGTTTCTGATTCATACATAATGTAATGGGTAATGTTAAAACTACTTTATTCAAATTTGCTGCTATGTGCCCCTGATTGCAGATCGTTCAGAAATACATGTGTTGGACACTTGGCCCTGCAAGTATGACTGGAATCACTTCTAACATTTTAATTTTTTTCTGTTGTTTTGCTTAATGAGTGCTTCCTCCAATTTTAAATATATGACGTTTAGGATAAACTAATTAGTTCATAACGGGGGTAATACTTTTGTTGTTCTAGTGGTTGTATGCATACTCAGATTAAAATGTGCATTTTCATTTTAAAATTTCCAACAAAGATGCACATACGTGTGGATTTAATTAGCTGCAAAGCAATAGAATCTCCAAGTCATGTAAATGAGCACTGATCAGCCGGCTGTGGAGTAGACTGCAACGTGCATTTGGACCTTATTAGAATTTGGATCTCTACACGTGTGCCTCCTTTGTATATAGCAGATAAAGCAGCTAATTATGACAGGGACTCAAGGAAAATAGGTCAATGCATGCAAATCTCTTTGGAAAATAAACTCCAAATTCGCTAGAGAAATCCTATATTCTCTCCCAGTTTCGTTGTTCCTGATCTCAAATTGTGGCAGGCACTCAGCCAGACAACATGGATAAGGACGAATCTGATCCGCATGCACGTACACAGTGTAGTACTAGCTATGAGCACGACACACTTCTGATGAAGAAATGAAGAACATCGCGCGCGCGCACACACACAAATTACTTATAAGTACAGCTAATAATTAAACTCAACAACGCATACAGGAATAACATACACGTAAAGTCGAGCACCACAAATTTACATGCCTGCAGCTATATTTTTTTAACTTTAAAGGCAGGAGCGTGCCAGATCATATAAGAAGGAATAGAAAGCGGGTTTTTACAATATTTGTGATTACAGGCTGTGATGAATGAAACTCACTGCACCGGCGACGAGCATAGGACGACTGGCCACAAGGGCAGCTATAGCCTATAGGGTATTTGGTTCGATGAATGGAGTGATTCTGATCCATCACCATTTTTGTTTCGTTCAGAGAATTGATTGATGAATACAAGTTGATCAATCAGCTCCCCATGCCTTGTACAGACATGACTAACTTAAACATGATGGGTATATAGAGTCACCCCATCAAAATTTTCATGGGAGCAGCTTTATACCTAGCTCGGATGAGCCGATTCCTCAAACCATGAGTGGAATATATAAGAGAAGGACAATTCCTCAAACGACCATGAGTGGAATATATAAGAGAAGGACGAGAGCAGGTACAAGTGCGGCACATAAACACTTAAGCATATATAAGAACTTGGTTGGTGTCAGCAAATTAATCAGAACTAATTATTGCTAGCAGTGACAGGATATCCTCCTGTTTTGGAAGAACATATGGTTGTATGGATAACTTGCCAAAGAAATGAAACCTTAGGTTTTTACGGTCCAAGTCTCATAAAAACTCGGCCGGGTGGGGAAAGACCGCCCCACCGGTATTATCTAAGAGAAGACTCGGCTTCCCCGACCGAGAAAATCCCCGAACCCTGGCCCCGCCCTGACACTGGGAGACGTAACCCCTGGGGACTATCTGCCTGGGCCATGTAAGGGTCCTCAGGCCGACCTGGGGCCGGCTCACAACCAGTGCTTTGGCACACAGGGCCAGCGAGGGGATTTTTTTACCCTCAGCCTGAAATACGGTCCAAGTCTCATAAAACCCGGTTTAATTTCTTTGGCAAGTGCCACTTGAACACATAAGCATTTATTGGTTTCACAAAAGGCCGCCCTCAAATCCTCAATCAAATAACCATAGTGATCTGGTATTTGAGGTCCATTTGTTCGAAGACATGGCTTTAATTATTGCTAAGCCATCCATCGTGGATGGGAGAGCACATATATAGATCATTTTAGCCTAACCACATTTAATTACATAGCTAATTGCAATCGATTACTGTATTGTTGTTACTGTTTGTGTTCCTACCGTATGTGCAAACTTAAGCACCCAACCTCCTCCGCGTTTGCCCTAAACAGCTACTTAATTGAAGCCAATTATTGTATATGCAAGGTATTGCTAATTGCATATGCAAGCATTACAAGGTGTTGCTAATTGCTTCTCCTCTTTGCCCCCCCCCTTTATTCTTGTGTCATTCTGCATAGTATTTTTTTTAGCGAACGTGCCTGGGCACGTATTTCATTAAGAGGAGAAGAGAGTACAAGCAGGAACTACAGGAACCACAGTTCCCGGTGATACAGCGAAAGAAAATTACACAATAAAGCTTTCACGACCCATAGGGTGACGGAACAGTAGCCCACAATTTAGGAGGAAAGGCTCTAGGGTACAGTAGCCTGCCTGAACCCAAGCAGTGGCCTCATCGAAAACCAAACTAACAATATCCTCAACCGTGCTGTCGACATTCTGCATAGTATAATAATTGAACAATTTGATCAAATTAATTTGCTTGGCTCCACGGGCAAATAGGGTTAAAGCAAATCCAGCCAACATATGAAGAGGGGATCATCTCCCTTCTCTTACTGTTCCTCCCCTTCTCTTGTTCTTCCTCTTCTTCATCTTTCTTCTGAAAAATGGAGGGAGAGCCTAGGGGTATCATTGATCTTGGGGAGGAAGAGGGCTTGAGCCCCCATTGTTTATAAGTCGCATCATCTTGAGGGTTTGTGCGCCTTTGAACTATTATGTTTACTCGTTTGATCTACTTTGTGTAACATATGAAGCGTTTTGTCATATATTTAGAAGGTGACGACAGAACCCATCTCACTTAATGGCATGCATTATCTTAAGGGAAGAAATTCCATCACTCATGATGGTTTTGCATTGCCAAAGAGGAAGAAAGTCACACAACACTATGTTAAAAAAAAAAGAACCAATACACACGGGTTAAGAAAAAAAAGTTAGCTGACGGGTGACCATTTGCAAGGTTTACAATCTGTGTCAGTGCCTACATCTGCCTTAAAAAGTCCGTTTGTTTACATGAAAATCATCACTAGAGGTCGATGGTCTATTATTATATTAATAAGAGAGTGTTAAAAAAATTACCACACTCGCCGATAGGGTCTAGAAATTCACACATTAATCTAAAAAAAGAAGAATCTAAACCATCGGATTTTATGAAGATCTAACAGTCTAAACTAACTTAAGAGTCCATATCAAATACGATGAGTAAATAGCTAATTTCAGAATTAAAATATTGAGAAAAATTAGGGGATGATCAAAGAGTCCATACTGAATACAATTAGTAAATAGCTAATTTAGAATTAGAAAAATAAGGAAACTAGTAGTTAACCGAAGAGTCCCTGTGGAATATGATTAATAAATATGTAAATTTCAGAATTTAAAACAGGTATGGAAACCCATGGAAGATACGTGTGCTACTCAACTCAAGACATCTTGCATTATATTTTCGGACAAAAGCCAAACAACAAAGGAAAAAATAATGACACCCTCCATGCAAACACCACTTGATACAATCATGTTCGCCTCTCCTACTATGCATGCAACTCTAAACATGGACAATATGTCGTTCACCTGATAATAATGTGAGCATGATGTATTC